>NC_142488.1:122251487-127251487 GCF_049115385.1 Moschus berezovskii | reverse complement strand
GTCTTCAGACAAGTTATTTAACCTCTCTGTACTTCACCGTAAGGATAATAACAGTTTGAACACAAAAACACACCCTATTGACCCTGACTTGTTTCAGGAAATGGCCAGCCATAGGCAATCTGATACTCTTAACAATGAATAATCTTACCTCTATTGAAATGTCCCTAAAATGCTTGTTTACCCCCATGGAGCTAATCACCAACTGCCAACCATACCTGAATTAGAAGTTACCCCACTTCCAAAATTCCCACACCAATTGAATACTTGCCAATCAAAGACTGTCTTTGTATTTCCTCTTTTATACTCTATAAAACTTACTCTCCTTTCTAACATGTGTCCCACATTCTGAAACAAAAGTTACTGCAGCAAGTTTATGAATCAGCACCCTTGTTAATTCTGTCTGTGACTTCATTTTATCTTTGACACGCTCAAGAAACAGCAGCTATGTCAATTCATAGTTCTATACTCCACTCATTCAACCAGGCCTTGCACACAGAAAGCACACAACCCATATTAATGAAATAGTTAACAGTAAGTTAATTATAAACTTATAGTTACCAAAGGGTAAAGAGGGGAGGATTAAATTAGGAGTTTGGGATTAAAATATATACACTACGACTCTTTACAGTCCCTTGGACTGCAAGGAGATCCAACCAGTCCATTCTAAAGGAAATCAGTCCTGGGTGTTCATTGGAAGGACTGATGCTACAGCTGAAACTCCAATACTTTGGCCACCTCATGCAACGAGTTGACTCACTGGAAAAGACTCTGATGCTGGGAGGGATTGGGGGCGGGAGGAGAAGGGGACGACAGAGAATGAGATGGCTGGATAGTGTCACCGACTCGATGGACATGAGTTTGAGTGAACTCCGGGAGTTGGTGACGGACAGGGAGGCCTGGCGTGCTGTGATTCATGGGGTCACAAAGAATTGGATACAACTGAGCGACTGAACTGAACTGAACTACTAGATATAAAATAGATAACCAGCAAGGACTTACTGAAATGGAAAATAATCTTAAAAAGTATAGTGTGTGGCTGATTCATGTTGATGTATGGCAAAAACCATCACAATATTGTAAAGTAATTATCCTCCAATTAAAATACATTAATTTTTTAAAATCATAAAAATAAATTATAAAAGTATTGTGTGTATACACACACACACACACACACATATATAACTGAATCACTTTGCTGTACACCTGAAACTAATACAACATTGTAAATCAACTATATTTCAATAAAATTTTTTAAAATAGTAAGTTAATTATTACTTTAATCAACATTTATTGAGCCTCCTATGTCACTAGTCCCTGTACGAGCTGTTTTCACTCACATTTTCTCTTTTTACCACATTATTTATCAACTCAATCTTACAGATTGAAAACTTTTCATTATTTTCTAGAAGCTATGTTAATGATAAGAAAGAGTTCTGTTGTTTGTGAAAATTGAGATCCGGAAATCCTAGTCCCAGGACACTTCTGACTTACACTTTTACTTGTACTTCAAAACAGTATAGCTGGTGGGATTCCCTCAGCATTCAGGAATCATGAGAAATTAAATAAATAGTGTTCTTTTCCCTTTCCTCATTTTGCCAATCCTTGTAATGTACTTCCCTAATTGCCAAGATCTTCTTATCTTTTGCATTTTACAGTGTGTGAGATTGTAAGGTAGGGGCAGTGAAGGAAACATCCCCTTAAATTTAGAAGAAGGACTTAAAAGTTCATCAACCATGAATGAATAAAGCCCTCAAAAGGAAGGAAATTCTGAGACATGCCACAGTGTGGGTGAACCTTTAGGACATTATGTTTAGTGAAATAAACAATTCGCAGAAAGACAAATACTCCATCTTCCATTTATATAAAGTAGTAAAATTCATAGAATCAGAGAGCAGAATGGTGGTTGCCACAGGCTAGGGGGAGAGAGAAATGGGAAGTTGTTGAATGGGTACAGAGTTTCCATTTTGCATGATGAAAAGAGTTCCAGAGATCTGTTGTACAAGATGAATATATTTAACACTACTGAGCTGTACACTTAAAGTAGTTAAGATGGTAAACTTTTTTGTTGGTTTTAGCACAATGAAAAAATATTAGAAGATGCAGTTCCACAGTGATCCAAGGGCCTTGGTGAGGCAGCATTAATCCATCAGCCCCAGGCATCTCCTACAATGCCCTTCATTTTGAATTGAGGGCCCACCACTCAACACACATGTCTCTCTTCCACTGACATGACTTCTGCAGCTTCTTATTTATGATCCTACAAGTGAGTTTTACTTCAGGGCAGGAGACTAAGAAAACAGAAGTGCATGAGACAAGCACTTTCCCACCAATTGCTTTCCAATTGATATTGAGAAATATTCAATCTCCTCTATGGAACAGTGCATGGGAATTTGCAGTTGCTCATCTCTACTGTGTTCCCTTATTACCAGGAGCTCTGTCAAAGTCATTCCACGTGAGCTTTTAACTAAAGCTTATGGATCAACTGAGTCACTGTATGCATGTGAAACATGTTCATAATAAATATTTAAAACCCTAGAGCCTACCTTTTGGATAAGGCAATGGCAACCCACTCCAGTACTCTTGCCTGGAAAATCCCGTGGATGGAGGAGCCTGGTGGACTGCAGTCCATGGGGTTGCTAGGAGTCGGACATGACTGAAGCAACTTAGCAGCAGCAGCAGCAGAGCCTACCTTTAAATATCCTCATTACTGTGAAACTCATCAGTGAAAAAGAGCAACTCCAAGGCAAAAGTGATCAGCATGAAATTGATGAACAGAGAGTGGCTGAGAGAGAAAAGAAAACTCAGCTCTGGTTAAAATTTCACCTTGTTGATCCTGTTTGTGTGTGTGGTGGGTGGTGATTTCTGGCCAATCTAGATGTTTTAATTTATCATAGTGTTCATGTAAACAAGGCAGTTAATTGAATAAATGCCTTAAATATTTCCAGCTTAATTGAGGAGAACATCAATATGGTTTTTTGACCTCTAACATTTGCATAATAAACTCTAAACAAATCTCTCATTACCAACTTCTCTGAAAAACAAACATATCCTGCTAAAAATGGAAGGCTCAGAAACAGATGGGGATCACCTTCATTCTGCCCTCAAAATGTCCCTAGATTCACATCTATCCATGACCTTGATTCTCCTTTCTCCATATCTCCCCCACTCCCATATCCCCTGCCTGCAGCAATGCCATCCTATCAGTGAATACTTACAAAATAGTCTCCTAGTCATTTCTCTACCATTGGATATCTGCTTCATTGTAATAACAGCAATAATAGCAGTAATAATAGTAATAATACTGACAATGATAATAGCAACAATTTATTGAGCCCCTAATATGTGCCAGACACAATAGTAAATGTATATCTATGTATATAGATTCCTTTAATACTCATTTAAAGTGCTGTAAAATAGACACTTACAGATGAAGAAGGGTAAGTCAAAACACACACAATCAAAATCTAGCATGGCTAGTAAGTAGAACTAGGTCTGTCTGACTCCAAAGTCCATTACCTTGGTGTCCCTCCATGCCACCAATAAGAATCATATTTTCAGAACTGGGCAAATATTATAAAGAACTCCAAGTGTTATAATCCACATTTATACAATGCATGACAACAAAGTAAAATGTGGTTTCTCTTTTCCAACCAACCACCAGAACTTCTGTATCAAAGTGAATGATGACCTTCTGAGTGGCACCTATGGGAGGACATACACTGATTCCAAGGACATGAGCATTGATCCAGTGTTCCAACATTTCTTCAACCCTCTTTATCAGAACTGCCTACAAAATGCACTTTGAAGCTACACAGGAAAATTTGTCTCCTCACCAGAGAGACAGAGCTCATTTCAAACTTCAAAACATTCACTGCTGAGCATGATCACCCACTTTATCCACCAGTGTGGGCTCTAATGACTTTGGGCTGTTTGTTCAAATATAGCCTGTTCTGAGAGGATAAAGATTTATCACCACAGAGGAGAGTCAAAGGAACATGTGACAGACTCTGAATGCAACTTGACAATAGAGTGGCTTCTTCCTCCCCAACATCTAGCATCTGGTTTGCCTTTTGAAAATGTCATGGCAAACAAGCAAGAAGGAATCGAGAAGTTCTTTTCTGAATTAGACAACAAAACTTTTTCCTCTAAATGTAATATCCCAGAAAGTTTGCATTCTCCAGACGACACTCACATATCCTGGAAGGGCTACTGTTGGAAACAAGTTGCTAGTTGACCTTTGCTTTGCAGTGGCCAGAAATCAACTGGCTCCCTGGGGTTATTCACAGTGAAACAGGAAACAAACTATTTCTCACCACAACTCTCCTTTGGTTGGTACTGTTTACTCCAGGAATAAATTCACTGCTGGTATAAAACTCTATTCCTACTTTGCCTGATGTATGTCTGTGAGAGGAGAGAGCAAGGCCCTTTGCCAGGTTGCTTGGAGATAAACAGGCAATGGCAAACCAGCTGCCAGTTGGTCATCCTTGCAACCACCATTAAATACATATTTCAAGCTGTCTCTCCTGCTCATACTGATAAATTTTCTAGTATATTTATTGTGAAGGAAGAAATCATCTCAACATAAGCATGATGTACCAAACCACATTACTAAGTAAATAAGATATATGCTTAATGGATCAATTACCTTCATGCAAATAGCACATCACTTTAACACTCTCATGATGAGTCAAGCTTTTTGCATTTGAATGCCAAAAAGGATATAAAGGGGAATTATTATTTTGGTGCTAGGGATATGATACCAATGTAACATACCTGGGCCAAGAAATGGGACTTTCTGGATGTGGGAGTTGCAAAGAAAGGGGCACTTCAAAAATAGCCTGAGTGAAGGATGGCCAACCTGTGGCTAGCCCTTGAGTAAATGTGAAAGAAAACCCAAGGCCATTCTGAATGGGATTGATACTGTAATTAGATTTCATTTTATGTCTCTTAGATTATATATTGCCTTGAAATGGCTGGGAGCGTTAAAATCAATAAGCAATGGGGGAAAGTAGGGGAATTTCATGATCTTCTTTTCAAATAAAGCAGACAGTGGATTCAGTCATTCATCAGTGGTCCTAGTGAAATCTAGCATTTGCTCTTAGATTCCATTGAAAATGTCATGCTAAATCGTCCAGGGAGCAGTCATTTGGGGCAATTTATTGGAGGTTCACTGGGCTGTTGAAGCTTCCTACAACCTTCCTCTTCTTGCTTTTCATTCCCAGGCTCCCACATCCCTCTTCATTCTCTGAGGGCCATCTGAGGTTACTCTCACAGACCTCCTGGTCTAAGATGCTGCTCTGGGTTAACATAGAGATTTTCTGACAGCCTTAGACCTGTGTTTAACTTTGTTAGGTAAATTCAAGCGAAACCCAGCTGAGATACCCAACTGAGGGTCCGCTGTGAAAAGCACATTCTACACAAAATGTATTGGTATCTATAATATTCTCATTAGTGAGTAAAATTCACATTCCCACATGAACTGGAAATGCTCAATTTCTTCCCCAGGGTTTTTCTCTTACTAGGCTGCCTTTATCAGAGTCAAGGCTCAATCAAATACTCTTTATTTGTGTGTGTGGTATACAAGCCTCTAAGAGCTCTTTAGTCATTCTTCTTCTCAGTATGGTTTTTAATTTTCCTCAAGGGAGAAAAATCTGTTTTACATGTAACCTGAGCACATGACAATATCAAAATCATTTTATAAGCCAATGAAATGTTGTAATAAACACTGCCAGAAAGTTAGCCATAAACATTACCCACGCTCGCTGTACATTTGCCCCATCAGCAAAATCCATCTGCATCAAGAAATGTCTTAGCAACACTAATGTACCATCATGACCTTAAATGCATTCAGATTTTCCTATAAACAGAAACAGGAAGCCCTAGACTAGAAGGGTTGGCTGTGGGAGCAGATTTTTTTTCTCTGCCATATTATTTCCTTTCACAAAGACTCCTGATTTTTGGTGACTTTGCCTCTTGGTGGGTCCCATGAGAACTCAGTTGATCATAAGGACTTTGTATTTTCCCCAGCTCTCCTGGGACTACTAGCCAGAGAGGACATTCCCAATTAGTCATCTTTTTCAGCAGGGCATGTTGCCTGACACTAGTGAATCTCAGAGCATGAGTACAATCCCTCTCAAAGGCTGTATTTGCTGCCACTGAAGTTTGTGGACACATCAAGTTTGACAAAAAGCAATTTCACAGGAGCTTGTCTGTTACTACCTGGGACCAGATCCTTTTATTTTGTTCTAGCACCTTTTTACAAAATGCCACATACTTCCTGGACGTCTAAGTGGTAAAACAGTCTCTAATGCAATCCCCAATCAGTGGCCCCAAGGTTAGGTCATAAGAGCTGGGATCCTTGCAGACTTGGTTAAAGAATTCCTCTCCTTGATAGTACAGCAGACCCCAAATCCCCCTTGAGGTCAAATGCTTCATCAGTTCAGTATCCTATATGGATACTGCTGCAAATTCCGTGTTCCCACCCTACTGGAGAGTAAAAATGTTCTAAATATTCATTGATAACCATTTGAAGCATGCATTGATGAACTTGAACAGCTATGGGTACAGCCCTGGGAGGGCTGCAAAATATTAATACATGTTTTGATTTAACAAACTTTTTATGATTATGAGACAAACCAGAAATCATTCCTAAGCCCACAACATATTTAGAACCATTTAGTGTGTACATCTTCAGTAAAGTTAATATAAACCGAATACAGTCCTACTATTTTGTCATTGCTGAGAGATAGTTAGCCTTATGACATTGCCATTACTATCTTTTGCTGTTGATTTAGAAACATACTCTGTAAGCACTTCTCCCTTTATTTGCACAGAAGGAATTCAACTACTTATTGATGATAAAACTCGCTGGTCAAAGGAAGCACTCAATTTGACTTCTTGACTTCTCCCATTTGGGGAACAGTTTCAAATGCCTCCAAGGAGCAGCGTAAGCATCTGGTCAGTTTTTCTCTAATAACACCTTCATTTGCTCTTAAACAAGACAGGACTGAGCAAGGAGGCAGAGAGGGAGAAGGGGAGAAGGAACGAAGGCACTAAAGCTTAGTTAAATCCCTTAGAATAATGATAATAGTGTTTATTTAACCCCCCAAAATTAATGGTCAAAAGTCAAAACAAAGAGCAATCAGTTCCCCTATTCTTTAGGAAAATATGTGTTCTTTTAAAACACAGCCAGTAAATAGAGCTGAAGTTGGTTTATTCTGCACACTAAGCCAGGATTCTTGTTACTGCCATGTCATCTGAGTTCAAGTCCAGTCTTTTCTCTTTTCTAAATAGGTGAGCCTGAGGCAAGTCACTCTACCTCTCTGAACTGTTTCTGAACAGTAGCACGTAGAAAATCACAGTATCTATTGCACAACATCATTATGACACTTAAAATCAAGATGAGAGGACGGGACACTATAAAGTACTCTGCAATGCCTGCAGATTCTCAAGTAGTTTATGTGAGGTAACGTTATCTACAATTTAGGGATCACCCAAGTTCATGTGGTTGCTGGGGGAAGCTGCAAAATTCCAAAGTACTTTCAGCAGTACATATAGTTAGGTCTGTTTTCATTCCTCTCAGCCCTCATCTTCCATGAATGTAATACGTACCTATTAGGCAAACCAGTTGGTTACTCAGCCACTCCACATCCCAATCAGACTGAGTAGAACAGTGTACCAACTGCTTTGACCCAGAGCTAGGTATACCCTCTCATCTCAGTGTCTGCCTTATTGCCACTCCCCTCCAGTTATCAGACAATGCAAGAGAGAGGGAGAGGGAGGGAGAGGGAATATGTATGTAATGTGACTCCTTTACTACATGCAACCAACTGGCAGATACTAGGGTGTTGGCCATTCAAATCCTAAAGTCCATCTGCCAATAGGATTGCCTTTACCCCTTCTGGGCTGACAAATGTATACAGGATGGCAATTAGCTCAAGCCATGGCTAAACAATTTCATTCCAGCTATTTTCCACAAAAATAGTCACACCCCGTTCCAAGATGAATAACAAACTAATAACCCACTGTCACTGGTGGTTCACATATACACTGTGTATGAAATCAGCTTATATGAGTACTATATTCTCATTAAATACTTTGCCTCGTGTTATTCTGCATTTATCCTCCTAACAACCTGGGAGGGAGTGGGTAAGATAGGTGCTACCCTCTCCTCTTTCAAAATGATGAGGCTAAGACATAGAATGTTATTGTTCCAAGTAATATAGCTGTAGCACAGGAAACTATATTCAATTTCTTGTGATAAACCATAATGGAAAAGAATATGAAAAAGAATATATATCTGTAAAAGTGAATCACTTTGCTGTACAACAGAAATTCACACATCATGTAAATCAACTATACTTCAATATATTTTTTTAAAGTAATACAGCTGGTCAGTGAGAGGCCCAGGCCTAGAACTCAGGCTTCCTGACTCCCAGTGCTCTCTCTAGGTGCTAGGTGTCAACAAAAAGGGAATTGTGGTCAGTATAAGCAAGAGAGACAGAGGAGCTCTTAAGATGGCTACATCATCACCCCGTCACACTGGTCCACCCACATGCAGCACTGACAAGGGAAGATGTCTGAGCTTTTCAATGCAAAGACTGACTATCCCACTGAATGCAAAGAGAAGTGCTCCACGTTAACAAGCATATTCTCTTGCAGCCACCAAAAACCACTGGGGTTAACCCAGCATCTCCTTCTCCGTGGAAACTCAGCTTTGGAATTTCACCAGCCTGATGTCCAGAATCACACTGTGTAATCCCTACAACGTGACTACGAACTCACCCAGTTCCTCAGCTTCTTGGTTTCTTTTCAGGAACAAGAAGGGGAAAACTTGCCGCCCTGCAAAGAGAACATCTTGGACCATTCATCAGTACTCATGGCAAAAAAAAAATCTCAAAAGATAAACAGGGCTGCCCTTAAACAGGTTGTATTTTACCCAATTTTGCCCTGGGCTGTCTCTCTCATGAGCCCACCAATTTCTCGGAAAGCTATTTTTATTGTTTTTATATAATGACTATGCCTGCAGGACTATGAACTTCTGCACTGGAGCTGCAAATAAGGCAGAGTCATGGTTTTCACCCACAAACATGGCAAGTCATTTCATACTCCCCGGCTCTACTAATTACTGAAAATAATTATGCAACAGTGAGAGCTTTCTCCCTCGTTGTTTTTGGACTGATCATAATAGAAAGCCCTCAGGCAAATTAGAAGTCTAGCAACTGCTTTGTTCAGAGTGGGAGAGAACTGTAAACTGGGAGGATGAGGGCACAGGAGTAGAACCAAGAAGAACTGGAGTGATTTAGATTCATGTAGGAAATTTCTCACCTCAGAAACAGAGTCAATTTCCTTGTGTTTCTTCCCATATTTTAAGTGCAAAACAAGAATAATAGCTCAAGTGTATCCCAATTGAACCATAGGCTCTCCCTGAACTGGAATAGGTAGCTCTTTGGTCAAGTCAATGAAGTGATTTTCTTGGCAGAGAGAGATCACTGGCTTCTGTGGCAATTCCCAGTAAGGGCTCCCAGAACTCATCAGTTTCAACCAGTGAATCCAAGCTACTGTAAGGGAGGGGCTCCTCCAGCCTCTACAGCACCCAACTCCCTGCAAATGCTCATGGTCCGTTTCATCCCTGGCACCTATGTTCCATCCTTTGTTGGCTTGTTTCTGATTTTTACAAGTAAAATTTATACAGAGAAATGTACAAGTCTTAAGTGTACCATTCGAAGCTGTTGTTCAGTCACTAAGTCGTGTCTGACTCTGCAACCCCATGGACTGCAGCACGACAGGCTTCCCTGTCCTTCACCATCTCCTGGAGTTTGCTCAAACTCTTGTCCATTAGGTCAGTGATGCCATCCAACCATCTCATCCTGTTTTGTCCCCTTCTCCTTCTGCCCTCAATCTTTCCCAGCATCAGGGTCTTTTCCAATGAGTCGGCTCTTCCAATCAGGTGCCCAAAGTATTGGAGTTTCAGCTTCAGCATCAGTCCTTCTAATGAATACTCAGGGTTGATTTCCTTTAGGATTGACTGGTTTGATCTGCTTGCTGTCCAAGGGACTCTCAAGAGCCTTCTCCAGCACCACAGTTCGAAAGTTATCAATTCTTCGTCACTCAGCCTTCTTTATGGTCCAACTCTCACATCCAAACATGACTACTGGAAAAACCATAATTTTGGCTATACAGACCCTTGTCAGCAAAATGACGTCTCTGCTTTTTCATACACTGTCTAGATTTGTCATAGCTTTTCCTCTAAGAAGTAAGCATCTCTTATTTTTTTAATTTATTTATTTTAATTGGAAGCTAATTACTTTACATTATTGTATTGGTTTTGCCACACATTGACATGAATGTGCCCCAGGTGTACATATGTTCCCCATCTTGAACCCCCCTCCCACCTCCCTTCCCATCCCATCCCTCTGGTTCATCCCAGTACACCAGCCCAGAGCATCTTGTATCATGTATCGAACTTGGACTGGTGATTAATTTCACATATGATAATATACATGTTTCAATGCCATTCTCCCAAATCATCCCACCCTTGCCCTCTCCCACAGAGTCCAAAAGACTGTTCTATACATCTGTGTCTCTTTTGCTGTCTCGCATACATGGTTATCGTTATCATCTTTTTAAATTCCATATATATACGTTAGTATACTGTATTGGTGTTTTTCTTTCTGGCTTACTTCACTCTGTATAATAGGCTCCAGTTTCATCCATCTCATTAGAACTGATTCAAATGTATTCTTTTTAGTTGCTGAGTAATACTCCATTGTGTAAATGTACCACAGCTTTCTTATCCATTCGTCTGCTGATGGACATCTAGGTTGCTTCCATGTCCTGGCTATTATAAACAGTGCTGTGATGAACATTGCAGTACATGTATCTCTTTCAATTCTGGTTTCTTCGGTGTGTATACCCAGGAGTGCTATTGCTGGGTCATATGGCAGTTCTATTTCCAGTTTTTTAAGGAATCTCCACACTGTTCTCCATAGTGGTTGTACTAGTTTGCATAGCCAAAGAAATCTTGAGAAAGAAGAATGAAACTGGGGGAATCAACCTGCCGGACTTCAGGCTCTACTACAAAGCCACAGTCATCAAGACAGTATGGTACTGGCATAAAGACAGAAATATAGATCAATGGAACAAAATAGAAAGCCCAGAGATAAATTCATGCACCTATTGACACCTTATCTTTGATAAGATAGGCAAGAATAGTCAATGGAGAAAAGACAATTTCTTTAACAAGTGGTGCTGGGAAAACTGGTCAACCACTTGTAAAAGAATGAAACTAGAACACTCCCTAACACCATTCACAAAAATAAACTCAAAATGGATTAAAGATCTAAATGTAAGACCAGAAACTATGAAACTCCTAGAGGAGAACATTGTCAAAACACTCACCAACATAAATCACAGCAGGATCCTCCATGACCCACCTCCCAGAATATTGGAAATAAAAGCAAAAATAAACAAATGGGACCTAATTAAAATTAAAAGCTTCTGCACAGCAAAGGAAACTATAAGCAAGGTGAAAAGACAGCCTTCAGAATGGGAGAAGATAATAGCAAATGATGCAACTGACAAAGGATTAATCTCAAAAATATACAAGCAACTCCTGCAGCTCAATTCCAGAAAAATAAACAACCCAATCAAAAAATGGACCAAAGAATTAAACAGACATTTCTCCAAAGAAGACATACAGATGGCTAACACACACATGAAAAGATGCTCAACATCACTCATTATCAGAGAAATGCAAATCAAAACCACAATGAGGTACCATTTCACGCCAGTCAGAATGGCTGCTATCCAAACGTCTACAAGCAATAAATGCTGGAGAGGGTGTGGAGAAAAGGGAACCCTCTTACACTGTTGGTGGGAATGCAAACTAGTGAGCATCTTTTAATTCCATGGCTCCAATCACTGTCTGCAGTGATTTTGGAGCCTTTTCCCCTTCTATTTGCCATAAAGTGATGGGACAGGATGCAGTGATCTTAGTTTTTGAATGTTGAGTTTCAAGCCAGCTTTTTCACTCTCTTCTTTCATCCTCATTAAGAAGCGCTTTAGTTCCTGTTCACCTTCTGCCATTAGAGTGGTATCATCAGCCTATCTCAGGTTGTTGATATTTCTCCCGGCAATCTTGATTTCAGCTTGTGACTAACCCAGCCCAGCATTTCTCATGATGTACTCTGAATATAAGTTAAATAAACACAGTGACAATATACAGCCTTGATATACTCCTTTCCCAATTTGGAACCAATCCGTTCTTCCATGTAAGGTTTTAACTGTTGCTTCTTGACCCACATACAGCTTTCTCAGGAGACAGGTAAAGTGGTCTGGTATTCTCATCTCTTTAAGAGTTTCCCACAGTTTGTTTTGATCCACACAGTCAAATGTCTTAGCATAGTCAATGAAGCAGAAGTAGATTTTTTTTTCTAGAACTCTCTTACTTTCTCTATGACCCAACAAAAGTTGGCAATTTCATTTCTGATCCCTCTGCCCTTTCTAAACCCAGCTGTACATCTAGAAGTTCTTGATTCATGCACTGCTGAAACCTAGCTTGAAGGATTTTGAACATAACCTTAATAGCATGTGAAATGAGCACAACTGTATCATAATTTTAACATTCTTTGGGATTGCAATGAAAATTGACTTTTCCAGTCCTGAGGCCACTGCTGAGTTTCCAAATTTGTTGACATATTGAGTGGACCACTATAACAGCATCATCTTTGGGGATTTTAAATAACTCAGCTGGAATTGCATCACCTCCACTAGCCTTGTTTGTAACAATGCTTCTCAAGGCCCACTTGACTTCACACTCCAGGATGTCTGGCTCTAGGTGAGTGACCACACCATTGTGGTTTTCTGGGTCATCTTCTGGGTCATCTATACACAGAACTTTAGTTCTGTGTATTCTTGCCACCTCCTCCTAATCTCTTCTGCTTCTGTTAGGCCCTTACCATTTCTGTCCTTTATAATGCTCATCCTTGTATGAAATATTCCTTTGATATTTCCAATTTTCTTGAAGATATCTCTAGTCTTTCCCATTCTATCATTTTCCTCTACTTCTTTGCGTTGTTCATTTAAGAATGCTTTCTTATCTCTCCTTGCTATTCTCTGGAACTCTGCATTCAGATGGGTATATCTTTCCTTTTATCATTTGCCTTTCACTTCTCTTCTTTTCTCAGCTATTTGTAAGGCCTACTCAGACAACCACTTCACCTTCTTGCATTTCTTTTTCTTGGGGATGCTTTTGGTCATTGGGCTTCCCAGGTGGCGCTAGTGGTAAAGAACCTGCCTGCCAATGCAGAAGATGTAAGAGACGCGGGTTCAATTCCTGGGTCAGGAAGATCCCCTGGAGGAGGAAATGGCAACCCACTCCAATATTCTTGCCTGGAGAATACCATGGACAGAGGGAATCCACAGGGTCACAAAGAGTCAGACACAACTGGAGCGACTTAACATGAACGCATGGTTTTGGTCATTACCTCCTGCAAAATATGAACTTTCATCCATAGTTCTTCAGGTACTCTGTCTACCAGATCTAGTCCCTTGAATCTATTTTTCACCTCCACAGTATGATCATTAAAAATTTGATTTAGGTCATACCTGAATGGCCTAGTGGTTTTCCCTACTCTCTTCAATTTAAGTCTGAATGTGTCAATAAGGAGCTCATGATCTGAGCGACTGTCAGCTCCAGGTTTCGTTTTTTTCTGACTATACAGCTTCTCCAACTTCGGCTACAAAGAATATAATTAATCTGATTTCGGTATTGACCATCTGGTGATGTCCATGTATACAGTCATCTCCTGTGTTACTGGAAGAGGTTGTTTGCTATGACAGTGCATTCTCTTGGCAAAACTCTGTTAGCCTTTGCCCCACTTCATTTTGTACTCCAAGGCCAGGCTTGCCTGTTACTCCATCTCTTGACTTCCTACTTTTGCATTCCAATCCCCTATGATGAAAAGGACATCATTTTTGGTGTTAGTTCTAGACGGTCTTGTACATCTTCACAGAATTCGTCAACTTTAGCTTCTTCAGCATTAGTGGTTAGGGCATAAGTTTGAATTACTATGATGTTGAATGGTTTGCCTTGGAAACAAACCAAGACTATTCTGTCATTTTTGAGATTGCATCCAAGTACTGCATTTTGGAATCTTTTGTTGACTATGAGGGTTATTCCATTTCTCTGAAGGGATTCTTCCCCACAGTGGTAGATATAATGACCACCTGAATTAAATTTATCCATTCACATCCACTTTAGTTTGCTGATTCCTAAGATGCTGATATTCAATCTAGCCATCTCCTGCTTGACCAGGTCCAATTTACCTTGATTCATGGAACTAACATTCCAGGTTCCTATGCAATATTGTTCTTTATAGCACTGAACTTTACTTTCACCACCAGGCACATCTACAACTGAGTGCTGTTTCCACTTTGGCTCAGCCTCTTCATTCTTTCTGAAACTATTAGCAATTGCCCTCTCCTCTTCCTCAGTAGCATATGGGACACCTTCTGACCTGTGGGGTTTCATCTTCTGGTATCATATCTTTTTGCCTTTTCATATTGTTCACGAGTTTCTCCAGGCAAGAATACTGGAGTGGGTTGCCATTTACTCCTCCAGTGGACCACGTTTTGTCAGAACTCTTCAGTATGACCCTTGAGTGACCTTGTATGGCATGGCTCAGCTTTATTGAGTTACGCAAACACCTTCAACAAGGCTGTGATCCCTGAAAGGAACCATTCGATGAGTTTTGATAATGTACACACAAGGATAACCCACATCCCAATCAAGATATAGAATATATCACTCACCCCAATTCCCTCATTCCTCTTTGTAGTCAGCACACATGTTCACACAAACATGTGTGCAGGCCACCCTCAGAGCCCCACTGGTCTGACTGTTCTCACTACGCCCTATTTTAGTACTTCAGTCAGTCAGTTCAGTTGCTCAGTCATGTTCGACTCTTTGTGACCCCATGGACTGCAGCACACCACACCTCCCTGTCCATCATGAACTCCCAGAACTGGCTCAAACTCATGTGCATCGAGTTGGTGATCCAATCCAACCATCTCATTCTCTGTTGTCCCCTTCTCCTCCTGCCTTCAATCTTTCCCAGCATCAAGGTCTTTTCCAATGAGTCAGTTCTTCACATCAGGTGGCCAACACATCGGAGCTCCAGCTTCAGCATCAGTCCTTCCAATGAATATTCAGGACTGATTTCCTTTAGGATTGACTAGTTTTATCTCCTTGCAGTACAAGGGACTCTCAAGTGTCTTCTCCAACACCACAGTTCAACATCACAATATTCATGTAATGGAAACATAAAGCCATATATTCTTTTGGATAAGACTTCGTTCACTTTCTTGGATATTCATCTATATATTTATTCACTAAGTAGAACTCTAATACATGACTATACTATAGTTTTTTTTTAATCCCTTCACCAGCAGATAGACATTTGGGTTGTTTCCAGTTGGAGGTAATAAAGCTGGTATAAGCTTTCTTTTACAAGTGGAATCAGGCTTCCGTTTCATTTCTCTTGGGAAAACGCCTAGGAGTGGGATGACTGGGTCATAGGGTAAAAGTGCACTTAGTTAAATATGAAACTACCAGATTTTTTTTCCAAAGTGGTGTGCCATTTTATCTTCCCATCAAAGGTGTATGAATATTCCAATTATTTCCATCTTTCCCCACACCTGACAGTCAGTCTTTTTTAATTTTAGCCATCCCAATGAATGTACAGTGGTATCCCATGATTTTGGTATGCTTTCCCTAATGACTAATGATGTTTAACACTTTTTCTGGTACTTATCAGCCATTTGTATTTTCTCCCTTTGAGAAGTGTCTGTTCAAATCATTTGCCTGTTTTTTAAATTGAATTTTCTCATTACTGAGTTGTAAGAGTTCTTTATATATTCTGGGTATAAGTTCTTTGTCTTAGTGCTGTGAATATTTTCTCTCAATCTAAGACTTATGTATCCATTTTCTGAATGGTATCATTTGGTGAGAAGTTACACATTTTTATGATATTTAGTTTATCATATTTTTCTTTTATAATTTTTGGTTTTTGTGTCCTAAGAATATAATCAATTTTAAGTCCTGTTGATGATCCCTCTTCAATTGGTCTTGTTTCTGGCCCCTTTACCCTTTTCTTTCCCTTTTGCAAATAACCAACTCCAAGTCACCATCATCTTTTGTCAAGACCATGAAATCTTCGGAAGCCAAAATGGATCTCACAATTCCCAACTCTTCACTCCCACCCCTACCAGTCCCTCCCTTGGTCTCCCCCATCCTTGCCACACCATTGATTCTTCTCTCGCTCTTACACCATATGTTAAGTGCATCAAGAAATCATACAAGCCTCCTTCTCAAACATGTATCACAGTATACTCAGAGTACAGTAACAGGCGTTTTTCTAGTCTTCTCTAGAAGAGTGCAAGCTCCTTGAGACAGAGATGCTACATCATTTACACTCATGCAAAGAGAAGGCAATTGTTTACATGCTGCAATGTCATGCACCAGATGTCATCTCTCTCCTGTCACAGTGCTCACATGTTTCAAATATCAACATCAGAACTCCTTTGTCTGGGTTCTCGAGTCTATTTCAAACGCCAGCATTCCTGGCATGTCCCACCAAAGTGTTCGTGGTGCATCATATCTGCTTCCTTCATGTGAATGCATTAGCCCATAGGGGAGAAGGAAAACACCACCCAAAGAGAAGTATGATGGAAAGAAAGGCCCACAGTAGTTTCATCTTGCCTTTTCCCTGCACATTGCCAACACCCCATGGGTAGCAGAGTGGTCCCTGACTGGCTACACAAGGAAATGTTTATACTCAGAATGCGCCCATACTATTCTTTTCCTCCACAGATGGTACTCACACCAGAGAACATAAAACAAAGTTCTTCAAGACCTTAGAAGAATAATTTTTATATAAAAGTTAAACAATAGGAAGAGGTAAGAATCTAACCAAGATGATGGAAACTGGTAAAACCTTTCTGAGAAGCAATTTGGCTCTCAGCATCATAAGCCTTTGACCCAGCAATTCCCCATTTGGAAATCAATCCTCTGTGGGGAAACAAAACCCAGAAAAAGAATTCTATGTAATGATACACATTTATAATGGTCAACAAAATGGACGACTGAACTGTCCAACAATAGTGGGTTGGGTAACAGATATAAGGGAATACTATGCAGTCAATGAAAGTTGTATTTTCAAAGAATATTTAATGACCTGGGGAAATGCTCATGATATAACTGAAGTGGATAAACTAAGTGCAAAACTACAAATGCAGTATGTGTATATTTTTGATGGTGTTTGTTGTATAAACAAATTGTCTATTGTGCCTAGAATAGTGGCTGCCATGTAATAATGCCTGGCTCAATAAATAATCGTTAAATGGGTAAATATCATATATATAATATATAATGGTCGGTCTAGTCAAAGTCAGAAACATAGTCCGTCTGTGTTTTTTCCAGTAGTCATGTATGGATGTGAGAGTTGGACTATAAAGAAAGTTGAGCGCCAAAGAATTGATACTTTTGAACTGTGGTATTGGAGAAGATGCTTGAGAGTCCCATGGTCTGCAGGGAGATCAAGCCAGTCCATCCTAAAGGAAATCAGTCCTGAATATTCATTGGAAGGACTGGTGCTGAAGCTGAAACTCCAGTAATTTGGCCATCTGATGCAAAGAAATGACTCATTTGAAAAGACCCTGATGCTGGAAAAGATTGAAGGCAGGAGGAGAAGGGGATGACAGAGGATTAGATGGTTGGATGGCATCATCGACTTGATGGACATGAGTTTGAGCAAGCTCTAGGAGTTGGTGATGGACAGGGAAGCCTGGTGTGCTGCAGTTCATGCAGTCGCAAAGAGTTGGACACGACTGAGCAGCTGAACTGAACTGAACTGAATGTAGCATTATATAACACGGTCTTTGAGTGATTAAAATATTTGAGTGTTCACAATGTATCACACTCTACACAGAAAGCTTTACATGGTATGTGTATGCATGTGTGCTAAGTCACATCAGTCATGTCCAATTCGGTGCAACCCTATGGATTGTAGCCTGCTAGGCTCCTCTGTCCATGGGATTCTCCAAGCAAGAATACTGCAGTGGGTTGTCATGCCCTCCTCCAGGGGATCTTCCCCACCCAGGGATTGAACCCACGTCTCTCACATCTATCTACATTGGCAGGAGGATTCTTTATCACTAGTGCCACCTGGGAAACCCTTCACATGGTGTACGTACTATATTTCATTCTTACCACAATCCTTGTGAGACACTTATTGGCACTGTATCAATTTTTACAGACAAGGAAATTGAAAGTGTGAAAGGGTAAATAATTGTATCAAAGGACACTCAGTTACTAAATGGCAGAGCTAGGATTCCCACCCAGGCAGTCTGATTTCACAGCCTAAACTCTTTAACAATACAGTAACACCATGCACATTCAGCACTTATAGGGAAAAAAAGACAAGGAGAGAGAAACACCAGTATGTTACCAGTACCTTATCTCTGGCTGATAGGATAAAAAGGAATTGGTACATTCTGCTTTTGTTTTTCTTTATGTTCCAAATTCCCTATAATAATTCAGTTCAGTTCAGTTGCTCAGTCATGTCCGACTCTTTGTGACCCCATGGACTGCAGCACGCCAGACTTCCCTGTCCATCACCAACTCCTGGAGCTTACTCAAACTCACATCCACTGAGTCAGTAATGCCATCCAACCATAATTATGCATTGCTTTTGTACTCGGATTTTTTTTTAATCAAAAATTTAGCCAGAAACTTTGAAGTTCTCAGTGCTCAAGTTCAGCCCTTGGTCCCAACTCCACTCTCACAGCTTGGGGCAGTTCAACTCCCCTGCAGTCCTAACCTAGCACTGTGCTCTGACCTCCCTTGCCAAATCTACCTGATTTCCAGCTGTAAGTGTAAACAGTGCTTCCTGGCAGAGGCTAGTCTCCAGCTTTCTGGCTTCCCTTGGTCTAACCCCTTGTCTCTGCCTCCCGGCAAACCATCCCCCACATCCCTTACCCCTATCTTTCTCTCACAGAGACTATAGGCCCACTGTGGCATTATGGCAACAGCGACTGCCACAGCTAGTGGCAGAGGGGGGTGGGGTGTGTACAGAGTCCTTGCAGCACACAGGATCCAGGGACAAGCCACAACAGCACTCTCTTTCCTCTGTGACATCTTCACTTCCCTCTTCAATTACAGACCCCAAGCTGATCACACCACGTTAATAAGGCCCTGATCAATGCTAAGGAGTTATTTTATGATTCCTGCAGGTTGTATTCCTATTATTATTACACATCACAGCATCACATTAGCTTTCAAAAAACAAACCAGCATTGATCTGCTGACTCACTCTATGGTCTCCTATGATGCCCAGATCTTTCCATTATGTTTGCATCTCTAGGCAAAGAGAGAATCGATTTTCTCTCCAGCCCTCCATAAGAAGTTCCTGTTCATTCGCTGCTCCCAATCTTCCCCCACCCTCCCATCCTCTGGACCGAAATTGGAGAAATGCAGAAAGCAACAAAACCCTCAGGTCTACTTGTTAAAGCCCTGAAAAGCAACAACCAAAAAGACAAAAGCATTACAAGCAGTAAACTAAAGGCTTTTTGCCTAATTTCCCGAGATCTCTCCAATTTTTGAT
Organism: Moschus berezovskii; assembly: GCF_049115385.1. Lineage (NCBI taxonomy): Eukaryota > Metazoa > Chordata > Mammalia > Artiodactyla > Moschidae > Moschus > Moschus berezovskii. The sequence continues at coordinate 127,231,823 of NC_142488.1, read as the reverse complement.
TCGAAATATTTACAACCAAAATTAAACTTTATTTTATATGCTATAAATCAATACAATGGAGTAGTTAAGAGCTTAAATTATGGAGTCAGAGAGATCTAGACTTAAAAGCCAGTTCCCAAATCTCCTAGCTGTATGATCTTGAATAAACCACTTTGCCTCTTGAGACCTCAGGTTTACCACCTGCAAAATGGGAGTAATTATAGTACAGTCAGACTTCCCTGGTGGCTCAGCAGTAAAGAATCTGCCTGCAATGCAAGGGACTAGGGTTCGATCCCTGGGTCAGGAAGATCCCCTGGATGAGGGCATAGCTGCCCACTCCAGTATTCTGGCCTGGAAAATCCCATAGACAGAGGAGCCTGGTGGGCTACAGTTCATAAGCTTGCAAAGAGTCAGACATGACTAAAGGGACTGAGCATACATGAATACTACAGCGAGTTCTGCAATAATGTGATGTATCACGATTTTACATGTTAGATGGTTAAGAAATACATAAAAACTATAATAAAGGTAGCACTTTTAAAAGACTTGATTTGTAACAACAACAACAAAAAAGACCTGACTTGTGGAGGCAGCTGTTAAGAGGGTTGCAGCTTGTGAGTTCTTATGCCATGGTGGAGGGAGCGTGATCTGAAATCAGATAGAAATTTGTCAAGCAGATGTGGGCAAGTGTGGCTCATATCACACATGGTGAACTGATAGAGCTGGTGAATGTTTGTATTGTGTATGTGTGCGTGTGTGTGTGCACTCATGCACAAGTGCACCCATATTCCTGCATGCATACGCTCTGCGTACTACTATGTGGCTCAGTTCAGCTACATGCAGTTTCCTGTGTTCACTGAGAGTTTCTCATGGAGAGATTGTGCATAAGCATACACGAAGTTCATGTTATGCTCAAACTGGTCCCTAAAACATCAGTACCATTAGAACAAATTCACATTTCTCAAAACAAGAGTTTATAGCAGAACTGACTGTACCAATCTCCTCAGCTTGGGAAGATTACATGAAATAATGCCTTTAGCAAAAAGCCTAGTACCTGGTAAGCTCCTAGTAAATGATAGCTGCAGATAACCAAAGCAGCACTAGTAGCTCAACTACGTAACCCTACAGTGCCTGCAGGTAGAACCCGTAACCACTTTGATGTGGGTTTTCCTTCACATATCTGATGAGAGGCAACAAAAGTCCAGTAAAGCTCATCTCAGTTCGGATTCATCTTTCCCCATACCCTACTTGCTAACCAAGGGCCTTTAACACTTGCAATTAATTCTGGAACACCTTTTATGGCCCTATAGTGCCAAACAGTGGCTAAGCAGTGCAGGATTTACAGGAAGAGCCACAACAACCCAATGGCCTAAAAGAGTTTCCTCTGGGGACTTCCCTGGTGGTCCAGTGGCTAAGTCTCCACGTTCCCAATGCAAGGGACCTGGGTTCAATCCCTGGTCAGGGAACTAAACCAAACATGCCACAACTAAAGATCCCCCAAGCCTCAACAAAGATCGAAGATCCTGCGTGCAGCAACTAAGACCTGGTGCAGCCAAATAAACAAACAATACCTTTTTTAAAAAAGAGTTTCCTCTGATGATCAGTGGGAAGAGTAAGGTGTAAGGGGAGCCAGGGTGGTCTGGTTGAAGGGCCTCCGATAAGCAACAGAGAGACACTGTTAGTTCTGGAGAGGGCAGTGATACAATCAGAGCCATTGCTTAGAGCAGATGTCAGTAAATTTTGTTCATAAGAGCTCAGATTATAAATTTTTAGACTTTGCAGGCCATATGAGTTTTGTTATAACTAATCAAATCTGCTACTGCAGCATGAAAAGAGCCATAGACAAAATATCCATGAATGAAGATGGCTGGGTTCCAATAAAACTTTCCTCATTAAAACAAAACAGGCAGATAGAACAAGATGGAGGAGGAGTAGGAGGATGTGTAATACATCTTTATCCATGGATACATCAGGAATACACCTTCAGACACAGAAGTGCATGCAGAACACCAGCTGAGAGCGGACATGAGTACCTGACCAGTGGAAAAGAATATATAGAACCACGCAAAACTCAGTAGGATGAAGGAACTAGGGGGAAAAACAGGAGTATTAGTAGGACTAGACCTGCCCTCGGTGGGTGGGAAAACTGAAGCAGGGGTCCGATCCCCACCTTGGGGCAATTGTCTGGGTCAGAGGAGAAACATTTAAGGCTGAGAGTGAAGCAGCTGATCTGTCACAGCCTAAACAGAATGAGAATCAGACAATCCTTGCCACAGCCATACGTCCCCTGGACAGAGACACAGGTCCCCAGGAAGGTGCAGTGGCTAGAAGCTAGAGTTTAGGGATTGTGGAGTAATCCCAGGGCGAGGGCTGCTGTTGACTGCTGGGAGATGGACTGAGGGGACGTGAGGCAGGAGATTGTGGTGGGAAATGCCTATGGGGGAAAGTCAGGCAGCCATGGAAGCAAGGTGATACTGCTGAGTCATGCATAGGGGTTGGAGCCATCACTATAGCCTCTCTCTCCCCACACGTCAGCACCGGCAGCTGAACAATAGAGAGGCTGGCCCATCAACCGCCTGTTGCGTGGAACAACAGAGTAGGACCCCACCCAGGGTGCTCCCTTTACATGCCTGATGCACCAAACAACAGAGTAGGACCCCAGGCAAGGGAGCCCTCCAAGTGCCTAAACAGGAGGAGCAATGCAGAAAGACTAGCCAAAGAGGCCTTCTGATCGCCAGCTACCAGAGGCTCGTAAAAAGGCTCTGATAGGGCCATAACTCCTGCAGCTGAGGCAGTCCATGTCCCTACATGCTTGATACCGCCAGGGACCCCGTGACCCAAACAGCTGCACCACCTTCACGCTCAACCCTCACTAGAGCAAAGCTGCCACGGGGGAAAAAGTCTTGCATCTATGCACATGTGGTTGCTTTGGTCATGTCCAACTATTTGCAACCCTGTAGATGATGGCCTGCCAGGTTTCTCTGTCAGGGGGCTTCTCCAGGCAAGAATGCTGTAGTGGGATGCCATACCCTTCTAGAGCACTGTATTTCCTAGCCACCAACTCCTCTGAGTACCTGGTGCTGCCAGGGCCCCTGCGACCCAAGCAGCTGCACCACCTCCACACCTGGCACTCACTGGGGCAGACCCAAGTCCTCCAGGGTAGCTTCAGGAACAAACCCCAGTGGACGACCCACATGTAGAGGTGGAGATAAAATCACAATTGAAACCCAGGGCAGTGTGGCTAAGGAAGAGGACCCAAAACCTTCCCACCAGCTGTACAAGCTGCAGATTAAATCCACACGATCAACTAAGCAGACTCTGTGTCTATGGAATACATAAAAGGACATTGAGACCTCCCACAAAAGAAAATGCACTAGTTCTGACAGTTGTGGACACTGGAGGCAAGAACACACAGGAGTAGGACCAGATTAGAGTCTGAGCTGCCCCTACAGCAGGTCCAGAGATGAGCACAGTGTTGGAGGGCATCCTAGGGAGGTGAGGTGGACTGTGACTCCCAGCGAGGGAAAGGATGCTGACAGCAGAGACTCAAGAAAAACATTTATTATTCTTATATTTTGACTTGTTCTGTAGTTTCTTTTGGATTATTTTTTTCATTTTGGTTTTTTTTTTCTTCCTCTCCCCACCATCCCCCCACCCCAGCTCCAGTCTGTTGTAGTTGTCTAGTCATCGGTTTTATTAGCACTATGAAATCTATTTAAGCTTTTGAGACTTTTTTTAAATCACACTTTTTATTTCTGTTATAAACTTCTGCCTCTATGTTGGTCTTTCACAGTTCTGTAGAGTTTTCCTTTTTTATTTTCTTTTTTTTTTTTTTAATTTTTTAAACATTATTTTTTCTACATTTATTCCTTTGCTTGCTTTTCCTACTGTTCTTTTCCCCTTGCAGTTAATCTTTAAAATATATAAAGCTTCTTTATCTATCTCTATTTAACTTTGCATTTCTATTCTTTCTTTCCTTTCTTTTTCTTACCATATTTGTTAGTTCCATTTTCATTGCTTTATTCCCCAGTTGGTACCTTGCTTTAGTTTTGTTTTCCAGTTTGTGCTTTAGTCAGTTTTGTTCTTAACTGGTGGATATCATTTTTGGGTTCCTTTGTTCACTAGGTCAACGGTTGACTATTGGACTTTACTTTTGTTGGATTGTTTTGATTTTGCTTATGGGCACATATGTATGTGTGTATATTCCATTACTTTAATTATTATTTGCCTGGTTTTGTAATTGCCATTTGTCTGGGATTTGTCTTTGGTTTCTCATTTTGGGGTATCTGTTTCAATATCATTTAATGCCATAACAAACCACCTGTGGAATCTACATTCCTGGCCAGAGATCAAGCCCTGAGCCTTTGGAATGGGAGCACTTACTCCAAGACCTTAGACTACCAGAGAACTCCTTACCCTAGGGAGTATTAAATAGCGAGAACTCCCAGAAAGGCAACCACTTGTATACAAGACCCAGCATCACCCAACTACCAGTAGCACCCTGTGCAGGATGCCTCATCCAAACAACAAAAGTGAAGGTCACTCAGTCGTGTCCAACACTTTGCAACCCCAAGTCGCAAAGTTCCACAGCTCATGGAATTCTCCAGGGCAGAATACTGGAGTGGGTAGCTGTTCCTTTCTCCACAGGATCTTCCCAACCCAGGGATTGAATCCAACTCTCCCCCATTGCGGGCAGATTCCTTACCAGCTGAGCCACCAGGGAAGCCCTCCAAACAACAAACAAGACAAAAATACAACTCAATCAGCAGCCAGGATTACCACCTCATTCAGCCCTGCCCATCAGAGGGAAAAAAAACTCACTTCCTCCCACCAGAGGGACAAGTCACACCTTACACTAAGCTTACACAAACCACTGGACCAAACTTACGAGGGCAGAAACCAAAAGAAAGAATTTAACCTTGAAGACTGGAAAAAGGAGACCTCAAACGCAATAAGTTAAAAAAATAATGAAAAGGAGGAGAAATACTGCACAAATGAAGGGACAAACTAGAAACACACAAGCCCAAATAAATGAAGAGGAAATAAGCAAACTACCTGAAAAAGAATTCAGAATAATGATAGTAAAGATGATCCAGAACATTGAAAATAAAATGGAAAAAATGCAAGAATCAATTAACAAAGACCTAGAAGAATTAAAGAATAAACATACAGAGACAAACAACACAATTACTGAAATTAAATTAAAAGTACTCTAGAAGGAATCTATAGCAGAATACCTGAAACAGAAGAATGGATCAGTGAGCTGGAAGATAAAATGGTGGAAATAACTGCTGAAGAGCAGAATAAAGTAAACAGAATGAAAAGAACTGAGGACAGCCTCAGAGATCTCTGGGAAAACATTAAACACACCAACATTTGAGTTATAGGGGTCCCAGGCAAAGAAGAGAAAAAGAAAGGGTATGAGAAAATTGTTGAAGAGATTATAGTTGAAAATTTCCCCAACACGGAAAAGGAAATAGTCAATCAACTCCAAGAGGTGCAGAGAGTCCCATACAGGATAAACCCAAGGAGAAACATGCCAAGACACATACTAATTAAACTATCAAAGATTAAACACAAAAAAAGAATATTAAAAGAAGCAACGGAAAAGCAACAAGTAACATACAAGGGAAACCCCCATACATTTAACAGCTGATCTTTCAGCAGAAACTCTGCAGGCTAGAAGGGAATGACACGATATATTTAAAATACTGAAAGGGAAAAATCTACAACCAAGATTACTCTACCCGGCAAGAATCTCATTCACAATTGATGGAGAGATAAAAAGCTTTACAGACAAGCAAAAGTTAAGAGAATTCAGTACCACCAAACCAGCTTTACAACAAATGTTAACAGGACTTATATAGTCAGGAAATATAAGAGAAGAAAAAGATCTACAAAAACAAACCCCAGAGGTGGTCCTAAGATGGCAGAGGAACAGGACGCAGAGACCACTGTCTCCCCCACAAATTCATCGAAATATCATTTGAACACTGAGCAAATACCACAAAACAACTTCTGAACGCTGGCGGAGGACACCAGGCACCCAGAAAGTCAACCCATTGTCTTCAAAAGGAGGTAGGATAAAAGGTAAAAAGAGACAAAAGAGTTAGGGATGGAGACCCGTCCCAGGGAGGGAGTCCTAAAAGACTAAAAGTCCTAAAAGTCCAAACACCAGGAGACCCTCTCACCGGTGGGTCTGTGGGGAGTTTTGGAATCTCAGAGGGCAACATAACCAGGAAAATATAAAGAAAATAAAAAATAAAATAAAATAAATAAATAAAACCCACAGATTAGGGGTCTAACTACAACTCCCAGAGGAGAAGTAGCTCAGACGCTCGTGTCCTTCACCAGCAAGAGGGGCTGAACAGGGAGGCACGGGCTGCATTGCTCAGGGTAAGGACCGGGCCTGAATGCCCTGAGGGCAATCTGAGGGAGCTAACATGAGATAGCAACCAAACTGTGGGAGAGCCAGAGAGGGGAAAAAAAAAAGGAGGAAAGAGAGAGAATTTTCCCGTGAAAAGTTCTAAACTAAGGCACTGCCAGGCCGCTCACAGAACAAAAGACTGAGAGAATACCAGAGGAAAGCTAGCCAGCTGTGGACCAGCCCATCCACCACCAGAGGCAGGGAGGCAGGCAGGTGGCAGCCAGAGCCAGAAGGAAAGGGGCAAACTCAGCCCCAGAGATGGCATCCCCAATCAAACTGCAAGCAGGTTCTCAGTCACTAACCAAGTCTTCCTGGGATCCTAGACGGTTGACATCCATCAGGAGGGTCGCAGCCAGAGATCAGCACTCCAGAAGAGACACATGGCACACCTAAAATGCAGCTGTGCACCCAGGAAACCAAGCGACTGGGACCAGGGAGGTGATAAGACACACCGCATCTGGGGAGTGTGTGCTCGCCAAGCACCTGGTCACCTTAGCTGCTCAGACCTAGGAAGGGCACAAAACGCAGGCCCAATTGAGTCTGTGCCTTTGTGGAGTACCCGAGAACCTGAACCTGAGCAATGTAGATCTGGGAAGTCCACGCAATCCAGGGCATGCCCCGGAAAGTTCCCTGGCAGAGCAACCTGAAGCCTAAGCAGTGTAGACAGGGAAAGCACACATGCCGTGAGCAGGGGCAAACCCAGTGTTACCCAGACATTGCGAGCACTCCCCACACACACCAGTGATATTTGTTGGCAGTGTTCCTCCCTCCCTGAAACACAATTGAAAAAGTGAACCTAAATAAAAGACCACCTTCGCCCTCTTGTGTCAGGGTGGAAGTTAGATACTGAAGAGACTTGCAAACAGAATAAGCCAAAATAAACCAAGAAGAGCGAACGGCTCTGAAAGTGACCGGTGCAACAGATTAAAACCCTGTAGTTAACACTGACTACATTGGAAGGGACCTATAGACTTTGAGAAGTATAAGGTGGAACAAGGAACTATCTGAAACTGAACTGACCACACACTGCCCTCAACAGCTCAAGAGAAATACCTAGATATCTTTCACTACTATCATTTTTTAATTTATTTTTAATTTTTTCATTTTAAAGTTTTTTATTAATCCTTTAATTTTCATTTTTAAAACCTACTATTACATTGAGGAAAAAAAGACCCTATTTTTAAAGCAAATTTCATATTCTTTTATATAACTTTTGCAATTTTGTTTTGTTTTTTTAATATTGTATTTTTGAGAGTCTAACCTCTACCCTAGATTTTTAATCTTAGCTTTTTGGTAATTGTTATCAATTTTGTACCTTTAAGAACCAAATCTTCAGTACCCATTTTTACTTAGGAGTGTGATTACGGGCTTGATTGCTCTCTCCCATTTTGAGTCCCATATTCTCCTCCTGATCACCTCTACCTCCCTCCTCCCTCTTCTTCATGTAACTCTGTGAACTTCTCTGGGTGTCCCTCACTGTGGAGAATCTTTTCACCATTAACCTAGATGTTTTGTCATCAGGGCTGTATAGATGGAGAAGTCTTGAGGCTACTACAAGAATAAGACTGAAAGCCAGAGGCAGGAGGCCTAAATCCAAAACGGGAGAACACCAGAAATCCCCTGACTCCAGGGACCGTTAATCGACAAAAACTCATCCAAAAGCCTCTATACCTACACTGAAACCAAGCTCCACCCAAGAGCCAACAAGTTTCAGAGCAAGACATACCTAGCTAATTCTCCAACGAAGTGGAAACATAACCCTGAGCACAAAAATGCAGGCGGCCAAAAGTCACACCAAACACATAGACACCTCAAAACTCACTTCTGAACACTTCACTGCACTCCAGAGAGAAGAGATCCAGCTCCACCCACCAGGACACCGACGCAAGCTTCCCTAACCAGGAAACCTTGACAAGCCACTCGTCCAACCCCACCCACAGGGAGGAACCTTCACAATAAAGAGGAATCAAAAATTACCAGCAGACAGAAAGGCCACCCCAAACACAGCAAAATAAACAAGATGAAAAGGCAGAGATATATTCAGCAGGTAAAGAAACATAATAAAAGCCCACCAAACCAAACAAAAGAGGAGGAGATAGGGAGTTACCTGAAAAATAATTCAGAATAATGACAGTAAAACTGATCAAAAATTTTGAAAATAAAATGGACTTACAGACAAATAGTCTGGAGACAAGGATTGAGATGATGCAAGAAAAGCTTAACAAGGACCTAAAGAAATATAAAAGAATCAATCAATAATGAATAATGCAATAGCTGAGATCAAAAACACTCTGGAGGGAACCTATAGTAGAATAACTGAGGCAGAAGATAGGATAAGTGAGGTGGAACATAGAATGGTGGAAATAACTGAAGCAGAGAGGAAAAAAGAATTAAAAGAAACGAGGACAACCTCAGAGACTTCTGGGACAATGTCAAACGCCCCAATATTTGAATCATAGGAGTCCCAGAAGAAGACAAAAAGAAAGGCCATGAGAGAATACTTGAGGAGATAATAGTTGAAAAATTCCCTAAAATAGGGAAGGAAATAGCCACCCAAGTCCAAGAAATCCAGGCAGTCCCAAACAGGATAAACCCAAGGTGAAACACCACAAAACACATATTTATCAAATTAACAAAGATCAAGCACAAAGAACAAATGTTTAAAGCAGCAAGGGAAAACCAGCAATTAACCCACAAGGGGATCCCCATAAGGATAACAGCTGATCTTTCAATAAAAACTCTTCAAGCCAGAAGGGAATGGCAGGACATACTTAAAGTGATGAAAGAGAAAAACTTAAACCCAGATTACTGTACCCAGCAAGAATCTCAATCGAATAAGAAGGAGAAATCAAAAGCTTTACAGACAAGCAAAAGCTGAGAGAATTCAGCACCACCAAACCAGCTCTTCAACAAATGCTAAAGGATCTTCTCTAGACAGGAAAAACAGAAAAGGTTTGTAAACTCGAACCCAAAACAACAAAGTAAATGGCAATGGGATCATACTTATCAATAATTACCTTAAATGAAAATGCGTAGAATGCCCCAATCAAAAGACAAAGACTGGCTGAATGGATACAAAAACAAGACCCCTATATATGTTGTCCACAAGAGACCCACCTCAAACATAGGGACACATACAGACTGAAAGTGAAGGGCTGGAAAAAGATATTTCAAGCACATGGAGACCAAAAGAAAGCAGTATTAGCAAAACTCATATCAGATAAAATAGACTTTGAAATAAAGGCCATGAAAAGAGACGAAGAAGGACACTACATAATGATCAAAGGATCAATCCAAGAAGAAGATATAACAATTATAAATATATGTGTACCCAACATAGGAGCACCACAATATGTAAGGCAAATGCTAACAAATATGAAAGGGAAAATTCACAGTAACACAATAATAGCGTGAGACTTTAATACCCCACTCACACCTATGGATAGATCAACTAAACAGAAAATTAGCAAGGAAACACAAACTTTAAATGATACAATGGACTCAGTTCAGTTCAGTCGCTCAGTCGTGTCCAACTCTTAGCGACCCCATGAACCACAGCACGCCAGGCCTCCCTGTCCATCACCAACTCCCAGAGTTCACTCAAACTCATGTCCATCGAGTCAGTGATGCCATCCAGCCACCTCATTCTCTGTCGTCCCCATCTCCTCCTACCCCCAATCGCTCCCAGCATCAGAGTCTTTTCCAGTGAGTCAACTCATCGCATGAGGTGGCCAAAGTATTGGAGTTTCAGCTTTAGCATCAGTCCTTCCAATGAACACCCAGGATTGATCTCCTTTAGAATGGACTGGTTGGATCTCCTTGCAGTCCAAGGGACTCTCAAGAGTTAGACCTAATTGATATCTGTGGAACATTTCACCCTAAAAGAATGAATTTCACCTTTTTCTCAAGTGCACACAGAACCTTCTCCAGGATAGACCACATCCTGGGCCATAAATCTAGCCTTGGTAAATTCAAAAAAAAATGAAATCATCTCAAGCATCTTTTCTGATCAAAATGCAGTAAGATTAGATGTCAACTACAGGAAAAAACTATTAAAAATACAAACATATGGAAGCTAAACAACACACTTCTGAATAACCAACAAATCACAGAAGAAATCAAAATATACATAGAAACAAATGAAAATGAAAACACAACAACCCAAAACCTATGGGATTCAGTAAAAGCAGTGCTAAGAGGAAGGTTCATAGCAAAACAAGCCTACCTCAAAAAACAGGAGAGAAATCAAATAAATAACCTAACTCCACACCTAAGGAAACTAGAAAGGGAAGAAATAAAGAACCCCAGGGTTAGTAGAAGGAAAGAAATCTTAAAAATTAGGGCAGAAATAAATGCAAAAGAAGCAAAAGAGACCATAGCAAAAAATCAACAAAGCCAAAAGATGGTTCTTCGAGAGGATAAATAAAATAGACAAACCATTAGCCAGACTCATTAAGAAACAAAGGGAGAAGAATCACATCAACAAAATCAGAAATGAAAATGGAGAAATCACAACAGACAACACAGAAACACAAAGGATCATAAGAGACTACTATCAGGAACTATATGCCAATAAAATGGACAACTTGGAAGAAATGGACAAATTCTTAGAAATGTATAACTTTAAAAAATTGAACCAGCAAGAAATAGAAAATCTTAACAGAACCATCACAAGCACAGAAATTGAAACCATAATCAGAAATCTTCCAACAAACAAAAGCCCAGGACCAGATGGCTTCACAGCTGAATTCTACCAAAAATGTAGAGAAGTGCTAACACCTATCCTCCTCAAACTCTTCCAGAAAATTACAGAGGAAGGTAAACTTCCAAACTCATTCTATGTGGCCACCATCACACTAATACCAAAACCAGACAAAGATGCCACAAAAAAAGAAAACTACAGACCAATATCACTGATGAACATAGATGCAAAAATCCTTAACAAAATTCTAGCAAACAGAATCCAACAACATATTAAAAAGATCATACATCATGACCAAGTGGGCTTTATCCCAAAGATTCAAGGATTCTTCAATATCCACAAATCAATCAACATAATACACCACATTAAAAAATTGAAAGATAAAAACCATATGATTATCTCAAGAGATGCATAGAAAGCCTTTGACAAAACTCAACATCCACTTATGATAAAAACCCTCCAGAAAGCAGGAATAGAAGGAACATACCCCAACATAATAAAAGCTATATATGACAAACCCACAGCAAACATTATTCTCAACGGTGAAACACTGAAAGCATTTACCCTGAAGTCAGGAACAAGACAAGGGTGCCCACTCTCACCACTACTATTCAACATAGTTTGGAAGTTTTGGCCACAGCAATCACAGGAGAAAAAGAAATAAAAGGAATCCAGATTGGAAAGAAGAAGTAAAACTTTCACTGTTTGCAGATGACATGATCCTCTACATAGAAAAACCCTAAAGACTCCACCAGAAGATTACTAGAGCTAATCAATGAATATAGTAAAGTTGCAGAATATAAAATTAGCACACAGAAGTCCCTTGCATTCCTATACACTAACAATGAGAAAACAGAAAGAGAAATTAAGGAAACAAGCCCATTCACCATTGCAACGAAAAGAATAAAATACTTAGGAATATATCTACCTAAAGAAACAAAAGCCCTATATACAGGAAATCATAAAAACACTGATGAAAGAAATCAAAGATGACACAAATAGTGGAGAAATATACCATGTTCATGGATCGGAAGAATCAACATAGTGAAAATTAGTATACTACCCAAAGCAATCTATAGATTCAATGCAATCCCTATCAAGCTACTAACAGTATTTTTTTAGAGAACTAGAATAAATAATTTCACAATTTGTATGGAAATACAAAAAACCTCAAATAGCCAAAGCAATCTTGAGAAAGAAGAATGGAACTGGGGGATTCAAGCTGCCTGACTTCAGGCTCTACTACATAGCAACCATCATCAAGACAGTGTGGTACTGGCACAAAGACAGAAATAGAGATCAATGGAACAAAATAGAAAGCCCAGAGATAAATCCACGCACCTATGGACACCTTATCTTTGACAAAGGAGGCAAGAATATTCAATGGAGAAAAGACAATCTCTTTACTAATTGGGGCTGGGAAAACTGGTGAACCACTCGTAAAAGAATGAAACTAGAACACTTTCTAACACCATACACAAAAATAAACTCAAAAAGGATTAAAGATCTAAACGTAAGGCCAGAAACTATAAAACTCCTAGAGGAGAACACAGGCAAAACACTCCCCAGCATAAATCACAGCAGGATCCTCCATGACCCACTTCCCAGAATATTGGAAATAAAAGCAAAAATAAACAAATGGGACCTAATTAAACTTAAAAGCTTTTGCACAACGAAAGAAACTATAAGCAAGGTGAAAAGACAGCCTTCAGAATGGGAGAAAATAATAGCAAATGAAACAACTGACAAAGAATTAATCTCAAAAATATACAAGCAACTCCTGCAGCTCAATTCCAGAAAAATAAACAACCCAATCAAAAAATGGGCCACAGAACTAAACAGACAGTTCTCCAAAGAAGACATACAGATGGCTAACACACACACACAAAGATGCTCAACATCACTCATTATCAGAGAATGATAAACCACAAATCAAAACCACAATGAGGTACCATTTCACACCAGTCAGAATGGCTGCTATCCAAAAGTCTCCAAGCAATAAATGCTGGAGAGGGTGTGGAGAAAAGGGAACCCTCTTACACTGTTGGTGGGAATGCAAACTAGTACACCCACTATGGAAAACAGTGTGGAGATTCCTTAGAAACCTGGAAATAGAACTGCCATATGACCCAGCAATCCCACTGCTGGGCATACACACTGAGGAAACCAGAATTGAAAGAGACACTTGTACCCCAATGTTCTTCGCAGCACTGTTTACAATAGCCAGGACATGGAAGCAACCTAGATGTCCATCAGCAAATGAATGGATAAGAAAGTTGTGCTACATACACACAATGGAATATTACTCAGGCATTAAAAAGAATTCATTAGAATCAATCAGTTCTAATGAGGTGGATGAAACTGGAGCCTATTATATAGAGCAAAATAAGGCAGAAAGAAAACACCAATACAGCATATTAACGCATATATATGGAATTTAGAAAGATGGTAACGATGACCCTATATGCGAGACAGCAAAAGAGACACAGATGTAAAGAACAGACTGTTGGACTCTGTGGGAGAAGGCGAGGGTGGGATGATTTGAGAGAACAGCATTGAAACATGTATATTAACATATGTGAAATCAATCACCAGTCCAGGTTTGATGCATAAGGCAGGGTGCTCAGGGTTGGTGCACTGGGATGACCCTGAGAGATGGGATGGGGAGGGAGGTGGGAGGGAGGGTCAGGATGGGGAACACATGAACATCCATGGTTGATTCATGTGAATGTATAGGAAAACCACCACAGTATTGTAAAGTAACTAGCCTCCAATTAAAATAAAAAGAAAAAAAAATAACAAACCCCAAACAATTAAGAAAAATGGCAATAAGAACATATATATCAGTAATTGCTTTATTTTTTTTTGCTTTTTATTTATTTTTTTATTTTTATTTTTATTAGAGGCTAATTATTTTACACCCCTGTTGGCTCAGAGGTTAAAGCACCTGCCTCCAATGTGGGAGACCCGGGTTCGATCCCTGGGTCAGGAAGATCCCCTGGAGAAGGAAACGGTAACTCACTCTAGTATTCTTGCCTGGAGAATCCCATGGACGGAGAAGCCTGGTAGGCTACAGTCCACGGGGTCGCAAAGAGTCGGACACGACTGAGTGACGGAACGGAATTATTTTACAATATTATATTGGTTGGTTTTGCCATACATTGACATGAACCCGCCCTGGGTGTACATGAGTTCCCCCTCCCGAACCCCCCTCCCACCTCCCTCCTCCCCTTATCCTCCCTCTGGGTCATCCCTGCATACCAGCCCCGAGCATCCTATAATATGCATCGACCCTGAACTGGTGATTCGTTTCACATATGATAATATACATGTTTCAATGCCATTCTCCCAAACCATCCCACCCTCACCCTCTCCCACAGAGTCCCAAAGACTGTTCTATACATCTGTGTCTCTTTTGCTGCCTCGTATACAGGGTTATCATTTGCATCTTTCTAAATTCCATATATATGCATTAGTATATGTAAATGGATTAAATGCTCCAACCAAAAGATACAGACTGGCTGAATGGATACAAAAACAAGACCCATATATATGCTATGTACAAGAAACCCACTTCAGACCTAAAGACACATATAGACTGAAAGTGAGAGGATGGAAATATATATTCCATGCAAATGGAAATCAAAAGAAAGCTGGAGTAGCAATCCTCATATCAGACAAAATAGACCTTAAAGAAGATTACAAGACATAAGGAAGGACACTACAAAATGATCAAGAAATCAATCCACGAGATAGATATAACAATTGTAAATATCTATGCACCCAACGTAGGAGCACCTCAATACATAAGACAAACACTAATATACATAAAATGAGAAACTGACAGTAACACAATAATAGTAGGAGACTTTAACACCCCACTTACACCAATGGACAGATCATCAAAACAAAATTAATAAGGAAACACAAGTCTTAAATACATTAGATGAGATGGATCTCGTTGATATCTTCAGAATCTTCCATTCAAATGCAGAAGAATACACCTTCCTCTCAAGTGCACATGGAACATTCTCCAGGATAGACCATATCTTGGGTCACAAATAAAACCTCAGTAAATTTAAGAAAATTGAAATCATGCCAAGATTCTTTTCTGACCACAATGCTATGAGACTACATATAAATTACAATAAAAAAAACTGTAAAAAACACAAACACATGGAGATTAAGCAATACATTTATAAACAATGAACAGATTACTGAAGAAATCAAAAGGGAAATAAAAAATTCCTAGAAACAAATGACAATGAAAACATGACAACTCAAAACCTACGGGATGCAGCAAACAATTCTAAGAGGGAAGCTTATAGCAATATAATCCTACCTCAAGAAACAAGAAAAACATCCTTCTATCCTTCTAAAACTCTTTCAAAAGTTTTAGAGGAAGGAACACTTCCAAACTCATTCTACGAGGCCACCATCACCCTGATACCAAAGCCAGACAAAGACAACACACAAAAAAGAAAATAGACCAACATCACTGATGAACATAGATGCAGAAAAAGCCTTTGACAAAATTCAGCACCCATTTATGATTAAAACTCTTCAAAAAATGGGCATCGAAGGAACCTACTTCAACATAGTGAAGGCCATATATGATAAGCCCACAGCAAACATTATTCTCAGTGGTGAAAAACTGACAGTATTCCCTCCAAGGTCAGGAACAAGACAAGGGTGTCCACTCTCACCATTATTCAACATAGTTTTGGAAGTCCTAGCTATGGCAATCAGAGAATAAAAAGAAATAAAAGGAATCCAGATAGGTAAAAGAAGATGTAAAGCACTCACTGTTTGCAGATGACATGATATTATACATAGAAAACCCTAAAGATACTATTAGAAAATTACTAGAGCTAATCAGTGAATTTAGCAAAGTTGCAGGATACAAAAATCAATAAACAGAAGTCACTTGCATTCCTGTATACTAACAATGGAAAATCAGAAAGAGAAATTAAAGAATCAATCCCATTGAAACATAAAGAATAAAATACCTAGGAATAAACCTACCTAAGCAGACAAAAAACTGTATACAGAAAATTATAAGATGAAAGAAATCAAAGATGACATAAACAGATGGAGAGATATTCCACGTTCCTGGGTAGGAAGAATTGTGAAAATGACTATACTACCAAATGCAATCTACACATTCAGTGTGATCCCTATCAAATTACCAATGACATTCTTCATGGAACTAGAACAAAAATTTCACAATTCATATGGAAACACAAAAGACCCTGAATAGCCAAAGCAGTCTTGAGAAAGAATGGAGCTGGAGGAATCAATCTTCCTGACTTCAGATTCTTCAGATTAGGAAGAATCAAACTTCCTAATCTTCAGACTGTAGATTATACTACAAAGCTACAGTCATCAAAACAGTATGGTACGGGCACAAAATCAGAAATATAGACCAGTGGAACAAGATAGAAAGTCCAGAAATAAACCCATGCATCTATGGGTACCTTATTTTTTACAAAGGAGGTCAGAATATACAATGGGGCAAAGATAGGCTCTTCAATAAGTGATTCTGGGAAGACTGGACAGCTACGTGTAAAAGAATGAAATTAGAACACTTTCTAACACCATACACAAAGATAAACTCAAAATGGATTAAAGACCTAAATGTAAGACCAGAAACTATAAAACTCTTAGAGGAAAACATAGGCAGAACATTTAATGACATTAATCAAAGCAAGATCTTCTATGACCCACCTCCTAGTGTAATGAAAATAAAACAAAAGTAAACAAGTGGGACCTAGTTAAAAGCTTTTGCACAGCAAAGGAAACTATAAACAAGGTAAAAAGACAACCCTCAGAATGGGAGAAAATAATAGCAACTGAAACAACTAACAAAGGATTAATTTCCAAAATATATAAGCAACTCATACAACTCAATAACAGAAAAACAAACAACCCAATCAAAAAGTGGGGAAAAGACCTAAACAGACATTTCTCCAAAAGAGACACATAGATGGTTAACAAACATATGAAAAGGTGCTCAACATCACTCATTATTCAGTTCATTTCAGTTCAGTCACTCAGTCTTGTCTGACTCTTTGCAACCCCATGAATCATAGCACGCCAGGCCTCCCTGTCCATCACCAACTCCCAGAGTTCACTCAAACTCATGTCCATTGAGTCGGTGATGCCATCCAGCCATCTCATTCTCTGTCATCCCCTTCTCATTATTAGAGAAATGCAAATCAAAACTACAATGAGATATCACCTCACACCAATCAGAATGGCCATCATCAAAAAGTCTACAAACAATAAATGCCAGAGAGGGTGTGGATAAAAGGGAACCCTCTTGAACTGTTGCTGGGTATGTAAATTGATACAGCCACTATGGAAGACAGTATGGAGATTCCTTTAAAAACTAGGAATAAAACCACCATATGACCCAGCAATCCCACTCCTAGGCATATATCCTGAGGAAACCAAAATTTTAAAAGACACATGTACCCCCAGTGTTCATTGAAGCACTATTTACAATAGCTAGAACATGAAAGCATGTTCATTGACAGATGTCCATTGACAGATGAATGGACAAAGAAGTTGTGGTACATATACAAAATGGAATATTAAGTTGCAGGATATAAAATCAACACACAGAAACCCCTTGCATTCCTATACACTAATAATGAGAAAACAGAAAGAGAAATTAAGGAAACAATTACATTCACCATTGCAACAAAAAGAATAAAATACTTAGGAATATATCTACCTAAAGAAACAAAAGACCTATATATAGAAAACTATAAAACATTGGTGAAAGAAATCAGAGAGGACACTAACAGATGGAGAAATATACCGTGTTCGTGGATTGGAAGAATAAATATTGCGAAAAAGAATATATTACCCAAAGTAATTTATAAGTTCAATGCAATCCCTATCAAGCTACCAACGGTGTTTTTTATAGAGCTAGAACAAATAATTTCACAATTTGTATGGAAATACAAAAAACTTTGAATAGCCAAAGCAATCTTGAGAAAGAAGAATGGAACTGGGGGATTCAAGCTGCCAGACTTCAGGCTCTACTACAAAGCCTCAGTCATCAAGACAGTATGGTACTGGCATAAAGACAGAAATGTAGATCAATGGAACAAAATAGAAAGCCCAGAGATAAATCCATGCACCTATGGACATCTTATCTTTGACAAAGGAGGCAAGAATATGCAATGGAGAAAAGACAATCTCTTTTAACAAGTGGTGCTGGGAAAACTGGTCAACCACTTGTAAAAGAATGAAACTAGAACACTCCCTAACACCATACACAAAAATAAACTCAAAATGGATTAAAGATCTAAATGTAAGACCAGAAACTATAAAACTCCTAGAGGAGAACATTGTCAAAACACTCACCAACATAAATCACAGCAGGATCCTCCATGACCCACCTCCCAGAATATTTTAAATAAAAGCAAAAATAAACAAATGGGACCTAATTAAAATTAAAAGCTTCTGCACAGCAAAGGAAACTATAAGCAAGGTGAAAAGACAGCCTTCAGAATGGGAGAAAATAAGAGCAAATGAAGCAACTGACAAAGAATTAATTTCAAAAATATACAAGCAACTCCTGCAGCTCAATTCCAGAAAAATAAACGACCCAATCAAAAAATAGGCCAAAGAATTAAACAGACATTTCTCCAAAGACATACAGATGGCTAACAAATACAAGAAAAAATGCTCAACATCACTCATTATCAGAGAAATTCAAATCAAAACCACAATGAGGTACCATTTCACACCAGTCAGAATGGCTGCTATCCAAAAGTCTACATACAATAAATGCTGCAGAGGGTGTGGAGAGAAGGGAAGCCTCTTACACTGTTGGTGGGAATGCAAACTAGTACAACCACTATGGAGAACAGTGTGGAGATTTCCGTAAAAAACTGGAAATAAAACTGCCATACGACCCAGCAATCGCACTCCTGGGTATACACACCGTGGAAACCAGAATTGAAAGAGACACATGTACTCCAATGTTCATCGCAGCACTCTTTATAATAGCCAGTACATGGAAGCAACCTAGATGGCCATCATCAGATGAATGGATAAGAAAGCTGTGGTACATTTACACAGTGGAGTATTACTCAGCCATTAAAAAGAATACATTTGAATCAGTTCTAATGAAGTAGATGAAACTGGAGCCTATTATACAGAGTGAAGTAAGCCAGAAAGAAAAACACCAATACAGTATATTAACACATATATATGGAATTTAGAAAGATGATAAGATGATAATTCTGTATATGAGACAGCAAAAGAGACACAGATGCATAGAACAGTCTTTTGGACTCTGTGGGAGAGAACGCGGTTGGGATGATTTGGGAGAATGGCATTGAAACATGTATATTATCATATGTGAAACGAATCACCAGTCCAAGTTTGATGCATGATACAAGATGCTCGGGGCTGGTGTACTGGGATGAACCAGAGGGATGGGATGGGGAGAGAAGTGGGAGGAGGGTTCAAGATGGGGAACATATGTGCCAAAAAATAAAAAATAAGATGTGACTGGAAAAAATATAATAATTTTTTTTAAAAAGGAATATTACTCATCCATAAAAAGGAACACATTTGAGTCAGTTCTAATGAGATGGATGAACCTAGAGACTATTATACTGAGTGAAGTATGTCAGAAAGAGAAAGGTAAGTATCATATACTAATATATATATATATATATATGGAATCCAGAAAGATGGTACTGATTAATTTATTTGCAAGGCAGCAGTGGAGAAACAGACATAGAGAACAGACTTATGGACACAGAGGGGAGGAGAGGGTGAGATGTATGGAGAGAGTAACATGGAAACCTTTATTACCATATGTAAAAGAGATAGCCAATGGGAATTTGCTATATGTCTCAGGGAACTCAAACAGGGTCTGTGTATCAACCTAGAGGGGTGGGGTGGGGAGGGAGATGGGAGGGAGGTTCAAGAGGGAGGGGACATATGTATACCTATGGCTGATTTATGTTGATGATTGACACAAAACCACAAAATTCTGTAAAGCAATTATCCTTCAATTAAAAAATAAATAAATTTAATTAAAAAAACAGGCAGTGAGCAAGGTTTGGTGTTCATGTCATGGCTTGCCAATGTCTAATTTAGAGAAGTCCCTATCTTATATAATCTGTGCCACAAATGCAAGCCACAGACATAATTTTAAATTTTTCTAGCATCCACATTTTAAAAAGCCAAAAGAAAGAGGTGTATTTTTTTAGTAGTATATTTTTAGAGGAGTACTTTAATAGCATATTTCATTTAACCCAGTATATCAAAAATATCATTTCAACATACTACAAACAAAGCAATTATTAATGAGATATTTTACATGTTTTTTGTCATACGAAGTCTTTGAAATCAGTTACAGGCCAAACTGAGTTTCTCAAAAAGGTGTTGAAGTTTTAACCCTCTGTATTTGTGAATATGATCTTATTTGAAAGAAGGTCTTCGCAGGTGATCACACAAAGACAAAGTCATTACAATGGGCTTTAATTCAATAGGACTGTTATCCTTATTAAAAGAGGACATTTGAACACAGAAACAGACACATACAAAGAGAAAAATCTATGTAAAGACAAAGGCAGACATTGGGGTGATGGAGCAGAAGCCAAGGAATGCCCAATATTGCCAACAAAACACCAGAAGCTAGGGGAGCGGCCTGGAACAGATCCTCCCTTAGAACTCTAAGAAAGAACCAACCTTGCAGACATCTTGACCTCAGACTTCCAGTCTCCAGATGAGGAGGAAACAAATTTCTGTTTTTTAAGCCACTCAATGGGTGGTGCTGTGTTAAATCAGCTCTAGGAAATGAATAAAAAAATCAAAGCCTTTGTATTCACAGCAGAACTCAACTGATACTAAACACATTCCAAGTGCTCAACAGCCATCTAGGGCTAGTGACTACTTACTGGACAGTGCAGCTTGAGAGACAGCAATTTGGCTTCCCCTCAGAGTGGGTTGAGTATCTTAGGGAAAGAAAAACATCAGGGAAACAGGGAGTTTGAGGATTAAGTATGAACAAAAAACTTTTTACAAATCTTGACCTTTCTTGAAAATGTATTAAATGGAATAGTGCTAGGTGTTTACTTTCTCTCAATAGTTTAGGGCCCTCAGGAACTGACCACAGCAAAGCCAAGGAGTACTCCATTTTCTTTAGTTTGGACCAAAGTCATTTCATTTCAGAGTTCTGTTTTTGCTTCTATGGTGTATGATCATTTTTAACTCCCAACTGATTTCCTCTGAACTCAAATGTGATATTTTCCCTTGAAGTAATTTGGCGGTTTCATCATTGTATTGATCTTACTTTCCCATTAACTGTATTTGTGCATGCAATATATTATCTGAAGTGACAGGAAGATGGTAACAAAAAGCTCCATTTTTTTATATTTGACTGCTGAGAGCTTTCAAGCTACTTTCCCCTTTTCCCCTTCTGCCCCACATCTAGTAAGCCAATAAGAAAGGCTGGGCCCTCTCTCGCCTGGTGCTGATGAGAAAGCTCAAACCAAGTACACCCCAAGCCATGTTCAAGACTCTTCACCCCAACCCCATCTTCTACCCACACTAAAAACCAGAGCCACTCACCACACGTCCTTTGCACAAGGCAAGTGGATGGGCTTGAATGCCAGCCCTACTCTCCCCAGAAAGCCTCATGATGTGAATAATAAACCTTTTCACATCCTCTTGGTGCATGTATGGCATCTTTGGCCTCAAAATTCATACCAATTTGGTGTGTGAGTAGCAGGTAAGACACTGTCCTTTCACAGAGGAACTCCAAGATGGTTGCTGCTGAGAG
The DNA here is from genome assembly GCF_049115385.1 of Moschus berezovskii. Taxonomy (NCBI): domain Eukaryota; kingdom Metazoa; phylum Chordata; class Mammalia; order Artiodactyla; family Moschidae; genus Moschus; species Moschus berezovskii. The sequence goes on along the minus strand of NC_142488.1, from coordinate 127,209,899 downwards.
CAGTAGTGTCTAAAAGATACCCAGCACCTCCCGGAGGCCTATCTTCTATTGCTTCCAGTTAACTACCTGGCTCCACAGCCTGCAGGCAAATCTATACTCTGAGCTGCTCCTTAGGGCCTGCTGCCTAGTGTGCTCTTTGAACCGTGCTGCTACCTACTAGTGAACTCATGTTAGAGTTGCTGCAGCATTTAATAAATCCTAGCAAGGCTTGGTCCTGATTTAATCTACCCAAGTCAGAAGATTTGCATTTCAGGCCAAGACTATGGGATTGGGACCCGACCTAAAGTGGCCCTGTGTTGGGTATCTCAGCCTGGACCTATAGGTCTCAGATTGAGTCACATGTCTCAATTCCTGCACAAGGTATGACTGATGACAGACTCAGGGGAACAACTCTCATCCAGTGATTGTTGAACGTGTGTTTCAACCAGGCATTGGTCCTATTCTATATAGTGTTCAGGGAAAAGACTGATAACATGTGCGATATGATGGTCATGGGTGGTTACTGGGGTAAGGAATAGTTGTCATGTGGAACGCTGAGGTCACATGCCTAAAAGCAGATGGCATATTAGGACCCTAAATGCCTCTGGTGCAACAAATATCTTGATCCTCAATATATAGTGGAAAGCATGCACCCCTGGTACCCCCATGGCAAAGACCCTTAAGAAAAACATCCTTAACGCTTTATTCCCAACACTCTTAAAGAACCAGGACTCACCATCACCTTATTAGATGGTTGCAAAATGGATCAATGAAGACTCTGAGTGCCACATGTGATCAACATACCAAAAGGTTAATTCAAACTCAATTTAAGCCCAGAGTCACTAGGCCCAATAAAACAATAATTGCCATAACAAAGGTCCCTAACCCTGATAATACTGATTTGGGATACTTTGGAGGAAGAAACTTATAAACATGACCAGGGTAGAGAGTTTTGCCAAGAGAACACACTGGTAATAGCAAACACCCTCTTTCAACAACACAAGAGAAGACTCTACACATGGACATCACCAGATGGTCAACACCGAAATCAGATTGATTATATTCTTTGCAGCCAAAGATGGAGAAGCTCTATACAGTTAGCAAAAACAAGACCAGGAGCTGACTGTGGCTCAGATCATGAGCTCCTTATTGCCAAATTCAGACTTAAACTGAAGAAAGTAGGGAAAACCACTAGACCATTCAGATATGACCTAAATCAAATCCCTTATGATTATACAGTGGAAGTGAGAAATGGATTTAAGGGACTAGATCTGATAGATAGAGTGCCTGATGAACTCTGGACAGAGGTTTGTGACATTGTACAGGAGACCGGGATCAAGACCATCCCCATGGAAAACAAATGCAAAAAAGCAAAATGGCTGTCTGAGGAGGCCTTACAAATAGCTGTGAAAAGAAGAGAAGCGAAAAGCAAAGGAGAAAAGGAAAGATATAAGCATCTGAATGCAGAGTTCCAAAGAATAGCAAGGAGAGATAAGAAAGCCTTCTTCAGTGATCAATGCAAAGAAATAGAGGAAAACAACAGAATAGGAAAGACAAGAGATCTCTTCAAGAAAATTAGAGATACCAAGGGAACATTTCATGCAAAGATGGGCTCGATAAAGGACAGAAATGGTATGGACCTAACAGAAGCAGAAGATATTAAGAAGAAGTGGCAAGAATACACAGAAGAACTGTACAAAAAAGATCTTCATGACCCAGATAATCACAATGGTGTGATCACTCACCTAGAGCCAGACATCTTGGAATGTGAAGTCAAGTGGGCCTTAGAAAGCATCACTATGAACAAAGCTAGTGGAGGTGATGGAATTCCAGTTGAGCTATTTCAAATCCTGAAAGATGATGCTGTGAAAGTGCTGCACTCAAAATGCCAGCAAATTGGGAAAACTCAGCAGTGGCCACAGGACTGGAAAAAGTCAGTCTTCATCCCAATCCCAAAGAAAGGGAATGCCAAAGAATGCTCAAACTACCGCACAATTGCATTCATCTCACACGCTAGTAAAGTCATGCTCACAATTCTCCAAGCCAGGCTTCAGCAATACGTGAACCTTGAACTTCCAGATGTTCAAGCAGGTCTTAGAAAAGGCAGAGGCACAGAGATCAAATTGCCAACATCCGCTGGATCATGGAAAAAGCAAGAGAGTTCCAGAAAATCATCTTTTTCTGCTTCATTGACTATGCCAAAACCTTTGATTGTGTGGATCACAATAAACTGTGGAAAATTCTGAAAGAGATGGGAAAACCAGACCACCTGACCTGTCTCTTGAGAAACCTGTATGCAGGTCAGGAAGCAACAGTTAGAACTGGACATGGAACAACAGACTGGTTCCAAATAGGAAAAGGAGTACATCAAGGCTGTATATTGTCACCCTGCTTATTTAACTTATATGCAGAGTACATCATGAGGAACGCTGGGCTGGAAGAAGCACAAGCTTGAATCAAGATTGCTGGGAGAAATATCAATAACCTCAGATATGCAGATGACACCACCCTTATGGCAGAAAGTGAAGAGAAACTAAAAAGCGTCTTGATGAAAGTGAAAGAGGAGAGTGAAAAAGTTGGCTTGAAGCTCAACATTCAGAAAACTAAAATCATGGCATCTGGTCCCATCACTTCATGGGAAATAGATGGGAAAACAGTGGAAACAGTGTCAGATTTTATTTTGGGGGGCTCCAAAATTACTGCAGATGCTGACTGCAGCCATGAAATTAAAAGACACTTACTCCTTGGAAGGAAAGTTATGACCAACCTAGAGAGCATATTAAAAAGCAGAGACATTACTTTGCCAACAAAGGTCCATCTGGTCAAGGCTATGGTTTTTCCAGTGGTCGTGTATGGATGTGAGAGTTGGACTGTGAAGAAAGCTGATCGCCGAAGAATGGATGCTTTTCAACTGTGGTGTTGGAGAAGACTCTTGAGAGTCCTTTGGACTACAAGGAGATCTAACCAGTCCATCCTAAAGGAGATCAGTCCTGGGTGTTCATTGGAGGGACTGATGCTAAAGCTGAAACTCCAATACTTTGGCCACCGCGTGCGAAGAGTTGACTCACTGGAAAAGACTCTGATGCTGGGAGGGGTTGGGGGTGGGAGGAGAAGGGGACGACACAGAATGAGATGGCTGGATGGCATCACCGATTCGATGGACATGAGGTTAAGTGAACTCCGGGAGTTGGTGATGGACAGGGAAGCCTGGCGTGCTGTGATTCATGGGGTTGCAAAGAGTCGGACACGACTGAGAGACTGAACTGAACTGAACTAAGGGTAGAAAGGAGTCCTCCAACACAAGGTACATCTAGTAATGCCCAAAGCAAAAAAACAAACAAAAATTGATGTGGGATGGAGGAAAGAGAGAAACTACAATAGAGACCTGCAATTTGACCCAATTGCATATCCAAATTGTTTGAAAACAATTTATGCAACAGAAAACTAAAAGTGTGCTGATTGGGTTTTGCACTTCTAAAACATTCTAAATTAATTTTAACATCTGCTGAAATGATCCAACTGGCAAACTTCCATGGCCTTAATTGATACTGGGGCCCAGATGAAAGCCATACCTGTAGGTCTCAAAAAATTTAAACAAGGTATCCTCTGTACTTTCAAAATTAGAGTCAGGGAAACGTATGCCTCACCTTAACCATCAGGACTGCTGCTTTGACTAAACTCCCCATGGTCACACTGCCCACTTCCCTAACACATCCCATAGTGGGCATAGATGTTCTGATCAAATGAGTAATAAATTGAAATAAAATTAGATATTTGGTATTTACAACTGGTGTGACAAAATGGAACCACATAGACCTCCTCCCTGATGAAAATCAGCCAAGGGAAGAGATACATGGGACCAAGTTCCTCCAAATTGGAGCTTCCAATTGTCCTCTCTCCACAGTCAAGGACAGCATTCGTTTCCTGGCATCAATATGTGACAATATACATTGAGTACAGTCCATGAGGGAAGCTCACCTGAGCCTTGAGTCCAGAGTCTTTATTGGGGCTTGATAGTGTACACCTGGCCACCCAGCCAAATGGCTGATCTCAAACTCCAATCCCTCCAGAGGTCAAGTGAGACCTCATGAGGTCTCCCACCCTAAATCAGACTGTTAATGTGACTCAAAGTCCTGAGACAAATGAAGATATTCCTATCAAGCATGGCATTTCAAGGGCTTAGAATTATCTCCAAGAAACTAAGGGAAAAGGCTGGACCTGTCTTTGGGCAAGGTTACATTCTTTACTACACAGCTTCCATAACTAATGGTATTGAAACTACTAGACCCAATCCACAACTAGAAAATGTTTTGCTACTAAATATTTGGTGAATATACTCTACTCAGTGCCTATTTCCATAGTCTCTCAATTGAAGTCTGCCCTCATCTTCAAAGAGATATAATACACCTTCACCCAGCTACACACGGAGAATCTCAACAACACTGCCATGTTACATACAATCTTTGCGGGGAAGACATCAATGGTATCCAACTTTCCTCACGAGCACAGGTATAATATCCCATTGATGACATCTGCCTCTGAAGAGATTCATCTGACACACTGATTCAGGACACAAAAATATCCACAAAGGAGCTCACAAAGGGGTATGAACTGTTGCCCCAGCATTTGGCTAAATTCCTGGGAATCACTTGGCCAAAGGGCCACTCCACACCAATACTGTCAAGAAACAACTATTGACCGTCTCAGCAGCCACATCATTTAAACAAGCCAAACATCTTTTAGACATTCGGGGATTCCCAAGGCAATATATTCCTTCTTTACAAATTTTACTTAAACCCACTTATGCTGTTACTTACAAATCAGCCCATCTTGAATGAAGTTCCCACCAATGAAATGCACTTGAATGTGTCCGAAGAGCAAGATGGCAGGCACTCTCATTAGTGTCTTCCAGAGAGTCTTTCACTGTAGAGGCTTCAGGAACCTCCTCTCCTGCCTCCTGGAGTCTCTGAACCACCTAGGATGGCCATAAGTTGTATATGCAGAAAACCTTTTTTTTTTCTGGTGCAAAAGCTGCTCCTCAGCCCCAGGCTACATGCATTAGAGCAACAACTGCTGGCTATTTGAGCATACCAGGCCCTTCTGTAGATGGAGACTCTCACAGGAGACTCTCCACACTAGCTGCCCAAGATGCTTTTGATCATGGTGGCAGCACCCCTCCTTATTGAAACGAAAATAATATTTCCACAATAAGGCCAAACCTGGGCCTTCTAGAGTAGCTCACCTAGAGGAATGGGTGGCCTCCTCTGTCCCCAGGCCCTTGAGAGATCCAATGATGCTGAAGGAGATTACCTTCTTCCAAATTCAATGATCACCTGAAGAGCCCCTTGGGATCAACTTCAGATCCGCAAAGGGAACTGGAACACTTTACAGACAGCAGCACTGCTAGACAGCTGCTGCTGTTTGTCATCTAACCTGGACATCCCTAATCATGGACAGGACTCAAGCGTCATCAAAACTGAGTCAACTACAGGCCATCATCTTAGCACTAGAGGATACCCTGGACAATCAATCCCATAAGAATTTGCTTGTTTGTTTTTTTTTTATAGACTCTTGGGCCACTGCCAATGGTGTGGTCACTTAGTCCGACCAATGGCAACAACAATTCCTTATCCAAGGTTGCCCCTTTGGGGTAAAGAATTCTGGGAATTTATGGCTTCACAGTTACCCAAAATAGGTCACACATGTCTCTGCAAGGTCCCAGCAAGACACTCCTTATCCTCTTCAGAGTTCCAGACATCATTGATAGTGAATGAAGCATTCATTTCACTTTTCAGAATACACAATGCTAGGCTCTCGAAGCAGGTATTCAAAGGAACATTCAAGACCCTCACTGGTCTCAGGCTGCAGGTCTCATAGAGCACCATAATGGCTTACTTAAACAAGTTCAAATTAAATTAAATGAAACACAGCATAATTCAGTCATCAGTGAAAAATCAGAGATGAATTGCATCAATAATAAAGAGTCTGAATCCATGTTTTATGCTTGCTGATGGCTTTCCAGCCCACTCCCTCTTTCTCATTTGTCCCAAGTTTGCACAACTCTGGAATAAAGTCCAAGTGATCCCTCCCTTCATGCCAGCAGGGAGGTTCAAACCATCAAAATTTCAAAGGAACCCTCACCCTTACCCCATGCCCTAATCACAATAAAACCAAGACAACCACTAGTCTCTTCCTTCATTCAAGTTAAATGGACCTGCTTGGGAACTTGCAATGCTCACCTTATGATGGAATAGCTTTTTCATATCATCTTGGCACATTATGACATCTCAGCCTTGATTTCAAAACCAGTCTGAGGCTGAGATGATTCTTTCTTCATCAGGGCAGGAAACCAAGATTCTACCCATTAATAAATAATAGAAAATGTACATCCTATTTCTGATGAAAGCTGACTCTAGATTTCTGATGATCCCATTTCTGATGAAAGCTGACTCCAGAAGTAACTGACTTCTAGTCACAAAGGGGGATTTTTGCAATTGTATCCATGAAAGAAGAAGACATTTGAGAAGCTTATATAACATGTCACATACCTCCCCCACTCCCACTTAGCTGCAGATTAATTTCCCCTTAAATATATTTGCAAAAGCTTACTTTTCTAGCCAGGCATAAAAGAATTCAACATTCAAAGCCATCGTCTGTACAGAAATCCTGGTAAAGAGTTTTAAAGAACTGCAATGTCACAGCTCGCCTGGTATTGTTAATCCCTGAAAAGGAGAGTCAGCATTGCCCAAGAAAGCTTTGTTAATACTATAACCATCACACACTTAGCCAGCAAAAAAAAAGAAATAATAAAAGCAGCAATAGTAGGATTGAATCTTGAGTAGGTTTTATAGAAATGAAGGGTCTGTAAGAGGTTATATAGTAAAAATGATACTGACAAATGCCATAGCAACCAAAACTGCTTGTTGTCTTGTGAAAATAAGTCTTCCTGATGGTCAGGCATTTGGTGTGTGTCTGTAGATAAGTGTAAGAATAAAAAGGTTCCCTCGAAATAAAATCCATTCCAGGGTTGCTAAGACTGTTCAGGGAAAGGGGGTAACTTTGATCATGGAACTCTTTTTTTTTTCCCCAGTCTAATCCTACACAGAAGATATCAGTTTCAGTTTCCGATGAAAACAGAAAGGAGAAATCTGTATTTATGTGAGTATGTGAAGCAGCCACTGCACTGCCTGCCTGCACAGCCGGGTTGTGCTCCCAGGCAGGGCTCTTCAGAAATATTCTATTTCCACAGAATGAGATTTCATTTCCTCCTTTTATTAAACACTGCTCACAGCCCTCACTCACAGTGCCCCAGTTTCAGTACTTCTCATTTTTCTGGAGATGGTTTTCCTTTTACCTTATTGATAAGATTTGGTAAGTAGATTTGAACCTTATTGGTAGGTTCAGCATCCTGCCACCTTGAAGTAAGTCCTCAGCTCTTGAATCCAGTCTTGTCCACTGGTTTATAAACTCAGAAATATTTCCATTCCATCACTATGCTCACCCTGACATTAGTCCCACTTGAACATGAGTGCTCCTCTCTCTCTCTCCTAGGAGTCACTGCGATTTGCTATTCCCATCTCAAAGGAATTCTAATGGAAGTCTTCTTTCTCCTCTGTCTTCTCCCCTTACATACACACACTTCACAGGATCCACATTCTCAATAAAGCAGAAAGCACTACTATAACTTGAATGCATTCTATGAGCTGTCCACTTGATGAACCCCTCTGATCCTCACTCAGCCCTGCAGGTTGTCATCCTCCTTCTCCATATGAGGAAACTGAGGCTGAGAATCAAAGCAGAAGCCTTGCAGCACTAGCACTCTGCACAACTGAAATTCCCAGTTTAACCCCTGGGGCTGCCACAGCTCCCCACCATCGGGCCTGGAGATCAACGGTAGAGTCTCAGACTGTAGGGGTGGGGTAGGCCACTCCCTCCACCCCTCCCTCATTGAAAAGTGCTAAGAACACCATGAAAATATCCAGTGGTCCTTTCTGGGAGTCCAGCCTTAGCTCCACCAACCAGCCCCATTTCCCAAGAAGACCAAGTACACAAAACAAAACAAAAAAAAAAACCAAGGTCCCTGGGGCTCTCTGCCACCTTCTCTTGGCGGTCCAGCACACGTTCCTCTAAGCCCAAGGTGTACAGACCTATACTAAGTCCTGAGCAGTGGAAGTGGCCTTCAGTATTTCTCCTGCTATGCCTTCCGAGATTTTCCCCCTTGCAGGGAGGTTGCACAGTTACAGAGAAAAGCAAGCAGTTGAAAAGTGGCAGAAGAAATCAAGTTTGAACTTTGAACTTTGCATATGTGCAACAATAAAATTAAAAATAGAGAGGATAGGTAAGAGGAAAAAAAGAAGAAAAATGCACATTTAAGAAGGCCCACACAATGGCAGTGCTTCTGCAAGCCTTGGGTTTTCTTAAAAGTGACATGCAATTGTTTCTTGCAATTGTATTTCTCTTACCATTTTCTCTCTCCAACCTCTTATAGATCTGCCTTTCACAGAAACACATTTGGTGATGGGTACTGAATTGGAACACTCTACTTGTGATAAACCTGTCCTGCCGAGTTTATATAAAAGGAGAGGGGAGGTGCGAGGAGGGGGAACTCAAGTAAGAGAAGATAATGCCATAATTGAGACAATAGTAATTCTTCTTCTTACTTTTACCGTTAAAAACATCTTAACATTTGAAGGGATGAATACATAGCCTCTCAGGTTCTGCTATTCAATAATACAATTCATTACGAGGGAGCAGAGAGGAATCTCGGTAGCATTAAGAACACCAAGCAAAGGGGAAATGAAGGCCGGTGTTGCAAGCCCTATGGCCAAACCCAGAAATGAATGACAATTAGATTGCAGTTCGAAACGCTCAGGCGATCCAGACACACATTTTTAAGCCCATCCATATTTTTCAAAAGGAAGAGGGAGACGACGCCTGGAATGTTGTCTTTCAAAAGTATTAATGATGCACTATAAATTTCGTCCACGTATTAATGATAATTCAGTCTTCATTAAACGCCGGGTGCTGATAGCAACCCACATTTCGGCACAGCAGGCCCTCGCAAATTTATTTCCCTTTGTGAAACCCAGTTGGTTTGTCGAAACATAGACTGAAGCTGCGCAGGGGTGAAAATCCATTTCTACGTCTGATCAAACTCAGGGTTTTCTAACCCGCAGCGCCCGCGCTCCACCGACCCGCGGGCATCTTCCTGGGGCTGCACATTACGTGTGGTTCCCAACAGGGTACCAGAGAGAGAGAAGCCCCCCCTTTCTCCTTGGAGTGCTTCCCCAAACGTAAATGGTGGCGAGGGCAGCAGATGGCAGCCTCCAGGGCGCTGCGGGACGGGGGCTGGAAGCAGCAGTGTCTGAGCCGGGCAGGCACCGCGGTCCCGAGAGCGCGCGGCAGGGACTCCAGCTGCACGCTACTGCAGGCGCTGCCCTCGGGGCCAAGGCCGAGCGCCCCGTTTTAGGCACAGTTTTGCTAAAGAAATAAAAGACCCGGAGCGCCACCCCCAGGTCTGCGTCCTGGGGTCCAGGGGGGCCCAGGACACCGGGGACTGGAGGTGGAGGCGCGCCGCGGTGCCAGGGGTCTTCGCAATCACTCTCAGTGATCCGGGCGGGCTGGGGGCTCGGGCACTCCCGCAGTGACAGCTCCGGGGCACCAGAGGGCGCCGCGCGCACAGCTTGCTTTCGCCGCGAGCGGGGCACCGGCGGGGACTTGGGGGCCTCGGGGAGGCGAGGGACGGAAGCGAGGCTTCACCTGCCTGCCCATCCGCCTGAACCACCGCCCCCTCCACCTACTCCTCCCCCGGTAGCGCGCGGCCCCGGGCCTCCCTCTGCAGCCCACAGGGAGGGGCCTGCTCTTCTCGGAAACATCGGATCAGGTAACCTCTGCTAACAAGCTGGCAAAACGCAAATGAAGGAGGGGGAAGCATCCATTACACCCACGGGAGCTCAAGCAAATGTCATTTTTAAATGGCTGAGAATGAGCAATTGCCATCAGACCCCATCCTGCCGCACCTCGCAAATCCCGTAGCGCTGGCTCTGTCCTGAGGAATGTACCCTACCTCAGAGATGCCAGGTGCCACCCACCAAGGGGGCGTCCGCTAAGGATGCACAGAACTGCATCACAGTCATCCGAAAAGCACCTACTATTGTACTTGCCACTGTCGCTCTGAGCAATTGAAAATCAATCATTCTATTTAATCCTCAAAACTATCCCAGGAGGCATTCTCAGCCTCACTTTACAGAGGCAGAAACTGCAGCTCATAAGGGGTACAGGATCTGTTCAAGTTCACACAAAAACCGTGTTCTTTTCACCGTCCACACCGCCTCCCTGATGGGGAACACAGCTGGCCAAACGACTGCTTACACAATTCTTCAATCCAGCAAGAAATACTGGAGCTAAAAAGTATGCATATGAGTTTATAAAAATAACTCATGTTCTTAATTCCTTTTCACCTGGAAATAACCCCCAAACCTTCCTCTGGTGTCCTTTGAATGCGGTATCTCAGACTGGCTGAAGTAAGCCTTCCCCACTTGAGTTAGGAAGCGATCGTCCACATCAGGAGCCACAGTGGCCCAGACACCCAGAGTCCTTTAGACTCTCAGGCCTGGCTTCTTGCCAACATTTGCAAGATCTGCTTTCTGGGCACAGAAAGGAAAAGCATCCAATAAGTGGTTCAGAGGTATCACTAAACACATTGGCATAAACTAGTGATGCCAGGACCTTACCTCCTTCCAGAAGCTTTTTCAGCCCACATTAATTTCTGTCTCTGATCTCCTCCTAGTACTTAATATAGGAGCCATCCTGTAGCTACTTGCTTGTTTTCATATCCTGTTCTCTGATTCTCTTGTGTGTGTCTGTCTCCACAAAGAGCTGGCAAGAACCACAGGAGCAGAGGCCATGTCAGCACTGGACAAGCAGTAGCTCTTGGGGACTTGTGAGATTGAATTAGGGCCGCATCTCTGCTCACAACATCTATCACTTTCCACCAATTAAACAAGGTGGCCCTGTCTGCTTTTTTGTCTAGTTTGGGGGTTTGTTTATTTGAAACACTGATGTGATGCCTGCTGAGAGGTAGAGTTTATAAAAAGACAACAGTAATGGTGAAAAGGTGAATTATTTCCTTGGCATGATGCAGTGTTCACTGTGTCCTCTCTTCTTGTTTGGATCCCGTTTCATTTTTCTTTCACAGCTGTATTTTCATAATAGGTACTCATCTATGCTATAGAAAGCCAAAATACAAATGAATATTAATAGGAGACGCCACTGTCTGGCAAATTCCCATCTTCTCCACCATTTGCTAGTAACGCACTTAAAGTAGAGTGCTGTGTAGCAATCAGATGCGTTGGGCTGGATATCTCTCCCTCTCTCTCATAATGCAGTAGCCAAACAGGCTGTTACTGATAAGAAATGGAAAGATCGGCAGTGAGGAGGAGGAAGCAAGAATTGATAAGGAAACGTGATGAAAAAGGTGGAATGGTGGGGTGCTGGAAACTGGGAAAGCAGCAAGGCAGTATGTATGTTGTGTGTGATTAGTCGCTCAGCCGTGTCCAACTCTCTGTGACCCCAGGGACTGTAGCCCACCAGTGTTCTTTGTCCATGGGATTTCCCCGACAAGAATACTGGAGTGGGTTGCCATTTCCTTCTCCAGGGGATATTCCCTACCCAGGGATGGAACCCACGTCTCCCACATTGCAGGCAGATTCTTTACTATCTGAGCCACCAGGGAAGTCCCAGTATATATATACAGAACCCCATAACTTGAGATATGAAGTGCTATGCACTGAATATTTGTGTCCCTCCCCCCAGATTCATATGTCAGAATCTTAATTTCCAATGTGATGGTGTTGGGAGGCAGGGACTTGGGGAGATGATCAGGTCACAGAGGTGGAGGCCTCATGAATGAGGTTGAAGTGAAGTGAAGTGAAGTCGCTCAGTCGTGTCCGACTCTTTGCGACCCTGTGGACTGTAGCCTACCAGGCTCCTCTGTCCATGGGATTTTTCAGGCAAGAATACTGGAGTGGGTTACCATTTCCTTCTCCAGGGGATCTTCCCGACCCAGGTAGCGAACCCGGGTCTCCTGCATTGGAGGCAGACGCTTTAACCTCTGAGCCACCAGGAAAGCCCTGAATGAGGTTCAGTTCAGTTCAGTTCAGTTCAGTTCAGTCGCTCAGTCGTGTCTGACTCTCCGCGACCCCATGAATCACAGCACGCCAGGCCTCCCTGTCCGTCACCAACTCCCGGAGAGGTTAGCGCCCTTATAAAAGACCCCAGAGAGCAGTCTCATTCCTTCTACCACATGAGGACACAGTGAAAAGAGAGCAGTCTCTGCACCAGGAAGCAGGCTCTCACCAGACACTGAATCTATTGCTGCCTTGATCTTGGACTTCCCAGCCTCCAGAACCATGAGAAATTAATTTCTGCTGTTTAATTTTTTTTCATACGGCAGCTCAAAATAAGACACAGAGGAAGGCCCAAATAGTTGGCACTTCTTGCTAGACCAGGTATGCCACCCAAGCAGCTCCTTTCAAAATGCACACATTCGCAGAAGCTTCAGAGTTTCCAGATCCACCCCACCATGCTGCCTCAGCTTGAAAATGAGTTCCTCAGGCTAGCTAGGTACTTTGAAGTGAAAAGGACAAGGAGAATTTCATTCAGGATTCATTCTAGTTAATAATCCCCAGTGGCTGGTAACATCACAAAGAGTGAGATGACCACACAACACGCATCTCCTGACAGAGGCACATGACACCATCTCTGTGGAAGTCTTGCTGAAAGGCAAATGTGAGTCTGATCAAACATCAATCCAACTATCCATTTACAGGAAAAACAGAGGACAGAGGAACATGTTAAAAGACATCATGGGGATGCAATCAGCAATATCCAGACTCCTAGAAACTCTACATAACAAATGATCTCATTTCTTCAACAAATAAACTGGAGAGCAAGAAGGAGAGAAGATATGGGGAAACCTGTAGATTAAAAAGCTTAAATAGGGGATTCCCTAGCAGTCCAATGGTTAAGACTCCAAAGCAGCAGGCATGAGTTCGATCCCTGGTCAAGGAACTAAGATTCTCACATGCTGCACAGCATGGCCCAAAAAAGTCATTAAAAAAATCTTAAATACATATCAAGCAATTGCAGTGTATAGATCTAATTAGATCCTGATTCTAACAAAATATATAACTAACAAAATCCCATAGCATCTGAGAGATGATTGAAAATTTTAATCTCATTGAAGAGCTTATGGTATTAAAGAATTATTATTAAATAGTTTACATGTGGTAATGGTGTTTTTAAGACTCCCATGCTTGATCTAGAGATACATATCCAAGTATTTACAGATGAAATGATATCTGAGATTGGCTTCAAAATGTTCTAGGGGTAAATATTTATAACAGTATTATTCATAACAGACAAAAAGTAGAAACAACTCAAATGCCCATCAGGTGGTGAATGGATAAGCAAAATGTGATATGTCCATACAATGGAATACTATTCAGCTATTAAAAAGGTATGAACAGCTGATACATGCCACAGCTTCAAAAACATTATGCCACATGTAGAAAGCTAGAAGCAAAAGCTGCATATTGTATGATTCCATTTATATAAAATGCCCTAAAAACGCAAATCTATAGAGACAGAAAGCAAACTGGTAGTTGCAGAGTGCTCAGGGTGAGAAAGAAAGTTCAGGAAAATGAGCACAAGGAATCTCTTTGGGGGTGATAAAAAATGTTCTAAAACTGGATGTGGTTATTGATATTTCTACAACTCTGTATACTGACTAGAAGCCATTCAGTTTTACACTTCAAATGCGTAAATTTTTTTAAATCAGTAAATTCTATAGTTTGTAAATTATAACTCGATAAACCTATTTTGCTTTTAGTGCTCCAGGGGATGGGAGGAAGAAGTGAGTGGGAATTAAATGAGACAAGATCAGCCATAATTGCTTAAGCTGGGTGATGGGTACACGTGGTTTATTAAGCTATTGTCTTTAATTTTGCATATGTTGAGAACTTCCACAATAAAAAATAATTAAAAAGTGAGAGGAAGAAGTTGGAGGAAGTAGAAATTGAAAGTCATCAGGAAGTGAGGTTTCTCTGGGGACCTGCTACTCTCTCCATTTCTCCTTCTCATGTGTCACATTACCTCTCACAGTGTCCCGTGCCGCTTGAATGACCAATTGACAAAGCTGCTCAACATTCTCTAGTCCAAATTCCAGATGGCACTGTCTGCATGGTCTGGCTCATTGCCAAGGCCACTCTTAGGCCAAGCCCTTGGTGCCAGTCTCGACAGGATCACTCTTGGGTCAGGTGCCCATTTCTGGTCCAAACAGTGAAGAAAGAAGGAAATAAAGGAAGGGAGGAAGAAATAAATAAAGAAAGACGGGACTTCTCTGGTGGTTCAGTGGCCAAGACTCCATGCTCCCAATGCAGAGGGCCTGGGTTACGTCCCTGGTCAGGGAACTAGATCTCACATGCCTCAACTAAAGATCCTTCATGCCACAACTAAGACCTAATAAATAAATATTTTTTTAAAAGAAAGAAGGAAGGAAAGCGAGAGAGAAAGGAAGAAAGGAGGAAGGAAGGCAGGAAAGGGGAAGAAAAAAAGACATGCAAAATGATATGCACCGAGTTCCCTGGGGCGGGGGTTGTGGAATAGGCTGTTTGCTCTAGAAGTGAAAGTTGAGACGCTTGCATGTCCCATATAGACCCCATTCCTGTTGCCCATAGAACATAACAGAAGGTGCTACATTTCCAGAATTGCCTTTCCTGCATGCGGCTCTAGCAGTTGAGTTTGAAAGTCAACAAGCAAGAATGAATGAAAAGTGATGGGATGTACCCTAGTCTAGCATTGGATGGCAAAGGTTAAAGAACAAGTCAAACTCCTCCTAAGGGCCCACGGACATTAAGTGTGGACCTAAAGAAACTCAGGAAGTCCCCAGCAACCTATAGAGGTCAGTGATTCAGCAGGCCCAGCACCTCTCCTCAATGCCTTTTCTCTGGTAACCTACTCTCAAGAGTTTTCTCCCAAAATTAATTGACCATAAAGATGATAAGAGAGGTTTAAGAAGAAAAAGAAGACTTCTGGGTGGCCAGACCTGTGTCTGCCTTCTTGTGGTGGGGCAAGTAAGTAACAGTGAGTGGTCCGTTAGCAGCAGCTCACCCCTGCCACCTCTGAAGAGGCTGATTACAAACACTTCCCCAGTTATTATCCCATGAGTGCACCTCCCACCTCCTACACAAGTGGCGTGTTGCCTTAGGCAGCGAAAGTGCTACATTTGAGCAAAGAAAGCTATTCAGCCTCCAAGCCCCATTGGCTTGTCCCGCTTGAATACAACACAGGAAAAGTAGGACTCTCCGCCTGCAGTTACACTTCAGCTGCCACTCCAGCTCTTTGGCTGGGTTCAGTTCAGTTCAGTTCAGTTAATGCCAGCTAAATGCTGGGGTAAATTCATGATGCCAAAGAGATACTCAAGACCACCACAGTGAATTCCGACTAACTGACCCCTTTTCCCTCTGCCTGTAAGCACCAAAGGAGCATGTCTCTAATGGGACCAGTCTAGCCAAAGCTGCTGCACAAACTCTATATCTTAGTCACTCTCCACAATTGCTCACCATGGCGAATATGAGGAGCTCAACACAGCTCAGCCTTCACAAAGGACATTCTGCTTCAAAATGGACCAGACTCAGGTCCATTAAGGACAGGTGTATATGCCCCGAAGTGCTCTTTGCCCAACTCTTAATCTCTACTTCTAGATCCCAGCTTCCCCCCTCACATGTCCCCAAAGCTCCGTGGCACACATGAGCAAACTCTCCTGAAGGAAATCATGATGTCTCAACCAAGAAATAAAATATCAAGATGAGATATAATAACATTCCCCCTCCTCTACCATTCACTTTTCATTAGGCTCACTTCTTTTTTGTGTCACTGGCTTTCTAAGTCTATTCATTTCATCCACTAGTCCTTCACCTTCGATCAAACCATGGCTTTGCATTCGAACACAACTTCACTATTAATTGAGCTTTTACCTTACTCTTGCCTGTTTCCTTCATAGATTTCGGCTGCTATAATAGATAGCAATGGAGTCTCTTCCCCATTTGCCAGCCACAGAAGTACGTCCCAGTGATTCTATATCCACCAGCAAGCCTCCCATCACAGAAAGCACCCTGACCTGAGACGCCATAAGAATCTGCCACTTGACCCTCATTCCCTCTCCTTTGTATTGTTGGTGGGGCTCAGCACAGAATTATTGTCCAAGGGCAAGTGACTCCTTCCAGGTAGAGTCAAGGCTCTGGATCAATTCTGGTGGTTCGCTGATCACCAACACTAGTCCTAGACCATGAAGTCAGAGCATAACCAAGCTGCAGTGGGGGATGCTGAGCTCAGCAGAGGCCAGGAATCACCTTCTAGGGCTGGAGCAATGAACCCGGGATCCTTAGACTCCAGATTACATGGACTTGCCCCTACAACTATATTCAGATTGGTGTGTCTGTATGTGTGTGTACATGCAATATATGGTGGACAGGGTCCCCAGCTTTCATTAGTTTCTCAAAGGGTTCCCTGATCTAAAAACCAAACAGTTTAGCATCATTGTACTCAAAGAAACACTAAGCTTGGTCAGCAGTTCTCCCCATGACATTGTGAAGAAGAATAAAGATCCAGAGTACAGGGCTGGGCATGATGAAACTGAGGATGAAAGTTCAGGGCCATTTTCTTCAGAGTCACACAGCCCAGTCCCAGCCACCAATCCAGATGGAAATCCTGGCTCCAGGATTCAGATATCACAGTGATCTAAAAATCTTGCCTGATTGATCCATGGACAAGAGTGTGCACTGAAAATGTAATAATGCAAACTGAATCACTGGGATAACATTTACACATCCCTGTCCTTCCTATGGGCCAGTCCTCTCATTAAAAGGATGAAACTGAGCCCAGGGAGGGGAAATGGCCTACCTACTATCATTCAGGAAAACTGTGACTGAGACTGACTACAAGCTGGATTTCTCTGACACCCCCATGTTACCACATAGCACCTATTGGTTTCACCTGTCCTCTTCCTGCACCTGGGGCCACTATGGAAGACAGAGGCCTATAGTTAGTAATAGATACTGATCAGGTCATTTTGAATAAGGCTTCTAAAATACTGATCCTGGAATAACCAGAGTCAGCATCCCAGTGGGAGGGGGAAAACCAAAAGAAATCCACCACAGACTGACTTACTTCATTCCAGCAAATGGAACCCTGACCAAACATGAGCATTCCTTAGGAAGAACACAAAAAGGTTAAGTATGGCAATAACCACAAGAGGCCCGTAGATAGTTTAGAAAGTACCTTATTGAAAACCCAGGGCAACGTGTACCAAGAATCCAAAATATCAGAAACTTTGAAAGAATTACCTTTGAGCAACTAAGTAGCCAAGTGAGAGAGAGACGAGCTGTAAGATAAACACTCCTTCTCCAAATGGAAAGGTGGCTCAAGCAAAGGGAACAAAGATGCTCTTAAAAAGTGTCAGAACAAAGGCACTAAAACTCAGGGCGGGGCGGGGGGGGCAAGGGAACTGAAAAGAAACCAGACAAGTTAGCTAAAAGCCAAATTTGAGATCCAGTCTAAGAAGAATGCCGGCAAGACAATGGGGACAACTGACAGTTTGGATAGCAGTCATGCTTGGGAGACCAAAAAGTGAACAAATACCAAGCAGAATATCAGTGGGATGTCTGCTCCCCAGCCCCAACTAGAAGTGTCCAAGTCATGAGACTAGATAGTGGCAAATGCTGTGGATGTCCAAGGCCTACAGAATAGCTTAACTATGCAGCCTGGCCTCATCAAGGGCCCCATGACAAGACTGCCACATTGCCAATATGAGCTCCATTCATAAAGTAGGGTCCTAAAGAGATCCCAGGGCACAGGCTGGGCAACACATAAGTTCTAAGTCAAAGGATGAGTTCAATGACCATCTGGACTACAGTTTACACAAAATGAAGTCATGCCAGACCAATCTATCAGAAATTTTTAAACAGTAAAAATACATATGGATTAAAAAGGGAATGTGAAAACAAAAGATTTTGAAACAGTTCCAAACCACCATTGGAGTGCAGGTAAGGTTCTATCAGGATAAATGATGGGCACAGGGACAGGAAACAGGGAAAAACCTGATTTTCTCTGAGGAGAGAAGTCTAGACCCCGTGTGTGTGTGCATGCTTAGTCATGCCCAACTCTGTGTGACCCCACGGACTGTAGCCCACCAGGCTCCTCCGTCCATGGGATTTCCCAGACAAGAATACTGGAGTGGGTTGCCATTTCCTACTCCAGGGGATCTTCCCGACCCAGGGATCAAACCCAATCTCCTGCATTGGCAGGCGAATTTATCACTGAGCCACCTGGGACACCCTCTAGACATTATGGCCTCCCCAAAAAAACTGATGGAGAGATCTAGCTCATCTGACTTACTTAAAAATTATGTGGAAGAAAGTCAGCCTAGTAAAAACCTCAGGTTTCCAGGCAACACTCAATCCTTCTGAGTAGTAACATGTTAAGCTCTTTAGATTAAACTGCAGAAGATGCTGAGAGGCTGAACAAGTGGGCTGAAAAGTAGCAGGTGAGCGTCGGTGTAGGCAAGCACAACATAATGCACCATGGAAAAGAATCCCATTAACCACTCAAAATAACACATGAAGCAATCAAGCCTTCTTTGTACAATCCTCGGGACATCTGCATCCAAAATGAAAGAGCTAATTCTTCTATTATATAAATGAAGTGACACAGAGGTCACCCAGATAGAGATGAGGATACGGAGGCTGAGGGACAGAGCCGGGACGAGAACCCAGGCCAGAGGACTTCACTGGGAGCACAGCAATCACAGAAGAGTGCATGCATGTGTACTCAGTCGCTTCAGTAGTGTCCGACTCTGTTCAACCCTATGGACTGTAGCCTGCCAGGCTCCTCTGTCCACGGGATTCTCCAGGCAAGAATAACGGAGTGGGTTGCCATGCCCTCCTTTAGGGATCTTCCTTATCCAGGGATCGAACCAGTGTCTCTTCTGTCTCCTGCATTGGCAGGCGGCTTCTTTAACACTAGCCCCACCTGGGCAGCCCCAGCAAAGAGTATTAGCCTTAAATATGAGTGGACAGATGAAGGAGTCTTGGAAACAGTTTGGTATAATGGAGGGAGCACAGGTTTTCAAGCCAGATACATTCTAGCTGAGTACAAATTCAGCAAGTTGCTTAATCTTTTTGAGTCTCGGTTACCTCAACTGTAAGATGGGAATCATGACACATACTTTCCAAGGTTGTTATCAGTAGAAGTATTTTAAAAATTCTCTACAAAGGGATCTGAATAGACATTTCTCCACGGAAGATATACAAATGGCAATATACACATGAAAAGATGCTTGACATCACCAGTCATTATGGGAATGCAAATCAAAATTACCATAAGATTCTACTTCACATCCATTAGGATAGCTATAATCAAAAAAGGAAAATAACAAGCACTGGTGAGGATGTCCTGAAATTGAAATCCCAATACACTTCAGGTGCACATGTAAAATGGTACAGCTGTTGTGGAAAACAATTTGGCAGATCTTCAAGAAGTTAAACAGAATCACCACATGACCTAGAAATTACACTCCTAGGCATATGCCCAAAAGAATTGTAAACAGATGTTCAAACAGAAACTTGGACATGAATGTTCACTGCATCACTATTCACAATAACCAAAAGGTAGAAACAGCTCAAATGTCCATCAAGTGATACACAGATAAGCAGAAGGTGGTATATCCATGCAATGAAATACTATTCAGCCATGAAAAGGGATGAAGTACTAACACATATCACAACATGGATGAACCTTGAAAACACAATGAATGCTAAGTGAAAGAAGCCAGTCACAAAAGATGACATAGTATATAATTCCATTTATACAAAATGTCCAGAATAGGTCAATTAAACAGATTTGAGACAAAAATATAGATTAATGATTACTTAGAGATGACACCACCTTTATGGCAGAAAGTGAAGACTAAAAAGCCTCTTGATGAAAGTGAAAGAGGAGAGTGAAAAGCTTGAAGCTCAACATTCAGAAAACAAAGATCATGGCATCTGGTCCCATCACTTCATGGGAAACAGATGGGAAAACAGTGGAAACAGTATCAGACTTTATGTTTTGGGGCTCCAAAATCACTGCAGATGTTGATTGCAGCCATGAAATTAAAAGACGCTTACTCCTTGGAAGGAATGTTATGACCAACTTAGATAGTATATTAAAAAGCAGAGACATTACTTTGCCAACAAAGGTCCGTCTAGTCAAGGCTATGGTTTTGCCAGTGGTCATGTATGGATGTGAGAGTTGGACTCTGAAGAAAGCTGTTCACCGAAGAATTGATGCTTTTGAACTGTGGTGCTGGAGAAGACTCTTGAGAGTCCCTTGGACTGCAAGGGGATCCAACCAGTCCATTCTAAAGGAAATCAGTCCTGGGTGTTCATTGGAAGGACTGATGCTAAAGCTGAAACTCCAATACTTTGGCCACCTCATGCAACGAGTTGACTCACTGGAAAAGACTCTGATGCTGGGAGGGATTGGGGGCGGGAGGAGAAGGGGACGACAGAGAATGAGATGGCTGGATAGTGTCACCGACTCGATGGACATGAGTTTGAGTGAACTCTGGGAGTTGGTGATGGACAGGGAGGCCTGGCGTGCTGTGATTCATGGGGTCGCAAAGAGTCGGACACGACTGAGCGACTGAACTGAACTGAACTGAAGGCTAAGGAGTGGGGACATGGGATGTGGGATAATGGGCTGTTAGCTAAAGGGTTTCTTTTTGAGGTCATGAAAATATTCTAAAATATAGCATGGTAACGGTTGCACATATCTGTGAATATACTCAAATCAGTTGAACTGTACACTAAATGGGTGTATGGCATGTAGTAAGTATTAGTTGCTCAGTTGTGCCTAATGCTTTGCGACCCCATGGACTGCAACCTACCAGGCTCCTCTCTCCATGAGATTTTCCAGGCAAGGATACTGGAGTAAGTTGCCACTTCCTTCTCCAGGGGATCTTCCCAACCCAGGGGTCGAACCCAGGTCTCCTGCACTGCAGGCAGATTCTTTACCAACTGAGCTACATGTAGAATACATCTCAATAAAGTTACATAAATAAAAACAGTATGTTCTACAGACAGTGATGTGTCGGTAAAGGTTTAACATCTGGCTTTCAGAAAAATAAAGTCCTGATTTGTAGTGTCTGATGATTTCCATGGTAAAAATACTCCCTTAGCCAATTTCAAGTGACCCATGTGATGTCAGTCAACATGGAGTTGTGAGAAGTTGTGTGGCAGCACACCATTATAAAGTATTTGCACTATACATATATACAATGGGCATACATAATCATGGATAATAGTAAAAGGTGAAGAAATAATTAGGAAGTGATGTGTTTTGAGTATTTATTACCTTTTTTGAATGCAATTCCTTTAACTGTACACTTATGCAATTTAATTTTTAACCATCACTTGCAAAATTCCTGATAACACAACAAACCAGTATACCAGCTCTCACGAACCAGTACAGATTGTCTCTAGACTGTCTCTACCACACTGTACCACAGAACACTCTTTTTGAAGAATTTCACATGAGCAGCTTCCAGAAAACTGCCACCTTTTGCATTCCTCTGGGGAAAAGCTCTAAAAATTATATGGTCATTACAGTTTGACTTGAAGAGGTTGCTTTCTCCCCCTCTAATGCTGATATCTGAGCATGGCAGAAATATTTTCCTAAATGTGGAAACATAATCCTACTTTCCGTCAGCTCCATTTTGAGGCACTTTGGCCACATCTCTACAGTCAACAGGCAATACTAACAGTTCAAGGAATGCACCAGAACATACTTGAGGAACCACCTCTCTCTCTAGCTGACCCACAGGCTCTGCGGCTCCCTTCTGATTCTTAACCACTATCAAACTCTGTTTTTTTTTTTTCATCAAATTTCCAAGTCTTAATTCAATGAAAAGCAAAATATAAATTTGCCTTTGAAAACTCCACAGACCCTAACATTTCATGCAGAGACATGGGAGGTTTGAAGTGTTTGGTACTTTGAATATCCAATACTCACCAACCATACATCAGTTTTAACCACCCAAGTCCTCCACTCACGTGTCATAAAACAGAGTAGGCCGTTTC
Source organism: Moschus berezovskii (assembly GCF_049115385.1). Classification (NCBI taxonomy): domain Eukaryota; kingdom Metazoa; phylum Chordata; class Mammalia; order Artiodactyla; family Moschidae; genus Moschus; species Moschus berezovskii. Next base: position 127,187,739 of record NC_142488.1, on the reverse strand, counting down.
AGTGTTCCTGGCACCTGATGCAGCACCAAAGTTAGGTTGTGAAACTCTAGAGCCTTTGGATAACTTGATTCAAGAAGAGTTAAGTGTGATTCCAAAGATGAGAGGATTTAAATCTTTCCAGTCTTGAGGATGACAGTAAGCAAAGCAGCTATGGAGAGTGGGCTCTGTAGTTATCCATATGCTATTGGGGTGGCTTAGAGCAAATTATTTAGATTCTCTGAGCTTCAGTTTTCTCATCTATAAAATAAGGAATATTAACAATACCCACATCACAAGATTGTTGGAGAATTACATGAGGTAAGGTGTATAAAGTTCCTCACGTATGAGTGATAATACATTTTAAAAAATTGCTTAGTATAGGGAAGCAAAATCGTGTCTCTGCTAAGCATCTGGGCTATAAATTCAGAGTCAGTCCTAAATTCAAATTCGAGCCCTGACTGTTTCTGAGTGACTCTGAGTAAGCCACAGCTTCTGTCTAAGCCTTTTGTTCCCCATATATAAAATGAGGTAAATGATAGCACAGTGTTCATTAAATGAGGTGGGAGAGGTCAAGTGCTAGGTACACTGTTAAATCCTCAGTAAATGAGAGCTGCTAAACTGCCATGAGGGGATGTACACAATTCTACAAGCATTTGGAAAGAGTTCACATCATGTTCCCATCACAGAGGGACAGAGGGGCGAGAACACTGATTACTCAAACACAAGGGTACGCTGATGAGAGCCAAGATGGGGTGCTGGGAGGCCTGATGATTCCCTCAGAGAAAGGTGAGTATTCCAATGCTGGAGGTGGGATCCTGGACACCCAAACCATTCGCTTTTGATTTTTTTACCCTGGGGACTTATTTTTGCATACAGTTTTATTTCGGTATAATACATGTAGATTCAACTGCAAAAATCTAAATAGTGCAATTTGATGAGTTTTGAGATAGGAATACATCATGAACCATCACCACCACCATCAAGATAGAGAACATTTGTGTCATCTCTAAAAGATTCTTCATACCCTTCCCTCTCTCTTCCCCCATCTCAACACAACCACTGATCTGCTTTATGTCACTTAGTTTGAATTTCTGGAATTTTACATAGTAAGGAATCCATATAGTATGTATTCTCTTTGAGTGGTTTCTTTCACTCAGCATAATTATTGTGAGATTCAGCCATGCTGTTGTATAGCGCAACACTTTGTTCTCTTTTCGGGTAAGTAGCCATCACCACACTCAATTTTAGAATATTTTCTTAACCTCAATGTGTGAATATACCATTCACCTGTTGATAGACACTGAAGTTGTTTCCAGTTTGTATCTTACAAATAAAGGTTCTATAAACATTCACGTACATCTTTACATGGACAAATGCTTTCATTTCTTTTAGAAATGGAATTAAATTTTTTAAAACCAGCCAAACTCTTTATCAATGTGGCTGTTTTATTTTACATTTCAAAAGCAGTGTATCAAAGTTATAGTTTCTCCAAATGTCCTCACCAATTATATGGCAAGGATTTATGGAGAAACAGGAAGTATTGTGGTGTGCCTTAGTATGGTTTTCATGTTTCCTATGCTTGAGTTTTGTTGAGGTTCTTAGATCTGTGGGTTTATAGTTTTTATTACCTTTGGGAATGTTTCAGTGATCATCTCTTCAAATAACACTTCTGCCTTCCTAACTTCTTCTGGGGCTCCACTAACACTTATATTAGGCTACTTGAAATTGTCACACAGCTCACTGTTTCTCTACTTATATTTTTTCTCTTTTTTACCCCTTCATTTTGGACAGTTTCTATTTCTATGTCTTCAAGTTCACTAAACTTTTCTGCTGCAGTATCTAACGTGCTAATAATGTCATCTATTGTATTTTTATCTCAGACATTATATTCTTCATCACCACAAGTAAGATTTAAATCTATTTTTTATCTTCTCTGTCTCTCCTTGACATGCCTACACTTTCCTCTACCTTCTTAAACATACAAAATACATATTTCAAGTCACTTTACTTTTTGTTGCCCAATTTCATCATCCATGTCTATTTCTATTTAAGGATTTTTCTTCTTATTATGGGTTGTATTTTCCTGTTTTGCATGCCTTATAATGTTTTATTAGATTTCAGACTTTGCAAATTTTACCTTCTTGTGTGCTAGAGAATTTTGTACTCCTTTAAATATTTCTGAGACTTGCTTTAATTTTCAGTAAAGATACTTGAAAACAGTTCAACTCTTTTAAAGCTTGCTTTTAAGCTTTGCTACATGGAACCAGAACAAACTTTACACCAAGATTAACTTGGCTCCACTGCTGAGGTAACTCTGTGAATACTCAGTAGAATGCCCTGAATATTACAAGTTCCTTCTCTCTGGCTGTTGGGAAACTGAGCTATTCCCAGTCCTGTGTGAGCTCTAGAAATCACTCCACCTACCCTTTTGGAGTCAGGTCTCCAGAGCTCTCTCTCTGGGAAGCTCCTCTCTGAAATATCCCTTGCAAATTCTAGCCACCCTTACCTACCTCCCTGAAATCTGACCTCTGTCTTCTCAGTCTAGGCAGACTTCTAGGCTCAGCCTGGGTTCCCAGCTGGTAAACTTTCTCTAGGTAGTAAACTGGGGCAACTGTAGGGCTCGCCTCATTTGTTTCCCTTTCCTTGACAATCACTGTCCTGTTTCCAATGTGGGACAACCATTATTTCATATATTTTGCCCACTTTTTTAGTTAGTTAAGAAGGAAGGATAAATCTAGCCCCTGTCACTCGTCCATGGCCAGAGGGAGAGGTCCAGTTTTCAGTTTTTAAATAGTTGAGGTGGATTAGTTTGGGGATTTTTAATAACATCAAGATATAAAATAGATGGAATCAGTCAAAACCTGACAGGACCCTTGGAGATTACCTAACACTATCCCCACTTCATTTGGTGGATTAACGGAACTGAGATCAGAGAGGGGAGGGTATCTTCCCAAAGTCACGCACCTAATTCTAGCCACAGAATTAGGACTAAAAATCAGGTCTCCTGCTCTTTATTTTTATTCTATCTGGTTATTTTCTGCTGATTTTTTCTTCCAAACCATTTTATTTGGATAGAAAGAGCTTGAAAATCTAGACCTGCCCTGCCCAAGCCCACTGAGTGGGAAAAATTAGCTCACACTCAGAGGGTATTTAATTTCACGTGAATTTTGCAATCACAATCCCTAGGGTTGGCCTAAGTGAATACCAGAGCAGCGCATAACACTGAAAAACTTAAAATACCCCCATGGGGAGGCACTCCAGAACAAAACCATATATTTTTCCCCATTGACTTATTATGAACTCACTATGCAGGAAAGAGTGTGACTTAGAATTTAGATTGGCTAATTTAGTCATTTCACCATCTATGGGAACCATGTATCCTACAGAAAGAAGCCATTATCACTGCAACTGCATTTGTCTTCCCACAATTTTAGCTATTCATCTGGATTCAAAAACTCTTTCTGGGCCTGGTCTCTGGGAGCTTTTCTTTCTATCCTGCCTCTTGACTCTTCCAAGAAGCAGCCTAGGATATGCTCCTGCTTTGGAGTCAGAACAGGTTTTACATCTCAGCTCCAATACTTACTTGCTGTGTGACCTTGGGTAAAGTTACCTAAACTCTCTGTAAGGACAGGGAGGGTACCGGCATATATTGATTCTAACGCTCATTTCTCTTTGCATTTTAGCATCTTTGAAATCAAGATGCATATTGCCAGCAATGGTGTGAAGGTTAAATTTGCAGTTTTTTATTCTTAATAGTATATGATGTCTTGGATTCTAAAAATACTGTATTAGTCTCTAATGTGCAGAGTTTCCTCAAGGATTAAATAGGATAAAGCAAGCATACATACAGTTTGGCATGTGGTAGGTGCTGAAGGACTCCTGCACTCCCACTGTTACTGGAACCAATACCTGACTGGGTCCTGGGCTTCTGACTTCCCTCACCTGGCAGTTGGTACATCCATCGGGGCAGTGTGATAAGGTGAACAAGTCTGGGAAGACCGGGCTGGCACACTGCTGGAAGGTGTTGCAACTTGTGATTGTCATCAGGCCCTAGAGGCTTTCTAGTAGCTTCCTGCCCTCCAGTTCTGCTTCATTAACACCACTAGCCAGATCTTACCTCTGCTGCTAAGGTGACTTCTGGTGTCATCATCCCAGACTCTCCCTGTCTCATCCCAAAGAACCTCCACAGAATCTAACAAAGCTTGTCAGTCGAAGGGCTCTCCCAAGGCCATCAGAATCAGACCCTGGAGGGCCTGAAGCCAGATCCACATTCCCCAAGGCCCCCCACATACCTCGAGTTGGGATGCTGATACTTGCATGCCTTTGAAATTCAAGGACACCAACTCTGCTCCCGCCTGGAGGAGAAAAAAGAAATAGACACCTGAGGATTAACAACCCTCAAACAACTCCCTGTACAGAAAAGTGGCTTACATTTCTTCCTCAGGGATTCCCCACCTTTTGTACTGTCTCCTACAGGCAGACTGACTTTGGGTGCAGAGGCCTCATCTCACTCAAGCTCTTCCATCATGTCCCTTGGCACTAAGGGGTGTAGCTGCTGATTCCATGAGCCCACCTCTCTGAGGCACTTACTTCTGACATGTACTGAGAGGTTTTTCTCCCTGTGCCCTGCTGGATCCCAGCAGTCCAGGAAACTCAGGACCACGGAGAAAAAGAATAAAGAGCAGGACAAACTAGACTAACCTTTGTCTCTGGTCATTTCTCCCAGCTTGACAGTCTCCCAAGTGATTCTAAAATACGGAGTCTGAGTGAACTGCCACATGACAGTTCAAGCCACCCAGCATTCTGCACCATGGCCAGTGTGAAACTGGGAATTAATAATTGTGAGTGACTATCATGGAAACTGACTCCAAGAAAAACAACCACATTTATACCATTCAAACTTCGGAAGATAAAAACAGGCCTAGTTCCCCCACCCCCCAAAAAATAAAGACAAGAAATCTACAGCAAATGATAGGACTTGAAATCCAAAGAATATTCTGGGACCTGATTCTACACTTGCCTTGTATCCCTGCCCAAAGGAATGGGGTGCAGTGGGGAGAGGGGTGGATCTCCATCCATCCCATCAATCAACTTAGAATCTTGTATCATCCTAGACCCTCCCCAGCACCTCCCTGTCCTTATCCCTCTCCATTGTCAATTTTGCCTGTCTAGGGGTCTATGATCAGCCCCCTCGTTGTGACCTGTTGAGACCGTCTTGTCTCCTGCTACAGCCTTCTTTGTGCTCTTTCCCCATTCAAAGTCTTGCCCCCTCCAATCCCAACCCCTGCTCTGCTTCTAGGAGACCCTAGAAAAACAGAACTCTTCCCACATGGCCCTGCACAGAAACCATCAATGAAAACTGAAAATCGTTTTTAAATAATATATAATCTTATCATACACTAGATGATAACCTGTAACACATTCCCCTTCATATTCTGAATTCATGTCTTAAAAACGTATAGGCCACTTTAAACAAAAGTATCTAGCGGACTTCCCTGGTGGTCCAGTGTTTAAGACATTGCACTTCCACTGCAGGGGGAACAGGTTTGATCCCTGGTCAGGGAACTAAGGTCCCACAAGCAGCTGGGGCACAACCAAAACAAAAAATAGTATCTAATTTTATATTCTGATTTTTTTCACTTATTAAACCTTCAAAAAAATCAATGAACAATAATGGCAAAATGCTTGTTAAGATTGCATGGTGAGAACAACAGGGAGTTATGTGATGATTCTCATCATATTTGTGCATTTTTGAAACTGTGCATAATAAAACATATCCTCAACGGCCCTCTACGGATCTCGGGATCAAGTCCAAACCGGCATTCAGAGCCCATCAGGATTTGCCTCCACTCCATTTTTCTGGCTCACCTGCTGTCATTCACCGTCCTGCAGCCTCTCTTGGCACCCAGCTCTCTGCTGCAGTCCTCTTTGCCCATGCATCTCCTTGAAGAAGAACACATTCTCCCCGTCTGTCATGCCCAGAAGACGTCTCATCATCACTTGGAAACCAGATGAAAACAACCCCTTGTCTGGACAACCTTCCTGGGCCACCTTCCTGGACACCAGTCTTCTGGGAGGCAGAGGGAGTTACAGTCTGGTGTTTACCCGCCTGGTAAAGAGCAAACAATCTGGTTTTACCCGCCTGGTAAAGAGTAAACAAAAAAAATGTGCACGTGTTTGGGAGAGGCCCAGAAAGTCTTAGTTAATAGTGAAGTGAAAGTCGCCCAGTCATGTCTCACTCTTTGGGACCCCATGGACTATACAGTCCATGGAATTCTCCAGGCCAGAATACTGGAATAGGTAGCCTTTCCCTTCTCCAGGGGATCTTCCCAACCCAGGGATGAACCCAGGTCTCCCACATTGCAGGCGGGTTCTTTACCAACTGAGCTACTAGGGAAGCCCCTAGTTAACAGAACAGGTACATTTACTTGAACTTCTGGCAAGTCGGGTAATCTCTCTCAGCTTCTGCTTCTGTCTCTATAAAAATGAAGATAATAGCAGCACTTATCTCACAAGGCTGGGGTAAGGATTCAGCGGTAATCTCTGTGTGAACCGTTTTCCCACAGTACCTGGGGGTGGGTGGACCAAGAGACTGACTTACAGATAGACTTCAGTCAAATACTAGAGTGGATAGTTGAGTAGCTCCTCTTAGAGGAAATGCTCCCAAGGCCTACAGGAAAGGAACTGTTCTTTAGCTCTTGCTGGGAGCTAGAGCAAATTGTGGCAAATCGGTGATATCAGAATCACTTCCTCTCAGAGTCCCGGGGAGGTTCATACTTGAGGGAAGGTGGGAGTGAGGCGGGGGGAGGGTCTTCCAAGGTCGAGGCCCCAGGCCCCGGCCAGCTTTCCGCTTCTCTTCGGAAGACCCGTGCCAGTCTGGGGCCTGGCCCTGGACCGAAATCCGGGGGGCTAGTCGGCAGGAAACCCAGCCCCAGTGACGCTCCCCAGTTTGTGAGTCTCCAATGAGCTCGGACCGCCCGAGGCGCTGATGCGGGGTAAGCGGCGCTAAGCGGGCCCGACGCAGTGACCCCCGCCCGCCCGCTCCTCCGGACGCCCGCGGCCTCGTGCGTCAGCGGCGCGGGCGGGCGTGGGGGGGAGCGGGGCGCCGCAAGGTGAGGGCCCCGCGCCGCCTTAAGACGCCGCGCGCCCCCGCCGCCGCTCAGAGCTCGCAGCGCGCCGCGCCGGCCGGACGTGCGGGCTCGGGCGCCCCGGCTCTCGCGGCTCGCGCTGCCCGGTTCCAGCTAGCGGCAGCCGGCACCTCGAGAGGCCGCCCGGTCGAGCGCGCCGCGTCCCGAGGGACCGGCACGCAGCTCCCGCGGCGCGACACCTCCGGCAGCAACAGGTAAGCGGCTCCAGCCCTGCTCCCTGCGCCCAGCCGGCCCCCCGCGTTCCGGCGCCCCGGACGCCCCGTCCGCCGTGGCCGGACGGCGACTGCGCTGCCCCGGGTGGAGTCCCCCCGCCTCAGCCCCCGCGCGCGGCCCCTTCTCGGCCAGTCCCTCGCCCTGGCTTTTTCACTCGCACTTTCCCTCGTCCCCCGCCCCTATCTTCTCGATGTGTTCTCATTCTTTCTTACAGTCTCCGATTCCCATCCTCTTTTTAAATTTTTTCTGTCTCCGTTTCCCCCTGTCTCTTGCCCTGGCTCTCCTTCTTCTCTCTCTCTCTCATTGGCTCATTCTTTGACTCTAGGTCTCTTTTCTCTATCATTCTCTCTGTCTCTGGGTGGCTCTCATTCTGTCTCTCATCTTTTCCTGTCTCTCTGTCTCTTGATGTTTTCTTATTCTCTTTCTCTGTCTGCCTCTCAATCTCTTGCACGCACTCTCTCTCAGACTTCTCCCCCACCACCTCCGCCTCTTCCCCGGCTCTCCCCAGCTCACCCATCCCTCCACCCGCCACCGCCGAGGCCGGGTGGGCTGGAGAATGCAGACTGGATGCCGAATTGGGCGCGGGGGCGTCCGCAGTAGGCATCCCGGCTGCATCCAGCCGCTACTGAGCTGTGAGAAACTGGGAGGTTTATCCGCCAGAGCCCGCGGCGGCCAAGGCGGCAGCTGGTTTCCATGGTAAAATAAAGTCGACAGAGAGATAGAGATCAGAGACAGAGATCCAGCCAGAGATAAACCGAGGTGAGAGATCATCGGAGAAGGATGGTAAGAGAGACTGCACACACACTCAAACACACACACACACACACACACACACAAAGTGTTTTGCGAGAGTCCCAGAGAAGAGAGTGAGAGAGAAGCCGACTCCCTTTACGTGCACGCGCTGGAAAGAGTCTGAGTAACGCAGAGGCAGAGATAATCAGGAGACACGGAGTAGATCCTGAGGGACACGGGCAGATAGTGATAAGGACAGAACTTAAGGCGCGGGGAAGACAGGAGCTGCAGGGGGTAAACAGGGAGAGACACCGAGGGGAGAGGATCCGAGAAATTCAGAGCAAGAGCAGAGAGAGATGGGAGACGCTGAGAGACAGAACCCGAGAGAGAGACACGGTGACAGGAGAGCTGGAGAGATGCGGAGACGGTCAGAGACACACATTAAGCGAGTGATACTGAACAGGTGCACCGGGGACCTACGGAGATTGTCAGGGAAATAGACTGTTGGAGAGAAGTGGGGAGACGAGACAGCACCAGGAGAAGACGCAGAAGCGCACGCACTAGCGAGCGACAGAGACAGTGACTGGCAGAGACACAGAGACGAGAGGGCATCAGAAAGACGGAAGGAGAGACAGGGACAAGACCCAGAGAAAGACGGCGAGACGCAGAGACGCGCGCGCACGCAGCCGCGGAGAAAGTGCGCTGGCAAAAGCAGAGACAAACTGAGGCGGAGAAGCTGACCGCGACTGGGAGGGCGAGAGGGGAGTAACAAACGGAGGTGAGAGGAGAAGGACAGACTGGCAGAGGACAGACAGCGTGCACGTGCTGGCAAGGGTCTGAGAAATAGGGACAGACCCCAGAGTGAGGGACAAGGGTGAGAGAGAGAAAACCGGTAACGCGCACACGCACACACACATGAGATACAGGAAAAGTGCGCTAATTAGAGACTCGGGAGACAAAGACAAGTGTACACACGTAAACAGGCAGGGATGGAGCGCGCGCAGGGATGGAGCGCGCGCGCGCGCATGCGCTAGCGGGAGAGCCGGGGGAGAGAGCTCTGGAGAAACCAAAACTGCGAGACCCCCAGAGAGTGTGGGAGACGCACGCGCCAGCTGGAGACAGCTGTGGGAGGGGTGTCTCGGAAACCCCCCAAAGGAGGGAGAGGCAGAGAGACCCAGAGAGTAAGAGAAGGATTTAGAGAAACTGCCCGGACACGGGGGAGAGACGGGGACCACGCGCACGGGGTCCCCGGGGCTGGGGTCCTGCAGCGCTGCTGTCCAGCGTGGAAGCGCCCACCCCACCCCCGCGCCCCAAGCAGGGGGACTAACCCAGCCCGCGTGTTTCTTTCGTCCCCAGCTTAGGCGCTGAGTGTGTTCCGTGCGCCCCTTCGCCGCCCGCCGGGGCCGGCCCGGCGCCTGCACCTGTCGCCCTCCTGCCCCTGCTGCCATGGCGTCCACCTGCACCAACAGCACGCGCGAAAACAACAGCAGCCACGCGTGCATTCCCCTCTCCAAAATGCCCATCAGCCTGGCGCACGGCATCATCCGCTCGAGCGTTCTGCTCATCTTCCTCACCGCCTCCTTCGTGGGCAACATAGTGCTGGCGTTCGTGCTGCAGCGCAAGCCTCAGCTGTTGCAAGTGACCAACCGCTTCATCTTTAACCTCCTTGTCACTGACCTGCTGCAGATCTCGCTTGTGGCTCCCTGGGTGGTGGCCACCTCCGTACCCATCTTCTGGCCCCTCAACAGCCATTTCTGCACTGCCCTGGTTAGCCTCACTCACTTATTCGCCTTCGCCAGCGTCAACACCATCGTGGTGGTGTCCGTGGATCGCTACCTGTCCATCATCCACCCTCTCTCCTACCCAGCGAAGATGACCCCACGCCGGGGCTACCTGCTTCTGTACGGCACCTGGATCGTGGCCATCCTGCAGAGCACACCCCCACTCTATGGCTGGGGCCAGGCTGCGTTCGACGAGCGCAACGCCCTCTGCTCCATGATCTGGGGGGCCAGCCCCAGCTACACAATTGTCAGTGTCGTGTCCTTCATCGTCATCCCGCTGATTGTCATGATTGCCTGCTACTCTGTGGTGTTCGGGGCTGCCCGCCGGCAACACGCGCTGCTCTACAACGTCAAGAGCCACAGCTTGGAAGTGCGAGCCAAGGACCGGGTCAAGAATGAGAACGAAGAGGGCGGCAAGAAGGATGAGTTCCAGAGTGAGAGTGAGTTCCACGGCCAGGATGAAGGTGAGGTCAAGGCCAAGGAGGACAGCGTGGAAGCCACGGAGGGCAGCAGGAAGGCCAAAAAAGGTATTGTGGAGACTGGTGAGGGGAGCATGGAGGCCACTGGCAGTGAAGAGGTCAGAGAAAGCAACCTTTTGATGGCCAAAGGCAGCACCAAAATTCAAAGCAGCAAGAAGGCAGAAAAGGGCCGCCTAGAGGTCACCCAGTGCAACATTGACCTGGGTGAAGATGACCTGGAGTTTGGTGAGGATGACCTCCATTTCAGCGAGGATGATATCGAGGCGATGAACATTCCAGAGAGTCTCCCAGCCAGTCGTCGAAACAGCAATGGTGATCCCCCTCTGCCCAGGTGCTACCAGTGCAAAGCTGCTAAAGTGATCTTCCTCATCATCTTCTCCTACGTGCTGTCCCTGGGGCCCTACTGCTTTCTAGCGGTCCTGGCCGTGTGGGTGGATGTCCAAACCAAGGTACCCCAGTGGGTGATCACCATAATTATCTGGCTTTTCTTCCTGCAGTGCTGCATCCACCCCTACGTCTATGGCTACATGCACAAGACCATCAAGAAGGAGATCCAGGATATGCTGAAGAAGTTCTTCTGCAAGGAGAAGCCCCCCAAAGGAAACAGCCACCCAGACCTGCCCGGAACCGAAGCTGGCACCGAGGGTGGAACTGAAGGCAAGATTGTCCCTTCTCATGATTCTGCCACTTCGCCTTGAAGTTGGTTCTAAGGTAAACCTTGAACTGTTCACAGAATACAGGAGCAGCTTTCTCTTAAATGGACCATCCACAAATGTGTTAATACCAACCCATACCATTCCAGGCAAAGGTTCTGCACACGCACCTCTCACCACAAGGTAGATACATATATGGAAGAGGTAGGAACTGGGGTCTTCCCTAAGAAGTGTGCCCCTCAAAGAATGAACTTGAGGATTCTGACTGAAATTTCTTTCCCCCCCCACTCAAAAAATGTTATTAGGCTCTAAATTTCTTAAAGCAACAAGGGCTATCCAATTTGGACACCTGCTTGGTATCATGCCTGTCTCCCCAGAGCTACCATGTATCAGTTTTTGCTCTGAGGGAAAAGGAAGATGATGCTGGTGAACTCAAGAACTTGTGAGCTCATGGGAAGGGCTCCAGCGTATGTTCAACTGAAAGAAAAGCAATGGACCAAGTCTTTCATGGAGCCCGGGAAGCAGAACCTGACCAACTGATCAACGTATTAGCCAAATTCTAGACTGAAGAGCCCCCACAATCTGGTGCAAAGACTATTACAGAAACTAAGGGCATTGTTTAGTTAAAAGACCAAGAAGGTTTCTATATCTTCCAAAGGGATCCAGAAAAGTGAAAGAGGATAATAGAGCATGTTTGAAATGGGGAGCTAGTCCGAGGGAGAAGATAGGAAAATCACACATCTGTGGGGCTAAACGGTTGAATTTTTTCTATAAAATCCTGGGTTTGGGCATGGGCGGAGGCCACAATTGTTTTATGCAAATGGAAAATAATTGTCTGTTGACACTGAACTATTTTCTGTCTCCTATTTGAATAATAGTGGGACAGAAATCACTACTGTTTTACAAGTTTCCCTTTGTGATTGAATTGAGATGCTCATGAGAATCCTCCAAATCACCTCTGCCAGTCACTTGTCCTACAAAACTCACACTGCCAATCAAGAAAGATATGCCCACTAGAAATGTCTTTTGTGTCCCTGAGATCATAAACAAGGCATATGATCTCAACTGGGGCAAAAGTAAGGCAGGATAAATGTTTTCCTTCATCTAGGCACACCCTTGAGTCTTTTCTACCTGTGACCATCTCTGAAACCTGTAAGCTCTCCACAGATGTGGCAGAGAAAAATAAGAGTTGGAAATAACAGAGAGGATGCTTTTTCAATACCTGGCCTATTACCTGACCTGTTCCAGACAATGCTAAATCGAAACATTCAGGTCAGACTTATCCTCATTATTTCTGTAGAAGTATATCACTTTGGGAAAACCTTTACAATATCTAAATCATCCTTAGGGTCAATACAGAGGAAGAAATTTCAAATCCCAAACCCTGAAATCACTTTGAGTGGGTATATACTTGCGTTTTTCTGAGGGCACAGACCATATTGACATGACCAAATAACATGGAACCAAAAAATGGTCAAGACAGTGTTTTGATCTTCCTGAAGATCACATTAAAGCAACTCTGTGATCAAGTGTTCAGGCAGAAATCCAATGTTAATATGGGTGGAGGGAGAGGAAAGAGTATTTCATGGAAAAAATGGTTGATCAGGTGGTGTATATAAAGATGGCCATATTCAGGGCTTAGTCTAATTCTTGTGTGATGACCATGTCTGTATTAGAACTGAAACTTCTTTCATTTAAAAGCCAAGCTCACTTATATTTTATCTCTTCCTCCTGACAGATTCCAGCATGAGCATCTCAAAGGGGAAGAGGTAAACAGCAGTCAGTGTATTTGGGCTGTGAATAAGTCTGAATGGAATTTGGCATTGCCATGTTCAGAATTTAGGAAATAAATTTGGGGATAGACCCATATAGCATTGAGCTGACCCATAAATTTGATATATCCATGAAAATCATATTGATTTCAACCCCAGTAATTTGGAACTTGTGGTAATTCAGACAAGACATGGGGGCTAAAGTTTACCTTTGTAAATAATTTATTTTTCTACCAAAATGTGAATTAACAGTCATAAATTTATGATACCAATTTGTTGCCAAGCTCTTGTATCAGTCTGTCCTCAAAGGATTTCTGGGTGAAGAAATGGCCCATGTGACCAATCCTTCTATGGGGGGAGGGGTTTTGCCTTTGAAGATCAGTCACGGTCAAAGGAGTTTGACGTAGTGGTAGCCTGTCCTTTAAGTAGAAATGCTTACCTGGGTAGGAAACAGGTTTTCAAACATAAGTGTCTCCAAATATTTTGTTGAAACTGAACTTCTTGTTTTATTTTTAAAGCGCAACCCCTTCAAAGTGTATCAGAGAAAATTGTTTGCCAAAATCCCAAATCCAAATGGAAGCAGAACCTGTCCGAGTGTGGTAAGTTCACTTAACACACACAGCATCCTCCAGGGCACCAACACTCACCAATTTCCTTTTTCAAGTTCCTCTTTTCCCTAATTTAGTCATTGTGCATTCTCATAGCAAATTGGATTTTTCAAAGTCAAAAACCTTTTGAAAATAGGGGACTGGGAAAAGAGGACCTTTGAATTAAGAGCATTCTGCTTTGCTGACATCTTCTTAATGAACAATAGGGCCTCTAGTGAGCTTGGAGATAGCAACTGCTTTATTGTATGCTATTTTGAATAAAACACTATCAACTTAATGAGGTTTTACTGCACATACTGTTTTGTCATTTGAAAATCTGAAAGCACACACAGAAGTCATGATTAGCCTCACAGATCCTCGTGTGCAATAGCTTTCCCTAAATGTTCTTAAAGGAGGTGTTCTTCTGCCAAGGCCACTTCATACATGCAGTAAAAATCCCATTAAAGTCCAGGGACCAGACAAACCAGACTTTGAAATGATGTGGTTTCCAATTTAATGATTTCCTTATTTAAAAATAATAGAGCATCCAGTTTGCCAAGGAGTCGCAGGTGCTTTGACTAACATACCAATTTCAACAATCTTGGGAAGGCAGTAATAAGAGCAAGCCCCAGGCTTCTGTGACTTTTATGATTGCAAGGGTCTATCTTCTCTATGGCACCACAAATACCAGCTGCTTGGAAGTCCTATGTACTTCCGGCCCCCTGCCTACCTCCTGCCATTATGCCCACTGCCTTCACCCCCTCCCCCTGCTGTACTGGCCCTTCTTGAAGCTCTGTGTGCTCACTCACCCCCATTCATCCCCTTCCCACCCAGAGCTGACAGGTTCACAGGGACCCGGGGGCCCATGAAGCAGGGAAGAACAGAAGTAAACAGAGGGACCAGCAATTAAAGGTATTTTTCTGTCTCCTCCCCCAACTCCAGTCCAATTTAAAGATGAGGGGATATCTACTTCAAATTCAGCAGGTAAGGAAAACTGCCATTTTATCATAGGAGGGGATAGGCACCTCATTTCTTATCAGAAAACACCCACTTCAACACATCTTTGGGAGCACATTCAATTCTGTAGATACTGTCCAATTATTTCCACAAAAAAAGAAAAACACTAAAAAAAATTACCTATAAAATTGTAAGGTGCCTGATACTGCCTTATTTTCTACATAATTAGCCAATTAAGCTAGGTAAAGTTACTTCAAAAGATTTTTTTCATACTACCTAAAGAGTATAAGATTAAACTACACTTTCTTTTTAGACTTTGCCAAAATGCTCTTAAAACGGTCTGAAATATACCATTTGGAAGAGAAAAATTATGCATCATCTGGTCATTTGAATGCTCCAAAATAAAACCCTCAGAGATCATTAAGATCAAACAAAGAGAGTGCCAATGTCAACTTGTGGACTATATTTTTTTCCTCATAACTTCCCTCTCCCAGATTTTGAGAAAAAAAAATCAGAAGTGTTTTCCCCTCATAGTATCCTTTTTATCGTGTTCTTCTTTAAGACAAACCCTTGTGCTGTCAGGAGAGGCTTCTCTAAGCAAAATGTCTTTTCCCTCTAGAGCAGACAAACGACTAAAGGAACAGGTGACTGTGAACCAATCGCCAAGACAAGGAGAGAAAATCTGGTCAGTCGTGGCTTTTAACCCTCTCGGTCCTTATCTCTGTCTCTCCTTTCCTATGGGCCAGACAGGTGCTCCTGGCCCCTCTCAAAGCCCTTCCAAGTTGAGGCATGAGGAGACAGAAGCAGTGAGCCACAAACAACAGATCATAGCTTAGAAGTCAAAAAGGAGAGAGACCCTTGTCATAAATTCTTTCTAGTTACTTAAAATCTCTTCCTCTAAGGCAAAGCCCCAGCTTGCTTACAGCAGTCTTCTTCTAACAGCAGCACAGCTGACTGAAGGAAGAACTAGGAAAGCTAAAATCCACGACTAAAGTTCACTTCTCTTTGTTAAAAAGTAGAGTAAGAATCCTCAAGGTCAGTGAAGGTTGCCAATAGTTGTCAAGTATTCTCATCACTGCCTCTCAAAGCTCACCTATCTCAATGTCTACACACCAAGGGGAAAACACAGTAACTTGTATACTCAAAAGAGTTTTGCTACGGCCGAGAATTCCTTCCTGGATCTCTCTTGTTCTAAAATACACGCAAAAACAAGATTGGTTTCAGTTTGGTGCTTCAAAGTTGAGAGGATTCCCCACCCCTTCATCTGTGCTACAACTTTGATGTTAAAACTTTTGGTATTTTTATCCGTTTCAGTGGTGTATTACGTTCTGTAGTAATTCTTCTAAATGTAAGCTATTACTGTATATAAAATATGTGTTCTTGGATATAAGGTGCTAGATATTAGACTGTATGTGTCTATAGATTGTGTCACCCTCAAAAATAGGTAGTGCGTCCATGTGAAGTTAGTTAATCAAATGCATGCACGATTCTATTTGTGACCCACACCTTGGTCAGTTTCCAAAGTATAACATAGTATATTTGTGTTTAAAGTTTTCTTTTTAAAGTGTATACTACAGGATATAGAAGAGACTCCAAGGTGGGGTGGCAGGAAGTGGTGCCTTTCATTTCTTAAATCCCTGGTACAGTATACGACAGGTGAGAACTGATTCTGGTACAACTGGTCATTACGGCAACTTAATCGTCTTGGCTGAAGTCCTTGCTGGCAGTTCCACGACACACTTGGCACTGGCACGCTTGTTTTCCATTCATTGTATAGAATGCAAAATGAAAAAGACAATCTTTTCATCCTTACAAAGCAAAGACCCCAGGACAGGCTATTGGAATCCTGTTAGCAGGATGGAAAGAATGATGTACTCTCAAGATCCAACCAGTACCTGACTGTGAACTGACAGTTTGCATTGAGGAGATCTATATTGTGACCATCTCTCCCCTCCCAAAGCAGTACCACAAACCAGAAAAAGGATGCTCTGTTTTTTTTTTTTCTTAGATTGATTGCCTGAGAAGAACTTAGATGGGTAAATAGATTAAAGAAGTAGTGGGACTCCTCCGGGAGTCGCAGCTAAGATGTTTGAGAATTACAATCATATAGCAGCAGTATTTGCATCAGACAAGAAAAGAGAACTATGAGATGAGTTCATTATATTTTAAGAATAAAAACAGTAAAACTAAAAGCTATATATATATTGAATAATTTCTAAAACTGCCTTTTAATACCAAATTTTATGTGCTGTTTTTGAGACTGAAAGCAGGAGGAAAATGCATTCAGTCAATAAACAGTTTTCTTTAGTATTTTAAATTTGAATTTTTCCTTTTCAAAAAGTATTTGCAATTTGAAAGTGCCTTTTCAAAGGATTGCCAAACTACAATCCTGGGGTCAAGTTCCCACTGGCACAACTTACCTTCAGGTGCACAAAAGGGGTGGACTTAATCCTCCTCCCCCCAGCAAGAAGAGAAACCCATTCACACCCCAATCAAATTCATACATCAATACTGTTACACAGATCAGGAGTCTCAGAGACTCTGCCCAAGGACAAGGTTTCATATATTGGTTGACTTCAATTGGATCCTTTCTAAACTGGTTATAGCACATGTTCTTGCTGGACAGGAATAATGAACTCCTGCTTGGGGAATGCAGAGAGATTGATGTTTGTGGTTTAACTAAATATTATTAAATAATGTTTGTGTTTCTTAAATAGGTGCTGTTAATCTGTCCTTGGTATATTCTTAAATATGCTAAATAAAGTCTAATTTTAATGCATATCTGGTTGTTGTTTCGAGCTCCATGGGAAAATCATAAGGGAGGGAGACACATAACTAGTTCTCCATCCCTTCTCTTTTGGTTGAACAGAGGGAACAGGGGAGAAACTAATCAGAGTACATGGTAGAGTGAAATATGTGGGCTCCAATATTTTTGCATTGTGTTTTTCCAATATAAGGAATATGCAATGGGAGGGGGAGTGGTCTTCAGGGGCTTGCTGGAAGAGGGGAATCTACTTAGCCCTCCCAAAGTGAGAGTGGTCAGATTTCAAAAATAAACTTATGGTCACCAAACAGGAAAGGTGGGAGGAGGGATTAATTAGGAGTTTGTGATTAACAAATACATACTGCTATATATGCAATACATAACCAACAAGGACCTGCTGTATAGCACAGGAAACTCTACTCAATGCTCTAACGTATATGGGAAAAGAATCTAAAAAAGTGGATATATGTATACACATAACTGATTCACTTTCCGGTACACCTGAAACTAACACAACATTGTAAATCAACTATTCTCTCATATAGGGACTTCCTTGGTGGTCCAGTGGTTAAGACTCTGCCCTCCCAAATGCAGGGGGCCCGAGTTCGATCTGTCTTCAGGGAACTAGATTTCATATGCTGCAACTAAGACCTGGTTGTTTGTTGTTTAGTCGCTTAGTCATGTCCAACTCTTTTGTGACCCCATGGACTGTAGCCCACCAGGCTCCTCTGTTCATGGAATTTCCCAGCCAAGAATACTGGAGTTGCTATTTCCTCCAACAGGGGATCTTCCTGACCCAGGAATTGAACCCACATCTCCTGCATTGGCAAGCTGACTCTTTACCGCTGAGCCACCTGGGAAGCCCCAAGACCCAGTTCAGCCAAATAAAATAAATATTTTTTTAAAACTATACTCTCATATAAAATTTTTTTTAAATGGCAATCTGAGGGTGGGTGGTCAGAGTGGAAAAATGGGGCCAGCTGACTTGTGGGGCTCCCAAATGCCAGCCTTATTCCCAAGGCCATGAGGTTGTGGGGGGGGGTGAATAGGCTTTAAGAAACAGTACTGCCCAGCACCTGGATCACCCCCACTGGGCTCCTGGCCCTGCTGTCCTGCTACTCATGACCAGGATACCTCCCTTGGCACAATTAAGCCACACACAGACCATTCTCACCACCACCACCACCCACACACATACAAAATGCAGCTCCAACTCACCAGAGTTTATGTAACAAGAGGCAGGAGCATGTTCCCTCAAGCCCCAGTTTAAGAAAATGGGTCTGCCTCTAACACCAACCATGACATGAAAACACGGAGCACAGATGAGAGAAACAAATATGTCTAAAACTTAGAGTCTACTAGTTCCTCTCAAGTCCAGGTGCCTGACCTATTGGTAGCCCTTCTTCTCCAAATCTTACCAGTGGTGGTATAAAGAGCTGCTCCTTGTACCTCTGAAGCAGCCCTACAGAGGTCCAGGGAGCTATCCATGCCCATTTCAATCAAAAGAAAGTGCCCTCCCTTCTCCATTTTCACTCCAAAATTAAATTGAATATTGACCTACACGCTGTATTTCAAGATGTTAAAAGATGGCTGCTTATTCACAGTTACCTTTAACCTTGGTCTGTGAATGCCCACCAGGCAGTGACCTTCTCCTGCTACAGAAATATTTTTATTAATACCTTCTAACAAGCTACCAGTGCAAGCAAGTGAGCTCAGATAAAACTATCAGCCAGCAAACCTGGTAGGAGCCGAGTCCCCTGAAGCTGGAACAATGCTTGTTGCTGCTAAGTCACTTCAGTCGTGTCCAACTCTGTGTGACCCCATAGATGGAAGCCCACCAGGCTCCCCCATCCCTGGGATTCTCCAAGCAAGAACACTGGAGTGGGTTGCCATTTCCTTCTCCAGTGTGTGGAAGTGAAAAGTGAAAGTGAAGTCGCTCAGTTGTGTCCGACCCTTAGCGACCCCACGGACTGCAGCCTACCAGGCTGCTCCATCCATGGGATTTTCTAGGCAAGAGTACTGGAGTGGCTTGCCATTGCCTTCTCTGGGAACAATGCTTAGTGCAGAGTATTTAGAGGAGAAGGGGCCTGGTTCCAAGGCATCTCCTCATAACAGCTCTTCCTCTCAGGCAGGGTTTAGGGGTCAGCTTTCGATTATGAGACTGAATGGGAGAGGGCTGAGAGGATCTGAAAATCCCACTGTCAAGAAACACCTTTGACCGTCTGTAGCCACTCCTCCCCTCAGACTGCTCCAGGCCCCAGTTACAACCCTGCTCCTTCCAATATAGAAGAAGGCCTACTACAGGCAACCAAATGAGTTTCTTCTTCCCCAATGCAACTAGTCAACTCTTCTTCTCCTACTCTCTTTCAGAATGCAGTTCTCTGACCTTATCCCTCTTCATTCCAGATTCCCTTTCAAGAGCCATACCACCTCTTTGATCCCTGCACACACCAACATGTATTTCTCAGCTTGAGGGCAACTTTGAGAACATTCATGAATTGAAGGGTATGTATAGATGGTTTTTAAATGTTTACCTCAATAAGACAAATATTTATCAATAATATTTATCACAGAACAACATATGAATTTCATTCCGTCTCCCCTGAAACTGCAAGCTCAAAGAATATTTGCAATACAAATTCCCAGTATTTGGGGAGTTGTGACACCTGGCTATTGTCTAATAGGAGCAAATAAATCCAAGAGAACTGACTTCAAAGATTCGTTATCTACACACAACTAAGTCAAGCTTGCACATTCTCAGCATGTTCTCCAAGGGCAGCAAGCAAAAACAATAGGCAACTAAACAACCACGAATGTACAGATTTAGTTGAGTAATAAGACAGCAGTATCTGGTATTTCATAAACTCTGTATGCTAAACCAATGGATATTTTTAAGTGATCACCCAGATACAAAGGTGTAATATTCTTTGTACAATCAACTTAAGTTGGAAAATGTCACATTTTACCTAACATTTATTTGACAATAGTTCTGATGTTCTGAACAGACAAGGAAGAAAAAGAAGGGGAAAAAACCTTCTCAACTGAAATACCAGTGTACTTAAATTAAGAAAAAGTACCTCCCTTGCTCTGATTGTTTTAAATTAAATACCCTTTTATGGTATCATTTCAGGAAAATAGAACTTAGCATAAACCTACTTGCCACCTTGATTTTTCTCCCATACAATCACATTTTGTGTTACACAAACTGAGGCCAGACAGTGAGATTTTTAAATTGATATATATTTAAAAGCATGCAATTGGAAGCATATGTATCTCTGTAGATGTTCATATAAGATACAGATACATATTCAAAGGCAAGGGTGACGTGCCTTGAAGCCTTTGGGGGGGTTCTTTAATCCACTTTCAGCACGCTGTAGATTTTAGAAATAAAAATAAAACAGGAAAAAAATCCAACGGTTCCTGAAACAAAATGAGAAAGATCTTTGTTAACCATACATTATAGAAAATCAAAATAGCTTTCCCAAAAATGCAAAGCATGTCATTTTGGAGATGGAGTACTGATTCTCTGCATCTCAAGACTTGTACTTTAACCAATAAAAATCACTAGGCTCTCTTGCTGAGCAAAGAGGATGAACAGCAGGACTGGAGGCAGTCACCTGCAAAGGGGTGTGAGAATCCATTTGATTGAACACTGCAGGTCTCTAACCAAAGCAAAAAACAAGTAGCTTAAGTTCTCTATTTCAAAACGGATACAAAAAGGCCGAAGGCTACTTTTCTAACACAATAAACTTTGTATAACTTGCTTCAATTTGGAAAATGTAAATAACCATTATCATACATAGCAAAATCAGGAATAATCTTGGGACTTCCTTTGTGGTCCAGTGGCTAAGACTCCGCTTCCCACTGTAGAGGGCCTGGGTTCGATCTCTAGTCAAGGAACTAGATTCCACATGCCACAAGAGTTCACATGTGGCAACTAAAGATCCTGTGTAGCACAACCAAGACCTGGCTCAGCCAAATAAATATTTTTTTTAAAAGCAGGAATAATCTATTTACTTATATTAATCAGAGCATATATTAGTTTTCTAAATGAAAGTTTTATATTATTAAGCTTGAGAAACATCCCATCTCTGGGGATTTATCCTAAAGACATGATCCCATAGACAAAAAAATGTCATGCAAAAAATGTTCATAATACTGATTTATAATATTGCAAAACTACAAACAAACCAAATGCCCCCAAATGATGGACTAAGATGAAATAAGAGAGGCAGCAGAAATGTCAAATATAGAGAGTTCCCTGGTGGTCCAGTGGCTGGGACGCTGAGCACCCCATGCAGGGGGCTACAGTTTGATCCCTCATCAGGGAACTAGATCCCACATGCTGCAACTAAGAGTTTGCATACAGCAACTAAAAAAAAAAAAAAAAAAAGATTCCATGTGCCACGACTAAGACCAGCACAGCCAAATTAATTGATTAGTTTAATTTTTTTATTTAAAAATGCCAAATACAAAGATATATAAAGCAGCATGGGCCAATCTTTTTTAATAACTTATTTATTTATTTTACTTTTGGCTACATTAGGTCTTTGTTGCTTTGCTTCAGTTCAGTTCAGTTCAGTCGCTCAGACGTGTCCGACTCTCTGTGACCCCATGAATCACAGCACGCCAGGCCTCCCTGTCCATCACCAACTCCCGGAGTTCACTCAGACTCATGTCCACAGAGTCGGTGATGCCATCCAGCCATCTCATTCTCTGTTGTCCCCGTCTCCTCCCGCCCCCAATCCCTCCCAGCATCAGAGTCTTTTCCAGTGAGTCAACTCGTCACATGAGGTGGCCAAAGTATTGCAGTTTCAGCTTTAGCATCAGTCCTTCCAATGAACACCCAGGATTGATCTCCTTTAGAATGGCCTGGTGGGATCTCCTTGCAGTCCAAGGGACTCTCAAGAGTCTTCTCCAGCACCACAGTTCAAAAGCACCAATTCTTTGGTGATCAGCTTTCTTCACAGTCCAACTCTCACATCCATAGGCTTTCACTAATCTTCATTGCAATGTGCGGGTATCTCATTGCTGTGGCTTCTTTTATTATGGAGCACAGGCTCTAGGGCTTGTGGGCTTCAGTAGTTGTGGCTCACAGGCTTTAGAGCACTGGCTCAGTAGTTGTGACACAGGGGCTTAGTTAATCCAAGGCATGTGGAATCTTCCCTGATCAGGGATCAAATTCATGTCCCCTGCACTGGAAGGTGGATTCTTATCCACTGTGCCACCAGGAAAGTCCTGGGGCAATCTTTATAATATGGTATTAGGTGAAAAAAAGCCAGGTCTTAAACAACTTCCAGGTATCACACCTATGAGAACATTACATAAGCTTTAAACCCGTAGACTAGAGCACAGCCGGAGAAGGCAATGGCACCCCACTCCAGTACTCCTGCCTGGAAAATCCCATGGACAGAGGAGCCTAGTAGGCTGCAGTCCATGGGATTGCGAAGAGTCGGACACGGCTGAGCTACTTCACTTTCACTTTTCACTTTCATGCATTGCAGAAGGAAATGGCAACCCACTCCAGTGTTCTCGCCTGGAGAATCCCAGGGATGGGGGAACCTAGTGGGCTGCCGTCTATGGGGTCGCAGTGTTGGACATGACTGAAGCAACTTAGCAGCAGCGGCAGCAGCAGAGCATAGCATAAATGAAAGAAGATACTTTCCTATTTTAGGGTGACATGATTATGGGCAAATTTTTCTTTAATATAGAATTCCATTGATGTTCATACTATAAAAATAAATTTTCAAATGACCTTAATGTTCAATGACTTAATTGAAGAAAATTCTAATAATATTTCCAAACCCCATAGTCTAAATGGGGTACCATAAGACAAGTCAGTCATCTAGGAAAATACCTTAATAGCAAGATAACAGAAAGCTGTAGGCAGGTTTGTTACATTTTTCTATGCCAATTTCTAAATTTAGAATAATTTTCCATCCTATATACCATCATGCCACTTCCCTCCCACTCTTTACAGCTCCTTGTCAGTTAATATGATATCAAACCAGTCAATCCTAAAGGAAATCAACCCTGAATATTCATTGGAAGGATTGATGCTGAAGCTGAAGCTCCAACACTTTGGCCACCTGATGAGAAGAGTCGACACATTGGAAAAGACCCTGATACTGGGAAAGATTGAAGGCAGGAGAGGGCGCAACAGAGGATGAGATGGTTGGATGGCATCACCAACTCAGTGGACATGAATCTGAGCAAACTCCAGGAGATAGCGAAGGACTGGGAAGCCTGACATGCTGCAGTCCATGGGGTTGCAAAGAGTCGGACATGACTTAGCAACTGAACACACACATGGTATAGAGACAAGATTATGGGCTCTAGGGGGACACAAATGTCCTCTGTTGTTTATTTGTTGATCTTAGGCAAGTGAAAGTCTTGCCGACCCTCAGTTTTCTAAGCTGAAAAATGGGGACGAAAATACCTGTTCCTACTTTTGTCTCCCTTTTCTGAATCCAACAACTTCAAAGGTTCATGAGATAACATATGTCTCTGAATCTAAAACACCCCTGATTTCCACTTGCTGCATATTAGTCCCATAAATTATGAAAATGTCTATGAATTCTCAACTTTTTGATGCTCTACTTAACATACCAAAATGTGTCCTACCTAAAACACAAAAATTCATCAGCCCTCACACTGTTCTGAGAGCTGACTGAGCTGAACAATCTGGACTTTAGAGTCATGCAGACATTTAGCTGGATGATGTAGAACAAGCTACCTTTCTCCTCTGTTCCTCATAAGTGAAAAGGAATCATACTCCCACCCACCCAACAGGCTTGACCTGAGGAAAAAAGTACAAAATACATTAGAGTGTCTGTCAAAATAGGCACTCAAGAAATGATGTGCTGATAAATCACTGATGTTCTGATCTGGGGTTGAAAAGTATGTTCACTTAGGATTTATTCGACGAAACTCCTCAACATCACCTGTAGCCTGGAATCACCTGGGAAGATTTAACAAATACTACTGTCTGGGTCACACCCTCAGCCATGCTACTTAACTGAGATGCAGCCTGAATGTCAAGATTTTTTAAACCTCCCCAGGTCCTGCTACTATGAAACCAGGGTTCAGAACCTCTGGGCTAGCCTATCTGTCTTCCTTCCTTCAATGCTTCCTTCCTTTCTTTCTTTTTCTTCCTTCCTTCTTTGTAAACAAACATTAAATATTAAGAAAGGTGTGGAAATTTCTAAGGGCCATTGAACCACAGAAGTTAAAAGCAATGTAAAGGAGTAGGCTTCCCAGGTAGCTCAGTAGTAAAAAATCTGCCTGCCAATACAGGAGATGCAAGAGACATGGATTCAATCCCTGGGTTGGGAAGATCCCCTGGAGGAGGAAATGACAACCCACTCCAGTATTCTTGCCTGGAGAATCCTATGGACAGAGGACCCTGGCAGGCTGCAGTCCATGGAATTGCAAAGAGTCAGATACAACTGAGTGATTCAATAACAACAACAAAGGATCTGGAGAAATTTAAAAAATTTTTCTACAACTCAATTGCTGGTACTACAACTTAAGGATAGAAAAAGGGAGATGGGACAAAAAGGGAGAAGTATTATACCTTTGATGTCTTTGCCCACATTTGCCCCAGGATAGAGAAAGTACTAAACCAGTACTAGAAATGTCCTAGTTTCTTTCTAAACTTCATAACCTTTTTTCATTAGGTCAGGAGACACATTACAAAAAGACAAACCAACTATAGGATCTTGAATGAGGCAGTCCAAGACAAGCAGAGAAGCCCATTTTCCCCCATCCTTTCCCTAAATGCAATTCTACAATGAGAAAAACAAAATTCACAGCCTGATCTAGGACTGGCATCCAATACACATTTCCTCCAGGACCTTCCCAAAATCTTCATGTACACTTGAAACAGAAAGAGGAACTAGCTAAATAAAACATTTTGAAAGTCTATCACATTCTATTCAATATAAACAAACCTTTAAAGAGGCTTTCCACAGCTACTGTGGGGACTAAATTCCAATATATATTAACTTGAGAATTGTCACCTGTGATTAAGACATGCAGAAAAGATTTCCTAACATTGGAATTAGAGCTATTGCACAGAAGAATAAAGAGAAAGCTTGTTTGGAGCAAAGGTCTTAGGGACCTTGACTCTCTTCAGCCATATTTGATTCAGTATTCAGTAAACACTTTCTCTGGGCCTGGAACTTGCCAGGTAATGTAAAGGATAGAAAAAGTGGCTCAGGGACTTCCCTGGCAGTCCAGTGGTTAAGACTTCTCACTTCCACTGCAGGGGGTGCAGGTTCCATCCCAAGAGGGGGGGAACTAAGATCCTGCATGCTGTGAGGTGTGGTCAAAATGTAAAAAAATTAGCGGGGGGACCTCTGGTGGGGAACAATGTCAGTGGCTAATCAACATATTGCTGCTTATATAGAGGTCACAGTCAGAGACTTGGAAAGGGCGTTAACTCCAGTCTTTCTCACTTTCATATTTTATCAGTCACCAAGACCTTCCAATTCCAACTCGGAATTTTTTTGAAGTGCAAATATTTTATTTTACATTCTTATTTAAATACTTCTTTTCACCTGCCTTCATGGCATAGTGGGCCACTCTCATAAATACTCCTTTTCCTCAACTGAATACTTACCGTGATACAGAATACAACCACTTTTCCCCTCTCAATTGGTAACCTGTGACATTTTTTGTTTCTGTGTTTACTGCAGAAACTCTTAATAGAGACAATTTAATATAATTTATAAACATATTTTATACTCACATTTGCATAATTTTATAACTTATAAAAATAAAAATCATAGATGGTAAATGAATGTCACTGATTCCTTGATTAATTTATGCTTACTTTCCAAGCTCAATGCTCTATCGATAATAAAATAATGCTTTCTATTATCTTTTCTCTAAAAACTTTATTATCACTTCTAGAACATGATTGGTGTTGCTTTTTTATGGGAATCTTGTGGATCCATCCCCTCCATCCACCTGTCCATTTCCATAGCCATTGGGTCTTAAATCATACTCACTAAATCTCTCATCTACAAAACTATCTCTTGGCTTGTCTTTATGGCCAGTCTCCTTCTCAAATCAATTCTCCACTCTGTCAGAGTGATTGTGATATTTCCAAAACACAAATTTGATTGCCCAGCCCCTACTTACAAACTTTAAATAGCTTCCCATAGCAAAGGTACTTAAACCCTGGAGAGTATCACAAACTTGTTAAGCAATTAAAAATACAGATAAGCAAGGATTCTGATTCAGAGGCTTTGGGATAGGCCCTGGGCATCAGATTTATTGGTTTTAGTTGGTTTAGTTTAGCCAGAGATATGAACAAATAGCTTCATGACCAAGACAATGACGATGATGATTATAATAATGACAATAGCTGTTATTTATTAAATACTTAGGTTTCCCTGGTGGCTCAGTGGTAAAGAATCTGCCAGCAGTGCAGGAGATGCGAGTTTGATCCATGGGTCAGGAAGATCTCCTGGAGAAGGGAATGGCTACCCACTCCAGTATTCTTGCCTGGAGAATTCCACAGAGGAGCTTGGCCAGCTACAGTCCATGGGGCCTCAAAGAATCAGACACGACTTAGCAACTGAGCACAGGGAAAAGGAATACATCCCTTCCTTTGAAATTTTTAATATGATGCTTGAAGCTAGAAGAATACTAGCTACCACAGAGCCCAGAGTTAGAATAGGTCTGTAACTACCTGTACTGGGAAAAAATGTTAAGACCTTAAGGTTTTCAATATTCTTGAAAACAGAGAACACTATGTCCTGTTCACTACAATAGCACCCGGCATTTTGGTCCATAAATATAAGCTGAGATAAAAATGAGCTAGAATTGAAGCGGTAATAGAATTATCCAAAAGATTATACTGGCCTTGACACCCTGTGTTCTAGAATAATGTGGAAAAATTGGAAGGGTGTGCCTTTATATTTTTAAGAAGGGCTGGAAGGGTTGAAAGAGCATGGAAAAGACTTGGAATGGGCTGTTATCATCATCTACCCCTGAGGGTGATGTTTTATGGCTTTAGGTACATGCACCTGTCTTCATTCTCCCAGTTACAGGAAGTCCACCGGATCTAACAGGCCACAGAGGAGATTTCACAGGCATCATTTGGTGGTTGGTTTGGCCCTAGCTTAAAGAAAATACCTCTTTCTTAAGGAGGATGTAGAGAGCTGTGTTTAAGAGAATAAACAGTGGAGTCAGACCAACCAGGATTTGAATGAAGCATAGCTCCCAGACTAAGCTAGCTAAGTGACCTTGAACAAGTCACTTAATCTCTCTGGACCTCAGTCCCTCATCCACGCAATAGGAGTAATATGACTTACACCTCATAATAGTTAAGACGATTAGGTGAAAATTGAGATAAATGTATGTTAATAGTTGACACATAATTGACTCAATAAGAAATAAATAGTATGTTTTCATAATCCCTGTAAGCACCTTACCAAGCCCATAAAAAGTTTATAAAAAAGTAAATATTAAATATATAAATATATATTTAAAAAATATATAAAAAGTAAATATTCATTGGCTGCTTAACAATTAGCATTAATACATCTTTATTCCTTTCTGATCTTTTTCCTTTAGAATTTAAATTTTTAATAAGACAGAGACAATTTGGTATAATAAAGCACAAAAGGACCACTATTGCTAATATTTGTATACTAAGGTAATTGGACTTTTCCTTCAGTATAGTTTATTTCATCATGCACTGTGTGAGAACATTTTTCACTTCAATTTAGTGACAAAAATATTATACAGTAGACACTCTCAAAATATACTGAACTTTATTTGCTTCTTTTAATTAATAAAAATATATTTAAAGCATAGACCCTTAGTGAGAAAGCCAACAGAAAAGCATTCTGAACTTGGCTGATACTTCTGGGTCTTAGAAACTCTTTGCATCACACTGGCTTCAATCACTGCACAGTGATTGCTGATTCAGTCTCTGATTCTAAACATGTTCTCTTGAGATGAACAAAACTATATTTGGAAAATAGCATTAACTCCCAACTAAAAGTGAGGTTCAAAAATAGTATTTCTTACAGTACTGTTAACATTTTGGGCCAGATAATTTGTTGTACATCATAGGATGTTTAGCACTATCCTTGGCCTCTACCCACTAGATGTCATTAGCATCCTCCCATCCCAGTCATGACAATCAAAACTGTCTCCAGATATTGCTGAATGTCCTATAAGGATAAATTTGTCCCTGGTTGAGAACCACTGCTCAGGAAAAACAGACTGTGGCTAAATGCAAACATTTATATAAAATATTTAATTTACTACCCAATGGTAATGCCAACCAAGATATATATTAAACCATAAACTCTATTATCATAATAGAACATAGCATTTAAACTTTAGGAGAAGGAATCTTAAGTGTTAGATCTGAATTGGTTATTCTGATCTTATGTCTATTATATCAAGTGAAGAGGAACTAAAAAGCCTCTTGATGAAAGTGAAAGAGGAGAGTGAAAAGGTTGGCTTGAAGCTCAACATTCAGAAAACGAAGATCATGGCATCTGGTCCCATCACTTCATGGGAAATAGATGGGGAAACAATGGAAACAGTGTCAGACTTTGTTTTTTTGGGCTCCAAAATCACTGTGGATGCTGATTGCAGCCATGAAATTAAAAGACGCTTACTCCTTGGAAGGAAAGTTATGACCAACCTAGATAGCATATTAAAAAGCAGAGACATTACTTTGCCAACAAAGGTCCATCTAGTCAAGGCTATGGTTTTGCCAGTGGTCATGTATGGATGTGAGAGTTGGACTGTGAAGAAAGCTGATCGCCGAAGAATTGATGCTTTTGAATTGTGGTGCTGGAGAAGACTCTTGAGAGTCCCTTGGACTGCAAGGAGATCCAACCAGTCCATTCTAAAGGAGATCGATCCTGGGTGTTCATTGGAAGGACTGATGCTAAAGCTGAAACTCCAATACTTTGGCCACCTCATGCGAAGAGTTGACTCACTGGAAAAGACTCTGATGCTGGGAAGGATTGGGGGCGGGAGGAGAAGGGGACGACAGAGAATGAGATGGCTGGATGGCATCACCAACTCGATGGACATGAGTTTGAGTGAACTCTGGGAGTTGGTGTTGGACAGGGAGGCCTGGCGTGCTGTGATTCATGGGGTCACAAAGAGTCGGTCACGACTGAGCAACTGAACTGAACTGAACTGAGAGATACAGGGGCCTCCCTGGTGGCTCAGACGTTAAAGCGTCTGCCTGGAATGCAGGAGACCCGGGTTCGATCCCTGGGTCGGGAAGATCCCCTGGAGAAGGAAATGGCAACCCACTCCAGTACTCTTGCTTGGAGAATCCCATGGAGGGAAGAGCCTGGTGGGTTACAGTCCATGGGGTTGCAAAGAGTCGGACACAACTGAGCAACTTCACTTTCACTTTCAGAGATACATTATTTCAATTAATTTTAAGACTTTAACTCATTTGTTGATATCGAAAAGAGAACTTGATGCAAATTAAAAACAATCACTATCCTCCAATCAAGACCAAGTATCCACATGTGTGCCAACCATCAACCTCCATTAGAGATCTGAGTAAAGCGATCAAATTAGAATATATCACAGCCTACTTGGTCACGCATAGACTTCGTTTCTTTAATAGCTGGTTTCTTAACAGCTGGCTAAACTACTTATACTGAAACTAGTTAGGATTTGGGACAAGTCACCCAACTTGAACTGAAGTTTATCTTTGTCTCTACAATGTAACATTTCCCTCCTGGTACCCTTTGGTGACATTATTGGTATAGTATGGCTTATCCTTCTGCCTGTTCTTTGAATTCCATTTCAAAATGTTATTTACACATCTGTTAGTGTGCTATGTACTGAAAATTGAGTAGAGGAACACCAGTCACAATGCACATCATTTCCTTTGCCTCAAAAACTGAGAGGAAGAAAACAATGGGGTGCCATTTTAGACATACTGACTTAACAAAAAAGAAAACCATTTTGCGGGGAGTTGGTTATTGTTTCTGTTAAAATAATACTCAATGCCAGCCAAGGCTGTAGGGAAAATGATACAACTCTGCTGATGCCAGAAAAGCATAAAAATCCACCAAAATATTTATACTTTTTGACCCTGTCATCCCATTTCACAGATTATCTTAAGGAAATAATTCAAATTGTCGGGGGGAGGCAGTGGGGGGGGGGTTCAATACTAAAGAAACAGTTAAGTAATCTTCTCAACAGATTAAACAGCCATAAAAGTGGCAAATATAAAGGATATACAGGAACATACTCAATATTGAAAAGTGATAGCTATGAGGTCCTGTACTTCCATTATGATGCCGTGGATGAATTCAAGTACCAAAGACGAATGTGGTGACCACAAGGAAGAACTTTGGATGAATGCATAATTATTCTAAGTTAGTGTAAAACTTTCAGTAATTTTTATATATTAGTAGATATTGCTAATTTTAAAGTTCTCATTTAAAAAATTCGCTCTCAGAAAGATCTGCCTGTAGCAAGAAAGAGTAATCAGCAATTAAGAACTGTACTTTTGTGTACATCTATATTCTCAAGACTAATTATTTAATTAAAAATGTCTTCCTCAAAAGTGAGACACCATGAGCAGAGGCAATAAGCCTTGCTTCCTGCTGTGAACCTCAAAATATAATGGTGAAATGGAATACAGAGATGCCATTCAAGAGTCTTAGGCAGAAAGGACTTCTTAAAGAACAGTTGTAGAAAACTGATGTCAAAAGCACACTTCATGATTTTAAAATTCTTCCTGGTATGAACGATAACTAGGATTTACTTTGGAGGTTTTTCATGATTTACTTTTAAAATAGATATGGAGATTTCTTTTCCTGTCCCCACCCCCCACCATGAAAAATAATTTGCTCTGATTCAAGACAGGGACATAGGAAGATCCTAAACTCACCTCCTCCCATAGACACACCAAACCTACAACAATACATGGAACAAATTCCTCTGAAAAAAACCTGGCAGAGCAACGTCTTCACATGGGACAAATGAGAGGGAAAACTACATCATAGTGGGTAGGAAAGGCTGGGACAATGATCTCACCATAAACCCCAAATCCAGCATGGTGATATACAATTGGGAGGGAATCCAAAACCTGGAGCTTCTTTCTGAGGACCAAAGGGTTCATGCCCTACATCGGGCACTCCAACCTTTAAGACTGGCACCTGAGAAACAAACTCTCCAGACATCTGGTTTTAAAAAACCATGGGGCTCACACCCATGAGACCCAAGCAGCTGATACAAACTGAAATTTGGCTCTTAAGGGCTCTTATGCCATCTCCAAAATATACTAATAGTTCATGCAGCTCAATATAAAAAGAAAAATCCACCCAATCCAAAAAAATGGGCAGAAGATCTAAATAGTCATTGCTCCAAAGAATACATAAAGATGGCCAAGAGGCCCATGAAAAGATTCTCAACATCACTAATGATTAGAGAAATGCAAATCAAAACTACAAAGAGGAATCACCTCGCACCAGTCAGAATGCCCATCATCAAAAAGTCTATAAATAATAAATGCTAGAGAGGGTATGGAGTAAAGGGACCCTCCTATACTGTTGGTGAGAATATATACTGGTACAGCCACTATGGAGAACAGTATGGAGGTTCTTTAAAAAACTAAAAATAGAGCTACCATATGATCCTGCAATCCCACTCCTGGACATATATCATATATCTGGAGAACCATAATTCAAAAAGATATAAGCACCCCCAATGTTCATTGCAGCACTATTTATAATAGCCAAGACATAGAAACAACCCAAGTGCCCTTAAACGATGAATGGATAAAGAAGATGTGGTACTATATATACAATGGAATATTATTCAACCATAAAAAAGAACAAAATAATGCCATATGCAGCAACATAGATGGACCTAGAAATTGATACTGAGTGAAGAAGTCAAAGAACAACAAATATCACATGATATCACTTATATGTGGAATCTTTAAAAAAAAAAGGATAGAAATAAACTTATCTACAAAACAGAAAGAGACACAGATGTAGAAAATAAATTTATGCTTACCAGGGGGTGGAGGGGAATAAACTGGAAGATTGGGATTGACATATATGCACTATTATATACAAAATAGGTTAACTAATAAGGACCTACTGTATATCACAGGGAACTCTACTCAATACGCTGTAATAGCCTATATAGGGAAAAAATATCTAAAAAAGAGGGGATATATGTATATGTATAACTGATTCACTTTGCTGTACACCTGAAACTAATACAACATTGCAAATCAACTATTCTCCAATAAAAATTAATTTAAAAAATCAAAACTACAATGAAGTATAACCTCACAACAGTCAGAATGACCATCATTAAAAAGTCTACAAATAACAAATGCTGGAGAGGGTATGCAAAAAAAGGAACCCTTCTACACTGTCAGTGGGAATGTAAACTGGTGCAGCCACTATGGAAACACTATGCAGATTCTTAAAAAATTGAAAATAGATTTACCACAAGATCCAGCAATTCCACTCCAGAGTGTTTATCTGAAGAATACAAAAACACTAATTCAAGCTGTATGAACCCCTATGCTCACTGAAGCAACATTTACAACAGCCAAGATATGGAAGCAACTTAAGTGTTTATCAATAGATGAATCGATAAACAGGATGTGGTATATGTGTGTGTAGATACATATATATATACATAATATATATAACACATAGATAATATATACATAATATACATATATCATATATATATATAAAACTCAGACATTAAAAAAGAATGAAATCTTGTCATTTAACCATTTGGGATAATACATAGATGGACCCACAGGGTATTATGCTAAGTAAAAGAAGTCAGACAGAGAAAAACAAATACTGTATGATTTCACTTGTACATAGAATCTAAAACACAGAACAATTGAACAAACATAACAAAATAGAAACAGAGTCATGGATTTAGAGAACAAACAGGTGGTTGCTGGAGGTAGGGAGTAGCGGGGAGGAGTGAAACAGGTGAGGGAAATTAAAAGATACAAAATCCCAGTTACAAAATAAATAAGTCATGGGATGAATTGTACAGTATGGGGAATATAGTCAATGATTATGCAATATCTTTGTATGGTGACAGATGGTAGCTAGACTTACCATGATGATCATTTTGAAATGGACAGAAATATCAAATCACTATGCTGTATATCAAGAACTAACATAGTGTTATAGGTCAATTATATTTCAACAAAGAAACAAACAAATTCATAGAAAGAGAGATCAGATTTGTAGTTACTAGATGTGAGGGGTAGGGGAAGAGGAATTGGTTGAAGGCAGTCAAAAGGTACAAAGTTTCAGTTATAAAATAAATAAGTACTAGGAATATAATGTACAACATGGTAAGTGTAATTAATACTGCTGTACATTATATATGAAAGTTGTTAAGAGTAAATCCTAAAAGTTCTCAGCAGAAGAAAAAAAAATTTCTATTTCGTTAATTTTGTATCTATATGAGATGATAAATGTTGATTGAACCCACTGTGGTCATCATTTCATGATGTATGAAAGTCAAATAATTATGCTGTATACCTGAAACTTATACAGAGCTGTATGTCAGCTATACCTCAATAAAAAATCTGAATAAAATTGGAAAGGAAAAAATATATACACCCTCCAGAAAGATTTTAGGCCTGTTACTATGCTGCTGCTGCTGCTAAGTCACTTCAGTCGTGTCCAACTCTGTAAGACCCCATAGACGGCAGCCCACCAGGCACCTCCGTCCCTGGGATTCTCCAGGCAAGAATACTGGACTTGGTTGCCATTTCCTTCTCCAATGCATGCATGCATGCTAAGCCGCTTCAGTCATGTCCGACTTTGTGCGACCCTATGGACAGCAGCCCACCAGGCTCCTATATCCATGGGATTCTTTAAGCAAGAATACTGGAGTGGGTTGCCATTTCCTTCTCTCCCTGTTACTATAGATGTATGCAATTTATTACCAAAAAGTGGGCAGAAGATCTGAATAGACATTTTTCCAAAGAAGATATAAAGAAGGCCAAAAAGTTCATGAAAAGATGCTCAGTAGCACTAATCATCAGGGAAATGCAAATCAAAACCACAATGAAATACCATCTCACACCTATTAGAATGACGATTATCAAAAACACAAGAAATAAAAAGTGTTAGCGAGGATGTAGAGAAAGGGGACCCTGTGCACTGTTGATAAGCATATACATTGGTATAGCCACTATGGAAAATGGTATGGAGGTTCCTAAAAAAATTAAAAATAGAATTGCCATATGATCCAGAAATTCGACTTCTGGGTATTTATCCAAAGAAAATGAAAACACTGAAAAAAAAAACATGTATACCATGTTCACTGCAGTGTCATTTACAGTAGCCAAGATATGAAAACAACCTAAGTGTCTGCTGATGTATAAATGGATAAAGAAAATGTGGTATCTCCATACAATGGAATATTATTCAGTCATAAAATATACAATCCTGCTTTTTGTGAAAACATGGATGGACTTTGAGGGCATTATGCTAAGTGAAATAAGTTAGACAAAGAAAGACAAATACTGCATGCTCTCACTTACATGTGGAATCTTAAAAAAATAAAACACCAAGCTCGTCGATACAGATTGGTGGTTTATTTAAAAGTTGCTAAGAGAATAAACCTTAAAAGTTCTGATTGATTGCAAACATTTTGTAACTGTGTATGACAGATGTTAACTAGACTTATTATGGTAATCATTTGATAATATATACAAATATGTCATTGTGTTGTACACCAGAAACTAATAAAATGTTGTATATCAATTACACTTTAATCTAAAACATTTTTTAAAGTAAAATAGATATGGAAACATTATTCCATAAGGGTATCTACTCTCTTTCATACACTATGTAATTCAAGAAGAACCATGTGCTTAGCACTATGAAGGATAGAAAATAGGCATAAGATGTGTGGTCCCTGTTCTCAAGAAGATTCCAAGTTAGGTGGCTGCTGCTGCTGCTACTAAGTCGCTCCAGTCGTGTCCGACTCTGTGCGACCCCATAGATGGCAGCCCGCCAGGCTCCTCTGTGCCTGGGATTCTCCAGGCAAGAACACTGGAATGGGTTGCCATTTCCTTCTCCAATGCATGAAAGTGAAAAGTAAAACTGAAGTCGCTCAGTCATGTCTGACTCTTAGCGACCTTATGGACTGCAGCCTACCAGGCTCCTCCGTCCATGGGATTTTCCAGGCAAGAGTACTGGAGTGGGTTGCCATTGCCTTCTCCGAAGTTAGGCAGAGAGACATGCTAAAAAAAAAATCAGGAGGATACACGCCTGAACTCAGTAAATGGTTCAGTTTAAGAGATTTAGAAAATACACAGAGCAGGCAGAACAGGAGCCCAAACACCAAGGTAAGTTTAGATCTTGATAAAGAAGTATGGCACTACTAAAGTTTTCTAATAAGATGAATGAAATTATCACATTGAAATCCCCTCAACTCCCCATCCCCTCTCCACTCCAACAATAAAATCTAAATTCCTTAGTAGAGTTTTTGAGTCCATGGTAAGATCTGCCAGTTCCTTACATCTCTAACATCACTATTGCCACCTAGAGAAATCCTCCCCCCCTTGCCATCGTGAACTCCTCTGTGCTCTCTGAAGATGTCAAACTCCTTCCCACTTCAGGATTTTTGAACATGCTGTCACCTCTGTTTGAAACACTTGATTATCCACCCCTTCTTTCATATCATTTCTTTCACAAAGCTCATCAAACCCGTAATTCCTTCTTTGTCTGCCATCTATTAACATATAACATCCACAAAAGCAGGGGCCCTTACCTGTCTTGTTCACCACTATGTCCCCAGCACCTATCCCAGAGTCTAGCGCTGTGTAAGACAGAAAAAGAAGCTTCTGAAGAAGAATAAATAGGCAGGTTGTGATTAACTATAAAGCATGGAAAAGTGAAAGTGAAAGTCGCTTAGTCATGTCCAACTTTTTGCGACCCCATGGACTAATACAGTTCATGGAATTCTCCAGGCCAGAATACTGGAGTGGGTAGCCTTTCCCTTCTCCAGAGGATCTTCCCAACCCAGGGATCCAACTCAGGTCTCCCGCATTGCAGGCAGATTCTTTACCAGCTGAATTACCAGGGAAGCCCAAGAACAGTGGAGTGGATAGCCTATCCCTTCTCCAGCAGGTCTTCCTGACCCAGGAATCAAACTGGGGTCTCCTGCATTGCAGGCAGATTCTTTACCAACTGAGCTATCAGGGAAGTCCATAAAGCATGGAAGGGCTATGTTAAGAATTCATGCAAAATAAGCCAAAGAGATCAGAGATTAGAGATGAGGATCAAAGAGAGAGAAATTCAGATGAATCAGTGGGTGGGGGAGGAAGTGCTAGATTCACTTTCTGGGGCATGAACCAACACGACGTGCAAATGTTCAGAATATACGTGAAGAGTGGTTATGGCTAGAGACAGAGATTTGGGAGCTGTCAGCACTAAGGAGATAAATGAAACCCTGGGACTAAATAAACTCTAAAAGGGAGAGTGCAGAAAGAAAGGACTGAAATGCTGAAGGTAGAACCCTCAATAAAGCCTAGAGTTAGGTGACAGGAAGAGGGAGGGAAACAAAAGAATTCACAATACGGCACAGGAAGAAGAATGTCAATCATGCTAGGAAGAATTTCACAGAATGGGTGTGGAGTAGTGTTTAACCAAGAAGCCAAGGAGAATGGAGACTACAGAACGGCCATTAGGTTTTTGCAAGAGACCACTGAGAACCTTGCAGAGTCAGATATTAGTGACAGAAGCAATTTAAGTGGTGGAGACTACCAATGGGCACAGATGTTTGTCAGCAATGGGACCATTTTGGATGACATTTCACTTTTGAAAGAAGCTGCTGATAATATAAGACTCCCAGAAAAAGGTAGCCTGAGTCAAAGTGTTAGGTAATGAAGAAAACATTAGCCTGAAATCACTGCACTCAATCCATTCAACTGCACATTACACAAATAGAAAAGCCGGTAACTTACAAGGAGAGAAATCCAAAACAAGACACTGTGGGCAGAGATGGCATGTACACACAGCAATATGGGTGAAATTCACAAACAATCTGGAGAAAAAGAAACCTGACCTCAAAGAAGCCAGACATAGAAGAGTATATCTTCTATGATTCCATTAACCTAAATTCAAAAACAGGACAAGTTAACTGATGCTGTTAAAAGTCAGGATAGTGGTTGCCTTTGGGGAAGATGAGTAGAAAAGACTCCCAACAGAGGCTTTCGGTCCGTGGATCACGTACTTTTTATTAACATGGCTGTCAGTTACAGAGTGTGTTCAATGCTGTACACTTATGACGTGTGCATTTTTCTACAGGCATATTTCAGTAAAAAGTTTAAAAACCTCAAAGGCAAACATGAGGAGCTTCATTAGACTAGAATAGTGAGACACTCTCAGGCCTTCGGTTTTAAACAGAACTCATTTTTTAGTTCCCCAACCAGGAATGGAACTCAGGCTCCCTGTAGTAGAAGTGGAAGCATGTAGTCCCAGCCACTGGACCACCAGGGAATTTCCTAAATAGAACTGAAAGATGACAGAAGGCCTTCACAGTCTTCTCTTTACTGGAGAGTTGAGAGAAGCAGGTACACAAAAAGGACAGAAATACGTCACCACCAAGATGCCCAGTTTCTCAGATAATGTTTGCATGTGTCTTAAGGCTTTGATTTCTGACAAATTTTCATTGTTAATTTGTGCATATTTGTTGAACCTGGAGGGTTAAGAGCATAGGAAAATGCTTGAAATGTTCCAAACTGACCTACACAAATGATGTGACTTGAGCTAAAACCAGAACTTAAAAAGTGAGGCAGGTAGAGGTGGACCACTGCTTCCCTTGGGCTGGCAAGGGCATAAAGCTCTCCAAATTCATTATTTCTCCAGTGGGATCATTTTAGAAACCATGCCATTTTTTCACCTGCTTTAAGCATTCATCTAAACAAGAATTTCCATCACATCTGAACCAAAATAACAATCCCAAATGAGTAATCCTGACAAGTATCCATCTTGTTCCTCACTTATAATTGCTTATATCGACTTAATCTAATTTTACTAATTTAAAAGTTATTCAAGTCAGTTAATTTTTTATGCCTGGAAGGAATTAAAAAGTGATTACACATAACCCTTACTGTGCTTTGGAACACATCCCTACTGTTTAAAAACATTCACAAGGGGCGGTCTTGCAGCTAAGTACATAAGGTCCCTCCAGCTCCCCAGGCCTTGCAATCTTTTATCCCCAAAGCATAGAAATGAACATGATGACTTTGTTCCCTCTTCCTTCCATTAATTGTTAATTGTTGCTTATTATATTACTGCTATCTCCAAGTCTCTTTAGAGAATCCAAAATACACAAAATGTAATTCTGTGCTTACCGGTGAACAGGAAAAAAATCAAGACCATGATCATCGTGTACCCAAAGTACAAAATGGTGCTTGCAATGCCTGTTATTTTAAGTTTGGCGAAGAAGTAGTAAACTGCATAAGCAAAAAAATAAACAGCTGTAAAACTGCTGGTAAGAAAGGATCTCCACCACCAATGATAATCCTGTGAGAAGAGGTAGAAAAAACAACTTTTTAGATGAAACTCTAACTATACATGGGTTAGTAATTATAATAAGAGGCAACATACAATAGACTCTATAGGATTATGGATTAAAAGAAATAAAAAAAGAAGTTTCATAAGAAATTTAATTTCATATGTACTGTCTGACTAATGTACATCCTGCTTGGGGCGCCCTCACAATGATAAACTCTTGGTTTCCAGGGGGACCATGTGTGCCTTCAGGGACTGTACTTCTAATATGCACATCCTTTCTCTCTAGACACTCCCTCAGCCCTGGAAGGCTTTCAGGTCAGCTTCAATTTACTGGCCAGAGTTGTGCTGGGCCAGAATTGATGCCTCAGTTCAGGTAAAAAAGGTTAGTAGAGAAATTTAAGATAGATCTTTTTCCCCCTTACAGTTTTATTGAGATATAACTGATATACAAGCACTGTCTAATTTTAAGGTGTACAATATAATGATTTGACTTAACATATCATGAAATGATTATCACAGTAATTTTACTGAACATCCATCATCTCATATAGATACAAAATTAAAGAAATAGAGAAAAATATATTTTTCCTTGTGATGAGAACTCTTAGGATTTACTATCTTAACAACGGTCATAAAGAGCACCCAGCAGTGTCAATTATATTTATCATGTTGTACATTACATCCCTAGTACTTGTTTATCCTATAACTGCAAGTTTGTACCTTTCAACCACCTTCATTCAATTCTCCCTCCCTCTAACCCTTGCCTTTGGTAACCACAAGTCTGACCTCTTTTTCTATAAGTTTGTTTGTTCAAGATAGAACTTTATGGTTAATGGGAATTATTTTAACTGGCTAAATTCATGACCCATGGAGGCATGACAGAGGTCAATGATTAGGTTAGTCTCACCCTGCCCGTGGGTTCTTCCTGATAATAAAATTACCATAAAAGCACCATGGTTAAAGGCCAAGGGGATAAACTGTGCAGAAAAGAGTTAACATAGCAGGTCTGAGGTTGCCATCTTTAGAAAGGTCTGCTTACAAGGTTGATTCTTGGCTTAATACTTAGGAATTTAGCATTTAATCATTCCCTGACTGATAAGACTGGTTTTCTATACCTAGACTGTACAAACTATGTGATTCATGGTGAACACATGCTTTCCTTTAGAGTGTCTGGAAAGTTGGAAGTTGTTAGGCAGAGTGTGCCTATGTGACTAGCTCCCAATAAAAACCTTGGCTATTGAGTCTCTTGTGGGCTTCCCTTGGCAGACACACTGCACATATACTACTGCATTTTTTACTGCTGCAGAAGGAGCATGCTTGGTGTGTCCCCTCATGGGGGAGAGAAAAAACAGGAAGACTGCACATGGGTTTTTTTTTTCCCCAGGTTCCATCTGTGTCTTTTTCCCTTACTGATCCTGTTGTGCATCCTTTTGCTGTAATAAACCCTAACCAAGAAAATGTCTATACGCTAAG
The DNA here is from genome assembly GCF_049115385.1 of Moschus berezovskii. NCBI lineage: Eukaryota > Metazoa > Chordata > Mammalia > Artiodactyla > Moschidae > Moschus > Moschus berezovskii. The sequence continues at coordinate 127,147,656 of NC_142488.1, read as the reverse complement.
TCTCATGAGTCCTTCTAGTGAGTCACCAAATATGTGGGCGGTTTTGGGGGCCCTCAAACCTTTCTAAGAAATATATGCATATATATATATATCTTATGCCTATTAATGTTTTACTAATGATTGTTACAGAATTCCTATGATAAAATGTATCATAGAATGAATAAGTACCTAAGTATAATACGTACATAATTATATATATTTTACTTTTATTCCTATAGCTCAATAAAAAAAATGCTCTAAGACATCATGTATATAATAATCATTCCCTAAACTCTCTTGTCACCTTTAGAAAGTCACATTAAATTACCAAAATAAGAGGCATCTAGGGGATTTAAGAAAATATGTTCACCACTAGCTCAGTTATTCAAAATGACATCAGGAAAAATTGAGGGTGGCATTGGGTAAAAAGAATTATTTATGTCCATGGTAACCAAAAGGCAACAAAAAGAAAGAGAAAGGGCCTTTAGCAGCAACCTCAAGCCCATAAAATATAATCCTGGCCTAAGCTACAAGAAAATGTTAATTGTTAAAAAGAAAACATCATCAAATCAGATCTTTTATGTCTGAACTATCAAATCAGTTCCCTGTGTTTTTCTATGTTAACCGAATACTATACAGAAATTATAGCAACTAGCCAGAGAGAAACTGCTTTCTCTTGAAAACTTTCTATCAAAGCAAAATTAACTTATGATGAAAGAAATCAAAGAGGATACAAATAGATGGAGAAATATACTGTGTTCGTGGATTGGAAGAATCAATATAGTGAAAATAAGTATATTACCCAAAGCAATCTTTAGATTCAATGCAATTCCTATCAAGCTACCAACAGTATTTTTCAGAGAACTAAAACAAATAATTTCACAATTTGTTGGAAATACAAAAAACCTCAAATAGCCAAAACAATCCTGAGAAAGAAGAATGGAACTGGAGGAATCAACCTGCCTGACTTCAGACTCTACTACAAAGCTACAGCCATCAAGACAGTATGGTACTGGCACAAAAACAATAAATCAATGAAACAAAATAGAAAGCCCAGAGATAAATCCATGCACTTATGGACACCTTATATTTGACAAAGGAGGCAAGAATATACAATGGAGAAAAGACAATCTATTTAACAAGTGGTGCTGGGAAAACTGGTCAAACACTTGTAAAAGTATGAAACTAGAACACTTTCTAATACGATACACAAAAACAAATTCAAAATGGATTAAAGATCTAAATGTAAGACCAGAAACTATAAAACTCCTAGAGGAAAACATAGGCAAAACACTCTCTGACATAAATCAAAGCAGGATCCTCTATGACCCACCTCCCAGTGTATTGGAAATGCATGATACAGGATGCTCAGGGCTGGTGTACTGGGATGAACCAGAGGGATGAGATGGGGAGGGAGATGGGAGGGGGTTCAAGATGGGGAACACATGTACACCTGGAGCAGATTCATGTCAATGTATGGCAAAACCAATACAATAATGTAAAGTAATTAGCCTCCAATTAAAATAAATATTTTTAAAAACCTCTAAAAAAATAAATAAATAAACAAATGGGACCTAATTAAACTTAAAAACTTTTGCACAACAAAGGAAACTATAAGCAAGGTGAGAAGACAGCCTTCAGAATGGGATAAATTAATAGTAAATGAAACAACTGACAAAGAATTAATCTCAAAAATATACAAGCAACCCCTGCAGCTCAATTCCAGAAAAATAAATGACCCAATCAAAAAATGGGCCAAAGAACTAAACAGACAGTTCTCCAAAGAAGACATACAGATGGCTAACAAACACATGAAAAGATGCTCAACATCACTCATTATCAGAGAAATGCAAATCAAAACCACAATGAGGTACCATCTCACACCAGTCAGAATGGCTGCTATCCAAAAGTCTCTAAGCAATAAATGCTGGAGAGGGTGTGTAAGGGAACCCTCTTACACTGTTGGTGGGAATGCAAACTAGTACAGCCACTATGGAGAACAGTGTGGAGATTCCTTAAAAAACTGGAAATAGAACTGCCATATGACCCAGCAATCCCACTGCTGAGAATACACACTGAGGAAACCAGAATTGAAAGAGATACGTGTACCCCAATGTTCATCGCAGCACTGTTTATAATAGCCAGGACATGGAAGCAACCTAGATGTCCATCAGCAGACGAATGGATAAGAAAGCTGTGGTACATATACACAATGGAGTATTACTCAGCCATTAAAAAAAATACATTTGAATCAGTTCTAATGAGGTGGATGAAACCAGAGCCTATTATACAGAGTGAAGTAAGCCAGAAAGAAAAACACCAAGAAAGTATACTAACAGATATATATGGAATTTAGAAAGATGGTAATGACAACCCTACATGCAAGACAGCAAAAGAGACACAGATGTATAAAACAGTATTCTGGACTCTGTGGGAGAAGGTGAGGGTGGGAAGATCTGAGAGAATAGAATTGAAACATGTATATTATCATATATGAAACAGATCGCCAGTCCAGGTTCAATGCATGAGACAGGGTGCTCAGGGCTGGTGCACTGGAATGATCTAGAGGGATGGGATGGAGAGGGAGGTGGGAGGGGGGTTCAGGATGGAGAACACATGTACACCCATGGCTGATTCATATCAATGTATGGCAAAAAACACTACAATATTGTAAAGTAATTAGCCTCCAACTAAAATAAATTAAATTTTTTAAAAAGCATTAACTTGATAGCTGCATCAAAATCAAAATGTGTCACTAGGAAAACACAATATAAAAGTGATCCCAAGTTGTAAAAACCATGCAGTTAACACTTAGTTTAATCCCTTTCTCAATAGACTTCTAATTCTAATAATGCAAGTTTAGAAAGCTTCAGATGTGTTAGTTTCTTATGTCTTTACCTCAGAACACAAATGAAAATAACACAGCAGAATGGTAGCTTCAGAGCAAGTAATCAGAAGAATTATAAAGACTAAGAAAAGGAAGCCAAACATGATGTACATCTGATGAGACCTGAAAGAAAAATGACAATTTTAAAATAAGTTTTAACTTAAGGATACACACAGAAAGATCCATCCGACTCTAACCAGTAAACTGTCACACACTTTTCTCACCTTGAGATTTTCATTCCAGACTTCATCTATTCATGTAATATCATCAAATCCATGTAGTATCCATGTAGTATCAAATATATATGTATATTCCCTCACCTACACAGCTTCAGAATTTGGCCATATTCTCTTTCATCAGAAACAGTATTTGCTACTCACCAATATTTGTCGGCTCCTACAATTTAGTTTTCACATAAAACCCATAAATTTTCTCTATACACACTTGAAAACATGTTTTCTCTTTAGAAATGGAAATGGCATAAATACCAGCAACTATATTATACAACAGAAAACCACAGAATCAAATTTTGTCTTTGGAGGTCTCTTAAGAGGTAGCTTCTCCAAGTTGGTGTTTATAGCACAACACACATAATTCTATTAAATCTACTTTCAAACATGCATCTTTAAAAATATCAGTGTATAGATTACATTTAAGCCAAACTTCAAAGGAATGAAGTAATTCCTTTCATTATTATAGAGCAAGCTGACTAAATAGGGATAAGAAATAGACATTTCAAAAAGCTTTCTGAAGAGAAGAAACTGGTGAACTGATCAATATTCCATTTTAAAACCTCATGTAAAATATACACCTGGGGGTGAGGATGAAGGATGGTGGTTGGGAAGAATCATCTCTAGAGTTCATAAATATATACAAAGTTGTACAGAACAAGCACCCTGGTTTCTCACTGAAACAAAACCTGCGACGAGTTGACTCACTGGAAAAGACTCTGATGCTGGGAAAGGTTGGGGGCGGGAGGAGAAGGGGACGACGGAGAATGAGATGGCTGGATGGCATCACCGACTCTGTGGACATGAGTTTGAGTGTACTCCAGGAGTTGGTGATGGACAGGGAGGCCTGGCGTGCTGTGATTCATGGGGTCGCGGAGAGTCGGACACGACTGAGCAACTGATCTGATCTGATCTGAATGTCTCTAGGCTGCCTAGGTTTGTCATAGCTTTTCTTCCAGGGAGAAGGAGTCTTTTGATTTCATGGTTACAGTTGCCATCCACAGTGATTTCGGGACCCAAGAAAATAAAACCTGTCACTGCTTCTACTTTTTCCCTTTGATTGGGGGCAGGAGGAGAAGGGGACGACAGAGAATGAGATGGCTGGTTGGCATCACCAACTCGATGGACATGATTCTGAGTGAACTCTGGGAGTTGGTGGTGGACAGGGAGGCCTGGCATACTGTGATTCATGGGGTCGCAAAGAGTCGGACACGACTGAGTGACTGAACTGAACTGAACTGAACTGAACTGAAAGAATCTTGGCTCAAACAGTAAAGAATCTGCCTGCAATATGAGAGACCTGGGTTCAATCCCTGGGTCAGAAAGATCTCCTGAATAAGGACATGGCAACCCACTCCAGTATTCTTGCCTGGAGAATTCCATGGACAGAGGAGCCACAGCCCATGGGGTCGCAAAGAGAGTCAGACACGACTGAGTGATTAACACTTCAAATAATCTTTCAGTTTTGCTTTAAAAATACTTTCCCATCAAAAACAGCTGCAAAATTTGGTTACTATAATCTATTTTGCTGCTGCTGCTGCTAAGTCACTTCAGTCGTGTCCGACTCTGTGCGACCCCATAGATGGCAGCCCACCAGGCTCCCCCGTCCCTGGGATTCTCCAGGCAAGAATACTGGAGTGGGTTGCCATTTCCTTCTCCAATGTGTGAAAGTGAAAAGTGAAAGTGAAGTCACTCAGTCGTGTCCGACTCGTAGAGACCCCATGGACTGCAGCCTACCAGGCTCCTCCATCCATGGGATTTTCTAGGCAAGAGTACTGGAGTGGCTTGCCATTGCCTTCTCCGATAATCTATTTTACAGCATGTTAAATATTTAGTTGCTGACAAGGTAACAGATTTTACTGCTTATCTTTCAAACAACTTTGACACAGTGCTGTTTATAAAAGGTGAGCAATTAATGTCTATGATTAAACCTAATTTCCTAGAACATCAAAGCTTTGTCTAGAAGATTCTTTTGAGACAAAAGTGTTATAAACATGCACAATTGGTGACTGCATTTTATTTTATTGTGCATTTTCCCCATATCCAAAAATCCCTCCAGAGTAAATCCCACTTGGCAGCTCTCAAAACCAAAATGCTGTCAAGAATCAGGAAGTAAGAAAAAAAAAGGGAATTGGAGCAACTGAAATAGCTGTCACAAAGCAGGGGCACTAAAACTATAGCACTTTAATCAGAGAGCACTGGTTCTTACTTCACATGCATTTCTATATTGGTTATTGGTGCATGTGTGCTCAGTTGTGTCCAACTCTTTGTGACCCCATGGACTGTAGCCCACCAGGCTCCTCTGTCCATGAGGTTCTCCAGGCAAGAATACTGGAGTGGGTTGCCTTTTCCTCCTCCAGGGGGATCTTCCTGACCCAGGAATCAAACCTGAGGTTCCTGCATCTCCTGCATTGGTAGGCAGATTCTTTACAACTGAGCTACCTGGGAAGCTCCATATTGGTTATTAGAATTCTTAAATTAAAACAGATTAAAAGTAGCAGATAAAAAGAGCAAGGCTATAAGGAAAAGGCATCTGACAGCAGAACTAACAGTTGACAGAAAGGAAGATAGAAAACCATTACTTATAGCTTAGTACAGATGAAGACCCAAAATCAGTGCTATTCATGTTATTTTCAGCAGAGAAAATAAATGAAATCTTGCATGGGAGGCCAGTATGGAAAACAGATACAAATCAGAGCTGCCCCTTCCATCTTTAGGTACCTCCCTCCAAGGGACATCCCCGTTCAACCCCCTGCAAAGTCTCAGAGAAGTATGGTTTGAGACCAACTTTTCTAAGTCACCTGGAAAGGATTAAAAAGAGACTATTAATTTTCAAAAAGGAAACCTTTATAGACATTTCCATCCAAAAGTGGCTTTAAAATGTTGTAAATTAAGTCTTAGTTTCCTAGGAAATTCCCTCGGGTCAGATTGCTATTCCCTGGATAAAACAGGGTAGTACATGAAGTCTTACTATACCAGAATTCAACCTCGACATATAGGAAAATTAATTTATTAACAATTAATATTTTGGAGATTAAGAAGATATGAATACCTAGGGCTGATTCATGTTGATGCTTGACAGAAAACAACAAAATTCTGTAAAGCAATTATCCTTCAATTTAAATAAGCTAAAAAGATGATATGATACTCACCAAATGCTGTTTAGAATAAAAAATAGTTGGATAAAAATACAACCAAAAGGTAAAACACCACCGACGATGCTACTAAAAAGTGGTCTTCTAGTGAAAGCCTGGTGAGGAATCTGACGAGGAATCTGGTTTGTACTAACTGGATAGTCAAACTGCTCGAAAATAAATCAAGTGAAAATCAGAATGAAATAAAACTGAAGTAAATTTATACAGACAGCATCACAATACACAATCTTGAATCTGAACATTTTCAAGAGCAGTTATATGGGCAAAGTCTAGACCAATGCTGTGTAACAGAAATACTATGATGCAAGCCACAAATGCTGTACCCAGTTTCTTAGTAGGTGCATTTTAAAAAGGTGGAATCAATTTAATGATATATTTTATTTGATATAATGATCTAACATGCCAAAATAGTATCATTTACATTTGTGACTGATATAAAAATTATTACTCAAGACATTTTACATTCCTCTTGTTGTTGTTCTAACTGGTTGAAAACCCGTGTATATTTTACACTTACAGCACATAATTCAGACTAGCCACATTCCAAGTACTCAAAAACCATAGTTGTTGAGTGGCCACCATGTTAGAACACAGCTAAACAATAAACATGTTTATCTTTCCTTACACATTTCAAGGGAGATATTGGACAAAACTTACTAGTGACCGTTTCAATGTAAAACAATATACGACGTCAAAAAGTTCTCTCAGAATTTGTCTAATAATTTGTCTCTGAAAATTTGTCAATAGTTTTCAGAAATTTTTCTTTTTCTGCTCTATGTGGAACTCCACTTCCTGTTTTGTCTTGTCTGACTTCTCCCCTGCAAATTCACGCTATGTCCTCATAATACAACCCTTTTGTAGTGTGGCCTCATTTAGTCTTTTTGGTATACTGTTTCTTTTCCCTATATGTTGAATAGGCTATCTTCACATCTGTAAACTGTATAACTGTACAAATCCTACTGTATAACACAGGGAACTATATTCAATATCCTGGGATAAACCATAACAAAAAAGAAAAAAAAGTCCATCAACAGAACCCATTTCTTGGATTGTATCTTGGCTTTCTTCCCCGAACTATACAATCTCATTACTTTTCTGACTTTCTTAAAGTCAGCCTTCCTATAATATATCTTTTAAATTTTGCCCATCAGAGAGAGGGAAATATAAACAACCCATAAAATGTGAAATACATTAAAGAATGTCTTTTAAAGTGTTACTGTCTTTCATTTAAAGTTTGTAAAAATCTTTTATCCCTAAATGATTATTCTTTGTCATTTTCTCCAATGGTATATCTTCCATTTCCTGTATAGTCTATTCACACTGAGGTATTATTTCAGACATCATTCAATGGTCAAAAGCAGTATTTTAAAAGTTTACCTTTTGGAAACTTCCAACGTATGCACCCAAAAATGTTAATGGCACTGAAATTCCAAACCACAATGCAAGGATTCCTATCAAGGTACCAAATGAGATAGCAGATGATGATCCTTCAATCCAAAGAATTAAATTCATGATGAAGATGTCAACAAAGACCACACTAGGAGAGAAAAATCATCAGAAAATGTTACGATTTCAGGAAAATGTTATAAACATACTCGATATGAATGTTAGAACATTGAACCCTAGAAGAATATTAAATCATTCTGTGTAAACCCAGTTATTGAGTTGGAGCTTAAACTCAATACCATATATATAACAAGATAGCAGTTTATTACAGGACATAATTTCTACATCCCACTCATCTTTGCAGCTCCAGAGCCTAGCAGAAAATAAATAGGGTGTGGAATAATAAACCATTGAAAAACAATATGCAATAGAGTAAACACAATTAAGAAAATACATATATTAAAAACAGATTTTAGAATACTAGACTGAAATGGGCTATATGAAGCCTCGTGTCAAACAAGTATTCATTTAAAACCAAGAGTTTTACAATGATTTCCTGTAAGAAAGTTCATTAAAAATTATCTTACACATATCTCTTTTTTTTTCAGAGCCTTCCTAACAAAGATTCTGCCATATAATTTCTATTAATAGCTCTAAGTGATGGGGGGGAAATGTTTACTATCTTGCAGACATTTTCAGCTTCCTCTTTTTGACCGATGCTAAAGCTGAAACTGCAATACTTTGGCCACCTCATGCGACGAGTTGACTCACTGGAAAAGACTCTGATGCTGGGAAAGGTTGGGGGCGGGAGGAGAAGGGGACGACAGAGAATGAGATGGCTGGATGGCATCACCCACTCTGTGGACATGAGTTTGAGTGAACTCCGGGAGTTGGTGATGGACAGGGAGGCCTGGCGTGCTGTGATTCATGGGGTCGCAAAGAGTCGGACATGACTGAGCGACTGAACTGAACTGAACAGGAGGTAGAGAAATCTTAAAAGCTGTTTCACATGTAGTGCAGATAGGGCTCAAAGTTATTAAAAGTCCTTTTAAATTCCAGCATAGTGTAAGAAGCATTTTTGGGAATGGTGGCCAGTTTGATTTGTTTTTAAAAAGTATATTTGCCAAAGTGGGGTTGGGAGATGGTAGGAGTGGGAGTTTTGGGATTAGCAGATGTAAACTGATATACACAGAATGAATAAACAACAAGGTCCTACTGTATAGCACAGAGGACTACGTTCAATATCCCGTGATAATCATAATGGGAAAAGAACATGAAAAGAATTTAAGATGTTATGGAAAAATCTGAACAAACTTTTCGGCCAAACCTGTGCAAGTGTGTGTGACTGAATCACTTTGCTGTACAGCAGAAATTAACACAACACTGTAATTCAACTATATTTCGATAAAAAAAATTTTTACGTATATTGACAAAAACCTACTTGTGTATACAACCTTGTATGTAAATAAGATTTTTTTCCTCTTGATACTACCTCAGAAACTTAGTCTCATTTAAGTAATTAAGTATTTGGTTAGATTATTTCAAGTAGATTTTTGTATTCTGGATTTACAATTTTGTTGACACATAAAGATTTTGGTGATCAATTTGCAAGTATTTGTTAATCCTTGAGTATAAGAATCTGTTTTTTCTCTGCATGATTTCAATACCTTTAGACCATGAAATTTTTGTACCTTATATCCATGGATATGTTCCAGTGTCTCCTGGCTTATAGTCTATGGAACTTGAATAGAATTTGTGTCCTGCTGCTGTGTGAAAACTGTATAAATCTTAATTATATTGAATTAATTCATACTGCTTTTCAGGTCTACTGTGTCCTTTTACTTTTCTGTCTATTCATTCTATTAATGTTTTAGAGTTTGATATTGAAACTTCCCCTAAAAATCTTAATTTATCTACTTAAAAAAATAATTGTAATATATAGTGGAACTACATATAACTTTGTTTTGTATTTTCCAAGTCTCCTGTAATTGTGTTATACTTCCATAATTTAAAAAATTTAAAAAAATTTTTAAAGAATCTGTTTTTTTAAAATAGTATTTAATATTTTACAGCCTAACTAAGTGTAATGGAGATCACTATTTTAAATCTAGAAATAAACCATCATGTATGTAAAGATGAATAATTTCAAGATGCTTGGGGCTGGTGTATTGGGATGATAAGGTTTTTATTACTGTTTTATTTGAAATGTTTTATGAACTGGCTTAATTCTGTTTAAAGTTTAACTGTGTGCTTATGGTTTATTTTGTATAAATTTTACAATAAAATAATTTAAATCTTCCCCCAAAATAAAACAAAGTGTTTAAATTAGCCATTCAAAGTCAGCAGGTCAACCCCTAAGTCTAATGGATAAATCACCAGGCAAGCCCAACTACTATGCCTGTAGATGTGCCTAGAAAATCCCATGGATGGAGGAGCCTGGTAGGCTGCAGTCCGTGGGGTCGCTAAGGGTCGGACGCGACTGAGCGACTTCACTTTCACTTTTCACTTTCACACATTGGAGAAGGAAATGGCAACCCACTCCAGTGTTCTTGCCTGGAGAATCCCAGGGACGGGGGAACCTGGTGGGCTTCCGTCTATGGGGTCACACAGAGTCGGACACAACTGAAGTGACTTAGCAGCAGCAGCAGCAGATGTTCCAGACAAGGTTAATCATAGCTACAGGTGAGTATGGGTATCAGTGGTGCAGATTTGAGTGTTTCTGACAGGGATTCATCCCTTCCTCTCTTTTAACATTTATTTGACTACGCTGGGTCTCAGTTGCTGCATGTGGGATCTAGTTCCCCAATCAGGGATTGAACCTAGGCCTTCTGCATTGGGAGCATGGAATCTTAACCACTGGACCACCAGGGAAGTCCCATGAGTGTTTCTGAAAGCCTAAATGATGAGGTTGAAAAGATAGGCAGAAGTTAGATTCTGGAAGGCTTTGAATGTCTGGTTAAGGAATATAGACTTTATCCTGTCAACACCAGGAAGCAACTGAAGGGTTTTTACACTCAAAGCTGTGAGGTACTCCATGCAATTTTCCGGAAAGGTGAATCTATAGCATTCCAAAGGACAAATCTAAGGGAGGAGATACTAGAGGCAAGGAGACTAGATATAAAGTGTTAAGAATCTGTACAATGTGATGATGGTTAAAATGTAAAGAATGGATACAAAAGACATGAAGAATTAAGACTTTGGGTTAAAGTTTACACATTGAATGCATATTTAGTTCTGCTCCCTTATCAAAACCCTGATAAAATTATAGCAAAGGAATTTTTAAAGGCATAAGGATGGGGGGATGTTGTAAAGGGGAGAAGACATAAGCAGCAAAGTTTGGAAACCCGACAGCAGACAAATAGTAACCGAGTTAGTTGGAGTGCGAACCTGTATCCTAAGTCATCAGTAGAAAAAGCTGAGAGGCAACTCAATTTATACCACAGAGCTCCAAAAAGGCTCGGGAATTTGTGGTGCCAGGTACCTCTACAGGTAGGGATGAAGGAGTGGCCAAAACCAGAAGGACTGGTTCAAAGTCAGCCTGAGATGCTGACAGACCTGCAGATTCTGTCCCCCACCCACCAACTCTGCAGAACCAAAAAACATCACTTCACAACCCCTGCAGAAGATAGGAGGGTTAGTTCCTTAGAGAAGATTCCTGAAACTCAGGAAAAAACTTTACCAAGACAATTTAAGATCCTCAGAGAAATTAAAGGAGACATTGCAATCATGAGACAGGAAGAGGAAATTAAAGACTTTTGAGAAAATAGAAGAGTTCTTGCTGTTGTGTTTTTGCTTTGTGTCAGCTGTGCCACAGGACTTGTGGCATCTTAGCTTCCCTGACCAGGGATCCAGTCTGTGCCCCCTGCAACAGAAGCACAGAGCCCTAACCACTGGAATGCCAGGGAATTCCCTAGAAGAGGTCTTAGGAATTAAAAGTATGACCAGAGGCACTTGTATGTGAAATCTAAAAAAGAAATAAATAAATAAACTTATTTACAAAATGGAAAGAGATAGACATAGAAAATAAACTTATGGTTATCAAAGGGGAAAGTGAAGTGAAAGTTGCTCAGTGGTGTCTGACTCTTTGTGACCCCAGGGACTATACAGTCCATGGAAGTCTCTAGACCAGAATACTGGAGTGGATAGCCTTTCCCTTCTCCAGCGGATCTTCTCAACCCAGGGATCAAACCCAGGTCTCCACATTGCAGACAGATTCTTTACCAGCCGAGCCACCAGGGAAGCACAAGAATACTGGAGTGGGTAGCCTATCCCTTCTCCAGAGGGTCTTCCTGACCCAGGAATCGAACCAGGGTCTCCAGCATTGCAGGTGGATGCTTTACCAACTCAGCTATCAGGGAAGGAAAGGCGAGGAGAGGAATAAATCAGGAGGTCGGGATTAACATATGAAGCCCATCAGGCCTCTCTGTCCATGGAATTTTTCCAGGCAAGAATAGTGAAGTGCGTTGCCATTTCCTCCTCCAGGGGATCTTCCCAACCCAGGGATTGAACCCGTGTCTCCTGTGTCTCCTGCATTGGCAGACAGGTTCTTTACCATTAGCGCCACCTGGGAAGCCCATATATACACACTGCTATATATAAAATAGATAATCAGCAAGGACCTACTGTATAGCACAGGAAATGATACTCAATATTTTATAATAACCTATATGGAAATGACTCTGGAAAAGAACATTTATATATGTGTGTATATATATATACACATATATATATGGTAGATAGATACATGTATAACTGAATCACTGTTCTATACACCTGAAACTAACACACTATAAATCAACTATACTCCAATTTTTTAAAAAAATGACAAGGTGAATTTAAACCTTAGTAAAAGGGTTGGAAGATAAAGCTGATGAAATGTCTTAGAAAGCAGTTTGAAAAGAGAAAGAAATGAAAAACAGGCAAGAAAAAAAGGGAAAATTAATGATCAACCCAGGTAAATGTAAAACAGAAGTTACATGTTGAGTTCTTTCTGAATATCTTTTAGGGATAGTAAGTAATTTGCTGAAGATCAAACAGCTGAAAAGAAGCAGAGCTGGGATTCTTACTCAGATGTATGTGGTTTTTGGTTTTTGTTTTTGTTTTTTTAACAGCAAGCTTTCTTCATCCCACTGTGCTATAATAAAGCCTCTACAGTAGGAACCAACCAGACCAATCGTATCTACCTTCTCCTCCCCAAAACATTTTGTCAAAGATCAGAGACAGGGAATGAGGTGACAGCCACTTGATGCTGCACCAGGTTAGGCTTTGAGGTCTACTGTTTAGACAATCTCTGATTTCAGTCTTCAGTTGTAAATTCTCTCAAGGACCATTCCAGTTCTAGTATTTCAAGGCTTCCTTCATATTTTCCATCTATTTTCAATTTCTTACTTAGGATCATTGTTTTGGATCCTTCCCCATCCCTCATTATAAGTGATTTTGTCCTTTCTAAACCTTCTTTCATTTTATTCTTTTATTCTTTTTTTACTCATTTATTCTTTCATTTTACTATTTCTACTTCACCTTTCCTCCTTGCGTTTACAGACTCTTCCATTAACAGTTTTTTCAGTAGGCATATCTATTCTGCTCTTTAAAGGCTCATACTTTGCTCCTGTTAGAGATATAGCTTCTAGTCCTTTCAAACAACAGTATGTACAACAATAAAACCTCCACCTTACGTCTCATCAGTTTCTGGCTTCTCAATAAGGGAGTTCAGTTTCCCATGATTTAACCATACTTCCTTAAATGTTTTTTTTAATACCTTTCTGCTCTAATGAATTTGTTTAGCCGCAATATTCCTCTGCCACATTTTCTAGCTTTGGAAAGATTCATTTTAGCTGCTATCTTTCCATAGCCAGAAAAATTACTTCTCAGTTGACAAATCATAACCTTCTTTCTTATATATAAACTCAATTAACCCGTCTCAACGATTTCCCTTTAGAAAGTACACTCTAGAATGCCAATATGTGTTTAACAATTCTGTAACTGTCCTTCCATTTCATGTTTTTATATTCTAAGTATTTCTTCCTTTGTCAATGTCTAATTATTTCTAGACCTTTTCATAGAATCTTAAACAGCAAAACTAGAAGGAAACTTAAGAGGTCACCTGGGTCCATCTCCTACTTGAAACATTTATTCACACATTCATCAAACATTTATTGAGTACCCATGAGTTAGGCCCTGGTGTTCCAAGATAAATAAAACAAAAATCCTTGCTCTGAAAAAGCTCAGTCTAGTGGGGAACAGAGATAAACAAATTACAACATAGGAAATACTACAGCAGATAGTAGATATAAAACAGTAGGAACACAGAAGAAGAGAGCGACCAAAACTGCTTTGTAGTTCCAAAAAAATTTCACAATCCATTAGTTCATTTACTTTTCTAAATGACTCTGTGACACAAGCATTACATGCAAGGAAATGGACAATCAGAAAGGTTATAGGACTTATCCAAAGTCACTTAGCTAATACTGAGTACTAGAATTCAACCTTCCTTCTTCTAATTTTAAAGTTTGGGTACACGCCCATCAACCTCTGCTGACTTCCCTTTCTTACCTACCACTTTTGGAGCTACATGCAGCAAAATGACATCCTTTAATAATTCTACTTTTTTCAATTTCTCTTAGGAAGTGTATGCTCATTAATTGAACTGCTTCTCCATTTAAATTCAAAACCATTTTTACATTGTCCATGTCCATATCATGAGGCACTGAAACTCTCTTTCAACTTACCACATTCTAACAAATAAGAATCCCAGTACCTTAAGATTCTCCCTCTCATCTACTTAAGAAAGCCCCTAAACCTCTTGAAGAGAATATGTGCTTTGTATCACGTCTGGTTTATTGCTTTTAAACTGTGTTCAATTCTACTAACAGAAATAGGAAACTGAACCTGTCTTGCATTTTAAATTATTCACATGATTCAATCATTTACTAAACACTTACTCTCTATAAACCACTTATACTTCATATAAGGCACTGGGCTACACACTGTGAAAGATACAAAAATGAATAAGACACTCACCCACATGAGTCTTAGAATGTAAAATGAGAGATAAGACATATCATTAATAACTCAATCTGAGGAATACTGTGGTGAGCATTGTAATAACGGTAATAGACATTGTACAATTTCAAAACATGAAAGTGGTGGTGAGCTGGAAATTAAAGAATGAATACAAATTTGGCATTGGAAAATTGAAACAAAGGGGCTACAAATAGATGGAACAGCTTGAGCAAAGTCCTGTTAGTTGAAGAAAATAGTAGCTAATAAACCAGTTACCATTTATTAAACAATTATTATGTGCTTTATTAAACACCTATTATTAGGCTTCCCTTGTAGCTCAGTTGGTAAAGAATCTGCCTGCAGTGCAGGAGACCCGGGTTCGATCCCTGGGTTGGGAAGATCCCCTGAAGAAGGAAATGGCAACCCACTCCAGTATCCTTGTCTGGAATATCTCATGGAGAGAGGAGCCTGGTGGGCTGCAGTCCATGGGGTCGCAAAGAGTCGGGCACAACTGAGCAACTAACACTTACTTACTTATTATGTGCTAGGCACTGTTACAAAAGATTTAATACATTATCCCATTTAATCCTCACAACAATCATATGAAATACATAATACCATTATTTCCATACTGCAGATAAAGAAACCTAAGATTAGAAAGGTAAAATAACTTGCTCAAGGTCCCATGATTAGAAAATGTTATTTAAAACTCTTTTTTTGCCTATCAAATTTAAAAGGCAACTGCATAATGCAGTAATTATAAATCTGTGTTGATGAGCACACAAAGCATTAAGATGTAACTTGTATAACAGCACAAAGGAGGAAAGAGGGAAAGAAGCTATATAAGAGCATATAATATTTTTAATAATATTGTAATTAAGTTGGTATTAAATTGAAACATTAATTGTAATACATAATGCAACCACTGAAAACAAACTCCAAAAAAACTGTAAAAGGAATGATAAGGGAATAAAAACAGTACACTAAAAATATTTATTTAACACAACAGAGAACATTAATGAAAGAACAAAAAAGACTTAAAATTTATAAAAAGAAAATAGCAAAATAGCAGATGTAAATCCTACTTTACCAATAATTTCATTAAATGTACATGAATGAAATATTCCAATTAAAAGGCAGAGGTTGGCAAAAGGGACCCAAAAAAATGATCCAAATAAATGATGTCTACAAGAGACACAATTTTGATTCACAGAAACAGATTGAAAGTGAAATGATTTAACATATAGTTCACTCTTGAACAAAATGGGTTTGAATTGCCTGAGTTCACTCATACATGGATTTTTTTTCAATAAATACATAGTGCAGTGCTACACAATCTGCTATTGGTTGAATCTGTGGATGCAGAACCACAGATACAGAGGGCTGACTCTACAGTTATACACAGATTTCCAACTGTGCAGGGATTCAGGGCACCTAGCCACCATGTTGTTCTCGGGTCAACTATATAAGAGATCTATATAAGATCTCTAGATATATATAGATAGATAAATAGATAGATCATGCAAACAGTAACCAAAAGAAAGCTAAAGTGGCTATACTTCTATCAGACAAAATAGACTTTAAGACAAAAAGCATTATGAAAGGTAAAGAAGGACTTCTATAACAATAAAAGTGTTGGGACTTCCCTGGTAGTCCAGTGGCTAGGACTCCACACTCCCAATGCAAAGGACCTGGGTTCAATCCCTGGTCAGAAAACTGGATCCCACATGCTGCAGCTAAAGAGCCTGTGTGCTGCAACTGAAGATCCTGCATGCTACACGAAGATCGAAGATCCCGCAGCCAAATGAATAATTTTAAAAAACAATAAAAGTGTCAATCAAGAATATATAACAATTATAAATACATATGTATGTAACAGCAGAATCCAAAAAAATATATGAAGCAAAAACTGATAGAACTGAAGGAAGAAACAGAGAATTCAACAATGATAGTTGGAGACTTGAATACCCACTTTCAATAATGGATAGAAGAAAACTAGATAGAAGATCAACAAGGAAATGAAAGATTTTAACAACAGTGTACACCTACTAGACCTAACAAACATCTGTAGAACACTCCACTCATTGTCAGCAGAATACACATTCTTCTAAGTGTATATGGAACATTCTCGAGGATAGACCGGTTAGACCATAACACAAGTCTCAGTAAATTTAACAGACCTGAAATCACACAAAGTATAATGTAATTGAAAGGAATTAAAGAAGACCAAATAAATGAAAAGACATCCTGTGTTCATGATTTGAATATTTAATATTAAGATGGCAATATCCCCCAAACTGACCTGCGGATTCCATGTAACCTTATCAAAATTCCAGTCAGCTATTTGAAGAAATTGAAAAGTTTTTTCTAAAATTCCTAGGGTCTTCCCTGGTAGCTCAGCAGTAAAGAATCTGCCTGCAATATGGGAGATCTAGGTTCAATCCCTGGTTCCAGAAGATCCCCTGGAGAAGGGCATGGCAACCCACTCCAATATTCTTGTCTGGAGAATTCCATGGACAGAGGAGCCTGGCAAGCTACAGTCCATGGGATCACAAAGAGTCAGACACAACTGAGAGACTAACACTTTCACTTTTTCTGAAATTCATATGGAAATGCAAAGTTTCCGAATAGCCAAAATATTCTTGAAAAAGAAAAAAGTTGGAGAATTCTCACTTCATAATTTCAAAATTTATAAAAAGCTACAATAACCAAGATGATGAGTACTGGCCTAAGGATAGACATAGACTAATGGAATAAGATTGAGAGTTCAGAAATAAGCTCATGTATTTGTGTACATTTGAATTCCGATAAGGGACTCAAAACAATTCAACTGGGGCAGAAGAGTCTTTTCAACAAATAATGTCAGGACAACTGAAAATCCATGTACAAGAGAATGAAGTTAGATCCCTACCTCTCACATATACAAAAAAAAAAAAAATTAACTCAAAATGGACCAAAGACCAAAATTTAATATGTAAAACTAGAAAACTTTTATAAGAAAGCATAAGCATCAATTTTAGTGACCTTGGATTAGCTTTCTTAAATATGACATCTAAAGCACAAGCAACCAAAGAAAAAGTAAATAAATGTCTTCAAAATTTTCAAGTTTTGTACTTCAAAGAACACTATCAAGAAACTGAGATGACAACACATAGAAGACATGAAAATATTTACAAATCATATATCTGATAAGTATCTAGTAACCAGAATATATAAAGAACTCTTACAATTCAATAATAATAAAAAAAATCCAATTTTAAGATGTGCAGGGACTTCCCTGGCAGTCCAATGGTTAAGACTCTATGCTCACAATGCATGGGGCACAGGTTTGATCCCTGGTTGGGGAATTAAGACCCCACATGCCAATGCAGCCAAAGTAAATTAATTTTTAAAAAGTGAGCCAAGGATTTGAATAGACATATTGCTAAAGAATATATACAAATTACCAATGAGTAATGAAAAGAGGCTCCATACCACTAGTCACCAAAAAATTTAAGTTAAAACTACAATAAAATATCACTTCATAATAATTAGGATGGCTGTACTCAAAAACAGATAGGGAATTCCTTGGTAGTCCAGTGGTTAGGACTCTGCACTTTCACTGCCAAAGGGCTGGGTTAGATGTCTGGTCAAGAAACTAAGATCCTTCAAACTGTGTGGTGTGGATATCACATATATCACAATCATACATGTGATAAGGAGTTAAATTCCAAAATATATAAAGAATTCAAACAACTCAATAGCAAAAAAACAACGATTAACAAAGGGGCAGAGGACCTGAATACACATTTTTCCGAAGACACAGAAATTGTCAACAGATATATGGAAATCACTAATCATCTCAGGGAAATGCAAATTAAAACTGCCATAAGATATCACCTCACACCTGTCAAAATGGCTATCATTAAAAAGAGAAGAGACAATTGTTGGCAGGATATGGAGAAAAAGGAACCCTTATGCACTGTTGGTGGGAATCTAAATTGGTATAGGCACTATGGAAAACAGTATGGAGGTTCCCCCCCCAAAAAAATTTCTTTTTTGGCCACACTATGCAGCATGTGAGATCTTACTTCCCCAACTAGGGATCAAACCCATGCCCTTGCAGTGGAAGTGTGGTATCTTAACCACTGGACCGCCAGGGAAGTCCTCTCCACAAAATTTTTAAATAAAATTACTATATGATTCATCCATCCTACTTCTGGGTATATAAAAGAAAATGAAAACAGGATCTCAAAGGGATAGCTGCACTCCCATGTTCATTGCAGCCTTATTCAAAACCTACTCAAGGCCTCATTAATTAGAAAGAGACAGAATTAGGAAATGAACCCCTGTGTGTACAGAATGTAGGGTGTGTGTGTGTCTGATTCTAACACCTGTTCTGGTAACCTTCAATGCTACCTCTCCACTTTAATATATGGTAACCTAGATAGCAAATTAAAAAGCAGAGACTACTTTGCCAACCAAGGTCTGCCTAGTCAAGGCTATGGTTTTTCCCGTGGTCATGTATGGATGTGAGAGTTGGACTGTGAAGAAAGCTGATCACTGAAGAATTGATGCTTTTGAAATGTGGTGTTGAAGAAGACTTTTGAGAGTCCCTTGGACTGCAAGGAGATCCAACCAGTCCATCCTAAAGGAGATCAATCCTGGGTGTTCATTGGAAGGACTGATGCTAAAGCTGAAACTCCAATACTTTGGCCACCTCATGCAACGAGTTGACTCACTGGAAAAGACTCTGATGCTGGGAAAGGTTGGGGGCGGGAGGAGAAGGGGACGACAGAGGATGAGATGGCTGGATGGCATCACTGACTCGATGGACATGAGTTTGAGTGAACTCCAGAAGTTGGTGAGGGACAGGGAGGCCTGGCGTGCTGCGATTCATGGGGTCGCAAAGAGTCGGACACGACTGAGCGACTGAACTGAACTGAACACATGTATATGGTATACAATGTGAAAAGTAAAAAGAAACATAGAGAAACAGTGAAAATAAGTATAAAACAGTTTCCTTCACATTCCTGTCCCCCAGCCATGCAGCAACCTACCTAGGGGACAACCACTGTTAACAGCTGCTTTTCAAATTAAAAAAAAATATTTTCATAAAACTGTGGTTTGATACTGAACCATTTCATAGTCCCTGTAACCCTGAGCCATGTTATTATGGACCTCCACTCGAATTTTTAAATTTTTCTGTGTAAAACACTCTTCAAAATTGATCCCATAGAAAACAAGATAAAAACAGCTCATAGTGCACTGAAAATGCTAATGCTTTTCCAGACATTAATTGTTCAATTTAGTTAATCAAGCTTAGTGACACAGCATATTCTAATTCTTTTAAATTTTCTATTCTAATGACGTAACTTCTTTTTACAATGAGATGGAACATCTGTCTGATGAAAAATAGGCCATTATTATTCATCTGAAGCCACGAAGGCAGTTTCAGGAGAGATTTACATTTATTTCCTCTCCAGTGCCTAGCATAATGCATTAAATATAGCAAAAAAAATTTTTTCAAAAATACAACAAATACATTGAATGAGTAACTAAATAATGAAGAAAATAGTAGATGGTTTATTGACTAGTTCTTGCTCGCAATATCCCTTGTATTACAATCCAGTATAATGACTTTTGCACAATGGCACTTTTGTGCCAAAGTTACTCAATTTCAGATTCATCTGAGTCTTGAACTTGAAGCAACAAATATCTGAAATATTGTCAAGGACATTGCTTTTTTAAATTTATTTATTTTAATTGGAGGCTAATCACTTTACATGTCAATGTAGAGACAGCAAAAGAGACACAGATGTATAGAACAGTCTTTGGGACTCTGTGGGAGAGGGTGAGAGTGGGATGATTTGGGAGAATGGCATTGAAACATGTATGTTGTCATATGTGAAACGAATCACCAGTTCAGGGTCGATGCATGTTACAGGATGTTCAGGGCTGGTGTGAGGGGATGACCCAGAGGGAGGATAAAGGGAGGAGGGAGGTGGGAGGGGGACTCAGGAAGGGGAACTCATGTACACCCGGGGCGGATTCATGTCAATGTATGGACATTGCTTTCTTACATAAAGGTATTAAAGCTCAGGAAAGACCACCCATTCTAGTTCCCTTGAAAAGAGTTACAGAAAAAGCAGATGGCTCTATTCAAGGTGGCAACGGGGAGAGGAGTGCATTGTCCTTATTTTAAATAAATCAAAAACTGTGGTACATGTATTTGATGTGCAAACTTGGAATATTCAAGCCTTTCCCTGGAGTTGAGGGGAAAAGCCACATGTAGATAAAACATTATGAGTCTACTGAATGTATCACCTATCACTGCATTGCACTGATGATGGCTTTATACTCAGTCACAGAGCATTTGCTCTCATTTTGTCACTAATTAGTATACAATGCTACTGAATTTATTATGTATAACTTCCATTATAGAATTTCCACCATTGTGACGGGGCTTCCCAGGTGGCTCAGTGGCAAAGAATCTGCCTGCCAATACAGGTGATGCAGGAGACACAGTTTTGATCCCTGGGTTGGGAAGATCCCCTGGAGGAGGAAATGGAAACCCACTCCAGTATTCTTGCCTGAGAAACCCTATGGACAGCAAAGTCTGGTGGGCTACAGTCCATAGAGTCACAGAGTCAGACACAACTGAGTGATTGAGCACACATACATGCATTATTGTGACACACTTCTAGCATTAAGGATACGGGAATTTTACAACAAATTGAAATTAAATTACCACAAAACAGGACTTCCCTGGTGGTTCAGTGATTGGGAATCGCCTGCCAATGCAGGGGACAGGGGTTTGATCCCTGATCTGGGAAGATTTCACATACCATGGAGCAACTAACCCCATGAGGCGCAACTACTGAGCCCACGCGCCTAGAGTCTGTGCTCCACAACAAAAGAAGCTACCACAATGAGAAGTCTGTGCACGACAATTAGAGAAAGCCAAGCAGCAATGAAGTCCAAGTGCAGCCAAAAAACACATTTTTTTTTAAGTTCCATGTAATAATCAAGATATAATCCATGACATTTCCTTAAAAAAAAACAAAACCGTCCTTCAGAACATATCAAAGAAAGAATTTTTTTAAATGAAACCTGCTATGGATTGAATTGTTTCCCCAAAAATTCTTGTATGAAAATCCTAATCCCTACTCTGCTCAATGTCATGTGGCAGTCTGAATGGGAGGGGAGTTTGAGGGAGAATGGATACATGTATATGTATGGTTGAGTCCCTTCACTGTTCACCTGAAACTGTCACAACATTGTTAATCACATATACCCCAAAACAAAATAAAAAGGATTTTTAAAAAAAAAAAAAAAAACCTAATCCCTAATGTGATGGTGTTTGGAAATGGGGCCTTGGGAGAGGGATTAGGTTTAGATGAGATCATGAGGGTGCAGCCTTCATGATGGCATTAGTGCCCTTACAAGAAGAGATACTGTAGAGTTCAGTGTCTCTCTTTTCCTCTGCCATGTAAGGAAGCATCAAGATGGCAGCCATCAGCGACCCAGAAGAGAGCACTCACCATGACCCTATCCTGTTGATGCCCTGATCTTGGGCTTCCCAGCCTCCAAAACTGTGAGAAAAGAAATGGCTGTTGTTTAAGGCAACCAGTCTATGGCATTGTTATGGTAGCCCAAGCTGACTAAGATAAAACATATTAAAGAAATTTGGAGATAAAACTCAAAATGAGTCAGCACCTTATTGGTGAGGCATTACGGGAAGAGCGCTGGTCGAGGATATTGGGTTGTCCAAAAAGTTCACTCAGGCTTTTCCACAAGATGGAAAAACCCAAATTAACTTTTTGGCCAAGCCAATATACAGCCTGAGCTCCATTACTGACTTCACGCATGACCTTGAACACATTTGATTCTGCATCTTTAGAATTAGGGGACCAGATGAGCTCCCTAAGAACCACTGTGCAGCACCACCCTGACTCCCTCCCTGACCATGACTCTGCCTGGGGTCTGCAGTCACTAATGACACTGCAGTAACTAGGCGAGATAGGAAGAAATAATCACAGGAGGCAGAGACAAGAAGAATAACACAATGTGGTATATAAGCTGCCACTCTAACATGATATATAAGGCAAGATGAATAACAGAGAGGAGCATTTATGAAACCTGCTTCAAAAACAAAGATCAAAATTGAATACTGCAGCACCATCACCATCTCTTTGTATTAAGGGTTAAGATATACAAAAAGATGAAAAGAATGCAAATATACCAAAAAAAAGAATGCTGCAGCCACAGAAAAAACAGTGGTCACTCACCTCCATTCTACTCTTCATTATTGTGTACGATGATTTTTCCAAGGTAAAGTATAAGAAAGATTATAACTGTGTAGAGAAAAGAGAACATGAGATACTAACCCAGGACACAGCAGTGCCGTCAGCAAGAAATTTGTCTTCCACTTCAGACCTCTAAATGCTGAGGAAGTAAAGGACAGAATAATTACTAGGGAACTAGATTTAGTCCACTTTACAAATATTTTACAGTTACGAAGACACAATTATATTTTGCTAGGTCAGTTAAAATTCCTGATGCAATTTTTTAAATTTTCAAGCTTTTTAATCTCTATATTTAACATACCAACTTGGAATAATAATAGTAATGCTTACACCTGTACACCTTAGCAGACACGTATCCAGCAGATGCTCCCATAAGGACCCATAACACAACAGAACAGGTCATTAAAGCACCACGATTAGCAGGAGAAAGGAAACCAAGGCAGGCAAGAACTAAAAGCACAAAGAAGAGATATCAAACCAGTGACAATAATAGCCTCAAAACACATAAGGCTTTATAATATATTAAAGGCATCTTATTAAGACATTTTTATGAAACAGCATACAGGGAAATTCTCTGATGTTACTTACTTGGCTAATTTTTTGACAATCTGTTAATGAAAAGTCTGATTCCATACAAGGCAAACTATGTGTTTTCAATTTAGTCTTTAATCTCCTTGTTTAAATCATTAATTATATTATTTTAAATCAAAATCAAAGAGAAGATCTTCCCTTTCTCTACTCCAGTAGTCACTCCCTAAAGAGCAAATCATTTTTCCCCACAAAAATTTCCTTCTGTTTCCTTTTATTCAAGGTGAGGGGGAAAAAACATCACAGTGAGACTTTGTCTCAGGAAAATATAAACTTAAGAGCTAAATTTAGAAATTATCATTGACATCTGAAACACTTAATAAACCATTTATTTATAGAAGCTTTGTTTGTGAAAATCCCCACTCTGGTTATCAAAAACTGACAAACTCTACTCTTGGTTGATAATGAAGGCAGAGAGAGTTCATCAGCCATTGTAAGCCTACTAATGATGCCACTTCATTTATACATTTAAAGACCAGCACTTAGGCTTGCCTTAGCATTTCAAAATCCTAATCTCTGAATTATAATTCCCTGAGTCCACCTAAAATATGATCTACCCACATGCAAAGCAAGGAACATATATATTGGACATTACAATAAATTATTCAGAACTGAAGAAACTATGAAAAGTCCTTGATATAGGAACATATTCAGACTCATATCCTTAAAATAAAATACAAATTTTACTTTAAATACACTACAAATACTCATTAAAATATACTATAAAATACACATTTCCTTAAACTTTAGGGTAGAATTTTCAAAGTTCTTTTGTACACATGAATCGAAGTTTAACCTATGTCAGAATGTTGAAGATGACACATATTGATCTGAGCCTACTCACATAAAGTAATAAATGTCATAATCAAAACTTGTGTTCCTTGACCCAGTAAAATTGATAGCAACATTCCATGCCTTGGAGGTCTGAATACATCCCCATGAACAAGCTTCCAACCATAATCTTTCTGGATATCTCCCTGCATAAGAGAAAGTCTTTAATAAACACAGGAGCTATTATGACAGAAAGTTACAAGAGCCCTGAAAGTTAGGAGAAAACTAATTTTCCTCTAAAGACAAATTAATGGCTCATTTTGGATAAAGTAGGTCTCTGGCAGGTATGTGATCCTGCCATACAAATGAGCCATTCTCTAAGTTTTGCACTGAAGGAAGTGTGTTAATTATGTAAAGCACACAACTGGCTTGATTTTCATGAAGAAAGCAACATGATTAAACATACAAAAAAATTCAACTAATTCTATAGAAATTAAAAATTCATCAATACATAAATGATCATAAGACTCAAAAGAGTATAAATTAGATAAAACTAAATTTGCCCTAAATTGTAGTATTTTACGATGTTTTGTACATATTCTCATGTTCCAAATTAATGAAAATCTTAAATAATGATATTTTGAAAGATCAGAACATTGAAAGGTATATAACCAAAGAGTTGATAGCAAATAACTCTCTAATAAACTTACCTATACTTTTTAAGAATCTACATAATACTCTATACTTTGATTTAGCACAATATGCAAAATTACTAGACATTAAAATGTGTTGTATTCAAGGTGTTATACTCTAAGTAGAAACATAACCTTGAGAACTGGGCAAAGCATGCATTCAAATATTGGCTGGATCAAATATGTGCATTTTTATTTACAGGAAAACAAACCTGATTATATCTGATAATATCTTTGTGGAGAGTTCTTAATATGATCATAGCCACCATTCCAGTTAAGAAGAGAACAACGACAAATGAATTCAAGATACTAGAAAATGGAAAGAAGGAAAAATAGAAGCTAAATCTCAAGTTTCGTAGTTGAACAGTAAAAAAGAAAATGTGTGCACATGTAAAAGAAAGACAGTCAAATTATCATGTCGATCAGTTTTCTAAAGTTAAATTTGGATCAAAAGCTAATACATTTGGATAATACTTCAATATATTAAATGAATTTAAAGTTCTATCACAAAAGTTCATTACCAATTAAGCAATAGAAGCAACACTATTCTTAAGGTTATTTTACAACTTTTTAAGAGTACATCCCCAAAAATAAACAAGGGGAAATGAAAAAGATAAGGAACACAAACTTAGTTCCAGAACGTGAAACTGAAAATGGAAGTCCAGGAGTCAAGGTTAAATTGATGACTGACTGACAGTCCTTAGGTGGATCCTTAGATGGATCAAGGTTTTTAACTTTATCAAGTCTTTATCAAGTTTCAGGGCAAAGATCCCATGGACCACTTACCTACCAGCTCTTACTGGTTCCAAACCTGAATCTTAAAAATTATGCCCAAATGAAAACCAAGACCTTCTGCTATCCCACCACCCAGCCAAATCCAGACACATTCAAAAAAGTTTCACCAGAATCTCCGAAAAGATCAGCACTGTTGTAGAAAAATGCTGCTAAGATGTCTAAAATGTCTGTTAAAATGTCATAAGTAAATTAGCTCGAGACAGAAACTAAAGTACATTTATTGTTACATCATAAATATTAATACTAGAGATTAGCCCAACCATTGATCTGTATGCCCTTTCCTTTCACGACCCCTTTAAAGAAACCATTTAAATAAATTTTATTTGAAGAGACTCCTTGGGGGTGTGACAAAATGGGACGTGGACTATTGCCCCAACAGAAGATTTTCTAGAAAAGTTAAGATATGATCATTATAATGAGGAGGAGAAGGAAGTAGAGGAGAAGGAAGAGTGAGGATAGAAATAGGAGGAGCAGGAGAATGGGAGCTATTCTCACTTTAAAGGCAATAGCATTGTATCAGCTATACTTCAATAAAACGAAATTTTAAAAAATAAAAGTGTTAACTAGTGAGAACATACTGTTAGCTCAGGGAACCCTACTCAGTGCTCTGTGGTGACCTAAACGGGAAGGAAATCCAAAAAAGAGGGGATATATGTAAACACATAGCTGATTCACTCTGCTGTACAGATTCACTCTGCTACCTCAATATTGTAAAGCAACTATACACCAAAAAAATATTTCTTTAATTAATTTATTTATTTTACTTGGAGGCTAATTACTTTACAATATTTTGGTGGTTAAAAAACAAAGGCAATGGCAGTATAAGGAAAATCATCAGCTCAGAAGACCATACTCATAGAATTATACCCTTCCTTACTTTCATCTTTATCTTTATAGTCTTCTTCCATCCAAAACTGCTTTATTATAAGAGATGAAGGGGAAAAGTACTATATGTAAAGCTTCATCTATTTCTCATCAGCTCCTCTTATCAGTCTCCTAAATTACTAACTGAAGATCCTATGCTAGCTGTCAGCCTCAATCATCACATTCTCAGTTGATCCATCTTTCAGTTTCATGTTGAAACTTCCTTCCACAGTCATGAAGGACTTCTAACTCTGTGGTTTGATCCTGTTGAAGATTCCTGAGGAATCAAGTCCCTCCACTGTGAATCCACTAGAATGTAAGCTTCCTGAGAGCAGATCCTGTGTGCCTTATTCACTGCCATGTTTAAGCACCTCCCCTAGTGCTTGGCATCCTAATAGGGATGAAAAAGAACATCTGGAGAATGAATCGACCTTCACTCACAGACATTATCTCCACACAATTGTCTCATCTAAATGACCTGCCTTGATTAAGTGACCACTTGCAGTGCTTTGGTTTCTCATCTGTAATCTTTTCATCTTTCTCTGCTCTCTTCCCAGTCTCTCATGACATCTTTACCTTCCTCCAACCCAGCTGGTTACTGCTTTTCCTACACTCTACTTTGTTCAGACTTTTTGACCCCACAAATGAAAGCATCTGTCTTGTTTTCCTTCCATCTTCTGCACAGGGTCCACTATCACAGTCCTATCCTGCCTACTTCCCAGCATGTATTACTCTTTACACGCAGACATGCTATCTCTTGGACATCTCAGCCTTCTCTTTCCCTTGAGCATAAACATCAGTATATGTAAAACAGATTTTCCTTTTTGTTTCTCTTTGTGTATGTAGAGAGGTGGGGGAGGAGAAGAAGAGGGGAAATTAGCCAAAGAGAAGAAAAACTGTCACTCAAGATCATCTCTGATAGGGGGTTGCTGCTGCTGCAAACTTGCAGTTGTAAGATAAATAAGTACTAGAGATATAATGTACGATATGATAAATATAATTAACACTAATGTACGTTATACTGAAAATTGTTAAGACTGTAAATCCTAAGACTTCATCACTGAGGGGAAATTTTTTATATTTCTTTCATTTTGTATCTAAAGATCACTGATGTTCACTAAACTTAGTGTGGTCATCAATTCAAGTCAGATCATTATGCTGCACACTTTAAACTTATACTACTATATGTCAATTATATCTCAATAAAACTAGAAGGAACAAAAGATCATCTCTGGTAACAAAATAATTTTTAAAATACACATATGTATATATCTGTGTGTATATACATTTCCCACCGTGAAGCTACTTACTCTTTAATTCATAAAGCTTACCTAAACCACTGAATGCTGGTATGAGACATGGACTCCAAAATATAATCCCACCTAGAACCCCACCTGATCTGTTTGTTTTCCTAAAAACAGAAATACAAAAATCACATGACCAAACTTTAACTGACCTTTTATTATACGTTATAATCCTAAAACAGAAAGTTATTCTGCCTGTACATTCTCCATTTCTTTACTGCTAACTTTATAGAATCATGCAATCGAGCCTGACATTTTCATCTTACTTTTATTTACTGATATCCTATCTCATTTCAGGCTTCCCTGGTGGCTCAGATGGTAAAGCATCTGCCTGCAATGTGGGAGACCCGGGTTTGATCCCTGGGTTGGGAAGATCCCCTGGAGAAGGAAATGGCAACCCCACTCCAGTACTCTTGCCTGGAAAATCCCATGGATGGAGAAGCCTGGTAGGCTACAGTCCATGGGATCGCAAAGAGTCGGACAAGACTGAGCAACTTCACTTCACTATTGCATTTCAGAAAGGGACTAGGAAAAAAATTTAGTTTACTGTTCATCAGAAATAATAGCACCTTTTTGCTATTTTTCCGTCACCCTAAATCCACCCCATACTTCATTTCCTTTTGTACAGACCACATTTTCATCTTAATTGAAACTGCATAGACATATATAATGAGAGTCACTGTGGTTTGTTTTTAAATTTAAAAACCTGAAAACAACCAAAAATTCCCATCAGATTAGGAACAAACAAACTATGGTAATCCATTCTAAGAAATACTATGTAACCATTAAAAAGAATGATGTGTATCTCGAGGTGATGACATGTCTATGAAATAGCATTAAATGAAAAAATAAAGGTGAAAGTACATAGTAAGACACGTATGTAAAGCAAGATTCTATTCCCCCTCCAAAAAAATATACATATTTTGTAGATGCAAACATTTTTCTGGAAGAAAAAACAATGGTTATACTTTTGGAGGAAGAGAATAGAAATTAGGGGAAGGGTAGTAAGGGAAGGCAGAATTTTACTTATACATTTTCTATATGGTTTGAAGACTTCACCACATATAAGTATTATCAATATTATTATTTAAATTGAACTAAAATTTTGAACTATAAGACAACTTGCTTCACTATAACACACCAAATGTACCTCCTGCAAACAGGTTTATTATTACAGGATTTTGTTTACTTAGAAAACAGTATTCAATTTCTGTCATTATTTCTTACAGAATATTCTAATATTTTACTTTTGTACTTTAAGTATTTTGAAATGTTTCAGCAACAAACTGATAAAAAGTTTTTTAATATTGTGGTTCTCATTACTTATTAAAACCTAAGAAAATATAATCACCAGTTGTTTCTGCTGATGTATGATCAAACTCAACCTTTCAATAACTTTCTTATAAAATAGCCTCAATAAATGAATATCTTAAAAGATAATCCCTGATAAACATTTAAACCATTAATGTGGTATTCAGTTCAGTTCAGTTCAGTCACTCAGTCGTGTCCAACTCTTTGCGACCCCATGAATCACAGCACGCCAGGCCTCCCTGTCTATCACCAACTCCTGGAGTTCACTCAAACTCATATGCATCGAGACGGTGATGCCATCCAGCCATCTCACTCTCTGTCGTCCCCTTCTCCTCCTGCCCCCAATCCCTCCGCATCAGTCTTTTCCAATGAGTCAACACTTTGCATGAGGTGGCCAAAGTATTGGAGTTTCAGCTTTAGCATCTTACCCCTTAGATTAATGGCATGCTCTTAGCAAAAGGAAAACACAGATAACAAATTGACCAAATTATATTTGAAATGACTTATTATTTAAAATTTGGTATCTGCACCCATCATTTAAAAAGCGGACATTTAATTTCAAAAAAACATGGGTTTTTTTAAGTATCTTTAATATTAACTTCTCATTTTTATATTAGTTTCTCATTTAAATGCTTTCTTCTCTGCAATCACCCACTGTGTTTCTTCAGTCTTTTAACTTCATTGAGGCTTTCAATGGCTAAGTCAAAGATCTTTCCTGGTAAATGTCACATTGCGCTTGAAAATACATGGGTTATTTTTAAATATCTTTTGATAATGTTTTCTAAAATAATTCCAGTGATAAGAAAACAGAAAAATCTGTATGATTTCGATACTTTTAGACCATGAAATTTTTGCACCTTGTTTTATGTCCTTGGATATGTTCTAGTGTCTCCTGATTTATAGTCTATGGGAACTTGAATAGAATTTGTATCCTGCTGTTGTGTGAAAATTGTATAAATCTTAATTACATTAAATTGGTTCATAGTACTTTTCAGGTCTACTATATCCTTCTACTTTTCTGTCTGTTTATCCTATTAATGTCTGAGAGTTTGATATTGAAGCTCCAACTAAAAATCTTAATTTACCTACTTAAAAATAACTGCAATATATAATAGAACAATAAGTAACTTTGTTCTGTATTTTCCAAATCTCCTATAGATGCATTATCATACTTTTATAATTAAAAAAATTTTTTAATGGGCAGAAAAAATTAATAAAATTAGGTATCTATGTTTTTTGTGAAGTGTGGGGTATGGGTATGAAGAAAGTCAATGTACACTGCTTTTAAAAAACTGAAATGATGGATTTTAATTGAAATGACTTTTAATTCAACAGTAATGGTAAGCCACTCCAGTACTCTTGCCTAGAAAATCCCATGGATGGAGGAGCCTGGTAGGCTGCAGTCCCTGGGGTCGCTAAGAGTCAGACACGACTGAGCAACTTCACTTTCACTTTTCACTTTCATGCATTGGAGAAGGAAATGGCAACCCACTCCAGTGTTCTTGCCTGGAGAATCCCAGGGATGGGGGAGCCTGGTGGGCTTCCGTCTATGGGGTCACACAGAGTCGGACACGACTGAAGTGACTTAGCAGCAGGAGCAGCAGCAGCAGCAGACTTTAGCGAACACCTGATGACCTAGTGTTCATGATGAACATTATCTATGAAAGGTCAAGTTGACATTTTGTATCTACTGATATGAGGTATCATTCTGCAGTCTTCCTGTTGAGAATACATGGCCTGAGCCTGGTCATGAAGAACCATCAGACAGACCCAGGTTGATAGTCATCCTACAGAATGTAAGGTCTGTACTCTTCAAATCTTTCAAGAATATGAAACATAAGGAAAGACTGAAGAACTGGCCCAGAATGGAGGAGATCAAAAACTAAATATAACATGTAATCCTGGAAAGGATACTAAACCAGAAAGGGGAAAAGTGACATTGTTGGCCAGCTGGCGAAATCTGAATGGATGGATATGAATCAGATGGTAATGTAATGCTGTAATGCCAATATTGATTCCTGGTTTGCACAATTGTATGCTTGTTTTAGGGAAAGACACTCTGGCAGATTTAGGGGTGATGAGACAACATCTAGCTCTCAAAGGATTCACAGATAGACTAATGATAATGGACACAGAGAGAAGAGTGAACAATGGAGCAAATGAAGTAAAATGTTAAACATTGGAGTATCTGGTCAAAGGGACTACAAGAGTTCTTTGTGTTATTTTAGCAATTTTTCTGTAGTATGAAATTGTTTCTAAATCATTTTTAGAAAATCTGAATTTACAGACTGACAAATCCAGGGATAGATATTCATTGCATGAAAGGATTTGTCTTAGCCATTTTATTATTAAAATATTGTTATTATACTAAAGTGTGACTTAATTTGTCAAAATTTGAATTGCATGCATTTCTTCACCAGACTACTGTCCATTGCCTTAAGCAAGTTAACTCATATCAAGCCTTTTAACAAGGAGTGAAATAAGTGAGGGAAATTAAAAGGCCCAAACTTCCAGTTGCAAAATAAATGAGTCACAAGTATGAAATGTACAGGGTGAGGAATCTAGTCAATGATTATGTAATACCTTTGTATGGTGACAGATGGTAACTAGACTTATCGTGGTGATTATTTTAAAATGGATAGAAATATCGGATCACTGTTTTGTAACAAACAAGAACTAACACAGTATTGTAAGTTAACTATACTTCAAAAACAACAAACAAATAAATGCATAGAAAAAAGGGATCATATTTGTAGTTACCAGAGGTGGAAATGGGGAGAGGGGGAATTAGATGAAGGTGGTCAAAGGGACAAATTTCCAGTTATGAGGTAAACAAGTACTAGGGATGTAATGTACAACATGATAAATATAATTAACACTGCTGTATGTTACATATGAAAGCTGTTAAAAGAGTAAATCCCAAGAGTTCTCATCACAAGGAAAAAATATTGCTTTGCTATTTCTTTAATTTTGTATCTATATGAGATGATGAATGTTTGCTAAATTTATTGTGGTCATCATTTCATGACATAACTCAAACCATAATGCTGTACACCTTAAACTCATACAGTGTTCAGTCACTCAGTTGTGTCCAGCTCTTTGTGACCCCATGGACTGTAGCCCACCAGACTCCTCTGTCCATGGCATTTCCCAGGCAAGAATACTCTAGTGGGTTGCCATGCCCTCCTCCAGGGGATTTTCCCGACAAAGGGATTGAATCCACATCTCTTGCATCTCCTACATTGGCAGAAGAATTCTTTACCAATGCACGACCTGGGAAGCCCCTAAACTCATACCATGCTGTATATCAACTATAGCTCAATAAAACTGGAAGAAAAAATAAAACACAAAAAAAAGAGATACTTTCAAATATACATTATGAAGTTTGGCTTTTAAATACAAAGAGAGTCTAGAAAATCTGCAGTTGTTAAATCAAGTAGTTTTTGCACCAAACATTGCCATCTGCTGGAAATAACAGTCCACAACACATACTACTCCATAAGAAAATAAGAAATTATTTTAAAATCCTAAGGCACATTTGAGACAAAATGACAAATGTAAAAAGATAACTAAATGGTGGAACCCATTTTTAAAATCCATTTAAAATTAATAATTCTGCATCTTTACATCCCAGAGTTTCAAAATCTTTTATAAGACATAAAAGCATATGAGGTAGGCAGGTCTTTAATGTTCTTTCTAATGAAATCACAAGAAGCAAAGGCAGAAATACAGGTGAGGGTACTTGATTCAGGACCCAGTATATGATGGGTTTCACTCAGTAAAAACACCTGCAGGGAATCAAAGAATCAAGGGGCAGGCAACTAGAGCTTCTTTTAGTCTAGTTGTTTTCAACAGGGAGAACAGCACCCTCTAGGGGACATAATGAAACGACGCAAGGATACTACTGGTATTAGAAGCATAGTAGAATGCCAGACGTCCTGCAGGGCACTGGGAGACCCACACAAAGAATTGAGAACAACTTCCAAAAGCCCCCATCCACCATTTACGTGAGTGAAAAACTGCTTATGATTATCTGCAGCTAGATTCTAACTTCATTTTACAATTAAAGTATTTTTGTGTGCTAAATCTTTTCAGTCGTTTCCAACTCTTTGCGACGCTATGGACCGTGACCCACCAGGCTTCTCTGTCCATGTGAATCTCCAGGCAAGAATACTGGAGTTGGTTCCCGTACCTTCCCCAGGGGCTCTTCCTGACCAAGGGCTCGAACTCTTGTCTCCGGCATCTGCTGCATTGGCAGGCAAGTTAATATACATTTATTTTTCCCCCAGGAATGCAACTACCATGTAAATTGAGGGAAAATGGTACTGTTTGGCTTGAAACTGTATTAAAATTGACCAACATTTCAGAAAATCATGGCATCCTTTAGAAAGATGTGATATTTGAGTCACCAATATAAAATAGTCCCATATTCATCTGTATTCATATATATCATATTTACAATGATTATACACATAGGTCCCTGGAGGAGGAAATTGCAATCTACTCCAGTATTCTTGCCAGGAAAATCCCATGGACCAAAGAGCCTGGCAGGCTGTATGTAGTCCATAGGGTCCCATAGAGTGGGATATGACTGAGCATGCATACACGCACGAATACACATAGGTGCAAGCATCTAACAATGACTGAATATATCTTATTAAAAATTGATTTTTTTATTTAGCCTTTATATTATAGGTGTGGTGCTATACTGATGTCTCTTGAAACTATCTGTAAGACAAGTGTAATTATCTAGTATCTATTAAAATTATTTTACAACAGCAAAGGGAGAAGGATAAAACATTTGTTATTAAAAGAAGATATTAATCTGATAGGGTTGAGAACTACTGATCCAGCTCCATTCCCTCACTTTACTATGGGGAAACTGAAGTCCAGAAAAGAAAATGAACTTGCTCAAGATCAAGTATGAGTTTGAAGTAAACCGGTACCAAAATTCTCTGATTCTCAAATTCAGCTATTGGTCCATGGTGCCTGAAAATCAGGAATGCATCTTGCAAAAAAAAAATCTATATATGTGGCTAGGGTCTCAAGCTAGCCCACAACTAAAGCTTATATAACTCACATACACAGATACGTAGCTAAAATTAATGTGATTAGAGTGAAATCAAAAAAACTCTTTCATTGGTTGTATAAACAGTAAGTTTTCTAAAGTAAAATGTGATGAGTAGAAATACCTTAGCCTGGCATTCAAGGCCATTCAAAATGTGTCTCAAATCTATCTTTCTAACCTTTCTACAAATACTGTTTACACATAAACTATTAAAGTCTGGGGTGTTATACTGAATCTTTTTGGCCTTTATATACCCAGGACTTAACACCTGGCACCTAGAATGCACTTATTACCTATTGCTGAATGAATAAACAAATGAAAAAAATTTCTTTCAGACAAATCTATTCACTGTTCCCCACATACACATGTACATTCTCACCTGGAAAGCCCTTCCTCTAGCCCTCCTCCAAATTCCTAAATTCCTGGTCTTTTAACTAAGTCTACGACCTTTCCCAGAATGCCTTGTACATTCTACCCGTGCTATCCAAACCATCTTCAGCATCCTTCAAGGACTAGCTCAAGGCCTCTCTTGTAGAAAGACTTCTTAGCATCTGGGAGTTCTGCCCAGCCTGGGCCTGGACGGTGGAATCTGGCCTCCCCTGCCCACCTGAATCCGGGGGCTTCTGGGAACCGATCCAGCCCCTCCACCAGCCCCCTAGCGCCTCACCTTTTGGATGCCCCAGGGCCTGCTGGCCTCTAGACACTGTCTTCCCGCCAGAGCCCCGCCCTACCTCGGGGGCTGTCTGTAAAGCCCTCCCATCCCCACCCTTCATTCCCCAGCATAGTTCCTGCCCATTGTAAACTCACACCATGGGGACTTCCCTGGCAGTCAGGGAAGCAAGATTCCACATGCCAAAAAATAAATAGATAAAAAATAAAAATAAACTCACACCATTAAAGTGGCTGTTTTAGGAGCCTGGATTCTGTAGCTAACTTAATCTAGATTTATAATCCTTTACATTTGTGAACTTGGGCAAGTGACTTTATGAGTCTCAGTTTTATAGTCTATAAAATGAAGATTTAAAGGGAATTCCTGGTGGTCCAGTGGTTAGGACTCGGCACTTTCACTGCTGTGGTCTGGGTTCAACCCCGATCGGGGAACTAAGATTCTGAAAGCCAAGAGGCCAAAAAAAAAGGAGATTTAAAATACCTTAGTTAAACTAGGTACTTTATAAAAATTCCCATGCTAGGCACATGCCTGCCAAGTCGCTCAGTTGTGTCCAATTCTTTGCGACCCGGTGGACTGTAGTCCACCAGGATCCTCTGTCCATGGGATGCCCCAGGCAAGAATACTGGAGTGGGTTGCCATGCCCTCCTTCAGGGGATCTTCCTGACCCAGGGATCAAACCCGCATCTCCTGCATTGGCTGGCGGATTCTTTACCACTGAACCACCAGGGAAGCATCATGTCACCAACTAGAGACATTAATAATACTGCACTAGATTTACATCTTCCCTTTCTTCTAAGTGTAATTCTTATGTCTCTTGCATTGCATTACTGCTGAGCCACCAGAGAAGCCCAGGAACATAATAGACCCTCAAAAATATTTGTTATATAAACAAATGAATACAAGGTCTTCATTCAAATGTTAATCATTATGATCCCATCCTTCAGTAACTTCTGAACAAAGTCATTATATAAACTATATGTGAAAAAGTTGGCTTAAAGCTCAACATTCAGAAAACTAAGATCATGGCATCTGGTCCCATCACTTCATGGCAAATAGATGGGGAAACAGTAGAAACAGTGGCTGACTTTATTTTTCTGGGCTCCAAAATCACTGCAGATGGTGATTGCAGCCATGAAATTAAAAGATGCTTACTCCTTGGAAGGAAAGTAATGCCCAACCTAGATAGCATATTGAAAAGCAGAGATATTACTTTGTCAACAAAGGTCCGTCGAGTCAAGGCTATGGTTTTTCCAGTGGTCATGTATGGATGTGAGAGTTGGACTATAATGAAAGCTGAGCACAGAAGAATTGATGCTTTTGAACTGTGACATTGGAAAAGACTCTTGAGAGTCCCTTGGACTGCAGGAGATCTAACCAGTCCATCCTAAAGGAGATCAGTCCTGGGTGTTCACTGGAAAGACTGATGTTGAAGCTGAAACTCCAATACTTTGGCCACCTGATGTGAAGAACTGACTCATTTGAAAAGACCCTGATGCTGGGAAAGATTGAGGGCAGGAGGAGACGGGGACGACAGAGGATGAGATGGTTGGATGGCATCACCGACTCGACGGACATGGGTTTGGGTAAACTCCGGGAATTGGTGATAGATAGGGAGGCCTGATGTGCTGTGGTTCATGGGGTTACAGAGTCGGACAAACTGAGCAACTGAACTGAACTGAACTTGTGGATAATGGGAGCCAAGTTTCTCAATATCGGAGAAAGAAGTTACAGATCAGCAAGGGGAGAGGGCTAGCATGATCACTGCGGTCAGAGAGATCAGTATGAATTCCTATTTATCATATTTATTTTATCCATTTATTTTTATATTTTCCCATTTACAATTAGAAAATAATCTATGGAGTGCTACTTCGTCACTGTGAGAATAACTCATTTTCTCCAGCACTCAGTCATCTACAGTTTTAATATCCTTTAATCAATTATTGACCTGAATCAATTATTTAGTTGGAGGATGAAAGGAGACTTATTTTCTTTTTTTTCTTTTTACCGCACTGTCTGGCATGTGGGATCTTAATTCCCTGACCAGGGACTGAACCTGTGCCCCCTGCATTGGAAGCGAGGAGTCCTAACCACTGAACCACCAGGGAAATCCAGATAAAGAGACTTATTTTCAAATTCTGTCATTCCCACTGAAGCAATTCAATAAATGGTAATTAAGTACACAGTTTCTCATTTGTCCACTGAAATCTATGTTATAGGTTCAATACGATTTTTTATTATAGAGAATTGAAATTTCATTTTCATAATATTAAATTTAAAATAATATAATCTTACCAAGTTTAAATTTAAATAATGTAGAAGAAAATTTAATCATATGGCAAGTGTTTACATTATCTGGTTAAGTTAAAAGGGCAGATTACAAAACAATGTAGCTCGTCCAGTTCTCACAACCTAATGACACTACTAGTAGCAAGCATTGTTTGAGCTCCTTCTTTGTGTCAGAAACTATACCACGTACCTTTAGTTATATTCCCTTATTTAAATTTCACACCTGTGATGTAGATAATTACTATTATTGACCCTGTTTTACAAATGAAGAAACTGAAGATTGAAGAGGTAAATGGTAGCAAGAGCTAGTATAGTAAGTAGTGATAGAAAATAGGAATTCAAACCCAGCTCTCTGATTTCAGCATTATCTCTTAATTCCATACACCAAAATTTTCATGGTGGTTCTCAGCACATGGTGGTATTCTAAATGACTTTTATTTACATTTTGTGATCTTTATATATTTTTACAATGAACATGAATTACTACTATAATTTTTTTTTTACTTAAAACAACTGACAAGGACCCACTAAATAGCACAGGAAACTATACTCGCTATTATATAATAACCTATAAGGGGAAAGAATCCAAAAAGAATATACATATATATATATATAACTGAATCTCTGTGCTGTACACCTGAAACTTACATGATATTGTATATCAACTATTGTTCAATAAAAATTTTTTTAATTTAAAAAGTAAAAATTTCTAGTTCAATAGAATCTTGTAAGCTACTATAAGACACAACAACCATGTACACCTAGTGTACACAAAGTAGAATCTGCAGTGGGATATAAATATTACTCCAGAATAGTACTCCATAGTCAAAGACGATTCTAAACTGTTGAGTTAGACTCAGTCAAAGGTTTCTGTATTAGGAGACTTAAAAACACTAATTTTCCTCCCAGCAGTAAAGAATCTGCCTACCAAGCAGGAGTTTGAATTTGACCCCTGAGTCGGGCAGGTCTCCTAGAGAAGAAAATGGCAACCCACTCCAGTATTCTTGCCTGGGAAATCCCATGGACAGAGGAACCCAGTGGGCTACAGTCCATGGGGTCGAAAAGAGTCAGACAGAGCAACTAAGAAACAACATCACTCATGTGCTTTCTGAAGCTACAAAAGCAGACAGTAGAAAGTAGCATTTTCCAAACTTATTTGACTAGCATTCTTGGGAATGCACTTTGGGACATGTTGATGTGTACGATTATCACTGGGTAAAAAATTTTAAAAAACACAAACATTTCAACCCAAGACATAAAATAAAGAAACAGCACCATCAAAGATATTCATAACCACTCTTCCTGGCGCCCTCCCCACAACTATAACAGCAACTTTCTGGTGTTCAGATACAGAATATTGTGGTTAAAAGCAATTAAGTAAAGGCAAAAAAAGAATGTTGTGGCTTAGTGCATTCTCACTGTATAAGTGCACTCTGCACCTATGAGCTACTTTCATATAAGACATTTGTAAAGCAAGCACTCCTGTATCTGAGAGAAGAAATAGGAAACACTGGGTGTCTACTACTGACTAGGAGCTGTGCTAAATATTTTATATGTTTGTTCACTTATCTCTGCTAGCAATCACATGAGGTGACTATTTTATCCCCATTTTACAGATCAGGAAATATAGGCTTAATGTAACCTGCCCAAGTTCACACAGCTAAGAAATGTCAAAGCCAGGATTCAGACCTTGGGTTTGTCTGGTTCTTTCCATTGTACCACATCTGGAAGCCACAGGCCTTCTAAGCACCTTAAATGAGTTTGAATGTGAAGGAAAATTCCTCTTCTGAAATAGCTCCCAGGATTAAGGAAGGTTAAAGAACAAGAAGTTGAGATCTAACCCCAAATAAGGCAATTCCCCCCAAACCCCCATATGCTATAGCTGCATCTAAACTTGCACTTTAGCTCTTTTGACTGCCACAGTTGCTTCCTAACAGGCAGACAGACCACTAACGCCATACCACGTAGGCCCCTGGCTGGAGTCTAAACTTCAGTTTAGATGTGCTTTCCCTTGACATTTCCTGTAAACATAAGTGTTATTACACTTAAATTGTTTTATTTTATTATTTTTTTCTTCCAGTTTTACTGAGTATAATTGATATACAGCACTGTATACATTTAAGGTGTACAGCATAATGATGGGACTTAATATATGTCGTGAAATCATGACCAGAATAGGTTTAGTGAGCATCCATCATCTCATATAGATACAAAATTAAAGAAATTTAAAAATATGTTTTCCTTATGATCAGAACTCCTAGGATTTACTCCCAACTTTCATATATAACATACAGCATTAATTATGTTTATCATGATGTACATTACATCCCTAGCACTTATTTATCTTATAACTCCAAGTTTGTAGTTATGACCACCATCATCTAATTCCTCCCTCCCTCATCCCCTGCTTCCAGTAACCACAAATCTAATCTCTTTCTCTGAGTTTGTTTTTGAAGTATAATTGACCTACAACTCTGTCAGTTGTTACACAACATAGTGATTCAATATTTCTATACATTTCAAAATGATCACCACAAATAAGTCTGTTACCATCCTACACTTAATTTTAATAGCCAATTCATAAGTGATAAAAATGTATAAGAGCTTCCACTCTTCAATCTACTTCTGATAATAGCTTGGAGTTGGAATACTATTTTCAATCACTAGGGAAAGGTTATTTTAATTTCTTCAGGGTGTACTTCATTCCTTTTCCCAGATTACACTTCTGTGTTTCATCCAGAGATTAGAAGACTGGACTATACTTATTGGACTGGTAAATTGCCTGTTTTCACCAATTGTATTTTGGGTAAACTGCAGGATGTAGGATCAAGTAATCCTGACCTCTAGCTGGATGACTCAAAGTATACACACACGTCTCTAACATAAACGCTTTTCATTTTCTTTACAGTAACTCTGTAGGCAGAAAATATAATAGACCTTTAATATAGAAAGTCAGAATGGAATAGTGGAAAAACTATGAGTTTGGGGCCAAACAGACTTGAGTTTGAATATCACTTCCACCTCCTGCTAGCTATGATCTGGAGAAAATTACTTCAGCTCGCTGGGCTTCAGGATCCTCATTTATAAAATGGAGATAACCACTCTAGGTGATACATAGGGACAAAAGCAAGGCATCCCCAAACTGGAATTGCTTTGAGAATGAGATTAGGAAGAATTGTGTTATAATGGTTGTCAGGCCATCTATAGAAATGACACAAACCAAGCACAATTTGTAAGTGTTCAAAGAGATTTGAGACCTGATCCCAAATAAGGTGATTAGGGTTTGGTCTCAGGAAAGCACATCCAAAGTTATAAGAAATAAGTCTTGTATAAAATCAAGTATAATCAAAGCTGAATCAAAAATATGACACATAGTCTTTAAGAAAAACTATAAAGAGAACTACATATACCTACATAGTGATAAAAAGTTTTCCCTATGAAAGGAAAGCCCCAGTGTTCATTTTCTGGAGAAGTACCTCTAATACTGTCCAAGGCTAAGAGTACCTGACCCATGAATATGAACATCTTGTCCATGTGCCATATGAATATCATCTTTTAATACTTGTCTTCCTTTTTCTCTGGGGTCCTATGTTCACCAAGAAACTTTCTACTTATTCTACTCTATTTATATTTGTTTTCTCTTATCTATTTATCATAGGCAGATGTGCTAACCAGCTAACATGAATGATGTGGTCAACGAGGCATTTATATTTCCCCAAATAAATTATGAAATTGGTGTTCTGGTTTATACATTGGATCCTTAGGAGTTTGCCTAGTATGAATCTATCTCACTTTGTTATACTCACAGAATTAAAATTCTGAAGCAAGACTTTTTAAATTGATAGAAACCTAGTATTGCTGAGCATGCTAGGGAACAGCCTAGCAACTTTTTTGCAAAGAATTTGGTAATGTGTTAAAATGTGCACACCCTGGGACTTCCCTGGTGGTCCAGTGGTTAAGACTCTGTGCTCCCAATACAGGGTCCCGGGTTTGATCCCTGATAAGGGAATTAGATCCCACATGCTGCAACTAAAGATCTTGCATGCAACAACAAAGATCAAAGATACTGTGTGCTGCAACTAAAACCCAGCGCAGGCAAACAAATAAATATATATTTTTAATGTTTACACCCTGTTACCTAAATTCCTACTTCTAGGAATTTAATGCAAGTAGATAATCAGACAAATAAAAAAGGATGCTAATTAAAGCACTGTTTATAAGAATTAAAAATTAGACATTTGCATTTTTATCAATAGGGCACTAAATAAGTTGATTACAGCCTGTACATTAAATATACTATGCAGTCAATAAAAACAAGGTGGTGACTCTGTATTTATTGACCTGGAAAAATGCCCATGACATACACAGTAAGTAAAAATAATATATATAATATCCCATTTGTACAAAGTTGTGTACTTTTTAGCACCACACACAGTATTTTCCTACAGAAAATGATATCCCCATGGTCTATGAAATGCTGCATGTTATAATCTTCTTTTGGAAATTTACAATGCTGTTTATCATAGTGAATACTCTTAAAGCCATTGTTTTAACATTTTTAACCTAGCATTATCCAAAGTAACCTCATCATAGATCCTTTTTTTTCATGTAACACCTTTTAAAATAAAAAGCTAAAATTAAAAAAAAAAAGCTAAAATGAATAAAATATAAAGGAACTTGTTTCCAGAAAACCCTTTGGGAAACATGGGCTTCAAAGAGCTGGTAGATTATTCACCAGAATGTTATTAGTCTATCTACCTATTTACCAAAAATACATACCATCTTTATAAAAATAGCTATTCACAAAAGGGATAATTCCAGATGTACAAATAATAATAAATGTTATATGTTGAGGACCTATTCTGTATCATGCTAAGGGCTTTATATATTCTGAAAATGAGGATGAAATAACATGAGAAGAAATTGAGCCTCAGAGATCACATGACTTGCCTATGCACATGTGGCTAGTAAATGGCCAAGCCATAGTTTGAACTGCAGGTCAGTCCAAATGTACAATATGTCTGCTCTTTTCACTATACTAGACTTTGTCTCTTCCACAAGATACTCTTCCTTTAAGGTCTCACTTGAGCAGTCAGCCAGTCTGCCAACCCCAGGCAACACCTCTCTGGTTTCTCATGTACCTCATTCAAACCTCACTATGAAGTAAGAATAAAGCACCTGGCAAGGTACCTGAAATGTAGTAGATTAAATACAGCAATTCCTGTAATGATTGTCCTTTGAATGGTTTTAACATAAAAAACTTACCTTCTTTCTTGGACTCCTAAGGTGCGCTACACAACTTTCAATTGATAGAAATTAAGGCTTTAATATTAAGACTTCCCTGGTGGCTCAGACGGTAAAGCGTTTGCCTACAATGCGGGAGACCCTGGTTCAATCCCTGGGTCAGGAAGATACCCTGGAGAAGGAAATGGCAATCCACTCCAGTACTCTTGCCTGGAAAATCCCATGGACGGTGGAGCCTGGTAGGCTACAGTCCATCAGGTCACAGAGTCGGACACGACTGAGCAATTTCATTTTCGTTTCATATGATATTTATATACTTGATTTGGAAAAAAAAAGTAAGATTATGCCTTGGAATACTCACTTCAAATTTCACAGAGTAAGTGTAGATGATGTTCAACTTATCTGTATAGTCTCCAGGAACTTCCATGGGGGTTCCATTACAAGTTAGATGGTTTTCATCTACATGGTTATAGCTAGTAAAAGAGAGGGAGAAAAGGAAGGGAAGGGAATTTTTATACCAAATTGAAACTGTAAATCTCTGATTCATGGCTCTTTGGGCATGTAATAACAGCAGGCTGATAAAAATGGGCCTTTCGTTATATTCTGCATTTAAAACTCTTTACAATTTAAAATATTCTTGTTTCTAAATGTCCCTAACATGCAAATAGACTCAATATACTGCCCAAAACACAATACTTAAGAACTCTCTCTTTGCCTATGGATAGATTTTTTTTTAAATCCTTCTATTAGCAAATGGCTTTATTTTTTCATCTTTCATCCCATCCCCCTCTTCTATATACTAAAAAAAATCTATCTTGTAACCTCAACTATAGAGATAGAAAATCAAATAGATGAGACAGAAATCATATTTATAAGCACCCAGAGATTTGAGGGCCTACTGTGTGTAAAATGCCATGCTTAGCCATAAAAGGGCCTGAGGATATATCTATGTGAACCTTTTGTGTTTGAAAAAGAGAATGATTATTAAAACCCAAAGATGGAAAACAAAAACTAGAGAAGCTTGAAACTAGACAGGACTGGTGAAGCTAGCAAATGCCTAGTCAGAAATAAAGTGACTCTTCTATTTCTTGAAAAATAAAAGAATAAAGGGGAGAGAGAAAAATCAAAAGGAGAAACCATGTTGCCTCATTTTTTAATTAGTAAACTCAACATACAGTTTAGCCCGTGGTTTCTGTCTAAAGATTAATATGCAATCCTGATGAGATTATTATCTCTACACATACATGCACAATCTAACCACTCGCTCACAACTGCAAAGGCTATTGGTATGCACATCTTTTGTATTCATTCTTGTAACTCTACTTACTGTCTGGTCCATAACATGCCCTTATAAGTGTAGGATAAATGTATTCTATTTAAAGCCAAA
Organism: Moschus berezovskii; assembly: GCF_049115385.1. Classification (NCBI taxonomy): domain Eukaryota; kingdom Metazoa; phylum Chordata; class Mammalia; order Artiodactyla; family Moschidae; genus Moschus; species Moschus berezovskii. Next base: position 127,103,749 of record NC_142488.1, on the reverse strand, counting down.
ATACATTTTAAAATAGCTATGAATTAGAGAAATCATAATTGTTAAGGCTACAGGTCAACATTTCACACTGAAGGGAAAAATTAAATTACTACATGATAACGCATATCAAATATGCTCTGAAGTATGGGTCTTGAACCCCGCACAGGGAAGATCTGCATTTCATATGAGAGACTATGTGGCAAAAATCCTATAAAGGTCTCTAATCAAGTTAGAAGCCCTATTTTAAACCACTGGCCTTATATATTGATTGTATAAGGCCTTCCAGGCCACTTTCACAACTTCAACTTTTACTCTGAGATGGGAAGTCACTGGAAGATTCTAAGTGGAGGATTGACACGAGCTGAAATTTAAAAAGGGTCATGTATATGTATGGCTGAGTCCCTTTGCTATTCACCTGAAACTATCACAACATTTTTAATCATCTATACCCCAATACAAAATAGAAGTTTAAAATAAAAAAATAAAAAGGAATGCTCTGAATGCTGTATTGAGAAAAGGTTATGAGAAGACAAGGGTAGCAGCAAGGAGACCAGCCAGGTTTCTGCAACAACCAGGTAAGGTATGACGATGTCCTGGACCAGCTGATAGTGCTGGAGGTGATGAGAAGTGGTGGATTCTAAATATGTTTTTAAAATAGAGTCACATGGGGAATTCCATGGTGGTCTCTGGGCTTCCATCACAGGCAGCATGGGTTCCATCCCTGGTCTAGTAACTAAGATTCCACAAGCCATATGGTGCCGCCAAAAAAAAAAAAAAAAAAAAGACAGAAGCACATGGTATACAAGAGGATTGGACCAGATATAGGGTATGAGGGAAGAATGATAAAGAGAAATCAAGGGTGATGTCATGGTTTGGGGGTCTGAACAATAGAAAGATATAGTTGCCATCTATTGAGATGGAGAAGACAACAAGAGAAGTGGGTTTGGAGGGAAGATTAGACGTTTATTTGGGGAAATGCCTATTAGACATCCAAGTGGCAAATAGACAGCTAAATATACAGGTCTAGAAACCTAAGAGGGGCTTCCCAGGTGGCATTAGTGGTAAAGAATCTGCCTGCCAATGCAGGAGACACAGTAGACATGGATTTGATCCCTAGGTCAGGAAGAGCCCCTGGAGGAGGGCACGACAACCCTTTCTAGTATTCATGCTGGAGAAACCCATGGACAGAGGAGACTGGTGGGCTACGGTCCACAGAGTAGCAAAGAGTCAGACATGACTGAAGCAACTGAGCACACACACACAGAAATCTAAGTGTCATTGTGGTATCTGATGCCAGGAGATAGGGTAAGATCACCAAGGTGAGTATAAATAAAGAGGCAGAGCTCAAATACTGAGTTCTGGAGCCCTCTGATATTAAGAGGTTGGAGAAATGAGGGACTTCCCTGGCAGTCCAGTGGTTATGACTCCATACTCTCACTGCCAAGGGCCCAGGTTCAACCCCTGGTTGGAGAACTAAAATCCTACAAACCGTGTGGTAAACCCAAAAACGACCAAAAAAAAAAGAGAGAGGTTGGAGAATTTGGAAGACTGATGAGCAACCAGTGAGACAAGAGAAAACCAGGAAAGTGGTAACCCAAAAGCCAATGCAGCAGGTGTTTTAAGGAAAGAGATAATCAGCTATGGAAACCATCAGGGAAATTAACAGGGTACAGTACCTGAAAGAAAACACAAGACTTTAGACTTAGAAAACAATTAGGCCTAACTCACATCTATGACCTTGAGCAGTCCTTATTCTTAGGGGACCAAATAAATGAGCTTTGCTGTGATTAGATAAAAATTTTATTGCATGCATACATAAGTGATTACTATGGGCAGGATAGATAAATACAGCTCTAGAAAATTATTTTCTTGGCTTTTTTTTACTCTGTCTGACCCTGAGAATATGAAATGTGCCTGTAAGCACTAAATTTGATTTTCATATTACTACCTTTCTACCCAAATGACTTTCAACAGTAACAGCCATTCTGAGTCAGATCTCACAGTCCATGAACCTAAAATTCTATTCCCACTAATCAGAAGTGACATACACAAAGAAGCATGGGTGATTGCCCTTGACAATGGTTAGTATTCCCTGGCTTCTCTGAGTAGCTGTTTATCCTGTTAATGATAAACATGCCCTGATCCTTTTAATCTTTCTTTTATTTCCTATCTGCAATACCTTATGAAATAAATCTTCAAAAAATTTTAACATAGCCACTAATTTCCAAAAGAATATCTTTTTACAAAGATAAATCAGAGTTGGAAAGTACCAATGTTCTTCATCTTTTGGGGTCTTGTTTATCTAATGAAATGTATGGACCCTTTTACCCAGAAAAATACACATCAATAAAAACTGGGCTTGATGCATCAGAATCTATATTAAAAACCCCTAATTCAGTCCCTTCCTCTTGTAGATGAGGAAATTGAGCCTGTGAGACATCAAGTTAATGTACCCAGGGCCAAAAGCTTGGTACAATACATTCTTTAACTATTCTTTCCCTTTGGTCATTAGTTGTGACAGATGGAACAACCTTGGTTAAAATAAAATAGGCTAGTAGACTTAAAAACAATGAAATCTGATCCATCTTGATGAACTTAGGGTTGACTTCCAAAATGGAACCAGCAGATATGAGACTAAAATCCAAATTTCCAAATTCCTTTTTCTGTGTTCATAAAACTATAACACACTTACCTCCTTTAATATACTTCACCTTAGTCTCAAAGGATAACTTCCTCCATCCTAATATATCAGATTTTATATTTTACCCATATCAATCATGATTTGATATATTGTGTGATTTATTCCCCCTCCCTCTTTTAATTGAAGAGTATCAATCTTATCCTACAGTTTCAAAGAATCTTGAAGTTAGAACATCATTTGCACCTCTCCAGTCTCTTACCCAATGCAGAACTGCCCTTGAAATTCATTAAGTAGTCACTTACTAGGGACCAGACACTATGCTGGGTCCCTAATTATGAAATCTCTAAGAGCTGGGTCATGTAGGCTCTTCCTACAAACATCTAGGGATTAACTACTCACTACTTCTTGAGAGTGCTTATTCAACTGTTAGAGAGCTCTAACTGCTAGCAGATTCTTCCTCAAACCCAGCTGATACCTGCCTAATAGACTCCATTGGAACTAGAATTCTCCTCTGAACAAACACAAACCTTAACATAATCTCTGTCATATGGCAGCAACTAAAGAAAAGAGTTAGGACACCCTCAATAAGGCTATTCTCTTCCAGATCTGTCAGTTCTTTCTCACATTACATGTTACTCAGATGCTTACCATAACTAAAAGGGAATAAAATTGTCTATTTGATTTTTTAAACTTTATGTCTAAGGTTATATCACACATATATCCTAAAAATGAAAATTCTGGTGAAATCTTCTACATTTTGAATTAATTTTTAAATTAATGGAACTAATTTAAAAGATATTCTATAATTACCTTTTGGGTTCAAGTCTAGCAGAAACCAATTTTGAAACATGCCAATCTACTTCATTTTCACTGTGATATGTAATGGTAATATCAACGTGGTTGAAGAGGTAGTAAGTATTATTTTTGTTGAATTCAGGCTGCAAAAATATAAAGAAATTTGAAAGAAGTTTTAATTTTTCCTACAAACTCAAAAATATAAATTGTGAGCATGGACTGAAAATGGGATATATTAGTTCTAAAAAACCAAGCTATAAATTAAGCATACTGAAGTGTAAATGTGTTTTTATAAGATTAAAACTGCGGCCCTGAACATCTGGACTAAAATTAAGATGTTACTTAATTCTATTGTCTTAAACAGTTGTTACAAAAGAATAATATTGAAAATGTAAAATTCACAAATGCACACATTGCTGGTTTTTAACCACACAAAAATATGAAGTAATGCAAATAAACTAATAAAACGTTATAGGTACTTAAAGTTTAAGCATATCAAGAGTTTGGGCTTTATTTATGGTAAAAGTAAGGAAACAAAAAATAGAAAGAAGACGTGTTGCAGAATGTAAACTGTGGTGTCTCTGGGTAGTGAGACTACAGGCACTCATTTTTCCACTGGTTCTTTAGATTTTTCTGTACTTACCAAATTTTGCATAATGAGGGTATATTTACATTTATAATCAGAGGCATCAAACAGAGGCATCAAAAAGTGAATTAAACTCCCTACCAGTCAAGTACTCATTAGTTCGTTCCCTAACAGCCACAACTATATCTGTAGGTAATTATCCTACATCAATGCTTCTTAAACTTGAAAGTTTATACAAATCACCCAGGGATCTTGTTAAAATGCAGATTCTGCCTCACTGGGCCTAGTATGAGACTTGAGATTCTATATGTCTAACAAGCTCCCAGGTGGTGCCGATGCTACTGGTCCTGGAACACACTTTGAGAACCACTGCTCTAATTCAGAAGAAAGAAAACTTCTGACTGCTCTTTTCTGGTAAAAGTAGTTAAGGGAGAGTGAATGATTATTTTTCCATAAGGATGTGGGAGAAGCTTCTGTATAAGATTTGTGATGGGTTGGACTGTATCCCCCAGTGCAGTTAAATGAAAGACAATATAACCATTCAGAGAAATACAATGCAGCTACAGTAGATCTGCACGTACTGGTATGGAGGTATGGCCATGATACATGCTAAAAGAAGCAGCACACTGCGCTTAGTCACTCAGTCACATCCAACTCTTTGTGACCCCATGGACTCCATCCCTCCAGGCTCCTCTGTCCATGGGGAGTCTCCAGGCAAGAATACTGGAGTGGGTTGCTGTGCCCTACTCCAGCGTATCTTCCCCACCCAGGGACTGAACTCAGGTCTCCCGCATTGCAGGTGGATTCTTCACCATCTGAGCTGCCAGGGAAACCCAAGAATTCTGGAGTAGGTAGCCTATCCCTTTCTCCAGGGGATCTTCCCAACCCATGAATCGAACTGGGGTCCCCTGCATTGCAGGCAGATTCTTTACCAGCTAAGCTACCAGGGAAGCCCCAGAAGCAGCACAGCATAGGGGTTAAAGAAGTGGACTCCACAGTCAAATTGCCAAGGTTGAAGGCTCAGGTATGTCATGTGCCAGCCTGTGTGACCTTGGCCAAGTTGCTTAACCAATCAGTGTCTTGATTTCTGCACCTTTACTGTAGACATTATAACAGGGTGTGTGTTAGTTGCTCAGTCATGTCCGACACTTTGTGACCTCATGGTCTGTCCATGGAATTCTCCACACAAGAATACTGGAGTGGGTTGTCATTCCCTTCTCCAGGGGATCTTCCCGACTCGGGGATTGAACCCGGGTCTCCTGCATTGCAGGCAGATTCTTTACCATCTGAGCTACAGGGTACTGGGAGCATTAAATCAACGCATGAAAAGCATTTCAACTACCATGAGGCATAAAGTACTGGATCTGAGAGATAACATGGTAACAAGGTCCTTCAGGATCTGAATCCTGCTTACCTCTCCAGACTCATCTGCTGCCATAGCCTCTACTTAAAATCTGATAAGTTACTACAAAAGAATTCTTTATTCTGTGCTCTCACAGCACTCAGCTCATATCTGTGCCACTTATATCAGATTGTAGTCGGTGTATTTACATGTTTACATCCCCAAGTAAATTGTGTTCCCCATTTGATCACAAGGCTAGGAATTTTGTCTGGCTCATTCATTCGTTCAACAAATATTTTTGAACATCTACTATGTGCCAGGCACTTCTCAAACATGTTCTCAGAGCTAATATCCTGTAGATGTTCAAAAAATACAAGAGGCAGTTTGGTATGGTGCAAAGAGAACAGAATTTGGATCAAAAAAACATTGGCATGAGGGAATTCCCTGGTGGTCAAGTGGTGAAAACTCAGTGCTTTCACTGCCATAGTCTGCGTTCAGTCCCTGGTTGGGGAACTAAGATCCCGCAAGCTGCATGGTGTGGCCAAAAAGCAACAACAACATTGAGATGGAATTCACATTTTGCCACATACAATCTTTTGTATATCAATTTTTTGGGGCCTTGGTTTTCTTAGCTGTAAAATGGGGCTGCTGCTGCTGTTGCTTAGTTGCTCAGTCATGTCTGACTCTTTGCTACACTATGGACTGTGGCCCACCCGGCTCATCTGTCCGTGGGGATTCTCCAGGCAAGAGTACTAGAGTGGGTTTCCATGCCCTCCTCCAGGGGATCTGCCCAACCCAGGGATCGAACCCAGGTCTCCTGCATTGCAGGCAGATTCTTTACTACTGAACCACCAGGGAAGTCCATAAAATGGGGCTGCTGCTGCTGCTGCTAAGTCACTTCAGTCGTGTCCAACTCTGTGTGACCCCATAGACAGAAGCCCACCAGGCTCCCCCTTCCCTGGGATTCTCCAGGTAAGAACACTGGAGTGGGTTGCCACATCGCTTAATTCATAAAATTATTAAGAGGATTAAGTGAGAAATCATATGGAAAGAGCTAGTACAGTGCTCGGCACAGAATAAGGAAGTCATTAAATGTTAGATTCCTTCCTACTAGATATTAAAATTATGCTTTAAAACTTTAACTAGATTTCCAATTCCCATCTTATTTGGGCCAGATCTCCTGCTGCAAAGCACAAATGATAAACATAAAAAATATCTCCTTAAAAGCAACATGAACATAGGATGTAGCACACTAAGAGTTACCCCTAATGTAAACTATGGACTTTAGGTGGTCATCATGTGATGCATCAATGCAGGCTCATCAGTTGTAATGAATGTCCCACTCTGGTGGAGGATGCTGAGAATGGAGGAGGTTATGTCTGTATGACACAGAGGGTACATGGGAAATCTCTGTACCTTTCTCTCAATTTTACTATGAACCTAAACCTACTCTAAAAAAATAGGCTTTAAAATTTAAAAAAGCAACATGAGGTGACAAGAAAGTAAGGAACTACCAATGCTAAATTCTTTTTTTATTTATTATTCTTATTGTTTATTTATTTTTATTTTTTGGCCATGCCATGTGGCATATAGGATCTTAGTTCCTTGAACCAGGGATCAAACCCATACCCCCTGCATTGGAAGCCCAGAGTCTTAACCACTGGATTGCCAGGGATGTCCCAATGCCAAATTCTAAGGGGAAGCAGCAAGCCGGAGAGGCCAGCTGGGTAAGGAAGCACTGATGCTGCTCTTGCCTGGAGGATACCTGCTAATTTGGGCAAACCTGAACTTCGGTTTGGGCAGCTTCATAGGATGAGGAGTGGGGCACTCGGGAAGGGCCCTCCCAGATGAGAAGGCTAATATGAGACCCTCTGCACACTAAGCTGAGTCCACCCACCCCTTCCAAAAGCAACATCCTCAGGATAAAGGTGAGCCAGAAGTGAGCCTACTCCTATAGTCCCAACGGACTATTGGGAAGATGGCCTCAAAGATAAACAGAACCAGGTTGGGATAGGGGGAGAGAAATAAAACTGTCCTCAAAAATCATAGATTTGCAGGCTGAATTCACATCATCTAAGTTGCCTCAGGAAGTTTAAGTTATGAATTTGCCTTAAGGTGTTCCCAGACTGGTATTTCCCAAAGACACCATGTGAAAGTAAATGAAAATCCCTCTCTGAAGGAAAGTACTTTGACCCTAGGACTCAGACTCCATAAATACTACTTGAGACCGATGAATATGAAATCAAAATAATGAAGCATACAAGGAAAAAGGAATCATGAGCAGGAACCAGCAGAAACAAATTTGTAAAGATTTCAGATCCAGGAATGATAAGAGGCAGATTTAAAATTAACCAAACAATATATTTCAAAGACATCAAACACAAGTGTAAAAGCATGTGCATAAAATAGATAAGTATAAAATAATGACCTAGCAGATTTGAAAAACAACAAAACTTGTAGAAATGAGAAAGATTATTACCAAAATTTTAAGAGAAGGAACATTGAAAACAAAATTTATAGACTAGAAGATACACCAGAAGAACACAGTACAGAAAAAAGAAAATACAGAAAAAAAGTTAAGACATGTAGAAAAGGAAAAAACACTTAACATAGCTTTATAATTGGAGTCTAAAAAGGAAAGAAGAAAACATCTGACTATGGCTGAGAATTACAGAACTGATAAAATGCACCAATCCAGGAAACTCAAGGAATTAACAACACGATTAAAAACACAGAAAAACAAAAATCCATAACCAGATGCATAATCATGAAACTGTATAACACCCTCTAAGAAACAGGTGACTGGAAGGTCCCTGGTAGCCTAGTGGCTAAGATTCTGAGCTTTCACTGCCTCAGCCCTGGTTAAATCTCTGGTCAGGAAATTGAGATCCTGAAAACCATATGGTGTGGCCAAAAAAAAAAAAAAAGTGACTAAGAAGTAAGGCAACCCACTCCAGTACTCTTGCCTGGAGAATCCCATGGACGGAGGAGCCTGATAGGCTGCAGTCCACGGGGTCTTGAAGAGTCGGACACGACTGAGCAACTTCACTTTCACTTTTCACTTTCATACATTGGAGGAGGAAATGGCAACCCACTCCAGTGTTCTTGCTTGGAGAATCCCAGCGATGGGGGAGCCTGGTGGGCTGCCGTCTATGGGGTCGCACAGAGTCGGACATGACTGAAGCGACTTAGCAGCAGCAGCAGCAGCAAGAAGTAAGTAGAAATGAAAAGACTATAACATAAATTCAAACCTTAAATATTAGAAGAATTACAACAATAAAATGTAAACCACATAAAGACTTTTCAAAGAAATATTATATTTCATGGAATTGAAAATGATGCCACCACTTGCAAAACATTTTATGTGCTGCTAAAAAAATACACTGCCAATTAAACTTTAACATGCCATCAACTGGAAGACACATCTTGATTTCATAAATGATAAAATATGGAGAAACATGAGTCTTAGAATCAATAAAATGTGGAATATCAAAATAGTAAACAAAATGTAATATAACAGAACTGAGAGTAAATACATGTAAATGGGCTTAACTCAGCTATTAAGAGGAAAAGATTTTTCAGAAGATGCCCTGAAGCAAAACCCAACAATATGTTATATAAGAGACACATCTAAAAGAGATCTGGAAAGTTAAATTGAAAGGATAGGCAAAGTCACACCAAGCAAATGTATGCAAAAAGAAAACAGGAGAGTGCAATCTCCTCCTCCAGACATGACGGAAGAACATGAGACTAGATTTACTCTTTCACCTTAAACAATTTTTTCAAATGGTTAAAATATTTGAAAACAGTTTTCAGACCTTGGACAACAAAGAACATTAAGAGAGTGATCACCTAGAGAAGGGGAAGCCTCAAGCTTCCTTCCCAGAGAGAATTTCCAGACTGTGGTGCAGGGAAGGGGTACCCAAGGGAGCCCCGCAATCTCCCCAGTTGGGAAGACAAAGTTCAAAGTCCAGAGAGGCCAAGGGGGCTGGATTTTGTGGGGCAGAATACCAGAGAGAGGAGAGCTGCACAGAAATTTCTGGAGATAAACGAGGGCTCTCTTTCATCAGAGTATTGATCAGTGCATGCGTGTAAGGTGTGCCAGTTATTGATTTATTGTCTCTCATCACCAAATTCATGCTCTTTGACCTCTGTGAAAATTATCTGGACCCTTTCAGTATTTTAATTCGTTTTCCTTTGCAAGCTGGCACTGAATGAAGCTTTGTCAGTAGAGGGCGCTAGTTAGACACTGCAAGAGAAAAGGTTTTTGTTTCCTGGTTGATGGAAGCTTACGGTTTCTTCACCCTCTAGTTTCTGAAGCCTCAGCATCCTCTAAGGAATAGTGGATCCAGTTATCACAGTAAAAGAGAGAAACAAAAGACACCAGGTGGAGGGGGATGAACAAGCAGAGCACAGAAGACTACTCTGTATGATATTATAACAGTGGACACATGTCATTATACATTTGTCCAAACCCATAAAATGCACATAAGAGTGAACCCTAATGTAAAGTGTGGGCTTTGGGTGAAATGTGTATCACATTAATTAATGTGTATCAATAGTGCTATAATGTGTATCTTCACTGTGTATCAATGAAGATTCATCAGTTGTAACAAATGTACCACATTCTGGTGAGTGATGTTGATAATGAGGGAAGCTATGCATGTGTGTACTGGAAAAGACTCTGATGCTGGGAAGGATTGGGAGTGGGAGGAGAAGGGGACGCCAGAGAATGAGATGGCTGGATGGTATCACCGACTCGATGGACATGAGTTTGAGTGAACTCCGGGAGTTGGTGATGGACAGGGAAGCCTGGCATGCTGTGATTCATGGGGTCGCAAAGAGTCGGACACGACTGAGCGACTGAACTGAACTGATGCATGTGTGAGGGCAGAAGGCACCTGGGAAGTCTCTGAACCTGCCACTTCATTTTTCTTTGACCTAAAACTGCTCTAAATAATAAAACTATTTTTAAAAAAGAGATATTATGTGCGTCCTGATGAAAGAACACATCACTACCTTATCTTGTCAAAGAGATCAAACCTGAATCTAATCAAGCCACTAGATCCATCTATCAATTTCAAAGAAATCAGGGACAGAGGAAAATGTACCATTGTTTGGATGAATGATACAGGAATAGACAAATATATAAACCTTTGATAAATCAAATACAAAAAATGCTAATTATATAATCTAGGTGCTGGGTATGTGAGTGTCCACTATACAATTCATTCAACTTTTCTGTGTGTTTGAAAATGCTCCCCCAAAAAAGAGAATGCTCAGTCCATGGGGTCGCAAAGAGTCAGGACATAACTGAGTGACTTCACTTTCATAAGAAAATATTGATAAAAGATATATAAAATGCTCAAGTCTAAACTATAGTGTTGAGAGATGTAGACTTGGGTAATAAAACTGTAAAAGAAACTCAAGGAAGTGATTAGGGTAAAAGTTAAGATTGTGGTTATTTTAGGGGACGCAATAGAGTTTCAGTGCATAGGATACACGGATACCTTCTGAGGAGGCTGGCCAAATTCAATTTCTTGATCTGGCTGACGTTTACAAAGGTGTTCCCCTTATAATAGTTCATTAAAAAAATAATAATAATAGTTCATTAAACTTTATATCTGCTCTGTGTGGTTTTCTGCTATCTGTTTTGTTCTGTTTTTTTAACAAAAAGGGTTTTTATTAAGTCCATATCCTTTGGAGAGTTCCCTGGTGGTCTAGTGGTTAGGATTTGGCGCTTTCACTGCCATGGCCATAGTTCAATCCCTGGTCAAGGAACTAAGATCCTGTAAGCTACATGACCCAGCCAAAAAAAAGAACCATTCCATATAGAATTTCATCTAGAGTATCAAACACAGACTTTATTTACCCAAATTTCTCCTATTCATTAACTTCTCTCTTCTGCTATTTGCTGCTTTTCCTCCCACATTCCCTATGTCAATGTTTACCATTGTGAAGAATATATATCACTGGGGATATATGAGATAATCTTAGGTAGTAGATGAAAAAGCAATCTGTATTCTACTTTTCTACGTATTTGAAAATAGATGAATAAAATGTATAAGTATACTAAGCCTGTAATTTCTATAATTTCCTTTTAAATAAGTTTAAGTTAAATTAGAGATAAATACATATTTTCCATCTCTTTTGCAGAGCATTGTATTAACAAGTCTCCTAGACTGAGCCAGATGACTATTGAGGTCCTTAACAAAAAAATAGCTTTTTTAAAGCAATTATATTCCAGTTTTTTTTTAAAAAAAAAAACTTTTGAAAAATACAACAATTATTTTGTTACATAATTCTAAACTCTGTATCCCATTTATCTCAACTTTGTTACCTCGGAGTGATTTCTCTGTGCTCCAAGAATTGGAGCTTCTGGCCTTGGTCTTCTCTGTATTCCACTCCAAATCCTTATGCTTGTCAGATCTGAAGCCATTTGTCTTTATATCTTTACCTTTGCTAGTAATATCTCATAAATGAAATTATACAACCTGTATGTTATTTCTGGTTTCTTTCCCTTAGTACAAGTTTGAGATTTCTCCATGTTGTGCATGTGTCAACAGTTAGCTCATTTTAATTGCTGAGTTGTTGTACCAGGAATGAATACCCCATATCTTCTTCATTTACTCACCTGTTGAGGGGCATTTACATTGTTTGCAGATGTTGGCTAACATAAATTGTTATAAATGTTTGTGTAAAAAAAAACACAATGTCTTTACTGGATGTCTTTACTGGAGATGGGAGAAGAGATGGAGTTTTCATGTAACTGGGACTTTTAGTGGCCTGCTCTAATATGCTGGAATCCCTGAGACATGTGTACAAACTACACCTCAGGCCCCATGAGTCTTGTTAGATATGTCAAGCCTTTGATATTAAAAAATACCTCTGAAATTTATTAAAGATTAAATATCTATCATTTTATATATCATGGTCACTGTACTTTTTGCTATAGCTATTATAACTAGCAGTACCAAATATAACTTTCCCTCCTAAATTTATAACAATAAAACTTTAAAGAAATTTTAAAATTTTTTTAAATTTAAAAATTATAAATAATAATTACAAGTGCCTCAGTTGTGGCACAAATCACCAAGGTGGTCCCTGAATGACTGAAATGCAAGAAGCACAGCCCTTTTCTCTGGAAAGAAACAATAAAGGGTACCATCATTTAGACTCCAAATCAGAAACCTGGCAGGCAGCCTCTGCTCCTCTCTCTCCCTTCCCCTTCAGCCCGTTGCTGATCCACATTGAGTCTCTCCATATAAGAGAGATTCTAAGTAGTGCTGCCCTCCCATGACCATTCAGCCTCCAAGGCAGCCCCAAGACACTTCTGTTACCCTAGGACCCAGTAGAAAACAGTTTGAGAACCACAAGATAAATTTCAAACCGTGTGATTAGGACTTCTAAGCTAAAAAGATCTGAATTGGAGTCCTATGTCTCCCACTTACTAGCTGTCTGCCCCTAGTCATGTCCCTTACCGTCTCTGAGATTGAATTTTATCATCTGTAAAACAGCAGTAGTAGATTCTAGCAACAGGGCTGTTTCAAGGATTAAATTAATCATTGTGTATAGAGTGATATAACATTACTTCTGGCTCATAATAAGCATTTAATGTGACTTTCCTTACCACTATATACAGGACCTCCTGCCATGATCTGGCTTCTACCTACCTCCGTTTTGAGCTTCATCTCTACATGCATCCCCAAAACCCCAAACCTTATGCTGCAGATATACCTGATTACTCACAGTCCCTCAGTCACAGCATGCTATTTCAGACTTCCAATCTCTTGACCAATCTCACACTGATTTCCCTTCTAGAAATGCTCACCTACCCATTCATCTAACAAATACTTTTTCATTCCCTTCATTATATCCTCCTTGCTCCTTAGTCTCCTACCATAAAACATTTTATTGCATCAGTTTACTCACAAGTCTATCTCCTACTTAGGACTATGAACTTCTAGAGGGCAAGGGACCACTTGTCTTTGTATCCTCAACCTCTAGTATAAAACAGAGACAATAGTAGGTGTCCCATTCATGTTTGTTAAGTGACTATACTAGAAAGCAAATTGTAAATGAAGCAACATTCTTATATTTCTATAGTAAGTTCTCAATACTTACGTGCATGATGCAAGCATCACTGGATACGCCACTTTGGGTAACAAAGCATCCTATCGGAAATCCTGTTGTACAGTACTTATTTCCACCATTTATATCACGACACCATACCACTGGCATATTATCAATAATCCTACATATAAATATTTTTAAGGAAAAGTTTTAACAAGCACTTCATATCAAGCAATACTAACATCATCTTACATATATTTAAGTTCAGATTCTTGTTTGTTTTTGTTTTGGACACACCACATGGCTTGCAAGATCTTAGTTCCCCAACAAGGGATTGAACCCAGGCCCATGGCAGTGAAAGTGCCAAGTCCTAACCACTGGACTGCCAAGGAATTCCCCAGAAGCAGTTTTAAAATATATTTAATACCTACCTGAAATTATGTACTATTTTTTGACTTGGCTTTAATTAAAAATCTTAATGTATGGGGAGGAGGTGGGAGGGAGGGCTTAACAAGGAAGAGGTATATGTATACATACAGCAGATTGATCCTATTGTACAGCAGAAACTAATACAACATTGTAAAGAAATTACATTCCAATTTATTTTTATTAATTTATTTGTACTCCAATACTTAAAAAATCTTTTTAAGAATCTGAACTTAAGGAATTCCCTGGTGGTCCAGTGGTTAGTACTCTACTCTTTCACTGCCAAGGGCCTGGGTTCAATCCTTGGTCAGGGAACTAAGATCCCACATGCTGTGTGGCATAGCCAAAAAAATGAAAAAAAATAAATTTTAAAAAATTCTTCCACTCATTACCCATTCAACAACTATTTACTGAACACCTGCCACATGCCAGGCACTAATACATAAATCTGTTTTCAGATAAGAAATAAAAAGGATGCTATATAAAATCTAGCAAATAAAGAAGTCATCCACAAGTTTACTAACTGTCAAACATTGTTTTTCATTCTGTTCTCATTCCTTGAAGATTATTTTTAAATCCCCAGTCAAGATTTCCCCCAACCCATTCCCAAATGCCAGCATATTTTCAAAGAACGCAAACTGGCTAATTACTTTACAGTAAAACTACTAATTTATACTGTCACAACATACATTTCTCCAAAGGGAAATAAAACCCATAAAACTGCTTCTGAGGGGAATTGAAAATTTAAGTCATATGATGTCAGATGCCAAACCTACCAGTGATGTTGATAATTCAGTTGCATTCCTTTCTTCAAAAAATCCAGCTTTTTCTTTTGATCTTCCTTTGCTGCATCATAAGATTTCATACAAACTTTCACACATGTCTCTGTCTTGTTAAAGGAAAACTGTTAAGAAAGAAAATTAAAAATGTTAAGAGATTTGGACTAAGTTGTATAAACCAAAGTTCACAAAGTAAGCACTTTATGTTACAGATAAAACTTTTCTTCACAGATTTCAGTATGCCATCATTCTCAACACTATTTCCTCTACATTTCAGTAGACTTCTGAAATAATTAAACTAGACACACACCGCTTTCAAGAGAACCTGCCTCCTTCAGTAATATATAAGGTGGGGTATAAAATCTACTGCAGCTTTCTATAAATTACCCTGATCTAGAACACTTCACTTAAAACTGATAATAAAATTGGTTGTAGTGATGGTTATAGAACTCTATGAATATACTAAAAAGCACTGAAATGGACACTTATGAGTGGGTGAATTATTTGGCATGCAAATGATCCCTCAATAAAAGTGTTATCAAAAAATGATAAGAAAATATTTGATACTTTTAAAGTGAAATCTCATATTTACAAAGTCTGGCTACTGGAGATGACCAAGGTGAAGTGATAGTGTTGTTAATCAGAAAACAATGAGCAAGAATAAACAATGAAAATTCAACACCTGATATCCTGAAATCATACAATATTTACCCCAAACTGAGTTGAACTGTCATGTTTCTTCAGTGCAAAGCATAGCATTTCTTGAAAAGGTGCACTTTTCTTTTAGTACAATGGTACAATAGGTGGAGTGTGTGCAACTTTAATATTCAAAAAGCAAATGCCTGACACACAGACCAATGGAACAGATCAACAGAGAACCTAGGAATTACACCTACACACCTAGGCCCAAGTGATTTTTTTTAACAAAGGTGCAAAAGCAGGTCAGTGGAGAAAGAATTGAAATTGTTGAAAAGGTCTTTTCAGCAAATGGTACTGAAGTAATTGCACACCTACAGGCCAAAAAAGAAAGAAAAAAAATTTCAACACAAACCTCACACCTTATACAAAAAATAATTCAAAGTGGATCACAGACTTAAAGATATAAAGCTAAATTATAAAGCTTTTAGAAGAAAGCATAGAAAAAAGTTTTTAGGCCCGAAGTCTATACAAAGTCTTCTTAGACTAGACACCAGAAGCATGATTCATAAAAGGAAAACTTGATTATTGGACCATATAAAATTTAAAGTATTTGCTTCATGAAAGACCCTAATAAGAAGTCAAAAACAAACAAGTCACAGACAGGCAGAAACTATTTGCAAATGACTGTTGCAACAAATGAATCATAACTAGAATATATAAAGAATTCTGAAAATTAAACAGAAAAAGAACAGTAAATGGAGAACTTTAGGGCGCCTTGTGTTGACAGAACTATGCTATGTATTGACTGTGGTAGTATGTACACAAATCTGCATCACACACACACAAATAAGTGTATGTAAAACTAGTGAAATCTAAATAAGCTCTGTGCATTGTCCAGTGTTAATTCCCTGGTTTTGCTGTCATACTGTAGTTATACAAGTTGTTGTTGTTGTCCAACTCAGTCGTGTCCAACTCTTTGTGACCCCACAGACTGCAGTACTCCAGGCTTCCCTGGACTTCACTATCTCCCAGAGTTTACTCAAACTCATGTCCGTTGAGTCATTGATGCTATCTAACCACCTCATCCTCTGCCACCCTCTTCTCCTTTTAACGTGCAAGATCTTACCATTGGGCAAACCTGGGCAAAGCATACATGAGACCTCCCTGTTCATTCTTTTGTCATTTCCTGTGAATCTGTAATTACTTCAAAATAAAAAGTTGTAAAACAGGCTAATGCCTGATGGTTTCACATATATGGATCAAATTATACACTTTCAATATGTTAGTTTATTGTACTTCAGTTATACTTCCATGAAGTTGGGAAAAGAAGAAGAAAAATATTAGTGCTTTCATAATCATAACTGCTCATGAAAACATCCTTACTCTATCTTCACACCTATTAAGATATTGAGGGCAATATCAATAGACACTGAGAGTCCAATTATATCTACTTACATCACCCTACCCAAAATATATAAGAACAAAAAATTAAAATTCTTCTCTTTATGAAGCAAAAATAAAATGCAAAAGGCAAAATCCTTGTGTGGAACCACCAACTACTGCAGAAAGCTTAAAGAGCATAGAGTCATCCCACAATATCAGTCATTGTGCTCAGTCTCTGAGTCGTGTCTGACTCTCTACGACCCCATGAACTATAGCCCACCAGGCTCCTCTGTCCATGGAATTTTCCAGGCAAGAATACTGCAGTGGGTTGCCATTTCCTCCTCCAGGGGATCTTCCCAATCCAGGGATCAAAATCACGTCTCTTGCTTCTCCTGCATTGTCATGCTGATTCCTTACCACTAGCGCCACCTGGGAAGCCCAGTGAAGTATATCAAAGTATCAGTGGAAGATATCAAGATCCACAGATACCAAAATCCACCATTGCCCAAGTCACTCATATAAAATGGTGGAGCATACACATATGGGGCTTCCCAGGGGGCGCTAGTGGTAAAGAAGCTGACTGCCAATGGAGGAGACAGAAGAGACCCTAGTTCCATTCCTGGGTTGGGAAGATCCCCTGGAGGATGGCATGCCAACCCACTTCAGTATTCTTGCCTGAAGAATACCATGGATAGAGGAGCCTGGTGGGCTACAGTCCAGAGGGTCACAAAAAGTCTGACACGACTGAAGTGACTTAGCATGCATGCATACGCATATAACTTATACACATCCTCCCCTATATAGGTAACCCTTGAACAATGCAGAGGTTAGGGGATCAACCCTCCCTGAAGCTGAAAATCTACCTACAACTTATAGGAGGCCTTCCACATAGATGGTTCCTCTGAATGAGATTCCACATCCACAGATTCAGTCAACCATAGATCATACAGTGAAAAAAAAATCTGGGTATAAGTAGACCCACACTGTTCAAACTTGTGTTGTTCAAGGGTCAACTGTACTTCAGATCATCTCTAGATTACCTCTAATACTTAATATAAAATGTAAATGCTGTGTAACTAGTTTTAAGCATAATGTAAATACTATGTAAATTCTAGTTTTGCTTTTAGGGACTCTGGAATATTTTTACCTGAATATTTTTGATTCTCAGTTGGTTGAATCTTCAGATGCAGAACCCTCAGATTTGGAGGGCCGACTATACTAATGCATTCTTCTGGCAACACCAGATTCTACCTCCTTTCCTTTTTCTTTTCCTTTTAAAGCAAAGACTCTTTGGTATGACTGTTGACCCTTGAACAACTACAAGTTTGAACTGCCCAGGTCCATTCTTATATGTGGATTTTTTTTCAATAAATATACAGCAGACCCTCTGTATCTATAGGCTCGATATCCATGTATTCAACCAACTGTGGATGGCAGTTGGAAAACTTAACACGTGAACCATGGTTTGTTCAATCTACAGATGCAGAACCTGCCTGTATGGAGGGCTGACTATGGGACTTTGAGCATATGCAGATTTTGGCATCCACAGTGGGTCCTGGAACCAACTTCTCATGGATACTGACAGACAACTCTGTATGTAGTCAGTTCTGAGAAGATTCATCTTAAAATAAAATTTAAAATAAGATCAACTGAATAACCTCATAAGGAGATGATGTTATTCTTTCTCCAAACAGCACTTGTCCGAGATTTTCAGAAGGGCTTTTCTTTTTGAAGTCATGACAGAAATCAAATCTAAAAAAAGAAAAGTTTAAGTAAGGTTAAAAAAAATTCAACAAAGAAATCAGTCCTGATCATTTATCTAGCTGCTCCACCTTTCATAGTAGATTCTATGTTTCTCTTAAAATTGTTTAACCTCTGATAATTATGAATTCATGATTCAAAATGCTCATGGTACTGCTCTTGACTTTTGTAATGTAGGTAATAACAATCAGAAGGAAACCAACACTATTTTTAGGGTTAAACTTCAAATGACATGTAAGCACAAATAAGGAAATCATGGCTTAAAATCTGTACTGATTCTAACCTGAGACATTTAGAAACTGTAATTATCAGTTCTGACCAAAGGGGAATTTAAAAAAAGCCCCCAAACACATTCTCACATATTCACAAATCAAATGGTTACTAACTGAAAAGAATCGCAACTACCTTTAAGTAAATTTGAATGTAAAATGGTTTAGGTAGAAGATAAAATAAATAGTAGGCCTGAGTAATATTTTTAACACTCATACTAACACCCTACATTTACACCTGGTATTTTAATGAAAATGAGACCTGATTTTATTTCTGCTTAATTAGAGGCAGTAAAGCAATACCTAAGGAAACTATGATCATTTTTTTCCAAGAAGTGCATCATTTGCTGTTATTGTCAAATGAATGATCACACTTAATCTTCAATATGTAATAACTACTCACTATTAAACTAAGCACCTTCATCCATTAAAATCTTAGTAGAAAGCTACCTATTCGATGTTTTAGAAATAAGGTAAAACTGCAAAGATATTTTTTCAAGGTCCAAAGTGTAGCAAATTTATAATTTGCCTTTCTTAGAAAGAAAAATCAAGAATGGAAATTCCTAATCTTTTAAGCATTTGTCTTACATTGAAAGTTCTCTATTCTGATCATTTTTTCCTGTTACCTTTATTATAATATTACCACTACATTTCTTAATATACCCATGGCTTGCATTCACTGACTTTAAAAACTGAAGGCACAGTATTATATTATCTTATCAGTATTATATCATAATTGTGATATAAATTAATCACAATTATATCAACTATATCAGATATAATTATAATACTTATAACTTACGTATTATATTCATAAGGTAGCACAGACTCTACTGAGTCCAATCTGTTTACATACAGTTCTATTGATGACTGCAAGAAGGAAAAACAAAACATTAATTAATAATACAAAGTAAAATAAGGTAGCACTTGCAAAATACATAATGAAGTAACTGAAAGGTAATTGGATTTATTATTCCCATCAATTTATAACTGTATATTTATAAATTTATAACTTAGTGTAGTGTTATACATTTATAACACAGTAAAGTTATAAATTTTAACACAGTATAGCTATACATTCATAACATTTCATTTATCTGGCATCATCAGGGTCTCTGAACGTATGAATTTTTCAGATACCTCAGCCATTCTTAACTTCTTTAAATCAGAGAACCCTTTGAGAATATGATGAAAACTATGGCCCATCTCCCCAGAAAAGCACACATTTTCACCAAATTCCATATTCAGCTTTAAGAGGCTTCATAGGGACCCTAGCATCCATGGAACTCAAGAACTTGAAATAATTAAGCTACCTGCATAAGTGCTTTTTTTTTTTTGCATTATTTTAACTATTTTTATAATTATTCTAAAATACATTTCACTCTTTCCTATCTTAAACAGAACATTTTGATCACAATTTAACCTTCCTTGATGACTCAGGGTCATTTTGAGCATCAGCCATAGCACTTGCTTTGACTCTATGACATCTTCAGTATCAAGTGAAATGAGAAGAGTTATTTGCCCCAAAACTGGATAGCAAGAGATGACTACTCACACCCCCACTACCCACACCCCCTCAACTCTACCAAAGAATATAAACTTGTTTATAAAGATTTTATGTCTCTTTCCTTATAGCTGTTGCTGTCATTAACATGTATACTCTGATTTTATTTGGTTAAAAAAATGCATGTGAACTCTCATTCACTCCTGGCTGGGAATGTAAAATGGTATGGCTACTTTGGAAGACAGTTTAGCAGTTTCTCACAAAACTAAACATACTCTTACCATATGATCCAGGAATTTTGCTCCTTGGTATTTACTCAAAACAGTTGAAAACATGTCCATATAAAAAACTTACACACAATGTTTATGGCAGCTTTATTCATCATTGTCAAACTTTGGAAGCAGCCAAGGTGTCCTTTAGTAAATGAATAGATAAATGTACTGTGGCACATCTAGACAATGGAATATTATTATTCAGCACTAAAAAGAAATGAACTAGTCCACTATGAAAAGACATGAAAGAGACTTTAATCACATTACTGTGTGAAAAACGCCAAGCTGAAAAGGCTACATACTGTATGATTCCAACTATGTGACATTCTGGAAAAGGCAGAAGTGTAGAGACAATAAATACATCACTGGTTGTCATGGGTTAAAGGGGCATTAGCATGAGCAAGCAGAGAACATAGAGGATTTTTAAGGTAGTGAAATTATCCTGTATGATATTATAATGATAGATACACATCACTATACATTTGTTCAAACTCATAGAATGTACAACACTAAGATTAAACTGTAACATGAACTATGGACTTTAGGTGATAATGTTATTCAGTGCAGGTTCACCAGCTGTAAGAAATGTACCTCTTGTTGGGGATGTTAATAATGGGAGAGGCTATGCATGTGGTGGGGGAGGGGCAAGGCATATGGTAACTCTGTATACTCTCTGCTCAATTCTGCTGCAAATCTAAAACTGCTAACAAAATAAAGTTTATTGAAAGTATAAATGTGCACTGTTGTTCAGTTGCTCAGTTGTGTCCGACTCTTTGTGACTCCATGGACTGCAGCACACCAGGCTTCCCTGTCCTTCACTGTCTCCCAGAGTTTGCTCAAATTCCTTTTCACTGAGTCGGTGATGCCATCCAACCATGTCATCTCATTACCTGATTTCTGCCTATGTGAAATCAAGAAGCCGGACACTATCTGATTTCAGCCAATCGGAAATCAAGAGGCTGGACAGTATTGAATTCGGAAAGTTTGGCATGCTAAACATAAAATGAGAGACTCACCAAAGGAAAGAAGGTACAATCTCAGAATCAAAAGTAGAACACATTTAAGGAGGCAAGTAAATCTAAACAGAGCTTACAAAAAAGAAATTCCAGACATTTGATATGGTTAAAGATTATATTATTTTTGCTAGGAAGTCTGCTGAAATAAAGAAGAGCCAGGACTAGGAATTACCAGTCAGAGAAAAGGCTGCTGCTAAGTCACTTCAGTCGTATCCGACTCTGTGTGACCCCAGAGACGGAAGCCCACCAGGCTCCCCCGTCCCTGGGATTCTCCAGGCAAGAACACTGGAGTGGGTTGCTATTTCCTTCTCCAATGTGTGAAAGTGAAAAGTGAAAGTGAAGTCGCTCAGTCGTGTCTGACCCTTAGTGACCCCATGGACTGCAGCCCACCAGGCTCCTCCATCCATGGGATTTTCTAGGCAACAGTACTGGAGTGGCTTGCCATTGCCTTCTCCGAGAGAAAAGGCAGGTGTAAAATAATTGATGCTTTTGAACTGTGGTGTTGGAGAAGACTCTTGAGAGTCCTTTGTACTGCAAGGAGATCCAACCAGTCCATTCTAAAGGAGATCAGTCCTGTGTGTTCATTGGAAGGACTGATGCTAAAGCTGAAACTCCAATACTCTGGCCACCTCATGCGAAGAGCTGACTCACTGGAAAAGACTCTGATGCTGGGAAGGATTGGGGGCAGGAGGAGAAGGGGACGACAGAGAATGAGATGGCTGGATGGCATCACCGACTCGATGGACATGAGTTTGAGTGAACTCTGGGAGTTGGTGATGGACAGGGAGGCCTGATGTGCTGCGATCCATGGGGTCGCAAAGAGTCGGACACGACTGAGTGACTGAACTGAATGCCATTTCTTACTTACTGTATTTGGCAAGATGATGGCTCAAAACACTACTATCAGTACTTCTCACAAGAAAAGGTAAGCTCCAGGTTTTAAGTGCAAAATTTGCTGCCCCTAGACCTGGTCTCTAAAAACCCCAACTTTCAATTTGTTAAGTCTGTAGTCAAGCCACACCTAGCACTGTTCTTAGCTCTAAAGCCTTTGTGGCTCCTTCTACAAAAACATTGCTCACACACTTGACTGGCAACTTGAGATCAGAAAATAAGTCTTACTATTCATTAATACTTTTTGAAAGGATTACTTGCAAAAAGATACACTGAGCTTCTAGTTTAAAAAAATAAGGCTGCCAAGGAAGGAAGTCAAAAATTTATCAGGGGGTTTGTGGACGTGTGGAAGAGGAACTGAGCAAGAAATCTCTGGCTCAAGAAAACTCACAATGATAATGGTCACCACTTATTGAAAGCTTACCATGTGCCAGATGTTTTTGTCAGTGCTTTTCATACCTTGTCTCATTTTATTCTCACAAGTCTGAGAGGTAAATATTATCTTGCTGTTTGCAGAGAGGGTCCAAGGGAAACCAACATGAATTAACAAGAATTAAACAGGTAAAAGTCTGAGACCACAGGAGTGAGGAGTGACACACACATGGTGTGACTATACGTAAGATCAAGTGAGACGTGTGTCTTAAAAGGCAGATTGTATAAACCGGACAACAGAAAGGGGAAGTGGGGGAGAAGACTACGTATCGGAAGAGGAAGGAACCACCGGAAGAGGAAGGAACACCGGAAGAGGAAGGAACACCGGAAGAGGAAGGAACCACCGAGATGGAGGGGAGGGGAGGGGCTATGACGGGGCGGGGCTATGACGGGGAGGAGCTATGAGGGGAGGGGCTATGACGGGGAGGAGCTATGACGGGGCGGGGCGCTGTGAGAGAGTAGGCGGAACCAAGCTGGAGCAGGAACTAGGGGGACCGAGATAAGGAAGGGGCGGGGTCAAGGGGAGGGCGGGGGCAAAAGGGAGGGCGGAACCTAGAGGAAGAGGGGAAGGGAGGGGCTGAGCTGAGAGGGAGGGGACGGGAGGGGAGGGGCTGAGCCGAGAGAAAGAGGATCGAGGGGAAAAGATAGATCCGGGTCCGCCAAGTGGGAGGCTCTACGATCGAGACCCTGAGACACACCCACAGAGGGGGTTAGGCATTCCGGGTAGAGTCAGAGAGCTCTCAGCACTGGTCGGCCCCGGTGTGCCCGATACTCCAACCCGAAGCCTTCCCCTCACATCTCACTTCCTCCCTCTAGTCCTCACCTGACAGTAATTGGTCTCTCCATTCACGTCGCAGTAATTGACTGGCGCCAACCCAGGAAGATAGAAAGCAGTGGAGCTGGCGGTCTGAAGCCCCAGGATCAGTCCCAGCCCCAGCAACCCCCTGAGCCCGGGGAGGGTGGGCCATAGGCTCCAGGGGTTGGTTCCCAGGCAGAAACCTCGAGTACTCATTTTAGTAGTCGGTTCTGCGTTTGGGGACACACACCGTGGGCGTGATTGGACCCAATGATAAGGAGAACAGTGAAAGGGCAGAGAAGAGCCCAAACCGGCTAGTGAGACTTAGCACTCTGGGGAAGGCCACCTGCTCAGGCGAGATACTGGCTGGGAACTCGGTTGCTAGGCGACCTGGCTGCCTTTATGAGCCGGCGCGCGCAGTAGGCATGCGTAATGGCCCTGATGCATCTTCCCCCGCCCTCCCCACTCCCCACCCCCTCCCCACCCCCTCTCCCCACCCCTCCTTCCTCCCGGCATCCCCTGCGGAACACGTTCCCGCGGTTTGAGCGTCTTCTCGCGCGCCTCCTTCAGAGGTTACTCGCGGAGTCTGGAGAGAGGGTGCTGGCTGGGGGAATGGTTGAGAGGTGGGAATGCAGTCTGAGAGATTTCAACCTTCCAACATCCCAGAGTCTGGGATCCTCTTGACTCTGCCTCTCAGCACCAGAGTAGCAGGGTTACTGGGCGGTAAGCCGCCCGGCCGTCTTCAGGTCCTTCTGCAGGTGGGTGGAAGGGAGAAGACGGAATTCCTGGACCTTGTTGCCCACTATGATTATTATTACTGGCTTGAAATGCAGCTAATCCAAAATTGATGTTCTGTAAGTGTTCATTGCATGTTACTGTTGTTCAGTCGCTAAGTCGTGTCCCAGTCTACAAACCCAGGGACTGCAGCAGACCAGGCTCCTCTGGCCTCCACTATCTCCCGGAGCTTGCTCAAGTTAATGTCCATTGAATCCGTGATCCCATCCAACCATCTCATCCTCTGTCGTCCCCTTCTACTCCTGCCCTCAGTCTTTCCCAGCATCAGGGTCTTTTACAATGAGTCACCTCTTCACATCAAATGACCAAAGTATTGGAGTTTCAGCTTCAGCATCAGTCCTTCCAATGAATATTCAGGGTTGATTTCCTTGCTGTCCAAGTGACTCGCAAGAGTCTTCAACACCACAGTTCAAAATCACCAATTCTTCCACACTCAGCTTTCTTTATAGTCCAACTCTCACATCCATACGTGACTACTGGAAAAACCATAGCTTTGACTATACGGACCTTTGTCAGCAAAGTGATGTCTCCGCTTTTTAATATGCAGTCTGGGTTTGTCATAGCTTTCCTTCCAAGGAGCTAGTGTCTTTTAATTTCATGGCTGCAGTCACCGTCTGCAGTAATTTGAGAGTCCAAGAAAATAAAATCGGTCAGTGCTTCTACTTTAACCCCTTCTATTTGCCATTAAGTGATGGGACCAGATGCCATGATCTTAGTTTTGTTTTATATTGAGTTTCAAGCCAGTTTTTCCCTTTCCTCTTTCACCCTCATCAAGAGGTTCTTTAGTTCCTCTTCACTTTCTGCCACCAGAGCGTTATCATCTGTATATCTGCGGTTATTGATATTTCTCCAGGAAATCTTGATTCACCTTGTAATTCTTCCAACCCAGTGTTTTGCATGATGTACTCTGCATATAAGTTAAATAAGCAAGGTGATAATATACAGCCTTGATACTCTTTTCCCAACTTTGAACCAATCCATTGGTCCATGCCTGGTTCTAACTATTGCTTCTTGACCCTCATACAGTCTTCTTAGGAGACAGGTAAGGCGGTCTGCTTCTCCCATCTCTTTAAGAATTTTCCACAATTTGTTGTGATCCACACATTGAAAGGCTTTATCATAGTTAATGAAGAAGAAGTAGGTGTTTTTCTGGAATTCTCTTGCTTTCTCCATGATCCAACAAATGTAGGCAATTTGATCTCTGGTTCCTCTGCCTTTTCTAAACCTAGCTTGTACATCTGGAAGTTCTTGGTTCACATACTGCTGAAACCTAACTTGAAGGATTTTGAGCATAACCTTGCTAACGTGTGAAATGAGCGCAATTGTACGATAGTTTGAACATTCTTTAGCATCACCCTTCTTTGAAATTGGTTTGAAAACTGACCTTTTTCAGTCCTGTGGTCACTGTTGAGTTTTCCAAATTTGCTGACATATTGAATGCAGCACCTTAACAGCATCGTCTTCTAGGATTTGAAATAGCTCAGCCAGAATTCCATCACCTCCACTAGCTTTGTTTGTAATAATGCTTCCTAAAGCCCACTTGACTTCACACTCCAGTATGTCTGGCTCTAGGTCAGTGACCACACCATCATTGTTATTCGGGTCATTAAGACCTTTTCTGTATAGTTCTTCTGTGTATTCTTGTCATCTCTTCTGCTTCTGTTAGGTCCTTACAATTACTGTCTTTTATCATGCCCATCCTTGTGTGAAATGTTCTCTTGATAGCCCGTTTTCTTGAAGAGATCTCTAGACTTTCCCATTCTATTGTTTTCCTCTACTTTGCATTGTTCATTGAAGAAGGCCTTCTTATCTCTCCTTGCTATTCTCTGGAACTCTGCATTCAGTTGGGTATGTCTTTCCTTTTCTCCCTTACCTTTCCCTTTTCTTCTTTCCTCAGCTATTTGCAAAACCTCCTCAATCAGTTTGCCTTCTTGCATTTCTTTTTCTTTGGGTTAATTCCGGTTACTGTTTCCTGTACAGTGTTACAAACCTCCATCCGTACTTCTTCAGGCACTCTATTTACCAGATCTAATCCCTTGAATCTATTCATTACCTCCACAGTATAATCATACGGGATTTGATTTAGGTCATACCTGAAAGGCCTAGTCGTTTTCCCTACTTTCTTCCATTTAAGCCTTCCATTTGCAATAAGCAGCTGATGATCTGAGCCACAGTCAGCTCCAGGTCTTGTTTTTGCTGACTGTATAGAGCTTCTCTGTCTTTGGCTGCAAATAACATAATCTGATTTCGCTACTGACCACATGGTGATGTCCATGTGTAATGATCTCTTGGATTGTTGGAAAAGGGTGTTTGCTATGACCAGTGTGTTCTCTTGACAAAACTCTGTTAGCCTTTTCCCTGCTTCATTTTGTAATCCAAGACCAAACTTGCATATTATTCTGGGTATCTCTTGACTTCCTACTTTTGCATTCCAGTCCCCTGTGATGAAAAGGACATCTTTTTTGGTGCTGGTTCTAGAAGATGTGGTAGGTCTTCACAGAGCTGTTCAACTTAAACTTCTTTGGCATCAGTGGTTGGGGCATAGAGTTGGATTATGGTGATGCCGGATGGTTTGCCTTGCAATGGTACATTGCACACCAGGCTTCAAAGACTGCATGATAAAAAAGAATGCAAAACGTCCCCAACTTCACATTGATTACATGTTGAAATGATAATATTTAGGGTGAAAGTGAAAGCCACTCAGTCATGTTCGACTCTTTGCAACCCCATGGACTGTAGCCTACCAGGTTCCTCTGTCCATGGAGTTCTCCAGGCCAGAATACTGGAGTGGGTAGCCATTCTCTTCTCCAGGGGGTCTTCCCAACCCGGAGATCGAACCCAGGTCTCCCGCATTTCAGGCAGATTCTTTACTGTCTGAGCCACCATGGAAATATTGCATTAAATAAAACATTAAAATTAACTCCATCTGTTTCTTTTTTGTGACTTAATTTTTTATTGAACTATAGTTGAGTTACAATGTTGTATTAGTTTCAGGTGTATGGCTCAGGGATTCAGTTATATATGTGTATGTATCTATTCTTTTTCAGAGTTGTTTCCATCATAGGTTATTAGATATTGAATATAGTTCCCTGTGCTACACAGTATGTCCTTGTGTTTACTTTATAATAATAATGTGCATCTGTTAATCTCAAACTCCGAATTTATCCCTTTCTTCATTTTTTTTAAGTGTGGCTACTAGAACATTTAAGATTACATATGGGGCTCTAATTATATTGCTGTTGGACAGCACAAGTCTGGGGAAGGAGGAAAAAGGGAGGGAAACTGAAGAAGAGAGAGTAGAAGGAAGGGGGTTGCTCTTAGATTCTGAAAGAAAGTTTTCTTTCTCTTAGAACAGGGATCTTATTTTGCAACCTCTGTCAGAATCCTTACCTTCTGCTCCTTGCTCTGTCTTTTAATGCAAAGTGTCTGTATTTGCACCTAGAGAATATTGTAGGTGCATGCTCAATCTTGTCTGACTCTTTGTGACTCCATGGCTGTAGCCCGCCAAGCTCCTCTGTTCATGGGATTTTTCAGGCAAGAATACTGGAGTGGGTTGCCATTTCCCATTCCATCGGATCTTCCCAACCCAGGGATTGAACCTGTGTCTCCTGCAAGTCTCCTGGGTTGCAGGTGGACTCTACTGCTGAGCCACCAGGGGAAGCATTGTAGGCATCATAAGACAAAAATAGAAGAGCTTATTATTTTTGCTCCTTGTGTCTCAAGAGTTTTGGAGAACAGAGGTCATTTGTTTATGTTGAGATGTGTGCGCCTAGCCAAGGGCATTTCTGTGCAAGTTCCCTTACTCCAAGAGGTCTGCATCTTTTGCAGATTGGCAGGGGAGATTCAAGACCGAACAAAGGCAGCTAACTGGCCAATAGCAGAAGCTGGTAGAAATTTTAGCAAGTTAACTCCTGGACCCAAGAGGTAGGAAAAGTTGTTGGGGAAATGAATGGAGAAAATGTACTAATGATCAGAATTAGTAATGTTGTTAGTAAAAGGATTGAACTTGACCAAGAAAACTGGAGAAGCCCCTGTAAAGATGTGGAAAACAGGATAACCCAGCAGGCGGGAACTGCTGCAGGACTGGGCAGCCTGCCAAGTGCCTGTGGATTCTGCTAACCCAGGGGGGTGGGGTTCTGGGCACTGCATGGAGGAGGGGTGCCCCCCAGGTCCTCTACAGGATGCCTGCTCCTGCTCCTCTGCTCACTCTCCAGAGAGATTCTGAGAAGCAGGAAAGAGCAGTGGTCAGCAGATTACCATTCTCACCCTCTACAACTCCAATAGTGCCATCAAGGTTTTCCATTAAAGCTCCCTGCCACGCTGTGTCTCTCAACCTCAAGAAGTGAAGCATCACAGAAAGCTATGTCCCCATTCTCTGCAACGAGACATAGCCCTCCCTGTGTTATCAGTGTGTGATCATCACCAGCTCCAACCTTCTGCTGGGCCTGGAGATACAGCATTTTCTCTGTGCTATAGAGGCTCTAGGAATTTGTATTCTGCCTCTTCACTCGATTGCCTTGGGAGACTGACCTAAGAAAACGTTGGTACAATTTATGCCAGAGAATATTTTGCTTGTATTCTCTTCGAGATGTTTTATGGTGTCGTGTCTTATATTTAAGTCTCTAATCCATTTTGAGTTTATTTTTGTATATGGTGTTAGAGAATGTTCTACAATTATTTCAATCTTTTAGCTGTGCAGTTTTTGCAGCACCACTTATTGGAGAGACTGTCTTTTTTCCTTTGTACATTCTTGCTTCCTTTGTCAAAGATTAATTGACCATAGGTGTGTGAGTTTATTTCTGGGCTCTCTATTCTGTTCCCTTGATCTATCTGTATGTTTTTTGTGCTAACACCATACTGTTTTGATTACTGTAAATTTATCTGAAGTCTGGAAGGGTTATGTCTTTTGCTTTATTCTTTTTCCTCAGTATTGCTTTGACAGTTCTGGGTCTTTTATGATTCCACAGCATTTTTAGGATTATTTGTTCTGTGGGAAAATGCCATGGATAATTTGATAGGAGTTACATTAAATCTCTAGATTGCTCTAGATAGTATGGCCATTTTAAGGATATTAATTCTTCTAATCCAAGAGCATGGGGTATGTTTCCATTTCAAAGAAATTAGCTTCTTAATGTAGACTATGCCCCAAACTCCAGGAAGACATGGGTTCTCTCTCCTGAGCCATGATGAATGTTGGTGGAAAAGTAGAGCATGAGCACTGTACTAAGTTTATGTGCATACTTGTCTCTCTACCTCTACTGAAAGTAAGCTTCTTGAACACAGGATCCATTTCTTATCTTCAAATACATAGCACACATCTGGGCCCTTTGTAATTCAGAATAAATGAAAAAATGAATTAATAAATGAACTCACTTACACTGTCACAGACATTTTGCGTTTTACCTAATTTGGAAATCAAAAGAGGATGCAATCAAAGGACCGACAAGAGTAAGTATAGATAAGAAGGGTAATACCCCCTTTATTTATGTAGCAGCAGAGTTTGCAAAGTTTGTGCCAATCCATTACTTCAAGTGATTAAGAGGTAGGCAGGGTATTTGTTTAATGTGAAGTAACTGAGACCAAAAGAAGTTAATTTGCTTGTCCAAGGTCACACAGATAATAGATGACCAAGTCAAGGCTGGAAAACAGGTCTCCTGATATCTAATATAGTTCTTAAATTAATGGAATTAAAAGAAAGTGAAGGAATTCTCTGATGGTCCAGTAATTGGAACTCCATGTTTTCACTGCAGGGTCCCCAAGTTCAATCCTTGGTTGGAGAACTAACATCCTGCAAGCCTTGTGGCATTGCCAAAAATAAAGAAATGTTTTAAAAGGAAGTGAAAATATTTGGTAATAAAAAAAGAAACTCATTTTATAATGTAGTTGTTACATTTCCAGCTACATTAACTAAGAATGTTCTGGAAACAAGCAGGTAAAGGATTAAGCAAAGCATATAAATATCAGGTTAGGAGCTATCTTTGACAAAGGCATATAGATTTAACCATGGGATTTATGAAACGCAGTGTTACTCAGACAACAGTGTAAAGGAAGAGAAACATAAGGAATGGCACTTCACAAAAGCAGATGCTTCAGGACACATTAGTGAAAATGTATAAAGCAGACCAATGCAACTACTAGGTTTTATTTTTTTTTCACATTAGTGGGTCTGATATCCCCTTTAATCATAAGTTGGTAAATTTACAGCATCAATAAAAACACAAGGAAAATAAATACATTGGCTTTATCATATTGGAAGTGGTGTGAACGGTGGGGCGTGGACAGGCCGGCGGGCAGGCGAGGACCAGACAGCACAGGAGGCTTCTGAGTGGGGCCATGAGTCTCAAGGGTCCTCGTCCCAGTCGTCCCAGTCCTGGCTATAGATCCATGGAATCTTGCACGGGGACGCCCAGCTCTCGGCCTCGAGGTTCACTTGCTCCTGGTCTTTCTTCTCGGCGGCATTCTTTTTGTCCCGTTGCTGTTGGAGGTAGCGCAAAAGAATGTTTGTTTTTTCTGTCACAATTATCTGTTCAGACGGGTACTCCTGAGTGGGCAGGTAGACTGGTGGACGTCGGTTCGAGGCTTTGCACAGACAGTTGGCGTGGAAGCTACTAAAGTTGCTTTTGTTGTAGACAGGCAGCCCTTTCAAAAAATCAGCCATCTTCTGTTTCCTCCGTCTCTGTCACCGTCGTCGCTGTTGTTGCCGCCGCCACCACAGCTGCCTTCTTCTAGGTTTTAATAGTTATTTTCCCCCATGCTTCTAACCATGTGGAGTTAAAGGTATCCAAGCTACAACTCCCATCCTCTTTCCAGCTCACTTCAACATGCCCATACCAAAATTGAGTAGAACAAAGGAATACTGGGATCCAGCAGAATCATACTCTATTTAAGCCATGTTTCTAAATCAACATATTGGAACATCAAAAAGAGAACTAACCTGCCATGGTAGGTCAGTGTGTCAGCTCCAGAAACTACATCACATGTTTCATAGATAGGGCCAGATTCAGTTCAGTTCAGTCGCTCAGTCGTGACTGACTCTTTGCGACCCCATGAATCACAGCAGGCCAGGCCTCCCTGTCCATCACCAACTCCCGGAGTTCATGCAAACTCATGTCCATCGGTTCAGTTCAGTTCAGTTCAGTTCAGTCGCTCAGTCGTGTCTGACTCTCCGCGACCCCATAAATCACAGCAGGCCAGGCCTCCCTATCCATCACCAACTCCCCGAGTTCACTCAAACTCATGTCCACAGAGTCAGTGATGCCATCCAGCCATCTCATTCTCGGTCGTCCCCTTCTCCTCCCCCCCCCGCCAAACTTTCCCAGCTCTAGAGTTACTTCTCCACTGATCTCCAGTAGCATACTGGGCACCTACCGACCTGGGGAATTCCTCCTTCAGTATCCTATCATTTTGCCCTTTGATATTGTTCATGGGGTTCTCAAGGCAAGTATTCTGAAGTGGTTTGCCATTCCCTTCTCCAGTGGACCACATTCGGCTGTGGTCCATGTGATCAGATCAACTAGTTTCCTGTGATTATGATTTCAGTGTGTCTGCCCTCTGACGCCCCCTCGCAATACCTACCGTCTTATTTGGATTTCTCTTACCTTGGTGGTTGAAAATCTCTTCACAGCTGCTCCAGCAAAGTGCAGCCGCTGTACCTTAACTTGGATTAGCTAGAAGGAAATGGCAACCCACTCCAGTATTCTTGCCTGGAGAATCCCATGGACAGAGGAACCTTGCGGGCTACAGTCCATGGGGTCGCAAGAGTCGGACACGACTGAGTGACTTTCACTGGGCTTCCCTCCTTGGCTCACTTTTTCCTTCCCCATTGCCCACAATCTAAATGTTTCTCTCAAAACTGATAGTGCAAATGTGATCATGTCACACTCCTCTTTAAAATCATTTACTGGGGCTTCCCTGGTGGCTCAGTGGTAAACTGCCTGCCAATGCGGGAGACACAAGTTCAATCCTGGGTCCGGGAAGATCCCACATACTTGCGGAGCAACTAAGCCCGTGCGCCCCAACTATGGCAGAGTCTGTGCTCTAGAGGGAACCACAGTAGCTGAGCCCACATGCCGCAGCTACTGAAGCCTGTGCGCCCCAGAGGCCGGACTCTGAACTAGAGGAGCCACCGCGATGAGAAGCCCAGCACACCACAGCTATAGAGGAGCCCCCACTCGCCGCAACCAGAGGAAAGCCGGCACAGCAACAAAGACCCAGCACAGCAAAGACCCGGAACAGTAAAATAAATAAATAAATATAATTAGGATCCTTTACTGAGCAAATTAATGCAATATGGGTTCCCAGATTGGATCCTGCTGCCCCCCCCCCACACACACAGAAGGACATTAGTGGGAAAACTGGTGAAATCCAAATAAAGTCTGTAGTGTAGTTAATATTAATAGTATTGTACCAATCTTGATTTCTTAGTTTGATCATTCTACCGTGGTTATGTAAGAGGTTCATGTTAAAGGAAGCTCAGTGAATAGGTATATGACACCTTTCTGTACTATTTTTGCAAAACTTTAGTAAATCTAAGATTATCTCAGAATAAAAAATGGAAAAAAATCTTCTCCTAACTCTTCATTAACCTAAGGATTAAGTACAAATTCTTTGC
Organism: Moschus berezovskii; assembly: GCF_049115385.1. NCBI lineage: Eukaryota > Metazoa > Chordata > Mammalia > Artiodactyla > Moschidae > Moschus > Moschus berezovskii. The sequence goes on along the minus strand of NC_142488.1, from coordinate 127,070,759 downwards.
CTTTGCTCAGGAAGACCTGCAGGACCTAACCCTTCACCCCCACATAGGTACATGCTCCAGCATCAAAATTTAGTGCAGGGAAGGAGGGCGGAGGGTGCAGGGGAAGGATGGGAATTCCACTCCCACAGTCAGGCCACTCTCTGATTCTGCTCCAAAAAACTACTTTCAGTTACATGAAAAGGCCATTCTCTCTAGCCTCTGAACATTTAAATTGATCCTTGCTGTTTCTTCATCTAGTAGACTGCTACCCCCACTTCCAACTTTTGCTTGGCTGAAATCTTGCTTGTATATTTCTTGGAAAGTTACCTTTCCTAGCAAATCTTCCCTGATAACCCGCCCCCCTACTCCACATATGTACCACTCCCTCCCCACGGATACACCACAGAGTTGGATTAAGTGCCCTTTATATGTGCTCCCTCTGAGAAGGCAATAGCACCCCACTCCAGTACTCTTTCCTGGAAAATCCCGTGGGTGGAGGAGCCTGGTAGGCTGCAGTCCATGGGGTCGCTGAGGGTTGGACACGACTGAGCGACTTCACTTTCACTTTTCACTTTCATGCATTGGAGAAGGAAATGGCAACCCATTCCAGTGTTCTTGCCTGGAGGATCCCAGGGGCGGGGGAGCCTGGTGGGCTGCCGTCTATGGGGTCACACAGAGTCAGACAGGACTGAAGTGACTTAGCAGCAGCAGCAGCATATGTGCTCCCACTACACCGTATGCGTTTTTGTGATTTGTCACTTTCACACTGTATTATGGTTGTGTCTCCCCCATTAGTCAGTTGTTGACTCTGGGTCTTCTCCTTCTAGCCACACCTATGACTTTCATACAGCAAGGCAGCCATTAAACTAGCTTGATTTCACAGGTTTAAAATTTTGAGGATTGAGTTTTCCATTCAAGTAATTATTCGTATAGTTTACATATTCTGTGATATGGTGAGAATGGAGAGTTTTCATTTTTTTCCTTGATACTGTTGAGTTTCTGTGAGTCATATTTCTGTATCAGTATTAACTTATTATCCAAAAGGTACACTATATCCCTTTGTTACGGGGATCATTGAGAAATGATCAGCGCAATAAGTCTATTTAGCTTCTATCACTATACATACTTCATCTTTGTGATGAAACTTTTAGGATTTACTCTCTTAGCAAGTTTCAAATATGCAATACAGTGTTATTAACTATAGTCACTGTGTTATACACTACACCCCATGGGAGTTATTTTATAGCTGGAAGTTTGTACTTTTTCGCTCCCTTCACCTATTTTACCCACCCTGAATCCTCCACCTCTGGTATCCACCAATCTCTTCTCTATACCCATGAGCTCAGTTTTTGTTCTTTTGTTTTGTTTAGATTCCACATATAGATGACAGCATATGGTATTTATCTTTCTTTGTCTGACTTACCTCACTTAGGCTATCACCCTCATGTCTATTCATATTGTCACAAATGGCAAGATTTCCTTCTTTTTGCGGCTGAATAATATTCCATTTGTGTGTTGCATGCATGACTGTGTATCTATCTATCACATTTTCTTTATCCATTCATCCATCAATGATGGACATTTAAGTTGTTTTCCTGTATCTTGGCCATTGTAAATAATGTTGCAAAGGATATGGGGGAAGGGGCAATGTATCTTTTCCAGTTACTGTTTTCATTTTCTTTAGATAAATACCTAGAAGTACAATATGGTAGTTCTACTTTTAAGTTTTTGAGGACCCTCCATATTGTTTTACATAGTTGTTGTTATTGTTCAGTTGTTCAGTCGTGTCTAACTCTTTGCAACCCTATGGACTGTAGCCTGCCAGGCTCCTCTGTCCATGGGGATTCTCCAAGCAAGAATACTGGAGTGGGTAGCCATTTCCTTCTCCAGGAGATCTTCCTGACCCAGGGATCGAACCTGTGTCTCCTGCATTGCAGGCGGATTCTTTACTGCTGAGCCACCCGCAAAGCCTGTTTTCCATACTGACTGTACCAATTTCATTCCTTCCCTGATAGCTGAGTTGGTAAAGCATCCGCCTGCAATGCAGGAGACCCTGGTTCGATTCCTGGGTCAGGAATATCTGCTGGAGAAGGGATAGACTACCCACTCCAGCCAGCATTCTTGTGCTTCCCTGGTGGCTCAGCTGGTAAAGAATCCACAATCAATGTGGGAAACCTGGGTTTGATCCCTGGGTTGGGAAGATCCGCTGGAGAAAGGAAAGGCTACCTACTCCAGTACCCTTGCCTGGAAAATCCCATGGATGGAGGAGACTGGTAGTCTACAGTCCATGGGGTTGCAAAGAGTCAGACACGACTGAGTGACTTCACTTTCCTCTTCCTTTGTACCAATTTACATTCCCACCAACACTGCATGCTTTTTTCTACATCCTTGCTAACATTTGTTATTTCTGTTCTTTTTGATAATAACCATTGCAACGGGTGTGAGATGATATCTCTTTGTGGTTTATTTACTTCTTTATTTTTGACTGCACTGGATCTTCATTGCTGCAGACGGGCTTTCTCCAGTTGTGGCGAGAGGCGGCTACTCTCTATTTACGATGCTCAGGCTTCTCACTGTGTTGGGTTCTCTTGTTGTGGAGCACACATTTGGGAGTGTACTGAATGAGAAAAGAAGAGGATCTAGGGCAAGACTTTTAAAAAAATTCAACAAATTTGTGGTGTAGCATAGAAGGGTAAGGTGCAGGGTTGTTAGAAAAAGAGCAGGCAGAGAGGTAGGTGGAAAACCAGAACGTTAAATATAAAAGAGCTTAGAAGTCAAAGGAAGAGAGTGCTTCAAGGAGAAAGTGGCCAAGAAGAAAAAAAAGGCCAAGTAAGGGAGCAGAAAACATATTATCTTTTTGATGTGGTGACGCAGATGTCATTGGCAACATGAAAGAGAGTTATTTCAGGGAAATGATATGGATAAAAGCCAGATTGGAGTGGGTTGAGAATTGAGTGAGAGGTGATAAAATGGAGCAGTTGGTATAAACAACTCTTTTTTGATAACTCTTTCTTTTATTTGATTTTTAATTAAATAAATAATATATAAATATATTTTCTTTTAAAAATATTAAAACATTACAAGCAAGACTAAAATCCTCTTTGATCACTGCCACCAATCCTGGTTTTCTTCTCCATCTTTCAGAGGTAACCATAGTTATTTGTTTGGTATGTCCTTCCTGGTTTTTTTCTATATATTAATATATTACTGTTATAGGTAACAGCATAATTTAACATAGTTGTTGTTCAGTTGCCAAGTTGTGTCCGACTCTTTGTGACCCCATGGACTGTAGCACACCAGGCCTCCCTGTCCCTCACCATCTCTCAGAGTTTGCCTAAGTTCATGTCTATTGAATTAGTGATGCCATCCAACCATCTCATTCTCTGTCATCCTCTTTTCCTTCTGCCTTCAATCTTTTCCAGCATCAGGTCTTTTCCAATGAGTAAGCTGTTTGCATCCCCCTTCACGGATCACTGCCTTGTCGTGGTGAAGGGGCTTGTGTAATTCAATGAAGCTATGAGCCACTGAAGATGGACAGGTCATAGTGAAAAGGTCTGACAAAATATGGCCCATTGGAGGAGGGAATGGCAAACCACTCCAATATTCTTGTTCTGAGAACCCCATGAACTGTATAAAAAGACAAAATAATAATAATAACATATATATATATATATATACACATATGTTTTACATGTATCAGTGTTCAGTTGCTCAGTCATGTCTAAGTCTTTCTGACCCTATGGACTGTAGCCTGCCAGGCTCCTCTGTCCATGGGATGTCCCAAGCAAGAATACTGGAAGGGGTTGCCATTTCCTCCTCGAGGGGATCTTCCTGACCCAGGGATCGAACTTGCATCTTCTGCATCATCAAGTGGATTCTTTACCACTGAGACACCTGGGAAGCCCATTTATATCAATACATATATTATATAGTATAATATGATGTATGGAATGAACTACTTCATTTTTTAAATAAATGTACCACAGATATCACATACTATATTATAATTTATTTGACATTCTTCTACTGATAGTCTTTTAAGTGCTCTTATTTTTTCCCCCAAGTCACTCACAATTCTGCAAAACACTGCCTTATGTACACTGACTTTGTCAAAGAAGGAAAAAGGAAGGATATGTTCATTTAAATTTCAATAGACACGACTTGCACTTTTCATATTTTAATAGAAAATGTATTACCAAACTGCCCTCCCAAATGACTGTACCAATTTTACCTCCCATCAGCAGTGGGAGTCTCATAAGACAACTGACTACCCCTATCTCACACCTGCAGCAACGTTTTCAAGATGTGTGGCTGGGGAGGGAGAAAACTATCCCCTGGTAGCTAGAAGGGGGTGAAAGATTAAAAGAGAGAGTTTTGTATATGAGAAAGGCGAGAGTATGTTTTTTGGTTTTTTGTTTTAATTCATTTTTATCGGAGTATCATTGATTTACAATGTTGTGTTAGAGCATTTTGCGGGCCCTGCTGTGAGGCATGTGGGATTTTAGTTCCCCAACCAGGGATCAAACCCCTGCCCCCTGCAGTGGAACCACTGAATCCTAACCGCTGGACTGCCAGGGACGTCCCAGAGCACGCTTTCATGTGCATGAGAAAGTTCCAGTTGATAAGGAGAGGTTGCATATACATGATGAAAAAGAGATAATTAATAATATAAAATTCCCAGGAAAGCAGAGGAGGACATTATCCCAAGAAGAAATAGAAGGAATGGCCTTATGTGAGAAGAGGCATCATTCTTCTATTGCATTGGTTCTCTAACTGGATTGTGCATCAGAATTCCCTGGCGACAACGAAAGCAAAAGAGAAACAAAACAAAGGTAAATAAATGAAACAGAATTCCCTGGAGAGCTTCTTAAAACTGATCACTGCCCCCTCCTCCAGCAGAGTTTGTGATTCTGTAGGTTTGGAGGTGGGATCTGCAAATCTGCCTTTCTAACAAGTTCCCAGGCAGTGTTGATTCTGTTGTTCTGTTCTGGGGGATTGACTACACTTTGGGAACCACTATCCTATGTAGCAGGAGGCAAGGAAGACAGGGTGGGCGAGGAGATGGGTAGATATGTATATTTGGTCAGCAGAAGATGAGGTAGTTCCTATCTAATGGCTTCTATTTTCTCTGTGAAATGAGTTGTGGTCAAGTATTGAATGATCTTCACGACGAAGATAATCATGATGGCATGATCACTCATCTGGAACCAGACATCTTGGAATGTGAAGTCAAGTGGGCCTTAGAGAGCATCACGACGAACAAAGCTAGTGGAGGTGATGGAATTCCAATTGCGCTATTTCAAATCCTGAAAGATGATGCTGTGAAAGTGCTGCACTCAATGTGTCAGCAAATTTGGAAAACTCAGCAGTGGCCACAGGACTGGAAGAGGTCAGTCTTCATTCCAATCCCAAAGAAAGGGAATGCCAAAGAATGCTCAAATTACCGCACAATTGCACTCATCTCACACGTAGTAAAGTCATGCTCAAAATTCTCCAAGCCAGGCTTCAGCAATATGTGAACTGTGAACTTCCAGATGTTCAAGCAGGTTTTAGAAAAGGCAGAGGAACCAGAGATCAAATTGCCAACATCCGCTGGATCATGGAGAAAGCAAGAGAGTTCCAGAAAAACATCTATTTCTGCTTCATTGACTATGCCAAAGCCTTTGACTGTGTGGATCACAATAAACTGTGCAACATGCTGAAAGAGATGGGAATACCAGACCACCTGACCTGCCTCTTGAGAAACCTGTATGCAGGTCAGGAAGCAACAGTTAGAACTGGACATGGAACAACAGACTGGTTCCAAATAGGAAAAGGAGTACTTCAAGGTTATATATTGTCACCCTGCTTATTTAACCTATATGCAGAGTACATCATGAGGAATGCTGGGCTGGAAGAAGCACAAGCTGGAATCAAGATTGCTGGGAGAAATATCAATAACCTCAGATATGCAGATGACACCACCCTTATGGCAGAAAGTGAAGAGGAACTCAAAGGCCTCTTGATGAAAGTGAAAGAGGAGAGTGAAAAGGTTGGCTTGAAGCTCAACATTCAGAAAACTAAGATCATGGCATCTGGTCCCATCACTTCACGGGAAATAGATGGGAAAACAGTGGAAACAGTGTCAGACTTTATTTTTTGGGGCTCCAAAATCACTGCAGATGCTGATTGTAGCCAGGAAATTAAAAGATGCTTACTCCTTAGAAGGAAAGTTATGACCAACCTAGATAGCATATTAAAAAGCAGAGACATTACTTTGCCAACAAAGGTCTGTCTAGTCAAGGCTGTGGTTTTTCCCGTGGTCATGTATGGATGTGAGAGTTGGACTGTGAAGAAAACTGATCGTCGAAGAATTGATGCTTTTGAACTGTGGTGCTGGAGAAGACTCTTGAGAGTCCCTTGGACTGCAAGGAGATCCAACCAGTCCATTCTAAAGGAGATCAATCCTGGGTTTTCATTGGAAGGACTGATGCTAAAGCTGAGACTCCAATACTTTGGCCACCTCATGGGACGAGTTGACTCACTGGAAAAGAGTCTGATGCTGGGAGGGATTGGGGGTGGGAGGAGACGGGGATGACAGAGAATGAGATGGCTGGATGGCATCACCGACTCGATGGACATGAGTTTGAGTGAACTCCGGGAGTTGGTGAGGGACAGGGAGGCCTGGCGTGCTGTGATTCAGGGGGTCGCAGAGAGTCAGACATGACTGAGCGACTGAACTGAACTGAACTGATTGAATGTATGAAGGCAAGTAGGAGGTGGTGCTGGGGTAGGAGGATAGAGAAGAGTGGGGACGGTTGTAAAAAATGGTTGCAGAAGGCAGGTGAGTGGACTGACCAAAAATATGTGATAAAATTACTAGGCAATACTGAAGTCTCATCTGGGGTCTGTTATCATGAATTTTACAATAGGCCCAACCTGCCCAATTGTGTGACTTTTTCCAGTAGCCATGGAGAACATAAATTATCAGTTTTACTCAAGACCAAGGTTTTGCCACTCTAATGACTCAAGGAGACGTACAGTAGCTCAGGCTAGAAACCTGACACCACCATTGATTTCTCCCTCAGTCCCAGTGCGTCATCAAAATTAATAGTTAACACACAATATCAATTGTGTTTACTGTACTTTAGAAAATGTGGTAAACAGGCTGTGTATATTAACTCATTTCATCCTGACACTTCCTTTAAGTACCATTATTATCATCATTTTGCAGATGCACACACTGAATGAGACACAGAGAAGTTACAGATTTGCCTGAATCCATCCTGCAGGTTCGATCCCTGGGTTGGGAAGATCCTCTGGAGAAAGAAACAGCAACCCACTGCAGAATTCTTGCCTGGAAAATTCCATGGACAGAAGCCTGGTGGGCCAAAGTCCATAGGATCACAAAGAGTCTGACACAACTGAAACGACTTACCAAGCACGCATGCAACTAAAAAGTGTCAGAGCCAGGCTTCGAACCAGGCATTCTAGCACCAGGGGTTAGTTCTTAGGCAGACTATTCTGCACTGTTTCAACTTCCCACCTATCATATATATATATATATATATATATATATATATATATATACACACATATATGTCTATGTATATATATATGTAGGCCACATCACAGGGCATGGGGAATCTTAATTCTCTGACCAGGGAAGCACTAAGCACTGGACAACCAGCAAATTGCTCCAACTATCTTTCTGATCTCTCCACTTTTCATCCTGTCCACAACCCCTAGTCCATGCCACATCAGAGTTCATGCAGCCTTAAACTCCTTTTCCAGCTTCCATGCTTGCCACTGAAGCTCATTCTCCATGCAGCTGCCAGAGTTATCTTTCAAACTAGCAATCAGCTCCAGTGCTTCTCCCAGACTGAAGCTTTCTGGTGGCTCCCATCATTCTTAGCATACACTCCACAAATACTCACTACGACTTACAGGATCCTGGGTGATCTGATGCTGTCCTAACCTTCCAACTGGATTAACTGTCATTGTTTGTCCTAAATCACCATAGTGACTTCAAGTGCTTCATATACATCTCATTCTTTTCCTCAGCAGGGCCTTTGCACATGCTGCTACAATAGTCTAGAATGTTCTTCCCATGGGTGGTTGCTTCTCGTCCTTAAACTCTCAGCCTACATGACACCACCCCCAGAGAGATCTCTTCTGGCTCTTTCAAGTCTCCTCCCATGGCACACACTAAAAAAAAAAAAAATAAAAGATCTCTATTGCTGCAGCTTACTTTATTCACAGAGGTATTCACTACTTATTGTTTGTTTTCTTGTTTTTCTCACAACCTCCTCCCCAACTAGAATGTAATAGAATGTAAAATTCATGAGGGTGGGGACCAAGTACATTTTAGTCACCATTGTATACCAGTTTCCTACCATAGTCATCACCCCAGAGTATGCACCCCGTGAATATTTGGAAAAAGAATGAGTTAATCAATTGGAGGTATCTGAGTAGTAATGTCACTCAGGAAGCTGAACATTCAGGTTGAGGAGACAGAGAGATTTGCCACAGAAATATAAATGCTGAGGCAGAGAATTCCTCAGTGGCTCAGTGGTTAGGACTCTGCACTCCACTGCCAGGGACCCAGGTTGGATCCCTGATCAGGGAACTAAGATCCCTGAAAGCCTCCTGGTGCCCCCTAAAAAGCAAACAAACAAACAAAAAACCCTTGAGACCACAGGCATATTACTGTAGTGGGCTTCCTGGGAATGGATGAGATTACTTAAGGGGTGAGGAGAGAATGAAAACACAAGAGCATCTAGCAATGAGACAGAAGAAACTGTAATATTTAAAGATGGACTGGAAAATTCTTGAAGAAAATATTTTTCAAACTGAACGTTTTAGTTACAATTATGTTACAGGTAATTTATAATTTGTTGTTATTTAGTTGCTAAGTTGTTTCTGACCTTTTTGTGACCCCATGGACCGTAGCCCACCAGGTTCCTCTGTCCATGGCATTTCCTAGGCAAGAATACTAGAGTGGGTTGCCATTCCCTCTTCCAGGGGATCTTCCTGACCCAGGGATCGAACCCGTGTCTCCTGCATCTCCTGCATTGGCATGTGGATTCTTGACTACTGAGCCACCAGGGATGCCCAATTTCTAATTTATAATTACAAAGATTGATTTACTGCAGCTAATAAAGCTGATAGAGTTCCTTATTCTCTGTTATTTTTTCATGTATATATTTAAGTTTTTGTTTTTTTAAACCACTTGGCTAGTGGGATCTTAGTTCTTCTGACCAAGGATTTAACTTACGCCCCCTAAAGTGGAAGCCCAGCGTCTTAACCACTGGACCACCAGGGAAGCCCCCTTAGCTTTTTTAACTTAAATAAAGTTATGAAAATATCAGGCCCGCGCGGAACGGCGAGCCTCGCGCCGCGCTCGCGCGGGGGGGGGGGGGGGGCGGCCGGAAGCGCCGACGCGGGGGGCGGGGCGGGGCCGAGGCTTATGGCGGCGCTGGGTGGCAGGTCTTTGATTGGCACCACCTCACCCCTCTTACCTGGGCCCTCCTCACTAGGCAGGCTCCTCAGCCTGGAGGACAGAAAAGGATGACTGCTTTTTTGTTGCGTAAACTAATGACAGTCTCCAGTGGAGGGGGCCTTGAGGAGTCATCCTTTGTTGAACCCCAAAAATGTGCGCAGAAACCAGAGCACAGAACAGGGCTGATTCAGCGCCTCCGTGTGGAGCAGAGAACTCCTGTGTTGCAGGAGAAGTTTGTCAGTTCCCTCCTGGACATGGGATTTAGAGATGTCCATGTTAATGAACTGCTCAGCATACAGCCAGGTACCCACCCTCAACAGATGCTGGACATCATTTCAGAATTAATACTTTTGGGTTTGAATCCAGAGCCTGTGTGTGTGGCCCTGAAGAAGAGTCCTCAGTTACTGAAACTGCCTGTGATGCAAGTGAAGAAGCGCTCCAGTTACCTGCGAAAGCTGGGCCTTGGAGAAGGGAAATTAAAGAGGGTGCTTTACTGTTGCCCTGAAATTTTTACCATGCGTCAGCGGGACATTGAAATCATCGTTGGGGTCCTTAAGGAGAAGTGCCTTTTCACTGTAAAGCAAGTCACTGAGATTTTACACAGGTGCCCATATGTTATTCGGGAGGACCCTGGTGAGCTGGAGTACAAATTTCAGTATGCCTATTTCAGGATGGGGATTAAACACGTGGACATTGTGAAGACGGACTTACTGCAGTACTCCATGATCAAGACCAAGCAGAGGCACGTGTTCTTGGAGTGACTGGGCTGGTACTAGACCCCTGACAAGAAGGGGCAGACACAGGTCCCCAGCCCTTTACTTAAGGACATCCTCAGAGTTTCCGAAGCTGAGTTTCTGACCAGAACAGCGGTTTCTTCTGCTGAGGAGTTTGAAGTTTTTAAGAAACTCGTGGCCCGGGAGGAAGAGGAGTCTGAGGGCTGCATGGCTGACGAGGATCTGGACAAGGAGGAGGAGGAGCAAGAGCTGTGATGGATGGACTGGATTGAAGGGAGACCAGAGAGAGGAAAGGTTATTCTGATTTCCTGAAAGCTTTTGGGAACTTCACTTCATTCTTCTCAGGTTATTTTTTATTCTGAAACTGGTCTTTTGATGAGAAATTGTTTAGAAAGCGCCTGAGAGGTAGACAGGCCAAACTAAGCAGCAGCTGCACTGGCTTGATGGGTCAGGTCTGGTGTGGCGGGCCCCGCTCCATCCCGAATCGCAGACTGGGGGCTCCTGAGGTCGGGGGGCTCAGTACCTCAGCGTCTGGTTTTACTGTATCTCTGTCATCGGTGTAGGTGGTAACTCTGACAGAGTGGGGATGTTTCTTCTGGTTCAAGAGTCATTTTACATCCTTCTAGTGACAAAGAGTTAAGAGAAGACAGTGAAGCTTTAGTACATCACAACAGTTTATTTTAATGACAACAAGTAGCAGATTTTCCACAAAAATACTCATGTTTTTTAAATAAAAACTATTGCTTTCTAAAAATTTAAAAAAAAAGAAAATATCAAAGGTTTTTGAGAACCATGGTTGAACAAAGTTAGTTTACAGTTTGAAAAAAAAGAATGAGTTAACCATCTGTTAGGAGCTCTAACATCTGAGTAGCCGTGATAGGCCTGAGATCTTGCTTAGGCCTAAGTTTCAATTTCCTGGAGATAGGGTGGAGGCTAAGTTCATAGAAACTCCTCCCTAAGAAAATCCCGCTGGTGCCAAAATTGGGCCAATCAGAAGAAAAAGAGAAATCCCCCAGAGAAAACCCCACACCTGTGCGTGCATATAAACTGGCCAATGAGCTTCCGTGCGCGCATGAACTGGCCAATGAGCTTCTGCCAGCTTGATCTTTTGAACAGAAATAGGTGCTTATGTCTTGGTCCTTGTCTCCTGTACAATGTCACGAACCTCCGTCCAGAGTTCATCAGGCATGCTATCAATCAGATCTAGTCCCTTAAATCTATTTCTCACTTCCACTGTATAATCATAAGGGATTTGATTGAGGTCATATCTGAATGGTCTAGTGGTTTTCCCTACTTTCTTCAATTTAAGTCTGAATTTGGCAATAAGGAGTTCATGATCTGAGCCACAGTCAGCTCCTGCTCTTGTTTTCGCTAACTGTATATAGCTTCTCCATCTTTGGTTGCAAAGAATATAATCAATCTGATTTCGGTGTTGACCATCTGGTGATGTCCATGTGTAGAGTCTTCTCTTGTGTTGTTGGAAGAGGGTGTTTGCTATGACCAGTGCATTCTCTTGACAAAACTCTATTAGCCTTTGCCCTGCTTCATTCCGTGCTCCAAGGCCAAATTTGCCAGTTACTCCAGGTGTTTCTTGACTTCCTACTTTTGCATTCCAGTCCCCTATAATGAAAAGGACATCATTTTGGGGTGTTAGTTCTAAAAGGTCTTGTAGGTCTTCAGAGAGCCGATTAACTTCGGCTTCTTCAGCATTACTGGTTGGGGCATAGGCCTGGATTACTGTAATATTGAATGGTTTGCCTTGGAAACGAACAGAACTCATTCTGTCGTTTTTAAGATTGCATCCAAGTACTGCATTTCGGACTCTTTTGTTGACCATGATGGCTACTCCATTTCTTCTAAGGGATTCCTGCCCGCAGTAGTAGATATAATGGTCATCTGAGTTAAATTCACCCATTCCAGTCCATTTTAATTCACTGATTCCTAGAATGTCGACGTTCACTCTTGCCATCTCCTGTTTGACCACTTCCAATTTGCCTTGATTCATGGACCTAACATTCCAGGTTCCTATGCAATATTGCTCTTTACAGCACCGGACCTTGCTTCTATCACTGGTCACATCCACAACTGGGTATTGGTTTTGCTTTTGCTCCATCCCTTTATTCCTTCTATAGTTATTTCTCCACTGAGCTCCAGTAGTATAGTGGGCACCTACCGACCTGGGGAATTCCTCATTCAGTATCCTATCATTTTGCCCTTTGTTACTGTTCATGGGGTTCTCAAGGCAAGTATACTGAAGTGGTTTGCCATTCCCTTCTCCAGTGGACCACATTCGGCTGTGGTCCATGTGATCAGATCGGCTAGTTTCCTGTGATTATGATTTCAGTGTGTCTGCCCTCTGATGCCCCCTAGCAATACCTACCATCTTATTTGGGTTTCTCTTACCTTGGTCGTGGAAAATCTCTTCACAGCCGCTCCAGCAAAGTGCAGCCGCTGTACCTTACCTTGGACGAGGGGTATCTCCTCAAGGCCGCCCCTCCTGACCTTGAACACGGAGTAGTTCCTCTCGGCCCTCCTGCGCCCGCGCAGCCACCGCCTGTTGGACGTGGGGTAGCTCCTCTTGGCCGCCGGCCCTAGCCTCAGGCGTGGGGTAGCTCCTCACGGCCGCGCCTCTTTGCGTGGTTCGTTGCGCCGGGGCCGGCGTCTCTCGCGTCGCGTCTGCGCCGCCGGGGCCGGCGTCTCTCACGTCAGAGATAAGAAAGCCTTCCTCAGTGATTAATGCAAAGAAATAGAGGAAAACAACAGAATAGGAAAAACAAGAGACCTCTTCAAGAAAATTAGAGATTCCAAGGGAACATTTCATGCAAAGATGGGCTCGATAAAGGACAGAAATGGTATGGACCTAACAGAAGCAGAAGATATTAAGAAGAGGTGGCAGGAATACACAGAAGAACTGTACAAAAAAGATCTTCACAACCAAGATAGTCACAATAACGTGATCACTGACCTAGAGCCAGACATCTTGGAATGTGAAGTCAAGTGGGCCTTAGAAAGCATCACTAAAAACAAAGCTAGTGGAGGTGATGGAATTCCAGTTGAGCTATTTCAAGTCTTGAAAGATGATGTTGTGAAAGTGCTGCACTCAATATGCCAGCAGATATGGAAAACTCAGCAGTGGCCACAGGACTGGAAAAGATCAGTCTTCATTCCAATCCCAAAGAAAGGCAATGCCAAAGAATACTCAAACTACCGCACAATTGCACTCATCTCACATGCTAGTAAAGTCATGCTCAAAATTCTCCAAGCCAGACTTCAGCAGCATGTAAACCGTGAACTCCCAGATGTTCAAGCAGGTTTTAGAAAAGGCAGAGGCACCAGAGATCAAATTGCCAACATCTGATGGATCATGGAGAAAGCAAGAGAGTTTCAGAAAAACATCTATTTCTGCTTCATTGACTATGCCAAAGCCTTTGACTGTGTGGATCACAATAAACTCTGGAAAATTCTGAAAGAGATGGGAATCCCAGACCACCTGACATGCCTCTTGAGAAACCTGTATGCAGGTCAGGAAGCAACAGTTAGAACTGGACATGGAACAACAGACTGGTTCCAAATAGGAAAAGGTGTACGTCAAGGTTGTATATTGTCACCTTGCTTATTTAACTTATATGCAGAGTACATCATGAGGAACGCTGGGCTGGAAGAAGCACAAGCTGGAATCAAGATTTCTGGGGGAAATATCAATAACCTCAGATATGCAGATGACACCACCCTTATGGCAGAAAGTGAAGAGGAACTCAAAAGCCTCTTGATGAAAGTGAAAGAGGAGAGTGAAAAGGTTGGCTTGAAGCTCAACATTCAGAAATCTAAGATCATGGCATCTGGTCCTATCAGTTCATGAACTGATAGGGGAAATAGATGGGGAAACAGTGGAAACAGTGTCAGACTTTATTTTTGGGGGCTCCAAAATCACTGCAGATGGTGATTGCAGCCATGAAATTAAAAGACGCTTACTCCTTGAAAGGAAAGTTATGACCAACCTAGATAGCATATTAAAAAGCAGAGACATTACTTTGCCAACAAAGGTCCGTCTAGTCAAGGCAATGGTTTTTCCCGTGGTCATGTATGGATGTGAGAGTTGGACTGTGAAGAAAGCTCATCGCCGAAGAATCGATGCTTTTGAACTGTGGTGTTGGAGAAGACTCTTGAGAGTCCCTTATACTGCAAGGAGATCCAACCAGTCCATTCTAAAGGAGATCAATCCTGGATGTTCATTGGAGGGACTGATGCTGAAGCTGAAACTGCAATACTTTGGCCACCTCATGCGGCGAGTTGACTCACTGGAAAAGACTCTGATGCTGGGAAAGGTTGGGGGCGGGAGGAGAAGGGGACGACAGAGATTGAGATGGCTGGATGGCATCACCGACTCTGTGGACATGAGTTTGAGTGTACTCCGGGAGTTGGTGAGGGACAGGGAGGACTGGCGTGCTGTGATTCATTGGGTCGCGGAGAGTCTGTCACGACTGAGCGACTGAACTGAACTGAACTGAGGTGCTTATGTAACCTGAGACTATAAAAACCGCTGTGACCTGGGCTCGGGGCTCTTGTCCGCATTCCACTGCGCTGGGAGGGGCAGGAGCCCTAGCTCGAGCTAGAAATAAACCCCATTCTTGCTTTTGCATTGCTGCGAGTGTCTTATTCTACCAGTTAAGGGGGACCGGACTCAAGGCATAACATTTGGGGGCTCGTCCGGGATCCCTCTGACTGGGGAGAATAACGCTCTCCCAGCAGAAGGGGTTCATCAGCCCGGAGGAGGGCTGATTACAGCACCGGTGCACTGTTCAGGGGCGATCCCCGTAGCCAGCGTAAGGCCGAGGCCCAGCATTCGCGCTGGAAGGCAGCTGGATCTGCAAGGTCTGTTCAGGGGCGAATTGATCGCCATAGCCGGCATAAGGCCGAGGCCCAGCATTCGCGCTGGAAGGCAGCTGGCTCTGCGGGAGAGAGGAGGTCTCTCCCGATCCGGAATCTGGTGGGCAGTGGACGCCCTTCGGTAAGGTTACTTTAAACTGCAGGAAGCCTCAGAAGTCTGAGACCTAGTAGTGTGTTTTCGGACGACGTTTGTCTGTCCTCAGTTTGTCGTGTTTTCGTGTGTGCCGGCATTGTCTCTGTCTCTCTCCTGTGTCTGTTCTCTGCCGTAATCTATTCTGTGGTCATGGGTCAAGGGAGCTCTACCCCGCTCTCCCTCATGATGGATCATTTCTCTGACTTTAAATCTAGGGCGCGAGACTTGTCTCTACTGGTGAAGAGGAATAAGCTGGTGACGCTCTGCTCCTTGGAGTGGCCCACTTTTAATGTCGGGTGGCCGAAGGAAGGAACCTTCAGCCTGCCCATCATCTGGGCTGTCAGGGGGAAGGTTCTCGTGCCTGGCTCCTCTGGCCACCCGGACCAGATGCCTTATATCCTAGTCTGGCAAGATCTGGTGGAAAACCCACCAGCATGGATGAAACCTTTTGTTTCCCCAGCGACGCACGTCCCACAGGTCTTGGTCGTGGAAGCTCCAGAGGAAAAGAAGACTGAGAGCCGTGGAAATCGAGCTCCGACTCCCACCGTGTTCCAAGACTCTTCACTCTACCCTAACCTGATTGACCTAGATTCTGAGCTCCCCCCCCTCTTATTTACCCCCTCCTTTGCCCCCTCAGGTACCCCAAGTATCATCTGGGGAGCCAGGAAGGGGCAATGGGCCTTCGGCCCCGCCCCAAGAGGGGGGCCCAGCCCTCGGGACGCGCGGAAGGACAAGGGAACTTTCGGTCCCGGCGGGTGGCTTGGATCAGGAGGGCGCCACCTCCACTGCTTGGGCGCTACCTGTTCGGGCGGGGCCAGCCCACCAGGATGGGGAGTGTACCTATCAGTACTGGCCCTTTTCCACCAGCGACTTATACAATTGGAAAACCCAGACACCCTCATTTTCGGAGAGACCCCAGGGACTTATTGACCTCTTAGAATCTATCCTTTTCACCCATAATCCCACCTGGGATGACTGTCAGCAGCTGTTACAGGTGCTCTTCACCACGGAAGAACGGGAGCGGATCCTATCGGAAGCTCGGAAACATGTCCCGGGTGTAGACGGGAGGCCCACAATGCAGCCGAACCTAATTGATGAGGGATTTCCATTGGCCCGGCCCTAGTGGGACTTTGAACGCGCGGAAGGTAGGGAGCGTCTCTGAGTGTACCGCCAGACTCTTGTGGCAGGCCTCCGAGCAGCTGCCTGGAGACCAACGAATTTGGCTAAGGTAAATTTGGTGAGACAGGAGCCTACAGAGAGCCCGGCAGCATTTCTAGAAAGACTAATGGAAGCTTTTAGGCAGTATACCCCCATGGACCCGCAGGCGGATGAGACCCGTGAGGCTATCATCCTAGCTTTTGTGAATCAGGCGGCTCCAGACATTAGGAGGAAATTGCAGAAAATAGACAGATTGGGAGAGCAGACAATTCAGGAGTTGCTAAGGGCTGCAGAAAGGGTATATAATAATAGAGAGACCCCTGAAGAGAGGGAAGAACGGATTAGGAGGGAGGAAAGGGAAAGCAGGGCAGAAGAAAATCGTAGAAATCAGCAAAAGTTAGCTCGCATATTCTTTGCGGGAGCCAAATGTGGTCAGGAGAATCGGCAAATTAGGGACGCCAGACCAAAGGGAAAGGAAAAACTAAAAAGAGATCAATGTGCCTGTTGCAAGGAAAAAGGACACTGGAAAAATGAATGTCCCAGGAGAGGCCAAAAAGAGAGATCGGGCAAAAGTGAGACCTCTGCCCCGGCGACTCGCATTCTATATACTGGGGAAGAGAGTGACTAGGGGAGTCAAGACTCGGTGCCCCTCCCCGAGTCCTGGGTAACTATTGCAGTGGAGGGGAAACCGGTTGGCTTTATGGTAGACACTGGAGCCCAGTACTCGGTCCTTAATCGAAGAGAAGGACCCCCTGTCCAAAAAGACCAGCTGGGTACAAGGGGCCACCAGGACAAAGCAATACCAATGGACTACTAAATGACAGGTGGACTTGGGAGCAAAGCGGGTGTCCCACTCGTTCTTAGTCATACCAGAATGCCCAGCACCCTTGTTAGGAGGAGACTTGTTGCCCAGATTCATTTTGCCCCCGGAGGGATCTCTGTCACTGATGGGACGGGACATCCAATCCAAGTCTTGTCGCTCGCTCTGAAAGATGAATACAGGTTGTATCAGCCAATGCCTTCCCCAGATATCAACCCTATGGTCCAACCTTGGGTTCAGCGCTATCCTTCAGCATGGGCCGAGACTGCTGGGGTGGGATTAGCCAAACAGAGACCCCCCTTCATCGTTGAGTTAAGGGCGAATGCCACTCCCGTGAGGGTGAAACAATACCCTATGGGTCAAGAGGCCCGGCGGGGAATCACGCCCCATATCTAGAGACTCCTGAAGGCAGGAATCCTCAGGCAATGTCGGTCTCAATGGAATACTCCCTTATTGCCAGTGAGAAAACCGGGGGGGACTGACTATAGGCCAGTCCAAGACCTCCGTGAAGTCACCAAGAGGGTAAATGACATTCATCCTACGGTCCCTAACCCTTACACCCTCTTGAGCGGCCTGTCCCCAGACTGTGTTTGGTATACAGTCTTAGACCTGAAAGATGCTTTTTTCAGCCTGCCCCTGGCACCCCAGAGCCAAGAAATCTTCGCCTTCGAATGGACTGATGGAGACAATCAAACCACTGGACAGTTAACCTGGACTTGCCTCCCGCAGGGATATAAGAACTCGCTGACACTTTTTAATGAGGCCTTAGGTGAGCACTTGCGTGAGTACCGGGCTGAACACCCAGACATCATTTTATTACAATATGTAGATGACCTCTTATTGGCAGCCAAGACCGAGAAAGCATGCCTGCAGGCCACCAGAGACCTCCTCCGCGCCTTGCGGGAATTAGGGTATAGGGCCAGCGCCAAAAAGGCCCAGATTGCTCAGCAGGAGGTCACCTACCTGGGGTATAAGATTAAGCAGGGGCGACGATGGCTGACCCAAGCCATGAAAGAGACTATCTTGCAGATTCCTGAACCAACCACGCCCTGCCAAGTGAGGGAATTTCTGGGGACTATTGGGTACTGCAGACTATGGATTGGGGGTTTTGCCAAAAAAGCTCGGCCCCTCTATGAGGGCAGCAAGGAAAGCAAAGACTGGGTGTGGACTGAGCCGATGAGAAAGGCCTTCCAGGACCTTCGGCAGGCCCTGTTAGAGGCCCCAGCCCTCGCCCTCCCTGACCCGTCTAAGCCGTTCCAGTTGTTTGTAGATGAGAAACAGGGAGTGGGAAAAGGAGTCCTGACCCAACAGTGGGGACCCTGGAAGCGGCCTGTGGCCTACTTGTCCAAACGACTGGACCCTGTGGCGGCGGGCTGGCCGCCTTGCCTCCACATCATTGCAGCAACCGTGCTCCTTGTTGACGACGCAGACAAGTTGACATATGGACAAAACCTCCTGGTCTACGCTCCGCATGCCATTGAGGGGACTCTCAAACAACCACCGGGTAAGTGGATCACAAACGCCCGCCTAACGCACTATCAGGCCTTGCTACTAGATACCCCCCGGCTGCGTTTCCAGACCCTCTGCTCCCTAAACCCCGCCACTCTACTGCCAGTCCCCGAATCCCCTGGGCCGATGCATGACTGTGCTGAAGTACTAGCTGATGTTGCGGCACTCCGGGGAGACCTCAGAGACACACCCCTAGGGGATGGCGATCTGGTGTGGTTTACGGACGGGAGCAGTTACGTGGCAAATGGGCAAAGAAGGGCCGGGGAAGCAGTGGTAGATGCTTCCGGGAATGTGATTTGGGCAGACGCCTTACCCGCTGTGACATCAGCCCAAAAGGCAGAATTGATTGCCCTGGCACAGGCGCTCGAGATGGCCAAAGGCCGGAGAGTCACCATGTATACTGATACATACGGTACGGTGCATATCCAAGGACCCATCTACAGAGAAAGGGGCTTTTTGACAGCAGAAGGAAAAGAAATTTAAAACCTGTCTGAGATTCGTAGGCTCCTGGCCGCCATCCACCTTCCTCGAGTGGTGGCCATAGTCCACACCCCGGGACACCAGAAGGGAGAAAACATAGAGGCCCGAGGTAACCGCGCCACAGATGCAGCGGCACGGAAGACCGCCGAGGAAGGATATGAGACCCGCGCCCTAACTGTTGGGCTGCCGGCCCCAGGGATGGAATCCCTGCCACCAACCCCAGAGTATTCCCCTTCGGACCGAGAATGGATCCAAGCCAAAGGCACCAACCCAGAAGACCCAGATGGATGGTGCCGAGATTCAGCTGAAAACCTATTGCTTCCTTCCGACCTGGGATGGCACCTCTGCTCGCACCTGCACCAAACCACCCACTTGGGAGAGAAAAACATTGCGTCCCTCCTGCAAACAGCACGTCTTCGGTTTCCTTGACAAAAGGCGATTATACAAGAAATTACTCATTCCTGCAAAGCTTGTCAGATGATGGCACCAGGGAAAAGAAAGGGACAACACACAGGCATAAGGTACCGGGGAATAAGACCGGGACAGCACTGGGAGATAGATTTCACTGAGGTTGACGGCATCGGACCTTGGGTACACTGCGACCACGTACGCCTTGCCACTCCAGAAGAACAAGACAACGCCCGGATAGAATGGAAGGCCAGCCGTCACCCGTCAAATCCCCTAAAGCTAAAAATCACGCGATGGAAATCCCCCTAAGGCTTATGGTCTTACTGCTGATGACCGCCTTCGTCAGCTACGGGACAAGTGGGAACCCACATCAGCCGGTCAAAATCACCTGGAAACTTCGAAACGGGCTGACTGGTGAGATACTCAACTCGACCACCGAAAACCACCCCCCCAACACTTGGTGGCCAACCCTGTATTTTAACCTCAAAGACGTCATAGAAGGTTCAACAGAGACCGGGGGACTTATGCAGGCCAAAGGGTTTTGGGCGTGCCCGGGGTATATGAGAAACTGGAGGCAATGTGGGGGGATGCAACATTACTGGTGCAGTTCCTGGTCCTGCGTGACCTCAAATGATGGCAAAAACAGGTGGGATGTCGGGAACAGGGATGGGGTTAACTTCTCATTCATAAAAAGGGCCCCTAATGGATTTGCACACTCCGTAGGTCCAGACGGGAAAGACAAATATGCTCAAATCAAGGTAATGTTCAACCAGGAGGCAGCCAGAAAACTCCAATGGACTTCAGGGCTTAGCTGGGGGCTCCAGACCACTATGAGGCCCCTATGGCATGGCCCCTACTACGGGGGTATCTTAACCATCCTCCAAACCATAGAACCGGTTGTGATAGAGAGCATAGGCCCCAATCTAGTCAAAAGTTGAAGCCCACCAAAGAAGTCTAAGGCCACTCCCCAGGGCCATGACACTGCAACCCTGGCAGGGGTCTCCCCGTCAGACGCCCCTCACCCAAGGACAGAAGAGGCTACCCACGCCCCCATTCGGGGACCAGAAGAGACAATCCACTCCCCTAGTACGCAGGCCGCAGATCCCTTATGGGGTTTAATTAATGCCGCCTTCACAGCATTAAACCATACCGGCCCTAATGCAACCCGCTCTTGCTGGCTCTGCTATAATCTTTACCCCTCTTTTTACGAAGCAATAGGCCTCAATGTTTCTTACACCCTGTCTCACTACTCAGAACGATGCAAGTGGGGAGACCGTAAGGTCGGTCTTACCATGAGGGAAGTCTGGGGAAAGGGACTTTGTTTGGGTACGATCCCACTTGAAAAGGCCCCTCTTTGTGCTCAAATCGGCAACATTACAGAGTTAAATGATACCCAATGGATCATTCCGGAGGCAGGGGGCTGGTGGATTTGTTCCCATACTGGGCTGGACCCCTGTTTGCATGCAAAGGTTTTTAATCAGAGTCAGGAGTTCTGTGTTTTGGTCACGGTTATGCCAAAAATCGTCTATCACTCTGAAGAAGTCATGTATTCCCACTGGGGTAGAGAGGAAAATGAACATCTCGGAAAAATGTCAATACAAAAGCGAGAGCTAATCAGTGCTATCACCTTGGCCACTGTGATGAGCTTTGGGCTGGCAGGAGCAGGGACAGGTATAGACTCTTTGTCCCTGCAAAACCAAGGACTCACCTCTCTGCGGGCCGCTGTAGATGAAGATCTCACCCGCACTGAGGAGTTTATCAGTCATTTAGAAAAGTCCTTAACCTCACTATCCGAAGTAGTGTTGCAAAACAGAAGGGGACTAGACCTGATTTTCTTGCAACAAGGAGGTCTTTGTGCAGCCTTAGGGGAAGAATGTTGCTTTTATGCAGATCACACAGGAGTAGTGAGAGAGTCTATGGCCAAGGTAAGAGAGGGACTAGCCCAGCGAAAATGAGAACGAGAAGCCCAACAGGGATGGTTCGAGTCATGGTTTCAGAGCTCGCCTTGGTTGACCACTCTAATCTCCACCTTGTTGGGACCACTCATCATATTAATACTAATACTATCATTCGGCCCCTGTGTCCTAAATAGACTTGTGACATTCATCAAAGAGCGTATCAACACAGTCCAGTTGTTAGTACTTAGACAACAATATCAAACTTTACCCACGGAGGAAGATTCCTCCGTTTGAACAACAGAAAAGGGGAGAGATGTTAGGAGCCCTAACATCTGAGTAGCCGTGATAGGCCTGAGATCTTGCTTAGGCCTAAGTTTCAATTTCCTGGAGATAGGGTGGAGGCTAGGTTCATAGAAACTCCTCCCTAGAAAAATCCCGCTGGCGCCAAAATTGGGCCAATCAGAAGAAAAAGGGAAACCCCCAGAGAAAACCCCGCGTGCGTGTGCGCACGCGTATAAACTGGCCAATGAGCTTCCGCGCACGCATGAACTGGCCAATGGGCTTCTGCCAGCTTGATCTTTTGAACAGAAATAGGTGCTTATGTAACCTGAGACTATAAAAACCGCTGTGACCTGGGCTCGGGGCTCTTGTCCGCATTCCACTGCGCTGGGAGGGGCAGGAGCCCTAGCTCGAGCTAGAAATAAACCCCATTCTTGCTTTTGCATTGCTGCGAGTGTCTTATTCTACCAGTTAAGGGGGACCGGACTCAGGGCATAACACCATCCAAGCAATTTGAGAATGAACGAATGCTCTTATAGTTAAGTGAATCAGTGTTTTCATTCATGACTTCTGGGTTTCATGTCAGGAAGTCCTTTTGATTCCACCTTCAAAATATATCCAGAATCAGACAACTTCTCACCACCACCACCACCAGTAGGGCTGTCCCCACCACCCAAGGCCTTATTACAGTAGCTTTCAATAGGTCTCCCTGCTCTCAGCCTTGTTCCCAGGAAAGAAAAATATTGCCTTCCTTATTATCAAACAAAAGATGCTGTGATCGTCAAGGCGTCAGCCACTGCCACCGTTCAAGGGTGAGACTGGAGGGAGCCCCCAAATATGCACCCTGGGGGACTCAGGATGGGAAAGAATAGGGCTACCGGCCCTGGATAGTTAAGGTGCATAGTAAAAGAATGATTTCAATGAGTCCAGACTCTTGTATCTTCCCATACAAAGAAAAAGCACTAGATTCATTAACTTGAGATGTCTGGTTTTCTTTTAATTAACAGTAATCTTGTGATTACTGAAACTGAAGCTCCAATATTTTGGCCACCTGATGCAAAGAGCTGACTCATTGGAAAAAGACCCTGAGGCTGGGAAAGATTGAGGGCAAGAAGAGAAGGGGGTGAGAGAAGATGTGACGGCATCACCAACTCAATGGGCATGAGTTTGAGTAAGTTCCAGGAGATAGTGAAGGACAGGGAATCCTGGTGTGCTGCAGTCCATGGGGTTGCAAAGAGTCGGAGGAACATACATGACTTATGGACTGAGCAACAACAAAAAATCTTGTGATGTTCCAACTACCTAGGTTTTTGTTGCAAAAACTACTGTATATCCTGGCTCCTTTCTTACCTCTTTGGAGCAGTTCCTCAGAACGATCTGAGAGGCTTAAGTCCTCAAAACTTCCACCAAATGAAACAAAATTCTCAACCTTTAGGTTGTTCATTTTTTTCAGTTGACACTCTCTACACTGTCTGCTGCATACAGCAGCAATGTAATCCTGTTCTGGGGTAAGACAAATGTGTCCTTCCTCTCGCCAAAGCCCTCCAGTGGCTTTTGATTTCAATCCCTGGTGGCTCAGTTGTAAAACTTCCACCTGCTAATGCAGGAGACGCAGACTTGGGTTCAATCCCTGGGTCAAGAAGATCCCTGGAGAAGGAAATGGCAACCCACTCCAATATTCTTGCCTAGAGAATCCCATGGACAGAGGAGCCTGGTGGGCTACAGTCCATGGAGTCGCAAGAGTCAGGCACGACTGAGTGACTAAACAAAAAGGTGAAGGGAAGCAGAAATGGGCACATCCAAGTCAAAATATGTCTCTTTGACATGAGGATTATTTTGAGATGATTACTAAGAAACAGCAGGGGACTTCCCAAGTGGCTCAGTGGTAAAGAATCCGCCTGCCAATGCAGGAGACATGGGTTCAATCCCTAGGCTGGAAAGATCCTACTTGCCTAGGGGCAGCTGAGCTCCTGTACCACAACTATTGAGACTGTGTTCGAGAGCCCAGGAGCTGCAAGTACTGAGCCCACGTAGCGCAACTACTGAAGCCTGAGAGCCTTAAAGCCTGTGCTTCCCAATGAGGAAAGCAGTGAGTCTGCACACTGCAACTAGAGATTAGCCCCTGCTCCCACAACTAAAGACTAAGCCCAAGCAGCAAAGACCCAGCACAGCCAAAAATAAAATACATAAATTTGAAGGAACAGCAGACACAGGAAAAGTTTTGAAAATCATGGAGAAGTTACCCTTTTATAAGAGACATTTACATTTACAAGGAAAATCTCCATTTGTAAATATTTTTCTCTCTTTGCAGAAGAAACAGAAGGATGATCTTATCTTTAGAAACTCTTATCAATGGAGAGTGGAATACTTGCGATTTGCATCACAATCATATTCTTGTTTACTGTGCTTGGCTTGATAGTCTTAGGTAACTGGTTCCTACAACATCTGTTTTAGCTAATGAGGTATTTTATTTTATTTTTTTTAAAGACTAGATTCCTTTTATTTTTTTAAAAAAATTTTATTTAATAAATGGTACAAAGCACAGTGCCAAAAACATTAACAGTTAAAATTTCACCAAATGAAATAAATACTATAGAATACACAGTTGCAAAAAGCTACATTAAGTTATTTTACAACTGCCTCAAGCTGCAAAAAGAAAAAAAACCCAATGCCATACCTAAGTTATCCCTCTCTCAGTGTAAAGTCCCAAAGATCTGTTACTTATTTTTATTTTATATTGCACTATATTTTATTTACAGTGTTGTGTTTGTTTCAGGTGTATAGCAAAGTGATACAGTCATATATATATATATATATATATGAATTAACAAAAGCAGTTCCCGTCTTTTTATGGGGGGCTTGTGGTTTATAATATAAATGATGAGGTATTTTAAATGGTGGCTTGAGTGGAAGGTGGAGGGCCAAGATTGGGATAGAGGATAAAAGGGACAAACCATTGGGTTAGCCAAAAAGTTACTTAAAAAACCCGAACGAACCCATTTTTCAGTTTAAAAACTCCAATGAACTTTTGGGCCAACCCAATATTGTGCACAAAATAAGCTACACACAACATTGTAAAGCAACTATACTCAAATACAAACTTTTGAAAAAATATACTACTGTTGGGGCCAGTGTGAGGAAAGCATGAGAGACTCCATCTTGAAGCCTGTCATCAATCTTAAAGACGGGATGTAAACAGGGCCTGAACCCCGCCCAAGACTGAGGAAACCGTTGCTAATGAAAACCAGGTCTCCTGGAGACATCCCTCCCTATGGATGGCAAATGGAGATTGTAGTTGAGGTCAGGCTGCCCCTGTTGGATTAACCATGGAGACATCCCCTCTTGATGTATAATCATTGTTGTACTTGATTGAGTTTTACAACAAAGAAGTTGCTAACATGTAACCAGTCACACAGAGGGGTGGTGGGGTGGGGGAGTGGCGTATAAAACTGGGCCTCTCAGAAACATCAGGGTCCTTGTTGGGAACTGATTCCTCTTGGACCAGCTGGCGTAATAAACTATACTCCACTGTCTTGAGTGTCCTCCGAGGTGTGTTTTGTGACTCCGGATTCCAAAACACTACAAGGATATACTGTGCAATACAAAAATATAGCCAATATATTATAATAACTATAAATGGAGTATGACTTTTAAAATTTGTGAATCACTATACTGTACATCTGTAACATATAATATTGTACATCAACTATACTTCAATTAAAAAATGAAATAAAATGATGGCTTGAGTCATTTCCTGAATTACTCAGTTTTCCTGGTTATCACCCATGTATACGGGAGGTATGCATGTTATTAAACTTCTGTTTCTTTTTCTCCGGTTAATGTCTTTTATTACAGTGGGAGGCAGGGACATCTCAGCCAAGAACCTTGAAGAGTAGAGAGAAAATGATTTTTCCTCCCCAGCAAAGGCAAAGTCTCTACCAATGGCCTACAAAGCCCTCCATGATCTGGCCTTGGCCTTGTGCTCTGCTATTTTTGTGTTCGTTCACTCAGTTTCATCCATACTGGCCCCTTTGTTCTTCTTAGAAGGGGGCAGGTATTCTTCAGTCTTTTTGGCATGCTCTTCCCCCAGAAGGCTTATGCCCTCCTTTATCTTTACTTCAGTGGCACATTCTTGGTTGAAGCCAACTCAGATCCACCCCTTTAATTTTGTACCCTTTCATTCCTGTACTCCTGACACCCTTCCCCTGCTTACTCTGTTCTATTTCTTTAGAAGAGGTGACAAGAATACACATAACTATACAAAAAAGATCTTAATGACCTGAACAACCACAAAGAACTAGATCCCACGTGCTGCAACTAAAGATCGGTGTGCTGCAACGAAGACCCAGTGAAGCCAAATAAGCAAATAAAACTAAAGAAAAAAAGAATATATGTGTGTTCCCAGTACCATTTGTGAAAAGACTATCCTTTCCCTGTATAAATTGCCTTTGCACCTTTGCTGAAAATCAACTATATATATATATATATGCATGCTGAGTCGCTTCAGTTGTGTCCGGCTCTGTGCGACCCCATGGACAGCAGCCCATCAGGCTCCTCTGTCCAAGGGATTCTCTAGGCAAGGTTCTCCATATATATAAATATTTATTATATTTTTACAGTCTTTCTATTCAAGAACATTTCATACAAAGATGGGCAAAATAAAGGACAGAAATGGTATGGACCTAACAGAAGCAGAAGATATTAAGAAGAGGTGGCAAGAATACACAGAAGAACTGTACAAAAAAGATCTTAATGACCCAGATAACCACGATGGTGTGATCACTCACCTAGAGCCAGACATCCTGGAGTGCTAAGTCAAGTGGGCTTTAGGAAGCATCACTACAAACAAAGTTAGTGGAGGTGATGGGATTCCAGCAGAGCTATTTCAAATCCTAAAAGATGATGCTGTGAAAGGGCTGCACTCAATATGCCAACAAATTTGGAAAACTCAACAGTGGCCACAGGACTGGGAAAGGTCAGTTTTCATTCCAATCCCAAGGAAAGGCAAGGCCAAAGAATTTCTTTCATAGCATCTTTCATTTTCAAGCACACATTATTTATTTGATTTATTGTTTATTGTCTAGCCCTCCTCACTAAAATATTAGCTTCAGGTGGTCAGGGACTATTGTCTTTTTATTCACTGATGTATTCTCAACACTCAAAGCAGTACTGACACACAATAAGCACTGAATAAATATTTGCTAAATGAATGAGCAGATGGATGTTCCTCATGACAAATTATGAAAGTATCTACCCATTTTTCCTCCAGTACTTCAGTGGTTCTACATTTTACATTTAAACCTTGGAGCTGGAATTTATTTTGGAGTAAAAGATGTGGTCTTCCCTGGTGGCTCAGACGATGAAGAAGCCACCTGCAATGCAGGAGACTCAGGTTCAATCTCTGGGTTGGGAAGATCCCCTGGAGAAGGGAATGACAGCCCACTCCAGTATTCTTGCTTGGAGAAATCCATGGACAGAGGAGCCTGGCAGGCTACAGTCCAAGGGGTCGCAAAAGAGTCCGACACGACTGAGTGACTAACACTTTCTTTCAAAAAGTGTGGTATGAATTTATTGCAAGAAGGGGGACCACTTCAAGGGCCCAAGCGGGCTCTCTTGTTTATCACTCAGGAATTGTCTGAGGAGACACAGATGCTGACAAAACAAGAAATTTTCTTGGGAAGGGGTGCCTGGGAGGAGAGCAGGAGGGTAAGGGGGAGAACTACTCTGCCACATGGCTTTCAGTCTTGGGTTTTATGGTGATGGGATTAGTTTCTGGGTTGTCTCTGGCCAATCATTCTGACACAGGTCCTTCCTGGTGGTGAATGCATCCCTTAACCAAGATGAATTTCAGCAAGAAGGATCCTGGAAGGTTGGTAGGACTTATAGACTGGCGTCTCCTTTTGACCTTTCTTGTGGTTGCTGGTGGCTTGTCAGTTCTATGTTCCCTACCAGGACCTCCTGTAGTAAAACAACTCATACAAATGGTTACTGTGGTGTCTGCCAGGGTGGGGGATTTAGGTCAGTGGTTCTCCTAACAAATCCAGATTTCTTTCTCCATTTCAAAGGCTCTCTAATTGCCTTGACACAAGTTATTGAAAATGCAATCACCTTTCCAGCCCCCACCATTTTGAGATATTTCTTATGGTTTACTTCAGTTCCTTTTAAAGGGGGTATGAAAGGTGAAAGCGTTAGTTGCTCAGTTGTGTCCGATTCTTGGAAGTAGCCCACCAGGCTCCACTGACCATGGAGTTTTCTAGGCAAGGATACTGGAGTGGGTTGCCTTTTCTTTCTCCAGGGGATCTTCCCTACCCAGGGATCAAACCAGGGTCTCTTGTATTGCAGGCGAATTCTTTATTGTTTGAGCCACCAGGGAAGCTCAAGAATGAAGCCTGGTTAAAAGTCATCATCTCCTCCACTGTAAACAAAGATACAGTAGAATTGTATCTTCACTCATCCTTCCAGTTATTATATATCAGAGCTGTACACTGGTTACAAAGTTTTTTTCCTTGCTTGTTGTAATAAAGTAGGCTATCTTCTGGAAAGTGGCTTGCAAAGCCTCCCAATCTTTAATCACATACAATTCTTCCCTCCCTTCCTCCTTGTTTCATGCCAGATAACAGACATTTTTAGAACAAGTGGCAAGATATCTTTCTGTAATTTGGAAAACGGGCATTAACTGGCTGCAGAGTGACCTCACATTTGCCCTTTCTGTAAAAATGCAAGGCTGACAGGAGAGCTTTCCTTTAACTAACTCATCTCAAAGTGACCCTTAGCTTGATGACTGAAGGTTATTTCTTAACCATTGAATGGTTTGAAGCTTTTAAAACTATGGAGCGTTTTTGTTTTATTTTTGTTTGTTCAGTGGAAAAAAAAGTGAGCCCTTTTCAGGTGAATTGGGATTTGAGACAAGGCCATCAGTATTCATTAAATACTTACTATACACCCATCTCATACTAAGTACCACGGAGGATAAAAACAGCTTGTAGTTCATTCATGTGTGCATGCTAAGTCGCTTCAGTCGTGTATGACTTTTTGCAGTCCTATGGACTGCAGCCCGGAGAAGACAATGGCAAGCCACTCCAGTACTCTTGCCTAGAAAATCCCATGGATGGAGGAGCCTGGTAGGCTCAGTCCGTGGGGTCGCTAAGGGTCGGACACGACTGAGCGACTTCACTTTCACTTTTCACTTTCACACATTGGAGAAGGAAATGGCAACCCACTCCAATGTTCTTGCCTGGAGAATCCCAAGGACGGGGGAGCCTGGTGGGCTTCCGTCTATGGGGTCACACAGAGTCGGACACGACTGAAGTGACTTAGCAGTAGCAGCAGCATGGACTGCAGCCCGCCAGGTTCCTCTGTCCATGGGATTCTCCTGGCAAGAGTACTGGAGTGGGTTGCCATTCCCTTCTCCAGAGGATCTTCCCTACCCAGGGATCAAACCCATGTCTTTTACATCTTCAGAATTGGCAGGTGGGTTCTTTACCACTAGTACCACCTGGGAAGCCCTGTAATTCATTCAGTCAATATTTATTTAGCACTGATTATATTTCAAGGATACATAGGGGCAAATTTAATATCACTTGACTCAGACCATCAATCATTGAGATGACATCTGGAGAGAAACAAATGGGGCAAAGGAAAAATCAGAGTTAAGAAAACTGTAACTACATTTAATGATAATCCAAAGGAGTAAATAGGAAGAAAGAAATAAATAGAAAAATCTAGAAGATCCAGGTGAGTGAAGGATGGGATTCAGAGATCACCTGGGGCAGTGTGAGACTTGCTTACCGGACTGCCTGTGGACCAGAGTTGCTAACCCTCAGCCTGCCCACATCCCTTCTCTCTGGGAAAGACATTAGCAGCACCCTGCTTCCTGCCCCTCCCTTCCCCAGCACAGCCATGGTGATCTCTTAAGATGAAATCTGATTACCTCCACTTCTGATTAGATCAGTACACCCTCTGCCTCCCTCTCCAGCTACTTGCTTTGTCCTCTCTGTCTCACCTCTAGATTCTAAGCTACAGACATAATGATCCTCTCTTACAGATTCCTCCACTAGACAGGCCCCACCACACCTTCTTCTCTCCTGTGGTCCTTTGAAGCGCTGTCCACCCTGGTCTAGAGCACTCCACTCCCCACCCCCTATCCCCACACTCCTGAGCACCAACCACAAAACCTGCGTGATCTGTTCCACAGGGAGGCACGTTCCCTTCTCGAGACCCAAGGGGACAAAGACATCTATGGTAGAGTCAGCCCTGTTTTGCCCTAGACTGGAAGAGGCCCTGTGATCCTCTGTCTGGATCTGAGACAGAGAAAGAGTGCCTGCTGGCCTCAGGGGGAAGGATTTCTCTTAGTTCTGCCTGGAGGTGCAGACTCTGCTTCCAGAGCCATACATTTAAGTGGTTTATGCCAACCTGGCCAGTTCCCAACTGTTGGCAGGGACAAGTAGACATGACTTTTGCTTTACTTGTTATTATTGGCTGAGAAAAGAAAAAAATAAGAACAAATATTCTTATGCTGCTGAGCACTATTCCCTCCATTAATGTTAATAACTCAGAGCTGGTTCCAAAGTTCCTTGGGGGTTTTTACCTATGACCTGAGTTGAGCATCATTTACTACCACCTCCCTGGCATAAACCATAATTAACCATAGCAGACAGAGCAACTGTAACTGTGTAGAAGAAATAACAACTGTTCACAAATTCTATCCCTCCCGCAAGATAAACAAGTAACAGTTTAGCCCATTTCCTTCCAGTGTCTTTCTCTCCACCTGTATGAGATTTGGGGACTTCTTTTCTTTTCCCCATTATAGTCTCTTCTTTGGTGGTCTCATTCATTCTAATGAGTTTTATTACTATTTCTTTTTTTTTTTTTGAACAGAGGAAAATTTATGCGTCGAACCTGGACTGGTCACTTATGATAATATACATGCTACAATTCCATTCTCTCCAATCATTCCACCTTCACCCTCTCCCACAGAGTCCCAAAGACTGTTCTAGCCCTGATCTTTACTCTGAGCATCAGATTTCTCCATCCCCGCCCACATCCCCAAACTTGCTCCTTTGCAGTTGTTTTAGTAAATGGCCACCCCTTACTAATACCAGATATTTACTCATCCATGACTTATCCTGTTTTTCGAATTATACCTCAATGCTTTTTCATCTGATTCATGAGCAAATCCTGTCCATGCTGCTTGCCATATATACCTGCCACAACCCTAATTCAAGGCACTGTCTTCTGTTCCTTGGTCCATTTGCACAGCCCCATTGTTGCCCCTGCTTCCACACCTACCCCCTGCAATCTTGTAGTGGGTTTGAATGGTCTGCTTGCCTTGGCTCTCTCATATAATGCCCCTTAAATTCTGGTCACCCTGGATCCCTTTTTGTCCCTTGAAACATGCAAGGTCTTTCACTCCACTTTGTGCTTCTTTTTCTGAAAAGCTTCTGATCCTCCCCTGCCCTCCAGCTTACCCATGGGGGGTTTCTTTTCTTCCTTCAGATCTGACCTCCAAAGTCACTTCTTCAGGTAGACCTTCCCTGAGGGTTAGATCGAATTTGGCCTCTCAAATATTGTCCATCAAAGCACCGAGTTTACTTCCTCCCTAGCACTAATCACAGCATGCAATTGTTTTACACGTTAATTGTATTTAAATTTCTTCTTCAGTTTTTAAAGAAATTAGCAAATCAAAAATGTTTGTGATCCCTTCCACGAGTAGGATTGACAGGTAAAAACGAAATCTCCAGTTAAATTTGCATTTCAGGTAAACGGCTAATAAGTACATCATATTGAGACCTATCATACTGAAAAAAGTATTTGGTATCCGAAATTCAAACTTGACGGGGTTTTCTGTATTTTCACCTGCTAAATCTGGCAGCATTACCAATGAAGCGCGTTGACCTTGTCTCGCTTATTCTGGGTTGTACCCTCACGGCCAAGCCCAGAGCCTGCCTGCAATTTAGTAGGTGCTCAGTAATTGTTCTATAAAACGGGTTATCTCTCCTTTGTTTAATACAGTTTTTTTCCCCCACCTGACATTTATCAGGATTTTTCCCATTCACCAAAAATTCTTGTTAAAGGTATTTTGGGGAAATATATTTTGTTATCTAAACTTCTTTGTTTTTCCTTTCTGCAAAACTGGCATAGTTCTACCCTCATCATGTTGTTTCGAGAATTAAATGAGTTAATGGGTGTAAAGTTTAGCACCTTGCCGGGACCACTAGAACACGCAAAAAATTTGAATTCTTTATTATATGCAGTCCGTGAACCATTTTAGCAGAAAGCAAAAACGCGGGTTTGTGGAGCACCGGTGGGGGCTGGGAAAACGGTTAGAAACTGGGGCCGGCCGAAGAGACGAGGGCCCTGGAAAGGGGGAGGAGCGAAGAGTGATTAACAGCGGGGGCAGCCAGTGAGGATACTGGGAACCGCTCTCCCTCCCTACACGTTTCAAATTCTAAGCCCCGCCTCCATCCGGGTCCTTGAGCCTCGTTCCCGGGCCGTATAAAGTTTGCTGTCTCCTTTGTTCGCCCTCGTTGCGCAGTAGTGCGAGGGCCTTCCAGCTTCCGTTCTCAGGGTCGGCTGCCCTCCCGCGTGCTGAGCTGCTAGGAAGCCGCTGTTGGCGAGCTCGTAGGAGCTTGAGACCGTCGTCACCTCTCCAGTACGTGAGTCCTTTTCGTTCTCTTGTATCCTGCGTCCGTTATTGCCACGTTACAATTTGGGATCCTCTCCCTGGAGAGGAGGGTGGCGGGCGCCATTTTAAGAACCCGGAGGTACCGACCTATTTAGGCAAAGCTGGGAGTGTCAACGGGAAGCCGACGCGGCGGAGGGGGGCGCTTCGTAGTGTGCCTCCCCGGAAAGTTTGGCTGTTTCTCCGGGAGGGGCGGGGGGTGGCGGAGGTTAGACCGGCGCGGGACGAGGAGGGACCGCGCCTCCTCCGCCGATACTGCGTGGGGATAGCCCTGACCTCGGGCAGGCACGTGCACTTTTGCGCGGGGTCCTTGTTCATTGGCGGGCCTTGGAGAGGAAGCCCTTTGAATTTTCTGAAGCGCCGCTGGTGGCAAAAGTTACTCCCTGACCGGCGGAGGAGGTTCTGGGCTCAATCCAAGTG
Organism: Moschus berezovskii; assembly: GCF_049115385.1. NCBI lineage: Eukaryota > Metazoa > Chordata > Mammalia > Artiodactyla > Moschidae > Moschus > Moschus berezovskii. Next base: position 127,037,892 of record NC_142488.1, on the reverse strand, counting down.
TCGCCATTTTGTATTTTCCACGCGGTTTTTAATGACGGGTTTTAATTGGGTTCCACTGCAGCCTTTGAGTGCTGGGTTACAGGGCGCGCTTCCACATTCCGTTATTTCGTGTGAGGTAATATTGACGCTTTTTAAAAGTGGGTAACGTGAGCGGAGCAGGGGCTGTTGACGGAGAGTCATAACATGGTTAAAACTTTAAATTGCTGCTTAGATTTACTAGGAAATCGTAATGAAAGGAACCAGAGTTCTTGAATTGGTCAGAGGGACCTGCGTTTGGTCTGTGTCCTTGACTGAGTAGGTTTTTAAAAATCACTAGGGTAATTGGGATGGGATAATTGAATTTTTTAAGGCTTCCCTGGTGGCTCAGCGGTGAAGAATCTGCCTGCAACGCACGGTTTGATTCCTGGGTTGGGAAGATCCCCTGGAGAAGGGAATGGCTACCCACTCCAATATTGCCTGGAAAATCCCATGGACAGAGCAGCCGGGCGGGGTACAGTCCATGGGATCGTGAGAGAGCTGGACACGACTTAACAACTAAACAACAACAACTGAATCTTTAAAAGGCAGTAAATCTAGTGTTTAAAGTAAAATGCGCTTTTTGAAGTATTGTAGTTACTTAAGACTGCAAAAGTGGATTAAAGATACAGGAATTAGTTCAGTCGCTCAGTCAGGTTGGCTTTATAAACCAGTTTATTAAACTGCTGTCACTGAACTAACTACACAGGTTTTCTGGTGAGGCTTAAGAATTGCTTTCCGTGTATTCTGTTAATGATTTTAGTAAACAAAATAAGCCCTGTGATACATAACATTGGGGAAACTTGAACTTTTTTTTTAGGGAGGGTAACTTTCTTTTTTCCCAACAGATTTTAACCAGGGGGGAAAATGGTTGAGGCAGATCGCCCAGGAAAGCTCTTTATCGGTGGCCTCAATACAGAAACAAATGAGAAAGCCCTTGAAGCAGTATTTGGCAAATATGGACGAATAGTGGAAGGTGAGTTACCTGAAAATGTATGCAGGGTTATTACAATTAAAAAGGTGAGCTGTGATGACTTTGATTGCATTGATCACATGAAATGATAATGTGCTTTGTCCTCTAAGAAGTTCTGAGCTTGCTTTCTTTTTTACAGATTAATTTTTGTTTTTCCTTTTCAACTATAGTAACACTTTTTTCCTCCTGAAAACTACTTTTTAGTTCTCTTGATGAAAGATCGTGAAACCAACAAATCTAGAGGATTTGCTTTTGTCACTTTTGAAAGCCCAGCAGATGCTAAGGATGCAGCCAGAGACATGAATGGAAAGGTAAGAGTATCTGCAGGATACAGTGTTTCCTCGTTTGTAAAATAGCATGTTGTTACCCAAGTTTGGTGTAGGGCTGCTCTTGAATTTGAGTATAAACCTTTCTAGGACCCTGCTACAGCCCCTTGTAATTTCAGAAGGACCTTTTGTACTCTGTATTCTTAACAAAAAAATCGTTCAATTTTAAATGTTATGTATGATACTTTGTATTATACTTTGGCTTTTCTTTTTGGTTATTTGTCTTAATAAGTTGGTAATTGTTTGGCCTTGTTAAATTTTGCCAACTTTACCGATTACTTAACGTTTTAGTTCAAATAATATCTTAAAAATTTGAATGCTAAACAGAAAGGTAAAAACATTTTGAAGGACATACTAGTGTCAGTGCACAGTGGATTGGCAAGTTCTCTTTTAAATATTTTTAATTAATCATTGATATTATTTAGTCCTTAGATGGAAAAGCCATCAAGGTAGAACAAGCCACTAAACCATCATTTGAAAGTGGTAGACGTGGACCACCTCCACCTCCAAGAAGCAGAGGCCCTCCCAGAGGCCTTCGAGGAGGAAGAGGAGGAAGTGGAGGAACCAGGGGACCTCCATCCCATGGAGGGCACATGGGTAATGACTTAAGTTTAATTTAAGCTTGGTGTATAAATTAAGAACTGTAAACCCATCAGTGTGTACTTTGGTTAATAAATCTTTATTTTAAAGGCCTTAGTTTTTGAAATTGAGAACATTTCTCAAAGTGATTTCCTTATGGGAAACAGAAGGCATCCTCAGTTAAATTAACAATGCCTTGAAATAATTAACAATAAGCTATTCTTTATCCAGATGAACACATTCTATAGGGAAAAACCACACTTACTGAAAATTTTTGATGAGTATTGTTAGTTATATGAATATTAAATAATTTGAAGTAATTTGAACCCTCAGTAAAACCCTTCAGTTCTACTTTTCTAATCTACACTAATTCATGTGTCTCTATGTAGACTAACACATCTCACAGTCTCTATGTAGACTAACAACTAAAGATTTCCCCAACTAAACAGAAATAGTCTTGTTCTTGATCAAAACTTTTGTAGCTTTTTCATGTATTAACATGATTTTTTTTGTTCTAATGTAGATGATGGTGGCTATTCCATGAATTTTAACATGAGTTCTTCCAGGGGACCACTTCCGGTAAAAAGAGGACCACCACCACGAAGTGGGGGTCCTCCTCCTAAAAGATCTGCCCCTTCAGGACCAGTTCGAAGCAGCAGTGGAATGGGAGGAAGAGGTAAATGTTTTGTATATGACAGTCTATCTTCCCATCTTAACACAAGGATTGAGGTGAATCCTAAAAATGATATTTAAACTGTACCTAGATCACTTGGAGTCATGAAGTTAAATTCAGAGTATTGAAAGTAATTTTGGTGTAATTAAGAGATTTTGGAGAATTTCCTCATGTACAAACATATTGTCATATCTGGTTGAATCACTGCTTTTCATTGTTTCAGTGCAAATTTACATTTTTACTTTGCTTTGGGTGTATTTTTAAAATTGATTTTTCCTTAAGCTCCTGTATCACGTGGAAGAGATAGTTACGGAGGTCCACCTCGAAGGGAGCCCTTGCCCTCTCGTAGAGATGTTTATTTGTCCCCAAGAGATGATGGATATTCTACTAAAGACAGGTAACAGAAAAGTATAGTAGCTTTTGTCTCTTAATACTTCAGGTTGAAGGAGAGCTCCTCAAAAGTATGAACCAAGTTATTTTTGTTTCTGTAGCTATTCAAGCAGAGATTACCCAAGTTCTCGCGATACAAGAGATTATGCACCACCACCAAGAGATTATACTTACCGTGATTATGGTCATTCCAGTTCACGTGATGACTATCCATCAAGAGGCTATAGGTATGTGACTCTGCTCTTGCTGCCATGGCTTGATGTAAAAAAATTTTTTAGCTGTAAAAACTAATGTTCTGGGGCTTACACATATTTCTCTTTAATATAGTGATAGAGATGGCTATGGTCGTGATCGTGACTATTCAGATCATCCAAGTGGAGGTTCCTACAGAGATTCATATGAGAGTTATGGTAAGATTTTGGTTGAGGGTCTCTGACTATCACCAGCTTGAGTTTTTAGGTCATGAGCCAGTTTATTAGGCTGTTGTGGTGCTTGCTTTTAAAGGGATGTTTGCTTGCTTTTAAGGGGGTAATTTATTCAGCTGGGCTTTTCCTAGTCTTGTGAGGGGCTTTTGTTTTCTCTAAGTTTTTTTTGAGGCTGTTGGCTTGCTTTGGAGGGGATTTTGCTTGCTTAAATTGGCAGCCTTATGTGTTTTCCCCCAACAGTGAAAATACAATTTAAAAACTTTATTAACAAGATCAAATGTTTACCATTGCAATATGAAGGAAAGTCTACAGTTCAAAATTGCAACTTATCACTGGAAAGTTGGCTGAGTGTCTTCTATAAAATAACAAGCTGTCTGGAATATCCTCTTGAAATACACACCGTCTTCAGTCTTTTCAAACAAACATTAAAACCCACCCATTTCCGTGTCTCAGCAGATGAGCAAATCCCTGTTAATGGCCAGCAATGGCCGAGTTTAAAACCTCCCAGTTAAGACAGTAAACGTTTAATACAAGAATTCTGTAAATTCAGATTTAAATGTTGTATATATACAATTTATAGTGTTGCCATATTACCTGACCATTGACCCTGCAGGTAACTCACGTAGTGCTCCACCTACACGAGGGCCCCCGCCATCTTATGGTGGAAGCAGTCGCTATGATGATTACAGCAGCTCACGTGACGGATATGGTGGAAGTCGAGACAGTTACTCAAGCAGCCGAAGTGATCTCTACTCAAGTGGTCGTGATCGGGTTGGCAGACAAGAAAGAGGGCTTCCCCCTTCAATGGAAAGGGGGTACCCTCCTCCACGAGATTCCTACAGCAGTTCAAGCCGCGGAGCACCAAGAGGTGGTGGCCGTGGAGGAAGCCGATCTGATAGAGGGGGAGGCAGAAGCAGATATTAAAAACAAACAACTTTGGACCAAAATCCCTGTTCAAAGAAACAAACAAAAGTGGAACCTGTTCTATCATAACTACCCAAGGACTACTAAAAGGAAAGATTGTGTTACTTTTTTTTAAATTTCCTGTTAAGTTCCCCTTCCATAATTTTTATGTTTTCTTGTGAGGAAAGAAAGTAAAACATGTTTGATCTTTGATTTTATGACATTGCTTTCAACAAGCAATGTTAAGTGTGTTAAGACTTGACATGTGTACTAGTGGTGTAATCTTCCAAGTAAAAGTGTCCCTAAAGGCCACTTCCTATAGGATTTTCCCTAGTTAAATGATGAGGCAAGCAATTTATCTTACACAAAATATCTAGTCTAAAATGGAGAGATGAATCCTCCTGCCTATATAAACAAGCTAGCTTATTAGAGGGTGGTCGGGGTATGCTACTCTTAGGATTTCAGTGTCTTCAAACTGAAATCTCAAATGTTCTCAGTATGAAAAACCTGAGATCAGATGCATATATGTAAGGAAAGTGCTATTCACCCAGTAAACCCAGAAAAAAGCAAATGGATAATGCTGGCCATATTTTGCCTTTCTGACATTTCCTTGGGAATCTACAAGAACCTCCCCTTTCCCCCTCCCCAATAAGACCATTTAAGTGTGTGTTAAGCAACTACAGAATACTAAATAAAAAGTTTGGCCAAAACCAACCATGAAGCTGCAAACGATGCTTGCTCTTACTGTTTCAAATTTTTGCAACTCTGTAGTGTCTCACTTTTAAGGAACAGCTTGATTGCAAAGGAGAAAATAGATAAGCAATGAAGTTATCTCCAACTTCTCAAAGGCTTATGACTTCTAAAAAGTGAATCTATCAGCATTCCACATCAGATTTAAAGCATCAAATGCCTGTGAAACAGCAAAGATGGTAAGCAAAGCAAACTAGTTTTTCCGTCTAAGTCGAAATTGAACACTTACCTTCCTCATAGTACAGTGAAACATACTGTACCTCATGGCAATGGAAATACTTTCTAGATTAAAAAAAAAAAAACTTTTGGAAAACAAAGTGTTCGATAGCATATTAGAAGTCCTCCAAATTCAACACTTGGATTTCTTTTTTTAAAGCATGTGTGACACTTAAAGGCCTTAATACAGCTGTTTACCAGTAGCGATCTGGGGCTTGGGAGGGGGTATTTTTTAAATCTTATTTTTGATGAAGACCTTTAAACATGCTTCATGTTTTAACATTTTTCAAATTAGTCTTTTAGTCAATATAGGAAATGGCTTAAGTTTGGGGTCCCCCTCTCTTTACCCCCTGTAAGCCATTGCAAACCTGACATTTAGTTGGATGCCTGACTTGTTTTTAGTTCTGTGAAACTACACTCTATGGAGAAAATCTATTGCAAGTGGTCTTTAAAAAGCAAAACCTGAGGCAGCATGACCCAGGTCCAGCCATGAAGTTGAAAAAGATGCTCTTGAATATAGTAAACTTGAAGACCTCCAACTAAAAATCCTTACACTGCACTTAATTCCTTCAAATACGTTTTGTCCGTTCAACTTATGGATTTAACGTGGCAGTGCACCATTGGAACAGAATGGGAATCCATAAGCCATGCAACTTAACCATTTAAGCCATTCCAGTCCATCCCAAGCCAGTGAAGCTTCCACCACTTAAGAGAAATAGTAGAACACGAAATACGTTAAGCTGCAAGTCTGAACTTGCCTTTTCTTTCTGGAAAAGAGGGCAGTTATAGGCAAGTTTTGAAGAATTTCCTTAAGAGAGATAACTAGTTACCTATTTAATTTTTACAGGTTGAGAATTTTGGTCATGGTCATGATGGTCATGGAGTGCTGATTTTTTTCACACTAGATAAAGCTGGCAACAAGAGAAATGCAATGCTAAGGTAAGTTTTGAAAGCAGTGGCTTCTATAGGTATAAATTGGCATTGCCATGTGCATGCCTTGATATTGGCAAGTTATCTGTAATGGGGTAATTTTAGGATTAGGGTAAATCTAACACCTGGCACATTAAATGGGAGTAAAGTTTTCTCAAACATAGCTGTATTGAATGTATTTAATGTATACAGCTTGCTGTTGGCTGGAGTGATACAGTATAGCATTTTGCTATGTGAACAAAGTTGTATGAGGTTCAAACTAAATCCTTTTTAAAAAGGATACTCTGTCAGTTAGAAATTGGCTAAAGGGTGAACTGATTAACAGATGCCACCAAGTCTTTGAGTAACAGTTTTACTGGTAGAATAACAGGAATTCTGATGGGTGTTTTTTGTGGGGTTTTTTTTTTTGAGCTACCTGGGTTATTCCCAGAATGAAACAGTAAATATCTTGTGACCTGATAGTACCTTTTCATTTTACAGAGCTGTTGAAGTGGAAGAATTGCTGATTGTCCTTAAGGCACAACAGTTGCATAAGCAGTACTCATCAGAATTGGTTTGGTGCAGACAAGCTTTTTGCCTTCCAGGGTTCCTGTGGCGCTAAGGAAGGCATCAACCCCAGTTGGTTAGCACTCTTAACTAGGGAGTGGCAGTTTCTTAAAATAAGTAATTGACAAGAAGGAGAAAGGGGAGTAATTAAGGAAATGGGTAAGTGGAGGTAGTCAGGAAGTTCTTGTGGTTCTTTTGCCAGCTTTGACTTTACTTCAGCTAAAGTCATAGAAGTGACGTGAAAGTTGCTCAGTCATGTCCGACTCTTTGTGACCCCATGGACTATACAGTCCGTGGAATTCCCTGGTCCAGAATACTGGAGTAGGTAGCCTTTCCCATCTCCAGGGGATCTTCCCAACCCAGGGATGAAGCCCAAAGTCATAGGGACAACTGCAACTTAGAACTTCCTAATTACCACTGATTGTCAGAAAGTTGGATTAGAAAACTGAAAGGCATAAGAGGTAATTTTATCCAGTAAAGTGATTTTTCAGCAAGTAAAATATTTCCTTGTGTTAGTTTATCCAAAAGTGAGATTTAGTCTTTAAATGGAAGACTAATATCTGGAAACATACCTGAAATGCTCAAAAGCACACTTTGAAAATTGGAAACAAAATTGGGCCAGTTGGCATTTGCTGTTGGTTTTTTTTTTTTTTTTTTTAAGAATAGTTGTTTTGTAAGCTTCCTTTACCCCCTACCCCAGTTCATGTCTTGCAAACAAATCGTTAAAAACAGCTTTATCATTTATTGCATTGAAGATTAGAGCCAATGGTATAAAAGCTAATGTTCTCAAAGGAAACAGATTTGAGTTGTTGGGTTAGAAGGAACCAACTCAAATATCAGTACTGTCATGTTTACCATTTGCAGTTGTGGAAAATATGCAGAAATTTAACCCTCATTTTGATAGGCTCTTCCAATCACAGATCATGAGGGTATTGACCAAATTTAAAAAGCCATTGCACTTACACAGCTGTCTTCCTCAATCATTCTGTAATCAAAATTACTTGGGTCTATGCTCCCAAGGACCTTTTGGCTCTTGAGACTTTATTTAGGTATCTTGAAGATAGTGTAGAACATAGAGACTAATCATAGTAAAACAAATACTAAATTGAATGTTTAATGACCAGACAGCTATTTGGCAAATAGTTTACTGACCCAGCAGACTTATTTCTGCTCCTGTTGGGAGAAGAATTGGTCTTGATTCTTCTGGATTTATACTGGTTGTAAAAGAAGCAGGATAACGTGTTTTCCTTGTTTAACTGGTAGTTGAATATAGTACTTAGATATAATAGATGGTTTTTCTCTTTTTGGAATGTTTTGTATTTGAACCTAATAAAACTTGACGTGCATCTTTTGTGGCTCTGGGGTCTTTTTTATAATAAAGGATTTTATTTTGGCTTTTAAATAAGGATCTGCAAACGTCCCCCACCCCCATATCCTAGTTCTTAGGCACTGTTCACCCTTCAGCCAGTTGCCAGGGAACATAGTCACTGAAGTAGCCTATTACTTAGGCTTCCTAGGGGAGGGAGCTCAGGTGGGCATTGAGGTAATTCAGATGATTTCATGTAATCCTCGACCTGAAATTGGAGCAATAACACCAAGAAAGTCTAAAGTACCAAACAAAGGTTTACTGTGATGTTTCTAGTATTTCCTGCTGGCTCCTGGGAGAAACAGGTCGGTTAGTAAAATTTGGCTGTGAGTCCCACTTCAGACCAAGTCTTGTGGGGATGTCATTAAATCACAAGATTAGTGTTTTTTGGTTTTATGTACATCTGACTCATGTTCATTTGCACTTGATAAAACTAGTGACAGTTGTCCGTTATTTAAGAGAAAGCAGTCAGTGGGTTGAGTACAGTACCTCAGGCAGCGAAGCACTGTTCACAGGGGATCATTGGCTGTGGGGGCCCAGTTTCCTAAGGAAGGTGAGCTTGCTAAAGCTGAGTTGGGCTAAGTTGGTACAGTCAGACTTTGCGTCCCTGTGGACTGTAGCCCACTAGGCTCCTCTGTCCATGGGATTCTCTAGGGAAGACGAGTGGGTTGCCATTTCCTTCTCCAGGGGATCTTCCTAGCACAGGGATTGAACCCACATGTCTCCTGTCTCCTGCATTGGCGGATGGATTCTTGACTAGCACCACTTGGGAAACCCATAAAGCCGAGTTGGAGGATTGGAATTGTGTCCCGGCTTGCCTGGTTGCTCGAGAATCTGCCAGCCAGTGTAAGAGAAGGGTTCGGTTCTTGGGTTGGGAAGATACCTGGAGTAGAGAATGGCAACCCAGAGAATTCCACGGACAGGAACCTGGCCAGCTACAAGTAAAAGTCCATGGCTTTGCAAGTGACATGACTGACTGAACAATGTTAAAGGTCACCTTGATGTGGTTTCCCGTAAGCATGGGCTTTGTAGGTTGGCTTTTGTGAGATGAGTCAGTCCACTGCAACAGCCTTCGTTTTGTGCTTCCCGTTACATGTATTTCATTTCACTCAGTCGTGTCTGGCTCTTTGCAACCCCGTGGACTGCAGCATGCCAGGCTTCTCTGTCCGTCAACTCCTGAGCTTACTCAAACTCATGTCCACTGAGTCTGTGATGCCGTCCAACCATCTCATCCTCTGTTGTCCCTTTCTAATAAACTGATTAGATTATATAGCCAGGTGAAAACTCATCACTGAACCCCCTCTCTGGTGGCTCAGATGGTAAGAAGCTGCCTGCAATGCAAGAGACCCAGGTTCTTCCATTCCTGGGTTGAGAAGATTCCCTGGAGAAGGGCATGGCAACCCATTCCAGTATTCTTGCCTAGAGAATCCCATGGACAGGGGAGCCTAGGCAGGCTACTGTCCATGGGGTGGCAAAGAGTAGGACACAACTGAGTGACTAACACTCATTCTGTAAATAACCTCAGGCAGTTCATGGCAGTGCCTGCGTGCTCAGTTGTGACTGACTTGCGACCCCAGGGACTCTAGCCTGCCAGGCTCATCTGTCCATGGAATTTTCCAGGCAAGAATACTGTGTTGGGTTGCCATTTCCTACTCGGGGATCTTCCCGATCCAGCGATGGAATGAACCCGAGTCTCTTGCATTGGCAAGCTCCTTTATCATTGAGCCATCTGGGAAGCCTGAATAGCCTCAGCTCTGTACTACCAGTTGTTCCAGAAAAACAAATCCATCCCATCAATTTTTATTTTTTAAAGTTATTTTTAATTGAAGGATAACTGCTTTGCAGTATTCTGTTGGTTTCTGTGAAACATCAACATGAATCAGCCATAGGTATATCTGTCATCCCATCAATTTCTGTTGCACATGTCAACCTGAAAAACATAACAAGCTCTGAACAAATTTTGAAGGGACTTCAACCTAAAGCATACCATGAGATTTGGTAAAGACACGCTCAAGATAGAGAACGTTGCTGTCATCTCACCACATTACCTTGTGGCCCTTCCTCAACAATTCTTTCCTTCATCTCCAGACATCCAGACTAATTGCCTGTTCTGGAACTTATAAATGCAAGATAGGAGTCCTTGTATAAGGCTATCATTAGGCAGAATGCCTTTGAGATTCAGGCATGTTGTGTATGTATGAGTACTGTTTTTTTTTTTTTAACATACTCTTGGCTGCTGCTGCTGCTGCTAAGTCACTTCAGTCGTGTCCGACCCTGTGTGACCCCATAGACGGAAGCCCACGAGGCTCCCCCATCCCTGGGATTCTCCAGGCAAGAACACTGGAGTGGGTTGCCAACTCCTTCTCCAATGTGTGAAAGTGAAAAGTGAAAGCAAAGTCACTCAGTCATGTCCGACCCTTAGTGACCCCACGGACTGCAGCCTACCAGGCTCCTCCATCCATGGGCTTTTCTAGGCAAGAGTACTGGAGTGGCTTGCCATTGCCTTCTCCGATACTCTTGGCTATTACAAATAAAATCCCTATGAATGGTGTTCTTACGCAAGTCTGTACATGGTTAGAGATGAAAACAGGTAAGAAATGGCTGGGTATTACGTAAAGTAGAAAGTTTTGTAAGAAATGGCCAGATGATTTTTCCAAAGCTGTGTTACCACTAACAATGTGAGTCCTGGTTACTCTGTACCCCATCAATGTATCATTGTGGCTTAAATTTGTGTATCTCCAGTGAATAGTGAGTAGCATCTACATTTTAAAAATTCACATATTTTTTACTGTGCTGAGTCTTTGCTGCTGTGCGGGCTTTTCTCTCACTGTGGCAAGTGGGGGCCACTCATTGTGATGGCTTCTCTTGCTGCAGCGCACAGGCTCTAGGACATGTGGGCTCAGTAGTTGTGGCTCACAGGCTTAGTTACTCCGCTGCATGTGGGATCTTCCCGGATCAGGGATTAAACCCACGTGTCCTGTGTTGGAAGGAGGATTCTTTACCATGAGCCACCAGGGAAGCCCCAGTATTTACATTTTTTGAACTGAAATATTTACAGTGAAATGCATAGATGTCAAGTGCTCAGTTTGATTAGTCCTGAAAAATAGGCCGTAACCTGCGCATCAGGAGAGAACGTTTCCCTCCAGGAAGTTCCCACCCACTAGAGAAGCAACATTGACTTGATTTCTACTGGTGTAGGGTATTTTTGCTTAATTTAGTACTTTATTATACATTAAATCCTACATCAGTGTACCTTCTGTGTTTAGCTTTCAACATGTTTGAGGCTCATCCTTGTATTAGTAGTTTGTTCTTTTTTGTTGTAGGGTAGAATTCCAGTGTATAGTTTATCCTTTATATTGATGGTCATCTGGTGTATTTTCAGTTTGGGGCTATCAGGAATAATGTTGCTATGAATATTCTTGGGCAAGTTTTGGACATACATTTTCATGTCTTCTGGAGAAATATCCTGCAGTGGAATTGATGCAGTAATAGAGTAGATGATACATGCTTGATTTTAAGAAACTGCCAAATAGTTTTCTTCAAAGGTGACTACAACTTTAGTCCTTAGCAATTTATGAAAGTTCTGGTTGCTTTCCAACATTTGCTGCTGTTGATCTGTTCCATTTTAACCATTTTAGTGGATGGGGTGGTGGTGGTGGTATCACATAGTGATTTCTTGTTTGTTGGCCACATGGCGCAGTCTGTGGGATCTTAGTTCCCCAACCAAGGATCAAACCCACGCCCCCTGCAGTGGAAGCCCAGAGTCTTAACTACTGGACTGCTGGTTATTGTTATTTAGTTCTACTTTCCGACTTCAAACTCTCTTCCATGTTAAAGGCTTGCCTCAAAGTCGTGGAGATTTTTGCTTTGGTGCTAATGATTATGAGTAGGGGATTAACATGTCTGTAAGCTCTGAGGGCTTCTTCACAGCCTCACTATGAGCATTGTACTCAGGAAGTCCTGATGCCATTGCCTTTGGGTTTTTCCTCTTGGGATACTCACATTCCTCAATGAAATCTTGGTCAAATTCCTGCCTTTGAGGGTCTTGTGTTTATTTACTAGCTCTAGACGTAGGGCTGGGGTTTCTCTGTATGGGTGGGGGTGGGAGATGACTCAGCCTGTGTACCTGCCATGCCCCCTGCTCCCAGCAACTCTGGTGCTGCCCTTTGTGACACTTGACACCACTGTTCTGTCTTGCTATGCTGATAAGGTAGACCGTGATTCTCCCAGAACAACACAGAAGGGGGAACAGAAGGACACAATCAGAGTTTTCTCTGCCTTGTCTCGTCCCTGGTGCGCCCCTCTTCCATTTTAGGCCACTTGTCCCTGACCTCCAGCCCCACCCCAGACTCGCCCCTTCCAGTCTCTTGGTGATCCTCGGTTTTATCTGGACTGGGTTAGAATTCCAGCTCCAGTATTACCAGCTCTGTGACTTTAGGTAAGTTACTTATTTTCTCTGTACTTGTTTTCTCATTTGTATAATGGGATTAATATAGCATTGGCTGGGAAGATTAAATGAGCTAATAGTGCCTGGAACATGGTAAATGCTGCAGCATGATTTCATCATTATCTGTCACTTTTCCTTCCGTGTGTCATCTTTAGGGCTGGAATTGCAGGGAGCCAGCACCTTATGTTAGACCAGCATCTTGTCAAGAACTGAAAGTCCCTACTGTAAGCCAAGTGTTCATTCTTTCTCTCCTGAGTCTTACTCCTCAATTTTTTAATTGTTGTGATTAGTCCACACAGGACCCTGTCATTTAATTTTCACTTTTTATTCCCACTCCCATTCCCCTTCCCAGCAGTGGCAACAATTCTAATACATTTAATCTATATTCTTTTTGTTTGTGTGTGTTCTTATTGACTATATCAATGTTTTATACGTATATGTTTTATTCACTTTTAATTTTTATTTTTTAATTATGAAAGTATTATACTTTTTACAGGATAAATGTGTATTATCAAACACATTTACAGGAAACTTGGAAAATACAGAACAAGGTTACATGAAGTTCCACTGTATGTTACAATTATTTTATAAGTAGATAAATTACGAGTTTTAGTTGGAGTTTCAATAATAAGCTCTCAAAAATTAATAGAATGAATATACAGAGAAGTATATAGTGGACCTGAAAAGCATTGTGAACCAATTCAACATAATTAAGATTTATACAATTTTCACACAACAATAGGATACAAATTCTATTCAAGTTCCCATAGACTATAAACTAGGAGACACTGGAACATATCCAGGGATATAGAACAAGGTGCAAAAGTTTCATGGTCTAAAGTTATTGAAATGACACAGAGTCTGTTCTCTTATCACTGTGGAATTATGTTAGAAATCACTATCAAAAGATATTTGAAAATAACCCACATTTTCCAGTGCTATGTGACATTTACTAAGGGAGATCTTCAACTTAGCCATCAAAGGCATATTTTTAAGTTAAATGATATACCTTACTCTGTTTCTTACAACTTATCACCAGTTTTGAAGTATTGAAGACGTTGCAAATATATATCTCGTCCATTGCTTCTAACTAGCATAGTATTTGAAGGTGTTCCTCCCCTGTTTAGCCTGTTCACTCTCCCAGTTTGGTGTATAAACTGTTCTTTCTGGTTTTAAGTGTGTATCTAGCTGCCTAGAGTAGACTAAGATTTGACTGTAGCTATGGATTTAATGGCAGTTTAAGTGGTTGTGGTGGTTGAGCTGTTTCAAATCCTGAAAGATGATGCTGTGAAAGTGCTGCACTCAATGTGCCAGAAAATTTGGAAAACTCCGTAGTGGCCGCAGGACTGGAAAAAGTCAGTTTTCATTCCAATCCCAAAGAAAGGCAATGCCAAAGAATGCTCAAACTACCACACAATTGCACTCATCTCACACGCTAGTAAAGTCATGCTCAAAATTCTCCACGCCAGGCTTCAGCAATATGTGAATCGTGAACTTCCAGATGTTCAAGCTGGTTTTAGAAAAGTCAGAGGCACCAGAGATCAAATTGCCAACATCTGCTGGATCATAGAAAAAGCAAAAGAATTCCAGAAAAACATCTCTTTCTGCTTTATTGACTATGCCAAAGCCTTTGACTGTGTGGATCACAATAAACTGTGGAAAATTCTGAAAGAGATGGGAATACCAGACCCCCTGACCTGCCTCTTGAGAAACCTATATGCAGGTTAGGAAGCAACAGAACTGGACATGGGACAACAGACTGGTTCCAAATACAAAAAGGAGTATGTCAAGGCTGTATCTTGTCACCCTGCTTATTTAACTTATAAGCAGAGTACATCATGAGGAACGCTGGGCTGGAAGAAGCACAAGCTGGAATCAAGATTGCTGGGATAAATATCAATAATCTCAGATATGCAGATGACACCACCCTTATGGCAGAAAGTGAAGAAGAACTCAAAAGCCTCTTGATGAAAGTGAAAGAGGAGAGTGAAAAAGTTGGCTTAAAGCTCAACATTCAGAAAACTAAGATCATGGCATGTGGTCCCATCACTTCATGGGAAATAGATGGGGAAACAGTGGAAACAGTGTCAGACTTTATTTTTCTGGGCTCCAAAATCACTGCAGATGGTGATTGCAGCCATGAAATTAAAAGATGCTTACTCCTTGGAAGGAAAGTTATGACCAACCTAGACAGCATATTAAAAAGCAGAGACATTACTTTGCCAACAAAGGTCTGTCTAGTCAAGGCTATGGTTTTTCCAGTAGTCATGTATGGATGTGAGAGTTGGACTGTGAAGAAAGCTGATCGCTGAAGAATTGATGCTTTTGAACTGTGGTGTTGGAGAAGACTCTTGAGAATCCCTTGGACTGCAAGGAGATCCAACCAGTCCATTCTAAAGGAGATCAGTCCTGGGTGTTCATTGGAAGGACTGATGCTAAAACTGAAACTCCAATACTTTGGCCACCTCATGCGAAGAGTTGACTCACTGGAAAAGACTCTGATGCTGGGAGGGATTGGGGACAGGAGGAGAAGGGGACGACAGAGAATGCAATGGCTGGATGGCATCACCGACTCGATGGACATGAGTTTGAGTGAACTCTGGGAGTTGGTGATGGACAGGGAGGCCTGGCGTGCTGTGATTCATGGGGTCGCAAAGAGTCGGACACGACTGAGCAACTGAACTGAACTGAACTGGTGGGTCTTAAAGAGAATACCACCCCCTTTCAAGGATTCTGCCACAGGTGAGGTTATCATAGGATTTTGAGCAGAGGAAGGCTTATTTCTCCAGATATAGCAGGACAAGCTGCTTCAATTGGTAAGGGAGGTTGAGAATGGCTTGCGGCTTCAAAATTGTCCATTTCACCTAGGTCCAAACTGCATTCTAAGTTTCATGGTCCCATTCCTTATCAATCACTGCCTTTCACAAGAGAAACGAGGCTGAATTCAGCTGTCACTGTAATTCAGCATCCTATGATTTTGGTTTCAGGAATATCAGCCCTGTGATTACAAGAAATAAGATGTTTGTTTTAGGGTTGTCCTGCAAACTCTTTGATTTTCTTTGATTTGAACTGAGAACTAATGGACTTGAACTTATAGTTTTGTTTCTTTGTAAGCACTCAGAGGAACTCAGAAAAATCCACCCAGTTTGATGGTCATCATTACTGGTATAATGGTTAGGCGCAGCAGCTACTTGATCTTCCAAAGCACTGCTTCAGTTGGCACTTCTTGATGTATTGTGATTGAGTCAGCATGCCATGCCGGAGAAGGCAATGGCAAGCCACTCCAGTACTCTTGCCTAGAAAATCCCATGGATGGAGGAGCCTGGTAGGCTGCAGTCCGTGGGGTCGCTAAGGGTCGGATACGACTGAGTGACTTCACTTTCACACGTTGGAGAAGGAAATGGCAACCCACTCCAGTGTTCTTGCCTGGAGAATCCCAGGGACGGGGGAGCCTGGTGGGCTTCCATCTATGGGGTCACACAGAGTCGGACACGACTGAAGTGACTTAGCAGCAGCAGCATGCCATGGATTACTAGCATCTTTTCTTCTCATCTGCAAGGAGCACTTCCCTCAAGCCCAAAGGCATGAACAAATCAATCCCCAAATCCTGTTTTTGTGGGTCTGCTGCTGCTGCTGCTAAGTCGCTTCAGTCATGTCCGACTCTGTGTGACCCCATAGACGGCAGCCCACCAGTCTCCCTCGTCCCTGGGATTCTCCAGGCAAGAACACTGGAGCGGGTTGCCATTTCCTTCTCCAATGCATGAAAATGAAAAGTGAAAGTAAAGTTGCTCAGTCATGTCCTACTCCTAGCGACCCCATGGACTGCAGCCTACCAGGCTCCTCCGTCCATGGGATTTTCCAGGCAAGAGTACTGGAGTGGGTTGCCATTGCCTTCTCCTTTTGTGGGTCTGGAGTTGTCAATTTTCAGGGTCTATCTCCAGGCCATTTCAGTATTTATTTGGAGAGGGAAACTATACAGCACTTTGATCAGGGAAGGTTTGATATGAAGAATTATTTAACATGGATAGAATAATGAGGGATTACTTAGAAATAAAGAGAACTCTTAACAGCATATGTAGTAACCACTATTCCTAGGGCCAAGATGGAGTACTCAAGGAAGAGCCCCACTCCCACCCCAGCGCTGAAATCTAGACCTTGTTGGGGAGGCATGGCTTTGGCTTGTTGAATGGTAGAGAAGTCACTGTGGTGCCACACCCACAGAACTTGCTAGAACTCTTGTTGTGTCCAACTCTTTGAGGCCCCATGGACTGTAGCATACGAGACTCCTCTGTCTGGGATTTTCCAGGCAAGAATACTGGAGTGGGTTGCCATTTCCTTCTCCAGGGGATCTTCTTACCCAGGGATCAAACTCACCTCTCCTGCGTCTCCTGCATTAGCAGGCGAATTCTTTACCACTAGCGCCACCTGGGAAGTCTTTAGGGTACTGAAGGAGACTTTTGGTACTCAGCTGTAAAACTTGAGCGGGGAGGGGAGTTTCTGGGGCAACCGCTGCCCATAGCACACTGCAGGAGCTGTGAGCACAGTAGGGCCTGAGGCTGGAGACACCCACCTCCACCAGAAGAAACTACCCTGGCTGGAGAAACACATGCTGCAGGAGCCTGCCAGGCAAGCCTATCTCACCCCGAAAGCAAAAGTCCTTTTTTCTTCTTATAATCTCTCTACAGTGTTCTTTACTGACAAAACGTAATATGATGTTGTGATGGGATAAGAAGTACATACTTGGATCTTCATCCCCAGCTTCTTCTGAAACAGCTCCAGAGTGATAGACATGAAAAGAGCATCTTTTGCTGTAATACTTAGGTTTTGTCCTCAATTCCTGAAATAGTTCCAGAGTGGTAAGTGTGAGATGATTGTCTTTTGTTGCAAGCCTGTTTTCACCACGCCTGGGTTTGTGCTAATAGAATGACTTTTGGAAAGTCCCTAAGGGTGTGGGGCTAGTTGCCAGGAAACCAACTCTGTGATTAGAGGACTGGAACTTTCAGACCCACCTCCTGACCTCAGGGAGTGGAGAGGAGTGGTCAGTGATGTAATTATGCCTATGTAAGGATACCTTCATAAAAACTCTAACCAAAGAGTTAACAAGATTCCCCCGCTGGCTCAGCAGTAAAGAATCTGCCTTCAACACAGGAGGCTAGGGTTTGATCCCTGGGTAGGGAAGATCCCCTGGAGAAGGAAATGACTACCCATTCCAGTATTCTTGCCTGGAAAATCCCACAGACAGAGGAGCCGGGCAGGATACAGTCCATGGGGTTGTGAAAGAGTCGGACACGACTGAGCAACTAAACAACAAGAGCGTGAAGGGTAAACTAGTCTTATAAAATGAATTGGGAAATGTTTGCTCCTCTTTTTTTTGGCCATGCTGCACAGTTTGTGGAGTCCTAGTTCCCTGACTAGAGGATTGAACCCAGGTCCCTGGCAGTGAAAGCACAGAGTCCTAACCACTGGGAAATCAGGGAACTCCCCCTCCTCCTCTCTTTTCTGAGAGTGTGTTCAGGGTTGGTACTACTGTCTTTTCTTTAGTGCATGATAGAATTCATTAATGAAATCCTCTGGACCTGGAATTTTCTTTGTGGAAAGATTTTTTTTTTTTGCAAATTTAATTTATTGAGTAGATATTGGTCTGTTCAGGTTTTCTATTTCTTTTTGTATCTGTGGTAGGCAGGATTTCAAAATGGCCCCCCAGATTTCCCTGCCTAGTCTCTGGGACATGATCTGTCATAGTCACAATTATGTTCCTTGATAAAAGGGATTTTGCAGATATAATTAAAGTTATTAATCACTTGACTTTTAACCAAAAGAGAGATCACCTGAGTAGGCCCAATATAATCTCATGAGCTCTTTAAAACCAGAGGTTTTTTTTCCTCTAGCTGTTAATACAAGAGGCAGTCAGAGAGATTCAAATATGAGAAGGATTTCATATGCCATGACTTGCTTGAAGATGGAGGGGGATCATGTCAAGGAATAAGGGTAGCCTCTGCTGCTGCTGCTAAGTCACTTCAGTCGTGTCCAACTCTGTGCGACCCCATAGACGGCAGCCCACCAGGTTCCCCCATCCTTGGGATTCTCCAGGCAAGAACACTGGAGTGGGTTGCCATTTCCTTCTCCAATGCATGAAAGTGAAAAGTGAAAGTGAAGTTGCTCAGTCGTGTCTGACTCTTAGCGATCCCATGGACTGCAGCCCACCAGGCTCCTCTGTCCATGGGATTCTCCAGGCAAGAGTACTGGAGTGGGGTGCCACTGCCTTCTCCAAAGGGTAGCCTCTAGAAGTTGAGAAAGGCCAGCAAGGAAAAGGAACTAAATAATACCATCAACCCAAATGAACTTGGAAGCTGATTCTTCCCCGGAACCTCAAGAGAATAGCCTAGCCCAGGCAGTGCCTTGATATTAGCCTTGCTGCTGCTGCTGCTGCTGCTGCTAAGTCGCTTCAGTCGTGTCCGACTCTGTGCGACCCCATAGACGGAAGCCCACCAGGCTCCCCCGTCCCTGGGATTCTCCAGGCAAGAACACTGCAGTGGGTTGCCATTTCCTTCTCCAATGCGTGAAAGTGAAAAGTAAAAGCAAGGTCACTCAGTCGTGTCTGACTGACTGACCCCATGGACTGCAGCCTACCAGGCTCCTCCATCCATGGGATTTTCCAGGCGAGAATACTGGAGTGGCTTGCCATTGCCTTCTCCTGGTATTAGCCTTAGGTGACCCTAAGCAGAAAACCTAACTGGGTTGAAAACATCCATTTGATTAACTCTCTCATCTTCCTCAAGTCTTTGCTTATCTCATCCCTTCAATGAGGCCTACTCTGACTCTCTTATTTAATACTGCAATCTGCCCATCCCAGGCTTCCAGGGTTGCTCAGCAGTAAAGAATACACCTGTCAATGCAGGAGACACAAGAGATATGGGTTCGATTCCTGGGTTGGGAAGATCCCATGGAGAAGGAAATGGCAACCCACTACAGTATTCTTGCCTGCAAAATCCCATGGACAGAGGAGCCTGCTAGGCCATAGTCTACAGGGTCGCAAAAAGTCAGACATGACTGAGCACACATGAAAAGCCCATCCCATCTCTCCCCATGCCCAGCTGGCCTGAACTCCATTACCCTGCTTTAGTTTTCACCCATAATTTTATTACTTTCTTACCTACTATTATATCCATTATTTATTTTCTGTCCTTCCTTGTTAGAATATAACCTCTGTGAGATTAGGAAACTACCTGTTTGTTTATTGATGTGTCTTAAAAGCCTGGCAGAGTAAAAGTTCAACAAATATGTTAAATGGTTGAATACCCTTTTCTCCCCTTACTCTTCCCAAAATGTCTCTGCCTAACACACTTTGACTATTTTGCATATACCCCCAAATATACTGCTCCATTTTGTTGTTTAGTCACTCAGTCCTGTCTGACTCTTTTTTTGATTGAACTGTAGCCCATCAGGCTTCTCTGTCCATGGGATTTACCAAGCAAGAATATTGGAGGGGGTTGCCATTTCCTTCTCTAGGGCATCTTCCCCATTCAGGGATCGAACTTGCATCTCCTGCATTGGCAGGTGAATTCTTTACCGCTGAGCCACCAGGGAAGTACCATACTGCTCCATGACTAACCCCAAAGAAAGATAACCCAAATTTTGTGAATAATTGCATTCAACTCCAAATGCAGAATTTCTGGGATCTTACCTCTATATTCTCCTAGATATGGACTAAAAATGCTAAATTTCTCCCCAAACATTCTATATAAACTATTAGGAAGAAACAAGAGTATGATACAGCAAGGGAAAAAATTCAAGTGGAATCTATAGCCCTTGCTTAGGTAACTAGTCACAAGGCCATAACTGATATTTATAAGATTCTCCCTAAAAGATCCATTTATTATACCCTTTTACTTCAGTTAATGGTATTTTACTTGGTGATATAACCTAAACCTTCATTCCTGGGGAGTCCAACTACCTGTGTGTTGTAGTAATCTTTAGCTTTTAAAAAAAAATTTAAAAAATACTGAAGTGCGACACAGAAAAGTCAAGAAAGCAACTTCCACCTCTGACCATGATGGAGTAATTGGTACTGAACCCACTTTCCCACCATAAGCAACAGTAAAACTGGATAAAATATAAGACAACTATTTTCAGGCATTGCTCAATAAGTATTACAGGAGTACAATCCCTGAGAAAAAAGATACACATGAGGGGAGCCGCATATTTAGTCCAGTTCTCTGGCCTGGGACACTTTCCTGACTGTAACACAGGGAGGTAGAGTCCAAGTCTCATCAAGTTAAAGTCAGGGTGTTAGGACAGTTGCAATCCTCTCAGTAGGCTCAAGAAGATCAATTTTCTTGCTCATTTGCTTTGTTGGTAGATTACATTTCCTTGTGGTTGCAGAACTGTGGTCCGTGTTTACTTGCACGTTGTAAACTGAAGGATGCTCCTAGCTTCTGTGTGCTCAGTAGCTTCAGTCACGTCTGACTCTTTGAGACCTAATGGACTGTCGCCCATCAGGGTCCTCTGTCCATGGGATTCTCCAGCAAGAATACTGGAGTGGGCTGCGATTCCTCCAGCGGATCTCCCTGACCCAGGGACTGAACCTGGTTCTGCTGCGTCTCCTGCATTGGCAGGTGAATTCTTTACCACTGAGCCATCAGGGAAGCCCTCCCAGCTTGTAGAGGCTACCAAATTCCTTCGCTTGCATCCCCCTTCCTCCAACATCTGAGACAGCAATGGCAGGTGAAGTCCTTGTTATTTTACATCTCTCTGACCTCTTCGGCCTCTTTCTTCCACTTTTTACAATTCTTGTGATTAGATTGGGCCCACATGGATAATCCAGAATAATTTCCCTATTTTATGTAAACTGATTAGTAACTTTAATTCCATCTACAACTTTAACTCCTTTTCTCCGTGTAATATAACATATTTATAGGTTCTGAGGATCAAATGTAGACATCTTTGGGGGACCTTTGTTCTGCCTACCATATAGGATATGTTCTCTAACTGTAATGGAACTATGCTAGAAATCAATATCAGAAATGCAATAGGAAAATCTGAGCACATAGAAATAAATCTTTAGCACTGCTAAAAAACTCATGGATCAAAGAGAAACTCTCAAAGGAAATTAAAAAAATACATAGAACTGAATAAAACAGATCAAAATATGTGGGACTGAGCTAAAGCAATGCTGAAAGGGAAATTATTTTATATAGCAGCTTAATTGAGATAGACTTTACCCTTTTAATGTGTGCAATTCAGTGGTTTTTAGTGTATTCACAGCTGTACATTATCACTAATTTAAGAATACTTTCATTGCCCCCAAAAGAAATCCCATACCTATTGCAGTTTCCCATTCCTCCTTGCTCCCAGGCCTTAGAAATAACTAATCTACTC
The DNA here is from genome assembly GCF_049115385.1 of Moschus berezovskii. Classification (NCBI taxonomy): domain Eukaryota; kingdom Metazoa; phylum Chordata; class Mammalia; order Artiodactyla; family Moschidae; genus Moschus; species Moschus berezovskii. Next base: position 127,015,975 of record NC_142488.1, on the reverse strand, counting down.
TCTGTTTCTTTGGATCTGCCTATTTTTTACTTGCATGTGAATGAAATCATACAACATATATGATTGGCTTGTTTTAGATAACACAGTATTTTCAAGGTTCATCTATGTTGTAGCCTGTATCAGAACTTTCTTTTTTGTCAAATAATATTCCATTGTATGGATATAAGACATTTTGTTTATCCATTCCACAACTGATGGACATTTGAGTGGTTTATTCCTTCTGGTTGTCATAAGTATTACTGTGTGGGTTTTGGTGTATGTGAACATGTTTTCAGTTCCCCTGGGAACATACCTCAGAGTCAAACTGCTGGGTCATAACTGCTGGGTCATATGGTAACACACTGCTTACCATTTTGAGTATAAAAGGAAAACAAAACACATTGTTTTCCAAAGTGGCTACACCATTTTCAGTTCAGTTCAGTTCAGTTCAGTCGCTTAGTCGTGTTCGACTCTCCGTGACCCCGTGAATTATAGCACGCCAGGCCTCCCTGTCCATCACCAACTCCCGGAGTTCACTCAAACTCATGTCCACAGAGTCGGTGATGCCATCCAGCCATCTCATTCTCTGTCGTCCCCTTCTCCTCCCGCCCCCAACCTTTCCCAGCATCAGAGTCTTTTCCAGTGAGTCAACTCGTCGCATGAGGTGGCACCATTTTACAATTCCACAAAAGAGAAATTTATAACACTAAATGCTGTTTATATTAGAAAAGAGGAGAGATCTCAATTCAATAATCTAAGTTCCCTTTTCAATCAACTAGAAAACAAAAAGTAAAATGAAACCAAAGGAAACAGAAGGAAGGAAAGAATAAGAACAGAAATCACTGAAATTAGAAACAGAAAAACAGTAGAGAAATCAATGAAGCAAAAGGTGATTCTCTAAAAAAAATCAATAAAATTGATAAACCTCTAGCAAGATTGACAAAGATTTTTTTAAAAGTTATAAATGCCAATATTGGGAATCAAACAAAAGATAGAACTATAGATCCAACACACTGAAAAGACGTAAAAGGGAATGTTAGGAACAACTTGACACTCACATATTTGAAAACAGAAGAAATGTACCAACTCCTCCAAACCCACGAGGTACCTGTGATGTTTAATTTTATGTGTCAACTTGACTGGTCTAGGTGAAGCCCAGATTACTGGTAAAATATCATTTCTGGGTGTCTGTGATGGTGTTTCTGAGACTAAATAAAGAAGACTGCCCTCATCCGTGTGGATGGTCATCATAGATTCAGGGCCTTAAAAGAACTAAATAGGCAGAGGAAGGATGCAATTGTTCTCTACTTGAGCTGAGAAATCCATCTTCTTCTGCCCTTGGACATCTATGCTCTGGTCCTCAGGCCTTTGGACTTGAACCGACTTAAACCGTTGCCCCCCTCCTAATTCTTGGGCCTTCAGGTTTGGACTGGAGCTATACCCCCAGGTTTCCTGGGCTTACAGATGGAGATGGGACTTCTCAGCCTCCATAATTACGAGACACTTCCTCATAACAAATCTCTTTCTGTATATCTATTTATATCCTGTTGGTTCTGTTTCTCTGGAGAACACTAATACAGTACAGGCTTACCTCAGGGATATTGCAGGTTAGGTTCCAAACCACCACAATAAAGCAAATATAATAAAGAGAGTCACACCAGTTTTTTTATTTCCCAGTGCATATAAAAGTTATGTTTACACTATACTGTAGTTAATTAAATGGGTATTAGACTGCCACTTGCTGGCTTACAAGTCCTGTGCTCGCCCAGCTTCAAGACAAAGAAAGAGCCCTTAGTCAGTGACAGAGACATCACTGGTTTGATGGATGAGGGGAGCTTACATGAAAGAAGCAAGGTCCTGCAGAGATACCCCACCCACTGTGTGTGGTAGATGGAGGGGAGATCGCCAGTTATAGGGGAATTGACATCAGGTGGGCTCATTAGTTACCAGGGCAACTAGCAGAGGGGCAAGCCCCTCACCACCCCTTTGACGAGAACAATGACTAGCTGGGGCCTGAGGCAAGTACATAGGAAGGTCAGTCATGTGAGTAGCGTGTAGGTGAAGCACACACTGGTTGGGCAGGGGATATACAAAGAGCAAGAGAACAGCTATCTTGAGTGGCCTAACCATACATTGTGCAATAGCATTATGTCTAAAAGTAATAATGTACATACCATAATTAAAAAATACTTTATTGTTAAAAGCTAACCATTATCTGAGCCTTCAGTGAGTGGTAAGCTTTTTGTAAGGTAACATAAAGTATCACTGATCACAGATGACTGTAACAAATATAATAATGAAAAAATTGGAACTATTGTGAAAATTAACAAAATGTGACACAAAGTCATGAAATGAGAAAATTCTGCTGGAAAAATGGTGCCGATAGACTTGCTTGATGCTCATAAACCTTCCATTTGTGAAAAACACAGTATCTGCGAAGTGAAATAAAGTGAAGAACAATGAAATGAAGTGGGCCTGTAATAAAATAGATCATCTGAATAGCCCTTTCACCATGAAAGACGTTTGAATTCACAAACTAAAAAAGCTCCTTAAAAAGAAATCTTGGGAACTTCTCTGGTGATCCAGTGGCTAAGACTCCAAGCTCTCAATGCAGGGGACTGGGGTTCAATCCTTGGTCAGAGAACTAGATCCCACATGCCACAAATAATTTGCATACCACAACTAAAGATCCTGCAGGCCGCAATGAAGATCAAATATCCTGCAACTAAGACCTGGCACAGCCAAAAACAAAAAAGTGCTACCTCTATAGCATGGAGTAATGTACAGCAATAAAGAAGAATGAACTTGATTCATGCCACAAACTAGGTAAATCTCCAGAGCATTGTACTAAGTGAAAAAAGTCAATCCCAAATGTTACATAATATATGTTCTGTTCTGTTCAGTCACTCAGTTGTGTCCGACTCTTTGTGACCCCGTGGACTATAGCCTACCAGGCTTCTCCGTCCATGGGATTCTCCAGGCAAGAATACTGGAGTGGGTTACCGTTTCCTTCTCCAGGGGATCTTCCCGACCCAGGGATCGAACCCGGGTCTCCCGCATTGGAGGCAGACGCGTTAACCTCTGAGCCACCAGGGAAGCCCCCACATAATATATAGTTTCATTTATATGACATTCTTAAAATCTCAAGTTTATAGAGATGAGAAGCAGATTAGTAGTTGCCAGGGACTGGGCATTGGGGCATGGAAGGTTTTGAGGTTGGTGTAAGAGATTGCATGAAGGAATCTTGTGATGATGGTGTTGCAGAAACCAGTACTCGAGAAACCAAGCAGCACACTCGGAGAGTTGGAGAACTCATGTTTATTATGACGGCAGGCCCAGAGGGGTAAACACTCCAAGCTCTGAGCCCTGAACAAAGGGGTTACAGAGTTTTTATACACAGACAGGTATGATTAAGTAGGTTTGTGGGTTTGCAGGGGCTGGGAGATCGCAAAGAGCAGGACAAGAGTGAGTGAGATAAGCTCCAGTTCCTAGTATTGTGAGTCCCCACTTTCTGAGACCTATGTGATCCAAACTTTGCAAAGAGCAGGAGGTTATGTAAAATTTTAACTTTGTCTCTTCAATGGAACAGTTAGTTCTACACTTCCACTTTCAAAGTATTGAAAAAAAAAATCTGTCAAACAAAAGTCCTGTATCCAGAAAATGAATATGAAAGTCACTCAGTCATGTCCAACTCTTTGCAACCCCATGGACTTATTATAGTCCATGGAATTCTCCAGGCCAGAATACTGGAGTGGGCAGCTTTTTCCTTCTCCAGGGGATCTTCCCAACCCATGGATCGAACCGAGGTCTCCTGCACTGCTGGCAGATTCTTTACCAGCTGAGCCACCAGGGAAGCCAATATCCAGAAAACTGTTCTTCAAAACTGAAGAGAGTTGCTAACAGAGTAGGTCTTAGGAAAAAATTATCACATCACAGGGAAAAAATTATTATGTGTGCTTATGGATGTTAACTAGATTTATTGTGTTTATTGTGGTGATCATTTTGCAATTAAATAAAAAACAGAAGGCAACATAAATTCCCAGATAAACAACCAGTGAGAGAAGGTATTGCTAGCATAATTACTTCACAACAAATAGCAAAAAATAAATAAATTAAATGGAAAAGAAATATCAAAAGAAGTTTTTTTTTAGGGTGAAAAGATTTGATACCAGAGAGTAAATCAAATCTGTACAAAGGAGCAAAGAGCATACTAAAGGTAATTATGTAGGCAGTTATACAAAGACAGAAATTACACATCTATAGTACGTTCTCTTTTCTCATCTGAATAGATTTTTAAAACAACTCCATAAAATAATAATTATAAAATTGTATTATTGGGCTTTTAACATAAAAAAAGATGTGATCTATATGACAATAGTACAAAGCGGAGGAGAGAAGGAATGAAACTATATTAGAGCAAATAAATGACATAAAACAGTAAGTTGAAACCACAGGGGAAAACTAGAATGCCACAAGTGGTAATATCTATGTTACTACAAAAAAATTGAGCAACCACTAAGAAAAATAACTCAAAAAATAGAGAAATTATTCAACAAAGGAATGAAAAAGATACAGTAGAAAATGTGTTTAATAAAAAATAAGGTAATAATTAAAAGAGGGACAGAATATTTCTCAGATGACACATACATAAAAAATTAGCAAAATGGCCAACATAAATCCAACCATGCCAATAATAACATTAACTGTGAATGGATTAAGTGACTTAATCAAAGGTAATATTATCAGAGTGGATTAAAAACCCAAGCTGAAACTATGTATTCTCTATGAGAGATGTACTTTAGTTTCAAAGACACAAATATGTTGCAAGTGAGAAGATAAAAGGAAATGTGTTCATCAGTTCAGTTCAGTTCAAGTTCAGTCGCTCAGTCGTGTCCAACTCTTTGCAACCCCATGAATCACAGCACGCCAGGCCTCCCTGTCCATCACCAACTCCCGGAGTTCACTCAAACTCATGTCCATAGAGTCGGTGATGCCATCCAGCCATCTCATTCTCTGTCGTCCCTTTCTCCTCCCGCTCCCAACCTTTCCCAGCATCAGAGTCTTTTCCAGTGAGTCAACACGTCGCATGAGGTGGCCAAAGTATTGCAGTTTCAACTTTAGCATCAGTCCTTCCAAAGAACACCCAGGATTGATCTCCTTGAAGTCCAAGGGACTCTCAAGAGTCTTCTCCAGCACCACAGTTCAAAAGTATCAATGAGTTCATACAATGTGATAAAAATGTTAGTAGAGACAAAGAATGACATTTTATAATGATTACTTACATGGGTGCTAAGTAGTTTCAGCCATGTCTGATTCTTTGCAACCCTATGGACCGTAGTGGGCCAGACTTCTCTGTCCATTGGATTCTCCAGGCAAGAATACTGGAGTGGGTTGCCATGCCCTCCTCCAGGGGTTCTTCCCAACGCAGGGATTGAACCCACATCTCTTATGTTTCTTGCATTGGCAGGTGGATTCTTTTTCACTAGCGTTACCTGGGAAGCTCATAATGATAAGTGTTAGCAAAAAATGTAGAGAAATTGGAACCCTTGTGTATTGATGTTGGAAATGTTTCAGCCACTTTGCAAAGCAGTTTGACAGTTCCTCAAAAACTTAAACACAGAGTTACCATGTGACCCAGCAATTCTACTCCTAGGTATGTATCCAAGAGAAATGAAAACACGTTCACCGAAAGACTTATGTATGGATATTTGTAGCAGCTTAATTCATAATAGCCAATGGTTAGAGACAATCCAAAATCTCCATCAACTGGAGAACAATAAAATGAAATATATCCATTCAGTGGAATACTATTTAGAGATTAAAAAAAAAAAAAACAGACTACTCTTTCAGGCTAAATATGTGAAAGTTGCTCAGTCGTGTCCAACCCTTTGTAACTGTATAGTTCACAATGGAATTCTCCAGGCCAGAATACTGGTGTGAATAGCCTTTCCTTTCTCCAGGGGATCTTCTCAATTAAGGGATTGAACCTGGGTCTCCCACATTGTGGGCAGATTCTTTACCAGCTGAGCCACACGGGAAGCCCAAGAATACTGGAGTGGGTAGCCTATCCCTTCTCCAGAGGATCTTCCTGACCCAGGAATTGAACCAGGATCTCCTGCCTTTAAGTGGATTCTTCACCAACTGAGCTATGAGAGAAGCCCTGTAAACATGGATGAACTTCAAAAACATTAAAAAACAAGGTGCAAAAACTACCTATTCTATGATTGCATTTATATTAAATGTCCAGAAAAGTCATATCTATATAGACAGAAACTAGGTTAGCTGTTATCTAGGTTTGGGAGTGAAGATTAACTGCAAATGAACATGAAGGTGATGATTGCACAATTCTGTAGATCTACTAAAATTTGTTGAACTGTTACAGAGGTGAATTTTATGGTATGCAAATTATACCTTAATACAGTTGAAAATATGATCAATATCATTAGTTACTATGAAAAGGCAAATTAAAACCCAAATGCAATAATATCACATATCCACTAGAATGGCTAAAATAAAAAAAGTAGACAATAACAATTATTGGTAAAGATACAGAGAAATGGGAAACCTCATAGATGACTGATGGAAATGTACATGGTGCAGAATGTACATGGGAATGTGCATTGGAAAACAGTTTCGCAGTTTCTTAAAATATTTAGCTATAAGTTTACCATATGACCCAGCAGTTATTTTCTAGGGTGAATGAGTACCCAAGAAAAGACTAATACAAGAATGTTCCAAGGAGGGTGCTACATTATAGTCAAAAAGTAGAAGCAAACCAAATGTCAACTAACTGATGAATTGATAAACAAACTGTAATAAAACAGAGTGTCATTCAGCCACAAAAATGTATGAAGTACTGATACCTGCCATTATGCCACTGAACCTCTAAAATGTGATGGTAAGTGAAAGAAACCAGATACGAAAGTTTGCAGATTGTATCTACATGTATTGATACACATACTGTATCACATGTATATATGATACCATTTATATGAAATGTCCAGAACAAGCAAATCCATAGAGACAGAAAGTGGTTGCATGGGCCTCATGATGAGAACAAGCATTAACAGTAAATAGGATTTTACTGGGATGATGAAAATGTTCTAAAATAGATTTATGGTGACAATCATACTGTTTGGTAAATTTACCAAAAATCACAGAATTGTACACTTGACATGGGTAAATTATATGATATGTAAATTTGCATCAATAAAGAAATAAATACATTTTTTGGCTCTGCCACTTGGCTTATGAGATCTTAGTTCCCTGATCAGAGTTTGAACAAATAGGAAGAGCATGAAGTTCTAACCACTGGCCCACCAGGGAATTCCCAATAAAGTTATATTTTTAAAAAACTTATGTGTGTTAGGAATGTATAGTCATTACTGTTGTTGTTCTGCCTGGATCCCCTCCAGGGATACTGTGATTTACTATAAGAAACATATACTTGGTTTTCCTCATCATTGCTCGCACAGAGCTGCTAAAAATTTTGAAATTTCCTAAGTGATAAGAGATATTAAGGTATCTTTTCTTATTCACAACAAACCCCTTTGAACCACAACCAAGTTTCTCTTAATGAGGTGACTTTTGGAAAGCCCCCCGAGGATAGGCCTGGTTGCCATGGGAACCAATCTTGTGATTAGGGAGTTGGACCTTTCAGCCCCAATCTCCAACCTCTAGGGATGTGAGAGGGGTAGAGGTTGAATCAATCATCAGTGACCAGTGATTTAATCATTCATGTCTAAGGAATGAAACCTCCATAATAACTCAAAAGGGTGGGTTTAGAGAGCTGCCCAGTTAGTAACCACATGGAGATGCTGGAAAAATGGTATGCCTGGAATGTGCATGGAGCTCTACTTTCTTCCCACAGACCTTGCCCAATACATCTTGTTTATCTGGATATTCCTGAGTTGTATCCCTTTATAATAAACTGATAATAGTAATTATCGGGGTCCAGCCTCGATATGACCCAGGGTATCCTCTGGATGAACGGCGTCGGCGTCAGAGAGAGAGAGAGAAAGAGAGAGAGACAGGGGCTGATGATTCCTTGGTTTACGCTGGAAACCAATAAAACCCCAGCAAGGGGTTTGCTCTGTTTACGTAGGCCGCAGGCGCCCTCTCGAATCACTGGAGGCACTCCACCAGGGCACCCCCTCGAGTGGGTCTTAGAAGCCCAGGCAGATAAGTAAACTCAGAGGGCCCAGTGCTCCAAGGATCTCAACCAGAAAAAGGAGAATAGAGAAAAGGATGGAAAAAGAGAAAGAACGACACGTGGAGACCAAGCTTCAGTGAGCAAGGCCCAAAACTTTATTTTCCAGTGCTGCTTTTATACCCTAAGTTATGCGCATAAGAAACAGAGAAAGGGAGGTATAGATTCACACCAAAATCACGTGTCAGCAGTCTTGACCCTTATCAGGATCAGGGCTTATTTTTGTGTGATAAAAGTTTTAGGTGATTTACATCATCTTCTGGCCAGGGGGCCTGCTAACAGTTTTATGGCCCTCTCTCCTGACAATAGGTTAGTTAGCAAGTAAAAGACTTTTCTTTTAAGGTGACTTTCCTAAAGTTAGGTGGTAGACACATAACAAAGTTACATTCCTATAAGGCACCGGTGTAGTGAGCTGCAAGAAAGGAATTTATTAGCTTAAGATCTGATGTGGTTAAATCAAAGGATTAATATATTTCCAAGAATACAATAGATAGAGGAAACTGCAGCAAGCATTGATTCAACAATGAAATCTTTTCTAGTACTATTCTAATGATTTTAACTTCTTCAACAGATTCCTGTATTTTAGAATATTAGGCTTTCTGTCCTTGCATGGCTGGGAGGCTATAAACAGTCACACTCATAGTTGTAAGAGCCCGGACAAACTTGTCATGCAAGTTAGAAAGCTATCAGAGGGGCTTGGATTGGAACACTCCTATTAAGCCGAGGAGAACTTTTAAACTACAGCTCTGAATGAATGTTTTCAGAGAAAAGTGGTTGGGGAGAAGCCCCTGTAAGTATTAGAGGACTTGGTAAGAGGCGTAAGATAGTAAAGCAGTCAGACTCCAGTTTTCTTTGGGCTAGATGCTCAGGTAAGTCCAGGGGGTTCCTCGAGCCCTGATTAGCCTTTGCCCGTCAGGCCTCTTCCCCAATTGACCTTTGCCATGGGTAGGATTTCCCTCGCTGGCTCCCGGCAAGTAATTACAGTTGATCTTTGAAAAATTCGAGAGTTAGGGGCACCGACCCTCTGAGCAGTTGAAAATCTGCTCCATTTGGGTGGTTCCTCCATATTTGAGGTTTCACATCTCGGATTCGGCCAATGGCAGATCATATAGTAGGTCATATTTATTACTGTAAAAAAAACCCAATGCATATAGTTAGATACTCGCAGTTCAAACCCGTGTTACTCAAGGCTTAACTGTAAACTTTTTCCTGACTTCTGTGAGCCACTCTAGCAAACCTCGAATTCTTTTAACAATTTGTGAGCACCATTCCACTGGCTTTTGTTGTCACTTTACTTCTGTACCTGTGTCTCTACTGCTCTTAGAAGCCTGGTTTTGGGTTAATGGAGCCACTTTGCTTGTACAGGCAGAGAGCTGTCATTGTCTCTGAGTTTATAGTCATCCTTACACAATCCCTTTTCTTCCCATCTGCAAGTCGTGGACAGTCTTTACCCAGTGACTGACTGCTGTGAGAGTATGTGTATGTAGTTCCTTTGCCTCAAGTAGGGACAACAAGCACTGAGGCAGAATTTCCATTCAGTGTTCTCCTGCTGGATCACCCTGAAGCAACCCTCCACAAGATGTTGCCAGAAAGTACGTATTTGTTTAGCTTCTTCCTCTTTCCTGTTCCACTTCCTCCATTCTCTTATCAGGTTGTCCTGGGAGAACTTCCTTAAGTTCATTGCATGTACATTTCAGCAGCTGCTTCTGGGGAACCCAACCCAAGATGAGGGAGCTATTTATTCCTCACTCCCCCAGTTTGCAGGTGGAGGAACACCCACTGAGGTAACACTCCAGGCTTCTCTGTCCCCTCACTTGCTTCTCCCTATGGGACTAGGAATTTGGCATGTGTTGCTAGAGCAGATGCTCTGTGAGCCCTCAGATAGAGGTGCTGCCTGAGACCTTGTGGGCCAGTCAAGGCAAATCCATACTTCGCATGTGTGTCAAAATGAACAGTTGACATTGTCAAAGGGAAGGGGTCATGTAATCATTTTGACAGCAAGTGAATGGTTGATATCCTCAAGAGATGGTGCCATACTGGGGACTTGGTGTTGGTCTCTGTTGCTGGAATGTTAACATTTGGCCATGGTAATGTGTACATCACTGAAGCCCTGGCTGATGGGCCCACGCATAGCTGCCATCACTGTCACTGTGCCTACTCCATTGTTCAAGGACTGGGATGGCAGAGGACAGACTGGCTGATATCAACAGACCAGATCATCCTGTCTCCTTGGTCATTTTATGAAAAGACAAAATCCTTCACTTTGTGCCCATTCCCATAAGTCTACCCACATGCCCCTTCTTCAGACCTCCTTGACCCCAATCTTTCCATCTTTCCCATCCAAGCTCCTGACCAACCAACTGAACCATTCACTGTTGGCTGTGAACCAATATATATTATAACCTCAAGCCACTTCTTCCATACAAAGTGGTTGACCAAGTGTACCATCAAAAGCCTGTCTTTCAGGGACATCCTTGAGTGGAATGGTAGGGAAGCAGCTGCACATTTCCAGCTTGTACCCAAACCTGAGCCAACACATCCAGGAACCAAGTTTGAGCTCTTTTCTTGCTTGCAGCTTGTCATAAGGGATGCTCCATTTCATGTGCCCATAGGTGAGATTTGAAGGAGAGACCCCAGTGCAACAGTGGTGGGTGACGTAAATGTCTGGACCACCTGCTCCTACAGCTTCCTTGTGTCCTCTGCTTGATCCCAATCCCGTTGGATGTACCACTTCATCTTAGAATGAATTTCTGCTGGGTCTGCCCAACCTTGTGGCTGGGTAGATCAGACAGGATCCAGCTCATGATAGGCAGTTCTGGGAACATGGTCACGTGATGTCCCAAGTTCAGGTGTTCAATCTCTTTTAGGGCCCAGCAGCCTGCCAGGAGTTCTTTTCAAATGGTAGATAATTCTCTGCTTCCTGATGGCATGGCCCTGCTCCAGAACACTGAGTAATAGCACTGCATTGCTCCTATTTGGCCTCGTCAGAGACTCCACACGGCATTTTTTTTTTTTTTTTTTGGAAACCACCAATACTTCTACCTTCATGGAACTTTCTGGATTATGCATTTCACAGACCCAAATAACAGGATTGCATTTACTACAGCTGGGGCTTGCTATAGAGGCCTTTCTTGCTCTGAGCCGCATTTAAAATGAGTAGCCTTCTGTGTTATTCAATAAACGGAACAGTGCAGTATTTCCAAGTGCAGAATGTTACTTCCAGACCCAAAGGGCCCAACCTGCCTCCTGAATCTTTGTAGGGTTTCTCTCTGACTCTCTAGAGTGTGTGTCTTATCAGGGCATCCAGGGTACTTTTGCATTTTGCTCCTCAGGTCCAATTAACATGATACCATCTGTACAGTGGACCTATACGATGCTTTAGGAAGTATCCAGATGGCTTAGTTTCCTTTGTGCTATATTATGAGAGAGAGTACAAGAAATAACATAGCCCTGGGGTAAGACTGTGAATATATAGTCTTGGTGTCTGTCCCGTGTGAATGGAAACTGTTTTTTATTTTCCTTCCTGATGTGTGTGAAAAGAATATACCTGCCCAAATCTGTGGCCACCTGTTAATCTGCTTTAGTAAAGAGACCACGTCCAGCTCAGTAAGTGTAATTGGGACTGTTACTGGGCAGATGCCAGACTGATATGATAAAAATCATGGCTCTTTTTTTTTTTAAAATGTTTATTTATTTGTATTTTTGGCTGTGCTACACATGGGCTTTCCCTAGTTGCAGTGAACAGGGGCTACTCTTCACTGTCTACTTCACTGGTGCACGGGCTTCTCATTGCAGTGAAATCTCTTGCAGCATGCGGGCTCAGTAGCTGTGGCTTCCGGGATTTAGAGTGTGGGATCAGTAGTTGTGGTGCATGGGCTTAGTTGGCCCATGGCATGTGGGTCTTAGTTTCCTAACCAGGGATAGAACCAGTGTCCCCTTCACTGGCAGGCAGATTCTTAACCACTGGACCACCCGAGAAGCCTGGGATCATTTAGTGTTTTGAGAGTGACACTAACCTTTGCTCCCACCCCCATGCCTGTGCAGGGAAGTGAGGTTGTTTTTTCTTAATTTGCCATTTTGGCCCTTGGAATGTTTTGCAGGGGAGAGAGTTTCAGGGTCTTTCATAGGGCCTTTCCTATTATAATATCTCTTACTTTGTAGATCAAGGAACTAATGTAAGATATCTACTAACTGCTAATATATTCATTGCAATTACTCATCTGGGAGTCATGGAGATGACTACTGGACCTACAGAGACAGACCTGAGCTGATACTGTTTATCTCATTATTATCTGACCCTCATAAACCCCTCTCTAACAGGGCAGCCACACAGCAGTTTGGGCTGCTGTGTATCAGTGTCAACTTATTTCCTGGTTCCAGTAGACCTTGAAAGTGTACTCTCCTTTCCCCAGCTGAGTAAATGGTCATAGATCTGACTTTCAGACTGCGAAAATCATAACCAGGTATATGTGCCATGTTTTTATAGGGTCCTTCCTTATGGGAACCTGGACTTACCTTCACTTTATGGGTTTTGGGATCTGAGAACTGTCTTAGTTCTGGAAGTTGGGAAAAGAGATGTGACTTTCCACTGGGGCAGTTGACCTGTGTCTTAGTTTGACCTGCTATAAATAAAAACACCAGAGACTGGGTAGCTTATAAACATTAAACGTTTATTTCTCAAACTTATGGAGGCTGGAAAGTACAAAATCAAGGTAACAGCAGATTTGTTGTCTGGTGAAAGCCCACTTCCTGGTTCACAGACAGCCATCTTTTCATTGTAACTTCAAATGGCAGAAAACATGAGAGATCTGTATGGGGTTCTCTTTTGTAAGGACACTAATCCCACTCATGAGGGCTCCACCCTCAGGACCTAATCATCTCCCTAAGGTCCCATCTCCAAATACCATCACCTTGGGGATTAGGTTTCAACATATGAATTTGAGGGGGACACAAACATTCAGTCTATAGCAACCTCAGACTTCTGCTTATTTAATATATATATATATATCAGTCTCTCAGTCGTGTCCAACTCTTTGCGACCCCATGGACTGCAGAACACCAGAATCCCCTCTCCATCAGCAACTCCTGGAGCTTGCTCAAACTCATGTCCATTGAGTCGGTGATGCCATCCAACCATCTCATCCTGTCTCTCTATGAAAGAGAATGATCTTGCCCCTAGGAATGCAGGGTTCTATGAATCATCTCATTTGAAATGTGTGGGTCAGGCACACTTTGGTGAGATTGTACCTTTGGTGCCCATTACAGTAATTATACCCACCTTGCTTCTCATGCTTAAGTGCTACCACCTGACCTCACACTTTCCAGAATGTTATCACCCCTGTTGCTACTAGGGAGTCCAGTCCTGTAATAGTATCTTCTACCATAAGCCCTGGCTCACATCCACAGCCTCCCTTCCTCCCCTGTTTTCCTCTTTCTTTCTTTCTCTCTCTCTTTCTTCCCTCCCTTCCTTCCTTTCACCCTCCTTTCTTTCTGTTCCTCTAGTGGATAAATCTGGAGAAGGCAATGGCACCCCACTCCAGTACTCTTGCCTGGAAAATCCCATGGATGGAGGAGCCTGGTAGGCTGCAGTCCATGGGGTCGCTAAGAGTCGGACACAACTGAAGCGACTTAGCAGCAGCAGCAGTGGATAAATCTATTTTTATTTGCTTTTGCTTATGAAAGAGTCCATTTTTTAAAAAAATTATATATTTATTTTATTTATTTTTGGCTGTGCTGGGTCTTTGTTGCTGCACAGGGTTTTCCCTAGTTGTGGTGATAGGGGGCTACTCTCTAGTTGCAGTGCGTGGTCTTCTCATTGCAGTGGATTCTCTTGTTATAGAGCATGGGCTCTAGGCATATGGGCTTCAGTAGTTGCAGCACGTGGGCTTCAGTGTGTACAGGATGCAGGCTAAGTAGCTGTGGCACACTGACTTTAGCTGCTCCATGACGTGTGGAATCTTCCTGGACCAGGGATTGAACCCATATCCCCTGCATTGGCAGGAAGATTCTTATCTGTTGGACCACCAGGGAAGTCCCTAGGAGTCCAGTATTTGTGGCAAAGAATTCCTCACGGGTTTTGAGACTCCTCTATGGTTTTTTCTAGTCATTTACAGGAAAACAGAAATTTGTTCCACTAGTGTTGTAGATGGTTTGTCACTAATCTCAGAAACCAAATATAAAACTGATTGATACTTTGGCTTTGGTACATTTCTTTGCTTCACAGGGGTATAAGGCCTCACTGGACAAATCAAAATATTGCTGATCTGAGGTAAAACAGGACATCTGTTCTCAGCTGCAGGCCACAGAGTGTGGCAGTCTGGGAGATAGCCCATTTTGCAGATCTAATTATTACTTAAAAAACCTGAGATAATTTTGTGACGAGTACAAAAGAGCTGTAGACAGTAGATTCCAGTTTTTGCAGAGGGGACAAATCTTCTGATGAAACAATTGTCTGGTTCACCTCCAGATCTTCTGGTTTGGTCCTTAGACTCTGAAGAGGCTTTTGAAAAACTGAAATTGATGATAGCCTCTCCTTCAGCTTTGAGGAGACCAAATTTTGAAAAAAAATTCTGACTTATTTTATGTGCTGTTCTTGTTAAAAATGCAGATTTAAAGGAATTCCCTGGTTGTCCAGTGGTTAGGACTCAGCGTTTTCCACCCACTGAGGTGGCCTGGGTTCAATTTCTGGTCCAGGAACTAAGACCCCTCAAGCTATGTGGGGTGGTCAAAGGAAAATAAATGCAGATTTAATAATATTTATGAATGGGCAATATACTGTAGCTAAAAGTGACCCACTTATGTCCTCCAATGCTGTGCTGTCTTGTCATACAGTCATGGAAGCTCATGTTTTGTCTGGAATTAAGCCAACACAAGCAGATGAGTTAATATCAGTTACTAGAGCTACAGTCCTTGGTCTGGACTTAAATATATAATGTATCGACTAATAATAAAGGGCTCCCCTGGTGGATGAGTCGGTAAAGAATCCACCTTCAATGTGGGGGACCCGGGTTCGATCCCTGGGTTGGGAAAATCCCCTGGAGGAGGGCATGGCAGCCCATTCCAGTATCCTTGCCTGGAGAATCCTCATGGACAGAGGAGCCTGGCAGACTACATACAGTCCATGGGGTTGCAAAGAGTCGGACATGACTGTGTGACTAAACACACAGCACAAATAATAAATGTATGTTTGGTGTCCGTCATGCAACAGGACAATTTTAAAAATGGAGGATTTTCACTTATTTAGAAGTAAAAAAACAAAAAATCTCACAGAAAGCTGCAAGGTGATTTGTGGTACTAGTAGTTCACATTGCTGACAGAGTGGCAAAAACCGCTGTTAAAACATGGCAGACTTCACAAACTTAGAAGTCCTAATCTTTTTTAAAAAATTTATTATCATTTTTTCAGCTGGGAGATTTTATTTTTTAAGAAATTTAATGTTTTGTACAATTTTTAAGAGGTCACTTTCCATTTGCAGTTATTCCAAAATATTGGCTGTATTCCCTCTGTGTGAGCCTATCTTACACCCAGTAGTTTACACCTCCCACTTTCCCACTCATATATTGCCCCTGTCCCACTAGTTTGTTCTTATTTATTTATTTATGGCTGTGCTGGGTCTTTGCTGCTGCAAGCAGTCTTTTACTAGTTGTGGGAAGTGGGGGCTACTCTCTAGTTGCAGTGTTCTGGTTTCTTATTGTGATGGCTACACTTGTGGAGCATGGGCTCTAAGGTGTGTGGGCTCAGTAGTTGTGGCTCCCGGGCTCTAGGACACAGGCTTAATAGTTGTGATGCTCTGGCTTAATTGCTCCGCCACATGTGGGATCTTCCCAGATCAGGGATTGAACCCATGTCTCCTGCACTGGTAGGTGGATTATTTACCACTGAGCCATAAGGGAAGCCCTTGTTGTTTTTTTTTTCCTCTCTCTCTCTTTTTTTGTTTACCACCCCTTGCATCTTACAGTGTCTTAGTTGCCCAACCAGTGATGAAACCCAGGGCCCTAGCAGTGGAAGCATTGAGTCCTAACCACTAGACAGCCAGGGAATTCCAATCGCTAGTTTGTTCTCTTTATCTGTGAGTCTGCCTCTTTTTCTTTTTATTATAGTTTTTAGTTTGCACATATAAGTGATATCATACAGTATTTGCCTTTCTCTGTCTGACTTATTTCACTTAACATAATAGCCTCCAAGTTCCTCCATGTTGCTGCAAATGACAGCATTTTCTTTTCTATGGCCAAATAGTATTCCACTGTAATATATGCCACATTTATTTTCAAAGAAAGTAGGATTTATTGGTGGGCATGAGTAAGGAGGGGCCAGTGCCAAGGCTCTCATGAGCACAGGGCCCACCACTTGTCCAGAGAGCCAAATTTTAGGGAGGTATTTGACCCCACAGCCATCGGGGATGAGCTGCTTTTCTGCCACCATCTTTTCAAATTCATCTGCATTAAACTTAGTAAATCCCCACTTACTGGAGATGTGAATCTTCTGGTGGCCAGGGGACTCGAGCATGGCCCTGAGGAGGGTCTCAGTCCTGTCTCCTTGTTCTGCAACATAGTGTGAATGGACATTATGACTTGGCTAATGTGGACCCTGGCTATTGTGCCCTGGGCTTTCCAAAGGCACCGTCTGTGGCCTAGATTGGGGACAGCATGCCAGTCATGAATGTCCACTGGAAACTATGCCCCATTTTCTTTATCCATTCATCTGTTGATAGACAGTTAGGTTGTAGAAGCCTTATTTGTTTTGTAGTGGTTGATTTGGTTTTGCTGCACAGCTTGTACGATCTTAGTTTCTTGACTAGGGATTGAACCCTTGCCCACTGGACCACCAGGGAACTCTCAGAAGCCCTATTCTTAATATGATAAGAAATTTCTGTTTATTTTTAAAAATGTATTTCAAAAAAGGAAATGGGAAAATGGATTGAAAAGGGGATTAAATTTGGGCTGTTCCACTCTCACTACTACTATTCAACATAGTTTTGGAAGTTTTAGCCATAGCAATCAGAGCAGAAAAAGAAATAAAAGGAATCCAGATTGGAAAAGAAGAAGTAAAACTCTCACTGTTTGCAGATGACATGATCCTCTACACAGAAAACCCTAAAGACTCCACCAGAAAATTACTAGAGCTAATCAATGAATATAGCAAAGTTGCAGGATATAAAATTAACACACAGAAATCCTTTGCATTCCTATGCACTAACAATGAGAAAACAGAAATTAAGAGAAAGAGAAATTAAGGAAACAATTCCATTCACCATTGCAATGAAAAGAATAAAATACTTAGGAATAAATCTACCTAAAGAAACAAAAGACCTATATATAGAAATCTATAAAACACTGGTGAAAGAAATCAAAGATGACAAATACATGGAGAAACATACCATGTTCATGGATTGGAAGAATCAATATAGTGAAAATGAGTATACTACCCAAAGTAATCTATAGATTCAGTGCAATCACTATCAAACTACCAACAGTATTTTTCAGAGAACTAGAACAAATAATTTCACAATTTCTATGGAAATACAAAAAACCTCAAAGAGAAAAAGCAATCTTGAGAAAGAAGAATGGAACTGGAGGAATCAACCTGCCTGACTTCAGGCTCTACTACAAAGCCACAGTCATCAAGACAGTATGGTACTGGCACAAAAACAGAAATATAGATCAATGGAACAAAATAGAAAGCCCAGAGATAAATCCACATGCCTATGGACACTTTATCTTTGACAAAGGAGGCAAGAATATTCAATGGAGAAAAGACAAGTTCTTTAACAAGTGATGCTTGGAAAACTGGTCAACCACTTGTAAAAGAATGAATCTAGAACACTTTCTAACACCATACACAAAAATAAACTCAAAATGGATTAAAGATCTAAACGTAAGATCAGAAACTATAAAACTCCTAGAGGAGAACATAGGCAAAACACTCTCTGACATAAATCACAGCAGGATCCTCTATGACCCACCTCCCAGAGTAATGGAAATAAAAGCTGCTGCTAAGCTGCTAAGTCACTTCAGTCGTGTCTGACTCTGTGCAACCCCATAGACGGAAGCCCACCAGCCTCCCCCGTCCCTGGGATTCTCCAGGCAAGAACACTGGAGTGGGTTCCCATTTCCTTCTCCAATGTGTGAAAGTGAAAAGTGAAAGTGAAGTCGCTCAGTCGTGTCCGACCCTTAGCGACCCCATGGACTACAGCCTACCAGGCTCTTCCATCCATGGGATTTTCTAGGCAATAGTACTGGAGTGGCTTGCCATTGCCTTCTCCGAATGGGACCTAAGACATATGGATGGCTAACAAACACATGAAAAGATGCTGAACATCACTCATTATCAGAGAAATGCAAATCAAAACCACAATGAGGTACTGTCTCAGCTGGTCAGAATGGCTGCTATCAAAAAGTCTACAAACAATGCTGGGGAGGGTGTGGAGAAAAGGGAACCCTCTTACATTGTTGGTGGGAATGCAAACCAGTACAGCCACTATGGAGAACAGTGTGGAGATTCCTTAAAAAACTGGAGATAGGAGCTAGGATTCCATCCTCGGTGGGCTGCTATCCTCTCTGGGCTGCCACAACGGAACTCAGTGCCGAGTACCTCCGGGAGAAGCTGCAGTGGGACCTGGAAGCGGAGCAGGTGGAAGTGGAGGACATGACTCCCAGCCGTTGAGCGTCCAGCTTCCGAGTCCTCGTGGTGTCGGCCAAGTTTGAGGGTAAACCGCTGCTTCAGAGACACCGGTGAGATTCCAGGAACATCTTCTTCAGCGCGGCCCCAGCTCTGGGACCACATCCTGGGCCACTTCCTGAAATCTTAACTCTCACTCCTATCCATGCAGCCCCACCACAGACCACCACCCTAGGGATCCTACCTTCGTGTCCCCAGCATCAAATATTGAGATTTAAACCCTCTACCTCTCTTGTTCCCATGTCCCAGGGACTACAACTTGGGGGGCCCCTCCAGTCTCCTGGCAGACCCTAGCTTCGGGGACTGCAACCCAGGTCCCAGCCTGCCCATTTCTAACCCCATCTCTCTCCCAGGCTTGTGAACACTTGCGAAGCAGAAGAGCTCCTACACATTCATGCTTTTGAGCAGAAAACACTGACCCCAGCATAGTGGGTCCATGAGCAGCAGAAATAAGGGACCTGGACCTGCATACCCATTAAATTATGAATCAGGGCCAAAAATAAAACTAACAAAAAACTGGAGATAGAACTGCCATATGACCCAGCAATCCCAGTGCTAGGCATACACACTGAGGAAAGCAGAACTGAAAGAGACACGTGTAACCCAATGTTCATCACAGCACTGTTTACAATAACCAGGACATGGAAGCAACCTAGATGTCCATAGGCAGACAAACGGATAAGAAAGCTGTGGTACATATACACAATGGAATATTACTCAGCCATTAAAAATAATGCATTTGAATCAGTTCCAATGAGGTGGATGAAACTGGAGCCTATTACACAAAGTGAAGTAAGTCACAAAGAAAAACACCAATACAGTATACTAACACATATATATGGAATTTAGAAAGATGGGAACAACGACCATATATGCGAGACAGCAAAAGAGACACAGGTGTATAGAACAGTCTTTTGGACTGTGTGGGATAAGGCGAGGGTGGGATGACCTGAGAGAATAGCATTGAAACATGTATATTATCATACGTGAAACAGATCGCCAGTCCAGGTTCGATACATGAGACAGGGTGCTCAGGGCTGGTGCACTGGGATGACCCTGAGGGATGGGATGGGGAGGGAGATGGGACGGGGTTTCAGGATGGAGAACACATGTACACCCATGGCTGATTCATGTCAGTGTATGGCAAAAACCACCACAATATTGTAAAGTAATTAGCCTCCAATTAAAATAAATTAATTAAAAATAAATAAATAAATTTGGGCTGTTTAGTTGTCAGTTCAGTTCAGTTGCTCAGTTGTGTCCGACTCTGTGACCCCATGGACTGTAGCACACCAGGCCTCCCTCTCCATCACCAACTCAAGGAGTTTACTCAAACTCATGTCCATTGAGTCGGTGATGCCATCCAACCACCATCTCATCCTCTGTTGTCCTCTTCTCCTCCCACCTTCAATCTTTCCCAGCATCAGGGTCTTTTCAAATGAGTCAGTTCTTCGCATAAGGTGGCCAAAGTATTGGAGTTCCAGCTTCAGCATCAGTCCTTCCAATGAATATTCAGGACTGATCTCCTTTAGGATGGACTGGTTGGATCTCCTTGCAGTCCAAGGGACTCTCAAGAGTCTTCTCCAACACCACAGTTCAAAAGCATCAATTCTTTGGTGCTCAGCTTTCTTTATGGTCCAACTCTCACATCCATACATGACTACTGGGAAAACCATAACCTTGACAAGACGGACTTTGTTGGCAAAGTAATGTCTCTGCTTTTTAATATGTTGTCTAGACTGGTCATAATTTTCTTCCAAGGAGTAAGCATCTTTTAATTTCATGGCTGCAGTCACCATCTGCAGTGATTTTGGAGCCCAAGAAAATAAAATCTGTCACTGTTTCCACTGTTTCCCCATCTATTTCCCATGAAGTGATGGGACTGGATGCCATGATCTTAGTTTTCTGAATGTTGAGCCAACTTTTTCACTCTCCTCTTTCACTTTCAGCAAGAAACTCTTTAGTTCTTCTTCACTTTCTGCCATAAGGGTGGGGTCATCAGTATATGTGAGGTTATTGATATTTCTCCCAGCAATCTTGATTCCAGCTTGTGCTTCATCCACCCAGCGTTTCTCATGATGTACTCTGCATAGAAGTTAAATAAGGAGGATGATAATATACAGCCTTGACGTACACTTTTTCCTGTTTGGAACCAGTCTGTTGTTCCATGTCCAGTTCTAACTGTTGCTTCCTGACTTGCATACAGATTTCTCAAGAGGCAGGTCAGGTGGTCTGGTATTCCCATCTCTTTCAGAATTTTCCACAGTTTGTGGTGATCCACAGTCAAAGACTTTGGCATAGTCAATAAAGCAGAAATAGATGTTTTTCTGGAACTGCCTTGCTTTTTTGATGATCCAGCAGATGTTGGCAATTTGATCTGTGGTTCCTCTGCCTTTTCTAAAACCAGCTTGAACATCTGGAACATTGGCTACAGTCCAAGGGGTCGCAAAGAGTCAAACACAACTGAGCATGCACTCAGGATTATTGTTAGGTAATTCCCACAGCCCAAATTTACTACAGTTTGGGGCACTGAGTGTAGCAGTAAGTTTGGGCTGTTGGAATTACCTAACAATAATCCTTGAGTTCATGCTCAGTTGTGTCTGACTGTTTGCAACCCCTTGGACTGTAGCCTGCCAGGCTCCTCTGTCCATGGGATTTTCCAGGCAAGGATACTGGAGTGGGTTGCCATTCCCTTCCCCACAGGATCTTTCCTAACCAAGGATGGAATCCATGTCTCCTGCGTTGGCAGGCAAGTTCCTAACCACTGAGTCACCTGGGAAGCCACTAATAATAATCCTTGTGTCCTGGTTAGTGTTGTGTCCTCAACAAATCAATCTGAATAAAAAACGTATTTTAAAGGCAAAAACATATTAAAGAGATGTGCTATTTGTCAGCAGCATTCTTAACATGCCTCTCCCAAGGTAACACAGGAGAATCTCCCTAACCAACTTTACCAGGCATCTGGTGATGATTGGATTTCATAGAACTAATGGTTGTGAAAAGTAAGAGATTGTGTCTGGTTATGGTATGTATGATGTTTGGATGGCCTGAAATGTTGCCTACTTCAAAAGTCGATATTCGGGCGGTAGTAAACCTCTCTTAATGTATATATTTCCCCCTTTTGAGATACTAGAGCATATTGGCTAGGACAGAGGAAGTCATCTTATTTCTACTGTTGTTCAAGAAGTATGCAAATTTTTGAAGATTCCTGTAAGCCTCAGTCCTCTGGATGTGTAGAGCAAAGAATCAAACTCCTTGGCTAAGACTCAGCAATTTACCATGTTAACATGGCCTAGAACCTTATTTAAAATTTGAGTGATGCCTGCAAGCAAGCATGGAATTTCTCCCTTTGAAAGTCTGGCAGCTCTATGAATTTGGGTCTGAGATCACCAGGTCCTTTGTCTGATTTAACTGAATCTTCTCATAATCATGTGCAATACTTGGAAAGCTTTCTCTTGAGACTTCCTTGAAGGTCCAGGGGTTAAGACTCCACACTCCCACTGCAGGGAGGGCGGGTTCCATCCCTGGTCGGGGAACTAAGGTTCCACATGCTGTGAGGCGCATCCAAAAGTAAGTAAACACATACAGAAATAAATAAAATTTCTCTTCCTTTGGCCTGAGAAAGAGAAGGTCATCTTGATCAGGATCTTTAGGTTTGAATTAGTAAACCTGGGTTCACTTCCAGTTTTGGCAGTGTAGATTTTTAAAAAATTATTTTTAATAAAACATAGCCTGTGTAAAAGAGAAATATAACTTTTCTTTTAAATCTTGTTTTAAATTAAGTGCTTCTGATAGAAAAACTAGATATGTTAAAGGTCAAGAATCATAAAGTAGGAATTATAGCTTTAAATTTCATATTTATAGGAGGATACATTTATGAAACTCTTAGAAACTTATATATAAGACCACAGAAAATAGGATAATAATCAAATCCCTGGAAATATGGTAACTTGTAAACCATAAAATGATAGAAGTCAGGGGGCTGCTCTGGCGATCCAATGATTAGGACTCCATACTGCCAATGCAAGGGACACAGGATCCATCCTTGGTCAGGGAACTAAGATCCCACATGCCATGTGGCATGGGCAAAAGATTTTTTTTTAAAGGCTTCTCTCTTCCTTGGAAGCCTTGAGACTTAATGTCATAAGACCTGAAGGACCCATTGGAGGAAGTCTTCCGCCTCTACCAACTGGAAAACTTCATCTGTATAAAGGTATTCCAGTCAAAAGATGGGCTGAGTTGAATGCTTTTAAGAGCTGCTGATCACCCATATGGCTATAAAGGTAGAAGAGAAACTTAGCTGGATTCATGCTTCCCACTGCAGGAAAACTGCACTGTGGTTTTCACAAAGGACTTTTCTACAGCCATGGATATTGATACTGAACTCAATTGAAAAGAGATATTTTAGAAAATTGATTACTGTTCTCATAAGCTATATGGCTGGCCTACTCACAGCAGTGCTTATTCTAATTACTTTCAGAATCAAATTTACTAAGAAAAGAAACATTGTCACATAACTTTTTCTTTTTTTTAATAGTTTAATGTATTTTAATAGCAAACTTACAGGAACAGCACAGAGGACAGACAACATTAAAAACATGTACTTGCATGTAGGACAACTCACTTAGAAAAGTACAGTGAATGGATGGAATCTACCGTATGATAAAAATGCTACAAACACCATTTAGTTGCAGTCAATAAGAAATTTACTTGTTTTAAAAAAAATCCAAATGTTGGCATTGTCCAGAAAAATTTAACAGGTTTATTAATAATTGTTATAAAATTGAACTGCTGAAACTTGTTCACTGAAACATTTTGACTTTCATTAATGCTTTATGTCCCCGCATTTATATTAAAAATTCACACACAAATGAAAATGGAAAAACTGCCAATACCTGATTTCTGTTCCCTATTTTTCCACTTGCAATCATATACTTAGGTACCTTTTGACCCCATGGGAAAAAAATATCTAACATTCAGAACTATCAATAACAGGAAGAAGAGAATTTTTTTTTTAAAGAATGAAATGTTTCCCATCATAGTGGATTCTTAAGCATGTTCTCCACGTATGCGGCGTGCTAGCTGGATGTCTTTTGGCATAATTGTTACACGTTTGGCATGGATAGCACACAGGTTGGTGTCTTCAAAAAGGCCAACCAGATAGGCCTCACTGGCCTCCTGCAAAGCACCAACAGCTGCACTCTGGAAGCGCAGATCTGTTTTGAAGTCCTGAGCAATTTCCCGCACCAGACGCTGGAAGGGAAGTTTGCGAATCAGAAGTTCAGTGGACTTCTGATAACGTCTAATTTCACGGAGTGCCACAGTACCAGGCCTGTAACGATGAGGTTTCTTCACCCTCCAGTAGAGGGCGCACTCTTGCGAGCGGCTTTTGTAGCGAGTTGCTTCCTCGGTGCTTTACCACCGGTCGATTTGCGGGCAGTCTGCTTTGCAC
This sequence comes from Moschus berezovskii, assembly GCF_049115385.1. NCBI lineage: Eukaryota > Metazoa > Chordata > Mammalia > Artiodactyla > Moschidae > Moschus > Moschus berezovskii. Next base: position 126,991,658 of record NC_142488.1, on the reverse strand, counting down.
GAGCCATGGTATAGAGACCTCCTTACTTACTCCACTTCTCCTTCGGCTGGAGCTCGGCGAGCTAGAGGTGGCGCTGGCATTGGAGAGCGACGGCGGCGCAGCAGCGGCTGCGAACACAATTGAAAGTCACATAACTTTTTCTTTCTGCACTCATAATGGTTCCCGAAACCACATATTTCCAATCAACTCTAACTTGTGCTCTCAGTTTGGACTTGATCTCGATTTAAAATCTAACAGTCCAATTATTGGCAGAGTACAAGTGGGACCACCTTCATTAATAATTTTTGATTGTTGTTGTTCAGTCACTCAGTTGTGTTTGACTCTTTGTGACCCCATGGACTGCAGCATGCCAGGCTTCCCTGTCCATCACTAACTGTCGGAGTTTGCTCAAACTCTTGTCTATTGAGTTGGTGATGCCATCCAACCATCTCGTCCTCTGTCATCCCCTTCTCCGCCTGCCTTCAATCTTTCCCAGCTTCAAGGTCTTGCATCTATGTACTTGAGCTCTAAATTTAACACAGAATATTTCACCTGGTTTGATTGGAAAGTTGATGTAATTTTAAAAATCGTCTAATTAACAGACAAATGGAAAGCTGGCATCTACAGATAGAAACTGCAGAAGATAGGTCTGATTAACACTTGGAGACAAGTCTGTCCAGTCTCAGTATGACTGGATAAACAAAGGTGGATGCCTATTATCTATAGTATTCAATTGACTGTCACAATAGTGTAAGTATTGATTTAGACCAGTGTGAAAACAGCCCATAAGATGGGTTTGCCATCAAGATGTAAAACATTAGAATCATGTACATGAAACCCTAGAGTTTCAATCTGTATTCTTGAACTGGTGTCTCATAATGAGACTTTGATACTGGATGATGGATGTGTGTCTCTTTGTATTTCACATCTGAAAAAAAATTTGGAAAGATGAAACAGTTATTGAAAGGCCTAGCATCATGTAAATGTGATGTTACTTGTATAATCAATGGAAACTCAGGATAAATTTATTGCCCTTAAAAGGAAGACTCTTTGGACTTCCCTCATGGGATGCAGTTTCCCAAAATTAAAATTTATTAAGAACTACTTGATGCTAAAGCTGAAACTCCAATACTTCGGCCACCTCATGCAGACAGTTGACTCACTGGAAAAGTCTCTGATGCTGGGAGGGATTGGGGGCAGGAGGAGAAGGGGACGACAGAGAATGAGATGGATGGATGGCATCACCGACTCGATAGAGATGAGTTTGAGTGAACTCCGGGAGTTGGTGATAGACAGGGAGGCCTGGCGTGCTGTGATTCATGGCGTTGCAAAGAGTCAGACATGGCTGAGCGACTGAACTGAACTGAACTGAACTGAACTGAAGGGGCTTCCTGGGTGACCCAGTTGTTAAGAATCTGCCTGGCAATGCAGGGGACAAAGGTTCGATCCCTGGTTTGGGAAAATTCCACATGCCAAGGAGCAACAAAACCTGTGCACTGCAACTAGAGAGTCCACAGTCTAGAGCCCACTAGCCACAACTACTGAACCCATGTGTTGCAGCTGCTGAAGCCCACATGCCTAAAGCCCATGCTCCGCAACAAGAGAAGCCACCACGAGAAACCTGCTCACCACAACTAGAGAGTAGCCCCTGCTCACTGCATCTAGAGAAAGTCCTCAAAAAGCAACGAAGACCCAGTACATCCAAAAATAAATAAATAAATAAATAAATATTTTAAACAAGGAAGACCCTTTTTTAAAAAGCTTATTTTATTAAAGCATAGTTGATTTAATGGGCTACACAGGTGGCTCTGTGGTATAGAATCTGCCTGCAATGCAGGAGATGTGGATTGGATCCCTGGGTTGGGAAGATACCCTGGAGAAGGAAATGGCAATCCATTCCAGTATTCTTGCCTGGGAAATCCCATGGACAGATGAGCCTGGCAGGCTACAGTCCGTGGGATCGCAAATGAGGCGGATATGGCTTAGCGCCTCAGCACACATGCACGTAGTTGTTAATTTCTATTGTACGTGTAAATCAACTATACTTCAATAAAAATTAAAAAAAAATTTCTAATGTACTGCAAAGTGATGCAGTTATACATATATAGACATTCTTTTTCATATTCTTTTTCTATTATGGTTTATCACAGAATATTGAATATAGTTCCCTGTGCTATAATACTTTGTATCTGCTAATTCCAAACTCCTAAGTTTTCTGTTCTCCTCCCTTTCCCCTTCAGTAACCATAAGCTCGTTTTGTATATCTGTGAATCTTTTTCTGTTTTGTAGATAAGTTCATTGTAGATTAACTTGTTTTTATAGATAAGTGTCATATTTTAGATTCCACATGTAACTGATATCATATGGTATTTATCTTTTTCTTTCTGACTTAGTACAGTCTCTAGGTTCATCCATGTTGCTGCAAATGGTATTATTTCAAGAAGGTTAATTCTCCTTGTTGAAGATAAAGTATGAGATTTCCTTCTCCTTTTTCTCAAAGGATTTATTTTAGAAAACTTATAATAATAAGCACTTTCTCATCTCTTTGAAATTTGTTTTATTTTAAAAAATTATTTATTTATTTTAATTGGAGGCTAATTACTTTACAATATTGTGGTGGTTTTTGCCATACATTGACACCTCCTTTTTTAAAATTTTAATTGGAGGCTAATTACTTTACAATATTGTGGTTTTTGCCATACCTTCACATGAATCAGCCATGGGTGTACATTTGTTCCCATCCTCACCCTCCCTCCCACCTCCCTCCCCATCCCATCTCTCAGGGTCATCCCAGTGCACCAGCCCTGAGCACCCTGCCTCATGCATTGAACCTGGACTGTCGATCTATTTCACATATCATAATATACATGTTTCAATGCTATCCTTTTGAAGACTATAGACTTTTGCCAGCTTTGTGACCCAGGAAATTCTCTCTTACGGACCTGGGAACCAACTCTTTGATGTAAACCTCAGGAGAGATTGCCCCCTTATCTCCTAGTTTCTGTGGGAGGGGTAGGAGCCTAACTTTGGTAGGTACTTCACTCAAGTTGCAAAACTACAACTTGCCATTAAGATATGAGACGTTTGTTTTTTAACTTGATAAATTTGCTAACACAGATGATCACCCCAATTACCAAGTAAAGTTAGGATTAACTGTGTGACAAATGGTGCTGAAGAAGTAATTACCGTTTAGGGACTTCCCTGGCAGTCGAGTGGTTAGGATTTGGCACTTTCACTGCTGGGCCCGGGTTCAATTCTGGTTGGAGAACTAAGATCCCACAAGTGGCATGGCAAGGCCAAAATAAACAAAAATAAAAACAAACAAACAATGTGTGTAATAGGTTTTTGCCTGGCCATACAAAAGGGTGAGATTGACTCTGATGCTGGGAAAGGTTGGGGGGGGGAGGAGAAGGGACGACAGAGAATGAGATGGCTGGATGGCATCACCGACTCTGTGGACATGAGTTTGAGTGAACTCCGGGAGTTGGTGATGGACAGGGAGGCCTGGCGTGCTGTGATTCATAGGGTCGCAAAGAGTCGGACACAACTGAGCGACTGAACTGAACTGAACTGAACTGACATCCTGCTAAGTCACTTCAGTTGTGTCCGACTCTTTGTGACCCCATGGTCCTCTTTCCATGGGATTCTCTAGGCAAAGAGAGTGGAGAGGGTTGCCATGCCCTCCTCCAGGGGAATCTTCCCAACCCAGGGATCAAACCCGTGCCTCCTGCATTGCAGGCAGATCCTTTACCATCTGAGTCACCAGGGAAGCCCATGTTTTTGTACATAAAGATTTATTTCATTTCTTCTGAAATTTATTTTTGTTAGTGGTGTGAGTTGGTGATCTAGCTCTTTTCCAGATGGATAGTCAGTTGTCTCAACATCATTTATGGAGAAGTCAATATTTTCCCTGTAGATTAAATTAAATTAAATTAATTTTTATTTTGGTCATGTCACACGGTATGCAGAATCTTTAGTTTTGGTATGTGGGATCTTAGTTCCCCAACCAGGGATTGAACCTGGGCCCCCTGCTGTGGAAGTGTGGGTTAAGGAATTCCCACCCTATTGATTTTTTCTTTTTAAAATATTTATTTTGTTTTATTTTGTCTGTGCTAGGTTTTCATTGCGTGTGAGCTTTCTCTAGTTGCAGTGAGTGGGGGCTACTCTCTAGTTGCAGTGTGTGGGCTTCTCATTGTGGTGTCCTCTCTCATTAAGAAGCACAGGCTGTGGCACTCGGGCTCAGTAGTTGTGGCACACAGGCTTAGCTGCCCTGAGGCATGTGGAATCCTCCTGGACCAGTGATCGAAACCATGACCGCTGCTTTAGGCATATTCTTTACCACTGGACCTTCTTTTTTTTTTAGTTGAATTTATATTGGAGTATAGTTGCTTTACGATGTTGTGTTAGCTTCTACTGCACAACAAAATTAATCAGCCACATGTATACATATATCCACTCCCTTTTGGATTTCCCTCCCATTGAGGTCACCACAGCGAATTAAGTAGAGTTCCCTGAGCTATATAGTATGCTCCTCTCAGTTGTCTATTTTATACATGGTATCAACAGTGTATATATGTCAATCTCAACCTCCTAATACTCCCACCACCCCCTCACCTTTCACTCTCGGTATCCATACATTTTTTCTCTATATCCATGTCTCTATTTCTGCTTTGCAAGAAAGATCATATACACCATTTTTATAGATTCCACATATATGCATTAAAATACATTTGTTTTCCTCCCACCCTATTGTTTTTAAATACCATGTTTAACATATACAAAATTCCCACATGTGCATGGGTTAGTTTCTGGGCACTCTATTTTTAGGGAAGGTACTGATTTGTTCACTTAATTCTGAGTCAACACCACACGTGTTTAATTATTGTACCTTTATAACATTTCCTTATGGAAAGGAAAAGTGTCTTGTAGGTAAAATCAATTTTATTTAATTTTTATTTTTTAAAATAGTCTTCTCTATTTGAGAGGAAATGTAGCATGACCCTGGATGAAATTACCTAGGGAGACATAAAAGGAATCCAAATTGGAAAAGAAGAAGTAAAACTCTCACTGTTTGCAGTTGACATGATCCTCTGCATAGAAAACACTAAAGATTCTATCAGAAAATTAGTAGAGCTAATCAATGAATATGGTAAAGTTGCAGGATATAAAATCAACACACAGAAATCCCTTGCATTCCTATACACTAACAATGAGAAAATAGAAAGAGAAATTAAGGAAACAATTCCATTCACCGTTGCAACGAAAAAAATAAAATACTTAGGAATATATCTACCTAAAGAAACAAAGACATATATATAGAAAACTATAAAACACTGGTGAAAGAAATCAAAGAGGACACTAATAGATGGAAAAATATACTGTGTTCGTGGATTTGAAGAGTCAATATAGTGAAGATGAGTATACTACCCAAAGTAAACTATAGATTCAGTACAATCCCTATCAAGCTAACAACAGTATTTTTCAGAGAACTAGAACAAGTAATTTCACAAATTGTATGGAAATACAGAAAATCTCGAATAGTCAAAGCAATCTTGAGAAAGAAGAATGGAACTGAAGGGATTAACCTGCCGGATTTCAGGCTCTACTACAAAGCCACAGTCATCAAGACAGTATGGTACTGGCACAAAGACAGAAATATAGATCAATGGAAGAAAATAGAAAGCCCAGAGATAAATCCATGCACCTATGGACACCTTATCTTTGACAAAGGAGGCAAGAATATACAATGGAGAAAAGACAGTCTCTTTAACAAGTGGTGCTGGAAAACTGGTCAGCCACTTGTAAAAGAATGAAACTAGAACACTCCCTAACACCATACACAAAAATAAACTCAAAATGGATTAAAGACCTAAATGTAAGACCAGAAACTGTAAAACTCCTTGAGGAGAACATAGGCAAAACACTCTCCGACATAAATCACAGCAGGATCCTCCAAGACCCACCTCCCTGAATATTGGAAATAAAAGCAAAAATAAACAAATAGGACCTAATTAAAATTAAAAGCTTCTGCACAGCAACGGAAACTATAAACAAGGTGAAAACACAGCCTTCAGAATAGGAGAAAATAATAGCAAATGAAACAACTGACAAATAATTAATCTCCAAAATATACGAGAAGCTCCTGCAGCTCAATTCCAGAAAAATAAATGACCCAATCAAAAAATGGGCCAAAGAACTAAACAGACATTTCTCCAAAGAAGACATAAAGATGGCTAGCAAACACATGAAAAGATGCTCAACATCACTCATAATCAGAGAAATGCAAATCAAAACCACAATGAGGTACCATTTCACGCCAGTCAGAATGGTTGCTATCCAAATGTCTCCAAGCACTGATGGTGGGAATGCAAATTAGTACAGCCACTATGGAGAACAGTCTGGAGATTCCTTAAAAAACTGGAAATAGAACTGCCAAATGACCCAGAAATCACGCTCCTGGGCATATACACCAAGGAAACCAGAATTGAAAGAGACACATGTACTCCAATGTTCATTGCAGCGCTGTTTATAATAGCCAGGACATAGAAGCAACCTAGATGTCCATCAGCAGATGAATGGATAAGCAAGCTGTGGTACATATACACAATGGAGTATTCAGTTCAGTTCAGTTCAGTCGCTCAGTCGTGTCTGACTCTTTGTGACCCCATGAATCACAGCACGCCAGGCCTCCCTGTCCATCACCAGCTCCCGGAGTTCACTCAAACTCATGTCCATAGAGTCGGTGATGCCATCCAGCCATCTCATTCTCTTTTGTCCCTTTCTCTTCCCACCCCCAATCCTTCCCAGCATCAGAGTTTTTTCCAGTGAGTCAACTCGTCGCATGAGGTGGCCAAAGTATTGGAGTTTCAGCTTTAGCATCAGTCCTTCCAATGAATACCCAGGATCGATCTCCTTTAGAATGGACTGGTTGGATCTCCTTGCAGTCCAAGGGACTCTCAAGAGTCTTCTCCAGCACCACAGTTCAAAAGCATCAATTCTTCGACGATCAGCTTTCTTCACAGTCCAACTCTCACATCCATACATGACCACGGGAAAAACCATAGCCTTGACTAGACAGACCTTGGTTGGCAAAGTACTGTTTCTGCTTTTTAATATACTATCTAGGTTGGTCATCACTTACAAGGAGTAAGCATCTTTTAATTTCCTGGCTGCAATCAGCATCTGCAGTGATTTTGGAGCCCCAAAAAATAAAGTCTGACACTGTTTCCACTGTTTCCCCATCTATTTCCCATGAAGTGATGGGACCAGATGCCATGATCTTCGTTTTCTGAATGTTGAGCTTCAAGCCAACATTTTCACTCTCCTCTTTCACTTTCATCAAGAGGCTTTTGAGTTCCTCTTCATATTCTGCTATCAGGGTGGTGTCATCTGCATATCTGAGGTTATTGATATTTCTCCCGGCAATCTTGATTCCAGCTTGTGCTTCTTCCAGCCCAGCGTTCCTAATGATGTACTCTGCATATAAGTCAAATAAGCAAGGTGACAATATACAGCCTTGACGTACTCCTTTTCCTGTTTGGAACCAGTCTGTTTTTCCATGTCCAGTTCTGACTGTTGCTTCCTGAGCTGCATGCAGGTTTCTCAAGAGGCAGGTCAGGTAGTCTGGTATTCCCATCTCTTTCAGAATTTTCCAGAGTTTATTGTGATCCACACAGTCAAAGGCTTTGGCATAGTCAATAAAGTAGAAATAGATGTTTTTCTGGAACTCTCTTGCTTTCTCCATGATCCAACGGATGTTGGCAATTTGATCTCTGGTGCCTCTGTCTTTTCTAAAAGCAGCTTGAACATCTGGGAGTTCATGGTTCACATATTGCTGAAGCCTGGCTTGGAGAATTTTGAGCATGACTTTACTAGTGTGTGAGATGAGTGCAATTGTGCGGTAGTTTGAGCATTCTTTGGCATTGCCTTTCTTTGGGACTGGAATGAAGACTGACCTTTTCCAGGCCTGTGGCCACTGCTGAGTTTTCCAAATTTGCTGGCATATTGAGTGCAGCACTTTCACAGCATCATCTTTCAAGATTTGAAATAACTCAACTGGAATTCCATCACCTCCACTAGCTTTGTTAGTAGTGATGCTTTCCAAGGCTCACTTGACTTCACATTCCAAAATGTCTGGCTCTAGGTGAGTGATCACACCATCATGATTATCTTGGTCGTGAAGATCTTTTTTGTACAGTTCTTCTGTGTATTCTTGCCACCTCTTCTTAATATCTTCTGCTTCTGTTAGGTCCATACCATTTCTGTCCTTTATCGAGCCCATCTTTGCATGAAATGTTCCCTTGGTATCTCTAATTTTCTTGAAGAGATCTCTTGTTTTTCCTATTCTGTTGTTTTCCTCTATTTCTTTGCATTGATCACTGAGGAAGGCTTTCTTTTCTCTCCTTGTTATTCTTTGGAACTCTGCATTCAGGTGCTTATATCTTTCCTTTTCTCCTTTGCTTTTTGCTTCTCTTCTTTTCACAGCTATTTGTAAGGCCTCCTCAGACAGCCATTTTGCTTTTTTGCATTTCTTTTCCATGGGGATGGTCTTGGTCCCTGTCTCCTGTACAATGTCACGAACCTCTGTCCAGAGTTCATCAGGCACTCTATCTATCAGATCTAGTCCCTTAAATCTATTTCTCACTTCCACTGTATAATCATAAGGGATTTGATTTAGGTCATATCTGAATGGTCTAGTGGTTTTCCCTACTTTCTTCAATTTAAGTCTGAATTTGGCAATAAGGAGTTCATGATCTTAGCCACAGTCAGCTCCTGGAGTATTACTCAGCAATTAAAAATAATACATTTGAACCAGTTCTAATGAGGTGGATGAAACTGGAGCCTATTATACAGATTGAAGTAAGTCAGAAAGAAAAACACCAATACAGTATCAGTTCAGTTCGGTCACTCAGTCGTGTCTGACTCTGCAACCCCATGAATCACAGCACGCCAGGCCTCCCTGTCCATCACCAACTCCCGGAGTTCACTCAAACTCATGTCCATTGAGTCGGTGATGCCATCCAGCCATCTCATTCTCTGTTGTCCACTTCTCCTCCTGCCCCCAGTCCTCAACGCATATGTATGGAATTTAGAAATACGGTAATGATAACCCTGTATATGAGACAACAAAGGAGACACAGATGTATAGAACTGTCTTTTAGACTCTTTGGGAGAGGGCGAGGGTGGGATGATTTGGGAGAATGGCATTGAAACCTGTATATTATCATATGTTAAATGAATCGCCAGTCCAGGTTTGATGCATGATGCAGGATGCTCGGGGCTGGTGCACTGGGATGACCCAGAGGGATGATATGGGGAGGGAGGTGGGAGGGGGTTCAAGATGGGGAACACATGTACACCCGGGTTGGATTCATGTCAATGTATGCAAAACCAATACAATAGTGTAAAGTAATTAACCTCCAATTAAAATTAAAAATTAAATTAAATTAAATTTAATACACATGAAAAAATGCTCAACATCCCTCATAATCAGAGAAATGCAAATCAAAACCACAATGAGATACCATTTCACACCAGTCAGAATGGCTGCTATCCAAAAGTCTACATGCAATAAATGCTGGAGAGGGTGTGGAGAGAAAGGAACCCTCTTACACTGTTGGTGGGAATGCAAACTAGTACAGCCACTTTGGAGAACAGTGTGGAGATTCCTCAAAAAACTGGAAATAGAACTGCCATATGATCCAGCAATTGCACTCCTGGGCATACACACCGAGGAAACCAGAATTGAAAGAGACACATGTACGCCAATGTTCATTGCAGCACTGTTTATAATAGCCAGGGCATGGAAGCAACCTAGATGTCCATCTGCAGATGAATGGATAAGAAAGCTTTGGTACATATACACAATGGAGTATTTTTCAGCCATCAAGAAAAATGCATTTGAATCAGTTTTAATGAGGTGGATGAAATTGGAGCCAATTATACAGAGTGAAGTAAGCCAGAAAGAAAAACATCAATATAGTATACTGACGCATATATATGGAATTTAGAAAGATGGAAACCTGAAACCTGTGTACGAGACTGCAAAAGAGACATAGACATATAGAACAGTCTTTGGGACTCTGTGGGAGAGGGTGAAGGTGGGATGATTGGGGAGAATGGCATTGTAGCATGTATATTAGCATATGTGACCAGTCCAGGTTCGACGCATGATGCAGGATGCCTGGGGCTGGTGCAGGGGAATGACATGGGGGGAGGATATGGGGAGGAGGGAGGTGGGAGGGGGGTTCGGGAGGGAGAGCACATGTACACCCGGGGCGGATTCATGTCAATGTATCGCAAAACCAACCAATATATTAATGAAAGGTAATTTGCCTCCAATAAAATAAAAAAAAATAAATAAAAAAAATAAAAGAAATTTTACAGGCAAAAAAAAAGAAAAGAAAAGAGAGGGTGCCCAACAACTGAGCCCTGCTGTGCTCCAATATTTAACTTATGGAAGGAGGGGAGGAACCAGCGAAAGAGACAAACAGAAACCAGTGAGGCTGGAGGAAAGCTATGTGGCAGTCTGGAAGCCAAATGAAGAATCTGTTTCAAGTGGAACAACTGCTAAGCCATATTATTCCTTTGTTAAACCAAAACAAAGCAAATAACAAGACAAACAAGAAGACTTATCTCTTCCTCAAGTTAAAAAAATAATTGGTAGTGTGCTATTTCTTTTCCAATATAACAATTATAAAACTATAAAGTCATTCTGTATAAATTATACAAATCAAATATTAAACACAAAAGTAGAAACAACTCAAAGATTTAATCACAACATTAGGAACTCAGAACTTTCAGAGTATAATAATTTATTATTTAGCAGTTTTACATCTTGTTTTTATGAAAACAGAAATCTTTATGACAGTTTCAATACTGACTTGCTCTATGTCTATAGAAATAATCACTATATATGAGTTTTCTTTTGACACCGTAGATATTAAGTAGTTCTTTTTCTTTTATTAAAGTGTTTTTTATTATGTTTTTTTATTTTGTTTATTTATTTTTGGCTGTGCTTGGTTTTCCTTGCCTTGTACAGGTTTGTTCTAGTTACAGTGAGTGGGGCTACTCTCCAGTTGCCATGTGCGGGCTTCTCATTGCAGTGACTTCTCTTGCTGCAGAGCATGGGCTCTAGGGTGCAAATATGCTTTAATAGTTGTAGCACATGAGCTTAGTTGCCCTGTGGACTGTGGGATCTTAGTTCCCAGATCAGAAGTTGAACCAGTGTCCCCTGCATTGGCAGGTGGAGTCTTAACCACTAGACTATTCGGAAAGTCCTTCAGTTCAGTTCAGTTCAGTCGCTCAGTCATGTCCGACTCTCTGCAACCCCATGAATCACAGCACGTCAGGCCTCCCTGTCCATCACCAACTCCCGGAGTTCACTCAAACTCATGTCCATCGAGTCGGTGATGCCATCCAGCCATCTCATTCTCTGTCGTCCCCTTCTCCTCCTGCCCCCAATCCTTCCCAGCATCGGGGTCTTTTCCAGTGAGTCAACTCGTTGCATGAGGTGGCCAAAATATTGGAGTTTCAGCTTTAGCATCAGTCCTTCCAATGGACACCCAGGATTGATCTTCTTTAGAATGGACTGGTTGGATCTCCTTGCAGTACAAGGGACTCTCAAGATTCTTCTCCAACACCACAGTTCAAAAGCATCAATTCTTCAGCGATGAGCCTTCTTCACAGTCCAAGTCTCACATCCATACATGACCATGGGAAAAACCATAGCCTTGACTAGACAGACCTTTGTTGGCAAAATAATGTCTCTGCTTTTTAATATACTATCTAGGTTGGTCATAACTTCCTTCCAAGGAGTAAGCATCTTTTAATTTCATTGCTGCAATCAGCATCTGCAGTGATTTTGGAGCCCCAAAAAATAAAGTCTGACACTGACTCCACTGTTTTTCCATCTATTTCCCATGAAGTGATGGGACCAGATGCCATGATCTTTGTTTTCTGAATGGTGAGCTTCAAGCCAACCTTTTCGCTCTCTTCTTTCACTTTCATCAAGAGGTTTTTTAGTTCCTCTTCACTTTCTGCCATAAGGGTGGTGTCATCTGCATATCTGAGGTTATTGATATTTCTCCCGGCAATCTTGATTCCAGCTTGTGCTTCTTCCAGCCCAGCGTTCCTAATGATGTACTCTGCATATAAGTTAAATAAGCAGGGTGACAATATACAGCCTTGACGTACTCCTTTTCCTATTTGGAACCAGTCTGTTGTTCCATGTACATTTCTGACTGTTGCTTCCTGACTTTCATACAAGTTTCTCAAGAGGCAGGTCAGGTGGTCTGGTATTCCCATCTCTTTCAGAATTTTCCACAGTTTATTGTGATCCACACAGTCAAAGGCTTTGGCATAGAGTAGTTGTTAACACATTTTAATTTGGGGAAACTGCATTCTCTATTGGTGACCATTATTGATGAAAGTAAATACATCCTGAGAGCTCTAGAAGTATTCAAAAATGTATCTGGTGAACTATTGCTGCCCAACTGAATGCAGAGTTCCAGAGAATAGCAAGGAGTTATAAGAAGACCTTCTCAAGTGAACAGTGCAAAGAAACAGAGGAAAACAAAATAGTGGGAAAGACAGGAGATCTCGTCAAGAAAATTGGAGATACAAAGGGAACATTTCATGCAAAGATGGGCACAATAAAGAATAGAAATGGCAAATCCTAACAGAAGCAGAAGAGATTAAGAAGAGGTGGCAAGAATACACAGAAGAACTACACAAAAAAGGTCTTAATGATCCAGATAACCACGATGGTGTGGTCACTCACCTAGAGCCAGACATCCTGGAGTGTGAAGTCAAGTGGGCCTTAGGAAGCATTACTATGAACAAAGCTAGTGGAGGTGATGGAATTCCAGTGGAGCTATTTCAAATCCTAAAAGATGATGCTGTTAAAGTGCTGCACTCAATATGCCAGCAAATTTGGAAAACTCAGCAGTGGCCACAGGACTGGAAAAGATCAGTTTTCATTCCAATCCCAAAGAAAGGCAATGCCAAAGAATGTTCAAACTATAGCACAGTTACACTCATTTAACACATTACCAGGGCTTCCCTGGTAGCTTAGCTGGTAAAGAATCTGCCTGCAGGAGAACCCGGTTCAATTCCTGGGTTGGGGAGTTCTCCTAGAGAAGGGATAGGCTACCCACTCCAGTATTCTTAGGTTTCCCAGGTCGTTCAGATGGTAAAGAATCTGCCAGCAGTGAGGAAGACCTGGGTTCAGTCCATGGGTTGGGACGATCCCCTGGAGGAGGGCATGCAACTCACTCCAGTATTCTTGCCTGGAGAATCTCCATGGACAGAGGAACTCGGAGGGCTATATAGTCCATGGGGTCACAAAGAGTCAGACATGACTGAGTGACTAAGCACAGCACAACATATGCTATCGAGATTATACTCAAAATCCTTCAGGTTAGTCTTCAGCAGTATGAGAACTTCCAGATGTACAATCTGGATTTAGAAAAGGCAAAGGAACTGGAGATCAAATTGCCAACATTCATTGGATCACAGAAAAAAGAATGAAATTGCTCCTTTCTCCCCCCCAAAAAATCTAATTCTGCTTCACTGACTACACTAAAGCCTTTGACTGTGTGGATCACAATAAACTGTGGCAAATTTGTAAAGAGATGGGACTACCAGACCACCACCTGTCTCCTGAGAAGCCTGTATGCAGGACAACAAGCAACAGTTAGAACCTTACATGAAACAATGGACTGGTTCCAAATTGGGAAAGGAGTACTTGAAGGCTGTATATTGTCACCCTGCTTATTTAACTCATATGCAGAGTACCTCATGAGAAATGCCGGGCTGAATGAAGCACAAGGTGGAATCAAGATTGCCGGGAGAAACATCAACAACCTCAAATATGCAGAGGATACCACTTTAGTGGCAAAAAGTGAAGAGGAACTAAGCTTCTTGATGAATGTGGATGAGGAGAGTGAAAAAGTTGGTTTAAAGCTCAACACTGAAAAAATAAAGAAAATGGCATCCGGTCCCATCACCTCAGATATGCAGATGACACTACCCTTATGGCAGAAAGTGAAGAAGAACTAAAGAGCCTCTTGATGAAAGTGAAAGAGGAGAGTGAAAAGGTTGGTTTGAAGCTCAACATTCAGAAAACAAAGATCATGGCATCTGGTCCCATCACTTCATGGGAAATAGATGGTGAAACAGTGGAAACAGTGTCAGACTTTATTTTTGGGGGCTCCAAAATCACTGCAGATGCTGATTGCAGCCAGGAAATTAAAAGACGCTTACTCCTTGGAAGGAAAGTTATGACCAACCTAGATAGTATATTAAAAAGCAGAGACATTACTTTGCCAACCAAGGTCCGTCTAGTCAAGGCTATGGTTTTTCCAGTGGTCATGTATGGATGTGAGAGTTAGACCATAAAGAAGGCTGAGCACTGAAGGAGAGATGCTTTTGAATTGCGGTGTTGGAGAAGACTCTTGAGAGTCCCTTGTACTGAAAGGAGATCCAACCAGTCCATCCTAAAGGAGATCAGTTCTGGGTGTTCATTGGAAGGACTGATGTTGAGGCTGAAACTCCAATACTTTGGCCACCTGATGTGAAGAGCTGAAAAGACTCTGATGCTTGGAAAGATTGAAGGCAGGAGGTGAAAGGGGCAACAGAGGATGAGATGATTGGATGGCATCACCAATTCAATGGACATGACTTTGAGCAAAGTCCGGGAGATAGTGAAGGACAGAGAAGCCTGGCATGCTGCAGTCCATGGGGTCATAAAGAGTCAGACACGACTTAGGAACTCAATAACAACAGCAACATTGCTGCAAATATATGGCGTACTTCAATAAGAGGCTTACTAGATTTTAGTATCAGCTTTAGTATCAGTTCCATATTTTAGTTCCTCATACATCAAAGATTATCAGTATCTCATTTCTTACATAAAATCATTCATTTCCATTTTAAGCCTTCCTAGATGTATTAGCTTATTATTATTATTTTATATTTATATACTGTATTTATTAATGACATAAATATATATATCAGTTAGTTCAGTTCAGTCGCTCACTCGTGACCGACTCTGCGACCCCATGAATCACAGAACGCCAGGCCTCCCTGTCCATCACCAACTCCCGGAGTTCACTCAAACTCATGTCCATCGAGTCGGTGATGCCATCCAGCCATCTCATTCTCTGTCGTCCCCTTCTCCCGCCTCCAATCCTTCCCAGCATCAGAGTCTTTTCCAGTGAGTCAACTCGTTGCATGAGGTGGCCAAAGTTTTGGAGTTTCAGCTTTATCATCAGTCCTTCCAATGAACACCCAGGATTGATCTCCTTTAGAATGGACTGGTTGGATCTCCTTGCAGTCCAAGGGACTCTCAAGAGTCTTCTCCAGCACCACAGTTCAAAAGCATCAATTCTTCGGCGATCAGCTTTCTTCACAGTCCAACTCTCACATCCATACATGACCACGGGAAAAACCATAGCCTTGACTAGACGGACCTTGGTTGGCAAAGTAATGTCTCTGCTTTTTAATATACTATCTAGGTTGGTCATAACTTTCCTTCCAAGGAGTAAGCGTCTTTTAATTTCATGGCTGCAATCAGTATCTGCAGTGATTTTGGAGCCCAAAAACATAAAGTCTGACACTGTTTCCACTGTTTGCCCATCTATTTCACATGAAGTGATAGGTATTTATAAATTATATATATATTGTTTGTGTGCTAAGTCACTTCAGTTGTGTTCAACTCTTTGTGACCTCATGGACACTAGCCCACCAGGCTCCTCTGTCCATGGGATTCTCCAGGCAAGAATACTAGAGTATGTTGCAATGCCCTCCTCCAGGGGATCTTCTCGACCTGTATCTCTTACATCTCCTTGATTGGAAGGAGACGTTCTTCACCACTAGCACCACCTGGGAAGTTTATTTAAATATAAATCATAATTATATTTTCTATTTGTATTATTACTCTCTAACATATTTGCAACACTGAAAAGACAGATTTGTACCAGGCTGAATTGTTGTTACTTAGTTGCTAAGTCATGTCTGACTTTTTTTTGACCCTATGGACTGTAGCCCACCAGGCTCCTCTGCCCATGGGATTTTCCAGGCAAGAATACTGGAATGGGTTGCATTTCCTTCTCCAGGAGAACTTCTTCACCCAGGGATGGAACTCAGGTCTCCTGCATTGGCAGGTGGGTTCTTTACTGCTGAGCCACCAGGGAAGCCCACTAGTCTGAATAGTTAAGACCCTGAAATGTGTAAATGTAATCTTATTTGGAAAGAGGATCTTTGCAGAGGTGATTAAGGGCCTTCAGGTTATTACGAATTTTCCAGGTGGTTGTTGTATGCCATCACAAGTGTGTTTATAAAGGAGAGGCAGGGACTTCCTTTGTGGTCCAGTGCTTAAGACTCTGTGCTTCGACTGCAGAGGGAGGGCACAAGTTCAATTCCCGGTTGGGGAACTAGGATGCTGTGCAGTGTGGCCAAAAAGAAGATAGAGACACAGGTTTTAGTGATGTGGGTAGAAGGCAGGGAATGGTGCTAGGACCAGAGAATGGTTTCTCCCCTAGAATGTCTAAAGAGAGCAGGGCCCTATTTGATTTCAGACTTCAGGCTTCCAGGACTATGGAAGAATAAATTTTTGTTGTTTTTCTTTTCACACTGCTTTATTTATTTATTTTTGGCTGTGCTGTGTCTTCAGTGCTGCACTTCAGGTTTCTCTCATTGCAGAGAGTGCAGGTTACTCTCTAGATGCAGTGCATGGGCTTCTCTTGTTGTGGAGCACAGGCCCTAGGAGCATGGGCTTCAGTGGTTGCAGCACGCAGGCTCAGCAGTTGTGATTTTCTGGCTCTATTGTTCTTGGGCTTCAGTAGTTGTGGCACAGCGGCTCATTAGTTATGGCTCGTAGGCTCTAGAGCTCAGGCTCAATATTTGTGGCACATGGGCTTAGCTGCTCCCCACCTCCACTGCATGTGAGATCTTCCTGGACCAGGGATCAGACCTGTGTTCCCTGCATTGATGGACAGATTCCTATCCACGTTGCCACCAGGGAAGTCCAATTTTTGTTGTTTTATGCCACCAAATTCTGTGATAATTTGATATAGCAGCTCTAGGAAACTAATACAGCCATGATAGTCTTTAATTATTATAAACTTTTCTTTTAAATATGATACTGTATACAATATAGAAAAAAGCTTAGCTTGAAATTAATCACCATAGATACACAGTTTAAATGAGCTGTCTTTTCCCATTTTATGTTTTTACACTGAAGAGGTTGGTCTCAATTTTAATAGGCCCTACAATTTGTTTAGCATCATTAATATATTTGGCTTAAACATCATGGTTCACTTTTTGTCGAACAGTTTCTAAGTTCCTTCAGTGCTTTCAAGGGCACCTGTAGGTGGATGACAAATAGTGATAACTGTGATATTTCAATTGTGATAATATGCCGCAAACTGATGCTGTGACACTCTCCAAACTCATTTCTCCTCAAGGAACTGAGAAAACAGGATGTTGTATTGATCATATACATGGATATTGAAATCACCAGTTGAAAAAAGCTTGCAGATTTTAAACTTAGAGTCCTCAAATTGTAAAAATATGAACATTTTGCTAATAATTTAAATATATATGATTGTGAATGGCACTTACTTAGATATAAGGCACTTGTGCAGTGGACAACCTGAACAACCATATGTAGTGACCTTGATTTCAAGAAGGAGAGAGTAATCTGATGTTTCAAATGCCATTTAGAACTACTAATGTGCTGGAATCAAGATTGCTGGGAGAAATATCAATAACCTCAGATATGCAGATGACACTACCCTTATGGAAGAAAGTGAAGAGGAACTCAAAAACCTCTTGATGAAAGTGAAAGAGGAGAGCGAAAAGGTTGGCTTGAAGCTCAACATTCAGAAAACAAAGATCATGGCATCTGGTCCCATCACTTCATGGGAAATAGATGGAAAAACAGTGGAAACAGCGTCAGACTTTATGTTTTTGGGCTCCAAAATCACTGCAGATGCTGATTGCAGCCATGAAATTAAAAGACGCTTACTCCTTGGAAGGAAAGTGATGACCAGCCTAGATAGTATATTAAAAAGCAGAGACATTACTTTGCCAACAAAGGTCTGTCTAGTCAAGGCTATGGTTTTTCCAGTGGTCATGTGTGGATGTGAGAGCTGGACTGTGAAGAAAGCTTATCACTGAAGAATGATGCTTTTGAACTGTGGTGCTGGAGAAGACTCTTGAGAGTCCCTTGGACTGCAAGGAGATCCAACCAGTCCATTCTAAAGGAGATCAGTCCAGGGTGTTCATTGGAAGGACTGATGATAAAGCTGAAACTACAATACTTTGGCCACCTCATGCAACGAGTTGACTCACTGGAAAAGACTCTGATGCTGGGAAAGGTTGGGGGCGGGAGGAGAAGGGGACGACAGAGAATGAGATGGCTGGATGGCATCACCGACTCGATGGACATGAGTTTGAGTGAACTCCGGGAGTTGGTGATGGACAGGGAGGCCTGGCGTTCTGTGATTCATGGGGTCGCAAGGAGTCGGACACGACTGAGCGACTGAACTGAACTGAACTGAATTTGTCTTTATAATTGACCACTGGTTTTGATAACATGGAGATTGTTATGGGCTGAATTCTGTCCTCTCAAAATTCATATGCTGAAGTCCCAAACCCCCGTACCTTGGAATGTAATTATATTTGGAGATAAGGTCTTTAGAGAGGCGTTTAAGTTAAAGTGAGGTCTTAGAGTGGGTCTTAATCCAGTATGACTGAAGTTCTTATGAGAAAAGAAGGCCACAGAGACACCAGACATGACATGTGTAAACAGGCAGGTGTCCACATGAAGATACAGCAAGAAGGCCTCCATCTGTAAGCCAGAGAGGCTTCATGAGACTCCAGACTGCTGAAGTTTTGATCTTAGACTTCTAACCTCCAAAACTGTGAGAAAATAAATTTTCTGCTGTTTAAGCTACCCAGTCTGTGGTATTTTGTTATGGCAGCCCCAGTGTTACTGAGTCCAAACTCATATTGCTTGCAGTACAACAGGCCAATCAATGGAAAAACAAGCTGTTGGGGCAAGGAGCGGTGGCTTTATTAGGAAAGCCAGCAGGCTGGGAAGATGGTGGACCAGTGTCCCAAAGAAGCATCCTGCCCAGGTTTAGATGCTAGTTTCTTTTATTGTACAATGAGGGGGAGGTGTTCAACTCCTTAGTCATCTCCAACTCTTTGTGGCCGCATGGACTGTAACCCACTAGGCTCTTCTGTCCAAGGAATTCTCCAGGCAAGAACACTGGAGTGAGTATCCATTCCCTTCTCCAGGGGATCTTCCTGACCCAGGGATCGAATCTGTGTCTCCTGCATGCAGGCAGATTGTTTACTATCTGAGCCACCAGAGAAGCCCCAAAAGACAAAAAGTTGTTACAAATATTTCCTGGTTCCGGCAGACTCCAGAGGAGATGGGTTGATGTCTTCTTTCCTGCAGCCTTTCACAGTTGGGCCTTGTCAGAATTTTTCCAGTGAGCTTAACTTCATTGCTCAGGAGGCAGGGTCCTGGGAAATGGGCCATTATGTCTACTTTAAGCTATATGATGCTGTGATAGTGCTGCCCTCAATATGCCAGCAAATTTGGAAAGCTCAGCAGTGGCCAAAGGACTGGAAATGGTCAGTTTTCATTCCAATCCCAAAGAAAGGCAACACCAAAGAATGCTCAAACTACCGCACAATTGCACTCATCTCACATGCTAGTAAAGTAATGCCTAAAAGTCTCCAAGCAAGGCTCAACAATACATGAACTGTGAACTTCCAGATGTTCAAGCTGGTTTTAGGAAAAGCAGAAGAACTAGAGATCAAATTGCCAACATCCACTGGATCATGGAGAAAGCAAGAGAGTTCCAGAAAACATCTTTTTCTGCTTTATTGACTATGCCAAAGGCTTTGACTGTGTGGATCCCAACACACTGGGGAAAATTCTGAAAGAGATGGGAATACCAGACCACCTGACCTGCCCCTTGAGAAACCTGTATGCAGGTCAGAAAGCAACAGTTAGAACTGGACATGGAACAACAGACTGGTTCCAAGTAGGAAAATGTGTACGTCAAGGCTGTATAGTGTCACCGTGCTTATTTAACATATGCAGAATACATCATGAGAAATGCTGGGCTGGATGAAGCCCAAGCTGGAATCAAGATTGCTGGGAGAAATATAAATAACCTCAGATATGCAGATGGCACAACCCTTATGGCAGAAGGTGAAGAAGAACTAAAGAGCCTTGTGATGAAAGTGAAAGAGGAGAGTGAAAAAGTTGGTCTAAAGCTCAACATTCAGAAAACTAAGATCATGGCATCCGGTCCCATCACTTCATGGCAAATAAATGGGGAAACAGTGGTAACAGTGGCAGAATTTATTTTTGGGGGGCTCCAAAATCACTGCAGATGGTGATGGCAACCATGAAATTCAGTTCAGTTCAGTTCAGTCGCTCAGTCGTGACCAACTCTTTGTGACCCCATGAATCACAGCACGCCAGGCCTCCCTGTCCATCACCAACTCCCGGAGTTCACTCAAACTCATGTCCATAGAGTCGGTGATGCCATCCAGCCATCTCATTCTCTGTCGTCCCTTTCTCCTCCTGCCCCCAAACCCTCCCAGCATCAGAGACTTTTCCAGTGAGTCAACTCTTCGCATGAGGTGGCCAAAGTATTGGAGTTTCAGCTTTATCATCAGTCCTTCCAATGAACACCCAGGATTGATCTCCTTTAGGATGGACTGGTTAGATCTCCTTGCAGTCCAAGGGACTCTCAAGAGTCTTCTCCAGCACCACAGTTCAAAAGCATCAATTCTTCAACGATCAGCTTTCTTCACAGTCCAGCTCTCACATCCATACATGACCACGGGAAAAACCATAGCCTTGACTAGACGGACCTTGGTTGGCAAAGTAATGTGTCTGCTTTTTAATATGTTATCTAGGTTGGTCATCACTTTCCTTCTAAGGAGTAAACATCTTTTAATTTCATGGCTGCAATCAGCATCCGCAGTGATTTTGGAGCCCCAAAAAACAAAGTCTGACACTGTTTCCACTGTTTCCCCATCTATTTCCCAAGAAGTGATGGGACCAGATGCCATGATCTTAGTTTTCTGAATGTTGAGCTTCAAGCCAAACTTTTCACTCTCCTCTTTCACTTTCATCAATAGGCTTTTGAGTTCCTCTTCACTTTCTGCCATAAGGGTGGTGTCATCTGCATATCTGAGGTTATTGATATTTCTCCCAGCAATCTTGATTCCAGCTTGTGCTTCTTCCAGCCCAGCGTTCCTCATGATGTACTCTGCATAGAAGTTAAATAAGCAGCATGACAAGATACAGCCTTGACGTACTCCTTTTCTTACTTGGAACCAGTCCATTTTTCCATGTCCAGTTCTAGCTGTTGCTTCCTGACCTGCATACAGGTTTCTCAAGGGGCAGGTCAGGGGGTCTGGTATTCCCATCTCTTTCAGAATTTTCCAGAGTTTATTGTGATCCACACAGTCAAAGGCTTTGGCATAGTCAATGAAGCAGAAATAGATGTTTTTCTGGAACTCTCTTGCTTTCTCCATGATCCAGTGGATGTTGACAATTTGATCTCTGGTGCCTCTGCCTTTTCTAAAAGCAGCTTGAACATCTGGAAGTTCATGGTTCACATATTGCTGAAGCCTTGCTTGGAGAATTTTGTTTTGTTTTTTTTTAATGCTTGAAAACATTTTTTTTTTGTACAGTTCATAACTTTTATAAATAAAATAAATTAAATGTACAGTGAATAAGTTCTCTGAAATGTTTCAATATTTCTGCAGGTTTAGTAACATCATAAAATACATTTCAACTAAAATTCACAAATCTAAAAACCTGTTAGGCATTTTTAGGCGTTTTAAGTTGGAAATGAAGACCAATGTTACATCGTAATATGCCAATTACAAATAGTACTTCAAATAGCAAATACTACAGTTTGTCCCAAACTTTAAAAACTATTCATGAACTCAACACTGAACTATTGATGGCTATGAGAATTGTTTCCTAGCCTTTTTGAAAATTTCAACCCATTTACGTTTAAGGTAATTATTGATAAGTACGATCCCGTAGCCATTTTCTTTATTGCTTTGGGTTCAAGTTTATACACTCTTTCTGTGTATCCTGTTTATAGAAGATCCTTTAGCATTTGTTGGAGAGCTGGTTTGGTGATGCTGAATTCCCTCAGCTTTTGCTTGTCTGTAAAGCTTTTGATTTCTCCTTTATATTTGAATGAGATCCTTGCTGGGTATAGTAATCTGGGCTGTAGGGTATTTTCTTTCATCACTTTAAGTATGACTTGCCACTCCCTTCTGGCCTGAAGAGTTTCTGTTGAAAGATCAGCCGTTATCCTTATGGGAATCCCCTTATGTGTTATTTGCTGCTTTTCCCTTGCTGCTTTTAAGATTTGTTCTTTGTGTTTGATCTTTGTTAATTTGATTAATATGTGTCTTGGAGTATTTCGCCTTGGGTTTATCCTGTTGGGGACTCTCTGGGTTTCTTGGACTTGGGTGATTATTTCTTTCCCTATTTTAGGGAAGTTTTCAACTATTATCTCCTCAAGTATTCTCTCATGGTCTTTCTTTTTGTCTTCTTCTTCTGGGACTCCTATGATTCGAATGTTGGAGCGTTTAACATTGTCCCAGAGGTCTCTAATATTGTCCTCATTTCTTTTAATTCGTTTTTCTTTTTCCCTCTCTGTTTCATTTATTTCTACAATTCTATCTTCTAGTTCGGTTATCCTGTCTTCTGCTTCTGTTATTCTACTGTTTGTTCCCTCCAGAGTGTTTCTGATCTCATCTATTGCATTATTCATTGTATATTGACTCTTTTTTATTTCTTCTAAGTCCTTATTAAATCTTTCTTCCATCTTCTCAATCCTTTTCTCCAGGTTATTTATCTGTAACTCCATTTTGCTTTCAAGATTTTGAATCATTTTCACCATCAAAATTTGAAACTCTTTATCAGGTAAATTCCCTATATCTTCTTCTTTTGTTTGTGTTGGTGGGCAATTATCTTGTTCCTTTACTTGCTGGGTATTTCTCTGCCTCTTCATCTTGCTTATATTGCTTTGCTTGGGGTGGCCTTTCCCTCTTCTTGCAGTTGTGGAGTTCTCTTTATTATGTAGTTTCTTCGCTGTGTGTGGGGTTGGACGGGTGACTTGTCTGGGTTCCCTGGTTAGGGAAGCATGTGTCAGTGTTCTGGTGGGTGGAGCTGGATTTCTTCTCTCTCCTTTAGAAGACAATGGGCTGCTTTTCTGGGAGCCTGATATCCTCTGCCAGTATTCAGAATTTGTTTTGTGGACTTTACTCCGCGTTCAAATGTTCTTTTGATGAATTTGTGGGGGAGAAAGTGGTCTCGCCGTCTTATCCCTCCGCCATCTTGTTCCTTCCTCCCCAGAACACTGGATTCTTTTTTTTTTTTTTTTAGATGTGTTATACTTTTTTTTTTATTCTTTTTTTTTTATTTCTAAAAAAGAATTTTATTAAAAAAGCACAAATGCAAAGAAATGAACAGAGGAAAATGTATGCGTCGAACCTGGACTGGTCACTTATGATAATATACATGCTACAATTCCATTCTCCCCAATCATTCCACCTTCACCCTCTCCCACAGAGTCCCAAAGACTGTTCTAAATGCCTATGTCTCTTTTGCAGTCTCTTATACAGGGTTCAGGTTACCATTTTTCTAAATTCCATATATATGCGTTAATATACAGTATTGATGTTCTTCTTTCTGGCTTACTTCACTCTGTATAATTGGCTCCAATTTCATCCACCTCATTAAAACTGATTCAAATGCATTCTTTTTGATGGCTGAGAAATACTCCATTGTGTATATGTACCAAAGCTTTCTTATCCATTCATCTGCAGATGGACATCTAGGTTGCTTCCATGTCCTGGCTATTATAAACAGTGCTGCAATGAACATTGGAGTACATGTGTCTCTTTCAATTCTGGTTTCCTCGGTATGTATGCCCAGGAGTGCGATCGCTGGATCATATGGCAGTTCTATTTCCAGTTTTCTGAGGAATCTCCACACTGTTCTCCATAGTGGCTGTACTAGTTTGCATTCCCACCAACAGTGTAAGAGGGTTCCCTTCTCTCCACACCCTCTCCAGCACTTATTGCATGTAGACTTTTGGATACCAGCCATTCTGACTGGTGTGAAATGGTATCTCATTGTGGTTTTGATTTGCATTTCTCTGATGATGAGGGATGTTGAGCATTTTTTCATGTGTTTATTAGCCATCTTTATGTCTTCTTTGGAGAAATGTCTGTTTAGTTCTTTGGCCCATTTTTTGATTGGGTCACTTAGTTTTCTGGAATTAAGCTGCAGGAGCTGCTTGTATAATTTGGAGATTAATCCTTTATCAGTTGCTTCATTTGCTATTATTTTCTCCCATTCTGAAGGCTGTCTTCTCACCTTGCTTAGAGTTTCCTTTGCTGTGCAGAAGCTTTTGATTTTAATTAGGTCCCATTTGTTTATTTTTGCTTTTATTTCCAATATTCTGGGAGGTGGGTCTTGGAGGATCCTGCTGTGATTTATGTCGGAGAGTGTTTTGCCTACGTTCTCCTCTAGGAGTTTTATAGTTTCTGGTCTTACATTTAGATCTTTAATCCATTTTGAGTTTATTTTGGTGTATTGTGTTAGGAAGTGTTCTAGTTTCATTCTTTTACAAGTGGCTGACCAGTTTTCCCAGCACCACTTGTTAAAGAGACTGTCTTTTCTCCATTTTATATTTTTGCCTCCTTTGTCGAAGATAAGGTGTCCATAGGAGCGTGGGTTTATCTCTGGGCTTTCTATTTTGTTCCATTGATCTATATTTCTGTCTTTATGCCAGTACCATACTGTCTTGATGACTGTGGCTTTGTAATAGAGCCTGAAGTCTGGCAGGTTAATTCCCCCAGTTCCATTCTTCTTCCTCAAGATTGCTTTGGCTATTCGAGGTTTTTTGTATTTCCATACAAATTGTGAGATTATTTGTTCTAGTTCTGTGAAAAATATTGTTGGTAGCTTGATAGGGATTGCATTGAATGTATAAATTACTTTGGGTAGTATACTCATTTTTACAATATTTATTCTTCCAATCCACGAACACGGTATATTTCTCCATCTATTCGTGTCCTTTTTGATTACTTTCACTAGTGTATTATAGTTTTCTATGTACAAGTCTTTTGTTTCCTTAGGTAGATATATTCCTAAGTATTTAATTGTTTTCATTGCAACAGTGAATGGAATAGTTTCCTTAATTTCTCTTTCTATTTTCTCATGATTAGTGTATAGGAATGCAAGGGATTTCTGTGTGTTGATTTTATATCCTGCAACTTTACTGTAATCATTGATTAGCTCTAGTAGTTTTCTGGTAGAGTCTTTAGGGTTTTCTGTGTAGAGGATCATGTCATCAGCGAACAGTGAAAGCTTTACTTCTTCTTTTCCAATTTGTATTCCTTTTATGTCTTTTTCTGCTCTGATTGCTGTGGCCAAAACTTCCAGAACTATGTTGAATAGTAGTGGTGAGAGTGGGCACCCTTGTCTTGTTCCTGACTTTAGGGGAAATGCTTTCAGTTTTTCACCATTGAGGATAATGTTTGCTGTGGGTTTGTCATATATAGCTTTTATTATGTTGAGGTATGTCCCTTCAATTCCCACTTTCTGGAGGGTTTTTATCAAAAATGGATGTTGAATTTTGTCGAAGGCTTTCTCTGCATCTATTGAGATAATCATATGATTTTTATTTTTCACTTTGTTAATGTGGTGTATTACGTTGATTGATTTGCGGATATTGAAGAATCCTTGCATTCCTGGGATAAAGCCCACTTGGTCATGATGTATGATCTTCTTAATGTGTTGTTGGATTCTGATTGCTAGAATTTTGTTAAGGATTTTTGCATCTATGTTCATCAGTGATATTGGCCTATAGTTTTCTTTTTTTGTGGGGTCTTTACCAGGTTTTGGGATTAGGGTGATGGTGGCCTCATAGAATGAGTTTGGAAGTTTCCCTTCCTCAGCAATTTTCTGGAAGAGTTTGAGAAGAATAGGTGTTAGCTCTTCTCTAAATTTTTGGTAGAATTCAGCTGTGAAGCCGTCTGGACCTGGGCTTTTGTTTGCTGGGAGATTTTTGATTACAGTTTCAATTTCCGTGCTTGTGATGGGTTTGTTCAGATTTTCTATTTCTTCCTGGTTCAGTTTTGGAAAGTTGTACTTTTCTAGGAATTTGTCCATTTCTTCCAGGTTATTCATTTTATTGCCATATAATTGCTGATAGTATTCTCTAATAATCCTTTGTATTTCTGTGTTGTCAGTTGTGATCTCTCCATTTTCATTTCTAATTTTATTGATTTGGTTCTTCTCCCTTTGTTTCTTGATGAGTCTGGCTAGTGGTTTGTCAATTTTATTCACCTTCTCAAAGAACCAGCTTTTGGCTTTGTTGATTTTTGCTATGGTCTCTTTTGTTTCTTTTGCATTTATCTCTGCCCTAATTTTTATGATTTCTTTCCTTCTACTGACCCTGGGGTTCTTCATTTCTTCCTTTTCTAGTTGCTTTAGATGTAGAGTTAGGTTATTTAGTTGACTTTTTTCTTGTTTCTTGAGGTGTGCCTGTATTGTTATGAACTTCCCCCTTAGCACTGCTTTTACAGTGTCCCAGAGGTTTTGGGTTGTTGTGTTTTCATTTTCATTCATTTCTATGCATATTTTGATGTCTCTTTTGATTTCTTCTATGATTTGTTCATTATTCAGCAGCGTGTTGTTCAGTCTCCATATGTTGGCACTTTTAACAGTTATTCTCCTGTAATTGAGATCTAATCTTACTGCATTGTGGTCAGAAAAGATGCTTGGAATGATTTCAATTTTTTTGAATTTACCAAGGCTAGATTTATGTCCCAGGATGTGATCTATCCTGGAAAAGGTTCCGTGTGCACTTGAGAAAAAGGTGAAATTCATTGTTTTGGGGTGAAATGTCCTATAGATATCTATTAGGTCTAACTCTTCTATTATATCATTTAAAGATTGTGTTTCCTTGTTAATTTTCTGTTTAGTTGATCTATCCATAGATGTAAGTGGGGTGTTAAAATCTCCCACTATTATTGTGTTATTGTTAATTTCCCCTTTCATACTTGTTAGTAATTGTCTTACATATTGCGGTGCTCCTATGTTAGGTGCATAAATATTTATAATTGTTATATCTTCTTCTTCGATTGATCCTTTGATCATTATGTAGTTTCCTTCTTTGTCTCGTTTCACAGCCTTTGTTTTAAAGTCTATTTTATCTGATATGAGTATTGCTACTCCTGCTTTCTTTTGGTCTCTATTTGCATGGACTATCTTTTTCCAGCCCTTCACTTTCAGTCTGTATGCGTCCCTCGTTTTGAGGTGGGTCTCTTGTAGACAACATATATGGGGGTTTTGTTTTTGTATCCATTCAGCCAGCCTTTGTCTTTTGGTTGGGGCATTCAACCCATTTACGTTTAAGGTAATTATTGAAAAGTACGATCCCGTAGCCATTTTCTTTATTGCTTTGGGTTCAAGTTTATACACTCTTTCTGTAATTCCTGTCTATAGAAGATCCTTTAGCATTTGTTGGAGAGCTGGTTTGGTGATGCTGAATTCCCTCAGCTTTTGCTTGTCTGTAAAGCTTTTGATTTCTCCTTCATATTTGAATGAGATCCTTGCTGGGTATAGTAATCTGGGCTGTAGGTTATTTTCTTTCATCACTTTAAGTATATCTTGCCACTCCCTTCTGGCCTGAAGAGTTTCTGTTGAAAGATCAGCTGTTATCCTTATGGGAATCCCCTTGAGTGTTATTTGCTGCTTTTCCCTTGCTGCTTTTAATATTTGTTCTTTGTGTTTGATCTTTGTTAATTTGATTAATATGTGTCTTGGAGTATTTCGCCTTGGGTTTATCCTGTTGGGGACTCTCTGGATTTCTTGGACTTGGGTGATTATTTCTTTCCCCATTTTAGGGAAGTTTTCAACTATTATCTCCTCAAGTATTCTCTCATGGTCTTTCTTTTTGTCTTCTTCTTCTGGGACTCCTATGATTCGAATGTTGGAGCGTTTAACATTGTCCCAGAGGTCTCTAATATTGTCCTCATTTCTTTTAATTCGTTTTTCTTTTTCCCTCTCTGTTTCATTTATTTCTACAATTCTATCTTCTAGTTCGCTTATCCTGTCTTCTGCCTCTGTTATTCTACTGTTTGTTCCCTCCAGAGTGTTTCTGATCTCATCTATTGCATTATTCATTGTATATTGACTCTTTTTTATTTCTTCTAAGTCCTTATTAAATCTTTCTTCCATCTTCTCAATCCTTTTCTCCAGGTTATTTATCTGTAACTCCATTTTACTTTCAAGATTTTGAATCATTTTCACCATCAAAATTCGAAATTCTTTATCAGGTAGATTCCCTATATCTTCTTCTTTTGTTTGTGTTGGTGGGCAATTATCTTGTTCCTTTACTTGCTGGGTATTTCTCTGCCTCTTCATCTTGCTTATATTGCTTTGCTTGGGGTGTCCTTTCCCTCTTCTTGCAGTTTGTGGAGTTCTCTTTGTTATGTAGTTTCCTCGCTGTGTGTGGGGTTGGACAGGTGACTTGTCCGGGTTCCCTGGTTAGGGAAGCATGTGTCAGTGTTCTGGTGGGTGGAGCTGGATTTCTTCTCTTTCCTTTAGAAGACAATGGGCTACTTTTCTGGGAGCCTGATGTCCTCTGCCAGTATTCAGAAGTTGTTTTGTGGACTTTACTCCACGTTCAAATGTTCTTCTGATGAATTTGTGGGGAAGAAAGTGGTCTCGCCGTCTTGTTCCTTCCTCCCCAGAACACTGGATTCTTATATTCCACTTGGTCGTGGAGTATCTCTTCCCAGCTGCTCCAGCAAGGCACAGCCGCTGCACCTTACCTTGGACGAGGGGTATCTCCTCAAGGCCGCCCCTCCTGCTTTGAATGTGGATCAGCTCCTCCCGGCCCTCCGGTGCCCAAGCAGCCACCGCCTCCTGGACGTGGTACAGCTCCTCTCGGTCACCGCCCTAACCCTGGGCGCGGGGCAGCTCCTCTCAGCCACGATTCTGCACGTGGTCGGTTGCGCCGGGAGCCGGGCGTCTCTCGCGTCTGCGCCGCCGGGAGCCGGGCGTCTCTCGCGTCTGCGCCGCTGGGAGCCGGGCGTCTCTCGCGTCTGCGCCGCCGGGAGCCGGGCGTCGAACACTGGATTCTTATATTCCACTTGGTCGTGGAGTATCTCTTCCCAGCTGCTCCAGCAAGGTGCAGCCACTGTACCTTACCTTGGATGAGGGGTATCTCCTCAAGGCCGCCCCTCCTGCTTTGAATGTGGATCAGCTCCTCTCGGCCCTCCGGTGCCCAAGCAGCCACCGCCTCCTGGACGTGGTACAGCTCCTCTTGGCCACCGCCCTAACCCTGGGCACGGGGTAGCTCATCTCAGCCACGATTCTGCACGTGGTCGGTTGCGCCAGAGCCGGGCCTCTCTCGCGTCTTGGCTTGGAGAATTTTGAGCATGACTTTACAAGCGTGTGAGATGAGTGCAATTGTGCGGTAGTTTGAGCATTCTTTGGCATTGCCTTTCTTTGGCATTGGAATGAAGACTGACCTTTTCCAGTCCTGTGGCCACTGCTGAGTTTTCCAAATTTGCTGGCATATTGAGTGCAGCACTTTCATAGCATCATCTCTCAGGTTTTGAAATAGCTCTACTGGAATTCCATCACCTCCACTAGCTTTGTTCCTAGTGATGCTTTCTAAGGCCCACTTGACTTCACATTCCAAGATGTCTGGCTCTAGATGAGTGATCACACCATTGTGACTATCTTGGTCGTGAAGATCTTTTTTGTACAGTTCTTCTGTGTATTCTTGCCACCTCTTCTTAATATCTTCTGCTTCTGTTAGGTCCATACCATTTCTGTCCTATATCGAGCCCATCTTTGCATGAAATGTTCCCTTGGAATCTCTAATTTTCTTGAAGAGATCTCTTGTTTTTCCTATTCTGTTGTTTTCCTCTATTTCTTTGTCACTGAGAAAGTCTTTCTTTTCTCTCCTTGCTATTCTTTGGAACTCTGCATTCAGATGCTTATATCTTTCCTTTTCTCCTTTGCTTTTTGCTTCTCTTCTTTTCCCAGGTATTTGTAAGGCCTCCTCAGACAGCTATTTTGCTTTTTTGCATTTCTTTTCCATGTGGATGGTCTTGGTCCCTGTCTCCTGTACAATGTCACAAACCTCCGTCCATAGTTCATCAGGCACTTTATCAGATCTAGTCTCTTAAATCTATTTCTCACTTCCACTGTATAATCATAAGGGATTTGATTTAGGTCATATCTGAATGGTCTAGTGGTTTTCGCTACTTTCTTCAATTTAAGTCTGAATTTGGCAATAAGGAGTTCATGATCTGAGCCACAGTCAGCTCCTACTCCTGGAAGGAAAGTTATGACCAACCTAGACAACATATTAAAAAGCAGAGACATTACTTTGTCAACAAAGGTCCATCTAGTCAAGGCTATGGTTTTTCCAGTGGTCATGTATGGATGTGAGAGTTGTAGTATAAAGAAACCTGAGTGCAGAAGAATTGATGCTTTTGAACTGTGGTGTTGGAGAAGACTCTTGAGAGTCCCTTGGACTGCAAGGCGATCCAACCAGTCCATCCTAAAGGAGATCAGTCCTGAGTGTTCATTGGAAGGACTGATGTTGAAGCCGAAACTCCAACACTTTGGCCACCTGATGCGAAGAGCTGACTCATTTGAAAAGACCCTGATGCTGGGAAAGATTGAAAGTGGGAGAAGAAGGGGACGACAGAGGATGAGATGGTTGGATGGCATCACCGACTCAGTGGACATGAGTTTGGGTAAACTCCAGGAGTTGGTGATGGACAGGGAGGCCTGGCGTGCTGCAGTCAATGGGGTCGCAAAGAGTCGGACACAACTGAGCGACTGAACTGAACTGAAGTTATAGGCAACATCTCTTTAGTGATTCAGTTCAGTTCAGTTCAGTCGCTCAGTCGTGCCCGACTCTCCGCGACCCCATGAAACACAGCACGCCAGGCCTCCCTGTCCATCACCAACTCCCGGAGTTCACTCAAACTCATGTCCACAGAGTCGGTGATGCCATCCAGCCATCTCATTCTCTGTCGTCCCCTTCTCCTCCCGCCCCCAACCTTTCCCAGCATCAGAGTCTTTTCCAGTGAGTCAGCTCGTCGCATGAGGTGGCCAAAGTATTGCAGTTTCAGCTTTAGCTTTAGTGATTAACTTGTAGCAAAAGGAATAAAATACAAAGGTTAAAGGAAAAGAAATGAATCCAATATGGAATAAGATTTTTTATTCCTTATTATAGTAGCAGACTAAGAAAATACTGTTGCAGGAAATAGGGGGGATAATTGCAAGAGCCAGGTCCTTGAGTGGGTGAGGTTGATCTTCACTAGGAGCACTGACAGTTCATTGATTGTAACAGGAGGGTTGACAGAGTAGATGAGTACAGAGGCAGATAGCGTGGTTGACTTGGAGAAGGGGAGATAACTGGTTCTATTTTCTCAGTTAAATAGTCAAAATCATTATCTGGGAGTGAGGAGCGTAGAGAGGAAGATGCAGATCTTATGAGAGAATCCAGTGTTTTCAATAATCTTCTGATAAAGTGGAACAGTAAGTGAACTAGAGAAATACAGTAAGATTACTTGGTAGTGCTAAAGGCCCAATCAAGGTGTGAGATACTAAAGTAAATCTAGAGACTTCCCTCATGATCCTAAGGGAAGGATCGGCTAAGACTCTGAGCTCCCAAGGCAGGCAGTATGGGTTTGATTCCTGGTCAGGGAACTAGACCCCATATGCAGCAACTAAAAGATCCTGCATGCCACAACTGAGACATGGAACAGCCAAATTAATAAATATATTTTTTAACGTGTATATTGTACCTCTGGCATTGTGAGACCTGTGGGTATCTGTCATTTCAAGAATGTTATATAAATGAAATAATACACTATGTAACTTTTGGGGATTGGTTTTTGTTTCATTCAGCATCATTCACTTGAGATCCATGTAGGCTGTTGTGTGTTTCGATAGTTTGCTCCTTTTTATTGCTGAGTAGGATTCCATGATATGGATGGACCACAGTTTGTTTATCCATTTGCCTGTTGAAGGAAGGACATTTGGTTTATTTCCAGTTTGGGCTGCTACAAATAAAGCTGTTGTGAACATTTATGTATAGATATTGAGATTTTTATTTTTTCTGGAATAGATTCCCAGGAGTATAATTGCCGGGTTAGATGGCAAGTACATGTTTAGTTTTTTAACAAACTAAAAACTTTTTTTTCATTAAAAAAATATTTAATTGGAGGATAATTGCTTTACAATGTCATATTGGTTTCTGCCATACAACTTTTTTTCCCCCACAAACTACTTTTCCATAGTGGCTGCAACATTATACATTCCCCCCAGCGATACAGGAGTGATCTAGTTTCTCTGCATCCTTAGCAGCATTTGGTGTTGTCACTGTTTTTTTATTTTAGCTCTACTGATATGTGTGTAGTCAGATCTCACTGTGATTTTAATTTGCATTTCCCTAGTAGCTAATGATTGGAGAAGGTGATGGCACCCCACTCCAGTACTCTTGCCTGGAAAATCCCATGGTCGGAGGAGCCTGGTAGGCTGCAGTCCATGGAGTCGCGAAGAGTCGGACACGACTGAACGACTTCACTTTCACTTTTCACTTTCATGCATTGGAGAAGGAAATGGCAACCCACTTCAGTGTTCTTGCCTGGAGAATCCCAGGGACGGGGGAGCCTGGTGGGCTGCCGTCTATGGGATCGCACAGAGTCGGACACGAATGAAGAGACTTAGCAGCAGCAGTAGCTAATGATACTTAACATCTTTTTCATGTGTTTATTGTGTTATAATAGGACATGTGTCATCCACATGTCCTATTTCAAGAGCTGTTTATGTCTTTTGCCCATTTTCTATTTGATTGTTTATTTTTTAACACTGAATTTAAAATGTATTAAAAGGTGCTTTAGACTTTTAACATGTATTCTAGATAGTAGGTCTTTATCACATATACGGTTTGTACGAGTTTCTCTCAGTCTGTAGCTTGTCTTTTCATCCTCTTCAAATGGGTTTTCAAAGAACAAAAGTTCTTAATTTTGATGAAACCTAATTTCTGAACTTTTTTTTGTTCTGTAGATTGTGATTTTATAATCTTCCAAACTTATCATTATTTTCCTAGGATAAGTTTCTAAAATGATCTTGAGGAAGAACTTTAGGCATGATATAAAAGAAGTACATCATAAAGGAAAAGATTGGTATATTTTATTATGTATAAAATTTAAAATTTCTTACAGTAATTGCTAAGAAATTAATAAAATATAAAAAAGGCAAATACTAACCAGGAAGCAATTTTAAAATATATGTATCAAAAAGTTAGTATCCTTAATATCTAAAGAGCGATTATAAGTGAACAAGAACAAACTATATTAGGTCTCACTTGTTGTATGATATAGAAGACATAATTAAAAGTAGACTGATCCAGGGACTTCACTGGCAGTCCAGTGGTTAAAACTTTGCCTTTTGGGACTTCCTGGTGGTGCAGTGGATTGGAATCTGCCTGCCAGTGCAGGCAACAAGGGTTCATTCCCTGGTCTGGGAAGATTCCATGGCCTCAGAGCACTAAGCCCCAGCACCACAACTACTGAGCCCACATGCTCTGGAGCCTGTGCTCCACAAGGAAAAGCCACTGCAATGAGAAGCCCATGCACCATAACGAAGAGTAGCCTTCTCTGACCACAACTAGGGAAAGCCCACGCAAAAGCTACAAAGACCCAGCACAGCCAAAAACCCCCAACGACTTTGTCTTTCAATACAGGGGGTTCAGGCCAATCCCTGGTGAGGGAGCTAAGATCTCACATGCCTTGTGGCCAAAAAATCAAAGCATAGAACAGAGGCAATATTGTAACAAATTCAATACTTTAAAAATGGTTCACACACACACAAAAAAAAGTAGGCTAAGCCAACTTCTGCTTCTACCCATGAAGGATTATGTGGTATGGCCTTGTCCTCCCAATATAAACAACTTGAAAACCAGTCAGAATATATGAAACAACTCTTTCCAGAAATTGAGACAACCAGCAGTACAAGACATTGATCCCCAAGAGAAGGGAAACAAATGGGGAAGAACCCTATGGTCACTTAGATTTTTGCCTAGAGGCAAATTCAGTTCTACAACACGAGGAGGGGCAAATTGATTTGATGCTGTGTTGAAAAATAAAATCTCTGAAAGACATTTTAGGGACAAATGGGGAAGTCTTAATATGAATTAAAAATTGGATGGCATTAGTGAATTTTGGTTATGTTGAAAATATCCTTAATTTGAGGAGAGACATGCTGAAGTATTTAGGGTTATTTAGGGTGATAGGACAGAGAAGGCAATGGCAACCACTCCAGTACTCTTACCTAGAAAACCCCATGGATGGAAGAGCCTGGTAGGCTGCAGTCCGTGGGGTCACTAAGGGTTGGACACGACTGAGCGACTTCACTTTCACTTTCCACTTTCACACATTGGAGAAGGAAATGGCAACCCACTCCAGTGTTCTTGCCTGGAGAATCCCAGGGACGGGGGAGCCTGGTGGGCTTCTGTCTATGGGGTCACGCAGAGTCGGACACGACTGAAGTGATGCAGCAGCAGCAGCAGCAGCAACAGGGTGATAGGATGTCTGCAACTTATTTAATCATTTATTTACAAAAATATAGCCACTGCACCTATTTAGGAAGTGAAATATGGCAGAATGTTTCCAATGATTAAATCTAGATGGTGGGGACAAAGGAGATCATCATATTCCCTCAGTCTTTCAGTAAGTTGTACATTTTCCTTATTAAACTGTGTGTAGGGAGGGAGGCGTTTCAGTTTTAGTCCTCCATCCTGACTTTGGCTGGAATGCAAACATCATGACTAGTGTCCAAGCAGTCTGTTTTATTTTTATTTTTTTGCTCATCACAATTGCCTTTTTATTTTATTATTATTTTTTTGGGCTGCACCTCACAGCTTGTGGGATCTTAGTTCCCTGACCTGGGATTGAACCCAGGCAGTCGGCAGTGGGAGTGCAGAGTCCTACTACTGGCCCACCAGGGAAGTCCCACAATTGCCTTTTAAAAAATAGCAATTTTGTTGAGACATGATTAACATAGTGTATAACTTACCTATTTAAACTGTACAATTCAATGCCTTTTAGTATATTTACAGAGTTGGGCAACCATCACTAAATCAATTTTAAAATATTTTCTTCACTTTCCCCTCCCCGCCTGGAAGTCCCACTCATATCCATTGGCAGTCAATCCTTATTTCCCCTCAACTCTCACCTCAGTCCTAGGCAACTGCTGTTCTACTTTCTATCTCTGTGGATTTGCCTATCCTGAGCATTTCATTTAACTGATCATACGATATATGATCTTTTGTGACTGGCTTCTTTCACTTAGCATAATGTTTTCAAGGTTCATCCATGTGTAAGATGTGTCTGCACTTTATTTCTTTTTATAAAATGAATAACATTCACTTGTAAAATTTTATTTATCCATTCATCAGGTGATAGATATTTGAGTTTTCACTTTTTGGCTATTATGAATAATGATGCTATGAATCTTTGTGTACAAGATCTTATGTGGACATGTTTTCATTTCTCTTGGAGTGGAATTGTTAGCACATATGATAACTATACTAACATTTTGAGTCACTGCAAAACTGTTTTCCACTGCAGCTGTACCATTTGACATTTCCACCAGCAATGTATGAGGGCTCTAATTTCGCAACAGCCACACCAACACTTGTTATTGTCTGTGTTTGTTTTTTTTTTTTAACATAGCCATCCTAATAGGTGTGAACTGGAATCTCATTGTGGTTTTGATTTGCGTTTCCCTGAGGGCTAATGATGTTGAGCATCCTTTCTTGTGCTTATTAGCTATTTGTATATCTTTGGAGAAATGTTTCTTCAGACAATTTACCCATTTTTAGCTATTTGTCTCTTTGTTGCTGTAAGAGTTTTTTTAAATATATATATTCTGGATACAAGTCCCTAATCAGAAATATGATTTGCAAATATTTTCTCCCATTCTGTGAGCTGTCTTTTCAGTTTCTTGATGGTGTCCTTTGAAGGATAAAATTTTTAGTTTTGAGAAAGACCAGTTTATCTCTTCTTTTCTTTTGTGGCTTGTGGCCTTGGTGTGGTATCTAAGAAACCATTGTGGGGACTTCCCTGGTGGTTCACTGATTGAGACTCTGTGCCTTCACTGCTGGGGGCATGGGTTTGATCCCTGGTCCAGGAACTAAGATCCCACATGTTGTGCAGCCACAACAACAACAACAACAAACCCACTGCTTAATCCAAATTCACACAAAGAATCATTTTGAACTATGAGGTGGGAAGCTAAAAATGGCAAAGTAACTGAAAAGTAACATCCTGGATCTCTGATGACAAGGAAGCTGCATGCTAGCCTTGGACTGCCAAATTCTGCATTTGTTTTACATGAGAGTTTGAGATAAACTATCTTATTTAAAAAATTGAGGACCTTTGTTTCCTAAAATGTGCTACAGAATGAATTATTTGCAAACAAATAACTGACATTGATTTAGTATCCACAAGGTTTTTTGGTTGCACACTTCGGCTTATGGATCTTAGGTCTCCGACCTGGGAACAAACACAGATACCCCCTACCTGTTCCCCTTCCCATTGCACATTGGAAGCATAGAGTCCCAGTATGACAAATTTTATGAATCAATAACAAAAAGACAAACAATCTAGTAAAAAATGGGCAATAGAAATGAATAAAGATTTTACAGAAGAGGAAATATGTGTGGCCAATCAACGTATAAAAAAATTCTCTGGACTTCCCTGATGGTCCAGTGGTTAGGACTTTGTGCTTTCACAGCAGGGGTCCTGGGTTCCATCCCTGGTTGGGGAACTAAGATCCCACAAGTGTGTGGTGCAGCTAAAAAAAAAAAGGCTCAACCTTATTAGTAATCATACAAGAGTAAATTTCACACCCACAAAATTTTTTTAAAAAATTAAAAAGGCTGTAATATGGAATGTTAGCTATGATATGGAGTGACGGGAAATCATACCTTGCTTGTGGGAATGTAAATTTGTATAATCATCTTAGAAAACCATGCTTTGAGGATCGCTATGTGGCTAAGGACTAATTGTACTGGGAGTAACTGAATAAACAAGCTGAAAAAACAGTTGGTTGTGGTTAGAAAATGTAGTGCTTGAATTCATGATGCAGGAGGCAGAGAAGTTTGTTTGATGACCAAGTACAAGGTGTGACCTTGCAAGCGGTTAGCTAAAGTGGAGGTGAGTTCACTGAAGATGATGAAGCATGTTAGTCTGGGTCCAATCAGGACAGAGAAAGCACGGGGGTATTTTAACAGGAAAAGTTTAACATAAAGAATTACTAACGATAACGGGGGACTGGAGTAATAACAGACTGACTGGTAAGAAGTCAAGAGAACTCTAAAAGGATATAGGAAGAGCAGATATAATATACAATGGTAGACAATATAAAAACAATATGTAATAGCCACTACTCACAGAGCTGTGATAATCTCTCTTTCCCTGTATAGCTGAGATCCAGGCCTTGTTAGAGAAGGTGCCTGTGGTGTGCTGAGTCAGAGGAACTTGCTGGACATCCACCCTCTGGAACGGGCTGAAAATGTGCTTCTCTAGGATGTTTCCCATTCACAGGGGAGGCGTCTCACCAGAAACACCGCTACAGAACCACCCAAGGGTGGTGCCAGGGGAAATTGCCACCCACTGTGCATTGAGGAAGCCAGTGCACAGAAGGTGGGTGCTAGGAAAGTGGAGGGTGGGGTGGGTAGGGGTAGGGTGTCAGCGGGGGTGGGGTGGGTAGCGGGGTGGTCTCACCAGAAGCCCATGGAGGAGGCACACAGGAAACAGGAAGTAAAGCCCCTTCTTCCTGCCACATCTTTCCACCACTAGATAAAATATATCAAACCTGCTGGCAAAGGAACACAGCCTGAAAGGCCCCAGATCCATTTTCACAGCAAAAAGAGGGACTGAGAGGTACTATATCAATTACAGGTACAGGAGGTCAAGAAACTGAGTGGTCATGCAGTTGGACTGTTGTTCTTGTGAATACTGAAATTATCAATGGTGTTTGCAGAAATTTTGGTGGAGCATAAGGTTATAAAACAACTTGTTTCTTCAAGTGTGACCTTGGTCCACTGCCTCAGAATCAAGGGGATACTTTAATAATACAGATGCCTTTGTCCCACTGCAGATCCTCTAAACTGGGGTCTTAGGGAATTGAGGCCCCAAATCTTTTTAACAAGTGTCCTAGATTTAAAATTTCAAAAATCAATTATATTTATTCCAAACACAGAAAAGTAAAGAAAATAACATAATGGGTTCCAATGTACCCAGAAACCAGTTTTAAAAAACGTTAACACTTGCCTTATTTGTTGTAGGTCTTTTTATTTTTAATATAATATTACCAGTTTACCAACTGGCACAAGTTCCACTCTCATGCCTTTTTCCTCCCTCCATCACAAGAGGTGATTATTTTTGTACGTTGTCATTTGTAAATCACTGCTTTAGGTGATGGAGAGCCTTTGAGAGTTTTTGAGCAGGAATATTAAACTATTACAGAGGTGTTTTTGGAAAATCAACCAAACTGTGCTCTGCAAGGGAATTCATTAAGATGAGAGGATAAAGGGGGAAAGCCAGTGATGAGGCAGTTTCAGTGCCTCAAGGTGTGTGGTATTAAGGATCTGAAGTAGAACCAGAAAACTTTGCTCTTTGTATGGCAAAAACAATCACAATATTGTAGAATAACTATCCTCCAATCAAATAAATTAATTAATTGAAAAAAAAATAAAGAGCACTATACTAAAAAAATTTTGTGGGGGGCATTTAATTAATTAATTTAAAATTAATTTTTATAGGAGGATAGTTGTGTTATCTTTTTTAAAAATTTGATTTGCTCATAATTTATGTTCTACTTTATTTTAGGTGAAATCTATATGTAATTTCAACTTGAAAAAATCAACTTCAGTGCTCCCATTTCATTTAGTTTATGTTTTCCAATTTCTCTGTCTCTTTCTTTTTTTTTTGATGTTTTTTCTCAAGCCTTTATCTATTAAGCATAGTATAAAAGCTTTTGTACACATATATATAATATATGTATAACATATATATTTTAGAAAACTTATCAACTTTTTCCCAGCTAAAAAGTTTATGACAGTTTGATTCCACTTGTTTGACTTAGTATGAATAGAATGTTACATTTTTAACTCATATTCACTCAAAATTTTGGTATAGTTCCATGTGTTTTGGCATCCAGTATTACTGCTAAAAGTCTAGAAAGTTTATATCTTAGTGATTCTAAAAAAAATTGAATAAGGCTTGAAACTTCTAATCCAATTCTGAGAATATAGAGAAATACCACATTGTTAAAAAAAAAAGCAGAAAATTAACATGTGGTACAATATTATTAACTAAAGTACAGCTTTAGTTCAAATTTCAAAAAAAAATGGGGGAATTAAATTAATTAATAAATTTAAAATTAATTTTTACTGGCATATAGTTGCTTTATCTTTTTAAAATATTTGCTCATAATTTATGTTCCACTTTATCTTAGGAAATCTATGTATAATTTTAACTTGAACAAATCTGCAAAAAATATAGTTTGCAAAATAGAGCACACACTGGCTACCTTATAACAAATCTGAGCAATATTACTTGAATACAATACCAAGATTATAGAAATTCAAAGTCACTATCCTGTTTAGAAAACAGATTTAAAACATCTTTTCAGAAAGTTCAATGTTCAAGGTTATTATGAAATCGATTTCATATCTGGTGTCATGTTGTGTGCTTAGTCAATAAAGCAGAAATAGATCTCTGCTTTATTGACTATGCCAAAGCCTTTGACTCTGTGGATCACAATAAACTGTGGAACATTCTGAAAGAGATGGGAATACCAGACCACCTGACCTGCCTCTTGAGAAACCTGTATGCAGTTCAGGAAGCAACAGTTAGAACTGGACATGGAACAACAGACTGGTTCCAAACAGGAAAAGGAGTACGTCAAGGCTGTATATTGTCACCCTGCTTATTTAACTTCTATGCAGAGTACATCATGAGGAACGCTGGGCTGGAAGAAGCACATACTGAAATCAAGATTGCTAGGAGAAATATAAGTAACCTCAGAGATGCAGATGACACAACCCTTAATGGCAGAAAGTGAAGAAGAACTAAAGAGCATCTTGATGAAAGTGAAAGAGGAGAGTGAAAGTTGGCTTAAAGCTCAACATTCAGAAAACTAAGATCATGGTATCTGGTCCCATCACTTCATGGCAAATAGATGGGGAAACAGTGGAAACAGTGTCAGACTTTATTTTTCTGGGCTTCAAGATCACTGCAGATGGTGACTGCAGCCGTGAAATAAAAAGATGCTTGCTCCTTGGAAGGAAAGCTATGACCAACCTAGACAGCATATTAAAAAGCAGAGACATTACTTTGCCAACCAAGGTCCGTCTAGTCAAGGCTATGGTTTTCCCAGTAATCATGTATGGATGTAAGAGTTGGACTATAAAGAAAGCTGAGTGCTGAATGATTGATGCTTTTGAACTGTGGTGTTGGAGAAGATTCTTGAGAGTCCCTTGGACTGTAGGGAGATCAAACCAGTCCATCCTAAAGGAGATCCGTTCCGTTCCGTCGCTCAGTCGTGTCCGACTCTATGCGACGCCGTGGACTGTAGCCTACCAGGCTTCTCCGTCCATGGGATTCTCCAGGCAAGAATACTGGAGTGGGTTACCGTTTCCTTCTCCAGGGGATCTTCCCGACCCAGGAATCGAACCCGGGTCTCCCGCATTGGAGGCAGATGCTTTTAACCTCTGAGCCTCCAGGGAAGGAGATCAGTCCTGAATATTCATTGAAAGGAGTGATGTTGAAGCTGAAACTCCAATACTTTGGCCACCTGATGCGAAGAGCTGACTCATTTGAAAAGAGCCTGATGCTGGGAAAGATTGAAGGCGAGAGGAGAAGGGGACAACAGAGGATGAGATGGTTGGATGGCATCACCGACTCAATGGACATGAGTTTGAATAAACTCCTTGAGTTGGTGATAGACAGGGAGGCCTGGCATGCTGCAGTCCATGGGGTCACAATGAGTCAGACACAACTGAGCAACTGAACTGGACTGTGTGCTCAGATAAAACAATTGCTAGGTTTCTGTATAGCAGAAGGAGAGCAGATAATGTTGTTCATCAAAATGGATAGACTCTAATATTCATATGATGGAAGAGAAAATTTAGGCTTCTGCTTGAATTAAATGAGTCAGTAAGGTAATTTCATGCAAGTTCTCAATACATTTATCCACCTTTACTTCTGCCATTCTCTTCTTGCAAGCTTGACAAGGTAACTTTTGTATAGTATTGCATATTTTCATACTCTTATGTAAAGCCTGTGCTTTGTGCCGCTGTGATCTCCTGTCTTTCAACCCTTCACTCTAACTTCCTGGGTTCCATAGTTAGTCATTTCACCCATATTGTTGCTACTGTCCTGTAATGCCTTGCTTTCTTGACATTTGCCCGTACCAACCCTAACTTCCAATCTTTATACTAGCAGAAGTGTTTCTTCTGCTTTGAGATGGCCTTGCCTTTCTGATTTTACTGTATTGCTTACAGTCATTTGCGATAGCCAATGTTTAAAATGAGGTAGATTTTCATTCCGATAACCCCAGTGGGCTCAAGCCTATTTTGAACAAGGCTGGGTTCCTGAAATTACCCAGGCTTTATTTTTCAACAAAAAATGTAAGTGATACCTCAATAATACTGCTGGATT
This sequence comes from Moschus berezovskii, assembly GCF_049115385.1. Classification (NCBI taxonomy): domain Eukaryota; kingdom Metazoa; phylum Chordata; class Mammalia; order Artiodactyla; family Moschidae; genus Moschus; species Moschus berezovskii. The sequence continues at coordinate 126,949,829 of NC_142488.1, read as the reverse complement.
TGTTTGTCTGTAGAATACAATTTTGATGAACAGCTGTGAGAAAACTGGTCAAATGAGATATCAAAGCATATTCAAGCGGGTTACATTTAAGAATTTCATTGATCAATACATGGATTTTGGTTTTATTTCCATTACATAGATTTGATCATGGATCAAAAGTCAGTGAAAACTTTTGATTGACTATACTTGCTTATAAATATAATTATATCAAACTGAATATCTGGAGGTCAAATCTTTCTTATAGAACTATTGATTGATACAACAACATGAATGAATCTCAAAGTGATGATGTTAACTGCAAGAAACCAGACAACAGAAAGTTCTATACTGTATAATTCCATTTATACAAGATTCTAGAAAATGCAAACTAATCTATAGGATTGAAAAAGGATTGCTAATTGTCTGGGATTTTAAGGGAAGGGAGGGAAGATGGTGTTGAAAGGGCACAATAATATTTTTAGGAATGACAGAAAAATTTTTGAATTCTGTGTGTGTATATGATTGTATCATGGGATGTATACATATGTCAAAATCCATTAAATCATACATCCTAACTATGTGTGATTCATTATGTCAATTATATCTCAGTAAAAGTACAAAAATCATCAGCAAGGAAAACATGTTGGTTTTAAGTCATTAAAAATGTCTGCTGTGTACCAGGCACTCTACTGGGGACAGTGTTCATTAAGGCAGACAAGACCCCTCCCGTAGCGGAGGCTACATTCTGGTGGAGGAGACAGATCAACAAATGACAATAGTCAAGTCTGGATAACTGTTACGACAAGGTAAAAAGCGGAAACTTTGAAAGAATGTAGCCATATTAAAAAAAAAAATTATTTGGCTGCACCTGGTATTAGTTGCGGTATGTGGGATCTTCACTGTGGCATGTGGGATCTAGTTCCCTGACCAGGGATGGAACCTGGGCCCCCTGCATAGGGAGCGTGGTGTCTTAGCCCCTGGACTACCAGGGAAGTTCCCCAAACATGTAGCAGGATTATCTAAGCTGATTATTTAGTAGTAGATGCCTGTCACTGTGTTGAAGAGATTCTGAAAATTAGCAGGATCCAGAGGGTAGTGATGGTGAGTACCATGCATTTGCCCAGATCAGGCTATACTGTTGGCCTTATCATAAATTTCCTAGTCATGTGGCTATTATAACTGGTTATGAAGATGTTTTAAGAATAGTGTAGATCTCTTGTTATCGACCAGTTTTTTTCCAGAGCAATATTTTTAAGCAAAGTGTTTCTTGTTGGGGAAACATCAACCTTCAGACTGTAGTATAGACAGAGGACAAGTGTTCTTTTGTTCTCGAAAATTCTGTTTGCAAGTGCTTTTCACTTGCCGATATGACTGTGTCTGAGCCTTTGCTAAGGGCACTGCAGCTGGATTGGAAGTAGTGGAACCAGGTCCAGAAAAAGAATTGCTCAAGAATGCAAGTAAACAGGATGTCAGATGTTATCCTTAGTCTGTTTCCCTAAACATAGCTTTTTGGCTGCAAAGTAAAATGCCATTCTTCTAGTTTATGCTTACACAGAGTGATGGCTGACAGCAGGCACAGTCTTCATCTGCTTGGCACGTTGTCACCGTGCAATTCAACGTGTTTTGCAAAGGAATGATCATGACACATTATCTCGGTGAGACAGTAAGAGGACATCCGGCCATTTCTTGGAAGAATTTTCCCAGCTTACCTTCTCTGAGCCCTGTTGTGCCAGCACAGCTCCCCAAGAGGCTCAGATCTGTCTGACCTAAGAGCCAGTTGGCATCTTCCTCTTGACAGAAGCCAGATTTTCACTGGGGCTAGACTATTTATTGACAGCGTTTTCCCAGACTGGCCCATGAGTATCTCATTTCCAAGGTCCCCTGAAGTGCTGGCTCGCCTCTGTTTTCCCAGAGCGCTCACTGCCTTTTCTTTCCTCCCTCCCCAGCATCCTGCTCACTTCCTTCCCTTACAGCTTCTTGCACTGTTGGTTTTTTTTGGGGGGGGAGGGGTGTGAGTGTGTGTATGTATTTCTTCTTCTTTTTTTAAAATCCTAGTGAATTTGTTTTGCAGCTTTTGAAAAAGAAACCCAGTATTATCCAGGATTTTCCCCCCATTCATTCTATTTCTACATCTTTGAGTGTAGTGGTTTTCAAATCCCAGAATTGGAGTGGCTTTCACCGTTGTCTAAGAAACGTTGTTTTAGGGCTTTGCTCTGCAAGCACGAGAAGAGAACTCATAAAAAGGAAGACAACAGCAGATGCAATCGCGGATGTGGCTTAGTCCTTGCAGCTGCCCCAGAGAGGTGCTTGGGAGCATTCAGTCTGCAGTAATGAATCCAGAAGAGCGCATTGTGACCTGGCTCATATCCTTGGGAGTATTAGATTCCCCCAAAAAGACCATCTGTGATCCGGAGGAGTTCTTGAAGTCCTCACTGAAAAATGGGGTAGTGCTGTGCAAACTGATCAACAGACTAAGGCCTGGCTCTGTAGAAAAGGTAAGGGAAATTTGCAGTATCTTTGGGGTTGCTCACCACCAGAGAGCAGCGGTAATGTCACTCTGGAGATTTTCGATTGCCTGGGTCATGGGACACTCCTGCTTTCATCTCTTTCTGAGATTTAACCGTTCTTTCTTACTGTTTTTATAGTTGGAAAAAGTCAGAAAATGAAAGGTTATCCTTTAGTGATTGGCCACTGGAGGTTAGTACAGTAAAAACCTGTGACACCACTGATGCCAGGGGACAAGGAGAACACCCCTGTCACAAGCTGGCTCTGTCATAGAGATAAGTGTTGTACCTCCCTGTGTACTGAGGACATGTTTTGAACCTGGGGTTCATGTGAGTCCGTGGAGTAATGGGATGATTTGTAACAGATAATCAGGGTGCTTATTGATGGTATGACTAAATTTAGTGTGGATTTTCTTCTCAAAGAAATAAAGTATACATTAAAAGAGAGGTTATTTAGCAATCAGGAGAAATAATCCAAAATGTTACAATGGGTTTGTTAAAACAATAGAAACCAAATATATGTTTTGAATGCAACACGTGTTCAAAGTGAAACTAACCTTACTCATTTTAAAAAATCCAAAATTGTGAATGTTGGAAACCCATGATCACCAGTATGAATAATTTTAAAAATGGGCACCTTAAGTAAGTTTAAAAGTGGAGCCATAAATTATTTTCTTAAGGTCAGCAGGGAATGAGACATTGAGTACAGTTCATTGCCCTCCTTGAGGCAGTTTGTTTATATTGAACATACTGATTTACTTATAATTTCTCAAACTTGGAAAACAGTGATAAAATGGAAAATGTCGAGAAATGTGATCAAATGTAAAGAACAGCGAAGAGGAAAATACAATTTTTAATACATTATCATGAGGAGGACGGACAGAAATGATAGGTTGAAAGCAGGAACCAAGATGAAAAAAGCTTGCAGGGTCTCTCTAATTTGCTATCACCACGCTTTGGTAGAAAGCATGAGAAAGTTTATAAGTGGAGATGGCTTGGGGCTAAGGATTTGGTGACATTTGGAACAAGACCGACCGTTTAGACTTTTGCATCACTTCCTTCAGTGGTTAATTTCTCTTCCTGGGCTGACAGCAATGTTGGCCCCACCTTAAAAAGCCTACTTTATCTAGTTATCAACGAATGATGAAATGATGTGTCCCTCTTGGGATGACAGTCTCCAAGTGATATTTGACTGTGTTTCTCTAGTACTGTCTGGAGCCCCCAACTGAAGCCGACTGCATCAACAACATCAATGACTTCCTGAAAGGATGTGCAGCTCTTCAGGTGGAGGTGAGCCATTTTTCACTGCTAATGAAGATGGTGTTGTGGTAAAAGGCTCATTTTCACTGTTAAACAGAGGAAGCATTTTTATGGAAACCATGGTTAGGATCAATGGTCCCCAGTCGTGGTTTGCTAGTTTGTTTATTTTTTTTTCCCAGAAACCAATTCCAAAGCAAAATAAAATCAAAATTCAAAATATGGTAACTTTTATCCTACTGTATAGCACAGAGAACCATGTTCAATATCCTATGATAAACCATAATGGAAAAGAATATTAAGAAATAAAACATCTGTATATGTGTAACTGAATGGCTGTACAGCGGAAATTAACACAGCATTGTAAATCAACTATAATTTAATTAAAAAAAACACAAAATATGGTACCACTTAAAAACAGCTCCCCAAATTTGTTGTATGACTCAGGGAACTCAAACCAGGGCTCTGTGACAACTTAGAGGGGTGGGATGGGGTGGGAGGTCGAAGGGAGATTTGAGAGGGAGGGGACATATGTATACCTATGGCTGATTTATGGTGAAGTATGGCAGAAACCAACACAATATTGTAAAGCAATTATCCTCCAATTAAAAATAAATTAAAAAAAAAACAGCTCCCAAGCTCTGGAAGAAGGCTTTTGGTGCTAGAGGTTGTATGGTGTGCGTCCCTACTAAGTGGAACCCAAAGTGGGCCACTGGATGCTGCAAAGGGTTACTGTAATCTTTCTGAGTTGGGAAGGGTGGAAAGATTATAACCACTTTTCCTCGCTAACAGAGGCCATGAAAGAACTTGACCCTGAGGTAGAAACTGTATATTCAGTTACACTGTATTATTTTATGTTATGTGGATCCTTGCAGTAAGTATAGGGGGTGTTGCTGAAAAGGAGGTGACACTTTTGCTTGTATGTCACATTATTTAATGTCTCTGTGCCTTAGTGTTTTAATCTGTAAAATGGACACAATAATAACTACCTCATGGGGCTGTTTTAAGGATCAAATGAGATACTGCATAATAATTTAGAGCTAAGAGCTCCAAATTCCAAAGATCTATGAAGTAACGTAGGTAGAGTACTCAGCACAGGACCCGGGGTGTCAGAAGTATAGACATGCATTAGTAGTATCACTTGTGGAGAAGTATTAGTACTGGTTTGAGCCTGGACTCTTCCCTACTGGCTCAGACAGTAAAGAATCTGCCTGTAATGCAGGAGACTTGAGTTCAATCCCTGGGTTGGGAAGATTCCCTGGAGAAGGGGACGGCAACCCATTCCAATATTCTTGCCTGGAGAATCCCATGGACAGAGGAGCCTGGTGGGCTACAGCCTGTGGGCTTGCAAAGAATTGGATACAACTGAGCGACTAACACTTTCACACACCTTCTGATTAGACTACTTGGGTTCAAATCTCAGTTATCTTTTGCTAGTAGCCTTGTGACCTTGGGCATGTTACTTAACTATGGCTCTATCCCTCAGTCTCCATACCTGCAAAATGGGAAGAATAGCAGCACCTGTCTCATGGGATTGGTATAAGATTTCAAAGAATTTGCATCCCTGGAAGAATGCATGGCACACAGAAAGTTTTCTCCAAGTGTTATTTAACTACTAGTAGTATTAGTATAAGTACCTTTTCCCCAGATAATCTTTGCTTCCTTCAGATTTTTTCTGAAAGTTAGCCATAGCATCAAGCTATGCTTGTTTCAGAATATTTTATTCCAGATTTCCTTATCGCCAAATTTTAGCTCCTTCCCTCTCTCTCTTTATCTTTCTGTGTGTGTGCCTGGGCACATGGTGTGTATGGCTTTTAAGACAGGTGCAACCTACTCTATATCTCTTATGGAATGATGTCTGCTATGAACAGATTATGGCATTTTCTTTTCATTTGTTAAATAAAAACATGGTGAGGTTGCCAATGATTGATGCACTCTGAAACTGTCAGAAAGTATATTGAGCTTCTTTGTGGTTCTAAGAATACTAGGTGATACAGAAACACCTCCTGGGTCTGGCATTGTTGGAGAATGAGTTGTTTCACATAAGTGGATTTTTTTCTGATAACTAATGCTTACTCCATTAAGCACCCATACTTAAAATATTTTTGGCCACTTTGGACACAAATCTTTCTTTAAAAGTATAACATAATTTTCATTTCTTACATGAAGCTCACCAAACTTATTTTGATCTCTTTTTGATAATTCAGGCTGGCCTCAGCATCAGATGAATATTGTGAGGAGGCAATATCTGGCAGGATGGTTAAGCACATACCTTCTCCAGTTTGACAGACAGACATGGGTCAGAATTTTGGCTCTGTGTGACTCTGGGAAAAGTTATCTGGCCTCTCTCTGCTTCAGTTTCCTCATCTGTATAATGGAGACATGAGTAATAGGTACTGCATTGGATTCGTTTATTTATTTTTAATATTCTGACCATACCTTGCAGCATGTGGGATCTTAGTTCTCTGACCAGGGATCAAACCCTAGCCCCCTGCAGTGGAAACAGGGAGTCTTAATCACTGGATGGCCAGGGAAGTCCCTGCATTGGATTCTTTTGAAGATCAAATGAAATAATGCATCTAAAGCACTTCATATGTCACTCCACATAAAGCATGCATAATAGCTGTTCACTCATATCATTATTACTAGGTAGTGTTGCACATAAAATTATGCCTGAAAAGGGTGCATAACAGTTATACTGAGGCACTCCTAGAACCCTGAGGGAAGATTAATAAAATCAATACATGAGGAATGAGATTGAAAGCTGAGCTAGGGTGCACCCAGCAGCCAAAAATACTGACCATCTAGTCTCAAGTTCCCAAGGTAGCTAGGAGATAGACCTAAAGACAAATACTTGCAAATTTAAAAACAATTATTTTAAAAATTGAAAGTATTTGATATACAATATGGTGTAAATTTAAGGTGTATGATGTGTTATCTTGATGCATTTATATTTTGTAATATCATTGCATTGTAGTGATATTTATCATATCACCTAAGTACAATATTGTTGTCTGTGTTCCCTATAGTGGGCATTAGACCACTATGGTGTATTTACTACTTATTGTAGGTTGGTACGCTTAAACAATGTCAGTTTTCATCCCTCAGCCCCCACTCCCAGGTAACGGCTCTTTTTTTATGTTTGATTTTTTAAGATTCCATGTATAAGTGAGACCATACAGTATTTTTCTTTGACTTATCTCATTTAGCATAATGTGCTCAAAGTCCATCACTGTTTTTGCAAATGGCAGAATATCCTCCTTTTGCATGGCTGAATAACAGTCCATTGTGTGTATATACCACATCTTTTCTTGAAATCCATTCATCCATTGATGAACATTTAAATTGTTTCTGTATCTTGTCACTTTAGATAGAGTATCTCTCAGACCTAAAGTACCTAGCACAGTGCCTAGTTTGAAGTGAAGTGAAGTGAAAGTTGCTCAGTTGTGTCCTACTCTTTGCGACCCCATACAGTCCATAGAATTCTCCAGGCCAGAATACTGAAGTGGGGAGCCTTTCCCTTGCTGCTGCTGCTGCTAAGTCGCTTCAGTCGTGTCCGACTCTGTGCGACCCCATAGACGGCAGCACACCAGGCTCCCCCGTCCCTGGGATTCTCCAGGCAAGAACACTGGAGTGGGTTGCCATTTTCTTCTCCAATGCAGGCAAGTGAAAAGTGAAAGTGAAGTCACTCAGTCGTGTCCTACTCTTAGCGACCCCATGGGCTGCAGCCCACCAGGCTCCTCCGTCCATGGGATTCTCCAGGCAGGAGTACTGCAGTGGGGTGCCATTGCCTTCTCCAAGCCTTTCCCTTAGGGCATACTTAATACTTTTTTTGTTGACACTATGAAACTGTTAATGTTTAAAAAGCAAAAGGAGCAGGGCTTGATTGTTGCCAAGGACACACTATTATTTATATACAGAAAGAGTGCCAGCTTGAAACGGTCAGTTTGGAAATCTAGAAAAATGAAAGCAGAGATGCAGCAGCACATTGACAATCTGAGTGTTGACTGTGGGGCACGGTGACCACATGAAAGAGCTGCTGCCTTCTGACCCTCTGAGTGGCCAGCTGGTCTCTGCAAGTGACCTCCATCTTTGTGTTCGCATGTAGCTCTAGTGTCCTAGGGTCGCTAGAGGCTCACACCACTAGCAACTGATCAGGGAAGTCTGCTGAGACACCTGGGAGACAAGGGTGTCTCTGACATGCCTCCCAGACTTTGATAGTATCTTCTTAAAAATATTTCCCCGTTTTCTTTCTTTTTAATTTAATTAAAATTATTATTATTATTTTTGGGTGTGCTATGTGGCTTGTGGGATGTTAGGTCCCCCACCAGTGGAAATGAGGAGTCCTAACCACTGGACCACCAGGGAAGTCCCTAAAAATTATTTTTTATTACATGAAAAATTCTTTAAATTCTATAGTGCTTTATAATTTTCAAAAGTTTCACACATGGGATTTCATATAGTCCCATAATAACCCCTTTTATTCCTCTATCCCTATGTTGCCCCCTCCCCCCTTCCCTTTCCCCACAGGCAGTTTGTTTTCCATATCTGTGAGTCTGCCTTTTTTGTTTGTTTGTTTTAGTCACTAGTTTGTTGTAGTTTTTAGATTCCACATATAAATGATATCATACAGTATTTGTCTTTCTCTGACTTGTTTCACTTAGCATAGTGTCATCCAAGTGTCCATCCATGTTGATATAAATTGGCATTATTTAGTTCTTTTTTATTGCTGAGTAGTATTCCAGCCATAACACACACACACACACACACACACACACACACACACACACCACATTGTCTTTATCCATTCACCTGTTGATGGACATTTTATATGTATATATATATACCACATTGTCTTTATCCATTCATCTGTTGATAGACACTTAGGTTGCTTTTATACCTTGGAAATTGTAGATAATGCTGCTATGAACATTGAGGTGCATGTATCTTTTGAATTGGTGTTTTTGGTTTGTTTGTTTGTTTAATATATACCCAGGAGTGAAATTGCTGGGTCATATGGTAGTTGTATTCTTAGTTTTTTGAGAAACCTCCATGCTGTTTTCCACAGTGGTTGCACAAATTTACATTCCCACCAACAGTGTAGGAGGGTTCCTTTTTCTCCACACCCTCCCCAAATTTGTTATTTGTGTTCTTTTTCATGATAGCCATTCTGCCAGGTGTGAGGTGATACCTCATTGTGGTTTTGATTTGCACTTCCTTGATGATTAGCAATGCTGAGCATCTTTTCATGTGCCTGTTGGCCATCTGCATTACCTCTTTGGAAAAATATCTACTCAGGTCTTCTGCCCATTTTTTAAATTGGGTTGTTTTTCTTTTTTGATGTTGAGTTGCATGAGCTGTTTATATATGTTGGCTATTAACCTCTTATTAGTCAGCATTTGGAAATATTTACTCCCATTTAGTAGATTGTCTTTTCATTTTGCCAATGGTTTCCTTTGCTGTACAAAAACTTTTAAGTTGTAGGTTCCATTTGTTTATTTTTTTTATTTCCTTTGCTTTAGGAGATGGATCAAAAAATATCGCTGTAATTTATCTCCAAGAATATTCTGCCTATGTTTTCCTTTAGGAGTTTTATAGTGTCTGGTCTTTAATACATTTGAGCTTATTTTTGTGTATAGTGTTAGAGAATGTTCTGATTTCATTCTTTCACATATGCTGTCCACTTTTCCCAGCACCACTTATTAAAGAGACTGTCTTTTCTCAGTTGTATATTCTTGCTTCCTTTGTCACAGATTAATTGACCGAAAGTGAGTGGGTTTATTTCTGGGCTCTCTATTCTGTTCTACTGATCAATGTGTCTGCTTTTGTGCTAGTGCCATACTGTTTTGATTGCTGTAGCTTTGTAGCATAGCCTGAAGTCAGAGAGTGTGATTCCTCCAGCTCTATTCTTCTGTCTCAAGATTGTTTGGCTATTTGGGGTCTTTTGTGTTTCCATACAAATTTTTGAATTATTTGTTCTAGTTCTGTGAAAAATGCCACGTTGGTATTTTTGATGGTTTGCTGTAGTTGTTCAGTCTCTAAGTCATGTCTGACTCTTTGTGACCCCATGGACTGCAGCATGCCAGGCTTCCCTGTCCTTCACTATCTCCCAGAATTTGCTCAGATTCCTGTCCATTGAGTCAGTGACGGTGTATAACCAACCATCTCATCTTCTGCTGCCCTCTTCTCCTTTTGCCTTCAACTTTTCCCAGCATCAGGGTATTTTCCAATGAGTTGGCTCTTTGCATCAGGTGGGCAAAGTATTGAAGCTTCAGCTTCAGCATCAGTCCTTCCAATGAATATTCAGGGTTGATTTCCTTTAGGATTGACTGGTTTGATCTTGCACTCCAAGGGTCTCTCAAGAGTCTTCTCCAGCACCACAATTCAAAGGCATCAATTTTTCAGTGCTCAGCTTTCTTTATGGTCCAACTCTCACATCAATACTGAAAAAAACATAGCTTTGACTAGACAGACCTTTGTTGGCAAAGTGATGTTTTTACTTTTTAATATGCTGTCTAGATTTGTCATAGCTTTCCTTCCAAGGAGTATCTTCTAATTTCATGGCTGCAGTCACCGTCCACAGTGATTTTGGAGTCCAAGAAGATAAAATCTGTCATTATTTCCACTTTTTTCCCATCTATTTGCCATGAAGTGATGGGGCCAGATGCCATGATCTTGGTTTTTTGAATGTTGAGCTTTAAGCCAGCTTTTTCACTGTCTTCTTTCACTATCATCAAGAAGCTCTTTAGTTCCTCTTCACTTTCTGCTATTAGAGTGGTATCATCTACATATCTGAGGTTGTTGATATTTCTCCTGGCAATCTTGATTCCAGCTTGTGCTTCATCCAGCATTTCGCATGATATAGTTTGCATATAAGTTAAAAAAACAGGGTGACAATATACAGCATTGTCACAGCCCTTTCCCAATTTGGAACCAGTTCATTATTCCATGTAATGTTCTAACTGTTGCTTCTTGACCTGCATACAGATTTCTGAGGAGGCAGGTAAGGTGATCTGGTACTCCCTCTCTTAAAGAATTTTCCACAGTTTGTTGTGATCCACACAGTCAAAGACTTTAGCGTAGTCAATGAAACAGAAGTACATGTTTTCCTGGAATTCCCTTGCTTTCTCTAGATTATTCTTTCCCCCACTGAATTGATTAATGTAGCTGAGTGATAAGTTTTCAAATCAAAAAGCATGAGTCCTCCAACTTTGTTCGTCATTTTCAAAATAATTTTGGCTATTCTGGATCTCTTGTGTGCGCATATGGATCAGGATCAGCCTGTACATTTCTGCAAAAAGGCCAACTGGAATTTTTAATAAGGATTGTATTTAGTCTGTATATTGCTTTGGGGAATATTGCCATGTGAACAACATTAAGTCTTCTGATCCATAAACACAGGATGTCTTTCCATTGATTTAGGTCTTTAAAATTTCATTCAACAATGTTTTGTAATTTTCAGTGTACACGCCTTGTACCTCCTTGATTCAATTTATTCCAAAGTATTTTATTTCCTTTGATACTATTGCAAATGGAATTGTTTCCTTAATTTCACATTTGGGTTGTTCATTGCATAGAAATACAATTGATCTTTCACCATTAAGTATAGTGGTAGTTGTAGGTTTTCATAAATGCTCTTTATCAGGTTAGAGGAGTTCCATTCCATTCCTAGTTTTTAAAGTGTTTTTTATCATGAAAGTGTGTCAGATTTTTTCAAATGCTTTTTTTTTTGCATCTGTTAAGATGACCATTGATTTTCTTCTTTATTATACTGCAATGTTTATTACATTATTAATTTTCATATGTTAAATCAATCTTGTATTCTTGGGATAAATGCCAGAGGGTCACGTTGTATATGCACATAGAGATTTGTGTACATCTGTGATTATTCTTGAAGCATCTTTCTTCACAGAAACAGAATAACTGTGTTAAAATTTGATACTCTCAAATTCCCCTACAAACATGCTGTATGAAGTTCTAATCCTACCAATAGTGTAGAAAGTGCCTTCTTCCTCATGTCTCTGGTGGCCCTGGATATTACTTATCATTAATGTTGGCTAAAATGTTGAGTGCAAATGGTATTTCATTTATTGCTGTAATATGAATTTCATGATTCCATGTGCATTTGGACATCTCTCATGCCTTTGTTGTTTATTTGTATTCCCATTTCTGTGAACCAAATGTATCTTTCTTATTTATTTACAGAATGGAGAAGGCAGGGAGGACACTCAGGCCTCAAGAGAAAATCTTCCAGAACATATGGGAAAATCCTGATATCTAGGTAGAGTGTCACCAATGTGACCAATAACTCCCTTGACAGCACTATCCTAGCAATGGTCTTTGTTCTGCCTTTGAACTTGATGGGAGTCAGGGACAGATACAGTTCTTGTGATCATTTGGGACTGGCCTGGGTGGTACCTCTCTGACTACATGGTCCTGGCTAAGCCCCAGGAAGGACTGGTCTGTCCCAGCTCTAGTCCTCTGGTTTTTCTTTCAGTCAGGCTTTCCACAGCCTCATCCCCAATAGGCACTTCTTTTTCACCTATCACTTTTATGAACAACCCATTGCCAGGGATACTCTACCATCTCCCATTCTGCTCCTGCACCAACCCTACTTTGTAGAAAGCTGTTTTGTCTATGAAGGATTTCATTGAACCTATATGAAGCTCAGTTAGGGCTTGTTTCACTCTCTTTCTCCCTCCTTCTCTCTCTCTCTCACCAGCTGGTATCAGTATGGCTTTTTCTTTGCCCCCACCGGTTCATTGCCTGCTGTCTCCCTGAGTCACTCCATCTGCCTTGTCACTGGAACAGCATGGGTGCCCTCCCCAAAGTGGGGCCCGTGGGATGGACGATTTGCCATATCCCGGGGGCTGCTCAACAGGGAAGCAGTTCTGGAAGGAAGGCAGCTCTACTAATGATCATGAGTCAAGGGCTAAATCTCCTATAATCGATCTGGGCTCTAGGAGAGTAAAGCCTTCCTGGAGCAGTGAGGCAGAAAGCCAGGCAACTAAGCAGTAGCTGCAGTGGGTATCAGGCTCTGAAAAGGCGATGTTCTCTCGGAGAACTCAGAGTCCCCTTCTCTCGACTTCGGTTGACTCATCTGTAAAAATGAAGAGGCTGGAGCAAGGACTGGTAATGTCTCACTGTGGGACACTGTTTTTTAACTGGCCCGTTTCTATCAGTTTCCGCTGGGGAAAGCTTTGTATATTTAGCCGCTCAATTTGAGCTAGTGGGAAGACTAAAGAGGATTTTGGTAAGTTTTTGGTCTTTTTTTTCCTCTTTCTGTCGAGCCAGTCTGACACTCCTACTGGAATTTCCGTGAGTTACATCAAATGACACCCATGACTCTGGCCATCCTAATCTACCCATTCCATTGCTTTTCGGTTAAAAACTGGACTTCAAGTAAGATCGGAAATATTTGCCTTCTCTCACGAATCTTTTCATTCTCCCTCGAAGAGACTATTTGGTGTGGGGCCTGTTATCCGAGAAGTCTGGGAAGGGCATCCAGGACAGTTCGGGGAAGGGAGGGGTGCGGGGGGCCGCTGGAGAGCGCTTCCTCCCTGGGGTGGCTCAGCGGCTCACCACCGGGTTCGGGGCCTCCAAACCGCCTCCGGGGCTGGACGAGGAACTGGGCCACCTGGCAGGGCTGCTCAGTGAGGCCGGGATTCCCGCCCGAGGCTCTAGCAGAGGCCCGCGGCAGGCCAGGCGGCGGCGGCCCGGGGCTCGGGGCTGAACCCGGCGGCGGCAGCAGCATGCGCAATGTGGCCGCCGCCGCCGCTCTGTGGCTTCTGCTGCCGCCACGGCTACCGGGCGGCGGCGGCGGCTGCTCTGCCCTGCTCCGCTGTCACTTCCAGTTCCTACTTCGGCGATCCAGGTCCGGGTCACCGCTTCCCCGCCGCCGGCCCGGTCGCTCCAGGCCGCTCTCCCTCCCGGGCTCTGGCTCCCGGCTGGAGGGGGCCGGCGCGGAGCGGCCGCAAAGGCGGGTTCCCAGGGCGGCCGCTGCCCGCCCGTCGCCGCCCGCGCACCCGGCAGGCGCGTCGCCCGCACCCCGCTTGCGGCCCCGCGCTCCCCGCCGCTCTGGAAACAAGAACTTGAGGGCCAGCATCTGGCTTCCCTTTAGGTGAAAGAAGGGAGGGGCATTGAAAATACACACACACAAAAACCCCTGGTCTGGAGAGGTTGCGGGCGCTGCTCGGAGTTTGGAGACGGGCGCCCCCTCCTCGTCCGCGTCCAGGAGCAAAGTTGCAGGCGCCCCTCCCCGCCCCGGCCAGCCGAACCCAGCTCTCCAGTTTCGCCCTGGCGGCGGCCGCGCTCAGGGCAGAGTCCCAGCTCCGGCCGAGCGGCGCCGTTCCCGCAGCCTTGGCACCGGCTCGGCCGCCAGTTCGCCGGCCCGGTGACTCGGGAGGGCGACCGGCTTCCCGGAGGCGGCGGCGGCGCGGAGAGAGCGAGCGGAAAGCTGGAGGACCAGCGGGCAGCCGCCGAGCCAGGTGACCCGCCCGGGCGAAGGGTCAGGGGAATGGGAGCGCGCGAGGGCCCGGGGTGGGGCCGAAGGACCCTCGTGGGCGCGGAGCCGCCCTTCCTCCCGGGCTGTGGCCGCGGGCTCCGTCCCCCGCCAGGGCCTCGCGGGCTCTGAGCTCCTGGGCGCCGGCAGCGGGGGCGGGGGCCGAGGGCGCAGCGCGGGCACGCGCCAAACTTAGGGCCGAGTTGTCCGGCTCTGGCCACTAGCTTTGCATCAGACCCGATTCCTTCTTTTCCCTGAAACCAGGGCAGGAGTCAACAGTACTATTTTTCTTTTATACTAATTGACACCCCCCCTCAATCCCCGGCATCCGTACCTTTGGGGATATTTTAGGTGTTGAGTACACAGGTCTGGCGCAGGAATGGTTTGTGGATGGGGAAAGTCCTGTATCTACAAGGTGTACCAGCGTGCCTGTGGTTAATTTCGAGTTTTCATTTTCCAGTCATTTAGGAACCCAACAGGTATTTGAGCGATTTCGTTTCTCAGCTCTAGAGTGGAGAGCCGTTAAGTTTATCTCTGTCTCTTCGAAAGTCTTATAGTTTTATTTTTGGTTTGTTATTGTTTTTGGATACAGGGGTGACTCACATGATTTTTTTGGTCTCTTCTTAATGTGTAGTGGGAGAAAAAATAGAGTCCTAAGGGAGTATATTTTTCTATGCAACTATGTTCCTTTTGTCAAGAAAAGCTTCACATAAACTAGAAACCATTATAGGAGAGGAGACAATTTTAAAAGCAAGATTCTGAGGTCCAGACTGTTTTTCTAACTTGTATTTGCCTGGGAACCCCACGATTTGTCCTTGAACTTCCTATCTTAATTTTGACATTGACCATGGTAAGAAGAGCTCCGATGACATCATTTGCTCCAGCCACAGTTCTTGTGTTCCGTGACTGAGAGCGCCTGTCTCCAAAACGTAAAGCCTGGGCCTGCCCTTGTAGTTCAGCTGAGGCATTTCCAAGGATTTCTCTTAAGCAAAGTATTATGCTCCATGCCAGGCAGTGCTGCAGTATCTTCTTACATAAGCGAGCTTCAGGCTGGTGGAGTCTCTGGGTGTTCTTGGAGCAGTTAATATCAGAGAGTTCTCAGTCTTGGGGAGGGAGGGTGGTGGTTGGTGACTGGAGTTTGAAACAAAGTAAATTTCCAGCCTAGAAATCTCATCTTGCCTTTCTTTGCTGCTTCAGGTTTTGGAAAGCATTCTATTTATCTTATCTAAAACTCACTGTGCCCTTGTAAAGGATGTAGGAGAGATGGCATTGCTTTCATTGGCCAGAGAAACAGAAAAGTTTAGTGAACCAAAGTCACACAGTCGACGGGTGGTGTCATCAAAACTCTCACCTGAATCTTCTGCTCTCAGCCCATAATTCTGCTTTGTTTTTACTCCAACATGACATTTGATACAAAAGTGTCTCATTTGGTACATATCCTGGATGGTATGTCTTCCAAGCTACTATTTCTTTCTGTTCTTTCTTGCCAGCTCACAGGACTGGTGCTGTTACTAGGGGTGAGGTCAGGGACAAAGCTTTCCACAGGAGGGTCTGTGGCTGGTATTGATCTATGGTCTGCCTCCTCTCCAATCATCTTTGGGGGTAGCACTGTTGAACAGAGTGAGCCCCCAGGGCCCAGAAATGTCTGATATTCATCTGACGTCACTAGCCCAAGTATAATATTACTTCAGTCTTTACAAAGAAACTCATTCAGGAGGAGAAACCGGAGAGTGTGAGTTTTGTTCGTCTGCAGCGATCTGCTCATCACTGGGCTTAGACTTAGGAACTTAGCCTTGAAGGAGGGAGAGGAGTTGGATGCCTACTCTTTCTCAAGCACCTACTGTGTTCTAGGTTGTGTGCTAGGTGCTCTAAGTATATTATTTCATTTCATCCTCACAACAATCCTGAGGGGAGAGGATACTGTGCCCATTATACACTGGTGGAAACTGAGGTTTGGGGATGATCCAGACAAATGCCACACTGCCAGTGCAAAATAGAGCCAGAATGTAGTCACTGATGTTCCTTACTTCAGAACTTGTTCCCCTTGCCACGTGCCAGGCTGTTAACCCAAAGGAGCTATTGAGAATATGGGAACACCTAGTCTTGGTTTTCACACACATCAGAGCCACTTGGGGTGTTTTTTAAAAATATACAAATATTGGGGTCTACCCACACTGGGCTTTTGGGTTAATTGGTCTGCAGTGAGATCCAGGCCTTCCTCACTATTTCTTCTTTTTTTTTAATGTTTAAGTAAACTTTATATTGATGTCCAGCATGAATTCAGGAAACTGCACAAGTCCTGAATAAAAAGTTTGTTGGATTCTTACAAACTGAACACATCTGGGACTGGTGGTTCAGTGGTTAAAAATCTATCTGCCAAGTGCAGAGGGCACAGGTTCGACCCTTGGCCCAAGAAGATTCCACATGCTGCAGGGCAACTAAGCCCATGTGCCACAGCTACTGAGCCCAGGCGCCCTAGAGTCTGTGCTTCGTTGTTCTTTCTTTTTTATTGCTAGTGGTATTCCATTGTGTAGATGTCCCCTATTTTCTTTATCCATTCACCTGTTGATGGACATCTGGGTTGTTTCCAGTTTGGGGTTGCTATGAACAATGCTACTATGAATATCCCTGTGTGTGTCTTCTGGTACACATTTCTGCTGGGTTTATACATAGGAATGGAACTGCTGGGTCATAGGGTATGTGTATGTTTGGCCTGAGTGAGTTCTGCCCCCAAATTTTCCGAAGTGGTCTTGTTATTATTTGGTTTTGAAAGCTCCCCAAGTGATTCTAATGTGTAGCCAGAGTCGAGAACTATTTCCCTGGTTTATTTAGAGTTCAGCTGTCCAGCAACCCCTAGAGTCTGCCACCAAGCTGAGAACCTCATCAGCCTTGGATCGTCTAGAAAATCTCTGCTGAACTGGGCAGCTAGCATCCATTTTCCCATAATCCTTTGTGCACGGCTACCTTTTTGCTGCCTGCCCATTCTCAGCATGGTAATCTGTGATCATATTTCTCTCTCTACTAGTCTTACGGCTTCTCAAAGTCAAGAACTAGAGGTTGATCATCCTTATAATGCCAGCAGTCATGACAGGATGTGGCACATAGCAGGTGCTCAGTAAATGTTTAGTAAATGAATGATTGCTAGAATGACTGAGTGGTCAGGCAAGGTCTGGGCTGCAAAAGAGATGCCTGCTCTTTGTCCTTGGACATGTGCACTTCATTCCTAGGAGTCTGCCTTAAGCCCTCACTCAGAACCTAATTGCTTTTATTTATTGAAGCCTGTTGGAATTATGGGTAATCTGGTTGCTCATCCCCAAACTGATTAGAAATAGCAAATTAGATTAGATGAGATAAGGTATGTGGAAGCACTTTGTAAACTGGAAAACAACATCTAAATGGAAAGTTGTGATAAAGGGAGAAGAGAGGTTGCTCCAGATTAGACTTGCTGGTGATGGTAGAAAGTCTATATCTATGTGAAACATGGAAGCAATGAAATCAGCAGGAGACAAAAACTATAAAAAAGCAGACTGCTAAACATAACCATGTGGGCATTTTTGACGTGCCAACACACACTGTGTGGTCTAGTGGCCAGAATTTCTGACTTTCTCCACCTTGGTCTAGGTCTGATTCCTCCTCAGGGAACCTTTGTTCTTGAGAAGTCACGTAGTAGTGCAGTGGATAAGAGCTTGAGTTTTGGACTTGAACTGACCTGAGGTCAGTTGTGAGGTATATGATAATTTCCTTCATGGTGAAAAGTGTTTGTCGCTCAATTGTGTCTGACTCTTTGTGACCCCACAGACTGTAACCCGCCAGGCTCCTCTGTCCATGGGATTCTCCAGGAAAGAATACTGGAGTGGGTTGACATGCCCTTCTCCAAGGGATCTTCCTGACCCAGGGATTGAACCCAGGTCTCCTGCATTACAGGCAGATTCTTAACCAACTGAGTCACCAGGGAAGCCCTTTCTTCATGGTAGTGTTAGGTAATATTAGGTATATATTACTTTCTTATTATTAGATATATACTACCTCTTAGCATTAAATGAGAGAAGTAAAGCACTTAGCACTAGTTCCTGGCACTGAGTAAACTCTCACTAACATCTAATTAGTTCCTAATTTAGCTGTATTTTAGTTTTTTGGCTGCACTGGGTTTTCGTTGCAGCATGGGCCATATGGGATCTTAGTTCCCTGACTAGGGCTTGAACCCACATCCCCTGCATTGGAAGGTGAATTCTTAACCACAGAACCATCAAAGAAGTCCCTGGAATTTTAATATATCCTGGTAGACTAGTGTTCACAAATGATCCCATTGCATTATCCAAAAATGGTTCACTTTTTTCTTGTTGACAGGTTAGGCAAACTCTATTTATATATGAAGGGAATCGTGCTTTATAGAAAGATTTGCTTGAGAAATTTTAACATTAAAAAAACCTTGGGACTTCCCTGGTGGTCCAGAGGTTAAGAATCCACCTTGCAATGCAGGGGACATGGGTTTAATCCCTGCTCCAGGAAGATCCCATATACTGCAGAGCAACTAAGTCCACAGGCCTCAACAACTAGAGCCTGTGCTCCACAAGAGTAGCCACCGCAATGAGAGGCCCCCAGTCACTGCAACTAGAGAGTAGCCCCCGATTGCCACAACTAGAGAAAGCCTGCACAGCAATGAAGACCCAGTGCAGTGAAATAAATAATGAAATAAAATAAAAACCCTTGGAGACAGGAAAGGGTAAACTGTGGCCTCTGGGGAATGATGGCTTCACCTGGGGTTCTGAGGTTTTACACTTGTTCCGTTGAGAATTTAAATGAGGATGAAATGTAGAGCAGGAAAAAGAAAATCCAGCCATCTTGTTTCACAGTTCTATGCTTTATTTGGCAGAGATCGCTTGTTTTTGGAAAAACGTTGTTAGAAAATAAAGTTGAAGGTTAAAATCCCCACATATTTTCTAATACTTAACATCTTTCTTCCAAAGACAAAACAAAGTTGAATGTTTCTGGGAATTTTCAGTGAAGAGTGGTGGTGGGCTTGACCTCTGTTCTCCTGGTAAACAGCAGAACTCCATCCTGCCAACATTATTAACCTCTTTCTTTCACTAATTGAAGTGGGTTTGTTTTTTTTTCTTTTTCTGAACTTGAAATTCTTAGTGTCTCACATCACAGAAAATAATTTGACTTTAGATTAGTGGGTGTTGAAATGTGTTGCAAATTATTTGTAGATCATATTTACTGTGTTTACATATTTTATAAAGACAGTTTAAATTTTGGTGATGTTATAGCCCAGTGATAGCCATGGGACAGAAACTGGAAGCTGTAGCTCTAATTTCTGATAATATATGTGTAATCTTAAGTTTCATGAACTGGTTATAAAAGTTCCTGTTAAGTCTCCAGCCTAATGTCTTGCTGTTGTTTTTAGTGCTTAGTGTGGCTGATTTTTAAGTTCTGAGAAGAAATTTGTATATGGTTTTCTTTATAACAACTCAGGACGCAAAATATGTTTGGGGATCCAGTTCTAAAGAGGAACTGGAGAAGACAAAGCGACTGAATTCTTCTGAGACTATGAATTATTCAGTTGTTAACCACAGTAACTTCTTTAGCTACCATTTTGTGTGCTAATAATAGAAACGGTTTGGACGGATTCCTCTTGGAATTGAAAAATCAGGAAAGCTTTTCACTCTTTTCTAGTCTATGCATAAACTAGGAGAATGTTTAAAAGGATATTTTCAGTTTCTCATGTTTACCTGGATAAAATAGTGGGTGTGTCTTTTAAAACAAAAGTATTGATATTCATTTTATAATTACTATAGCTTGAAATTTAAAAATCCACCCCAGTGCAGTTTGCTTCTTGTTTTAGTTGAATTAAGCAATTCAACAAATGGTTTTTTGTTTTTGGTGATGACTGACAAAAGCTTTCCCCTTTGCTCCCAGGAAATAAGCAATAAACCTGTTGCACTGGGCACAGTTGAGGGGGAAAAATAAAAATCAATTGCCTCTACACAAAAAACAAAAACAAACAAAAACCTCCATGGTATGTAATACTTAAAAAGGAAACGTATAGTTTCTGAATTGAATTGAATGTGTGCTGATAATACCAAAAGGAAGGCATTTTGTTGGAATTAAATCTAACTCAACTCTAATTTGGTTTTAATGTTGATTCAAATCCAGGCTGTTTCTGGGGGCAACAGAACACAATACAGGCCTTTATTAAGACCACACAGTCTTGGCCAGTTCTCCCCTGCTCCAGCCGCATTCTAATTTGGTCGTATGCTATCATTGAGGCGACCCCCCGAGGATCGGTCTGAGAGGTGAGGACGTTGCCAACACAGCATAAGGTAGGCAGAGCCATTGGTGATGACACTGGGGTTAGCACCAAAGGGAAGTACAAGGTCTGGCCGATTGCTTAGGGCCTTTGCTTACCTCCGTTTTTAGAGGAGGTGTATGTCCACTCAGCCCAGAAGGCTGCTCCTTATCTGCATTTCAGTATTGACCTTGCCACTTCCTCTGTTGTCATCTGGAAGAAAGACTTACAACACCAGACATCTGTCTAATTAGCTCCCGGCTTTGTCAGACACTGGCAAACTGGACCCTACCACACAGAGGGTTGTGTGGCTTCAGATGACATCTAGTCACGTGTCATTTTTATTTGACTTCTTGGCAGAAGATTTACCTTCCTAATTAAGTTCTGCTTAGAGAAATAGAGTAAAATCCCCTCTTTATACTTTCTTAGGGACTTGAATATTATTACAGAGATCAGACATGTCAACTGAGGGATTGAATAGGGCAATGGGGAAGAGAAGGAATTAAATTAAGGTGAGATGAAGTGCAGCAGTTTGCACAGCAGAGAGTGAAAGTGTTATAAGGACTTGCTTGTCTCATCCTGGGCAAAACATGTAGGTTTTCCTACCCTTTGGAAGCACAGGCATTACTTTAAGAGGCATCTTTAAGGGGTCAAGCTGTGAACAGCTTTTATGAAGAGCTGGCCCTGTGAAGCAGTTCCTTAACACTGAGGAACATTCTGTGTTGTATTAATAACTTGTCTGTTCTTCATGGCTAGGTTTCCAGCAAACTGGGGCTACTTACCAATGATTTCTGAGAAATGTATGCAAACCAAGAGAATTCGGTATTTTACTAACCAAAGAAATTTAACCACTTCTTTGGAGAAATGTGTGTCATGATAGTGTAAATCAGCATTTTTACTGTGAAATAACCCGCTTGCATTCTTTGAAGATATGCTGGTATTTGGGAGTGGATTAGGGGAAATCTTGATTGGGGATTAAAAAATCACCTTCAAGGAAAGAGAACAGAATGAAAAATAATGTTTGACAGTTGGTGTATACTTGTAGGGACTTTTTTATTTGATAGATTTTATGTAGCATCCATTTTATTTCTTATCTTAAAACAAATTTATTCATTAGTGCCTGGCATATACCAGGTGTTCAGTAAATATTTGTTGAATGGGTAATGAGTGGATGAATTGTTAAGAATTAATTTTAGATAGCTTGAATATCTAACACCCTGTATGTAGATTATCAAGAGCTGACTTTGTTTATTGAAGTGACTCCTTAGTGGATGAAAATAAGGCTAGCAGGAAAACTGGGTCTCTCCTAATCAGTATTCCTCAGTTTCTTTATACCAAACTGGAGCTCCTGTTTCATGGTTTTAAAAGTTAAAAAAAAAAAGACAAAAGAAAAGAAAGAGAAAAATATGAGAGATTAGGTCACACAGTGTCATATGAAAGACTTTCTCTGCCCTTCCCGTCCTCAGTTCACTTCTTATTCCTTGTGTTACCCAAACTCTGTCAATTTCACTACACTTTCACATGTGAGATTTGCACATCCAGGACTCTAACTTTGATTCTCCAAAGTGGTCCCAGGCAGTAACTGCACTTCCTTTGGGTGAGGTAAATGCTTTATCAGCATTCTTTTCTTCTCTCAATCATATTCTTCAAAAACAAACATCTGTCTTCCCATGTGATGGAAAATATATGAGCCCTGATTTAACAAGTTCTATGAGAAAAAAAAAAAAGACCTCCCCCTATCTTTCCTTCTGGAGAAGGTAGGCCCAAAGGACAGGTGTTTCTGGTGGAAGACATAGCCACTTAAATTTTAGGTTGAAAAGAAAGAGGAATAGTCAGCAAATGTTTGTGGAGCGTCTGTGTGGCAAGTGCTGAGCATTGTGGAAAAAGGCAGCATGTGTACGGGAAATAGTCGTGGAGTTTCGCATTGGATGTCTGGCTAGGTAGCCATGCTGCCAGAGTCTAGAGCATAATACAGAGTGGAAAGAGGAGCACATTGTGTACTAAGGTAGAGTGTTGGAGGAAGACCCTATGGAGGAGAGTGATGGAAGATGGGCCCCGAAGACCCGCTACAATTCAGATGATTGAGGAAACTTGTTCATAAAGAGAAGGGTGCCTAGCAGAGAGTGGCACAGTGAAGGAAGCAAAGGATTCTGGGGCATACATAGAGGTGATGGTGAGAAATGACGCAGTTGCTAGTGGTGAGACCAGCTTGAGAAGCACTTTGAATGCTGGCTTGAAGAGTGTGGATTTGATCTTGTAGGCAGTCATAGGCAAGGCTGAGAGACGTGACTTTTAACAGAAAGCACTGTTCATGCTGGCTTGGATGTCTGAGCTCCTGAATGCCCACCTTCCTGTGTTTGGATGGTTTCCTAGGCACAGATCTTGTTTTTGATCAGATGGAGGAAAATTAATTAACTTATTCATCAGTTGGTTGATTGTTGTCTGTTAGGCCTCGATGGGCATCTCTGAAAAGGGCATAATTTTGAAAAAGTGACTCACATAGAGAAGTAAGCAAAGTATGCCAAAAGTCTTTGCCAAATGAATTGTTGAAGGTGATCTCAAAAGAAAGAAAGTGGGAGAAACTTTGGCACAACATCCTTCCCACCCATATTAGCTAGTGTGAGAGGGACTTCAGGCGTGTGACTTGTAGTCTTGCCAATTGCCTGTCACCACCTCTTCCTTCCTGTGGGTTACTTTGCCATATTTTGTCATATCCCACTGGGCCCTGCTGGGGCTTGGACTCTGTTTTAAAGCAACGGATGAACAGGTTAATGTGGCTCATAGTGGCTGTCTTTTAAGCTGTTTTACAATAGACTGTTCAAAAAAAAAGATTATCCAGCCAGCCAAACAGTAGCATCTCACAGTTCTTTCCAGCATTCCTTCTCTATAGTGCCCACATCATGGTGCTTTGCGGGGGGATTTGTACCACCGGAGACAAGCCAGAAATTGCATGGGCACATGAGTCACTGAAATCCATCACCATGGAGTTTGAAGCATCTTTAGTCACCTCACAGTCAGTGGGCTTCAGTTTGGGGACAAGCACAGGTGTGTGTTATTTTAGATAACAGATGTTTCCTGAAAAGTCATATGGAAATGGATTCTTTTTCTTTGCTAATCATATTTCTTTTTGCCTTTACTTGTGATCTTGACAATGCCTTTTCCTCAATTATAATTAATCACCAGTTGGTGAAAGCTTCTAAACTGTAATTCATCAAACAGTTATTGAACACCTACTGTGTGACACTCTTCTAGACACTGAGGATCCAGAGATGAAAAAAATTTTTAACACTATTGCAGTATAGTTGATTTACAATGTTATGTTAATTTCTGCTGTACAGCAAAGTGATTCAGTTATACATTTTTTATATTCTTTTCCTTTATGGTTTGTCCCAGGATATCAAATATACTTTCTTGTGCTATACAGTAGGACCTGGTTGTTTATCCATTCTATAAGTAATAGTTTGCATCTGCTAATCCCAAACTCCCAGTTCATCCCTCCTCCACACCCATATATGAAAATGTTTTAAAAAACTGGCTTCATAGAACTTATTTCAGTTTCTCTGATAGTCCACCCTACCAATCCACCAATGAATGGTGGTTTATTGAGTGTCTCATATGTATTGAATGCTGGACCAGGGCTGGGGGACACTGTGTTGCAAAGAGTTGGCTTTCCAATGGGAAACCCAGGGCTAATCTTAAACCCTGCAGAATAAGTAGAGAGTATTACAGTGGAGTTGACTGAGAGCTTCTGTGTGTGCCCTCTATGCAGACAGCTAGAAGAAAGAGCGGCATGAGGGTGGAGGACTTTAAGGAAGGCAGTGGGTGAGACTGCCAGAGGGGGGCTCCTGTGTTCATTGCCCACCTCCCTCCCTCAGCTTTGTGCTCGTAAAGGCTGTATATTTTCACCCTACTTATTTAACTTATATGCAGAGTACATCATGTGAAATGCTGGACTGAATGAAGCACCAGCTGGAATCAAGATTGCCGGGAGAAATATCAATAACCTCAGATATGCAGATGACACCACCCTTGTGGCAGAAAGTGAAGAGGAAATAAAGAACCTCTTGATGAAGGTGAAAGAGGAGAATGAAAAGGCTGGCTTAAAACTCAGTATTCAAAAAACTAAGATCATGGCATCTGGTCCCATCACTTCATGGCAAATAGATGGGGAAACAATGGAAACAGTGACAGGCTTTCTTGGGCTCCAAAATCACTGCAGATGGTGACTGCAGCCATGAAATTAAAAGACCCTTGCTCCTTGGAAGAAAGCTATGACCAACCCAGACAGCATATTAAAAAGCAGAGACATTACTTTGCCGACAAATGTCCATCTAGTCAAAGCTACTGTTTTTCCAGTAGTCATGTACAGAAGTGAGAGTTGGATCATAAAGAAGACTGAGTGCCAAAGAACTGATACTTTCAAACTGTGGTGTTGAAGAAGACCCCTGAGAGTCCCTTGAACTGCAAGGAGATCCAACCAGTCAATTCTAAAGGAGATCAGTCCTGAATATTCGTTGGAAGGACTGATGCTGAAGCTGAAGCTCCAATACTTTGGCCACCTGATGTGAAGAACTGACTTATTTGAAAAGACCCTGATGCTGGGAAAGATTGAAGGCAGGAGGAGAAGGGGACAACAGAAGACCTGGTTGTTTATCCATTCTCTAAGTAATCGTTTGCATCTGCTAATCCCAAACTCTCAGTCCGTCCCTCCTCAATGCCCAGACATGAAGATGTTTTAAAAAACTGGCTTCATGGGACTTATTTAAGTTTCTCTGATAGTCCACCTTACCAGTTCACCAGTGAGTGATGACATTGATATAAGCTTGGCGTGCTGCAGTCCATGGGGTTGCAAAGAGTTGGATGCAACTAAACGACCGAGCAACAACATGTAACACTAGTCTCTCCTATGCATGGAATTTGTCGTGAAGCAGTTGCTTCTACTAGGTTTTCAGGCTCTGACCCTAAATCAGAGAAAGCAGGGGCCTCGGGAACCCTGTCTTCACAGGAGAGTCCCCTCCTTCACTGCCTGGACAATTAAACCAGCAGGAGCTCTCGGCTCTTAGACTTTCCGAGCCTCTTCTCATGGTCTTTATACCTATGGCTGGATTCATCATGGGGAGTTCTAAATAAAATAGCACCTGAAATGTCTAGGGTATTTTTTTATCTTTTTAATTCATCCTTTATATGAAAGGACAAGGAAGAAGTATAAAGGATGAGGATGTTGATTTGGGACCCCATGTAACCAGTCCATTCTAAGGGAGATCGATCCTGGATGTTCATTGGAGGGACTGATGCTAAAGGTGAAACTGCAATACTTTGGCCACCTCATGCGACGAGTTGACTCACTGGAAAAGACTCTGATGCTGGGAAAGGTTGGGGGCGGGAGGAGAAGGGGACGACCGAGAATGAGATGGCTGGATGGCATCACCGACTCTGTGGACATGAGTTTGAGTGAACTCCGGGAGTTGGTGATGGACAGGGAAGCTTGGCGTGCTGTGATTCATGGGGTCGCGGAGAGTCGGACACGACTGAGTGACTGAACTGAACCGAACTGAACTGTTCAGGCATTCTTCAGTATAAAAATGGATTTTCCAAAAGTTTGTTTTTAAGTTATTGTAAGGAACACGTAATACATTTTTTCCATAGAAATATGGCGCTACACAGTGACTGTTTTCTGGCTGGCCCACAGCGGCTTGTTTAATACCTAATGTGACTGAATTACAGATGTCACGGAGACTAAGTGGTGGGAATGAGGCTGTATCTCTGGGAAAATATGTTCCTTGTTCCAATCTGCAAGGCTAAGAAATCGCCTTTTCTGAAGGGGTGGGGACTTGGGGCTCAGGGAGGACACCCCCAGCTCTGGTGCAGCTGGGGCATCCTGTGTCTGTCCGCCCCACGCCTCAAAACTGGCAGCTTGTGTGACTCTAGTGACAGGGGCACAGGAGGAAGTTGGGGGGGGGGCGGGAGGTGGCCACAGCGGCCATCTGGCTGGGCAGCAGCTGGTTCTAGGTCTTCGACTTCCCTCCCTTGACTTGGCAAGTGCTATTGACAAGAGAGATTTCGTCTTTTCCTTTCCTTCACATCTACTCTCTTTTTGGTGATATTATCCAAAGGCAGTTGTCCTCTCCCTTTCTCTTTTTAATCTTGGCACTGTTTCCACCAGGATGCCCATATCATTCCTCATTCCTTTGCCTTTTTCCTGAACACTTGCTACTCAACTGAAGATAAATTTCTGTTGTGGAGAAAGTGGTTTTTGCTGTAAACATGTGCTAACAAAGAAGAATGGAGATCGTAAAGTTGGATGCGTTGATGTCAGTGATGCTGAGGAAGCCATCTGGAAGTGGATTTGGGGATTTTGAGATGAGGCGTGAGCAGTAACAATTACGCTCAGACCTTTGCTCGTTTTACAGGAGCTCTATGAAGCTGGACTTCCTGGCTCTGGATATCATGAGGTCCAAGTCATCAAGAAGCCCATATTAGTTATCTAAAGTAACTCTGTATAAATCCACAGAAACAAAAGGACATAGATGGTCAAAGCCACCCCCAATTTCAACGCGGGTCCCACGAGGCACTGGCAGCAAGATAGAGCCAGAATTTATAAATAAGCCATTTAAAAATGACATTTTGAAAAAAAAACAGCTGTAAACAGGTAATAATTATGTTAGGCTGCGATACCCCAGATTCCCTTTGCTCTGATTCTGTATTATCCAATAAATTTCTGATTGTAATTTGGCTTACCATGTAGATTTCTCTGTTGGGAGAGAGTGATCTAGACCGTAAGATGGAAGGATCCAATCCTCTTAATGGTTCATTTTTTTAAAAAATTAGTACATTGGCTTTTCGCTTTATGTATTAGCCTTTTGTGAACGTGGTTAATGTGAGTCTATTTTCAAGAGACTTGAGAATTGAAGACCAGATTCTGGACCTTGGGGACCCAGCCAAGATGCTGCCTTTGGGAGCCCCTGTTCAGAGGATGAATCAGCAGGCCTTTTACTGCGCTCCTTTGGTCAAAGACATCTCTCACTGTCCAGATGGGAAACAGAGACACAAAGAAAGTAGTGCTGCTTTCCTTGAGTCCTCACAACTGCCCCGCAGTGACAAATCTTGGATGAGAGTCAAGGTTTCCTGACCCTCACATCGGTGCTCTCTTCAGTACACCGATGTTATTGCAGCTACGTGCATAAGTCAGACCTTGTTCTCTAAATGGCTGAAATGTAGAGAAAGGAAGGAAATAAGGGAGAGAAGTAGTGAGCAGGCTTTGCACCATATCAAACTGGACGAGTTAGCATTTAAAACCAAGCAGAGTATAAACGCTAACTCCTGTATTCTAGTCAGTGGAATACCAGTATCGAAGTGAGTCCAGTTTCTGAGATGAGAGGATTATTTGTTGCTGACTGGATGACTGCTTTTAGGAGGAGCTTGGTGGAAGCATCCCAGGTCATGTCTACAGAGTCAGGAGCACTGCCACCCAGTGAAATATGACTGAGCAGCTCAGATTTGCTTGCTCTGTTGCACGACGTAATGACATTTCCTCCAAAGTTCAGGGGTTAACAGAGGCAGTGTGCTCAGCTGTGATGATTAGAGAATGTGATTCAAGATGGTCTAAGTTAATTTAAGATCTTATTCAATAAGGATAAGAAGAACAGGGAAGAGATGGAATGTTCCTAAAATATTTGAAAAAAGTTGTTTTTTTTTTTTAAATGGGCCTGAAACATAAGCTATATCCATGTGGTCTCACTGAATCACTTGCTTTGCAGTTGATTAGGCTTTAATGGTTGAGTGATGGAGTCTATTGTGATCCCCTCAAACCCTGAATTAGCTTTAAATGAAATACACTGAGTGGTACTGAAGCCACATGACATTAGAGGCATCACCTAGTTCTGAACTGGTTTGTGGTATGGCTTCTTGTCTTAACGAGGATGTGGCTGGGGCTCTGACTGGTTAACACAGATGCTTAGAGCATGATGCTGAGGAATGGTTTCACTTGGTCCTGTAACCATGGGCCGGATCCCCCACCCCCACCCCCACCCCGTCAGCCAACACTTAATGTATATGGATGATGGAACCAGACAAACAAACAGGATTAACTTAGTGCAGCCCTGGACCCCTTCTGGCAAACACGACGAGGTGCCTGCTGGGTCAGGGCTGCCCCTTGAAATGAGAAAGACAGCACAGGAGTTAGGCAACCCCCTGCAGAGACAGTCTTCTCATACAGGTGAGTTTCTCTTGGTCACAATTAGTTGAACTAAGTTGTCTTAAAGGTTGTAACCAACTTGCTGCAGGTGGTAAAGGTACTCCTTGTATTGACAGCAGCAAGGGATTTCTTTTCATGTACAAACTCACAGATTCCATTCTCATCTTTTTAATGTCAGGAAAACATGGTGGCTCATATGGTAAAGAGGCTATCTGCGATGCAGGAAACCTGGGTTCGATCCCTGGGTCAGGAGGATCCCCTGGAGAAAGGAATGGCAACCCATTCCAGTATTCTTGCCTGGAGAATCCCATGGACAGAGGAGCCTGGTGGGCTACAGTCTGTGGGGTCGCAAAGAGTCTGGGCATGACTAAGCAACTAACACACACACAGTAAAACTTCAAGTATGCATACAGGGCTAAAATGCTCCTCAGAGCACTTTCTTGTATATTTTTATTGACTCCATCACATTCTTGCTTTGTGACTTAACTACTTACTTTGAGTCACTATTTACTTATCTATAAAATGGGGGAAATAACTGTACCCAGATTACAGGCTTGCTGGGAGAATCAAGGGCAATGAATGGATGGTGTCAGCCCATAGCACATAGCAAGGGCTCAGCAAATCAGGAAATTGTAGCAGTAGGATTACCAAATGGTTGGGGGAGTATCTTCTCCTGTGCTTCCTTACTTTTGTCAGTTTAGGGAGGATGTCATAAAATAGCATACATGTTGAAACTGAAAACTCCTCCAAAAAGGATCTATTTGTAAAGCCATATAAATATTAACTTCTGTGCAGCTTATACTGGCAGATCCCCAATGGTTCAGAATTAACACCTGGTGTTTAGTGGATGGAAAATAGGTTTTGCTGTCATCGTGAATATCCAAAATGGAAAAATGTGGGGAAACATTTAAAAATGAAAGACCTTGTCTGATTTCAGCTGCTGATGTAGGATTAGACCTTAGGCTGGCTCTGTGTAAATGCTTAAAATCTTTAATGAACTTTACTCCCTGTCTCTCCATTGCTTACCCAGTATAGGGTAAATGTTTTTTTGTTGTTATTATTCTTGAACCTTGCCTCATTCCATGGCAGGCCTGGGACCTTGAAACCATTGAGCTGTAGTCTAAGAAGCAATCTTTTCTTTCCTGTCTGCCTCACAGTAGTGGTAAATGGAGGGAGGGAATCCTGCTGTTCATCCGACCTTCACAGATCCAACTGAAACTAAGCAGCTAATTTATGCACCAAAATAAGTATCAGGAAAGTTCAGCTAGGGACTTCCCTGGTGGTCCAGTGGTTTAAGACTCCATGCTTCCAGTGCAGGGGACACAGGTTCAATCCCTGGTCGGGGAACTAAGATCCCACATTCTGCATCATGTGGACCAAAAAAAAATTTTTTTTTAAATAAAGTTCAGCTAATCTGAAGCTCAGTTTCATACCAGAGATGCTAAACAGGTGCATGAAGCTTGCATAGAGAAGCCAGAGATGCATTTCATCCGGCCATTGTATTGGGAAATCACATATAGCACCTGAGCACAAATTTGCATTACCTTTTCACCATCCCAGTGCTTTGCAAATAGAAAAGGGGACTTGGTTCTTCATTTTGTACATGTAAATGATTGGAATTAATCCTAGGCAAGTGACTTGTATTGGAATCTATTTACCTTATACCCTCTCCATGGCAGGGGGAATCTCCCTTGCTTTTTCCCAGTTGGGTGCCGGTGCCCTTAGTTTTTCTCCACATCATCATCTCTAAACTTGGTCTCACACCTCTCATTTCCACTAAGGTATAAAAGACTGATAGCAGCTGAAAGTATTGCACTTTCTATAGACAGTATTTCCATTTTGGTAGGTGACCAATCTCAAGAGTGAGGAAGAAGGTCTGGGACGGAATGTTCAGTATTATTCCATGTGAGGCTCGTGAGGGCGCGGTGCAGTGGAGAGTGACATGGTTCTGTCTAACTTTCCATTGGCTCAGAAATCATAACCCTCAGGCTTTGCCTTCTCTACTAGTCCCGAGAGGCCCCTTCCAACTTCTTCCTATGTAGTTCCGAGTGCTTCAGAACAGCATCTGTGGGTAAATTCTAGTGTGTTGAGGTTTTCTAAAAAAGGGAACTGTGTATACTGCAGGCAACTTCCCTCAAGCAGATACAGTGCCTCTTGCTGATGCATGTTTCATTTTCTGATCAGTGTCTTTATTCTCAAATTCAGCCAAGTACCAACACAAGTGGACTTCCCTAGTGGCTCAATGGTAAAAACTCCACCTGCCAATGCAGGAGATATGGGTTCGATCCCTGGGTCGAGAAGATCCCCTGGAGAAGGAAATGGCAACCCACTCCAGTATTCTTGCCTGGAAAATCCCATGGACAGAGGAGCCTGGCAGGCTACAGTTCATGGGATTGCAAAGAGTTGGACATGACTGAACGACTAAACAATAACTAATACAAGTGAATATTGCCAGTGTGGTCACCTGTAGGAGGTCAATTAACCTGGATAAGGAGCAACCTCAAAAGAAAGGTGGAGGGTTTTTTTAATCACATTTCTTGGCCTTTTTCTGCTAATATTTACATCCGTTTATTATTTTAGACACTACTTATCTCCACCACATCTACCCAATACACACATCCACGTGCATACACATGCTCACATTCCCACTAGAAGTTTTTTGCTTTCTTACCATTTTGACATACATGTCATTAACACTTTCCCATTGATATCACTTCTAAGGGAGATGCAATAAGTCTGGAATCCCTTGGGCTACTTGATAGTCTCTCTAGGGTCTGTTGCATCTTGTCCACTCAGGTCTTGGCAAACTAAAGCAGAATGCCTATCCATTTATTCCTGGAAACCTTTGCATTTTAGATTGTAGCGTTCAGGAACATATTTGGATTGTAGTGTCCTTTAACTCTTTAGTAATATTGACATCTCCCCTTTGCTAGAAGTATATTAGATCTCATTTTTAGATGTGATTGGGCTCGTCAGTCATTTTAAGTTTGAATGCAAAACATTCATTGATTAGATGAATAAAGACTTGTGAGTCTCAGAAGAGGCCCACATTTGCATATATTGTTTACACTGATGGCCTCCCTCCCAAATATGGGGGAAAAAATGGATACTATATATTTTCACTCAAGAGACAGATTTTAGGTCTTAAAGAATATGTACACAAAGAAGATAAAATTGGATCTTGACATAGCTCCCAGAAAACATGCAGATGAGAAATGGAACAAATGTCTCTACCTGATGGGAAGACAGATCCTTCAGAATCTTAGGCTCATTACCAACCATGCCCGACATGAAAAGGTACATTTTATTCTCATCACCACACCGGGGGAAAAAAGGTTGCAAACTTCTTGACATCCTGGAACAAAATGTTTTAAGGTGTATTTCCATCCAGAAAGTGGGCATCTAGTTAAGCACTGGAGGGTGGTGCTAGTGGTAAAGAATCCACCTGCCAATGCAGGAGATGTGGGTTCGATCCCTGGGTCAGGAAGATCCCTGGAGAAGGAAATGGCAACCCACTCCAGTATTCCTGCCTGGGAAATTCCATGGACAGAGGAGTGTGGTGGGCTACAATCCATTGGGTAGCAAGAGTCAGATACAACTGAGCACAGCATGGCACAGCATAATAGATATATATAGATAGATAGATCTGGGAATCCAGGTGGCTCAGTGGTAAAGAATCTGCCTGCCAATGAAGAAGATGTGGGTTCGATCCCTGGGTTGGGAAGATTCCTTGGAGAAAGAAATGGCAACCAACTCCAGTATTCTTGCTTGGGAAATCCCATGCACAGAGGAACCTGGCAGGCTACAGTCCATGGGGTCACAAGAGTTGGACAGGACTTAGCCACTAAACCATATATAGATCTGTATCATTGACTGGCAGATTAATAGGTTGAGCCTGTCCTTGAACAGACTTCTAGTTTCAAATACACATTTATGAGACTAGAAGACATCTCCATACACTTTATTTTTTTTTCCAATTTTATTTATTTATTTTTTTCAAGTTGAACAGACTAAATTTCTTTAAACAAACTTATTTATACTCCAGAGTCCTTTAAAAACTTAATAGCATTTATACATTGAAGGTATTTGATTTTCTTGTAACTAGCACTTCAAATGCAACAAGCATTTGAAGCAACAAGCATTTGACCCAACAAGTAAAACTTTCTACAGTTCATAACTTTTATAAATAAAATAAATTAAATGTACAGTGAATAAGTTCTCTGAAATATTTCAATATTTCTGCAGGTTTAGTAACATCGTAAAATACATTTCAACTAAAATTCACAAATCTAAAAACCTGTTAGGCATTTTTAGGCGTTTTAAGATGGAAATGAAGATCAGTGTTACATCGTAATATGCCAATTACAAATAGTACTTCAAATAGCAAATACTACAGTTTGTCCCAAACTTTAAAAACTATTCATGAACTCAACACTGAACTATTGATGGCTATGAGAATTGTTTCCTAGCCTTTTTGAAAATTTCAACCCATTTACGTTTAAGGTAATTATTGATAAGTACGATCCCGTAGCCATTTTCTTTATTGCTTTGGGTTCAAGTTTATACACTCTTTCTGTAATTCCTGTCTATAGAAGATCCTTTAGCATTTGTTGGAGAGCTGGTTTGGTGATGCTGAATTCCCTCAGCTTTTGCTTGTCTGTAAAGCTTTTGATTTCTCCTTCATATTTGAATGAGATCCTTGCTGGGTATAGTAATCTGGGCTGTAGGGTATTTTCTTTCATCACTTTAAGTATATCTTGCCACTCCCTTCTGGCCTGAAGAGTTTCTGTTGAAAGATCAGCTGTTATCCTTATGGGAATCCCCTTGAGTGTTATTTGCTGCTTTTCCCTTGCTGCTTTTAATATTTGTTCTTTGTGTTTGATCTTTGTTAATTTGATTAATATGTGTCTTGGAGTATTTCGCCTTGGGTTTATCCTGTTGGGGACTCTCTGGATTTCTTGGACTTGGGTGATTATTTCTTTCCCCATTTTAGGGAAGTTTTCAACTATTATCTCCTCAAGTATTCTCTCATGGTCTTTCTTTTTGTCTTCTTCTTCTGGGACTCCTATGATTCGAATGTTGGAGCGTTTAACATTGTCCCAGAGGTCTCTAATATTGTCCTCATTTCTTTTAATTCGTTTTTCTTTTTCCCTCTCTGTTTCATTTATTTCTACAATTCTATCTTCTAGTTCGCTTATCCTGTCTTCTGCTTCTGTTATTCTACTGTTTGTTCCCTCCAGAGTGTTTCTGATCTCATCTATTGCATTATTCATTGTATATTGACTCTTTTTTATTTCTTCTAAGTCCTTATTAAATCTTTCTTCCATCTTCTCAATCCTTTTCTCCAGGTTATTTATCTGTAACTCCATTTTGCTTTCAAGATTTTGAATCATTTTCACCATCAAAATTTGAAATTCTTTATCAGGTAAATTCCCTATATCTTCTTCTTTTGTTTGTGTTGGTGGGCAATTATCTTGTTCCTTTACTTGCTGGGTATTTCTCTGCCTCTTCATCTTGCTTATATTGCTTTGCTTGGGGTGGCCTTTCCCTCTTCTTGCAGTTTGTGGAGTTCTCTTTATTATGTAGTTTCTTCGCTGTGTGTGGGGTTGGACGGGGGACTTGTCCGGGTTCCCTGGTTAGGGAAGCATGTGTTGGTGTTCTGGTGGGTGGAGCTGGATTTCTTCTCTCTCCTTTAGAAGACAATGGGCTGCTTTTCTGGGAGCCTGATGTCCTCTGCCAGTATTCAGAAGTTGTTTTGTGGACTTTACTCTGCGTTCAAATGTTGTTTTGATGAATTTGTGGGGAAGAAAGTGGTCTTGCCATCTTATCCCTCCGCCATCTTGTTCCTTCCTCCCCAGAACACTGGATTCTTATATTCCACTTGGTCGTGGAGTATCTCTTCCCAGCTGCTCCAGCAAGGCGCAGCCGCTGTACCTTACCTTGGACGAGGGGTATCTCCTCAAGGCCGTGCCTCCTGCTTTGAATGTAGATCAGCTCCTCTCGGCCCTCCGGTGCCCAAGCAGCCACCGCCTCCTGGACGTGGTACAGCTCCTCTCGGCCACCGCCCTAACCCTGGGCGCGGAGTAGCTCATCTCAGCCACGATTCTGCACGTGGTCTGTTGCGCTGGAGCCGGGCGTCTCCCGCGCCTGCGCCGCCGGAGCCGGGCGTCTCTCGCGTCTGCGCCTGCGCCGCCGGAGCCGGGCGTCTCCCGCGTCTGCGCCTGCGCCGCCGGAGCCGGGCGTCCATACACTTTAATACATTGAATGCATTTGAAATTTTATTCTTAAATTTGTGAAATTATTTTTTTTACTAAAGTATAGTTGATCTACAATGTTTCAGGTGTACAGAAAAGTGATTCACTTATACATCTATAGATCTATTCCTTTTCAGATTCACTTCCATGATAAGTTATTACAAGATATTGAATATATTTTTAAATGAACAATTGTCTTTAGAACAGTAACTGCTTGGTATCTTCCCTAGTGACAGTAGGATATCAGAATGATGGTTGCAACTGGCCAAGTGAAATATTGTATTTCTTCAGTGTTTTGCTGCCAGCAGTTGAGCAATACAAGGAAGGCCAGAGGTCATATCTGGAAAAGTTACCTAAGGCCAGGAAGAACCTAGAGGCTCAGACTGGCCAAGGGTCAGATCCATGAAGATGAGCTGAGAGGGCAAGGTCAAGCGGCCGAAACTGGGCACTGAGGCTGGGAGCAAGAGGCAGGCCTAGGCAGGAAGTTTGGGCAATGTGAAGTTGGGACCCAGTGGGTGGCTGCAGTGAGGACGGGCAGAAGAGAGGAAGGCACTGCTGACAGTGCCTGGCTGAGAACAGTGAATAAACTACTGAGGGAAGGGTGTCACAAAGGCTCCCCCTCCTTTGGTAGGTGATGGGCACTGACTGTAACCCAGCTCAGGGTTTCCGGTAACTGGGCCGAGAGTATTGATGGGTTCAGGTCAGAAGAGCAGGTCTGTGCATTTCCTGGTGGGCCCTGCACTCGGCGTAGTTCTCATTTCCCATTACTGCTTCTCTCTGACTCACTGATGGCTGCCACATGTCATTAGGCGGCTTTGCTGCCGCTTTCATTTTTTCCCAAAGGTATACAGAGGTTTGGGTCTTGACTTTTACATTGTTTTCCCCTGAGAGCTGGAGGAAGTGGCCTTCTGATAGTTTGGTTTGTTGAGTTGAATACTTACAGTGTCTTAACAGTTTCAATTTCCTTTCTCATAGATATTTGATCCTGATGACCTTTATGCAGGGGTCAATTTCTCCAAGGTTCTGAACACTCTTTTAGCTGTCAACAGAGCAACAGAAGGTAAGTAGGGCTTGAGATGGGTGGTGGGTTCTGGGTGACATGTTTGGGTTCACATGTCTCTGATTCCTCTGTGATCCAACTATGGCCAAAACTGTGCTGTTGGGACAGATTTCTCTCTTCCCCTTAAAAGAACCCCAATGGGTGCCAGATGCTTTAATTCGTCATACTTTAGGATTTCAACATAACTATTACAGATGTTTTCCTAATGCCCTTAATATAATAAGAATCAAGAAACAATTTCATTCAAAGCTATCGAATAGGCCCCTGAGTGTAACAAGGCAGAAAATTAAAAGGAAAAAGATCAGTTCCTTTTTTCATAAAGTTTACAAAATGCAGCCGTTACTTCCCTTTCCCCACCAGAGACATATTTTTTTTTTTTCTCATAGTTTTCAGTATGTCTTTGTCCATGTTAAGGAACCCTTCAGTAACCTTGCACTGGAAATGAAACTTCAGGTTCATAGTGAGAGAAAAGAACATCATTTATTTAAATGTTTAGTACCCATCACATTGACAGAATGAAATGAATATAAATCCTAGTACATGTGAACCAAATGATGATAACCTTAAAGGATAGCTTCATTCCTTCCATGATACAGTATCTTACTGATAGCAGGGCAGTAATAACCATAGTTAAAATGCGTTGAGCCCTTACCATGGGTCATGGCTGTCCTAAGAGCCATTGGTAGTCTCATTCAATCTTTGAAACAAGCCTGGGAGTAGGTGGAATAGGTGTCAGTATTAGGTCCATATTACAGATAAGGAAAGTCAGGCCCATAGTGGCTTGAGTAGAAAGTAAGCAGCAGACCTGGGATTCAGACCCACATCTCACTGACTCTAGAGCCCTGATGCTCCAACTTGGGTCTTGCTGCTCAAAACACTGGAAAGTCAACACGCTGTGTGCCCAGCACTGCCAGGTGCTACAAAGGAAGTGTAAGACGCGGTCCCCGCCCTGGAGAAAATTACCATCTATTTAGGGAGACTCAGCTTACCCACATGAAACAATTAAAGAACGAGAACAGACAATATAATCAAGTGCCAAAGAGGCTGGAGCATCTAGGAAGCTATCAAGTAATTACAGTTTTAGTCAAAAGAGCTGTATATAATAGCAGTAAATGTAAAAACACTTCTCTGAAGTTGTTCTTTTGCTTTCTGGAAGAAAATGCTTTGGCGCTATTGCAAGGCGTATAGCAGAAAGTACAGCTAATTCAAGTAACTATATTTAACACACATGACAACTATCCAGTTCTGGGCAGGGAGGATCGTATAATTCTAACATTATGCCATACAAATTATATGTTCCTTTGCCAAACTCTCCTAGCAAGTTTTACAGTCTCTTCCCTTGCCACAGATATTTATAAAATACAAGGAGGTGAAAGTTAAAACCCACAGCATCAAGGAAATTACTTGGATACTGAGCTTGTCGCCTAGGGAATGTTTGGGCTTTAGACTTTTGCAGTTTATATCTTTTAAAAATAAATGGAGAGGAAAAGAACTCTCATTTGAATTTGTCAGGAAGCCAACTCCTCCCTTTAGTATGCTCTGGGCATTCTGAAAACACCCAACTCAGCGCTGGGCTGATCGAATTTCACATGGTTTCAAGGAAAAGACTCTTGAGTTTGAGTTAAAAAAAAGATTCTAGTATCAAGACTGCATCTTTCCCAGACACACATTCTCTCTCATTCTCATTCTCCCATCCCCCAGGCACAAGGGAGATTTGACATCATATGTGCCACATAAACTGCTCCATGTGAGGAAGAAAAGAACCACTCGGTTATGGGCCAAAAAACAAAGCGAGAAATTTAAAATATTTCAAAGTAATAAGAGCCACAGACAGCTGTTTGGTACCCAATATAGTTCTGCTGGGGATCACAGGGCATACTGTTGCAAAGGGTTCAGGAGCAAAGAGTTGTAGAGAAATGGGTTAAGAGAAAATGTGGTTGTGTCGCTGTTTTTCATTCTACTGGAGAACAATGGCCAGTAAGGTTAAGGAAGAGAAGTTGGCCACTGCAAGGGAGGGGAGGGGGGATGAAATAAGTTCAGCATGTTCATCATGGAACAGTTAGAAGTCTGGTCAGATTGCTTTTGATAATGTCCCCTGAAAGATAATATTTTGCTGGAGACGTTTTTCTGACACAAGGGGCTCTCTTTACGGTGCCTTTTCCTCTTTTCACAGATCAGCTCTCAGAAAGGCCATGTGGACGTTCCTCTTCTCTTAGCGCTGCTAATAGTTCTCAGACAAACCCACAGGGAGCAGTTTCTAGCACAGCTCCAGGACTGCAAAGGCAGTCAAAGCCAGTGGTAAGTATGGTCCCCAATTCCCTTGGCCTGTTTTTAAATCTGTAAAATTCGATGGCTATCTTGGTTACATCTCCATAGGTGGTGAGATACTATCCTGTTGCTTTGGGGTGTTGTGATAAAATGAATTTGGAACCTCACCCCAATTCAGGCTGGCCCAAGGGAACGCATCAAAGGCATGTGGGCCACAGAGTCAGAAAGTCAGGGTTGAAGCCTCAAAGTTCTTTCTATCCCTTTCTACTGGAGTGGGTAGCCATTCTCTTCTCCAGGGGATCTTCCTGACCCAGGGATTGAACCCCAGGTCTCCTGCGTTGCAGGCAGATTCTTGACTGTCTGAGCCACCAGGGAAGCCCATCCCTTTCTAGAATTGAGCAACTGAGAACCCTATGCA
The DNA here is from genome assembly GCF_049115385.1 of Moschus berezovskii. Taxonomy (NCBI): domain Eukaryota; kingdom Metazoa; phylum Chordata; class Mammalia; order Artiodactyla; family Moschidae; genus Moschus; species Moschus berezovskii. Next base: position 126,911,105 of record NC_142488.1, on the reverse strand, counting down.
AATGTCAGTCGTTAGTCCGACTTCCTGAGGGAAGTTTGCTGTTATTTCCCCGTCACCACCCCCCCACCCCCGGCTTATTAGAGAACTAAATAGCTCCTGGCACACTGCAGGCAATCAATATATATTACTTGCACTCATCATCATCACTTCCATTTTCTTTTTCTCTTTGCATTCCTATTGAGCTCAAGAGGAGCTCCTGTATTGGGATGGCTCAGTTATCATTGCATTTGGTCTTAATGGGAGCTTTCTTTTGGAAGGAAGCACCCTAGCTTCTGCTCTTTTGAGACCTTTATTCCTTGTCAAATTCCACCCACTTGCTTTAAGCCATCAGGAGTTATTAGTTCCAAAGTACTTTAATTACTTCCAAAGCACTTAACCTTTTGAGATCAGAGATCCCTTTCAGAAGCTGATGAACACTGATATGGTTCCATACCCCTTGGGCCCTCTCAAATTGTATGCAAAATCTTCTCCCTGAATTTACTAGTCTCTGTTTTGGGTAAAGGCACATTGTGCTATCATCTTCTCAGAGACCTGTGACAGGTTAAGAGCTCCTGACTTGGGTAACTATGGGATATTTGATCTTTGCATATGACTAAGCCTTAGCCAATTTAAGATATTCTTAGTAATTGGGAGGTGGGAGGCAGATTTTATGAGAGGAGGTTAGTACCTAATTTTGGTCATGTAATTATGTAAGACTTTGTCTGGGTGTTGGGTACAGGCAGAGTGGGATAGTTTATTAATCTCTTTGTTTCCTAGTTCATTTAAATAAGTATCTTTCAGGAATTCCCTGGCAGTCCAGTGATTAGGACTCCATGCTTCCATTGCGGGGAGCCTGGGTTTAATTCTTGGTTGGGAAACTAAGATCCCCACAAGCTGAGTGGTGTGGCCAAAAAAATAAAAGTAGTATCTTTAGATAACTGGTGGGGGATAAGGAAATGAAGGCATGACCCCCTCCAAAATACACATCCTCAAAAATGCAAAAGTTTGCCTACAATTTTGAGGGCTTCTTCCCCTTCTTCTTACCGCCTGCGCCCCCACAAGGTCAACCTATGTTAGGCTCATTCCTAATTTAAAGATTCAAGACTGAGATAGACCTGGGGTTTTATCCTTGGTCACCCTACTTGATTTGCCTAAATTCATAGAATTTCTGCCCCAGCCTCATTGAGATGAGTACCTAATCTGGTGTGACTTTTATTTCTCCAGGAGATGACGGAAAATGGAAGTCACCAGTTGATAGTAAAGGCGAGATTCAACTTTAAGCAGACTAATGAAGACGAGCTGTCTGTCTGTAAAGGGGACATCATTTATGTCACTAGAGTTGAAGAAGGAGGCTGGTGGGAAGGCACATTAAATGGGAGAACGGGCTGGTTCCCTAGTAATTATGTCCGAGAAATTAAATCCAGTGGTAAGTCAATCTTTTCAAACCTTTTTTTCACTCTGACTCCTCTATTTTCTTGGTCTTTGGATGGAAAATCTTGCAGTTTTCCTTGGTTCACAGAATTGTTTGTACTGGTATGTGTGAAAAAGACTAGAACAGAACTGGGGGGAAAATCTGTGATTAGATATTTTGAAGCCAAGTTGTATTTGGATTACATCAAGGCGGCGAAAAGCTAAAAATGCAAAAGAATTAAAAGCTTAGACAACTGTTCCACCTTAACTATGTCCCTTTCTGCTACTAATTCTAGCCCATGTAGCCCATGTGCAAAGTCCTTCCTGCTACTCCAAGAATCACTGATGGCAGAATACAATAATAAGAGAGGCCATGTGCTCACTTCCTTTTTTAGCCCTAAGCTCTTTAAGCAGACTTAAGTCTAAATGTCTCAGAGATATGTGGGAGAAATAACAATCACAAGGCTGCAGGAAGCTGTCTGGCCACTTTGATTCTGAATAAGATTGCCCTTAAACTCATTGCACACTGCTAACTGTTTACCCGTTTTCATGATGATACCCAGAGAAATGCAATCTAACCACTCATCAGTAATCATTCTAGAACTTTCTTAGGTAACTTACTTGCCTTTTATTCTTCAAAAAACTAAATCTTGCTTATATTACAAAACCAACAAAAATCCCTGGCATTATAAAAATATGTCATAATACAGATAAAATAAGGTTCAGTTATTCACATTATTATAGCTCTTCCTGCTTCAAAACTATTTACCCAGGGGCTCCTTTTGAGTAGTTAGCTCCTTGGTATATTTTTTCCTTTGGTCAATGTCTTTTTTGCTTTTTTAATACCTCAAAATTAATACTATTATTTAATAAGATTATAGGCTCACTGTAAGTTAAAACTTATTGAAATAGATAATGGAGATGATAAAAGTTCCCCTCTCATCTCTTCCTCCAGATAACCACTGTTAGGAGCTTTTCCCTAAAGTATTTGAGCTAAAATTTAGCTTCACGCTTTTCTGTGTTGTGTCGGGTGAAGGAGGAGCATTTCCTTTAATGGAATGAGTATTTACTAACAGATTTATAATTATATGTGTGTGTGTAAATGTCTTAGTGTCTTTTAGTACTGGGAATCGAGGAGTTTCTGTTGAGCCCTGAAGTATTTTCATGGGCTTTGCGTGGAATTTCCTTTGTTTTGATGATTTTCACAGCCGATTTTTACCCCTTTTACATCTTTCAATGTATATAACCTGATTGTTAGAATCTCTAAATAATTTGACAAATTCACCCTAACTTTGTTCACTGATTCAATGCCTTCATCAGAAAAGTAAAAGAAACAGCGCTTGCTGCCTGGCCTGGCCTGGGAATCCCAAGCATTGTTGAGGGGCTATAGGTAACAGACAGCACGGCACACTCCTTATAGTGTCCCTTACTGAGATGCCTTGTAGCATATAGTCTGGCTCCTCCCTTGTGAACCAACCACCCTGAGCTATTTGTCCTGGTCTTGGACCCCTTCTCTTTGAGTTTTTCCTAAACTCTCTTTGGTTTACAACTCAGTTAAGGATGCACTTGGCAAGCTCTGGCTCTTGTTTGAGCACCTGGGGAACCTAACCCTTAGAAACTCTTTTCCAGCTGTCAAGAATAGGTCTGGGTAACTGGGGTCAGGAGGCCGGCCCATCAGGGAAAACCTAGGACTGAAAGAGTATGGACCACTTCCCCCCTAGTTTATTGCAATAGCTTCTTAACTGGCATCCCGCCCCTGTCCTCGTCACTCCTATAGTGTAATTTAAACTCAGTAGCCAGAGGGTACTTTTAAAATGTACCCTGAGCACTATTAAAATGATTGAGAGGGTACTTTTAAAATGATCCTTTTAAAATGTGACTTGAGTACTATAATGGCTCCCATCTCAAAAACAGTGAAGGTCAAGATCATCACAGTAGTCTACATGGCCTCCACGATTTGGCCTCTGGTGTCCCCTCTGACCTTCTTTCTGACCTCTCTCCCCCTCACTTGTCCCACTTCAGCCACGCGGGCCTCCTGGTTGCCTGTTGCAGACAGGTTCCTGCCTCACCTGCTATCCCTCCACCCTTACCTGCTTCAGGTCTTTGCTCCCTTGTTGGCTTCGAAGTAGCATCTTATCCGGTCACCCAGGGGGAAATTGGACCCTGTTCCCACTACTCTTGTCCCCTTTCCCTTTTGTAGGTTTTTTTTTTTATCATTTATTTCTAACTGTATATTTATTTATTTATTTCATTTACCATCTGTATTCTACCATTAGCATATAAGTGCCACAAGGGCAGAGATATTTTTTCTGTTGGTTTGGCTTGGTAAATATTTGTAAAATGAATGAATGAATGTTGTGGGCAGGTCATTCAATTCTGTTCAGCTTGTTCATTGAGTATTTCCTGGGTACTGGGTGGGGCAGTTCTGTACTTATCCACTCAGTCATGTCTGACTCTTTGCGACCCCGGACTGTAGCCCACCAGGCTCCTCTGTCCATGAGTATTCTCCAGGCAAGAATTCTGGAGTGGGTTTCCATGCCTACCTCCAGGGGATCTTCCCAACCCAGGGGTTGAACCCAGGTCTCCCGCATGGCAGGCGGATTCTTTACTATCTGAACCACCATGGAAGCCCAAGAATACTGGAGTGGGAGCCTATCCCTTCTCCAGGGGATCTTCCTGACCCAGGAATTGAACTGGGGTCTCCTGCATTGCAGGTGGATTCTTTTTACCGACTGAGCTACCAGGGAAGCCCACTTGGTGGGGAGGGTTTTGTAATAATCTGTCCTCATGGACTCTGCCCCCAAGGACTTTGGAGTCTAGTAGTCAGGATAGGTGTGTACAGGACAGGTTAGGACAGAGTCACACAAAGTTATATGTACAAAGCTATTGGAAGAGTAAAGAAATTATTTGATTAACAGTATTGGCTTGAAGCTCAACATTCAGAAAAAAAAGGTCATGGCATCTGGTCCCATCACTTCATGGGAAATAGATGGGGAAACAGTGGAAACAGTGTCAGACTTTATTTTGGGGGGCTCCAAAATCACTGCGGATACTGATTGCAGCCATTAAATTAAAAGACGCTTACTCCTTGGAAGGAAAGTTATGACTAATCTAGATAGCATATTAAAAAGCAGAGACATTACTTTGCCAACAAAGGTCCGTCTAGTCAAGGCAATGGTTTTTCCAGTGGTCATGTATGGATGTGAGAGTTGGACTGTGAAGAAAGCTGATCGCCGAAGAATTGATGCTTTTAAACCGTGGAGCTGGAGAAGACTCTTGAGAGTCCCTTGGACTGCAAGGAGATCCAACCAGTCCATTCTAAAGGAGATCAGTCCTGGGTGTTCATTGGAAGGACTGATGCTAAAGCTGAAACTCCAATACTTTGGCCACCTCATGTGAAGAGTTGACTCACTGCAAAAGACTCTGATGCTGGGAAGGACTGGGGGCGGGAGGAGACGGGGACGACCGAGAATGAGATGGCTGGATGGCATCACCGACTCGATGGACATGAGTTTGAGTGAACTCTGGGAGTTGGTGATGGACAGGGAGGCCTGGCGTGCTGTGATTCATGGGGTCGCGGAGAGTCGGACACGACTGAGCGACTGAACTGAACTGAACTGAACTGAAGAGGAAAGAAGCACTTGACTTTGGTCTTGAATGATGAAAAGAGGCTTCTGATGGGCAGAGGATAGAAGCAGTTAGTAAGTTAAAGCTGGGAAGTAGGGAAGCATGGAGTGAGTGGTAGGAGGATTTGGGTTGAGGGTCAGGTGAGTGAAGAGAAGGGGTGTGGCTGGAGCTACTTTAAGAAGGCTGTCAATGACAAGCTGTAAGCAGGGGATTGCGTGTGGTTTAGAGAAATCTTTCTAGTGGTGATGTTGGAGCTGGATGGCAGGAAAGTGGTGGGGATAATCAAGGAGGATGTGGGGAAAGCAGTAAAGACTACTGCTGAGGTCCCAGCAATCGACTTTGATGACCGTGGAGAAGAAGAGAAAGTGGATGGATGCAGTAGAGACTGTGAAACCAGAATCAAGAAAACTTGCTGACGATTAGCCATGAGGAAAGGGAAGAGGTGAACATCATGCCAAGTCTAGGGGTCCAGGTTGATGGCGAGCTCCTTAAGGGCATGCAGTGTCATCCACCTAGCGGGGCAGCAAAGGTTAATTTGCCAGGAGTAGGATATCAGTTCTACGATGAGGGCACCAGTGAGGCACAGAAACCTGAGGCATGCCTCTTGCCCTCGTGGTGTTCCTAGTCTTGTGGGGAGATGGTCTTATTAGCATATCAGATGCTAAGTTCTAAATACAAGGCGGTCTGGAGGATGGTGAGCAGAAGAGAGGTGCCCAGCTCATCCTGACAAGGAGGTCAAGCGGAAATTATTCATCTTTGTGTATCTGTGTGTGTCCATAGTGCCCAGTGTAGTGCTTAGACATAGGAAATGTTTGCTTCATGCTGAACTCCCTTAACAGAGAAGATAGGAGGGTGTGTGTGTGTGTGTGTGTGTGTGTGTGTGTGTTGGGGGTGATTGGTACTGGAAGATGATGAGTTGTTTTGGACATGTTGAGTGGAGGCGCCAGCAGGTTATCATTCTGAAGATTTCTAGCAGGTTGGCAGGATGAATTTAGAGCATGGGAGAGAGGTAAGAGCTAGAGATTCAACTGCCAGTGGACACTCTAAAGTGGTGGATGATGAAGTGTCAAATAGATAGCAGATCATCAGTGGACAGAGAGTACACTGTGACTGGAGAGGTTGGGAGAGGCTTCCTGGAAGAGATAGGACTTGAGCTGAACCCTCAAAGACACGGAGGCTGTGTGGATAGGTCCAAAAGAGAGGAGGACAATATAAGTTGTAGTGATTGTTTGGGGAGAATGAAAACCATGAAAGATCTGTGGTAGTTCAAATGGAGAGTGTTTAAGAAACTGTGGAGGATATTAACTTGGTGTAATGCAAACATCTTGTTGGGAAAGTAGGTATCAGCTCTTTGCCGACTTGAATGCTTTCCCACCCATATCTTGCTGCACAAAACAGTAAGAAGGCCACAACCTACTTAGAATGCTGCTGAGGGACAATCTAAACTCAATGTTTTGCTGTTTTATCACCTGGAGAAGGGAATGGCTACCCACTCCAGTATTCTTGCCTGGAGAATTCTATGGACAGAGGAGCCTGGTGGGCTATAGTCCATGCGGTCGCAAAGAGTCAGACACGACTGACTTACTAACACTTAGAAGATACTTGTCAACTTTGGAATGTCTTTCCATAAAATCCATAGTGATGTGTCCACTTAGGAAAGAACATTTATCTTTAAAGAGTCTTTAAAAATTATTTCTAGATTAAATCAAAGAAACGAAACCTTCAATTTGGAGTTTTCAACCCCTCTGCTATACAACTTCTGGGTCCTTTATAAAGTTGAATCAGGCATGGAACAAAGGACTTCGGTGATCTCTGTCTGCTTACTGTTGGGCCAGATGTGTAACACGGAGATCACTGGAAGAGTCAGGAATTCTGGAATATTCATTCATGGTAGCCTGGGTACAATTCAGGCTGATGCTACAGGTTCTTTTGTCTTAGAAATCAAACAAAGGAACTCCAGTCCCAGGCAACCCTCAGCCCGCAGATGGCTCTGCTGGCTCCGCAGTGGAGAGCTGTGCAGTTTTGTTCCATTGACAAGAGCACTTCATGCTCTGGTAAGTTTGCCCTTGGGGAATGGATTTTTAAGTTTGAGAAATCCTCTGTAACTTTTGTCTAGAGGTAATTATGGCCGAAGCCCTGGAGACAGTTTCTTCCTCTCTTCAGGAGGAGGTTGATTTCTGAGGACTTACAGAGCCACCACTCTAATTCTGTATAAAGTTGAGAAATAGAATAGTTGAGTATAATGTTTTACACACACACACACACACACACACACACACACACACACATCTTTCAATGTGAGTTTAAGGCTGAAGATAGAATTGCTTTTTGTGACCATGATGACAAAAGCCTCTCCCCAAGAATTACAGAACTCAGACACAGGTGACATTAGGAAGCTCTTGTTACCAGTCCTGCTGGCCACCTTTCAATTTCTTATCACATGAGAAAAATAAACCCCATTTTGTGGAAAAAATATTTTTTTCAAGGATCTTACTTCTTGAAAAGTATGTGTATGAATAACTTAGTCTTTATATAAACTACAGAAGCTCTTTTTTTCATCATTTCATTTGACTCAGATACATGATAAATAAGAAAATTAGCCATTTATCCTGTTTTTAGTCTTTTTCTTCAAAATTAGTGGTAACTTGTAAGTGACCTTGTTGTCTACACATCAAAATCATGTTTGCCACTACATCACAGTAAGTTATATCTCAGTAATGCAGTAGGTTATATCTCTCCTTAAAATTTTTGTCTTTGTTACCAAGAAAGGGTGAAGGTTTTATCAGGACTTTGCATTAAAATTTTCCTGGCTATTGAGGCAAATATGATTGGAGCAGATATTTTATGCAAGTTCTGTTTTCTTCAGCTGATTCAGTTAAGGGGTCAATAAATCCTTCTAAAACTTCTTTGCAGGTAAATATAGATGTCAAATGAGGGGATTAGGTAGATGGCTAATTAAATTTGTATTAAGGCAGATTAAGAAATGACTCTTCCTACTTATTCTAATCCAAAACCATGATGGGGCTTTATATTTAGACTTCCTGTTTTAATCCCCAGGGTGTATCACACAGATCCTTCACATCCAGAGAAAACCAGTTATCACTAGATTTCTTTTTGACTTGTCACCACCAACAGTCATACGAATCTATACCTTAGCGAGGGAGAGGAATGGGGAAAGGGTCGTTACATGGGAATAAGGACGATTTCTTTTTTTCCCAACATTTGTAGCATTTTTTAATTGAAATATTTGTTATTGTTGTTTAATCACTAAGTCGTGTCCAACCCTTTGTGACCCCATGGACTGTAGCCTGCCAGGCTCTTCTTTCTATGGGATTTCCCAAGCAAGAATACTGGAGTGGGTTGCCATTTCCTTCTCCAGGGGATCTTCCTGACCCAGGGATTGAACCCGGGTCTCCTGCATTGCAGGCAGACTCTTTACTGACTGAGCTACAAGGGAAGCCCCAGTTATATAGTATTATATAAATTATACAATATAGTGATCACAATATTGAAGGGTTATACTCCATTTATAGTTATCATAAAATATTTGCTGTATTCCTCATGTTGTACAGTATATCCTTGTAGTTTATTTTATACCTAATAGTTTGTACCTATTACTCCCCTATCCCTGTATTGCCCCTCCCCCTTCCCTCTCCCCACTGATCACCAATAGTTTGTTTTCTGTATCAGTGAATTTGCTTCTTTCTTGTTATATTCACTAGTTTTATTTTTTAGATTCCATGTATACATCATATTGTACAGTATAGTATTTGTCTTTCTCTGACTTATTTCATTTAGCATAATGCCCTAGGAAGGTTACTTACGTCTATACCTGTGTGACACTGTTGTTGTTTGAGTTATGCTAAATAACCCATTTGAATTCATTACATTGATTGATTTCTTTTTTGTTGATTGAATTGAATTGACCAGTTTTTTAATGGCCTTAGAAACACCACCTAAAAGGTTTATGTTTTCATATTAGTTCTGGTTAGGTTATATTGGGGAGGAAGTTTTCCTCTACCCTTCTAGGTTCTTTTGAAATTGATAACTGACAGATCAACAAGCGAAAATCACAAAAAATTTTTAATGTCTACATGGAAGAGACCCAGGGGAACTGAGTAAGTTGCCAAAATGGTGAAACGTTCACCTTAAATACCATCTTCAGCTAAAGATAAAAGAGGGTGTTGGGGGTAGTGGTTTGAGACTTCACAGGGGAGGAAGGCAATTGACATAGAGATGGAAAAGCAAATGTTTGGCAAATAAATGTTTGCTGGGTTTTGCAGAGACCATGAAATACAGAGTGGACTCTGATCTCCAAGAGTTGTCCCCACCACCCCCAGCCCATGTTCTTTGCAGATGTCTCTGCTGATAGCTCTGTTCTGGGAACAGGCTCTTTACCTAAATTCTCTAGGCATCTAAGGGGGAGGTAAAAAGAAAGACTTCCTGAGTCTTTATAGAGCCTTGATTGTTTTCAGCTCAATATAATGCACGTGCCAAAGAGACGTTTTGCGGAGGGAAAATTGACCCCTCTTGTGTCATTTGGAACCACCCCCAGGGACTGAACTTGTCTCTTCTGAACCTCCACGTATTCATTCCTTCTCTGTGTGTCTCGCTGAGAGTGGGTTTCAGCTAAGACCGCACGTGGTAAGAGTAGGCAGTGGTGGGCTGGGGGTAGAGGGTAAAGGAGGAACAAGAGGCAAGAACTGTCACTGAAACCTGGTACTGGTGTTTTTCTCTTTGCATCCACCCCTTGAATTTTTTCATGGGGCCGGTTGTTTGCAAAGGCTGCATTTTAAAAGACTTTCCAAGGTTGTCCTTCCAAATCTGTTTTCCTTCTTCTCTCGGGGTTGATTCCCCATTCTGCACCAAGACTGCAGGGACATCGAGACCTTCCAGCACGACACTGAGTGACAGCAGGCATCCTTGCCTTGTTCCTGATCTTGGGGTTCAGAATGCATTCAGCTGTAGGTTTTTCTCCACTAGGTAAGATGCTAGCTGTAAGGTTTTTGTAGATGCTCTTTATTGAGTTGGAGAAGTTTTTTATTCCTATTTCTTTCTGGAAGATTTTGTTGAATGGGTATTGAATTTTGTCCTGTGATTTTTCTGCATCATTTGATATTATCATGTGATTTTTCTTTTTAGACTATTACTAACATGGGTTTCATCTATTGATTTTTGAATATTTAACCAACTTGTATCCATGGGATGAATTCCATGGTATAAAGTTCTTATAAAATATTCCTGAATTCTATTTACTGATACTTTGTTAAGGTTTTTTCCTAGAAATTCATGAGGGATATGGGTCTGCAGTTTTATTTTTTGTACTGTCTTTGTCTGGTTTTGGTGTCAGTGTAATAGTGACTTTACAAAATGAATTCCTTTATTTTCTGGAAGAGATTGAGAAGAATTGCTATGACTTCTTCCTTAAACATTTGGTAGAACTCTCCATTAGAACCCTATGGGCCTGGAGATTTCCTTTTTTCCAAAGTTTTAAATTTATAAATTCAACTTCCATACTAGTTATAAGGTTCTTCACATGGTGTATTTAATATTGGGTGAACTGTGGTAGTTTTGGTTTTCTGAGAAATTGCTCCATTTCACACCTAATTATCATATTTATGTGTTTTGAGTTGTTCATACTATTTATTATCTTTCTGGTATCTCTAGAGTCTGTAGTGATATCCCATATTTCACTTCTCATATAGGCAATACGTGTCTTCTCTCTTTTTTCCTCTGTCAAGTCTTGCTAAAGTTTGACTATTTCATTAAAATTTTTTTCACTATAATTTTTTTATTGAAGTGTGATTAATTTACAATATTGTGTTAATTTCAGGTGTACAACAAAGTGATTTGGTTATACATATATATGTATATATCTCTATATTTTGAAAAATTATTTTCCATTATAGGTCATTACAATATACTGAATATAGTCCCCTGGGCTATTCAGTAAATCCTTGTTAACAATTTTATTGATCTTATCAAAGCACCAGCTCTTTTAGCGTTATGTTCAGCCACCCAGGAATCTCCATGGCAGTCACTGTTTTCTTTCATGTTTCCTTGTTCTGCTTTACATAGTTACCATTCTTTTTCAATTGCAGTGACCAATTCCTTTGGGCTTTCCTTTCCTCTTCTGCGTCTTAGCAGACTTTCCATTACTGTTTACCCTTCCTTTTGGCCTTGCTTTCGAAAGGCAACCACATCTTGCTGGTTTCTCTGGAACGTTCTATTTTTATCAGACTGGTTTATGTCATAATTACACAAAACAACCAAGTTCTAAGTAGCATCAGGGCTATACTGTAGAAAACTTGCTTAATAAAAATTAAAAGAGTTTGGTAATTGTTGATTTCAAGTATGCTGAAGAGTCCAAAACCATAGTGTGGTGGTGGGGGCGAGCACCAAGCTTGGCAATACAGTACTTGGGTTCATGTCCTGACGTTGCCATTTATAATCTCAAGTAATAGTCTGGGTGGCTTTGAATTGCTCAGATTTATCCACTAAAGCCTCGTGAAGCCACTATGTGGATCCAGGCAGATCTTAAACTAGATATGCCCCATTTTTTGTCGCTGAAGAGTGGGAGAATTGGCCCTCATTGCTGCCTTTTTGCTGTATTTCCACTTTACACAGCCTGGTCCAGCTGGACAGTTCACTGTCACAGGAACAGCCCTGCCTTGAGTGTTACCATTTCTACAGCTGTGCTCCTGGAATCTTCCCTGCTGAGTAAACACTCTACTGTCTTCTCAGCCTGTTTGAATTCTAGCCCCGATCCAGGGACAGATCAAATAACCCCCTGCCCAGCAAGGTCTTCTCTGACCATCCCAGATTGAACTGATGGCCCCTCTGAGCTCCGAGGTGGATGGGGAACCACTGCTTATGCCATCGACCAGGCCCTTCAGTAGCTTCCTCTCTGGACGTCCTGCTGCTCGGGAGCACGGGCTCTTGTCAAGACACACCTGGGCTTCAGTCTTGGCTCTGCCATTTCCCAAATTCATGCCCTTAGGCAGCTGACCTCACCTTTCTGTACTTTAGTGACCTCTCCAAAATGAGAAGATCATCTGTGCCTCACAGGGTCGTTGTAAAGATCAAATAAAATGTCCTAAAAGCTGTTAAGTGCCAAGTAAACATAAAGGATATTTTAAATATAAAAATAATTAGAAATCAAAGTTAAATGGAAAAATGTTCATGAAATAGTGTTGTAATAAGACACATGATAAAAGGAATAGGAAGACATACTTCAGAACGTTACTGTGGATGATGATTAGCTCTTGGTGACAGGTTAATTGTTGGTTTTTCTTTTCTATATATTGCATTTTTTAGCAGTGGAATGTCATAGATATAAAACTAGAACATATTACTTTTAGAAAAGGAAAGATCAAGGCCTGATGATAATACTTGGTTATGTATACTCTGCCATACTTCAGAAGGAATTTAAAGCAGCATGCAATATAATATAGCAAGGTAAAAATGGAATATAAAGCAGTGGCACAAAGGACAAAATGAGAGTAGGGAAGATAGTCTGTAGTGACACTGTTAAACATTTATGATTGCTGTCTTGTATTTTTTATTTTTTAAATTTCTTTTGGCTGCACAAGGTGGCTTGTGGGACCTTAGTTCCCTGACCAGGGATTGAACCTGATCCCCTTGCAGTGCAAGTGAGGAGTCTTAGCCACTGGACCACCAAAGAAGTCCCCTGTCTGTGTTTTTATTAAGTGGTTTCTTTGTTTTTTTAAAAAAAGCATCCTGCGATGTCTCTTAGTCATGAGTTTAATAGATAAGACAAACTTTGTAAAAGAAAGACAACATTTTATAGCACAATGTAATGATATTAAAATGATACGTAGAAGAATTTCCTACTAGTTTTCAGTGTATTCAAGATTCTGATTATTTTATTCTGGGCACAATAAACAGCCAGCCCCAAGAAAGAATGGCTGCTATTATCTGTATTATGTTATTCTTGTATGGTTAGTTGCAAGTTACAAACATAACATATTTGGTTAGCATTCCTTTGCTTATCTGTTTTATAATAAGTCGAATTGAGAGGCAGATGAGTGAATAAACAACCCAAACTGGATCTGAAGTTCTTGACCCTGTCATTAAGAAACTGTGACTTGACCATCTGTAGTTTAGTAAGATTATAGCTTCACTTGTTTAGAAATGTACACTTCCTTTGAGCCTTCCACTTGACAATATTTATAATGTTAGTTGACCTATGTTATAAAATGTTCATCTGAGACTTGTGTGATATTAACACAATTTAAATGTCTTTTTCACAGAGAGACCTCTCTCCCCCAAGGCTGTCAAAGGATTTGAAGCAACTCCACTTACCAAGAATTATTATACTGTGGTGAGTGTTCAGATGATGAACAAAAATTTTCTTGACTCTATATGGAGAACCACTGAAGTATTGAGGCAACACCAATGGAAGACAGGAGAAAGTTGCATTGCAAGGGTCGAATGTCAGCTTCATTATAATGGAACTCTTCTACTTGTAGGTTTCTTATAGATGTCTAGACGTTTTACATCCACTGTATTGAGTAATTCAAGGGTAGCCCAAAGATTCAGAGCAAGGCCTTTTAAACTGCAACAAAAGAGAAATTGGCTGATATGTTGACATTATGGGGAAATTCAGCAGTTAGAGCTAGTCTTATTGATAGGAGGTGAATTCCCAAGTTCCTTTAATGCAGTTAAAGTTTACATGATTGCATAGTGTGATTTTATTTTAGAATCAATCAATCTGCTATGATATCCTTGGAAATATTATCAACCTTGTTCTTGAGGAGAGCCCAAAGGGAAAACTGCCCTTTGGCACAGAGGGAGGAATGAAATGGCTCTGGCTTGAACACAGATATGTCAAAATATATAAGCTATAAATAGGGCATGTGCAATACTCAAAATAAGTTCCTGTTTGAAAAAGAAATTGTATAATTTCCCTTAATCTACTCTGTTTTCCCCCATGTCTTATTTCCAGACTTGGCCCAGTCACTAATGAAAAGGTCAAGTCCTTATAACCTCGAAGTCTCCCTGTTTGGTAGCCTTGTCATCTTCCCCATCACAGCTGAAATATAGTTTAACTTTTCACGTAATGTTCTATGTGTGTTTTTGCTGCCGACTGCTTTCATCCTGTGCATGGATAAACAGTTTTTATTTTATTTTTTGGCCATACTGCGTGGCTTGCGGGAGCTTAGTTCCCAGACCAGGGATGGAACCCATGCCCCCTGAGGTGGAAGTGCGGTGTCCTAACCACTGGACCGGCAGGGGATTCCCTCAAGAGTTTTTAAATCTCTGTATACATTTGGTTTCAAAAAATAAAATATCATTCTTCAGTGAGTTTGCTTCATGATGATAACATGAACAGTAGTTGGTATGAAAAATCAGGTAGGAACTTCATAGGTAGCATGGTCAATAATCATAGGGGATAATTTTGTCACTGTTTTCCTTTTACATTTCTGAGGTTAAAATATATCACCCAACAGAGCTAGGCTCCCTTCTCTCTTCATCCCTGATCACTTTTTTTTAAACTGATAATGTTTTGATGCATTTCCTACACATATATAGCTATATATCATTATGTAGTTGTAATCATGCTATCTACACAATTTGTGTTCTGAGTTGTCACTTAAGGTTATCATATTTTCAATTATTTATTTGCCTTGTAATTTATTTTTTCTTCTAGTTTTATTGAGAAAAAATTGACATGAAACATTGTAAATTTAAGGTGTACAGCATAATGATTTGACTTACATACATCATGAAATGATGACCCCAGTAAGTCATTGAATATCCATGATCTCATAGAGTTACAAAATCAAAGAAATAGAAAAATACGTGTTTTCCTTGTGATGAGAACTCTTAAGATATACTATCTTAACAACAGTCATAAAGAGCATACAGCAGTGTTAATTATATTTATCATGTTGTACTTTATATCCCTAGTATTTATAACTGTGAGTTTGTACCTTTTGACCACCTTCACACAATTCCCCCCCCCACCTCTAGTCCTGAACATTTCTTTTAGCTTCCAGGTGAACCCCAGTGATTAAATTTTTAATGGAAGGGTGTAGTCAAATAGTGAATGAAAGTGTTACAATAGATGCTTCTCCCTGCCGGTCTGGAGCATACAGTCACTCTGCTTTGACTGTCTCTGCCTCTGCTGAGTGTATCAATTTAAAATGTTGTTGGGATTATCCAAGGCAGACTAACCTCTGGGATTCTTATGGGCATTATACAAATCCTATCTGTACTATCAGAGAAGGCAATGGTAACCCACTCCAGTACTCTTGCCTGGAAAATCCCATGAATGGAGGAGCCTGGTAGGCTGCAGTCCATGGGGTCGCTAAGAGTTGGACACGACTGAGCGACTATACCAACTCAAGATGTACTGCACTTTCTATCACCAACCTCCTGTTGGAGTCCATGTACCTTATTTCCACTTCTCGCTGTTATAAACAATTCCACAGTGAACATCCTGTGTGTAACTTTGGCAAAGTGTATAAAGATCTGTAAGTTGGAGTCCTAGAAGTTAAATTGTTGAGCCAAAAAAAAATATATATATATATATATATTTAAATTTTTCTCAAACCAAACTTAATTTAAAAAACCCAAAAGGTCTTGGGGAGCCCATGATGGCCTGAGAAGGAACTATAGAGCCATAGTTATGAATATCGCTGGATTATTGAGACCAGTTGGACTTACTATTGTAATTAGATATGCAGGTGAAGGGATTTGGGCTAGTTGTTGGTGTTTTTTAAAAACCTATGTTTTTGAATATTTAGGCAAATTTTTAGCAGCAACAAATTCAAAATATGTTCCGAGTGTTCTGATCACCCTCCCAATCTGTGTTGAATACCTGAGTACTCACCCACAGTATTTGGAGATCTGGAAAATCAAGTTCACCCATATGTAAGTTGTCCGCATCTCATCTCACATTAGCTCTTCTTCCTAAGAGTCATTAATTGTAGATGCTTTCCGTTGCTAGTTCTATAAGAGCACTAGTGTCTGATTTTTACTTCATTTTTTTAAAAACAGGAAGAATTTTTATATTATATAAATAATGATTAAAAAATCAGACAGTGCAGGAAAAGTATAAAGAAGAAAATAAATATCACCTGTAATTCCACCACTCAGAGATGATCATCATTAACATCTTGCTGAATCTGATGCCAAACTTTCTTTGATGTGTGGGTGTGTGTATACATATATACATATACATAGTCTGTTTAAAGATAAATATAGCTATAAATAAAACAGGAACTATGTCTTCTTCATTATTTCTCCTTCATGGAGATTATTTTCTTCTCACACCCTGACGATACTGTCTGTGATCAGACATGTTCTTATGCTCTTGCATTCAACGAGTCCTCGCTAGTCTAAATGCTTTCTTTATTTTGGTCTTGTCTATTAGGGTTCTCCAGAGAGACAGAACCAATAGATACATATAGAGAGCTTTACTGTAAGGAACTGGCTTGTGTGATTATGGAGGCTGAGAAGTCCCATGATCTGCCATGTGTGAGCTGAAAACCCAGGACAGGTGGTGGTGTAGTTCAGTCTGAGTCTAAAGGCCTGAGAACCAGGAGAGCTAAGGGTGTAAACATTCCAGTCCTCGGGCAGAAGATGTTCCAGCTCAAGCAGTGAGGTACAGAGAGAGCCAATTCTCCCTTCCTTCATCTTTTTGTTCTATTCAGGCCAACAGATTGGATGATGCACATTGGGGAGGGCAATCTGCTTTACTCAGGCTACTGGTTCAAAGTTCACCTTATCTGGAAACACTCTCACAGACATGCCTAGAAATATTATTTAATCTGGACATCTCATGACCCAACCAAGTTGACACATAAAATTAACTGTTACATCCTGTAAGCTTGGGCAGGATAGAGACTTCTTGGAGTTTGCGGATCTGCATACATTCTCTCCCCCTTTTCAAGTTTCTGAGGGATTGTCAGCTGATCTCAGACCCATTCAAGCCTCAGTTTGCTTCTGGTGGCGCATCAGTTCTGAAATGTTTAGAAGTTCTCCAGTATGATCAAAGTGACGTAGGGAGCCCACCTCAGACCTACATCTGCCATGAGGCATGTTTAATGTGTCTAACTGAGGCTTGGCCTCTCCTAGCTGGTTGTTTTGAAAGGGAGTTTAGCATCCTTTAGGGACATGGCAGCCTAGAGGAGGCTTTTGCTGCTCCTGACTTTGGTTCCTTCATTGTCCTAAAAATTCACTGTCATTCGTTAAACGTCTCTCACCATTGAACAAAAGCATATCATTTTCTATGAGTTATTTTTCTAATAATCTTCTGCTCGGTGGATCTCTTTGCCTATTGTAGGTTGATGTTATGTGTCAGGAGGGATTAAAAATAAAGAAGAACAATAGCAACAAAAGAAAATGGTGACTATGTGAGGTGATGGATGTGTTAATTAGCTTGATCGTGGTGATCATTTCATAATGTGTGCATATATCAAAATGTCAAGTAAGATATCTTGAATATATATAATTTTTATTTGTCAATTAGATTGCAATAAAACTGAAAAAGAAAGAAAAGAGGACACTATGTAGCTTAGTTGTCAGGCTTCATTTGCATGCAGCGCTTAGGTCTTGGCATCCGTGGTCTTACTGGGAAGACAGGACCAACGTGGTGTAAGCCACATGGCAGGCAATGATGTCAAGTGACGAACTGTCCTAAGATGAGTTGTTCCAGATGTGGCTGGGAAATCTTTTGCATTTGAAAGCCCCCAGGGAGACCATTAAAACTAGATATCTGGGATCCACATCTGGCTTGTTACATCAGAATCTTTGGCCATAGGTCCTAGTAAACAGCATTTTTAAACAGTTCCCTCAGCTGCCTTCTCTCCATTCCTCACAGGCGATTCTGATACTCACTAAACTAAAATTCAAAAATCAATAAAGGAAAATATTGGATTTCCTAGGTGTATCAGTGGTAAAGAATCTGCCTACCAATGCAGGAGGTACAGGAGATGGGAGTTTGATCTATGGGTTGGGAAGATCCCCTGGAGAAGGGAATGGCAACCCACTCCCATATTCTTGCCTGGACAATTCAATGGACAGAGGAGCCTGGCAGGTTATAGTCCATGGGATCACAGAGAGTCAGACATAAATTAGTGACTAAACAACAACAGCAACAGGAAAAGGTTGAATGGCAGAGAGGATTGAGGGCACGTTATGGTTTAGATAAGCAGAGAAGAGCTGGAACGGGAGTCAGGCAGGGAGAACCATGTGAGCATATTCATCCCGGCAAGAATGTGCCTGCAACCTGTCCTTGCAGAAGGGACTGCATTCTCTTCCATTCCCATCAAAATGCCTCTCAGAGGGTGAAAGTCCTTATTTATTGCAACAAGTGCAGCCCACTGTAAGAATGTGGACCTTTGTGCTGCCACAAATAGGCCAGGCTCACAGTAATTCTGATACAAGCACCCCTCAAAGATATTGCAGGTTTGATTCCGTGAGTGCTCAGTCGTTCAGTCGTGTCTGACTCTTTGTGACCCCATGGACTGTAGCCCTCCAGGCTCCTCTGTCCCTGGGATTTCCCAGGCAAGAATACTGGAGTGGGTTGCCATTCCCTTCTCCAGGGAATCTTCCCGACCCAGGGATCGAACCCATGTCTCTTGAGTCTCTTGCTTTGGCAGGCAGATTCTTTACCACTAGAGCCACCTACGAAGGCCCATTTGATTGCAGAGCATTGCAAGAAACTTGACTTACGAGTTGTTTGGTTTCGCAGTGCATATGTGAGTTATGGTTCCACTTTATTTTTCTTTTAAGTCCTATTCAATTTTTAAATTTTAAGTAAAAAAATTTTGACCATGCTGCGAAGCATTTAGGATCTTAGTTTCCCAACCAGGGATCAAACCCATGCCCTCTGCAGTGGAAGCATGAAGTCTTAACCACTGGACCTCCAGGGAAGTCCCTGTTTATGCTTTACTGTCATCTATTAAGTGTGTAATGGCATTATGTCTTAAAAAACAATGCACACGCCTTAATTAACAAATATTTTATTGTTAAAAATGCTATGATCTAAGCCTTCAGCGAGTTGTAATCTTTCTGCAGTAGTCATATCAAAGATCACTGATCACACAATGAGTATAATAATAATGATAAAGTGTAGACTCTTGGGAGAATTACCAAAAGTGACACAGAGACCTGAAGTGAGCAAATGCTGTTGGAAAAATGGTGCCAGTAGACTTGCTTGATTCAGGGCTGCCATACACTTTCTGTTTGTGAAAGAACACAACATCCTCAAAGTGAAATGAAGCAAAGTGCAATAACACGAAGTTTGCCTGTACTAAACTCTGGAAGTTGCCTCTGTCTGCAACTGTATATCTGTAGAGATATTTCCCTGCAGCCAAATTGGCAAATATAATAAGTAAGGGCCAGTATTGTTTATTTTTTCTAACTTTCTTCTATTTTATTGTAATGTATGGCAGAGGCCTAACCAGTCTGTCTTCAGTGCCTCCATTCGGTAGGAAATGTGGGAAGATTTTTTTCTCTACCTTTCTAGTGCTTATCTACCCTTCTTTAAAAAAAAAAAATTATATTTTAGAGAAGTTTTAGCTTCATGGCGAAACTGATCAAAAGGGAGAGATGTCTTGTATACCCTTGCCCCCACACATGCATAGCCTCCCGCACTATCAGCATGTCCCATCAGAGTGGTATGTTTGTGACAATTGATGAACCTACATCGACATGTCATTAGCACCAAAGTGCAGAGTTGACATTGCCATTACTCCTGATGTTGGACAGTCTAGGGGTTTGGACAAATGTATAATGACATCTATCTACCTTTAGAGTGTTGTTCAGGGTAATTTCACTGCCCTAAAATACTTCTGTGCATTCTCT
The DNA here is from genome assembly GCF_049115385.1 of Moschus berezovskii. NCBI lineage: Eukaryota > Metazoa > Chordata > Mammalia > Artiodactyla > Moschidae > Moschus > Moschus berezovskii. The sequence continues at coordinate 126,891,251 of NC_142488.1, read as the reverse complement.
CTTTTTTAAACCACTAATCTAAACTACCTTACCCATCTATCCATTTATTCTTTCTCCATATGCCCTATTCTTTTTTGCCTTCTTATTTCCTGTTTGACTCATCCATCCATGTCTTCCACCTGAAGTTGGGGAGATGATGAGAGTTTTCAGAGTCCAACTATGTTTTGCTGAGTCTGTCAATTACAGGGCATGGTGCTGCTTGTTGTGTGAAAACCAAGGACCTGGAGAAGTGAAATTGACCACTGCATTTGAATGTAAGCAGGTGGCTCTTCTGTCATAGAAGCCAAATATGGTATAAATACAATAATTTATTGCCCTTTCCTGTTTTTTCATAGTAGTTTACCAACACAAACTCATTTTTTTGTAGGCATCATAATGATCTCAGAATTCCTATAACACAGTGGTTTGGCTTAGATTTAATTTTTCCTAAGGCCGTTATAGTTTTCCTTTATCATGGGACATATCTCTATACTCAGCCTTTGTTTCTGCATTTTAGCCCCTTAAAATAATTTCCTCAGACCTATATGATTCATTCCCTTTGGAAAACAGAGTTATAAAAATGAATTCACTCTAAAGCCTTTCCAGGAAATGGAGGAAATATATTTTACTTGAAAATAAATAGCCTAGGATGGAGGTTCAAAAGGCCTCTACCTCTTTTTCTATGGCTTCTAACCATCTGTTTTATTCTCAATTTAGTCAAAGGTTAATTGAGCAAAAGGATATTCTGTTGTCCTCGTGAAGAAGGAGTCAGGGAAGCAAAGGCAATGTCTGGACAGTCTATTTTAGTATTTGAGTGGATTTCATCTCAATCAGATTGTACTGCTCTGAAGTTGGTTGGCCTGCCAAACTCCCTGCCTTCTGATTCACCACTGAGGCCTTCTGTTTGGGAACACATAGCCTTCTCTGTCTGCTTCCCTTTTTAATCCTTTTACAGTAGATGCCCTGTGGCCTCAAAAATAAAGAACAAGTCTCCGAAGTTCATCAGTTGGTCTATTGAGATTGAGCAAAGCAATAAAAGTCCAAGTGAATTTGGGAAAGAATCTTAGGCATCCACCGTGATGAGCATTTCTGCTAATCACACCACAGCAAGGGCAATACTGTTTAGTACGTCATCATTCAAACACATTTTGCATTATTTAACGAAGGACTCATTAATCACCTTTGTCAATCTAGCTTGTAAAATCAGCATTCAGCCACCCTCAAAACTTGCAACAGTATGAGTTTAGTATGTTTCTGTTCAGCTCTCCAGAACTCAGTCAAAGGCAGTAAGGAGTGTCTGCCTTCCTACTTCTGTTTGTCCCGTACGAGTGATTGCAGTGCAGATAGAACCCTTGGAATACTGCTTCGCTTAGCACACTCCAGTAAACCCATTGGAGCAGGGCAGTTGGCACCTTTCTTGCAAAATTTTAGTCCTTTCTCTTAAGGGAACTTGAGATGATTGCATTTTAAAGGAAGTTGAAATAATAAAACTGTTTCAACAGGGAGAGGGAGGTTGAATTATAGCAACCTTGGATTTAAAGGAGTGATGTTTAATTGTCTTAAAAAATCACACTTTATGATGTAAATAATGTCTTCAAAATTTCCAATTTAAAAATTCCCTCAGGCAATGATTGTGTTTTGTTTTCTTTTTTGCTTTGTTTTCCTTTTTTTTAACGGACATTATAATCTGGGTAGTATGACAGTTTCAGACAACGGTGCTTGAAAGCAAGGTTGAGGATTTGAGACAGTACATTACCAGACATGGGCTCTTCAGAAAAATGTGAACAAAGTAAGTGATAAACTCCATTCTCTCCTGGATATAAGTGGGAAGCCAGACCACCAGCCTCTGTTTCTTTCAATACGAATATTGTAGACAAATAAAAATCTGTATATGAGTTTTGCCTCTTAATAACTGTGATCCTGTTGAATTCTAGTGCAGTTCTTTCCATTTCTAAGAATAAAAAATGAATCCTAGTGCTTAGTGTGAGTAAAAGTGATTATTTAACACACTGCAGTGAACAACAGCTCAGCTGGGCAGAGAGGTGTAAGGATGGACAAATTGAGTTTGGAAGGATATTCTACTGGATTAGGACTTGAACTCAGAGAAAAAACAGAAAAATTTCCATTAACATGAGAAATTTGTCCTTTGACTTTAAGATAACAGCTATAATGATATATAATTCACATACCACAAAAGTTCACTTTAAAGTGTACAATTCACTGATTTTTAGTAAATTAACTAAATTTGTGATGATCACCACCATCTTATAACATTTTCATCACCTCAATAAGAAACCCTGTACGCATTAGTACTCACTCCCTCCAGCCCTTAACAACCACTAATCTACTTTCTGACTCTGTAGGTTTTCCTTATTCTGGATGTTTCATACAAATTGAACCATACAATCTTTGTTTTTTTGTCTGGCTTCTTCCTTAGCATCACATTTTCAAGGTTCATCTACGTTGTAGAATGTCTTAGTAACTCAATGCTTTTTTTGACTGATTAATCTTTCATTGTATGGATATAACAGGTTCTGTTTATCCAACCATCACCTGATGGACCTTTGGGTTATTATTTATAATGCTGTTGTGAAAATTGATGTGCAAATATTTACATAGACATATTTTTTCATTTTTTCTAGTAATGGATTACTGGGTCATATGATAACTATGTCTAACTTTTTGAGGAACTGCCTAACTGTTTTCCACAGTAGCTACTTTCCATAGAAGTTTTTGACTTTCCCACCAGCAATGTATGAAGGTTCCAGTTTCTCCATATCTTTACCAACCCTTTTTTCTATTTTTTCTTTTTATGATAGCCACTCTACTAAGTGTGAAGTAGTATTGTGGTTTTGATTAGCATTTCCCTAGTGGTTAACTATGTTGACTATCTTTTTATGTGCATATTGGCCATTCGTATATCTTCTTTGGCGAGATGTCTATTTAAATCCTTTGCCAACTTTTAATTGATTAAATTGATTAATTGATTTTAATTGCCAACTTTTAATCAATTTATTGTTGAGTTGTAAGTTCTGAATAGTAGACCCTTTTCAAATACATGGTTTGTAAATATTTTCCCCATTTTGTGGGTTGTCTTTTTCTTGACAGTGTCCTTTGGTGAGCTTCCCTGGTAGCTCAGTGGTAACGAATCCAAAGGAGACACAGGAGACATGGATTTGATTCCTGGATTGGAAAGATCCCCTGGAGAAGGAAACGGCAACCCACTCCAGTATTCTTTTTTAAAAAAAATTAATTATTTTTATTTTTAATTTTTAAAATGAATTTATTCATTTTAATTGGAGGCTAATTACTTTACAATATTGTAGTGGTTTTGCCATACATTGCCATGAATCCACTCCAGTATTCTTGCCTGAGGAATCCCATGGACAGAGGAGCTGGCGGGCTATAGTCCATGGGGTTGCAAAAGAGTTGGACGTGACTTAGAGACTAAACAATGTCTTTTGATACGAAAAAGTTTTTAATTTTCATGAATTTCAGTTTATCTATCTTTAGTCTCTTGTTGCTTGTGCTTTTGGTGTCATCCAAGAATCCATTGCCAAATCCAAGGTCAGGAAGATTTCCTCTTCTGTTTTATTCTCAGGGTTTTGTAATTTTAACTCCGGCATCCATTTTGAGTTAATTTTTTAATATGATGTGAAGTAGGAGTGCAAATTCTTTCTTTGCATGTAGTTATCCAGTGGTCCCAGCACCACTTTTTAAAAAATATCTCTTTAAAAACTCTATTTTATATTGGGATGTAGTTGATTAACAATGTTCATGTTGTTAGTTTAAGGTGTTCAGCAAAGTGAGCCTCCAGTAACTCCTCAGTTACAGTTCGGGTTTTCCTACCTTGCTTCCCATTCCTGTGGAGGCTTCTCATGGTTTTCTGCTCCAGCAAGATATGACCTCTATCTGCTTGTCTGTTTCTCTAATTTTGAGTGTATCATTTTCCCCCTGTGACCTCAATTCCCTGACAAATGTAAGCAAAGTTCTTTTTCCTAGTTTTTTTAAAGCTATTTGCTTGTTTTTAGGATGGAGTAATGACTAGCAAATGTCTTAAATGCTGGAGTGGAAACCAGAAGTCCTCTTTCTTCTTTTTTGATATAGGCATGTATAGCTATTTACAGTCTCCAAGCACTGTTTTAAGTGTATCCTACAAGTTTTTTTTTATTTTATTCATCTCAAGATAGTTTCTAATTTCCTTTGTTATGCTTTGACTTCCTATGGGGGTAACATTTCTATTCCATTATTGGATTAATTTCACAGCGCATTGGTACCTCCAGGCCCCTAGATGCATGCTTATTTTGGAGAAGGCAATGGCAAGCCACTCCAGTACTCTTGCCTAGAAAATCCCATGGACGGAGGAGCCTGGTAGGCTGCAGTCCATGGGGTCGCTACGAGTCAGACATGACTGAGTGACTTCACTTTCACTTTCACACATTGGAGAAGGAAATGGCAACCCACTCCAGTGTTCTTGCCTGGAGAATCCCAGGGACGGGGGAGCCTGGTGGGCTGCCGTCTATGGGGTCACACAGAGTCGGACACGACTGAAGTGACTTAGCAGCAGCAGTCCTCCTTAAGGAACAGAGAAACTGAAAGTAGACATGAGTGGCTGGGAGGAGGGGCTACAACTTAAGCCCTAACTTTTGAGGCCGCCCCTGTAGCCTATGTCCTTGTCGGCTAGGGGTGATACTGCCTTTCAGGTGACATTTGGCATTGTCTGGGCACATTTTTGATTGTCATACTTGGGTAAGGGGTGGCGTGCAGCTGACATCTGATGGGTAGATTGCTAAACATCCTACAGTGCACAGGGCATCCCCTCACAACAAAGAGTGATCTGCTCTGAAATGTTAATACTACCATTGAGGAACCTTTTTTTTAAACCCTTTAAATTGGAGGGGACTGTTTCCCAACTCACCCAGCACCTACATGTACAGTGTCTCCCTTACCTCTTCACAATGGTCCCTGAGGTAGGTGAAATGTCACAATCTGAGATGAGGCAAGTGAAACCTTAAAACTGAAGCGACTTGTTCATTGGTAGCAGAGCCTGGACTACCACCCTTCAGTTCAGTTGTTTCAGGAAAAAATACCACAGCTACCTGGACTTCCAGGCGGTTTTTCCATTCCACCTTTCAAAAGCAGATCATCATGCACTGTCTTGTGAGTACATGTCTGGCATGTTGGTAGGTTAAAGGGCTTCTCCTGGCTAAGAATGCTTCACATGGTCTTGTGAGCCACCCTGTTTAATGTCACCCTCTGCAGATAGAGTAGAAACTCCCTGAGGACAGGCATGGCCTTTGTCACCACATAGTGAAAGTCGCTCAGTTGTGTCTGACTCTTTGCGCCCCCATGGACTGTCCATGGAATTCTCCAGGCCAGAATACTGGAGTGGGTATCCTTTTCCTTCTCCAGGGGATCTTCCCAACTCAGTGATCGAACCCAGGTCTCCAACATTGCAGGCGGATTCTTTACCAGCTGAGCCACAAGGGAAACCTTGTCACCACATAGACAGTAAATTTGTGTTGAATGGATTAGGAGATATGAGAGAAAGTACACCAAAATGTTAGTTTGGTGGATCTCTAAGAGCTTGGAATGAAGGTTGTAGCTACCTCCAGAAAAGGCTGGGAAATGGGGCATGACTCCAGGGCTGGTGGGGTAAGAGAAACCATGGACCTATTTATTGATTATTTTGCCTAGAGGATTTTCTTTTGGCTATCATTAGTAATACTGGTAAGCATCATTTCCCTCATTTAATTCCTCACATTTCAACTTCTTTTTCTCTTTGAAATGTTTATAGTAGCACTTTTTACTTTTAATTAAAAAACCAGTTTTAACCCTGCTTAAAAATTCAGTGTCCTCAGATTTTTGTCACCTAAAGATCTTCTCAAAAACATCATTAAAAAAATCTGTTTTGGTGTTTGATATCAGTTATCATGAAATTATCCTGACGTTGAATCTCTATGTCTTGGGGTAGTTGGTCTCAATCTTCTCAACCATAAAATGGAAATGATGATCCTTTGTTAGCTGAGACTTTTACTGAGGATAAAATAATTTAAAGCACACAAAAGCATTCTGAGCCATACTGTGTAAATGGTAGGGCCCCTCCAAATAAAGGCAATTCTGAAAAAACATGATTGTGTGAGTTATGCAATATAACCAGTTGTCGTGCAATTATTAGTTTGCTAGCAGCAGCAGCAGCAGAATGCGTTCAGATTTTGTGTTCCTTACTCACAGTGCTAGCCTGAGTAAATAGGACTTTTCTTTCTTATAATTTGATTAAAAGATCTAAAACTGTATCTTACTTTGGACTTTCCTGACAATTACAATACCTTGATCTTTGTTTTTCCATAGGTGTTACAGAATATCTTGGACACTGAAAAAGATTATGCTAAAGAACTTCAGTCTCTTCTTGTTACTTACTTAAGACCCCTGCAGTCCAATAACAAGTAAGATTTATATTTTAAACCCCTCACTAAGCAAAGCAAGATAATGTCAGCATATGGAATCATTACTCTTATGTCACTGAATAATTGATTTTGCCCTTTAGAAGAATTTCCACAGATCACAGGTTGCCAAGAACATGGTCAAGGCAACAGAAATTATGCAAGATGTTGCTTTTGGAGAGCTTGACTTTCTCTCTCTTCTGGCTGTGGCAGGAATGAGTCGATCTGCTTTTCTGTCTGTCACCATTTTTGTCTTGTCCATTTTTAAAGGGATATATCTGGTTTTACCTTCCATAAAAAGGACTTGCTGATGTTTTTATGCAAAAAGTACAGGCACTGGAAATTCTTCTGTTTGCTGTGACCTTTGCTTGCCAGGGCAGAAACTCTTTCCCATGCTCTAAAAGTGGAAAAAGCGTGGCATTTTGTGAGTGTTCCTAAGAGCCATTCAAGCCAGTATTTCACCCAGGCCAAAGTGAATGAGAAAGAGATGTTAGAATGTTTTTCACAATCCAACATTCAAATCTTATTCTAGTCATAGAAATCCGAAGGCCTGAATTGCAAATTTACTTTTCACAAAAGAAAACTGTTGACCACTCATTTTTTCAGTGCTTGTAGACCTGGCATATGTAACAAATAATGTCTAACTGCATTTGCGTGTTTTTATTTTAATGAATTAAACTTTCCTAGAGATTATGATTTAAGTCAAATAGAAAATTTAACAGTTGATACGTAGAGTGGAGGACAGAAGCCTCTTCTCTTACCTCAGTTTGAGTATATTTTTGCCAAACAATTGCCTAAATTGTTGGCTTCTAGCTTAAATAAGTTTAATAATGTATTTAACTATTTTCTCCCTTGTTCTAAATCACGCTTGTTTAGGCATAATGTCCTATTAAATTTCCCACTTGGTTATTTTCATGACACTATGGGAATCCTACTTCAGTATGAAAGGATTTTGTATTCCTGTGTTTTTTCAGAGTTTAAATGATCAACAACAAAGTAGCTTTTGTTATTATTTTGTAAAATGTGAAGTGCTCTGTGAATCATAGTTCTTAGAGCTGAATGGAACTTCAGTGAATCATTGGGTCTAGTGCCCTGGAAGAAATGACTTTCCTCATTGAATAAATAAGAAAACCAAATCCCAGAGAGGCTCACTGCCCTGCCCATCACATGGTCAGTCAGTGGCGAGACTCAAGCCGCTGTGTCTCCTGCCAGTGAGTGAAATGTGGGTCTGTGTTCTAGAGGTGACAGGCAGAGGAGGAGAGGGAAACTGAGGTGTTAAAACTGACAGCAGAGGTGGTAAGATTTCAAATAAAGAAGTGATTGATGAGCAATCAAGAACTAGACAAAGGAAAGGAAAGGAAAAGAGCCAGGGCAGAGGAGGTGAGAGAACCGAGCCAGAACCGCACTGTTCCACGGAAATTCGAAATACACTTACAGTCAATTTCCTTTGGTTCTGCCTTGTAGACCCTGAAGTGATTTGAGCAAAGCAGACTGTTTAGTGTTTAATCCTGAAGGGTCCAACTAAGTGCTCAGTCAATTTTCTGCTGCTCTAGGGGAGCAACAGCCAGGAAAGCTGGCTAAACGGTTTCACTTTTGACACCCATGAGAGGGATTTTTCAGCTTGTGGTTCAAGAGGGCATCAGAATGGAGGAACTGGGTGCTTTTTATACTCTAGGGGTTACTGGTAACATCTGTTTGGGTCTTCCTTTTCACTCTCAGCTAAAATTACTCTTCTGGAAACCCTCCCCTAGTATTATTATATTAAGGAGAAAGAACGTGTGGCAGACGTTGGCCTTTTAAGTCAATCTTCAAAAAAGTTTTTTCTCAAAAAGTGGTTAGGAGCATTTACTCTGGAGCTAGAATGTTTGAGTTCAACTTCTGGCTTCACCATTCACTGGCTTTGTGACCTTGGCTGATTTGCTTAACCTCTCTGTGTGTGGGTTTCCTTATGTGTAAAATGAAGACAGCAATAGTATCTATCTCACAAGGTTGTTGTAAGGTTAAGACAAGTTGTTATTTGTAAAATGCTTACCTCAGTGTTAAGCGCTACACTAGTGTTGGCTCCTTTTTTTTTTTTAATAGGTGAAGAAAAGATGAGAAAATTCTTAGTACAGAGGTGATGGATAAAATTGTTCAGTTTGTCTTTGTTTGATTCCATTCCATTCCAAAAACAAACACACACATCAGTACTATTTCTTCCCTCCTACATCCTCTCCAGATGTCCTTGAGTTGATTTATGAGCCTTTTAATTTAAGAGAAGCTGGATTTTGCCCTTTTTCTTTGTGCCTTATATGTCATATATAATATCTTCCAATTGCTGTCCCAGCTCCTCTAGGGGAGAGAATTAAAAAGTTTTTACACTTATTCCCAACTGTGATGTATTCTACATACTTTAGATTCTTATTTATTTTTTATTGAGATACAGTTGACATGGAAACATTATATTAGTTCAGATGTACAGTGTAATGATTCAGTATTTGTATATATTGTGAAATAATCACTATAGTAAATCTAGTTAACATTTATCATCACACATAGTTACAAAATTTTTTTCTTGTGATGAGGACTTTTAAGACTTACTCTCTCAGAAACTTTCCAATATGCAGTACAATATTATTAACTATGGTCACCGTGCCGTACATTCCATCCCTATGCCTTCCTTATTTTATAACTAGAAGCTTGAACTTTTTGACCACAGTAGTCCATTCCACCCACCCCCTCTCCCCACCTTTGGCAACGACCAGAATGTTCTCTGTCAATGCTCAGATATTAAGCACTTGTTACTCATTTACTCCTCGCTTTGTAAAATACCTAATGTCCCTTGTAAACACTCATTTTCTTTTTTTTTTTTTTTAATAAATTCTTGCCTGTCCCGAGCTGGCGTGGCCTCCCGGGCTTGGGCGTGGTGGTGGCCGCGGCAGTGGCTCCTCCTCCTCGCGGGAGGGAGGAGGAGACTCGGCTATAAACACTCATTTTCTTCAGGATTATTATTCTTGTTGTAGAAAAGGAAACCAAGGAAAGAAGTTTTAGAAAGTTGCTTACGACCACAGAGTTGGTGTCAATTCAGAAGCAAAAGTTAAAATATAAGAATTGCTTTCTTTGTCCCATTTGCCAGTTACTAGCAAACTATCACCTAACCAGACTAGAGAGAGATAGCTCAAGTCATCCCCAAGTTCTCTTCGCTGAAGCTGCATATATATATTTTTCAGTCTGAGTACTGTGGAGGTTACATCTTTATTGGGAAACTTTGAGGAAATATGTACATTTCAACAGACGCTCTGCCAAGCCTTGGAAGAATGTTCAAAGTAAGTGTCTCACATTGCCATTAAGATAGCTGGTAACATCGGGGTTTTTTTTTAATGTGTTTTGTTTTCTTTTGACTGTTGTCTTAGATATGGACACTTTGTATTTATGCATTTATACATTTATTGCAACTTTAGTAAATTGTCCCAGTACAGAGAAAATCTGGACTTCCCTGGTGGCTCACTGATAAAGAATCTGCTTGCACAGCAGGAGATGGGGGTACAATCCCTGGGTCAGAAAGAGCCCCTGGAGAAGGAAATGGCAGCCCACTCCAGTATTCTTGCTTGGGAAATCCCATGGACAGAGGAGCCTGGCAGGCTACATACAGTCCATGGGGTCTCAAAACAGTTGGACGTGACTGAGCAACTATACAACAACAGCAACAGAGAAAATTCACTAGGTGGTGGCATTCACAGTGTCAGACCACTAGTTGCTTATCAGTGTTCTACATCTAGTCTATTACTTCTGGCTTTATTTGAAAATTATATTGACAAATAAGGTCTAAATTGACTATGGATGATGCCTTTATCATCGATTAGATGATAATTTGTACATAGCAAATTACTTTTCCAAGTAATACCTTGATGTGAAGCACAATACATCATTGAAGGCTAGCTAGGTGTTCAACTTCATACTGCAGAATAAACTGTGATGATCATCAGGCAATTTATTTCTGGGGCAAGATTAGTTGTCCAAGTGGTGGATCTCAGACATTGGTGACTTTTGTCGTCTATAGGGAACTGGGGGGCAATTGCCTGTTTCTTGAGCTTAGTGAAGCACAAGTGGTTGTCCATGGAGGAAGCTGGTGAGAACCCTCACAAGGAGACCTCAAGAGCCACTCCAAATGCTGATAGGGATCCAGATGATTGGTATGGAAAGATGGTGACTAAGAGCAGATTGCCATCTAGATTTGTCATCTTTGTTTTCCATTTTATAGAGAAACACATAGAAGAGTCCAAAGAATAAGCCAAAATTGTTATAATCGATATCTCTGAATGGTGGAATTCCAAGGAATTTTTTTCTTGTGCTTTTCTGAGTTTTTTGCAAACTAAGATAGGTGACTTGTAATTTTAAACATCTGAATGTCACCTTGCTTAGCACCTGCCACCAAGACTACATAACACTCCTTTGTGATGTGTCATTTCTGGATTCAGTTAGTTTTGTCTGTACTTGAAGTGAAGTGAAGTGAAAGTTGCTCCATCATGTCCGACTCTTTGTGACCCAATGGACTATACAGGCCAGAAGACTGGAGTGAGTAGCCGTTCCTTTCTCCAGGGGATCTTCCCAACCCAGGGATCGAACCCAGGTCTCCCACATTACAGGTGGATTTTTTACCAGCTGAGCCACCAGGGAAGCCCAAGAATACTGGAGTGAGTAGCCTATCCCTTCTCCAGCGAATCTTCCCAACCTAGAAATCAAACCAAGGTCTCCTGCATTGGAGGCAGACTTTTTACCAACTAAACTATCTGTACTTGAACTTCATACAAATTAGTCAAGAATATTTTTAGTGTGTGGCTAAATTTGAATATCATAATTTGAATAAGCATCTTGAAACCCTTATTAATGCAAAATAAGTATCTGACTCTATGTATTGGAGCTATGTTTGGTTGCTGGGGTTTAAAGCAGTGGCCAAGAACTTGAATTTCATAGATTAAAATGGTTATAATATAGAAGTTTCTTTTTAACTTTGGCAAAAGAATTCAAAAGGTTTGCATGTTGCCAGGTTTAATAGAAATCACCTTCCTTTATCTTGTTTTCTATATTACATTGTGTGTTCCACTTGTTTTACTTACAGGTTTCCAGAAAACCAACACAAAGTAGGTGGTTGCCTTCTGAGCCTCATGCCTCATTTTAAATCTATGTATCTGGCTTACTGTGCAAATCATCCTTCAGCTGTAAATGTGCTCACCCAGCACAGGTAAATTGTTAACATTTCCCCCCAAAAGTTGTTTTGCAATACCCTTTCCTCGGACTACCTATTTGGAAATCTGGAGTCTCCCTCTGAACTCTTGATTATCCCTGTTCGTCATACCAGAAATCGATTCATTGTTATATGGTTTTATTGCCCATTCATGTAACAAGTAATTTATTGAGCAACTACTATGTGCAAAGTCCTATAGTAGGACTGATGGGGATCCAGTTGTGAACAAGGAAGAGAAGGTCCCTTCCCTTATGGAGCATAGACTCTTGAGAGAAATAGACATGAAATTATGTGTCACATACTTTAAGCAAAGATGTCTGATTATAATTATACACAAATATAAGCTTTCAGATTCATGGAGAATAGCAGAACACTGTGTCCTTTAAGAGTCCTTGCAAGGGATCCAGCTGAGTTCATGTCTCTCCTGCCCTTCCTTACCCTCTGACGACTCATCCTTGACACATTCACTGATATATTCATTGGGACCAGGATTCTGTAGGATAGGCTTGAAGACACAGTTTTGGCTTTGAAACTGTGTGCTAGAAATCCAGGTGGGACAATAGGAAGAACAACACACAGAGGCTCTTATAAGTGAACTCAGAATCTAGATTTAGACCAACATGATTCTGGAGGCTGCTCAAGACAGAAAAGACTTTTCTCCTAATTTGACTTGAACTCCCAGAGCCAGGCTGGAACGCTGGTTGACACCAACCCTCAGAAAGTGATGGAAACTTTGGTTTTGTCCTGTTTTGTGAGGGGCTTGATTGGCTTTATAGAGCTGTTATGTAAGGGCATTTTGAAGGTAGAATTCAGTAGGTCCTCCTTGGAGGTCAGTTTTACTTCCCTTTTGAAAGTTTTGAATTTTTATGAAATAGTAAATATGGACGTTGGAGTTTAAAGAAAGAGAAGCCGTGACTCTGGATTATTTAGGCAAGTGGCTCAACTGCTTAGAGCTAATAATAACACTGACAATGTGCCAAGCACATGATGTAAAAGCCTATGATAGAGTTACTATTATTACCATTTCTGCTTTACAGATAAGACATTGGAAGGTTAAGTAATCTGCCCAAGTACTCATAACTGTTAAGTTGTTGAGCCAGAATTAGAATCCAGGTCTGTCAGACTTCTAAAAAAAATGTTTTTATGGAGGCATGTATTTCACCTACAAAGAGAATACTCTAAATGCAAATTTAAACAATTATCATAAAATGAACACCTATGTACTTAAGAAATAAAATGTTACCATTTCATTTTTAATACAACAGCTTTATTGAGATATAATTCACATACTATACAATTCACCCATTTAAAGTGTTAAATTAATTTAAGTAAATTCAGAGTTGTGCAACCACCACCATGATCAATATTAGAAGATTTTCATCATTCTCCAAACAAACCCATACTCTTTAGCAGTGACTCTCCATTGCCAGACCAAGGCAACCACTGAAATACTTTAGGTCACTATGGATTTGCTTATTCTGAACATTTCATTTAAGTGAAATCACACAACATATGGCCTTTTGTGTCTGGCTTCTTTCACTCAGCATAATGTTTTCAAGGCTCATCAGTGCTGTTGCACTTATCAGTACACTGCTTTTTAAATTGTCATATAATGAAAAACATTCCATTGTATGAATACCACATATTGTTCTTCCACTCACCAGCTTGTGGACATATGGATTGTGAATGGTGTTATTATGAAGGTTCATCTACAAGTCTTTGTGTGGACATGTTTTCATTTCTTTTGGGTAGATTCCTAGAAGTGAAATTGGTGGGTTATACAGTAACTCTGTTTTGCTTTTAGAGGAACTGTGAGACTTTTCCAAGTGGCTGCACCAATTTATATTCCTACTAATAATTTATGAGGGTTCCACTTTCTCCACATCCTCACCAACATTTGTTGTCATTAGTCTTTTTGATTATAGATTGTAGCCTTCCTAAAGGGTATGAAATGATACCTTATTGTGATATTGACTTGCATTTCCCTAATGACTCATGATGTTGAACCTCTTTCATATGCTTATTGGCAATTGGTGTACCTTCATTTGGGGAAATGTCTGTTCAGATTCTTCACCTGTTGTTGAATTGGGTTACTTGTCTCGTTATTGAGATGTAATTAACATACCATAAATTCACCATTTAAAAATGTACAACTCATTGGTCGTTTATATGTTACGTTGTGCAACCATCATCTCTGTTTAAGTCCAGAATATTTCCATCACCCTCAAAAGAAACCCCTTACTAGTAGCAGTCACCCTCCATTTCTATAAGGGCTAATGATATTTCCTGTGCTTCCTGGCTATTTTAATATTTTCTGTGGAAATATGTCTACTCAAATCATTTGTCCATTTTTTATGTGAGTTAATCTTTTCATTTTTTCATGACATCTTTTCATTTTTGAGTGGCAACATTTCTTTGTACATTCTTCTTCATATACTCTTATCCTGTGTGTGATTTGCAAAAAATTTCTCCCATTTTGTGGGTTTTCTTTTTACTCACTTGATGGTATCTTTTGAAGCACAAAAATTTTTATTTAATTTTGATGATGTCTGATATATCTATTTTATCTACTTTGCTTATATTTTGGTGTTATATCTAAAAAACTATTACCTAATCTAAGCTATGAAGATATGCCTTTCTAAGAATTTTATAGTATTAGCTCTTTAATCCTTTTTGAGTTAATTTTTACATATGATGTGAGGTAGGAGTCCAATTTCATTTTTTTGTATGTGGATAAGAAAGTAGAGAAAACCACTAGACCATTCAGGTATGACCTAAATCAAATCCCTTACGATTATACCATGGAAGTGACAAATAGATTCAAGGGACTAGATCTTAGATTAGTATTAGATAGACAGAGTGCCTGAAGAACTATGGATGGAGGTTCGTGACATTGTACGAGACAGGGATTAAGACCATCCCTAAGAAAAAGAAATGCAAAAAAGCAAAATGTTTGTCTGAGGAGGCCTTACAAATAGCGGTGAAAAGAAGAGAAGCAAAAGGCAAAGGAGAAAAGGAAAGATATACCCATTTGAATGCAGAGTTCCAAAGAATACCTAGGAGAGATTAGAAAGCCTTCATCAGTGATCACTGCAAAGAAATAGAGGAAAACAATAGAATGGGAAAGACTAGAGATCTCTTCAAGAAAATTAGAGATACCAAGGGAACATTTCATGCAAAGATAGACACAATAAAGGACAAAAATGGTATGGACCTAACAGAAGCAGAAGATGTTAAGAAGAGGTGGCAAGAATACACAGAAGAACTGTACAAAAAAAATCTTCACAACCCAGATAATCACAATGGTGTGATCACTCACCTAGAGCCAGACATCCTGGAGGGCAGAGTCGAGTGGACCTAGAAAGCATCTATGAAGCACTATGAACAAAGCTAGTGGAGGTGATGAAATTCCAGTTGAGCTATTTCAAATCCTAAAAGATGATGCTGTTAAAGTGCTGCACTCAATATACCAGCAAATTTGGAAAACTCGGCAGTGGCCACAGGACTGGAAAAGGTCAGTTTTCATTCCAATCCCAAAGAAAGGCAATGCCAAAGAATGCTCAAGCTACTACACAATTGCACTCATCTCACATGCTAGCAAAGTAATGCTCAAAATTCTCCAAGCCAGACTTCAACAGTATGTGAACCGTGAACTTCCAGATGTTCAAGCTGGTTTTAGAAAAGGCAGAGGAACAAGAGATCAAATTGCCAACATCTGTTGGATCATAAAAAAAGCAAGAGAGTTCCAGAAAAACATCTACTTCTGCTTTATTGACTATGCCAAAGCCTTTGACTGTGTGAATCACAACAAACTGTGGAAAATTCTTAAAGAGATAGAAATACCAGACCACCTGACCTGCCTCCTAAGAAATCTGTATTCAGATCAAGAAGCAACAGTTAGAACTGGACATGGAACAACAGACTGATTCCAAATCGGGAAAGGAGTATGTCAAGGCTGTATATTGTCACCCTGCTTATAGTGCATCATGAGAAATGCTGGACTGGATGAAGCACAGTTGGAATGAAGATTGCTGGGAGAAATATCAGTAACCTCAGATATGCAGATGACACCACCCTTATGGTAGAAAGCAAAGCACTAAAGAGCCTCTTGATGAAAGTGAAAGAGGAGAGTGAAAAAGTTGGCTTAAAACTCAATATTCAGAAAATACGAGGGTCATGGCGTCCGGTCCCATCACTTCATGGCAAATAGATGGGGAAACAATGGAAATAGTGACAGACTTTATTTTTGGGGGCTCCAAAATCACTGCAGATGGTGACTGCAGCCATGAATTTAAAAGACACTTGCTCCTTGGAAGAAAAGTTATGACCAGCCTAGACAGCATATTAAAAAGCAGAGACATTACTTTGCCAACAAAGATCCGTCTAGTCAAGGCTATGGTTTTTCCAGTCGTCATGTATGGATGTGAGAGTTGGACTATAAAGAAAGCTGAGTGGTGAAGAACTGATGCTTTTGAACTGTGGTGTTAGAGAAGAATCTTGAGAGTCCCTTGGACTGCAAGAAGAACCAACCAGTCCATCCTAAAGGAAATCAGTCCTGAATATTCATTGGAAGGACTGATGCTGAGGCTGAAATGCCAATACTTTGGCCACCTGATGCAAAGAACTAACTCATTGGAAAAGACCCTGATGCTGGGAAAGATTGAAGGCATGAGGAGAAGGAGACAACAGAGGATGAGATGGCTGGATGGCATCACTGACTCAATGGACATGAGTTTGAGTAAACTCTGGGAGTTGGTGATGGACAGGGAAGCCTGGTGTGCTGCAGTCCATGGGGTTGCAAAGAGTCAGACATGACTGAGCAACTGAACTGAACTGATCCAATTGTCCCAGCACCATTTGTTGATTTGTATTCTTATAAATCTGTTGCATTATATTTTATGTCCCAGAATTGGATCTATCTTTGTGAATGTTCACGTGAACTTAAGAATTTGTATTTGCTGTTGTTGAATCAGTTTTTCAATAAACATTGATTAGGTCAACTAGATAAATTATAATATTCTTTTCAAGTACATCCTTATCAATTTTTGACCTGCTGAATTTACTGATACTGATAGAAGGATGGATTACAGTAGCAGAGCCATCTATTTCTCCTTCCCGTTCTATCACTTTCTTTTCCCTCAAGTGTTTTGATGTTCTTTTGTTAGATGCATTTGTGTTAAGGATTGCTTTATCTTGTTGGAGAGATGGCCTTTTTATCTTCATGTTATTCTCTCTCTTTATCCCTGATAATTTTCCGTGTTCTGATAATCAACTTTTTCTGAAATTAACATAGCTAGTCCAGCTACCTTTTGATTACTCTTAATATGTCTTTTTCCATTCCTTTGCTTGTAATCTGTGTCTTGTAGACAATATATAATTGAGTCTTGTTTTTTAATCCACTTTGAGAGTCTCTTTTAACTGGCATATTTAGACCATTCATATTTAAAGTGATTATTATTATAGTTGGATTAATATCTAAAATGTTGTAACTGTTTTCCATTCATTGCACTTGTTCTTTCTTTGCTATCCCCCTTGTACTATCTTCTCTGGTTTTAGTTAAACATTTTGTGTGATTTCATTTTCTCTTCTCTTTTAGGAAGAATTTGAGTGATTTCCCTAGAGCTTGAAATATCCATTTACAACTACTCACATAACACTTACCATTTCACAAGTAGTAACTTAGAGTATTATCAGTTCTTCCCCCTCATCTCTTATTGTTCTCATTCATTTCATTTATTTATAATGTAAAATCCCTCAATATATTGTTGCTATTATTACTTTGAACAGTTCTATTAAAAATAAGAAAATAAGATTTTATTTTACCTGCATTTATTCTCTGACACTCTTCCTTTGTTATGTAGATCCAAGTTTCCGTCTTTCTGAAATACTTCTCTTAAAAATATTTGATAGAAAATCTACTGGTGACAATTTCCCTCAGTTTTTGTTTGCCTGAGAAAGTTTTAATTTTGCTTCCACTTTTTTTCCTTCTATTTTTATTGTGTAAAACAAACAAACAAACAAATATATAACATGAGATCTATCCCCCTAACAAATTTTTAAGTGTATAGAACAGCAGTGTTACAATTTTGTACAGCAGATCTCTAGAACTTTATCATCTTTTGTAACTGAAGCTTTATATCCATTGAAGAGTGACTCCCCATTTTCCCCTTACCTCAGCTCTTGGAAATCACCATTTTATTTCCTGCTTTTATGAGTTTGACTAACGTAGATACCTTATATAAATGGAATCATGTAATGTGTTTCTGTGACTGACTTATTTCACTTAGCGTAATGTAATCAAAGTTTATTTATATTTTCACATATGACAGTATTTCCTTCTGTTTAAAGAGATAGGCATGTACATACTACATTTCTTTATCCATTCATCATCAATGGACATTTAGGCTGTTTTCACAACTTGACTATTGTAAATAATGCCTCAGCAAACATGGGAATGCAAATGTCTCTTTGAGATTCTTATTTCAATTTATTTGGATAAATACCCAGAAGTTGGATTTCTGGATTAAATAGTAGTTCTATTTTCAGTGTTTTGAGGAATTTCCATACTATTTTCCACTGTGGCTGCACCAATTTATATTCCCACAAACAGTGCACAAAGATTCCAGTTTCTTCGCATCTTTGCCAACATATGTCTTTCTTTCTTAATTTTAATTATTTATTTATTTTTGGCTGCACTGGGTCCTCAGTGCTTTGTGTGGACCTTCTCTAGTTGCGGCGAGCAGGAGCTGCTCTCTAGCTGTGGTGCACAGGGTTCTCATAGGGGTGGCTTCTCTTGTGGAGCACAGGCTCTGGACCACGGACTCAGTAGTTGTGGTGCTTCTGGTGCCCAGTTGCTTTGCGGCATGTGGAATCCTCCTGGACCAGGGATCAAACCCGTGTCCTCCCACACGGGCAGGTGAACTGTCATCCACAGGTGAACTCTTCTCCACCAGAGAAGTTCTCTTTTCTTTCTTTTTTGATAATGACCATCCTAATCAGGTGTGAGGGAATGTCTCATTTGTGTGTGTATCTCTGTGTGTTTCTACAGTTCTTTACCTGCTGCTGCTGCTGCTAAGTCACTTCAGTCGTGTCTGACTCTGTGCGACCCCATAGATGGCAGCCCACCAGGCTCCTCTGTCCACAGGGTTCTCTAGGCAAGAATACTGGAGTGGGTTGCCATTTCCTTCTCCAGTTCTTTACCTGAATGTATGCAATATTACGGAGAAGGCAATGGCAAGTCACTCCAGTGTTCTTGCCTGGAGAATCCCAGGGACGGGGGAGCCTGGTGGGCTTCCGTCTATGGGGTCACACAGAGTCGGACACGACTGAAGTGACTTAGCAGCAGCAGCAGCATACAATCTTATGTAGTAAGGGTCATGTATCTCTTTTCCTCAAATAAATATTCATGTAATATTTTAATTGAAGTATAGTTGTACAATGTTAATATAAGTTACAGGTGTACAATATAGTGATTCAAAATTTTTAAAGGTTATACTCCATTTATGGTTATTATAAAATATCATCATAGTTCTGATTTGCACTTCCCTAGGGTATTCATTGGAAGGACTGATGCTGAAGCTGAAACTCCAATACTTTGGCCACCTCATGGGATGAGTTGACTCACTGGAAAAGACTCTGATGCTGGGAGGGATTGGGGGCGGGAGCAATAGAGGACGACAGAGGATGAGATGGCTGGATGGCATCACCGACTCTATGGACATGAGTTTGAGTGAACTCTGGGAGTTGGTGATGGACAGGGAGGCCTGGCGTGCTGTGATTCATGGGGTCGCAAAGAGTCGGACACGACTGAGCGACTTAACTGAACTGAACTGAAGGATTAGTGATAGAGAACATCTTTTCATGTATCATTTGTGTGTCTTCTTAGGAAAAATGTCTATTCAAGTCCTTTGCCCACTTCTAAATTGGGTTATTAGTATTTTTACTATTGAGTTGTAGGAGTTCCTTATTTGTTTTAGAGGTTAGCCCTTTATCAAATATATGAATTACAAGTATTTTTTTTCCTATTCTATAGATTGCCTTCTCATTTTCTTGATTGTTTCCTTTGCTGTGAAGAAGGCTTCTGGTTTGATGTAGTTCCACTTGTCTGTTTTTCCTTTTGTTAACTGTGCTCTTGGAAATCATTGCTAAGGCCAATATTGTAAAGCATTTCTCCTGTTTTCTTCTAGGAATTTTACAGTTTCAGGTTTTAGGTTTAAGTCTTGAATCCACTTTGAGTTGATTTTTGTGTGTGGTGTGAGGTAAGGGTCCAGTTTCTTTTTTTTGCATGTCCATGTTCAGTTTTCCTAGTACCATTTGTTTAAAACAGTTTTTTCTCATTATATATTCTTGGCATCCTGAACAAAGATCAATTAAATATATATACATAGATTTATTTCTGGGCTTTCTTATTTGTTCCATTGATCTATTGTCTGTTTTTGTGCCAATACCATACTGTTTTAAATACTGTAGATTTGTAATATGTTTTGGAACAAGGAAGTGTGAAGCCTCCAGCTTTGTTCTTTCTCAAGATCCTTTTGGTTATTTGGGGTCCATTTTGGTTCCATATGAATTAGGAGAATTTTTTTCCTTTTCTCTAAAAAATGGCATTAAGAATTTATAGGGATAACATTGAATCAGTAGATCACTTTAGATGTCTAGACATTTTAACAAAATGATTTCTTCTGATCTGTGAACATGGGATGTCTTTACATTTGTTTGTTCCTTCTCTAATATTTTCATCAATGTTTTGTAATTTTCAGTGTCCAAGTCTTTGGTCTCTTTGGTTATGTTTAGTCTTAAGTATTGTATTCTTTTGATGCTATTGTGAATGAGACTTATTTACTTTCTTTTTTCCTTCCTTCTTCCTTACTCTGTTTTTTTTTTATAATTCATTGTTAATGTTTAGAAATGCAACTGATTTATGTATGTTAATTTTGAATACCGCAACTTTACTGAATTCATTTATCAGTTTTACCAGTTTTTTTGGTGGCGTCTTTAGGGTTTTCTATGTATAAAATCATGTCATTCTGTGAACAGAAATCATTTTACTTCTTCCTGTCCCATTTGGATAACTTCTGTTATTCTTTCTTGCCTGTCTGGCTAGGACAGCCAGTACTATGTGAATAGAAGTAACCAAAGTAGGCATCTTGTTCCTGATCTTAGAGAAAAAGCTCTGTTTTTCACCATTGAGTATGTTAGCTGTGTGCTTTTCATCTATTGCCTTCTTATGTTGAGGCAATTTCCTTCTGTTTCTGATTAGTTGAGTTTTTTTTTTTAATTTTGAAAGGATGATGGATTTTAGTCAGTGCTTTTTCCGCATCTCTTGAGATTATCATGTGATTTTTATCTTTTGTCCTTTGAGTGTGATGTATCACATTGATTGATTTTTCTATGTCAAATCATCCTTGTGTCCTAGGGATATTTCCCACTTGGTCATGGTGTATGATGCTTTTAAAAAGTGCTATTAGATTTGGTTTGTTCATATTTTGTTGAGGATTTTTGTATCTATATTCATCAGAATAACGGTCTGTAGTTTTCTTTCTTGTGGTATCTTTCTCTGGCTCTGGTATCAGGGTAATGCTGGGTCTCATAAAATTAGTTTGAAAGTGTTCCTATCTCTAATTTGTTTGAAAAAGTTTGAGGAGGATTGGTGTTAATTCATTTTTAAATGTTTGATAGAATTCAGCAGTGTAGCCATTGGGTTCAGGGCTTTCCTTTGTTGAGAGGTTTCTGATTACAAACTCAATCTTTTTACTCATTATTGGTGTGTTAATTTTTTTTTTTTTAATTTTTTCATGATTCCGTCTTGGTAGGTTGTATGTTTCCAGGAATTTGTCTATTTCTTCTATGTTATTCAATATGTTAGTTTATAATTGTTCATAGAATAGACATATCTTGGAGATATTGCAGGTTTGGTCCAGGCCACTGCAATAAAGCAACTCACCTGAATTTTTTTTTGTTTCCTAATGCATATAAAAGTTATGTTTACACTATACTATAGGCTATTAAGCATGCATTAACATGTTTTAAAATGTGCATATGTTAATTTAAAAGTAATACTGTTGGAAAAATGGTGCTGATAGATTTGCTTGATGCAGGGTTGCCACAAACTTTCAATTTGTAAAAAATACAATATATGTGAAGCACAATAAAGTGAAGTGCAATAAAAAGAGGTATGCCTGTAGTTGCTTATGATCCTTTTTATTTTCATGGCATCAGTTGTAATGTCTCTTATTTAATTTCTGTTTTTGTTTATTTGAGTCTTTTTCCTTAGTCTACTAAAGGTCAATTTTGTTTATTTTTTCAGCTCTAATTTTTATTATTTCTTCTTTCTGCTAACTTTGGACCTAGTTTGTTGTTCTTTTTTATAGTTCCTTAAGGTGTAAAGTCAGATTGTTTGAGCTCTGTCTTCTTTTTAATATAGGCATTTATCACTATAAACTTCCTTTTTAGAATTGTTTTGTTGCATTCTGTAAGTTTTAATATGTTGTATTTTTATTATAATTTGTCTGAAGATATTTTCTAATTTCCCTTTTGATTTCTTCTTTGGCCCTTGGTTGTTCAAGAGTGTGTTGTTTAATTTCCACATATTTGGGGATTTTCCAGTTTTCTGTTAATTTCTAGTTTCATTCTGTTGGAATCAGAAAGGATACTTGGTATGATTTCA
Organism: Moschus berezovskii; assembly: GCF_049115385.1. Lineage (NCBI taxonomy): Eukaryota > Metazoa > Chordata > Mammalia > Artiodactyla > Moschidae > Moschus > Moschus berezovskii. The sequence continues at coordinate 126,868,939 of NC_142488.1, read as the reverse complement.
GTATTTTTAAAGTTAAGTTTTGTTTTGTAACATAACATATAACCTAACTTGGAAAATGGTCTCTGTGCACTAAAAGAATGCATATGCTGCTCTGTTGGGCAGATTGATATGTATATGTTTGCTAGGTCTGTATGATCTATAAACATATCTGGATGTTATATCCATTATTGATAGTGCAATATTAAATTTCTCTGGTATTATTGTGTTGCTATTTATATCTCCTTTTAGTCTATTCATATTTTCTTTATATATTTGTGTGCTCTGATGTTGTTTGCATATATACATATTTTAATTGTTATATCTTCTTGGTTAGTTAATCATTTTACTGTGATACTTTTTTGTCCTTCTTTGTCTCTTTTGACAGTTTTTGGTATCAAGTCTATTTTGTCTGATATAAATGTGGCCACCCTTGTGCTCTTTTGGTTACTATTTGCATAAAATGTCTTTTTCCATCTCTTTGCTTTCAGCCTGAGTTTGTCTTTAAAAATAAAGTGACTTTTTTTAGACAGCATGGGCTTCCCTGGTGGCTCAGAGGTTAAAGCGTCTGCCTCCAATGCGGGAGACCCGGGTTCGTTCCCTGGGTCGGGAAGATCCCCTGGAGAAGGAAACGGTAACCCACTCCAGTATTCTTGCCTGGAGAATCCCATGGACGGAGAAGCCTGGTAGGCTACAGTCCACGGGGTCGCAAAGAGTCGGACACGACTGAGCGACCAAACGCAAACGCAACGCAATTTGGGTCTTAAAAAAAAATCCATTCAGCCATTCTATATCTTTTAATTGAGGACTTTAATCCATTTAAATTTAAAGTAATTATTGAAAAGGAAGAACTTGCTGTTTGTTTGTTTGTTCATTGTTTTCTGTTTATCTTGCAGCCTTTTTTGTCTCTTGCTGTCTTCCTTCATGTTTTATTGATTTTGTGTAGTGACATGTTTTGATTCCTTTCTCATTTTCATTTGTATATCATCTATAGGCATTTTCTTTATGATCACTATAGGGCTTACATAAAATGTAACAATCTCTTTTAAGTTGATAAAAATTTGACTTCAGTTACACACACAACTCTAAACTTTACTTCCCCTCCACTTTATGTTATTGATGTTACAAGATACATCTTTTTACATTGTATATCCATTAGCATCTTTTTATAGTTATTTTTATACTTTTATCTCTTAATTTCTATGCCAAAATTAAAGCAAGTTATGTACTATAGTTAACAGTATTATAGTATTCAGTATTTGTTTATATATTTAACTTTACCAGTGACTTTATAAATAAGAACGCTATTATGTTGCTGTTTATTGTCTTTTAATTTCAACTTAAAGGACTCTCTTTAGAATTTCTTGTAAAGGCAGATCTAATGGTGGTACAGTCTCCAGCTTTTGTTTATGTGGGAAAGTCTTTATTTCTCCTTTGTTTATGAAGGATAATAATGCCAGATATTATATTATTGGTTGGCAGTATTTTTTTTTCAGTACTTTCAATATAGGGCTTCACTGGTGGCTCAGCAGTAAAAAATCGACCTGCAATGCAAAAGATGCAGGTTCAGTCCCTGGGTTGGAAAGATACCCTGAAGAAGGAAATGGCAACCCACAGTATTCTTGCCTGGGAAATCTCATGGACAAAGGAGCCTGGCAAGCTACAGTCCATGGGGTCACAAGAGTCAGACATAACTTAGTGACTAAATTCTGTAAAGCAATTATCCTTCAATTAAAAATAATTAAAAACAACTTTTGATATATATCATCCCTCTCCCTTCTGACCTGCAAAGAATCTGCTGAGAGACCCGCTAATAGTCTTATGGGAATTCTATTATATATGACAAGTTTCTCTTTCTCTGTCTCTCTCATTTTGAGCTTGATGTTTTATTTAGATTCCACATGTAAGTGATACCATACAGTATTTTTCTCTGTCTGGTTTATTTCACTTTAGCATTATTCCCTTAATGTCCATCCATGTTGTTGCATATGGCAGGATTTCTTTTTCTCATGGCTGATTAGTGTGTATATATATAACAACTCAATAGCAAAAAGAGAGCCAAACGATCTGATTTTAAAATGGGCTGAAATGTTTTATATATATATATAAAACAGCTTCTTTATACATTCATCTACCCATGAAAACTTAGGTTGTTTTCATATTTTGGCCATTGTAAATAGTGCTGCTATACTGGGGTGAATGTATCTTTTCTAAATTAAGTTTTTTGTTTTGTTTTGTTTTTGGATATATACCCAGGAGTAAAATTGCTGGGTCATATGGTCGATATATTTTTAATATTTTGAGGAACCCCTATACTGTTTTACATAGTAGCTGCACCAATTTACATTCCCACCAATAGTGAATAAGGGTTCCACATCCTTTCCAACACTTGTCATCTCTTGTCCTTTTGATAATAGCCATTCTAGCAGGCATGAGTAGTACTTGATTATTGTTTTGATTTGTATTTCCCTGATGTTTTGTGATACTGAGCACATTTTTATGTACCTGTTGGTCATTTGTATGTTTTCTTTGGAAAAATGTCTTTTCAGTTCTTCAACCCATTTTTAAATCAGATTGTTTGGCTCTTTTTTTTTTCCTATTGAGTTTAGTTCTTTATATATTATGAACATTGCCCCTTATAGGATTATGACTTGCAAATATTTTCTCCTGTTCCACAGGTTGCCTATCTTTTTATTGGTAGTTTTCTTTACTTGTGCAGAAGTCTTTGAGTTTGATATAGTCCCACTTACTTATTTTTTCTTCTTTTGCTTGTGCTTTCTGTGAGTACTAGAGGGTTTAGTTTTTTTTCTAGTTTCTTTGTTTTTTCCCCTCCCTCTGTATCTTTGTGTTTCTTAAGAATTTCTTCATAGAGTCTATATCTTGCAGCTCTCTCAGCTGTAATCCACCGTTGTTATGTTGGAGCCATGTTGATGTAGTTGGTATAAGGTGTAATGGAGGGGATGCATTCTATAATATTATGGATAAATTTCACTTATTTAATGGACCAGTGTCCCTGACCTCTGATCTGTAGAAGTGTTTCTTAGACTTTTTTTCTCCTCTTACTTATGAGAAGAAGATGAGAGAGGGTCAGATAAGTCTCTGACAACATAGTTTCCTTTGGAGAGCAAGCCTTTCTCACAGAGAGTGTTCTGGGAGCATTTCAGTATGGTCACTTTTCTCTTCCCTTCTCTGAAACACAAAGGGATTTTTCTCTGATTTTCTCTACGAGAGCCTGCTTGGGTTAATGAATACAAAACACACACAAGTTTTGGGCTCCCCAAGACTGGATCCTTGGGAATTTTTAATTGTCAAGCTAGTCCATGCTCAGACTCTTGCAGTGTATCAAAAGTACCATTTGAGTGTAGCTCGGTAGGTAAAGAATCTGCCTGCAATGCAGGAGACCTGGGTTCGATTCCTTGGCTGGGAAGATCCCCTGCAGAAGGAAATGGCAATACACTCCAGTATTCTTGCCTGGAAAATCCCATGGACAGAGGAACCTGGCGGGCTACAGTCCATGGGGTCGCAAGAGTCAGACATGACTTAGGGACTAAACCACCAACCACCAGTTACTGGCTCCAGTGGCTTCTCCTCAGGGAAGTTGATCTGGTTTTAATTCTTTGTGTTTGACTGTCTTTCTAGATTTTGGGCTGGTGGCTTTCCCTGTGATCTCAATTCTCAGTGGATCTAAGAAAAGTAATTGATTTTCAGTTTGTTCAGTGTTTTTCTTGTTGTGAGAACGGTAATGATAACTTCTAAGCTCTTTGGATGTCAGAGCTGAAACTCAATTTCCTGAATTGAGTTTTTGAATTATTTTGTTTTTTAACCAGTTTGCTTAACTTATATTTAGTAAATGTACAGAGTTGTACAACCATCACCACAATTCAAAATCATTTCTGTCACAGCAGATCCCTCATGCCCACCTGAGTCAATCTCTTCTCCCATCCCATAAATTATTTTTTTAGTGTTTCCTTTGAGGCTTTCCATATACATCTTACCTGAATCTGCTTCATATTAACAGTAACTTAATTCTGGGGAGATATAAAAACGTTGCTCCTGTTATAGCTTTATTTCTACTTCCTTTTTTTTTTCTCTACTTCCCTTTTTGTGCTACTTTTGTTATACATATCATGTCTATATATTATAAACCCAATAATACCTTCCCATAATTATTATTAGTATAATAATTTTCTGTCTATTAATGAAACTGAGAGAAGAAAGAGGAGTAAGGATATATGTATAGTAATTGTTATTTTCCATTTGTGTGAGGTGATACCTCATTTTAGTTTTGTTTTGCATTCCTCTAATAATTAGTTATTAGCATCTTCTCATGTGTTTATTGGCCATCTGTATGTCTTTTTCAGAGAAATGTCTACTTATTTGTCAAAAATGTCAAATCCATTTTTGGATTGGATAGTTTTTTTGATATAGAGTTGTATGAGCTGTTTGTATATTTTGGAAATTAAGCCCTTGTCAGTCACATGGTTTGCAAACATTTTCTCCCATTCTGTGGGTTGTCTTTTCTTCTTGTTAATGATTTCCTCTGCTGTTCAAAAGCTTAAAAGTTTGGTTAGGTCCCATTTGTTTATTTTTGCTTTTATTTCTATTGCCCTGGGAGATTGACCTAAGAAAACATTGGTACAATTTATGTCAGAGAATGTTTTGCCTATGTTCTCTTCTAGGAGTTTTATGGTGTCCTGTATTATGTTTAAGTCTTTAAGCCATATTGACTTATCTTTGTGTATGGTGTAAGGGAGTGTTCTAACTTCACTGATTTCCATGTGGCTATCCAGCTTTCCCATACCATTTGCTGAAGAGACTGTCTTTTCTCCATTTTATACTCTTGCCTCCTTTGTCGAAGATTAATTGACCATAGGTATCTGGGTTTATTTCTGGGATCTCATTCTAGGGATAGTTTTTTGAGGCCAATGTTTGAAGCTTCTTCTGGTCCTCCTTAGTTGTCTCCTTCCTTAGTTCTCTCTAGCAACCTAGCTGGCCTCTTGTGTAACTTGCTGCTCTTGATTAAGAGGACCAGCCTCCTCTCAGTTTTTGTTGTTGTTGTTCATTCACTGAGTCATGTCCAACTCTTTGTGACCCCATGGGCTGCAGCACTCCAGGCTCCTTTGTCCTCCACTGTCTCTCAGAGTTTGCTCAAATTCATGTCCGTTGAGTCAGTGATGCTACCTAAGCATTTCATCCTCTCTCGCCCCCTTCTCCTCCTGCCTTCAATCTTGCCCAGCATCCAGGTCTTTTCCAATGAATCAGTTCATCAGGTGGCCAAAGCATTGGAGCTTCAGCTTCAGCATCAGTCCTTCCAATGAATATTAAGAATTGATTTCCTTTAGAATTGACTGGTTGGATCTCCTCGCAGTCCAAGGGACTCTCAAGTCTTCCCCAGCACCACAGTTCAAAAGCATCAATTATTCAGCACTCAGCTTTCTTTATGGTCCAACTCTCACATCCATACATGACTACTGGAAATACTATAGCTTTGACTATATATATATCTTTGTAGGCAAAGTGATATCTCTGCTTTTTAATATACTGTCTAAGTTTGTCACAGCTTTTCTTCCAAGGACCAAGTGTCTTAATTTCGTCTGCAGTGATTTTGGAGCCCAAGAAAAGAAAATCTGTCAGTTTCCATTTTTTCCCCATTTATTTGTCATGAAGTTATGGGACTGGATGCCATGATCTTAGTTTTTTTAATGTTGAGTTTCAAGCCAACTTTTTCACTCTCTTCTTTCACCATCATCAAGAGGTTCTCTAGTTCCTCTTCACTTTCTGCCATTAGAGTGGTATCATCTGCATATCCGCAGTTGCTGATATTTCTCCCAGCAATCTTGATTCCAGCTTGTGATCCATTCAGCCCAGCATTTCACATGATGTATTCTGCATGTAAGTTAAATAAGCAGGATGACAATATACAGCCTTGTTGTACTCCTTTTGCAGTTTTGAACCAGTCAGTTGTTCCATGTCCATTTCTAACTGTTGCTTCTCGTACTGCATATAGGCTTCTGAGGAGACAGATAAGGTGGTCTAGTACTCCCATATCTCTAAGAATTTTGCAGTTTGTTGTGATCCACAGAGTCAAAGGCTTTAGCATAGTCAGTGAAGCAGAAGTAGATCTTTTTCTGGAATTCCCTTGCTTTCTCCATGTTCCAACGAATGTTGGCAATTTGCTCTCTGGTTCCTCTGCCTCTTCAAAACCCAGCTTGTACATCTGGAAGTTCTTGGTTCACATGCTCCTGAAGCCTAGCTTGAAGGATTTTGAGCATAACCTTGCTAGCATGTGAAATGAACTCAACTGCATGGTAGTTTGAACATTCTCTAGCATTGCCTTTCTTTGGGATTGAAATGAAAACTGACTTTTTCCAGTCCTGTAGCCACCACTGAGTTTTCCAAATTTGCTGACATATTGAGTGCAGCACTTTAACAGCATCATCTTATAGGATTTTAAATAGCTCAACTGGAATCCCATCACCTCCAATAGCTTTGTTTGTAGTGATGCTTCCTAAGGCCCACTTGACTCCACACTCCAGGATGTCTGTCTCTAGGTGAGTGACCACACCATCATGGTTATCTGGGTGACCTTTTTTTGTATAGTTCTTCTGTATATTCCTGCTACCTCTTCTTATTCTCTTCTGCTTCTGTTAGGTCCTTGCTGTTAGATCCTAAACTTTTTACCACTTTTATATTGTCTCAGTTTACAATTCTGCCACTTAGAAGCTGTGTTATCCAGGGTGATTCACTTCACTTTTTAAAAAATTAATTAATTCATTTTAATTGGAGGCTAATTGCTTTACAATATTGTGGTGATTTTTGCCGTGCATTGACAAGAATCAGCCATGGTTGTGTACATGTGTCCCCCCGACCTGAACCCCCCTACCCTCTCCCTCCCCATCCCATCCCTCAGGGTTGTCCCAGTGCACTGGCTTTGAGTGCCCTGTTTCATGCATCGAACTTGGACTGGTCATCTATTTCACATATGTTTCACATACATGTTTCAATGCTATTCTCTCGAATCATCCCACCCTCGCCTTCCCCCACAGAGTCCAAAAGTCTGTTCTTTATATCTGTGTCTCTTTTGCTGTCTCGCATATAGGGTCATCATTACCATCTTTCTAAATTCCATATATATGCGTTAATATACTGTATTGGTGTTTTTCTTTCTGGCTTACTTCACTCTGTATAATAGGCTCCAGTTTCATCCACCTCATTGGAACTGATTCAAATGCATTCTTTTTAATGGCTGAGTAATATTCCATTGTGTATATGTACCACAGCTTTCTTATCCATTTGTCTGTTGATGGACATCTAGGTTGCTTCCATGTCTTAGGTATTGTAAACAGGATTCACTTCACTTTTAAACCTTAGTTTTCTCACTTGTAAAGTGAAAATAAAACCATCTACCTTGCCAGGTTGGTGTGAGAAGTCAATGAAACAGTGTGCATAAAGTACCCAGCAAGGTAGTTGCTGTCACTCCTCATTTGTACTTTATTCATCTTCTACCAGCTACTTGTTGTTTTTTGGAAAAAAATCATGCAATATTTTGAGCACACAAAGAGCAGAGAGAAAATAAAGTACACCCGCATTCCCACCATTCAGCTTAAAAAACAAATAATAGCTGCAGTTGGAGCCCTGTGCATACTTTCCAGTATTTCCTGCTCCTCCTTTTCTCCCTCCCCCAAGGGAACGCCAGTCTTGAATTTGTTTTTATTATTTCCTGGAATGTTTTCATACTTTACTACTTATCTTCAATAAAGGCAAAATGATTCAGAGGCATTTTTCCTGTGATGGATACTTAGACATCCTGTGTGGATAAGGGTGAATTTCTTAATACCTATAAAAAGATAGCCCCATCATGTTGGCTTGCCATTTATACGAGTACATATTCTCTTTATTCTGATCCAAGAATAGCAATTCTGAATAAATACCAGAAAGAAATGGTGTACCTCAGATGGCAGATTTTTGTAGTGTTTAGAGGATTTTCTGTCTTTAAAAAAAATTATTTACATTTATTTTTTACTGTTTTTATTGGAGTATAGTTGATTTACAATGTTGTATTAGTTTCTGCTGTACAACAAAGTGAATCAAGTACATGTAAATATATATCCCCTATTTTTTGGATTTCCTTCCTATAGAGGCCATTACAGAGTATTGAGTAGAGTTCCCTGTGCTATACTGTAGGTTCTCATTAGTTATCTGTTCTATACATAGAATCAGTAGTGTATATATGTCAACACCAACGTCCCAGTTCATCCCACCCATCCCTCCCCTGTTGGTGTCCATTCGTTTGTTCTCTTTCAGTTCAGTTCAGTCGCTCAGTCGTGTCCGACTCCTTGCGACCCCATGAATCACAGCACGCCAGGCCTCCCTGTCCATCACCAACTCCCGGAGTTCACTCAAACTCACGTCCATAGAGTTGGTGATGCCATCCAGCCATCTCATTCTCTGTCGTCCCCGTCTCCTCCCACCCCCAATCCCTCCCAGCATCAGAGTCTTTTCCAGTGAGTCAACTCTTTGCATGAGGTGGCCAAAGTATTGCAGTTTCAGCTTTAGCATCAGTCCTTCCAATGAACACCCACAACTGATCTCCTTTAGAATGGACTGGTTGGATCTCCTTGCAGTCCAAGGGACTCTCAAGAGTCTTCTCCAACACCACAGTTCAAAAGCATCAATTCGTTGGTGATTAGCTTGCTTCACAGTCCAACTCTCACATCCATACATGACCACGGGAAAAACCATAGCTTTGACTAGACGGACCTTTGTTGGCAAAGTAATGTCTCTGCTTTTTAATATGCTATCTAGGTTGGTTGTAACTTTCCTTCCAAAGAGTAAGGGTCTTTTAATTTCCTGGCTGCACTCAGCATCTGCAGTGATTTTGGAGCCCCAAAAAATAAAGTCTGACACTGTTTCCACTGTTTCCCCATCTATTTCCCGTGAAGTGATGGGACCAGATGCCATGATCTTCATTTTCTGAATGTTGAGCTTCAAGCCAAACTTTTCACTCTCCTCTTTCACTTTCATCAAGAGGCTTTTGAGTTCCTCTTCACTTTTTGCCATAAGGGTGGTGTCATCTGCATATCTGAGGTTATTGATATTTCTCCCGGCAATCTTGATTCCAGCCTGTGCTTCTTCCAGCCCAGCGTTCCTCATGATGTACTCTGCATACAAGTTAAATAAGCAGGGTGACAATATACAGCCTTGACGTACTCCTTTTCCTATTTGGAACCAGTCTGTTGTTCCGTGTCCAGTTCTAACTGTTGCTTCCTGACCTGCATACAGATTTCTAAGAGGCAGGTCAGATGGTCTCGTATTCCCATCTCTTTCAGAATGTTCCACAGTTTATTGTGATCCACACAGTCAAAGGCTTTGGCATAGTCAATGAAGCAGAAATAGATGTTTTTCTGGAACTCTCTTGCTTTCTCCATGATCCAGCGGATGTTGGCAATTTGATCTCTGGTGCCTCTGCCTTTTCTAAAACCTGCTTGAACATCTGGAAGTTCACGGTTCACATACTGCTGAAGCCTGGCTTGGAGAATTTTGAGCATGACTTTACTAGCGTGTGAGATGAGTGCAACTGTTCTCTTTATCTGTCTATTTCTGCTTTACAAATAAGTTCATCTGTATCATTTTTCTAGATTCCACATATAAGCAATATTATATGATACAGTAAGTCCCCTACATACAAACAAGTTCCATTCTGAGAGTGCATTTGTAAGTCCAATTTGTTCATAAATCCAACAGAGTTAGCCTGGGTACCCAACTAACACAATCAGCTATATAGTACTGTACTGTAGTAGGTTTATAATACATTTCACACAAATAATACATAAAATACAAACACAAAAAATAAAACCATTTTAAATCTTACAGTACAGTACCCTGAAAAGCACAGTAGTACAGTACAACAGCTGGCATACAGGAGCTGGCATCGAGTGAACAGGCAAGATGAGTTGCTGACTGGAGGATGAAGAGGAGGTGGGAGATGGGAGAGCAATAGGAGATGGAGGGCAAGCTGCAATTTCTCTCATGCCTGATGTTGATGGCACAGGCTCTGGTTCCTTGCTGTATTCAATTCTATCCACCCTCTTGAAAAAACAATCCAGTGATGTCTCGGTAGCGCTCTTTTTTCTTCTCATCAGATATGCCATGGTAGCACTGGATTGCAGTCTGAACGGCTGCTGAAACCTTTGTGTACTGGTCTACGTTTGGGTTCTGTGACTAACAGAGCCTCCTCACATAAAGAAAATCCCCTTGCCTTTTCCTGCGTCGCGAAGTTATTCAGTTCTGCAGTTACTTCTTCCTCTTGTCTCCCTTCATCCTTTCTCTGGGCCCCCATTTCCAACAGGTCTTCATTAGTAAGCTCCACGTTCGCATCTTTGAAAGTTCTCAACTGAAGAATTTTCTGTTGTAATTCTGTGTGCTAAAATGCTACTGAGTCTGTATTTATCCATGTTAGGAGTTTAAAATATAAATAACAGTAGAGATTCCTTCAAACATTATGATTTAAAATTTGTTCCACAGTTAATATAAAGATTCTCAGCTTTGGGGGATAATTACTGTATTCTATTGGCTTGATTTTGGTTAATGATTTTTTTTTCATTGAAGTATAGTTATTTACAATATTCCATGTTTACAGCAAAGTGATTCAGCGTATATATATGTGTGTGTATGCTCATGTGTGCTAAGTCGCCTCAGCAGTGTCCAACTCTGTGCAACCCTATGGACTGTAGCCCAGCAGGCTCTTCTGTCCATGGGATTCTCCACGCAACAATACTGCAGTAGGTTGCCATGCCCACCTCCAGGGGATCTTCCTGATCAAGTGATCGAACCTGCAGTCTCTTATGTCTCCTGCATTGGGAGGCAGGTTCTTTACCACTACCACTTGGGGCACCTGGGAAGCCTTTCACCTGGGAAGCCTTTATATATATATATATATTGTTTTTTATTCTTTTTCATTATAGGTTATTACAAGATATTGAATATAGTTCCCTGTGCTATATCATAGCTCCTTGTTTATCTATTTTACATATGGTTAGTGATTTTTTTGAGAATTTTATAATATCCCTTGAATTGATGGGAGACTTACTGGAATCCCATATAACTGAATTTTTATCTTAATAACTTATTTACATGTAAGGAATGAAAATTAAAATACTTGGGGTTATCCTCATAGTTGAATGAAAATTCAGATTAAAATCCTGTTTTACATGAAGGCTTCAACTGAAATAGGGACATTGTTGGATTCTGCTAAAGGTGTAGGTATTTAGCGGCTGGACAATCACAAGGGCTTCCCTTGTGGCTCAGCTGGTAAAGAATCCGCGGAGACCTGAGTTCAGTCCCTGGGTTGGGAAGATCCCCTGGAGAAGGAAAAGGCTACCCACTCCAGTATTCTGGCCTGGAGAATTCCATGGACTATGTAGTCCACGGGGTCGCAAAGAGTCGGACTCCACTGCGCGACTTTCACTTTCACTCACTAATCACCGAGTCAGAGCAAGCCAGTCGGGTGAACATCTTTCTTTCCGCCGGCAGGTGGCAGTAGCATACTAGAAATGTTTATGACGATTGGCACTGAGACCACACACACAGCCTTAAAATGCTGTGATCGTGTGTTGGTACCTTGTGAAAAGTACAGTAAGCCATTTTCTGGATTTCGAGATATTAAAGCAGACCCCAACCTTGATATGCTCCCCATATTTACATATATTTGAATGACTGCCGCGGTCTTTTGCCTGGGTGAGGTCTTTTGGGATTTCCCCTCTCTCTCCCCTTCTGGCTTGCTATCGTAGCTCTTGTTTCTTTCTGGGAGTAACTTCACCCTTAACAAAAATACCCGCTTCTCTCCCAAGCTTCAGTGTGGCATCCATTCTTTTTCACGAGGGAGAGCGACCCGGTGTGAAACGACAGAGTAGGGAGAGGAAGAGAGAGCATGGAGGCAGATCTGGACCTCACTTCCGGCTCTACTGTGGCAACTACCACGAACACCACATGTCCTTTTCCTCTTGCTAGTTTTATTCACTCTCTTGTTTACCATTGTTGTCAGCAGTGAAGACTTTGAGAAAAACCTAGAGCTGTGTACTTGCTTCCAGGACGTAAAACATAGGGAAAATTCTGAGACTAGATTGTGTTCTGTCTTTGAGGACCCAGAGAAGGGAGCAAGTGAGACTAATCACAAACAAAACGTGGTGGGGACAGAAAAGAAGCAGTCAGCCTAGCTTCTGGGACTGGATCAGTGAAAAAAGGGCTAAGTGAGATCCACCCAACCCAGTGGGAGTGGCATCCCCGGGACTTTCCACTGGCCAGACCCAGCCTCCCAGCTCCTCCTGTCTCATCACCACTTTCCCGACTACAGCGATTGCCAAGAAAGCCTGGTGCGAGAGAGTGAGGCAAAAACGGGGAAAAGCCTGACCCTTTTCTAGCTGCTTTATCATCATTCGAAGTAGACATCTATACAGAGTTTCTACAGAAACACTGTTAGATGAGATAGTTAAGCCCTGTACTGTCATTATAATGTACAATAATTTTCCTGAGTTTTCCAGCCCAACCCAGAATGTGCCAAAGCCCCATCCACCGTGTGCATTCTGTGAGATAAGGTTTTATTGAGTTGCAAACAACATTCACACATTGAAAACTGCTTCTGTTGTATTACGTCACACATACAGAACATGTTAAACTCAAAAGACATTTCAAATAGGCTGTATAAAAGTTAAAAGTTGTATTTGAAAGACAGATTGTGTTTTGGTATAGTGATATAGTGATTTGCATATTATATTTGTGTCTAATGATATTAATTTATGCATTAAATTTATTTGGCTAAGTAAAATGTGTCTTTGAGGATCTATTTATCATAATGGGCAGTGGCTTTAAGATAATTTTGTTCTTTTGTTGCAATAGTCAAATGTTATTTTTCCCCAATAACCAGTATTTTATACTGAGCAATGGCAAGCCACTCCAGTACTACTGCCTAGAAAATCCCATGGATGGAGGAGCCTGGTAGGCTGCAGTCCATGGGGTCGCTAAGGGTCGGACACAACTGAGCGACTTCACTTTCACACATTGGAGAAGGAAATGGCAACCCACTCCAGTGTTCTTGCCTGGAGAATCCCAGGGACGGGGGAGCCTGGTGGGCTTCCGTCTATGGGGTCACACAGAGTCGGACACGACTGAAGTGACTTAGCAGCAGCAGCAGCAGCGATCTCATGTTATATTGGAAAAATTAAAGAAATTCTTTTGTAATATTTGACAAGCCTAGAAGTTAGAATGCTGCATGGAAAGTAGTAAAATACACATTAACATTTGCTTTTAATTGTTGTAACCCTTGGATCAATTTGAGTAGAACATTGAGGGTGAGGTGGTTATTTAGTCATGGAAAAGAAAAATAAGACGTGTTTACCAAATTGAAAAATTAGGAACGCGATTTTCTCAAAATTACATTTCTACTCAAATGCACTCTCCCACTTCGAGTTATTTTCCTAATTATATTTTATATGTGATGATTTTTTTCTAAGTTTCAGCCAATCTGACCCAGAGGCAGGCTAACTTAGGTGTTTCCTTAGTGACTTGCATTAAGCACTATTTTAAAAAAATTTTCACTGAGATATAGTTGATTTACAATGTTCTGTTAGTCTCAAGTGTACAGCAAAGTGATTCACTTTTACATAGAGATATATATTCTTTTTCATATTCTTTCCCATTGAGGTTTATCATAGGATATTGAATATAGTGCTGTATAGTAGGACCTTTTTGTTCATCTACTTTATCCTTCCCCCACCCTGTTACCCCTTTAGTAACCGTAAGTTTATTTATTTTCTATGTGAGTCTGTTTTGTAAGCAAGGTCATTTGTATCATATTTTAGATTCCACATATATGTGATAGCATATGATATTTGTCTTTCTCTATCAGATTTACTTCACTTATAATTATAATACTTTATAATTTCTAGGTCCAAAGGACTATATCTTATAGAAGTTCTCTCTGTGTTATTCAAGTCAACTCAACCCTCACCCTCCTTTTATTCATGATTTAGACCTCAGAGATGGCCCATGCCATTACTGTGTTCCACATCAAGCATCAGATGGTACTGATTTCCAACAGACTTGGCTATGAACCCCAACTTAGCTATTTACTTGCTTTCACTCATCCTTCCTGAGTCTTATGTTTCTCGTCTGTAAAATGAAGATAACACCTGTGTGAAAATGTTGTAGTGAATATTAAACAAGAAAATGCATGCAAAGACTTAGCAGGAAGCAATAGCCTTATAAACCTCAATATTTAGGCTTCACAATTTTAATAGGAAGTAGGTTTTATCTCTGTTTTACAGATGAGTCAGCTGAGGTTGGTAACTGATCCAGGGTCACCAAATTTGTTTTATGATTTCAAGTCCAGGGCACTTCAATCCCCTTGGCTGCCTCTGGACCAACACTGCAGAAACTGATAAAACAGGCAGCACTGATGGTTAGGTGTGACCACTCAGATGAGCTCTAACTGCCGTGAAGGTGGCAATTCCCAGTTCTTTTTCCTCTGACATTCCTTTAATTCTGTGTGATTCAAGGTTTCTGTTTAACAACTGAAACTCCATTCTTTTCTCTCCTGCTCACAAAAGCCCAGGGAGAGGGAGAATGTTTATCGTAGGGTTAACCTGCAACCCACCCCACCCCACCTCCACCCCCTAGCATGTTATCACTGATAGTGAGTTTCTTTAAACACAATGCAACTTATTCCAACATGCCATAGTCAGAAAGTGCTGCGTAAGATGTATTCTAGGGAGAATAAATAGATCATTTGGTAGTACAGGGTTCCTGTTGGAGAGTGATGAGAAGATTGAGGGGATCAGTAGGAGTCTAAGTTAAGAATTGATCTCACAGGCAATTGGAGGTTTTTAAGTAGGAAAGCAGCAGGAGTAAAGTGGTGGTCGGCAGGGGATTTCAGAAGCCAGAAAGCCTGGAAGCCAGGGTATCCAGTAAACTATTGAAGTGAACTAGACTGAATGAGATGAAGGCCTGAACTAAGTCAGTGGCAGTGGGAATGGAAAGGAATGAACAGATACAAGAAGGCTTGTGATGGATTGGATATGCATGGGCGAGCAAGGAAGGAGAGGGGTCAAGTGATAAAGCAGATTTCCTTCTTTAATTCTATTTTTCAGAAATGGAAACTATAATGATCTTGCAGCCCTAGGACTCAGAATCTTGATGGAGGAAAGGAGAAAATCCAGAATGTGCTGAAGGGCAGGGAAAACCCAAGGTTACACATTGGCAGGGCATGGTTCCTAAGAGGTTTTTTTTTTTTTTTTTTTGGTCCCACCACTTGGCATGTGGGATCTTAGTTCTCCAGCCATGGATGGAACCCATACCCCCTGCTGGGGAAGCTCGGAGTCTTAACCACTGGACTGCCAGGGAATTCCCTACAATCCTTTTTTATTTTTGGCCGAGTTATTTGGGTAACCTGCTGCATGTTTTCAGATCCTAGGCTAAGTGACTTTGTGATGAGTCATGGAGACATGCTACTGTCTGAATTTAGGACTTGATTCTGGAACATTGCAAGTGATGTTCTGGTGATAGAGAGCACTTGGTGAGTTATTCTGTTTGGCATCTCACCAGCCAGTAACTAAATGTTTGCAGTGACTCAGAAAAGACTTTCCGAACCTGACATTGAGATCATCTGATAGGTTGTACACCCCATGACTCTGGGTATAGGCTTCCTTAAGGGCAGAGATTTTTGTTTTCTTCACAGCTGTATTCCCAACAGAGAACAGAGCCTGTCACTTAGTAGATGCTCAATAAATAATTGTTGGATGAGGAAACGAAGCCAGGGGCCACGAGTGCCTGGCTCACCACTGTACCCAGTGTTGTGTGCCATGCTGATGGAATTGAGTTGAAATGCGTTGGACAGCATTTGGGCTGGTGACACAAAATTTATTTGGTTTTATGTGCTGTGAAATACAGGAAAATCGTGTTCAGTCGATAGCTCTTTACATGGAATATTAAGCAATAACAAAACTATATTCGTCCTTTCACCAGTGATGATCTGGAGCGATTTATGGAAAATCAAGGTGCGTCCAGTCCAGGCATCCTCATTTTAACAACAAGCCTCAGCAAACCTTTCATGCGACTGGAAAAGTATGTTACACTCTTGCAAGAGTTGGAACGGCATATGGAGGTAAGGGAAGGTGAACTGTTTTAAGCTCGCATAAAAAGTATAGGCCTCTGCTATGGAGGCAGCAGCCAGTCCGCCTCCAAACTAGCCTTGGTGAGGAGTTAGGAAAAATCTTGGTTTCAAAATGTACTTGATCCAGTCTTCCCTCTTCCCAGGCTTTTAGTTTTCCTCTTTATGCAGCAAGATAAGAAGGGGACTTTTTTTTTTTTCCTCTGAAGATTTTTAAATTTTTGGACTTATTTTTATTAATTTTTTCTAGTTTTATTTTTGAGGTATGACTAATAAAATCTATATACACTTAGATTGTATAACGTGACTTTTAAAAGGTGTATAATGTGATTATTCATTATACACGTACTTTGTGAAATGATGACCATACAATCAAGTTAATTAGCACATCCACCACTTTTTTTGTGTGAGAACTTTTAATGTCTTTTTTTAGCAACTTTCAAGTATACAATTCAGTGTTATTAACTATAGTCACCATGCTGTACATTAGATCCCCCAGATTTACTCATCTAATAACCGAAAGATACTCCCTCTTTATTATTAAATATTCATGGTCATTCTCCCTCCCCTCCCTTCTCCCAGCCTCAGTCTTGCTCACTGGTTGACTCAGATGGTGGTTCTACAGAGAGATCTTTCACCAAGAAATCTTCTGTTGCTCTGATATATGAACCAACTCTCTTGTAGGAGATAAACAAAGCAAAACAGAATCAGAAAACGCGCAAAACTTTTTTTTATTATTATTATAGACAGGAGCATTTATCCCTAGGTCACTGGTCATTCAGCTTTTAGAGGCTAGATTACAGTGGAAGATCCTGGTATTTCTTGAAAAAAGAATAAATGGGTCCACACTCAGTTTCTTTCTTTATGCAGCCAGACATCTCCATCAAAGTCCCCTTGCAATTTTTGCCTCAAGAGCCCAAATCCTCTTATTAAAAGCCAGTCAACAGGGGTAGCTTCTTGAGTGGTTCTTGTGTGCTGGAGCCTGGGGGATGGGGTTGTGGGTGGGTAAGGGCGGCCTGGAGGCTGCATTTACCCTACTTGTTCTTCCTGTGTCTGGGGAAAGGTTTTGAGGTTTGAAAGGGCTTGAATATCTTTAAAGAAAAAGGTTGCACGCTGCCAGTCATGTCAGCATTTGTAAGGTTTGAAAGTGTGTATTATGAGTGAAACCACATTCTCAGGATCTTTGACCTGCCAGAAATCTGCAGGCAGTGGGGAGCCAGTGAGTAATGCCAGCCAGAATGAAATTTCAGTTAGAGCCCGGCAAGGTGTTGAACCCTGGATGGCTTTCCAAAAGCTAAAACAATTTGCTGAATCGTTTGAGGTTGGCCCCTCCTTGTTTCTCACAAAAATTCAGAAATGAGCAGCCTCAGGTTCCGTAGCTGCTCAGTGCTGAAGTGCAAATATTAATACGCACTTCACTGGAGGAGATAAAATCCCAGGTGCTCCTCCTGCCTGGATCCTCTGTCTTGGAGCCTGTTTCTATTCCTTCTCCATGTGCTGGCTGGTGGTCACCTGCCTTTGGCTGCCTTTCATTTCCCACTATGAGATTATACATACCCCAAGTATGAATTCACCATCTGGTAAGACACTTTATCCAACTTTCTGATCATTGAGCATGGCTGCCGGCTCATGATAGAGTAACATTTGAACTTCGCAGTGGTCAGCTGATTTGGGGAAGGATGAGTTTATAAAGGAATACAACCTTTCTTTTCATAAGCAGTGCTGTTCTTGGCTTGGGTTAGACCCTTAGTCTACTCAGCTCTGTATTTTATCACTGGAGGCTGGTTGCACAGCAGATATCTTCCCATTACTCCAGCTGCAATTCAAAGCTTAGCTGGATCTCTCCCCAGGGAGCTCCACTTTCCTTTCATAAAGAGTTATGCAGGGGTGGACTCCTCCAAGCCATTTTTTAAAAATGAAGCTAATTTGTTTTTTGACTGTACTGTCCAGCTTGTGGGATCTTAGTTCCCCGACCAGGGATTGAACTGTTGCTGCCTGCCTTGGAAGCACAGAGTCTTAACCACTGGACCGCCAGGGAAGCCCCTCACAACCATTTTTGAACCTGTTCACTTTTGGGGAGAGTAAGTCCCGTGAAATTGCAGACCAAATAAGCTTGCTGAAGAAGGAGCACATGGTATGAAGCTTGGGATTTTTCCCGCCCGCCAGTTGGCATATGAGAGTGCATTGCTTTTTCTCTGAGGACCACTCAGTTTCTACAGTTCCCTACCTCTTATCATTTACTAACAACATGACCTAATGGTGACCCCAAATAAGTATTATTGATTATCCACAGTATAATAGCAAAAGGGGAAATGGAAACTCTGGCTTTAATAACCAAATATATATTACCAAATATATAATGTATTCCGAACTGTCTTAATTTCTTCATCACCTAATCATTAGAGGTGCTGAGATTCCAAATGCTCAAGTGCTGTCTTATTTTTTAATCTTGAATTTAGCATAGAGCAAAACTGATTTTTTCTTTGAGATACGGTTCTATGACTTTTAACCCATGTATAGATTTGAGTTACCACCATCACTGATGCAATACACAACAGTTCCATCATCCCTCTAAATGTCTTCTTTTGATCTCTTTGTAGCCACACCTTCCTCCCACCCCACCCTCTGGCAACCACTGATCTGTTCTCCTTTAATACTGTTTTAAATGTATTCCTTTGATAGGATACGCATCCAGATCACCAGGATATTCTGAAAGCAATCGTAGCATTCAAAACTCTCATGGTAGGTGATGCTCTAAAATTATTATTCTCTGTTTCGTAGTCTTTGTTTCTAAAACAGTGGCTTGTGTGTAATGTTTCTTTCCTTTTGCAAAGGTCTTTGGAGTGGAAACAGTAAGCTCTAGTGACCGTATTGCAGTGATTGTTTCATTTAATGTTGTCTCCCAGACATCATGCTTACCTGTGAAAGGTTGCCAGGCTGAGGGTGTAAAGTACTCACATTTGAAGTCTCTGCCACATTAAGCATGGCTGTGTAGGTGGGGGGTTTCCTTTTGTCTCTTTGTCTTTACCCCTGTGTTGCTCACCTTACATCTGTGCAACTCGTCCTTCACTGATTGGCATCAATACTGGATTCATCTACTTATGCCAAAAGGTGTGAGTCTATTCTTTGCATAGGAAAAAGAAATCCTTCATCAAATCTAAAAGGAAAAAAAAAAACAGCTAAAATACAATTGCCGTATAGTTTGCTATCAAAGGTACCTTTATCTTAAATCTCGAGCATGATGGCTTAATGTCCTCTAGAAACCACTGATGTAAAACCGCTTGGTGGCATTTTAGGAGGAAAGTAAACGTTATTTGGGGCGATTGATTAAGTTGAGCTTCATTTTAGACGTTTCCATAGTATTCCAAGTGATGGGGATCAGTGTTCGGTTATTGATTTTTGCTATAAGATTATGATGCAGCTTTCACCGTCACCTCATTTCTGTTGCTGTTGAAAGATCTGTACCTGACGTGTCCACAGTTAAACAGCAAGTTGAGACCAGAGAGTAAGGTATCAGGTTAAATTTGCTGTGCTAGACAAAAAAATGGTCAGATATTGGCCGTTTGACATGGTTCAGCCAAATAGAACAGGCCACTGAAACCTGTGGCATTTGTTATTGTTATTTGTGTCCCCTTTCTTTTTTCCTGTGTAGATTGAATATAACATGTCTCTTTTGAAAACAAATTAGTTCTAATCATTTTACATGTTGTACAAGTTGCTTTGATGGTTATAGTATACTTATTCCCATTCCAGGTGCTTCAAAAATGTATCAATTTATTTCTTCAAGCTTCCATTTACCTGAAAGGGGCAGCAGAGATTTTATAGAAAACACATCCCAAAATGCTATGACAGTCATTTGGAAACAGGAATATAACTAATCATATGCTTATTTTCATATTCAATTTGGATTGAATACTGTTAAATTATTTTAAGATAACCGCATTTTCTGAAACAGTGATATATATATATAGTAATATAGTGTGTGTGTATATATATATATATATATATATATAATAGTAATTATAGCCCACATATTGTTTCTTGGCTTGTATTTTCAATTTGTATTTGTGCGATTCAGTTGCATCTCTTTTTCTAATCCTTTTAAGGATAAAAATGAACTTAGTACTTTTTATAGCAACCTACTACTGGTCCCAAAACAAAGTGTAGGACAGTGCACATGTTTCATTATAAGATCAGTTTGAGTCACTGTGGCATAAGGAGTTTAATTTTCTCTTTTTCAATAACTCTTGGAGTCATTTTATAAATTAAGATGTTATTTGGTTGGAAACTGAGTTAAAAAAATAAGATTGCTTTGTAACTCAAAGCACTGTTTATGCAAAGATAGACAAGATGGAGGGGAGGTGGAGTCAGCAGGGATGCCAAGCAGCAGGTCTGAATGTACTGCCCCCGTTTGATGTAATTCTGCTTATTTTCCCATACTCCTTGCAGGGAAGGAGAGGCAATCCCCCTCTACCAGTTTATCTTGATGTTTTGACAAAATGAGAAGTAGCTCTTCCTTACAAAATGTCTGGGGGCTCAAGGCTAGTGATTTAAGGTAGTAGACCTTTCTGTCTGTCTAGAATGGAGCTGGTGATGGGATTTGTGATGAAGAAGAGAGACTCAGTGGAAATCTGAGAGTCAAGAACCACATCTTATTTTAGTCTTGTTTTAGGTCTGTTTCGGAAGAATTCCTATTCCATTATGTTCTCCTTTGGTTCTGTAGGGGCAGTGCCAAGATCTCAGAAAGAGAAAACAGCTGGAGCTACAGATCCTTTCGGAACCTATTCAGGCATGGGAAGGGGAGGATATTAAAGCCTTGGGGAATGTGATCTTTATGTCACAAGTCATGGTGCAGTGTGGAACAAATGAGGTAAGAGGTTTCACAGCTCAACACCACTTCTTCCATCTCTTATGTGTTTCTTTATGTCTTCTCCCATCAAGGTCAAACACTCAAACTTTCACGTCAGCAACTGAGGACCTCTTCTTTGCCCAGCCCTCTGCTTGATGCTGTGGGAGGGAGTTAGGAGGAAAGAACAGCCATGATCTTAGTCTCTGCCTTCAAAGTACTCATTAGAGACAGATGAAAACCCAAACTGCAACTGGAAAGCAAATCAAAATAGTCCATGACAGATTGTGACATCCCAACAGTAGATTCCATAGAAGTTCAGAGAAGGGAGAGAGCAAGGAAAGACTATATGGAGACAGGACCTGAGGAGGGAGCCATGAAGAGAAGAGGGGAAGATTTTGTAAGGGAGAGGGCCTTATTGTCTCAGGAGAGAGCAGGAACTTGGCAGCCTTTGTTCTTCAGGGCACTTGATTGGGAGCAGAGGAAACCTCCCAGGCAGAGAGCAAGAGCGAGCTGATGGAGAGGCAGGTTATGAAGAATGTCGGATGTCAGGCAAGGGTAGTTCAGATGGATGCAACAGGCAGCAGGAAACCATGCCAGGCCTGAGTGGTAGAGAAACACAATGAAAGGGCTGTTTATGACACCATCTGGCAGCTGTACATGTCCACTGAACTGGAGGTGTTGGGGCTGGAGACAGGCCAGCTGGGTTGGAAAGTGGTAAGTAAGTACCCGCCCCCCCCCCCCCGCAAGAAGGTGATGGTGGAGAGAATGGGCAAGTCTGAGACCTGTTTGGAAGGGAAAGCCTATAGGAAGTGGTGAGCCAGGGGCTAGAAGAGATGACAGATGTCATTTCAGACCTGGTAACTTTCAAGTGATGGTCGGTATCCAGATGGAGGTGACTTGTAGGCAGGTGTTGAAAAGATATAGAAATGTGGGTAGGAGGTCAGAGTTAGAGGCAGAGGCTTACATGTCGCTGACAGATGTGCTTTTTTGGGAAGTAAATGTCCAGAGAGAAACACAAAGGCCTGAAGATGGATTATGTCTTTTAGAAAGAGGGCAGGGTAGGGGAAGAAGGTTGATTACATCACCTGGCATGATTTATTGGGTACTACAATCATCTTCTCCCTCCCTAAATATCTTCTTCTACTCCCTGACAGGTCTGTGTCAGAGATTCATTACTTCGGGTTACTGTGGTTACCAAAGAGGAAAGTGGGGAGGAATAATTTAGGTGTTTGGGATTAACACATACCAACTACTATACATAAAGTAGATAAACAACAAGATTCTACTGTATAGCACAGGGAACTATACTCAGTATCTTGTAATAACCTATAATGGAAAAGAATCTGAAAAAATATATATCTGAATCACTTTGCCATACACTTGAAACACTGTAACTCAACTAGGCTTCAAAAAAACACTAGAAGAAAAATAAGCAATCTCATGTAAAATGCAGATACCCTGGGGAAAGCTAATGTAGCTACTCTAACAGTCTTTCATACCTTTGGGATAAACCTCTTGGGTAAAGCAAGGAGGAAATAGTGCCAGAAAAAGAAAGTGGAAGATAGAGGGAAATTAGGGGAGTGTGTTGTCATGGAAATTCCAGAAAGAACATTTGAAAGCGGTCAGACTGCTGAGGGCTGCAGAAGGATCAGAGTATGGAGACCAAGAAGCCATGGGATGTCACAAAAAGGCAGTGATTGATGACTTTGAGAGAGCGACAAGGGTGCAGTTAGGGAGGGATCAATGGGGAGAAGAAGAAAGCAGCCAGTAATTTGGCAATAAAACGTCAAGAAATAAAGCCACAGGGGGCAGATGAAAGCCTATGAAATGGACAGGAGATGTGCCTATGCTAAAGGCAGCAGAAAAAGCAAGTTAGACAGAAGTGGCTGGAAGCAGGAACAGGAGATAAGATATCTTAGAAGGAAGCCAACCAAGAGAAAGATGGGAGAGAACGCAGAACACTTGTTAGAAAAATTAGCCTTGAAAGGTTGCTCTTCTCAAGAAGGAGGAAGGAGATGGAGCTGGGCTTGAGGATAATTGTAGGTAGAATGGCTGGACGTGCAAGCCCAGCGCCATCTTTGGCATTTACTCACTGCGTATCTGCTCAAGGAGTTCAGAGAAGCATTTGTGTCCAAAATTTCCTTTAGTGCCCTTTAAAAAAGTATTTCCTTCTTTGTTTTATGTGGGTATAATAATTATTGTGTAGTTACTGATTAACAGTAATTTTAGGAAGAGTTTAACACATGGGTTAAACCTTTTTAGGCACCAGACATGGGTTTTGGGGACGACAATTTTTCTATGAATGGGAGAGGAGTGGCAGGATGGTCTGGGGATGATTTAAGCACATTACATGTATTGTGCACTTTACTTCTATTATTATTACATCAGCTCCACCCCAGATCATCAGGCATTAGATCCCAGAGGTTGGGGCCCCTGTGTTAGAGGATAATAAGTTTCTTATCACCTGAGCCCCTTTATTTGGCCACTTTTTAAAGTAAAATCATTTTCACTTTGAGAATCTCAAGACTTATATTGTGCTGTGGTTGCATGATGGGCAAGAAGTCATTAACAGTGTGACTTTTCAGGCTTCATGCTTGGGAAACAAGCATGGTCATTTGTATTTAACTGTTATTATAGATGAACTTCCCAGGTGGTGCTAGTGGTAAAGAACCTGCCTGCCAATGCAGGAGATGGGGGTTCAATCCCTGGGTCAGAAAAGTCCCCTGAAAAAGGAAATGGCAACCCATTCTGGTATTCTTGTCTGGAAAATTCCATGGACAGAAGAGCCTGGTGAGCTACAGTCCACGGGGTCACAAAGAGTTGGACACAACTGAGCGACTGAACACACACGTTGTGTATAGGAAGGAGACAGATAAACTGGATTTATATACATTTCAAAGTACAATTAAACGAGTTTTGTACTTTTAAGTTGGGTATCTTTTTTAAAAAATCACTATTTGTGTTTCATTGCCTCATATAAGATCTATCTTACAAAAATGATTCCAAAAATTCTTAATAAACAAAATGTGCAATTTCTGTTTACATGTAATCTTTTTCCCTCCACTTCAGGAAAAAGAGGAGCGGTACCTCATGTTATTTTCAAGTGTTTTGATAATGTTATCTGCAAGTCCTCGGATGAGTGGCTTTATCTATCAGGTTAGTAGATTTCATATAAAGCAACAAGACAGATAATGAAAACAGGTTTACATCTAGATGCACTGTTTCCACTCTGGTATTAAGAGCTCCAGCCAGAAAAGGCAGAATGTTCTGACCCTTTGTATAATTAAACAATTTATGAGAGCAGATATTCCTTTAACCATAGACCTTCGTGTTAGCATAATGAATTTATCCTGAACCTCCACTGCTCTGGTTATGAGATAGGTCATGAATGTGTAAACAGAAATCAAAGTCTGCAACTAAGTAAATTAACAGCAGCATTTTCCAGGCCTAGATCATATCATTATTGCTGAGAAGATACAAAGCTGACACTTGCCTCTGTGATTGTATTATTATAGTCACATTATATGACTCACATTTCCAAGATGGAAGTCATTCAACTCCTTAGGAAATTCAGCTTCTTTCAGTTGATTCCCAAGACACTGAGTATTATAAGTTATTGTTACTTATCCTATCTTGGCCTAGCAATGACTAATTGTCATGAAATTTGAGTTTTTGCTTTGTTAACGGACTCTCCTGAAAATCTGTTAGAAGGGTAAACTGCGATTTAATCCTGACCTCATGATTTACGGTGTGTTAGCAAAACACAACCACATTTTCCATTGCTTTCTTGTCTGATTAAAATTTAAAGCAGAGAAACACATTATCTATTGACAGACTGGAGAAATATGTCTCACCATAATTCAGCAGTGGTTCCTAAGAGGGTCAGAAAATCTAACAAAAACAGAGACATGTATAACCACAGAATTAATGGGGATATTCTTTTTCTGGTAGGGAAAAATACCAATAGCAGGAATGGTGGTGACTAGATTAGATGAAATTGAAGGGAATGACTCCACATTTGAAATCACAGGTAGGTAATTTTCTCTTCCTTCAAATCCTTTTCAAAATGAAGTGGGGTTTAAATAAATAAATGCTATTATTTTCTGTTATATAGTCCATGAGCAAGTTTTCCATGGACATGGTAAAGTATATTCCATTTCCTTGGATAATTAGGTTACAGCAAGAGGAGGGAAGACTCGTGGTCATTCATGAGTTTCAGCTTTGCCATTAGTTTCAATCTTCTCTTGCATAAGAGCTAAGAAATAACAAGATGGACTTATATAAATACAGTTTTCTCTCCTTTCTGTCATCTATTCCCTGGTGGCAGAGGAGCCAAAGATGTGAACTTTTATCAACAATTTTATCATCAGCCTATGAATTAGCAAGATTTGTGTTTCTAAAAAGTGCTGAAAAGCCATGAAACTTTCCTCACGGATTGATCAATCTGCCACACCTTGGTCATGTCCCCCTTCTGGCCTGTTGTCCCTTTTGCCAAACCTGTTTGATATCCATGTAATGGTTGCACGTTTTTCACTGATATAACTCAATGGCTAACACTAGGATGCTGGCCCCAGACCTTAACCCCTTCTTTACCAATAGGGAGCCTGAGATTTGGTATTGGCCTAAAGACCAGTCTTAGTTGGATCTGGCTTCATCTTTGATATTGGGTAAAGCAGTACGCTATTCTCCTTTTAGACTATGAATTAGATGGGCCCTGTGCCCAAATTTGGGGACTGTGAGTTTGTTTAGAGTGAAGTTTTATATTGCTTCCAAGATTCTACATGCAGTAGAAATCAAGGACAGTTTTTATAAATCAAATACAAGTATTTATATCTTTATTATCATGGCTTATCTGTTCCTGATAAAAGAGTTTCAACAGGGTTAACTCATAGGTATGAGAACTTCTCAAGATAGACACCCAAATCCTAGCTGCACGAAGTGTGTTTATGAATGAGGCAAGCTCAAGGTCCTCCTTGTCTTTTGTTTCCAAATGCTCCTAATTGGGTGATCCAGGTAACATAGTAGAGAGAATTGTGGTCCACTGCGTCAACAACCAGGACTTCCAGGATTGGCTGGAGCATCTGTACAGGCTGATCAGAGGACCTGCCTCTTGCAGTTCATTATCCAAAACATCGTCTTCATCTTGTAGTGCTCACTCCGTAAGTAGTGTGTCTGTCCTGTCCAGGGATTGTTGAGTCTCTTGTCATATCCTGCCTACTGAGGACTTACAAGACTGGTGAGCATGCTATTAGCCTTTGGATAGTTTGGATTTGTAGGATTAGAAGTACAGTCAAACCTCATTAATTCTGCTTTCTTGTTATGGGGGAGGTCTATCCCAATTAACACAGAGTTTGAGATATGCAGCTTTGTTTGACAGTTATTAAGGTACTCCAACTGAACTGCTAGCCAAGTTTTTCTAACCGGAAGTCCTGCTAAGCTGTTTTAGTGATAAACAGGATTTATTTTACTTAGCAACCGTTATGTTCATCAGTGCTTCGGCTCCAATCCTTTGGCCTCCTGATGCGCTGAGTCAACTCTTGGGAAAGACCCTGATGCTAAGAAAGATTGAAGGCAAGAGGAGAAGGGGGTGACAGAAGATGAGATGGTTAGATAGCATCACTGACTCAATGGACATGAATCTGCACAAACTCCAGGAGATAGCGGAGGACAGAGAAACCTGGGGTGCTTCAATCCATGGGGTCGCAAAGAGTCAGACACGACTTAGCGACTGAACAACAGCGTGCTCGTATTAATAATGTGCTAAGGCAAAAGAGATAGTTTACCTTCTTAAGTACTTAAACATCTCCATGCAATCCCATTTATGCTATCACATTTCTTCATTAACCTTTAAGGGTAAACTTTGAGAGCTGCCTCCTTCTGCTTTATCACAGAGTTCACGGAATTTGAATTGATGAGATTTTACTGTACTTGCTGAGTGAGACTGAAGATGTGCTGTGTTGTCTGTTAACATTCAAAGCTGTGATGCCCAAATTCCAGTTTTGAGCATAGTGTGTTGTGAGAAGAAAAAGGGCTTTTGACATCAGATCTGGGTTCAAATCTTGACTTTGCCAATTGCTGACTGGTTACTTTGCTTTGCTAAAGTTTGCCTTAAGTTTTTTGATGAAAATAACCTATGTAAGCACCTAATTGAGTGCCAAACACATGACTGAACTCATTAAATGTTGACTGTTATTCCACTTTCCTCCCTTTCAGGGGAAAAAAACATCTGATTTGAATGAAATTGCAGGACAGAGGGAGGGCAGGCTCATGGGGCATGGAGTTAGTGTTGTGCTGTTCCTTTGAGGCCCCAAGTCTTGACTGGAGAATGCCAGTTCTCCAACTGGTGACTTGTTTTCCCGTCTTTTCCTTTCTGGGCCTGGCTTTTCAGATCCAACCAAGCTATTGTTGTTCTTTCACTGTGTGGCCCAGGATTGGGTTCATATAGCCAATTACTACCATCTCATCAGACATTTTCCCAGTCTTTTAGCTCTACTGGACAGCCCCGAGGACCCTTGGAGCCTCCTCAAATTATAAAACCGTGGAGCTTAAGTTGTCTACGACCTGCACCTCCACTTAGACCATCAGCAGCACTAGGTTATAAAGAGGTAATTTTGCTACATGTGGTATAAAATGCTTCTGACAAGCTGATTTTGTAGCTTATTAGAAATAGTTCTGTGGGGATGTGCTAGAATTGCTGGTAGGTGATACAGTCAGTCAGTCTTGATTTGCCAGACTCAGTAATTTTTTAAAATTTCTTAATTTTTCATTTCCCCATTGTCCATCTACACATGTGTCTTAAATACCCACAGGCTTTCTGTGCACTGCCTGAGTATCTCCGGTCTCCTCCTGAAGGGCCCCTGGTTTGCCTTTATGATGATATGATAATTCTATAAATTGGTCATGATGTACACACATCTCAAACAAAAGTCACTTCATTAGCATGGAATTGCTAACCAAGCAGACCCAGTTCTGCATTTTGAATCATTTTGATCTATGAAACCAAATCAAAGTTTTATGGGACCAAACCCCAGGTCTGAACTATGAAAGTCTGAATTATTTGCTGCAGTTGGAAAGAAAGAATTTGATGAAAGGAGTGTCTTTTAAAAAGAGGCTTCTAAGCAACAAGCCTAGAGGACATTTGATATTTGGATAGAATGGGGATTTCAAGGTTTTTGGTTTTTTTCCTCGTCTCAAAGTTGCAGTCAGGAAATGCCAGTCACTATCTTCTGAAACTGTGTGGAGTGTTACCTTTTCCATCCAAACTTTTTTTTTCCCCCTAATGGTTCTCATCATTTCAGCTTTCAAAAAAGATCCTCATTTATTAGTAACTGTTCTTTAAATAGGTCTTACCGCATGAAGATTTAAGTTTGTGACAGTTATGAGATGTGTCTTAGAATTACGGTGCCAAGGCAGCATATATTTTGTATCAAATGTATGTTTTTGATGCGTGATGCAGACTTAGCTCAGTTTTGAGTTTGTTTTGATTTAAAACACCATGCCATTGTTTCACTTGTTGCCTCCAATGCTTAGTGCAGTAAAAGTAGAACAATGTTTGGATACGAGAGGATTTTTTGATCTTTTCAACCTGACATGATAGGAAAATAATCCTTGAGCTGAATCTTTATTATGTACCTCTGTTCAGAATTTGGCCAGAAAATAGCCCCAGAGATTGGCTTTGGAAATTGATCGGTGATTCCTGCAATCATCCAATTTTCTCCTCTGATTACCTTAACCAGGAGTGCCACTTCATAGTTACCTAAGTCCCCTTTTTAATGATGGATATTTTGTAATTGTCAGTTACTAAATTCAAATTAAGGTGAGCTTTGAAGGGTAAAGTTGACTTAATCCTTCACAGAACTAATCCATTAAAACTAAGGCATGATCACTTTGTTTCTGCTGGGAGAAGTGAGTTATTAATATGTTCTTGCTATACAGTGTGTATTTCAGTAATTTTCAGCATTTGTAATTCTTCACAGAACTGTATTCCTTGGGCTTTTGCATGACGATATTGCATCTGAAACTAATGTGGGAAACATGATGATATTCTCTCTGTGTAATTTATGATAACACTAACATTTCAAATGTTGTTTTAGAATTATTGATAAATGGATTTGGTCACTATAACCATCGACCTCTCACGCTCATCTTCTCTTTCTTTACATATTCACTTTAGAGGATGTCTTATATCTTAAAGGTAAGGGTAGAACAATATCTTTGGTGTACAGTGACATCATTTAATGCTGTGCTGTAATCTTTGATGAATGAAGCTTTCCTTTATGCCTGTTTTGTTCCTTTTTACAATTGGTAGCTAAAATATGAAGATACATTTCTGACATGTAAGTACTTTCTTCAAAAAAGCAAGCTCTTGGAAAATATATACAAAAGTGAAAAACTCACATGTGACAAAAATAACAGGAAAAATAGAAATAGCATGTAAAATGTCTGTTTTCCATGGGCTTTTGGGTTTTTTTTGCTATTTCTATTTTTCCTGTTACTTTTGTCACATGTGAGTTTTTCATGTCTGTCTGCTTTCTAAGGAGATCACTGAGGCTAACAGGAAGAAATTAAATTCTTTGTCACATTTATTTTTAACGTAGCAATTGCTATCCATTCATCCTGTATACACATTGCATGGGAGGTTGGAATAAGATGATCGCTGCTTACTCGGATACTTAATGAGCACTTTTTAGACTTTCTGGTTATTCATATGGCAAATCCAACAATTCATATATCTTTTATCTGCTAATTAAAAATATGCCTTGCTTGTCTGTAAGTACATTACGTGTAACCCCGAATTATTTATCAGGAAATCTTTCATTTGGCTATTCTATCTGAATACAGGGAATGTACTTAGTCTCTCTGCCTTGATTTTCCTTCTGGCCAATGGAAGTTGATATTCTTCTTTGTGGGACTGTTGCTAAGGAGAATTTATTAGTTTTGAAGCTCTTTGAAAAGTGGTCTATACCCCACTAATAGTTATAATTGTTATTTCATTCCCTTAAAACTGTATCAGTGGGGAATATCAACGCAGTTAGGAGTAGTGTTATTTCTCTAGGAGTAACATCCATTACCATCTCTCCAGATGGTACCCTAAAGGCACTTGGCCTTCTGCATCTGCAGTTGGCCCATGCCATTCTTGGAGCCATTTTTATTGTGTATAGTATTAAATTTTGATACCCTCCTAAGTGAAAGTGTAAAAATCAGGGAGCCATTCTACTTAATTTTATTTGCTCTTTTTAATTTGCTTTTTTTTGCGGGGGGTGGGAGGGGGGAGAACCTTAATTCATGAAGAAACCTCTACCCTTATAGGAGTCTAGTAAAAGCCCCAAAACGATGAAGAAGTTTCTTCATAAAAGAAAGACCGAAAGAAAACCATCAGAGGAGGAATATGTCATCCGGAAAAGTATGTATGTGTTTTTTATTTTTAAAAAGTTGATTATAGTTGAGGAATTTTTTGGAAGCAGAGTATTTGAGCAGTGTGTTCTCAGCATCATCTTTCCCATAGGGAAAAATGAATGCGAAGCCTTGGCCTCCTCTAAGACTTTGGAATAAATAAGCTGTCTCCTGCTGCTTTTCACCTGTATGGTTTTTATGTTGACTATTTGGCCTTACCTGGTTTAGAAACACTAAAGGGACCTATTTGCCATGGATGCATTTTTCCGTTCTAGTTTCTGAATGCCTGAGATATTTGCCTTTACTGAGACTGACTCAATAGACCCAAAGGGAGTTTAATGTTCAGTGATGTTCTCAGTTAGTCAAGGAATCTGCCTGCTGGCATATAGAAACAGGGCTGGATTTAGAGACAGACTGCAAAGTCGGTCAGCCAGTGGATACGTACACATTTGACTCTGCTGCTAGGAACAAGGCACTCTGGGACACACATGAAGGAGTAAGTGATGCTTCCCAAATGGGTGACAGAGCTGTGCATATCAGTCAGAATACTCTGGATAAGCCTCTGCTAGACTTTAGCTTCTGTATCCCCCATCCCCCACCCCACTTCTAGGTCTGCACATGAGCGTGTTAACAGTCACTTCTAGGATGAGTTGGAGGGGCTTGGGAAGGAGAGGGAGAATCAATGACTAGCCTGGCTGGTTGGGAAAAAAATGTGTTGTGTTAGTGGTGGAAAGCTTTCTTAGAGAAGGTGAGCCTTGAAATTTGATGGAGAGGAAGGGTGTGGTGTATCGGCTGAGAACTGAGGCCAGCACCAAGCCCAGTGCTGGCCCTGTAGCCTCTGAGACACTTGAGAGACCCTCTAATTTAGTGTTCTGAGTGGCTTCCAGAGCAGACCACTCTAGGTGCTGAACTCACTGGTGCTGACCACAGAGCTCCTCGGGGCTACTGTCACTCTCGCTCCACCATGACAGCTGGTCAGCTTTTCTCTCCTGCCTTGCATGAACACCATTGGTCAGAGAAGCCAGTGCCCAGCACCCGCGTGCATCATTTCGAGGGTCCAGAGGCATGTATCTCTGCGAAAAGTCACAATTCATTTCATTTGACAGGTACGGCTGCTCTGGAAGAAGATGCTCAGATTCTGAAGGTGATTGAAGCCTACTGTACCAGCGCAAGCTTTCCACAAGGCCATGGCTCAAGTAGGTCCCCCCAGCCACTTTCTTTAATGAGTGATGTTTCTTCGCTACTGCTCACTGCCTCTTGGAAAAAGAGCAAAGCAACACAGATGGGCTGCAGGGTGTGGAAAGCAGGTGACTTGCAGCAGAGGAGTGGGTACAAGGCTGCATCTTTCAGATAAGCTGGTTTTAGCTACCAAGCGGTTTGTTTACCCACTGTTTCTTTTCACCCAGAGAGAAAGAGAGATGCAAGAATTAAAAAAAAAGTTGGAGGTGATAGAAATGAAAAAAAAATTTTTTTAAGTCAGTTTCCTTTGAAGTACACAAATACCTTCACCAACACTAGTTAGGAATTAAAGAGCCCAAAGGGTTCCTGTGTCTGTGAACTGATGCTAATCTCTTCTTATAGGCAGATTTGGAAAGGAAGTCAAAATATTATCTTTGATCAGCTGCATATTTAAGCAAACAGAGCTTCACCAAGCTCAAGTTTCAGAGTTGCTCTGAAAATCTGGAAATGTAGCTGCTTAGCAGGGCCTGTTGAGAGTGTCTACAATTTATCAGGGACCTATTAGCTGAGGGTATTTCCCCCAGCCACTTTCAGGCTACAGACTGAAAGTGAGATGATATTTTCTGATTCTTCCTTATGCTTTTATAAAAGACATGTCAGATGGCTTATGTCCTTGGCCTTTCATTATTAGAGACATTAAGGATACCTGGTGTGAGGGTCTTGCCTCTGCAGAAGACATGAGCTCTGCCTAAGGCTCCACTGGGACAGCCACTGAGCCCAAGCTCGAGCGTGGGCAGGGCTTCCTCGGTGAACCACCCTGAGGGGTGCTGTCAAAGTGACATGTCTCTAAGGGCATCATGGCAAAAGCATTCTATGTGGACTTTGAGACATTTGACTTTGAAGGGGAGACTGTTACACCTTGTGCTTCTCAGACCCAACCTGGCTGCAGCTTTGGGCATGCCTTGCCCTAATAACAAGATTCCAGGAGCCAGGAAAGGCAAGTGAGAGCAGTTTTTAATCATAGAAACTAGGAAAGAGAGGGACACAAGGAGACACTAGAAGCAGCAGCCCTCCTATGATATCTGACCTCACCTCCTGCCTCCTCTTGTCTTCACTCTGATAGAGACAGGAAATTTGCTCAGAGGTGCAGGTAGGCATTCTGGCCTCAAGAGTCACATTGTCGCCCCTCCTCCCTGGCCTCCCTTTTATGTGTGGAAAGTGTCTAGCACAGTGCTTGGCACGCAGTAAGCCATTTAGCATCATGGTGTCATGGCGACCGACACCATACATCCCTCTCCAGCCAAAAGTCGTGCTCCCCTAAAACTGATCCCTACTGTTTCTCACTGCATCCAGTTGGTTGGTCAGTCAGCCCATCTGCTACCCACTTATTAAGCACCTACGAAATCCTGGGCCCTGCAGAAGACAGAGACACATCCCCTTCGAGAAAGGCATGGAGATTGAGTGAAGGCAGTAAGTGTTCAGAAATTGAAGGGAATTGGCTTAGAAGAGAGGAAGCCAGTGGCTCAAGGAGACAGAAGATTAAGGAACCTAGCTCTCAGAGGAAGGATCCAGAAGGGAGGCAGAGGTTGGAGGTGCAGAAGAGCTGTCTGGTCAGGTCCTGTGGCTTCTCTGTTATCTTTTCCATCCCAGAGCCGGGAGATGGTGAGCAGACAGTGGTCAGGACGCCTGCATCTTTGCAGCTCTTGTGATCATCTCCCCACCCCCACTCTACCCTTGATCAAAATGGTCTCCACTGACTCTGCCTCACTCTGTATGATGGTAAAGAGAACAAATGGGGGTGAATGATGCTTCTGAAGACTTTTTAAGCATGTTGCATCCCCAAAAATGTAGTGCTATGTTCTGCATGATTTTTACTAAAATACAAAACACACAGAGTGTGGTGTGCCATTCCCTAGAGATGGGCAGGGAGGAATGGTTGCTGGCCAGCTCTTTGCTTTGGAGGAGGCAGAACAGGAAAGGAGAGGGCCTTGGTTGAGGACAGTCTCACAGCAGCCTTTTCACATTGTTTCTGAATACAAAATGTGCCCCCGCCCCCAGGGTTGAAACAGTGTATTCGTCCATTTCAAATTTCTCATGTCAGAAAGATTTCGTCAGAAAATGTGACTGGTCTTGGGGTGCCAGTCAGCCAGATGCCGTCAACGAAGACCCCTCAAAAACAATCGTAGAAAGGAACAAACCCCCAGTAAATAGTCTCCTCTAGTAATCCTCCTCCCCTGCCTCTCACTACCCTTGTCTGTAGGTGCTCGCAAAGATTCCGTTCCCCAAGTCTTACTCCCCGAGGAGGAGAAACTCATCGTTGAAGAAACCAGAAGCAACGGCCAGACCATTATTGAAGAAAAGTGAGTAGAACTGGCTAAAACTTTTCTGATATTTCCAGGGGCTGGAAAGAAGGTTCTGGCAGGCCAAGCATGCACTGAAGGGCAGACCCTCCTCATCAGAGAAAGAGGCCCTCTTGGCTGATTGTACAGTTGGGAGCCCAGGGAGGGCTGCTCCCACAACAAAGGGAAGGAGAAAGGAGAGGCAGAGGGGGCAGCCAGCTCCCCGGACTGGAAGGAACTTCAGAGTACAAAGGAATACTGCTCCAGATGGGTTTGGGAGGCACTGGGAACGCCACGGCACCAATTCCACTGCCCATGGCGATGCCCCTCACATTTATGGACTCAAGCACTGGACTTTCAATACTTGATCTCATTTAAACTCCTACAGCAATCCAATGAGATACATCACCATTGAGATTCACCACCATTACAGATGAGGAAATTGTGATTCAAGAAAGTTATGTCCTTGACCTACCTTTGCACAGTAATGAGGGTGACCTACCAGGGGAAAATCAGGTTAAGTACTTGTTTAAACTTGAGTCATTTCTGAAGTCAGGCCTAAATTTGCATAGGACAGCTTGTTTCATAGCGCTTGGCACCGTCAATGTATTTTTCCATCTGGTGTATGAAGTGATATGGCCCAATGGTAAAGCACTTGGGCTCAAGAGAAGAACAGCCCTGGTTCAAGTCCAGATTCTGGTACTTGTTAGCTGTGTGACCTGGGACAAGTTCCTTCCCTTCTCTCTGCCTCAGTTTCCTCATCTATAAATTGGGTGTGATAATACTTTCAGGGTTGTTGTGAGGTTAAATGGAATAAGAAGTACAAAGGCTAGCACATGATAATCACTCAATAAGTGATGATCATATAGTAATAGTTATTTACTCAATAGTAATAGTTATTAACTCAATAATAGTAATAGTTTAATTACTATCATTATGGCTACATTCACCTGCCCAATGACTTTATGAGGCTTTCAGGGAATGGGTTACTATCCCCATTTTGTATGTGAAGAAAATGAGACCAGGAGAGGGTGAGAAGAAAACTGGTTACCCAAGGTTAGAGGACTGGTAAGTTGTAGAATAAGTGGAACTCCGACCTCCAAAGTCCTTGTCCAGGGAGAGAGTGAGAGCAGAAATGACTCTTCTGCGACTCAGCCAAGGTGCTTTATCCCTTTTGGAATATGTGGAATCTTGCAGAAATAATGCCCTGACTTTGTGTCATGTACGCTGGTGAGAAGGGCAGTGTGCTCGTGCAGATACTATAGGCTAGGCAGGGCCTGGTGACACCTCTCATTAACAGTATGTCAGGTGATGCACCTTCCTTCCCCCAAGAGAGAAATCAAAACCTTATGAGTAGCTCTAGTCTGTTTTTTTTTCACTTTTTTCTTTTTAAAAATTGAGGTAGATTTGATATACAATAATATATAAGTTCAGTTCAGTTCAGTCGCTCAGTCATGTCCGACTCCTTGCAACCCCATGAATCACAGCACGCCAGGCCTCCCTGTCCATCACCAACTCCCGGAGTTCACTCAAATCCACCTCCATCGAGTTGGTGATGCCATCCAGCCATCTCATTCTCTGTCGTCCCCTTCTCCTCCTGCCCCCAATCCCTCCCAGCATCAGAGTCTTTTCCAGTGAGTCAACTCGTCGCATGAGGTGGCCAAAGTATTGCAGTTTCAGCCTTAGCATCAGTCCTTCCAATGAACACCCAGGATTGATCTCCTTTAGAATGGACTGGTTGGATCTCCTTGCAGTCCAAGGGACTCTCAAGAGTCTTCTCCAGCACCACAGTTCAAAAGCATCGATTCTTCGGCGATCAGCTTTCTTCACAGTCCAACTCTCACATCCATACATGACCACTGGAAAAACCATAGCCTTGACTAGACAGACCTTTGTTGGCAAAGTAATGTCTCTGCTCTTTAATACACTATCTAGGTTGGTCATAACTTTCCTTGCAAGGAGTAAGCATCTTTTAATTTCATGGCTGCAATCAGCATCCGTAGTTACAGGTGTTCAATATACTAGTTGCTTTTTCTGTACTCACCCGAGCTGGGAAGTGAGCAGTGGAGGAGAGAAGTAATAAAAAAAGTGTGGTGACTTGGCGTTGGAATGAGCTGGTGTGATGGTGGTTGTTAGCCCATAACAATGAGGGACACAAGGGCCATTCATAGCAGTATCTCTCCCCATCCAACAGAAAGGTCACTGGTTTTCAGAAACTGTGTTTCTATAAAGCTGCTTTTCTTCTTAAGTATCACTTAATACTTCAATGCCAACTATTAATCTCTGAACTTTATGTTCTAGGAGCCTTGTTGATACTGTTTATGCCTTGAAGGATGAAGTCAAAGAGCTGAAACAGGTAATGAAATTTCTCAGATCCTAATAGGCCTGCTCCCTCTTCCCTGCCACGCATGGGTAAACACCCTCAGGAGAAAGCCAGGAACAAGGTGGTGAGGTGGGGATTCTTATTTCCCTTGTGTCATCCAGGTGGGTTTTGTAGATTTTACCATGTGGCCTTGGATTTCAATTTCTGAAGCTTGCTTGTATACCTATTTCGTGTTTAAAATAGGGTCCCAAACTTAGTTGCAACTTTCATGTTCCCTGACATTTGCAAACAGAATTTAAGAAAAAATAAGTCATTCATGAGCAAGTGTAAATAGAACCCTAAGTCATGAATTGTGGGCTCCTCTGGCACTCTTCCTTGAGTTTGAGGACTGCCTGTACTTGGTGATAAGGTAAAGGATGGATTGTAGGGAGAGAAACCAGAAGCTGGAAGATCACTTAGGAGGCTATTACAGAACCCAGGGTGAGACATGATGAAGTCCTGAGCTGAGGAGAGAGAGCCGCTGAGGCTGTGGAGGAGGGACATGGAAGTAAAGGAGGTATATCACCGAGTTAGAGCCTGTGGAAAATGGTGCCGTGATATGGAAATTAAGAAAGACCCAGAGGGCTTCCCTGGTGACTCAGTGGTAGAGTCCACTGCCAATGCAGGAGACACGGGTTTGATCCCTGACCCAAGAAGATCCCACATGCCCCAACGTAGCTAGGCCTGTGCACCACGGCTATTGAGCCTGTGCTGTAGAGCGCACATGACACAGCTACTGAAGCCTGCACGCCTTAGAGCCAATGCTCTGCGACGAAAGAAGCCGCTGCAATGAGAAACCTGTGCATCACAACTGGAGAGTGGCCCCTGCTTTCCAAAACTAGAGTAAAGCCCGTGCAGCAACGAAGACTCAGCACAGCCAAAAGTGAAGTAAATAAATAAAATTATTTAAAGAGAGAGAGAGAGAGAAAGAGCCAGAGATGGAAGATGAAACTTTTTCACGTGGGTATGTACTTTGATATGGTGGTGCCCTTCAAGAAAATCAGAAACTACAGGAGGAAAAGATGTTTGGGTGGTGGGGGAGATACTGGGTCCACTTTAGAACATAATGAACTTGAGGGCCTTATAACAAGTGTAGGCGGAAATATCAAGTTGGCCCTGGGGTCTGTGATCCTGGTGCTCCTGAGCTGAGATGAGGTCAGTGCCAGAGAGAATTGGGGTGGCCTCTTCACAGATACTTGAGTTGAAAGAAAAGCAACAGTAAGTGAAAAGAGTGAGTGAGAAGAGGGCCCAGGCCAGAGCCCTGGAGAATGCTTGTCTTGATATTTCAGGGGTTGGTCAGCGAGAAGTGGAACAATCCAGAAGCTGCTGAGGGAGAGGAGTTTGAGGAAGGAGAGTGTCCTCAGTGGTGAAGGCTGCTGGGAGGTTGAGCATGAGGAGCCCTGTGGCAGGGACTGTTTGTTTGGTAACCAATCAGCCTTTTCTCATCATAGGAGAATAAAAGAATGAAGCAATGCCTGGAGGAAGAGTTGAAATCAAGAAGGGACCTAGAGAAGCTGGTCCGGAGGCTGTTGAAGCAAACTGATGAGTGTATCCGGGCCGAGTCCAGTAGCAAGACCTCCATTCTCCCATAACCATCACTGTGCGGCTGGTAGAGGGTGCCTGTAGGGTGTCGGGAAACGTCCAGCTGAGTGATCTGACTCAGTTTGCTCACGTCTCTGGTTTTTATTTCATAGTCTGTGTGTGTGTGTGTGTGTGTGTGTGTGTGTGTGTTTGGACGAGTGTTTGTGGTTGTTTGGTTATTGGTTGGTTGTTTATTTTTTTGACAGGAGTAAAAAAGCAAGAGGGGGTGGGAGAAGTCTCCCCAGCGTCTTTTCCATCAGTAAGCAAAGGGAAGCTATTGTAGGCAGATGACTCACAGGGTCTTCAGATGGCCTTCAACTCATAGTGCCTCTTTACCAGCCATTATCCTTGGGTCACTTTTGTTGGGCTGGCTGCTCTCCCCAAGTGGCTGGCCACGGCTTATTAAAATGTGAACTTGACTTTCCCCCTAATGCTTCCCTCTACCTGGCAGCCCCTCAGTACCTAATTTACTGAAGGCAACATTTCTGGAACTCTGACTGGGGAAGGTGAAAGGCAAATATGTTTGTCCAGTGATCCAGCTGCCCTTCCCTGACACAGCCTGTGTCACGCTTAATACCTGCTTTTTAAAATGACTACCCTGTGTTGTCTATAAGACCAAGAAAACTGTCGCTCCTTTCCTCCTTTCGTGTTGGTTTATGTTTCCATTCTGTGGGGCAGAAGCTCTGGTCACCCACGCCAACACCAAATCCATTAGCAACCTGCACTGGAGCATCTTCCTCTCAGTAGCCGACTGCCCATCTCTTGCCAGTGCATGCTAGGTTTTGTCCCTGGCCTTCTGCCTTGTGTAGAAGTTTTCTATTTCCCCAGTGCTTTAAGCCAACCATCCCAATCGCTGTGTGAACTGGTTTGTGTGTGCTTTTGCTTTTTAAAAATATAGACTGTGAGCAGTTCCTTTTATCTACGTCACATATTCAAGTTGCAACTTCTCATCCTTCAGTCTACACTGAGGTGATGTGGCGCCCTAGCAGACAGCTTTAATTCCCTTGATTGTCCTCCCATATATGCTGTGAGATGCTGTAATAGTCATCAGCCTCTTTGAGTAGGACTCTAAGCATGATTTGCAGATATGTGCTTTTGGGCCAGTTTGTACAGCCGAAAGGAAAGGGCCCCTCTAGTAGCTGTGTGCTGGTTCCTAGCAAAGCTGATTATTTGGAACTGGTTTACTCAAGTTGTTCATTGAATCAAACCCTTGCTGAGGGTTTCTAATATCTGAGAAATTAGAACTGTGATAAACCAGGTGTAGAAGATGGTCATGGCAGGGCAGCACACATCCAAATCCAGCACAGTTGAAAGTTGTAACCTGCCCCTGTCTCTCCCAAAGAGAGGCAATTTGGCCAGATGGGGGAGATCGCTGGAAAGAGAGGTCAAGGACCAATGGACAGATCAAAGTTGTCTCCCAGTTACATTCAGTAGTTACCTATAAATGTGGGTTTTGCAAATGTTGTTTAGAAACCAAACTTGAACTCCCCAGCTTGCTAAGCCCTTTTCCTTTTTAGTATGGCAGGGGGGTCTCAACTCCCATAGCTACCTGTTATGTGGCTGTTGACTGCTTGCCACACGGCAGAAATTACATCATCCACAGGAAACGGACTTTTCCTGCAGACCAATCCAGCTGTCTTTGGAAGCTGAAGACTGAAGAAGACTTCTTGGAATGACTGTGTTCTGTTTTTAGCCCAATGATTTAGAGATGCCATCCTTCACTTCCAGATAAAAAACAACAATAACAACAACACAGATCGTAACATCTGCCCTGTCTGTGGTTAGTCAATGGCTTGCAATAAATGTGCAAACTATATCTGTAGGAAACATTTTTTTGTGATTACAAATACTTTAGTTGATAAGGTATATAGGATTGCTTAAAATATTGAAAGGTCTTTATTTTAAAGTGATGTGTCCATATGCATGTTTTGGGGGTGTGGCCCTTCTGATGAGAGGCCCTGGGGACTCTGGGTAATGTAGCTTTTGCAGAATGGTGTCCACGCTCACACTCAACAATCCTATACAGGAAATGAAGCCATGTTAACCTGACAGCAGTGTCTCCATAGTTGTGTTGTTTACAATACTCTATAAATGGGTCCCTGTTACCCTGTAGTTAAACTGCTACCCTTCGAGGCCTTTCAGTTCCTCTTCTGTCGTGTCCCTTCCTACACAAGCTCAAATTTTCTAACTTGTTTTTATTTTGAAGACTTTTAAAATGGACATTTTCAATAAATAAGAATAACAATGCTTTATAAAATAAGTCCTG
This sequence comes from Moschus berezovskii, assembly GCF_049115385.1. Lineage (NCBI taxonomy): Eukaryota > Metazoa > Chordata > Mammalia > Artiodactyla > Moschidae > Moschus > Moschus berezovskii. The sequence continues at coordinate 126,828,832 of NC_142488.1, read as the reverse complement.
TGTTTCTTCTTCTTTTTCTTTTGTTTTTTTTTTTGCTAGCTGGTGTGTGGAAAAATTTCTCATGCTGTGTCAGCTTCCTTTCCTGTTTCCCTCATTAGTTATCCATGCTCATCAGGCCCCTGAACTAGCTTCTATCTTTTTCACTCAGGGCAGATGATATTTGTTCCCCACTTTACAGAGATAATATGTCTCTTGAGGGAGACCCTCCCTTAACTTCAACACCCCTCTCCTCCTGGCCCCAAACTATAAACTGTCTGTACCTCTTCTTGCCATTTTTCTTCAATATTAGAGATAGAGATCTTCACTTCCCTCTTCAAACTTATCTCTTGATCTTCAGTCTTGTTTCCATGTCTCTGTATATTTAGCAGGATTTTGCCAGTTTTGCTCTATTTTGACCACAGTTGGAATGCTGGTTTCAGTAGTCATGGTGAAAATATTTACTCCCAAACAAGATAGCTGCACTGGTTGCTACTCAGCATCCATTCCTCCCCCTACCTTACTCCAAGGCTAAAATATAACTATCTCAGACTCCCTTGCAGCTAGGATTCTGGATACAATGTGGGTTCTGATACATTTTCAGTTCTGCCAATGAGATGCCTTTGCACAAGGTTGAAAGGCTTCAGTTAGGCAGCGGCTCTCCTCCCCGGGGCTTGGTAGCTGGCAGGGAGACCCAAGGACACATTTGTGGCTTCTGGACTACATTCTGTACTCACAGCTTTGTGGGTGACAGACTCTAGCAGCAGTCGTAGCCCCTGAAACTATATTAGGATCACGACCACTGTGCTATGACCTTGACAGCCATTAGTCTAATGGAAGCCCCCTGACTTCCACTTCTGTAGTCATCAATTTTGTAGGTACCTGATACTACTTTTCTGCTTGAGATTGCTTCAGTGGTTTATGTTTCCTACACTGAAGCAATAGCTATAACACCACACCTTCTGCATGCTAGACTCAGCACTGTTTTCCATGGTTAAACTCCTGTAACCCTCAAAATAACCCTATTAGGTATTCACTATTGATATCTCCATCTTACAAATGAAGAAAGGTACAGTGATTGAACAATATGCTAGCGTGTGTGGAGCAGGGATTTGAAACCCTGGTCTGTCTGCTTCTTGGATCCATGTTCTTTCTACTGCATTGCATCTTCTACACATGACACTTGCCAGGTCGGCTTCTACCTTGGCCATCTACTCTCCTGAAGTCACTGATGAGCTCTTATTGACAAATGCAGGGAGCACTTTTCAGTATCCATCCTGACCTCCCTTCAGTATCTGACCCTTTGTTATTCAGTTGCTAAATCACCTGAACTCTTCGCAACCTTGTGAACTGCAGCATGCCAGGCTTCCCTATCCTTCATTATCTCCTGGAGTGTGCTCACACTAATGTCCATTGAGTCAGTGATGCTGTCTAGCCATCTCATCCTTTGTCATCCCCTTCTCCTGCCTTTAATCTTTCCCAGCATCAGAGTCTTTTCCAGTGAGTCAGCCCTTCACATCAGGTGGCCAAAGTGTTGGAGCTTCAGTTTCAGCATCAGTCCTTCCAATGAATATGCAGGGTTGATTTCCTTTAGGATTGACTGGTTGGATCTCCTTGCAGTCCAAGGGACTCTCAAGAGTCTTCTCCAGCACCACAATTCAAAAGCATCAATTCTTTGGTGCTCAGCCTTCTTTATGGTCCAACTCTCACATCCGCACATGAGTACTGGAAAATCCATAGCTTTCACTATATTGACCTTTGTCCCTTGCCTCCTTGTTAAATCTCTACTTCCTTGACTTTCATGATCCCAACTTTCCTGGCATTCATTCAATCTTTCTGGCCACCCCACAGTCTCCTTTGCTGGATCTGCCTCCTGCCTGCCCCATGAATATTGCTGATCCTTAATGCTCTTTTCCTCTTCTCTTTCTTTCTATTGCCTCTTCCTGGACCATCTTATCTATTCCTATAACTTCATTTATCAAAGTACACATGACTCCCTTGTCCATATTTTTCCTTCCTGACCTCCTGAGCTCCAGACCCGTGGAGGCAGCTACCTTGTGGACATCTCAGTTTGGATGTCCTATAGCACCTCAGAGTCAGCATGTCCCACACTGGACCCCTCATTTGTAGTCCCAGAACTGCTCTTCCAGTGTTTCCTATCCCAATAAATTGCATCCCTGGCCACTTAGTTGCCCCAACCAGAAAAATAGGCATTATCCTTCATTCCTTTATCTCCCTCAACCCTGTATAAACATATACATTAACCCTTTATACATATAGTCATCAAGTCTTACCATTTTTAACTCTGCAGTAGCCCCTGAATTTCTCTCCATCCTCCATTGCCTATTTCTGGTGCTTGTCATCTCTCCCTCAGATTCATGCATCTGTTTGCCTCTTGTAGTCTGGCTTCTTTGGTGCCAGTAGAATGATTATCTAAAAGATCTGACTATATCATTGACCTGTTTTAAAATGTGGTGTCTTGCTACTACCACACTCAGTAAAGTTTGATCTCCTTGAATTTCTCTTAAGTCCCAAATATGCCATTTGTCCTGTCTAGAATCCCTTTCCCATCCGTGTACATCAAACAACTTCTTTCTTTTTCCATTTAGACTCAGGTCAAGTATCTCTATGAACTCATGATTTCCAAAATCCATGTGCATCTATATCTCTGCATGTGTATGTGTCCATTTATGTACATGTAGTGTGTATGTTTATGTGTATTAGGATTGCCAGATAAAATACAAGATGCCCAGTTAAATTGGAATTTCAGCTTAACATCAAATAATGTTACGGTATATATCAGGTCCCAAATTTTGAATGGAATATATTTATACTAACTCTTTCAATGTTTTCTTGAATTCCAAATATGACTGGGTATCCTGAATTTTTATTTGCTAAGGCTGACAGCTTTAGTATGTATGTGCATGTACATGTACATCTAAATGCATACATTTCCTAGGAGAAGTGACATCTTAATATAATGAACACACTTAGTGCCCACAATTTGGTTTCTAAACACTATCCTCTGCACTGAAAGGAAGAAGGGCTTCTTGGAGAAATGGCTGATTCTCTGTCTGAGGCAGGAAAGGTATAAGATGAGCCTGGAACATCTTGTTCTGCCAGAAAGTGACGCTCAGAAATATGAGAGGGGCATGTGAGAAAGACCCAGGTGTGAAATTGAAGAGGCTTTTACTGGTCAAACCAGGGAAAATTTGAGCAGCAAAATACAGTAATGAATTAAAAACACTGGAAAAAGTAGAAATCTATGAGTCTATACTGATAAATAAGTGGGGAGAAAAGGAAGGTTCTTGTTTATAGTAGCATGAGTATTGACTGGTAAACGAGAAAGGAACTCTGGAGTTGGAAAATCCCCATTTTGCAGCCATTGTAGTAAAGACTGATTCAGGCCAAAATTACCATTGGATGCTAAACATAGAGGGAAATTTTGATGATGAGCAAATTACTTGCATTGTCCATGTTAGGTTTTATACTAAGAACTATGGACTGTGAAGAAAGCTGATCGCCGAAGAATTGATGCTTTTGAACTGTGGTGTTGGAGAAGACTCTTGAGAGTCCCTTGGACTGCAAGGCGATCCAACCAGTTCATTCTAAAGGAGATCAATCCTGGGTGTTCATTGGAAGGACTGATGCTAAAGCTGAAACTCCAAAACTTTGGCCACCTCATGCGATGAGTTGACTCACTGGAAAAGACTGATGCTGGGAAGGATTGGGGGCGGGAGGAGAAGGGGACGACAGAGAATGAGATGGCTGGATGGCATCACTGACTCGATGGACATGAGTTTGAGTGAACTCCGGGAGTTGGTGATGGACAGGGAGGCCTGGCGTGCTGTGATTCATGGGGTCGCAAAGAGTTGGACACAACTGAACGACTGAACTGAACTGAAAGTGTTTCCCCAAAGAGTGCTTACTAGTTGCAAGGCAGGAAATAGTAACTCTAGATAGAGTGGGGATATTGGACAGCACCTGAAGTGAGGGATCACAGTTTACATCAACAATGAGAGGCCAATGACCATCACATGCCTCCAAATAGGACACCCGAGAAGAACACATCAAGTATGTAGTTTTCCATCCAAAAAGCGTAACCTGAATTTAACCATGGGGAAATATCAGACAAACTCAAAATAAGGAACAATCTTATTTTGATTGTATAAAGAACAAACTTCTCTCATGGTTTAGTGGTTAAGACTGCGCTTCCACTGCAGGGGGCACAAGTTCCATCCCTGGTTGTGGAGCTAAGATCCCACATGCCACAGAGCCAAAAGAAAAACAAGCAAACAAGAATTTAAGGAGCTCAGAGAGCTGTTTTCTCTGCCAGGTGAGCACAAGTGCTCTTCTAGATTGGGCTTCAGCATGTGCTGTTAGGCTGGTATACCAACATACTTTTCTCACATGAGGCCCTCTGCAAGCTGACTCCTCCTGCCTGCTCCTCAGAACCCTTTATTTGTCTTCATATGTTTGCTTTTACATGATTCGCTCTATCTCTTGGGCCCTCCTTTCCTCCATGTGGTCCCTCTCCCCCAACATCCCTTAAGGCTCGATCTGTGACACATGTCCTGGAAAGCCTTTCCTGAAGTCCACCTTCCCCTGCTTGTCCTAGTTACATGTCCTTCCCGTGTATCCCTTGTAACACTGATTCTGACCCATATTGCAGCATTCACGGTGGACTTTCAAGGTTTGCACACCTGTGATGCAAAATTCTGTATGCTACTTGACAGCAGGGACTGGGTCATATCCATTGCATGCAAAGCACAGAACCTATCATACCGTAACTCACTGTTGGATGGGTGGGTGGATGGATAAAAACCCAAATCTTTGGGACTTCCCTGGTTGTCCAGTGGTTAAGACTTCACTTTCCAATGCAGGGGGTGCAGGTTCAATCCTTGGTTGGAGAGCTAAGATCCAATATGCCTTGTGACCAAAAAAAGAAAACATAAAACAGAAGCAATATTGTAATGAATTCAATAAAGACTTTGAAAATGGTCCACATTAAAAAAATCTTTCAAAAAATACACATCTTTAACTCATAGTAACAAGAAATGTGAATCAGATTGAAGTCGTGTTAAGGGTTTCATGTGGGATTTCAAGAAATGGCAACCCATTCCAGTATTCTTGCCTGGAAAATTCCATGGACAGAGGAGCCTGGCAGGCTACAGCCCATGACGTCGAAAAGAGATGGACACGACTGAGCATGCATGCACACACACACGCAATTACCATCAGAGAGGTACAGAAGGTAAGTTTAGTGACCAAAATTATTGGGCTTTAAGTGGAGTTACATTAGCAGGGAAAATGTGATGGATAACTCAATGGAACTCCAGGAATGAAGAATAGAAAGCAGCTATATATTTAAATGGTTTTCTTGAGAGTTGTTGAATTGCCTCTTGGGGTTACTCAGAGGAGTGTGGTATGGAAGGAGAGGGCTTTATTATTATTAATTTTATTGAAGTACAGGCTTCCCTGACAGCTCAGTTGGTAAAGAACCTGCCTGCAATGCAGGAGACCCCGGTTCGATTCCTGGGTCGGGAAGATCCTCTGGAGAAGGGAAAGGCTACTCACTCCTGTATTCTGGCCTGGAGAACTCCATGGACTGTATAGTCCATGGGGTCCCAAAGAGTCGGACACGACTGAGCGACTTTCACTTCCCAGTTGATTTACAGTGTTGTGTTAATCTCTGGTGTACAGCAAAGTGATTCAGTTAAACATACATATGCATATTCTTTTTCATGTTCTTTGCCATTACGGTTTATCACAGGATATTGACTATATGAATAGGTCCCTGTGCTACATAGTAGGATCTCATTTATTTTGGAAGGGGGAAGTTTATATGCTGACATACTTTATATTGGGAATCAATTATTTTAAAAAAATCTTCCTAAATATCCTGAGGATGGAAATTGGAACTGCTTAAGACTACTGAAAAGTTTGGCAACCCTCAGCCTCTGATTGTTAATCATTTTTTACAATGAAACTATAGGAAAGTCTTTGCTACACACAGACCTGCTCTAGTATTCGGTATATGTTCTTGTTCTAGACTTGCCTATTTTTTTTTTTTTTTTTGCTTTCACTTTGCTTCAAATTGGGTGTGGTCTTTTGTCTACTACATGGCAAGACCTTTCATGTGTACCTGGGCTGCTATCCACCTTGGTCTCGGAAGTTCCAAACATTTTAAGGTGCCATCCTGTCTACCTATGCCACTGGATGAAGGCTGGTGTGCTGGGACCACATGGGGACCCCCCCTTGGTGCTCTTTATAGGATGATCTGTTCCAGAGAACAGATTCTGCTGGGGGCTTTCTGAGAATGGTCTCATCAAATCCTCATCAACTTTGCAAAGCAGGTATTTTTAGCATCTCCTCACTTTACAGATAAGGATACCGAGGCCCAGAGGAGGTGAAATGAATTGTCTGTGGTGATAATGTTGGAAAAACAGTGGAGCCTGAATTAAGACTGTCTGTCTGACTCCAGACTTAGCCACTGCACTACACTGAGGATTTCCGGTATTTTTTTAAAAATGGAGATGTGCTTCACAGAGCAAAAGAAAAATAATGAAAATCATGTTCCCTTTTTGTGTCTCCAAAGTATTTCAGACTGCTCTAAAGGCCTAAGGCAGTGTGACTTCTAACAACGTGGTCGGGCCCTCTGGAAATAGTCAAGTTCAACACAAAATGTGTTCCCTCCTGGAGTCCAGGAATCTATATGTTGTTTCTTTTTAACTGGTGCCCCTGTATTGATAGCTTGCCAGGGCACACTGTTCGTATTTGTAGACATTTGCTTCTTATCAAGGAACACAGTCCTGTTTATACTTTATTTTCTCTTTATCTGAAAATAAAAATCACTGATCATTTCAAGCATTCCTCTCCCCACTCGTTAGCTGGAATGCAGAGTGATACATTTACAAAAATAAATTGGGTTTGATAATTTATGATCAGAATATTATTAATATAGGTAGATCAGAAATGGACCCAAGTCCTCGTCATTTACTGGAACAACTTTGAAGATATTACATGAAGTTTGTAACCAACATCATGGACTGTCTTGCCAATGATCATGTACTGTTTTGCAACATATAATAAAAATATATTATCTGTTTTTATTGACAGTATAATTTAAAGTCATTCTCTCCCCCCGAGTATATTTTCATCTTATAGATATTTTTGATGTCATGAAGGTTTTTACAGTATGGCAAATTCTTGCTTTCACCAACACACAGAATTATTTCATGCACTCCTGGGTTGGAAGCAGCTGCATGCACTAATTCACTGATTCCTTTCCACACAAAGAATAAAGAACCAATTCTGTGCCAGACCCTTGATAGACGCCGAAGTTACTGTCTAGGAAAAAGTCTTCCTTACTGTCACAGAAAAAGTCTTGGTCCCTAAGCAGCTCCCAGTGTGGGAGGAAATAACTTAACCTTGTAAGTGCTATGAGCCTCAGTGCAGGGGACAGTGGGGAGGGAAATGGGGTCACAAGCAGAGAAAATTGCATTACTATCTCCTAAGGCAGGAAAGCATTTGTAGCTTTGCTCAAAGGAGCTGAGGGTTGGCACTTACACTGGGACAGGCACTGGCAGGATAAAAAATCAGTTCATTATTTTTCATCTTTATTCTAAGGTTATTAAGAAAGAGTGGGGCGTGAGACTTCCCTGGTGGTCCAATGGCTAAGACTTGGCATTCCCAATACAGAGGGCTGGGTTCAATCCCTGGTCAGGGAACTAGATCCCACATGCTGGAACTAAGAGTCCAAATGCCAAAACTAAAGATCCTGTATGCTACAACTAAGACCAGGCATAGCCAAATATTTTTTTTAAAAAAAGGAGGGGAGTGGTGGCCATCAGGATTGTATTTAAGAATTCCCTCTGGCTGCTGAATGATGGATGAGAAGGATGAGTGGATGAGAGGGAGCAGGCGTGGAGGCAGGGAGTCTAGGAGGCTGTTGTAACTTCCAGAAAACAGACGGCAGGAGTTCAGACTATGATCCTAGCAGCAGAGATAGAAGTAAATTAAGAGCTATTTAAGAAATAAAGTTGACGGGTTGGGGGGACGGGATGTGGGGTTGAGGGCAGTGAGGGGTCAGGCCTGGTTGGTGGCTCGGGAAGCAGACTGGGTCAGGCTGTCCCGAGTGGAATGGGCAACACTGAAAGTAGGTCCCATCGTGCAGGGGAAAGATCAAGGGCTCCATGTGGATACCTCGGATTTGACCTCTGGGCCCACCATTTGGAAATGTGAGCAGAGGGGACACACTCTAGGGGGCAGGTCAGGACCAAAGGCATGACATTAGTAGCCTGGGGGGTCATTCAACCCCTGAGCTTGGAGAGATGACCCCCTGTGAACAGGTAGAACAGGAGGGGACAGGCCTTTGAGTTGCTGGCAAGGGTAAGGCTGACCTCAGGTGGAAGCCATCTGAGGGGCTGAAGGCACTTGGATTGTGAGGCTGACACTTAGGAGAAAGTTCTGGGCTGGGGCTGAGGGAGGTGTCATTTAGAGGACAGCAGGAAGCACGGCAGCAGAGGAGATAGCCTAGAAATTTTGAGGTTCTGTGTCTATAGCATTCCTTCTGATAACAGATTTTATTAGCCACTAGTTTCCTAGAGGTAGAGAGAGCCTGGAACAGCATGATTTCCAAAGAAGAAGGCAGGATGAAGTGCAGGGACAAGGTTTCAATCAGAGGATGTGAGTGTAGAAAGGCCTGGACATGAATTCCCTTCTAATGACCCTCTTGCCCACCCAAGGCTGTGCTCCGAGTGGGTTCTCAGCAACCATGAGGGCGGGACAGTCATGGCCGGTGTATTGTCTTCTTTTGGGACTGGGCCAAGCCTTCCCATCAGCAAGATGGGGGCCTGGCCTCCCTGTGATGAGATCATGACCAGGGTCTTCTTGCCGCCACAGCTGTTGCCCCTCTTCCTTTAAGTCTCCCATGTGAGAGTGACACCGTAGAAGGATCTTCACTCGGAGGACAAGATAGCACTGTGGACATGTCTCTGAACCCACGATGTCACCTAGGCTCAGAGTAAAGTTCTCTTGTTGGAGAAAGTACACAACCCAGCAAGTCTGTCTAGCAACTCTTCAGCCTCATGTTAGAAATTCATGCTCTAAGGCCTTCTGAGTCACTCAGCCAAGAAGGGATTGTGCTGTCCAGAGGACCAAAGAGCAGGACCAGCAGCCAAGAACTGTACCAACCTCTCCTCAGCCTCATTATTATTGCTACAGTAATATTTTTCTGCTTGTATTTGCCAGAGGAAGGGCCCTCTATTGGTAAGGAAGATGAAGCCACTCAGGGCTTCTTGTGTGAAAACCCCCTCAATTGGAGGTGACAAGACCGAGGGACGAATGCTTCCTCTCAGTTGGTCCCTGTTCCATGTCCTCTTACCTAAGGTGGAACCACTTCGACAGCTATTAAAAAGATAAGCAACTGCTTCTCATTTAAGCTTCACTTAGCTGCAACTAATCTAGAAGGAAACCCAGCCTCTTTTCAATCCCCTGCAACATTTCCAGAGCAAGCTTCTCACTGGCTAAGCTCCCCTGTTATCCGTCAGAGGCTATCACAGCCCTTCAGGGAGTGTACTGTCACCAAGATATTTTGTGGTGCCACAAACTTCAGAACTAAGTTTCTGAAAACACCACACTCTTCCTCTCCCCAAAACCCGCACCCCCCCAACCTGGCCTGGGACTTCAGATGCTAAGTAACAACAATCATGTTAAGAGATCTTTATTATTCAAAAAATAAATAAGATAATCACAAGTTCATTCTGGAAACAATGAGGACTACAGGTAGATACAATAGGTTTCCTTTAAATACAGTCATTTCTCAGGGAGGAGTGTGCAGCCTCAGAGCTGACTTCTCTTCACCCCCACCCCCCACCCCATCGACAGTAGTGGAGACAGGAACAGGGTTGAAATAAGATACTTGATGAGCAACAGCCTGACTCAGTGTGTGTGTGTGTGTGTAGGAGAGAAAGAGAGGACGAGAATGAGTGTCAGGGTGGCTGGTGGGGGCAGGGTTTTGGTTCTCTACTGCCTTATACTTCCTAAAGTCTGCCCCACCTCCACCAGGGCCCCGGGGACCCAGAATCCACCATGATTGAATGTGAACTGAAGCTCCCCATTTCCCTTCGGCATCTTCACAGAGAAATCAAATACATCCTCCACTGAAAGACACTGCATGCAAAGAAATAAAATTAAACTTGGCTAATTTTCTGCTGTTTACTCAGAATACGAGCTGTGCATAATGGTGTCTTTTCACAGGACTCTGAATGTCTGTGTCAGTGGAGTTGCTGCTTCAGAATATAAGCTCTTATGGATCAGGGCCTGTTGGGGTTTCCCCTGCCCGGTAATTTACTCATTGCAGCCCTACATGCCTTGGGATGTATAATAAATAGTTCTCCGTCAGGAGGATACTAGGATTATAAATAGGCAGTTCAATGGGGGAGTGGTCTTAACTGCTTTCCTGGATTGTGAAGACCACCAGCATCAGCCCAGCCGCAGCCTGCCGGCTTACACCGTTCAGAGTTTGAGTAAGCCAAATGATGTGAAGCCGGTCCCGTGGCTCACTTGACTTGGATCAGTCACGTTGACAAACACCGAAGCACCCGTTTGCAATTCAAAGACTCCTCCCAAGTGAATGGATTGCTGCCCGCATGGTTTGGAAGAACTGTGGGTGTTCGCAGCTCTCAGTAAGATTCTCTCCGATCCACTTGGGGATTTCAGGCAGAGGCTGGCTATAAATGGAGCTTGACTCAAAGTTTCCCGATTGGAACAGAAGGTGACTTGGGTGTAGATGTAATAGAGTCCTTGTCTTTTCACGGCCAGCTGTTTCCCGTTTTCGAGGGTTACCAGGTTGCTGCTTAGGGTGTAGTATCCTTTGGGGGCCCACTGGAGAACTGTAATGGAGAAGGGGGAAAGCTGTGGTGAGGTTGTGTATACATGATTCAGATTCTCACAGACAATAGAGTTCCATACTGGATACTGGCTTCATACAGGAAGGCAAGTTTGGGGCGTCAGGGAGTCTAAAGGACCCCTCCAGCCCTCAGAGACTATGGAGGAGCTACAGCTGACCAATCGGCCTGGGCTGCACTGTTGGACAGAGTTGGGTTCCAATCCAGATCTTATTCAAGCTTGGGCAAGTCAATCTCCCTGAGACTCGCTGTGCACACTAACTCAAGTAACAGAGCACAGGGAGTTTCCTTCCCCCCTTAAAAACTCTTAAAGCCAATTGACCCTTGAACTTCAGACAATGCGAATGACAAAAAAATCCCATGTCATAAATCATGCTTGCCAAAATGCTCAAAGCCTTGCTAATATCAACTCTCATATCTTGCTTTCCTTGAATTTTCTAAAGTCGAAGACTTGCTGATCTCTCTCACTCAGCCGCAGCATAGAGCAAAGACAAGACCCCCATTTCTTCCTACCTGATCGGGCTCTTGCAAACCCAATCTGCCTCCCACAGCAACGACTAAAATTAGACAAGGAAGTATGAAAATAAACCTGTCATTTCACTGTGTGTTTTGATCTCCCATTGTAGTGGGCGCCACCAACTTGAAAGTGCCTGTATTCTTGTGGCTAAGCCAGAGTACCCACCAACAATGTGCCATTTTCTCGGCTGAGATGTTGAGTGGGTTCAAAGTAGTGTGTGCAGCCGATTTCAAATCTCAGCTCCCACAGAGAACGAGGCTGCAGGGGGTGGGGTGGGGAGAACTGAAAGTACTGATGCATTTGCTTCCTTGAGCTGTTTCTTTTTCACTCCTGCTTGGTGGTCTTAGGCCTATCAGGGTACAAGACGCCACCTGTTCAGACTCACCCTTCCATAATCAGGAAAGGCATCCTGAAATACCTGGGCCTCTAGACCACTCTAGAAAGGCTTCATTATGATGTCTTCACTTTTAGACTATCTGATTGAGAAAACACGGGCCGTTTCCCTATCTTTCCATCTGCAAGGTTTATTGTTATCAAGTCCTTATTTAATTTTTGTTCTTGCTGTAAGAGGTAGGTCAGGATGAGAGCAGCATGACCAAGTAGGTCTGAGAGGTTTGTGGCTGGGGTAGGGTAAGAAATGTGACTCTCTTCTCATCTGATCCTCTGCAAACCTACAGGGTTGCAGACTGTCAACTACACTAGGATCAAGAGCCAACATGGACCTTTTGACAGAACGTGGGAGCAGCGTGACATCTATCCAAGACAAGCTATTCTTCTAAGAGGTGTCTCTGTGGCTGGCACCCATCCAATCCAGATGAGAGAGTATCATGTGGATGACCACCCTGGATATGTCAATACGGTTGTGATATTCTCCCCTAAGTGCATTTTCTGAGAAAGGGGTACTGGCAGAATTATGAAACATTGTGGGAGTAAATGTTATTCAAAAAGGGCTTTATGTTACTCTTCTGACAGCTACAGGGAAGTCAGTTAAGGAATGACACTTTAGGTTTGTACAGTGCTTGACAGAATAACTTTCTTCCATATTAGCTGATTTGATGCTCAGAGTCACCTTGTGAAGTAAGTGAGACAGGAAACCACTGCATAGGTAAAGGGACTTGCCCAAGGTCACCCAGCAAGTGATCCGGGATAACCACCTATGTGTTATGCCCACTGAGAAGCCCAAGCCACCTCAGAGATGAGGCTGTATCTCTTTTCCTCTCTCTCAGTTTCTATCTGTTTCTCTGTGTCTCACACACATGCATATGCATATGCACATGCGCACACACACACACACACACACACGCACACACACTCTGCTTAGAACTCCATTCCAGAGCACTGTGCTGAAGTTTTCAAAGACTGCTCTAATGCTCTTGGCCTGCATTTATGTAGATGGGAGATTTTATGCTAGTGTGTATATTTATCAGATGGGCCACATTCTCCAACACCAGCTAGCATGAGGTACAGATTTTGGAAAAAAGATCTGAGGGCTAGAATCATGGCAGAACATATATGGAAAGAAAAATCATTCAGAGTTGAAAAGATTCCAGTATGTCATCTATTGTTACTTCATTGGAAAATCTAACGTCCCAGCACCTATTGATCTTTGCAGAATGATTTTACCTTTAATTTCCCTAAGGTTGACCCCAAAGAGGTGGGGGTTAATCATACAGGGATTGGAAGATGGCAGGAAATACCCCCTGAGGCCCATTTACACACAGTGAAGAGGGGTTAGAATGAGGAATGCTCCCAGTCAAGAGGTCACTACCTGCCATCTCTTCTATGTTGTCAGCATAATTGTCCCTCCACCCAGTAATTCATCATTCAGTATCAGCCACAGAGCAAGAATCTAATGAGAACATCAGGATTGCTTTCCACTGCCTTTTGTCCCTCCAAGTCCCATCTGTGAATTTGAACCCACTTTGAAGACAAAGGCAAGCACGTAGACATGTCTGGGGAGCTTTGTAAATTGGGCCCCAAAGGAAGAGAGGAGCCTAATCGTTAGGCTGCCTGACTTTAGCCTCCTGGCCTGCCCCTCACTCAGGTGACTGATGCGCAGATGCTTTGGACTTACCAGAGGTTGTTTTACTACTGGCCTCACTGATGACATGTGCCGCTATTTGAGGCTCCTGATCACCTGAAATGAAACCAAAGGCCAACTGTCAGGCCAAAGAAACACGAAACTGGCCACCAAACAATTTGGTCTAGTTCTGCAGCTGGGTCATAGAGACTGTACTTAAACAGGTTATGTGAAAGGAAGGATAAGATGGCCTGAAATCCCTCCCACAGAGGGCAAAGTTTGTTTCTAAAATCTGAACAATCAAATTGATTATTTCCACTGAGCCCAATTCTTCCAAGAGTAGTTCAGTACTTGACTTCACTTTACATAGATTGACACAGGCTAAAGAAAAATGACCCTCTTTAAACACATTTTGAATCTTACTTTTAAGAAAACTCCCATCTTAGTGAGCCCCAAGGTTATGCCTACACACTTAGCTAGTAAGAAGCTTACGGTGTCTGATTTGGTCAAGCACTGGCCACAGTATATCTACCTCCAACCATTGCTCGTGTGAAAGACTTGCTCCTTAATTAGCTGTGCTGATCTTCTAAGTGCAGACATGATGTGGAAGTTCCTTTTTTTTTTTCCAGTAATGAGCTTGGAGTTGGACACCTTGTAGGTGTCCTATAAATACTGAGTCAAGTTGTGTGACCTAAATGACCAGTTTCATTAAGTACATCATTTTCTCAAAGGCTGCTAGGCAGTACCCATATGAACTGGCTCCTCAAATTTCATGGCAATTAACAGACAATTTGGTATGATTCAACATATTTTACAGTCATACTGAAAGCAAAGCCTTCATGGAAATCAGGCAACCCGTTGCATTCAGACCAACAGTTAAAGAAAGCTCTTTGCCTCAGAGAACAGTATCTGTATCTCTATGTATGAATGCATTTCTTCGTGTATATTAGCCATACCACCTTTACACTGACTTTGTAGTAGTAGTCTCTCTACCAACACTGCATTTCTCCTGTACTCAGCTGCTCAGGCCACCCCAGGAATTATTATATTGATTTTGGGTGCTACATTCTAACAGGAAAAGGGAAGTCACTGTGTCCAGACAAGGACAGGAAAAATCCTGGAAAGGGGAAACAGTGGAAGACACTGAGGAGGTTTATCCTGGAGAAGAAAAGGCTCAGGGGCCATGATTGCCATTTTCAACATCTGGACAGCTGCTGTGTAGAAGAGGAATTATATACTTTGCTTAGTATGGCCCCAAAGATCAGAAGTCGATTCAGTGAATGGAGATTACAAGATCAAATTTCAACTCCAGAGAAGAAAAGATTTCTCTTGAGTATATAGTAACCTTCTTTTAATTATTAGAGTCATTCAAAGATGGCCCAGGCTGCTTTATGAGCTAGAAGGTGTCTAGACATGTTTGTTCAAAGGGAAGATGGTTAGTGCTAGTGTGAAGGAGATTCATGACCTGGGGATGCTGTGAGATTTGAGGACCGTCAAGAGGTCCCTTCAACTCTGGGATGTTTGAGATGCTCGGACATCAAGAACAGAGCAAAGAACAAAGCTGTCATACTGAATCACTTCTTGATCCCTGAGGTTCTACTGGCTGTGATTCCCCATGAAAAACTGTTATCATTGAGTGATGAATGACACCACTACCAAATGCTGACTGTCTGGTCATCTTATCCTCCGTAGGTGGCACTAGGCTGTATGGTTGCTGTAAGGTGTTGAAAATAATACAGTGTCTTCATACTTGGTATTGTCAGCACTAAAGGAGCACAGCCTTTCCTGTAAATATGTCCACACAAATCCTTTCTAAGTAACAGGCACCAAGGAAGGTGTTGATTTCGCAGCTGTGTTCCTGCTTTATTTCCAGGGCTAAAGGTTCCTTGAATTCAACTTGGCGTTGTTCAATACAGTCAGCCTAAAGCTTCGTTTTTGCTTTTAAGTATTCATAGAAATGGTAAAGAGCAACCTACCTTTGTGCATTTCAAAGTTTTTTTCTTTCTTCTTTACTTCTTTGTTTTGCATTATATCCTAAAATAAGAATCAAAGGAAAAGGTCATTTTGACAGGAACTCTGGCGGGGGCCTTTAGAGGAAGGTTGCATGCATTTGACATCTGTCATTACTCTGTTGTCTGTTTCTGTTGAGGATTATCGCATAGACTCTGATCCTGTCATTAATTCCATCCTACTGTAATTCAGAGCCCAGGGCTTTGACAGATGAGCTGACAGCTCAGAAAGCCCAGGGGTAGACCTGAAAACAGAATTTGGGCTCTACACAGGTTGGAAGGTAGTAAAGGCTGCTGTTGCCATTTTAAAGATACTGAATAAAAGGTCTGGAGGGCTTAATTGGCAGGCATGAGGTCACCCAAGGAGTCTGAGGCTGAAGCCGAGAGTAGAAACTATGAGATCACACTCTGAGGCAGGGCTTAACCCACACCATCACCCTGTGCTCTGAGCACAAAGGAGGAAGGCGATAACATTTTCACATATTTGGATAATCAAAAGCTTGTGGTCCTTACTGTTACTGGAGTCAATTTTCCACAGCACCCTTCATTTTTGTTCCTCTCTTAAAAGGAATTAGTATTGTTACTACTGATGGGCTCAGGTGTCAGGTGTGAGAGTATAAGTCATGGAGCCTAATGGTCAGCCTGTGCCTCAAAATGCTTGTACGGGGCTCAGAGCTTCAACTTTCCACTTGAGCTCAAGGGTGGTGGCGTAAAAGAGTGGCGACAGGAAAATGTTTGTAAGATAATAAGCCAACAAAAGAGTATTTCGTGGCTTTTCAAAAGATGGAGTGTGATGATCGAAGTCGAGATACTTTTAGACTAGGTGGTTGCCCTGGTGTCAGGGCTTGGCCAACATGAAAATGTGAAGTCAGCAAAGTTTGTCTTTTATGCGTCCGGCCTTGCCTTTCTGTGAACTTTCCCCCAGCCACACGCCCCAGAGCCTCCCTCCTCCTCTTGCTTCACTCCCCACCTCAACTGACAGACTTTTTAAAGTTGATTTTAGAAAATCTGGAAGGAGTTATTTCTCTCTTAGTTGGAACTCAATTGGCAGGGATGGATAGGTTGATCTTTAACTTGAAGAGGAGATGCTCTGACCTTATCAAAGACATCGTGGACACTGGCCAGCAGACAATCATGGAACTGATCATTCTAGCAGGTGGTTGGGGGGGAGGAAGATTTAATGTGAAATTATACTAGTTAAAATGCTGCGTCCATTTACCTAATGTCAACCATGAATCCCTTCTTCTGCCCAGAGTGACAGCTCGGTTCTACCTGCCTCAGGAAGTAATTAGTTCCTTGTCACTAGAGGTGTTCCAACAGAGATGGAGAGACTGCTGGGTAGAGACTGTGGGGAGAAGCAGCAGCTCTGGGTTGATAATTGGATCTGATGATTTTGAACATCCCTTCCTGAGATTCAAACTTTGGGTTGCTCTGGAGTAGTCAGATTGTGACCCAGAAGGGAAGCCTGTTAATATTAGCTAAGAATATAAATGATCCAATTTGGGGTTATTTTGTTGTTGGCCTGTTGGGTTAAAAAAAGTCCAAAATATTTTGTTTTAGAATGAGAAGTTTCATGGCATGGATATTGGAGTGGGGTCAGTCATTGGAAGAGGAGGGGGAGCTGGAGTATTTTGGGTCCAATTGTCGTGGGCATCGGAGGTGCAGATGACATTGACTCGGACTCTACCTCGCAGCAGTGGAGGCAAGAGGCTTCCTCTGTTTCACAGAAGGCACTCTGGTGGACATGCCTGAGAAGGTCTGCCTTTTCAGAATATGAAACTTGGGAGCTGCCACTTTTTTCATGCAAGTATAAGCAGAGAGACCAAACTGACTTTTTCCTTGCTTTTCTCCTGCTAGCTGATTTGGGAAACTTTGCATATCTGACCAGAAATACAGCCATGAGATATTGGTAATACAACTGTAAAACTCTCAGTAAGAGAGGGGGAAGAAACCAACAACCATTCTCAATGCCTTTGGGGGAACTGGAGGCTGATCCCAGAATTATAGATGTCAAAGCTGGTAGTGCCTGGTGGAACATCTCAGCCCTCTTACTGCATAACTGAGAAAAATGAGGCCCAGAGAGGTGAAGTCATTTGCTCAAGATCACACAGCCAAACACATTTAATATGCTAAGTATTGAACTCAAAGTGGATTTATTCACATTTAAATTTGCAACACCTTCCAATATTCTGTAATACTGGCCAGAGCCTCAAGGAACCAGAGAAACTCAAATCATTTTCAAGCCTTGCAAGTAAAGAGTTAGGAGTCTTCCTCTAAAACCTGTATTCCTGTGGAGAACCTAAAAGCCAGTCACAGATTTGAGCTGCATTCTGATTCCCATAGGTGACTCAGGGGTAAGCTCCCAGAGTCCTCACTACTGGATTAAATGACATACCAGGGACAGTATGGAAGGACAGGAAAAAGCTCAGAAATAAGATCTCAGGCCCTTCCACTCCTGGGTTAAATTACACATTATTTGTATGTGAGAACTCCTGTTGGTTTCTCTAGATACCCACCCACCTGGCACAGCGCTGTCCTCAGCCTGGATGTGGCCTCCTACTCACAACCCCCAAGTCCCCTGAGGGCCCAAGGTGTTTAACTCTGTTCTGAGGCGGAAACAGGCACAAAGATTTCTAGATGCTGTTCTGGAGAAAGATCTCCTAGACCTCTTGTCTACGATGATGGGATTAATATTGTAGGCACATCCTCAGTAAACTGTCCCAAAACTCTTGCTTTAGGTACCCATCATAAGGTCACTGATGGAGAAGGAAGAGGCAACCCACTCTAGTATTCCACCTGGGAAATCCCATGGACAGAGGAGCCTGGTGGGCTACAGACCATAGGGTCACAAAGAGCCGGACACAACTTAGCGACTAAACAACAACATGAACCACCGCAGTGACTTAATGCTGGGCACCAGTCTGTTGGGCAAGACAACTTTAAACTCTGTCTGCCTTGGGTCTTGATTGGCCCTAGAGCAGACTGGCTCCATGAGCAGGTGGTATTCTATGGAGACTGGTTCTAGTGGCACTGAGACAGTCCATCACCCATTGCCCACACCTCTCCTCACAGTAAAAGGAAAAGATCTTACTTACATGGTACCTGAAATTCCATCATGAGAGAAGCAAAGCGTTCCTTCACATGTTAAGAGTCTATCAGTGTTCAGAAGTCCCCATCGGCCCCAGTGAAGGCAAACCCTTAACTGGTGGCCTGCCAACACTGCAGTGGCCAGTGTTTATCGCTTCCCTGGGAAATGGGGACCAGACCCTGGGTCCTCAGTGGGAAGGCACCAAGATTTGGATGGAAAGATAAGAAAATGCAAAAAGCAAGCGTGGTGGACTTCATCCTTTCCCCCTGAGGCATCTGCCTGTCTGAACTCACGTGCATGTGTGAATGTGCCCAGGAGAGTGTGTCTTTTCTCCAGAGAGAGCATTTGTTGTTCTTCTTGAGGGCATTCCTATGAGCGAGCACAGTTTAAACCTTCCTTTCCCTTTTAACCATAGGGTTTTGGCTTCATTTTTGCTTTTTCATACACACACCCATATACACGTGTGTACATATGTATGTATACCTGTATCTATAGTATATACCCGACACATGTTTAAACTTTTACATGGTTAGGTTTTAGTTTCCCAACCTAGCAGGTTCCCCCCTCCAAAACTTTTCAATGATATTTTTCCCAACGACTGAGGTCCTTACCTTGACTAAATCTTCAAACCGGCTTCTAATTTCCTCACAGTTCAGTAAGGATAAGGACCCCTCTCCTTTATTGCATCTCTGTATCGTTTTCATGAACACAAAATCTTCATGAAGATTCCTTTCATCTTCTATCTGTTTTTGAAATGACAGGGACATGAGAAATTGTAATTCTGAAGAAGGCAGCTAATGATGTCTGCTTCTACAATCACTTCCATGGCCTCAGCAACACAAGGAGGGCATTGCGAATATAAATGGGGAGTGATAACACATTAGTACACTGGACTGGTGCTTCCCAGGTGGCTCAATGATAAAGAATCCGCCTCCCAATGAAGGAGACTCAGGTTCAATCCCTGGGTGGGGAAGATCCCTTGGAAAAGGAAATGACAACCCACTCCAGTATTCTTAATGGAAAAATCCCATGGACAGAGGAGCCTGGCAGGCTACAGTCCATGGGTCACAAAGAGTCAGACAACCACTTAGAGACTAAAAAACGATACTGAATTAGTGATATTTAGTATTAGCAGTTTAAAAAATCTACAAAAGCCAGCAAAGAAAATGTGATGTTGCCTGAAACTCTAGGTAGAAATCATAGCTATTCTAATGAAATTTAATCACAAAGTGTACATTTTTCCATGTATATTAGCAGCAACATTCTTTAATGGTCATATTTCCCATTGCTTCACTAATGATAGGTCATTATAAACACAATCTATAAAATAGTTTTCTGGTGAGTTAATTTGCCCACTTAGTTTTAACATTTGTGATCCAGCGCTTTATAAAAAGAAGGGGATTTGCAATGCGTGTCAATTACTCAAACTCTAATTACATCTCTCTCTTTTTAACTTTAGTATTTGCAAAAAGCATTTACATTTTTAAAGAAATCATCTTTCATTCCCAAAGTTGAGATATTTTATTTTCTGATGTCCTAGAATAATTAAATGTATGGAAATCACTTGGTTAATCAACGAATTCTGTGCCATTTTCTTGTATTCAGATTACAGTTTTAGATTCAAAACAAGGTCCAGTTAGCCAGCAGCTTTCACTGTCATTAAGAGAACACCCAAGTGCCAGGGTAAATTTGAGTCTCTGTGTGTGTATGTGTTAGTCGCTCAGTTGTGTCTGACTCTTTGCGACCCCATGGACTGTAGCCCACCAGGCTCCTCTCTCCATGGAATTCTCCAGGCAAGAATACTGGAGTGAGTTGCCATTCCCTTCTCCAGGGGATCTTCCCCACCCAGGGATCTACCCCGGTCAATATTTCCCCTATTGAGGCTAGGGGAAATATTTGATTGGCAGGGCATTTGATTAGCAGAGTCCACCAGCCCACGAACAAAAAACCAAACACAGAATCCCACTCTTTTCTAAGCAGTGAAGCCTAAAATTTGTAGTAACCCAGTGAATTGCCTCAATTCTGCCTGCCCCACCTTATCCTGATAGAAAATCTTATTGTCGTAATTCAAGGTTGGCGGCTCAATAAAGACCCCTTGCACATCCCTGAGAAAACCCAGTCTCCAGATGTTATGCATCCACAATTCCCACATCCAGACCAGACAAATAATTGATAAAATTTCTCCTTTTCATCCATGACTGATATCTTGTCAACACAGCCAATAATGCTTATCAGTGGAGAAGGGTAAACACATGGAAACAGAATAAATCCTAATGGTAACTTTTTCTTAAGAATGCAGAGCAACCTGCTAACTTACCCACTCTTTTGTTCTATAAGCCTGGCTATTCAAGAATGCACAACATCTCAGAGGGAAACTGAGCAGCTTACAACTACAATCAGCACTTGAGAATTATACAGAGCCCACCACTTCCACTAAAAGTTGCAAATTGGGGACTTCTCTATGTCTATGTTAACCCGAAGCACTAAGAATTTTCAGGTCAAATTGATGCTTTCCTTCTCTAGTTGAAAATTTAGAAGAAAAACAGTTGTCTCCATCAGAAAAAAAAATAGTTTACTTTTTAAGCAAAACATTAGCAGATCATTATAGCTAATGTCTCCACAGTGCTTATTTTGTGCCTGGTTCTGGTCTTCGCTTGAGTTTAATCTATGAGGTGAGTACCATTATCATCCCTATTTCTCAGATGTGGAAACTGAGGCATAGAAATGTAAAATAACTTGCCCAAGATCGGAAAATGAGTAGGGGACTGAATCAAGATTTGAACCCAGCAGTCTAACTCCAGAGTCAAGGGTCTTGACCAGAGAAAAGAATAGAATATCTCACTAACTAGACCACAACCACTATGCCACGAGACCATTTATCTATTTGGGTTCTTAACATTGTCCATCATTTGGGTAGCACTAAATCCAACTAAATAAGAACCCTAAATTTAGTTAATGAAGACCCATGGTTCATCTTACCTTGTCCAATCTTCTGTGAAGATACACAGCAAAAAGCGCTGACCCAATCATCTGGGTAATAAGAAACACTGTAAGTAAATACATAAAAATTTTCATGCTGACAGGTGGTCCAGTGGCCACAGAGCGGGGAGAAGGTTGACTGTATGTTTCGATCATGCTGTGTTAGAGTTGCAATGATGTCTTCTGACTGAGAAGGTGGCAGAGGCAGCATGAGAAGACTGTCAAAGTGGCCACCTTACTCAGGATTAGTTAAGAGCGCACAATCGTCGCAGCCCACACTTCCTGGAAAATGTGCTTCGCAGTCTTCTCTCCCAGCAAAAAAGTTACGTAAAGGTTTTTTTTTTTTTTAACCTACCCATATCATTCACTTCCAGGCTTTCCCTTTCATTAGTAAAGAAGAAATAAGTTTCTTCTTCCATATATTCATTCTTGCCTTGAAATGTCATAGACTCCTTAACAGACAATGGCAGTATTTTCCTATCACTGTTTAACGTATGGGGTTCACCAGTTTCAAGGAAAGTGACAGATGAATCCACCAGCAATAGGCTTATTTCAATTTCAATCTTACTAATATAAAGCGGGAACCTGGTAGATGGAGAAAGAAAGAAACACCAACAAAAGTTTGGATTTATTTTATGACTCTCTTGCTGCTGGCTCCTTAAGATTTCTTTCATCTTTAAACCCAACAAAATCCCTGTGGCATTTCAAGTCTACACAGCATAAAGCAAAAAGGAGTGCTAACAATTAGTAAAGAAAATTAAACTGGAAAGATAATTCAAGAAAAATACACATCTTAATAAGAACCTACTGTATAGCACAGGGAATCCTATTCAGTGCTCTGAGGTGCCTAAAGGGAAGAAAACCCAAAAAACATTATATATATATATATATATATTGTGTGTGTGTGTGTGTGTGTGTGTGTTTCTGTATACTTTGCTGTACAACAGAAACTAGCACAATATTGTAAGGCAACTATATCCCGATAAAAAAAATAAAAGAAAAATACACTTCTCCAAGGCGAAGAGAAGTAGAGTTTTGAGTAATTCAGGCCAAAATTCTGGAATTGAGGTTAAAGTAGGAATGATAGGTTGATTTAGCCAAGTTGCCTGTCTACATTGTTCCAATTCATCAGATAATTGTTGATGCTGATCTGTCGGTTTGGAATAGGGAAACTAAACTGCAGTTAAGAGACCTGAATTCTAGACCTTGGGGTACAAATGAATTGCTGTGAACCTCCAGCAAATCTACTCTCCCTCTACAAATCTCAGTTACCTCATACCCAAAGGGGCAATTGCACCTCCTTTGCTTGTCCTCTAGGTTGTTGAGAAATCAAGTAAAGATGTGCCTGAAAGATCTTTGAAACAAGCAATAGCAAAACACTCTCACCTTAAGTTTTCTGGTATTTGTTCAGCCTATGAGGAGTTTTCCAAATGATTGCCATCTCCTTACATACTAGTAAACAGCAAACAAACAACAATAGCTTCAAAAACACCCAATGTTTTGACAGTGATTTGAATTATTGAAGTGTGTAGAATTACCCATTTCTGAATGGCTTTTGATGGTCTTATCAGATTGCCTTTGAAATAAAAACAGCTGTGGAAATCCCTACCCTACATTCCAACCTTTTCTAGAACCATGATAAGATTGCTTTTGTGATTCCTATAAAATTGTTTTGAGAGACAAATAGGAAATGTAACAAACTCCTCTGCAAGGCATGCTATCTGCATAGTTACCACCTGCTTTCTTCCCCTCCCACGCCCCAGCATCCTGTCCTGGGCCCAGATCTCACTACATCTGCCAAGTAGGTGGCTTCAATGCATGTGATAAACTTTGATCAGTCAAATCAGAGGCTTCGGTTCTTAGACAAGGAACCTTAGTTCCACTAAAGGAAAATTATCACGAGAGCTAAAAGGGGCTCGAGGACATCTCCAGGGCCAGTTTCATGCAATGACAGCATGCCAGAGTTGCAAGGACCCTGTGACCATCAGCTCAGCCAAGCTCCGAGGGAGAGGTCGCTGGAGGGACCACAGAGATGCCGACAGTGGCACGTTTGTTCCTGGGACAAACTTCAAGAGAAAATTGTTGTCCCATCTCCCTACCTACACTTCCTGACTTCTGCTCATAACATTCCCCTGAAACTGCTTCCACTATTCTCAACATAATGGTTTGAGTTGAATACTTTGTACGGTTAATTTTTAGTGACCTTTCCAGTAGTCTGTTGGCCTATTTTTTTTGTTGGCATCCTTCTGAAATCTCTCCCCTCTTGCCTCTTAGTATCCTTCTTTGTGTGCTTCCTTTTCCCCCTTGTACCGCTGAAAACTTTGGCATCTCCTATCCTCAGGCTCCTCCCACCCCTCCCCTCTTCTCATTCTATACATTTACCTGGGATGACTGCCATCCATTTGCATGATTTTCACTATTACTTTCATTGTGATAAACCCCAGATGTATACCTGAACCCTGAACTGAAGATTTGTACGTGCAGGTACCTCTGAGTCCAAGGAATCTCCACTTGGACACCCCAAAGCCACCCTGCATCTGCCAGGATCCGAGATTAACTAATCCTGCCACTCCACTTTCTACCCAGACTTGTTCTACCTCCAGGCTCTGCCCATCTCAGTGACTGGTACTACTATACTCACCTAATTGTCCAAGACCTAGGAGCCATTCAGGATTCCTTCCTCTCTCTTGCCCAGATTATTCCCCAATCCCAGTGACTTCCTCATCCCCAAAAGCTTCTTGACTACCACCACTCCTTTCTAGCCTCCAGGAAAACATCCTAGTCCAGGGCCACATCCCCTCTCTCCTAGATGACTGGATTGATTACCTTGTTGCCTTTCCAGCCCCACCCCATCCATCTTCCAGAAGAATGTTAACTCTGAATCTTGTCACTGACCATGTTATCTAATCTATTTTTACCCTCCTAAGACTCTGCATTGGACCCAGGGAAGCAGATTGACAGTTTCTTGGTATATTTATCATGAATGGGATTAGCTCCAAATAGCCTGATAGTCCTTTAATCCTTGAAGTACCCTGTTTGTCTTCCTCTGCCTGGTCCTCTAGATTACTGTAACTTGCATGTGTGCTCAGTCGTGTCCGACTCTTTGAGACCCCATGGACTGTAACCCACCAGGCTCCTCTGTCCATGGGGTTCTCCAGGCAAGAATACTGGAGTGAGTTCCCATGCTCTCCTCCAGGGGATCTTCCCGACCTAGGCATCGAACTTGTGTCTGCTGTGTCTCCTGCACTGCAGGCGGATTCTTTACCACTCAGCCACTAGGGAAGCCCCCAGATTACTGTAACATTGGCTACCTTTTCAGCTTCCACAGTTTAGTTCTATTTTCTGATTCTCTGTCAGATGTCCTTTGTCTAAGGACCTCCCATACCTGTCTCTCCCCTGACAGGAGTGAACTGGCCCTGATATTGGGACTCCTTTAAAAATTTCAGTTGCTTACTGCATCCAGAAGTACTTTATAAACTAGATTACCAAGAAATCTATAGACCTGGGGAGTACAGGTAAGTGCTTTAACTAAAGTCAAATATTGAACTTTTTTTTTAGTTCACAGAAAGAATCAAGTTAATGGATTGAATTGTTTCATTTTTCAGTTTTTCTTGCCTAAAATTTTCTGAAATTTCTGTCGCCTCTCTCTTCTTTCCTTCTTCCTGGTGATTGATCTGCAACAAACAAGCATCAAGGGAAAAACTCAAAAAAACAATGGATCTCATGTATTCTGATGTGACTACACTTGTGGTTGTGATTTTATATTGATCATCTAGAACACAGTCAGAGTTTCTGCTAGGAAAGTTATTTCCAGTACATAAGAAAGAGTTAGATATATCAGCGTTTTGTTTGTTTTACAAAAGGCCTCTCAAGGACTCTTTTCCCTGAATATGTCTGTAAAACCCTTGCCTAGAGGATAGTGTTTCCATTGTAAGCATAGCACAAGTTCTGACCCCTGCCCACCTTTCTGTCTTCATCCTCCACAACTCACTCATGCTCAACCTTGAGCATCACCCATGTTCAGCTGAGTTTATCTCCCTAAACATATTGTTTGTTCAAGCTGTCCGCTGAATATCATGAGTGCATCCATGCATAGTTGCTCAGTCGTGTTCAACCCTTTGTGACCCCATGGACTGTAGCCCTCCAGGCTCCTCTGTCCATGGGGATTCTCCAGGCAAAAATACTGGAGTAGGTTGCCATGTTCTCCTCCAGGGGAATCTTCCTAACCCAGAGATCCAGTTTGCATCTCCTGAATTGCAGGCGAATTCTTTACCCACTGAGCCACCAGGAAAGCTCATGACTCCTTCCTTTTTTATTCACTAATGTTGAAGAAATACCCACTCTGTGAAATGAGCCCTCCCAGCTGATAAAATACCCTCTTCTGTGCTTAATCAATCATAGAGTTGGACATATTACATCATAATTGACTTGTCTGATTTCCCTACCATTAGCTTTTAGAGGCGGAGAAGGCAATGGCAAGCCACTCCAGTACTCTTGCCTAGAAAATCCCATGGACGGAGGAGCCTGGTAGGCTGCAGTCCATGGGGTCGCTACGAGTTGGACACAACTGGGCGACTTCACTTTTCACTTTCATGCATTTGAGAAGGAAATGGCAACCCACTCCAGTGTTCTTGCCTGAAGAATCCCAGGGACGGGAGAGCCTAGTGGGCTGCCGTCTATGGGGATGCACAGAGTCAGACACGACTGAAGCGACTCAGCAGCAGCAGCAGCTTTTAGAGAAAAGACGATTAAAAAGCAAATCTCAGAATCCTTGCCTCCTGACACATTGTAAGGAATTAGTAAATCTTTACCAAATTACTAAATTTTCTTTTCAGGGAATAGAAGGGAAAGTGTAAAACATTCTAATCTGGTAGTACAGCCCTGGCAAGGCCCTCTGGTGATAGACATCACAATGCATTTGTTTTCTGTTTTCTTCTATTCCTTTATCTCTCTTTCCTCTAGGATCAGTTTCATTTTCTTTATTTTGGTCCTTCTGTTTTATGTTGACAGTTTTCCTCCAGTGTCTGATGACCTTAGTTGTCGTCATATTTATGAATCTGTTCGCTTTTATGGTTGGATGGCATGGGTTTCTTCTACAATTGTGTGGATCTGCTTCCCCCATGAACGTCTCTCTGGAATGGGAGAGCTGATTGTGGGTTCTGTTTAAGTGGGTAGGGCTTGTCAACAGGCAGTCTTCCCTTTAGGTTATGTGGGTGGAGAGGCAGAAAGGCTGGGACCCCCACAACTGATAAAGAAGGGCTTTTCTCTGCGGGTAGAGCCCTTGAGAGGGTTTCACTCTTGACTGAGGCTGGTTTTCTTTCTGTTTTCTTTTTCTTACTCATTGGAGAGCTCTCAGGGCCCTCCCTAGGCTTCAGCCTGAGGTCAAAGGCCCAGTATTGCTGCTGACAAAATATCCATGGGGGAAGGGAGAGAGGAAGAAAGGGGTCACTTGTCCTAGCTGTTCCACTCTAGCAATTTTTTAAAAAATAGTTGTTTATTTATTCATTTATTCCACTGTATTCATTTTATTTTTTATTTTAATTAATTAATTTATCTTACTATGGAAGCTAATTACTTTACAATATTGTAGTGGGTTTTGCCATACATTGACATGAATCAGCCATGGGTATACATGTGTTCCCCATCCTGAACCCCCCCTCCCACCTCCCTCCCCATCCCATCCCTCAGGGTTGTCCCAGTGTACCGGCTTTGAGTGCCCTGTTTCATACATTGAACTTGCACTGGTGATCTATTTCACATATGGTAATAAACATGTTTCAATGCTATTCTCTCAAATCATCCAACCCTCACCTTCTCCCACAGAGTCCAAAAGTCTGTTCTTTATATCTGTGTCTCTTTTGCTGTCTCACATATAGGGTCATCGTTACCATCTTTCTAAATTCCATATATATGCATTATTATACTGTATTGGTGTTTTTCTTTCTGACTTACTTCACTCTGTATAATAGGCTCCAGTTTCATCCACCTCATTAGAACTGATTCAAATGTGTTCTTTTTAATAGCTGAGTAATACTCCATTGTGTATATGTACCACAACTTTCTTATCCATTTGTCTGCCGATGGACATCTAGGTTGCTTCCATGTCTTAGCTATTGTAAACAGTGCTGCAATGAACATTGGGGTACATGTGTCTTTTTCAATTCTGCTTTCCTCAGTATGTATATCCAACAGTGGGATTGCTGGGTCATATGGCAGTTCTATTTTCAGTTTTTTAAGGAATCTCCACACTGGAATCAGCCACTCCATAGTGGCTGTACTAGTTTGCATTCCCACCAACAGTGTAAGAGGGTTCCCTTTTCTCCACACCCTCTCCAGCATTTATTGTTTGTAGACTTTTTGATAGCAGCCATTCTGACTGATGTGAGATGGTACCTCATTGTGGTTTTGATTTGCATTTCTCTGATAATGAGCGATGTTGAGCATCTTTTCATGTGTTTGTTAAACATCTGTATGTCTTCTTTGGAGAAATGTCTGTTTAGTTCTTTGGCCCATTTTTTGATTGGGTCGCTTATTTTTCTGATATTGAGCTACATGAGCTGCTTGTATATTTTTGAGATTAATTCTTTGTCATTTGCTTCATTTGCTATTATTTTCTCCCATTCTGAAGGCTGTCTTGTTACCTTGCTTATAGTTTCCTTCGTTGTGCAAAAGCTTTTAAGTTTAATTAGTTCCCATTTGTTTATTTTTGCTTTTATTTCCAATATTCTGAGAGGTGGATCATAGAGGATCCTGCTGTGATTTATGTCGGAGAGTGTTTTGCCTGTGTTTTCCTCTAGGAGTTTTATAGTTTCTAGTCTTACATTTAGATCTTTAATCCATTTTGAGTTTATTTTTGTGTATGATGTTAGAAAGTGTTCTAGTTTCATTCTTTTACAGGTGGTTGACCAGTTTTCCCAGCACCACTTGTTAAAGAGAGTGTCTTTTCTCCATTGTATATTCTTGCCTCCTTTGTCAAAGATAAGGTGTCCATAGGTGTGTGGATTTATCTCTGGGTTTTCTATTTTGTTCCATTGATCTATATTTCTGTCTTTGTGCCAGAACCATACTGTCTTGATGACTGTGGCTTTGTAGTAGAGCCTGAAGTCAGGCAAGTTGATTCCTCCAGTTCCATTCTTCTTTCTCAAGATTCCTTTAGCTATTTGAAGTTTTTTATATTTCCATACAAATTTTGAAATTATTTCTTCTAGTTCTGTGAAAATTACCACTGGTAGCTTGATAAGGATTGCATTGAATCTATAGATTACTTTGGGTAGTATACTCATTTTCACTATATTGATTTTTGTTGCAATGTATAGGTTTCTCACTGTGGTGACTTCTCTTATTGAGGAGCACGGGCTCTAAAGCACAGGCTTAATAGTTGTGGAGCACAGGTTTAGTCACTCCAAGGCATATGGGATCTTCCCGGACCAGGGATCAAACCTGTGCCTCCTGAAACTAGTTGGCAGATTCTTATCCACTGGCCCACAAGGAAAGTCCCTACTCCAGATCTTTTTTTTTTTTGTAATTAATTAATTTTTTATTGGAGGCAAATTATTTTACAATATTATATTGGTTGGTTTTGCCATACATTGACATGAATTCGCCCCGGGTTTACATAAGTTCTACTCCAGATCTTAAGTGAGTTACCATAATGAATCCTTCCCCACCTACCCCGCTCTTTGCATTTACCAACCCTGAGATTGCTGTGTTGTTGAGAAAACCCACTCAGTCTGATTTTTTGAATTGCAGTGTTTTCTGCTGTGAATTTCTCTGTTAGCCCAAATTCATTGACTTTTTTACTTCCCAATATCCCTTAAAATTTATTTCATATTGATGTCATCTTTTCTTGTTTAGCATTGTTGCTGTGATTTCATTCTTTTTATATTTATTTATTTTCAAATATTTATTTATTTGGCTGTGTCGGGTTTTAGTTGCAGCACACAGGATCTTCAATCTTGATTGCAGCATGTGAACTCTTAGTTAAAGTATGTGGGAACTAGTGCCTTGACCAGAGATCAAACCCTGATCCCTTGCATTGGGAGCATAGAGTTTTTGCCACTGGACCGCCAGGGAAGTCCCTACACTTACTTTTGACTAAGTAATACATTCACATGGTTAGATATATAAGTAATACAAAAGTGTGTGCAATGTAGAGTCTTCTTTCAGCCTTTTCTGCCTAGTTCTTCACTGGCAACCAATATTGTCAGTTTCTTAGTATCTCCCAAAGATGCTTTTATATACATTCAAGCAAATACAGTTATTCTCTTTCACTATTTTTTACACACAGTAGTATACAATGCACTGTGTGCATCATTCTTTTTTCATCTAACACTCAGTTCAGTTCAGTCGCTCAGTCGTGTCCGACTCTCCGCGACCCCATGAATCACAGCATGCCAGGCCTCCCTGTCCATCACCAACTCCCGGAGTTCACTCAAACTCATGTCCATCGAGTCGGTGATGCCATTCAGCCATCTCATTCTCTGTCGTCCCCTTCTCCTCCCGCCCCCAATCCTTCCCAGCATCAGAGTCTTTTCCAGTGAGTCAACTCGTCGCATGAGGTGTATTGGAGTTTCAGCTTTAGCATCAGTCCTACCAATGAATACCCAGGACTGATCTTCTTTAGGATGGACTGGTTGGATCTCCTTGCAGTCCAAGGGACTCTCAAGAGTCTTCTCCAGCACCACAGTTCAAAAGCATCAATTCTTCGGCGATCAGCTTTCTTCACAGTCCAACTCTCACATCCATACATGACCACGGGAAAAACCATAGCCTTGACTAGACGGACTATGCCTTGGAAATTAGTTTATGGCAACAAAGTGCTTTTTTTTTTTTCAAAGAACCGTATAATATTCCATTATATGAGTGACATACCACAATTTATCTAACTAGTCCCCTCTTGATGAACATTTAGGTTGTTTCCAGTCATATGATATTAAACAATGCTGTGACAAATAATCTTATACTTATTTTTTATTTAAAATTTGTTAAAATTTTACTTTAGAGTATATTTGATTTGAATGTTGTGTTAGTTTCAGGTGTACAGCAAAGTTATTTAATTACACTGATTCACTTTTTAAGCATTTCTGTGGGATATGGAAGGCTAAAAATCACACACACAAACACACACATACACAAAGTTCTTTTTTAAAATATTTATTTATTTGGCTGCAGTGGGTCTTAGTTGCAGAATGTGAGATCTAGTTTCCCAACCAGGGACCAAACCTGGGCCCCTTGCATTGCATTGGGAGCATGGAGTCTTAGCCACTTGACCACCAGGGAAGTCCTATATATATGTAGGACGTATATTATATATTAACAATATATATATTAACATTGACTAATCAGTGTGTTAACCTGAACACATCACACTCAAAGGAAGATAATTTTAAAGTTATTGTTTATTTTCCATTAGTTAGATCAATGCATAGTTCAGTTCAGTTCAGTCTCTCAGTCGTGTCCAACTTTGCGACCCTATGAACTGCAGCATGCCAGGCCTCCCTGTCCATAACCAACACCCCGAGTTTACCCAAACTCATGTCCATTGAGTCGGTGATGCCATCCAACCATCTCTTCCTCTGTTGTCCCCTTCTCCTCCTGTCCTCAATCTTTCTCAGCGTTAGGATCTTTTCCAATGAGTCAATTCTTCGAATCAGCTGGCCAAAGTATTGGAGTTTCAGCTTCAACATCAATCCTTCCAATGAACACCCAGGACTGATCTCCTTTAGAATGGACTGGTTGGATCTCCTAGCAGTCCAAGGGACTCTCAAGAGTCTTCTCCAACACCACAGTTCAAAAGCATCAATTCTTCTGCGCTCAGCTTTCTTTATAGTCCAACTCTCACATCCATACGTGACCACTGGAAAAACCATAGCCTTGACTAGATGGACCTTTGTTGACAAAGTAATGTCTCTGCTTTTTAATATGCTGTCTAGGTTGGTCATAACTTTCCTTCCAAGGAGTAAACGTCTTTTAATTTCATGGCTGCAATCACCATCTGCAGTGATTTTGGAGCCCAGAAAAATAAAGTCAGCCACTGTTTCCCCATCTATTTGCCATAAGTGATGGGACTGGATGCCATAATCTTAGTTTTCTGAATAGTAAATGCATAGTAAATTGTGTTATTCACCCTCTTCAAAGCCAGGCAGACTTCCCTGATAGCTCAGTTGGTAAAGAATCAGCCTGCAATGCAGGAGACCCCAGTTCGATTCCTAGGTCAGGAAGATCCACTGGGGAAGGGATGGGCTACCCATTCCAATATTCTTGGGTTTCTCTAGTGGCTCAGTTGGTAAAGAATCTGCCTCCAATGCGGGAGACCTGGGTTCAATCTCTGGGTAGGGAAGATGCCCTGGAGAAGGGAAAGGCTACCACTCCAGTATTCTTGGGCTTCTCTTGTGACTCAGCTGGTAAAGAATCTGCCCGCAATGCAGGAGACCTGGGTTCAATCCCTGGGTTGGGAAGATTCCCTGGAGAAGGGAATGGCTACCGACTCCAGTGTTCTGGCCTGGAGAATTCCATGGACTCTATAGTCCATGGGGTCACAAAGAGTTGGATACAACTGAGCGACTTTCACTTTCACAGCCAGGTATTACATTTTAAAGCTTCCAATGCAAAGTCCTATCTAGCCTTGAGGATTCTGGTTGCACCTTGTGGATTCTCCACGCAAGTCTGCAGCAGAAAGCCTGAGATGGCTTGAAATCTGCTGCTTCCATCCAGATGTTTCACTTGTTGGTGAGATTGTAAGATGCATTTTCTGGAGATTTTTCTTTCAATCAGTTCATTTGCTCAAATCAACATTCACAGAGTACTTACTGTGGCCCAGGTGCTGAGCTGGATGCTGGGAATACAAAAATAAAAATGATAATCCCTACCCTGTCAGGAGCTCCCAATCCAGAAAAGCCCATGAATACATGAGCAGATAACCAGAAAACAATGCGAGAAGAGCCCCAGTGGAGGTGAACACAGAATGCTGTGGGAGCATTAAGGAAGAGTCACAGCAGGGAAGTAGGATAGGAAGAATGTCCAGGAAGGCTTTTTCAAAGAAGATACACCTGTGATAACTTTGTATACATGGGGTCACAAAGAGTCAGACATGACTGAAGTGACTTAGCACACACGCACGTTAAATTTGATAGTATGACCGGAATCTTTGATCACTAGCTGCATACCTCCATCCTATGTCTCCGAGATGAATCTTCTTGACAAATATCCACTCTTTGTTTCTAACTTGTGGGCACCATGGCTCCACTCTCCATTAGTGTAAGAAAAGCCCTATCTGAGGGAGAAGGAACAAGATGGCAGAGGAGTAGGATGGCGAGACCACTCTCTCCCCCACAAATTCATCAAAAAGAAAATTTGAACGCAGAGTAAAGTCCACAAAACAACTTCTGAATGCTGGCAGAGGACATCAGGTACCCAGAAAAGCAGCCCATTGTCTTCGAAAGGAGGTAGGAAAAAACATAAAAGATAAAAAGAGAGACAAAAGAAGTAAGGACGGAGCTCCATCCCGGGAAGGGATGCTTTAAAAAGAGAGAAGTTTCCAAACACCAGGAAACACTCTCACTGGCAAATCTGTGGTGAGCCTTGGAAACTCAGGGGGCCACATAACCCTCTTTTTTTTTTTAAGATTTTTTTAAAACCCACAGATTACCCGCCAAACAGTAACTCCCAGCACAGAAGCAGTGCAGACGACTGCATATGCCATTAGCAAGCGGGGGCTGGGCAGGGAGGAGCCGGCTGAACTGCTTAGAGAGAGGACTGGGCTTGAATGCCAAGAGGGCAATCTGAGACAACTGGGGATAGCAAAGCAGACTGGGATAGCTTCCCCGCGAAAAGGCGGAAAGCTCTAACCTAAGACTCCGCCAGCCCCACTCACAGAACAAAGGACAGAGAAGAGCGAGCCGGCTGCGGTGGGCCCATCCCCCATCCCCCAGCTGAGACAGGCAGGGAGGGCAGCCAGAGCCGGAGGGGGCAACCGCAGCCCCAGAAAGGCATCCGATACCAAACTGCAGGCAGACTTCGTTGCTAATCAAGACTTCTTGGGTTCAGGCCTGTTGATATCCGCCTGAGAAGGTGCACCGGTTGAACACCCAGAAAACCGAGTGGCAGGGACTGGGGAGGCGATAAGTCACAGCAACTGCACTCGCCAAACACCTGGTCACCTGAGCTGCTCGGACTGGGGAAGGCACAAAACGCAGGCCCAACCAAGTCTGCGCCTCTGTGGAGTACCCAAGAACCTGAACTTGAGCCGCTCAGACCTGGGAACTGCATACAACCCAGTGCCGGCCTCGGACAGTTCCTGGCAGAGCAACCTAGAGCCTGTGCAGTGTAGACTGGGACAGCACACGCGCTGTGAGCAGGGGCAAACCCAGTGTGGCCAAGACGCTGCGAGCACTCCCCACAGATGCCAGAGATATTTGTCTGCAGTGTTCCTCCCTTCCCAGAACAGGACTGAAAAACTGAGCCTTTAAAAAGTGTCCACCCACACCCTAGTATCAGGGCGGAAATTAGACACTGAAGAGACCAGCAAACAGAAGCTAAAACAGAGGGAACCACCTTGGAAATGACAGATAGAGTAGTCTAGAGGCTACTCCAAGAATAAGACCAAAAATCAGAGGCAAGAGGCTTAAGCCGTAATCCTGAGAACACCAGAGAACTCCTGACTCCAGGGAACATTAATTGATAGGAGCTCATCAAACGCCTCCATACCTACACTAAAACCAAGCACCACCCAAGGGTCAACAAGTTCCAGATCAAGACATACCACGCAAATTCTCCAGCAACACAGGAAAATAGCCCTGAGCTTCAATATACAGGCTGCCCAAAGTCACTCCAAACCCACTGACATCTCATGGCTCATTACTGGACACTACATTGCACTCCAGAGAGAAGAAATCCAGCTCCACCCACCAGAACACTGACACAAGCTTCCCTAACCAGGGAACCTTGACAAGTCACCTGTCCAACCCCACACACAGCGAGGAAACTACATAACAAAGAGAACTCCACAAATGGCCAGAAGAGGGAAAGGCCACCCCAAGCAAAGCAATATAAGCAAGATGAAGAGGCAGAGAAATACCCAGAAAGTAAAGGAACAAGATAAATGCCCACCAACACAAACAAAAGAGGAAGATATAGGGAATCTACCTGATAAAGAATTTCGAACTTTGGTGGTGAAAATGATTCAAAATCTTGAAAGCAAAATGGAGTTACAGATAAATAACCTGGAGAAAAGGATTGAGAAGATGGAAGAAAGGTTTAATAAGGACTTAGAGGAAATACAAAAGATGAATAATGCAATAGATGAGATCAGAAACACTCTAGAGGGAACAAACAGTAGAATAACAGAGGCAGAAGACAAGATAAGCGAGCTAGAATATAGAATTGTAGAAATAAATGAAACAGAGAGGAAAAAAGAAAAACGAGTTAAAAGAAATGAGGACAATGTTAGAGACCTCTGGGACAATGTTAAATGCTCCAACATTCGAATCATAGGAGTCCCAGGAGAAGAAGACAAAAAGAAAGACCATGAGAGAATACTTGAGGAGATAATAGTTGAAAACTTCCCTAAAATGGGGAAAGAAATAATCACCCAAGTCCAAGAAACCCAGAGAGTCCCCAACAGGATAAACCCAAGGCAAAATACTCCAAGACACATATTAATCAAATTAACAAAGATCAAACACAAAGAACAAATATTAAAAGCAGCAAGGGAAAAGCAGCAAATAACACACAAGGGGATTCCCATAAGGATAACAGCTGATCTTTCAACAGAAACTCTTCAGTCCAGGAGGGAATGACAAGACATACTTAAAGTGATGAAAGAAAATAACCTACAGCCCAGATTACTGTACCCAGCAAGGATCTCATTCAAATATGAAGGAGAAATCAAAAGCCTTACAGACAAGCAAAAGCTGAGGGAATTCAGCATCACCAAACCAGCTCTCCAACAAATGCTAAAGGGTCTTCTCTAGACAGGAAACACAGAAAGGGTGTATAAACTCGAACCCAAAGCAATAAAGAAAATGGCAATGGGATCGTGCTTATCAATAATTACCTTAAACGTAAATGGGTTGAATGCCCCAACCAAAAGACAAAGGCTGGCTGAATGGATACAAAAACAAGACCCCCATATATGTTGTCTGCAAGAGACCCACCTCAAAATGAGGGACACATACAGACTGAAAGTGAAGGGCTGGAAAAAGATATTCCACGCAAATAGAGACCAAAAGAAAGCAGGAGTGGCAATAGTCATATCAGATAAAATAGACTTTAAAACAAAGGCTGTGAAAAGAGACAAAGAAGGAAACTACATAATGATCAAAGGCTCAATCCAAGAAGAATATATAACAATTATAAATATTTATGCACCCAACATAGGAGCACCGCAATATGTAAGACAATTACTAACAAGTATGAAAGGGGAAATTAACAACAATGCAATAATAGTAGGAGATTTTAATACCCCACTTACATCTATGGATAGATCAACTAAACAGAAAATTAACAAGGAAACACAAACTTTAAATGATACAACAGACCAGTTAGACCTTATAGATATCTAAAGGACATTTCACCCCAAAACAATGAATTTCACCTTTTTCTCAAGCGCACACGGAACCTTTTCCAGGATAGATCACATCCTGGGCCATAAATCTAGCCTTGGTAAATTAAAAAAAATTGAAATCATTCCAAGCGTCTTTTCTGACCACAATGCAGTAAGATTAGATCTCAATTACAGGAGAAAAACTATTAAAAATGCCAACATATGGAGGCTGAACAACACGCTGCTGAATAATGAACAAATCATAGAAGAAATCAAAAGAAAAATCAAAATATGCATAGAAATGAATGAAAATGAAAACACAACAACCCAAAACCTCTGGGACACTGTAAAAGCAGTGCTAAGGGGGAAGTTCATAGCAATACAGGCACACCTCAAGAAACAAGAAAAAATTCAACTAAATAACCTAACTCTACATCTAAAGCAACTAGAAAAGGAAGAAATGAAGAACCCCAGGGTCAGTAGAAGGAAAGAAATTGTAAAAATTAGGGCAGAGATAAATGCAAAAGAGACCATAGCAAAAATCAACAAAGCCAAAATCTGGTTCTTTGAGAAGGAAAATAAAATGGACAAACCACTAGCCAGACTCATCAAGAAACAAAGGGAGAAGAACCAAATTAATAAAATGAGAAATGAAAATGGAGAGATCACAACCGACAACATAGAAATACAAAGGGTTATTAGAGAATACTATCAGCAATTATATGGCAATAAAATGAATAACCTGGAAGAAATGGACAAATTCCTAGAAAAGTACACCTTTCCAAAACTGAACCAGGAAGAAATAGAAAATCTGAATGGACCCATCACAAGCACGGAACTAGAGGCTGTAATCAAAAATCTTCCAGCAAACAAAAGCCCAGGTCCAGACGGCTTCACAGCTGAATTCTACCAAAAATTTAGAGAAGAGCTAACACCTATTCTACTCAAACTCTTCCAGAAAATTGCTGAGGAAGGGAAACTTCCAAACTCATTCTATGAGGCCACCATCACCCTAATCCCAAAACCTGGTAAAGATCCCACAAAAAAAGAAAACTACAGGCCAATATCACTGATGAACATAGATGCAAAAATCCTTAACAAAATTCTAGCAATCAGAATCCAACAACACATTCAGAAGATCATACATGATGACCAAGTGGGCTTTATCCCAGGAATGCAAGGATTCTTCAATATCCGCAAATCAATCAATGTAATACACCACATTAACAAACTGAAAAATAAAAATCATATGATTATCTCAATAGATGCAGAGAAAGCCTTCTACAAAATTCAACATCCATTTATGATAAAAACCCTCCAGAAAGTGGGAATAGAAGGGACATACCTCAACATAATAAAAGCTATATATGACAAACCCACAGCAAATATTATCCTCAATGGTGAAAAACTGAAAGCATTTCCCCTAAAGTCAGGAACAAGACAAGGGTGCCCACTCTCACCACTACTATTCAACATAGTTCTGGAAGTTTTGGCCACAGCAATCAGAGCAGAAAAAGACATAAAAGGAATACAAATTGGAAAAGAAGAAGTAAAACTTTCACTCTTCGCTGATGACATGATCCTCTACACAAAAAACCCTAGAGACTCTACCAGAAAACTACTAGAGCTAATCAGTGATTACAGTAAAGTTGCAGGATATAAAATCAACACACAGAAATCCCTTGCATTCCTATACACTAATAATGAGAAAATAGAAAGAGAAATTAAGGAAACTATTCCATTCACTGTTGCAATGAAAAGAATTAAATACTTAGGAATATATCTACCTAAAGAAACAAAAGACTTGTACATAGAAAACTATAAAACACTGGTGAAAGTAATCAAAGAGGACACTAATAGATGGAGAAATATACCGTGTTCGTGGATTGGAAGAATAAATATTGTGAAAATGAGTATATTACCCAAAGTAATTTATACATTCAATGCAATCCCTACCTATCAAGCTACCAACCATATTTTTCACAGAACTAAAACGAATAATCTCACAATTTGTATGGAAATACAAAAAACCTCGAATAGCCAAAGCAATCTTGAGGAAGAAGAATGGAACTGGGGGAATTAACTTGCTGGACTTCAGGCTCTACTACAAAGCCACAGTCATCAAGACAGTATGGTACTGGCACAAAGACAGAAATATAGATCAATGGAACAAAATAGAAAGCCCAGAGATAAATCCATGCACCTATGGACACCTTATCTTTGACAAAGGAGGCAAGAATATACAATGGAGAAAAGACCGTCTCTTTAACAAGTGGTGCTGGGAAAACTGGTCAGCCACTTGTAAAAGAATGAAACTAGAACACTTCCTAACACCATACACCAAAATAAATTCAAAATGGATTAGAGAGCTAAATGTAAGACCAGAAACTATAAAACTCCTAGAGGAGAACATAGGCAAAACTCTCTCTGACATAAATCACAGCAGGACCCTCCAAGACCCACCTCCCAGAATATTGGAAATAAAAGCAAAAATAAACGAATGGGATCTAATTAAAATCAAAAGCTTCTGCACAGCAAAGGAAACTAGAAGCAAGGTGAAAAGTCAGCCTTTAGATTGGAAGAAAATAATAGCAAATTAAGCAACTGATAAAGGATTAATCTTCAAAATATACAAGCAGCTCCTGCAGCTCAATTCCAGAAAAATAAATGACCCAGTCAAAAAATGGGCCAAAGAACTAAACAGACATTTCTCCAAAGAAGACATACAGATGGCTAACAAACACATGAAAAAATGCTCAACATCCGTCATAATCAGATAAATGCAAATCAAAACCACAATGAGATACCATTTCACACCAGTCAGAATGGCTGCTATCCAAAAGTCTACATGCAATAAATGCTGGAGAGGGTGTGGAGAAAAGGGAACCCTCTTACACTGTTGGTGGGAAGGCAAACTAGTACAGCCACTATGGAGAACAGTATGGAGATTCCTCAAAAAACTGAAAATAGAACTGCCATATGATCCAGCAATTGCACTCCTGGGCATACCCACCGAGGAAACCAGAATTGAAAGAGACACATGTACTCCAATGTTCATTGCAGCACTGTTTATAATAGCCAGGACATGGAAGCAACCTAGATGTCCATCTGCAGACGAATGGATAAGCAAGCTGTGGTACATATACACAATGGAGTATTACTCAACCATTAAAAAGAATGCATTTGAATCAGTTCTAATGAGGTGGATGAAACTGGAGCCTATTATACAGAGTGAAGTAAGCCAGAAAGAAAAACACCAATACAGTATACTAACGCATATATATGGAATTTAGAAAGATGCAAATGATAACCCTGTATATGAGACAGCAAAAGAGACTCAGATGTATAGAACAGTCTTTGGGACTCTGTGGGACAGGGTGAGGGTGGGATGATTTGGGAGAATGGCATTGAAACATGTATGCTGTCATATATGAAACGAATCACCAGTTCAGGGTCGATGCATGTTACAGGATGCTCGGGGCTGGTGTGAGGGGATGACCCAGAGGGAGGATAAAGGGAGGAGGGAGGTGGGAGGGGGGCTCAGGAGGGGGAACTCATGTACACCCGGGGCAGATTCATGTCAATGTATGGCAAAACCAACCAATATAATATTGTAAAATAATTAGCCTCCAATAAAAAATAAATAAATTTTAAAAGAGGAAAAAAAATTAAAAAAAAAAGAAAAGCCCTATTTGTTTATGTGCTTAAATAGACAAAAGACACAGGTAACAGTGGTTACCACTGGGAAATACAATGGAGTTTATGGGGAACAAATTTTAATTTTTGATCTATGCCTCTGTACCCTTTGTATTATTTTTATAATGAGAATATTTTACTTTTATAATTAAAAAAAAATATCTTCTTGGGTGCGCTGTATGGTATGTGGGATCCTAGTTCCTCAACCAGGAATTGAACCTTGCCCCTTGCATGGGAAGCACAGAGTCTTAACCACTGCACCATCAGGGAAGTCCTGAGTTTTATAATTTTGATAAACTTATTGAAGTAAACCTTTATATACAGAAAAGTGCACAAATCATGTTAGTGAATTTTCATAAAGTAAATACAGCCATTGTTACCATCACCCAGATTGAACAGTTGTAGATTTTTACTAGTATCTTGGAAGTTCACCTCTTGTCTCCTTCCAATCACCTCCACTTCTCACAAAGGTAACCACTATTCTGCCTCCTATCACCAAAGAATCACTTTGATTAAGATTTCCAGTTGTTCCTTATCCTCACTAGCAGTTGGTATCATCAGCATTATCTTAGCCCTTCTAACAAGTCTGTAGTATTGTCTCACTGTAGTTTTGATTTGACTAATGGGGCTTTCCACATGGCGCTAGTGGTAAAGAACTCGCTTGCCAATGCAAGTTAGATGTAAGAGACATAGGTTCAATCCCTGAGTCAGGAAGATCCCTGGAGGAGAGCAGGCCAAACCACCCTGGTATTCTTGCCTGGAGAATCTCATGGACAGAGGAGCCTGGCAGGCTACATAGAGTTGCAAAGAGTCAGACATGACTGAAGCAACTTAGCATGCATGCAGTGGCTAATGATGTTGACCATTGCTGCATGTGCTCGTTTGCTATCCACATGTCTACTTGCATGCTAACATCCTCCATAGATATAGAACATAATCATTTAAGAAAATTATTTGAAAATAATTATTTTATAATTATTATTACATAAAAGAATAATAATATACTATTATATATATTACAATTGTTATATAATTAACAGTTATTATTATTGCAAACAATAATTGTTTTAAAAATAAGTAAAAATAATAAATAGTAATAAATATTATTTCAAACAATCCCCTCGAAGGGGATATCCTTTGAGTGTAACAATTCTTCCAAGAGGCAGATTAGGGTGGTGGAAATAGCCAGATCTCAGTAGTAGGCATTTCAGACTACCCTATGTGCTGTGGGATCTTAGGCATATCTTTGAACCTCTTTGTGCCTTGGTTGCTTTGCCTATGAAGAAAGGATAATAATAGTTCTTGCTTAATAGGCTGGGTCAGAGGATTAGTTGAGAAAATTATGCAAGGTTCTATGCTTCAGTATTCATCAGTGTCTCTCTGCCCTTCTGGCAAAGCCTGAAAGAGGCAAGAAAGAGAAGGTTGTCCTTGAGGCAGTCAACGGCTTAGTATCTGAGGGAGAATGGATGAGAGATTCCTCTTTCTCTAGCTCTAAGGGAAAAAAAACGCTAGAGCTCTGTGCTGGGGGTAGGATTCTGTCCCCTCATTTCCTGCTGCCTCCCCATCCCCAGCCCACCAAGCAGTAGGAGCAAACTGCTTTGAAGGAAATTCTGAAAGAAATTCTAGTCATAACTGGGCTTTTGGACAATTTAAACACCTCCTGCTGTGTGTCTAGCAGAGAGACACAAGCCCTGTGGCATCTTTCTGTAGAAGTCCCCCAGGCTGTCCCATTGATGTTTCCTGTGGCAGGATAGGGCTGCCCTGGTGGCTCTCCTGACTGCCAGTGCAGGAGACACAGGAGACCTGGGTTTGATCCCTGGGTAGGGAAGATCCTCTGCAGAAGGAAATGGCAACCCACTCCAATATTCTTGCCTGGGAAATCCCACGGACAGAGGAGCCTGGCGGGCTACAGTCCAGGGTGTCACTGAGTTGGACATGACTGAGTGACTAAACAACAACAATGGCAGGACCGCACAAGGGCCCTTGTGCTTGATATCAAGTAGTTAGTGTCTGTTCAGCAAATATTTGCCCAGGATTTAGCAAGCACTAGGCTCTCTGATATGTCTGGGGAAACAAAATGAGAAAGAAAAGAGTGCTAGTTAAGGAGAAAAGCATGGAGTGGGAAAGTGCCTGGAAGAGGTGACACTAGTGGAATTTTCTGGGTGAGGGAAGAATGCTTTCCAGGTACAGGGACTAGCCCAGGCAAGGACCCAGAGGCTGGAGCCCATGGGCTCTTTCTTTTCCTGAGTCTGCAGTCTTGGGACCACAGCCTTGCTCTGGGCTCTGCACAGTACCTATCCCAGGGTTTTCCAATGTGCCCTTAAAATGAAGCATCACCTTAGGAGGACTTTATAGTAAAAACACCCTCTTTGTTCCAGGGTGAAGGGTCTCAGGGATCAAGTGCTGCATGGGTGGGTAAGTTTGGGGGCACCCCTCTCTCTTCAGAAATCAGCCTGATATGCTTGAACATAAAAGACCTGTCTGTGTGCTTCTAGCTCATTTTTTACCTCCCTTGCTGCAGTCTCGGACTACCTTTTGCATTTCCCCCCAGAATTCAGAACTTCAGTAAACTAGTTCCTAGCTCTTATTCCCCTGAACTCTGACATGTAGCCTCTCCCTTGGGCCCTAATCTATCTCTACCTTAATCCTTATTCTTGATTTAATTTGTTCAGGGTTCTCTCTTCTCCCTGCCCCCACCTCAGTTTCTGACTGTTCTCCTCCAGGGTTTCTTTTTCAGTTCTGACTGAAGACTCAGGCAGTCCCTCCCAGATCCCTTCTGCATCTGTTCCAACAACCCCTTGGGGCTGTTTCTCAAATAAGAGCT
The DNA here is from genome assembly GCF_049115385.1 of Moschus berezovskii. Lineage (NCBI taxonomy): Eukaryota > Metazoa > Chordata > Mammalia > Artiodactyla > Moschidae > Moschus > Moschus berezovskii. The sequence goes on along the minus strand of NC_142488.1, from coordinate 126,786,271 downwards.
TCTGTTCCTAACTCGTGTCCTAGGTCTCCTCCCAGGAGACTGTCCTCTTCATGGGGACTGACTCAGGTGCCCTCCAGTTCTCCCACAGTGTCTCCTGGGGTCAGCCTCAAGGTTTCTGAAATGGGGAAACTGAGGCTCAGAAAAGGGGGATGACTTACCAGGGTCCGGCAGCAATTTAGTAACAGAGTAAAACTAGCCCAGGCCTCCAGACTTCTAGCCAATGGTCTTTCCCAGGAATCAGGCTGCCTCTCAGAAGGCTCCGATCTTATTGCTGCCATCAGCTCCCACCCACTGACTGCACCAGGCACCCATCTCTCTCAACACTTCCTTCCTGACCCACTTCATTAAGACTGAAGCTGGCCTGTCCAAGCTTCTGACTCAGCAGCCCAGCAAAGAACATCCAGCCCTGTCTGCATCTGATTAAAGGAACACCCGGGGCAGGAAGCCTTTTTTATTTCCCCTCTGGCAGGGTGGGGGATGCAAAAGAAGTTGGGGGGAGTCAATGAAATGGTAAGATGTCAGAGACTACAGGGAAGGGGTGGGAGGTGAAAGCGTTATATCAAAACATTTAGGATTCTGGAGACATTCCTGACTGTCCAGAGGTCAAGACTCCAAGCTTCTACTGCAAGGGGAACAGGTCTTATCCCTGGTTGAGAAACAGAGATCCTGCACACTGCATGTTTTGGCCAAATATATATATATATATATATGTATGTATGGAAAAAGTTCAAAAGGAAAAAAAGGTAGTAATATCCCTTTAAGAATTTAAAAAAAAAAAGATTTAGGATTTCTAGTTAAATATATTTGGGTAACAGAAATATATTTACTGACTTAGAAGGACCCCTATGATACACTGTTAGTGCAAATATCATAGCAAAAATAGAATGTTCCCATAGTTCTACTTCTGTAAAAATAAGTTGAGAGTGTCCCCAAAGTGCCTATGAGCAGCAGTTAGAAATCGGTTGTATGTTCCCCTCCACTCTCTGCACCCATGTTAATTTTTGCCCAGAGATTAATGGTTGACAAAGACCACGACCTTGGAGAGCTGCTGTAACACAGACATTCACTTGCAAATAAATGGAGCTGAGAACTTTTCTCTTTCACAATGTGCCACAGTGAATGGTGCCATCTTGTTCAATGTGGATATATTTTTATTTTTTAATATATTTATTCATTTGAGTGCACTGGGTCTTAGTTGCACCATGCAGGATCTAGTTCCCTGACCAGGAATCGAACCTTGGCTCCCTGCATTGGGAATGCAGTCTTAGCCATTAGACCACCAGGGAAGTCCCTATTCAGTGTGGATCTGGAATGGCTCCCACCAGAGAACATCTACATCTAATGCAACATCTAATCCAGTCAGGGGTTTTGACATCAAGATGTTTTCTGACTGGGAGGAGCAGGAAGCTCTGGGGCTCCCTATTGTCACAGGATCACTGATGCCTACAGACCTCTTGCCTGACATGAGGGTCCCAACTATATCTAAAGCCTGTTCAAATAAGCAAAAGGATTGACACCTGCAGTGGTTTGAATAGTGTCACCCCTCCCCCACCAAATTCTTGTCCACCTGGAATCTGTGACTGTGAACTTAGTTGGAAATAGAATCTTTGCAGATATTAGTTAAATTAAGATGAGATCATACTGAAGTAGGATGGGCCCTAATTCAATGACTGATGTCTTCACATGAAGAGGAAAATTTGGACATGGACTCAAATTGAGGGAAGATGGCAATGTGAGGATGGAGGCAGAGATTGGAGTGATGCAGCCAAAGGCCAAATGTCAAGGATTGCTGGCTGTCACCAGAAGCTGGAAGAGGCCAAAAAGGATTCTTCCCTAGAGCCTTTGGAGGGAGCACATCCCTGCCAAAACCTTGATCTCAGACTTCTGGCCTCCAAAACTGTGAAAGACATTTCTGTTGTTTTAAGCCACTCAGTTTGTGGCACTGTATTAAAGCAGTCATTGGAAAACAATACCACACATCTCTGAAAATAAAAAATGACTCCATCTTCCGAAATGTTGCTCCAGTTGAGACATGAGGTGAAAGATGCTCATCAATAGAGGACACACTTTCAAGCCTGGGGACTGTGTGGTCCCTCTGGTTATGCTCTACACTGGTCTATACATGCATAGAGAAATAAATCTGGAAAGAACCCCAAGACTTGTCTTTGAGTGATAAATTCTGGGAGATTTTTATCTTTTTGCTTTAACTTGTATTTTCTAAGTTTCCCACATGGCTATGTATTGCTTGTGTAAAATATATGTATATACATCTACCTGGCATCTACTTATCCATCTACTGATCTTTATTTACTAGTACACTTATATACTCAAAGAATATTCCAAGTCAGATAGCCTCAGATTACCTTCATTTCTTGTGGATCCAAGTCTAGGAACTACTCCTGAAAAGCCCAGTGGTGGGGAGTGTAGACAATAATAAAACCCTGTATCTGTGTGGTATTCCATACTCTTTAAAGAGCACTCCTCATCAATCCATTCAATGCCATAACCCCCTCTGGTGGATAAAGAATCTGAAACTCAGAGAGTTGTTGAGGAACTTGTCTAAGGTTTCATAGCTAATAACTCATAGGGCTGTGACTAGCACTCATGGTCCCAACACCTGGTCCAGTAGCACTTTCTAGAAGGTAAGATCTATAAAGACACTGCTTTTTGTCTGTCTTGTTCTCCTAGCCCTTGTATCTCCAGCACTTAGAATGGTGCCAGGTATACAGTACACGATCAGTACCTTTTCAGTGAATGGATGTGACAAAAGCAAGCTCCTCCCTAGAAGCATTTTCTGCTACTAAGAACATTTTTGTTCAGACCAAGCTTTGTGCTCTGCAGAAGATACCCCACTCTCTTCTCAGTCCCTGTCCTTCCACACAACCTGCTCCTCTGCCCCCATCCCCCAAAGGGTATCTAATTTCCAGGGCTGATCTCTCAGATAACCTACAGGGATAACCCCAAGTGGTGTGGTTCAAAGTGAGTCTGGGAAAGGCTCCTCATCCAAAAATAATGCCACTCAACACAAAGATCCAGGGTCAAGAGGAGGGCAGGCTTTGCCAGTGGGTGGGGTTGTCAACCTCAGAATGATTTATTTGGTTCTGAGACAAGGAATAGGACGTATCAAGAAATACTGACACACAATATGGGGTCTATAGCCAATATTTTATAATAACTGTAAATGAAAAGTAACCTTTAAAAACTGTATGCAGATAAAAATTAAAGTGAAGGAAAAAGAAAGAATTATTAACACAGAGAAAAGACATACACACAGAGGAAATGGCAGCAAGGTGGATGGAGAAGAGTCTCAGTTTAGAAAGAGGACATGAGAAGTACAGAAAATGTCCAAAAGTGAGTCAAGAAGGAAGACTTGGTGAAACAATGGGAAAAAGGAAGCGGGGTGGGGCAGGCGGAAAACACTCCCACCTAGCCCGTTATCTTCGCTGAACCCCCAGTCCTCACATCCTCTCCTAAGGATACCCCTCCCACCGCCCTCCACACAGGTGACATCTTCCCACAATGCCTTGTGTGTGGGGTGGGGTGGAGGGGTGACTCCCTGAAGGCAGGCTTTGTACAGAGGGGCTGGCTGCCCACCAGGTCTCCTTTTTAAGTGCAAATTTCCGGGAAGCTTTAAAGCTGCTCCCTGCCCGGCCTGGGGGGTTTCCCAGGTGGCTTAGTGGTAAAGAATCCTTTTACAATGCAGGAGACAAAGGTTCTATCCCTGAGACAGAAGATCCGTTGGAGAAGGAAATGGCAACCCAATCCAGTATTCTTGCCTGGAAAATTCCATGGACAAAGGAGCCTGGCAGGCTACAGTCCGTGGGGTCTCAAGGAGTCAGACACCGAACAACTGAGCGACTAAACAATAGTAACAAAGTCCTGCCTCAGAGGGTGTGGGTGTGGCTACTTTCCAGGCTGAGAAGGACTGGGTTTCTGGAAGCCCAGAAGCCAAGGACTTCAATTGGAGAAGTGGAGGGAGTGGGGGCTTCTGAACACAGAGGTCAGGGATCAGAGCTCTGGGGACCCCTTAGGATTTCACAATTCCCCTTTTCCCTGACCTTTTCCTATTTAGCCAGGACAACAAAAGGAAGCTTAAAAGAATTATGGGCCAATTAACTGAAGGTAAGGAAGTTGCTTAAAAAGGAATGCCCACACCCGGGCACCATTGTCTTAATTAAAGACCATTCCTGGATAATTTATTTGAGGAGGAGAGGGGTGCTGTTTTCACGGCAAAAGATTTCAAGAGATCACATATTGACGTGGTTCAATTACTAATTCTCCAATTTTTGTACTTCCAAACAAAAGACCTGTCTCAAAACCTACTCCCAACTGCGAGCAAAATAGACATATGCAGCTTAAGACACAAGAATTTTCCATCCATGGAGTGGGTATCCATAAAATTGATGAACAAGGAAAATTACTGCATTTTCAGAGTTAGCTCCTCTGAAACCGGAAATGTGACAGAGCTGACTTAGAGCTAAGACTTTCTCTTACTCCTGTAACAAAGAGGAAAGGCTGTGTGCAAGGTAGCAGTGATGTGCAAAAACCACAGTAGAGGTTTTGTAAAGAAGAGCAATTGTGGCTTTTGCACAAGTTATTCCTAAACCGAGGCTGGGGACAGCATATGACACCTTTCAAAGCCACTTCTGGACTGGTATTTCACTGAAATGAAGAAGATCTCTGAGCAAGACTGGAAAGCCAAAACTCTGTTTCATGACCTCTGCAGGAAAGTAATGGTTGCATTATGGAACATTCTAGAACGGCAGGCTTAAACCGTGGTGTGGAAGAACAGTAGGCCTTTTTGGGTGGGAGGGGGAGAGGCAGGGAAAAAATAATTCCCAATTAGGTTTCTGATAGATTTTCCACTCTCTCTCCCCACCCCCTCACTTACTTCTGTGCTTCTTCTTTAGCCATCTCCTCTAGCACAGGGGATTTGATTCAATAGCTGGAAAAAAGGATGTAGAGGAAACAGAGGATAAAAGGTAACGTCAATCTCAGGAAGTCCAGAATATTTTTAAATCAAAAGCTGCCTGCATATATAGAGAATCTGTGTCACCTACACATTATACTGGGAGTGCCCCTAAGTAAATCATGCCCTTAGATGTAGCCCTGGAAAAGAGTTTCACAGTAAATTTTGTTTTAGAACTAATCCATATTTGGATAAGAAGAAAAGAAGACAGGTTAACTAGGTGAACAGAAGGAAATCACTAATGAGTAAGAAAATGAACAGGGAAAGCAAAGAATTGACCTGATACAGTAGAATGAATTTGTTTTGTCCCTCATGGGTTTACTTAGACTGACTTAAGCTCCTACAGGATAAACTAGGAATTTTTTGTTATTGCACCACACAGCATGCAGGATCTTATTTCCCTGATCAGGGATTGAGCCCATGCCCCCTAAAGTGGAAGCATGGAATCTTAACCACTGGACTGCCAGGGAACTCCCAGGAATGTTTAAAACAGCTAACTCTTATAAACAGCATTAGGCCCAGACAACTTCATAAATGAATTCTTTCATAATTTCAAGGAACAAATAATCTTGATACTTTAAAAAATATTCCAGAACAGTGAAAAATAAGATCTCCATTTTCAGATCAAAGCTGGTGTAATATTAATATTGAGTTCTAAATAAAGAAAAACCTAATTTAACACTTCAGGAAATTAGAAAAAGAAAAAAAATCTAAGTCCAAAGTTAGCAGAATGAAGGAAATAACAAAGATTAGATAAGTGAAACTAAAATTAAATAGAAAAAAACCAAGAAAACTAAGTTGGTTTTTTGAAAAGAGAAACAAAACTGACTAACTCTTAGCTAGACTAAGAAAAAAAGAGAGAAGACTCAAATAAAATCAGAAATTAAAGAAAAGACATATATATTGAAAGGACATGTAACAACTGATGCCACAGAAATAAAAAGGGTCATAAGAGACTAGTATGAAGAATTATACACCAACAAACTTGATAACCTAGAAAAATGGATACGTTCTTAGACACATATAACCTGCTAAGTCTGAATCACTAAGAAACAGAAAATCTGAACAGACCATTATGAGTAAGGAGTTTGAACTGACAATCAAAAACCTCCCAATAAGAAAAAACAATCTGTTTTAAAAATGGGCAGATGATCTGAATAGACATTTTTCCAAAGATGTCCAATAAGCACATAAAAAGATGTTCAATGTCACTAACCATCAGGGAAATGTAAATCAAACCCACAATAAACCAACACCTCAAACTTGTTAGAATGGCTATTACCAAAAATACAGGAAATAAAAGTATTGGTAAAGATGTGGAGAAAAGAGGACCCTGTGCACCATTGGTTAGAACGTAAATTGGAGCAACCACCACAGAAAACAATATGAAGTTTCCTCAAAAAAATAAAAATAGAACTATCGTATGATCTAGCAATTGCACTTCTGGTTATTTTTCCAAAGAAAACAAAAACAATAATTCAAAAAGATATATGCACCCTCACGTTCATTGCACCATTATTTACAATAGCCAAGATATGGAAGCCAATCTGTGTCTGTTGACTGATGAATGGATAAAGAAGATATGCTTTTCTAACACAGAAAAGCCCAGAACCAGGTGGCTTCACTGGTAAATAACATTCATTCTCAAACTCTTTAAAAAAATTTAAAAGAAAGAAATACTTCATTCTCAAATTCATTTTATGAGGCCAGGATAACTAAAACCAAAGACATCACAAGAAAAGAAGATTGCAAGCTAATGTCCCTAATGAACATAGAGGCAAAACTCCTGAAAAAAATATTGTTGCTGTTCAGTCACTAAATTGTGTCCAACTCTTTGCAACCCCATTAACTGCAGCATGCCAGGGTTCCCTGTTCTTCACCATCTCCCGGAGTTTGCTCAAACTCACGTCAGTGATGTCATTCAAACATCTCATACTCTGTTGCCCCCTTCTCCTTCTGCCTTCAGTCTTTCCCAGCATCAGGCTCTTTGTTTCAGGTGGCCAAAGTATTGGAGCTTCAGCTTCAGTGTCAGTCCTTCCAATGAATATTCAGGACTGATTTCCTTTAGGATTGACTGGTTGTATCTCCTTGCAGTCCAAGGGACTCTCAAGAGTCTTCTCCAACACCACAGTTCAAAAGGATCAATTCTTCAGTGCTCAGCCTTCTTTATGGCCCAACTCTCACATCCATACACGACTACTGGAAAAACCATAGCTTTGACTAGACGAAATTTTGTTGGCAAATTAATGTCTCTGCTTTTTAATGGACTGTCTAGGTTTGTCCTAGCTTTTCTTCCAAGGAGCAAGCGTCTTTTAACTTCAAGGCTGTAGTCACCATCTGCAATGATTTTGGAACCCAAGAAAATAAAGTCTGTCACTGTTTCCATTTTTCCCCAACTATTTGCTGTGAAGTGATGAGACCAGATGCCATGATCTTCGTCTTCTGAATGTTGAGTTTTCAGCCAGCTTTTCACTCTCCTCTTTCCACTTGATCAAGAGGCTCTTTAGTTCCTCTTCATTTTCTGTCATAAAGGTGGTGTCACCTGCATATCTGAGGTTATTGATATTTCTCCCAGCAATCTTGATTCCATCTTGTGATTCACTGAGCCCAACATTTCTCATGATATACTCTGCATATAAGTTAAATAAGCAGGGTGATAATATACAGCCTGACTTACTCCTTTCCCAATTTTGAAAAAAAAAACACATTAGCAGAGGAATAAATTGGGAAATTGGGATTGACATGTACACACTGCTATATTTTAAATAGATAACCAACATGGACCTACTGTATAGCACAGGGGACTCTGCCCAATACTTTGTAATAATCTAAATTGAAAATAATTTGAAAAACAATAGATATATGTATATGTATAACTGAATCACTCTGATGTACACCTGAAACTAACACAACAGTGTTAAATCAACTATACTTCAATATAAAATTTAAAAAAAATTAAAAGAACAAAAAATTATCAACCCAAAGCACATTAAAATGGTCAAACACCACAACCAAGTGAGATTAATTCCCAAGATGCAAACATGGTTGAACATATAAAAATCAATCAGTGATGCTCCACATTAACAGCATAAGGGAAAAAAAATCACATGATCATTTCAACAGGTATAGAAGAAACATTTGACAACATTCAACACCTTTTCATGATTAAAAACTCTCAACAAACTAGGAATAGAAGAAAAGTACCTCACCATGATGAAGGCCATTTATGACAAGCCCACAGCTAACATCATATTGGATAATGTAAAGATGAAAGCATTTCCTCTAAGATCAAGACAAGGGAGCCCACTGTTGCCACCTCTATTCAATGTTAAAAAAATTACTCTACTAAAAGAAATTAAAGGCATCCAAAACAGAAAAGAAAAAGTGTAATTATCCCTGTTTGCAGATGACATGATCTTATGTATAGAAAACCCTGAAGATTCCATTAAAATAACTGTTAGTATTAATAAACAAATTCAGTAAAGTTTCATGACACATAACATACAAAAATCAGTTGCATTCCTAAACACTAACAAGAAACTATTGGAGAAGGAAATTAGGAAAGCATTGCCACTTATAATAGCACTAAAAAGAATAAAATACTTAGGGATACATTTAACTAAGGTGGTAAAGTCTTGTTTATTAAAACTAGAATATATTAATGAAGAAAATTAAGCAAGACACAAACAAATGGAAAGACATTGCATGTTCAAGGACTAAAAGCTTTAATAATATTCAAATGTCCATATACCCAAAGTAATCTACAGATCTAAGGCATCTCTATCAAAATCATGATATTCTTATTTACAAAAACAGAAAAAAAAATCCCTAAATATTATGTGGAACAACAAAGGACTCTGAATAGACAAAACAATTTTGAAAAAGAAGAACAAAGCTGGAGGCCTCATACTTTCTGATTTCAAGATATATTGCAGAGCTACAGTAATCAAAACAGTATGGCACTGGCATAAAAACAGACATACAGGTCAATGGACCTAGCCAGAGAGCCAAGACATAAGTCCACATATATCATGTCAACAAGGGTGCAAAGAATACACAACAGTGAAAAGATAGTCTTTTCAACAAATGATGTTGGGAAAACTGGATAACCACATGCAAAAGAATGAAATTGGACCCTTACCTTACATGACATACACAAATCAACTCAAAATGGATTCAAAACTAAAACATAAGACCTGAAACTATAAAACTCCTAGAAGAACATGTGGGGAAGAATTTCACGACGTTGGTCTTGGTAATGATTTCATGGATATAACACCAAAAGCACAGGCAAAAACTACTAAAATAGACAAATGGGACTATATCAAACTAACAGGCTTCTTACAGTAAAGGAAACATTCAACTGAGTGAAAAGGCAATCTACAGAATGGGATAAAATATTTTCAAACCATATATCTGATAAGGGGTTAGTCTCCAAGGAGACTATATAAGGAATTCCTACCAAAAAAAGAGCTAAGGACTTAAATGGGCTTCCCTGGTAACTCAGTGGTAAAGAATCTACCTGCAATGCAGGAGATGTGAGTTCAATCACTGGGTCGCGAAGATTCCCTGGAGAAGGAAATGGCAACCCACTTCAGTATTCTTGCCTGGGAAATTCCATGAACAGAGGAGCCTGGCAGGCTGCAGACCATGAAGTTGCAAGAGTTGGACATGACTTAGAGACTAAACCACCACCACCAATGACTTAAATAGACATTTCTTCAAAGAGGACATACAAAAGTCAACAAGTATATAAAAAATGTTCAATGTCACTAATCATCAGGGAAATGCAAATCAAAACCACAATGAGCCATCACTTCACACCTGTCACAATTGTTATTCATCAAAATGATAAAAGGCAACAAGCAATGGCGAGGATGTGGAGAAAATGGAGCCCTTGTACGTGTTGATAGGAATGCAAAATGGTGCAGCCACTATGGAAAACGGTATGAAAATTCCTCAAAAAACTATAAAGAGAACTGTCATAAGATCCAGCAATTCCACTTCTGGGTATATATTCAAAAGAATTGAAATAAGGATCTCAGAGAGATATTAGCATTCCTGTTCATTGCAGCAATAGCCAAGATGTGGAAACAACATAAATGTCCATTGATGGACAATTGGATAAAGCAAATGTGGAATAGACATATAATGGAATACTCTGCAGGCTTAAAAAAGAAGGAAATTCTGCAATATGGGACAATATGAATGAACCTTGAGGAAATTATGCTAAGTGAGGTAAGTCAGTCACAAAAAGACAGACAAATACTCCATGACTCCTCTTATATAAGGCACCTAAAATAGTTAAAATCATAAAATCAAAGAGTGGAATGGTGTTTGCCAGGGGCTGGGGTGGGGGAGATAGAGAGATACTAATCAATGGGCATAAGGTTTCATTTAAGCAAAATTAATAAGGTCTAGAGATCTGCTGTACAACATTGTACCTATACTCACAATAGGTACACTTTAAAAAGTGTGTACACTTAAAAATTGTTAAGAAGGTAAATCTCATGTTAGGTGTTCTTACCACAATAAAATAAAAAATTTTAACTAATTAAAATTTTTTTATTTGAATAGAAATGTGTTAAGATAAAATTTTAAAACCTCACAAAGAGCATGAAAAATTAAACTGCCTATCAGTTTCACACATAAATATTTAGTGAAACTATACTAAATAAAATATTAGTAAATGGAATCTAGCAGTATGTTAATATGCTCATACCTTCACCAAGAGGGACTCGTTTCAAGTAATGCAAAATAGCTTAATATTAGAAAATTTATTACTCAAATTCCCGTTAGTAACAGAATACTATTGCAATAAATGGTGAAGAAGCAAAAAAATTCAACATCAATTCCCGACAATGCATTTATTTAGTTTTAGGCCGTGCCATGCAGCATGCCAGATCTTAGTTCCCTAATGAGGGATCAAACCCTGCATTGAGAGTGTGGAATCTTCACCACTGAATTGCCAGGGAAGTCCCCCTGATAATGCTTTTAGAAGCAAAAGAATAGTGAGAGTCTTAATTAATAAGATAATTTATATTTAAATCTTACTATCTCTATAATCTTAGGCATATCACATACTCATTTTACCTCAGTTTCCTAATATTTTAAATAGTGATAATAAAATATATCTCTCAGTGTCTGAGGATTAAGTTTTATATATATAAAGTGTTATCACACAATACTCAAGCCCCCCCCACCCCATCTCTTACTGCCTTATTTTCTCACCTGTATAGCACTCATTAACACTATGTGCAGGACACTAAGGTAAGTGATATACTATCAATTTTCGGCGTTCCTGGTTTTTTTCATTTGCACCAGTGGATGTGGGATAATTTTATTGGGGCTCTAGCTTGTTTGTTCATGCATGGTCTTGTAAACAAAGTAACTCTTCCTGATCATCCCTCCATGGGATGATTCTCAGTTCAGTTCAGTTCAGTCGCTCAGTCATGTCCGACTCTTTGCAACCCCATGAATCACAGCACACCAGGCCTCCCTGTCCATCACCAACTCCCGGAGTTTACTCAAACTCATGTCCACAGAGTTGGTGATGCCATCCAGCCATCTCATTCTCTGTCAGCCCCTTCTCCTCCCGCCCCCAATCCCTCCCAGCATCAGAGTCTTTTCCAGTGAGTCAACTCTTCGCATGAGGTGGCCAAAATTTTGGAGTTTCAGCTTTAGCATCAGTCCTTCCAATGAACACCCAGGATTGATCTCCTTTAGAATGGACTGGTTGGATCTCCTTGCAATCCAAGGGAATCTCAAGAGTCTTCTTCAGCACCACAGTTCAAAAGCATCAATTCTTCGGCGATCAGCTTTCTCACAGTCCAACTCTCACATCCATACATGACCACGGGAAAAACCATAGCCTTGACTAGACGGACCTTGGTTGGCAAAGTAATGTCTTTGCTTTTTAATATGCTATCTAGGTTGGTCATAACTTTCCCTCCAAGGAGTAAACGTCTTTTAATTTCATGGCTGCCCCTCTTAAAACAAGATTGTACTGATTGACTTTTCTGGTTGTATTAAGCATTAGTTCCCAGCCCTGTTTGCTCGTTTGAATCATCTGGGCAGCTTCCTCACTTGGTTCTACTGAGTAGCTAGAATTGCAAAATGCAAAGTAGTCATTTCACTCCAAGTTACAAATACTTTTACTACCTCTACACAAATTGACATACACAGTCACCCCTTGGTATCCACAGGGTATCTCTTCCAGGGCCCCCCACAGATACCAAACTCTGCAGGTGCTCAAGTCCCTTACAGTGGTCCCTCTTTATCCAAGGATGCTCCACAATTTTGCAGCTGCAGATACAGAGGGTAAATATTCAATTAGTGATTGATAGAATCTGTAGATACAGAACCCATGGATACAGAAGGAGACTATATGTTATCTGATTCTGAAATCAGCTTTGATTCATTGTGAAAAATCAGCTGAATGACTCGCAGTACCTATAAGATCATTCATTAGAGAGATCTTTCTTTTAGAAAGAAAGAAAACTTAAAAGAGAGGGCAAAGAGCAAGTGACTATAACTTGGAGGAATCTCAAAATTAGGTACAAGAAAGAAGAGAAGCAAGGCGGGGGTCAAAGTATAAAGAATCAGGATTGGACAGTAGCATAGAAACCAAAGGGGGGAAAGATGCAAGAAAGATTAAGCTCATATTTCTTGTTTCCCTTCAAGCACTGCCTACCTCCTTACCCAAGGAATACTTTTTCTGGGCTAAGCAGCTTGGTTTAACTCTCAGAACGAGAGCCACACTTCCTGGCTTCAAATCTCAACTCCATCATTCTCTAAGCAGACAACATCAGACAAGTGAACTCCCTGTGCCTTCTGCTCATCACCTGCAAAATGGGGCCAACAGTGGTCTCTGCTCCTCAGGGTGTTGTGAGCCCTAAACAAGGCACCAAGAACAGCACCTGGAAAACAGAACGTATTGTGTTGACTGTTAGATTGTTGTTTCGAATGCTCCCATTGGAGACCCTCATAGCACCATATGTTCCCCTCCTGTAGCATTTGTCCCAGTTGTCATCTTACAATTTCTTTCGGTGCTACATTGTCAGGTCCACCAGGATAAAATCTCTTTGAAATAACTCAAAGCCAAATGATTTGGGACCTTAATTACATCTGCAAAATCCCTTCACCTTTCACATGTAACGTAGCCTAGTCACAGGAGCGCTGTCATCATAGTTGTAGATCCAGCCCCTGTGCAGGGGAAGTAGATTATAGCAGGCGTGTACACCAAACCATGAAAATCTTTGGGCTCATCTTAGATTTCTACCTACCACCGCGATTATTTGATTGATCTTTCTCCCACTAGATCATAAAGTCCATAGGGCAGAGGTCATTTCTGTTCGGGGGGATGAGTGAGTGAATGAAAAATGCAAGAGAACGAAGGAAAAATAGTTGTGGGTATATGTGACTTGATTCACCAAAAACCTTACCACTGTGGTCAAGAGGGAGCCCTTATAACTTCAGAAAAGTTGTGAAAGCTGTATAATCCAGACAAACATCAAGGCTGAACCCCTCTTTGGGGCTTGTGTTGCCAGAGGCTGTGGAGGAGCTGCTTAGGGCTTCTTCTGGCCTGAGTAGTTCCTCAACGCTAGGGTCTCCAGCCAGCTCCTTGCCAGCACCCAGAACATAACACCTGGGGCACCATCTGATCTCAAGTGTTTGTGAAGAGATCAAGGACATCCTGAGTGAGGGAAGGAGGGGGAGAAGCAGCATCTAAGGCCAAACCTAAGAACTTCTTAGAATGAATCCAATACCTCACCTCAGAGGCACCCAGGCTTTTCTGCTGCGTGTGAGTGGTTGTGCAGTGGCAAAATGGTCTGAACTGTACTGGCCTGTGTGCCATTCACTTCCCACACTCCTCTCCCAGCATCTGAATCCCTGTCCTGAGCTGAGACCCAGGACAGTCCCTGGGGCTTCGGTATTTTTTTTTAATAACGTCTTGATGATAATTCCCATACCATATAGTTGGGTATGTTTAAAGTGTATAGTTCAGTGCTTTTTAGTATATTCACAAATTGTGCAACCATCACCACTCTCGAATTCTAGAACATTCTCTTTAGCAGTTATGCCCCATTTTCCCTCCATCCCCCCCAATTCAGTTTTGCCTAAGGCAGTAGCCCTGCCCCCAAGCCTTTCCCAGTCCAAGGTTTTGGTCTTGGTTGTGCTCCTGACCAGTGTGTCACCGTGTAGCCCTCCTTTTCCTGGGTCTCAGGTTTTCTAGATGTAAAATGAGAAGTTTGGACCATAAGATGTTCCCTAAGGGACTTTGATGTTCCTATACTCTACCCACCAACTGCTACTGTAAGCAAGGTGTTTATTTAGGCTGACAGTCCAGCATCCTCTTTTTGCCTTCATTGTGCCTGCCTTCACTTTCATTGATCTCACCTGCCATATCCCTATCTCCTTCCACATCTCTTCATACCCCTCCCTTCAAGAGCCAACCCCAGCTGAGCATCCTCCAGGAAGCCCAACAGGGCTCCCTTTCTCTAAACTCCATGGGCAAGTGTATTTTCTACAGCTTGGCCCTTCCTTATACAGAGAAAATTTGTGCTTCCTGTGGATAGCTAGGAAATGGTATCAAATATTTGCACTGCATCCCACATTGCCATCCTCTTTCTCCACCTGGTACCTTGTATTGCTATGTTTTTGTGATTCTTTCCTTTTTGACCCTTGGCAAGTTATTTCAATACTTCAGAACTAGGGGTGAGAATCGGAAGGAAACAGGAAGGGACGAATATGGGCTGGGTACTTACTACACACCCAGTCCATGCTAAGGAGTTGATGTGCTTTATTTCATTAGAAGCTCCCAGCGGCCACTTGTGAAATAGAATCCAAGCTGGAAAGTGTCAAGTTACTTGGCCAGGCTAGTAAGGAGGCTTACTTTCTGTTAAGAATTCATTTTCAGTTAGCCAGAGATTTCTTTAACATTGTTCTTAAGCCCATTTTATTATTTTTCACAGAGAACTCTTACATTTTAGAATGCTTCACCCATCAATGCCTGATGGAGCTCTGGTTTTCTGATGAGAAAAGTGATAAGCACTCATTGTGGGAAACTCTAAAATGCAGAAAAATATAAAGGAGGAAACAAAAAGCACCCACAACCCAAAGATAACCACTGATAACATTTTGGAGTATTTCCTTCTAGGCTCACCAGCTTGCATGCTCTCTCTCTCAATAAAGAAAGAAAGAGGCATACATAAGACATCACTGGATTCCAGCTGAGTGTATAAGTTTATGACCCCTTTTTCCCTGAACACTATGTGGAAGCGAGCATCTTTCTATTTGTTTCCAAATTTGTCCCTCTGAGGAACTGATTTCATAAATCATAAGAGGAGAACCCCGGCTCCCAGAGGCAAATGTATCAAATACCAAAGGCTAATAATCAAATGAAATCAGCTCCAGCGCCCAGTGAGTGGCAGAGAAATTTAGAGGTTGCTCTGGTAGTCTTGGAGTTCTCTTCCATTCGTGTGGCACTTAATTTTATAGCACCAGGCCCTGGCACTTACTGCTTCTTCTCTCCTCAACAAGAACTAGGTATAAAGCTTTTTGGGTGCCCTGTTCCTCCACTCCTCATTTTGCAATAAACAACTGCTGGAATGATTCAAATGTATTTTCACAATCTTTTTTTTTTCTTTTGTCAATGTAGTAAGCAGGCCCCACAAAATATTTTGGGGAACCTGGTGATTCACTGGATGGTCTGGGGGGACTGGGGAAAGCTCTAAGTGGCAAGTCATAGCCACAAAGGTCATATTCCTTCCATAGAAGTGGAAGCACCAGCTTTCACCCAGCAGGCTCTGTGTCCCTTTTTCCTACTCCAGGCCCTTGGAACTGAAATCAGGGGGCTCGGGTTGTTCTTCATCCTCCTCCTTTGGCTCAGCTGAGACTGCACCAGCAGACACACAGAAGAAAGGGCTGCTCCACGACCTCAATTTGGAGAAATGGATGGGAGCAAGACTGATGGCTCTCATTCTGGGGTGACTCAGAGTTTCTATGAACTTGCTCATCACCGCCCAAGGACCCAGCTGAGCCCTGCTCCTAGGAAACCTTTTTAGGACAGAGCATTGCTCACCCCATTGAGATTCTCCATTTCTGGAAGGTTGAATTAGGCAAGGGAAAAAATCAACTCATGCTGTCAACCTGGGAATTTAGCTTTACAATAACTGGACAGGAACCTTCCTCTTAAATAAAATGCTGAAAAGGATTCTTTAGTTATATTGCACACACACACAAAAAGAACAGGAATAAAATGACTCACAAACCTACCTTTCTAGCATAGCCATTGTTGTCATATTTCCTTCGTCTTTTCTCCACAAAAATTTTTTATTCTTGTAATTATAGAACCCACATGTTTGTATCCTGCTTTTAAAAACTTACCTTTTTTCAGCTTTATTGAAGTATCATTGACAAATTAAGTTGTAAGATATTTAAAGTGTATGTCGTGATGTTTTGATATACGTACACCTTCTGAAAGGATTCCCCCAGCTAGTTAATTAACACCTCCATCATCTCACGTATTTATCTTCACTTACCCTTTCCTAATAAGCATTTTTCTGTTACCCCACATTTTAATAACCACCGTTTTAAAAGGCAACATAATAGAATGCTTCTTTTAATAACATCACACCACTGCGAGACTGTGGTTTTTCTCCTATTCCTCTGCAGAAGGTGCCGAATTAAGAGGTCTAAGACATGGCTGCTGCTCTCAAAGCATTTCTGTTCTTTCTGGTGGAGATAGCCATTTCTTCAAAGACCCTGAAGTTGGAGTCCCAAAACCTGAGTAGCATCAAGTTTAGGATTGTCTACACAGGTACCCCCTTCCATGAGCAATGGAGTCCACATGAGTGCCACAGGATGAATCACTTTCAGTGACCCAAATCTACCACCCTCCAAGTTCGATTCTCTATTGGCACCTATATGACCTACTCGCAACCAGAGTTGTTTCAATGGCCTTGATGTGGGGGTTGTATATGTGGAGGCCTCTCACACACTTTTAATCTGGTTACTTGGTTTGATGGAGAAGGTGACCTGATGGGTTTATGCCCTACCTCTTCTGTGGTAACCAAGTGAGAAGATTCTAGCATCTTAAAGGGTATCACATTAAATCTTAAGGTGGGAAGTGGAAACTTGCTAAGTGGCTCAGCTGATGGAGGTGTCACCCAGACTCTATAGTTGTGATAAGGGTTACTGCATTTTGTCACATTGCTGAAAACTTCCAACCCTACTTTTCACTTAGAGACCAATAAATATTTAGACATTTTTACAATCTATAATTTGTGTTTGTTGCTTGCCACAAATATTATCAATCCAAATCATTTGCATTGTAAGCCCCATAAAAAGTATGGACCCTCTAAAGCAGCGGTCCCCACATTTTTGGCACCAGGGACTGGTTTCATGGAAGATAATTTTCCATGGACAGAGAGAGGGGGTGATGGTTTCTGGATGGTTTAGGCACATTACATTTATTGTGAACTTTATTTCTACTATTATTACATCAGCTCTACCTCAGATCATCAGGCACTAGATCCAAGAGTTTGGGGACCCCTGCTCTAAAGCATCCCAAATTTCAGGGGAAAAGCATGACCTTCATACAAAGAAATCTTCATCGTTGGCTGCCCAGATTCAGGAAATAACAAAGTTCCCAGCAGCAGCGTATTCTCAAGTGAAAAGGGCCATTTGAACATTTGGTGGCTTTAGCTATTCTGACATATAAACAGAGTACCACTCCTTTAGCTAAAGCTCAGCTTTGCTAAAAATTACTTTTCTGCACTTTTCTAGCTAACCTTACAGTACGTTTTTAAAAATTATTTATTTGGCTGCACTTGGTCTTAGTTGCAGCAAGTGGTATCTTTAGTTGCTGCACTCAAACTCTAAGTTGTAGCATGCAGCATGTGGAAACTAGTTCCCTGATCAAGAGTGGAACCTGGGGCCCCTGCACTGGGAGTGCAGACAGCCACAGGACCACTAGGGAAGTCCCTACAGTATGTTTTTATACAGAGCCCAAGATCATGCGTATTTGTGATCTTGGGACTCTGATCAAAGCTATTCTGGACCAGAATGTGGACAATGCTAGATCAACTGGAAATCAGGGTTTCAGCTTTGAATTATAGAAACATTGCGAAAAACAGATGTTATAGAAGGACCCAGGAAAACAATACCATTCCCTACAACCTGTAGAGAGGGGGTCTTGAATACTCATATTTTCTCCCCTTCCTTAAGAATACCTTCTGGGCATTTTGCTGCTAAAAGGTGGCAGATTGTACCCCATAATTGTAAAAAAAATGTTTTCCCATTTGAATTGCCTCTTTGGCTTCCTCGATAAAATATTTCAGTCCTGTGGTCCACAGCCATTGTCTTCCTCTAATTGCTCTGACTCAAATGAAGATTGACTTTGTGGTTGGAAATTGTGTGACATTACCAAGAAAGCTCAGTCAGTACCAGGACTCTTCTCAAACTCCTGTTTGCAAACCCAAGGAAAGACCTTTAGCAGGAAAGGCCAAAATACTGATATGCAAAACAATCATGCGAGGTAGAACTCAAAAGATTATCAAACCTACCCTTCTCTCCGTTGTTTTTTCAGTCAAAGGAACCAGTTCAAGGAAATTTTTAGTGAGGCAACCTACTGATTATTTGTGCTTATGAAGGACAAACAAGTTCTGGAAAATTAAAAGCCAGACAATATCAAAAGTTTATGTCAAGTTAGAAGTTTCAAAATTATTTCCCATCAAACTTATTTTTGCTTTTCTCCTTGCTCTGGGCCATCCTTTGCTGGAAGTAGAAAGATGGCTTTTAGAGCCAGAAAGCACTGCACCAGCTGCACCAAGGATAGAAGCAGAAGCACAGAGCAACGAATGGCCCAGGGGAGAAAGTGATCTTGTTTCTAAATGGATGGGACGGAGGAGATAACAGGTCATAGGCTCATGAGATGCTGAGTTGAATGAGACCGTGGAACAATAGAGCTTGTTAAGTTGTAGATTCCCACACAGGAGATTCTGATTGGGTGGGTCTGGGTTAGGGCCCAGGATGCTACTGGGGACAAGTATCCCAGATGATTGGGCTGCAGCTGGTTCATGCTGAATCCTACCTTGAGAAATCCTGCTTTAGCAGGAAGCAGATGCAACCCATTTATTTTTACAGATAAGGAAAAAGAGGCCCTGAGAGGTTGAGTAATTTGCTCAAGGTCCTTGAGAACAAGATTAAGAAGCTAGGTTTCTCAGTCCAGGGCCTTTCCTTCTCTGCTGTGGTCCTAGAGTGAGTTCTTTTCCTTTATTCTGGGCTCTTCATCCGAGTCTATGGCAATGGCCCTGGCAATCAGGCCTACTGCTGCCAGTTGGGGCTGGCAACTTTTAATTACGTGCCTCAGATTGGGTGGGCTGTGCTGGGAAGGGAGGGGCATCCACAAAATGGTGTGCCCCCCTGAGCCTCACTGTTCCCCATAAACTGAGTGAACTGCAATATAGACTTTCCTGGGGCCAGAGAGTCAGGCTGTAAGGACAAAATGCTGAGCTCTGTAGTCACCATTGGTTGAGCCAGACAGCTATTTTTCATCAGAGACCCTGAGCCTTAGAGTACATCTGTCCTCTTGAGAACTTGCCCCAGGATACCTGGCCCCGGGGCATATATAAGTCATTAAAAACTTGGATATTTGATCACTTTACTTATCCAAAAAGAATAATATTAATTGTCTGTATGTGTAGTATAGTAGTTTGCTAGACTGCCATAACAAAGTACCACAGACTGGGTGCTTATACAACATAGATTTATTATCTAACAGTTCTAGAGTTTGCAAGCACAAAATCAAGGTGGTGCAGGGTTGGTTTCTTCTGAGGCTTATCTTCATGGCCTGTAGGTGACCATCTTCTCTTGTGTCTCCATGTAGTCTTCCCTGTGTGTTCATCTATGTCCTAATCTCTTCCTATAGGGACAGCAATCATATTGGATCAGGGTCCACCTACATGAACTTTTAAAAATTTAACTATTTTACTACTTTTTAAAGATCCTATCTCCAAGTACAGTCGTATTCTGAAGTCCAGAGGAGTAGGACTTCAACACATGAATTTTGAGGAACCTAACTCACCCCATAGCATATTTTCTTTGTCTATTTCTGCAATAAACAGGGATGAGCAACTGATGATCTAAGTGGGTTGGGAACAGCAAAGTGGGGTGGAAACAAACCCAAGTCTAGGGCTGCCCAGTGAAGGGAAAAGTGCTAAGTGAGAGAACTCAGATCTCAGGAAGGAAATTCAATCAATTTGACACTAAAATCACACACCATATAGCTCTATTTGCACAAAAGCCAACATTTCACAAGAATAGATGAATGTTGCATAAAAACTCTTCACACACATGAGCTGATATATTTTACTAAAAATGTGTACTCTTCTGAGTCAAGAAAAAAGATAATCATGCTTTTTTTCAATCTTTTGGAGCTTTCCAGTATAAAGTTTCCCCAATCTCTTAACTTTAAGTGTAAAAAATTATAACAGATTACCTCAGAAATTTAAAATATATAATGACATCAAATATTTCACCACTGAGAACATAGAGATGTTATAGACCTCTTCAGATGTTTCTGAGATGTGGTTTGCTATTGAGAAAATAGAGGTCATAGCTACCAAGGGTGGCCTGGCAAGAGGAGGGAATCCATCATGTGGGGGATGGAGAAAAACAGCTTGATGATGACAAAATTGTCTTGGCTCAGTCCTACAGTTCACTAACAAACATTCGGAAGTTATTTGGGGTGGAGCTTATTTGTTTTGTGAATGCAGGATTAGGCTATTTGAATCCAAGTAGCTACTGGAGAAGGAAATGGCAACCCACTCCACTGTTCTTGCCTGGAGAATCCCAGGGACGGGGGAGCCTGGTGGGCTTCCGTCTGTGGGGTTGCACAGAGTCGGACACGACTGAAGCGACTTAGCAGCAGCAGCAGCAGCAGCAGCTACTGGGGACATAGGTTTTGCTCAACCAGAATCCCATTTGGGGAAGGTCTGGAGCCCTAGACTAACAGCCTTTTGGGTGTCTCTTTGCAAGGAGCCGTGCCCAGGCAGGATCATCACAAGAGCACTGAGCATCTGGGAGAATTGAAGGAGGGAGATGCTGAAGGAAGGAGTGAAAGAGGACACCCAATACACACGGCCAGTATCACCCACTGTTGTGGTTCAGGCTAACCTTGGGTTTAGAGTTCTATGGGGGAATTAGAAAGCGAGTGCTGAGTCACCTACGCAGAATTGCTAAAAGACAGAGGTGGGCAATTCTGAGTTTTGGTGGTCACAGAGTGTGGCTTCTGGTAGGGCACAATTTAACTAATACCCTGGAGGTTAACATCAAACAATGGAAAAGGGAAAGAGAAATACTTGGTGTACAGAAGTTTGAACTCGTAGACTTCACATTCAACTTGCTGCTTCTGCTTTGTTTATGTGGTGGTCTGTCCACAGGCCAGTTTTTCATCACAGGATCATTTCTTACCTAAAGCAGCAGGAAAACTTATGGACTATTGACTACATGCCAGGTTCTGCTATAAGTGCTTTACAAGTAATAACTCATTGAAATCTGTGCAACAGATGAGGAAAAGGAGGTACAGAAAGATGAAGTAAATTGTCTAAGATTATAGTGCTAACAAGAGTCAGAGCCAAGATTTGAACCCAGGTATTCTGACTTCAGAGCCTTTGCTCATGATCACTTCTGCCTAGTCACTGCATACGAGGGAAGGACAGCTCTCCAGAGCCATTGAAATGAAAGTGAAAGTCACTCAGTCGTGTCCGACTCTTTACAACTCCACGGACTATACAGTCCGTAGAATTCTCCAGGCCAGAATACTGGAATGGGTTACTTTTCCCTTCTCCAGGGGATCTTCCTAACCCAGGGATCGAACCCAGGTCTCCCACATTGCAGGTGGATTATTTACCAGCTAAGCCACAAGGGAAGCCCAAGGATACTGGATTGGGTAGCCTATTCCTTCTCCAGGGAATCTTCCCGACCCATTGGAGGAACACTTTCCTAGAGAAGCTCATTCATCAATAGCTGAAGGCCAGCCCTTTATATGTGGGAACTTACAAATTATGCCCGTTGTTGGCTTGAAATCTTCCTAAAATGTTACTTTCCAACAGAAGACTCAATATGTGGTTCCATTTTATTGAAGATTAAATCCAAGAGCGAGATTATTCGTGTGCTCGCTCCTCATCCGAGCACTGGTGCTGTTGATGCGGCCATTGAAGCCAAAGGTGATGGTGTGAAGTTCCAGCTGAAAGAGTTTTCTTGTCTGTGTAGAATGACAGACTCCCAGTGCTCTGCTCAAATCCTGTAGAGAACTTGTTGGCATGTCTTCAGCTGGAAACACAGATGCCTTAAGGTTGGCTCCACAATCAGGGAGACCTGTTCAAGTGGCTCTGCCACTGACTACCTCTGTGATCTTGGGCAAGTCAATAAACTTCAGTTTCCTCATCTGTAAAATGGGGATAAAGATATTTTGTATCTCCAGGGTTGTGGGAACCCAATGAGATAATGCAGGGGAAGCACAGTGCCTGACTCCAGAGTGAGCCTTGTGGTCATGAACCAATCAGAAAGTTCCTTTCATTCTTCACAGGAAACCCACCACTCTTAAGCCCTGGGTGTTGTCTCAGGGGCTCTGGTCTTCCTAGCTCTGTTCATTTGTGTACTCAGCTCCTAGGCTGTCAGAAAAGTCTCTTCTAGTCCTGAGTTAAGCAAACCCGGGCCTGTCTGAAAGGGAGCAATAACACGAGTATTGATTGACGTGGCTGGAGAATCATGCCTTGTTCAAAGCAGGGACTCAGTGAGCGGTTCCTTGAACAGAGTACACAAGAAGCCAGCTTGTTGATTCGATTCACCCCGTCTTGGCCTTGCCTCACTTTCTCCACCTGCACACGGGCCTAATAATACTCGCCACCTACACACCTTATTGTTATTGTGAGGTAGGCAAAGGCCATAGAGAGTGGGGGATCATTAGAAGATGTACATCTAACAAAGTGGAAACCTTTGAACTTTCAGCGCTGTGGGGTTGTCGTGTGGAGACCTGTTATCTTCATCTTTCAAACTCCTCTTCAACCTTTCAATTACGTTAGAAGTGAAGTGTTCCCTTCCGGCCCCAAGCTGGTGTGTATAGATCCAGGAGGGTATTCTGGCCTCTGGCAGCTGCTACTCCAGCTTATCTCTCGCCAGAAGTCCCTTGAATGAATGAAGATGGTGACAATATAACAGGTGCTTCTTGTCACGGCCACAGCTGTATGCGATCTAGTATACAAGTGGGACAGAGGGTACTCTTGTTGGCCGCATAAAAAAGTGAATGGGGCCTGAATTATCAAAGGCTATGGAGAAGTGAACAGTTTATTTTCAGGAGAACTTGTTCTAAAATCATTTCAGTTCATTATTCTTTCACTCACTTTCCAAATATTTATTGAGCACCTATTACATGACAGACACTCTTTGGTGCCTTAATGGATATAGGAATGAACAAACCAAGTTCCTGTCTTCATATATGTCTCATACTTGAGAGGATTAGACAGACAGTAATGAAACAAATAGATAACTTATCAAGATGATTTTAGATCATCACGAGACTTATGAAGACTACAAAAAGAGGTCATTGGTTAGAGAACGACCACCATGGAGGAAACAGTTTAGCTGGGATAATTGAGAAAAGTATCATCCAAACTGGCTTATGTCATTCTGAGGTTTGGGTACTAGAGGTCTCAAGGGCTTGAGTGTCCACCTCTCGAGATTTCTTAATCTAGCTGGAATTCCCTTCAAATTATAAATTCTGGGACTTACCTGGCAGTTCAATGGTTGGGAACTCCATGATTCCACTCCTGGGGGCGTGGGTTCAATCTCTGGTTGGGGAACTAAGATCCCCCAAGCCACACAGTGTGGCCACACACACAAAAAAACATTGTAACTCCTACCTAAGGGAGGTGGGGTCACACTCAAGACCTTAATGCGAATTTGGCATCCAATCTTTTGTCCTGTCTGAAGGAATAAAGCACACATGGACCTGGGGAGAGAGCGGGGCATGGAATGAGGTGGGGTAGAGAGGGAGCTCTTCGCAGTCTCTGCATCATTGTTTCCGCCCTCACATCAAGGTGCTTTACCCCTCAGGAAAAATCTTTAGATGACGAGTGACTAGAAATTGGTTTGAGAGGTTTCCAAAGCCGTTGATACTGTGATCACTGTTGCCATACCTGCATACTTCCCTTCCTATCAACAAACACTGGAAAAGCTCTGATTCATGGCGTCGGGCTTGCCATGTGAGCTTCTTGTTCTGAGTCACAGTGGAAGAGCTCAGGGGCCTTTGGGTGGTAGGGCTTAGTAATGAGGAAGGAAACGGTTACTAGGAAATGAAGAGTTTCACTCATCAAAGTGATCGGTAACCAAAGAATGGTGACTTGGTTCTTTGTTACATGGTGGAATAGAAAAGAGTAGGTGTGTGACAGATCCAGACCCAGATGACCCCGCACTGCTTAAAGGGCCAATGCCAGCTTCCTATGAAGCTGCCTAGGAAGTAGGTGGGGACGGCCCCAGTTGTGTCTCCATGTTGTTTATTTTTGCCTTTCCCGAAATAAGCAATTTCAATCTTTTATTTCCATGTGGAAATACTCCTCACTCTCTTCTGCCCCCGAAATGTGGGTGTGTGGAAGAATAAGACTTTGCGGGCAGTAATCAGTGACCTGAATTTGGAAGTTTCACTCACAGCAGCTCTCCTCTCATCCACCTTTGAATCGCTCTGTTTGTAATGGCTGCTCACTAAACTGGAATAGCAGCCAAAGTCAGTTGAACATTCTAGAAACATTTGGAACTCAGAAATGATAATATAGAGCACTGAGCATGTGCTTAGCTGTGTTGGAATCATTTTCTATATAACACATTTAATCTTACAGCAATTCCATAAGGTAGTTAGCTTGCTAATATACCCATTTTACAGATTGGGAAACTGAGGCCCACAGAGGTTAATTAACTTACTAAGCTATTAATAGCAAGGCAAGCTCTAAACCTAGACAGCTGCCTTCCACCTGCCTATCTGTTAATCATTATGCTATTCTTATTTCTCCCAATGTCTGTGACAAGTGTTACATAGATCTCAGTGCTTCTAGCTGCTCTTGTGTGTTTTCCTTAAACTCTACTTGTGATACTCTTTTCATGTAATATTTATCTCCTCCCCAACTATTTCCAGAAAAGATGGGAGGTGGTGTCTTAACCTCTAAGGATTCAACCCATCTAGAACAAGAGTTCACTGAATGTCTACCAGCTGGCTTATAATTATTTGTTACCCACCCACAGATTTCCCCCAAGTGTTTTTCATACCCGCCTCTTGCTCAGAGAATCAGGGCTGTGAACTTCTGAAGGCCAAACGAGCACTATAGTACTATTTGGAAACTATGAGTTGGGTGGGCATCATGCCCAGAGATGGCCCTAGCATACACTCTTACCTTTCAGAGATGACTGATTTCACTTTCAGAAATGCTGAGCCAAAGCAAAATGTTGCTGAATACTGGGATGAGATCCCAGTGCTCAGTTATTATATGTAGCAAGATGCCTAGGGCTCTTGGGGGAGCAGTTGTGTTAATGCCTTTGTTGGCTTGCTTGTACCTGGTTAGCTGGTTGAAGCAGTGTGCTTATAATGAGAGGGTCATGAATTTACTACTAGGAGCAAAGGTATGATGACTATGTGTAGTTTGTGTCTTTCTCCTAAAAACACATGCTAAGAGGGGAGAACCTGAAATCCTCAAATCAAAGATCCATGTACATTCCCAGGGGAGCAGGTCAAAGTGAAAATAGAAACTAGAGAGGCACATCCTAACTGGCCTTTGTAGCAAAATGGAATGAGATCGTCTCTGTGAGTTAGGTGCCAAACTTGCACTTATTTACCATAATCCTCAGGTCAATTTCAAGATGTCTCCTATAAAAGAAACCACAACCACAGTGCAAACTTGAATTTTATTTCCCTTTTTTCCACAGAGATGTCCTACCTCTAGGGTCATGCAGCATGGTTTTCTCTCCCTCCTTGGCCATACTTTCTTCTCCAAACCTTTCTTAAAATTCACTGATTCCATGATAGTAAGCCATAAAGAGGGTTTTTACCTTGGGGAGGATTAAAACTTTGTCTTCTATTCCATGGAGAGAACAGGAGTAAATAAACTTGAGAAAAGGGGGTTTGTCTGATGACCACGGGCTCACTGCCAGCACCCCTTCCAGTCATTAATTTGGTGTCACTTCAGCCCCTGAATCATTCATTTCAAGTGTACCTCTTGGCATAGTCACATTTTGCTTCAAGATGGCAGTGTCTGTTTTCCATTGGTTTACATGTTTGTCCTTCCTAACAAAGGCCTCTGAGGCTTCTCACACACCTAAGTTCGGTTTGAAACATTTGAAAAAAGTGAACGACATGAGACAAAAATCTAGAAGAGTTGTTTTTTGAGTTTAGGTCAGACCTCCCTGTCCATCACCAACACCCGGAGTTCAGTCAAATCCACCTCCATCGAGTCGGTGATGCCATCCAGCCATCTCATTCTCTGTTGTCCCCTTCTCCTCCTGCCCCCAATCCCTCCCAGCATCAGAGTCTTTTCCAGTGAGTCAACTCTTCGCAAGAGGTGACCAAAGTATTGGAGTTCCAGTTTCAGCATCAGTCCTTCCAATAAATATTCAGGTTTGACTTTAGGATTGACTGGTTTGATCTCCTTGCCATCCAAGGGACTCTCAAGAGTCTTCTCCAGCACCACAGTTCAAAAGCACCAATTCTTTGGCTCTCAGCTTTCTTTATGGTCCAACTCTCACATCCACACATGACTACTGGAAAAACCATAGCTTTGACTAGACAGACCTTTGATGGCAAAGGAATGTCTCTGCTTTTTAATGTGCTGTCTAGGTTTGTCATAACTTTTCTTCCAAGGAGCAAGTGTCTTTTAATTTCATGGCTGCAGTCACCATCCACAATGATTTTGGAGCCCAAGAAAATAAAGTCTGCTACTGTTTCCATTATTTCCCCATCTATTTGCCATGAAATGATGGGACAAGATGCCATGATCTTCATTTTTTGAATGCTGAGTTTTAAGCCCGCTTTTTCACTTTCCTCTTTCACTTTCATTAAGAGGCTCTTTAGTTCCTCTTTGCTTCCTGCCAAAAGGGTGGTGTCATCTGCATATCTGAGGTTATTGATATTTCTCTCGGCAATCTTGATTCCAGCTTGTGCTTCATCCAGCCCAGCATTTCACATGATGTACTCTGTATATAAGTTAAATAAGCAGGGTGACAACACACAGCCTTGACGTGATCCTTTTCCAATTTGGAACCAGCCAGTTGTTCCATATCTGGTTCTAACTGTTGCTTCTTGACCTGCACACAGGTTTCTCAGGGGGCAGGTAAGGTGGTCTGGTATTTTCATCTCTTTAAGAATTCTTCACAGTTTATTGTGATCCACACAGTCAAAGGCTTTAGTCAGTGAAGCAGAAGTAGATGGTTTTCTGGAACTCTTTTGCTTTTTCTGTGATACAACAGATGTTGGCAATTTGACCTCTGGATCCTCTGCCTTTTCTAAATCCAGCTTGAACATCTGGAAATTTTCAACTCATTTAACGTTGAAGCCTGGCTTGGAGAATTTTGAGCCTTATTTTGCTAGTGTGTGAGATGAGTGCAATTGTGTGATAGTTTGAACATTCTTTGGCATTACCTTTCTTTGGGAGTGGAATGAAAATTGACCTTTTCCAGTCCTGTGACCATAAAATAATGGTTTATCCTACATCTTAGTCTCAGTGGAGATATGGAAATTTAATTGTCACAATGACTCCATCATGTAGGGACTCTTTTTTTTTTTTTTGGCTGCACCATGAGGCATGCAGGATCTCAGTTCCCCAACCAGGGATTGAACCCATACCCCCGGCAATGAAATTGGAGAGTCCTAACTAGTGGTCACCAGCAAAATTTTCTGTTTTGGAGTGCACCACAAGGCTTTCAGGGTCTTAGTTCCTTGACTAGGGATCAAACCTGTGCCCCCTGCAGTGGAAGCACGGAGTCCTAACCACTGGACCACTAGGGAAGTATGTAGGGACTATTCTTATCAACATTATACAGATGACACATTTCAGCCTCTGAGTCACGCACCTAATGAATGGTAATTGTGAATCTAAGCAGGCAGGCTCAAAAGCCTACACCTTTAAGAGATGATCTGACCCTCTTGGCATCAACATAGGTCCCCATTAACTATCAAGGACGGTCCAGCATAATTCAAACTGCAGAAGAGAAACATTTTCCAAAGTTCTAGAAACCTGCCCAGCTGGCCCTGCCAAATTCCATTGTCACCCAAAGCAAGTGCCAGTGTTTTTTTTTTTTTCCTCCTGCTTTCAGACTGTGCCCTGGGTGGGTGGGGCAGATGCTTCAGAGGCAGAAAAAGTAAGCCTACCACAGAGCCACCTACTCCAAAAGCTGGCAGAAGCTTTGAATGGAAAGTTTTTTTCTCTATT
The DNA here is from genome assembly GCF_049115385.1 of Moschus berezovskii. Classification (NCBI taxonomy): domain Eukaryota; kingdom Metazoa; phylum Chordata; class Mammalia; order Artiodactyla; family Moschidae; genus Moschus; species Moschus berezovskii. Next base: position 126,757,828 of record NC_142488.1, on the reverse strand, counting down.
TTAGAGGCTAGGTCAAATTCCAGGGCAGGGCTACCTCCTGCAATCTCTGCAAAGGGAAGCTGGGTGAGATTTACTAGTTGCTATGGGTTAGCAACATCTCTGGACTGGAGAGGTGATGGAAAGGGCAGTGGCTGTACTTCCAGTGACATATATTTATGATATTATTTATTATATCTTATCTATTAGATGTGTCTGTTTCATCCACTCATTTCCTGTCAGCTGGTGACAAAAAGAAGGAAGTTTAACACTTGAAGCAGAGATTTATATCTTCAAACTGTATGTGCATCAAGTAGGCAAGAAGTCAGAATATTTCAAACTGAGGATGGCCCACCCCAACCCCATCTCTAAAATCCGGAGGGAAACAACAGTGAAATACCTAATAATTCATGAGTTTTGGAGCGGTCTATTCTAAGCATTTCCAAATGCTGCCAATTTTTGTTCTTCCTTATGCTAGGCAGACCTTTGTTAAACAGGATTTTCATATCACCAGGCAAGAAAAAGCAAGTTTAAGAAGAAATTTAATATTTTATTATTAATATTAATACATCTAACATAGAGATCATGGGACTTTATTCCTGATATAAAATTAGCATTATGGGGAATTTCTTAAAAAGAATACTTCACAGTTCTCATTTTTAAATGTCTTGTGGTATACATCATATCTTATACAAAAATGAAAATAAGCATTGTTTTACCTTCTTATATGTTTTATTTGTAGTGTCATGTCAGTTCAGTTCAGTTCAGTCGCTCAGTCGTGTCCGACTCTCCACGACCCCATGAATCACAGCACGCCAGGCCTCCCTGTCCATCACCAACTCCCGGAGTTCACTCAAACTTGTGTCCATCGAGTTGGTGATGCCATCCAGCCATATCATTCTCTGTCATCCCCATCTCCTCCCGCCCCCGATCCCTTCCAGCATCAGAGTCTTTTCCAGTGAGTCAACTCGTTGCATGAGGTGGCCAAAGTATTGGAGTTTCAGCTTTAGCATCAGTCCTTCCAATGAACACCCAGGATTGTTCTCCTTTAGAATGGACTGGTTGGTTCTCCTTGCAGTCCAAGGGACTCTCAAGAGTCTTCTCCAACACCACAGTTCAAAAGCATCAATTCTTCGGCGATCAGCTTTCTTCACAGCCCAACTCTCACATCCATACATGACCACGGGAAAAACCATAGCCTTGACTAGACGGACCTTGGTTGGCAAAGTAATGTCTCTGCTTTTTAATATACTATCAAGGTTGGTCATAACTTTCCTTCCAAGGAGTAAGCGTCTTTTAATTTCATGGCTGCAATCAGCATCTGCAGTGATTTCGGAGCCCAAAAAAACAAAGTCTGACACTGTTTCCACTGTTTTTCCATCTATTTCCCATGAAGTGGTGGGACCAGATGCCACGATCTTAGTTTTCTGAATGTTGAGCTTCAAGCCAAACTTTTCACTCTCCTCTTTCACTTTCATCAAGAGGCTTTTTAGTTCCTCTTCACTTTCTGCCATAAGGGTAGTGTCACCTGCATATCTGAGGTTATTGATATTTCTCCCAGCAATCTTGATTCCAGCTTGTGCTTCTTCCAGCCCAGTGTTCCTCATGATGTACTCTGCATAGAAGTTAAATAAGCAAGGTGACAATATACAGCCTTGACGTACTCCTTTTCCTATTTGGAACCAGTCTGTTGTTCAATGTCCAGTTCTGACTGTTGCTTCCTGACCTGCATACAGGTTTCTCAAGAGGCAGGTCAGGTGGTCTGGTATTCCCATCTCTTTCAGAATGTTCCACAGTTTATTGTGATCCACACAGTCAAAGGCTTTGGCATAGTCAATGAAGCAGAAATAGATGTTTTTCTGGAACTCTCTTGCTTTCTCCATGATCCAGCGGATGTTGGCAATTTGATCTCTGGTGCCTCTGCCTTTTCTAAAACCTGCTTGAACATCTGGGAGTTCACGGTTCACATATTGCTGAAGCCTGGCTTGGAGAATTTTGAGCATGACTTTACTAGCGTGTGAGATGAGTGCAATTGTGCGGTAGTTTGAGCATTTTTTGGCATTGCCTTTCTTTGGGATTGGAATGAAGACTGACCTTTTCCAGGCCTGTAGCCACTGCTGAGTTTTCCAAATTTGCTGGCATATTGAGTGCAGCACTTTCACAGCATCATCTTTCAAGATTTGAAATAGCTCCATCACCTCCACTAGCTTTGTTCGTAGTGATGCTTTCTAAGGCCCTCTTGACTTCACATTCCAAGTTGTCTGGCTCTAGGACAGTGATCACGTTATCGTGACTATCTTGGTCATGAAGATCTTTTTTGTACAGTTCTTCTGTGTATTCTTGCCACCTCTTCTTAATATCTTCTGCTTCAGTTAGGTCCATACCATTTCTGTCCTTTATCGAGCCCATCTTTGCATGAAACGTTCCCTTGGTATCTCTAATTTTCTTGAAGAGATCTCTTGTTTTTCCTATTCTGTTGTTTTCCTCTATTTCTTTGCATTGATCACTGAAGAAGGCTTTCTTATCTCTCCTTGCTATTCTTTGGAGCTCTGCATTCAGATGCTTATATCTTTCCTTTTCTCCTTTGCTTTTCGCCTCTCTTCTTTTCACAGCTATTTGTAAGGCCTCCTCAGACAGCCATTTTGCTTTTTTGCATTTCTTTTCCACAGGGATGGTCTTGGTCCCTGTCTCCTGTACAATGTCATGAACCTCCGTCCAAAGTTCATCAGGCACTCTATCTATCAGATCTAGTCCCTTAAATCTATTTCTCACTTCCACTGTATAATCATAAGGGATTTGATTTAGGTCATATCTGAATGGTCTAGTGGTTTTCCCTACTTTCTTCAATTTAAGTCTGAATTTGGCAATAAGGAGTTCATGATCTGAGCCACAGTCAGCTCCTGGTCTTGTTTTTGCTAACTGTATAGAGCTTCTCCATCTTTGGCTGCAAAGAATATAATCAATCTGATTTCGGTGTTGACCATCTGGTGATGTTCACGTGTGGAGTCTTCTCTTGTGTTGTTGGAAGAGGGTGTTTGCTATGACCAGTGCGTTCTCTTGACAAAACTCTATTAGCCTTTGCCCTGCTTCATTCCGTGCTCCAAGGTAAAATTGCCTGTTGCTCCAGGTGTTTCTTGACTTCCTACTTTTCATTCTAGTCCCCTATAATGAAAAGGACAACTTTTTTGGGTGTTAGTTCTAAAAGGTCTTGTAGGTCTTCATAGAACCGTTCAACTTCGGCTTCTTCAGCATTACTGGTTGGGGCATAGGCCTGGATTACTGTAATATTGAATGGTTTGCCTTGGAAACGAACAGAAATCATTCTGTCGTTTTTAGGATTGCATCCAAGCACTGCATTTTGGACTCTTTTGTTGACCATGATGGCTACTCCATTTGTTCTAAGGGATTCCTGCCCACAGTAGTAGATATAATATAAGAGTGATATAATTTCTCTGTTTTCAAATTTTGTAATAAAATCTCAATCAGCATTTAAGTTATATTTTGGTCATTTTTTTTAGCAACAAATAATTGTGAAAACTACATTATGTTTTCTGCTATTTGCATGAGTGATCCATAAGCCCATGTTGGAGTACTAGCTATATAACTTTCAAAATACTTAGTGGTTAAATACATTCAAAAACTCTTAACAGAGACACTATATTTTCAAAAGGAGAGCTGAATAATATAAATGACTTCTATGAAGGTCACCCTTGAAAAAGCTTGCCTTATGTTTAGTTCTTTCCTACATGATTGCACAGAGGATGAGATGGTTGGATGCCATCACCAACTTGGACATGAGTATGAGCAAGCTCCAGGAGTCAGTGATGGACCAGAAAGTCTGGCATGCTGCAGTACATGAGGGTGCAAAAAGTCGGACATGACTGAGTGACTGAACTGAACTGATACGATTGCACTGTCTTTTCCTTATGCTTCTTTATTCTATCAGTTTTTGGAAACATATTACTGCTCTGTTTACCCTTAAAAATACTTTGAGATAAAATCCTACAAGTTCTACAAAGGTAGCTGTGATATGGAAAATCACTCTTGAGCCAGTCAGACGAGCTGGGCCACTTTTGAGTTTCCAAAACTAGTTCTCACCTCTTGGCCATGGCCACTCCTGAGACATCCCTGGTGGTCCAGTGGCTCAGACTCCACTCTCCCAATGCAGGGGGCTGGGGTTCAATCTCTGGTCAGGGAACTAAACCCCACATGCCGCAACTAAGAGTTCACATGCTGCAACTAAAGTTCACATTCCACAACTAAGACTTGGAGCAGCCAGATAAATAAATAATTGCCCTGGATCATTAAAAAAAACAGTTCCACTTCACACAAGCAACAGCAATTGCTCTGTTAAACTCTAATGACTCCTTGGCAGAGGCTAATGCCATCATCCACGCGTGTGTCCCTGTATGCTTTCATTCTTCAGACTAGCGTGGGAAAGCCATGCACTCTGGGATGGAATTTCACTACCTCCCTTGACTATCTTTTGCCAGGATTTATAGCTTTGTGTATTTCATTACTAGACAAGGTAACTGGAAGTTAGGGTGTCTAATATTTTTCCTTCACTTGGACAATTTGTCACTAGTCCGAGAAAAAGTTTTTTCACAGTTCTGCTGTTTTGAGGCTTTGAGAGATGTGAATTTTAGTATATTCACAGATATGGGTGACTATAGCCACAGTAAATTCTAGAATTTTAGAAGTTTCAAGACCTTAAAAACAAACTCCATTCCATTTAGTTGTCACTCTGCAACCCCATCTTCACTCCTAACCCTTCACCACCACTAATCTTTCTGTCTCTATAGATGTCTCTCTTCTGGACTTTGATATAAATGGAATAATATATAGTATGTGGCCTTTGATGACTGGCATCTTTTCCTTAGCATAATGTTTTCAAGGTTCCTCCCTGTTTTTGCACAGGTCACTACTTTATTCCTTTGTATGACTGAATTATATTCCATTGCATGAATTCACCACAGTTTGTTTCAACTTAAATAGAGGCAGTGGGGGACCAGTGATAGGGGCTAGAACTGGTACAAGTAGGCCTGATGAACCTTACATGAAAGTGAAAAGTGAAAATGTTAATGTTAGTCGCTCAGTCATGTCCGACTCTTTGTGACCCTATGGACTGTAGCCTACCAGGCTCCTCTGTGAGATTTTCCAGGCAAGAATACTGGGGTGGGTAGCCATTCCTTTCTCCAGGGGATCTTCCTGACCCAGGGACTGAACCCAGGTCTCCTGCACTGCAAACAGATTCTTTACCCTCAGAGCCACAGGACCCTGATGGACCTTCAGTTCAGTTCAGTTGCTCAGTCATGTCCGACTCTTTGCGACCCCATGAATCACAGCACACCAGGCCTCCCTGTCCATCACCAGCTCCCGGAGTTCACTCAAACTCATGTCCATCGAGTTGGTGATGCCATCCATCCATCTCATTCTCTGCCGTCCCCGTCTCCTCCTGCCCCCAATCCCTCCCAGCATCAGAGTCTTTTCCAGTGAGGACCTTAGTACCTGCCAATTCTAAGAATCTCTGAAATTAGACTGGGCACATGAATATCATGCAGGATTCACAAGCCTTTGTAGACCTCTGGTCTAGGTTTTCATCAGAGCACAGTTTCCAGGCCTGCTATACTAGAGATGCTAACAATTTGTCTGGGCACCAACAGGGACTCTGTCCAGCTCATCATTCCTATGATCCTAAGTATCCATGAGACCCCCCCTTCCCAGTCTTGTCTGATTGCAACAGGATTGGGGGACATTTAACCAAGGATATCCCCTTCATAGGCAAGTTGGCGCCCTATGCAGGACTCCTTTGGCCTGGCTGAAGAAGATGAACTCGAGCAGATTCCTCTCTTAGGGATACAGAATTGGGGAGCAGAGAGTCTGAGCCACCATCTAAAATGGGACCAAAAGACTATAAGACAGACTTGGAGCCTGGGCCAAATGCGAAGGACCATCCCTGAGCAAAAGTTAGGAGAAAACTAGTGAAGAGAAAGAGGAGAATGAAACAGATATGCAGAGAGGAGCAGAGATATTGAGAGAGAGAACATGGCCTCTGGAGAGAGAGACAGAGACTATAGCCAGAGACTGTAGCTTGAGAGCTTGGTGCTCTCGAGAGCAGGGCAATAGAGTAGAAGCATCTAAAATCTGGGCCTGGGGTAGCCTTCTGCTTGGGGAGGCAGGACTTGGCACCCTTTGAATTATTTTTCTTTTAAGGAAATAAATGCTTTTCTTTTCCCTATTCCACAAGTACTGTATGTCCGTATGGAAAAAATCAACACATGCACAAAAGCATAAAGAAGATTCAGAAATTATCTGTGGTAATCCCACACCCAGATATAGCCACTGGTCACATTATGTTGTATGGTAATTGCAGCCTTTTCTTCCCCTATATTCACAATACTCTTCCTGGCATTCTGATTCTCACCATCCTGGCAGATTGAAGCAAAAGTTGAAACAACCCTGCCATCTGCTGCCTGACTCGTTCTCCTAAGCAGCTTTTTGCCTCTTTAAAGCTCTTTCTTTTTTTAAAAAAAAATATTTTTTGTTCATATTTTTCTAATTACAAAGATAGTATATTCTTTTTTGAAAAGAAACAAAACTGACATTTAGGTAGGTTAAGAAAAAAATGACTCAAATAAATAAAATCACAAATGAAAGAGGAGACACAGCCACTGATAACACAGAAGTACTAAGGCTTATAGGAAACTGCTGTGAACAATTATATACCACAATTAGATAACCAATAAGAAATGGATAAACTCCTAGAAATATGCAACCTACCAAGACTAAATCATAAAAAATAGAGACTCTAAATAGGCCAATTACTAATGAGAACAGTGAATCAGTAATTTAAAAAAAGCTCCCCTCCCCCCCCCCCAAAATAGTACAGGACCAGATGGCTTCGCTGGTAAATTCTATCAAACATTTTAAAAAGAATTAATACAAATCCTTCTCAAATTCTTCAAAAAAACTGAAGAGGAGAAAAGACTCATTTTACAAAGCCAGAATTACCCTGATACCAAAGCTAGAAAAGGACATTATGAGGTGAAAGATGTGTGCACTGAAAACTATATGACATCAATGAAAAAAATTAAAGAAGACACAAATAAGTTGATAGATATTCCATGTTCATGGATTGGAAAAATTAATATTTTTAAAATGTCCATACTATCCAAAGCAATTCACAGATTCAATGCAATCCCTATCAAAATTCCAATGACATTCTTTACAACAATAGATAAAGCAATCCTAAAATTTATTTGGAACCACAAAAGAAGCTGGATATCTAAGTAATTCTGAGAAAAAAAGAAGAAAACTGGAGGCACCATACTTCCTGATTTCAAACTATGTATTGCAAAGCTGTAGTAATCAAAGCCATATGATATTGGCATAAAAACAGACATGCAAATTAATGGAAAAGAATAGAGAGCCCAGAAATAAACCTGTGTGTGTATGGTCAATTAATTTTTGACAAAGGAGTTAATATACAATAGGGGAAAGGATAATCTCTTCAATAAATGGTGTTGAAAAAAATGGATAGCCACAGGCAAAGGAATGAAATGACTCATCTTAAAACATACACAAAAATGAACTCAAAATGGATTAAAGACTTGAATATAAGACCTGAAACCGTAAGACTCCTAGAAGAAAATCTAGGGGGTTATGCTCCTTAACATTAATCTTGGCAATTATATTTTGGATTTGATACCAAAACAAAAATAAACAAGAGGGACCACATCAAATTAAAAAGCTTTTGCACAGCAAAGGAAACCATCAATAAATGAAAATGCAACCCACAGAATGAGAAAATATTTGCAAACTGCATATCTAATAAGGGGTTGAATATGCAATTAACATGTGTAACTGAATAGCAACTCCCCCTGCTCAAACAATTTAAAAATAGGCAAAGGACATTTTCCCTAAGAAGACATACAAATGGTCAACAGGTATGCGAAAAGGTGCTCAAAATCATTAACTATCAGGGAAATGCCAATCAAAACCACAATGAGATATCATTTCACACCTGTTACGGTGCCTATTACCAAAGAGACAAGAGATAACAAATGTTGGTGAGGTTATGGAGAAAAGGGAACCCTTGTACACTGTTGATGGAAAAACAGTACAGAGGTATCTGAAGGAAACAGAACCATTATCTGGAAGAGATATCTGTACTCCCATGTTCAGTGTGGCATTATATGCAATAGCCAAGGTATGAAAATGACTTCAGTGTTCATCAACAGATGAAAAAGAAAGAAAAGTGGTATATAATCAGTATACTATTCAGCCTTAAAAAGAAGAAGAGGAAAAAGGAATCTGCCATTTGCAACAATATGAATGAAACTGGAGTGCATTCGTGAATGTGTGCTAAGCCGCTTCAGTCGTGTCCAGCTCTTTGCAACCCTATGGATTGTAACCTGCCAGGCTCCTCTGTGCACGGGATTCTCTAAGCAAGAACACTAGAGTGGGTTGCCGTTTTCTTCTTCAAGGGATCGTCCTTACCCAGGCGTCTCTTAAGTCTCCTGGTTGGCAAGTGGGTTCTTTACCACTAGCGCCACCTAGGAAGCCAGGAGGCCATTATGCTAAGTGAAATAAGCCAGAAGGACAAATACTGCATGGTATCACTTATATGTGGTCTTTAAAAAGTTGAATTCATAAAACAGATAGTGGAATAGTGGTCGCCAGGAGCAGGGAAGTGAAGAAATGAGGAGGTATTGGTAAAAGGGTGCAAACTTTCAATTATAAGATGAATAAGTTTGAGGATCTGCTGTATAACACAAAGATTCTAGTTGATAATACTGTGTTGTATAATTGAAATATACTGAAAGTGTACAACTTAAGTGTTCTTGCTCCCCCCAAAAAATATATAGATAAAATAAAAGTTCACTATGTGAGGTAACAGATGTGTCAGTTAACTTGATTGTGGGATTCTTGTCACATTTTATGTATATCAACTCACTGTACACTTTAAATATATTACAATTTTATGTGTCAATATGTGTTCATTTTACCTGGATAGCACTGGAAAAAAATACACACACATGATATTTGTAAGTTCATGCTTTGTAAGAAAAAGTGCTTCATGGAGTTACATTTTTCTCATACAGCAAATGATAGGGAAAAAATTGCCCAGAGTGAGAAGGGGAGTAAATATATATCTGTTGATTTAAAGACCAATGGGGGTGCTTCTCTGGTGACTCAGTGATAAAGAATCCACCTGCCAATTCAGGAGACATGGGTTCGATCCCTGATCTGGGAAAATCCCACATACTGTGGAGCAACTAAGCCGCTACACCACAACTACTGAGCCTGTGCTCTAGAGCCTGGGAGCCGCAACTACTGAGCTCACGTGCCACAACTACTGAAGCCCTCTCACCCTAGAGCCTGCACTCCACAACAAGAGAAGCCACCACAATAAGTTCACACACATTGCAATAGAGAGTAGCCCCTGCTCACCACAACTAGAGAAAAGCCAGTGTAGCGATGAAGACCCAGCACAGTCAAAAATAAAATAAATAAATAATCTTTTTAAAATTAAAAACCAATAGAGAGGGATGGAATGAGCCATAGCCCCTCCCCTGACTTACATCATTGTCTGCACTTCAGGAACACTACAGGCCAATCAGAGTGGAGTTTGGGACTTATATTTGAGTTCTGCTCATTGCTTGATGGGAACAGGCTGTGCAGAGTGTGCAGAGTGGAGAAAAGATACTCAGATTTGTGCCACAGCAGTGGGAGGGGGATTCTCCTCATTCAATGAAATAAACAGTTACAAACTCCCAGCAACAAACATATCATCTGAGGACCCTTTTGACTCTGGCTTACTTTTGCACAGATCCTAATCCAGCAACTTGGCTGGTGACAGGAATGAAATGGATTTGCAATATCTGTCACCACAATTCTTTCCCCAGAAATTACTAGGAAGATTTAGCTCTTATTTGGGACTGTGATTTATCTGATTGGCATGTTTGGGAAGAACAAACTAGAATGCTTGACTTTTAAAAATACTGAGAAGCAACAGAATTTGGCCTCTACACCAGAACCTGAGCAAATCTCAGGATTTCAATAGTTGCTTTCATGTCAGATTTCTCCCTGGCATATGGTGTTGGGTTGTCATGAAGATAAACAGATAAACAGATAATCCTGAACCGAAAGAAGAAAGTTCTCCAGATCATCTAAGGGCTCACACTTTCATCATGACCTGATTTCAAATTCCCCTTACCCCTATTTTACCTAAGACAAGATCCTTTGTTGCAATTCTCACCAGAAGCAAGTCTCTTTTATGAGATTTCCATTTCAAAGATGAAATCAGTGGTAAGATAGCTCTGCTCTTTTGGTGACAGAGCTGTGCAAGCTTCCTCAACTCTGTAGCTGAATGAGATCCTGCAACCTCCCTTCAACTGTACTCAGGGAATGCTGAGGAGTGATTGGATGGGGAAGCCCTGGAATCTGTTCCCTAGTCAAAGAAAACCACATGAGCTGGTTTAGATCTGCAGGATTGGAAACAGTGGCCATGAGAACAGATGGACATAAATTCTACTTGAATTATGTCAATTGTTGGTAAAGAGATCCTTCATGGTATTTGTTTGCAAGAGTCTTTGCCCAAGTTGATGAGATCAGCTGTCTTTTTTGAGACATTTTGATGATCATCCCTCTGATGTTGCTGGAAGCTAGGTGTTAATATGTGATTTGGCAAAAAGGGAAAGGCAACAACTCAAGAATGGACTAGTTCAGACAGAGTATGACATCCCTTATATGCAGAATCTATTAATAAAAAGACATGATACAAATGAACTTATTTACAAAACAGAAAGAGACTCACAGACTTAGAGAACAAACATGTGGTTGCCAGGGGGAAGGAGAGGGGAAAGGGATAGTTAAGGAGTTTGGGATGGACAGGTACACACTGCTATATTTAAAATGGATAACCAACAAGGACCTACTGTATAGAACATGGAACTCTGCTCAATGCTATGTGGCAGCCTGAACAAGAGGAGTGTTTGGGGAAGAATGTATACATGCATATATATGGCTGTGTCCCTTTGCTGTCCACCTGAAACAATCACAACACTGTTAATCAGTTATACTCTGATATAAAATAAAAGTTAGGGTCTTCCCTGGTAGCTTAGATGGTAAAGAATCTGCCTGCAATGTTGGAGACCCACTCCAGTATTCTTGCTTGGAGAACTCCGTGGACCAAGGAGCCTGGTGGGCTACAGTCCATGGGGTCACAAAGAGTTGAACTTGACTGAGCCAATAACCCACACAAAATAAAAGTTTAATAAAATTTTTTTTCTTTCAGAAAGAAAGGATGGACTAGTTGATTCCAGGAAGAATCAGTGGCCAATCATTAAAATGATATTCTAATAGGAAGCTATCAACAAATTCTTAGGTATTTTCCAAGAAACGAGGAGTTACAAATAGCAACCAGAGGCATCCCGTTTAGATTCTGCTATTGCATACATTCCTTTCAAAACTGGAGTTTTGTTTTTGTTTGTTTTGCCCTAGGAAGAAAAAGTTAAAGGAGAGTCTGGACATCATATCAAACACCTACCCTAATTCTGCTGGTACTAAATTCTAATATAAAGTGCACTTGGCTAAACAGTGCCCCCCCCCCAATTCACATTCTCTTGGAACTTGATCTTATTTGGAAATAGAGTCTTTGCAGATATAATTAGTTAAGATGAGGACATACTGGATTAGGACAGGCCCTAAATCCTTAGACTGTTGTCCTTACAAGAAGGTCATGTGAAGACTCAGACACACACAGGGAAGATGGCCATGTGGTAATGGAGACAGAGATTGGGGTGTCAGAGGTATAAGCCAAGGAATGCCAAGAAATGGCAACTACTAGAAGCTAGGAGACAGTGTGGACCTGATTCTTCTTATCTCCAAAAAAAAGCCTACCCTGCTCTGACACTTTCACTTCAGACTTCTGAAACTGCAAGAGAACCCATTTCTGTTCTTTCAAGCCACCCATTTTGTGGTAATTTATTACGGCAACCCCAGGACACTAAGGCACAGGTGAGACATTTGGAGAGAAAACTACTGCCTAAAGAATAAGCCTCTTTAACATTCCCCTTCTCTATTCCCGCACTCATCTGATGATACCTTTAATGACACTTCTACAGACGACCAAGCATTCATTCTCCATTGAGGAGCCTCCCATGTAGGCAACTTTTGTGTGTGTATATGTTAGTTGTTCAGTCATGTCTGACTCTTTTCAATCCCGTGGACTGTAGCCCACCAGGCTCCTCTGTCCATGGAATTCTCCAGGCAAGAATACTGGAGTGGGTTGCCATTTCCTACTTCTGTAGGCAACTTCAGTTAAGTCACTCAGTCGTGTCCGACTCTTTGTGACCCCATGAATCACAGTATGCCAGGCCTCCCTGTCCATCACCAACTCCCGGAGTTCACTCAAACTCGTGTCCATCGAGTCAGTGATGCCATCCAGCCATCTCATTCTCGGTCGTCCCCTTCTCCTCCTGCCCCCAATCCCTCCCAGCAGCAGAGTCTTTTCCAGTGAGTCAACTCGTCACATGAGGTGGCCAAAGTATTGGAGTTTCAGCTTTAGCATCAGTCCTTCCAATGAACACCCAGGACTGATCTCCTTTAGAATGGACTGGTTGGATCTCCTTGCAGTCCACGGGACTCTCAAGAGTCTTCTCCAGCACCACAGTTCAAAAGCATCAGTTCTTCAGCCATCAGCCTTCTTCACAGTCCAACTCTCACATCCATACATGACCACAGGAAAAACCATAGCCTTGACTAGACGGACCTTGGTTGGCAAAGTAATGTCTCTGCTTTTTAATATGCTATCTAGGTTGGTCATAACTTTCCTTCCAAGGAGTAAGTGTCTTTTAATTTCATGGATGCAATCAGCATCCACAGTGATTTTGGAGCCCCAAAAAATAAAGTCTGACACTGTTTCCACTGTTTCCCCATCTATTTCCCATGAAGTGATGGGACCAGATGCCATGATCTTTGTTTTCTGAATGTGGAGCTTCAAGCCCACTTTTTCACTCTTCTCTTTCACTTTCATCAAGAGGCTTTTGAGTTCCTCTTCACTTTCTGCCATAAGGGTGGTGTCATCTGCATATCTGAGGTTATTGATATTTCTCCCGGCAATCTTGATTCCAGCCTGTGCTTCTTCCAACCCAGCGTTTCTCATGATGTACTCTGCATACAAGTTAAATAAGCAGGGTGACAATATACAACCTTGACGTACTCCTTTTCCTATTTGGAACCAGTCCGTTTTTCCATGTCCAGTTCTAACTGTTACTTCCTGACCTGCATACAGGTTTCTCAAGAGGCAGGTCAGTTGGTCTGGTATTCCCATCTCTTTCAGAATGTTCCACAGTTTATTGTGATCCACACAGTCAAAGGCTTTGGCATAGTCAATGAAGCAGAAATAGATGCTTTTCTGGAACTCTCTTGCTTTTTCCATGATCCAGCGGATGTTGGCAATTTGATTTCTGGTTCCTCTGTCTTTTCTAAGACCAAATGATTATTCAAGAGATGTGGGTTCCCATTCCAGCTCCATGAACTAATTGTGTGTCTTCAGATAAATTACATACCTTCTCTGGGTCCAAGATTTCATCAATCCATTGAGGAGGCTAAACAACCCTCGAGGTTCTTTAAAATTCCTTCATGCTCCCATCTTCTGTGGTTTCACTGGAGGATGTTCATTTTCCCTAATACATGCATGCTGCATGCTAAGTCACTTCAATTCAGTTCAGTTCAGTTCAGTTGCTCAGTCGTGTCCGACTCCATGGACTGCAGCAAGCCAGTCCATGACCAGTCCCTGACAATCACCAACTCCCAGAGCTTACTCAAACTCATGTCCATCGAGTTGGATGGATGCCATCCAACCATCTCATTCTCTGTCATCCTGTTCTCCTGCCTTCAATCTTTCCCAGCATCAGGGTATTTTCAAATGAGTCACCACTTCACATCAGATGACCAAAGTATTGGAGCTTCAGCTTCAACATCAGTCCTTCCAATGAATATTCAGGACTGATTTCCTTTAGGATGGATGGGTTGGAACTCCTAGCAGTCCAAGGAACTCTCAGGAGTCTTCTCCAACACCACAGTTCAAAAGCATCAATTCTTCAGCGATCAGCCTTCTTCATAGTCCAACTCTCACATCCACACATGACTACTGGAAAAACCATACCTTTGAGTAGATGGACCTTTGTTGGTAAAGTTATGTCTCTGCTTTTTAATATGCTGTCTAGGTTGGTCTTAGCTTTTCTTTCACAGAGCAAGTATCTTTTGATTTCATGGCTGCAAGATGCTTAATTTCAGGAACAAGAGGTTAGGAGCGGGGATATCACTTTTAGAATCAAACCCAATACTTGCCAGAGATGCTTGGAGGGCTCAAAAAAAACCTTGTGCACACCAGGACCCAGAGACCCCACAGAGACTGAGCCAGACCTGTGTTTGAGTCTCCTGTGGAGGTATGGGTCAGCAGTGGCCTGCCACAGGGGCAGGGACTCTGGGTGAAGCTACCTGGTCACACAGCCTGTGGCATAAGCCCTCTTGGAGATCGCCATTAACCCCATCATAGAGCTGCTGAGCAGACAACCCACAAACTGCAGAACAATTATACCAAAGAAATTCTCACAATGTTAAGAAAGTTCTAGGACCCACAACAGATTTCCCAACCTGGGGATCTGGCAAAGGGACTGAAAACTCCCGGATAATTTGACTTTGGAGGCCAGTGGGATTTGATTACAGAACTTACACAGGACTGGGGAAACAGACTCTTGGAGGGCACAAACAAAACCTTGTGAGCACCAGGACCCAGGAGAAAGGAGCAGTGACCTCACAAGAGACTGGCCGAGACTTGCCTATGATTGTCCAGGAGTCTCTGGTGGAGGTGTGGGTTGGCGGTGGCCTGCTGCAGGATCGGGGACATTGAGTGCAGCAGTGTGTGCACGGGACCTTTCTTTGGTGTCAGGTCGAACAACAGAGAGGGAACACAGCTCTGCCCATCAACAGAAAATTGGATTAAAGATTTATGGAGCATGGCCCTGCCCATCAGAACAAGGCCAAATTCCCCCATAGTCAGTCTCTCCCATGAGGAAGCTTCCATAAGCCTCTTAACCTTATCCATCAGAGGACGGGCAGAATGAAAACCAGAATCACAGAAAACTAATCAAACTGATCACATGGACCACAGCCTTGTCTAACTCAATGAAACTATGAGCCATGCCTTGTAGGGCCACCCAAAACAGGCAGGTCATGGTGGAGAGTTCTGGTTCACTGGAGAAGGGAATGGCAAACCACTTCAGTATTCTTGCCTTGAGAACCCCATGAACAGCATGAAAAGGCAAAAAGATATGACACTGAAAGATGAACTCCCCAGGTTGGTAGGTGTCCAATATGCTACTGGAGATCAGTGGAGAAATAACTCCAGAAAGAATGAAGAGACAGACCCAAAGTGAAAACAGCACCCAGTTGTGGATGTGACTGGTGAAGGAAGCAAGGTCTGATGCTGTAAAGAGCAATATTGCATAGGAACATGGAATGTTAGGTCCATGGATCAAGGTAAATTAGAAGTGGTCAAACAGGAGATGGCAAGAGTGAACGTCGACATTTTGGGAATCATTGAACTAAAATGGACTGGAATGGGCAAATTTAATTCAGATGACTATTATATCTACTATCGTGGGCAAGAATCCCTTAGAAGAAATGGAATAGCCCTCATAGTCAACAAAAGAGTCTGAAATGCAGTACTTGGGTGCAATCTCAAAAATGACAGAATGATCTCTATTCGTTTCCTATACAAACCATTCAATATCACAGCAATCCAAGTCACTTCAGTCGTGTACAACTCTTTGCAACCCTATAGACCGTAGCCTGCCAGGCTCCTTTTTCCATGGGATTCCCCAGGCAAGAATACTGCAGTGGGTTGCCATGCTCTCTGACCCAGGGATCAAATGTGTGTCTCCTACGTCTCCTGCATTTACAGGCGGGTTCTTTACCACTAAGTGCCACCTGGGAAGTCCCAAACTAATTAATTTATTTGGCAGTACAAGGTCTTAGTTGTCACATGTGGGATCTAGTTCCCTGACCAGGGATCAAACCTGGGCCCCATCTCACTCCTGCATTGGAAGTGCAGAGTTTTAGCCACTGGATCACCAGGGAAGTCCCTATACAAGGTGTGTATAAATTTTTTTTGTGTGTGTGGCATCTTTATCTGGTTTTGGTATTAGGGTGATGGTGGCCTCATAGAATGAGTTTGGAAGTTTACCTTCCTCTGCATAAATTTCTTGAAGACAAAGATCTTTCTCTTGTTCGTTACTGTTTCCTTGGTGAAGATCAGCGTCTGTCACATAGGAGGGACACAATTAGTCCTTGTGAGTGAATGAATAAATGAAGACACAGTCAAGGTAAAATAAGAGTAACTGGTTCTGATGATTCAGGTACTTTTTTTGCCTTTCCTCCTCCCAAGGCTATTGAGACCAAGGTGAGGTCAAGTGTTCTAGATTGACTATCAACAGTGAGTGAGTGGTAGTCACTCAGTCGTGTCCGACTCTTTGCGACCCCAAGGACTGTAGCTCGCCAGGCTCTTCTGTCCATGGATTCTCCAGTCAAGAGTACTGGAGTGGATTGCCATTTCCTCCTCCAAGGGATCTTCCCGACTCATGGTTCAAACCCATGTCTTTTACATCTCCTTTTGCATTGGCAGGTGAGATCTTTACCTCTAGCACCACTGGAAACCCTATCAACAGTGAGCATTGATTGGATTCACAAGATAATTATTCCCTCTGCACTTCCTTTCTAGTCAAGGCAATGGTTTTTCCCGTGGTCATGTATGGATGTGAGAGTTGGACTGTGAAGAAAGCTGATCGCCGAAGAATCGATGCTTTTGAACTGTGGTGCTGGAGAAGACTCTTGAGAGTCCCTTATACTGCAAGGAGATCCAACCAGTCCATTCTAAAGGAGATCAATCCTGGATGTTCATTGGAGGGACTGATGCTGAAGCTGAAACTGCAATACTTTGGCCACCTCATGCGACGAGTTGACTCACTGGAAAAGACTCTGATGCTGGGAAAGGTTGGGGGCGGGAGGAGAAGGGGACGACCGAGAATGAGATGGCTGGATGGCATCACCGACTCTATGGACATGAGTTTGAGTGTACTCCGGGAGTTGGTGATGGACAGGGAGGCCTGGCGTGCTGTGATTCATGGGGTCGCGGAGAGTCGGACACAACTGAGCGACTGAACTGAACTGAACTGCACTTCCTTTGCTTGAGGAGATAGCTGGAGGGCCTACATGCACAGGAGTGAGGTACTCAATTTTTTTCTGGCTCAGGACATATTCAAAAAGAAAGGAGGGTGGGACTTCCCTGGCAACCCTATGGTTAAGACTCTGAGTTTCCAATGCAGGGGGTGCAGGTTCCATCCCTGGTTGGGGAACTAAGATCCCACATGGCCAAAAAGTAAAAAGAGAAATTGATTTTTAATCAATGAATAAAAAGAGGAATAGTTTGAAATAACAATTGAATCACTGCATTGGAAAAAGTAAGATGGTCTGCCATAAGTCTTTTGGAAAAGCTGTGGGGGAAAAAAACACATTTCTTATGAAGATAGGAAAATAAATCTTCCACACATGGAAAAAAAGCATAATGCTCTCAAGTATCTGAGTACAGTTTAAATACAATTTTCATGGTACTTCAATTTTAGAAATGTTATAAAATATTTTGACAAGCATTCAGTCTCTACATTTCCTGGGGTAAGAGGCTAATAATAAAATATTAAATGCAAAATAATAAATAAAAAGTCCTGCCACAGCACAGATCCCTAATCCAGTTTGGGGCGGGTAGTGTTTGAAATCATTAAACTGTTAAGAGTCATCTGACAGCTGCTTCTAAAGAAAATATGACAACTGTTGATTTTTTTCTGGAGCAAACAAAATGTGGGAAAAAAATTTCCGCTTGAGATGGACTTGAGATCAAATATAATTCACTTAGAAATCTAACAGAAACAAATCTGTTCTGGATCTGTTATGCTACTGCCGTGGACTATTTCCACTGTTATCTTATTTCCTTCTATGAGTAACATGAAACAGGACTACTTCCCAAACCCAGATTGATTGAGATCAGATGTTCCAATGGAGCAAGAGGCAGGAGGGAGGCCAGGGAAGGACAGGCCCTACATATCCTCTCCCACCCCTAGAACCGTCTATACAACTTAGTTTAAAAGGAATGTCAAGGTCAGTGTAGTGTGAGGGATGAAGATGGAGCTTGAGTTGACTGTGCATATGCTGGTTGTTTTTTTTGTGTGTGTATTTTTGTAATTGAATGGGATTTTATTTTGTTTTGTCTTTTGACTGCAGTTAGAGCCTCCTCTTCCATCTCACTGAGAGTTGACCCTGAGGCACTTGCTCATTTGTGGACAAGGAAACAGGCCCAAGTCAGATACTGTTGGACGCCTGCTCAATGGCCTTCCCACCTCCATGTCTTTCTTGATAGCGGGACCCTGATTGTGTCCGACCTTTAAGTCAAGAGTCCTTGATCTCAGGGAAGATGTCCCAGCCACTGTCATTAGTGGTTCAAGCCAAGCACAGCAAACCCGTTTCTCTTATCATGTTATAGGTGACCATGTTGCCTACTTCGAGTCAGTGAGACAAAGAAGTTCACTGGGAGGTTTCTGGAAAAATTTTTCCTCTTTGATCAAGGAGAGAGGTAGAGAGAGAGAAAATGTCTGCCCTACACCCACTTCCTGATTTGGGAAGTTGTCAGGCCATTGATTGGGTAATGCTGAGAGCTACTGAGTACACCACTAAACTGTCTTTACCCACTGAAGGTAGCAGTGTGTAAGGATAGAGAGAAAGAAGGGTAGGGAGGGTCTTAAGCTGTGGTCTTTTCACTGGAACTGTTTCCAAACTTTTTAATATGTGAGAAAATGAAATGTATTTGTCATTTAAACCAGTGTTAGTTATTCTAATACTTGAAGCCCAAAGCAACCTAATTGATTGCTTCTGTTGTTCAGTAGTTCAGTCGTGTCTGATTTTTTTGACCCCATAGACTATAGCACTCCAGGCTTCCCTGTCCTTCATCATCTCCCAGAATTTGCTCAGATTCATGTCAATTAAGTCGGTGATATCATCCAACCATCTCCTCCTCTGTCGCCCCCTTCTCCTTTCGCCTTCAATCTTTTCCAACATCAATGTCTTTCAAATAAGTCGGCTTTTCTTATCAGGTGGCCCAAGTATTTGAACTTCAGCTTCAGCATCAGTTCTTCAAAAGAATATTCAGGGTTGATTTCCTCTAGGAAAGTGATACTTGACACAAATAAACAAAGCAACATGATACAAGACACAAATAAACAAAGTGACATGACCAAGAGCGCTCAGGTCATTGGCATCAGTGGAAGGACTAGATCTGGAATGAATATGGAGTTTGGAATTAAATCTGTATTTTTTTTTTTTGGTTCTTTTAAAAAAATTTTTTTATTGAAGTATAGTTGATTTGCAATGTTGTGTTAGTTTCTGCTGTACAGAAAGGTAGTTCAGTTATATATACATATTTTTAATATTCTTTGCCATTATGGTTTACCCCAAGATACTGACTATAGCTCCCTGTTCTATACAGTAGGAACTTGTTGTTTATCCATCCTCTACATACACTACTTTGCATCTGCTAATCCCTAATTCCCAATCCTTCCCTCCCCTACCTCCCCTCCCCTATGACAACCACAAGTCTATTCTCTGTTAGACCCATGTTTGAATCACTAATTTCCTGTGTGCTCTTGGGCAAGTTACCTGATCTCTCTGGACCTGTTTTTTCCTCTGTTGCATGGGGTTAATACGAGCATCCACCTCAGGCAGTTGTTGTGAGATTTAAATAAGATTACATAATGTGGCTGAAAGTCAGTGAATGTCAGCTCGTTCTGCTTCCTCCTTGACACTTGGTCCAGTGTAATCTTTTTTTTTCTTGATTTAACAAATATATTTATTGTAACAAATATAATTTTAACAGAGTAATAATTTGTAAATTGATTGTTTTATTTTTTACAAAATGTCTTTGAAACAATGCAATCTTTTGACCTTGTCTTTTCAAGCCACTCCAGTATTCTTGCCTGGAGAATCCCATGGACAGAGGGGCCTAGTGGCTACCATCCATTGGGTCACAAAGAGTCAGACATCACTGAGTGACTAACACTTTTGCATTCTTTCCTTTAGAACTATATTAGCAGTTGTGTTTTCATGATAAAATATTAACTGTATACAACCTCATAGTACTTAGAGGATTACTTTTATTTCATTATACACATTTTAATAATGTGTACAATGTGCCTCCTCTTGGTAAGTCCCCCAAAGGGTAGATTGCTTAGTACATTAGTTCAGTTCAGTTCAGTTGAGTCGCTCAGTCGTGTCCGACTCTTTGCGACCCTATGAATCATAGCACGCCAGGCCTCCCTGTCCATCACCAACTCCCGGAGCTCACTCAAACTCATGTCCACAGAGTCGGTGATGCCATCCAGCCATCTCATTCTCTGTCGTCCCCTTCTCCTCCCGCCTCCAATCCCTCCCAGCATCAGAGTCTTTTCCAGTGAGTCAACACGTCGCATGAGGCGGCCAAAGTATTGGAGTTTCAGCTTTAGCATCAGTCCTTCCAATGAACACCCAGGATTGATCTCCTCTAGAATGGACTGGTTGGATCTCCTTGCAGTACAAGGGACTCTCAAGAGTCTTCTCCAGCACCACCATTCAAAAGCATCGATTCTTCGGCGATCAGCTTTCTTCACAGTCCAACTCTCACATCCATACATGACCACGGGAAAAACCATAGCCTTGACTAGATGGACCTTGGTTGGCAAAGTAATGTCTCCGCTTTTTAATATACTATCAAGGTTGGTCATAACTTTCCTTCCAAGGAGTAAGTGTCTTTTAATTTCATGGCTGCAATCAGCATCCACAGTGATTTTGGAGCCCCCCAAAATAAAGTCTGACACTGATTCCACTGTTTCCCCATCTATTTCCCATGAAGTGATGGGACCAGATGCCATGATCTTCGTTTTCTGAATGTTGAGCTTCAAGCCAACCTTTTCACTCTCCTCTTTCACTTTCATCAAGAGGCTTTTGAGTTCTTCTTCACTTTCTGCCATAAGGGTGGTGTCATCTGCATATCTGAGGTTATTGATATTTCTCCCAGCAATCTTGATTCCAGCGTGTGCTTCTTCCAGCTCAGCGTTTCTCATGATGTACTCTGCATACAAGTTAAATAAGCAGGGTGACAATATACAGCCTTGACGTACTCCTTTTCCTATTTGGAACCAGTCTGTTGTTCCATGTCCAGTTCTAACTGTTGCTTCCTGACCTGCATACAGGTTTCTCAAGAGGCAGGTCAGTTGGTCTGGTATTCCCATCTCTTTCAGAATTTTCCACAGTTTATTGTGATTCACACAGCCAAAGATTTTGGCATAGTCAATAAAAGCAAAAATAGATGTTTTTCTGGAACCTTCTTGCTTTTTCAATGATCCAACAGATGCTGGCAATTTGATCTCTGGTTCTTCTGCCTTTTCTAAAACCAGCTTGAACATCTGGAAGTTCACGGTTCATGTATTACTGAAGCCTGGCTTGGAGAATTTTGAGCATTACTTTACTACCGTGTGAGATGAGTGTAATTGTGTGGTAGTTTGAACATTCTTTGGCATTGCCTTTCTTTGGGATTTGATTGAAAACTGACCTTTTCCAGTCCCGTGGCCACTTCTGAGTTTTCCAAATTTGCTGGCATATTGAGTGCAGCACTTTCACAGCATCATCTTTCAGGATTTGAAATAGCTCAACTGGAATTCCATCACCTCCACTAGTTTTGCTCATAGTGATGCTTCCTAATGCCCACTTGACTTCACATTCAAGAATGTCTGACTGTAGGTGAGTGATCACACCATTGTGATTATCTGGGTTGTGAAGATATTTTTTGTACAGTTCTTCTGTGTGTTCTTGCCACCTCTTCTTAATATCTTCTGTTTCTGTTAGGTCCATACCATTTCTGTCCTTTATTGAGCCCATATTTGCATACAATGTTCCCTTGTTATCTCTAGTTTTCTTGAAGAGAACTCTAGTCTTCCCCATTCTATTGCTTTCCTGTATTTCTTTGCGCTGATCACTGAGGAAGGCTTTCTTATTTCTCCTTGCTATTCTCTGGAACTCTGCATTCAGATGGGTATATCGTCCTTTTCTCCTTTGCTTTTGGCTTCTCTTCTTTTCACAGCTATTTGTAAGGTCTACTCAGACAGCCATTTAAGTTTTTTGCATTTCTTTTTCTTTGGGATGGTCTTGCTCCCTGTCTCCTGTACAATGTCATGAACCTCTGTCTATAGTTCATCAGGCACTCTGTCTATCAGATCTAGTCCCTTAAATCTATTTCTTACTTTCATTGTATAATCATTTGGGATTTGATTTAGGTCTTACCTGAATGGTCTAGTGGTATTCCCTGTTTTCTTCAATTTCAGTCTGAATTTGGCAATGAGGAGCTCATGATCTGGGACAGTCAGCTCCCGGTCTTTTTTTTTTTTTTTTTTTTGCTGACTGTATAGAGCTTCTCCATTTTTGGCTGCAAAGAATATAATCAATCTGGTGTTGACCACTTCGGTGATGTCCATGTGTAGAGTCTTCTCTTGCATTGTTGGAAGAGGGTGTTTGCTATGACCAGTGCATTCTCGTGGCAAAACTATTAGCCTTTGATTTTCTTGATTCTGTACTCCAAGGCCAAATTTGCCTGTTACTCCAGGTGTTTCTTGATTTCCTACTTTTGCATTCCAGTCCCCTATAATGAAAAGGACATCTTTTTTGGGTGTTAGTTCTAAAAGGTCTTGTAGGTCTTCATAGAACCGTTCAACTTCAGCTTCTTCAGCATTACTGGTTGGGGCATAGACTTGGATTACTGTGATATTGAATGGTTTGCCTTGGAAACTAACAGAGACCATTCTGTCGTTTTTGAGATTGCATCCAAGTTCTGTATTTCGGACTCTTTTGTTGACAATGATGGGTACTCCATTTCTTCTAAGGGATTCCTGCCCACAGTAGTAGATATAATGGTCATCTGAGTTAAATTTGCTTATTCCAGTCCATTTGAGTTCACTGATTCCTAAAATGTCGACGTTCACTCTTGCCATCTCCTGTTTGACCACTTCCAATTTGCCTTGATTCATGGACCTAACATTCCAGGTTCCTATGCAATATTGCTCTTACAGCACCAGACCTTGCTTCCATCATCAGTCACATTGACAACTGGGTGCTGTTTTCACTTGGGTCTGTCTCTTCATTCTTTCTGGAGTTAGTTCTCCACTGATCTCCAGTAGCATATTGGGCACCTACCAACCTGGGGAGTTCATCTTTCAATGTCATATCTTTTTGCCTTTTCATGCTGTTCATGGGGTTCTCAAGGCAGGAATACTGAAGTGGTTTGCCATTCCCTTCTCCAGTGGACCACATTTTGTCACAACTCTCCACCATGACCTGTCTGTTTTGGGTGGCCCTACACAGCTTGGCTTATAATTTCACTGAGTTAGACAAGGCTGTGGTCCATGTGATAAGATTGGTTAGTTTTCTGTGACTGTGGTTTTCAGTCTGGATGTTCAAGCTGGTTTTAGAAAAGGCAGAGGAACAAGAGATCAAATTGCCAACATCCGCTGGATCATCAAAAAAGCAAGTGACTTCCAGAAAAACATCCATTGCTGCTTCATTGACTATGCCAAAACCTTTGACTGTGTGGATCACAATAAACTTTGTAACATTCTGAAAGAGATGGGAATCCCAGACCACCTGACCTGCCTCTTGAGAAACCTGTATGCAGGTCAGGAAGCAACAGTTAGAACTGGACATGGAACAACAGACTGGCTCCAAATAGGAAAAGGAGTACGTCAAGGCTGTATATTGTCACCCTGCTTATTTAACTTGTATGCAGAGTACATCATGAGAAACGCTGGGCTGGAAGAAGCTCACACTGGAATCAAGATTGCTGGGAGAAATATCAATAACCTCAGATATGCAGATGACACCACCCTTATGGCAGAAAGTGAAGAAGAACTCAAAAGCCTCTTGATGAAAGTGAAAGAGGAGAGTGAAAAGGTTGGCTTGAAGCTCAACATTCAGAAAACAAAGATCATGGCATCTGGTCCCATCACTTCATGGGAAATAGATGGGGAAACAGTGGAATCAGTGTCAGACTTTATTTTTTTGGGTTCCAAAAGCACTGCAGATGCTGACTGCAGCCATGAAATTAAAAGACACTTACTCCTTGGAAGAAAAGTTATGACCAACCTAGATAGCATATTAAAAAGCAAAGACATTGCTTTGCCAACCAAGGTCCGTCTAGTTAAGGCTATTTTTTTTTCCCCAGTGGTTATGTATGGATGTGAGAGTTGGACTGTAAAGAAAGCTGAGCGCCAAAGAATTGGTGCTTTTGAACGGTGGTGTTGGAGAAGACTCTTGAAAGTCCCTTGGACTGCAAGGAGATCCAACCAGTCCATCCTAAAGGAGATCAGTCCTGGGTGTTCATTGGAAGGACTAATACTAAAGCTGAAACTCTAGTACTTTGGCCACCTCATGCGACGAGTTGACTCACTGGAAAAGACTCTGATGCTGGGAGGGATGGGGGCAGGAGGAGAAAGAGACAACAGAGGATGAGATGGCTGGATGGCATCACCAACTCGATGCACATGAGTCTGAGTGAACTCTCTAGTTGGTGATGGACAGGGAGGTCTGGTGTGCTGTGATTCATGGGGTCGCAAAGAGTCGGACACGACTGAGTGACTGAACTGAACTGAACTGAACCCTCTGATGGAGAAAGATAAGAGGCTTATGAAAACTTCCTGATGGGAGAGACTGACTATGGGGGAAACTGGGTCTTGTTCTGATGTGCAGGGCCATGTTCCGTAAATCTTTAATCCAATTTTCTGTTGATGGGTGCAGCTGTGTTCCCTCCCTGCTATTTACCTGGGGCCAAACTATGGTGGAGGTAATGAAGACAATGGTGACCTCCTTCAAAAGATCCCTTGCATGCACTGCTATAGCCCATGCCCCCAACCCTCCAGCAGGCCACCATCGACCCAGAGCTTTGCCGGAGACTCCCGTACACCCACAGGCAAGTCTCCTGTGGGGTCACTGTTTCTTTCTCCTGGGTCCTGGTGCACAAGGTTCTGTTGTGCCCTCCGAGGGTCTATTTCCTACACTTTATTGCTGCCTAAAATACCTGCTAAACTTGCTAAGTAATCACATTTTCTTAAACAATTGAACTGAAACATGTATTTATCATTCATAATACTAGTTAGCCGGAGAAGGCAATGGCAAGCCACTCCAGTACTCTTGCCTAGAAAATCCCATGGACAGAGGAGCCTAGTAAGCTGCAGTCCATGGGGTCGCTACTAGTTGGACACGACTGAGCGACCTCAATTTCACTTTTCACTTTCATGCATTGGAGAAGGAAATGGCAACCCACTCCAGTGTTCTTGCCTGGAGAATCCCAGGGATGGCGGAGCCTCATGGACTGCCATCTATGGGGTTGCACAGAACCGGACACGACTGAAGCGACTTAGCAGCAGTAGCAGCAGCAGCATACTAGTTAGCATTTATTGAGCACCTACTGTATGCCAGGTAAATATCATTTCATTATCAGAACCCTGAAAGATAGGTATTATTGCTATAATAAAATAATAACTTTATTGTAATCAGTATTAATATCAATATCGATAGCATCAACATTAATTAATATCAACATTAATGGTAATATTTGCTAGTGTTAACATTCATTATTAATGTTGATTAATAATATTAACATTAATATTGATTATGAATTGATATGCACTGTGTGCTATGAATTAAGATAGATATTATTCATTCATAGTATTATGAATAAATATATTGTTTGTTATAATAACTTTACAGGTGAGGAGTGGGGGTCAGTAGTGGGCTGTAAGTTCTCCAGGTGTGCACAGTTGGTAGTGGGTATTCAGTTACAACACAGCCCAATTCCAAAGCCTGTGTTCTTTCCACTGTGCCACATAGCTTCCTGTCATAACTAGAGTAACTGCCTTAAGGAAGCTGCTCCAGGTTTAAAATGGAAAATATATCTACAATAACATATTTTAAGTGTCTCAGGGGTCTTATAATTCTTTGGTTCCCCAAATAATTTAAATAGTGCTAGATACTCACTGAGCATTCCTTGATTGACTGCTTGATTGATAACGGACTGGTTGATAAACAGCAATGATCTCTTACTTACACCCATTTCCTTCTGAAGAAATGTTTATGGGCCTGACAGTGATGTGAATCTTATCATGCTTTCCAAGATATGTGTTATATTTGGCTGCAGGACATCCACAATGGCTGCAGGATGACCTCATAGCAATGACAATGCTATGAGACTTGTGAAAGTCTCGAGGATACAATTAACAAAAAGAAAGCTGATCACATAATTTTTTTTAAGGTTACATATAGCAGTACCTTTACACAAGGAAAAATGAAAAGCCTGGAGACTTGATTCTTCATTAGTCCTTCATGCCGAAGTCGAGAAATGGATATGAATCAAAGTAGTTTGTAGAACTAAAATCTTAAGTGTCATGGCCGTAACTCTCCAGTAGATGGTGAAGTGAAGTCGCTCAGTCGTGTCCAACTCTTTTCGACCCCATGGACTGTAGCCTACCAGGCTTCTCCATCCATGGGATTTTCCAGGCAAGAATACTGGAGTGGGTTGCCATTTCCTTCTCCAGGAGATCTTCCCAACCCAGGGACTGAACCTGGGTCTCCCACATTGTAGGCAGACAGATATATAAGCTGAAATTCTTGACATTTTATATATTCATGAACCTGAAGGAATAGAATGAATGGGGGTAAGAGTTGGTGTGTATTTCATGAAGAAAATTAAGTTTGGTGTTTAAAAGAATGTATTGCATTTTTATTTGTGTAATTTCAGATTGGTGGCCTGTGGAAAACTAGAGAGAAGAAAAATAGAGCCTAGTTCTTGTCCAGTTGCTAACTTACTGTGTGACTTTCCTTCCACTCTCTGGAATTCCGTCCCCCCTTCTGTACAATGAAGGTTTGATCTTGTGATCTGTAAAGTCCCTTTATGTCCAAGTCAGCCCATTTTCTTTCCTTCTACTCCCCAGGTCATTACCGCAGAAGGAAGAGTGGACGTTCTTGAGAAAAATCCCTTTGAGAGAAAACATCCCATCTAATGAACCTGGAGGACCTTACACAAAGTGAACTTAGGCAGTCACAGAAGGACAAACACCACTTAATAGGACGTCTATGAGGAATGGACTTCCCTGGTGGTTCAGATGGTAAAGCGTCTGCCTACAATGTGGGAGACACGGGTTCAATCCCTGGGTTGGGAAGATCTCCTGGAGAAGGAAATGGCAACCCACTCTAGTATTCTTGCCTGGAGAAGCCTGGTAGGCTACAGTCCATGGGGTCGCAAAGAGTTGGACATGACTAAGAGACTTCACTTTCACTTTTCACTTTTCATGAGGAATCGAAAACAGACAAACTCATAGAGGCAGAGAATGGAAGGGTAGCTGCCAGGGGCTAGAGGAATGGGGAAAGAAGGAAATATTAGTCAAAGGGTACTAAATTTCACTTATAAAATGAATAAGTCCTAACAGGGAACTATATTCAATATCCTGATATAAATCATAATGGCAAGGAATATAAAAAAGAATGTATATATGTATAACTGAATCTGATATATAACTGGACCAATGCTGAAGGTGAAACTGCAATATTTTGGCCACCTGATGCGAAGAACTGACTCATTGGAAAAGACCTGATGCTGAGAAAGATTGAAAGCAACAGGAGAAAAGGGTGGCAGAGGTTGAGATGGTTAGATAGTATCAGCAACTCAATGGACATGAATTTGAGCAAACTCTGGGAGATAGTGAAGGGCAAGGAAACCTAGTGTGCTACAGTCCATGGGGTCACAAAGACTGTGTTATTGTGGATTGTACTCATCAGTCTCCCATCGAAGACAATGAAGCTTCACTCAGTGGCTGTCTAGTGTTTTGTCTAGAGCAGCACTCCCCTTCTGGAAAAATGCTCTTTTCTCCACTCCCACCATGTGATGGAAGGAACACTGCTATGTACAACAAAAATAACTGAATCACTTTTCTGTACAGCAAGAATTAACACAACATTGTGAATCAACTATACTGCAATAAAAAAGATGAATAAGTGCTAGAAATCTATTGTATGGAATAGTGCCTGTAGTTAATAATACTCTATTGTATACTGGAAAATTTGCTAAGAGAGTAAATCTTATGTTTAAGTGTTCTTATCACAAAATAATAATAATAGTAAAAGAACTGGGAAGAAACTTTGGAGGTGATGGATATGCATATGGAAAAAGTTCTCATGATGGTTTCACAGGTGTATACTTACCCCAAATTCATCAAGTTGTGTATGTTGATATTTAATGCACAGCTTTTTGTCAAACAGACCTCGGCAAAGTGGTTTGAAAAAAAAGAAAATACTCTGTCTTGAGTTGAAAGTACATGGAGACTATAAGGCTCTTCATTATTGGAGCAAATAGAATGTTTCCTGTGTGTATTAGGATTCTTGTGGCTGCCAGAGACTTAAACCCAGCTGGAATTTTACTAATGCCAAAATGGGAGCCTTCTTGTTCAATGTAACGAAGCCACGGGAAAGTCGAGGCCAACTGAAACAAAAGCCTGTGATAACTGACAGGATTCTCTTTCTTTCTCCCTTTCCTCTCCCTTTCTTTTTCAGACTCCCATCTCTGCCTCTCTAAGTGTCAGTCTCATACTCTCAGACTAATATCTTGACACACAGCTGGATACATAGTAACTGGCCAGATCTGTACTCATATCTCCCAGAGTTGCTGTCAGAGAGGAATTTCTACCAGTTTTTCCTAAATATATTAGAAGTCTCAGGAGAAATTTTGATTGGTCTAGCTTGGATCATGTGCCCACATCTCTACCAATCACTGTATCCAGGCAACAGAGTTTGGCAAGAACATAGCAGTGTTCCTTCCATCACATGGTGGGAGTGGAGAAAAGAGCATTTTTCCAGAAGGGGAGTGCTGCTCTAGACAAAACACTAGACAGCCACTGAGTGAAGCTTCATTGTCTTCGATGGGAGACTGATGAGTACAATCCACAATAACACCAAAAGACTCTTTTTGTACTCAGGGGATGCTATAGACTGAATGTGTCCCCATCAAAATTCATATGTTGAAATCCTGATGCTCAATGTCATGGCATTAGGAGGTAGGGCCTTTGGGAGGTGATGAGGTCAAGAATGTGAAGGCCTCATGAATGGGATTAGTGCCCTTATCTCAGAGAGATCCCTTGCCCCCTTCAACCATGTGAGGACACAGCAAGAAGATGCCATCTATAAATCAGGAAGTGGGCTCTTACCAGACATCAAATCTGCTGGTGCCTTGATCTTAGGCTTCCAGCCTCCAGAAGTGTAAGAAATAAATTTCTGTTGTTTACAAGTCATCCAGTCTATGCTAATTTTTTTATAGCATCCAGAAAAGATTAAGGAGAGTCATGGAAAAACAAATACATTGCTACGTTGAATGCAAAGGGCTGAGGGTTTGAATGTGTTTTACCAGTCTCTTTTCTACAATGCAGACTTGCAGTTTGGTAAGAGATATCCATTTTCTATAATGTCTCTCAAGGATTAAGCAACAGAAACTTCATCCATTTTTATTATTCATAACAATACTTGATACTTACACACTATGGCATTTTCATCAAAGGATCTCAGAACATACAATTAGCAAGTATTAGTCAGTTTTCAGATGGGAAGTCAGAGGTGCTGAGAAGGCGAAGCCAGGCACTGTGAATCTGCCTGGGATGGTAAACTTCTGGAAAGTACCTTTTCTAACCCTGGCCTACTCAGCCAGTTCAGAGGGGAGGTGCCCTCCAGTTCAAAAGCACTATTCCAGTCAAAATAAAGAAAAGACAAAGGTCATGCTTTCATGGAACCTGAGATTCTCAGATATGGAAGAGTACTTGGAGGTCAGCTAATTTCCCATCTCTGCATATTTTTTCCTAGATCATCAGCCATCTAGAGGTTGAACCCTATTCACTAAGCAACACATTTTATTCCTGAAATGGGAATTTCATTCTTTACATTGGAATCCATCTTTCCCAGGCAGTGATTTTTTTTATCCACTCTTGAAGACATGTTCTGTGACTGACACCCAGCTAAGTGTAGGGCTACGGAGTGAGTAAGCACTGGTCCCTGTCCTCCAGGATCTTGGTGTCTAGTGCAGGATAGCTGTCTATGGTTTAGTGATGGGAACCCAGAATCACACATGCTGACCTCTGTCCAGAGAGGAAGCCCTCCTGGAAGAGCTATCCCCATAGTTGATTTTTGAAAAGATGATAGGAATTTGCCAGATGAGCAAGGATGGATTCTGGATGAGGTGGAGGTGAGACTGGTGTATGCACAGGCTCAGAGGTGAACAAGAGAATGACTAATGGAGAGAACCACAGGTAGTTCGGTGTGATTGGAGAAGTGATATTTGAGGTTTAAGAGGCCAGGTTGATTCAGAGAGATGTGGG
The DNA here is from genome assembly GCF_049115385.1 of Moschus berezovskii. Taxonomy (NCBI): domain Eukaryota; kingdom Metazoa; phylum Chordata; class Mammalia; order Artiodactyla; family Moschidae; genus Moschus; species Moschus berezovskii. The sequence goes on along the minus strand of NC_142488.1, from coordinate 126,727,310 downwards.
TGGTCCTAGAGATTGCCACACAGAGTGAAAGAAGTCAGAAAGAGAAAAAAATATATCGTATAATATCACACAGGGAATCTAGAAAAATGGTAGAGATGATGCAAGGCAGAAATAGAGATACAGATGTAGAGAACAAACTTATGGTTACCAAAAGGAGGAAGTGGGGTGGGATGAATCAGGAGTCTGGGACTGACATATATACACTGCTGCTGCTGCTAAGTCACTTCAGTCGTGTTCAACTCTGTGCGACCCCATAGATGGCAGCCCACCAGGCTCCCCCGTCCCTGGGATTCTCCAGGCAAGAACACTGGAGTGGGTTGCCATTTCCTTCTCCAATGCATGAAAGTGAAAAGTGAAAGTGAAGCCGCTCAGTCGTGTCCGACCCTTAGCGACCCCATGGACTGCAGCCTACCAGGCTCCTCTGTCCATGGGATTTTCCAGGCACATATATGCATTACTATGTATAAAATAGATAACTAATGAGAACTTAGTGTATGGCATAGGGAACTCTACTCGGTGTTCTGTGGTAACCTAAATGAGAAGGAAATCCAAAAAAGAGAGGATATATATATACGCGTGACTGATTCCCTTTGCTAAACAGCAAGAAACTAACACAACATTGTAAAGCAACTATCAGTTCAGTTCAGTTGTGTCCGACTCTTTGCAGCCCCATGGACTGCAGCACTCCAGGCTCCTCTGTCCATGGGATTTCCCAGACAAGAATACTGGAGTGGGTTGCCATTTCCTCCTCCAGGGGACCTTCCTGACGTAGGAATCTAACTTGTGTCTCCTGCATTGGCAGGGACATTCTTTACCACTGAGCCACCTGGAAAGCCCATAAAGGATAATAAGGGAATATACTACAAACCTCTCTGCAGTCCTAAATTTGCAGGAACTTGTACACAAATATTCATAGCGGCTATTTATAATAGCCCCAAACTGGAAACTGCCCAAATGTCTTTCAGTAGGTGACTGGTTAAACAAATTGCAGTACATCCATACTCTGGAATACAGCTCAGCAAAACAGAGGAGTGTACCACTGACACATGGCAACAACTTGGATGAGTCTTGAGGGAATTGTGCTGAGGAGGAGAAAGCTGATTCCAAAAGAATAAATACTGTATAAGTATTATATAACACTCTCAGAATGGCAAAACTGTAATGATAAGAGAGCAGATTTGTGGTTCCCAGGGATGAGGAGAGACGAGGGGAGAGGATGGGTGTGGCTATAAAGGCATCACACAAGAGTTTTGTGGTGACTTCAAGGTCAAGCATTTTGATTGTGATGGGGGTTATACAAATCTTCACATGTAATAAAATTTCATGGAGTTATACACACACGCATACACAAGTGTATGTATATAACTGATAGAACGTGAATATGGTCCCTAGATTTTAGCGGTAGCAATTTCTTGACTTCCCTATTGTGCTATAGTTGTATAATAATAAAGAATGCTCAAACTACCACACAGTTGCACTCATCTCACATGCTAGTAAAGTGATGTTCAAAATTCTCCAAGCCAGGCTTCAGCAATACGTGAACTGTGAACTTCCAGATGTTCAAGCAGGTTTTAGAAAAGGCAGAGGAACCAGAGATCAAATTGCCAACATGCACTGGATCATCAAAAAAGCAAGAGAGTTTCAGAAAAACATCCATTTCTGCTTTATTGACTATGCCAAAACCTTCGACTGTGTGGATCACCATAAACTGTGGAAAATTCTGAAGGAGATGGGAATACCAGACCACCTGACCTGCCTCTTGAGAAACCTATATGCAGGTCAGGAAGCGACAGTTAGAATTGGACATGGAACAACAGACTGGTTGCAAATCAGGAAAGGAGTACGTCAAGGCTGTATATCATCACCCTGCTTATTTAACTTATATGCAGAGTACATCATGAGGAACGCTGGGCTGGAAGAAGCACAAGCTGGAATCAAGATTGCTGGGAGAAATATAGATAACCTCAGATATGCAGATGACACCACCCTTATGGCAGAAAGTGAAGAGGAACTAAAAAGCCTCTTGATGAAAGTGAAAGAGGAGAGTGAAAAAGTTGGTTTAAAGCTCAACATTCAGAAAACTAAGATCATGGCATCCAGTCCCATCACTTCATGGCAAATAAATGAGGAAACAGTGGAAACAGTGGCAGATTTTATTTTTGGGGGGCTCCAAAATCACTGCAGATGCTGATTGCATCCATGAAATTAAAAGACACTTACTCCTTGGAAGGAAAGTTATGACCAACCTAGACAGCATGTTAAAAAGCAGAGACATTACTTCGCCAACAAAGGTCCTTCTAGTCAAGGCTATGGTTTTCCAGTGGTCATGTATGGATGTGAGAGTTGGACTATAAAGAAAGCTGAGTGCCAAAGAATTGATGCTTTTGAACTGTGGTGCTGGAGAAGACTCTTGAGAGTCCCTTGGACTGCAAGGAGATCCAACCAGTCCATCCTCAAGGAGATCAGTCCTGAACGTTCATTGGAAGGACCGATGTTGAAGCTGAAACTCCAATACTTTGGTCACCTGATGCAAAGAGCTGACTCATTTGAAAAGACCCTGATGCTGAGAAAGATTGAGAGCAGGAGGAGAAGGGGACGACAGATGAGATGGTTGGATACCATCACCAATTCAGTGGACATGGGTTTGGGTAGACTCCGGCTTTGGTGATGGACAGAGAGGCCTGGCGTGCTGCAGTTCATGGGGTTGCAAAGAGTCGGACACGACTGAGCGACTGAACTAAACTGAACTGAGGGAAAGGCTGCTCATATCTTCCGTGTGTATTTCTTTGCATCCTCCTATGAATTTATAATTGACCGTGAGTACTCAGTCATGTAACTTCTTTGTGACTCCCTGCACTGTAGCCCACCAGGCTCCTCTGTCCATGGAATTTTCCAGGTAAGAATACTGGAGTGAGGTGCCATTTCCTACTCCAGGAGATCTTCCTAACCCAGAGATAGAACCCGACTCTTATCTTGCGTTGGCAAGCGGATACTTTACCACTGCATCACTTGACCCATTTTAATTATTTCAACATAAAGCATTATTTAAAAAACATTTGCAGACCTAGTGAAAGACTCCATATACGAAATCCTTAGTCAACTGAGAAAGGCTGCATGTGCTGCACTGTGCTTACTTAGTGGCTCAGTCGTGTCCGACTCTTTGAGACCCCATGGACTGTAGCCCGCCAGGCTCCTCTGTCCATGGGATTCTCCAGGCAAGGGTACTGGAGCGGGTTGCCATGCCCTCCTCCAGGGGATCTTCCCAACCCAGGGATTAAACCCAGGTCTCCTGCATCGCAGGCAGGTTCTTTACCATCTGAGCACGCATGCCTATTATTAGTGCTGTTATTACTCATCTACCTTCCTGGTCCCAACTTTTCTCCACATATAACAGCCTCAAAGGGGGTTTCCCAGGTGGTGCTAGTGGTAAAGGACCCACCTGCCAATGCAGGAGACATAGGAGACACGGGTTCAATCCCTGGGTGGGGAAGATCCCCAGGAGGACATGATAACCCACTCCAGTATTCTTGCCTGGAGAATCCCATGGATGGAGGAGCCTGGTGAACTACGGTTCATAGCATCACAAAGAGTCAGACATAACCGAAGCGACTTAGCACACATGCACAACAGCCCCAAAGAGTATTGTAGAAGTAAGCAGCTTTGCCCATCATGGTCACTCCAGGGAAAATCAAAATCTTTTTGTTAACCTAGCTGAGGTATACAGTCCTCTATCACTCTGCCTCCTTCTAGTCCTTCCTTGATTCAAGACAGCAAGATTTCTGATTGGACAATAAAACTTATTTTTATTAAAACAGTAAGAAGCACTTCAATAAGGGTGAGTTTCATGTCTAGTAAGAATAAGAGTTAACAAGAGCACCAGCATCTTCAGCTTTATATAATTGTATATGTATTAAATATAACAAGTGTGGTTTGTCATTAATTTATAGGAATTTAGACATAATAAAGACACTCTGCTCCCTTGCTTTGGAAATCAGCTTATTATTAATTCAAATATTTCCCACTTTACCTGGCCTCGGTTAAGAACACGGGCACTGACATGAGGTAAATAATGTATGTTTATGGATGTGAGAGTTGGACTGTGAAGAAAGCTGAGCGCCAAAGAATTGATGCTTTTGAACTGTGGTGCTGGAGAAGACTCTTGAGAGTCCCTTGGACTGCAAGGAGATCCAACCAGTCCATTCTAAAGGAGATCAGTCCTGGGTGTTCATTGGAGGGACTGATGCTGAAGCTGAAACTCCAATACACCTCATGCGACGAGTTGACTCACTGGAAAAGACTCTGATGCTGGGAAGGATTGGGGGTGGGAGGAGAAGGGAACGACTGAGAATGAGATGGCTGGATGGCATCACCGACTCTGTGGACATGAGTTTGAGTGAACTCCGGGAGTTGGTGATGGACAGGGAGGCCTGGCGTGCTGTGATTCACGGGGTCACAAAGAGTCGTACACAACTGAGTGACTGAACTGAACTGAACTGAACTGATGTCCCCGCTCTCACACTTACAGATTGTGAGAATGTGAACCATTTGTATTGAATCCTATAAGCCTCGTTTCCTTACCTATAAAATGAGGTCTTAATCACAACTACGGAGAAGGCAATGGCAAGCCACTCCAGTACTCTTGCCTAGAAAATCTCATGGACAGAGGAGCCTGGTGGGCTGCAGTCTGTGGGGTCGCTAAGGGTTGGACACGACTGAGCAACTTCACTTTCACTTTTCACTTTCACATATTGGAGAAGGAAATGGCAACTCACTCCAGTATTCTTGCCTGGAGAATCCCAGGGATGGGGGAGCTTGGTGGACTGCCGTGTATGGGATCACACAGAGTTGGACACGACTGAAGCGACTTAGCAACAGCAGCAGCAGCAATCACAACTAACCCAGACGGTTGCTGGCGTAAGCCAATGAGATTTTGAAAAACTGGTCATCATGACACCTCCTGGCATATAAAGTGAAAGTGAAAGTGTTAGTCACTCAGTCGTGTCCAGCTATTTGTGACCCTATGGACTGTAGCCCACCAGGCTCCTCTGTCCATGGGATTCTCCAGGCAAGAATACTTGAGTGGGTTGCCATGCCCTTCTCCAGGGGATGTTCCTGACCCAGAGATTGAACCCAGGTCTCCGCATTGCAGGCAGATTCTTTACCGTCTGGACCACCAGGGAAGCCCAATACACAGGAGTAGTTGTAGTATTATCATCATCATGATTATTATTTCACCACCCACCTCTTGTGGTGGCCAAGGCCTAGAACCCATGGTTTTAGGTGTCACTCGTTATTGTAATTCTGAGTGAGACTGGTTCTTTCATTCTGCACCCTCTCAAAAACTTTAGAGAATATCTTCAGGTTCCAAGTAAACCTGTACTTATTTGGGATCTACACTGTGGTTTTCACTGAGTTTCATTCTGATATTTAGGTTTAGTCAGAGGTAGAGTTCAAAGCGGAAAAGACGAAAGGCTCTTTTATGCAATTATAACTGAAAAAAAAGTTTCTACAAAATGGAAAGTGCTGAGTGTTGCACAAATCTGAGGTCAGTTACTTTCTCAGGCCAGACAACACTTAAAGCTTTAATTCACTCAGCACTCCCACCACCTGTTAGTCACACCATTCCCATGGCTAAGGCAATGCTTTTACCAATGAAAATTCCTTTCTGGATTGCCTTCTGGGTATAGAACTATAGAGACACACATTTTACATGCCAAACTAGAGAACATTTTGTCTGGTGCAGTCAAGAAATAAACCCCTGGGTGAATGGAAGATCCAGGAACATCTAGTTGAAGGATCCTGCCAACATAAAATAAATTTGGTGGATTATTCTTCTGCCTTGTTTATGAGTTTCACTTTTTCAATTTTGGGATGCATTGCTTGATAAGAGAATTAGGAAGAAAAGCAAGGTTACCAGATATGCCTCCCTCATCCCAGCTAATGGCATACTACTGAGTGTTTTTGATGCCATTTCTTTAGGAAGTTTTCTCTGACCTTTTCTCCAGCTCCATTAGGTTGGGGCCTATTGGAATCTGTAGGAGAGCAAAATTTGCCACCCCAAGATATCTCTTTGTAATGGGGATTATTTCAAGCTGAAAACAATCAAGGCACAAAATGACTCATGAAGAAGCTCCCCCTAACCACCTAAAGAGTGTAGCTTGAGGACCAATTCCAGGCTGGGAGCTACCATCATTGGAAACTATAGTGAGACCTAAGTGTGCACACAGGGCAGAACCCAGCAAAGTCTCTTATAAATCCTCTTTGTATCCTATTATCTCCACACAAAGCAGCAAGCATTTGTTTACCAAATATTTGCTTTTCCAGCTCCGTATGAATTGCCTTTCTCCCCTTTGAAGCCCCAAACCGCTACCCTGAATATCCTCTTTTGTCTTTAGCTGAAGTTAGTATTTAAGGTGAGTGTTTCAATCATTTGGGGAGTTAGTTTTCCTGGGTCTCTACCAAGTATATATGTTCTTAAACTTGGCTTGATTTTCTCCTGTTAATCTGTCTAATGTCAATTTAATTCTTAGACCAGCCAGAAGAACCTAGAAGGATAGAGGAAAATTTCTTACTCCCCAGTAGATCTCACAGTGTCTTGTTCCTTTCTTTCAGAGTGCTCATCACACTTACAATTAAATAACAAATCACATACTTGTGAGTGTAGTGTGGTTTTTTTCCTGCTAGACTGTACACTCTGTGAGGACAGAGCCTGTGTCCAGTTTGGCCACTGCTTCTGGGACTCCTAGCTCACAACCTGGCACATATTGGATGCTCAGTAAACATTTCTGAGTTAATCCAGTTTCCCCACTATCCTTGATCTGAACTAGCTTGATGACCTGTGCCTTGCCAACAAGAAACTTGAACAGAATACAAAGGAATCAATGAAAACTCAAAGCTTAGCCCAGGTTTCTTGCCAAGAGTTTATTTGCAAAGGGATTCCTTCCGTTTGTAACATGAAGGGCCCACATTTCTTTCCCAGAGGCTTGGATGAACTAGATTTATTTCCTCTTCTCAGGGGTGGAGTAAAGTGTTAAAGTACTCCTTCCTTCCTCACCTCCATTTTAGTTTCATTTTTAGCTTGCTAATCTGACCTTTAGTTGTTTTGTTTTTTTTTTCTAAAGACACCAAACACAAAGAGTAGGTATTTTACCCCAGTGTTATTACCAAAGTGAGACTACATCTATTTCTTAGAGTCTCTGTCGTTAGAGACCCGTTTGTTGTTCAAGGTTCCTGCTTCCCACACATATGCCAGAATGTGATCCATCCTTATCCCAAAGTCATTTTTTCTTGGAAAAGTTAGGCTGTGATGTTTATATGAATGTAGATCATTGAGTAAAGAATGGTGTGGTTTAAGCTTTGCTCAGGAAACCCAAGGACTTAACAAATGCCAGACTTCTGAATATACGACTTAGGAATTACTCCCCCAAATGAGACATTTGGTCCCATTTAGTTCAGAATTTACTAAATGCACCCAATTTCCTTCTCCACCTGGCTAAACCCCTATAACATTCAGGCAAAAACTGGAAGACCTCAGGCTGGCCTATGGTCAAGCAAAGTTCTGTACTGGGTGGAAGGCTGTCCTAGAAAATGAGGCCCCCTCACACTCACAAGGCAACTTATTAAGAATTACATAAGTTCAAAAAAGTCTGAGACACTTCTTGAGAACTCCTTTTAAAAATAATTATTATTCTTCACTCTTTGGCAGAATATCTTGGCAACATATTTTAAAATATAAGAAGACATTACTTTTCTGCCTCAGTTTCCAAGAGACATGGCTACTCCTAATGATCTTTTGATCTCAGCTTAAGATGCCACATCACCTTCTCCAAGAAGCCTTCCTTCACCCCCACCAAGAAGGTGTCTTCCTCTGTGCTTCAAAAGCTGTCCTGGTGTATCTGAGCTGAGCACTTAACCATGTACTCCCTTTTACCTGTTTCCTTCTGTCTCTCCCACTGGACTGAGATCCTCTGAAGGCAAAGAACACATCTTTTCTGGTCAATAAATTCTGCCCTGGGAATTCCCTGGCTGTCCAGTGGTTAGAATGTTGTGCTCTTACTGCTGAGGGCCCCGATTCAATTCCTGGTCAGGGAACTAAGATCCCACAAGCCTCGCAGCATGGTCAAAGGAAAAAAAAATCTGCCCTTTCTTGTTTCTGGGTCTTCACTCCTAATTTTCCTTCAAGGCTTTTGTTTAAGCGCTTCTCATATTCCCCACCCTAGACTGAAATCCTGAAGCCATGTGGCTTCCTAGAGTTACTGAAACCACAGATTTGCTAGTCTAGCTCCAGTGGTTATGGTAGTCGATATTTAATAACTGGTTTCCTGAAAAAAAAAAATCCCTAGTTATAGTGATCGCTGATTTCCATGGTATAAATACTTCTACCATGGTCAATTTCAAGCCATCAGTGTGCGGTCACTCAACATCGACTTGGGAAAAAGCACAATCAAAAAAAAATGATGAGGAAGTAATATACTTTGAGTACTTATTGCCTGTCTTAACTAAGTATATTTGATTTAATTGTAAGTTTTTATAATTTAATTTTTAATTTTAACTTTTATTTGTTTATTTGGCTGTGCTGGGTCTTAGTGGCGGCATGCGGGGTCTTAGCTGTGGCATGCAGGATCTTTAGTTGTGGCCTGTGAACTCTCAGTTGTGGCATGTGGGATCTAGTTCCCTGACCAGGGATTGAACCCAGAGCCCCACTCAGAGTCTTAGCCACTGGATCACCAGGGTAGTCCCTATATAATTTAATTTTTAATAGCAGTGTGTTCAGTAATCAGTTTTCTAAATTTCTGAATATTTATCCACTCTCCCGAGCCAGCAAGAGCTCATACCAGCACAACCAAGCTCCCTCTTACTTCTTTTCTAGGAGGGACAAAAGTATGGATTTGCTGGGCTGTCTCCAGTGAACATGGGTGAGTGTCTCCTCTGAGCTCAGTTCTGCTGTTTTACCACAAAGGCGTTGGAGAAGAAGAGATTTTCCTCTACCCTTCTTGGTTCTTCTGGCTGGCCTAAGAATTCAACTTACATGAAACTGATGAATATCAGAAAATCACACAAAAGTTTAATAAGACATAAACATGGGAGAGACCCAGGCAAAATCAGTAACTCCCCAAACGTATGAAACCCTCACCTTAAATACCATCTTCAGTTAAAAACAAAAGAGGATGTTGGTAGTGGTTTGGGACTTCAAAAGGGATGGGAAGGCAACTGACCTAGAGATGGTCAAGCAAATGTTTGGTAGATGCCAAGGGACAGAGTGGACTCTGATCTCTAGGCCCTGTTCTGCCTTCCACCCCCAGCCCATATTCTCTGCAGATGTCTCTATTCTGGAACCAGGTCTCTGAGTAAATTCTTTCAGGCACTTAGAGAGAAGGTCTTGAGTATTTGGGGCCTTGATTATTTTCAGCTCAAACCCCTGACACCTCATAGCCATATAACACCTCACAGCCAACTTCCTACCCACTAAGCTCATGCATCACTCCCTGCTGAGAAACTGAATGAAGCTCTGCTAAGCACCTTACCCTGTATTTGAGGAGCAGGTACCCACTTTCTTCCTAAGGAAGCAAGCAAAATAGTCCAAGTTTGGTGTTAATGCCAAATTCACACCAAATCCCTTACAGCAAAAGAAAATTCTTGTCTTTCCAAGCCTCAGACACTGATCCAATTATTTCAAGACCCATTAGAATTCATTGAATTCCAACACAATGGAAGAATTTAGACCTTTCTCTGAGGTTTCTTGGAATGGTTTTGACTATCCTAGAGCACCAGACCAGCTACCAACAGGATGTGTGTGTGTGTGCACGTGCTCAGTGTCCAACTCTTTTGACTCCATGGACTGTAGCCTTCCAGGCTCCTCTATCCATGGGATTTCCTAGGCAAGAATACTGGAGTAGATTGCCATCTCCTTCTCCAGGGGATCTTCACAATCCAGGGATCGAACCCATGTCCCCTGCATTGGCAAGCAGGTTCTTTACCTCTAGCACTACCTGGGAAGCCCCCGACAAGATAGAACTACAGAATAGTCACGATGTGTTTGAGACCAAATCCCAGTCACAATAGGCCTACTTTTCAGGCACTAGTGGAATGTTCTGGAAAAGAACTTTAAATAATCAAAGCAATACCTCACACACAATGGATGCTTCCTACCTATGTGCCAAGCACAGGATAAGGTCATCCTCACAGACTAATTCATAAGGCCTCATGTAAAGACCTCAACCGGGGGCACCCTCATCTAAATTGTCAGCATGCTGGGGCTGTTGCCAACCCAGTGAGATCAGACTGTAGTTGGGATCAAAAGTTTCTGCTTCATTATGTGTCAGAATGATGTCGTGACTCTCTAAGAATTCACAGTTGGGGGGAAAAGTCTCTCAGGGACAATTCTTTTTTTGCCAAAATGGTGCCATTCAGAGTTGTAGGAGATGTGGCTTCCCCAACAAGGTGCCCAAGTCACCTTGACTCACTCCTTTGAGAAGCACGGCAGGAAGACATCCTGTGGGCTTAGTTTTGCCCCTCTCTGACATCCGTTCAGAGAGTTGAAATCCGTTGGCTTTTCAGGGCAGTGGGTGACACTACCCACGGTCCTTAAAGATCTTCAATAGGCTGACATTTCGCATCATTTGCATAAATCAAAGTGACGGAGGTGCATGAAGTTGCTGAGTTGGGGAGATGATCATAGAGAAGAGAAAAAGACATTTCATGTTCTTACTGATGAGTGAAATAAGTAAATTTTGAAAAGGAAGTGAGAAGCTTTGTGGGAGGAACCTTCTCAGGGAGAGGGCTGCAGTGGTGCCTCTGTCTTGTACCCCAGTAATAAAACGCTGGGGAAATGCCTCAAGACCACCCATTATGTGCACCCTAAAACCTAACATGTAGAATCTACATTCTCCCTGGAAACAAGAGAGTCTTGATTAGGTAAATCCTGATCTCGGAATACAAACTCTCTGTGTCACATGGAAAATTGAATCTGGTTTCCTCTAAGTGAAACTTGAGTCTTGGTCCCCTATGGCTGTTGATCTTTATCTTTTCCTGCAAAAATAAAAAGTGGTTTTTATTTTCCTTACTGTTGGTGTGCAGAAAGAGCCTAAATCAGCTTCCAAGCTGCTTTGTTCAAAAGGATTTTCAGTGGAAGTAAACTAAATGTCCATAGACAGAGGAAGGATGAAGGTGATGGGGTCCATCTATACAATGGAATATTCAGTTCAGTTCAGTTCAGTTCAGTCGTTCAGTCGTGTCCGACTCTTTGTGACCCCATGAATCACAGCACGCCAGGCCTCCCTGTCCATCACCAACTCCCGGAGTTCACTCAAATCCACCTCCATCGAGTTGGTGATGCCATCCAGCCATCTCATTCTCTGTCAGCCCCTTCTCCTCCTGCCCCCAATCCCTCCCAGCACCAGAGTCTTTTTCAGTGAGTCAACTCTTCTCATGAGGTGGCCAAAGTTTTGGAGTTTCAGCTTTAGCATCAGTCCTTCCAGTGAATACCCCAGACTGATCTCCTTTAGAATGGACTGGTTGGATCTCCTTGCAGTCCAACGGACTCTCAAGAGTCTTCTCCAGCACCACAATTCAAAAGCATCAATTCTTCGGTGATCAGCTTTCTTCACAGTCCAACTCTCACATCCATACATGACCACGGGAAAAACCATAGCCTTGACTAGACGGACCTTTGTTGGCAAAGTAATGTCTTTGCTTTTTAATATGCTATCTAGGTTGGCCGTAACTTTCCTTCCAAGGAGTAAGTGTCTTTTAATTTCATGGCTGCAATCAGCATCCACAGTGATTTTGGAGCCCCCAAAAAATAAAGTCTGACACTGTTTCCACTGTTTCCCTATCTATTTCTCATGAAGTGATGGGACCAGATGCCATGATCTTTGTTTTCTGAATGTTGAGCTTCAAGCCAACCTTTTCACTCTCCTCTTTCACTTTCATCAAGAGGCTTTTGAGTTCCTCTTCACTTTCTGCCATAAGGGTGGTGTCATCTACATATCTGAGGTTATTGATATTTCTCCCAGCAATCTTGATTCCAGCTTGTGCTTCTTCCAGCCCAGCGTTCCTCATGATGTACTCTGCATATAAGTTAAATTACTCAGCCACAAAAAAGAACAAGATAAATGTCATTTGCAGCAATATGGATGGACCTAAAGATTATCACACTGAGTGAAGTAACTCAGACAAAGACAAATATCACATGATATCGCTTATATGTGGAATCTAAAAAAAATGGTACAAACAGACTTATTTACAAAACAGAAATAAAGTTGCAGATGTAGAAAACTAACTTATCCTTCCAGGGTGTAAGGGGAAGGGGATAAATTGGGAGACTGAGATTAACATACACACATGACTATATATAAAAATAAACGATTAATAAAGACCCACTGTATAGCACAGGGAACTCTACTCAATACTCTGTAATGTCCTATGTGGGAATAGACTCTTAAGTAAATATATGTATACATATAACTGATTCATTTTTGCTGTACACCTGAACCTAACACAACTTTGTAAATCAACTATACTCCAATAAAAATTTAAAAAAAACAACAAAAAAAGGAGTTTCAAGAGTTCAGTGAGTGTCCCAGTTCTCAAGTGTTTATATGCACAATAAATCATTGTGAAATACAAAAAAAAAAAAAAAAGAGTTCAGTGAGTGAATAGAAAAGGCAAGCAAGCAAACAAACAAACAAAAACCCCAAGTGGTACAGCAATTTGGGTCAGAAGTTGAAAAAACACAATTGTTAGGCCTCATTCAGGAAGGAAGATCTTTTTCATGTTAATCAACTACTAATTATAAAATAGGTGAGAGCAGGCGCTGTGAGGGACTGAAAAGGCGGAGGCTGGGGCGGTGCTACTTCATAATTTAGTCACCCTGGATTGGAGAGTGGGCGTTGTAAGATTTGGCACCAAACCCCAGAGAGTCACTCTGTAGCGTGGGTTTCTCTCACTTTGGGCTTTCAGTTTGGATACCATGGGGTGGGGGAACTAAAGTCATTGTCAGACCAAGTTATCACATTACTGATGTCCACTGCCCAGAACCAAGTCAAAGGGAGGGGATTTGTGGTCTAGGAAGTAACTAGAAGGAAAGTGATCTCAACGCTGCTTTTGTGTTAGAATTGCTTGGAGAGCTTTAAAAATTCCTGGTGTCCAGGCTGCACTGTGAATAAATTAAATCAGAATCTCTGGGAGGAAGACTCAGGAATCAGTTTTTTTAAGTTAATTAATTAATTAATATTAAATTACTGTTGATTGATTGTTTCACTTATTTACAGGTATTGGTATTTTTAACAGCAACAAAAACCTCCCTAGGTTGGCTTCCCTGGTGGCTCAGTGGTAAAGAATCCACCTGCCAATGCAGGAGACAGGTGATTTCAAGGTGCAGTCAAGATTGAGAATCAAGAATTAAATAGCAATAAAGCATAGCTAAAATAATCAAGTATTCTAATTTGTTCATAGTCTGTATTTTCTCTTATAGTTGGCATGCATCATGTGTGATTCGCATTGTTGCCTCATATTAGCATTGAGATACATGTAAACTGAATACCTAATCAAGGGTCCAAGTATGGGGACTGACTTTGAGCAGACAGTAGGCTGGCAAAGCCGATGCCCTCCTCAAAGAGATGGGCCCCTGTGAATTCATGGGCTTGGCACTTGGTGTAGTTGGCCAATCAGTTGCTACCAAGTGATCAAGGTGGAGCAGAGATCCGAGAACCAGACATGCAGGTGGATCTGGGATTCTGAGGAAACAGCATGGAGAGGCATTAAATATGGAAGCCCCCGGACTTCCCTGGGGATCCAGTGGTTAAGACTCTGCACTTCCAATGCAGGGAGTGCAGGTTCCATCCCTGGTCGGGGAACTAACATTCCACATGCTGTGCGGTGTGGCCAAAAAAAAAGAGAAACAAAAACCTATGGAGGCCCCCTAGATGGGATGATGCACCGGAACAGAATCAGAGAGGGAAGGAGCTTCATTCTGCCCCTAGAACTCTATAAAGTTCTTGATTTAGGTGCAGGCAGTAGCCACCCTCCTCTTTGGCGGGGGTTTTGGAGTTTGAGGGGATCTGCTAAGGCATCTGCTTCCTGGTAGGTCTGAGTTAGTTTCATATTCAGCGTGTTTGAGTCAAGAGCCACCTGTCAGATGGAGGACAAACTTCCAAGGTGCCTAAGACTTTTCTGGCTAGGAGAGCTGTGTGCTGCTGTGATGGGACTGGTACACCAGGCCATTCCTCCATGCCTGAAGTCCTTGTAGCCTTTGGGGTCTGCTTGTGAAGATGGAACCCAATAAATATTGCATTGCAGCTCATTTGAGGACATTCAAGGGCTTCCCTGATAGCTCAGCTGGTAAAGAATCCGCCTGCAATGCAGGAGACCCCGGTTCAATTCCTGGGTCAGGAAGATCTGCTGGAGAAGGGAAAGGCTACTCACTCCAGTATTCTTGGGCTTCCCTTGTGGCTCAGCTGGTAAAGAACCTGCCTGCAATGCGGGAAACCTGGGTTCGATCCCTGGGTTGGGAAGAGTCCCTGGAGAAGGAAAAGGCTACCCACTCCAGTATTCTGGCCTGGAGAACTCCATGGACTATATAGCCCATGGGGTCGCAAAGAGTCGGACACAATTGAGCGACTTTCACTTTCACTCACCTAACAACCCTTGATAGAGTGCCTGATGAATTTCAAGTGCTGGTGAGAGAGGACTTAGTAAGCTAAGCGGGGCTTTTGGGGGAAGAAAGGCTCACAGAACAGGAGGGGAACAATACAGAAAGAGTTCCTAGAGGTACTGAATCTTAGAGAATGACTAAGTGCTCCCTAGATGAAAAGAGCTGGGAAAGACATTCTAGGCAGAGGAGACAGAGAAGAAAAAGCATGTTTCTATTGGAGACCATGCGCAGATCAGTATGGCTGGGGTGTTAAGTGTTCAGATGTGTGAACTGAAGGAGACGGAGGGACCAAGAATGAGTCCCAAAGAGGAACTTCCCTGGTGGTCTAGATCCCAAATGTCCCAACTGAAAAAAGATCCCGCATGCCACACCAAAGATCAAAGATCATGTGTGCCAAATAAATAAATGCTTTTTCTTAAGAAAAAAAAAGAATGACTCCCAAAGAAACTGACCATCACACATTGCTGGTGGGGTAGTAAAATGGCAGCGGGTGTGGAGAGTGACTACTAATGAATACAAGTGTCATTAAATGATGCAGAGAAAACAGATGGCCGAACACATTTAAGAGGGACTGGTGCCTATGGGACCTCCAGTTACTTATGTCCAGTAGCTAGGAAGGTGGTGAGTCTCAGGCTCCTAGGAGAAGTCTTGGTAGGAGCTGGCGACTTTGGAGTCATCAACTTGGTCATCAATGGTCATTGATGTTATGGGAAAGGATGCCATCACTTAGGAAGAAAGTGTAGTGTGTGAGGGCTGTGGGCCAAGGAAAAATTCCTGGAGAATACTGACATTTAGGGGATGGCAGAGAAAGAAGAGTTCATGCAGGAGCCAAAAGAGGAGCCTCAGGAAGATTTGAGGAGAAACAGCCAAGTCGGAGGAGGGATTGTCATGAGATCCCAGGGCATTGAGATAAAAGATCCAATTTAAATACTATTATATAATTAAGTCTTTGCCCACATTCCTAGTACCAGTCTATACTGACCCTTTCATGCAATGATCAATTCTCTGTAATTAGAAAGTTCCCTTTAACAAGAGAATTTTTTCTAACAGAAACATTTTTTAATTGTCCTCCCCCCAAACCCTTTGCTACAAAATGCATTTAGAGGCAGACCTCGGATATATTGTGGGTTTGACTGCTGCTGCTGCTGCTGCTAAATCACTTCAGTCATGTCCGACTCTGTGTGACCCCATAGATGGCAGCCCACCAGGCTCCCCTGTCCCTGGGATTCTCCAGGCAAGAACACCGGAGCGGGCTGCCATTTCCTTCTCCAATGTGTGAAAATGAAAAGTGAAAGTGAAGTCGCTCAGTCGTGTCCAACCTTTAGCGACCCCACGGACTACAGCCTACCAGGCTCCTCCATCCATGGGATTTTCTAGGCAAGAGTAGTGGAGTGGCTTGCCATTGCCTTCTCCGGGGTTTGACTGCAGACCATGATAATAAATCAAATCTCACAATAAAATGGGTCACGTGAATTTTTTGGTTTCCTAGAGGATATAAAATTTATATTTACACTCTACCATAGTCTATTAAGTGTTCAATAACTGTATATCTGAAAAAACAATGTATATGCCTTAATTTTAAAGTACCTTATTGCCAAAAATTGCTAACCATCATCTGAGCCTTTAGTGAGTCAGAGTATTAACATCAGAGACCACTGATCACAGTTAACCATAACAAGTAGAATAACAATTAAAATGTTTGAAATATTTCAAGAATTAACAAAATGTGACACTGAGACACAATGTGAGCAAATGCTGTTGGGAAAATAGTGCCGATAGACTTGTTCGATGCAGGGTGGTCACAAACTTTTAATTTGTAAAAAACCCAGTATCTTCAAAGCACAATAAAGTGAAGCCCAACGAATAGAGTTCTGCCTGTATTTGCCTATTGCATATATGGTACATATTATAATGTCCTTTTTGGATAACTCTCATGCTAATAAGAGACATTTCTAATTAGTAAGATGTATACCAATAAATAAGCCATAAAGATATATTGTACAGCACAGGAAATACAGCCAATATTTATAATAACTTTATTTTTCTTAATATATATATTTTATTGAGGTATAGTTTGCTTACAATGTTTCAGGTCCACAGCAAGGTGATTCAGTTATACATATACACATACAATATTTTTCAGATTATTTTCCATTATAGGTTATTAACAAGGATATTGTTATATTGATATAGGATATCAATATCCTATATTGATATAGGATATTGACTATAGTTCCCTGTGCTATAGAGTAAACTTTGTTGCTTGTCGCATATCTATTTTTTTAATTAGAAATCTAGCATTCTTTTCATACCAAGTCAAACAACTGGAATCAAAACATCATAAATGTTTTAGCTAGGTAAAAATTCATAAGTTTTCTAAAATACATATTATACGTACTTTTTATATATGTGTATACAAAGGCTTTTCTACTATGCTTAGAAAGAACATCAAAAAAAGCGAAACTGGAAAACATAAGTAAATGAAATGGGAGCACTGAACATGAAATAGAAACAGTGAAACAAACTAGATAAAAGTAAAAGATCCTCATATAGTCCAGTTGTTTTTAAACATGACTGCTGATTAGAAACATACGTGGAGCTTTGAAGAAAAAAAACCATACTTGGGCATTTATATTTTATCTTATATTCCAAGATAATTCTGATACACATCTGGATTTGAAAAGGTGATTACAGATTTTTCTATTAAACGGTAGTTTTGGTGGTCTAGAAAATAATGACTTTAAGTGGAGTAAAATGTATCAAAATTCTGAATCACCATGTTGTCCACCTGAAACTAACATCATGTTGTAACTTAACTAAACCTCAGTAACAATTTTAAAAAAATACACATCAAATAAGCATCTTAGTCTCTCAAAACATGATTTAACTGCTAATGTATGAGCCATATGTCTGGTCACTGATATGAGTGGTGTGACTCCAGAGGCTTATCAGCACATCACTTGCGGATGAGATTGTTTTTAACAAGAGCATTGTAAGTTTCTCTTTTACAAGTCCCGGTCCCTGGGCGAGTTTCCTTGCTTCCCCTGCCCCTAGAAAGGCAGAGATCACCTATCTAGGGCAGAATTCATTCCTCCACACTCAGCAGCCCTGTTATTCCTGTAGATCATCCTGAAAATAAGAGGAAGAGGTGTGGTCCCCAGAAAACTGAAAAGTGAGCTGTCAGTGTGGACTAGGCACACATGCCCTAAGTTGCCTGCCTCACGTTTTGACAGTGATATTGAACGCTGACATTTATTAAGTGCTAACTCTATGGCTGGCATAAGCCTTTAATCATTTAGTGTTCAAAATTAACCTTATAAATATGGTTATCCTTCCCATTTCAAAGATAGGGGAAACAAGGCAAAGAGAAGTAAAGTGACTTGCCTGCTGCTGTCTAGCTGGAGCCTAGTAAGACTGGCAGCAATTGGCTTAACTGTGATCTACCGCCTCTCAGGAAGGGCTTCCCTGGTGGCTCAGTGGTAAAGAATCTGCGTCAAAGCAGGAGATGCAGGTTCAATCCCTGGGTTGGGAAGACCCCTGGAGTAGGAAATGGCAACCCACTCCAGTATTCTTGCCTGGGAAATCCCATGAAGAGAGGAGCCTGGCGGGTTACAGCCCATAGCGTCACAAAGTGTGACACAACTGAATGTGCATGCGTGCACACACGCACACACACACATCCCGCCCCTCAGGAAGCAGGAGCGCAAAGCAGCGCAGTGCAGGGGTCAAGTGAGTAAATTCGAAGTCAGCTAGTCAAGTCCAAGCTCTGTATCCTAACAGCTGGCTGTGCTACATTTGGCAACTTAGCACCTTCTCCGAGCCTCTGTTTTCTAATCTATACCAGGAGGATGTGAATACTCGCTCTGCGAACCTCACCCGTTTGTTGGGATGATCAAAGAGATGTATTCCAAACGAAGGCTTAAAACGACAAAGCTCTGTGCAAACGCGAGTAGGTGATACTATTATTTTCGCAGAACCACACTCGGCAGTGGACGCAGAGTAGGAGCCCAGCACCGCTGCTGAGGGGACCTCAGCGATCCCGGTCCATGCTCTGGCGACACGATCTGCACTTTACTGTAACTCTCTGCTTGGGAATCTGTCCGAGACTTGTTCGGGACTTGGCAACTCTGTCTCCACAGTACCTGGCTCAGTCCCTGGCCCTGAGAGAAGCCTAGGACAAGGTACCAGTTTGTGGGGGTGACAGTGGGAGCGGCAAGAGGAGGAGAGGCCGTAACAGCAGCACTTTGAAGGAGCCACTTTCTGGGCGGCTACAGCACCAACCTGTGGCCAGCAGAGGGCAGCAGAGACCCTTCCGAAGCCCAGACCGTGTCAGCGCCAGCGCCGGAACCCCGCCAGGAGCCCGTGCAGCCCGGGCCTTGCTGGAGATTCAGCCTCTCTCTAGGGAGGCCTGGCGCGCTGCAGCCCATGGGGTCGCAAAGAGTCGGACGCGACTGAGCGATTGCACTGAACTGAACTGAACCAAGGGGTGGAAATTGCGCTCCGTTTAACTAAAATGTTTTCTGACCCTTTAGCAGTTTGCGAACTTCGGCCTGAAACTAGGGCAACAGGAGTCGTTTTAGTCACCAAGGCCATCCCCAATGTTCTTCTAAGCCACCGCGTCCACGAGCTCTGAAACTCTCCGTGGAGGGACAGTGGTGCTGCCCGCTTCCTTGCCACAGAGCTCCATGAGTTTGACAAAAGGTATTATCAAATTTGGAAAGAGTTCCTGGCTTTAGAAGATTGAGAACTGGAAACTTCTGTTTTTTTTTTAAATAGTGTATTCAAAGTCCCTTAGAGAGAGCTGCCATCTACATATTATTTGATGTTCTATAGTTAATAGAAAGGCTCATAAGTCCGCACTGGGAGTCACTTAAAGTGGTTGAATGGATGGTAATTATTTTAGCTAGCAATGGAAAGAAGAGCCCAGCATACTGGTAAAGTGGCCTGCTTCTACTAATTGATGGGCCAACCTTATTATTTTATCCATTTGACACCAAAAGGCTGCTGGGACTAATGGCCTTTCGAGAGAAGGCAAAAGCTTTCTATTTATTCACCTTATTCTCTGGCTTTTCCAGGGTCCCATTTTAATACCCCTTAATTACTCTATAGCAGTTGAGTGAAGGGGTTAAGAGTAATGGGCTTTGGAGTCAGACAAAACCAGGTCTGCATCCCAGCTCTAACAGCTGCCTGGGCTGGGCCACTTACTACCGCTCTGAGCTTTAATTTCCTTATCTGTAAAATGGCAACTAATTCCTGCCTCGAAGGGTTATTGTAAAGATTCAATGAGATGATGCATCTAAAGCACTTAGCCCAGAGCGGGGACCGATGAGTGCTCAGTAAATCATAGCCCTTGATATTACTCAACTATTGTAAGAATGCTAAAACACACGCATATGCAATTATGAATTCACATTGAGGATAGTCAGTGGCCATGATAAAATGCTCAAATCAAACCCTCTTAAAGTAATGAGGTTCAGAGGGATGAGGTAATGCCCCAACGTTGGTCAGAAACTGCTAGAGATGGACCTTAAGTCCTGTCTGTCTGAGGCTAGAACTAAGTTTTCCATGTCAAATTTCTTCTGGAAAGGCAATCAACTCTTCCCTCCAGCCTGAGATGTCTCAGAGCCCTGGTGTAAGGGGCTGCCCTGCGTCCCCTTGGACATCCATCCTAGAGCCCACGGCTCTAACTGAGGCTGACTCCCAGGAAGCCGAGTTATTTGCCTAAAGTTACACAGTTGGCTGAGCAAGGAGACCTGGAGAAAGAGTGGGAAATCCATTGTTCCTTAGCCTTGACCCTGTAGTCCTGGAACATAGAGTATAATTAATATTCAAGGCATCCAGTTATTCATAAACATGGCACTGGGGATACAGTGATGATCAGGACAGACCCAGTTCACTGTCTAGTGGGGAAGACAGACAAGGGGATAGTCAACTGGGATAAACATGGGGTGTCCAGTGCTGTGATGGCTCCCAGGGAGCCATGGGACCTCAGAGGAGGACAGCTAATCCAGACTTAGGTGGAGGTGAGGGTGTGGGCCCAGGGAGGATCTGTTCTCTTTGTTGGCCAAGAGTAACATCAATTGGTCAGTGACACAGTGCTATTTGCATTCATTTTTTGACCAAACATTTACTGAACGAGGTCCCTGTGCCAGGCACTGTGCTAGGCACAATAAAATACAGAGATTACTCAGCTCTGGGTATTGCCCTTCTGAAAATTGGTGCTTTCCTTTAGGAAGTAGGTGGCATGGTGCTTTTCAGTTTATTCAGAATTATCAACTCCCTCACCTTCAGGAAACAGGTAACAATAAGTCTGAAAAATTCATTAGTTGGATTTCTGCCTGGTTAAAACATCTGTTGATTATTTGTTCTTTTTGCATCACCAAATTTGTTATTTTGTGAGCACAAAAGTACACCTGAATTTCTGGAACTTCTGCACGATTATAGGTTGTGATATTAACTAGTGGAGTCTTGAGCACTGATCTTTGCCTTTTGAGGATGAAATCAAACTCAACGTCAGTGATATTAAGCAGACATGTTAGCACTAAGGTTTGTCTCTTGGTTTTGGCTTCCATTTTTAAATTCTAGTTTTATTCCATTTAGAACCGTGACATTTTGCACCATAGGTTTGTTCTACCTGAGTATATAAATTTTTTAACCGTATATAAATAGAATCTTGCTACTTCTTTTGGAATTCCAAAGTATTTCTCTTTTTGGTAAAAAAGGCAATATACTTTCAGGGTACCAAACTCTTCTGACCTAGAGTTGGAAATGCTTCTAATTTCAATAATTCTAGAAGTTACTGATGTTAAGCCAGTTAAAGTGAACAGATTACCATTGCAGTTAGTTTTGGGGATACAAATCTTAGCAAAAGGGTTGGGAAATTCTGAAAAATGTATCCCAATTATCTTCCTCACAGTCCCTTTTCTGACATTAGTAAGTTAGATGCAAACTAACAGAAAATGAAAATGTCATGCTATTTTGGCCTATGTTATTTCAATGTATTTCACTTTCCAGCTTCGCAAAGAATATATTCAGAATATTTCCAATGAAATCCTCTGCAGTTGCCTTCACAACATGACCAAATCATTACTAGAAAACTAGGTTTTTGTACCATCTTGCAGGATCTTACTTCCCTGACTAGGGATCAAACACAGGGCCCCAGCAATGAAAGCTTGAGTCCACTGGACCACCAGGGAATGCCCTATAAATATATTCTAAGTGAGTGATTCTTTAAGAAAATCTCTGTGGGTGCAGGTCATTGTAGATTGTTTCATAGAGAGATTTTACGTGCAAGGAAATGGTCAGCTCCTGCATTCTGATATTATGATGAGCTCTGTGGCTTGATTTTCACCTTATCTGGAGAATTATAGATTCAGATCTGCAATCTGAAAATTCCAGATCTGCATTGACTATGGGGTTGGGGAGGCAGCAACAAGTGTGTCCCATCAGTTCTCTCTTTCTTCTTTCTGGGACATCGTTTAAAAGTTCCCACGACTAAGAAAAATATTTTTTAGACTTTAAAATGTGATAGAAAGCGCATCACATGAAATTTATCATCTTTAACTGTTCTAAGTGTACAGTTCAGTAGTGTTAAGTATAGTCACAATGTTGTACTGCATATCTCCAGAACTTTCTATCTTGAGAAAATGAAATTGTACCCATTAGACAACTCCCCGTTCCTCCTCCCACCTCTAACAGGTTTTATCAAGGGATCATCACCAATCTTTTATGGGTCAGTGTTCTCACTAAAGGGAATAATTGTTGCAGAAACTCTTCTCTCCCTCTCCCTGCCCACTACTGGGGAACAAAAGAAAGATTCTGAAGTAGTGATGTTTTATCTTTTGTTAACTCAGATCTCAGAGCTGAGTTATGTTTCCCACCATCATTTCCCACAAGGGCTAGGAGCAGAAGTTTTGAGACCTTGAAATGCAGGGGTTTTGTAATAATAAAAAGTTTAAATTAATTTTTTTAAAAAATTGAAATGGCAACCCACCCCAGTATTCTTGCCTGGGAAATCCCATAGACAGAGGAGCCTGGTGAGTTACAGTCCATGGGGTCACAAAAGAGTCAGACATAACTTAGCCACTAAGCAATAATCAAGGAAAAAGTTGCAAAGAGATCACCCTGGGCTAATAGAACATTTTCCTTAGAAAGGGGAGAGCTGGTTTGGAATTCTGGCTCTGAAGAATTTCAGGCTGTGTGACTACTACAGACTGAATGTGTACCCTCAAATTTCTGTTTTGACCTAACCCCCAATATGGTATTAGGAGGTGAGGCCTTTGAGAGATTAGGATGTCATGAGGGTGGAGCCCTCATGAATGAGATCAGTGCCCTTATGTAAGAGACCCCAGAAAACACTCTCACCCCTTCCTTTACCTGAGGACACACCAAAAAGAGTTCATGAACCAGGAAGCAGGTTCTCACCAGACACTAAATCTGCCTGTACCTTGATCTTGGACTTCCCAGCTGTGAGAAATAAGTTTCTGTTAAGCGACCTGTATGTGTGTGTTCAGTTGTGTCTGATTCTTTGCAACCCCATGGACTGTAGCCCACCAGGTTCCTCTGTCCATGGGATTCCCCAGGCAAGAATACTGGAGTGGGTTGCCATTTCCTACTCCAGGGGATCTTCACATTTTGAAAAAACAAATGGGTTACAAAATTATTTTCAATTATGTCAAGCTAAAGAAACAGTTATGGAAAGGGCAGAGATTATTGTTTATATGGGAGAAAGATGTGATACAAAGATAGCTACTTAGTTTTATCTCTGGAGGGGTTACTTTGTTTTCTGTGTTACACTTGATACTGATTTTTAGAATGGAAAACTGCTTCTACACAAGTCTCAACTGGCTTATTTGGAATTCTTGAAAGATAGTTTTTGCTTCCCGAAAAAAGGAAACTGTTACCTTTTATTGCTTTTTTAACCCAGGTACCATTCAAGTGAGTTTCCAGCCCATTGAAAACAATTCCCATTCTTTCAGATCATAAAGTTCAGGAATGGGTGTGTTTTGGGGGAGGGGTCGCAGCCAGTGAGTCAGAGTGGATCAAGCCACTTGTCAGTTTTGAGAAACTATAGAGAAAAATGTGTTTATGGGCTCTAGCCCTATTGGGCCTGACTTTCCAGTTTCAAACCTTGATCCACCTGATTCCACCCCTTCCCCAGACAGCTAGCATCTCATAAGATTATCAACTGGGAGTGTAGATTAAGCCCCACAGATAATATATGGGGCCGGTTTGTGTGTGTGTGCAGTCAGCAAGAGTAAAATGACAAAGGTAGTCAAATGCTTTTCAAGTTAGCTTTTTGGAAGTGAAGGGGAAAGTGAAAGGGGAAGGATGGTTCTAGACAGATGATCTGGCAGGGATTTACTTGTATCAGAAGAGCTGTGGTCTTTCAGACACGGGCCTTTTCTTTCCTTTGTTAATATGGGAAAATTGGCTACTGCTTTCAGCTTTATACAAGAGAACTTCCAGCTGAGTGATTTTCGGGAAAATAACATCCGATTACCCACGCCACACCAAATGCCAGCCCTCTTGAAATCATTTCTTTTTTTTATCCTAAATAGCATAATTAAGAGTTCAATTCTGATGGTACATGTTATCTTCTAACACAGATGAATCTTTCTACAGCGAGCCAAGATAAACACCCTTTTATAATGATGCATCACAAGTGCTAGAGTCAGCCTCCACCCAGAATTTTCCCAACCATCACCTAAAAACAAACAGCACTTTCGAAGGAAAATAACTTTGAAGGGAAATGTACTGGCTTTTTTTTCTCTTAGTAAATCTCAGAAACATATGTAACACATTGGAAAAACTGATGGAGACAAGAGAATTACTCTATCACTACCAAGGTTACCGATTCACTCATGTAAAAGCTGTGGTCTTTATTTACACAGCAGATGGGAGAACTAAATATCTAAGAGCCACCTTGATGGTAACCCTTGGTAAGTATTATGGTGGAGAGAAAAGAGCCCTGAGATCAGACCTGGGATCCAGCCTGGGCTACATGACCTTGGGCAGGTCATTGGCCAACTCTGAGCCTTAGTACCCACATGTATTACGTGAAGGTAATCATGTCAATCGCAGAGTTGCTGGCAAGTTTGCATGAGATCATGGACGTGAAAGAATTAAGAATAGCTTAATCCAGAATTTTCACTTTATTATTAACCCTTTGAGCTATGGGAACAGGGGGTGTATGTGTGGGGAATGCTGAGGGCAGGGATACCGGGATTGTCAGAGCTAAGAACCAAGCTCATGCTGGACAGTGAGCTGTCTACCAGATTGGAGATGGAAGAATTTGGAGCAATTGGTCATTTCATCCAGAAGAATCTGCAGGGAGGCCCCGCTGCCTGGTATCCACCCGGGTGGCCCCAGTGGTTCTGTGCTGAAAAGAAAGTGACTGTTTTCTCCATGTCACTGACAGTGCAAGAGCTACAGGAAAGATCCCGTGGTGATGGCAGTCAGGCGGGCCCCTATGTAAGGCTGTCAGGTGCAGACGAGCGCACGTGGGGTGTGGAGACCCAAGGTCCTCCTCAGAGGGAGGGCAGCCAAGTCATGGAGCTCATCTAAGGATGCTCTGGATCCAGAACTTACTCTAGGCCTGGCTTGGGAAGGGACAGTTTGCTTATTAATTTGCGAGTTCCTTGTCAGATTGCTCAGTGATTAGAATCAGTTTTTTGGAATTGAGTGATCAAATTTTCCAAGTGACAGTATCTCACTCATCAGGGCTAGCCTGAGACCTCTTCAGCTTCCATTCAAACTTCAAGGATGCAGGAAATGTCCTGCCTCCCAGCCACTCTCTGTGGGTCTTGCCAATGCCATTAACAGGGAAGCTGGGCATCATCTGGTTAAGGCTAGAAAGTGTCAGACTGTTTCTGGAATCTCTCTATTCAGTTGGAAGAGTAGGACAACCCCATTGGGTACCACGTGGTCAGTGTTGGCGTGGGCAAGTGTGCTGATGGAGGGTAAGTTGGCCAATTGCTAAGTAGGAGGGCAGTGAACACAGAGGGTGAAATTTGTCATTTTATTGGGAACAATCTACGGGTTTGCTCCCCACCACTAAACAGCTCTTTTAACCAGCTTATATGCTCGAGATTCACTTAACAAGTTTAAAAAAAACAAAACATGCTGCGGGGCATAGGTGCCAAGATAAAGTATAGAATTTCAGGGAGAACAGAAACTTGCTTTGAACCCAGTGCTCTTTGGTGGCAACAAGAGAAAAGGACGGTGATGTCTCCAGACCCTCTGGATTCACAGTAGAAAACCAGAAGGAGGTTCGGAAAAAGGAATTCTCTTCTTTAAACCCGTGTTCAGTAAAAGAACAGATCTCTTCTTCTCTCTGGAGACTGGCTTCCTGAAAAATAGAATAAGCTTGATGAGGTAGCAGCTGGCTTGGTGCCAAAGGAACCCAGGTTTGAATCTTGACCTCACCACTCCTAGCTGTGTGACCTCAGGCAAGTTATCTAGCTTATCTGAGCCCTCCTTTCCTCATCTGGTAAATGGGAATACTAATGATACCTACCGCCTACATGAGTTAAACACATGTAAAGCCCTTAGAACAGTATCTGGAACAGACAGGCTCAGTAATATTTATTAAAGAGGTAGTGTCCTTATACGGAGTAGAGTGGAATTATTGTGTGCTCACACTGCAGCTAGCTCACTGGGTAAGACCAAGGACAGAAAACTGACCCTGGCACTTACCTCCCTAAAACTTAACTCCCTAAAACTCCCTAAAACCCTAAAAGTTACTTAACCTCCCTAAAACTCCATGTTCGCATCTGTGAATGAGGATAAAAACAGCACCCATGGTGCAGCGAGCTATGGGTTCTTATTTTACCTCATTTCTGTGGTTCTTGCCATTCTCTGCACCTTCTAATGACCTTTGGTTCGTGGTGCCTCAGTCAGCCATTCGCCATGGTCACACACTAGACCTTGTCATCACATACACAGGTGGCACCCCAACCATCTCAATTTCAAACTACCATCTCCCAATGTCATTGGCTTAAGCAGTCTTATCACCACATTTTTACATAATCTCATCCTTCAATCCATCAACCTCTACTACCTGGCACCTTCCATCTGCCTCCATTTCCTTCTTTGAGCAGCTTAGCTACCATGATCCCGTGCTATGGTCCCTCATTCATCATGCTCACTTGTCAAAATCTCAACCCTAGATGAGCCAGAGTTTGGCTTCTCTGTGTGTAACATTAACCCCACAGCCCTGGTGAAAAAAAAATCACACAAGTCAGCCAGCTGTTTCACTTAAACTCATGATGTCAGCCTTTATAGCTGATTCAAAATCATTTGATTAGTATGTTTCCAACTCCCCACAAACAAGCCCGCAAATCTAGTGGCATCAGTGTCGTTATCCCCCATCTTTTGTCTGCTTTCAATGGTAGAATGTCCCCTCCTCCTAGCAAATGCCAATGCTCCCCCACATCCTTGCAATTGTCTCCTGCCATGAAGTTATTGTCATCCTCTTGTCATCCATCTCTTCATCTCTGTATAGGCTCTACGTTTATATTTTTTCTTTCTGGTCACCTGAGTTATTTTTTGGAGGCTAATTACTTTTCTGTATAGGCTCTAATATTTGCCTTCTTTAAAAAATAAATAAATAAAAGACCCTCTCCACCCCACTAATCTCTCTAGCTACTACCTTACTTTTATTCACCTCCCTCAATGCTAAGCTTCTCCAAGAAGCTGTTGCCATTTACTATCTCCACTTTCTCAGCTGCCATTCCCTTTTCAACCCACCCCATCCAGCTTTCATCCACATGCTATTAAGGAAAACTGCTCTTAACTCGGAGAAGGCAATGGCAGGCCACTCCAGTACTCTTGCCTAGAAAATCCCATGGATGGAGGAGCCTGGTAGGCTGCAGTCCATGGGGTCGCTAAGGGTCAGACACAACTGAGCGACTTCACTTTCACTTTCACACATTGGAGAAGGAAATGGCAACCCACTCCAGTATTCTTGCCTGGAGAATCCCAGGGATGGGGGAGCCTGGTGGGCTTCCGTTTATGGGGTCACAGAGTCGGACACGACTGAAGTGACGCAGCAGCAGCAGCTCTTAACTACATTATCAAAAATCTCTGATGCCACATCCAATAGAAATTTCTCTGGCCTTCTCTTATTTGATCTCTCAGAAGCCTTTGACACAGGTGATCACTCTCTGTTTGGAAACTTTCTCCTCTTTGAGTTCCTGTAACACCACACTCTCCGGCTCTTCTCCCACCCAGGGACTGCTCCTTCTCTGTATCGTCTGCTCGCTTCTCATGTCCCCCAACTTCTAAATATTGGCACACTCCAGGACTCTGTCCTCTGCCCTTTTCTCTGCCTGGGTGACCATTCAGTGGCTTGCAGTGTCGTTTTCATACCAAACAATCTCAAAACTTTACTCAGGCGCTCCCCCGCTTCTGAACTCCACACTTACATACAACTGTTGGAGGGGGCCATCCGCTTGCATGTTTTATCATCACCTAGAGTGAATGTGGCCAAGGCAGAGTTGTGTTCTACAATCTGCCTCATTTCCACACATGTACCAGTATCCACAGAGTTGCTCATGCAGGCAAATGAAAACCTAAACAGCCCGCATATTAACAGATCTCAAAGACATTCACTTCATCCAACGTCCATGACTGCCATCTGATTCGGGCCACGATCTTGTGCTTCTGGCCTCCTAACTAGTTCTTTCTCCAATGCATCCTCTGCACAATAGCTCTGTGGCCTTGTTAAATGCAAACTGGATCACACTTCAAACCCTGCCATACCTCACTGAGTCACTTAGAAGAGAAAATCAACCTCCCACCATGATCCAGAAGGTGCTGTGTCTCCCGGCCCCAGTTGATCTTTTGGGGCTCACTCTGCCCACACTCATGATTCTCCCATTCCTCACTCACTTCTGGTCTGGGCAGGGCAGCCTCCCCCATCTCCATCCCAGCTCTTCCTAAAGCTCCAGGCATCCCTCAGTCCATTTGGGTCCCTGCTCACACATCACTTCATCACAGAAGCCACCCTTGACCCCCTTTATCCAAAGCTGACCTCTGTCTTGCTCTGTTTCAACACTTGGTATGTTTCCTTCAGACTTACCATAACTTGCAAACATTTTATTTTGTCCTTTTTTTTTTTTTTTGGTGGAGTCTACCTTCCCCACTAGACTAATAACTGTGAGAGCAGGGACCAAGAGAGTTTTATACACTAATATATATATATATATATAAGTGCACCATGTCTGGCAATATTTTCTGTAGACATTGAAGGAATGTACAATGAACCACTGTCTATTTCTGCAGATTAAAAAAATCAAATTCACTGAATATTTTGGCACCAGTTTTGGGGAGTCCCTCCAGAGAGGTCCCTCCAACTATGCTTCCAGCAGATTGCTCTTCTCTCCACATGGTCTCTGCCTCATGTGGGTGTGTGGTACCCACTCGAGAAGACTAGACCATATTGGAGGGGCATATTTCCTTCAACAAATATTTATCTGGGGCCTAACAGAGGAAATCTTTCAGACTACCAAAATCCTTCCTGACAGTTTCATCTAGCTCACTTCAAAATCAGGTCAATATATGGGAAATCCCTGGAGGACCCATGGTTAGGACTCAGCGTTTTCACTGCAAGGGCCCAGGTTCAATCCCTGGTTGGGGAATTAAGATCCCACAAGCCATTTGGCATAGCCAAAACAAAACAAAATTCCCAAATCAGGTTAATATAAAAATATATCAAGACTCAGACATATAAAGAGGCTACTGAGTTCCACACCAAAACTACTCAACCAGGAAGTGATGGCGCAGAATCTGGGCATTTCACAAGCTCCCCTCTGGTTTTCAGCATCAGGCAAGATGGGGAAATGGGCACTGTGCTCTCTTAAGAATGTGGGTTTTGAGGGGTGTTCCTGGTCCTTTTTTCACCTAGGAAGTCACCCCCTTCCCACTCTCCATGTCCTGTTGCCTCCCTCTTCCCAGAGCCACAGTGGCAGAATAGCCAACAGGGGGCTGTTGGCATAGCCAGGTACCCATTCCACACTTCCTGTCAACTATTCTCCACATGGCCCTTTCTCAGGGTAATACTGCTCCTTTGCATGCTTTCCAAGTTTCTGCACCCCCTCATCTTACTCAGGATACTGTCCTGGCCCACAGATGGACAGTGAGCCCATATACAGTGAAGCAGTCATACCAGTTGCTAGTCTTCACTGCTGTACACTTGATTTAAGTTAGAATTGTTTTTGATGACTTATGTTTAATGTAATTTATGATGTTGATGATTATGACACTGTGAGAGCAGAGAAATAATTGTAGCCCTGCCACTTACTGTATGATCTTAAGTCAAGTCCTTTCACCTGTTTGAGACTCAGTTTACTCATCTATAAAATGGGTATATTCATTTCTTCACTCATTCAGCCTCTGTTTACTGCATGCCTCATGTAAGGCACCTAAGATGTCCTCATACATGAATCACAAGGTCATTGTGGGGACTGAGCTCATAGCCACCACCGATACATGGTGTTGCTGTTAATTTGGTCCTATGAGCAATTGAAAGCATCAGGCTTTTGGTAATTCTAAGGCTTACAATTTTGTAAATGTAAAAGCTCTTAACAAGTACTTAGGAGACTTGATAATCCTGATTTCATACATTAGAAGGTGAGCAGAGCTCACCCCTTCAGGAAGACTTCCAAGAAGCCTAATGAAACTGTGCTAAGGCTCTTGGATCAGCCCTAAATCTATCTCGTCACTTGGGCACAACCAATTCCTCACGGAGTGTGATTTATGACTTGCTTGTTTCACACAACGGCATCAAAAAAATTTAATTTATACTCTATCGGCAGATAGATTTTTACCATTTCCTTTTTTGATGTTCTTTTATTGTTTTCGGCATCTGCTCACTCATTCATTAGAAACATATGTTCTGACCTGCCACAGGTGCCAGGATGGGTTAGTACACCCCTCAAAGTTTTGGCCCTCAAGGAGTGGACATTTTAGGGAGGTCTATATATTTCGCTCACCCCCACTCCACACCAAACTGTAAAGTGCCAGAGATCCGAGGCTGTGGTGGCAGCTCTTCCCTTGATGCCTCTCAGACACACAGAGTGAGAACAGCTGAAGGCACACGGATGCCCTCCCTAAAGGCACTTTTTGCTGCCTTACCGTGTGCTGACTTACTAGAGTCATTTCCATTAGAATTTACATATCAATACATATATGTAAATTAATCCTCATCAGAAATCTGATGAGGTGGGCATTATTTTAATCCTCCTTTTATAAATAAAGCTACTGAGGTATGGAGAGGTGAAGAAATGTGGTTCAAGTTCCTGAAGCTAGTAACTAATGAAGGTGGATTCAAACCTGAGTCATAAAGGTCCTCACGTCAAACCAGAGATTATCCTCATCGGGCGGTTCTTACTGACACCACTTTCAAATTGAATGTGGAGCCCAGAGTCCTAGCCTTTGGTATCAGGTGGCATTTTCTGACTGCAGAGTCCTGGGGTGGCCCTATGTTCTAGGCTGAAAACTGAACATCTGGGAAAGAGCAGGCTAACCTTCATGAATTTGTTCATTTTCCTGCATCACCTTGGTTACCTCACTAAATCCAGCTCAGATAAAAGAACTTAATAGAATTGCTTTTACAGCCAAATTAGAAAATGGGCAAAACATTTTACAAGATACAAAGTCTATGGACTCTCTGAGACTTAAAGGTAACCAATTCTAAGGGTAAAAACACTAAATAACAGAAATGAGAGTCATTTGAGTTGCTGGAGATCCTGGTTTTTCTGCTGAATTTGTTCTCAGGATGCAGAGACAAGATATCAAAGACAGAAGCAGACACTCACTTTCAACTGCAAAGCTGGCACCAGCAGGTCCACCATCAGGGGGGAAATAGATTTTCTTAACTAGGAAAGAAAATATGATTGGGAATGAAATCAGGGACTGGGTTAGAAAGTGCATCGTAGCCCCCCCCCAGGAATCCCAAATCATGTGCTCCTCAATTTTGACATCTGACATGTTTTATCAGATGCTATAAAACCAGAGACACTTCTGTTTTGTATGCCCTTGGGGGTTTGTTCCCATATTATGGGCAGTGTTTCTGATCAAGGGTTGCTGACTTCCTCAACAGATCCTGGACTGTCAGCCACTGATTCATCCAGTGGATATCAGCATTAGTTGGAGAGTGTAAAGAGTTGGCAACTGTTGAGACTTTGGTGATAAACATTTGTTTGAGAATGCATTTAGAACTTTTGGGACTATGATAATGCCTGCATTGTGGCTTTGCCATGATGTGCCTGGCATATACTAGATGCTTGCTAAATCTTTGCTAAATTTGATTTGAACTGCATGGGACGCGATGATTTGGGCTGTGTTCTAACCATCCATCGAGACAGGTTCCGCTGTGTGTGCGCACAAGCATATACACACAGTTGGCCTCGTTTTCCCCTCTGAATCCAGCAGGAACAGATTTTTTAAAAAGAGTACAAGGGTGGGAATTCTCATAGGTTTCCCAAGCTTGACATTTTTATGATTTACTCTTTAAGTACATTGCTAATCAAACTCTGCAAATGATGGAACGGTATTTTAACAGGAAATTTGTTTTTGACATTAGGATGGAACACAGCATCTGACTTTAGGCCTCGGTGTAACATAAATATACTTAGTTCGGAAGTAAAAGCAGCTTCTGGCAATTTCTTTCAGGCACAGACCAGGGAGCTGTAAAAGAAAACTCATCCAAGGTGCAGAAAGCCAAAGATGGAGACTCAGCCCCAAGAAACTATGAAACATCTATTATTACCAATATTTCATGTGAAGGGCAAATCTTGTAGGAGAGTCGCTAGTTTTTTTGGTCAAAGTATACTTCAGCCCAATTCTTTCCCATCCTTTTACAAAGAAGGGAGTCTTGTTTCTCGATGGGTATTTTGCATCTAGTAGGTGCTAATTAAATATGTCGGGTGAGTGAGTAAATGGAATAAAACAGTGAATGAGCGTTAAGGAGGTTTTCGCTTGGGGGAGGAGTAGGGGTCAGGGAGCAAAAGCCCCAGACAGTCAGGCACCATGACGGTCTCCAGGCAGCAAGGGGGCGGCCTCCACTGTCGCTTTCAATTTTAA
Source organism: Moschus berezovskii (assembly GCF_049115385.1). NCBI lineage: Eukaryota > Metazoa > Chordata > Mammalia > Artiodactyla > Moschidae > Moschus > Moschus berezovskii. Next base: position 126,694,570 of record NC_142488.1, on the reverse strand, counting down.
TGTGTGGAGCAGATGGTCGGTATAGACGGCCCTTGTTTCTACCCAGGAGTCTGGCATTATTACAAGTTGCCAACCTGTTTGGAGGATAGTTTTGAGCCTGTAGGTGTACCACTGAGTTCTGTTTTACACATGGGTTATCTGGCAGTTCACAGTGAAGTGAATGCAAGACCCTAAGATTTTAGGCAGCAGCCCATCATTTTTCTAGGCTATGTCCGAGTCAGCAGACCAGGGTGAATATTCTGGGCCAAGTAGAGCTGGCTCGCTATCTATACAACGCTTTAGTCATTAAATAGTGATTATCGATACAGCCTAGATGTTTTGTCCCTCAGAAAGCCCCACAGCTGGAGAGGCAGCAATTAGTCTTCCCATCCCATCTCATGCCAACTCACTATCTACCACAACAAAACAGAAGCAACCCTCCAACAGGACTTGGAGGCATTTCCTTACAGTGGGCTGAGCTGGGAGGCAGGTTGAAGAGCAATCCCGTGCTTCCGGCCATCTGGGCAGAGTTGCCATCCTCCCACGAGGCAGATTCCTGAGGATGGGTTAGGCATCTCTCTGGCTGGAGGAGACTTAGGAGGGGCTCATATTTCCCCTCAGGCTGGGGCTCTGGAACCAAGTGCCCAGTGGAAAAAGCATGAGGGTAGCCAGGTTCTGGGAAGCTGGGGCTGGTGAGGGAGGAAAAATGCCACAGCTCGCCAGGCTGAACAGAGGGGCCCCCGGTCAGGGACAGTGGGTACTGATCCACAGGCATGAGACTAGATCCATTCAAGCTGCAGCTGGCGGCGCCATTTGCAAAAGATACTTCCGGCTGTGGCTTTGTCCACGGAGCAGAGAAACGCCACTGATTTGGAGGCATGTCACTATCTGGGAAGGAAAGATTTAGAAGACAGGTTTGTTTATTGCTTTCAAAATGGAATTAGCTTTTTTTATAGTTAACACAGGGGCTTCCCAGGTGGCTCAGTTGTAAAGAATCCATCTGTCAATGCAGGAGACTCAGGAGATGCCAGTTTGATAGATCTCTGGGTTGGGAAGTCCCGTGAAGGAGGAAATGGCAACCCACTCCAGTATTCTTGCCTGAAAAATGCCATGGACTTACACTCCAAAGGGTTGCAAAGAGTCAGACATGACTGAGCGACTGAGCATGCACACACCTACTATGTATGGTTAATATAATGTATTTTTTAATGTGAAAAATGTAGAGAAGGTTAAAAAAATCACTCTAAGCATTATATCCAGAGACTATCAGTGTCTATCTTTACGTGTATTTCTTCCTAGGATGTTTCTATATATGTACACATTGTTTTTCCAGTTGCTGTCATGTTATTAAAATATCACAAACATCCTACTATAGCAACAAATAGAACCAACACCAGCTTTTCAAATCACTGCATGGTATGCCATCAGAAGGCAGTAACATGACTAACAAACACAATACTTGGGCAGCTCAGTTATTCCACTTTTTCAGTTAACAACATTGGGATAAGCATCTTCATATATACATCTCTACATACTTGTCCGACTAGCCCCCCAAGGAAACTTTTCTAGAAGTAGAATTACTTGATTAAAGGTGATTTGTGTTGTTTGTTGCCATTGTTTGACTTTTATTTTATAGCTGGTGTTTTGAATACACTGAAGAGAAGAACCCTTCATAAAGTTTTGTGAAGCCTTTCCTCTTCAGTTTATTCCAAACACTGGTTGCCGGTATCATACAAGTCTGGGGTTGAAATTTCATTTTTAAGAATGGTCTGGGCCATGGGGATGTTAAGAGACTGGACCAAGTTAGCAAAGCAGATTAGTCAAGTAGAGATCGGAGCTGGAGGGGGTCAGTGATGGGTAGGAAAGTGGTTGTTTCGTGTGCTGTCATGTCTGACTCTTTGTGACCCTGTGGCCTATAGCCCACCAGGCTCCTCTATCCATGGGGATTCTCCAGGCAAGAATCCTGGAGTGGGTTGCCATGCCCTCCTCCAGGGGATCCTCCCAACCCAGGAATCGGACCCAGGTTTCCCACATTGCAAGCTGATTTTTTACCATCTGAGCCACCAGGGAAGCTCAGTTGCTTGGACTTCTTCCTATAAAAGCAAAATGTTCAAGGTCAAGCGGTGATTCAGGTTCTTCCTGTAAAATTCTTGTGGATGAGCTAATAGGGATGAAGTCTATTTGGTCTCAGAGACACTATTCAAATTGTGCCTCTAACAGCGGCTGAATTGGAGTTCTCAGAGTCTTGGGCAGCTTGACATGGATGGATGTTTTCCCCATTTTCAACACCCACTCAAGCAAGAGAGGAGGCGGCAGAGAGCCCTGGCAGATGGTGCTTAAAGCCTGGAGGTTCTCATCTATCCAAGATAATGAAGGGGGCGTGGGTGTGGAGACAAAGGGAGACTGGAGGGCTGGCGAGGCTGTTTGGCCCCTTCCCTTCCTCGTACCCAGCGTTCCTTCCCACTCAGCGTTCCTGAATGTTCAGTCTGCCTGGATCTTTTCTGATAGGTCTGCCCAATGATGCTGGAGTGTCTCGCCCACCAGCACAGCTTTTCACGTAATATAGATGGTAAGGGCGAAACAAGCCCTAACCTACATAGTACAGATATTCTGCTTAATTTTTCATATTGTTCATGAGCGATGAGCAACGGCTGGCTTCTTTTAATGAGATCAAGGGCAATGAAACAATTAGCAAGATTTGTTCCTGAGGATGACTGCTACTTTTGAAAACTGCTATCCGCCGGATAGCAGCAATTAGAGGCAGTTATCTGTGTGGGATCGTAGCAATTCAGGGCCGCTGTGTAGCACAGAGTGATTAAGCTGACCTAGGCTAATCACTGCTCCTGCTTCATATCGAATGAGGGTACTGCATGTCCTAAGCACAAATGAGAAACAATGTCTAGCTTCTGACAACTGGGCAGTTTCCATCTGAACTGGCCTTCCAGATCTCATACATAGTACCAAGGTTTGGAAGGCTGGAAATGTGGAAGGCAGGGCCCCAGCGTGTTTTGAATATTTCCTTTAACCGCTTCCCTTCCAGAATCGTCTGACTGAAAGGTTAAGGGGAGTGGGTGGATGTGCCTGTCCAAGGTCCCACTTGGTCACTTAGTGCACCAGAGCGCAGTTTGGATGGGAGCACGCTGGAAGACAGAGTCCCAATCCTGAATTCACAGCAACCCCACTGTAGGCCTTGGGGGCCCAGAAGAGTCAGCTTTCCAGGGCAGGCTTGGGTGCGGTGTCCCATGGAGTGGACACCCTGGATTTTGGTGGCCTCTTTCTCAGGCTTCTTGGACAAACTGCTCCAGTAACCACACCCATCTAGTCAGGGAACCACTGGACTGGCTCATAGTGGCCAGTGCAAATAAGTGGCCCTGGCGACACTTCCTTACCCGAGTCTCCCCTCTTAGAGCCCCAGGCAAGACTCCACTGCCTTCTCAAACCCCAGCCTACATTAATGAATGGAGAGCAAGCAAGGAACACTTTGGGGACATTTAGGGAAGGTTAGGTTTTTCATATTCTTTTTTTTCCTTCAGATGTGAGTCCATACTAGGCAGTGTTTACGAAATATTAACCACCCCATATATTATGATGTCTTAAAGTGGATGCAGCTTTAGTCATTTTTAAAATAGAAATATAATTGGCTTACAATATTGTTTTAGTTTCAGGTATACAACAGAGTAACTCAATATTTTTAGAGCTTATACTCCATTTAGTTATTCTAAAATATTAACTGTAGTCCCTGAGCTATACATTACATCTTTGTAACTTCTGTCCATAGTAGTTTGTACTTCTTAATCCCCTTCCCCTATTTTGCTCCTCCCCTCTCCCCCAGGCTGGATCTTTCTTTCAGTAGGAATACAAAAGTCTTCCAACCCCTGGACTCCTGCTCTGAGCATCTAGCCCCTGCCTCTTAGTTCCATCCATGCCTCTAGCATTCATGAAGCCCCTGGTTCTAAGACCAGGTCCTGTTCAGAGAGCACAAGTCCCCATTTCCTCCCTATCCCTTTCGGATGAAAATGTCAAGCTACTCTCCAACCTGTTAAGCAAACCCAGAGACATCACCCATGCCCACCCATAGATGCTTCTGAGAGCCCCAGAACCCTCTAGAAAGTACCTCTAGGCATCAAGGAGTTTGTTTCTACCCCGGAGGATCCTCCCTACACTCTGTCCTTGCATGGTGGCCCTGACACCCTGTTCCAGGCTGGCTTCTGGACACACCAACTTCAATATCAACCCCTCAGAGAGGCTCCCCCTTAACAGTCAATGACACCGAGCACATCCCCTCCCATGGATGGAAGGGGACAATCCATGTAAAAGGTTTAGCATGGTGCCCAGGACGTTATAGGCACTCAAGAAGTGAGAGCTGCTGCTGTGGTTAATATTATTAATTATTATTTTGGTTTAGAAACACAGTGTAGGCTCACATTCACGGGTTTCTCTCCTGGCTTGCAACACTCTACAGGATCAACCAGGAAAAAGCCAAGTGGTAACGCAGGGGGTCTGAGGAGTCTCTCTGCCCTCAGTCATCACAGAAGGGAGGGGAGGAAAGGCCAGAGCCAAGGAGTCTGGGAAGCAGCAGTGCTTCAGGACTGATATGGAGGATGGAGTAGATACTGGCTATAAAAGAGAGATTTCCAGGACTTCCCTGGTGGTCCAGTGGCTAAGACCCATGTTTCCAATGCAGGGGTCCAGGGTTCCATCTGGTCAGGGAACTAGATCCCACATGCCACAACTAAAGATCATGCCTGCTGCAACAAAGATTGAAGATCTGTGTGTCAACTAAGACCTGGTGCAGGCAAATAAATAAAAATTAAGGGAGATTTCAGAAGCCTTTGCTCCGTGTGTCAATTCCCAGAAATAATCCATCAAAGGTGGGCAGGAAAGACTGTAAATCTAGAGGAGCTTTTGTTTACTAAGCACTTACTATTGGCCAGGCTCTTTGTCTAGCATTCTGGATGCATCTCAGGTGAGCTTCACAGCCATCCAGATGAGAAAATAGAGACTCAAAGTGGTTAATGTAACTCGCCTAAGGCCACAGAACTAGCAGGTGGAGAGCTGGCTGAGTCTCAGCTTCACGCTTGGTCGGCTCTGCCTCCTATTATCTTGAGAATGCACCCACTCCTGCAGCTGGAAAGGTGGCAGATGAGCATAACGGGCATAACATTTCTGGCAGCAATTTATCAGCAGATATCAAAACCCTAAAACTCAGTGGACTTTTTGATGTAGTCATTCTACCCACAACAATATATTTTAAGAATATAATCAATGATGCATGCAAAAGTTGAGCTGCAAGGATATTCAATGTGATATTTACATACAGTGAAAGATTGGCAACAATCTAAATGTCCAAAAATTTTAACAGATTTGAAACACCTATAAAAAAGGATACTCTTGAGGCATAAAATGATGTCTTAGTAGAACATGAAATGGCAGTAAAGATATATATGGTTTATTACCCGTTAAAAAGCCAAGTGATGTTAGGTTGTAAAACTTAGTATGGGCGTCAGGATGTGCATGTGGTTTTGCGTCCTGAATGCTTCTCTGTGTTTTGTAAAGTTTCAAAACTTAACACAGTATCTTTGTGATTAGAAAAAGTTAGCTTTGCTTTTTTTTTTCCCCTGAAAAAATTAGTTTTAAAGTAAAGACTTAAGAACCCACTCGACTCAGTGAACCTGAGTCACAGCTGTGAAAGACCAGTGCATAATTGCCTGGCTGCCTCCCATCTATCTTTCCTTCCTTCCTTCTTTGTCCCCTCTGACTCCACCTGTAATATAAATGCTGCTTTATGATGAAGTTGAAGCTGACAACCCTCTGAAAACACACACACATATCTTGCCCATGAAGTTCCCAACTTTGGCCTGATCAATGTGCACACACAGACACTCCCCTCTCTGCCATTTTGGCTGGTGGCATTTGTCTCTGATTTATTCACTCCAGAAACAAAGAAAATATTATTTGTATTAGCTGAGGTTGAACTAACACTAGAGACAGAGAGACAGCTTGTGGGGGACAGCTGTGTTTCAGGGCACCCAGTGTGTGTGGGGGGAGAGTTTCCTACTCAGTCTCATCCCCTCCTTCACAACCACCTGTCTAGGCCCTTTGCTGATTAGCCAGCTTCCCTTTCCCAACTAAAAATGGAGATGAAATACAGAACATGTGCTTGTATTTTGAAAATGGCTAAGAGCCCTGTGCATGCGTGTTCAATTATGTCCAACTTTTTTTGCCACCCCATGGGCTGTATGCAGCTTGCCAGGCTCCCCTGTTCATGGGATTTTCCAAGTAAGAATACTGGAGTGGGTTGATTTTCCCCCTCCAAGGGATCTTCCTAACCCAGATCTCCTGCATTAGCAGGTGGATTCTTTCCCACTGAGCCACCTGGAAAGCCCAGTAAGAGCTCAGTATTTAGAATCGAATGATCTGGTTGTGAACAGCTGCCCCTTATGAGTTGTGGGACCTTGAACAAGTCACTTGATTCTCTGAGTTTCAGTTTCCTTATCAGGAAATGAGCATGGTGAGAGTTAACCAAAAGATTACTGTGAAGATTCACTAAGATAATTCATGTGCCAGCCCCTGGGAAAGGGCCTGGAACATAGGAAGCACTCAATAAATGTTTGCCATTAGAAACATTATTAGTGAGAGTGCTAATGGGCAACAGTGTGGATGACCTAGAGACTGTCCTACTGAGTGAAGCAAGCCAGACAGAGAAAGACAAATATCATTGATATTGCTTATATGTGGAACCTAAAAAGAACTTATTTATAAAACACAGACTCACAGACACAGAAAGTAAACTTATGGTTACCAAAGGGGAAAGAGGGAATATAAATTATGAGTTTGGGATTAACAGATACACTCTCACAGGGAACTATATTCACTATCTTGGAAGAATCTGGAAGGGAAAAGAATCTGAAAAAGAATAGATACGTATTATATACTTACATATAACTGAATCATTTTGCTGTACACCTGAAACTAACTCAACACTGTAAATCAACTATACTTCAATTTTTTAAATTGAAAAAATAAATATAAAAGAGAGAAAGAAACCCAGCATTTCTTCCTCACCCCCACTGGATTCTGGAGGAGAGAAGGAGACTGGCTATAAAAGACCTCGAAGGGCTCAGGCTGTACGAATACCTTCTCTCAGCAGCCCTTAAGTGAAGGGAGCCATCCCTGGGGCCCGGCTCATGGCTGGGAAAGGAAGAATACAGGGTGGGTTGTGCACCAAGACAAGCCCCCAGAAATGGTAATTTATGAAGCTTCTCCAAGTTACCTACTCTGAAATCGCCAATGTCCTTTTAAAAGGGAAATAATTCAGATACTTTCAGCATGTGTTTTCTTTTCTACAAGTAGGGCCAGTATAAATTATACCTAAGGAAATTAAAAAAACAACTTGGATTTGAAAAAAGCAGTCAGGAAATTCAATGGCATTTCCTAGCCACATGGGCCTGTCAGAGCACCCTTAAAATGTGGGTGAGCCCACCATGGGAGCCCATGAATGGGAGCCTGTTCTCAGCTTAGCTGGGGCCTCGCTGAGGCCAGGCAGCCTGGGGCAGGCCTGTAGGAGCTGAGAGGATGCTAAGTGTCGGTGATGAAGAGCCGCTTTATGGATTTCCCACCATTTTCGAAGCTGAGTGCAGTTCATAGAACACCTCCAGTGAGAACCACTGGGGACACTTCTTCTTTCAGGGGACCCTCCCCGGAGGCAACAGAGCTTATGAGAAATTTGACTCCTAACTGTGATAAGACAGGCCTTGAAGAAAAGAGGCTTTATCCTTCATTTGTTCAGTCAGCTGGACAAACACCGGCCTAGCTCACAACACATGCTGCGAGGGAGATCTCTTCACAGTCAGGGGATCTGTGAGACTATCACACGGAAAACGCGACAACACAGAAGGTAGGTAGAGAAGAAAGCCGCCTCTGTTTGGCCAGAGAAGGCTATCTTGGGCCAGATACAAGACCACATCCAAGCTCCCTTGGTGGGCAGGGGCTACATAGAATACAAAGCAAAGTCAGCAGAGTTAAGAAACAGGGCAGCGACCACCCAGCAGAAGCCAGTGGACAACTTGGAGGCTGAGGGAGGGTCCTGCTGCCTTGCAATCCTGATGGTTTGAAGGCGGGCCCTCACACCCACTGTAGACATTCAGAAAACCTGCCTTGAGCCTTCACACACCACAAAAATTAACTGCCACCTACATGGCACTTACTATGTGCCACTTGACATGAGTAATCTCACTCATCCTCCTTTAGTTCAATGATACTCAGTTTTACAGATGAGGAAACAGAGGCCCAGAGAGATGAAGTGATGCGCCCTGAGGTCACATGGTTAAACAACAGTAAAGCTGACCCCGCCCCAGGGCGCCGGGGTCTAAAGCCATATACCAAATGATACTGTCTCTCCAGTAACCCCATCAATGACAGACATCAGCACCCTGTGATCCAAATCACAATTTCATTCATTCACTAAATATTTATTGAGTACCTTCCATGTGTCGGACATTAGGGTGGTACTTGGAAAACAGCACTTAACAGACCGACAGAGTCTAGGGGGTAGGAGGAGATAAGAAACCCGTAAAATGCACAACATGCCCCATGGTGACGCATGCTAAGAGAAATAAAACAGGGAAAGACAGTGACAGGGTGGGGACTTCCATGTTTTAAATAGATTGTTCAGGAAGGCCTGTCTGAAAGATGACATTCTAACAGATTTCAATGAAGGGGAAGTCTTGCAGTTACCTGGGAAAGAGCATTTCAGGAAGAGGGGAGAGAGGAAGTGCAAAAGGCCTGAGGCAGTACTGTACCTGTCACAGGCTAGAGAGAGCAAGGAGGCTATGCTGGGGCGAGGGAGGTGGGAGGATAGTGAGATCAGAAAGGTGATAGGGGCTCAGGCAAGTGAGGGCCCCCTGAAAGACCTTGGATTTGATTCCAAGTAAGACGGAGAAGGCGATGGCACCCCACTCCAGTACTCCTGCCTGGAAAATCCCATGGACGGAGGAGCCTGGTGGGCTGCAGTCCATGGGGTCGCGAAGAGTCGGACACGACTAAGCGACTTCACTTTCACTTTCAAGATGAGAAGTTACTGGAGGATTTCGAACAGAGAAGTGATATGGTACAACTTTCTGACTGCTACTTTGAGAACAGACTGAAGGGGAGCAACGGTAGAAGCAGAGAGACTGATGAGGCAAAAATCCAGTGGGGAGAGGATGACTCTTCAGACTAAGGGGACAGCAGTGGAGGTGGAGAGACATGTTCAGAGCTCAGACAAACTTTGAAGGTAGAACTTACAGAGTTGTTCAAAGGGTTGGATGTGGGGTATGAGATAAAGAGAGGAGTTAAAGATGACTGCAATTAATTGGAAGGATGCACCTGCCATTTAGTGAGACTATGGACAGAGCAGGGTGAGGGGAAGATCAAGAGTTCAGCTTGGGGGACGTCCCTGGTGGTCCGGTGGTTAACACTTGGCATTCCAGTGCAGGGAGTGCGGGTTCGATCCCTGGAAGGGGAGCTCAGATCCCACATGCTTCTCAGTCAAAAAACCAAAACATAAACAGAAGCAATACTGTAACAAATTCAATAGACTTTAAAAATGGTCCACATCAAAAAAAAAAAAAATCTTAAAAAAAAATTCAGCTTGGGACCTGTTTGGTTTAGATTCCTATTAGCTATGTGAAGTGAAGATATCTACTAGGCAGCTGTGTAGATAAGTCTGAAATCCAGTCTGGGTAAAGATACGATATTTCATCAGCACAAAGGTGGTGTTTATGTAGATGGTATTTAAGACAAAGAGACTAGAATAGATCCCCCAGGGCGTGAATGTAGAGAGAGAAATTGAGATCAAAGTCCTAGGGCCCTCAAATGTTTAAGAGATGCAGCCTTGAAGAGAAGAGGACATTCAGCAAAGGAGACTGAGAAGGAGGGCTAAGCAGGGAGACAGGTGGAAAACCATGAGTGTGATATTATGGAATCCAAGTGAAGGAGGTTATTCCAACAGGAGGGAGCAATCAACTGCAGCAAATGCTGCTGATGAGTCAGCTAAGATGAGGACAGAGAAAGACCATTTGCTCTGGAAAGTGGAAGTCTCCCACGAGCCTGGATAAGAGCGGTTTCAAAGAGTGATGAGGATGACAGCCTGAGTGGAGCAGATCCGAGATAGCAGGAGAGGAAGAGGAAAGAGCATGCAGGGACACCTCTTAGGAGTCTGGCTGTGAAATGAAATCAAGAAATGGGACAATAAGCAACCAAGAATTGGTTATATCTCGGGTTGGGTTTACCAGGCAAGCAGGAGAGAGAAAATGAGGGATGACAAATTGCTGGTGCTGACAAATGATGGTCATATACTCAAGGCAATATGTTTAGAATTAACTCAGAGTCAAATAGCCAAAGTGGAAGATTTAGCTATGCATGAAGAGCCTAGGGTTCTGACCCTTCCTAGGAGCCAGATAGAGCCTCTGAATCCCATTGATCACATGGATGGGCTTTTACCCACGCATCAATTCCCCAAACGACTCAAGAGCAGCCATTCCTGCAGCTGCTCTGAAGTACTCAGTACACCCTTAGACAGCACCTCCGTGCTCTCCACCCAGCCCCTGGTCCCCAGCGTTAGCTTTAGTACCTGCTCCTACTATGCTCCCCTTCCACAAGTTTCCTGAACTCCAAAGAGTCTCTGAGAAAACCATGTCACCTGACTGGAAAAGTTATTTCTAGGAGAGAAGCAAATTCTGAAAGGCTAACGAGGCTAATACACCAATTCCCTATCCAGACCCAGAGTCTGGCCAGTCAAGAGTGATGGCTTCTGAAAACTGGTGAGCTCTTCACCCACAGGCAGAGGCCCCCTCCTGGGAGGCATGTCCATCCTCCAACGGGACCAGGGCATTCAACCCATAAGCTCGGCACCTTTTGGCATAGCTGTCTTGAAGTAAGTGTTTTGAGATGAGACAATGCTTTAAAAAAAAAAAATCACCCAATAGTGTGTGCAATAGACACCCCCAGTGCTGTTAAGGGCGGGGAGAGGGATGCGGATAGACATTCATTTTATCCACCTCCCTCTGGCCCCACCGCAGCTCCCCACAGCACCCACTATTAACTGAGAGAAGGCTGGGTATTTCTACAGGGGACACATATGCCCAAGTCCTTTGGTGTCCTTGCCCTGTCAGACCAAGGTAGTAATAATAATAATAATAATGGTGCTCTCATCGCATACTGAATGTGAACCCAGTGTTTAACATAATTGAGGACACAATGAAATCGGTATATTAATTTGATTCAAGTGTCCTTTTTTTCCATTTTTTTTTGCCCACGCCATGTGGCTTGTGGAATCTTAGTTCCCCAACCAGGAATGGAACCTGTGCCCCCTGCAGTGGAAGCATGGAGTCTTAACCACTAGCCCACTACGGAATTCCATAAACAGTGTCCATTTTCAAGCGAAACTTCTGAGAAAGGGGTGTGGCTTCTCACTAAACAGCGTGATGTGCCTTTAGCAAATATACACACATCTCAGAACATCAGAACTGTCCTTTGATGATAGCCCGATAGGGAATTCCAGCCCCTCCCTCCCGACATGCTCACCATTCCTCAGCAGCACATCTCCGCTCGGGCTGGAAGGGTTCTGTCCCTGGGGGCTCTTGACATTGCCCAGAGCTCTGGAGAAGTGTTCATCCACCACACTGCTAATGTCCCCTTGGAAATAGGTGAAAAGGACACAGCGGGAATTCCATTCAGTTTTGATAGGGCTCTGTGTGTGGACGGTGGTCTTCGTCACGTCTTCCATGGTGACTCAGGGGAGAGCTGCGGAGCAAACGCAAAATATTACTGGCACTCTTTTTCCAAGTGGTTTGGCTAAGTTGGCAGAAGTGGCTTCCTTGAGGACAAGCAGTTTGCACCTAAGGTTCAGGTTCTCTCACTGGGGCTCCCAGGAGCTGCGCAGCTGCTGAGCAGTCTTCAGGAAATAAGATAAAGTGCTGAAGGGGTCCTCTCTTATAAATGTGAAAGAGTGTCTGGGAACGTGATTAGAAGAGCATCAGGAAATAAAAAAAAAGGGGGGAGGGGGGAGAAAAAGGACACTGAAGCCAAAGACTGCAGTAATTTGCCAGCTGGGGAAGTGTCTGCCTCCCACTAGATTCCCCTGAACAAGGGCATGAGTACTCCAGTAGACCTTGACTAAGCAATCAGTAGATACTGACAATTTGTTTCCCTAGCAAACCTTGATTTCTACCTTGCCCACTTCTGTGCAGGAGCACCAAACACACCAAATTCTCCTGCTCTCCCTGACATGGTGATTCGTGTGGGATGGGGTCCTGCACCCACCCCCACCCCATCTTAGAATTAGCAATTACAATCAACCAGTCCTAAGGCCTCCAGACAGACATACTCTGCCCAGAATCACTTAGAAAATGTCAGAGCTTTAAATCCAGGTCCATATTCTGTTTTATTTTTTTTTTCGGCTGCACCGAGTGGCTTGCAGAATCTCAGTTCCCCAGTGAGGGACTGAACCCGAACCATAGCAGTGAAAGCCCAGAATCCTAATTACCAGGCCGCCAGGGAATCCCCAGACAGATACACTCAATGGAGCTAACATTTTGCACACTGATACTCTGTTGGGAAAGAGCACTCTGTTCACCAGGCTTCCTGTGCGCCTAGAGCGGTGCCTGCCACCTAGCTCAACATCGAGCATATGCGCCAACAGTCATCTGCTGAATTGCCTTCAACTTAGCCTCAATGGGTCCTACCTGTGAGCTCCTTGAGGGCAGAGGTTGTCCTTTTTTGCACCCAGGCAGGGACCAGGCACGCAGACGGAACTGCAGAGAGGCAGTGGCCTTCCTTTACCAGGGAAATAACAGGTCTGGGTGCTTCGTCACCTCTGGCCATCCAATCCAACTTGCCCAGAGTTCTGGCTAAAGACATTTTGAATCTAGTCATTCTGATGCATATAATGCAAATGACTAGAGTTGAATAGCCGGTCTCCTGGTCTAGTCTCTGAGATCCAGGAGGATGGGGGCCATTTCTTATTCATTTCTTTATCTCTAGCACCTAACGCCAAGTAAACAATGGCTGAGTGCTGAAATGCCATTTCGTGCAGAGAAAGCACAATGCAAGGAAATCACACCAATTAGGGCTCAGAGGACCTGGACTTGCCCTTGACTGGGTGTGTGCCTTTGGGGAAATCACAGCGCCTCTCTGGCCTTCAGATTCCTCTAGGGTAAAATGAAGAGGTTGGGGTAAAGGAATCCTGCAGCCTATTTTATTTTTCTGCCAGAAGTGTCAGTCGATTATCATGGGAACATTAGGAGGGAATCTGGGAGTAAGCAGAGGACCCTTCTTTAAAAGTTCTCCTTTCAGAATCTTAGCCTCCGTCACAGCTGGATTCTGTTGTCTCTAGAAGCTTTTGATTGAGCATGTCAATCTGTTTCCCACTGGGTGATAGACACGTTAAGCATCACCAGGCACCACCCTAGAAAAATGAATCCACTGTATTCTTATTTCAAAAAACATGGGAACCACCACGTTGAAAAACCATCTAGCTGTGTTTCTAAAGTTAAATGTACGCTTACCATAAGACCCAGCTTCTAGACACATGTAACCAAGAGAAACGAAAACAGATGTATGCACAAAGACTTCTACGTGAGTGTTCATAGTGGCTTTGTTTATAAAAGTGAAAACAGCCCAAGTGTCCATCACCAGGAGAACAAATAAACGAACTGTGACATTTTCATACAATGGAATGTTCTTCAGCCATAAAAAGGCACAAACTACATCCACCCAACAGCATAGATGAATCACAAAAACATTAACCTGAGTGACAAAAGCCAGACACAAAGACTGCATATTGTATGACTCCACTTACATGAAACAGACACAAATAATCTATGGTGATAAAAATCAGGACAGCAGTTGCCTTGAGGTAGAGCTTGGAAAAGAGTGAGAGTGGACTCACAGGGGTGCTGGAAATGTCTTACATCCTGAAGAGGGTGAGGGTTACATATGGATGCAGATGTGTCAAAACTCATCAAATTGTGCAGTTCAGATCTGCAAGTTTCACTGAAGGCAAATTATTCCTCAGTGAAAAAGCACAAGATATCTTCAGATACTTGGGAGTTCGAGCAATAAAACAAAGGTGTAATCCATGAGCACGTTATGGCATAAGTCAAAGTATAATCTCACTTACCTGTGGAATTTTAAAGAGCCAAACTACAGAATAAAATGGTCGTTCCCAGGAGCTGGGGGGGAAAGAACCAATGTTGTTTAAGGGAATAAATGTGCAACAAGCAGTGAACAAGCCCACACAGTGCAGTGAATCTAGACAATACTGCATTCTAATCATCAAACTTGCTAAAAGACTAGAATTTAATTATTTGAACCAATAACAAGAAAGGGTAATGATGCATCATGATAGAGGTGTTAATTATGGACATGATGGTAATTGTATGACAATATATAAATTTATCATATTAACATGTTGTACATGTTAAATCTACACAATGTTATCTATCAAATATATTTCCCAAAAATAGCAAATAAAATGAATAATAATAAAGCGATGGTATTATGAATGACCAAGTAATGATAAGCATGGATGCAGTCTTTTTGCTAAAGCTGCAGTTCACAGAAGACCTATTCTGTCTCAGAGGCTCCAAATATATTTTCTCCAATGTTTACAACCCTCAGACTAGGTGCTATTATCCCCATTTTAAAGATGAGCAAATCTGGGCTTAGAGAAAGAGGAAATCAAGGGCCGAAGTCATGCAGCTAGGTGGTGGCAGAGCTGAGGTTTGACCCCAAGTCTCCCTGGCTTTGGTGTCTGGCCTTTTCTCACCATCCCTTTCTACCTGTCGGGGCGAACAGTCCCTTCCCCTCCATGGGACCCCCATCCTGATCCAGTCCCCTGGCTCCCAGTCAAGCCGTCAGGCGGTCTGTCTGTGTGTTCTCATGGGCGTCTTCTGGAAGCCTTCATCTGCAAGGGCAACCCAGCACCTTTGTGGGTCTTGCCCTCTTACCCTCTTGCCAGTGGCTGGTGCTGTAGCTCAGGTATGACCCAGCCTGCCACCTCTCCTTGCTAAGTCTCCCTGAAGCCATGAGAAGCAGCTGGCTGGACCCCTGAGACATCAATGCCGTGAACCACGCTCCTAGCCTCCCTGGGCAAAGACCACAGGCTAGTTCCATAGAAATAGAGCAGATCCCCCTCACCTGGGGAGCTCAGACCTCACACAACTGCAGATCCCCAATAAATCTCAAGTCCTACACATGCCCCTCTTTTCTGTGCCAAACACATGGACACATACTCTAAAGGAAAGCCCTGGAGTATATCTCTGGATCACAGCTCACGAGCAGTTCCCTGGCTGTCCTCAGGGGATGAGGGTCTGTATTCAAGGGCTATTCAAATCTGTGAGCTGTTACCTGTTTTAATTCTTTACAGAATCACATCTCACTGAACCTCTGGAGTGACTTGAGCGGTTTCATCCCCACATGAACCCTCTTTGAAGGGTCTCTTTCCTGAGGAAGTGAACTGGTGGGGTGGGTCTGGCTTAGAAGGAGGTGCCGCAAAGCTGGAACTGAGGGTAGGACTTTAAGGCCAAGATGCTGCTGTATTGGTGCCTGGCTTTGTAGTGAAAGCCTCTTGCAGACAAAACCCTTGGCCTTGGCCAAGCTTTGCCAGCTGTGCAGTTCAGATAGTGTAATTACAATATTCCCCAGTGCTCAGAAATTTAAGACACCAAGTAGGCATTGAAATACTGCCTGGTTTTCGGCCCAAATATTTTGGGCCAAGAGGAAAGCAAGAGCAACAGTTTGGCCTCCATTCTACCAGGATGCCGACCTGCACACGCTTACCACCCTTCTGAGAAATGGTACCCAGCACCCCTGGGGTTGGGATGGGGAGTCTGAGAGGTTGTCACAGTGATCACTTGGAACAAAGCCCCAAAGGCACCGGAAGGCATCTCCTTAAGCAAAGCATGTGATGCCCCCCCTACCACCACCACCTTCCCCCAGCCCCAGTTCCTTCTCAGTTGAATTCCCATCCCTCCGGCCTCCCGCAAAGTTCCCACATCTCTCACCTTAATTCTCGACCATCGGTGGCGGAGACACAGCAAGATGCTATGGCCGGGCAAAGGTGTGTTTTGCTGGCCGGAGCTGCCTGGCCTGCTTTAGAGCAGATCGGTACTGGTCCGAGCAGGGCTTGGCGATCTTGTGCCCTCCCCTCGCTAACTTTCTACCCCTCTAGCTGAGCCTATACGAAGCATTTCCTGCTAGCTATCTATTAAGAATGCAGAAAATGTACTCCAACAAGTCAATCGGGTTGGGCACCTGCAGGAATGAGGAAAATAGGTAGTTCTTTTTTTATTTCTTTCTTTTTGCATTAAAAAAAAAGTGCTTAGCGATATTGTCTCTTAAAGTGGGCAGCCAATTGTTTGCCCGGAAACCACACACAGAGTAGTAGCGTCTCCAGCATCAGTGCTGGGGCTGGGATCCAACTGATGGGACTTTCAGTCTCCGAACCAAGAGAAAGTTCCTGTGGGAAGAGAAAGGGAGCCCAGCCCTCTAGGATTCTGGACTTTCTCAGGCTTCCATGGGCCCAGAGGGATCGAGGACTTCTCCAAACCTGCAATAGATGAAGCAGTTCAGGACTCCAGCTTCAGGCTCATAGCAAAGGAGTCCCAATCCACATTCTGAAAAATCTTCAGACCATCATTCAGACCCCAAAGCCTGGAGCCATTCTTTGCTTCGCCCATTCTTTGTTTCAACCATATTAACAGATATTTATTAAACACTTACTGTATGCCAGGCACCATTCTGGGAGTTTTGTTCCATAGTGAACAAAACAGACCAAATCCCTGCCTTCAGGGAATAATAAATATGTAATATGTTTTATGTTTTCCTACAGTATATGGACTTGTCAGGTGTCAGTAAGTACTATAAAGAGAAATTAATCAGCCAGGGAATAGGAAGTGTCTCATTTATCTAGGATGTTCATGAAAAAATTTTCTGATGAGGTGACATTTGATCAGAACCCTGGGTGGTGGGGGGAAGCATGTCAATACCTGCTTGCCTGATAACTGGGGGAACATCTAATACAAAAAGTGGGATCACACCCAACCTGTTCACAGAAGGGTGAGGAGGCCAGCATGGCTGGAGAGGAGGAGAGAGGAAAGATGCGGCCATGGCACAGAAAGCCTTCTCGGTCATGCTTAGGCTGTGGACTCTTCCTGTAAGTGAGAAGGAAACCCGTTGGAGAGGTTGGAGGAAACCATCAACAAATCTTGATACACAGAGCATCAAAACACATTCCCATCCCGTCCTTTTCTCAGTTAACTCCGTCCTTTGTCACCACCTCGGCCCTGCTCACTCTCCTGCAAACCCCCATCATTTTTCTGCAGGACCGCAGCTTCAGAACTCAGTACTTCCACTTTTCACCTTTCTAATTCTTCACCCCAAGACAGCTACAGTGATCATTTGAGGATGTGCATTAAACACTGTCACTCCTTGTTGAAAAGCTTCTAGTGGTTGTTCTTTCCTGACCTTGCCCCAACCTTGCTCCACTCCAGCCCCACTCACTGCTGACTGGTCCTTGACCCAGGATGCTTATCCCCCAGACCACCTCCTGACTCGCCCTCCTCTTCAATGAAACCTGGGCTCTGTCACTGCCTCCGAGAAGCCTTCCCTCACCATCCTATCCAAGCCAGCAGCCTCTCATACTCTCTTTCCTCTTCTCCCACTTCCTATTTGTTCAGGGTACTTTCCACCTCTGGATGTCATGTTGCAGAGCTCTTTGTTTATAGTTGGTCGCCCCTTCTAAAATCCTGCCTGGTATATGTATTACTAGGATTTCTGTAAATATTTGCTGAGTGAATGAGTGAGTAGTGAGGGGAGAGAGAAATTATTCAGGTATTCACACAAATAAATAGACGACCGCAAAGGCCATGAATCAGTATCTGGTGCCAGGTGAGGCTGTGATCAGGATGCCTGAATTCATCAGCGAAGGCCAAGTCGTCTTCCCTGCGCAAATAATGCTCGAGCTGAGATCCCAGAGGCTGAGAAGGAGTTAACCACGCGAAGAGGGGAGAGATGACTGGTCCAAGCAAAGGAAACAGTATGTTCAGCAGCCCTGTGGTGGGAGGGGCCTGGCAAATATGAGTCACGGGGAAAAAGGTAGGGAGACAGTGGCAGGGAGTGCCTTGCGAGGTGAGCTGGAAAAGTAAGCAGGAGCCAGAGCCAGCAGGGCTTTGCGAGCCCTATGGAAGAACTCTCTTTCCTAAGAAGAAGAAGAAGCTATTAAATGGTTTTATGGAGATGTGTGTTGAGAATGGGGAAGGGGAGGGAGTCAGAAGTGAATCAAACCCACGACCCCGATAGTGAAAGCGCAGAGTCCTAACCACTAGACTGCTAGGGACGTCCCCAGACATGCATTTTGAAAACTTTGGTCTGACTGCAATATCAAGAAAGAATGGAGGAAGCATGTGGCTGTGAAGAGATCACTTTGTGGTCTAGGGTAGAGAGGATGGTAGCTGCATCTGGGAGTTGAGGTGAAAGCAGAGAGAAGTGGATGGATTCAAGATGTATTTAGAAAACAAATTTGATACTGAATTGGATACAGGGAATGAGGGGTCTCAAAGATGATAACTCATAGGTTTGGAGGGTGCATAACTTCATTGATGAGTGTGCCTTGCAGAGCTATGAAATATTGCTAGTGTGTCTTCTTTAGGAGAGGAAATCAAAGATTTCTGTTTGAACATGTTGATTCTGAGGAATTTTTGAGCTAAGAAAGGATGACAGTAGTCCATAGGCAGATAGGTCTGAGTTGGAGATAGAAACATGGAAGCTAATGTTACATAAACCGTCATTAAAGCCTTGGACTCTAACTCACTCAGGAAGAGTAGAGACTCAAACATAGAAAAGAACTAAAGCACTCTAAAAAACTAAGGGAAAATAAAAGAAGCAAGACCTGTTCATGTAACTGCAACCTTTACAGACAGGTGGAAGTGACGAACCAACAGACATTACAGAGAAAGAATGGCAAAGGAGAGAGGATAAACATCACGAGAGTGTCAGGACCCTACAGCCCAAAGAGGACCATGTTTCAAGATGGTGGAACCCATCACCTGGGTCCCAGCTGCTGAGATGTGGGAGAATCTGATGCCTGAAAATTGGATTTAGTAGCACGGAAGTCATAAGTGATTTTAGTGAGAGATGCTTGCTGGAGTGATAAGGCCAGAGGCAGGCTCCAGTGGAATTGGAGAAGAAGAAAGTACCCACAATGTGAAGAGGAGTTTGCAGGAGTCTGGAGGTGAAAGAGCGGAAAGATAGAGCAGAACCCAGGAGTGGGAGCATCAGGGCTTGAATGACTTGGGATACATTTCAACATGATTAAAGACCAGTGGAAAGGATCCAGTTCAGACCAAGAGATTGAATATACCACAAAAAGAAGGCATTGTTAATATAAAGAAAATATTAGAGAAAGCAGAAGGAGAGAATGGGATCAAAGTCCAGGTGGAAAGATGGGCTTTAAATACAAGGATGGACTGTTCTGTTTTCAGAGGAGAAAAGGGACATAGAATGGTCCCAGACATACATAGTTTATAACTTTGGTACCTATGGTAAGTATTTATCTACTTATTTTCAGTAAGAAAGGAATTGGACTAAGATGCAAGAGATCTTGACTTTTGTATAAGTTCTTCCCCTAAATAGACTTATAGCCTTGGAGAAGTTCTTTCTCATTTTTTTGCCCATTTTTAAAAGGAGAGTGCTCTGTTAGATGATCTCTAGGATTTCTTACCGGAGAAGGCAATGGCAACCCACTCCTGTACTCTTGCCTGGAGAATCCCATGGATGGAGGAGCCTGGTAGGCTGCAGTCCGTGGGGTCGCTAAGAGTCGGACACGACTGAGCGACTTCACTTTCACTTTTCACTTTCATGCGTTGGAGAAGGAAATGGCAACCCACTCCAGTATTCCTGCCTGGAGAATCCCAGGGACGGCAGAGCCTGTTGGGCTGCTGTCTATGGGGCTGCACAGAGTTGGACACGACTGACATGACTTAGCAGCAGCAGCAGCAGGATTTCTTGCAACTAGACTTACTCTAAGTAAATCAAGAGAATGTGAAATTCAAATAGCACAGTGGTAAAGAATCCACCTGCCAAGGCAGGAGATACAAGAGATGAGGGTCAGGAAGATTCCTTGGAGAAGGAACTGACAACCCACTCCAGTATTTTTCCCTAGGAAATCCGATGGATAGAGGAACCTGGCAGATGACAGTCCATGGGGTCACAAAGAGGCACGACTGAGCACAGCACACACACACATACATTCAGCACTTCCAGTGGGCCAGCTACTGCACTAAGCAATTAATGTGTATTAAACCACTTAAATAATTCTGCAAGGTTGGCACTATTATTATCCAATTTAAAAACGAGTAAACAGAGCCACAGAGAGGTTAAGAGCTTGTTGGAGCCAGGCAGTCCAACTCTATAGGACTGTACACTAAACCACTGTTATCTGACCTTTCACAAACAATAGGAAATTTCTGGAAATTATACTCTGGAACCCACATCCTGCTCACACAGGAATGGAAGAAGGATGTTGGAGAAATGATTATGAATCTTCCAAACAGAGCCCCTGAAAAGCTCAGAATTCTCAGGGCTTAGGCGCTAGAGTGAGTCATGAAACAGAAAGTAGAGAAGATTGGTAAAGGTCTGCCAAAGGGGCTGGGCCATTCTCCAACTCTGTGCATAGTGTCTTGCTGTAGTGTTTAGCCCTGGCCATGGCCAGTGAGAGCAGCTTTCTAAATAAAGCCCTTCTTGTGCACAGAAAGGGAGCCCGGCATTGACTCTGTGGCTGGAGAGATAAGTGGGGATTGTCCAGGTAATTTGCAGACCACCATAAGGCTATGGAGAAAAAAGGACATGTTGGAACAGCAGTTAAACCCTCTAAAGCATGATACATCCACTAAGACACTTTCCCCACCTCTGATTGCCACCTGTCCCCCATCCATGCCTCATAAACGGGAATCCTCCTGTTGGCACATCCTAACTGTTCACCTGCACCGCTCTGTCACATTCTGAGAGAAAACCTGTCTGGTGAAGAGTGATTCACAACTGCCAAAGACTACAAATCAATTTACCAAAATGGAGCCATCTCAGTCCTTCATACGAATGGCCTGTCAGTAGACGTTTCAGGAAAACCAACAAAACAATGTAGAAACACTAGAATGAACAAGAAAAGAATTGACTTCTGAGGGGAAAGTTCATGTGGAAAATGTTTTAAAAATTCTACCTTGCATCCTGAGAGATGTCCAAGAGAATACTGCACTGCTAGAACAAAATTAGTCTGCTAAGAACAACTGCTGAGATAAAACAGGTCAATCATAATGGGCATAACTTGAAAATGGTCTTAGTAGCATGGAAGCCAAATCATGGAAGAACTGTAGGACAGACTATGGAATACAAAGGAGTATTTCATATTTTTTAAGGTTCCAAATCAGCAGGGAACAAATGGATGAATAAGTTGATGGTATCAAGACAACGGGTTATTCATTTGGAAACAAATTAACTTAGAGGCATATCTTAAAGTTCAGTTATCCCCTTTCTCTCCCACTTGAGTTTCTCAATCTCTATTGGATCATGTCCATCATTATTCAGATATGCCCATATATCTCCCATTTATAACACCTCACCCATCTCCACTTCCATTCTTTTGTTCTCCTTCGAAGCAACATTTCTTAGACTTGTGGTCCATGATTAGTCACTATCTCTACTTCTTACCTTTCCTTTCCTTCCTAAACTCAGTCAAGGGGGGTGTCCATTCTTACCACTCCAACATATCTACTCTTGTTGAGGTCACCAATCATCTCAACATTACTAAATTCAGAGACATCTCTCTATTCTTGTCCTTACAGGGGTTTAGCAGGGTTGATCACTTGCATTCTTCAAACATCCTCCTCTGGGTTTCCATGGCACCACTCTTTCTTGTTTTCCTCCGACTTCACTGCCTCTTTTTTCCCAATCTCCTTTGTTCAACTTCTAAACTTTGCGTTACCTCAGGGATTGCTTAGTTTTGGGCTCTCTCCTTTGATTCTATAATCTCTCGTTTGATAATCCCACCTCCAGAGTCATAAATATCTTCTATGTAACAACGACATTACATTACTTTGCCAACAAAAAGGTCCGTCTAGTCAAAGCTATGGTTTTTCCAGTAGTCATGTATGGATGTGAGAGTTAGACTATAAAGAAAGCTGAACACTGAGGAATCGATGCTTTTGAACTGTGGTGTTGGAGAAGACCCTTGAGAGTCCCTTGGACTGCAAGGAGATCAAACCAGTCCATCCTAAAGGAAATCAGTCCTGAATATTCATTGGAAGGACTGATGCTGAAGCTGAAACTCCAATGCTTTGGCCACCTGATGCGAAAAGCTGACTCATTTGAAAAGACCCTGATGCTGGGAAAGATTGAAGGCAGGAGGAGAAGGGGATGACAGAGGATGAGATGGTTGGATGGCATCACTGACTCGATGGACATGAGTTTGAGCAAGCTCCAGGAGTTGGTAATGGACAGGGAGGCCTGGCATGCTGCGATTCATGGGGTCGCAAAGATTCGGGCATGACTGAGCAACTGAACTGAACTGACACAAATTTACATCCCTAGCCCAGACCTCTCCTCTAATATGCACTCCAAACATCGTATGTTGAAAACTAAGCTCTGAATTCCTTGCGCTCCAATTGTTTCTTATGTTTTATGAAAAGTCAATACTAGAAGAGTTAAAGATAGAAACATAAAAATTAAACTATTAAACTACAAAAAGAATATGTAGAAATGTATATAGGGGACATATATTACAGTAAGTATCATTTGAGATGGGGGAGGTCTTTCAAGCATGCCACAAAGCTCAGGAGGTATACAAGGGAAAGATTTTTCCATTGACATACAGAAAACTCCTGCATACCTAGAA
Organism: Moschus berezovskii; assembly: GCF_049115385.1. Classification (NCBI taxonomy): domain Eukaryota; kingdom Metazoa; phylum Chordata; class Mammalia; order Artiodactyla; family Moschidae; genus Moschus; species Moschus berezovskii. Next base: position 126,671,664 of record NC_142488.1, on the reverse strand, counting down.
TGAACATAGTTACAAGACCAAGCACAGAGAGAAACTTCTTGCAGCACTTATCACAAATGGCTACTATTTAGAATAGAAAAAGAACTACAAATCTTTGAGAAAAGCCAAGCAAGTCAATAGAAAACTTGACAAAGGATATGAAGAAGCAAATACAAGAGGAAGAAACGTCAAGAGCCAACAAGAGAGAACAGATGTTTCACCTCCCTAGTTATTAGGGAAATATAGATTAAAATGAGATCCCACTTTCAACTATCAGATTGGCAAACATTTTAAAGGTTAACAACACTTAGTAATTAAGAAAAATATGGGGAAACTGCACACTTTCACACACCATTGTAGTGAGTGGTGGTGTGAGCTCAACATTTTTGAGAGCAATTTGGCAAAATTTTAAATATGTACATGATTTATGATGCAGCATCCCTCCTTTATGAAATATATTTTAAAGAAATACTAAAAGACATTTAAAACTCAACTGGCATTTCGCACAATGTTCTGATTTATAACAGGATTTATAACAGGTCAACTGTGATCCTTTGAACGTGAACACTGTTCATCTGTGTAAACCTCCAGAGAGACTGATAATAACTGTTGGTCTTTGCTTAATTTAAAAACAAAACAAAACTAAAGCAAACTAAAGAATGTCAATTTACAGAGAGGTACAGTCAAAATTCCCTTTTTATCAGATGGGTAGAGCCTGCAGCTATTAGATAAGCAATGGTATTCTGCGGGTGTGGGGGAGGGGAGACAGTGGATATTTATCTAAAGTATTTCTTAAAAATTTATTATAGTTTATGGTAGGAAATGAAACACATTTGTGCTGCCCCTCTTTTCCTCTTTTATAAGTGAATTGCTTCCCATAATCTAAATTCACAGTTCAGAAATGGTCAAGCGTTATTCAAATCGTTTCCTACCATATTTATTTAGTAAAGCTAACACCTCATGAAGACTGCATTATCTAAAATCAGTGTTTCATTGCAATGCTTGGCAGCACAGTGGATATGTTCATTACAGCTGTGTTAACAGTCCATGTCGATCGCCACGTGACCTATTTAGCTTCTCCCAACACCACCAGAAGAAGTGCCCTCCCTCTCCTTCTGTTCTTGGTGGGCCTGACTTAACGCATCTTTGCAGCTCACATACTTTCCTTACGAAGCTTTTCCTGAATCCTGACCCCTCCCCCACCATGGAGCCGGGATCAGTGTTTATTTACGGCCCCACTGCTTCCAGGCCAGACTTCTATCAAGACTGGCTGCACCAGCAGCACCTGGGAGCTTGTTAGAAATGCAGCATCTCAGGCTCTACTCCAGATCTAGGGAATCACACTTTCTGGGGGTGGGGTCCAGTGTTTTAACTAGTTTTTCAAGTTTTGCATACTACAGTTTAAGAAGCACTGACCTAGGGGTACTTGACCAGAGCCTCATCAATCTCTGGGTACAAATGAAGTCACACTGACATCACTGCCCAGATGACACTAGCTCCCTTGGCCACCCACATTTATGGGACTCTCAGATCCTTTCCAGGTCTGCTCCCTCCCCCGCACCAAATATTTCTGGGAGTCCCTAGGGTGTGTTCACAAATGCGCCAGAGTTGATCAGGATGGTTGCTCATCCCCGCTGTGCCTGATCTCCACTGCTGCTCAATAGGAAACTTCTTTGAAAAAATCATTTTGTTCATTTATCTTTGGCTGTGCTGGGTCTTCGTTGCTGTGCAGCCAATGGGGCTCTCTCTAGTTGTGCTGCATGGGCTTCTCACTGCAGCGGCTTCTCTTGCTGTGGAGCACCGGCTATAGGGCACTAGGCTTCAGTAGCTGTGGCACCTGGTCTAATAGTTGCAGCTCAGAGGTTCCAGAGTACAGGCTCAATAGTCGTGACACATGGGCTTAGCTGCTCTGAGGTATGTGGGATCTTCCCGGACCAGGGATTGAACCCACATCTCCTGCATTGGCAGGCGGATTCTTTACCACTGAGCCACTAGGGAAGCTCAACAGGCATCTTTTAAGCTGATAGCTCTACACAATCCACTTAAGAGCTAGTTCAGTTCCTTAAGTGAGCAAAAGTATAACTGTGCTTTGGCCTGGCGGAGTTAGACGTGGGTAACTGCTGGTCACAACATAAGGCTAAACGTTTATCTGCCCCATAACTTGCATGGAGCAATTGAATTGCCCAGCCAAAGGTAGCTTGCTTGCATCTCTCCAACTGAAACATCCTACTGAAGTGTTTCAATCTGTAAGTACCCCCTCCTCTCTTGCACATCCATTTCTCTGCAGCAGACCATCTGCATAGTGTCATACACACTATGTGTGTGTGTGCTCATTAAAAAAAAGACTTCCAGTTCTGGTCTGACCTGTTAGAAACTTGAAAGTCACCACTGCATCCTAACAATAAGCAAAAAGCTACAAACTTAAAAATCAACAACTCTTCTTAGATTCATAAGACTAGTGAGGTCACAGGGCAAAACGCTGCCCCCAAATGGAAGAGACTGACAAGGGAACACAGAGAACTGCAATTTACTGGAGCAGAAACCACTGAGGAAAGTGGAGCTGGGGCAGGAAAACCTGAACTGCAATCAACTAATTGCTGGAGGATCAGTATGGACAAGTCTGAGAGATAAGATACTCCAGGGGGACCTAGTCAGCAGTGAGTATCCATATTTTATGAGTTTTACCTCCAGGAACTCAACCAGGTTCTCACAGTAAATATTCGAGAAAAATTCCCTTGTGCTTCCAAAAGGGGGAGGGGAAAAGGAACCATTTTGAAAAACACCAGAGCACTCTATTTTTTTTTTTAACAAGGTCTACCCTCAAGAGACACAAGAGAAACTAGTTAACCAGAGCCTAACCTACTAAGGTTTTTAGTGGCGCCTAACTGACCTGACTTTCACTTTTTACTTTCATGCATTGGAGAAGGAAATGGAGACCCACTCCAGTGTTCTTGCCTGGAGAATCCCAGGGACTGGGGAGCCTGGTGGGCTGCCGTCTATGGGGTCACACAGAGTCGGACACGACTGAAGTGATTTAGCAGCAGCAGCAACTGACCTGAGAGAAGGGAAATAACTCAACTCTAGCCCCCTCTAGCCTTCCTATCCCACCTAAGGAAGGAGAAAACGCTGAGAAATATTTGTGAGTTCATATTCCAGAGGCAAAGGCTCACTAAAAGACTGAGACCTAATCATAGGACTGTAGAATGCCTCCCCTTCCCCAACACCTTATCTGCATATCACTGAAGTTTTGTGCATCAGAGTTCCTTTCATCTCATACATCGTGTCTAAATTTCATGAAAAAAAGTCCAAGGCATACTAAAAGACAAAATACATATTTTGTTTTGTTTTTAAATGATCTTTTCAGTACAGAAAAAAATTTAATGAATTTCAACACATATTCATACGCATTCATTCTGAAGCTTTTATAACTTCAGGAAACTCAGAATGGAAAAGAACTCCCTTAATTTGATAAAGGGCATCTGTAAAACACTGACATCATAATAAATAATACATCAAAACACAAATTTGAAGAAACAGAGCAACCATCAGAACCAGATGTTGAAGTATCAGACCAGGAATTTAAAGTGACTGTAACTAAGTTGATGAGAGCTCTAATGGATAAAGTAGACATTTTGTCAGAACAGATGGACTCAGTAAGCAGATAGATGGAAATTCTAAGAAAGAATCATAAAGAAATGCTAGCAATCAAAAGTTCTGTAACAGAAATGAAGAATGCCTTTGGTGGGCTTATTCATAGACTGAATACAACTAAGGAAAGAACCTCTGAGCTTGAGGATATCTCAGTAGAAACCTCTAAAGAAAACAGGAAAAAAGAGTGGGAAAAAAATCCAGCAGAATATCCAAGGACTGTGGGACACCTACAAAAAGTGTAATAATAGACACATAATCAGGAGAAACAAAGGAACTGAAGAATTATTTGAAACAATGATGAGGTCCCCAAATTAATGTCAGACCAACCAACATCCAGAAAGCTGAGACAACACCAAGCAGAATAAATGCCGACAAAACTACATCCAGGTGTATTAGTTTCAAAGGACAGAAATCTAAGATAAAGAAAAATTCCTGAAAGAAGCCAGAGGGAAAAAACACCTTACCTGCAAGAGGTGCAAAGATAAGAATGATATCTGATTTCTCAGAAACCATGCAAACAAGAAGAAAGTGGAGTGAAATATTTAGTGCTGAGAGTAAAATTCTACCAACCTAGAATTCCATAGCCTGTGAAATTATCTTCCAAAAGTGAAAGCACAATTCCTTCAATTTTTGTTTGTCTAAGAAGGTCTTCATTCTTTTTCACTTTTGGATAAGTCATTCTTGATTCTTCTCTTGCCCTCAATCCCCACTCTATCAGCAAATGCTATCACCTCTCCCAGAGAATTATATCCAGAATGAATGTAATCATTTCTCACCATCTTTACTGCTATTCTCCTAATCGGAACCACCATCACCTCTCACCTGGACCAGTGCAATAGCCTCTAGGGGCATTGTTTGTCCTCTCAGCAGTCAGCAGGATCTTTCTGAAGCAGAAATCAGATCACATCACTCCCTTGCTTAAAAGCTCCAAAAGCTTTCTTTTGTATAGCCTCTTTCTGACAGTGTATCTTTGTGTGTTGGAAATTACTTAATAAGTAATAAGGGACTGATGTTGGGATAACACAGATATTGTGCTGGTTAACACACCGTTTTTCTAGTGCGTTAACATTTTAAAGCAATCTGTGGCAAACATCCTCACTATTACAAAGGCCTGAGCAATGTACAAAGACCCTAGGCAAAAAGCAGGAAATCTAGAGAGCCTTTCTATGAGTACCAGTGTGCCTGGTTTAGTGCACATAGAGGCTGTGGTCTTTTCTGTGGTAAGCTATCTGTCCAAGCAATGAGTACAGATGAAGATGCTGCAAAGGCATTTCTCTCATGGTAAAATGACAAATAAAAAGGCTATGCCCTGGATTTCATTGGTGTTACAGTGGATAGGAATCTGCCTGCCAATGCAGGAGACATGGGTTTGAACCCTGGTCTGGGAAGATCCTACATACTGTGGAGCAACTAAGCCTGTGTGCCCCAACTATTGTGCCCACGTGCTGCAACTACTGAAGTTTGTGCACCTAGAGCCTATGCTCTGCAACAAGAGAAGCCACTACAAGGAGAAGCCTGCACACTGCAATGGAGAGTAGCCCCCACTCGCTGCAACTAGAGAAAGTCCACGGACAGCAAAGAAGACTATGTTCTGATTCATTTTATTTAATTTCACTGTGTGTATGTGTGCTTAACTATGTCTGACTCTTTCTGGCCCCATGGACTGTAGCCCGCCAGGCTCTTCTGTCCATGGGATTCTCCAGGCAAGAATACTGGAATGGATTGCCATTTCCTCCTCCAGGGGATCTTCCCGACCCAGGGATTGAACCCGTGTCTCCTTTGTCTCCTGCATTGCAGGTGGGTTCTTTACCACTCGAGCCATCTGGTAACCTGAAGATGGTCTTTATTAGAAGTGAATGCCCTCAAGAACTCATGTCTTGGAGAAAGAAGCTGACTCAGGGATTAAGACTGTGAAGGATTAACTGGCTGGGCTACAGAGAATAAATGCCATCAAGGCATAACTCTACTGTTACCATAACTGGATATTTGTGTGTTAGTCGCTCAGTCGTGTCCGACTCTTTGCAATCCCATGGACTGTAGCCCACCAGGCTCCTCTGTCCATGGAATTCTCTAGGCAAGAATATTGGAATGGATTGCCATTCCCTTCTGTAGGGTGTCTTCCCGACCCTGGGATCAAATCCCGGTCTCCCGCATTGTAGGCAGATTCTTTACCATCTTAGCCACCAGGGAAGTCCATTAGAATTGGTATTGCTTTTTTAATGTTCTGGTTACCATGTTCCTTGGGTTTTGAGTGGTTTGCCCCAACGTTACATCTCCCATTGTTGATTGTTCAGTCACTCAGTCATATCCTATTCTGTGACCCTATGGACTGCAGCATGCTGGACCTCCCTGTCCTTCACCATCTCCTGGAGTTTGCTCAAACTCAAATTCATTGAGTTGGTGATACCATCCAACCATCTCATCTTCTGTTGTCCTCTTCTCCTCCTACCTTCAATCTTTCCCAGCATCAGGGTCTTTTCCAATGAGTCAGCTCTTCCCATCTGGTGGCCAAAGTATCGGCCCTATTATTTTTAGCACACATTTCTGCAGAATGTGAAGTTTTTTAGAGGCATTGTTATAACATTAATAGAAACATCTATATTTATATAATCAAAACTTCTTACCATCTTCATCCCTCGTGTTAGATCTACCTCCAGAACATGTCCTGAATGCAATCACTTCTCACCTCTTCCACAGCTACGACCTAGTCCAAACCACCATCTTTGCTTGCCCGGGACTACTGAAATAGGCTCCTTTCTTCTCTCTTCCTTCTAGTTCATTCTCTATGCAGGAGTAGAGGTCTCTGAAGAGATCCCTTTAAAACACAAATCAGGTGGCACCAACACTCTGTTTAAAAATCAACTCTCTGGGTGGGGGGAGGGGGATAAATTAGGAGTAGGGGATTAACAGATGTACAACATTGTATATAAAATAGATAACCAACAAGGACCTACTGCATAGTACAGGGAATTATATTCAATATCTTGTAATAAACTATAATAGAAAAGGAGAAAAGAATATACATATATATGTAGAACCAATCACTTTTGCTCTATACCTGAAACTAACACAGTATTGTAAATTCACTACACCTAAATCAAAACCAAGTCCAAAAAAAGTAAAAGAAAACATCAACTCTCTAATGGCCTCCCATTATATTCCAAATAAAACCCATTCCCTTTCCTTGGCTCTCAAACGATGCTTTAGAGTCTGTTTGTTACTCCCTCTTCATGTAACTGTCTCCTCCAACTCTTCATCTGGCAGGTTCTTTCTTATCATTCGGGTACTGGCTTAGATGTCATCTTTCCAGTGACCTTCTCTCTTTACCACACTAAAGAATTTTCTCTCCACCAAATCAGCTCTAGCATATAGTCTCAGTTTTATTTGCTCCCAGTATCTACCATCTGAATTTATCTTTTAAAAATATATGCGTTGTCTACCTACCCTCCAGATTCCCCTTGTTCACTCCTGTATTCTCAGACCTAAAACAATGTTTGGGCCATAGTCTCTACCCACTGAATGAACAGATTAACTAGTACTTCTGAAAGTTGTATAAGCAAACTCCTGATTACATGGGACTCAGACATAAAAAGTTCTAAGATTTACAGACCTGTTCTTGTATTCCATGGATATACTTGAACTCTCCTACTCATTCATTTGAAGAGGTTCCTTTTTTTTTTTTTACTTTGAAACAGTTTTAATTTTTCTTTTTTTTTTCAGTCTGATTTTTATTTTTATTTTTTAATTTTTTTTGCAATCAAATATGCTTCATTTTATTTTATTTTTTTAAATTTATTTTTTTTTATTTTACAATAGAAGCAAAACAGTCCCATGAGACATTTACTTTTCAAAAATCCTTATATACAAATAACTGTGTAAGATGGAAGAAACAATTAAAAACAACATAAACCACCAACACAACAGCTCCAAACAGTAGGCCAGGTCAGGGTGCAGACCTCATGAAAACAAGCTGCTAACATTCCAAGAACTACAATCCCCAGGGAGGAATCTTGTCCTCTCTAACTTGCTGGGTGGCAGAGCTCAGGGGAATTACTCAAACTATGACAATCCCCAAGCATGGTCACCATGGCTTTATTGAAAATTCATCTAAAGTAGGGTTGTCAAAATGCAAGTTGTCAGGAGTTATCGAGAGCCTATCAAATATTGTATGCCATGCCATGAGTGCTCAGTCATGTCCGGATCTTTGCAACCCTATGGACTGTAGTCTGTCAGGCTCCTCTGTCCATGGAATTTCCCAGGCAAGAATACTGGAGTGGGTTGCCATTTCCTTCTCCATGAAGAGGTTCCTTGACTTCACCATTGTCCCTGTCATCATTCTGGGCGATTTCAATATTGAAGTGGAACTGGAAATGAAGCTCAGTATCTTGGTATTAAGGCAGTGAGTTTGTAACAGAGATATTGGTATATATGGAAATGAAATAGGGTCTTCCCACCAACTTGCCCAAACCCCTACTCTCTTGCAGTGATACTGGCCTTTGCATTTGAATCTGGCTCCTGTTTCTTCATTTTCATTAAAGATGGAGCTACTTCTACTGGCTGGTGATGATGTGCATAGTCAGATTGGAAGAGACCTAGTTTGTAAAGAACAACATTTTGGTAAAGTTTCCAGCTGTCTGCAGAGCTGGTAGAGAGAATAAAATGACAGGGAAGAAGAGTGTCAGGAAGTCAGAGAATGAGATGAAAGGGATTTTACAATGGAAATATTCCACTGTTCATTTGCAAAAGACACTTTCAACCCAGTAAGATTTCCAGAAATGAGGAGTCCATAAGCTCCCCAGTGAAAACTCTTAGTGATTAACTGTCAGAATGCTTAATCTATCTTAGCAAGGCCTTTTGCTATAATTCAAATCCAGTTTTGTATGAAAATGAAGAAAAACAATGTGATAAAGCTGTAATAATGAAATTTTTCATGTTCCCCAATAGAGATTAACTCTAACCATGAACCTTGTGCTTTCAAAACCTTATCTCATTGGTGTTACATTACAGATAACTGTTACCCTACTTGAAGTTCTTCACATTTTTCTAAAAACGTGGAGATTCTCACAGAACACAACATTCTTGATTATGATTCCCAGCTCTGAAAAAATATTTGATTGTCTATTATGTGGGAGAAAGCTGTGGCTGTTACTGAGCGTGCAGGCAGCTGGGTCTGGCGGGGGGGGGGGTGGATGGGAGGAGGGGGATAGGGAAGGCAAGTAAACAAATAAAATAATCTGTTGCTATGAAAGGGGTTCAACAACAATTGTATCAAGAGGGAGAGGAGGGTGGGTTACCCAGGGTTAGGATTTCTAAGCAGGTGATTCCTGATGGGAAGGGCAAACTCACTGGGAAAGACCCTGATGTTGGGAAAGATCAATTGCAAAAGGAGAAGCGGGCAACAGAGGATGAGATGGTTAGATGGCCTTATTGACTCAATGGACGTGAGTTTGAGCAAACTCCAGGAGACAGTGAAGGGCAGGGAAACCTGGTGTGCTGCAGTCCACAGGGTCACAAAGAGTCAGACACGACTGAGGGACTGAACAATACTTAGGCAGCCTGAAGGATGAGATCCAAATTGTCCGGGGAGAGAGCATCCCAGGCTGAGGCATGTGCAGAGGTCCTGGGATAGCAAGAAGAATCCAAGGTGATGGCAGTGTGAACGTGATGAGTCTGGAGAGGACAAGATCACTCAGAGCTTTGTGCGCAGGCCACAGTAAGCAGTTTGAACTGTATTCTAAGTGTGACTGGAGCATTTTAATAGAGACCCATCAGGGCACTGTGGGCAGTAAATGTGGTGGAAGTAGACATGGGATAAAGTGTTCAAATGTTGGGTATGTTTGGAGTTAGAGCCAACATGGCTTGTACGTGGGAGGTGGAGAGAGAAATCAAAGATGATTCCTAGATGTGGAATTTGGAGAATCGGGCTGCTGAGGTGGGAGGACCAGGGGGAGAACAGGATAATTTATTTTGATATTGAAAATCACCAAGAATGATGATGAGGTAGCAGTAAAGCCAACAAACCTCTTCAAATGAATGAATGAGTGTGCAAGTGTATCCGTAGAATAAATTCATTCAATTATTTGAGTCCTTATTAAGGGCAAGGCTAGTGTCTCAGCTGTAAAAGAATCCACCTGCCAATGCAGGAGATGTGGGTTTGATCCCTGGGTCAGAAGATCCCCTGGAGAAGGAAATGACAACCCACTCCAGCATTCTTGCCTGGAAAATCCCATGGACAGAGGAGCAAGAGTCAGACATGACTTAAGTGACTAAACAACTGTGCAAGGCTCTAGAAATGGTACTGATGGATCACTGCCACATTTGCTTTTCTCCTCCACACAGCAGGGCATGTGGGATCTTAGTCCCCTCAACTAGGGATCAAATCCACGTCCTCTGCATTTGGAGCTGAGTCTTAACCACTGGGCCAGCGGGGAAGTCCTGTCACACTTTTTTTTACTGTCTTATCTCAACATAGATTATAGCTGCCTATTGAGGACGGTTCATGCCTAATGCTGCCTTTATTCTCACTGTCCCTTCTGTCCCACATCATCTAGTATATTAATAGATATACATTGGCCCAATCTATACTTATTAATGGACTGAATCAAATGAAATAGATGCTACAGTGAGTGTAAATACACCAAAACAAGTCTAAACTACTTGTATCTTAATATAGTAAACAATATATCCCCAGTAGGGCTTCCCTGGTGGCTCAGAGGTTAAAGCGTCTGCCCCCAATGCGGGAGACCCGGGTTCGATCCTTGGGTCGGGAAGATCCCCTGGAGAAGGAAACGGTAACCCACTCCAGTATCCTTGCCTGGAGAATCCCATGGACGGAGAAGCCTGGTAGGCTACAGTCCACGGGTCGCATAGAGTCGGACACGACTGAGCGACGGAACGAACGGATATCCCCAGTAAAAAGCATTAAAATGATATGCAAATTTTTATTACCCTAATCTATAATTTCTTAAGAATCTCCTGAAAACCAAAGCTTATTTCATTGGAGTGTAACTGTTTTACAATATGTTAAAATATGTTGACAATTGTGTTAGTTTCAGCTGCACAACAAAGTGAACGTTATACGTAGTTTCTCTTAAACCTCCCTCATACCCCACCCCCACCCCACTTCTCTGTCGTCACAGAGCATTGAGCTCAGCTCCCTGCGCTGTACAGCAGCTTTCCACTAGCTAGCTACTTGACACGTGGCAGTGCATATATGTCAGTGTCACCCTCCCAATTCATCCCACCCTCCCCCATCTTGTTTATTTAAAAGACAGTTTTGTGAGATCAGTAATAATCTTACCTTCTAACATGAATTTTCAAGTTTGTTCCTACATAAAGTACTTGTAGACTCAGAGAGCATGGTGTTCAAGCCTTTCAAATGCATTCCTGAAGCAACTTTTGGTTCATGTACTCAGAGTCGAATACATTATGACACTTATATGTATAGTTTTAAGAAGCACTACTCCTTAGAAATTGTCAGGGAATTGTTGAGCATTGCTGTGCTTACCACCCACCCTTACATTTTAATTTTCTTTTGATAACAGGATGTACTGTTGCTTAATAATAAATTCCATTTTCAGGACCAATAAAACCTGATTACTTGGAAAACAGGTGGGTGCTTCATGACTCTTAATATCTGCTCACCAGTATCACCTCATAAATTATTTACCATTTTACAGCTGTTGGTGACTTTTGCTTCCAGGATGTTTATGTGAAAAGACTATGAGTATTTGATATAAACCAAATTAATGAGCAAGGGAAAGAAGTTAGAATGAAAATGGCCTCCTTCTAACAGTCTTAGAGCTAATGTATGTTGGAGTTATGTGTTCCATTGTGTACAGAAAATAAAGCATTCTTTCCTTTTTGTTTAGAAAAACAATTCTCCAACAAATTACTATAAACTGTAGTAAAACACAATAAATAGTGTTTAAATGCTTCTGGCTTATCTTTAAAAGGAACACTATTTTGGTTTGCAATTTTTCTGTTTAACTTTCTTCACCTCTTTCACTGATTCATCCCTGGTGAAAAGCCTGAAGATTTTTAACAGATCCCAGACATGAACTGAAAAATTCTCAGAAAGTTGGCTTGAAGTACAAGTCTTTTCTGTCTGAAGACAGTAATGATTACACTGACAGACGGTAGAATGAAAATGCACCAAAGCAGTTTATTTTAATTCTAATTTATGAGAATAACTTCTTAAGTGCAACATTAGAAGTCAATTCATCAATACTGAATTTGGAAAGCACAATCAAGAAAAGAGCCACATTTTTTATTGGAACTACACAATTTCCATAGTATTAGGTACCACAATTCTAGAACAAAATCAAAAACAAAAATCTGAAATATGCATGACAAAAGTTCTTAAACTCCAGGAGATCCACACGAACTGCACCAAACTGGATACAAATGGTTGTATGGTGTACGCACAGATTTTTCTGGGGAAAGGTCCTGTAACTTGAGTCAACTTCTAGAAGTGTCCAAACAGTAAATGGTAGAGTTCTAATCTCCTCCATATTTTCAATAATGGAAGCTGTGGACTTTGGGAAGTTCACCTTTCTACATTTAAAACTGAATTTCCATGGGAAGAGGGTAGAAAAAAGTAACTTGATAGCGAAAAACTCCGAAGAGTTCTTTACCTCCTAAGTTTTAGTAACATGTTCTGGTTTAGAGAGGGGAAATGGGGATATCAGTGGTAACATCATAAAGTGGAAGCAAGGAGACACCTATAGGGATTTTTCAAGTCCTTAAAAAAAAACCAAATGTTAGTATGAATAAAGCAAGAGCAAGAATTAAAAATGCAATTTAACTCAAGTACAATTTTCTGTTTCTGCATATCAACAACTTTCTTTATTTCTGAATGTCACAAACTTCAATCAGAATACTTTAAAAAATATTATTTTGCATGCACTTAACAAATCTGACAAAGGACGAGGAGCAAGTTAACTTGCATTATGCTATAGAGTTTGAATTGAACAGCCAAAGAACACATATTTAAAATCACTAGGTACAGGTAACCATGAACACTTCACTGCATTAATCAGATGGCATCCTACCTCTATGCACACATTTATGTAACACTACGAGTAATTACCCTGAAGCAGAGGCAAAATGGAGATGGAATCTCCCTAAAAAGCAAGTTTAAGGGATTAAATAGTGTCGTCATCATCATCATCATCACTACTGAGAACAAAGCTGCTGCCTGTGGACAAGGGCCCTTCCTCCTTAACATCCCCTAAACCACCTGCAGTCCCTCTCTCGTCAGAATCTTCAAACAATTTGTCACTGGAATTGTCATCGAACAACTTCTCGTTGGAATCATCATCTTCAAACACCTTTTCATCTCCGTCTTCATCTTCCTTTACATCTCCATCTTCCTCATCTTCTTTTCCGTCCGAATCTTCAAATACCTTTTCATCTGCATCATCTTCTTCGTCCTTTTCATCAGCATCTTCAAGTTCCTTTCCTTCTGCATCTTCTTCGTCCTCTTTCTCATCTGACTCATCATCAAATACCTTTTCATATGCATCTTCCTCTTCTTCCTTTTCATCTGACTCTTCGTCAAACTCTTTCTCAGAGCCTTCTTCATCAAACACTTTTTCAGAGCTGTCATCTTCGAATTCTGATTTTTCAGACTCATTTTCCTCTAACTCTTTTTCCGGAATGTTTTCATTAAATCCCTTGTCAGAGGCATTTTCCTCAAAACCTTTCTCAAGGCCATTTTCTTCTAACTCTTTGTCAGAGTCATCTTCAAACTGCTTTTCCGAGCAGTCTTCAGACTCTTGCTCTGAGTCGTCATCTTCAGAAGCCACCTTTTGGGGGCTGGCCTCCCCCTTGGACTCCTTGCTGGGGCCTTCTTCTTCAGACTCCTTCTCACGGCCGTTCTTGTCAGGATCCGTTTTGAATTTCTTCTTTTTGGATTCTCTTTCGGGGACAGTCTCTTTTGGCTCTTTGTTAGGATTACCCTCTTCACGCTCTTTCTCAGGGCTGCCTTCTCCAGACTCTCTCTCGGGGAAGTCTTCTTCACGTTCTCTTTTGAGACAGCCTTCCTTAGACTCTCTTTCAGGGCAGCTCTCTTCAGATTCTTCTTGGGAACCTTCAGCTTCTTTTTCAGGGCCACTTTCTTTAGCATCTTTTTCAGAAGCAGCTTCTTCAACTTCTCCCCCATCTTCCATTTTTTCAAACTTCTTTTCATCTATAGGTTCTTCAAATGCCATTTCAGTTGAGGCTGCTTGAACATTTGCTTGAGATGTGCCAGGGTGCTCAGAAAAATGCCAAACTCTAGAAGGCCCTGCCCTTTCTGGAGCACGGATGGAATTTGAACGCTGCAGGCCTCTGTTGGCCTCAGGAGCATTGAGGAAAGCCTCCCATCCTCTCAGCCTTTCCTCCCTTTCTCTTGTGGTCTCCTCCACCTGTGTACACATGGAAACTGCTGTTAAGAGATGTTTTAGGCCAAAAGAAGTAACAACATCTTGGAACATTTCTAATACTGCTGACCGTACTCTGATTTTATAAGGTATCACTTCTGGGAAATGAAAGCAATTCCCTATCTTCGCTTTCCAAACTTTACACCTTAATTTACTAGCGCTGACCTTAAGATCATTTAAATAAATGCCTAATGCCACTGCAGAAATGTCTCATCAATTAAAAAGTTAATCATTGAACTGTCTGTACTTTATAAGACAGAAAAGAAGAGAAACACTTTAGCTTAATGTGTTCTTTCCCTACTGCTGTTCTGAGCAAGCTCAACACTTCAGACTTATAAACTGAAAGAATGAAACATTTTTCTTTCCATACTCTCAATATAAAGGATTATTTAAAAGTACTGTTCCATTAAACAGATTACACATAACCGAAAACTTACATGAAAAACTGCTAGATCAGTATCTGTTGGAACGAAACAATTCAAGTGCCCTTGACAGTTGCAGAACTCACCTGATAATCCGTAGTTCCATCCCACGCTTGGGCAGTGATTTGACGCCCACCAAACCACCTTCCATTGAGGGTATGAATACAATAATCAGCTTCCTCTGGATCCCTAAAGGACACAGAGGCCACACCATCGGGATGTCTCTAAAAAAAAACAAGATAAAAGAAGGAATGAATGAGAAAACTAAAAGAGAAATATACACATGTGCAAAGTATGGCAGTAGTATTCTTTCTGATCATTTAAGCTAAAGATTTTATGTATGAAGTCTTTCTTTCCATTTACTCCAGCCAGTGACACGCAGCTAGCTACTTCTTTAGCCTAACTTTGTCTAGCAAAATCCAAGCATGATATACTTGGAAATGTTCCTGCTCATAACAGCGTCAAAGGAGAAGCAGAACAGCATGGTTGTTAAGAATGTGGACTGTGAAGCTAAACGGCCTTAGGATTAAATCCTGGCTCTGCCATTTACCAGCTAAATGACCTTGGGCAAGGTGCTCAATCTCTAAACTCCCTCATCTGTAAAATGGGTAAATAAATAAAAATAGGTAAAATAGCACCTATCTCAGAGGATTGGGAGGATTAAATAAGATAACATGTAAAGTAACTGTAGTTTGCAATCAATAAATGATGACTCTTACACTTTCACCTGGCCATACCCTCACTCAAGAGTGATGATAAAGGAAAATAACCAAGGCATAAGCAAGTCTATCGAAGGCTTGGCTTGTAATCCATGTTCATCTAATTGCGCTAATACTGCTAACAGACCACCACCACCAGAGAGCAGACCTACTACAGAAAACAGCAATATCAGAAACTTGGACGCATACTGACATTTGGTAATAACTTAGTAAAATGGAAAAAAATTGCTTTAGGAATCATTTGTTCAAGCCACAAACTTACATCAAAGAGAAGGAGCTTCCTAATTTGTCCAAACTTTGAACATTCTACTCGAAGGTCTTCTCTGATTTCATTCAACACCAGTGGATCATCCTACAAAAACACACGCCATTAAAAGGGGTTTTCCCCTTTATAAATCCTGAGAATGAAATTTATTGTTTGACAAACAAAAGTTTTGCTTAAGGTTATTAGCTATGTTTGCCTGCAGTCTACCAAATAAAAAAAAACTCAAAGTCTAAAGAAGTCAGACTATCACATCTGCTGCTACTACTGGTCTGCCTGGCTTTAAGTTGGGGGAAGGGACAAGTATGGTAGGCAGCAGTGGGAACGTGCGGTGGCAAAGGAGAGGGAAGAAACACGTCAGTGAAAATCCCAAATAATAGCAGCTGTAGCAGGTAAGTCCTGTGGCACATATTAAGTCAGAGACTAATAATTTTTATGTTCTGCATGGGCATCACAATGACTGTGAAGATGAAAAACCTTTGCTTTGTGCTTTGCATAGATTCCTCTTTACCAAAATGCTGCAAGGGGGAGACATACATCCTTTTCATTGACTGAAGTGAAAGTTGCTCAGTCGTGTCTGACTCTTTGAGACCCCATGGACTGATTCTCCAGGCCACAATACTGGAGTGGGTAGCCTTTCCCTTCTCCAGGGGATCTTTCCAACCCAGGGATTGAACTGGGATCTCCTGCATTGCAGGCAGATTCTTTACCACCTGAGCTATGAGGGAAGCCCTTCATTGACTGAGTGTCCTACAATTATTCTTTGTACTTCTGAGATTCTATCTTAACTCATAGGGTAAACCTCTCTTATAAGGATTCCTGTTCATCTTGCCTCCTACCACACTGCAATAGAAACACACAAATAAGCAGCTGCTGTTAACAATAAAAACACGTGCTTAACTACTGCTTTCTTGCAACTATGAGTCTATTAAGAATACTCAAACACTGCTGCTTTTAGCGGTCTTGAGTCCCCCTCCCACAACAACAAAAGGATTTAAGATTTCCTGTGGAAATTAAATTATTCTTCAAGTTCCAAAGCATGAAAAAGGCTCATAAAAAGTTACATTATCAACTTGAATTTCAACTACATACAAACATATACAAGGGTATCCTATCTACTAATTTCTATTGAAGCAGACCTAAACAGTTTTTAGGAAACATTTGAATCCTCACCGACTAAAGAGAACAGCAAAAAATGACAAGTGGCTTCTCCTTCCTAAAGTTTGTCAAAAGGCAAAAATAAACAACTGGTAGGCAGTTACTGAAATCAAATTTAAAATTAAAACGGTAAAAATCCTATAAATCTGAGGCTTCTAAAACTATAGCTGGCAGGACTCTGGATTTCTCCCACTTATAAAATCTAACTTTGGAGACTATGCCAATTTGTTTTATATAAAATTCTCAAACCTGAGAGGAATGGGGAATGGAGCATACACTCTATACTCATTTGGTAAAGCCATGGGGTGGCTTCTAGGGATGTGTGTGTGGCGGGTAGCTCCTATCAGATTGGGTGCTTTCTGTAAGCAGGAATCTCCCTTGACTGAATTTCAAATACCTCACAGAACACAGCACAGTCTTTTCACACAATGAACAGTCAATAAAAACTTTTTCAGTTTGATAAACTGTTCCTAATAACTCTATTTTCTTTACCAAAGGAAATCAGGATTATATTAAAAACAAAAACTGTTTCAAAATATTTGACAAATTTAAGCACGATTCCACAGTAGAGGGAGGGGTGCATTACTGTCTTCATTTCTTTTTTAAAAAACTTTTTTATTTTTATTTTTGGCTGCGTCAGGTCTTGGTTGCAGCATGCAGGCTTAGTTGCCTGGTGGCATGTGGTATTTCAGTTCCCCAACCAGGGACTGAACCAGTGTCCCTTGCATTGGAAGGCGACTGTCAACCACTGAAGCACCAGGGAAGTCCCTGTCTTTATTTCTTTATCAAAGTCTCAGTGCCCTTCCTAAAAGAACATCAAATTTCAGCCAAAGACTTCTGTTTTTATTTTTACCAGCTTGAAAAACAAATGTGTCTCTACTGCTATAGTATCATGAGACTTAAAGATAATAACCCCTTCCCCTGGTTAAGTATCTTTAACTTAGCTAAGCATGAAAATTTTCCAAAGACAGCTCTTTGCAAGCAACAGACCTGAGACTAAACTCAGACTGTTAAGCTGAAACCTTCCGCATTCGACACTCAGAATTTTTTTCCAGGGTGGTCCTTTGTTTTCCCAGGAATAACCTGTATTTCTCATTCCTTTCCAATCTAAACCTATTCAAGACAGTAGCCAGTAACCCCATGTGGCTACTGAGCCCTTGAAACGTGGCTTGTCCAAATTGATGTGGGCTGCAGGTGTGAAGTAAATACCAGATTTTGAAAATTTAGTACCAAAGGGGGACAAAAGACAATGAAACATAGCTTATTAACATTTTTATGGTATATGCTAAAATTATAATACTTGGATATATTGGGTTAAATAAAATTCATTATTAAAATTTACTTCCCCTGTTTCATGTTGTATTTATACTGTGGCTGCTAGAAAAATTTAAGTTACACACGTGACTCAGATTAGACTTCTATTGCACAGCCCTGGTGTACACAATGAGAAACCCACCTCTGCATCTGAGTTTTGGTTTTCCATCTCTTAGTATTCAAATTTTCAGGCATGATTTTTTTTAAATAAGGCTTTGAATTAAACACTGAAAACCCCCTAAACTTACATTTAAAATACTACCTGTCACTGTTCACCCTGATACCAAAAAGTATTTCCAGGCATTTTCCTTCTAACACTAATCAACTGTTTGGAATAAAGACATACAGGCATACCTTGGATCCAGACCAGCACAATAAAGCAAATATTGCAATAAGGCAACTCACAGAAACTTTTTCGGTTTTCCAGTTATGTTACGCTATACTGTACTCTAGTAAGTGTACAAAAGTATCATATCTAAAAACGATATGCCTTAATTAAAAAAATACTGGTAAAAAATGCTAACCATCACCTGAACCTCCAGCAAGTCATCATAGTAACAAAGATTACTGATCACAAATCACCATAACAAACGTATAACATATAACGAAAAAGTATGAGCTACTGTGACAATTACCAAAATGTGACAGAGAAAGAGAGTGAGCAAATGCTACCGGAAAGATGATGCTAACAGGCTTGCTCCACACAGGGCTGCCACAAAAAGTTCAATTTTTTTTTTAAAAAGGTTCAACCCTGGTCAGAGATCTAAGATCCCACAAGCTACATGGTATGGCCAAAAAGGAAAAATAATAATAATAAAATAAATACACTGAAATACTTACATGTGGCTATAGTCTACCATACTGGACAATCTACTACAGTGGACAGACCTATACTGATACACTTTTACAGTCAAGCCTACGAAACACTGGGCAAAAACACAAACACTGCTGACAGGCTGTCATCAAGCTCAGCAGATCACACAAGCCCAGGTAGATGGGCAAACAAAGACAGCACCAAGGGTTTCTCTGCCCAAGAACTCTGAAGCCCATCACTGCCCTCCCCAGCCTCTGCGGCACAGCTGTCTGAAAACTTTCCTTCATTTGCAAAGATGCTAAAGAGAAAATATTCTATTCACTGAGTGAATGAAAACACTCTGCCTTGTGAGTAAAAGGGGTTTCATTCATTCTTTCACTTCTTCAGATAAACACTGAGGGCCCTTTGTGTGCTAAGCACTGGGAATATAACAGCAAACCAGGCAGACAGAGCCCTGACTCTCATGGAGCTCATATTCTAACAGATAAGATCCAATAATTTCAGATAATAAATGCTATGAATAAAATAAAACCGGTTAATATAAAGGCTCTATAATTCCAAAGTTTATATTAAACCAATAAAGATTTTCTTTTTTAAACAATCAAGAACTTACAAGCATAAAATTTCTATCCTTAAAAACATCCACTTGAGGGAATTTGTAGGAGTCAAGAAAGAATAAATGTGGCTTTTGGGAGGAAAGATTGTTAAGCTAGGAAAAATTAAGTCTGCCCAGGGTGATACCTAGACTTAAGTGCCTCAATGAGCGAGGCCGGAGGCAGAAACAGGTTAAAGGAATTCAACTTGCAGAGAGCCCGGATACTTAATAAATTTAATATACATTTATGTTCATGTTCAAGTGTTAGGAGTATAGAGTGTTGTGAATCTAAGGTCTCGAGTCACAGAAATTAATAGGTCACCTAACTAAAAAAAACAATTATCTGCCAAGGAAATAAAATGTAGATGAGTCACAAGGAATTCTGGAGTTGTACCAAGTAGACTAGATACCATGATCAATCTATACATGCCTTTCAAATCCCCAGCTGGGAGGGACAGCATTTTAAAAAGCATTTAGTGTGCATGTGAACACGTGTGGGGTTTATTTGGTCATCCTTGCAGTTTGAGGGATCTTAGTTCCCTGACCAGGGATTGAACTTGGGGCCCCCAGCAGTGGAAGCTCAGGGTCCTAACCATTGGACCACCAGGAAAGTCCCTACATGCATTTAAAAAAAAAAACCATAGTTCATTATCACTGCAAGTCTAAACTGGCTCTGTCGTATTTCAAGAGTCTTCAGGATTCGAGTCAGAAGAGACCACATAGTACGAATAGACTGCGTGTATCTTCTTGATGACCTCACAAGATACAGGCTCCATAGATGCACAGTAAATCCTGCTGCTGCTGCTGCTGCTAAGTCACTTTAGTCGTGTCCGACTCTATGTGACCCCTTAGACGGAAGCCCACCAGGCTCCCCCGTCCCTGGGATTCTCCAGGCAAGAACACTGGAGTGGGTTGCCATTTCCTTCTCCAATGTGTGAAAGTGAAAAGTGAAAGTGAAGTCGCTCAGTCGTGTCCGACCCTTAGCGACCCCACGGACTGCAGCCTACCAGGCTCCTCCATCCATGGGATTTTCTAGGCAAGAGTACTGGAGTGGCTTGCCATTGCCTTCTCCGACAGTAAATCCTACCACCTCACTATTTGCAGAGATGGAGTTTCACAGACCATTTTGGAGCTCTCTCAAAGGGGGCTAAAATGATATTGCTATTTTGACTGTTTCAGTGCACAAAAGGAACACGAGTGGGCTTTGGTAGGAACAAGAACAAATGCAAACTGTCTGGAATTTTACATTACGAACATTGTTTTCTTATGTGTAACTTGTTATCATTAATTTCAGAATCTAGGCAGAGAACAAAGAATTGTTCTTCCATGAATGATCCCATGAGTCTAGGCCAAAACACACAGATAAGAACAAGATGCAGAATGTAACACAAGGTACCCTGATGGCAACTAATATTCCTAAACCTCTCTAGTAGCTCTTCTTCCTTTATTCACGTTTATTTGCTGATCCTAGAATCGTCCATGGACATCAAGTATTACAAAGTCCTCCTAATAGCCACTAAAGGGTTTTGTAAAAATTAGATTCTGAAAAACAACCTCCACTACTCAAATGTCAGGGACTGTATTTCACTTGGAGAAGGAAATGGCAACCCACTCCAGTACTCTTGCCTGGAGAATTCCATGGACAGAGGAGCCTGGTGGGCTGCTGTCCGTGGGGTTGCACAGAGTCGGACATGACTGAAGCGACTTAGCATGCATGCATGCATTGGAGAAGGAAATGGCAAACCACTCCTATATTCTTGCCTGGAGAATCCCAGGGACAGAGGAGCCTGTGGGCTGCCGTCTATGGGGTCGCACATAGTCGGACACGACTGAAGCAACTAGCAGCAGCATTTCACTAACCTAAGGTTTCTTAAGGATCAAACTTTTAGCACTAAAGTGAGGTTTTCATTTCCATTTACTCCCCACCAAAGTAAACCTGTATTGTTGAACTGTACTTAACATCCACAAGTGACTCACAGAAATCTTTTCAAGACTATATTTTTAATATAGCAGCTGCCATTTGGGGCCACAGTACGGGTATTAGCCTGGTTTACTTGGGATATGACTAAAAGAACACTGGGCTAAACCTGGGAAAATCTGAAACCTTCAATTGATTCTTGGTTCCATCTTCCAACCAGGCCAACTCATGAACATGCAGGATGTGACACGAGAAAGATGCGGTGAGGCAAGCTTTGGGTTCTCTTGAAAGAAAGAATATCTGTGTTTCTAACTGTAAGAATACTTCTTCCTACCTCAAAATCCATTGGATGAAACATGTTTTTGATGATGACAACTCGCTCATGGCGCATTCGGGATGGGCCAGCTCGTCTCTCAGGTCTCCAATCCAACTGCCTAATGTGACAAAGTAGGAACAAGAAGTTGTGAATTTCATTTCAGACTTGTTGGAGAGAGAAAAAAACAAGCTATAAATATAATCTTTTACTGAATACTTAAAAATGATAATTATTTGATTTCAAAACAACAGTGTGTATTTTAGTCACAGTTACTGCACAGCTTTCTGAAATAAAAACAATCGGCAGGTGAAAGATGGACCCAGTATCTGAAATGCCCAGAGTAAGTATATTTTTCAGAACTGCTGTCTGGTTACAAACATTCCAATGAGACTCCTGGAAAATTGTTAATTATTTAGTATCTATGACTATCTAGGAAGAGACACTTCGAGGCCAAGGAAATGTTCAAATTGTATTAGTTTCTAGGTATTTTATAATTATAAAGAACAAACAATCGCACTGAAATATGTAAAACTACTCTGTTACAATCTTAAATCTTACTGATTTGTCTATAAAGTGCTTAGGTATCTACTTTATTCCTATAAATAAAAACTATTGGCATCACAACTAAATGCTTTTATAACCATTAGTTTAAGCACAGTGTTAGAAGCTTTATTAGAATTCACCCTTATCGAAGTGCTCATCATTTTGGCTCATTTCTTAAAACCAGCATATTTCAAAAAACATTAAATAAATTAATAGAAACTTGATGACATGTATATATTATATATATCCATACAGTACATGAAAAATGATAAAGCTTATAATTTCTAAGTTCTAACTCCTACTAACTAGTATGAATGTAAAAATTTAGCTCCTGGTACGCTGATTCCATCCACATTAAAAATGAACTAATGGCTCTCATATATAAACCTAAACCATCTTATTTAATTTGATATTCAACATTTTCTGTAGAGATGACTTAAGTCCCTGTTGTACTAAAAACGAACACCCCAGAAAATGAAAAACACCATCACTGCCAAACATCCTATTACACAGATTACTGAAGGTTTCTGAGGATCTAATAAAAGTTAAAAAAATTTTTATTTTATCTTGGCATATAGTTGATTTATAATGTTATTTTCAGGTGTATAATAAATGAAATTCTTTAAAAATAATCTGTAGGCATATTTGATGGAACAAAACTATGCAGTTATTACCAAAAACATACTCTAGAATATTTATACAAAAAGTTTCAAAACAGAAAAAAAAAAAACACCAACTTTTGTTGCATAGACAGCTTTTTCTTGTAGTCTTTGCACTTCTTCTTCTTCTTTGAGGCGTCATATTCTCCCTTCAACTGAAATTTTGCCACCTCCACATGTAATTTGTAGCCTCTAATTTCATCTTCATCCAAAAGTTTTAATGCAAGATCCACAGATTCTCTCTTTGTAAAGCAAAAACAAGTTACAATTAGTAAGTTACACACTGAAATGAAACTTCAGGAGTGTTTTAGATGAATGATGACTATACGTAAAATAAAAATTTAAATGTAACTACCTACATGGGAATAGAGAACTCCAGAATGCCTATCAGGAAACCTGTATTTAACTCACAACTGTCCCCAACCGGTTATATGAAGCTAGGCAAGTTATTCAAGCTTCCTGAGCCCCAGTTTCTTCATCTATAAAATGGGAATGGAAATGCCTTCTTTGCAGAGTTCTTGACAAAATTAAAGTTATACCATTACTGGAATAGCAGTTTTGCCTTTTGGAGTCTCAATTTCTCATCTGTACAATGAGGCAAATGGACTTGCGTGATTTCTAAGGTGCATTCCAGTTTTAAAATTTTAAAAGCTGCCTACTTAAAAGACTAGATGACTCAAGAAACTGGGAATAGTTTGGTCAGCCTTTAATTTTTTTTGTTCATCAATTAAAATGTAGGTCTGTGATATACTAGGAAGATGATTATCTGACAGCTTGAACATTATACACATTTGTAGATTCTGGATCGTATACAAAGGGGGCAGTTGTCGGCTCTGCATTGATTCAAAGATCTGAGGAAAACTCAAAAGGACAACTTAATTCAGCCACACAATCAAATATAGATCCTGGAACAATTAACTATGTTATTCTGGAACTCAATTCACTGGTTTGGTAATCTTGTACTTTTATGGGTCATAAATTTTATATATAAAGTTTATCAAAGTCCTATTTTTCTCTTTAAAAACTTTAAAACCCAATGAAACCCCCTAAGAGACTCTTCACAGATTTTTTAGTAAATCCTGAAGAACTTATTAAGTGTTCAAGCTCCTTACATTTGAAAATTACATAAATATCTTCCTATAATGGTCATAGTCTTTTTTTTTTTAAGAGAGTTTGTTTTATTGTTTCAGTAAACAATAATTGGGGGAAATGAGATTAGCAAATTAATAATGTGTGATAATTTATGTAAGGTAAAATACATAAAAGGTCTTTCAGACACAGAGACAGAATTGGCTTAAACAGAGACAAGAAGGTCAGAAGAAACATCCCGGAGAAGGTAAAGCCAAATCAAAGGAAAGATCAGTCCAGGCAAAAGAAATCTTACATATAAAAGAATGAAAATGTGAAAGAATGTTGCACATTTTCACAAATGCAATTACTCTGATACATCTTCAACACAGAGCATGAGCAGTGGTAGATGATGGCCTATGCTGCTGCTGCTGCTAAGTCGCTTCAGTTGTGTCCGACTCTGTGTGAACCCATAGACGGCAGCCCACCAGGCTCCTCTGTCCCTGGGATTCTCCAGGCAGGCGCACTGGAGTGAGTTGCCATTGCCTTCTCCATGGTCATAGTCTTGTATGATCCCCATCACGTTCAAGAACGAGGTCGAAAACGTATCTTTCCCAAAGCTGTCAGCTTACTCTTAGCCCCCTCTGATTTCACTGAAATGCTGTATACTCACAAAACACTCGTGACGTTGGTCCTGTTGTTTTTAACACTTTGATTTCACTTTGCACTTATTTTCAGGTTCCATGACATATGTAATATGCCATCATTGTGCCCATTTCTTTTGTACCCTGCAATAATGCATAGTAACACATGCTCCTAAGGTGATAGGTGTTCCAAAATATTCGCTGCCTTGACACTGGTCTTTCCCCTGTGTGATTTATGGTACCATGAATACATAAAGTTCTGTAAATGTCTGTTAATACCACTTTCTCTCTCATTCAAAATATATTTCAAAGCACTAAGCCTAAGTTATCACTCCTTTATGGTTTAATTCAGGGGTCAGAAAACTTCTTTTGTAAAGGGCTGGTGAGTAAATATTTTAGGCTCTGTGGGCCATGAGGTCTGTGTTGCAACTACTCAACTTTGCTGTTGCAATGTGAAAGGAGGTACAGACAAATGCATAAATGAATCAGTGTGGGCATGTTACAATAAAACTTCATTCACAAAGATAGGCAGTGGGCAGAACTTTGCAAACCCTGGTCTAACTCATTCCAATGGGTGAATAAAATGTTATAGACTTTCTTTTCTTTGTGGATTTTTTGAATGTGTTCTGCTTTGATTACATGCATACACTCCTAAAGAGATCTTTGCAGCAAGAATTCTTTTAAAGAAGCACCTCTGTCCTATGACTTACATAATACCTTGACTTGGTAACAGTTTCTTACAAGAGTAAGTGAGTAACTTTATCAATGTGATACATACAGGCACAATCAGAAACAACAGTTTTCTTCCCATCCTGTTTGAATAGCCCTCACCCTTGGTTATCAACTACACAAAATTATAGCCCTGGTTCCTGAGCTGAAAATGGAGATAGAAGAAACTTTCAGTTCAGTTCAGTTCAGTTCCGTCGCTCAGTCGTGTCTGACTCTTTGCGACCCCGTGTACTGTAGCCTACCAGGCTTCTCCATCCATGGGATTCTCCAGGCAAGAATACTGGAGTGGGTTACCGTTTCCTTCTCCAGGGGATCTTCCTGACCCAGGGATCGAACCCGGGTGGCTTCCCTGGTGGCTCAGAGGTTAAAGCGTCTGCCTCCAATGCGGGAGACCCGGGTTCGATCCCTGGGTCGGGAAGATCCCCTGGAGAAGGAAACGGTAACCCACTCCAGTATTCTTGCCTGGAGAATCCCATGGACGGAGAAGCCTGGTAGGCTACAGTCCACGGGGTCGCAAAGAGTCGGACACGACTGAGCGACGGAACTGAACTGAACTGAAAGTTTCTTCTATCTCCATTTTCTGCCCAGGAACCAGGGCTATAATTTTGTGTAGTTGATAACCAAGGGTGAGGGCTATTCAAACAGGATGGGAAGAAAACTTATGTGACCACATAACTAACCTTCAAATAACAGCAAAGTCCATCTCCTTTAAGATTTCCGTGATTATCTTTGTAAAGCTTGACCTTAAATTCTTCTGTTTGAGGATCTCTCATAATAATGCCAAACTTCGACATGAGCTGTATAAATTCATCCACTGTAATGTCTGGAGGCAAACCTGTGATGTTAAGGATAAAAAATTATAAAGGCATTTATAACAAAGGTGAGGGTTACTTAAGTTTCTACGAATTCAAAATCTGTAACTTGGATGATGAGTGCACCAAAATCTTGGTTTTCTAAAAGTGTGTAAGAATCTCACATCTATAGACTTGAAGAAATTTCATGTTTTAATGTATTCAAATATACATTAAAATCATGCTTTGATGAGGCCTTGTATCAATGACTCTGAAGGGGCAAACTGCTGAGGTACCTAAAGCCGTCAGAAAGGATGGCATGCAAAGTTATATACACGTACTTTTTCTTAGTTTTATAAAAAAAAAAAAACATATTCCTCACTAATATAAATGGCTGAACAAATAAATGACACAATTATAAAAAATAGAATTCAGAGAAATGGAAATCTAAAAATAACTTTGTGGAAAAACCTCAAAATCAAATATTTTCTATTCTAAATGTGGTTAAAAGGTATACATACCAGACACATAAACATTTGTATTTCTGTCTTCTTCAACATGAAACCATCCTAAAAATAAAAATCAAGTAAATAAATAAAACATCTTACTCTTAAAGGTAAGAGTCCCATTATGAAATCCTGACAGTGGGGCAGTTTCTCAAAACTTCCAGAAACTTTTTCTTACCCTTAGAATAAGACCGACTAAATCAAATCACTGGTTAGATTTCAAAGTATTTGGATCTTTGGACAAGTAATTAACTTCAGAGCCCTGTCTGAAACAAGATGGCTAGTTTATCTTGGTTCTTTATGAATCTGATACTACCTTAAAAAAAAAAAACCTTACCCTTGCTCTGACTTTAAGCCTTGGCATAGGTTGCTTCTGACTCCAATCTACTGTGTCAGATCTGGCCAAGCTGAAGCAAAATTGACTTGTTTAATCTAATTAGAAGTACCAAAATAAAAAAAAACCAAACCAACCATATAAACAGAACTTTAAATAATCTCCTAATAAGAATTCTGTTTTGCAAAGGAAGAAACTGAATTGAAACAATCCGCTTGATGCCTATAGGTTAATGGGAGAGCCAACACATGAACCTGAAAAATAATAATAATTAAAAATACCCATCTTATGATTCTGTCAAAGTTCTAATTCTCCAAAAAGTAAATACATATACACAGACTCATATTTTTAACTTTTATACTCATGTTTTGCAAGCTAAATCTACTTGCCTGATTCAGCCTTTCTCTTTTCTCCCTTCTTTTTCGGATCACTGGGTTCAGGGGGCTGTCTCTGCGGAGGTGCTTCTGCAGTCCTAGCACTGACATCTTGGACACTTGCAGTAGAACTAGATGCACCATCATTAGAAAAGCCATAATTGGCCTGATATGTAGCAATGAAATCTTCAGTGATCTAAATAAGAAGTTTAGTGCACACACACACACACAAATTAAAAAATGGTTTCCTACTGTGAAAAGCTTACACTGTGTTAAATAACAGTATATTCAGTTATACAACGTCACATTTGAATGTGTCTGTGGATAACAGTAATTAAAACATATATGAAGAATAGTCACCTACATAGAAAACTGTGCAAAAGAGAATAAAAAAATTAAGACACAGGTACTTGGATTATCAACACAAAAGTCTGAGATACTATCAAAGGCATTTAAAATGATGTTGCCACCTTTCCTAGTTGTTTCATTTGTAAATTACTATCTCGGTAGTCTACTTGATTAAGACTACAAATATATATAGCAAAGGAAGTACCAGATAACAATAAACAGAATAAAAACCAACAGTCAACTAATAAACAACAGAATCAAATTTGCTTTTACTACACAGATGAACATAAGTATACGTACTCAAATCACATTATCATTTAATGTCAAAACAAATCAAGAACAAATCCAACTCACATCCATCCTCCTGGCTCTTAGAGAAAAAAACACAATTGCACAATGAAACAAACGTAGCTATATCTTCATACCAGTCAATGTGAGGAACACATAGGAATGAGGAAAATTTAAAACTTGGGAGTTTGAAGTGGTATGGGTTCCATATCATAAAAAGATAGAGCCCAAAATCACTCTACTATCAGATAACTGCTGAAGTACTCAGAAGGCTGAAGAAACCAAATCTGCACTCTAGCTGGCACCACCAGTACCCAAGTGAAGTGTTAAGTTTAACAATTCAGAGGGATTGGGACATACACACAAATAAAAAATGGGAAAGAAAATAGTTCAAATAAATAATTTAAAAAATAGCACTCAAATTACACAATGCAGACACGGTTTGCATCACTGGCTTGCAAATCTATTAGTGTGCGATAAGTATCCTGTTTTCCACCTGTACCAGGAGACTTTGATTAAAAGGGTAGTCTGACCAAAAAGTTTACAGAACCAAGTTTAACATCAGTCATTTTACTTCCAAGCTGAAACAGAATGCTTAACAATTTACAGGTACTCTAAATAAATATGCACATATCTTTTCCATCCAAATTCTGTGCTCCTCCTGTCATATTCCTGCAGTGATATGGCTCAAATATACGTGTCTAGGACCAACTTTAGTAGGAAAGAAAAAAAGATGCAAAGTTCAATCAGTAAAAATTTACCAATGTATCAATTTTTTTTTCAACTCAAGAAGCTGCATTTTGCACCTAGCACATCAGTTAACCATCTGAATTCCTAGGATAAGTAAGATTGAGACTACCTGAGATTAATATCGATTGAATTTGCTCTTGGTGTTTTTCCTCTTTGCAATAAAAAGCAGTCACTGACATAAACCAACTGCAACCTTCATAGATAAAACTAATAAGGCATAAAAAGGACTTAAGAATTAAATTACATTGAAGGCATCTCCCTAAAGATTTCCGTTCCTTTACACGTCGGTTCTGCCACAGACACAACAAAAAGAAACGTCACTAGCCAGAGGGGCTCTAACCCAGGACCTCAGCAAAAGGAAACGTGAAAGGACCGCCCCGCGAGGCTGGCCAGGTGGGCCCGCTGTGCAGCGGCGCCCGAGCGACTCCTACCTTGGGGAACCAAGCCTTCTTGTCCAGATCCCACTCGTACGGGGTGTCAGTCGGCTGCTGCCCTAAAGAATCGGTTTCTCCACTGGGATCTTTCTCGGCGTCATCGTCCTTGGTGTCTCCGTACAATTCTTGCATTCGCAACTGCTCATCAAACTCGTCGTTCGCATCCAAGTTGTTGCCGCTCATGTTGCTCACTCAGCCCAGAGGCTAGGTCTGGTCGAGCGAAGAGGCCGAGCTGATGCTGGAGGGGAACAGAGAAAATGAGGCTGGCCACACTCAGCCCGCTCCCCACCGCCCCCCGGCCCGCCTCCTCGCAGCGCCCCAGCAGCCCCCGGGAAGTCAGGGCCACTCGCCGGCCGCCCCGCCCCCGGCCCCGCCCGCCGCCCGCGCGCGTCGCAGCTCCCGGCCCCGCCGTGCCGCCGCCCACCTGATTCGCCCCGCCGGGCCTCGCCGCCGCCGCTCGATGCGGGAGCGCGCAGGCGCGCCGCCGCCGCCGCCCGGGTCTGAGGCAACTGCGGCTCCCGCGCCAACGTCCGCAAACCACTTGGAAACCGAGGCCCGCTCAGGATGGCGCCGTCGCCATTGTTGGCGCGTCGCAACGTCGCGGGTCGCACCGACACGCCCCCAGTGGCGTCAGTAGGTGCCGACACGGGCCGGCGGCGTGGGGCCCCGGGGGCGGGGCTCCGGGGGCTGCGCTGCTGCCGAGCGCCGATGCGCGGCCGGGCTGTCCTGGCGCGGGGGCCGCGGGGAGCGCAGGGCCTGCGGCCTCTTGGGCTCGTTGGGCTCCACGGGGGCCGCAGCGGGGCGGTAGCCCAAAGGCGTGGGAAGGTTCCCGCTCGAGGCGGCCGCCATCTTGGGGGAGTGGACGGGGCGGGCGGGACAGGTCGCGCTGCGACAGAAAGATGCGCCTCCTTCCCCCGGAGGCCCCTCTCCGCGTGGGAAACAAGTCTTTCACTTGTTTCGTGAAGATTTCCCTAGGAGAGCCGGGCTAGTCCGGGCTGGGAGTACAGGGTCTGATGTATAGTGCGTGTGTGGTGAGTGAATGAATGAGCGAACGAATGGTGAGTGGAAGGACCACCCTCTCCAAGCCTCTGCTCCGTCCTTTATCTTTCTGGTACCTTCCTCAGGCTGGAGATGACTCTGGAAAGGAAGGACAACAGTTGCCTGTCCCTTGTTCTCCATGATTCAGACTTGCTCAAGCTCCAAATCTGAAACAGTAACGTCCCGTGTACACACCACCTTTACTGCCCCACTAACGTCGTTTTTGGATTTTTTAGGAAAAAAGTGCATGTGATAGAACTTGCATGCATATTTATAGTATAGATAACATGATCGCCGAAGAATTGATGCTTTTGAACTGTGGTGTTGGAGAAGACTCTTGAGAGTCCCTTGGACTGCAAGGAGATCCAACCAGTCCATTCTAAAGGAGATCAGTCCTGGGTGTTCATTGGAAGGACTGATGCTGAAGCTGAAACTCCAATACTTTGGCCACCTCATGCGAAGAGTTGACTCATTTGAAAAGACCCCGATGCTGGGAAGGATTGGGGGCAGGAGGAGAAGGGGACGACAGAGGATGAGATGGCTGGATGGCATCACCGACTCGATGGACATGAGTTTGAGTGAACTCAGGGAGTTGGTGATGGACAGGGAGGCCTGGCGTGCTGTGATTCATGGGGTCGCAAAGAGTTGGACACGACTGAGCGACTGAACTCAACATGAATTTTATTAGGCTCATATACATTTTGCTAAATATTTCTTTTAGGATCCAAAAATAGTATACAGCTGTTTTCAGCAATGTGTTATTGGGCTTCCATTTCATTCCTGAATAGGTTCACAGCATAGGTGATAATATACTAAGCAGCCCTGCTGCACGTGACTCTCTGAGCGCCTGCTGTATCCACAGGCCCTTCTGAGCAGGTGACCAAAAGTTTATGTTTAGCTCCTGTGTGAACCAGTTGGAGGCCTGTGAGGTGACTTGGTAGGGTAGCCCTGCATTCTAGACTGAGTTTGACTCACTGAGCCAGTAAGCCTCTCCCATAAAGAGGGATGAGTACGAAATGGGGGCATGGCCAGAGTAGTCTTCTGTAGCCAAGTTCTGTACGGGTGAGAGGAGAAGCTGAGGCAGTGATGGAGGGTCATTGAGTCACCACTATAGTGGAGTTGGGAGCTAAACATGCTTGTAACTACGATAGCATTCTGTTTGGCCATTGGGCCCCACAGTTTTCTTGTTACTGTTTTAAAGAATGCTATTGCCCCTGTGAGACCTGGTTCCTGTTTCTATTTCCTTGTGGATTCCTAGAATTAAACCCCTAGTAACTCAGTTAATCTGGAAGTATCTCTTTATAACCTGTTCCACCCCCACCCCACCCCCACAAGATTTTTTTGCAAGAAATAGTCCAGGTAACAAGCAAAAGCGGGGAGGGGTGGGTCCTTTGTATTATAAAGATAGCAGGGACCTCCTGAAACTCCAGGACTGGAATGTAGATAGGCTATATATACAAGGGGCTGCTGTACCCAGGAATCCAGAACCCAGTCAGCTGGCTTCTCCCTGACTATCCTCTTCATCCTTCTCTTGTTCTCTGTGAAGGGTGATCTGTGCAGTCTTCCTGGCATAATAGGCCACCATTTTCTTGGTGTATGAAAATTCATTAACCTACAAAAGCAGAGACTACCTGGCCAGAGAAGTCACCTACCTGGCCTAGGAAGTCTTTCTGGAAAATGACTGAGTTATACCAAACTAGGGTTTTTTTTTTAATGGCCCATTCAGGCTCACTCTGTTGGGGAATTTTCCTCTCCCCATTTTCTGTAATCCCAAGACTTAGTGGAAATAAAAGTAATGCCTTTTGACAAAAAAAGTGATAGATCCCTGACTTAAGATGCTTATAATTGCAGAAATTATTTAAACCCAAATTTGCTATTGTCAGTAGGAATGCCAGTGTTCAATGTTTTGTGGTACTATCAACCTCAATGACAAAGATTTAATCTAAGTTTGTGACTTTGTTTTCCTGCTTTGTAGCAGGAAAAACTTATTATGGTCCATTATTCTAAGTCTTGGGTCCCTGAGCAAAATTGAGAAATATAAAAATTTATTTTTCATGTGTCCTCCCCCCACCCCACCCTCAATTTGGGACCCTGTCCAAAAAGAAAAAAAAAGAAATATTCCATAGTAACTTTTCTGAACACAATAGTCAGTGTGAAACAAACTGAATTTCTTGTAAGGTTAGCTCTGACAAGGATAATCTGTTTTTTTAAAAAGACCACCCCCTCCAAAACAAAAAGCAAAGCCATAAATTTTAATCCCAATTAAACCAGTTTCTATCAGATCCCTAAGTTACCTAGGGATTACTCAGGATGAAAAAATAAAAGTTTTTCGAGCTTTATTTTTATCAACTGCTAAAAAGCTTGCTTAGCTTTTATTATCTGGTGCTTTTGTGAAGTTATTTCTAAAATGTTATTCTTCGGAGAGTAAAGGTGTAATTTTTACCTAGAGTAAGGAAAATAGTAAAATATTTTGGAGTTCGGGGACTTGAAAATACCCTTTGGAGTTAAAGTGCGTTCTCAGTGATATTCTGTTAGAAGTACTGTTTTTAGAATATAAAGTTACACAAAGTCATTGAAAACTTTATTTCATATTTATTTTTCTCCCCAGTTGTTACAACATACAACTCAAAACAATATTAAGACAATTCTAACACCCCTTACTTTAAGTAAACCAATTTTGCTTAAATGTAAAGTCTAGTGTTAATATTATATCCCCTTTACAAGCCACATCTTTAAGCAAAAATTCACAGTTACACAAGCCATTTAAGGAAAGCACAAAGCTATCAAAAGCACACCCCAAAGTCAAGTTTTTGAAAATACAAATTTAACTATTGACAGTTAAAGGCTTTAATTTGCCCCAAGAAAACATTTTCTGAAACCACATATCTAAAACTGACACATCTATTGACAAGTTTTTTGAAATAATATTTATTACAACTTTATAGTGTTAGCAAGTAGGAACAGAGGATAGAAAATCAGAACCTTCCATCTGATTTCCAAGGGCAGAGATTAGTTAGGTCACACTCTTAGAGGACTTAGGCACACATCAGGTTTAAGATAGTCAAGCAGAAAGATGATCTGATAACAACTAAACACCCAGGTGTTAGGGATTTCATGTGGTACTTCTGCATTTTTTAGGAAGAGGGCACTGCTTACCAGAAATAAATGAGTTTTCTTAAAGGATGAATTTCAGACAGTGACAACCTCACAGATTTTGTGACAGGGATCCTTCTTTGGAGCCCTCAAATGACACTAAACACGGCCAGTCATTCTGCCTATGAAGGAGACAGGTTCTTCACAATATCTGTGAAAGATAACTTTGCCCAATTATCAGTCAATGGGAATTGTAACTCCAGAACTACCTTAAGTCAGTAAGTGCTGACCTAGTAAGGCAAACACCCAGCCCCAGATCCTTACTTAACACTGACCCCTCAACGCTGTCATTGCCATTGCACAACTTTAGTTCCGATGGAATAGAGATTAATGGAAAAGGGTAGTCAAGAACAAATTGTGTGAAATTTTATTTTTTAGGACTTCATTTTTTAAAAGAAAATTGCAGAAGAGGTATTTTACCTCTTTTTGATTCCCTTTTCATATGCAAAGTATAATCTCTAGATTTACACAACATAATAAACACAAACACAGTTTTATGTAAATCACAAGAGTATATGAGAAGTTATAAGTATCAGAGATGTGATGGAAACATATTAGGTTTTTAAGTGCCATGTGTATTTCACTTCACCTCCTATTTGGCCTCTGACATAGACAAATGTGTTGCTATACCTAGTGGGGCTCCATTTTATTTAGAAAGCCCAGTAACATTAATGCTTGTACATTGAAGGAAACTATGATTTGTCCGATCCTTCCCTCCTAAGATTTCACCACAATTTATAAGCCATTGAAAGTCCTGACACCATATACCTACACAGAGCTCAGAGTTGAATAGACACTCTGGGAGGAAAAGATATCATTTTTAATTGAAAAGCTAGACTCTGTCCTCTTCCTTCTTCACACTGCAGCCAGTGAATAGGGACACACTAATTTCAGACATCTGAGTGCTTGCAGCACCCGGGACCCTTCCCATCACTGCTAGGTTGTCAAGAGGGGTATTAGCAGCAGGAGGGTCAGGCACCCCTGCCTTGCAACAGAATAACTGAGCTTTAAAATGCTGCTGGAAGGTATTGCTCAGCCAGTAAAGAGCAAAGGGGTTTACACAAGAATTGCTGAAAGCCAGAATGCGAGAGATAATGGTGACAATTAAGTGAACAGTAGAGGAGTCCATATAGGTTTGAGAAGTGAATGAGCGGTAGAGATATAGAAGGTGATTCGGCAACCAGCAGAGAGCAAAGAGAGCCACCAACACCAGAACTGTTTTGGCAATTCGCTTCCGGGATTCAATCTATAGAGAGAAGAAAAGTGACAGCAACAGCAACCAAAAACCAAGAACCCATCGACAAAACACCCCTAAAAGGAAAACATCGAGCCAGCAGAGATTTTAAAAAGCCATTTTCTAGGTTAACTGAGACATTTATAGTTAACAGGCTGGTGTCTCTTTGCACGTGCAAGTGTGGGAAGGCAAGTGTGGCTATGGAATACAGAAAGTGAGCTGACACACTAACCTGTGATGTTGGTCTCTGATTAGCCCTAATTCAGACTCCTATCCCTGGTTTTGAGATATTCTAGGGTGTCTCAAGGAGTGTTATGGAACCATTGAAGATTTAATTTTATTAAGAAATAAATGCTGTACAAAACTGTTTTAACTGCATCAGCAGAGGCTGACTAAGTTTGAACAGTCTTCTGGGGATTGTGAAAGTTGACAAACTTGTACCTAAAATTGTTTTTAATGTATAGGAATTCTACCCATATAGTCAGAGGAATAAAAACCAATGTGCCATCCTTCATATATGAAAATAATCCTACTTACACCTCTTAATAAGAGAAATGACCCAAACGAAGTGAAAACATTGCCTGTAGTCACAGTTAGAGCAAAGAAAACTTTTCATGTGGGCATGAAAATGCAACTTTATAAAATGGTGAATAAATAAAATACAACTTTAGCCTCTTGAGCACCACTGTTGAACCAACTGAGGGGACTAGCTTGAAAAAAAAAAAAAGCACTGAGCTCTCCACGTACTGGTCAAGAGGTAAATGGAATCATCTCCTACCCAAGAAAGATAGAAATCCTGTTGGTTTTTTTTTTAATTAAGTGGAACAATGTTTTGTTGATATTCTTTTTATTCCATTCATATTTATGAGAGGAGAGCACACCTGTGTCCTGCAATGGTCTTAATCAAGCTGCTGTGAGTCACTGTGTTCTCTTGCCACTGGCGCTGGGTCCCTGGAGACCCCCACCCCCAGTCTGCTCATCTGTGTGTAAGTGGTTTGCATTGAATAATGTTATGGCTTCTTGCCAGTTCTACCATCCTGCATTTTTCTAACATTCTGTTATACTTTCTAAAACAAAAGATGCTTCACTTTATAGTCTCACCTTGTGTGATGTTTCTCACTGTTCTATGGGGTGATTTTTGATTTACCCCAAACTTCAGCTGCCCCTTTTCTAATAACAACAGTCCTACCATTTACTGAACATTTACTATGCAGCAGGAACTATGTTAAGCATTTAATATATATCATCCAGTCCTCATTTTCATTTTATACATGAGTCCTGATGAATACATACCTGCTTGCGGGCATGGCTTTGTTCCTCAGTAGGTATGTTCAAGGTGCTTTTGTAAAGAGTTCTAGCAATCAAAGAGTAATAGACAGAGATAATCGAAAGTGGAATAATGTAGAATACTAAGAAGCACAGCAGAGAATGTATCTCTTGCAGGAGCCTCTCAGAACCAGAGTAAGAGGCACACGCTTTAAATGTTACATTTTTGTCAGGATCTTGAAAAGTATATACATTTGAAAATATAGCCTCTGGTAGAGCAATGATCATAGACATGATCCAGATGCAGCCAGCTTTGGCACAGGTCTTCAGGATGGCATTGGGGGGCTGACGCTCCAGGGGCTTCACAACTGCCTTGTATCTAGAAACACATAATCACAGCAAAAGGCAAAATCAATATCAAAATGACAGAATCTAAAAATTAGAAGTGACCTTAGTGATCATCCAGTTGTACCTCCTATCCATATGTATATAACCAAGTCAACATTAACCAGCTGAAATTGGCTAGGATTTCAAATACACATAATACAGCCCAGTAATTTTTATTTATGCTAATCATTTTTTCCTTTTATTCACTGTTGAGATATTCCAGATTTGCAATTTACATGACTTTCTTGTAGATCCTCTATTTAGGACAAATAAATATTTTTTGGCATGATTTTGTGTGTGATGGAGAGTAATTCATTACCTATGTATTACCTTAAGTGTTCTAAAATACTTCATTTTTAAGTAAGTGACTGATATTAAATCTAATTCTCCTTTCCTCATGAGTGAGCAGTCATCAACCTTACTAGAAAAGAATTTTATGAGTTTATGCAGAAAAGAGGAGAGGGTTAATTTCTTCCCTGTTCAAATGCTAATTTCTTGCCCAGACCAATCTGTAGGTAGTAGTTTCAGGGCAAGGCGAGGGTGAAATAAAAAAATCCTACACCCATGGAAAGATGCCTCCTTATTCTGACAAATCTACCTCAAAATATATATAGCCTTTAAGTAAATCTGTCCTCAAACAGAATATAAAACCAGTCAAAGAAAAATGCCATAAAAGACACAAGGAAAGCTTTTATTCCTCTCAGATCCTGGAATCTGAAGAAGCTTTTCCTTCTGGTACTGCCAGACATTGATTACTTACTGGCTTCTTGCAGGCTTTTTAAAGCATCATTTTAAACATTTGGAGCCTCAATTTTTTTAATGCTTTCACAGTTATTATTCTACAATAGGTGCACAGAAAAATACAGCACTTAGGCTGAAAATATCCTAACAAGTCCAAACACCCTGACTGCCAAAGGTTCTCACACACTCCATTCATACAGCTCTAAAAGTCAACCGGGATTAATTTATGTCTCTGGAAACGAGAATGTCATTGAACGCCTATAGAAAAAAACAAATACAATTAAGTCATGACATTATACTGAGTTACCAGGAAGCCAAAAGCCTCACCGTTTTTTCACCATTAATTAATTTTATTCATTTCAAGTAAATTAGATGCATGTATCTTTTTTACCATTCTTCCGGCAGACAGTAATGTATATGCGGTCAATTTCACACCTATGCTGATGTTTTAATGTTGACAATATTGCACCACTAGGCTGCACTAATGTATAAAGCATAAATTGTTTTTCTTTTTCACCTGGAACAATTTGCCTTAATAAACTGAGGGGAGAAGGGAGACCGTTCGGTATTCTTTCAAACAAACAATTACAGTTCAAAGAAAATAAACAATCCCCGAAGCACACAGTTTCAATCTCTCCTCTGATGCTAACACAGAAATTTTAACATTCTCATATCAACTTTTATTTAAAATGCCTCCCGATTTTCCAATCTCACATCCCGGTTACAGAGTGTGAGAAAAGCAGCAGAGTAACCAGTGAACGCTACATACAAGCTTTCCTTTCTTTTTGTCTAATTTCACATCCTGGCAAATAGAACTGAGAAAAGAAACCCACCTGTCAGCACTGAGAATTGTTAACGTGAACACTGATACACCGACAGAAGTGAGCCGGATGAAAGAGAGCACCTTGCATCCAATTCTTCCGAACAGCCATCCCTCTGCCAGGTAGTGGGTTGCATCGACTGGCACACAAGTTAGCAGAAGTAAAAGATCTCCAAACGCCAGGCTGGTGATGAAAATATTGGGAACTGTTTGCATGGATTTGGTCTTGAAAAAGACTTTGATGAGAATAGCATTTCCAAGGATGCCCACTGAAATGATCACGGCATAAGTGATATAGATGGCACACAATGCTTCTATTCCTAGAGAGTTGTCTCCGGTCCTTCTTTTATTTGTGTAATCATTAGGGACGACGGAGCTCGATGATTCTGTGTCATTTGTGGTTGAAATTAAAGTCTGATTAGGTGATTGAGGCTGCCTTTGAGACATTTCTTCTAAAGCCTATGCCTTGAATATTTCTTCTGCTCAGTTCAAATGTAGTTGATTGTCACGTCTAATGCCTACGTCTAGTAATGAGATGGTAGAGGAACAGAGCAGAATGGCAGGCAAATCCAAGACACTCAGATACTCCTTTCCTTCAGTTGTTCTGTGTCTCCCAGCATGCTTGGCTAAATGCTTACCGATCTGGCACTAGAGGGTGGGAGGTGGAGGAGTTTTATTGACGTTTACATGACAGAAGGAGGGGGGTATGGGAAATGCTCTGCAGTTGCTTATTCTTTCCTGTTGGGGAGTCTTAGGACTACCCAGGTGTTATTAAATAATACTTATTGTTTACTAGAATCACTCTGCTTCCATATCTAGCCACGAAGATCTGTATGGATTTTGTCAATTTTCATCCTTTTCTATGCATTCAGCAGGTGGCCTAGTGTGCTCTCTTTTACGGGAAATAAGCATGTATGTCCCCTGAAGCACAAACTTGAATCCACTCCTCCAGGTTTAATATCAGAGAGGTGCTGAAGCAACAAATCATGTCACAACCAAGGAGGGATAATTCAGGTGACCTGGGCTTATCACCTGATTCTGACGCATGGTAATTCCCAATCCTGCATATTACCAGGGCCCTGCAACCCAATATCAAAGCAATCTTTTAAGAGATGCCAAATTCAGGCAAACAACCAGTTGCTTTGTCTCTAAATGTCGTGATAAAACACCATTTACTGTTTGACTTGCTGTTTTAATGCCATGTATTTTTGTAAATGTTGTTTAGGGTTTCTCCCTTTCAGTTTAGTTCAGTCGCTCATTTGTGTCCGACTCTTTGCGATCCCATGAATCACAGCACGTCAGGCCTCCCTGTTCATCACCAACTCCCAGAGTTCACTCAAACTCATGTCCATCGAGTCAGTGATGCCATCCAGCCATCTCATTCTCTGTCATCCCCTTCTCCTCCTGCCCCCAATCCCTCCCAGCATCAGAGTCTTTTCCAGTGAATCAACTCGTCCCATGAGGTGGCCAGAGTATTGGAGTCCCTTTAGAAATGGTTAAAAAGGAACTTGCCTGGTTGCAAAACAAAATAATGGAGAACGCAGCTCAAGGTTCTGACGCAAAAGGACCTGTAAGAATGAAAATCATTCTTTTCAAGTGAGGGAATGCCTCAGGCTATTCTAGAGGTGATGGGCATGTAGATAATGTTTACATTAACCCAAGGAAGCAGAAAATAAAAACAATCCTCTTAGTACCAGCAAGAAATGCCCCTTGTTACAGAAAATGTAAGTGATTTCTGTGTGTATATGCGGGGTGGGGGGTTGTTTGGGAGTGGGAGGCCAGCAGTTTAAAGGCATTGGATAATATTACCTGCTCAGAAATATTCTCTGAAATGATCACTCAGAGGATAATGTCTCAGCTAGAAAAAACTTTTTGTAGTAAGATGCTTATAAATATATCCAGATCAGAATCAGTCTGGAAAGTGATATGAAAGACAGCAATATATTTGGTTAGCCAATGAACAGGAGCAGCAAACAAAGACTGCTTTTATACTGATAGAATAATAAGCACGATAAATTCTACAGGGAAAGTGAATTGGGTGATTTGAATCAATTATCTGGTTAATTTGAACAACCTAAACCACACCTATTCTCCACCCCCTTATGAAATTATCCTCACAGCTTGAATTACCCAGTGAAATAACTGTTTTTGATGGGCATGAGGAAGGGGGATGTTTGGATAAACCCAAACCCCTGAACTTTGATGTATATACCCTTAAGTAATTTCATGCACTGAGCTGCCTCTTTAAGATCTGCTCTACAGAAAATGGCTCTCCATTGTATCATTCATCTGTTGATGGATATCTAGGTTGCTTCCTTGTCCTGGCTATTGTAAATATTGCTGCAAAGAACACGGGTAGATGTGTCTTTTAGAATTGTGATTTTCTCAGGTATATGCCCAGTAGTGGGATTGCTGGGTCATATGGTAGATTTGGACTTCTCAGGTGGCACTAGTGGTAAAGAACCCACCTGCCAATGCAGGAGACATAAGAAAACCCGGATTTGATCCCTGGGTTGGGAAGATCCCTTGCAGGGGGGCATGGCAACAACCCACTCCAGTATTCTTGCCTGGAGTATCCCAAGGACAGAGGAGCCTGGTGGGCTATAGTCCATGGGGTTGCAAGAGTTGGACACGACTGAAGTGATTTAGCATGCAGCATGGCAGATTTATTCCTAGTTTTTTTTTAAGGAATCTCCAAAATGTTCTCTATAGTGGCTGTATCAGTCTATGTTCCCACCAACAGTGCTAGAGGGCTCCCTTTTCTCCATATTTTCTTCCGCATTTATTGTTTATAGATTTTTTTGATGATAGCCATTCTAACTGGTGTAAGGTGATACCTCATTGTAATTTTGATTTCCATTTCTCTAATAATTAATGATACTGAGCATCTTTTCCTGTGTTTATTGGCCATCTGTATGTCTTCTTTGGGGAAATATCTGTCTAGATCTTCTGCCTGTTTTTTTGATTGGGTTGTTTGTTTTTCTGACATTGAGCTGTATGTGCTGCTTATACATTTTGGAGATTAACCCTTTGTCAGTTGTTGTGTTTACAATTATTTTCTCCCATTCTGAAGGGAATATTACTCAGCTACAAAAAGGAATGTATTTGAGTCAGCTGTAGTGAGGTGGATGAAACTAGAGCCTCTTATACAGAGAAGTCATAAAGAGAAAAACAAGTATTGTATATTAACACACATATATATACAATCTATAAAAGTGATACTGATGAACCTAGTACAGAATGGACTTGTGGACACAGCTGGGGAAGGTAAGGGTGGGAGGAATTGAGAAAGTAGCATCAACATATACACACTATCATGTGTAAAGTAGTGGGAAATTGATAAATAATGCAGGGAGCCCAGCCTGGTGCTCTGTGATGACCTAGATGGTGGGATGGGGAGAAGGGAGGGAGGCTCTGGAGGGAAGGGATATATCTGGTGGCTCAGATGGTAAAGAATCTGCCTGCAATGCAGGAGATCCAGGTTCGACCCCTGGATCGGGAAGATCCCCTGGAGGAAGGAATGGTAATCCACTCCAGTATTCTTGCCTGGAGACTACCATGGACAGAGGAGCCTGGTGAGCTACATGGGGTCACAAAGGGTTGGACACGACTGAGTGACGAACCCTTTCACCTTCACCCTTTCGTGTGTGTGTGTATGTCTATTTGTGTTGGTTTCTGCCATACAACAACATGAATTAGTCATAATTATATGTGCATATATATTACCTTTATATGGCAAAAAACCAACACAAAATTGTAAAGCAATTTTCCAACAATTAAAAAATAAATAAAAAAGAAAACA
The DNA here is from genome assembly GCF_049115385.1 of Moschus berezovskii. Taxonomy (NCBI): domain Eukaryota; kingdom Metazoa; phylum Chordata; class Mammalia; order Artiodactyla; family Moschidae; genus Moschus; species Moschus berezovskii. Next base: position 126,630,183 of record NC_142488.1, on the reverse strand, counting down.
ACTCTCTATACTGTCCACATCTTGTTCTCACAAAGCTAATGATAAAATCTCTTTGGGATTCCTACATAGCATTTAGCAGCGAGCAAGCAGTATCCCCCAATTCACACCTCAGCTGATGGCTGCGCAGCACTGTTTAGTAAGAAACAAACCCTTGTGTGTGAGTTTTAAAATTATCTGAATTCCAAAGTTCTCAGGTACACTTGCCTCAGGCTGCAGCCACCAGTGTGTCTTCCCTCCTTCCTCTGCCCTCTGTTCTGAAGAGGTCTGGAGAGAGCCGGGATGTCTCTGGCGCTGCTGGTGTTTTGGGCTCTCTAGAATTCCAGAATTCCAGCAGATCAGAGATGGAAGTGACCTTACAGATGATGACATCAAATCCTCAATTTTTTTCAGAGGCAAAAATGAGGTTCAGAGGGGGACAGTATCTCATGCAAGGCCAAACAAGCATTCTGTAGCAGAGCTAACATGAAAGCAAGTTCCCTTTTGATTCTGAAAGATTAAAAATCAGTGTCAAGTGCTGAAAGCCCCTCAGCTCCTGACCATGAGCCATATTTGTTCATTTAAATTGTGGACTTAGGTTTTCCATGTGTTTTGTTAACTAAAGAATAAGAGATCTCCAGGCTAACAAACAAATCATGATAGATACTCTAAATGAATCTACTTATGCTTTATTGACTATGCCAAAGCCTTTGACTGTTCAGTTCACTTCAGTTCGGTTGCTCAGTCATGTCTGACTCTTTGCCACCCCATGGACTGCAGCACACCAGGCCTCCCTGTCCATCACCAACACCTGAAATTTACTCAAACTCATGTCCATTGAGTCGGTGATGCAATCCAACCATCTCATCCTCTGCCGTCCCCTTCTCATCCTGCCTTCAATCTTTCCCAGCATTAGGGTCTTTTCAAGTAAGTCAGTTCTTTGCGTCAGGTGGCCAAAATACTGGAGTTTCAGCTTTAACATCAGTCCTTCCAATGAATATTCGGGACTGATTTCCTTTACAAATGACTGGTTGGATCTCCTTGAAGTCCAAGGGACTCTGAAGAATCTTCTCCAACACCACAGTTCAAAAGCATCAATTCTTCAGCACTCAGCTTTCATTATGGTCCAACTCTCACATCCATACACGACTATGGGAAAAACCATAGCCTTGACTAGATGGACCTTTGTTGACAAAGCAGTGTCTCTGCTTTTTAATATACTGTGTAGGTTGGTCATAAATTCTTTTCCAAGGAGTAAGGATCTTTTAATTCCATGGCTGCAGTCAACAGCTGCAATGATTTTGGAGCCACCCAAAATAAAGTCAGCCACTGTTTCCACTGTTTCCCCATCTATATGCCATGAAGTGATGGGACCAGATGCCATGATCTTTGTTTTCTGAATGTTGAGCTTTAAGCCAACCTTTTCACTCTCCTCTTTCACTTTCATCAAGAGGCTCTTTAGTTCTCCTTCACTTTCTGCCATAAAGGTGGTGTCATCTGCATATCTGAGGTTATTGAAATTTCTCCTGGCAATCTTGATTCCAGCTTGTGCTTCATCCAGCCCAGCGTTTCTCATGATGTACTCTGCATATAAGTTAAATAAGCAGGGTGACACTATACAACCTTGACATACTCCCTTTCCTATTTGGAACCAGTCTGCTGTTCCACGTCCAGTTCTAACTTTTGCTTCCTGACCTGCATACAGGTTTCTCAAGAGGCAGGTCAGGTGGTCTGGGATTCCCATCTCTTTCAGAATGTTCCACAGTTTATTGTGATCCACACAATCAAAGGCTTTGGCATAGTCAATAAAACAGAAATAGATGTTTTTCTGGAACTCTCTTGCTTTTTCTATGATCCAACACATGTTGGCAATTAGATCTCTGGTTGCTCTGCCTTTTCTAAAACCAACTTGAACATCTGGAAGTTCACGGTTCACGTATTGCTGAAGCCTGGCTTGGAGAATTTTGAGCATGACTTTACTAGCGTGTGAGATGAGCGCAATTGTGTGGTAGTTTGAGCATTCCTTGGCATTGCCTTTCTTTGGGATTGGAATGAAAACTGACCTTTTCCAGTCCTGTGGCCACTGCTGAGTTTTCCAAGTTTGCTGGCATATTGAGTGCAGCACTTTCACAGCATCATCTTTCAGGATTTGAAATAGCTCAACTGGAATTCCATCACCTTCACTAGTTTTGTTCGTAGTGATGCTTCCTAAGGCCCACTTGTCTTTGCATTCCAGGATGTCTGGCTCTATGTGAGTGATCACACCATTGTGATTATCTGGGTTGTGAAGTTCTTTTTTGTATAGTTCTTCTGCGTGTTCTTGCCACCTCTTCTTAATATCTTCTGCTTCTGTTAGGTCCATACCATTTCTGTCCTTTATTGAGCCCATCTTTGCATGATATATTCCCTTGGTATCTCTAATTTTCTTGAAGAGATCTCTAGTCTTTCCCATTCTATTGTTTTCCTCTGTCTCTTTGCACTGATCACTGAGGAAGGTTTCCTTTTATCTCCTTGCTATTCTTTGGAACTCTGCATTCATATGCTTGTATCTTTCCTTTTCTCCTTTGCTTTTTGCTTCTCTTCTTTTCACAGCTGTTTGTAAGTTCTCCTCAAACAGCCATTTTGCTTTTTTGCATTTCTTTTTCTTCGGGATGGTCTTGATCCCTGTCTCCTGTACAATGTCATGAACCTCCGTCCATAGTTCATCAGGCACTCTGTCTATCAGATCTAGTCCCTTAAATCTTTTTAAATCTATTTCTCACTTCCACTGCATAATTGTTAGGTATTTGATTTAGGTCATACCTAAATGGTGTAGTGGTTTTCCCTACTTTCTTCAATTTCAGTCTGAATTTGGCAATAAGGAGTTCATGATCTGAGCCACAGTCAGCTCCTGGTCTTGTTTTTGCTAACTGTATACAGCTTCTCCATCTTTGGCTGCAAAGAATATAATCAATCTGATTTTGGTGTTGACCATCTGGTGATGTCCATGTGTAGAGTCTTCTCTTGTGTTGTTGGAAGAGGGTGTTTGCTATGACCAGTGTGTTCTCTTGGCAAAACTCTATTAGCTTTTACCCTGCTTCATTCTGTACTCTTAGGCCAAATTGGCCTGTCACTCCAGGTTTTTCTTCACTTTCTAATTTTGCATTCTAGTCTCCAGAAATAGATATCTTTTTTGGTTATTAGTTCTAGAAGGTCTTGTAGGTCTTCATAGAACCATTCAACTTCAGTTTCTTCAGCAGTACTGGTCGGGGCATAGACTTGGATTACCATGGTATTGAATGGTTTGTCTTAGAAACGAACAGAGATCATTCTGTCGTTCTTGAGACTGCATCCAACTACTGCATTTCGGACTCTTTTGTTGGCTATGAGTGCTACTCCATTTATTCTGAGGGATTCTTGCCCACAGTAGTAGATATAATGGTCATCTAAGTTAAATTCACCCATTCCAGTCCATCTTAGTTCGCTGATTCCTAAAATGTCGACGTTCACTCTTGCCATCTCCTGTTTGATCACTTCCAATTTGCCTTGATTCATGGACCTGACATTCCAGGTTCCTATGCAATATTGCTCTTTACAGCATCAGGTCTTGCTTGCATCACCAGTCACATCCACAACTGGATGTTGTTTTTGCTTTGGCTCCATCCCTTCATTCTTTCTGGAGTTATTTCTCCACTGATCTCCTGTAGCGTACTGGGCATCTACTGACCTGGGGAGTTCATTTTTCAGTGTGCTATGTTTTTGCCTTTTCATACCGTTCATGGGGTTCTCAAAGCAAGAATACTGAAGTGGTTTGCTATTCCCTTCTCCAGTGGATCACATAGTCAGAACTCACTACCATGACCCATCTGGGTGGATTACAACAAACTGTGGAAAATTCTTAAAGAGTTGGGACTACCAGACCACCTTACTCACTCTTGAGAAATCTGTATGCAGGTCAAGAAGCAACAATTAGAACTGAACATGGAACAACAGACTGGTTCCAAATCAGGAAAGGAGTACGTCAAGGCTGTATATCGTCATCCAGCTTATTTAACTTGTATGCAGAGTACATCACGAGAAACACTGGACTGGATGAAGCACAAGCTGGAATCAAGATTGCCAGGAGAAATTTCAATAACCTCAGATATGCAGATGACACCACCCTTATGGCAGAATGTAAAGAAGAACCAAAGAACCTCTTGATGAAAGTGAAAGAGGAGAGTGAAAAAATTGGCTTAAAACTCAACATTCAGAAAACAAATCTGGTCTCATCACTTTATGGCAAATAGATGGGGAAATAGTGGAAACAGTGACAGACTTTATTTTGGGGGGCTCCAAAATCACTGCAGCTGTTGTCTGCAGCCATGAAGTTAAAAGACGCTTGCTCCTTGGAAGAAAAGTTATGATCAACCTAGACAGCATATTAAAAAGCAGAGACATTACTTTGCCAGCAATGTCCATCTAGTCAAAGCTATGGTTTTTCCCATAGTCATGTATGGATGTGAGAGTTGGACTATAAAGAAAGTTGAGTGCTGAAGAATTGATGCTTTTGAATTATAGTGTTGGAAAAGACTCTTGAGAGTCCCTCAGACTGCAAGGAGATCCAACCAGTCAATCCTAAAGGAAATCAGTCCCAAATATTCACTGGAAGGACTGATGTTGAAGCTGAAACTCCAATACTTTGACCACCTCACGTGAAGAACTGACTCATTTGAAAAGACCCTGATGCTGAGAAAGATTGAAGGCAGGAGGAGAAGGGGACGACAGAGGATGAAATGGTTGGATGGCATCACCGACTCAATGGACAAGAGTTTCAGTAAATTCCGGGAGTTGGTGATGGACTGGGAGGCCTGGCGTGCTGCAGTCCATGGGGTCGCAAAGAGTCGAACAAAACTCAGCGACTGAACTGAACTGTACCCTATAATTCACCCACAAAGCATCACAATGTCTAGTTAATTGTTTGTAGTTCGAGTTGCAAGGCACTTAGCCTGTTCAGTTCAGTTCAGTTCAGTTCAGTCGCTCAGTCGTGTCCGACTCTCCACGACCCCATGAATCACAGCACACCAGGCCTCCCTGTCCATCACCAACTCCCGGAGTACACTCAAACTCATGGCCACAGAGTCGGTGATGCCATCCAGCCATCTCATTCTTCATTGTCCCCTTCTCCTCCCACCCCCAACCTCCCTTTTTGTTTGTTTTTAGTACACAATAGGTCAATCTTATCATCCAAGGTTTTCAAAATCAATTTCTTGGTTGCAGTTATGTTGTGTAGTTGCTCAGTTGTGTTTGACTCTTTGCAACCCCGTGGACTGTAGCCCACCAGGCTCCTCTGTCCTCGGATTCTCCAGGCAAGAATACTGGAGTGGCTTGCCATTTACACATTGAACAAATAAATTACTGATTTTATAAAGTTAGCTTTCATGGTTTCACTCCAATTCAGTTAATGTTAGCAAAATCTTTTAAAAAATCTCCATGGAACTGCGAATCCAAGGGTTCTGAAGAGATCTACTCTACCTCAAGAGAGGCTGCAAACTTGACTCTAATGTCCTCAGCCATCTGTTTAACAGGAAAGGGGCTCTCACATTTTGGTTTGCCTCAGAATCGCCAAGAAGGCATGTCAAAACACAAATTGCTGGGTCTCATGTCCAGAGTTTCCAATTTGATTGATCTGGGGTGGAGACTGAGCATCTGCATTTCTAACGGCTTCCTTGGTGATAACTGATTCTGCTGGTAGGAGACCACACTCTGAGAATCACTTAATACGATAAAAATTAAAATAATCCAGTTGACCAGTTGAAATCCAAGAGAGATTTCTGTGGGTCTTCATTAAAGAAAGAGAAATTCTGGACTTCCATGGTGGTTCACTGTATAAGAATCTGTCTGACAATACAGGGGACATGGGTTCAATAACTGGTCTGGGAAGATCCCACATGCCCCGGAGCAACTAAGCTTGTGTGCCACAACTACTGGGCCCACTTGCTGCAACTACTGAAGTCCGTGCGCCTAGAACCTGTGCTCTGCAACAAGAGAAGCCCCACTCGACACAAATAGAGAAAGCCTGCACAAAGCAACTAAGACCTAGTACAGCCAAAAATAAAATCAATAAGAATCCATGTGCCACAATGAAAAGATCCTGCTTCACGCAAGAAAGATCCCACATGCCACAACTAAGACCTGACATAGCCAAATATTTTTTTTTAATGGTTAACAAACAAGGACCTACTGTACAGTGCAAGGAATTCTGCTCAATATTATATAACAACCTAAATGGGAAAAGAATTAGAAAAAGAATAGATACGTGTGTATATATAACTGAATCACTTTGCTGTACACCTGAAAACTAACACAACATTGTTAATCAACTAACATTCTAATCATAGGAGTCCCAGAAGAAGAAGACAAAAAGAAAGACCATGAGAGAATACTTGAGGAGATAATGGTTGAAAACTTCCCTAAAATGGGGAAGGAAATAATCACCCAAGTCCAAGAAACCCAGAGAGTCCCTAACAGGATAAACCCAAGGCGAAATACTCCAAGACACAACAAAGATCAAACACAAAGAACAAATATTAAAAGCAGCAAGGGAAAAGCAGCAAATAACACACAATGGGATTCTCATAAGGATAACAGCTGATCTTTCAACAGAAACTCTTCAGGCCAGGAGGGAATGGCAAAACATACTTAAAGTGATGAAAGAAAAATAACCTACAGCCCAGATTACTGTACCCAGCAAGGATCTCATTCAAATATGAAGGAGAAATCAAAAGCTTTACAGACAAGCAAAAGCTGAGAGAATTCAGCATCACCAAACCAGCTCTACAAGAAATGCTAAAGGATCTTCTCTAGACAGGAATAACTGAAAGGGTGTATAAACTCAAACCCAAAGCAATAAAGAAAATGGCAACGGGATCGTACTTATCAATAATTACCTTAAAAGGAAATGGGTTGAATGCCCCAACCAAAAGACAAAAGCTGGCTGAATGGATACAAAAACAAGACCCCCATATATGTTGTCTACAAGAGACCCACCTCAAAACGAGGGACACATACAGACTGAAAGTGAAAGGCTGGAAAAAGATATTCCATACAAATAGAGACCAAAAGAAAGCAGGAGTAGCAATACTCATATCAGATAAAATAGACTTCAAAACAAAGGCTGTGAAAAGAGACAAAGAAGGAAACTACATAATGATCAAAGGATCAATCCAAGAAGAAGATATAACAATTATAAATATTTATGCACCCAACATAGGAGCACCGCAATATGTAAGACAATTACTAACAAGTATGAAAGGGGAAATTAACAACAATGCAATAATAGTGGGAGATTTTAATACCCCACTTACATCTATGGATAGATCAATTAAACAGAAAATTAACAAGGAAACACAAACTTTAAATGATACAATAGACCAGTTAGACCTAATAGATCTCTATAGGACATTTCACCCCAAAACAATGAATTTCACCTTTTTCTCAAGCGCACAAGGAACCTTTTCCAGGATAGATCACATCCTGGGCCATAAATCTAGCCTTGGTAAATTCAAAAAAATTTAAATCATTCCAAGCATCTTTTCTGACCACAATGAAGTAATTAGATCTCAGTTCAGTTCAGTTCAGTTCAGTCGCTCAGTTGTGTCCGACTCTCTGTGACAGCACGCCAGGCCTCCCTGTCCATCACCAACTCCCGGAGTTCACCCAAACCCATGTCCATCGAGTCACTGATGCCATCCAGCCATCTCATTCTCGGTCGTCCCCTTCTCCTCCCGCCCCCAATCCCTCCCAGCATCAGACTCTTTCACAGTGAGTCAACTCGTTGCATGAGGTGGCCAAAGCATTGGAGTTTCAGCTTTAGCATCAGTCCTTCCAATGAACACCCAGGATTGATCTCCTTTAGAATGGACTGGTTGGATCTCCTTGCAGTCCAAGAGACTCTCAAGAGTCTTCTCGAGCACCACAGTTCAAAAGCATCAATTCATCAACAATCAGCTTTCTTCACAGTCCAACTCTCACATCCATACATGACCACGGGAAAAACCACAGCCTTGACTAGATGGACCTTTGTTGGCAAAGTAATGTCTCTGCTTTTTAATATGCTATCTAGGTTGGTCATAACTTTCCTTCCAAGGAGTAAGCGTCTTTTAATTTCATGGCTGCAATCAGCATCTGCAGTGATTTTGGAGCCCCAAAAAATAAAGTCTGACACTGTTTCCACTGTTTCCCCATCTGTTTCCCATGAAGTGATGGGACCAGATGCCATGATCTTCGTTTTCTGAATGTTGAGCTTCAAGCCAAACTTTTCAATTACGGGGGAAAAACTATTAAAAATGCCAACATATGGAGGCTGAACAACACGCTGTTGAATAATGAACAAATCATAGAAGAAATCAAAAGAGAAATCAAAATATGCATAGAAATGAATGAAAATGAAAACACAACAACCCAAAACCTCTGGGACACTGTAAAAGCAGTGCTAAGGGGGAAGTTCATAGCAATACAGGCACACCTCAAGAAACAAGAAAAAATTCAACTAAATAACCTAACTCTACATCTAAAGCAACTAGAAAAGGAAGAAATGAAGAACCCCAGGGTCAGTAGAAGGAAAGAAATCGTAAAAATTAGGGCAGATATAAATGCAAAAGAAACAAAAGAGACCATAGCAAAAATCAACAAAGCCAAAAGCTGGTTCTTTGAGAAGGTAAATAAAATTGATAAACCACTAGCCAGACTCATCAAGAAACAAAGGGAGAAGAACCAAATCAATAAAATGAGAAATGAAAATGGAGAGATCACAAACGACAACACAGAAATACAAAGGGTTATTAGAGAATACTATCAGCAATTATATGGCAATAAAATGAATAACCTGGAAGAAATGGACAAATTCCTAGAAAAGTACACCTTTCCAAAACTGAACCAGGAAGAAATAGAAAATCTGAATAGACCCATCACAAGCACGGAACTAGAGGCTGTAATCAAAAATCTTCCAGCAAACAAAAGCCCAGGTCCAGACGGCTTCACAGCTGAATTCTACCAAAAATTTAGAGAAGAGCTAACACCTATTCTACTCAAACTCTTCCAGAAAATTGCTGAGGAAGGGAAACTTCCAAACTCATTCTATGAGGCCACCATCACCCTAATCCCAAAACCTGGTAAAGATCCCACAAAAAAAGAAAACTACAGGCCAATATCACTGATGAACATAAATGCAAAAATCCTTAACAAAATTCTAGCAATCAGAATCCAAGACATTAAGAAGATCATACATGATGACCAAGTGGGCTTTATCCCAGGAATGCAAGGATTCTTCAATATCCGCAAATCAATCAACGTAATACACCACATTAACAAACTGAAAAATAAAAATCTCATGATTATCCCAATAGATGCAGAGAAAGTCTTTGACAAAATTCAACATCCATTTATGATAAAAACCCTCCAGAAAGTGGGAATAGAAGGGACATACCTCAACATAATAAAAGTTGTATATGACAAACCCACAGCAAATATTATCCTCAATGGTGAAAAACTGAAAGCATTTCCCCTAAAGTCAGGAACAAGACAAGGGTGCCCACTCTCACCACTACTATTCAATATAGTTCTAGAAGTTTTGGCTACAGCAATCAGAGCAGAAAAAGACATAAAAGGAATACAAATTGGAAAAGAAGAAGTAAAACTTTCACTGTTCGCTGATGACATGATCCTCTATACAGAAAATCCTAAAGACTCTACCAGAAAACTACTAGAGCTAATCAATGAATACAGTAAAGTTGCAGGATATAAAATCAACACACAGAAATCCCTTGCATTCCTATACTCTAATAATGAGAAAATAGAAAGAGAATTTAAGGAAACTATTCCATTCACTGTTGCAACGAAAAGAATTAAATACTTAGGAATATATCTACCTAAGGAAACAAAAGACTTGTACATAGAAAACTATAAAACACTAGTGAAAGTAATCAAAGAGGACACTAATAGATGGAGAAATATACCGTGTTCGTGGATTGGAAGAATAAATATTGTAAAAATGAGTATACTACCCAAAGTAATTTATACATTCAATGCAATCCTTATCAAGCTACCAACGATATTTTTCACAGAACTAGAACAAATAATCTCACAATTTGTATGGAAATACAAAAAACCTCGAATAGCCAAAGCAATCTTGAGGAAGAAGAATGGAACTGGGGGAATTAACCTGCCGGACTTCAGGCTCTGCTACAAAGCCACAGTCATCAAGACAGTATGGTACTGGCATAAAGACAGAAATATAGGTCAATGGAACAAAATAGAAAGCCCAGAGATAAATCCATGCACCTATGGACACCTTATCTTTGACAAAGGAGGCAAGAATATAAAATGGAGAAAAGACATTCTCTTTAACAAGTGGTGCTGGGAAAAATGGTCAGTCACTTGTAAAAGACTGAAACTAGAACACTTCCTAATACCATACACCAAAATAAACTCAAAATGGATTAGAGAGCTAAATGTAAGACCAGAAACTATAAAACTCCTAGAGGAGACCATAGGCAAAACACTCTCTGACATAAATCACAGCAGGATCCTCCAAGACCCACCTCCCAGAATATTGGAAATAAAAGCAAAAATAAACAAATGGGACCTAATTAAAATCAAAAGCTTCTGCACAGCAAAGGAAACTATAAGCAAGGTGAAAAGACAGCCTTCAGAATGGGAGAAAATAATAACAAATGAAGCAACTGATAAAGGATTAATCTCCAAAATATACAAGCACCTCCTGCAGCTCAGTTCCAGAAAAATATATGACCCAATCAAAAAGTGGGCCAAAGAACTAAACAGACATTTCTCCAAAGAAGACATACAGATGGCTAACAAACACATGAAAAAATGCTCAACATTCCTCATAATCAGAGAAATGCAAATCAAAACCACAATGAGATACCATTTCACACCAGTCAGAATGCCTGCTATCCAAAAGTCTACATTCAATAAATGCTGGAGAGTTCAGTTCAGTTCAGTTCAGTCACTCAGTCGTGTCCGACTCTCCGCGACCCCATGAATCACAGCACGCCAGGCCTCCCTGTCCATCACCAACTCCCGGAGTTCACTCAAACTCATGTCCACAGAGTCGGTGATGCCATCCAGCCATCTCATTCTCTGTCGTCCCCCTCTCTTACCGTCCCCAACCTTTCCCAGCATCAGAGTCTTTTCTAGTGAGTCAACTCGTTGCATGAGGTGGCCAAAGTATTGGAGTTTCAGCTTTAGCATCTGTCCTTCCAATGAACACCCAGGATCGATCTCCCTCAGAATGGACTGGTTGGATCTCCTTGCGGTACAAGGGACTCTCAAGAGTCTTCTCCAACACCACAGCTCAAAAGCATCAATTCTTCGGCGATCAGCTTTCTTCACAGTCCAACTCTCACATCCATACATGACCACGGGAAAAACCATAGCCTTGACTAGACGGACCTTTGTTGGCAAAGTAATGTCTCTGCTTTTTAATATATTTTCAAGGTTGGTCATAACTTTCCTTCCAAGGAGTAAGAGTCTTTTAATTTCATGGCTGCAACCAGTATCTGCAGTGATTTTGGAGCCCAAAAAAACAAAGTCTGACACTGTTTCCACTGTTTCCCCATCTATTTCCCATGAAGTGACAGGACCAGATGCCATGATCTTTGTTTTCTGAATGTTGAGCTTCAAGCCAACCTTTTCACTCTCCTCTTTCACTTTCATCAAGAGGCTTTTGAGTTCCTCTTCACTTTCTGCCATAAGGGTAGTGTCATCTGCATATCTGAGATTATTGTTATTTCTCCCAGCAATCTTGATTCCAGCTTGTGCTTCTTCCAGCCCAGCATTCCTCATGATGTACTCTGCATAGAAGTTAAATAAGCAAGGTGACAATATACAGCCTTGACGCACTCCTTTTCCTATTTGGAACCAGTTGGTTTTTCCATGTCCAGTTCTGACTGTTGCTTCCTGACCTGCATACAGGTTTCTCAAGAGACAGGTCAGGTGATCTGGTATTCCCATCTCTTTCAGAATGTTCCACAGTTTATTGTGATCCACACAGTCAAAGGCTTTGGCATAGTCAATGAAGCAGAAATAGATGTTTTTCTGGAACTCTCTTGCTTTCTCCATGATCCAGCGGATGTTGGCAATTTGATCTCTGGTGCCTCTGCCTTTTCTAAAACCTGCTTGAACATCTGGGAGTTCACTGTTCACATATTGCTGTAGCCTGGCTTGGAGAATTTTGAGCATGACTTTACTAGCACTCATCTCACACGCTAGTAAATGCTGGAGAGGGTGTGGAGAAAAGGGAACCCTCTTACACTGTTGGTGGGAATGCAAACTAGTACAGCCATTATGGAGAACAGCGTGGAGATTCCTCAAAAAACTGGAAATAGAACTGCCATATGATCCAGCAATCACACTCCTGGACATGCACACCGAGGAAACCAGAATTGAAAGAGACACATGTACTCCAATGTTCGTCGCAGCACTGTTTATAATAGCCAGGACATGGAAGCAACCTAGATGTCCATCTGCAGACGAATGGATAAGAAAGCTTTGGTACATATACACAATGGAATATCACTCAGCCATTAAAAAGAATGCATTTGAATCAGTTCTAATGAGGTGGATGAAACTGGAGCCTATTATACAGAGTGAAGTAAGCCAGAAAGAAAAATACCAATACAGTATACTAACGCATATATATGGAATTTAGAAAGATGCAAATGATAACCCTGTATACGAGACAGCAAAAGAGACTCAGATGTATAGAACAGTCTTTGGGACTCTGTGGGAGAGGGTGAGGGTGGGATGATTTGGGAGAATGGCATTGAAACATGTATGTTGTCATATGTGAAACGAATCGCCAGTTCAGGGTCGATGCATGTTACAGGATGCTCAGGGCTGGTATGCATGGATGACCCAGAGGGAGGATAAAGGGAGGAGGAAGGTGGGAGGGGGGTTCAGGAAGGGGAACTCATGTACACCCGGGGTGGATTCATGTCAATGTATGGCAAAACCAACCAATATAATATTGTAAAATAATTAGCCTCCAATTAAAAAAAAAAAAAGCAGATGTGAGTCGGACTATAAAGAAAACTGAGCACCGAAGAATTGACGCTTTTGAACTATGGTGTTGGAGAAGACTCTTGAAAGTCCCTCGGACTGCAAGGAAATCCAACCAGTCAATCCTAAAGGAAATCAGTCCTGGAATATTCATTGGAAGGACTGATGCTGAAGCTGAAGCTCAAGTACTTTGGTCACCTGATGGAAAGAGCTGACTCATTTGAAAAGACCCTGATGCTGGGAACGATTGAAGGCGGGAGGAGACAGGGATGGCAGAGGATGAGATGGTTGGATGGCATCACTGACTCAATGGACATGAGTTTGACTAAACTCCGGGAGTTGGTGATGGACAGGGAGGCCTGGTGTGCTTCAGTCCATGGGGGCGCAAAGAGTTGGACATGACTGAGCGACTGAACTGAACTGAACTGAACTGAACCCCTACCATAGTTTGGCCTCAGGCCAAACAACGGGGCGGGAAAGCAGCCCCACCCATCAATAGAAAATTGGATTAAAGATTTACTGAGCATGGCCCCACCTATCAGAACAAGACCCAGATTCCCCCACAATCTCTCCCATCAGGAAACTTCCACAAGCCTCTTATCCATCAGAGGGCAGACAGAATGAAAACCACAATCACAGAAACCTAATCAAACTGATCACATGGGCTTGTCTAACTCAATGAAACTATGAGCCATGCCATGTAGGACCATCCAAGATGGATGGGTATGGTGGAGCGTTCTGACAAAAAGTGGTCCACTGGAGAAGTGAGTGATAGACCACTTCAGTATTCTTGCCTTGAGAACCCCATGCTGCTGCTGCTGCTGCTGCTGCTAAGTCACTTCAGTCGTGTCCGACTCTGTGTGACCCCATAGACGGAAGCCCACCAGGCTCCCCCGTCCCTGGGATTCTCCAGGCAGGAACACCGGAGTGGGTTGCCATTTCCTTCTCCAATGTGTGAAAGTGAAAAGTGAAAGTGAAGTCGCTCAGTTGTGTCCGACCCTTAGCGACCCCACGGACTGCAGCCTACCAGGCTCCTCCATCCATGGGATTTTCTAGGCAAGAGTACTGGAGTGGCTTGCCAGTGCCTTCTCCAGAGTACCCCATGAACAGTCTGAAAAGGCAAAAGGACACTTGTCCGCCCACACATGCCTCATATTCTTTGCTGTGGTCAGTGTGAAGTTCTCCAACTGTAATAGATGGAGGCAGCTTTGCATCATACAAAACGTTTAGGCTTCATATATACATATAAATTATATGTGCGTGCTAACTCACTTCAGTCATGTCTGACTCTTTGTGACCCTATAGACTGTAGCCCGCCAGGCTCCTCTGCCCGTGGGATTCTCCAGGCAAGAATACTGGAGTGGATTGCCATGATCTCCTCCAGGGGATCTTCCTGACCCAGGGATCGAACTCCCATTTCTTACATCTCCTGATTGACAGGTGGGTTCTTTAACACTGGCGCCTATTTGGGAAGCCCTATATATATACACATATATATACACACACATATATATACATACATACATATACATATATATACACATATTTATACACACACACATATATACATATACACACATATACATATGCATACACACATATGCACACACATATATACATATACATATACACACACACATATATACATATATACACCCACATATACATATATATACACATATACATATATACACACACATATATATACACACATATACGTATATATACACACATACATACATATATACACACACACACATATATATACATATACACACACATATATAAACATATATCTATATACACACACATATATATACATATACATATATATACACACACATATATACGCATATACATATATATACACACATATATATACACATATACATATATACAAAACACACATATATACATATACATATATACACACACACATATATATACATATACATATATATACAAACACACATATATATACATATAAATATATATACACACATATATACATACAATACGCACACATATATAGAAACAAATATATACACACTCACACATATATACATATATATACACACACATATGTATATACACATATACATATATACACACACACATATATATAGATATACTTATATATACACACACACGTATATACATATACATATATATACACACACATATTTATACACACACATATATACAAATACATATATATATACACAACATATATAAACATATACATATGTATACACACATATATACATATACATATACACACACATATATATATACATATACATATGTATACACACACACACATATATATATACATATACACACACACATGGAATTCCAGTTGAGCTATTTCAAATCCTGAAAGATGATGCTGTGAAAGTGCTGCACTCAATATGCCAGCAGATTTGGAAAACTCAGCAGTGGCCACAGGACTGGAAGAGGTCAGTCTTCATTCCAATCCCAAAGAAAGGCAATGCCAAAGAATGCTCAAACTACCGCACAATTGCACTCATCTCACACGCTAATGAAGTCATGCTCAAAATTCTCCAAGCCAGGCTTCAGCAATATGTGAACCGTGAACTCCCAGATGTTCAAGCAGGTTTTAGAAAAGGCAGAGGCACCAGAGATCAAATTGCCAACATCCGCTGGATCATCGAAAAAGCAAGAGAGTTCCAGAGAAACATCTATTTCTGCTTCATTGACTATGCCAAAGCCTTTGACTGTGTGGATCACAATAAACTGTGGAACATTCTGAAAGAGATGAGAATCCCAGACCACCTGACCTGCCTCTTGAGAAACCTGTATGCAGGACAGGAAGCAAAAGTTAGAACTGGACGTGGAACAACAGACTGGTTGCAAATCAGGAAAGGAGTACGTCAAGGCTGTATATTGTCACCCTGCTTATTTAACTTATATGCAGAGTACATCATGAGGAACGCTGGGCTGGAAGAAGCACAAGCTGGAATCAAGATTGCTGGGAGAAATATCAATAACCTCAGACATGCAGATGACACCACCCTTATGGCAGAAAGTGAAGAGGAACTCAAAAGCCTCTTGATGAAAGTGAAAGAGGAGAGTGAAAGGTTGGCTTGAAGCCCAACATTCTGAAAACAAAGATCATGGCATCTGGTCCCATCATTTCATGGGAAATAGATGGGGAAACAGTGGAAACCATGTCAGACTTTATTTTTTGGGGCTCCAAATTCACTGCGGATGCTGATTGCAGCCATGAAACTAAAAGATGCTTACTCCTTGGAAGGAAGGTTATGACCAACCTAGATAGCATATTAAAAAGCAGAGACATTACTTTGCCAACAAAGGTCTGTCTAATCAAGGCTATGGTTTTTCCCGTGGTCATGTATGGATGTGAGAGTTGGACTGTGAAGAAAGCTGATCGCCGAAGAATTGATGCTTTTGAGCTGTGGTGCTGGAGAAGACTCTTGAGAGTCCCTTGGACTGCAAGGAGATCCAACCAGTCCATTCTGAGGGAGATCGATCCTGGGTGTTCATTGGAAGGACTGATGCTAAAGCTGAAACTCCAATACTTTGGCCGCCGCATGCGACGAGTTGACTCACTGGAAAAGACTCTGATGCTGGGAGGGATTGGGGGCGGGAGGAGAAGGGGACGACCGAGAATGAGATGGCTGGATGGCATCACCAACTCGATGGACATGAGTTTGAGTGAACTCCGGGAGTTGGTGATGGACAGGGAGGCCTGGCGTGCTGTGATTCATGGGGTCGCAGAGAGTCGGACACGTCTGAGCGACTGAACTGAACTGAGCTTAACACACATACACACACACACACACATATATACATATATATACACAAATACATATATATATACACACATATATACACATATTCATATATATACACACATGCACACATATATACACATTCATATATACACACATATACATATACATATATACACATATACATATAAATATGTACACACATATACACACACACATATATACACACATATACATATATACACATACATGCATATACACATATATGCACATATGTATACATATACAAGTTGTACTTGTAGCAATGATAGTTCAGTTCAGTCGCTCAGTCGTGTCCGACTCTCCGCGACCCCATGAATCACAGCACGCCAGGCCTCCCTGTCCATCACCAACCCCCGGAGTACACTCAAACTCATGCCCACAGAGTCGGTGATGCCATCCAGCCATCTCATTCTCGGTCTTCCCCTTCTCCTCCCGCCCCCAACCTTTCCCAGCATCAGAGTCTTTTCCAGTGAGTCAACTCGTCGCATGAGGTGGCCAAAGTACTGCAGTTTCAGCTTTAGCATCAGTCCCTCCAATGAACATCCAGGGTTGATCTCCTTTAGAATGGACTGGTTGGATCTCCTTGCAGTATAAGGGACTCTCAAGAGTCTTCTCCAACACCACAGTTCAAAAGCATCGATTCTTCGGCGATCAGCCTTCTTCACAGTCCAACTCTCACATCCATACATGACCACGGGAAAAACCATTGCCTTGACTAGACGGACCTTTGTTGGCAAAGTAATGTCTCTGCTTTTTAATATGCTATCAAGGTTGGTCATAACTTTCCTTCCAAGGAGCAAGCGTCTTTTAATTTCATGGCTGCAATCAGCATCTGCAGTGATTTTGGAGCCCCCAAAAATAAAGTCTGACACTGTTTCCACTGTTTTTCCATCTATTTCCCATGAAGTGATGGGACCAGATGCCATGATCTTTGTTTTCTGAATGTTGAGCTTCAAGCCAACCTTTTCACTCTCCTCTTTCACTTTCATCAATGATAAGAAATGATCAAAGTTATTGACTCCATCAGACAGAGAACACCTTATTTAGCTACTTGAAGTATTTAGTGAAACTGAACTAAATTAATCTAAAATGTCTTGATTTTTAACTCAGTAGATTTTTTAGCTGGCAGGACATTGCCAGCAGTGTATTCTTGGAAGTTGTGGTGGCATGGTAGCTGGAAGAAAATAAGTGTATTTGTATGTGATACATAATTGGTCTGTAGGCCACTGGTGATGGCTCAGCATGTTATAACATCTGTTAGTTAATGTTTTTTTTTTAAGTCTATTTTTTTTGTGTGAGAAGAAAATAACAATTATGTGCCCCAATGGCAAGCCACTCCAGTACTATTGCCTAGAAACTCCCATGGATGGAGGAGCCTGGTAGGCTGCAGTCCATGGGGTCGCTAAGGGTCGGACAGGACTGAGCGACTTCACTTTCACTTTTCACTTTCACACATTGGAGAAGGAAATGGCAACCCAATCCGGTGTTCTTGCCTGGAGAATCCCAGGGATGGGGGAGCCTGGTGGGCTTCCGTCTATGGGGTCACACAGAGTCGGACACGACTGAAGTGACTTAGCAGCATACATATATATATATATATATATATACACACACATACATATATACACACATATATGTACATATACATATATACATGCACACATATAGACATATGCATATATATACACACATATACATACGCATATATATACACATATGCAGATATACACACACACATATATAAATATACATATATACACACCCTCACACATATATACATATATATATGTACACACGCATATATATACATATACACACATATATACATATGCATATATACACACACACATATGGATATATATACACATATACATATATATACACTCACATATATATACATATACACATATATACACAATATTTATACATATACATATATACACATATACATATATATACACACACATATATACATATACATACACATATACTATATATACACACACATATATATATACATATACACACACACATATATATACATATATACACACACATATATACATATACATGTATATACACACAGAGATATATACACATATACATATATACACACACATATATACATATACATTTATATACACACATATTTATGCATATACATATATGCACACACATATATATGCATATACATGTATACACACATATACATATACACAGACACATATATACCTATATATACACACATATATACCTATACATATACACACATACATATATACATATACATACACGTATACATATATACACATATATATACATATATATACACACACATATATACATATACATATATATACCCCCACATATATATACATATATATACACAAATATGTATGCATATACATATATATATATACACATATACATATATATATACACACATACATATCATTTCTGTCACACTGTGCAGCATATATATATATATATATATATACACACACACGTATAATTTCTGTCACACTGCACAGCATGTGGAATCTTAGTTCCCTTACCGGGGATCGAACCCGTGCCCCTTGCACTGGAAGCACAATCTTAACCACTAGACTGCCAGGGAAGTCCTGCTGCTGCTGCTGCTGCTAAGTCACTTCAGTCGTGTCCGACTCTGTGCGACTCCAGAGACGGCAGCCCACCAGGCTCCCCCGTCCCTGGGATTCTCCAGGCAAGAACACTGGAGTGGGTTGCCATTTCCTTCTCCAATGCATGAAAGGGAAAAGGGGAAGTGAAGTCGTTCAGTCGTGTCCGACTCTTAGCGACCCCATGGACTGCAGCCCACCAGGCTCCTCCGTCCACGGGATTCTCCAGGCAAGAGCACTGGAGTGGGGTGCCATTGCCTTCTCCAAGAGAACACTCTAATGCTCTACAAATTTGAGTCTGGCTTAGCTTATGCATTTTCAAAACACAGTGATTCACCTCTAAAACAAATTTTCTCAAATTTTATATCATCAATATTCAACCACATGGAAATATGCTGAAAGGTAAACCTTACTTTTTACACATAACACAGTTTCTTTGGAGCAGGCTTGTGAGAGAAGGAAGAAAGGCAGGTGGTAGAACAGAAGAGGTGAGCTGATCCTTTTCACTGATAAGCTGTCTGTCCCTTCTGCAGAGGTTTTTTGCAGTTTGCACAAGTGACTTTAACTGTTTTAGTGGGTTGCTGTTGGGCAGAAGGCTGGAAAATCTGTTTAGGAAGCGAGGCCACTGGTGATAAAGAATCCACCCCTGGCTGTTTCTGATTACAGGGAAAGGATGCTGACTGGGAGATCCAAGAATCTAAAACACACACACACACATACGTTGAAATTTGTATCAGAGAAATATTCTCTACACGTTTCAGACATCAGGAAGGTGCAGTACAGCGGATGGTCAAAGGCGTAGACCTTGGAGTCAGCACGGCTGACATGCAGGCTTCATTACCTACCAGTCCGGGAAGTTACTCACCTGGCGCCAAACTCATCTCTCAACTGCAAATGGAAACTTTAAATGAGATAATACATGGTTTAAAAACCAGTGACTGGCATACAGGAAGCACTAAAAAGTATTAGCCATTAGTTATTAAACAGGAAGAACTTACAGAATATGATTTTAAGCAAGGAACCCATATATCAACATAAAAGTATAATAAAATCTTGACCAACCAGAACCTTTGACAAATATAACATAGGTTGGATAAAGTTTACAAATGATTATACTCGAAACATCTTTCTAGGAACTTCCCTTGCAGTCCAATGGTAAGACTCCATGCTTCCACTGCAAGGAGGCATGGGTTTGATCCTTGGTCAGCGAACTAAGATCCCACATGCTGCATGGCACA
This sequence comes from Moschus berezovskii, assembly GCF_049115385.1. Lineage (NCBI taxonomy): Eukaryota > Metazoa > Chordata > Mammalia > Artiodactyla > Moschidae > Moschus > Moschus berezovskii. The sequence goes on along the minus strand of NC_142488.1, from coordinate 126,609,477 downwards.
GCCAAAAAATTTAAAAAATAATAAAAAATTTTAAATAAATCTTTCTGAGAACAGCTTTTTCATATACATGTTTCATTCCATGGCCTCTAAGTACATCACATAATATCAAAGAAATCAGAGTGTTACACAGACATGGGGACCAACGCACCACCACCCAGGGGTGCTGCCCCTGCCAGCAGCACAGCCTACCGGACATGGCACTGAGAGCTGGGAGTCCAACGCTGGGGAGCAGAAGTCCACCCCTCTTCCATCCGTCCAAAGATCATTGGTTATAAAAAGGTTCTGGTTTATAGCAATTTTGAAAAAAGTATGTTTCTTAATACTCAGTTTTGAAAAATTCTAATGTATGTATTTACATATATTTGTTGGTAGGTCATTGATGTGTACATGTGTATGTGAATTTGTGAGAGTATTTTTAAGTTGTGGAAATAGTTTGTCATGCTGCCTTCTGGAAAGGTTTTACCAATTTAAACTGTTTTCAGCTGTATATCTTTCCTTCTGGCTCACATAAAAGTTTAAGACATGATAATAGTCAAATTAGTTTCAAAATAGCTATTTTGTCTCATAATTTTAAATATATTAAAAACATATGAAAAAGAACATACTCTTGCCTAGAAAATCCCATGGATGGAGGAGCCTGGTAGGCTGCAGTCCATGGGGTCGCTAAGGGTCGGACACGACTGAGCAACTTCACTTTCACTTTTCATTTTCCACTTTCACAGGAGAAGGAAATGGCAACCCACTCCAATGTTCTTGCCTGGAGAATCCCAGGGACAGGGGAGCCTGGTGGGCTTCCGTCTTTGGGGTCACACAGAGTCGGACACGACTGAAGTGACTTAGCAGCAGCAGCAGCAGCAGTGCAGTCTTTACTGTTGAGGATGGTACATTAATTGTAACCTGAGATTGCAGGATAGGTGTAGCTTTGCACACTTTCCCTTCCTCTCGCCCCTTTAAATACCTAACAGTGGATTTGTAACTTTTGACCATATCAAGAGTATATGTTTTATTTTGTTAATTCTCTATTTAGTTCAATTCCAATTTTTAGTATTTAAATAACTCTTAAGAATATTCTTATCCATGTGTCTTGGGACCCCTAGTATTTGAGGACTGCTGCTGAGTCAGGGAATGTCAAGTAGGCATCAGAAAGCCAGATACACCTCTTGCTCCTGAGTTTACGGATTAGCTCTTGTGTGTATCTGTAGTCTTTGTTTGTAATGGAGAATTGCAACATCCTAGGTGTTTATGCTGGCTCTTAGACTAATGATGACTTTGGCAAATTAACCTCTATTCCTTGATGTCCCTTGTGTAAAACAGAGGCTTCAGATAGAATGCTTAAGTCCCTTCCATTCCTAAAAGTGTGTTGATGTTGGAGGAGGTGAAAATTTGAAAGTAGGGGAAATGTAAGAGCTAAAGTATAGATAAAAGGAGCTACTGTGTTTAGTTTACAGGGCCTAAAACTAAACTGAAAAAAATTTGCCATTTTTCAAAGTCAAGTTAATAGATGATTTTAGGTTTAAATAGGTTCCTTTAAGTATATATTCAAATGAGAAGCCTACAGAGCTGAAAATTCTAAGAAGCCACTATTTATGTTGTAAAAGCTATTCCTTCTAACATATATTCAAATAAAATTTTTGTTTGACAGCCCTTCATGAGATGAAACTGCCATTTCAGTGATTTGCATTCTTCGTGTTCATTAGTATGTTTACCTCTTCATTAAAACCGGCCCTCATGGTAGCAGGGTGACAGGATTCTGCATTGCACTCTGTTTACTCTCTGTATAAAGTATGGATTTATTTGGAGGGGTTTGTGGATTAGGTAAAATTTGAATAGCAGTGTATGTAGCCCCTGGAAACCATTAGGTCAATAGACTGGTCAGAACCAGGAACTTGCCCTCTTTAAGGTTTTGATAGTAAAGAAATGTCCTCATACTCTGGATGTATTTGTACTTTGTTTTTCATATGAAAGGATATCTTTTTTTGTATGTAAGTTCAAATTTCACAAGGAGCTCGAAAGGAAAAATATTACAAGAGGACGAAGTAGTAGAAGTTAGAAGCAATAACATGAAAAGTTTCAAAGTGTATTGGTATTGCTGCAGTCTATAGGGTTGCAAAAGAGCTGGACACAACTGAGCAACGGAGCATGCACACACACATTCCTATTGCATCGAGAAGCTGTGGAGCGGTGACCATCGATGGGCTGGAAACTCACTGCTCATCCCACTGAAGACTGCCAGAGAAGTCCTAGGCTTCCTAAATTTTGAGGTACAAATTATGAAGTAATGAATTTATCTCTTAGTGTGTTTCTGCCTCTCAATAACCTTCTCCTTTTTCCTAGAATTCTCTCACATACCCTTAATCACGTGTCAAGTCAATAAAGGCCAGACACTTACCATATGGCCCCACAATTCCACTCCTAGGTATATCTACCTAAGTAAATGAAAACATATGTCCACACAAAGACTTGAATGCAAATGTACACAGAAGCATTTTTCATAAAATAAAACTGGAAACATCAGTTTCCAGTCCATCAATTGGAATCAACTAAATGTCCATCCGTTAGCAATCAGGGAAACATAATGTGACTTATGCATATAGTGGAATACTAATCAGAAATTTTAGAATATTATTTTAAAATACAATTTATTGATTATCAATTTCACTTTTTTATGAGACAGAAATTACCTTTTTGTAGCTATTTAGTTAGCAACACGAAACCCTTTCATGATCTATTATCTGTAGTGGGAATCATTCCACGTAAAAATAGTGACTCTTACAAATTGGAAATTGTATACTAAATGCCTTTGACCACTCCCTCCTTGACCTTTACTATAGGATTGGAATAACTTGGGAGAGTTAGTTTTCTTACAAATTAGCACCTAACTTTCATGAGTTCAGATTGGCTACTGATCCCAAATAAGAATAAACTATTAACATATGTGACAACAGGGATGAATCTCAAACATACTCAATAAAAGACACTAGATATTCTGTGTGTGTGAAGTTGCTTCAGTCATGTCCTACTCTTTGTGACCCCATGGACTGTAGCCCACCAGGCTCCTCTGTCCATGGGATTCTCCAGGCAAGAACACTGGAGTGGGTTGCCATTCCCTTCTCCAAGGGATCTTCCTGATCCAGGGATTGAACCCGTGTCTCTTAGGTCTCCTGCATAATCAGGCAGATTCTTTACCACTAGCGCCACCAGGGAAGAACAGATATTCTGTATGATTCTTTAATATGAAATTTTTAGAGAAGGCAAAGCTATGATGAGAAAAGACACATGAGAGTTTGCCTGGTTCTGGAGGCTGGGGCAAGGATGACTGCTAAGGAGTCCAAAGAAAAAATTGAGGCTAATGGAAGTGTTTGTAATGGTGTGGTGTGATGATGTTTGTGTAATGGCATACCTTTATTAGGGCTTCTCAGGTAGAGCTAAGTGGTAAAGAATCTGCTTGCCAATGCAGGTCAGACTTAAGAGACGTGGATTTGATCCCTAAGTAGGGAAGATCCCCTGGAGAAGGGAATGGCAGCCCACACCAGTATTCTTGCCTGGAGAATCCCATGGACATCAGAGCCTCGTGGGCAGCAGTCTATAGGTTTGCACAGAGTCAGACACGACTGAAGCGACTTAGCACACGCACACATACCTTTATTAAAACTCAAACTGTACACTTGAAATAAGTGAGTTCATGGTATGTAAATTGTACCTCAAGAAAGCTGAAAAATGAGAAAAAAATAATAGGAAGTCCCAAGCTGGGTGCTGTTGGGGGATAGAGATGAGTATGCCATTTCCTGCCCGGGGGATGGTTATGCAGAGGATTCGAGGCTGCTCTGGTTGGTACTGCTGCTGCTACACCCAGTACCAGACTCTGCTCTGCAGCCTTCTGCCAGGTCTAGGACTCCTGTTTGAGGAGACACAGAAATGAGTGGAACAAACCACTTGACCTCAAAGAACATGATGAGAGAGAGGAGGTAAAGACACCACCAGGACAACTGAATTTCTCGGGCATGTATAGACACTTGTCACACAGGATGTTTAGCTTCTTGTAAAGTCCTGCACCTCAAGTATTTCCTGCAGCCCTTAAGGATGGGGGTCTTAGCTATAGTTTGAGACTTAGGTTGTCCTAGAGTCGGTGGCAATTTTTTTACACTTCAAGGTCTTTTCTAGTGTCTTCCCTGTGCTCACGAACAAGTATGATTAATATATTGCCATCAGTCCTGTGGCTGCTCCACTGGGTGCCCCACCCTCTGCCCTACTGAGCACAGCAGTCTGTCTCCAAGGAGCACAACTGATCTGTGAGGTGCTGCCAGAATCACAGGGTAGGATAAGCATGCACATTAAAACTAAGGTCTTCTTAAATCTTAAAACTTCTCATTACAAGAAAAATAAGGTATGCATAGTGATGGACATTAGATAGCATATTAAAAAGCAGAGACATTACTTTGCCAACCAAGGTCCGTCTAGTCAAGGCTATGGTTTTTCCATTGGTCATGTATGGATGTGAGAGTTGGACTGTGAAGAAAGTTGATCGCCAAAGAATTGATGCCTTTGAACTGTGGTGCTGGAGAAGACTCTTGAGAGTCCCTTGGACTGCAAGGAGATCCAACCAGTCCATTCTAAAGGAGATCAGTCCTGGGTGTTCATTGGAAGGACTGATGCTAAAGCTGAAACCCCAATACTTTGGCCACCTCATACGACGAGTTGACTCACTGGAAAAGTCTGATGCTAGGAGGGATTGGGGGTGGGAGGAGACAGGGACGACAGAGAATGAGATGGCTGGATGGCATCACTGCCTTGATGGACATGAGTTTGAGTGAACTCCGGGAGTTGGTGATGGACAGGGAGGCCTGGTGTGCTGTGATTCATGGGGTCGCAAAGAGTCGGACACGACTGAGCTACTGAACTGAACTGAACTGAATTGAGCATTTTCCAATATATCCAAATATCAAACCATTTTGTTATATACTTAAAGCTAACATAATGTTGTAGATCAATGATACCTCAATAAAAAATGTCTCTCATCTTCCAAAATCCAGATTACAATGGCACTGACACTGCCCCCCACCCATGCACACTCATGTTTTTCTAGAAAGGATTCTAATGGTTCCTTAAATCTACCCAAGAATCTCTAGGGTTGTCTCCCTATATACATGAATCGGTCCTCTCTTTATTTGTTTGATCTGGTCCCCTAAATATTTGGCAACCTAATCTTGACTCTTGAAATGGACTTCACAACTATTCACATCAAGGTGGTCCCACTTGCCACTCTTGGTTGACTGATTCAATTCTTCCTCATCTACATATGAGGAGGTTGTTGAATCCAGGTAGCTGGTTCCAGAGTCCTTGAAAGTGAAGAGTAGCTTGAAGCTGAGCCCTCAACACCTGGCTAAAGCTCCATACATACCCCTTTGCCTCAAAGGGGTATGAACTGAGAGTTGGAACTGAACACATAAGAGAGCATCCTACGGTCCCAGGAATGGAGTCAGGAGGATGTCACAGTCTGAGAATGTGACATAATCTGCACTGCCCCTCTCACAGGCCAGAGGGAGTGCTTTAAGGTCCGGTACAAGAGTATAGTGACTTTCCTGGGCATGGCTTAGGCCGAGAACATCCGTCTCTTGGGACCAGGTCCATGTCATCTTTACTACTGAGCAGTAAAGTGCAGAGAACCTGCATAACAGAATGCCCCATGTCATAAGACAAAGCAAATATCAATCCTAGGAACATAAACATAAAAAGGAGCTAATAGTTGTGAGTAATAATGATAATTGGAAGCTCTGGAGATGCACATAAATAATAATAAAAGGTAGACCCTGAACTCCTGACAAGCAAGACAGACCACCACGGCTTTGTAAATACAGGACGGTGCTTCAGTTCACGTTTTCTTTCTTTTGTTGCTTCTGAGATGCTCTTCCTCTGTTCCACACTATCCACTTTCTTTCCAGCAGAGCGCTGTGCAAAATATCCCCCTGCCTCCCTTGGCAAGAGTAAGAGCAAGGGGACCAGACCCTGCCATCCCGGGGGAAGGGAGAGCATGTGACCTCGGCACCAGCAGGGGTGGCGAGGACTCTGGGAGCTTCTGGCACATCTGGCCTTTCCTCTCTAGAGCCCACCTCACCCAGGAGCTGAATTTCCCATGCAATTTGTTAGACAGACCAAAGTTCTCATTCTTCCTCCCTGTTTGGAATTCAGACACACCTGACAGATCCTCAGAGGCACTGGGCAGGCCCACTTCTTTAAGTGGTGTGAGGTGGAAAGAAGGTTCTGTGTTCCAGGCTACCTATTCGGGTGAGGGTTTGGACTTAGACACAAAATCTCTGAGTCTCATAGCCCTTAGCTAAGTAGGGGTTCATGGTGGATATGAGGTTGGGGAGTAAACATCCCCAGATTAACCTGAGGTTGGTTAAGCGAAGCAAGACAACAAAAATGCTGCCAAAGCAAGACTCCACACAACACCTCCACGTTTCCTGTCTTTAAGAGCATATAACAAGCCTGCCTTAGTAATATTTATGCCAGGGTAATGAAATGAACTGTTTTATACTTCTCTCTCACACACACACATCACATGTTTGAGTGCACATCCATAAGCAAAATTACTTACATACTCTCAAAGATGATCTCTTGGAAGACTTTCAAAAGGTTTTCTGATAACAATAGTCCCAAGTATGGAAGGGGGAGAAGTTGAAGAGCCTGAAACAAGATTTGCCACCACAGCCACTCTAGGGTCCTTTAGAGTCCTGTGGAGCTGTCTGCCTCACCTCATCCTTTGTGTGTGTGTGCAGTCATGTCTGACTCTGTGAGCCCACCAGGCTCCTCTGTCCATGGGATTTCCCTGGTGAGAATATTGGAGTGGGTTGCCACTTCAGGGGATCTTCTGCACCCAGGGATCGAACTCAAGTCTCTTGTGTCTCCTGCAGTGGATTCTTTACCACTGCACCACTTAAGAAATGAGCTGAGGGCTCTCATTCCTTAGCTCTCTTATAAATAAAACAAGTGTGTTAGAGCCTTTACAGGCCTGGAGTGAGGGATTTAGCTAATGCTTTCCTCTTTCGGCTGAATTTACTATGGACAAGAGGACACTATCTTATTTCTAAAACTAATAAACCAAGACTAATCCTTGAATCTTTGGCAGTGACTCAACAGATTATAAAGATGAAGGATTTGTGATTACAGCTTTCAGGAGGTTAAAAGCAGAAGCCAGAAAATAAGGATTCAAACTTTTCCAAAACTGATGTATCTTTACCCAAGGATTGGTACCTTTTCCACATCCTCTCCTCCATTCTCCTTTCTGCCTTTCTCCTTTCTGCCTGTTGAATCTAGACTGTGGGCTCTGCCACCCTCTCCTCTCCATCAGGCTGAGATGAGGCAGTTGGATTTGTGCTTTACAGAGCCTGGAGCCAGGAAACACCTACAGCTTTTCCATTTTCCCAGAGGCGGATCTCTTTCCAATAGAAGCAGGTGGGCACTGATCATTAGGGGGCTAGGTCAAAAGTCAGCTTCCCTTGTTGGGTGGAAACAGCTCCAAGGGAGAATTAAAGGGAGCTCTGGTCCAGAGAAAGCAAATTAACAGTGGAGGAAATGTTGGTACCCTGTAAGGTCTTGGAGCTTCACTCACAGGCCTCTGCTGCCCGGTGCCTGTGCTCTCTGCAGACCCGTGTCCTCTGAGATTGAACGGAACTGGAAATAGTTTCAGCTTTTCAGTTTTTCCAGAGTCTGATCTATTTCCAACAGAAGCAATTGTGCACTGATGAAGGGGCCACAGATCAAGAGACATCCTCCCCTTACTAGACGGTTGGGAGGAAGCCCAGAGGGAGACGTGTTTGGATGGCCCAGACAAGATTTGGTGTTAGGCCAAAAAATATATATATATATATATATATATATATTATATATGATAGCAACAGCAGGGACAAATTTGCTGCCCTGTCCACCCTAGTGCCCCTTCCTAAGAGTTACCCCTATGAGAGGGAGGCTCACTGTGAATACGCGGCCTGGGAACTCTGACATTGCTCCTTTAGAGTGTGGCAGAATCACTGAGAACACATTTTGGCCTTGAACCAGCGAGTGTGGGTGATTCTTTTTCTGGGCCACAGCAGCTGTGTTCCTGCCTGTACAGAGGCAGGTGCCTGGAGTTACGCACAGCATTTCTATCATGCTTCAGCTTAAGCTATGTGGAAGGGAGCAGTGTGGTGGTGATTTGTGGCAGAAAATTTTGCATCAGTGGTGATCCTTGCCTCATGCGCTGGGCTGGCAGACAGCTCAGGCTGGTTGGCCAGAGGCTGGCCATGTTTAGGGACTTCTGGAAGTATTTTGTGGGAAGGTGGGAACAGAAAGGGAAACACTGGTGCTCTGGTCCCACCTGTGCAACCTCTCTGGGCCTTTTCTTGGGCTTCCCTGATGGCTCAGATGGTAAAGAATCCGCTTGCAATGCGGGAGACCTGGGTTTGATCTCTGGGTCAGGAAGATCCCCTGGAGGAAGGGAATGGTAACTCACTCCAGTATTCTTGCCTGGAGAATTCCATGGACAGAGGAGCATGGCGGGCTACCATCCATGGGATTGCAAAGAGTCGGACATGACTGAGCAACTAACCCTTTTATGTTCATATAATTATTTGAAGTTGCTATTCAGAAATATGATGGAGATGGAAAGAAAGCTAAAACTTTCCTTCCTCGGATATCCTTCAAGCCACCTCAAATGCCTCATGAGGATAAAGCAAAATAATGTGTGTAAAGTGCTTAACACAGTAGTACCTGGAACATAGTAAGTGGAACTTTAATAAAACATATGATTTGATCTACAAAGACTGGACTTACACAACCATAATCAGCAGTTCAGATTAGATTTACACTGATTCTTAGTTCTCACTCCAACACAGCATCATCTCAAGAGCTGTTAGGAGATACCTGTGCCTAGGACTCAGGCCCAGAGGCTCTGAATCAGTTGGTCTGGTCTGGATCCCTAAAATCTGTACTTTTTTTTTATTTTGGCTGCACCACACTGCCGGAGAAGGCAATGGCACCCCACTCCAGTACTCTTGCCTGGAAAATCCCATGGATGGACAAGCCTGGTAGGCTGCAATTCATGGGGTCGCTAAGAGTCGGACACGACTGAGGCGACTTAGCAGCAGCAGCAGCAGCAGCACTGCACTGCATCTTAGTTCCCTGACCAGGGATTGAACCTGTGCTTCCTGCATTGGCAGCACAGACTCTTACCCACTAGACTGCCAGAGAAATCCCTAAAACCTGTATTATAAAAATCTCGCAAGCTGATTCCTAATGTGTGGCAAGGGCAGAGACCAATATTAGGGCCTGAAGATGTTGCTAAATCTGGAACTTAAGGTCAAATTATCATCATCTGGCAAGAAGGGAGGCCTGAAGACCCTTGGAATGAGTTAGGGCCTTTAAAAGTAGGGTTGAGGGGAATGGTAAATGACCACATTGATCAAACTACAAGGTGGGTTCCCTTTTCTTCTTGCTTTTAAAGATATAGCATTATGACAATAGAACTATAACTACAATGTTCTTACTCATGCTTTTCCTAAAGGAAACATCACATCATAAAACACTTTGGGAACTCGCTAATTAACTGAGTGAATAATTCAATCTTCAGGAAACTAGAAGCAGCATGTGAAAGTGAAAGTCGCTCAGTTGTATCCGACTCTTTGCGAGTCCATGAGATTCTCCAGGCCTTTCCCTTCTCCAGGGGATCTTCCCAACCCAAGGACTGAACCCAGGTCTCCTGCATTGCAGGCAGATTCTCTACCAGTTGGGCCATTAAGGGAGCCCAAGAATACTGGAGTGGGTAGCCTATCCTTTCTCCGGCTGATCTTCCTGGCCCAGGAATTGAACCAGGCTCTCCTGCATTGCAGGCGGATTCTTTACCAGCTGAGGTACCAGGGAAGCAGAATAAACAGAAGCAGCATAAACATCCTTTTATAAAATTTCGACTTTGAGCTCAAGAAGTTGCTTGGCAAATACATTTGAGAATATATGTATCTTGTTTATTTCTGGGTTCATAGCATCTATTCCAGGAGAAGGCACTGGTGACCCACTCCAGTACTCTTGCCTGGAAACTCCCATGGACGGAGGAGCCTGGTAGGCTGCAGACCATGGGATCGCTAAGAGTCGGATACAACTAAGCGACTTCACTTTTCACTTTCATGCATTGGAGAGGGAAATGGCAACCCACTCCAGTGTTCTTGCCTGGAGAATCCCAGGGACGGAGGAGCCTGGTGGGCTGCCGTCTATGGGGTCGCACAGAGTCGGACATGACTGACGTGACAGCAGCAGCATCTATTCCAATGACTTTATGCAAAGTAGTGAAAGTGTTAGTCGCTCAGTCATGTCCAACTCTTTGTGACTCCATGGACTGTAGCCTGCCAGGCTCCTCTGTCCATGGGATTCTCCAGGCAAGAATACTGGCGTGGGTTGCCATGCCCTTCTCCAGGGGATCTTCCCAACCCAAGGATCAAACCCAGGTCTCTTGCATTGCAAGTGGATTCTTTACCACTGCGCCACCAGGGAAGTAAGCTCTCAGTAATTATTTGTTGAATGAATGAATGAATTAAGGAAATGAACATGGCTCCCCAGACTGGTCAATGGAGCTGAGCTTAGCTGCTAAGACACGTTCTAGCTTAGGAATGCATACATGTGGGACAAGTCTTTTGTCTATATTAGTAAGTTAATGTTAATTTAGTAAATTATTGTAACTAAGAATTTTCGTATGTGCTGCACCCTCAGAAGACTTCAGTGAGTGAAGAGGAGGTAGAGTTATAACTCTGAGCTGGTATGTCAATAGTTCTGATACTTCCTTCTTGAATATGTGCCACTAGATCAGTGAAAGTTTGCATCTTGATTATTAAAAAAATAGTTGGGTCACAGTATATAAAAAATACCAAGGAATAGGCAAAAAAGCTAGTAAAATTAATGAGCTAGCAAGGTTGCAGGATACAAGAGCAACACACAAGATTTCCATTGCATTCCTGTATAATAGCAACAAGCATGTGGAAGGAAATTAACAATTGTTGATGTTTAGTCGCTCAGTCATGTCTGACTCTTTTGCGATCCCATGGACTGTAGCCTTCTAGGCTCCTCTGTCCATGGTATTTCCCAGGCAAGAATACTAGAATGAGTTGCCATTTCCTTCTCCAAAGTAGCAACAAACATGTGGAAGGAAATTAACAATACAGCCATTTTTTAATCACTTCAAAGGAAACGTAATACTTAGGTATAAATCTAACAAAATGTGTATAGGATATCTGTGCTGAAAATTTTAAAATGCTGATGCAAGAAATCAAAGATATAAATAAGTGGAGAGACACACCTTGTTCATGGATTGGAAGACTCAACATAGTAAATATGTCAATTCTTCCCAAATTGATCTATAGATTTAAATGCAATTCTTGTCAAAATCGCAGCAAGATGTTTTATACCTATAGACAAGATTATTCCAAAATATATATGGAAAGGCAAAGGAACTAGAATAGCTAAATCAGTTCTGAAAAAGGATAAAGTGGAAGGGATTACTCTACCTAATGTTAAGACTTAACTATATACCTACAGTAATCAAGGCAGTATATCAATAGTTCTGATAGTTCCTCCTTGAATATGTGCCACTAGATCTATGCAACCTTGTATCTTGACTATCAAAAAAATAGTTGGGTCACAATGTGCAAAAAATAGACTCATAGATCAATGGGATAGAATAAGGATCCTAGACTAGATGAATGCAAATAGGTTCAATTGATTTTTTATGAAGACCCAAAAGTGATCCAATAGAGAAAGAAAAGCATTTCCAATAAAGGATGCTAGAATAATTAGATATCCATATATAAAACCAAAATGACCCTCAACCTAAACCTCACACCATTTACAAAAATTAACTTCAAATGATAACAGATTTAATAAAAACAAAATTAATTTTAAAAATTCAGAAAAAATCGTAGGATAAAATCTTTGATATCTAGGGCTAGTGATAGAGTTCTTAGGACATGATGCTAAAACCTTGACTCATAAAATTTTTTTAAATGAATAAGTTAGATATTATAAAAATTAAAACTTTTCCCTGGCAAGATCCATTAAGAGAGTGAAAAGATCAGGTAGAGACTGGGAGAAATTATTTATAAGATGGATTCATTTCCTGGGGCTGCCATAACAAATCATCATAAATTTGATGGTTTAATACAGCAGCAATGTATTCCCTCACAGTTCTGCAGGCCAGAACTCAAATATCAAGGTGTCAGCCTTTCTCTGAAGGCCGTAAGCAAAGAATTCTTCCTTGCCTCTTCCTAATCTCTCATGGCTGCTGGCAAATCCTTGGCATTGCTTGGCTGCAGATGCATTGCTCTAATTCCAGCCTTCTTTGCCACATGGTGTTCTCCTTAAGTGTCTGTGCCCAAATTTTCCTCTTTTTATGAGGACATCAGTCATTGGATTAGGGTCTGTCCTCCTCCAGTATGACTTCATTTTACCTTGATTATATCTGCAAAGATCCTATTTCCAAATAAGCTCACTGTCAGAAGTAATGGGGTTTGGGGGGGAACACAATTAAACTCACAACTTAAATCATATATTCAACAAAAGCTCTGTATTCATAATATAAAAAGAACTCTCAAAACTCAACAGTAAAAACACAAATCCATCCAGTCATAAAATAGGTAAAAAACATCGGCAGCTTTTTCACCAAAGAGAAGACGTGTGGCAAATAAGCATAGGAACAAATGTTAAATATCATTAGCTACTGGAGAAATGCAAATTAGAAGCACCAAGAGTTGTTACTACACACCTATTAGAACAGTTAAAAATTAGTGACAATACTTGGTGAGAATGTGGAAAAACTGTGTCACTCATGTACCACTGATGGGAATGTAAAATGGTACAGACACTCTGGAAAAAAGTTTGGCAATTTCTCATCATTTTAAATGTATACTTACCATAGGATCCAGCAATCACACTCTTGGGCATAAAGAAATGGAAACTTATCCCCACACAAAAAAGTGTTCACTATTGTTCATAGCAATTTTACTTGCAATAGCCAAACACTGGAAATAATTCAAATATTCTTCAATGAGTGATGGTTGCACAAAGTCTGGTATATGGTGGAATACAGTAAAAAAAAAAAAAAAGAAAGAAAGAAATGAGCTATTGACACATGCAACAATTTGGATGGATCTCAATGGCATCATGCTTAGTGAAAAAAATTATTCTCAAAACGTTATATACCATATGACTCCGTTTATACAATACTTTAAAATGACAAAACTTCAGAGATGCAGAACAGATTAGTGGTTGCCATGGGAGAGGGATGGGGGTTAGGTGCAAATCCAAAGACAGAGCACCCGGGAGTTACTTTGTGGTAACGGAAGCAGTTCTGTGTCTTGATTGTGGTAGTGTTTATACAGACCTATACTTGGGGTAAAATTACGTAGAGCTATACATCCATAGTACTTCCCTGGTGGCTCAGAGGTTAAAGCCTCTGCCTCCAATGCGGGAGACCCGGGTTCGATCCCTGGGTCGGGAAGATCCCCTGGAGAAGGAAATGGTAACCCACTCCAGTATTCTTGCCTGGAGAATCCCATGGACGGAGAAGCCTGGTAGGCTACAGTCCACGGGGTCGCAAAGAGTTGGACACGACTGAGCGATGGAACGGAACGGATACATCCATAAGTGAATGCAGTTTTAAAAATTGTGGAAAATGAATGAAGTTTTTAGTTAACAATATTATACCAATGTCAATTTTCTTATTTTGATATTGTATTACAGTTATATAAGATGTTGCTATTGAGGGAAGCTGAGGGCAGCGTGTGCAGATCTTTCTACTATTTTTGCAACTTCCTTGTGTCTATGATGATTTCAAAGCTTTGTTAATCGTCTGAATGCCAGGTGTGTGGAGTCCATTAAATTATCTTCATCATCTTTGCAGGATCATCAGAGTTTTAAGTTCTGTGTAGTAATAATAAAAATTTATCAAGCACTTAGTATGTGTGAGCTACTGTGCTAAGCATTTTACATTCATTATCTGATTTGATTCATGCTCTAACCAGAAGAAATAGGTAGCATCATGTCACCTACCTTTTATAGATCAGGAAACTGAAAATTGGAGAAGTTCTATAACTTGCCCCAGGTCACAGGGCTTTAAGTGGCAGAACAAAGACTTGAATATGGATCTGTCTGACTCCAAAAGTGTGTGATGAAAAACACAATGCCATAATGACTCCAAAATGAGGCATATGTGAGGCCAAAATGAGGCATATGTCAGTTGCCTTAGTGTCTGGAACACAACCAATATCCCATGACCTGCAGGCTTTGACTATCATCATCTTCATCATCACAGATGACCCCCAACTTACAATGGTTCAACTTTAGGAAGGTGCAAAAGTGATATGCATTCAGTAGAAATCTTATTTCAAACTTGGAGTTCAATCTTTTCCCGGATTAAGGATATGGGGCAGGAGATTCTCTGTGATGCTGAGCAGGGGCAGCCACCACAACTCTTCTTTAGCACGTGATCAAGAGGGTAAACAGCCACTCTGTACCCAGACAACCATTCTGTTTTTCACTTTCAGGATGGTATTCAATACATTTGAAAAAATCATTTATTTATTTTTTAGTGGGCACCACCTCGAGTAGCTTATGGGATTTTAGTTCCCCAACCAGGAACTGAGCCTGTACCCTCAGCTGTGAAAGTGCAGAGTTCAAACCACTGGATAACCAGGGAAATCCCAGAATTCAAGGAATTACAGGAGCTACTCCACGTTTTATTATAAAAGAGGATTTGTGTTAGATGATTTTGCCCATCTGCAGGCTAACATAAATGTTCTGATCATGTTTAAGGTAGGCTAGGCTATGACGCTCTGTAGGTTAGGTGCATTAAATGTATTTTGGACTTACTGATTCTTTTGAACTGATAATGGGCTTATCACGATGCAACCCCATTGTAAATGGAGGAAAATACGTATTTACTAATTGTGGTCTTACCTTTAGTATTGAGAAACATCTGGTCCTTATGCTTAGGGCAATGTGAATAGGGCCATAAGAAAGAAGTCAGATTCTCATCTGTAAAAATCATCAAAATAACGATCTCACAGGGTTATTGTGAATTTTGTGTAAAATTAAAGGTGATAATATACATGAAGAGTGCTTTGTAAACAGCAAAGCTCCTCTGATGCTAGCTGCATTGTATTTTATTCTATTACTTTACCTAGAGATTGGCAGCTAAAAAGCTTTTTGCCTCTCAGCCATGCCACAATCCACAAGCTCATCACCCTGCTCTCTTGCTGTGTGTTTCTATGGCATCAATCACCATAGTTTCTAGACTCTCTGACAGAAATATCAGGTGAAAGGCAGTTTAATGGAAGGAATCAGTGAATTCGATTCAGAGAACTCCATCCTCTCCAGCTTGAAGCAGAGTTTAGCTGAGCAGCAGGTCACATATCCACTGTTTCTTTGTTCATTGCTTCCAGATTCCTTTTGCAAAGCGTAAAGGGATAAACTTAGAGTTTTAAAAATTATTATTATTTTATTGAATTATAATTGCTGTACAACATTATATAGGTTAGAGGTATACACTATAGTGACTCACAATTTTTAACTGTTATACCCCATTTATATTACTGTAGAATATTGGCTATATTCCTTGTGTTGTACAGTCTATCTTTGTAGCTTATATTATACCTTAAACTAATGCATGCATGCATGCATGCTAAGTCACTTCAGTCGTGTCCGACTCTTTGCGTTCCTATGGACCATAACCTGCCAGGCTCCTCTGTCCATGGGATTCTCTAGGCAAGAATACTGGAGTGGGTTGCCATGCCCTTCTCCAGGGGATCTTCCCAACCCAGGGATCGAACCCAGGTGTCTTTATGTCTTCTGCATTGGCAGGTGGGTTCTTTACCACTAGCGCCATCTGGGAAACCCATTATACCTAATGGATTATACCAAATAGAGTTATTTTTGAGGGTTTCAATAATTAATAGGTTTCCCCCAAATCATCTTTCCTCCTAGTATAGAATTTCACAGTTGTCCCTCTGCATCAGGGGTTGGTTCACCAAGACCAGTGAGTTGAATATGGCCTCCCATTTGTTTTCGTATGGTCCTTGAGCTAAGTGTTTTTGTCTTTACTTTTTTTAGGACTTCCCTGGTGACTCAGAATGTAAAGCGTCAGCCTACAATGTGGGAGACATGGGTTCAATCCCTGGGTCGGGAAGGTCCTCTGGAGAAGGAAATGGCAACCCACTCCAGTACTATTGCCTGGAGAATCCCATAGATGGAGGAGCATGGTAGGCTATAGCTTATGGTGTCGCAAAGAGTCGGACACGACTGAGCAACTTCACTCACTCACTTTACATTTTTTATAGCTTGAATAAAAAGTAAAAAATAATAGAATAATATTTCACAACATAAAAATTACATGAAATTCATACTTCAGTATCCATAAATAGACTTTCATTGGAATGCAGATACTCTCATGGTTCAGACAGAATTGAATAGTTGTAAACTGAAAATATTTCCTAGCTGGCCCTTTACAAAGGAAGCTTGCTGACCCCTGCTCTACATGATAAGAATATCAGTCATCCCAGATAAACTTATCTTCGAAACAGAAACAGGCTCACAGACATAGACAACAGACTTGTGGTTGCCAAGGGGCAGGTGGTGATGGAGGAGGGATAGATCGGGAGTTTGGGATTAGCAGATGCAAACTATTATATTTAGGATGGATAAACAAGGTCCTACTGTAGAGCACAGGGAGCTATACTCAATATCCTGTGACAAACCATAATGGAGAGGAATATGAAAAAGAATGTATAACTAAATCACTTTGCTACACAGCAGAAATTAACGCAGCATTGTGAAACAACTATACTTCGATAAAATAAATTTTAAAAAGAAGAACATTGATGATTCATATTTCTAACCAAATCTATCTCCCACACTGTATCACAAGCTTTTTATAGGGAAAGACCCTTTTTTTTTCTCTCTGTATCCCACAAGTTGCTTGGCACAGTGTTTTACTCATAATAGACAATTGATGAGTGGTTTTTAAACAACAAATTTTTAAAACAAATTTTAAATTTAATCAAATTTCCATAGCATCTGGGTTTCTGAAGTGTCACCACGCAGCATTCTTTATACTCAAGCCTTTCCATTTCAGTGCCTGAGGTCGGTTGTAGAGATGCTACGGGTAAGATAATATTACAATCGATAGCAGGAAGAGTCAAGAATTATAGTTCTGTTTCAGTGTCCGTTGTTTTTTACTCTTGGAGAGGACTTTCTCAATATAGACATTCTTAGAAAACCCCCAAACTATAAAAAAGATAGATACATTAGGCTACACAATAATAAAGAATTTATGTATGGCAAAACCACCTAAACGAAGTTAAGAGATAAATGAACTGGGGAGAAGAATTAATATCAGATAAAGAGCAAACTTCCCCAAATGAATAGCTTTCACAAATCAATAGGAAAAAAACCCAACTAGGAAAAGGAAATGGCAACCCACTCCAGTGTTCTTGCCTGGAGAATCCCAGGGAAGGGGGAGCCTGGTGGGCTTCCGCCTATGGGGTCACACAGAGTCGGACACGACTGAAGTGACTTAGCAGCAGCAGCAGCCTTATAAAAATAGGTGAAGATGAACACACAGTTCACAGAAGAGCAAATAAGAATAGCTATTGACATACAAAAAGATGCTCAAAGGGGTCCTAAGTGCAACCCTGGGTCATGGCTAGTTCTTGCCCTTCGGAGGCAATGGAACCTGTGAGAAATCCAGCACGAATCCATTCTCGCTCATCGTCATCGCTCAGGGCATTGGCATTTCATTCAGCAGTCCTTAACATACACCTGCTACAAACCAGACACTGTGCACAGTACTTAAGTGCTTATCTTTTTATTTTCTAAATTGAAGTGGCATTCATACCCACCACCTATCAAAATAGAGAATATTTTCATTGCCCTGGAAAAATTTCTTATACTTCTTATACTTCTTTCTAGTCAATCTCTGTCCCAGACCTTTATTTTGATTTCTATCATGGATTAGTTTCACCTCTTGGAGAACTTCATATAAATGGAATCATATAGAAAAAAAGAATATGCTCAGCTTCAGTAATAATAAGAGAAATGCAAATGTAAACACCATGATATAATTTTTGCCACCTGTAACACTGACAAAGCTTAATGACACAGTTCATTCTTGAAAGTGTGGGAAATTAAACACTCTCATGCATTGCTGATAGAAGCATACATTTTCTCTGTATAAAAATACTCATGCCTTAAAAAACAGAAAATAAAATATATATACCTTTTGACCAAACCATTTCACTTCTAGGAATTTATTCTGCAGATATACTCATATATGTGTTAAATGATTTACACACAAGGTTAGTCATCACAGCATTTTTAAAATAAAAGCAACATATTAGAAACAAGCAAAATACAAATCAATAGGTGACCTGGGTAAATAAATGATATTACATCTATAAATAGAATACTCTGCAGTCATAAAAAGAATAAGGAAGGACTCTATGTAAATGAAAATGATAGAATTTTCATGGTATGTATATGCTGTTGTAAATTTTGAATTTATATCATGTAATGCATTACTTATACAAAGGAAAATTTAATTTTTTTAAATGTATCCATTTCTCGTTTCTTGATGGTGGATATTCATTGTTTCATTGTCATTCCTTAGACGTATGCTAGACATTTCTATCTGTTCAGTAGTTAATAAAACTTATCAAAAATGAATGTTTATTTTGAAGGGTAAGGATTTGTCAATTTAAGGAAGACTTCTTAGGCCATTGGTCACGAATGGTAAAATTTGAGTCTGGGACTTTGCAATGAAAATCAAGGTTTGTAGAAATATAAACACATTTTAATTTAGTCACAGGCACTGATGGTGATGAATATAGGCAAAACTTCTCACTTATAGTGAATCATTAATTTTGACAATAGAAGTGTAAACAGGACCATAAATAGAATTTCCAATTATTTTCCAATGCCAAATACATCGGCTAGGATTTAGTCATGACATATTTATAATGAGGGGTATTTCTTCCTTATTTTCTACGCCCTGTTCTGTGCAGTCTAGTATTGATCATGAGACAATGAAGGACTCTGTCTCTCTTCAGGTCTGTTTTGGTTTGTTATCCTTTCAGACAAATGTCATACAAATTGGGATTTTTTAATGGTTACTTCATAAACTAACGAAACGAGAAAAATTCTTTTCTGAGTGTATTGTTTCTAGGGATGAGATTTGATTGAAAGTTCATCCATATGCATATAAGATTAAGTGTTATAATAGCAATTAATTATGCTTATACTAACTACTGGGTCTGAATGTCCTCACAGTCCCATGTAAATCTTTAGTATCCAAATAACATACTACATGATTTAAAAACTCTAGGAGTAGTCAAGTCAATGCTTTCCAATGACACTAACAATATCACACTCCAGTTCAAGTGTTATTGCTTATTGGCTGTTCTGTCCACCCCCCACTGGCTTGGGAGCACTGTAAAGGCTGGAATCATGTATCTTTTCATCTTTTTAGCTTCCTTCTGTCGATTCTCATAATCATTGTCATAGAATAGATGTTCAGTAGGTTGTCAAATGAATGAATAAGTCCCCTCTTCCTGTTGTTATTGGCCACATTTTAAAAAGCTAGCGTAGAGACTTTGTTGTGCAAGTTTTGGAGTCGAAGTAACAGGCAGAGGATGAACAGAACTCCCCAGTCATGCTTTATTATCACTCTGAGCCCCTGACCAACCATGCCCTAAGTCATATGGTCAACAACTACTGGCTCT
This sequence comes from Moschus berezovskii, assembly GCF_049115385.1. Lineage (NCBI taxonomy): Eukaryota > Metazoa > Chordata > Mammalia > Artiodactyla > Moschidae > Moschus > Moschus berezovskii. Next base: position 126,589,690 of record NC_142488.1, on the reverse strand, counting down.
CAAAAAGAATCAAGCATAAGAACCCCAAAGAATAGAAACCCCAACTTTGAATCACTGTACTCGTGTTGTTGTTGTTGTTCAGTCACTAAATTGTGTCTGACTCTTTGTGACACCAAGGACTGCAGCATGCTAGGCTTCCCTGTCCTCCACTATCTCCCAGAGTTTGCTCAAGTTCACTTGTGGCCCCCATACTAATTTGTACCTTGTTAATTTTATTTTGGTCTTTGCTAGTTGGTTCACTTACCAAAATGGATAAAACAGGTCTAGACAACATCCAATAGAAAAGTTTAGAATTCAAATGAATTTGCTTATGGTTTAAACCTCTGTTAATTTGTTTAATGAAAATTAAATGCTTAAATGTTGAGTACATGTTTGTAACAGATTCATCACTTTATCCATTCTGGTCTCTAATAAATCTATTGCTACTCTAGAAACCAGGAGCTGGCAAACTATGGCCGGAGACCAGTCACTTGTTTCTGCAAATAATGTTTTATGAGAACACAGAGACACCTATTTGTTTGTCTCTGGCTGCTTTCACAGCAAAGTTGAGTAGTTATGGCAGAGACTGTGTGGCACTCAAGCCTCAAATATTTACTATTTGGTCCTTTACAGAAAACTTCTCTGACTCCTGCTACTTCTGCATGATCATATGACAAAAGATCTAAAGGAGGGTACATTGCTTCAACATATAACTAATATTTAACCAAACTTGAATATGTGCCAGACACTAGGAATTAAAACATGATGAAGACCCTGAATAATGTTTGTACAAGACACACTTTCAGCTCCAAGAAAAGTACATATTCCCATTCCAGATGACAAGGTAAACAATGGCGCATTTGCAATCTAAATGTTACAGTGAAAAGCCACCAGACAGGATGAAGCTCTGAGGCAGGCTAATCTGCTTTGCCTTTCACAGAAGCAATTATATACTTTCTAGAAAACTGAAGAAATTCATTCCAGCAGAGAAATACTTAACTCAACCAACCAATGTGTTAGGAAACCCCTTGGACTGAAAGTAGGAAGACTTCTAGCTCTATAACTAATAAATGATAATAGCTAATACACAAAGCATTTATTATATGCCAGGCATATCTATTTGGAAAGACCCTGATGCTGGGAAAGATTGAAGGCGGGAGGAGAAAGGGACAACAGAGGATGAGATGGTTGGATGGCATCACCGACTCAATGGACATGAGTTTGAGTAAACTCCGGGAGTTGGTGATGGACAGAGAGGCCTGGTGTGCTGCAGTCCATGGGGTCGCAAAGAGTCGGACACAACTTAGCGACTGAACTGAACTGACTGCAGATGCTGATTGTAGCCATGAAATTAAAAGACGCTTGCTCCTTGGAAGGAAAGTTATGACCAACCTAGATAGCATATTAAAAAGCAGAGACATTACTTTGCCAACCAAGTCCATCTAGTCAAGGCTATGGTTTTTCCCGTGGTCATGTATGGATGTGAGAGTTGGACTGTGAAGAAAGCTGATCGCCGAAGAATTGATGCTTTTGAACTGTGGTGCTGGAGAAGACTCTTGAGAGTCCCTTGGACTGCAAGGAGATCCAACCAGGCCATTCTAAAGGAGATCAATCCTGGGTGTTCATTGGAGGGACTGATGCTAAAGCTGAAACTCCAATACTTTGGCCACCTCATGCGACGAGTTGACTCACTGGAAAAAGACTCTGATGCTGGGAGGGATTGGGGGCGGGAGGAGAAGGGGACAACAGAGAATGAGATGGCTGGATGGCATCACTGACTGGATGGACATGAGTTTGAGTGAACTCCGGGAGTTGGTGATGGACAGGGAGGCCTGGCATGCTGTGATTCATGGGGTTGCAAAGAGGCAGACACGACTGAGCTACTGAACTGAACTGAACTGAGGCATATCTATGGGCTTCCCTGGTGGCTCAGACAGTAAAGAATCCACCTGCAATGGTGGAGACCTGGGTTTGATTCTTGGGTCCAGAAGATCCCTCGGAGAAGGGAATGGTTACCCACTCTAGTCTTCTTGCCTGCAGAATCCCATGGACAGAGGAGCCAGGGGGCTACATTCAATGAGGTCACAAAGAGTAGGACATATCTGAGCGACTAAGCATACACACACACAGGCATATATATTAACTTGTCTAATGCTGATAAAAACTATGTTTTGGGGATTTTACTCATTACCCTCACTTTACACATGAGAAAATTGAGGCACAAAGAGGTAAAGTACAAATCAGACAGCTTGTAAGTGGGAGTAGATATTTGAACTTATGTGGTTTGACTTTGAAGTCTGAGCTGTTAACCACCTATACTGCCTTTAACTGATTCTATGACTTTGGACAACTCACTCAATCTCCCTGAACCTCAGTCTCCTTATCTGTAAGCTAAAAATGTTGGTTTTGATCTCTCAGGTTTTTAATGGCTATACTATTTCAAGATTCTTGCTATTAATAGACATTTACATGTACCTAACACTGTGGGCATTACCAAAGACAACATAATATACATATTACTCATTCAGTAAATACATAATTAATGTGTGTCTACTGTATACAAAACTGTATTCCAGGCACTAGAGATACAGTGGTGAACAAAACAGAAAAAAAAAAAATTCCCTGCTCTTCTAGTACTTGCATGCTATAGAGTTCCATAATAACAATGAAAAACATTTGTAGAGCAATTACAGTGTGCCTGACATTATGCTATGTAATTATATGGGTCATTGATTCTTTTAATCTTTGCAGTGGTCATGAGCCCTATGGTACAGATGAGAACACTGAAACTTGGAGAGGTGAGGTACTTACCAAAGGTCACACCTAGTAAGTGGCAGAGCCTGGTTCATTCTACTTGCAAAGTTCATGTGTTAACTCGTGTCTCACTACTTTCCTTATAAGGACTTTCTAACCACTGAACTTTCTAACATACAGTTATAGTGAACTGGCTTAAAAAGAATCTCTTGGTATTTTGATCATTTTTAAAAAGTGAAGCAAGAGTAATGGTAGGAACTTAATCTGCAAAGGCGCATCAGAAACTCTGAGCTGATAAACTAGAACATAAGGATTCTTATCTCTATGGTGACTACTGGGCCTCTTGAGAGGAATCACAAAAGGAATTTAGAGATTGCATTTCCTTTACAAGGATTAAAACTCTGGGACAAAGTAGGAGGCAAATGGTGCCCTAACCTCTGGCTGGGAAGTCAAGAAGTCCCCGCGATGATGGAGGACTCACACTCTAAGGAAGAAGATAGGAAAAAGAAGGGAAGGAAGGGTAGAAGGGAGAGAGAGAGAGAATATTATTTTGTCTTTGGTCTCAACTTTGAAGTCATCCAAGAATGTATTTGGACCCAGAGTGATCTCAATCAAAAGCTCTCTAGCCCAGATCCTAGAAGAACGTCTAACTCCACAAAGTATACTGCCAAGCAGGGAGTTAACTCGTGCAATTTTGGTAGCAAACCTGTGCAAGGATTCAGAGCCAAATTTTGTTCATGTCCTAAAGTTTGGTGGGAATTTAGGGAACAATATTTGCAAAACCTGAATGGACTCAACCATTCCTCAGTAGACTCCAGAAGGTCTTTGGGTCTTCGGTACTTGCAATTATATAGCTAAAGTCAACAGCTATATAACTATTCAATGAATTTAAAATATTCCACTATATCAACCATTGTACAAATGTCTTAAAATCAACTGCAACATAATGGATACAATTGTCTGGATAGGTCCAAGGATTTGGCTCAGTTAACAGTGTGTGTGTGTGGTGGGGTAGAGTCATTCAGCTTTGAATCAAAGCTAGGATTCAGACATGCCTAAATTCTGTAACTTCACTGAGCTCTCCACTCTATCGTGCCATCACTTTCTCTCAGTTCTTTACTCCTCCCATTGTCCCTTCCTTGTCCAGCTTAGGTTCCATGAACCACTATTATAATCACTTCTTTTCAACTCTGTTTTCTCTATCTCTCTACCTTTCATTCCCGTCTCCTCCCCGATAGTATTTACCTGTCAAAAATCCAACTCTGATTGAACTCAGCACCGGAGCCACTAAATGTTTCAGGAGATAATCACAGAACTGGGAGACCTGCCTTCACTTTCAGTTCACAATCACCAGTGAAAGCAGTGCAAGTCGCTCAGTTGTATCCAAATCTTTGGGACCCCACAGACTATACAGTCCATGGAATTCTCCAGGCCAGAATACTGGAGTGGGTAGCCTTTTCCTTCTCCAGGGGATCTTCCCAACCCAGGGATCAAACCCAGGTCTCCCACATTGCAGGTGGATTCTTTACCAGCTGAGCCACAAGGGAAGCCCAAGAATACTGGAGTGGGTATCCTATCCTTTCTCCAGCAGATCTTCCCGACCCAGGAATTGAACCAGGGTCTCCTGCATTGCAGGTGGATTCTCTACCAACTGAGCTATCAGGGAAGCCCAGTATCAAAAGGCAATTAATACCACTAGGCAGTCCTGGTACATTTTCCTGATAAATTTATTTTATCACTCTTCAAAATATTGATTTCACATCTCTCCTCTCTCCTTAAACCAGCTATACTCCTCATTCTCAACAGATAACCTCACTTTATATTTCACTGAGATAATAGAAACCCCCATACAGGAATCCCTTCCTTCTTGCAGTTATCAGTCATTACCCAGCCCTTGCAATACCTAGTCTTTCACTGAAGACTTCAGTACCTGAATGACCATCTCCTCAGCCCAAACTCTTGATATTCTTGGTGACTTCAGCATCTAAGTATAGGATCCCTCCAACCTTCTAGCTGAGGCTCAGATCCTTTCTCTTTTTGTGATCTTTCCCTCCATTCCACTTCAGCCTTTTGTCATTTGACTTTTGTCATTACCCAAATATTCACCACCTGCAAAATTTTGACTTAGAAGCATCTCTCTGATTGCCACCTCCAACCCTTCCAGCTCACTTTTTCTAGTGCCCCTATGCCAACCATTCTTTGACTCTTATCTAGACCTCTAATCCATTAACCCTACCACTTTTTCACCAACCAATTGAAACTCTTGGCTTCACTTTCCAGCTTAGATTCTGCAATCCAATACTATGATTACCCCCTTGCATATATCCTCAAAGGACTGATGCCTTTCTCCCACCATCATTCTTGCCTGTCAAAACCTCAGTGGTGGTTAAGCCTAATTTTCCACCTAGTCTGAGCTGGCTCCTGATCAGCTAAAGCTGTCTTGAGAAAGGCATGCAACCATATTAACTGGTTTCACTTAATATTTTTACCAAGACCTCAAGTGGGCCCTTAGTTCTGGTTGTCTGTCTTATTGTATACATGTCTCTAGTCAAGCCACTCTTCTACTCTCCCAGACGATTATTTCACAGCTTCTCCTCTTAAACCTCCAAAACTCTCTTCACTTCTTTACCTCTCGAAAGACAACATTTCTTTTTATTTCATGAGAAAATGGATATGATAAAAAGTTTTATATGTTTCTACCACCAAATCTACCAACTTACCCACCTCTACACTTGTAATTAAGGTACACATAAACAAGAGGCCAAGCTCTCTACCTGTACACTGGATCCCATCCTCCCTTGTCTACTGGAGAATACAGCTTCACATATACGCCCTCCCCCCCGCGCATCATCAATATTCTTCTTGTACTGGATTATTACCATTAGCATACAAAAATGTGTTGTATCATTCATCACAGAAAAGTCAAATATCCTTCAAGCTGTCACTCTTTTTCTCTTCTTCTCTTTACACCAAAACTCAAAAGTTATAGAATTTCACTGTCTTCAGTTACTTTCCTCCCATTCTGTCTTGAATTCACTTAAATCAGGATTTCATCTCTGCTGGTCCACCAGAATTTCTCTTAATAATCTCACCAATGACCTTCATGTGACTTAATAGCTCACTTTTCAGCCCTCATCTTAGTTAGCACCACAGATGCTTTTGGCACAATGGCTCCCTACCTCTTAATATACTTGACTTTCTGGAAACCACACACTTCTGGTTTTCTTCCTATCTTGGTAACCACTTCATTTCAGCCTTTCTTGCTAGTTCCTTCACATCCTTTCAACTTCTAAGTTTTGGAGTATTCCAGAGCTCATTCCTCAGACTATTTTTCTTCTCTGTCTAATGTTGTTGTATCAATGCCCATAGCTTCAAGTGCCAGCCATCAGTTGATGACTCCCAAATTGATGTCTCCAGTTATGACTTCTCCCTTGGGCTCCAGACTCATCTCTCTGACTGCTGTCTCTTCATTTCCACTTGGTTGTCTTGAATTTAACATTAAAAAAAAACTCTAGATTTTTCTACTAAAATCTATTCTTCTCCTAGTCATTCTCATCTTAGTTAATAGTTTCACCGTTTATCCATTTGTTCAGCCCAAAAGCTGAAGGGTCATCCTGGGTTACTCTCTTGCTTTCACCCCAATCCATCAACAAGTCCACTCAACTCTACTATCCAAGTCATAGCCAATCAACCTCCTGCTCACTTTCCACAGCACCATCCCAGTCCAAGGTACAATCATATCTCACCTACCTCCTACCTAGTTTCCCTGCTTCTTCTCTTGCTCTTCTGCAATCCATTACCTACAGAACAGCCAGACTGATCCTTTATCAAAGAAAAGGCTTCCCATTGCTATTAGAATGTAATCCAAAGTCTTTACCAAGGCCTGTAAGGGTGCTCATAAGCTTCCCATGCCCACCTTTCCAGCTCTGACTCCTATCTTTTTCATCAGTGCTACTATCATGTTTCTCCCCCAGGGTTTTTTTGCTCATTGTTCCATTTCTCTGAAACTTTCTCACATTCTTTTAGGTCTCTTCTCCTCACAAAGGACATTTTTGGGGTTAACTTGGAAAAATAACTACTTCGGTTCCCTCATACACACAACCACCCAGTGATCTCTTAACCTATTTTATGCTTCCTCCTAACAGTTATCTTTTTCTGAAATTCTGTTATATATTCTGTTCTTTTAAATCCTCGTTATGTCTTCTCCCTTAGAACAAAAACTTCATGACAGGAAAGGAGGGACTTTGTCTATTTCACATTATCCTGAGATAGAGCCCAGAACAGTGCCTGGTGTGTGTTCACTGAATGAATGAATTGTCTCATCACCAAATCCACAATTCTACCTTCATCTGTACATGCTCTCTCCTCTTTCCTGATACAGTGAAGACTGTTTCCTTCTTCCAATGAAGACCAAACCCAGTTCTTGCAAGCTGTAGCCCAACTCTTACTCAAGGATAATGATGACAATAGCAACAATAAAATACTTACTATCTGTTAGGCACTGGTGCTGAATGCCTTATAAACATTACCTTATTTAATTTATTGCCTTATTTACAACATCCCTATAAAATAAGTACTACTTGTTATTTCCGTATTATAGAAGAAGAAGTTAAGGCTCTAAGAGATTAAATGGCTTGATTGAGGTCACACATCTAATATGTGGCAGAGCCTGAATTCAAATACAGATTTCCTTACCTAAACCCACATTACAGGCTGTTCACTCTGCTAGCCTGGAAATAAAGAAAAGAAAGTGAAGAAAAACAACAATGGATAAAAACAAACTATTACATGGAAATGCCTGAAGATATCAATAATGTTTCTCCAAACTTTCTCCCAGCCCAAATATAATCGAAAAACCCAGGAAAATAACTATATTTCAGGTGAAAATAAGGCCATCTTTACTTCCTCTCAATCACCCGTATTATCCTTTTTTCTTTTCCACGCACCACTCACTGGTGCCACGCTGGTGTGATATTTGTCCTTATGTAAATTTAGAATCTTGAGGTTTCAAAACTCAGTTTCCTAAAATATCAAATGAATTGCAATCTTATTCTGCCTCTCAGGGTGATCTTTGGTGCAAGAACTCCCCAGCCCTTCTCCCCTGTCCCAGCATCTAGCTAGGCTGAGTAGGAAACTAGTCATCAGCTCACAGCCCCATGCTGTTAGATGAATTTCTATCTGATCACATTGCTCCCTGGCCCTCCTTTTGAGTATAGGGAAGTTTGGCCTGGGAGAGGAGAATTAACCAGGACAAAGGTGGTTGGATTTGGATCCCAAGGGCTGGAGGCTAAGACAGGGAATTGCCCAAAGCTTCAAAGAGTAGGAAGAGGCAGAAGCACCAGTGCAACTTGTGAGAACTGAGACTCAAGCTAGGGAAACTAGCGTAGTCACTATACTCCCATCAGCAGAAGTGGGGTGGAAAATGGGACACAAGGATGAGAGCAGAATGAAAAGAAGGTTGGGAGCAGGTTGAGAAGGCCCAGGAGTGCTGAGTGGTCCTTACAAACACCTTAGCTTGGCATTCTGAGTGCTCCCGCTTCCTTTCCAGGCTCCTCTGTCATCATCCTCCCCCCACCTAACAATATGAATCCCAGAAAGTTCTTCCATACCTCTGAGATTTCTCATAGGTTGTTCCCTTAGCCTGGAATACCTTTCTTGTACACCTTGGCCCACAGAAATCCATTCATCTTTCAAGGATTTACTTAAAAGTCACCTCCTCCATGAAGTCTTCCTCATCCTCCTCAAGTTAAAATTAGTCACTGCATCCGCTATGCTATCAAGTTCACTTGTACCCTTCATAGCACATAAATTCTGTGTTGTATTGTAATTATTTGTGAACATGTCTGCATCTTTCACTAATGTGTAATGAGAGCAGTTTTGTTTCTTTCTTATACCTAGTTTCTTAAGGACAGGGAATTTTTAATCTTTGTCCTGTTTGTCTTTGTGTCCTCAGGGCCTGGCAAAGGAGCTGGCACAAAGTGTTTATTGAATGAATGAATGACTGATGAATGAGGAATTAATGAATGAATACCAGAGACAAACCACAGCATATAAAATACTAAAACAGCTGGCAAGGCAAAAAAAACGACACCCCATTTTATCTATACTCCAACTTTTTCCCAGAAGGACTTGTCATGACTTGAAAGTCACATATATTTACATTAGGACGAATATAAAGTTAGAACATTGGTGAAGAGAACAGAAAGTGGGCAACTTTTGCAGTAGCAACTAGTCTCTTGGTTTAAACGAGTAAGAAATAAAAATTCATCTTCAAAAATCCCATTTTCTGCTTTTTCACTCTTGACAGAAGCACACAACTTTCAGCAAAACAGTAACCCTCTTAGAAGAGCTCAAAGACACGGGATACTAACACACACGTCCTTTCTCATTAATTTTTTGTTATTCTTTTCTCAGCACTAACCAGTAAAGTACATAGGTGAGAAAAATAATGTCAAGGAGAGACAAAGAAGAGAAGTGTCAAAAAAAAAAATAAAGATTCAAGGTAAAAGATGAAGTAACCTTTGCCCACTGGGATATGCTGTTAAGTGAGTCAGCTGTCCTTAAATCTAACAACCACCAACTTCTAAAGAAGATTTAAAGAGGTGACTGAGCGACTGAACTGAACTGAACTGAACTGTAAGAGAGAGAGAAAGACACAGAGAGACAGAGATAGAGAAAGAACATATTTCCAAGTAAGCTAAAGGAAAGATAAGGGGATATCTCTGGCGGTCCAGTGGTTAAGACTCCATGCTACCAATGCACACAAGTTTGATCCCTGGTAAGGGAAGTGAGATCCCACATGATGCATGGTGTGGCTAAAAATAAATAAATTAAGGAAAGATAGGAAGAAAAATCAGCAACTCCATCAGGAAAGGAGGAACAGGAATGGACTGGGACCTAAAGGTAGAAAGTTACCTTTAGTTACTGTAGAACTAAAGGTATAGTAACTGACCTTCTTGGCAGGCAAGGAAATAATATACAAGGGGCTACAAATCTCTGTCTAAAGAAAACATGGCCCCAAGAGTAAGTCATCAACTCTGTTTCTCCAGGAGTGAGGATGGCTCTGTTTGAAATCCTCCCACTCTCTTAGCAATTGCCCTTTGTGAGTGGTGACCCACAGTGGCAGGTTTGGCTGTGACCTTGAGAAGGAGGGAAGGGAAGTTGAGGGGTCTACAAAGTTCTGAACATGTGGAATTGTTGGCTCTGTGCTCTGTGCTCCTCCCACTGAGCGACCCAGTCATGGACTTTGACAAGTGATAGATAAGAAAACTTCCTCCAAAGAATCATGTTTTTAAAACAAATATTAACACTGAAAATATGATCATTTAGGTTATTTACCTTGAGCTCCTTTTTAAAAAGAAAACCATTGAAAATTACTGTGATGGTTTATTTAACTACTCAATTTGGAAAACCTTCTCAGAACATAGGGAAGTAATAACTAATATTTTCTATTTGTTAATTAACTTTTTCCATTGCCAACAGCTTAAACCTAGTCCCCTCCTCCCCAGAAAGACAAGTTACAGCTAACGCTTAAACATTCATCTCCCCCTTCTAATTGCTGTGTAGGAGTAATTCTGTGATTCTGGAAGGAAACTTCAGTGAATAAATGAACGACTCTTTCATTGCTATTTGGAAGTTATAAAAATTACAAGACATCATTCCATTATATTCTCTCATTTCCTTGTCATTGGAAAAGGTTCCAACTTTTCATCATATTAAAAAGCAATTATCAAAATGTTTTATTCCATAGTAAGTTTGACTACTAGGAGAGAAACTATTCAGAAATCAAAATAAAAGGTTCTTTTTAGCATATAAACAAGTGAGTCAACCTTCCATATCTGGAAAAAAAAAGATCACTGAAAGATTACCTTTAAAAGCAACTTTTTGGAATTTGGTGTCTTTATATTGGTGTTTCTGTACTGACTAATTCTTGTGAAACCATTGTGACTGCATGAAAGATGTTATCTTCCTGCTGACTCTGCAAGTTGCTGGACTTGAGTTACAGTGCCTTACAAAGTTGGCCCACAGCGCATGAGCCAAGGTTGTTGGGCTTTTTAGGGAAAATCTGCAGAGTGCACTCTTCTGGAGTCAGCTGGTCGACCAGTAGTAGGCTCTGACTCCAACACAGGACAATGCACTGTGCTTCTGAGCTGAGGAGAATTACAAAGGGATTTAAAGATATGCCACCTAACCCCTTCATAATAATCCTTAACATTTGTACAGAACCTTACAATTTACAAAGGGCTTTCCTCTAGGTTATCACTTTTTATCCTCACAATAACCGATAGAAGCCGGTACACTAGGTCTTCAGTTCAGTTCAGTCGCTCAGTCATGTCCGACTCTTTGCGACCCCATGAATCACAGCACGCCAGGCCTCCCTGTCCATCACCAACTCCCGGAGTTCACTCAAACTCATGTCCATCGAGGCGGTGATGCCATCCAGCCGTCTCATTCTCTGTCATCCCCTTCTCCTCCCGCCCCCAATCCCTCCCAGTATCAGAGTCTTTTCCAGTGAGCCAACCCTTCGCATGAGGTGACCAAAGTATTGGAGTTTCAGCTTTAGCATCAGTCCTTCCAATGAACACCCAGGACTGGTCTCTTTTAGAATGGACTGGTTGGATCTCCTTGCAGTCCAAGGGACTCTCAAGAGTCTTCTCCAGCACCACAGTTCAAAAGCATCAGTTCTTTGGCGATCAGCCTTCTTCACAGTCCAACTCTCACATCCATACATGGCCACTGGAAAAACCATAGCCTTGACTAGACGGACCTTTGTTGGCAAAGTGATGTCTCTGCTTTTTAATATGCTATCTTGGTTGGTCATAACTTTCCTTCCAAGGAGCAAGCGTCCTTTAATTTCATGGCTGCAATCAGCATCCGCAGTGATTTTGGAGTCCCCCAAAATAAAGTCTGACACTGTTTCCACTGTTTCCCTATCTCCTTGCCATGAAGTGACAGGACCAGATGCCATGATCTTAGTTTTCTGAATGTGGAGCTTCAAGCCAACTTTTTCACTCTCCTCTTTCACTTTCATCAAGAGGCCCTTGAGTTCCTCTTCACTTTCTGCCATAAGGGTGGTGTCATCTGCATATCTGAGGTTATTGATATTTCTCCTGGCAATCTTGATTCCAGCTTGTGCTTCATTCAGCCCAGTGTTCCTCATGATGTACTCTGCATAGAAGTTAAATAAGCAGGGTGACAATATACAGCCTTGACGTACTCCTTTTCCTATTTGGAACCAGTCTGTTGTTCCACATCCAGTTCTAACTTTTGCTTCCTGTCCTGCATACAGGTTTCTCAAGAGGCAGGTCAGGTGGTCTGGTATTGCCATCTCTTTCAGAATTTTCCACAGTTTATTGTGTCCCAGGTGGCTCAGATGGTAAAGTGCCTGCCTACAATCCAGGAGACCCGGGTTCAATCCCTGGGTCGGGAAGATCTCCTGGAGAAGGAAATGGCAACCCACTCCAGTACTCTTGCCTGGAAAATCCCATGGACGGAAGAGCCTGGTAGGCTACAGTCCATGGGGTTGCAAAGAGTCTGACACGACTGAGCAACTTCACTTTCACTTTTCACATTGTGATCCACACAGTCAAAGGCTTTGGCATAGTCAATAAAGCAGAAATAGATGTTTTTCTGGAACTCTCTTGCTTTTTCCATGATCCAGCGGATGTTGGCAATTTGATCTCTGGTGCCTCTGCCTTTTCTAAAACTAGCTTGAACATCTGGAAGTTCACGGTTCACGTACTGTGGAAGCCTGGCTTGGAGAATTTTGAGCATGACTTTACTAGCGTGTGAGATGAGTGAAATTGTGCGATAGTTTGAGCATTCTTTGGCATTGCCTTTCTTCGGGATTTGGATGAAGACTGACCTTTTCCAGTCCTGTGACCACTGCTGAGTTTTCCAAATTTGCTGGTATATTGAGTGCAGCACTTTCACAGCATCAACTTTCAGGATTTGAAATAGCTCAACAGGAATTCCATCACCTCCACTAGCTTTGTTCATAGTGACGCTTTCTAAGGCCCACTTGACTTTACATTCCAAGTTGTCTTGCTCTAGGTGAGTGATTACACTATCGTGATTATCTGGGTCGTGAAGATCTCTTTTATATAGTTCTTCTGTGTATTCTTGCCACCTCTTCTTAATATCTTCTTCTTCTGTTAGGTCCATACCATTTCTGTCCTTTATTGAGCCCTTCTTTGCATGAAATGTTCCCTTGGAATCTCTAATTTTCTTGAAGAGATATCTTGTCTTCCCTATTCTGTTGTTTTCCTCTATTTCTTTGCATTGATCACTGAGGAAGGCTTTCTTACCTCTCCTTGCTATTCTTTGGAACTCTGCATTTGGATGCTTATATCTTTCCTTTTCTCCTTTGCTTTTCACTTCTCTTCTTTTCACAGCTATTTGTAAGGCCTTCTCAGACAGCCATTTTGCTATTTTCCTTATTTGCATTTCTTTTCCATGGGAATGGCCTTAGACCCTTCCTCCTGTACAATGTCACGAACCTCCATCCATAGTTCATCAGGCACTCTCTCTATCAGATCTAGTCCCTTAAATCTATTTCTCACTTCCACTGTATAATAATAAGGGATTTGATTAAGGTCATATCTGAATGGTCTAGTGGTTTCCCCTACTTTCTCCAATTTCAGTCTGAATTTGGCAATAAGGAGTTCATGATCTGAGCCACAGTCAGCTCCTGGTCTTGTTTTTGCTTACTGTATAGAGCTTCTCCTTCTTTGTCTGCAAAGAATATAATCAATCTGATTTCGGTGTTGACCATCTGGTGATGTCCATGTGTAGAGTCTTCTCTTGTGTTGTTGGAAGAGGGTGTTTGCTATGACCAGTGCATTCTCTTGACAAAACTCTATTAGCCTTTGCCCTGCTTCATTCCGTGCTCCAAGGCCAAATTTTCCTGTTACCCCAGGTGTTTCTTGACTTCCTACTTTTGCATTCCAGTCCCCTATAATGAAAAGGACATCTTTTTGGGTCTTACCAATCCTCATTTGATAGATGATGAAACCCAGGCTCAAAAGATTTATGTGCCTTGTTTGAGGTGAGTAAAAAAGGATCTGGGGCTAGAGATGAAGTCCTGTGAGGAAGAGTACAGTGCTCCTTAACATCTTGTCACTTCTCACTTAATAAATGCAGGGAACCCATGAAAGGAGTAGAGCAAAAGCAAATTGTGTACAAAATCAGCAACCTGAGTGATCAGTCAGAAAGGAGAAAAGATACAGCGGTGAGGTGAGGTGGGCTGTGGTGTCACTCATGGCCAATGCTGCTAGACCATAGGGCAGCTTTGTGTGAATTAGAAAAAAAGATGTCCCTTTCTGATGAATGCTGTCCTGGAGGTACATGGAGCTTACAGAGCCTTTGTGGAAAGTAGAAAAAGGGGGAATGTGGTAGAGGGTACCCCTTCCTGCCAACAAATGTGACCAGTGCTAGGATGCAGGGTCTGATGAACATGGTTTAGCTTTCAACCCTCATTATCCTCCTCCTCTGGGTGCTTTATGCTGGGCTTTTCTACACAGCCATGTGGAGTGGCCCCAATTTAAGTAACTAGCAAGTCTAAGAATAGGGAAAGCTGGCTAGAGTCTTTGCTATTCAAAATCTGGTCCTTGGACCAGCAGCATGGGTTTCACCTGGGAGCTTATTAGACATGCAAAATCTCAGGCCCCTCTTCCAGACTTCCTGACTGAGAGTCTGCATCATCATAAGATGTCTAACTGATTAGGGTGGACATTTGAGTTTGAGAAACATCAGGCTACAAACAGGAGCCGGGCCAGGAACAGGATTCCTTGGAGACAGGACAATCAATGCTTATTCATTGGATTGGAAAGCAGGTTTGTCTAGCTGCAGAAGAGGGCACTCAGAGTAAAGAAGATGGCACTCTGCTTGGAACTCACTGTGGAAAAAACTTGAACTCTTCTTGGACTACTTCCTTTGGCATTATTTGAACCATCTCTGATGCATTAAGCCCTGCTCATCTAAAGCTCATAATCCCTGTTCTCAAGGAGGTCACAGTCTCGAGATAAAAGAAAATATCCAATCCACTGCAACAGGCACTGCCAGTGAGGATGTAAACAAAGTGCTGGGGGAAGTGCAGAGGAGGAGCAAACCCCTCTGCTTGTGATATTTGAGTGTTGAGTTGAAACACGAAAAATTAATTACTCACACAGAGTGGAGAACGGTGTCTCTGCAGGCAGAGATGTCTCTCTCCCGCACTGAATCATGGACCTTCTGTGGGAGTCTGGTTTAGTTTGTATCTTCCTCCCCTTCCCTTGTTTCAGAGCCTAGCACAGTGGCCAGGGCATAACTGTTAATGAATGCTTGTTCAGTGACTGATGAATCAGCAGGCGGACTGGGTAAGTAAATGAATGGCTTTGAAAAGAGGAATCATGTAGACTAACATGGCAGGTGGGGAGACCTGATAATTGCCCAGGAATAACGTGGTGCGGAGAAGGCAATGGCAAGCCACTCCAGTACTCTTGCCTAGAAAACCCCATGTATGGAGGAGCCTGGTGGGCTGCAGTCCGTGGGGTCGCTAAGGGTCGGACACGACTGAGCGACTTCACTTTCACTTTTCACTTTCACACATTGGAGAAGGAAATGGCAACCCACTCCAGTGTTCTTGCCTGGAGAATCCCAGGGACGGGGGAGCCTGGTGGGCTGCCGTCTATGGGGTCGCACAAAGTCGGACACGATTGAAGTGACGCAGCAGCAGAATTTGGTTGAGATCCACACAGGGGCTATGGCTAGAGAAACGAGGGAAAGATCTAAGAAATGCTGTAGTATGCTAGTATTTCTTGTCTGAAAGAGAAATGTGACAATGAGACAGAGGTATTCTTAAAATCCACTTTTGTCAAATCTGAATGCCCTTTGACAATGAGCTGAGCAAACTGAAATCAAACCTGTTCTCTCCAAATGGATTGAGTGGAGGGCACAGGGAAAGGCCACTACCAGGAATTAGGCAGCATTTTCCAGCTCACCATGGGGTTCCATTTTGCTTTGGGTGAGAAAATGGGCATTTTCCTTTTACAGATCTTCACCGCACAGAATAAGGCAGTAGTCCCCTGAATGAAATCTGGTCATTAGTCTATCTTTCATAATCTGCATAACACTACCAGAGTAGTGCAGAGGGAGGGGGTCTCAAGCCAGCAAGCCAGGGAACCAAAGGGGCTCATCTGGGCCCTGTTAATACAACAAAGCACATCGCAGCCCAGCAGCCCCAGAGCTTCCTTGCACTGAATATTCAGTAATGCAGCATAATTGGCTTGGAGCCTGCATATACTATAGGTTGAACACAGATGGCATTTTCTACAATATAAGAAATACACTTGAGAAATAGAAGTAAGTTAGGCTCTCCTCTTTAATTCAAGACATGATTGGACTTTCAGGGATGGCTATGTAGTTCCATGAGGTTGAAGCCAGTAGAGTTGGTGGGACTGGGAGGGGGAGGAGAGACGTCATGTAAAAAATGCAGAGATACTGAATCAAGTTCATGGTTCACTTGGAGAAAAAGAAGGAAGTAAGGACTCCAGAGTCATTTCAGAACTAGAGAACAAATTGAATGTGGGTGGCCAGACATTGGCAAGACACAAGAATGACTCTTAGATTTCTCATTTGGGGAGATGGGGTGAAGATGAGTTGGGGCATGAACATGTTGACTTGGTGTCTAGGAGTCATTTAGGTGCAGATGTTTGTTTCAATGAAAATTGGAAATATAGGGCTGGAGTTCAATAGAGAGGTTTAGGCTAGAGATACAGACATGAAATCTATAAGCATATTGTTGCTAACAAAAGCCATAGAGAGAATTCTCTCTTTCAGAGAGAATTCACAACACAAGAAGAGAAGACTGAGGAGAGAATGCCTGTGGGAAAAGAGCCAGGACAGAATGGGGCCAAGGAAGCTGAGGCAAGACAAAATTTCAGCATGGAGGGGTCGTCAATACTTTGGAACACTACAAAAGGTTGAAAAGGATATGCGCTGAGAGGAAGTAATTAGATCAGTTAATTAGCAGGTCCTTGGTGCTGGAGATAGATCTCTCAGGAGGTGATTGAAATGTGTTTCTTAGAAAGGAACACCTTTTCATGGAAACAGAAAGGAATTAACAAGTAAACAAGCACAATAGAATAGAATGTAATGTTTTGGAGAACATCTTCGCCATTAATAGAAATATTAGTGCCTGGAAAATTAGCAAAGAGGAAAGATGTAATCAGGCTTGGCCGTGTAGAAGAATAACTAATTTGAATCATTCATGCTAATAGCGTACCACTTATGCCTAATTAGCATGTGGCATGCTAACTATTGTATATACTAATAAATACTTGTCAGCTTAACTTTTTTTTTTTTTTTGGTCGCACCATGCGCACGCACGTGGGATCTTAATTCTTTGACCAGGGATCAAATCCTTGCCCCCTGCAGTGGAAGTACAGAGTCTTAACCACTGGACCACCAGGGAAGTGCTTCAACTTCATTTTAAGTTTTATTTTATTTTACAGCTAAATTTTCTTTGGGTCTGCTCAGGCTTCACAACTTGTAACTTATGTAATATTGTTTGTTCACTATCTTAAAAAGGTTTTAGAAGGAGTATTGACTTGGACAGGAGAAAATTCTCAGATGTCAGTTTACTTCCATGACATTTAACTTGGCAATTAGGGGCTGAGAGAGGAAAAATATAATGTATATACAGGGAAAATGGAGGCCAACTTTATGGCCTTGTCACACTCAAGAAATATGCTTGCTAATGGAGATGATTGTTCCATTTTGAGAGAAGATTGTATTTTTGAAAGAAGCTTTTTTCCTAGGCCTCTGGTAGTTACATATAATTACCACATCCTAGGGAACACAATGGAGAAGGCAATGGCAAGCCACTCCAGTACTCTTGCCTAGAAAATCCCATGGATGGAGGAGCCTGGTAGGCTGCAGTCCGTGGGATTGCAAAGGATCGGACATGACTGAGCGACTTCACTTTCACTTTTCACTTTCACACATTGGAGAAGGAAATGGCAACCCACTCCGGTGTTCTTGCCTGGAGAATCCCAGGGATGGGGGAGCCTGGTAGGCTTCCGTCTATGGGGTCACACAGAGTCGGACACAACTGAAGTGACTTAGCAGCAACAGCAGCAGGGAACACAAATATGATGAAAACTCAGCCAATGTGTTCTTTGGAGGTCATCTTGTGAGATGTGGTTTGATGTGCATTACAACAAAACTTATTCTAAGATTTTTGTTTGTTTGTTTCCCCACACAAAGACTCATCTGTTGGTTTAGGACCCTAAAGTCTGTACTATTAAAAATTATTAAAAAGGTATTGGAATATACTTTTAATTCTATTTTAATGCTATAAGGTTTAATGGATAAACAATATAATAATAATAACTACATTTTATTGAGTGCTGATTCTGTGATAGACATGTTACATGTACTATCGCAGTACTCAAAAATTTGTATTGAATCATCTTTAATTTTGTCCTTAATGTTATGAAATGTGTGTGTGCTAAATCACTTCAGTCATGTCCGACTCTTTGTGACCCCCATGGGCTGCAGCTCTCCAGGCTCCTCTATCCATAGGATTCTCCAGGCAAGAATACTGTAGTGTGTTGCTATGTCCTCCTCCAGGGGACTTTACAGACCCAGGGATCAAACCAGCGCCTCCTGTGGCTCCTGCATTGCAGGTATATTCTTTACCACTGAGCCACTGGGGAAGCACTGCTAAGAGATAGACAATAGTATCAATCCCTTTTTTAAAAGGAGGGGGCTAAGGGATCATCTGCCATCAACTATCCATTTCTTTCTTCCCAGTCACAGCAAACACCATAGAGTTGTCTCTGCTCCCTGTCTCCAATTTCTCCTTAGAGTTATTCCAACCAGGCTCTTGTCTCCACCATTTATAACACCTGCTCCAGTGAAGTCACCAATAAGTTTCACATTCCCAATCCATAGGTCAATTCTCAGTCACAATCGTCCTTGACCCATCAGCAGCACTGAAGACAGTGGATCACTCCCTCCTTGATACGCTTCCTTCCTTAGCTTTCAGGACACCTCACTGTCTTGCTTCTCCTCCAGCTTCACTAATCTTTAGTCTCTGCTGGCTATGACCTCTGGACTCAGTCCTTAAAGCTCTTGTCTATTTCCACCCCTTTTTCGGGTTGTCTCATCTAGTCTCACGGCCACGACTCCCAGACTTCTCCCTCGAGCTTCAGATTTGTGTTCCTACTCAATATCACCTCCATCAGGATTTCTAATAGACATCTCCATGTGTCCAAAACACTGTTTCTGATCTTTCCCCACAATAAACAAGTAAGAAAGAAGGAAACCTGCTCCAAACTCTACCTTTCACAGATGGAGGCAGTAACTATACCTTTCAGCAGATGGAGACAAGATTTCCATCCTTCTGGTTGTTCAGGCCAAAAACCTTGGAGTCATTTTGACATCTTATTTTTCTCAATCACCATACCCTATCTGTCATGAAATCATGATGGATTCACCTTCAGAATATATCCAGAATTCTACCATTCCTCACCCCCTCCACTGTCATCTCCCTTTTCCTTGATCTTGCCAGGAATACCTCTGTCTACCACAGGAAGCCCCTATGGTTAATTTCCTTACCTCTTTGTCCAAATGTCACCTTCTCAATAAGACTTACCCTGACCACTCTATTTAATACTACAACCTGCACCCTCCCTCGCAGCAACCCAATGCCCAAGTACCCTTCCCAGCTTTTTATTTAGTCCATGACACTTTCTACCTTCTAACACATCAGATAACTTAGGTATTTATTATGTTAATTGTTTATTGTCTCTCCCCCACTAATAGAATGTCAGTTCAGGAGGGCATGGATTTTCATCTGTTTTATTTGCTACTATAACCTCAAGCACTGAGTACAGAACCTTGCCTATAGCAGGCCCCATGATTTTTTGTTGGATTGTATTAAACAGTTTAAGTATCTTGCCAAGGGTTGGTGACAGTGACAGGTCTAGCATTTAAACCCCAGCCTCTCTGATACTATAATGACCCCATTCTACTGCTTTCCATTATAGCCTATGGCAGTGGGTCTCGGCAGGTGTGCCCTGTACCCCTCTGTCAAGAAAGTGAAGTACTTTTACTATGCCCAAACATGCAAAATGATACGATGATGGCTATCACAAAGAATCTTGTGCTGAGTAGACCATGCAATATAGAATAGATTGGAGTTCAACCTGCAAGGGAGGAAGAGGCAAAGGGCAACATCAAACAGCATCAAATGAATGTCACAGAACAACATCACCCCAGTGTCCAGAAAGACAGCAAATTCATGTGCCTCATGGACATAGAGGTGAGGGTGGTCAGAATAGTGAATTGTTCTACTAAAACCATGACACAGGATTGGTGTGTATTGATAAACATGAGAATAAATGTAGCCATGCTATTCCAGGCCCTGTAAAGCATTGTTTTAGTGCAGTAGAGACTATATTATCATTTTAAGTATTTATTTGGCTGTGCCGGGTCTTGTTTGCAACATGCAGAATCTTCCATCTTCATTGCAGGTGGGATCTTTAGTTGGGACATGTGAATTCATAGTTGTGGCATGTGGGGTCTAGTTCCCTGACCAGGGATTGAACCTGAGCCCCCTGCATTGGGAGCACAGAGTCTTAGCCACTGGACCACCAGGGAAGACCCAGGATTACTTTATTATTATTGACTTGTTTAGTAAACTTTCAAAAGCCCTTCAAGGTTGCAGCCAAAAATTCTAGTATTCAAAAGTGTGTCATAGCTCAATAAAAGTGTTTTTAAAAAAGCATGCCATAGATTTTTTAAAAGATTGTTGAGAACCCTTGCAATCAGGTTAAGTTTCACTGACTTTAACCACTCTCCCTCTGTGTAAGCAGAACAGGGCAGTATACATTTTTCTTGCTTTTATTTTGAAATTTTAAATATAATCAGAGGGGGGACATCCCTGGTGGTCGTCCAATGGTTAAGACTTTGCCTTCCAATGCAGGGGTGCGGGTTCAATCCCTAGTCAGGGAGCTAAGATCTCACATGCCTAGAGACCAAAAAACCAAAACATGAAAACAAGAAACAGCATTGTAACAAATTCAATAAAGATTTTAAATATGGTTCACATCAAAAAATATTTAAAAGAAAATTTTAAAATTAAAAAATTAAAAAAAAATAAGCAGAGTAATTTCCCTGGTTGGCTTAAGGTCTTCCCTGGTGGCTCAGTCGGTAGAGAGTCTGCCTGCAATGCAGGAGACCCAGGTTCAATCCCTGGGTCGGGAAGATCCCCTGGAGAAGGAAATGGCAACCCATTCCAGTATTCTTGCCTGGAGAATTCCACTGACAGAGGAGCCTGGTGGGCTACAGTCCATTGGGTCACAAAGAGTTGGACACGACTGAGTGGCTAATACTTTCACTTTCCAGTGGTTAAGACTCCATGCTTCCATTGCAAAGGTCAGGGGTTCAATTCCTGGTCAGGGAAATAAGATCCCACATGCTGTATGGTTCAGAAAAAAAAAACTGAAACCGTATGATGGAGATGAATTTATTTAAGATGCAGACAACAACAACAAAACAAGTGAGAATTCTCTGATATGCAGGGTTCAGGGAAAGGAGTACAGGGCTTGGGAGACCTGAGTCTAGTCTAAGCTTTACAACTGAGAGTGCAAATTTGGCCAAGTCATTTCTCTGCTCAGAGCCTCAATTTCTTCCTCCATAAATTACTGATGATGAGGTGAGGGGCAATCCTAGATGACCTGCATGCTCTCCCCCAGCTTTGATCCTGTGTATGTCCATTATTCTGTGTTGGAGATAAAGGTGTTGCTTGAAAAAAGAGTCTTCAAGAGATTAGAAAGTGTTTTGATTTATTTCTTTGTCTCTATATTTAGTTAGTGCCTTAGGTGCAGAAGATTGAGCTAACCAAACACAGCTCATGATATGTTTATCATCACTCTTGTCTTGTTGAATTTATTTGTCTGGCTTATCCCCACATTTTGGATCTTCCCGTGTGGCTAAGATGCGGGAGACCTGGGTTTGATCCCTGGGTTGGGAAGATCCCCTGGAGGGGGGCATGGCAACCCATTCCAGTATTCTTGCCTGGAGAATCCCCATGGACAGAGGACTACATGTAGCCCCCCATGGACTGGCGGGCTACAGTCCATGGGGTCACAAACAGTCGGACATGACTGAGCAGCTAAGCACAGCACATCCCCACATCTCATTCACACACTCCTTCCTCCCTCATTGGCCACCATTCTCTTCTGATTAATTTACTATATTTTTGTTGGTATGTATTCTTATAAGATGTATATTATCATTTTCAATGAATGTCTTTTTCATTTCTGTAAATGGCATAACAGTACATATTATTCTTTCTTGCTTTTTTTTTTACCCAGCAGTATTTCCAAAATCTATTCATGCTGCTCTATTTACATCTAATCCCTTGCTTCTAATTGCTGAAAATGACTCCCAAACATTGTGTCCACCACATTTTGCTGCTCCACTCTCTGGGTGATGAATGCCAGATTGCCTCCAACTCCCTGTCACCATAAATAATGCTGCAATAAGAGGCATTCCAATTTAGAGAAGAATTGTAGATGAAGGTGAGAATAGGAAAGGCAGCTGCTTCTGAACTGTGACTAGAATGCTGCTGCTGCTAAGTCGCTTCAGTCGTGTCCGACTCTGTGCAACCGCATAGACGGCAGCCCACCAGGCTCCGCCATCCCTGGGATTTTCCAGGCAGGAGTACTGGAGTGGGGTGCCATTGCCTTCTCCGGACTAGAATGCTGCTGCTGCTGCTGCTGCTGCTGAGTCACTTCAGTTGTGTCCGACTCTGTGTGACCCCTTAGACGGCAGCCCACAAGGCTCCCCCGTCCCTGGGATTCTCCAGGCAAGAACACTGGAGTGGGTTGCCATGTCCTTCTCCAATGTGTGAAAGTGAAAAGTGAAAGTGAAGTCGCTCAGTCGTGTCCGACCCTTAGCGATCCCACGGACTGCAGCCTACCAGGCTCCTCCATCGATGGGATTTTCTAGGCAAGAGTACTGGAGTGGCTTGCCATTGCCTTCTCCGGGACTAGAATGCTAGTTAGGTCTTTTCTTCAACAGGCTATAAAGCCTCAGGGGATGGAATTCAATGCAAATACTTCCTCCAGGGCAGTAATTGGGATCTGAGTTCTTGTGGTGCCAAGTCATTATGTTAGCAGGTTTCTTTCACTGAACAGCTGTTTGAATCAATTAACCCAGTTGGTCAGAGATTTTGACATTGGGTAGATCCTTCACCTCTACCCTCACTCCCAGGACATGAACCCACACCATTCCCCATCCCCCAGTGATGCAAGACCATGGTCTTGACTTCAAGTGGATCTTGAACGAGGTCAACAAATTCTTCTGTTTCCCTACTCAGCTCTTCCTCTCGTTCTCTACAGCAGCTATTTCAAACCTTCTCGATTTTATCACTTCTCCCCTTACTCTCAGCAGGTTATATCACTTTGTGCTTCAGAAATAAAATAGAAGCCACTGGATGAGAATTCCCTTTGATTCCTATTACTAAATCTATATTTTGCCTGCATCTACTCCCATCCTGTCTTCTTTTTAAAATAGAGTGCTCCATCTCTGTCTAGGAGGAATCCTTCCATCTGGGCTGTGGACCCCATCCTCTCCTTCCATGCTCTTTGGGTTAAATTGTATTCTCTCAATATTTCAATCTCTATACTTCTACTAGCCACTTCTCATCACCACTCAAATGTGTTTAAGTCTTTCTGATTTTAATACTATATTTTTAAAAATCTCTTATAATCTGGATTCCTTTTATTTCTTTTTCTTCTCTGGTTGCTATAGCTAGGACTTCCAGAACTATGTTGAATAATAGGGGGAAAGTGGACACCCTTGTCTTGCTCCTGATCTTAGGGAAATGCTTTCAGTTTTTCACCATTGAGAATGTTTGCTATAGGCTTATCATATATGGCCTTTACTATGTTGGAAGAAGAATGGAGCTGGAGGGATCAACCTTCCTGATTTCAGATTATACTACAAAGCTACAGTCACCAAGACAGTATGGTACTGGCACAAAAACAGAAATATAGACCAACAGAACAAGATAAAAAGCCCAGAAACAAACCCATGCACCTCTGGGTACCTTATTTTTGACAAAGGAGGCAAGAATATACAATGGGGTAAAGTCCCTTGTACTGCAAGGAGATCCAACCAGTCCATTCTAAGGGAGATCCATCCTGGGTGTTCATTGGAAGGACTGATGCTAAGGCTGAAACTGCAATACTTTGGCCACCTCATGCGACGAGTTGACTCACTGGAAAAGACTCTGCTGCTGGGAAAGGATGGGGGCGGGAGGAGAAGGGGACAACCGAGAATGAGATGGCTGGATGGCATCACCGACTCTGTGGACATGAGTTTGAGTGAACTCTGGGAGTTGGTGATGGACAGGGAGGCCTGGCGTGCTGTGATTCCTGGGGTCGTGGAGAGTTGGACACGACTGAGCAACTGAACTGAACTGAAAGAGAACCTCTTCAATAAATGGCACTGGAAAAACTGGACAGCTACGTGCAAAAGAATGAAATTAGAACACTTCCTAACACCATGCACAAAGATAAACTCAAAATGGATTAAAGACCTAAACATAAGACTCAGTCAGTTAGTTCAATCACTCAGCTGTGTCCGACTATTTCTGACACCATGGACTGCAGCACTCCAGGCCTCCTTGTCCATCACCAACTCCTGGAGCTTACGCAAACTCATGTCCATTGAGTCGGTGATGCCATCCAACCATCCTCTGTCGTCCCCTTCTCCTCCTGCCTTCGATCTTTCCCAGAATCAGGGTCTTTTTAAATTAGTCCACTCTTCGCATCAGGTGGAAAAAGTATTGGAGTTTCAGCTTCAACATCAGTCCTTCCAATGAACATTCAGGACTGATTTCCTTGAGGATGGACTGGTTGGATCTCCTTGCAGTCCAAGGGACTCTCAAGAGTCATCTCCAACACCACAGTTCAAAAGCATCAATTCTTCGGCACTCAGCTTTCTTTATAGTCCAACTCTCACATCCATATATGACTACTGGAAAAACCATAGCTTTGATTCACAGCCCTTTGTTGGCAAAGTAATGTCTCTGCTTTTTAATATGCTGTCTAGGTTGGTCATAACTTTTCTTTCAAAGAGCAACCATCTTTTAATTTCATGGCTGCAGTCACCATCTGCAGTGATTTTGGAGCCCCCCAAAATAAAGTCTGACACTGTTTCCACTGTTTCCCCATCTATTTCCCATGAAGTGATGGGACCAGATGCCATGATCTTTGGTTTCTGAATGTTGAGCTTCAAGCCAACTTTTCACTTTCCTCTTTCACTTTCATCAAGAGGCTTTTTAGTTCCTCTTCACTTTCTGCCATAAGGGTGGTGCCATCTGCGTATCTGAGGTTATTGATATTTCTCCTGCAATATTGTTTCCAGCTTGTGCTTCATCCAGCCCAGCGTTTCTCATGATGTGCCCTGCAAAAGAGTTAAATAATCAGGATGACAATATACAGCCTTGATGTACTCCTTTCCCGATTTGGAACCAGTCTGTTGTTCCATGTCCAGTTCTAACTGTTGCTTCCTGACCTGCATACAAATTTCTCAAGAGGCCAGTCAGGTGGTCTGGTATTCCCATCTCTTGAAGAATTTTCCACAGTTTGTTTTGATCCACATAATCAAAGGCTTTAGCATAGTCAATAAATCAGAAGTAGATGTTTTTATGCAGCTCTCTTGCTTTTTTGATGGTCCAGCAGATGTTGGCAATTTGATCTCTGGTTCCTCTGCCTTTTCCAAATCCAGCTTGAACATCTGGAAGTTCATTGTTCACGTACTACTGAAGCCTGGTTTGGAGAATTTTGAGCATTACTTTGCTAGCATGTGAGATGAGTGCATTGCGTGGTTGTTTGACCATTCTTTGGCATTGCCTTTCTTTAAGAATGGAATGAAAACTGACCTTTTCCAGTCCTGTGGCCATAGCTGAGTTTTCCAAAGTTGTGGGCATATTGAGTGCAGTACTTTCAAAGCATCATCTTTTAGGATTTGAAATAACTCAACTGGAATTCCATCACTTCCACTAGCTTTGTTCATAGTGATGCTTCCTAAGGCCCACTTGACTTTGCATTCCAGGATGTCTGGCTCTAGGTGAGTGAACACACCATTGTGATTATCTGGGTCATGAAGATTATTTTTGTATAGTTCTTCTGTGTATTCTTGCCATCTCTTCTTAATAGTTTCTGCTTCTGTTAGGTCCATACTATTTCTGTCCTTTATTGAGCCCATCTTTGCATGAAATATACCCTTGGTATCTCTAATTTTCTTGAAGAGAGATCTAGTCTCTCCCATTCTATTGTTTTCCTCTATTTCTTTGCACTGATCACTGAGGAAGGCTTTCTTATCTCTCCTTGCTATTCTTTGGAACTCTGCATTCAAATGGGAATATCTTTCCTTTTCTCTTTGCCTCTCACTTCTCTTCTTTTCACAGCTGTTTGTAAGGCCTCCTCAGACAACCATTTTGCCTTTTTGCATTTCTTTTTCTTGGGGATGGTCTTTATCCCTGGCTCCTGTATAATGTCACGAACCTCCATCCATAGTTCATCAGGCATTCTGTCTATCAGATCTAGTCCTTTAAATCTATTTGCTACTTCCACTGTATAGTCATAAGGGATTTGATTTAGGTCATACCTGAATGGTGTAGTGGTTTTCCCTACTTTCTTCAATTTCAGTCTGAATTTGGCAATAAGGAGTTCATGATCTGAGCCACAGTCAGCTCCTGGTCTTGTTTTTGCTGACTGACTGTATGTATAGAACTTCTCCATCTTTGGCTCCATAGAATATAATCAATCTGATTTCACTATTGACCATCTGGTGATGTCCATGTGTAGGGTCTTCTCTTGTGTTGTTGGAAGAGGGTGTTTGCTATGACCGGTGCATTCTCTTGGCAAAAATCTATTAGCCTTTGCCCTGCATAATTCTGTACTCCAAGGCCAACTTTGCCTGTTACTCCATGTATTTCTTGACTTCCTACTTTTGCATTCCAGTTCCCTACAATGAAAAGGACATCTTTTTTTAGTGTTAGTTCTAGAAAGTCTTGTAGGTCTTCTTAGAACCATTCAACTTCAGCTTTTTCAGCGTTACTGGTCAGGGCATAGGCTTGGATTACTGTGATATTGAATGTTTCGCCTTGGAAATGAACAGAGATCATTCTGTCATTTTTGAGACTGCATCCAAGTACTGCACTTCGAACTCTTTTGTTGGCTATGAGGGCTACTCCATTCTTCCAAGGGATTCTTGGCCACAGTAGTAGATGTAATGGTCATCTGAGTTAAATTCACCCATTCCAGTCCATCTTAGTTCGCTATTCCTAAAATGTCGACGTTCACTCTTGCCATCTCCTGTTGATCACTTCCAATTTGCCTTGATTCATGGACCTGACATTCCAGGTTCCTATGCAATATTGCTCTTTACAGCATCGGGCCTTGCTTCCATCACCAGTCACATCCACAACTGGGTGTTGTTTTTGCTTTGGCTCCATCTCTTCATTATTTCTGGAGCTATTTCTCCACTGATCTCCAGTAGCATATTGGGCATCTACTGACCTGGGGAGTTCACCTTTCAGTGTCCTATCTTTTTGCCTTTTCATACTGTTCATGGGGTTCTCAAGGCAAAAATACTGAAGTGGTTTGCCATTCCCTTCTCCAGTGGACCATGTTGTCAGAAATCTCCACCATGACCCATCCGTCTTGCGTGGCCCTACATGGCATGGCTCATAGTTTCATTGAGTTAGACAAGGCTGTGGTCCATGTGATCAGATTGGTAGTTTTCTGTGATTGTTGTTTTCAGTCTGTCTGCCCTCTGATGGAGAAGGATAAGAGGCTTATGGAAGCATCCTGATAGGAGAGACTGACTGAGGGGGAAACTGGGTCATGTTCTGATGAGCAAGAAATATAAGACTAGAAACTACAAAACTCTTAAAGGAAAATATAGGCAGAACACTCAATGACATAAATCGAAGCAACATCCTCTATGACCCACCTCCTACAGTAATGGAAATAAAAATAGAAGTAAACAAGTGGGACCTGATTAAACTTAAAAGTTTTTGCACAGCAAAGAAAACTTGAAGCAAGGTGAAAAGACACCCCTCAGAATGGGAGAAAAGAATAACAGATGAAACATCTGACAAAGGATTAACTTCCAAAATATACAAGCAGCTCATGCAACTCAATGCCAGAAAAACAGACAACCCAATCAAAAAGTGGGTAAAAGACCTAAAGAGACATTTCTCCAAAGAAGGCTTACAGATGGCTAACAAACACACGAAAAGATGCTCAACATTGCTCATTATTAGAAAAATGCAAATCAAAACTACAATGAATCAGCCATGTCAATATATGGCAAAAATCACCACAATATTGTAAAGTAATTAGCCTCCAATTAAAATAAATAAATTAAATAAAAAATATGATCTTATAGCAAAACCTATCTTTAATAATCATTATGAAATTCAGATAAATCACAGAATAATAACTGGAAGAGAGGAAAAAAACTACAATGAGATATCACCTCACACCGGTCAGAATGGCCATCATGAAAAGTCTACAAACTATAAATGCTGGAGAGGGTGTGGAGAAAAGGGAATGTTCTTGCACTGTTTGTGGGAAAGTAAACTGATACAGCCACTATGGAAGATGGTGTGGAGAGTCCTTCAAAAACTAGGAATAAAAGCACCATATGACCCAGCAATCCCACTCCTAGGCATATACCCTGAGAAAACCAAAATGAAAGAGACACATGTATCCCATTGTTCATTGCAGCACTATTCACGATAGCTAGAACATGGAAGCAACCTAGATGTCCATCGACAGATGAATGGATAAAGAAGTTGTGGTACATATACACAATGGACTGTTGCTCAGCCTTAAAAACGAACACCATTGAATCAGTTCTAATGAGGTGGATGAACCTAGAACCTATTATGCAGAGTGAAGTAAGTCAGAAAGAGAAAGATAAATATCATATTCTAACTCATATATACAGAATCTAGAAAAATAGTACTGAAGAATTTACTTACAGGGCAGCAGTGGAGAAACAGACATAGAGAATAAACTTGTGGACATGGAGAGAGGGGAGGAGAGGGTGAGATGAATGGAAAGAGTGACATGGAAACTTACATTACCATGTGTAAAATAGCCAACAGGAATTTGCTCTATGGCTAAAGAAACTCAAACAGGGGCTCTGTATCTACCCAGAGGAGTGGGATGGGGAGGTAGATGGGAGGGAAGTTCAAAAGGGAGGGGATACATGTATACCTATGGCCTATTCATGTTGAGTTTTGACAGAAAACAACAAAATTTTGTAAAGCAACTGTCCTTCAATAAAAGATAAGTTAATTAAAAAAAATTTTGGCCTCAATCCCTTCCAGTGACCTCCACTGGGGGTGGAGGGATCTCCAGCACCAACTCCTGAAAAAGCAAATAATTTATTGGAAGAGATAGTTTTTTAAAAATTAATTTTTATTGGAGTATAGTTGCTTTACCATGTTGTATTAGTTTCAGCTGTATAGCAAAATGAATCATCCACATATATACATATATCCTCTCTCTTTTGGATTTCCTTCTCATTCAGGTAACCACAAAGGATTAAGTAGAGTTTCCTGTGCTATACAGTATGTTTTCATTAGTTATGTATTTTATGGTGGTGGTTTAGTCGCTAAGTCATGTCTGACTCTTGCGACCCCATGGACTGTAGCCTACATAACATCAATAGTGTATATGTGCCAGTTCCAATCTTCCAATTCCTTTCAGTCTCTTTTCCCTCTTGGTATCCATACCTTTGTTCTCTGGGTCTGTGTCTCTATTTCTGCTTTGCAAATAAGATTATCTATGCCATTTTTTTATATTTCACATATATTATGTGATAGCTGTTTTTCTGATTTACTTCACTCTGTATGACACTCTCTAGGTCCATCCACATTTCTACAAATGACCCTATTTCATTCCTTTTTTATAGCTAAATAATATTTCATTGTATATATGTACCACATAATTTTTTAACCATTCCTCTGTTGATAAACATTTAGGTTACTTTCATGTCCTAGCTATTGTAAAAAGTGCTGTTATGAACATTGAGGTGCATGTATCTTTTTTTTTTTTCATGAGGCCCTGCTTTCATGGTCTATATTCGTACTGAAATTCAAGATCAAGCAAGCTTTTGCCCTTCTGCTCTACGGGAGGTTTCTGTCCTCCCTGAGCTCGCCTTAGGCATATATCTTTTTGAATTATAGTTTTCTCCTGGTATATGAATTGTTTTCTCCTGGTAAAGGAATTGTTGGGTCATATGGAACAGCTACATTTTTGAACAATCAATGTAAGTTTAGAACCTGTCCACTGGCTTCATCCTTTTTAACTATGGCTTGATCTTTCACCAAAATGGCTGCCAGCAATTTACCACTAATTATGGACTCAAACAACTGAAAAAGTACTTCAGAGTCCCTTCCCATGAAACCATTCTCTAAGAACTAGTGAAATGTTTACAAGAAAAATAATAACTAGTCAGGAGGGGAGTACTGGCAATCATTTTAATAGCTTGACTCCCATGAAAAAATTCAATATTGCATAAGTTTCCTTAAGTGTGAAAGAGCTACATTTGTGCCCCTACACACCCATCCTCCAAGATCTCACCAAAGTTTCCTTGTCCTTAAATCCAGAAGAGACATTTCTCCCTTGTCATATTTCCATTCTCCCCAGCATATTGTCACTAGGCTGTTTGCTATGAACCTCTCCCTTCTTGGCTTGCATGACACCTCACAGTTCTGGTTTCCTTCCTACCTCTCTAGCCATTCCTTCAGGATGTCTTTTGCAGGCTGATCTACTTCTGTCTGACCCTTGGTATTTCTCATGTCTGGGCTTCCTTGCCTCCCTTATTCTATCTTCTATATTCTATCCTTCAGTAATCCCACTGATTCCTACAGTGTCTTTGATTACCATCCATATGCCCCAAATCTCTATTTCCATACTTAACTGCCCCCCTCTGCTCCAGACCTACATATCTAATTTCTTTTTAGACATCTCCACCTGAATCCACAGGCATCTCAAAATCAGATGTCCAAGACTGAATTTATCATCTTTCTCAACAATCTCCATTTGATCACCTCCACTGTTACTATCTCACTGAGTGAATGGCATCAGCTAAGCCAAGGAATGATGCTTTTGAACTGCGGTGTTGGAGAAGACTCTTGAGAGTCCCTTGGACTGCAAGGAGATCCAACCAGTCCATTCTAAAGGAGATCAGTCCTGGGTGTTCATTGGAAGGACTGATGCTAAAGCTTGAAACTCCAATACTTTGGCCAGCTCATGTGAAGAGGTGACTCACTGGAAAAGACTCTGATGCTGGGAGGGATTGGGGGCAGGAGGAGAAGGGGACGACAGAGAATGAGATGGCTGGATGGCATCACCGACTGGATGGACATGAGTTTGAGTGAACTCCGTGGGTTGGTGATGGACAGGGAGGCCTGGCATGCTGTGATTCATGGGGTCGCAAAGAGTCGGACACGACTGAGCGACTGAACTGAACTGAAGCCAAGGAAACTCAAAAGCACTATAAATATTCTTATCATTACTAAAATTTTAAATTACAAGAAGTATAAATGCTTTAATTACATAAAAATTAAAACAATCCATTAGTGGGACTTCCTTGGTGGTCTAATGGTTAGGAGTACACCTTGCAATGCAGGGGATGTGGATTCCATCCCTGGTCAGGGAGCTAGGATTCCCACATGCCTCAGAGCAACTAAGTCCATGCACTCTGGAGCCCTCACAACACAACAAAAGGCCCTGCATATCACAGTGATGACCCAGTTTGCTGCTACTAAAACCCAATGCAGCCAAATAAGGAAATAAATAAGAAATATTTTTAAAAATCCACAATTATGTACAATAAAAAGTGAAAGTCCCCACCAATCACTCTCCCCACAGGTAAACCACTATTGACAAGAGGGTATATCCAGGGCTTACCAGATGGCCCAGTGGTAAAGAATCCACCTGTAATGCAGGAGACGGGGTTCGATCCTTGGGTTGGGAAGATCCCCTGGAACCCACTCCAGTATTCTTGCCTGGGGAATTCCATGGACAGAGGACCCTGGTGGGATACAGTCTATGGGGTCATAAAAGAGTTGGACACGACTTATCAACTAAACAAGTATATCCTTACAGATTTTTTGAGCTACATATATACGGAAATGCATAGACACAAAGTTTTATTTTTACACATATTTTATCAAACTATATGTACTGTTTTGCAATTTGCTTTTTAGCATAAAATATATTACAGCTACCTTTGCATACCATATTGATGCAACATTCTTTTTATTAGCTGCATATTATCTCACATTATCTATAGCCCACATTTATTTAACCATTATAATATTGTTGGGCTTTAGTTTATTTCCAGTTTTCACTGTTGCGTGGTTGAAGTAAAGACCTTTGCCCTTGAATCTTTGTGTTTCTGTGCTAGGATAAAATGCTGAGAATGGGGTTTCTTGGGATAATTACATGTACATTTATATTTGGATGGACACTGCTAAGATATCCTCCAAAAAGCTTTTTCCCTTCTACTTTTCAACTGAGAGACAGCATGCATACAGTAAAGTGGATAAAATGCTCTATTTAAGTGCGCAGCTGGATGAATTTTTATATATGTCAATTCCTGTGTAACCAACATCTCTATCAAGATATATACCAGTTTCAGCACCCCAGAAGTTTTCCTCTTGCACTTACCCAGTATATCCCCTCCCTCAGAGATAACCTTTATTCTGACTTCTATAATCATCAATTATTTTTTCCTGTTCATATACATGAAATCATACTGTATATAATGTTTTATGTTTGGTTTATTTGACTCAATATAGTTTTTACATTTACCCACGTTGTTCTGTGTACCCATAGGTCATTCTTTTTTCACCATCACATATTATGACTATGTTTGGGTTTCCCACAATTTGTTTACTCCCGGTGCTGATGAGCATCTAGGTGCTTTCCATGTTTTTGTTGTTATGAATACCAAGTGGATATGGGCATTTGTCTTCAAGTCTTTTTGCGGTCATTTGTTTGCATTTTTCTAAAGCACATACCTAGGAGTAGAATTGCTGGGTCATAGGGTTGTTTAATTGTTTATTAGAAACTACAAAACAGTTTTCTAAAAAGGCTGTATCTGTCTGTCCTCCCACCAGTCATATAAATTGAGACCTCCACTAAGAGTATGAGCATATCATACACAGTAGTGTTACTGGGTATTTGGTTTTCTTTCTCCTCAGTCAATTGTAAGAATTGTGTCTCCCTCATTCAGCACCTCAAACTTAATGGACTCTCAATAAATATTGTAAAGTAATTAGCCTCCAATTAAAATAAATGAATTAATTAAAAAGTAAATATTTGAGGAATTAGATTTGTAATTAAGTGACCTTATATATTATGCCTGAGGATCTCCACCACACAGTTGGAAGAGTGAACACATGTTACTGAGGACAATTTGTTTCTGGTGTGGATGTTTTATTTCCCTTAGTACAGTCCGAGTTTGTTATGGGTAGCACTGTGACTTATACATTGCTACATCCTATATGGTGTTTTAGCATGGGATTGGGTCCAGAGGAAGCACCTGTAATGACCAGCATGCAGTACTTGGTCAGATAAACAGCTTAAAAGAATGTCAGACCTCCCTGAAACCTTTATTTTCTCACATTTCTGGACTCAGTCAAAAGGAGACAGATCAGAGAGGGATTCTTTTCTAGTAGTCACTAGCTGTGTGGCCCCTAGCCCTAATACTAGGAAAAACAGTTCCCCATCCTCAAGTTCACCCTCCAATTTTTTTACATATGTGAGACTATTTATTGCAACATTTTTTTGAAATAGAAAAAGTTTGGAAACTGTCATTAAGAAACCTGCTTAAAAAGTTATGGTGTATGAGGAAACCAGAATTGAAAGAGACATATGTACCCCAATGTTCATTGCAGCACTGTTTATAATAACCAGGACATGGAAGCAACCTAGATGTCCATCAGCAGACGAATGGATAAGGAAGCTGTGGTACATATACACAATGGAGTATTACTCAGCCATTAAAAAGAATACATTTGAATTCGTTCTAATGAGGTGGATGAAACTGGAGCTTATTACACAGAGTGAAGTAAGCCAGAAAGAAAAACACCAGTACAGTATACTAATGCATATATATGAAATTTAGAAAGATGGTAATGATAACCTTGTATATGAGACAGCAAAAGAGACAGATGTATAGAACAGTCTTTTGGACTCTGTGGGAGAGGGCGAGGGTGGGATGATTTGGGAGAGTGGCATTGAAACATGTATACTATCATATGTGAAAAGAATCGCTAGTCCAGTTTCGATGCATGATACAGGATGCTCGAGACTGGTGTACTGGGACGACCCAGGAGGATGATATGGGAAGGGAGGTGGGAGGGGGGTTCAAGATGGGGAACACATGTATACTCGTGGCGGATTCATGTCAATGTATGGCAAAACCAATACAATATTGTAAAGTAATTAGCTTCCAATTAAAATTTAAAAAAAATTTTTTTAAAGAAATAAATGTTAAAAAAAAAAAAGTTATGGTGTAGCCATACAATGGAATACCATGCAGTCTTAAAAGAAATAGCTCTTTATAAACAGATATATTACTAAATGTAAAACAACAGCAATATCAAAGAAAGGTCAAGGTGCAGAGGAGTAGGTACGTTACCTGACCATTATGAGGGTTAAGGCAGGAGGGGGAGAAGACCTAGAGGAATATTTCCTGGGTGGAAAGCAGCTAGAAGTCAATCCAGCTCACTGACAGCCTTCACAACCTGATTTCTTAGGTCCACCAACTGGGGACGTCTGATCCACTATTAAGTATACCCCTCTGTCTCTACTCCTGAAAGGGCCAGTGTCTGAGGATGTGATGGAGCCTCTACCCTAGGTTCTTATTCTTCCCCTATAATTGCTCTACAGTTTTCCATTCTTCTGGGAATTGGTGGGCTGAGGGTTGTTTTTTTAATCTTTCTTGCATGAACTAGGCCTTCATCAAAATTCACTGCAACTCAGATTCATTTCCATTTCTAGTCCCATTGCTGTCCAAAACCAACTAAGCATGATGGATGAGCTGGCTAACATTTTGAAGGTGAAAACTATCTATCTATCTATCTAACCATCTATCTAGCACGTCCCCTGATCTGAGTGCCTTCCCCCTGTTAATGTAGCACATCCTTCAGGCTCTCCTCCCCTCCCATCTAAGTGATAGGAGGTGTGAGCAAAAGCCATCAACCCTGTTTCTATGATGAATACTAGGTTCACAGAAGTAAATCTTGAAAACTTGGGAATTTGCCAGTCCCAACTTTTTATTTAATTTGCATAATTATTTGCATAAGACTGCATACGTTAAGGAAACATCTGTAGTTTTCTTATGCATTTAGATGACATGAATTTTTTCAATATTTGAAGTTACCACTTATTATTGTTTTCTTTTTCACCTTTTTTTCAATACTCAAAACAGAGTCCTGCAACACAAGGCCCAGAATGTCACATGCCTCCCATGTTTCTATGAATCTATGTCTGTGAGTCTGTTTCTGTTTTATAAATAAGTTCATTTACATCATAGCCTAAAAATTAGATTACATGTATGAGTGATATCATATGATATTTGTCTTTGACTTATTTCACTCAGTATCAGAATCTCTAGGTTCATCCATGTTGCTGCAAGTGGTACTATTTTGTTCCTTTTTATGGCTGAGTAATATTCCCTTGTATATATGTACCACATCTTCTTTATCCGTTCCTCTGTTGGTGGACATTTAGGTTGCTTCTATGTCTTGGCTATTGTCAACAGTGCTCCTGTGAACATTGAGGTGCGTGTATTTTTCAGATTATGGTTTTCTCTGAGTATATGTCCAGAAATGGGATTGCTGGATTATATGGTAGCTCTATATTTAGTTTTATGAGAAACCTCCATTCTGTTTTCCATTAGTGGCTGTACCAATTTATATTCCCAGCAACAGTGTACAGGATTCCCTTTTTGTTACATTCTCCACAACACTTATTACTTGTTTCCTTTTTGATATTCAATTTAAACCAATATTTAAACCACTTACCTGTGGTATTGAGAAACAGAGTTCTGCCTTACCCAAACTGCACCCTCAAACCTAGAATACCCCACTCTCAGCCTGACTAAAAAGCACATCATATCCTGCAGGGGATGCACTTCTCTTTCACCACATCCTTGCTTTAATCATTCACTCTTCCAATGTGTGTATCTTGTCTCCCCAGGTAAATAGTAAGCTGCAGGAGGTGGTGGCCTTAGTATGACATGTCTGAATCTTTCTCTTCTCATCAGGGCTCAATGAATGCTTGGAGGTTGACTGTTGATTGAAAACAGCCTAAAGGTTCTAGAGTCTCTGTTCCATAATTCAGTTCACTTCAGTCGCTCAGTCGTGTCTGACTCTCCGCGAACCCATGAATCACAGCACGCCAGGCCTCCCTGTCCATCACCAACTCCCAGAGTTCACTCAAACTCATGTCCATCGAGTTGGTGATGCCATCCAGCCATCTCATTCTCTGTCATCCCCTTCTCCTCCCGCCCCCAATCCTTCCCAGCATCAGAGTCTTTTCCAGTGAGTCAACTCGTCGCCTGAGGTGGCCAAAGTATTGGAGTTTCAGCTTTAGCATCAGTCCTTCCAATGAACACCCAGGATCGATCTCCTTTAGAATGGACTGGTTGGATCTCCTTGCAGTCCAAGGGACTCTCAAGAGTCTTCTCCAGCACCACAGTTCAAAAGCATCAATTCTTTGGCGATCAGCTTTCTTCACAGTCCAACTCTCACATCCATACATGACCACGGGAAAAACCATAGCCTTGACTAGACAGACCTTTGCTGGCAAAGTAATGTGTCTGCTTTTTAAAATACTAGCTAGGTTGGTCATAACTTTCCTTGCAAGGAGTAAGCGTCTTTTAATTTCATGGCTGCAATCAGCATCCGCAGTGATTTTGGAGCCCCCCAAAATAAAGTCTGACACTGTTTCCACTGTTTCCCCATCTATTTCCCATGAAGTGATGGGACCAGATGCCATGATCTTTGGTTTCTGAATGTTGAGCTTCAAGCCAACTTTTCACTCTCCTCTTTCACTTTCATCAAGAGGCTTTTTAGTTCCTCTTCACTTTCTGCCATAAGGGTGGTGTCATCTGCTTATCTGAGATTATTGATATTTCTCCCAGCAATCTTGATTCCAGAGTGTGCTTCTTCCAGTCCAGCGTTCCTCATGATGTACTCTGCATATAAGTTAAATAAGCAGGGTGACAATATACAACCTTGATGTACTCCTTTTTCTATTTGGAACCAGTCTGTTGTTCCATGTCCAGTTCTAACTATTGCTTCCTGACCTGTATACAGGTTTCTCAAGAGGCAGGTCACTCAAGTTCTTTTTCAAGCAAGTATCTGCCGTTTTGTGGGTTTAGGAAGAGTAAACCAAAGGATGCCTGAAGGATATTTAATCAGTGTTTTCCCTACAGTCTTACAGTGTCGTCTAATTTGCCATAAACTCATGTTTTACTAATTAGCAGGAGTAGTCAGGAAATCATGAACTTTTCTATAAAATAGTGTTTCTATTCTTGACAGCATGTCAGATCATTAGAGACAAGCTGCACATTCATCACCCAGCAGCAGCAGAACAATCAGAATCCTATTACTCCCTGAAAATAAATACAATCATGGGCATTTTCCACAGTCCCAAATGGTCCCCCCAAATCAAAGCACTTCCAGAATGCATTTTGTTGTTGCTGTTTAGTCACTAAGTCATGTCCAACTCTTTCGCAACCCCATGGACTGTAGCCTGCCAAGCTCCTCTGTCCATGGGATTTCCCAGGCAAGAATGCTGGAGTGGGTTGCCATTTCTTTCTCCAGGGGGATCTTCCCAACCCAGGATTTGAACTCATGTCTCCTGCATTGCAGGTGGACTCTTTACTGCTGAGCCACTGGAGAAGCCCATAAATATGCATAGGTTTGCTAATTATACCCAAGTCTTATCCCTAAATCTATTTTTGAATGAAAGTGTCTTAATGTTGCCAAATCAAAAACATTTTCTAACATTCAAGATACATTGTTCATCATTTATGTCAGTCCTCTCTCTCACTCACCATCTTCCCTTACCAAAAAAAAAAAAAAAGTACACATAAAGCCCTATGGGGAACAATGGAGGTGAGATTTCATGAGGACAACATTTCATAGACAACGGGGTTGACTCTGAGTCAGATATCCAGGGGCCTAAGTGCCTACCTACAATTTTTTGTTATACCAGTGACTGGCACCAGTGTTCCAGTCTGTTTAGTAGTCAGTGTTAAATCTTGCTTAGAGGGACTAATACAATAGCTTTAATGGGGGGTAGACCTGGTGGGTTGGACCATGAGGAAGTAAGAGCTGAGTAGGTAAGAGTTACCAATATGACGAGAGAGTGGTTAAGTTGTATTATGTTTCTCTGTACTAGAAAATGTATAGCCCTCATCTCATTTAAGCCTCACTTTAACTCTATGATGAATGTAGTATTACTACCCCAAGCCTCACATCTAGGAATCTCTGTCACATCTCTGCCAAGAGCTGTGATATGAACTCAGCTCTGCTCTCTCTATGGCCCACTGCACCATATACATTCATGAGAGTAATGGGGAACTCGGTTTGTGATATTGAAACCCAAGAATTTATCTCTTTGTTTCTCATTGGAAGAGTCCAGTTACCTTTATTTATTTTCATTTATTTATATCTTGAAGAAATAGTACAGTCCAGGTTCGATGCATGATACAGGATGCTAGGGGCTGGTGCACTGGGATAAACCAGAGGGATGGGATGGGGAGGGAGGTGGGAGGGGGGTTCAAGATGGGGAACACATGTATACCCAGGGCAGATTCATGTCAATGTATGGCAAAACCAATACAAAAATGTAAAGTAATTAGCCTCCAATTAAAATAAATAAATTTAAAAAAAAGAAATAGTACACTTTCTCAACACAAGATTCAAAAGACACAAAGAGGTATAGGGTGAAAAGTAAATCTCCCTTCCTCCTTGGTTCCCAGATACCCAGTTCCCCTTCCTGAAGACTACCACTCATACTTGTTGCTTGTGTATCCTTCCAGAATGTTCATCTCTTTACTTGTTTATACCTAAGGACAAATGTGAGCAACCTGCCTTGGCTGGGAAGCCTTGATGACAGCATTTGGGATGAGATCAAGAAGGCCACCCATTGTGCTCAGCCACAGAGAGCAAGGTAGGCAAAATTCATCCTCAGGGTCACTCCATTTCAGTGAGTCTTCTCGCCTCCATCCCCCTACTGTCCTGCTCACCCTGACCTATCCTTTCCTCCCAAGGGAGAACCAGTGGCTACAGACAGCTCCTCCTGTTCTGTTCCCTTGCTCAGAACCCTGCCTGCTGTGCCTCAGGGGCGGTCTTGGTTGAGTTCATCCCCCCTAAGGAACTGATGGGGGTCTGGATTGATGAGCCACCATTTTCACAAAACATGTTGACATTTTAACAAGGGGCCTCAATCAAAAGAGTAACTTGAATAATGGGGATTTCAGATGCCTTGTCATGACAAGCCAACAGGATAGCATTTTTTTTTCCTCAAAAGGTATGACCTTGTGACTTTTCTTCTCTCTTTTCTGCATGTGTGTCAGACCAACTGGGTACCTGGAAACTTGGGCCACCTGAAATTGCTTGACTGTCAGTGCAGTGAGGACTCTGACCATGATCTTTTTTCCTTTCAGAATGTGGACACAAGAGTTTTTGAAACAAAATCTCCAACTCTGTAGACAGTTCTCCCCTAATATAGGCTCATGTCTTCTCTACCAAAAGATAGGAAACAACTATTACAATGAATAGGAGAATTATTCTAGTTTTAATATTCACTAAATGCTATCTCATTCTGCCCCTTCCAAAATAATATTTAGAATACGAAGTTGAAGCAGATGGTTTTACAAATTCAACATTTTCCACAATCTGGGGGTGGGGGAAAGTGGGATTTCTGCCGGGATTTATTGATGAAATCTTTGTTTGTGAATGGAATTCATTTTGATTTCCTCAGGTAATTTTCTTCTCACACTATTAGACACAGCTTTACAACTCAAGGAAGACAAACAGTTGGGATCTTCATCAAAGTAGTCTGCATTGGGAAAAAAAGAGCTTTTTCAGCTGTGGCATTAAAGGCTTTGCACATAGTAGCATCAAAAGATATGTTTATCAATTGAAGGAATGAATAGAAGAATTCGAAAGGAAGTAAAAGTTGTGGTGCTTTCCTCAGATAGTTTGATCTAAATCTGGGGTGAATTAATTCATCCTGACAGCATTGTTAGGCAATTACAAGTTCATCCGTTCAAACAGCATTATGACTTACAAGCTGTGTTATTCACAGTAACCCTAACCAAGGGGAAGCTAGTCATGGGCAAAGACTGGAGGCCTTCAGGAAGAGACAACATAAAATCATAGCACACCTATCTGTATCCCCTATGAAACTGATTTTCTTGCTCTGAAGTTTCAGCTGTTTCTCAAGTTTGAGAGTGCCTAAATGGCAATCCACTCCAGTGTTCTTGCCTGGAGAATCCCAGGGATGGGGGAGCCTGGTGGGCTTCCATCAATGGGGTCACACAGAGTCGGACACGACTGAAGTGACTTAGCAGCAGCAGCAGCAGCAGTGGTACAGAGGGCACAAGTTTTCACTCAGTGCTAATGGAATCAAGTTTCTGGCTGTCATATGTCTGATGGCAGCATCCAGATCGCAGTTTTAGAACCTGTGGCCCAAGAGGCTGGATATCCTGCCCCATTGGCTGAGTTACTGTCACAAATAATGAGCATCTCGGTGCTGGCTGCAGGCACCTGAGCTCTTTAGGTCTATAACTTGTTCTAACAACATTACAATCCAGGATGTGTTATTTACTACTGCTCTTTCAAAGAAAAACATGTCCATTTATGTTGTATATTTGCTAATGAAACAATATCCCTCAGAGGCAGCAGGGGAGCCAGGAGTAACTCACCCTCTTAGAAAAATATTCCCCAATCAGTCACAGCTATTATCATCCAAGGAACTCCCACAATTCGGCCCTCCATATGCCATGCTTCCTCAGTGCCTCCATATGAGCACCAACATATCTTCAGGTTAGCTGGCCAGAGCTTGATGGATGCTTGTGGCCAAGGGAAGATTTTCTTCACATGCACCACCAGGCAGAAATGGAGACAGAGACTCCACCACTAGTCAGTGAGCCTAAACTGGAAAATGATGTTGCTTCACACGGTCCTGAAGCTGATAGGTCCATCTCGGCTCCCACTCCACCCTCTACCATGTTGAAGGTAAGGAAATGTCACTCTGAGTAGGGAAGTGATGTGCCCAAGGTCACAGAGTTAGTGGCTTAAGCCAAAGCCTTCTGACTCCAAATGTGATGCTTTTATTTATTTTTTCAACCCATCATACTGCTTCCAGATTAGCTGCAGCTCTTGGAAATAGAACTGCTGAAGGAGCCAGTAAAATGAAAACTACAATGGATGAGGCTGTTCCACCACCAACACTGAAATGGTGGGAGGATGACTACAGCCAGGCCACCAGAGGTATTCTGTGTGTTGACTGGAATCTACTTTGGTCTTTAAGAAAGGAAAACAACCTGCAGTACGATACGCTGGAAGCACAGAACACGAAGTCATTACAGCACCACCTTGAAGTTCTTCAGTTCTTGCTCTAGTTTGCCTTTCTCTTTACTTTAGGCTTTCAGACCAA
Organism: Moschus berezovskii; assembly: GCF_049115385.1. Lineage (NCBI taxonomy): Eukaryota > Metazoa > Chordata > Mammalia > Artiodactyla > Moschidae > Moschus > Moschus berezovskii. The sequence continues at coordinate 126,548,180 of NC_142488.1, read as the reverse complement.
TCCTTTCACTACACTTTCCCTCCTAACGCCCAACTCCAACTCAATATCAGTCACTGTACCTAGAAACTTGTCTTCTTATGGAAGAAGGTGAGCATCTAGGAGTGACGTGCAGCGCAGCCTGTATTCTCAAGGGTGTGCGATGAGCAACTAGCCTGGGAGCCAGAAGACCTGAGTTCTGGCCCCAGTTCTGCTGTTGGTGGGCTGAGTGGCTGTCCATAAAGCATTCTCCTTTTCCTGCTTAAGGTCCCTCATCTGTAAAATAGGGGCTTGCACTGAAGAGCATATAAGGTGCCCTTGGATTTTAACAGTGTGTGATGATCATTTGCAATTACCCATGAATGATTTTTTTTTACGTCCAGTCTTTTCTCTCCTCCATTAATCTAACCACCCACTGCATTGTACACACTAAGTTCAGTATGTGCTTCTATGCACAGTTTCTCGGCCCAGAGTGAGCCTGGGTGTACACATGGACCTGTGCATGTCGTCTTAAGGAAGAATCATTTCCCAAGACCGCATCTGTGGCCTCACACTAATTCAGTGTCTCTGGAATATAAGTGTAGACAGCATAGCCTTTTCTCTTACCATTTGGGGAGCTTGTTTCTCTAGGAGTGCCTTGGGCAGAGCCTAAAGATTTCAAAATGGAACTAGCTGTAGTTGACTTGACAGATGATGTCAACAAGTTGTGTGCAAAGGTTTTCCTCAGTCTTTCCAGTTTCTGCCCGACATTGAGCCCACACCAGGTGCTGCCACTTGAAACAACACTCCAAACAGTTAAAAATGGAAAGCTCATCCAATTTTACACTTCAGAAAATATAAAGCTCAATGTACAGACTGTTCACTCTAGGTACCTCAAAGAGTGAAAAGTAAGTCTGAACCATAATGTGTAGTACAGGCAGAGCCAATTAATTTACCAAGGATGCCTCCTTCCCCTAGAGCCCAGTACAGGGACCAGCAGGTTACTGATATGCCGAGCAAAAAGGAACAGGATCTCTGTGCTACTTACAGAATCTTCCAGTTCAAGCTCCACCTTCCCTAAAGGCAATAAACTGAGTTTTGCTTGGAGACTGAGAGAAGCTACCTAAATGGGATGGAAGAGCCTTTGGATGTATAAAAAACTGGTTTGCCTGGACTGGAACTCCCTTCAGCGGCAACACTAGAGTCCACTACATCTCTCACTGTGCAGGAAGGACCTTTGGTCCATCTGGGCAGCCCACCAGCCATCTTAGGGAGGCTGACAAGTTCTCTCCTCCTCCACCATCACTCCTTGTTTCCCACATCTGGCTACGGGCCAGAAAGCCCCTGGGACCCAGTGCCTGGAACACAGTAGGCACTCAATCAATGTTCTTTTAATTGAATTGAGACTCAAGTGACAGCAAGGACAAGCAGTTCAAGGAATTTAGGCCAAAAGCAAAGCCTCACTAAGTTAAAATACGGCCCAAATCACATCCTTTACCTGACTTCATTCATCTCGACACAAAAGTACAAATCATTTTCCTGGCAAGGAAACAGCCTCCGTTTGATGCTAACACTGTATGAACTCAAGTCAGGGGGCCAGTTAACCTCATCAGTTTGGAAAAGCTGCAAAAGTCAAAACTTTACCCCAAACGGCATCTTACCAGAAGTGTTATCCAGTCGCAACCACCCATAACAGAAAAGCAGCTGCCACTGCTTCCGCACATGCTCCTTCATTGCACAGTGGAACACAAAAATGAGGAAACCTAAGTCAGGAGAAGAAGGTCAGTTTCTTTCAGCTTCTTTCACTCACGGTCACCAGTGCCTAGACTCAAGCCTACTCTTGTCACCATCAATACTCCTTCTAAGGAAACCCAAGGCTATTACTAGTTTTCTGAGGTCACCTTTCTAGCTCTCTCCCAATGGCAGTGATAAGATTTCACATCAACCATAGCTTTCTTCCTGGGCTACTGTCCGTCCTAGAGCTTGAGAGGTCAGGTGTGCAGTGAGAAGCAGCCTCTGAGATGGCTTTCAATGTAGCCCAGACCCTGGCATTCACATCCTTATGTAGTCTCCTCTCATGTTGTACCAACAGAATAAAATATGGCAGAAGTGATGGTATGGCATTTGCAAAATTAGATTATAAAAGACATTGTACAATCTTTCTCTCTCTGGCTCCTTGTCTTTCTCTCCCTACCCATCCTGCCCCCACCCTCAGAACTGATTAGAAGCTACAGTGGTAATCATATTACAATATATAATGGGCAAAATGGAGTATAAGCTTTAAAACTTGTGAATAGCTATATTGTACACCCGTAACGTAAATAATATTGTACAGCAACATTACTTCAATTTAAAAAAAAGAAACAAGGGACTTCCCTAGTGGTCCAGTGGTTAAGACTCTGTGCTTTCAATGCAGGGGCCATGGGTTCAATCCCTGGTTGGGGAACTAAGTCCCCACATGCCACATGGCCAAAAATTAAGTAAGTAAATAAATATATGCAACTTAAAAATTTTTAAATAAATAAAAATAAAAACCATAAAGGCTTCCCTGGTGGTCCAGTGGTTAAGAATCCACCTTGCAATGCCGGGGACACTGGTTCAGCCCCTGACCTGGAAACATTCCACATGCCAAGGAGCAACTAAGCTTGTCATGTGCCACAACTAAATGAAGCCCGTGCACCTAAAGCCCATGTTCTGCAACAAGAGTTGTTGTTCAGTGGCTAAGTCATGTCCTACTCATTCATGATCCCATGGACTGTATCCCGCCAGGCTCCTCTGTCCATGGGATTCTCCAGGCAAGAATACTGGAGGGGGGTACCATTCTTTTCTCCAGGGCATCTTTCTGACCCAGGGATCAAACCTAATCAATCCCTGATCTCCTGCATTGCACGCAGATTCTTTTCTTTTATTTTTTTAAATGTATTTACTTTAATCGGAGGCTAATTACTTTACATTATTGTATTGGTTTTGCCATATATTGACATGAATCTGCCCCGGGTGTGGGGAGGGAGGTGGGAGGGGGGTTCAAGATGGGGTGCACGCAGATTCTTTACCACTGAGCCACCAGGGAAGCAACAAGAGAAGTCACCGCAATGAGAAGCCTGCACACCACAACTAGAGACAGCAGCTCCCGCTCACCACAACTACAGAAAGCTCGTACAGCAATGAAGACCCCGTGCAGCCATAAATGAATACAAATAAAAAAGAAAGAAAGAAGGGTATTAAATGCTCTCCTTCATGGAGTGGGGAGCTTTCTGTCTCTAGGAAGCTTCAGGTGGAGGCTTACTGTTACTTGATGGGAAGATCTGGCTTCCCGAGCCCCAGCCCCGAGACTCTCTGATTTCATGTGGGAGGCAGCAATCTGGAGGCTAAACAGAATGACAGATCTCACTACCTCCCCTGAGGGCTTTATCTCCATTTGGAACCGAACCACTGTGGTGAGGAAGCCAGCAGCACTCGCTGTTTGGCTAAGCAGTGACCACCTGCAGGGCAGTCCAGCAACTTGATGAGAGCGTACACCAGTCTCGGTCTCAGAGCAGGTCAAACTCCTTCAGCTTCAGCAGGAATAAGGGGGCCACAGTGACAAGAAGCCCCTCTTACTGCTCTGATTTCCTGCACGAGTTTAGCTAGTTCTCAGACTTAAAGGTTATTCTGTGAATTGCAATGAGCTGTGTGCCAGCTCTCCCTCTCTGCCTGACAGCCTCCCTTTTTCTTTCCAATAACAGATTGATCTGCTTACTCACTAGCACATAGCCACGAGGGAAGATGGCAGGTTTTTGCCACCTGTATTTTTATTTGTGCATCCCTCCTTCAGAAATAGCTCATCAAGAGCATCATTTTTTCACATCTGACCACAGGGCAACCCCCTTCAGCCAAACTTGCAAACTTGCCATCTGTCTTTTAAATGGCTAATTTGTTCATTTATTTCATTGCATTCTTGTTTTGAATATTTGGGACGTGTATGTGTGTGTGTATGTCTATGGAACTTGAGTTTGAAACTCCAAGATCCGAAAACCCCCTCTCTGCAAGATGGCACATTCTATCTTCTAGGCGGGACTAGGAACTAGAAAGCCTTGGTGATTGACAGAAAGCCTATCTGACAGACAGAGAGAGCCTGGCTATGGTTTCTGTCCTCAACAGATATCTCATTGGCTTCTGCATCTACCCATCCAGGCTTCCCATTTAGAGATGACTCTCTCCTTCCAGTGTGAGAATGGAGCACATGCTGTTTTGCAAACACCCCTCCCCTGCTTTTAGCTCTAAACTTCTTTGCTTTCTGGTTCTTTTGTCAGCTTTCGCTTTAATCCCTGTTTCCATAAGATTGAGTGTGTTTCTCCTCAGAGCTCATGTGCCTGAGAGAAGCCTGGAGTTAACTGCTTAAGAAGAAATCCACACAGGCGTTTGGTTCTGAATCCACCTCAGTACATAGTCTAGAGCAAGGCACTTTTGTTCTCAAAGCATCATGCTGCTGAGACCGGGGTATCTCAGTGGAGGCCAGGTAAAGTCAAGAAGTAAAATGTAGAACCATCGCCAGGGCCTCGGTCAATGGTCTGGGATACAACCAAGTGCTGGTAGCCTCAAAGGAAACCGTGTGACAGTGGTGTGCAACACTTCTAAAATTTGTCCCCACTGCCAGAAGGAATAAAGATGGCATGTGGACAAAAAACAACACATTTTGTGTCTCTTTATATTCCAATCAGAACTGGCTATATAAGGGACATCCCTGGTAGTCCAGCAGTTAAGACTCCACACTTCAATGCAAGGTGCATGGGTTCGATTCCTGGTCGGGTAACTAAGATCCTGCTTGCCACTCGGTGTGGCCAAAAAGTAAAAAAAGTTTTAAAAAGAATTGGCTGGTTGGTGGAATCCAGTGGAACAGAAAGTTTCTTTCTTTTTTTCTTAAAGATTTTTTTGGTGTAGACCATTTTTAAAGTCTTTATTGAATTTGTTGCAATATTGCTTCAACATTGCCTTTTGGTTTTTTTGGCCATGAGGTATGTGGGATCTTAGCTCCCTGATCAAGGATGGAAGCAGCACACGCTGAATTAAAGGTGAAGTGTTAAGCACTGAACTGCCAGGGAAGTCCCAAAAAGTTTCAGTTGATACACCTCATTGCTCTAAAATAAGATGGTTTCTTGACTCACAGGACTTGCTGTCAAAGAGTATACCTTATTCTGGATTGTTCCCCCACCCCCTGCAGCACCTTGTAGATGACTGGCCTAAAGTAATTGCAGAGCAATTCACATTTCCCTAGTTTCCTCAGGGTCTAACAATCACAATGATAAAGGATTCTGAGGTTTTTAAAATGCCAAATTTGAAACAAAGTTTTAACATTTTCCCCCCAGCAGCATTTATCAGAGCTTGTAGATGCCAAGGTACATTGTGCCATTTCAAGAGTGAGGGAGGTACTTTTCTGCATTCCCCAAAGTTCTTTCACCATAGTACTCTTTCTTGCTGAGCACCCTATGGGATCACCAGCTCCCTTTACTCTAACAAAATGGTTAAGAGAAGTGAAGGAGACCCTAACTCAATGGACTTCCCAGGTCGATTCACAGCCTGCCCCGGTAGCCCAAATGAACTGAGCCAATCTTGAGGATAATAGTGTGGGGTGGAGTTTGAGATACCTCGGATTATTCTGCATGCCTCTTCTTGCTAAAAATTTTAAGTAGGCAACATCAGATTAAAACAAACAGCAGCAATTACTCAGAGGTGTGTTAACCAGAGCCCTAGCTTTTACTTTTCATGGCATCCTTGGTCTTCCATTTAATAACTTCAGTAATCATTTGCTCCTTTCACCAGAAAGTAGAGAGTGAAGGGCTATAAAGTCATTAGTTTAGGATCAGCTAATTCAACCAGCTGTGGTAACTTTTTCAAAATTGGTTTGTAGCAAAGCCAAGATCAGAATCTTGGCTTCTTGCCAGGACCCACTGCTCTTTGCTCTCCACCTTCAATCCTCTATGGCTCTAGAACTTCCTAAGCAGGTTCCTTCCCACAATATTAGGATATCTGATGCAGCCAGAGTCTATAGGGTCAACAGTCCAATGTTTCTACTGCCCAGTAATTTCTATGTTCAACAGGATTTGAATCTGTACACTTAGGAGCATGCAATGAATGCATGGCAATGTACGCATTATTGATGCAATGAATACTGTAGGAAGTACTGCCAATCAGTGTTCCACAGAGACATGGCCAACTAGCTAGAGCTGAGTTAGCTATTTGGGTTTCTCTCTACATCCCTGAGTAAGAGACAGTGGGCTCATTTAATGAAGCCCTAACATCTAACCAATGTTTCTAATGGCTTCCTGTCAGTCACTGACAGCAGAGGGCTCTTGGATTATTTTTTCCTCCTTTGAAAAAATACTGAAGACTAAAGGTAAGATTTTCTAAAGCAGTAAGAACTTTGATGAAGGTCTAGCTTGAGCCACAGAAGGTATAAAGAAACAACAGTTACCTTGCAAAGTGTTAAAAATGGCAAAAAGATATAAGGAAAAGATCCTCACAGGTCCCCACGCAAAAAAGGCCAACCCCCAAGTGAGACCAAGTAAGAAGGTCAGGCTGGTTTTGCCTTTGAGGTCTTATAGAATCATCTTCCGTCAAGTCTTCTGGCTTTGGGATTTCATGGAGTTCAGTTAAGCAAGAACAGTGCAGAACATGGAGAGATTCATGAGAAATATGAGGCAAAAATAAGCCGCCACTAAGATGTAGAAGATAAGATCATCTTTAATCCAACAACTGGAAGAGACCAAGGAGAGAAGCCCATTGTGAGGTAGAGAAACATATACTCTCCTACTTATTTTATTGGAGTATAGTTGATTTTCAATGTTGCATTAGTTTCCACTGTACATCAAAGTGAATCAGTAATATATACACATATATTCACACTTTTTTAGATTCTTTTCCCATATAGGCCATTACAGCGCATTGAGTAGAGTTCCCTGTGCTATACAGTAGGTTCTTATTAGTTATTCATTTTATACATAGTAGTGTATGTATGTCAATCAGTTCAGTTCAGTTCAGTTCAGTCGCTCAGTCGTGTCCGACTCTCCGCGACCCCATGAATCACGGCACGCCAGGCCTCCCTGTCCATCACCAACTCCCGGAGTTCACTCAAACTCATGTCCACAGAGTCGGTGATACACACAATTTATCCCTCTTCCCCTCCTGGTAACCATAAATTTGTTTTCTACATCTGTGACTCTATTTGTTTTTAAACTGCTATTTTTTAATGAGACTCTGAAGATCACTGAGTCAGTTTCATTTCACGTGAGAACACCTAGGCCTAGGGTGTAAACCAACCCAACAGGGTTCACTCATGCTCACTGAGGGCAGAGCTGAGACCAGAACTCCAGTCTTCTGAGCCTCAGTCCAGGGTTCTTCCCAGCCTCAATTTAGAAGTCCTAGAGGACAGTTCTGCCTTACTCATGCAGAAACTTCTCAGTCCAGTTCCCTAGGAGGCTGTTTTCTTCCTCAGCAGCAGAAAATGAAATTATATATTTCCCCCCAATGTGGCTTACACCTGAGTTTTTATTTGCAGGATAGATTCTGCTTTGCATGATACATATCAGAGTGAAAGGTCATAGGTAATGATTGGCTTTTCAGAATGTTATATCAAACAGTAATGAGATCATCAGAAGTAATGAAAATGCAACAAAAACAAGACAGCTTTAACTGTATTGCTTTCAAATATGATGTTTATTTTTGACCTCCCACCACCACAGCTAGAGGTTTAAACTTCAAAAGGCAACTCTGGCCACTGGATTGATTAATGGCTCTGCAGTTTCTATTAAAGAAGAAATATGTAGTAATTTATATGAACAGATACTTCATCTCATAATATGCCAGTTACCACAGACATTATCTCTGATTTTTGAACATAGACAAGCTTTACTAGTATAAATGTGTGTCAACTTAGTTGAGACTTCTTTTCCAGAACCAGGAAAATGCCCTGTGGTCATATTGTTCATGTTGGTATGGATACGTTCATGTACAAGTGCCTTTTGTGTGTTTGTGTGGGTGGGACTGGATTTGGGGTGAGGGATGCATTTAATTCTCCCAGTAGAATCTAATACTTAGGATTCCCCAGGCTTGTGGTTACCAATGGGGATGGGGATGGGAAAGGGATGGACTGGGAATTTGGGATTAGCAAATGCAAACTGTTACATATACATGTAACTGAGTCATTTTGCTGTATACCAGAAACTAACACAACACTATAAACCAACTAGACTTGGATAAAATAGATTTTTAATAGATTTAGATTTAATAAATATTGTTATTACATTCCTATATGTGCTTATTTGCCAATCTGAAGTGCAATGAATTGGGCATTTATTGCAAAATGTCTGTGGCTTATAACAATAAAGATGTTCAACCTTGTGGTCAAAAAAAAAAACCCCAGAACTTAAGATTCCCCAAATATCACCTTCAACTTTAAAAAAGGCTATAAAGTGAAGTGAAGTGGCTCAGTTGTGTCCGACTCTTTGCAACCCCATGGACTGTAGCCTACCAGGTTCCTCCGTCCATGGGGTTTTCCAGGCAAGAATACTGGAATGGGTATTTCCTTATCCAGATCTTCCCGACCCAGGGATTGAACCTGGGTCTCCCACATTGTAGGCAGACGCTTTACCATCTGAGCCACCAGGGAAGGCTATAGAAAACTCTTTAAAAAAGGTAGCACTATATGTTTGCATAGAGAATCATCTCCATGACATGTTAAGTACAAAGCAGTATATATCTACTATTTGGGTGACAAAGTATGCAGGAGAATATCTACACAAATTTGATTGTTGGTGATAACAGTTGCATAGAGGGATGAAAACTGGGGAGCTGGGCTTTGGGAGTGGACTTTACTTTTCATCCTCTACTCTTTTGTACATTTGAATTTTATACCGTTGTGCATGTACTATTTCTTCAAAATACAATTATTTTTTAAAAAGCTCTTAGAGCACTCTGGCTTTTACTCACCAATTCACATATGAAAGGGTTCTTTTCAGGGAGAGTGGAGTGGATTTTGTTCTGGTTTTGCTTTTGCTTTTGATCTTTGAAGAAGAATCACCATTAGACATCGGGTACGCTTTAAGTCACAAAACAAGTAAGGAGGGAGGATGGAGGAGGAGACGAGAAGAAAGGGGAGAGAAAGAAAGGATAACAAGGAATTATAATTAGAAGGCATCTGCTGGCAGTGGTAATATAATATTGACCCTCTGGAAACTGTCATCTCAATATGAAAGACGGAGAGGTCTGGGGGGCAAGACCTCATGCATTTGATTCCAGTCCAGCGGGAGAGGAAATCTATAATAAAAAAGAACGTGAGAGGCTATGATAAAGAGAATGAAGATAATGAAGAATGGATAAGTAAAAAGCAATTTGAAGTATAAAGTGAGGTTGTACAGCCTGAAGGACTGAGTGGTAACTATCTACAGGCCTGTGAAAGAAGGTTCTGGAAAGGTAGAGCAATTTGAATGGCAAGTTTCTGGTACCTGTGGGTGAGAGAACCAAAGAGCTGGGCTTGTATATCAAAAAGAGAAAAGAAAAAGTACAGCAACAGGACAACAAGGCCAAGCCAATTTACAAAGGAAAGTGGTAGAGTCTTCTTTAGGAGACATTTGTGGCTGAAATACAGAAAAGGTTTCCAACCCACTTCAGTATTTCTTTATAGTGGCTCCTCCAGCTCCTAAGTTCTGTGCGCTTTCTAATCATGACAGCTGCCGATGTCTATTATGTCGATTTCTTTTACTGTTTCCTTGCATTATATCTACATCATTATCATATTCCCATTTCATAAATTTGAGAGCTCTTTACCAACCAAAAAATTTTAAAAATAGATTAATGAATTAATAATCGCTGCCAGATGCATATTACTTACCATGGAACAGGCCACACGCTGAGCATTAAAATGGCATCATTTTAATCTGCACCCAGCACTGAGCATAAACATTATTATGCCCATTTTCCAGAGAAGGAAATGGAAAGAAGAGGTAAAATAAGTTGACCAAGGTCTTATGGAGTCCAGACGCCTCAGACACCTACCCATTATATCAGTGTGCCCATTACTTTGTTAGAGTAAAAAGGCTGAGGCTAATTTCCTCCCTGAAGCCAGTGTTTCAAGACCAAGGCCCAGGCCAGGAATACCTCACCATACCCTGATGGTCGAGACCACCACCATTGGAGAAGCAGAGATGCTTGTACTTACAATGGAGTTGTTGAGCTCAGAGTCCCATACAGATCCTTTTTCACACTGAGTATGATTGCCACCATGATGGCTGGGATTCCTAGAGTGGGGAAGCAAGCCAAAGGCAGGAAACAGGGGAGAGTTCCTGATCAATGGTTGTGAGTGCTGGTACACTAAGGCACTGTTTAAATGAGCCACAGATGTGCGGGCATTGAAATACCATTGTTTGCAAAATGTTTGTGAATTCTTCCAAGTTAAACATTTCTAGGAGTTCTCCAATCTGCTAAACTAAACAGCATGCCAATGGCTCCAATACAACACCCACTGGTTATTAAAAATAGTACAAGTGCCAAAAATCAACTTGGCAATGAAAGTATCTCGTTCATGGGAATGCAAGTTCGCATCGAGCATTTCTGCTCAAATGATCAGCTGCCAATTTGTCTCCCTTACAATACTGCCCATTAGTTCCTGGTCTGTTTTTGTCTAGGTCACCTTGAAGGAAGGGCATAGGCAATCAGCTGCAGCCTTCAGTGTTTTTCTGACAGGGGAGCTGCTTGAATACTCGTTACTAGTTTGACATTTTGACTACATCGACCAGTTAACGACCAGTCTGAGTATAATAAAGCAATCAGTTCAGTCAAAGTGGTCAAACGTGATGTGAGTATAAACATGGGGTTTAAAAAATCCAATTACGTTTACATTTGCAAAACTTAAATGATTTCTCTCTTTCTCACAATGTATTTCTCCTAAACTAGGAGCATTATACTAGCACACATTTAAGGGGTCTTGTAAGATACTTTCCAAAGCTGTTTCAAAGCCCAGAGTGTCAAGCATCTTGAGAAATCCTCCACTTCCACTGTCCTGTCCTGTGATGAACAGGACAGTCCCTTCTAGTCTGTATGTGGTTCACCTAGCACAGGGCCCAGTGTTATGTTGATGAAAAAAATACCACCCTGAAAAAAATCCCTGAAGGAAGGGATGGAGGGAGGCCTCTCATTTAAGAAGAAAGTTGTGGGACAGTCTCCAATCTGTGATTATACTTTGCTAACTGAAACCAAAAAAAAAAGGTGTCTACTGGTTATTATAGGGCTTTCCCTGTGGCCCAGTTGGTAAAGAATCTGCCTGCAATGCGGGAGACCTGGGTTCGATCCCTGGGTTGGGAAGATCCCCTGGAGAAGGGAAAGGCTACCCACTCCAGTATTCTGGCCTGGAGAATTCCATGGACTGCATAGTCCATGAGGTTGCAAAGAGTCGGACACGACTGAGCAACTTCACTTCACTGGTTATTAAAAAATGTGGACAACTAAATCTACTGCCTCGGACAGGGATTTAAATAAATGAATAAAACCTTTGAAACAGGCTGCTTTGGCATTAGGAAGATAGAACTTCAAACATAAACAGAGGCTAATATTTGTTTTCCTTACTGCATTTGTCTAATATTTAAATGATCTGAGACTCCCTGTAGTGGGCCAGCTCTGCAGTGGTTCCCTGGCCAACCCTGCAGGGATCCAGAGGTCAGACAGACAAACGCCTGAACCATGGCTGATCTGAATTTTGGTGGAATGCCTTGTGACCCCCGACGAACTCGAGAAGACAAGGCAATCCTCTGAGGAGGCACTCTGAGGCCGTCTACTACATGCCACCTCACACCCTCCGGAAGGCTGTCATATGCAGTTTCTCATCACCTCCCCTGGTGTGAGGCTTTGCACCCTGCCCCCTCAGAACAGAGTTGCACAATAAAAGTACCAAGCCTTAGCCTTGCCTGTCTCCCCCTTTATCCTAACAAGTGTGTGTGGGATGTGCAGATCAAACAGATGAGAAGCCAGCCCTAGGGAATACCAACATGGAAGGAACAGGCGAAGGAAGAAGGATGAGGAAAGGAAGCCTAGAACAAGTGATGCCCGGGGATTGAGTGCTATTTCCAGCCCCTGCACACTTAGCTACATGTGTGTTATCCACCTTCTGGATTATTCATGAAACCTCTTCCACAACATTTTTCAGTCTTTCAGTTGACTCAAGGTAAGGGTTGCCAGGCATAAAGGGGAGTACTGACTATTTTTGTCTTTGTACATCTGATGGTTCCAACGTATACTAGAACCATGTTTTAGATTGTGCTTTGTTTAAAATTAGCCTGTCTCCAATCGCCACATTAACAGGGGTAATAGCACTAACCGTGTATCCAAAGAAAGCACATACTACATTAATGAACTCACTAAAAGGACGAGTAGCTAATTGGAAAGCTATTGTCTTCACAAAGGCATTGCCATTTCCTTCTCCAGGGGATCTGGGTTGCCATTTCCTTCTCCAGGGGATCTTCTTGACCCAGGGATCAGACCCAGGTCTCCTGCATTGCAGGCAGACACTTTACCCTCTGAGCCATCAGGGAAGTCCCCTTCACAAAGGCAGTGGAAGGTAAAAACTATCTTTCCAGGTATCCTATGCATCCCACTTCACACAGAGCTCCTATTTTGTTGTTGCTCAATTATGTCCAACTCTTTGCGACCCCATAGATTGCAGCACGCCAGGTTTCTCTATCCTTTACCATCTCCCAGAGTTTACTAAAACTCACGTCCATTGAGTCAGTGATGTCATCCAACCACCCCATCCTCTGTCGTCCCTTTCTCCTCCTGCCTTCAATCTTTCCCAGCATCAGGGTCTTTTTCAGGGAATCAGTTATTCACATCAGGTGGCCAAAGTATTGGAGCTTCAGCTTCAGCATAAGTCCTTCCAACGAATATTCAGGACTGATCTCCTTTAGGATGGATTGGTTGGATACCCTTGCAGTCCACGGGACTCTCAAGAGTCTTCTTCAACACCACAGTTCAAAAGCATCAATTCTTCAGTCTTCAGCTTTATGACCCAACTCTCACATCCATACATGACTACTGGAAAAACCATAGCTTTGACTCTACGGACCTTTGTCGGCAAAGTAATGACTCTGCTTTTCAATATGCTGTTGAGGTTGGTTATAACTTTTCTTCCAAGGAGCAAGCAACTTTTAATTTTCTGGCTGCAATCACCATCTGCAGTGATTTTGGAACCCAAGAAAATACAGTCTGTCACTGTTTCCATTGTTTCCCCATCTATTTGCCATGAAGTGATGGGACCAGATACCATGATTTTAATTTTCTGAATGTTGCGTTTTAAGCCAGCTTTTCCCTCTCCTCTTTCACCTTCATCAAGAGGTTCTTTAATCCTGTTTGCTTTCTGCCATAAGGGCGATGTCATCTGCATATCTGAGGTTACAGCTATTTTCCCCAGCAATCTTTTATTTTTAAATCATCAAGCCACTGTTATTTATTTATTGTACTGCTTTTGAATAGTCTATTCAGTCATGCTTCTGCTATAGAAGCATACAATCTACAAATCTATGGAAGCTTATAACAGGCAATAAGTAAACAAAGAAAATCTCACTTGCTTAACAAGAATGCAGTCTCTAGATTAAAGTGATCAGCAATGAAGAGATAAATAGAAAATCATAACATTAGGTATCAGTTCAGTTCAGTCACTCAGTTGTGTCCGACTCTTTGCGACCCCATGAATCACAGCATGCCAGGCCTCCTGTCCATCACCAACTCCCAGAGTTCACTCAAACTCATGTCCATTGAGTCGGTGATGCCATCCAGCCATCTCATTCTCTCGTCCCCTTCTCCTCCCACCCCCAATCCCTCCCAGCATCAGAGTCTTTTCCAGTGAGTCAACTCGTCGCATGAGGTGGCCAAAGTATTGGAGTTTCAGCTTTAGCATCAGTCCTTCCAATGAACACCCAGGATTGATCTCCTTTAGAATGGACTGCTTGGATCTCCTTGCAGTCCAAGGGACTCTCAAGAGTCTTCTCCAACACCACAGTTCAAAAGCATCGATTCTTCAGCCCTCAGCTTTCTTCACAGTCCAACGCTCACACCCATACATGACCACGGGAAAAACCATAGCCTTGACTAGACAGACCTTTGTTGGCAAAGTAATGTCTCTGCTTTTTCATATACTATCTAGGTTGGTCATAACTTTCCTTCCAAGGAGTAAGCGTCTTTTAATTTCATGGCTGCAATCGGCATCCACAGTGATTTTGGAGCCCAAAAAAATAAAGTCTGACACTGTTTCCACTGTTTCCCCATCTATTTCCCATGAAGTGATGGGACCAGATGCCATGATCTTTGTTTTCTGAATGTTGAGCTTCAAGCCAACCTTTTCACTCTCTTTCACTATCATCAAGAGGCTTTTTAGTTCCTCTTCACTTTCTGCCATAAGGGTGGTGTCATCTGCATATCTGAGGTTATTGATATTTCTCCCGGCAATTTTGATTCCAGCTTGTGCTTCATCCAGCCCAGCGTTCCTCATGATGTACTCTGCATAGAAGTTAAATAAGCAGGGTGACAATATACAACCTTGGTGTACTCCTTTTCCTATTTGGAACCAGTCTGTTGTTCTTGTCTAATTACTGAAGTCCAAATGTTACCAAAAAAGCAAAGAACCTCATAAATTCCCAGCAGAACAGATAAAACAGGAGGAAAAGTTAAAAAAAATTAACCACCCAGGAAAATAATAATATTCATGTTAATAGTGGAGAAGGCAATAGCAACTCACTCTAGTACTCCCGCCTGGAAAATCCCATGGACAGAGGAACCTGGTAGGCTGCAGTCCATGGGGTCGCGAAGAGTCGGACAAGACTGAGCGACTTCACTTTCACTTTTCACATTCATGCATTGGAGAAAGAAATGGCAACCCACTCCAGTGTTCTTGCCTGGAGAATCCCAGGGATGGGGGAGCCTGGTGGCTGCTGTCTATGGGGTCGCACAGAGTCTGACACGAATGAAGTGACTTAGCAGCAGCAGCAGCAGCATGTTAATAGGTGCAGTACTCCCATAAACTTTGTAAAATAGAAATAAGCAAAAATAACTCTATTATAATATGACAAATATTTTTATAGTAATCAACAAAAAGTATCACTTTAAATAACAAAATTTAAAAATCACTTCAATTAATATCAGAAAAATTATAGTGATAACTATCAAAACTAGTATTTAACATTGGAGTTTTGAGAAATAAGAAAAAAAAATTATTAGACAACATTTTTATACTAACATGATTTTAAGCCTAGGTAATCTAAGATATTCCTATCAACTTCTAGAAAAAATTAAAAAAATTATGAAATGCACATACATAAGACAGAAGTACCAAAATAAACAGTTCTCTCTTGTGGAAAAAAGAATCTGGAAATTAAAATATATACATCTGTGTTTTCCTCCTTTTCCAATACAATGTTTAAAAACTCTAATGTATATAAATCTACTGTGAAGAAGGCTGATCGCCGAAGAATTGATGCTTTTGAACTGTGGTGCTGGAGAAGACTCTTGAGAGTCCCTTGGACTGCAAGGAGATCCAACTAGTCCATTCTAAAGGAGATCAGTCCTGGGTGTTCATTGGAAGGACTGATGCTGAAGCTGAAACTCCAATACTTTGGTCACCTCATGCTACAAGTTGACTCACTGGAAAAGACTCTGATGCTGGGAAGGATTGGGGGCGGGAGGAGAAGGGGACGCAGAGAATGAGATGGCTGGATGGCATCACCGACTCAATGGACATAAGTTTGAGTGAACTCCCAGAGTTGGTGATGGACAGGGAGGACTGGCATGCTGTGATTCATGGGGTCGCAAAGAGTCAGTCACGACTGAGTGACTGAACTGACTGACTAAACAATTCAACGCTACAATTGGTATCTTTGGAACTAATTATGTCTCTTTCCAAAAAATTAGTACAAAAAAGATCTTCACGACCCAGATAATCACGATGGTGTAATCACTCACCTAGAGCCAGACATCCTGGAATGTGAAGTCAAGTGGGCCTTAGGAAGCATCACTATGAACAAAGCTAGTGGAGGTGATGGAATTCCAGTTGAGCTATTTCAAATACTGAAAGATTTCTGTGAAAGTGCTGCACTCAACATGCAGCAAACTTGGAAAACTCAACAGTGGCCACGGGACTGGAAAAGGTCAGTTTTCATTCCAATCCCAAAGAAAGGCAATGCCAAAGAATGCTCAAACTACCGCACAATTGCACTCTTCTCACACTAGTAAAGTCATGCTCAAAATTCGCCAAGCCAGGCTTCAGCAATACATGAACCGTGAACTTCCAGATGTTCAAGCTGGTTTTAGAAAAGGCAGAGGAACCGGAGATCAAATTTCCAACATCCGCTGGATCATGGAGAAAGCAAGAGAGTTCCAGAAAAACTTCTATTTCTGCTTCATTGACTATGCCAAAGCCTTTGACTGTGTGGATCACAATAAACTGTGGAACATTCTGAAAGAGATGGGAATACCAGACCACCTGACCTGCCTCTTGAGAAACCTGTATGCAGGTCAGGAAGCAACAGTTAGAAGTGGACATGGAACAACAGACTGGTTCCAAATAGGAAAAGGAGAACGTCAAGGCTGTATATTGCCACCCTGCTTATTTAACTTATATACAGAGTACATCATGAGGAACGCTGGGCTGTAAGAAGCACAAGCTGGAATCAAGATTGCTGGGAGAAATATCAATAACCTCAGATATGCAGATGACACCAACCTTATGGCAGAAAGTGAAGAAGAACTAAAAAGCCTCTTGATGAAAGTGAAAAAGGAGAGTGAAAAACCTCGCTTAAAGCTCAATATTCAGAAAACTAAGATCATGGTGTCTGGTCCCATCACTTCATGTCAAATAGATGGGGAAACAGTGGAAACAGTGGCTGATTTTACTTTTCTGGGCTCCAAAATCAATGCAGATGGTGACTGCAGCCATGAAATCAAAAGACGCTTGCTCCTTGGAAGGAAAGTTATGACCAACCTAGATAGCATATTAAAAAGAGAAAAATTACTTTGCTAGCAAAGGTCCATCTAGTCAAGGCTATGGTTTTTCCAGTGGTCATGTATGGATGTGAGAGTTGGACTATAAAGAAAGCTGTGCACAGAAGAATTGATGCTTTTGAACTGTGGTATTGGAGAAGACTCTTGAGAGTCCCTTGGACTGTGAGGAATACCAACCAGTTAATCCTAAAGGAGATCAGTCCTGGGTGTTCATTGGAAGGACTGATGTTGAAGCTGAAACTCCAATACTTTGGCCACCTCATGCGAAGAGTTGACTCACTGGAAAAGACCCTGATGCTGGGAGGGATTGGGGGCAGGAGGAGAAGGGGACGACAGAGGATAAGATGGTTGGATGGCATCACCGACTCAATGGACATGGTATTTGGATGGTCTCCGCGAGTTGGTGATGGACAGGGAGGCCTGGCATGCTTCAGTTCATGGACACGACTGAGCGACTGAACTGAAGTACAAAGATATTAATCTGTAAAGCATTTATCCTTAAATTAAAAAATAAATAAAATTTTTTAAAAGATAATAAAACATCATAGATCTCTGGATGTCAATATAAGCTCTGCATTTCTAAGGAAGTGTAATTTCTACCGGCAGTCTTGATTCCAACTTGTGCTTCACCCAGTCCAGCATTTTGCATGATGTACTCTGCATATAAGTTAAATAAGCAGGGTGACAATATACAGCCTTGACGTACTCCTTTCCTGATTTGGATCCAGTCCGTTGTTCCATGTCCAGTTCTAACTGTTGTTTCTTGACCTGCATACAGATTTCTCAGGAGGTGGGTAAGGTGGTCTGATATTCCCATATCTTGAAGAATTTTCCACAGTTTGTGTGATCCACATAGTCAATGGCTTTGGCATAGTCAAAGAAACAGAAGTAGATGTTTCCTTCTGGAATTCTCTTGCTTTTTCTATGATCCAACAGATGTTGGCAATTTGATCTCTGGTTCCTCTGCCTTTTCTAAATCTAGCTTGAACATCTGGAAGTTCACAGTTCATGTATTGCTGAAGCCTGGCTTGGAGAATTTTAAGCATCACTTTGCTAGCGTGTGAGATGAGTGCAATTGTGCGGTAGTTTGAGCATTCTTTGGCATTGCCTTTCTTTGGGATTGGAATGAAGACTGACTTTTCCAGTCCTGTGGCCACTGCTGAGTTTTCCAAATTTGCTGGCATATTGAGTGCAGCACTTTCACAGCCTCATCTTTCAGCGTTTGAAATAGCTCAACTGGAATTCCATCATCTCCACTAGGTTTGTTCATAGTGATGCTTCCTAAGGCCCACTTGACTTTGCATTCCAGGATGTCTGGCTCTAGGTGAGTGATCACACCATCTTGGTAATCTGAGCCATTAAAATTTTTTCTGTATAGTTCTTCTGTTTATTCTTGCCACATCTTCTTAATGTCTTCTGCTTCTGTTAGGTCCATACTGTTAGGTTCATACCATTTTTGTCCTTTATTTTGCCCATCTTTGCATGAAATATACCCTTGGTATCTCTAATTTTCTTGAAGAGAGATCTAGTCTTTCCCATTCTATTGTTTTCCTTTACTTCTTTGCATTGATCACTTAGGAAGGCTTTCTTATCTCTCCTTGCTATTCTTTGGAACTCTGCATTCAGATGCTTATATCTTTCCTTTTCTCTTTTGCCTTCCTCTTCTCTTCTTTTCTCAGCTATTTGTGGGCCTCCTCAGACAGTCGTTTTGCCTTTTTGCACTAGCCATTTTGCCCTTTTGCCTTTTTCCATCTCCTATGGATCCAACACATTTTCTGAATGCTAAATCTTGTTTGAATAGGCAAGGGGTGGGGAATAGCTGAGCTGTTCATGTCAGTTAGAATTATAGGAAAGCAACCAATGAGAACTATTCACGCTAAGTTCCTTCCTGGCTTCTTCTATAGGGCGGCAGAATGGTGACAGTTATAAGACATGGTGTGAAATGGAGTATGTCTGAACCAGCACCCTCTCACATCTTTCAGGTCTTTTCCCTGGCTCTTAAACAATCTGACTACATCCTAGAGGTCAATGTCCAAACTATGGAGATAGACTCCCTGGTTCAAACCTCAGTTCTGCCACTTACTAGCTGTGCAAATTCTGGCAAATTACATAATCTCTTTGTGCCTCAGCATCCTAATGTGTTAAGTGGGAATAATGATGAATTCTTTCCCATAGAGATATTGAGAAGACTAAATGTTGTTGCTGTTGTTTAGCTGCTCAGTCATGTCTGAATCTTTGCAACCCATGTGCTGTAGCCTGCCAGGCTCCACTGTCCATGGGATTTTCCAGGCAAGAATACTGGGAAAGGTTACCATTTCCTTCTCTGGGAGATCTTCCCCAACCAGGGGTCAAATCCACATCTCTTGCATTGGCAGGTGGATTCTTTGCCACTGAGTCACCAAGGAAGCCCTGAAGATTCAAGTTGAGGTTAAATGAGGCACTTTGAACCATGTTGGGCACATGGAACACTACCTCAGTGTTGGTTATTGTATCCATGTGTGTTTGTTGGGATTGTAACTTGAGAAAGAGAAGGATAAAAGCTGACAGGTTCACTACTATAGATCTAGCATTTAGCACAGCACAGTGGCAGGTGCTCAGTAAATATATGTGAACCAGTGTCTCACCACAGAGGTCCAAATCTTGATTTACAGAGCAATACAGACAGAAAAAGAAATGCCCACCCCAAAACCAGTGAGGCAATGCTTAATTCCTTACCTATGATAATAGCAGCAGTTTGGTCCCTAATACTTGTATAAAAGAATTAGACAAACACAGGCTTGAAACAGAGACATCAAGGACAATGGCAGACATACTTACCCCAACCAACCAGACAAAATTTAAGGACATAATTGGGAATGTATATGTCGAAGACTTTGACTAGAGCAAAATACATGTGGACTTCCTCCAGGCCCATCCAAGTCAAAGACACGCCAGAAAGTAATGAAGTGCCACAGCAGCTGTGATACAAAGGCCCGCTTTCTGAAATGATGATGACCAGGAATTGACTAGAAATACCAGGTTTAGCATCAGTAGTGCTGTGTTCAAGTTGATCAGGATTTTGGAAGGATGATATTTTCGAATTTTACTAAAGGAAAAGGCACATTGTGAGGCAGGGTCTCTGCTTTTGATCAAGCATGGCCATGCTTTGTATATATAATAATTAAAAGAATAAAAGAACTGCCTATTAAAATTGAATTATTCATATTACCTTATATGTACTAAATTTTTGAGTCCCCTTCCATCTTTTTATTTGGAATCAAAATATTCCAAATAAGGTGACCTTTAGTAACAAGAATAATAATAGCTTCTCTCAGCTAAGCAGTCCCCTTTTTTGAAGAAAAGGAATGAAAAACTTTCTTGAATACTACAATTCCACCATCACTCCTTCAACTGACTCAAGACTAAATCTACACATGACCAAGTAGCAGGATGACTCTAGGCACTATTTCACATAGTTACTTGGGTATTTCAAAGATCCAGACACTTGACTTCATGGAATTTTTCAAGAATTTTCAATTTTCATTTGAAAAGAATTTTCAAGTCTTTTGCCTATTTATATTGTATTGTCTTTTTTTTTGCTTTTTGCTTTGTAGTTTTTAATATATTCTGCATATAAGTCCTTTGTCAGATATATGTATAGTGAATATCTTCTCTTAATCTGTGGCTTACATTTTCACTATTTTCATAGTATCTTTTGATGAAAAAAGGCTCTTAATTTTAATGAAGTCCAATTGATTAACTTTTTCTTTAATACTTAGTGTTTTTGTACCTTGTTGGAGAAATCTTTTCCTATCTCAAACCTACTGTTGTTTTAAAAATTCAATTACAATCTTTTTTTCAGAAGAGCCTTGATTTTTTTTTAACCTGACCACTTCATAAACTAAAGGATCTGACTTCTGCCTATTGTGATGAATAAGAACGTTTTTGTTAAATTAACATGAAATTAACAAGGTTACAATGCCAAGAGCATCCACCAAACCAAATTAAACTTAGAGTAAAACTCTACGAACTTACTGAAAAGCTAGGTATGTCGCTATTGCAGCTCCCAGGAAAATGGAGGAGATTCCACATCTGATGTATGTTATAATCACTAATATCCATTCATTCACTGCATCCACTGCAGACCTGGATAAACCGTAGGGAATGCAATGTGTTGTATTTTATACATTTGGTTAGGCAAGTTTATGGTAAAAAGCTTCCAGTGCTCACTAACAGTAGGTTCCCAGGATGTACAGCATCTCTGTTAAAGCTCTTATAAAACCAGAGTATGTAGAGTATGTAAGACTGTATATTGTTCGTTGATTATGCCTAGTGCAACCTACTGTGTATGGGGCATGGAAAGCCATCAACAGCACTGGAAGAACATTTAGTCCTTGATTTTATTGTCATTAACATGTTCCACACTTCAAATATAACCAAACTAATAGATGTGAATTTGAGATACAAAATGAATTATTATCTGAACTGAGCGTTCCAAAACATTGCACAGAACATCAAAAAAAAATTCCTTTCCCTTAGACCTTCAATAATTCTCATAAAATTAAAAGACAAAGTGGACCTTAGAGATCACATAAACCAGTAATTTCTTAACCTGAGAACTATAAAAGACTTGACATGGTGTGCAAATTACTTGAATATATTTGTGCATCATTCTGGGAAGACGGTCCATACTTTTCATCAGATGGCAATGGAGCTTCGTGACTCCTAAAAGGTTAACAAGTGCTGGTCTACTCTGGTAGTTCTCAACCGGACACAGTTTTACCCATCCCCTGGGACATGTGGCAATGTCTGGAGACATTTTTGGTTGTCACACCTGAAGAAGGTGCTACTGGCATCTAGTGGGTAGAGACCAGGAATGCTGCTAAACAACCTTGAATGCACAAAACAGCACCCAAAACAAAGAAATATTTGGCCCAAAATAGCAATAGTGCTAAAGTTAAGACATCCTCATATACTCCAATCTTTCACATTCCAGAAGACAAATTTAAGATCCAAACAAGTTAAATAACCTTACCAAGATCACATAGATAGCTAGTAACAGAGCTAGACTGTGAACCATGGTCTTTTGACTCATGCTGTAATGTTCTAACCAATTTGCAGGAGGGTAAACAAAATTCTTACAGTTCAATAAGTATCAATGGGTTACCTCTTATTTGTTGAGTAGACATGGTAAAAAAAAAAAGAAAAAAAGAAAACTATAAAACAGACTCTCAGACCTCAGGAAGTTTACCATTAGTAGAAGAAACAACTCATATACAACACATTCATATACCAACACAGTACAGTAACTTAGGAGAACTAAGAAAGCATTCAAGGATGGGTAAAGAAGAAGGAAATGCATCTGAGAGCCATTTTGAATGAAAACTCATCAAGTCCTGATGTTAGGGAGGGCCATAGGAAATGAAGGAGGAAGGATTAACAATTACTCCAAGACTCTAAACCTGGATATGCAAGTTGATCAGAAAATTCTTGTTTGGTTAACTATTGCAAGTATTAAAAATAAATATTTCTTTCTTACACTGAAATTTGGCAATAACCATTAAAATTTAATATTCTAATTGGAAGCAATTCTACTTCCATCAATTTATTCTATAGAAATACACCAGTATTAGAAGACAAATAAATAAAAATGTGTACTATAGTATTATTCATAATGGAGAAAAACAGTAACAACTCAAATGCTTACTGTAGCAGATTGGTTAAATTCCACTGTGTTAAATTCACACAGTGGAATACCATAAAAGTATTTTTAAAAATTTAAGTATATAGACATATATTTGCCTGAAAGGTGTCCAATATATATTGTTAAGTGAAAAGCAAGTGGTAAAAACAGTATGTGTAATTTGATTCCATTTTTTTAAAAACCAAAAGATATATTAATATACATGTATAGGAAAAGAATCTGAAAGAACATACATAAAGGTGTTAAAGATGGTGATTTCTTTGGAGGGGGATTATAGGGAACTTTTCTGTAAAGTTTGAATTTTGAGAAATCGACATTAATTTTACAAGGAAAAAAATAAACATTCATTTCAATTTGCTCTACTTTGAATGAACAAGGTGGGGGGCTTTTTTCCACTTGCATGCCACTTTTCCATAACTTAGTTCATACATATATTCCTAGTCTGTAATCTAATAAAATTTGTCAAAACTCTATTAAGGAGTGATTAAGAGGCAACCAGGCTTCCCTGGTGGCTCTGATGGTAAGGAATCTGCCTGCAATGCAGGAGACCTGGGTTTGATCCCTGGTTTGGGAAGATTCCCTGGAGAAGAGAATGGCTACTCACTCTGGTATTGTTGCCTGGAGAATTCCATGGACAGGGGAGCTTGGTGGGCTACAGTCCATAGGGTCTCAAAGAAACTGACATGACTGAGTGACTAACACTTCACACACTGAGACAACTCACCATTAAGACTCCGAAATGGGTAAGGTGATCACACTGACAGGTTGTGTAATTTACGTTTGTTTCCTTTACATTACAGCCTGATGAATTCCATCCACCTTGCCCATCTGCAAGTGATAGGGAATTTCAAAGCAATTTTGCTTTTCTCAGAAATGTTTAACTTTTCATTATGTGTACCTTTCCAAAGTGTGCTATAATTAGTATTGTTTGTTAAGACAGCAGGATAGCAGTATAATTGAACACTGAAATTAAATTAATCCTAATAGGCAGAACTGACTTGTGGAGGACTTCATAAATGGCATAACTTCTTTGGTTCTAACTTTTCCTGTTCTTCTACAGTTTAGGACAGACTTTAATCATGAACAACAGTCCTGCCACCATGCTGGAGTGACAGAGTAAGGACAGTTTTTTTCAAGTAGCATAAAGAGGAAACCGATCTAGAAATTTTTGAAGGGTTTGAGCTATGGAATACAGGCTGATGCATGGGGTTCCTCAATGGGACTGGAATAAACATTTGAAACAACCAGCTCAACCTAGAATTCAAATGGTCTCAAGTGTTTTGCATTCAAGTCAGGTTATGGTCTAGAACTCCTTAGGGCCAGTTAAAGCCTCTGGTCTACTTGACACCTGCCTAGATTCTCACTCCTGATCACATTCAGGGTTCTAGAACTAATCCACATACCTTGAGAACCTGTAGATCTTGGGTACTAGATGACATTTAGAGTTAAACCTCTAGAGTAGTACTAGACCAGAAGGGTTCTCCTAGGGCAGGCAGCTAAGTGTGGTTAAAATTTGTCCATCCAGGATAACGCTAAGAGATTCCAGAAGTTCTAGATCCATGGACAGAGGGTGGAGGCAAAAGATGACCGGGAAGGAGCCCATTAATGGATGTTAATGAACACACAGATCAGCTTATTGAGGATGTGGGGGACAAAGCTTATCATTTTACAGGAATCTTACCCTGAGCGACTTGAAGGGGACCAGGAAAGGACAGTGCTATCTCTGTTGTAAGAAAGTAGTATTCCCTTCCCCCACTCCAGAATTCTAAGGATACTAAAAAAGGAAACATCCCAGACAGAGCTTCTACAGGTAGAAGGACTGCTCCCAGAGACACTCTTCACATTTCAGGAGCAATTGCTTCTGTGCAGGAATTTTCTGAGATTGGGCTAGAAACCTACAGATTCCAATGGCAATGGCAAGCTTAAGAGGAACACATTCAGCAATCCCTTTCCATCACCCCTTCTCTCTCTTTTTTAAAATTTTTATCAGAGTATAGTTGATTCACAAAGTGTTAGTTTCAGCTGTGCAGCAAAGTGAATCAGACATACATATATATATATATATCCACTCTTTTTTAGATTCTTTCCCCATATAGGCCAGAGTATTGAGTAGAGTTCCCTGCACTATACAGTAGGTCTTTTATTAGTTAACTATTTTATATATGGTAGTGTGTATATGCCAATCCCAAACTCCCAATGTATCCACCTTACCCCCTGGTAACCATAAGTTTGTTGTCTACATCTGGGACTCTATTTCTGTTTTGTAAATAAGTTCATTTATAGCCTTTTTTAAAGATTTCACATATAAGCGATATCATGTGATATTTCTTTCTCTGACTTACTTCACACATTTAGAGCTTCTTTAAATCCATCTATGTTGCTGCAAATGGCATTATTTCAATGACTCCTTCTCTTATGGTCCCCAAAGACTCATACTCAATCAAGTAGGAAGGGTCCTTAGAGACCAACCAGAATGTCTTATCCCCTCCATGAAAAGATAAAAAGATTGAAGCACCTAGAGAGTAAACGGACCACTCAAGGTCACACAGTCAATATAGAAGAGAAGAGGGAAAAACAGAGGAGATAGTAGACCTGGCAGATTTCATAGGAAAGCTCGGATGAAGAGCCAGATCTTCATTCCTCAGCTTTCTTCAAATAGCTCAAGGCTGCTCTGTACTGCTATCTTCCAACTTTCTTTCTTCCAGTTTGCTAAGTTACGTGCTTTCTTTCTAATTTCCTAAATAAGTCTTTGTTTTTAATTTGTTTTTACTTTACATTATTGTATTGGTTTTGTGGAGTTCCCTGTAGAGTCTGTTAAGACAGTAGCTTCAGTACAGCTTGCTCCCATGTAACTCCGAAATAGCAACATGGTCAGGGACAAAGTCTCTTTGAGAGTGAAAGCCAAAGCTTGCTGTGAAAATTACTTACTGTTATTCCCAAAGTCCCAAAAGGCACAGCGAACTTAATCATAACTCTAGAAAAAAGAAAAATCAGAGGCAAATAGCTTTCTTTGTGACTGTCACCAAATAATGACAACTACACACAAGTCTTTTCTTCTTGATGTTTTCTCAAAGAGTAGACACACACACACACCATTTGTAAGCTGGTTTTAAAATAAACTCCAAGTATCTTGGGGTTGACAAGTGAGTAACAAAACAATATGTTACTGCTGCATAGTGATCTGGTATGTATCCTTTAATATCTTTGGTAAAGTGAGAATTTGCCATGTCTTCCTGGTACAAGGCCCAGAAGGAGGATTGGAGTAGCTCTGGTGTGTGGTAGGTGCTTCTTGTGAAATTCTGGAATTTGGGGCTCATAGCTGAGATCAAGCCTTATGGATACAATATTCAGATGCCTCAGGCTTCCTTGGTGACTCAAGGGTAAAGAATATGCCTACCAGTGTGACACGGGTTTGATCCCTGATCCAGGAAGATTCCACATGCTGTGGAGCAACTAAGCCAATGAGCCACAACTACTGAGCCCATGCTCTAGAGTCCAAGGGCCAAAACTACTAAGTCCACATAGACCCTGTGCTCCACAACTGAAGCCACTGCAATGAGAAGCCCAAGCACCGCCACTAGATAGTGGCCCCCACTCACCACAACTAAAGAAAAGCCCACACCACAACAAAGACCCATCAGAGCCAAAAATAAAATACATTTAAAAATAAAAAAAAGATTGATCCGCTTCCTCATCAGGTCTAGTGAGCATTCCTGAAGCCTCACCAAATCCTGCAATCTCCAAGGAGCTGGAGGGCAATTAGAAACTGGTTATTGAGGATGCCTGGAGAGCTGTGGCCCCAGCCAGAATTAAGAGGTCTTACCCGTTAAATATATTTCATTTGGTATCTTTTTAAAAGAATTCCTTCTCCCACTCTTTCTTTTTTCCTTCTAGAATTAAGACCCGTGAAAAATATGCTGTTCCATATGGTCTTTTAGATTGGCAGTGAAGGAAGCTATTCAGACTCCACACTGGACATAGACTAACATCAAAGAATGGAATAGTAGTTCATTCTTATATCATGGCTAAATTTGAGCATTTAGTAATATATACCTTATGTTATGCCATATGACTATGGTTTTAATTCTTTGGTGATAATTAATACATATTTTAATGCTTTTCATGGAAATTCAAAGGATAAAAATGTTTCACTATGTTGAATTAACTTGTTTGCCTTTCTCAAAAATACATGGAATTAAATATCATTTAGAGTGATGGGAAAACCAGACTTGCCCCCAGTCACTCCCCTGCTAATCCGCCACAGTGCTGGAAACCTGCTGCTACTTATCCCTTTGGACTAAGGCGTTATTTCTAAAGTCCCCAGTTATAATACACCTCTGCTACCTGGAAGAGAACAATCTTCATTGTATCTTGGAATCACATCTGTTAAGTAGCCAGTTATTTTTAACAGAAGAATCAGGGAGGGGTTTTGAGGCTTTTTTATTTTGAGATGAAAATGGATATGTTACCCAGTTTCCTTGAACATGCTGCAGAGTAATAACCACTGGGTCTGCCAAGTTTTGAATGGATACATCAGAAATGCTGGCACTCACAACATATACGGTTAATGATTTTGTGATGTTTTTGGTCTGCAGATGAAACATACAAGGAAGAGGAGTTCAGGTCTACCTTTCTAATTTCTGGCATGTTAATCATCAGTCTGGAATTCTGAAGTACTACACGGCAGTACAGACATGTGGAAGATAAAATCACAAGCTAAGAGGGAAGTTTCAGAGATAATTTAGCTCATCTCCTATCTTCACATCAGGTCTAAATTATACCCAACTGGACCAATTTCCAGCCATATACCCAAATATCTATCCAATGAGCACTGGTTTTGCACCTGCAACAAAGTTCAGCTATTGCCTACTAGTGAATTCCAGACTCTGACATGATGCTGCTGCTGCTGCTGCTGCTAAGTCACTTCAGTCGTGTCCGACTCTGTGCAACCCCATAGATGGCAGCCCACCAGGCTCCCCCATCCCTGGGATTCTCCAGGCAACAACACTGGAGTGGGTTGACATGACGCAGTTTATCCCAACTCTAACCCTCACCCATCCTTACTTTCTTTGAGAGAGCCTCTCCTTATAAGGAACATCAACTCATCATGGGTTAGTTACAACCTCTTCCCGTTACATCCTTATTGGCAATGGAAGCTGGTTGATTATCATCCAGCTTGGAACAGTGTCCTCCCAGGACACCATGACCTCTTGAACATAGGCACTGTGTGTATTGGTGTCCCCCGCATGGCCTAGCACACAACAGGTGTTGTACCTACAGTGAGCCAGTTACTTTGTTAAGGGTGTTTCACGTGCATTATCTTCAGTTCTCACTGGAACAATGTAGGCATTTTTCAGGTATACTAGAGCTTGGGGAGGTTCAAAAGCTTGGACAAAGTCACACAGTTGGTGAATGATAGAGCAAGGATGCGTCATAAAGATTGGTCTAAAGGAAATGTAGCCACTGAGATGCAGAGCTTGCTAATGCAGAGCTATTGAGATGCCGGGCCCATGTGCCACAGGCTAAGGCTCTAGGCGGCTAGGCAGCTGGGAAGGAGCTGCTTTTGGGGCTCACCTGAAGAGATGAGAGGTGAGGTGAGTACAGGACAGGATAGAGAGGAAGCAAAGCCTCTGAGGACTTGCTAAGAATGCCTAGAAGTGGGGTGCCCTGATAATGTCCCAGGAAGAACCTGCTGGGCCACTTTTAGAAGATGCCAAGCCCTCAAATTTCCTCAAATTTTCCAAAATCACTGCAGATGGTGACTGTAGCCATGAAATTAAAAGATGCTTGCTCCTTGGAAGAAAAAGCTATGACAAACCTCAACAGTGTATAAAGGTCAGTAGAGTCAAAGCTATGGTTTTCCCAGTAGTCATATATGGATGTGAGAGTTGGACCATAAAGAAGGCTGAATTGATGCTTTTGAACTGTGGTGTTGGAGAAGACTCTTGAGAGTCCCTTGGACTGCAGGGAGATCCAACCAGTCAATCCTAAAGGAAATCAACCCTGAATATTCATTGGAAGGACTGATGCTGAAACTGAAGCTTCAATACTTTGGCTACCTGATGTGAAGACCTGACTCATTAGAAAAGACCCTGATGCTGGGAAAGATTGAGGGCAGGAGGAGAAGCGGACGACAGAGGATGAGATAGTTGGATGGCATCACTGACTTAATGGACATGAGTTTGAGCAAGTTCTGGGAGATGGTGAAGGACAGGGAAGCCTGGCATGCTGCAGTCCATGGGATTACAAAGAGTTGGACACAACTGAGCAACTGAACAACAACAAATTTCTGAGCCCTTCAGCCACTGAGAAATGAGGAATTATGAACATAGCCTGGGGCTCCCTGAGGAAGCTATTCACTTTCTGTTCCTGACCAGCTCTGTTCAACCAAAGCCAGCCTGGTGGTTCAGTGCTTCCCTTCCCAGAGGAATGCCCCTGGGCAATTCTGACGTAGAGGAGGGTTTGCAGCAAGATCCAGACGAAAGGGTCCTGGCCGATGGTCAAAAAAACAAGTCCTAGCCCAGGCCCTCTTGTTTCTTGAAAGTCCCTTCCCCTTTCTGGGACACTGGTAACATGAAGGAAAGTGGACCAAACACCTAACATCACTCCCAACTTAGTCTGAGGGATGTGGTTTTCTGCAGTGAGAAGACCAAAGGAGAAACACATAATGACTTGGGACTGAATTAACCTCACTCTTCTATCCTCTAGTTCTAGGCTCTGGTTGGACCTATTTCCACTTCTGAAGCTTTACAGAAGCTGTTTCCTCTGCCTGAAAAACCCCTCCCTCCTTCTCCTCACTCTTTTAAATCTTCTAGCTGGTACTCGACCTCCATCTAAGCTGACACCTCTCCTACAGAGGCCTTTCCTGAGCTCCCAAACAGCTGGGGTGCTGGGGCTCTGTGCTTCCAGAGCCCCTGGGCCATATTGTACTTGCCTTGGGCTTTGACCTTCTCCCCAAGAGCCACCGCTAGTAGAGGGGTGGAAGAGGAGGAAGATGTTTTCCAAGAATGGTGTCTTATTAACAATATGGGGCTTCCCTGGTGGTTCAGACAGTAAATATTCTGCCTGCAATGCAGGAGACCCAGGTTTGATCCCTGGGTTGGGAAGATCCCCAGGGAGAAGGAAATGGCAACCCACTCCAGTATTTTTGCCTGGAGAATTCCATGGACAGAGGAGACTGGTGGGCTACAATCCACGGGGTCTCAAAAAGTTAGACACGACTGAGTTACCAACACTTTCACTTAAGGTAATATGTTGTAATGACAGTTAAGGTTTTGACCAAAAGATGTTAGAAGAAGTAGTGTGAAAGCAGAGCTGTGAGACTTGGAACTTGGGCGGGGGAGGGTTTGTAGTTAAACTGTGGCATTTCTTGTATGTGCTTACTCCCCCAAAATGAGTGGCTAAGGTCCCAGCCTCAGGTCACCCCCTCGCATGTAAGAACCCTCCCCCATACAGCACCACACAATACACATAGTAGGAATTTAATAAATATTTGCTAGTTGAATAAATAACTGGGTGAATAAATGAATAAATTGTGTGACCTCCAGCAGGTCCCTTCCCCTCTCTGGGTCTCAATATCCTCATTGGTAAAATGAGGAGATGGGACACAATGAATTATAAGGACCCTTCCGGTTCTGAAATTGATGGTAGGTTACTTCTAATCCTTCTTCATCTGCCACTGTGACGTCTGAAGGCTAATTTTGGCAAAGATCTTTAATCTTTTTCAGTAAAAGGTGTTAGTGAATAAAAATGACTTATTAGGTGTGAAATTTATGCAAAACAGGTTTATCTTTTATTTTACAAAACAAGCACACCTCTCTGGAGAAAAGAGAGAAGCTAAGACCAAAATAATGGCATCTAAGGTGACAGAAATTACAAGCTTGCCAAAAGGGTCTGAGTGCTATGAATCACATTCTTAATTTTTATTATAATTATTTGTTCATTAACTGGCTTGTTCTGGGCCCAGCTATTTTTCTCCATTAAAAATGCTTAATAAATATATAGCCAGTGAAAGCATGTTGAGTACCTAGCCCTATGCTAGGTGCTATGAAAATAAAACATGTCTGAGTCATGACACATGCCACAACCTCCTTAGGAATATCAGTCTAGAAGCTAGGCAGAGGTATAACACAAGAATACAAGCAGAGGGTAAGGAAGAGAGCAGAGGTTCATGAACTTTAGGCAAACTTCCTGGGTGGAATTTGAGCTAAGCCCATAGGAACAAATAAAATTTAGACAGGGGAGCAATTACAGAATTCCAGGAGAAGAGCATCCTGGAGATATAGCTGGAGATAATGTTATAATGAATTGATATGCAGTATGTTTAAGCAGGCTCAGTACAACCGCCTTCAAATTACCGTGGAAATTTGACCATTAGAAATTCATTTGTTTGGATAGTCTCTTTAAAAAATATGCACTCCCAGGCACTAATGCACGAACCTCATAAATACTTGAACTTTGGAGTCAGACATCCTGGATTTGATTCCTAGCTATACCACTTCCTAGCTGTGTGACTTTGGGCAAAATTATATAACCTCTATGTCTTAGTCTGTTAGGGCTGCTATAACAAAGTCCAGATTACATGGCTTATAAACAACAGAAATTTATTTTTCACAGTTCTAGAGGCTGCAATTCTAAGACCAAGGTGCCTACATGGTTGGGTTCTAGTGAAGGTTTGCTTTCTGGTTGACACCTTCTTGCTGTATTCTCACATGGTGGAAGGGGTGAGAGAACTCTCTGAGGCTTCTTCCATAAGAGCACTAATCCCATTCATGAGGGCCCCATCCTCATGACATAATCACCACCCAAAGGACTCACCAGGTGATACATCACCTTGGGGGTTAAGATTTCAACACAAGAATTTTGAGAGGATACAAATGTTCATATCAGAGAACTCTTTGAGTCTTGGAGTAGAAATACTAACAATTAAGAGTGATCATCAGCAACATCATGCCATCTCTGATGGCTCTCTTCCCAACAGCTAGATGGGACAGAGCAAGCTGAAGAAATGGGCTTTTCATTAGGCAGAGTCCCAAGTTAATCAAATAGTAAAATCAATGCAAACACTTACATGGTATTAATTGTGTACAAGGCACTATTCTAAGCATTTTATATGTATTAAGTTCGTTAATCCTTCAATAGCCCAGAGAGGTACTACTATCCTCCTGTTTACATAGCAGGAAACAAAGAAAGGCACTGGGAGTTGAAGAACTTGCCCACTAGTTCACGTGGGTGGACAATGGCACAGCCAGCTTTAAATTCTGCATCTGGCCCCAGGGTCCCTGCTGTTAACCACCACATCATACTGCCTCTCTGTTTAATAACAGGTGAGGACAGAAGCCCTTAGAGAAGGTTCTGTGGAGGCGGTGGGGAAGAGCAACAATGTCTGTAAGCAAGTGTCCTGCTGGACACCACTCAGCTTCAAATAAATTGGCCTGAGAAATGTGTATGTTGGCTTGGAGGATACAAGGAAGATTTGGGAGGGGAGCACAGATAAGCCGAAATGGCATTTCATCAGAAGAACTCGCTGTTCTTTTCTGGTTTTGAAACATCTTGAGGCCTCCGTTTGGTCACCAGATAATCCTTAAGGTCCCTTCTGAAGTTGAGAAGCTGTGAAAATGAAAAACTGAGGAACGTCATTAAAGTAGATGTTGATTCATGCTGAGAGCCAGGAGTTGTGCTGGGAGATTTGCAGAATAAATCAGAGAACATATTTGAGAATAAACAGCACATCATGAAAATAGCAAGAGTTCATAATTACAGTGAGTCACCATATGTCAGTTCATGACAGTTACCAGAGGCAAGAACTTACCTTAAAGAGTGAAGTTTGGCCAAAAAAATTAAACAAGATGTTGTGTAAGCTGCTGAGAGGAATTCTCTCCCTTAGTGATTTAGGTAAATATATGGAGGCCAAAACTCTCCTCAGAGGGACTTTGTCTAGGGAAATCTGTCAAGAAAAACCAGGAAATAAAAAACAGAGTTATCATCCATCAACTTGAAGTCCTCCCAACTTTCTGCCTCAACCCCAGCCTCAGCACTGGAGGATCACACAGAGGGCTGAAGGGTGAGAACTAGCTCCACCAAAAATGCAAATCTTTTATTGAGTGGACCAAAAAGCTCCTTCAGGTTTTTGAACAATGTTATTGAAAAACTTTTGTTGTGGTTTAACGAACATTTTGGCCAACTCAATACATGCACACACTCAGATTACAGGCCAAGATGTGACCCAGGGGGAACACAGACCCAGACACACACACACACACACACATACACACACACACAAAACCCCACTTTTCCTTTCTTGACCTATCCTTATTTCTGTTCCTTCAATCTGCTTCCACCTGGGTATTCATAGAGGTGGAAGAGGGATGACAAATAAGGTGATTTGCCATAATTCTCAGCAATAAAGGCCCGTCTTCAAAAGCAGGCTACCTTCTCCCATACTGTTCTGAGAGCGGAAGAAAAAAAAACAGAAAAAAAAAAAAACCAACACAGTGACATTAGGCATTGTTTTACAGTTTACTGAGCAATGCTTTTCTTAAAAAGTGGGGTAGGGAAGTGAGGCATTCAGTTCAGTTCAGTTCAGTCGCTCAGTCATGTCCTACTCTTTGTGACCCCATGAATCACAGCACGCCAGGCCTCCCTGTTCATCACCAAATCCCGGAGTTCACTCAAACTCATGTCCATCGAGTCGGTGATGCCATCCAGCCATCTCATTCTCTGTCGTCCCCTTCTCCTCCCTTAGGAATTAGAGGCTCACTATTAGAAGAGTTTGTTGATGGAGAAGGCAATGGCCACCCACTCCAGTACTCTTGCCTGGAAACTCCCATGGACGGAGGAGCCTGGTAGGCTACTGTCCATGGGGTCGCTAAGAGTGGGACATGACTGAGTGACTTCACTTTCACTTTTCACTTTCATGCATTGGAGAAGGAAATGGCAATCCACTCCAGTGTTCTTGCCTGGAGAATCCCAGGGATGGGGGAGCTTGGTGGGCTGCCATCTATGGGGTCGCACAAAGTCGGACATGACTGAAGTGACTTAGCAACAGTAGCAGCAGCAGCTGATTTGATTGGTTCATGTGAGCATATTAAGTTGCTTGAGTCATGTCCGACTCTTCGCAACCCCAAGGACTATAGCCCGCTAGGCTCCTCCTTCCATGGGATTCTCCAGGCAAGAAGACTGGAGTGGGTTGCCATTCCCTTCTCCAGGGGATCTTCCCACCCCAAGGATCAAACCCACATCTCTCATATCTCCTGCATAGGCAGACAGGTTTCTTATTACTAGCACCACCTGGTAATAGTATTTGATAAATACAGGCATAATTTTGAGAGTGAAAGAGGGCTTTATCAATAATTACACTGGGACCACAGTTTCAAACCTGGACTCTCCCAGGAAAAACAAGGGTATATGAGGCCCTTACATGCATCCTGTCATTGAACCCCTCTATTGACTCTGAAAGATATGTAGTATTATATCA
Source organism: Moschus berezovskii (assembly GCF_049115385.1). Taxonomy (NCBI): domain Eukaryota; kingdom Metazoa; phylum Chordata; class Mammalia; order Artiodactyla; family Moschidae; genus Moschus; species Moschus berezovskii. The sequence goes on along the minus strand of NC_142488.1, from coordinate 126,514,053 downwards.
GGAAATGAAGGCTCAGAAAGGTTAAGTGACTTGTCTAGGGTAACACAGCTGGGATGTAGCTGAACAAACATAAATGTAATCTGCACCCACATTTTCCCCATTATCCATTTTGCTTTTCAAGGAACTATTATCTTGCTGGGTATATCATGGGGAGATGAAAGTTTGTAATATTTCTGAAAATGAATTGTGAGCCCAAAAGCGATATGACTCTTCTGGCACAAATGAACTTTGCTACAGCAATCAAGTACTGTGAGGAGGTGATGATTTAGCTTCAACATGTGAGCGATTTTGGTACCAAGAAGTTTGTTGGGGTTGCCTGGCTTTTTTATTGACCAGGGTCTTTAATAGAAAACCCTACATGTAAACAAAATGCAGTGGGAAGACATTTACTTCCAGTATGATTGAGTAGCTCCAGACGGACTCAGTCTTCCTACATATAACAACTATACAGAATACAATGACTTGAAGACACTGGAAAATGAACAAAACCAGGCAGGTTCTGGAGAAGAGTAGACACTTGGAAAAAAGTGGCATCACAAGATGAATTAGCTGTTTTTACAGCTGTTAGCCAGATGGCAGCCTGAAATAAACACTGTGAAGGACACTCAAAATTCTTGTAGAAAACCTTCAGTCTTTGTGGCATGAAGAACCAGAAAACAAAGGTCAAAGTAACTACAGCCACTGGGAAGTCAAGGGGAGATCTTGGAAAGGAGAGAGCTAGTGATGGGGAGCCAAAATTCTGAGTGTAAACTCAGTCTGACCTCGGAACCACATACATATAGGACAGACTTCAACTAAGGATAAAGGAATTTAACTGACATTTGAGCTGCCATCCAAGAAATGGAATCTAGTTTGACTCCAACCATGTTAATTGTCTAGTATAACAAAAACAAATAATTTTCAGAGAAATACAGAAAAATCCAGAGTCTCCACATTATACCATTCACAAAAGCCAGGACATAATCCAAAGTTACCCTATATGTTAAGAAAAAATGAAAATGACCAATTTTCAAGTGAAGACAATCAATGGAAATCAATCTTGAGGTTACTCAGATGTTAGAATTAGCAGACAAGGATTTTAAAGTAGTTAGTATAGTTATGCTTAAGTGTTTAAGCATAATTTTTGCAATTATGCTAAACGAGTAAATAACAGAGAAACAGAAGTAAAAAAGAACAAAATAGAAATTTTAGAACTAAAAATACAATATTGAAATATTTAAAAATTGCACTCAGTAGACTCAGTAGTAACATGAAGATGACAGAGGTCAGTGAACTTGAAGAGAAATCAATAGAAATTATACTATCAGAAGACTAAATAGTAAAATGATTGCAAACATGAACACAGTCTCAGGGACCTGTGGGTCAGCATCAAAAAATCTTACATCCATGTAATCAGAATCCCTAAAGGGGAGGAGAGAGAGAATGGTGAAGAACCAATATTTAGAAAAATAATGGAGGAAATCTCCCCAAATTTGGTGAAAGACATAAATTTACAGATTCAAGAAACTCAGCAAACTTCAAATGGGAAAAATATAAAGAAAAACATGCCTAGGCACATAATATTCAAACTGCAAAAAAAAAAGAGAGAAAATATTGAAAGCAAAGAGAGAAAAATGACATATTACACATCACAAATAGAGAAACAAAATTCAGATGATTACTGATTTCTGATCAGAGAACATAGAGGCCAGAATAGAATGAAACAACATCTAAAATGCTGTCAATCCAGAATTCCATAGCAAACAAAAATACCCTTCAAGAATAAAGACAAAAAATTAAAAAAAAATTTTCAGATAAATGAGAGCCAGGAAAATTCATTATCATTAGACCATATACTACAAGAAGTGCTAAGTGAATTTCTTCAAATTGAAGGGAAATGTCACCAGACCTTCAGGAAGAAATGAAGAATATTGAAAATGATAAACATCTCAATAAACATAGGGCTTTCCTGGTGACTCAGATGATAAAGAATTTGCCTGCAGTGCAGGAGACCCAAGTTCTAGCCCTGGGTCAGGAAGATCTGCTGAAGAAGGGCACGGCAACCCACTCCAGTATTCTAGCCTGAAGAATCCCATGGACAGAGGAGTCTGGTGGGCTACAGCCCATAGGGTCACAAAGAGTCGGACATGACTGAAGCAATTGAGCTTGCAAACATAAAAGGCTACATTTACTCTCAATTTCATGAGACCCTTTAAAGCAATGATTGTAACACTGCCTAGTGGAGTTTCTGATCTTGCTAGTAATAATACATATGACAACTGTAACATAAAAGACAGAGGGTATAGGGACTTCCTTGGCAGTCCAATGGTTAAAACTCTGTGTGTCTGCTGCAGAGGGTGCAGGTTTGATCCCTGGTCAGGGAACTAAGAGCCTGCATGCCATGCAGCCAAAAAGAAAAAAAAAACAAAACCAGAGAGAGTGAGAGAGAAAGTTTCTTGAACTGAACAAAAATGAAAATACAACATACGAACCTAAAAGCATTTTTAAAAAGACAGAGGGTATATATAGATATGTATCGTTAAAGTTTCTACATTTTCCATGAAGTGGTACAGTAGTACCTCTAAGTAGACTGCAAAAAATATAAGGATGTATATTGTAATCTCTAGAGCAACCATTAAGAAAATAATGCAAACAGACATAACTAAAGAGGCAGAAAAAATTAAAATTCAATTATAAAAAATATTAATTCAAAAGGAACACAAACCAGAAGGACAGATAGAAAATAAAATCAAATGGTAGTCCTAAATACAAACCATATCAAAAATTATGTTAAATGTTAAAGAAGTACACACTCTATTAAAAGGCAGATATTTTCAGATGGATAAAATGAAACACAAACTGTGTGCTATCTATAAGTGTACAAATACAAAGTAAGTGGTTGAAAAAACATATTATATATATTTACATATAGTAAGAAAGCTAGAATGACTATATTAAAACCACATAAAATAGATTACAAGACAAAGAGTATTATCTGAAATAAGAAAGGTTATTTCATAATGATAAACAGGTTAGGATTAGAGGTATAATCAGGAAGACATGACAACGTAAAAGTATATTCACTTAATAAACAAAGCAAAGTTTGATGCAACTAAAGGGATAAATACACAATTTCACAATCCAAGTTAGAGATCTTAGCACCCCTTTAAACTAGGAAACAACTAAGAAAACATCAGTAAAGATGTAAATGATCTGAACACTATCAACTACCTTGAGATCTAATTGATACGGGGGAGCCTGGTGGGCTGCCGTCTATGGGGTCACACAGAGTCGGACACAACTCAAGTGACTTAGCAGTAGCAGTAGTAATACAGCATATCCAACAACTGTAGAATGCACATTTTTTCAAGTGCACACAAAGCACCAAGGTTTTCAAGTGTATGAAACACCAAAATAGATCATACACTGGGATATAAATCAAATGTCCATAAATTTAAATGGATTGAAGTTATACTGAATATATTCTGTAACCAAAATGAAATAAACAGGAAATCAACAGCAATAATATATCTGAGATATATCCCAAATATTTGGGACTTAAAAAGTACACTCCTGGGACTTCCCCGGTGGTCTAGTGGTTAAGACTTTGCCTTCCAATGCAGGGGGTGCAGGTTTGATCCCTGGTCGAGGAGCTAAGATTCCACATGCCTCATGGCCAAAAAACCAAAATATAAAGTGGAAGCAATATTGTACCAAATTCAACAAAGGCTTTTAAAAAATGGTCCACATCCAAAAAAATCTTTAAAAAATAAACAAAAGAATATACTCCTGAATAATTCATGGATCAAAGAAGAAAGTAGGAAATATTTTGAACTGCTGATGACAAAAATACAACGTATGAAAAATTGCAGACTACAACTTAAAGCAGTACATAGAAAGATATTTATAGTTTTTTATGACTACATTGTTAATAGAAAAGAAGAAAGGTCTAAAGTCAGTCGTAAATGGATCTACCTTAAGAAGCTAAATAAGGAAGAACAAGACAAACCCACAATAAATACAAGGAAGGAAATATTAATAATAAAGATAGCAAGAGCGAGCAAAGTCACTTCAGTTGTGTTTGACTCTTTGCAACCACATGAACTACAACCCACCAGGCTCCTCTGTCCATGGGATTTTCCAGGCTAGAATACTGGAGTGGTTGCCTTGCCCTCCTCCAGGGGATCTTCCTGACCTAGGGATCGAACCTGCATCTCCTGTGGCTCCTGCACTGCAGGCAGATTCTTTACCACTGAGCCACCAGGAAAGCCCAATAATAAAAACAAGATATTAGCAAAATAGAAAATAAAAAAAATAACAAAGCCAAAAATTGGTTCTTGGAAAGGATCAACAAACTTGAAAATATCCCTAGTTATACTGATTAAGAAAAAAAGAGCTAGAAAAGAAAATTATCAATATCAAAAATGAAAGAAGGATTATCACTACAGATCAGAGACTGACAAACTGGTCAGCAGGGCAAATCGCACCAAGGGCCTATTTGATAGGTCTAAATATGGCTTTTATATTTCATATTTTAAACGGTGTGAAAAAGAAAGAAGGAAGGAAGAAGGGAAGAAAGGAAGCAAGAAAAAGAAAGAAAAAAAATGTGCAGCAGAGGGAGACCATTTATGGCTTACAAATCCTAAAGTATTTACTATCTTCCTTTTACAGAAAAGTTTTGCTGACCACTCATAAATGTTATAGATGTTAATAAATAATAGGAATGTTATGCACAACTTCTGCCAATAAACTTGAAAAGGTAACTGAAATAAATTCTTAGAAAAATATAACTAACCAAAATAGACACAAGATGAATCAGAACATCAGAATGGCTCTACATCCATTAAACAAATTGGATTTGGTATCACAATACTTCCCATAAAGAAATTTCAGATCCAGAGAGTTTCCTAGTGAGCCCTATCAAGCATTTAATGAAGAAATAGCACCAATGTCATACAAACTCTTTCTGAAAGAGTTTTATAAAGTTGGCAAAACACCAACCCAAAGTTTGACAAAGAAACTAGGGGGAAAAAAAAAACTTTCAGGAGCTTCCCCAGTGGCTCAGTGATAAAGAATCTGCCTGCCAGTGCAAAAGATGAGGGTTCGATCCCTGATCTGGGAAGATTGCACATGCCTTGGAGTAACTAAACCAGTGCGCCACAATACTGAGCCTGTGTTGCAGAGCCCGTGCTCTGCAGTGAGAAGCCACCACAATGAGAAGCCTGCACACTGCAACTAGAGAAAAGTCGGTGTAGACCCTAAGACCCAGTTCAGCCATAAACAAATAAATAATTTCAAATCTACATCCTTCATGAACATAAGTGATAAAATACTTAATAAAATATCAAGTTGAAAATACCACTATATAAAAATGATAATACATCATAACCAGTAAGGTTTCTTCCAAAAATGCAAAGATTGGTTTAACATCCTAAAATCAATGTAATTTACCATATTAGATAATGGACAAAAGCCAAATGATGATTTCAAGAGATACAGAAAAAGCATTTAACAAAGTTCAATGACTACTCACAGTAAAAGTTTTCAGCAAACTAGAACAGAAGAAAACCTCCTTAATCAAATAAAGGGTATCTAAAAAACAAAACAAAAACATGGCTAATATCATAGTAATAGTAAAATAGTGAATACTTTTCTCCTGATATCAAGACAAGATGTTCACTTTCAGCACTTAATCAACATTTTATTGCAAATACTAATATCAAAATAAGTCCAAAAGAAGGAATAAAAGGAATAAAAATTAATGAGAAAGATGGCTAATGTCACTATTTTCAGATGGCATTACATAGAAAAGCCCAAATAATCTCTAAAACAACTACTACAGCTAATAAGTGAGTTTAGCAAGTTCATGGGATACAAAATTTAGATATATGATAGATGGATGGATAGATAGTGAGATTGGTGATAGATATAGCTTATCAATTTTATTTTTAAATACTTGCAGCAGATAATTGTAAAATTTAAATTTAAATTAAATTTAAAAATAATTTCACTTGTACTAAGTCAGAGAAAGACAAATAGATATCACTTATACTTGGAATCTAAAATATGACACAAATGAACCCATCTATCAAACAAAGAATCATGGACATAGAGAGAAGACTGGTTGTTGTCAAGGGGGATGGGGTTGGGTAAGGGTTTGATTTGATGTAAATTGGTATATACAGAATCGATAAACAAAAAAGTCCTACTGTGTAGCACAGATAATTGTATTAAATATCTTGTGACAACCATAATGGAAAAGAACATGAAAAATAATGTACATATATATAGAGAGATATAACTGAATTGTTTTGCTATATAGTTGTAATTAACACATTGTAATTGGATGTGAGAGTTGGACTGTAAAGAAAGCTGAGCACAGAAGAATTGATGCTTTTGAACTGTGGTGCTGGAGAAGACTCTCGAGAGTCCTTTGGACTGCAAGGAGATCCAACCAGTCCATCCTAAAGAAGATCAATCTTGAGTGTTCATTGGAAGGACTGATGCTGAAGCTGAAACTCCAATACTTTGGCCACCTGATGCGAAGAGTTGACTCACTGGAAAAGACCCTGATGCTGGGAGGGATTGGGGGCAGGAGGAGAAGGGGACGACAGAGGATAAGATGGTTGGATGGCATCACCGACTCAACGGACATGAGTTTGGGTAAACTCCGGGAGTTGGTGATGGACAGGGAGGCCTGGTGTGCTGCAGTTCATGAGGTCACAAAGGGTCAGACACAACTGAGCAACTGAACTGAACTGAACTGAACTGAATTCAACTATACTTCAATAAAAAAATTTTTAATTCCATTTGCAACAGTATCAGAAAAAATACTTAGGGTGAATTTAACAAAAGACAGGCAATACCTCTCCATTTAGCACTCATGGCTGATTCATGTTGATATATGGCCCAAACCACCACAATATTGTAAAGTAGTTAGCCTCCAATTAAAATAAAAAATTAATTAAGAAAAGAAAAATAAATAAAAGAAAAAAAAACATTGCTGAGAGAAATTAAAATAGACCTGAATAAATGTTCCTGGATAAATATTACAAGATTCAATATTACTAAGAAATCAATTCTCCCAAAATTGTGCAATCCCAATTATAATCTTGGCAAGGTTTTTTTCTACAAATTGACAAGCACATTTGAAAATTCACATGGACATACAAAAGGCCTGGAATAACCACAGCAATCTTGAAAAAAAACAAAGTTGAAGGACTCCCACTATCTGATTCAAGACTACAAAAATAAAGATAATGTGATATATATATATATATATATATATATATATATATATATATATATATATAAGTGTTGTGTTTTTTTTTTACAAAAAATCAATAGAACTGAACAGAAAGCTCAAAAATAGACCTACACAAGGAATTCCATGGAAGTCCAGTGGTTAGGACTCTGTGCTCTCACTACCAGGGGCCCATGTTGGGGAACTAAGATTCCACAAGCCATGCAGTGGGGTCAGAAAATAATTTTTTTTTAAATAGACCTACACTTACGAGTATTTGATATGTTGTCAAAGGTGCCATAGCAATCTATGGAGAAAGGAAAATCTTCAATAAATGATGCTGGAATAACTGGATTTCTAAATAGAACAAAATTAACACCAAACCACACACCATACCACACCTCATACCATAAAAAATTAAGTTCAATTAATTAGGATTATCATCCTAAATGTAAAAACTGAAACCATAGATCTTTTAAAGGAAAGAGTATCTTCATGATCTGTTGATAGGCAAAGATTTCTTAAACAAGTCATATATTGTTATTCATGAAAGAAAAAAACTGATGAATTATACCTCACCAAAATTACAACCTAAGCTCATCAAAAGACACCACTTATCTAACAGATAAACCACAGAGAAAATATTTTCAAAACATGTATCTGACTTATATTAAGAAGTTGTAAAAAAAAAATACTTTCAACTCAATAAGAAGAAGACAAACAATCCAACTGAAAAACGGGCAAAAATTTTAACAGATATTTTACCAAAGATATAGAAAAGGCCAATACAAAAATGAAAAATCACTCCATATCCTTAACCACTTTGAAAGGGAGTATGGTTGGTTCTTACAAATTTAAACATATGACTTATGAACCATCAATTCCATTCATAGGTATTTACTCAGTTCAGTCCAGTTCAGTCACTCAGTCATGTCTGACTCTTTGCCACCCCATGGACTGCAGCACTCCAGGCCTCCCTGTCCATCACCAACTCCCAGAGTTTACCCAAACACATGTCCATTGAGTCGGTGATGCCATCCAACCATCTTATCCTCTGTCATCCCCTTCTCCTCCTGCCTTCAATCTTTCCCGGCATCAGGGTCTTTTCCAATGAGTCAGCTCTTCGCATGAGGTGGCCAAAGTATTGGAGTTTCAGCTTCAACATCAGTCCTTCCAATGAACACCCAGGACTGATCTCCTTACTCAAGATAAATGAAAATATATATCCACACAAGGACTTTTACCTAAATCTTCAATGCAGCACTAAACATAATAGCCCCAAACTAGAAACAATCCAATCTGTGATATATCCATACAATGGAATATTACTGAGCAATAAAATGAATAAACTACAGAAACAGAAGAATGAATCTCAGAAAAATCCTACTGTAGTACATAGAATAAGCCTTATACAAGACAGTACATATCATATAATTCATTTACATAAAGTTCTAGAACAGGCAAAACTATGGTTAAAAAGAAAATCAGAACAGTGATAGGCAACAGAGGTAGCAGTCACAGGGACTGATGGGAATGGCCACAGGAGGACTTTCAGGAGTGATAGCAGTGTTTTATACCTTGACAGGGGTTTGAGTTACACAGATATACACATTTGTCGAAAATCAGAGAAAGTATACTTCAAATTTATGCTTTCCCCATATGCAAACTTTATAATTTTTTAAACTGTAAATTTAAAAAGACTGCTCTCCCAAATTGTTCTGAGCCAGGGTTGATGGACAAATGAGGTAGTGTAGAGTAGAGAACGGAGAAGGCAATGGCAAGCCACTCCAGTACTCTTGCCTAGAAAATCCCATGGATGGAGGAGCCTGGTAGGCTGCAGTCCGTAGGGTCGCTAAGGGTCGGACTCGACTGAGAGACTTCACTTTCACTTTTCACACATTGGAGAAGGAAATGGCAACCCACTCCAGTGTTCTTGCCTGGAGAATCCCAGGGACGGGGGAGCCTGGTGGGCTTCCGTCTGTGGGGTCACACAGAGTCGGACACGACTGAAGTGACTTAGCAGCAGCAGAGTAGAGAAAAGGGTTCAGACTTTAAAGCCAGCCAGACATAAATTTGACTTCTAGGTCAGCCATTAGGCTGTGTGTCTTTGGGAAAATTACTTAATTTCTCTGTTTCCTTATGTGTGCAGATTAAATAGTAGCACAATGCCCAACATATAGTAAGTGCTCCATAAATGGTTTGTGTTAGTTGCTCAGTCATGTCCAACTCTTTCTGACCCCATGGACTACACCCGCCAGGCTCCTCTGTCTACTGGCTTTCTCAGGCAAGAATATTGGAGTGGGTTGCCATTTCCTTCTTCAGGGGATCTTCTGGATCCAGGGATTGATCCCAGGTCTCCTCCATTGCAGGCAGATTCTGTATCCACTGAGTCACCATAAATGGTAGTTATTGATAAACTGACATTTGAGATGATTTGGGGTCACAGGGCCAAAAGCGGTATTATTGCATACCTCATGGACACTGTTCCAACCAAGCTGTTGGCCTACTAAAGGTTATACATGAATCTTCCCTGAGATATTTGTATTTTCATAAGGCTCCATGAAGGTTAAAAAAGTACCCCATCTCCTTCCAAGAAGTAGATGAATGAAGATTTGGAGCAGTGTTTGGCTGATTTGCTCTCAGTACCCTGAGCTCCACTCACCTCAGGCTCTGTGCCTTCTTCATAGGAGTGAATGCTGAAGGCCATGCCTTCAAATGTGTGGTCCACCTGTAGGACAGCCAAAGCCAGCCTGGCCACTGTCAGATTTGCTGTCCTCCCAGGAAACTCCATCTTGTAACCAGCACGCTCAATTATCCTCAGAATTCTGCAAGGAATAACAGGTAGAGAAAAGTATTCCTAGCTTTTGAATGTAAAACCCATCCTCCTTATAAAATTTCCTCTACATAAATTTTTCTTTGAGTTTTCATCACTATCTTTATATTGCTTAGAAATTAGTAGATAAGAGCATAGGCTTTGGAGTCAGAGCAGTTGAAATTTAAAGCTTAGTTGCTCTAACTATGTGGGCAAATCAATTGACCTCATCAAGCTTCAGTCTCCTCACTTGAAAAGTTAATAATATGAGCACTCATCTCAAAAGAATGCTTTAAAGATTAGACGAAATTGATATATGTAAAGCCAGATCCTGCAGGGTCTCACAGGCCAAGAAATTTGGATTTTAGTCTATATGTAACAGAAATCTACTGAGTGGTTTTAAAAGCAAGACAATAACATGATCTGATATATGCATTAAAAGATCATTCTGTGGAAGACAGACCACAGAGAGGCAACAGCAGAGGCTGGGAGATCAGTTAAGAGGTTATTGTAGAAGGTCAACTGAGAGAAACGGAACTAGGCCTAGAGTGGTAGTGGTGGCAATGGAGAGAAGTAGATGGTTTCCAGGAATAATATGCCAGCAAATTTGGAAACCTCAGAAGTGGCTACGGGACTGGATAAGTTCAGCTTTCATTCCAATCTCAAAGAAGGGCAATGCCAATAAACATTCAAACTACCACACAATTGCGCTCATTTCACATGCTAGCAAGGTAATGCTCAGAATCCTTCAGGTTAGCTTCAACAGTACAAGAACCAAGAACTTTTAGATACAAGTTGGATTTAGTAAAGTTAGAGGAACCAGAGAAAAAGCAAGTGAATTCCAGATAAACATCTACTTCTGCTTCATTGACTAGGCTAAAGCCTTTGACTGTGTGGATCACAACAAACTGTGGAAAATTCTTAAAGAGATGGGATTACCAGACCACCTTACCTGCCTCCTGAGAAACCTGTATGTGGGTCAAGAAGCAACAGTTAGAGCCAGACATGGAACAAGGGACTGGTTTCAAGTCGGGAAAGGAGTACATCAAGGCTGTATATTGCTACCCTGCTTATCTACCTATATGCAGAACACATCGTGTGAAATGCCGGGCTGGATGAAACGCAAGCTGGAATCAAGATTGCTGGGATAAATATCAATAACCTCAGATATGCAGATGATACCACCCTTATGGCAGAAAGCCAAGAAGAACTGAAGAGCCCCTTGATGAAGGTGAAAGAGGAGAGTGAAAAAGCTGGTTTAAAACTCAACATTCGAGATATGAAGATCATGGCATCTGGTCCCATCTCTTGATGGCAAATAGATGGGGGAACAATGGAAACAGTGACAGACTTTATTTTCTTGGGCTCCAAAACCACTGCCGATGGTGACTGCAGCCATGAAATTAAAAGACGCTTGCTCCTTAGAAGAAAAGCTATGACAAACCTTGACAGCATATTAAAAAGCAGAGACATCACTTTGCTAACAAAAGTCCATATGGTCAAAGCTATGGCTTTTCCAGTAGCCACGTACGGATGTGAGATGGTGCTATGTCACTTCAGTCATGTCTCACTCTTTGCAACCCTAAGGACTGTAGCCCACCAGGCTTCTTTGTCCACGGGGATTCTCCAGGCAAGAATACTGGGGTGGGTTGCCATGCCCTCCTCCAGGGGATCTTCCCAACCTAGGGATCAAACCCGTGTCTCTTAGGTCTCCTGCATTGGCAGGCGGGTTCTTTACCACTAGTGCCACCTGGGAAGCCTGGGATGTGAGAGTTGAAACATAAAGAAGGCTGAGCACCGAAGAATTGATGCTTTCAAGCTGTGGTGCTGGAGAACTCTCTTGAGAGTCCCTTCCTCAGCAAGGAGATCCAACCATTCAATCCTAAAGGAAATCAACCCTGAATTTTCATTGGAAGGACTGATGCTGAAGCTGAAGCTCCAATACTATGGCCACCTAATGTGAACAGCCAACTCACTGGAAAAGACCATGATGCTGGGAAAGATTGAGGGCAGGAGGAGAAGGGGGTGACAGAGAATGAGATAGTTGGATGGCATCACTGACTCAATGGACATGAGTTTAGCAAACTCCGGGAGATAGTGAAGGACAGGGAAGCCTGGTGTGCTGTAGCCCATGGGGTCACAAAGAGTGGGACACAACACAGGGAAGTAATTAGTGTCCTCAAGGTTTTTGCTTGAGCATTGGGTGGTTGCATTATGTAGAAATGGGTAACATTGGGGGAACACCAGGAAATAGATGGAATGTTTGACTTGGGGTAACTATTTGGAAAGTTGCTGTCATTAAGGTTCGGTTAGAATTTTAATTCATTCTTTCACAAGTGGGATTCCAAGAAGATGACCCCATCATGTTGTACTAAGGAAGCACTCAATGCATAGCTACCTGACCTTTAGAACTGGTAATGCCTGTATACAAAGGAGTTAACAATATATATTTTAAATATTTTGAAATAACTTATTTTCCCGAAGTACTAGTACTTACTCATTGCTTAGTTCATGAAGATCAGATGCTGAATTGTTTTGCTTTTCCAAAGCAGCATTGATTATTTGTAATATAGTCTAGGTTAGGTTCATACTTACCTCATCACATTGTGAAATATCAGATGCTTTTGAAACAATAATGTTTGTTTCTTCTTCATCCAGAAGAGGGGATTCATTGATTAAATTTAAAATGTGCTCTGCAAAATCATTCACATTTTCTGGGGAAAGAAAATTGAAATATAAAAGCTGCTGCATTACCTAGTTTGGGGCCATGCTGGTCTGCTTCTTTCCCTTTAAAAAGTAAAGGCAGTAAAATGGAAACATATACCAAGTTAACAAAATTTGTGAAGGAAACACTGGACTTCAATTTCTACAATTGATGGAGTCCCAGAAAGTAGCACATAAGTCAAATTTTTATTCACTAAATCCTTTTTTAAAATACTCCCCTAGGGAAACCTTTCTTGTCACTAAAGATTATCTTGCAATTAGATTCTAATTAAGTTAAGACTTTTGAGTATTGAATTAAGTAGATCCCATCTGTACTCAAATATCATACTCGCTCTATGCTTTCATAATCAAGGATGGTGATTATGTTGTTCTGTCAAGAACCAGCAATGTGCAGAACAAAATCAAATATGGACCACATAACAATAAAGAGCACTTCAGGTTTTTCTAGAGAGTAAGAACAATAGATATTAATTCACCCACTTTTTTCTTCACTTTTTTTTATGGAAATTTTTAAATATGCACAAAAGTAGAAAGAATAGTATAATGAATCTCAGTGTACCTCATGAATCACCTAGCTTCAACAAGTGTCAATGAAGAGCTAATCTTATTTTATCTACAATTCCGCCTACCTTCTCCCAACCCCAGATTATTTTAAAGCAACCCCCAGACATCATATCATTTCATCCATGAACACTTCAGAATGCATCTCTAAAACAAAGGACTACAGTTATCCTCCAATTAAAAATAAAAAATAATAAAATAAAAAAACTTTGTCAGAACCACAATACCAGTATCATATCTTTTAAAAGTTTATAATAATACTTAATATTATCAAATATCCAGTCAGTGTTCAAAAGTCCTCATGTCTCGTAAGTGCTTTTTAAAAGTAGCTTTTTGTTGGGATCATCACCCACTGTTAAACAGCTTTACTGGATTTGGATATTTGCTCATTCGTGTCCGACCCATTGTGACCCCATAGACTGTAGCCCACCAGGCTCCTCCGTCCATGGGATTCTCCAGGCAAGAGTACTGGAGTGGAAACAGCTTTATTAGATAAATATTGCCTGGAGAATCCCAGGGACGGGGGGAGCCTGGTGGGCTTCTGTCTATGGGGTCACACAGAGTCGGACACGACTGAAGTGACTTAGCAGCAGCAGCAGGCTTTAGTTTGATATAACCTATAAGAATTACATGGACAGAGGAACCTGACAGGCTATAGTGCATGGGGTCGCAAGAGTTGGACAAAACTTAGTGACTAAAGAGAGAGAGATGAAGCTGGGCTCCCTTGTGGTGCCCTCCCAGTTTAAAACACTCACATTCAAGTCCAATAACCAAAATATAATGGAAAATAATTGAAAATAATGTGAAAGCCAACAATAAACGATTTTTGAGAAATTTCTTTAAAAAAGAAAAATACAGTCTGTTGAGAAAACTTCCAGAGAGAGATTACATTCATAACACACTTAACCCAAGTTACGTTACAAATGACCGACTCTTCCTCTCACTGTTTCTCTCTCTGCATCCTCCACTGTCGGCAGCATCTCTCTAAACCTCTCCTACCCCAAGCGCCCCACAACTTTATCCCCAACATAGCTTACAAAGGCCATTTTTTTCTTTCTCCCATTTTCCTCTCATTTCTTGCTTTAATCTCTGTCTGTCTGTCTCTCTTTAGTCTGTTCTTATCAACATAAATTAAATAATCTTAACTGAGATCCTCTCAATTGTCTCTCTTTAACCATTACCCCAATCTGTCCAGCAATGGCAGAAAAATAAAGCATGCTCAGTCACAGATGTTTCTACTGCTTTTATTAAATTGTCCAGGCTTTGTTGTAAAGGGGAGCTGCCTCCCTGGGTCATTATTCTTTGCGTTTCGGTGACGGGACTTCATGCACTCCCTGCTGTGGCCAAATGAAAGTAAACAAAAGGCCAATTGGAGACTATTATATATTGTGGAAAGCAACTACAGACTTTTCATTGGGGATTGTATGGGTTTTAAGAAAAATTTAAGACAAATTACACGCATTGTGTAAAAATTCTAAGTTCCCAAGCAAAAACAATAAAAGGAATCCACCCTTCCTCCATTGCTTGAAGTAGTTAAAATTAATCTGCCAATAATTACAATAATGAAAACAATAACATCGGTTACTCATTGAGCAACTTCTATAAGCCAGTGTTCTAGTTATCTACTGCTGCAGAACAAACAACCCCAAAACTTAATGACTTAAGACAACAGTTTATTGTTATCTCTCACTGTTCTCTGTGTTGATAAACCTCAGGTGAGCACTTCTCATTTGGAGTCTCTCATGTAGGTGCAGTCAGGTGACAGGTGGGACTGGAGTCATCTGAAGGTTAGACTGGACTGGAAGTCCTAGATGGCTCCCTCACATGCCTGGCAGTTGAGGCTACCATGGACTGGTCAGTTGAGGTTGTTGTCTCTTGAGTCAGTTGAGGCTCTTCCCTACACATGACCTCTCCCGCTGGTTTAGGCTCAGTGGTACACTGGATCTGGTTTATGGTGTACTGGAGCCAGCTTGTATCAACTATTGAGAACCAACTGTTACATTTTCAGGAATTTTGTGAGTCATTATTAAAAGTTAAATTACATAAACTTACAATTAAATAAAGTATATTATAAATAATAGTAATAATCAGAACTCATTATTTCCTAATTATTTTACTGCATTTTAATAATCTATGCTCTTGTGATTGTTTACATCTACTGTATTCATGCATCTCTTACCAACTTTATGTTCAGTGTTATATGTTGCAGTTTGTGTTCAGCCTTGGGAGGAGTATTACAGCAAAGAAATCAGCAAATGCTACAAATGTATTACTTTTTTCCCATAGAGCTTGCCATTAAACATTTTCCAGCACACCACTGTTTGGGCTTTTGGAGACTGGGTTCTGAGAGGATGAGAATGTACAAATAGAAAGGAAGGAGAAGATTTCAGTCTTCTCAAAAGTTAGTTCCATAAATGGCGCAGTAGTTACTACTGCCCAATTCTACTGGGTTAAGCAGTCACAAGCTAGCTCTGATTCTGCTCTCAGTTGACAAGGAGGGAATGAATCAATGGTGGCTACTTTGGAGACAAGATACTATAGCAGGGCCGTATACATACATTTCTTTTCATCTCATCATCACCTTAAACCTATGTGGTGGGTACTAATATTATGTCTTTTATACAGATTAAGAAATTAAGACACAGAGATTCTAACCCAGATTTTAAGCCAGGCCTGCTTGATTCCAAAGCTAGTGTTCTTCAATATCATTACCTACTACAGCATATGTGCCTTTGTCCCTTTTCTCCATGGTGTTGGGGGTTAGAGCAGCTGTACTTTGCAGGTCTTCTCCCTGACATCCTGAGAATTACACCATTCTCAGTCAATCACATACTCTTCTACCCTGATGGTGGAATGAACACGGACAGAAGACAGCTTTGTGAAAAGTTCTAGCCAACTTCAGAGAGTGATGCAGCCTCAACATCATAGAGGTAACAAAAATTCAGCACAATGAAGAATCTACAGAACTTTGAAATAAGGGTGGCTTTTCTAACTGTGATATTAAGGAGTTTTGTGAATTGAGAATTTAAGTGGGGAACTGATGAGTTTTCTCCAATCAAGATATCTCACACTTATCGGCAAGATTGAAAGCTAAAGAAAAATTGTTTCAACGTGAATGCATTTTTCTTTCCTTAACTGTACTCATTTGTCATTAAGCTTCTACCTTACAAGGTGAAGGATTCCTCCAAAGCTAATAAATTTGATAGTTTATTTTCCAGTTATATACATCACCCTCTCACACTTCTGTTTCTCTGCAGATATTTTTAAATAAAGTGACTTCTGACAGTTAATTTTCTAAAAATCCCAATCCAATGCCATGCTTTTGTTGTTGTTATGGTTGTCTGTTAACTTTTTCTTCCACATAGAAAATTCTGTTAGCATGTCTAAGAAAAATGTGTCACTCAGAAGGAGGGAGGCCCGCAGGAAACACAGACCTTTCTATCTTGCCGGCCACTCACTTCAAGCTGCAACACTCTCTCTTGCCCTGACTCATGATTTTGGATCGAGAAACCATCAGAGATGTGCTTGCTTTTCTAATTCCTCCAGGTATTCGCTGGCAAGAATCTCGAATTTAAATCTTCTGCAAAAAGACAAGACTCAGAAGTTCACTGCCTCAAGGCTCCTCCCTGGCCCTTTTGCAAGATATTGGAATGTCTAAACTGGAATGCCTACACTGGAATGCACTCAATATGCCAGCAAATTTGGAAAACTCAGCAGTGGCCACAGGACTGGAAAAGGTCCATTTTCATTCCAATCCCAAGGAAAGGCAATGCCAAAGAATGCTCAAACTACCACATAATTGCACTCATCTCACACGCTAGTAAAGTCATGCTCAAAATTCTCCAAGCCAGGCTTCAGAAATACGTGAACCGTGAACTTCCAGATGTTCAAGCTGGTTTTAGAAAAGGCAGAGGAACCAGAGATCAAATTGCCAACATGCGCTGGATCATGCAAAAAGCAAGAGAGTTCCAGAAAAACATCTATTTCTGCTTCATTAACTATGCCAAAGCCTTTGACTGTGTGGACCACAATAAACTGTGGAACATTCTGAAAGAGATGGGAATACCAGACCACCTGACCTGCCTCTTGAGAAACCTGTATGCAGGTCAGGAAGCAATAGTTAGAACTGGACATGGAACAACAGACTGGTTTCAAACAGGAAAAGGAGTATGTCAAGGCTGTATATTGTCACCCTGCTTATCAGAAGAAACGCTGGGCTGGAAGAAGCACAGGCTGGAATCAAGATTGCCGGGAGAAATATCAATAACCTCAGATATGCAGATGATACCACCCTTATGGCAGAAAGTGAAGAGGAACTAAAAAGCCTCTTGATGAAAGTGAAAGAGGAGAGTGAAAAAGTTGGCTTAAAGCTCAATATTCAGAAAACTAAGATCATGGCATCTGGTCCCATCACTTCATGGGAAATAGATGGGGAAACAGTGGAAACAGTGTCAGACTTTATTTTTGGGGGCTCCAAAATCACTGCGGATGCTGATCTCAGCCATGAAATTAAAAGATGCTTGCTCCTTGGAAGGAAAGTTATGACCAACCTAGAGAGCATATTAAAAAGCAGAGACATTACTCTGCCAGCAAAGGTCCGTCTAGTCAAGGCTATGGTTTTTCCAATGGTCATTTATGGATGCGAGAGTTGGACTGTGAAGAAAGCTGAGCACAGAAGAATTGATGCTTTTGAACTGTGGTGTTGGAGAAGACTCTTGAGAGTCCCTTGGACTGCAAGGAGATCCAAGCAGTCCATTCTAAAGGAGATCAGTCCTGGGTGTTCATTGGAAGGACTGATGCTAAAGCTGAAACTCCAAAACTTTGGCCACCTCATGGGAAGAGTTGACTCATTGGAAAAGACCCTGATGCTCGGAGGGATTGGGGGCAGGAGGAGAAAGGGACAACAGAGGATGAGATGGCTGGATGGCATCACTGACTCGATGGACATGAGTTTGAGTAAACTCCGGGAGTTGGTGATGGACAGGGAGGCCTGGCGTGCTGTGATTCATGGGGTCGCGGAGAGTCAGACACGACTGAGCGACTGAACTGAACTGGAATGCCTACATCTCAATTTCTAACTCTTCATGATGGGAGGAAACCACTGTATGCAGTAGAGCAGTGCCTGACAGGATGTGCATTAACCAAAATTCTGTGTGGAAAACTTTATGCATAATTTAAAAAACACTGACAACCAGAGGCAGGACTTTCAGGATAGTGTAGTAAGGAGAGGCTTAGGGAAACATTCACCAAGAGAGATCTCTGGTGTTGGTCAAAGTTAGCTAAGATAATCATTCAGTCTCTGGAGATTGATGGGAGATCTTACAGCAGACTGACAAGCATTTATTGAAGAAAATCTACAGAAATTTGTCAACTGCAAGTGGGCCATGGCATCTGAGCTAAGAACTGCACCCATCCTCCACAGATCTGCCTTGCGAACAAATTGTTCCACTGGGCTAGGCAGTTGAGTGGCACTTACCATCTCCCCCAGGTCCCTGAGGTGGAGAACTATTCTGAGTGGATTTGATGGCAAGTGAACGTTTGCAGTTCCCACCTTTCCAACTCTGTGTTGTTGAAGATCCATACTAGGCAGTGGCAGCAGCTGAGTGTCAGCAATAAGTACCTCTTGTGCCCAAGTGCACACACACAGCTCCTGTTGCACAGGAAAGACCTAGTGAAGTACCTGGTGAAGGGCATATTCATCACCACCACTACCCCCAAGCTCTTGCCCCATAGGACAGATATTTTGCCCAGAGGAGGATAGAAAAAAGCCTCAAAGACTGGTAATACTCTTCTCCTAACAAGGGCACAGACTTTAATTGGATCAAACTATGGAGCAATTTATACCCTAGGGTTTTGTAAAAAATGACAGAGCAATCAACTATCAACTAGGATGTTAACAACTGGCTGTGATACCAACAGAGGCAGGCCAGCCAGAATCTTAGTGGGGAAATCAGAGAAATAGAGAGAACTCAGCTGGAGCCACAGTCATTCCTAGTGTTCAAGGAAAATGTGTACATCTCCAAGGCTTCATCTTAAGGAGCAGCATCAAAGGATGTACACTGCAGGGGAAACAGACTTCACCAAACTTGTCTAACCAATGACATTTTTTACAGAGATAGAATAAACAATTCTAAAATTCATACGGAACCACAAAAAAACCCTGAACAGCCAAATTGACCTTGAGAAAGTAGATCAAAGGCATTGCACTCCTTGATGTAAAAATATATTAAAAAGCTACAGTAATCAAAACTGTATGAAGTTTGTATGAAGACAGGCATATAAATCAATGGAATAGAATAGGAAGCCCAGAAATAAATCCATATATCAACTGACATTCAACAAGGATGCCAAGAATATACAATGGGCGAAGAGAGTCTTTTCAACAAATGGGAAATTGGATATCCACATACAAAAGAATGAAATTGGACCTTTATCTTATACCACACACAAAAATCAACTCTAAGTTGATTTAAGACTTTAAACTTTAAAACTCCTAGAAAAAAAACATAAGATAAAAGCTTCATGATATTGATCTTGGCAATGATTTCATGGATGTGACAGCAAAAGCACGGATGACAAAACCAAAAGTAAGTGAGTTGGACTACATCAAACTAAAAGCTTCTCACAGCAAAGAAAATAATCAACAGAGTGAAAAGACAACCTACAGAAGGGAGAGAATATTTGCAAACCATATATTTGATAAGGGGTTAATTTCCAAAATATATAAATAACTCCAACCACTCAATGGAAGAAATCCCACAGAACCCAATTTTAAAATAGTGTAAGAACTTGAGCAGACACTTCTCAAAAGAAGACATACAAAAGGCCAATGGTATGTGACAAGATGCTCAACAGCACTAATCATCAAGGAAATGCAAATCAAAACCACAATGAGATGGTAATTATTAGAAATAAATAGATAACAAGTGTTGGCAAGGGTGTGGAGAAAAGGGTATCCTTAAACACTGTTTATGTAAGTGTAAACTGCTGCAGCCACTGTGGAAAATAATAAAAAGTTAAACATAGAACTACAATATGATCCAGAAATACCTCTTATGAGTATATATCCAAAGGATATAAAATTATTATCTCAAAGAGATATCTGCACTTCCTTGCTCATTGCAGCATTATTCACAATAGCAAATACATGAGAATAACCTAAGAGTCTGTAGAGAGGTAATTGAATAAATAAAATTTTATTATACATATATATGTATACATACATACAAAATGGAATATTATTCAGCCTTTAAAAAGAAGGAAATCCTGTCATCTGCAGCAACATGGATGAAACAGAAGAGTATAATGCTAAGTGAAATAACCCAGACTCAGAAATATCAATATGCATGATCTCACTTATATGTGGAGCCCAAAATAGTCAAACTCCCAGAAGCACAGAGTAAAATGGTGATGACCAGGCATTAGAGGAGAGGGAAGTGGGGAGTTACTAATCAACAGGCATAAACTTTCAGTTAAGCAAGATGAATAAGTTCTAGATATCTGCTATAAAACATTGTGTCAGCCGTCAATACTAATGCATTGTACATTCTAAAATTGTCAAGAAAGTAGGTCTCACGTACAGTGTTCTTTGGTTCAGTTTAGCCGCTCAGTCGTGTCCGACTCTTTGCAACCCCATGAATCACAGCACGCCAGGCCTCCCTGTCCATCACCAACTCCCAGAGTTCACTCAAACTCATGTCCATCGAGTCGGTGATGCCATCCAGCCATCTCACTCTCTGTCGTCCCCTTCTCGTCCCGCCCCCAATCTTTCCCAGCATCAGAGTCTTTTCCAGTGAGTCAACTCTTCGCATGAGGTGGCCAAAGTATTGCAGCTTCAGCTTTGGCATCAGTCCCTCCAATGAACACCCAGGAATGGTCTCCTTTAGAATGAACTGGTTGGATCTCCTTGCAGTCCAAGGGACTCTCAAGAGTCTTCTCCAACACCACAGTTCAAAAGCATCAATTCTTCTGTGCTCAGCTTTCTTCACAGTCCAACTCTCACATCCACACATGACCACGGGAAAAACCATAGCCTTGACTAGACGGACCTTGGTTGGCAAAGTAATGTCTCTGCTTTTTAATATACTATCTAGGTTGGTCACAACTTTCCTTCCAAGAAATAAGTGTCTTTTAATTTCATGGCTGCAATCAGCATCCTCAGTGATTTTGGAGCACAAAAAAATAAAGTCTGACACTGTTAACACTGTTTCCCCCTCTATTTCCCATGAAGTGATGGGACCAGATGCCATGATCTTTGTTTTCGAATGTTGAGCTTCATGCCAACCTTTTCACTCTCTTCTTTCACTTTCATCAAGAGGCTTTTTAGTTCCTCTTCACTCTCTGCCATAAAGGTAGTGTCATCTGCATATCTGAGGTTATTGATATTTCTCCCAGCAATCCTGATTCCAGCGTGTGCTTCTTCCAGCCCAGCATTCCTCATGATGGACTCTGCATATAAGTTAAATAAGCAGGGTGACAATATACAGCCTTGACGTACTCCTTTTCCTATTTGGAACCAGTCTGTTGTCCCATGTCCAGCTCTAACTGTTGCTTCCTGACCTGCATACAGGTTTCTCAAGAGGCAGGTCAGGTGGTCTGGTATTCTCATCTCTTTCAGAATGTTCCACAGTTTACTGTGATCCACAGAGTCAAAGGCTTTGGCATAGTCAATAAAGCAGAAATAGAAGCTTTCCTGGAACTCTCTTGCTTTCTCCATGATCCACAATAAAATTAAGAGAAGAAAGTAGATTGGGCTGGGGGAAAGAGGGAATGGAGAGTAATTGCTAACAAGAAGTGAGAAATAGATTTAAGGGACTAGATCTGATAGACAGAGTGCCTGATGAGCTCTGGACGCAGGTTCGTGACATTGTACAGGAGACAGGGACCAAGACCATCCCCATGGAAAAGAAATGCAAAAAAGCAAAATGGCTGTCTGAGGAGGCCTTACAAATAGCTGTGAAAAGAAGAGAAGTGAAAAGCAAAGGAGAAAAGGAAAGGTATAAGCATCTGAATGCAGAGTTCCAAAGAATAGCAAGGAGAGATAAGAAAGCCTTCCTCAGTGATCAATGCAAAGAAATAGAGGAAAACAACAGAATAGGAAAAACAAGAGATCTCTTCAAGAAAATTAGAGATTCCAAGGGAACATTTCATGCAAAGATGGGCTCGATAAAGGACAGAAATGGTATGGACCTAACAGAAGCAGAAGATATTAAGAAGAGGTGGCAAGAATACACAAAAGAACTGTATAAAACAGATCTTCACGACCAAGATAGTCACAATAACGTGATCACTGACCTAGAGCCAGACATCTTGGAATGTGAAGTCAAGTGGGCCTTAGAAAGCATCACTACAAACAAAGCTAGTGGAGGTGATGGAATTCCAGTTGAGCTATTTCAAATCTTGAAAGATGATGCTGTGAAAGTGCTGCACTCCATATGCCAGCAAATTTGGAAAACTCAGCAGTGGCCACAGGACTGGAGAAGGTCAGTCTTCATTCCAATCCCAAAGAAAGGGAATGCCAAAGAAGGCTCAAACTACCGCACAATTGCACTCATCTCACACGCTAGTAAAGTCATGCTCAAAATTCTCCAAGCCAGGCTTCAGCAATATGTGAAACGTGAACTCCCAGATGTTCAAGCAGGTTTTAGAAAAGGCAGAGGCACCAGAGGTCAAATTGCCAACATCCACTGGATCATCGAAAAAGCAAGAGAGTTCCAGAAAAACATCTATTTCTGCTTCATTGACTATGCCAAAGCCTTTGACTGTGTGGATCACAATAAACTGTGGAACATTCTGAAAGAGATGGGAATACCAGACCACCTGACCTGCCTCTTGAGAAACCTGTATGCAGGTCAGGAAGCAACAGTCAGAACTGGACATGGAACAACAGACTGGTTCCAAATAGGAAAAGGAGTACGTCAAGGTTGTATATTGTCACCCTGCTTATTTAACTTATATGCAGAGTCCATCATGAGGAATGCTGGGCTGGAAGAAGCACACCTTGGAATCAAGATTGCTGGGAGAAATATCAATAACCTCAGATATGTAGATGACACCACCCTTATGGCAGAAAGTGAAGAGGAACTCAAAAGCCTCTTGATGAAAGTGAAAGAGGAGAGTGAAAAGGTTGGCTTGAAGCTCAACATTCGAAAACAAAGTTCATGGCATCTGGTCCCATCACTTCATGGGAAATAGATGGAAAAACAGTGGAAACAGTGTCAGACTTTATTTTGGGGGGCTCCAAAATCACTGCAGATGCTGATTGCAGCCATGAAATTAAAAGATGCTTACTCCTTGGAAGGAAAGTTGTGACCAACCTAGATAGTATATTCAAAAGCAGAGACATTACTTTGCCAACCAAGGTCCGTCTAGTCAAGGCTATGGTTTTTCCAGTGGTCATGTATGGATGTGAGAGTTGGACTGTGAAGAAAGCTGAGCACAGAAGAATTGATGCTTTTGAACTGTGGTGTTGGAGAAGACTCTTGAGAGTCCCTTGGACTGCAAGGAGATCCAACCAGTCCATTCTAGAGGAGATCAATCATGGGTGTTCATTGGAAGGACTGATGCTAAAGCTGAAACTCCAATACTTTGGCCACCTCATGTGACGAGTTGACTCACTGGAAAAGACTCTGATGCTGGGAAAGGTTGGGGGCGGGAGGAGATGGGGACGACAGAGAATGAGATGGCTGGATGGCATCACCGACTCGATGGACATGAGTTTGAGTGAACTCCGGGAGTTGGTGATGGACAGGGAGGCCTGGCGTGCTGTGATTCATGGGGTCGCAAAGAGTGGGACACGACTGAGCGACTGAACTGAACTGAACTTACGGTGTTTCGTTTAGGAGTGATTAGAATGTTCTAGAATTAGTGGTGATGGTTGCACAATCTAGTGAATATACTAAAAAGCACTGAACTGTACACATTACATGGCTGAATTTTATGTCATTATCTCCATAAAATTTTTAATTACATTGAGATTAATTTATCAAATCACAAACATCCAAAAATCAGATAACATGCTTGTTGATTTGAAGATGTTCAGAAACGGGTACTTTCACACCTTGTAAGTGGGAGTATAAGCTGGTGCAACTATTACAGAGAGCATTTTGATATCATGAAAAGTATTGATCTGAAAAGATACATGCACCCCAATGTTCATAGCACTATTTACAATAATCAATACATGGAAGCAATGTAAATATCCATTGACAGATGAATGGATAAAGAAGATGTGGTATATATATGTGGAATATTATTCAGACATAAAACAGAACGAAATATCATGCATTGATACAGGATGCTTGGGGCTGCTGCTCTGGGATGAACCAGAGGGATGGGATGGGGAGGGAGGTGGGAGCGGGGTTCAAGATGGGGAACACATGTACACCCGGGCAGATTCATGTCAATGTATGGTAAAACCAATACAACAATATAAAGTAATTAGCCTCCAATTAAAATAAATAAATTAAAAACAAACAAACAAATAAAAAAGAACGAAATAATGCCATTAGCAGCAGCATGGGTGGACCTACAAGTTATACTAAGCTAAGTAGCTCAGACAAAGACAAATATCATATGATATCACTCATATGTGGAATCTAAAATATGAGAGAAATGAACTTATTTATAAGGCAGAAACAGACTCGGAGACAAAACAAATTTATGGTTACCAAAGGGGAAGCAGGGAGGGATAAGTTAGGAGTTTGGGATTAACACACTAATATATACAAAATAGATAAACAACAAGTTCCCACTGTATAGCACAAGGAACTATACTCAATATTTTATAATAACGTACAATGGAAAATAATCTGAAAATTTATATATATGCACACATATAGCTGAATCACTTTGCTGTACATTTGAAACTAACACATTGTAAATTAACTATGCATGCATGCATGCTAAGTCGCTTCAGACATGTCCGATTCTGTGACCCCATGGACTGTAGCCTGCCAGGCTCCTCTGTCCATGGGATTCTCCAGGCAAGAATACTGGAGTGGATTGCCATGCCCTCCTACAGGGGATCTTCCCAACCTAGGGATCGAATCCACGTCTCCCACAGCTCCTGCATAGCCGGCAGCTTCTTAACCACTGAGCAACCAGATAAGTCGAAATTAACTATACTTCAATTTTAAAACTTCCCTGATAGCTCAGTTGGTAAAGAATCCGCCTGTAATGCAAGAGACCCCGGTTCAATCCCTGTGTCAGGAAGATCTGCTGAAGAAAGGATAGGCTACCCACTCCAGTATTCAAAAATGCCAGAAGAAATAAAGCAAGTAAGAAAAAAGAAATGTTAATGTAGAGTATAGCGTTATCAATTCAAAAAATTTTGGCATAGCAAATAAAAATAATTTATCTTGAAAAAAGTATGATTGACTCAGCAATTCTACTTTTGGGAATTTATGCTTCGAGCATACCATACTTGCACAAAATGACACATGCACAATATCCATTACAGCAGTTTTTTAAAAAACAAGGTGTAATTATCAAGTTAAATGTCCATCCATATGGACATCCATAGGCAACAGTTTAAAGAAATCAATTGGGGCATATCTGTGTTAATACAACGCAGTGAAAAAAAATCAGGAAGCTCTTCATACATTAATACGATAATTTCTGCAATATAAAATTAAGAGAAAGAAGCAAGGTACAGAACAGCGTGTATATCACTCTCCACTATGTGTACAAAAAGGGAGGAAGAATATAGATACGCATGCACACTTCCTTATAGATGCATAGATATCTCCATGGATACTAAATGGCTGGGGTCAGCTGTGGGAGGGAGAGGTTTCACAGCATACTGTTTTTATATTTTCAATATTGAACTATATGAAGTATTATCTACTAAAACTCTTAAAAATTAAAACAAAAATAACTAACCAAACATTATAAAATAGAAAATATTATGAAACAAAAATCACTGACAGTTCTGACTTCTCACGCTCCACTCCCACTTTCACCACCAGTAACTACCTCATTTATGAAATTGGATTGTTATCAGGTAGATTTTCCTACCTATGGGAGGTTTGCCTGTACTCTCTCTGATCTCAGGTCAAGTAGACAAATTGAGGATCCATTATTTCTTTAATGTGTGCAGAACAGTCTTTCCGTCACTTATTGTAATATTAGCAAGATCCACAATCTTATTAGGAAGCGCTTGAAGCAATTTGCATTGTTTAAACTTTGGTTTTTCCCAGTGAGATTTGCCAGTGTCAATACTGATTGAGCTGAAAAAGAGAGGAGAGACGAACAGAATCTTCATCATTGAAAGATGAGGTCAGAATAGTTTGAAAGTGAATGGTGAAGGAACATGGTATGTCTTTGGCATGCCTCCCCGTAGCCTACTGCCAACTTCCTAGCTGAGATGGCAAAGGTAGGAACCCAGTATTTGTACAGTGAAGAAAACTTCGCTCCTGGGGAGCAAGTGAATCTAGGGTTTCCATGCAGGAAGCATAGACAGGCAAGAGAGCCCAAAAATGGGGCTGGGCCACGTCCACTAGACCAAGAGTCAAGGCAGAGATTTTTGCCCCTCTGGACATTACTTCTACCCTCACTTTTGCCTCTTACCCTCACTTTAAGAGAAAATTCCTGTTAGAATTGTGGTCTCTATTTCAGCATGTTCAATCACTCAAAACAGTTAGTATAGCCCCCACTGTGGTTCACTGGCCCTCATTATCCACCCTGCACTATGCCCGATCCAATTCAAGCCAGTTCATTGCAAATCAGCTAACCCATTTATTGGGAGTCTTCTGTGTTCTAGGACTGGTAGTAGGTACTACAGACAGACAGTACAGCTCCTTGAGGAGCTCGCAACATAGTGCTTTGAGATTGTAAATGTAACTACATTTAGGCAAAATATGAAATGGAAACACTGTAGAAATGAAACTGAATCTATTGAAACACCAAGCAAGGAGAACTTATTTGTAGCTTTTGAGCTGAGCTGGGCACTAAAAGAACAAAGACAGAGAAAGTGCCCCCTCCCCGCAACCACAGAGAGCAAATAGCACAAGCAGAGAAAGAGCTGCAAGGCCAGAAGGGCAACGGTCCATCTGGGGGGGAAGGAAAGGGGCCCGAGGGTCTTAAGTACTTTATTTAGGGTTTTGGACTTGCTCCTTAAGGCAATATAGAACTGGAGTGGGAAATCGGCATGCTGGCAGCCATACTTCAGGAAAATTATGCTGGCAGCAGTGTGAAGTAGAGCTGGGGGTTGGGAAGGAGTGGGCGCTTAGAAGACCAGGAGACTGCTCTAATTGTAGACACCCAGTGAGTGGCAGGGGGGTCAGAAAGGAAAGGGCGGATGTGAGCTCTGTTTGTGACCATAAACGCTGCACGACTCACTAAGTGACTAGATGAAGGGAAGAAGAGGTAGGACTCAGTCACCTTCCAAAAGACAGCTTTTACATTTTTATCAAAACCTGCTGTCCCTCCGGTTTGCGCACTTAAGTTAATGGCATAAACCGGTAGCAAAGAGCAAGAAAAGAGGGGCTGATGACAAAAGGAAAATGTTAAAGTCAAGAATAGTAGAGTGATTTAGTAAATTATTATGGCCCATCAGCGATCAGCGAGGTAGCTTTTGAGGCAGGTTTTTTAAAAGGTCATTAAGACAATAAATGTAAAGCATGGAAAATGTTTGATAAACCACTGAGTGAAAGATTAAATGACATTATGCTATAAGAAGGGTGAATACCACTACACAAAATTTAAAACGCATAAAAGGCTACATGGAAGAAAAATATGACCACCTAAAAGCAGCTGTGTTCAGCTGGTAGGATCATGGGTGTTTTGTTTTGTTTTTCTCTTTTGTCTTCTTGAAATTTTTTCTGGGTTGTTATTATGTGGCATGTGTATGCTTAAGTAGACCCAAAAGGTGAAAGAAAGGAAGATGGGCACTCAAGGGAAGGAGGAGGTGTGCTCAGACAAGTGACTTGGAAACATGCTCCCAATTAAGCAGATCTTTGTGTACCCAACTAGCAATTAGAACTTAGCTGGTGCATACCAGAGTCTAGTAGCACTTCCATCTTCATTTTTTATGCATCTAGTTTGGGCTGTCTCGGTAGGGTTGGTTAAGAGCCACTTATATGTCCCTTTGTATTTAGAGGCTATTTCTTCGGCTTTGCACTTTCCAGGCTCTACAGAGAAAATGAAAGCACATTTGAAAGGGCAAAAGGCACTTAAAATTTCATGAACATCCATTACCACCCATCATTATTACCCTGCACATAAACATCAGCAAATAAAAGGGGAAACTTTTCTACCAGGCAATTTAAAGCAGGTTGAAAATAACATTAAATTGAGTCTTTTTTTAAAAATAAGGCTCCCAGTCCAATCTCACATTTGGTCCTTTGCTTTAAAACTACCACTTGACAGGATGGTTTTTCTGCTTTGGTTTCATTAAAATGGTACATACGCATTGAAAAAAGTCAAGCCACACAAAGAGATGTAAAGATCGAAAGTCCCCACCTGCCGAATGCCCTCCTTTTGAGTGCAGTTGCTAATAGTTAGGGATGCAGTGACCAGACACTAAAGGCTGACTTCTCTTTCTTAACGGACTTTGGGCTGGACTTGGTTTTAATAAATTCAATGTATTCATCATCAGTAGTATAGATCAGGGTACTCTGTTCTGATGTTGATGCTAAAAGCAAAGTTTTGCTGCCAAGTGTTGTCACATAAAGGGAGATGTGTCCTGAGCTAAGATTTGTGAGAAAGTCCCAGTTTTTACTGACCACCCACTTGGTTTGTTTGACTCCAGAAATCAGGGTGGCCAGAGAAGCAGGTGAACAAGCCTTGCCCAGCCATCACAGTCTCCTCTCTAAGGACATAAGACACCTTCCTCTCCTTCTCTAAGTATTTAAGCAAGAGGAAAAATGCTCCTACTCCACTGATGAACTCGCTGCTGCTAATATCTAGAGCAGGTCGATGGTCTCTGGTAACTAACTCCTCTGGTACTCTGGTTTTTTTACAAGCTATTCCAGGTAAAAAGGCTGTCAGGGCAAGATGAATACCAAGGATGTGGAAAGGAACTTAAAGACAGTTTCTCTCACCCTCTGAAGGCAGGGTTTCTTGTTATGTATGCATTTGGAACTTTATAAAAAAAGGAATTAATTCATATGAAAACACTCACCCAAATTACCTAGTTTTCTCACTACAGCATGTCCAGACTTTACTGATAATATCAATTGATCTTGTGTGAAGTTTCCATGCATGAGGTTGCCATGTATTTTACTTTCGATCCTGCTAATCAATTTGGTGAGTGCTAAAGAAGAGGTGGCCTTTATGATGACCTGAAAAAGACAGCTAAAAAGCAGAGCAAAAGAGAAAGATGTTGCAGATATGGCCACAGAGTGCAACTTGGCCTGCGGTGCTGAAACTCTGTGTAGATGACTTAATTAGTAGTCCATAAATATCAAGCATTTTACAGCTATTAAGTGGCAAATCTTCAGAAATGATGGAGTACAGCACATTGAAGTCATCTGATAAATTTTCTCATATCCAAAACAAACAACTCAAAACCCGTTTTTAAAAGAACAGTCAGTAACATTTGCATTATGTTGAAAGTGACTAGCTATGCAATTTCTAGGGGTTTGTGATAATTAATAGAGAAGATGGAGCATTCAGAAAAAACCTTTTACTCTTCTGGTCTCTAATTTATCTGTCATTACCTCAATAAGAAGGCAAATAGGCACATGCTCAATTAGTCTAGAAAACTGTGTTCTGCAGAAGGCCTATTTCTGTAATAAAATAATAATGATGATAATAATAGTAACCAACATTTGTAGAGCTCTTGTTCTGCATGTTTTAATTCATGTTATCACAAGAACCTTATGAGGTAGTGCTATTATTACCCCTATTCTGCAGATGAAGAAACTGAGCCTTAACCAAGGTCACAAAGACCTAAATATATTATTTTGGAGCGTTCTGTCCATTAAAGATATGGTGTGAAAGAACAGGGCTGCCCTTAACTTCAAGCTCTATAGCGAGGTCCTCAGACATTCTCAGTATCTCTATCTTCCATTACAAAGCACATTTCAGACTCACAAGTTTACCTATGTTTTTTCTCCATTTCCGTTTGTAGACCCATCTTTTGGAGGAGTACTTTCTTATATTCCCTATCAGCTCTTGAAAGTCAGATGTGCCTGTGTTTACTCAGAATTTCTCTCTATGTCCAATCGAAGCCACGCCCGCCCCATCCCCACCACTGATCCATATTTAGTGAAATCCTTGTTCATACTACCCATTCCACTGGCAGCCAATCTCTTCTCAGCTTTCATCTTCTCAGTTTGAAGAGGACTTTTCTTTTTAAACCTCTCCTCTTGCTGCAAGAGTAGAGCAGACCCTCTACCCTTGGCACCCTGAATATTTTAATGACCTTCCCATGAGCCTTCTGTAGTTATACGTCCTTTTTCTTTCTTTTTTTTTATTGGAGTATAATTGCTTTACAATGTTGTATTAGTTTCTGCTGTACAACAAGGTGAATCAGCTCCATGTACACATACACTCCTTCCCTCTTGTATCTCCCTCCCACCCAGCCCCATCCCACCCCTCTAGGTCTATATGTCCTTCTTGGGTTGCATCAAGCAGAACAGCAATAATAGCCAGTGTTCCAGGAGGACCTGGACCACGAGCCTGAACAGGACCGAGGCTGCTTTCAAGGTTGTTTTGCAATTTCCCTGCTCCGTATTTCATGGAGTTTTTTGATGACAACACTTTATTGCCCTATCCCCAAATTATGACCACTTTGGACCCCATTTTCTCTTCACTACAAAGAGGCAGCAGGCAGGCTGCTAGGCTGTGCCGTGACCAACTGAAGCAACTTATTTCTTGAAGGCAAGAGCCCAATTACAGCATCTGCAAAATAACCAGCAGGTACTTTGATCTCCCTTTGACAGCTCTGACCAACAGGCTACACATACAGAATTAAATGGAAAGAAACTTAAAAGTAAATGTACCAACTCTGAATAAACTCAGCTCCTACCTGTATTGTACATGGGAAATTGTAGCCAGTCCTTGCCCTTCTCTCTGTTTCAAATAACGGAAAAGAAAAGTACATAGTCATTGAAACCTTTAAACAAATGTCACAATTGACTACAGGCCTATTGTTAACAACTACAATCATAATTATACTTTATATCTATGTAACCAATTGCCATCTACAAATCACCAGCAAAACATCAATGCATTTAGTCCTGACACCAACACTGTAGGATAGATAATGCACAGATGTGTCACCCCATTTTCTAGTCTCAGAGAACTTAAATGATGTGCCCAGTATCCCACAGCTGACGGGTCACAGAACTGGCAGCAGAATCAAAGCCTTCAGGCTCTGGATCCAAACATGATGATGACAAATTAAACACTACCAGGATTTCATGCTCTACGTCCTGTACTAAGCACTCTAGTGGGTTATTCCATTCCATCTTTCTAACATCCTTGTGAGGAATGGTCATATTATTATTTCCATTTTACAGATGAAGAAACTGAGGCACAGAGAGTTTAATTAAGTTGCCCAAGGTCTCATAATCAGGAAGTGGAAAAGCAGGGATTCTAACTCAGGCAGCCTGACTCTGGGGGCCATATTACCACCAAAAGGCTTTTACACCTATTGTTTGAGAGGAATTTTAGTTATGTCACATTATGTATACTGTTTACAATTTTTACATTCTGACTCGGGTATTTACAGAAAGTATTTTAAGTGATGGCAGATAATTTGGAATGCACTGTAGGCTTGACTATATTTTGTGTAGTCAAAATATTTATCTCAGATTTAAATAACTCAAAACGTTGGTGCATACTAATTCTTTCAGAATTTAACATTGTAAAGCTTTAAGGCACTGGAACAAATAATGGGAGATAGTTTTGTCACATTGACTTGAATTCTACATAAGAGTGGATTTATTACGTGAATGCCCATTTTGCAAGTAATTGTGTCACTCTTGGAAAAAACAGATTTCTTTGCCAGATGCCTACAATCAAGAAATTTCATTTATCATTTGCAATTCGCAAATCATTCCATACTCCCATAGATCCCAAAACGTGCCTAAAAAAATTGCCACATAGATAGTTCAGAAAAGCAGAGATTGGTTTTCTTAGTGAATTCTTGTGCAGATCCCAAAGAGAGTAATGTAATTTGCCCCTCAATTATTACAGCTGAACCTTGCCTGATAATATGCACTTGAATGGAAGAGCTATTTACCTATATATAATCAGGTATAGGGTGGGTTACAAGTAGATTTGTTTTGAAAAAATACTTACAAATTGGTCCATGGTTATTTCTTCCCCAGTAATGTCTCTGTACCAAAATCACCAGAAAATTATAGGAAAATAAACCATAGTACCAAATACATGAGAGAACAAGTTCGGGAGAAAGACAACTGTGAGGTAGAATGGTAGAATACCCCTGCTTGAAATTCGGATAATACTAGGGCTCTAAATGACACTACCCTTATGGCAGAAAGTGAAGAGGAACTCAAAAGCCTCTTGATGAAAGTGAAAGAGGAGAGTGAAAAGGTTGGCTTGAAGCTCAACATTCAGAAAACAAAGATCATGGCATCTGGTCCCATCACTTCATGGGAAATAGATGGAAAAACAGTGGAAACAGTGTCAGACTTTATTTTTTTGGGCTCCAAAATCACTGCAGATGCTGATTGCAGCCATGAAATTAAAAGACGCTTACTCCTTGGAAGGAAAGTTATGACCAACCTTGATAATATGTTAAAAAGCAGAGACATTACTTTGCCAACAAAGGTCCGTCTAGTCAAGGCTATGGTTTTTCCCGTGGTCGTGTATGGATGTGAGAGTTGGACTGTGAAGAAAGCTGATCGCTGAAGAATTGATGCTTTTGAACTGTGGTGCTGGAGAAGACTCTTGAGAGTCCCTTGTACCATAAGGAGATCCAACCAGTCCATTCTAAGGGAGATCGATCCTGGGTGTTCATTGGAAGGACTGATGCTAAAGCTGAAACTGCAATACTATGGCCACCTCATGCGACGAGTTGACTCACTGGAAAAGACTCTGATGCTGGGAAAGGTTGGGGGCGGGAGGAGAAGGGGACGACCGAGGATGAGATGGCTGGATGGCATCACCGACTCTGTGGACTTGAGTCTGAGTGAACTCGGGGAGTTGGTGATGGACAGGGAGGCCTGGCATGCTGTGGTTCATGGGGTCGCGGAGAGTCGGACACGACTGAGTGACTGAACTGAACTGAACTGAAGGAGTCACTTTAAAAGAGCTGGGTCTAAAATGCCTGTTCAACCCTCTTGGGAAAAAAAAAAAAGAGCTGGGTCATTATTTGCATACCAAAATAGTGGTCAGCCTTTGACTCAGCGATCCCACTTCTAGGAATCTATTCCATAATAGAATCAGCAGGGGTGTATAAAAATATATATACAAAGGTGAAGAAAATCAAATGTCCATCACGAGGTAATTGGATAAATACACCACAGCACACCCATACAAAAGAATTCTATGCAGTCATTAAAACAAATAAGCTACATCTGTCAGTATTAGCTGGAAAGGATATACATGATGTATTCTAAGGCAAGAAAAGAAAGTTGTAAAACAGTATGTAGAATGTGATCCCATTCTTTTAGTAAACCCATGACAACAAATCTAGAGAAATATATAAAATAAGCCATTAACCAGAGCTCTTAAAGTAGGTGGGGAAAGGCAGCTTTCTGGAGATTTTTGCTGTCCATGTCATACATTTCTGTAAAGCTCTAAGTTTTTACATTGACCACATATTACTTCCATAATAAAGAAAAATCATAGACATAGTTCTTTGAAAGAATGGTGTATACTTTAGACATTTCCAATTTTCTTTTAATAACCTAT
Source organism: Moschus berezovskii (assembly GCF_049115385.1). NCBI lineage: Eukaryota > Metazoa > Chordata > Mammalia > Artiodactyla > Moschidae > Moschus > Moschus berezovskii. The sequence continues at coordinate 126,479,905 of NC_142488.1, read as the reverse complement.
CATGGATTTACTTCCATTACTTTCTATGAACTTTCTTGAACCCATTTATGTTTGAACATGCAAAAGAAACAAAAATCCAAGTGTATGGAAGACAGGCAGTCACACTCAGTGTTTTTTAAAAAATCAGCTAAGCATGGTGTACCAGAATCACACTTATTTTTCAAAAGGATTCTTTGGGATTTTCCTTTAACAGAGGACTAGTATATGTGCAGGACAAGAGCAAAGAAAATATTTCTCAGATGACCAGTTAACTTTGTTATGGTCTTCTGGATAGTACTCAGCCCCTGCCAATTTCACTGCAATCACCTCTCCAAATCTGTGCCAGGCAATTCTGGAACTAGCTAGCATTCCTCACTTGAAACAAGAATTTCTAATTCTTGAAAGTGCATTATCCAAAAATAAAAGGCCTTATCAATCCTCATACAATGGCCATCCCTAAACTTTCATCCCTTTAAGACATGACTTTTTCCCCTAAGTCACAGAATCATAGCATTTTAAAGCTAAAAGGTGTTTCAGGGGTGAAAGTGAAGTGAAGTAGCTCAGTCGTGTCCGACTCTTTGCGACCCCATAGACTGTAGCCTACCAGGCTCCTCTGTCCATGGGATTTTCCAGGGAATAGTACTGGAGTGGATTGACATTTCCTTCTCCAGGGGATCTTCCCAACCCAGGGCTCGAACCTGTTTCTCCTGCATTGTAGACAGACGCTTTACCGTCTGAGCCACCAGGGAAGTCGTTTTAGGGGTATCTGAGTCCAATTCCACTACTTTCCCTATTTACTTTTTTCTGTTTTGTTCTCTCATTGACTTTATACCTTACAGTAATAATACAAACCTCTTTATCAATCTGAAGAGAACCTACAGTCAGAAGGGAAGATGCAACTCAAAATGCAGCAGTCTCAAACAAAAACCAAGGATATACCTTCCAGATAGGAACAGACGCACAGCGGATGACATTCACATACCTGCTTTTAATCTGAACAGCCAGATTAGCAAGAACAAATTCACTGTCTTGAAATATAGAATTCAACTGTAAAAGGTAAAACATATTTGTTTTAGTACTCTTGCTCCTCTTTCTTAACCCAGCAAAGTTACTTGAGATGAAGTGATCATTAAGCTGCATTTATTATTTCAGTTGGTTTAACATTTCCATCTGCTCCACTCAGCTTTTTGATTTACATTTTACCTATTGGTATGGGATGAACTGCATCCCTGCAAGATTCATGTTGTAGCTCTAACCCACTAATGTGACTGTATTTGGAGATAAGAACTGAGAAAGTAGAGAAAGTGCAGAGTGTTAGCACTCAATCATGTCTGACTCTCTGTGACCCCATGGACTGTAGCCCACCAGGCTCCTCTGTCCATGGAATTCTCCAGGCAACGACACTGGAGTGGGTTGCCATTCCCTTCTCCAGGGGATCTTCCTGACCCAAGGATTGAACCGGGGTCTCCTGCATTGCAGGTGGATTCTTTACCATCTGAGCCACCAGGGAAGCCTTTAAGAAAGTACTTAAGGCTAAATGAGGTCATAGGGTGGAGCCCTAATCTGATAGGACTAGTGTCCTTATTGAGAAGAGGAAGAGACACTAGAGATCTCTCTGCACACACACAGAAAAGGCCATGTGTGAGGACACAGTGGGAAGCCAAGGACAGAGGACTCACCAGAAACCGACCTTGCCAGCACCTTGATCTTAGACTTTTAACCCCCAAAACTGTAAGGAAATAAGTGTCTGTAAAATAATATATACATAATTTAATCGTTTTGCTGTATGTGTGAAATTAGCACAGTATCATAAATCAACTATACCTCAATTAAAAAGAAAAAGGAAAGAAAGTCTGTCACTTAAACCACCTAGTGCATCATGTTTTGTTATAGCAGGCCTGGTGGATGAATACACCAACCCATTTTCAAGCACTTATAATCATGTCGCATATACTTGAAAATAAATGCTGATGGGGAGAGAGGGGAAACAGACATCATCAGTTACTGTTGGTGAGGGTGCAAGTTGGTACCACCTATCTGGGAGGTACTTAATGATAGCTATCAAAATGTAAAATATTCATGTCTTTTGACCTAGCAATTCCAGTTCTAGGAATTTATCCTCTAGAAATATTCAAGTACACCCCCCTCAAATTTATTGCAAGAGCATTATTGTCAGCATTGTTTCCAAATAGAGAAAAAAAAAAAGAAACAAACTAAATGTCCTCCAAAGGATGCCTGGATTAAAGCCACCACATTACAAACTTTTAAAGTGTATGAGGTAGGTCTATGTTTACCAGCATGAATGTGCCTAAAGACACATGGTTAAGTGAAAAGGAAGCAAGTTGCAGAATAGCATAATTAGCACGATTCCAGCTACTTTTGCAAAAGAACATGTTTGAATCACTGCTATTACATATAAAAACATCTGAAAGAAAATGCTTCAAACTTTTAAGAGGTGTAAATACAATAAGTGATATGAGGGAGGACATTTATTTTCTGGGTGTCAGATTTTAGTGTCTGAATTTTTTACAGAGAGTAGGTATTACTGCTTATTGTCAGAAAAACGTAAGGATAAATAAAATATTTCTCGCATAAAAGAGAGAAGAAATGAAAGTACAGAAAACAAAAATATTTAAGTACAATGGCCTACACTATGTTATCACAGCTCTCCTAGGTTCCCCAAGTAGGGAAACGTGGCAAAGGTGCAGAATTCATATCAGTGGAGGGACATGTACAGTTCTAAACCAATTAATAACACCTCATAAAAAGCTTTCCAGCATTGACATTATAAAAGAGAGACCACACACATCTTCATAGTGTTGCTTACAGAGTGGATAAACTTGCAGCCAAAAGAAAAATCAAAACCAATGTGCTGCAATATATTATGCATAGGAAAAAGTGAAGCCTAGTTTTATATATATCGGGTTGGCTAAAAAGTTCAAGTTTTTCTGTAAGATGTTACATATTTATATACATATATTTATTCACTTTTTTTAGATGTAGCATAAATAGTCAATAGATTATTTACCCATTTTTTTGCAGATTCTTTTACAACACTGGTGATAGGGATCCTTGGCTCTTCATCAAAGACAGAGAGGCTCATTTCAATATTGTAGAAGGAAACTGTAAAAATAAGGAGATCAATTTCATTCCTTTAGTTCAAGAAATTTAACTTCTGTAAGTCTGGTCAAAACTGCTCTTCACTTTGAAGAAACCAAACAATGAAGCCTCATTCTTAAACTTTGCTTAATTTAACTCCAAGGTCAAGAACCAGTACTTTTGGCTCCATATACCAAAGCAAACCAGGATGTGTCCTGGCAGTTTTGCTTTAATTTTGAGGGCTATTCCTTGATTTCTGCACAATTGACAGATATTCTACAACTCCCCCCAAATCCTAGTTTTCATTGGCCAACAGATTTCTAGTCCTTTTAGTGGCCAAGCTGAACATTATCTCACAGGTTCATTTGTACTGAGAAAATGTTTATTTCTTCCTGTGCCTTTCTTTATGCTTCGGGCTTTCTCTTTATTCCCTTGTTTCTCTTGTCTGTACTACCAAATTTCAATTTAAAAATTTTTCTATTTTAGAATATTAAAGTTGAGAAAATGGATTTCCCTGGTGGTCCAGTGGTTAAAGCTCCACGTTTCCATTACAGGGGGCATGGGTTTGATTCCTGGTTGGAGAAATTCTGTATGCCATTTGGTGTGGCCAAAAAAAATATCTATGTATATGTCTATATCTATATATAAAAGCTGAAGGAACATCCCATATTTGAATTATTTGGAAGCCAAATACTCCCTGGCCACAGAAAAGCATTAGAAGCCAGCTGGAGGTGGAAACTGGAGAAGACTGAAACCTGCATCAACGGAATTCAAACAGAGCAAGCTAGAGTATCTTCTGGTGTTTTCTGGTATGTAGTCAACATATTGGCCCTAAGGCCATATAATCCTCTTATAGGGAAGGGGGTAAGGTTCCTGACCCATGTCCACACTGGCATAGTCAGAGCATTAGGAACAAAACGGATGGAAAGGAGGCTTTAAAATGTCATACATTTGCATTATATGTCAGTAAAGGAAAGGTAAGAAAGATGGCTAGAGAATTGTGTTTGGAATAAGGTACCCACTGTAGATACTGTCTGAAGGAGATAAGAAACACCTGTACCCTTCTTTTGCCCTTTCTGCCTTCAGAGAATTGGCTTTCTTTGAGAACACATATCCTACTGTGTGTACATTCTATTATGCCACATACATTGCGGAACATACCTTTGGACTTAAGGGTAACAGGTGAAGTCGAAGTTTTGGTAGATAAAAAGGAAGGTGTGGAGTCCAGCCAGGTTGTCTCAAAAGAGGAAGAAGGTAATGAGGACACATTTGCTGTAAAAGGATGTGTTATTCCAGTGGAGATGAGAGGAAATGGGGCTCCAGTAGCAGTGAATGTAGTGGCAGCTATATTTAGAAGAGAGTCCTGTGTGGGCTTCCCTGGTAGTTCAGATGGTAAAGCGTCTGCCTGCAATGTGGGAGACCTGGGATCGATCCCTGTGTTGGGAAGATCTGGAGAAGGAGACGGCAACCCACTCCAGTACTCTTGCCTGGATAATCCCACGGATGGAGGAGCCTGGTAGACTACAGTCCATGGGGTTGCAAAGAGTCGGACATGACTGAGCGACTTCACTACACTTCACTTCTTCCTGCGCGGGCTTAGGAAGAACTAGCGTAGTGGGTCCTGATGCAGCTGGGATTCTGCTCTAAGCAGATGTTGTTGTAGGGCTAGGTAGAAACATGGCACCAACAGATGGGGTATGGTCAACTGGAGGTGATTTACTCATTCTGCTGAAGGATGGAGCTTGAGACACAGTCCTGGAGTTGGCAGTCACAGTGATTCTGGAAAATGCTTCAGAAGATTTGGAAATGTAGGTAGTCATCCGTGATTTGAATAGACACAGGGAAAGGACTTGGGAAATCCGTAGTGATACCTGCCACTGTAGGTGTAGGGGTGGTTTTGGTGAGTACAGCACTTACACCAGCAAGGGTCCTATTGTAAAGTTAGTGAGTGGGTGTGTTGGTGTTATGTCAGAAGTCAGAAATGTGGATTTTAATACCTCTTCTGGAGAGGAAGATATAATGTGAGGAGTATTGGATCTAGTTGCCAGAGATGAACCTGAAGGAAGACTAGATAAGATCCAAGTCAGCATGGGTGAAGTAGCAGCCTTTGAAATGATAGATTCTGAAGCAGCATCAGAAATGTTTGACGGGACTGTGGTCCCAGGAGTTACAGATGTGGTTGTATTCTCAAATGTGTGCTTAATGTCAGCCAAAGTAACAGGGATAGATTTTGAAGATACTGATAATGAAGGGCTCTCAGACATCCTCAAGGTAGGAAGAGTTCCTGTTACGGAAAATTATGACATTGCCATTACATGTCCAGGTACAAAACCAGTCTGACAAAGAGTGGACTAACGTAAGAACTCTGTTTGCTTCTTGTTGGATGTAGGTACATAAGCAGTGGTAGAAGCTGAAAATTGAGAATCTTCAGCTGTGGGGGTGTGTTCCAGGAAGTCAAAAGCAGAGACTGGGCATTACTAGATGTGGTTCTTGTTTGCAGAACTGGAAACTCAACCGTTTGGGACATAGAAGGAAGAGAAGTCTTTGGAGTAGAGAACTTGGCTTCAGTACTTTGAGGTGAAAAAAGAACTGATGTTGAAGAGGGTGAAGTAGTACCGGATGGAATCCAGGGAGGGTATGAAGCAGGCATATTCACAGACATGACACCTTTTGTCAGTTCAGCTGTTGAAGTATTTTCTGATGAGGAAGTCTACTTTCAGTATTTGAAGAATGATAAATGGTAACTTTTACACTTTTTGTGGATCCTGGAGTGCTCTTAAAGCCAGTCAAAGATGGGGAAATTTGAATATTCAAGGAAGTGTGGAGATTTTCCAGAGTAGATGACAGCACATTTTCAAGGGCACCAGTTCTGGAATAAGTATTTGTGAGAGGTGTTACTTTACCACTGCTTATAGTTGAAAGTATACTTTCCTTGAGAACCCCATGAACAGTATCAAAAGGCAAAATGATAGGATACTGAATGAGGAACTCCCCAGGTCGGTAGGTGCCCAATATGCTACCGGAGATCAGTGGAGAAATAACTCCAGAAAGAATGAAAGGATGGAGCCAAAGCAAAAACAATACCCAGTTGTGGATGTGACTGCTGATAGAAGCAAGGTCCGATGCTGTAAAGAGCGATATTGCATAGGAACCTGGAATGTTAGGTCCATGAATCAAGGCAAATTGGAAGTGGTCAAACAGGAGATGGCAAGAGTGAACACAGACATTCTAGGAATCAGTGAACTCAAATGGACTGGAATGGGTGAATTTAACTCAGATGACCATTATATCTACTACTGTGGGCAGGAATCCCTTAGAAGAAATGGAGTAGACATCCTGGTCAACAAAAGAGTTCGAAATGCAGTACTTGGATGGAATCTCAAAAACGACAGAATGATCTCTGTTTGTTTCCAAGGCAAACCATTCCATATTAGAGTAATCGAAGCCTATGCCCCAACCAGTAATGCTGAAGAAGCCGATGTTGAATGGTTCTATGAAGACCTACAAGACCTTTTAGAACTAACACCCCAAAAAGATGTCCTTTTCATTATAGGGGACTGGAATGCAAAAGTAGGAAGTCAACAAACACCTGGAGTAACAGGCAAATTTGGCCTTGGAGTACAGAATGAAGCAGGGCAAAGGCTAATAGAATTCTGTGAAGAGAACGCGCTGGTCATAGCAAACACCCTCTTCCAACAAAACAAGAGAAGACTCTACACATGGACATCACCAGGTGGTCATCACTGAAATCAGATTGAATATATTCTTTTCTTCCAAAGATGGAGAAGCTCTATACACTCAGTCAACAAAAACAAGACCGGGAGCTGACTGTGGTTCAGATCATGAACTCCTTATTGCCAAATGCAGACTGAAATTGAAGAAAGTAAGGAAAACCACTAGACCATTCAGATATGACCTAAATCAAATCCTTTATGATTATACAATGGAAGTGAGAAATAGATTTAAAGGACTAGATCTGATAGATAGACTGCCTGATGAACTATGGACGGAGGTTCGTGACATTGTACAGGAGACAGGGATCAAGACCATCCCCATGGAAAAGAAATGCAAAAAAAGCAAAATGGCTGTCTGGGGAGGCCTTACAAATAGCTGTGAAAAAAAGAGAAGTGAAAAGCAAGGGAGAAAAGGAAAGATATAAGCATCTGAATGCAGAGTTCCAAAGAATAGCAAGGAGAGATAAGAAAGCCTTCCTCAGCGATCAATGCAAAGGAATAGAGGAAAACAACAGAATGGGAAAGAAAAGAGATCTCTTCAAGAAAATTAGAGATACCCAGGGAACATTTCATGCAAAGATGGGCTCAATGAAGGATAGAAATGATATGGACCTAACAGAAGCAGAAGATATTAGGGGTGGCAAGAATACACAGAAGAACTGTACAAAAAAGATCTTCATAACCCAGACAATCACGATGGTGTGATCACTCACCTAGAGCCAGAGATCTTGGAATGTGAAGTCAAGTGGGCCTTAGAAAGCATCACTACAAACAAAGCTAGTGGAGGTGATGGAATTCCAGTTGAGCTATTTCAAATCCTGAAAGATGATGCTGTGAAAGTGCTGCACTCAATATGCCAGCAAATTTGGAAAACTCAGCAGTGGCCACAGGACTGGAAAAGGTCAGTTTTCATTCCAATCCCAAAGAAAGGCAATGCCAAAGAATGCTCAAACTACCACACAATTGTACTCATTTCACACGCTAGTCAAGTCATGCTCAAAATTCTCCAAGCCAAGCTTCAGCAATACATAAAATTCCAGATGTTCAAACTGGTTTTATAAAAGGCAGAGGAACCAAGGATCAAATTGCCAACATGTGCTGGATCGTGGAAAAAGCAAGAGATTTCCAAGAAAACATCTATTTCTTCTTTATTGACTATGCCAAAGCCTTTGACTGTGTGGATCACAATAAACTGTGGAAAATTCTGAAAGAGATGGGAATACCAGACCACCTGACCTGCCTCTTGAGAAACCTGTATGCAGATCAGGAAGCAACAGTTAGAACTGGACATGGAACAACAGACTGGTTCCAAATAGGAAAAGGAGTACGTCAAGGCTGCATATTGTCACCCTGCTTATTTAACTTATATGCAGAGTACATTATGAGGAACGCTGGGCTGGAAGAAGCACAAGCTGGAATCAGGATTGCTGGGAGAAATATCAATAACCTCAGATATGCAGACACCACACTTATGGCAAAAAGTGAAGAGGAACTCAAAAGCCTCTTGATGAAAGTGAAAGAGGAGAGTGAAAAGATTGGCTGGAAGCTCAACATTCAGAAAATGAAGATCATGGCATCTGGTCCCATCACTTCATGGGAAATAGATGGAGAAACAGTGGAAACAGTGTCAGACTTTATTTTTGGGGGACTCCAAAATCACTGCGGATGCAGATTGCAGCCATGAAATTAAAAGATGCTTACTCCTTGGAAGGAAAGTTATGACCAACCTAGATAGCATATTAAAAAGCAGAGACATTTCTTTGCCAACCAAGATCCGTCTAGTCAAGGTTATGGTTTTTCCAGTGGTCATGTATGGATGTGAGAGTTGGACTGTGAAGAAAGCTGAGCGCTGAAAAATTGATGCTTTTGAACTGTGGTGTTGGAGAAGACTCTTGAGAGTCCCTTGGACTGCAAGGAGATCCAACCAGTCCATCCTAAAGGAGATCAGTCCTGGGTGTTCATTGGAAGGACTGATGCTGAAGCTGAAACCCCAATACTTTGGCCACCTCATGCGAAGAGTTGACTCACTGGAAAAGACTCTGATGCTGGGAGGGATTGAGGGTGGGAGGAGAAGGGGACGACAGAGAATGAGATGGCTGGATGGCATCACCGACTCGATGGACATGAGTTTGAGTGAACTCCGGGAGTTGGTGATGAACAGGGAGGCCTGGCGTGCTGTGATTCATGGGGTCGCAAAGAGTCAGACACGACTGAGCGACTGAACTGAACTGATAGTTGAAAGAGAGTTGTTAGTAATCCTAGGGAATCTGCCCAGAGTGGTGGCCTGATATCTTTGCGATGATTGTTGGGCTGTTGATAGAAATGATAAAAATGTGGTCTTTGGAGTGGAAGAAATAGCATCAGTGTTCTTAGAACTGAGTAGGGGAGAGACAGGGGATGCCCACTGTCCCATTCATGATAGTGGTTGGTATGGTTTTCCCAGAGGGAAAAAGTTGGCTCTGCTGGGGAGGAAAAGGATGTAGGTGTGATGCTGGATGATACTTTAGTTATTTCTGAAGTAATGAAAGCAACAGAAGCCACTGTGTTTTTTGAAGCAGACCCAGCATATGTCAAAGGTGTGACATCTAATGAAAATGTTTGCTTGGTCATAGAAGGCCTGGGGGTAACTGAAGACAATGAAGTATAGAATGATACACCCTGTTGTTGGAAGCATCAGAAGAAACAGTAGGAGGTGGAAAAGCAGAGACCATTAACTGACATTGAGGATATCTAAGACCCAGCCCAGAAGTGGCTACAGAGGTACTTTTCAAACAATCTGAATGTCTGTTTTAGAAGATCCAGTCATTAGTACAGTGGGAGTGCCCAAAACACTTTTAGAGGTGAAAGGAGTGACATTAACTGGCTATGAGGACATCTAGTAGATATGAGTGGATGTTATCATGGAAGTTTTCCCAAGAAGTGCTATAGATAAATTTGAAGCAGAAAGGGCTGTAGTTGATCCTGTCAGTAGACACAGCTGTAAAATTGGCACTAGATAGTCGAGCTGTGGAAAGAGATGGGGACTCAGGGAAGTATGTGTGCTTTCAGAAATGAGAGAGGCAACTGAAGACACCTAAGGCTGAGTCCTAGGTGAAAGCAAGTGTAAAAAAGTTGTGTTATTGTTTATAGGATTTGATATCCTGGTTGTCCGAGAAGTTACAGTATCTACAAAGGAAGTGTCCTGGCGGTGTGAGAAAGGGTGAGTCACAGAGGTGGTGCTTACTAACTTTTTCTCAGTCCTGGGAGTATATACTGAGAGGGCACTCATGCTCCCTTTTACAGGAGACAAAAGTGTGGTAATTGTCAGAGCTTGTGAGGGGAGAGCTGTTTTCTCAAGACCAGTAGACATTTCTGAAACATGGGCCTCTACTGTGTTATTTGAGGTTGAGGTAGATGTAGTCTGTGTGCTCCCAAAAGTGGGAGATGGAGCTGGATTCCCCTCAGGTGGAGTTTCTGAAGTCCAAGGTGCTATGTAGATGTGGGTGGAATTAAAGATATCTGTAGTTTCGTTGTATGAACTCTTAGGTGTCATTTTCATTGATTTTGTAGAAAACCAACTTTCTCTCACCTCAGCAGTTGTTGTATTATCCAATCAGGTAGTCAGCTTCTCTGCATCAGGAAAGGGGGAAAAAGACTCATCTGTTACTTCCAGCATTGTTGCAAATGGAGAAACCTTGATTGCCTCTGCTAGAGCCCATTTTGCCCCAAGATAATGGGAAGTTGTTTCTTTCATTGCCACAGTAGCAATGAATCTTTGTATCATTGCAGATTCTGGAACGGGGGCTGTTGTCTCTCCAAATGCAATTGTACCCTTTGTCTCTGTGTGTTCTCAGAAGCACTCTCCTCAGTAGAAAAAATTGGTTCCACAACAAGGGTAGATATTCTATCTACAAGTGGAACACCTGTTTCCCTTGATGTTGAAAGAAGTTTATTTCCAAGTACTGTGGGTGCAGGGGTGGTGTTTAGTAGTAAGGTGCCAAATTTAGACTCAGGCAGTTTGGTTACAGACGTGACTCCAGAAACTGGAGAAATTAGTGAGCCATGGAGATGTCAATTTGGATAGAACTGTTGTATATTTGTCTGTGGTAGTAGTAGTGATAGTGGTGGCCTTGCTCTCTGTGAATGCTTCTGGTTGGATGAGAATATTAGTAGTTGTGGATGAATGCTCTGTATTAGAAGTACTCCCATGGAACACTGATGTCAACAAGGTCTGATCTGGCCTGGAAGTCCAAGTGATCTCATTTGTGAAGAATATATGGTCACCTTCATCACTTGTTGATGTGGGACCAGACTCAGATTCCTTGGATGTGGAAGCTGATCTAGTAGAAATCAGAGGAAGCATGTTTTCACCACCTGTGGGTATATTCTATGATATATTGGCCCAGTGATTGTGGAGGAAAATATAGTTTCACCCACTGTAGGTGCAAGTGTTTTCCCAGGAGTCAAGGCTGTATGTGTCATCTCAACATCAATAACGGTCTGTACACTCTGAACTCTGGGGAATGGAGAGGATGTCCTGAAAGAAAGTGCCATAGAAGAGGCCTCTTTTGGTATGAAGGTAGATATTGCGTCTTCCATTGTGGGTAAAGAGTCAGCCTGGAAATTTGTAGATGGTGATTCTGTTTCAGCTGTTCTTAGCACAGGTGTCATCTCAATAGACCTAGTTGAATAAACTGTAAATGATATTTCCATATCAGTTGTGGCCAATGTGGATGTTATCTGCTGCTGCTGCTGCTAAGTCGCTTCAGGCGTCTCCGACTCTGTGCGACCCCATATACGGCAGCCTATCAGGCTCCCCCATCCCTGGGCTGTCTGATTTCTAGGAAATAAGGAATCCATTGAAACAGCTGTGAAAATAAGCACAGACTCAGGCGGCAGTGTTGACGCAGTCCCAGCGGGAGTAGCTGTAGTTGAAGTCGGATCCACTGTGGACTGACATACACTTCTAGCAGCTGTAGATGCAGGAAACTCCTGGCTAGCTGTGGCAATATGGATTGCCCCAATACCTGTAGATTTGTGTTTGGGCCAAGATGTTGTAGACATGGGTGTTGACTCAATAGGTGAGAATAAAGACGCTGTCCTCATAACAGCCAACTGAGATCAAGTTACTGAAGGTTTGGATACAGTTGAATTGTTGGTAAATCTAGATGTGTACAGGAAATTAGTAGCTACTGCTGAATGAGAAGTCTCAGTAGCAATGGATTCAGCCATTTTGGTTGTCCTTGTGCTCTCTGAAGATGGGGATTTAGTTGTTTTCATGGAATTGGTAGTAGGGCCTATGGAGGTACTCTTGGTAGACAGAGCAATGGCTGCTGATGTAGACAAAAGGTCTGATGTGAATGTAGCTGTCTCAGCTGTGGAAGTCTTTAAAAAAATTGGCGCAGTCATTGTTTTCAGTGGTGGAGATGTTGTATTGGAATACAGTCAAGTTGTATAATCAGTTGCAAATACAGGCATGCTTTTAGACACCACTGTAGAAGAATATGCAGTCTTTTGCGGTTTTAGTCCAGTAACTTGGGATGGAGTTGTCCAGTCTATTTGTTGTGAAAAGGTGATACTTGTTTCTTGAATTATTACATTTTCAGAAAGAACTGAAAAATTACGAAGCATGTGTTAGTTTGGATTCAACTTTAGAAATCAGAAAAGATTCTTTAAGAAAGAGCTCTATAATGGCTTTTCATATTCTTAAGATTAAATAAGTATCAGATATAAATCAAATCATGTGGTTACAATGAATATTGAATAACACAGGTTGAGCTGTGTGGGTCCACTTTCACAAGGATTTTTTTTCCAATAGTACAAACTACAGTAATTCACAATCCACTGTTGGTTAAATCCTCAGGTATGGAACAGCAGATAAGCAGAAACAACAGATACAGAAGGCCAACTGTAAGTTGTAATGGAATTTTCACTGCTCTGGAGGGTTGACGTTCCTCACTTTCCCTTGTTCAAGGGTCAAATGTACCTGGTTTTTCTTAAGATGATTTTCTACTTTCCAAAAATTTATATATGGTTCTCATAATGCCCTGGTTAAGTAACAACTAGAAGGACATCCATTCCATGCTATCTTCATTAAAAAAAGAAAAAACAGGCATTCCTAACAGAGGGATGCATGGTAGCCCACTGATTAAGAGGATTACCTTTGGAAATGAATCAATCTCTTGAAAGACACAAGTTATCAAATCTAACTTAAGAAGAAATAGATAACTTTGAATAGTCCTGTATCTATTATAGAAGTTGGATTATGTCTTTAAGTCTTCCAAAAAAGAGGACTGGCTTTGGATTCAAATAGATGTATTTTTAAATAATGGTTCCCTCACTTATTCATTATGTAATCTTGGACTAGTTAACCTTTCTGTGCTTCACTTTCCTCCTTTCTAATAAGAGATAATAACACTGACCTTAAAAACCTGTCTTGAGGGGATTTCCCTGGTGGTCCAGTGGATAAGACTGAGAGCTCCCAATGCAGGGGGCCTGGGTTCAATCCCTGGTCAGGGAACAAGATCCCACATACTGCAACGAAGACTGAGCATGCTACAACTAAGACTGGACACAGCCAAATAAAGATTATTTTTTAAAAATTGTTTTGAGAATTGAGTTAATGCATGTAAAAACTCTTAGCATAGCACCTGGGGCACAGTAAGTGCTCAAAAATGATTAACTGTTGTCAAATGCTTATATTCATCTCAATACTGTAGATTGAAAATGTTTTGATCTGGAACACCAAGATTAAAATTTCTTGAACATGCACCATTTATGTATGTATATTTACAAATAATGTGTATATATATATAATAAATTTACAATATGTATATTATAAACAGAGTCAAAATATGTCAAAAGAATGATAAAAATAGAAACTTCACAATATTTTCTTCCTGCACTCTAACGTATACTCCCTAGAATTGTGCACCCCACTTTGAAGACCACTGGAGCTTATCTTATATCTCAATTCATATCACAATTCAAGTCAATTAAATTGAACAAGTATTGTAAATACTATTGTAGATTCTGTGAGAAATGTATAGAGTTTATGGCATGATTTTTTTCCCTCAGAGAGCTCACACTTTTATTGGAAAATCTTATATTACTGAAATATTTTTAGACAAAATGTAATATAATATTTTAAAAACAAAGCAGTAAAAACACAATGAAATAACAAATACAATGAAATAAATAAATGAAAACACAATGAAATAATAAAGCAAGCAATGGAATATACTCAGGTTTCACATCTCTAAAGTAATGAGTTGGCCAAAAAGTTCATTTGGATTTTTCCATAAGATGTTACAGGAAAACCCTGGTGAACTTTTTGGCCACCCCAATACAAAGGATGATCAGCACACTAGCTCCAAGCTAATGAGGAAGCTGTTTTTTAGAACACGTGGGTCTTTTGAGAAATGATAATGTTTGGATAGTGAAAGCAAACTCACACAGCAATGAATACAGAGGCATTGAAAGGATCAGTCTAACTGGAAGGGAGTATGTTGGATAGGCGTACAAAAGAATGTCAGACTAGGATGGGTGGGCAGACAGATAAGAGAAGATAAGATAGCAGCTTTACTTACTACAAGCCAAGCACTGTGCTACTTGCTCTTGCATTTAATGCACCTAACAACCTTGCAAGATAGATATCACAATTAACCACATTTTAGAGTTGAAGAAACTGAGTGTCAGAATCTTTACATGAATTAATTGCTCAAGTTCACACTTGGAGGTCTATCATCTATGGTCTTAATCACTATACCATTTGCAAAGATGTAAATTCTTGAACCAGGAGATTGAGTTGATAAAAAGTAAATTTTAAAAGGTGACTAAGATGGTAAAGAAGCTGCCTGAAATGCAGGAGACCTGGATTCAATCCCTGGGTCGGGAAGATTCCCTGGAGAAGGGAATGGCAACCCACTCCAGTATTCTTGCCTGGAGAATTCCATGAACAGAGGAGCCTGGTGGGCTACAGTCCATGGGGTCACAAAGAGTTGGACACATCTGAGTGACTAACACTTAGTCTTTAAAGAAAATGAATTCTATGGCAGTGTACAGGATGGGTAGGAATGGGAAGAAACTGAGGGCAAGGAGACTTTTTAGAACACTGATAGAGTCCTCCTCCCCACCTCACTCCACCAACCCAGCCATCCACTCTACCTGCACTTGAGCAGACAAGCACTGCTGGACATAGCCATATAGGAGGATGAATTAATATTTTTATAAATTCATGATCACCAACCTCAAATAAGCCTTTCACACTGTGCATCCAGCCTAGTACATTTCTCTGGTCAATTTATGCTCCTACTCTGCAATAACTATTGATATTCTTCCCCATTCTCAGACTTTACCCTCACACGTTTATCAAGTAACCTTGCCTCTTACTTCATTAAAAAAAACAGTAGAAGTCATCAGACAGAAACTTAGCTGTGCTGACTTCCACTCCTGATTTTAAACACATTCCACTTTATTGCAAAAGAAAACAAAACCCCTATATCTTTCTACAGGTACTGTTCTCTCACTCTTCTCCCCATCACACCCCAACTATTTTTAAAAAGTTTATTGGACATCCCTGGCAGTCCAGTGGTAAAGACTCCATGCTTTCACTGTAGAGGGCTCAAGTTTGATCCCTGGTTGAGCTCAGACGGTAAAGCATCTGCCTGCAATGCGGGAGACCTGGGTTCGATCCCTTGGTCGGGAAGATCCCCTGGAGAAGGAAATGGCAACCCACTCCAGTACTCTTGCCTGGAAAAGTTCATGGATGGAGGAGCCTGGTAGGCTCCAGTCCATGGGATCACAAAGAGTTGGACACGACTAAGCAACTTCATTGGCACTGAGGAACTAAGATCCTGCATGCCATGCAGCGCAGCCATAAAATAAAATAAAACTAATAATTCAGTTCAGTCGCTCAGTCGTGACCCACTTTTGCAACCCCATGAATCACAGCACGCCAGGCCTCCCTGTCCATCACCAACTCCCGGAGTTCACTCAAACTCATGTCCATCAAGTCGGTGATGCCATCCAGCCATCTCATTCTCGGTCGTTCCCTTCTCCTCCCACCCCCAATCCCTCCCAGCATCAGAGTCTTTTCCAGTGAGTCAACCCTTCGTATGAGGTGGCCAAAGTATTGGAGTTTCAGCTTCAGCATCAGTCCTTCCAATGAACACCCAGGACTGATCTCCTTTAGAATGGACTGGTTGGATCTCCTTAAAGTCCAAGGAACTCTCAAGAGTCTTCTCCAAAAGTTCAAAAGCATCAATTTTTCAGCGCTCAGCTTTCTTCACAGTCCAACTCTCACATCCATACATGACTACTGGAAAAACCATAACTTGACTAGACGGACCTTTGTTGGCAAAGTAATGTCTCTGCTTTTTAATATCCTATCTAGGTTGGTCATAACTTTCCTTCCAAGGAGTAAGCATCTTTTAATTTCATGGCTGCAATCAGCATCCACAGTGATTTTGGAGCCCCCAAAAATAAAGTCTGACACTGTTTCCACTGTTTTTCCATCTATTTCCCATGAAGTGATGGGACCAGATGCCATGATCTGTTTTCTGAATGTTGAGCTTCAAGCCAACCTTTTCACTCTCCTCTTTCACTTTCATCAAGAGGCTTTTTAGTTCCTCTTCACTTTCTGCCATAAGGGTGGTGTCATCTGCATATCTGAGGTTATTGATATTTCTCCCAGCAATCTTGATTCCAGCTTGTGCTTCTTCCAGCCCGGCGTTCCTCATGATGTACTCTGCATAGAAGTTAAATAAGCAGGGTGACAATATACAGCCTTGACGTACTCCTTTTCCTATTTGGAACCAGTCTGTTGTTCCATGTCCAGTTCTAACTGTTGCTTCCTGACCTGCATACAGCCACACAATTGTACATCTCACACGCTAGTAAAGTCATGCTCAAAATTCTCCAAGCCAGGCTTCAGCAATATGTGAACCGTGAACTTCCAGATGTTCAAACTGGTTTTAGAAAAGGCAGAGGCACCAGAGATCAAATTGCCAACATCCACTGGATCATGGAGAAAGCAAGAGAGTTCCAGAAAAACATCTGCTTCATTGACTATGCCAAAGCCTTTGACTGTGTAGATCACAATAAACTGTGGAAAATTCTGAAACAGATGGGAATACCAGACCACCTGACCTTCCTCTTGAGAAAACTAATAATAAACATCTTTAAAAAGTTTATCAATACTGGCTATCTCCATGCTCCCCTGACCCATTCTTTCACCCACAGTTAGCTGGCTTCTTCCATCATCATTCAACTGAACAGCACTCACTAAGGCCACCAGTGGCCTCCATGTAGACAAATACTATGAATACTTTGTCAGTCCTCATCTTACTTGACCTTTCAACAGCTTTTGATAACATTGACCACTCCCTCCTTCTTGAAATACTCTTTTAATTGACTTCCGAGACAATGCATTCTGGCCACTCCTTCTGGCTATCGCCTTTGCAGACATACCTTATTTTACCTGGCCATTAAATATCAGGGTTCCCCAAGGATCGGTCCCAGCACCTCTTTTCTTCTCACTCTATGTTTTCTTCACACTTACACCAATACACAGATGAATCTCGAAGTTATATTTGTAGACCAGATCTCTATTCCAAACTCCACACTTATATAACCAATTGCTCACTTGACATCATCTGTTGCATATATCTCTCATTAACACCTCAACTCAATATGCCCCAATCTGAACTCTCTCCAAACTGGGTCCTCTTTCAGTATTCCCTTAGTGAATGACATTATCATCCATTACACTGTGCAAGTCAAAACTCTCTCCCTCTGTCTCCTTCATTTTCTTTCATCTGCTATAGCCAACTCATAATCTTGTCCTATGGATCTTACCTGCTAAACATCTCTAGATTCCATCTTTTTCTCCATCATTATCACTTATCACTGCCCAAGCCACCATCAATCTCTCACCTAGACTATGACAGTAGCTTCCCAACTAGATTCTGCCTTCATTCTTGGTGCTCCTCCAATCTGTTCCATAATACGATCAGAATGATCTTGGTGCTCCTCCAATCTGTTCCATAATACGATCAGAATGATCTTTTTGACATGCAAATTTGATCATGTATCACACACACACACACACACCCCTTCACATACTTCGTTCGTTCCGTTGCTCAGTCGTGTCCGACTCTTTGCGACCTCGTGGACTGTAGCCTACCAGGCTTCTCCGTCCATGGGATTCTCCAGGCAAGAATACTGGAGTGGGTTACCGTTTCCTTCTCCAGGGGATCTTCCCGACCCAGGGATCGAACCCGGGTCTCCCATATTGGAGGCAGACGCTTTAACCGCTGAGCCACCAGGGAAGCCCTTCACATACTTAGCTCCCTTTAGTGGTCTTGTGTTACTCATAGGATTAAAAAAGAAAAATTTTTCAGGACTTCCCTGGTGGTCCAGTGGTTAAGAATCTGCTTTGCAATGCAGGGGATGGGGGTTTGATCCCTGGTCAGGGGACTAAAGTTCCACATGCGGCAAGGCAGCTAAGCCCATGAACTGCAATTACTGAGTCCACACACCACATCGAAAGATCCCAGACGCTGCAGTGAAGATCCCACGTGCCACAACTAAAACCCATGGCAGCCGAATAAATACATAAATAATTTTTAAAAATTTTTAACAGAGCTTAAATAAACTCTGCATGGTTTGGTCCCTACCTACCTCTTCATTCTCAGTTTGTACTAAATTTCTCCCTTGTTTCCTGAGATTCAGACCATCAGCCTCATTTTAATCCTCTAATACTGGGCATTATTTTCCCACCACAAAAGCATTGCATATGCTGCTACTTCTACTTAGAATGATCTTCCCACCCTTCTTCATCTGATTAACATCTATTCATCCTCCAGATCTCACTCATGCATCACTTCTTCAAGGAAGCCTACCTTTTTTTGCCTCCATGACTGGGTCAAACCAATCTATTCCAGGTTCTTATGACAACTTTCTAATGACATCCCTCAGACCTCTTCTTCATAGTACTTGTCACAGATGCAGTTTTACATCTGTGTGCATGTGTGCTTATTAATATATGTCTTTTTCACTGCACTGTATGGGTAGGGACTTCATCTTTCTTTGCTCACTCACCATTGCATCCTCCAGTGCCTAATACAGTGCCCAGCACATGGTAAATGTCCAATATATATTTGCTAACTAACTGGACAAGTGGAAATGATAAAGGTTTGGGATGAGATGAGAGTAGTATGGGAAATCCCAATCCTACAGCTATTGGAAAGGAAGAATTGACAGGATATGTTAGCAAAGAGGTTTAAGAAATGAAGATAGAGAAGTCTCAGAGAACTTAACTTCTGCTTTTGAACTAATTGGAGAACAGTGGTGATATTCATAGAACTAGGAAAATTGGGAGAGGAGCTTCATTCGGAAGGAAAACACCCACTTCAGGCTTAGATAAGGGGAATTTGGAATGTTGGTGGAAAATCTAAGTGAAAATGGTGCATAGTAAAATTCAAGACAGAGTCATAATTTTTCTGCAGTTCAAATCATCCAAAATGAAATCGTGCATATTTACCATTGGGAAATTATCATTTTGAATCTACCTGGGAAGCACAACATCTATGATGTAGGAATAACTATGGTGGTAGACAATCTACTAACTTATTTCACTGTCTCAGGTATTAAAATTATTTTTAATTTGCATGTACAGAAACTCTGAGATGTGTGGGATGTTCTTTGAGATTCTGTGGTCATCAGCGAATAGAATGAGTGACAATCAGAAACCTGCAACTAACTGTATAGATGAGTTGAAAAGTTCACATATTTATAAAAAGAAAACAAAGTGGTATAAGAAGTACTTTTTTACTTAATTTTACAACATTGTTTCAATTATCAGAGATTCACATCCTATCAAGCTATAACAGCACAATATTTATTTCAAGCTTTCTGCCTTCAGATTTGACCATTAGTTCAGTTCAGTTCAGTCGCTCAGTTGTGTCTGACTCTTTGCAACCCCATGAATCACAGCACGCCAGGCCCCCCTGTCCATCACCAACTCCCGGAGTTCACTCAAACTCATGTCCATCAAGTCGGTGATGCCATCCAGCCATTTCATTCTCTGTTGTCCCCGTCTCCTCCCGCCCCCAATCCCTCCCAGCATCAGACTCTTCCAGTGAGTCAACTCGTCGCATGAGGTGGCCAAAGTATTGGAGTTTCAGCTTCAGCATCAGTCCTTCCAATGAACACCCAGGACTTATCTCCTTTAGAATGGACTGGTTGGATCTCCTTAAAGTCCAAGGGACTCTCAAGAGTCTTCTCCAGCACCACAGTTCAAAAGCATCAATTCTTCGGCGATCAGCCTTCTTCACAGTTCAACTCTCATATCTATACATGACCACGGGGAAAACCAAAGCCACAGCTGCAAGTAAAAGAATTGTCAGGATCTTGGCTCCCACTTTTACAGATGGCTTTATCACAGCCAATTGGCTTAGCAAACCTGTTAAAGTATCACTTATATCACATTGGAGGAGTGTGGCATCCCAGGTCCTGAATTACTCCCCATGAATGCACTAATTATCGAGAGAAGGGTTCACAATTCCCATTCCTTAACAAATGATTTATGATTGGGCTGCATGCACTTTTAGGAAAACAATATGTCAGACTTTATTTTTTTGGGCTCCAAAATCACTGCAGGTGCTGATTGCAGCCATGAAATTAAAAGGCGCTTACTCCTTGGAAGGAAAGTTATGACCAATCTTGATAGTATATTAAAATGCAGAGACATTACTTTGCCAACAAAGGTCTGTCTAGTCAAGGCTATGGTTTTTCCCGTGGTCATGTATGGATGTGAGAGTTGGACTGTGAAGAAAGCTGATCGCCGAAGAATTGATACTTTTGAACTGTGGTGCTGGAGAAGACTCTTGAGAGTCCCTTGGACTTTAAGGAGATCCAACCAGTCCATTCTAAAGGAGATCAATCCTGGGTGTTCATTGGAAGGACTGATGCTGAAGCTGAAACTCCAATACTTTGGCCACCTCATGCGAAGGGTTGACTCACTGGAAAAGACTCTGATGCTGGGAAAGGTTGGGGGCGGGAGGAGAAGGGGACGACCGAGAATGAGATGGCTGGATGGCATCACCGACTCTGTGGACATGAGTTTGAGTGAACTCCGGGAGTTGGTGATGGACAGGGAGGCCTGGCGTGCTGTGATTCATGGGGTCGCGGAAAGTCGGACACGACTGAGCAACTGAACTGAACTGAACCACAAAAGCCTAAGTTATGTTCTTTGATGCAGCATTCAAACAGCACTGTTACAGAAACCCTTAACAAGTAATGGGAAACTCTTTTAGAAAACAGAGGATGGGAATTAGACATGGTACTTTTATCTAGAGAGGGCTGAACTATAGATGTTAATTGTTATTAACACTTCTTGTAAGCATCTCAAAAAGAAGCAAAAGATTGAGAAAAAGAAAGACAAATGAGTTGAACAAAACTGCCAAGCAGGTGGCGTTTTAAGTACAAGATATCGCTTAGGAAATAATGCAACTTTCATTTTAACTTAGGGGCTTCCCAGGTGGCTCAGTGGTAAAGAATCCACCTGCCAATGCAGGAGACATAGGAGATAGGGGTTCAATCCCTGGGTCAGGAAGATCCCCTGGAGAAGGGAATGACAATTCACTTCAGTATTCTTGCCTGGAAAATCCCATGGACAGAGGAGCCTGGTGGGCTGTAGTCCGTAGGGTAGCAGAGTCTGAGCAACTGAGCACATACACATGCACACATTTTAACTTAAAACCTGGATTTGTATATTTCAACAAACAAATCCCATTGAATCTTTCAGATGAAATGCTTTTAATAAAGACTCAAGTCTTCCATAATTAAATCACAGAATTTTAGACCTGCCTTGGAGATTGTATTCAATCCCCTCACATAGAGACTAGGCCCAAAGAGGTGCAGTGTTGAGAAGATGAGATTTCCACAAGTGAAATACGCAGAGAAGAAATAAGAAAGTGTGCTCTGGTGCTTCAGTTATCTGGTACCCATAAGTGCATACCCTCAATTTACACAGAAAACCACAAACCCTGGAGAAAGAAGGGACTCTAACTAAAAGAATCAAGGATTGGAAAACTTAAATAATAAAAGCCAGGTTGTGCAGATGCTGAACTGCTCAACAGAAAGCAATCACCCAGAACAGTCAGATACAAACTTTAGAAGAGATCATCACAGTGCTAAACCAAAACGTGAAGATACTTTGCAAAGATTTTTCAGCAACAACCTTTCAGAATCTTACTTTGCAGTGGAAAGAAATGAACTATGGATAAACACAACAACCTGGATGACTCTCCAGAGAATGATGCTAAGTAAATAAAAGCCAATTCTGGGCTTCCCAGGTGGTTCAGTGGTAAAGAATCTGCCTGCCAGTGCAGTAGACGCAGGTTCAATCCCTGGTCCAGGAAGATCCAACATGCCATGGAGCAATTATGTCCATGTCCATGTCCACGTCCATGTGCATGTCCAGCCCATGTCCCACAACTATTGAGCCTATGCTTTAGAGCCCACAAACCGCAACTACTGAGCCTGTGTACTGCAACTACTGAAGCTCACGCACTCTAGAGCCCGTGCTCTGCAACAAGAGAAGCCACCATAATGAGAAGCCCATGCACTGCAGCTAGAGTAGCCCCCACTTGCTACAACTAAGAAAAATCTGCACAGCGATGAAGACCCAGCACAGCCAAAAATACAAATAAATAAATAGATAAACTTTTAAAAAGAAAATCCTTAAAGTTTACATATTGTATGATTCCATTTGTTAATGTTTTTGAAATGATAAAATTTTAGAAACAGAAAACAGATTATTTGTAATTGTCGAAGGTTAGGGATGCTAGAAACAGAGATGTGGGGAAAGGGAGGAAGGTGGGCGTGTTTGTAAAAGGGCAACATGATGGATCATTGCAGTATTGAAACCATTAGCCATTCCGTATCTTGACTGTGGTGATGAACACGCAAGACTACACTAGTGATAGAACTGTATAGAACTTAATACACACACACACACACACACACACACACGAATGAGTATAAGTAAAACTAGAGACATCTGAATAAGATCAGTGGATTGTGTCCAGGTCAATATTCTGGTTGTTATGCCATAGCTTTACAAAATGTTACAATTGGGGGAAACTGGGCAAAGTGTACAAGGGATCTCCAGCTGCATGTGAATCTACAGTTATCTCAATAAAAATTCATTAAAAGAAGCAAATGCAAAAGTCCACACCCTGCAGGCAGTTGAACAATAACCGAATGTCCATTTGTACTGGAGAGACCACAGAAGCCATGGAGAGTGGCCTCCACCTTTGAAGGGCTTTTGAACGTGTTTCGTCTCATTCACCTTTTGTGAACAAGAGATCACTTGAGCAAATGACCTGCGTGAGTTTTGCTGTCTGTGTATTTTAAAGTGGTGATAATCCATACTAATTCATAGGGGCCTGTGGACTTAATTGTCATTTGCTCCTTCACCTTAGACCAAATTGTATTATTGTAACCATTGGGAGCTAGAGGACAGAGGTATGGAGTAGTTGAATATTCATGAGGCATTTTGTTGCAGATTACCTTCCAACAGAATATTAAGTAGAACATTTGCTAAGGTACCAAATTCTGCTTGTGATTTGGGTATATCACCTCATATTAAATCTTTGCATTTTTCTAAACCACATTTTGCATCTGATTTTTCTTTCAATCGCGACCTCTGGAAATATAATTCAGAGTGTGTTTATTAGATTTGTGAGAGATAATGGTGACCAGAAACTGTCACAGACACATCTGCCTATGGGGTAGAAAAAATACAAAATGAGCATCTTTAAGATGATGAGGGGAAAAAAGTTGTTTTCAAAATGGTGTCTGTATTCAGTTTCCAGGCAAGGACACAAAAAATGAATCCTGCAATAGAGAGAGAGATAGGCTAGAAGTTTCCATCTCTGAATCCATAGACGAATGTCACCCTGTGCAGGAGAATACAAATAAGGAGGTTTGAACGAACTTCAAACAGCCCTTGCTTATCTTTCATGATGAAAAATGAGTATCGCACAGAGAATTGATGTACAGGGGCAAAACCAAATCTCCTTTTAGCTAGAAAAGCCCATCAGAGCATCCTATCAGAGCTGATAATTGGACAGAAGCCTTAATAGTGGGCCAGACAAATATCTTAGGTAGTATGTAAACTATATACTCAATCTCTGCATATTTTAAGAATGGTTAGTTCATAAAGTAATTCAAAACAGCTGGAGCATTAGATTAATTAATGGGCTTCCTTGGTGGCTCAAACAGTAAAGAATCTGCCTGCAATGCAGGAGACCCGGGTTCGATCCCCAGGTCTGGAAGATCCTCTGGAGAAGGAAATGGCTACACACTCCAGTAGTCTTGCTGGAGAATTCCATGGATTAATTAATAAATCTTAGCAAATCAACAGTTTCATGCACACAAGGACCTTATGCTTTGATACAGGGTAGATTTCGCAGAACTGACTCAATTCAAGTTACTTTATTCTTTTCCAAGAAGGGATTTCTCAAATGCATTAACTGAGTAATTTAATCTACATACCTTTAGGAAGACTCTTCACTTTCATACATTCCCAAGTCAGAACAAGTCTTTGTTGGATAGTGTGTCTGAGCTGAGATTAGGAAATTATGCTCAACATACCTAGAGAGGAATTTTAGCTTGTGATCAGTTCCTAATTGTCACTTCAAGAAATTTCAGTCACCATCCATTCCTTTTAAAAATACATTAGACTTTTGTCACATCTAAAGCCTGGAAACAACTTAAAAGTCTTTCAAAAGGAGCTCATTGAATAAATTTTACCATAGCTCTATTCTATATAATCAGAAAGCCCTATATTTTCTGATACTGAAATATCTCCAAAATATACTATTAATGTAAAAAAAAAAATACAGAGGACTATGCTTATGGTCATGATCTCAAATGTGAAAAAGAAAAATGAAGACTATTTATACTGAAACATAGTTTTAAATTGTTTCTACAAGGATATATAAAAAAATTAATCATTACTTTTAGGGAGAAGCACTTGGGTTAAGGGACTGAAGCAAAAGGAGACTTTTACTTTATATCTTTATGCATTGTTTGAATTTTAGCCATGTATGTCATTACTTTTAATTTAAAAAGTGAATCAATTTTAATGAATAGTTAAATTAATAAAATAACTAGCAAAAATGGTAAATCAATTTAAACTATAAAAGCTTATATTGCTTTGTCTTGAAATTGTACTTTTAATCATGTGTCTTATGAAATTACAAGCCCATGTATACCAAGATGTTTGTACAAGAAAATTCACTGTAGTATTATTTGTAACTGCAGACTTGAAAGCAATTTAAATGCCCATTGATGGTGAGTTAGTCAAATAAATTATAGTATACCTATACAATGGATATATTAATATGAAACCCCAAAACGAATGAGGTGGGTATATTACTAAACATCTGATGTGTCCACCATATTAAGCCAAAATAAATCAAATTGTAAAACTACATGTACATATGCATATATTATTTTTGTTTTTTAAACTATACACACACATTACACCCGTGCATACACACACACATTATAAATCCACAGGAAAAAAATTCTAAAAGAAAAATGACACTTCTGTGGATAGGATGCAGGGTAGGTTTTACTGTATACTTCATGTACTTCTGTATTATTTGAGTTTATTTTATTCACAACAATATGTATTGCATTTATAATATTTTTAAATAGATGCTTTAAAACTAAAGCGAAATTACTAATGATTAGCACTTTTGCCTTTATTATTTTTTAAATAATAAACACCTTTATTAAAATAAACCCCTTGTTTATTCCTGAGATATCTACAACTACAATGAATACTTGTTTATTAAACTCAGGTAGTGTTCATGGTTTTCAGCAAATGTTCCCCCAAAGCCTTGTTCTCATGAATATATAAATATATACATATATAATTTATGAGTAAATAGATTTATTGAGAATTATAACCTAGTAATGTGCTCATTACAATTTATTTTTGAACGGTCATAATCTTTCTATGGAACATAAATAGCAATTTATCAGGCAAAAGCTGAAGCTAGACATGTAGTAACCACTCCTTTTATTCAGATAATTGCTCTCTTTTTCCCAGATGTCAGACAGCAGCATGGAGGTAGAAGAAATTCTGTGGTGTTACAGTTCCTTCAGTGGGGAGCAAGCAGTGATCGTAGCTGATAACCAGGTGGGTTAGCAGCAGCAGCAATTCACTTCAAAGGAAGCTTCTAAGACACTATCTCATAACATTTTTGGGGGCCACAGACTCCTTTGAGGTAGTCTTACAAGCTGCGGAGGGTGAAAAGAATGGCTTTGCAACAGGACAGATCTTTGTTCAAATCCCTGCTCTGCTACATATTTGATGGGTGACCTTCAGCAATTTATTTAAACTCTCAGAGCTTCTTTTTCCTCATCCATAAAGTGCCTGTACACAGCAAGGACTCAGTAAAAGGCAGCAATCATGTTATTTTAGAATATGATGAAAACTACAGACTGTCCTCAGGGGGGAAAAATTCACCTTACATTTTTAGCATGGTGCATACCATCTCAAGGGCTTTGCTCACCCATCAAAGCCATTCTGCACCTCAGGTTAGAAACCCCTGGTTTAATGTTTGAAAAGAACATTTGAAGACACCAGAGTAATAAAAATAACATTTTCTACTCCTTCTACTGTTATTTTATGTTGTGTTTTCTTTAGCTTGTTCATTGTATTGAATTATTTGCATATTATGTCTACCAGGACTTACTGAGAACAAGAGGATAGATTGTACATTACAAAGTATACAAAAGAGCAAAACGAATGAGGGCCATCTAACACTTTAACACTTCAGTTAGATTTAGTCATTTACCAGCAAAGTGTAGGAAAGACCATTGCCATTCACTGGCCAGATTAGGCTTTCAAAGACCACCGCTAAGTATATGGATTTAATAGAGCCACACTTCTGGTTCCTTCCATCAAAGATAAAGTTACTTGAAAATGCTTTGAGTGAGCTGTTCAGGCTTAACCTACTAGTCCTTAGCTCAGTTTTTGTAAGCAGAACTAGCCTGGATTTTTCGCTTTCATTTTCAAGCCTTCACAACAGAGAAAAACCAAATGCCTTCAGGTAGTAGCTCAAAGGAATAGGTCTCCTGTTCCTTTGCATTAGTCTGAGCTCAAAGAAATACAGAAAGCTTCCGGAATGTGCCTCTGCCATTAACTCAAACAGAATCCAGACCATTGGTGAAAATCTATCTCCAGAGTCAGTAAGAACCCTATTAGGCATGGATATAGCCCCTAATCCCTCGCTACCCCCTCCCAAATCCATAAGAACAGTAAATAATATTCCTCTAAGAATAAATGAACATTTCAGGAAATGAGAAAAAATTCTATCTGGATGCTGCTATCAATAACTTCGCCCACACTTTGGCTGCTGCTGACGATGATGGAGACGATTGGATTTGAGAAGTGGAGTCATCCAGAGAAAAACAATCTTAAATTTCCTCCTTAAAATTGCAAAGATATACATGTGTAATTCCAAAAACCCAATTTTCTTACAAGAGTTTCATTTTAAATGGTTCTCCCACAACACCATTGCTTTCAAAAGAAAAATTAATTGGTATACCAATACTGTTTCCCACTAAAAGGGTCTGGGGTTCTTTGGTTAAATGGCTGAGTCTTGGGCTGAGTGGGAAAAGTACAAGATGAGCCTGTAACACTAGTATTGTGCTAGAAACTAAGGAAGTGCTCAAAAAATAATGGAAATGTGTCAAAAGGACACAAGAGCCAAACTGAAGGACTCCCACTGACCAAATCTGGGCCAATCTGAGCATGAAAATAAATGATAGCAACAGATTGTAATCCATTGAATAAGAGTCCATGAGTTCATGCTGATATAAACATATAAACAACCAGAGGAGTAAATAAGTAAATGTGGAAGAAGAAGACACTCTTCCTCACAATAGAGTACTAACTAATAAATATGGGAAAATGATGGAGTTCTAAAAATCAACATTTTGTAGTCATTATAATAATAAGTGATTGAGGCATGAATCATCAATAGATATAAAACTACTGGGTGAAAGTTTAATAAGAACAGGATGTTGACATAGTTTCCAAATATCTCCCAGGAAATTACTTAATTACAAAGGAAAAAAATAGTAACTTTGCAGTGGAGAAATCTAACAGTCATTATCAGAATCAATTGATCAAAGTTACCATCAGCAGTAATGAGACCAACTGGCATCATGAAAAGCAGGGAAAGACAAAGGATCTGTTCCAGATAAAATCTAAAAAGACTCATAACTAAATTAAATGCATGATCTGAATTGGATCCTGGACCAAGTAAAACAAGAGAAATTATTAGGACAATTGGATAAATTTGAATATGGACTATGAATTAGATATTAGTATTGTATCAATGTAAAACTTTCTGATTTTGACCACTGTACTGTGGTTATGTAAGAGAATTTCCTTATTCTCAGGTAATTACACACTGAGATATTAAGGGATTGAAATGAAGTCTTATATCTGCAACTTAATCTCAAATTATTAAGAAATAATTTGTGTGTATGTGTGTGGGGGCGGTGTGAGAGAGAGTGTGTGTAGGGAGTGGGGGAAAATAAGGAGAGCGAGAGGGAGAAAGATAAAACATATGAGGAAATTGGAACAGTCGGTGAAGCTGGGTAGAGAATATGCAAAAATTTTTTGTCATATTCTTGAGATTTTTCTTTTAGTTTGAAATCATATCAAAATACAAGACAGAAAATAATATTTGCTTTAAGTTAAAAGAAAAATGACAAAACTGTGGCAACCTTAGGCCCCTCTGAGGAAGACAGAGCCTGAGCCTAGGAGTGCGTTGTTGAGAGTAGTGAACAGAAGAGTTCTGCACCATCACTACCCTTGCTAAGAAAGACAATTCATCAGTTACTCACAGCAGCACAGTTTCACATCAACAGTTGGAATGATCTTGTTGACAAGCCAAACATCTTTTTCCCAACTAAACACATTTCCACTCAGACACTTCATAAACTCTTCATTTCCCAAGATGTGGTCCCAGAGTTGAGAGTAGTACAAGCTGCTGGTGAACCTAGGAACCAGGCCTTGAACCTGGTCAATGCCTTTCTTGAGAAAATGTCCTAGAACCAGAGTCCCATCAGGTACTAGGTTTTGTGATTGATCCATAATTACCAGTATCCTTTTCTTATTCAAGAAGAGCTCTAATCTGCCTTTCATACCATTCCATGCCAACCATACTGTGTGCCACTGAAATGGAATCAGGTGTTAACGGATGTGAAAGGTCTTGCCAAAGTTGTGCATGATTAGCTGCTGATGATCTCCCGAGAGTTCAAGTTCTATGTCTTCTCTGCCCAGGAAAGTGTTATTAGAAATGTAGGAGAAAGCCATCCAAGCACTTGATTTGACACTCACAAATTGCAGGTCAAGGCATATTGTGAATTGACTTAGTTCAGGAATACTGTTGGTCAGGCTTACATATGTGTCACATTTGTCATAAAAATCCAGCCTTTTTCCTTTTAGTGAGAATGCATCTGTCCACATTTGGAGGAAGGGAAAAGAGAAAACAAATGAAATTTCAGTAACAAAAAAAAATAAATTTTAACATCTTCCTTAACCATAGAGTCAAATCCAGATTGTACAAGACTATTATGAGTCAATACTGGTGCACACAAGCCGAAAGAGTAGATATTAAAAAAATAATCTCTATTTGACATGTGACTTTATTTTGACAGAGAAGTTTCTTCCTAATTATATTTAGCATGGGATAGTATGAAAAGTTCGGAGAAGGCAATGGCAAGCCACTCCAGTACTCTTGCCTAGAAAATCGCATGGACAGAGGAGCCTGGTGGGCTGCAGTCCATGGGGTCGCTACTAGTCGGACACGACTGAGCGACTTCACTTTCACTTTTCACTTTCACACATTGGAGAAGGAAATGGCAACCCACTCCAATGTTCTTGCCTGGAGAATCCCAGGGACGGCGGTGCCTGGTCGGCTGCTGTCTATGGGGTCGCAGAGTCGGACACGACTGAAGTGACTTAGCAGCAGCAGCAGCAGTATGAAAAGTTAGATTAGTGTTCCCAGAGGTCACTGCACACACCAACTGAACAATTTGGGGGAGGGGGCAGTTAGAAGTATGTGGCTAGTGTTTGGGAGAGGCCAGGAAAAGTCAGCTGGGACTTAAAATTTGCTGCCCATAATACTCACTCATACAATCAAAAGATGACCATTTCCATCTACGTAACTGCCTTATTATATTCACATTGCAACAGCAATTTATTTCTCCAATACCTTTTGCTGATCCAAATTACCTGATTTATTCTGCCTCTGGAGATGGCTTCTCGCTGAGGCACTGACAGGGGCCTGAAGGATGGACAACACTGGATATGCAAGGATTCTGTTTACATTCAGGAGGGGTGCAGTGGCACTTCCCGGAGTGCAACCTGCCAGGCTCCTCTGTCCATGGGATTTTCCAAGCAAGAGTACTGGAGTGGGGTGCCATTGCCTTTTCCTACCATTTCCTCACTAAGAGGGCTGCAGCAGCTTTAAGAGGCTCAAGATGGCGGTGACCTGGTGACCATTGACTCTGGAGTCAGACAACCTGGGTTGGAATCCCAGCTCTGACGCTTTTCAGGTAGGTCACATTGAGCAAGTAACCTAACCTCCCAATGTGTCAATGTTTGCTTCAGTAAAATGGGAATTTAGGGCCACAAAGATGCATGAATGCACAACCCAGGGTCACCACCAAATAAGTCTCCTATCAGCCTCACAAGATTGATTGAGGATTAAGTGAGATGATGTGTGTTCTCAAATATTACTGAAGGACATGTGCGTTGGTCCAGTCTTTTGGCAGGCAATTTGGCAGGATCTATGAAGGACAGACGGAGGAGGCAAGGGCACCCCACTCCAGTACTCTTGCCTGGAAAATCCCATGGACAGAGGAGCCTGGTAGGCTGCAGTCCATGGTGTCGCTGAGGGTCGGACACAACTGAGTGACTTGACTTTCACTTTTCACTTTCATGCATTGGAGAAGGAAATGGCAACCCACCCCAGTGTTCTTGCCTGGAGAATCCCAGGGACGGGGGAGCCTGGTGGGCTGCCGTCTATGGGGTCACACAGAGTTGGACACAACTGAAGCGACTTAGCAGCAGCAGCATGAAGGACAGAATAAAGGACAGAAATGGTATGGACCTAATAGAAGCAGAAGATATTAAGAAGAGGTGGCAAGAATACACAGAAGAACTATACAAAAAAGATCTTCACGACCCAGATAATCACGATGGTGTGATCACTCACCTAGAGCCAGACATCCTGGAATGTGAAGTCAAGTGGACCTTAAGAAACATCACTATGAACAAAGCTAGTGGAGGTGATGGAATTCCAGTTGAGCTATTTCAAATCCTAAAAGATGATGCTGTGAAAGTGCTGCACTCAATATGCCAGCAAATCTGGAAAACTCAGCAGTGGTCACAGGGCTGGAAAAGGTCAGTTTTCATTCCAATCCCCAAGAAAAGCAATGCCAAAGAATGCTCAAACTACCGCACAACTGCACTCACCTCACATGCTAGCAAAGTAATGCTCAAAATTCTCCAAGCCAGGCTTCAACAGTACGTGAATCGTGAACTTCCAAATGTTCAAGCTGGCTTTAGAAAAGGCAAGAGGAACCAGAGATCAAATTGTCAACATCCGCTGGATCATCAAAAAAGCAAGAGAGTTCCAGAGAAATTTCTGCTTTATTGACTATGCCAAAACCTTTGACTGTGTGGATCACAACAAGCTGTGAAAAATTCTTCAAGAGATGGGAATACCAGACCATGTGACCCACCTCTTGAGAAATCTGTATGCAGGTCAAGAAGCAACAGTTAGAACTGGACATGGAACAACAGACTGTTTCCAAATCAGGAAAGGAGTACATCAAGGCTGTATATTGTCATCCTGTTTATTTAACTTATATGCAGAGTACATCATGAGAAATGCTGGGCTGGAGGAAGCACAAGCTGGAATCAAGATTGCTGGGAGAAATATCAATAACCTCAGGTATGAGGATGACACTACCCTTATGTCAGAAAGTGAAGAAGAACTAAAGAGCCTCTTGATGAAAGTGAAAGAGGAGAGTGAAAAAGTTGGCTTTAAACTCAACATGATCTGAGAAAACTAAGATCATGGCATCTGGTCCCATCACTTCATGGGAAATAGATGGGGAAACAATGGAAACAGTGACAGATTTTATTTTGGGGGGCTTCAAAATCATTGCAGATGGTGGCTGCAGCCATGAAATTAAAAGAAACTTGCTCCTTGGAAGAAAAGCTATGACCAATCTAGACAGCATATTGAAAAGCAGAAACATTACTTTGCCAACAAAGGTCTGTTTAGTCAAAGCTATGGTTTTTCCAGTAGTCATTTGTGGATGTGAGAGTTGGACCATAAAGAAAGCTGAATGCCAAAGAATTGATGCTTTTGAACTGTGGTCTTGGAGAAGACTCTTGAGAGTCCCTTGGACTGTAAGAAGATCCAATCGTCCAGCCTAAAGAAGATCAGTCCTGAATATTCATTGGAAAGACTGATGCTGAAGCTGAAACTCCAATACTTTGACCAGCTGATGTGAAGAACCGACTCATTTGAAAAGACCCTGATGCTGGGAAAGATTGAAGGCAGGAGGAGAAGGGGAAGACAGAGGGTGAGATGGTTGGATGGCATCACCGACTCAATGGACATGAGTTTGAGTAGGCTCCGGGAGTTGGTGATGGACAGGGAGGCCTGGTGTGTTGTTGTGTGTCCATGGGGTCGCAAAGAGTTGGACATGACTGAGAGACTGAACAAGGATATTTATTGCAGCATTGTTTGTAATTGAGAAAAAACAGGAAAATCTCTATATCTATCAAGAAGTGACTAGTTAATTGTCATCTGTATACAATGGAGTCATAAAACAAAGTAGATGTATAGAGTCGTGGAGTGATTTCCAAAGTTTACTGTTATGTGAAATGGGAGTTACATAAATGGCAGAAAGTATTATCTATGTGCCAGATCCTATTTCAAAAATAAGAGAAAAATGTGTGTGCTGGCAAACACTAGAAAAAATCTGAAAGAATATATACCAAACAGATAAGAATGAGTATATTTAGGTTTGAGGGTTTAGGGGGATTTTTACTTTCTGTGTTATTTATTTCAATAATGTTTGCAATCGCTTCTCGGCCTTTTGGCTAAGATCAAGTGTAATAATGTTTGCAATCTTTATAAATAAGGCATCATATTTCTAATCAGAAAAAAAGGTGGATGTGTGGATAAATGATAGATAGATAGAAACCACTTGTGGCCATACTTGGGGTTCTGCAGATAGAGGTATCCTCTGCTTGTGTGTGTGTGTTAGTTGCTCAGTCATGTCCGACTCTTTGCGTCCCCATGGACTGTAGCCTGCCAGGCTCCTCTGTCCATAGAATTCTCCAGTCAACAATACTGGAGTGGGTTGCCATTTCCTTTTCCAGGGGATCTTCCCAACCCAGGGATCGAAGCCAGGTCTCCTTCATTGCAGGCAGAATCTTTACCATCTGGGCTACTTTGAGCAGAAATGTGGTGTAGTAAAATCCATAAAGGCCAGATTCAGGTTCCAGTCTTAACCCTCCCCTAGCTGCATGAACATGGGAAATGAATGCAGGTAAAAGCATTTAAATATTTTAAATTTCTTTATTAAAGTATAGTTGATTTACAGTGTTATTTAGCCTCAGGTGCACAGCAAAGGGATTCAGATATATACACACACATTCTTTTCCAGATTTTTTTCCATTATAGGTTATTATAAGATATTGAATATAATTCCTGGTGATATATGGTTATCTATGCTAGCTCAGCTGGTAAAGAATCCACCTGCAACACGGGAGACCTGGGTTCGATCCTGGGCTGGGAAGATCCCCTGGAGAAGGGAAAGGCTACCCACTCCAGTATTCTGGCCTGGAGAATTCCATGGACTGTATAGTCTATGGGGTCGCAAAGAGTCAGACACAACTGAGCAACTTTCACTCACTCACTCACTTCACTCATGATGTATATAATTGTGTGTATATAGTAGTGTGTACATGTTAATCCTAAATTCCTAATTTATCCCTCTCCCATGCGAAAGCTTTTAAGACAGTATCTGGCACATAGTGAGCACTATATGAATGTTAAATAAACTAACATCACTTCTCTGTGTCTCGTTCCTCCATGGTAAAACAGGAGGAATAATGACCTACCTCGCAGGGAAAAGTAACAATTTCAGGCAATAACTAACGCTTTGTTCACCTATGTGAGAAAGTTGATAAACTGTAAAGCCCCGTATAAATGTCAGCTGCCCTGTTTGCCATTGTCATTATCAGAGGTCTCTTCTCCCACCAACTCTTTCGCGCCTTCATACATGCAAGCACATCCACACTGAGCCTTTTCTGCAGCCTCCAGGCCCCAAGCAGGGCTCCAAGAAGGCCGGGCTGTGATGAGGTGGAACAGGAGCTTTGTCCTTCTGTTTGGCCAGCCAACCAGCGTTCTCTGCCGGGCCTCTCCAGGGCCTGCTTCAAAGCCACTTGTGTCTTTGCATATGATTATGCTATCCACTGCAGATGTCTGCTTGGATGCTGCCATCTGTTCCCTGGCAACTTTCAAGTTCAAATTGCATGATTGCTCACCTGAAGTGTGTTCTCTCTTGATTTGGTTCCTCTATGTCTTTTTGCCTCTACCCTCTGTTTCCTTTTATTTTAAATTACATTTATTGTTTTTCCTACTTTAGAAAAAGAAGTGCTTTTTTCCATTATAAAAGTGATACTGCACATGCTTTTTAAAAGAAAAAATGGAAAGTATTAGAAAGTAAAAAGATAATAAAGTCAGCCAGAGTTCCACTACCCAGAGACAACCACTGTAAACATTTTACAATATTTGCATTGTTCCATACATGGGTTTTGCTTGTTTCTATGTTACTGAGAACATATTGTGTGAAAAATATGGTGCCCTGCTTTCCTCACTTAACATTATGACATATGTGTTCTCCATGTTAGGAAAACCCTATCATAAACCTCATTTCAATGACAAAGTTACAGCCACCAGGAGTGCCAGGCACCATTGTATTTGTATTGAGAAAACATATAAAATTCACCATTTTACTCATTTTAAAGTGTACAATTCGGTGACATTTAATACAGTCACAATGGTGTACAAACGTCTCTATTATCTATTTCCAAAACACTTTCATAACTCCCAAAGGAAACCCTGTACCAATTAAGTAGTCACTCTCCTCAGCTTGGCCCCTGGCAACCACTAATCTGCTTTTTGTGTCTGTGGATTTGCTTATTCCAGACATTTCACACAAATGAAATCATACAATGTGGCTTTTTGCGTCTGGCTTATTTCACTTAGCATAATGTCTTAAAGGTTCATCCATGTCATAGCGTGTGTCAGTACTTCATTCTTTTATATGGCTGAATAATATTCCATTGCATGGATATACCACTTTTCAAAAATTAATTAATCTATTAATGGATATTTGGGTTGTTTTTACCTTTTGGTTATTACGAATAGTGCTGCTACGAACATTTATGCTATTTGTTGTGCTTGAACATGTTTTCATTGCTTTTGTGTGTATACCTAGGAGTGGGTCATAAAGCAATTTTATGTTTAACTTACTGAGTAACAACCAAACTGTTTTTCACCAGCAATCTATGAGGGTTCCAACTTCTTTACCTCCTTGCCAACCATTGTTTTCTGGGGTTTAAGAAATATTATAGCCATCCTACAGGGTGTGAGTGGTTTCTCGTTGTGAGTTTGATTTGCATTTCCCTAATGACTAATGATATTGACCATCTTTTCATGTGTTTGTTTTATTTACATATCTTCTTTGGTGAAAAGTCTATTGAAAGTCCTTTGCCCATTTTTTAAACTGGGTTGTCTTTTTGTTGTTGAGTTATAAGCACTCTTAATGTATTCTGTGTACTAAGACCTTATGAAATATGTTGAAATATATGACCTGCATATATTTCCCCTTCTGTAGGCTCTTTTTTTTCTTTTTCTTTTCTTTTTTGGCCATGCCATGCGGCATGCAGGATCTTAGTTCCCCAACCAGGGATAGAACTCATGTCCCCTGCAACAAAATTGCTGATTGCCGAAGAATTGATGCTTTTGAACTGTGGTGTTGGAGAAGACTCTTGAGAGTCCCTTGGACTGCAAGGAGATCCAACCAGTCCATTCTAAAGGAGATCAATCCTGGGTGTTCATTGGAAGGACTGATGCTAAAGCTGAAACTGCAATACTTTGGCCACCTCATGCGACGAGTTGATCACTGGAAAAGACTCTGATGCTGGGAGGGATTGGGGGCGGGAGGAGACGGGGACGACAGAGAATGAGATGGCTGGATGACATCACCGACTCTGTGGACATGAGTTTGAGTGAGCTCCAGGAGTTGCTGATGGACAGGGAGGCCTGGCGTTCTGTGATTCATGGGGTCGCAGAGAGTCGGACACGACTGAGCGACTGAACTGAACTGAACTGAACCACAGAACTACCAGGGGCTTCCTGGGTGGTGCTAGAGGTAAAGAATCTGCCTGCCAATGCAGGAGATGCAAGAGATGCAGGTTCGATTCCTGGGTTAGGAAGATCCCCTGGAGGAAGACATGGCAACCCAATCCAGTATTTTTGCCTGGAGAATTCCATGGATAGAGGAGCCTTGAGGGCTACAGTCCATGGGATTGCCAAGAGTCAAACACAACTGGGCAACTGAACACAGCACAGCAACCACTGAACTGCCAGGGAAGTCCCTGTAAACGGCCTTTTAACTTTCTTGATAATCTCTTTTGATGCACTAAAGATTTTAATTTTGATGAAGTATAATTTACCTATTTTTCTTTTGTTCTTGTTCTTTTGGTGTCATTTCTAAAATTCTACTGTCAAATCTACTTCAAGGTCATGATGATTTACCTCTATACTTTCTAATAAAAATTTTATAGTTGTAGTTCTTATATTTAGCTCTTTCACCCATGTTAATTTTTGTATATGGTGTGAACTTCATTCTTTTACCTGTGTTTACATGTATTTTTATGTATACAGTGGATATATGTTTATATATCCAGTTTTCCCATCACTTTTTGTTGAAGATTACTTTTCCTCATTGAATGTTCTTGGTACCCTTGAGACCATTCATTGAGGAAAAAGTTATTAATTGACTAGACATATATGGGTTTCTTTCTGGACTCTAATTCTGTTCCATTAATCCATGTCTATCCTTATGCCAATAATGTATTGTTTTGATCATTGTAGCTTTGTAGTAAGTTTTTAAATCAGGAGGTATGAGTCTTGTAATTTTGTTCTTTTTCAAGGGTGTGTTGCCTATTCAGTGTTCCTTGCAATTCCACATGAATTGTGGGATCAGTTATTCCATGTTTGTAAAAAAGAGCATTGGAATTTTGATAGGGTTTGCATTGAATCTAGAGATCTCTTTGGGGTATATTGCTATCTTAATATTAAATCTATAAACATGGGAGCTTTTCCATTTATTTAGGTCTTCTTTAATTTATTTTAGCAATGTTTGTGGTTTAAGTGTAGAAATCTTTCACCTACTTGGTTAAATTTATTCCTAGACATTTTATTCTTTTAGATAGTATTGTGAACAAAATTGCTTTCCTAATTTCATTTCAGATGCTCATTGCTGGTGCATAGAAATACCACTAATTTGTGTATGTTGATATTGTATCCTGCAACTTTGCTGAATTTGTTTGCTAACTTAAATATCTTTTATTTTAATTCCTGAGGATGTTCTTTATGTAAGATTATATTATCTGTGAATATAGTTTTACTTTTTCTTTCCAGTTTGGATGTATTATTTCTTTTTCTTGCCCAATTGCTTTGACTAGAACTTCCAGCATAATATTGAGTAGAAGTGGTGAAAATGGATATTCTAGTCTTGTTCCTCATCTAGAGGAAAAGCTTTCAGTTTTTCACCATTAAATATGATGTTCACTATGGGGTTTTCATAGATGCCCTTTACAAGTTGAGGAAGTTATGTCCTATTTCTAGTGTGGTGAATGCTTTTATCATGAAAAGTTGTTGGATTTTGTCAAATACTTTTTCTACATCAATTAATATGATCATGTGTCTTTTTCCTTCAATCTATTCATGTAGTGTCTTGTATTGCTACATTAATTTTTATATGCTGAACCACCTTTGCATTCCTGACATAAATTCCACTTGGCCAGGGTAGATAATCCTCTTAATATGCTACTGGATTTTGTCTGTTAGCATTTTGTTAAGAATTTTTGTATCTGAGGGTGTTCAGGGCCGATGCACTGGGATGACCCTGAGGGATGGGATGGGGAGGGAGGTGGGAGGGGGGTTCAGGATGGGGAACAAATGTACACCCATGGCTGATTCATGTCAATGTATGGCAAAAACCACTACAATATTGTAAAGTAATTAGCCTCCAATTAAAATAAATAAATTAATTTTAAAAACAATTTTCGCATCAAAATTCATATGGGATATTGATCTGTATTTTTCTTTTCTCAGGATGTCTTTATCTATCAGCTACCATTTTTAAACCCTCTAGCAGATTGATATAGCAAGATCATGCTCCAGGTCTTTCTCTGGCAGAGCCTGAGGGAAAATAATATTCTTGCCACAATAGTTCAGTTCAGTTCAGTTCAGTCGCTCAGTCGTGTCCGACTCTCCGCGACCCCATGAATCACAGCACGCCAGGCCTCCCTGTCCATCACCAACTCCCGGAGCTCACTCAAACTCATGTCCACAGAGTCGGTGATGCCATCCAGCCATCTCATTCTCTGTCGTCCCCTTCTCCTCCCGCCCCCAAACTTTCCCAGCATCAGAGTCTTTTCCAGTGAGTCAACTCGTCGCATGAGGTGGCCAAAGTATTGCAGTTTCAGCTTTAGCATCAGTCCTTCCAATGAACACCCAGGATTGATCTCCATAGTTACTCAGTATGTAATTTTGTTTTTTGCTAAATTCCAAAGCTGTTTGCCTGACGATGCCAAGTTTAAGCAATTTTTAAGCAGAATTGAATTCACTGAGCATTAAACAATGCCAGTTTCCCCCAGAAGGCTCCTGCTTTTTATTATCTGATTTTCAGGGCAGTAGTATAACTGGAGCCTTGGCCTCTACTGCCAGTTTCCAGTGCCCAGCATAATGGTTGGCGCATAGTAGGTCCTTTATTGCTATATACTGAATATAATGGTTGTGCCCTGTATTAGGGCACTGAGTTGGAGACTAACAAGTGGGTAGATGGAGGGCTGTCCATTGTGCAAAAGTTAGCCATGTGGGTGAAGCATCCGGCATAGGATGAGAAATTCTGAACTACAAACTGAACTTGTGCGCCCTGCCCTCTGTTTTAGAAAATCTTTGGCAAGATATCAAGAGAGAGTTCACTCTCCCTATCAGACCCCAAAAGTAACAAATACATTCATTGTAAAAGTCAGTGAGGGAATTCCTTGGCAGACCAGTGGTTAGTACTTGGCACTGTCACTGCTGTGACCCAGGTTTAATCCCTGGTCGAGGAACTAAGATCCTGCAAGTAGCACAGCCAAAAATAAATAGATGATAGATAGATAGAGAGAGAGACAAATTTTAAAAAATAAAATAAGTAAAAGTCAGTGAATAAAAAGTTGAGAATTCTAGGGACTTTCCTGGTGGTCCAGTGGTTGAGAATCCACACTTCCACTGCAGGGGGCACAGGTTAGATCCTGGGTTGGGGAATAAGATCCTACATGCCATGTGGCCACACACAAAAAAAATTAGAACCCTAAGAGGTAGATAATCAGAATGATTTTTTTTCAGCAAAGTCCCTTTGTTTTCTGAAGACAGGATTAGTAATCATTAGATATGTTCTATACTTGCTTTCCTGTCCTCTCTTGGTAAAGATTCTCCTTGAAATATTAAAGTGTTTCAAAGGTTAGGGGACTGAGATTTCAGGAGCGCTGCTCGGCACCATCTTAGGAGGAGTGAACAAATGGGGTTCCTCCCTGGCCAGGCACTGTGGGCATGATCTGGTCACTGTTTCCCCCAATAAAGTAACCGCTTTCCTGTGTCTGAGTGGAATAAGTTGCCAGGGAGCTGTAAGCAAAGTACCACAAACAACAGAAATGTATTGTCACACAGTTCCGGAGGCTAGAAGTCTGAGGTCAAAGTGTAGGCAGGGTTGTTTCCTTCTGAGGCCCCTGAGGGAAAAATCTGTTCCTGGCCTCTCTCCTAGTTTCTGGTGGTTTACGGGCAATATGGGGTGTTCTGTGGCTTCTGCTACATCACCCTAATTTCTGCCTTTATCCTCCCATGGCCTTCTTCTTGTGTGCCTGTCTGTGTCCAGACAAATGTCCCCTTTGTTTAAGGACCACCAGTCATATTGGATTAGGGGTCCATACTACTACAGCGTAACTTCATCTTTTTAATAATGTACTAATTATGTTTGTAGGAGAAGGCAATGGCAAGCCACTCCAGTACTCTTGCCTAGAAAATCCCATGGATGGAGGAGCCTGGTAGGCTGAAGTCCGTGGGGTCGTTATGGGTTGGACACGACTGGGCGACTTCACTTTCACTTTTCACTTTCACACATTGGAGAAGGAAATGGCAACCCACTCCAGTGTTCTTGCCTGGAGAATCCCAGGGACGGGGGAGCCTGGTGGGCTTCCGTCTATGGGGTCACACAGAGTCGGACACGACTGAAGTGACTTAGCATTAGCATAGCAATTATGTTTGTAATAACCCTATTTCCAAACATGGTCACATTCTCAGGTGCTGAGGGTTAAGACTTCAACATATGAATTGTGGGAGGGATACAATTCAACTCATAATACTGCATAAGACTCAAAGCCCAGCTAACCACCTGGCAATACCTCCTGTCCAAGGAGGGGGAGGAATCAGAGCTCATTTGAGGGAAGGGGCTTCCTAGAGTCGTTGGCTGTACCAGTCCTGTAAAGAATCTGCCGATTCTGCCAAGGGTATACCATGCCTGCCTCAACGAAGGAAATGTCATTACTCATAAAAGGGCTCTTCTGGCTCTTAGTACACAAATCTTTGCAAAAGAGTATCCAAGAGCATTGAAAAATTTAGTAGACCAGCCTTGGCTGTCCAAGTAGATATAGTAGATACGTGCTTGATACTGGGGAGCTCCATTATTCACATCACTGTGGCCATCACATAGACAGCCAGCCACATGATGAGGGCTACTGCCATCCACTGACTATACTTCCCTCTGGTCTTGTGAGTAACCAACTATTCTTTAGATAAATCCTTGTACACTGTGAGATTGCAAATTGGTGCAGTCACTATGTAAAATGGTGCGGAGCTCCTCAAAAAACTAAAAATAGAGTTACCATATGACCCAGCAATTCCACCATCTGGTATATATTTGGAAAAAATGAGAACACTGATTAGAAAAGATACATTCACCCAGTGATCAAAGTAGCACTATTCACATAGCCAAAATATGGAAGGAACCTAAGTGTCCACTGACAGATGAACAGATAAAGGAGGTGTGGTACTTATGGTACAGTTTCCAAACTGAACCTTAATACTGATGCAGCTTAATAAGGCAAAGGGATCCTGACAATGTTGATATGACTAATATTTTGATATTATTGACAATAATATTTTATATAAGTATTAACATTTTTTAAAATATATATATACACACAATGGAATATTATGCATCCATAAAGAGAATGAAATTCAGCCACTTGCAGCAACTCAGATGAACCTAGAGAATATTATGTTTAGTGAAATAAGTCAGACAGAGAGATACACTATGATATCATTTATACATAGACTCTAGAAAGTAACACAAATGAATGTATATGCGAAACAGACTCACAGATATAGGAAATAAACAAGTAGTGGAGGAAGGGATAATATAGGAGTAGGGGATTAAGAATTACACATTATTATTAGAAAATAAGCTACAAGGATATATTATATAGCACAGGCAATTCTAGTCATTATCTTGTAATAATTCTTAATGGATTATAATCTGTAAAAATATTGTCACTATGCGGTACAGCGGAAACTAATATAATATTGTAAATCAATTATACTTCAATAAATTTTAACTAATTTAAACAGATGGTATACTAACCTGGAACTTTACATACAGAAAAAAATTTCCTACCATCAATGAATAAATTTGCCCTCTACAAACGTAAAAACAAAAATGAAAAAAAGCAGGTCTTCCATATATAGAAGCATCCAACTTTGAGCTTCATTTCTCTCACCACTCCAGTCACAGAGTTATCCAACATGGCCTCTCCTCCAGATCATGTATGTGGCTTGCCAAGAGTTCTTGGAATAGGAGGCAGAGGAATCACCTTCACAAAGGTAATGAGATTGTCCCTTCAAATCTTGCATCCAAGGCCCATGTCCCACTCAACAAAATAGATGTTCTTATTCATAAAGCCAGAAGCATCCTGGAACATTCATTTACTCAACAATGATGGTCACTGAGCCCTGATCATGTGGCAGTGTTGGAATACGGTGATGAGTGAACACATGTCCACACCAGGTCCCTGGCCTTAACATTCCAGAGAGAGAGAGAGGCAATCACTCAACAATAGAAGAACTATGAACTCTGAACTGTGCTCTGAAGGAAATGAAAAGGCTGATGAGCTAGAAAATGGGGGAGGAGCGTGGATCAGGAATGTCTACATTCAATCAAATAGTTAAGGACAACCTCTCTGAAGAAGAGTCACTTTAGTCCTAGGAGATGAAAAAGAGCTAGGGTTACAAAGATGTGAAGTAAGAGCGACCCAGACATGGGTAATAGTATATGCAAAGGCCTTGAGATGGGACTGTGCTTGCCACACTCAAGGACTAGAAAGGTGTGTCTGGAGTGAGAGAGAGGAAATGTGGTAGGAAATGAGGCCCAAGAGGCACTGGGAAACCAGACCATGCAGCGCTTTTTAGGGCTAATTACAGAGTATCCTAATTTTGATGGAGATGAGCTGACAAGTTTTGAGTAAAAGAGTGACTGACTTAGTACTTTGAAGGATTTCGCTGATTGCTCTGTTGAATAGGCTATCAAAGAGCAAAAGTAAAAGCTGGGACCCACAAGTCCATTCCCTGTGTCTGCATCTCTATTCCTGCCCTGCAAATAGATAGCTAGTGGAAAACAGCTGTATAGCACAGGGAGCTCAGCTGTGTTGACCTAGAAGGGTTGGATGGGGGATGGTGGGAGGAGGTTCAGGAGGGAGGGGATATATGTATACTTATGGCTGATTCACTTCCTTGTACAGCACAAACTAACAAAACATTGTAAAGCAATTATACTCCAATTTTTAAAAAATAAAAAATTGTTTTTAAAAAGCAGGGAACCCAGAAGCTATTTCTGCTTTATTCTTTCCCTTCTCTTTCCCCTTTCCCCTCCATTCTGCAGCCATTCAGTTCCTGACCTCAGTCTTCACCCGATCCTTGCTGGTACTGCTCTCATCCTTTAGGCCTTATGACAGATTTGGTTTCTTCTTGTTGACCCTTGAAATGCTCTCCATGGACGTGGTTTTCCTCCATACTCTGGCCTCATCCAGCGATGGCATCTGAATCACCTTCTGCCCGATCTAGGCTTGACCTCACCCTGTCTCCCACGAAGACCCTCGCAGTTGGGAAGCTGGAGACTCATCTGTAGTCCGATGGGGACTGTTTCAAGAACCAATTTTTTTTTTCCAGAAAAGATGATGAAGTTCTCACCAATTGAAGGACAATGAAAACACCTGAAGTAACAGGCAAATTTGGCCTTGGAGTACAGAATGAAGCAGGGCAAAGGCTAATAGAATTCTGCCAAGAGAACACACTGGTCAAAGCAAACACCCTCTTCCAACAACACAGGAGAAGATTCTACACATGGACATCACCAGATGGTCAACACCGAAATCAGATTGATTATATCCTTTGCACCCAAAGATGGAGAAGCTCTATACAGTCAGCAAAAACAAGACCGGGAGCAGACTGTGGCTCAGATCATGAACTCCTTATTGCCAGATTCAGACTTAAATTGAAGAAAGTGGGGAAAACCACTAGACCATTCAGATATGACCTAAATCAAATCCCTTATGATTATACAGTAGAAGTGAGAATAGATTTAAGGGACTAGATCTGATAGAGTGCCTGATTAACTATGGACGGAGGTTCGTGACATTGTACAGGAGACAGGAATTAAGACCATCCCCAAGAAAAAGAAATGCAAAAAAGCAAAATGGCTGTCTGAGGAGGCCTTACAAATAGCTGTGAAAAGAAGAGAAGTGAAAAGCAAAGGAGAAAAGGAAAGATATAAGCATCTGAATGCAGAGTTCCAAAGAATAGCAAGGAGAGATAAGAAAGCCTTCCTCAGCGATCAATGCAAAGAAATAGAGGAAAACAACAGAATAAGAAAGACA
The DNA here is from genome assembly GCF_049115385.1 of Moschus berezovskii. Lineage (NCBI taxonomy): Eukaryota > Metazoa > Chordata > Mammalia > Artiodactyla > Moschidae > Moschus > Moschus berezovskii. The sequence continues at coordinate 126,435,715 of NC_142488.1, read as the reverse complement.
AGAGATCTCTTCAAGGAAATTAGAGATACAAAGGGAACATTTCATGCAAAGATGGGCTCGATAAAGGACAGAAATGGTATGGACCTAACAGAAGCAGAAGATATTAAGAAGAGGTGGCAAGAATACACAGAAGAACTATACAAAAAAGATCTTCACGACCCAGACAATCACAATGGTGTGATCACTCACACTCACCTAGAGCCAGACATCCTGGAATGTGAAGTGAGGTGGGCCTTAGAAAGCATCACTACGAACAAAGCTAGCGGAGGTGATGGAATTCCAGTTGAGCTATTTCAAATGCCGAAAGATGATACTGTGAAAGTGCTGCACTCAATATGCCAGCAAATTTGGAAAACTCAGCAGTGGCCACAGAACTGGAAAAGGTCAGTCTTCATTCCAATCCCCAAGAAAAGCAATGCCAAAGAATGTTCAAACTACCACACAATTGCACTCATCTCACATGCTAGTCAAGTCATGCTCAAAATTCTCCAAGCCAGGCTTCAGCAATACGTGAACCGCGAGCTTCCAGATGTTCAAGCTGGTTTTAGAAAAGGCAGAGGAACCAGAGATCAAATTGCCAACATCTGCTGGATCATCAAAAAAGCAAGAGAGTTCCGGAAAATCATCTGTTTCTGTTTTATTGACTATGCCAAAGCCTTTGACTGTGTGGATCACAATAAAATGGAAAATTCTGAAATTGAAGGGAATATCAGACCATCTGACCCACCTCTTGAGAAACCTGTATGCAGGTCAGGAAGCAACAGTTAGAACTGGTTCCTAATAGGAAAAGGAGTACTTCAAGGTTGTATATTGTCACCCTGCTTATTTAACTTCTATGCAGAGTACATCATGAGGAACCCTGGACTGGAAGAAGCACAAGCTGGAATCAAGATTGTTGGGAGAAATATCAATAACCTCAGATATGCAGATGACACCACCCTTATGGCAGAAAGTGAAGAAGAACTAAAGAGCCTCTTAATGAAAGTCAAAGAAGAGAGTGAAAAAGTTGACTTAAAGCTCAACATTCAGAAAACTAAGATCATGGCATCCGGTCCCATTACTTCATGGCAAATAGATGGGGAAACAGTGGAAACAGTGGCTGACTTTATTTTTCTGGGCTCCAAAATCACTGCGGATGCTGATTGCAGCCATGAAATTAAAAGACGCTTGCTCCCTAGAAGGAAAGTTATGACCCACCTAGATAGCATATTAAAAAGCAGAGACATTACTTTGTCAACAAAGGTCTGTCTAGTCAAGGCTATAGTTTTTCCAGTGGTCATGTATGGATGTGAGAGTTGGACTATAAAGAAAGCTGATCACTGAAGATTGATGCTTTTGAACAGTGGTTGTAGAAGACTCTTGAGAGTCCCTTGGACTGCAAGGAGATCCAACCAGTCCATCCTAAAGGAGATTAGTCCTGGGTATTCATTGGAGGGCCTGATGTTGAAGCTGAAACTCCAATACTTTGGCCACCTGATGCGGAGAGCTGACTCATTATAAAAGACCCTGATGCCGGGAAAGATTGAGGGCAGGAGGAGAAGGGGAGGACAGAGGATGAGATGGCTGGATGGCATCACCGACACAATGGACATGGGTTTGTGTGGACTCCGGGAGTTGGTGATGGACAGGGAGGCCTGGCGTGCTGCAGTTCATGGGGTCGCAAAGAGTCAGACACGACTGAGTGACTGAACTGAACTGAACTGAACCTAAAGCAAACATTGTGTTGATTCATGAATTTGAAGGTTTAAAATCAATACATTTATTGTAATTTTCATTGATCAATGACATTCCTCACAAAACCCATTTTAATCTTCAGCTTTTTCTTCCATGACTTCACTAAATACTTCTAGGTCCCTCTATTCCTAGATCCCTCTTTACCCACCACACACACAAAATCCACTTAGAGTTTGTGTCACACACACCACCACCATACAGGTGTTCAAAGTTTTATAATTTCAAACTGCATTAATTTATTAAATCAACAAATATGTACTGACCGCCTCAGCTGTGTGTCAAGACCTATGCTGGATGCTTTGGATAAAGAAACAGGACAAACATCCTGCCTTTGAGGAAACTGGGAAAAGATAAATCAACATCTTAGCAAGCAGTCAAGGCCAGGTAACAGAGTTGCCACTGTGACCCCTAGATCCAATTTCAAGGTTCATTATAAGAAACAGAGTTTCCCATCAGGCCCTGCACACAGACAGTATTTGTTGCTGATGGCGATGATGATTTGGTATTTTTCCAGAAGATCAGCTCTCAAATCTGAGGGCCATTCCAATTAAACCCGAAGTATATTTCATCAAGGAATTGTCACTCATTGGCATGTATGGCCTTTTAGCTAAAGACTGATGTGCTAAATGAGCAATGTTATCTTACTGAATTCACTTAACATGAATGACATTGCAGTTTTCCAAAACAATCTCACTCTTAAGTCTCCAAATTAGCAGCTACTGCAGTTCAACTGTCTCAATCATCTATTTGCTGCAGAATAGAAACAAAGACAGAATCTATCTCTGTTCTGACCACAGTCTAGTCAAGGGTTGGGCCTCCCAGGTCAGATACACGTTCTTCACCGTGAATCAGTGACCGGCTTTGGGCACACCTCAGCTTTCCCATGTGTATTCTATGATTGTTGCTATATATATAATAGAGATAGGAAGATGATATCATAATGCTCCAGGGAGCTTTAAATAAAGCATTATGCATAAAAGAAAACAGTCTAAAAGTAAAACCAAAGCTTCAGTTAGGTGCGGATTGGCCCCCAAATGGCATTTCAGAGTTTCATTAAGAAATGTCAAAGACAGCAGTAGTCCAAGCTTTTGTCTACTTGAGGCCAGTTCTCCATCCATCACAGGTAATCCTGAGTGAGTGGATTCACTTGCTGAAGCTCCAACTTGTCATATAGCCATATGAACCAACAGGAAGCCGTTAAGAGGCAACCCAACAATTTGTCAAATACTTTATTTCAATAACCTACTGTCCACAAGATATTAAAAGAGTTAATAAGAATACATTTTCTTACCTGAGATAAAGATAAAACTTGACATGAGAATGGTTCCATAAAGCTTCTGATATATAATGTGTTCTTTCAATGTTTAAACCTGCAATCAAAAAACCAGAAATAAGCTGAGCTCAGAGTCAGAACAAACAATTTCCAAGCATGTGTGACTATACTTGTCCTTCACATCCCACACAAGACTTTTCCCATTGCTCAAAGCCAACATTTGTTGTTGCTGATTAGTCGCTCAGTCGTGTCTAACTCTTGTGACCCCATGGACTGTAGCCCTCCAGGATCCTCTGTCTATGGGATTTCCTAGGCAAGAATACTGGAGTGGTTGCCATTTCCTTCTCAAGGATCCCGCCCCAGAAATCGAAACTGCGTCTCCTGCATTGGCAGGAGAGTTCTTTACCACTGAGCCACTAGGGAAGCCCCAAAGCTGACATAGTCAGCCACAATATAGATGCTTGTCTGAGTTATGCAGCTTGGCTGCTGCCTCATCAACTGATTTATTTGCATATCCATTTAACACATTTTATTGAGTGCCTACTATGTGGCAACACTGTGTTACACACTGGGAATACAGTGCTGGAAAGACAAGACAGAGATACCTGCTTTCATGGGGCAGTTAGCCCAGAGTGGAACTCAGTCATTAAATGTATAATTACAAAAAGTGATATATTCAACCTTTTTTCTTTAAATCTTAGGAATCGTTGTTTTTTTTTTTTAATTGGAGTATACTTGCTCTACAATGTTATTTTCTGCTGTATAACAAAGTGACTCAACTGTTTGTATACATATATCCCCTTCCTCTTGAGCTGCCCCCACCTTCCCCACAGGTGATACATTCAACCTTAATGTACACAACTTCACCCCAACTTGCCGTTTTAATGATCCTAAACTTTTTGGAGGAAGCATTATGCAAGATCTGATGGACAAAAGTAACTCATCAAATCACTGCTATTTCTAAAAGCTCATCTGTTTAGAGAAACCTAACTATCTTCTTACGTTGACCCACCTTCTCTCCTTACATAATCATAACTAAAGCTGCTTATTTGGGAAACATACTGGAAGTCCTCCTTGCTCCAACCAAAAGTGGTATTAAAACTACAAATCCTATGGAAACTATTACAGAAGTTTGGCAGTAAGGCACTGGTGGGTATTTCCTGATTTTAAATAAAATACACTTCTGAATGATTTACCACTGACTTTAACATTTTTTCTATAGAATAAGGCAACATATTGTATTTCTTTCTGCTTCTAAGCAGGGTTTGGAATGAATAGACTCACTTTATATTTAAAGTAACAGAAGCCAATTAGGAAACCAAATGAGTCTTGGGCATGCTATGAGCACCAGCAATTAATAAAGCTCTTCATATTTACCAAGTGTGCTACTGCTATTCTCATTAGAATAATAAGGGGATTTGTATGACTTGGATGGATTTTCTAAACTACAAGCTTAGAAATAAGGGGCTGTCTAAATCTTTTATGACTTGCGAGATGAAATGCAGTTTAAATTTCCAGTGCTGGAAGAGGATCCGACTGAGAATCCGTAACTAGCTTTGAGACTGTATTGCTTATTGCCGTTCCTTCATTTTCCTGGGCCTCAGTTTTCTTATCTGTAAAAATGAAGATAATAATCTGCCTATTTCCCAGAGCTGCTACAAAAGAGGATCAAATGAGGTGATATTTCAAAGGCAATTTTCAAAGTATAAAGTGCTATAGAAATGGATATGATTGCTATCTATAAAATGGAATCTTCAGCAGCAAACAATCCAATTTATACCTTCCATGCATTTCCTCTAAACTTTTATAACAATTTCAAGGTATATTTCAGAAACTTACCTCCCACCCCATAAATAAACCATGGAACATTCATACTACAGAATACTATGCAGTCATTAAAAGGAATAAGGTAAGTCTCTATGTTTATTAGGCATGAAAGGTGGGTTGGAGGAGAGGGGCTGAGGACTGAGGGTTTTTCCTTTGTATACCATACAATTCTGTGCTGCTTGATTCTTTCATAGTTAGCATACATTACCTACATAATTTTGAAAAGTGAAGGAAAGGAGAAAGAAAAGGAGGGAGGGAGAGAGAAAGGGTTGGAAAACAGGAAGGAAGAGGACAACAGAGATAGGAAGGAAGAATGGGAATGAAAGGGGTTTCCTGTATGCCTCGTACCATTCTGTACTGTTTACAGTGATCCTGCATTACTTTCATAATTTAAAAAAAAATGAAAGAAAGAAGGAAAGGAAGGAAAGGTCAAGGGAGAAGAGAGGGTAGAAATTAAAGACTTTTATGTCTCATACAATTACATGCAATTTGGTTTTTATGATGAATATCTGTTACTTTTGTAGTTTAAAGAAATTTAAAGGAAGGTGAAAGAGAAAGAAGGAAGGAAGGAAGACACTTACCTGAGGACTAGACTCCCTTAGCCTCCCACCCCTGTGTCACTGTGGAGTCCAGAAGACAAGTTTGCTTTTCCAATGACTAGATCTGCTTTCTGAATCCCTACATTTGATGTGAAATGAGACAAGCAAAAAAAATAAAAAAGCAGGAGGCTCACTATCTGCTGGCCATGCCTCAGTCACCTTCTTCTGTGGATCAGATCAGCCTCTCTGCTCTGAGCTTTATGGGGCTTGTTGATTGGGCACATCCCCTTTTTGTGGCTGGTAGCACGTCATGGGGCTGCTCTCCCAAGCATGAAATCAGCAGGAGTAAAGTTCTCAGGTATACTACACACCTGCAATAACCCATTAATTTGAAGGCTCTTTCCCAGTTTCAGTAACGATTATCTTCAGTTGCCAGTTGATTATGGCTTTGGCAAACTGGATCTATTAAATAGACACTTGTTCACTTAACTCAAGCTTGTTTCACTTTATTAAGACAATGGGGAGGAGGGGGCAGTGATGTTCAGAACTAGAAGCAGAAAGCAGACGCCAAGGAAGTATTAACTTGTTCACATCTCAAACGGTCAGTAAAGGGAAGCCAGCTGTTTACTCTCACTGCAGATCCAGCCTTCAAATTGCCTTGAAAACAAGTTAACTTGCAGAACTGGTTTGTTGGTGTCATTCTCAAGATGGAGGATGTAGCTTTTGCCCCAGAAGGTGTCAGTAAAGACCTTTGGGGATGATAGAAATACTAAATCCCATCAACCATCCAGAGATGATTCCTGCCACCCTCTGCATTTCCAAGATCAAAACCCTGAGGTTCACAGGGAAGAATGAATTGCTTAAGGTCATGGAGCTTATGACAGGCAGAGCAGGAATGAGAACTGAGGCTCCTGACTCCCAGACCAGTGCATTTTCCTTTTCACCTCACACCATAAATGGGAAAACACAGTCTAAAAAGAGGCTGAGTGAACCTATCATCTGTAGGTTTTCCACGGAGGAAGGGGGAAGAAGGGGTGTATAGAATCACCCATTGCTCATCCCCAAGCCCAGAAAATGTAATCAATATGTTGGATGAGAACCCAGGCTTTGTGGAAGCTAAAATTGAGCTTGAATCGCCATTGTGTGAATTTAGGGCCAGATGTTCCCTAACATCTCTGGAACTTCTGTGTCCTCCATTCATAAAACATGGATAAGGGCATTCACACCATTCCTGCTCATTTGTCTGTCTCTCTCCTTCCCCCATGAGCTCTGGAAGGGCAGAGGTTCCATGTTATTCAGTGGTTCACACATTGCTGCCTGGCACATAAGCACTCAGTCAATATTTGGTGAATGGGGACTTCCCTGGTGGTCCAGTGGTTAAGACTCTGCACTTCTAATGCAGGAGGCATGGATTCTATCCCCATTCAGGGGAACTAAAATCCCACATGCTCCAGGGCATGGCCAAAGAAAAGATTTGATGAATAAATGACTATGCTTTTCTCCCCTCCTAAGGACAGGAAAACACATCTTTCTCCTCATGCTCTGCCCCAAGAGTTAGTACAGTGCCTGGCTCATTGCAGGTACTTAATGAATATTTGTTGAATTTTTTTGGTAAATTTTATTAGAAAACTGAAATCTACAATGTGTTTATATCACTCACTGAGCACATGGCATTTAAAAACATCATTACAGAAAAATAACAAAAATACAAAGTCTCAATACCTATGGGATATGGAAAACACCATCCACCGAGGCCTTAAATGTAGTAGACTTTACAAAAAAGGAAAAGCAATGAGTATACAAGTATACAGCCAGTCTAAGAAGTTAGCAAGATAAATAGAATAATCATAAATAAAAGAAAGCACCTAATACACACCAGGTATCAATGCAATAAAAACAAAGACAAAATTGAGAGGCTCAACAGAGTCAAAGCTGCCCCAAAAATCCTCTCTAAAAAGGGAAACATCAGGTAACAATAATCAGCAAGAAAAATCTTACAAATAAACAATATTCAAAATGGGAATTATTCATAGAAGCATTAAGAATATAAATAATAGAAACAACTTTATGCCTATACATTCGAAGATTAGTTGTCTCATATACAGGGTTATCATTACCATCTTTCTAAATTCCATATATATGTGTTAGTATACTGTATTGGTGTTTTTCTTTCTGGCTTATTTCACTCTGTATAATGGGCTCCAGTTTCATCCACCTCATTAAAACTGATTCAAATGTATTCTTTTTAATGGCTGAGTAATACTCCATTGTGTATATGTACCACAGCTTTCTTATCCATTCGTCTGCAGATGGGCATCTAGGTTGCTTCCATGTCCTGGCTATTATAAACAGTGCTGCGATGAACACTGGGGTACACGTGTCTCTTTCAATTCTGGTTTCCTTGGTGTGTATGCCCAGCAGTGGGATTGCTGGATTGTATGGCAGTTATATTTCCAGCTTTTTAAGGAATCTCCACACTGTTCTCCATAGTGGCTGTACTAGTTTGCATTCCCATCAACAGTGTAAGAGGGTTCCCTTTTCTCCACACCCTCTCCAGCATTTATTAAATTAAAAAAAAAATTTAGAGGAGAATCTATTCATACATACTTGAATATATTAAAAAAAATCTCTGGAAGAAGACTTTGGTGAGAATAGTGGATTCTAGAAAAGGAGACTGAAAGGTCTTGAAGAAAACTCACTCTTCTCTGTATATGCTTTTGTACTATTAGAATTTTAATCATCTGCATGTATTGCTTTTTCAAAGAAAAACACTGAGGTTTAGTTTATTCGGTTGTAGTACAAATGAAATAATTGACTGGAAAATGAAATGTGGAAAAAAAAATAAAGAAGTTGGAACCTTTTGGTCAAGAAAAAAAATGCCACCTGAGGAGGAAGGGCTTCCGTGGTTACCTTCCATTCTCAGGAAGGTTATTAGGAAAATGTTGACCATCTGTTCTCCATATCTATATAGTAATAGGAAATGGATTGAAATTGCAGTGGGAGATATGAGTTAAATATAAATAAATTATTATTGACAATAGGGGTTGATAAACACCAGAAAAGGCTATCACAGGATGTTATGAGCCATCCATCCCTGGAAACTCGAAGGTCTAGATAGCCATATGGCTCTGCTGATTGAAGTGTCCTCCCACACAAAGTGCTGAGCTTGGTGAGACTTTGTCTCTGTTTTGGACAATACAATAGACCCTTAATCTGGTGAAGGTACCGGCTGTCATCATTCCCTCTTCCCTTTCCTACAATAAGCATCCCACCAGGCCAGTTAGGAGTCTGATGGTTTCCATACAACATGGCCCCCCAAACACAAGCACACTATTGAATTCAGGGCTGAACCATAGAAACAGTGGAAGAGTCCAATGCTGGAGGAAAAATCATCTGAATGAGTGACTTCCTAAGGATTTCCAAGGACAATCTTGATTATATTTCATTGCTACCTCAAACACTGGGGACTTCCTGGGTACCTCAAATGGTTAAGAATCTGCCTGCAATGCAGGAGACCCAGGTTCAACCTCTGGGCCAGGAGGATCCCCTGGAGAAGGGCATGGAAACCCAATCCAGTATTCTTGCCTGGAGAATTCCATGGACAGAGGAGCCTGGCAGGCTACAGTCCATGTGGTCGCAAAGAGTCAGACATGACTGAGTGACTAACACAGACACACCTCAAACACTACCTACCATCCCACCAGCTCCCTGCTGGTAGTGGTTTCTGTGTGTACCTTCATACTTTTGCTTTATATGTAGGCACCCCTTGACGACATTTAATACTATTTCTAGCAAAAGGCCAGCTTAGCTATTTGGGATAAAGTGTTCTTACATAACCACAGTACACTTATCAGAATTAGGAAACTTATCTTTATGTACTATTATCTCCTACACAGTTCATATTCATATTTAACCAACTGTTTCACTAATGTCCTTTATTGAAGTTTTGCCCTCTGATCTAGGGTCCAGTCTAGACTGACACACTGTTTTTAGCTGTTATTAGTTTTTAGTCTCCTTTAATCTGGAAATATTCCCTCAACCTGTATTGTACTTTAATGGCATTGACATTTTTGAAGTGTACAGGCAGCTATTGTGCAGAATGTCCCTCAATTTGGTTTTGTATAATCTTTCCTCATAGTTCAGGTTGTATATTTTTGGCAGGAATAGCACAGAAGTGATGTGTCCTTCTCAGTGCATCACACAGGACACACATGATGTTATTTTGTCCCATTATTGAGGATGTTAACTGTGATCACTTGGTTAAGATGATGTCTGACAGATTTCTCCATGTTAGAGTTATTCCATTTATAATTTGTAAGTGATCTGTAAGAAAATACTTAGTCTGTGTAAATATGCTATTCCTCATTGTCTTAGTTCACTCAAGATGCTATAAAAAATTACCAGAGACTGGGTGACTTATAGACAAGAGACATTTATTTCTCATAGTTCTGGAGACTGGGAAGTCCAAGATCAAGGCACCAGAAGATCTGGTGTCTAGTGATGGCCCACCTCCAGGTTCATAGACAGCTATATTCTTGCTGTGTCCTCACAAGGCAGAAGGAATGAGGGAGCTCTCTGGGGCCTCTTAAAAGGGCACTAATCCCATTCATTAGGAATCCATCCCCCTGACCCAATCACCTCCCAAAGCCTCACCTCCTAATACTATCACATTGTAGACTAGGCTTCAACATATGAATTTGACACACAAACATTCAGGGTATAGCACTCCTTAAACCTTCAATCAATAGTTTTAGCAGTCATTGCTAATTTTTGCCTAATGTTTGACAAATGCCTATTCTCTATTTCCATCATTTGTCCTTCATTTATTAGTAAGCTTTCTACAGAAAGGAAGAGCTTTCCCTTCTCCCAAATTCATTCATTCATTCATTTTCATCAGTATGAACTCATTGATTCTTACTTTATTGAGTGGTTTACAATCTATTATTATTTTGATATTCACATAGTCCTAAATGGGACAAATTGCCAACAGGAACTCTTTCAAGCTGGGCTCTGTGTCCTTTTGACACATCTCTGTGATTCTTTTTTTTATATATATTTATTTATTTGGCTACTCTGGGCCTTAGTTGTGGCATGTGGGATCTAGTTCCCTGACCAGATATGGAATCTGGGCCCCCTGCATTGGAAGCATGGAGTCTTAGCCACTGGACCACCAGAGAAGTTCCAACACATGCCTACAATTCTCTGAGCACTTCTTACCTTCTTGCACAAGATACTCCAGGTTTATCTTGTATTTTCCCTGCCTCAGATTTACAGTCTGCCATTCTTTTAGGACCCCTGGTTCCATTTAATGGATAATAGTGTCTAGAAGCCAAGATTTGGGTCATGACAGAGTTTTGAGTGAAGAATAACTTGATCTGACATGTTTTAAAAGGATCACTCAGCATGCTGTGCTAAAAATTGACTCTAAGGGGATGAGGGAGAAAGCAGGAAGATGCATTGGTGCTGACAGAGTAGACTTCTTTCTCTGCAGTGCCAGTCTGAGTATGTGACTCTTCTGCCAAGATTTTTCAACAGATAATATCATTATCATTTAATTATTTAACAATTTTCCCACTCATCCTTCAAGACTCAACACACCAATTTTTTAAAAAATATTTATTTTTGGCCATGCTGAGGACTTTTCTCTAGTTGCTGAGAGCGGGGGGCTACTCTTTAGTTGTGGGGCTTATTTGCTCTTAGGCACGTGGGATCTTCCCAGACAAGGAATCAAACCCAAGTTCTCTGCATTGGCAGGCAGACTGTTAACCACTAGACCACCAGGGAAGCCCCAGTACTGAAATTAGCCAGAAGGCGATGTTTGGCAGTGTGTCAGTTGCACAGTGACCTTGTTTTTGTTTGTGCTTAGACAAAATTGTGAAATGACCTTGTTTTGTCTGACTTGACTGTAGTCTTGGAGTAATCTTATCTGACACTGCATGCCAAGTCACTTCAGTCATGTCCGACTCTGCAACACTATGGACTGTAGCCTGCCAGGCTTCTCTGTCCGTGGGATTCTCCAGGCAAGAATACTGGAGTGGGTTGCCATGCCCTCCTCCAGGGGATCTTCTCAACCCAGGGATCGAACCCTTGTCTCTTACATCTGCTGCATTGGCAGGGAGTTCCTTACCACTCGTGCCACCTGGAAAGCCCTATCTGACACTGGTGTTCTGTAAAATTATGTCTCATAGGAGAAGAACATGGTCTAACTGTGAGTACCAGTCCAACCTATACCAACACCAAGGCTCAGATGTGAGCATCAGACCATTTCCTGGTTGTCAGGGACTGCTTCTTTTCTTTCTCCTTCAGCCCAAGGCAGGTGAAGTCAGGCTGCAGGTTATTACTCTTGGGTAGCCAGATTTCCCTGCTGCAGATCGGGAGGTTGTTTTGAAAACACAGTTTGTACTGGGACTGGGATTTTTCTTTCCTGCTTGCTGCAGAGTGAGTCGCTGCATGCTCTGATATGAAAATGACTGTTTAATAAGAAGTCAATATTAAAGGACTTTGGGTATTTTGCATCAGCCAACTGTAACACAAGCAATCATCAGAATCAATGACCAGTAACAGGTCTTGATGTCAGAAATCTAGAATATAAAACCCAGATAATGAAACCATGTTTCAGAATTCAGTCAGGTTTGTTTTAGACAAGCAGGTGGCTTTTTCTTTTAGCCTAGTCACAAACTCTTCTGCTTGCCCTGTAGTGCTTACATAAGTATAACAAGTAATATTGCTCTAGCACAAACTTCCCCCTGGCTGGCTAAGGGTAATGTGATTGCCCAGGACAACTCTGGTTAATAAGTTTAGATGAGTTTGTTGAGTTTCCAGAGCAGAAGTATACCTTTTACAACCTCCATTGTGGCAGAGACAAATGTCAGACCCCCATTCTAGTTGAATTATCCCTATTATGGGAATTGCAGCTCATAGTGCACATGTAAAGAGGAAATCAATTCTCCCTCTTGGAAGTACTCCTGAATAACATGTATTTCCCTCACTTTAGAGGCTTCTGGGCATCCTTCTCAAGGTAGAAAGCTGATGTCCACATAAGAAGTGGTACCCTGTGGAGCACAGATTATATTATGCAATGTTAGGACTGCAACTATCACTTACTACAACAGAAGTGAGCCAATTTGTGTCTCTCAAGGTGGACATATCTCTTTAATGAAGTTAAATAGTTCCCACAAAGCAGGTTGAAGAGAACAAACAGACCACTGCAATCAAAATATGCTCAATATTAGCATCTACACCTGATTGACCAGGCCTTACTGATAGGATTATAACAACTTCAGCGGAAGCATTTTGTTGAGGTGAGGTCAAGGTCCAATTTTCATAAGACTAAAGGTTTAGGTTAATGCTGTGAGGAAAACAGGTACCAGAAGGGACTTGTAAAAGGGAATCTACCTCCTGAAGTGTTTCAAGGAACAGCTATTAATTTGTTGCCAGCAAGGTTAGGTAGGAGGTAACAGAGGCCGCAGTCAGTTAAATTCAGAGCACTGGTTACAGGGAAAACACATAAGAAAGTCTTGCTTTTTCTTAAGCGGTAGAAAGAGACATAGGGTGACAAAAATCATGGGATGGAGATAAGGGATGTCCCATTAGTGTTCTAAAAGACATCAAGTAGAATAATAGGGAGGTTTAGTGAAAGAGTAAAGGGATAGAAAAGAATGTAAAAGAATCAGAAACTTCATCTTGTTCTGTCATCTGGGGCAAATGCTGTTCACCTTAGAAGTCAGCAACTTGTCCTCTCATCTTGGATAGAAGCTGTCCACCTCTGAAGTCAACAGACTTTGGAGGATTCCTAAGAATCCAAAGTTTCAGGTCTCCAAGTAGAGTGGGTGTCTTGTAATCAGGATGAACTGACATGTATCTTTTGAGTTGAGAACGATGAACCCAAGGATCAATATATTGGAGCCATACAGCTGTGACATGTGTTAACAGTACCTGATAAGGTCTTCTCTTTTGAGGCTCAAGAGCAGTTTTCTCCACTGTCTTTTCCAGAAGATGAAATCTCCAGGTTGCCAGAGCACGTCAAGGTTGTTTAGGTTAGGTATTTTGGAAATGTGACTGTACACATAGGTGATAAAGCCAGAGGTATTGTCTGAATCCCTTGCATTAACAGAGTAGAATTGAAGGCTGAGGGTAAGATTTCCAAACACATAGAGCTTATTATTTCATTAACCTTTAGTAATTCATAAGCTATCAATACTTTGGCCACCTCATGCGACGAGTTGACTCACTGGAAAAGACTCTGATGCTAGGAAAGGTTGGGGGCAAGAGGAGAAGGGGATGACCGAGAATGAGATGGCTGGATGGCATCACTGACTCTGTGGACATGAGTTTGAGTGAACTCCGGGAGTTGGTGATGGACAGGGAGGCCTGGCGTGCTGTGATTCATGGGGTCGCGGAGAGTCGGGCACGACTGAGCGACTGAACTGAACTGAACTGAACTGAAAGCATATTTTGAGGTAGCCTGTTCTGGGCCCCAGTGGATACTTTTTTGCTGTTGGATTTTTTTTTTTTTTTGACAGAGGGTATGGGGTTTCTTTTTTAAGCAAAGGAAAGAGACTGGGCTTACAGCCTTGCAGCAGTGTACAGTGATATTTGAAGAAGAAAGCAACACCCGGGGCGGATTTGTGTCAATGTATGGCAAAACCAACCAATATATTAATGTAAGGTAATTTGCCTCCAATAAAATAAATTTAAAAAAAAAGAAGAAAGCAACAGCACTTTATAGGAAGTAGGTGACAAGCTAAAAAATGGTGAGCACTGTTTTTTTTAACACAAGAGGTTTTACATCATGGAGAACCATGACGTTTACTAGAACTAAACTCACGAGATTTTCATATGTTTTGCTACTGCTGTTCCAGTTCTTAAGGAAGTGGGATATGTCTTGGCTCCGGGTACTAATCTAAGTCTGAAATAAGCCCCAGGGCTCTGATTAGTGCCTAAGAGCTAAGGCAGTACTCCTAATGCCTGCTCACACTCTTTATGAACCATAGAGGAAATAGGCTTGTGAATCTACAGAATTCTGGAAAACATTTTGTGGTTAACGGTTTTTGTATCAGTCTTTGTGCTTATCTAATAATATGTTTTTTCTACCTTGAAAAGTACTCAGTCATTAAAATATATTCACATATAACCTGGTCCTGGTCTGAGTACATCACAGTTAAGGCCAGGTCATAATAGCTGATGAGCACACAATAGCTCAATCTGGGCGGGGCCAGGGTATAAATACAGGGTCACTCCTTGTGAGAGCTCAGACCCTGGAGAAGAGCCTAGCTGAAGACATCAGAAATCCACCTTCGTGGCTAGGCTCACATCCAGAGAATCACTAACATCTATCCACTCATCTGGGGTTGCAGCTGACATCTATCAAGTCCCATCAGAAGCAGCAGACCAAAAAAGAACAAGGTAGTGGGAGACAAAGTGGATGGGGTACTGGGAACAAGCAGCAGAGCTAAGGTTTCGAGGTGAAACTCTCCAAGACTCTATTTACTATTAATTTATCGTATTTGCTGCAAAAAGAGTTGGAGACAGCTTATAAGGATTCATTCAATAGAGTCATCCACACAAATTTTAAATCAAGTAAGATAGAGCACAAAAGACTAAAGGGACAAAGCAGGTAATCTAGTCCAGGAGCAAGGTAAAGATGCAGTTCTGATGCTGGGCCTCAATTCAAACCAGCAGCAAAGGCAGAATTTGAACTAGAGCAGTAGCAACGGATTTGGACTTTGAAAGATAAGTGGCCTTTGTGTGGGTGGAGATGAAGTTAACAGCCATTTCAGGCCGAAGTTGAGCTCTAACACCTACACTGCTACTGCTGCTGCTGCTGCTAAGTCACTTCAGTCGTGTCCGACTCTGTGAGACCCCATAGATGGCCTCCTACCAGGCTCCTCCGTCCCTGGTATTCTCCAGGCAAGAACACTGGAGAAGGCAATGGCACCCCACTCCAGAACTCTTGCCTGGAAGATCCCACGGATGGAGGAGCCTGGTGGGCTGCAGTCCATGAGGTCTCTAAGAGTGGGACACACTGAGCGACTTCACTTTCACTTTTCACTTTCACACATTGGAGAAGGAAATGGCAACCCACTCCAGTGTTCTTGCCTGGAGAATCCCAGGGACGGGGGAGCCTGGTGGGCTGCCATCTATGGGGGTCACACAGAGTCGGACATGACTGATGAGACTTAGCAGCAGCAGCACACTAGGTCTGGGTGAAGCAGAGCAAAGATGATGGGAGGAGCCTTGGGAGATGGATGAGGCTAGAGGGAGAACAAGCAACAAATCACACAGAGTCTTTAATGAATGCCTGCTTTTCCATCACTCAAAAGTTTTCAAGGTTCTAAAGTATGGGGAAACTTAGATGTGCCTTAGAAAATACATTGGCTTATGAAGTAAATGTAGTGTCTCAATGTGAGTGCACCTAGGTACGGGAATGGGCAAAGTTGTCTTTACCAAGGGTTGCCTGGTTACCGTAACTTAGGGAAACTGTGACATCACAAAACAGCAGCAGGGAGGATGGGTGGGGATATGAAAGGATGGAGGGTGAGAAAATGGGACCATGAGAGATTTCAGAGACCCCCTAGTAAACTACTTTTTGCACTTTTGCCCCAAGGGAGGTTGTTCAGAAAAGAGATACATTCCCTGGCATCACTATTCATGTGCCTGAGTGGCTGAAGGGCCCATGGTGAGGTGGAGTGGAGAGGGAGCGGGGAGGAGCCATGATGCCACACAATGGAGGCATGATTCATCTTCCTCACATGGGGCCTTTTAGTCAGTCAGGGAGCACCTTCTGCTGACACGTGAATAGTGATGTCAGGGATGACTAAAAAACCCTCTATTCCTTCCCCTGGGTGAGGGAGCATTGTGTGAAGATGGAAGTGTTATGGGGGAGTACTAACTTCTAGGTACAGCTAGTTTCTGTGGTAAGGGTGCTGGTGTGGAAAGCAAGAACACTGATTTCTAATATGAACAAGTGATTAAGTAGGAAATAGCCATTGGCCAGCTTCCACTAATGGGAGATTTTGGTTTGTGAGACAATTAAAGCCTCACAATGGGAGCATCATGGCTCCTCTGTCCTCCTCCCTTCCTCTCTGTGGGTTCCCTAGCCAATCAGAGGTCACCTTGTGCTGACATGTGAATAGTGATGTCAAGGATGGCTTCTGCTACCCTGTCAAGTCCTTTTCCTGGGACTAGGTCTGGAGAATGAAAGTGGGTGTCCAGGGGGACTACTACTTTCCAAGGCCAACTCTATTACTACTAATGGCCTGTCACATGGGGTGCTGCCATCAAATCAAGCACCTTGGCTGTTGATACAGAGTTTGAGATTAAGTAAGAGTCATCCATTGGTCAGCTTCCACCATTGACAGACCTTAGTTTGAGAGGCCATCAATGCCTCACAATGGAGGTGTCAAGGCTCCTCCCCACACCCCTTGAGTCCCTCAGCCAATCAGAGAGCACCTTGTGTTCGCATGTGAATAGTGATATCAGGAATATTTTCTGCTACCCTTTCAAGTCCTTTTCCTAGGACTAGGTCTGGAGAATGAAAGTGGGTGTGTCTTGGGGGACAACCATCTTCCAAAGCCAATCTTCCAAGACCTCTCAAACTAAGGTCTCCTATTGGTGGAAGCTTGCCCAGTGGCTACCCTCCTTGTCTTCACAGTCTTTTTTATCAGCAGCCATGTGCTGGCATCTTACCCCAGAATTTCAGATCATAGTTTCTAATCTTTGAGAAGAACTAGGGTTGGCCCTAGAAGATAGTGCTAACCTCATGACATCTCCACTTCCATACTCTGCACCCTGCCCTATGGGAAGGAGTTGAGAGGGTACTAGAAGTTATCCCCAACATCACTATTCAAATGTCAAGTCTAGAGTACTCTCTGAGTGGTCGAAGGGAGCTATGGGAGGGGGAGGAGCCATGTAGCCTCCAATGTGAGGGGTTGTTGATCTCTCAAACTAAGATCTCCCATTGGTGGAAGCTGCCTCCTACTTAGTCACATGCTTTGTATCAACAGTCCCTGTGCTTATTTACCACTCCAGCACCCCAAATCATAAGATCTGGCCTTTAAGACAAATAGGGATGATCTTGGAAGTAGTGCGCCTTCATTATACCTCCACCTCTAGTGCAATCTACCTTGGGAAAGGAGTTCAGAGGGTTCCAGAAGCCATTGCTGACATTACTATGCACGTGTCTGACCAAGGTTCTCTCTGATTGGCTGAAGGGACCCATAGAGGGAGGGGAAAGCCATGATGCCTCCATTGTCAGGTGTCAACTGGCCTCTGAATCTACGCATTCCCGTTGGTGGGAGCTGGACCAATAGCTTCCCTCCTACTTAATAAGAGTTACTCTTTGCCAACCACGTGGGGGTTTGTGTTAGATCTAAAGGTGAAAAGGTCTCTCTCCCATTACCACTCTCCTGAGTATACAAAAAGCATAAGCGAGTTTTAATGAAGGGATTATTATGTCTTAAGGTGTTAAGAGATAAATGTCAGTTGAGAGTTTATGTAACAGGATAGATATTATTACACAAAATGGGAAAGGAATTTTTAAATCTTTCTGTGTATTTATATGTAAATTCCTATCTATATGGTCTATATAATTTATATACTCTATAAGCATATAATGTAAAAACATTTCCAGTCAGAAAAGGTATAGGCCTTTTCCTGACCCCATTTGAATCTTTTGAAATTGATTTTAATTTGCTTTGAGGATATATATGAATTGGACCATGGTTGCTATGGAGATCTCAAAGCTCATCCTATCTTCTCACTCGTTATGTCTAAAAATGATGTCTTTGGGGAGATTCAAATTATGAGAATGAGGACTGTGGGTGTCTGCCTCTCAAGATGCCACTTGTTATCAGCTACCATCTTCTCCTAAACTAGAAAGGTTCATAGATTCCCAATCTTAATAGATGATTACATTTCATAGTAGATCTTTTATCCTGTCAACCATTCTGAATAACACACCAAATTAATTTGGGGGCATAAGTGGATGTGCTTTTTAGGAGAGTTTGGCTCTATTTTCAGCTGTGAATTATGCATTAGTAAGAATTATTTGGACAGCATTCATCATAGTTTCCAAAGTTAATGAAATTCCATTACACTTCAGTACATTTTCATTTCACCCAGTGGTAAATTAATTCTCCTTCCCTCTTTTAGTCTCTTGCTCCCCTTTTGCATCATTTACAGTAGTTACAGAGTGGGAACATGAAGAGGTTTCACAACTAGAATAAGTTAAATAAGGTCCAGGAAAGACAGATGTTACTGATTCCCTCTGTGATGATGATGTTCTCTATAACTCAATGCCAAGATAAGCAAGGTTGCTTGTTTCCACAGCTGTCACTGCTGTTTCCATTGCTCAAGAATTCAGGGCAAGGACCAGGTTCAGAGGGCTACAACTTAGAAGTTGGGCTCATGTGTCATCTTAACACAGAGCTCCCACTTATGAGCTGTGCACAGCGGCAGTTCAGGCCACCCAGTCACCACACTGAATAGATTGCTTGACCTAGGGAAACTCTGAGCCAATGACAGAGCCAGTAGCACTACCAGGTCCAGTTTTACCCCACTGAGAAGCAAACTGGGAGCTCTCCTAGGTGCTGGATATTTTCCTTTAATTGTCTTGACCTAGTCCTTCCCGGGGAGAAGGCAATGGCAACCCACTCCAGTACTCTTGCCTGGAGAATCCCACGGGCAGAGGAGCCTGGTAGGCTGCAGTCCATGGAGTCGCAAAGAGTTGGACACGACTGAGCGACTTCACTTTCACTTTTCACTTTCATGCATTGGAGAAGGAAATGGCAACCCACTCCAGTGTTCTTGCCTGGAGAATCCCAGGGATGGGGGAGCCTAGTGGGCTGCCGTCTATGGGGTCACACAGTGTCGGACATGACTGAAGCGACTTAGCAGCAGCAGTCCTTCCCCAGTACCACCCTGCTTCCAGCCCTAGTTACGACTCGAACCAAACCCTGCTCCCACATGGCAAGAAACCTGTCTGTCTGGTTCTCCAGCAGCTGACCCAAGTATACTCGGGCAGCTACTTTCACCCTCACTCACTCACAGGAGGCTCTGCGTGTTTCTAGATTCTTCTTCCAGTGAATAGTGGTTCAAACAGAGTTCTGGCTCTGAACTCAGAAAGACCAGGCATAGAGGGACTTGGACTTGCTTGGGGATGCTGTTGCATTCCAGACCAACTTGAGCCCTAGTTTCCACAGCATGAAATGGAGATGAGATCCCTCTTAGAGAGCAATGATGAGGAAGACATGAGATACTATCTGGGAAAATATTGAGCATGGAGCCTGAAGCTTAGTAAATGGCAGTTCTTATGACTATTACTTAGGCCATTCTAGTGATGCTCTCTGACTGCTTTCCGATTCCTTGTGCCTTTTCCCTCTTATTTGCTGTGAGGAATGGCCTCCTGCTCATCCCTGATGAGGCTTAGAGGGAGGCACTAGTGTGTGACAGGTACCGCCCCACTCACATAATACCCCTGGCTTCCTAGTCTAGGCCAGTCTAGTCCAACCTAAGCATGTGACTTGCTTCCTTCCTCATTTCCCCACTCAGAAGTCTGCCCAGATCCTGTTGTTTACTTCAGCTATTTAGGGGTTGGCGTTCTGCCTACAGCAAGTTTGAGAAGGCTAGGGCTTCTTTCTGCTGTTTCATTCAGCCCTGCCTCAGGTCCCATGAGGCACTGTGCAGGACAAATAAATATTTAGTGAGAACCTGTTCCTACTCCAGACATCACACTAAATACTAAAGATTTGATGGTCAGCAAAATTAGACATAGTCTCTGTTCTCTCAGAACTCAGTCTACTAGGAGAGATAGATATTAATTCACACCTTAATGATTTAATAACTCGAGCCTCAGATAGGTGCTCTGTAGAGTGATTTTTACCATAAAGCTAAAAGAAGCTAATAAAGCTTCCAGTAAATGTCAGGGCCCCTCATTTGAACAAGCCCCTATAAGATACTGGGAGTTATAGAATGTTCTAGGTGGAGACAGGCTATAGATATTAAGTGAAGTGAAGTGAAGTTGCTCAGTCGTGTCTGACTCTTTGCGACCCCATGGACAGTATACTACCAGGCTGCTCCATCCGTGGGATTCTCCAGGCAAGAGTACTGGAGTGGTTTGTAGTTTCCTTCTCCAGGAGATCTTCCTAACCCAAGGATCGAACCCGGGTCTCCTGCATTGCAGGCAGACGCTTTACCATCTGAGCCACCAGGGAAGCTCATAGATATTAAAGTCACCCCCCAAATATTACCCTTGTGGCTCAGCTGGGAAAGAACCCACCTGCAATGTGGGAGACCTGGGTTCGATCCCTGGGTTGGGAAGATCCCCTGGAGAAGGGAAAGGCTACCCACTCTAGTATTCTGGCCTAGAGAATTCCAAGGACTGTATAGTCCATGGGGTCACAAAGAGTCAGACACAACTGAGCGACTTTCACTTCACTTCACTTCACAAGATGACACAAGGACTTGAGGTGAAAAGGAAGATCATTTTCAGAGTGTTTACTGATTTCATTATACAAATAGGTAACAAACTTTCAGCCTTCAGGCAGGTATACGTTTTATTTTTAGAAAAAAGATGGAACTTTTGAATCCTTTATAAAGGGAACGGGTTCCAAATTCCTAAATATCAAAACCATACGAAAACAAGTCCGTTTCCATGGCTGAAAAAGTCCTCAGTTCTGTCAGAACAATTAGAAATGACCACAGTCAGATGAATTGCTTTCTGATCA
Source organism: Moschus berezovskii (assembly GCF_049115385.1). Classification (NCBI taxonomy): domain Eukaryota; kingdom Metazoa; phylum Chordata; class Mammalia; order Artiodactyla; family Moschidae; genus Moschus; species Moschus berezovskii. Next base: position 126,414,617 of record NC_142488.1, on the reverse strand, counting down.
GTGGTATTCAGCCAAAGTAACTGGAATAAAATCAACCAGATGGCAATTCCATTGATTGTACAATCATCTGCCATTTTCCAATCCAAGATAATGATCTCCACAGGAACAATCCAGGCATGTCATAACACAGAATCTTGCTTATATATAGTAGTCACCACTTCAGAGTACTCTTCAGCTTGATTTAGTTGCTCTGTATAACACAATGTGTATTTATTTAGATTATTTGATGCTCTCTACTTCAATTAGCTCCAGACAGGTTCCTTCCGGAGGTAAAAGGCAGAGAGCATATTTATTTGCTTGCTTTAACCATATTGGCAGGTAATCAGGCAAACACAACCATGACATCTGTCTAGTAAGCTACCCGGAGCTCCCAGGCCAGGAGGATGATTTGAGTCAGGTGGAGATAAGCGGGTAACCTTGACAACCTTCTTAGTTGTCAGGGAAATGACACAACCAGGGAAATACCCTACTCTTGCTCAAATGAAAGTCAAAGCCATCAATGAGGGGAAGTAATTAGTCCTGGTAGTGAAAGGTACTGTAAATCCTGTGACCACATGCATCCCCTGTCAAGAGATGTTCTCCAACCTTCACCAGTCCTGGGAAGCTCAGGGTGCTGGGACTAATTCAGGACACAGCAAATCCGTACATAAACCTGAGGATTAAAAGGCAGTGTGATGCATTCATTAGAGGGAGCACTGAATTAAGCTAACCCCTGGAGACTGTGTAATTTTAATAGAAAAAAAAAGTCAAATAAATGCTCCCTCTTTGGACCAGGCTTCAGGCTAAGATCATGATCTTAGTCTTTCTCTAGGGTTCTTCATTTTCCTTAAGAATGATTGTTGTCACCACATAACACTTGGTCACTGCTGTTTAGAGCTGCTGCCTCTGCTTATAACAATACTTCATGGTCGCCCCTAACAACAACACAAAAATCTCCATTCTAGACAAGAGACCAAATTATTCCACATTTTCATCCTGCTTCCTCAAAGATATCTCATCTCATCAGCAATATACAAGCAGTACAGATACTCTGAATCCTTGTCAGCATTTGATAGTATCAGTTTTGCTTCGTTTTAAATATTTATTTTTTCAGATAGTTACAGAAGGCAAGGGATCCTGCCTTTTTTTGGCCACGTGGCATGTGGAGTCTTAACCACTGGACTGCCAGTGAATTCCCTGAGTGGATCAGTTTTTAGTTTTGCTTTTTGTTTTAGCCATCCTGATCCGTACATAGTAGTATCTCACTATGGCTTTAATCTGAATGTCCCTAATGACTAATGAGGCTTGAGCACCTTTTCATGTGCATATTTGCCAGCATTATGCCTGGCACATAATAATTGCTCCCTTCCAAGATGGTTTCTCCTCCCTTCTTCCCAAATACATGATTTTAACAGATGTCATCCAGAGACAAGACTTTACCTCACCTGCTCAGGATTTTAGGTAGCAGTCAAGCTTGAGGAGAAAAGCTTGGGAGACCTAGGAATTTCTCACACATCACACCATGTAAGTGACCTCAGAGTTCTGGTGGTAAGAATTGCCCAAATCCTAAAAATCAGTTTCAATACTAGCTTCTTCAGATTAAACAACACACACACCATGGGGTTTTTTTAATCAAATAATTATTTCAGTGAATTGTACAGTGACAGTAGACAGCTAAATTTGAAGGCAGCTGTGACAAGTCCTGAAAACCTTTCCATATGCCCTGCTGGCTGTATTTTCACAATTATGATTCATATACAATGAGATGAGTGCATTTACTACCATACAATCTCCTCTTCATACTCTGAAAGGAAGTCTGTAGGTTCTCATTTCTTTTGCTGTTTCACCAATAAAAGCACCCTGATTCTTGAAGCCTGGAATCTGATTACAAAGTCCATTTTGACTCATTAAGTATTTACTGAGTATCTAAAACACACCAAAACTAGAGTAGGCAATCTGGGGGAATTTACTGATTATAAAAGACACAATCTTAAGCCCTGGAGGCAACTTGTGGTCAGTCTACTGGCAGCTTGGGCTTATTTCAGGAAACTGCTGAAAATTCTGCTGATAGTCTAGACTTGCTGTGTGGAGTCCAGGCAAGAGGTGAGGCCTCTTTTTGAAAACCTTTTCTTTTTTGATGACCCTCCTGACACAAAGCTGTCTGTAGTCCCCAGCTCACTTCCTCTTTTTTAACAGCCTTTTCAGCTTGTGTTCAACCATTTCCTGTTGACCTTTTCTAAATAGGCTTGTTTATTATTATCTGCCTTAAAAGCAAAAAACTGTAGAAAGGCAGCATAAAATGTTATATAAGCTCTTCCATGTATTCTTAGCATAAGAAACAAACAAACAAAAAAGATCAAAAGTGGGAAGAGGTGGGACAATAGATGATAGATTCTTCTTCATAGAAAGTCTTCACCTAATTGATAATTTAATGGGAGGAAGACGGGCTCATATTTGACAACAAACACTGGAAGGAAGTCCATCCCTTTTCGTGAATAACTCTGTGCATGCTTGTTGATTACTGAAGGGACTTTTGTGTGAGAGAGGAAGGAAGGTTTGAATCACTTAACTATATAGTCAGTTCCTAACAGTCTGTGTTAAGCAATTGTTCTGATGAACTGAAAAACAATCAAAAGTTCTTCCCCTATCTTCCTGCATAGATCTCCCCCTCCACTTCTATCCAGCAAGCAATTTGTTAGAAATTAGGAAAAATGGTTTCCCAAGGTAATCTCTCCCCCTACAGGCAAATAGCCTACCAAGCAGCTGGATCAATTCCCGGAAAAGAATTGCTGGATTACTCTGCACACGTTTACAATGGGGTCTGCATGTCGAGAAGGGACTCCTATCCAAGTTCTCAGGGAGGAGGTGGTATAGGGTTGTGATTAAGGGCTGAAGTAGTCAGGAGAGCCTTGGGACTCTGGGTAAACTGCTCTCTGAGCATCAGCTTACTCTGTTGTGAAATGAGGATTGTAATTAGTACCTCATGGGGCTTTTGTCAGATCTAAATGATACAATAAAGGCAAAGGCCCTGCCTCAATGGATATGCTTGGTGATGTCAGCCATCATCGTTGTCATCATCACGATTAAAGGTGGTTGACTGTGCAGAGGATAATTACAAGAGTACGTGGGCCACTTTAATTAGGGGCTACGAGTTTGTTGCAAGTCGATTTTTTAAAAATACATTCTAGCAGAAGCAAGTTATCCAGCAATCACCTTTGCTTTCATGCTCACTTCTGATATTCTTTCCTGCAAGCAGAGGAAAAGGTAAGATTACACCTAGTCCACTGGGAGTTTTGGTCGCTCCCCCAAGGATGGGACTGCCCCTCTGGAAGATGAGATCCTTGACTAGGAGTCCTAGGGAGAGAGCCTTCCCTTTCTCCCTGCCGTAAGAGCGCCTTCTAGTGCCTAAAGCTCCCCTCAGGGTCTGTGCCTTCTGGTTTTTGTCAGACACCCATTCCTTCCCACCAGAACCCTCAGGCTTTCTTTAAATATGCAAATATCATTGATTAGGTCTCTTAATCTTGCTCCAGGCATGGGAGCTATATTCACCTCTGAAAGTGATTTTACAAATATCTAATCTTGCCCATTTAGGGTGGATTTTCAGTTGAGTCGCTCAGTCCTGTCCAACTCTTTGTGACCCCATGGATTGCAGCATGCCAGGCCTCCCTGTCCATCACCAACTCCCGGAGTTTACTCAAATTCTTGTCCATGGAGTCGGTGACGCCATCCAACCATCTCATCCTCTGTCGTCCCCTTCTCCTCCCACCTTCAATCTTTCCCAGCATCAGGTTTTTTCAAATGAGTCAGTTATTCGCATCAGATGGCCAAAGTATTGGAGTTTCAGCATCAGCATCAGTCCTTCCAATGAATATTCAGGACTGATTTCCTTTAGGACGGACTGGTTGGAGTTCCTTGGAGTCCAAGGGACTCTCAAGAGTTTTCTCCAACACCACAGTTCAAAAGCATCAATTCTTCTGCGCTCAGCTTTCTTTATAGTCCAACTCTCACATCCAGACATGACTACTGGAAAAACCATAGCTTTGACTAGATGGACCTTTGTCGGCAAAGTAATGTCTCTGCTTTTTAGTATGCTGTCTAGGTTGGTCATAGCTTTTCTTCCAAGGAGCAAGCGTCTTTTAATTTCATGAGAGTGGATTTTATCAGATCAATTTTTAGAGTTCTGGGACCAGTCTGATGTCACCCTGCTTATGTCAACTACCTGTGTGCCTTGGTCAAAACATTTTTTCTGTCCAATGAAATGGGTTACCCTAGAAATTCTCTGAGGATGCTCCTTCCTCCTCAGACCTTCGAGGGTTCTGGGATTCCAACTGAGATAGAGGACCATGGGAAAGGACCCAGTATACACCCAATATCACATCTAATTAATAATAATGCCCAGAAAAACAATTCTCCCAATATAAATTTGGTCAAAAGAAAAGTAATTGACTTGTAGAAACCTTGTAAGGTTTAGCATATCTGTGAAATCCCATGTTACCGGTCAATTGGATGATTTCTGCTGGCTTTCCCCTATGTTAGCACAGGAGAGGGCCTTGCCTAGAAGCCATGCTCCTTTTCCCCACTAGATGGCATCAACACTCAGTCTTGCCAAATAGTGTATTTTCTGTTGTCATTTCTACCATGCTCACTCTTATCTATATGCTGGATCTGGGACCTTGATACTTAGTATTTATAGTTCTGCTTTCCTGAGCAACTAAACAGGTTTCATTTAAATTATAAGTAATCGTCAATAATGGCACAGTTCAGTTCAGTTCAGTCGCTCAGTCCTGTCTGACTTTTTGCAACCCCATGAATCACAGCATGCCAGGCCTCCCTGTCCATCACCAACTCCCGGAGTTCACTCAAACTCATGTCCATCGAGGCGGTGATGCCATCCAGCCATCTCTTTCTCTGTTGTCCCTGTCTCCTCCCGCCCCCAATCCCTCCCAGCATCAGAGTTTTTTCCAGTGAGTCAACTCGTCGCATGAGGCGGCCAAAGTATTGGAGTTTCAGCTTTAGCATCAATCCTTCCAATGAACACCCAGGACTGATCTCCTTTAGGATGGACTGGTTGGATCTCCTTGCAGTCCAAGGGACTCTCAAGAGTCTTCTCCAGCACCACAGTTCAAAAGCATCAATTCTTCGGTGCTGATCTTTCATTATAGTCCAAATCTCACATCCATGCATGACTACTGGAAAAACCATAGCCTTGACTAGACGGACCTTTGTTGGAAAAGTAATGTCTCTGCTTTTTAATATGCTATCTAGGTTGGTCATAACTTTCCTTCCAAGGAGCAAGCGTCTTTTAGTTTCATGGCTGCAATCAGCATCTGCAGTGATTTTGGAGCCCCCCAAAATAAAGTCTGACACTGTTTCCAATGTTTTCCCATCTATTTCCCATGAAGTGATGGGACCAGATACCATGATTTAAGTTTTCTGAATGTTGAGCTTCAAGCCAACCTTTTCACTCTTCTCTTTCACTTTCATCAAGAGGCTTTTTAGTTCCTCTTCACTTTCTGCCATAAGGGTGGTGTCATCTGCATATCTGAGGTTATTGATATTTCTCCAAGCAATCTTGATTCCAGCTTGTGCATCTTCCAGCCCAGCATTCCTCATGATGTACTCTGCATATAAGTTAAATAAGCAGGGTGACAATATACAGCCTTGACGTACTCCTTTTCCTATTTGGAAACAGTCTGTTGTCCCATGTCCAGTTCTGACTGTTGCTTCCTGACCTGCATACAGGTTTCTCAAGAGGCAGGTCAGGTGGTTTGGTATTCTCATCTCTTTCAGAATGTTCCACAGTTTATTGTGATCCACACAGTCAAAGGCTTTGGCATAGTCAATAATGCAGAAATTGATGTTTTTCTGGAACTCTCTTGCTTTTTCCATGAACCAGTGCATGTTGACGATTTGATCTCTGGTTCCTCTGCCTTTTCTAAAACCAGCTTGAACATCTGGAAGTTCACGGTTCACGTATTGCTGAAGCCTGGCTTGCAGAATTTTGAGCATGACTTTACTAGCGTGTGAGATGAGTGCAACTGTGCGATAGTTTGAGCATTCTTTGGCATTCCCTTTCTTTGGGATTGGAATGAAAACTGACCTTTTCCAGTCCTGTGGCCACTGCTGAGTTTTCCAATTTTACTGGCATACTGAGTGCAGCACTTTCACAGCATCATCTTTCAGGATTTGAAATCGCTCAACTGGAATTCCATCACCTCCACTAGCTTTGTTCGTAGTGATGCTTTCTAAGGCCCACTTGACTTCACATTCCAAGATCTCTGGCTCTAGGTGAGTGGTCACACCATCGTGATTATCTTGGTCATGATCTTTTTTGTACAGTTCTTCTGTGTATTCTTGCCACCTTTTCTTAATATCTTCTGCTTCTGTTAGGTCCATACCATTTCTGACCTTTATTGAGCCCATCTTTGCATGAAATGTTCCCTTGGTTTCTTTAAGTTTCTTGAAGAGAACTCTAGTCTTTCCTATTCTGTTGTTTTCCTCTATTTCTTTGCACTGATCACTGAGGAAGACTTTCTTATCTCTCCTTGCTATTCTTTGGAACTCTGCATTCAGATGCTTATACCTTTCCTTTTCTCCTTTGCTTTTCACTTCTCTTCTTTTCACAGCTATTTGTAAGGCCTCCTCAGACAGCCATTTTGCTATTTTGCATTTCTTTTCCATGGGGATGGTCTTGGTCCCTGTCTCCTGTACAATGTCACGAACCTCCCTCCAGAGTTCATCAGGCACTCAATCGATCAGATCTAGTCCCTTAAATCTATTTCTCACTTCCACTGTATAATCATAAGGGATTTGATTTAGGTCATATCTGAATGGTCTAGTGGTTTTCCCTACTTTCTTCAATTTCAGTCTGAATTTGACAATAAGGAGTTCATGATCTGAGCCACAGTCAGCTCCTGGTCTTGTTTTTGCTGACTGACTGAACAGAGCTTCTCCATCTTTGGCTGCAAAGAATATAATCAATCTGATTTCAGTGTTGACCACCTGGTCATGTCCACGTGTGGAGTCTTCTCTTGTGTTGTTGGAAGAGGGTGTTTGCTATGACCAGTGCGTTCTCTTGGCAAAACTCTATTAGCCTTTGCCCTGCTTCATTCCGTGCTCCAAGGCCAAATTTGCCTGTTACTCCAGGTGTTTCTTGACTTCCTACTTTTGCATTCCAGTCCCCTAGAATGAAAAGGACATCTTTTTTGGGTGTTAGTTCTAAAAGGTCTTGTAGTTCTTCATAGAACCGTTCAACTTCGGTTTCTTCAGCATTACTGTTTGGGGCATAGGCTTGGATTACTGTACTATTGAATGGTTTGCCTTGGAAACGAACAGAGATCATTCTGTCATTTTTTAGACTGCATCCAAGTACTGCATTTCGGACTCTTTTGTTGACCATGATGGCTACTCCATTTCTTCTAAGGGATTCCTGCCCACAGTAGTAGATATAATGGTCATCTGGATTAAATTTACCCATTCCAGTCCATTTTAGTTCACTGATTCCTAGAATGTCGACGTTCACTCTTGCCATCTCCTGTTTGACCACTTCCAATTTGCCTTGATTCATGGACCTAACATTCCAAGTTCCTATGCAATATTGCTCTTTACAGCATCGGACCTTGCTTCTATCACCAATCACATCCACAACTGGGTATTGTTTTAGTTTTGGCTCCATCCCTTCGTTCTTTCTGGAGTTATTTCTCCACTGATCTCCAGTAGCATACTGGACACCTACTGACCTGGGGAGTTCCTCATTCAGTATCCTATCATTTTGCATTTTGAACTGTTCATGGGGTTCACAAGGCAAGAATACTGGAGTGGTTTGCCATTCCCTTCTCCAGTGGACCACATTCTGTCAGACCTCTCCACCATGACCCGCCCATCTTGGGTGGCCCCATACAGCATGGCTTAGTTTCATTGAATTAGACAGGGCTGTGGTCTTTGATCAAATTGACTAGTTTTCTGTGATTCTGATTTCAGTGTGTCTGCCCTCTGATGCCCCCTCGCAATACCTACCATCTAACTTGGGTTTCTCTTACCTTGGTCGTGGGGTAATAATGGCACAGATTTCAGAAAACCACAGAATGTAAAGCTAGGAAAGAACCAAAGCCACAAGGGAGTCGGATCCTTTAATTTGTAGAGGATGGAAGAGAACTGGAGTGACTTGGGTGAGGTCACCCAGGTAGGTAGTGGCACCATAAGAACTAGAACTCAAGTCTCCTGAGTACAGTCCCCAGGTCTTCTCCTTTCCTTCTTTTGGGAGGTCAATATGCTGTGAGTTTCATTTAGAAGCTGTGTACCCTGGGGCAGATTGAGTTCCTCATCTGAAATATGGGCATAATAATAGTATCTACTTCATAGAGTTTTACTAGAATTAGAGACCATATATGTAAGAGACCAGGAGGCACAGCATACGCAGGCAGGTGTGTCACAGACAGACACGTGTGTCACACAGATGTGTCACAAGAAGGTATGCCCAAAGGCATCTTGTTCCACAATTTCCCATAATAGGGTCTAATACAATATATGACTTACATAGTGTTCCTTCTCTTTTCCCCATAGGGACAGTGCATACCTTTTAAACAAAAACAATAAAACTCAATTCAGGAAATAAGAAATGGAAGGGATCAGTGTCCGGTGAGAAGCTTTCTGAGGCCTCTTCTAGGGCTAACATCCTCTCAATGGTTGGTCTCTGGCTCAGGTAGTAAGGTGAACTGTGCCTAACTCCTGGTTTCTCCCTCAGGGACACAGCCACTCATTCACTCACTTGCCATCTTCATGATTCATCTACGCCAATAAAACCTGGACCGAGTGAGGACCACAATCCCATCTAGTCCGCCAGATGACTTTTGAAACATGGATCACTCCATAATCCAGAGCAGTGGCACCAGCAACGGTAAGTCTTTCTCCTGACAGTTGTATCAAGGGGGAGCACTGCATTTGCAAATATCACAGTGTAACTGAAATCAGGGACCCACTTCCCAGAAACTGTTCTTAAAATAGAAACGACTGAGTCACTCCCAAAAGCCTAGAGCTGCTCCAGGTTAGAGTCCTAGAGCATCACCATGACCACGTGAAGTCGCTCAGTCGTGTCCAACTCTGCGACTCCATGGACTGTAACCTACCAGGCCCCTCTGTCCATGGGATTTTACAGGCAAGAGTACTGGAGTGGGTTGCCATTTCCTTCTCCAGGGAATCTTCCCAACCCAGGGATCGAACCCTGGTCTCCCACATTGCAGGCAGACAGTTTACCATTTGAGCCACGAGGGAAGCCTAGAGCTGAATTAAACCCAAGTGATGACCACACCTCCCATTTATAAAATGCCTACACATCTATACAATGTTTTGTTTACTCTTTGCAAAGCACTTTGGAGTTTTTCCCTCATTTGATCCTTGAAACAACTCTGGAGTAAGTATGGCAGGTAAGTCCCTATCTCATAAATGAGAGTATAAGAGGCAGGATGAGATCAAGCACAAACAGACCTTAGAATCAGACCTGAGTTCTTATCCAGCTCTTGCACTTCCTAGGTGTGTGACTTTGGGCAAGGTAATCTTTCTAAGCCTCAGTTTCCTCATCTGTAAACGGAGGATGATCGTGGTGGTTATGATTAAATGAGATGATGCATGGAAGCCAAGGGCTTTAACACTCAAAATATGTAACCTGTTATTGTTAAATCATTGCTAATTTGTGACAGAAGTCAGAACAGATATCTCATGTACACTGGGCCAAATGGTCAAATCAAACATATGCATACGTAGATCCACAGTGAGATTTTTCTCTCTGAAATGGCAGGCTTTTCTTGCCGACTAATCTTTGAAACCAAAATCACCTTTTTGTCAGTGATGGAAATTTACAAGTGAATCACCAACATTTCATTTGGTGAAGCACTTGAGGCAGTCAATTTCTGTATGTTGCTTTTCTTAGATTTTTGCCACTTATTGATACAGAACTGTTCATCCTCTTCTGTATTAGCATGGTCACTTCTGCTCCAAGACCCTGTGCAGAAACGGGAAGTTAGGAAAAGACCAGAAAAGCACTAACACTGCCAAGGGCTGAAGGGTGGAGTACGCAGGGCCAGGCTAGGCAGTTTCAGTCAAGAACTCCCAAGTTTCTTTTCTATGCCCAGACAGAAGAGTTAAGCCACTTTTTTTTCCCCGACTGCCATAGTGTGCCATCACTGATGACACACAAGCACAGTAAACTGGTGCTATCTCTCTAGAGAGCAATCTGCTTTGAAAGCTCTTTATATGCCTCCTTCCGTTTTTGAGAACATTTTCCAAAGAAACCAGCTAAAAAGGACCACAGTGGGTGGGAGGGTGGCAAGCTATATAAGGTTAGCCAAGCCTCGCTATATATAATGGTGAAGCGCTAGAAACCACCCAAATGTTCAATAATGGTAGCATGTAAAAAAAAAAAAAAAGAAAAAGTAGAGTATGGACCAGATGGAATGTTCTTTAAGCATTAAAATGGTAAGTATGGGGTCTGTGTTAAGTGAAAAAAAGAGATCAAGATGTGATATAGACACAAACATTACAACTCTGTAAACTCAAAATGTATGTGGACATAAACATCAAGGAAAGAAAATGTGTACTGCATAAACCTTTTAATTTCATTTGCCTTAGCAACTGTGCATGTCGCTTTGCAGATGTTATTTTAATCCTCCTGACAACTCATCAACTTGTCATTTTCAACACACAAAAATGCCCCCTGCTGAGGTGATCATTTGGATTGTGTATAACAGCATCTTGAAAACTTTACCATATAGAGCTCTGCCATTTACTAGCTGTGTGACCTTGGACAAGTCAGTCTCTCCAAGTGGCTTCCTTTGTAAGATGGGAGAGGACAGCTGACTAAATTTTAAATTTCTAAGCTCCGGAAATTGAGTGTCTTCGAGGTATTCAAAGAGTCCCAGTTTGAGTTTTTCCATCTTTGTCCTTTCCCCGAAGTGTCCCTTCACAACAGATTGCCTTGAAGTGTGATGTAATTTGTCTCTGGAGAAAAACAGGACTTTTTGATTTTAAAACTAGACATAACACAAAATGTTACATTACTCTCTGTCATATTTACATGAATTCTGGGGACCAGGCTGACTGCTTCTTTTCGACCACACACACCCAGAAATTTGGCAGAAGTGGCAGGGAGGGGGAGACGCAGTCAGAAAGAATTTGGGACCAGGCTCAGACAGTGTTAGGGGAAAATGTTGAAATTCTCTGCTGTGGCTTCCTGGAGGCCAAAGGGAAAATAGATTCTGCTTTGTCTTCAGTTAGCATTTAAATAAGCCTCTCACGCCGGAGGCAGCACTCCCCGCGGGTGTCTGCGGGCCAGCGGAGGTGGGCGGGGCGCTGTGTTTGGCCACGTGACCGCTTAACCCCTTCTCGACCTTCAAGGCCAATGTGCTTCCCTCTTTGCCATAAGCCGCTGAGACTGAGTATGAGCTTCCGAGGCGGGTTCTCATCTGAGGCTGCTTTAGCTTTAGACTACCCTCAGGGGAGATCCTCTCTTCTTGCAAGTGCTAACTTCCAACCAGGCCGTTTCCATTTGTAAGAGGGGACTGCAAGCATCCTAGTGACAGTCGTCTCTGTGTTTGGACTGGATCTGCTCCCGCCTCGTGCCTTCCCCATCGGAAGAGGGGCCTGGGGGAGGGGACGGCTGGACCTGTGACCGCACCGCAGGCTTTCTTGCCACCTGAAGGGAAAAGGCCCTACCTTGACCCCGCTTCCCCGCCCCCGCCAGCAGCTGAGGGCAGCAGAGACGGAAGGAGGGCGGTAGTGGGAACACAAAGAGTCCTGGCCTTCTGTGAAGCTCCAGTATTCTGATTTAAAAGGAGATTTCTGAATGACTCTCATGTTTGTTCCCCGCTCCCCTCCCCCGCAAACAAGCCCCTTTGTTCGATCGTTCCACACAATTAGTATTCTTTGCATGAAAATTTGATCTCTTATCTCTGACTGCAAAGCCTTCTTCCAGCATTTGGGTTGCAAAATGCTTGTGCTCTTGGCCTCCCGTCTTCATTCCCCTGTCTGCTACCTGGTGAGACGACAACTCCAGCGCTCTGGACTCAAATGAAACTCAGTGCGGAGGAGGATGGGGAGGTGTGAGGGCAGATGAGGGAGAAAAAGCAGGATTAGAAAGCGTGGGATTATCCCCATCTGAGCTGTATTGTATATCGTATTGATTAATAGTATTAGGCATTTTAGGGGATAATTCTTCTGACCTCATAGAATTATTGTCAAAATAAGTGGGACAACGTGGGGGAAATGTGCATAACTCAAAGCCTGGCACATAATGCACGCGTCTGAAATATTAGCTATTGTGATTACTATTACAGCTATTGTTATTATTACTAATATTAGCTATTATTATTACTAACTACTTTATATCTAGCTCATACTGTATACTGAGCATCTGATGTTTTACATCAGGTGATTTCAAGATTTATAAAACAGTTTTAAGCAATTGTTACCATCCTCATTTTACAGATGAGGACACCTAAGCGCAGACTTTAAGTGGCAGGACTGGGAAGCAAGCCCAGATATTTTGAGCTCCAAAGCCCATGTTCTTTTTACCACATGTGTGTGCGTGTTAAGTTGCTTCAGTTGTGTCCAACTCTTTGCAACCCCATGAACTGTAGCCCTCCAGTCTCCTCTGTCCTTTGGAATCTCCAGGCAAGAATACTGGAGTGGGTTGCCATGCCCTTTTCAGGGGATCTTCCCAACCTAGGGATCGAACTCGCATCTCCCTGGGAATCCTGCATTGTAGGCAGATTCTTTACTGATGAACGACCAGGTGACAGTGGGCAAAAGGCAAGTTTGGGGACTTCACAAGGTAGCCAGCCAGTCAGTCACTAAATTTCGAATGTTTATATATAATAGCAGCATTTCTCCCTGAACAAATTTGCTTCAAATATCATTCCCCCTTCTTTAAGCAGAGCAAACACATCCTTGGCTCACATGTGAACAAAGTCCTTTCACATTTATGATTTTCTTTCCCCTGCAGTCAGCCCTATGGCGATTCTACAGGCCTGGGGCCAGATTCCAACTCACAATGCAAGATGTGTGAATACCATAGGCTAAGAAAACTGCATGCGACCAACTGACAGCGGTCCCCAAAGTGCCATCTTACCCAGTTCTTTCCCAGAAGGCTGAGGATTAAGATATAAATGAAACATATGGAGATGGGGAAAAGCATATGTCAGGCCTGCTGCGGCCCACGTTCCTGTTAAGTGCACACACGGGGTCATTCTTAATCATGAAAACACCATCAAGCAGGCTGCCCAAATATTTCTACAGAACTGAAATTGAAGTCAGTGCTTTATTTCTCACACTTTCTTTCTGAAGTCAGCCTCTTCAGCAGTTTCCCAGGGTAGGCACATCCAGAAGGAACCAGAATTTGGCTGGTTCCTCCTCTCAGAGAAAGAAAAGAACTGGGTAGATCCAGAAGACTGAATAATTCGTCTTGGGTATGTTTCAGTTGAATTAATTATCTCCAGGCATAATAATATTGACAACAACAAAAACATATTGAACGCAAACCCTCCACAGAGCACTGCGCAGGGTTCTGAGGGTAACACATATATGAATTTACTATACAATAAATAGTCACCATTTATAAAGGCTGGTTTTAAAAGCCACTTTTTCCATGAAGCCTCTATGGCTTGGCTGGTACTTGATCATCTCCTCCATCCCCACCTCCAGATTCAAGTAACAGTTGGATATGGCCAGTCTTTTGGGATTCCCAGGTGGCTCAGTGGTAAAGAAACTGCTGCCAATGAAGAAGACATAAGAGACATGGGTTCAATCCCTGGGTCAGGAAGATCCCCTGGAGAAGGGCATGGCAACCCACTCCAGTATTCTTGCCTGGAGAATCCCATGGACAGAGGAGTCTGGAGGGCTACTGTCCATGGGGTCGCAAAGAGTCGGATGCAAGTCGACTTAGCATGCATGCTTGGCCACTCTTCAAGCCCCAGCATAGACCACCAGGCACTGCTTTGGGTGGCTCTCTCCTGTTCTGGCTCTTAATACCTCTGGAAAACTCGAGAGAACTCTAGAGTCAGATTATCCTGAATTCGAATCATGCTTCTGTGAGGCAGGCTGAGGGCGGGGGTAAGAGTAGAGATCAAGAGATGGGCTTGAGCCCAAATGTTTGCCTGGTTTTGTTGTTGCAGAACAGGGTTCCTGTGAGGATGTAGTGAGAATTATGTGGAGCAGCAGGTAGGAGCCAGCTCACTGGTTCCTTCACAAAAATAACCGTTGTTCAACATCCTTTAAGTGTGTCTTTCATAACTTAGCGGGATCTCCATCTGTTTCCTTCCCATGTCCGTTGCAGTTTCATTGGGAGGATATAGGTCAAATTCCAGCTGGATTACATAGTGGTTCCTAGCCCTGGGTCAGCAATTCTCACTTTTTTTTCTTCTTCTAAAGATTGTGTGGACAGCCTTTCATGGGTGTGCAGAGGAAAGTTCATTAGATAGGGTGCTGGGAGATCTGGGTTCCATCCGCTGTGGGAACTTGCATCAACAAGCCTCTCTGAGCCTCAGGGGAGAACAAGAGGACTCAGTGTATTGGCCTTGATGTTCCTTCCCAGTTCTCACATTCCGTGATCTGTCCTCGACACTAATATCTAGAAACTAAAGAAAAGCAGTGTCAAGGGAATGTGTCTTTCCTGAGAGCAGGGAAAGATGTTCTATTTACTTGGCCTCAGAGATGATCTTCTCTTTTCCTCTCCTCCCCACCATCTACCCCAACACTTTGAAAATTCTGGAGGATTTTCTTTTCGAGGGCTTGGATGTCCGGCTGACCCTTAAGTTTTGTTCTATGTTACTGAATCTTTCAGCCCAGCTGCGTAGAGCTGGAAGCCTGCTTCGGCTCTTGGCTGCCCACGTGTGCATCCCCACAGACCCACGTGCCTCAAAGCACGTGCACAGAAGTTCCCCTTTGCCCTCTCAGGCCCTTTTGTCTCTAAGAATACACATTCTCTAAAGGGATCTGTGAGCTGGCCATGAAAAAACAATGAGGCTTATAGTGCAAGCTTTTGACTCCGCAAAGGTATCAGCCCAGTGACAAACAATTGAGTTTTGCAAAGGGATTCTCAAGAAGAGCCAGAGTTAGGGACAGAATTGTTTAGTCCTTTTTCTGACCCTGGGAAACTTTTCCTTCTTGGGTGGCAAGGAGAGGAGATTCTTGTGCATTTCACTTCCTGTGTGTGATCTGGATGTCTTTACCTTCCCAATACCTGTCTCAGCTCCTTTTCAAATGTAGGTATGAATGTGTGATATGGGTGAACTATCCTGCGGGGGATGAGGGTGGGAAAGAGAAGGAAAACTGTCTATTCAATGTGTTGTACCATCACACTCTGTCTCAGGAAATTGTGGTACAAAATGCTCTCAGGCTTCCTTGCCTGGCAGCTCAGGGTCTGTGACGTGCCTCCCTCCATTGTGAGGCTCACCCCAAGGCCTTGGCCAGACCTTGGCTTTCAGTGAACCCTAGAGCAAAGCATTTGCCTGCCCTTAGTGAACAAATGTGAAGTATCAGTATGTACATGACACTAGATCTGTATTCGAATTTTTAATATTTGTCATCAAAGTGTAATGATGATGCTAGATCTGGATTAGAATTTTTAAATATTGATCATCATCAAAGTGTAGTGATATTAACCACCCAGACTGAACTTGACATCACACTAGACATTGGGTACATTTCCTTGGTGGTATATGTTATACAATTAATCACACTTATAGAATCAGAAACTCTGGGAATGGGGCCCAGCAATCTGTGTTTTAATAAACCATCTCAACTCCTTTTTTCCTCTCCTTCTCTCCCATCTGGATTTTATGAAGTTTTAGCTCTTTTAGAAATTCCAAAGTGTCTTTAAAGGGCATTCCTTGATATTTTATGCTTTTTGGCATCCCCTGAAGCTCCCTTTATATTACAGGCCCTGTATTTAGAATGAGAAGACACATCCCATGTTTGCTCTACTTTATCTGAAGTCAAGCAAAAAAAATAAGGACATTTTCTTGCCCTTTAATAATTTTAAGTCTAGACCTTTTCAACACCCCAGTGGTCATTGAAAATATTTTCGCTTCTTCCTTCTTCAGTACTGTGGAGGCTTTCAGTACTCTTTCATTCATTCAAAAGATATTCATTGCAGGATAAACAGTGAACTAGATGTGGCACATTTTCCTTTATACATACATTTTGAAGTCAGCCCTAAGTACTTGGCATTTACAGTCTCAGCTGAGCCTTTCTAGAAGAAAGGCTGCTTAACAGAAGTCATATTTATCTCTATTGCCAGATATATATTAAACATCCATTTTCAATGGTTTCTTATTGAATAGCTTGTGTCCATCTTATTAAAGATTTAAGAGACTGTCATAGTGGTACTTGAGTTAAAAGATTTAGTTTTAGGAAGACCTCACAAGTGATAAAAAGTGCATGTCTAGGGACTTCTCTGGTAGTCCAGTGGTTAAGACTCTCCGAGCTTCCAATGCAGGGGGCTCAGGTTCCATCCCTGGTCCTGATGAGGAAACGAAGATCTCATGTGCCACGAGGCTGAGCCAAAAAAAATAATAGGCTGAGTGTGGGGGCTGCATCAATGGAGAAGTGAAGACATGGGCTAGGAATTAAAAGTGGACTAGGGCTCATCATCTGGTAAATTAGAAGACACAGTGGAAGAAGTACTAGATACACATGGCCTTGAAGCCTGGCTCTGCCACTTGCTAACTGTGCTAACCCTGGGGAGGTTAACTCTTTCCTTGTCTGTAAAATGAGGCGATAACAGAAGCTACATCATGAAGTGGTGTAAGAATTAGATGAAATAATCCAAGTAGAACCTTAAGCACTGTGCCTGCCAATGTATAAGTATTGGACAAATGACATCTGTTACTACTTACCTGTAAGTATCTAAGACTCGAATATGCAGCTACTGCTCCTAGCAGATTGCACCACCACCACGATGCCCTTCCCATCTGAGGTTTGTCTGATCCAGCTGACAGTGCTGGCCTCTTCTTCCTCTCCTCAGAAGCTCATGACCCCCACCCTGGTGATCTCAGGACATGAGAATCAGCCCCCCACCACATCCCAGGAAAGAGCAAGGTTACCCTGGTCCTCAGTGCAAAGGGAAGGGGAAAGGGGGGAGTGGGAAAGGGGGACTGAAGGATCATGGGGGGAGGTCAGGGCAATGTGCTGCAGTAGGAATTTCGGAGCTGGGAAAGATGCCATCAACCAAGCAAGAAATGACCAGAGCCTGAGGTTAGCCTGTAACTTAGAGAGAGGAAAAGTGCAGATTTGGGGAAAGGGAGGAAAATGTGTGAGTAGAATTGGAAGAGATGAGTCCCAGAATGAAGCATCACTCTTCCCCCTGCATCACAGCCAAGCGGCAATAGATGTGAGACAAGAGTCAGAAATGAGAGAACGAAAAACCAGAGCCCTGACTCTGCTGTGTATATGACGGATGAATCTGACAGGTAGTCTAGGATGCGGAGGGGCAGTTGTCTCATGGCTGTGAAGCTTAGAATTCTTCCCACAGGGCTGTGATGGTAGCAGTTTCAATGCAAATTTGTTAGACTTGATAAGTGCACTGAGTGTTTATTACATGTGAATTCAATGCATTAGTAGAAAAAAAGTGACAATTCCTAGACCTAGTATGAGTGTGGTTTCTGAATATTTTTCCTGCTGGTGTCAGGTTTAAGGGAAAAAATAGCCGAGTAGGAAAGAAATAGCAGGAATTTGGGGTTTTTTGCTCACTGGGGAACACAGGCTTTCCAAACAGGGGTGGAGAGAAGTTAAGTGGCCTGGGTTGTTTCCCAGCTCTGAGTGAGTTGGCTCCAGAACACACTCAATCTCCCCAAGATGGCAGTCTTCAGTTCCAAAATTTTTCTGAGAAACGTACAGTCCTGCGGGGGCTCCTTACAGAGCTGCTGTAGCCCCAAAGACACATCTAAGGGGATCTTCCCTGTCTCTTTCTAGCCAACCAGTCAGGCACAGGGTAGCTGGTCATAAAAGCTTTAATTGAATGACCCACCTACTGAATGTTTCACGGTGATCTGTCAAAGATGTTGGAGAAAAAGAAGGGTTTATCTATAGATTAAAAGAGACCTGTTTGTGAAGTTCCAGATAAATTCATCAAAGCTGAATTTCTGTGTAGGTTTATGTGCTTTGCTTGTGCCCTAATCATGTGTGTCTTAATAATCATGGCTACCATTGTGTATGTCATGCAGAACACTGGTGTCTCTATACAAGTAGGAGCAGGGCTTCAGCTACTATAATGCCAAACGTTCTCCGCCCCCCCCCCGCCAAAACACACACTAGTATTTTTTCAAATTGAGATTTATAGTATTATTTTTTTCCACCAATATTAAACTGTTTCTTCACCAACACTTATTTTCCACTCTTAAATTTTTGCCAAATCTGTAGGTGTAACATGGTATCTTGCGGTTTTCATTTGTGTCCTCTTGAGTGCTTAAGAGTTTGAGAATCTTTTTTTTATGCTTATTGCCATTTGTGTTTTCTCTCCTGTGAAAGGCTTGCTTATGCCTTTTGCTCACTTTGGGGGGAATTGCCTTTTTCTGAAATATTTTTTAGATGTTTATGCATTCCGGATGGGAATCGTTTATGAATATTATATATGTAATATATAATTATGTGTCTGGAGTGATTAACATCGATAAGTCCTCTCCTTCACTTTAAAGACCTAAAGACACTCTAAAGATAATTCACACAACTTTGAGACCTAGCAGTGTCACGAGTTATCCTACACAGTTTTAAGGAAATCTTTCCTTGTGATCAAGCCCCCTAGAGTCTCACAGGAACCTCTCTCTTCCCCCAATCTGGGCCTTTCCGTCGTGTTTCAAAGACTAGCAAACTCATGATGCAAGCGCACCAAGGAGGCATTCAAGAAGAGCCCCATAAGTGAACAAACGAATGAAGGAAAGCATGTTACTGCGTTGTTGGTAAAGTGAGGAAAAAAGGAATGTTGGATGGCCACACCGGCTGATGATCGGCCGGCCTCCAGGACACACGGTGCGGGGAGAGCAGGGGACGCAGAAGAGGGTGTCTTTCTTTACACCCGGGCGTCGCCGCCCAGCGGCTCCCAACTCGGTGCGCAGAAGGCAGCGCTGATGGGTCGCGGGTCCGAGGTGGGCGCGGCGGCGCTCCGGGCCCCGCCCCTTCCCGCCCCCCGACGCCGCCGCGGCCCCGGCCCCGGCGCGGCCGCGCGAGAGCCTGCGCACTGGGGCCCCCGCGCCGGTGGCGCCTCCCGGCTCGGCGGCTCCGAAGATGGCGGAGCGCGCCGGCCGCGGCACATCCTTGAGGGGACTGCGCGAGCGGATGGGTGAGCGGGCCGGCGGCTCCCGGGGGTGCTCGGGCCCGTGCGGGGCGCGGGGGTCCCCGGCTTCGGGGACCGTCAGAGCGGCGCTGCCGGCGCCGGGGAACTTTTCTCCGGAGTCGCCTCGCGCGCCGTCGGGTCCCCCCTCACCCCCGTCGGGGCGCCCTGGGACGGGCCGGGGCGCCGAGAGGGGACGCGGGCGGGAGGGGAGACCCGCCCGCGCGCTTCAGCCCGCGGTCCAGCTGCCGCCGCCGACGGCCGCACCCCCTCTGGCGGGCGGGCCGCGAGAAAACTAACGGGCGAGGGCGGGCGCCCGGCACCCGGGAGCCGAGGCCGGCCCCGAGCCCCGCCTGCCCCTGGGGGGCGCCGGGCGCCGCGACGGCCCTCCCGGCTCCGGGCAGCCCTGGAGATTCCCGTGTGCCCTCGACGCTCCAGTTTTCTTCGTCTTCCACAGTCGGAACCCCGGGCTCTCCCGAGGCTTGACCTCCCGCGCCCTCCTGGTCAGGATCTGGTTAAGGTCCTGTGAGGAGGGGCCCGTGAGGGTCTTGATTTGAAATTGGGGAGGAGACTTGCCCCCATCCCCCGCTCCTCTTGGCTTGCCTCCTGTCGCACGTGATCGCGAGGATGTCACCGTCCGTGGGCGTCTGGCAGACCCTAGGCTGAACTGAACGAAACTCAGCGCTTCTGGGTGCTTTCTTCTAAACTGGGCCCATCACCAAAGAAATTTTGCTCCCAAATCGTTTATTTTATAAAATTGGGCAGCGCATGACTTAGCCCAGAAGACTGCTCCAGTGCTTGAGCTAGTGTATGTTGCTTGTAGGAGGTTGCTTCTAGTTCTCGAGCTAGTTTCCTCCTATATGAGCTTGAGTAAAACAGTCTTATTGATTTTATTGAAGTCCTTCGGAAATTTTCCATTTGCAGTTAAGAAATTAATTTAGACTGGCTGCAATTGGAAGGGTTTATGTGACTTCAGAACGCTTTGAATTAACTCCCCAGAGACTATATCAGCAGCAAATACACTTTCGTTATTGCACAGGGAGAAAAATTGTTCTGTCTTTAGCTTATTATGGTTCACCTACAGGGAGAGTTTGCGATACATTCAGATTGTTTTATTGCTTATTGGCACCTAAGGTTCTCTGACATTGACTTATTTCACTGATTTATCCAGAACCAGCGTTCTGGATAACCACCCCCCCAACGTAGTTTTATATTGAACGTTGCGAAGTATTTTTAAAATTTTACATGGGACAGTTGCTTGAATTCACAGTATTTCAAACCAAAAACTTGAAAGCAAAATAAAAAAGGCTTAACCCAGAACCCGAGTTGACATCTTTGCTGCCCATTTCATATTAGGAATGAAAACATCATATATTAAAGTTTTCGGAGGATCACTTTGATTAGAAAGACCTTACTTCATGGTCACAGCATTTTCCTGAAGGGGACAAAGGGTCAATGAAATATGCTGCCACTTTGTGACAATTGTTAGTTTTTTCTTATACAAATAACAGTAAGTAAACTTTGTTGCTGTTTTAGGCAAAATTCCCTGAATCCCCCTTATTTTTGTTGTTCCCTGATTGCAAATTTCTTTGGTTTCTTTTTTTTTTTTCTTAATATTTTCTCACCCTCTCCCTGGTCTAATGACATGCAAACTTTAAGTAATAAGGCCATGAACAGAGAGCCTTGGTGTGGGTGGAATGCATCTGCAGGGGACCACACCACTCCAAACTACTCAGCTTTGAAGAAGGGTGGATCCGGGACTGGGCCAGCAGCTGTGTGGGAAGGCTCAGGAACTGGGTTGCTGGAAGACAGTCTGCTGCTAGACACCACTTGCAGCCTACGCTTTGAAGGCTGCATCCAGCAGGAGCTCAAGACTTGTACCAACTCTTTTTATTCTGTTACCCAAACAACAGTGAATAGCACTGTATTCGTTAATCTGTAGCAATTTGGTTTCATGGTATGCTTGTTTCTTGCCACAGTCATAGCCCTTCTTAAAATAATTTTTAAAAAACCTTTCAATCATTTTTTTTGCAATCTATGCCCTTTGCTAAGTAATAAGAAATACTGTTTCACTAGTTTATGTGATTAAATCACATAAATTAAATGTTAAACATTAAATGTTTCCAGTTAGTACCAAAGAAGGGTCATGGAGAGGTGGGGCTATAGATTTTATGTGGAACTCTGTGGTGTCAAGAGCAACAACTGTGGCAGACAGTGTTGAATTGCTAGTAAGTATTGGGATGAATATTTATCATTAATATAAGGTTAAACATTTTGGGGTGATCATGCTGTTGCCTACCAGGCTCCTCCGTCCATGGGGTTCTCCAGGCAAGAATACTGGAGTGGGTTGCCATTTCCTTCTCCAAGGAAGATTATTACCATTCTTGAAATAACTGTCTTAGAAAAATGTTCTTCTTTTCTTGCATTTTGCTTGCCCTAGTAGAGCAGAGCCCTTATGACACAGATTTTGTGTGTGTTGAGGAAGGAGGTTTAGGATAGAAGCAGAAATTTTCTACTATGTTGAAGTCAGTAATGACCTAAAATGCTTTATGTCCAGAAGGGGCCTCAAAATTTCAATGATATCTTTTAAAAATCTATCAAGTGTAAAACATTCTTTAACTTTGGCATTCTAGTGGCACCTATTTTTGGTTCATTTTTTTCTGAGGCTTTTATTGGGTTAGATAGCTGGAATGATTTTTATTTTCTCCTCGTAGAAGGAGAATGGCAGAGTTCCCTGGTGGTCCAGGGCTTAGGACTCTGCTGTTACTGCTGAGGGTTCAATCCCTGGCTGGGGAACTAAATTGCCATAAGCCTTGAGGTGCCACCAAAAAAAAAAAAGAGAATCATTTTCTTTTTGTATTGTTTTTTACACATTTTTTTTAAAACTTAGGCTTTCCTTAGCCACAGCATAATAGTGATTTCTTTTTAAAATAAAAGTAAATGTTTTATTTTAAAATAATTTTCATTGCTGTATTTCCAAAGTATGTTTTATACCAAAACCCATATATTTCATTTACTTATTGTTGAATACGTTGTATACATTTAGATCTTAATTCCTTTATTGTGGTATTTTAAAAAGAAGTGACCTTAAAAGTATCTGAAGTAGGAGTATTAAACTAAGTCATATAAAGGTTCATGTCGGTTTTGTACAGTCTGGTCCTTCATAATTATATAATATTTCAAAGTAAAGTTACAATTCAAGTAAGTTCTGGCTTTGCCAGTTCCTATCTGTGATTTGGGAAAGTTATATTTAGCTTCAGTTTGCTCATCTGTAAAGAAAATAGTGAAGAAAATAATATCCACTTTATAGGATTATTATGAGAATTAAATGAGGTAATCAATGAAAACAACTTCATAAATGGTGAAGTGATATACATTATTCGTTATGGCAATTTTTTGGAAATACAGATTAAGATTCGTAACTCAGTTTTAGTAATAAGATCTACATGTTTTCTCATTTAATCTCCAGCCAGAAAGTAACTTTTAACTTTAATTTGGGGTTTAGAGTTAGTATAAGAACTATAGAAATACTCTATTGCACCTGTTACTTTAAAGTGAATTAAATTCCTCATTGAATGGAGTTGAATAAAATGTTCATTTTGTTAACTCCAGACATGGAGGCTTTCCCCTAGTGTCTGGACATTTTTAGAACCTGTCCTTTTGGTGAATGTATTTCTTGTCGGTGGGAATATGGAAGTAAGGGTCTAAAAACCAGATTTGAGGGACGTTCCCTGATTGTTTAATGGTTAGGACTTGGCATTTTCACTGCCATGGCCTGGGATCAACCCCTGGTCAGAGAACTGAGATCCCGCAAACCACCCTGTGCAGCCAAAAAAAAAAAAAAATTAGATTTTATATAACTTGTATATGGTGTGGTTCATTATTGCCACCACAACTACTTTTAAGTTTACTTGTGATTAATAAGATCTTTAAATCTAGTAAAATTGTACAGTTTGAGGGAAATTGTCCTTATGGCCAACTAAATTGTGCCAAAATATGGATTTTCCTTAGGACTTTAAAGCAGGAAAACTGAATATGCAAAAGCAATGGTGGTTTTCTCTATACTCACATAGAAATGTGAGTGGAAGGGGGGTGTGTAGGACGGTTTATTTAACTTTCGACTACATAAGAATTTTCTTAGTACACCAGGACTGAAATTCAGAGAATAATTGTGGTCCACAAAATTAATAAATTACTGAAGAAGTTTATAACTGAAGAAGTTTAGCAGAGTCCAATCTTCAATTCAAATTTATCTAGATCATGGATTATCTGAGCTGTTTGGTCTCTGGGATTAAAAAAAAATCATTTCCCCTTTTCAAATGGTGGTCTCTATGGCAGCAATTGTGTCACTTTCAGGGTTACTCTGTAAAATGGCTCCCAGATATCTTTCATCAGTGGCAAGTAACATCTCCAAGTCTATTTATTTTGAGTACAACCACAGACCCTCTAGTCTCTTAACTGCCCATCTTCAACTGTTCTACCTTTTTCTTGATGTGTAGAGACCAGAATTGTATGCAGTATCACAGGGGCATGTTTCGTGTGTTTTTATACTAGGGTAGAAGAGTTTTCAGTGTTATTCTCCAGCTCCTTCCTGAAGATGCCTGCTACTGTGAGGCATTTTAGATACAGTCATATATGGAAAGAGTTCAGGGAATTCCCCAATAACTTGTTTTGGTATCATCCACAATTTTAGTTTTTCTTACTTTCCCTCAAATTGTGCTTCCACGCTCTTATACTCCACCCTTATTGAAGTTTATTTACCTTTTTCTACCTGTTTACACAAGATGTGTTAATTAATATTTATTAACTTGATATTTTCCTACCTCGAAAAATACCATCCCTCTGGAACTTCCTTGATTGTTTCTCCACCTTTACTGTGCATCAGAATAGAGCTTTTAGCAACTGCAAAGGCCTGGGCCCCATTCTCAGAGAGTGGAAGTGGGGAGGGGAAAGCATTGCTAATTTTTTTTAAAACAATTTGGGTGACTCTACTGGGGAGCCAGGGTAGATAGCCCCTGATCAAGGTAATTTATAAATGTTCTCCTTAATATTGGGCCCAATCTCTGAGGCTCTCACTGTTGACTCTTTTGCTTCCAAATTCAAATCCATAAACTCCAGATCTTTTTTAAATTCCCCCAGTTTATGGCGAAACATTTTTTCCGAATCCTTGCCAGCTCAGTTTTTCTATTACTTGGTATAATGTCTTGTCTGAGGCATTTTTGAGATCTGTTACTCATTAGCTCTTATTCATCCACCAGCTCATGCTTCTGCTTCCACTGACAACTCTGTGTGCACAGATAGGCTGGCGTGTCTACAGTAAACAGTGTTAATTCTTTGTTGAATATTGTTGAACATCATAGGTATTCAGTATGTCTTTGCTGACCCAGTCATCTGTCATGCCTTCTAGAAGAGATGTTATCCTTTATCCTTGAAGATACAGTTTGCCACCCCTGGATTAGCTGTTTGTCTTCTTAATATTTAATCCCTTTCCTTTATCTCCCTGCATTTTAGTTGCTGCTGCTAATGCCATTGCTGAAGAAAGACGCAGTCAAGGTAGCTTTAGTTCTCTTCCATCCCAGCCTTCAAATATAAAATCACCATTTAAGCCAGGTATAATTTCTAGAGGACTTTGATAGATGTCAAAGTATTATATCCTTTAAGTTTGATATCCTATCGATATCTAATTATATTCTTTCTTTTTTAGTAATAGATGGCTCTGTGCTTAAAAATGACATAAAACAAAGATTAGCGAAGGAGCGAAGAGAAGAGAAAAAAAGACAAGATGATGGTATTTTTAAAATTAATTTTTATTGGAGTATAGTTACTTTATAATGTTGCATCAGTTTATACTGTAGAGCAAAATGAATCAAGATGACGGTATATTTTAGACTTTTTAAAAAATCAAAATGAATAAATTTTACATTAAGGTTACATATTTTCAAAGTGGTTTTACTTTTTAATCTTTTTTTTACTAGTATGTGTTATACAGTATGTGTTAATGTCTTTTTACTTTATGTGTTATATTGGATTAAAAACATATTCTAAATGAAATAAGATCCGTGAAAAAAAAATATTTGGCCAAGTTTTATTTTTGAAATAGTAGTTTCTGTTAGCTTTAATTTTCTGAAAACTAAAGTATGAAAATTTATTCAGCATTTGTAGAAACAAGCAAAATGGGATTTCAGTAAAAATGACTCTGAAAACAAAAATGAAGGAATTCCCTGGAGGTCCAGTGGTTAATCCTGTGCTTTTACTGCCGGAGGCCTGGGGTTCAATCCCAGATTGGGGAACCAAGATCCCACAAGCCATGGCATGGCCAAAAACAGAAATGAATTTGTTAATAATCTTAGCATAGATATGGTATCTTTCACTGATTGCTATGCTTTCTCAAGTGTGACTTTGTATCAATTAAGATCTAAAATAATCTAATATTCTTTTCTAAAAGAACCATAATCTTGAGAGAATGCTTTTTCAGCTATGTATTTTCCTCATCTGGCCCTGTAAATCCACTGCAAAACTAGTGCTCACCTTCATTCAAATGGAATAGCAGTTGTCTGTTTTGGTGAGGAGCAGTTTCTTCCTGTAGCTCTTTAGAAGAGTATTTTTACAACTGCATGGATGCTCTCCAGGCTTTAGTGAGAGGAAATTTGAATGTCGGAAAACATCATGCTGGTCAGTAATGTGGTATGTGCCCATGAAGGTCAAATTGGCATGCTTAATACGGTCTGTTTAGATGAGACCTGTAAAAAGAAATTTCATATTAGAAGGGAAAAAGCCATATATTCTGGCCATGTGTTTTTTAATTCTTCTTTTAGTGTACAGCATATTAATCTGATGGGGTTTGACTTCAGCTCAAGTCAACAGAATCATCACATGAAAGAAAATATTTGTTTTGAATTTGGAATTTTAGTTCAGACAGGAGGAGAGTCATTTAAGCCAATTTAGTTCTCAGGAGTTAAATGAACACCCAGTGGAAATGATTCTTTCGTGGCCATCTCTGGTCATTTATATAATAAATCTTTAGTTATTAGCACAGGTTATGTTATTTTTAAGAAAGAGAATAAAATACATTAACTTTCTTTCTCTTCTGTAATGTGGAAAACTTAAACATTTTCTTGGCTCTTACCTTGCATTTGGAATATTTCAGCTAATAAAGAGATACAGCTACTTGAGAAAGAAAGAAAGTCTAAGATCATATATGAAAAACAGATGGAAGAAAAACTGCGAAAGCTGAGGGAACAGAAAGAAAAAGATGAACAACGGAGAATATCTGCAGAA
Organism: Moschus berezovskii; assembly: GCF_049115385.1. Classification (NCBI taxonomy): domain Eukaryota; kingdom Metazoa; phylum Chordata; class Mammalia; order Artiodactyla; family Moschidae; genus Moschus; species Moschus berezovskii. The sequence goes on along the minus strand of NC_142488.1, from coordinate 126,388,045 downwards.
AAAAGGAGAAATGAAATGTTAGAGGAAGAAAGGGTACGTGTTTTTCTTCTCTGTTAAGCAGATGATACGCTGTGTTGCCTGGTTCTGCAGTACTTTTTTCTTAGCCCTTCTCTGCTTTTATTGGAACCGATCCCTATTCTTCTGAACTAAAACCAGTTCTTCTTTGGTCTTTCCTTGAACATTAGAGGCTCTTGCCCCATCCTGATCTGAGGCCTGAGTTTGGGCTAGCAGCTGAGGTGAAGAGGAGCCTTGCACATCCAGGGAGAGAGCCCTGTGCACCTGCAGGCTGCCTGCAGCCTGGGCTTTGTTCTGAGGCGCTTTCTCTCCTACCGAAGGTGTTGTCCCACTGCCTAGCATTCACCCACCCTCTATCAGGCCCTCTGATAGGGCCCCCTCTGACCCTGACCGTCTGCTTCTCACCACTGCGGTCGTTGTGTGAGTGGCAGAGCGCAGCGGAGCAGAGCCTTCCACCCATGGTTCCCCGGCTCCCTTTGGTTTGCTCTCTCTCCCTCTCCCTTGCTGTCGCTTTCTTTCTCTGTGTTGTGGCCTTGCTGTCTTCCTGTCTGGACTCTGGGTGTCTTCGGCGCCCTCCTCACACGAGTCACTGCCTTTGTCCTGCCCTCTCTGTCCCTCCCTGTCCCTCTTCAGTCAGCTTGCCTTTGGCTGTGTCTCTGTGGCCACCTGTCTCAATTTGTAGGCTTCTCTCTGACACCAAGTTTTTCTGCCGTGGGTTGTTCCACATCTTTACTGTGAGTGTCCTGGGCTCCTTTGGAATTGGCGTGTTCCGTGCTGTTCTTCACTGCCATTCTCTCTCTCTGTCTTCCCGTGCCCCTCAAGTGTCCCTGCATGAGCCTTGGCCTGTCTCTGGCTCTTGGTCTGACTCTGGCCCTTTTCTGCCAATGGAACCCCCTTTTGCTTTCATCTTTCTTTGTCTTAGCTTCTCCCTCCTTTTTGCTCCCCATCTTTGGAGTTTCTGCTATTGTTCTCTCCGCGTGTGGGTTTTGATCCTCTCCCTGTCTTTTTTTTCTGTTGCTCTAATTTTAAAATGTTTTTTCTTTCCTTTCCCCTTTGTTTCCATTTCTCTCCCAAGAGCCCTCTTCTCTGTGTCTTTCTCTATGGTGCTCACTCTTCTTCCTAACTTTTACACACAGTTGGCGCTTGAAAATGCCTCACCCACTCCCCCTGCTGCTTATCCCCATCGGTGAATCTTCTTTATTTTCGGACTGCTCCTGTGGTGTTTCTTCCCTATCCATGGTTCACCAGCACCTTCTCTTTTTCTGCAAATTCCAGATTTAATGAACTGTCATTCAGAACTTGTATCACTCTATCTTCCTCTGTGAAATGTCTCCTTAAAATTACTTCTCTGTGGTAAAGAATGAAGGCCAGAGAGACTGAACTTGACAAAGACAGAACCAAAGAGAGTAAAATAGGAAACTGCTGGGTCAGGAAAGGTCCCTGGAGGACAGTGGGAGAGTCCAAAGGACTGCGAGTAGAAAAGACCCTCTTAGGAAAAGAGGAACCTGAGAGAGAACACAGGGAAGGAAGAAGCAACAAAATGGCACTGTAGACAGAGTGGGAGTGAGCGAGAGAGCCAGACAAGAGGCCAGAAGACAAGGAGAAAGGTCCAAAGAAAACCGGCCCCAGAGAGCTAACGTGGGAGAGACCTAGACAGAGCAGGGAGCGTTCACCACTGAGGAGGCTGCACAAAGAGAGAATGATCCAGCAGAGCAGGAAAAAACCCCAAACTCAGTGGTGGTGAGGCGGGGCGAGTCGTGGACGGGGGCACATGGGAAAGAGGACAGGAGCTTCCACGTGAGCCACAGATGCCAGAAGGAACCTGCAAGAGCATGGAGGCTCAGCACATCTGGAAACAGCAATAGAGTGCTTAGGAGAGAGGTTTTAATAATACAAGAATATTCTGGTTTTAATCTTTATTATACTTCTGGGGTGCCTAAGTAATTTAGAACAGCTTCCTTTCTGTTAGAAATATAATTGAAAATATTGTCAGTAGATAAGTTTCATTTTGAAATCGCAGTTGCTTTTATCCTCAGTGGATGTGGATGACTCCATTTTCCTAATATGTTCACCCTCTAAACTGTGGGAACATTGTAAGGATGATGTTGCTATGAAACAGTTGTCAGGGAAGAATAGAAAGCTTTCTGGCCCTGAGGTTGATTTGCTTGCGTGAGTGTAGCCCATGGTATGTTGCAGCACAGGGATGAGGAATAGAAAGCTGTGTGTCATTTCTGACAGTGGCGCTGTTTGCCGCTGTGTGGCATCTGCATTTGTAGACCTGTTATCCTGCGCAGTTTAGACTGAAACTGAGGTCAAGACAAACACATCTCTTTTTAAAAACTTGATTAGTTAACACGAGAATTTAAGAAGTTAGAAATGTGGATATAATAGAGGATCTGGCATAGTTTCACTTGAATGTATTGATTTTTTATCCTGCTTCATTCTACAAAGAATTTAAGGTATATTTTAAAAACTGTATACCACAACCAGATGAGAAAATAAATGTTTGAGGGAATCAAGCAGAGGGGGGAATTAAAGTAAGAAAATAATAAAACAAGGTATGATTAGCATACATCAAAGCGTACTACTCAGTCCTTGTATAGTTGCTGGAATAGGCTACACCTTTATTTCTAAATTTCCTAATGATACAAGCAAAGAGGGAAGCATGGTCAGTTTCTTGATTCATATCCATAAGATTAAAACCTACTTAGTTGGGAAAGTGTGGATTCATACCTGAAATGTTTCCAATTTTAACTTTTGTCTTTTATAAACAAAATTTTGCCTGATTAAAAAATTTGGTGGTAGGGTATTTTATAACGATAGATCAGAATTATGCTAGTGAATATAATACATACGTAAACATTTATTGGGCTTTTATTTTTAAATAGGAGAAATTCAAAGCCGTCCTTCATCGTACACTGGAAAAGAGCAGCCATGTTGACCGTCGAAAAAGATGGTCATGGGAGGGCTGTACAGCCGTAAATTCCCAAAATAAGACCGGTAATTAATAAAACTGCTAAACTTTTAAGTTTATTCATTTTCATATGTAAATATTAGCTGTTAGTATAAGGTTGAATTTACAGCGGGTGTTCAGCTTTGTATCCTAAGTGAAAACACTGCCATGTATTCTTTGGCATGCATTTAAATTTGTGTCATGTGAGATTGCCAAAGAAACAGGTGAAATTTTATAATAACTTTATTTTATACAGTATATCCAAAATCTTACCATTTAAACTTGTAATCTGTGTAAAAATGAATAATAATTGATAAGCTTTACACACCTTTATCCAGTGCATATTTTAAAAATAAATTGCTCTGTTTACTAATGATGTACTATAATTTTTCCTATGTGTGGATGTAATTCTAAGCAATTGCATAAAATGTAAGTTAAATTTCCATAATTTATAAGGAATGATTGACAGTGAGCATTGTGTACCTAATTAATACATGTTTATGCTCTGCATAAGTACATCATGAGCTCATCTTGTTTCAGCTAATGATGCTTTTTTAAATATGAGTACGGTAAATCTTGTATCTTTTCTCAGTCAATAAACATTCCACATCTACTGAAAAGCTTGAGCAGGGGACTTCTGGATTACATAGACAAATGTCATCTACTGGTCTTCAAAATTCTGTTGCCAAGAGTAAGTATTTATTTCATGTATTTTACTGAGTTTCAAATCAGTGAAATCAAGTCTTTATATGTATTTTTACAGTACTACTTACTCTTTAGATCGTAGGACATTATCAGTTCTAAAATTTTCAAATGATGCTACATTATCAACATTTACTTTAATCTATAGCTCCCCAAAAGAATTCTTGTTTTCTTCTTTTGGCCACTCGGCTTGTGGGATCTTTGTTCCCTGACCAGGGATTGAACTCTTGGCAATGACAGCACAGCGTCCTAACTCATGAACTGCCAGGGAATTCCCCAAAGGGTTCTTCTTTAAACAGACTTCCATCAGTATTCTGAACCGGAATATTTAAAGTGAAATGAAAGTGTCTACGCAAAAGGGATTATTTTCCCATATGACTAGTTTGGGTTGCTAACATTGTGACATCTGTGCCAAATATTAATTATCATTTTTATTTTAAAAATACTAGTTGAGAGAATTCCTTGGCAGTCTGGTGGTTAGGACTTGGTGCTTTCATCTCTTTGGCCTGGGGTTCAATCTTTGGTGAACTAAGATCCTGCAAGCCATGCAGCACAGCCAAAACAAAAAACAACTTATTAAAACTAAAGTGTATACATTAGTTTAGTAATAGATGTCATGGACTGTGTCTAAAATTATACATTGTGTATTCCAAATTTGGGAACTTTGATATTGTCAGTCAGTATGAGACATTTTCTCTCTTTTTATTATTTCCTAGATAATTTTATTTCTCTTTGGATAACTTACTTAAAGAGTAATCTGGTTTTAGCTTTGGGCACGTAGAATCTCTTCATAATACTTGAAATTAAAAAAAATTCTTACAAGGAAGAGTAGAGAAGATAAAAAAAGTTTGGAAAAAAGGAGTGGCTCACTCCTGAAGGAATCTGTTTAAACGGCATGTAAATAGTAATGTTCCTGGACTTCTCTGGCAGTCCACTGGTTAAGACTTCATGCTCCTAATGCATGGGGTACGGGTTCGATCTCTGGTTGGTGAACTAAGATCCCACATACTATGTGGCATGGCCAAAAATTTTTCTTAATTTTCTTAAAAAGTATTACTTTTTTGCCTTTGATCTCCAGAAACACCAGAAAAGAGGCGAAGTTCATCTTTGAATAGAAGATGTAGCAGACTGCATTCATCTACAGAAACAGAACAAGTGGAAGAAAAACAACCTGGTTAGTTATTTCTAAGTGCCAATCTTAACTGGTGGTTTAAATATGTTATATTTATGTCAACATTCAGCTGCTTGAGAAGCCAATCCAAAACATTAGAAGCCAAAATATCCCTTCTTTAACTAAAAATGTACTTTGGTGATATGCTTATTTGGCTGAAGCCAGAAGAATCTCTTTATTATTTTTTTTCTTTTTCCCAAAACTGAATTTTATTGGAAGGTCTAGTTCTCATTAAATGTCATACAACAATAAAATATATAATTCTGCAGTGAAGCAGAGAACTAGACCATAGAATGTTGGTATAGATAGATTTGTCCTGAAGCACTTCATTCCTTGGAACATTTCATTAGTTAGTATATAGAAGTTCTAAATTACTGGCCACATTTTGAACTTCAAAGCTATGCTGCTTCACAGCATAATCCACATCTATCCTTCGGGTGTGTTTTCACTGCTGATCATTACATACAAGATTTCCAAATTATTACTGAAGTACTTGTTTATTTAAAGTTGTTTCTGACACCTTTCCCTTAAGTTTTCCCTATTAAACATGATTGTTCCTTTTTGTTTCATAACTGTTCACTTACAGAGGATTCAGGTCACATCCTGTTAAAACAAATGTCATTGTGGCAGGGATCTTCATGAACTTAAAAGTTTATTGGAGCAAGCTATTTCCAGCAAGGTTTATTTAATTCACTCAGTTCCCTGGGAGCTAGTGGCAATGAACTTGACAAATGTGACTTTCAGTGACATATCTGGAGGAATCCATGTCAGAGTGCTTTTGTCATTTACAGCTTTATTCTCCACATGTGAGTTTCTCCGTAGAGACTCCATACATTGGGTATGGTAATAGAATAGATACATTACCTGGATCCCCGCATTGGGATTATTGTGGTATGCTGGGGCCTTTGCCTGTCTACTCAGGTCTTATCTTCCCTAACAGTGCAGTCCCATCAGGTGGCAGTGTTTGGTCCTATTATGTATGTGTGGTTCTCAATTGCCTCTGCTTTTAGGCTGGGATACTTATCATTCAGAGCAGTTCACATTGCTCTTTCTTGCTTTTTCCATTTATTTGTGAGACCTCAAACTGAGTCCTTTCTGTTTGTTCTCATCATTTAGTTTGTTAGCTATATACCTCTCTTTGGGAGAATCCTTTAATCGGTTGCATGCTCATCCCAACAGAAGTGTCAGTAGCCAGGAACAAAAGTGCTGCTTCATTAGTAGTTTAATAGCAATAATCCAGGAAATAAGCATAGGATAGAGTGCCTGAAAATGTTAGCATTTGTGCCTAAAAAGTAGGTTGTATCAGTTAATTTTTTGCAGAAAGGCATAAAAATAATTTGAATCAATACTTTGCAAATGAGTGAGTCTGCGGAACATTTTATGATGCATATTTATTTTACGATGGCAAGCATGGTGGAGTAGTTATCAGGGTAATTTATAGGATGAGATAAGGAGTTTTGGTGGTTGTTAAATTTTAAAAGCATGGGTTTCTTGACCTGTCCTTAAATATATCACAGTATTATAAAAAGGGCTGGATTTTAGGTACATAGGGAAACTTAAATAATACCAAGAGAGAAAGCCAACCTTCTTTTTTTCTTAAAATGTGGAATCACATTGAGTGGCTCTTTAGCTTTTAATTAAGAACATAAAGATTGTTAGTAAAATAGGGACTTCCCTGGCAGTCCAGTGTTTAAGACTTTGCCTTCCAATGCAGGGGTCCAGGTTTGATCTCTGTTCGGGGAGCTAAAAATCCCACATGCCTTGTGGCTAAAAAAACCCGAAGCATAAAACAAAAGGAATATTGTAACAAATGCAGTAAAGACTTCAAACATGGTCCATGTTAAAAAAAAATGTTTAAAAGATGATTATTGGTAAAAACAGATTTTCAGGGTTATGAGTCACATATCATGTTAAATATGCCTCTGGGGAGTAAGTCCTCAATCATAGAGAGCTCTAATGCATTGTTCCCATCCTTTTTCTCTTTTTTTCCCTCCACTTTTTCCTTTCCAGAATATATCCTGCCCCCTTTGCTTGTTTTTCGGTCAATATCCATATGATTAGTGAACCAAAGTGCTATCATAGACTTTGTTGTAGTGCAGCTTTATTTCTCTTGATTTGAATTCCTGACTTTGTTTCTGCGTAGTTGTATGTGTGTCAAATTATTTTCTGCCCATCTCTCCCCAGTGTATTGTGAGGTATTCTAATTCAGTTCAGTTCCATTCAGTTGCTTAGTCATGTCTGACTCTTTGCAACCCCATGGACTGCAGCACATTAGGCTTCCCTGTCCATCACCAACTCCCAGAGCTTGCTCAAACTCATGTTCATCGAGTCAGTGATGCCATCCAACTGTCTCATCCTCTGTCATCCCCTTCTCCTCCTGCCTTTAGTCTTCCCCAGCATCAGGGTCTTTTCTAATGAGTCAGTTCTTCGAATGAGGTGGCCAAAGTATTGAAACTTCAGTTTCAGCATCTGTCCTTCCAGTGAATATTCAGGATTGATTTCCTTTAGGATTGACTGATTTGATCTCCTTGCAGTCCAAGGGTCTCTCAAGAGTCTTCTCCGACACCACAGTTCAAAAACATCAATTTTATTTATTTAATCGGTTGTGTGCTTATCCCAACAAAAGTGTCCTTTTAGGACATCAGTCAGACTGATGCTTTCTTTATGGTTCAACTCTCACATCCATACATGACTACCGGAAGGACTATAACTTTGACTAGATGGACCTTTGTCAGCAAAGTAAATGTTTCTGCTTTTTAATATGCTGTCTAGGTTTGTCATAGCTTTTCTTCCAAAGAGCAAGTGTCTTTTAATTTCGTGGCTGCAGTCACCATCTGCAGTGATTTTGGAGCCCAAGAAAATAAAGTCTGTCACCATTTGCATTGTTTCCCCCATCTATTTGCCATGAAGTGATGGGACCAGATGCCATGGTCTTCGTGTTTTGAATGTTTTAAGCCAGCATTTTCACTCTCCTCTTTCAGTTTCATCCAGAAGCTCTTTAGTTCTTCACTTTCTGCCATAAGGGTGGTATCATCTGCATATCTGAGGTTATTGATATTTCTCCCTGCAGTCTTGATTCCATTTTGTGCTTCATTCAGCCCGGCATTTTAGCCTGATGTACTCTGCATAGAAGTTAAATAAGCAGGATGACAGTATACAGGCTTGATGTACTCTTTTCCCAATTTGGAACCAGTCCATTGTTCCATGTCTGGTTCTAACTGTTGATTCTTGATCTGCATACAGTTTTCTCAGGAGGCAGGTAAGGTGGTCTGGTATTCCCATCTCTTTGAGAGTTTTCCATAGTTTGTTGTGATCCACATAGTCAAAGGTTTTAGTGTAGTCACTGAAGCAGATGTTTTTTCTGGAATTCTCTTACTTTTTCTGTGATCCAGTGAGTGTTGGCAATTTGATCTCTGGTTCCTCTGCCTTTTCTAATTAGAATTCTAATTACTTTTTAAAATATGTTACTCCCATAAAAAATCTCAATGGTTTGTCTTAAATTTCTTTAGCTATTAGAAATCTAGTTATTATACTTTTATTTTCTGTAGCACAAACTGTCAGTGTTAGATAAGTGATTAGGCACATACAGGTATGTAAGTAAAATGCTTTCTCTGCCAAAAGTGAGGAACTGAAAAATAGCTGAGTCTTTTTGGTATTTTTACCAAGTCTTAAAAAAGCCACCATCAAATACCTTTTTAAAAATGTCTAGGGACTTCCCTGGCAGTCCAGTGGTTAGGATACTGCACTCTTGACTGCCCAGGCTCTGGGTTCGATCCATGGTCAGGGAAGCAAGATCCCACAAGCTGCATGGTGAGGCCCACACAAGAAAAGTTTATTTTAAAGTAATAAATATTTAAACCAATAAATATTTAGTGTAAAAAATTTAATGTAATTTCCTATTATCCCAATACTCACTGATAACTGAATATTTGTGTTTACATATTTTTAATAAAGTGCAATCATAACTTGCTTTTGTTTAGACTCAAAATATACCATTTTCTGTGTCCAAAAATTGCCTATTATCACTCTTAATGACTGCCTTAGTATAGTCCAGATTTTGTGTTGACTATTTAGATTATATTTTCAGTTATTTCAGTATTATAAACAATGCTGTATTAAGTAACCACATACATACTCATTTTTTAATTTAATTTTCTCTTAAGGATAACCTCAAAGTGAAATTGCTGGAACAAAGAGTATATACTTTTCAGAGTGGCTTTTGATACCCTATTGCCAAAATGCTTCCCATGGAGCATGTGCCAATCCATACTTCCACCAGCCTAGTTCCCAACATTGGTATTATCGCTTTCCTCCATCCAGTATTCTTGCCTGGAAAATTCCATGGCCCTGGTGACTTTGTTTAGATTACTTTTTATAAGTGTCCAAGGTTTTGTAATTGTCTATGAAAATCGTTCTGAACTATAGTGTGAGGAAAATAGAGGTGCTTATTGCAGAGATCAGCTTTGGAGAAACATCTCACTTTCATCTAGAGAGCCCTGTTGCCTTCTCAGCGCCTCTCTCTTAGTGGTGGCGCCTCTGAAGCACCAACTTTGAGATGTTTCTGTCTTGTGTCTGATCCATTTCACTAAGCATTACTGGATGGTGTGTAATCCCTGTGATTTCCTAATAAATGACTCTGTTTTTGTTTTTATACTGCTAATGGTACATTTCCATCTTGTCAAAATTTCTCTTGTGTGGAATTTCACTCTCTGTTCTCGCTTATCCACAGGCATTCACAGTGTAATCCAGTATGTAAACACGCCCCTGCTTAGGCCTAGCAGTGATGAATTGAAGAGCACCATAGTGCCTCGCAGGTCAACAGTGGTGATGCCTTTCCAGGAGAAAGTAGAAACATCTTCCAAGGCTAGTGTGGGAGTGGCCCCCAAGGCGAGTGTGGAAGTGCCCCCTGAGGTGAGCGTTGAAGCACTCACCAAGGCAAGCATGGATGAATCCCCCCAGGTGAATGTGGAAGCACCCCCTGAAGTGAGTGTGGAAGTGTTCCCGGAGGAGAGCATGAAAGAACACCCCAAGGTGAGTGTGGAAACACTCCTGGAGGCAAGCGTGAAAGAACACCCTGAGGTGAATGTGGAAGCACTCCCGGAGGAGAGCATGAAGGAACACCCTGAGGTGAACGTGGAAGCACCCCCTGAAGTGAGTGTGGAAGCGTTCCCGGAGGAGAGCATGAAAGAACACCCTGCAGTGAATGTGGAAGCACTCCCGGAGGAGAGCATGAAAGAACATCCCAAGGTTCGTGTGGAAGCACTCCCGGAGGAGAGCATGAAAGAACACCCTGAGGTGAATGTGGAAGCCCCCCCTGAAGTGAGTGTGGAAGCATTCCCGGAGGAGAGCATGAAAGAACACCACCCCAAGGTGAGTGTGGATGCACTCCCAGAGGTAAGCACAGAAGAACACCCCAAGGTGAGTGTGGAAGCACTACCAGAAGTGAACATGGAAGGACCCTCTGTGAATGTGGAAACATCACCTGAGACAAGTGAGGACCTATCCCTTGAAGTGCATGTGGATGCATCCCCGGAAGTGAGCATGGACTCATCCCCAGATGTGAGTGTGAACCCGTCTCCTGAAGTGAGCACGGACTCGTCCCAGGAGTTGAGCACAGAAGCATCATCTGAGGCTAGTGTGGACCTATCTCCCGAGGCGAGCATGGAAACACTCCCCGAGGAGAGTGTAGAAGCATTCTCAGAGGCAAGCATGGATGCACTCCCAGAGGAGAGTGTGGAGGTGCTCCCCAAGGAGAGCATGCAAGGACCTTCTGAGGCAAGTGTGGAGGCGCCCCTGGAGACCTCCCCTGAGGTGACCGTGGAAATATCTTCCAAGGTAAAGTGAAAGATTCTCCACAGGTTCGACAAGTGTTTTTCATTGACAGATTTTATATTAAAATCTGTGTTTTTTGTTGTATAGATGATGATGGGTCAGATTTCACAACATACAGCATTCTATGATAAAATATATTCACTTTAATGATTTAAAATTATCTGATACTCACTGTCCCAGAGTTTCCCCCCAAAGCTGGAATAATAGATAATTTTTAATAGAAGGGACAAAATACAGTGGTTTATATGAATTATATTTCTAAACTCTGAAGGAATGTTTTTGAGAACTATCGCAGAACTCAATTAGGATTTAAAAAATAAAATTAAGTTTTGAAGTAAAAGAATTGTTTTAAATTATTTCTGTGACCTGTTTGAATTGTATAATATAAAATGTTAGTCTGGAAGAGTGAATGTCTGTACCTAAGTCTCATGCATGAAAGGAGAATTGGGATTTTAGGAGCATTTTATTCAGAAATTTTTTCTTTTGAAAAGTCAGCCACAAAAGGTAATACTAGTAATTTTTTGATATGATTGTATTGATCTGTTCAGAAATCAGAAATGGATGAACAGCCCTCAAACCCTATTACCAAGAAGCGCATACCACCATCGCAGATACCGTGTTATAGATGGTCATCATCTCCTACAAGAAGGTGGCGTCCACCATCTCCCATCAGTGCTAGGTAAGTAGCTTATTTGCAACTGTTCCTGATATATGTTTTACCAGATTAAACCTCACATCACTGTTTGATAAATAATGTAGTATGCATGGTAACGAAAATATAAAGGGAAAAGCCTTTAAAAATGGATTTACCTTTCTCTATTATATCATATCATAATGTTAAGACATTGTAATGTGTGAAATGGTACAGTAAAAATCAGCACATATATATTATAAAATCATATTGGACTTCCTCCATTAACTGTTACTTTTTCCCAGCAGGCAAATTCAAAAGAATTGCCCCCCATCACCTACACCCAGCACGTCAAAACAATCGACACAGTTTTGTTTTTCCTATAAAGTAATTCCTATGCAGCATACCGTATTTGCACAAAATGTATTAGATACTATGGGAATGAAAAGCAAAGCCGTTTCTAACACCATTAACAACTCTGAGGCTGCAGGCCAAAAGGATATGATCTGTGAAGGTGAGTTCCTTCACTAACAGGTTCATTTCAACAACTAGAAAATCTCAAGGTAGTTTGGGAACTGTCATTGTCATTTTATTCCCCAGTTCAGAGAACTATAGGAAGCAAACTTTCTTTAAAATAAAGAGCATTGCACCAGTCACACTGGCACAATGCTTGTTTTTTCTTGCCACAACTTCTTACTTAGCCCCATTTTTGGAACTGATGTTTAGTGTGTACAGATGGGTTGGATGAATGCCATGGTCGAGGTAGTCCCTGTAGTTCCTTCCAGCTCTGATAGTGGATGGCCCTTAGGTGTTTTCTATCCTTGGAGAGAGCACATCCAGCCATTTGTGGCTGAGCAGGTTTCCATCAGGAGCTGTAGGGTAGTTTTCATACGTAGAACATAACATGTGTCAGGTCAGTATGTGGGTTCCAAAAAATATCATACTGGCTTTTTGACTATCACGTGCATTCTTTTTTTTTTTAATTGAAATGTAGTTGATTTAAAATTTTGTGTTACTTTATGGTGAACAGCAAAGTGATTCAGATACACATATATAGATATTCTTTTTCATTATAGGTTATTATAAGATACTAAATATAATTCCCTGTGCTTATGCTCAGTCCTAATGAGGTATAAATCTTTTATTTTTCTTTTTTGGCCATGCTGCACAGCTTGGGGGATCTTAGTTCCCCAACCAGGGAGTGAACCCAGCAGTGAAAGCAAACAGTGAAGTAGGACCTTACTGTTTATTTTGTATATAGTAGGGTGTATCTGCTAATCCCAAACTCCTAATTTATCCCTTGCCCCCTGCCTTCCCCTTTGGTAACCATAAGTTTGTTTTCTATGTCTGGGAGTCTGTTTCTGGTTTCTTTAAAATTGAAATATAATTGATTTACAAGAATTTCCCACAGTTTGCTGTGATCCAGATAATCAAAGACTTTAGCATGGTCAATGAAGCAGAAGTAGGTGTTTTTCAGGAATTGCCTTGCTTTTTCTATGATCCACCTGCATTACTTAATTTTAAATACACTCATGAATTTTGCTTTTTGAAGGAATTATTTGTAACAGAAACAGCCTTTTTATTATGAATTATTTATTCCTGATTTCTTAAAATCCTTATTTTCATATGTAGTTTATTTAAAACGAATTTGTCAAATGAACTAAATGCCTCCACGTGGTCGCCCTATTTTACTGATGGTCTTGGTTTCTTTGGTTATCCAGTTAGCCACTTTATGATTAACCAAATATATTAACATACTGTTATCAACGCTCACTGAAATAATATTTATTTAATAAAAATGATACACAATTTTCAGAATGTATGCTGGATATATTTTTGTTTAATTGACTTAAGATTTGTACACTTCAGGGAATTCCCTGGCAGTCCAGTGGTTAAAGACTCTGCACTTTCGCTGCTGGGTTCATTTCCTGGTTGGGGAACTAAGATCCCCCAAGCTGTGCGCCATGGCCAAAAGAGAAAAAAAAAAGATTTATACCTCATTTGGACTGAGTATAAGCTTATCTTCCTCCATATTCAGTATATCTTAATCTTTTTTTCCATAGAGGTAATTTAGTCAGGTATCTCAAAACAGCTAAACCAAAGCAGGAACACATTATTTCTTTTGGGGACAAGTAGTTGTTAAAAGTTAACAAAATGGTACTTCTGTTGTTGGTGGCTTGGGGTGGCCATGAGGGCATAGGAATTGGGCTTTTGAACAAAAGCTGTTACATAAATCACTTATAGTTTATTTATACATTTTATATCATGGATATACTGTTGTTTTTTTTTAACATTGCACGTTGTCTTGCACCTTTTTGTTGGACATAGAAGCAGTAAGTTCCCTGAACTTAACTGTTTTGCATGTTAATTTAAACTAGAGTCTGGTAATAAAGGCACACCAGGACCTAAGAATGCTGAGGAGGCAACAAAAATTTTGGCAGAAAAACGACGCCTTGCTCGTGAGCAAAAAGAAAAAGAAAGAATACAAAAAGAGATGGAACAAAGGTTGGCACAGAATCATCCTTTCTATACAGTAAATCTTGGTTGGGACCCAAATTCTGAAAGTTGTACTTTAAGTTAGATGTATATAAATTCTCAAAGAGTAACTGACTTTTTCTTCAATGTGAATCAACATGGGGAACATTTCAAGCAGGCAGGACGCCAGTGTAGATGAGTGTATATTCCTCCTTAGTCTCCATGTGTCATGTGCTCTTGAGATGCGCTGTAAAGATGCATAAAGAGATCTGCACTCACGCCAAGGGCCTAGCTCTCAGCAGTAGCACCTGAGTGATCACACAAGACTGTGTTGGCATTCACTGGTGTCAGCCCCTTTCTTTATTTCAAAAGTCCTTTATAACTTTAGAATTTATAAACCTCTTTATGAATAAGTTGCATACATCATGACCCTTTCCTCCTAAATACTTCCCTGTGTACTTCCTAAGAAGAAAAGCATTCTCTGATGTAACCAGGGTATTAATAACTAAAATCAGAAAATTTATTATTTTATTTTCTAATCCAGGGTAAACATACAATTCAGTTTGCCATTTGTCCCAGTGACAGTCTTCTTTGCAAAGGTTTTTAAAATGACAGTTCTTTCTTAAAAGTTAACATGTGTGTGTAATAGGAAACTAAAAACACAAGAAGCAAAAAACAAAGTCATCCATAATCACAAAGCAGTTTACCTTTTGATGTGTCCTTCTACCAGTGACATTCTTTATATAATTTTTTCAGTTCAGAATTCAGTCCTTAAACAGGTCATAAAAAATAATATGTACACACACATAGAGATAATAACTGGTAAAGCAACTTTGCTTGAAACTTTTTTTGTAAGTTTAAAATGAAAAAGTTACCCCCCAAAATTTGTAAACCTGGAAAGGATACTTCCTTATGTTTTACTGGGTTTCCAATGACCTGTGGGCTGCAAATGTCATATACAGTTGTGGGATACTTCAATCTAAAGGTTTCTTGATCTTTGATCTCAAGACCCATTTGATTTGGGTCCCTGTGATGTAAACCTCTGTCCACAACCTGCAAAGAATAATAACTGATGTTGTTTTTAACTATTATTTTTGAGTCACAATCATATCCTTTCCATGTACCTTATATGGGTTTGGGAGAAAGGAAGAGACATTTTGAATAGCAAAAAACCATATAACTTGAAGAACATTATTAGTTCATGTAAACAGAGCTAGTTTCACATTTTAAAAGCCCTGAATACCAGTCATTTTGATTGGACTTTCCTCCTCTGAGCACTACCAGACCCTTCTGTAAGTTCCCTCGCTCACACCCCCATGTGAGATCAGGTGTGAGCTTACATCTAGCGCAGTTAAGAAGGAGTGATTATATGTGTATGTGTATGTGCGCATTTGTGTTTTAAGATGCAAAGTAGCCCGCTACTTGATAAAAATCTCTTTCTTCTCCCAGGGGCTAGTTCCCCCTATTTAAATAGGTGAAATTATGTACATCCTGTGGCATTACAACACAGAAAATGTAGTGAATCTGGTGTAAATATAAATTGTATTACTATACACAAGCAGCTTCACTATAAAATTGCACATAAAAAGAAATATTTTTTAATTTCATTTTTATCAGGAAAATGAAAGATGTAGCAAAGAAAGTGGATGAAAGTCAAGAAGATGACGTCTCAAAATTTGGAGATGGGCAACAACCAAAGGAGATGAAGAAGAGAGAAAGTCAGCAACAAGAAGACCAAACAGTAGAACTCCAGGTTTGCCAGCTCTCCTTGAGAACCAGACTGTAAAATTCAGTAGAAACCCAAAGCATCTCCTTGAGAACCAGACTGTAAAATTCAGTAGAAACCCAAAGCAAAAGTCTGTTTATCCAGGAAAGAAAATGGCCAGACGCGGCATGCTCTGGCTGCGTTTGACATTGCGATCCAGCTTTTCCCTCTGTTGCCGTCAGTCCTCCATTGCTGTTAGCAGAGTCCCAGAATGCTTTCCAAGCGAAACAAAGGCAGAAAGCAGCAGATTACAGATTAGCAGTCCTCTAGTTTATCTGCATAAATAACATTACAGGTTGGCTTCAAGAAATCCAAATTGCTCACAGAGATTAAATATCCTGTGTGAATTTTCCCAATCTTGCATTCTGTGGTGACATACCTGCACCATCCCCCTAACAGATCAGTTGAAAATTATGAATGCCTCAGCAAATTCACCAATTAGAATGTCTCACTAGTGTAAGTTTAAATCACCTAGTAAATAAATCCCGAAACTGAGCTCAGACAATATTCAGCTTAAATTATTATTATGGCCTAATTTATATAACACTTTTAGTGTATCATTTATCAAAATCAGCTATATGTTTCATAAATGACCATGCATTTGCATTCCTTAAGAAAGTATCTTTAAGAATCCTCTTGGTGCTTTTGAAGTGTAAGACTTGGCTCCTGGTACCTGTGTCAGTGGAAGACTACACAGTCACATATTTCAAAATGATAGTGGTGTGACAACCTTGAGGTCCTGAAGGAGATTAACATGCCTTCTAAATCCCTAGCCATAATAGTTAGCCTAGTTCTGTACATTTTTGCTAACACTTTGAAAACTGATGATCCATGAATGTTATATAAATGAGTACTCTCAATCCAAAGGTTACACTTTATTTTGGATAACATCTTACTGTTGCACTGTTGTCATTCAGATATATTGAGAGTCAATGATATTTTTGTACACATTTCCTAGAAGAGTGATGCCAAAATAAAAGCTCAGGAGGAGGCTGACAAACGCAAGAGGGAGCATGAGAGGATTATGTTACAGAATCTGCAAGAGAGATTAGAAAGAAAAAAGGTATGCCTCCTCTCTGTTGAGGGAATTTGATTCTTTGTTTAAAATAATGTTGGCCACATGATTCCAAACTTTATTTTTAAAAATGACAAGTAATATGCTATCTGGGGTTGTTTTTCCTCTGTACTCTCTCATCTTAGGATCTGACCCCTTCTTCGTAGAATGGGCTCCTCTTAATAACCATAGCTCTTCCTTGTGGACCACTGATGACCATCATAGGGATGTCTCTCTACAGCAGACCGCTGGGAACAAAGCTCCTTTGAACAGAATCCCTTGGGTCATGGTAGGGGTTGGTAGAAGTATGAGTTTTTTCTAAACTGGACTGGAAATTGCAGCAACTGAGCTTGAAGAAGCTGAAGGTGGAGGCTTCTCGGAGAGACCAAGCTGCAGGCTCTTTGTAAGGTTGGATTGCAATTTGTGCAACCCATGTGTCTCATCTGGGAGCAAGGAAGACCCCAGACCAGGCTGAGGGACTTCCCGGCCTCTCTGTCAGGAGACCAGTCACTTTGAGGAGGCCGGAGAGCTAGAACTCTCCTTACCTTCAGGAAAGAAGGGAACTCTTAGCCTTCCTGCATGTGTTCCTTCTAGTAACAAAACCCGTGACAGCTTTGCATTGTTGAGATACATTCTTTTCATTAACATCAGCTTCACTCACGGTCTGTTTAGACAAAAATCATGTTCACAACTTCTTATTGATTTGCAATAATATGTGCTTAGTCTAGTAATAAATTTCCATGTTGGCAAAATCAGGAGTGAGAAGTCATTTGGATTTCTGCGTTAGGGTAACAAGTACACCTGTCACCATTCAGAGTGTTTTCTAGATGACCGACCATGAAACTGGGCTTGGAGGAAAGTGCCCACCCAGCTGCTGGCCCAACATCTTGCATTGACTTTGGCACAGACAGCAGTATTGTCTGCTTCTGGAACACAGAAATAATCAACTTCTTCAGGACCAGTGTTTTGTTTTTAATGTTTTCATGTTTGAATTTTATTTTTTTTAAAAATAGAGAATTGAGGAAATTATGAAGCGGACAAGAAAGCCAGATTCGAATGCCTCAAAGGTAGCCTGTGTGTTCCTCCCAGCAGTGTATAAGAATGCCTATTGTTTTACATTCTTGCCAACTTTTTAACTTTTGCCAGTCTTTGGTGCTAATGAAATAACATTTCACATTTCCCTGATTATTAAAAAGGTTGATCATGTTTTCCCATCTTTAGTTAACTTTCATGTTTTTTCTTGTGTAGAATGCTTTGTTTAGTCTTTTGCCCAAAACTTTCTGGCTGACTTATCTTTTTCTTACTCATTGGTAGTTCTTTAAACGTTCTAGATACTTCTCCTTTCTTGCTTGTATGTGTTGCAGATACCTTCTCTCAGTTTGTGGCTTATCTTTTCTTATTGCTGTTTGCTGCTACATAGATGTTCTTGATTTTTCACATCGTAGAATTTATCAATATTTTTGGATGACTAATGGAGTTGAGTCCCTTATTGGCCATTTGGAGATTCACTTTGGTGAAGTGTCTTTTCAAATCCTTTGCCCCTGTTTCTATTCAGTCACTCACATTTTTCTACTGATCTGTGGAGAATTTATAAGTTCTGCTTCTGAGCCCCTTGGATATCTGTATTGCAGCTATCAGCCCCCAGGCTGTAGTTTGCCTCACACTCCCATGATGTCCTTTGATGAACTGAGGCTTATTTTAATGAACTCAAATCTAGCATTGTTTTTTCTCTTACGGTTAGTGCTTTCAGCATCTCTTCTAAGTATTTGTTTATCCCTCCCCCCAACGTCTTGTCTTTTGATGGTTTGCATGCTTCTCAGATCTTTTGGGGGGCTTCCCTGGTGGCTCACTGGTAAAGAATCTGCCTGCCAGTGCAGGAGATGGGTTCAACCCCTGGGTGAGGAAGATCTCCCACAGGAAATGGCAACCCACTCCAGTATTCTTGCCTGGAGAATCCCAAGGACAGAGGAGCCTGGCAGGCTACAGTCCTGGGCTTGTGAAAGAGTCGGACACAACTTAGCAACTAAACAACAGGTCTTTTTATCCCCAGATTCTGTGTTCTTTACCATCTGAGCTACAAAACTGATATTTTGCCTATTTATTTTTTTTTAATTTTGATTGCTTTATTAAAATGTTCTTCATAGAATTCTTTACAAAAACATTATGTCCTAAAAAAGGCATTCAACAAATATCAAGACCTTCTATGTATAGAACATTGATGGAAAAAGCAGAGGAATCTGTGTTCCTGATCCTTAAAGTGAAGTCACTCAGTCGTGTCCAACTCTTTGTGATCCCATGGACTGTAGCCTACCAGGCTCTTCCATCCATGGGATTTTCCAGGCAAGAATACTGGAGTGGGGTGCCATTTCCTTCTCCTTATTTTGCCTATTTAAAATTGCCTAGTTGTGGTCATTCACATCATTATGAAAATTTAGAATAGAAATGTCATTTCTGAAAAGTGATGGCAGTCACCCTCTCAGAGAGCAGGTAGCACTCAAGTCCTGCCTCAAGCAGCAGCCAAGAACATTTTGGCCATGGCACCACCTGGGCTTAGGGCTCCAAGGAGGCAGAGCCTTTACACCATCCCAGAGCTGTTGTCCCTTGGCTCCCATTCAGGGAAGTCTACCATTTTTGGCTGTCTTTCCGTAGCTGAAAGACACAACTTGGGTCACCTGTCCTGTC
This sequence comes from Moschus berezovskii, assembly GCF_049115385.1. Taxonomy (NCBI): domain Eukaryota; kingdom Metazoa; phylum Chordata; class Mammalia; order Artiodactyla; family Moschidae; genus Moschus; species Moschus berezovskii. Next base: position 126,368,765 of record NC_142488.1, on the reverse strand, counting down.
TTCTGTAGATTTTTGGGGCCAAAGAGGTTAGATTTCTTTTTTACCTTTTAATTGAAATGACAAAAGTTAGCAATCATTCCAGGCATGAAATCTGTCTTCTCTGAAATAACTGTCAGGATGATTGAATGTTAGATGCAATCATGACTTTCTTCTCATTGTAGGCTGCAGAAACATTGAGCGGTGATGCGTATGAGGAGGATGAGGCAGATGATGAGGACGATTCAGAAAGTGACAGTGATTCCTTTGATGACATGCATCCATCAGGTTTGCTTGCCTTTTGAGTTCTATTCATCACCATTTAGGAGCTAGACTGTCTAGGTTCACCCAGGCTTTCTCTGCTTGTGAGCTGTTTGACTTTGAGCAAGTTACTTAACCTCTCTGTGTTTAGTTTTCCTGTCTGAAAAACGGGAAGCTAATATTGTTCTCCTGGGGTGGGCATGAGTTGCAGTGAGATCCCATAGTACTAAGAACGGTGCTTGACACATAGTAAACTCTCAATAAATGTTAGCTGCTATGACAGCTGTTCTTTTGTTTTGTGCTGAGAGACTGTAGATGGCAGCTCTTTCTCAGCTCCATGTGAGGCTTACTAGCATCTCACAGTTCAGGACCCCGTGTGGCATTCATGTGACCACAGGTAGAATGCCACTCCCTGCCTCACAGAGAGAAAATGAGGATCCTATGAGGATCGTTCTATGAGTGCCCCTAAGGTACATTGTTGAGTCTCATTCCCTGGCGAGTATGAACCACAGTAATGGCATTTGAGAAAACACAATTTGTCCACCCTTTATGCCTTAGCGGGTATCTGGTACATGGGAACCCTGCTAGCTACTGGGGCCTCGAGGAACCTCAGCCAGTGGGGAGCCAGACATGAGCAGATAGATGGTGGTGCTGCCACATGCTGGTTGCACTAAAAGAAGTTAGGCCAGAATGTCACTAGAACAGAGCAGCAGGAGCAGCAGAAGGGTAGGCTGGGCCTTAGGCCATTGAGAAAGGTTAAGATCAGAGGTGAGACTGAAATGAGAGGGTCATCAGAAAGAGGGCCAAGGAGCATGGAGCTGTCCTGCCCTCTCACCATCATTACTTGCTGGCCGAGGGGAGAGGGCACGTTCCTTCAAGGTGGCCCTTGGTGCTTTCAGGGCACAATGGGCTTTTGCCCTGACCCTGCCTCCCCAGAGTCCTGCCTTCAGACAACTCCTGTCTTCAGGTAGACGTCCCTTGCCCAGACTGGTTGGCTCACAGCCTTCACTTTGCTTGTCTTAATTGTTGAAACTCCAATTTTAATCTTGCTGCTGTTTTTTTTTTCCCTCTAGCTGCTATAAATGGCATGGATTCATCCCCAAAACCAAAAACACATTTTAAAAATGTGAAGAACACTAGCAAGTTTTTAGATGTGACTTCTAGCCACATCCATAAAGAGACAAAAGCATTTTTAAATACAGATATGAAAACCTTCAGACAAAAAAGAGTGAAAGACCCTTTGAATCAGACAAAAAGTACCAGGTGAGTCACTCAGTGAGTTCATCAGAATACACCTGGAAGGGGTTATGATTGGCATCCTTAGAATGATGCACAAAATTACTGACTGAACTCTTAGTTTGTCCCAAACACTACGTCAAGCACTTTACTTATAGGAACAAACTCAGTAAGGATGAGCATCCCCATTCTTAAGACTCGAAGACTGAGGCGTGGGCTTCCCTGGTGGTTCAGTGGTGAAGAATCCACCTGCCAGTGCAGGAGACATGGGTTTGATCCTTGATCTGGCAATATCCCACCTACCATGGAACAACTAAGCCCATGCATCACCATTATTGAGCCTGTGCTCTAGAGCCTGGAAGCCACAACTAATGAGCCCCACTTGCCACAACTACTAGGGGGTGGCCCTTGCTCACTGCAGCTAGAGAAAAGCCCGTGTAGCAACAGAGATCAAGCACATCTAAAAAATAAAATTATTTTTTAATGAAAGAAAACTGAGAAATGGAGAGATTATGAACCTTATTCAACCCAGCATCCCACAGTTCAAGGGCAGAATGTAAATTCAACCCAGATATACCTGATTCCATTCTGGGTTTTTATTCACACTGGTTAGTGTTGTCTCATACAATCAGGGAAGGGGATGTTGAGTGACTGCAGTGTAACAGACAATTTATCTATCTAAATTCCCACTGCAACTCTGAGCATGATATTAAAGTCCTCATTGTACATTTGGGAAACTGAGGGTCAGAGGTAAGGTCAGAAGAACAGGACCAAATTCTTAGGAAGGCTTGTTGGGTGATTGCCTGAAAAAAGAGTGTTACTTGCCACTGAGGAAAGATATCTGGAAGCTATTTTATAGCGTAACCTTGAAAGTGACATCACAATTTCTGCCATAAATACCACCATTTCAGAAGGGGAAACTGATTATTTTTTAAATCCCAGAGACCAAACAGCTCAGATAATTCACGATCTAGCTATTTGACTTGAAGGTTAAACTCTTCTAAACTTCTTCAGTTATTTCTGTCATCAATTTTGTGGACCACAGTTATCCTCTGAATTTGAGTTTTAGTGTATTAAGAAAATACTAAAGCTTCTGTCAGGCAAAGCCTTGGTTTGGGGACAATCAGGATTATAACCAAATATCTCTTTCCAGATCCTCCACCAAAAGACCAACCAACCGAGCAGCAAAAACTGGAAAGATGGAAGCTAGCAGCACCATGGGACCTTCCAGGAGTTCACGTTCAGAGGTACAGAAGTGGGTGTGTGACCAAATTAGCGACTTCTCAAGAGAGACAGAACCACCTGTGTCCAGTTTCCCTCCTGAGAGCCCAGAACACGAGCCGAGAGACTCCGTGACATCCCGCCTGAGTCACCAGCCACCTATGGACGACAGAAACAGAAGCAAATCTGTGCCTGCTCCATCAGGTAAGGCCTTCTCCCATTTCCACTTTGTTTGAAAGGTAGTTGACCTTCACCCCTTCTCTGTTTCCAGCTCTGCGGGGCTCGGCACCATGTAACTTTGGAAGTGAGGGAGAAGACAGTGGTGGGTCTCAAACTAAGGTGAAGAGCCCCCATTAAGTTAGTTTTGAGAACATTCATGACATAACCAATTGCTAAGTCCTGCATTTCATGCCAGACGTACAGAGTAGGTTCATTTCAAACAGCAGACTCCTCTGCACTCCTGATCCCCTGGCTGCTCTGCAGCACACAGATCATTTAGGGCGGTGGTGGTGGTATAGTCGCTCAGTCATGTTCAACTTTTCCAACCCCATGAACTATACCCCGCGAGGCTCCTCTGTACATGGAATTCTCCAGGCGAGAATGCTGGAGTGCATTGCCATTGCCTTCTCCAATTTAGGACAGAGGGTTGGTGAATTTTTTGGTATTAGTCCCTCAACTTGTGCTTCCAAAACCAAAAGGCCTTGGTTTTTAAAACTTTCCTTGAGAAGCTCTGTTTGAAATTGAGAGGCAACTTCGACCCGTTTGGAGGTTGGGGAGCATTTGTAAGAGCACCAGTATGGCAGCAACTTGAGGTGGGGGGCCTGCTGCTGAGGGTCCCAGGCCAGCCTCAGTGTGGGGCGAGAATCCACTTGGTATGGAACTAGCATATTCACTAACAAACCTTTCTTTTCTTTTTCTCTGTGGTCAGATATGTAAACCTCGTCCAACCTAGAAGACAATCCATTCTCCACTCTGGATTTTGACCTCCGGGCCCCCTTTCAAAATTTCTCTGCTTCCTACATGAACCCAGCAAAGAAAATGACTCTCAAAAGAAACATCTTAACATCTCAGAAGATGCTCATATCATCTTGAGTTTTGCCTATAAGCAAGGGTTCTGAGTAAAGAGTCATTTTATTTTGCTGTAAAAATCTCCATTGTCTGTCATTCTTATATTTTCCTGCCAACACATTTGTGTATCAAGTGTGTCTTCATAAAATGTTCACTCTTAAGCATATATAAAATGCTAAGAGAATCTTACACCAAAAGAAAAGTTTTTTGTCAGTACCTATTTGAAATCTTAAAACCATGTTTACGGCATTTAACAATAATATTTGGTTTTGTAGTTTAGTCGCTGAGTCGTTTCTGACTCTTTCCAACCCTATGGACTGTAGCCCACCAGGCTCCTCTATCCATGGGATTTCCCAGGCAAGAATACTGGAGTGGGTTACCATTCCCTTCTCCAGGGGATCTCCCAGCCCAGCAATTGAACCCATGTCTCCTGCATTGGCAGGCAGATTCTTTACCACTGAGCCACTAGGGAAGCCCCAACAATTGCTTTAATTTAGCAATGAAAACTCACATTCAGTCTGGTAGAGGACAAAATGGGTCTTCAGGGTCTCAGGATTCCTCACACAAGTTCTGTTGGATTGTTCTTAATACACAGATACAGGAAGTTGCAAGATAGAATGAATCACATTTTATTATGTATGTTTATTTCTAACTCTGCCATAGTCTGCCAGTCCTGGGCACAGACACTGGTACCTTCAAATGCTGGCGGTCCTAGAAGGTGTAATTTTTTTTTTCATCTTTGCTGCTTTTGTCAGCATTTCATTTTGGAAGTGCATATTGAGGTTTATAAAAACATGTTATTTTTATTGTGTACATAAGGCAGTATTTGGCTCTTGTCTGATGGGGTATGTTCAATTCCTCTACATGTTTACCATGTGTAATCTTTTGCTGCTTATGTTCTCCAGACCTGCCATTCAGTATACACTCAGGCTTGAGATTTGGAACCAAACTTTGTTTGCCTTTCTCTGGCCACTGGCTGCAAGTGAGCAAAGGAGCAGCGTTTTTCTTTGGTCCCTGCTGTCGCTAGGCACAGCACACGCACAGTGGACATGCACACACGCATACATACACGTTTGCACAGGATATATGTTTCCTGAAATCCACTGAACCATGCTTAAATGACTGACTAAAACTTGAATTCAGGTTAGTTGTCCTAATGCTAATGAGTTTTCTGGTGGATCACAAATAGCTTGAAGCAGGCCCATCTTCCTTTGTAGCCACCAGTCTTGAATTAGTAAAAGGAAGTAGTTATTCTTTCTGATTCCCTAGTTCTTTGCTATTCAGAGTACTGCATCTTTGTTATAGATCAGACCTTGGTGCCTTAGATTTTAAAACTTTATATACACAATCTCTTTTATATAAAAGGCAGAGACAATCATTGTAACAAAATTGTTTCTGATATTTTTCTGCACAAATTTCACACGTTGAAACAGTTAAACCTTCATATGTGTGCTCTATGCAATAAACTTTGCAGGTAAAGCAAGTTTTCTTCATATTTTAATAGCAAAAAATGTACTGAAGGTGGTATAAAGGTGACACCAGCTTGTAACCAAGCTATGAACACAGGTGGGCAGTCTGTTTGATAAATAGTAACCCCATCCTCTGATGCCCCTCTGCAGCCACTTGGGGGTTTGGCCGTGTGCCACCGTGTGCAACACTAAGACGGGGATCTCGAACTCTGGTTTTCTCCCTGCACCTGTTTCAGTGCTCGTTGCTCCTGCCTGTGATGGCTCTGACTTCTATCTGAGGCCAGTAATTAAAGTATCTTTCTTTTTACTGTGGTAAAATTTACATAAGTGGCATTTAGTACATTTAAAACGTGTAACTGTCACTGCTATCTAGTTCCAGAATGTTTTCATTACCCAGAGAAGAAACCCAGGACCCTTAAGCAGTGATTCTCCATTCTCTCCTGTGCATCCCTTTTAAAGCTCACATCTGGTGCTGGCCACACAAGGAAAACACAGTTGCTTTTGACAGTCTATGTGTGTGCTCGCAGTCACCGTGCTCTGTTCCACGTACATGGCATCACTTCAGGACACCACGATCACGGTGTATGGCCAAACCACTGTTTGGATCTGCCCGGAAATGTTTAGCTTCTACTCCGGAAACATGTTCCACTCCACTGGGTTTTGTGTTGGATAAAGGTGCGGTCCTTGTTTATCCCTGATCTGTGGCAGCCGTTCCCCACTTGGCATTCTGTGCCGGGCCATGCACTAGGATTGTTGAACCAGGGCATTCCTTGGTATGCACACAACCTAAAACACCAATTAAGCACCCTCCTGACAGCTCTGAGGTGTTGGACACTGACCGGCCTCCACACTTGCCACAGGCTGGTGTCCTCTGGGGACACACCGGTCACCTAACGTTTCCCTTGCTCTCTGGAGAACCTCTTGGTGCCCACTCCCCTGAGGAATAGGCCCCTGGCCTCTCCCAGTGTCACCCCTCTCCCCTCCCTAGTGTGCAGTGAAGCCTTTCAAGTTTCAATCCCCAACAACCACAAAAATGCAGTAAAAACACTGGAAAGGATGCTGGACAAGTCTGAAGACCTGAATCCCAGCTGAGGTGGCTGCAAGGTGACTTTGTGCACGACATGGACCTCTCTGAGCCCTCTGGTGCGGCGAGTTGGAGGCTGGGCTCCAATCACTGAGGGCCTTCAGTTCTCAGGAGTCACTGACTCACTGTGGCAGGAGCTAGAAGGTTGAGAAGTGGGCATAGAACTGTAGCAGCAGCTGGTGCCAAGAGGCACAAGCCTGAAGGCAGACTGTCCAGCATGTCTTATCGGGGATCATCCAATAGCACCCCCACTGTCCCACAGGCCTGGTTGGTTGCAGACCCCCTTGACCTCGGTCTCCCTTCCTGCCAGTCTACTTTTGAGTGTTCCTGGATAGGCTTGTCTCATAATTTCTCAGACTGTTGTAATAGCCATAGTTAAGTGTTCTATATGCCAGGTACTTTAGAGGCATCATTTGAAACCCTCACAACAACCCTGTGAAGTGTGGGTATTCATTTTTACCTAGGACACAGATTGATGGAGGTGGGTATTTGTTTAAGGTTATACAACTAGAAAGAGGAAGATCTGGTGCTCAAATTCAAGTCTGATTCTAAAGTCTTTTGGCTTTTGTGGTGGGTAAATATACTATCTTTGGTGCTAGAAATAATTGCTAATGTTTGTCGAATGGTTTTCTTGGATATTGCTTTTCTTGCATGCCAGTTGGTTGCCATGCTTAATAAATAAGCATTTGTATAATCATGTAATGTGCATGTGATTCTGCAAGGTAGGAATTCTGTCTTGTTTTACAGGCGAGGAAGCCAGCTCAGAGAGGTTAGGTGACCTGCCCAGGGTCTCATGCTTAGGAAGTGGCAGTGCAGCCAGGATTGGAATCCAGGCAGTACGGCTGCAGAATTTACCTTGTTACCGAAAAGTAGATTATGTTCTTGATACTCTGATCCCCTTCAGTATGAGGGAGAAAAGGGTTCTCTGCTGAAAATTCTGTAGCTAGAATTTCCCCTCCTTCCTCCTGAGTCTTAGGTTGTCATTGTTAAAATTGACGACTGATCTCTGAGCACGGTGCTTCCCTCATTGTGATGTAGTAGACAGACAGTGTTCTCCCCTATGACAAGGCAGTGTCATAAGCCTTATAGCCTGAGCTAGAGGTGTGCCCAGGGGTGTGTGTGACCTTCAGTTTTCTCATTTGGAAAATTGGGGCACTAGTGCCAGTGTTGGCTGTGAAGACTTGGTATAATTGTATAAGGTGCTTTTCAAGTGTTAAGCAATATCTAGGGGCCCAATGCTGGCAGGCCTGTTGCTAGGGACAAAGGTGGAGCCTGGGAATGGCGGGGAGGGTGGAGGGGGCTACAGGTGATCACAGGCAGGGTTGTGCAGTCTAGTCATACAGCTTTTTCTCCGCAGAGCTCTTTAGCCCTGGCATAGGCCAGGGTTTTGCATGCCAGGTGGGATGGGAAGCAGAGGGTGACGGGATTGAGAACAAGATGGGGTCAGTGATAGGGTGTAGCATCTCGGGGAGGTGAAGATGGAGAAGGGCTGAGAGCGGTAACTGAGCTGTCAGTGGACCGGAGGGCTAAGAACTAGTTCAGTGAGGTGAAGAGTGGGAACAGGAAGGGAGGGGATGCCGTCAGAGATGCAGGTCCCAGTGCCACGAAGGCCTAGGATTTCCCTGTGCCAAAGCAGCAGAGGTGGGGGCACTCGTGTCACAGTCTCCCCCTGGGGCCCCCTTGGGCTCCAGCCCATGCCACTGCCCATCACCCAGCTCCTTTGGGAAGCAGAGGGCCACCATCTCAACTCCCCACCTCACCCCTACTTCTTGGGGCCCCAGGAGATGGCCTGATAGGCTCTTATAAACAGAGTTTTAATGATTTTAACTGCTAATTTCTCTAGGGAAACACACAAGAGGCTGTTCTCCATTCATAGAAATAACTTGCTACAAACAGGTCTTGATTCGTAACATGGCAAATGCTAGCTTCAAACACGTTCTGTCCTTTCATTACCCGCATGTGAGTTCCTTGAAGACCTCTGCTCCTGTCTCAGCCTTTAGCTGAAATGTCCTTCCACCTGAGGAGCCTGCAGCAGACACCTGTGTCACTGGGCCTCTGGCACCATCCTGAAACAACTACGTGGTGTGGGCAGGTTGGATGCTCCAAGAACCTCAGCCTCAGGGGTGTGGCCATGAACCACGATCTAGAAGCTACCTCTACCTCTGTCCATACCATCTCCACATCCCCCACCCCTGAGATAGAGGGGCCCCAATGAGCAGCCTCCAAAATGACCAGGGTCCTTGAGCAAGATCACCTTCTGAAAGCCTGGCAGAGGAGGAGTGGCCGCTGAGGCACAGCAGGGCTCCACATGGCACAGGGAAGGGCAGTCAGAACACAGAAGGGATGACTTCTCAACACACTTCAGCTGCAGTTCCCTTCCTGGCTGACCCCCTGGCCAATGGAAAGCAATGTGCTCTTTTTAAGGGTGATCAACATCTGGGAAATGTTATTTTGGGTCAGAGTGGGGTTTTTCGTTATTGTTCTTCACTGTATCCAAGTGCTGTCATGGGTTTATCTGTTTATAATTCATGTAATTGAACTGAACTGAGTATGTCCTTGAAGGAAGGAAAAGTCATTCAAGTTTCTGGATCTGCGGTATCACCTTAGAACAATTCCACCGAGCAGAATTAGAAGTAAGGAGGCAAGTTATTTATATGCTGCTTTATTTCTGTAAGGATACACGGAACCGTTAGATGATCATTGCTAATGACAAAATGTAGAAATGAGGCATCGGCTTCTCTAACCGCTCCTATGAGAATGTTAGTATGCACTGCCATTACACGTGTACTCTTGATACCGTCTCATTGCACTATGTAATATAACATTGTAGCTAAAATACAGTAAATAGGGGATCCTGCGACTCAGGTAAGCACTACGTGGAACTCTGGTTCTGCCTGTGGGCACAGTGGCCTCCACGCTCCCCTAGAGCCAGCTAAGCTCTGGAGGAACAGTCCTCAGAATCACAAGAGAAGGGAATTGGCTGGCCTGTTTAACACACGGACACAGAGCAGACAAGTACTATGTTACAAGGGATTCCACTCGTCACTGCTGGGAAATGTCATATCCGTGTCAATGACAGTTCTGGTGCCTGCTCACCTACCCCTCGTGAGTTTTTAGGATGAATTCAAAACTGTAGGAACGTATAAGGGGGCTAAAATATTCTCATGCAAGTCTCCAAACCCATAAACTATGTTGCTATTAATTAAAGGAATTATTAATTAAAAAAAAGATAAAAGGACAGCTGGGTTAGTTTTGTTAAGCTTCCAAAAGTATTTGCTGTGATGACGTTCTTCTGAAACAGGCTCGTTTTCTCAGATCTGCCTACACTTTCCAAATCACCTGCACGTTCCATGCTTGAAAGTAGGAACACTCAGAAAACACGCCACACAGGGAAATCAAACGTTAGTACAGGGAAAAAGGTCAGTTGAGAATTACAGCTAAATTCAAATGTTAATTTTTTGGAAATTCGGATTAGTTATTTGAAAGCACAAAAAACAGAAGGAAGGTTTTGATGAGGAAGTTATTTAAACCATGCATTTCACTAAGTTCTTTCTGCTCACAGAACAGGGTGAGCAGCTGAGTTGGAGCAGCCGCTGCAACTCTTGTGTGATGACAATCTGGGTCCCAGCTGAGCCACAAGAGGTATCTCAGTGGGGCTTTATCTCTTAGGCTTCTTGCTTACATCACTAAGCAGCTACATGGTCAGCGCTTTTCTGCTCTATGATAAACATGCAGAAGAATCAATCTACCTAAGTGTTTGTTTCCTAATTGCAGCTATGGAGAAATAAACTTCGCTGCAGGCTTGCTTTTTGCTAAATCCTAATATGATCACTGTGTGCCCTTAACTCAAGTAATAACTGTAAAATGGGAGAAAAGACAGAAGGAGCAACTGTGAAGAGGTGAAAGGCCACTCTTGCCCTATGGGTGGTGCCGGGCAGAGGGCAAGGACACAAGGAACAAGACTCAAATTCCATTTTACAGGACAGGAGCCCCTGTCACTTTACAGCTTTTTGGCACAGTCGGGGCAATACACTTGCTCCTGATGGAAAACAAAGCGCTTGTTGGCCAGATTCACGGAGCATTTTTTGCAGTGGAAGCAGTAGTCGTGCCAGGATTGTCCTTCATAGGCCACCACACTGGAGCCTTTACCAAACCCTGTGGAGGAAACAGAAACAGACAAGAGCGACAGCTGAGTGGACACAGGTGGCAGCCAGGCTGCCGCCTTGCCCATTCATGAAGCCAACAAGCACGCGGGCTGCATCCGCCCAGCGCCCGGCCCCCTGCTCCACCGCACACTGTCCCCCACGCCGCCGGTACCTGAGAAGATGCCAGAGCCCCGCCGAGGGCCCCCCTGCTCTCCAGAACCCACATCCCCAGCCACCGCCATCGCCCTGTGACTGACGCGCACCGACCTCCCAGCACAACCAGTTTCTTTGATTTAGGTCAGGGCCACAGCATCAAAGTGGCCACCAGGAGGCAAACGTGGGCTGTTTGTGGGGTGTGCACTTACCGGGCCTCGAGGAGCTGCTAAGCTTCGATTTTTTCTATAAAGAACCACCACCCACGAGGGACAAGTCCTCTCTCCACCCGGATGCCTGCCCCGGAGGTTGGCGCTGGGAAACAGGGTGAGAGGCAAGCGTTTCCCGTGGCACACTGGGGGCTTCCTAGCTTTAGAGACTGGGTGGCTCACTCTTGACACAGTCCTTTTCCCTGAGGATGGCAAAAGTCTTCTCAAATGTACATTTCAAGGCTCCCCGGGAGATGGGAAAATTGGAGGCGGGAGGGGTGGGGGAGAGGGCCCAGGGCACGTGGACCGCGGCCGCGAGATGAGGAATGAAGTGATTAGCTCGGCTCCTGATCGCAAAAGAACTGCCCACCGGCACCTCTGAACTAGCCTTCCGCTACGGGGTGTTCTCATCCCAGCTTCTCACTCTCCGGCCTCCCCCCCTCCCCCTCCCCCCCAAGCCCCCGTGCACCTCTCCCCCACCCCTCCCCCCAGCACCACCCGCCCCCGCCCGCGCAGTGCCTGCCCGTGGCCGTGGGTCTCAGGCTCGTGATCTCCGGCAGTGGCGTAAGTTAGTCGGCAGTAGTCAGAAGTGTTCTGTGTTGCAAAGGCTAACCTGGCCTGGGGAAGAATCCAAACTACTTGGGGGCCTTCGGGACCACAATGGCAGGGGGAGAAGGGCATTCTTTGGGGCCTTTGTGGATGAAACCGACGACGTAGGAAAATGAGAATTGGTTACCATGCGCAAAACCTAGCCTGGCAGACTTAGCAAGGACTCTTTAGCCTACCAGTGATTGGGTTCTTGCATCCAGCACACTTCTTGGCCACAAAGTTCTTGTAGCAATCCACGCAGTAATACTGGTCCTCCACAGCGGTGAAACGCTGCCCAGCCAGCTTCTTAGAGCAGGTAACACACACAAAGCACTCGGCATGCCAGGGCTGATCCTGGTAAGTGATTCCTCCAGATGTGATGGCCTAGACCAGGGAGTGTAGCACCGGATTCAGATTCAACAACCATTTTGTTGAATGCCTACTACGTGCCAGGCACTGTGCTGGGCGCTCTGGTCTACAGTATCTCATTAAATCACCACAACGGCCATGGGAGGCAGGTGCTATTATTATCCGCCAGTTACAGATGAAGACACTGAGGCTCAGAGAAGATGAGCCCCTGTGCAAGGTTACTACATAGCAACTGGGTGCAGGAGGCCGGCCTCCAGAGCCAGCGTGCCCTTGGACAGCCTGCCTTGGCCTGGGCGCTGCTTTCTACTACCACAGTCTCCTCATCTGTAAAACGAGAATGATAATTCCTACGTCACAGGGCTGTCGTGAGGATGGAATGGGATAGTGTGTGTGCAAGTGCTCTGCAAACTGTCAAACGCTGCTAGAACTCCCTTGACACGTACCTTGTTGCACTTCACGCAGTGCTTGGCAAACTTGGCCTCATGGCAAGTCACGCAGTAGAAGTCCTCCCCTTTAGGGAAGAAGCTTCCTGTCCCAATGACTTGCTTGCAGTTGCTGCAGGTGAAGCAGTCTTTGTGCCAGACAGTGCCCTTGTATTCCACGTTCTGATCTCCTGCGGGGGGGGGGAGCAAAGGGGTAGCCCCACTGGCAGTGCCCTGCAGGGGGCTGCGTCCACTCGGGGTGCCGCCGGGGCCCTCCAGAGTGGATGGAGTGCAGGCCCTGCAGTGCTTGGCCCCATGCTTCCATTCGCCTACCCGCGGGGAGTTCTCCACCACGTCCTCCATGTGGGCATGCCCACCCAGACTCTGTCAGGAAGGGAACCCCAGCCGCAGTGCTTTAGGGTCATATGCCTGAGTCCCCACTCCCACCCCCATGGCCTTTGCGGATCCAGAGATGCAATGTGGCCCGGATGACACCCTGAGGAGGAAGCATGCTTCGACCACTTACTATCCCGAATGAGAAGCGCTACACACTGTTCACTGCCTTCTCTTGCCACAGACAGTTGTCTCCAGTGTTCCTTTAGCTGCCAGGTGTGTGCGTGTGTGCAAGCATATATGTGCACACATATATTCAGGTATATATATGCGTGCATATATACGCTGAACGCCAGCAGCGACTCCCCGCGGCTCCAGCCCCATCCCCGCAAGCAACCCCTCGCCACGTCTGCCCTCAGGGCCTCCTCCCTGGCTGCCCCGGGGCTGAGTGTGGCTGGTACCTGCCACGATGGGCTTGAAGCAGCCCTTGCACTTGGGGTTGTCCTCCCGAGTGGTGCACTTGTTGCACAGGATCTTGTTGTCCTTGGCCACGAAGGTCTCACTGGCCAAGGGCTGGAGGCACTTGGAGCAGCGGAAGCAGGTGTCGTGCCAGTAGCGGTTCTTGTAGTGCACCTCCTGGGAACCGAGCGGTGGCCGGGAACGGTGAGCAAGAGCTCCCCACGAGACCACACGGTCCCCCGGCCCCCCTGCCCAGAGCCCAAGCAGAAGGGCCAGGGCCCCGCCCGCCCCCCACAGCCTCCACTACCTTGGAGTCGGCGCCGATGGGCTTGCGGCACTCCACACACGTGTTGGCGCAGAACTTGTCGAAGCACTTGAGACAGCAGTGGTGGCCGTCCTTCTGCACGTACTTCTTCCCCTGCAGGTTTTCCCTGCAGTAGTGGCAGTCGAATTTCTCAGCCATGGTGCCTACTTTATAGCTGGAAGGACCTGTGGGGGGTGAACAGGAGGGACAAAGAGCCAAGGGTTAGGTTGGAGTGTGCCTGAGGGGCTCCAGGGAGGCCACCCCGGGACCCAGGCAACAGGTACCTCACCAAGACACCTGCGACAAAAGCATCCTGCCATGAGTCCCTGGCACCCTGAAGGGGGGGCGGTTGGTGAGCGAGGGCAGGGCTGGGATGGGGCAGGCTGGAGAGGGGAGGCTGGTCTACACCAAAGGACATGCTGCTCTGGGTCGAGTCTGCAGGTGGCAGCTCGTGGGCTCCCCCTTCACAGGAAGGAGGTGCCCAGACCCTCGCTAGAGACCCAACCAGGAGCCCCGTCACCCTCCCCAACTTTCTCAGCACAGAGAGTATCCTCTGGAGGCCCCGCTCTCCTCCTAGCTGCAAAGTTCGGTTCATCTGAACAAAAACTTACTGCTGACTCTGGACCATGCTAGGCATGGAAGTAATACTTAGTCATTTATTTTAAAAGTCTGCATTAATTTTAAACCTTCCAGAGCACTTTTTAATCCCTACAAAGATCCTAAAGAATTATTACAAGATACTTTACTAACTTTTGAAGCCCAAGCATTCAGGCAAAAGAAGACTTATTAAAATGGCACTCTCCATAGGTACCAGCCAGTTTTGCAATTGAAAACTATTTGTCACAGTGACGTTTGGTTTTGAGATGAGCCAAAATAAAATTCCTCTTCGTTAGAGCATCTGAAGATCAATATGGTTAATAAAGTATATGATTTAGGACATTTGCATTTAAAAAAAATCACAACTGTAAAGTATAATCTGGGTAAAAAAGACTTTTAAAAGGTTTTAAGTTGATTATTCCAAGAAACCCTTCCACTTTGTTCCTATGAACAACTCCCCTTGCCCCCTCCCCACCCCAAAGTCACAGCCCATAAAAAGCACTCTGAATTCTACTAGTTAAAAGGCAACAAATGTGAGTTTCTATTAGCTCCCAACTTTTGTAAGCATATGCTAATTTCTTCCTCTCTCCGTGAAAAATAAATTTACACTGGTAAATAGACAATGATTATTTAATTGGCCCAGGAAACAGGAAAACAGACACTATTTTCTCCAGCTACCCACAAACATGGTTATTGTGTGAGCGAACATCCCAGGAGTAATTTAGAGAGAAAGGAGGGAAGAGGAACGAGCACTCGCCTGGTACTTACCGTAGCTCTTCTGCTAACTGAACAGCCCTGGACTCCCACTTTGGGTCCCATTCCCAGTGTTTTTTTTTTTATACAAACACATGTCCATGTTGTTTGGATCCTGTTGCCGCAGGCAACCAAACAGCAGAGTGAGCTAAGGAAACCACACCCTGTGTCTAAGCCGCCAGGGAAGGCGGTGAACTCTCACTCAGAACCAGCAGCCTCCAGACAAGTGCGGGCTCACCTCCCCCCACCCACCCCGACCCCAGCAGTTCCAGCTCCCGCAGACAGACCCTCCTCTCCAGACACCTGGCGACTGAAGACAAGGAGTGACATTCTTCTATGAAGACAGGGGCTTGGGACAGTTGTGTCACAGTTCAGAGATTTGAGACCCGAGAAAAGTTCTTACTGGTACTTTCCCCCCAAAAGAAAACTGGGGTACCCCCTACATAACTGGGTTAGAAAGGAAAAGCAGAGCCACGATGAAGCCAGGTCTGTCTCCTTGAACTGCACACTGTGTGCTTAGGGAGCTTTCAAAGTGTCTTCAGCCCCTGTGTGCATGGGACCGAGTGCCTGTCACAGGGACACAATGTTGACAATCACTCTCCTTAATTTGTTCTTGTTGGCCTTTCACATGCCACATAAAATCCTTGTCTTATTAGCTTTTCCATATTGAAATTGTACACTCAATAAAGATTTACTTTCTTGTTAAGAGCTTCATGGAGAAACCAAATAAATCTCCAGTAAGTGCCAGGAAATTAAATTATCAGTGGCTCCTAAATGCCATTTGGCAGGAAATCAGAATTTGTAAGATTACACAGCGCTGGCTTCCTGTGTGGCGAGTAACCATGGCGGATTTAGTCCTTCACAGACTATCTTCTTGGACTGTATTTGAAGATCCCTCCTTCTCTCTTACCAAAGTCTACAGAAGTCTGAATCCAACTCATTTTAATATATATCAGTCTCTTTTGATATCGTCCAAAATAGAAATGGTTTCTAATATTTCTATCCCAGAGTACCATACACAGACCCACCCAAGGGCTGGGTCTATCTCGTGGTATTTCTGAGTCCTTGCTTTACAGTAGAAATACAAATATTCATGTCATACAAAAAAAGACTAACAGAAAATACAGTGAAGTCTATGCAGAGGTTTTCGAGAGAAGGAAAACCACTATGGTCCACAGTGCCATAAGATCTTACCTGCCAAGCCCTTCCCAGTTTAAAACCACAAACTTTCAAATAACTATTATACCAATGCCAAGTTCTTCACTGGTTAATTTTCATAGTTCTGGAACATGACTTGCTCAGAGTTTCTAGGCACCCAATGAACTAATCCATAATAATGGCTCAGCAATGAACACGGCAGAACAAGAGTATGTTGAAAACAGACTCGGCCAGTGAAACTGTTCACACCTGCACTACACGGTTGTAAACCAAGCAGAAGGAAAATTCAGTGAATCAACCTTTGGTTAATGGTACCACTAAGGAAAGTCCGACCACTTGGGTATTTTTGAATCCCCGCTGTAGGCATTAGTTTTTCTTTTTGTAGGATGAAAAGTCCAGGGTTATTTCATATGTCCCGCCACAGTATACTTAAACCCAGAGAGTTTGTATCTAGATGGAGTGACAGATTTCAAAGGGCATACCCTTTCAGAACAATTTCCACAGCTAACTTGAGCCTTTTTCATGTCTGTGGAAACACTTATTTGTCAAGATAAAATAGGCACTTCTAGGAATGCAGGCTTTATTGCCTAATAAGTAAACAGGCTGGAAATACTTGAAGCATGTTAACAATGTCGATGTCAAATTCATGAAATTTAGTACTTTTCTGCAATAAATCCAAGTAAGTGGAACTTGGGCAACCTGAATGAGATTACCTCGTGTTTTTCTAACTTTATGATTATTTGGTCAAAAACTATTTCAAACCTTCATGCAGAATACTTAGGTAGAAGTTGGGGTAATACATTCCTGCTGCAGAAATAGTTACCACAACAGAACTCTGCATAAAATAGGGATAATGTGCACAAGAGCAAAATATTGTTACTACTTGTCATCAATAGATTAACAACTCTAAGAAAATGGTTTATAAATGACAATGCTGAGACAGACAGAAGTTCCTAAAAGACAGCAAACACTCTGATCTGTGGGCTCCACCAAAATGATCCATCGTGAAGATCTGACTTCACGAGAGAAAATCTCTACACTTTCCTTTTTTCCCCTTTGCTAGAAATAAGAGAATAGAGGCAAAAAATGGTGAAGATGGCATTTTTATCTCCTCTTTAATCTTACTGAATGACACCAACTTAGGCGGTTAGCTCTTAGGGAACAATTTTCTACCTCCTTAGCAATTTCTAAGTACATAAAATAGAAAACCTTTTAACCTTCCAAAATTTCCAGATCTCTCTGCCTTGGCCTGTTGCTGTTATCATGAAAGGGCAGGTCATCAATCAAAAGATGAAACACTGGATACATAACATCAGAACGATCCTTCCCTTCAAGGTTGCCTGTCCCTGTCCACAACATGTGTGCCCCAGGGGAGATCTCTGACTAATCTTACTTCACAGTGCGGCCATCACCCCTGTGTACTCGTGAGGTTCCTCTATCACAGGAAAGTTCGCAAGTACACTAGCAGCCCTGGAGACCCGATCCAGGGCCTGAGTGACGTGGGTCCCACAGTTCGTGCCTATGGATTGACAGGTGGAGGTGAGTTATCACTGTTAAGCTTTTAAAACCTCTTTTATTAAAAAATATTTAATAACAAATATTTCTATTTTAGAAAATCAGGGGACTGCTCATGGGACTCTAAGGTGCTGATGTCTAGGTGACAGTCCTTTATAGACTTAGCCACTTGGAATGCAGCTGGAAATGTGACTGGGTGATCAAATTTTAGTATTTATTCCAAGATGGTAGCCTGAGTTTCTCGCTATGCCTGCTTCAAAAGCCACATCATTTTTCACTTAATAAACAAGCTTCCTCTTTCAGAAAATTCCTGAACTATATCCAACATGCTAAGAGGGCCCTATATAAACCTGAGTATCTCAATAAAAAGTTTGGGCTTTCAATTTAATCATGTATATGTACAAGAAATACAACATTACACAACATTTGTTTACCATAAACCTCTCATTAGAGAAGATAGAATTTGTATTTAATAATCTTTTTTCTGTTTTATACATATTTTCTCAGGGATTTCTTGCTAATCTTCATTCTCCCCCTCCTGCCCAAGTGGCTCACAATAAGAATATCTAAGAAAAAAGTGAATATTATGACTAGGTAGCATTTTTCTAACTATGTGCTTTCCATGAGTGGCATAATATACAGTATAAACAATGAACAGCAACTCCAATGGGAAAAAAATGTAGGTTATTTCTGGTCTGCTAATTGTTAAGTCCAACATACGAGGACATTAGTCACTCCATGTATAAATGCTAGCTTCTGAAGAAAGCGTATACTGCTTTCCTGAGAACATTCAACAGAGCGAAGCCTCAGCTGATGAAAGGGAGGCTTATGTGGCAGCCACACCTGCACACCTGGAGGTGCCACCCCACGTGGGACAGGCTCATGAGTCACCACTGAAAAGTGGGCTTTCAGAGAATTTCACAGAAAATTAGAAAGTCATTTTATCCCTACAAATAGACCATGTTCAGGAGGCTTCCAAAATGCCTACAATTCTCTTTCGCCTCATTGGTCACAGGTAACCCAGATTAGATGACACCTAGGATCAGGAGGGGCTGTGTAGAGATGATCCAATGAAACATTCCGTGGCCCTGAGCTTCCCCTGGGCAGATCCTCTTCCAGAACTGCTCTGTTCTGACACAGAGCTTTTCTGAACGTCGCACACAATACGTGCAGCACGTTCTGCCTTTCACACTGGAGAGAAAGGCCCGCTGACCTGGCAGCCAACAGAACGTGTGTTTTCTGTTTCTCTACTTGTGGCAAAGCAGCAGGTGGTCGTTCGGTAGTCATTGAAAGTATAAAACGTTCAGTTTCACCCTTGAACAAGGTTTCTGACTACCACTTTTCTGTGATTTCTGGAAGCCAGTTCACTGGGTCTTATCCCCTTGCCCACTGTTCCCTTTACATTCTGGCCTGGAGAGGGAGCTACATGATTTCACTGTCCTCCCATCTGCCCCATCCTCAACTTTAAAGACCAGAGGGTAAGGAATGAAATCTGCAGAACTTTGCAAACAGTAAGTATTCAATACAAAAGCATCAGTTCTTGTCCTTGAAAGGTCTTCTCAGTATGTGGATGGTCCCTAAAAATGGATTATGATCCATCCAAGCATCAGAGCCTCTACTCTGTCCACACACAGTCCTTTTCAGGGCACTGTGGGGCTTCTTTCTGTGAGCACTTCTTTCTCAACTGCTTTCATGGACCTATGAACCTAATGCAACAGAAGATGAGTTCTGATGAAAATATTAAAACAGTTCCTGATTTTAAAAATCATCTAGACGGTGTCAGTAGTTTGTCTAGTCAGAGTTAGAGCCTTTAGATTTACATAAAAGTAATGTCAGGACTTGGTGCCATTTAAAAACCGAAGGTTGGGTGTGTTATAAACGTGTCACCTTTGAAATATATTTTCCTATTCTGTCATTTAATTAGTAAATAAAACAGGGAGTTACTCTACCAGTTAACACACGTTCAAGGTTCACTGGAACAACTGCTACAGCTGACTAGTTTGTCTACACCCAAAGAAAGTGTATGCTGGCCGATTACCACAATCTCAGGCGTGTGGTGCCATGTTTGTAAAGTGGCTCCTGGGGGCGGGGAGAAAAACAGACTGCTCTTGAACACTTGGGCACAAGGAAGACATTGCATACTGAGTCGCTAAAGCAGTGCATTCCATTATAGTATATTTGTTTTAAAATACCAAGAGAGAAGTTTAAAAAGTACTGCCATTGTTTAAATATTGACAGTCAATTACAAGATTTCAAGAATGTTTTTTGCAAAAGACTGCCACTGATAATTACTTTGTCACTTAATCTGAAGGCTGGGAGATGGCACAAAGTGCCTGGTTGCTAAGAAAGGGAACTGTTTCTTAGGCAGAAGGCAACAGAACCACAGTGACATTTCTGGCTCTGCAGGAGAGAGAGGCAGCAGGCTAACTCCAGAAAACTGGGCTTTCTGAGGAAACTGGCCATCCTTCAGGTCTTTGGCTCTATCTCGGGAGTCTTGTCCATGGCCAAAGGGCTTTCTCAATGTCAGGAAAACTCTCATTGTAATGATAATGATGCTCTAGAGGTTCTGAAGCTTTGACCCCTTTTCTGATGAGAACAGTTAATAATCTACGTGTCATATCCGGTATCATAGCTGTTTCTTCAGGAAGACTCAAAACACAGCTCAGAAAAGGAGAAGGCATGGTTAAGTCAGTATGGACTTTCTTAGTTATAAATCTTCCTGCTTCCAGCTCTGTATCTGATTGACCTTTTCCAAATACTTTAAATTCGATTTATAGCACTGTCAAGATGAAGATTTGTATCTTATAAATAACAACAAAAAAATCCTAATAACAAAGAAAACCTCTTTCCTCACACAGTCTCCTCCAGCTTCATAAGATGTCCTGGAAAATGTATGATATAGTAGTATATTTATATATTAAAAAATAAACTACTCAAACTGATGATTTCACTTGAGTAAGAATAACCTTTGTCTTGGAAACAGCAGTTGAAGAAGGCAAGGACAGAATAGAGATGAGTTACACTTATTTACTATTTAGACAAGACTAAAATAATTTCATCGAAAAGTATCTTTTAGGTCAATGATGGATTCAGTGCCTGAATAAAACTGTGCTTGCTAGAAAATAAAGAATATGAAGCTTTTACCTGAGTGTCTATGGGAAGCCATGGCTCAGAGACCAAGTTCAGGAGCAGCACCTACACCAGTCTTCCCTTGAGCCCAGTTGATAAGGCTGCGGCTCAGTTGTGAACATACATTTAAGGGGAAGTGGCTAACACAAAAATAACCAAGAGCAGATGGCCCACCCCTCCCCAGAGATCACAACCTTAATCCCACTAGAAAATTCTTAACCATTTTAGGTGATCCAAGGGAGAAGAATAGGACCCAGTAAAAATACCAAACACTACATATAAATACCTGTGGGGCTACTCAGCATCCAAATTAGCTCCAGAGCCAGAGAGGCCACATAGAAAGTGATCCCTGTACCGGAATAAAATTTAGACTCAGCCCTGGCATACCTTAACGCTGAGCCACCCTCATTAATCCACTTTATATGCCTAAAGAGCTTGCATTCAGTCTTCTGGAGAGTTTTTGTGCTGTTAATGATAAAAGTAACTATAAGAGATAAACTTATGTTACCAGTGTAATTAAAAGGGATTAGACATGAAGAAGGAAATGGCAACCCACTCCAGTGTTCTTGCCTGGAGAATCCCAGGGACAGCGGAGCCTGGCCGGCTGCCATCTATGGGGTCGCACAGAGTCGGACACGACTGAAGCGACTTAGCAGCAGCAGCAGCAGCAGGGAAGCCTGGCGTGCTGTGACTCATGGGGTGGCAAAGAGTCGGACACGACTGAGCGACTGAACTGAACTGAGACATGAAGAACATACAGATTAAGGGCATTATCTCTGTCCTCATTGGTCTATACCAGAGATTCGCAGAATACTGAAGAGGGCAATTCTAGCCGTGTATCTCTTGAGTGTCAGCGCGGGCAGGAGGGAGCAGCATACACGCATATATACCTACTATGTACGCCAAGGAAGAGACACTGTCCCATTAACAAAATCTCTTGCTTTTCACTGTCAAGGACAGTATAAGTAGAAATAGGGAAAAAAACATGACGTCCTAACATGCTCTAATGGCTTCACAGGCCATCCGCTGGCTGGAGGCTGGTCATTGGGATGGTCTGTGAGTCCATCCCCCACCTCTGTCCTGACCCTTCTCTGGCCTCATCCCTGCCCCTCTCAGCCTCACACCCTCCAGACACACCCCACCTCAGGTCCCTACAGCCATTCCCTCAGCACAGAGCCTCTCATGGCTGCTCCTCTGCTTCTTTCAAGGCTTTGCTCCAAGACACGTTTGCAGTGCCATCTTCTTTGGCCACCCTATTTAAAAGACCAACCATGCTCCCCACCCCACTCTCCCTACTCTCTTCCCCAATTTGCTCCCCATGAAAGCTGTGTGTTGAAAAAGTGAATTTAAAGACGAGAAGCATTAATCAAGGCACATATGAAACGGAGATGTAGTCCCACCTGGATTCCTAAAAAGTGGCCTTGGCTACTGAAGTTTAAGAAAAGGAGACAACCTTCACTCTGAGTCATGCCATGTTTCATCTAGTGCTTGTCACTGGTTTCACCCTATTCACGCATGCCCCCCTTCCTCCCCGCAGGCCGAGGGCCAGGGTCATGTTGGCTTGGTCAACTTGGCTTCCTGTTCCCAGATCCCACAGGTAAGCAATACATGCTTCATGATGAATGAACCAATGGGTTTCGTGGTTCTTATGCTCTTCAAATATTTAAAGAGAAGTTTTTCTAAAAATTAGCAAAAACTATCAATAATTCCTAGTTGGCTGTCAAATGACATAACAACAAAAATCCCAGACGGTACAAGCAGATTTATTACACATTAGTGTCAAAAAAAAAAAAAAAAAGCCTGGGGAAAGAGGGGAAGTGACATTGCCCTCCCGCCATGCCTCCACAGCCTCCTTCTTATCTCAGCTGATTGCATTCTGGCAGGGAGACTGGCCAGGCTGAACTATGTCACACCCCTAATACAAACTCAAACTTTTCACTCAGAGGAAATGCTCTTATTTTATCAGATGATTAACCTTTACGAACCCTAAATTTTCAATTTTAGTGAGGTGTATTTTTAGGTAGAGCTAAGGTATTTTTAAATGTGTGTCTGGCCTGCTCTGAACAATAATCTCAGTGGCCAAGGCACTGGGCCCCCAGGACCTTGAGCAAGAGTAATTCCTTTATCCACCTGATCCTCATCAAAGGTGGCAACACAATACAGACAGGCCAAGAGCCATATAAAATAAGCAAATACACCTAAATCTCTTTTGCGTGAAACACAAGAAAAATCACAGAAGCAAGAGAACTGCTTTCTGACCATTCATTAATTAGTCAACTCCAACAAGCCAGAGTGAGCTGGGAACTTGGGCAATGACAACAGCATTTATGTTGCAGTTTACACCAAGGAGGAGAACTCTGCCTTCTTAAAAAATTCATGAGGTATGACCACCATCTGCTTTGACATCTGTCCCCACTGCCCATGTTCTCAAGTCACAAAGCTACAACTTTCACAAAACCAAAACAGAGAAGGCCTTTGCTGGGTGAAAATCAATTTCTCAGTAAGAATAGCAGGCGGTTCAGAAACCTTGACAGTTACTCAGAGTCTGAGCCACCTTTGTTACATATTAACAGCATGATGTGTGCCAACATCCTTAACAATCTCTGCACTGTTTACAAACACCTTCATGTTGGTGGAGCTGGTTGGTGTTTGATGAACAAATCTCTTTAGCATCCGAAGGCCATGTTTCAGGCCTTTCAGCCTCTCCTGCTCCAGCAAACATCAGGATGATTTATTGGTGAGTGTTGGGCATCACAACGTCTAAGTCTCCTCTCACAGGAGAACCTAAGAACCATTTCAGAGGTTAGCTACACACTCCTGTCATCCAACCAGTCTGCATTTACATTTAACCTACCTTTGGATCCAGCTGTAGATAACACCACCCCATCCATTCGTTGCTTTTACAACACTTCCTGAACATATGTCTCACTGGGCAGTGCAAACTATTTTGCTGGTCAAAGAATGAGAGACAGCCCTTCCTTTGCAGTGTACCAAGATCAACAAATAGATGACTAGCAGGCAAGGCATGGCACGATGAGTACGACAAGACAGATGGAAAAGTGGTATCAAGATTTATCACAGTCAGAGATCACATCGGGTTTGGAGGACTGGACAAGACTAGATGGCTGTGATGATATGTGCCCTGGTCCTGAAGAATGGGGGAGACTGCAGCGCACAGATTAGGGGAGGGGGCATTCCAAGAAAGGGGACAGTGTGAGCAAAGGTATGAGCAGAGCAAGGCCCGCTCCAGAGCAGGACGCAGCCCAGAGCGGGCGGGAGTGTATAGACAAGGGAGCCATAGCACACACCGCCTCCCTTCCTTCCTCACTCACTCCAGAAGCAGGGAGGGCTCGGACAGGGAACAGTGGTTCTCCCCTGAGATGTCAGGCAGACAATTTGCATGAAAGCACCCTGGGCAGTGGGCCTGGAGAGGAGAGCTGAAAGGGACACAGTGGCACAGGACTGAAGATAGCTTAGGCGCACTGGATGGGGAGAGGCCACCGCCCTTCTGAGGTCGTTTGTGATTCTGGGTGATCAGGGAATCGATGGGGCACTTGGGAGGCAGAGCCAGTGTGGGGAAGAGTGGAGCTTTATCTGGGCTTTATATCAAGGTTCTTCTGAGATGTCAACAACTAAGCCCCTTTAATGGGATCCCAAGTGTCAAGCTGAGAGAGAAATAGGGATGAGGGTAAGGTCGGGTGGAATCACATTCATGGCGATTCTCACCCTGCAATAAAACCTCTCTACCTCACAAACAACTCTGGGAGGATCAAGCTTCCAAGGTTCAAAGGGGTGCAACCTAAGGGTCAAACATGGCGAATTCAGTGACCCAGTTGGCCCACACCTTGGGAGAGTTCCTCACTCACGGCTTGGCTTGTGGTGACCCTTCTCCCTTTACCGTAGTTTTCTTTTACTGAAGAAATTGGAAAACTTACTCAGGTTTAGTTACTTGGCTGTGAGTCTAGCCAGAGACAACAGGCTGATAACAACCTGAAATGGAGCATTTGTGAACCTATCACTACTTTCACCTTAACTTTTCTCTTCCATTCTTCTTCTCTCCATGCCTGCTGCTAATACGTTAATACACTGCAAGTTTTAACTTTGTCAAGCTCCCTAGTCCCTCCTGCCAACAATTTTCCCGAGCGACTCCAATGGCGAGACTGAGGCGCCCAGTCGTGCAGAGATGTGGTGTGATTCAGTGCTGCGCTCTCCAGAGTATCTCCTGTCCTATGTGCTCTTGCCAGAAAAAGGCCAGGACAACTTCTGCCATCTCATGTTCCTGTCAATCTTTAGGGTGAGAAGAGTACTTTCTCTTACCAACAAGCCAAATTTTGCAAAGTCACTGCTTAAGCGTCACAACCGGTTAAAGAATAAAACAAAGAGACCCCCAGAACCATACAAGGGAGAATTACATCAGGTAAGATCCAAATGAAAGCAAACCTGGAATTTTTCCTCCCCAAAGGGGAAGCTTTCGCTCAAGAAAGGGTGGCTATCAAAGGGGAAGATCTGTTACAAGTGAGATAAAATACATGGAACAGAAGACCCTGGCCCTAGCAGAGCACCTTGAAAATGTTCATTCACTCCTGTAAAGGCCTGTTCATTTCACAATTCACCAGGGCTCAGAAAATTTCCGTGTAAGACTCACAGATCAAGCATTTCAACACGTGCCATTGCCTCTGCCACCTGATTTTTGAAAATGTCACTCCATGATTAGTAACAGTTTTAAATATCTCCTGTCCCCAAAGTCTGCCCCTTCCCATACTGCTCCTACACTCTCACCAAGATGTAGGAACTATCCTAACCACATCCCAGAGATGTTTCTGTGGCTTTATAGCCAGAAATCACCATCAGGACAACAGTGAAGAAATGACTTTCAAAGTGAGCCACTATGATGATCTCAGATTTAAATACATATATTTGAAGTGTCACTTAAAAGAGGAAATAAAGAGGAAGTGAGAAAAATCAGAAAGAGTTTTAGAAGGAAATATAGAATACAAACAGAATTTTGATCAGAGGAAAATGAACACTTCATGAAACTGAGAAGCTCATGAGGACAAATCTTTGTCATATTTTAGGTGTTAAAATTCTCTTCCAGTCTATTTCTACCAGCCACTTGTGATGTATCTGTTTTAGTTCCATGTTGCCATGTGCCATGACTCAAAACACCCTTTCAATCATGCTAAGTCCTGGCATTTACCAAGCCCCCACCTGTTATGGACATTTCAAGCCTCTGATAGATGCTTGAGAGCTAAACATTCCATGAACCTAGCCTATAATTTAGCCAGCTGATTAATATATGTAACAGGAAAGAACAGTGAATCAAATAAGCTTCCATCTCCTTACTCTCAACTCTGCTACTTGGGACCAGAGGTGTGATCATAATACCTTATGAGCCCTGCTTCAGGGTGTGGTATCTTCACTAGTAACATACAACCTGTCTTCAGGCATCAAAGGACTGGAATAACTACATCCCTTCATTATGCATTGGTGCTTTCAACTCCCAAATGGGGAAGCCCCACAATCCAGGGTAGAAGTTGCAAACACGAGTGGTTCTCCGGAGTTGGTCATGGTGCCCAGAAGTGAGTGTGAGAGCACAGGGGCATCACTCCGGAAGTTTAGAGTTTGTCAGGCAATAAGGCCAAACAGGGTTCTAGAAGACTGAAAGCCTCACTTGGCGGCCAGCACACAAGTAGGATGATGGTGACACGAGATCCAGCCAACGCAGCCCGAGAAGGAGGCCACAGCTGGAGTGGCAGAAGCCACCGCAGGTCACATGCTTGGGGAGCCTCCATCACGTTTACCTCAAACCCCAAACCTTCTTGTTAGTTTTCCAGTGGTATGTTAATCAAAGAGAACAAGCATATGAATACAGACTGAATGTAAACAAGACCAGGGTGTCAGAGGCAGGAAAACCCAAACGAATGGTGATGGGTATCACTGTACTCAAGGACTCAGATGAAATGGTTCAGACCGCATCATCACTATTTTGGAAAGTTTCCACAAAAGAAAATCAAGTCTTAATTTTATATGAGATTGTTTGAGCAAATAACATTGTTCTAAGACAAATAACATAGAATTTTCCCTGAGTTTAATATGGGGTTATGTTTTATAAAATTTCAAAGGAATACACATAGTAGCTAAGAGCATGGGCTGTGGAGCCAGAATGTCTAGAATTGACTCTTGCCTCCTCCACCACTTAGCGGTTGTGTGCAAGCACGTGTTACTTAACTTCTCTGTGACTGCTCATCTTTAAAACGGGAATAACCTGACCTTAACAGGGCTGTCATGAAAAATGAAACAGTAAATACTGGCAACATTTAGAACACTGGTTAGCACACAGCAAGTATGACCTATTTTTATTTATTCAATTTCACTCTAAAAATATGGATGTTCCAAGAAGCAGATTCCTGCAGAAGAGGAATGTATCTTCAATTCACAGGGGACATGTGGAAAAAAAGATAAGAGCTCAGGATCTTGGTCAAGAGCCCAGCTGCAAGGATTCTGGGCCTGAGAATGACTGGGGCCACCAAGAGCAATTCTGAAAGTCCTAGGAATTCAGAGGAATCAGTCTCTGGCAGCAGGACCATCCAGGGGGAGAACTGTCCCTCCCATATTTTCAAGGAGGTTTACAGATGACAGAGACCTACGGAGATTGAAACTCTACTCTTTCAATCCTCTAGTGAAAAGACAGGACCCACTAGATTTAGGTCCCCTGCTCAGTCTTGGGCTGGGGAAGAGTCTTCCCCATGTCCCTCCTACATGTAAGGGCCTAGTGAGCCCAGTGGTTGATCAGACCCTCCTACATGATCCAAAAGGTCTTGCTTTGATGAGGCAAATTAATGAGGTATGCACCCTGTGGCTCACACCTCTGATCTTCAGTTTGCCTATGAAGATGAACAAGAGGCTGCCTGTACTCCAGGAACCACAGCTTAGTCTTGGATCATGTGAGCATTCAGAATGAATGCCAAGGACACACATTTGAAGACGTGGTCTTCTTAAGCCACTACAAGATGAGACTTTGCTTGAGTGAGCACACTCAGGCCGAAGGTCTCAGAAGTGGCAGAGCTGAGATTGTGCATTTTCTAACCCATCCCTGAGCCAGGATATGTTGGGTCACCCCGCTGTGCTCAACCCAAGATGAGCTCAGGTGTAAGCACCTGGAGTAGGGAAGACTGACAGGAGACTGTTCTCTGACCAACCCATGGAGAGGCTGATGCTGCGATGGCAATGGCCCAGCACCTATGAACACTTGGTGACTAGGGGAAGAGAGGTCACATTGTCAGGTCCACCAATCTCAACCCAGAGGCCCAGAACTAAGCCCCTCCTATTAGAAAGGGCTCCTCAAACCCTGTGACTCAACATGACCTGGAGAACCCAAGGAAGTGGTGGCTCAGTGGCTCACTGGGGAGGCAGGCTAGGGGCAAGGGTTGCTCTGAGGTCAGCTGTGCGGAGAGGAAGGGCAGACTTCTCCAAAGATTCTGAAGCTTCTTTGAAACCTCCCATCACTTTCTCTCTTAGTGGCGGGGAGTGGGGAATGCCCGTAGCCACCATTTCTCAATCCCATATAACTGAAAATCCTTTCTTTGGTAATTCTGCTTACAATTCTATCAACCAGGACTTCATCGGGGTTAACAATGTTCCACTAGAAAACAGAAAGATCACTGGTGGGTATTAGTGAGAGTGGCTAAGGATATGAAGTTTTTCAATGTTATCAGCAATGCTACATAAAATATTTCAAAACAGAAAGATTTCTCTAGTGGAAACTTAAGTTTCTTGTTTTATAGGTTCACAGTGACTCAAAGTTTCCACGTTCATGACTTCACCAAGTTGTTTTTATTTACTGAGATACTATTTAGGCAGCATAAAAGTAATCATTTTAGAAGTGTACACTTCAGTGGGTTTTAGTATATTCATAAAGTGGTGCAACCATTACCCTTATCTAACTCCAGAACATTTTTATCACCCTCTATGCCCTCTCTTCCCAGCCCCTGGCAACCACTAATCTACTTTCTGTTTCTGGGGATTTGGCTATTTGGGTATTTTCATATAAATGGAATCATACGATGTGTGACCAAACATTTTGTGGCTGCTTTCTTTCACTTAGCATGTTTTCGAGGCTCATGCATGCTATAGATGTGTAAGTATTTCATTCCTTTTTATTGCTGAATGATACCCCATTGTCTGGATATCGTACAGCCCGTTTATTCATTCTTTCACCAGTTGATGGACATGAGCTGCTTCTACTTTTTAGCTATTATGAATAATGCTGCTATGAACGTTGTTTTCGCACTTGGACTTGTTTTCCTCTTTAAATACATATTGAAACAAAAAGGTAGAAGAGAGTATATAGTGAAAATTCTTTTTCCCTGCCTGTTCCAGACACCTATTCCCCTTTCTCCATCAGGAACCAATGATACTGGTGTCTTATGTTTCCTGAGATACTGGGCATATGAAACATAGACAGCCATGTACATTTTTTCTTTTTAAAAAACATAACAATGATACACTACACATATTCTTCTATACCTTACCTTTCCTATTCAATATATCTTAGAGTTTTCAAGTTAGTACTTCAAGAGCCTCGACTTTTGTAACATGTATATGGTATTCAACTGTGAAGATGGACCACAGTTTATAGTTCTTGACGGATAGACATGTAAGTTATTTCAAGTCTATTATTACAAACACTGATGTAAGAGATATGCAAAGTTTAAAATGATGGGACGAATCAACTAAAAAATTTGGTGAGTTTGATCAGATTGCCTTTCCCTAATACCAAGGGTCAATTTGCACTAAAAGAAGCAGCGTTGTGATTTACAAGGAAAGAGACAGAAAGGAAAAGGCTGAAGAGATCTCAAGTGGATTAGGCAGCACCCACCAAAGCTTACTGAAACGGCAGATTATTTTTGTTCAGCCAAAGAAGATGCCACTTAGAAATCCCATGCCAACTTCGTAAAGGTTACCCTCAGCTAATAAGCCACCCAGACAGGAAGTGGCTTTTGATTCCAAGTTGAGTGCTCTTTGTACCAAAGCACGATGCTTGGCCAACGAGTTACAAGACAATAAACTGAGTCAAACACTTATCCTGACAACACATACACGTGCTCATCACGGTGCAGTGCCGCACTGTGAGGCACCGGTGACAGCCGAGATGTGAGCCCTCAAGACTGAGAAGGCGCTTAGTGCTCATCAACTCTTTAGGCAGAAAAGGCATAAAGTATATGCGGTATTTGCCTTTCACAGGTTCACGTTCTCTTCTTTATCTACTGAACAAAATAAAAGGTGACTTCTCAGTTGGGGAGAAGCTGGACTGGAGCCAGCTGAGCGGGGCACAGGGCCTCCGAGGCCAGCGGGCGGGCACAGGAGCCCATGCTCAGCACTGAGCCAGAGCCCGCGTGGCTGAGTCACACAGCCGACCTTCACCTTGCCCGCCCGGAAGGCAACACCACACACCTTCCATATGGAAACCTGTCAGGGATTTTCCAGTTCTGCATCAGAGCTTTAAATGGACCCTGTGAGTGTGCCTTCTGTAAAGCAGAAGAGCAACTTGATGTCTATCATCTCAAAAGTGGGCACTGGCTTTTTTAAAGTTCACATAACTAACAGAAGCCAGGTGACTCGTGCTCTGTCACTGACTTACCAACTTAGATTGTTCCTCCCTGTTTCTTCGACAAACAGGAAAAAGAAATATCACTCCCACTCCCACTCCAATCTCACAGTGAACATTCACAAAATTAACTCTTTGGGTTTCAGGAAAAGGGGTTAATGCTTACAAATTAGCATAATATATGCAACTGGTTAAAACATACTTCTACCAGTGATTTGTGTTAGATGTTAAAACAGGGATCCTCACTCACAGTGTTGTGGCAGGTCAGTGTGGAGGGCCAGGAGTATACTAAAAATCACAAAAACAAACTAATTTTAATTCTCTTCAAGCTGTCTACTCATTTAAAGTCATAAATAAATGCGAAAAAATGCTATATAAAAGACTACACTGGACAAGGGAGTGTACAGAGAACTGAAAAAGGACGTTTACTTTTCAAAGTTTTTAGCAAGTGCAAAATCAATTACAAGCTATGTTTGTCAAGATAAATGAAGACAACATTATAAAAGTTAAATTCATTTTAAGCTTGCATTTAATGCACAAAACAGTGAACATCTGGTTGGGTTCATTGTTTTGTAACTCAATGAATGAGCAATAGACATGGAATCAAAAACCCCATTTACCTGATCACAAGCCAATTTAATTTTTCTTCCTCATCAATAAAATGGGGATATAAATACCTGACCTGCCTTCCCTATAAGACTGTTTTAGGAACCAAATTAAATCCTGTGTGTCCAAGTACTATATGAACTGAAAAGTAGTATAAAAAAATCTGGAAAAGAAAAATATATATAAAAATCAGGCTTTGGACCTAAGTAGATAGTGTCTTTTAGATTTTTCAAGTGCATTTCATTTTTCACATGACTTACAAAATTTCATGGTAAACACACACACATTTATACACCACTAAAATCCAGTAGCAGAACATGGCAAAAGGACTGGCAAGGATTCTCTGTCATGTTAGCCCAAAACTTACAAGGACACACAACTTAGAAAATAGGCATACGCATATTCTAGTTTTCCTTAGGGTCTAATTAATTAATCCTCTTGCTATTTAGTTAATATTTGATTCTTTGCAAAGGCACAAGTAGCAGGAAACAAATACATAATAAGCAAGTTCCACATAATCTTGGTTCTTTCCTTTGATCTACAAATCAAAAGCATACTCCTCTGCCTATTCATAGAGGGTAATTTTAAGTTGCTTTAAGTAACTGACATGGTTTATCCCTCATTCTTTACAAAGAGAACGAACTGGAAAGCTCTCCACATAAGAAAAAATTAAGCCAAGGTTGGTCAGAAGACTTTTTCCCCCAGAAAAATTAAATAAAACAAGGAGCACTTTTTGTTTGTTGTCAGAGGACTGGAGATTTAGTAACCACTTGAAGAAGTGAGTTAATCCCTTTGTAACACAGCCAAAACAGGGTTTATTTTCCTACTGTTATGATGGTAACTTAGAACACACAGGACAACAATATCAAATATCAATTCCCTGCAGAGTTGTAACTTTCTAAATGTAGTATTTAGTAATTTGTCAAGATTATCATTCAACATACGAATAATTTCTACAGAGTAATTGTGCTTTGATGCCACTTTCTATATCAAGTCCTCAAATGCGATCAAATATAAACCAGGTACTGTTTTCATGAAAGAAGAGTACAGGTGTTACAGATGGATAAACTGAGATGTTAAGAAGATTAACTGTCTTGCCTTAAGAGAGGGGAGCAAGGACAAACTAAGAATAGAAGCTCATACTGTCACCTGTCCCCATAAATCTAGAAGCTTTCCACCTTCCTACTAGGTACACAGTCTAATCAATTTCTATGTGGTTTGAACATCTGTTTTGCAGTCAGGAACTGAAGTTTCTAAACTGTTTTGTGGACATGTCATTTACTCCAGGGTGGCCCTGTACATATTAATGACAGAATATAAAGTATTCATATACAAAACAACAGTTTTCAAACAAAATTAAACCAGATTAATAGCAATCATTCAAAAAAGAATTATAACAGAAACTAGATGCAGTTTTAAACCTGTTTTCTACACCATATACAGTAAATCCGTTTTATTATCGGAGCTTATGAAAATCTCAGATCAAAGAGCAAGTAAGTAGTAGAGGAATCAAAACCTTTGCAACCTAATCAGTCTCTTCCAAGACCAAAGGGCATTATCCTTTCATGGCGCTAAGGACTTATAATAGGTTTTAAAGAAGTAGTGTGTCTGTCTCAGGGCATTGCTTAAATTTTTACAACTCCCTATAGGTAATTTTTAAAATCCATGTTCTTCTGACACATTTAAGATATATCTAACCACTCAGTTCTTCACTCACATCCCCAAACCTAACTTTTTATTCTTAAACATTAAATTTTTCTTGGAAGTTTCACAGCTTGGAAGCATCGAAGAGATCTGCTTCTACCCAGGCAACAGCAGCTGGAACTGAAGTGGAAACTGTGGGATTAGCCCCTATAGGGAGGGGGCCCAACTCCTTGGAAATGCTTTTAAGGGCTCTTCAGACAGCTAACTCAGGAGTGCAGGGGAAGACTTCCAGAAGGAAATATACCCAGCCAACCCTGGGGCCAAGGGAGAGTGTTTGGATGGGATTCTGGGGATTGAGAATAAAAAGAACAACAATGCAGCTTTGCAAGGACAGAGGGCGTGCTTTCCACATCAAGGGGGCAAAAGCCACACTGAAAACCTCTCATCTCCATCCCAGTCTCAGTGTTCCCAATTGTAACAAGAGTGTTTTTTAATAATTTGCACTTAACACCTTGACACCAGGGTTTGGGACAGGATCTAGCAGAGAGCAAATTTAGTCCTTAGTTAATTGTTTCCCTGTTGTCCAAATGCAACAGATTTTGTTGGACTGATCAACACTGATGTATTTTTTAAAACACTTTTAAAGATGATATCCTGCCTCTCTGTAAGAACTGGAAGTTATTTGGCTCCTGTCTCAACGATGAAAACAAAATTTACAAGCATACCCCCGCTTCTCTATCAGGGGTCAGCAATGTCTGAGTCACATAAAAGTCCAGATTTAAAAATAAGCCAGTATTCTTTTCCAACTCCATGCCAGAATTCCAGAAAATGTGCGACTTTTAAAATAAGGCCCCTAATTTTTTTGCCCAGTAAAAGTGGGGCATCTATTTGACATCTTCTTTCATGGGACTCTATGCCACTTCAGGCATATTTGTATATTGTTCGAAAAGCCAGACTCAAAGTATGTAAAATACATGAACTTACTTGACTGGTGAAATCTACCACATATTCTTGGAAATTCATCCCGAAGTTATTTGGATTGATAGATACAGAGGGATGACTAGATATGTCATCAGACAAGTAGAGTAAAATGCTAACGGTACACTCCAGAGGCTGGGGATACAGGTGTTCTTCACACTATCACTGCAACTTGGAAATCTTCATAATAAAATGTTAGCAGAAAATAAAAATAGATAAGCAAAAACTTAAAAAAAATCAACTTCAGTGATAAACAAGGCAGGTACTGGCTTAGACTACAGGCAGAGAATGTGGCCCAACCCAGAACCAAAGGACCAAAGTGAGTATGGCGTCCTCCAAGTGAAAGAAAGAAGCCAGCGCCATTGTAAGGCTTTTCAAGCATCATCAAAGAAGCCCTGAAAATCTCCTAACGAACTGTACTATTGCACCCATACATTTTCAGACTTGTGTTGAGCACTTTGAGCTACGGGCCGAGAGAGACCTTTCAAAAGGTTCCCTAATCCATTCACACGGCCCCATCTGAGGGATGACTCTGGAGCCTGCCTCCAGCCTCTTGACTACCTCTCCCCTTTTATGGTCGTTTCAAGTTGAAAGCAATACTCATCTGTTTCCAGATTCCTAAAGGTACTAGAAAAAAAAAATCTAAATATAACAGATGGATAAGTGCTCACAGTAACTGGAAACCAAAATGTAACTTCAGCTTTTGCAGGCCGATGCCCTAACACATGGCTTTAGTGTAATGGTCTCACTGAAGACCTTTTGTCTTTATTCCCACAACAGAAATATTATCCTGATTTTGATGGATGACAGATAAGTTGTTATTTAAAATTTTATTTTAAGCTGACATTAATAACCCTTACTTATTTTAAAATCATTCAGTAAGTGTTCTCGTGTATGTCAAAATTTACTATGAAACACAGTTGAGGGTGTCTGTTGCTTTTTTATTGTCTTTGAAATAGTTCGATGCACTTTAAAAAATCTAATTCAAATGTTGGTGAAACCTCTGGAACATTTCTATGAGTTATAGGGTTCCATGGAATATAATGTGAAAACCAATAGTTTAGAAGGGCCCTCTATTTTTAGTTCAGTTCAGTCGCTTAGTCGTGTCCGACTCTTTGCGACCCCATGAATCACAGCACACCAGGCCTCCCTGTCCATCACCAACTCCCGGAGTTCACTCAAACTCATGTCCATTGAGTCGGTGATACCATCCAGCCATCTCATTCTCTGTCATCCCCGTCTCCTCCCACCCCCAATCCCTCCCAGCATCAAACTCTTTTCCAGTGAGTCAACTCGTCGCATGAGGTGGCCAAAGCACTGGAGTCTCAGCCCTAGCATCAGTCCGTCCAATGAACACCCAGGACCGATCTCCCCTAGAATGGACTGGCTGGATCTCCTTGCAGTCCAAGGGACTCTCAAGAATCTTCTCCAACACCACAGTTCAAAAGTATCAACTCTTCGGCGATCAGCCTTCTTCACAGTCCAACTCTCACATCCATACATGACCACGGGAAAAACCATAGCCTTGACCAGACGGACCTTGGTTGGCAAAGCAATGTCACTGCTTTTTAATATGCTATTTGTAGTTAGTGTTTATAAAATCTACCATCCTTAGGTAATATAAACAGCCACAGAAACCTCTCAAGATTTTATATAATGCTATCATGCTGGTAACTTCCTGTTTTGGAATCCCTTTCCTCATCACTTACAGTATTTAACTCAAACCTCCTGCCCCACTATCCTCAACACCAATTCTCCAGTTTTACACCTATAAACAAAACCCTCAATTCTCATTTCCTACACGGGCCTTTCAAGTTTCAACACTACAAATAATGTGACCATGTAATGTGGGAGATAAAGGGCCTGCGATATGAAGTGCTTTTCACTTGCTGGTAGTTAAAAATAAGCAAAAAGTCCCCCGAGTCTGAAAATGGAGCTTATTTCACATTCAACTTACATCTTTTCCTAGCCACCACCAAAGTAAGTGTCAGAATCTTAGCAAATCTGATAGCAGGTCTAAGAATTTCAAAATTGCAACCACATAATGATATGCATGCTGCAGCGTTTGAGGGTGAAGTATATTATATGGACACCTGCGGGCTGCTCTGAGTGAGCACCTGAACCTACTTTAGTGAATAACACACTATGGATTATGAATCCCCTAGCCACACACACTGATACTACATACACAAACTCCTCACCAGAATCCACAGGAAAACTCCACTGGTTCTGGGAAAGAAACACTTGGAATATCTTAGGGAAATTATTAATTCATAGCCCTGAATCAGGTATGGGCTTCCCAGGTGGCGCTAGTGGTAAAGAATCCACCTGCCAGTGCAGGAGACATAAGAGATGCAGGCTCCATCCCTGAGTTGGGAAGATCCCCTGGAGGAGGAAATGGCAACCCACTCCAGTATTCCTGCCTAGAGAATCCCATGGACAGAGAAGCCTGGCGGGCTACAGTCCACAGGGTCGCAAAGAGTTGGACACGACTGAAGCGACTTAGGAGGCATGCACAAAGCAGGTATAAAAATGGTCATAACACATACATATCACATGGCTTAAGAGGTTTCCAAAGTCTTGGAAAGACCACAAATTCTCACCAAACTACCTAAGGACCACTGCTTTCCTACTGAGGTGAAGAACTGGCACAGAAACTAAATGTTCACCCATCAGATGGAGATCCTTCAGTGAGACATGCTACACAAAGAAGGAATTATCTGGCTGATAGGATAGCAGAATGAGGCTACTTTTCTAAACACATTTTAATATACTTCATCCTTTTGAAATTTAAATTGATTTCATCCTTAGAACCATTAAAACAAAAGTAAAAATTAAGAATTAAAGACATGAGGAAATAAGCACAGTTCTCCACAGTAGGCTTTCAACACACAAGGATGATATGATGCTAATGATGTTGATGTGGATAGTGATGAGGATAAAAGTGCTTGCTATTCTTCCACAAGCACTGTTAACAGCTTTGGGCCTTGATGTTTTAACTTCTGTAAAAGCTTTGACCTCACCTATGCTTATTGTACTGACCATAATAAAATGTATATGACTATGACCTTAATCTCATAAATTTTCTAAGTTCACAGTTGTAAGACACTTGAGCAAGGTTTCAACCCCAGAACTTAAATGAGTATCCAACATTCGTCTCACAAGTATGGATTTCTTTCACCAGTGAGCATCTGTTGTTGGCTTCTCAAGTCTCTGTACTATTAATAGAAGAGTTGATGATGGAGAAAACCTTAAAACAACTTCCATATCCGTTGAGTTTTATGATGTTACAAAACTGTAATAAAAACATTAAGTATTCACGAGTTCCTATCAGACTTGAACTGAACTTGATGACAGACTTTAACACTAATATTTTATTGAGGAATAGGGATGTAAGGGCACTT
Organism: Moschus berezovskii; assembly: GCF_049115385.1. Taxonomy (NCBI): domain Eukaryota; kingdom Metazoa; phylum Chordata; class Mammalia; order Artiodactyla; family Moschidae; genus Moschus; species Moschus berezovskii. The sequence goes on along the minus strand of NC_142488.1, from coordinate 126,332,077 downwards.
AAGTCGCTTCTCTTGTCTCAGTCTTTGTACAGTCCTCATGAATCATTTACTAATTCCTTTGCTTGGTTTTAAAGAAAATTAACATGTGTGAGTTTGATCCTAGAGAAGATGAAAGGTCTTGCAAATAGATAAATTATCCACGAGTAAACTAACACACTATACACTAGCATTAAATATGGCACTGACTCGATTTGTGATATATTATTAAATTTCCTAAAACTGAAGTATCTTGTAAGTCTCAAAGTATCATACGGAAGAGGCTAAAAAGTTTTACAAAATGATTTGAACCAATTTCAAGTTCAAGATGGTTTGACTCTACCTACCTTACTGCTCAGAGATCCATGTTTTCATGTCACATCATTTGGGTATGGACAGAGCACTAGATTTGAATTCCAATGTCCAAACCTGACTTCATCTGTGGGAATCCTAGTCAAATCTAACCTTTCTAGTTTAATACATTTGAACTCTGAAATATGGTTTCAACATTTCTATGCATGGAGACTTAGAATGGTGTAATAGATAAAGGAGATACTTTTTTTTAAAATAAAAAATTGTAATATCCAATCAATGTTCCAATTGATTTAATATTCTTAGAAAAGCTAACTTAGAAAACTTAGAAACTTAGAAAACTTAGAAAAGCACTTTTAAAAAGTTCTCACTGAAAGTTAATTCACATTAACAATACTTTATTTTAATTGAAAAAAAGTATTTCCTGGGGCCAATGGTAATGTTGCACATGTTTCTGTATGTATGTGTATGCTAATGCTGCTGCTGCTGCTGCTGCTAAGTCACTTCAGTCGTGTCCGACTCTGTGTGACCCCATAGACGGCAGCCAACCAGGCTCCCCCGTCCCTGGGATTCTCCAGGCAAGAACACTGGAGTGGGTTGCCATTTCCTTCTCCAATGTGTGAAAGTGAAAAGTGAAAGTGAAGTTGCTCAGTCGTGTCCGACTAGTAGCGACCCCATGGACTGCAGCCCACCAGGCTCCCCTGTCCCTGTGATTTTCTAGGCAATAGTACTGGAGTGGCTTGCCATTGCCTTCTCCGGTGTATGCTCATACTTATCTAAAAAAACTTCACTTTCTCTACAAGTGCCCCATGAATTCTGATCGAAGACAGAAGAAGAATCGAAGACAGCAGAAGAATTGAAGACTCTGGAGATACCACTTTTCCAGAGTCCAATTCGGACACTTTCTCTAAGTGAGGCAGTTTCTCTCTTACGGTAAAAATGAATTCTCTCTATATCAGAGGCTGGGAAAGTCAAGAGATGTACAAGAGGTCAAAATTAAGTCCATTAAATCCCAGCCCTGGATTTAGTCACCATGGAGACAGGGAAGATAAATAAACCAGCAACCTTAACAAATGTGCTGCACCTTTGCCAGACATCTCTCTGACTTTACCGTTATTTTTACTTAAGTATCTTTCAGTCCAAACATAACTGACGATGAAGACTACGAAACCAAACAGATTGAGGCCCAAAAGAAATAGGAATGCTCATGCCGGCAAAGGGCAGGCAAAGAGTCAAGAGCAGCCCCCCTCAGCAGTGTGCTCTCTGTTCCCCTTGAAAAACGATTGCAACACGAAGCTCCAGAGGCAATGACATATGGGGAAAATATGTGGCCCTACAGCCAGAGGAAACCATGTCAAAAAAGAAAAACAGACATGAAGTAACTGACCTAATTAAAGGAGAAAAGTATACTGAGAGCAGGAAGACGGGAACACAGCTGGAGGGGAGGGGGCGCCGCGAGAAACTCAGGACACTGAGGTGGGGTTTTGCTGCTTCTTTGATGGAAACCAGGAGCTGAAACGGGTGCTGCCCTTCATCATGGCTCCACTACAGTGAACACAGAATCCGGACATGTGAAGGTCCACCCCCGGCCCTGCTGCACGCCAATGAGAAGCTCTGAGACAGACAGTTACACCTTGTCACATGGCCCTGCTGCACGCCAATGAGAAGCTCTGAGACAGACAGTTACACCTTGTCACATGGCCCTGCTGCACGCCAATGAGAAGCTCTGAGACAGACAGTTACACCTTGTCACATGGCCCTGCTGCACGCCAATGAGAAACTCTGAGACAGACAGTTACACCTTGTCACATGGCCCTGCTGCACGCCAATGAGAAGCTCTGAGACAGACAGTTACACCTTGTCACATGGGACACCTTGTCACATATTTAAGGTATGCAATACATGCCTTGCCACAGACCACAGGAAGAAAAGGGGGAGGCTTGGGATGATGGAATGAAGCAAGCAAAAAGGAACTAGACTATCAGAGCTTGGCATTCAGGCCCTGGGCAGGAGTCTTCACTGTGTTTCACAATTATGTACTAAACACCTACTGTTGTGATCAATGGGAACATCACTGCTTGTGATGTGGCGTTGACTTAAGAGGTAAAAGCTCAAGACTCTCAACGTCTAACGTGTACAAACAGGATAACAACACAAAGAAAACCTCAGAGTGCTACTTACATTTGTCCAGGTGCCTTCTAGTTCTTCTCCATATGTACACGTCACTTGACAAGGTTATAACCACAGCACATACACCATTTTGCATCCTACATTTTTTAATCAGGTTGTATTATACAAATTCTATCATACTGCTTTGCAAGTTTCAAAATTTTAATTTTGAATAGATACATGGAATTCCACTACATAGAAATATCATAATTATTTATCTAAAACTATTTGTTGAATAAATGAACCATTTCTTTAATGTTGGATGTTTAAATTCTAATTTTTGTCCTTATAAACAACACTGTGATGAATATCCATAACATACAGCTTTTTTCTTTTCTTAGAACAGCTTGTTTCTTAGGACACATTTCCCCCAGATAGGATTACTGGATCAAGGGGTACCAATCTTTGTGACTTTTGCCATATATTGCCAAATAACGTTCCAAAAAAGCTTTTTACCAACTTAAAATATTACCAGCAATGAGTAAGTGTTTACTGCTTCCAAGGTAACTGTATTAGCATCAGGTTTTCTTTTTGTTTTTGTTGACTTAACAGATTAGAAATGTACCTCATTACTATTTGAATACACTCATCTTTGCACATCTGTGATGCTGAACATGCTTCCATGTTTTCATTTACTTTGTGACAGAACGTGAATATCTTTTACCCATGTCCCTACTGGAGAATTCATTTAGCCAACAGAGATGGAGACTCTCTGATACGCCAGGCCTTACAATCTATATGAACTCCGTGCACAATATGGAAACCAATTATCCTGTCATATTCATTACAAACTTTTCCTGGCCTGTTTTCCTTTTCAATATTTTGCCCCAGCTCTACTGAAGCATAATTACAAAAACTGTACATATTTAAGGTATGCAATACAACGTGATGGCTTGACATGTATACCCTGTGAAAAGACTATTATTATCAACTTAACATAGCCACCACCTCACAGTTACCACTCTGTCTCTGTATGGTGAGAATACTTAAGATCTACTCTGTCAGCCCATTTTTATATATTTGATTCCATTGATCTCTTCCTTTCTGAGATCTAGCAATTTTTTTTTTTTTTTGTGGCCATGTGGCACAGTTTGAAGGATCTTAATTCCCCAACCAGGGATTGAACCTGGGACCATAGCAGTGTAAGCCTGGAATCCCAACCACTGGACCACCAGGGCAGTCCCCAGAGTTTGATCACTGTATAGTTTACAAGGTTATCATATTTCCAGGGATTTGATAATTACACTATTTTCTGTGGTCTTCTTTATAAGTTTCTGTAAGAGTCTCATAAATATATCCTTCTCTAATTATAAAATTCAAAGCTTCAATTTCTACTTCATGATTTGTGACCTTTACCATATCTCGCTCTTTCAACGGAAGCACTTAATTTTAAAAAACGAGATATAAAATAAAAGCTGGGGCTTCCTCGTGGTCCAGTGGCTAGGACTTCACCTGCCCAGTGCAGGGGGGCCTGGGTTCAATTCCCAGATCTCACAGAGCAAGATCTGCAACTAAAAGTTCACATGCCGAAACAAAGACATGGTACTGATGCTCCTGCTCTGAATCAGGTCCCATCAGAAGCTATCCCTCCTATCACATGTTTACCCTCAACCCTTTTAAGGTATTCCCTTCAAATGAACATCACCTAGTATGCACTTGAAAATTCACACACTGCTATTTTGAGAGGAAAGATGGCTCTAACTTTGTAGTCGCAATAGCGCAATAGACCTGGGGATGAAAAGTCACTTGTGTGTAAGAGCCAAGCAGGTCTTACAAAAGAGTAAGACATTCAGATAATGGCACCCGACCCTTGTCCTTAGTGTCAAGGAGATAACAGAGTGGTGGACACTGTGGCAAGTTTCAGAGCTCATGTTCTATCTAAAGATACAGCAGCTATTTGGCTCCAGCCTAGCATTGCTCAACAGGAATGCAGGCTCGATGCTGCCAGATCTTCTGATCTTTCAAGAGAAGATGAAAATCTGAATTTTTTAAAAAAAATGTGAAATCTCTCAATTTCTAAATGATTGGCAATTCACTTAAAACTTTAAAAGAACACCTCTGTGTGCCAGATCCAGCCCACCAGCTTTAGACCTTGGCTCTAGACAGAAGATTTCCAAAGTCTTTAAGCCTGTGTGACCCATCTGGGCTGCTTTTCCTGCTTACTACAAGTGCACCAAGAAGAGCAGTCACATGAATTTACATGGTATGAATCAAATCACCATGACTATTACTCTTAAAAATTTTGTTTTGTGAATATTAAAAACTGCCAAATCGATAATGAAAGTGACTATATGTCAATGATACAAATATTTCCTAGAAGTGAAATTAATGTTCCCTTAATTGACAATATCTCTACTACAAAAACTAATACATAGAATACCCAGCTCAAGTATGCATTAAGAATTACATTGTATTCAAGTTTTTGTTCCAAGTAATTCCATACCTATTGGGCAGCCAAAGGGAACAATTTCAAGTTCTTGAATTATAAAACTTACCTGTGAAAACTGCTGTGCTAAACATAAAACAGGATATATTATCATTAAAGAAACCCAAAATATATCCTCATGTGGAAACTGCAAAGTCCATTTTCCTTAACTGTCCAATTTTTTCAAATAAACTTTTAAAAACAAGAGTGTGAAATACACAGTTACATTTGTTTTCATTTTGGGGGCATTTGGGTCCCAGACACAGCTGCACATGCTCATATGGAGGTGGCATAATTCACAGGCTCAAGGAGCAAACTGGAGATAGGGACTTTGGTTTGCACCTCTGAACCCATACTGGTCTACTCAATACTGGGCAATTTATTTTAAAAAGGAAAATCAAGGTTTAGCTTCCTAAGTGAAAATAATCTAGGGATGTCCTACCCTTGAAGACTATTAAACCAAAATGCATCATTCTTTTTGTTTTGCTCACTCTTATACTCCTGACCTAGTCCATAGAAGGGCTGAATGAATGAATAAAAGAAAGGAAAACACATCACAAGACACCACAGCATCGTGACTGTTGAGTTATTACTTTAAAATCAATGCCACAGATTTCTGTCACAGTGGAGCAGAACTTAATGGATTCTATTTCATTAAATCACTTGAGAAGCTCACTGCTCTCAAAGAAAACCCAAAGATGTTAAGTTTTAGTCAAAGATGTCATTGGGGTAATTGTTAATGTCAGAAAACCACTTCAAATATGCCTTCAAAGGACTTCAACTAAAATGTTCCATTTTGCCTCTTTTCCGGCTGGAACCATGGAGGGTGCAGAAGAGAAGAAAAAGAAGGTTCTTGCTGTGCCAGAAACCCTTAAGAAAAAGCGAAAGAATTTCGCAGAGCTTAAGATCAAGCGCCTGAGAAAGAAGTTTGCCCAAAAGATGCTTTGAAAGCAAGGAGGAAGCTTATCTATGAAAAAGCTAAGCATTACCACAAGGAATACAGACAGATGTACAGAACTGAAATTCAAATGGCTAGGATGGCATGAAAAGCCGGCAACTTCTATGGACCCGCGGAACCCAAACTGGCATTTGTCCTCAGGATCAGAGGTATCAACGGTGTGAGCCCAAACGTTCGAAAGGTGCTGCAGCTCCTTCGCCTCCGGCAGATCTTCAATGGCACCTTTGTGAAGCTCAACAAGGCATCTATTAACATACTGAGAATTGTGGAGCCATACATTGCATGGGGGTACCCAAATCTGAAGTCTGTAAATCAATTGATCTACAAGCGTGGTTATGGCAAAATCAACAAAAAGCGAATTGCCCTGACAGACAACGCATTGATTGCTTGATCTCTTGGGAAATACGGAATCATCTGCATAAAGGATCTGATTCATGAGATCTATACTGTTGGAAAATGTTTCAAAGAAGCAAACAACTTCCTGTGGCCCTTTAAATTGTCTTCTCCACAAGGTGGAATGAAGAAAAAGACCACCAATTTTGTAGAAGGTGAAGACGCTGGCAACAGGGAAGACCAGATCAACAGGCTTATTAGAAGGATGAACTAAGGTATCTACCAGGATTATTTTTGTAATCTGGTCAATTAATAAACAATTGAAACAAATTGAAAAAAAAAGTTCCATTTTAAGAATACAGTCTTGTACACAGTTTCTACTGAAGTTTTCTTACTGACAGAGTTTGTCAAGGCTGCAAACTACAGTGGAAGTGGTAAGGGCAAACAATGTTTGTGATTGGCCAAGTTTCACCTGGCCAGCATTTCCAATTCAGTTGATGGGAGGATGTTTTTAGCTTTTCTGTGTATGTCCTTAAACAATCTAGTGTTTGTTTCTGTGGAAAAATAAAAGTAAGACCTGTGAAAGGGCACAGAGCAAAAACCTTGGCTCCTTAAACAGAGCTTTTCAACTGCCCTAGGGCTCGGAGGAGGAGAAGAGTTGCAGGCCAAGGCAGTTCTGGTTTGGTGTTCTCTACTGTGGTTAGACCTAAAGCTTTATTTGAGGAGAGGCTTTTATCATTTAAAAAAAAGTTTGAAAACAACCCTTCTGGATAAAGGCTGGGGCTGATAGTAATGCCAGGACTTAAACCTGAAGATGGAAGAGTTGATCATGGCTGGCAGCTGAAAGAAACTGGGAAGGATCTCTGACTACCACTATAACTGATGAAATTGATAAAATCCAGATTAAACATTTCTAAAAAGCTGTCCTACTTGTTTACTCTTTAGGGTTTATATTTTCTATCTAGGTTTTAATATATTTGAACATATATATATATATAAATCTCTGGAGAATTCTGTATCAAGTAGATGTAACAAAGGCTACTACCCTAACTGAAATGACAGGCCCTACACTGCATGTGGGACAGAGCACGGAAGGGGGCAGGGTGGAGGGGAAGGCAGAAATGCAGCAACCTTTTTGATGGATGAAACTAGAAATCCTGAGTGGTCTGGTGCCAGTAAATGTTACTACCGCTCTTATAAACACAAGGAGACTGGGGCCCAGAGAGCAGCAAGACTGCGGCTCCTTACACTGTGCCTAGAGGAACCGTCTTGCAGAGTCCCTTCTTCTAGTTTCTGCAAAGGTGAACATCCCTGATCTCTCAAAAAAGACAGAAAAGAGTAACCTGGCATCATCACAGAGTCTCCAGAACCTGCAGAAGCTACCAGGATTAGGTCGGATGGAGGATGCCTCTCCAGGGTATGCGAAATGGAAGGACTGGCCTTGCCCGGCTGCTCACAACCACGCGGCTACACTCAGAACTTTAGCCCTAATCAGAAGATGATCTGCCAGCCCACATTAAGGTGACCCCACGGAAATGCTCCAAATTGGCAGACTGCGAGCGGCTGCCCCACACCTCGGCTTGGCTCACCCCAGGCCTGAAGAGTCCTGACAGCTGACTGGGCAGCCCAGGAGCTGCTCCACGCAGCTTTCCTGTTCCCTACCGTCCAAAGGGTGCCAGAGGCAGATCTGTAGCCTCAGGCCGAACTTCTAACCACTCTGCTGTGCTTGGCACATTCACTTCTCATGCCCCCAAATTAAAAGCAAATGAGATGTTTTCACCCTTGAAAAGGCAATCCCCAGAGACCTCGCATCTAGGGTAAGCAGTGACATTGGTCAGCTCAATTAAAACAAACGCACTTAAAATCTACCACACAGATAAAGATCTCTGGACAGTGTTGACGCGAACGCCACACACCAGAAGGTGGAGACTGGTGTAATAATGTGTGGCAATTGGGAAAACTTACCTCACAGTGGATGTGTGCAGAACGGGATGTATTTGGCGAGGGCGGGACACTGCTAACAATCACCTCTGATGTGCCTAAGTTAGGAAAAAATGAGAAGCAAGAGGTCAAGTTAACTTTTCAGGAGAAAAACTAGAAGTTTCTTAAAAAAAAAAAAATCCTCAAGATCCAAAAGCCAACTTCCTTTGAAATGGCTCATGGTAACACTTTCTTCTCTGTATTTACAACTCTTAAAGTTAAGGAAAACTGCCAAGATATTCTGCATATTTCCCCAAATGTCTGTTTATCATATAACATTCGCACCGGCAATGGATCTGGCCCCCTCATTATCAAGCTGTATTAGCTCAAACACTCAGCATTGTTAGCAGAGTGAGCTCATGGCCTATTTCAGTTTTAAATTAACATTTGGCAATCACCCGGGTAATCAAAACAAATGACTCAGTCATTTAGATTAGATTTATTAGTTGAGTCCCCCTCCCCCTTTTAACATCTCTAGCATATTTTGCCACAGGAGAGCTCAGATCCAGCACAAGGCACCAGAGGAATAGTTAGAGGTGTTGCCATGGAGATGAGGTGCTTTGTGACCACTGAAGTTATCTCCAATCAACAACAGGATTAGGCAGCAGGCTGATGGGCAGGCTCATCCCCGCATGGATGGTTCTGCCTGACTAGGAAACAGGTGTGCCCTGTGCTTTTCCATTGACACAAAGATGGTACACTCTGACACGCTGCCCTCTCCGCACTCTCCAGGCCTCCCCACAGGCAGTGCTGACATCACCACCTTACCCGCACCCCATTATTCAGAAAGGACTAGCTGGGGCTAAATGCGATCACTGTATCTTCCCCAACATGTGAAATCCTGAAACTCACACCAAAGGCTCTTTTAATCAACTGTGAAATGTACATGAGGGAAAGAATTTGAAGGAAAAAACAGCTCTCTGAGAGAAGGCCCTTCCCCCCCCAAACCCAGGCCCACCTGTTCTGTTCACTCCTCCATTCCCACACCTAGAACAGTACCTGGCACACAGGAGGCACTCATGAAGCATCCATTGAATGAAATAAGGCAAACAAAAACCAAGGATTATAACCAGGCTCAAAACTTCCCCCGCCACAACCAACCTGTTCCAAGCCGATCATCAAACAAGCAGTGGTTAGAGATTTTCTTCTCAATGTTAATGAATGGGAAAATAAATCCAGTTACTTCAATAGGCTAATGGGTTCATCTATTTAGAGACCTTAATGACAACTGTTGAAGACAACTTTTTCAAATTCAGTATGGACAAGTCTGCTGACGATAGGGACAGGGGTCTTGTCTGACAGATCTAAAGCCCCAGATCTAAAGGGAAATTTGTTAACTTTCAAAAGTGAATGCTTAAATTGACTGACTCCAAAGAAATGCCTTCTAGTCCCCTTCCCACCTACACTTAAGGAGTGACAATATTTTCTTGTTCTAAGAGCTGGACACAACTGAGCGACTTCGCTTACTTACTTACTTATCATATGAACAATGTCTCATTGGTTCCATTTTCTATCTCATTTGTCTTACAGGACTTTAAGTTTCTTGGTGACAGGGACAGGAATCCCTGATTTCTTTTCTACCTCCCAGGACTTAGCATGGTATGTATGTACAAAAGGCTTGGCTCAGCCTCATCTCCCACCACCCGCACCCCAATCGTATGGAACTCACTGTTTCTAAAAGGTGCCACACCCTTGTATGCAGCTGCGGGAAGAATGCAGCATGGCACAGCTGTTCACAGCAAGGGCGCCGGAGTCAGACTGCCTGGGTTCATGTGCTGGCCCCGCCTCATATCAGCTGTGCAACCTCTGGGAACTCATAATGGTAAGTGACCTCACAGAGAGACTGAGCGCTGGCAAGATGGCAGGGCATGTAAAGCACTTAACCAGGGCCTCACTCATACAAGGCACTCAGTGAACATCAGATATATAATTATCACGATGATTACAGCAGGCAGAGAGTGAAATGTTATCAAACTCAGATAATAATTTCATATGCTGCCACAGACAGTTGGCCCCAAGTATACCCCTACTTAGATCCAACCCAACCTAAACTTTGAATCTGAATCCATCACAGTCTAGCCTTATGATACTAGTCCATTTTACTCACCTTGTTGGAACCAATTTTTCCTCGAGATAGATTCGATATGTAGTGGGCTCTATTGGAAGGAATCCCATTCTCTAAACAACCAGAATAGCTTCCTCCCTAAGATCCCAACATTGCCAGTACTTTCCCTGCCTTCTCTCTGTCTGCTCCCTACCTCTACAAGCTCGAGGAGCCTTGTGGGGCCAGGGGAGGCCAGAGAACTTGTTTTCTAGTAACCACACCAAGTCACCAGCTCTCCTTGAGTCCTTGAGTGTTATGTTCCCTGACACCCTCCAGAGGGCAGTAGAAAGAAACGCCCAAAGGCTGAGCAGACAGAACTCTCCGCACCGGGGTCCAACTTGGTCCCCTGCCAGAGGAGTCTTGGCTTGCAGAGTTCATGGTTTCACCATCAAGAACTACCCCACAAAGAAAGATAAAAACATACAGCAAGATTTTAACAGCGTCTGTATCTCCATTTCACTTTATTGTCAGGGCGAGTGCGTCCCACTGAACATTTAGTTGGGGTTGGGGGGATAAAGGCACTCATGGCGATAGTGTTGTGTATACTTTCCAATCTGCAGTGTGCCACTGTGGCCGTGACCAGACATAACACAAATTGTGTTGATGATATTGTGCAAGTCAAAGAGTAAAAACAGGACAGCGGCCAAACACACTGGGTAAAATGTGATGACAGCAAAGTAATCCAAAATAAAACCCAAACACTTTAGGGTCAGTCATGCTTTCAAATAAATCACGTTAATCTTATCCCACCCTGACAGAATTAATAAGTGAAGTTAGACAAACTATTTATGTTATTCCAGAAGCCAGAAGCTACATTCTAGTGACATTCAACATACACAATCATTCTCCTTCAGGTTTAACAAGGGTATTTTGGTCACAGACACTGACGATCCTATCACTATGGACAGCCAAGCCTAAATGATCCCCAGATCACCAATCAACTGAGTGAATTATATGGAAACATAAGATCCAGAAACAGCAGCTGTCTGAATGAACCTAAAGACCAGTTGAATCAGTCAAAATGGATGAGCGCCACAGAATCATTGTCTCCTCTAAATTCTCAGAATGCAATTGTCATGGTAACTATTCCTTAATCATATACTTCCGAATATTCTCTCCTACCTTAGAAACCAAAGAGCAGTGAGCCCCAAATACCTTAATTAGGTACGCTTGTGATGGTACCAGGCAGCAGCTTAGACTTATTTATCCTGCTTTGATTCAAATGCTTAATTACACTGTTATGGTTGTCAAGACATCAGCATATGCACATCTAAAACACATTTGAAATGTTACCATTATATGCAATAAGAAATACAAATGAGATGGCTACTGGCTTCTTTCCTTTAGCAGAAGAACTGATAAAGCGGCTCTTACCCAGTAAAATTATTTATTGGTATAAATAAACAGTTAAGATAAAAGATGCCTCATTTTAGTAATTTCAACATAATCAAGATCTACAACATCATAATCAAATCTTTACTAACACATTAACTTAATACAGAAACAAAAACCAAAAGGATATTATGTTATAGAAATAAAATAAAATCCAATTTTGTGTCCTTAGATTGAGTATAATATACTCTATGTCTGGAAGATTATCTGTTCCACACAAGTCTCTACATTTACTTTATATGATATAATATTCTTCAGAAATTGGAAAGAGAAAGGTTTTTCTTTATTCAACCTGGCAAAAGAGAGGTTCTATTCTTAAAAGAGATCTATTAGATATGCTACCCATTTTAAGTTGTGATCCCTCTAGATTCATCCTTAGACTTTTATGCACAACTTTTCCAAAGTTAGAGTAGTACGCCACTTAAAAATATTGCATTGGAATATATGGAACCTTTTTAAATACCCAATTTGCTTGTACTGATTTCCAACTAGTAATAAAAGGTCTTTCCTTCCAGACATGGCACAACCTGTATACTAATAAAAGGAGGAAAGGTAAGCAGTGTGTCCACCAGGCCTCAAATAGGCACTAAGGAGCTCTTTTGACAGGCCATTCCTGGATGCAAATTTACAGAATTTTTGGTCACAAAGGGTGGATAAGAAATAAACATATATTCATTCCTTTTTAATTGGCATACTAAAATTTGCAACAAAAGCAAAAATAATCAAGTGGGACTACATAAAATAAAAAAGCGTCTGTGCAGCAAAGAAAATGATCAACAAAGTGAAAAGGCAACCTATGGAATGAGAGAAAAATATTTGCAAATCATATATCTGATAAGGAACTAGTATCCAAAATATACAAAGAACTCATACAACTCAATGGCAAAATAAATAATCCAATTAACAAATGGGCAGTGGAAGTGAACAGACATTTTCCCAAAGAACACAAACACATGGCCAACAGGTACATGAAACGATGCTTCAACATTACGAATCTCCCTGGTTCAACATCAGGGAAATGTGAACCAAAACCACAAAATCACCTCACACCCACAGAATGGCTATTATCTAAACACTACAAATAACAAGTGTTGGCAAGGATGTAGAAAACAAGGAACATTCTTACACTGTTGGTGGGAATGTAAATTGGTGCAGCCACTACAGAAAACAGTATGAAGGTTCCTCTAAAAATTAAAAATAGAACTACCCTATAATCTAGCAATTCTATTTCTTGGTATTTATCCAAAGAAAAGCCCAAAGATCATCTGCACCCCCACTCATTGCAGCACTACTTACAATAGCCAGGATATGGAAACAACCCTCTTACCCATCAACAGATTAATGGATAAAGAAGAGGTAGTACATGTATATACAATGGAAGGCTACTGAGACGGAGGAAGAAGGAAATCTCGCCACTTCCAACAACACGGATGGGCCTCTGGGGCATAATGTAAGTGACATTAGACAGAGAAAGACAAATATTGTATGATTTATCATATACACAATCTAAAAAATAATTTTTTAAAAGCTCATATATACATTGACATGAATCCAATACAATAAAGTAATTAGCCTCCAATTAAATAAACTAAAAAATAGAAAGAAAGAAAAAAAGCTCATACATACAAAGAACAGATTAGTGGTTGCCAGAGGCAGGGGTTGGGGAAATGGGTGAAGAGGGGGTCAAAGGTTAAAAAAACACACTATTTTCCTCATATGCTTTTACATAACTGCTGGCTAATGAGCTTTATAAGACTAAAGAAAAGTAGAAAAACAAATAAAACATTGAGAATACTTAGAAACACAAAAGTCATCGATAACAGAATAAACTAAAATTACGAGGCATGAGGAACAAGTAGGAACAATGCAAAAAAACCCATCAGCACCACCACCACCACCAAAAAAGAACAACAACAAATGGTGAAATCCAGCAAGAAAAATGGAGCAGCAAATATTTGCTAAAGTTAAAAGGTAAAATCTTGAGATCCTGTCCTTTGCCCTAATGTTCAACGGTATTTTTGTTTTAAAAATATGAAGATTGATGTCCTTTCAATGCCTATACAACAGTTCCCAAATAAAACAAATGATAGAATAAAAATTCACTTAACTGACTGACAGACTTCAAGTAGTCACTGCCAAGTTTACGACATTCCCACAACTCCAAGCATTCTTTTGTCAAGAGAAACAGGATTCCCCCCTCCTGCCCCGCCATGATAACCATGGGAAGCTTTCTGGGTGACTATAATTTGTGTTTTTCTATAACTCACTGGGGGATACCTACCCAATTAGAACTCCAAAATCAAAGCAATGAGGGACAAAGGATGAGTACAGATGCATAAAACGTGACAATTCTGATAGCTGCCTCTGCAGGGTCCGGGTTATCCCAGAACACGAGAGAAATTCCTGAGTCAAAGGCTTAGTTCTAATGCAGCCTTCTCCCCACAGAGCCATCACTGAATCCTAGCCATTTGTCCTACAAAGAGCTTTCATACCTTTTCTTCCTTATAATCACATCTCTACAATCCGAATTTGGTTCATGATTACTTCAGACCTAGACTGCTTACTTCACCAGGCTTCCTAATATGGATGCACTCCTGTCTTCATAGAGCTGCTAGAATAACCATTCAAATGTACCACCTTGAATGGATCACTCCTGTTCCTCCAAACTTCCCTGTCCTTCAATCTAAACGCCAAATTTCTAGCATGAAACCTAAGGCCTCCCAGTCATATTCAAATCTATTTTCCCCATCTCACCACACTCAACTTCGGCTTTGGCTGACTCCATGCCTCTGAGCTTTGCTACCACTGCAGAGTAAGAGGTGCTTTCATTCATGTCACCTTCCCTAAATCAGTGAGATTCTCAAATTGGCTGCGCCTGGGAAGCCAAAGCAACTAGTAACGTCTGAGTGGCCCCCTTGTTCCCCCAGATGAATCTAATGTGCAGCCAAGTTTAAGAACAACCGTCCCAGTCTCCTGGGGGAGGGGTTACTGAAACACAAAGTGTTGAGCTGCATCCCCAGTGCTTCTTCAGTGGGTCTGAAATGGGGCCCATGAATCTGCATTTTCAACAAGCTCCCGGGTAATGCTGATGCTGCTGGTCCAAGGACACCACTTTGCTAAATGCTAGTCTATAGTTGTCTGAAAGTGAAAGTGAAGTAGCTCAGTCGTGTCTGACTCTTTGCAACCCCATGGACCGTAGCCTACCAGGCTTCTCCATCCATGGGATTTTCCAGGCAAGAGTACTGGAGTGGGTTGCCATTTCCTTCTCCAGGAGATCTTCCCGACCCAGGGATTGAACCTGGGTCTCCCGCATTGTAGGCAGATGCTTGACCATCTGAGCCACTAGGGAAAATAGTTGTGTAATCAGTACAATTATATAGTATAAATATATGTACCAAATACACATAATAGTAACTCATATGCATATTTCATTTGGCAAAAGAGAAGGTACTATCTCCTGGAATCCTTCTATTACCACCCTGTACTGTTGTTTAACTTTTTAACCCTTTTGCTTTTGAACCAATCTATATAGAATGTCAGTGTTCTTGCCTGGAGAATCCCAGGGATGGGGGAGCCTGGTGGGCTGCCGTCTATGGGGTCGCACAGAGTCGGACACGACTGAAGTGACTTAGCAGCAGCAGCAGCAGAGATTATCCAGTCCAATTCCTTTTATAAACTGAGACCCCGAGAGGGAAGTACTTTGCCCAAGGGATCAGATGGTTACTGGTAGAACTTGGGCTAGCACTCAATACTCCCGACTCCTTCCTCTTCCCCCTCAGTTCAGTGGTCTTTCCACCACATCCTTAATGTGTCTCTAACAGCTTCTCCAATTAGGATGGGTATTCCTTGCTTGAAGAGATCCCTTTTGTTTTTAATAGTCTCCACTGCATCTAGCAAAGTGCCTTGCATACAGAATAAACAGTCAATAAACAGCTGATGATTTCATTTGAGGAAGTGTTCAGACTCTTACTCTAGAAGCTGGCTTTTGTACCCTATGAACTGTTTCCTGAAGCTCTGACAACTGGGCAGCCCTGCTCCAATCAATTAGCTGCACAGTAAATCCTTCACGTTGGCATGCACACAGCCAGGGAGTGCTATAGGGACAGTAACACACACAGAAAGGAAAATCTCGGCTTCCCAGATGGTTCAGCAGTAAAGAATCTGCCTGCCCATGCAGGAGACACAGGCGAAGCGGGTGTGATCCCTGGTCGGGAAGATCCCCCGCAGAAGGAAATGGCAACCCACTCCAGTATTCTTGCCTGGAACACCCTATGAACAGAGGAGCCTGGCAGGCTACAGTCCATGGGATGGTAAAGAGTCAGACATAACTAAACAACAGCAACAAAAGGAAAACTGTAGGGGTTTTAAAAGAGGAAGGAACAATAAGCTTATGAGGTGACACAAACCAGCTTTCAGGTTGTACATCAGAAACTTTCACAAGTAACCCAAGTTCCATCTGATACATACCAGACCCATGCAGCTGTAACAGCCCAGCAGTGGGGGAAGTCTAAAGTACACCGCTCTGGGGGCTTGACAGCCTCTGCCAAGGGGCCCCAACTTGTTTTGAATTTTCCTTGCACCTTAACAGAAAAATCCAGGGTAAGCAGGAGACAGAGGGGAGGGAGACCAAGAGGAGACAAAGGGCAGCAGCAGCAGAGGGGTAAGCAGGGCAGACCCTGCCGCACCCGCCCTGCCTGCCACCATCACAGCATCTCCACAGGCCTTCCAGCTATCCCAGCAGCCTGGCTGGGGGAGCGAGACTGTGCCAGGCCTCTTGACTGACCAAGCCTGTGTACCCCTGTGGGGTGAACATAGGATGCACTGGTCAGACCGCTACTTATGCTGCCTCTACAACTGCCTCTACAATGGACAGGAATTGCACGTACAAT
This sequence comes from Moschus berezovskii, assembly GCF_049115385.1. NCBI lineage: Eukaryota > Metazoa > Chordata > Mammalia > Artiodactyla > Moschidae > Moschus > Moschus berezovskii. The sequence goes on along the minus strand of NC_142488.1, from coordinate 126,315,539 downwards.
CCAGTCAGCTTGCAGAAGTTGGTGTCACTCGTGAGGGTGATTGTGCCACCATTCGGGTCACCACTGGCCCACAGTAACCCGTGATCTTGGCAGCCAAACTGGAATCCCCAGCCTCCATCAAGGATTGTGACTCCATTGAGAGATTCTCTCTGTCCCTTCTTTCCCCTTCCCATTAAAATCTGCTGCTTCCAACAGAGGTAGGACCACATGTACAGTCAACCAGTCAAGCGTTGAAATCAAGAAAAAAGATGTGAAAGCTTTCCTAATAACAGGCATAATAATAAGTATATATAACAGATCCATACATTAAAAAATTCTTCCAATATACAATGAAATTTAATACATTAAACAGGTGAACTTGATAACCAACTCCCTCTTCATTAGTAAAAACCGTATGAAGTTTTTGACCCTGGGTCTAATCACAGAGCTGATGGACACATTCCATGAACGATCACATCCCCAAGATAGCCATTCCTTGATTCCTTGAGTGATTGCCCTCATTTATGTTAATTCCCTTGGACCGCAAGGAGATCCAACCAGTCCATTCTAAGGGAGATCCATCCTGGGTGTTCACTGGAAGGACTGATGCTAAAGCTGAAACTCCAATACTTTGGCCATCTCATGCGACGAATTGACTCACTGGAAAAGACTCTGATGCTGGGAAAGGTTGGGGGCGGGAGGAGAAGGGGACGACCGAGAATGAGATGGCTGGATGGCATCACCGACTCTGTGGACATAAGTTTGGGTGAACTCCGGGAGTTGGTGATGGACAGGGAGGCCTGGCGTGCTGTGATTCATGGGGTCGCAGAGAGTCGGACACGACTGAGCGACAGAACTGAACTGAACTGACTGATGTTAATTCCTAATGCTTTGCCAATTTTTTCTCTTCCAATGACTTTAATACCATCGCAATGTTTCCTTATCTCCCTCAGCCTCAATGTCCCTCTCAGGCCTGATCCTCACCCACCCATGCCTACACAGAATGGTCTGTTTACACAGCCAACTCAAGAAAGCACAACATACTTGAAGACGCTCATAATATTCACTCAGTTCCAGTAATATAGAAATCATTGACAATAAGACCTTAAAAGACCTCATCTTTTCACATAGGTTTACTATCGTGTTGGCCAAGCTGAGTAACTGCCTGGAGGTTCTGGTGTCAAATTTATGCTACTACGAACCAAGCAATAACCTTTGGTCCAAAGCAATCAAACTCTGCCCTGGATATTGGCTCCAAGAGTTGACATGGGCTCACCGATTGTCACTGTTGCTGGTGACATCACAAGTGCAAGGGTCAAAAAGGGGCTCTTTGAGTTGTAGGGCAGGCAATTTGTCAAGCCTGGGGCTCCACTCCACAACAGAGATGACACGAAGCCTCAGTGACCACAGATAGAGAAAGTTCCAACCCAGTGCTCACACTGACCTGCCCAGTAACTCTTGTACAACCTGACAGTGGTGAGCAGCACTGGGCAGCTCTCCCAGGAGCTCACACTATCACTATTCAGGGAGCCCATGGGGTAAGTTAAGGGCTTTCCACATGGCTCTGTGGTAAAGAATCCGCCTGCAGGAGGCCTGGGTTCGACCCATGAGTCAGGAAAATCCCCTGGAGAAGGAAATGGCAACCCACTCCAGTATACTTGCCTGGGAAATCCATGGACAGAGGAACCTTCTGGGGGTCATAAAGACTCGGATGCGACTGAGGGACTGTGCACAGCACAGCATGGCTCAACTTACAGCACTCATGAAAAGCACTTCTCTTATGTTATACTATGCTCAGACTCAGTCATGTCCAACTTTTACCTTACTATACTCAAAAACAAACACTGTGCTTTTATCAACAAGTTAATAATAAAAAGCGCCTGATATATTCATTATATTTCTGAATCTCAAGTGAAAATAATAGATTTATTAAAGCAGCTTTATTTTTTGGCAATAATTTTGAAAATTGTAGTATAGTTGATTTACAATGTAGTGCCAATTTCTGCTATACAGCAAAGTGACAGTGTTATACACCTATATACATTTTAAAAGCAGTTTTAGAGTTACAGAATTGAACAGAAGGTGGTTCCCACATACCTTCATAAGACCCCTTCCCACTTTCCTCTATTTTAGATGCCCTGTATTACTGTAATATATTTTTTATAGTTGTTGAACCACCATTGATAACTATTAAATAACCTTAATAGTTCACATTAGGGTTCACTCGCTGTGTGCTGTGCATTCTATTGATTTTGACTAATGTTGAAGGATTAAAAAAAAACAACAACCCTTTCCAGGAATGCCCTGGCAGTCCAGTGGTTAAGACTCCCACACTTTAACTGCCGAGGGCCCAGGTTTGATCCCAGGACAGGGAACTAAGATGCAACAAGCTGCAAGTCATGCCCAGTAAAAAAAGCAAGATCTTTCCAGTACCTTTTGAGGAACAATAAATCTCCTTACCACAAGAGCATTTTAATTGCTTTAGCTTTGTGAAAGCAAGTTTTGTAGGAACACTGTAATGTACATCACTCATTCCTTTTCAGCGAATCATGGTTTCAACAACTGTCTATAACAGACCCACACATTCAACTTTATCTGAAAACCAACCCTTCACAACTCTCAAACCACCAGCATGGACCCAAACTTAAAAGGAGTTTGAATTATTGGACCATGAAACAAAAAGAAAAATAATCTCCAAGATGACATCTGACATGTTGGAATTAGTCTGCTGATGACTTGGTCTGGAGATGTTTATAAAAACAGTTTTGTCATGAGAAAGCAGAGCAGCGTAACAGAAGTAGTATCAGCAGACAGAAAAGAGGAGAAAGAAGAAACCTGGGAAAGAAAAGCAAAGAAGGGCAGAAACAGTTGAAATCAGGAGCGTCAGATAGAGACTAGATGCAGGACAGAGCAACAGCAATGGAAAGGAAAGCTTGTTAGGCACAAATTACGGTGACATGGATTATTTTGAGGGAGGGAGTGAGGAAGGGAGAAACTGCATCTCAATACTGTGTGTGTGTGTGTGTTCAGTTGCTTCAGTCGTGTCTGACTCTTTGCACCCCACGGACTGTAGCCCACCAAGTTCCTCTGTCCGTGGGGATTCTCCAGGCAAGAATACTGGAATGGGTTGCCATTTCCTCCTCCAGATCTTTCCGACCCAGGGATTGAACCAGCGTCTCTTATGTCTCCCACATTGGCAGGCAGTTTCTTTACCACTAGCGCCACCTGAGAAGCCCCTATCTCTACTATAGCTCTTCAACTGCCTAATCGTTCGTTCAACTGAATATATCAATGGGAGAGCAACAGTCAGCATGTGAAAAGCTGGCTTTGCACTAGTGTGTAAAGATGGTATACCTTCCATCCACTTTAAATTCCCTCTGAAACCATGTCAAATCTTGCAGAAGGCTCAGGGGATAGGGTTATTCCTGAATAATGATTATATATTGATACACACACTAGCTGGAGGTATAGCTCTACAGATGTAAAACATTTGTTCTCATTGCTTCCAGTCTTAATCTATGAATAAGTATGAAGCAAGATTCAAATCACATTATGTGTCCTATCCTTGAGGGATCTGACATGTCACTGCCTATTTCAGAACATAGACCACTTTTCCATTTTATTAGAATTGTTTCTCTCTTGGTTTCTATCTCCCTTCAATCCAAGTATGCAGTGAGACTATTTAATAAGGAGGCTGTAGTTTATTCACAGACAAAATTCTTAAGCACACATCTTTAAGCAATCAAGAAAAGATTCTAGAAGGTCAAACCTGGAATCTCCCTGTAATATTATTTTCTCCCAAATACAGAGAAGAAAACAGTGTTTTAGATTTATATCTGGTCTTTGGATCAAGAAAGATCCACAAACTTTTCAAATCTAAGTTAGAAAGCAGCTTTTACACAAAAGCAGATCAGCAGTGGCCTGGAGACTGGGGCAAGGGAAGAATGTGCTGCAAAAAAAGAAGTGAAATGTCTTCCTAATAAATCACACATTTTTAATCTGACAGATGCCAAGCAACCTTATCCGTACTCTAAAACTGAAAATGAATAACAAAACTTGTTGAGTATAGAAATTAACTTTTGTACCATCCTTATCAAAACAACCTGGACAATAAAATGTCTACATTGACAGCTATCATGTCTTTAGTACTGAAAAGCATATTTGGAATTTTGTGGATTTTGAGAGTTCTTGTGATTAGAATGTCTACTACAGAATATGTCCTGAACATATGTGAGAACCAGTTTTTAGGTGGGTAAATAAAACCTACAGAAAGTAGAATGCTGGCAACCACAACTTATTTTGATAGCTCTTTTCTTTTTCTAGGTTTCATTGCACTTACAAAGCCAGTAGACATGTATCTTTTATCTGTGCATTTTACATCTAGAGTACTCCCAAAATAAAATGCAAGCAAATCTCCTTGGTTTAAATACAGAGGAAAACCCATTTTCAGAGAAGAAATACAGCTCACTGACAATATACATACTCATTAGCAGGCAATAATGAGGAACAGGAGCAAAAACTACTTCAGAACACACCCCGAGGCAAGGGTACAATTTTCTCATTTGTTCAAATAGTAAGCCCTTGGCAGGGAGTATCCATAATCATTATTCCACGGAGCTTTAGCATTTGCTGGGCCCCTGGCCACAGAGAAGGGATGATTTTGTGTTAAAGGTTTACATGTGTACGCAGTCTATGTAATCACCGGATGTACTTTGTTGAATTCTGTTCTAGCAGTGACATTTCTGTATCAAGCAACACCGGATCTCACCACACACCTGCTCTGGAGAGCAGCTTCCCTGCCTCTCCTAGGCTGAAAAACAGACCTGGTCCAGGGTGGGTTAACTGTAATACTGGCAAACGAGGGAAGAGGAAGACAAAGTGGCAGAGGAACTTGATGGGGACTCCAGGAGCCTGGAGCCCAGGCAAGTGGGCAGAGTCCACTGGACCCCCCAAAAAAGAAGAAAAGTCACCCTGAGAGTAAAATAGACATTCAGGCAAAGGAGATATGAAGAGAGTGACCCACACAGCTACAGAGAGGACAAAGACGGCCAAGAAAGAAACGGAGGAAAGTTGAGGAATTTATTTTTTTTAACGGTGCTAGATTTAAAACAACGTTTGCACATGTGGGCGCACGCGCATGTGCATTTGCTGCAACTGAACTTCCTAAGTTTGGAAGCAAATACATCTTTAAAATTTCTTTCCCACAATTTTAAGACATCCCATTTTATAAAGGCAAAGGAAACTTTCACGCAGCGATGGCACCAATTGGTGCCTTCCAGGCTAGTATGTGTAAAGACTCTTATAAAGTTGCTGCTGCATTTCTGTGATTCTAGGCATATTCCATAAGCTTTGGGACCTGTCCTTACCTCCAAGGCCAAAAGAAATTAAAGGCTAGCTGCTCAAAAGAGGTTTCCCACCACTAATGTTCAATTTCAATAAAGCAATAACATGATAAACTCCTGTAAACAACTGTTTTGATCATTTTCTGAAATTAGAAAATCATGGCCTTTTTGGTATCCTTTACAGTACTATACTATACTATAACATACTTTCACCATAATAACTTGTTCTTTTGCGAGACAGGTCAACAGAAGGTTCTGGCTTTGAAGAGTTATTAATTAGGAAATTAAAACTTACCTACATATGGAGGACCTAAAACTTCAAATTGGAACTCTGACATTAACACATCATACAACCTTGGATCCTGCGCTTGGCCTCTTTGAGCCTCAGTTTTCTCATCTGTAAAACAAAGGGAGGTGGATCCTGACAGCCCTTTAGCTGAAATTCTCCTACTCAAGTTGGAGGAGGAGGTATTTTAAGGAGCTTACAGGAGGAGGCCACATGATCTTTCCCATTTCACTCTTCATGACCACGACTTCTATCTAGAGATGCAACAGTATTTCAGATTTTTTGGTAAAATTTTTAAAAAACCTAAGACTACACTTATAAACAGGAGATTCTGCAACAGACTTGGGCCCACCATTAAAAAAAATCACTGCATTTAAAAAAGAAATTCAAAACACTATCACTAATTTTGGGGTGGTGGATTATAACTGTGAGTTTTTTCTTTAGGCTTGTCTGTATTTTCTGAGTTTCCCCACAATGAAAAAGTGCCGTTCTTACTTTAAAAATAGATTTCCAAAATGATTAATGTGTTCTTGCAAGTTTTACCAAATTTCTCAAGTCCACTCTAAAATCCTGGGGGAAGGTGTAACAAAATCAGGCAGCATCACAAAGCATGTCTACATACAGTGGTTGATTACTCAAGTGGCTGACTGCTATAGTCAGAATCAGGACATTATTATTATAATCAGAATCTATGGGTCACAGTTTTACGTGGAAATCAAAACGTACATTTTATCTAGATAATCTTTGTCTCTTTTTGACCCAGCATCCTGGCCTTTGAGAATCATGGTTAAAATTCCTTTAAAGTAAACGAAATGAAACATGAGGTACTTCTACCCACACACACAAAAAAGCTTGCCGGACAAAATATGGTTGCTATTGGGCTGGTTTTTATTTTGCCTCTTTTTATGCTCTAAAACACATCTAAAGTTAAAATAAATATTTAGCTGTCAAAACAAAACACACACCCCCATATGGAAAACACAAGTATGAATTTGATGACATTTATTGTAAAAACAATGTCCACAGCAAAAACAAATGTTTGAATTGTGTACAAAGACTACAAAACTAAATGCTGTCATTGTTAAGTTCCAAACAACAGTGCAAAAAAGGCAGAAGGTAAGCCGTGGAAAGGATATACATGCAATTAGGTAACTTCTAGTTTCACCATTATAAAAACAGTGCTTAAGAATTTCACGGTAGACAGACTACCAAGTTCTCCAAAATGACAACTGCAGTTTCGGTTTGGGTAGAACTCTAGAACAAACTTCATATTGAACTGCATTCTTCTCAGTTGAGGACGGCACAGTAGTTCACCTCTCCACTCTCCACCTGGATGTAATCCATTTCTACAACACGTTACCTCTGAAAGGACTTTTTACCTAGGACTACTCACTCACCTCTCTGCAGTAGGCTCCCTGCCTCACCCCCTTCAGCAACCCAAGCTTCAGAGAACGCAGCAAGGGACAATGGCTTAGTCATAGGACTGAAGTTCAAATCCCAACTCTGCCGCTTAGTAGTTGTGTAATCTTAGACAAGGTACTTAACCAACTTCATCCGTGCATCATAGTCACTTTGCACGGTTGCTGTCAGGATCAAATTACATAATGGGTATAAACTCAATTCATATTTTCTTTTAAAAAACTTTAATTATTTGGCTACCTCAGGTCTTAGTTGCATCACACGGGATATTCACTGTGGCATGAGGGCTTATTGCCTCGCGGCATATGGGATCTTAGTTCCCCAACCAGGGATTGAACCTGCATCCCCTGCACTACAAGGCAGATTCTCAACTGCTGGACCACCAAGGATGTCCCTCACATATTTTCTAGAGTTATAGTAGGCCTTCAAGTAATGTCAGTTCTCTTTCTCCCCCTACTTCTATATGATCAAATTTAACATTCATAGTTCTAATCACTCTTCAGCAAACTCAATGTTATATAGGGCATATTGAAATTTTGATTTTAAGTAAGATTTTGAATGCAGCACACCACAAGGAAGACAGTATGATGTTGTGCTCAAAACCATGAACTTCTGAGGAGTAGCAGACAATCTGAATTTTGGTGTGTCTGTCTAACCGTGACCAGCTGTGAGAATGAGGGCAAATTACCTCTCTGAGCCTGGTTCTTCATTTAAAAACTGAAGTGACTTTACAGTGTATACAGGGGCCTGGCACATGGTTAAGGACCATAAATGATAGCTTTTATTGGTCTTAATTACTTGGGTTGATGTTCAGGAACTAGTCACTCTTAAGACTAGTAAAGTAAGCTCAACCAACTCCTTATTCACATCAAGACACTGTTAGTGTTCTCTCCTAAAATTACGTTTCACTGCGTTTCATACAGGAAATTACGTCAACCTCAGCATTATTCACAGTTGGGGTCAGGTGATTCTCTGTTGTAGGGGCTGCCCACAACATCATAGAATGTTTAGGCCTCTTGCCTGACCTCTACCCACTAGACATACCCAAAGCTGTGGCCACCAAAACTCTTTCCAGACATTGTTCAATGTCCCCTAGGGGGCAAAAGGGCCCCAGTTCAAAATCACTGGTCTAGAACTACCCGCAGATGGGAACTCTCAAAAACTTGGGAGGCAGACCCACAGGAGGACAAAGTTCTACTCACACTCTGATTCAGTTTCATCTACTCCTCCACCGCCATCACTCATTGGTGCCCATAGTTCAAAGCTGACCACAGAAAAATACATTTCTTGGCCCAATTTGCTGTCAGAAGCTGCTTTAAGTCACAAGAAAGAATGCTGGCCTGTTTGTGTTTTCACTACTCTGTACGTGCGTGCCAAGTCACTTTTGTCATGTCCGACTCTTTGTGACTGCAGGGACTGCAGCCCACCAGGCTCCTCTGTCCATGGCATTCTCCAGGCAAGAATACTGGAGTGGGTTGCCAGACCCTCCTCCAGGAGATCTTCCCAATCCAGTGATCAAACCCATGTCTATTATATGTCTCCTGCCCTGGCAGGTGGGTTCTTTACCACTAGCACCACCTGGGAAGCCCCACTACTCTATACAGTCATACAAAATGTTTAACTTTAAAAATCAAGACATCGGCTATGTCCTAATTACAGAAAAAATTTAAAAGGCCACTGACCTTAAGATGACTTACAAATCATATTACCCAAACTGACAGACTATGTCTTCATTGGAAAAGTGAGATGGAATTTATGCAGTGACGACCCCAGAAAAAATGGCTCCCCTGTTTGCACGGCTGTAGCTCGTTTACTGTCCAGTCCAAAAGACTCTGGACAACTCTCGATTATTCATAATGAATTCACTGTCTATTTTTCATTTTAATAACTGCACCAGAAAGCAGGAGCCATTTCTTATCCACTGTGCATCTAGCACAGAGAACCTAGCACAGAGCCTCCAACAGAGGCGGTAACTCAGCAAATGTTGGTTGAATAAATAAATGGTCATATAGTCTGCTTAATTAAGTATTCTGTTGACTAAAAAAAAAAAAAAGAACCTTTCTTTGCTCTTGTCCAACAGGAGCTGAAAGAAAAGATCTTTTAAGAGAAAATAATTATAGTCTACTCCCTTTTACTCCAAACCCAAACAACTGGAAAGTTCAACTAACCAAAAAAATTTTGTAGGTAAAAGTTGGGGATAGCAGCCAAATAGATAAGGCCTAGAGTTCAAGCAAGCATGAACATTTGTCCAACTCCCACAAGGTCATAAAAGTTGGCACAAGAGGGAAAGAGGGGAAGCCGGAGGTGGGAAGCAGGAAAACAGAGCTGGATCAGCCTCAGGAGGTTAACGGCCATCCTTCAGTGAACAGCTTTTTTTTTTTTTAATGTCAAAACTTTATAGAGGTGAAAGTCAAGGTCTTAAATTAATTTGTAGGCTTCATTTACAAATTATTTTTCAAATGGATATAAACAAAAATTTTAAGAATATTTAGCGAAACTTCCCTGGTCATCCAGTAGTTAGGAATCCGCCTTGCAATGCAGGGGACACGGTTAGATCTCTAGTCAGGAACTAAGATCCCACATGCCACAGAAGAACTAAGCCTGATTGCAGCAATGAAAGAGCCTGCATATCGCAACTAAGCCAAGTTAGTGTAAAAAAATATTTGGAAAGATATATGACCATATTTTTGCTAATTTTTGAAGTTTATTTTTTTCTCTCCTCCTCCAGTCCTGCAGGGCAAACAACACATTCTCAAAAAGCTGGGTAAAAGACACTTCACTTACTCCTTTTGTTTAGAGAAAATCTAGGGCCCACCACCATCACATGCTTCTCTCTGTTAAAAATTTCACCACTCCCAGCATTTTATTCACATGAGAAAATATCAGATTTAAATTGCACCTTTAATGTATTATTTTTAGATCATTGGCCAGTGTATAGAACTGGATATCACAGTAACATTTGAAATGGAGCAAACAATAGTGCTCATTTAAATATACTTTCGTCCACCTTTGAGACCAAAACCTCTATTTCCACTTAAAATATTTCCAGTTTATCATTTCCAGTACACAAATAAATTATCTTGTTTAAGTGGTCCATTAGGTGGACACATTAAGTTAGCTTCAATTTCCTGGCATCATATAAGGCTAATTTTACCAATTTAAATTTTACACCATTTTTTTAAACTTTCACTCAAAAATCTAGACTTGGTTGAAAATAAAATGTTTTCGTTTTCCCAAAATTCAATATGGGAATGGTAGCTCAGAATTTCAAAAACCAGATATAGTTGCAGAATCTGTATGGTAGTCTTAAGACTATATACTTATTGGTAGATGGCTTGCACAAATCATGGTATATCTGACCAGTTTCCTGTTGCTGGAAATATAAAGATTATATTTGCTCTTAAAAATGTTAAATAAGCATTTTTAAAGACTAAAGGTAAAGACTAGATTGGAACCTTATGTAACCAAAATGGGAAAGCACACATAGCCTCACCACATTAAAGGCCTGAGCCTTTTCAATACGTATTCTTCCTAAGCAAATATGAGCATGAGTTTCCAAAAGCAAAGCAACCATCCCAGAAGCCCTTGCTTCCTCAGTGTAAAGAATGGGGAGGGTTCTGTTGTGTTCCTGGAGATGAGCTGGGGAGGAAAAGGCTTCGCAAAATTCCAAGGGGCTCATAATTTAAATGCATGCTATTCCGCAAATGTTCACATTTCCAAGGAACAACAAAATTTACATTAAAACTGTCTTAATCAAGATAACGAAAAGAAATTATTCCTGCTGCTCTATAAGCTTGCCATAGATCTGATAACCCGGGGAAGAATTACAGGCAATTACAAAATGATGGCTCCAATTAGGAAAACTGGATCTACTCCAAATTCAAATCAAAGGGGGCTCAGACAATCCCAATGGAATAATTTAAATGAATATAAGGGACTTCCAGCAAAGACGTACGTTTAATTCTATTTCTACGTCTTCTGAAAGCCAAGCAAAATACAACGACGACCTATCTCTCGCACTTCAGGAAATTCAAAAACCAAACCTGGAATCCCCGTAATAAACCTTGTTCTCTTCTTTTCCTAAGGGGTCTCGCTGGTACAGGGTTTGTATTGTAAGGGGCAATCAAACCCGAGAAACCCGTACAGTCTCAAACGCAGAAAATCATATAGCGCCGAACACAAACCACACCAAGTCTTCCCTTGCCGATTTCCAAATCTCTACCTAGTCCTGGATGCCTGCGAAGAGGCCGCAACGAATGGAAGAGAAAAGAGAAACTTCGAAAGCAGAAACCTCTCTCCCTGAGCCTAGAACAGACGGCACCTTGTGGGGATTTCACGCTTTTTAAGACAGAAAGGTCACGCCCTGCAGTTTTGAAAATCCACCTTCTAAGACTCAACCCGTGTTGCAGAACCGTCCTCCAGCTTCTCTAGGTTTCGCGCTGGAGCTGAAATCCCCCTCTCCCCACCCCCATTAGCCCACCCCGCGCCATCCCCTCAGAGAAGACACAGGCGGGCCCTCCGCGTCCTCCCCGTTCCCTCAGCACGCCACCCCCAGCACCCTCGACGACCAACCCGGGGCCCCTCACCCCTGCTCCTTCCCTTGCCCCGCCCGCCCGCCCTCCTCGCTGTGCGAACCGAGGCAGGTGCCCCCTCTCCATCGTCGCCAACCTCAAGAAAACCGAGGGGACCCCCCATTCATCTTTGCCCGCTCCCCGTAACCCCAGCTAGCTATCCTCGTTGAGGGACTCGAGAGGGGCCCCCCTCGCCCCACCCCCACTGCCCTCCATCCCCGGGCCCCGCACCCTCGGGCCCCACCGCCCACCATCCCGCAGAGGAAAACGGGGAGCGCCCCCTCCTCCCTCGCGCGGCCCCCCCCAGGCGCCCCCGGTCCCCTCCGCCCGCCACCCCGGCGACCAGAGCCCGAAAGCCGAGGGGAGGCTGAGGCACGCGCCGGCGGGATGGCAGGGGAGGGGACCCCGCGGCCGGCTGGCCCGCAGTCCCCACCCCAGGCCGGGCGGCCGCGGCCCGAAGCCCCAGACACCCGGCCCGGGGGCCAGCCCGCGGGCAGCCGCTCCCCCGGGCCGCGGGCCCACGGGGCGGGAGGCACACACGCACGCACTCACGCGCGGAGAGGAAGCGGGCTTACTGCCTGCGGATGCTCGCCCGCGCCGCTGTCTCGGCGGCGGCCGCTGCCAGCACCGACACCGAGGCGCGGCGGCGGCGGCTGCGGACTGAGCCCCCTCGGCCGGGCGGGGGACGCAGGGCGCGGGAGGGGCGCGGGAGGAGGGGCGCGCGGGGGCGGGGGCGGGCGCGGCGGGCCGGGGGCGGGGCGGGGCGCGCGCGCCCGAGCCGGCCCGGCCGGGGGCGCCACGCACCACGCGCGGCCACGTGCCCCTGCCTCGGGAGCGGCCCGCCGACCGCCAGGCGCGGGCGCGCGGGAAGGTGGCTGCGAGGAGGCGGGGGCGAGCGCTTCCCCGGCCGGCCGGCTCCGGCGTGGGAGGCCGAGGGGAGGGCGGGCTGGGGGCGCCCGAGGCCCCCCCTCCCTCGCACTGCCGCCCTCGAGGCCGGCGGGGAGTCACGAGTCACTGCAGGCAGCCTCGGCCGGCGCCGGGGAGGTGGGAGCAACAAAGGGAGTCGAGCGAAGGTGGCGTCACCCGGGGCCCCAGCTAACCTGCGCACCCCCTGCAGAGCGGCCGGGGTCCGGGGCGCCCCGCGATTTGGCCCCAGACTGCAGGAGCCCCGTGGCTCCGAGGGACGCCAGAAGACTTACCGGCGACCCTTCCCCTTAGTAATCGGCCGGAGGGAGCGGAAAGGATCCCCAACCATGAGCCCAAAGCCACCATACACAGGGTTTTATATCATTCGGAAAAGCACCGATGGCAGAGCGGCACGTGGCTACTCATTCATTCACTCAACGTTCGGTTTACTGAGCCCTCACCGTGTGCCAAGCACTCTGCCAGGCGCTCAGGGTACAGGGCAAAGTCAAGCAAAACACCCTCCACTTGCCCTGGGAGCTTGCAATCTTACTGGGGAAGACAGACGATCAAGAAGTGAGAAAATAATCAAATTTGGCATTAAGCCTGTGCAGGGAAAACAGAGGGTGCAAACTGTGTGGTTAGGAAAGTAGGAGGTGGCATTTAGCCGAGCCCTGAAACTCATAAAATGGCAACTATTGGAAGAGCCAGGAGAAAGCCTTGCACAAAGAGGAAGCAGACGTGTGAAACCTAGGAGGGGCAAATCTTACCTCCTGAAGACTAAGAGGTGGTGGTTGTGATCAGCCCCAGAAGAGCGAGGGAGAGCAGCATAAGCCTGGATAGGTTGGCAGGCACCAGATCCAGATCGTGGACTGCATTCTAGTCAATGGACAAGCCGTTTTATTCCAAAATCAATGGAAGGTCAGTGAATGAATGACTTTACCCCTAGAGCATGACATGACCTGATTTATATTTCTTTTCTGTTCCTTTTTTCTTTGAGGATAATTGTAAGAAATAATACAGAGAAATCCTATGTATTTTTTACTGGGTACTTACCCAGTTTCCCCTTGTATAACGCAAGATCATAAGTACAAACTCATAACCAGAATATTGACATTAGTATAATCTACCAATCTTATTATTTCCCTGGTTTTATTTGTACTTTGTCATTGTTTAGTCGCTAAGTCGTGTCCAGCTCTTTTGCAACCCCATAGACTGCAGACCACCAGGCTCCTCTGTCCGTGGGATTTTTCCAGGCAGAATACTGGAGTGGGTTTACAGTTCCTTCAGGGGATCTTCCTGACCCAGGGATCAAACCCACATCTTCTGCATTGGCAGGCAGATTCTTTACCACCGAGCCACCAGGGAAACCTTATTCGTACTTAATTCTATCCAATTTTATCATGATTTTTCACCTGTAGACTCATGTATCCACCACCACAGTTGGCATACAAAATACTTCCATCATTGCAAGAATCCATCCTGTTGCTCCTGTAGCCTCAGCCACCTCCCCAGTACCCCCCTACCCCCACCAGTTCCTTGCCATTGGCAACCATTCATCTGTACTCCATTTCTATAATTCGGTCATGTTAAGAATGTTGTGTAAATGAGTCATACAGTGTGTAACCTTTGGGGATGGGTTTTTTCACCCAGCTTAATTCGCTTACAAGTCATCCAAGTTGTGCATGTCTGAAGTTTGCTCTCTTTTATTGTTGAGTGGTATTCCAGGTCCATTGTATTTTTAAAAGATCACCTTGACTATCATGTGGAGAAAGGTTCAGAGGAGACAGTCTCAAAACAGGAAAACTAGTTAGGATGCTTCCTAATAATCCCTATCAAAGCGGATGGTGGTTTCTATTAGGCTGGTGCCTGTAGAGGGAAGTGGAAGGATTTGATGAAACAGGTTAGATGAGGAAAATGGAGTTAAAGTAGAGACAGCATAGTAGAGACAGTTGTTTTGAGATGTTTCACTGTAGAGGGGAACAGAAGTGGAGTGGAATGGGAGGGACAAATAGGGACAAGAGAAGATTCCTTTCTCTCTTTTTCATTTGAGAGATGAGAGCATGTGGAGGGATAATCAGTATGGAGGGATTGCTGATGGCTTACTAGTGGAGTCAGTCCCTGCCTAGCCCAGAGGAAAAGAGAGCTGGGGCCCTCCACCTGCTGAAAGAAGTTCTCCACTGTAAAGACAGCGGAGGTATATGCTGATTAGGGGCCCGGGGAGGGGGGGGAGTGGGGGAAGGGCAGTTATAACTCCTATTTCCCCCCTAGTGCACAAACTGGGCACTGGCCTCCCATAGCAAGGAGCATACATCCTTGCAAGGTTCCCTTTTCTCCCTCTGGTGTGTAGCTCTTCCCCTTTCCCATTCTAAGCCCTAAAGTTTGGTCTTTCTGGATGGTTGGAGGGACTGGCTTCACATTTGCTAGAAGAAGAAGTCAATCTGTCCCACCCTTATCCCAAGAAACTTCTGAACAATGAACTCTGTTGCAGGTAACTCTGGGAATAGAGTACCAGCTCCCAGCTTTATTTTGGGGGCTCCAAAACCACTGCAGATGGTAAATGAAGCCATGAAATTAAAAGACGCTTGCTCCTTGGAAGAAAAGCTATGACAGACCTAGACAGCATATTAAAAAGCAGAGACATTACTTTGCCAACAAAAGTCCATCTAATCAAAGTTATGGTTTTTCCAGTAGTCATGTATGGATGTGAGAGTTGGACCATAAAGAAAGCTGAGCACCAAAGAACTGGTGCTTTTGAACTGTGGTGTTGGAGAAGACTCCTGAGAGTCCCTTGGACTGCAAGGAGATCCAACCAGTCCATCCTAAAGAAAATCAGTCCTGAATATTCATTCGAAAGACTGATATTGAAGTTGAAGCTCCAATACTTTGGCGACCAGATGCGAAGAACTGACTCACTGGAAAAGAACCTGATGCTGGGGAAGATTGAAGACAGGAGGAGAAGGGGATGACAGAGGAAGAGATGGTTGGATGGCATCACCAACTCGAAGGACATAAATTTGAGCAAGCTCCGGGAGTTGTTGATGGACAGGGAAGCCTGGCATGCTGTAGTCCATGGGATCACGAAGAGTCAGACATGACTGAGCAACTGAATTGAACTGAACTGAACCCAGCTCCTAAACAGCCCAGAGACATCCAAGAGGGAGGGCTCTAAGAAGGGCCCTCTCCCAGAGAAGCTTCTGGCTGTCTAGCCATTTGGCATTCAATAAGCATTACTTGTGGTTCATTTCTCACAAGATCCTTTTTATCTTCCCCACTTCCTTTCTCCATCTTTCCTTCCCCCCTTCCTTCTGCTGCCCACACTCTTTCCTCCCTTCCTCCCTTCTGCAGATGTTTGTGTTCTGCTCCTACTAGGTGCAAGGTCCAAATCTCCCACATTGCCCATACTTGGTCTACACCCTAGACCAGTCCTATCTGCCTCTTAACACATCGTCTCCTTGGATTTGAACTCAACTTTTGTGGGTCATGGAAACACATTGTTCCACTTAAAATATGTGGGAGACTGTGTTGCAGAATAAGCAAAACAGATAAAAGGAAAGAGGCTGCCCAAATTGTGAACTTGTGTGCTACATTCTGGTACTGTTTTCAGCATCAAGAAGCAAAAAAGAAATTAAGCAGACTAAAATCAGATGGTATGATCTCAGATCTGATCTTTTTCATTTCTGTTTGAGTAATGAAATAGGCCCGAGGACAAGGGTCTTAGATTTCGACAGAATTTAAAGCAGCCTGGGAAGGAAATATGAAGCATTTATTAGCATATGAAGTTATCAACTCCTTTGCCTCGTCTTCAAAAAGTACGGTCTGACCAATGATTCTGTTATTGAAAGTGTATTACCTACCAGAAAGTTTATATGCATCATTTTATTTATTCCTCATTTTATTTACTCTTCAGTTCAGTTCAGTTGCTCAGTCATGTCCAACTCTTTGAAACCCCCTGGACTTCAGCACACCAGCCTTCCCTGTCCATCACCAACTCCCGGAGTTCACTCAAACTCATGTCCATTGAGTTGCTGATGCCATCCAATCATCTCATCCTCTGTCATCCCCTTCTCCTCCTGCCTTCAATCTTACCCAGCATCAGGGTCTTTTCAAATGAGTCAGTTCTTCGCATCAAGTATTGGAGCTTCAGCTTCAACATCAGTCCTTCCAATGAACATTCAGGACTGATTTTGTTTAGGATTGACTGGTTTGATCTCCTGCGGTCCAAGGGATTCTCAAGAGTTCTCCAACACCACAGTTCAAAAGCATCAATTCTTTAGCACTCAGCTTTCTTTATAGTCCAACTCTCACATCCATACATGACTACTGGAAACACCATAGCTTTGACTAGATGGACCTTGTTGGCAAAGTAATGTCTCTGCTTTTTAATATGTTGTCTAGGTTGGGCATAACTTTTCCAAGGAGCAAGTGTCTTTTAATTTCATGGCTGCAGTCACCATGTGCAGTGATTTTGGAGCCCAAAAAAAATAAAGTCTATCACTGTTTCCATTGTTTTCCCATCTATTTGCCATGAATTGATGGAACCAGATGCCATAATCTTAGTTTTCTCAATGTTGAGTTTTAAGCCAACTTTTTCACTCTCTTTTTTCACTTTCATCAAGAGGTTCTTTAGTTCCTCTTCACCTTCTGCCATAAGGGTGGTATCATCTCCATATCTGAGGCTATTGATATTTCTCCCGGGAATCTTGATTCCAGCTTGTGCTTCATTCAGCCCAGTAATTTTTGCCTGATATACTCTGAAAATAAGTTAAATAAGCAGGGTGGCAATATACAGCCTTGACGTACTCCTTTCCCAATTTGGAACCAGTCTGTTCCATGTCCAGTTCTAACTGTTGCTTCTTGACCTGCATACAGATTTCTCAGGAGGCAGGTAAGGTGGTATGGTATTCCTATCCTTGAAGAATTTTCCACAGTTTGTTGTGATCTACACAAAGGCTTTGGTTTGGTCAATAAAGCAGAAGTAGATGTTTTTGTGGAATTCTCTTGCTTTGATCCAGTGGATGCTGGCAATTTGATCTCTGGGTCCTTTGCCTTTTCTACATTCAGCTTGAACATCTGGAAGTTCATGGTTCATGTTCTGTTGAAGCCTGACTTGGAAAATTTTGAGCATGACTTTGCTAGCATGTGAGATGAGTGCAATCGTGCAGTAGTTTGAACATTCTTTGGCATTGCCCTTCTTTGGGATTGGAATGAAAACTGACCTTTTCAGTCCTGTGGCCACTGCTGTGTTTTCCAAATTTGCTGGCATATTGAGTGCAGCACTTTCACAGCGTCATCTTTTAGGATTTGAAATAGCTCAACTGGAATTCCATCACCTCCACTGGCTTTGTTGGTAGTGATGCTTCCAAAGGCCCACTTGACTTCGCATTTCAGGATGTCTGGTTCTAGGTGAGTGATCATTGTGGTTATCTGCATCATGAAGATCTTTTTTGTATAGTTCTTCTTATGTATTCTTGCCACCTCTTCTTAATATCTTCTGCTTCTGTTAGGTCCACACCATTTCTGTCCTTTATTGTACCCATCTTTGCATGAAATTTCCCCTTGGTGTCTCTAATTTTCCTGAAGAGATCTCTAGTCTTTCCCATTCTATTGTTTGCCTCTATTTCTTTGCACTGATCACTGAGGAAGGCTTTCTTTTCTCTCCTTCCTTTCTTTGGAACTCTGCATTCAGATAGGTATATCTTTTCCTTTCTCTTTTGCCTTTCTGTTCTCTTCTTTTTTCAGTTATTAGTAAGGCCTTCTCAGACAACCATTTCGCCTTTTTGCACTTCTTTTTCTCAGGGATGGTCTTGCTTCCTGTCTCCTGTACAATATCACGAACCTCCATCTATAGTTCATCAGGCACTCAGTCTATCAGATCTAATGCCTTGAATATATCTGTCACTTCCACTGTATAATCATAAGGGGTTTGATCTAGATCATACCTGAATGTCTAGTGGTTTTCTCTACTTTCTTCATTTTAAGTCTGATTTGGCAATGAGGAATTCATGATCTGAGCCACAGTCAGTTGTCAGTCTTGTTTTTGCTGACTGTATAGAGCTTCTCCAAAATCTGATTTCAGTATGGACCATCTGGTGGTGTCCATGTGTAGAGTCTTCTCTTGTGTTGTTGGAAGAGTGTGTTTGCTATGACCGGTGCATTCTCTTGGCAAAACTCTGTTAGCCTTTGCCCTGGTTCATTTTGTACTCCAAAGCCAAATTTGCCTATTATTCCAGGTATCTCTTGACTTCCTACTTTTACATTCCAGTCCCCTATGATGAAAAGGACATATTTTGGGGCATTAGTTCTAGAAGGTCTTATAGGTCTTCATAGAACCATTCAATTTCAGCTTCTTCAGCATTACTGGTTGGGGTATAACTTGGATTACTGTGATATTGAATGGTTTGCCTTGGAAATGAACGGAGATCATTCTGTCCGTTTTGAGACTGCACCAAGTACTGCATTTTGGACTCTTTTGTTGACTATGAGAGCTACTCCATTTTTTCTAAGGGATTCTTGCCCACAGTAGTAGATATAATGGTCATCTGGATTAAATGCACCCATTCCAGTCCATTTTGGTTCACTGATTCCTAAAATGTCGATGTTCACTCTTGCCATCTCCTGTTTGAGCACTTCTCAGTTCAGTTTAGTTCAGTCGCTCAGTCGTGTCCGACTCTCTGCGACCCCATGAATCACAGCACGCCAGGCCTCCTTGGCCATCACCAACTCCCAGAGTAGACTCAAACTCATGTCCACAGAGTCGGTGATGCCATCCAGCCATCTCATTCTCCGTCGTCCCCTTCTCCTCCTGCCCCCAACCTTTCCTAGCATCAGAGTCTTTTCCAGTGAGTCAACTCGTCGCATGAGGTGGCCAAAGTATTGCAGTTTCAGCTTTAGCATCAGTCCCTCCAATGAACATCCAGGATTGATCTCCTTTAGAATGGACTGGTTGGATCTCCTTGCAGTCCAAGGGACTCTCAAGAGTCTTCTCCAACACCACAGTTCAAAAGCATCGATTCTTCGGCGATCAGCTTTCTTCACAGTCCAACTCTCACATCCATACATGACCACGGGAAAAACCATTGCCTTGACTAGACGGACCTTGGTTGACAAAGTAATGTCTCTGCTTTTCAATATACTATCAAGGTTGGTCATAACTTTCCTTCCAAGGAGCAAGCGTCTTTTAATTTCATGGCTGCAATCAGCATCTGCAGTGATTTTGGAGCTCAAAAAAATAAAGTCTGACACTGTTTCCACTGTTTTTCCATCTATTTCCCATGAAGTGATGGGACCAGATGCCATGATCTTTGTTTTCTGAATGTTGAGCTTCAAGCCAACCTTTTCACTCTCCTCTTTCACTTTCATCAAGAGGCTTTTGAGTTCCTCTTCACTTTCTGCCATAAGGGTAGTGTCATCTGCATATCTGAGGTTATTGATATTTCTCCCAGCAATCTTGATTCCAGCTTGCGCTTCTTCCAGCCCAGCGTTCCTCATGATGTACTCTGCATAAAAGTTAAATAAGCAGGGTGACAATATACAACCTTGACATACTCCTTTTCCTATTTGGAACCAGTCTGTTGTTCCATGTCCAGTTCTGACTGTTGCTTCCTGACCTGCATACAGGTTTCTCAAGAGGCAGGTCAGGTGATCTGGGATTCCCATCTCTTTCAGAATGTTCCACAGTTTATTGTGATTGACACAGTCAAAGGCTTTGGCATAGTCAATGAAGCAGAAATAGATGTTTTTCTGAAACTCTCTTGCTTTCTCCATGATCCAGCAGATGTTGGCAATTTGATCTCTGGTGACCACTTCTAATTTACCTTAATTCATGGACCTAACATTCCAGGTTCCTATGCAATATTGCTCATTACAGCATTGGACTTTACTTCTGTCACCAGTCATATCCACAACTGGGTGTTGTTTTCACTTTGACTCAGCCTCTTCATTCTTTCTGGATTTATTTCTCCACTTTTCTCCAGTAGCATATTGGGCACCTACCGACCTGGGGACTTCATCTTTCAGTATCTTATCTTTTTGCTTTTTCATACTGTTCATGGGGTTCTTAAGGCAAGAATACTGAAGTGGCTTGCCATTCCCTTCTCCAGCAGACCATGTTTCATCAGAACTCTCTACAATGACCCGTCCGTCTTGGGTGGCCCTACATGGCATGGCTAATAGTTTCATTGAGTTAGACTAGGCTGTGATCCATGTGATCAGTTTGATCAGTTTTCTGTGATTGTGGTTTTTATTCTGTCTGCCCTCTGATGGAGAAGGATAAAAGGCTTATGGAAGCTTCCTGTTGGGCGAGACTGACTGAGGGAGGAAACTGGATCTTGTTCTGATGGGTGGAGCCATGCTCTGTAAATCTTTAATCCAATTTTCTGTTGAAGGGCAGGACTGTGTTCCCTTCCTGTGTTTAAAAAAAGTGAAAGTCACTCAGTCATGTCCGATTCTTTGTGACCCCATGGACTGTAGCCCACCAGGCTCCTCCGTCCATGGGATTTCCCAGGCAAGAATACTGGAGTGGGTTGCCATTTCCTTCTCCAGAGGATATTCCTGACCCAGGGGTCGAACACAGGTCTCCCCCATTGCAGGCAGACGCTTTAACCTCTGAGCCACCAGGGAAGCCCTGAGACCAAACTGTGGAAGTAATGAAGATAATGACGACCTCCTCAAAAGGTCCTGTGCCCACACTGCCACACTCAATGCACACAACCCTGTAGCAGGCCACTGCCGACCCACACCTCCACTGGAGACTCCTGGACGCTCACAGGCAAGACTGAGCTAGACCTGTGTTTGAGTCTCCTGCAGAGGTATGGGTCAGCAGTGGCCTGTCGCAGGGGCAGGGGTTCTGGGTGAAGCTATCTAGGTCACACACCCTCTGGCTTAAACCCTCTTGGAGGAGGTTGCCATTAACCCCACCATAGAGCCACCAAGCAGACAATCCACAGAGTGCAGAACAATTATACCAAAGAAATTCTTGGACTCTTAAGAAACTTCTAGGACCCACAACAGAGTTTCCAACCTGGGGATGTAGCAAAGGGACTGAGAATCCCCAGAGAATTTGACTTTGGAGGCCAGTGTAATTTGATTACAGAGCTTCCACAGGACTGGGGAAACAGACTCTTGGAGGGCACAAACAAAACTTTGTGTGCACCAGGACCCAGAGAAAGGAGCAGTAACCCCGCTCTTCATGTTAGATATTATCTCCACTGTACAGGTGAGAAAATGGAGTCTCACAGAGGTCAAGCAACTTTGTAGCCAGGATTTAAAACCAAGTAGCATGGTTCCAGTGGAGAAGGCAATGGCAACCCACTCCGGTACTCTTGCCTGGGAAATGCCATGGACAGAGGAGCCTGGTGGGCTGCAGTCCTTGGGGTCATGAAGAGTCGGACACAACTGAGCGACTTCACTTTCACTTTTCACTTTCATGCACTGGAGAAGGAAATGACAACCCACTCCAGTGTTCTTGCCTGGAGAATCCCAGGGGTGAGAGCCTGGTGGGCTGCTGTCTATGGGGTTGCACAGAATTGGACACGACTGATGTGACTTAGCAGCAGCAGCATGGCTCCAGAGCCCACAATCCAAACTAGTATACTGTACTTCCAAAACGATGAAAGAAGAAAGTTAATCACTTTTTACTATGGTCATCCGAAGTGGCTGCTTCTTTCTGGTAAATGATTCTTTTTACAAAGTGATGCTGAGTCCTTCATCTTCATGACTTCTCTTAGCAATGGAACCCACATAGTTCAAGTGTCTCCTTCCACAAGGGGACTCAAACCTACTGACTGTTGCTCATCACATGTAGTGGCAATGACAGAGCCCAGCCTAACTCCCACTGAGCACAGCTACCTCTCCAGCCAGCCTTACCTCCAATTTCTCTCCTCTCAGACCCTAGGGGCCATCAACCTGGGGCCTAGGAGGTTTTGAAACATACCTTGTTCATCCCTTTTGGAAACCTTTGTTATTTCTGCCTAGAACACAGTTTTGGTAACTTCCTGCACATCTCTACATTTCACAGGTATCCCACTGATGCCTGCCCCCACCCTGACCTATTTCTCTTCCTGTATCCCTTGTCTTTGTTAATGGACTGCCACCACTGCCCAGGTGCCCAAGGTAAACTTCCATATCCTTCTACTCCTTTTTTCACATACACTAGGTCACCAAGTCCTATAAATTCTACTAGTGAAATAGTCAAATTACCTCCTCTTGCAATTAAGCCCTGACCAAGTCAGTCAGAATTAGTTTTTCCTATGGCAATTGGTTTATACTGTAAGTACAGCAGGTAATTGATTACACACTTGCTGATTTCAGGGATCTTTTTCTCCCCCACCAGATCATAGGCTTCTTGAAGGCAGGCAATGTGTCTTTCCTGATTATACCTCTAATTACTTGGAACATGGTAGGCGTTCAATGAACATTTCTTTTTAAAATTTTTTTAATTTATTTATTTTAATTGGAGGCTAATTTCTTAAATATTTCATTATAAAAATAAACATACAAAATAGAGAAGACAGTATAATGAATTTACATATACCCAACATCCACCTTCATCAATGAACAACACCAATTTTATTTCATTTACATTGTCCTATCCATTTCCTCCAACATGCACACACACACACTGGCCTTTTTTAAAGTACATGCAACATATCATATTCCACCTAGAAATGTTTCAGTATATATTGTTAAAAGATAAAGATTTTCCTTTTTAAAACATAAATACATAAGGGGGAAAAACATAAATGCAGTATCACTGTTACACCTCAAAGCAATTAACTAAAATCCCTTAATATCAACAAGTACTCAGTCAGCTTTCAGAATTCCCCCAGATGTTTCCCAAATGTTTTTCACAGTTTATTCCAATCAGGATATTTTCAAGTCTCCTTTATTATATTTGGGTAATATGTTTCTAGTTAATGGTTCTTGGATGAATGGATGGATCCTTCATACCTTCTCTCACCCATGTCTCCCCTAGTCCAGATTGCATCCATTTTACAAAGACTCATCTGTCTGATGCAAGAATCTGTTCAAGCTCCTCTGAACATCCCAGCTAAAATAACCTCTTCCTTTCTTACCTTTCTCTATCCTTCCTGGTCCTTCCCTACTATTTCCTATTCTTCCCGGCCCTTCCCTACCATTCCCTATCCTTCCTTCCCTACTGTTCCCTATCCTTCCTTACCTTTCCCTATCCTTCCCTACCATTCCCTATCCTTCCCGGCCCTTCCCTATTGTTTCGTAGCCTTCCTGACCCTTCCCTACTGTTCCCCATCCTTCCTGACCCTTCCCTACTGTTCCCTATCCTTCCCGGCCCTTCCCTACCATTCCCTATCCTTCCCTACCTTTCCCTATCCTTCCCAGCCCTTCCCATCTTCCCCTATCCTTCTCATCCCTTTCCTTCTCTTCCCTTCCCTTTTGAATCTCTGGAGAATGCCTCTCTCCTCTCTCCCCACTCCCCTCTGCCCATTTCCCCTCTCCCCCTTCTCTGCTCCACTCTCTCCTCTCTCCTCTCACTCTCCTTTCACCCCAATCCTCTCTCCTTTCTCCCCTCTCCTCTCTCCCTTCCCTTCCCATTTTCAACCTTCTAACATGAATCTCTGGAGAACTCCTCTCTTCTGTCTCCCCTCTCCCCTCTCTCCTCTCTCCCCTCTCCTCTTGCTCTCCTCTCTCCCCTCCCCTTCCCATTTTCAACTTCCTAAAATGATTCCCTGGAGAACTCTGAATCTCCTGCAGGTGGGTTCCCTTCCCTTAGCATGCCAATCATGACATCTCTGACATCTCATGATAACTCCTGACATCTCTTCACATATCCCCAATGACATTCATAACCTAATCTCACTTACTTTCCTTCTGGTTTCCACATATGCAAAATTGGACTGACATTATCTAAAACACAGGCTTATTATGAGGATAAAATTAAATTACATACCACATGTAAAGTAGAGCATAAAGTCAGATATACAGATGGCAAATATTCAGAAAATATTAGATTCCTTCTCCACCTTTCCACTTTGACATGCCCATTTTTACAAGTACAATTGATAAATCTCTCTTTCTTTACAGTCTAAAAATCATGTTAGGAAAAAGTTATAGACTTGCTCAAGATCACACATGAAATCAATAAAAGTGAGCTGAAAATTTAATTCAGGACATTTCCCTGTGTATTTTTGTTAAACTTTCAGACATTTTATATAAGAAAAGTACAAAGGACTAAACAATGATCCTGCCACTCAGAATTAACAGCTGTTAACACTTTATATTTACTTTAAGTCTCTCTTTTGGGAAAAAGGATAATTAAATGGTGCAGATTAATATTTAATATTGGCCAGTGCCTTCAGTTCTATCCTCTTCTCTCTCCCAAGTCAACCACACTTATGAGTTGGTTTTGTTTTATGATTTTAAGTTTGATGTACAGAACTGGTACCATTAGTATATATCATTTTACTACTTATTTTTGTTTATCTGTTTGACTCAACAGTGTATATCATTTTACAGCTTATTTTTGTTTATCTGTTTGACTCATCCTCTCTGTCTCTCCCTGCCACCATCATTTTAGAAGTCATGTGTTCTAATAAAAGCTTTATATGGCAAACCCACAGCAAACATTTTCCTCAATGGTGAAAAGCTGAAAGCATTTCCCCTAAAGTCAGGAATAAGACAAGGGTACCTACTCTCACCACTACTATTCAACATAGTTTTGGAAGTTTGGGGCACAGCAATCAGAGCAGAAAAAGAAATAAAAGGAATCCAGATTGGAAAAGAAGAAGCAAAACTCTCACTGTTTGCAGAGGACACGATCCTCTACATAGAAAACCCTAAAGATTCCACCAGAAAATTACTAGAGCTAATCAATGAATGTAGTAAAGTTGCAGGATATAAAATCAACACACAGAAATCCCTTGCATTCTTATATACTAACAATGAGAAAACAGAAAAAGAAATTAAGGAAACAATTCCTTTCACCATTGCAACAAAAAGAATAAGATACTTAGGAATATATCTACCTAAAGAAACAAAAGACCTATATATATAAGACTATAAAACACTGGTGAAAGAAATCAAAGAGGACTCAAAAAGATGGAGAAATATACCATGTTCATGGATCGGGAGAATCAATATGGTGAAAATGAGTATACTACCCAAAGCAATCTACAGATTCAATGCAATCCCTATCAAGCTACCAACAGTATTTTTCACAGAGCTAGAACAAATAATTTCACAATTTGAATGGAAATACAAAAAACCTCGAATAGCCAAAGCAATCTTGAGAAAGAAAAATGGAACTAGGGGAATCAATCTGCTGGACTTCAATATCTACTTCAAAGCCATGTCATCAAGACTTTCCCTTCCATGCTTTGCTTTCTGCCATTAAAGTGGTGTCATCTGCATATCTGAGGTTGTTGATATTTCTCCTGGCAATCTTGATGCAAGCTTGTGCTTCATCCAGCATGGCATTTTGCATGATGTACTCTGCATATAAGTTAAATAAGCAGGGTGACAAAATACAGCCTTGACATACTCCTTTGTCCTATTGTTTTTCCCAGAGATAAATCCATGCACCTATGAACACCTTATCTTTGATAAAGGAGGCAAGAATATACAATGGAGAAAAGATACTCTCTTTAACAAGTGGTACTGGGAAAACTGGTCAACCACTTGTTAAAGAATGAAACTAGATCACTCCCTAACACCATACACAAAAATAAACTCAAAATGGATTAAAGATCTAAATGTAAGACCAAAAACTATAAAATTCCTAGAGGAGAACATAGGCAAAACACTCTCCAACATATACCACAACAGGATCCTCTATGACCCACCTCCCAGAATATTGGAAATAAAAGCAAAAATAAACAAATGGGACCTAAATAAAATTAAAAGCTTCTGCACAACAAAGGAAACTATAAGCAAGGCAAAAAGACAGCCTTCAGAATGGTTTCAGAATGGGAGAAAATAATAGCAAACAAAGCAACGGACCAAGAATTAATCTCAAAAATATACAAGAAACTCCTGCAGCTCAATTCCAGAAAAATAAATGACCCAATCAAAAAATGGGCCAAAGAACTGAACAGACATTTCTCCAAAGAAGACATACAGATGGCTAACAAACACATGAAAAGATGCTCAACATCACTCATAATCAGAGAAATGCAAATCAAAACCACAATGAGGTACCATTTCATGCCAGTCAGAATGGCTGCTATCCAAAAGTCTACGAGCAATAAATGCTGGAGAGGGTGTGGAGAAAAGGGAACCCTCTTATACTGTTGGTGGGAATGCAAACTAGTACAGCCACTATGGAGAACAGTGTGGAGATTCCTTTCAAAACTGGAAATAGAACTGCCATATGACCCAACAATCCCACTTCTGGACATACACACTGAGGAAGCCAGAATTGAAAGAGACACGTGTACCCCAATGTTCATCACAGCACGGTTTACAATAGCCAGGACATGGAAGCAACCTAGATGTCCATCTGCAGACGAATGGATAAGAAAGCTGTGGTACATATACACAATGGAATATTACTCAGCCATTAAAAAGAATACATTTGAATCAGTTCTAATGAGATGGATGAAACTGGAGCCTATTATACAGAGAGAAGTAAGCCAGAAAGAGAAACACCAATACAGTATACTAATGCATATATATGGAATTTAGAAAGATGATAATGATAACCTTGTACGCAAGACAGCAAAAGAGACACAGAACTATAGAACAGTTTTTTGGACTCTGTGGGAGAGAGTGAGGGTGGGATGATATGGGAGAATAGCATTGAAATATGTAAATTATCACATGTGAAACGAATAGCCAGTCCAGGTTCGATGCATGATACAGGGTGCTAAGGGCTGGTGCACTGGGATGACCCAGAGGGATGGGATGGGGAGGGAGGTGGGAGGGGGGTTCAGGATGGGGAACACATGTACACCCATGGTGGATTCATGTCAATGTATGGCAAAACCAATACAATATTGTAAAGTAAAAAAATAAATAAATAAAATTTAAAAATAAAAGTAAAAATAAAAAAAGAAGTTGTATGTTCTATTTAGATGATTTAACCCAATGGAATGAGTATGCCTATTCTGGGCTCCAAAATCACTGCAGATGGTGATTGCAGCCATGAAATTAAAAGACTCTTACTCCTTGGAAGGAAAGTTATGACCAACCTAGACAGCTTATTAAAAAACAGAGACATTACTTTGCCAACAAAGGTCTGGCTAGTCAAGGCTATGGTTTTTCCCATGGTCATGTATGGATGTGAGAGTTGGACTGTGAAGAAGGCTGAACGCTGACGAATTGATGCTTTTGAACTGTGGTGTTGGAGAAGACTCTTGAGAGTTCCTTGGACTGCAAGGAGATCCAACCAGTCCATTCTAAAGGAGATCAGTCCTGGGTGTACATTGGAAGGACTGATGCTAAAGCTGAAACTCCAATACTTTGGCCACCTGATGCGAAGAGCTGACTCATTTGAAAAGACCCTGATGCTGGGAAAGATTGAAGGCAGGAGGAGAAGGGGACGACAGAGGATGAGATGGTTGGATGGCGTCACCAACTCGATGGACATGGGTTTGGGTGTACTCCGGGAGTTGGTGATGGACAGGGAAGCCTGGCGTGCTGCGGTTCATGGGGTCGCAAAGAGTCGGACACGACTGAGCGACTGAACTGAACTGATTCTTCTCCCAAACAAGTTCTCCCACCCCATCCCCAACTCTTGTGTTTTTGTTGTTTATGGTTTTAGTTCCAAGCTTTGTTTTGTTATGTTTTTGTAGAACATCTTGACTTCATACATTTATATATTGTAGTATGTTAATTTGATACATTTATATAATATGACTGCCAGTATAGCCTTAACTAACACCTGTTTGTGTTTTTAATTGTGGTACACCTACCATAAAACTCACCCCTTTAAAGTGCATAATTCATAGGTTTTTAGCACATTCACAGTTGCAACCATCACCACTATCTAATGCCAGCACATTTTCATGACCCCAAAATAAACTTCATTAGCAGTCACTCCCCTAGTCATTTCCCATCCCCCCTCCCATTTCCTTGAAACTCCATGCATTTGCCTATTCTGGATGTTGCATTATAGAGAAAATTATACAACATGTGGTCTTTTCTGTCTGGCCTCTTTCACTTAGCACAGTGTTTTCAAGGTTCAGCCTTTGTAGGGTTGAATAACAGGCTATTGCATTGGTATTTTGTTTGTCCATTCCATTTTGTTTATCCATTCAACTGAAGGACATTTGAGTTGTTTCCACTTTTTAGCTATTACGAATAAAACTGCTACAAATATTTGTGTACAAGTTTTTGTATCAGGTATGTTTTCAATTCTCTTGCATATAGACCTAGGAGTGGAATTACTGGGTCAAGTGGTGACTATATTTAAATTCTTGGGGAACTGTCAAACTGGTTTTCAAAGTGGCTGCACCATTTTACAGTTCCACCAGTAATATGTGAAGGTTCGAATTCTTCCACATTCTCACCAGCACTTCTTGTTTCCTGTCTTTTTTTTAGTATAGCCATGCTGGTGTGTGTGATGTGGTATCTCATTGTTGTTTTGATTTGCTTTCTCTGATGACTAAGGATGTTTGTCAATCTCTGCAAAAAAAAGACAGGTGGGATTTTCATAGAGATTGTATTGCATTTGTAGATCATTTTGATAAGTATTGTCGCCTTCACAAATTGTCTTCTAATCCATCAACATGGGATGTCTTTCCATTTATTTAGGCCTACTTTAAATAGCATTTTATAGTTTTCAGAATACAGATTTTACATACTTTTTCATTAAATTTATCACTGAGTATTTAATCCTTTTGATGTTATATACAGAATTGTTTTCTTAAATTCACTATTGGGCTGTTAAATTGCTACTGTATCAAATTGCGATTGATTTTTACCTATTGATGAACTGGTTTATTAGTTCTAAGAAGTCTGTTTGTGGGCTCTGTAGGCTCGCTCTTTCATATATTAATATAAGATCATGCTATCTGTGAGTAGTGATAGATTTTTTTCTTTCTTTCCAATTTGGATATCTTTTTCTTTTTCTAAGCATGATCACACTGACTAGAATCTCTGGTACAACATAGAGTTGAATTGATAAGAATGGACATTCTTGGGACTTCCCGGGTGATCCTGTGGATAAGACTCCATGCTCCCAATGCAGGGACCCTGGGTTCCATCCCTGGTGGGAACTAAGACTTCCCATGGGAACTAGATCCCACATGCTGCAACTAACGCCTGGCACCACCAAATAAGTAAATATTTTTTTTCAAAGAAAGAAAAACACTTAAAAAAAAAAGACATTCTTGTCCTGTACATGATCTTAGAGAGAAAGCTTTCAGGTTTTCACCATTAAATATTACATTAGTGGTGGATTTTTTTGTAGAGGAACTTCCTCTGTCTTGCTAGTTTGTTGAGTGTTTTTATTGTGAAGGGATGTTGGATTTTGCCAAGTGCTTTTTCTGAGTGTACTGAGATTATCACATGTCTTTTTGGATTGTCTTTCTGATGTTAAATCAACCTTGCGTTCCTAGGATAAATCCCACTTGGTCAGGTGTATAATACATTCATGTGCTTCTGACTTTAGTTTGCTAATATTTTGTTGAGGATTTTTGCATCTATATTCATCAGAGATATTGGTGTATAGTTTTCCTTCTTATGTTGTCTTCATTTGGCTTTGGTATCTGGATGATACTCGCCTCATGAAATAAATCAGGGAGGGTTTCCTCCTCTTCTACTTTTTAGAAGAGTTTGTGAAGAATTGGTATTAATTCTTTTTTGAATATTTGCTAAAATTCACCAGTGAATACATCTGGTCCTGGGCTTTTCTTTGTGTGAAATTTTGAAATTACTAATTCAGTCTCTTTACTTATTAAAGCTCTATTCAGATTTCCAATTTTTTAAGTCAATTTCAGTGGTTTGTGTCTTTCTAGGAATTTTTCTTTCATCTAGGTTAATTTGTTGGCAAATATTTGTTCATGGTGTTCACTTACAATCCTTTTAATTTCTGTAAGGTCAGTAGTAATGTAACTTCTTTCATTTCTCATTTTCATAATTTGAGTATTTTTTCCCTTGGACATTCTAGTTAAAGGCTTTCAATTTTTTAAAAAAATAGCTTTGACTTTAAAAAATTTATTTATTTTTGGTTGCACTAGGTCTTCATTGCTGTGCATGGGCTTTCTCTAGTTGTGGCAAGCAGGGGCTACTCTTCGTTACAGTGTGTGGACCTTTCATTGCATTGTGGTGCTTCTCTTGTTGCCGAGCACAGGGTCTAGGCACCCAGGCTTCAGCAGTTGCAGCACGAGTGCTCAGTAGTTGTGGCTTATGGACTCTAGAGGGTAGGCTCAGTAGTTGTGGCACAGGGGCTTAGTTGCCCTGGGGTATGTGGAATCTTCCCAAACCAGGGATAGAACCCGTGTCCCCTGCATTGGGAGGCAGATTCTAATCCACTGCATCAGCAGGAAAGTCCTAAAGGGTTTCAATTTTGTTGATACTTTAAAAGAAATATCTTTGTTTTGTTCTATTGTTTTTCTATTCTCTATTCAATTGATTTCTTCTTTTTTTAACTGATTTATTATATAGTCTGATTTCAAAATCTATTATTACAATTTTATGTATGCTAATTTCTCTTTTTATCACTGGAGAGTTTGTGCGGTTTTTGTTTGTACTATTTTTTCTCATCTTTTTATTTTAAAATATTTCAAACCTTTAGAAAAATTGCAAGAAAACTATAATGAAAATCCATGTATACTTCACCTAGATTCACCAACTGTTAATAATTTTCCGCATTTGCTTTATGTGTGTGTGGACATCTATATCCACCTAACTATGTGTCTATCTCTGTTTGTGTGTGTGTAGATAGGTAGGTATGTATTTATTTGTATTATTTGGTAGCTGTGACTACATGTGACATGACATTTCACTCATAAATACTTCAACATGCATTTTCTAAAAATTAGAGCGTGTGCCTACATAACCATATGGGCTTCCTACGTGGCTCAGTGGTAAAGAATCTGCCTACCAATGCAAGAGATGGAGGAGATGCAGGTTTGATCCCTGGGCCAGGAAGAGCCCCTGGAGAAGAAAATGGCAACCCACTCCATTATTCTTGCCTGGCACATCCTGTGGACGGAGGAACCTGATGGACTATAGTCCATGGAATCTCAAAGAGTCAGACATCAATGAGCACACACACTCATCCTCCTACATAACCACAGTACAATTTTTACACTAGGTTCCAGTGGTTTCTACCAGACTTTCCCATTGTAAAGGTTCCTTTTCCCCCTTTGTAATTAGTAAGAAATCTGTAAAGTGATATTTTGGATTTCCTTTCCCTTCCCTGCTTTGCTTTCTGCCATTAAAGTGGTGTCATCTGCATATCTGAGGTTGTTGATATTTCTCCTGGCAATCTTGATGCCAGCTTGTGCTTCAGCCAGCCTGGCATTTTGCATGCTGTACTCTGCATATAAGTTAAATAAGCAGGGTGACAAAATACAGCCTTGACATACTCCTTTCCCAATTTTAAACCAGTTCATTGATACTGAAAAAAGTTCCAAAAAAGTGGGAGGATAAGGGAAACTTTTTATTTATATGAGAATTCCAACCAATAAATGTAGAAGAAATGACAGAAAGTCATTTATATAACCACCACACTAACAACTGATTCAGGCACACATGATTTTTACATATTGATAGACTAACTTGCAACTTTCTTGAACTCATTTATTAGTTCTGATAGGTCTGTTTGTGGGCTCTGTAGGCTCATTCTTTTATATATCAATATAACATTGTGTTATCTGTGAGTAGTGATGGCCTTTTTTCTTTCTTTTCAATCTGGATGATAATTTTAGCATCCATTGCAAAGAGGAACTAAAGAGCTTCTTGGTGAAGGTGAAAGAGGAGAGTGAAAAAGCTGGCTTAAAACTCAACATTCAAAAAACTAAGATCATGGCATCTGGTCCCATCACTTCATGGCAAATAGATGAGGAAAAAATGGGAACAGTGACAGACTTTATTTTCTTGAACTCCAAAATCACTGTGGATGGTGACTGCAGCCATGAAATAAAAAACTTGCTCCTTGGAAGAAAAGCTATGACAAACTTAGGCAACATATTACAAAACAGAGGTATTACTTTGCCAAAAAATGTTCATCTAGTCAAAGCTATGGTTTTTCCAGTAGTCATGTACAGATGTGAGAGTTGGACCATAAAGAAGGCTGAGTGGTGAAGAATTGATGCTTTTGAATTGTGCTGGAGAAGACTCTTGAGAGTCCCTTGGACAGCAAAGAGATCAAATCAGTCAATCCTAAAGGAAATCAACCCTAAGTATTCACTGGAAGGACTGATGCTGAAGCGGCAGTTCCAATACTTTGGCCACCTCATGAAAAGAGCCAACTCTTTGAAAAAGACTGGTTTCGAAAGATTGAAGGCAGGAGGTGAAGGTGGTGACAGAGGATGAGATGGTTGGATGGCATCACCAAGTCAATGAACATGAGTCTGAGCAAACTCTGGGAGATAGTGAAGGACAGGGAAGCCTGGTGTTCTGCAGTCCATGGGGTCACAGAGAGTCGGACACAACTTAGCAACTGAACAACCATTGAACAAATGGACTCTTAGGCTCTTTATTTATTATTATTCAGTGTGTGATAATTCACTCCTGCTTTTATTCATTTTGCTGCTCACATTATCGCAAATTTGGTTAATGGGAGCCTCTTCTAGCTGGCACTTGTGTCTTTATTTATTTATTTATTTTTACAAAAGTCTATCAGATTTGGTGCATTCCCTCAGCTTCTCACATAACAAGATGTTCCAGGTGCACTTTGTTCTTTCTTTGCCCTGGATGTGGAATGAGCCCCTTCTCCAAGGAGATCTAGTTCCTTTTAGTGGTGAACGGCATGGTAGACATGGAGATGTACCATCCAGATCACCCTATAAGAAAGGACTTAATGCCCTGCTGTGGGAACTGCCATCATTGGGCCACTTCCTGCTGTTGGCTCCTTCATAGTCTGCCTCAGCTGCAAAACCACTTCAGCTATATGCACACGCTTCCTGGGGCAGCCTATATCCCAGGACTTTTTGTATAGATGGGAGTCTTAGCTTAATGGTAAATTATTTTAAAGAATTTACTTGTGATGAGGAATTCTGGCTTCCAGGCAGAGCTCTTATTTATGCTGCCACTCTCCAGCATTTCTCTTCTGATGAATGTGTACTTAACCTGTGCATGACATTTTTCCTGATTACTGTGTTTCACATCTTTCTATCCTCCCCTGGAAATGCTAAAATTAGATGCATTTTCAGTCTCTGGTTCAATGCTGAGACAAAAAGCCTCCTCTGCTCTTTGATATTTAACAGGCTGATGTGCTGACTAATTCTGCAGCAGCTTTCTCTATTAGTTCAGTTGCTAAATATAGCAGTGGACATGGTTGGTATCTGATAGAACAAGTTAATTAAACATTACTTTCATCCATTAATTTTTCAGTTGTTCACTGTTTAAGAGCAAACAGTATCACTGGAGAAAAAATAATTCAAAACAAAAGCACATACATATTCAGAATATTTACATGTAATTGTCAACCATTTTTCTGTTACTTGAGAACTGAAAGCCACTGATAACTGTAACACCTTTTTTTTTCCCCCAAAATATGGTCACACACATCACAGCCTAGCATTCTCTTTTTAGCATTATGAGCTGAGGAAGGCTAGAGAGAACCGGTGAGGAAGAGTCAGCTTAGGCTTGGGAGATTTGTTCTATTTGGGGTTAAATCATGTCAGCATAATTATTTTATTAGTCCGGATCACCACATGCAGACTTCTACCATATATGCTTATGGTACAAATACACATCGCTTTCTTAGCCTGGGTTTAAATTGAGCTTAGAGTTGGCTAACTTAACGGCAGTTGAATTCTGAAGAGATACATGATTTATGTTGTTTATTGATTAATGGGTTTGGCAAAATTGAACAAAAATGGAAGCAAGTGAATTCTTGACTTGTTTTCTAGACTGGAATGATTTAGGAGTGAGAGCCATTCTCAGTGGAGTTAGGTCTATATTTGGGAATTTGGTAAGAGGTACTTCTCTACAAAGCTCACAATGAAGTCAGCCATGAAGTAGAAGACAGTGGCTGAAATTACCATCATTTTAAGGAGTTACTTTTTCTTATCTGTTCCATCCCCCAATTTCTTAGCTTGGATACCACATTGTTAGTTGCTGCCAATTCAATACAAATGTAAACTCCCTTAGTTCTATGTGATTTTTTTAAAACAAGGCAGGAATAAAGAAAGAAAAATAGTTCATACTTGTTGACTATTCTGTGCCTGACATTTAAAAAAGAGCTTTACTTGTACAGTCTCATTGGATCTTTTTTCCACAAGAGGAGAAAAACAAATTTAATTACTGACATCCAGGAACCCCATAAAAATATGAGACTCAAAGGCTAGTTGGGCTATTGGGGCTTATATACCAACCTAGAAACCATACAAAAGAGGTACTATATTATCCTATTTAATAGATGAGAAACCTGAAGCTTCAAAGAGGTTAAGAAACTCATCAAGTGTTGCATAGTCGAGAGGGTGTCCGGTATTCAACCCCAGGCACTCTGACTCCACCATGCTTGCATACACTGACTTCTTTTCATATATGTGCTCCTCACCATTGCATATAATTTTTAAAAGAGATATTGGATCATGATTTACCATCGACTTAGATAATTGTTTGGGGGGAATTTTTGGTCATAGATCAGCAAGATTCTCTTTTCCCTGTCTTTTTTAATAAACCAATGAATGCAAGAATTCAGAACTCTGAGACTGCAGCCAGAAGGAGTCCTCAGTGGAACCCTTT
Source organism: Moschus berezovskii (assembly GCF_049115385.1). Lineage (NCBI taxonomy): Eukaryota > Metazoa > Chordata > Mammalia > Artiodactyla > Moschidae > Moschus > Moschus berezovskii. The sequence goes on along the minus strand of NC_142488.1, from coordinate 126,280,203 downwards.
CAGTTTTTAACTCAAGATATAATTTAGTACTCAACAGATAGGACCAGTTCTGGTTCCACTGATCTCTATTGGGAGTTTTCTGTCTTTTTTAAAAAGTTTATTTATTTTTGGCTGCGGTGGGTCTTCATTGCTTCATGCAGCTTTCTCTAGTTGTGATGATTGGGGGCTACTCTCTGGTTGTGGTGCATGGGCTTCTCATTACCATGGCTTCTTTTGTTACAGAGCATGGGCTCTAGGTGCATGGGGTTCAGTAGTTGCAGCTCGGGGTCGTAGTTGCCCTGTGGCATGTGGGATCTTCTCAGACCAGGAATCGATTTTGTGTCCCATGCATTTAAAGGCAGATTCTTAACCATTGGATCACCAGGGAAGTCCAGGAATTTTCTGTCTTAATTTCTGAACTATGTCATAGATCTGAGCAGATTCAAGAAGTCAACCTCCCCCTACCAATACACACACCAAATGCCACCCACAGTCCCCCAAGGGCCAGACAACAAGAGGCTTGTCCGCAGCCAAACACTGCAGCCCCACGTGGTCACTGCTTCTCCTCTTGGAAGAGGCCTATTTCTATCTTTTATACCCAAGATGAAGGACACTGATGACATTCAATTACAACTTCTTCTTCATTTGAGGGGCCAAGGTGCAGGTTTGCTCACTTCTCTATAGAAGTATTACAGAGGTCTCATGACCCATGTGAGATGTAAAGAGTAAAGAACTCCTCATGTTTGCTTTATTTCCCTTGTTTTCTCCCAGGAACATTGTCTCTTATGAATAGGGTGTTCTTCAGCCCTGCCACCTCAGGTTCTCCTACTGACAGCCTGCTTCTAGATGACTGTACAAGGTCCCTGACTCAACTGGTTGAGTCAAATACTAATGAACTGATTAGTATTTCTTCACATATTACTAAGTGCTTGTGTGAGTGTGCTCAGTTGCGACCTTATGGACTGTAGCCCGCCAGGCTCCTCTGTCCATGGAATTTTCCAGGTAAGAATACTAGAGTGGGTTGCCACACCCTCCTCCAGGGGATCTTCTAACCCAGGGATCGAACCTGCTTCTCCTACTTCTCCTGCATTGGCAGATGGATTTTTTACCACTAGCGGCACATGGGAAGCCTAGCACTGTGCAGTCTGCTGTGGAAGACTCCCAAGAGATATCAGGCATGGCCATCGTGAGGATGAGAAGTGGAATATTTCCTGTCATATCAGTAAACAATGATGTCACAGTCAGCAAGAGATTGCAGCCCTCCAATGTGAGCCTGAGGAAACTCAGGAAGGAACGAATACCTGCCATCCAGCAGCCATCAAACTGCAGCCACACCCCACAGTGAGCCCCAAGGAAGCTCCAGGTGTGAAAAACACAGGATACCGGCCCCACACAGCTGAGGTGCATATCAAAGGAATGCTTTCAGTGAGCCCAGACTCTGCCATCTTCCCACATGTAGAAAAGCGCTAGATTCCTTAACTTGGGATATCTGGTTTTCTGTAACAATCATCTTCTGATGTCCAGACTACCTGTCCTTTGTTGCAAAACTTCTATATAATCTGGTTCCCGCCCGCCCCCAACCCTGCTTCCTCGGAGCAGTTCTCTCAGGGTTACTTAAGCTGCTGCCTCCCAGGCTTAAGTCCTAAAAAATTCCCACCAAATAAAACATACCTATCAAGTTTTAGGTTATGAATACATTTTAAGTCCACAATGGAAACCCTTCCAATGGCTTCTAATGCAGAAGACTAAACCTCTTGCCATGACCACCTGCAGGGCCCCATATGCCTGGCCCTTGGCTCCTTCCCCCATTTCAGTTCCCCTCACTTTCCCCCTTTTTCTCTGTGCTCCAGTACCACTGGCCTTTCCCTTCATTGACTGCACAAAACTTATCTCCACTTCAGGGCCTTTGTACTTGCTTTTCTCTCCACTTAGAACAATCTTCCCCTACCTCCTCACATGGCTGGTTCCTTGTTATCAAGTCTTCTTTAACCACTGTATGTAAATATGTAAATTTAATCACCTCCAATCACTGTCCCACTGTAGTGTTGTCACTGTTTTTCTATCCTCACAGTGCTATAACTCTCAGAACTGGTCTTGTTATTTTCTTATCGTCTCTTTCTCCTACTAGAGTGTAAGCTGCACAGGGAACTTTTGCCTCTTTTCCTCTGTTCCATCCTAAGTATCTAGAACAGCCCCTGGCACCTCACAAGTGTTCAAATAAACATTTATTAAATGAAGGAATGCTTAAGTACTAAGTTACTTGTTATGCAGGTCTATAAGTAAAGCCTAGGGGTTCAGAGGAAAAGGGGAGGAAAGAAAGAAAATTGTAAAGAGGAGGTCAGAGTTAAATGGTGGGATAGCTTTAAAAAATAATAATTCCAAGGTACCATTTCATGCCAGTCAGAATGGCTGCTATCCAAAAGTCTACAAGCAATAAATGCTGGAGAGGATGTGGAGAAAAGGGAACCCTCTTACACTGTTGGTGGGAATGCAAACTAGTACAGTCACTATGGAGAACAGTGTGGAGATTTCTTTAAAAACTGGAAATAGAACTGCCATATGACCCAACAATCCCACTTCTAGGCATACACACCAGAATTGAAAGAGACACATGTCCCCCAATATTCATTGCAGCATTGTTTATAATAGCCAGGACATGGAAACAACCTAGATGGCCATCAGCAGATGAATGAATAAGAAAGCTGTGGTACATATACACAATGGAGTATTACTCAGCCATAAAAAGGAATACATTTGAATCAGTTCTAATGATGTGGATGAAACTGGAGCCTATTATACAGAATGAAGGAAGCCAGAAAGGAAGATACCAATACAGTATACTAACACATATATATGGAATTTAGAAAGATGGTAATGATAACCCTGTATGCGAGACAGCAAAAGAGACACAGATGTATAGAACAGTCTTTTGGACTCTGTGGGAGAGGGAGAGGGTGGGATGATTTGGGAGAATGGCATTGAAATATGTATATTATCATATGTGAAGCGAATCCCCAGTCCAGGTTCAATACATGATACAGGATGCTCGGGACTGGTGCACTGGGATGACCCAGAGGAATGGTATGGGGAGGAGAGTTCAGGATGGGGAACACATGTACACCCAGGGCAGATTCATGTCAGTATATGACAAAACCAATACAACATTGTAAAGTAATTAGCCTCCAATTAAAATAAAAAATTTATAGTATAAAATTAAAAATAAATGATTCCAAGCACATTTTATTGTTTTTAGATATGACCGATCTTTGTTTAGCTGTGGCTTCTTTAGGCTCCTCTGTCAGTTAATTACATTTCAAAAGCCTAAACACATCAACGGAGATGCCATTCAAGCAAAAAAAAAAAAATCCTTTGAACACTTAGAAGAACGAGCCCTTCCCTAATTGTATCTGTTTATAAATAATACGGAGAAGGCAATGGCACCCCACTCCAGTACTCTTGGCTGGAAAATCCCATGGATGGAGGAGCCTGGTGGGCTGCAGTCCATGGGGTCGCTAAGAGTCAGACATGACTGAAGTGACTTAGCAGTAGCAGTATAAATAATACTCTTGGCATTTTAAGTCAAAATAAATTGAGGAATTGATAATTAGCTAATGACTAGTTTTGAGCAGTAATGATTTCTCCAAGCCTGTCTCCAAACCTCAGGAGGGGGTTGAATTAGCTCAGGAGTCACAGATTCAAAGGCCACCTGGAGTCAGACAGGTCAGGTAGGGAAGACCTTGACATCCAGGAGCATGCTTGCCCCCATATGCTGCAGGTGGGCCTGACATGGCCAGCTTTACCCGTTCTTTCAAGAAAAACCAGAAATCCAGATTTTTATGTGAAATTGTCTAATTTGTCAATGTTGGCAACTAATCTACATAGTTTTAAAATATTCACAAGGGCCAAGTAAAACATGTCTACAGGCTGAACTTGGCTCACGGACCCCTGCCCTGGCTTTCTAAGTTTCTTTCCAACTTCTCAAATGCCTCCAGTTTATGAAATTTCTTTTCCAAAGTTGACACAAAATCTGGGTAAACATCGAAAATCCCTAATTAGCACAGAGGCCCTTTTTAAGATCATATTGTTTCAAGTGAGATACATTAATATTCGCTGTGTGCTTGAGTTCTGTCCAATATGCTAGATGTTTTAATGAAGTCGTTCACTAAATAAGCATAGAGCAAGGGAAGCCAGCAATCTAGGGAAAGGAGAGCATGCTTAGCTGTGATGTCTTAGGGCCAGGGTGTACAAGAGATGGACAGACTAACCTCTATGGGTAAGGAGTTGCCGTGAATTTATGTCTAGTGCAAAAAATAAAATTCAACCAGAATTTTAACAGTAGGGTAGATCTTGGTCTGTGAGAAAAGTTTAATCTCACTGGATCAGATTCTCAATTCATTAAAGAAAACAGAAGATTAATATTGGTAGCCAGGAATTTTCCATGTCCTCTAGAAAACAAACTATATAGAAATACCCACTCATCCAAGAAGCATATTAACTACTTTGTTAGCAGACAAGTGTCCAGAAGAACCAAAGTAAGCAGTTTCATATTAAAACATTTTTTCAGATAGAATGGGGTTGGCTTGGAATTTTTATGATAATATTAAATCCATTAGTTAAGTCAATTGTTTCCACATTACCAAAATATACTAATGAAATGATTTTTAAAAGTTTTATTACAGTGCAAACTATTGTAACATTGGGACCCATGAAAACAGCAACCTAAAAATATGAACAACCTTTGATTTTAAACTTAGAGGTTGCTTATGGTGATTTTTTACTTCTTATTCAAAATGTCACAGTAACAATCTGAAAATAAAATTAAGAAAAATTACATTTACAATAACCTCAAAACAAATGAAATACCCAGGAATAAATTTAAAAAGAGATATAAAACTCATACTCTAAAAAGTACAAAATGTTGTACAAATGTTGTACAAGGAAATTAAAGAAGACCTAAATAAATTAGGACATTCCACATTAATGGGGCAAAAGATTTAATATTGTTAAGATAGCAATACTCCCTAACTGATTCACTAATTCAATGCAATCCGTATCAAAATTCTAACAGTTTTTTTTTTTTTTTTGCAAAACTAGCAGTCTATCCTCAGGTTCATATGGAACCACAAGAGATCCCAAATAGCCAAGACAATATTGATAAAGAAGAATAAAATTGGAAGACTCACACTTAGCAATATCAAAACTTACTACAAATCTACAACAATCAAAACAGGGTAGTACTGGCATAAGGACAGACATATAGAACAATGGAGTGGAATTGAGAGTCAAGAAATTAACCCATTAGCATATATAATAAATTATTTTTTCTCAAGAATGCCAAGGCCATTCAGTGAGGAAAGAATAGTCTCTTCAATAAATGTTGCCAGGAAAGCTGGATATCTACATGCAAAAGGATGGACTTGGATCCCTATCTCATAACATATACAAATATTAACTGCTAATGGATTAAAGACATTAGTGTAAGAACTAAACTATAAAACTCTTTGGAAGAAAATACAGGAGTATATCTTGGTGACTTTGGCTTAGGGAAAACATTCTTAGATATGACACTAAAGGCACAAGTGACAAAAGAAAAAGATGAACTGCATCAACTGACAAATTTTGTGCCTCAACAGGGTACTATCAGTACATACATACAATGGAATGCTACTCAGCCATAAAAAGAATGAAATAATGCCACTTGCAGTAACATGGATGCAATTAGAAATTACCATACTAAGTGAAGTAAGTCAGACAAATACCATATATCACTTATATGTGTAATCTGAAATATGACACAAATGAACTGGTCTATGAAACAGAAACAGACTCACAGATGTAGAGAACAGACTTGTGGTTGCCTAGGGGTATGAGGGGTGGGAGAGGGATGGATTGGGAATTTGGTGTTAGTAGATGCAAACAATTATTACGTTTAGAATGGATAAACAACAAAGTCCTACTATACAGCATGAGAAACTGTATCCAATCTCCTGGGATAAACCATAATGGAAAAGAATATATAAAAAAGAATGCATGTATGTGTGTAATGGAGTCACCTTATTATACAGCAGAAATTAGCACAGCATTGTAAATCAAATATACTTCAGTTTAAAAAAGGCACCATCCAGAAGATGAAAAAAAAACACACACATGAGAAAACATTCACAAATCATATATCTTGGAAGGTGCCTATATACAGAGTATATAAAAAGCACAACTCTATAATAAAAAGACAATACAATTTTTAAAATGAAGAAAAGACTTGAACAGACATTTCTCCAAAGAAGACATACAAGTGGCCAATAAGCACATGAAAAGAAGCTCAGGATAACTATTAGGGAATTGCAAATCAAAACCACAGTGACTGAGTAGATCTTAAAAGTTCTCATCACAGGGTGAGACGGGGCTGTGAGTGGGGGGCGGGTAGGTCCAAGAGGGAGGGGATATATGTATACATGGAGCTGACTCACTTCTTTGTACAGCAGAAACTGACACAACATTGTAAAGCAATTGTAATCCAATTTTAAAAAAGTAAATTAACCAATTCATCACAAGGAAAAACACTGTAACTATGTGTGTTAATAGATGTCAACTAAACTTATTGTGCTATCATTTTGCAATGCGACATATGCCAAATCGCTGTTGTTTGTTAATTGGTTATACTTCAATATAAAATTTTAAAAATCAGTATGTTGTACACCTAAAACAATATGTCAATTATGTCTCAATAAAGCTGGAAAGAAGTCAAAAATTACTTTTTAAAAAGAAAATAAATGTTGGAGAAGGATGTGGAGGAGTTGGCATTCTGTACATTGTTGGTGGGAATGTAAAATGATGTAGCCACTATAGAAAACAGTATGTTGTTGCTGCTGCTGCTGCTAAGTCGCTTCAGTCGTGTCCAACTCTGTGCGACCCCATAGACGGCAGCCCACCAGGCTCCCCTGTCCCTGGGATTCTCCAGGCAAGAACACTGGAGTGGGTTGCCAGTTCCTTCTCCAATGCATGAAAGTGAAAAGTGAAAATGAAGCCACTGAGTCCTGTCCGACTCTTTGTGCCCTCATGGACTGTAGCCTACCAGGCTGCTCTGTCCATGGGATTTTCCAGGCAAGAGTACTGGAGTGGGTTGCCATTTCCTTCTCCATAAAACAGTATGGCAGTCCCCCCAAAATTAACTATTGAATTACTATATGATCCAGCAGTTCCATTTCTGTGTATATATCCCAAAGAACTGAAAGCAGGCTCTTGAAGAGATATTTGTGCACACATGTTCATAGCAGCATTATTCACAATAACCAAAAGGTGGAGGCACCTGTGTCCATCAGTAGATGAGTGGATAAATAAAATGTAGAATACACAGACAATGGAACATTATTCAGCCTAAAAAGGAAGGAATTCTGACATATGCTACATGGATAAACCTTGAAGACATCAAGTTAAGTGAAATAAGCCAGGCACAAAAAGACAAAAACAGTATGATTCTACTACTTAGGGTAGTCAAATTAATAAAGACAGAAGTGGAAACACAGAAGTGGTTGCCAGCAGCTAAGAGGAGGAGGGAATGGGGAAGGGTTGTTTAATGGGTACAGAGTTTCAGTATTGCAAGATAAAAGAGTTCAGGCGATGGATACTGTTGATGGTTGCACAGCAATACAAATGTACTTACTATCACTGAACTGCATACTTAAAAATAGTGAGGATGGTCAATTTTATGTTATGTGTATTTTACACAATTAGAAATATTTTTTTAATTTGCAAAGAATCTGAATAGATACTTCTCCAAGGAAATATACAAATGGCCAATAAGTACATGAAAAAATGCTCGACTTCAGTAGTCACTAGGGAAATGAAGATCAAAAAGTATAATGAGATTCCACCTCACACATACTAGGATGGCTATAATTAAAAGACAGACAATAACTAGTATTATCCAAGATGTTAAGAAATTGGAACTTTAGTGTATTACTGAAGGAAAAATGGTGCAGTCATTTTAGAAAAGTTTGGCAGTTCCTCAAAAAGCTAAACATGGAGTTAACATATGTTCCAGCTATTTTACCCCAAAGTATATATCCAAGAAAAATGAAAACCTATGTACATACATATATACACATGTATGTTTATGTGTGTGTATACACATGTTTTATATATATATGTTCATAGTGACATTATTTATAATAGCAAAAAAGTGAAAACAAACTAAATGTTGTTCAATTGATGAATGGATAAAGTGTGGTAAATTTATACGATGGAATACTATTTGTCAATAAAAAGGAATGAAGTACTGATACATGTTACAGTATGGATGAACCTTGAAAACATGCTAAGCAAAATAAACCAGTCACAAAACCCCACATATTTATGGTTCCAGTCATATGAAATGTCCAGAATTAGAGACAGAAAGCAGGTAAGTGTTTGCCTAGGGCAGGGTTTTGGGGGTGGGGAGTGTCTGCTGATGGCTCCAGGCTTTTGTTTTGTAATATTTGTTTGTTTATTTATTTGACTGTGCCAGATCTCAGTTGTGGCACATGGGATCTCTGTGACATGAGAACTCCCAGATGCAGCATGTTGGATGGAACCCTGGGCCCCTGCATCGGGAGCATGGAGCCCCAGCCATTGGACCACCAGGGATGTCCCCAGGGTTTTGCTTTGAGGTGATGAGAATGTTCTAAAACTGTTTGTGGTGACGGTTGCATAAGTCTATGAATATACTAAAAACCATAGAACTATGTACATTTTAAATGGATGAATTGTCTGGTATGTCAATTATATCCCCATAAAACTGTTAAAATGTGATGGTATTCTTCCACATTTACAAAAATTGTTTGTTCTCACAAACTTTGTTCACTGTAGTATATTATCATCTAGCATGGTGATGGCACTTGTAGAAATTTGATAAATATTTGTTCAATGAGTATTCAATCTTGACACATTTTAGCAAAGCCAAATTGCATTCCTTCTGATTCCTAAGGTGTTGCTTATTTATAAAACAAATGCTTCCTTAGGTGGCAACAAAACTTAGGTGGCTACATCACTCTTGTCTCTCCTGTCCCAAGAAAAGACAGAATGGAGTGAGACCCAGTTAACCTTATGGAAAGCAGAGTGACAGCTCTCTACAGGAGCACAGGCAAGCTCTGGAACACTGTAGCCCCAGGTGAACGGTTAGTGGGGATGGTGGGTCGGGCTCGTTCTTACAGGACCTAAGAGCTTCAGGGTTTCCAAGATTCCATTCTCTTCATCTTTAGCAAACAGACCAGGATCAAATACAGGGTTGAAAAACCATGATCCAGGTATTTTCCAACAAGGTATTTTAACAGAATTTTGTACAGAATCCCTATAGACTTTATTGGAATTTGAGAAAACAATAGCTCAAGACACTCAACACCTGAGAAGTATCATATCAAGCTATACAACAGTCTATAAATAATGACAATGGTGTTTTGCATCAATGTATTATTACATAAAATAAGAAAGACTTGTTGGGATTTTTAGCTGAAAACAACTGAGGGTACATTTAGTCTGCAAACCTGCCTACTTCCTGAATCTTCTTGGAACTCTGAAGATTTAATAACTTTACCAGTGGTAAAGGACACAAGCAAGGCAAGGTTCTATAGAAATCCCACCATCTCAGCAATTGCTATGCAAGTTATAGTCTAAATCAATTAACCCATGTGAAGTATCTGCAACTACATAGACATGCCTAGAGTCTTACTATTTGAGTATGACATAATTTTGTGTCTGTATAATAAAAAAAAATCTGTTAACCTCATGAAGACTAGTTACCAAGGCAAGAAGTCAGATACAGGGGTGGAAGACAAAAGAATCATGTTATTGCTGTGAGGGGCAAGGTGGGGAGCTGGGTCCACCCCACCGCAACTCTCAGCAGGTGCTCCACCTCAAAAAAAAGTCTCCGTCAAAATTTGGAACTCTCCCTATTTGCTGCAACTTATAGCAGTTAACTCCATTAATCTCTAGAATGTCTCAGTTCGTCAATGTAGCTTGTATTATCTGGTTTTGTTTCATGGCTACTTTCATAATATGAAAAAGATTTTAAAAATTAAGAGCTGGAAGAACACTCAGAAATGAAACATTGTATTTTTACAGTGAACACAAGACATAAAATATGTTTCTCAACATTACAGCTGCTAAGTAACACAAATGATTTTCCAATTTCCTAAACATTTGTTTATGCACTTCTGCTTTACAATGATAGCATTCAGAAGTCATGCTTAAGTCTTCCACAATTTAGGTGTACAACAGGCACAGGAAAGGTCATTTCTTGGTTACTCTTATTTCTTTTGCAAGAATGAATTGTATGCCCCACCCCACTCCCAAATTCATATGTTGAAATCCTCTTAATGTGAACTATGGACGGAGGTTCATAATATTGTACAGAAGGCAGTGATCAAAATCATCCCCCAAAAGAGGAAATGCAAAAAGGCAAAATGGTTGTCTCAGGAGGCCTTACAAATAGCTGAGAAAGAAGAGAAGCAAAAGGCAAAGGAAAAACGGAAAGATACATCCATCTAAATGCAGTTTCAAAGAAGAACAAGCAAAGAGATAAGAAAGACTTTCTAAGTGATCAATGCAAAGAAATAGAGGCAAATAATAGAATGGGAAAGACTGGAGTTCTCTTCAAGAGAATTAGAGATACCAAGGGAATATTTCATGCAAAGATGGGCACAATAAAGGACAGAAATGGTATGGACTTAGGAGAAGCAGAAGAGATTAAGAAGAGGTGGCAAGAATACACAGAAGAACTACACAAAAAAAAGATGTTAATGACCCAGATAACCATGATGGTGTGATCACTCACCTAGAGTCCAGACATCCTGGAGTGCGAAGTCAAATGGGCCTTAGGAAGCATCACTACGAACAAAGCTAGTGGAAGTGATGGAATTTCAGCTGAGCTATTTCAAATCCCCAAAAATGATGCTGTGAAAGTGCTGCACTCAATATGCCAGCAAATTTGGAAAACTCAGCAGTGGCACAGGACTGGAAAAGGTCTGTTTTCATTCCAATCCAAAAGAAAGGCAATGCCAAACAATGTTCAAACTACTGCACTATTGCACTCATCTCACACGCTTGCAAAGTAATGCTCAAAATTCTCCAAGCTAGGCTTCAACAGTACATGAACCAAGAACTTCCAGATGTTCAAGCTGGATTTATAAAAGGCGGAGGAACCAGAGATCAAATTGCCAACATCTGTTGGATCATCGAAAAATCAAGAGAGTTCCAGAAAAACATCTACTTCTGCTTCATTGACTACACTAAAGCCTTTGCCTGTGTAGATCACAACAAAATGTGGAAAATTCCTCAAGAGATGGGAATACCAGACCAACTTACCTGCCTCCTGAGAAATCTGCATGCAGGTCAAGAAGCAACAGTTAGAACTGGACATGGAACAACAAACTGGTTTCAAATTGGGAAAGGAATACGTCAAGGGTGTTAATTGTCACCTTGCTTATTTAACCTATATGCAGAGTACATCATGTGAAATGCCAGGCTGAATGAAGCACAAGCTGGAATCAAGATTGCAGGGAGAAATATCAATAACCCTAGATATGCAGATGACACCAGCCTTATGGCAGAAAACGAAAAGGAACTAAAGAGCCTCTTGATGAAAGTGAAAGAGGAGAGTGAAAAAGTTGGCTTAAAACTCAACATTCTGAAAACCAAGATCATGGCATCTGGTCCCATCACTTCATGGCAAATAGATGGGAAAACAATGGAAACAGTGACAGATTTTATTTTCTTGGGCTCCAAAATCACTGCACATGGTGACTGCAGCCATGAAATTAAAAGACGCTTGCTCCTTGGAAGAAAAGCTGTGACCAACCTAGACAGCATATTAAAAAGCAGAGACATTACTTTGCCGACAAAGGTCCATCTAGTCAAAGCTATGGTGTTTCCAGTAGTCATGTATGGATGTGAGAGTTGGACCATAAAGAAAGCTGAGTGCCAAAGAATTGATGCTTTTGAACTGTGGTGTTGGAGAAGACTCTTGAGAGTCCCTTGGACTGCAAGGAGATCAAACCAGTGAATCCTAGAGGAGATCAGTCCTGAATATTCATTGGAAGAACTGATGTTGAAGCTGAAGTTCCAATACTTTGGCCACCTGATGTGAAGAACTGAGTCATCAGAAAAGACCCTCACAATGGGAAAGATTGAAGGCAGGAGGAGAAGAGGATGACAGTGGATGAGATGGTTGGATGGCATCACTGACTCGATGGGCAAGAGTTTGAGCAAACTCTGGGAGATTTGTTTGTTCCAGGAGTTGGTTACGGACAGGGAAGCCTGGCATGCTGCAGTCCATGGGGTCACAAAGATTCGGACATGAATGAGCAACTGAACTGAACTGATTCAGTTCCATTGATCTCTTTGTCCATCTTTATGTACCACACAGTAGTTTTAGAGTTGTTGTTTAGTTGATAAGTCATGTTCAACTTTTTTGTGACCCCATGGACTATAGCCCACCAGGCTTCTCTATCCATGGGATTATCCAGGCAAGAATACTGGCGTGGATTGCCATTTCTTTCTCCAGAGGATCTTCCCAATCCGGGGACTGAACCCCGATCTCCTGGGTTGTCAGGCGATTCTTTACCTGAGCCACCTGGGAAACCCAGATTTAGCGTATGTATGTATTAATTCAGATAGTGTGCATCACCCAAAGTTTTTATTTTTCAAGATCGTTTTGGCTAAGACCTTTGCATTATCATATAAATTTTAGAATCAATATGCCAATTTCAACAAGATAAATTTCTTGGGCTTATAAATGTAACTTCATTAAATCCATAGGTTATTCCTGGGAGAACGAACATCCTAACTATATTGATTCTACCAATCCACAAACATGAGGTATCTCTCCATTTATTTAGGTCTTCTTTAATTTCTTTCAGTAACATGTTTTTTTTTTCCAATCTTGAGAGCTTAAATGTCTTTTATGAGATTTTTTTCTTGATGTTTGAAGTTTTTTGATGATATCATAAATAATAATGTTTTAAAATTTTAATTTCCAAATTTTTCACTACTATTATTTATATATAGAAATACAATTAATTTTGTATATCAGCCTTGTATCTTGTGACCTTGCTTATTAGCTCTAGTGACTTTTTTAGATTTCTTACATTTTTATACACAATTATGTTATCTGAATTAAAAGTTTTACTTCTTTCTTTCTAATTTATGTGCTTCTTATTTCTTTTTCTTGACTTATTGAACTGGCTAGAACCTCCAGTATGCCAGTATGATAACGAATAAAAGTGATAAGGATAGACATACTTGCCTTATTACTAATCTTAGGGGAAAGTGCTCAATATTTCAGCTGTAAATATGATGATATGTAAGTCTCAAAAAGAATACTCTGCCTACTGTTTGAAAAAAGGGCTCAGTGGATATAAAAGATAGAAATTTGTGACTCATAATTATGGAGTCATAATTATATAAATCATAAGTCCTGCAGAGTAATGAAATTTAGAGATTGGGTAATAAATTAAAAATAAATCAATAGCAAAACTGGTAAAATAAAAAAGATGCCATCAGAAGACCTGACATAATAATAAATATTATTTATTAAGTGCTTACTATTTATCATAAACTATTATAAACACTTTTCATGTGTTCTTATTTACTCTCTGTACAAACAGAGAGAGAGATCCAGCAAAAGACATTGAAGGAGAAGCTTGAAGAAACTCAAGATGTGGGGTGTCACAGGAACCAAGAAAAGAGATTGTGCTAAGAAACAATGACTGACTTCTGGATACTACTGAGAGGCAAGATAGAAAGACATTCCTTCGATTTGCCAACAAGGATGTTGGCTGCCTCAGCAAGAGCATTTTCAATAAAGTACAGTCTGGAAGATAGATCAAAGTGGGCTGAGGAGTGGACTGGGAGCTGAGGAGGAAGAGGCAGTGTTAAGGAGATGGTTCTTTGGAGAAGTTGGGCTGTAAGAGGGCAGGAAAAAAGAGTATCAGATGGAGAGGGCTTTGGGGTCAACAGAAGAATGTTCATGCTCCAGGGCTCCTGCATTGCTGTCCTTCTCAGGTTTCTTCCCAAGTTGCCTTTGTCCATACTCTGTCTAAGTGCAAAGTTCTGTCTCCACTCTTCTCTATCTGACAAGCTCTTATTCTTTAATATCCATAACAAATGTCTCTCTCCTCTGTGAGGACTTCATTAAGTTGTGGTAAAATGAGCCACTTTCTCCACCAAGTCCCTAGGTACTATGGACACAATTCTATTAGACCATTCAGTATGTGGATTATAATGTAACCATTTTGTCATCTGTCTCCCCTGTTGTCATCTGTCTCACCTCCTTCAGTGCAAAGAGCATGTCTGACTCATTTTTGCTTATTCCTTTGTTAAAAATCCTCCATTGGATGGAATATTACTCAGCCATAAAAAAACCATTTGCAGCAACATAGATGGGCCTAGAGACTATCATACTAAGTGAAGTAAGTCAAAGATAAATATATGATGTCATTTACATGTAGACTCTTTAAAAATGATACAAATGAACCTGTTTACAAAACAGAAAAATACAGAACATAGAAAACAAACATGGTTACCAAAGGGGAATGGCGTGGGGAGGGATAAATTAGGAATTTGGGTTTACAGATATCAGTTCAGTTCAGTTCAGTCGTTCAGTCATGTCCAACTCTTTGCGACCCCATGGACTGAAGCACACTAGGCCTCCCTGTCCATCACCAACTCCCGGAGTTTACCCAAACTCATATCCATTGAGTCGGTGATGCCATTCAACCATTTCATCCTCTGTTGTCTCCTTCTCCTCCTGCCCCCAATCCCTCCCAGCATCAGGGTCTTTTCAAATGAGTCAGCTCTTTGCATCAGGTGGCCAAAGTATTGGAGTTTCAGCTTCAACATCAGTCCTTCCAAAGAGTATTCAGGATTGATTTCTTTTAGGATGGACTATACTATACTATGTGGCTTCCTTAGTGGCTCAGAGAGTAAAGCGTCTGCCTGTAATGTAGGAGACCCGGGTTCGATCCCTGGGTCGGGAAGATCCCCTGGAGAAGGAAATGGCACCCCACTCCAATACTCTTGCTGGGAAAATCCCATGGACAGAGGAGCCTGGTAGGCGACAGTCCATGGGGTCGCAAAGAGTCGGACATGACTGAGCAACTTCACTTCACTTCATATTATACTACAATTTAAAAAATGAAGAATAAAAATTTTAAAATTAAAAAAAGATGTGATATTAAAAATATCTGGTTATACAAGTGTGGTTAGCTTGTGAGAATTCACCAACCTCTACACTTACATTCAACAAAAGGGTTTTTTGGTTAATGCACAAACAATAAGAAAATAAAATACTGTTTCCCCTCCCCATTGTCTTCAGGTTAAAATCCAATTACTGAGCACCTACTTCATTCCCAGCACTGTGCTAGGTTCTCAGGTGATCCCAGCAGTTGATCTCCCTGTCCCTCTCCAACTCTTAGATAATGCTGACTGGAGTCTAAAGAGACCATACACATGTCCTGCTCTGGGACTTTGGGTTTCAGAGTGGTAAAATCCTCGCTTGGCTCTGTATGATACTTTATAAGGAGCTCAAAACTGCTGGATAAACAAACAGGATGAATTTACAAATGTTTTGGACTGAATGTTATACTTCTGTTAATATATTCTGGAAAATACTAAGGTTTTTTGCAATAATATCTTCATATTTCACATTCTGCATGTGAGCAATTATCTATACATTCCTGTTGGGCTACATGCCATTAACCAAAGTTCTGAGAAACTGATTTCAGGACCAGTGTGATGGAATGTTCTACCTACTTTTTAAAGGATCAACATAAACTTTCATATATTACTCCAAAAACAAAGAGGCAAACATCTTATTTCTTCATTTATAGCATTGGAGTGTATTACTCACACTTAATCTGTGTTTAGCAATCTGAAACGGGGCCTTAAGGTTGTTTGAATTCCTGGAGCCATTTCACATTTCCGGACTTCAATTGAGTGAGATGAACACACAACAAGAGTAGCCATCTGTAAACAGGGAAAACCAACCCATATTAAGCAATTAGAATCAGAATATGGCTTGTGTAACAGTTCAGTTTTGAAGTCTAGCTCTGGCTAAATGTCTGACTTCAGCTAAATTGTTTAATTTCCCTGCTCCTTAGGCTCTCTGTTTTATAAGATGGAACAAATACTGGAATCTTTAAGATGACTAGTTTGAAGGAATATGCTAGCAATTATAGAGCTGTTTGCTCAGAGAGTATGATTACCCATATGAATCCCTTTATTTGAAGGAAAAATAAAGCTTCTGTCCTCTGCTTACAAATCTCCTTAGTTCTCATATAGATGTCTTTAAGAAAACATAGGGACACAGAGAATTATACACATAAAATGGGTGAATTTTACGTATGTAATTGATACCTTGGGCTCCCCTGGTGGCTCAGTTGTAAAGAATCTGCCTGCCAATGCAGGAGACAAGGGTTCAATCCCTGAGTGGGGAAGATCCCCTGGACAAGGAATTGGCAACCCTCTACAGTATTCTTGCCTGGGAAATCCCATGGACAGAGGAGCCTGGAAGGCTACAGTACATGGGGTTGCAAAAGAGTTGGACACAACTGAGCGACTGAACAACAACAAGTTTATTCTCCTTTCAGACTTTTCATATTTCTCACTGACAACCTGTACCCATCTGTCCAGTGAAAGTTTACTGAGAAAGACCAGTCTGTACCAAAAGGCCAAGGAACAGCAGACTGCAAGCAACTGTTTTCTTCTCTCTGTGCATTTATAATAAGAATCCTGCTCCTCACCCTGGCCCTTGTGGATCTCACCAACCTCATTTCCTTCCAAACTGCCTTTTGTTCACTAGGCCACACTGGCCTCCTTTCTGGAAATGACCAGCTTTTCCCCATCCTGGAGACTGGATTTTCTGTTCCCACTGCTTGGAATGTTTTTACCCAGCTCTGGGGTTAGCTTGTTCCTTTTCACCCACGGGGTCTCAGCTGAAATAGCACCTCCCGGGAGAGACTTTCTCTGACCATCCTTTGATTCTTTGCTTGTTTCTTTTATCATAACCCACAATTAGGTTAATTCTTTTGTCTACTTGTTTGTAGTCTGGCTCCCTCATTAGAATGAAAACTTCTCAAAGCAAGCTTGTCTTATTTCTATGAAAAATGCTGACCCTTCATAGTGGTCCCCCTCCCCCCATGACTCTCCCCATACCTCCCTCTCTATTCCCATCATAGCTCTCCTTACAACCTGAAGTGTTCTTTCTTTGTTTTCTTCTTAATGGTCTGGCTTTCTCTACTAGACTATGAGCTTCACAATCACAGAGAATGGGTCTGTCTTATTCATTTCTGTATCCCCCATACCCAGCACAGGCCCTCACACTGGATGAATATCAGAACATTAGTGTTTGTGTTTAGGACAAAACACCATGGTCACCTCTTCCTGAGTAAACACTGCTTGCTTTTGGCCTAGAATTGCGGAGGTGTTGCTGTTGAGTCCAAACCCATTTCAGTCTAGGCTGCTATAACAAAATTACCACAGACTGGGTAGCTTATGAATCACAGAAGTTTATTTCTAACAGTTCAGGGGGCTGACAGTCCAAGATTAAGGTGCTGAGAGATTTGGTGTCTGGTAAGAGAACTGTGGTGTTGGAGAAGACTCTTGAGAGTCCCTTATACTGCAAGGAGATCCAACCAGTCCATTCTAAAGGAGATCAATCCTGGATGTTCATTGGAGGGACTGATGCTGAAGCTGAAACTGCAATACTTTGGCCACCTCGTGCGACGGGTTGACTCACTGGAAAAGACTCTGATGCTGGGAAAGGTTGGGGGCGGGAGGAGAAGGGGACAACCGAGAATGAGATGGCTGGATGGCATCACCGACTCTGTGGACATGAGTTTGAGTGAACTCCGGGAGTTGGTGATGGACAGGGAGGCCTGGCGTGCTGTGATTCACGGGGTCACGGAGAGTCGGACAGGACTGAGCGACTGAACTGAACTGAGCTGAACTGAAGAGCACTTTTTCTGGTTCACAGATGGCCATCATCTCTCTGTGTCATCACATGATGGGGCGATAAAGAGAGAATTTTCTGGTGTCTGTTTGGACAGGGAGGCCTGGCGTGCTGTGATTCACGGGGTCGCAAAGAGTCGGACATGACTGAGCGACTGAACTGAACTGACTGAACTGAACCCATTGATGAGGGCTTCACCCCCATGACCTAGCCACCTCCAAAAGACCTACCTCCTAATATCATCACATTCACTTCACTACAGTCCAGTAGCTCAGGCATATCTGACTCTTTGCGACCCCATGGACTGGAGCATGCCAGGTTTCCCTGTCCTTCACTGTCTACCAGAGTTTGCTAAAACTCACATTCATTGAGTTGGTGATGCCATCCAACCATCTCATCCTTTGTCACCCCCTTCTCCTCCTGCCTTCAATCTTGCCCAGCATCAGGGTCTTTTCCAATGAATCAGTTCTTCACATCAGGTAACCAAAGTATTGGAGTTTCAGCTTCAACATCAGTCCTTCCAATGAATATTCAGGACTGATTTCTTTTAGAATTGATTGGTTGTATCTCCTTGCAGTCCAAGGGATTCTCAAGAGTCTTCTCCAACACCACAGTTCAAAAGCATCAATCCTTTGGCACTCAGTTTTCTTTATGGTCTAACTCTCACATCCATACATGACCAATGGAAACACCATAGCTTTGACTAGACAGAACTTGTTGGCAAAGTAATGCCTCTGCTTTTTATTATTCTGTCTAGGTTGGTCATAGCTTTTCTTCCAAAGAGCAAACGTCTTTTAATTTCATGACTGCAGTTGCCATCCACAGTGATTTTGGAGCCCCCAAAATAAAGTCTGTTTCCATTGTTTTCCCATCTATTTGCCATGAAGTGATGGGACCAGATGCCATGATCTTGGTTTTCAGAATGTTGAGTTTTAAGCTAACTTCTTCACTCTCCTCTTTCACTTTCATCAAGAGGCTCTTTAGTTCCTCTTCGCTTTCTGCCATAAGGCTGGTGTCATCTGCATATCTGAAGTTATTGAAATTTCTTCCTGCAATCTTGATTCCAGCTTGTGCTTCATCCAGCCTGGCATTTTGCATGATGTACTCTGCATATAGGTTAAATAAGCAAGGTGACAATTAACACCCTTGACATACTCCTTTCCCAATTTGGAATCAGTCCATTGTTCTATGTCCGGTTCTAACTGTTGCTTCTTGACCTGCATGCAGATTTCTCAGGAGGCAGGTAAGGTGGTCTGGTATTCCCATCTCTTTAAGAATTTTCCAGTTTGTTGTGATCTACATAGTCTTAGGATTTAGTGTAGTCAATGAAGCAGAAGTAGATGCTCTTCTGGAACTCTCTTGCTTTTTCAGTGATCCAACGGATGCTAGCAGTTTGGTCTCTAGTTCCTCTGCCTTTTCTAAATCCAGCTTGAACATCTGGAAGTTCTTGGTTCACATACTGTTGAATCCTAGCTTGGAGAATTTTGAGCATTACTTTGCAAGCGTGTGAGATGAGTGCAATTGTGAGGCAGTTTGAACATTCTTTGGCACTGCTTTTCTTTGGGATTGGAATGAAAACTGACTTTTTCCAGTCCTGTGGCCACTGCTGAGTTTTCCAAATTTGCTGGCATATTGATTGCAACACTTTCACAGCATCATCTTTTAAGATTTGAAATAGCTCAGCTGAAACTCCATCACTTCCACTAGCTTTGTTTGTAGTGATGCTTCCTAAGGCCCACTTGACTTTGCACTCCAGGATGTCTGGTTGTAAGTGAGTGATCATACCATCGTGATTATCTGGGTCATTAACATCTTTTTTGTATAGTTCTGTGTATTCTTGCCACCCCTTCTTAATCTTTTCTGCTTCTTTTAGGGCCATATCATTTCTGTCCTTTATTGTGCCCATCCTTTCATGAAATGTTCCTGAATAGAGAGACTGTAAAAAACATAATAAATATTATATGTATATATACATATATACATACATATGGCATACATATATGTATATATACAATGGCATATATACATACTTTTTATTACTGTAAAAATATAATAAATATTGTATGCATAGATGCGTGTATATATACATATGGCATATATATATGTATGTATACATATGCCATATGTATATATACACATATATGTGTATATATATATACATACAGTTGATTTTCAATGAAGGTGCAAAGGCAATTATACAAGGAAAGGATAGTCTTTTCACAAATGGTACTGAGAATAGATAGACAGATATTTTTAAATTTATTTTTATTTATTTATTTGTCTTCACTGGGTCTTAGTTGCAGCATGCAGGATCTTTAGTTTTAGCATGTGGGATCTAGTTCCCTAACCAGGGATCAAATGGGGGCCCCTGTGTTGGGAGAACAGAGTCTTAGCCACTGGACCACCAGGGTAGCCCCATAGCCAAATATTCTTAATAAAAATAAAAATGAACCTTGAACCCCTACATCACTGTTTACTTAAAAATTAATTTGAGATGCATCACATACCTAAATTCAGTTAAATATAATTAAAACTATAATGCTTCTAGAAGAATATGTAGGAGAATATTTTCATGACCTAGGGATAGGCAACAGGTTTTTTACAAGACATACAAAGCACTGACATAGAAAAAAAAAAAAAAGGATAAATGAAACTTCCTCAACATAAAAAATTTCTCACCAAAAGGCACCAGTAAGAAAATGAACAGTCATGCCACAGATTGGAGAAAGTGGTCATAACACACATAACGGACAAAAGACCAAAAACATAATAAAAAATGGGCAAAAGTCACTTTACAAAAGAAGGTAGATGAAGGGCCACTAAACACATGAAAATATTCTCAATGTTATTAGTCATCTGGGAAATGCAATGAAAAATCATTTCACACCCTCTAGAATAACTAAAATAAAAATAATTGACAGCATAAAATGTCAGCAAAGATGCGGAGCAATGGAAAATCTCATGAATTGTTGGTGGAAATGGTAAACTACTTTAGAAAACTGTTTACCAGATTATTCTAAAATTAAACATACATCTTCCCTGTGACCTAACAATTTCACTCCCTATGTGTTTATCCAAAAGAAACATAATCATAGGTCCACAAAAAGACTCGTATAAAGAATGCTTACATCAGCCTTATTCATATATTAAAAAACTGGCTGTTGTTGTTTTTCAGTTCCTAAGTTGTGTCCAACTCTTTGTGACACCAAGGACTACAGCACGCCAGGCTTCCCTGTCCTCCACTGTCTACCAGAGTTTGCTCAAATTCACGTTCATTGAATTGGTGATGCCACCCAACCATCTCATCCTCTGTTGACCCCTTCTCCTCCTGCCTTCAATCTTTCCCAACATCAGGGTCTTTTCCAATGAGTCAGTTCTTCATATCAGCTGGCCAAAATATTGGAACTTTAGCTTCAACATCAGTCCTTCCAATGAACACCCAGGACTGATCTCTTTTAGGATGGACTGATTGGATCTCCTTGCAGTCCAAGGGACTCTCAAGAGACTTCTCCAACACCACAGTTCAAAAGCATCAATTCTTCGGCCTCATCTCTCTTTATAGTCCAACTCTCATATCCATACATGATCACTTGAAAAACCATACCATCACTATTGACTATTAGTAGGTGTGATCTACTCACCTACAGTCAAAAATCCTGGAGTGCAAAGTCAAGTGGGCTTTAGGAAGCATCACTGCAAACAAAGCTAGTGGAGGTGATAGATTTCCAGCTGAGCTATTTCAAATCCTAAAAGATGATGCTGTGAATGTGCTGCACTCAGTACGCTAGTAAATTTGGAAAACTCAGCAGTGGCCACAGGACTGGAAAAGGTCAGTTTTCATTCCAATCCAAAAGAAAGGCAATGCCAAAGAATGTTCAAACTACCTCACAATTGCACTCATCTCACATGCTTGCAAAGTAATGCTCAAAATTCTCCAAGCTAGGATTCAACAGTATGTGAACCAAGAACTTCCAGATGTTCAAGCTGGATTTAGAAAAAGCAGAGAAATCAGAGATAAATTTTCCAGCATCTGCTGGATCATAGAAAAAGCAGGAGAATTTCAGAAAAGCATCTACTTCTGCTTTATTGACTACATTGAAGCTTTTGACTGTGTAGATCACAACAAACTGTGGAAAGTTCCTCAAGAGATGGGAATACCAGACAACCTTACCTGTCTCCTGAGAAATCTGCATGCAGGTCAAGAAGCAACAGTTAGAACCGGACATGGAACAATGGACTGATTCCAAATTGGGAAAGGAGTATGTCAAGGGTGTTTATTGTCACCTTGCTAATAACTTACATGCAGAATACATCATGCAAAATGCCGGGCTGGATGAAGCACAAGTTGGAATCAAGATTGCAGGGAGAAATTTCAATAACCTCAGATATGCAGATGACACCAGCCTTATGGCAGAAAGTGAAGAGGAACTAAAGAGCCTCTTGATGAAAGTGAAAGAGGAAAGTGAAAAAGCTGGCTTAAAACTCATTCTGAAAACAAAGATCATGGCATCTGGTCCCATCACTTCGTGGTAAATAGATGGGGAAACAATGGAAACAGTGACAGACTTTATTTTTTGGGCTCCAAAATCACTGCAGATGCTGATTGCAGCCATGAAACTAAAAGACGCTTGCTCCTTGGAAGGAAAGTTATGACCAACCTAGAGAGCATATTAAAAAGCAGAGACATTACTTTTCCAACAAAGGTCCATCTAGTCAAGGCTATGGTTTTTCCAGTGGTCATGCATGGATGTGAGATTTGGACTATAATGAAAGCTGAGCACTGAAGAATTGATGCTTTTGAACTGTGGTGGTGGAGAAGACTCTTGAGAGTCCCTTGGACTGCAAGGAGATCCAACCAGTCCATTCTAAAGGCGATCAGTCCTGGGTGTTCATTGGAAGGACTGATGCTAAAGCTGAAACTCCAATACTTTGGCCAGCTGATGTGAAGTACTGACTGACTCATCAGAAAAAACCCTCAAGCTGGGCAAGATTGAAGGCAGGAGGAGAAAGGGGTGACAAAGGATGAGATGGTTGGATGGCATTACCGACCTGATGGACATGAGTTTGAGCAAGCTCTGGGAGTTGGTTATGGACAGCGTAGCCTGGCGTGCTGCAGTCCATGGGGTCGCAAAGAATCAGACACGACTGAGTGACTGAACTGAATGGTTTACACATAATGGTTTATAGTGATAATATATAAAGCAATAATAATATATACAGAATTATAGTTAATAATCATTATATTCTTTTCAGTTAATCTCTTTTGAGTGTGCCATCTGCTTCCACTTTTGCCTTGTATGGCACAGGTGACTGTTACAGGCAAAAAGATGCTGATGGCTTGAGCTCCAATAATAGTGCTGAAGAAGTTGAGAAGAAGGCTGATTTGAGATATATTTTGGAGGTAGAAATCAGAGGACATCCTTAGCTATTGGTGGGAAATCCTTAAGGACTGGTTGTGGAGGATGGGATAAAGAGAGAAATGGAGGGAAATTCCTGGGATTGGAGCTGATTGGTGGTGCTGTTCATTGAGGTAAGACTGTCTGAGGAAGATGGAGGCTTGTAGGAGCAGAGATGAGGAATCAAGAATTTCTTATCTGCCATGAAAAGTTTGAGTTGCTAATTAGATATCCAAATGGAGATGTCATGAAGGCCTGTAGACATATGAGTCTGAAGCTCAGTAGAGATGTTGGCTGGAGAAAGAAACATGGGTCCCATGAGTATGTTGTTGTATTTGAATGCAAGGGACAGGATGAAAACACTTCGGGAGAGATTATGTTAGGGAATTCCATTGTATGAATTGTGACGGGAGGCAGGGCCCGCCTTCCACTGCGAAAATTGAAAATGCCAGACATTCACTCCCCCTGACCCCTGGCAGTCTAGCCATGGGCAATGACCTAGGCTCAGTCAACCAAGGCCTCCTGTCCAGGACTTTGAATCTGAAGCCAGTGTTGCAAAGAAGCAAGAGACACTTCCGAATTCCTTCTGATGGCAGCAGCTGTAGCATCCAAGTTGTCGTTGGCAGTGGTTGGTGGTAGCAGTGTTAGTAGGCAGTGTCCAGTCTGTTCCTGGGTGTGAGCTTGGTTGGGATGCTGACCCCTGAACTTCCCTCAGTTTCAGAACGTTTCCAAGCCTGGCTTATCGGCCTTCCTGTCAACTCTGTTTGCTACCTGATTTCCTGCCAGTGAATTCCTTTTCTCCTTAGGTTAACCAGAGTCGGTTCCTGTTGATTGAGACTAAGAACCCTTTTAGCACAATGCCTTGAACTTGGTAGGCATCCAGCAAATATGTGCTGAACAAATGTCTGAATAAGTTTCCTCCTAACTTGAAATTAGAAGGGAGTCTCAAGCTTTTCCACCATGGCTGCCATGATCTAATGGAGAGTATCCTTTTTTGTTAATCGACAACTTTCCTTGGAGTTTTCAGAGGACAGAGAAACAAGAGGTCAGCAGCTGAAGTAACTGTCATCCTAATCTAATAGGAATAAACATGGTGACTCATGGGTGAAGTCAGTTTCCTTCTAAAAATGGCATATGGGAATTATTATTCATGGGGAATAATTCTTCTCTGGATCCTCTGGTATTTAAGGATGCTCCAGAGCAACCCACCCACCATTCCCCATATTTTGAACAGCAGTTATAGAAACCCTGTGAACTCTTGATTTTAAGATATGTAGCCACAATGAAGGGCTTCCTTGGTGGCTCAGATGGTAAATAATCTGCCTGTAATGCAGGAGACCTGGATTTGATCCCTGAGCTGGGAGGATCCCCTGGAGAAGGAAATGGCTACCCACTACTGTATTCTTGCCTGGAGAATCCCATGGACAGAGGAGCCTGATGGGCCACAGTCCATGGGGTCGCAAAGAGTCAGACATGACTTAGCGACTAACACACACAGGTACACAGACACATGTAGTCACAGTGAAAGCAAGGAAACCTTTTGTCCTTTGCAACTAGAATAAAGAGGTCACATTTTACTTCTCCAAACTTCTCAAGGTAATTCAATTCCTCCCTCTCCTCCAGTGTTTTTAAATGAAAGTCAGCTGCTGTCTTTGAAAAGACTTAAAGAAATTATTGAAACTGCTGTAGTCCAAATCTGCTGTGGTAAAAACAAACAAACAAAAAAGCATGGAATTATCCTATACTGTTCTATTTTATATTTTATCTATTTTGAGCTGCATCAGGGGCCATCTGCAAGGGCTTCTGTAAAAAAACCAACTTTCTGTTTTACATATAGCTCTGAACCCACAGAGAGGCCAGCTCCTCCGCTGTGGTGTGAACATACTCCAGGGGAGTGTATTGTCATTCAGAGCTCTTGCTGATGAAAAATGGAAATGTCAGTAGCTGGAAAAATAAGTTAATTTTGAAAGAATAACTACATCTGATACCAGATCCTGTCAATTCCACCTTAATAGCTCTCTCATGTCTATATCCTCCTCTCCACCCCACTGAGTCTTGGCCAATGCTTCTCTAATTTTCATATGGACACCTGGGGATCTTGTTATACTGCAGATTCTGATTCCACAGGTGGGGAATGGAGCCTGAGATTCTACACGTGTGACAAGTACCTAGGTGACATACACACTGCTGATCTTGGACCACACTTTGAATAACCAGGGTCTAGGCCACCATAACACATCTTATGTGGGTATTTACAGCGGCTTTCTACCCGGTCTCCTGGCTCCAGGCTTGATCTTATTTTCAACTTATTATTCCTACAGGAGATAGAAATGATTGGTTTAGAAGTTAATCCTGCTCTCACCTCCCTCCTCCCTTTATCCTCCCTCTGGGTCATCCCCGCGGAGGTGAGAGGGGGGTTCAGGAGGGGGAACTCATGTACACCTGGGGCGAATTCATGTCAATGTATGGCAAAACCAACCAATATAATATTGTAAAATAAAAAAAAATAAATTAAAAAAAAAAAGAAGAAGTTAATCCTGGATCTGTACCATTCTCATTTCTCTCCACTTAAATTCCCCCAATGGCTTCCAGTATTCTTAGAATACCACCCGGACCCCTTCCTATGGCACCAAAGGTCTCTGTGCCCGTGAGCCTCCAAATCCCACACTCCTCCACAGCACTGAGCACTCTGGTCCTCCCACATCGCTGGTGTTTTCTCATATCTCCTTGTCTTCGCAAGTCTTGCTGGTACTTCTTCAGCTGGAGCTGCTTCCATCTGTTTGCCTAGTGAATTACTCTGCTAAGGCTTTTCTTTTCCTCCACAGCTCCTGCCTCTTTCACAGAGTGGGGACCTCTCCCTATGGGTACCCTGAAAATATCTCTACCACCAATTTTATCAAACTGCATTTTAATTGTTTATATGCTTATCCCTAGTACTACTAACCTGTGAGCTTATTGAAAGCAGAGACTTCCTTTCTTCCTTCCTTCCTGCCTCCCTCCTCTTCCTCCTTCCCTCTCTCCCTTCCTTGTTTCTTCTTCTTCTCCCTCCTCTTCCCCCCTCCCTCTCTTTCTGCCTCTCTTTTCTTTCTCCCTCCTTCCCTCCCTCTCTCCCTCCATCCTTCTTCTCTGTCATACTGGAGTCCATGCCCTGCTTAGAATACCATATGGCATTATGTTCTTGGTGATTCTTTTTTTTAAAGTATTTATTTTATTTTCGGCTGTGCTTCAGGCATAGCCAAAGGCTCTAGGGGAGAATCCTCCCTTGTTGCCCCCAGGTTCTGTTAGCTTTAGATGTTCCCTAGCTTGTGGCTGCACCACTCTATTCTCTACCTCCATCCTCAAACAGCTTTCTCCTCTTCTCCTTGTTATCTGTGTCATGTTTGTCTTATATTAGGGCACATCATTAGATTTAGGTTCCAACCAGATAATCCAGATGATCTCTGAACCCTTAACCTAATTACATCTGTGAAGATCTTTTTTCCAAATAAGATTACACTCATGGGTTCAAAGGTTAGATAGTAGACATATCTTTTGAGGGTCACCGGTCAGCCTACTACAGTTGGTGACATAACATTAACAGGTCCTGCCATGACCATCTCAACTGCATTTGAGTCCCCACACTTCTGAATACTAGTCCTTTTCAAATGTGTCAGTCCTTACACAGGAAAAAGAAAAACAAAGTCAAATTGCTGCTGTTACTGCTACTGCTACTGCTGCTGCTAAGTCGCTTCAGTAGTGTCCGACTCTGTGTGACCCCATAGACGGAAGCCCACCAGGCTCCCCCGTCCCTGGGATTCTCCAGGCAAGAACACTGGAGTGGGTTGCCATTTCCTTCTCCAATGCATGAAAGTGAAAAGTGAAAGTGAAGGCGCTCAGTCGTGTCCGACTCTTCGCGACCCCACGGACTGCAGCCCACCAGGCTCCTCCGTCCATGGGATTTTCCAGGCAAGAGTACTGGAGTGGGGCACTTCTATGCTTGTGTCTATTGGCAACAAAGCAGCTGTAACTAATTCCTCACATTTAGGTAGTCACTTGGTTTTCAGTGATTTTTCATACTATTGATACTATTTGGTTTCCACAATGGCACTGTGAAGATACTGGGGCATGTTATTTCACAGATAAGTGAACAAAATCAGAGGAGTTGTCTGACTCACCTTGGATTGCTCAGTGATGTGAGGCAGATGCCAACCTGGAGCCCTTTTAATTCCTAGTCCAGGACTGACTTTCCTTCACCAGGTGGGGCCTGCTAGCATAGACTTAATTTTCTTTGCGATGAAGATAACATCCATAGAAGATGAGGGCCAGACATCTCTTTAGGAAATTAATGGACGAGCCAGGCCAATGGCTAAAACCCAAAATACCTTCAGGAGCTGGCAGATAAACTGAGTGCAGCCACCCACGTAAGGCAGACAGAGAGCATGGTGGAGCATGTGCTCATCTGGAAAGCACATGTCCCTCCTAAAGGTGTTTAAAATCAGATTTTTAGTAACTCTGATGTAGCCAGAGTTATAAACAAAACAACTCTGTTGGCCTTATTAAACCCGTAGGATACCTGTGTGTACCCTCTGACATACCAACCATCTCAATGACAGATGACAGAATGGAGGTGCAGACAGGCCAAGTAATTCACCCAAAGTCAAATCACTTGTTACTGACTGCTGAGATTAAAGAACAAACTAGTGATGACCAGTGGGGAGAGGGGAGGAGCAAGATAGGGGTAGGGGATTAAGAAGTACAAACTAATATGTATAAAATAAATAAGCTATAAGATATATTGTACAGTAGAGGGAATTGAGCCAATATTTTATAATAACTTTAATTGGAGTATAATCTATCAAAATTTGAAATCAGTATGTTGTATACCTGAAACTAATATAATACTGTGAATCAATAATACCTCAATAAAAATACATTTTAAAAATATTCGTTCCGTTCCGTCGCTCAGTCGTGTCCGACTCTATGCGACCCCGTGGACTGTAGCCTACCAGGCTTCTCCGTCCATGGGATTCTCCAAGCAAGAATACTGGAGTGGGTTACCGTTTCCTTCTCCAAGGGATCTTCCCGACCCAGGGATCGAACCCGGGTCTCCCACATTGGAGGCAGACGCTTTAACCTCTGAGCCACCAGGGGAATATTACAATGTTTTAAAAAATGAGCTCTTCTCACTCTCTGCCCAGTCCTCCTCCCATCCTTACCTGTGAGTGGCACTTCCCTCTCCACTGCCCTGATAGGCCTACCACCCTGGGATTGTGGCTCATAATCCAGGTTTTTACTATCCCTCATGGCTCAATTGGTAAAGAATCTGCCTGCAATGCAGGAGACCCAGGCTTGATTCCTGGATTGGAAAGATCCCCTGGAGATGGAAATGGCAACCCACTCCAGTATTCTTGCCTGGAGAATCCCATGGGCAGAGGAGCCTGGCAGGATATAGTCCACAGGGTCGCAAGAGTTGGACATGACTTAACGACTAAACCACCACCACTATCCCTGTGGTGCCATACTCCCTTGCTTCTCCTAATCAAAATTCCCCAAACCTTCTCCCTGTTCTTCATAGCCCTGCTCCACATTTGGTTGAAGCTGAAAAAGAAATTCATGCTAAGGCAGCAATGAGATGCAAGAGCTTAAGGTGAATTAGTGTAGCCAGTTGGGTCAGCTGTTATGCCAAGTCAAGGATTCAGTCTGTTTATTGCAAAGCCATTAAGGAAAGCAATATATCATCATGAGGAAGAGTTTGGGATCTCTAGTTATAGAGACCTGCATTCAAATCCTGACTGTGTGACTTTGGGATAGTTACTCACCCTCTCGGTGCCTTAGGTGCATTCTCTGAAAAATGGTTATTATACTCATTTCTTTTTCCTAGCACTACTGCGAGGATTAGAGAGAGTATATGCAAAGCTCTTAACACAGTGTTTGGCATTTGGTAATTCATCGGAAATGATAGATTTTGAAAATAAAATCTTAGATCATAAGAAAAGATTTATCTCATATGAGCATTCCTTGGCAGTCTAGAAGCTTCTGTGCTCCAGGCCT
This sequence comes from Moschus berezovskii, assembly GCF_049115385.1. NCBI lineage: Eukaryota > Metazoa > Chordata > Mammalia > Artiodactyla > Moschidae > Moschus > Moschus berezovskii. Next base: position 126,250,818 of record NC_142488.1, on the reverse strand, counting down.
GACTGAGGTTCAGAAGAGAAGGGTGAGGAGGGAGAAAAAGTCCTCTTGGTCAAATGGTGTTCCCACATGCTAATGTATATAGAGAGTTACCACCATCACATCATCTTTTTGTAAGCAAGAGGTTTTTCATGTATTTTAACCATAAATGGGAGTTCCTTGGCAGGGCTATTTTGTGATGGACCAAGAATAAATTCATAGGAAGAGAGTAATCATGGAATAGACAAATTGGAGCCAATAGGCAGAATTTGGGATGTGAGCCAGAAAATACTAAGAGGCCAGAGATAGACAATAAATAAAGCACAAGTGAAAGAAAAGAAGGACAGACTCCATAACTCTGTGTTCTGCTCAAGATTTCTTATCAATAACTGAAATAAAGACCAGAGGACAAATTCATTGAATTTGGGAGGGGCATATAACTTGGAAGGGATGGTTAAATAGCTTATATGACAGAATTAGGTTTCAAAAAGACCCAGAAAGAAATCTGACTTCCTGGTCTAATCAACATGGAAAAATCCCTCTAACGACTAAAAAAAAAAAACCTGACATAAAAAATTATATATAAAGACTTTAAAAGGTCTAAAGAAGAAGATGGACTTGATTAGGGACCCCAGTACGTCAGGAAGGACAAAGCCGTGAGTTCTCTGGGTTTCCCCTTGCCTCTGATGTATCCAGAACAGAGAGTCAGGAAAGTCTGCAACCTGGAACCATCAACAGGCACAAACAAGAAAAGTTCCTTGAGGGGCTTTCTCTCCCTACCCAAAGGACTAGAAAAAGGGTGGCCTAATGGAGATCCAACCAGTCCATCCTAAAGGAGATCAGTCCTGGGTGATCATTGGAAGGACTGATGCTGAAGCTGAAGCTCCAGTACTTTGGCCACCTCATGCAAAGAGTTGACTCACTGGAAAAGACTCTGGTGCTGGGAGGGATTGGGGGAGGGAGAAGAAGGGGACGACAGAGAATGAGATGGCTGGATGGCACCACCGACTCCATGGACATGAGTTTGAGTGAATTTTGGGGGTTGGTGATGGACAGGGAGGCCTGGTGTGCTGTGATTCATGGAGTCGCAAAGAGTTGGACACGACTGAGAGACTGAACTGAACTGAATGCAACAGAAAACCTTTTTGACAACACCTGCCCCATCCCAGCTAAACACCAGTCTGTGTGTCTACACCTCCACCTATACCACACTGAATGGATTACTGAAGCTATATAGTAAGGCTTCCATGGGATGGTAGCATTATCTCTCCCAGTTCATGCTTCTTTTTCAAAACTGGTTTAAGCTCAAGTTCTTGCCTTTCCATTTCAAGTGGGTGCTTATATTATTGATTTGCTTTATTTCTTCTTGTCTAATGTAGTGCTATAAATTCTAATGTAGAATTTAGTGCTGTAAATTTCCCTTCAGTACTACTGTAGTTGTGTCCCACAAATTTTAATGTGTTATTCTTTCATTGTCATTTTGTACAATGTTTTGTTTGATTTCCCTTGAGCCTCCTTCTTTGACCCATGGATTATTTAGAACTATGTTGCTTAGTTCCCAAGTGTTTGGAGATTTTTTATTATCTTTGTGTTAGTTTCTAGTTTCTAGTTGGTTTATAGTTTGATTCCACTGGGGCTAGAGAGCACACTCTGTGTGATTGGAACTCTTTTAAATTTGTTGGGGTTTGTTTTATGGCCAAAGATAGAGTCTATCTTGATGAAAGTTCCATGGGCACTTCAAAAGTATGTGTATTCTGCTATTATTGGCCAGACGGTTCTATAAATGTCCATTAGATACTGTTGGTTAATGATACTGTTGACTTCTTCTGTACCCTTGCTGATTTTCTATCTAATTTTTCTATCAATTGCTTAGCATATGGCACTGAAGTCTCCAACTATAATTGTGGATCTCCTGTCCCTCCTTTCAGCTGTATTAGTGTTTGCTTCATGTAGATGAAACTCTGTTGTTTGATGAATACATGTTTAGCATCACTGTCTTCTTCATGGATTGATCCTTTTATCCATAAGTACATTTCCTCTTTTAGGTGATGTTTCTGTTTTCATTTGAAGTTTACTCTATATGACATTAATACAGCCACTCCTACTTTTACAGAAAATTAATCAGTGTGCAATATATCTTTTCCTACCCATTTACTTTCAACCTACTTATGCTGTTATGATTGAAGTGGGTTTCTTGGAGAGAGCATTAAGTTGGGTCATGCTTTTTAATTTACTCTACCATTCTCCTTTAAATTAACAGATTTAAACCAACTAAATCTAATACAATTATTGATGTTAGGATTTAAATCTGTTAGTTTATTGTTTTCTCTTTGTTCTGTTTTTTCTTGCCTACTTATGGATCACTTGAACATTTTCTAGAATGACATTTTGACTTATCTGTATTTGATGCTTTTGAACTGTGGTGCTAGAGAGGACTCTTGAGAGTCCCTTGGACAGCAAGGAGATTAAGCTAGTCAATCCTAAAGGAAATGAGCCCTGAATATTCATTGGAAGGACTGGTGCTGAAGGTGAAGCTCTAATATTTTGGCCACCTGATGTGAAGAGACAGCTCATTGGAAAAGACCCTAATGTTGGGAAAGATAGAAGGCAGAAGGAGAAAGGGATGACAGAGGATGAGATGGTTGGATGGCATCACCGACTCAATGGACATGAGTTTGAACGAACTCTAGGAGATGGTGAAAGACAGGGAGCAGTCCATGGAGTGGCAAACAATCAGACATGATTCAGTGACTGAACAACAACAATATTTGAAAAATGAAGAGGATAAATTATCCTACCAACATTCTCTTTATGATGACATATAAATTCTCTAAGATGATACAGGCTTTCTCTCCAATGCTAATCTTTAACATTGTTATTTCTATCAACAGGCTGTCCAGGCCAATATAGGATTTTTCTATCATGCTTTCCAAAAATTTTCCAGCCTCCACTCATTACCCACTTACAAAGTCACTTCCACGTATTTAGTCATTTGTTACAGCAGCACTTCCCTGATAGAAAATCTATATCACTAAGGTTTCAGAGAAACAGAACCAATGTAAAATATATTTTGAGATTTATTGCAGGAAATTGGCTTATGCGATTGTGGGGGCTGACTAGACAAGTCTGAATTCCACAGAGTAGACCAACAGGAAGGGAATTCTTGGGACTCTCAGTCATGAGTTGAAGCTGCTGTCCAGAGGCAGAATTTCTTCTTCAGGGAAACCTTAACTCTACTGTCAAAAGCTTTCACCTGATTGAACTAGGCCCACCCAGATTATCTAGGATAACGTCCCTTACTCAAAGTCATCTGATTATACACATTTACCACATCTACAAAATATTTTCATAGCAACATCTAGATTAGTATTTGATTGAATAATTGGGGTCTGTAGCCTAGCCAAGGACACATGAAACTGGCCATCATAGACTGTAAATCGCCACATTCATCTTTTAAAACTGTTTGATGGCATATACTAAAGTTAAACCTATATGTCCTTTATGACCCAGCAAGTATCCTTCTAGGTTTAGACCTAAAATAAACCCATATATTCACCAAAAGTCACGTAAAAGAATGTTCATGACAGCATTTATTTGTATTAGCTTGAAATTGGAAACAACCCAATTCTCCATCAATGGGAGAATGAATTAACAAAGTGTGGCAATACATTCAATGAACTACTACTTAGCAACAAAAAAGGACTCTCACAGACATAATGGATGAGTCATTCATCAATATGAATGACTTTGAAAGAAAGTCATTCAAAGTTGAGTACATTCTGTATGAGTCCATTTATATCAAGTTCAAAACCAGGCAAAACTCATCTACAGTGTTAGAAATCAGAATAGTAGTTATTTGAGGTGGGAGTTACTGACTGGAAAGAGGCACAGGGGAGCCTTTTGGGCGCTGGTAATGTTCTGTTTCTTGATCTGAATGGTGGTCACAGTGATGTGTGTGTGTGAATGTGTGTATGCCATGAGTGAAGATCAATCAAGCTGTATAATTAAAACCTATGTGCTTAAATTATAGCTTAAGAAAAAATTAAAATAGTAAAAACATCCAGACAAGCTAGGAAAATGAGTTTAAACTAATAAAAACAGTCTTTAATGTCTAACAATTTTAAAGTAGAGCCTGAAGAAGACCTGATTTGGCAGCATGGGGAAAGACTTGGGGGCTTCAACTGATCACAAGTTCTGTGAGTAAGCAATATGACGTGGCAGTTTTAAAAGTGCAAGTAATTTAATTCACTTTAACAGATACAAAGTCGCTCTTATATTTCATCTTGTTGGTTCCAGCCCATCATTTTCAAATCTCTTTGGATCTTAATTCTGTTATGTAGGACAAAATGGGGTTGTAGAAAGAACACTTGGAAAATAAAGTCTTGGAATAATCTTTCTAACTAAGACAACAATCTAAAGTTGAGCAAAAGTCCAATGAGTTGTTTTCTTTGTAACTGGACTTAGATTTAGAGACCAGATGCAACACATTTCAAAAGTTGTTGACAAATTTAAGAGGAACCAGAGGCCAAGAGTTAGGATGTTAATGAGAAGTAACCCTGCCATATATGGAAGCGCTTGAGACAAACAACTAAGGAAGGATGTGGAAGAGTTTTTATTCTGAATATTGGAAGGGCTGGCATATGAAAAAGGGCATATCTGTTCACCACTAAGGATGGAGCTAAAGCTGCAGTAAGTGTAACCATGAAACTGACCTGGTTCCACTATATTAAGAAGGAAGCTTAAAAATCAACATTCAGAAAACTAAGATCATGCATCTGGTCCCATCACTTCAAAGTAAATAGATGGGGAAACAGTGAGAGACTTTATTTTTGGGGGTTCCAAAATCACTGCAGATGGTGATGGCAGCCATGAAATTAAAAGACAATTGCTCCTTGGAAGAAAAGCTATGACCAACCTAAACAGCATATTAAAAAGCAGAGGCATTACTTTGCAAACAAAGGTCTGTCTAGTCAAAGCCATGGTTTTTCCAATATGTATGGATGTGAGAGTTGGACTATAGAGAAAGCTGAATGCCGAAGAATTGTTGCTTTTGAACTGTGGTGTTGGAGAAGACGTTTGAGAGTCCCTTGGACTGCAAGGAGATCAACCCAGTCAATCCTAAAGGAAATCAGTCCTGAATATTCATTGGAAGGACTGATGCTGAAGTTGAAGCTCCAAATACTTTGGCCACCTGATATGAAGAACTGACTCATTGGAAAAGACCGTGATGCTGGGAAAGATTGAAGATGGGAGGAGAAGGGGATGACAGAGGATGAGATGGTTGGAAGGCATCACCGACTCAATGGACATGAGTTTGAGTAAGCTCTGGGAGTTGGTGATGGACAGGGAAGCCTGATGTGTTGCAGTCCATGGGGTCACAAAGAATTGGACATGACTGAGTGACTGAACTGAACTTTCATGCTAGGGTCTTTGTGAAAGAAGGAGAGCTGGGGACTTCCCTGGTGGTCCAGTGGCTAAGACTCCGTGCTGTCAATGCAGGGGACCCAGATTCAATCCCTGGTCAGGGAATTAGATCCTGCATACCACAACTAAGGCCCAGTGTAGCGAAATAAACATTAAAATAAAAGAGAGTTGGCCATCATTCAAGAGTTTAACCAGTTGCTGAATGACCTTGGGCTAGGCGGTTTTCAGAGGAGTCCAGGTGCATTGTGCTTCTTTCCAGATATGCAGAAGCAAAGAATATCACTGAGGGGAAGGAAGGTGAAGTCTCAAAGAAAGGAAAATGTTGACACCTATGTTCAATCATTGGGCTTCCCAGGCTGCGCTAGTGGTAAAGAACCCAACTGACAATGCAGGAGATATCAGAGATGAGGGTTCAATCCCTGGGTTGGGAAGATCCCCCAGGGGAGGGCATGGCAACTCACTCCAGTATTCTTGCCTGGAGAATCCCATGGACACATGAGCCTGGCAGTCTATGGTTCATAGGGTCACAAAGAGTTGGACACGACTGAAGTAACTTAGCACGAACATATGGTTAATCATTACTCTCCATTTGCAATCTCTTAAATGTGGTCATTTGGGATGCCTGTAAAGGTAAAGCATCATATATTTTTAACTAGAAATGGATCAGAAATAGAAAGTAAGGTTGTTGTAACTTCCCTGAGGTGCTTCTGTAAAATGGAGCCAATATCAACCTTCAGCATTATGTTTCCAGAAAAGAGAGATCACTTTCAAATGCTGTCTAAACCCTCCAGTTTATTTATAGGACCACGCATTTAAAAATCTTGCCTCTGTGAAGCAGCATAGAAAACACCTTATTGTGACTATTTTTGAGAATGTTCGCTTTAACTACAATCCTCTTGTCCCTCCCAAACTAAAGTCCAGCTATGTAGAGAATCCACCAGATCTTTATGCTCATGATAAAGTGACCTTGCTTTCACTGTGTTTAATTTAGCAGTTTTGTTTAGTTGCTAAGTCATGTCCTATTCTTTCATCACCCCATGGACTGTATTCCGCCAGGCTCCTCTGTCCATGGGATTGTCCAGGCAAGAATACAGAAATGAGGTGCCATTCCCTTCTCCAGGGGATCTTCCTGACCCAGCGATCAAGCCCGGGTCTCCTACATTGCAGGCAGATTCTTTACCGCTGAGCCACCAGGGAAGCTTATTTAATTTAGTAAAGTTGGCATCAAATATAAAGGATTATGCCAGCAATTGTTGGTCAATCTGACCCTGTCCAGAATACAATGCTTATTTTATTATATGGCTGCAAAAATATTGTCACAAGTATCTGTGACTATCTGTAAAGTACATAAAGTTATTAAAACACATTCTTTTACTGAAGCAGTACAAAACATTACATAAACAAATCAAGCTAGAAGCAAGCATATTTCATTTGCTTAACTAGCACTAAGGAAGTCACCGAAGCAAAGCATCTGATGGGCTGGCAGGCAGAAGGGAGACAATTTCAGGGATGGTAGGACATGATAAATTGCTGTACATAATTTTCACTCCAGAAAATAATTAATCTCCCACTCTCATCACATTGTTCTTTCGATGCATATGTCAGTTCCATCATCTCCAGTGCCTCAGCAAGACCAAGTTTGTCCTTTATGGCTGGAATTCCAAAGATGAAAAATCATGAAAATAAAATAAACTCACAAAGCACAGCCTAATTTTGGACATCTTCTAAAATGTAAATGTCATTATTTGGGTCCCTTTTACTTGTTTTCATGGAGAGTCTAGAGCGCCCCATAGAATAATACCGTTTTGAGACAAGGCAGCTTGAGAGGAGGTATAAGCATCCACACCGTGACCCAGTGGAGGCTTGGTTTAGAGTTCTAGCACTTATCAGATGTGTGAGTTTGAACAGTTCACTTAACTCTTCCTCATCTGCAAAATATGGATATAATATGACTGATTTCTTAGGGTCGTTAAGAAAAGGGTGTGCCATCATGTAAGGTGTCTATACACCATTTGTGTCTGTTGTTAGTAAATGGTACTTGGTATTAGGATTCAGTGGTTTAACGAATATTTATTGAGCACCTATTTGCCTAGCACTGTTCTAGGTGCTTGGAACACAGTAGTGAATAAAGAAACCAAAGTCCCTTCATTGTTCTAATTCTCTGAAAAATACCATTGGTAGCTTGATAGGGATTGCATTGAATCTTAATAGATTTTAAATCAACTGAAAGGAAACAAATACAAAAAAAGAAAGTAAAAAGTGTAGCTTGTCAGAAAGTGATAATGACTATGGAAAAGTCGTGGCAGGGAAATTGAAGATGGAGAGCTGGGGTTCAGAGTGGGGTTGCAGGCTTTGATGGGTGGTCACCTACGATGGTGACATGTAAGCAAAGATCTGAAAGAGGTGAATGAGTGAGCCAGGAGCCAGGAGGCTATCTTCAAGAAGTATGTTTCAGGCAGAGGGAACAGCAACTCGAAAATCCTGAAAGAGAAATGTATGTGGGGTGTTTAGAATAGCAGGGAGGTCAGTGTAGAGTGGTATGAATGATGGGGAGAGGAGGAGGAAATAAGGTCAGAAAAGTAATGCAGACAAGATCATGTAAGGCCACATATTGTCTGGCATGTTGTAGCAGGTGCTATGTATGTAAAAAAGTATACTTATATAAGATCAGCATCATTACCAGACACAAATATTTAAAGAAGCACCTTTTTCTGAGTTAAAAGCTATAGAAGGCACAGGGTGAGAGCAGAGAGATTTTTAAAATAACCAGATGAGAGACGATAGCAGCTGAGACAAGAGAAACTGCAGTGGAGGTTGTGAGACATGGTCAGATTCTGGCTATAGTTTGAAGTTAGAGTCAACAGAACTTTCTGATTTAGTAAACATGGGGTGTGAGTGAAAGAGAGGAGTCAAAGATGAATGCAAGGTTTTTGTGCCCCAGTAACTGGAAGGTTGGGCCTGTTGTAATCTGACCTGAAGACCATACAGGTGGAGCAGATTCTAGGAGATCGGCAACTTCTTTTGACCATGTTAAAGTCTGTGATGTCTGTTAGACACCCAAGCGGACAGGTTAAGTAGGAAGTTGGATAACCAAGTCTAGCATTTGGGGCAGAGGTCCATGCTGGTATTATCAGTGTATGAATTGTGTTAAAAGTCATGGAACTGGATCACTAAGGAGTAAGGACAAAGAGGAAGAGGAGCTGAGCCCTGGAACACTCCAATGTTAAGAAGTCAGGGAGAAGAATAGGCAAAGTCATGGAGATGGAAAGTAGATATATGGTTGTCAGGGGCTGAAGGTAGGGATGGAGACTGACTGTTGATGGTTAAGGGGTTACTTTGGGGGGAGATGAAAATATTCTGGAACTGGATCATTGTGATGATTGCCAACTCCGTGACTATCCTGTAAACCACTATAAAAGGGTAAATCTTATGGTATATGAATTAAATCTCACTTTCAAAAAAAGAAGTTGGAGAGAAGAGGAGGATTCAACAAAGGAGACTGAGGAGTGGTCAGTGAGGTGGAAAGAAAACCAAGACAGTGGACTGTCCTGGAAAGAAAGAGGAAAAAATGTTTCAATAGAAGCATATCAAATGCTGTGGAGACCTTGCCTACATTGCAGCTACATCATTGTATTTAACATCACGAAGGTCACTGATGATCCTGAGAAGAGCCATTTAGCTGGAACAGTGGGATTGAAGCCTTGACTGGAGTGAGATAGGGGAAAAAATCCATTGGTCACTGTTGGAGGATGATGGGGATCCAACTCATTATTTTGAAAACTGGAAAATAGAAAGAATCAACCCCCTCTCCTGCCTTTCGAGGAAAATGGTACCACTATAAAATCATACAGCAGATGAGGGGGCATTTTTCTCTATAGAAGTATTTCTAGCTAAAAAATGAAGATAGGATGATGGAATTCTAATAATGCCATGTTGCAATCCTCAGTGAAAATCTATGCATTAGATTAGCAATATTAGCAATAACTGCTAACATCAACCAGGAGGCATTATCATACTCCTGTACCTCTTAAAGGAAGCACATGCAACCATCAATGAAGCAGTCTTTCTTTAAAAAATATCAAACTAAATCTGATTAAACCTCTAGATTTGACTACCAATGTACAGAAAACACAAGAGACAAAGGAGTATGTTAAATAAAACTACAGGGCTGCAGTCAGTAAGCTAGAGGACGTGGAGGATTTTAAAGGATAAACAAGTTCTTTCCAATCAATGAATTCTAGGGGCAAAAAGAGAGATAGAAGTGGAATACTGATGACACTAAATGCTGGCAAGGATTTAGAGAAGCAGGAACTCTCATTCATTGCTGGTGGGAGTGTAAAATGGTACAGTCACTTTTGAAGACAGTTTGGTGATATCTTACAAAATGAAACATACTCTTACCATATGATCCAATAATCATGCTCCTTGGTATTTATCCGAAGGAGCTAATTTATATCACATGGATATTTATAGCAGCCTTATTCATAATTGTCAAAACTTGGAAGCAAGCAACCAAGATGTCCTTCAATAGGGGAGTGGATAAATAAACTGTGGTACATCCAGAAAATGGAATATTATTCAGCATTTGAAAAGAAATGAGCTATAAAACCATGAAAAGACTTGAAGGAACCTTAAATGCATATTACTACATGAAAGAATCCTATCTTTTAAAGCTATATACTGTCTGATTCCAACTATATGATATTCTGGAAAAAGCAAAACTCTGGAGACTGAAAAGATGAGTGGTTGCCAGGGGCAGGGTATGATGAATAGACAGAACACAGGAAAATTTTAGGGCGGTGAAAATACTCCACATGATATTATAATGATAGATACATGTCATACATTTGCTCAGATCCATAGAATGCACCACACAAAAAACAAACCCTAATGTAAACTATAAACTGTGGTTGATAATGATGTGTCAATATACATTCATCAATTGTAACAAATGTCCCACTCTGGTGGGGGATGTTAATAGGGGAGCTCTGCATGTGTGGGGGTGGGGGTACATGAGAAATCTCTTTATCTTCCTCTTATTTAACTATGGACCTAAACCTGCTGTAAAAAATAGTCTTAAAAAAATCCATCATGCCATGTGTCAACTTGACTGGGGAACAGTGCCCAAGGGTTCAGTCAAACATTGTTCTCGATGTTTCTGTGAGGGTATTTTCGGATAAGATTTCCATTTAAATGGGTGGCCTTTGACTAAAGCAGATTGTCCTCCATAACATGGGTGGGCAGCATCCAATCAGTTGAAGGCCCTAAGAGAACAAATGGCTCACCTCCCATGAGCAGAAGGGAGTTCTGCCAGCTTACTGCCTTTGGACTTCCTCTGCAGCACTCATCCTTCCTGGCTGGTCAGCAGACTGCCTTTGGATTTTAACTGCAACTCTTTCCTGAGTCCTCACCTAGCCAGTCTCTCCCACCAGATTTGGGATTCACCACCCTTATGGCAGAAAGTGAAGAGGAACTAAAAAGCCTCTGGATGAAAGTGAAAGAGGAGAGTGGAAAAGTTGGCTTAAAGCTCAACATTCAGAAAACTAAGATCATGGCATCTGGTCCCATCACTTCATGGCAAATAGATAGGGAAACAGTGGAAACAGTGTCAGACTTTATTTTTGGGGCTCCAAAATCACTGCAGATGGTGATTGCAGCCATGAAATTAAAAGACGTTTACTCCTTGGAAGGAAAGTTATGACCAACCTAGATAGCATATTAAAAAGCAGAGATATTACTTTGCCAACAAAGGTCTGTCTAGTCAAGGCTATGGTTTTTCCCGTGGTCATGTATGGGTGTGAGAGTTGGACTGTGAAGAAAGCTGAGTGCCAAAGAATTGATGCTTTTGAACTGTGGTGCTGGAGAAGACTCTTGAACGTCCCTTGGACTGCAAGGAGATCCAACCAGACCATCCTAAAGGAGGTCAGTCCTGGGTGTTCATTGGAAGAACTGATGCTGAGGCTGAAACTCCAATACTTTGGCCACCTCATGCGACGAGCTGACTCACTGGAAAAGACCCTGATGCTGGGAGGGATTGAGGAAGGAGGAGAAGGGGACGACAGAGGATGAGATGGTTGATGGCATCACCAACTCGATGCACATGAGTTTGGGTGAACTCCGGGAGTTGGTGATGGACAGGGAGGCCTGGAGTGCTGAATTCATGGGGTCACAAAGAATGGGACACGACTGAGCCATTGAAGTGAACTGAACTGAAGCCTCTGTAATCCTGTAAGCCAACTCCTTAAGATAAATCTCTTTATATAGTCACATCCTATTGGTTCTGTTTCTCTGGAGAACACTGACTAACAGAGCATCTAATGCTGTATCCTTTGGTCTGCACCTGATTCTTTTTTGTTTAATAAATATCAATAAGGTTTTTAAAAAATCCAACAGAGGAATTTCAATATATTGCTTTACACTTTTCTGGATCTATGGTATCTAGAAATCTTTGATGGTACAATTGGAATTTGCTTTCATGGAATTACATTTGTAAGGAATTCTCAAGATTAGATTTTTATTACAAAGTTTTTATGTTCCTCTTGGACATTAGAACTCAGCCATTGTTCAAGGCAACACTCCTTTAGTCTTAACTTTGTACAGTTTCCATTTTCACTGCCCTTTTGAACTTTATGCCTTCCTTGCTAACATCTTTCTGCATCTTTTCCATATATGTATTATAAATTAATGAGAAAGAGACACAGAGAAAGAGAGAGACAGAGAGATGTGATATGAATGGGAGGAGGGAATTTGGAGGCAATGAGTATAGACAATTCTTTTAAGGCACTTTAGCATGAAAGGGAAGAGAAAAATGAAAAATGGTGCAGTTGTTAGAGAAGAAAATGAGTCAAGAGACATGTTTGTCAGAAATATAGATCAATGGAACAAAATAGAAAGCCTGGAGATAAATCCATGCACCTATGGGCACCTTATCTTTGACAAAAGAGGCAAAAATATACAATGGAGAAAAGACAGTCTCTTCAACAAGTGGTGCTGGTCAACTACATGTAAAAGAATGAAACTAGAACACTTTTTAACACCATACACAAAGATAAACTCAAAATGGATTAAAGACCTAAATGTAAGACCAGAAACTATAAAGTTCTTAGAGGAAAACAGAGGCAGAACACTCTGTGACATAAATCACAGCAAGATCCTCTATGACCCACTTCATAGAGTAATGGACATAAAACCAAAAATAAACAAATGGGACCTAATTAAACTTAAAAGTTTTTGCACAACAAAGGAAACTATAAGCAAGGTGAAAAGAAAACTCTCAGAATGGCAGAAAATAACAGCAAACAAAACAACTGACAAAGAATTAATCTCCAAAATATACAAGTAGCTCAATACCAGAAAACAAACAATCCAATCAAAAAGTGAGCAGAAGACCTAAACAGACGTTTCTCCAAAGAAGACATACAAATGGCTAATAAACACATGAAAAGATGATCAGCATTGCTCATTGTTAGAGAAATGCAAATCAAAACCACAATGAGTTATCATCTCACACCAGTCAGAATGGCCATTATAAAAAACTGTACAAACAATAAATGTTGGAGAGGGTGTGGAGAAAAGGGAACCCTCTTACAGTGTTGATGGGAGTGCAAACTGATACAACCACTTTGGACAATAGTCTGGAGCTTCCTTAAAAAACTAGGAATAAAACTACCATACAGGGACTTCCCTGCTGGTCCAGTGGTTAACACTTCGCCTTCCAACGCAGAGGGTGCGGGTTCAATCACTGGTCGGGGAGCTAAGATCCTATATGCCCTATAGCCAAGAAACCAGAACATAAGCAACAGAAGCAATATTGTAACAAATTCAATAAGGACTTAAAATTAAAAACAAACAAACAAACTACCATACAACCCAGCAATCCTACTACTGGGCATATGCCCTGAGGAAACCAGAGTTGAAAAAGATGTATGTACCCCAGTGTTCATTGCAGCACTACTTACAATAGCTAGGATATGGAAATAACCTATATGTCCATCAGCAGATGAATGGATAAAGAAGTTGTGGTACATATACACAATGAAATATTACTCAGATATAAAAAGGAATGCACTTGAGTCAGTTCTAATGAGGTGGATGAACCTGGAGTCTATTATACAGTATGAAAAAAGTCAGAAAGAGAAAGACAAATACTGTATTTTAACACATACATATGGAATTTAGAAAGATGGTACCGACAATCCAGTATGCAGGGCAGTGAAGGAGACACAGACATCAAGAACATACTTTTGGACTCTGTGGGAGAAGGAGAGGGTGGGATGATTTGAGAGAACAGCCTTGAAACATATACATTACCATATGTAAAACAGATAGCTGTTGGGAGTTTGATGTATGATGCAGAGCACCCAAAGCTGGTACTCAGTGACAACCTGGAGGCATGGGGTGGGGAGGGAGCTGGGAGCGGTGTTCAGGAGGGAGGGGAGACATTTAGACCTATGGCCGATTCATGTCAATGTATGTCAAAAAATTACAACATTGTGCAGTAATTATCTGCCCATTAAAATTTTAAAAAGATATTAAAAAGAGACATGTTTGTTCACTGAACAGAATGATGTGGTAGAGCAGGAAAAATGACTTGCTTGGAAGAGAGATAGGGGATTGTTATAGCTAAGCCCTTCAGTAGGTAACAGAGGGTAGGGATCTAGTGAGGAATTGGAATGGCTGCCCTTAGAGAGAACACATACATTTTCCAAAGTAACAGATTTGGTTGTGGGAGCTTTAGGAAGTTCTTTTTCTCTTCGGCTCACTTCTGTTTTCTCAATAAAATAGGACACTGGATCACTAGCTGAGAGTGAAAATGGGAGAAGAGGTGTTGGAGGCTTAAGGAGAGAGGAATAGATGTGACATGGTCTTCCACAGTGGGCTTCCCCAGTGGCTCAGAGGTTAAAGTGTCTGCCTCCAATGCGGGAGACCCGGGTTCGATCCCTGGGTCGGGATGATCCCCCGGAGAAGGAAATGGTAACCCACTCCAGTATTCTTGCCTGGAGAATCCCATGGATGGAGAAGCCTGGTAGGCTACAGTCCACGGGGTCGCAAAGAGTCGTTCACGACTGAGCGACTGAACGGAACGGAACGGTCTTCCACAGCAGTTGGAGAGTGAATCTGTAGGAAAATAGTTTGGTTGCCAGACAACTCCAAGGATCCACTTGTGGCTAGCGGCCATGAATTTAAAGTGAGATCAGATAACGTGGTTTTGCATTTTCCTTCAGCCACAGTTCAGCTGCAGGTGCAGAGCAGGTAGAGAGGTGCACTTAACCAGGTTTGGGTTTTGCCAAGTAAGTCTGCAGATATGAGAAGGGCATTAAGCTGGAGTGTACGCAAGAGAATGATTACAATGATCGAGACTGGAGTGCAGGTTCAGTAAGGAGGGGACAGAAGACATCGAGAAGATACAGGACAGGGAAAAGGTAGCGGGATCAATGGATGGGAAGTTTCATGGGGGCAAAAGATAGTTGGGAGTGAGCTGGACAGACAGGAGATGCTAGACTCCTATCTAGGCTTGCAATGAAACATTGTAAAATTGGGTAGAAAAATTGGTAATGACCAGGTCTAGGATATGGTCATGGAATTGAGAGGCTGGGGTGGGGCTGAGGGCAAACAAGATCACTGGAGGAAAGGAGATCAAGGAACTGAGAGGCTAGGGTGGATACCAAACTGGCTATGATGGTGTTAGTGGAAGAGGCTATGGTTGCGGTGGCAGCTCCATACGGAGTTCAAATGTCTCCCCATCTGAGAATTCTGCTTTGACTCCTGAGATTCAATGAGCCTCTCCCACACCTGTCTCTTCCCCTTCCCATCACTGTGCATCCTATTACTTTATTTTGCTTTCTTTAATGCACTCATCATTGTCTGGAAAGATCATGCTTCTTCAGTTACTTTCTGTCTCCTTATTTTCTGCCTTTTAAGCCAGAATCCAATGAATTTGTCTTCTCCAATGCTTCCTCCATGTGCTGTGCTTAGTTGCTGAGTCATGTCTGACTCTTTGCGACCCCATGGGCTGTAGCCTGCCAGGCTCCTCTGTCCATGGACTGCTCCAGGCAAGAATACTGGAGTGGGTTGCCATGCCCTCCTCCAGGGGATCTTCACAACCCAGGGATCAAACCCAGGTCTCCCGCATTGCAGGCAGACTCTTTTATTGTCTGAGCCACTTTTCTCCATATACTGTACTTAATAACTGGCCATTAGAAAATAATGAAAAAAGCTTGAATGAGTTTGATCATGCATATGCTGCCTCCTCAGCCTACAGGAGGGGCCTTAATGAAGCCTTTGCAAAGTTGGGTGAACAGGATTCATTTAGGGTAGGTTGAGCCTGTGTCAGCTGGTGAGGGTTTCTGGGAAGGGGGTTTTTGCAAAAAGCAGAGGACTAGTGATGAGTCCTCAATTTCTGTAAAGTGTGGCTAGTATTTTTTGCATTCAGGGGAGTGTTGACTGTTACATGTTGAATGAATACAGAATTCCCCCCAAGGGGCTCCTTGTGCACATCCTATGGAAGGTTCAAGCTTAGTTTCCAGCCAGCAGAGGAGTAATGCGACCTTGGGCTGACCTCCAGCTGCAAAATGTTGCCTTTCCTCTGGGGCTCTATCTTCACCTTTCCACATCCCATTCTTTTTTATCTCCACTGACTCCAATCAGGCTTCACCTCCCCTTCCTCTACTGAAATAGGTCCAGTCAAGGACACCAGAGACTTCCTGCATCCAGTCATTCTACTGTCTCTGCCTCAATGCTCAGTGGCAGCCTGAGACACATAGACAGCTCTCCCCTCCCTGAAACATTTTCTTCTCTCAGCTGCTGTGAGATACCTAGGTTTTACCCCACCCACCCATCTCGGGAGCTACTCCTTCTCCTCTGCTTGACCTCTAAATGTGGTGTGAGGGCCTCAGGGCTCAGTCTCTGGTGTTCTTTTCTCTGCCTTCATCCTGCTTCTGACTATTTCCCTCGGCTTTGCCTCTCTACTCCTATGGTCTCCACTGCCACCACCTCCATCCACCTCCTGACAGCTCTTACAACTCCAAGACTCTTCTCTGGGCTCCAGACTTCAGTATTTCTGTCTGCCTACTAGACATCACCTCAAATTCAAACATCCAGAACAAAGCTATGCATCTTCCCTCCACCCCTCACCAAATCTCCTCCTCTGCGTTGCTCATCTCTTTAAATGGCACCAATATAGCTCCAATAGCTCTGGCCACAAACCTAGCAGCAGCATCAATTCCTCTTTCTCCTCCCCCACCTCAATTTACAAATCCATCATCAAGCCCCATCAGTCTTACCTTCTAAATAGCTCAGGATTCCATCTACTTGTCTACATCTCCACTCATTACCCCAGCCAAGCCAGCATCCTCTCTCACTTGCATGGCATGTCCTAACTGATCTTCCTGCCTCCGCTCTTGCTCCCCCACTGCAACCAGATCAATGGTGGTTTCAAAACATAAATTGGATTGTATCTCTCTCCCACTCAATACTGTTTAATGGTTCTTCCATTGTCATCAGAATACAAATCCCAAATCCATGACATGCCCAAGTTACCTCTCTCTGGTATCCCCTGCATGACTCCTTCCTCTTTCTCAAACTTTGTGAACTTTTCTTTGTCCCTCAGTTTTGCACAGTGAGCCCAGGCCCTTCACATGTGTTGCCCGTCTTCTCCCGTATTCAGCTTCACCTTCTTGACCTAGCTAACTTCTCCTCATCCTTTATGTCACAGCTCAAATGCCACTTCCTCTGGGAATCCACACTGACCCTCACATTCAGCCTTCAGGGTCCTTGCTCTATCTTTCTAGAGCACACTACATGTCCTCCTTGTCATAGCAATGATCTGGCTGCATTGTAACTGCCAATTTTCCATCTCTCCATCTAGACTAGAAGCTCTGGAGGGCAAGAAATTCTAGTCTTTTGTTCCCCTCTGGATGCCATGTGTCTAGCTCATAGTAGGCTCTTTGCATCAGTTATCTTTATACTGGAATATTCCTCACACTCATCTTTAAAAGTCTGCCTGCTCATCCTTCAGATCTCAGGCTAAAGGTCATCTCCTCACAGATGCTGGCCCTGACCACCGATCAGAGCTACAGTCACATCATCTTTCTTCTTTTCTCTGCATTGTACTTGCCATTCTTGGATATTTTCCTTGCCTGTGTGCTTCTTTTTTTATATCTGTTCATGGCCTATCTTCCCCAGCAGGAACATACACTCCATGGGAACAGGAACCTTGTCCAGTTGTGCCCCACATTATAGCATAGCAGCTAAGTTAAAGTTTAGCTTGTGGTAAGATGAATGTTGGATGAACACCCTTTGGATGAATTGAATGAGTGAACCAAAGAATGAGTCAATCAATCATTCAAATGTAAGCCTCAGAGGAGAGTTGAACATTCTCAAGTGGAAGCTGTAAATTAAGTGAGGAGCTTGTAAAACCGCCTTCACAAGTTGAGGCCTAAGATGGGTGATCGTTGGATCCTGAAGGACCATGGCCAACATTCACCTAGCATGAGTTGTCTCTGGGACTCATGAGAGAAGGATACTAAGGAAGGTTCTTTTTTCAAATTTCCAAATGGGGCAGACCCTTGGTATGGAGAGAAGAAAAGTAGCCCCTTGTGGCCTCCTATGGCTTGCTAATGGAAGGCACTGGCAGGGAGTGGCTTCTCAGAACTTTTGATGGGTGCTGAAGGTTGATCAACCGGTGACAAGTAAGGCCTGGGACACAGATGTCACATGAGCACTCATGAAAATGAGTGGACCATTGTCTACACCCAGGGCAGGACTGGGATTTTGAACAGTCTCAGCTTTGCTGGAGGGCAGTGAAGAAGCATACTGGCCAAAAGTCCCCACATTCCACTGCTGCCCTGCCTCTCCCCACCCCCGACCCTAACATCCTCCGCTCCCAGACCGCCAACAGCCAGAACAGAAAGTCATCACTCCACCTCCAGAAGCTCTGGCCACAGGAACTTGTCCAACTTACTAAATCAAGCTCTTCACTTCTATGAATACTAAGAAGCAAACCTAAATGGAGCCCTTGCCAACAAAACTTCTCACTTGCTCAGCATTGAAGTCGAGCTTCTGAGCTTTCCAACTAACCTTTCTGAAGCCACCCCCTTTCTTTTTTAAAACTGCAAACTATAGAGCTCTCTTGCAGAGTCCTCCTCCCCACTACCCCCTTGATGGTGAGCCATGCCAGTTTGGACACCTCCCAAGGGCCAGACTTTTTATAAGTTCCTTCAAATGCTGCCTGATTGATGGAAGTCCTGTGGGATTCGACCCTTAGAGGATTCACATTCAAAGTCTCCTTGATTGTTAAGTACCACCAGAATAGACACTAAGCCCCCCAGTATAAAACCAAATGCCCTAAAGTTCCATTGGCTTGTTGTTGCACACACTGTTGTAGGCATTTCAGAGCATTATGTGCTCTCTGGTCCAAGGCACCATGTGTGGTGCTGCTTAAACAATAGAAGACATAATTCTACCCTTAAAAGGGTCCAGTGGGGCCAGATCATCATACGTGCCCAGGACATACATGTTAATGAAGACACTTGTAGTATAGACACAAGGAGTGAGCAGTATTCTCTCTCTATGCCACCTCTGGTGAGTGGGCTGAGCTCTCAGGTATCCTTTGGGCCCCATGACACAGAAGACCCAACTCCAGAACATCACGAGCAGGCCGCATCCCTCACCCAGGACTAGTGATAACAGCTCAAGTTTAAATTCTGGTCCCTGGGACAAGAAAATCTTAGAAGAGCTAAAGAGCCTCGCAACCCAAGTGAGTTGCTCAGTTGTGTCCAACTCTTTGCAACCCATGGACTATACAGTCCATGGAATTCTCCAGGCCAGAATACTGGAGTGGGTAGCTGTTCCCTTCACCAGGGGATCTTCTCAACCCAGGGATCGAACCCAGGTCTCCCACATTGCAGGTGGATTCTTTACCAGCTGAGCTACCAGGAAAGCCCAATCAAACTACCCCCCTAATGGAATGTCTGTTAACTGAGTTGACTGGAAATGACTAGCCCTGCCCACAAGGCCGGGTTGGCATGTGAATCTTGGAGCACCAGGGAGGAATTTACACTTGTGGCTCCGGCCTCATCTTTCTTGCTTCTTTTTTAAAAATTTTATTTTATTGAAGTCTAGTTGATTTACAATGTTGTGTTGATTTCTGCTATACAGCAAAGTGACTCAGTTATATATATATATATATATATACTTTTTCACATAATTTTCCATTATGGTTTATTACAGAATATTGAATATAGTTCCCTGTGCTTATCCATCCTACATGTGATAGTTTGCATCTGCTAATCCCAGACTCCCATCCCTTCATTGCCCTCCCTTCCCCTTGACAACCACAAGTCTGTTCTCTATGTCTGTGAGTCTGTTTCTGTTTCATAGATAAGTTCTTTGTGTCTAATTTTAGATTCCACATATAAATGATATCATACAGCATTTGTGTTTCTCTGTCTGACTTATTTCACTTAGCATAATGCCCTCCTAGTTCATCAATACTGCTGCAAATGGCATTGCTTCATTCTTTTTATGGCTGAGCAGTATTCTATTGTGTATATGTACCACATCTTCTTTATTCATTCATCTGTCGATAGACACTTATGGTATTGCATATCTTGGCAACTGTAAATACTGCTGCCATGAACACTGGGGTGCATGTAATTTCAAAGCAGTGTTTTTGGTTTTTTTGGATATATACCCAGGAGGGCAATTGCTGGGTCATGTTAGTTCTATTTTTAGTTTTTTGAGAAACTTCCATACTGTTTTTCATAGTGGTTGCACCAGCTTACATTCCCACCAACAGTACACCTCTTTGCTCCTTAGTAATCCACTTGATAACACTCCATCACCCAAGCACATTTACTTTAATGGGAGGCAGAAGTACAAACATGGAGCTGAGCAGTTCCTCTCAGAGGCCTGCACCTGAGGCTGCAGGAGCACAGAAATCAGTGAAGCCACAGTGAACTCAGGAAAGGTAGACATTTTGTGTGGGAGGCAATGGCTCTTAGGGGAAAAAAGAAAGAACAACCACAGAAAAAGCAACTTGCTTAACTGGTTATCTTTTTACTTCAAGGCTGACAATAACCCTGTCACAGGATGAGTTTAAAGGAAAATGAGACAGCATTTCATGGTTTGCATAAATCACCACACTCTAGCCCAGCTCTGACACAGCAGTCTAGGGCACACAGTGCTCTGGGAGACAAGAGGGATCACCAGAGTGTGACATGCTCACTGTCTGCACTCTCTCCCCACCATCAGGGGCCCACCCACAGCATACCACATCCCGGCCCCCAGGGGATTCTTTGCCATCTAGACTTGGCTGTGAGAAATGGAACTGGGCAAAGGACTCCCTGAGCCCTCAGCCTGGGCTGTTTTTAGCCGAATGGGTCCAATCCACCAAACCACAGCAAAATCTACTGTTAGCAGCTGTAAAGAGGTGCAGAAACGCGGGACAGATGGGAAAGGCCTTTGAAGTAGAGAAGCAGTCCCTAAACGGAGGAGAAAGCCTCATGCTGAGTAGTCATTTTTTTGAGAAATCAAATGGCCCAAGTGCAGGAAACATGCAGCAAAATCCCCAAAGGTGTTTACAGAATACAACCTTGACTTTCAATTCCTTGGGTGAGGCAAAGTAGACTGTGAAGTATTCATTTGTGGAGTACCTTTTAGGAAAACTACTTTCAGACCCTGCAGCCAATTTCTTGGGATAATCTCATCATTAGATGGAATTTTTTCAACAATTGGTCAACATCTGATCCATGCCTATGAGGCAGATGTTCCAATAAGGCCAGGCTACTGTGGCTCCCCAAAAAGCAGGTGAAGAGGGTTTTCTCAGGTGTCATATAACTTGGCTGGGAAGAGCAGCCCTGACTATGTCACGCATGCTGGCAGCAGAACTGGAAGCAGTGTGCAGTCTCCCAAGAGAGGACTTCTTGGAAGGGCAACACTCACTTAATGAAGGTAGAATTTCTGAAGTCATTGAAGAAATATGAAAGCTCTGATATGCTTGTTAAAAATCCATCTCTACTTTTTTGTGGTGCCAGGTGTTTGGGGAGGAGGGGCGGGGGTGGGGGAGGCCACCAATGTCACATGTTCTTGTCCTGAGTGGGAGGGGATTGCTGAGGGCTTCAGGGCAGGGCCAGATAGTGGATATCTTCAGCTCTGTGGGCCTTGTGGGCTCTGTCCCACAGGCTCAATCCTGCCTTTGTGGCTCTAGCAGCCGGAGACAAAATACAAACCAATGAGCGTGGCTAAATGCCAATAAAACTTTATTTGCCAAAACAGCCTAAGCCTGACTGGCTCTGTGGGCTGGATTTGGCCTATAGTCCGTAGCTGGTGACCCTTTCCCTCTGCAAGGCGAAGGCTCATTTGCAGACTTCTTCTGGTTCAGCATCTCCAAACTTGCTGAAAGGTAAAAGGACAAGCTGAGGTCCCTAGACACCCATAATCACTTCTCTTCAACGGTTCTCAGTTGAATCCCATGATGTCATTCTGAAATGCAGTGGGTCACTGACAGGGTCACATTACTCAGAGAAAAACAGGATGTTCGACACCTAAAATATTCAGAACAGGCCCAGATCTCATTGCTGCAAAAATGCTCTTATATAATGGGAAGTAAGGGAAGGGAAGGGAGCCATGGGCAGCTGAGCAGGGTCAGTCCCTCACAGAGGAGGTGCAGGAGCCAGCTCAGATGGTGGGCCTGCTGCCTCTCCCTCCCCCCATCACATCTCCCCTTGCAGCTGTCATCCAGTGGCCAGATGACTTCATTTCAGCTACCCACCCCCCAAATAAAGGGGGTAATAATCTCTCACTTGGGAGAAATACCATATGGTAGATGCTTTGAAAAGTTGTAAGAAAAGTAGAAATTACTTAGGGGGAGAAAGCTACTTCCAAAAGCATGAAATTTGTCTAGAAAAGGATCAGGCAATTTCTTTGAAATACCATAGCTTCCTAAAAACTCGAGTCTAAACCAACAGATTAGGCAACAAGAGGGACATTATCAAGGCAAATAGACAGGGAGATCTGTTTCTTTTGTTTACATACCTTTCATTCATTCATTCATTCCTTCGCTCAGTCGTGTCCGACTCTTTGCGACCCCATGGATTGTAGCCTACCAGGCTTCTCCGTCCGTGGGATTCTCCAGGCAAGAATACTGGAGTGGGTTACCGTTTCCTTCTCCAGGGGATCTTCCCGACCCAAGGATTGAACCCGGGTCTCCCGCATTGGAGGCAGATGCTTTAACCTCTGAGCCACCAGGATACCTTTAGTGCAGTTCAAATCCCCGACACTTATTCGCAAAGCCCTCCCATTACCTGCTCCTGCTAGAATCTCCAACCTCAAGGCCACCACTCTCTATCTCATACTCCAAGCTCAAAAATACATGACACAACAACTTCTAATTCCCAAAGGTCCAGGGCTATGTGGTTTCATGCCTCTAGGCCTTTGCTCATGGGGTTCCTTGTTCTAGAAGGCACATCTTGCCCTTCAAAATTTAGCCTCCTTATATGCATAAGATAAGTTACAAGGATATATTGTACAGCACAGGGAATATAGTCAATGTTTCATAGTAACTTTAAATGGAGTATAATCTATAAAAATATTAAATCACTATGTTGTACACCTGAAACAAATATTGTAAATCAACTATACTTCAATGAAAAAAGTCAAATTTCCACCTCCTTTGTCTGTTCCCTGACCCTCCTAAATGTGTTCGGCACCCTCTCTTCTGTGCTACCTACAGGTCTTTTGTACATATTTCTTCTACGGTATTTACCATACTGTTGAGTTATTTGTTTGATTATATGACTGATTTATTCAAGCAGACCATGAACTCCTTGCTGTCTGATACATCTTTGGATCTCCAGAGCCTAGACAGTGCTGGGTTCATGGGAAGAGCTCCATAGCATTTGTGGAATTAGGATGTCCAATAGTGGGGGCACCATATTGCCAGGTGTTTTCTTTTGAACCAGAGCTATGTTTTCCAGAGTTTGCCTAAGTTAGGGCTCCACGTTAAGGTCTCTAGACCACAACAATCTGTAGCCCTGGGTTCCTCAGGGTGAGGTTCCAGTCAAATGGGTCATTGGCATAACTCTTTCATGAACTTCAGTTTATACACCAAGCCTCCCAGTCCAATTACTGATAGTCTTCCAGATGGCTCCTTCTTATCCTTCAGGTCTCTTTTAAATGTCTTCTCTTCAGAGAGGCTTTCTATGGCACCCCAGTCCTTGGGTAGGTCTTCTCATTACTCTATCTTGGCACACTATTATTTTGCTTTATGTCATTCATCACAGTCTATAATGATCTGTGCTATTTCTTTACTTGTTTATTGTCTGCCTCTCCCACTAGAGGGTTAGCTCCACGAGGGACTAGCTTATTTGCTATTGTAGCCCTGGCTTAGAACAGGACTTGGCATTTAGTTAGCATTTAATAAATATCTGTTGAATGAATGAACACCGTGAAGTCTGAGTAACATAATACACCTGGAATGCTCCACACAGTAACCATTGCCTATGGGTGTGCTGTAAACGTTTTTGTATTGACATCTCTTCAAACACACTAATCCCAGGAAACAGCTAGGATAATGAAGTCACATTTTCCCGGCTCCCACGCTTGCAAAAATGGTTCCTTTCATCTACAGACAAATGAGAAGGGAGATGAAAGCCAAAAAGGAGGCAGTTGTCATCTTTCATGGACAAAGAAGATGTATGCAGAAGTTGACAACATTCATCTTCCCTTCAAGGGAAGCAAAAGTTAAATTCCCCACAGCTTGAGCAACCAGGAAAACCAGAAATGTTCGCACATAACCTTAAAAGTGGATCTGACCATACTGCAGAGGAAGACAAGCCCGGGTTAGGAGATTATGCCCATATAAGGCCCTGCAGACCGCTCCCAGTGGAGACCAAGATAATTTGGCACCTCTCAGCAAAGACCAGCAGGACTGCGCTCAGGGCTTTGTTCACCAATAACCCCAGATCTGCTGTCTACATTTTCATCTAAACACTTGAGGAAAACTCTAATACCACCCTAAACATTTCAGGCTTCATAAACCCTTGAAAGAAGTGCAGAAAATAACTCAAAAGTGGTCATCATGGACATGCTTCCTGGAGATCTCCCTGATCTGCTAAGAGGGTGGGATGGGAGGCCAGGGATCTGGAACAAGGGCTGAGATCTGCTTCTTTTTCTGCCAGTGACCTATAAGGCCAGAGAATTGGAAAACTCTTCTTGTAAAGAGCTAGGTACCGTTTTCAACTTTGTAGGCTGTAAGGCCTCTGTCACCACTCTTCAACTCTGGTATTGGAAGGGAAAAGCCTTAGCCCACAGGTAAAAGAATGGGCGTGGCTGTGTCTCAATACAACTTTACAGATGGAAACTGAAATTTGAATCATATAACTTTTGCATGTCGTGAAATAGTTTTATTTTGATTTTTTCCAACCATTTAAAAATGTAAATGCCACTTTTAGTTCTCAGGTAATATAAAAACAGGCAGGTGGTGAGTCTGAATTGGACTGTGGGCTGCAGCGGACCTCCCCCAGCAGCAAGCAGCCACACACAAGGAGTAGAGCCTCAGGTGTTAGACCTCACTTGGATTTTTCAAACTTACTTTCTGGCGAGGTGACCTGGAACAAGTTGGTGGAGTCTGAATCTCAGTGTTCCTCATCTGTTCAGACTTCTCTGTCAGCTCTAGAATGAGGTTTCAAAGAGGTAAGTCATGGGAAGCACTCAGTATAGTTCTTGGCACACAGTGTAAGTGTGTGATAAGTATTAGCTACTGTTATCTGAAATGTCCTTTGCTGAGAGCCAGGTCTTCCCTTCGGATAATCCAAGTGTCTTGCACAGTATCTGATACACAGTAGATGCTCAGGAATTGTTTGCCAAATGAATGACAGAAAGAAAGGAAGTAAAGAAGAATAAATGGAACCCCACTGAAATCTAGCAACTGATGCCTCCACTCACTAGCCGCACAGGCTGTTGGGTTGCAGCCTGTCTCACTTCCAGACATTTAGTTTTGGCCCAATGTCCTTGTTGAGTCCTCATTGTGAACGAAGGGTTGCGGTGGACTTTGTGTGATGTCACGATGTATCTGTGGTAGCTGATCAATAATCACTTGACGAATGAATGCATGAATGAATGAAGAGGTGTTGCCTAAACCAAGCACTATGGTGTCCAAGAAAAGAGATTCTTTTCTCCCCTCCCCTGACCATCCCTGGGGCTCCCGATGCTGGGAAGAGTCACGAGGGTGAAAGGGACCCCTCTGAAAGTCTAGGTGAAAGGAGTCAGAAGGTCCTTGTGGGGTGCTACCTGTTCCCTTCTCTTGCCTCCCTCATTTGGCACCACCCGGGGCTACTGGTCTGTCCACCACCTGCCTCACTAGGAGACGTGGCTCCCACACAGACAAACTGGGGCTTTTTCAAGCCAAATTTCTCTCCACATCCACATCCTCATCCATAGGGCCCTTGCTCCAGCTGCTAAGGTAAAAGAGGGGTTAGCCAGTGATTCAGGCCCATGTGTTTCATGGGGGTATGCCATTTATTTTTCTATAAACAGCATATGGTGCTCATCTACGCCTCCCAAGGAGGCTGTGGGGATTCCTGGCACGAGGGTGATTTTGTTTCAAAGACTCTCCTGGGTCCCAGGGAGGGGAAAAAGCTGCTGAAAAGACAGAAAAGGAAATGATCTTGAGCCATCCGCAGCAGTCCCTAAACCACAAAGAGCAGCACGGGCGTATCCAAGGCTCCAGTGCAGGCCTCCCTGGAGGCAGGAAGGCCCCAGTGAGGCCCAGCCAGGCTGATATCGCTCAGGCAGAGAAGCGGCGCGGGGATCAATGAGCGCTCTGTGCTTGGCCTCGGGCGCCACCGAGCAGGGGCCTGTGGGCTATGTGCGCGCTGACAAGACCCTTAAAGGATTCCAGCTTTCCTCCAGAAGAAGGCTTGACTTGGCTCCGGCTACAAATACTGTCAACCACATCATAGCTGTTTCACAAAAGCGCTCAGAAAATGGAAAATGTGAAGGGCATTTGTGGCAACCAAGAAGAAGCCAAACACAAGCACAGCATAACTTTTACCACCACCCAAGGAGCTACCTTCCTGAGTCTCGAGTCTTGAAGAGACAGAAAGGGGAGTCGGGGCGCCCACCCCATTGAGCTGGCCCCCGTGAGCTCGGTGAGGCTCATGGGAATCGGCATCTCAGAGCCTGCTTTGGGCCTTTGAGTCTATGGTATCAGTCATCTCTTTTAATTAAGAATAGTGATAACAGGGCCTTTCCTGGGGGTCCAGTGGTTACGAATCCTGCCAATGCAGGGGACACAGGTTCTATCCCTGGGCAGGGAACTAAGATCCCACATGCCAAAGAGCAACTAAGCCCCCCATGCCACAACTAGAGAAGCTTGTGGTGTCACAACTAAGACTCAACGCAACCAAAAATTAATAAACATTTTTAAAAGACTAGTGATAATATCTGTAACAGCCACAACGGATAGAGTGGTCACTGTCACCAAGGCAGTGAAACCAAACAGCTGTGTGAACTGGGACATTCACTGAACCTCTCTGAGCCTGAATCTCTTGCTTCTCTGTAAAAGAAACACAATAATAGTGCTTACTTCAGAGGACGCTTGTGATGATTCAGCAAAGCAATGTGTATAAAGGGCTTACCCTGCCCCTGGCCCATTTGAGGTACTCAGTCAGCAGCAACTTATTATTACTATTCCACATGAAAAGTATCAAGTGATTAAGATCAAAAGGGGACACAAGAACAGTCTGAACTCTGCCTTCTGCATCTCCTTACCCTCACTCTGCTCACCTTACCTTGGCTCTTCAATACACACTCTTTCAATTTTTTCCCAATACTCAGGGGCAGCCAGGATGAGGGCTGACCTGGCCGTCCAAAAAGCATAAGCTAATCCCTCAGGGGTCCGTATGCTCATCAACTGCAACTCTGAGCATACTGCCTCTTTCTTCCTCCCCACCAGGTCCATTTTCTGCAGTTTACATCTCCTTGGTAGTGTCACTTTGGCCTGGTTCCACAGGGCAAATGCACGAGGCATGGCCCTAGCCAAGTTGTGCATTGGCTATCTTGCCAGGTGACCAAACTGTGAGTCAGAAATACTCAGGCATTTGAAAGCAAAAGCACCCTTTCTGTGATGGCCACCAAAAATAATGCCTCCAAAGGTATTTTTTTCCCTTGTTCTTCTGAGTGTAAATCAGATGAGAAGCAGAGGATGGGATAAATGAGGAGAGTAGCATTGACATATATAAACTACCATGTGTAAAACAGACAGCTAGTGGGAAGCTGTTGTATAATACAGGGAGTTCAGCTTGGTGCTCTGGGATGACCAGGAGGGATGAGATGGGGGTGAGGGTGGGAGGGAGGTTCGAGAAGGAGGGGATGTATGCGTACCTATAGCTGATTCACTTCAGTGTACAGCAGAAACTAACACAACATTGTAAAGCAATTATACTCCAATTAAAAAATAAAAAATAAACAACAACAACAAAAAAACTCCAAACAAAACAAAAAAGCAGAAGAGAAAAAAAAGTGAGTGGCAGCAACCAGTCCTGTGAAGAAAATGTTTCATCTTGGTTTGTGTACTTGTTCACTCACAGCATTCTTAGTAAGTAGCTCCTCTTGGCTGAGTAATACACCACAGGCCTGGGGGGAAACGAGTAAGACAAGGGTGCCTGAGCCTAAGGGGCACACTATCCACTGGTGGAGATGGACACAGCAAATAAGCAATTGTGATGTGGTGTGAAAAGTTCTCTGTGGGAGAGGAGCCTGAGGTGCTGCTGGGCCCCAGAGGAGCAGACACTGAACTCATCCTGGGAGTGTGTTTGTGACAACAACAGAAAACAGGCTTTGATGAAAATAAATGGAACTGAGCAGCCCAGGAAACCACATGCAAAGCACCCAGTGCCTGCCAAGGCAGTTCTAGATCTTGTTTCTCTGGGTCGTGGTGACTCTACTGCTATTTCTTGTCTGTTCCTGAGCCTGCTGATTGAGCTCTTGCCTCCAACCCTCAAGGAAGAGTTAATCCTTAATAGAATACTCACAATATTTTTTTAATTCAAGTATAGTTGATTTACAATGTTTCTGGTAGGCAGAAAAGTGATTCAGTTATACATATACATATATATGTCTTCAGATTATTTTCCATTATAAGTTATCATAGAATATTTAATATAGTTCCCTGTGCTATACAGTAGGACCTTGCTGCTTCTCTGTTTTATGAATAGTGATGTGTATATGCTAATCCCAAACTCTTAATTTATCCATCCCCACCTCCTTTCCCTTTTGATAACCATAAGTTTTCTATGTCTGTGAGCCTCTTTCTGTTTTGTAAAAAAGTTCATTTGTATGAATTTTTTAAGATTCTACATATAAGTGATAACATATATTTGTCTTTGCCTGACTTACTTCACTTAGTATGATAATCTCTAAGTCCATCCATATTGCTGTAAGTGGCATTATTTCATTCTTTTTATGGCTTAGTAGTATTCCATCGTGTGTGTATGTATGTGTGTATGTACCACATCTCTTTTATCTATTCATCTGTCGATTGACATTTAGGTTGCTTCCATCTCTTGGTTCATAGTGTTGCTATGAACACTGGACTTCATGTATCTTTAAAAATCATATTTATTTTAATTGACTGATGATTGCTTTATAATATTGGTTTGATTTCTGTCATATATCAACATGAATTAGCCATAGGTATACATGTATCCACTCCCTCTTGAACCTTCCACCCACTTCCCACCCTTTCCTACCCCTCTAGTTTGTTACAGAACCCCAGTTTGAGTTCCCTGAGTCATACAGCAAATTTCCATTGGCTATCTATTTTACATATGGTAGTGTATATTCTGGAGAAGGCAATGGCAAGCCACTCCAGTACTCTTGCCTGGAAAATCCCATGGATGGAGGAGCCTGGTAGGCTGCAGTCTGTGGGGTCGCTAAGGGTCGGACACGACGGAGCAACTTCACTTTCACACATTGGAGAAGGAAATGGCAACCCACTCCAGTGTTCTTGCCTGGAGAATCCCAGGGACGGGGGAGCCTGGCGGGCTTCTGTCTATGGGGTCACACAGAGTCGGACACGACTGAAGTGATTTAGCAGCAGCAGCAGCAGCGTATATTCTTCCATGCTCCTCTCGCCATTCATCTTATCCTTTCCTTCCTCTCCACTGCCCTTATCCGTGTTTGTTCTCTACGTCTGCATCTCCGTTGCTGCCCTGAAAATAGGTTCATCAGTAACATCTTTCTAGATTTCATATATATGTATTAATATACGATATTTGTTTTCTGACTTACTTCACTCTGCATAATAGGCTCTAGGTTCATCAAGCTCATTAGAACTGACTCGAATGTGTTCCTTTCAATGGTTGATTAGTATTTCATTGCATATATGTAACACAGGCTTCCCTCGTGGCTCAGCTGGTAAAGAATCTGCCTGCAACACGGGAGACCTGGGTTCGACCTCTGGGTTGGGAAGATCCCCTGGAGGAGGGCATGGTAACCCACTCCAGTATTCTGGCCTAGGGAATTCCATGGACTGTATAGTTAATGGGTCACAAAGAGTCGGACACATTGAGTGACTTTCACTTTCACCACAGTTTTCTTTATCCATTCATCTGTCAGTGGATATCTATGTTGCTTCCATGTCCTAACTCTAGCAAACTGTGCTGCAAAGAATATTGGGGTACATGTGCCTTTTTCAGTTTTGGTTTCCTCAGGGCATATGCCAGAAGTAGCATTGCTGGGTCCTATGGTGGCTTGATTCCTAGTTTTTTAAGGAATCAATACCATACTGTATTGTAATACAGGCTTCCCTTGTGGCTCAGCTGGTAAAGAATCTGCCTGCAATGTGGGAGATCTGGGTTCAATCCCTGGGTTGGGAAGATCCCCTGGAGAAGGGAAAGGCTACCCACTCCAGTATTCTGGCCTGGTCCCAAAGAATTAGACACAACTGAGCAACTTTCACTTTCACTGTATTGTGTTCCATAGTGGCTGTATCAATTTACATTCCTACCAGCAGTGCAAGAGGGTTCCCTTTTCTACACACCCTCTTTAGAACTTGCTGTTTGTGGATTTTTTGATGATAGCCTTCATTTATCTTTTTTGAATTAAGAGTTTTCATCTTTTCTGGGTATGTGCCCAGGAGTGGCACTGCTGAATCAGCTCACAATATTGTTACAAAATCCAACATAAAAATCCCAAATCCTGTATACATTAGGATTCCAATTTTGTACTTGTCTGTTTCTGTATGTGGGAATTCATAATGCACATGCAGAAAAAAGACTGGAAGGAAACACATCAAAACATTAAAAGTGGCTCTCTTTGGGAAGCATTCTTATATCTTCTTGTTAAATATTTTTGTTTTCCCACAATGAACATGTATTCATCTTTATTATCTGAAAAATACTGTTAATTTTAAAAACAAAGAGCCTGCAAAAGGCTGCATTGCTATGTGATTCTGTTTATATGACATTCTGGAAAAGGCAAAACTATAGGGACAGAAAACAGGTCTGTGGTTGCCGGGAGCCTAGGGTGGGGAAGGGACTAACTACAAATGGACACAGGGATTTTTGGAGTGATGACAATGTTCTGTATCTTGATTGTGGTGATAGTTACGTGATTGTGTGTGGTTTTTAAAATTCACAGAACTGAACACTTAGGGCAAATTTTATTGTATATAAAAATTTCCTCAGTAAATCAGAGATTTCTTTTTGGTTAGAGTCTGGATCATTTCTCAGCTTGAAGAATCAAACAAGAAGGAAGATTAAAGAAAGAGATAAAGAAAAGTTTCATATTCCTGTCAGTCTCTTCAAGTTCAGCCTTAAGTGACTGGGGTTTGAGTTTGCTCCTTTTTTTAAAGTCACTTGAGACCAGGATATATATGAAAGATATAGTTTTTCTTGGTATTTAATGAGGTGACTTGAGTATGAATTCAAGCATATGATTTACAACTGGAGTGATATCTTTATGAAACATTTACACCTGTGACAACACCTAATAAAACTTTTTGTTATTATTAGAAACATTGCTTTTATGGTTAGAACAGACTCAAAATAATGCCCTTGGACCAGACACATCACACATTGATCATTTATCCTATTGCTCTTGTCAGTATCTTATCTAAACTCAATCTGATGGAGAACTGAGAAAAGGGCAAGCCAGTCACATCATTTTCTTTAAGAAGACTGGGGTTTTAATTTACCGCATGGGACATGACATAAAGACATGTTAGAGTAGGGAACTACATGAGCCAGAAGCTGGCAAGAACTCAAGATTATCTGTAGAAGGAAAGAGCGATGCCTAGACACAGACTCTCCTTCACATAAAAGGACTTGAGGGCCCTCTGTGTCTGGCATAGGGGTAGGTGCTACAATTTCTGTCCTGAGTGACCAAGGTAGACACTAGTGTTCAAATTCAGTCATATCATTTAAATATTTATCCTTTGTCCTTTATTTAATATCAAATCAGATCATTGTCCATAAATATTGACATTAGATGTTGTTATAATCGAGATAGATTCAAAGCTACTCTTTCGTTGCCTCCTTAGAATAAATGTTATGGAAGACAGGTGGGCAACTGGCTCAATGCAGAGAGAAGAGCTATTCTAGTTACTTTTTATGAAGCTGTAAATTCTTCTGTTACTCCTTAGAAGTGGCTTCAAATGCAAGGTGCAGAAACTGTATGTACAGATGCTCCTGGTTCAAATAAAACCAGTTGAGAAATCACAGAGAAATACTGAAAATTTAAAAATAGTTAAGTAATGAATCCTGGTTAAGGGCATGATGAAAAAATGGCATGGAGTTCTTTCTCTACAGGAAAAAAAAATAACCTTGTTAGTCCATTTTATTCACAAACTAGGAAATTCAAGCTCTAGACCCATAAAGTCGATGGCCCACTGGATGTCTCCACTTGGATATCACATAGGTACATCATGCTTAGTATGTCCAAACCTGAACTTTTTCCCTTTCCCTCTCCCCAGCATATGCTCTTCCTGGGTTCCCCATCCTGGTGAATGGAGCCACTACCTACCAGTCACTCAGTCCAGAGAAACCTGGCAGTCATCCTTAACACCCTACCCTTCCTCACCTCCAGATGTAAGCATTCAATAGGTTTCCCCCAAATGTGCTTTGCCATTCCCTTACTGTTACTATTGGTCTCCACATTCCTGGATCCAGTGGATGCTCTTCTATCTTTGTATGACTTTGACCTCTTTACTGATTCTGATGTTGTTGGCAATCCCTTCCTAATGAAAAAGTCTTTTTCTCCTTTGATATCTGTAACACCTTTGATATCTTCTTTTCTACTAGCCTCTCTAATTCCTTTAAACATGACTGGTTTTGCTTGTCTGTTTATTGTTGTTTTGTATTTTTTTCTAGGACTCTTTCTATTATATACTTTCTCTTGGTGATCTCATCTACTCCCAAAGTCTAAATCTCTCTCTTGTGCTTCGGGCTTATATAATTAATTTATCCTTTAAGACTCAATTCAATGCCACCTTCCTCAGGAGTCATAGAATAGTACTTCATCTTATGACAGGTCTGTCTTCACTACTAGACTGTGAGCTCCTTGAAGGCAGGAACTGTGCCATATTCACTGCTGAATTCCCAGTACCCTGGGTAGGCACTCAGATAAAAGTTTGCTGAATGAGTGAATGAATGATTAGTACAATCAAGTAATTGGTCTCCTATGGACGGTAGAGGTTTGAACCCCGCTACTGACATACCTGGGCTTCCCAGGTGGCTCAGTGGTAAAGAATCCACCTGCCAATACAGGAGAAGCAGGAGATGCAGGGTTCAATTCCTGTGTCAGGAAGATCCACTGGAGGAGGAAATGGCAACCCACTCCAGTATTCTTGCCTGGCAAAACCCATGGTCAGAGGAGCCTGACAGGCTACAGTCCATGCGGTTGCAAGGAGTTGAACATGACCTAGCAACTGAGCACGAACACACTGACTTCCCTACCAATGGGTCAAAAAAAGTAGAGCTCAGCTGGATAGAGTATAGTGTAATGAGAGCAAAGTTGATGGTTGCAGTATTACCCAGACCAGCCAGATTTGTCCTGGATGGTAACTCGAGACCAGCTGTGAACTCTGACCAGCTGTCTTGAAAATGTAATGTTAGTCATCAAAGAGAAATGGGTGAGAGCACAGCATCACTAACCCAGATGGTGGTAGGGTCTCACCCCAGCAAGTAATCTTATTCTTTCATTGATGTCTCCCTTTGGAGGTGGGATTAGTGTCGGCTGAAGAAAACCTTGGGGAGAGGGAGAGGAGACTTTTCACCTTCCTAGTGTCCCCGGGGGCTGTACATCTATAACCCCACTCTCTACAGGGAAAGACTCAGGTGAGTCAACTAAGTGTTCTCAATAGCTTAAGGGCATATATCATGAGGTTTAATACACAGTTTTAGATCAGCACATCAGTCCTACAGTTTCTAGATGGGGGAATAAAATCCTGCTGAGGAAGGAAAGCAGTCATGAGTTAACACAGAAGCAACTTTAGGAAATACCTAACAGGATCAACATTACATTTTTTTTTTTTTTATGACAGCTCTCTGTGGATCATCTTTCTTTCAAGGTATTTCTGAAGTGACTTTCCCAACGACTCTGGAGGCAACGAAGACTTCATTTTGGAAACATTGGCTGGGTGAGCTGGTGAGTCACACCTCAGATGAATTAATAAAAGTTAAGAAAACAAAAACCAGATGTTTCCTTCATCTTAATATAGGCCTCTGTGCTTTCTTTTGTCAGTTCTACTGTCAATTGCTGATTTCCTTCTCTTGAGGCAAAAATCAATCTTTAAAAAGTTAGAATATCTGCATTTTTTATGAACTTTGTCCCATAGTGGCTGTTTGGCTCAAATGTCCACACAGACTGTAGCCCCGGCACTGACGCTTTCAGCAAGTGAATGACACACAGTGTTTGAGGACAGCATACCAGAGGGCTTTGGATGCTCCACTGGGTTCGCTGGAGAACTCTTGCAACAGCCTTTGGGAGAAGCACAAAGTGAAGCCGTCTCCTTGCTTGCACGTAAACCTCCCCAGAACCAGAAAGGGTCTGGCCAACTAGCAGTGGCTTCCTTTCCAGATCCAGGATTCATTTCTTGGCCCTTGACCCTCCCAGAAAATGCTAAGAACTGCCTTTTAGAGTGCCCGCAACATGTATTTTCATTCTTCTGCCCAGACCAGTGGAGGGTACACTGAAATCCAGAGTGACACACTTTTTAAAGTTTCCTAATAACACCACACATCATTCCCTGAGAACTTCGGAAGTATTCTGTTTTTTTGTAAGAAGGGAAAATAATTTATTTTTTCCTCCATCTATTGTACTTTGGTTAAAGCAATTATTTTCCCCAGACGCCAGCCCAAGCAGAAAGCTCCAGATGTTCTTAGGTCATAATGGGAGAATAGATTGCAAGTCCTAGTGTTTTCCAAGCTTGTATCCTATCCCAGCTTTTTCATCTGGGGCCCTGAGTTCTTTTCTCTTACTCTGCTTTTCCTGATTGGGTTCCATCTTCTCTTACCTTCCAGAGACAAAATTGGATTCGTATCTTTACTGCCTACATCTCTGAACATCTTTGTCATAAAAGGTATTTGACATAGATGAACTTATTTGCAAAGCAGAAATAGAGACACAGGTGTAGAGAACAAACATACAGACACCAAAGAGAGAAGGCAAGGTTGGATAAATTGGGAGACTGGGATTGACATATACACACTAATGTGTATAAAATAGAAAACTAATGAGAACCTACTGTATAGCACAGGGAACCCTACTCAATGCTTTGTTGTGACCTAAATGGGAAGGAAATCCAAAAAAGAGGGGATATATGTATATGTACAGCTGATTCACTTTGCTGTACAGTAGAAACTGACACAGCAGTGTAAAGCAACTGTATTCCAATGAAATTTTAAAAATAAATAAAATTATAGTACTACCATTCCACCCACTCACTTGCCTAACCCTGATCACTGGGAATCATTGTACCACTCCCCACCCTCAACTCAATCACCATGTTTAGTCTCCAAGTCCTATTGAATCTATGGACCACCTGTGCATGTCTCCTGCATTTGTTCCCTCCTCTCCACTCCTTCTGACATTTGCACAGTCCAGGCCACGCCCTCTTTCACTAGGCTAAGCCATCATCTCTGTGTCCACTCTTACTCTGTCCAGATGATCCATCATTCCCACTGCAGCCACAATGAGAGCGAGCTTTCTAGAACCCAAATATGGTCATGTCTTCCACACACTGCAACTCCCTGGTCAGCGCGTGGGCATGGTGGCTTGGGAAAATTCCTTAAAACAGTGAGTAACGTAGAAGCATTTGTTAAAGATAGGCTAAAGTCACAGAAATGGCAGGGCCTCCTTCCCCAGCCTCCTGACCTCTCTCAGGGCTGGGCATTTATCATCTGGACATTCCTCCGTCCCAGTGCCATGCTGGTCTGTATACCTGCTAGTCTACCCCACTGGACTGTGGACTCTGGATCTTGTGCAGTTCTGTACTCGTAGCATCGTGCACAATGCCTGACACAGAGCAGACATTCAAAACTAAATAAAAACAACCCCCTCTCCCTCAGAGGTAATGTGTTAGTTGCCTATTGTTGCCATAACAAATTACTGCAAACATGAAGTGAACGTGTTAGTCTCTGTCGTGTCTGCCTCTTTGTGATCCTATGGACTATAGCCTGCCAGGTTACTCTGTCTGTGGGATTCTCCAGGCAAGAATACTGGAGTGGGTCGCCACGCCCTCCTCCAGAGGATCTTCCTGCACCAAGGATCAAACCCGTGTCTCTTACGTCTCCTGCATTGGCAGGCGTACCCTTTACTACTGAGGTACCTGGGAAGCCCCACCACAAACACAGTGCCTTAAAACAACCTTGTCACCTTACGGTTCTGGAGGCCAGAAGTCTGACAGTTTCACTGGGTTAAAATCAAGGTGTCAGCAGGGCTGCCCTCCTTCCAGAAAATCTGGGGGAAACTGTTTCCTTCCCTTTTCCAACTTTTAGAGACTGCTTTCCTCTCTCTTTCAAATCAGCACTGAAGCATCTGTCTACCCCTGCTTCTGGTGTCACATGTGTTTTTCTGAACACAGTCAGGAGTGTTCTTTAATTCTGTGGGCCTATGGGATTGGACTGGGCCCAACTGGACAATCCAGGATAACCTCCCCATCTCCAGGTTGGCTGATTCAGTTCAGTTCAGTTCAGTTCAGTCGCTCAGTCGTGTCCGACTCTCCGCGACCCCATGAATCACAGCACGCCAGGCCTCCCTGTCCATCACCAACTCCCGGAGTTCACTCAAACTCATGTCCACAGAGTCAGTGATGCCATCCAGCCATCTCATTCTCGGTCGTCCCCTTCTCCTCCCGCCCCCAACCTTTCCCAGCATCAGAGTCTGCAATCTTAATTTCATCTACAACTGTAATTCTTTTTGTCATATTACTATTCACAGGTTCCAGGCATTAGGGTGTGGGCATCTTTAGGGATCATTACTCTGCCCACCATAAGCAGTAATGGGTAAGGGTCCTGGATCCCATACAGTGGCCTCTTTCTCATGCTTTTCACAGGATTGCAATGCTTTTACCTAATTGACTGCAACTGCCTTTAGATCAAAACCATGATTTAAGTCACCTCTGTGTCCCTAGTGCCTGGT
Source organism: Moschus berezovskii (assembly GCF_049115385.1). NCBI lineage: Eukaryota > Metazoa > Chordata > Mammalia > Artiodactyla > Moschidae > Moschus > Moschus berezovskii. The sequence goes on along the minus strand of NC_142488.1, from coordinate 126,213,777 downwards.
TCAGGACTCAGAGCCTGTGAGGCACTCAGTGTAGTGTTTTCTGACTGGAAGTTAGGAAGTGAAATATTAGTGGGCTCAAACGTTTAAATATCAGCTTCTTGGTTCCCCTTAGAAAATGGAGCTCTGATTGTTGGTCTCAAGAAAGTGTTAAAAAACAATTGTGTAGTGCAGACAGGGGGTCTGATCACCATTATCTCACTTTCTCACACCAAACAAGCTCTCAGATGGGAAAAACAGGCAGTTTTCATTATCTGACAGAAGTCCTCCAGATTTTTCAGATGCAAAAGCAGCTCACATGCTTTTTGCCTAGTGTACATGGGAACACAGCTGTATAGGAGATTCAAATGAAGAAAAGAAATCATGTAATAAAGCCTTGTGACTCCCCAAGCAACCAAGAGTTGAATACTTCTCAAGCAATTTTGCTAGGATTAGTATTTAAACACATAGCGAACCACTTCAGTTCCAACAAATCTGGAGAAATTAAGCCTTGTTTCCAAGAAGTGCTCACAGAGCTTTCAAAGTGTTTTTCCATCACTACAAAAAGGAAGAACTTGCACTGTTAAGCTGTCTCTTGAGTGGGACTCACATCCATCAGACAGCAGCAAGTGGAAAATGAGCAGGACACCAGGGGCAGGGCTCCTGGGCTGCAATGGCAGGATGGTGCCTGCTCAAGGAGAGGGGCTCTTTCACTCAGTAGACAGAACTGTCCAGAAACTGTCAGGTCTCACGGCAGTCAGGCTCCAGCCATGACAGCCCCAGCTAAGCCAGTTCTCAGAGTTCAGCCTTCACCGTGGCAACCGCTTGGGAAACCTCCAACTTGCTGAACTGGAGATTCTGAAGGAAAGTCACTCACAGTAGAAGCATGGCCTGCAGAGAGTTTTCCCTATTTTATTCATGTAGCACCTCATCACAACACCTGGCAGAATACTCAAGCTCAGTGTCAAGAGCCTTCTGAATCCTGGTCAAAACGTTTCCATGTACATCACTTCATCTGATCCCCCAATCAGATCTGGCAGCTACTTGGGCCTGGAATAATAACTCAGTACCTACCACAGTGCTGGCACATGACAGTAGCTCAATAAATGTTCACTGGATCCATGACCTGTCATATTTTATAAAGGAAGAAACAGGCTCAGAGAGGTTTAAGTAGCTTCCTCAGTGTGCCCAGTGGCAGGCAGGGCTGAAACCTGGCCAATCTGTTCTCCCACTCCACCATGCTGGCCTTCCAAAGCCAACTCAGTAAAGGCTATGAGGATGTTTTGCTCCTTTTCAGCAAACGTTAGTTGAGCATCTACCCTATACCAGAACTTCCCATTACTCTTCCCCTGTCCTCTGCCTGGCCAGTTCCTTCAAGCCTTGGTTTTAGTATCAGCTCCTGAGAGAGGCCTCCTCGACGAGCCCTACCACAGCCACCCAGCCCCTGCCTCCTCACCCAGTACCCTCTCAGCTGATTCCTGTTTGGTATTTATCCCAACCTCTAATTACTTATTTGTTTATTTATGGTTGGCCTTCCCCAACTGGAAGTTCCATGCAGGCAGGAAGCCAGTTCAGACTTTCTGGTGACACTTAAGATGAGGGAGACGATGCCACTAAAACAAAAAGCCAACATGGTCTCAGGTGAATCAACAAATATGTCTAAAACAATGGACTCCTAGTGCGAGCATCTGAAATACAGGAAGGGTAATGAGATTGTCAGTCTAGGGGCAGAAAGACTCAGGGAAGACACAGCAGTTTTTCTTTTCCAATAATTGAAGGCTGTGACCCTGAAGAGGACCATGGACTTGCCTCAGAGGGGTGGTGGGAGAGGGCTGAAGGGGAGGAAGTTTCAGGGACAGGTTTGGGTTCAAGGTGCTTCTCGTTGTGAGTGCTGGGTACTTCCTGTCTTGCACACTCAGGTGTGAGTATAAGAGGGTAGCCTGCATCTATTTTATTCCTCACTATATGTAGATAGCACAGTACCTGGTATGGTTTCACTCAATATCTATTTGATTGGGTGAATTTGTGTGGAAGTTATAGGTAGAGGCTGTAATTATTCACTTTGCCTGGAATATTCCTCATCCTCACCTTGTCATCTGCTTGACCCTCTGCTTACTCTGTGGTCTAACCTTAAATATCTCATCATCAGGAAAAGCTTCCCTATCCCCCATGACCAATGACAGTCCCGCTTAGAGCCTCCTGTACTTTTCCATCCTGTGATGACTGTATTTGGTGTTGTCTGCTATTTGAGGTACATATTCCCCTACCAGAAGGCATTAGGTATTTCTTGCCTGAATGATTCCCAGCAACACCATGAGATGGTCACTGGCATCCCCTGCTGTGAAGGCAGGGACCATTGTTGTTTGCTGCTATAGCCACCGTGTGGGGCACAGTAAATACACAAATATTTCTTAAATGAATTAACTTTACAGCTAAGAAATTGCAAAAGCTTGGCAACATGTAAGTGGTCAATGTTACACTATAAGCAAGCAGCAGAGTCTGGATTTGAACTCAGGTCTGTGTAACTCTAGAGCCTGGGCTTTTTCTATCAATATTATACCAAACTCTGTGTGGGTTCACAGCCATTGTTTAGGACCTCATGCTCTGCCATCAAAGGTGGGCTCCTTAGTGAAAATATTGGCAGGCACAGTGTGAAGGCATTGTGTTAGCCATGTTGCCTTGTCCACGGACTCAGAGATACAAGAGGGCACTTCACTAAGAATTCAAGAAATTTCCCAACCAGGGGAACGTGTGCCTGGCAGCCAACAGTGCATCAAATGGAGGAACAGAGCTGAGACTTCATGCTCTACCCTGGCCTGATAACAAGCAAGTGGTGGGTGGGCAGCAGGACAGACATCTGTAATTCCCTTCATCATCCTTCTACTAATACTCAAGATGGAGTAGCCTGTAACCTGGCACTGGAGCTACTAGAGTAGCAGGAAAGAAATCTAGACTTTGGAGTCAAGACTGGATTTGAGTTCTGGCTCTGTCACTTACTAGCAGCGTATCAACTTCCCTCCACCTAGGTTCCCTCATCAGTGAAAAGAGAGTAATGGAATATACCCTCCCGGCATTATGAAGATTAAGTTAAAATGGAAATGAAAAAAATACCTCCCATACACATTGCCTAGACCTAAGGGGGCTCAAAAAATGCAAACTACTTAGTAACTGAACGACTATTTTTATCATTCCCAGTTTATTTCAAGCCTCACACATCAACACTGCATCATTTGTGTGAAGTACTTCCTATCAAGGGCTTTCTGATTAAGTCAAGGCATCTACACTTTCATCTCCAAATACTTGTGCATTGAGTCAGGTAAACAAATACGCTTTCTCAAACCTAATGTTAAGGTTTTATTTGTGAATTAGAAAACATGAGTTTGTTCAAGAAATAAGCCTTTGCTGTGGAGGCCACCACCTGGGCCTCTCAAGGACCATAAGCAAGGAAGCTGGAGTGGGTGGCACCAAAACACAATCATGGTGTGCATGGTGCCATTACCAGACTAGGCGAAGTGACTGTCAGCAAAGCCGAACCTACAGAACTTCTTACACACAATAAAAAAGACCTACCTTTAACTTGGAAAAGGACTGTTTGTGTGATTGTACTCTCAACCCAACTTGGAACTACCTTACCTAACTTTTTACAGAATTTACTCTCCCCACATAATGGAAGTTAACATGTTCATGACATTATCCATTACTGAGCTAACAAGCTACAAATCAGTATAACAGAATCCAACTGCTTTGAATCATATTTCTTAAATGGTTCAACTGTGCCCATGAGCAAACACATCCAGCCTTACACATAAGCACCAAAAATTTGCCACCCCATAAGTAATGTTCTGTTTGCTGCTTTTTTAAAAAAACATCAGTCTCCCCCCATTCCCAGTAGGTATATAGGTAGAAAAATAAATGAAGTCAGCACTCTTTACCTCTTACTAGAATAAACTGTGACTCAAACACCGTGAATAGTTATTTGCAAGGCTATAATTTTTTTAATGACAGATTTTCCTAAAAGAAACCACTATAACGTCTGTCCAAGTCCTCCAAGGGAAAACAAAAAAATAGATAAAGATTAAAAGTCTATTACTTTAACAGCACATTGCCAAACACGGACAACTAGGATACAATGCCAAGGAACCTTAAAAAATAACTTGAAAAGACACAACGTTCAAGTCATTCACACGTGTAGGGTCCACAAAGAACAGGAAAACAAGTCCGAGAACAGTTCTACTTGTGCATGATGAGAATTCTGACTGTACCTCATCCAAGTTCATTCAGGTGTCTTAAACCAACAGATGGATGAGCAGAGTTTGTTTTTTTCTTCTTTGCTTGGAGATGCACACATAGATTACAGGAGAGGAGAATCTTCCAGATGCTGATTTAAGCACAGCAGGCTTGGTTCCCCTTTGATAAAGTACGAAGGCAGATTCAGTTGACTCAAGCTTTATCAGTTTCCCTAAGAAAAAGTCTTATGCATGCTGAAACAGACAAGTTACTGAATTTGTCATGCTAAGTATTTACAGTCATTTTCATAAAGTGAGCTCAGTAACTTGACAGGATAAAAAAGGTAGTTGTGAATTTCTTGTATAACCTTTTACAGCGTGAATGACTTTGTGGGTAAATGATGCTGAAGTTCAAAGCCCCTCAAACATGTTAACAAGAAATTATTGACTGCATGAAGAGGCACACATTATAGAAAATGCACACTTCACAGGTTCCTGCATAGCAGGAAAGTCGCTACCACTACATAACAAATGGCTATGCCAACAGTTAGAGCTGCCACTCAAGGGTTCAACAGTAGAATTCCCTTAAAACCGCAAGGAGTGTTTGCATTACAGCAAGAAAACCTTTGGGAAAAATAAGTATATTTTGTTTGGAAAGATATTTTGCATTGGACAATTTGAACATCACATAAACAAAACCGTTTTTTAAACTGGGTAAGATTTAAGGCAATGCTACTCAGACCTGAGGGGGAAAAAACCTACAGAAGATTGTTTTTCTTCCAAAACGTTGACAGGTCAGAATCAACATTGGAAAGGATCCCCCCTGCTAAGCATTCAACACACTGTTAGGTATTTGCAGCATTACAAAATAGAATCCACTTTCATACTCTGAATATGAAATGGGCAATTGTTATACACTCTTCCTTGAAAACTGTAAGAAACAAAACAAACATGGCAGCTTAGGTATTTCATATTACAAAGTCACATGAACATGAAGACAACTACACCTGGTACACACAAAGGCAGAACCGTCCTCACAACAAGCTCTGGAGCGCTGTATTCTCTCATGACTGGCTGTGGTGTACTGTGGAACGGTCATGGATTCATAAATTAACATCAACTACAGACTAACAAATGACAAGTAGACACAGTAAATTCAAAAATTTTTACATTTTGCTCCTGTTCGGCTGCTAAAGAGCAGCGATTTAAATTGATATAAAAACTTCTGACCACAAAGCTTGCTATACAGATAAAGTACATAATCAAAAAGTAAGCAGCAATTGAACTTCTCATTTAAACTTATCTGGTATAGAGTATTTACAGATTTGGGGGGAGAGCTCTCTGAAACCACTACGCTCCTTACTCCTCCTGGCCTCTGCCCACCCCAGCCCCTCCAAATCGAAATCAAGTGTTCTGAACTATATACAACTATACTTTGGCTAAGTGGGCTGGATGGTGCAAGTCTTTCCAAGGTCTTGGTCTGGAAAAAAGAAACAAAGTCTTGGAAGTCATGCACAGCCTTCTTTTCTGAGTAGCAGTGTACTGGAGCCAAAAAATATCTTTTTTCACACCAAAGGGCAAAAGGGGCCTCAGCACTTCACTCCCCAACCTGAATGGGCAAGATCTGAAGCCATTGGCCTCATGCACCATAACAGGCCACCAGACAAAAAGGAAAGAAAAAGGTCACGACAAAGGCAGCAGCAATCAACACAACTTTCCAACAAAGGAACTTCTCCTGCCTGGGCTCCCCCAGAAAGAGTGCTCCCTCCTTCCTCTCCCTCCCTTCCCACAAGACAAAATTAATTCACATCACAAGAACTTGGTACTCTGGTTAAGTGGCAGGTAAATATAAGAAAGAGTAAATCTGTCACCTTGTATACCTGAACTGAGACATAAAGCTAACAGAACACAAGACATCACTGTGAAATTAACTTTCTAAAACAGATCCAGTCTACATAGTGCGGCCGATAAAAAGTAAAAAGAAGAATTTGTTCACAATCTGCCTTGTACAGGGTATTTATAGTCTTTCAATGCCATATAAATAGCATTTATATAGCTTAAACATTCAGAGACATGCACTGGGACTTTTTAGGTAGTACGGATTTCTTCACAATCACATGTGCAAATTTTACAGATCACTAGGTGAGTAACTAGTAAGCTTAGGCTGGACCATGTCTCGTATTATCTAACAAATTTAAGGGGGGTTCAGAATCATCCATAGGTAGAACCAGGCGTGTTCCCCGAATGACCAGTTCATGGTCCCCAAAGGCAAGTTCCCGATCAAAGGCATCTTCAGAACTGTTTCCCATAAGTCTCCTAGGGGCACCGGATGATGCTGACTCAGTGTTCACAGTAGAATCGCCATATGTCAAACTAATATCACCATCATTGAGGATGAGATCGGAGTCATCATCTTTCAACTGTTCCTGGTTCTAAATGCAAGGAAAACAAATTTGAGAATTATTATGAAAAATTAAAGAAACATTTCCAATAGCTGAATTTTCAAGGATGCTGTATTTTCTGACCCCACTCGCCCCACTGTGTGCCTGCAGACTGAAGTGCTTGACAGCTGCCAAAATCTCTAGTGCTTTCTCTTACCTCCTGTCTCCTTTCCCCTCCTTCAGATAACTAGCTCCTACTTATCACTGAAGTTTTCGTTTAAAAGTCACTTTCTCCCAGAAGTCTTCTTTGATCGTCCAAGGCTAGCTTAGGTGCCCTCCTGTGTTCTTCCCTAGCAGCCTGCACTTAGCCCTCTCCCTACAGTGGCACTTACCCCTTTTCATAGCTGCACATGCAGGGGTCTGCATCACATCTCCCCCTGCTGCTGCTGCGTCACTTCAGTCGTGTCCGACTCTGTGTGACCCCATAGACGGAAGCCCACCAGGCTCCCCCGTCCCTGGGATTCTCCAGGCAAGAACACTGGAGTGGGTTGCCATTTCCTTCTCCAATGTGTGAAAGTGAAGAGTGAAAGTGAAGTCGCTCAGTCATGTCCGACCCTTAGCGACCCCATGGACTGCAGCCTACCAGGCTCCTCCATCCACGGGATTTTCTAGGCAAGAGTACTGGAGTGGCTTGCCAGTGCCTTCTCTGCATCTCCCCCTACTAGACTCTAAATCCCTTGTACGCTGTAGTTCAATCACCTAACAATTTGGGGCACACAGAAAGTATTCACTAAATGTAAGTGCAATTCATTGCTGAACAGCTTTAAATAAATAAAGTGCTGACTTTCGTGTCGACAATGCCTAGAAATATTGAACCCTCACTACCCTCATTACATACTTGTCAAGCAGCTCAATAACCTTTTGTTCTAATGGAAATTTGGGGGCCAAAAAGAATATAATTACATAAAGTTCCAGAAGAGGGAAAAGTGTCCGGGATATATAGTGCCATTTTTAATTAAAAAATGTACATGTGCATAGTAAGAAAGGGTCCGGAAGATCCCCTGGAGAAGGAAATGGCAACCCACTCCAGTATTCTTGCCTGAAGAATCCCATGGAAAGAGGAGCCTGGTGGGCTACAGCCCACAGGGTCATAAAGAGTCAGACACAACTGAGCAACTAAACCACCACCACATATCAGTAAACAATGATGTCACAGTCAGCAAGAGATGGCAACCCTCCAACGTGAGCTGCTGATCCTGAAAAAACTCAGGAAGGAAAGAATACCTGCCATCCAGCAGCCATCAAACTGCAGCCACAGCCCACAGTGAGCCCCAAGGGAGCTCCGGTGTGAAAAACACAGGATACCAGCCCCACACAGCTGAGCTGCATATCAAAGAAATGCTTTCAGCGAGCTCAGACTCTGCCATCTTCCCACATGTAGAAAAGCTCTAGATTCCTTAACTTGGGATATCTGGTTTTCTTTAATTTACAAAAACTTTTGACATTCCAACTTCCCACCCTTTGTTGCAAAATTTCTGTATAACCTGGTTCCACCCACCCTACACCTCAGCTCCAATCCACCCCACTCCCCCCACCCCCACCTCCAGGGAGCAGTTTTCTCAGGGTTACTTGAGATGCTGCCTGCCAGACTTGAAGTCCCCAAAATTCCAACTTTTAGGTTGTGATTATGTTTTCAGTCAACAATAGAAAAGTCTAGAAGGGTATTCAACAAATGACGATAGCGAGCTCTGCATGATAGGATTGCTAATGGTTTTTATTGTTTTATGTTTCTGTACTATCTGAAATTCTATTATAATGAGTACTTATTACTTTTAAAAATCAGAAAGTCACTTTATTTAAATGTAGAGTAAGAATCATTGTAAATACTCATGTTGATACAGCAAAAAAAGTCTGTGACTAATACTCCTTGAGGGAAGTAGATAGAAACCTCCTACACCCAACTCTCCTATCCTGTGCATTTAAAAATGTTAAGTTTGTCTAAGATAGTCAAATAGACTGATGACACTGTTAGACTAAAATTTCACATATGCTGTTGCTAGAAATTTTTAAATTCTTTGTTGTTGCTAGAGATTTGCCTCAACACTCAAAGACAAAGACCTGTAAATTAAAAACCAAAGAAACCCGCTCCACCAACCAGCCATAATCCCTTCCAAGCCAATCCAGCTGTAAGTCTAAGGAGCCTGTCTATCACTTAATTCAGCAATGCCCACAACAAAGCTCGGAGGCGCCTTCACACATCAGCAGGGGCTCTTCAGCACCTTTGATTGCCTTTATTAAGTTTGAAGTTTGGGGCAATAGCTACCAAATTTTAAAATGCATATGCCTTTTGACCCAACAATTTAACCTTTAAAATCTATTCTTTATAACTTTATATTATTGGGTAAACATATATACATGGATATTCACTGTAAACGTTGTTTGTAATAACAAAACCACAAAAGGAATGAGGCTGACTAGATCAACCTTAGTAAAGTTACACTATGTAGCCACCAATAGAGAGAAGGTTCTCGTGGACTCTTACAAAGGTATCCATGCTGTGGATCATTAGGTGAAAAAAAGCAAGTAGCAGGACAATACTATTATGATCCCATTGTGAAAAACAATAACAGACAGTTATATACACACATAGAAGTTTGTATAGATAAAATATATCTGGGACTATCCACAATAAACTCTTAAAAAGACTGTCTCTAGGGGATGTGGTGGGAGAAAGAGAGTGACTTTCATTTTTCACTTTGTACATTCTATACTGTTTGAATATCTGGCTATAAGTATGCTACTTTTGTAATTTAATGAGTCAGCATAACAAAAAATTAAAAATGCAGTTTTATGGTTATTCTGGGTTACACTGCATCCCCCTCACCCTCTAGAAATATGAAATCCTAACTCCCAGTATCTGTGAATGTGACCTTATCTGGAAGTATAGACTTTGCAAGTGATCATGTTAAGATGAGGTCTTTAGTGTGGGTCCTGATCAAGTATGGCTGCAGAGTGTCCTTATTAAAAGGGGAAATTTGGAGACACAGACCTGCATACACATACACATACACACACACACACAGGGAAAATGCCAGGTGAAGATGAAGACAGAGATCGCAGTGATGCATCTTCAAGCCAAGGAATGCCAAAGATGGCCTGAAGCCACCAGAAGCTAGAGAGAGGTCTGGAACAGACTCTCAGAGCCCTCAGGACCCAACCCTGCTGGCACCTGGACCTCAGACTTCCAGCTTCCAGACTGTGAGACAGTAAATTTCTGCTGTTAAGTTTGGGGTACTCTGTTATGACAGCCCAAGGAAACAAATAGAACAATGTTGTATTCTGCTATATTCCACAGAACACACAGGCATCATGGAACTCTTCTGGCTTTTCATGATGGTGAGTGGGTCTCTGGAATCCGAGAGCCAGGCCTCACTGACTTAGCTGACAAAGCTGGCTGACCCCTCAGCAGACAGTCATGTGGGCTAACAGGGTAAACAGGGAATGAGCACTGCACTTGTTACGGGAGCCTGGGTAAAGTGGGAGGGAGGGACAAGACAACATGGGGTGTTCCCCCCACCCCACCAGCAGTCAGTATATGGATTCAACATAACATAGTGCTGCAGGGTACTCCTCCCTGACCCAGGTGCCACCCCAGCCAAGTCTCCCCTTCCCTGTCCATTCTCCATGAGATCTACTCTAAAACACCACAGAGGAGGTCATAAGGAAGTGTGTGTGTGTCTGTGTGTGTGTGTGTGCATGCGCACACACATCTACACTGTTTTACCACACCCTTGCCTCTCAAGGTGTTACATCAGAGTAGTCAAAACCAGTGGGTTTTGTTAACATGGGCACTTTATTTGATGTCACAGATTATTTCTGAAGGATTGGGTTAGAAGTAAAGTTTTTAAAGAAAGAACTTGAAAAACTAAATTCTCATATTTTAAAACAAAAACTGCTTAGCATTTGTCATTTCTTTCTTTGTTGTTGCTGCTGCTGCTGCTAAGTTGCTTCAGTTGTGTCCAACTTTGTGCAACCCCATAGATGGCAGGCCACCAGGCTCCCCTGTCCCTGGGATTCTCCAGGCAAGAACACTGGAGTGGGTTGCCATTTCCTTCTCCAATGCATGAAAGTGAAAAGCGAAAGTGAAGTTGCTCAGTCAGTACCTGCCAAATCACCAATCTTACATTGGCAGTTAAGAAAAAATATGGAATCTTAGGTAGAGATATAGAATACAGGTAGATAAACTTGCCCTTATATCTAAAATAAAAGACCATCTGTTGCACTTTAGAAGCATCAAAAAATGTTTTAGTAATCCTCTCAACATGACTGTGACAATCCAAATTTATAGATTAAAATATATAAAGTTAGTACCAAGCTCAGACCACATGCTGCAAATAAATGAAAACCAGCACAGAAATAGAATTTTTTTTACTAGAATTACTGATAGCAAAATGCTATTCCATATCTGTTTTCAAATGATGTTTCAAACACTGTGAATTATAATAAATTTTGAGATAAATTATATCTATTCCACATACAATTTATATATAAATTATTATATATATATAATAAATTTAGAGATTTCAGTGTACTTTCTAGCTGAGCAACATATGTTTATATTCCTGCTTGTGCATTTTATATCATAAAAGCAAGCAAAGCAAAGCAAAACAAAACAAAAAAAGCAATCACCCATCCACAGAGCAGATACATTTAAATTTAACTTAATGAAGAACTGAGGTTCTGGATGAAACCAACTTACCTCATAGGCCTGGGGACTGGTCAGGCATCTTGCAATGGGGCCGCAGCAGGCAGGCAGGGTGGTGGTAAGAGGAGGCCCGCTGTGCGTCAACAGAGGCTTCAGATAGCTGTGCTGGTTAAGGAAGAGCTGTGTTCCTTTCTTTATAAATTTAAAAAGAACAACCTGCTTGATTACAATCACTGTCACAGTATACCTACCACTTCAGATAGAAAATGTCCCATTTCATGACCCTGTTATGTCAGTGAGATAGTAACATTTTAAAAATTTTGTAATATTATCTCCATACAGAAGTCAATGATCTGCCTAAAGTCACACAAGTAAATGGAGGACCAATACTCAAACCCAGACCAGTCTGATTCCAGATCCTATGATCTTTTGACCACTACATCATATTGCCTTTGTGATTTTACTAAAGCCAAATTCACACTCGATTTAGCACTGAAGGAGATACAGAAGAAAGAATACTAAAGAGCCTGAAAAGCGATTAAACATTTCAGTAGTAGAATATAGTAATAAAAAATGGGTTTCATTATTTACTATGGATTCAGCTGGCCTCTTCAATGAGTTGAAACTTCAGTACCAAAGGAAATGCAATTCTAGAAACATTTTTAAAAATTATGCATCATGAGTTCCTCTGTCACAGACTCTCATTTTAGCATTCATCTATTCTCCAAAAATAAAAATAAAAACAGATGCAATAATATATTTGATACTTGAAAGGAAAAAAGAGAGAATCACAAGAAAAAGCAGAGAAAGGGAGAAAGACACATATACATATTCCCTATTTTCTAAAATTACAACCTAAGATTGTTCTCAATTAAAAATGAGGAGGCCAAAGAAATTTACATAAATTCCCATATACTCTAAGATTAAAGTACTTTGTATAAACACACTTACATAGTTCATAAAACATCTTGCCACAGAAAATCACTGAAAATCTGGAATGATGAATTGTACTAGTGCATCAAGTACAGAAACTACCAGATCTTAGTTCAGTGGTACTTAACAGGGTACTTAGTACTGAGGCTAAGTCTTGGTGTTTAACTCTAAAAGAACAAATTCCCTAAAAACTAAAACTTATCAAATATTGACCAAAAAATCTGAATGATCCAGTACCTATTAAACAAACTAAAACATTGCTCATACAAAAAACTCCAGGCCCAGAAAGCTTCACTGGTTAAAATCTTCCAGGCACTTAAGAAACAACACCAAGCTTACCTAAAGTCCTCCACAAAACAGAAAAAGAGAAAAATTCTTCCCTACTTGTATAAAATTAGTACAGTCTTATTATAGAAACTTGATAAGGATATTACAAGAAAAAAATCATAAGCCAATACTTCTCATGAAAATAGACACAAAATATTAGCAACTAAATCCAGTGTCACACAATGAATAACATATCATGATCAAATGGGATTTGTTCCACCAATCTAAGATTGGCTTAACATTTAAACAATTGATGAAAATCAGCAAGATAAAGCACTAAAGGAGAAAAAAATAAACGTGATCATTTCAATTGATGCAGGAAAAGGGTCTGATAATATTCAATATCTATTTATGATAAGAACTCTCAGCAAACTAGAAGAAAAGGGAATTTTCTTAAATTGATCAAAGATATCTCAAAAACTTACAGCTAATATCATACTTAATGGTGAAATATTGAAAAATATCCCCTGAGGTCAGGAATAAGATAAGAATGCCCACTATCATCACTTATATTTAACACTGTATTGGGAAAGTCGAGCCACTATCAGTTCAGTTCACTCGCTCAGTTAGGTCCAACTCTGTGACCCCAAGGACTGCAGCATTCCAGGCTTCCCGTCCATCACCAATTCCCAGAGCTTGCTCAAACTCATGTCCATCGAGGTGGAGATGCCATCCAACCATCTCTTCCTCTGTCACCCCCTTCTTCTCCTGCCTTCAATTTTTCCAAGCATCAGGTTCTTTTCCAATGAGTCAGTATTTTGCATCAGGTGGTAAAAGTATTGGAGCTTCAGCTTCAACATCAGTCCTTCCAGTGAATATTCAGGACTAATTCCCTTTACCATTGACTAGTTTGATTTCCTTGCAGTCCAAGGGATTCTCAAGAGTCTTCTCCAATAACACAATTCAAAAACATCAATTCTTCAGCACTCAGCTTTCTTTATGGTCCAACTCTCATATCCATACATGACTACTGGAAACACCGTAGCTTTGACTAGATGGACCTTTGTCGGCAAAGTAATGTCTCTGCTTTTTAATATGTGTCTAGGTTAGTCATAGCTTTTCTTCCAAGGAGCAAGCGTCTTTTCATTTCATGGCGGCAGTCACCATATGCACCATTTTGGAGTTCAAGAAAATAAAGTCTGTCACTGTTTCCCCATCTATTTGCCATGAAGTGATGGGACCAGATGCCATGATCTTCGCTTCCGGAATGTTAGGTTTTAAGCCAGCTTTTTCACTCTCTTCTTTCCTTTCACTTTCATCAAGAGACTCTTTAGTTCTTCGCTTTCTGCCATAAGAGTGGTGTCATCTGCGTATCTGAAGTTATTGATATTTCTCCTGGCAATCTTGAGTCCTGCTTGTGCTTCCTCAAGTCCGGCATTTTGCATGATGTACTCTGCATAAAGTTAAATAAGCAGGGTGACAATATACAGCCTTGACGTACTCCTTTCCCAATTTGGAACCAGTCTGTTGTCCATGTCCAGTGCTAACGGTTGCTTCTTGGCCTACAAACAGATTTCTCAGGAGGCAGGTAAGGTGATCTTGTATTCCCACCTCTTAAAGAATTTTCCACAATTTGTTGTGATCCACAGAGTTAAAGGCTTTGGTGTAGTGAATAAATCAGAAGTAGATGCTTTTCTGGAACTCTCTTGCTTTTTTTATGATTCAACAAATGTTGGCAATTTGATCTCTGTTTCCTCTGCCTTTTCTAAATCCAGCTTGAACATCTGGAAGTTCTCGGTTCACATACTGTTGAAGCCTGGCCTGGAGAATTTTGAGCATTAGTTTGCTAGCGTGTGAGATGAGTGCAATTGTGCGGTAGTTTGAACATTCTTTGGCATTGCCTTTCTTTGGGATTGGAATGAAAACTGGCTTTTCCAGTCCTGTGGTCACTGCTGAGTTTTCCAAATTTGTTGGCTTATTGCGTGCAGCATTTTCACAGCATCATCTTTTAGGATTTGAAACAGCTCAACTGGAATTTCATCACCTCCACTAGCTTTGTTCATAGTGATGCTTCCTAAGGCCCACACAACTTGGCATTCCAGGATGTCTGGCTCTAGGTTAGTGATCACACCATCATGATTATCTGCATCATTAAGATCTTTTTTGTATAGTTCTTCTGTGTATTCTTGCCACCTCTTCTTAATATCTTCTGCTTCTGTTAGGTCCATACCATTTCTGTCCTTTACTGTGTCCATCTTTGCATGAAATGTTCCCTCAATATCTCTAATTTACTTGAAGAGATCTCTAGTCTTTCCCATTCTATTGTTTGCCTCTATTTCTTTGCATTGATCACTGAGGAAGGATTTCTTATCTCTCCTTGCTATTCTTTGGAACTCTGCATTCAAATGGGTATATCTTTCCTTTTCTCCTTTGCCTTCAGCTTCTCTTCTTTTCTCAGCTATTTGTAAGCCCTCCTCAGACAACCATTTTGCCTTTTTGCATTTCTTTTTATTGGGGATGGTCTTGATCACTGCCTCCTGTACAAAGTCACAAACCTCCATCCATAGTTCTTCAGGTACTCTGTCTATCAGATCTAAGCCCTTGAATCTATTTGTCATTTCCACTATATAATCGTAAGGGATTTGATTTAAGTCATACCTGAATGGTCTAGTGGTTTTCCTTTCTTCAATTTAAGTCTGAATTTTGCAATAAGGCGTTCATGATCTGAACTCCAGTCCCATCACTTTATGGAAAATAGAGGGGAAAATGTAGAAGCAGTGACAGATTTTTTGGAGGCTCGAAAATCACTGTGGATGATGACTGCAGCCATTAAATTAAAAGACACTTGCTCCTTGGAAGGAAATCTATGACAAACCTAGACAGCATAATAAAAAAGCAAGGACATCACTCTGCTGACAGTAGTCCAAATAGTCAAAGCTATTGTTTTTCCAGTAGTCATGTACAGATGTATGACAGCTGGATCATAAAGAAGGCTGAGCACCAAAGAACTGATGCTTTCAAATTGTGGTGCTGGAGAAGAATCTTGAGAGTCCCTTGGACAGCAAGGAGATCAAACCAGTCAATCCTAAAGGAAATCAGTCCTGAATATTCACTGGAAGGACTGATGCTGAAGCTCCAATACTTTGGCCACCTGATACGCAGAGCTGACTCATTGGAAAAGACCCTGATGCTAGGAAAAGTTGAAGGCAAAAGGAGAAGGGGGAAGCAGTGGATGAGATGGTTAGATAGCAACACTGACTCAACAAACATGAGTTTGAGACAACTCCAGGAGATAGTGAAGGACAGGGAAGCCTGGCATTCTGTAGTCCATGGGGTTGCAAAGAGTTGAACACAAGTTAGCAACTGAACAACAATACCATAGTTATGCATTCATTCGTGTTTCCATATATTAGAGTCCTTCCAGAAAGTGAATGTAAAAATCCAGCAAACAGAATATAGTAAGTAGTAGCTTCTAATGATAAGTGTCAGGTGAATTTTTCTTAAACATAGTAGGTTTTGATCAGAAAGTCAAAAGCAAGGAAACAGGATTTTACATAGTTGTCCCAAATTCACTTCAATGGAACATAAACTAGGTTTTGATTCACTTAAAGTCTCAGCCAGAAAGAACTCCATAGTCCCTTTATCTAGTTCAATTTTCAAATAAGAAATTAATGTTAATAAATAGTGAGTGATACAATTTTTTAAAAGGCATGATTTAGGGACTTCCCTGGTGCGCCAGTGATTAAGACTTCGCCTTCCAATGCAGGGAGGTTGGGTTTGCTCTGGTCCAGGAGCTAAAATCCCACATGCTTCTTGGCCAAAAAACCAGAAACAGAAGCAGTATTGTCACAAATTTAATAAAGACTTCAAAAATGGTTAACATAAAAAGTATCTTTTTAAAAAATTTTTAAAAAGCATGATTTAAACGGGTTATTATATATAACCTGACTTAAAGTATAGCTATGAAGAAGACTGTTACAATAGGACAAGAAAGAAATCTGGTAAATAATGAAGCACTGGCATTCTGAATGGAGAGGAGGAATCTTCCAGTCTTTGGAAAGGTCAGAGAAAAGACATCAGTGACTACTGCGGTATCCAGCATCGCTGAGTTGCTCATTCCCATGTTTCTTCCTAAGCCTGCCTTTCCTCTTTTACCCTAGCAAGCACACTGACAAACACCAACAACTTCCTTTTGTGGCATTCTCTCAATTAGCTAAAAGACAATAAATATTACAGTTTACTCCATAAATAAACCTATATATCAAAGCAAGTCTATCATAAAGGCTCTTGAGTCCCTGCACACAGCCAGCTTTTGCAATAACCAGTCCCTACTAGCTTCATGGGTTTTCAGAGGAATTCATCCGTGTGTGTGGGTAACCTTCTCCACTACACTGAAGGGGAAAAGGAAGACCAAAGGTATGTTTTATATTCCAGTTCAGGAAGAGAGCAGTCAGTCAAAACAGTTGTTCCATTAAATTGTTATCATTCATATTCATACTGTCTTTTTCTCAATTAAGGATACTTGTGATCAAAGTTATACCACATCCGGAAGAGCCACGCGCTCTCTGCTTTGGTAGTTCTTCTTTCACTTTCAGGAATACCCTGAAAACAGACAATAAATAAGTCAATCTATACATAAAGACAAAAAACACATTCATTTAAGAGTCATTGCTTTGTAGAATTACAAATATGGCCTAAGTTAAGAGCTTGTATATTGCAGCTTAGGAATAAGAAACTGAAGTGTTTTTCTGAACACTTCTATTACTCAGGCTGCTTCCTGATTTATGAGTCGACTGGCATTTAGAAAAATTAATGTGGGATAATCCACCCCCTAAATCTGAAAGCCTTACACCCACAATGTGAACTGCACCTTAAGTGGAAAACATCCCATCAACATTCTGATCTTTGGGAGTTGTCATGGGTCCCAAAACTAACTGGTATTTTCAAAGATGCTACTATGTTGTTAGAACACTAGCAAACTTTAAGTAAGTAGGGAAATTCCATGGTAAGCCAGGCTGGGTAGGAGGGAAAACTAACAGCAAGCAGATCTCTTCAAAAACAGCTCCCCCCAAAACATAAACTGCATCCTCATGTATAACACGGAACAGTCAGCAGTGGCACTGTGAGGTCATCTGGTTCATCTCGGCTCTGATGTGAACTAGTTGGGCAAGTCCCTTCCCCTCCCAGCCTGAGTTTTTTCATGAATACAATGCGAACCTTACTCAAAGGCTCTTTCCAGCGTGAATGTTCTGTTTCCATGATTTTCGAAGAGTACAATTTAGTTTCTGGGTTTTGGTTCCTGTTTTTCCTGATCCTCAAAATAAGTGAATCTTCCTCTCAATAGGTATCAAAACACACAATACAAAAAGTCTGAGAACACTGCACAGGCTTACAGTGTTTCCTTTCACATCAGGAAGCATTAGTTTGTATAGCTCCACTTTTTGAAGAGCAACAAATCTACAAATCTCACGATCCCCTCACCACATGAACACCTGTAAACCTAACCCCTACATGCTCCATAGTTACTAAAATCTTACTCTGTGCTTCCCAGTGGACACTTGAAATATTGAGTAAACAATATACAAGCCAAGGCATCCACAGTTTTGAGGGCAAAGTAAAAATGACATCTTTTTCTGGATGTCACAGTAGGTACTCACCTACCTGGCTCTCTCCCTGTCACTCCATTTCCATTTGTCCTTTGTGGTGACACAGGGGACATAACAGGTAGAGGCATACACAGATGGTGATCAAGCATTTGTTTGGGGAGCTGTCTGATCACTACTCTTGTTTTGACATGGGGGTGGAGGCACTGAGGGGCTATTACCCTTTGGAAACTACCCCAGGAACTCAGCATTATGGGAATTCATCCAGCCTGGTTTGTACAATTATTTCAAGCCCATGAAATTATACTTTAAGGTTCTGAACACAAAAGAGGCAGGTGTGTCCTAGGTCACATACAAACTCATCACTCGATAGCTAGCAAAATTAGCATTCAGGAAATGAATCTGACAAAAAAAATTTTTTTTAATTACACTCTGAAGACAAGTAGACCAGGGCCTGTTTCAGACAAGAAAAAGAACTGTTGTTTTTAAAGAGATGCTTTCCATTTTCAAAAACCTCATTTCTGTGATTTCCCATCTCATGTCTAGGGCAGAGGCACCTATTCAGCTGTGCTCACAAAGCATTAAAAGGTGGAAGGAAAATACCAGAAAAAGGTGGTCAGTCTAGAGAAAGCACTGAGTTACAATGAACTAGTCTACCAAGTTCTGGTTCAAGGAAACAATAGAGAAAGTGACACAGGAGTGTAGTAAACATAGGCAAGGCTGAGGCAGAGTATAAGAAAGCACATTCTCCTGAACAGGCAGGGAAGCCTGGCTGAAGAGCCCAAGGCTTCCAGGCAGTTCTCAAGGGCAGCTGCTGGTCATCCAATTTGAAAGTTGCACAGGAAAAGCAGCTGGAGTAGGCCTTACATCAGAGACAAGACCTCATGCACAAACCAAAATGGAAAAAGGCTCCCCGTGCCAGAACAGTCACTTGAAAACCCAGGAGTGCTTAAGGGACTACTCTTGTCTGTGGCCAAAGACCAGCCTTGCCCACAGATAGGGGAGCTGTCACCCTTGATAACCACACACGCCCTAAAATTCAGTTTTGTCTCTATTGAGCAATGAGAAAAGCCAGGAATGATATGATGTCAGTTAAAAGCTGATGCAAATAGGACAGTATCTAAATAACAGTGGCATGAAGTCTACAGTAGATTTGTTTTCTTTCCAAGCAACAACACAATCGACAGAAATGCCAGGACAACACAAATGCATATTTACCAAGTGTTCTTGGTCTGAATCAACACCAACCCTAAAAGAAAAACACAAAAGGCAAATGAGATCTTGAAGCCAAAAAAAAAAAAAGCCTATTCACATACAAGCACTCTTAGGCAACTACTTTTCTCAACACAGAAGCTATGAAATGACTAATATTTTTGTGCTTCTCAAAGGCTGCTGCTGTAGACTTTTGGCTCCTGCCACTTTCCTTAGCAACAGCCTGACTCCTAAGGCAAGCAGGGTCTACTAACCTTCTCTTCCTGCAAGCCAATCCCACTTACCAGTTTCAGAAAAAATAACTTTTTCTTTTGTGACCAAGTCCACAATAAGCAGGAGTCAGGGCAATCAGTGCTGCCCCAGTGGCTGAATAAGAACTCTAGGGCAGTTACACAAACAAGGCTGGCCCAGTGCAGTTCTGGGAGGAAGCTGCATGTTTTCAGACCTCTCAGCTCTCCTGGCAACATTCTGTTATGATGACTGAAGAGAAGGTCCAATTCCAGGGTGTTTTTCCATAGGCGAATGGATAGCCATTAGCCTTGGTTCTTCATGATTCTTTTTAATCTGCTTTCCATATCTCAGGGAACAGCTTCATTATGAGAAGCTCTCTTTGACTCCTCTATCTCCTCGATCTGAGCACTCACCACCTCTGTTCATTCTCCCTCTAAACTGTCTCTCAGATCCTCTCTCCTTTCCATTTCAACTGCTCAAGCTGGGACCTCATTCTGACTCACAGCATCTGGAGCAACTGGCTGTAAGGGTCCCCTGCTGCCAGGCTCTCCCTGAGAGTTAGCCATCTCAAGCAGAGAGCTCACTGGCTTACTACCTTTACAAAAGTCTCTGAGAGCAGCTTATAACCCAGAGGGTCAGATCTAAATTCCTTTATGTGGCATTCAAGACTCTTCAAATTAACCACCCTTGCCCAAACACCCACTGGTAGCGAGACCCGACTGCTCCTCGCCCCAGACCCTGTCCTCTCCTGAGCTTCCATGCCTCTGCTTGTGCTGGTCCCTCTATCTGAACTGTACTGTCCCTTATTTTGTTCTCCTTCTTTGAGTTCCAAAGGAACCATTCTATGACCCCTTCAGTCAGGATCATTTTTCCTCTGGGCTTTTACAGTACTTTCTAATTCCTTTATTATAATACTTAGTACAGTATAGTTATTTACTTGTCAGTCTCCCCAGATAAGACTGTGAGCTCCTTGAGGGTAAAGGTCATGTCCCAATTAATCTCTGTATCCCCAGAGTCTAGCACATGCTAGTTAGTTAGTTAGTCTAGTCAAATATTTATCGATTAAGGCTATTACTACAGACAACACAGAAAAAACAGCAGTGTGAGAAGCTGCGGCAGGAGCAGCCTAGTAACACCAAAGGGAGGAAAATGATGCACGACCTTATCTGGAAGGCAAGAGAATCAGGGCCAAATAGCTGAAAAACAGATGGTCATAACCAGATTCAGAATTCCAAGAAATGCTCATTTCTTCTTTGTTAAGATGGCCAGAAGCTATTTAATACCTCCTTCGCCATATTAAACTCTAACCACATTTGTGTATCTCAAGTGACATCTAGTGGTCTTGACAACACAAGTTTAATTCTCGGATGGAAGAGTATTGGAGGCCAAGTTAACATAATAAACATTTATCAGAGCAGTTATTACCTGCCAGGCATTGTGCTAAGCACAGGGCATAGACATGATTTACACACAGTCCTGCCCTCAGGAGTTCACAGACTGGTGGGAAAGACAGACATAACTAGAGCACAACCCCCAAGGGCTCTGCAGTCCAGGAAAGCTGGGTTCCAATCTGACCTCAGTTCCTTTCTAGCTGTTTGAATTTAGTCAAGTCATGCGGTCCTATGAACCACAGTTCTATCACCTGAGAAATGGGGGCGATGGCCCCCAGGCAGAGCTGATGCAAAGATTAAACAAGAAAATGTGTCTAAAGATTTTAAAAGAGTGATACATCATTGTTGTTGTTCAGTCGCTCAGTTGTGTCCGACTCTTTCTGACCCCGTGGACTGCAGCATGCCAGACTTCCCTGTTCTTCATCATTAACACTTACTAAATGGTAGGTCTTATAATAACATCGCCATTACAAGGCTGACTGAAAACAGTGCTATAACAGAGGTACTCTACAGTAAGCAGATGGAAGAGTGGTTCTGAGAGAAAAGAAGAGGGTGCAAGGAGGAGGTGTTTGAGGTATGTCGTTTCCTAGGAGTGGAAGAGCATTCCAGGCAGAGCCAACAGTGTGAGCAAAGGCTCAGGGATGGAGAAGTGCAAACTATGTGTGGTACACAACAAGGAGGCAAAGGTGACTGTCAAAAACTATGCAAAAGGACAAAGGAAGAGTTGGCTGGCTCTCACTCACTGAGGAGCCACTGTCCACACAACAGGAGAGATGACATCACGTTCTTGCTTTGAAATCCTACAAGACTGCCAACTGGATTTTATTTATTTTTAAACAGAAAAGTTTATTTTTAAGATATTCTTATTTTATTTATACTACATTTTCTTTTTAATGGCTATTCTGGGTCTTCGTTGCTGTGTGACGGTTTTCTCTAGTTGTGGCGAGTGGGGGCAGTATACGGGCTCCTCATGCAGTGGCTTCTCCTGTTGCGGAGCACAAGCTCTAGGGCACCCAGGCTCAGTAGCTGTGGTGCACAGGCTTAGCTGCTCCAACGCATGTGGAATCTTGCTGGACCAGGGATCGAACCCATGTCTCCTGCATTGGCAGGCGGATTCTTTATCACTGGACCACCAGGGAAGTTCCAAGAGGATTTTAAAATCCAAACTCCTTACTGTGTCCTACTAGAACCAATAGCCGAGGTCCACCAACCACGCAAGTTGGTGCACCTCCTGCTTTTGTGAATAAAGTCTTGTGGGAGCATGGCCATGGCGACTGATTCATGTATTGTCTTATGGGGCTTCCATGCTGGAGTTGAGTAGTTGAGACAGAGACCATATGGCCTTCAAAGCCTAAAATATTATTCTCTGGCCCCTGACAGGACACATTTGCCAAGCCCTGCCCCTAAAGGATCTTGCCCACCTTGTTTCCTACCTCCCTTTTGGTTACTATATTCCAGCTAGGTAGGCTTTTTCCTTTTCATTCAACAGGCTGTTTGTTCCTGCCTCAGGACCTTTGTACTTGCTCTCCCCTCTGCCTGGACCACTATTCTTCCTGCTCACTGCTTAACTGGCATTATCTTGTCATTCAGGTATCCTAAGCTCAAATGTAACCTCAGGGACACCTTTCTTGAGCTCCATCTATAAAATACACTCTATGCCCACCTACTATCATAGCACCGTGTTTGCCATCAGAGGATTTATCATCTAAAATAGTCTTCATTTAGTTACTTGCTAGTTTACTATCTGTCTTCTCCCACTACAGTACAGACTTTATGAGACCAGAGACCTTTTCTGTCTTGTTACTACCACTGTACCTCTCCAGATCAGGGTCTCTTAACCTTTGCAGTACCAACATTTTGGCTCGGACTATTCTTTGTTGTGGGGGCTGCTCTGTGTACTTGTGGGATGTTCAGCAGTATCCTTGGCTTCTACCAACAAGATGCCAGTAGCAGCCCCCTCTCTTTGATCGTGACAATCAGAAATGTCTCCAGGCATTGCCAAATGCCCCTGTGGGGAATCGCTGCCAGTTGACAGCCACTAAATTTTACCTTAAAACACTGGGAACACGGTTGGTGCTAAATTAGTATTCATCAAATAAATGGATAAAAGGCACATCTGAAGTACTGTACTAAGAGCTTTACAGACATGAGCTCAGGAATCCTTACAACAACCCTGGAGGAAAGTACTGTCACACATGTTACCGACAGGGAAGCTGAGGCTTAGAAAGGATAAAGAACTTGCTCAAGATCACAGAACTACTAAACAAAGGGGCAAGAACTCAAAGTCAAGCCTAATCCTGCATATATGTTAAAACTGAAGGACTTTTTAGTATTCTCACAATTATACTCAACAAATTTTGGGGGAGGTAAGAGAAATTTAAATTCCAGTCTCTGCAAAGAGGACAAAAAAACCCCAAACAACAATAATAATAGTTAACCTAAGACTGTAAGATAATGTATACAACTGAATGCCAAACTATGCTACAGGACAGGCAAGATGGGGCCAAAAAGCTTGCAAAGCTGGTGAGGTGGATTCAGCTTTATGTGAGTAGGTAGGTTTTTGAGGAGCTTTTTCTGGGGGTGGGGTAAACATGGGTATTTGGTTTAGTACGTGTCAAAGGCAGTTAGGGAAGAGAACTGATTCTACTTGAACACTGAGATTCCAATTATCTTACATTTAGCTTTGGCTTTGATTTCCGTAGTAGAGTAAGGAAGAACCTTCGTTTTAAAACTCTTGAGGGAAAAAAAGGGGCTTAATCCTTCCAAAATGGACCATCCTCGTTTCTTGATGCAGAGGTCTAGGACAAATCAAGTGAGACTGGAGGCTCCTCTGTCCACCATTAATAGTATTTATGAGCTTGAACAACTAGAAACTTTTAAAGCCTCTATTTCCCCACTTATAAAATGGAGTGATTGTGATTAGATAAATATATAAAATGCACTTAGCACAATGCCCAGCACATAGAAGGTGTTCAACAAATGCCAGGTCCTCCCTGAAGTAATAATCAGGGTTACAAGAACATTATTTTGATGTATTTTCAATTATCCACAATAACAGCACAGGAATTGTAATAAAAGGATTTGAACAGTAAAGAGAGAGAAAGACAATCATAACAACATTCAAAGCCTGATCTATGGCTGGTTGCTATTAGAGTATTAAAAGAAAGGCGTAAAATGGAGAATGGACTCTATAAGATGTGAAAGAAATACTGTTTTCTCTAATGAACCTTACACATTCTGGAAGCTCAGCAGCTCTCAGATCTATGAAGTTACAGCAAACAAAGAAGAAGTAAAACCTACAACGCCTTTAACTATAGACTGCTGTACCCATGGAAACAAACGCAGAACTCCTGAGATACAAGGGAGCTTTTTCCAATTGAATACAGTAACTAGTATGCATTCAAGACTAAGATCTTACAACCTTGGCCTTGGATTGTCAGGTCAGAAACGGTGCTGATCATGAAGATAAGAAAGAATGATAATATCTAGTTGTTGATTTGGGCTGGGATAAATCAGACTGTCTCATATGCTGCAGATACAAGAACATTTTTGATCCAGTTTGGAGATACAAATAATAAGCCTTAAATATATGCATATCCCTTGACCAAGCAATTCAACTTTGAGGAATGCATCCTAAGGAAATAGCCAATAGCATTTCCAGACATTCACACTGTTAATCATAATAGTAAGAGCAAAATTCTCAGTTAGTCATAATCACAAAAACCTAAAAACAACACAAAAGTCCAATGGTAGAGACTTGGTTAATAAATTATAATATAAGCAGCCATTAAAATAATGATATTTACTAACATAAATGTCTATGCTATATTATATTTAAAAATCAGTTTATAAGAGTACCTATAGTGTTGCCTCTTTTTGTTAAAAAAATACATAGAGCAGAGCAAGAGGTCTGGAAAGATCCCTCCAAGTGTTAACAATAGTTTTTATTCTTCCTTCGAATATTTTCAATTTTTTCTGTGCTACATGTTATATGCTTATTATAAGGAAGAAATGAAATATTTGGGACTTATCTAAGCTTAAAATTCTCTCATGGTTAAAAGAAAAATAACCCAAATAACATTTTAATACTAAAATGAGGTCCCCAGTCAATACATACCTTATATGCAAACATGACAGCATGGCAGTGGTGCCACCACCAAATACCCACACAGTAAAAAACACAATCAGAAGTGTGGTGCTGAACATCATCTGCCGGGCATAAGTGGCCGTATCTCGAATGGCCAAGGCAAACGCCATTGCACCACGAAGGCCTACAAAGGAATAGGAGGAGGACAACATGAACTTCATAAATTCAAACACATAAGGTACATTCTGAGACCTTAGAATAGCATGAACAAATACATATTTCAACATACGTAGGTATATACAACCAAATACAAAAAGAATTAGTAGATGATACTCACAAGTATTGATCATTTAATAATTTTTTAAACTCTATTTTAAAATGTACTTACACTAAAGTTCACTCTTTTGGGGGTACAGTTCCATAAGTTTTGACAAATGTATAGAGGTGTGTGACCACTACCACAACCGAGACACAGCGGTTTCATCACCTCTCTCCCAAATTCCTTCGTGCTACCTTCTTTTTGGTCTAACCTCTCATAATCCTACCAAACTCTTGGTAACTACTGATTTTCTCTGCATTGCTGGGTTTTTGTCTTTTTGAGGATGTCGTGTAAATGGAACATACAGAATGAAACCATTTGAGCCCGGCTTCTTTCACTCAGCACAATGCCTCTGAAGTTCATATATGTTCTATGTATCACTAGTTTGTTCTTTTTAGCACTGAGGAATATTCCATGACATGGAGGTGCCATTATTTTGCACACTCCTTCACTCACTGGAAGACAGACAATTGGGCTGTGGTTTTGGCAATTATGAACAGAACTGCCATAAACATGCACATACAGATTTTTGTGTGAAAATGTGTTCATCTTTACCTCCTCCACTACACTTAACATAGTTCTGAACTGGGAATTTGGAAATAGAACATGAGAAAACTCCCATAGAAAAGACTGGGGCACTTTTAAAAAGGATGTTTTATTGGAGGCTGCAATTTCAATGTTTAAGGGAGTCTAATATATTATCGGCATATTATTTCCATCTAAAATCAGACTGGTATATGCACTGTGAGTTGTTCCTGGAGGAGGCAAGAAAGAGAGAGTTAAAACTTACCAGCAAACATCATCATGTGTTGAAAATTTGATCCAATCTTACTTCTTCTACCCAAATTAAGTAAGAGGGACAAGGGGTAAATATTGGCAGCTCTTCCCAAGAAAATAGCAATCTAAAATTATTAATAGGTTAAGGATAATTATTTTTATTGTTAACATTATTTAGACCATACATTCCTATCACTGGACTTTTGTACTGTTTCTAGGATTTTGCTACTATGGCTAACGATTGAGGCGGGAGCCACCTCGGTCCCTAAGAACAAGGACAACTCCTTAAGGATGGTTACAAGGCTGTGAGGGTCCCCGGTGACTTTGTGGAGCAGAGCCTGCTATACCAGTACAGACTTTTACATGAGAGAGAAATACATTTCTATCTTTTTTAAACCTCAGTTAACTCTGGGAATTGCCACATGAAACCAAACCTATATCCTAACAAATACAGCCAGAAAGAGAATAAGTATCTCCTGGTAAGAGTCAATTTCCATGGTAGGATTCTGTTTTGAGGAATTTCAACTCCTAACAGACTCGAAAACCTACAGAAAATATTTAGCCTTGGTTCTGGGTAAGTACTGTGGATTCAAGCCACTTGACTACTTAAAAATTTCTCAAAGACTAGCAGGATATGAAGTTACTGATCTCATGGGAGTCTTCCAGTTAAGGTTCTTCTCTTATGAAGAAGGCTTTATCTTTTTCTGCCTGAAGTTCATTCTCAGAAGACTAAGACTCGGTAGAACGGTACTTCAGTAATACTTCAGTTTCTAACACAGATCCTACTTAGAGTTTTAATTAAGAAAATATTTCTGACAATCTCTTTTGGCAAAATCTTCATTCTGAGGTGGTTTCTTAAAATACTACTTCTTTTGAAAATCACTAATTCAAACATCCCGCTCTCTGACCACAATTTCTCTTTCCATGTTTTACATCCATCTATTGCAGATAATTCTTCCATCTCACTGAGACCTCCAGTCCAAAGACCCCTCTGCTTTTCTATCAGTAAGTCCTCTCCCCTCTTCATTTCCTTTTCTAGCCGTATCTTAATAAAACTCTTTCCAATACTCAGCGATCCCTTTCCCCTGTTTTCACTGCACCAACTTGACAAAACTCCAAACTCAGATGGACTCAGCTATCTGTTTTCTCCATGCTTATAGCTAAACAGTCCTGGATAAAGTCATACAACAGGGCAGACTGACTCGACTGTTAAGATTTATTCCTCAAACTCAGTTCAGTTCAGTTCAGTCGCTCAGTCGTGTCCGACTCTCCATGAATCACAGCACGCCAGGCCTCCCTGTCCATCACCAAATCCCGGAGTTCACTCAAACTCATGTCCACAGAGTCGGTGATGCTATCCAGCCATCTCATTCTCTGTCATCCCCTTCTCCTCCCGCCCCCAACCTTTCCCAGCATCAGAGTTTTTTCCAGTGAGTCAACTCGTCGCATGAGGTGGCCAAAGTATTGCAGTTTCAGCTTCAGCATCAGTCCTTCCAATGAACACCCAGGATTGATCTCCTTTAGAATGGACTGGTTGGATCTCCTTGCAGTACAAGGGACTCTCAAGAGTCTTCTCCAGCACCACAGTTCAAAAGCATCAATTCTTCGGCGATCCTCAAACTCAAATGGGTCCCTAACACTGCTCAGCGATTCTACTGCATTTCTTTGGTCAATGCACTTTTCCACGCTCTGCAACAACTATTTCCTCAAAACTCCTATCATCTATGGGAGCCAGCCTCCTAGAGGGTTCCCTAGTGTTCACACCCTTGTGTAGTCTCAGCTCACACTTTACCAGGGTTTGTGTGTGTCCAATAGAAAACAGGAGAAGGGAGATGGTACATTGTCTCTAAGATTAGGTCTTAAAAGGCCCTTTGCACTCCATCTTGGTGCTCTCTCATCTCACTCTGTCCCCCTGGGGAATCTACCCTGTGAGTTGCCCCATGGAGAGGTCCACGTGGAGAACTGAAGCCTCCAGCTAATAGCCATGTCAGTGAGCTTGGGGTGACTCCTCCATCCCCAGTCAAGTCTTGAGAGAGTACAGTCCCAGCTCAGAGCATGATTATAACCTCATGAGGGATACTGGAGCCTGCCAACTTAACCTGCCAGTTAAGTTGCTTCTGGATTCCAGACTCTCAGAAACTGCAAAATAACACGTTTGTTGTTTTAAGTTGCTAAATTTTAGGGTAATTTGTTACATAATAGATAACTGATAGGCCACCTGCTCCTATCTCACTTTCAGCAGATGATCTCACCTCCCACTTTACAGATAAAAATAGAAGTAATCAGAGAAATGCCATCCTGCAAATGTACCTTCATCTCTACATACTCTACCCTCTCTTGGAACAATGGCAGAGCTGTGCTTCCTCCCACTGGAGGCCCATCCCTCCCACTGCTTTGGATTCCATCTCTTCCTGCCTTCTGTGAGGCTGGCACTATTGCTTGCTCTCTTTCATGTAATCAGCGTCTCCTTTTCAACTAGGTTTTAAAAACTCAATGAGAGAGAGAAAGAGAAGGGTAGCGGAGAGGGAGAGAGTGGGCAACCCTCCTTCCATCTTTCAACCCTGTGGCACAGACTGCAAACTGCTCTCCATCATCCAATCTCTCTTTCTTCCCTTCAGTAACAGAGGACAAATAGTTTAATCCTTTGGAGTTGGCAGAATGGTAGGAAACTTTTTCTTGTCATTTCAATCTGTCAGTATTATTTGTGCAATAAACAAAAACGTAAATAGAATAGACTAGATAAAAGAGTTGAAATTCTTATTTACTTTACTCAGAGGAAAATATTATATATATTATTATTATACATATTATTTATAAAAATATATGTATCCTTATCAATTCTTACCAATCTTATAAATTCTTATCAATCATCCCACCCCCAAGAAAACACGTGCAAATCTCAATTTAAAAAGAAGTTTCCAAAACAGAATACATAATAAAGGATACAAATGCTCCTACTACAAATGTTGGGTTAAAGACATGGTTCTGGAAGGTGAACAGTGTCAGTCCCATGTAGGAGAAGATGAAATTCTCTGCCAAGAAATTGAGAAGCTCAAACAACTGAAACAAAATTTCAAAAGGTTAGTCCAGTAAAAATCTACATAATTTGAAAACATGAGTTTTACTAAAATATTGAAACAGATACTTCAAATATGTAATGTTCATGTATATCCTCCAATACATGTAATTCAGAGGGAAGCAAATGTAGAGATGACATTTCTGGTCCCACAGAAAAAGCTATAAATGTTTTCCCTTCACTTGCCCATTCAACTTCCCTTCTTCAATTCCCATATTCAGTCATTCTCACCCTCATCCTCCAAACCCTGACAATTTCTCTTTTGGAATGTTCTTGGCTGTCTCGGCCACTGCATTAGTCTAACTTTCATCACTTCCCATCCATAATGCTGGGGAAGGACCCTAAGTGGTATCCCGCCACCCTCGTC
The DNA here is from genome assembly GCF_049115385.1 of Moschus berezovskii. Classification (NCBI taxonomy): domain Eukaryota; kingdom Metazoa; phylum Chordata; class Mammalia; order Artiodactyla; family Moschidae; genus Moschus; species Moschus berezovskii. The sequence continues at coordinate 126,184,226 of NC_142488.1, read as the reverse complement.
TTCTACACCCCCACTCAATTAATCCCTAAATATGGCAGGTCCCAGATACTTCTCTCTTTACAGGCTCTAAGACCCAGCTCAAATCATTTTATCCTGACAAAGAGTGCTTCATGACAACTCTCATACCACCTGCCAGGTGATTTCACTTTTTACATGGGTCTCAGCACTCACTAAGAGAGTGAGGGCTTACACATTATAGTCCTGTGCTCTGTTCCCTGCCCTGCTACCTGCCCACCTCCACCTGTTTACATCACTGTGATGAAAAGGCCACAACTAGAAGCATGAAAATTATAAAAGGAAAAAATCTCATTTGTAAAGGCAAATAAACAGTAAAGGTAATAAATCAACCATATATAATCCTAGTAGGAAGGTTAAAAGACAAAGATAGTAAAATAATCTATATCTGCAATAAGAGATAAACAAAAAAAATGATGTAAAATATGATGTCAAAAACAGTAAACATGGCAAGGGGGGGAAATGCATTTGAACTTAAGAGATCAGCAAATATATGCACCCCAATGTTCACGGCAGTATTATTAACAATAGCCAAGATATAGAAGCAACCTGACTGCCTATTAACAAATGAATGGATAAGATGCGGTGTACACACACACACACACACACACACACACAATGGAATATTACCCAACCATGAAAAGGAATTAAAATTTGCCATTTGCAACAATATGGATGGACCTAGTGGGTACTATGCTAAGTGAAATAACTCAGAGAATGGCAAATACTATGTGACCTCACTTATATATGAATTCTAAAAAAAAGAAAAAAAACCAGAAACAGAGTTATAGATACAGAGAACAAACAGATGGTGGCCAGAGGGGACAGAGTTGGGAGAAGAAAAGAAATAGGTGATGGAGATTAAGAGGTACAAATTTTAAGTTGCCAAATAAATGAGTCATGGGATGAAAGGCACAGTTTGGGGAATACAGTCAATAATAAGGTATTATCTTTTATCATGGTGATTATTTTGAAATGTATATAAAAACCAAATTGCTATGCTGTATAATAGGAACCAACATAGTGTTACAGGCCTCCCCAGTGGCTCAGCAGTAAAGAATCACCAGCAATGCAGGAGCCACAGGAGATGTGGGATCAATCTGTGGGTCAAGAACATCCCCTAGAGGAGGCATGGCAATACACTCCAGTATTCTTGCCTAGAGAATCCCATGGACAAAGGAGCCTGATGGGCTATAGTCTACAGGGTCACAAAGAGTCAGACATGATTGAAGTGACTGAGCATACCCAGACAACACAGTGTCACAGGTCAATTATACTTCAAAAATAAACTAACTCATAGAAAAAAGACATCAGATGTGTGGTTAACAAACGCAAGTTGTAGGGAGAGGGGAACTGGATAGAGGAAGTAAAAAGGTACAAACTTTCAGTTATGAGATAAACAAGTACTAGGAATGTAATGCACAATATGATAAATATATTTAACACTGTGATATATTATATATGAAAGTTAAGAGTAAATCCTAAGAGTTCTCATCACAAGAAAAAAATTTTCCTATTTCTTTAATTTTGTATCTATATGACATGATGTGGTCACTATTTCATCAAGCCATTACTCTGTACATTTTAACCTTAAGACAGTGCTGTATGCCAATTATAGCTCAATAAAACTAGAAGAAAAAAAGTCATTAGAGAAAAACAAGGAAAAGAAGCTAACGGACCATTGGAATCACAACAGTAACAGCCCCTGGCTACTCTGCTGATCCATCTCTACCCTAAAAGCTGTCACCCTTCAATCTGCCAGTCTCATCTATTTCTGGAGCCAACAGAAGAGGAACTGAAATGAGCAGAATCACTTTGAACAGAACAAAATTTATTTTTCAATTAAAAAAATTGTTTTGCTGCAAAAAAAAGTTTATTGACAAACTATAAAGTTTCTCTTACCTGTTTAGTTCTATGCTGAGACTCTGTGGACAAGTTATTGTATGTATAATGGGCCTGTGTGATGCCACAAAACAACACTGCAACCACACCTATAAAGACAATGAGTTTCAAGTTCACATCAAAGGCATGTTCCCAACTTTTATACTAAGGATCTTATTCATAGAAGTAAATTAGATGTTTAGAGTTAAATTTTTCAGCTGTGACTTACTTTGTTGAGAGGAACCGCTTCCACTGAAAATCTTTTACATTCTAAAATGACAGCATAAATGCCAACCCTAACAAGAGTGCTCAAACACTAGAGGAGTCGGTCCACACATAGAAAAAAAAAAATCCCTGGCTAAGTCACTCCCTATAAGGGTTTACAATTAAAAGAAGAAAGTAACCTACCTGTGAAACCCCATGCTTCAGCTAAGAGGAAGGTACTCCAGGACATCAAGAAGAACAGGCCTGTCTCCAACAGCTGGAACTCTCGTAATTTAGTGAACTTTGTCACGTAAGACTGTCAAGGTTGATAACAAAATCTCATAATACAGAAGTGTTACTAGAAAAAATAATAGTCAAAGCAAGGCAAGCCTGAAAGCAAAAGTCACAGAATAAAGAGGCACCAAAGTGAAGAAATTCTGAACACAAGCACTGTACTAAGGAGTCAGCAGTCCTCCCTTCCATGAGGAAGCTCTACAGCTTAGTCCATCCAGTTGTTTTCTGGGTATCACATGCTTTGTTAGAAACCATGCAGTAAGGAACAGTGTGTGTGTGTGCTCAGTCATGTCTGACTCTTCTGAGACCCATGGACTATAGCCCACCAGGCTCCTCTGTCAATGGAATTTTCCATGCAAGAATACTGGAGTGGGTTGCCTTCCTAATCCAAGTAAAGAACAGACATGACAGTAAAGGACAGGAGTGACAGATCAGATACACAACGTGCCAACTCTATTATTTAAGACCCAAAGCAAGACAGCTTCCATAATAATAGCAATTTATACCTAGTAAAAATGTCATTTTCATGAGATTTGATGTTTAATCCTCCCTGTGATGTAGAGTATCCCATGAGGAAACTGAGGTATGTCACTCACTCATACTAGTCTAACAAGTATTTGATAGTTGCCAGTGGAAGGGCCTGTATCAAGCTGTGGCAAATCTGAGCCTGGAGTCTACATTTCCTTCAACAAATGTGTACTACAACACAATGATAAAGTTCCTCAAGGAACTTACGCTAGGAAAGAGATACGTGCTGGCCTGGTCCTTCTTCAGAACTGTTTTCACTGTCCCTTTAGGGCTCAGTTTGCCTGAGAAAAAGCCCTAAGACAAGCTTCTTCCAGCACAAAACTGAAGTATAGAAAATGAATATATTCTTGGAAAAGTATTTGTTTTCTATGAAAGTACCTTGAAAGTTCTGGATCTGGAAGCTCTTTAGAAATCAAATCCTACTCATCTTCCCTGCTCTCCTCACCCTCCACATTCCTACACTGAGGTCCCATGAAGTGCGGTGCCAGCAATTCTTCTACATTACGAGTTCCAAAAGGCAGAGGCCACAAGAGGTCTTGTTTATCTGTGATACACAGGGCATAGCATGTGGTATATAACAGGTAATCAAGAAATTTTTTTGAAGAATGAAAAGTTTGATATAAAACAGAAAATTGAAGTTCCAGAAGTTTAGGTATACTTGCACTTAAAGAATCCAATAAGAGAAAATTTAGATCCATTTATTAAACTGTCATTTTCTATTATATTTTAACTTATGAACATGAAACTGCAATGACTAAGAAAAAAAGTAAATTTTTTGATTGAATACAAGAATGACTAGCTCAATTGTTTCTAAAAGCAAACTAGTGGTAATGTGTAGGACTTGAGAGCATAAGGTTAAAATTGGTGAGAGCTAAGATGAACTCCCATCTATCCTAACCCGGGAACTTTATTTTATTCAATTGGTATCAAGATCATACATTCTTATTCGTCCTATTAAATGAAGAGTAAAAGGATGCCAGGCTGAACAGCCATACAGAACACCCAAGAGGCTCTTTGGAAAATACCTACTTTTATATCAATTCAGTCTACAACCTTAAAATTCACCCCCAAAGGGTCACTATGCCTAAATAAAATTCTGTAGTGAGTGTTTAAGGGCATGAAGCCCTACACAAAGCAATGAAATTCTTTTATTTATTTATTGGTAAAGATGATTGCCTAATTCAAACCAAGTACTTGGTTATAAAGTTAATAATTATAACATGATGTCAATTGCGGAAATAGGGGAGACCACAGAACACAGTATTACATTACTCTGTAAAGTTAATAAGAAAAGATAAATATAATAAAAGGATATTAAAGCTGTCACCACTCCAGTAGCAGCACCCATCGCAAAAGAGCCACTGAATATTCCAAGGAAAATCCCAATAGACTTGAACATGGCCGTGACATCAAAGGTGTGGCTGTTGTCTCCAGCTGGCTGGTATGCTACTATTGAGCTACAAAAGAGAAAGAAATGGCTCTTTCTTTGAGAAGCAACTTTTACTTTTAGAACATTATCTAAAAATTAATAAAATAAAATTTTAAAAATTACCTAGTGTTGAGCTTGATGATGAAATAAGAGGGGGTAAAAACCCAAAACTTTGGATTTGAATTGCCAAAATAAGGACCAAAGGTTACCTTACCAAAACACACTGCGGTGGATCAGCTAACAAGAAAACTCAGTTTTTGTTAAGTGACAATTTCAGAAGGTAGAACATTTTATTCAGTAAGATCCTCTTTATGAAAGTTGAACCAAGCCTTTTCCTCCAGTCTCAAGATACCATGCAGCACTATTCTTTTGAGACTGTTTACTTACTGGTACTGAGTGCCTGAAAGCCCTAACATACTAATAATGTGAACAAACTAATGAAAAATTCCCCACGTTTCCAACAGAGTATGCATAAAAATATAAAGAACACTGTTCAATACTCAACCCGGTCACATTTTGTTTTTCCTACAGGAAAAATTAAAAAGATGACTAAAGAACCCTTTCAACTTTTAGAATACCAGATGGGCCCAGAACCTCCGATATATTCACTCACTGAAATGGACTTTTATAGATAGAAGGGCTTGAAAGGCCTTCTAAGGAGTTAAGAGTCCACTCAACAGTACTTTTAGCATACCCAGCTGAATCCTTCACCTAAACTTCTGAAAGAAAGTCACTCTGTAAGAGGCCAAGACAGGTAATTAGAAGGGATACTCCATCTTGAACTCACAGTCCAAACTTGATCTAAAAATACTTCTTTTGAAACAGTCGCCCCAGGAAGTAAACACAGCTGAGAAAATCACTTTTGCTAGTGGGTCTCTGGCAAAAGCACCTACCATTACTAAGTCAGTTTTCATCACAGTTAATTGAGTACCAGTGTTTGTATAATAAATCCAGACTCAAAGACATCACACAAGTCATGTCAAAGAAAAGAAGCAGAAAAAACACATTCCTAAGAATATAATGAATTCTCCCTGTGGTTATTGCAATGTTTTTTTCTGATTAGAGGCTAAAAAATGACACTGCTATACCATGTACACTAAGTTCTCTTCACACCTCCCTGCTGCTGCTGCTGCTAAGTCACTTCAGTCGTGTCCGACTCTGTGCAACCCCATAGACAGCAGCCCACCAGGCTTCCCCGTCCCCGGGATTCTCCAGGCAAGAACACTGGAGTGGGTTGCTATTTCCTTCTCCAGTGCGTGAAAGTGAAAAGTGAAAAAGTGAAGTTGTTCAGTCGTGTCCGACTCTTCGCGACCCCATGGACTGAAGCCCACTAGGCTCCTCAGTCCATGGGATTTTCCAGGCAAAAGTTCTGGAGTGGGTTGCCATTGCTTTCTCCTCAAACCTCCCTAGTTAAGTTAAAAAACAAAACAAAATCTAAGACCAAGCTAACATTTCCTAATTTTACCTATCTTATTGAAGTATAACTTCAATATGAATTTCTGGTAATGGCATATAGAAATTTCTGAGACTCAATCTGAATTGAAAACTTTAAACATCTGCATTTAAATCTTCAAAGTGACCAGATCATTTTGTGACTGGTAGATCTGATACTGTTTTAGTGAATATAAAATGGCTTTTCATGTCATACTATCTTACCTAAACATAAAGGACCCTATGACTGTAAATGAGAGTTGACTATATTATAGCATGAAAATATAGCAGCTGTCTGGAGAAAAGAAATACTGCTACAACAACCTTCTTTCTCTCTGGCCATAGTTTTCAAAATGCTTATAGGAACAAAATATCAATCCAATGCCTTCTGAGATCGCTTGCCCTGGAGTAGTTCATGGAAATTCAAGATTCACATTAATCATTATTTTATTCTTTAATCATTAAAATGTACAGGAAAAGCATGGTGGGCTGAGAACAGATGAGAGGTTTGTCTTCTTCCTTTTCAAATGCTGGCCTCTGGATTGAAATCTTAACTCATCTTTTCTACATCAGTCAACATTTTAACTTGAGGCAGCAGCATTTTTATGAATACTTAAAAAAATCCTGAGAGTAATACAATGTACAGTTTAGGGGGGTAAATCACCCCGTCATTCCACTACCCTGACAGATCTCTTATTTTCCTTCTGTATTTTTTCCCCCTCATTTTGTTTTTGTTCAGTCACTCAGTTATGTCGAACTCTTTGCGACCCCATGGACTGTAGCACACCAGGCTTCCCTGTCCTTCACTATCTCCCAGAGTTTGCTCAAACTCATGTCCATCGAGTCAATGATGCCATCCAACCATCTCATCCTCTGCCATCCCCTTCTCCTTATGTCCTCAATCTTTTTGTTACATGCATACTAGTTCATGTTTAGTTGTAATCACAGTGAACATACAGTTCTGAATTCTGCTTCTTCAACTGACAATGACATAAGAATGACCAGTCTCTAGTTGTGGTTTTTTAAGACATCAAAATGGCCCAAATGGATATAACATAATTTATTTAACCATTTCCTCACTATTGGACATTTTAAAGTTGCTTCTAATATTTTTGCTACTATAAATAACAGTGTGAAAGAACATATTTGTGCTTTTTACAAATTTTGGACTGTTTTCCCATTCTACATTCTTAGAAACAAGGTATTAACTAAACCTATAGCTGCTTTTACATGTTGAGCAATAGCTTTCAACTAAATCTGTATTACATTTTAAGAGGGGAAATATGACTATATCTCTCAATTTTTTAGTAATGATATCCAATGGCCTAGAAATTCTACTTTCAAAAAATATCCTACAGAAATACTCTCAAGGATTCACAAAGATTTATATATAAATATATTCACTGCAGTGCTATTCACAATAATACAATATTAGAAAACACTAAATATTAATCAACAGGGGAACTGCAGAGGTACATTGGTAGTGTATCCATACAATGAGATAAAGGAGGTTTTAATGTAGTACAATGTCCAAGTGAAAGAAGGAAGTTACAGAAAAGTATGTACAGTGCTATGCCTTTTTGTTTAAAAATTAGTATTATTTATATATACGCTAACATCTTAATGGAAAAAATCTGGATGAAAACCTTAATAAGTGGTTATTTCTGAGAGCTGAAATTTCAGGAATTTTCTATTAAGTCAAATACTTTACATTTTTGTTAAAAACATGTATTAATTTATTATCATAAAATGACAAAAGATAAAAAACAAAAGAGCAGGTAATACCAATTTCAACGTCAACAACAATGTACAGTTTTAAAACGACATCAGGGTTTCTCAATCCTGGCATTAGCGACATTCAGGGCCAGGTAATCATTTGTTGGGTAGCAGGTGCTGTCCTGTGCATTGAAGGATTATTTAACAGCACCCTTGGCTTCTACTCACTAGATGCCAACAGCAACATCCTCCTATTCTTGATAACCAAAATGTCCCTAGACATTGCCAAGTATCCCCTGGTTGGGAGGTGGTAATGGTGCAAAACTGTCCCCAGTTAAGAATGACTATAGTAGACCATTACCAGCAGTAACTATTTTTCATTAACAATTTTGTTCTTGTTAACTGAATAGGTAAAAATGGCCACTAATTTAACATATATATCTCTGGTAACTAGTAAAGCTAAACAGTTTGTCTGTCATGTTTGTTAACTCATACGTACATTTTATAAAGTGTAAATGACCCCCAAAACATATTTTAAATTAGTATGAACTTAGGTCTCTAGGGTAATCATGGTATACCCATTCAGAAGAATACTATTCAACGTAGACCATCTCTAGGTATACACAACACTATATCAGTACATACAGCTCTACCTCACACAGAAATGAGGGAATCAGTTTCACTCCACCCTCACCAGATTAAAGTACTGACATTAACAAAAAAAAAGTTACTGTCAATCTAACAGATCAAAAAACAAACAAAAACAACTTCCAACATAAATTTCAAGAATGGATATCTTAACCTGTTAACTGCCAAAGAGAAGTCCTTCAGGAAGGGGTCCCCCTCTTTTCACAAGGCTGTTTCTATAGAATATACACATTAGAAAATCACCAAACAGAAGTCAACACAAAGTAGACTATTTACATCTAGTGAAAGTTGCTCAGTCGTGTCTGACTCTTTGAGACCCCATGGACTATACAATCCATGAAATTCTCCAGGCCAGAATACTCGGGTGGGTAGCCGTTCCCTTCTCCAGGGGACCTTCCCGACCCAGGAATTGAACCAGGGTCTCCTGAATTGCAGGCGAATTCTTCACCAGCTGAGCTATCAAACGTACTTTTAAAGGCAAACGAAAGATGATGAAAAACATAATGCCAAGCACTTCAGTTAGTAACCTCCTACGAAAGTGAAAGTGTTAGTCGCTCACTTATGCTTGACTCTTTGAGACCCCATGGTCTGAAGCCCACCAGGCTCCTCTGTCCATGGAATTTTCCAGGCAAGGATTCTACAGTGGTTTGCCATTTCCTTCTCCAAGGGATCTTCCCTACTCAGGGATCAAACCCAGGTCTCCTGCACTGCAGGCAGATGCTTTACCATCTGAGCCACCACAATCGCAAAAAATTCTGGCAATAAATATGTTAGAGGGGGTAGAATTTATATGCACTACATTCACAAAAGAAGATCTGATCTTTTGCACATCTTCATACACAACATTTAAGGAATTAGTGTTACATCTCAAAAAGGGTAATTTTCCACTTTGCAGTTAGACAATGGGGGAAATCAAGTTGTGTAAACCAGAGTCAGTGACTGACTGCTCTTTTATGGTTAATGGAAGTGGAAATTAAGGAGAGAAATAAAAGTAAGGAGGAAAGGTGAGGGAGTTTTACTTTTCTCTTGTAGAAAGTTCTGGTGCAGAGTAAAGGCAATTGTCTATAGGGTTAGATATTTGCTTAGTAGAAGTGAGTTGGCAGGCCACAGCTCCTCAAAGGTTCACATCCATTCTTTCACCAGCAAGTATCTTCTAGTAGCATATGTAGTGATTTCTATACTTAGATTAAAATATTGCTCATTCTCATTGTCTTCAAAAAGTATCCGACTCTTCGAGACCCTGTGATAGTCCATGGGGATTCTCCAGGCCAAAATACTGGAGTGGGTAGCCATTCCCTTCTCCAGGGAATCTTCCCAACCCATGGATTGAACCCAGCTCTCCCGCATTGCAGGCGGATTAGAATCTTTACCAAAATTCTGTAAAACAATTATCCTTTAATTAAAAAATAAATTTAAAAAGTATACTACTTAGTACTTTTAAAAATTAAGTTTCTGGAATGATTATGTTAAATAAGAGAAATATGAATTAAAGTATGAAGTATTTCTTAATCATCAAATTGGCAAAAATAGCGAAGTCTGACAAATACTCTGTTGGTGAAGTTATGAGGAAACAGGCACTCTCATAATTTGGTGTCTAAAATGCAAAACAGCTAATTGACAGGCAATTAGCAATTTAACAAAACTACAAATGTATTTACCCTTTAACCCACTAATCTCACTTCTGAGAATTTATCCTACCAATAACCAATATACTAATGTACATATAAAACAGTCAAGTTCAAAGTTAATCACAGTAACATTTTTGAGATAGCGAAGAATTGTAAACCCTTTATGTTTCCAGCAATAGAAGACTGATTAAGTAAACTATAGTACAATTCATAATTTTGTACACAGAATACTATGTGCCTATAAATGAAGAATGAGAAATTCCTTGCTTTGATACAGAAAGGATCTCCAGAATGTAGTTATGTGAGAGGAAGTCAGGTATAGAACATATACAGAATGCTACTTTTAAAATAAGAAATGAGGCAAATTAAGAATATTTATTCATACACGAGCTTGCATTTGAAGAAACACTAGGATACACAAGAAACTAATAAAAATGCTTACCTATAAGGCACTGAGGGGATAGGTAGATGAGGACAGGAGTGAGAATGTGACTTTTCAATGTATACCTTTCTATATAGTTTGATTTTTGAACCATGTGAATATATAGCTATGCCAAAAAATTCAATTTGAAGAAAAAACGTCCATGTTAAAACAGAATGTCCATGTTAAAACAGAATGCAAAATTATACATACACAACAATCACAATTATGTAAAAATATTATGCATAGAAGAAAAGAATTTTTTAAAATGTCCTAGAATGCTTACAGCAATTGTCTTTAGGTGTCAGGGATACATGTCACTTTTCCTTCCTTTTCTTCTGTGCATTTTTTAAAAAAATTTATTGGAGTACAACTGCTTCACAACGTTGTCTTATTTTCTGCTGTACTGCAAACTGAATCAGCCATGAATATACATATATTCCCCTCTTTTTGTGGTTTTATGAATTTTCCATGTTATCTACAAGTACATATTTATTCACGGGGGAAAAATGCTTCAGTTTTTCAAATGTTTCTATTCATAATGTACTCTACTCAGTAAGTGACTTCTGGTTCTTAGAATCCTAATGTTCAACATACAGAATAAAATAAGGAAAAAAAGAAAAAACACTTACGAAGACAGCACTATGGCAACAGCATCATTGAGGACACTTTCACCAAAAAGAAGTGCATAGAGTTCAACATCAACTTGAAGCTCGTGGAATATGGCAAGGACAGTCACTAGCAAGTAGAAAGAATCACAGGAATATTAAGACATTACAAATATAACATATTTCCCTCCATAGATGGTCATACTAGTTATTCGGAAATTCCTTTCTTCTTCTCAGAATTCAATCCTAATAAACATTCGTACCATAGTAAAGATTCAGTAATTTTATGTCAATATTTTTCTTTTCCCTAACTGTGTACCTATAATATCTCCTTCCTTTCTCTAACAGTCGAAAATAACCTTGGAGGACTGAGTTGGTGAGTTGGCCTACATTCTTTATGCAAATGCTAATAATCTTGCCTTGTACATTTCTTTCCCATAAAAAATACATTCAGAATTTCTTACAGACCAGGTGATCATTAATCTTTGATAAAGAAGACTATTACAAAAAGCATTTCCTGCTGCAAACTTCATTTTTTCCTTGGAGCCTTATAACTCACTTCTATTTGACTTGCAAATTTCAAACATACCAGCTTAGCAAAGACAGTGGGAAATGAAAACACGAGTTTGGTTTCCGGTTGGCATAAAATTTATGACCAGAATTACAGCTGCTATATTTAACTTAATAAGAAGACAACTATCAGGCTATTTCAGCTTGAGAGGAAAAAAAAAACCCTTCTCTTAGAAAACCATTACATGAGAATTCTTAGAAAATCAGAGGAGATTGAAGTTGCATTGTAACTTTAATTGCTGAGTCACGTACAGCTCACTTGCTAAATAAACTCAAGCAGATATGAAAGATGATTACACCCAGAGTTGGGAGAACCTCTTCAAATGCCAACTAAAAAACAGAAAGCTTGTACTTTAAAAGATAAAGTGTCCACTGCAAAGCATTTCATTTGGAATATCCTGATACCAAGCTAACCAAGAGAAGGCAAAAAGGAGGGCAGGAACAATGTTATAAAATTTTAAAAAGAACCTATGGCTCCCCCTTCTATCAACTGAACAACTGCAAAGTAATAGAATTATTATAGGGGTAAATACCTATATAACTCAGAAGAAATATAATCATTCAGCTTTATATAAGCAAAACAGTTCTGCTTGAGCCATCCAGGGTCCCACTAAAACAAAACCAGAAGTTTTAAGTAATGTAGCCAGTTCAACTGACTGAGATTTCTCCTAGACTTTGAAAAGTTGAGGACTTTGCTTCCAGTAAGAGAACATGGAGAACAGAGACCACTAGCTTCTTGCAAAAACCATCCCATCTTCATACTGATAATGGGAATAGCTACAAACAATAAGGGGGCAGCCTCAACTGTCTTTAAGGAGGTGATTTGCTTCTCAGTTTTAAAAATGCTTCTCTAAAATGTCCTCTGAGCTTTTAAAATCATTTCTTACAGAGTATAGAGCATATTTTCCTACTTTCTATAATGCCCTGTGTTATCAGAGTTAACACAGGAATTCAGAGATAAACTTTGATTATGCTGGATGATAATTAAAGATTATTAACTTACAAGGTCAAAGGGTAAAATGAAACAAACCTCTACCAAGAATCCAAAATCTAGTAAAAGAAAACTTGCGTCCTTAGTTCAAAAAATGCAGTCTCTGCTCTTATCCCTACATCTTCAGCCTAAATATGCTCTAAATTCTTAATTTGAATGTAGCTGTGAAGATCACCAATATTATATTAGGAAAACTACAGTCTAACTCATCTAACTCAATACAACAAAATTCACTGTCAAGTCATGATAATATCAAAACTACTCCATAATCAGAAAACCAATTTTATAAAAATAGCTCTTTAATATATATTACAACCCATCAATGGCCCCAAATCACACTTGTTCTAGTATAATGACCTTCTAACAGTCATTTTAAAACAATTTTTCTTACTCTTAAATGCAGATTAGCTAAATGTCAACAGATTTTTAGGGATCTGTTTTCTAAAAGCTTGAAAGGAAATGTATCATCATTGCCCATTCTTAACTAATACAGTTCGTCTTCTATACCCTGTCACCTGGGATAGAGACCAACCTAAAATTCTTGAAGGATATGCTTTATGGTCCTCGTCTAAAAAGCATCAAATTGTGGACCAGTAATAGGACATATAATAAAGAGGAAAAAAATTGTGTGTGCTTAAGCCAAAAGGATCCATGAACTTTGTTTTTTCCTTCCACAATTGGAATGTATAGCAAGGTGGGGAATACCTAATCCTGAATTCTACACCTCAATGCAAGAAATACATGCATGTGTGTTTTTGGAAAAACACTGTACACCTTAAGCACTCAAGCTCCACATTCATGTAAAACATACCTGGATCAGTTGCCGATACAATGGCACCAAACAGCAGGCAATCTGTAAAGTAGAAATCTCCGGCAAGTTGTCCAGTTACTTTCATCAGTGTAACGCAGCCATACATTATTGATCTGTTCAATAAACATATGTCTACTTTAGAAAAAACATCAACTGCGAAAGAAGTTAGAATACAATAAGAATAAGACAGGTCTACTGTTAGTACTTTGTGACTAATCCCAAATTTACTGCATGTCATTTAAATATCGTAATGCCTTAGCCTTAAGGAAAATTCAAAGAACTTATTACCTATATGAATACATTTTACTGCAAAAGTCCTTAGACACATTCAAGAATACAATACTGCAGAAGTCAAATATGCATTATTTTAAAATTATAATTTGAAGGCTAAAAGTGTTTTAAGCTTCAAGTACTCACCCAATTACAAAACAAGAAATTGCGGTTCCAAGAAAAGCGTATGCTAGGATTGACCCAAGGTTTCGAAAGAAATGTCTCTGATAGGAAAAAAGTTTTACTCTGTTAGAATATTCACCAATTATTTTTAAAAGAAAAGGTTTTTTATTCTAGTGTACTATGCTAATATTAAATGCATTATCCATTCAAAGAAATAACTAAGAGAGAATTTTTGTATAGGCATTAAATTCAGCATCTCAAAAGGATCAGGAGAGGGAGAAGTGCAGGATGAACTCCCTGTCTCTGAGTGTCAGCGATGGTCAAGTCCATGGAGTATAAGGTTGTTCAAAGCAAATGAAATACAAAAGCACTTACTCTTTTCAGACTATATCCTGCATAAAATATGATAGGAGGAAGTAATATGTTGAAAAATACTTCTGGATCAAAAGTAACCTGTTAAAACAAAGAGTTCTTTTAGATGAATTCCCTCAGAAAATTTTTTATTACATTATGAAATGAGCAAAAAGAAAAAAAGATTAAATGTTAAACTGGTGAAAGGCAAGAATAGTACCACTGTGGTAACTAAAAAAATTTTATACAGGATAGCTGGTGTTCCACTTCTCAACCAAATGACAAGGAGAAAGGATTGGAACAATCAGTTACATCCTATCTATGCAAAGTAGGTTGAAATGATAGTAAAAATCTTCAAAATAAGAGAAAGTATGAACATGTCTTTGCTTTAAATAAAATAGGCCCCAAACTGGTAACATAAAATTTGGGAGTACAGAATTATTGTTGGCAAGAGGAAACAGACTTCTTGCATAGGTAACATCTCTAAAGGTATAAAACACAATATAAAAAGTTTCTGTACAAATCAGATTTCTAGCCCTGACAGCCCATTCCTTTTAATATCTATTCGCTATAATAATACAGATGTTCCCTTCTGTTCATAAGGCTGCAGTAGCATTTGACATGAACACAGGGAAGCTACACACATAGCCATGATAAAATTTCATTTCCTAGAGCTTTTAAGGAACTAGAATTTTCCACAGGTAGAAAAAAACTCTAGCTGCAAAGTAAAATTTAGGTTTGTGTGAAATTTTGAAAAGCATTGAAGATGGTCAAAAACATAACCAAGTAGCTGTAAAAGCCAAGTCCTGCCAATGTAGAAAGTAGACGTGGAGGCAAATGGTCAAGGGTGGATGAAAACAGAGACGTGAGGCCCTGAGACACGTCAGGATGAGAACTATGAATGGGTCAGGAGAAAGCAGCTCCAGGAATGAATGGAAGCCAGTAAGACTGAAACCCAACCTACATCAAGTTTCATGCACACCATGGTACAGTACCTGATACTCAGGTTGAGGCCCTTATGAATCAAAGAAAGATTAAATTGTGCTCAGTATACAACACAAGGGCATCCCTCATGGCTCAGTGGGTAAAGAATTCGCCTGCAACGCAGGACACACAGGAGATGCAGGTTCAATCCCTGAGTCGGGAAGGTCCCTGGAGGAGGAAATGGCAACCCACTCCAGTATTCTTGCCTGAAAAATCCCATGGACAGAGGAGCCTGGCAGGTTACAGTCCTACTGGTTGCAAACAGTCAGATGGGACTGAGTAACTAAGCATTCTACAACACAATCAAGGCAAGAAAGAATTCAAAAAAATATTCATGGAATATTTTAGGTATTATCATATAAATGCTATGTGCTAAAGTACTATAAAACTCCAAGGACCATAAGCAAATTGAAAGAAACATTTATAAATTCTGCTTAACTCAATACTGGTTACCACTTATTACAACTGAAAACATTACAGAGTGAAACAAAAACAGTTACAGTACTTAGCTTCAATTAGAAAATCAAACTGTAGACATGACAATTTCCTTAGCACGGCATTACATTCATTAATTGAGGTTTTACTGCATTTGAAAATACTGATTATTCTAAATATCATTAAAAATTCATTATTTTTCTCCTGAATCACTTTGCTGCTATTATATACTGTTTAAAAAATCCAAAGGTTCTGTTTAATGAAGAACTTACCTTTCTAAGCATTTCATTATCTTGAACATTATTGAGTTCATGTGAACTAATCTCTCCTTTCAGCGTATACTCATAAAATTTTCCACTAACATTTACCAATAAGGTAGTTGGGCTTGACTGCACTTCACAACTCAGGGTCACGTTATTCACATCGCTTGGAACATGAATGCCATATCGAAGCACAAGGCCCACCAAAAGACCTGGAAATAATAAAAGAATAATATAAGCTCTTCTTTTATACAGAGACTACTTCTTGTGTACCCCACACATACCTCTGGATTAATAACAGAAAATCTCTTATGATAGTTTCCTGTAGTTCAAAATTCATTTTTAGACCAAGTGCAGTTATATTTTAAAGTGCTACTAAATTCACAAATCTAAGAGCCCAATATAACTCCAGTGACAGGAGGGGAAAACATCCCCGGCAGTAACAATGCATATTGCATTCCTAGATCAAGATATAAATAAGTGATTAGGAAAGTAACAAAATGAGGAAATACCTTCAGACCATCTGTACACAGTACACGCTCCAAGACGTCCCAACCTGACAGTGTAATCATGTTAGAAATGTGTTTACCACCTCCATCTGTTAATACCAATTCACAAGTCCTAACTTCTTGTTATTTTCTTAAGTTATTCCTCAAGCTCACGGCTGGCCAAATAATACAACTTTTACAAACTGAAAAGTCAATGTTTGTAGATTGAGTTCTTCTAATACTAAAGGTTCAGATTATAATTTTAAAGTATGTTTCAAAATGAAAACATGGACAGAAGAACTGGCTTTGACACTATGATATCAATGTATTATTAGAATTTTACCTGGATCAACATATTGATATTCAATTATGCACAATATTCTAGGTACTATAAACCTAGATTGATCAAAAATGTTTAAAAATGACTTTATTGTGATATAACTCAAGTATCACAAAGTTTATCCTTTTAAACTGTACAATTCAGTGGCTTCTTAGTATATTCAAAAGTTTGTATACTGATCACTACTTTCCAATTCCAAAACATTTTCATTGCTCCAAAAAGAAACCCTAGACCTATTAGCAGTCACCATTTCCCCCACCCCAATTGCCATCCCCTGACAGCCACTAGTCTACTTTTTCTCTAGATAAATCTGCCTATTCTGGATATTTCATATCAATGGAATCCTACAGTATGCGACCTTTTATGCCTGGCTAATTTTCCTTAGCATAATGTTTTCAGGGTTTATCCATGTTGTAGCATGTATCAGTGCTTCATTTCTTTTTATGGTCAAATAATGCTTCAGTGTATAGATATACCTCAACTGCAAATTGAACTCAAACATCTGGAACTTTCCTTAACTCTGCTTTAATAGCATTTTACCTTCCCGTCTCCTTCCACTCTAACCGGTCAGTCTTTCTTTTAATATATGTGAATGGACTATTATGCTAAGTAGGCCCACAGGGTTCACAAATGAAAACGAGGTCCCTCCTTCAAGTAGCTCTCAGTCCACTTGGCAAAAACAGACTGAATAAACAATTATAACACAATATACATGTATACAAGGTATTATAAAAACAGAAAAGATGTACCTAAGCAACCCTGAGGGAGTGGGACATTAGGAAAGTCTTTCCAGAAGTGTCATCTAAGCAAGTAACAAAGTAAGAGAAAATGGTTTCCCAGGTATGAGGACTAGCAGTACATATCCAATCAAGGAAAAGTGAGAAAACACAGTCCATTCAGGGAATCATAAATAGTTCAGGATGGTTGGGATATCAAGTGCCAAGAGTTGAGGTGTGAAAGACTGGCAGGAGCTGAATCATGAAAGACCTTGCACGTTGGGAAGGGAGTTTAGACTTTATCCTGAAAGCAAAATGAAGCCATATAGAAAGCCTATAAGCAGGGGCTTGACATCAGATTTCTATTTTAGCATGACTGGTCTAGACTACAGAGGTTCGGGAAGGTCAGATAAGAAGGCCACTGAGGTTATTCAGGCACTAAGAATGCAGGGCCTAATCTAAGACAGCAGAGATAGGGAGAAAGGGAGATTTTTTAGGAAGTATTATCTTGTAAAAGAATTTGGTGACTGAGAAGACTGGGAGCAAGGGAGATGAAAAACGAAGAGGAACCTAAAGTGACTTGGCAACTAGGTGGATAAGCTGGGCCAGTGAGTGAGGCAGGGGACAGATTTCTAGACGAAATGCGCAGTTTCATTTTGGACATGTTGAGTTTGATGTACCTGTGATACATGCACAGTTGAGTATGTGGGATCTGGACCTCAAGGAAGGGGGAGGGTCTGGACTGGCAATATACACTTGGCAGTCATAAGATGGTTGAAGTCAAGTGCAGAAGGGATTACCTAGGAAGCAAACAAAGTGAGAAGAGGACTATGGATATATGCCCAGAGTTTTATGCCAAGATTAAGGGGCTGGTAGAGGAGGAGAAGATGATGGAGGAGTCTAAGAAAGAAAAGCCACAGACATAGGAAGAACAGAGGAGGAAGTGACGAAAACTAGTAAATGCTGCAGCAAAGTCAAAGAAGACAAGCATTAAGAAGTGTCAATTGGGTTTGGCAACAAGGAGGTCACAGGTGACCTTGGTAAGAGCAATTTCAGTGAAGTAGTGGAGGCAGAAGCTAGGCCAGAGTGGGAAGTGATAAAGCAGAAATGGGGAGTGTCAGAGCAGTAGTTGGCTGGGAATGGAGGAGGAAGCAGCAGAGATGAAGGATCCTTCTCATCAACTTAGTCACATGTAATTTTTTTTAAATGAGCAGCAATGAGTAACTGGTAACCAGTACAATGACATCGACTCTAAAAAACATTTTAACAAAGATTCAGATATTTGAAACAACATGATGGACATTGAGGGCATTATGCTAAGTGAAATAAGTTGGACAGAGAAAGACAAATATTGTATTCTCTTTTATGTGGAATCTTAAAAAGAATAAAACAAAAAACAAGCTCAATGGATACAAGCTCTGGTGGTTGCCAGAGGCAGGTGGAAAGGGATGGGAGAAATGGGTAAAGGGGTATAAATTTATTTAAAATTTAATAAATAATAAATGAAAAATCTGATCTTGTTGTTTAGTCACTAAGTCGTGTCCAACTGTTTCGTGATCCCATAGACTGCAGTCCACCAGGCTCCTCTGTCCATGGGATTTCCCAGGCAAGAATACTGAAGTGGGTTGCCACTTCCTTCTCCAGGGGATCTTCCAACCCAGGGATCAAACCCATGTTTCCTGCACTGGAAGGCAGATTCTTTACCACTAAGCTACCAGGAAAAGATACACTTTGAAAATATCTCACCTCCAAAAAACAAAATTAAAAAGTGATGGCTGGATATCAACTGTGTTTGATAAACATAACCTGGGAGAGAAAAGGTGATCACTTCAGTCATCCTGTCTATATGATACAGAAATAGCTCTTTTTTCCACTGTCTCACAAGACCTCCTAATTAAGAGGCTCGGTAGTACTAAGTTGTCCCCTTACATTGATGTGCAAAAATCACAGTTAAGCCATTACAAGCAGCAATAATATCACCATAAATTTTTTCCTTATCCCCAAGCCTAACTGTGTAAGGAAGAGTACCCACAGGTTCTACTGCACCCCAACCCAATGCTGAAATGTCACTGTGTGTCCTGAGGAGGGCTCAGCACTTGGACAAATCTTATACCCTGGCAGTTAAAACACCAGCAAGGAGAATAATTACTTAGGTTGCAAAAAAAACAGATCTTTTTATTATAGCATCAGACAGCTGGAAAATTAGAATTTCTCTGAATAAAGTTGACAGATCAAGTTAACTTGGGCTCTGTGAAAGGTCAAATAGTAATCATGGAGTTAAGGAGTTAATTCTCAGTAAAGAGAAAGTAAACAAAAGGAGTGCTTTGTTAAGGGGATAAGGCAGAAAATTCTCGCTTCCTACACAGAGGCACAAAAAATATTGATATCATGACATTTAAAATTACCACCGTCAGGCAACAAACTGTACAACCACAAAGAAATATCTTTCACAAGAGACAAGTCCCTCCCCTCCTACACATTCCTGACCCTCTTGGGCTGGAGACCCTCCCAAGGACTGAGAACTCAGGCCCTCTGGACCCAAGGCCCAACCACTGTATGAATCCCATAGTGGAAACTGGTTTTTTAATGGATTTCAGCACATCCTTCCAGCTTATCATACTAGAAGCCTCTGATGGTCAAAAATATGGAAGGAACATCACTGGGGTATTAAGTATGGCCAAAATTGATAAAGATTTCTACAGATTAAAAAAATATATGCATATTTGTAAATGTGTGTGTGTGTATACATAAATAACATTTATCTGCTTCTTGGAAGAATGCTGTTAGATTCTGTCTTAAAAGCTAATCCAACTATTATGAATCTCAGTTATTATTTTCTCATCTATAAAATGGGGATAAATGACTTTCCCAACATTATTTGGCATTGACAAAACCAGAATTAAAAATCTGCATTTTCTATTTCCAAAGTCTCTATAATTTTCTTATCACCTCCTGGCTCTCATGTCACTAACTTGTTCTCTGGTGGTTATGCCTCCATTCTCTCACATGTTTTCCTCACAACTCACTTTAAAACTCCTATAACTTTAACTCCCTTTATATCTGATCTTATGAAATTTAATATAACATAGTGAAGGAGAAAAAGCACAAGTTTGGAGGGCAGATAGAAGTACCAATTCTGGCTCCATCAAGTTCTAGTCTGTAATTCTAGGGTAGATAATCTCTCATTGAACCTCAGTTTCCTCATATGTAGTGATGATAATACTAACATAGTTCATTTTCATAAATAAGTTTTACCTCTTCAACATGTGGTAGTATGGTTTAAGGGGCTAAGAGAATGGGGCTCTGAGGCTGACTGACTGAACTTTATACTTACAAGCTATGTGACTTCAGGCAGGTCACTGAACCTCCCTGTGCCCCAATTTCCTCATCCGTAAAATGGGAAAGATAATAGTAGCCATCTTACAGGGTCGTTATGAGGTTTAAATGAGATATCTGGAGACCATCTAGCAGTGTCTAACATTATAACGCTCAGTAAATATTTCCTATTCAGTCACTAGATTGTAAGTGCTTTGTGGACAGGAATGATGACTCATCTGTATTTCCCATCATGTCTCATACATCAAAGACAATAAATATTTATTGATGAATCACATCAGTTAAACTGAGGACTCTGGATGCTGTAGTTTAAGGCATAATAAGTACTGCTTCCTTGCTTTTTATACCATCTAAAAGCACACTGCAGTTTTCAGACTTACTAACGGTGACTCACTTTGAAGCTTCTTAAGCAAACTAGCCCAATGAACAGAACACTTGGGTGCTTCAACATTGTGTTTGTAACTAGGCTATAATACAATCTAGAAAGTGACCACGATGGCAATTTAATCTCGCTTTCTTTTTTTACCCTTGCTTCTCAAAAAGATAAAGGAGAGGCTTATTTTAAGTAGCATTTTCCCAGGATTTAGGTAGCTAAATCATCAGTGGATTGAATCTTGGCGATCTGGACATTCCCAGAGTAAGAAGTCTTTTCATCTGGAAGTAAAGCTAAAAAATAAAGGTCTTAAAGTACTTTATTAACATAATAGTTATAATGGTACAAGCTATAAGAAAAGGTAATTATGACTAGAAAATGTTCTAATTTTCATGGCACTGAAAGTACTTTGACTGAGCCCCACCTATTCTCAAACTGGATTTGGGAGTTGGTCAGGAGGCTGTTCATCCACAGCCCCCAATTGCCCATATTGAGAAAATGGGACAGGCTAAAGAATGCCAAGTCATGGCAAATCAACCCGATTTGACACCCAGGTAAATCTCTTTTGCTTTATATTCCACAAGAGACACCCTTGTTTTTCCTTCACAAAACACCAAGACTAAGGTACTCCATCACTTTTCATTAACTTAGAAACATCAGGGAAGGAAATCAGTAATCCCACTTTTCTCCTTTAGCACAAGAATTAGAGGAGGTTAATGATGTCAACTACCAAAGAACAAATATTGTCAGGGCAATTCTAAGTCCCTATTTAACTTTTGTAAAAAATACTATGTCTGCCTCTTAACTTACAAGACTGAGTCAATTAAAAGAATCATTCTGAGCTTAACCTGAGAAAATGCAGTTATAACAGCAATAATAATGCAGTTGAAACTCTCATTTAATGAGCATTTACTTAGGGGTCAGATACTGAGCTAAAAACATTTCTTCCTCACAATAATGCTACTATCATTGTTCCTAATTTATTGATGACAGTATAAGAAGGTGAACTTGCCAAAGATCACAGAGATATTGGCATAGTGAGATAGGAACCCAAGTCTGACTCTAAAGCATGGGCTGGAAATCACAGTGATGGTCTGTTTTTGTATGGTACAAGAGCTAAGAATGGCTTTTGAATTTTTAAAGGTTTACAAAAAGAAAAAAAAACATTTTCACAACACAGAAATTGATGTGATCCACAAAGCTGACAATATTTACTTTACGGCCCCTTACAGAAACAATTTGCAGACCTGTGATCTAACCATCGTGAACCACTTTATCATATTCTTTCTCTACAGGAAAGAGGTTACAGTGATCAGTTCCTTATTTTAACACCATAATACTCGTTTGCCATTTAATGGAATTTAAGATCCTTTATTTTCTTTATATGACTTATCTACCCAAGAAGGGTAAGCTCTTTTAAGGTAGGGATCATATATTTCTTTGTATTTTCTGTGCATAACGTAGTAAGCTGAGTAGCAAATGTTTGTTGAGGATAGTAAATAAATCACACACTGCTATACAGAGAAATTAAACAGAGATATACAGTTTATCTGACTAACTCAGCTTAAGGAGTGCTGCAAATAGAATACAAAAACATGAAATAAGAAAACCAGCATCCAATATGTCTAAAATCTAAGAATCTTAGGAAGAGAGATATTTTGCACACAGGCTTAGAATTTTATTACCCTACAAATGAAAAATAAGTCTGAGTTCCTTCATTTTCCTGATACACACAGCTACCTTTCCTTGCTATGCTACCCTTGAGCTGCACATTCCAGAAGTCTGTATTTACTGGAAAGGGATGGGGGTGGGGGGTGCGTGCAGAAATGTCTTTTTATGCCAAGGCTTCTCCCACCTATCTGCAAGACTGAGACACAAAGCTCAACAAGCTCATCAGTTTAAGCCTGTTTCAAATGAAGATAACCTTCACTCATGAACTGCACAGAAAGGACTGTTTATCTGCCCTCATCTCTCCAGCCATATATGCCCTCCTGGTCATCCTAGATTAAGACAGCAATATGCATCTTTTCCTCTCATGAGGCCCCAGCAGAGGCCAAAATGCCTCTGAGTCTGTGGTTTGATTTGCCCTTCTCCCCTTATGATCAAAAAATGAAGATAAATAAGAAATCTCAAAAAGAAAGCACACTAAAACACAAGAGCTGAATCTGTCAATAACCTTATGCCACCAGCAAGTCACCCATCGCACTGCATATGCGTGGTGTTCCTAATTACTGTTTGGCGGAACTGTTCTGACCATCCCATAGTACAACACGCTGCTGGAAGATCTTTATCTCTTGCCCTTACCTCGGCACGGCCTGAATTAGAAGAGTCAACCATATGTATTCACATCAGATATCACAAGCCTAGTACAATACATCAGGATGTCATCAAAATTGCCCTAAGCCGCCTTCGGCTTCTTTCTTATTCAGGTTTTTACTTGGGCTACACGGGAGTCAGCTTTTCATTCTCAACCTCTAAAAGACAGGGCGTAGCAAGAGCTGGTTGATGGGGAAAGGTGGACTCTGGCTCCAAGAGCACGCCAGATGCTGAGCAGCTGAGATACTGCTGCAGCTTCAATGGCCCTTAAACGAACTGACATCCCAGAGAAATGGATAGCTGGGCTGGCTTCCCCTCCCCCAGTCCTCAACCCAATCCGAGACACCGCACCCACTCCCTTTCCATCCTCAGTCCTGGGTCCCGAGCTCGGTAGGCAGAGGCGGAGAGGAGGGGTGCGGAAGAAGAAGGAGGTGGGGTCGGAGGGAAAATGGTGTGGACTGGCAGAAGAAAGCGGGGCGCGAGGCCGAGAAAACGGGGGACGAGGCTTAGGAATGGGGTGAGGCAGAGAAACGAGGGGTGAAGCAGGAATAAAAGGGGGCGACGGAGAGAAACGGAGATCCGGGAGAAAGGCGAGGCGGAAAATGGAAGCAATGGGAAGGGGAGCCGTACGTAGGCCGAGCAGAGCCAGGAGAGGAGCTGAGGCAGCCGGCGGACAGAGAAAGGGGGAGCGCCCGGGGCAGACGCGGGGTTGAGACACTTGCCATAAATCATAGCCAGGCCGGTTTCGTGCAGGAAGCGGACCCGGCGGTGCTTGAAGAGCCAGATCGTGAGAATGGTAAGCGTGAGCAGCAGGATGAAGATGAGCAGGTTGGCGCTGTCCTGCCGGTGGCTCTCCTCAGCCTGCTTCTCTGACACGATTTCCTCGTCCATGGCTCTCGCTTCTCCGCCAGCGCCGTCCGAAGCCCCGGCCCAGCCAAAGACGCCCACTGCGAGAAGTAAGCAGAGCGGCCGCGTGAGCCGGCGGGCCCAGGGGCCGCCGCCGTCGCCGCCGCGGCGCAGGGGCGCCCGCAGCCAGCTGCGTCGAGCCATGACTCCCCCCAGCGCCCGCCCCGCTCCTCACCCGCAGCCGCCCGCGGTCGGACCACTCCCCGAGGGCTCACGGGAAAGGGGCGGGGCCCCAGGGAAGCCGTCGGAGCGCGCGCCGCCGCCGCCGCCGCCGCCGCCGCTGCCGCTCTTAAAGCGGACGCGCCACTCCCAGCTCGCTGGGCCCTATGACTTTGGCCTTCTGTCCCCCGCCACATCAGCTTCCCCCCGGGCTCCGCTGCCAGGGAATGAAAGGCCGTCGAATCTAGTCCACCGCCTTCTGGAAAAGAAGCCTGGGTTCAGCGTAATCAAAGCAGTGGCAGATTGCACTCAGTCTAGTTTGATCCTATTCTTAAAGGTCTCAGAGGAATGATCTTTCATAACCCATCTCAACATTGTCCCCCAGTGTCTCTTAACAGGATAAGAAGTTGTCCTCTTGGGAAGGCCCTAAATCTCCATCTTTAATTTAAGTTGGATTCTCCTTGTTGTGTCCTCAAAGGGGGAAAAATATAGCACAGTAATAGTTCATAGTTGGCTCAAAGGCAAGGATTCTGCGTGTCTTTATGCTCTGTTTTCTTTACACGTAAACACCCGATGTAAGTCATCTCTTACAGATAAACTCCTCAATCTCGCAAAAGGTTTGTGCTCAAATTTCCCTGTGCTCTAGTCTCCTCCCTCCCCAGGAAGAAATCTTTTGTGATGTGATGGGTTTCTCCTTTTCCTCTTGCTCCTTTCCTCTGCCATCTTAAAGGAGATTGCCCCAGCTCACAAGCCACCTTTAACACCATATCTCATCTCTCTTCTTCAAAGAGTATTTCCCCTGTTCTCAGCCTCTCAACCTTGCGCACCAGAATTTTCACAGTCCTCACCATTCTGAGGAGAAGGCAATGGCAAGCCACTCCAGTACTATTGCCTAGAAAATCCCATGGATGGAGGAGCCTGGTAGGCTGCAGTCCGTGGGGTCGCTAAGGGTCGGACACGACTGAGCGACTTCACTTTCACTTTTCACTTTCCACTTTCACACATTGGAGAAGGAAATGGCAACCCACTCCAGTGTTCTTGCCTGGAGAATCCCAGGGACGGGGGAGCCTGGTGGGCTTCTGTCTATGGGGTCACACAGAGTCGGACACGACTGAAGTGACTTAGCAGCAGCAGCAGCAGCACCATTCTGAGGACAGTGGATTTCTATTTTCTCCCTTCCTCTCAGATCACTCATAAGTCTTTGTGGGCTTTTGGTTCTCCCTAGACTTTCTCTCGGAGAAGGCGATGGCACCCCACTCCAGTACTCTTGCCTGGAAAATCCCATGGATGGAGGAGCCTGGTAAGCTGCAGTCCATGGGGTCGCGAAGAGTCGGACACGACTGAGCAACTTCACTTTCCCTTTTCACTTTCATGCATTGGAGAAGGAAATGGCAACCCACTCCAGTGTTCTTGCCTGGAGAATCCCAGGGACGGCGGAGCCTGGTGGGCTGCTGTCTATGGGGTCGCACAGAGTCGGACACGACTGAAGTGACTTAGCAGCAGCAGCAGCAGCAACTTCAGACTTTCTCTAGGAGAAAGCAATGGCAACCCACTCCAGTACTCTTGCCTGGAAAATCCCAGAGACGGGGGAGCCTGGTGGGCTGCCATCTATGGGGTCACACAGAGTCGGACACAACTTAAGAGACCTAGCAGCAGCAGACTTTCTCTAGATGTTTCATTTCTACTTCTGCAGGAATGAACTCCAATTCCAAGACCTGACCTGCCACTCTCCCTTCAGGCTAGAGCATATGCTGGTGAGGCTCCTACCAATTGCCAAAATTAAGAATGCTTTTTAAAAATTATTTATTTATTTAGCTGTGCTGGGTCTTAGTTGTGGCATGTGGGATCTAGTTCCCTGACCAGGGATTGAACACAGGCCCCCTGTGTGGAGTCTTAGCCACTGGACCACCAGGGAAATCTCCTAGAAATGTTTTTGAATGAGCTCATTTCACCGCTACCAACACATGTTCTTTCTCATTTTTTTCATACTGTTGATGATACTAGCTATCCATCCAATTCCTATCAATGCTGCCTAGAAGTCATGACTCTCAAACGCTTTCATCTCATGGCCATATAACCTCTTTACTAACACAAACAATATCCAGGCAACTCCCAGCTGTTCCGATGTGGATTCACTCCCATTAACCAGTTCATTAAGATAGTAAGCTTAAATATAAGAAAGTGCTGGAAGGGTGCTTATCTTGGAGTTCTGGCCCCGTTGGGTCAGAATCTGTGCCAGTGACTGTGAACCCATTCTCTCCTCTTAGTACCTCGGTCTGCCCCTGTCTTCCCAATTTCATGGCTGCCTGTCCCTATACCGTGCCTCCAGCCTAACCACACTGCCCTGTACACACAAGGCTGGACTGTGTAGAGACAAAAAACCCAAGTGAGAATCATTCCCAGTGTCCCCACTGCCTCCCTCCCCAGACCTATCTCTGTCACCCCAGGAGACCTAGCAAATGAGCATCCCAGCTTCTTCAGGCCTAACCACCCAATCCAAGGCTCTTTTTGCCCCAGCACAAAACCATTTTTTATTCTCCTAGTGTTTGGAACTTAAGAAAAAAAAAAGTCGCAGACTGCTCGCCTGACTACAGTCAGGAAATTTTCCAAGCTTCAGACTCTACCTCTGATTGCATGGCCCCAGCAACTTAGTTGTCCTTTTCCTACCCCCTGCCTAGCAACGTCTTTATAGCAGAGTTCCAGAAGGAGTCTTGAGAGGGCAATAACTCTGTCAGGCAGGCCAACCCCTAACAGGGGAGCCCTCGGCTTCCCTCAGAGAATACTTCTCTCTCAACTCAACACTGCCCGGTGTGACTCTCGCCCTCCATTTTCCTCTCACTGCTGCTCCCCCTGCCAGTCCTTGTCATGTGCCTTCTGGAATGCCCTCCGTTAGGAACAAAGTACCCAACGCTCTCAGTTGCTGCATGATGCCCTCTACATCTCCCCCTTTCCCCAGTCCCTGAATCTCGCCCAGCACGTCACATGCTCTGCAGCTGTTTCAAGTGGAGGCTGCTTATTTCCTCACCACCCCACAGCCCTACACACACACACACACCTCACGCCCTGTATCAGGTGGCCTGAAGGAGGAGCTGGCACTCCTCTCACTACCCACTGATTGCATTCCAAGCTCCCTACTGCCCCACCCTGCCCTGAACGCTAACACCCTCTCCTTCCCTGGTCCTCGAACGATTTCCTGATCACTCTCAGACATTCAGCGAGGACTTGGGTATCTGGTTCACAGCTTCCTCTCCCCTCCCTCCCTTCCTCACCACCCCCAAGCCTACGATCCCTTAGCCCTGCCTTCGACGCTCAAACACGTAAGTCACCTGGAATTCGAGCCCTGCCTCCATTTTTACTAGGAAAAGCAAGATCCTCAAAGATACAGGCTTCACCGTCCTCACCCTGCAGTCTCTTTCGGTATGCCACCAGTGCCCATGCCTTCCTCCTCCTCTCCAGCCTCAGTGCAAGTGGTCTTCCCTCCTCCCTTATGAAGCATGCCTCAGTCTACACCTAGCATTCCGCCACCGCTTCCTGCCTCTTTCAGGGTCTACTACTCCAAGAATCATCTTCCTCCACCATCTTCAGCGGCTCCTTCTTCACCAACCTCTCTGTTCTCCAAAACCACTTTCAGGAACTTTTCCAGCAGTCCAGTGGTTAAGACTCTGCCTTCCAACGCAGGGGGTGCAGGGTTCGATCCCTGGTGGGGAACTAAGGTCCCACATGCCAAGGGAATGCAGCCAAAAATTAAACACACACACACACACACTTTCAGGTTTCTCTTCTAGGAAACAGCTTCCCCCACCACCCCCATCCACACTAGCACGTTTCTCTCCTCCCATTCAAACCGAGTTTCTCAAGAGTCCTCTACACTCCCATCCACTAGTCAGCTAGCCAAACTGGCCTGCCCCCTGTTTTGCTATGACCTGCTGTGAAGCATGCTTTTGACATTTTTTAGTGGCTGAAAAAAATCAAAAGACGACCGTTTTCTGATACGTGAAATCCAGTGCAATTCATACTTCAGTGTCCACCAGTAAAAGTTTATTGGACACGGCCAAGCACATTTGTCTACTGATTGTCTGCGGCAGCTTTGCAGACATAATACCAGCTTTGGTATTACTTCTATTCTAGGGGCCAGGTACCATTGTGGATGTGTGCTAAGTCACTTCAGTCATGTCTGGCTCTTTGTAACCCTATGGACAGTAGCCTGCCAGCCTCTTCTGTCCATGGGATTCTCCAGGCAAATATACTGGAGTGGGCTGCTATGCCCTCCTCCAGGGGATCTTCCCGACCCAGGGATCGAACTGGTGTCTTTTAAGTCTCCTGCATTGGCAGGCGGGTTCTTTACCCCTAGTGCCACCTGGGAAGCCCCTGTCTGTGGCAGCTGTGGGACTACAACGCAGAACTGAGTGGTTGAAAAACAGACGGTATATGGTCTGCAAAGCCTCCAGTATTTACTGCTTGGTCCTTTACAGGAAATTCTGCTGACTTTTGCCTTGGCTGCTGCCAATCATTATACTTTTATCAGTGGGATCTTTCTGAAGCACAAGTCTGATTATATATACCACATGTCTGCATGCTGTGTTGTTTCAGTCATGTCCACTCTTTGGGACACTGTGGACCGTAGCCCGCCAGGCTCCTCTATCCATGGGATTCTCCAGGCAAGAATACTGCAATGGGTTGCCATGCCTTCCTCCAGGGGATCTTCCCAACCCAGGGACCGAACCTGTGTCTCTTACGTCTCCAGCATTGGCAGGTGCGTTCTTTACCACTAGTGCCGCCTGGGAAGTCCTATATATACCACAGCCCTGCTCCAAACCCTCCACTGACGCCACGGCTTTCAGTTTTGGCTCCTTAGCTTGGCACACAAAGGTCCGCACATCCCGACTCCAGACAGCTTCTTCACCATATATCCTGCCTTTCTCCCACAAATACACTGTGCTTCAGACTTTCTGAGTTCCTTGCTAGTTTCCTGAAAGTGTCATGTGCTCTCATGTGCCTTGCCCTGTTCTCCCTCTGATTAACGAGTCCTTCAACCCATTCTGCACATAACTAACTTCTCATCTGACAAAACTCAGCTTAACGGTCATCAAACATGGTACTGTCTACTAAAAAAATGTACATTGTGAGGGTTGTGAGTTAAGGTTTGTTTGGGGCAATGTGAGGACTGCAGTCCAGGAGATAGCACCTCAGATAGCTCTGAGAAACTGCTCCAAAGAGGTAGTGGGGACAGACAGTATATATGTGATTTTGGTAAAGGGAGAGTACATGCAATCAAGGACAGATTTTTTGTAAAAACTTTCTGCTGGTCTCTTGAAGTTTCCACTAGTCATGAGAAACAATTGCCACCATGAAGGATTTTAGTGCTTTTCTAGATATGAGTAGATACAAGAATTGGGCTCATAAAATTACCTCCTGAGAAGATCTAGCTGAGGACCTGTCCTGCCAGTTTTCCCAAAGCACAGAGTACCTCATTTCTCCTCTCCACCCTGAATTCCTTTGGGGGTGTTGAAGGTCAGCAGCTGCAGCAGCACATGATTTAATCCTTGATAGAGGTAGATGGCAAGCACCCATGGCAAGTGCCAATTTGTAGTTGACAGTACATATATACTATGAAATATTACTCAGACATAAAAAGGAACAAATTTGAGTCAGTTCTAGTGAGGTAGATGAACCTAGAGGCGATCATACAGAGTGAAGCAAGCCAGAAAGGGAAAAACAAATATTGTATTTTAACACATATATACGAAATCTAGAAAAATAGTACTGATGAACCTCTTTGCAGGGCAGGAATAGAGATGCAGACATAGGGAACAGATTTGTGGATACAATGGTGAAAGGAGTTAGTGTTGGTTGCTCAGTCATGTCCGACTCTTTGTGACCCTGTGGACTGTACCCCCCAGGTTCCTCTCTTCATGGGATTCCCCAGGCAAGAATACTGGAGTGGGTTGCCATTTCCTCCTCCAGGGGATCTTCCTGACCCAGGGATCAAAACCAGAGCTTCTGCTTTGCAGGCAGATTCTTTACAGTCTGAGCCACCAGGGAAGCCCAAGGAGAGAGTGGGACGGAATTGAGAGAGTAGCATTGAAACATATACACTACCGTGTGTAAAATAGATAGCCAGTGGGAAGTTGCTATATAGCATGGGGAGCTCAACCCAGTGCTCTGTGACAACCTAGAGGGGTGGGATGGAGTGAGGGACATGAGGGCAGTTCATGAGGGAGGGAACCTATGTAAACTCATGGCTGACTGTAAGGCACAAATCAATACAACATTGTAATTATCCTCCAATTAAAAAAAAAGGTCATCAAGCTTTCCACGATGCCCTCAGGCTGAGATAGGGGCTCCTTGTATGGTCTTTCAGAGCACCATCCCTTGCCTCCTGCAAATCTCTCTCTTAGCCCTCCTGAAATACTATGTTTGATTTACATGTTGCTTATACTATGTCATGAGTATCTTGAGGGCAGGAAGCAAGTATTACTTATTTCTTTACTGACAGCCACTAGTCCAACACCTAATCAAAATAGATACTCAATTACAGCATATCTGAGCATCACTGTATGTCTCTTCTATTTCCTTGAGTACCAAGGAAATCTCCATGTTTGCAGATGACATTCAATTCCTGTAAGTACCTAGATTCAGTTCAAGGACAAACTGAAAGAGGACTTTATGGTATTGGGTACATAGTAGATGCTCAGGAAGGACTTACTGATTTAAAAGTATACATAGGTTTAGTCCAGTGTTTGTGGCAGTCCTTGGTTCTTTGGAGATGCATGATAAACATTGACTTAATTAATTCACATGTTGAGGGAAAGGCTGAAAAGCTAAGTTGAGGCCATATTGTGGAAGGTCTTAATGCCACAGAAAACTTTAACTCATTCACTCCCCTGCTCAAAACCTCTTCAATATTGATTTGGCAGCAGATAGGGGAATAAGCAAATTGCAGAGAGATGGGCAACAGGGGAGACCAGTGAAAAGGTTGGAAAGGTAGTCTTGCTGAAAAGTAATGAGGCCTTCATTTATAGGATGCAGTAGGAATGGAAATGGAAAGCTGAATGAGAAATCCAGTGCGGAGGTAGGATTACCCTGCTTTAGCAACCTATGGGGTGGATGGATGCAGAGTGCTTAAAGAAGAAGGATGGAAAGTTGACACCGGGGTTTTGAACCTGGATAACTGGAAAGCATAGGACAGCTAATAGCATTAAAATGGGAGTCAGAAGGTAGAGCTCAGCTCTGGACAGGTTAGATTTAAGGCAGCAGTCTCCAACCTTTTTGGCACCAGGAACTGGTTTCATAGAAGACAATTTTTCTACGAACTTGGGTGGGGGGGGAGCATGAGCAGTGGTTGTTTCAGGATGATTCAAGAGCATTACACTTATTGTGCACTTTGTTTACTATTACATCAGCTCCACCTCAGATCATCAGGCATTAGATCTCGGAGGTTGAGGACTCCTGATTTAAGAGACTGGTGGGATTTCCAAGTGGAGTTATCAAAATGGGCAGTTAGAAGCTTGGGTCTAGAATTCAGGAGTGAAGTCAGGACCAGTGACAGATCTGGGAGCTATATGCACAATGTTGAAGCTGTGGGAGTCATGTGTTCTCCGAAGAAGGTAAGGAAGAGAGCCAATCCTGGGCCAGTAGTATAGGGAATGCTATATTCAAAGAGCAGAAGAAAGAATAGGTCACGTATATTGGTTAGGACTCAATATAATTATGCTGGAGTTTTCACTTTATTTCCTGAACAAACCAGCCCAATGTGCTAAAAAAGCAAATAAGATTTTGGTGTCATTTTCAGTGTCAAGGTTATGTGAAATGAATACTCACATTACCCTCAGCCAAGTAACCTAGGATACTTGGTACAGATGTAGTAATGAAACCCCACGAGAAATATTAGTGGATCTGGAAAAAGCCCAGAGAAGAGCAATTAAAATAATCAAAGGGGTGGAGCAACTGATGTTTTACAAAAGACTAAAAGGATAAAGAACCTCTTCAGTCTAGAAAAATAGCTAGAAAAGTCAATAGTAGCATCAACAACAATAACAATGGCTAAAATTTACTGAGTGCTTCCTGTGTGTGAGATTATTTTATAAGCAATTTGTAAGCATCATCTTGCTCAATCCTGACAACAATCTTATCAGGTAAGTACTATTATTATTCCCACTTTACAGATGAGGAAACAGAGGCACAGTGAAGTTAAGTAACTTGTCCAATCTGCCAGTATTTAAACCCAATCGGTTTCAACTATTTATGTGGCAACTATTGATGAGAAAGACCAGAAGGCGAGTAGAAAAGATCTTCTACAACTAAAGATATAAAGAAGGAACCCCAACGAGACAGGTAGGAGGAGCAGAGATGCAGTATAGTCAAGATCCATACTGCTGGGTGGGCAACACACAAACAGAAGGATAATTACAACTGCAAAGTTTCTTCCCAAGAAGCAATGAGTCTGAGCCCCACATCAGGCTCCCCAGCCCGGGGGTCCTGCACCTGGAAGACAAGCTCTCAGAACGTTTGTCTTTGAAGGCTAGCAGGCTTACTTTTCAGAGAAGGTAATGGCACCCCACTCAAGTGCTCTTGCCTGGAAAATCCCATGGACAGAGGAACCTGGTAGGCTGCAGTCCGTGGGGTTGCAAAGAGTCAGACACGACCGAGCGACTTCACTTTCACTTTTCACTTGCATGCATTGGAGAAGGAAATGGCAACCCACTCCAGTGATCCTGCCTGGAGAATCCCAGGGACGGCGGAGCCTGGTGGGCTGCCATCTATGGGGTCACACAGAGTCAGACATGACTGAAGCGACTTAGCAGCAGCAGCAGGCTTACTTTTGAGAGAGCAAGAAGGCTGTGGGAGATAGAGATCCACTCTGAAAGGGTGCATGCAAAATCTCACATACTCTGGCACCCAGGGCAGAAGCATTAATGTATAAAGAGCTTGGGTCAGATCCACCTGCTGATCTTGGAGAGCTTCCCACAGAAGGAGGAGGTAACTGGAGTTCACCCAAGGGACACAGACCCTGGCAGCAGCCATTTTGGGCAGCTTGTTCTACCATGTGAACAGTGGTGCTATCAAGTGCCTTTTGAAACCCTCCATCTAGCTTATTAGCGAGGGGACCTGCCCCCAGCCTGGCTCACCAGGCTCACTGGTACCGGGTACCAGTACTGGGAGACCTTAGGCCAAGCAAGTAGCTGAGAGGAGATACAGTCCCACTCACCAGCAGACCTGCTACCTTAAGACCTCCTGAGCCCACAGCGGCCCCGGGACCTGGCCTTGTTCACCACAGGGCCCAGGGCCTGTCCTTGAACACCAGTGTACTAGCACCATCCCTGGGATTCCCAGGGCCCTGCAGCTAGAGATCCTGGGACCTGGCTCCATCCATCAGTGGACAAGCACTGACCCTGGGAACACCTTCACCCACCAGTGGGTGAGCACCAACCTTGGGATCCCCTGGGCCCTGGTCCCACCCACCAGTAGGATGACACAGCCTCAGGACCACCTGGGTCTCATCCCTGTCCACCAGGAGGCCAACACCAGCTCTGGGACACCCTGGGCCCCATAGCCAGTGGTCCTGAGATCCTTCCCCACCCACCAGTAGGCTGACACCAGCTTTGGGACCTCCAAGGCCCTATAACCAGAGACCCCAGGAATTGGCTCTGCCCACCAGTAAGCTGGCACTAGTCCTAGGGCCCCACAGGCCCCAGCTCTTCCCACCAGCAAGCCAACACAAGCTTTGAGATGTCTTGGATGGCTCAGCCAGTCACCCTGGGATTTGGCCCAACTCATCAGTGGATCAGTGCCACCTTTGGGACACCTCAGAACCCTCAGCCAGCCTTGTTAGGAACCAGCCCCACCCATCAGCAGGATAACAGTAAATCTGGGAAACTTGGCCCTCCAACCACCCACCCAAGAACCTGGTTCTGCCCACCAGTAGGCTAGAACTAGCCCTGGAACCCACTGGGGCTCTTAAGCCAGCAGCCTCATGACCTGATGCCACCCACTAGTAGCCTGCAGCCTCTGCACAAGGCAGAGCCTGGTAACCAATCAGACTGGGTGTCAGCCATGCCTACCACACCACCCACAGTAGTCAGCCCACCACAACAGAAGGGCCCATGCAGCCCACATAGGGGGCACCCCTATAGCACACAGCTCTGGTGACCAGAGTGGGGTGTGCTAGTGGGAATAGGATATTTTCTACAAATGGCCACTTATGCAAGGTCAGAAAATATAACCAACCTACTACATACATAAAAATAAAAACTGCAAATTAGGTAAAACGAAGTGACAAAGAAACATATTCCAAACAAAGGAACAAGATAAAACCCCAGAAGAACTAAGTGAAGTGGAGATAGGCAATCTACCAAAAAGAGTTCAAAGAAATGATTGTAAAGCCATTCAAAGAATTTGGGGGAAGATTGGATGAACAGAGTGAGAAGTTAGAAGTTTTTTAACAGAGTTAGAAAACATAAAGAACTAAACAGAGATGAAGAATACAATAATTAAAATGACAAATCACTAGAAGGAATCAACAGTACTGAACAGATCAAGGAGCTGGAAGACAGAGTAGTGGAAGACGCTGAAGCTCAGCATAAAAATAAAAATGAATAAAAAGCAATGAGGACAGCTTAAGAGACCGCTGGAACAATATCAAATATACTAACATTCACATTAAAGGGGTCCCAGAAAGAGAAGAGAGAGACAAAGGGACTGAGAACATATTTGAAGATAAAATAGCTAAAACTTCCCTGATTTGGAAGACAGGGAAACAGACATCCAGGTCCAGAAAGCACAGAGAATCCCAAACAGGAACCCAAAGAGGACCACACCAAGATATGCTGTAATAAAAATGGCAGAAATTATAGATAAAGACTATTAGCAGCAACAAGGGAAAAGCAACAAGTTATGTACAAAGAAACTTCTGTAAAGTTATCATCTCTCTTTTCAGCAGAAACTCTACAGGCTGCTGCTGCTACTGCTGCTAAGTCACTTGAGTCGTGTCTGACTCTGTGCGACCCCATAGACGGCAGCCCACCAGGCTTCCCCATCCCTGGGAGAACACTGGAGTGGGTTGCCATTTCCTTCTCCAATGCATGAAAGTGAAAAGTGAAAGTGAAGTCGCTCAGTCGTGTCCGACCCTCAGCGACCCCATGGACTATAGCCTTCCAGGCTCTTCTGTCCATGGGATTTTCCAGGCAAGAGTACTGGAGTGGGGTGCAATTGCCTTCTCCGATTCTACAGGCTAGACATATTTAAAGTAATGAAAGGGAAAAACCTACAACCAAGAATACTCTACCCAGTAAGGTCTTAATTCAGGTTTGATGGAGAGATCAAAAGTTTTACACACAAACAAAAGCTAAAAGAGTTCAGCACCACTAAACAAGTTGTACAATAAATGCTAAAGGAACTTGTCAAGGTAGAAAAGAAAAGGCCACAATTAGAAACATGAAAATTACAAAAGGAAAAATCTCATTGGTAAAGGCAAAAATACAGTAAAAGTAGTAAATCAACTATGTATAATGTTAATAGGAAGATTGAAAGATAAAAGTAATAAAATCATCTGTATTTGCAATAATTAGTTAAGGGTACACAAAACAAAAAGATGTAAAATATGATATCAAAACAGTAAATGTGGAAGGACGGGGGCAAAAATGCAGGGTTATTAAAATATCTATATGAAATGACATGTTTACTAAACTTGTGGTCATCATTTCTAGGGAAGGTGAGTTTTGAACCAAGTAGGAAAGGACAAAGTGTGCTAGGTAGGGGGAGAATCTGCATGGGAAATGGATACATGGACATGGTGTGTGAAATTACCCCTTCAGCTGGATGGCTGTTAATCAACTTGAAAACAATTCTGGGACTGCAGTGCTTTCTCTATTCAACCAGCTCTCCTGGGGAAACAATGATGAGCTTTCATAAACATCTCTATCTCAATAGGAAACGCTTTAGAGTTGGCTATCCCCACATTTAATAACATCCTCATCACTTATCCACTACACATGTGAACAACGGCTATTTCTTTGGGAAAACTAAACACACTTCTTGCATCACCCAGGAATTTAAATGCTCTTTCTCATGAGGTTTGACTCTTGTTCTAAGAGCTTATGAAAACATTGCTGCCATTAGCTGTACCTTGCACCTCTGGGAATAACTCTAATGTACAGAACAATGTATGAGTGGACCCAAGTTATTTAGTAACTGTAACTTAGTGAAGTCTTTAATAACTGTGACTATGAATATCTTGGCTTCCTTTCAGATTGGAATCTAAAGGTAAGACAATTAAAGACAATTAAAATCCTACCCCATGAACATGCTGCTAAGTCGCTTCAGTCGTGTCCGACTGTGTGACCCCATAGATGGCAGCCCACCAGGCTCCACCGTCCCTGGGATTCTCCAGGCAAGAACACTGGAGTGGGGTGTCATTTCCTTCTCCGTCCTTATTGTGAGGTTTATACATAGTTAGAACTGGACATGGAACAACAGACTGTTTCCCAATTGGGAAAGGAGTATGTCAAGGCTGTATATTGTCACCCTGCTTATTTAACTTATATACAGAGTACATCATGCAAAACGCCAGGCTGGATGAAGCACAAGCTGGAATCAAGATTGCCGGGAGAAATATCAATAACCTCCGATACACAGCTGACACCACCCTTATGGCAGAAAGCAAAGAAGAACTAAAGAGCCTCTTGATGAAAGTGAAAGAGGAGAGTGAAAAAGTTGGCTTAAAACTCATCAGACCGAAAACGAAGATCATGGCGTCTGGTCCCATCACTTCATGGCAAATAGATGGGGAAACAATGGAGACAGTGACAGACTTCATTTTGGGGGGCTCCAAAATCACTGCGGATGATGACTACAGCCATGAAATTAAAAAACACTTGCTCCTTGGAAGAAAAGCTATGACCAAACTAGACAGCATATTAAAAAGCAGAGACATTACTTTACCAACAAAGGTCCATCTAGTCAAAGCAATGGTTTTTCCAGTAGTCATGTATCGATGTGAGAGTTGGACGATAAAGAAAGCTGAGTGCCGAAGAATTGATGTTTTTAAGCTATGGTGTTGGAGAAGACTCTTGAGAGTCCCTTGGACTGCAAGGAGATCCAACCAGTACCTGCTAAAGGAAATCAGTCCTGAATATTCTTTGAAAGGACTGATGCTGAAGTTGAAACTCCAGTACTTTGGCTACCTGATGCGAAGAACCGACTCACTGGGAAAGACCCTGATGCTGGGAGGGATTGGGGGCAGGAAGAGAAGGGGACGACAGAGGATGAGATGGCTGGATGGCATCACCAAAGCGATGTACATGAGTTTGAGTAGACTCCTGGTGTTGGTGATGGACAGGGAGGCCCAGTGTGCTGCAGTCCGTGGAGCCACAAACAGTTGGACCTGACTGAGCAACTGAACTGAACATTTGTAAGAAATATAATATACCATGCTTGACATTGATGAAGTACTCTGTCAACTCTTGGCTTAGAGGTGAAGAAACTGGTGAGGGCCAGAGAAAAATAATGACTATAATTCAATGTTTTTAAAAAATGTTATCCAGGACAAAAGCTATATAGGTAAATTTGAGGAAATCTGATGACTCCTGGATGCCTTCCTTTATTTTCTATTTTTTTTTTAGCTTTGAAGAAACTCAAGTATATCAGAAAATGCTTATCATCAAAATGTTATCAAAATGTAAGTGTGTGTACAAGTCCAGAGGGATTTCTGAACCCAATTCAAAATAACAGAAGGACGCTCTATAGAGATCCTTTCTAAGGAGGATACACCCCCCCCTCCACTTTCCCACAATTCATTCATTCTTTCATTAAACACTGAATGCCTACCATGTGACAGGCAATGTTCTACGTATAGAAACAAACCTCTGCCCTGACACGATCCTCTACACAGAAAACCCTAAAGACTCTACCAGAAAATTACTAGAGCTAATCAATGAATATAGTAAAGTTGCAGGATATAAAATCAACACACAGAAATCCCTTGCATTCCTATACACTAATAATGAGAAAATAGAGAAATTAAGGAAACAGTTCCATTCACCATTGCAATGAAAAGAATAAAATACTTAGGAATATATCTACCTAAAGAAACCTATATATAGAAAACTATAAAACATTGGTGAAAGAAATCAAAGAGGACACTAATAGATGGAGAAGTATACTGTGCTCGTGGATTGGAAGAATAAATATTGTGAAAATGAATATACTACCCAAAGTAATTTATAGATTCAATGCAATCCCTATCAAGCTACCAACGGTATTTTTCACAGAGCTAGCACAAATAATTTCACAATTTGTATGGAAATACAAAAAACCTCGAATAGCCAAAGCAATCTTGAGAAAGAAGAATAGAACTAGGGGAAACAACCTGCCTGACTTCAGGCTCCACTACAAAGCCACAGTCATCAAGACAATATGGTACTGGCACAAAGACAGAAATATAGATCAATGGAACAAAATAGAAAGCCCAGAGATAAATCCACGCACCCATGGACACCTTATCTTTGACAAAGGAGGCAAGAATATTCAATGGAGAAAAGACAATCTCTTTAACAAGTGGTGCTGGGAAAACTGGTCAACCACTGGTAAAAGAATGAAACTAGAACACTTCCTAACACCATCCACAAAAATAATCTCAAAATGGATTAAAGATCTAAACATAAGACCAAAAACTATAAAACTCCTAGAGGAGAACATAGGCAAAACACTCTCCGACATAAATCACAGCAGGATCCTCCAGGACCCACCTCCCAGAATA
Source organism: Moschus berezovskii (assembly GCF_049115385.1). Classification (NCBI taxonomy): domain Eukaryota; kingdom Metazoa; phylum Chordata; class Mammalia; order Artiodactyla; family Moschidae; genus Moschus; species Moschus berezovskii. The sequence goes on along the minus strand of NC_142488.1, from coordinate 126,145,239 downwards.
CTGGAAATAAAAGCAAAAATAAACAAATGGGACCTAATTAAACTTAAAAGCTTCTGCACAGCAAAGGAAACTATAAGCAAGGTGAAAAGACAGCCTTCAGAATGGGAGAAAATAATAGCAAATGAAGCAACTAACAAAGAATTAATCTCAAAAATATACAAGCAACTCCTGCAGCTCACTTCCAGAAAAATAAATGACCCAATCAAAAAATGAGCCAAAGAGCTAAACAGACATTTCTCCAAAGAAGACATGTCTAACAAACACATGAAAAGATGCTCAACATCACTCATAATCAGAGAAATGCAAATCAAAACCATAATGAGGTACCACTTCAGGCCAGTCAGAATGGCTGCTATCCAAAAGTCTACAAGCAATAAATGCTGGAGAGGGTGTGGAGAAAAGGGAACCCTCTTACACTGTTGGTGGGAATGCAAACTAGTACAGCCACTATGGAGAACAATGTGGAGATTCCATAAAAAACTGGAAATAGAGCTAGCTGCCATACGACCCAGCAATCGCACTCCTGGGCATACACACCGAGGAAACCAGAATTGGAAGAAACACATGTACCCCAATGTTCATCGCAGCACTGTTTTTAATAGCCAGGACATGGAAGCAACCTAGATGTCCATCTGCAGATGAATGGATAAGAAAGCTGTGGTACATATACACAATGGAGTGTTACTCAGCAATTAAAAGTAATACATTTGAATCAGTTCTAAAGAGGTGGATGAAACTGGAGCCTATTATACAGAGTGAAGTAAGCCAGAAAGAAAAATACCAATACAGTATATTAACGCATATATATGGAATTTAGAAAGATGGTAACGATAACCCTGTATACGAGACAGCAAAAGAGACACAGATGTATAGAACAGTTTTTTGGACTCTGTGGGAGAGGGCGAGGGTGGGATGAGTTGGCAGAATGGCATTGAAACATGTATATTATCATATGTGAAATGAATCGCCAGTCCAGGTTCGATGTGTGATACAGGATGCTAGGGGCTGGTGCACTGGGATGACCCAGAGGGATGGGGTGGGGAGGGAGGTGGGAGCGGGGTTCAAGATGGGGAACACATGTACACCCGGGGCGGATTCATATAAACGTATGGCAAAACCAATACATTATTGTAAAGTAATTAGCCTCCAGTTAAAATAAATAAATTTTAAAAAAAGTCTCTGCCCTCTTGGAACTTGCATTTCTGGGCAAAGAGAGATGGTAAACAAAATAAACATAATAAATAGGTAAATTATAGTGTATCTTAGAAGGTGACATGAAAATAGAGCAATCGAGGGGCCTCGGGAATGGGAAGAATGCAAATTTAAAAGCGTGGCCAGGATAGGCCTCTAATAGCAAGTGAGGTGAATAAATTGAGTAGATAAAATATAGAATTCTGACAACATTAAGGGGAAAGCATGGTGATCATCATACTTTGCATTTATCCTGTGATATACAGTTTACAACGTTGCGCCAGCCAGTCAGGTGGCACGGCAGGAGTTGATGGGAGTGTGGGAAAAGGAATGAACTCTATTTTGGCCATATTAAATTTTAAGTGATCCACACAGTCAAAGACTTTGGCATAGTCAATAGAGCAGGAATAGATTCTGTGACTCTCCTGCTTTTTCGATGATCCAGCGGATGTTGGAAATTTGATCTCTGGTTCCTCTGCCTTTTCTAAAACCAGCTTGAACATCTGGAAGTTCTCCATTCATGTATTGCTGAAGCCTGGCTTGGAGAATTTTGAGCATTACTTTACTAGTGTATGAAATCAGTGCAATTGTGCGGTAGTTGGAGATTTCTTTGGCATTGCCTTTCTTTGGGATTGGAATGAAAACGGACTTTTTCCTGTCCTGTGTCCACTGCTGAGTTTTCCAAATTTGCTGGCATATTGAGTGCAGCACTTTCACAGCATCATCTTTCAGGATTTGAAATAGCTCAACTGGAATTCCATCACCTCCACCAGCTTTGTAAAAAGTGATGTTTTCTAAGGCCCACTTGAGTTTACATTCCAGGATGTCTGGCTCTAGGTGAGTGATCACACCATCGTGATTATCTGGGTAGTGAAGATCTTTTTGTACAGTTCTTCTGTGTATTCTTGCCACCTCTTCTTAATATCTTCTGCTTCTGTTAGGTCCATACCATTTCTGTCCTTTATCGAGCCCATCTTTGCATGAAATGTTCCCTTGGTATCTCTAATTTTCTTGAAGAGATGTCTAGTCTTTCCCATTCTGTTGTTTTTCTCTATTTCGTTCCACTGATCGCTGAGGAAGGCTTTCTTATCTCTCCTTGCTATTCTTTGGAACTCTGGATTCAGATTCTTATATCTTTCCTTTCCTTCTTTGCTTTTCTTGTTTTCACAGCTATTTGTAAGGCCTCCTCAGACAGTCATTTTGCTTTTTTGTGTTTCTTTTCCATGGGGATGGTCTTGATCCCTGTCTCCTCTACAATGTCATGTACCTCCGTCCATAGCTCATCAGGCACTCTGTCTATCAGATCTAGTCCCTTAAATCTATTTCTCACCTCCACTGTATAATCATAAGGGATTTGATTTAGGTCATACCTGAATGGTCTAGTGATTTTCCCTACTTTCTTCAATTTAAGTCTGAATTTGGCAATAAGGAGTTCATGATCTGAGCCACAGTCAGCTTCCAGAATACCAGACCACCTGATCTGCCTCTTGAGAAACCTGTATGCAGGTCAGGAAGCAACAGTCAGAACTGGACATGGAACAACAGACTGGTTCCAAATAGGAAAAGGAGTACTTCAAGGCTGTATATTGTCACCCTGGTTATTTAACTTCTATGCAGAGTACATCATGAGGAACGCTGGGCTGGAAGAAGCACAAGCTGGAATCAAGATTGCTGGGAGAAATATCAATAACTTCAGATATGCAGATGACACCACCCTTATGGCAGAAAGTGAAGAGGAACGAAAAAGTCTCTTGATGAAAGTGAAAGAGGAGAGTGAAAAAATTGGCTTAAAGCTCCGCATTCAGAAAAGAAAGATCATGGAATCTGGTCCCATCACTTCATGGGAAATAGATGGGGAAACAGTGGAAACAGCGTCAGACTTTATTTTGGGGGGCTCCAAAATCACTGCAGATGCTGACTGCAGCCATGAAATTAAAAGACGCTTACTCCTTGGAAGGAAAGTTATGACCAACCTAGAGAGCATATTAAAAAGCAGAGACATTACTTTGTCAACAAGGTCTGTCTAGTCAAGTCTACAGCTTTTCCAATAGTCATGTATGGATGTGAGAGTTGGTCTGTGAAGAAAGCTGAGCACTGAAGAATTGATGCTTTTGAACAGTGGTGTTGGAGAAGACTCTTGAGAGTCCCTTGGACTGCAAGGAGGTCCAACCAGTCCATCCTAAAGAAGATCAGTCCTGGGTGATCATTGGAAGGACTGATGCTGAAGCTGAAACTCCAATACTTTGGCCACCTCACGTGACGAGTTGACTCACTGAAAAAAACTCTGATGCTGGGAAGGATTGGGGGCAGGAGGAGAAGGGGACAACAGAGAATGAGATGGCTGGATAGCATCACCGACTCGATGGACATGAGTTTGAGTGAACTCTGGGAGTTGGTGATGGACAGGGAGGCCTGGCATGCTGTGATTCTTGGGATCACAGAGTCGGACACGACTGAACTGAACTGAATTTGAAATGTGGGCTTCCCTGGTGGTTCAGATGGTATAGAATCTGCCTACAATGTGGGAGACTTCGGTTTGATCCCTGAGTTGGGAAGATCCCCTGGAGGAGGGCATGGTAACCCACTCTAGTATCCTTGCCTGGAGAATCCCCTTGGACAGAGGACTGAACTTTCTTGGTGGCTCAGACCATAAAGAATTTGCCTGCAATGGGGGAGACTGGGGTTCAATCCCTGGGTCGGTTAGATACCCCAGAAGAGGGCATGGCAACCCACTCCAGTATTCTGACGTGGACAATCCCCATGGACAGAGAAGCCTGGCGGGCTACAGTCCATGGGGTCGCAAAGATTCGGACACGACTGAGCGACTAGGCACACTCAATGTGAAATGGTCCCCTTAGTGACAAAACAATCCAGTGGCGCTACACCCCTTTGGGCGCGAATCTTTCACATAGACCACTTACAAATAAAGAGAAGGGGATTAATTTTTACTGCATGTACCCCGTCACCCTGCTTATTTAACATCATGCAGAGTACATCATGAGGAACGCTGGGCTGGAAGAAGCACAAGCTGGAATCAAGATAGCTGGGAGAAATATCTATAACCTCAGATATGCAGATGACACCACCCTTATGGCAGAACATGAAGAGAAATTCAAAAGCCTCTTGATGAACGTGAGAGAGGAAAGTGAAAAGGTTGGCTTGAAGCTCAACATTCAGAAAACAAAGATCATGGCATCTGGTCCCATCACTTCGTGGGAAATAGATGGGGAAACAGTGTAAACAGTGTCAGACTTTATTTTTTTGGGCTCCAAAATCACTGGGGATGCTGATTGCAGCCATGAAATTAAAAGACGTTTACTCCTTGGAAGGAAAGTTATGACCAACCTAGATAGCATATTAAAAAGCAGAGACGTTACTTAGACAACAAAGGTCCATCTAGTCAAGGCTATGGTTTTTCCCGTGGTCATGTATGGATGTGAGAGTTGGACTGTGAAGAAAGCTGATCGCCGAAGAATTGATGCTTTTGAACTGTGGTGCTGGAGAAGACTCTTGAGAGTCCCTTGGACTGCAAGAGATCCAACCAGTCCATTCTAAAGGAGATCAATCCTGGGTGTTCATTGGAAGCTGAAACTGCAATACTTTGGCCACCTCATGCGACGAGTTGACTCACTAGAAAAGACTCTGATGCTGGGAAAGGTTGGGGGCGGGAGGAGAAGGGGACGACAGAGAATGAGATGGCTGGATGGCATCACCGACTCTGTGGACATGAGTTTGAGTGAACTCCGGGAGTTGGTGATGGACAGGGAGGCCTGGCGTGCTGTGATTCATGGGGTCGCGGAGAGTCGGACACGACTGAGCGACTGAACTGAACTGAACGCCGCTTGCCACGTGTTCGGGGCCTCCAAATCCCCGGTGGTTTTCCTCTACACCCCCACTAGCGCCCTCGCTTTCACACTAGTGCCTCCTTCCGTAGTGCCAGTTCCCAGTACGCTGAAGTACATGAAAGGTCTACAGAAAACAAAGAGCATAGCTTGAGGGAAAAGCAAAACAAACAAAAATCCCCAGCCAAACATACGGATCCGGCACTGACCGCCTCTAACTACCACCTGCTGAGCCCACTGTCCCTCTGCCCCACCCGGAACTCTCCATAGGCCCCGCCCCGGCCTCTCCGCAGGCCACGCCCCCTGCTCCGCGGCCCGCGCTCATTTGCTGGCATCTTGGTCTCCGCTTTCCCATTGATCCGCCTGCGCTGCTTCTTCTACGCTCTCCACGCAGCCCCGCCTCTCCCAGAGCGGCAGCTCGGCGCAGGCCCGGCTCTTCAGCATTCCTGGACCTTTTTCCTTGTCTTTTCCCCCTTCTTCCCAGCATTCCCGTTTCCGCTTTCTCACGGCTCTTCTGTTATTCCACCTCTGAGACGCTTCGCGCCCAGTGGTCCAGTGACGTCATCTTTCTGCGCTGCGCGGACACCCGCCGGTGGAGGAAGGAACGGCTCTGCCGCCCTTCGCTTCTTTTGTTGGGCCGCTCTTTCGGTGTCATGGCGCCATCGCTATGGAAGGGGCTGGTGGGCATCGGCCTCTTTGCCCTCGCCCACGCGGCCTTTTCCGCTGCGCAGCGTAAGTGCCTGGGGGACGGGGACAGCTCACATGCGGGACTCTGCGGGCGGCGTGTGGGCGCACCCAAGGAGTGTCGGACCGAGTTGCCCAGGAACGTTCATTTGAGACCTTAGAGTTTGGGGTGACTGTGAGAAGCGGTGCGGGGCTCCCCGGTGGAAGGCTTGGAGTCTGAATTTGAGGAGAGTGGGGCAACTGGGATCACAGCAGGATTGGAAGGGATTGTTGGGGAGAGGGGATCGGTGGGCTGCGGGGTGGGCAGAAAGGGAACCTTTCCGGAAATCTGGGACAAGTGTTGTCAGATCCATCGTGGGGCTGTCAAAGTGTCAGATCGAGCACCTCGGATGCTCATGGTTCCATGACAACTAGGTGGACAGCGCCTTGGGCACTCCTGGGTTTTCCAGGAGGACTGAGAAGTTAGGTGACCACTTGCCTCTGGGAATCACTGTGATACGGGGCAAAGAGCACCGGACTGGGAGACTGGAGGGCTGGTTCTTAAAAACTTGCTTTACCGCTAAATCTGACCTTGGGCATGTCGTATCCCTTCTCTGATGCTTCATTGAAGTGGATTTTAATTCTTGCCCTTTCTATGTCGAAGAGTGATTGGGCAGTTTAAGAAAAAAGCAAAGTAAAAGTACTTTATCATACACATACAATTGTATTGTCAAGCAGAAACTTAAGACTCCAGCAGAGGATGCAGTGCAGTGAGACGGCTGATCTGTTTTGAGGTCTGCCTTCTCTTCTAGACCAAGGCTTAGCAAACTCTAGCATGTGGGCCAAATGCAGCCTCCCTCTTGTTTTTGCAGTGAGCTAAGAATGTTTTTCTCCCAGCAATCTTGATTCCAGCTTGTGCTTCTTCCAACCCAGCGTTCCTCATGATATACTCTGCATACAAGTTAAATAAGCAGCGTGACAGTATACAACCTTGACGTACTCCTTTTCCAATTTGGAACCAGTCTGTTTTTCCATGTACAGTTCTGAGGGACTGAACTGAACTGAAGAATGTTTTTAGAGCTTTAATTTGTTGGGGCGGGGGAAGCAAAAGAATATCATTTTATGATCCATGACAGTTATATAAAATCCAAGTTTCAGTGTCCATCGGTGAAGTTTTATTGGCACACAGTCATGCCCGTATAGGTATTTTCTGGCTGCTTTCTAAGGGCAAAGTTGAATAGTTGCAACGGAGATAGTAAAGCCTGCAAAGGCTAAAATATTTATTATCTGGCCCTTTACAGGAAAAGTTTGCTGATCTGTTTTGTAACCTATAGAGCCCACGAGGGCAGGGACGATGTATATTTTGGTCATTGCTGTAATCTCAGTGCCCAGCATAATGTTCCCATATTGAGTAACAGTAGTTACTCATTGTGTTGAAGGAAGGGAGGAAATTCAGAGTTGAACTTTTTTCCTTTATTTGCTAGATTACTTTCCATCTTCAGGAATAAAGTGGAAAATGAAATGTGAATTCCTTCAAAGCTCCAGTTTTCAAGATAAAACCTTTCGTTCTATGTATTATGTATACGGTAATTAAAATGATCCAATTATTAAAATTACATTTTTAGATACATGTATTATGACAGCATTTGTCTTGACAGAAATTCAGCTTTAATTTTTTAAAAATTTATTTTGAAATTTTAGATTTACAGAAAGGTTACAAAGATAGTGCAAATAGTTACTGTATTCTCCTCACCCAGTTTCCCTCATTGGTAACATCTTACATTACTGTGGTATGATATCACAACTAGGAAACTGACATTGGTATATTACTATTAAGTACAGTCTAGATTTTATTTGAAGCAGGCAATGGCACCCCTCTCCAGTACTCTTGCCTGGAAAATCCCATGGACAGAGGAGCCTGGTGGGCTGCAGTCCATGGGGTCGCACAGAGTCGGACACGACTGAAGTGACTTAGCAGCAGCAGCTTTTATTTGGATTTCATCAGTTTTCCCATTAATGTCTTCTTTCTATTCCAAGAATCAATCCAGGATATCACATTACATTTAGTCCTCATGTTTTCCTAGTCTCCTTTCTCTGTGACAGTTTCTGCAAAACTCCAGTCTTTAATGATGACAATAATAATAGCTTACCGTGTGCCAGGCACTGAACTAAGCACTTTATGTGTATTGTGTAATTCAATCCTTCCAAAATTCCTGTGAGGTAGATATTATTGTTATTATCACCTTTGAAAGATGAAGAAATTGAGCCACGCTGCTAGGAAACTTGCACAAGATTACAAAGATGATAAATGGGGAGGCTGGGCTTCAAATACAAGCAGTTTGATTCTGGAGCTTGTGTGCTACATTGCTTGGTAAAATTCAGTCTTGAGTAATTGGTTGAAATTTGCCATGTGCTTAGGTGTTAGAAGGTGCAGTGATGTCCCGAGGGAGTTCAGAGTCAAATGGAGAAACAAGTGATTCAAGCAGCAGTCACCATAAAGTGATATAGATGCTAAAGTAAAGATACATGCAGATGGGAGCAGTTGTGTTTTGGAGGTGGGGGAAGGGGTTAAGAGGTACCTAGAGCCTTGCTGATCAAGTGTGGTCAATAGACCAACATCTTGGAAATCATCTGGGACCTTGTCAGAAATGCAGAAACTCAGACCCCACCTCAGATCTGTGGAATCCGAATCTGCATTTTAATAAGATCCCCAGGTGATTGTATGCACATTCATTTGAGAAGTGCTGCCCTAGAGGAGATAAGGATACAGTGGTACTGTGTCATTTTCTACTATAGACTTCAGCTGTAAAATATTACAGTCCTAGAGCAAAGAGACGGATGACAGAAGTCCAAGTCCAACCCTTTCGTTTTACAGATGAGGAAATGTCCTACTAAGGTAGAGTTAGAGTCAGATTCAGTTCAGTCAGTTCAGTTCAGTCGCTCAGTCGTGTCCGACTCTTTGCGACCCCATGAATCACAGCACGCCAGGCCTCCCTGTCCATCACCAATTCCCGGAGTTCACTCAAACTCATGTCCATCGAGTCGGTGATGCCATCCAGCCATCGCATTCTCTGTCGTCCCCTTCTCCTCCTGCCCCCAATCCCTCCCAGCATCAGTCTTTTCCAGTGAGTCAGCTCTTCGCATGAGGTGGCCAAAGTATTGGAGTTTCAGCTTTAGCATCAGTCCTTCCAATGAACACCCAGGATTGATCGCCTTTAGAATGGACTGGTTTGATCTCCTTGCAGTCCAAGGGACTCAAGAGTCTTCTCCAGTCAGATTTAGGCTTCAGGCAAAGAAAGGTAGCTGGGAATTGGACAGTAGGAAGTTAGCCAAAACCTACTTTGGCATTGGTTTAATTTTTCTTTTACACCGGTCCTTGTGATGAAACTTGTGAGGTAAAACTTCAGAACTGTCTCTAAACACATTCTCTTTTAAGAGTCAGTGAGTGCATGCTTACTCACAATTTGAGTTAAGCATGTTATATTAAGTAGAGGGCTTCCTTGGTGGCTCAGTTGGTAAAGAATCCACCTGCAGTGCGGGAGACCTGGCTTCGATCCCTGGGTTGGAAAGGTCCCCTGGAGGAGGGCATGGCAACCCACTCCAGCATTCTTGCCTGGAGAATCCCTAAGGACAGAGGAGCCTGGCGGACTATAGTCCATGGGGTCGCAAAGAGTCTAAGACAACTGAGCGACTAAGCACAGCACATATTAAGTAGAGACTGCTAGGTTCCTTTAGAATTAGGATTTTGTGTTTTTATGTGAGATGAGAATGCCTTGTGGAATTTATCACTGTGGGAGAGGGAAATGGCAACCCATTCCAGTGTTCTTGCCTGGAGAATCCCAGGGACGGGGGAGCCTGGTGGGCTGCCGTCTATGGGGTCACACAGAGTCGGACACGACTGAAGTGACTTAGCAGCAGCAGGACCTCTTTACAATGCTCATGTTGGAAAGAGACCAGTATTACCATTGAGGCTAAGTGTATCTTGTCAGATTGTGGCAGCAGGTAGCACCCTATGGTGCCGTGGCATGCTCATCTTTGCTGTGATAAACTTTGTTTTGGCAGAGCGCCTATCCTGTATCTCCTTTGATTCTCATACTATTCCCATTTTACTGATGCAGAAACCTAGGCAGTGAAACGACACTATATTCTCAGGCACATTCCCCCTCTCCCTCCTACATTTGAACATTCTGAGATACATGTTACAGTCCACGAGAGTGCCTTTCACATTGAATGAGATTATGATAAACTGAAGAGCTGGTATTATGATCCAGGCTTTTCAGCTTCCAAACCTTGATCCTTTTCCTTCATACCCTGCTGCCTCCTGAGGCTAAGGCAGTAGCAGAATTATAATTAAATCATAGAAGCAGAAATTGATGTATATGAATTACTCCTATTCCAACACTGCCCCAGCATATTCTCTTGAGGAAAACATTTCCATAGCAATATTATTTTGTCCATATTATGTAATGGTAGTGCTATTTTAGAGTTGAGCTTTTTCTGTAGACTTAATTTTTAAATAATTGTGATTTCTTTGATCAGTTAGTGAAAAAATTTTAAGAGAATTCTAGTTTTCCTGTGATAATGCAAGAAAAGTTGTTTAGGTATTTCTTCCTTATGTTTGCTCACTTTTCATTCTTCTGTTTTATAAGATGAGAAAGCAGGTCATAATGGGAATAAAATAGTTCAAGATCAGACTGACTGCCTTAGAAGATAGAGGTTTTTGAGGAATCCAGGATTAGCATTGTTTCTTGTAGCATATGTCAATTGCTTCTTTGGTATATTGATTTGCTTGCATTTTAAGAAAAATGGGCTACAGTTTCCTTAATGGTGTGCTTCTGGTTTATAGATCGTTCTTATATGCGATTAACAGAAAAGGAAGATGAATCACTGCCAATAGATGTAAGTTGGTCATTTATATTCCATTAAAATATATATAACCAAATCACTTTGTTGTACACCTGAAACTAGCACGACATTGTGAATCAGCTATACTTCAATAAAAATATATATTTATATATGGTTTAAAAATTAGCCACATAGCTTAAAATGTATTTTTAAAAATTTTTTATTTTTTATTCTCTTAATTTTCCAGACACGAAATAACATCTGTTATATACTTTTTGTCACTCATTATAAAGCCCAAAGATGTGGAAACAAAATATTTCTGTTTGGTTTCTAGAACTTAGTTTATTTAGTTTTTTGGCTGTGCTCTGCAGCCTGTGGGATCTTAGTTTCCCAACCATGGGTGAAACCGGGCCTCTGGAATGGAATTGTGGAGTGCTAAACACTGGACCATGGGGGAAGTCCCTAGAACTTAGTTTAAATAGTCTTTCTAGAAGTTGCTCTGTCCATAGTCTGAGATGAACTTAACAAGTTGATTATTTGACTTTATCTTTTTTGGCTGCACCGTGAGGCATGCAGAATCTTAGTTCCCCGACCAGGGATTGAACCTGTGTCCCCTGCAGTGGAAGCATGGAGTTTTAACCACTGGACTGCCAGGGAAGTCCCCCCCTTTTTAAAAATCTTATTTTTTTTGGAAAAGTTTCTTTTATACATAAAGTTTAAAAACAAGTAAAACTAACAAAACATTGTTTAGGGGCATACACAGAGGTGATAAAAATTTAAAAAATAGGAAGTGCTTCTGTTTTTAAAGCTGCAATAATATGTAAACTTCACTCACTGTTTTTTATCTTTACTGGATTTTTTTTTTTTTGGCCATGCCTTGTGGCTTGCGAGGATCTTAGTTCCCTGACCAGGAATCGAACCCATGCCTTCTGCAGTGGAAGTGCAAAGTCCTAACCACTGTACTGCCAGGGAATCCCTCCCCTCCCGCCTTTTTATCTTTCTTGGATTTTTAACGTACAGAAGTAGTAAGTTCTTTGTAGAATCAAACAGTAAGTGTCAAAAGTAAAATTGACCCCATATATTTTAAAAAATACTGACCCCATTGCTCACAATTCTACTTCTGTTCCCAACAGTTTGGAGTATATCAGTAGTTTAGTTTTCTTCTATGCATAAACAACATTATCTTTGTGTGTATATAGTTTTATGTAACCAAAACACACAATTTTTCTTTTAAAAAAGTTACTGTGTTTATATGTGTGTACTTTTGTATTGATTTATCTTGACATTTTTCATGACAGCTCAGATTACCACATCCTTGTTAATGATGTCTGTGATTGCATTGTATGAAATGGGTCTTGGTACACTGATGATGGGGATGTAAACCAGCATAACATATGACATTAGAGTGTGATTTAGAAAATTAGAGGAATAGCTTGTGGCTAATTTTGACTTTAATTGTCTGTAATTCAAGATATGGTAAACGTGACTATTAACTCATTCTTCTGTTACCTTTGTTTTTGTGATAGATGCATACACACATACATACACATGCGCATGTGTATATGCACTCATTTATATCTGTTTAAAATAACTTTCTTCTGTTTACAAATGGGAAAATTTGAAAAATACAGATAATTACAATCAGGAGAATAAAATATGCCTGTAATCCCATGTTGGTTAATATCAAACACTGCAAATTTTTGCTTACCTGCTTGCACAACCTCTTTGGAAAGCAGTTTGGTATTACCTAATAAAGTTGAATTTGTGTATACTCTCACAGCACTGATTGCATTCCCTTGTGTTAGGAGACATACACAAAGATATCCACCCTGACTTTGTAAAAGTTGCTGCTGCTGCTGCTGCTAAGTCACTTCAGTCGTGTCCGACTCTGTGTGACCCCATAGACAGAAGCCCACCAGGCTCCCCTGTCCCTGGGATTCTCCAGGCAAGAACACTGGAGTGGGTTGCCATTTCCTTCTCCAATGTGTGAAAGTGAAAAGGGAAAGTGAAGTTGCTCAGTCGTGTCCGACCCTTAGCGACCCCACGGACTGCAGCCTCCCAGGCTCCTCCATCCATGGGATTTTCTAGGCAAGAGTACTGGAGTGGCTTGCCATTGCCTTCTCCGTTGTAAAAGTTACAGACAGGAAATAGCCCGCATAGCTATCAACAGTGGATGGATAAATTGTGGGAATTTCATGTAATGAAATACAGTGAAAATGAATGGACTATAATAACTATATACCACAATAGGGAGGAAACTCACCAAAAGAAAAAAACTCAAATGGGAAAAAGTAAGAAATGTATGTTTTAGATGTACACATAGAGCTGGTAAAATAAGTAAAAGCAAGGAACTGATTAATACGTGATTGGGGCCAGTAGTTAACTGGCAGGGAGGGTGAGGGATATAATTGGAGAGGGATACCTGGGCCTTGAAAGGGACTGGTAATGTTCTCTTTTTTAAGCTGGGTAGTGGGTAAGGGTGGAGAAGGCAGTGGCACCCCACTCCAGTATTCTTGCCTGGAAAATCCCACAGACGGAGGAGCCTGGTAGGCTGCAGTCCATGGGGTCGCGAAGAGTCGGACACGACTGAGCGACTTCACTTTCACTTTTCACTTTCACACATTGGAGAAGGAAATGGCAACCCACTCCAGTGTTCTTGCCTGGAGAATCCCAGGGACAGCGGAGCCTGGTGGGCTGCCATCTGTGGGGTCGCACAGTGTCGGATACAACTTAAGTAACTTAGCAGCAGCAGCAGTGGATAAGGGGTGTTTTTTTTTTTTTAATACTCTGTGTTATTTAACACTAATACATTAAAACATTTATAGTTGCTCTTAGAAGTTGGTCATAGTTGATAACTGAGTTCTGAATGGCTCAGTACCTGTTTTGCTATTTGAGCAAAACCCAGACGTATTATTGCAGCTGATCCACAGAACTTATAGAAGATACTATTGTGTTTGAGTCCAAATCATTTAAAGTAAGAATTGACTCCTTGATAGCATCTGGGAGAAATACCTGATAGAGGCTAGAAACGGAGAGAAAATTGTAAATTTTCATAATGTTTGTTGTTGAGTAATCTTAATCTTTATACTCACAGATAGTTCTTCAGACACTTCTGGCCTTTGCAGTTACCTGTTATGGTATAGTTCATATTGCAGGGGAGTTTAAAGACATGGATGCCACCTCAGAACTAAAAAATAAGTAAGTCTTTTCCTTTTCATAGACATTTAATTTCGTGGGGGTTTTGCTTTATTTACACAGTTTAAAATTACGTTTTCTGGTACATAAAAGTTGGTTTTGTTTTTACATTTTGATCATGGAGTTTGTTTGAGTAATGAGGTAAAAAAATTGAGTCAGTGTTTGATTTGACAGGAAAAAATGGAAGTTGAATGACAGACTGTTGACATTAGAATAAGATTTTATATTATGGTTGCTTAAAATTACTTTTTTGTTGGTTGGATAGATGGATGAAAATAGAAATATAAGGAAGATATTCCCTCAGGAATGTTTTCCTTCTTTCCTCTCCTCCTTCCCTCTCCTCTACCCCCCTCCACCCCTCACCACTTTGCTTCCCTGTCTCCTTTCTCTTTTCCTTCCCTTGTCCTCCATCCCTCCCTCCCTTTTTCCGCTTTTTATCCTCTTGTCTCAGCTTAGTCTTTGGAAGATTAAGGGGTTTTCTGTTTCTTCTATCCCTTGAACCTAGTCTGTGACATAAACACTGCTCTCAGGCCCTTTTCTGTCCTCGGACTAAAGTATATTTGTTATTCTGCTTTGTTTTTTCCTCCTATACTACTTCTAAGCTATTTTCATGAGCTTTGCTTGCTTTACTTTTCTGTATTGCTTACTTTCATAGAATCATCCTTTAGTTTTGTTCAGTCTCTGGACTTTACCCACCTTCTTGATCCTAGAAATTTTAACACAGTATTTCCTTAGAAGAATTCACAGTACACATTTATGTGTTACAGGAAATTCACTCCCTTTTTACTTTTACTTTTAAATTTACATTTCATAGAGTCACATGTCAGGCTTCCCTTTTATGTGGCGGTATGCTTGGATTTTTAGGTGGGCTGACTTTGAGATTTGAGTTTTTATCAAAAGGAGAGTTCTCTTTCCTTCCAGGAAATTAATATTTAAAAACAAATCAACACCAAAAGCTGTACACTTCGGTGTTTGTGAACTTTTTTTAGACTACATATATCTCACTGGAAAGAAGAAAAGGATACTCCACTATCACCACCCACTACTGTTCTTACAAAGAGTCTACCAGGAATCACAGGCGAGGGGCCAAGAAAGAAAGAAGTAAAACAGAATGGAATTAAGTAGGTGGTAGCAAAATACATGAATTTAGTACATGGCAGCAAAATATACAGGTTTGGACAACAGCGGGTACAGAAGGGCCAAAAGGAATCTTTCATTGTACTTGATTCTTGGAAGACAGATCAAGTGAGAATAATCAAAGGTACAGTCTATGTACTGTTTTGTTGTTTTTTTTTTAAGGACTATTTGGCATGGGCTAGTGGTAGATTCACAGAGGTGATTAAAGTTGAGTAATTTTTTGTTTTCATAGCTATCCTGGAAGGAATGCCTGAATTAAAAATTTTCAAAGGTTTTATGTTGCTTTTCTGGGTTTTTTATTTTCCTTGTACAGGAAGAAAGTGAGATACAGTATGATTACCAATTATAGTCTAATTTTATGGATTTAAACTTAGTTAAAAATACAGCCCATAGCAAATTCATAATTTATTAGAAGCCTACTTAATTTTCAAATAGGCTTTTATCAAGCTTTATCTAAAATTGATGCTTTTCTTTTTTTAAGGACATTTGACACACTAAGGAATCACCCATCATTTTATGTATTTAATCATCGTGGTCGAGTACTGTTCCGGCCTTCGGATACAACAAATTCTTCAAACCAAGATGCATTGTCCTCTAACACATCATTGAAGTTACGAAAACTTGAATCACTGCGTCGTTAAGATTTTTACAAATTATAATAACAGGACAGGACACAGAGCTGGAATATTGGAGTTTGGGGTACAAAACACTCCCCCATCAGTATTTATATTGATCGCTCAGACCTAATTAAAAAAGTCTACGACCCTTATTTGTACACTGTTAATCAAGTCATTAATGCAATATAAGTTATCTGTGAAATGAGTCTTTGATCTTTCATAGAGAGAATTCTTTTTTCGTTTAAAACAAATTCACATTTTTTGTAAAAGTCACTGTTTTGAGCACATTTCTTTGAAAAATGTTGATGGTTTTATAATTATTTATTTTCTTAGATTTCTTTTGCACTACAGTTTTTAGGATCCTTTTGGAAATAGTGTGACTACTGCATTTTGCAGCATGAATGGTAGTAAATGGTCTTAAGTTCTTAACAACAAATGGACTTCTCTAAAGAGACCAAAATGGTGACTTATCAGTTTTTCTTGTGCCCCCTAAAAAGTGGCTCTGCTTCAGCAGATACTTGCCAGTTTTTAATTTATCCATGACTTCTCACCCTACCCCACTCCCGTATACCTTCTAACATCAGCTGTCTTGTTTCATCACTTCTCTGGGGTTCAGTGTGCAGTGAGCAATTTTTGTGTCGGAAATCCCTGTCATAACACATAGATTTGACAAACTCAACTTACGTAAAGCTACCTGTGTTCTCTTCAAATATCTGTAAAAAGATGTCCCTAATTGATTATGTAGTGTAAGAATAGTTGAAGGTAGACCAGAAAGACCATCCATGAATTAATTATCCTGCCTATGTAAGAGAACAGTAATCACTGAAGAAAACTGGTTAGTTGTTACTAGCCAGTTTAACTTATTCAAAGGCTCTATTATTTTATTGCATACTAAACTAGTGAATTAGTAAGAATAAAGGAAACCTTATTAAAGGTAGATTTCAACAGAATTGGGCCAAATATGTTCTAAATATTTGGAACTAATATCTTTTAATTTAAAACTTAAGGTTGTAGCTTCCAATTTGCAGCAGACTTGGAGTTTTCCATCTTCATTGTATGTTGCTGAAGGTGAGGATGAGGGTACAAACTAGAATTTTTTTTAGAAATAGCAATTTTAGGGAAATTTGGCTAGCTCTTTGATCTGCTGGAAGCTTAACTTTTCTTGGTAGAGAAGGTTGCTTTTGTTGAATTGTAGAGGTGTAAAGGGAATTTAAATTTAAAAAGGAAATGTGCTTTAGGCAAGAATCATAAGATGCCCTTATCCTTGATGGCTTTTTTTCTGCTAGTAGTGAACCTCAGCTCTTCTGCCTGGTAACACAGCCCAAAGTACAAGATTATTTTGTCATTGGGTTTTTAATCGTTGTTTAGTTTTGTTTTGCTAACCCAATCTATCTGTGGAACACTGACTCAGCTCTCTAAGGAGAACAAAGTTAGAAATCTAAAATAATTTAGAAATGAGTTTAAAATGTGAAGTCAGGAGTTAAAGTGGTCATATAAATCAAAGTAGTGTACGAGAAACAAGCTCTTTCCATCATGCCTGTCTACCGTTTCCTGGGGTATGACTTGATTTGCAAAAGCCCCTTGTTTTCTTCTCTTTTGAGGCCTGTCTTCCTTTCCTAGTATGTTTTTATAATAAATTTATAAGATAGAAATCACATACCTTACTATTCACCCGTCTAAAGGGTACAATTCAGTGGTTTTATAATATATTCACAAAGTCGTGCAACCATGATCACAGTCAATTTGAGAATGTTGCTGTCACCCCAGAAAGAAACCCTGTACCTTTTAGTAGTCACCTGTCCTTTCCTCCCAATGCCTCCCAACCATGAGCAACTAATCTTTCTGTCTGTATAGGTTTGTCTCTTCTGGTCATTTAATATAATTGGATTCCCATAGTATCTGATCTTTCGTGGCTGGCTTCCCACATATTGTTTAGTTCTATGTGGAGTGAGAACTTCTCATGTTAAGAACTATGAATTCTCTGAAAGGAGGTGGTTGGTAAGAATCAGTAGATGTAAGGAGGGAAGGTCAGATTCCTAACAGGTTTCTCAGTCAGTTGGATGCTGAATAGGTTTTTTTCTCAGAACCAAGCATTCATGATATGTTAATATAATTGTTTGTCTAGTCTCTAGAATGGATATTGAAATCTTTGCCTGCTCAGGAAACTCTTGCTAAAAATGTTGCCAAATAATATGGCAAGTAATTGACATAGCAGACTTCAATCATGTCTAATTTTGCTAGGAGCTTGTATACTTCTGGTCAGGTGAGCTTCCCAAATTTTTAATTTCTTCCAGTGAATTATGCCATCTTTTTAAAGTGTGTACCATAGGATTGGGGTGATTTGGATGCATCATAACAGTGCTAAATGGATTAAGCTCAGAAGTTTTTTGTAATGCTATGAGGCAGTACTGAGGTAGCCAAAAATGTAGTGATGTGAGCAAATTAACCCTGCAGCTGACTGATTTCAGTGACATTCAGAAGTGTGTACTGGTGAAGGCTCTCTAGAATATAGGAAGGCTCACTTAATCAGGGAAGCAGCCGAATGCTATTTCCTAGTGGCCCAGCTGCAGAAAATGCAGGTCGGCGAATTGGAGGCTGTGAAGCTCTCACTCCCTAATGATTGTTTCCTAAGCATTGTGGCTTATTTTTGAGTGGCATGACAGCATCCCCCGGTTGTATGTGGCCTGTTTCCATGATGTATTGAGTAGTGTTGTTTGTTGTGAGCATCAATGCCTGTAACACCAAGCTAAACACATTCTTTTGGATATGTTTCCTCTCTTTAAATGATCTTGCCCTGTCCAATAAATAAATGATTGTCTCACCCTGTTTTTGGTAGTGGTTTTTTTTTGTTTTGTTTGTTTGTTTGTATGTTTTACTTTTAATCTCATTTTCTTCTGCTTCTCTGTCCCCAGAAAAATGTAAGATTTAATTTTAACAACTGTATTTTTTCCAGTGTGATTCTTTTACTAAATTCAATGGATACTTTACTTTTCATTATACATGTAAAGTATTACTACAATTTTATGCTCTTTTAGAGTTGAAATAGAATGTGTAATCTTATTTATATTTGTGTTTATGAATTATCAAATACCCTTTGGAGTACAAGAATATTGGCCTTCATGTAGCAGTGTCTAATCATTCCAGCACAAATTTGTTATATAGCCAAACTGCTATTACAGAAATGGCAATTTATACTTAACAGGAAATCATTATGATTAAAGCATCAAGGGGCAAATCTAAAGTTTAATCCAAGAGGAAGTTCTGATTCTAAAAGCATGGCACTTATCTGCAGTAGTTTGGAAGATAGCACTATTAGTATTCAAATCTACATAGGAATAAGGAGTATCTCAAAATAACCTACTAACCAAGTGTTCTTTTAAAAAGAAAAAAGAAAGAATATATGCACATGGCAAAAAAATCAGATGGTACAGAAAGGTATGAGATTAAAACTTGCTCCCTTTCTTCCTGCTCCTAATAACCTCTCTCCAAAGGTAACTAGAACTGAAAGGTAACTAGCTTTAAGTGTCTTGTATATTCTTTCAGGAAAAAAATAATTTGCCAGCAAGTATATACATAAAAAGTTTTTGCATTAATGGAATCAGACTGTATACATTCTCTGTACCTTGCTTTTTTTGCTGTGTCTTATAAGATCTTTCTGTATCTGTATATATAGAAATACCTCATTCTTTTTAATGACTGTATGGTATTCTACTATATATTGTGTTATAAATGTTAAAACATAGACTTCCAGGTTGTTGGCAGTATTTTACAGTTGATAAACCATATTGTGATGAATTTACTTGTACACATAATGAGTTTAACAAGGTTAATTCCTAGCAATAGAATTGCTGGGTCAAAGGATAGTTTTCATTTTCAGGTCAGTAGGTATTGCCAAACTGATCTCCAGAAATCTGCCCAATTATACTTCCACATACAATGTATAACAGTATTTATGAGGCCCTTACCAATATTGGGCACTCAGCTTTTTAAATTTTTGATTATCTGAAAGTGATTAAATGGTACTTTGCATCTTAATGAAGTTCTAATGCATTTTAATGAAGGAGATGGAACACATTTTCATGTTTATTGGTTACTTATATTTTATTTTCTGTGAACTGTGTGGTCATGTTCTGTTTTCGATTCGATTTTATTAGTTTGTATGAGCTCTTTGTATGCTAAGAAAATTGGTCTATTGTCTTATGTTTAATAATTTCCTGAGTTTTATTTATTTATGTAGTTAAACTTACCAGTCTTTATGGCTTCTGGGATTTGTGCCTTGCTTTAGAAAGGCCTTCTTTACATTTAAGAATAAATTTAATGTATTTTTTCAGTACTTTTAAGGTTTTTTTTTACCTTTTAAATCTTTGATTCATTGGAATTTAGGTGGAAAGAGTGAACTAAGGATACAACATTTTTCTCTTCCAAATAGCTATCTGGTTATCCCAAGCTTACTGACTTTTTCCACATTGATTTGAAAAACCATCCCTTGTATATTGTTTCCATATATATTTAGATTTGTTTCTGAACTCTGTAGTCTTTTCCAAAACTTACCAGTCTTTTAATTAAGTTGTTATACATTTTCATATTAGGCTTTGCTAATATATACCACATTATTATTAATTTCAGGATATTTTCCTAGTTATTCTTGCATGTTTATATTTCTAGACAAACTTTAGTATCATTTTATTCAGTTCTAAAATCCTATTGCTATTTTTCCTAAAATTTTAGGAACTTAACATAAAATATGAAAGAATAGTTTGTTGAGTGCCAAGATACTTTTCATTTAGATTCACCATTTCTAACATTTTGTTACTTTTGCTTTTGTTCTTTCCAAGTATGCTTTTTTCAAAGCCCTCCTGAATTGTTTGTGGTGAGTTACAGACTTCATCACACGTCATGACATCATGACATTCCTAAGTATGTCAGCAGGCCTCTCCTATAAGGGTGAAGACATTTTCTCATTTAACCACAGTACCATTCTCACACTTAAGAAACCGATGAACCATCTAATACTATTTTCAGATTTACCCACGTATCCCCAGAATGACTTTTATAGCTGCCCCCACCAAGGTTCACAAATTACACTTTTAAATTTGTCTCTCTAGTCTCATTTTTTTAGCTGTGCTGCCCAGCTTGTGGGCTCTTAGTTCTCCAACCAGGGATCGAACCTGCGCCCCCTGCATTGGAAACACAGAGTCTTAACCAATCAGCCACTAGGGAAGTCCCTCTAGTGTCTCTTAAATAGTCCTTCTACCTCCTTTTAAAGATGGTAAGAACTGTTTTAGATTTATAGAAAACTTGGGAAGATGGTGCAGAAAATTCCCACATAGCTTGCCTCAATTTCACCACTGGTTAAAATGTTAGCATGATACATTTGGTAACAATCCTTGAGCCAATATAGATACATTATTATTAACCAGAGTTAATATTCAGATTTCTTCAGTTTTTACCTAATGTCCTTTCTATGTTCCAGGATTCTGTCCAGGATATTAGCTGTGATGTCTTAGGCTTCTCTTGGCTGTGACAGCTTTTAGACTTTCCTTATTTCTGGTGACCTTGACAGTTTTAGGAAACTCAGGTATTTTGTATGATAAGTACACATTTATTAACCTGAATTATCGCTGTTGATTTTTTTTTTTGTGCCTGTGCCTGCAACCTGTGGGATCTTAGTTCCCCAACCAGGGACTGAACCTAGGCCATGGCATGAAAGGGCAGAGTCCTAACCCCTGGACTGCCAAGGAATTCCCTGTTGATATTATTCTTGATCACCTAAAGCAGTGTTTGTCAAATTTCTCCATTGTAGAGTTACCCTTTCCATACTGGTTTCTTTGGAAGGAAGTTGCTATACATAGCCCAGACTTAGAAAGTGGGGAGTTATGCTGCACCTCCTTGAGGATGGAGTATCTACATCAATTATTTGGAATTCTGCACAGGAGATATCTCTTCTCCCCCACTTATCAATTTATTCTATATTTTATTTATATGAGTTTGGGCTCATGGATTTTTTTTTGTACTCTGGGTTATCATGCAATACTACTTAATTTGTTGTTGAAATTGTTCCAGTTATGGACATTGGTTGTTCTTTCATTTGATTCCTGTGTCCCTTTGACATTACTCCCATTATTGTGGATTTTTTGCCCCAGTATTTCTTACCTCTGGCACTACAAACTGTTCCAGGTTCATCTTGTACATTTCCTTCCCCAGTCCTAGAATCAGCCAAGGAACCTGGTTCTTTTTGTTGGGGAATAGTTTTAAAAAACAAGATCTGGGCCCTGGTTGTGCTCAGTTACTACTGGGAATTTGTCACCTCAAGGTCCTTCTACCTGAAAGAGCAAGGAAATAATGTGTTACTAACCTCTGCCTATATACATATGTATAAATATTTCTATAGGTAACATCCGTATTTCTGTTAAGTGAAACACAAGTTCATTTTGATGTTTGATCCATCACCACATACATCATTGTAACTTCCTCCTCTTGCTTATCTGTAAACAGTTCCAACACTGAGAAACCTGGTTCCCACCATCTGCTACCCACTTACTTGAACTGTTTAATTCCAATATACATGTGCAGTGTTTTCAGAATTGTTAACACGTTTTCCCATGGGAAACAACTTTTTTAGCTAGAGCACAGTGATTGTGTAGGGATTTTTTGCCATTTTACAGAGTCCACTCATTTCCAAATTTATTTAGGTCAGCACATTTCCCACGTACTCTCTTTAGTACGTTTCAAGAACTTGTAGTATAGTTAGATTATTTTGTCACCTTCTGCAGTCTATCCTTGGACTCCCCTGACCTAAATGATTTTTTAAAATATACACCAAGTTTCACTTTTTATGATCTAGAGTTCAGTCAGTTTTGACAAATTCATAATTTATGTGTCTACAATTACATTATTATATAGAATAAATTCACAACCCTAAAAATCCCTTGTGCTTCACATGTTCAACCCTCTCCTTTCCCCTGAGCTCCTGTTCACTACGATCTTTTTACTGTCTCCATGGTTTTGCCTTTTCCAGAGTGCCATATAATTGGAATTATATAGTATGTAGCCTTTTCAGACTGGCTTCTTAGTGATATGTATTCAAGTTTCCTTCATGTCTCTCTGTGGCTTGATAATTCATTTTTTAAATCTGTGAATAATAGTTCATTATATGGATGTTCCACAGTTTATCCATCACTTATTGCAAGATATGTCCATTTTCTGATGATTATGAATAAGCACTCGCATGTTTTTGTGTGGACCTGCTTTTTAAAATTAATTGGCTAAATACCAAGGTGTATGATTGCTAGATCATGTGGTAACATTATGTTCAGCTTATATAAGAAATAGCCAAGCTTTCTTCCAAAGTGACCTTACCATTTTGCATTCCCATTAGCAGTGAATGACTTCCTGTTACTCTGCATCCTCGCCAGTGATTGGTATTGTCAGGTTTTGCATTTTAACTATTGTAATAGATGTGCAGTGATGCTCATTTTAATTTCCAGTTTTCCCTAATGACAGAGGATGTTGAGCATCTTTCATATTTATTTGCTATCTGTATTTCTCTTGGTGAAGTATCTGTTTAGCTCTTTTGCTTAATTTAAAAAATCAGGTTGTTTTCTTACTGTTGCATTTTAAAAGTTCTTTGCATATCTTTGATACAAGTCCTTTCCAGAGTTGTGTTTTGCAAATATTTTTTCCCAGTTCGTGGTTTGTCTTTTCAGTCTCATAATAGTGTCTGTCACAGAGAAGATTTTATTTTAGTAAAGTCCAGCTTATCAATTTTCTCTTTCTTATCTCATGCTTTTTGTATGATGTTTAAAAGCTCATTTCCAAACTCAAAGCCATCTAGATTTTTCTCTTATGATTTCTTGTAGAGGTTTTATTGTTTTTCATTTTACATTTAGATCTATGATTACTTCCTAGCTAATTTTTGTGAAAGATATAAGATCTGTATCTAGGTTCATCTTTTTTCATATGGGCACCCAATTGTTACAACACTATTTGTGGAAAAGGCTATGCTTTCTCCATTGAATTGCCTCTGCTCCTTTGTCAAAAATGGTCAACTATATATGTGTGGGTCTATTTCTGGGCTGTCTGTTCTGTTAATCTACACGTCTACTCTTTTACCACACTGTCTTGATTACTGTAGCTTTACTCTAAGTCTTGATATCAGGTAGTGTGAGTCCTACATCTTTGTTCTTATTTTTCTGTGTTACACTGGCTATTCAGGATCTTTCATCTTTCCCTTTAATCTTTAGAATCAGTTTGTCGATGTCTACAAAATAATTTTCTGGGATTTCTTTGAATCTATAGATCACATTGGAAAGAACTGATATCTTAATAATATTGAATCTTCCATTTTGTGAACATGGAATGTCTCTGCATTTATATAGATCTTATAATTTCCCATATAGAGATCCTGTACATATTTTGTTTGACTTATATGTATTTCATTATTTTGGTGCTATTATAAATGGTATTTTTAAAATTTCAAATTCTAATAGTTATTGTTGGCATTTAGGAAAGCAATTAACTTTTGTACATTACCCTTTTATCTTATAATCCTTGTTATCATTATTTTTTAAATTCAGGAATGGATCTTGAATTTTGTTAAATGCAATTTTGGCATTTATTGAGATACTCATGTTTTTTCTTCTTTTACCTATTAAAATGGTGAATTATAAGAATAGACTTTCAAATACTGACCCATTTTTGCATTCATGGGATGAAGTAAATATCCATTAAAGATAACAGCTTGCTAGGATTTTTGGTCTTTATGATTTTCTTTAATGTTAACCCGGTTTTTATAATACTTTCTTTAAACCACAGGTTCACTAGTAAGACTAGATTTCTGCCAAAAGTTGGGTTATTTCTTCCTTTGTTGTTAAGGGTACTCACTTCTTTCTCTGCATTAGTTTATGTGCTGTTCTTTCTGCATTTTATAATGTAGTATTTGGTCCATACAAAAATGTATGGAACATATATGTAAGCCGAAACTTAAAGGGACTTGTGTAAACTCACATCAGACTTAAGAAGAAGAGTATTACCAGTACTACTGAAACAACCTTTTGTGTTATGTTTAGTGGCCTTTTTTTGTGTGTCCTCTTTAAGAAATATTTTCCTATTTTGGAAGTCTTAGAGATATTCTTCTCTAAATTCCTCTGAAGTCTTATTTTTTTCTTTCATATTTAAATACTTAATCAATCTGAAATTTTTGGAGTATGGTATGAGGAAAAGATCCAGTTGCATTACACTTCACATACATTGCCAATTGTCTTAGCACCATATACTGCAAAAAGAAAGTCTATTCTTTTCCCAGCAATCTGTAATAATACCTCTGAAATGTATCACATTCCCATATATGTGTGACACTATTTCTAGGCCTTGCTATTCTATATCATTGTTCAATTCGTGTACCTATGCATCTGTATCACACTGTTTTTATTACTAAAGGTTAATAATAAGTCTTGAGATAGTAAGGCAGATCCCCCTAATTTGTTCTTCTATATGTTTGTCTTGGGTATTTATTTTTCCATATAGATTTTAGAAGCAGCTTGTAAAGTTCCATGAAAAGCTGTTGGAACTTTGATTGTTATTGTGTTAGATTTATACATTAAATTGAGGGATGGAGGAAGTAGACTCTGAGTCTTCCTATCTACGGTGCAGACCTCACTTTAAGTCTTCTCTGATACCTTCCAATAAAATTTTATAATTGTCTGCATACCAGTATTAGACATGTTTAGTTATATTTATTCCATACACATATACACATATTCTCTCTCATATATATCATGAAAGTGAAAGTGGCTCAGTTGTGTCAGACTCATTGCGACCCCATGGAATTCTCCAGGCCAGAATACTAGAGCGGGTAGCCATTCCCTTCTCTAGGGGATCTTCCCAACCCAGAGATCGAACCTGGGTCTCCTGCATTGCAGGCAGATTCTTTTCCAGCTGAGTCACTAAGGAAGCCCGAGAATACTGGAGTGGGTAGCGTATCCCTTCTCCAGTGGATCTTCCCAATCAGGGATCAAATCAGGGTCTCCTGCATTACAGGTGGATTCTTTACCAGCTGAGCTACCAGGGAATCCCCCTAGTATATATTCCTATATATATCTTTAATCTTCTTTATATAATTTTGTTGATTTTAAGATTGGCTTAAAAACTTACATTTCCTGAATTTCTTGTTATATAGAAAAATTATGGAATTCTTATATATTAAAAATTAATTCTTATATATGAAGAATTATAGGATTAATACACAATTTGTTTTTATGTGTTGATTTGATATCTATTCTCTTTGTCAAATTCTTTGTCTATAGACTACTTTGAGTTTAGCCAAATAACTTACTAACTTTTATTATCTTAAGGTATAAGGTAGGGATTCTTGGAGTATAGTGTTAAATAGAAGTGGTGGACATCCCTGTCTTGATCTTATAAGGAATACTGATTTTTCACAACTAGGAATAATATACACTATAGATTTCTGGTAGATTCACTTCTTAAATGCTTTTAATTTTGTCCTTATGAATAGTTGTGTTTTATGACTTGTGTTTTCTGCATTGATTAGAATGATTGTATGACTTTCCTCCTTTATTTGTCACTGGTTATTCATTTCTTGCCTCTCAGCTCCAAATTAATGTTTGGCCTAATCTGTGAAAATGGTCCATTTCTCTTTTTTTTTCCTTATAGCAGTTGTCATAGAAGTTTGTCTGTAAAGGGCGCCAGAGATGTTGTAAGGGGAAAGTTTTGCTTCTGGGTCCTGGGATGCTGACACAGCTGGCTTCTGCTGGGCACCAGGTTTCTCCAGTGCTAGGCTCTGCCCCTCACATGACTTCTCCAGGACCCGGCTGGTGAAAGGCATAGTGGCCAGCAGCACTCAATGGCCAGCAGCTTTCCTTGAAACCTTCTCAGCCAATAGTATACGTCAAACTGCTTCTGATGAGACATCTTTGTACAACATTCTTAGATACCCCAGAGGCAGATTTCTAGAAATCTCCATTGGTGTGGTACCACAACTTTACCACCATTCTCTGAGTTGCTTCTAGTCTCTTCCAATAAGGTCAGGATTTTGACCGTTGAGCAGCAGGAGTGCTTTTCCTTGGGTACTTTGCCTCCAAGGGAACTGTTTCTTGGGCGTTCTCAGTCTAGGGGGTGGTACTCTTCCTTGGGGGATCTATCTCACCCTGGGAGGCGGAACTCTTCCTTGGGTACTACAGATAAGCTGTGGGCCGGGGAGACTTCACTGGATGACCGTCAGCACTGTAGGAGAACTTTTCCTGGGGTACTCTCTCAGCTCTGTTGATGAGGGGGCTTTTCTTTAGTGCTCTATCTTAGTCCATTTAGGAGGATGTCTTCCTTGGGTGATTACCTCAGTGCTAGGGGAGGACTTTTCTGTGGGTGGGTACTCTCCATCTCAGCTATTTTGGGTGCTTTATATTAGCCCTGGGGCCACGGTTTTTCCTTGGATGATCTATCTTTGCCAAGGGTGGGAGGTGCTTTTACTTGAGTGCACTGTCAACCCCATGGAGGCAGGGAAGAACTCTTCCTAGGGCCTTCTACCCAAGTAGTGTTAAAGGAGGGGGTTGTCTTTGCGTGTTTGATTTCAGCCCTAGCCAAAGGGATTCTTCCTTGGGTGCTACACCTCTAATCCCAGAGGGTGGGTTTGCAGCACCACAAAAATTCTCTGCCATACATTGCTGGGTCTCTCCGACAAGTTCTGGACATCAACACTTTTTTTGGTGGGAGGGTATCTTCCTGTTAAGTTCCCTCTAAGCCCTGGAGAGGACTTTTCACTGGGTACTCTATTTTCAGCCAAAGTATGGTGCTTTTTCTTGCGGGTTTATGTCAGTACCGGGGGAGGAAGTTTCCTTGCGGACCCTATCTCAGCTATACAGTAGGAAGGCTTTCCTTGGGAGCTATATCTTAGCCTTTGTGGGGATATTTCTTTGGATGCTCTAACTGTCCTGGGAGTGGCAATTTTCTTTGAGTGTTTTCCCAGCCCTGAAGGGTGGTTCTTTTTTGGAACTGTATCTCAGTCCTAGCAGGGATGGAAGAGGCACATTACATCTGTACTCATGGAAGAGACCATTGGTATTAAGGCACAGAACGTGCAGTAATCTTCTAAACTGTATTCCACCTTACCCCAATTCTCAATTAATTAGTTTTCCTTAATCTTTCTGTGCCTTGGTTTCTTCATTTATAACAATGAGGATGGTAATCATACCTAACTCATAGGATTCTACAGAGGATTAAGTGAGTTCATATATGTTAACCATTTAGAATAGTACCTGGCAGGCAGTAAATGCTCAATGAAATGTCTTCATCCTCTTTGTATTCTATTATAAGAAATGCAAATGTTATGGAAAAATTCTTTATCATGATTCTATTCAAATTATGGGAGGCATAGTCTTTGTTATCTTTGGATGATAACAGCTTAAAGATAAGCTTCTACGCTTCTGACCTTTATCCCCCTCAATCCAGCACCTAGGTGGACATATTTGAATCTCCCTGTGTTTGGGGGTGAGGGGGCTTATATTTTCAAACTACTCTACCCTTCACCATCTGTGTGTAGCATTGGGTAAAGTGGTAATCAATATTTATTAATGATGAATTTAAAGCATAAAAGGACACACACAAGAGAATGATTTTCCCTAAAAAGGGTTGATAAAGGATGAATTGTACCTCTTCAGTGGTTAATTATGCATTTGTCCCGTTTTGGTTGATGATAGCCACTCATCCCCCCATGGCTTTTTGGCTTTGGATAACACCACATATTTTAACTGCCTCATTTCATTTAGACTGGATTAAAATTAAGTTGCATTTCTGAGAACAGAGTGTTTCTTGGGGGATGAATGGCAAATTTTTCCCTGTGATTAAAACCATATTAATGGTGCAAATGCATGATTATTCATACATTTGAAGACTTTCCAAAGTTGTGATGGTTGTATTTTTGTCATTAATAGAATAGGTTGATTTTTTTTTTTTTAGTGAATGATGACAAATGAAGCTGATGAGTTTGCTGCTCAGCTTGAAAGCAAAGTGAAAAGTCCTAGAGAATCCAACAGTCCTTCCTCATCTAAGAGAAGGTAGATTATGGCCTTTCTGTTGATAAATTAGGAAGGAAGATGGTAATTATATCTTTGAGGAATGGAGAGATACAAACATTTTTGCAAGTGAAAGAGAAAGAATCTAATAAAGTGCAACAAATTGGAGTTGCTGCAAGAATTGGAAGGATGAAGCAGGTTCCTGAAGCAGTAAGATATGATGGGCTCAACAAGAGAATAGGTCTGAATATCGCCATCTCCTGTTCATACTCTAATCCAGAGGAGTCTGACTTCTGTATCCTCTACTCCACTGAAACTGTCATATCTAGTCACTTGTCTGCTATACATTGCCTTTTACTTCTCAGCAGTATGCGACAGTCAGTCACTCACTCCTCCATGGAAACCTTGGGTTTCCAGAAACCAAATTTCCCTGATTTCTTCCCTGTTTCATTCTCCGTTTTTAGTTGCTTCTTTTCATTCCCACCACTAAATATTGCAGGTCCCCAAATCTGGATCCTGGGCCTTCTTCCCTTGAATATACTGTCTCCCTAGATGATCTCACATAGCCTTAGAGCTTTAAATATGATGTGTATTTCAACAATTCCTAAATTTATACCTCAAAATGACAACTTACTCCTGAACTCCAGACTCAGATTCAAATGCATGCATGTTATCTCTATTTGCTTGTCTAAGAGACATTTAAAACTTAAATCATTCCATGTATTTAAACTGAATTCCCTCTCCTGCCCTAGCCTTCTCAGCATTACAGCATTTGTCTATTTTTTCTTTTGTTGTCTGTGCTTTTAGTGTCATATCCAAGAAATTATTACCATGTCCAATGTCATGAAGTTCTCCCCTGTTTTCTTCCAGGAGTTTAATAGTTTTAGGTCTTACATTTAGGCCTTTAATCTGCTTTGAGTTAATTTTTGTTTATGGTATAAGGTAAGGGTCCAGCTTCATTCTTTTTTATGTGGATATCAAGTTTTCCCAACACCATTTCTTTTTAAAGCACTCATTTCTCCATTGAATAGTCTTGAAACCCATGTAGAAGAGCATTCGACCATATACATGAGGGTTTATTTCCAGAATCTCTGTTCTGTTCCATTGATCTATTTGTATGTCTTTATACCAATAATATACTGTTTTAATTACTATAGCTTTGAAATATGTTTTGAAATCAGGAATGTAAGTCTTCCAATTTTATTCTTTAAAATTTTTTTTGTCTGTTGCTGTCCCTTGAGATTCCATAGGAATATTAATATCTAATTTTCTATTTCTGTAAAAGATGACTTTAGAATTTTGACAGGAATTATATTGTAGATTGCTTTGGTTAGTATGGGCATCTTAACGATATTAAATCTTCCAATCCATGAATATGGGATGCCTTTCCATTTATTTGTGTCTTCTCTAATTTCTTTCAGTGATGTTTTGGTAGTTTTCAGTGTACAAATCTTTCACCTTCTTTGTTAGGTTTATTTTTAAGTATTATTTTTGCTGCTCTTGTAGATGGAATTGTTTTCTTAAGTTCCATTTGAGATCGTTCTGTTAGTGTATAGAAATGCAACTTATTTATGTGTGTTAATTTTGCATCCTGTAACTTTCCATGAGGTTTCATTTTATAATCCCACATGCACTGTAAGCTCCTTTTTGTATCCCTCACACTGTGTTGTACCACATAGGTGTTTTGGCGTCTTTGGTTAATGAAATACTTGCTTATTTTCAGTTTTATTATTATTTTTTACAACTGCCTCAGGCTGCAAAAAGGAAAAAAAACCCAATGCCATATCTAAGGTGCTCATGGTTTATAACATAAATGGCATTATTTTGAGAGAGGGATAACTTAGGTATTTTCAGATTTAGAAGAAGATTCAGGACCTTGAGAACGTACTGGAAAACTAAATTTCCACCATCTTCACAACAAAGTTAATTACATAAAAACATAATCCTATTAAAACTATCAGTGAGAAACATTGACATGTTTGCTGTGCTGTAGGGTGGTGTTGGATATTGCTGAAGTTCCCTAGAATATGACATTCAAGGGAATTACCTTCCAGAGGTTAAGAAAAACCAGTGAAGCTTTAATGCTATGATTCTATGCCAGTAAAGCCTGGCTTTGGTCCTAAGAATTTTCTTTGAAAACATAGTTTGCTTTTTTATTTATTTGTTTTCCCCTTGAGGAGGGATATGTTATTAACTCATCAGGCTAAATACTATTACAGTCCTGGTTTGTGCAGCAAGTCACATTGCTGGTATTTATAACTACCTTTTTTTAATACCCTTGTACTCAACCAGCACTCAGCTCTTCATGGTTCTTTTCCTGGGGAGGTGACTCAACATTCATTCTTGAATGCTTTGGCCACCAGACATTCTGCTTCAATTAAATTTGCAATTATCCACTTTTAGTTGCTCAGTCACATCTGACTCATTGGGGCCCCTTGGACTGTAGCCAGCCAGGCTTTTCTGTCCATGGAATTCTCCAGGCAAGAGTACTGGAGTGGGTAGCCATTCCCTTCTCCAGAGGAGCTTCCTAACCCAAGGATCAAACCTGTGTCTCCTGCATTGCAAGCCAATTCTTTACTGTCTGAGCCACCAGGGAAACCTAGGGAATTCCAGAAAAACATTTATTTCTGTTTCATTGACTATGCTAAAGCCTTTGACTGTGTGAATCACAACAAACTGCGGAAAATCCTTGAAGAGATGGAAATACCAGACCACTTTACCTGTCCTCTGAAAAACCTGTATGCAGGTCTATAAGCAACAGTTAGAACTGGATATGTAACAACAGACTGGTTCCAAATTGGGAAAGGAGTTCGTCAAGGCTGTGTATTGTTGCCCTGCTTATTTAACTTAAATGCAGAGTACATCATCTGAAATGCTGGGCTGGGTGAATCATAAGCTGAAATCAAGACTTCTGGGAGAAATATTAACAATCTCACATATGCAGATGATACCACTTTAATGGCAGAAAGTGAAGAGGAACTAAAGAGCCTCTTGATGAGGGTGAAGAGGAGAGTGAAAAAAAACTGGCTTAAAACTCAACATTCAGAAAACTAAGATCATAGCATCCGGTCCTATCACTTCATGGCAAATAGATGGGGAAAAAGTGGAAACAATGGCACATTTTGGGCTCCAAAATCACTGTGGATGGTGACCAGCCATGAAATTAAAAGACACTTTGCTCCTTAGAAGAAAAGCCATGACCAACCTAGACAGCATATTAAAAAGCAGAGACATCATTTTGCTAACAAAGGTCCATATAGTCAAAGTTATGGTTTTTCCAGTAGTCATGTATGGATGTGAGAGTCTTCATAAAGAAGACTGAGTGCTGAAGAACTGATGCTTTTGTACTCGCATAAGTGAGTCTCCCAAAAGTCATTTTACTTCAGGATGATGGGAAACACAAGACCAATAAATTCCATGAACACTGCTCCATTTCTGCACTCATTTCCTGTGAAATGGGCTCCTTATTTAGAAGTGATGCTGATTGGAATACCATGATGGTGAATAAGGCATTTTTCAAGTGTATAAATGTTGGTTTCTCAAAAGCACTTCAGGTGGGAAGGAAAATCCATTTCTAGAGTGTTTGAGCATGGACAAAGCACTGCCCCTTCCTTAATGGAAGTGAGGCAGTATAATCACTTGCCACCTGGTAGCAGCAGGCAGATTACTCTAGAGACTGGTGTCATACTGAGGGCTGTGTTGGCCTCTACTTTTTGCAGATTGGGCCTTCAGCAGTGATTATAGTGAGATCAGTCTTGATGAGTAGAAGCCCATGTTGCTGAGCAAAACCTCCATTGTTGCGATTTGGCCACTTGGTTTTTGAGTTCATTGGATTATGACCTGAATGCTAGAGAAAGAGGCTGATTGATGTCTAGATGATGAATACCTATCCATCAGATTATTAAAATTCTGCTCTGGTAAGCTTATTTACAGAGAATTCTCACAAGACACAAGGATCTTCATATCATGTATCTATTTGGACAGGTGTATACACATACTTTTCTCCTGGACCTCCTTGTCCCAAATGTTCAATTATGCATCCTCAAAGTCCTTGACCCTTCAGCCAATGAAATGGATGTGACCTAGGCATGGATATGCACTCATACTTATGGCTGACTCTCCTGGCAGAATGAACAATAGGTTCATTGCTCAAAGTTCTTCCCTGGGAGGATTACCCTTCATGTCCTTCCAGGCTGTCCCAAAGTGGACTGGACTGATGCAGCTGTCCACTTCTTGCTTGAGTGGTAGGCAGGATTCTCAATGTGCCCTTCAAGATTCCAGTCTTCTGGTTATTTAATCAATCTCTAACATGAGTACTGCTATGGTGGGATTTTTTTTTTAATGAAAAATGAGTTTTATTTTGGTGGTACTGAAAGAAAAGCAAGCAAAACAACAGTATTTCTACACTGAGGTGAAAGCAATGTTAAAACTTTCTTAGCAATAAAATGTATTCCAAAAGAAAGTATGTTTCATGAAGATTCCAAAGTACAGGTGAATCTTAACACAACAGTACAGGAATCTGTAATACTGAAGATGACTCTCTTCTGACAGGATGTTTAACAAACATTTTTAAAAATGATAGAGGCAGTGAAGCAATCCCTTTTAAATAACTGTGTCAAGAGTGATATGGCTTTTTCCATTAATACTCTAACAATTTCTTTTTAATACTTTTTACTGCTATGACAATTTTACAGAAATTCTGCTGTACTTAAAATAAGCTTTGTTATTAAACTTAAAGGCTTTTGCACAGCAAAGGAAACCATAAACAAAATGAAAATACAACCTACAGAATGAGAGAGAATATTTGCAAATGATGCAACTGACAGGGATTAATTTCCAAAATATATAAACAGTTCATTCAGCTCAATAGCAATCCCCTCCAAAAAATCCAACCCAATAAAAAATGGACTGAAGACCTAGATAGACATTTCTCCAAAGAAGACACACAGATGGCCAACAGGCACATGGAAAGATGCTCAGTGTCTCCAATTCTTAGAGAAATGAAAATCAAAGCTACAATGAGGTATCACCTCACACCAGTCAGAATGGCCATCATCAAAATATCTATAAATATCAAATCTAGAAAGGGTGTGGATAAAAGGGAACTCTCCTACACTGTTTGAATGTAAATTGGTGCAACATCTATGTAGAACAGTGTGGAGGTTCCTTACACTAAAAATGTAGTTACCATATGTCCAGCAATCCCAATCCTGGGCATGTATCCTGAAAAGATGAAAACTCTAACTCAGAAACGTCCAATCTGTCAGCACTATTTACAACAGCCAACACATGGAAGCAACCTAAATGTCCGTCGACAGGTGAATGGATAAAGAAGATGTGGTACTATATATACAATGGAATACTACTCAGCCATCAAAAGAATGAAATAATGCCATTTGCAGCAACATGGATGGACCTAAAGATTATCATACTAAGTGAAGTAAATCAGAAAGAGAAAGATAAATATCATATGATATCATTTATATGTGGAATCTAAAACATACAAATGAACTTATTTACAAAACAGAAACAGACTCGCGGACATAGCAGTAAAATCAAACTTATGGTTAGCAAAGGGGAAAGGGGGTAGGGGAGGGATAAATTAGGAGTTTCAGATTAGTAGATGCATACTACTTTATCTAAAATAGAAAAAGAGCAAGATCCTATTGTATAGAACAGGGAACTGTAATCAATATACTGGAGTGGGTTGCCATGCCCTCCTCCAGGGGATCTTTCCAACCCAGGGATCAAACCCAGGTCTCCTGCATTGCAGGCAGATTCTTTACCATCTGAACCACCAGGGAACCCAAATGAACCATAATGGAAAAGAATATGAAAAAGAATACATGTGTATATGTATAACGGAACCACTTTGTAGTACATCAGAAACTGACACAACATTGTAAGTCAACAGTACTTCAATAAAAATAGTAGTAAACCTTTATTTTCACTTATCTCTGAATAAAATTTAGTAGTTCTTGCAAGTATGAATGTGCTTTAGGAGACAGATCTAAAAAAATATTTCTACAATTTACATCAAAGAGTGTTCTGCCTACGCTTCCCTCTAGGAATTTTATGGCTTCTGGTCATACATTTAAGTCTTTAATCCATTTTGAGTTTATTTTTTGACATGATTTTAGAGAATGTTCTAATTTCATTCTTTTACATATAGCTGTCCAGTTTTCCCAGAACCTCTTATTGAAGAGACTGTCTTTTCTCCATCGCACATTCTTTCCTCCTTTGTCATACATTGACCATAGGTGCATAGGTTTATTTCTGGGTTCTTTATCTTCTTCCATTGATCTGTTTGTGTGTTTTTGTGCCAGTACTATACTGTTATATTCTAGCTTTGTAATATAGTCTAAAGTCAGGACTTGTGACTGCGTCAGCTCTGTTCTTTCTTAAGATTGTTTTGGCTATTCTGGGTCTTCTGTGTTCCATACAACTTTAAAATTATTTTTTCTAGTTTAGTGAAAAATGCCATTGGTGGGTTTTTTAATTAATTAATTTTTTATTGAAGGATAATTGCTTTACAGAATTTTGCTGTTTTCTATCAAACCTCAACATGAATCAGCCATAGGTATACATATGTACCCTCCCTTTTAAACCTCCCTCCCATCTCCCTCCCCATCCCACTACTCTAGGTTGATAGAGAGCCCCTGTTTGAGTTTCCTGAGCCACACAGCAAATTCCCATTGGCTATCTATTTTACATACAGTAGTGTAAGTTTCCATGTTACTCTTTCCATACATCTCACCCTCTCCTCCCCTCTCCCCATATCCATAAGTCTATTCTCTATGTCTGTTTCTACACTGTTGCCCTGTAAATAAATTCTTCACTACCATTTTTCTAAATTCCATATATATATGTTTAGTTAAGTTCAGTCACTCAGTCGTGTCACTTTGAGACCCCACAGACTGCATCATGCCAAGCTTCCCTGTCCATCACCGACTCCCGGAGCTTGCTCAAACTCATGTCCATCGAGTTGGTGATGCCATCCAACTATCTCATCATCTTTCATCCCCTTCTCTTCTCACCTTCAATCTTTCCCAGCATCAGGGACTTTTCCAGTGAGTCAGTTCTTCGCATCAGGTGGCCAAAGTATTGGAGTTTCAGCTTCAGCATCAGTTCCTCCAATGAACATTCAGGACTGATTTCCTTTAGTATGGACTGGTTGGATCTTCTTGCTGTCCAAGTGACTCTCAAGAGTCTTCTCCAACACCACAGTTCAAAAACTTCAGTTCTTTGGCACTCAGCTTTCTTTATAGTCCAACTCTCACATCCATACATGACTACTGGAAAAACTGTAGCTTTGACTAGACAGACCTTTGTTGGCAAAGTAATGTCTCTGCTTTTTAATATGCTGTCTAGTTTGGCCATAGCTTTTCTTCCAAGGAGCAAGCATCTTTTAATTTCGTGGTGGCAGTAACCATCTGCAGTGATTTTGGAGGCCCTGCAAAAATAGTCTCTCACTATTTCCATTGTTTCCCCATCTATTTGCCATGAAGTGATGGGACCAGATGCCAGGATCTTCGTTTTCAGAATGCTGAGTTTTAAGCCAACTTTTTCACTCTCCTCTTTCACTTTCATCAAAAGGCTCTTTAATTTTTCTTCACTTTCTGCCATAAGGGTGGTGTCATCTGTGTATCTGAGGTTATTGATATTTCTCCTGGCAATCTCAATTCCAGCTTGTGCTTCATGCAGTCCAGTGTTTCTCATGGTGTACTCTGTGTATAAGTTAAATAATCAGGATGACAATATACAGCCTTGATGTACTCCTTTCCTGATTTGGACCAATCTGTTGTTCCATGTCCAGTTCTAACTGTTGCTTCTTGACCTGCATACAGATTTCTCAGGAGGCATGTTAGGTAGTTTGGTATTCCCATCTCTTGAAGAATTTTCCACGCTTTTTTTGTGATCCACACAGTCAAAGACTTTGGCATAGTCAATAAAGCAAAAGTAGATGTTTTTCTGGAACTCTCTTGCTTTTTCAATGATCCAGCAGATGTTGGCAATTTGATCTCTGGTTCCTCTGACTTTTCAAAATCCAACTTGAACATCTGGAAGTTCACAGTTCATGTACTGTTGAAGCCTGGCTTGGAGAATTTTGAGCATTACTTTGCTAGCGTGTGAGATGAATGCAATTGTGTGGTAGTTTGAGCATTCTTTGGCATTGCCTTTCTTTGGGATTGGAATGAAAACTGAGCTTTTCCAGTCCTGTGGACACTGCTGTTTTCCATATTTGCTGGCATATTGAGTGCAGCACTTTCACAGCATTATCTTTTAGGATTTGAAACAGATCAACTGGAATTCCATCACCTCCTCTAGCTTTGTTTGTGGCGATGCTTCCTAAGCCCACTTAACTTTGCATTCCGGGATGTCTGGCTCCAGGTGAATAATCACACCATCGAGATTATTTGGGTCGTGAAGATCTTTTTAATATAATTCTTCTGTGTATTCTTGCCACCTCTTCTTAACATCTTCTGCTTCTGTTAGGTCCATACCATTTTTGTCCTTTATCGAGCCCATCTTTGCATGAAATGTTCCTTTGATATCTCTAATTTTCTTGAAGAGATGTCTAGTCTTTCCCATTATATTGTTTTCCTCTATTTCTTTGCATTGATCACTGAGGAAGCCTTTTTTTTTTAATCTCTCCTTGCTTTTCTTTGGAACTCTGTATTCAAATGGATTTGTGTTAGAATATGATATTTATCTTTCTCTTTCGGACTTACTTCACTCTGTATAACAGATTCTAGGTTCATCCACCTCATTAGAACTGACTCAAATGCATTCCTTTTTATGGCTGAGTAATAGTCCATTGTGTATATCTACCACAACTTCCTTATCCATTCATCCGTCGATGGACATCTAGGTTGCTTCCATGTTCTAGCTATTGTAAATAGTGCTGCAATGAACAATGGGGTACATGTGTCTTTTTCAATTTTGGTTTCCTCAGGGTATATGCCTAGGAGTGGGAATCCTCGGTCATATGGTGGTTTTATTCCTAGTTTTTTAAGGAATCTCCACACCATCTTCCATAGTTGCTGTATCAATTTACATTCGCACCAACAGTGCAAGAGTGTTCCCTTTTCTCCACACCCTCTCCAGCATTTACTGTTTGTAGACTTTTTGATGAGGGCCATTCTGACCGGTGTGAGGTGATATCTCATTGTAGTTTTGATTTGCATTTCTCTAATAATGAGCAATGTTGAGCATCTTTTCATGTGTTTGTTAGCCGTCTGTATGTCTTCTTTGAAGAAATGTCTGTTTAGGTCTTTTTCCCACCTTTTGATTGGGTTGTTTGTTTTTCTGGCATTGAGTTGCATGAACTGTTTGTATATTTTGGAAATTAATCCTTTGTGTTGTAGCAGCAGCAGTAGTTGTTTCATTTGCTATTATTTTCTCCCATTCTGAGGGTTTTCTTTTCACCTTGCTTATAGTTTCCTTTGCTGTGCAAAAGCTTTTAAGTTTAATCAGGTCCTACTTGTTTACTTTTGTTTTTATTTCTGTTACTCTAGGAGGCGAGTCATAGAGGATCTTGCTTTGATTTATGTCATCGAGCATTCTGCCTATATTTTCCTCTAAGAGTTTTATAGTTTTGTTCATACATTTAGGTCTTTAATCCAATTTGAGTTTATATTTGTATATGGTGTTAGGAAGTGTTCTGATTTCATTCTTTTACATGTAGCTGTACAGTTTTCCCAGCACCATTTACTGAAGAGGCTGTCTTTGCCCCATTGTATATTCCTGCCTCCTTTGTCAAAAATAAGGTATCCATAGGTGCATAGGTTTATTTCTGGGCTTTCTATCTTGTTCCATTGGTCTATATTTCTGTTTTTGTGCCTGTACCATACTGTCTTGATGACTATAGCTTTGTAGTATAACCTGAAGTCAGGAAGCTTGATTCCTCCAGCTCCATTCTTCTTTCTCAAGACTGCTTTGGCTATTCAGGGTCTTTTGTGTTTCCATATAAATTGTGAGATTTTCTTGTTCTAGTTCTGTGAAAAATACTATTGGTAATTTGATAGGGATGACATTGAATCTGTAGATTGCATTTGGTAGTACAGTCATTTTCACAATATTGATTCTTTCTACCCAGGACCATGGAATATCTCTCTATCTGTTTATGTCATCTTTGATTTCTTTCATTAGGGTCTTATAATTTTCTGTGTACAGTTCTTTAGTCTCCTTAGATAAGTTTATTCCTAGATATTTAATTCTTTTTGTTGCAATGGTGAATGGGATTGATTCCTTAATAGGTCTTTCTGGTTTTTCATTTTTAGTATATAGAAATGTAGGTGATTTCTGTGTATTGATTTTGTATCCTGCAACTTTGCTAAATTCTCTGATTAGCTCCAGTAATTTTCTCATACTATCTTTAGGGTTTTGTATGTACAGTATCATGTCATCTGCAAGCAGTGAGAGCTTTACTTCTTTTCCCATCTGGATTCCTTTTATTTATTTTTCTTCTCTGATTGCCGTAGCTAAGACTTCCAGAACTATGTTGAATATTAGTGGCAAAAGTGGACACCCTTGTCTTGTTCCTGATCTTAGGAGGAATGCTTTCCATTTTTCACCATTGAGAGTAATGTTTTCTGTAGGCTTATCATATATGGCCTTTCCTACGTTGAGGTAGGTTCCCTCTGTGCCCATTTCTTGAATAGTTTTAATCATAAATAGGTGCTGAATTTTGTCAAAAGCTTTTTCTGCATCTATTGAGATGATTATATGGTTTTGTTCTTTCAATTTGTTAATACGGTGTATCACATTGATTAATTTCCATATATTGAAGAATCCTTGCATCCCTGGAGTAAACCTAACTTGATCATGATGTATGAGCTTTTTGATGTGTTGCTTAATTCTGTTTGCTAAAATTTTGTTGAGGATTTTTGCATCTATGTTCATGAGTGATATTGGCCTGTAATTTTCTTTTTTTGTGTTGTCTTTGTCTGGTTTCGGTATCAGTGTGATGGTGGCCTCATAGAATGAATTTGGAAGTGTTCCTTTCTCTGCAATTCTTGGAAAGAGTTTTAGAAGGATAGTCATTAACTCTTCTCTAAATGTTTGATAGAATTCTCCTGTGAATTCTATCCGGTCCTGGGCTTTTGTGTTTTGGGAGATTTTTGATCACAGCTTCAATTTCAGTGATTGTAATTGGGTTGTTCATAATTTCTATTTCTTCCTTTTTCAGTCTTGGCAGATTGAACTTTTCTGAGAATCTGTTCATTTCTTCCAGGTTATCTATTTTATTGCCATATAGTTGTTCATAATAGTCTCTTATAATTCTTTGTATTCCTGCGTTGTCTGTTGTAACCTCTCCTTTTACATTTCTAATTTTGTTGCTTTGATTTTTCTCTCTTTTCTTGATGAGTCTGGCTACGTGTTTGTCAATTTTTTTTATCATCTCAAAGAATCAGCTTAAGGTTTTATTAATATTTACTATTGTTTCTTTTATTTCTTTTTCATTTATTTCTGCTTGGATCTTTATGATTTATTTCCTTTTACTTATTTTGTTGTTTGTCTTCTTTTTCCAGTTGCTTTAGGTGTAAAGTTAGGTTGTTTATTTGATGTTGATGTTTTTCTTGTTTCTTGACATAGGATTTTATTATAAATTTCCCTATTATAACTGCTTTTGCTGAATCCCATAGGTTTTGAGTTGTGTTCTCATTGTCATTTGTTTCTAGAAGTTTTTTGATTTCCTTTTGATTTCTTCAGTAACCTGCTGGTTATTTAGAAATGTGTTGTTTAATCTCCATGTGCTTGTGTTTCTTACAGTTTTCTTTCTTGTAATTGATATCTAGTCTCATAACATTGTTGTCAGAGAAGATGCTTGATATGATTTCAATTTTCTTAAATTTACTGAGGTTTGGTTTGTGGCCCAAGATGTGGTCTATCTCTACACACTTTTTACTATCAGCTTGTCAATTTCCAGAAAAATGCAACATGGTGGAATTTTAGATTGGATTAAGGCTTCCCAGGTGGTGCTGGTGGTAAAGAACCTGTCTGCCAATGCGGGAGGTGTAAGAGATGTGAGTTTGGTACCTGAGTTGGGAAGATTCCCTGGAGGAAGGCATGGAAACCCACTCCAGTATTCTTGCCTGGAGAATTCCGTGGACAGAGGAGCCTGGTGGGCTATAGTCCATGGGGTGCAAAGAGTTGGACACGACTGAAGCAATTTAGCACACTCGCACAGTAGTGATCATTTTTGGGGAGAATTTACAGTAATGACTCAATAACAAATCTTTCAGTCCATGCAAAAAGTATTTTTCTCCATTTAAGTCTTTAATTTCTTTTAGTAATGTTTTATAGTTTTTGTGTTGTTCATGCTCAGTCACGTCTGACTCTTTGTAATCCCATGGACTGTAGCCTGCCAGGCTGCTCTGTCCATGAGATTTTTCCCAGCAAGAATACTAGAGTGGGTTGCTATTTCCTTTTGTGTTGTACTCTAGCACTATTTACTTAGATTTAGGTATTTGATGTTTTTGATCCTGTTTTCAGTGATATTTAAAACTTCATATTCTAGTTATTACGCGAGAGACGCCGGCCCCGGCGGCGCAGACGCGACGCGAGAGACGCCGGCCCCGGCGGCGCAGACGCGACGCGAGAGACGCCGGCCCCGGCGGCGCAGACGCGACGCGAGAGACGCCGGCCCCGGCGGCGCAGACGCGACGCGAGAGACGCCGGCCCCGGCGGCGCAGACGCGACGCGAGAGACGCCGGCCCCGGCGGCGCAGACGCGACGCGAGAGACGCCGGCCCCGGCGGCGCAGACGCGACGCGAGAGACGCCGGCCCCGGCCGCGCAGACGCGACGCGAGAGACGCCGGCCCCGGCGGCGCAGACGCGACGCGAGAGACGCCGGCCCCGGCGGCGCAGACGCGACGCGAGAGACGCCGGCCCCGGCGGCGCAGACGCGACGCGAGAGACGCCGGCCCCGGCGGCGCAGACGCGACGCGAGAGACGCCGGCCCCGGCGCAACGAACCACGCAAAGAGGTGCGGCCGTGAGGAGCTACCACACGCCTGAGGCCAGGGCCGGTGGCCAAGAGGAGCTACTCCACGTCCAACAGGCGGTGGCTGCGCGGGCACAGGAGGGCGGAGAGGAGCTACTCTGTGTTCAAGGTCAGGAGGGGCGGCCTTGAGGAGATACCCCTCCTCCAAGGTAAGGTACAGCGGTTGCACTTTGCTGGAGCGGCTGTGAAGAGATTTTTCCACGACCAAGGTAAGAGAAACCCAAATAAGACGGTAGGTATTGCTAGGGGGCATCAGAGGGCAGACAAACTGAAATAATCACAGGAAACTAGCCGATCTGATCACATGGACCACAGCTGAATGTGGTCCACTGGAGAAGGGAATGGCAAACCACTTCAGTATACTTGCCTTGAGAACCCCATGAACAGTAACAAAGGGCAAAATGATAGGATACTGAATGAGGAATTCCCCAGGTTGGTAGGTGCCCAGTATGCTACTGGAGCTCAGTGGAGAAATAACTATAGAAGGAATAAAGGGATGGAGCAAAAGCAAAACCAATACCCAGTTGTGGATGTGACCAGTGATAGAAGCAAGGTCAGGTGCTGTAAAGAGCAATATTGCATAGGAACCTGGAATGTTAGGTCCATGAATCAAGGCAAATTGGAAGTGGTCAAACAGGAGATGGCAAGAGTGAACGTCGACATTCTAGGAATCAGTGAATTAAAATGGACTGGAATGGGTGAATTTAACTCGGATGACCATTATATCTACTACTGTGGGCAGGAATCCCTTAGAAGAAATGGAGTAGCCATCATGGTCAACAAAAGAGTCCGAAATGCAGTACTTGGATGCAATCTCAAAAACGACAGATTGATTTCTGTTCGTTTCCAAGGCAAACCATTCAATATTACAGTAATCCAGGCCTATGCCCCAACCAGTAATGCTGAAGAAGCCGAAGTTAATCGGTTCTATGAAGACCTACAAGACCTTTTAGAACTAACACCCAAAAAAGATGTCCTTTTCATTATAGGGGACGGAATGCAAAAGTAGGAAGTCAAGAAACACCTGGAGTAACTGGCAAATTTGGCCTTGGAGCACGGAATGAAGCAGGGCAAAGGCTAATAGAGTTTTGTCAAGAGAATGCACTGGTCATAGCAAACACCCTCTTCCAACAACACAAGAGAAGACTCTACACATGGACATCACCAGATGGTCAACACCGAAATCAGATTGATTATATTCTTTGCAACCAAAGATGGAGAAGCTGTATACAGTTAGCGAAAACAAGACCAGGAGCTGACTGTGGCTCAGATCATGAACTCCTTGTTGCGAAATTCAGACTTAAATTGAAGAAAGTAGGGAAAACCACTAGACCATTCAGATATGACCTCAATCAAATCCCTTATGATTATACAGTGGAAGTGAGAAATAGATTTAAGGGTCTAGATCTGATTGATAGAGTGCCTGATGAACTCTGGACGGAGGTTCGTGACATTGTACAGGAGATAGGGACCAAGACCATCCCCATGGAAAAGAAATGCAAAAGAGTGAAATGGCTATCTGAGGAGGCCTTACAAATAGCTGTGAAAAGAAGAGAGGCGAAAAGCAAAGGAGAAAAGGAAAGATATAAGCATCTTAATGCAGAGTTCCAAAGAATAGCAAGGAGAGATAAGAAAGACTTCCTCAGTGATCAATGCAAAGAAATAGAGAAAAACAACAGAATAGGAAAAACAAGAGACCTCTTCAAGAAAATTAGAGATTCCAAGGCAACATTTCATGCAAAGATGGGCTCGATAAAGGACAGAAATGGTATGGACCTAACAGAAGCAGAAGATATTAAGAAGAGGTGGCAGGAATACACAGAAGAACTGTACAAAAAAGATCTTCACGACCAAGATAGTCACAATAACGTGATCACTGACCTAGAGCCAGACATCTTGGAATGTGAAGTCAAGTGGGCCTTAGAAAGCATCACTACTAACAAAGCTAGTGGAGGTGATGGAATTCCAGTTGAGCTATTTCAAGTCTTGAAAGATGATGCTGTGAAAGTGCTGCACTCAATATGCCAGCAGATTTGGAAAACTCAGCAGTGGCCACAGGACTGGAAGAGGTCAGTCTTCATTCCAATCCGAAAGAAAGGCAATGCCAAAGAATGCTCAAACTACCGCACAATTGCACTCATCTCACACGCTATTAAAGTCATGCTCAAAATTCGCCAAGCCAGGCTTCAGCAGTATGTAAACCGTGAACTCCCAGATGTTCAAGCAGGTTTTAGAAAAGGCAGAGGCACCAGAGATCAAATTGCCAACATCCGCTGGATCATGGAGAAAGCAAGAGAGTTCCAGAAAAACATCTATTTCTGCTTCATTGACTATGCCAAAGCCTTTGACTGTGTGGATCACAA
Organism: Moschus berezovskii; assembly: GCF_049115385.1. Taxonomy (NCBI): domain Eukaryota; kingdom Metazoa; phylum Chordata; class Mammalia; order Artiodactyla; family Moschidae; genus Moschus; species Moschus berezovskii. Next base: position 126,101,350 of record NC_142488.1, on the reverse strand, counting down.
TAAACTGTGGAACATTCTGAAAGAGATGGGAATCTCAGACCACCTGACCTGCCTCTTGAGAAACCTGTATGCAGGTCAGGAAGCAACAGTTAGAACTGGACATGGAACAACAGACTGGTTCCAAATAGGAAAAGGTGTACGTCAAGGTTGTATATTGTCACCTTGCTTATTTAACTTATATGCAGATTACATCATGAGGAACGCTGGGCTGGAAGAAGCACAAGCTGGAATCAAGATTGCTGGGAGAAATATCAATCACTTCAGATATGCAGATGACACTACCCTTATGGCAGAAAGTGAAGAGGAACGCAAAAGCCTCTTGATGAAAGTGAAAGAGGAGAGTGAAAAGGTTGGTTTGAAGCTCAACATTCAGAAAACAGAGATCATGGCATCTGGTCCCATCACTTCATGGGAAATAGATGGAAAAACAGTGGAAACAGTGTCAGACTTTATTTTGGGGGGCTCCAAAATCACTGCAGATGCTGATTGCAGCCATGAAATTAAAAGACGCTTGCTCCTTGGAAGGAAAGTTATGACCAACCTTGATAGTATATTAAAAAGCAGAGACATTACTTTGCCAACCAAGGTCCGTCTAGTCAAGGCAATGGTTTTTCCCGTGGTCATGAATGGTTGTGAGAGTTGGACTGTGAAGAAGGCTGATCGCCGAAGAATCGATGCTTTTGAACTGTGGTGTTGGAGAAGACTCTTGAGAGTCCCTTGGACTGCAAGGAGATCCAACCAGTCCATTCTAAAGGAGATCAATCCTGGATGTTCACTGGAGGGACTGATGCTAAAGCTGAAACTGCAATACTTTGGCCACCTCATGCGACGAGTTGATTCACTGGAAAAGACTCTGATGCTGGGAAAGGTTGGGGGCGGGAGGAGAAGGGGACGACTGAGAATGAGATGGCTGGATGGCATCACCGACTCTGTGGACATGAGTTTGAGTGTACTCCGGGAGTTGGTGATGGACAAGGAGGCCTGGCGTGCTGTGATTCATGGGGTCGTGGAGAGTCGGACACGACTGAGCAACTGAACTGAACTGATTCTAGTTATTTGTTGCTATTATATGGGGATAGAAAAGTGGTAATAATAACTAAAAAGTGGCTATTATTATAACTAATAACTTTATTAAATTCACCTATTAACTGTAATGATTTATATTCTTTGGCATATTCTATGTAATGACATCTGTGAATAATGACAGGTTTACTTTTTTCTTTCCAAACTTCACAACTGTTATAATTTCCTGGCACTACTGAACTTTTTAGAACCATCAGTTATTTGTTGAATAGATACCAGACACCATTTATTCTGAACTTTGGGAGAAAATGTTTGCTATTTCGTCATTAAGTAGGACATTTGCTATAGATTTTTGGGGGAGTAGATACACTTATCAGATTAAGTAAGTTGCCTGTTATTCTAAATTGTGGATCGATTTTATCCTGAATAGGTATTGAAATTTAACCCATCTATAAAAGTAATCATAGCGTTTTCCTTTGGTTTGCTGTTGTTATTTTTTTAATTTATTTATTTTAATTGAAGGTTAGTTACTTTACATTATTGTATTGGTTTTTCCATACATTGACATGAATCTGCCCCGGGTGTACTTGTGTTCCCCATCTTGAACCCTGCTCCCACCTCCCTCCCTATCCCATCCATCTGGTTCATCCTAGTGCACCAGCCCCAAGCATCCTATATCATGCATCGAACCTGGACTGGTTGTTAAGTATTATGTTAAGTTTTGAATCTTGCCTTCCTGCAATATACTTCATCAAGACAGAATATATATCCTTTTATATATTACTGTATTTTATTAATTAGTCTTTGATTTAGGATTATTGGGTTTTAGTTCAGAAGAGATATTAGTATAAAGGCCTTTAGTTTTCCTTTCTTCACATATCCTTGTGAGATGTTATCAGTTTATATTGACCTTCTAAAATGAAGACAAAGAAAAGGAATTATTTCCCCTAACAAGAGTTGACACAGATTGGTTTCTATTCCCTCAAAGAAGTAATCCACTTTTTTGTTGATGAGAGTTGTCCATTCCCCAAGCATTCTGATTACTCATGGTTATACCACATTTGGCTTTTGACACAACCATGTGTATTAACTTCCTCCATTTTTAGACTGGATTAAAATTAAGTGGTGTTTTCTGGAAAGAGTATTTGTTGAGGTATGGTAAATATTGGACCATGGATAAAACTCAAATTAGTGATTCACTTTCTTGATTGTATATACATACACAAACTGTTTGCAATTTTGTGATTGTTAGATTTTTGTTGTGAATGGAACCTGTGCATTGATGTTTTTCAGGAAAAGATGAGTGATGAAACAGAGTTGGCTGTAGAGCCTGAAAAACAAATGGAACTTTGCGGAGAACCCAAGAGTCCTTCCACATCTAAGGAAAAGCTGAGTGTGGACCTGCTGTCAGTGAAACAGGAAGAGGAAGGAGAGTCCTATTCTGGAACCTCATCTGAGTCCATGGAAGATGGTAAAGATGACTGTTCTCACCTCCTCTTCATGATCTGATGCAGTTAAGTGTGGATTCTGCCATCTCCACTTTACTGGAACTGTTCTCATCAATCTCTCCAATTTTGGCCGAGATTGCCATTAATTTCTCAGCCATATTTGACACAGTTGTTAACTCCCTCCTTCACGGAAACTTTCTTGGACTCCCATATTCCAAGGTCTACTGGTTTTCTTTTCATACTTGTAACCCCCTTTCGTTCTTTCTACCCCTACTTTCCCTTGTCATTTTCCCTGTAGATATTATTGTAAAGAGTCCTGAATCCCAACATTTTTCTCTATCATCTCTAGTCTACTCTGATGTGAACTTTCAACAAGATACTACAATAGTTTCTTATCTGATCTGATCCCCATTCTTGCTAGTCTGACCCTCACTGTCTAACCCTGCAGCCAGAGTGGTCATGTCAACACGGAAATCAGATCATACCACATCCATGCTGAAAACGCCTCATTACCTTTCCTCGGCACTCAGAGCACAATATGAGCTCCTGACTCTGGTCCACCAGTTCTGCACGACCTGGGCCCACCATCCTCTCTTAACATGTGTCCTCTGAATGGGCACAGGCCGGCTGTCTCTCCTCCTCCAGCCTCTGCCCAAAGGACACCTGCTCAGAAGGATCTGTCTGACCTCGTGATCCACTGGGGCTAGCCCTCCTGCTCTCTGTCCTCTCCATGCTTGCTTCTCCCCGAACATTAATTTGAACTGTAATTATTTTGTTGGATCATATTACACTTCCTACCTGGCCTTCCCATGAGCATGGACATTCCATAAGGGCAGGGATTGTTTCTCTGTGTGCTGTTGGAGGCTGCCGCCTAGCTCCTGGCATGGTGCCCAGCACAGAGGATAATGAGTCAATGGAGGAGAGATGTCAGACCTGGAGTAAAAAGAAATTCACTTTTCTGAGACAGAAAAGATGGGTGAGGAGGATCATGTACTGACAGGGATTTGGGGTGATATAGTGTGGATATCAGACATCTTGACATCAAGTGAGACTTTGAGCTTTTCAACTCATACAGAGCATTGAGGAGATATTAAATCGTGAGTGCCAGGGCTCTATGAATGTTTGCATAGTAATTGAACTGTTCAGATACATTTCTGTATGTACTGAGAGTGTCAAGAGAGAAAAAGTGTTCTATTGTGTGCTCCTTGCTCAGTCCTATTTGTGGGATCTGATATATCCACTTGGAACATCTTCCTGGTTTGTGAAATAAATAATTCCCTAGAAACTGAAGAGCACATAGATCTCCCTGTGAGGGTAAGTGAGCACAAATATCTTTCAGTTCAAACTCTATATTAGGTTTTTAGAAGCCCCTGTCATTCACAATATCCATGAGGAAGGGAGGGGAAGTGGTCATACTCCACATGATGGCTTCTTGTCAAAATCTATTCCAGCAGACCTCATAGACTTGGCAGGCGGTGGTATGCTATCCAACCAGTTGGCTTCTTTGTCTGATGACTTAACCGGCCCCAGTAAGGGTGGGCTGATTCACAGACCTTCTAGTAATGCCCTCTATCAGGACTCATTACCAGCTGTCTTTTTGCAGATGAACAAAAAATCTTGGTGATGGCTTCTTTGGGAATGATGCCGACTAAATTGTTGTTAAGTCCAGAGGAAATCAATGCTGATATAAAATGTGAATTAAAGACAGAAATTCAGCAACCTGAACAAAGTAAGTAGTATAACAATTTCTATCAGAAAACAAGCACACAAAATACCATGCAGAGTCTCTCTCATCCTATGATTTAGGATAGATTCAACGTAAGTCTTGAAGTTCATTTGTTGCCCAAGTTGGGTTTTCACATAATTTAGGATAGCTGCTTTTTATTTTGACTATAATATTCCACTGTACCTTTTTGGGGGGTTATTTTAATTTTTACTTGGTTATTGCTTGCAAGAATTCTATTGGTAGATATGTTCAGGCATCATGACTGACACATTTAAAACACATACTCTACGTAACATTTTATCAATTGAATATCTGAAGTAGCAGATACACCAAGATTGAGTTCTACCATCTTTTCATATTTTGAGAAATAACTGAAAATTTTAAAAATATATCTCTAGGATATGAAAAAATCTTCAGATTGCTTAAAGAAGTGCAAGGACCACTAGAAGTGAGGAAGTGATTTGTTGAATTTGCTATCAAGGAAGCAACAAGGTGGGTCTAAAGAGGAACTCTCCAATTTTTTTTAACAGCTAGGCTCAATGCAATGTTGGGGTGAGAGGTGGGTACAGGCCCCACCTTGTGTTTCTCACTGGGTCCTTCAAGAGAGTTAATGCTGTCTCCACAGTTATTCAGGTTAATATTATCTGAGTCTGTCTCATTCTTCCAAGCCCAAAGGGACTTCTGTTCACACCAGAATTTGATTGGGTCTTGAACCTCAGTTGACACGCTCTGTATTTGCTGGATTGTCTCTTACCATCAGGGTCCACTTACTAGTCCCAAGTGGATTCTAAGTTCCTCTTTCTATCCCCCATAGTGCTGCCCATGCCATCATTTCATTGGTTATCTTTGTTACTGTCATGTCTCTTCATTTTCAGATTTAAAAGCCAAGACTTAACTGATCACCTTGAGAAGGTACTAGAAAGAATGGAATATGGCTACTCGTTCAACAAAAACCATTGTGCCTAAAACATATAATCCAGTTATCTCAATGATCAATGGAAAAAGAAGATCAAATTGCTGTTTTCTAGAGTAGAATGAAACGCTGTTGTAATCTCCTAGTCTCCTAGCATGTGTTTAAAAGACTTGCCTTCCAGAGGCTACGAAAAAGCAGTGGAACTTTATAATATTATAAATTTTTGTTAGTAAAAAGTGGGCTTTTGCCCTAAGAACTCATTTGAATAGATAATCCATGTGTGTGTGTGTGTGTGTGTGTGTGTGTGTGTGTGTTTCCCACATGGCATGATGGATTATTAACACATCAGTTTACGTACATCCCTTGTTTTTGCAGCAGGTCACATTATTGTAACTGGTGTTTAAAATGGCATCCTGTAATACTCATTTCTCGTTCCCTTTGCCCTGAGACTGCACCTTAGCTGGTCTTGGTTCGTGGCCTAAGGGATGGGGTGACTCAATCCTCCATTCCTGAAGGATCTGGACTGTTAGATATTCTGTCTGATTTGGATTGTTGTAATTTCCCATATACCTTCATCACAAAACATGGGAGTATTAGGAGAGGCTCTAGATATTCTGCACATATTTCTCCTAGCCACTGAATGGTAGCAACCCAGTTTCTTTTGGTAGTCAGATTCCATCACTCCAGCCAGCACAGAAACCCCCTTCATGCCTGTTGGTTAAGAGGAATGAGCATTCCAAAGTGGCTAACTGGAAGTCTTTCTTGACTGCCATTTCAATGAGTCATTATTGGGTCCCATGTTGATAAAATTTCTCCATTTGGAAGGAAGGCATCTAGTCTAGCAGAGTTGAAAGCTATGAGGGCAGGAAGAAAATTTTTCCTAGAGGATATGTAGCAGTTCCTCAATTATGTTGCCCCAGTTCCAAAAGGAACTGACACCAGGCTGGAACTGTAACTTAGACTTCAAAGACTCATCCCACTATTTATTGAGCTGGCCAATTCAGGATCATAGGGAACATCCTAAGACCAGTGAAATGCAAAAGAAGATACAAAGCCTAATTTTTGCTTTCAGGTCTTATTCCTTCTGTTGCTGCCTGATTCACACCCTCAGTTTAACACCTTGTATCTTAAGTCCTGAGAAACAAAGTTAAGTCTAATGAAGACATCTGAGGTTAGCAGATAAGGGTATGAGAAGAGATAAAAACAAAAGATATTTGGTCAATATATATGTAAACATACTGATATCAAAATGAGAAAGGAATACTGATAATGATTCCAGTCCTTGTTTCTGAAAGCAGTCATATAGTCTTCTTTCATTACCCATTCTATATTCTCTTTGTCCTCAACAAGCACCTTCCCTGGAGAGGGTCATTTTCCTGATAGGGTGATGCAAAGTTTCCTTCCTGTGGTTCACCACCATTAGCAGTCCTGAATGAATTAGGTTGTTGTAGTTTCCATTGACGGAGAAGGCAATGGCAAGCCACTCCAGTACTCTTGCCTAGAAAATCCCATGGATGGTTGAGCCTGGTAGGGTAGCCTGGGGTCGCTAAGAGTCGCTAAGAGTCGGACACGACTGAGCGACTTCACTTTCACTTTTCACTTTCACACATTGGAGAAGGAAATGGCAACCCACTCCAGTGTTCTTGCCTGGAGAATCCCAGGGATGGGGGAGCCTGGTGGGCTTCCGTCTATGGGGTCACACAGAGTCGGACACGACTGAAGTGACTTAGCAGCAGCAGCAGCAGCAGCAGTTTCCATTAATGTTAATCACTGGACATAGCAGTATTCAGAGGTGCTCTGTACAATCTACTGCACTCTAAATATTTTCTTCCTTATTCCCATTATAAATGAGAGGCCTTGAAACAATCAAATCCCAGACATGACCTAGTTTACAGATCCATAACCTTATAAATGAAGGAAAGGCCTCTTGAGGAAAGACGCTGTGACAGAGCAAATGTTTATACAGTTTTATCTTTCTCTCATTGATACCCAGAGGGACCTGCATCCACTTTTTAGGGTACCAGTGCAATGTGGAAAGAGAAATGATCAGATGCTTACTGATTACAGGACCTGAGCTCTGCAGAGACAATAATTTACTAGAGATGCAAATGTCATTCTGCCATTTCAAGAAACATTTGACTTATTGCTGGACCTTAGTAGAGACTGACTGCTTAGACACAAGACACAAAGTTCTCATGCCACATGAGCTGCCCAATCTGACATGGAAGTTGTCTGACCTACAAAGTCATAGCATTGGGGGTGCACAGAAGCACCCCATTATCAATAGAATGTATGTATACATCAGACTAAAGAGAGACTGAAGCTAAAAATAAGTTCCATTAAGATGTGACCAAAATACATATGATTGTACTTCTGCTACACAACTTTCTCTGTCTATGCTTGGCTGAATTCTAACGTGGTCTCTATGACCTTTATTCCTTGATCATGTTACCTAACATGACAAAAGTGATTTTGCAGATGTAATTAAGGCTACTCATCAGTTGACTGTCATATAGTGGGGTTATATGGATGGGCCTAACCTATTTACTCCTTGGAAGAAAAGTTATGGCCAACCTAGATAGCATATAAAAAGCAGAGACATTACTTTGCCAATAAAGGTCCATCTAGTCAAGGCTATGGTTTTACCCGTGGTCATGTATGGATGTGAGAGTTAGACTGTGAAGAAAGCTGATCGCCAAAGAATTGATGCTTTTGAACTGTGGTGTTGGAGAATACTCTTGAGAGTCCCTTGGACTGCAAGGAGATCCAACCAGTCCATTCTAAAGGAGATCAATCCTGGGTGTTCATTGGAAGGACTGATGCTGAAGCTGAAACTCCAATACTTTGGCCACCTCATGGAAAGAGTTGACTCACTGGAAAAGACTCTGATGCTGGCTGGGATTGAGGGCAGGAGGAGAAGGGGATGACAGAGAATGAGATGGCTGGATGGCATCACTGACTCGATGGACATGAGTTTGAGTGGACTCCGGGAGTTGGTGATGGACAGAGAGGCCTGGCGTGCTGTGATTCATGGGGTTGCAAAGAGTCGGACGTGACTGAGGGACTGAACTGAACTGAACTGAACCTACTCTCACAAGCCTTTCAAAAGCAGAAGATTTTTCTAGCAGGTAGCACAAGAGGACAAGGGAATACAAGACACAAGATGAACTAATGTGCAGTTGCTGACTTGAGGGTTATATAACAAGGACCAAATAGTTGCCTCTATGAGTTAATGGTGACCCCCAACAGTCAACCAGAAAATCAAGAACTTCAGTCCCTCCTGGCAAGGAACAGGATTCTGCCAACATTATGAATAGATTTGATAGCAAATTCCACCTAAGAGCATCCAGATGAAAATTCAGCTAAGCCAAAATCTTGCTTTGAGCCTTTTAAGAGCTGAGGTGGAGAATCAAGTGAAGCACATCCAGACTTTTGAGTGCAAAATTATGAGATAAGACATAAAACAGATGTGGTGTTTTAAGCTACTAAGTTTGAGATAATTTCTTTTTTTAAAATTTTAAGATTTATTTATTTTAATTGGAGGCTAATTACTTTACAATATTGTAGTGGTTTTTGCCATACATTGACATGAATCAGCCATGGGTGTACATGTGTTCCCCATCCTAAACCCCCCCTCCCACCTCCCTCCCTATCCCATCCCTCTGGGTCATCCCAGTGCACCAGCCCTGAGCACCCTGTCTCATGCATCGAACCTGGACTGGCGATATGTTTCACATATGATAATGTACATGTTTCAATGCTATTCTCTCAAATCATCCCATCCTTGACTTCTCCCACAGAGTCCAAAAGATTGTTCTATACATTTGTATCTCTTTTGCTGTCTTGCATATAGGGTTATCGTTACCATCTTTCTAAATTCCATATATATGTGTTAGTACACTGTATTGGTGCTTTTCTTTCTGACTTACTTCACTCTGTATAATAGGCTCCAGTTTCATCCACCTCATTAGAACTGATTCAAATGTATTATTTTTAAAGGTTGAGTAATATTCCGTTGTGTATATGTACCACAGCTTACTTTTCCATTTGTCTGCCAGTGGACATCTAGGTTGCTTCCATGTCATGGCTATTGTAAACAGTGCTGCGATGAACATTGGGGTACACGTATCGCTTTCAATTCTGGTTTCCTCAGTGTGTATGCCCAGCAGTGGGTCATATGGCAGTTCTATTTCCAGTTTTTTTTTTAAGGAATCTCCACACTGTTCTCCATAGTGGCTGTACTAGTTTGCATTCCCACCAACAGTGTAAGAGGGTTCCCTTTTCTCCATACCCACTCCAGCATTTATTGTTTGTAGACATTTGGATAGCAGCCATTCTGACTGGTGTGAAATGGTACCTCATTGTGGTTTTGATTTGCATTTCTATGATAATGGGTGATGTTGAGCATCTTTTCATGTGTTTGTTAGCCATCTGTATGTCTTCTTTGGAGAAATATCTGTTTAGTTCTTTGGCCCATTTTTTTGATTTGGTCATTTATTTTTCTGGAAGTGAGCTGAAGGAGTTGCTTGTATATTTTTGAGGTTAATTCTTTGTCAGTTGCTTCATTTGCTATTATTTTCTCCCATTCTGAAGGCTGTCTTTTCACCTTGCTTATAGTTTCCTTTGTTGTGCAAAAACTTTTAATTTTAATTAGGTCCCATTTGTTCATTTTTGCTTTTATTTCCATTACTCTGGGAGGTGGGTCTTGGAGGATCCTGCTGTGATTTATGTCAGAGAGTCTTTTGCCTATATTTTCTTCTAGGAGTTTTATAGTTTCTGGTCTTCTGTTTAGATCTTTAATCCATTTTTAGTTTATTTTTGTGGATGGTGTTAGGAAGTGTTCTAGTTTCATTCTTTTACAAGTGGTTGACCAGTTTCCCCGGCACCACTTGTTAAAGAGATTATCTTTTCTCCATTGAATATTCTTGCCTCCTTTGTCAAAAACAAGGTGTCCATAGGTGCGTGGATTTATCTCTGGGCTTTCTATCTTGTTTCATTGATCTATATTTCTGTCTATGTGCCAGTACCATAATGTCTTGATGACTGCAGCTTTGTAGTATAGCCTAAAGCCAGGCAGGTTGATTGCTCCAGTTCCATTCTTCTTTCTCAAGATTGCTTTGGCTATTCGAAGTTTTTTGTATTTCCATACAAATTGTGAAATTATTTGTTCTAGTCCTGTGAAAAATACCGTTGGTAACTTGAAAGTGATTGCATTGGATCTATAGATTGCTTTTGGTAGTATACTCATTTTCACTATATTGTTTCTTCCAATTCTTGAACATGGTATATTTCTCCATCTATTTGTGTCCTCTTTGATTTCTTTCATCAGTGTTTCATAGTTTTCTATATACATAGTTCTTTTGTTTCTTTAGGTAGATTTATTCCTAAGTATTTTATTCTTTTCATTGCAATGGTGAATGGAATTGTTTCCTTAATTTCTCTTTCTGTTTTCTCATTGTTAATGTGTAGGAATGCAAGGGATTTCTGTGTGTTAATTTCATATCCTGCAACTTTACTATATTCATTGATTAGCTCTAGTAATCTTCTGGTGGATTTTTTAGGGTTTTCTATGTAGAGGATCATGTCCTCTGCAAACAGTGAGAGTTTTGCTTCTTCTTTTTCAATCTGGATTCCTTTATTTCTTTTTCTGCTCTGATTGCTGTGGCCAAAACTTCCAAAACTATGTTGAATAGTAGTGATGAGAGTGGGCACCCTTGTCTTGTTCCTGACTTTAGGAGAAATGCTTTCAATTTTTTAGCACTGAGGACAATGATTGCTGTGGGTTTGTCATATATAGCTTTTATTATGTTGAGGAATGTTCCTTCTATTCCCGCCTTCTGAGAGGATTATATCATAAATGGATGTTGAATTTTGTCAAAGGCTTTCTTTGCATCTATTGAGATAATCATATGGTTTTTATCTTTCAATTTATTAATGTGGTGTATTCAGTTCAGTTCAGTTCAGTCACTCAGTCGTGTCCAACTCTTTGCGACCCCATGAATCACAGCACGCCAGGCCTCTCTGTCTATCACCAACTCCCAGAGTTCACTCAAACTCATATCCATCGAGTCAGTGATGCCATCCAGCCATCTCATTCTCTGTCGTCCCCTTCTCCTCCTGCCCCCAATCCCACCCAGCATCAAGTCTTTTCCAGTGAGTCAACTCGTCGCATGAGGTGGCCAAAGTATTGGAGTTTCAGCTTTAGAATCATTCCCTCCAATAAACACCCAGGACTGATCTCCTTTAGAATGGACTGGTTGGATCTCCTTGCAGTCCAAAGGACTCTCAAGAGTCTTCTCCAACACCACAATTCAAAAGCATCAATTCTTTGGCGATCAGCCTTCTTCACAGTCCAACTCTCACATCCATACATGACCACGAAAAACCATAGCCTTGACTAGACGGACCGTTGTTGGCAAAGTAATGACTCTGATTTTAATATGCTATCTAGGTTGGTCATAACTTTCCTTCCAAGGAGTAAGCGTCTTTTAATTTCATGGCTGCAATCAGCATCCGCAGTGACTTTGGAGCTCCAAAAAATAAAGTCTGACACTTTTTCCACTGTTTCCTCATCTATTTCCCATGAAGTGATGGGACCAGATGCCATAATCTTAGTTTTCTGAATGTTGAGCTTCAAGCCAACCTTTTCACTCTCCTCTTTCACTTTCATCAAGAGGCTTTTTAGTTCCTCCTCACTTTCTGCCATAAGGGTGGTGTCATCTGCATATCTGAGGTTATTGATATTTCTCCCAGCAAACCTGATTCCAGCTTGTGCTTCTTCCAGCCCAGCGTTCCTCATGATGTACTCTGCATATAAGTTAAATAAGCAGGGTGACAATATACAACCTTGACGTACTCCTTTACCTATTTGGAACCAGTCTGTTGTTCCATGTCCAATTCTAACTCTTGCTTCCTGACCTGCATGCAGGTTTCTCAAGAGGCAGGTCAGGTGGTCTGGGATTCCCATCTCTTTCAGAATTTTCCACAGTTTATTGTGATCCACACAGTCAAAGGTTTTGGCATAGTCAATAAAGCAGAAATAGTTGTTTTTCTGGAACTCTCTTGCTTTTTCCATGATCCAGCGGATGTTGGAAATTTGATCTCTGGTTCCTCTGCCTTTTCTAAATCCAGCTTGAACATCTGGAAGTTCACGGTTCACATATTGCTGAAGCTTGGCTTGGAGAATTTTGAGCATGAATTTACTACTGTGTGAGATGAGTGCAATTGTGCAGTAGTTTGAGCATTCTTTGGCATTGCCTTTCTTTCGGATTGGAATGAAAACGGACCTTTTCCAGTCCTGTGGCCACTGCTGACTTTTCCAAATTTGCTGGCATATTGAGTACAGCACTTTCACAGCATCATCTTTCAGGATTTGAAATAGCTCAACTGGAATTCCATCACCTCCACTAGCTTTGTTCGTAGTAATACTTTCTAAGGCCCACTTGACTTCACATTGCAGGATGTCTGGCTCTAGGTGAGTGATCACACCATCGTGATTATCTGGGTAGTGAAGATCTTTTTGTACAGTTAATCTGTGTATTCTTGCCACCTCTTCTTAATATCTTCTGCTTCTGTTAGGTCCATACCATTTCTGTCCTTTATCGAGCCCATCTTTGCATGAAATGTTCCCTTGGTATCTCTAATTTTCTTGAAGAGATTTCTTGTCTTTCCTATTCTGTTGTTTTCCTCTATTTCTTTGCATTGATCGCTGAGGAAGGCTTTCTTATCTCTTCTTACTATTCTTTGGAACTCTGCATTCAGATGCTTATATCTTTTCTTTTCTGCTTTGCTTTTCATTTCTCTTATTTTCACAGCTATTTGTAAGGCCTCCTCAGACAGCCATTTTGCTTTTTTGCATTTGTTTTCCATGGGGATGGTCTTGGTCCCTGTCTCCTTTACAGTGTCACGAACCTCCGTCCAGAGTTCATCAGGCACTCTATCTATCAGATCTAGTCCCTTAAATCTATTTCTCACTTCCACTGTATAATCATAAGGGATTTGATTTAGATCATATCTGAATGGTCTAGTGGTTTTCCCTATTTTCTTCAGTTTAAGTCTGAATTTGGCAATAAGGAGTTCATGATCTGATCCACAGTCAGCTCCCGGTCTTGTTTTTGCTAACTGTATAGAGCTTCTTTATCTTTGGCTGCAAAGAATATAATCAATCTGATTTCGGTGTTGACCATCTGGTAATGTCCATGTGTAGAGTCTTCTCTTGTGTTATTGGAAGAGGGTGTTTGCTATGACCAGTGCGTTCTCTTGACAAAACTCTATTAGCCTTTGCCCTGCTTCATTCCATGTGCCAAGGCCAAATTTGCCTGTTATTCCAGGTGTTTGTTGACTTCCTACTTTTGCATTCCGTCCCCTATAATGAAAAGGACATCTTTTTTGGGTGTTAGTTCTAAAAGTTCTTGTAGGTCTTCATAGAACCATTCCCTTTCGGCTTCTTCAGCATTACTGGTTGGGGCATAGGCTTGGACTACTGTAATATTGAATGGTTTGCCTTGGAAATAAACAGAGATCATTCTGTCGTTTTTGAGATTGTATCCAAGTACTGCATTTCAGACTCTTTTGTTGACCATGATGGCTACTCCACTTCTTCTAAGGGATTCCTGCCCACAGTAGTAGATATAATGGTCATCTGAGTTAAATTCACCCATTCCAGTCCATTTGAGTTCACTGATTCCTAGAATGTCGACGTTCACTCTAGCAATCTCCTGTTTGACCACTTCCAATTTGCCTTGATTCATGGACCTAACATTCCAGGTTCCTATGCAATATTGCTCTTTACAGCATCGGACCTTGCTTCTGTCACCAGTCACATCCACAACTGGGTATTGTTTTTGCTTTGGTTCCATCCTTTCATTGTTTCTGGAGTTATTTCTCCACTGATCTCTAGTAGCATATTGGGCACCTACCTACCTGGGGAGTTCCTCATTCAGTGTCCTATCATTTTGCCTTTTCATAATGTTCATGGGGTTCTCAAGGCAAGTATACTGAAGTGGTTTGCCATTCCCTTCTTTAGTGGACCACATTCTGTCAGACCTCTCCACCATGACCAGCCTGTCTTGGGTGGCCCCACACCACGCCAGCTCAGAGCGCCCAGAAGCCACGCCGGCTCCAAGCGTGCCGAAGCCACGCTGCCTCTGTGACCGACCACACGCAGAAGTGTGACCGAGAGGAGCTACCCCATGCCCGAGGCCAGGGACGGTGACTGAGAAGAGCTATCCCTCGACCAAGGTCAGGGGCGGGGCCGAGTGGATCTACCCCACGCCCGAAGACAGGGGTGGCGGCCAAGAGGAGCTACCCCACGTCCAAGTGGCCGCGGCTGCGTGGGCGCAGGAGGGCTGTAATGTTCAAGCTCAGGAGGGGTGGCCGTGAGGAGATAACCCTCATCCAAGGTAAGGTGCAGCGGCTGCGCTTTGCTGGAGCAGCCAAGATGAGATACCCCACGGCCAAGGTAAAAGAAACCCAAATAAGATGGTAGGTATCGCGAGAGGGCATCAGAGGGCAGACACACTGAAATCATAATCATGGAAAACTAGTCAATCTGATCACATGGACCACAGCCTTGTCTAACTCAATGTCGTGTATTACATGGATTGATTTGCTGATATTAAAGAATCCTTGCATCCCTGAGATAAAGTCCACTTGGTCATTGTGTATGATCTTTTTAATATGTTGTTGGATTCTGTTTGCTAGAATTTTGTTAATGATTTTTGCATCTATGTTCATCAGTGATATTGGCCTGTAGTTTTCTTTTTTTGTGGCATCTTTGTCTGGTTTTGGTATTAGGGTGATGGTGGCCTCATAGAATGAGTTTGGAAGTTTACCTTCCTCTGCAATTTTCTGAAACAGTTTGAGTAGGATTGGTGTTAGCTCTTCTCTAAATTTTTGGTAAAATTCAGCTGTGAAGCCATCTGTTCCTGGGCTTTTGTTTGCTGGAAGATTTCTGTTTACAGTTTCAATTTCCGTGCTTGTGATGGGTCTGTTAAGATTATCTATTTCTTCCTGGTTCAGTTTTGGAAAGTTATATTTTTCTAAGAATTTGTCCATTTTTTCCAAGTTGCCCATTTTATTGGCATATAGTTGCCGATAGTAGTCTCTTATGATCCTTTGTATTTCTGTGTTTTCTGTTGTGATTTCTCCATTTTTATTTCAAATTTTGTTTATTTGATTTTTCTCCCTTTGTTTCTTGATGAGTCTGGTTAATGGTTTATCAATTTTATTTATCTTCTCAAAGAACCAGCTTTTAGCTTTGCTGATTTTTGCTATGGTCTCTTTTGTTTCTTTTGCATTTATTTCTGCCCTAATTTTTAAGATTTCTTTCCTTCTACTCACCCTGGTGTTCTTTATTTCTTCCTTTTCTAGTTGCTTTATGTGTAGAGTTAGGTTATTTATTTGACTTTTTTCTTGTTTCTTGAGGTAAGCCTGTATTGCTATAAACCTTCCCGTTAGCACTGATTTTACAGTGTCCCACTAAGATCATGGCATCCGGTCCCATCACTTCATGGCAAATAGATGGGGAAACAGTGGAAACAGTGGCTGACTTTATTTTTCTAGGCTCCAAAATCACTGCAGATGGTGATTGCAGCCATGAAATTAAAAGACGCTTACTCCTTGGAAGGAAAGTTATGACCAACCAAGACAGCATATTAAAAAGTAGAGACGTTACTTTGCCAACAAAGGTCCATCTAGTCAAGGCTATGGTTTATCCAGTCGTCATGTATGGATGTGAGAGTTGGACTATAAAGAAAGCTGAGCGCAGAAGAACTGATGCTTTTGAACTGTGGTGTTGGAGAAGACTCTTGAGAGTCCCTTGGACTGTGAGGAATACCAACCAGTTAATCCTAAAGGAGATCAGTCCTGGGTGTTCATTGGAGGGAATGATGCTGAAGCTGAAACCCCAATACTTTGGCCACCTGATGCAAAGAGCTGACTCATTGGAAAAGACTCTGATGCTGGGAAAGATTGAGGGCAGGAGGAGAAGGGGATGACTGAGGATGAGATGGTTGAATGGCATAACCCACTCAATGGACGTGGGTTTGGGTGGACTTCAGGAGTTGGTGATGGACATGGAGTCCTGGCGTGCTGTGGTTCATGGGATCACAAAGAGTCGGACACGACTGAGTGACTGAACTGAACTGAACTGATAGGTTTTGGGTTGTTGTGTTTCATTTTCGTTCTTTTCTATGCATATTTTGATTTCTTTTTTTTAAATTTCTTCTGTGATTTGTTGGTTATTCAGAAGCGTGTTGTTTAGCCTCCATATGTTGGAATTTTTAATAGGTTTTTTTCCTGTAATTGACATCTAATCTTACTGCATTGT
Source organism: Moschus berezovskii (assembly GCF_049115385.1). Lineage (NCBI taxonomy): Eukaryota > Metazoa > Chordata > Mammalia > Artiodactyla > Moschidae > Moschus > Moschus berezovskii. Next base: position 126,084,911 of record NC_142488.1, on the reverse strand, counting down.
GGTCAGGAAAGATACTTGGAATGATTTCAATTTTTTTGAATTTACCAAGGCTGGATTTATGGCTCAGGATGCGATCTATCCTGGAGAAGGTTCTGTGTGCACTTGAGAAAAAGGTGAAATTCATTTGTTGGGGGTGAAATGTCCTATAGATATCAATTAGGTCTAGCTGTTCCATTGTATCATTTAAAGTTTGTGTTTCCTTGTTAATTTTCTGTTTAGTTGATCTATCCATAGGTGTGAGTGGGGTATTAAAGTCTCCCACTATTATTGTGTTACTGTTAATTTCCCTTTTCATACTTGTTAGCATTTGCCTTACATATTGTGGTGCTCCTATGTTTGGTGCATATATATTTATAATTGTTACATCTTCTTAGATTGATCCTTTGATCATTATGGAGTGTCCTTTGTCTCTTTTCGCAGCCTTTATTTTAAAGTCTGTTTTATCTGATATGAGTATTGCTATTCCTGCTTTCTTTCGGTTTCCATTTGTGTGAAATATCTTTTCCCAGCCCTTCACTTTCAGTCTGTATGTGTCCCTTGTTTTGAGGTAGGTCTCCTGTAGACAGCATATATAGGGGTCTTAGTTTTGTATCCATTCAGTCAGTCTTTGTCTTTGGGTTGGGACATTCAACCCATTTTCATTTAAGGTAATTACTGATAAGTATGATCCCAGTAAGTTGCCATTTACTTTGTTGTTTTGGGTTCGAGTTTATACACCCTTTCTTTGTTTCCTGTCTAGAGAAGATCCTTTAGCATTTGTTGAAGAGCTGGTTTGGTGGTGCTGAATTCTCTCGGCTTTTGCTTGTCTGTAAAGTTTTTTATTTCTCTTTCATATTTGAACGAGATCCTTCCTGGGTACAGTAATCAGGTTTGTAGGTTTTTATTTCTCATCACTTTAAGTATTTCCTGCCATTCCCTTCTGGCCTGAAGAATTTCTATTGAAATATCAACTGTTATCCTTATGGGAATCCCCTTGTGAGTTATTTGTTGTTTTTCCCTTGCTGCTTTTAATATTTGTTCTTTGTGTTTAATCTTTGTTAATTTGATTCATATGTGTCTTGGGGTATTTCACCTTGGGTTTATCCTGTTTGGGACTGTCTGGTTTTCTTGGACTTGGGTGGCTATTCCCTCATTTTAGGGAAGTTTTAAACTATTATCTCCTCAAGTATTTTGTCATGGCCTTTCTTTTTGTCTTCTTCTTCTGGGACTCTTATGGTTCGAATGTTGGAGCGTTTGACATTGTCCCACAGGTCTCTGAGGTTGTCCTCATTTCTTTTAATTCTTTTTTCCTCTCTGCTTCATTTATTTCCCCCATTCTATCTTCCACCTCACTTATCCTATCTTCTACCTCAGTAATTCTTCTGTTGGTTTCCTCCAGAGTCCTTTGATCTCAGTTATTGCATTATTCATTGACTCTTTTTTATTTCTTCTAGGTCCTTGTTAAACATTTCTTGCATCTTCTCAATCCTGATTTCTAGACTATTTATCTGTAACTCCATTTTGTTTTCAAGATTTTGGATTATTTTTACTACCATTATTCTGAATTCTTTTTCAGGTAGACTCCCTATCTCCTCCTCTTTTGTTTGGTTTGGTGGACATTTATCATGTTCCTTTACCTGCTGAATATTTCTCTGCCTTTTCATCTTGTTTGGATTGCTGTGTTTCGGGTGGCCTTTCTGTATGCTGGAAGTTTGTGGTTCCTCTTTATTGTGGAGGTTCTTCCCTGTGGGTGGGGTTGGATGAATGGCTTGTCAAGGTTTCCTGGTTAGGGTAGCTTGTGTCAGTGTTCTGCTGGGTGGAGCTGGAGCTCTTCTTTCTGGAGTGCAATCAAGTGTCCAGTAGTGAGTTTTCAGGTGTTGATGGGTTTGGTGTGACTTTGGGCAGCCTGTATATTAATGCTCAGGGCTATGTTCCTGCGTTGCTGGATAATTAGCGTGGTATGTCTTGCCCTGGAACTTGTTGGCTGTTGGGTGGAGCTTGGTTTCAGTGTAGGTATGGAGGTTTTTGGATGAGCTCTTGTCGATTAATGTTCCCTGGAGTCAGGAGTTTTCTGGTGTTCTCAAGTTTTGGATTTAAGCCTCCTGCTTCTGGTTTTCAGTCTTATTCTTATAGTAGCCTCAATAATTCTCCATCCATACCACACCAATGATAAAATATCCAGTTTAATGGAGAAAAGATTCTCCACAGTGAGGGACACCCAGAGAGGTTCACAGAGTTACATGGAGAATAGGAGAGGGAGGAGGGAGATAGAGGTGACCAGGAGAAGGAAAGGGGGAAGCAAAAGGAGAGAGACAGATCTAGCCAGTAATCAGTTCCCTAAGTGTTCTCCACAGCCTGGAACATACAAAGAGATTCACACAGTTGGTTATAGAAGAGAAGAAGGAGGGAGGAGGTAGAGGTGACCTGGGGGAGAAAAAGGAGAGTCAAAAGGGGGAGAGAGTAATCAAGTCAGTAATCACACTCCTAAGGAAAAATGGGTACTGAAGATTGGATTCTTAAGGTACAAAATTGAGACCAAATACCGAAAAAGCAAAGATTCAAAATCTATAGTAAGGGTTTGACTCTCAAAAATACAATATGAAAAAAACAAAACAAAATCACAAAAACTATGAAAAATGTATATGAAGTTTGCTTTAAAAGTAGGGTGTTCCTGGGGCAGATTCATGTCAATGTATGGCAAAACCAGTACAATATTTAAATGAAAAATAAAAGTAGGGTGTTTAGGTTATAAAAATGAAAATTAAAGGAGTAATAGAGGACTTAAAAATAAAAAAGCATTTTGAGAAAGCAATGGCAACCCACTCCAGTACTCTTGCCTGGAAAATCCCATGGATGGAGGAGCCTGGTAGGCTGCAGTCCGTGGGGTCGCTAAGAGTCAGGCACGACTGAGCGACTTCACTTTCACTTTTCACTTTCACTCATTGGAGAAGGAAATGGCAACCCACTCCAGTGTTCTTGCTTGGAGAATCCCAGGGACAGGGGAGCCTGGTGGGCTGCCGTCTATGGGGTTGCACAGAGTTGGACATGACTGAAGCAACTTAGCAAAAAAAAAAAAAAAAATATATATATATATATATATATATATATATGAATTTCTCTTGAGCTGTTGTGGGCAGTTTGGGGTCAGCTCAGTTTCAGGTAGTTCCTTGTTCCAGCTTATACTTCTCAAGATCTATAGGCCCCTTCCAATGTAATCGGTGCTAACTACAGTTAATCTGTTGTATCTTTTTTAATCTGTTGTACCTGTCATTTCCAAAGCGGTTCCCTCTGTTTATTTTGGCGTCTTCTGTTTGCAGGTCTCTTCCGTGTCTAATTTCCACCCTGACACAAGGGGGCGAAGGTGGTCACTTATTTTCCCTCACTTGTTCAGTTGTGCTGTGGGGAGGGAGGAACACTGCAAACAAATATCACTGGCATGTGTGGGGAGTGCTTGCAGTGTCTTGGCCACACTGGGTTTGCCCCTGCTTACAGTGTGTGGGCTTTCCCAGTCTACACTGCTCAGGCTCCAGGTTGCTCTGCAGGGTAACTGTCTAAAGTGGACCCTGGGTTGCGTGCACTTCCCAGGTCTAAGCCACTCAGGTTCAGGTTCTCGGGTACTCCAGAAAGGTGCAGACTCAGTTGGGCCTGCGTTTTGTGCCCTTCTCAGGTCCGAGCAGCTCAGACGACCAGGTGCTTGGCGAGCGTACTCTCTCCTGGAGGGGGGTGGGATGCATCTTATTGCCTTCCCCATCCCAGCCACTTGGTTTCCTGGCTACGCAGTAGGCACGCCATCCCAGTTGTGCTATGTATCTCCTCTGGGGAGCTGATCTCTGGCTGCGACCCTCCTGGCTGATGTCAACCGTCCAGAATCCCAGGAAGTCTTGGTTAGCAACTGGGAGCCTGCTCACAGTTTGGTAGAGGATGCCGTCTCTGGGGCCAAGATTGCCCCTTTTCAGCTCTGGCTGCTGCCCACCTGCCTCCCTGCCTCTGGCGGGGGATGGGCCAGCCCGCAGCCGGCTAGCTCTCCTCTGGTATTCCTCAGTCCTTTGTTCTGTGAGCGGGCCCAGCAGTGCCTTATGTTAGGGCTTTTCACAGGATAATTCTCTCTCTCTCTCTCTTTTCTCTCTCTCTCTGGCTATCCCACAGTTTGGGTTGCTATCTCATGTTAGCTCCCTCAGATTGCCCTCAGGGCATTCAGGCCCAGTCCTTACCCTAAGCAATGCAGTCTGCCCCTCCCTGTTCAGCCCCCGCTTTCAGGTGGTGAATGCAAGTGTCTGGGTTACTTCTCTGCTGGGAGTTGTTGTTAGGCACGTAATCTGTAGGGTTTATTTATTTATTTATTTTTCCTGCCGATTTTGTTGCCCTCTGAGATTCCAAAACTCCCCACAGACCCACCAGTGAGAGGGTTTCCTGGTGTTTGGAAACTTCTCTTTTAAGACTCCCTTCCTGGGATGGGTCTCCATCCCTAATTCTTTTGTCTCTATTTTTATCTTTTATATTTTGTCCTTACCCCCTTTCAAAGACAATGGGCTGCTTTTCTGGGTGCCTATTGTCCTCTGCCAGTATTCAGAAATTGTTTTGCGGAATTTTCTCAGCGTTCAAATGTTCTATGAATTTGTGGGGGAGAAAGTGGTCTCCCCGTCCTATTCCTCCTTCATCTTAGGACCGCCCCCTTGAGATAATTTCTTATGCAGCAATAAAAACATATACTCTCTGACGCCACACCATATCCTTATGTGTAGTTTTCTATAACTAATTGACTAAAGAAACAAGTCCTGGTTGTAAGTTGTGCACAATTACATAAGCACCACATGTTGGTTTGCTTCTAGAAGAAAAATACTATAAATAATATACAGTTTGATTTCTTGGATTTATACTTGGGCTGAAATGTAGCATATAGGAACAGGCACTTCTTGATCTGTGGAGGGAGGACTTCTGAAAATTTGCTACCGCTAAAAAGTAATGAAGACACTGGCAGATATTGTCAGAATAAAGGGTTTGTAGAACTTTGTAATTAACAAAGCACTTGTAAAACTCTGAATAGCATTTGTTCAAGAAAAATGGCTAAGACAACACTAGCAACAGCAAAATAATAATAAAGCAATCATAACAGCTAACTTTGTGGTGTTTTAAATGGTCTTCTTCCCATCATCTCTTCTGTTCCTTTGCAGCCTTGGAAATCAAAAGACTCACAATTATGGTTGCTCTAAAAAGTGGCAATGTATCAGCTACTGAAGGGGGAGGAAAAGGTTTGGAACTTCCCCAAAACTCCATTCTCAGAGGACTGTCACATTTAAGGTGCCTAGCAACTCCTTGAAAAAGCACTATTCTCAGGACTTGTCCATAATTCAACAGTCTGAGAACTTGCTGTGTGAAAAGCCCGAGTCACTACCTGAAAGTTCAAGGCAGAAATCCTGTATTGCAGTGTTGAATAGAAGGGATGACAATGGGCAATCCTGTCTTGTTTTGATTTTACATGGAGTCCTTCAAATGTTTCTCCCCTAGGAATAACTGCATTGTAGATTTCTGACAGACCCCCCCATCTTAACAAATGCTTTTAATCGTTCCTTATGGATATTTTCTGCATTTTATCACATATGTTTTCTGCATCAATTAGGATGATCATATAACCTTTCTCTTTTTCTGTTACTATAGAGTGCCAGTACTGACTTACTCCCTCAGTTTCAAAGTCATCCTTTTGGCCTGACCTGTGAAAGTGGTTCTGGTTCCTTTAATTTTTTTTTCTTGTGGAAGCAGACACAAAAGTCTGCCTGCAGAGGGCGCCAGAGGTAGGGCTGCTGGGTAGGGGGGCTGGGGAGGGGTGAGGAGCGGAAGCTGGCTCCCGGTTCTAGGCCACTTACTTGTTCAGTTGCTCAGGGTGGAGGTCTCTTTGCTGCTGCTGCTGCTATGTTGCTTCAGTCATGTCGGCGGCAGCATCTCCAGTGCTCAGTGATGTGCAGCTCTTGCCAGTGGCATCTGTGGCCAGGGGCTTCCCTTGAGTCCTCTCAGGCAGTAACACATCTGCTTCTGGTGAGACACTTCCTTGTGTGCTTCCCTACCAGACACCTGAGGAGAATGTATTTCTGGCAGCTTCCCAGGGTGCATTCTAGAAAATTCCACCTGTGAAGCTTTGATGCGTTTACTGCCGTTTTGTGAGTTGCTTCCAGGCTCCTCCATTAAGGTCAGGATTGACAGCACGAATGTGGATTCTTTTTCCGGAGGCTTTCTCTCTGCAAGCAGGAATGTGGATTCTTTTTCCGGGGGCTTTCTCTCTGCCTTGGAGAGTGTCTGTCCCTGGGTGTTCTCCATCCAGGGTGGAGCCCTTCCTAGGGGACCTCCTCAGCTCTGGGGAGACACTGCCTTGTGGGGTGGCTTCAGCCCAGGGGAATGCCATTTCTCGGATGCTTTAGTTCAGCCTTGTCGGGGACAGGGCTGGCCCTGGAGCTCCTGCTCAGTTCTGGGACAGTTCCCTGTGTGCTTTTCCTCACACAGGTGAAGGGATGCTTCCGTGGAAGCTGGGGGAGAGGGGGTGAGTGCTTCTTGGCGGCTGTCCCAGCCCTGAGCGAAGACGTTTCCTGGGAGTGTTACCTCAGGGCTGTGGGTCCCTCTCCTTTGGGGAGCTTTCCCTTAGTGGCGAGAGCCTTTTCTCAGGTGCTCAGATCAGCATGGGGAGCAGTTGTGCTTGGACTGTGTGTCTCTGCTTTGATAAGGCAGTTTTTCCTTATGATCTGCTCGTTGTCCATGGGGACTGTTAGTGGGAGCGCTTGTCTCCATCTTGCGAGGACTTAGGTGCTGTCACAACTGAGGGGGTGCTATTCTGAGGGTGCTCTGAGACTAGGGTGGAACTTGGTTATTCTGGCGCAACCGTGGGGTGGGATACTTTTCCTATGATTTCTATGCCTCAGCCTTAAGGAAGTTCTTTAAAGTTTCAAGTATGGCCTTGGGCATTTTTGTGGGAATCTGGGTTCAGCAATGTATGAAAATTCAAGTTCCACTGTATGCTCAGAAACATTTGTTATAAAGTCAGTCCATAATTTCAGCTACTCTGGTGTGTGTGCAATGAACTCTCATTATGTCTAAACTTGCATTTTCTGCCGAATAATGATTTTTAGGGGGGCTATTCACATATGTCTTTGTGAAGTAGATTTTTAGGTTTTGTACCCATATTTTATTGATATCTTCTTATTTTTAAAATGATTTGTAGTTCTGCATATATTCTGGATTCTATATTTTGAGATATAGACATGAGCATATATATTTAAATATATAATTTTTAGTATCTTCTATAACTATTTTTCTTTTTCACTCTTAAATGTGTCTTGATTAATGGAAAACTTAAGTCCAGGTAATCAATTTATTCTTGATGGTTAGTACTTTTATACCTTTAAACACCTTTGCCTACCCTATACTATGAAGATCACATTCTGAGTTTTCTTCTAGATCTCCTATTCATCTCAATTCAGTGTTTTACAGAATGGAATGTGGTAAGAGTCAAGGTTTATTTTTTCCCTGTAGTTATCAAGTAGACTTATTAAATGGACTATCATTTACACATTGAGTTGTGGCTCGCAGTGTCATAAATCAAGCAATTGTATATTTCCAGATTTATTTCTATATTATAGAATTATAAGAATATGTATTCTATGTCCTCTTCCATTGATGAAAAAAATTGGCCTATCCTTGCTCCAATACCACATATATTAAAAATACTATATCTTTATAGTAAATCTCATATCTGATTCTGTGTGTCTTCCAACTTTGTTCATTTTCTTAAAGATTGTCATGACTATTCACAGCCCTTAAATATCTTCATACATTTTATTATCAGCTTGAAGATTTTCCCCACAACTAACATGATGGAATTTTAAATATGATTGTAATAATCATTTTGGGGAAAAATGACAGTGACTTAATAACAAGTCTTCCAATCCATTAAAAAATTATTTCACTTCATTTACTGAAGTCTTTCTTTTCTCTCAGTGATGTTTTATATTTTTACATATAGTGCTCTAGCACCTCTTTCATTAATTTTTTGGCATTTTATGTTCTTGATACTATTTTTAGTGGTATTTTAAATTCTCTTTCTAATTATTTTTAGTATTATAGTGAAAGACTAGGTTTTTTATTTAGTATTTCCTTTATGTCAAGTCGCTTGGCTTCATTTATTAACTATTTTGCATCCTTTTGACTATTCTATGTGTAGAAAAATGTCATCTGTGAATAATGACACTTTTACTTCTTCCTTTGCAAACCTCATAGCTATTGTCTTTTTGGTGCTACTGCACTTTTTAGTACCTCCATATGTTCTTGAACATATAGTGGGCATCCTGGTCTTGTTTATAAACTCAGGTAGAAAGTGTTTGGTATTATCACCATTAAGTATGATGTTTGCTATAGGATTTTTTTTCTTTAAACATATGGCTTTTTGCTGTAAGATTTTGATTAGGTTATGAAAATTGCCTTCTCTTCTGAGTTGCTGATAATTTTTAATCATGAGTAGATGTTGAACTTGGACTCATTGGACTCATCTTTAAAAATGATCATGTGGGGACTTCCCTGGTGATCTAGTGGTTAAAACTCCACACTTCCATTGCAGGGTCGCCAGTTCGATCCCTGGTCAGGGAACTAAGATCCCACATGCTGCATAGTACAGCCAATAAATAAATAAAAAGGAAATTCAAAAAAACTTCTCTAAAAATGATCATATGATCATTTTAAAAATGTGATTAACACTGATTTTTTAAAATGATTTGTTTATTTATTCTGAGTCTTCATTGCTGTGTGAGGGCTTTCTCTAGTTGTGGAGAGCAGGGGCTACTCTGTAGTTGTGGTATGTGGCCTTCTCACTGTGGTGGCTTCTCTTGTTGTGAAGCACAGGTTCTAGGGTGTGTGGGCTTCAGTAGTTGCTGCTCCAGGGTTCTAGAGCACAGGCTCAATATTGTGGCACATGGGCTTAGTTTTCCCTCAGGATGTGAGATCTTCTTGGAGCAGGGATCAAACCTGTATCCCCTACATGGGTAAGAGGATTATTTTTATTTATTTATTTATTTTAATTGGAGGCTAATTACTTTACAATATTGTAGTGGTTTTTGCCATACATTGACATGAATTAGCCATGGGTGTACATATGTCCCCCATCCTGAACCCCCCTCCCACCTCCCTCCCCTCCTGTCCCTCAGGATAATCTCAGTGCACCAGCCCTGAGAGCCCTGTCTCATGCATCAAACTTGGACTGGTGATCTATTTCATATATGGTAATATACATGTTTCAATGCTATTCTCTCAAATCATCCCACCCTCGCCTTCTCCCACAGAGTCCAAAAGTCTGTTCTTTACATCTGTGTCTCTTTTGCTATCTCACGTATAGGGTCATCGTTACCATCTTTCTAAATTCCATGTATATGCATTAGTATACTGTATTTGTGTTTTTCTTTCTAACTTACTTCACTCTATATAATAGCCTCCAGTTTCATCAACCTCATTAGAACTGATTCAAACGCATTCATTTTAATGGCTGAGTAATATTCCATTCTGTATATGTACCACAGCTTTCTTTTCCATTCATCTGCCAATGGACATCTAGGTTGCTTCCATATCCTGGCTATTGTAAACAGTGCTGCAATGAACATTGGGGTACACGTGTCTCTTTCAATTCTGGTTTCCTCGGTGAACATGCCCAGGAGTGGGATTTCTGGGTCATATGGCAGTTCTATTTCCAGTTTTTTAAGGAATCTCCACACTGTTCTCCATAGTGGCTGTACTAGTTTGCATTCCCACCAACAGTGTAAGAGGGTTCAATAGGAGGGTTCTTAACCACTGAAGCACCAGGGAAGTCCAACACTGAGTGGTTTTTGAATTTGACATGAACCTTGCCTTTCCTAAGGTGTATACTACACCATGTTGGTGTATATCTTTTTCATCAGTTTTTTTTGAGGGAGGTATGTGTGCTAATCTTTGGTCTATAATTTTTGTGTCTATTTTCAAGGAACAGATTTGACTTGTAGTTTTCCTTTCTTCTAATATCTTTGTTAGATGTTTGTATCAGCTTTATATTGACCTCATAAAATGAGTTGAAAACTAGTCCCCTATTTTCTGTTTTCCAAAAGAGTTTGTTAGAACTGGTGTTCAGTCCAGTTCAGTTCAGTCACTCAGTCATGCCCGACTCTTTGAGACCCCATGAATCACAGCACGCCAGGCCTCCCTGTCCATCACCTACTCCTGGAGTTCACTCAAACTCATGTGCATCGAGTTGGTGATGCCATCCAGCCATCTCATCCTCTGTCATCCCCTTCTCCTCCTGCCCCCAATCCCTCCTAGCATCAGGGTCTTTTCCAGTGAGTCAATTCTTCACATGAGGTGACCAAAGTATTGGAGTTTCAGCTTTAGCATCAGTCCTTCCAATGAACACCCAGGACTGATCTCCTTTAGGATGGACTGGTTGGATTGCCTTGCAGTCCAAGGGAGTCTCAAGAGTCTTCTCCAACATCACAGTTCAAAAGCATCAATTCTTCGGCGCTCAGCTTTCTTCACGGTCCAACTCTCACATATATACTTTCAGTGGAAAAGACCCACTGGAAAAACCATAGCCTTGACTAGATGGACCTTTGTTGGCAAGGTAATGTCTCTGCTTTTTAAAATGCTATCTAGGAGCACGGGAAGATGGCGGAGGAATAGGACAGGGTGACCACTTTCTTCCCCACAAAATCAGCAAAAGAACATTTGAACACTGAGTAAATCCCACAAAACAACTTCTGAATACTGGCAGAGGACATCAGGCACTCAGAAAAGCAGCCCATAGTCTTCGAAAGGAGGTAGGAAATAGTGTAAAAGATAAAAAGAGAGACAAAAGAGGGAGGGACAGAGCTCCGTCCCGGGAAGGGTGGCTTAAAAAAAAAAAAGAGAGAAGTTTCCAAACACCTGGAAACACTGGTGAGTGGAACCTCAGAGGGCCACATAACTGGGAGACAAAAGACATAAATAATTAAAACTCACAGACTAAGTGCCCAGAGGAAACGCTCAGCGGAGAAGCGGAGCAGACGCCCGCGCCCCCCACTAGCAGGCGGGGGCTGGGCAGGGAGGCACCGTCGGCGGTGCTTAGAGGGTGAACCGGGCTTGAACGCCCCAGGGCAAACTGAGGGCTCGAACTTAAAATAGTGAAGCAGACGCTGCAGCTAAAAGGCAAAAAGCCTGCGAAAAGCCCCAACCCAAGACTCCGCCAGCCCTGCTCACAGAACAAACCACTGAGCAGAGCTAGCCGGCAGCGGGCGGCCCATCCCCCAGCCCCCGCCGACACAGGCAGGGAGGGCAGCCAGCACTGGAAGGGGCAGCCACGGCCTCAGAGAGGCCTTCCGTGCCAAGCTGCAGGCAGGTTTCCTTGCTGGCCAGGACTTCTTGGGTTCGGGCTGGTTGATATCCACCTGAGAAAGTGCACCAGTTGTACACCCAGAAAACCGAGCGGCAGGGACCGGGAAGGCGATAAGTCGCAGCGACCACGCCCGCCAAATGCCTGGTCACCTAAGCTGCTCGGACCGGGGAAGGCACAAAACGCAGGCCCAGCTAAGTCTGCACCTTTGTGGAGTACCCGAGGACCTGAACCTGAGCCGCTCAGACCTGGGAAGTGCATGCAACCCAGCGCCAGCCGCGGAAAGCTCCCAGCAGAGCAAACTAAAGCCTAAGCAGCATAAACAGGGAAAGCACACACGCCTCGAGCGGGAGCATTCCCAGTGTAGCCGAGACACTGCGAGCACTCCCCACAGACGCCAGGGATATTTGTTAGCTGTATTCCTCCCTCCCCACAGCAGGACTGAACAGGGGAGCCGTGAAAAAAAAAAAAAGTGTCCACCACCGCATCCTGGTGTCAGGATGGGAATTAGACACTGAGGAGACCAGAAAACAGAAGAGCTTTTTTCAACAGAAGGAACTGCCTTGGAAGTAACAGAGGGAGAAGCCTTGAGCCTCCTGCAAGAATGAGACTGAAAACCAGAGGCAGAGGCTTAAGTCCAAACCCTGAGAACACCAGAGATCTCCTGTTCCAGAGAACATTAATTCATAGGTACTCATCAAATGTCTCCATACGTACACTGAAACCAGGCACCACCCAAGGGTCAACAAGTTTCAGTGAAAGACATACCACGCAAACTATCCAGCAACACAGAAGAATAGCACTGAGCTTCAATATACAGGCTGCCCAAAGCCACTCAAAACCCATTGACATCTCACACTCATTACGGGACACTTCATTGCACGCCAGAGAGAAGAAATCCAGCTCCACCCACCAGAACATCGACACAAGCTTCCCTAACCAGGGAACCTTGACAAGTCACCCATCCAACCCCACACACAACGAGGTAACTACATAATAAAGAGAATTCCACAAACTGCCAGAAGACGGAAAGGCCACCCCGAACACAGCAATATAAGCAAGATGAAGAGGCAGAGAAATACCCAGCAAGTAAAGGAACAGGATGAATGCCCACCAACACAAACAAAAGAGGAAGATATAGGGAACCTACGGATAAGAAAGCCTTCCTCAGCAATCAATGCAAAGAAATACAGGAAAACAACAGAATAGGAAAAACAAGAGATCTTTTGAAGAAAATTAGAGATATCAAGGGAACATTTCATGCAAAGATAGGCTCAATAAAGGACAGAAATGGTATGGACCTAACAGAAGCAGATATTAAGAAGAGGTGGCAAGAATACACAGAAGAACTGTACAAAAAAGAGCTTCATGACGAAGATAATAACGATGGCGTGATCACTCACCTGGAGCCAGATATCTTGGAATGTGAAGTCAAGTGGGCCTTAGAGAGCATCACTACGAACAAAGCTAGTGGAGGTGATGGAATTCCGACTGAGCTATTTCAAATCCTGAAAGATGATGCTGTGAAAGTGCTGCACTCAATATGCCAGCAAATTTGGAAAACTCAGCAGTGGCCACAGGATTGGAAAAGGTCAGTCTTCATTCCAATCCGAAAGAGAGGCAATGCCAAAGAATGCTCAAAGTACCGCACAATTGCACTCATCTCGCACGCTAGTAAAGTCATGCTCAAAATTCTCCAAGCCAGGCTTCAGCAGTATGTGAACCATGAACTTCCAGATGTTCAAGCAGGTTTTAGAAAAGGCAGAGGCACCAGAGATCAAATTGCCAACATCCGCTGGATCATGGAGAAAGCAAGAGAGCTCCAGAAAAACGTCTATTTCTGCTTATTGACTATGCCAAAGCCTTTGACTGTGTGGATCACAATAAACTGTGGAACATTCTGAAAGAGATGGGAATCCCAGACCACCTGACCTGCCTCTTGAGAAACCTGTATGCAGGTCAGGAATCAACAGTTAGAACTGGACATGGGACAACAGACTGGTTCCAAATAGGAAAAGGAGTACGTCAAGGTTGTATATTGTCACCCTGCTTATTTAACTTATATGTAGAGTACATCATGAGGAACTCTCGGCTGGAAGAAGGACAAGCTGGAATCATGATTGCTGGGAGAAATATCAATAACCTCAGATATGCAGATGACACCACCCTTATGGCAGAAAGTGAAGAGGAACTCAAAAGCCTCTTGATGAAAGTGAAAGAGGAGAGTGAAAAGGTTGGCTTGAAGCTCAACATTCAGAAAACGAAGATCATGGCATCTGGTCCCATCACTTCATGGGAAATAGATGGAAAAACAGTGGAAACAGTGTCAGACTTTATTTTGGGGGGCTCCAAAATCACTGCAGATGCTGATTGCAACCAGGAAATTAAAAGACGCTTACTCCTTCGAAGGAAAGTTATGACCAACCTGCTGCTGCTGCTGCTGCTGCTGCTGCTAAGTCACTTCAGTCGTGTCCGACTCTGTGTGACCCCATAGACGGAAGCCCACCAGGCTCCCCCGTTCCTGGGATTCTCCAGGCAAGAACACTGGAGTGGGTTGCCATTTCCTTCTCCAATGTGTGAAAGTGGAAAGTGAAAAGTGAAAGTGAAGTCGCTCAGTCGTGTCCGACCCTTAGCGACCCCATGGACTGCAGCCTACCAGGCTCCTCCATCCATGGGATTTCTAGGCAACAGTACTGGAGTGGCCAACCTAGATAGCATATTAAAATTAGAGTCATTACTTTGCCAACAAAGGTCCGTCTAGTCAAGGCTATGGTTTTTCCCATGGTCATATATGGATGTGAGAGTTGGACTGTGAAGAAAGCTGATCGCCGAAGAATTGATGCTTTTGAACTGTGGTGCTGGAGAAGACTCTTGAGAGTCCCTTGGACTTCAAGGAGATCCAACCAGTCCATTCTAAAGGAGATCAATCCTGGGTGTTCATTGGAAGGACTGATGCTAAAGCTGAAACTCCAATACTTTGGCCACCGCATGCGACGAGTTGACTCACTGGAGAAGAGTCTGATGCTAGGAAGAATTGGGGGTGGGAGGAGACGGGGACGACAGAGATTGAGATGGCTGGATGGCATCACCGACTCGATGGATGTGAGTTTGAGTGAACTCCGGGAGTTGGTGATGGACAGGGAGGCCTGGCGTGCTGTGATTCATGGGGTCGCAAATAGTCGGACATGACTGAGCGACTGAACTGAACTGAAGGAAACAAAAGACTTGTACGTAGAAAACTATAAAACACTAGTTAAAGTAATCAAAGAGGACACTAATAGATGGAGAAATATACCATGTTCGTGGATTGGAAGAATAAATATTGTAAAAATGAGTATACTACCCAAAGTATACATTCAGTGCAATCCCTATCAAGTTACCAATGATGTTTTTCACAGAACTAGAACAAATAATCTCACAATTTGTATGGAAATATAAAAAACCTTGAATAGCCAAAGCAATCTTGAAGAAGAAGAATGGAATTGGAGGAATTAACCTGCCAGACTTCAGGCTCTACTACAAAGCCACAGTCATCAAGACAGTATGGTACTGGCATAAAGACAGAAATATAGATCAATGGAACAAAATAGAAAGCCCAGAGATAAATCCACGCACCCATGGACACCTTATCTTTGACAAAGGAGGCAAGAATATAAAATGGAGAAAAGACAGTCTCTTTAACAAGTGGTGCTGGGAAAACTGGTCAGCCACTTTTAAAAGAATGAAACTAGAACACTTCCTAACACCATACACCAAAATAAACTCAAAATGGATTAGAGAGCTAAATGACCAGATTCTATAAAACTCCTAGAGGAGAACGTAGGCAAAACACTCTCCGACATAAATCACAGCAGGATCCTCCATGACCCACCTCCCAGAATATTGGAAATAAAAGCAAAAATGAACAAATGGGACGTAATTAAGATCAAAAGTTTCTTCACAACAAAGGAAACTATAAGCAAGGTGAAAAGACAGCCTTCAGAATGGGAGAAAATAATAGCAAATGAAGCAACTGATAAAGGATTAATCTCCAAAATATACAAGCAGCTCCTGCAGCTCAATTCCAGAAAAATAAATGACCCAATCAAAAAATGGGCCAAAGAACTAAACAGACATTTCTCCAAAGAAGACATACAGATGGCTAACAAACACATGAAAAAATGCTCAGCATCCCTCATAATCAGAGAAATGCAAATCAAAACCACAATGAGATACCATTTCACACCAGTCAGAATGGCTGCTATCCAAAAGTCTACATGCAATAAATGCTGGAGAGGGTGTGGAGAGAAGGGAACCCTCTTACACTGTTGGTGGGAATGCAAACTAGTACAGCCACTATGGAGAACAGTGTGGAGATTCCTCAGAAAACTGGAAATAGAACTGCCATATGATCCAGCAATCGCACTCCTGGGCATACGCACCGAGGAAACCAGAATTGAAAGAGACACATGTACTCTAATGTTCATTGCAACACTGTTTATAATAGCCAGGACATGGAAGCAACCTAGATGTCCATCTGCAGATGAATGGATAAGAAAGCTTTGGTACATATACACAATGGAATATTTTTCAGCCATCAAAAAGAATGCATTTGAATCAGTTCTAATGAGGTGGATGAAACTGGAGCCTATTATACAGAGTGAAGTAAGCCAGAAAGAAAAATATCAATACAGTATACTAACGCATATATATGGAATTTAGAACGATGGTAACCTTAACCCTGTATCTGAGACTGCAAAAGAGACATAGGTATATAGAACAGTCTTTGGGACTCAGTGGGAGAGGGTGAAGGTGGGATGATTGGGAAGAACGGCATTGTAGCATGTATATTATCATATATGAAATGAATCACCAGTCCAGGTTCGACGCATGATACAGGATGCTTGGGGCTGCTGCACGGGGATGACCTGGAGGGAGGATATGGGGAAGAGGGAGGTGGGAGGGGGGTTCAAGAAGGGGAACACATGTACACCCAGGGCAGATTCATGTCAGTGTATGGCAAAACCAACCAATGTATTAATATAAGGTAATTTGCCTCCAATAACATTTAAAAAAATTTTTTTAAAAGCTATCTAGGTTGGTCATAACTTTCCTTCCAAGGAGTAAGCGTCTTTTAATTTCATGGTTGCAATCACCATCTGCAGTGATTTTGGAGCCTCCAAAAATAAAGTCTGACCCTGTTTCCACTGTTTCCCCATCTATTTCCCATGAAGTGATAGGACCAGATGCCATGACCTTAGTTTTCTGAACGTTGAGCTTTAAGCCAACTTTTTCACTCTCCTCTTTCACTTTCATCAAGAGGCTTTTGAGTTCCTCTTCACTTTCTGCCATAAGGGTGGTGTCATCTGCATATCTGAGGTTATTGATATTTCTCCCTGCAATCTTGATTCTAGCTGGTGCTTCTTCCAGCCCAGCATTTCTCATGATGTACTCTGCATATAAGTTAAATAAGTTAGGTCCTCCTAAATGGTTGGAGGACTCCTCAGGGATGCCTTCTGGATAATAAGGTTTTTCATTTTTTTTTTTATTCATAGTTTTACCAGATACAGGAGCACTCATTTTCTATTTCTTGTTTGGTAAATTTTGGCAAGCTTTATTTTTCCATAGGTATGTTTAGTTCATCTCAGTTTTTACATCTGAAATGAAGTCATTCATAGTATGCCCTCCATTAAGAAAACCTCTAATGGATCTATGGTATGTCTCCTTTTCATTCTTAGTATTGTTAATTTTTGGGTAAATGTAACCTAGATCAGTTTTACCTGAGGTTTCTCCGTGTTATTATTTTTGTTTTTCAAACATCGTATTTCTGACTGTTCTTTTACCATTTTTAAACTGGGCTTTGGAAATCAGCACATTCTAATGCCCTCTTTACCACAGTAATTGATTCAAGTATAATAATGTGAACTGAAAAGTCCAGTCACAGTAAATCTTCAGATTTCTACTGGGAATGCTAAGACAAGGACATACCTGTTTTTTCCTGCTAGATATGATTGAAGTAGCATGTAATTCAGGAGCCTCTGACATCCCAAATGGGATGAAAGTGTCATCAAATAAATCAGATGGGAATGATGGAAAAAGACTAGGCTCTTGAGGGCAAGCCTGGCGTAAAGCTAATCTTCAGGTGTGTGTTGAACTGTTGTATCATTTTAGCCAAAATGGGTGGAGTGTTCTGCTCCTGCAATTGAAAGCATCTATGCAAACCACATAGATAAACCACAGTGTTCACTGTGGAAAGGAAAAAGGAAAAAAAATAATTTGAAAATCACCAGTCATTCTAACAACTACTTTACTTATCTTTTTTGGCTGTGCTGAATTTTTCTTGCTATGAGGGCTTTTCTTTAGGTGCAGCAAGCCAGGGCTACTTTCTAGTTGCAATGCATGAACTTCTTATTGCGGTGGCTTCTTTTATTGCAGAGCACAGGCTTTAGGGCAAGTGGGCTTCAGTAGCTGGGAAGAGTGGGCTCAGTAGTTGTAGCTCCCAGGCTGTAGAGCACAGACTAAATAGTTGTGGCACACAAGTTGTTGCTCTGCTGCATGTGGGATCTTTCTGGACCAGGGATCAAGCTGCGTCTCTTGCATTGGCAGACAGATTCTTTACCACTGAGCCACCAGGGAAGCCCCAACAAAACCACTTTTAACATTAAATATTATGAAAGGCTGGAGTGTCATCATAAAAAGTCAGTGTTCTTTTTATACTGTTATCTCAGCTTTAAGAAATTCTGCCTACAAAAGCTCCCCTCTGGCACTGAAACTGCACAATGCAGAGACTGGAGAAAAGCTCTCAGAGAGGTGTTACTTTCTGCTTTTACATAAGCAGATCCAATGTGAGGTCCCAGGCAGGAGCATAAAGAAACCAAGGGAGTGATGAACTCCTCTGTTGGGCTTGGGGTCATGTTTGAGGATTGTTAAGCCTCCTGTGCTGGTCAGCATTCAACAATTTAGCCCAGGCTCTGACCTTCAGCAGTTTGGGTTCAAAATGCAATTTCTGTAGTTTCCTAGGGAATGATAATTCTCAGAAGGATGGAGTCACACTCTGAAACCTCACGTAGGATGGATTGATATATAAGCATATCAGTATTGGAGTGAGAAATGTAGTAGTAAGCAGACTGAAATTTATTTTCACTATTCAATCCTGTTTTCCTAGTTCCCTTTTAAAACATAGTTGAACACACCACATGGGGCCTTATTGTACTGATTTCAGTTACATTCACGTTCTTTTTGGCTGTTCTAAATGCTAACCACCTCCTTTACTCATCTCAACTCTTTCATAAGGCAGTACTCTTCCAAGTACAGAGATTTTGATTAACAGAGTTTATTTAAGGCTGACTGCTTTTGACCTGGGGGAAAGCTCCTCTACTGCCAAGACATCCCACCAATTACAGGAATCTGCAAATGCTGGTTCCTCCTTAACCCAAAATCTTTGCTTTGTTAATTTGTCCCTGGGTTTTTGCCAAAATTTTAGCATCTTGGAAGATAAAAATAAGTTAGTAAATGTAAAGCAATTAGAAGACAACCTGAAAGTGAAGTGGAAGTGTTAGTTGCTCAGTTGTGTCCGACTCTTTGCGACCCCATGGACTGTAGCCTGCCAGGCTCTTCTGTCCATGGAATTCTCCAGGCAAGAATACTGGAGTGGGTTGCCATTCCCTTTTCCAGGGGCTCTTCCCAACCCAGGGATAGAACCCTGGTCTCCTGCATTGCAGGCAGATTCTTTACCATCTGAGCCACCCTGGAAGCCCAGAAGAGAACCTAACCGGTATTAAATAAACCACGAAAATAACTTCCCCCTTTTGCAGTCCTCTTTAATGAGAAATGTAAATGGTTCAGAAAGATGTTTATCATGACTTTATTAAAATAGCAATGTTGCACATTCTCGAGTTTATCCTTGGGTGATAAGAACTTTAAGTTAGTATTTCATACCAGGACATCTCATCTTTATCTACTGCCAGCATTGAGTAGTGCCTGTCATGCAGCTCTGAGATTGACATTTGAACCTCTGTGTGATTGGAAGCGGGTGGATTGAATATTCCTACTACTCTTGCCTTCACCATCTACAAGTTTCAGTCTGTAAAGTTTCAGCCAATATTTGTTAGTGATGAGTTTAAATCAAATAGGGAAAAGAAATGGAATTATTTCTCCTAATAATGGTTGACAGAATGGTTTATATTTCCTCAAAGAGGTAATCATGAGTTTATTCAATCCTGGCTAATGAGATTCACTCATTCCACAAGCATCCTGATTAATCATGTACTGTGTTTGCCTCTGAACTGTGCTCATATTACCTTCCTCCTTTTTTCATTTTCACTGGACTAAAAACAGGTTGCTTTTCCTGAGAGTAACCTGTTGGCGCATGGTAACCTTGACCCATAATAAAATTCATATTAATGATACAAATGAATGTTATGTATACACACATTTATATATATGTAGACTGCAATTTTTAATGGTACTTTTTATCATTAATGGAGTATGTTTATTGAAGTTTTCAGGAAATGATGACTGATGAACCAGAGAAGTTTGCTGTAGAGCCTAAAAAACAAAAGAAACATCATGGAGAACCCAGGAGTCCTTCCTCATCTAAGAGGTCAAGTGTGGCATTGCTGTCAATGAAACAAGAAAGAGACGACAATCCCATCTTGGGGCCTCATTCTTGTCTATGAAAGATGGTGAGGATACTTATCCTCAATTCCTCTTTGTGATCTTACCCAGGAGAGTCTGCCTCTGCCTTCTCTACTCCATTGGAGCTAATCTCATTAGGGTCACCAGTTTTGGTTGACTACTGTCAATTTCTCAGCCACATTTTAAGAATAATTTTATTTATTTTTGGCTGTGCTGGGTCTTCATTGCTGTGCACAGCTTTCTCTAGTTGTGGTAAGGGAGGGCTACTCTCTAGTTGTGTGTGGGCTTCTCATTGCAGTGGCTTCTCTTGTGGAGCACAGGCTCTTGGTGTGGCACGTGGGCTCTAGAGCACAGGCACAATAGTTGTGGTGCATAGGCTCAGTTGCTCTGTGCCATGCGAGATCCTCCTGGACCAGGGATCGAACCTGTTTCTCCTGCATTTGCAGGCAGGTTGTTAACCACTGGACCACCAGAGAAACCTTGTCATCCACATTTGATACGTATGTTCAACCACTCCTTTACAGAAAGATTCTTTGATTCTTTTACTCTACAGTCTACTGTTTTTTTCTTCTTTATTGGATGCACTTTTTCATTCTTTTTTCTGCTTTTTTCCCTCCAAATATTCTCAAATCCCACCATTTTTCTCTATCCCTTAGCCCACACTGCTGAATTGCTCACCAAGCTACTACAGCATAATTTCTTCACCCATGTCCCTATTTTCCAACTTCCCTCTGCCAGCCCATTTTCTGACCTGCAGCCAAAGTGATCATGTCAACACAGAAATCAGGATGCATGCCACATCCATGCTGAAAACTCATCATCACTTTTACTAGGCACTCAGAGCACAGTCTGAACTGCTGACTCTGGTCCACTAGCTCTGCATGACCTGGCCCTGCCATCCTTTCCTAATGCGTGTCCTATTGTCTCCTCCTTGGTCTCTCTGCCTTTGTCCTCTGCTCTGTGGCCCCTGGCCAGTCCCCTCCCCGGGGCCCTGTGTATGCCCTTACCTCAGCCTGGAAGTCTTCCTATGTTTGTGCACAGGCTGGCTCTCTCCTCCTCCAGCTCCTGCTCTCTGTCCCATCCCAGCTTACTTCTTCCCTAACACAAATTCAAACTATAATTATTTCACTTGCTCATTTTGAACTTACTGACTTCTGAGAATTTTTCAGTTCTGAGATTTCTCCATGGTCTATTCTCCTACTATGAAATAAATAATTTTAGAAACCGAGGAGCACATGAATGTCCATGTAGGGTTGATGTAAGACACCTAATTGTAGTTCAATCTTTATATTAGGTTTCCAGAAGCCTCTGTCATTCACAGTATCCATGAAGAGGGGAGGGAAAGTGGTCATACCCCACTTGATGGCTTCTTCTCAAAATCTGGTTCACCAGAGCTTATGAATATGGTAAGAGATGGTATCCCACCCAACCAATTAGATGCTCTATCCAGTGACTTAACCAGCTTCAGCTGAGGTGGGCTGATTCACAAACCTTCTAGTAATGCCCTCTAGGAGGACTCATTACCAGCTGTCTCTCTACAGATGACCAAAAAGCCATTGCAATGTCTCCACTTGGAATGATGCCCCCAAAACCATCATTACGTCCAGAGGAAACCAGTGCTGATATAAAACATCAATTAAGGAAGGAAATTCGACAGTTTGGACAAAGTATGTTGTATAACAGTTTCTATCATACCATTGGAAGACTCTCATTCTGTGATTTAGAATAGATTGAACATATCTCTTAAGGCTCATTAGTTCCCAGAAATGGGCTTTCACATAATTTAGAATGATTCCTTTATAGTTTGACTAAAATGTTATAAAATAACATATTTTTCTCTTTGTTTTCCTTTTTTCTCTTTCTTTTCCTTTTTTACTCCTACTTGGTTATTGTTTACAAAAGTTTTATTATTAGTTATATTCAGTTGTCTTGATTTAAACATGAAAAATACATATATTGTGTAACATTCTAGTTTATGAAAAATGGTTAATGAGTTTATTGGATACACCAAGACTGAATTCTAACTCAACTTTATATTTGAGAACTACTGAAAGTTTATTTTTTAAATATTTTCAGAATATGAAAAAATCTTCAAATTGCTTAAAGAGCAAGGACCTCCAGAAGTAAGGAAACGATTTGTTGAATTTGCCATCAAGGAAGCAGCAAGGTGAGTGTAAAGAAGAACTCTCCATTGTTTTTAAGGAGTTGGGCCCAATGCAGTGCTTGGGTGAGACGTGGTTACAGCCCTGCCTGGTATTTCTCAGACCCGAGTCCTTTGTGAGAGTTAAAGTTGTCTCCATAGTTATTTAGGTTTATATTATCTGAGTCCATCTCATTCTTCCAAGCTCCTCTTCTCACCAGAGTTTGATTGGGCCTTGAACCTCAGTTGACATTCTATATTTGCTGGATTGTCTCTTACCATCAGTGTCCATTCATATTCTTTTGTAAAATTAAGCTCCTCTTTCTGTTCCCTACAGTGCTCCTTCATGATAGTTTCTTCGCATGTCTCTTGGTTAATGACTTGTCTCTATTTTCAGATTTAAAAGAGGGTACTTAATCAAGCACCTCTAGATAATACTAGAAAAAATATATTCTGACCATTTTCTCAACAAAGACACTTGCATTCCAAGCATATAATCCTGTTATCATCATGATCAATAAGAAATAATGAAGAAGATTGCTGTCTTCTGGAATGGAGTGGAATGTTGTTAAAGACTCTCAGCATGTATTTGGTTAACAAAATTGTCTCCAGAGGCTAAGAAAAAGCATTGGAAATTTAATGTTATAAATTTCTGTTAGTAAAAGCTGGGCATTTGCCCTAAGCATTTTATTTGAATGAATAATTTGTTGTTTGTCTTCTCACCTGAGGTGGGGGTGTTATTAAATCATCCAGTAAATACTGTTACAATTCTGGTTTCTTCAGCATGTCACCATGTGTAGCTGGTATTTATTACTGCACCCTTTCCCTATCCATTTCTTATTTTTTCTCCCGAGGCAGCACTGAGGCAAAACTCAGCTGGTTTTGGTGCTTGGCTTGATGGAGGACTCAAACCTCAGTTACAAAAGGGTCTGGACCATTAGATATCCTCCCAGAGTTGAGTTTTAATTTCTCATTAACTCTAATCACAAAATATGAAAGTACTAAGAAGAGCTCTAGACATTCTGCACATATCTTAGACCCTGTGTAGTTGCAACACAATTTCCTTTGATAGTCAGGTTCCATCATTCCATACTATAGAGGAACTCCATTTTTTTTTTTGATTTGGTTTGATTTTTTGTTCATTTACCTTTTTATTTTAAACCTCTTTATTTTATATTGGCATATAGCCAATTAACAATGTTGTGATAGTTTCAAGTGGACAGCAAAGGGACTCAGTCATAAAAACATATACATATATCCTTGTGTGCATGCATGCTAAGTTGCTTCAGTCATGTCCAACTCTTTGTGACCCTACACATAGCATGCCAGACTCCTCTGTCCATGGGATTCTCTAGGCAAGAATACTGAAGTGGATTGCCATGCCATCTTCCAGGGGATCTTCCTGACTCAGGGATCGAACCCACCTCTCCTGTGGCTCATGCATTGTGGGTGGATTCTTTACCACTGAGCCACCGGGGAAGCTCCATATATGTATCCATTCTCCCCGAAGGCCTATTTCATGATAACCCTCATTTAACAGGTTAGAGAACCAGTGTGAGAATTTTATCATTTTCTGAATATGTTTATACAGTTATACATTCTGAATCTAAGGAAATAAGCAGAGGGTAGATTCAGGGACTAACCACTGAGATGGACATGAGGTAAAACCACATTGATTCCACAACTTATGTAAGCCCAAACATCAGTGTTAGTTCAGAGCTGGTATTGAATAATCTCTTAGAATTCTGATGACTTGAAGTTCCAACTTTGCACAGCCTCCTTGTCACTGGCCACAGGTCCATTTGGAGAAAGTTGGGACAGTGATATTTGGCAGTGTAGCATGACCTTGCTCAAGGGCAAGCTGCAGTCATGGTGATCAACAGAGAAGACCCATCACAGAGCTCTTCACAGATGCCTAGGCTCCCCTTGGAAATCAGTATACCACTGCCTTGGTGAAAGTTGTGTTCTTTGGATATCCTGAGGTGAACGAGCACATATTATGTGATAACTTCACTCTAATGTTCCAGTCTTCCTAAACCTTTGGATGTCTCACTCTGCAGTGTGTCAGGGAAGTTCCTGCATTTCTCTGAGTCCTCTGGGGCTTTTTCAATCAACAAACTACAATGGAGTAAATGTTCATGTACCTCCCAAGAAAATGTCAAAACCCTAACCTCTAATGTGATGGTATCTGGAGGTGGGACCTTTGGGAGGTGATTGGGTCACAAGGGTGGAGCCATCATGAATGGAATTACTAACCTTATAAAAGAGACCCTGGAGAGCTCCCTTCCCCCTTCCAACACATGGGAACTATAGTGAGAAGTGGGCCTTCTATGAACCTGGACGTGGACTTTGACCAGACAAGCTGCTGCTGCCTTGATCTTGGGCTTTGGGAGCTCCAGACCTGTGATGTTTGTTGTGCAAGCTATCCAGCCTCTTATATTTTACTAGAGCATCCTGAATAGACTGAGGCACCAGCTTCACAAACTCTGAGAGGCTTTCTTAACCCCGACACCAAAACATTTAATCCAGAGTCTCAGGTTAATAAGCCCATATATGAAAACTTTGGTCTGACTAAACTGTATTTTCCTTCTACCTCCACCTCACTGTAAAGAACTATTTACACATGAATTCCACAGAATTCTGCCTGTACACATTTTGAAATTTATGTAGTTCCTTTGGCAAATTCTGTACCTCTGCAAGGGTCACACTTTACATCATACTTGGTGGCCTGTGGGAGTTTGAGGCTTCTCACAGGATTTTGAAGGAAAGAGAGATGGTGGATGCAATTTTTGAGGAAGATCAGCCGTGCCCTGCAAGGCTGCTCCTTCAGGCCAGAGGATCACTGATTCTTCAAGCAAAGGAAAAGTCACCTCTGACAGAAGTTTTGCTTCTACTGGCAAATCACCTCACAGAATTTAGGGGTTCCAATATCCGGTTTCATCAGAGTCTGTGCCTGAGTCCCATTCCCCTTTTTGGGGTCCCATTCATTTCTAACTAGTGCCCTAAGATTAACGGAGGAGATCTTGAGAACTTGAGAATTCAGTTTGTGTTGTAGTTCAGCCAACCATAGCATTAGACTTCGGGTTTGGTTTTCCCACCTCTTGGCCCTGGGGCTATAAGAGATTACAGTAATTAGTAGAAACTTTCGAGTCCTTTATGTAGATCTTCAAATGAGACTTTAAGGACCTGAGCATATTTTTTTTCTTCCCTAAATTATCCAGCAGATTTAGAAGCAGCTGGTTATCTCCATTACACTCCTTATTTTGACTGAAATGGTCACAAATAGCATCTACTTACTCACTTGTACCTTTGCCTTTCATAGGGACTTGATTATAGGTATCCAAATATGGTAATTTGAGAAACCCCTTTGCTACTTATTGCAATGGACTACCAGTCCCCTTTAAACTCAGGATAAAAAGTTACTAATGACTTTAATCTGATTAAAGAAGGAATTCCAGAAACACAGAACAATCTCAAAGAATTCACCCTTAATGTCTTCTCTAGAACCTCTTTCAATACCAAAATCTAAGTCAGGCTTCAGCTAGAAAAGGAGAACCAGTAGGAGGTGTGTGTGTGTGTGTGTGTGTGTGCGCATGCATGCATGCGTGTGTGGTATGGATTCATCACAGAGAACTGACTTATGCAATGGTAGGAGCTTGTTCAGCCATCTCCATAAAACTGTTGTCTCTTCATCTGATGCTGAAGCAGCTCAGACATTCAGGAAGAAAGGTCACAGCCAGGCTGAACCCCACATATATGAGCTAGAACTCCCCACAAAGATTTAATTAAGACACATATCTTTTCCTTTGCTCTGACCTTGGGAAAGAGGATACTTTGAAGAAACCTGAGCCTGGCAGAACTCAAGCACTTTCCTCCTTTCTCAGCTTAGGTGTCTCCTCCTCAGAAAGGCCTCCCCTGACTACCAAATTCACAGTACCATTCACTTGTTTTCCTCCTCTTCACCTGACTTCAACTTTTTTTCAGAGTACTTGACAGAAGCTCTGGTTGTCTGGTGTCTTTATCTCCCAACTGGAAAGTAAGATCCGTGAGCGAGTGTTGGTTCACTGTGATTTCACACCTAGATAAGTACCTGGTATTTTGAAAATATCTAATAAACTTTAAATGAGCTATTTTTTAAATCCTCACAATAAGCCTAACAGGTCAATGCTGTCATGACCCTCAGATGACATAAGAGGATGTGGAAACATTAAGAGGTTAGCTAAGTAGCCCAGGGCACGAGCACATCAGGGTTTCCCTGGATCTATGACTCATTGCGCAGCTCTGTCTTGAGCTCGAGCTTCTTCCTCTCCTCCTCGGGTAGTGTTGCCCTCAGACTGCAGGCTTAGGCTTCCCTGGTCCACAGCATCCCATTGGTCCCTGTTTGTCATGTGACCCTGGATACATCACACGCTCTGCTCACCTTCCTTCCCTGACAGGAGCACCCAGGGGAGGGAGGACCTAGGTGTCATCTGCCTCAGCCCTTCAGCTCTGATGACTCTAAGTAACTGCTGTCCCGTCAGGCTGGGTGAAACTTCTCTCATTCAGTTAATCTCTGGCTCATAGAATCTGTTTTCTCTGTCCCCCAAATTAGATCACTATTTATAGAATCTGTTTTCTCTGTCCCCCAAATTAGATCACTAATCATCAGTGAATGACCCACCTTGAACTTCTCTCTGTCCCAGGCCTTGTTGCCTTTCCTAGGTACTGGGTCATGACCATTTCTGGCCTGGGAGAACGCTGACTGATAACATATTAATAATACATGCCAGGATTGGCTGTGGCTTCTTAACCTTCATGCTCACCTCAACCCGGCAGTATCTCTTGAGTCAGGGCCATGATTTACACTTAAGTCCTCCAGGGTTCATGTCATTGCCCAAGGTCAGGAGAACTGGTTGTCAGCTGAAGCCAGACTTATACCCCAGTGTCTTCACTCCACACACACACATACATACACACACACATATATTCTTTTTCAGATTCTTTTCCATTATAGGTTATTATAAGATATTGAATAGAGTTCCCTGTGCTATACGGTAGGTCCTTGTTTCTTATTATTTTATATATAGTATCAACCCACTCCAGTGTTCTTGCCTGGAGAATCCCAGGGACGGGGGAGCCTGTTGGGCTGCCGTCTGTGGGGTCGCACAGAGTCGGACACGACTGAAGTGACTTAGCAGCAGCAGCAGCAATGTTAAAAAAAAAAAAATTGCCCCTGGGAGAAACTTAGAATGCCAACTCAACTAGAAACACCTTTCCCAGGCAAATTAGGAACCTTTTGAAGATCATCATTTAGAACCAGAGTCCTGACAGGACCTAACTTCTAACGGAATATTTTGAGTTGCAAATAGGTAATGTATCCCTTTAACTGCTAAGCATTACAACCTCTTCAAGGAAGGCCTGATAAGGGACATACATATACCTATGGCTGATTCATGTTGATGCTTAGCAGAAGCCACGACTGAAGTGACTTAGCAGCAGCAGCAGCAGCAGTAGCAGCAGCAGTGTGTATATGTTAATCCCAAACTCCTAACTTAAACCCTCCTGCTCCCCTGCCACCACTATCACTTTGGTAACCATTAGTTTGTTTTTGATGTCTATTTGTTTTGTAAATAAGTTCATTTATATAATTTTTAGATTCCACATATAATTGATCAAACATGATTTGTCTTTGTACTTACTTCACTTAGTATGATATATGATAACCTCTAGGCCCATTCATGATGCTGCAAATGGCATTATTTCATTTTTATGGCTGAATAATATTCCATTATTATAAATATGTAGATAATGGAATAATGTATATATATACATATATACATACCACATCTTCTTTATCCATTCATCTGTCGATGGACAGATTAGGTTGCTTCCATGTCTTGTGTGCGAGCTAAGTCACTTCAGTCATGTCTGACTCTTTGTGATCCTATGGACTGTAACCTACCAGGCTCCTCTGTCCATGGAATTCTCCAGGAAGAATACTGGAGTAGGTTACCATGCCCTCCTCTAGGGCTTCCATGTCTTAGCTATTATAAATTACACTACAATAAACACTGGGGTGCATGTGTCTTTTCGTTTTGTTTTTATTTTTATTGGAGGCTAATTATTTTACAATATTATATTGGTTGGTTTTGCCATACATTGATATGAATCTGCCCCGGGTGTACATGAGTTCCCCTTCCTGAACCCCCCTCCCACCTCCCTCCTCCCCTTATCCTCCCTCTGGGTCATCCCCGCACACCAGCCCCGAGCATCCTGTAACATGCATCGACCCTGAACTGGCGATTTGTTTCACATATGATAATATACATGTTTCAATGCCATTCTCCCAAATCATCCCACCCTCACCCTCTCCCACAGAGTCCCAAAGACTGTTCTATACACCTGTGTCTCTTTTGCTGTCTCATATACAGGGTTACTGGGAAAACTGGTCAGCCACTTGTAAAAGAATGAAACTAGAACACTTCCTAACACCATACACAAAAAGAAACTCAAAATGGATTAAAGATCTAAATGTAAGACCAGAAACTATAAAACTCCTAGAGGAGAACATTGTCAAAACACTCACCAACATAAATCACAGCAGGATCCTCCATGACCCACCTCCCAGAATATTGGAAATAAAAGCAAAAATAAACAAATGGGACCTAATTAAAATCAAAAGCTTCTGCACAGCAAAGGAAACCATAAGCAAGGTGAAAAGACAGCCTTCAGAATGGGAGAAAATAATAGCAAATGAAACAACTGACAAAGAATTAACCTATAAAATATACAAGCAGCTCCTGCAGCATGTGTCTTTTTGAAGTATGGTTTTCTTCAGATATATGCCCAGGAGTGAGATTACTAAATCATATGGTAGCTTAATTGTTAGTTTTGTAAGGAACCTCCATACTGTTTTCCATAGCGGCTGCACCAATTTACATTCCCACCAACAGTGTAGGAGGGTTCCCTTTTCTCTACACTCTCTTCAGAATTGTTATTTGTAGACTTTTTGATGATGGCCATTCTAACTGGTGTGGGAATGCACACCTCAAACCTCATCATAGGTTTGATTTGCATTTCTCCGATAATTGGAGACATTGAATATCTTTTCATGTGTGTATTGGCCATCTGTATGTCTTCTTTGGAGAAATGTCTACTAAGATCATCAGTCCAGTTTTTTATTGGATTGGATATTTTAGGGGTGGTATTGAGCTGTATTAACTGTTATATATTTTGTAAATTAATCCCTATCAGTTGCATCATTTGCAAATATTCTCTTCCATTCTATAGGTTGTCTTTTCATTTTGTCTATGATTTTCTTTGCTGTGCAAAAGCTTTTAAGTTTAATTACAATGTTTATCTTAAGTACAGCAGAATTTATGTGTTAAATAAAATTGTCATAGCAGTAAAAAGTATTAAAATGAGATTGTTAGAGTATTAATGGAAAAAGCCATATCACTGTTGACACAGTAATTTAAAAGGGATTGCTTCACTGCCTTTATAATTTTAAAAATATGTTTGTTAAACATCCTGTCAGAAGAGAGTCATCTTCAGTATTACAGATACCTGTACTGTTGTGTTAAGATTCACCTGTACTTTGGAATCTTCATGAAACATACTTTCTTTTGGAATACATTTCATTGCTAAGATAGTTTAAACATTGCTTTCACCTCAATATATAAATACTATTGTTTTGCTTGTTTTTCTTTCAGTGCCACCAAAATAAAACTTATTTTGCATTAAATAAATCCCACCACAGCAGTAATCATGTTAGAGATTGATTAAATAACCAGAAGACTGGAATCTTGAAGGGCACATTGAGAATCCTGCCTACCACTCAAGCCAGAAGTGGATAGCTGCATCAGTCCAGTCCACTTTGGGACAGCCTGGAAGGACATGGTGAAGGGTAATCCTCCCAGGGAAGAACTTTGAGCAGTGCACTTGTCGTTCCTTCTGCCATGAGAGATGGCCACAAGTATGAGTGCATAGCTATGCCTAGGTCATGTCCATTTCATTGGCCGAGGGGTTGAGGGCTTTGAGGATACGTAGTTGAACATTTGGGACAAGGAGGTCCAAGGGAAAAGTATGTGGATACACCTGTCCAAATGGATACATGATATGAAGATACTTGTGTCTTGTGAGAATTCTCCGTAAATAAGCTTACCAGAGCAGAATTTTAATAATCTGATGGATAGGGTATTCATCATCTAGACATCAATCAGCTTCCTCCTCCAGCATTCAGGTCATCACCCAGTGGGTTCAAGAACCAAGTGGCCAAGGTGGCAGGGATGGAGATTATGCTTGAAGTAATTCTAGAAAGCAGTTTGTTTTTTCTGCCATAGTCGATTCATAGGTCTTGAAATCAAGGGGTAGCGCTGGAAGTGCCTCCTCTCACCGCTGCTGCTGTTGCTGCTAAGTTGCTTCAGTCATGTCTGACTCTGTGCAACCCCATAGACGGCAGCCCGCCAGGCTCCCCCATCCCTTGGATTCTCCAGGCAAGAACACCGGAGTGGGTTGCCATTTCCTTCTCCAAGGCATGAAAGTGAAAAATGAAAGTGAAGTCTCTCAGTTGTGTCCGAATCTTAGCGACCCCATGGACTGCAACCCACCAGGCTCCACTGTCCATGGGATTTTCCAGACAAGAGTCCTGGAGTAGGGTGCCTCCTCTCACTACTTATCCCTAAAATGCTTCCCATCCTGTTACTTTGTTTTAGTGAACCAGAGATCTTAGTCCACTAAGGAACATAACAGTGATGACATTGATATGGAATTCAAACTGTCAGCTAGCCATTTTGGTCCCCTCATCCCTTTCAATCAAGAGGCGAAGAAGGGGATCCCCTAAAGACCAGGGTAATGGAACCTGACAATGAAAGGGTTTGGGGGTTCCTACTATACAAAGGGCTAAAGGAGTATACCCAACATTGCTAAAGAGCTGAGCACTCACGTCTTCTGATTAAAGTTTATGGAAAACGATAACCCATTGAAGGCAAGACATCTAGCCCAGACCCTTCAACAATTAAGATTTAATCATTCTACAAGGCAAAGAACCATGACCAACTGTAGGGCTGCCTCCGGGCAAAAGGAATAAGAAATGAGTAGTGAAAGAGAGCAGTTATAATACCAGCTAAAACTATTGGACCTGCTGCCAGGACTGTACATTTAGCTTAATGTGTTAATAACATTCCCCTCGTCAGGTAGGAGGACAAAGACAGACAGCAAGCTATACTTTCACCGGAAGTTCTTAGGGCAATAGCCCAGCTTTTACTGACAGAGAACCATAAAATTGAAAGGCTCCACTGCTTTTTTTCTTAGCCTCTAGAAGGGCAGTTTTCTTGACAACAATATTTTAAGATGCTTCAGCAGCATCTCATCCCACCATGCAGCATAGAAAATGTGCACTTGCTTCTCTGTTCTTTGCAAGAACACAGTTATCTATTTTTCTTGTGATTAACATTTTTTGCTCCGGCGGTCGGATTCAACTTTTTCTAGGACTTTTTCAAGTTGCTGAATTAAGACCACTCTTTTAAACCTGAAAATAAAGAGGCATTGAATTAACCAGAAGATATTTAAGCATCTATGATGTGTAAGGCACAGTAATAGATAGAAAATAGAGCTTACAATCTACATGGGAACAGAAAACATATCCTAATGGAAAGATACGGTCTAGGAAAATACCAAGAGAGGCAATCAAGGGCTCAGGCCCACCGCAGACTATAGTGAGCTTAGAAGGCCCCGTGGATGAGTTAGACTAAAATAATAGTCATCGAATGCCAATGGAAATAGCATAAGCTATAATTGAGGACCAGGGTTTGGCATAAACAAGGCAAGGCCTGTTCCTGCCCCTGTTCAGCATTGGGCAGAACTGCATTAAAAAAGCTGAGGAGTTCTTTTTATACTCACCTTGCAGCTTCCTTGATGGTAAATTCAACAAATTGTTTCTTGACTGCTAAGAGGTCCTTGTACTTCTTCAAACAAAGTGAAAATTCTTTCAAAATCTGAAGATATTTAAAAAAATAAGTATTTCTAAAGAGATGAGAATAGTGCATCTACCACTTCAGCAACCATTCTTCATGGGCTACAATGTTACACTCTATTTCACAGTGTTACACATGCCTTTCCAATGATGAATTATAACACCTGTACATCTCTACTAAGGAAACTACTGTAAACATTAATCATGCAAAACAAAAAAAAATTAAGAAGGGTATTAGGAATTTTTAGACAAACTATCGTAAATTATGTAAAAACTCAATTCAATCAAAAGATGAGTTCAAACAACTAAATCGAGCAACTTCCCATGGTTTTATTAACAGATATTCTTTCACTACTTACTTCGTCCAAACTTCCGAACTCCTTTCATTAATTGATATTTTATATCATAGTTAATTTTCTGTGCCATAGCAGGACTCATCTGTGATTTATTTGGCACAGTTCCCTTTGAAGACATTTCTGTGGCTTTGGAGTCACCTGCAGAGACACTGCAGTTCTTGGTTCCTTCTACGAGTGCATTATTCCCAGATTTGTGAACGGCCCATCTTTCTTGAGACTAGTGAAATCATCAGACAGGGAATCCACTTGGTTGAGTGGGATACCATCTCCTGCCATATTCATAAGCTCCAGTGAAGCACATTTTGAAAAGAAGCCTCCAGGTGGAGTTTGATTATTTTCCATCTTCTTCTCATGAACATTGTGTGTGACAGTAGCAACTGGAAACCAAATTAAGAGATTGAGCTGTGAGTTAGATGCATCTTACCACCCCCACAGGACATCCCTGTGCACTGCAGTTTTGAAGAAATTATTTCATAAAGCAAGGGGATGTTCCAAGTGGAAATAGATCCCCCAAATAGGACTGAGCAAGGAGCATACAGTAGATCACTTCTTCTCTCTTGACACTCTCAATACATACAGTAATGTATCTGAACAGTTCAACTACTATGAAAACATTCATAGAGCCCAGGCACTCATGATTTAATGTCTCCTCAATGCTCTTTATGAGTTGAAAAGCTGAAAATCTCACTCTATGTCAAGATGTCTGATATCCACAGTCTATCACCTCAAATCCCTGCCAGTACATGATCCTCCTTATCCATCTTTTCTGTCTCAGAAAAGTGAATTTCTTTTTACTCCAGGTCTGACATCTCTCCTCCATTGACTCATCATCCTCTGTGCTGGCCACCATGCCAGGAGCTAGGGGGCAGCCTCCAACAGCACACAGAGAAACAATCCCCGCCCTTATGGAATGTCCATGCTCATGGGGAGGCCAGGCAGGAAGTGTACTATAATCCAGAAAAATAATTACAGTTCAAATTCGTGTTTGGGGAGAAGCAAACAGGGAGGGACAGAGAGCAGGAGGGGGAGCCCCAGTGGATCACGAGGTCAGACAGATACTTCTGAGCAGGTGTCCTTTGGGCAGAGGCTGGAGGAGGAGGGAGAGCCGGCCTGTGCCCATGCAGAGGACACGTGTTAGGAGAGGATGGTGGGCCCAGGTCGTGCAGAGCTGGTGGACCGGAGTCAGGAGCTCAGATTGTACGCTGAGTGCCGAGGAAAGGTAATGAGGTGTTTTCAGCATGGATGTGGCGTGATCTGATTTCTGTGTTGATATGACCACTCTGGCTGCAGGTCAGAAAATGAGTTAGATGAGGTTGGAAAGTAGAAAAATAAAAAGCTATTGGAGTATCTTGGTAACATGATCGCAGCATAGATCAGAGGAACGGAGAGTAATGGTGGGGTGTGAGATTTATACTCGGTATCAAATTGCTGAACTTGCTAAGGGATATAAGTGAAAGAATAATAAACGAATAAGAATCTCGAGTGAATCTGAATGTTTTAGTCTGAACTACTGGGTAGACCAAGTGTGTGCAGGTATTAAGAAACTGCTTGCAAGAATGAAGTGTGGCCAAACTTTCCTGATTCTAGTTCAGTGACCTCACATTGGTAGCCTGACCTAGGCCATGGTGGGACGACTTATAATACAGATATCTGCAAACTTTAAATACTAGGACTTCTAAACCCTTCCATATCCCCTATACCTGTGAATAACAGATTGTTACACATTTATGTACATTATACCTGATGGATGGTATTATTAGCTGAGATAATAAAAGTAGAGCATTTTTGGAGAGGGAAAAGGTCAGAAAATCAAACATGTAGAAGCAGTTGAATTTTAGATATCTAGTATTAATAGATACTCAATGGAAATATCATGTAGGCAGTTACATATGAGTCTGAAGTTCAGGAGCAAGTTGTGGTCTAGAGGAATAAAGGTAAGAATTTTTGTAGTGTGTGAGAGTTGGACTGTGAAGAAAGCTGATCGCCGAAGAATTGATGCTTTTGAACTGTGGTGTTGGAGAAGACTCTTGAGAGTCCCTTGTACCACAAGGAGATCCAACCAGTCCATTCTAAGGGAGATTGATCCTGGGTGTTCATTAGAAGGACTGATGCTAAAGCTGAAACTGCAATACTTTGGCCACCTCATGCGACGAGCTGACTCACTGGAAAAGACTCTGATGCTGGGAAAGGTTGGGGGCGGGAGGAGAAGGGGACGACCGAGAATGAGATGGCTGGATGGCATCACCGACTCTGTGGACATGAGTTTGAGTGAACTCCGGGAGTTGGTGATGGACAGGGAGGCCTGGCGTGCTGTGATTCATGGGGTCGCGGAGAGTCGGACACGACTGAGCGACTGAACTGAACTGAAATGAACTGAACTGAATCATATTTAAAGCTGTAAGACGGCATGGGATCATCTACAGAGATGGTGGATTGAAGAGAAAGGAGCCCAATATTCAGCTTTGGGTCTCTGCAGTACTTAGAGGTGGGAAAGAAGACAGAAAAGGAAGGAAAAAAATAAGTCACTAATAAAAGGGCAAAGAATCTGCGAGAATGTGGTGTCCGAGGACACTAAAAATTTTCCCTGGAAGAGGGAATGAACAACTGTATCACATACTGCTGAGAAATTAATGCCAAAGTGTAGCAGACACTGGTGACTTTGACACTGTTTCATTGGAGTACCATAAGAAGGAGCCAGACTGCACTTAGTTAGAGCATGAACAAAGTGTGAACACAGGAAGAACGTGAGCAGATCTGTCCTCTTATTTAGCCCTTCATCTCCTTCTGCCTCAAGAACCTGCTTTATTAACTCTTGCAGCAACTCCAAATGATTGGAACTAGCTAGTGCCTTGCTCCTCTACTTGCAAATATGCTCATATCTGTCCATCCTGCAAGGACATAACTATAAGCTTCTTTTGACATGACTAAACTCCAGAGATAGAGTTCCCCACTCCTTGATTGCTTAGCCATGGTGACATACTTCACCTTTTCTTAGATGATGAGTGGCCCTTGTGCTCTCCAGGATGTTTCATTTGTTTTTGATGCCCTGCTTTGAATTTAACTGCTTCATCACCCTTCATTTTCTGAAAAACATCAGTGGACATATTCCATTAAAGACAAAATGCAGTCACAGGCTTCATATGCATATACAGCCATGCATTTATATCATTAAAAGAAGTTTTGATCATGGGTCAAAGATTTACTGTCACTCAACACACACTCTGCTCTCAGAAAACACAATCCAATCTCAATCCAGTCTAAGTGAAATAAGGAGAAGGTAAAATAGGAGGTGTTGGCCAAAGCCAAACATGGTACAACTCTGATTACTAAGAATGCTGCAGAATGAGTGGTTCTCATTAACCAAAGTGATAAACACATGGTTAACTCTAAATTTAGAGAAATAGGGCGCAGGCGCGAGAGACGCCCGGCTCCCGGCGGCGCAGACGCGAGAGACGCCCGGCTCCCGGCGGCGCAGACGCGAGAGACGCCCGGCTCCCGGCGGCGCAGACGCGAGAGACGCCCGGCTCCCGGCGGCGCAGACGCGAGAGACGCCCGGCTCCCGGCGGCGCAGACGCGAGAGACGCCCGGCTCCCGGCGGCGCAGACGCGAGAGACGCCCGGCTCCCGGCGGCGCAGACGCGAGAGACGCCCGGCTCCCGGCGGCGCAGACGCGAGAGACGCCCGGCTCCCGGCGGCGCAGACGCGAGAGACGCCCGGCTCCCGGCGCAACCGACCACGTGCAGAATCGTGGCTGAGAGGAGCTGCCCCGCACCCAGGGTTAGGGCGGTGGCCGAGAGGAGCTGTACCACGTCCAGGAGGCGGTGGCTGCTTGGGCACCAGAGGGCCGAGAGGAGCTGATCCACATTCAAAGCAGGAGGCGCGGCCTTGAGGAGATACCCCTCGTCCGAGGTAAGGTACAGCGGCTGCGCCTTGCTGGAGCAGCTGGGAAGAGGTACTCCACGATCAAGTGGAATATAAGAATCCAGTGTTCTGGGGAGGAAGGAACAAGATGGCGGAGGGATAAGATGGCGAGACCACTTTCTTCCCCACAAATTCATCAAAAGAACATTTGAATGCGGATTAAAGTCCACAAAACAACTTCTGAATACTGGCAGAGGACATCAGGCTCCCAGAAAAGCAGCCATTGTCTTCTAAAGGAAAGAGAAGAAATCAAGCTCCACCCACCAGAACACTGACACATGCCTCCCTAACCAGGGAACCCGGACAAGTCACCCGTCCAACCCCACACACAGCGAAGAAACTACATAATAAAGAGAACTCCACAAACTGCAAGAAGAGGGAAAGGCCACCCCAAGCAAAGCAATATAAGCAAGATGAAGAGGCAGAGAAATACCCAGCAAGTAAAGGAACAAGATAATTGCCCACCAACACAAACAAAAGAAGAAGATATAGGGAATCTACCTGATAAAGAATTTCAAATTTTGATGGTGAAAATGATTCAAAATCTTGAAAGCAAAATGGAGTTACAGATAAATAACCTGGAGAAAAGGATTGAGAAGATGGAAGAAAGATTTAATAAGGACTTAGAAGAAATAAAAAAGAGTCAATATACAATGAATAATGCAATAGATGAGATCAGAAACACTCTGGAGGGAACAAACAATAGAATAACAGAGGCAGAAGACAGGATTAGCGAACTAGAAGATAAAATTGTAGAAATAAATGAAACAGAGAGGAAAAAAGAAAAACGAATTAAAAGAAATGAGGACAATATTAGAGACCTCTGGGACAATGTTAAACGCTCCAACATTCGAATCATAGGAGTCCCAGAAGAAGAAGACAAAAAGAAAGACCATGAGAGAATACTTGAGGAGATAATAGTTGAAAACTTCCCTAAAATAGGGAAAGAAATAATCACCCAAGTCCAAGAAACCCAGAGAGTCCCCAACAGGATAAACCCAAGGCGAAATACTCCAAGACACATATTAATCAAATTAACAAAGATCAAACACAAAGAACAAATATTAAAAGCAGCAAGGGAAAAGCAGCAAATAACACATAAGGGGATTCCCATAAGGATAACAGCTGATCTTTCAACAGAAACTCTTCAGGCCAGAAGGGAGTGGCAAGACATACTTAAAGTGATGAAAGAAAATACCCTACAGCCCAGATTACTATACCCAGCAAGGATCTCATTCAAATATGAAGGAGAAATCAAAAGCTTTACAGACAAGCAAAAGCTGAGGGAATTCAGCATCACCAAACCAGCTCTCCAACAAATACTAAAGGATCTTCTCTAGACAGGATACACAGAAAGAGTGTATAAACTTGAACCCAAAGTAATAAAGAAAATGGCTACGGGATCGTACTTATCAATAATTACCTTAAACGTAAATGGGTTGAAATTTTCAAAAAGGCTAGGAAACAATTCTCATAGCCATCAATAGTTCAGTGTTGAGTTCATGAATAGTTTTTAAAGTTTGGGACAAACTGTAGTATTTGCTATTTGAAGTACTATTTGTAATTGGCATATTACGATGTAACATTGGTCTTCATTTCCAACTTAAAACGCCTAAAAATGCCTAACAGATTTTTAGATTTGTGAATTTTAGTTGAAATGTATTTTACGATGTTACTAAACCTGCAGAAATATTGAAATATTTCAGAGAACTTATTCACTGTACATTTAATTTATTTTATTTATAAAAGTTATGAACTGTAGAAAGTTTTACTTGTTGGGTCAAATGCTTGTTGCTTCAAATGCTTGTTGCATTTGAAGTGCTAGTTACAAGAAAATCAAATACCTTCAATGTATAAATGCTATTAAGTTTTTAAAGGACTCTGGAGTATAAGTCAGTTTGTTTAAAGAAATTTAGTCTATTCAACCTGAATCAGCTCTGTCAAACATTAATTAAAAGCCTCATTTTAAAAAAATAAATAAATAAATAAATAATGGTGGTGGGAGGGAGGGTTGGGAAGCTGGCTGGAGGTGGAGGTGGTGAAGTTTATAAATCTAATTAAAAATGAAGTTGCATTTCCATTTTCCAAATCCACCCATCCACCAGCGTACTGTGTCACTAGACATTATGTACGATTTTACTTTGCGACAGAAACCATTACATTTAAAAATTCATTACAGCAAGGTGAGTTAGACACATGATGGATGCAGCTTTAATTCTGCCATATATTATTACAGTTAAAATGTAAATGATGAAAAATATTTTGTGCTTATCAGCATTTATGTGGAAATGTGTTTTACAGTGATATATGATGTTATATTTCTATTATTGTGATGAAAAAAAAAAGCAATACAAAAAGACGAAGTGTTTATTAAAACATGAAAAAAAAAAGAAATAAATGGTTTTGCAGCACTGAAGAGATTATAGAAAGTAAATAAGCTAGATCAGACCTGTTTTATGTAGTAATTTTATAGTTTATTTTAATTATTTCAGTTGTAAAATATTGTTATACTGTTAATTAGTTCTGATTGTTCATATTAAACTATTGTAATGCAAATAAATAAATAAAATTAAAACAAAAAAAATAAATAAATTTAGAGAAATACACACTACTTTGTTTTAGCTCTTCTTAGGGGAGGAAAAAAGGAAAAATTTTTGGTCATTTTGTGTTTAAATCTATTAACACACTGATTAACACTTTATTAAATGGTACATGTTGATGGTAAAAGTTAGAGTATTGATAATGTAAATCTTCCCATTTCTAACCTATGGAGATTCAAATATGTCACCTTTGGAGCTGGGCAGGAGTTCAGAGTATTTTTCAGTGTTGATGGCAGATAAAACATGAAATTGAAGGGTATAATAGGTTAGCTAAGAGTTATTTTCATCAAAGGATAACCCAAGAATATGCTTTTGCATTATCTGAATACATCTGTGACAAAAATACTTTCCCATATTTGCATTTCCCATAAAAAAATACCCCATAATGGGTGAAAACATTTTCATTTAACATTTGTGTCTACCAGGTACTGTTTTAAATGCTTTCCATGTATTAACTCAATCCTTCACCAAACCCTGTAATTTAGGTGTGATTGTTGTCTCCATTGTTTAAGTTGAGGAAACTAAGGCACAGAAGATTAAGAAAAACTCCAATTAAGGAAGAATTTTGGGGGTGAAGTAGAATAGCTTTTACTCTAGTTTTGTTATAGAAGAGATTGCTGCATGTTCTGTGCCTTTATATCAGTGATCTCGTCCATGAGTGCAGATATAATTCTCTTTGTTTTCATGATTTAATGATCAAGTCAGTATGTCCTTCTCTCACACACAAAACACTCTCACATAAGACATTCATGAGGGTAATCCAATCATGGCAACATCACCTAGTACTTTATTTCTCTTTTCTTTCTCTCTTTTTGGCCATTCCACATGCTTGTGGAGTAAATAGCCAAAATACAAACAAAACACTGAAAAAGAACAAGGTAAGGGAAAAAACATTTCCAGATTTCACAACTTACTACAAAGTTACAATAATCAAGACTGTGTGGTGCTGGTATAAGGACTGACATATAGGTCAAAGGAACAAACCTAAGAATCTAGAAGTAGAACCTTAATTTATGGTCAATTGCATTTTGACAAGGGTGCTAAGCCTATTCAATGGGAAAAGAATAGTCTTTCCAACAAATGTTGCTTGGAGAACTGGATGTCTACATGCAAAAAAAATAAAGTTGAACACCTTTCTCACACCAAATACAAACATCAAGCCAAAGTGGACCCAGTGTAAGCAAATAACAAATGCCAACTACAAATAGGTTTTGTGATCAGAAAAGAAAAAAAATCCACACAGCATTCATTCATGCCTTCAGTTCAGTTCACTGGCTCAGTCGTTTCCGACTCTTTGCAACCCCATGGACTGCGGCACGCTTGGCCTCCCTGTCCATTGCCAACTCCCGGACTTTACTCAGACTTATGTCCATTGAGTCGGTGATGCCATCCAACCATCTGATCCTCTGTCGTTCCCTTCTCCTCCTGCCCTCAATCTTTCCTAGCATCAGGGTCTTTTCCGATGAGTCAGTTCTTCACTTCAGGTGGCCAAAGTATTGGAGCTTCAGCTTCAGCATCAGTCCTTCCAATGAATATTCAGGACTGATTTCCTTTAGCATGGACTGGTTGGATCTCCTCGCTATGCAAGGGCCTCTCAAGAGTCTTCTCCAACACCATAGTTCAAAAGTATCAATTCTTCAGCACTCAGCTTTCTTTATAGTCCAACTCTCACATCCATACATGACTACTGGAAAAACCACAGCTTTGACTAGACAGACTTTTGTTGGCAAAGTAATGTCTCTGCTTTTTAACATGTTGTCTCGGTTGGTCACAACTTTTCTTCCAAAGAGCAAGTGTCTTTTAATTTCATGGCTGCAGTCACCATCTGCAGTGATTTTGGAGCCCCCCCCCCCACCAAAAAGTCTGTCACTGTTTCCATTGTTTCCCCATCTATTTGCCATGGAGTAACCAGATGCCATGGTCTTAGTTTTCTGAATGCTGAGTTTTAAGCCAACTTTTTCACTCTCCTTTTTCACTTCCATCGAGAGGGTCTTTAGTTCCTCTTTGCATTCTGCCATAAGGGTGGTGTCATCTGCATATCTGAGGTTATTGACATTTCTCCTGGCAATCGTGATTCTAGCTTGTGCTTCATCCAGCCCAGCATTTCTCATGATGTACTCTGCATATAAGTTAAATAAGCAGGGTGACAAAATACAGCCTTGAAGTACTCCTTTCCCGATTTGGAACCAGTCTGTTGTTCCATGTCCAATTCTAACTGTTGCTTCTTGACCTGCGTGGCTCAGCTAGTAAAAAATCTGCAATGCAGGAGACCTTGGTTCGATCCCTAGGTTGGGAAGATCCCCTGGAGATGGGAAAGGCTACCCACTGCAGTATTCTGGCCTGGATGACTGAGCACCTTTCACTTTCATGTCTTCATTCATTGTCAAAATTTAAATTAAAAAGTTAAGAAGAAAGAAGGAGAACATAAGCATAAAGTACAAAGAAAAGACACAAAGCAACCTGTTAAAGGCAAGTCTAAATATTATGTGTAATGATAATAAATGTAAATATATCACATTTGCCAGTTAAGGTGGTCAGAACAGATTTTTTAAAAATTCTAGTTTTATGTTAAGATTAAGATTTAAAATTTGAGGACATAGAATGATTGAATGTAAAGAAATTAATATTTTATAAAAGGCAAAAATTAACCAAAAGAAAGCTGAGGTAGTTATACTAATATCAGACAAAAGAGACTTTTTAAAAAATCCTTAAGTGGAGTATAAAAGCTCACTATAAAATAACCAAATTTTATTTCATCAGAAACATTTAACGACTGTACATCTGAATGCACCTGATAATAAAACAGCCTTAACATTTATAATGGAAGAAAATAAGTAGAACTATTGAAGGAAACTGAAAAATTCGCCTTTAGTGTGGGATATTTTAACACAATTCTCTAAATTAGTGTTAGTTCAAACATAAAAAATAATTAGTAAATGCATAAATATTTTCAACAAAATTAACAAGCTTAATCAATCATTTACAGAAATCTGTATCCAACAGTTCGAATATAAGTTCTTCTCAAGCATGCACATAAGAATGATCTTTATTCTCAACAATGTTAAAATACTTATTAATAATTTCATGAGCCATACTCTCCAACCAACTCAAAAAAAAAAAAAATCAATAGCAACAACAACAAAATGTATTCAAGGACTTTAAAAAACTCTTTTAAATAAATACTTGGAAATGAAAAAGAATATTACATATCAAAACATTTTGGATGCAGTGAAAGTGGACCTGAGCTGGAACTGCATAGCGTTTCATTTGTATGTTAGAAGAGAAAAAAAAGCCTGAAAATTAATGATATGTGTCCAGTGTTAGAAGAGTAGAATAAACCCAGAGAAAATAGAAAGAAGGAGGTAGTAAAAATAAAGAAGAAATCAATAAGAGACTGCAATAGTGAAAAACAACAAAACCAAAAGTTTGTCCGTTGAAAGCAACAAAAACATAGACAAAGCGTTAG
This sequence comes from Moschus berezovskii, assembly GCF_049115385.1. Lineage (NCBI taxonomy): Eukaryota > Metazoa > Chordata > Mammalia > Artiodactyla > Moschidae > Moschus > Moschus berezovskii. Next base: position 126,042,520 of record NC_142488.1, on the reverse strand, counting down.
TGAAACTGTCAAGAGAAAGATAATCCACAAATAAATAACATTAAGGATGAAAAGGGAGAACTAACTATGGATCCAGCAAGGATTTTGAAAGGGGGGTGGAACACAGTGAACAGCTTCATATTAAAATTGAAAACTTAGGTGAAATAGACAAATTTACAGAAAAACTTAACTGCATATCTATGTGGAAATAATCATTTTAAAAATAAATCCACTAGATAACCATACAGGAAACATGAATACTGACCTTTATTTCATTGCATACACAATGTTTTTTGAGATGGACCAGAGATCTACAAGAAAACTTAGGATATCATCTTCATAACTTTAGGGGTAAGAATAGATTTTTAAACAGGATATCAAAAAACTCACGATTAATCAATTGTATTTGATTAAATTAAGAACTTATTTTCACCAACAAACACTAATAAGAGAGTGAAAATGTAAACCAGAGACTCATAGAAGATACTTATAGTATATATATCCAGCAAAGGAGCTGAATTCAGAACTCTTACAAGTTGATAAGAAAAAACAACTCTAATATGAGCAAAATATCTTAAAAGTTACTTCATAAGGACATATCCAAATGGCTACTAAACTTATAAATGGGTGCTCCAAATCTAATCATCAAAGGAATGCAAATTAAAGCCATAATGAGATACCATTAAATGTCCACCAGAATGTCTAAATTAAGGACAGACTACACAACACATTTGTGAGGATATGATGCAAAAGGAACTCTCATGCACTGCTGGAATCATTTTGCTACTTCTGCTCCCCAGTACTTTGGTTAGCATTTTATGGCAATCATCCATCATGACAGTTTTACAAATTGTGATGTCGCTTCATTCCATGGATTACTTTCATCCTATTTTCCATTATCAAGAAGCAGAGCACTGTACTCAAGCCCAAAGGCACAATCAAAGAAGTCCCCAAGAGCCTACCTTAGGGACTACTCACAGCACCAATTCTGTTTCAGACTGTGGTGAATCAAAAGAGAGAAACCACACAGTAATTTGAACAGCGAACATTTAATATAAAGAATTATTGACTGTAATGGGGGAATAAAGTAAAAAGAGATTGGTTAGTAAGAAGTCAAGAGCACTCTAAATATAGAAAGAGAAGATATAAGGAGCCGTCACTGTTTCCAAAGCTGAAATAGAGCACCTGCAATGAATTGTTTATACCCACTCCCCAAAAGTCATATACTGGAACCCTAATATCAATGTGATGGCATTTGGAGGTGGGGTTTGGGAAAAGCAGTTAGGTCATGAGAGTGGAACTCTCATGGGAGTGGAATTAGTGCCATCACAAGAAGAGGTCAAAGAGCTAGCTAGCTCTTTACCATGTTCAGGATAGTCACATGGAGAAAAGTGGGAGAGAGCTCTCACCAGAATCTGTCCATGTCGGCACCCTGATCTCGAACTTCCAACTTTCAGAACTATAAAAAATGAATTTCTGTTGTTGATAAGCCACGTAGTCTACAGTAATTCCTTATAGAACCCAAGTAAGTTCATCCCCTTACCCTTATGTCCAGCCATTGCTGAGATAGAACACTCAAGGAAAAGCCATCCCCACTTCTTGGCTGAGTTAAAGCACTCAAGGCTGAAAGCCCCGAGGATTGAGTTGGATCACACAAGTAAATCTGTCCTCCTCACAACTGAGACGGAGCACCCAAAGAAAAATTCCACAGGCTGAGATACAGCATCCAAAGCATAATCCCTCCCCACCATCCCTGCACCAGGGAGAGCTGTGATAGAGCTCCTAAAGAGTCTTTCCCACAGAGCTAAGATAGAGACCCAAAAAAGAGACCTCTCTATGGATGAGTTCCATGAAGAAGACTTCAAACCCCTCACGGGAAAGAGAGAAATGGAAGTACAATTCTCCACCCTCCTTCCCCCTCTAAGTTGAGACAGAGCACCAAGTAAGGTCCTCCCAGGGAAGAGCTGGACACCGAGAAGAATCCTCCCAGGGGGATATAGCACTCAAAGAAATGTCCTATTCCTGAGAGTTGAGAAAAATCACAACAATGCTGAAATAGAATACAAATGACAAGCCACAAGGAAAAGCCTGTATCTAACAAGGCTGAGACAGTCCCCAAGGTAAAGCTGTCTACCAGAACTGAGAAAGAAAACTACAGTGAGAGCTCCCACTCAAAACTATTACAAAGCATGATAATGATGAGCCATCATTCCAGCTGACATAGAACATCTGAGGTATATATCCCTCCATGGCTGAAATGGTACACTCAAAGAAAGTCTGCCCCCACCAAGGCGGAGGCAGAGCTCCCAAGGATATATCTCCCCCTCCCACTCCAACTGAAGAGCTGACACAGGGCAACAAAGGAAGAAGAAGCTTGCTCCAAGACTAAAAGAAAGCAGCCACTTGAGCCTTCCCACAGCTGAGAGAGCTCACAAAGAAGAGCCACCCCCCTCAGACTGAGGGAGAACATCTAGAGAAAATTTCCCCGCCACTTTGGAGCTGAGAGAGTGCACTCAAGGAAGAAGCCACAACCTGCAGCGCTGATAAACAACAGTCAAAGAAATGTCCTCCTACCCCAAATGGAGGACAGATCACCCAAGGAAGAGCACTCCCAACTAGAGAAAGAGTCACTCCCCTCCATTCCATGAGCAGAAATCCAGACCATGTTGGAGAAGCCCAGCTGTGGCTCGCAGAATGGTGGAGAAGGTGTTGGTAGTGTCACACCAGTGGAATTTGCTTGAACGCCATGCTCTGGAACATGATATAGAGCCATTAAGAAATAGTACTCCTCCTGGTCTGAGATACAACACCCATGAGAATCCCACTGCACCTTCCACAAGCTGAAACTCATGCCTGGTTGGGAAAGTCAGAGTGTGGATCAATGAATGGCAGAGAAGGCACTGTGGTACAGTAGCAGCAGAATCTTCTAGAAATCTGCCCTCCTAAATATGTAGCAGAGTTTCGAAGGAAGAGTTCCCGACCCAGGCTTAGGTCCAACATCCAGCAACCACCCTCCAACTTCACTGTGATGAGCACTCAAGGAAGGGTCCCCCACAGGATTGAGATACAGCACTCAAAGAAAGAATAGTCACCCCCACCCCAGGACAGAGATAGAGCATCCACAGAAGCTGCCCCACTTCAATGGCTGCCATGGAGCAACCAAGGAAAGCACCCCCAACATAACCAAGTCCTCCACAGTGCTGATATAAAGCATCCAAGGAAAAGTATTCCTTGTCAAGGGCAAGATCGAGCCCCCAGGAACATGTCATCCCTCAGGACTGAGGGAGAGAGAGAGAGAACTTACGGAAAGTTCTCTTCTTGAGCTGAGATCGAGCACCTCAGAAAAAGCCCCACTTCACAGAGATTATGAGACAGAGCCTGTGAAGAACCATCTACCCCCGAATTGGGGTAGTGCACTCATATATGAGCCCTCGTCCAGGAAGAGTCACCACCCTTAGGCTGAGAAGAAGGACCAGTGCAAGTTCTCACTACACCTCAAGGGCTAAAGTTGAGATCTTTCTGGAGAGGCCCACCTGTGATTCAGTGTGTGGCAGAGAATTTTTGTGGTGCCACCTTCTGAAATTAGAGACAAAGCACCCAAAGCAACATCCCTTGGCCCAGGGCTGAGATAGGTCACCCAGGGAAAAGTCCCTCCTGAAATATGACTGAGATACGAGTACCCTGGAGACAGTGCCTCACTACAGGGCTGAAATTAAGTACTCAAGTAACCGACACAGGAGATACTTGCCACCCAAGGAAAAGGATTCCAGTTCCTCCTGTTGAAATTCTCACCTGGCTGGAGGAACCTGGCAGAAATCCACAGAATGTCAATAAAATGTGTAGTTCAGTTCAGTTCAGTTCAGTCGCTCAGTCGTGTCCAACTCTTTGTGGCCCCATGAACCACAGCACGCCAGGCCTTCCTGTCCATCACCAACTCCTGGAGTCCACCCAAACCTATGTCCATTGAGATGTCATCCAACCATCTCATACTCTGTCATTCCCTTCTCCTCCTTCCCTCATTCTTTCCCAGCATCAGGGTCCTTTCCAATGAGTCAGCTCATCGCATCAGGTGGCCAAAGTATTGGAGTTTCAGCTTCAACATCAGTCCTTCCAATGAACACCCAGGACCGATCTCTTTTAGGATGGACTGGTTGGATCTCCTCGCAGTACAATGGACTCTCAAGAGTCTTCTCCAACACCACAGTTCAAAAGCATCAATTCTTCAGCGCTCTGCTTTCTTTATAGTCCAACTCTCACATCCATACATGACTACTGGAAAAACCATAGCCTTGACAAGATGGACCTTTGTTGACAAAGTAATGTCTCTGCTTTTTAATATGCTGTCTATGTTGGTCATAACTTTTCTTTCAAGGAGTAAGCGTCTTTTAATTTCATGGCTGCAGTCACGATCTGCAGTGATTTTGGAGCCCTCAAAAATAAAGTCAGCCACTGTTTCCACTGTTTCCCATCTATTTCCCATGAAGTGATGGGACCAGATGCCATGATCTTAGTTTTCTGAATGTTGAGCTTTAAGCCAACTCTTTCACTTTCATCAAGAGGCTCTTTAGTTCTTCTTCACTTTCTGCCATAAGGGTGGTGTCATCTGCATATCTGAGGTTATTGATATTTCTCCTGGCAATCTTGATTCCAGCTTGTGCTTCTTCCAGCCCAGTGTTCCTCGTGATGTACTCTGCATATAAGTTAAATAAGCAGGGTGACAATATACAGCCTTGACATACTCCTTTTCTTCTTTGGAAACAGTCTGTTGTTCCATGTCCAGTTCTAACTGTTGCTTCCTGATCTGCATACAGATTTCTCAGGAGGCAGGTCAGGTGGTCTGGTGTTCCCATCTCTTTCAGAATTTTCCACAGTTTATTGTGATCCACACAGTCAAAGACTTTGACATAGTCAATGAAGCAGAAATAGATGTTTTTCTGGAACTCTCTTGCTTTTTTGATGATCCAGTGGATGTTGGAAATTTGATCTCTGGTTCCTCTGCCTTTTCTAAAACCTGCTTGAACATCTGGAAGTTCACAGTTCACGTATTGCTGAAGCCTGGCTTGGAGAATTTTGAGCATGACTTTACTAGCATGTGAGATGAGTGCAATTGTGCGTTAGTTTGAGCATTCTTTGGCATTGCCTTTCTTTGGGATTGGAATGAAAACGGACCTTTTCCAGTCCTGTGGCCACTGCTGAGTTTTCCAGATTTGCTGGCATATTGAGTGCAGCACTTTCACAGCGTCATCTTCCAGGATTTGAAATAGCTCAACTGGAATTCCATCACCTCCACTAGCTTTGCTCGTAGTGATGAGCAAAGGACCATTTGACTTCACATTCCAGGATGTCTGGCTCTAGGTGAGTGATCACACCATAGTTTTGATCTGTGTCATGAAGGTCTTTTTTGTACAGTTTTTCTGTGTATTTTTGCCACCTCTTCTTAATATCTTCTGCTTCTGTTAGGTCCATACCATTTCTGTCCTTTATTGAGCCCATCTTTGCATGAAATGTTCCATTGGTATCTCTAATTTTCTTGAAGAGTTCTCTAGTCTTTCCCATTGTATTGTTTTCCTTTTTCTTTCATTGATCGTTGAGGAAGGCTTTCTTATCTCTCCTTGCTATTCTTTGGAACTCTGCATTCAAATGGGTATATCTTTCCTTTACCCCTTTGCTTGTCACTTCCCTTCTTTTCACAGCTATTTGTAAGGCCTCCTCAGACAGCCATTTTGCTTTCTTTTTCTTGGGGATGGTCTTAATTCCTGTCTCCTGTACAATGTCATGTACCTCCATCCATAGTTCATCAGGCACTCTGTCTATCAGATCTAGCCCCTTAAATCTATTTCTCACTTCCACTGTATAGTCATAAGGGATTTGATTTAGGTCATATCTGAATGATCTAGTGGTTTCCCCTACTTTCTTCAATTTCAATCTGAATTTGGCAATAAGGAGTTCATGATCTGAGCCACAGTCGGCTCCTGCTCTTGTTTTTGCTGACTGTATAGAGCTTCTCTATCTTTGGCTGCAAAGAATATAATCAATATGATTTCAGTGTTGACCATCTGTTGATGTCCATGTGTAGAGTCTTCTCTTGTGTTGTTGGAAGAGGGTGTTTGCTATGACCAGTGCATTCTCTTGGCAGAACTCTGTTAGCCTTTGCCCTGCTTCATTCTGTACTCCAAGGCCAAATTTGCCTGTTACTCCAGGTGCTTCTTGACTTCCTACTTTTGCAATCCAGTTCCCTGTAATGAAAAGGATATCTTTTTTGGGTGTTAGTTCTAGAAGGTCTTATAGGTCTTCATAGAACTGTTCAACTTCAGCTTCTTCAGCGTTACTGGTCGCTGTGTAGTGGAGACACAGTAGTGGAACTCTCTGGAAATCTGCCCTCTGAAAGTTACTGGAAATCTTTCTCTGAGGTGACTGCCAATGTTGTACATGGGCAAGTGTCTTACTAGAAACACTCTGATATATTGGGTTTGCCAAAAAGTCCATCCAGGTTTTTCCGTCCTAGCTTAGAGAAAGAATCAAAAGAACTTTTTGGCCAACCCAAATAATACTGCCTGAAGGAGGTCTAAAGGAGGCTTCTTGTTATGGAGTGGTGTTGGTCATATTGCTCTGCACCAGTCGGGCCCTGTAGAAGCCATGTGAGGGGAAGATCCTGGCGCTGGAGAAGCCTGGTGCCCGGCAGAAGCTGGCTGTGCCCACAACCCAGAACCAGGAAGCGAATCTCTTGCTTTTCACTGTCTCTGGCGCCCTCAAGTGGTAGACGTTAGTAACAACTGCCACAGGAAAAAAATGTCAAGGGCCCAAAACATTTTCACAGAGCAGGACGGAAAGGTGAATTTGGAGCTTACAGGCAATTGAACCATCACACTTTATTGACAGATTAAAAGAGGAAAGTCATACAATTAGCCTAATAAATGCATACAGCACATGGGATGAGATGCAACAACTATTCATAAAGAAAAATTTGAAAGCATTTGTTCAGAAGGTTACACATCAGAAATCCATAGCATACTGTATTTCTATGTGAAAAACTGGAAATATTATTTTTAAGATTAAAAACAAGACAAGGATGCCCACCATCACCCCTTCTATTCACTGCAGGAGCTGCTATAAGCACCTCTCAGTATTCTCATGCCCACTGATTAAAGTCAATGGAAACTACACCACCTTAATTCATTTAGGACTGCTAATGGCCATGAACCTCAGGAGTGAGAGGCTGGGTCACTTCATCATGGAAAGGACAATCACCAAGGAAAGAAATTGTGAGGGTAAGAAAACGTGGAATGGGAAGTAGAAGTAACCACAAAGCCATATGCAGAAACAAGGACTGTAATGATTATGAGTATCATTTATTTTTGTATGAATCGACTCACATATACATTAACCAAATAATATCTAACACCCCTTCATCTCCTTATCTTCTGACACAAGATGTGTTATTAGTTAATTTTATTTTTCAGTTTTTAAGGTGCACGATATTAAACTGGGGTGTGAATCAGGTAAAGAATGAATAAGACTTAAAAGATATGACTTTGTGCCCTCTTTCAGAGATGCGTTAGTGTTCTCTTGGTTGTAGGTGGGAGAAATGTATCCGGTTAGGCAGAATCATGACTTTGTTGTTTCTATTTAAAGATGAAGTATGGTTTAAAGAGATGTTCGTAAGTAGAAAGATGACAAGAGGTGCCCGTTGTAAACTGTCACTTTGGTTAGGTGACTCACATCACAGACACTTCTACTTCCTGCATATTTTCGGTCAGAGGGTGCCACAGAGGGACTCTGGAAAGTCGGAGACAGTGGTGGAAGAGAAGCAGCCACCATTTTGCAGCTCCCACATCAGTTGCTATCTGCAGATTCACCTTCTGGCATGAAGCAGCAGCTGGGTCTGCAATTTCTTTGTCTTCCCCCGGATTCACTCTCAGTATCTCTATCTTTTGGACCAGGTGTTTATGTTTAACTCTGGGAAGTAGAGCCTTAGTTTCTGCAGGTATTTTGTCACCAGGATCAGAGGCAGCAATAACAGAGATGTATCTGTCTGTCCTTATCGGGTTCTAGATCATGTTTGTGGTTTTAGTCTGTTTTCCTCCCTACCTCTGTTGAGGTGACAGCATCCTTTTAGTTTTATTTTTTGGTCATGCCGCGGCTTGCAGGGTTTTAGTTACTTGACCGAGGATCAAACCTAGGACCCTGGCAGTGGAAGCATGGAATCCTAACCACTAGGACACCAGGAAATTCCTTACAGTTTACCATTTTAAAATGTACAACTCAGTGGCATAAAGTACCTTCATAATGTTGTGCAACCATTACAGAACTATCTTATCCTAAAACTGTTTTACTACTTTAAGACACAGGTGAAAGAAATCAAAGATGACATAAACAAATGGAGAGACATTCCGTGTTCCTGGGCTGAAAGAATCAATATTGTGAAAATGACTATACTACCAAAAGCAATCCACAGATTCAAGGCAATCCCTATCAAATTACTAATGGTATTTTTTACAGAACTAGAAAAAAAATTTCACAATTCATATGGAAACACAAAAGACCCTGAATAGCCAAAGCAATTTTGAGAAAGAAGAATGGAGTTGGAGGAATCAACCTTCCTGACCTTCCTATACTACAAAGCTACAGTCATCAAGACAGTATGGTACTGGCACAAAAACAGAAATATAAACCAATGGAGCAAGATAGAAAGCCCAGAAATAAACCCATGCACCTATGGACACCTTATCTTTGACAAAGTAGGCAAGACTATACAATGAAGAAAAGACAGTGTCTTCAATAAGTGGTGCTGGGAAAACTGGATAGCTATGTGTGAAAGAATTAAATTAGAACCCCTCCTAACACCATACACAAATATAAACTCAAAATAGATGAAGGGCCTAAATGCAGGACATTAAACTATACAACTCTTAGAGGAAAACATAGGCAGAACACTATATGACATAAATCACAGCAAGATCCTCTGTGACCCACCTCCCAGAGTAATGGAAATAAAAACAATAATAAAGTGGGACCTAATTAAACTTAAGAGCTTTAGCACAGCAAAGAAAACTATGAACAAGGTGAAAACAAATGAAACAGCTGACAAAGGATTAGTCTCAAAAATATACAAGCAGCTCATGTAACTCAATACCAGGAAAACAAACAAACCAATCAAAAAGTGGGCAGAAGACCTAAAAAGACATATCTCCCAAGAACACATACAGATGACTAATAAACACATGAAAAGATGCTCAATATCACTCATTATTAAATATATGCAAATCAAAACTACAATGAGATATCACCTCACACCAGTCAGAATGGCTATCATCAAAAAATCTACAAACAATAAATGCTGGAGAGGATGTGGAGAAAAGGGAACCCTCTTGCACTGTTGGTGGGAATGTAAATTGATACAGCCACTATGGAGGACAGTGTGGAGATTCCTTAAAATACTAAGAATAAAACTACCATAAGACCCAATGACTCCACTACTTGGCATATACCCTGAGAAAATCATAATTGAAAAAGACACATGTACTCTAATGTTCACTTCAGCACTATTTGCAATAGCTAGGACATGTTAGCAAACTAGATGCCCATCGACAGATGAATGGATAAAGAAGCTGTGGTACATATATACAATGGAATATTACTCAGCCATAGAAAGGAGCACATTTGAGTCAGTTCTAATGAGGTGAATGAAACTCGAGCTTATTATATTGAGTGAAGTAAGTCAGAAAGAGATAAACAAATATCACATATTAACTCATATATATGGAATCTAAGATGTGTGTGTGCTCAGTCATGTCCAATTCTTTGTGACCCCATGAACTGTAGCCTGCCAGGCTCCTCTGTCCATGGAATTTTCCAGGCAAGAATACTGGAGTGGGTTACCATTTCCTACGTCAGTGGATCTTCCCAACCCAGGGCTTGAACCTGTGTCTCCTGCACCTCCTGCACTGGCAGGCAGATTCTTTACCACTAGTGCCAGCTGAGAAGAAAAGCTACGACAAACTCAGACAGCATATTAAAAAGCAGAGACATCACTTTGTTGACATAGGTCCATATAGTCAAAGCTATGGTTTTTCCAGTAGTCATGTACGGATGTGAGAGTTGGACCATAAAGAAGGCTAAGCGCTGAAGAATTGGTGGTTTCTAATTGTGGTGCTCGAGAAGACCTCTAGAGAGTCCCTAGGACTGCAAGGAGATCAAACCACTCAATCCTAAAGGAAATCAACCCTGAATATTCTTGGAAGGACTGATGGATGCTGAAGTTGAAGCTCTAGTACTTTGGCCACCTGATGTGAAGAGCTGACTCCTTGAAAAAGACCCTGATGCTGGGAAAGGTTGAGTGCAGCAAGAGAAGGGGACGACAGAGGATGAGACAGTTGGATGGCATCACCAGCTCAGTGGACATGAGTTTGAGCAAACTCTGGGAGACAGTGAAGGACAAAGCAGCCTGGTGTGCTGGAGTTCATGGGGTCGCAAAGAGTTGGACAAGACTCAGCAACTGAACAACAACCACCACCATCATGAGTGAGTGGGTAACACTTTACTTGCCATAAGCATGTATCAGGAGCTTATTCACTTGTCTTTTTCATTTTTTGCATTTTTTTTTTTTTTTTAGGAGCATAGGCTCTAGGCACTTGGGCTTCAGTAGTTGTGGCGCCTGGGCTCTAGAGTGCTGGCTGAGTAGTTGTGGCAGATGGGTTTAGCTGCTCGGTGGCATGTGGACTTCTCCTGTACCAGGGATTGAATCCCTGTCCCCTGCATTTGCCGGTGGATTCCTAACCACTGGACCATCAGGGAAGCCCCTCACTTGCCTTTCAATGCTTTTGAGGAACATCTTTCACATAGCTGCTTCTCTACACTAAGAGTTTATTTTTTTAATTAAAAAAAATTTTTTTTGGCTGCACCACATGGCATGAGGGATCTTAGTTCCTGCATCAGGAATCAAACCTGTGCTCCTTGCAGTGGAAGTACAGTCTTAACCACTGGACCACCAAGGAAGTCCTTATAAGAGAGTTTAGAGTTAGACAAAAGAAAAGCAATCAATCCTATTGGTCAGTCCTTCAGGGAGGCCTCTGGACAGGTTTAAACAAACACAATTCCTTGGGAATAAGGTCTATTCTCCTCCCCTTTGAGCCAGGAACCCTCAATTGGAATGCAGGCTGACATCTTCAAGACCACTGTTATACTGGGGAGGGGAATGAGGCAAGAATAAGTTAAAATGCTACCAGATTCTCCTATCACATTTCAATGGGTCTTCTTCTGACTCAACATTCACTTGGTTGCTGCAAACCTCTATCTTCCAGAGTCCCAGTAAACTTGATTCCAATCATTTCCCCCAGTGTTCTCAGTGTTCTGGAGTACCCCACTCCACCAGTTTTACCAGTATCAGTTCGGTGAGTGACATTTTGAAGTTTACATCATTCTGCTAACATCTTAATTACATTGGGCACTTTTTTTTCTGAAAGGAGTTACAAATCACAAGAAAGACAAAACTAGAAATTTCTCAAGCGTCAATGACCTTGTGAAAAATCAATAAAATGATTTATTTTATATATGAAAAGTCAAAATCTCTTTGTACACTTAAATTTCTGCAAATACAAACATAACAATACTGCTCCATAAAAACTTTTGTATAAACATTAAAGAAATGTCTACATTATTTTTTCTTTTAGTGCTTCTGAAGCACAGAATGCACAAGTCCACCTGAACCCTTTCTGGCGTCACATGCAAGAACAAATGTCAGGGGTGAAGGTGGCCTCAGGTGTACTTTGTAATGTCTCTAGACAAATTAGAAGACAGTTGGAGGTAGATCGTTTGGTGACTCTCCCTGCCCCCTCCCACGGAGAAATAAGTTACCCAAATAGCAGCTTTCTCACTCTTTGATCCAAACTGTCCTGAATATTGCATGGTTTTAAAGGCACAACTAGGAATTGTTGAAAACTTCGTTCAGAACACACACAATTAGCAGTTGGACCCCTCTTCTTTCTAAATGACACAGTAAGAGCACCAAGTAGTGCTCCATCTGCAGGTGGCCCCTAGTCACTCTAGACATGCCCAGGATGACCAAGCTCAAGAGTGAACCTTTACCACTTGTGTGTGTTCACTGAACTTAACCTGCTGGATTAATCATATCACCTCCCTCAATTGGGAAAAGTAACAATAAAACAACCAGTTAGTACTTTCAAAGAAAACATAGGGCCAAGCCAGCTTTTACTGCCAGAGAATCAGAAAATGAAGTGTCATTGCTTTTTCTTAACCTCTGGAAGCCAGTTCCCTTGACTAAAACATCCTAGGATGTTCAACAATATTCCGCTCTGTCCTACAACACAGAGAACTTGTTCTTTTTTCCTCCTTGGTCTCTGTGGTAACATCATGATCTGCTGTTGATGTGATTAACATTGTTGAGAAGGTGATAGGATTCTATTTTTTCTAGTACCTTCTCAAGGTACTGAATTAAGACTCGTCTTTTGAACCTAAAAAAGAAAGAGGAATTTTATTAACCAGAAGGTCCTTAAAGCACTGTGTGGGGTACCAGTTGGAACTGACAATCTACATGGGAAATAGAAAATGTATCTTCATGTAAGGATGGAGATTAGCTAATACCAAAAGTACCAACTGAGAGCCCAAGCCCACCTCAGACTGTGAAGAGTCCAGAAAGCTCCCATAGACGGGTGAATGAGCTGGACTTGGATAATAGCAATCTAAATGCCTCTGGAGATAGCTGTAACTATGCATGAAGGCCAGGGCTTACAAAAGAAAGGCAGGATCAATCCCTCTGCCTGTCTTACATTGGGTCCTTATGCTCACAAAAACACACAAGTGACTTCCCTGGTTGTCCAGTGGAATCTGCTCTGTAATGCAGGGGACACAGGTTTGATCCTTGGTCCAAGAATTAAGATTCCACATGCCTTGGGGCAACTAAGCCCACACACCAAAACTACTAAGCCTGTGCTCTAGAGCCCAGGAGCTGCAACTACTGAACCCAGATGCCGCAACTACTGAAGCCTGCACACCTTAGAGCCTGTGCTCTGCAACAAGAGAAGCTACTGAAATGGCAACCCTGTGCACTGCAACTAGAGAAAGCCTGAGCACAGAAAGAAGACCCAGCGTAACCAAAAATAATTAAATAAATAAATAACACAATGAAGAGTTCCTCTTTACACCCACCTTGCAGCTTCCTTGATGGTAAATTCAACAAATTGTTTCTTGACTGCAAGAGGTCCTTGTACTCCTTCAAGCAAAGTGAAAATTCTTTCATACTCTGAAGATATTAAAAATACTATTATTGTTAAAAATATGGATGGAAAATAAAATTCAATGTTTACACATCCTCAGCAATCATCAAGACATCTGCACGTATCTGCTAGGGAAACCTGTAAACACTAATCAAATGTGGTTGGCTGAATGATGCCCGACTCCCCAAGTTGTCCATGTCCTAATTCTCAGAAACTGTCAACATATTACCTTATCTTGCAAAAGAGACTTTGCAGATGGGATTAAGTTATGGATCTGGAGCTGGGGAGATTATCCAGGTTTATACATGGAGGCCCAATATAGTCACAAATATCCTTAGGAAAGGGAGGCAGTAGAGCTGGTCAGGGAGAAAAGATGTAAGGGTCGGGGCAGAGGTTAGAGAGGAGCTACATTGCTTGGCTACACTGTTGGCTTAAGAAGGGGCTACATTGCTGGTTTAAGATGGAGGAAGGGGCCATGAGTCAAGAAACAGAGTCAGCCTGTGGAAGCTGGAAGAGGTAAGGAAACAGACTCCCCCTGAGCATCCAGAATGAACACTAGCCTGCCAACACCTTCATGTTAGCCCAATGAAAAGAATTTCAAATCTCAGTTCCACAACTCTAAGATAATTCAATTTTGAGCTACAAAGTTTATCATAACTTGTTACAGCAGCAAAAGGAGATTATTACAATAAGTAAGGAGGGAAAACCAGAAAGGTGTATTGAGTTGTTTAGGTAAAACAAGAGGAATCATTTTCAATTATGTGAAAGTCCAATATTTCCCCAAAATTCACCTTAAGAGTTACCCTGAATCTATATCGAATCTTAAAATGATTATTATATTATTGATAGATGTTCTTCTACTACTTACTTCGTCCAAATTTTCGAACTTCCTTCATTAATTGGTGTTTTATATCAGCATTGATTCCTTGTGCCATAGCAGGAGTAATCTGCAATGTACTTGGTACAATTTCCAAAGCAGATGTTACTGAAACTTTTTGATCATCCACAGAGACGCTGCAGTTCTTGGTTTCTCCTATAAGTGCATTACTCCCAGGTTTGTGAATTGGGCCATCTTCCCTGAGACTAGTGAAATCATCAGATAGAGAATCCACTTGGTCGGGTGGGATATAATCTCCTGCCATATTCATAAGCTCTGGTGAAGCAGATTTTGACAAGAAACCATCAGGTGAGATCTGACCATTTTCCATCTTCTCCTCATGAACATCGTGAGTGACAGTAACACCTGGAAACCAAAATGAGAAGTTGAGCTGTGGGGTAGGTGTGTTATAGTAACCCCAAAGGGATATCATGGTGCTCCTCAGTTTTGAGGAAATGGTTTCATAAAGCAAGAGACAGTACCAGATGGAGCTCAAGACCCCTCAAATTGAGCTCAGGAAGGTAATCTCCATGGCACCAAGAATACATATGGAAACAAGACAGAACAACTAATAAACAGTCTCAGATCCCTGGCACTGAGGACTTAGCTGCAGCTTGTGCTTTACAAGCTGAAAAGCAGCAAGTCTCACTTGATGTCATGGTTTCTGTCATTTACCTATGAAATGCCATGCTCTACTGAGCTTGACACCAGATTATGTGTGCCTGCCTCAAACTCCCTCCTCTCTTCCTTAAAAGTTCTGAGGAAACAGAGGTGGTGACCACTAGATCTGAAGGCTTTATATGTCCTCCATCACCCCAATTCTCTGCCAGTACATGATCCTCCTTATCCATCTTTTCTGTCTCAGAAAAGTGAATTTCTTTTTACTCCAGGTCTGACATCTCTCCTCCATTGACTCATCATCCTCTGTGCTGGGCACCATGCCAGGAGCTAGGGGGCAGCCTCCAACAGCACACAGAGAAACAATCCCCGCCCTTATGGAATGTCCATGCTCATGGAGAGGCCAGGCAGGAAGTGTACTATAATCCAGAAAAATAATTACAGTTCAAATTCGTGTTTGGGGAGAAGCAAGCAGGGAGGGACAGAGAGCAGGAGGGGGAGCCCCAGTGGATCACGAGGTCAGACAGATACTTCTGAGCAGGTGTCCTTTGGGCAGAGGCTGGAGGAGGAGGGAGAGCCGGCCTGTGCCCATGCAGAGGACACGTGTTAGGAGAGGATGGTGGGCCCAGGTCGTGCAGAGCTGGTGGACCGGAGTCAGGAGCTCAGATTGTACGCTGAGTGCCGAGGAAAGGTAATGAGGTGTTTTCAGCATGGATGTGGCGTGATCTGATTTCTGTGTTGATATGATCACTCTGGCTGCAGGTCAGAAAATGAGTTAGATGAGGTTGGAAAGTAGAAAAATAAAAAGCTATTGGAGTATCTTGGTAACATGATCGCAGCATAGATCAGAGGAATGGAGAGTAATGGTAGGGTGTGGGATTTATACTTGGCACCATCCAGTGGAGTGGAGGAGGTTGGGCCATACTGCACTGGGCTGGAGTGAGGAGAGGAGATTAGCACAAAGACAGCACCAGCCTTTACTGACCCAGTGCAGACCCAGCCTTTCCTGAGCCCATTTGCTCCTACTGACTTCTGCAGCAACTCCAAATTGCTGCACCTCCTTCAATCTTGACTTGACAAAGTCAACAGGCAGATCTTCCAACATTTCTCCATCTTGTGTTAACTACTATGTAAGTAGGCATCTTCCTCCCCTCATATAGATGGAGATCCTTGAAACAAGGTCTCTCCTCTCACAGGGTGCTTTGTACCTACCACATGGATGATTAATAATGGCTTATTTAATGAACAAAAACTGAATACAAAAGAAATGAATATAAAAGAAAATTGTTTAGTGTCTTAGTCCTCTAGGGGCCATAAGGAAATCACAACCACTACTCTATACCTGTATATACAAGGGTGGGTTTTATGAGGTTTGAATAAGATGGGAACCACGAGGCTGAGGGTGGTCCCTTTCCGCCCACATGGTTAGTTACAGTAGGTGGTGTTTGTGGTTTCCTCAACAGCAGGGACATACTCCGCCTTCTCTTAGATGACAAAGGACTGTTGAGTTCTCCAGGACGTTTCACTTTGTTTTGCGGCCCTGCTACAAACTCATCTGCTTCATCAATCATCATTCCCTAGAAAACATCAATGAACATTGATTAGAGAGAACATTAAAGAGAACGTTAAAGAGAACATTGCACACACTCTTCACATGCATATATGATCATGCATTATGTCAACAATATAGATCTTAATCATGGGCCAAAGATTTGCCATGCCTCACACAGACTTTTCAGAAAACACTACTCAGTTTTAATCCAGTCTAAGTGGAACAAGGGGTCAAACATAACACAATCAGGATTAACCTGAAAGCCTGGGGAATAAGAAACTCTCATCAACCAAAATGGAAATTAACTGACAGTTACCCTTCTGAAGAAGCTACAAACCATTTTGCATCAACCCTTGGTAAGGAAATCATTCCCTTTTGTGTGATTTAAATGCATCCTTAAGAAATATTGATAATCACTATGCAGAATGCCACATGTAAATGGTGACAGATAGGTAGATGGAAAATGTCATTCCCTCAGTAGCAACCTCACAGAGATTCATATATATTCACCTTGGTGCTGGACACAAATGAAGGAGGGGGCTTTTCACCCCTGGGAATAAAAGATGAGAGACAGCAGTATAGAAGGTTAACTAAAAGCTGTTCTCATCCAAGGGTAACCCAGGAAAATGCACTCCCATTATTTGAATAAAACCATGATAAATGACTTTTCCAAAGCATTCCCCAAAGCAAAACAGTACAGAAAGAGGAAAACATATTCACTGAGCATGTACCACATGTCAGGTAATGTTCTAAATGATGTACAGGTACTAACTCAATTCTCCACAGAGCTCTATTAGTTAGATGTCATAGTTATCTCCAGTGCTACCAATGACAAAAAACAAGACACAGAAGATTAAGAACTCTAGTTAACTGAGGATTCAGGTAAAGTAGAATACTTTTGGTCCAGTTTTTGTTACAGAAGATATTATTGCATGTTCTGCACCTTTGTAACAATGGTTTCTTTCATGATTGCAGATATAATTCTCATTTGTCTTCACGCTTATATCATCAAGTCAGCATATCTCTCACATATACACACAAAGATACATACACACACACATGCGTGTGCACACACATCTCATGTTTATATCCCTTGTAGGACAAGCCAATAAAGCAACATCACTTAGTACTTCATATTTCAAGAAGAACACTTAATAACTGTCTAGATAGAGCACTAAAGATCTGAATAATGTAAACAAAGGAAATAAATGGTGATCTCAATATTGTAGGAATTAGTGTGTGGAGCTGGGAGTAAATACAGACTCTGGAGCTGGAGGTTCAAATCTTGGCTCTAACTGGCTGTGTCACTCAGGGTGAATCATTTGACCACGATGAGCTCTGATTTCTTCATATTATAGGGCAGACAGTTATACTCATCTGCAGAATGGTTGTGTGCATTCAATGTTATCATTTAAAACATCAGCCAAAAAAATGTTTTTGGCATTGTGCTTTGTACCATTTATTAAATAAAAAATAAAATAAAATAAAACATCAGCTCCTATTACGTATGCAGTAAATGCCAGCTACCATTTTTTCACCAACATACTCTTCCATCAGGAGGCTCCCACTTTCCATTCACAAAGAGCCCTGGAGACATATTTTATCTTTTAAACAAACAGAAGTACGGCCTCTGACTTATATACACCTTGCCAAAAAGGAAGGAGTTATTCCAAGAATATCATGATTTACGCAGACATAGAACTGGGTATCCCACCTTCTTATCTTGTTTAAATGGATTGCCAAAAGTATGTAGTCTTTTCGGTTGATCTGGATCAATCTCTCGAAGTGGAGAAGCCAATGTCTTTAGATATTCTTGATAGTTACCCATTTGTGCGACTGGAACACTATGAAGAGAATCTGCAAAATCACCAGAAGACAAACAGATGCTCTACACATGTTCTATAGTTGAAGTGTGTGTGGTCCTTCTGAGAGGACATGATCATAGTCTGGTTTAGCATTGTGTATCTTAGCAACCGATAGGCTAAAATTTTGAATCTAGCATTCTAGGATCTAAAATCATCTCTCTTCATCCCATTCATCATTCAGTCTACCATCACCACGGCCTACAAGGTCAAATCCCTAGACCAAGAACAACTCCCTCACTCTTCATCGCAGGTTTGAGAATGGGTTGACATTCCCTATACTACATCCCAACTCAAACCCCAATATTTTGTGTTTCAAAGAGCCTAGGCTCTCTGGCTTTCTTTTATCATCTAGAGAATCTTGGTTAGTGGGCCATACCCTTTTGGAAAACTTGATTAGATCTACAGGCTTTCTTCCTAAAAAAGATCCTGCTGCTGCTGCTGCTAAGTCGCTTCAGTCGTGTCTGACTCTGTGCAACCCCATAGACAGCAGCCCGCCAGGCTCCCCCGTCCCTGGGATTCTCCAGGCAAGAACACTGGAGTGGGATGCCATTTCCTTCTTCAATGCAGGAAAGTGAAAAGTGAAAGTGAAGTTGCTCAGTCGTGTCCGACCCTTAGCGACCCCATGGACTGCAGCCCACCAGGCTCCTCCGTCCATGGGATTTTCCAGGCAAGAGTACTGGAGTGGGTTGCCATTGTCTTCTCCGAAAAAAGATCCTACCCCCCTCAAAAAAAATACTGACATATAATTTCAGGAGGTTGGCCAGGCTAAGATTTGCTCATTTTAATGGACAAATGACACTGTTTAAAATGAACAAAATGGAGTCAAGGGGAATTGTACATCATCATCAATTACCCTTGACAATATCAGATTCATTCTTTTCCTGTAAATGAGGAATCTGGATTGAATTTACCAGAGCAGGCTAGGTGGTATAGTGTCAGGGTGTACAATTTCCAAATTCTGATAGACCTAGTTTCTGCTGCTTTCCAGTTCACTAGAACTGGGGAAGCTATTAAAATGCTCATTCTGAGTTCCAATGTCCATAAAAATGGGCATAAAAACAGTATCTATCTCACGGGGTTGTTTTGAGACTTATAAGAGCTAAAGCATGTGTAGTGCAATATACATGCTAATTAATGCCCACTTCCCCTTAAACCCAAGAACAATAAACTTATGCTAGTAGATGAAGGGATTTAGAGAAAATAGGTATTATAAATATTAAAGTATTACAAAGTAACGTACGCTTTATGCAATAAACACCTTCATGTTAGTCAGACTTGACATTTTATCAACAAAAAGTACTTCTTTGTTCACTTACCTTCATCTTGTCCGACAATAAACTTGTGTGTTTTCAGCAGATTGGATCTCATTCTGGTTAACTGGTCTAAAAGATCTCTACGTGGAATATCATAAGCATTTCTATATGTCTGAGGTTTCAAATCCTATTTGAAATGAAACAATTTCAGTTACTCCTGAGGCTTTTAATATAGAAATGTAATTCCTAATCCTCTTAAAATCTTAGCAAAGAGAGGGATATTCATTACAACTGACTTCAGTACAATTTTGGGGTGGAAAATTCACCTTTGCTGGCCCTGTTCTGAATTCTACTACATCCACGTAGCTTTAAAACCACTGGGAATATCCTTTTAAAAGTATACCATTTAAAACATCAGATCCTGAGATCTGTGCCTGTGGCAGCCTTGTAGGCCCACTGTTCGTAATCTAGATGCCCTCCCCTGGCAGCCATGGAGAGGAGCTGATGGGATGTCTGTCCAGGAAGCAATGACTGATCCACAAGGGGTACAGTGATCTGAGCACCTCCAGCCACAGTACCTTCAGGATCTGGGGCAGCGCTGGAACAGAGGCTGTGCTCTTTCCAGCTGCCCCCAGCCAGTGACTGAGAATGACAGGGGATGTTCAGGCCTGGCCAGTTCTGCCAACGTGGACCTCCTCTATGGGATCTTGTGGTGCCAGGGTTCCCTGTTGGGCTGGCCAAGACTTTCTACAAGCTATACTGATGCCTGAAGCTCTTCATACCCATTCCTCCTTCCTTCCCCCATTCTCTCACAAATGTTAGTTCAGCAGTGTGATCTGAAGTTTAGCAGACACTTGGTCCACCCCAAGGATCCTTGATATTTGGTCATACTTGGTGCTGTCCAAAATGTTCATAAGACATGTAGTACATACCAAGAGTCCTTGATACTTGGTTCTGTCCATTTGGCATGAACCAAATATGACTGGACCAGATTTCAAGGGCCTTTTCGTGTGGACCACATGTCTTATGGATATTTTGGATAGGACCAAATGTTCTGCAAGGGATCTGAAAGCTCTCCTCATTTGTTCCCATTCCTTCTCCCCTTTGTCTTTCACAGACTTTATCTTCCCCCCACCACCCCCAACAAGCTATTTATGTCACAATTTACCTTGTTTAAGAGCCCTACTTGGAAGCCAGCAAATTCTTTGGTGTTCAATTCTGTCAGTCTCGGTGCAGTATCCCCAATGATTTCTTTCAATAGTTTTCTAAAGTTTTTATTGTGAGTCAAGGAAATACCACCTCCAGAATGATTTTTCACTTTGATTCCAATTTCCTGGGGAGGTTTCTTCCCCACTGATGCTAGTATTCGTTCTGACTCTACTTTGGTCTAAAATGAAAGTACATAGTATGTTATAAAAAGAGCTATATTATCACTGTTGCTTTTACTACTTAAGAAAGATGATACTTTAAGAACCCCACTGAACAAACAAATTTAAATTACAAATCACAGAAAAACAGATAATTAAACATTTTCCTGTGCTTCTCTGTATTACCATAAAGAACAGAGGGGGCTAGAAGGACCAGTAATACATTTTTTTCCTCTTCTCTAGTGTCAAAATTATGACTGAATCATGGAAAGAATGAAAACCATGGGTAAGAATTACATTCATAGATATTTGAAATCACATTTTGCTACTGTAAAATCTAGTCTAAGTCAACATACTAATTTCGAACCCAGTTATAAATGGTAAAACTCTGCATTTATAAAATTGCACTAGTGCTGAAATTCAGATTACATAGATTAGCATTGTATCTGAAAAAACTTAGAGTGTTTATTTCTAATATCAGACCACTCACAAAAATGTGATACTTAATTTAACAAACATTACCAAGTAAGTAATTTGTAATAGTACTCAAGTTCATAATTCACAACAAAAAATCCTCTTAATAGACACTATTATATCATATTGATAAATATTGCTTGAGAGTGCATTATAGCAGTATATTGGGCATATTTTGTGATTTACATACATCTGAGCTGGTTCAAAGAACACTGGTGACATAGAATTATTAAATTAGTAAGTAAATTAGTAATTAGAGCTAGTATAAATTAGTAATGATCTTTTTTTTTTCTAAAAGGTAGAATTCCACCAATGTCTTGTAATCCCAAATTAATTTTGAATTTCTTGTGGTTTAGTCAGAGATATTCATTAATTTTCTTTAATTATTAGAATGAAGTATATTTATTATCTTTTTAAAAATTTAGTCATGAAATAGGGGATAAGAGCAAATGAAGAGTCTGTTTCCGCAAAGGGTCCTAAAAGCCCATTTATAAAACTATACAAGCAATGTGTCCCAGAAGGTCCCAGAACTTGCATGAGTTTCAAGTCTGTTCACTATTCTTCCTTCTGGCCATACCTTGCTGACACAGCCTTAAAGGCCTAAGGCAAACATCAAATAAAAAAATATATAAATCAAGAGATCAATCAATAAATAACCAAAACAAAACATTAACACCACCAACAAAAATCTATTAGCAGAAAGGAACGGAGTTAAGGGGACGCTTGGTAGATCAGACATCTGGGTTTGCTTTACTCTCTTTTGAATCTATAAGCACACTGGACTGGTAGGAGCTGGTAAACTCCAGACTATACTTAAGTTTTTGCCAGTTCCTAGCAAGGTGTGTCAGCATCCCAAATTGCAGAGTCATCTATGTTCTTTGGTGTCAGAAATCTGACACTTATTTACTTACTACTCTCTGTTTGCTAAAGGCCCAGCTTTGAAACATATCCGACTTGAAGTATTGTCACTGCAAATGCTACTACTAGTCCCTACCTGGGAATACGTTTGTGCATAAGAACAAAGTTCAGCTGCTGCATTCATTTGTCATATAACATAACACATTTGTGTGGCAGTAAAGCTCTAACTCAGTAGTTCTCAAGCATTTTCACCTTGCAAGAATGGGCTAAGTAGAGGTGAGAAGTATGATAAGTAGGGGTGAGTGGAGGATGAGGTACTAATAGAGAGGGGCAGGCAAGGGAAAAGGTGAATAATGGTAAATGAGGTGCGGGTGTAAAGGAGCAGAGGGCGGGCCTGCCGCCCTCCAGAGTAAGGCACGCTGGCCTCATCTCCCCCTCTGCAAGAAGAAGCATGCTGATATTTATTGCTTAACAATGAATTTCAGGCGAGTCATTTAATCACACCATGCCTCAGTGTGCTGACCTAAAACGGGGGATGCTCTAGCCCAATGTGATTTGAGGAGAAACTAGGTTGAGGATAGACAAAATGTGACCCATGAGATAAATCTATTAAGCCTCTGCCCCTCTTAGGCCACAAAGTATCAACCAGCTTGGGGTAGAACAAACTGGCAAGCAAAAGGAGAAATGGCACAGCATCCAATGATACTGACAGACCCTTAACTGCAGTTTAATGGTGAAGCCAGAAGCCATAGAGAATCACATTACTGCTAATTCATAAAGTGTAGAAATAGATACACATTTAATTTGAAAATTACAATTACACTAAAGAATAAGGAAATGCACTTCTGAGGGCAAAGGATTTTTGTTTGTTTGTTTTTACCAATACTACCTGTTGGCTGAGTTTTTTAAGGTAAGAGATAACACTGTAACTAAGTCCACAATCTAAATTATCTGATATCAGATTTGGAGCTCCCATCATCCTTAGTGCTTTCTTTAATGGCTATAAGGAAACAAAATACACAACAGTAAGAATAGAATAAATCTTAAAATACTCAAAGTTCAGTTATAAGGGGCAAAGGGACATGATTCATTTCTTAGAAGTCAAGGTGCTGCACATAAAACCAAACATGGAACATTAAAAAGTGGCAATGAAAATAGCAGAGAAGTAAGGAGCAGAAAGTAAAAATCAGAAGAGCGTGGGATAAGAAGAGCAAGTAACAGCAAATTCAAACAGGTAAATTGCTTTCAGTCTTAATTTGCAAGTCATAAAATCATTTCACATTACATTTAATTGTGCACCCCATTCCTGCCATGGTAACTACTAACACACCCGAATTTCTCCTCCCAGTGACACGAATGTTACCACTTGAGATTCTGCCTTTTCACCTCTAGAAACTTGGCTTAAAGTTGACCACATCCACCTCTGAAATGATTTTGATAATCTTGATTTAGATTATATGACCAGTTCAAAATAATTGTGAATATTTTTCTCAAATTGTAAAAATCCAAATGACACCAAGTCATTTTTTCTTTTTTGGGATTCCCCTCAATCAGTGCCTCTATTTCATTCTGTGTCTAGGACACCTTTAACAAGCAATAAGTAAATATAATGTCGTCAGGTTTTGTTTTTTTTTTTCCAGAGGGAAACCCCATACTTCGAATTTCTAGAGTTAAAAAGGGAGGCTAATATAATACATGAATCCAGTTATATTTTTCTTAAATTCCAAAATTATAATATCATAAGGTTAATTTTTATAAGAGAAATATAGATGTGTTTTATAACAATAACCATGGCAGTTAAAGGAAATAAAATAAGCAGTTCTCTTTTGTGCCGCCATGACATCTCCATGCTCTTAGGCATAATTTGTAAAGACAATGGCGACTCAAATTTATAAATTAAAGAAAATCTTATTTCAGGGGTGAAGTTTTTGATTCATTGACATTTTTGTGACAGGAATCATCATGGATAGAGTTAATACATATATATTTTTATATACAGAAATACATACTAATAAGTAGTATGGAGGCAGAGTTTTTAAGTAGCTGTCAAAAGCCTGTCGCCACTTCAGATTTGGCTTAAGCTTGTGAACTTTAAACAAGTCATCTGCAAGAGAAAATCCAAGAAAATATTACATTATTCCAGTCCCAAATTCCAAGATCTAAATCAAGCAACACACATCTATTATACCATTCCCTAGAAATTTCTAGTTTCTATTACATTAGATGAATATTTCATTCCAGTTTATTTGATTTGGGGTGGTACTGTGTACCAAAATTATATATAGTAGTTTTCTAGAAAATGATATTATTTCTCAGGTTACATATTTATCTTTCATCTGTGAAGCCACATAGCGTAATATTAAAACACTGACTCTGATTTATGTGAAATATTTCTCTGACCTCTTGTTTAGTTGCCAAGTCGTGTCTGATTCTTTTGCAACCCCATGGACTGTAGCCCTCCATACTCCTCTGATAGGGGGTTTCCCAGGCAAAAATACTGGAGTGGGTTGCCATGCCCTCCTCCAGGGGATCTTTCCAACCCAGGGATCAAACCTGCATCTCATGCACTGGCAGGCAGATTCTTTATCACTGAGCCAGCAGGGAAGCCCTTCTGGCCTCTTATGTATTGGTAATTCTAGTGTAGTAATTTTCACCTAAGGATGAATCCATGGTCACTGGTTGATGGAATATTTCTTTACTTTTAAAAATAGAGAATGTTAAAACAACAACAAAACAAACTCATAGACACAGAGAACAGATTGGTGGTTGCCTGAGGTGAGGGGTGGAGGGGTTGAAATGCTTGAAGGGGTTTAAATACAGACTTCCAGTTATAAGAGAAATAAGTCATGGGGATGTAATGTACAGCATGATTATAGTTAACTACACTGTATTGCATATTTGAAAGTTACTAAGAGAGTAAATCTTAATTTTTTCATCACAAGAAAAAAATTGGAACTATGTACAGTGACAGATATTAACTAGATTTATTGTGATGATCATTTTGCAATATATACAAATATCGCATCATTATGCTGCACACCTGAAGCTAATAGAATATGTCAATTATATCTCAATAAATATGGTTCTTGAATATCATCTGCATTATTAATAGAACTAAAGATATTCTTTAAAAAGCAGATATTCCCTATATTTTCACACTCAAATTTAATTATTTAAATAATTTAAAAGGATTCTTTACATTACATGAAAAATTCCCAAAATGTCTCATTATTTCCTTCCAAGGGTAAGAAATTTTTAATATAATAATTCAAAGTTGATATCCCCAGACATCAACAAACATGAACCTGAAACACTTATTATAAATAGCAAAGATATTATAAATTCATTCTCTATACGGTTTCTTCAGGTTTAATTGGCTTTTATCCAAAAAACAAATGCTTTACTTCTAGGAACAAAACCATCTCTATGCTGTATGCATAATTTCTCTACAAATAGAGCTATTCTTTGAAATTATGAATTACTCTGGTTAAGAAAGGCAACTACATATTTTCTTCCTTTTACTGCTATAATAAATTATTCACTCCTGCTGAAGCTAATTTAAATGAATTTACAAAGCCATAAAACGTAGGTCTTTTCTTCTTTTGGTGCAGGGTAGAAAGAACAAAGGGGAAAAGATCTGAAGAGATTTCTGGCTCATTGCAGCATGCAGGTCCTTAAAGGCCATTCATATCTTGACAGAAAGGAACAATAGATTGTGGAAATATCCTGTTATACTGTGTCTTTGTGTGAAGTCTGTGGGGAATTAGGCAGATTTTGGAAACTGACAAATTTAAATACCACCAGACTGAAGAGACATTTAGATATAAATAGATTAGATAATAAGAGTCAATAATAGTCTTAATATTTCTAACAATGCCAATTGCAATGATTCTACCCAGGAGCTAATTTAGTCTAGTTATTTCTTGTTGGATTTATTTTTTAATGGGGGTGAGATGAAGAAAATCTTCCACTGACTAGATTAAGGGTAGAGGGCAGTTAGGGTGACACTGCTTTTGTGACCCCATAGACTGTAGCCTACCAGGCTCCTCCATCCATTTAATTTTCCAGGCAACAGTACTGGAGTGGGTTGCCATTTCCTTCTCCAGAGGATCTTCTTCCCAACCCAGGGATTGAACCCAGTTCTCCCGCATTGCAGGCAGATGCTTTACCATCTGAGCCACCAGGGAAGCTTACACTGCTTTAGTCACTATCTTTGTTGCTCAGAAAATGATTTCCAAGGTATTAGATTTCCATTCACATGGAGTCTGCAGAATGGTAAAGATACCATGAACAATTAGCTCATCCACATTTGAAAGATGAGGAGGTGAGAGTGTGGAATGAGAGTAAAACGACACTGTCAACACCTCAAAAACTACAGATATTTTCTCTTCCGGTTCCTTTCTCCCCATTTCCTGCTTCAGAAAGGTGGGGTTTGAGTCCAAGCTCAGAAACATGCTATGTACTTAGCTCAGTGAGCTTCAGGAAATCACTTTACCATTTTGTGTCTCTATTTCATCCATAAAATGAGTTTAATGATCATCGCCTTATCCCATAAGATTGTTCTGAGGAACTAGATTATGGATGTGAAAACAACATACAAAATGTATAAATAGCATAAACTGCAAAGCACTGGATATAAAGTGATAAATAAATACCAAATTATCCTTTTTCAATTATTCTCTTTTCCTCTTCCTGATAATAACTGGTCTAAGATGGAGATGAACTTTATTCTTTACACAAGTTCCCAGTTCTTAATTTTTTCAAAATAAGTGATTGAATGTGACATATTTAAGAAGAGGACAAAAAGACAAGTTGCTACAAATGCTTTAGTTAATGACCCTCAATAGAAAAGAAAATTCCTAATTTCCCAATTGAGAGAGAATCTTTCCATCTGTGATAATCTGGTTACCACCCTACTGACATGATTCTTATGGTAGCTCATTGATCCAATTAAGACTCACCCAGGTAAATTTTGGTGCTTAAATAATTAAACTTTTCTTAACTATTTTGATGAAAATCTTCAATTAATAAACAAGAAACAGGGGTCACTTTTATGGACAGTTATTGTACTCTGCAGTACCATAGGGATATTCCAGACATCAATGTACATGACTTAAATTCACAACTTTTTACTAAGTGCCCTGGTGATGGAATCTCAGTTGAGCTATTTCAAATCCTAAAAGAAAGTGCTGCACTCAATATGCCAGAAAATTTGGAAAACTCAGCAGTGGCCACAGGACTGGAAAAGGTCAGTTTTCATTCCAATCCCAAAGAAAGGCAATGCCAAAGAATGTTCAAACTACCGCACAATTGCACTCATCTCACACGCTAGTAAAGTAATGCTCAAAATTCTCCAAACCAGGCTTCAGCAATATGTGAACCGTGAACTTCCAGATGTTCAAGCAGGTTTTAGAAAAGGCAGAGGAACCACAGATCAAATTGCCAACATGCGCTGGATCATGGAGAAAGCAAGAGAGTTCCAGAAAAACATCTATTTCTGCTTCATTGACTCTGCCAAACCCTTTGACTGTGTGGATCACAATAAACTGTGGAACATTCTGAAAGAGATGGGAATCCCAGACCGCCTGACCTGCCTCTTGAGAAACCTGTATGCAGGTTAGGAAGCAACAGTCAGAACTGGACATGGAACAACAGAATGGTTCCAAATAGGAAAAGGAGTACGTCAAGGCTGTATACTGTCACCCTGCTTATTTAACTTATATGCAGAGTTCATCATGAGAAATGCTGGGCTGGATGAAGCACAAGCTGGAATCAAGATTGCTGGGAGAAATATCAATAACCTCAGATATGCAGATGACATCACCCTTATGGCAGAAAGTGAAGAACTAAAGAGCCTCTTGATGAAAGTGAAAAAGAGTGAAAAAGTTGACTTAAAGTTCAACATTCAGAAAACTAAGGTCATGGCATCTGGTCCCATCACTTCATGGCAAATAGATGGGGAAACAGTGGAAACAGTGGCTGACTATTTTTTGGGGGGTTCCAAAATCACTGCAGATGGTAACTGCAGCCATGAAATGAAAAGATGCTTACTTTTTGGAAGGAAAGTTATGACCAACCTAGAGAGCATATTAAAAAGTAGAGACATTACTTTGCCAACAGAGGTCTGTCTCATCAAGGCTATGGTTTTTCCAGTAGTCATATATGGATTTGAGAGTTGGACTATAAAGAAAGCTGAGCACTGAAGAATTGATGTTTTTGAACTGTGGTGTTGGAGAAGACTCTTGAGAGTCCCTTGGACTGCGAGGAGATCCAACCAGTCCATCCTAAAGGAGATCAGTCCTGGGTGTTCATTGGAAGGACTGATGTTGAAGCTGAAACTCCAATACTTTGGCCACCTGATGCGAAGAGCTGACTCATTTGAAAAGACCCTGATGCTGGGAAAGATTGAGGGCAAGAGGAGAAGGGGACGACAGAGGACGAGATGGTTGGATGGCATCACCGACTCAATGGACATGAGTTTGAGTAAACTCTGGGAGTTGGTGATGGACGGGGAGACCTGGAGTGCTGCAGTTCATGGGGTTGCAAAGAATCGGACATGACTGAGCGAATGAACTGAACTGAACTGCCTACTAAAACTACAAAACTCTCCTATATCTTTATATTATATTATATCCTTATATATAATTAGAATATATAATTATATTATATGGAATATCAGGGCCTTCAAGAGCTACTAAGATAACATAGATATTAATAATGACAACAGTATTATTATTCAGACAATAATGACTGATAGCATTATTGAACACCTACTGTTTGCCAGGTAAGTTCGATGCAATTTAACTGTATTAAGGGCTTCCCTGGTGGCTCAGACAGTAAAGAATCTGCCTGCAATGTGGGACACACGAGTTCGATCCCTGGGTCAGTAAGGTCCCCTGGAGAAGGGAATGGCTACCCACTCCAGTATTCTTGCCTGGAGAATTCCATGGACAGAGGAGCCTTGGCGGGCTATAGTCCATGGGATCGCAGAGAGTCAGACATGACTGAGTGACTAACACAATTCATTTAACCCCAGTGAAATCCCTTTCAGGTAGGTACTATTATTATCCCCACTTTACAGATGAAATAGTTGAGTAACAGAGAGGTTAAGTATCTTATCCAGGGTCACGAAGCTAACAAACAGCAGAGCCAGGATTCATTATCAGGGCAGCTATACCCTACAGTTCAGACTCCAAATCTCTATGGAAACCACACAACTCAGAAAGTGAAGTAATGGCAGAAATATGGGTGGAAATTACTGCAGAACCTCAACATGAAACCCAAGTTAGGGCACAAGGACCTCAGCCTCAAAGGGTGTAAAAAACCCTATGCTCCTTGGAAGACACAGGTTATATAGAAAAGCCTAGAAATGGATATTTGAAGCCAAAGGGAAGAATACAAACTGAGTCAAGGATGAGGTGAACCCCAAATGGATGTATGGGATCAGGGAAGGGGAAGAAATCAAAGATGCCTCTGGGGTTTCTGGTTTGGAATGTTTGCAAAGGGATAATGATGGTCTAGGCAGGATTGGATAGAGCCCTCCCCCAAATGATCAGATAGATGATTTGCAATTTTTTTTCCCATTTCATAGGTTTCCTTTTGCTCTCTACTGTATCCTTTGATCCACAGAAGTCTTTAAGTTTGATGTAGCCCTATGTGTTTATTTTCACTTCTGTTGTCTGCACTTTTGTTGCATGTGAATCCACAATTATCTCAAAATAAAAAGTGTACTTAAAAAACAGAAAAATAATATTCTTAACAATTTAAGTGAAGATTAGCTAGTTTGATCCTTCATTTTATAGCTGTGAAAACCAGAGGTCATAAAGGTATATTTAATAAAACAGGGTAAATAAGCCCACAAAATACTTTTTATTGGTAGTATTATTAATCTCAAAAACATAATCTATATTTTATATAAGTGACAATCACCTCTTAGAGGATATTTTTAGAGTAGACAAAGAAATAAAGTAAATAGGCTAGCCAAAACAATCATTTATGATGACCCACTCTTAATCTTCTTCATTTGCAACATTAAAAGAACTGCTTTATCAGGACATTTGATACATAGACTATTTATAGCACTAAAAATCTTACGCTTTTAATGACTATATTAAAACTTGGTAAAGGTTTGATCCTTTTTGCAAAAATTAAGAAACCTCAGCAACTAAAAATGTTCATAACTTTACAAGGAGAAGGATACCATGAGGTACTATATTACTCTAAACAGACGTGGCTTCTTAAATGAGAAAAAAAAAATCTCCATACACATTTTCAGTGATGTCTGAGTAACAGCTTCTGGAGTTGTTCCTTTTAGAATTTTGCCATGGAAACCACAGCTTCTACAACTGCAGTTATTGCAGAAGTCACTCTTGTATCTATTTCCTTAACTTGCTACCTTGCTTAAAACAGATGCCTCAAGAGCATTTCTTATTCCTTTGTAGAGGAACTAACTGCAATCCAGTAAGGCCATGAAGCCCTATTTTCTGAAAAAACCATCAGATTCTTGAAGTGTTAACCACAATCAATTTTGGGGGTGCCCAAACTAGTTTACCAAAAGCCAAGTGCACTTAAAACCAGAGAGAAGTGGGAATTCCCTGGCCGTTTAGTGGTTAGGACTCTGTACTTCCAATGCAGAGGCCACAAGTTTGATCTTGCATGCCTTGTGATATAGCCAAAAATAAAATAAATGTAAATAAGTGAAACAATAAGAAAACAAGGAAGTGTGTGCACACACACATATTAAAAAAAAAAAAGAAGAGGGGTGACAACATTGGAGCTTGCAAACCAAAGAGCAGCATAAGAATCACACCCCCACACCGCGGAGAAGGGAATGGCAACCCACTCCAGTATTCTTGCCTGGAGAATCCCATGGACAGAAGAACCTGGCGGGCTACAGTCCATGGGGTCACAAAGAGTCGGACAGGACTGAGTGACTAATACTTCCACTTTCCCAGTTGAAGAGTCTTTTCTGTCTGATGCAAAAACAACAAAAGGAAAAGGAACACAACAGAAAGCAGGATGCCAATTCTATCTTTCTGAATCAGTTTTTAGACTTTTATACATCCTGACACCCATTACTCTTTGGATACATTTAAAATGCTTAGTTCATAGTCAACTTTTCTTTTTTCCTGTATTTTAAAAATGACTAAGGGCTTCCCTGGTGGCTCAGTGGTAAAGAATCTGCCTGCAATACAGGAGACCTGGTTTCAATCCCTGGGCAGCGAAGATTCCCCGGAGAAGGGAATGGCAACCCACTCCAGTATTCTTGCCTGGGAAATTCCATGGACAGAGGAGCCTGGTGGGTTATAGTCCATAGGGTCACAAAGAGTCAGACCCAACTTAGCAACTAAACTACCACCACACTGAAAAGATGACTGAATGGCATATACTTGACTTACCTAAAAGAGGGAGTAAAACTGGGTAGTTGTACGGCATCACAAAGAGGTTTACACAAGTTAAAGTTGTACTGGCTTTTAAATAACCAAACGGATATCCAAGTTCATTGTATTTTCCACTGCTAGTAACAAATACCTGAGAAGATCATGAAGTAATGTACAGTTATGACAATAAGGATTCTATGTCAAACCAAACTCACAGCAATATGCTATACCAGCATCTCTGGCACAATTCTAATTTAAAAATGGGAACACTGCTTTCTCTATATTTATGTCAAAAAATAGAATGTTCAGATTACAATTCTTTTATAAATTGTGTTAGGAAATGAAATAACCATTCGGAGACCACAGGCTGCATCAACAATACCCAAATATTTACTTGGTTAGCACAATGGAAAATAAGGCTGAAATACCACTAAGTGATACCAGCCATTAAAACAAATTGACTTCTCAAAAGAACAAGTGGTGACCAGAGTGACTGTTAGGAAAATGGAACATGGCCCCATGCCTAAAGTATGCAATTACAAAAACAAAGCCCATTTAAAGGATTATGCTAACATTCCTTATGTGAACTACTATTAAGTCTTGCTCTACTTCCCTTTGATGCCCCATTTCCCTACCCATTTATTCATTTTTCATCCAATAAATATTTATTGAGGAGTCTATTACAAGCCAGGCACTGGTGCTAATTATTTTGAGACAATTGTATTGAGCAAGGAGATGCTTTGGTTCAATCTGGAAGGCATTTTCTCTTGCAAATAATCCTGGTGGAACAAACATTCAATATAAATGAGAACATTAATCTTTATTCCATATGACTAGCTCTTATTCCTTATTCCTGATTTGATATATATGATATCCTGATATATATATCAGGTCCCATTCACCTGATATGCTATTCTGGAGTCCTCTAGCTATCACGATTTCTCTGTGTTCCATGTTCACTCTTGGGCCAAATCAGGACATTAGTATGTAATTTTATGGACCTAGACCTTTACCTTTTCTAACATCCTTCAGCAGGATATTTAAGACAGAAGTCAAACCCTGATGGTGAACAGAACCCACTTACTTTGCTAATTCTTATTCAACCAGCAACATCACCTACCAGTTCACTGAATTCTTTCCATACTTAGCTGTAGCTCAAAATAAATCTTTCCTATGTAATGGATGCCTCCACAAAACAATGGATTGTGTTAAAACATGACTCATCTACTAGATTATACCTTTTAATTTGAACCTTAATAGAAACAGACAATTGTAATAAAACATGTTGGACCTGGGCTTCCCTGGTAGCTCAGCGGGTAAAGAATCTGCCTGCAATACAGGAGAACTGGGTTCGATCCCTGGATTGGGAAGGTCCTCTGGAGAAGGGAAAGGCTACTCACTCCAGTATTCTGGCCTGGAGAACTCCACGGACTGTACAGTCCATGGGGTCACAAAGAGTCGGACACGACTGAGCAACTTTCACCACATGATGGATTTCCTCCTGTTTCCTAAGTGTGTATAATAGAAAGGGGGAAAATCATCATAAAGGATAAAAAAGTTACAGCCAGCAAGGATTATACCTATTACTCCTCTGAAAGGAGAAGCACTGTTTTTTGTTCCGTGCTCACTCTCTTTCTGTCTTTATACCCTCCCTTCCCACCCTTATACCTTCCTTCCTTCCCATAAGCCCATTGAGTTTTTCCAAATTCTTTATCACCTGCAGATTCACAGAATTTGGGAGTTCAAAGGGATCATTAGAGATCATCTAGTCTAGACAAAGTGTCTGGTCCAAAAACCACATAGTTGGTGGGAAAGCTAGGGTTAGAGTCCAGTTTCCATTATGACTTTCCAAAATTTCCTGGCTCCTGGTTCATCTTATTCTTTTTCATTCCCACTAATTCATTGCATTGCTGCTGCTGCTACTGCTGCTAAGTCTCTTCAGTCGTGTCTGACCCTGTGCAACCCCATAGACGGCAGCCCACCAGGCTCTGCCGTCCCTGGGATTCTCCAGGCAAGAACACTGGAGTGGGTTGCCATTTCCTTCTCCAATGTGTGAAATGAAAAGTGAAAGTGAAGTCGCTCAGTCGTGTCCAACTAGTAGCGACCCCATGGACTGCAGCCCACCAGGCTCCTCTGTCCATGCGATTTTCTAGGCAAGAGTACTGGAGTGGCTTGCCATTGCCTTCTCCAATTCATCGCATTAAACTACTCTAAATCAAAGTAACATAAGATGCAAGAGAAAGACATATGGCATATTTAAGGGGTGTTGCAAGGATCAAGGACAGGATTCTTAAGTTCCTTTGGAGAAGATTTACAAGGAAGATGCTATATAGAATAAAGAAAGGGTTTATTTGGGGGAAAAACTGAACTTTGTAATTTTATATGCTTTTATTCCAAAATGTTTTTCAATTCATAAATTCAAGTTTTTGCCTTGATTTTAACTTAGCATGCTCTCATCCCTATCTCTACATTTCTAGCACATTTTGGTGTATTTTATTGAAATATAAATATACATTCAAAAATGCATGAATGATAAGTATACAGTTCAATGAATGTTCATAAAATGAACATATAGTGTCATCAGCACCTGGATCAAGAAATAGAACCTGACCAGAAAACCCTTCGTGTCTTTTTCTGGTCACCATTCTGTACCCCCAAGAGAAATCACTCTCCTGACTTTTAACAAAATAAAAGGCAATCTTACATCTTTTTTGAACTATATAAAGTTTAATCATATGATATGTGATCTTTTATGTCTGACTTCTTTCGCTCAGTATTATATTTATGAGATCACTCTGTTTCTTGCACTTTTACATCCTTGCTTTACACCTGTTCCATTTTTTTCTACCCAGTTTTAGCATCTTTGTAGAATTCAAGTAGTTTAAAGACAACTAGTAGCAATGATTTCACATTTTAGGTTGAAACAGATGGTGGTCTGAAAGTGTTCCTTGCGTAAGTAAAACGTAACAATCACTGATTGCTGTAGTTTAGAAATAGAACAAACATTCTTACAGTGTAGGACTTCCTCACTGTATTCAAATAAAATAGTTGTGATTACCACATATGGATTTTCACAAATTAAAATCCAAAGGTGAGTCTATTAACAAATAAGCAAGCCCTCCTGGCTGAAGTATACCTCTCGGAAGAGTCAGTGTTGTACATCTGCTTCTGCATCTCCTTCATCCAAGGAAAATCCATACCACACACACCAATGTGGTTTGTACTACAAGAAGAGTTTGATTACATTATACTAATACATAAAGTAATTTCAGGTTTATGTTTTTGTTTTGTTTGTCAAAAATGTCTTGTACTGGGAATTCCCTGACAGTCCAGTGGTTAGGGCTCTACATTTTTACTGCAGAGGGCGTGAGTTTGATCCCTGGTTGGGGAACTAAGATCCTCCAAGTCATGTGGTTTGAACAAAAAAACAAAACAAAACAAAAAAAACCTTTGTCCAATCTGTCAAGTTCACAATAAGGACTGAGAACATTGCTTCAGCTGCAGAAGCCATAGCTGAATAGAATTACATCCTTTAGGCTAGGAATTCTTAACCTGGGTTCCCTGGATAGGCTTCAGGGGAGTCCTCCAAATCCTGAGATATGTAGGTTTCATCAGGTTCCTTAAATGGCAATGTATGGTAGGCTAGTGATTCATATCAGCCTGAAGTTATTTGCTTAGCCATGTTGCTTACTTGATAGCATTTGTGAGAAACATTATTAATAGACTCAGCCCAACTATTCCCAGATTAACCTTTGAAAGTTCTTTAAACAATTCCCAGATCTCCGAGTGGTTCCAGACATTTGGCTAACAACAAAGGGGAAGTACCTGCCAGCAAGTATGGGGAGATTTTCGTTCCAGGATATACTGAGTTAAGGGTGAAGGTTCAAGTTCATATTTGTCAAAGGGAAGTTTGTCTATTACCATTGGCTCACAATCTATACAGGAGAACCTCACAATAGGATGAGATGTTCGTGGAGGCTAAAAAACAAGAGGGGAAAATACAATCTGTTATCAAGACAGTTGACATATCTGACAACTCTGAAACTCTTTTTAAGTCCTTGTTGGTCATCCATTTTAAAAAATTTTTAATTGAAGGATAATTGCTTTACAGAATTTTGTGGTTTTCTGTCATACATCCGGAGAAGGCAATGGCAACCCACTCCAGTACTCTTGCCTGGAAAATCCCATGGATGGAGGAGCCTGGTGGGCTGCCATCTATGGGGTCGCACAGAGTCGGACATGACTGAAGCGATTTAGCAGCAGCAGCAGTCATACATCAACAAGAATCAGCCATAGTTACATGCAACTCTTTCATGTTTTGTTAAATCATCGCTGAGATATAAATGGTTGTTTTGAGAAAGATGGCTCTTGAGCTCTAAGTGTCATCAATGGCAGAGGGGATTCAGATTCTTTTGCTCTACCATCTACTTGGCATTGGGAAGAAGAATCAGATTCTTTCGCTCTACCATCTACTTGGCATTGGGAAGAAGAAAGGTAAATTATAACACTCATAACTACAGTTTTAGGGAAGTAAAAAATAAAACTGCCTTGAATATTAAGAACCCTGAAATTCAGATCCACTTTGTGACATTCAAGGCCTATCTTCCCTTCACTACTTTGTACTGTAAGGTTTCAGATAAGTCAGAAACTGCTAGGGAAGAGGAAATCCATGAAGCTTTCTAATGAGGTAATGACAGAGCTCGAGCCACTAACAAGCAAGGCGAACAATTATAAAGGAATGGAAAAGTCAAGATAGAGACTGAAAATGAGCCTGTCACAACTCCAGGGCCTGGCTGAAATTTTCTTTGCAGCTGAATTTTTATAGCATTTCCCACACCCAAACACTTCCTGAACAGCTAGAGATGAGGATGCTTTAGGCTGGGCTGAAAGGTCCATGTACCTGGGGTACCAGAGCAGATTGATGGAGCAGTCATTTTATTAACGGGTTTAGCTTGTGGGAATGGAGAGCACCAGTGAGAGAAATGGTGGCAGCAAGGGCAAATGGAGAGAGAAAGAGATAGGACAAGTCACAGTGTCAAGAGTGAGACGTGGCTCTGCATACTCTTGCTGAGAGATCCGTAAGGCTGATGTGAATATGATAAAACATCTTCTTTTCTTTATAAAAGGGAAAAACATGCTAATTTGCCTTTATGATTTACAAACATACAAGAGGTTTTGGGGACTGAGAAAAATAGCCTTCCAAAGTGCTTTTAAAGCTGGAGGACTGCCCCTGGTGGCTGAGTGGTTGGGTCTCTGCACGTCCAATGTGGAGGCCATGGGTTCGGTCCCTGGTTGGGGAACTAGGATCCCACACGCCCTGTCGTGTGGCCAAAATTTAAAAAAAAAGAAAGAAAGAAAGAAAAAAACCTGGAGGAATGGTAACACAAGCTATGTGAGTTACCTAGAATTTCTTCAATTCTGTTTTTTCCCTGATTTTAATTTTAATCAAACTTGTGAAATATTTCTGACTTATTAGATCGAAATCTATAAAAAGACATGAGTGAAACCCCATCACCAGCAATAATGACGCAGATTTGTAACTAAAACATTCACTCTGGGGTTTGAAGGAGCTAAGAGTAACTGGGCTCTGAGGTTTAACAAGCATGCCACCTCAGTGTCCTGAGGGACCGACGAGGAGATGGAGCCTCACCCACTGCAGGGACTGAAGATGGCTCTTCAGTCGTATATTCTGGCCTTCCATGGGCACCTCTGAAAAAAATGCAGGAGCCTCAAAATAGCAATCAGGAGAAAAATGCAGTTCATGTCAGAAATGTCTACAATTTAGATAGACTATAGATTGGCTGAATCTGGAAGGTAGTGGAAAAGCAGACCTTTTTGTGCTCTTTTCCCGCCCCACCCCTAGCAAGGATTGTTGTTGCCATTTAGTCACTAAGTCGTGTACAACTCTTTGTGACTCCATGAACTGTAGTCTGCCAGGCTTCCCTGTCCATGGGATTTTCCAGACAAGAATTCTGCAGTGGGTTGCCATTTCCTTCTCCAGGGGATCTTTTGAACCCAGAGACTGAACCCACATTTCCTGCATTGGCAGGCGGATTCTTTGCCACTGAGACACCTGGATGCCCCAAGGATTGCTCTGGCTTTTTTATATTGGCTGGGAGGAGGGAGGAGGATGAAAGGGACAATAGGTTTCATATGGAGCAACTACAATATCAAACCCTGTTCCACCAAATATAGTGAACAAAAAGATAAATCTTTGCTTAGAGATCATTTTTAAAATATTGCTTAATTACTCATCATTGAAAGACTCTTGGGAGTCCCTTGGACTGCAAGGAGATCCAACCAGTCCATTCTAAAGGAGATCAGTCCTGAATATTCACTGGAAGGACTGATGCTGAAGCTGAAACTCCAATACTTTGGCCACCTGATGCAAAGAACTGACTCATTGGAAAAGACCCTGATGCTGGGAAAGATTGAAGGCTGGAGGAGAAGGGGACGACAGAGGATGAGATGGTTGGATGGCATCACCGACTCAATGGACATGAGTTTGAGTAAACTCTGGGAGTTGGAGATGGACAGGGACGCCTGGCATGCTGCAGTACATGGGGTTGCAAAGAGTCAGACATGACTGAGCAACTGAACTGAACTGAACTGAAAAGTACACTGCCAAGGAACTCAAGTCCACTGATTATAAAAATACTGAAAAGTAGGCCCACAAAGTCCCACTACATGTCCAATGGCTCCCTCAGAGAATGAATGAATCTCTGCTTTGAATACGTTTCTAGAACCTATACACAGTGTAAACTAAGTTCTAATTTCCCGAGGATGTACATGAAAATCAATGCCTGCCCTTTTTATACATTGTGTTTACCATAGAAATCCAGTCAGCGGCTCTGAAATAAAAACCAAGCCACAGATTGCAACAGCATCAAAAATAACAATATTTTAAAATCTAAAGAGGGTAGATTAAGTGGTAAAGGCAACTGAAAGAAAGAATGCCCTAACAGAAAGGAAGTCCTCTCCTGCTTTTAGGTACAAACTAGACTTTCCAGTAAGTGATAGAAGGCACAGCTTAAGTTTCCAAGCTATTTTAAATGGTTCTCTGTAATCAGCTAATTGAAAATCCAGAATGATGTTTACCTTTTTGTTTTATGACACTTACTAGTGAAGGTAAATTCTGATCTGGCCAAAAAGATTCTGGAATTGGCCAATGTCCAACAGGAACACCAGTCTTAGAGTTAGGCCGCACATAAATGAGCTTATGACAACTATGCCATGGTTGAGCAGCAAATGAATTGCTTGGCCTGGATGAATCCATAAGTCCATCTGAAAATTAAACAAAAGACAGAATAAGGCATGAATTTCTTTGTACAGCCACTGATCTCCTTGTACAGATTTTTCAGTTGAAAGCAAAGTACAAAACAAGACCAAAACAGTGATTCATGAAAGATAGAAGAAAAAAAGTGACTCCACTAGACTTTCTAAATGTTCTCTCTAGCTACTCTTTTCTGTTTTTGCTTTGTTTTTATTATTATTTTTTTATTGGAGTACAGTTGCTTTACAATTGCAACTCTTTTCATCATCTAATCCAACCCCTCTAATCCGACATCCCATACCCTTCTTCCTTAACTGTAACCAAAATAGATAGTTATATGGAAAACTGTCATAAAGTTAGTTTTAAATTTTCTGAGATTTGACACAAATTAAACACACTAAACCACAACAGTTATTTTTTCAAATTAGGCATATGAAAATTGTTCATTCCCTGGTATAGTTTCACATTTTTGGAATCTGACATAATAAGTGATAAATTCCATTTAGATTTTTTTTCTATTTTCAACTAGATTAAAAAAGTATTCTTTACTAAAGTTAGACCCATGACCACAAAGGCAAATTCACTAAAAGGTAGAAGGAATGATGACAATACAATCAATCTATGTATATAACTGGGGAGGGGAACACAAAGTGAATGCATCAAGTTTATATGGACTACTTCATTATAGTTTCCTTCTTCACCCATATTAAAATCTCATGGAAACTGGGCATCATATAATGCTGAATAATAGACCCTGAGTGTATTTTAATTATTTGAGCTAGCATATTTCATTTGCCCCCTGAAAACAGGGCAAGGCAGAGTTACATAACCTTTAATGTTATGATTCATTAGTCTAAATTATAATTGTAAAAAATACGTGATAATGATTTGAGTCTTGTGTTTTTCTTAAATTGCATATCATTTGATTTACTTATTTAAGCATTACTTTAAACAAGTAATTACTTTAGAGCAGGGGATTTACTGAGGTCCATGGAGCTCTAGAGAATACATATAATGGCTTCAGGGAACCAAAAGACCCCCTCTGAAGTTGAGTTCAAAGTTCTGGAGATGTGGATTTTTCTGAGGAGAAAATTCTTAGCTTTCATCAGAATCTCATAGGTTAAGAACTCTGGACAAAGGGGAAATGGAGCTAGAAAAGAATGTTTGAGCTATTTATATGGCACGATCTAATTGGTTTTCAGTAGGAAAGTTCCCAGTTCACGGGAAGGTAATGAACACAAAATTATGGACTTGAGTGGTCTATCATTACCAATACAACATGTCCTTCCTTTACAATTAACTACTTTGAAATAGGCTGTGAGGCCTCAGTCTTCTACAGCAGGTGTTTCTTAAGGTATTTAACATTTATTATTTTATTTCTGAATGGACTTTAAAGCCATCTTTTATGTTTCCCAAAAATCCTGTTAAAATTTTTTAGATCAAAGTACATGAAATATATATATTTATATTTATTTGAAAAGTGATACCTTCACACTATCCATTCTTCCCAGTCAAGCACATGGCACATCTCCATTTAATATAGACTTTTTTGTTTCTCTTGGCAGAGTTCTATAAATTTATTCATAGAAGTCCTAGGCCATCTCTATATATGTTTTTTAAAACTTATATTTTAATTGGAGGATAATTGCTTTACAATGCTGTATTTGTTTCTACTGTACAACAATGTGAATCAGCCATAAGTATACATATATTCCCTCCCTCTTGAATCTCTCTCCCACTCCCCACCCCATCCCACCCCTCTAGGTCATCACAGAGCACTGAGCTGAGCTCCCTCTGCTATATAGCAGCTTCCCCTTAGCTATGTATTTTACACATAGTAAAATACAGGTAGTGTATATATGTCAGTGCTACTCTCTCACTTCATCCCACCCTCCCCTTCCCACCCTGTGTCCACAAGTCCATTATCTATGTCTACAGTAGGTGTTTTTTAATTGGAGTCCAAGAACCCCTGAAATGAAATACAAAATTATGTGTGCATGTGTTGTCCATGTACATTTTTCTGGAGAGAGGGGTCTCTATTTTTCCACTAGCTTCTTAAAGGGTTTTAGAGACTAAAAAGCAAAAAATTCAGGAACCATAGGATCCACTGCCTCAGCAAGAAATGTGTCTTTCTGCCCCTTTGCACTTACCCCTTTGCTTCCCCAGGCAGCTACCACTAATTGTGGCCACAGCAATTAAAATGTATGAATCAGATCAGACAAGCACTCTGGTGGTGATGGAGTCTAGGTACACACGGGTATGTATGCTGTGCATGAACTGACAAGAATGAAGACAAGCGATGGCCTAGAACAGAGCTCTGAGGGAGCCATGCAATGGGGTATGATTCCCTTTCCCAATAAAAAAGTAGTTCTGCTTTTGTATTTTGAGATGTTGAAGTTTCTATAAAATCTCATTTGAAGACAAAAGTTTCTTCAGTTAATAAATGGCCAAGAGGGACTTCCCTGGCGGTTAAGACTCTGCCCTTCCACTGCAGGGGCCCAGGTTCCATCCCTGGTCAAGGAACTAAGATCTCACAAGCCACGTGGTGCCCTCCCCGACTTCCCCCCCCTCCCCAAAAAAAGAACAGTGGCCAGGAAAATACTGGTGTAGGATCTTACAGAATAATAGCAGGTCCTGGTTAAACAATCACAAGCTCTTGCTGATGTGTGGTAACAAATACAGATTTCATCAAGATAGTTTGACACATTGGCGCTCACAAGACCAAAACCAGATGGCTGGTTAAGCAGCACTCCGTTGTGAATCTCC
Source organism: Moschus berezovskii (assembly GCF_049115385.1). Lineage (NCBI taxonomy): Eukaryota > Metazoa > Chordata > Mammalia > Artiodactyla > Moschidae > Moschus > Moschus berezovskii. Next base: position 126,001,026 of record NC_142488.1, on the reverse strand, counting down.
AGCTATTCGGACCAGAAATATGAAACAGGCAGGGAAAGGGAAGAATGTTCTGAGGAAGAATTGACATTGAATTAAAGCTAGAAAGGTAACCACAGGCAACGGATGAATGGCAGTTGTTTGGATAGATGTTTGTAACCACTTGAATGTGGGTGGCTAGTGAAGACAGTATCTCTTGCCATTAGTTCAATGTTTTCTCAGTCTCATATTGCTCTCCTATGTAACACTTTAAGGTTAAAAGAAAAAAAGGTGATCTACTGTACCTTCTCCAATAGGAAGTGGATCTGGTCCTGTTTTTTCAAAGTTAATAACTACACCACTCTGAACTTTTTGAACTAAAGATTCTAAACATTGATTCAACATTCTTTGTGTTCTAACACAGTAGGAGCGACCTAAACCAGAAGGAAAAACAAATAGTACAAGTTTGATCAAATAAAATACTACTTAACAGTATAAGCATTTGAAATGCTAAAATACAACTCAAAATAATCAAAACTACGAGCCACCAGGGAAGCTCACACTGGGAGCAAACCTCACACTAATGATGAGCTTAAGCAGCAGAGTTAAAAGATACAGAAGGGAAAAAAGTAAAGCTAGGATATGGCATTTACGGCAAGTGATACTCTGCTGCCCTGAATTCTTCCCTTTAGAAATAGTGAATATCCGCCAATACCTCCTGTGACTTCACACATCTGTGTGATGGCAGATTCATCAGTTGGTACACTCCCTATCTGCTCTGGTTCAGTAGAAGCCAATCCAGGCAAACGCAACACCAGGGCAAACAACCTTTGATCCCAACGAAAAGGTTCTTTAGTTAGTTCACTTCCAGGCAGAGGAGAATTCAAAGGCAGATGAAGCTGATAAGGCAAAATTGGAAAAGTTTCATCATAACAACTCATACAAAAATGAAGACAATTCAAGAGTTAAAGGGTTCACTTTTCTTTGATGTTGTCAATAAAATGAGGCAATCTTTCAAGGATTCCCAAGATGGAACGTTTGATTAAATTTATTCTTAACTGGGAATGTATGCCTCCCATGTGCAGAAATAGCTGCATGTTCTCCGCCATTTAAACGAAATTTAAAAAAATGAAATCTCACCTCTTCTTGAACACCAGAAGTACTTGTTAACTTGTTTCCATCTGTGATGGTAATTAAAATAGATGGTTCTAAAAAAAATGGATTTCGTCCCTAAAATACATTTAAAAAGTATTAGAGCCATGTAAAGTAATAAAATTGTATTTCAATTTTTACATTTATCTTGCCTGTGATCTCTCAAGTGTGTGATAAAAGGAAAAGATTAGGGACTGAAGTGGGTGGGGATCAAAATAACAATCTCTGCAGAGGTAATATTCAGAATAAACTGAGGAATTCTTATAATTCAGGAACCTCTCAAACTATAACATCCAAATACCCCCACCCTCTGCTTTCTAGATAACCATGAAAGATATTAAAGACATTACAATGGCAGCATCATCCACACCCATGATTCCATTCAGAATCTTTGCACAGAAAGGGGGATATAAGGGACTTATATCTGTAACCTGGATGTTGACTCTGGTTATTGTGAGCAGTTTTTACAGTAGAAAAGTGCAATGATCGCTGCAGCAAATGCTATTCTGCCTTCCTCTTATGATAGAGCTTTTTCATTGACTTGGGAGGGATGAGGGACTTAAGGACTCTGAAAGTTTCTCTTCAATTGTCTTGTTCCAATATTTTTCAGCAATTTATTCATCTCATTATAACTGATGATCTGATGGGTAGGCAATTTTAAGTATTTTATGGTCAAAGCACATAAAAGACTCTCCCTAAAGGATTTTTGTTAAAGTATATATTTAAAATACACGTGGACCTCCTTTTGGATGTTATGAAAAGGAGCAGAAAACTTGGTTGCCATGCCCAATTTTAAATTCTTACCCCAAGTCACCAAAATAAATTAGCTATACTCACTCAAAGAATTTTTTACCTGTCCATAATTGTCTATTCCAGATATTAATCTATTGAGATTTAACAAATCAAATGAGGATCTTAGAGCCTGACCAAGAGTAGTCAGTCCAGAAGCCTGAAGATTTTTTAGTTCACTCATGAATGTTGCGTGATTTTCCTTCCAACCAGCCTGAAAACCAAACATTTACAAAAAATTCCCAATTATACAATGAACAATATATAAAATGCAAACAACCACTAAATAACAAGTTTCAAACCTCTAGCAAATCAATAATTCCTTGTGTGCATGTGTGTGCTTAGTTGCTCAGTTGTCTCTGACTCTTTGCGACCCCATGGACTGTAGACCACCAGGCTCCTCCGTCTATAGAATTCTCCAGGCAAAAATACTGGAGTGGGTTCCCATTTCCTTCTCTGGTGGATCTTCCCAACTCAGGGACCAAACCCACATCTCCTCCATTGCAGGCAGATTCTTTACCCACTGAGCCATTGCGGAAGCCCAATAGTTCATTAATTATATTATATTCTATATCTTGACTGATCAAGTGGAACTAAAGCAAGCAATCAGCTTGAGAAAGATCTGCCACCCTTAATGATCAAGAGCAAAGATGCAAACAGTGAATTCAGTCCATTATGGCTGGAGGGCTTTGGCTCAAGAAGTCTACTAGTTTTCTATCCAGGCTCAATCAAACCTACCAAAACACCACAGTATTTACTTTAGTTTGACACTGAGGATGAGCACGGAATAAGGGGGAGAGGAAGGAGTTATTTTTTTAAATGCATCATCCTTGATACAATCAACTATTATGAGCATCTGACCTACCTGAACTTTTCTAACCAAGATTATTCTTCCCAAACAATACTTTCACTTTAAATGAAAGTATAAGGAGAATTATAGGAATGGAGTCACAAGTATCTGGAGACAACCTGTCTGGCATCCTTAAGCATTCAGAAAGCCCCAAATCTAGAGTAAGGGAGAAAGAAAAGAAACAAAAACATTTGGCAAAGAAGTAGCATAGCCTAGGCACCCCTAGCTGGTATGAACAGTAGCAAAGAACCAGAAACTCAAGGTCAACAGCCAATATGCTGTGGTTGAATGGTTTGTAGAATGGAAGGAAAGGACCACGTTGACTGGTCAGCAATGAGGCTATAAAAACAAAGGAGCACGAAATGCTAAGAAGAGAAGCAAAAATAAAATGGCAGCTAACAGGTCACAAAGGAGTAGACCAGCAAAGTAGAAAGCAGGCAGCACAGCTTGGCAAGCTGGTGGGACAAACGGCAATCTGAGTCTTGGTAGCCCTGAGGGCAGTCGTGTAATAAGCTGAAAGCTGAAGTCATGCCCACCAGACCAGTACAGCTGGAGGTGGAAAGCCAGAGCAAATAATGCAAAGCTAAATGAAATGATTGAAGTTTCATATTAAGCTAAAGACCATTATCCATACAACTAGAGCAACCATTATCTTTTCTAGTTTCACAGCTTTCTAAAGCAATCTGGGTCAGAATGACTGAGAGGCAGAAGAGATTGCCTGTACCCTACTATGAAGTATCTGCATAACTTTGAGCAAATTTGTTGGCTCTTAGGACCTAAATTTCATTATCTGAAAATGAAGAGATTTAGATAAACAGGGATACTGTGTGAGGCTGTGTACGTTACAACCCTGGAGAGCCATTCAAACGAGAATGGTGCCCCCTAGGTTTGAACAGTACCCAACCTTCATAACCATTCAAGGTGAAGGTGATCCTGATTTAAGATCCTTTCCAGTCCAACAGTCTGGATTCTGTGAAGTTAAAAATGTGCATTGTATGTGTGTGTTTCCTAACATATAAGTCAAAGCATCTAAAGGTAAAATCTTTCCATGTATTCCTTTGGCCCAAGGAATATCTTATCGGACTAGACAAACTAAATTTTACTTAAAAGCAAGGGTTATGATTTCAATTGTCCTCATCAAATACTTAGAAATATCAGCAGATGATTATAAATCACACTGAATTAAAAACTTACTCTTTGAAGTAGAAGAGAAGGTCTACAGCTGGGGGTGGGGGAGAGGGATAGTATCAATTCTTTCCTTTATTTATCCAACCAATTTTTATGGATCAACTATTCTATGCTGGGCAGAATGCTACATGCTGGAGATATTGAGAGGAATTAGCCCTTGATGAGTTCAAGCAGCAAAGGAATAAGAAATGCAGTTATTGGGACGGAAAGGACAAATAACCAGGGAGTTTGGAAAGCCTGTCACAGAAGATTGGGCATTTGAAGAAGTCTAATGGCAGGAGACTTTGGAGAAGGAAATGGCAACCCACTCCAGTAGTGTTGCCTGGAGAATCCCATGGACAAAGGAGCCTGGTGGGCTACAGTCCATGGGGTTGCAAAGAGTCGGACACGACTGAGCGACTAACACACATACACACAATGGCAGGAGAAGATCACAGGATCCCTACACTGATGTGAGGAGTGGAGGGGGCAGTCCAAAGGAAGAGAATAGAGAGTTTATAAAAGGCTAGGGCTTCCTGGGGAGCCACAAGTAATTTGATTATCATCGCTCTGGGTACACGGTGGGAGGCAAAGCTGATAAAGTGGGCTCTGACTGTAATGTGCTTTGTACATTGTGCTCAGTACTTTGGATTTTATCTATTGGCCCTAGGAATGACTTGAAGTTTTTAATTAGAGGAGTGGCATGATCATATCTGTATTTTAGCAAGATCATTCTCTTGGGAGTTGCAGAATAAATTGTGGGGTGGAGGGGAAGCTGAAGCTTGAGGTAGGGAAACTGGTTTGGGGAATGTTGCAATAGTTTACAAGAAACGTGATGAAAGCCTGAGCAAGGGCAGTGGAGATGGAGAGGAGGCTGCAGATTAAAGAAGTATTTCAGAGGTGGGTGGAGTCAGAAGGATTTAGTAGCTAATTAGGGGGATGTGTGAGGGATAAAAAGGGTCATACATTAGGCTGAGTTTTCTGGCTTGGGCAAACCTGTGAATGATGGGGTCTTTCACCCAGAAGCCACTTTATAGACTTTTTTTTTCCCAGAATGACTTCATTTAGCAATCTAACTTCTACACTGCAATCTTAGTTCTATCTGCAGTGAATGTGGCACTCCTGAGAGCCACCACACAATTCAAGGCACAACTAAAGAAAAAATAGTAAACTATTTAATCTGGTAAAGGATTGGGATAAGGTTTGAGTACCATCTAAGCAAGCACCCTGTAACTCATCAGTGTTTCAAATATTGTGTACAAATTGTCACTAATCCATCTGTCAGAATAATTGTTCCTTAAAATTTCCTTTATCATATGAGTTGAAAACGTTTTACAAATTGTTTCTACACCTGAATCACTGGCATTCAATTTTTAGGCCAATTCCAATCCTTTGCAATGAATTAGATAATACATGAGATTTGAATGCTAGGCCTATCTCAGTACTAAAAGTGTATGGGCTACATTTACTACTCAAAACAATAAACTTCCTGGTAGCAGTTTAGTTGTTTCTAGAGAAGAATTAATGCCCCTAAATCCAGTCCTCAGAATGCTGAAGGGGAAAAAAGGCCTAAAGAGGAATTTAAATATCTGGAGAGTCTTATTAATGTGAAAAATTCTTCCCAAAAGATAATTATTTAGAGCCAGTGGGAGAAAGTAGATTTTTATATTCTTCAGTCACTGCTTGTAGTTGATTTTTTCATAAATGAATTCAGGACAGCTCGTTGTTCTTAATAAAGTCTTTTATTTCAAACAACTCCAAAGATACCCTACCCTTATGTCAGTGAAACTTTCTTTTTTAAAACTTCGTATTTTATATTGGAGTATAGCTGATTACCAATGTTGTGATAGTTTCAGGTGGACAGCAAAGAGACTCAGTCATACATATACATGTATCTATACATGTATCCAATGTCCCACAGTAAAGCCTTTACTTCTGACAATAATTTTCATATATTTTTATGGAGCTTTACAGCTTACAAAGCACTTTCACACTTCACATTTGCCTAAGACAATCCTATAAAATAAGCATGGTATTACCATCCTATTTTGTTTTCATAAACCAGGAGGAAGTAAGATGTGGGTATGTCTTGTTTGGAGAACGGGGACAGTCAGAGAGGCACAGTCTGGAGTTGCACTACTCAGCCACGTGGGGCCACTGAGAACTTGAAACATGGCCAGTCTGACTAGCGATTACTTTTTAATGTGGCTACTAGAAAATCTGAACTGCTGTGGATGGCTGGCATTATATATCTATTGGGCAGAGATGATCTAGAGGGAGCTGAAGGTCAGGCAGGAGAACTTGGCCTTGCGTTGGCAGAAAATAGACTCATTACAGATTCTAAGGCAGGGAGAGACAGGATCAAACAGCATCTCAGGAAGGTCAGTCTGGCAGTGAATTATAGGATAGACTGAAGAAGAAGAAGCTGTAGCTAGGAAAAAGAAGCTAGGAGGTTTGAATAGGCATCCAGGTCTGAGGGAATCAGGGTCTGAATTAGGATAGAAATTAAGAGGAAGGGGTTAATTGAGAAACATTTGAACCACCAAGACAGGACTTGGTGACAGACAGACAATAGGCCTAAAGGAGACAGAGTATAAGATGATTACAAAATGAACCAGAGGGATGGGATGGGGAGGGAGGTGGGAGGGGGGTTCAAGATGGGGAACACATGTACACCCGGGGCGGATTCATGTCAATGTATGGCAAAACCAATACAATAATGTAAAGTAATTAGCCTCCAATTAAAATAAATACATTTAAATAATAATAAAAAAAGATCTAAAAAAAAAACCCACAACTTCTAACCTGAGAGAACTGAAGAATAGATGTTTAGGACAAAGGAGTAAGCTGGGGTGGGGGAAATTCTAAACTAAGACTTTGCTGTCTTCACAGATCAAGTTTTTAAAGTCTCCCAGAAGTAAAATGAGGATAACGATATGATAATAAATAATAATCACAGGCAATATTTATCAGTGCCTATGTGTCAGGAACTTGCTTATGCTAAACAGAACATTTTATATATACCCTTCTCATCTGAGCCTAATAACCACCCTATGAAGTGGGTACTATTATTATTTCCCATTTAATAGATGAGCACACTGAGGCTCAGAGAGGATAAGCATCTTGTCCGGGTCAAAACAACTAGTAAATGACACAGCCAGGATTTGAACCCAGGTAGTATGGGGTCGCACAGAGTCGGACATGACTGAGGTGACTTAGCAGCAGCAGCAGCCTAACTGTGGGCTTCCCTGGTGGTTCAGATGGTAAAGAATCCACCTGAAATGTGGGAGACCTGGGTTCGATCCCTGGGTTGGGGAGATCCCCTGGAGAAAGGAATGGCAACCCACTCCAGTATTCTTGCCTGGAGAATTCCATAGACAGAGGAGCCTGATGGGCTACAGTCCACGGGGTCACAAAGAGTTGGACACTGAGTGACTAAGCACAGCACAACACACAGCACAGCCTAACTGTAGAACCCACCAATGTAAACCATTATATTAGAGATTCTTCTACATATTCCATATATTCAACCCATAGACATGTCTTGTTATACTAGCTTAAAGGTTCCTAAGTTTAATAGAAGTTTCAAATTTCATTTAATTTAAACCTACTTTCCCTGATGTCAGAATTCAGAACAGTTGAGTGTGGGGAGCAGTGAACTGACACTTGGAAGACCCTGGTCGAATCCTGGCCATAATTAACTGGCAAAACAAGTGGTCCAGAGTAAACCGTTTACCCCTTACTGGGGCTATTTCCTCATTTAAGTAATGAAAATATTGAAAACCAATTCTAAGATCCTTTTCAGCCTTTATATTCTATTATTCCATACCTTGTATTCGTCCTTTATATAAATTTGACTTACAGGGACTTCCCTGATGGTCCAGTGGTTAAGACTCTGTGCTCCCAATGCAAGGGGCATTGGGTTCGATCCCTGGTCAGGAAGTTAAGATTCCATACGCTGCAGAGCACAGCCAAAAATAAATAAATGAATAAAATAGCCCCCAGTCCCTATCTACTGGTGACCTTGTTAAAAAAATCTGACTTACAGAAAAAAAAATGTCTCATATCTTAATAAAAATGCTAATTCAGGCCTTGTTTAAATGTGTATAGCCAACTAAAGACAGCTTAGAATATCAGCAGAAATAGCGTGGGCCTCTTAGTCTATCAATGACTTGGGTTCTCCCCACAGCTCTACAGACTAGCCCACTAGTTGTTTATTCCCCACTAATATCAGCACAGAAAAGAGAGAGTTTGTATTCCTTTCCTCAGAAAGGCAAAGCCTAAAAGAAATATTTTCTATTACCCTCTGCACCCCTATTTTCGTCTTCTTTTCTGGTCTTGTCCTCTGAAGCTATGGTGCTTAAAGGGTAGGTTCTGCCCCTACAACAGACCTTAGTGGAGGTCTGTCAACACATGTGAACTATGTGGAAGCTTTTCATGAACACACATCTAGGCTACACCCTCCAGCATAGCTTTTATCAGGAATAAGGCTGTTATTTAGAACACTGGCTGGTTCCTGTGTCTACCTTATTTATCCACTGGTTTCAATGGAGGAGGGAAAGGTAGGGATGTTGTTTAATGGCTCCCCCAAACCTCAGTATCCTAACACTTGTCCTTTCTGAACTCCATCCCATTTCAGCAGGACCATTTCTCTGATTCACTGATGCTTGTTTTATTTTTATGTTTTAAAATGAAGACCCCCTTTCCTCCAAGGAAATCTTGCCAGGAAGTATAAACAAGAAAAAGAGAGAAAAAACAGATGAACTGTCCTTGAAGGGGATGTGGGAGTGGTGTTAGAGCTCGTTCTGTAAACCCTTGTTCTATCTCTAAAGGTCACCTGTAATCCTTTTCCAAATTATAAATGATCATGTTAGATTTAGTATACAGTGATGATTTAATGAATGTGTTATTGGTTTCTCCATCCAAGGTAACTGAAAAACATTTTTTTAGGGCAGCTGCATCTAACTTTCCACAGGAGAAACGCCCCCTAAAAGACCTTACAAATGAAATATTTATAAATTTTAAAAGTTAAATAGCTAAAATTCTTTAGGGTGACAGCTTCTGAAAGGGAATGAATGGCAGTGAATCTTTTCAAACAGCAAAAATAATCCTTCTATATTACAGATTGTCACAAGCCGGGCTCTCTCTCACTGAAGGAGCATCACATGCTCTGTCCCTCTGACTGGGTGCTGAGCCACTGTGCAAGCCCATTTTAGGCACATGCACCCAAAAGCCTATTTGGACCCTGCCCTGAAGAGCAGTTCAATTCAGTCCAAGGCTTCCTAGCTGGTTAGCAAGTGCACCACAATGAAGAAAAAGCCTCACTGGATTCTAGAGAGAAAATACATATTTCCCTCTCTTTGACAAGACTTTTTAACTTTAATGAAAGGAAACGAAATCAGCCTGGTTATATGTGCCCTTCATAAACCCATACAGAGGACTATCCTGAACTTTGAGCTCTTCTTCTAGGTGGTTACAAAGGAGATGATGAACAGATTCGAGTATTTTCCCAGATGTGGCAAGTTAAGGCCAAAGAGTCTAAATTTAGCAGGGCCATCATTTCTCTCCTTGAAAGATAAACTATTTTCCTTTTTCCATCTGCTCTCCACAGTTTGGGAGAAACTTGTTCGCAACATCCCAGAAAATTTGAAAAAATCAACTTCAGCAGCATCTTTTCAACCAACTTAACCTTCTTCTCCAATTTACCATTCTATCATCTTTGTCATCACAAACTGTTCTTGTGTTGGTAAACTGATCAGTGGGACAGGATGACATGAAAAATAAGAAGCCCTGCTTTTCTAATCAACTCTGTCTCCTGAGAAGACAAATGACATTTCCCTTGGTCTTTGCCCTTAGCCTTATATGGAATATTTGTGCAAGTCAAAAGTCTTCATGTTTGAGAATTATTTTCTCGCAACTAAAATGGACTCCAATTCTGATACATATAAGACGAGGTTTACTTACCCTCTTAGGTGAACAGAACATGTAACAGCTGAAATCACTTTAATATGCTCAAATGCCTTTTAAAATTGTGTTTACAGCTAGCACACCTATAAAAAAGGTTGTTAAACTTGTGAAATACACATTAGGAAGACACTGTTTCATTAAAAGAATAGGATTATCTTCCTTGTATCAACTTTGAAAAACTCTCTATTTTGCATTCTATTTTCAGACCCTATCTGATACAATTTTTCCCCTTAATACTCTAGTAATTTGGCCTGGTTTCACTTTTTTGTGTGAGTGTGGTTTTCTCACTTGACTCAAGGTACTGATACACTTCTAGGTTCAAAGGAGGCATTCTATTATTCTGTGTTTTATGTGTACCAATAGAGCTTTCTGTTGTAAAATTACTTCTTTTAAGAATATCCAGTTTTCTTGGGTCCCTTTTTGTCAAAGTTACTTCCGGAGGGGCACTCCTTAGTGTCTTGAACTTGGTAAAATGCCTGAAGTCCATTTTATTTGATTACATCAGTTCTCTCCCAGAGAACTCTGAATACTATCATTCTGTGGTTCAGTCCATGAATTTTCATCCACAAGCTTCAGGAAATACTACCAGCCAAGACCGTGTAAAAGTAATCTGGCTTACTTGAGTCTTCTACTTTTTAAAGAAGTTCTTAGAAACTGATTTCCTAGTATATTGCAGAAATTTATTTGACAGACTGTGGCCTGCTGGATTTTTTTTTTTCAGCAGATGGTTAAAGACTCTCAAAACCACAAATTTTTAAGTAAACCGGGCAAAGACATGATTCCATTTGATTCCACCCTTACAAACTTTACCATTTTTGTGTCACTCTTTAAGATACCTAGTTTGAGGGGTTCTTAGTGGATTAACAATCATAGGGATTAGCCTGAAATATCTGCAAAATTCATTTATGACTTTTCAATTCTTACCCTGGAGAATTAAAATAAAATTATAAAGTAGCACACCTCTCAGAGAAAGCATAAGATCAAAAGAAATTTGATCTCCACCAGAGGATGCTAACGTGTAGAAAGCAAATTTTTTCCTCTGTCCAAGAAGCAACTGAACTGCTACTGAAAGAAGAATGCCATAGAGTTGCAAAGAATTTACCAAATGTGGTCAGATATAAATGTTAAGTTTCCTCTTTCACTCCCTGTCCATTTCAACTGTAGCTATTGACCAATAGCCATTATTAGAAAAAGAAAAAACCCAACCAAACAAAAAAAAATGCTATAGTACAAGGTTCATGTTCAACTGTTCAGATTTGGGGTTCTGATAGGAGACATTTTTATGAACACACACACGAGATAAAAATCAACAAAGCGGCCTTGGAAAAAAAATACACAGGGACAGGAATGAGATTAAGCCACCCAAACATTATAGAAAGTGTTTAACAAAGGAGAGAGCAGAATGGTCATTCCTTACTTTCTAAAGAGCTTATGGCATCTCTTTCCTCCAGACTAATTCTTTTTCATAAGCTGTTTTTCACATTATAAAAGTAACACACATTCATCGTTAAAAATCCCAACAGAAATACAAAGTTAGTCTATCTCTTCACCAAACTGTCAGTTCCACTCTTTAGAGGTAACCATGGCTAGGAATCTGTCTTGAACTTTAAATTGTTTGGCAGCAAACAGAAATGACTCCAATAAAATGAAGTGACATTTACCAATAAGTTGGAGTGACTGATCTAACTAGTAGATATGTGATACAGCACATTAACCACTTACAGAAACTGTTTTCTAAAATTTGAAGCAAGTATGAAATCACCCTGACTTCCCAGCCTGAATTATTCCACTTCCTGCCTTTCAGTTATACAATTCTCTCCTGGACTTTTTTCAGAAGGAATAGTGGAAATAATCTAGTCTAATTCCTTCATTTTACAGATAAGAAAACTGACACCTTAAAAGGTTAAGTGACTTGTCTGGGGTCTTGTATCTAATCAGTAGCAGACTGTGGCTAAAGAACCCTGGTCTCTACCTCCCAGTTCCAAAGAGACACGACTTGCCAGACTTACTTGACTGTGGATGGTGTGATCTACCACTTTTTCAAATCTAATTTTTATGAAAGTACCTAGAAAGACTTGAAACAAACTGCTAACATACAGCTTCACTAATGAAATGGAATTTACAATGTCTAAACACATGTCAGCTTTTAAGAAAAATGGAGCACCAGGGCTCCAAACATCATGCATGTTCTTCTACAAGACATACAACAGGAAGGACCCCCAACTTTCCAATGTCGTGGCTGTATTAAAAGGCTAGATAGTCTCCCTAGAATCTCATTATTCAGTGTCTAGTAGTATGGAGCTTCTGATTAAACAGCAGGGCTTCCTGGCAACTGGAGGCCAATTTAAATATAAACATCTTGGTCTGGTTCAGGCTATTCAACCACTAAAGGTCAGAATCCAGCTCTCTCCCCCTTCCTACTGCAAATTCTCATCCTTATAACAGCATTTAAAGCATCTTCTGTCACATCCTCCTTCTCCTCAAATCACACCCTTAACTGGCATGTTTTCAGTGCATTTTCTCTCCTCCCCTGGGCCTCTGGCTCCTCTGGCTGTCTATCTCTTCTCCCTTTGGTTAACTGATGGTCTAAGAGTTGGCATCAGGAATGCGGACACAAACTCAGGTGGTAGAAAGAGGTCTGGTTGAAGGGCAGGGCTCCTTTGGGGAAACAAGGGGAAACACGTTTATACAGATACAAGGAGCAGGCCCTAAAGAGCTCAGAATGGCAGACTGAGCAACTTGGACTTGATTCCACAGGCACTGGGGAGTCTCTGAAGGAGCAGGGGAGTGACAGGATGAAACCAGCTTTTTTGGAAAGTTAGCACTTGGTGTGGGTAGAGTAGGAATTTGGGAGGCACAGGGCTTCCCTGATGGCTCAGAGGTTAAAGCATCTACCTGCAATGCGGGGGACTCGGGTCCGATCCCTGGGTTGGGAAGATCCCCTGGAGAAGGAAATGGCAACCCACTCCAGTATTCTTGCCTGGAGAATCCCATGGAGAGAGGAGCCTGGTGGGCTACAGTCCACAGGGTCACAAAGAGTTGGACAAGACTGAGCGACTTCACTTTCACTTTCTTTGGGAGACTCCACTACTGGGAAACATTGAAGGCAGGAGGAGAAGGGGACAACAGAGGATGAGATGGTTGGATGGCATCACCGACTCGATGGACATGAGTTTGAGCAAGTTCTGGGAGTTGGTGATGGACAGGGAAGCCTGGTGTGCTGCAGTCCATGGGGTCACAAAGAGTTGGACATGACTGAGCGTCTGAACTGAACTCACTGGGAGGTTCCAGAAGAAGGTTGTTACAGGCCAAAGCATAGAAGTCAGGACCTGGACTGGAGTGATGGCACCAGAAATTGAGTTGAAGAAACATATATAAGGGGGCTTTCCAGGTGGTGCTAGTGGTAAAGAACCTACCTGCCAATGCAGGAGACATAGAGATGCAGGTTCAATCTCTGGGTCAGGAAGATCCCTTGCAGAAGGAAATGGCAACTCACTCCAGTATTCTTGCCTGGAGAATCCCATGGATAGAAGAGCCTGGTGGGCTATAGTCCATGGGGTTGCAAAGAGTTGGACGCTACTGAAGCAACTTAGCACTCATGGTACTGGATTTGGATGTTATTGAAAAGAAGACTCAAAACATGGAGGTCAGGACCTGGACTGAAGTGATGGCACCAGAAATTGAGTTGAAGGAACATATATAAGGGATATTTCAAAGGCATGGGCCTTAGAAGATGGAAGGACAGGATCAAAGGTGAATAATGCTCAGCCTGCAACCCTGGGTGACTAAAAGATGGGGAATATAGAAGACAGGATAGTTTCAGAGCCATAAGGAGATCTGTTTGACATGCTATGAGCTGATGGAAAGACAGACAGGCAGAGACTTTCCTAGTGGTCCAGTGGTGAAGACTCCACACTGCCAATGCAGGGGGTACACGTTCAGTCCCTGGTCAGGGAACTAAGATCCCACATGGCTGCAGCATGGCCAAAAGATAAAAAAATAAAATTAAAATTAAAAGATAGTCAAGTGGAGATGTCCCATCATAAGCTAGAGATGCCCGGGTGAGAAGCTGAAGATGGAGAGTAAAAGGAATATTTGAAACCATGAATGATGTAGAATACATTCACCAAGGGAAAGAATTTTGCAGATAGGGACACACTTATCAGAAAGAGGGGCGGAAAAACAGAGTGGAGGAGGTGATAAGTTTGTGGAAGGAAGGGGCATTAACAGTTTCAAATATAGGCAAGGACAAAAAGAGTAAACATTAGTAGATTAGTCCAAGTAGCTACATAGTGGGCTTCCCATGTGGCTCAGTGGTAAAGAATCCCCCTACCAATGCAGGGGACACAGAAGACACAGGTTTGACCTCTGGGTCAGCAAGATCCCCTGAAGAAGGAAATGGCAACCTACTCCAGTATTCTTGCCTGGGAAATCCCATGGACAGAGGAGCCTAGTGGCTCGCAGTCCACTGGGCCACAGAGTCAGACACACTGGGGAACTGAGCACACACACACAATAAATCCAAAGACCTTAATAAACTATATTTTATTTCCCTCAGTAGTACTACTCCCTACTTGCACAAATAAATGTTTTGAGTCTTCTGTTCAATAACATCCAAGTCCAGAGTACTCTTAGTACTAAGTTTACTGAACTGTGTGTCTTACGGAGCAGGATGTAACTAACAAAAGGGCAAGTGCAATTTATCAGATACAGACTTAAGATACAGAACTCTACTTTTTCTATGAACATCTGGCACATCAGCACAAACGTCTTGGTATAATTTTCTCTTGTTAAGACCCCAGTGGCTTAGTTGGTAGCACCTCCAATCCTCTGAAATTCACCTCTTACCAACCTAACTAAGCAAGGTGGAGGGGGGATAAAGCTATCTGGCTATGGCAGAGGAGTGGATTGAAGAGAATGGGAGATCTGGCTGAAAGGAGGAGTGAACCAGGACATGAGGCACTGACTTATAGATAAAACTCTGTGAAGGCAGTAGGGTGCATTCAGGCTTTTTACAAAACCACTTCTGCCTCTCCCACAGGTTGTGGATTAAAGGCAACTAAATGGCTACTGTGAAGTACATCGGCTATCTTTTGTTCTCCTACAAGAAAAACATTTATCAGGAGACTGACAGAGTGAAGATGACATATCAGTTTCTGGAGACCACTAAATAGCCAAAGACCACCCTGTTGTTTTTTCAAGCCTATCATTCTTCCTACAGGGCCTACTCAGTCGAGGCCCCAGTCCTCAACCTCTACTCCCAACTATCTCAAGCTCCATCAACTGAGAGTCCCAACAACTCCATATCTTTCCCTCAGTGGGGGCATAATCAAAGACCAAAGTGTTTCACAGAAAAATGTACCATGATATTCACCTACATAGAGTCAGAGAAATAGTCAAAATGGTAACACTAGCAGTAATAATTTTCATTCATCGAGTACTTGCTCTAATATCGGGCTGGCCAAAAAGTTTCTTTGAGTTTCCATAAGATGTTACAGAAAAACCTGAACTATTTTTTTGGCCAAACCAATATCACACATTGTTATCAAAAACAACTAAAAACAACAGCATGATAATTCTGTCTAAAATACATGATTCTAGGACATATACCACAAGTAGAAAATATCACTGAGAAGTTATTAAAAGGAATATTCTACCATAATTGATAAAAAGTGAAGTGGCTCACGACTTAAGACTCTGGAATACAGAGAGACCTAAGTTACTATTCAACCATGTTACTTAACCTCTCTGGGCCCCACTTTCCTTATCTGCTAAGTGGGGATAATAGTAGTATCTGTGATTTAGGTTAGTTGGGAAGACAAATGAAATAAGCACTGTACATTCATTGGCACATTGCCCTGTACATCAGCATTACTCAATAAATGTCAACAGCTATTATTAGAAAGCTATTATATTACTGTTCATTATTACAAGGAAGTAGATGTAAGTCAAGTCACATCTGTGAAAGTCAGATAACATCTTTGACTATAAGATAGGTTTCAGGAGGATTTACAACTAGAGTTATAAAATGGCTCCACATCATATACATGTTGTGTGTTAGTCACTCAGTCGTGTCTGACTCTTTGCAACTCCATGGACTGTAGCCCACCAGGGTCCTGTGTTCATGGAATTCTTCAGGCAAGAATACTGGAATGGTTTGCCATGCCCTTCTCCAATATACATGTTATTCATCAGCATATCTGTACTCTCACTCAGGCTCAGAATTAGATATTGGTATTTATTCCTTAAATGGGACCCATTACAGTAACAAAAAATAACATTGTCACTCCTGTAACTCCCTTAGGAATACTGAGCTTAGAGAAAGTAGTAATTATGGAAACCCTCCATTGACTTCACTTGGACAACCCCCCTCCTTTTAATGCTACTGATGACTTCCCACGATACAAGACAAGAGCTTTGCTAGGGAACCTCAAGAAAGCCTTCAACAAGAGCATTGATACAAACCCTTCTTTGTTTCTTAGGTTTTACACTATGCCAAGCTAAAGAATTTATCCTTTATCCTCTTTTTCTTGATGAATACTGTTCTTGGGAATTCTTGGGCCAAGTAGCTATGTAAATCTAATAAGGGATATGGTACACATTTCTAATAACACTAGAAGCATGGAACATTTCGTGCCACTGGTGAGCACATATTACTATATAGTAATATTACTATAAGCACATATTACAAATCTAAATTACTATAGTCATATTAGGAGTTCACATATATATTCTTTTGTACTTAGCCCAGGACAAAAACTTCTAACCCAACCAGTTGGATCACCAACTACATCCAAAAGTTGAAGTAACCAAACTGGCTTTCAATACAAACAAGAATGGGATGCTTTCATACTTTTGCCCCAGGGCCAAGGGTTATCAACCCATCAACTCTGAACTGTATGATAACCTTTCATGCACAAATGACTCCATTATGGAAGTGATCATTTAAAACAGAACTTTGAGAGAGAGGATCCTCGTTCAGAAACAATTTCTAGGACATGAATGTCATAAATATCTGAAGAAAAAATAAAGATCAACAGTGCTATCTAATAAAAATATACGGTAAGCCACATATGTAGCCACATTTAAAAAATACAAGCAAGTGAGATAAACATTTAATTTAACAAAGTACATCAAAAATGTTGTTTAAATTTGTAGTCAATATAAAAATTCTTAATGATATATTTTATGCACTTTTGGTACTAAATCTTCAAAATCTCATGTTTAGTTTACACTTACAGAACATCTTGATTCCACCTATTCAAGTGCTGAATAACCACATGTGGCTAGTGGATGCTGTCCTGAATGGTGCAAATACAACCAATCTAACGCGAATGACTGGTATATCTGAAGAGTCATACCTGCCCTCACTGCCACCTCAGCTCTTCACCCTCATTGCTGGAGTTCTAACAGTGTCCTCACCCCTCTCTGGGACCACTAGTTCACCTGGAGCTATGAGGAAGAAGGGGAAAAGGATGTGTTTTTAACAAAGCACCTTGGAATCACAACTCCATTTCCCAGTAGAAACAATAGGAAACACAATAGTTCAATGGATAAGTGGCATTAAGGGTTAAATAGGCTTTCCTGGGGAGGAAGGTCTGGGAACCTAATCACCATTTAGAACACTGTACCCAGGAGATAGTGTGTTCCAAGCTTCCAATAGGCACACAAAGGGACTGCCTGGATCTCTCATCTATACTCTTGGTAAAAGGGTGCTGAAAGACATGTTTACAAAGACTTTCTCATTTAAGTATTTAAATTAAACCAATTGGTTCCCTTCTTTATCCCCACCTTCTCTTCCCCACATACAGAGCGTCCTTCAATCCTGCCCTTCTCTAGAAGGCACATTTGTTCCTGAAATGTGGAAGAGCTGTCATTTTGGAACACTCTGTGAGAGTGGGAACCCTGTATTCGGAGCAGTTGTCTTCCTGAAGCAAAGGCAAAATGTAAAGGACATATGTGCCCTTTCCATATGGTGCCCTTCCCTGTCCCTCCTACTCCCATCCCAACCTCAAAGTCAAAAGCTCTCAAGTGACTAGCATTCATGCAAAATGGGGCAACTTCAACTACATATTTTAAATCTCTCCCACATTTCATCCTCCTCTCTCCCCAGCCCATCTCAACATAGGCTTCTGCCTCATCATCAAGCAAGCACACAATCCTTACCCTGCTGCTGCTGCTGTGTCTCTTCAGTCATGTCCGACTCTGTGCGACCCCAGAGACGGCAGCCCACCAGGCTCCCCCGTCCCTGGGATTCTCCAGGCAAGAACACTGGAGTGGGTTGCCATTTCCTTCTCCAAATCCTTACCCTATTTGTCTTCAAATCCACCTTATAGCTCTTCCTTTCAGGAGAAATGTACAAACTCTAGCTTGTAGGTTTCAAAGCCCTTTTGCATCCAGTCTCAGCTAGTTGCAATCTTGACTGGATAAACTGAATTAACACTGTGTCTTGTCAATCTTCCCTCCCTCACCTCCAATCTGTTGGTTAAGAATCCACTGTTGTTGACATCCCCCATATCTTACTCCACATTTTCCAGTCACCTTCTTCCAGTGACTATTCTCAAGACCCTGAGGATTAAGACTATATCTTTTACTATTCCAATCTCCCCTTGGGCCAAGTTTTTCTTGGAGTCACCTTACGCTCCAAGCATAGTATAGTATAGTCCACAGAGAGTACTCATTGAACATATGGCTTATAAAAGCCTATATTGCTGTAGTAGCAGTCCAATGTGGAGAAGGCAATGGCAAGCCACTCCAATACTCTTGCCTAGAAAATCCCATGGATGGAGGAGCCTGGTGGGCTGCAGTCCGTGGGGTCGCTAAGGGTCGGACACGACTGAGCGACTTCACTTTCACTTTTCACTTTCACACATTGGAGAAGGAAATGGCAACCCACTCCAGTGTTCTTGCCTGGAGAATCCCAGGGACGGGGGAGCCTGGTGGGCTTCCGTCTATGGGGTCACACAGAGTCGGACATGACTGAAGTGACTTAGCAGCAGCAGCAGCAGCAGTCCAATGTCAGACTTCTCTTCCAGAAACACTATTTTGGCCATATCACCACAATAGTGGTAAAAGTTAGACCAATGGCTACCTTCAGGAAAGGAAGTGATTGCAAGAAGCAAGCGGCATCTTCTGGACAGACGCTTAAGGGATCAGAGTGGAAGTTGTTACACTGTTTGCATTAGGGGTGGGCAGAGGGGCAGGATGACTTTTGAGAGTGTAGAGTGAAGAACTGAGGCATGTCAGACTAACCAAGCAGAGGGAACCACATGGGCAATGACACAGAAGCAAGAGGCATATTGAGTCTGAAGAAGATGGTCAAGTTCTTATTGTGGTTGGGGCCTGAGGTCCAGGAAAAAAGCGTGAGGAGACACTGTGGGCAAAGCCAAACTAAGGAGCTGGGATTTTATTCTGAAATGTAATGGGGAGTCAGTGAAGAAATTTTAGTGTGGGAATGAGTTTTCATTTTATTTTAAGAATGAGCAATCTAGTGGCAATGTAGATGAAGAATCAGAGGTGAGCAAGACCAGAAGTAGGGAGACCAAGTGAGTGGCTGCTGCCACAATGGTCCAGGTGAGGATTGTTCAAAGTTGAAACAAGAGAGGAGCAAATAAGAATGAATGGATAGGGACTTCCCTGGTGGTCCAGTGGTTAAGAATCCATCTACTAATGCAGGGACACAAGTTTGATCCCTGGTCCAGAAAGATCCCACATGCCACAGAGCAACTAAGCCCACGCCACAACTACTGAGCCTGTTTGCCTAGAGCCCGGGAGCTGCAACAAGAGAAGCCACTGCAATGAGAAACTGATGCACCATGACTAGAAGAGTAGCCCCTGCTCACCACAACCAGAGGAAGCCTGCACACAGCAACGAAGACCCAGCACAGTCAAACATAAATAAATAAAATTAAAATTAATAAAATAGAAACTTGAAAAAAAGAATGAATGGACACAAGAGAGGTTTAGAATATAGAACAGACAGGACTCCATAATTTTCTCAACATTCCGCAGTCATCTTCCAGCTTGTACCTAATCTGAAAATAGCAGTGCTAATTCCCTTGACCACAGATCTAGTCTTCTACCAAAACTTCCCCACTTTTCTCTCTCTTTTTTAAAACAAGGAATATTTTACTCACTACAAAACAAAATAACAAGCAAAAGTGCACATAAGTACAGTGGTATACACATGACTGATGCAGGGTTCTCTGTATAAGATTTCACTAACGTTCTAATGGCAGAAAGCGAAGAAGAACTAAAGAACCTCTTGATAAAAGTGAAAGAGGAGAGTGAAAAAGTTGGCTTAAAGCTCAACATTCAGAAAACTAAGATCATGGCATCTGGTCCCACCACTTCGTGGCAAATAGATGGGGAAACAGTGGAAACAGTGGCAGACTTTATTTTGGGGGGCTCCAAAATCACTGCAGATAGTGACTGCAGCCATGAAATTAAAAGATGCTTGCTCCTTGGAAGAAAAGTTATGACCAATCTAGGCAGCATGTTAAAAAGCAGAGACATTACTCTGATGACAAAGGTCCGTCTAGTTAAGGCTATGGTTTTTCCAGTAGTCATGTATGGATGTGAGAGTTGGACTATAAAGAAAGCTGAGCGCTGAAGAATTGATGCTTTTGAACTGTGGTGTTCGAGAAGACTCTTGAGAATCCCTTGGACTGCAAGGAGATCGAACAGTCCACCCTAAAAGAAATCAGTCCTGAATATTCATTGCAAGGACTGATGCTGAAGCTGAAGCTCCGATACTTTGGCCACATGATGAAAAGAACTGACTCATTGGAAAAGACCCTGATGCTGGGAAAGATTGAAGGTGGGAGGAGAAGGAGACGACAGAGGATGAGATGGTTGGATGGCATCACCGACTCAATGGACATGAGTTTGAGTGAACTCTGGGAGTTGGTGATGGACAGGGAGGCCTGGTGTACTGCAGTCCATGGGGTCGCAAAGAGTCAGACACGACTGAGTGACTGAACTGACTGACTGAAAGTTCTAATTCCTCCATCTTTTACTCTTATATAAAGAAAAAACACTATCAGTCAGAGTACTTCATTCCTAAAATTCCTTCCAGTAAAATGTATTTAATTTATAGGTTGGAATCTATAATCTAGAAATATTCACTTTTTAGGTATGTATATGTAATTGATATACAACACTGTATTCATTTAAGGTTTTCAACATAATTTGATATTTGTATACAGTGCAAAATGATCACCATGATAAATCTAGTTAATACTCATTGCCACACAAAGTTACAACATTTTTTCTTTTTTCTTATGAACTTTTAA
This sequence comes from Moschus berezovskii, assembly GCF_049115385.1. NCBI lineage: Eukaryota > Metazoa > Chordata > Mammalia > Artiodactyla > Moschidae > Moschus > Moschus berezovskii. The sequence continues at coordinate 125,979,852 of NC_142488.1, read as the reverse complement.
GATTTACTCTAACTTTCAAATATACAATATTATTAGCTATCATCACCATACTGTACATTACACCTCATGATTTTTTCATGCCTGGAGGTTTGTATATTTTGACATCCTTCACCAGCTTTGCCCACCCTCCAACCTTCCACCTCTCACAACCACCAATCTGTTCTCTGTATCTATGAGCTTGTTCTATTTTTGTTTTGTTTTCAATTCTACATTTAAGTGAGATCATATGCTATTTCTCTTTCTCTCTGCCTGACTTATTTCACTTGGCATAATGTCCTCAAGGTTCATTCACCTTGTCACAAATAGCAAGATTTCCTTCTTTTTTATGGCGGAATAATATACCATTGTATGTATATACTACATTTTCTTTATTCACACATCAATGAACACTTAGGTTATTTCCATTTCTTGGTTGTTGTAAATACACTTCAATGAACATGGGAGTGCATATATCTTTTCAAGTTAATGTGTTCATTTTCTTCAGATAAATACCCAGAAGTAGAGTTGCCGGATCATATGTTACTTTTAGCTTTAATCTTTTGAGGAACCTCCATACAGCTTTCCACAGTGGCTGTACAAATTTACATTCCCACCAACAGCGGAGGAGGGTTCCCTTTTCTCCAAATCCTTTCCAACACTTGTTATTTGTTGTCTTTTTGATAAAAGCTACTCTAACAGGCCTGAGGTGATACCCTATTGTGGTTTTATTTGCATTTCCCTGATGATTAGTGATGGTGAGCATCTTTTCATGAGCCTGCTGTCCATCTGTATATCTTCTTTGAAAAACTGTCTATTCAGATCTTCTGCCCATTTTTAAAATCAGATTGTTTATAGTTTTTTTTTCTGCTATTGAGTTCTGTGAGTTCTTATAATACTTTGGATAGTAACATCTTATCAGATACATAATTTGCAAAGATTTTCTCCCATTCAGCAGGTTGTCTTTTCATTTTGTTCATGATGTTTTCCCTCTTTTTCAATTTCAAAATAATGCTTCAAATGGCCAGTGAGGAAGGTGAAAAGGAAACATGGTCAGGGAAGAAACAACTAAACATAAAAGTAGATGCACCACCTTTGTAGCATTTTGAGTTTTCAATGCAATTGCCTCTGGTACGTTACTGCTGTTTCACCCAAAAGCACTTCCTTAGCTTCCAACCACAATGAAAGGCTCCCCTAAAAGTCACTCCTTTTCCAAATAAGGCCCACAAAATATACTCATGGGCATATGAAAAAGTTAAGCCTTAAAAATACCAGTAAATGTTTGCAACAAAGATCACTTTAAAAAGCATAGGTTCACTTCCTAAATCTGTAAGCCAAAATGCTGCCTTTTGCTGATACATGTTGACAGAGGCACACAGATACCAGTAAGCAAGGCTGGCTATAGGATGTGAAAAAGCAACACTCAAGGGAAATTTTTACTTTTACAAATGCCCTCTGTTTCAAATTACAGACTTGGGATATTTCTTTGAAACATCTCTCCCTATTTATATTAAAAAAAAAAACACTTCTGTCTGCTATGCATACATGTGTTTCAGCTATTTCTAGAAAAATGACTCAGTTTTATGTTTAAAAAAATAGTACTGCCTTCAATAAAAAGAAATCACTTTAAGAAAGTAGCTTCAAACATCAAACTATGTTGAATACTTATGATCTACTCCAGTCTCATGGCTCACTTTCTTGATGCCCTCAATTTGCTCAGACTTAGTAGTAGTGACAAGCTTACCTCTGCTATTCACTGAATAAAAGGAAATTATGACTCATAGCAAAACAAAACATACAAGACAGCAGAACCTCAGCCAAAACTATTAAGAACTATTATACCAAAAAAAGAGAAAAGAAACCCACCCCACTTGTTAAAACCATGTATTAGTCTTATAAGGATACAATGGAAATTTTAAAATATTAAACAGCTTCAACCTAGCTGTGTACACTAGAGATACCATTGTATAAATGTAGTGTTAACACTTGTGACACTATGTATAAAATGTGTCTACAAAGCAACAGTTGAAACAGATACAGCACAAAATACTTGCATTTCATATGCCTTTTACATGGTTCCCCAAATCAAACTTACTTCCACCCATGCCAAGCTGACTGCAAATAACAGGTATGACTAATTTTAAAAGAGCTATGCAGTAAGAAGCTACGAAGTCTTGGGTGAAATACTATATTCACATGCTTAACAGTACACTTGAGTGAAGAATTCCAGTCACAGTAACTTTTCACAACAAGATTTATTGTCAGAGCTTGTAAGTGGATATACTGGGAACAGTTCCACGCCTGTTAGGGAATAAACCTTCCAACCAAGTGCACAGCTCATGCCTGTTACACCACCAATACAATTGAATCTTCTACTAGGAACAAAATCAGTTTTGCAGTGTTTACAGCTGGACATAACCAAGGCCTGAGAAATAAGTAAGCAGTTTCTTTGACAAGAGACAAAGCCCTCCAAATGTAGAGAAACCCAAAAATACACTTCACGTTACAAATAAAACCTCATCTAACATCATTTTGCTAAAAGGACCTCAGACTCCTAGGGAAGAGTGAAGTTTCAAGTAGGAACTAAGATGTCTGCTGATAGTCAAATAAAGACCTATTTGACAATTGGTGTGACAGAAAACAGACATTTATGCTCCCAGCTATCAGCAAGTGAAAGATTAGATTAAATTTTAAGAAAACTTCACCAGATGTTCTAAAATTTCAGACCTTCCAAAATGGCTAGGTCCTAGAAGCAGAAGAACAAATAGTTACCACATGCTGAGGGGAGGGATGGGGTGGGCAGAAAAAGAGTGACTGAAAGGGACTCAGAGAAAGAAAGTGCTACCAAAATATGGCATATTATTAGCAATTCAGTTACAGACAGCAAAATGACAAGAACATCACTAAAATCAGTAACTGTTCCCTAGCACATGTAGTTATCATATAAGATTAAAAAGAAAAAACCTGAATGACTTTGGAAAAGTGTAAGGAAGAGGATAGCTCATGATTAGCAATTGAAAGTATTAATCAAATTGTCTTCACATACCTATCCACATAAAAAAAAGATCTAAGCCAGCTTAGAAGAATGTTTTTTACTTCAGGATAAAATTTAGTGTACAAGATTGCAAGATAAAAAGAGCTGACAGATGAAATTTCCACTAAAAACAAAATTCAACTTTTTCCCTCTGTCCACTGAACTACCTGGAGCATCTAAAATACCATGGGTAAGTTACACGGCCACGAAAAATTTTAAATATGAAGACTATGTGGCTACTGGGAATAATTCATAGAACAAAACGGATGGAAAAGGTAGAACTCAAAAGTAATACAGTACACTGTGATTACCATGCTAGGTTAAAAAAAAAAAGCTGTGATGATGGCTGTTAAGAAGGGGGCCAGACTTTTTCCTTTCCAAAGATTCTGTAAATATTGCCATAAAAGCTTTATAGATCAAAAATAGTTTTTCATCTATGAGTCTTGGCGTTCAGCAAAATGTTAACTAAATTATTCCTTTAAAGAAAACAAAGTCTACCGCTTTGTAATTTATCCTGTTTACTATTTCAAAATAAGGAGGATTTCAAATGGCCACAGTACATACAACAGTGGGTTCTTATCTGTATTAGTACTCCAAGGGTGTAGACTTTCATACATAGGATGGACAAACATCTGCTTTTCTATGTGGCAAAAAATGGTCACACCCTTGCAGGAAACTGACATGTTAAAAAACTTATGGCATTCTTAAAGATGTCTACTTGCTCCATTTTTCTAAATAGATAAATCAAAAACGGAAAACAAAGCATTAAAACCAGAACGGTTTTCAGGGGAACCTACTAATCAAACAGTTAACCAAAGCTACGAGTCACAAAAGTAGTCTCTCTTCGGTTTTACTTCTGAAGGAACGCTCTCTTTAGCCAACTATTCAGTTTGGTAGGTTCCATTCTTTTAAACACCTCACTCGGCTAAAACGGATTATAACACATTCAGTGCTTCCTCGGCTCTGTTAAGAGAATTCTGAGGAAAAGAGGGCATCAAGCAAAAGACGTCAAGGATTATGGTAATCTATGTTTAAAATTTCAATATGCAAGCAGGACTCTTAAGCAGGTTGCATTAATAGTCTGAATTCTGTTTTATCGGGCCACTGCAGGCAAAGCAGTTCTTTATCTCCGCACCATTAGGATGAGGGCTGGAAGGTGAAATGCTCCCTACTTCTCTCCTGCAGGTCAGAACCCCGTGGATCAAGTTATCGAATTTGGCTATTGTAACTGCGCACAGCGAGTCCTCCCCTTTCTTCCTTTCTCTTCCCTGGACAAATCCCTACGTGGCTAACAGAAACCTAATTTATGATGTCAATAGGTAGGCCAGGTCCCCGCAAAGCTCTGTCCCCGCGGGTTCCGATTAGGCATCTCCCCGCCCCACCCCGTCGCGGCTCGGGTGGAATCTACAATGAAACACTAACAGTAGCTAAGGTAACAGAGCCGGGGTTAACCGGACCGACACAGGAGAAGCCGTGAACAGAACTGTTTCGGCGGGCCGGGGCGCTGGGAGGCTGGCTCCGCGGACTGATTTTCCATTGGGTGGGGGTGGCTTAGAGACCACAGACGCACAAAAGCGGCAGTCTAATCTTTGAAGGCCGGCGGCCGCCTCTGCCACGCTCTCAGCAGGAAGGGGAGGGGAGCGGGAGGAAGAGAGGGCGGAGGCGCAGCGCGGGGCGGGCGGAGTGGGGAGGAGGGGCCGGGGGCGGAGCCCGGGCTCCAGGAAAACGCGCGCGCGAGCCCGCGGCACCTCGGGGCGGAGTAGCCGGCGCCGTCCGGCCCCTCGGCCTCCGCCGCGCGCGGTGCGACCCGAAGGGGCGGGCCCGCCCGCAGCCTCCTTTCGCGTCTCGGGCCCTCCTTCTCCTCTCCTCCCTCCCCTCCCTCCTTTCCATCTCAGCAGCGCCCTCGGTCTCCCTCTCCGGTTCATACAAAAGCAAAATGTCCGCCATCTTCCGAGGCAGCTGTGAGGTCGCCGCCACCAGCCCGGCTCTCCTGCGGTTGCTCCTCGGGGCCGCCCCTCCCCCGGCCCCCTTCCCGACCCCAGGCGCCGCGGCTCCTCGGAAGCTGCGGAGTCACCACTCCTCCCGCCCGCGCCCCCACCCCACCCCACCCCGCCCTGCCCGCCCCGCCTGGCGACGCAGCACCGCCTCGGGCGGGGGCAGGGGGTCTCGACTGCCCAGGCCGACTGGCTCCTGCTTCCCGCCCTGCCCACCCCCTGGATGGCCCTTTACCTTGATGCAATACGGGGGTTCGTCGGAGGTGACCAGCATGTACCTGTCTCCGCGGCTGGCCGGATCCCGGGCACGCAGCTACAGGACGAGGGATGACGGAGGGGGCCGCGAAGGGAAGGGGGTGGAGGGGGCGATACCAGCGTTACAGAAGCACCTAAATCCACCACCAACCCCATCCCTCGGGAACTCTCCCCATCTCTCCCCTCCCCTCCCTTTACCTTCAAGAATAACTCCACAGCGCCTTTGGCAATATCCAAATAGGAGGTGCCCAGGTCAGTGCGCTGGTTCATAGAGGCGGACGTGTCTATGAGGAACAGCAGGATGGGCATCTTCCCCCACACCCCGGGCTCCGCTCCCCACTCTCTTGGCCCTCTTGCCCTCACTGCCGCGTATTGCCACCTGAACCCTCAACTCTCGCAGAGCCAGGGTGCAGGGAGCAAGAGGAAGACGGGACGGGACGGATGGAACTGCTCCTGGCCTCCTCTTTTTGCAGCCCCACCTCTTCTCCCTCCAAGGAAACTTGAAAATGTGAGCGTGTGTAGCCCTCGGGGCCCTCCCCCTTCCTCTCTTCTGGCACCACTACTGCCGCTGCTGCTGCCGCAGAGACTACTACCCAAGCATCCGTCCACGTTCACTGAAGCGCTCGCCCCAGACTGAGAGCTGTCTCTGTTCACCGACACACAACTTCTGTCCGCTCACCTACCATGGGCACCATGTGACCAGAACCCACGCCATTGGCTGCCAATTATGTGGTATTTGCATATTCATTAGATGACAGGCAAGGGGAGGGACCTGGGCGGACCTTGGGAGTTGAAGTTTGAACCCAGGCAGGGGGCAAGGGGAACTGTTAAGGACCCTCCTTTAGAGGACTTGGAAGCTGTTAGGATACTTAGGGTGGCTTGAATAGATTTTTCGCTTGCTCTTTAAAGATGATAATTCGAAAAGAGTGAATTTGAGCAACAATTGTGCAGAAGTACAGAAACAGATGCTTGGACAGGCTGCATAGAAAACTCTTTGCTTACTGCAATCGATCAATCCTGCCAGTGGCTAAGACCGAAACATTTCAGAAGCAGCAAACTTCTTTCCTGGCAAGACTCGCTTGCATTCCTTGAGATCCCTCCCCACTCTTGGTCAGTATTTGTAAGTAGGTTGCTGGCCTTGCATTCCACGTATCTCTACTTAGAAAGGAAACTAAAACACGGTTACCTAAACTGGCGTTTTGTGTGCACAAGCTTCTGCAGTTTCGTTGAGCACTTCAAAGTATTGGCCTGCCTGTGATGATTCCACCTACTGTTGTGTCTCTGCAGCCTTTCCACACGGAAGGTTTGCCTACCTGGTTTCTGATTCAACTCACATTAATTGAGCACCTATGAAGTGTCAGCCATCCACATTAGTCTCGTTTAGTCTTTGAAATCATTGTGGTAGGTGGCATTATGTTCAATTTTCAGTAAAGGAAAGTGCAGCTCAGGTAAATGAGGACAGCACTGAGGTATGTGCTCCGGTGTGGCTCTAGGGAGAGACTCAATGAGTGGCCAATCGCGCTTGGCTGACTGCTTCATGTAACTCAGATTTTAAATATGAAGGTGTGTATTCCTAGCACTACACTGTGCACAACGTGGAGTCCTGAACTAAAGTGTGTTTATGACTTCATTTGCTATGTTCCCTTGTAATGGACATTAAAAAATACATATTCAATAACATTTTCATAAAAATAAGATTTCAGAAGAGGCCACATAAGCAATATATGAATCAGGAACAAAAGGGATACAAATAAAAGGTGAAATACAAGCAGTGGTCCAGTGGTCTAAAAGTTCAGGAGCTTTCCTAGATGAGGCACTGAGAGGGAAGGGATTGAACTCCTGAGGTTTTGAACATAGTTTCTTCTTTTTTCTTCATGTCTCTACTCTTTTAGTCCACTTGTATTCTCTAGATCAATTGACTTTAACACTTCACCATAGTCCCTCATTCTAGACCTCTTTCTATCTCATGTCTGAGGTTACTGGACATCTCTCAGGAAGGCATTCCTACAAAGCACTGCTCTCTTGGCCTTCATTCCCTTCACAATGAATGTTAGCATACTTTGCCCATGTTTCCATTTCATGTGGCTGACTGTGGTGTGGTCCACTCCCATACAGCAGACACTTTGTTTTGGTGAGGTTTGGTTTAATTTCTGACTTGCCAAAGATTTGTTACCTTTTGCCTTTAAGCAAGCCCTAATCACCACATCTTGACAGAAAGACCTTACTTAACCTGATTACTGATTACTGACCTGATTACTATCCTCTCCCAAACTCTACCTTTCATGGCTCAGAGAAGAGTAAAATCTCACTGTCTGGTTTCTCCACCATCTACTCCTTCCTCAAGGCCATGCCATCTGGTTTCTCTCCCCAGCATGCGTTGGAAACTGCTCTGAGGATCCAGTGGCAAGTTCCTGGCTAAATCTAATTGGCTGTTTTAGATTTTCTTCGTTGACTGTACAACCATTTGTCCCTTGCCTTTCTGAGCTCCCCCTGCACCTGCCACCTTGCCTTTCATCACTTGCCGCTTCTCCCAGCATCTTCCTTACTGCTTGGACTATTTGCTTTCAATTTCTCTGAATCCTAAACTTATTTTCTGAATCAGTCTGTGGCTACCGCTTTTCCTGCCACTGGTCCCACTAAGGACTTTGTTATTTCCACAATCTTTATTCATTTATTGATTATTTCTTTATCCAAATATTCCTTGGGTGGCTCTTCTATATGAGAAGCAACAAGAATACATTGGTGAACAAGGGACACAGCATATTATAGCAGTGAAGAACTTGGATTTGGGGGTTCAAATCCCAACTCTGCCATTTACTAGCTATGTGACCTTGGGCAAATTAGTGAACTCTGCCTCAGCTTCATCATCTGCATAATGACAATAACCATAGTACCTCATAGAATTATTGTGAGGATTAAATGAATTAATATTTACAAAATGTTTACAGAAGTGCTTAGTACAGAGTCAGTTCTATGTAAGTGTTAAATAAAAGAATAGATATAGTCCATGGCCACGTAGATAACATTCTAGTGGGGAAAATAAAAGTGTAGATAAAATGCTATATTAAGTGCTATGAGAGAGGAAATGCATAGTGCTCTGGGAGCACTGGAAAGAATGTATATTCTAGAAGAATTAGAGAGGTGAGGGGGATATACAGAGAAGGTTTCCTGAAGGACACAACCTGCAGGAACTGTAAAAAGTAGCCTGGTGATAGAGAGCTGGTAGAGATGAGAATGGGGCAGGGGAGGAGGGAGAATGTTCTAGGTAGGCAATGGTGAGGTGGTCAGATGGTGAGACAGTGAAAGAAACCCAGTGGAAAAAAGAAAGTTCTATATTGCTGGAATGTAGGGTAGCTGGGGGCGGGGGAGCCGAATGGGGAGGGAGGTAGCTAGAGATGGATGAGCTTGCAGAGGTGGGGGGAGTCAGGTCATGCAAGGCCTACCAGGCCCTGTTGAGGAGTTGGAATTTTAGCCTTGGAGTGATGAGGAACCATAGGATGATTCTGTTGATCATGTTCAGCATGGTGAATGGGAGAGATGAGAGTAAAAATAGAATACAGAAGACAAGTGAGGAGTCTGTTTCTTTCATTTCAGTCGGCCAAACTGTTGTGGTGACAAGAGGCTGGAGAGAATATTGAAAGTAAATGGTCAGTCTGCATGGAAGGGCACAAGCTGACCGAGGAAAGCAGAAAAATAAGTCTCTCAGTAGCGACAAGCTGCCCCCCTCTGGCAGATTTGGGGGGTGGGATACACTAGAGTCATGAGTCTTTAATTTCTTAATCACAGTGTGCAAGGGTAAGCTGTCCTGTAAGGTAAAGCCTATTCTTCTTCTTCCCATTTTGGCAAGGGGGGAAACAGATTCCTCAGCCAATCAGCCGCCCAGTGTAGAAGCTTAAGCTCCCCTCCCCTCAACTCTGCAGGAATAACACCAGAATGAGGGGGATGTGCGGGATGACCGAGGGCCCAGACACACATTCAGGGCAGCCCAGTGTAGAAGAAGCTCGCCAGCAGAGTGCAGAGTGGCCAGAAGAGAGAGGAGCTGGAGGGAGTCTGTTAGCTTCAGGCCGCACCACAGGCCTGGAGACTGCTCTCTCATTCCCCAAAAGATTGGCCTTGGATAAGCCATCCTGTGGGACTGTGAGAGACCTGAATTTGCCATTATCTGCCTCCTGACACCTGTTGATTTTACCTGTGTTCAGGGAACCCTCTTCTGAAGCCTGATTGGAGGAGAGCTGGTGAGGGGTGATGGCTATGGTGGGGTGCCCAGAGAATGGAGGGCAGTGCCCTATGGAGGTAACCTGGGGCACCAGAAATACAGGTGTATGCCAGTCGAGGGCAGTGAATTTTCCAGCACAAGGCCTAGCACAAGACTTTTTAGCTGCTCCCTTCTGCCCTGGCCCAGGCACAGCAAATCATATGGACATTTATAGACCTGGTGACACTGAGAAGCGGCATAGGCTAAAAATAAAAATAGCTGGTGATGAAACTTGGCCCAAGGCCAAGACAAGCTCCCCAGGGCTTTTGCCACTTGGGTAACCACTTGTCACCAGTCAGGGTGTAGGAGCCTCTGGGTGGAGGGGTTTTGTTTTTGTTTTTTTGTATTTTTTAATTTATTCAATGGCACCAGGTCTTAGTTGTGGCACTCAGGATCTTCCATCTTCATTGTGGCATGATGAATCTTTAGTTGTGGCATGTGGGATCTAGTTCCCTGACTAGGAATGGAACCCTGGCCCTCTGCATTGGGAGTTCGGAGTTTTAGCCACTGGACCACCAGGGAAGTCCCTGGGTGGAGATCTTGGAACCTCCCTCTTTTTCTTTCAGATCTTTTGTGATGTTCCCCTCCTTCTATCTCACCACCCTGAGACCACCACCCCATATTACCTGTGGTACGGAACTTGTCAGGAACTCACAAGGCAAGTCTGTGGAGCTCCAGGGGGGCACGTCACACATGGGGTTGGGGAGAGTGAGTGCCAGAACAGCAGTGGAGAAGGCAGTGCCCACTACTACCAGCCTTAGCCTCTCTGGCCTCCAGCCACCTGGAGCCCTCTGTCCCCTCCTTCCCCACATAAACCACGGTGTCAGGTACTGGGGAGTTTCACCTTGCAGGTATTAGTCAAATTCATCTCATTCCTTTCCCCTTGGTTTATGCCCTTTGCATCTTAGCTCTAATTTCTTTTTTAACTTCTGGGGAGGCTTAATGCTGTAGAAAATTCTTCAACAGCTCTAGCATCAAGCTATTTCCACTCATCAAAAGGAGAAACATTTCTATTCCTGCTAAGGCACAGATTTCATAATTCTTCCCTCTCCTTCTTAAGGCTGTTTTTTAAAATTGACAGCATTTAAACCATGTTAGAACGTATCTTTTACAATGTAACAATGGTAGAACTGTATTTGTACTTAGGTGTAGCAAGAAACTCTACAGCTACTTTCTTTGTTGAAAATCACTTTACTTGTCCTAAATGTATTGCCAGGTTTTTCATCCCCCTCCTACTACATGGGGATGGAAGAGCTCTTTTGAGTAGAGCTGGTAGGCCTTGCACCACCACCCAGGAAGTCACTTACCTGGTGTTTAGTTATCAGAATATCTACTTCAACCTCCTCTGCTTGGCACTCTGCTAAGTGCCTGGGGCAAAAAGATGAACAGGACATGGTTCCTGTTCATCTGAGCGTCTCCTCCACTGGGGGAGACTGGTTATATAAAGCAGATACTTTCAATACAATATGGTAGATACTAAGCTAGAGAGACAGTTGCAACCGGGTTTGTTTTGTTGTTTTTTTTTTTTTAATTTTTCAGAGTTAATTGTTTAAACATTTGCTACAATGCTTAATAAGTGAAATTGTTTAGATTTTTTAAATCTTATATATTATAGCATAGGTCCAACAAGAAATAGTCAAATAAACATCCTAAGCACAATAATTGATAGGCATCCTGCCCCTATAATTCTTGTTTAGCTTTAATTAACACTTTTGAATTATTCCCTTTTCTCTAAGTGGGAAGTATTTGTTTGAGGACATGTGTGGGGGAAAACACTGAAAGAATTTGTAACTGGATTTTATTTGAGCCAATAAGGGTAGGCTGCAGTCAGCTAGTTATCAGGGAAAGCCTCCTGGAGGAGGTGATATCAGTGAAGAAAAGGAGAGGCAGTTTTATCTCAGGATAAAGGCGCTTGAGGCCTTGAAACAGGTGAATGTGTGTTGTGGTCCCTGCTGGTGCCCAGCCCAGGTCCCCTTTTGTGAACACGGGCTGCTGCAGGCTCACAGCTGCTTCCCCTACTCCGGAAAACTCCCCTCAGGAGGGAGAGCCGCCTGGGCCCAGAGGTAAGGCACCATGCCACGTGGGCAGCCTGCCCACCTCCCCTCCCCTAAACTTCAGCCAATGACACAGCCCCGCGGCCTCAGAATGGGATCACCCTGTGGTGTCATTCGTGCTTCACAGCCTTAGTGATATGAAAGCTGGACTCCAAATGAGACCACATTCTTGCTTAGCTCCATTCTCTGGCCTACCCTGCTTCTCCCTCGCCCTTCCTTCTGAGAGAGCTCTTTCAGGGAACCTGACTTAGGAGAGTATGTTTGATGAACTTCTTGAAATTTGGCATACTTGATATTTTGACATACTTCATATTTAGGATGTGAGTGAAGAAATAATTGGAAGATTAAATCTAAGAATTAAGCAAGAACCAGATCATAGAGAACCTTGTGTGCCATATTAAAGACTTTGAGTCTTTTTAATTTTTATATTAAGTCTTTTGATATTGAGTCTTTATGTTAAAGACAAAAATACTTTTCTTTGAATCATGCTTCCCACCTTTAATGATGTAGCCTCCTCACCTGTAATGACTTATTCACTTAGGCTGAGGCATGGGGGACTACTGGTGTCCTTGCTGCTGCTGCTGCTAAGTCACTTCAGTCGTGTCTGACTCTGTGCGACCCCATAGATGGCAGCCCACTAGGCTCCCCTGTCCCTGGGATTCTCCAGGCAAGAACACTGGAGTGGGTTGCCATTTCCTTCTCCAATGCATGAAAATGAAAAGTGAAAGTGAAGTTGCTCAGTCGTGTCCGACTCTTCGTGACCCCATGGACTGCAGCCCACCAGGCTCCTCCGTCTATGGGATTTTCCAGGCAAGAACACTGGAGTGCGGTGCCATTGCCTTCTCCGACTGGTCCTTAGTTACATACAAATCACTCTGAAAGTGATAATTCATTACTTAGAACCATTAATATTAAGTCTTATTCACCTTAAAATACAATGGAGTATGAGAGATTGTATTTTCCAAAGATAGTCATACCTATTATTTATCTCACCTGCATGCTCTTACAATGTTACTAATATTTTCCCACTGTGATAGGAGGTCTATGCTTCCTGCTGTTGAATCTGGGGATAGGGGCCTGTGACTGCACTGGTCAATGCCATGCAATGGAAGCAATGCTGGGAGATACACAAGGCAAGGTCATAAAAGACAATGGCTTTCACCTGGATGGATCCTCTTTCTCTCCCTTAGGGTGATTATCCCTGGAACTTAACCGCCATGTTGTGAGGAAGGCCACATGAAGAGGCCACATGTTGGTGTTCTGGCAAACACTGCCAGCTTGGCCCCCAGCCGGCACCAGCATCAATTGTCAGACAAGTGAGCAAAAGAGCCATCAGATGATTCCAGCTCCTAGCAGATGTCATGGGGCAAAAACAAGTTTTCCCTACTGTGTCTAGTCTGAAATCCCAACCTGCAGAAACCGAGGAGATAATACATGATTATTGTTATTTTAAGCCACTAAGCTTTGGAGCAGTAGATAACTAATATATCTGTCTAGACTCTGAAGTTATGATTTTCCCGTCAAAATCAGCTCCTCCAGCTTCCCTCCTCAGGTTAATGGTATCTCCAAGTTTTTTCAGTGACAGAACTATTTTTAACTAATTAGTTGTCAGGTCTTATAGATTTTCCTTTCTACACTGTCTCTGCCATCCATCCTTTTCCTCAGTACTTGTCTCTCTCCACATTAAACCAAAGCCCAGCTCTAATCATTTTCATACCCCTGCTCTAAAACTGTCAACTTTCACAGAAATACACTTTTTAGGTGAATTCTATAAGTCCATCTAGAATATATATAATCTAAATACATACATATTCTGTCTATATATATATATGTTTACAGAAATAATGCTTTGCTTGTTCATTGTAACAAATTCTGATTTGTTACCATACAGACATGTGCAGAAACAGTGAATGTAATTACTGTTAACATTTGCTATGTTACATTCCAGACATTTTTCTAGGTAAATGTGAGTGTTTGCGTGTATTCTAGGGGTATATGTGAGTGTATGTGTGAGAAAGAGAAAGAGATAGAACTCCATGTAAACATACATGATAGATACTGGAGAAGGAAATGGCAACCCATTCCAGTGTTCTTGCCTGGAGAATCCCAGGGACGGGGGAGCCTGGTGGGCTTCCGTCTGTGGGGTTGCACAGAGCCAGCCTTAGCAGCAGCAGCAGCATGATAGATACATTTAAGAAGCATTGTTTATAAAAAATAAGATCACAACACGCATCTTGTTCTCCAATTTTGTTTTTTACCTGATATGGCTTCCTGGTTATCTTCTCATGGCAGCCAAATGCAGATCTACTTCATTTTAAAAGTTGCACAGTATTGCACCATAATTTATTTAACCATTTCCCTGTTGAAAAACATTTGGTTGTTTCTACATTTTGCTTCAAATAGTGCTGCAATGAGTATTGTGCAAATATCTTTATGGACTTGTGCCAGTTCTGTAGATTAGAGTCTAGAAAATGCAACCACTGAATCACAGGGTAGGGACAATTTATGAATTGATGAGGAACACTAAATTGTCCTTCTAATGTGGTTGTTGTACCTATTTTCACCCTCGTAACAGTGTGCCAGTGCCCATTTTCTCATAGTCTAGCCAAAACAGACTACTATTAATTATTTTTATTTGTTTCAAGCTAATAGGTAAACACACTTCTGCATTGTTTTTATCTGTATATATTTAATTCATGGAGTTGAATAGTTTTTCAAGTTTATAGGCCACTTATATTTCCCTTCCCATCAATTGACTCATCCTTTATCCCTTTTCCTACTGAATTTTCAATTTCAACATACTTTCAATGTGCTTTTTATTCAGGATGACTCTTCATTCTGTTGTGTGTTGTCACTATTTGATCCAACCTGCCAATATGAGTTTTAATGTTGTTCATGGTGTCTGCTAAGTGTTATAACTTTTCTGCTGTCAAATTTGATTGACATATTCTTTATGACTTCTGGGTTTATTGTTGTGACTTAAGAAACTCTCTCTAATCCATGACTATGAAGAAAGTTCTATATTTTCTCCTAATATATTCATGGTTTTATTTTTCAAGTGTTTAAATCTTTATTCCAAAGGCCAAAAAAGAAATCACATTAGCAACAAAACGGGTTACAACTTAAGTCTCTCAAAAGGGTACTGATTAAGTAAACTATAACATGTACATTCATACTAGACAGCCATTAAGATAGATAAGGTAGACAGCTTTTTAAAAAATTGTTTATCAAACTAAGTGAAAAGGACAGAAGGCATAGTAAGATTCTATCTTCTTATATATGCATAAAGTGTCTGAAAGTGTATATACCATAGCGTTAATAGAAGTTCCTTCTAGGAAGTAAACAGATCTATGTAGAACTTTATAGTTTAAAAATTTGTTCTAATATTTTCAGAAAAGAGAGGTATTTTTCATTCAGAAAAACACTACATGAATGACGTGTTAACAATGTGCTACACATGGATGAAAGAAAAAAGAAACATGATGGAGGAAACAATGAGAAAGCAATTAGAAATCTACAGTTGACATCAATTCACATCTGTTAACTGTTGGAACGAACTACAGAGACATAATTAGACTTAACATCAAATGGACTTTACAAATACACAAACCATTCCCCATTGTTTAACATAGCTCAAATATAAGAACACTTCCTTGCTCCTTGGCAAACATCTGTAGTAAATAAAAATTCTGATTAAATTAACACTATTCAAAGAAGCTGCTGAAACAATGAGACATTTAAGAAAATAACATAATTTTCAATTAAAAGAGCAAAAAGAACCTTTAGTGACTCCCCATCACTTAAGACTGGGTTACCCAAACTTGTTTAAACATCAAAATCACTCTAGGTATTGTTAAAAGAATAGATTTTTAGGCACCACCCAAGGCCCGAATCTGATTTTGACCCAGAATCTAAATCCTCATTGAAGGGGTCTGGAATTCTGTAATTTTAACAAGCTCTCAGGTAATTTTTCTAATTAGACAAATTCAGAAAACTAAATTTGTGATCTATAGAAATAAATACAAACCTTTTACTTGGACACTTTAAAAACTCCCTGAGACTCCTGTCAGCATTTGCAACTTCATGTGAAGTATAATGCTTCCAGTTGTTGGAACATGTTAGATACTAACCAGTAGGAATATGTTTTTTTAATTTATTTATTTTTATTTTTACTATTTTAGGCCACACTATCACAAGGCATGTGGGATCTTAGTCCCTGAGAATCGAACCTGATCCCCTGCAGTGGAAGTGCAGAGTCTTAACCACCGGACAACCAGGGAAATCCCAGGAGGAATGCTTTTTAATTGAGATATAATGCACATACCATAAAATTAATCCTTTTAAAAAGTACTATTCAGTGGCAGTTAGCATATTCACAAGATAGTGCAATCATTGGCACTCTCTAATTCCAGAATATTTCATCATCCCCAAAAGGAAACCCCATGGCCATTAGCAGTCACTTCCCATTTCTTCCTAATCCCACTGGCCCTGACAACCACTAATCTAAGTTCTGGCTCTATCGATTTGCCCATTTTGGATATTTCATATAAATGGAATCATATAATATATAGCCCTTTGTATCTGACTTCTTTCACTTTACATAGTATTTTCAAGGTTCATCCATGTTGTAGTATGCATCAGTACTTTATTCCTTTTCATTGCTGAATATTATTCCATTGTATGGATGTAACACTTTTCTTTTTTACATTTTAATTACTAGTTGATACATGCAAACTATGGAAAATTCTTAAAGAGATGGGAATACCAGACCACCTTACCTGTCTCCTGAGAAATCTGTATGCAATTCAAGAAGCAACAGTTAGAACCAGACATGGAACAAGGGACTGGTTCCAAATTGAGAAAGGAGTACGTCAAGGCTGTATGTTGTCACCCTGCCTATTTAACTTCTATGCAGAGTACATCATGCAAAATGCTGGGTTGGATGAAGCACAAGCTGGTTTCAAGACTGCCTGGAGAAATATCAGTAACTTCAGATATGCAGATGACACCACTCATATGGCCGGAAGCGAAGAGGAACTAAAGAGCCTCTTGATGAAAGTGAAAGAGAAAAGTGAAAAAGCTGGCTTAATACTCAACATTCAAAAAATGAAGATCATGGCATCTGATCCCATCACTTCATGGCAAATAGATGGGGTAACAATGGAAATAGTGACAGAGTTTATTTTCTTGGGCTCCAAAATCACTGCAGATGGTGACCACAGCCATGAAATTAAAAGACCTTGCTCCTTGGAAGCAAGGCTATGACCAACCTAGACAGCATATCAAAAAGCAGAGACATTATTTTGCTGACAAAGGTCTGTAAAGTCAAAGCTATGGTGTTTCCAGTAGTCATGTATGGATGTGATATATGGACCATAAAGAAAGCTGGGTGCTGAAGAACTGATGCTTTTGAACTGTGGTGTTGGAGGAGACCCTTGAGAGTCCCTTGGACTGCAAGGAGATCCAACCAGTCCACCCTAAAGGAAATCAGTCCTGAATATTCATTGGAAGGACTGATGCTGAAGCTGAAGCTCCAATACTTTGGCCACCTGATGCAAAGAACTGACTCGTTGGAAAAGACCCTGATGCTGGGAAAGATTGAAGGCAGGAGGAGAAGGGGACAACAGAGGATGAGATGGCTGGATGGCATCACTGACTTGATGGACATGAGGTTGAGCAAGCTCTGGCAGTTGGTGATGGACAGGGAAGTCTGGTGTGCTGCAGTCCATGGGGTCACAAAGAGTCGAACATGACTGAGTGACTGTACTGACTGAACTGAACATACGTGGGTTATTTCCACCTTTTGGCTATTATGCTATGGTGAACACTCATGTCTGGTAAGCTTTTAAAACTACTAAATTCTCAGTTCTTACCTCAGACCAATGGGATAAAAGTACCTGAGAGGTGGGGGGATAGATGGTGACTTGACTTTTTTAAAAAAAATTATGCTTACCAGGCAATTCTAATGGGTAGGCAGAATTAACAATAATCAGGCTCGATACCCCTAAGGGAGTGGTCTTAAAATGTAGTCTCTGAACCAGTAGTATTGGCCAGGACTTGTTAGAAATGTAAATTTCCAAACCATACCCCACATCTCCCCTATCAGAATATCTAGAAGATGCACTCAGAAAACTATGTTTTAATAAGCTCTCTGGGCAATTCTGATGCACACTGAAGTGTGAGAACCACTGTGCACCCAATTACTATCTTAAAATCCCCCCAAATCTGACTTTCAAAATATATTTCCAGAAAGATAGAGCAGATGTGCTTTCCTCTATTCCTCCCACAAAACAGCTAAAACCTCTGGACATGTTTTATAAAAACAAACCCAAGAAGTTGCTCAGTTGCTCAGTTGTGTCCAACTCTTTGTGACCCCATGGACTCTAGCACATCAGGCTTCCCTCTCCCGGAGTTTACTCAAGCTTATGTCCATTGAGTTGATGATGACATACAACCATCTCATCCTCTGTCACCCCCTTCTCCTCCTGTCCTCAATCTTTCCCAGCATCAAGGCCTTTTCCAGTTAGTCAGCACTTTGCATCAGGTGCACAAAGTTTTGGAGCTTCAGCATCAGTTCTTCCAATGAATATTCAGGGTTGATTTCCTTTAGGATGGACTAGTTTGATCTCCTTGAAGTCCAAGGGACTCTCAAGAGTCTTCTCCAGCACATTTTGTAAGCATCAGTTCTTTGGCACTCAGCCTTCTTTATGGTCCAACTCTCACATACATTCATGACTACTGGAAAAACCATAAGTGACTATATGGAGCAATAATGGGGAGGGATAAATTAGGAGTTTGGGATTAACAGCACACTCTGCTATATGTAAAATAGATAACCTCCAAGGAGCTACTGTAAAGCACAGGGAGCTCTGCTCAGTACTCTGTAATAACCTAAATGAGAAAAGAATTTGAAACAGAATAGGGGTCTATGTATAACTGAATCACTCTGCTGTACACCTGAAACTAACACAACATTGTAAATCAGCTATGCTTCAATAAAAATAAAAAAACAAACCCAAGAAGACACTGAAAGGTAGAGAGAAAAAGGCAGGCCCTGGAACCTGGGGAATGCAAGGCTCTAGACAATGGTGAATTCTCTCGGTTGTCTTTCTGGCTCCTAGATCCCAGAGTGGTTGTTGGAGAAGCTGGAGACCCAGAATTCCAAAGGCACAGACAGAAAATCCCCGAGGATAGCCTGCTCTCTCCAGCAAA
This sequence comes from Moschus berezovskii, assembly GCF_049115385.1. NCBI lineage: Eukaryota > Metazoa > Chordata > Mammalia > Artiodactyla > Moschidae > Moschus > Moschus berezovskii. Next base: position 125,961,072 of record NC_142488.1, on the reverse strand, counting down.
AGGGCAAGCAGAGGGGTAGCCTAGCAAGACAGAAATCTTTTAGACAATAACCACTCTACTCTAGCCAAACCCCACAGAAATTACTGTGGCCCCAACCCACCATGCTAGTGAAGTCTGAGTGTAAACCTAGACTTCCACCCTCAACAGGCCACAAAAAGTTACCCTGGTGCCCCTGCTAGGGTGAAGTCAGAAGAAACCTAGTGAAGAGTCAGGACTTTACCACTGCCCAGCAGAAAATAGGTCACTCCACATCACTTACACCTCCCCGACGTCAGTAAAGGCCATATGAGGAGCGGTAACAAGGCATTCTGACCTCTCCCAGCCAAACAATTATCAGTAGAGACCATATGAGGAGGCAGAACTAGCATCCCTGCATAACAGTAATGAGCAGCCACCCCAGGTGTCAATTCAGGCAAAGCAGAGAACCTATTTCCCTCTACTTGTCCATAAGGAGGAACTGTCTGCCCTTCCCTTGCCAGGGCAGTGTTGGAAGAAACCAGCTAAAACAGAAGATTTAAATAAAAGCCAGAGTCTCACAACATAATACAAAATGTCCATAACAAAATAAACATCACTTGTCATAAAAAGAACCAGGAAGATGTTCCACAAAGGAAAAAGATGCCAACACCAAGATGACAGAGATGTTAGAATTAGTCAACCAAGAATTTAAAGGAGTCATCATAAAGAGGCTTCAAGGAGCAATTATGGACACATTCGAAACAAATAGAAAATCCCAGAAAATAAATGAAATAGATAAAAAAGAAGCAAACTGAAATTTTAGAATTGAAAAATAGAAAAACAAAAATAAAATTGCAGTCGATGGCCAATCACCAGAATGGGCAGGATAGAGGAAAGAAACATTGAAGTTGAAAATAGAGCAATAGAAATTTCCTTTTATTAAAAACTTGTAACAGAGACATGTGGGACTATATAAAAGATCTAAAATTTATGTCAATAGAGTCTCAACAGAGAAGAGGGAGGAGCTGAAAAAGTTCATTATTTCAAAGAAAAAAATGCCAAAAAAATTGGCAAAAGAAAGAAATCTACAACTCTAAGACAGGATAAATCCAAAGAAATTCAGGTGAAGATAAATCACAATAAAAAACTAAATACAATAGGAAAGTTTTGAAACCAGAATGAGAGAAATTGTACCTAACAAATAGGGGAAAACCAATTCAAGGCAATTCAGATTTCTCATCAGAAACCATGGAGGGCAGAAGAAAGTGACATTTTCAAGTTCTGAAAGAAAAGAACTGGCAGTTCAAAATTCTATATTCAGCAAAAATATGTTCCAGGAATGAAGATGAAATCAAGACAGTGTTAGATGAAGATAAACTAAGAGAACTTTATGCCAGTGGAAAAGAACATTTACAGAAACTTTTATAAACAGACAGGAACTAATAAAGGGAATTTCAGATTATTAAGAAGGAAGAATAATAGCATGAACAAAAAATATGGGTAAATACAATGGACTTTTGTCTCCTTTGGAGTTTTCTAAATTATGTTTAACGATTGGAGCAAAAAGTACAATACTACCTTGATCTGGTTGTCAATTGTTTAAGCAATCATATTATAGAGGGGGGAAGTTAAAGGGACAGAAAGGGAAATGAAGTTTCTACACTCACCTGAACTGGTAAAATGATGACACCAGTAGGCTGTGATAAGCTATGTATGTATAACAAAATACTTAAAGCAGCAACTAGAAAAACTGCAAAGAGATGCACTGAAAACACTATGCTGCTGCTGCTGCTGCTGCTGCTAAGTCTCTTCAGTCGTGTCCGACTCTGTGTGACCCCATAGATGGCGGCCTGACAAGCTCCCCCATCCCTGGGATTCTCCAGGCAAAAACACTGGAGTGGGTTGCCATTCCCTTCCCCAATGCATGAAAGTGAAAAGTGAAAGTGAAGTCACTCAGTCTTGTCTGACCCTTTGCGACTCCATGGACTGCAGCCTACCAGGCTCCTCCGACCATGGGATTTTCCAGGCAAGTGTACTGGAGTGGGTTGCCATTGCCTTCTCCGGAAAACACTATAGGTAACTCAAAATAGAATTCTAAAAAATGTCTTAAAAACCTACAAGAAGGGAGGAACAATGAAACAAAAAAGTAGCAGGAAAAGAGGATTATTACATGATAAAGGGAAGATCCCCTGCAGAAGGAAATGGCAACCCACTCCAGTACCCTTGCCTGGAAAATCCCATGGACAGAGGAGTCTGGTGGACTGCAGTCCATGGGGTCGCAAAGATTTGGGCACGACTGAGCGATTCACACTTGTGACACGATAAAGGAGCCAATCCTCTAAGAATCCCAAAAGTGTATGCACCAAATGGCAGAGCTGAGAGATTTGTGAAGCAATAAGAGAACAGAACTGAAAGAAAAAACAGATTCACAATTATAGTTGAAATTTCAACATTCCTCTCTCAACAGTTGATAGAACCACCAGGCAGGAAATCTGCAAAGATATAGAAAAGCTCAATACTATCAACCAAAAGGATCTAATCAACACTTATGGACTACTCCATCCAACAACAACAGAATGCATGTACTTTTCAAGCACCCATGGAACATAATACCAAGATAGACCATAAGTGAAAGTGTTAGTTGCTCAGCCATGTCTGACTCTGCGACCCCATGGACTGTAGCCCTCCAGGCTCCTCTGTCCATGGGATTTCCCTGGCAAGAATACTGGAGTGAGTGACCCAAGGATCCAACCTGGGTCTCCTGCATTGGAGGACAGATCCTTTACCACAGGACCACCTGTGAAACATCAAAACCAAAGAGACTGCAGACACAAAAACAAAAATTGTAGACCAACAGCCTTCATGAACTTAGGTGCAAAAATACTCAAGAATATATTAGCAAACAGAATCTTGATATGTAACAATTCTATACCTTAACCAAATGACATTTTTTCCCAAAGATGGGTCAATAATTTTAAAAAAATGACTCAACATAATCCACCATAATAATTGACTAAAGAAGAAAGACCACATGATCATATCAATTGATGCAGAAAAAATTTGACAAAATCCAATACCTATTTGAACTGTGGTGTTGGAGAAGACTCTTGAGAGTCCCTTGGACTGCAAGGAGATCCAACCAGTCCATCCTAAAGGAGATCAGTCCTGGGTGTTCATTGGAAGGACTGATGCTAAAGCTGAAACTCCAATATTTTGGCCACCTCATGCAAAGCATTGACTCATTGGCAAAGATCCTGATGCTGGGAGGGATTGGGAGCAGGAGGAGAAGGGGATGACAGAGGGTGAGATGGCTGGATGGCATCACCGACTCAATGGACATGAGTTTGGGTAAACTGCGGGAGTTGGTGATGGACAGGGAGGCCTGGCGTGCTGTGATTCATGGGGTCGCAAAGAGTCGGACACCACTGAGTGACTGAACTGAACTGAACTGAATACCTATTTATAATTTTTGAAAAACTAACAAGATGTCTTTGGCAGTTTAGTGGTAAAGACTCTAAGCTGCCAATGCAGGGAGTGCAAACCTGATCCCTGGTCAGGGAATTAAGATGCTGCGGCATGCCCAAAATATATATATATTTTAAAATAAAACTGTCAAAAAATAGAAATAAAGGGTAACATCCTCAACTTGATAAAGAACATTTGCAAAAGCCTTCAGCTAGTGTCATGCTTCACAGGGAAAGAATAAATACTTTCCCCTAAGATGGTGAACAAGGCAAGGATGTTTGCTCTTATCATGGCCATTCAACATAGTACTGGAAGTTCTCTATAATTCAATGAGGTTAGAAAAGGAAACAAGACATATAGATCAGAAAGGAAGAGATAAAACTGTCTTTGTTTGCAGATGATAAAATTGTCTATATAGAAAATCCCAAGGAATCTACCCAAAACCCTTAGAACTGATAAGCAAGTTCATCAAGTTCCCAGGATACAAGATAGGCATGTAAATTAATTGCATGTCTATACACTAGCAATGAATATGTAAGCACGAAAATTAAAAATACAGTACCACTTATGATTGCTCAAAAATGAAATAATTAAGTGTAAATCTAACAAAAGGACTGGAATTTATATGTTGAAAATTACATAAGACTGATCAAGAAATCAAAGACTATCTAAATAAGTGGAGAGAAATATTGTATTCATGGATTGGAAGACTCAACATAGTAAATATTTCAGGTCTCCTCAAATTGATGTACAGCTTTAACACAATTCAAAATCTTAGCAAGATTTTTTTTGCAAATATAAACAAGATTATTCTTAAATTTGTATGGAAAGGAAAATGAATCAGAATAGCCAAAACAATTTTGAAAAAGAAAAAGAAAATGAGAGGAATTCATCTATCCAACTTCATGATATAAAATATTTACTTATGACTGAATTCTATTTGCTAATATTTTGTTGTGTATGTTATGTTGTGTGCTCAATTGTGTTGGACTCTTTGTGGCCCCATGGACTGTAGCCCACCAGGCTCCTCTGGCCATGGAATTCTCCAGGCAGGAATACTGGGGTGGGGCGCCATTTCCTTGTCCAGGGGATCTTCCTGATCCAGGGATCGAACCCGAGCCTCCTTCATTGGCAGGCAGATTCTTTACCACTATCGCCACGTGGGAAGAAGAGCATTTTGTTAAACTACTCAAATAGAGCCTGGGTGGTGTTGATTGAGACGTGGATCAGCAAAACAACGTAGAGAACCCAGAAATGGCCCTATGTTAAGTACAGCCTGCTGATTTTTTAAAAACAAATTTGCAAAAGCAATGCAGTGGAGGAAGAATGGCCTTTTCAACAAATGGTTAATAGTTCAATCAGATACCCACAGGCAAACCATTAACCTTGGCAGCCTGCTCCGTTGTTCTTGCCTGGAGAATCCCGGGGCTGGGGAGCCTGGTGGGCTTCCGTCTATGGGGTCGCACAGAGTCGGACATGACTGAAGTAACTTAGCAGCAGCAGCAAACCTCATACCTTATACAAATGTCAACTCATGACCCCCAAAACATGATTCATGATTCATAAAAGAAATAATCAGTAAATTGCACTTCATCAAAGAGAAAATTTTTTTCTCTGTGAAAGACCCTGTGAAGACGATGAAAAGACTAGCTACAGACTGAAAGAAAACATTTGCAAGGCACACATCTGACAAAGGACTAGTGTCTAGCATATATAAAGAAATTTCAAAACTCAACAGTAAAAAAGCAAATAATTTAATTAGAAAGTGGGTAAAACACATGAAGAGACTTTTCACTAAAGAGGATGCTAAGTCACTTCAGTCGTGTCCGATTCTGTGTGACCCCACAGACGGAAGCCCACCAGGCTCCCCCGTCCCTGGGATTCTCCAGGCAAGAACACTGGAGTGGGTTGCCATTTCCTTCTCCAATGCAAGAAAGTGAAAAGTGAAAGTGAAGTAAGTGAAAAGTGAAAGTGAAGTCGCTCAGTCGTGTCCGACCCTTAGCGACCCCACGGACTGCAGCCTACCAGGTCCTCCATCCATGGGATTTTCTAGGCAAGAGTACTGGAGTGGCTTGCCATTGATACACAGATGGAAAAATAAGTAAATAAAAAGATATTCAATATCATTAGCCATTAGGGAAATACAAATTATAACAACAATGAAATGTCACCTGTAAGAATAGCTAAAATTGAAACAAAAAAGTTAACACCACCAAATGGTGACCAGGATGCAAAGAAACTGAATTACTTATACATTGTGAATGAGAATGTAAAGTGCTACAGCCACTCTGGAAAATAGTTGGGAAATTTCTTAAAAACATAGACGTGATATTACCCATGTGCCACTCTTGGGTATTTATCCCAGAGAAATGAAAACTCCGCACTTCAAACCGGGTACTATTAGGACCCAATGCACCAAATCAGAAAAGGGGGGTGGTGAGGGTGTCTGGGCCTGCCCTTTCCAGCCCTATTTTGACCTATTAAAGTTTTGCCCATCTTTAAAATGTTTGAATATCAATTTCATGTTTTTCTACCGAAATATGTTTGCTATGTCATCCCTAGACTTTCAGCCATCCACGCCCAGTTTTCCTCTCTTCTACTAGGTTGTGAGGTCCTTAGTGTACTCTTTCTTTCTGTAATTCACCACATCACCTAAAACAGGAGTTTGTACCCACAATTGGTAGGAATGGTCTATCTCTAGGATCCAAGGTTCTTGGTTTGTAGTGCCTAAGAACCATGGAGAATGCTTGTTTTGATGCAGCCTCATGGCCTTCATCTCAAACTCTGCGTGTAGAATCTAGAAGTCTGTATTTAACAAGTTCTCTAGCAGATTCATCACTCAGAGTACTGCACATGGAGAACCTCTGGTTAGGGTTGAAATTCGGGCAAGGGGGAGGGCTTATTAAAAAATCACAGCTACCCAGGCCTTACTGTGTCTTGCAGTAGTCTCTCTAATGAAGTATCTCAACCTTGACTACACATTAGAATCACCTTGGAAAGTCTAAAAATGCCCAGATCACACGCCAGAACAATGAAAACTGATGGTCTGAAGGAGGAGAGCCCAGAATGTCAGTATTTTTAAGAGCTCCCTAAACAATCTTGTTGTGCAGTCATGGTTGGGATACACAGTGAAAACAGAAAGGGAAATGACCTGGTCAGAAATTATCTAAAATAGTGAGAAGGCAGAGAGAAGCAACATGATCAGGCCAGGGTGGTATTCTCAGTCCTTGCTTGGCTTTTAATTGCAGGAGTGGAGATGGAGGGGAAAGGACCACTATAAGAACTTGAGCACATTGTATTAGACAGTCAGTTGTTCACTAGAATGTGAACTCCTTGAGGGGAGTGACTATCATCTAGTTCTTTGCTGTTTCCCCAGCACCCAGTGCTAATTACATGTTAATTATGTGTTAATTACACGTTAGCTAAAGAATGAGACCTTGGACTTCTCTAGTGGTCCTAGTGGTTAAGACTCCAGCAACAAGATTGAAGATCCCACGTTTTGCAGCTAAGACCTGACTAGCCAAATAAATACTAAAAAATAATAACAAGTCCCAGTTTAGGATCATCTGCTTCAGATTCAGTCACTGAAACAATGAATGTCCTTCCCTATTGCACTATTGCTCTTTCTACTCTGTCCAGAGTAGTTCTACTAATGTTCTCTTGTCCTTTCCATTAATCCAGTCTTCATAACCACTCTCCAAAGTGCTCCATGACGAAACACTTTCAAGGTAGTTAGCAGGATGAAAGCATTCATTCATTCATTCACCAAGTTTTTACTGACGAATAATCAACAGACCCTGAAGAAACAACATTCTAGTAGGTAATACATACAATAAACAAATAAACACACAATAAATATATACCTGTAAATATTGAGAAATACTGTGAAAGAAAAGAATGCAATATGCTGTAAGGATGACTAACAGGAAACACTAACAGACTGGAGAATCAGGGAAGGCGTCTCTGAGGAAGCAACATTCCAGCAGATTTGCAAATTGTGTGAGAGTTTGTCAGTTGAAGAGGGGCAGAGAAGACCTTTCTAGGCAGAAGAAATAGCTCCTATGAGTGTCCAGAGGTGGGAAGAACAATGGTGCTTTTTAACTGAAAGAAGGGAAGTAGAGCTGGAATACAGTAACACATGGTGGAGTGGCTAATGAGGAGGACAGGACAGTTCAGGCAGGGCTTTGCAGGAGAGAGGGAGGAGCTTGGTTTCTTCCTGAATGTGGTGGGAAGCCAGTGGAAGGTCTGCGAGGGGAGCGGGGCTGGGGAATGGCATAATCTGATTGGTGCAGCTGCTGTGTAAACCAACATTGTAGCAGGGCAGGATGGCAAGCAGGGGCTCCCATGGGAGTTTCCTAGTGCACTCTGGTGGGGTAGTGGAGATGGGGAGAAATAGAGGATTTGGGATGTTTTTGCTAGAAAAAGACTAGTCTTTCCCCCCACTCTGACCCTCTCTCTACTCTGAGAATGAGAAATGGTGTAAAGCTCCATGTTAGAACACAGGGATACATGAACATGAGGCTAGAAATACTCTAGGATGGGGGTGGAGATTGTCTTCAGCACACAGGAACACAGCACAGGGGTGACAGCTTTGCTTCAACCATTTCAGTTCGAAAGAAACTAGAATCTTAGGTGAAATCAGTGACAGATCCTTTTTTTTTTCAATTAATTTTTAATTGAAGGATAATTGTTTTACAGTATTGTGTTGGTTTCTACCAAACATCAACATGAATCAGCCATAGGTTTACTGGGTTTATTACCTTATTTTCATTTTTTATAGAAGTATAATTTTATTCATTTAAAGACATAGACCTTAAGAGTACAGTCTTACGACCTTTGAAAAATGTAAATATCCATGTTACTATTACCCAAGTAACCCCCGAAAATCCCCTTGTGCCTCCTTCAGGGCATACCACCTCATATATAGGTGCACACTGTCCTGAATCATATCACCATCAATTATTTCTGTCTGTTCTTTGTGTGCTGTGTCCAACTCTTTGTGACCCTATGGACTGTAATCCCCCAGGCTTCTCTGTCCATGGGATTCTCCAGGCAAGAACACTGGAGTGGGTTGCCATTTCCTTTTCCAAGGGATCTTCCCAACCCAGGGATCAAACCCAGGTATCCCAAATTGCGGGCACATTCTGCAACTGAGCAACCAAGTGTGGATTGCTATTTCCTTCTTCAGGGGATCTTCCTGACCCAGGGATCAAAGCTGCTTCTCTTATGTCTCCTGCATTGACAGGTGGGTTCTTTACCACTAGTGCCACCTGGGAAGCTTTATGTAAATGGAGTCATACTGTATATAATTGTTTGTGTCTAGCCTTTTTCACTCATCACAGTATTGTGGAGAGTCATCCTTTCTGTTGCTGAATAGCATTCCATCATATGAATGCACTACAATTTGTCACCCATCATCATGTGAATGAAACTTTGAGTGATTTCTCATTAGTTAACTTTCAGCCTGTCTCCAGTTTCATTAGTAGACCAAGATCCAACTTCAATTCACTATCCCATCATTTCCTACTTCAAATTCCATATCTTATTACCTTTCTATGTATCAATTCCTTTCCATAAAATCTTTTAACCTTTTCTATGGGAATCCTCTTCTGTTTTTATCCCAAGCAGTTACATTTCCCAGAAAGCTTCATATTCTCATTCTAGTTGTGTCTATCCCTAGAAAACAGATTATAAAAGCCAACTAGAATCTTATTTAGAATATCTTTCCTTCTGCAATGATGATTCCTAGATGTTATAGTAATCCAGGTAGGCAGGGAGGGCTGTGTCTCATTTGCGATTTTAATTTCATATAGGTATTTTTCAAAACTTGTAAAATGAATTTTTAAAATTTACATTTTCCAAAACCGCACCTATGGACACCTTGTCTTTGACAAAGGAGGCAAGAATATTCAATGGAGAAAAGACAATCTCTTTAACAAGTGGTGCTGGGAAAACTGGTCAACCACTTGTAAAAGAATGAAACTAGAACACTCTCTAACACCATCCACAAAAATAAACTCAAAATGCATTAAAGATCTAAACGTAAGACCAGAAACTATAAAACTCCTAGAGGAGAACATAGGCAAAACACTCTCCGACATAAATCACAGCAGGATCCTCCATGACCCACCTCCCAGAATATTAGAAATAAAAGCAAAAATAAACAAATGGGACCTAATTAAACTTAAAAGCTTCTGCACAGCAAAGGAAACTATAAGCAAGGTGAAAAGACAGCCTTCAGAATGGGAGAAAATAATAGCAAATGAAGCAACTGATAAAGGATTAATCTCCAAAATATACAAGCAGCTCCTGCAGCTCAATTCCAGAAAAATAAACGACCCAATCAAAAATAGGGCCAAAGAAGTAAACAGACATTTCTCCAAAGAAGACATACAGATGGCTAACAAACACATGAAAAGAATGCTCAACATCCCTCATAATCAGAGAAATGCAAATCAAAACCACAATGAGGTACCATTTCATGCCAGTCAGAATGGCTGCTATCCAAAAGTCTACAAGCAACAAATGCTGGAGAAGGTGTGGAGAAAAGGGAACCCTCTTACACTGTTGGTGAGAATGCAAACTAGTACAGCCACTATGGAGAACAGTGTGGAGATTCCTCAAAAAACTGGAAATAGAACTGCCATACGATCCAGCAATCCCACTCCTGGGCATACACACCGAGGAAACCAGAATTGAAAGAGACACATGTACTCCAATGTTCATCACAGCACTGTTTATAATAGACAGGACATGGAAGCAACCTAGATGTCCATCAGCAGACGAATGGATAAGAAAGCTGTGGTACATATACACAATGGAATATTAATCAGCAATTAAAAAGAATACATTTGAACCAGTTCTAATGAGGTGGATGAAACTGGAGCCTATTATATAGAGTGAAGTAAACCAGAAAGAAAAACACCAATACAGTATACTAACACATATATATGGAATTTAGAAAGATGGTAACAATAACCCTGTATACGAGACAGCAAAAGAGACACAGATGTATAGAACGGTCTTTTGGACTCTGTGGGAGAGGGTGAGGGTGGGATGATTTGGGAGAATGGCGTTGAAACATGTATATTATCATACATGAAACGAATCGCCAGTCCAGGTTCTATGCATGATACAGGATGCTTGGGGCTGGTGCACTGGGATGACCCAGAGGGATGATATGGAGAGGGAGGTGGGAGGGGGGTTCAAGATGGGGAACACATGTACACCCGGGGCAGATTCATGTCAATGTATACAATATTGTAAAGTAGTTAGCCTCCAATTAAAATAAATAAATTTAAAAAAAATTGAAAATAGGGAGAAAAGTGACATTGTTTTGCATTTTTGAAAATCTCTTTAATGTCTGGTAAGGCCCCCAAGGTGACTTAGTGGTAAAGAATCTGCCTGCCAATGCAGGAGACTCAGGTTCGATCCCTGAGTTAGGAAGACCCCCTCGAGAAGGAAATGACAATCGACTCCAGTATTCTTGCCTGGGAAATCCCAAGGACAAAGGAGCCTGGCGGGCTATGGTCCATGGGGTAACAAAGAGTTGCACATGACTTAACAACCAAACAACAACAATAATAATAATAAAAGAAAGCTAGATTCTCATATCTGTTTCTGTGTTCAGTCAGTTGTTTTGGTTACATTATGGGAAAAGAATCAGAATTTATATCAACACAAAGATGGGGGGGAAAGGAAGATTTTAAGAACTTTCTCAGATAATTCTGAATATTTTTTGATACTACATCATGTGCCAAGTGTTCTGATAGCTCTGGGAACTTTGGAAGATTGGAGTGGTGGGCCTGGCATAATCCAATTGTGGAGGCATTGAAGGATCTCCATACCTTCCTATAGGTGTTAGTCCAGGGTTCTCAACCTTGCTCCTTTTGATATTTTGCACTGGATCATTCTTTGTTGTGTGTGGGCAGGAGGCATACTGTGCCTTGTAGGATGTTTAGCCGCATCCCTGACCTTTACCCACTAGATAGCACCTCCCCAACCCATGATAGCAAAAGATGTCTCCAGACAGAGCCAAATATCGTCTGGTGGGGCAAAGTCATCCCTGATTAATAACCACTGAACAGACATTCTGGAAAGACCCTTTTGGCTGGACTGAACAATTCAGGATGAAAGTTGTGTGAGGAATATGGATGTGTAGGTAACTTTACTTAAATTGAAAATACAAATGACAACAACAGCTATCATTTACTAAGCCTTAGTAGGCACTTCATCCTCACAGCAAGACTAGGAGGTAGGTATTAATATTCCCATTTTACCGATGAAGATATGAAAACACAGAAAAGTTAAGTCACATGCCTAATAGAAGAGCCGACCTGGGATCAGTATCTTTATCTAATTTATGCCTAAGCTCTGCTCTATGAACCATAGTATTAGTTTTGTTAAAAATGTAGTGTCTTCTGCAGGATATTAATATCTGGTGCACACTGAATAATCCTATCTGATGACCTTATTGATATCATAGAATCATGCGTGATTTTATATGGGAAATAGAATAGAGGGTGACTTCTTGACCTAGTACCTGAAATAGCTTTGGATAAACATAATTGAAGCATTACTTTGATGGATTACAGAAACTTCTAAGGTAAGATCAAAGAGACATGTATAAGGCCTCGAGGCACCAAATCACCTCATCTCATTGGTTCTAGAAGCCATGGCAATAATGAATCAAGTAGTCTTGTGAAGGTTCTGGCAGGACTCTTTCTGATACCTTTGATTATCTCCCTCAAGGGGGACCAGTACCACCTCTGATTGACCCCAGGCCTGGCTGTTAAGTCCTTTGCTTTAGTTGAGAGGAAAAATGTTTGGGGGAATGTAGACTATGCACTCTAACCTCTAACTCAGTGTTCTCCCAAGTGCCCATCACAGCCCTTCAGGGGTCAGGAGATCAATTTAGTGGATCCTGAGCAACATTCGAAAACAAACAGAGGAGACCCAAACAGCAAGTATCACAAGGCCTCACACATTATAAGGAAGACTGGTGACAGAATTTGCAAAGCAAAATGGAAATGTGGGAGTTCTTGATCAAAAAACAGGAAAAAAAATGTGGTTAAAGGTATTCAAATATAAATGTTTTCCCTTTCTTCCACAATCTCTCTCTTCACTTATTTTAGTATTTTTTCATTTGCTACTGATTATCATCCTAAATCAAAAAATGTTTTTCATTATTAACATGAATTTTACCTTCCATCTTTATGTCTTGCAATGCCTTTGTGTCTTTCAAGACCTTTATGTCTTCAATGTCTTAAAATGCAAATGTCAATACTCTGTAATGACCAATTTTTTAAAGTGTAGTTATATAGATATACACTTATAACTGACTCCCTGTGCTGTACAGCAGAAGCTCCCACAACATTTTAAATGCTCTAATAAATATTAAAAAATAAAATAAACTCAAATGAAGAGCATCTAACTTACATGCAAAATCAGCAAAATCATATCATTCTTCAGCTCATACAAACATGTATATTATGTATGTTGTTCTTACCAGAACAGTGGGCATGCTGCACAAAAGTAATTCAATCGTATTTTATTTCACTGCTTCACACACAAGACTTCTACCCACACTCTCCTTTTAGCTGACTGATGAGTAAAGGACGATGAGAAGAAACGGCTTGGCTTATTGTCCCCTTTCCTTCTCTGTCATCATTTCCAGCACAAGAGGTTAGCTAATACAGGGAAGTAACACAATAGGATGTGATATGATTCCCTGGCCTTCATGTTTCTCAGAACCCTATTGCATTCTTTGCACCGGAAACAAGTTCTGGTTGGAGAGGCAAGGAGGACCTCTTTGGTTTGTTACCACCACTGCTCCCCGACCCCGGCCCAGCCTCCCTCAGAACACTGACCTTGCCTTTCCTTTCAGTCTTGCTGAGCTCCCACACAATGTGGCCCAGGCAGTTCCTTGCTCACAGAGCATGTGCCAATGGGGCAGCAAGAGATAGCAACAGATACATGTACTATCCAGATGGCATCTGATCATGGTCATGCTCCACTGTTCTATCTGACTTCACTTGCAAAGCACAAGTTCAAACACAAAATTATACAGAAAATCAAGACACAGTGACAGCAGAATATGAAACTAAGTGTGGGCCCGAGTACAGAGCCCTGTGCTACCTAAGAGGCCACATGCCTAGGTAGCCAGCCCTGATTATAAGGTATTGTCTGTGCCTTGAAAACAAAAACAAACTTATGGTGACCAAAGGGGGAAGGGCATTGGCGGGGGCAGGGATAGAGTAGGAGTGTGAGATTAACATATACATACTGCATGTGTGCGTGCTAAGTCGTTTCAGTCATGTCTGACTCTTTGCAACCCTATGGACTGTAGCCTGCCAAGCTCCTGTGTCCGTGGGATTCTCCAGACAAGAATACTGGAGTTGGTAACCATTCCCTTCTTCAGAGGATCTTTCCAACCCAGGGATTGAACCCTCATCTCTTACATCCCCTGCACTGGCAGGTGGGCTGTTTACTACTAGTGCCACCTAGGAAGCCCCCAACATATACATACAGCTATATATAAAATAGATAATCAACAAGGACCTACTGTATAGCACATGGAACTACACTCAATATTTTGTAATAATCTATAAGGGGAAATAATTTAATAAAGAATGGTGGTGGTTTAGTCACTAACTCGTGTCTGACTCTTGCAATCCCATGGACTGTAGCCTGCCAGGCTCCTCTGTCCATGGGATTCTCCAAGCAAGAATACTGGAGTGGGTTGCCATTTCCTTCTCCAGGGGATTTTCCTGACCCAGGAATCGAACCTGGGTCTCCTGCATAGCAGGCAGATTCTTTACTGACTGGAGCTATGAGGGAAGATTGAAAAAGAATATATGTGTGTGTGTGTGTATAACTGAATCAATATGTTGTACACTTGAAACTATTAAAAACATGACATTCTAAATGGACTACACTTCAGTTTTTTACAGTGAAAAACAGAAGGTATTATCTTTGGACATTTTGTTTCAGGTGTGTGAATGAGTTTGTCCTATGTGTCCTGGAATTGTAATCAAACTTTGAGAGGCTCTGCTTCTCCCCTCTCTCTCCTCTACTAGGGGCTGGAACTTTCTCTGGGAGGAATAAAGTGATTTTAGAATAGAAATGAAGCCAGCTCTTCAGTGTGGGGTAAGTTGTCTCCATGTTATCCCTTAACCCCTGCATCTCCTGGGCAGTTATGACATGAAAGGCCAAGATCACCTCCTGTTATGAGCAGGCACCTTCGACCTTGCCCAAAGAAGAAAGCAGTATGGGCCAAGCAGAAAATGGTAGGCCTGGGCTCCAAAATCACTGCAGATGGTGATGCAGCCATGAAATTAAAAGACGCTTGCTCCTTGGAAGAAAAGCTATGACAAACCTAGATAACATATTAAAAAGCAGAGACATCACTTTGCTGACAAAGGTCTGTTATAGTCAAAGCTATGGTTTTTCCAGCAATCATGTACAGATGTGACAGATGGACCATAAAGAAGACTGAGTGCTGAAGAATTGGTGCTTTCAAACTGTGGTGCTGGAGAAGACTCTTGGGAGACTCTTGGACAGCAAAGAGATCAAATCAGTCAATCCTAAAGGAAATCAACCCTGAATATTCATTGAAAGGACTGATGCTGAAGCTTTGGCCACCTGATGCAAAGAGCCGACTCATTGGAAAGGATGCTGATGCTGGGAAAGATCAGAGGCAAAAAGAGAAGAGGGCAGCAGAGAATGAGATGGTTAGGTAGTATCACCGACTTAATGGACATGAATTTGAGCAAACTCTGGTATATAGTGAAGGACAGAGGAGCCTGGCGTGCTGTTGTCCATAGGGTCAAAAAAAGTAGGACGTGACTTAGCAGCTGAACAACAGCACAACCTTAGTTCTGCTGAGGCCTACTTTTGGCCTAAATTCCTTTAATCTCAATGGACAAGACTGCTCTTTTCACCTCACACATAATGCAGGTCAGTTTAGCAGAATATATAACTACTCAGTAATTCAGTACTAAGTAGACTCTTTCCTGGACCCTTTGATGATTATATCCTTCCTACTCTTAGGAATCTGTGGGGATTGGGCAGCAAGATGAACTTCAGGGATACACAGAACTTTAACCATATCTGCCTTTTCCCACTCTTAACATAATTGACCTTGATATTAATTTTACTTTTTATTGTAAAAGTTCTACAAGCTCTATAGAGAATTGAGAAGATACAGAAAATTATACAGAAGAAAATAAAAATTGCTTATCACCTGTCATTTCATCATAACTTCTATGAACCTATTTTTATATTTTCTGCCATTCATTTTTCTATGAGTATAAACTGTAGTAAACAACAATGGACTATTTTGGGTATAGAAGGTGAAATCTGTTTTTTTTTTTTTTTCACTTCAGCCAGTTCAGTCACTCAGTCATGTCCAACTCTTTGTGATCCATGGACTTCAGCATGCTAGGTTTCCCTGTCTATCACCAACTTCCGGAGCTTGCTCAGCTCATGTCCATAGAGTCAGTGATGCCATCCAACCCTCTCATCCTCAGTTGTCCCCTTCTCCTCCCACCTTCAATCTTTCCAAGCAGCAGGGTCTTTTCCAATGAGTCAGTTCTTCGCATCAGGTGGCCAAAGTATTAGAGTTTCAGTATCAGTCCTTCCAGTGAATATTCAGGACTGATCTCCTTTACGGTGGCCTGGTTGGATCTCCTTGTAGTCCAAGAGACTCTCAAGAGTCTTCTCCAACATCACAGTTCGAAAGCATCAATTCTTCAGTGATCAGCTTTCTTTATGGTCCAACACTCACATCCATACATGACTACTGGAAAAAACATAGCTTTGACTTTACAGATCTTTGTCAGCAAAGTAATGTCTCTGCTTTTTGATATGCTGTCTAGGTTGGTTATAGATTTTCTTCCAAGGAACAAGTGTCTTAATTTCATGGCTGCAGTCACCATTTGCAGTGATTTTGGAGCCTAAGAAAATAAAATCTGTCACTGTTTCTATTATTTCCCCATATATTTGCCATGAAGTGATGGGACCAAATGCCATGTTCTTCGATTTTTGAATTTTGAGTTTTAAGCTAACTTTTTCACTCTCCTCTTTCACTCTCATCAAGAGGTTCTTTAGTTCCTCTTTGCTTTCTGCCATAAGGGTAGTGTCATCTGCATATCTGAGGTTATTGATATTTCTTCCAGCAATCTTGAATCCAGTTTGTGCTTCATCCAGCCTGGCATTTCGCATGATGTACTCTGCATATAGGTTAAATGAGCTAGGTGACCATAAACACCCTTGACGTATCCCTTTCCCAATTTGGAACCAGTCTGTTGTTCCACGTCTGGTTCTAACTGTTACTTCTTGACATGCATGCAGATTTCTCAGGAGGCAGGTAAGATGGTCTTGTATTATCATCTCTTTAAGAATTTTCCACAGTTTATTGTGATCTACTCAGTCAAAGGTTTTAGTGTAGTCAAGGAAGCAGAAGTAGATGTTTTTTTGAAACTCTTTTGCTTTTTCAATGATCCAGTGGATGTTGACATGTTCAACTCTGGTTCCCCTGCCTTTTCTAAATCCAGCTTGAACATATGGAAGTTCTCGGTTCATGTGCTATTGAAGCCTAGCTTGGAGAATTTTGATCATTACTTTGCTAGTGTGTGAGATGAGTGCAATTGTGCAGTAATTTGAACATTCTTTGGCATTGCCTTTCTTTGGGATTGAAATGAAGACTGGCCTTTTCCAGTCCTGTGGGCCACTGCTGAGTTTTCCAAATTTGCTAGCATATTGAGTTTTTTCACTTAATATTATGAGATTCAGTCTCTCTCTCTCTCTTATTGCTGCACATGTAGCAAAAATGTCTCCCTGTCCCTCTCTCTCCTGCTATCATCTCTAAAGATACTTTTCTTCAGATGCATTAAAGATCATTGATTCAGTTAAAGTTTAATCAGATTGCTTTGTAGCTAGGAAGAATTTTTTCCCACCTGTTAGTTTCCCTCTCAGAGGAGATCCTTACACCAAATTTCATCAAAGGTGAGGATTCTCCCTTGGAGCTAAAATCATACTTCTACACTAGTTCAACTTTTTGTCAAAAGAACATATCCTTTTATGTTATTTTCACATATTTTTGATATTGATTTCTAACATAATTCCATAGTGATAAGAGAACAGACTATATTATTTCAATACCTTTAGACCATGAAATTTTTGTAGCTTATTTTATGTGTCTGGATATGTTCCAGTGTCTCTGGTTTATACTCTATGGGAACTTGAACAGAATTTGTATTCTGTTGCTGTGTGAAAATTATGTAAATCTTAATTATGTTGAATTGGTTCATAGTGCTTTTCAGGTCTACTGTATTCCTCTAATTCCCTGTCTCCTCATTCTATTAAGTTTTGAGAGTTTGATATTAAAACTTACCCTAAAAACCTTAATTTATCTATTTAAAAATAATTGCAATATATACTGGAACCATATGTAACTTTGATCTGTATTTTCCAAGTCTCTTGTAAATGTGTTACCAAGCTTTCATAATTTAAAAAATAAAAATTAAAAAAGAATAAATCCCTTTATGACAACTTTATAAACACCAAAATGGTTTTTTAAAATTAATTTATTTATTTTAATTGGAGGCTAATTACTTTACAATATTGCAGTGGTTTTTGCCAAACATCGACATGAATCAGCCATGGGTGCACATGTGTTTCCCATCTAGAACCCCCCTCCCACCTCCCTCCCCATCCCATCCCCCAGGGTCATCCCAGTGCACCAGCCCCGAGCACCCTGTCTCATACATTGAACCTGGACCAGTGATCCACTTCACATATGATAATATACACATTTCAATGTTACCCTCTCAAATAATCTCACCCTGGCCTTCTCCCACAGAGTCCAAAAGACTATTCTATACATCTGTGTCTCTTTCACTGTCTCGCATATAGGATCATCATCAACATCTTTCTAAATTCCATATATATGCGTTAGTATACTGTATTGGTATTTTTCTTTCTGATTTGCTTCACTCTGTATAATAGGCGCCAGTTTCATCCACCTCATTAGAACTGATTCAAATGCATTCTTTTTAATGTCTGAGTAATACTCCATTGTGTATATGTAACACAGCTTTCTTATTCATTCGTCTGCAGATGGATATCTAAGTTGCTTCCACGTCCTAGCTATTTTAAACAGTGCTGTGATGAACACTGGGTACATGTGTCTCTTTCAGTTCTGATTTCCTCGGTGTGTAGTGGGATCCCAGGAGTGCGATTGCTGGGTCGTATGGCAGTTCTATTTCCAGTTTTTCAAGGAATCTCCACACTGTTCTCCATAGTGGCTGTACCATAATGCATTCCCACCAACAGTGTAAGAGGGTTCCCTTCTCTCCACACCCTCTCCAGCATTTATTGCATGTAGATTTTTGGATAGCAGCCATTCTGACTGGCGTGAAATGGTACCTCATTGTGGTTTTGATTTGCATTTCTCTGATTATGAGTGATGTTGAGCATCTTTTCATGTGTTTGTTAGCCATCTGTATGTCTTTGGAGAAATGTCTGTTTAGTTCTTTGGTCCATTTTTTGATTCAGTCACTTATTTTTTCTGGAATTGAGCTTCAGGAGCTGCTTGTATATTTTTGAGATTAATTCTTTGTCAGTTGCTCCTTTTGCTATTATTTTCTCCCATTCTGAAGGCTGTCCTGTCACTTGCTTATAGTTTCCTTCATTGTGCAAAAGCTTTTAAGTTTAATTAGGTCCCATTTGTTTATTTTTGCTTTTATTTCCATTATTCTGGGAGGTGGGTCATAGACTATCCTGCTATGATATATGTCAGGAGTGTTTTGCCTATGTTTTCCTCTAGTTTTATAGTTTCTGGTCTTACATTTAGATTTTTAATCCATTTTGAGTTCATTTTTGTAAACACCAAAAATTTAAATGTCATGCACATTAAATCTGTTAACCAAATGTAAAACCTTATTTATATACATCTTTTTGTAAGTAACTTGAGAGCCCTTTGTCCTTTCTTGTCTTTAAAACCTGACCTCAACAATAAGGATTTTTCTTCTCCTTATGCCTACCTGCATTTCCCTCCACCTCCTGTCTACGTGCCAACTGGGAAGGCAAAGACAGTGTTTTATAGATATAGAACTGTGCTTTTTAAAAGACGTAAATAGATGAATTATAATAGTAGTGACAAGAAGTAACTACTCCTTTCTCCCAAAATCTGACTTTTGGAAACACAGTGTACAGAAGAAAAACAGTTTTGAAATAAATACAACAGAGTCCCTTTCCACTATTAGAGGCTTTGACTCACTCCATGGTTCTCGAGCTGAGTTCCCTCCCCTCATGCACCTCTTTCCCCCACTTCTAAGGATCACTACCCAGTTTCCTCTTAAGAGTTAACACTAGTCAGAGATTCAGGATGATTGGGCCCTTGTGTAGCCCATTATATCCAAACAAGGCAAGAGTATTTGGATAGGACTTCTAAGGAAATGCCTCTGACCATATTGTTATCACAAGAACATTTTAGAATAGATGAGAAATAATGGTGGCAACCATCCAAGGATCTCATAACTCTAGTTATCTTTAGTTTGCAGAGTATGAAAATCATAGAATGTCAGACTATGGAAATCATCCCATCCTACTACTTCATTCTGAAGATACATGGAAACAGATCCAGGAAGTGAAGGAACAGATTTGAAGGTCACATATAGTTAGTGACAGATCTGGAGCTAAAATATCAGGTTATATGACTCTGAGTTGAGAATTTTCATCTCTGCCGAACTATCTTAAACTGACATTTGCTCCACTTGCAGAGTGACTTTAGGCGCTGATGACCAGCAGTATGCAGAACGGTACAAGAGCCAAAGAATACTGCCACCTGCTGGTAGCATATATGAATGATCGGGCCGTTGTTAAAAGGGAAATTCATTCCTTCAGTTATTCATTTAATTCCATGAATATTTGGTATCACGCTGGCATGTGTAAGCAATATGCTGAGAACTCTGGGGCTTATCTTCATGGGGCTGACTTTTTAGGGAGGTCATTACAAGAAGCTACTCTGTAAGACAGTATAAGTGTATGCCATGAAAGCAGTGTAGATACAGCTATTGCAGTTTAGGAGAAAAACAGTTAAATGGTTTCTGATGGGAACCTGGAAAGGGTAGGGTATGGAGAAAGGACAGATTAACTTGATTTTTAGAGACAAATGGTTTAGGGTTTGTTGAGATGGAGATGAGTCAGAAAATTCAATCCTAGATCTGACTAAACATCTAAAGCCTGGACTCTTAAACATTATGCTGTATAAGTCCTTTGCCTGGGCTGGAAATTTCAGGCTGTGAAATAGCATAGGGCCTTGAATGCCATGTTAAGTGATTTGGTTTAGTCTGTAGGCAACTGGTAGCGTGGATGGTTTTAAAGAAGGTGGTCTCACGTGAACTGTGCTCTCATCCCCCAAGGGGCTAAGTGCTTAGAACATTAGGCCCTGAGAGCAGATCAAAGACAACTGTGCAAAGGCCTGGGTTCCATCAGAAGCTCTGATGGCTGGTAGTTATTCTGATGCTTTAATTGCTCAGAGCCTTTTGCTAAATTCCACTCTGTTACACTTGGCTGATCAAGTTAAGAGCTGTCATATCTATTTCCTGAGTTATAGAGTAAACCAGAAATTTCTCAGAAGTTAGCTTTTCTTCAAAGAATGTTGTTATATGTTTTCTTAGAGAAAAGCTTTACACTGTTTTTTAAAGTAGAAAAAAATTTAATGTCATTTCCTGATTCCAAAATTTTTTAGCGTTACAGAACTATACAAGTATTCTACAAAGTGAAAGTGTCCACTATTCTCTAAATATTTTTCTTGTATGTATAACAGTGCTTATTAAGGTAAAACAATTTTTAGATAAGCTATTCATACTATTTTTTCTCATTTAATATAATTTTATTTTTATTATTAATATTATATTTATTTTAAGTGGAGGCTATTTACAATATGGTGGTGGTTTTGCTGTATATTGACATGAATCAGACATGGCTGTACATATGTTCCTCATCCTGGAACCGCCCCCCCCACCTCCCTCCACATCCAATCCCTCAGGGTCATCCCTGTGCACCAGCCTTGAGCACCGTCTCATGAATCGAACCTGGACTGGCAATCTATTTCACATATGATAATATACATGTTTCAATGCCATTCTTCCAAATCATCCCACCCTCACCCTCTCCCACAGAGTCCAAAAGTCTGTTCTATACATCTGTGTCTCTTTTGCTGTCTCGTATACAGGGTTATTGTTACCATCTTTCTAAATTCCATATATATGTGTTAGTATACTGTATTGGTGTTTTTCTTTCTGACTTACTTTGCTCTGTATAATAGGCTCCAGTTTCATCCACCTCATTAGAACTGATTCAAATGTATTCTTTCAATAGCTGAGTAATATTCCATTGTGTATATGTACCACAGCTTTCTTATCTTTCTTATGCTTTAGGTGTAGAGTTAGGTTATTTATTTGATTTCTCTCCTGTTTCTTGAGGTAGGCTTGTATTGCTGTGAACCTTCCCCTTAGCACTGCTTTTACTGAATCCCATAAAATTTGGGTTGTTGTGTTTTCATTTTCATTCATTTCTGTGCATATTTTGATTTCTTTTTTTTATTTCTCCAGTGATTTGTTATTCAGAAGTGTGTTGTTTAGCCTCTATATGTTAGCATTTTAAATAGTTTTTTTCCTATAGTTGACATCTAACCTTACGGCATTTTGATCAGAAAAAATGCTTGAGATGATTTCAATTTTTTTGAATTTTCCAAGGCTAGATTTATGGCCCAGGATGTGATCTATCCTGCAGAAGGTTCAGTGTGCACTTGAGAAAAAGGTGAAATTCATTGTTTTAGGGTGAAATGTCCTATAGATATCAATTAGGTCTAACTGTTCCATTGTATCATTTAAAGTTTGTGTTTCCTTGTTAATTTTCTGTTTAGTTGATCTATCCATAGGTGTGATTGGGGTATTAAAGTCTCCCACTATTATTGTGTTGCTGTTAATTTCCCCTTTCATACTTGTTAGCATTTGCCTTACATATTGCAGTGCTCCTATGTTGGGTGCATCTATATTTATAATTGTTACATCTTCTTCTTGGATTGATCCTTTGATCACTATGGAGTGTCCTTCTTTGTCTCTTTTCATGGCTTTTACTTCAAAGTCTATTTTATCTGATATGAGTATTGCTACTCTTGCTTTCTTTTGGTCTCTATTTGTGTGGAATACCTTTTTCCAGCCCTTCACTTTCAGTCTGTATGTGTCCCTAGGTTTGAGGTGGGTCTCTTGTAGACAGCATGCATAGGGGTCTTGTTTTTGTATCCATTCAGCCAGTCTTTGTGTTTTGGTTGGGACATTCAACCCATTTACATTTAAGGTGATTATTGATAAGTATGATCCTGTTGCCATTTATTCTGTTGGTTTGGGTTCGAGTTTATAATCCTTTTCTGTGTTTCCTGTCTAGAGAAGATCCTTTAGCATTTGTTGAAGAGCTGATTTGGTGGTGCTGAATTCTCTGAGCTTTTGCTTGTCTGTAAAGCTTTTGATTTCTCCTTCATACTTGAATGAAATCCTTGCTGGGTACAATAATCTGGGTTGTAGGTTTTTTTCTTTCATAATTTTAAGTATTTCCTGCCATTCCCTTCTGGCTTGAAGAGTTTCTATTGAAAGATCAGCTGTTATCCTTATAGGAATCCCCTTATGAGTTATTTGTTGTTTTTCCCTTGCTGCTTTTAATATTTGTTCTTTGTGTTTGATCTTCATTAATTTGATTAATATGTGTCTTAGGGTGTTTTGCCTTGGGTTTATCCTGTTTGGGACTGTCTGGGTTTCTTGGACTTGGGTGGCTATTTCCTTCCCCATTTTAGGGAAGTTTTCAACTATTATCTCCTCAAGTATTTTCTCATGGCCTTTCTTTTTGTCTTCTTCTTCTAGGACTCCCATGATTAAAATGTTGGTGCATTTAACATTGTCCAAGAGGTCTCTGTGGTTGTCCTCATTTCGATTCTTTTTTCTCTTTTTCTCTCTGCTTCATTTATTTCCACCATTCTGTCTTCCATCTCACTTATCCTATCTTCTGCTTCAGTTTTTCTACTGTTGGTTCCCTCCAGAGTGCTTTTCATCTCAGTTATTGCATTATTCATTATTGATTGACTCTTTTTTATTTCTTCTAGGTCCTTGTTAAACTTTTCTTGCATCTTCTCAATCCTTGTCTCCAGACTATTTATCTGTAACTCCATTTTGTTTTCAAGATTTTGAATCATTTTTTACTATCATTATTCTGAATTCTTTTTCAGGTAGACTCCCAATCTCCTCCTCTTTTGTTTGGTTTGGTGGGCTTTTATCATGTTCCTTTACTTGCTGAATATTTCTCTTTTCATCTTGTTTAGGTTGCTGAGTTTGGGGTGGCCTTTCTCTATGCTGGAAGTTTGTGGTTACTCTTAATTGTGGAGGTTCCTCCCTGTGAGTGTGGTTGGACAGGTGTCTTGTCAAGGATTCCTGGCTAAGGAAGCTTGCATCAGTATTCTGGTGGGTGGAGCTGGATCTCTTCTCTATGGAGTTCAATGAAGTGTCCGGTAGTGAGTTTTGAGGTGTCTATGGGTTTGGTGTGACTTTTGGCCACCTGTATTTTTGCACTCAGGGTTATGTTCCTGCGTTTTTGGAGAATTAGCTAGGTATGTCTTGCTTTGAAACTTGGCTTTTGGGTGGAGCTTGGTTTCAGTGTAGGTATGGAGATTTTTGGATGAGCCCTTGCCGATTAATGTTCCCTGGAGTCAGGAGTTTCTGGTGTTCTCAAGTTTTGGATTTAAGCCTTCTACCTCTGGCTTTCAGTCTTATTCTTACAGTAGCCTCAAGACTTCTCTATCCATACAGCACCAATTATAAAACATCTAGGTTAATGGTGAAAAGATTCTCCACAGTGAGGGACACCCAGAAAGGTTCACAGAGTTACATGGAGAAGAGAAGAGAGAGAAGGGAGATAGAGGTGACCAGGAGGAGAGGAGGGGGAGTCAAAAGGAGAGAGACCAATCTAGGCAGTGATCAGTTCCCTAAGTATTCTCCACAGCCTGGAACACCCAAAGAGATTCACAGGGTTAAGTAGAGAAGACAAGGCGGAGGGAGGAGATAGAGGTGACCTGGGGGAGAAAAAGGAGAGTCAAAAGGGGGAGAGAGTAATCAAGCCAGTAATCACACTCTTAAGTAAAAATGGGAACTGAAGACTGGATTATTAAAGATACAGAATTGATAACAAATACCAAAAAGCAAATATTAAAAATCTAGAGTAGAGGTTAGACTCTCAAAAATACAATATTAAAAAAAAAAAACAAAATCGCAAAAGGTATAACAAAATATATGAAATTTGCTTTAAAAATAGGGTCTTTTTTTTTTGCAATGTAATGGTAGGTTTTAAAAATGAAAATTAAAGGAGCGATAAAGAATTAAAAAATGTTAATAGTAAAATATATCTAGGAATTTCTCTGGAGCTGTGGAGGGCAGTGTGGGGTCAGTTCAGTTTCAGATAGTTCCTTGTTCCACCTTATACTTCTTTTCAAGGTCTATAGGTCCCTTCCAATGTAGTCAATGCCAACTGCTGCTGCTGCTAAGTCACTTCAGTCATGTCCGACTCTGTGCGACCCCATAGACGGCAGCCTACCAGGCTCCCCTGTCCCTGGGATTCTCCAGGCAAGAACACTGGAGTGGGTTGCCATTTCCTTCTCCAATGTGTGAAAGTGAAAAGTGAAAGTGAAGTCGCTCAGTCATGTCCGACTCATAGCGATCCCATGGACCGCAGCCTACCAGGCTCCTCCATCCATGGGATTTTCTAGGCAAGAGTACTGGAGTGGCTTGCCATTGCCTTCTCCGAGTCAATGCCAACTACAGGGTTTTAATCTGTTGCACCTGTCACTTCTAAAGTGGTTCCCTATTCTTTGTTTATTTTGGCTTCCTCTGTTTGCAAGTCTCTTCAGTATCTAATTTCCGCTCTGACACAAGGGAGTGAAGGTGGTCATTTATTTAGGCTCACTTGTTCAATTGTGCTGCGGTGAGGGAGGAACACTGCAAACAAATATCACTGGCATGTGTGGGGAGTGCTCCCAATGTCTGGGCCACACTGGGTTTGCCCCGACTCACGGTGTGTGTGCTTTCCCGGTCTACAGTGCTCAGGCTCCAGGTTGCTCTGCAGGGGAACTACCTAAAGCTGGCCCTGGGTTGAGTGCACTTCCGAGGATTAAGCCACTCAGGTTCAGGTTCTTGGGTACTCCACAAAGGCACAGACTCAGTTGGGCCTGCGTTTTGTGCCCTTCTCAGGTCCAAGCAGCTCAGGCGACCAGGTGCTTGGCGAGCGCACTCTCCCCAGATAGGGTGGTGCGTCTTATTACCTCCTCAGTCGTGGCCGCTCGGTTTCCCAGGTGTGCAGCAGGAGCACCATCTCAGGTGTGCTGTGTGTCTCCTCTGGGGAGCTGATCTCTGGCTACGACCCTCCTGGCGGATGTCAACTATCCAGGATCCCAGGAAGACTTGGTTAGCAACTGGAAGCCTGCTCACAGTTTGGTAGAGAATGCCGAGTTTGCCCCTTGCCTCCCAGCTCTCACTGTTGCCCACCTGCTTCCCTGCCTCCAGCGGGGGATGGGCCAGTCTGCTGCCGGCGAGCTCTTCTTTGGTATTCGCTCAGTCCTTTGTTCTGTTAGCGGGGCGGTAGTGCCTTAGGTTAGAGCTTTTTGTGGGAAAGCTCTCTCTCTCTCTTTCCTCTTTTTTTTTCCTCTCTCTGGCTATCCCACAGTTTGGGTTGCTATCTCACGTTAGCTCCCAAGATTGCCCTCAGGGCAATCAGGCCCGGTCCTTACCCTAAGCAATGCATCCTGCGCCTCCCTGTTCAGCCCCTGCTTGCTGGTGGCAGACGCGAGTATCTGGGCTACTTCTCCGCTGGGAGTTACAGTTAGACGTGTAATCTGCGGGTTTTATTTCTTTATATTTTCCTCCCAGTTATGCTGTCCTCTGAGATTCCAAAACTCCCTACAGACCTTCCAGTGAGAGTGTTTCCTGGTGTTTGGAAACTTCTCTTTTACGACTCCCTCCCTGGGATGGGTCTCCATTCCTAACTCTTTTGTCTCTCTTTTTATCTTTTATATTTTGTCCTACCTCCTTTCGAAGACAATGGACTGCCTTTCTGGGTGCCTGGTGTCCTCCGCCAGTGTTCAGAAGTTGTTTTGTGGTATTTGCTCAGCATTCAAATGATCTTTCGATGAATTTGTCGGGGAGAAAGTGGTCTCCCTGTCCTATTCCTCCACCATCTTAGGACTGCCCCCTATTCATACTATTTTTAAACTTTCTTCACTGATCTGTACAACATAGGCCATATGAGTATATGTAGATTTATCTATTTTTTTAAAATAATGCTCTATTCTATATTTTCTCAGTTGCTTCATGATAGACATTTGGGCTGTTTCCATTTTTTCTAATGTGAACAGTACTGCAATAAACACCTTTGTACATAAATCTTTGTGCATTTGTAGCGATGTTTCTATAGGATAAATTTCTAGCACTGGAAATGTTGGATCATAGGATCTGAAAATTTATCTTAATAGAAATTATCAAATTGCCCTTGGAAAATGTTATTCCAATTTTCACTTTCAGCAAGAGTGTGTTGGCTTATCCACATCTTCTTTGATGTTATCAAACATTTAAACCTTTCCTACTCTGATGGATGAAAAAGATATCTTATTGTTCCAAAAATCAGTGCATAGATGGTAAGCATCCATATTTAGGTGGTGCTGGAGAAGACTCTTGAGAGCCCCTTGGACAGCAGGGAAATCAAACCAGTCAATCCTAAAGGAAATCAACCCTGAATATTCATTGGAAGGACTGATGCTGAAGCTGAAGCTCCGATACTTTGGCCACTTGATGCAAAGAGCTGGCCGTTGAAAAAGACCCTAATGCTGAGAAAGATTCAGGACAGGAGAAGGGGACGACAGAGGATGAGATGGTTGGATGGCATAACCGACTCAATGGACATGAGTTTGAGCAAACTCTGGGAGATAGTGAAGGACAGTGAAGCTTGGTGTGCAGCAGTTCATGGGCTCTCAAAGAGTCGAACATGACTGAGCGACTGAACAGCAACAACAAGGAAGCTAGTGTTTACTAGCCTGTGTTAGTCTTCCATATAAGTTGCAGATATCTTCACAAAGTACCAAGGGCCATTTTTCCAGGAGCTGGCACATTAGGTACACACTCTGGGAGCACACATCAGACATATGTCTTATATATATTACTTCACAGAGTTTGTATATAGGAATTTTAGATAGAAGTGGATAATAGGCGTGACATAGGTTACATACTAGGTTGATCCAAGGAAACAAATTGCCCATCAAAAATCATAGATAAGAAGATCTAGTGAGTGTAGTGGATCTGTCCTGGATCTGCCACTTAGCTCTTTGTCTTGTTTCATTAATACCATGTACAAATCACATTTTCCAAATGGTGACAGCAACTTTACTAATACTGTGGCTCAAGTAATGTAATCACTTCGACAAATGGCCTAGCATTGTTGGCTCAAACCCAAGATGAAGGCATAGATTCCAGCCAGAAAATGTACCAACTGTAACAAAACCATCTAAGCCCAAACATTTGGATACTTGACTCCCTGAACACAATAAGCCAATGGACTCACTTGGCACACAATAACCCTAAGTAATATGTTTAAGAGAAGTCTCACACTCACCTAGCCAGTATTAGTCTAGCCACTGTTAGTGTAGCAGGTTCCTATCATCTTTTGAGCACTTTGGAAGATTCCACTTCTCTTTTCCCCTTTGCCAATGAGAGGGACCATGTCAGTAACTCTGGCCAATAACTTGTGAGATGAAGTGCTATTTCATGACCTATTTCAGTTTTTGGTGTGAGACCTTCCATTTTCCCTTCCCCCTTTCATAGTGATTGTGGAAATGTAGGAGAGATACACACATGTATATCTGTGAGTCTATTTCTGTTTTATAAATAAGTTAACTTTTATCATATTTTAGATTTCACATGAGTAATATAATTTGTTTTTGTCTCACTACACTTATTATGATAATCTCTAGGTCCATCCATGTTGCTGTAAATGGCATTATTTCATGCTTTTCATGGCTGAGTAGTATTCTGTTGTATATATGTACCATATCATCTTTATCCATTCATCTGCTGATGGACATTTGGCTTACATCCATGTCTTGGCTATATTCATAGATAGTCATAATAGCCATTGCTCTTTAAATACAAATGGAAGGTTTCAATTTCCTTATTGGTGGTAGTAGTTTCTCAACTGGCCAGATGGCCAATCATCACAGTAGAGTCAGTAGATGATGACGGAAATAATTAAGACAAGAATCCAGAGAGAAGAGTCTCCACTGAGGTATGGAAGACTGAGAGCTTTCATCACACTCGCCTATGATTTTTATAATTGACTGGATAAGAAAGCTTTCTTAAGTGAACAAAGCAAACAAACAGAGGAAAACAACAGAATGTGAAAGACTAGAGATAGCTTCAAGAAGATTGGAGATATCAAGGGAACATTACATGCAAAGATGGGCACAATAAAGGACAGAGATGGTATGGACCTAACAGAAGCAGAAGATATTAAGAGGTAGAAAGCATACACAGGAAAACTATACAAAAAATATCTTAATAACCCAGATAACCACAGTGGTGTGATCATTCACCTACTGCCAGACATCCTGGAGTCCAAAATCAAGTAGGCCTTAGGAAGCATCACTATGAACAAAGCCAGCGAAGGTGATGGAATTCCAGCTGAGCTATTTCAAATCCTAAAAGATGATGCTGTGAAAGTGTTGCACTCAATATGCCAGCAAATTTGGAAAACTCATTAGTGTCCACAGGACTGGAAAAGTCAGTCTTCATTCCAATCCCTAAGAAAGGCAATGCCAAAGAATGCTCAGACTACCATGCAATTGCACTCATTTCACATGCTAACAAGGTAATGCTCAAAATCCTTCAAGCTAGGCTTCAGCAGTATGTAAACCAAAAAACTTCCAGATGTCCAAGCTGGATTTAGAAAAGGCAGAGGAACCAGAGATCAAATTGCCAACATTCATTGGATTATAGAAAAAGCAAAGGAATTTCAGAAAACATCTACTTCTGCTTCATTGACTACAATAAATCCTTTGACTATGTGGATCACAACAAACTGTGGAAAATTCTTAAGGAGATGGGAATCTGAATGTCCTGTCAAGAAAAAACAGTTAGAACCAGACATGGAAAGACAGATTGATTTTGAAAGACAGATCTCTGCAACTGACATGAAATGGATTTTAGTTGACACTTTCAATTTAGACTGAAAGTAGGTCAATGAAATGGGTCACCTGCCATCTTCACTTTACAAAACAAAACCATACACTCCTCATACAATAATGAGTGTCTTAACAACACATGTAACCCAGTATATGGCATGAAATTTTGGCCTTCTTCCTGAAGAAACTTCAAAAGATGACAGTGTTTTTAGCCAAGTAAAGGATTTCTGCTTTGGGTATAGTATTGTACAGAACTGGTAGCTTTGCTTCCTAAAGAAAGTATCTATTTGTGACAAGCATCTAATTAGTTACAGATAAATCCATATTGATTTGTTGCCTAGTGACGGCCAAAGGAAGTCACCCTCTGGTGAACTGAAAGTCTGTTTGCCATTACAGTTTCACACAAAAAGTCATGTTTGGTGAGAGCAAGAGAGGTTTCATTTGATCCCCAAATGGTTGCCTTGGAGAAGTCCTTTATTCTGAACGT
Organism: Moschus berezovskii; assembly: GCF_049115385.1. Classification (NCBI taxonomy): domain Eukaryota; kingdom Metazoa; phylum Chordata; class Mammalia; order Artiodactyla; family Moschidae; genus Moschus; species Moschus berezovskii. The sequence goes on along the minus strand of NC_142488.1, from coordinate 125,930,890 downwards.
CTAGCTTTCTCTGGGGGTGCCCTAGGACCACCAGCAAAAGTTGGGTTGACATAAGAAAGTCTAGTGGCTCAGTGAAGCCCCTAGTTACCTGGCATCACCCTTTATAAATCTGTTTTTTTTTTTTTAACTTCAGGGTAAGTTATCATTCTTTCCACCCCCTCAAAGGTGGATTCTTAACCATTGGGCCACCAGGGAAGTCCCCAGTCCATCTTTAGAGATTGGCCTTTTTTCTTTCTTCAAGGTCATGCTTCTCAAAAGAGTTGTCTGTATTTGCTGCCTTCATATCTGACTTATTTACTCCTCAACTACTTCAATCTGACTTTTACTCCCCACCGTTCTATTGATATAACTTTGATAATATTGTCTTTTTTACTGGTCATCTCTCTAGTATTGGACATTGTTGATTGCGGTCCTCCTCTGCTCCAATCTCAAAATTATCTTTCAGGCATGACTTCTTACTGAGCCTGAACAGCAAGATCCAACCCTTCAATTATTTTCTTGCCAGCACTTTCTGGTTCCCTTTACCCTTCAGTGCTACATAGTTGGAAGAACTCCATCACACTTCTTTTACTGAAAGACCTCATTGTTTCTCCCTGAGGTTCATCTGTCCTCACTGCAAAACGAGTAGAAAACACAACTTATTTTGACTGCAGATGTGTTCCTGGTGATCATTGCCTGAAGGGCACACTTTCAAGTTACCCAAATATTGGAACATAAGAAGAATTGATAGGCATCAGAAAGACTAAAACTGAAGAATGGCAAATGTCCACTCCTTCACCTCCATATCAGGACCCAGCATTATTTAACACCCATTCAGTTGAATTCACCACAAGAACACAGCAATTAGATTTTTCTGTCATAGGCAACTAAAGGATTCCTATGCAGAAACTGGTCCCTAGTTCAGTTCAGTCAGTTCTGAACTGAACTAGGGACCAGTTTCTGCATAGGAATCCTTTAGTTGCCTATGTAGGGTCTGGCAAAGGAGCAAGTCAAATAATGTAGGATTGTCTAAGCCTAGGTTGGGTAAATGACAGTGAAAGCCCTCTGTCTTGAGTTGGGAAATGGGCAAACCAGTTATGTGACTTCAAAGCAATCATTTTTTGTTAACTGTGTGTCTAGTAAGGTTAGGGATTTATGGGATTTTGTACAGAATTGAGATACTGGTGTTGTTTTAGTTTCTCCTTGTGGTATTCAAAAGGGTGCTACAAGCAAGAGACAAGTTTTGGGTGGTGAAGCTGATCCGTCTGAAAGCAGAGACGGAAGAAAACACAGCTCTCCTAATAGAAGCCCTGCAGTTGACACTCCAAGTTGGCTGAGTCAGACAATTGTGCACAGTGGACAAAGCCAAATTATCTACCCCAAGGTGAAGGTAGGACTAGTGAAGGCAGAGACAGAGACCTTGGAGGAGCCGGAGCCTGATCCTTTCAGCTTTTACCAAACACCTTAGGCTGGACATCCCCAGCCTGGGAAGACAACAATTACCCTCCTGCAGCCTCTCCATCCCAGAGCATTTCTGTGAATTATCCTAAAGCGTAAACCAAGGAAGTCATTAAAATCAGAAACAGGGGAATGGGGCTTAGCCAACAAGTACTGATGCAACGAGACAAAATCACCCAGTCTGGAATCTAGTGTTTGGTAAATGGCTGCTTTAGTCATCAGTCTATAGAATTGACTAGAAGAAAAGAGATGTCTTGAAAAAAAGCTACCTTTACTTTCTTGGGCTCCAAAATCACTGTGAACAGTGGCTGCAGCCATGAAATTAAAAGACACTTGTTCCTTAGAAGAAAAGCTATGACAAACCTAGACAACATATTAAAAAGCAGAGACATTACTGACAAAGGTCCATATAGTCAAATCTATAGTTTTCCCAGTAGTCATGTACGGATGTGAGTTGGACCATAAAGAAGGCTGAGCACCGAAGAATTGATGCTTTTGGACTGTGGTGTTGGAGAAGACTCTTGAGAGTTGTTTGGACTGCAGGGAGATCAAACTAGTCCATCCTAAAGGAAATCAACCCTGAATATTCATGGGAAGGACTGATGCTGAAGCTGAAGTTCCAATACTTTGGCCACCTGATGCAAAGAGCCAACTCATTGGAAAAGACCCTGATGAAGGCAGGAGGAGAAGGGGATGACAGAGGATGAGATGGTTGGATGGCAGCACAACTCAATAGACATTAGTTTGAGCAAACTCCGGGAGATGGTGAAAGACAGGGAAACCTGGCATGCTGCAGTCCATGGGTCACAAAGAGTCGGACAGGACTGAGTGACTGAACGACAACAACAAACAGATGTCTAATCTCCTCGGTAGATAAAGGCATCGTCTTGCTGGAGAAACCTCCAGCCTCACCATCAAGGACCCGTGAGAGCTTACCCCACCACGCACAAAGCCTACCAACAAATGGGCTGTTCTATCCCAGAAGGGGACTCCTTCCCCATGCCTTCCTTAGATGTGGCCATGACAAAAATGGACAAAGATGATCTTCTGAGAGAACAGAAGCCAGGGGCAACAGAAAGGTAGCCCAAGAAACTCATGCCTTCATCAGGGAGCCCCTCCTCTTCTCCAGCAGAACGTGAGGTCTGTGAGAATTTGGGGACCACCAAGGGTGGTTTCTCCCTTCCTCCTTTCTAAATGGATATTGCATCGCACATATTCTGTTATCTTATTCTCACCTTGTATTGAGAGTATTGGGGATGTTTAATGTCATCCTTAAGAGTAGGTCTTTAAATTATGAGGTGTCACGTTCAGAAAGAAATAAGAAGTATCATCATCCAGAGGTATTGCACCTGAAGCTTGATGTAAAACAAGAATGAGACTTTGGGTTATCTCCTTTGGGAAGGGGCTGAGAGCCCTTGGCATAATGCAGGTGACCTGGGCTTCCCAGGTGGTGTTAGACGTAAAGAATCCACCTGCCAATGCAGGAGATGCAAGAGACACAAGTTTGATCCCTGGGTTGGGAAGATCCTCTGGAGTAGGAAATGGCTACCTGCTCCAGCATTCTTACCTGGAAAATCCCATGGACAGAGGAGCCTGGCGAGCTACAGTCTATGGGGTCACAAAGAGTCAGAAACAACTGAGCACAACAACAAGGCGACACAGTGATGTTATGATAAGGAGAATTTTTGCGAGTAAATGAATGGAAAGAAGAGGATACATGGGGATGCTAGGCAGCTGGTGGAGGCTGGGGATGTGGAGAGAGGTTAGAAGACAGTGAGCATCAGTTGTTTCACATAATTTATGCATCATTTCCCCATATTCTGGTAGGAGCAATGGCACCTTGATGACAGTCTGTGCACAATGAATTTTCAATCATTTGGATCATTTCTTTAGGATGGTATACAAAATGGGAATTTTAGAAGGTACAAAGAGTTTCATGGCTCTTACTAAATATTTGAAAACTGTTTCCAAAAAGGATTAGAGCAATTGATATTCCTACCAGTAATATATGAGAGTTTTCCCATATATTTCATCAACCACTTCTGAAGTTTAACACTCCATAGATACGGCCTTCAGCTTTGAGGGAACAGGTGAGCCTCTGTGGTTATTCTCTACATAGACTAAGAATCACCCCTTCTAGATGGATCTTCTCCCAGTTTCCCTTCAATCAATTTTTCTGCTTCTGCCAGAGGGACTAATGGATCTAGTTCTTCTTTACAGGCAGCGATTTTTGGAGCATCACTCCACTTCTTGCCTTTTTCTCTTGGTATCTCATTCAAATCTCCACACTCTAAGATAGCAATTGAGAATTGAGGTCTACTCTAGTGTGATGTGAGACATCTCAGGGTCCCAGGTAGATATTCTTTATAGGTGATACCTCAGTCACATCTTACTTTGTTTCAAATTAACTTCTAAGTCAGGCTTTTCCAAGTTTGGGAAACATAAACAAAACTTAAAACCCCAAACTCAAAATGATACATGCTTGTGCCATTAGTCCAAAAATCAGTCTGCTGAGAAGGAAACGAGATCTCCAAAGGTTAAGGGTATATGCAATTAGAAAAGGACTCAGATTTCTGGACTGGGTCTATGATGGTGCCTAACATGGCAGTCATTAATCATTACCTGATCCTCACATCCAGAAAAATCCAGCTTCCCTCTCCTCTTGGCTCCACAACCTGGCTAAGACTGGGGCTACTTTCAAAGTTGGAAGAGATCTTTCTCCCTGAAGACCCTTTCAGTTTAGGAGCTTGCAAACACCCTTCTGCCATCATCAGATTTTGCTGCCTCCAACCCTCCCATCAGTGCTTCCATCCTCTGCCTGGATGTAATGTCAAAGAAACTTCATATACATGGACAACCCCAGGCTCAAAGCTGTCTTTGAAGAATTGGGGTGAAGTAGGGGTGAAGGAATGTCTTTCATCAGCTTGCTACTTCCGAGTCTCAATCCAGGAAACCTTTAGATCAGTGGATCTTATATTTCTTTTGGCCACAGGCCACCTTAGGAAACTGATGAAAGTCACAAGCACTCCCTCAAATTCATATTAGCACAGAATTGCACCTACAATTTCAGGGCCATGAAAGACCATCTGAATCCCATCCACGGTCAACAGGTAATTGTAAGAGATTTGATGACTGGCTACATCCTAGTCTTAAGCAGAGATACTTTCTAATAATCATGGGAAGAATTTGAGCCCTGAGGGTTACTTCCTCATCTCAAACAAAACATGGATAATTGTCGTGTCTGGAGTGGAAGGTGGGGGATTTTTTCATGGTAGATTTTTTCCCCCTAGGCTCATTCACACAGCCAGCCTCCTACAGAATTGTGAGGATGTTATCACAACGGACAACTATCTAAAGTCTTCTTGCTAATGTACCTCTTGAGCACAAGATGAATTATTCTGTACTGATTGTCCAAAATATTTTCAGGCTTCAGGAGGGGCTTTAACGTTGGGAACAGAAAGCTGCTTATAATTGCTTTTTGATTAGCTTATAAGGTTATAGCTGAGTTGGGACTTCCCTGGCAGTCCAGTGGTTAAGGCTCCAAGCTTCCACCGCAGGGTGCAAGGGTTCCATCCCTGCTCAGTGAACTGGGATCCCACATGCTGTTTTGCATGGCAAAAAAGTAACCACCACAACAAAAAACTTGCCCCCCCAAAGGTTATAGCTGAGTTAACTCATAGTTATTTTTGCAAAGAGTAGTAAAGTAAGCTTGCCAGAAAAAGCCCTATGCCATAGTCTTTTCACTATTTGCTATGCTTATGCTCCTGAAAACCACCATGGTAAGAGAATTTACAGATGGTAAACTTAGAACTTCACAGGGAAAAGTAGAATCAGGAAGCAAAGGTCAAATGTATTCCTATAAAAGCTCTTAGAGAAAGGGAAAATTGAATTGAATCTAAAGTGGAAGGATCTTAGTTCCCTGACCAGGGATGGAACCCGTAAAAAAAAAAAAAAAAAAGCTCTTAGAAACATTTTTTGGCTTTCACTAAAATGAAATGCTAAAGATGGCACATTGAATAAAAAGAACATTGATGTTGTATATGTTGTTGTTCAGTCGCCAAGTCATGTCTGACTCTGCAACCCCATGAACAGCAGCACACCAGGCTTCCCTGTCCTTCACTATCCTCCTGAGTTTGCTCAAACTCATGTCCATTGAATCAGTGATGCCATTCAACCATCTTATCCTCTGTCGCCCCCTTCTCCTCTTACCCTCAATCTTTCCCAGCATCAGGATCTTTTCCAGGATCTCTTTGCATCAGGTGGCCAAAGTATTGTTTTATCTAGGTTTTCAATTAGAAACAGCATGAATAGTTCTGTACAATTTTCATCTATCATTCCTTAATCATCAGAGCATTTTTAGGAACCCTCTCTTGCTCTGTTTTATCTTTATCACTGCTATTTATTTTTATTTTTTGCTATTTGTTTTTCAAGTAGCTCTATTAACAGTTTAATTGTATAGAAGTGCTGTAAAGTAAAAAAGCAAGTCTCTCAAATCTCACTCCCCAGTCATAGTCACTAGAAATGGAAGGACAATTGGGCTGTTTCCATTTGGGCTTCTTCTGGTTCATTTTTCAGGTTGATTTTTCAAATAGCTACTGTGATTTCAAGGCTGCTGAATTTTAAGGGTTCTGTGAAGCTGGGGAGAAGTGGATGGGAATAGCCCAAGTTAAAAAGCCACCAACCCTGCTCTTCTTACTGGTCTTATAATATTCAGCAGTTTTGCTTGAATGAAAGCATCTTAGAGTGTTGCAAGACTTTGGTTACTTTTCAGAGTTCTGAACAAGTGGACTTTGACCATTTCTGCCAGCATTTCTTTGGCTTTATAGAGATCTTCACCCTGCCATTCAAGACTTCCCATCACTACCCAAGCCTTTAAAATTTCTCTTTCAAAAAAATATGGAGGCCACTTGGCAAGGAACTGTGGGAAGCCTCAAGGAGCTAAGAGTGACCCCCAGCAAGAAAGTCATAATACCACAAAGAAAGGCATTCTATTAACAGCCAGGGATCCTGGAAGAGGACCCTGAGGCTAAGATGAAACTTGCAGCTTTGTTTATATCCACGGCAGAGAACCCAACTAACCTGTTCCCAAGCTCCTGACTCTTGCCCTATTCTCCTTGGCCTGCCCCTTTCCCTGCCAAGGCCCCAGTTCAGAACAGACACCCTGCTTCCAGGACCATTAAGGGGCTTTGCATTAATGGAATTGTTTCACAAATATCTTCAAGGATCCATGGAAATCAGAAGTCTTTCATTCTTGGAAGTTGTGGGAAAGTGGCCAGGCTGTGAGGAAAGAATTTATTTTTCAGTGTAGCACTTATTACTTACCCCTTCAAATACTAGTGGCCCCACATAATTTACAGAGGCCTGGAAAAATTACTTTAGTTAAGTGATCACTGTTCCTCAGCTTCATCAAGGGCAGTATAGATTTCAGCAAGTTTATTCTCATAAACTGATAGAGACATTAAGGGACACAAAGAACTCTGAGCACTTCATGTCCCCAGTCACAATCTACTTTGCATGCTGAAATCCAGCAGGAACCCCTGAGATATCTCAAATTATTCAAATTCTTCAGACCTCACTAGCCAGATGAAAGCTTCTTCTGCTGATCAGCAGCCATAGGTGACTATAACCCACCCCAGCTAATCTCACAAGTATAAGTACCATTGCCTTCCTTCCCAGCAGAGGAATGCATTTTACATTCATAGATACTGTACATGAAACAGCCACATTCTCCTCTGGAATGGTATAGGAAAAAACCACGAACAATCAAATGTTGCCAGACTTCCACAATTGGACACAGTGCATGGACTTGAGCTTTGGAAAAACTCACAACAGTTCTTTTTTTTTTTTTTTAGACAACAGCTCTATAAACTTTTTATTTATTTTATTGGAGGCTCATTATTTTACAATATTGTATTGGTTGGTTTTGCCATACATTGACATGAATCCGCCCCGGGTGTACATGAGTTCCCCCTCCCGGACCCCCCTCCCACCTCCCTCCTCCCCTTATCCTCCCTCTGGGTCATCCCCACATACCAGCCCCAAGCATCCTGTAATATGCATCGACCCTGAACTGGTGATTCATTTCACATATGATAATATACATGTTTCAATGCCATTCTCCCAAACCATCCCACCCTCACCCTCTCCCACAGAGTCCCAAAGACTGTTCTATACATCTGTGTCTCTTTTGTTGTCTCGTATACAGGGTTATCATTTGCATCTTTCTAAATTCCATATAAGTTCTTTAACATAAATCTATCAACTTCAGCAAATCATGTCCAGAAAATCTTTAAGTCATTTCAAAATGTAGGGTGTTTCTCTCCTGATCCAGGCATGCATGAGTGCTTGGCATTCTCCAGGCAAGAATACCGGAGTGGGTTGCCATGCCCTCCTCCAAGAGATGTTCCCAACCTAGGGATCCAACCCACATGTCTTATGTCTCCATCATTGGCAGGCCAGTTCTTTACCACTAGCACTATCTGGGAAGTCCCCTTTGATTCATACCCACATCCTATTCATGTTGAGAAAAATGTACTTTAGTACTCGATAGAAGACCCCCTGCCCTTCCAGCATTTCCTTCTACTCCACTGGAAAAACCATCAATGAAATGTTTAGATTTCATTGACTAAAGCTCAGGAGGACAGGAGAAGTCCTGGGTTTTGTTTTCTTCCCTCTTTATCACAAGCTTTGGGTTCAGTTCATTTCAGTTGCTCAGTCATGTCCAACTCTTTGTGACCCCATGGACCCCAGCACGCCAGGCTTCCCTGTCCATCACCAACTCCCAGAGCTTGTTCAAACTCATGTCTATTGAGTCAGTGATGCCATCTAACCATCTCATCCTCTGTCATCCCCTTCTCCTTCTGCCTTCAATCTTACCCAACATCAGAGTCTTTTCCAATGAGTCAGTACTTCGCATCAGGTGGCCAAAGTATTGGAGCTTCAGCTTCAGCATCAGTCCTTCCAATGAATATTCAGGACTGATTTCCTTTAGGATGGACTGGTTTGATCTCCTTGCAGTCCAAGGGACTCTCAAGAGTCTTCTCCAACACCACAGTTCAAAAGCATCCTTCAACGTTCAGCTTTCCTTATGGTCCAACTCTCACATCCATACATGACTACTGGAAAAACCATAGCTTTGACTAGACAGACCTTTATGACCAACCTAGACAGCATATTAAAAAGCAGCCAACAAAGGTCTGTCTAGTCAAAGCTATGGTTTTTCCAATAGTCATGTATGGATGTGGGTTGGACTATAAAGAAAGCTGAGTGCCGAAGAATTGATGCTTTTGAACTGTGGTGTTGGAGAAGACTCTTGAGGGTCCCTTGGACTGCAAGGAGATCAAACCAGTTCACCGTAAAGGAAATCAGTCTTGAGTATACATTGGAAGGACTGATGCTGAAGCTGAAACTCCAACACTTTGGCCACTTGATGTGAAGAACTGACTCATTGGAAAAGACCCTGATGCTGGAAAAGATTGAAGGCGGGAGGAGAAGGGGATGACAGAGGATGAGATAGTTGGATGGCATCACCAACTCAATGGACATGAGTTTGAGCAAACTCCAGGAGTTGGTGATGGACAGGGAGGTCTGGCTTGCTGCAGCCCATGGGGACGCAAAAAGTCGGACACGACTGAGTGACTGAACTGAACTGAACCTTTGTCAGCAAAGTAATGTCTCTGCTTTTTAATATGCTGTCTAGGTTGGTCATAACTTTTCTTCCAAGGAACAAGCATCTTTTAATTTCATGGCTGCAGTCACCATCTTAAGTGGTTTTAGAGCCCAAGGAAATAAAGTCTGTCACTGTTTCCATTGTTTCCTTGTCTATTTGCCATGTAGTGATGGGACTGGACCTCATGATCTTAGTTTTTTGAATGTTGAGTTTTAAGCCAGATTTTTCACTCTCTTATTTCAATTTCATCAAGAGGCTCTTTAGTTCCTCTTTGCTTTCTGCCATAAGGGTGGTGTCATCTGCATATCTGATATTATTGATATTTCTCCCAGCAATCTTGAATCCAGCTTGTGCTTCATCCAGCCTGGCATTTCGCACGAGTTACTCTGCATAGAAGTTAAATAAGCAGGGTGACAATATAAAGGTGATGTACTCCTTTCTCAATTTGGAACCAATCCATTGATATATGTCTGGTTCTAACTGTTACTTTTTGACTGCATAAAGATTTCTCAGGAGACAGGTAAGGTGGTCTGGTATTCCCATCTCTTTAAGAATTATCCACAGTTTGTTGTGATCCAGATAGTCAAAGGCTTTAGTGTAGTCAATGAAGCAGAAGTAGATGTTTTTCTGGAACTCTCTTGCTTTTGTGATGATCCAATGGATGTTGGCAATTTGATCTCTGGTTCCTCTCCTTTTTCTAAACCCAGCTTGGACATCTGGAAGTTCTCATTTCATGTACTGTTGAAGCCTAGCTTGGAGAATTTTGATCGTTACTTTGCTAGTGTGTGAGATGAGTGCAATTGTGTGGTAGTTTGAGCATTCCTTGGCATTGCCTTTCTTTGGGATTGGAATGAAAATTGACCTTCTCCAGTCCTGTGGCCACTGATGAGTTTTCCAAATGTGCTGGCATATTGAGTGCAACACTTTCACATCATCTTTTAAGATTTGAAATAGCTCAGCTGGAATTCCATCACCTTCACTGGCTTTGTTCGTAGTGATGCCTCCTAAGGCCCACTTGATTTTGGAATCCAGGATGTCTGGCAGTAGGTGAGTGATCACACCACTGTGGTTATCTGGGTTATTAAGATATTTTTTGTATAGTTCTTCTGTGTATGCTTTCTACCTCTTAATATCTTCTGCTTCTGTTAGGTCCATACTGTCTCTGTCCTTTTTGTGCCCATCTTTGCATGAAATGTTCCCTTGCTATCTCTAATTTTTCTTGAAGCTATCTCTAGTCTTTCCTATTCTATTGTTTTCCTCTATTTCTCTGCACTGATCACTTCTTTGCATTGATCACTGAGGAAGGCTTTCTTATCTCTCCTTGCTATTCTTTGGAACTCTGCATTCAGATGCTTATATCTTTCCTTTTCTCCTTTGCTTTTCACTTCTCTTCTTTTCACAGCTATTTGTAAGGCCTCCTCAGACAGCCATTTTGCTTTTTTGCATTTCTTTTCCATGGGGATGGTCTTGGTCCCTGTTTCCTTTACAATGTCACGAACCTCCGTCCAGAGTTCATCAGGCACTCTATCTATCAGATCTAGTCCCTTAAATCTATTTCTTACTTCCACTGTATAATCATAAGGGATTTGATTTAGGTCATATCTGAATGGTCTAGTGGTTTTCCCTACTTTCTTCAATTTAAGTCTGAATTTGGCAATAAGGAGTTCATGATCGGAGCCACAGTCAGCTCCTGGTCTTGTTTTTGCTGACTGTATACAGCTTCTCCATCTTTGGTTGCAAAGAATATAATCAATCTGATTTTGGTGTTGACCATCTGGTGATGTCCATGTGTAGAGTCTTCTCTTGTGTTGTTGGAAGAGGGTGTTTTCTATGAACAGTGCGTTCTCTTGGCAAAACTCTATTAGCCTTTGCCCTGCTTCATTCCATGCTCCAAGGCCAAATTTGCCTGTTACTCCAGGTGTTTCTTGACTTCCTACTTTTGCATTCCAGTCCCCTATAATGAAAAGGAGATCTTTTTTGGGTGTTAGTTCTAAAAGGTCTTGTAGGTCTTCATAGAACCGTTCAACTTCGGCTTCTTCAGAGTAACTGGTTGGGGCATAGGCCTGGATTACTGTAATATTGAATAGAGGAAAACAACAGAATAGGAAAAACAAGAGATCTCTTCAAGAAAATTAGAGATTCTAAGGGAACATTTCATGCAAAGATGGGCTCGATAAAGGACAGAAATGGTATGGACCTAACAGAAGCAGAAGATATTAAGAAGAGGTGGCAAGAATACACAAAAGAACTGTACAAAAAAGATCTTCACGACCAAGATAGTCATGATAACGTGATCACTAACCTAGAGCCAGACATCTTGGAATGTGAAGTCAAGTGGGCCTTAGAAAGCATCACTACGAACAAAGCTAGTGGAGGTGATGGAATTCCAGTTGAGCTATTTCAAATCTTGAAAGATGATGCTGTGAAAGTGCTGCACTCAATATGCCAGCCAATTTAGAAAACTCAGCAGTGGCCACAGGACTGGAAAAGGTCAGTCTTCATTCCAATCCCAAAGAAAGGGAATGCCAAAGAATGTTCAAACTACCGCACAATTGCACTCATCTCACATGCTAGTAAAGTCATGCTCAAAATTCTCCAAGCCAGGCTTCAGCAATATGTGAACCGTGAACTCCCAGATGTTCAAGCAGGTTTTAGAAAAGGCAGAGCCACCAGAGATCAAATTGGCAATATCCACTGGATCATGGAGAAAGCAAGAGAGTTCCAGAAAAACATCTATTTCTGCTTCATTGACTATACCAAAGCCTTTGACTGTGTGGATCACAATAAACTGTGGAACATTCCGAAAGAGATGGGAATACCAGACCACCTGACCTGTCTCTTGAGAAACCTGTATGCAGGTCAGGAAGCAACAGTCAGAACTGGACATGGAACAACAGACTGGTTCCAAATAGGAAAAGTAGTACGTCAAGGCTGTATATTGTCACCTTGCTTATTTAACTTATATGCAGAGTACATCATGAGGAACGCTGGGCTAGAAGAAGCACAAGCTGGAATCAAGATTGCCAGGAGAAATATCAATAACTTCAGATATGCAGATGACACTACCCTTAGGGCAGAAAGTGAAGAGGAACTCAAAAGCCTCTTGATGAAAGTGAAAGAGGAGAGTGAAAACGTTGGATTGAAGGTCAACATTCAGAAAACAAAGATCATGGCATCTGGTCCCATCACTTCATGGGAAATAGATGGAAAAACAGTGGAAACAGTGTCAGACTTTGTTTTTTTTGGGCTCCAAAATCACTGCAGATGCTGATTGCAGCCATGAAATTAAAAGACGCTTACTCCTTGGAAGGAAAGTTATGACCAACCTTGACAGTATATTAAAAAGCAGAGACATTACTTTGCCAACCAAGGTCCGTCTAGTCAAGGCTATGGTTTTTCCCGTGGTCATGTATGGATGTGAGAAGAAAGCTGAGCGCCGAAGAATGGATGCTTTTGAACTGTGGTGTTGGAGAAGAGTCTTGAGAGTCCCTTGGACTGCAAGGAGATCCAACCAGTCCATTCTAAAGGAGATCAATCCTGGGTGTTCATTGGAAGGACTGATGCTAAAGCTGAAACTGCAATACTTTGGCCACCTCATGCGATGAGTTGACTCACTGGAAAAGATTCTGATGCTAGGAAAGGTTGGGGGCGGGAGGAGAAGGGGACAACAGAGAATGAGATGGCTGGATGGCATCACCGACTCTGTGGACATGAGTTTGAGTGATCTCCGGGAGTTGGTGATGGGCAGGGAGGCCTGGCGTGCTGTGATTCATGGGGTCACGGAGAGTCGGACACGGCTGAGAGACTGAACTGAGCTGAACTGATCACTTAGGAATGCTTTCTTATCTCTCCTTGCAATTTTTTGGAACTCCACATTCAGATGGGTATATCTCTCCTTGTCTCCTTTGCCTTTCACTTCTCTTCTTTTCTCAGCTATTTGTAAGGCCTCCTCAAACAACCATTTTGCCTTTTTGCATTTCTTTTTCTTGGGGGTGGTTTTGATCACAGCCTCCTGTACAATGTTATGAACCTCTGTCCATTGTTCTTCAGGCACTCTATCTATCAGATCTAATCCCTTGACTCTATTTGTCACTTCCACTGTATAATTATAAGGGATTTGATTTAGGTTATACCTGAATGGTCTAGTGGTTTTCCTTACTTTCTTCAATTTAAGTCTGAATTTTGCAATAAGGAGTTCATGATCTGAGCTTGTCAGCTCCTGGTCTTGTTTTTGCTGCCTATATAGAATTTCTCCATCCTCAGCTGCAAGGAATATAATCAATTTGATTTTGATATTGACCATCTGGTGATGTTCATATGTAAAGTTTCTCTTGTGTTGTTGGAAGAGGGTGTTTGCTATGACTAGTGCATTCTCTTGGAAAAACTGTTGGCCTTTGACCTGTTTCATTTTGTACTCCAAGGTCAAACTTTCCTGTTACTCCAGGTATCTCTTGACTTCCTACTTTTGCATTCCAGTCCCCTATGATGAAAAGCACATCTTTTTTTATGGTGTTAGTTTTAGAAGGTCTTTTAGGTCTTCATAGACCATTGAACTTCAGCTTTTTCATCATTAGTGGTTGGGGCATAGACTCAGATTACTGTGATATTGAATGGTTTGCCTTGGAAACGAACAGAGATCATTCTGTCATTTTTGAGATTGTACCAAGTACTGCATTTCAGACTCTTTTGCTGACTATGAGGGAAACTCCATTCCTTCTGAGGGATTCCTGCCCACAGTAGCAGATGTAATGGTCATATGAATTAAATTCACCCATTCCAGTCCATTTTAGTTCACTGATTCCTAAAATGTTGATGTTCACTCTTGTCATCTCCTGTTTGACCACTTCCTATTTACCTTGATTCATGGACCTAACATTCCAGGTTCCTATGCAATATTGTTCTTTACAGCATCAGACTTTACTTCTATCACCAGTCACATCCACAACTGGCCCTTGTTTTTGCTTTGGCTCAACCTCTTCAGTCTTTCTGTAACTATTTCTCCACTCTTCTCTAGTATCATGTTGGACACCTACCGACCTGGGGAATTAATCTTTCAGTGTTATATCTTTTTGCCTTTTCATGCTGTTCTCAAAGCAAGAATACTGAAGTTATTTGCCATTTCCTTCTCCAGTGGACCATGTTTTGTAAGAGCTCTCTGCCATGACCCGTCCATCTTGGGTGGCCCTACATGGCATGGCTCATACTTTCATTGAGTTAGACAAGGCTATGGCCCATGTGCTCAGTTTAATTAGTTTTCTGTGATTGTGGTTTTCATTGTGTCTGCCCTCTGATGGATAAGGATAAGAGGCTTGTGGATTCTCTGTGATGGGAGGGACTGTCTGTGGGGGAATCTGGGTCTTTCTTTGATTGGGGGGGCATGCTCAGTAAATCTTTAATCAATTTTCTGTTGATGGGTGGGTCTGTGTTCCCTCCCTGTAGTTTGGCCTCAGGTCAAAATATGGTAGGGATAATGGCAGTAATGAGGACCTCCTTCAAAAGGACTTATGCCAGCACTCCCCAAAGCTCCCACGAGTGTTGTATTCCGTGCCCCTGAGCCTGCAGTAGGCCACTGTCAACCCACGTGTCCACCAGAGACTCCTGGACCCTCACAGGCAAGTCTGGCTCAGTATCTTGTGGGGTCACTCTCTCCTGGGTCCTGGTGTGCACAAGGTTTTGTTTGTGCCTTTCAAGAGTCTGTTTCCCCAGTCCTGTGGAAGTTCTGTAATCAAATCCCTCTGACCTTCAAAGTCAAATTCCCTGGGGGTTCTCAGCCCCTATACTGGATCCCCAGGTTGGGGAATCTGTTGTGGGCCCTAGAACTTTTGCAACAGTGCAAGAACTTCGTTGCTATGATTGCTCTCCAGTTTGTGGGTCATCTGCTTGGAGGCTCTGTGGCAGGGTAATGGTGACTTCTTCCAAGAGGACTTATGCCACATGCAATACCTCCCAGGTCTGCTGCAGCTAGAGGCCCTATCCCCTTGGCAGACCACTGCTGACCAGTGCCTCCACAGGAGACACTCACACACAAGGGCAGGTCTGGATAAGTCTCTCATGGGATTCTCTGTGTCTGGGTCATCTTCTGGTAGACTTTTGCAATTCAAATGAGTATGATGAGTCTAATTAAATAAATGTTGCCAGCCTGCTTACAACTGACCCCAGGGTCCAAGGGTTTTGCACAAGAATCCATTCTTTGAGTCCTGGGCCAGGACACACCAAAACCACCATGATACCCTGCTCCTTGTTTTCCCCATGTCAGTGTGGCCCCATGACAAGAACTACACCAAGCATTCCTAACTTCATTGGGAGTGTTTCTAGGATCAAGAATCGAGAAACTAAGTCCTGTTATTTAAGAATGCTTTGGTGTATCCAGATACAGAGAATAAATTAGTGGTTACCAGTGGGGAGGGATAGGGAAAAGGCAAGATAGAGGTAGGGGATTAAGAGATACAAATTACAATGTATAACATAAATGAGCAACAAGGATATACTGTACAGCAGAAGGAGTATAGCCAATATTTTATAATAACCCTAGATGGAGTATAATCTATAAAAACATTGAATCATTATATTGTATATCTGAAATTAATATCATAAATCAACAATAATTTCAAAAATTAAAGACAAAATTATTTTATTAGGTTTAATTTTAAAAAGATATTTTTGGTGTATCCATTATATTTTAAATTAATCTTTCGAAGGAACAAGGCTGAAATGTTTACTGTATGTGGCAACTGTCCTGCCTAACAGCAGAAGCAGAAGTAACTGGTGATTTCATGTCCAAAGAATTGGACAGGAGTCCCCACATGGCTCATCCCAGTCTTTGCCAGAAGCTGGAATCCTAGCGTTGAACTTCCACCAGCTTAGTGATATCACAATAACAAATGCCTGCCCTCCTAGACATTTTCCCATTAGGCTACAAGACTCACCAAAGACAATTTCTAGGAAGGACTGTAGTAAGGGATGTTTTAGGAGAAGGGAATGGTAGGGATCTGGTTTGACCTAAGTTCTGGAGAACTTTGGTGTTAGGTAAGGTAGTAAGTCATGTCCTTTTTTTAAGATTTTGTTTTTGATGTTGACCATTTAAAGTCTTTGTTGAATTTGTTAGTGTATTGTTTGTTTTGGCTTTTGATTAAGAAGCATGTGAGATCCTATCTTTCCAACCAGGGATCGAATCCCCAAACTCTGTATTGGAAACCAAACTATTTTTTTTTAATTTTTAAAAAGATTTGTTTATTTATTGTTGGCTTCACTAGGCCTTTGTTGCTTTGGTCAGGCTTTCCCTAGTCCTGGTAAGTGGGGCCTACTCTTTGTTGCACTGCCTGGGCTACTCACTGCTGTGGCTTCTCTTGTTTTGGAGCACAGGCCCTAGGGTGCAAGGGCTTCAAAAGTTGTGGTGTCCTGGCTTCACTGCTCCACAGCATGTGGGATCTTCCCAGACAAGGATCGAACACATGTCCCTCGCACTGGCAGGTGGATTCTCAACCACCAGACCACCACAGAAGCCCTGGAAGGTGAAGTCTTAACTACTGAGCCACCAGGGAAGTTCCACAAGTAATGGATTTAGATGCAAAAACATATGACAGGGGGGTTTCATCTCAAAAACAAAGCATGAACTTGTCCTCTATGGCCAGAGAGGAATCTGCCACAAGGTACAACAGACTAGAATAGTGCAGAAACACTTGAGCTGAAAGTGAGGCAATTTAGTTGCTAACTTTGGATCTTCCACCCCCTAGTTGTGTGGATTTGGGTACATCATTGTGCCTTCTAGGTTCATTTGTAAAATATGGTTCAATTATGTCAAATTCTTGGTCCTCAAGGTACCAAGCAGTAGTATTTTTCAAACTCTAATGTGCACTGGAATCACCAGGCCTATTATAAAAGTGCAAGTCCTGATTCAATAGGTCTGTAGTGGAAGCCTCAGAGTCACAAGTTCCCAGGTGATGCTGATGCTGCCGGTCCCTGGACCACACTTTAAGTATCAAGCAGGCATAGACTACATAAGTGGTTCAATGGCTTTCATTACTGGTGAGGATGAAAGGCCAAAGGTAGGCCTCTAGTCACCATTCTGTTTCAGCCAGAGATGCTCACCTTTTGAGGTACTGAGACTGAGCAGCTTGACTGACCAGCTCTAAATCAAGCTGATCAGTAACAAAGATGGGTCCTCGTGTACAGACTGTGTCTATATGTCAGCCACCATGTTTAGTGTTCACTGAATGATGTGGAATGGGTTGCCAACACAATGTCACCAGGGCTTTCTGATATAGTTCAAGAAATCCACCTGCAAATGGCTCTGCTCCACTAGGTTTTTGAAGTATAAAAGGCTGTACAGCCTCACATTGACATTTACTACCCCCACTCCTTTCCTGTGCCCCAAGTCTTCTCTTTCTTCTCTTGTCCATATCAAAACTGGCTGTGCACAGCTGACTGTCCCTGTTCTTGAAGGCCTTGGCAACACAACTACGGCAGGGATTTGTGATGTAGTTCAAGTAATCTTCCAGCAGAGGGCGCTGCTCCACTAGGTTTTCAAATTATGTGAGGCTGCTGCTGCTGCTAAGTCACTTCAGTCGTGTCCGACTCTGTGTGACCCCATAGACGGCAGCCCACCAGGCCCCCCCGTCCCTGGGATTCTCCAGGCAAGAACACTGGAGTGGGTTGCCATTTCCTTCTCCAATGTGTGAAAGTGAAAAGTGAAAGTGAAGTCGCTCAGTCGTGTCCGACCCTTAGCGGCCCCACGGACTGCAGCCCACCAGGCTCCTCCATCCATGGGGTTTTCTAGGCAAGAGTACTGGAGTGGCTTGCCATTGCCTTCTCCGTATGTGAGGCTACACAACCCCATTGACATTTACATCCCCCAATCAATTCCTGTGCACCAATAACTCTCTTTTTTTCTTTCTTTGCCCTTCACACAACTGGCTGTGCTTGGGTGAATGTCCACGTAGATGAAGGTCTTGGTAACACCTCTTCCCCAATGCTCTCTGCTGCAGTACAAGGAATCCAGCCTAAGTGGCGCTTCTCCACTAGGTTTTTCTGATGATAACTGTCTCAAACACCTCACACTGACATGTGGGCTACCTGCTCCGTCCCTGTGCCAGAAGACCTCGTTTCCTGTTTTTCTCTTGCTTATATTATAACTGGCTGTGCACGGGTGAGTCTCCATGTCACTGAGTGACATGGTAACACAACACCTCCAAGCTTGTTGAGGTAGTGGAAGTAATCCACCAGGATTAAACCACACAGCTGCATTAAATTTTCGAGTTCTATGAGGCACTAGAGACTCACATTGACATTTTCTCCTCCCACTCCCTGCTTGTGCTCAAGACCTACCTTTCTCTCTTCCCTTCCTCGTAAAAAAACTGTCAATGCTGTATGACTATCCCTGTGGCTAAAATGCTAGGCAAAATAACACTCGAGGGCTTTTAGATGTAGTTCCAGGAATCCACCAGCAGATGGCGCTGATTCACTACGTTTTAGAGTTAACGGGATTCTCTACACCCTTCCACTGACATCTACTGACCCCACTCCCTTCCTGTGCACCGAGCCTTCTCTTATTTATTTTTTCTTGTCCATATCAAAACTGGCTGTGGACGGGATATTGTATGTCCTTGCCGTTGAATGCCTTGAAAAAACAACTTCCAGTGAGATTTCTGCTGAATTTCATGAAATTCACTGGTAGATGGTGCAGCTCCACTAAGTTCTCAAGTAATACAAGGTCCTAAACATTCCCATTGACATCTACTGAACTACCTCTTTCCTGTGCCCCAAGATCTCTATTCTCCTTTTTTCCCTTAACAAAACTGACTGTGCTTGGGTGACTTTCCAGTTGCTGAATGCCTTGACAATACATCTTTCCCAGGGCTTTCTGCTGTACTTCAAGTAATCTACCAGCATTGGCTCCGCTCCACCAGGTTTTCAAGTTGTGTGAGACTCTACATGTTCCAATTGATATTTACTCCCCTCACCCCCTTTCTATGTCCCAATGAATCTCTTCTATTCCTTTCTTTGCCCTTAACACAACTAGCTGTGCATGGTGAACGTCCACGCTGGTGAAATTCTTGGCGTCACCTCTTCCCAAATGCTTTCTGCTGCAGTTCAAGGAATTCAGCCTAGGTGGCACTGTTCCACTACGTGTTCTGGTGATAACAGTATCTATCACCTCATATTGACATCTGGCCTACCCAATCAGTCCCTGTAACACAAGACTTCATTTCCTGTTTTTCTCTTGCCCATATTATATCTGACTGTGCTCGGGTGAGTCCCCATGTCCCTGAATGACATGGCAACACAATGCCTCCATGGCTTGTTGAGGTGGTGGATGTAATCCAACAGGAGATGGCACTGCTGCATTAATTTTTCGAGTTCTATGAGTCACTACAGTCTCATATTGGCATCTTCTCTTCCCATGTCCTGCTTGTGCTCAAGACCTACCATCTCTTTCTTCTCTTCCTCATATCAAAACTGTTGGTGCTGGATGACTTTCCTTGTGGCTGAAATGCTAGGCAAAATAACACTCGAGGGCTCAGGAAATCACCAGCATATGGAGCTGCTCCACTACGTTTTTGAGTTATGGGATGCTCTACCCTCCCACTGACATCTACTACTGACACTCCCTTCCTGTCCACCGAGACCTCTCTTATCTACCTTTCCTTGTTCATATTTAAACTGGCTGTGCACTGTTTACAATAGCCAGGACATGGAAGCAATCTAGATGTCCATTGGCAGACGAATGAATAAGAAAGCTGTAGTACATATACACAATGGAATGTTACTCAGCCATTAAAAAATGCATTTGAATCAGTTCTAATGAGGTGGATGAAGCTGGAGCCTTTATATAGAGTGAAGTAAGTCAGAAAGAAAAACACCAATACAGTATACTAACGCATATATATGGAGTTTAGAAAGATGGTAATGATGACCCTATATGCGAGACAGCAAAAGAGATACATATGTAAAGAACAGTCTTTTGGACTCTGTGGGAGAGGGTGAGGGTGGGATGATTCGAGAGGGTAGCATTGAAACATGTATATTATCATATGTGAAATAGAGCGCCAGTCTAGATTTGATGCATAAGGCAGGGTGCTCAGGGCTGGTGTACTGGGATGACCCAGAGGGATGGGATGGGGAGGGAGGTGGGAGGGGGGTTCAAGATGGGGAACACATGTACACCCGGGGCGGATTCATGTCAATGTATGGCAAAACCAACTAATTTTTGTAAAGTAATTTATAAATTACTTTGTAAGTAATTTGTAAATTATTGTAAAGTAATTAGCTTACAATAAAAAATAAAATAAATTAATTAATTGAAAATAAATAAATAAATCCAGCTTGTAAAAAAAACCCCACAAAACTGGCTGTGATTGTCCCTGCCTTTGAATGCCATGGAAACACACCTTCCCAGGGTATTTCTGATGAATTTCAAGGAATTCACCAGTAGATGGCGTCGCTCCAATATTTTCTCAAGTAATACAAGGTTCCAAAGGTTCCCACGACATTTACTGCCCTACATCCTTCTTGTGCCCTAGGTCTCTATACTCTTCTTTCCCTAACAAAAACAGGCTGTGCTGGGTGCCAGTCCAAGTCACTGAAAGACTCGACAACACATTTTTTGCCAGAGTTTTCTGCTGTAGTTCAAGGAATCCACCAGCAGATAGCTCTGCTCCACTAGGTTTTTGAGTCATTTGAGACTCTACACATTTCCATTGACATCTAGTAAAACATGTCAAGGCTTGCTGAGGTAGTGGAATTGATCCACCAAGAGATGCTTCTGCTCCATTTAATTTTTGAGTTCTATGAGGCACTACAGCCTCACATTTACATCTTCTCCTCCCACTCCCTGCTTGTGCTCAAGATCTACCTTCTCTTTCTTCCCTTCATCATACCAAAACTGTCCACGCTGAATGACTAAACCTGGGAGTGAAATGTTATTTAAAAAAAAAAAAAAAAACTCTGGAAGGGCTTTCTGGTGTAGTTCCAAAATCCACTAGCACATGGCGCTGCTCCTCCTCGTTTTCGAGTTATGAGATGCTCTACACTGACATCGACTACCCCTACTACTTTCCTGTGCACCGAGACCCTTTTATTTATCTTGTCCCTATCAAAACAGGATGGGACATGTGATTGACCCTGCCTCGAATGGTTTGGAAACACATCTTCTGATGAGATTTCTGCTGAATATCAAGCAAGTCGCTGGTAGATGGTGCCGATCCACTAAATACTCGAGTTCTGGAAGGTTCTAAATGTTCACATTGACATGTATTACCTTACATCCTTCCTGTACCCCAAGAGCTCCATTCTCTTCACTCCCTTCACAAAAGGAGCTGGGCTTGGGTTAGTGCCAAAGTCTCTGAATGGTTTGAAAACACATCTTTCCAAGGGCTTCCTGATGCAGTTCAAGTAATCTTACAGTAATGGCTCTGTTCGAACAGACTTTCGAGTTATGTGAGACTCTACACGTTCTCATTGACATCTACTTCCCCAACTTCCTTCCTGTGTCCCAACAGTTCTCTTCTTTTTCTTCCTTTCCCTTTACACAATGAGGTGTTTTGGGGTGAAGGTCTTAGCAAAAAGTCTTACCAAATGGTTTCTGTTGCAGTTCAAGGAATCCAGCCTAGGTGGCACTGCTCCAATAGGTTTTCCGCTGACACCAGTATCTACCGCCTCACATTGACTTGTCTACCCACTCCCTCCCTGTGCCACAAGGCCTAATTTTCTGTTGTTCTCTTGCCCATAGTAAAAATGGTTGTGTCTGAGTGAGTCTCAATGTCACTGAATGTCATGGCAACACAACACTTCCATGGTTTGTTGACATAGTGGAAGTAATACACCAGGCAATGACGCAGCTCCATTAAATTTTAGACTTCTACGCGGCACTAGACTGTCACACTGCCATCTTCTTCTCTTAGCCCTGTTTGTAATCATGATCTTCCTTGTCTCTCTTCTCTTGCTAGTATCAAAAGTGTGCACGTTGGGTAACTATTTCTGTGGCTGAAATGAGAGGCAAAAAAAAAAAAAAAAGCACTCGAAAAACTTTCTGATGTATTTCTAGAATCCACCCATAGAAGACTACGTTTTTGAGTTATGGGAAGCTCTCAGTTCAATTCAGTTCAGTCGCTCAGTTGTGTCAGACTCTGTGACCCCATGGACTCCAGCACTCCAGGATTCCCTGTCCATTACCAACTCCCAGAGCTTGTCCAAACTCATGTCCATCAAGTTGGTGATGCCATCCAACCATCTCATCCTCTCACCCGCTTCTCCTCCTGCCTTCAGTCTTTCCCAGCATCAGCGTCTTTTCCAATGAGTCAGTTCTTCTCATCAGGTGGTCAAAGTATTGGGACTTCAGCTTCAGCATCAGTTCTTTCAATGAATATTCAGGAATCATTTCCCTTTGGATTGACTGGTTTGATCTACTTGCAGTCCAAGGGACTCTCAAGAGTCTTCTCCAACATCACAGTGCAAAAGTATCAATTCTTCAGCACGCAGCTTTCTTTATGGTCCAACTATCACATCCATACAAGACTACTGGAAAAACCACAGCTTTGACTAGAAAGACCTTGTCAGTAAAGTAATGTCTCTGCTTTTTAATATGCTGTCTAGGTTGGCCATAGCTTTTCTTCAAAAGAGCAAGCATCTCTTAATTTGATGGCTTCAGTCACCATCTGCAGTGAGTGATTTTGGAGCCCATAAAAATAAAGTCTTTCACTGTTTCCATTGCTTCCCCATCTATTTACCATGAAGTGATGGGACTGGATGCCATGTTCTTTGTCTTTTGAATGTTGAGTTTTAAGCCAGCTTTTTCACTCTTCTCTTTCACTTTCATCAAGAGGCTCCTCAGTTACTCTTCACTTTTGCTGTAAGGGTGGTGTCATCTGCATATCTGAGGTTATATATATTCCTCCCAGCAATCTTGAGTCCAGCTTTTGCTTCATCCAGCCTGGCATTTCTCATGAGTTACTCTGCATAGAAGTTAAATAAGCAGAGTGACAACATATAGCACTGATATATTCCTTTCCCAATTTGGAAGAAGTCCATTGTTCCATGTTTGGTTCTGTTACTTTT
The DNA here is from genome assembly GCF_049115385.1 of Moschus berezovskii. Lineage (NCBI taxonomy): Eukaryota > Metazoa > Chordata > Mammalia > Artiodactyla > Moschidae > Moschus > Moschus berezovskii. The sequence continues at coordinate 125,907,732 of NC_142488.1, read as the reverse complement.
TGACCTGCATAAAGATTTCTCAGGAGACAGGTAAGGTGGTCTGATATTCCCATCTCTTTGAGAATTTTCCACAGTTTGTTGTGATCATAGTCAATGAAGCAGAAGTAGATGTTTTTCTGGAATTCTCTTGCTTTTTGTATGATGCAGTGGATTTTGGCATTTTGATCTCTGATTCCCCTGCCTTTTCTAACTCCACCTTAAACATATGGAAGTTCTCAGCTCAGGTACTGTTGAAGCCTAGCTTGCAGAATTTTCAGCATTAATTTGCTAGCATGTGAGATGAGTGCAATTGTGCAGTAGTTTGAACATTCTTTGGCATTGCCTTTCGTTGGGATTGGAATGAAAACTGACCTTTTCCAGTCCTGTGGCCAATACTGAGCTTTCCAAATTGGCTAGCATATTGAGTTCAGAACTTTTAAAGCATCATCTTTTAAGATTTGAAATAGCTTAGCTGGAATTCCATCACCTCCACTAGCTTTGTTTGTAGTGATGCTTTCTAAGTCCCACTTGACTTCGCACCCTAGGATATTACTCTAGGTGAGTAATCATACCATCATGGTTATCTGGCTCATGAAGATCCTTTTTTCTATAGTTCTTCTGTGTATTCTTGCCACCTCTTCTTAATAATATCTTCCCTGGTGGCTCAGATGGTAAAGAATCTGCTTACAATGCAGGAGATCCGGGTTCAATCCCTGGGTTGGGAAGATCTCCTGGAGAAGGAAATGGCAACCCACTCCAGTATTCTTGGCTGGAAAATCCCATGGATGGAGGAGCCTGGTAGGCTACAGTCTATGGGGTTGCAAAGAGTCGGACACGACTGAGCGACTTCACTTCACTTAATAATATCTTCTCCTTCTGTTGGGTCCATACCGCCTCTGTCCTTTTTGTGCCCATGGTTGCCTGTAATGTTTCCTTGCTATCTCTAATTTTCTTGAAGAGATCTCTAGTCTTTCCCATTCTATTGTTTTCCTCTATTTCTTTGCACTGATCACTTAGGAATGCTTTCTTATCTCTCCTTGTAATTCTTTGGAACGCTGCACTCAAAGGAAAGATATACATCTTTCGTTTTCTCCTTTACCTTTCACTTCTCTTCTTTTCTCAGCTATTTGTAAGGCCTCCTCAGACAACCATTTTGCCTTTCTTTTATTCTGGGTGGTTTTGATCACAGCCTCGTGTACAATGTTATGAACCTCTGTCTATAGTTCTTCAGGCACAGTTCAGTTCAGTTCAGTCGCTCAGTTGTGACCGACTCTTTGCGACCCCATAAATCACAGCAGGCCAGGCCTCCCTGTCCATCACCAAATCCCGGAGTTCACTCAAACTCATGACCATCGAGTTGGTGATGCCATCCAGCCACCTCATTCTCTATCGTCCCCTTCTCCTCCCGCCCCCAGTCCCTCCCAGCATCAGAGTCTTTTTCAGTGAGTCAACTCGTCGCATGAGGTGGCCAAAGTATTGCAGTTTCAGCTTTAGCATCAGTCCTTCCAATGAACACCCAGGATCGATCTCCTTTAGAATGGACTGGTTGGATCTCCTTGCAGTCCAAGGAGACTCGCAAGAGTCTTCTCCAGCACCACAGTTCAAAAGCATCAATTCTTCGGCAATCAGCTTTCTTCACAGTCCAACTCTCACATCCAAACATGACCACGGGAAAAACCATAGCCTTGACTAGACGGACCTTGGTTGGCAAAGTAATGTCTCTGCTTTTTAATATGCTATCTAGGTTGGTCATAACTTTCCTTCCAAGAAGTAAGCGTCTTTGAATTTCATGGCTGCAGTCAGCATCCGCAGTGATTTTGGAGCCCCCAAAAATAAAGTCTGACACTGTTTCCACTGTTTCACCATCTATTTCCCATGAAGTGATGGGACCAGATGCCATGATCTTCGTTTTCTGAATATTGAGCTTCAAGCCAACCTTTTCACTCTCCTCTTTCACTTTCATCGAGAGGCTTTTGAGTTCCTCTTCACTTTCTGCCATAAGGGTGGTGTCATCTGCATATCTGAGGTTATTGATATTTCTCCCAGCAATCTTGATTCCAGCTTGTGCTTCTTCCAGCCCAGCGTTCCTCATGATGTACTCTGCATATAAGTTAAATAAGCAGGGTGACAATATACAGCCTTGACGTACTCCTTTTCCCATTTGGAACCAGTCTGTTGTTCCATGCCCAGTTCTAACTGTTGCTTCCTGACCTGCATACAGGTTTCTCAAGAGACAGGTCAGGTGGTCTGGTATTCCCATCTCTTTCAGGATGTTCCACAGTTTATTGTGATCCACACAGTCAAAGGCTTTGGCATAGTCAATGAAGCAGAAATAGATGTTTTTCTGAAACTCTCTTGCTTTCTCCATGATCTAGCGGATGTTGGCAATTTGATCTCTGGTGGCTCTGCCTTTTCTAAAACCTGCTTGAACATCTCGAAGTTCGCGGTTCACATATTGCTAAAGCCTGGCTTGGAGAATTTTGAGCATGACTTTACTAGCATGTGAGATGAGTGCAATTGTGCGGTAGTTTGAGCATTCTTTGACATTGCCTTTCTTTGGGATTGGAATGAAGACTGACCTTTTCCAGTCCTGTGGCCACTGCTGAGTTTTCCAAATTTGCTGGCATATGGAGTGCAGCACTTTCACAGCATCATTTTTCAGGATTTGAAATAGCTCAACTGGAATTCCATCACTTCCACTAGCTTTGTTCATAGTGATGCTTTCTAAGGCCCACTTGACTTCACATTCCAAGATGTCTGGCTCTAGGTGAGTGATCATGCCATCATGATTATCTTGGTTGTGAAGATCTTTTTTGTACAGTTCTTCTGTGTATGCTTGCCACCTCTTCTTTATATCTTCTGCTTCTGTTAGATCCACACCATTTCTGTCCTTTATCGAGCCAATCTTTGCATGAAATGTTCCCTTGATATCTCTAATTTTCTTGAAAAGATCTATTGTTTTTCCTATTCTGTTGTTTTCCTCTATTTCTTTGCATTGATCGCTGAGGAAGGCTTTCTTATCCCTCCTTGCTATTCTTTGGAACTCTGCATTGAGATGATTATATCTTTCCTTTTCTCCTTTGCTTTTCACTTCTCTTCTTTTCACAGCTATTTGTAATTTTTCATAGATAAGGAAAAGAAACATCTGACACTTACAGTCTATTTCCTCTGCTTGAGGACTCCTAGACTTCCTGCCTGTTACCCTCTCAGTTCTCAACTACTACAAGGTTCTAAACGTTCCCATCACATCTACTGCCATACATCTTTCCTGTGGTGCAAGATATCCATTCTCTTCTTTCCCATAACAAAACATGCTGTGCTTGCCTGACACACCAAGTCATTGTACACTTTAGTTACACATCTTTCCCGGGACTTTCTGTTGTAATTTAAGTAACCCACCAACAGATGACTCTGATTCACTAGATTTTCCAGTTATGGGAGACTCTACTCTTTCCCCTTGAAATCTACCTCCACCACTCACTTCCTGTGCCCCAATACCTATTTTCCTTTTCTTTCTTTGCCACTCACACAACTGGCTGTGCTTGGCTGAATGTCCATGTTGATGAAGGTCTCAGCAACACCTCTTTCCAAATGCTTTCTGCTGCAATTCAAGCAGTGCAGCCTCAGTGTCACTGCTTCACTAGGTTTCTGGTGATAATGCCCTGTATCACCTCACATAGACATCTGGTCTACCTACTCCCTCTCTGCCACAAGGCCTCATTTCCTGTTGTTCTCTTGCCCATATTGTAACTGTTGGGAAAGGGTGAGACTCCACGTTGTTGAATGACTTGACAACAAAACACTTCCATGGTACCTTGAGGTAGTGGAAGTAATCCGCCAGGAAATGAAGCTGCTCCATTAAGTTTCCGAGTTCTAAGAGGCACTCTATGGAGAAAGCAAGAGAGTTCCAGAAAAACATCTATTTCTGCTTCATTGACTATGTCAAAGCCTTTGACTGTGTAGATCACAATAAACTGTGAAACATCCTGAAAGAGATGGGAACACCAGACCACCTGACCTGCCTCTTGAGAAACCTGTATGCAGGTCAGGAAGCAACAGTTAGAACTGGACATGGAACAACAGACTGGTTCCAAACAGGAAAAGGAGTACATCAAGGTTCTATATTGTCACCCTGCTTATTTAACTTATATGCAGAGTGCATCATGAGGAACGCTGGGCTGGAAGAAGCACAAGCTGGAATCAAGATTGCTGGGAGAAATATCAATAACCTCAGATATGCAGATGACATCACCTTTATGGCAGAAAGTGAAGAGGAACTCAAAAGCCTCTCGATGAAAGTGAAAGAGGAGAGTGAAAAGGTTGGCTTGAAGCTCAACATTCAGAAAACGAAGATCATGGCATCTGGTCCCATCACTTCATGGGAAATAGATGGTGAAACAGTGGAAACAGTGTCAGACTTTATTTTTGGGGGCTCCAAAATCACTGCGGATGCTGACTGCAGCCATGAAATTCAAAGACGCTTACTTCTTGGAAGGAAAGTTATGACCAACCTAGATAGCATATTAAAAAGCAGAGACATTACTTTGCCAACCAAGGTCTGTCTAGTCAAGGCTATGGTTTTTCCAGTGGTCATGTATGGATGTCTCTGAGAGTTGAACTGTGAAGAAAGCTGATTGCCGAAGAATTGATACTTTTGAACTGTGGTGCTGGAGAAGACTCTTGCGAGTCTCCTTGGACTGCAAGGAGATCCAACCAGTCCATTCTAAAGGAGATCAGTCCTGGGTGTTCATTGGAAGGACTGATGCTAAAGCTGAAACTGCAATACTTTGGCCACCTCATGCGACGAGTTGACTCACTGGAAAAGACTCTGATGCTGGGAGGGATTGGGGGCGTGAGGAGAAGGGGACGACAGAGAATGACATGGCTGGATGGCATCACCAACTTTGTGGACATGAGTTTGAGTGAACTCCGGGAGTTGGTGATGGACAGGGAGGCCTGGCATGCTATGATTCATGGGGTCGCAAAGCGTCGGACACGACTGAGCGACTGAACTGAACAGAAACTCAGCTCTAATACCCCTGTACACCATTTGCCAGAGGACAGGGCTCTGTTACCATGGCAATGTAAGGGTCCATTCTGTTCCACGAATGTCCCCTGCCAAATAGAGCATTATCTATTTCTTACAATTCAGTTTAGTTTAGTCATTCAGTCATGTCCAATACATTGTGACCCCATGGACTGTATCACAAAAGACCTCCCTGTTCTTCACCTACTCCTGGAGTTTACACAAACTCATATCCATTGATTTAGTGATCCCATCTAACCATCTCATCTTCTGTCATCCCCTTCTCCTACCTTCAATCTTTCCCAGCATCAGGGTCTTTCCAATGATTCAGTTCTTCTCATCAGGTGGCCAAAGTATTGGAGTTTCAGCCTCTGTCCTTCCTATGAATATTCAGGACTGATTTCCTTTAGGATGGACTGTTTGTATCTCCTTGCTGTCAAAAGTCTCTGAAGAGTCTTCTTCAACAACACAGTGCAAAAGCATGAATTCTTCAGCGCTCAGCTTTCTTTATAGTCCAACTGTCACATCCATACATGACTACTGCAAACACTATAGCTTTGACTGGACAGACCTTTGTTGGGAAAGGAATGTTTCTGCTTTTTAATAAGCTGTCTAGGTTGGTCATATATTTTCCTTCAAGGAGCAAGTGTCTATTGATTTCATGGCTGCAATCACCATCTGCATTGATTTTGGAGCCCCCCAAAATAAAGTTTGTCACTGTTTCCACTCTTTCCCCATCTATTTGCCATGAAATAACTGGACCAGATGACATGACCTTAGTTTTCTGAATGTTGAGTTTTAAGCCAACTTTTTCACTCTCCTCTTTCACTTTCATCAAGAGACTCTTTAGTTCTTCACTTTGTGCCATAAGGGTGGTGTCTTCTGTATATTTGAGGTAATTGGTATTTCTTCTGGCAATCTTGATTCCAGCTTGTGCTTCATCCAGTCCAGCGTTTCTCATGATGTACTCTGCTTACCAGTTAAATAGGCAGGGTGACAATATACAGCCTTGATGTACTCCTTTCCCAATTTGGAACCAGTCTGTTGTTCCATGTCCAGTTCTAACTGTTTCTTGTTGAATTGCATACAGATTTCTCAGGAGGCAGGTCAGGAGGTCTGGTATTCCCATCAGCTGGATAATTTTCATATCTCTTGAATAATCTCTTGAAGAATTTTGTGTATTTTGTTGTGATCCACACAGTCAAAGGCTTTGGCATAGTCAATAAAGTAGAAGTAGTTGTTTTTCTGGAACTCTCTTGTTTTTTCAATGAACCAAAGGATATTGGCCATTTGATCTCTGGTTCGTTTGCCTTTACTAAATCCAGTTTGTACATATGGAAGCTCATGGTTCACGTACTTTTGAAGCCTGGCTTGTAGAATTTTGAGCATTACTTTGCTAGCTTTTGAGATGAGTGCAATTGTGTGATAGTTTAAGCATTTTTCAGGCATTCCCTTTCTTTGGGATTGGAATGAAAACTGATCTTTTTGAGTATTGTTGCCAATGCCGAGTTTTTCAAATTTGCTGGCATTTTGTGTGCAGCACTTTCACAGCATCACCTTTTAGGATTTGAAATAACTCAGCTGGAATTCGATCACCTCCACTAGCTTTGTTCGTAGTGATGCTTCCTAGGCCCTCTTGACTGCATTCCAGGATGTCTGGCTCCAGGTCACTGATCACACCATCATGATTTTCTAGGTTGTGAAGATCGTTTTTGTATAGTTCTTCTGTGTATTCTTGCTGCCTCTTCTTAATATCTTCTCCTTCTGTTAGGTAATACCATTTCCGTCCTTTATTGTGCCCATCTTTGCATGAAAATTTCCCTTGGTATCTCTAATTTTCTTGCAGAGATTTTAGTCTTTCCCATTCTATTGTTTTCCTCTATTTCTTTGTATTGGTCACTGAGGAAGGTTTTCTTGTATCTCCCTGCTATTCTTTGGAACTCTGCACTTAAGTTGTTGTGTCTCTTCCTTCTCCTTTGTCCTTTGATTCTCTTCTCTTCACAGCTGTTCGTAAGGCCTCCTCAGACAACCATTTTACCTGTTTGCCTTTCTTTATCTGGGTGATGGTCTTGATCATGAAACTCTATCCATAGTTCTTCAGACATTCTATCAGATCTAATCCCTTGAATCTATTTCTCACTTCCACTGTAGAGTTGTAAGGGATATGATTTAGGTCATACCTTAATGATCTAGTGGTTTTCCCTACTTTCTTCAATTTCAGTCTGAATTTGGCAATAAGGAGTTCAAGATCTGAGCCACAGTCAGTTCCTGGTGTTGTTTCTGGTGACTGTATAGAGCTTCTCCATCTTTAGCTGCAAAGAATACAATCAATCTGACTTCGGTATTGACCATCTGGTGATGTCCGTGTGTAGAGTCTTCCCTTGTGTTGTTGGAAGCGGGTCTTTGCTATGACCAGTGCATTCTCTTGGCAAAACCCTGTTAGCCTCTATCCTGCTTCATTCTGTACTCCAACACTAAATTTGCCTACTACTCCAGGTATTTCTTGACTTCCTAGTTTTGCATTTTAGTCCCCTATAATGGAAAGGACATCTTCTTTGGGTGTTATTTCTAGAAGGTGGTGTAGGTATTCGTAGAAACGTTCAACTTCAGCTTCTTCAGCATTATTGGTTGGGACATAAACTTGGATTACTCTGACATTGAATGGTTTGCCATGGAAATGAACAGAGATCATTCTGTTGTTTTTGAGACTGCACCCAAGTAATGCATTTCAGGCTCTTTTGTTGACTCTGATGACTACTCCATTTCTTCTAAGGTATTCTTGCCCACAGTAGTAGATATAATGGACATCTGATTAAATTCCAGGCCGTTCACCCATTCCAGACAGTTTTAGTTCGATGTTCATATATGCCACCTCCTGTTTGACCACTTCCAATTTGCTTTGATTCATGAACCTAACATTCCAGGTTCGAATGCAATACTGCTCTTCACAGCATCGGATTTTACTTCCATCCTAGTCACGTACACAACTGGGTGCTGTTTTTGCTTTTTCTCCATCTCTTCATTCTTTAACTTTACAATATTGTATTTGTTTTGCCATACATTGACATGAATCCGCCCCAGATGTACTTATGTTCCCCATCGTGAACCCCCCTCCCACCTCCCTCCCCATACCATCCCTCTGTATCATCCCAGTGTACCAGCCACGAGCATCCTGTATCATGCATCAAACCTGGACTGGCGATTCATTTCACATATAATAATACACATGTTTCAACGCCATTCTCCCAAATCATCCCACCCTCGCCCTGTCCCACAGAGTCCAAAAGACTGTTCTATACATCTGTGTCTCTTTTGCTGTCTCACATACAGGGTTATCGTTACCATCTTTCTAAATTCCATATATATGCGTTAGTATACTGTATTGGTGTTTTTCTTTCTGGCTTACTTCACTCTGTATAATAGGCTCCAGCTTCATCCACCTCATTAGAACTGATTCAAATGTACTCTTTTTAATTGCTGAGTAATACTCCATTGTGCATATGTACCACAGCTTTCTTATCCATTCGTCTGCAGATGGACAATCTAGGTTGCTTCCATGTCCTGGCTATTATAAACAGTGCTGCGATGAACATTGGAGTACATGTGTCTCTTTCAAATCTGGTTTCCTCAGTGTGTATGCACAAGATTGGGATTGCTGGGTTGTATGGCACTTCTATTTCCAGCATTTTAAGGAATCTCCACACTGTTCTCCATAGTGGCTGTACTAGTTTGCATTCCCACCAACAGTGTAAGAGGGTTTCCTTTTCTCCACACCCTCTCCAGCATTTATTGCATGTAGACTTTTGGATAGCAGCCATTCTGATGGCCGTGAAATGGTACCTCATTGTGGTTTTGATTTGCATTTCTCTGATAATGAGTGATGTTGAGCATCTTTTCAAGTGTTTGTTAGTCATCTGTATGTCTTCTTTGGAGAAATGTCTGTTTAGTTCTTTGGCCCATTTTTTGATTGGGTCGTTTATTTTTCTGGAATTCAGCTGCAGGAGTTGCTAGTGTACTTTTGAGATTAATTCTTTGTCAGTTGCTTCACTTGTTATTATTTTCTCCCGTTCTGAAGGCTGTCTTTTCACCTTACTTATAGTTTCTGTTGCTGTGCAGAAGCTTTTAATTTTAATTAGGTCCCATTTGTTTATTTTTGCCTTTATTTCCAATATTCTGGGAGGTGGGTCATGGAGGATCCTGCTGTGATTTATGTCGGAGAGTGCTTTGCCTATGTTCTCCTCTAGGAGTTTTATCGTTTCTGGCCTTATATTTAGATCTTTAAACCATTTTGAGTTTATTTTTGTGTATGGTGTTAGGGAGTATTCTAGTTTCATTCTTTTACAAGTGGTTGACCAGTTTTCCCAGCACCACTTGTTAAAGAGATTGTCTTTTCTCCATTGAATATTCTTGCCTCCTTTGTCAAAGATAAGGTGTCCATGGGTGCGTGGATTTATCTCTGGGCTTTCTATTTTGTTCCATTGATCTATATTTCTGTCTTTATGCCAGTACCATACTGTCTTGATGACTGTGGCTTTGTAGTAGAACCTGAAGTCCGGCAGGTTGATTCCCCCTAGTTCCGTTCTTCTTCTTCAAGATTGCTTTGGCTATTCGAGGTTTTCTGTATTTCCATACAAATTGTAAAATTATTTGTTCCAGCTCTGTGAAAAATACCATTGGTAGCTTGATAGGGATTGCATTGAACCTCTAAATTACTTTGGGTAATATACTCATTTTCACAATATTTATTCTTCCAATCCACTGACACGGTATATTTCTCCATCTATTAGTGTCCTCTCTGATTTCTTTCACCAGTGTTTTATAGTTTTCTATATATAGGTCTTTTGTTTCTTTAGATAGATATATTCCTAAGTATTTTATTCTTTCATTGCAATGGTGAATGGAATTGTTTCCTTAATTTCTCTTTCTATTTTCTCATTATTAGTGTACAGGAATGCAAGGGATTTCTGTGTGTTGATTTTCTATCCTGCCACTTTACTCTGTTCATTGATTAGCTCTAGTAATATTCTGGTAGAGTCTTTAGGGTTTTCTGTGTAGAGGATCATGTCACCTGCAAACAGTAAGAGTTTTATTTCTTTTTTTCCAATTTGGATTCCTTTTATGTCTTTTTCTGCTCTGATTGCTGTGGACAAAAACTCCAAAAGTATGTTGAATAGTAGTGGTGAGAGTGGGCACCCTTGTCTTGTTCCTGACTTCAGAGGAAATGCTTTCAATTTTTCAGCATTGAGGAAAATGTTTGCTGTGGGTTTGTCATATATAGCTTTTATTATGTTGAGGAATGATCCTTCTATTCCCGCCTTCTGGAGGGTTTTTATCATAAATGGATGTTGAATTTTGTCAAAGGGTTTCTCTGCATCTATTGAGATAATCATATGGTTTTTATTTTTCATTTTGTTAATGTGGTATATTACATTGATTGATTTGTGGATATTGAAGAATCCTTGCATCCCTGGGATAAAGCCCACTTGGTCATGATGTATGATCTTTTTAATGTGTTGTTGGATTCTGATTGCTAGAATTTTGTTAAGGATTTTTGCATCTATATTCATCAGTGATATTGGCCTGTAGTTCTCTTTTTTTGTGGCATCTTTGTCAGGTTTTGGTATTAGGGTGATGCTCACCCTAAGTTTACCTTCCTCTGCAATTTTCTGGAAGAGTTTGAGTAGGATAGGTGTTAGCTCTTCTCTAAATTTTTGGTAGAATTCAGCTCTGGACCTGGGCTTTTATTTGCTGGAAGGTTTCTGATTACAGTTTCAATTTCTGTGCTTGTGATGGGTCTGTTAAGATTTTCTATTTCTTCCTGGTTCAGTTTTGGAAAGTTGTAGTTTTCTAAGGATTTTCCATTTCTTCCAAGTTTTCCATTTTATTGGCATATAATTGCTGATAGTAGTCTCTTATGATCCTTTGTATTTCTGTGTTGTCTGTTGTGATCTCTCCATTTTCATTTCTAATTTTATTGATTTGGTTTTTCTCCCTTTGTTTCTTGATGAGTCTGGCTAGTGGTTTGTCAATTTTATTTACTGTCTCAAGGAACCAGCTTTTGGCTTTGTTGATTTTTGCTATGGTCTCTTTTTCATTTATTTCTGCCTTAATTTTTAACATTTCTTTCCTTCTACTCACCCTGGGGTTCTCCATTTCCTCGTTTTCTAGTTGTTTTAGGTGTAGAGTTAGGTTATTTAGTTGACTTTTTTCTTGTTTCTTGAGGTATGCCTGTATTGCTATGAACCTTTCCCTTAGCACTGCTTTTACAGTGTCCCACAGGTTTTGGCTTGTTGTGTTTTTATTTTCATTCGTTTCTATGCATATTTTGACTTCTTTTTTGATTTCTTCTATGATTTGTTGCTTATTCAGCAGCGTGTTGTTCAGCCTCCATATGTTGGAATTTTTGATAGTTTTTCTCCTGTAATTGAGATCTAGTCTTACTGCATTGTGGTCAGAAAAGATGTTTGGAATGATTTCAATTTTTTTGAATTTACCAAGGCTAGATTTATGGTCCAGGATGTGATCTATCCTGCAGAAGATTCCGTGTGTGCTTGAGAAGAAAGTGAATTTCATTGTATTGGGGTGAAATGTCCTATAGATATCAATTAGGTCTAACTGGTCTATTGTATCATTTAACTTTTGTGTTTCCTTGTAAATTTTCTGTTTATTTGATCTATCCATAGGTGTGGGTGGGGTATTAAAGTCTCCCACTATTATTGTGTTATTGCTAATTTCCCCTTTCATACTTGTTAGCATTTGTCTTACATATTGCGGTGCCCCTATGTTGGGTGCATATATATTTATAACTGCTATATCTTCTTCTTGGATTTATCTTTGATCATTATGTAGTGTCCTTCTCTGTCTTTTTTCACAGCCTTTGTTTTAAAGTCTATTTTATCTGATATGAGCATTGCTACTCTTGCTTTCTTTTGGTCTCTATTTGTGTGGAATATCTTTTTCCAACCATTCACTTTTAATCTGTATGTGTCCCTTGTTTTGAGGTGGGTCTCTTGTAGACAACATATATAGGGGTCTTGTTTTTGTATCCATTCAGCCAGTCTTTGTCTTTTGGTTGGGGCATTCAACCTATTCACATTTAAGGTAATTATTGATAAGTATGATCCCGTTGCCATTTACTTTATTGTTTTGGGTTCGAGTTTATACACTCTTTCTGTGTTTCCTATCTAAAGAAGGTCCTTTAGCATTTGTTGGAGAGCTGGTTTGGTGATGCTGAATTCTCTCAGCTTTTGCTTGTCTGGAAAGCTTTTGATTTCTCCTTCATATTTGAATGAGATCCTTGCTGGGTGTAGTAATCTGGCCTGTAGGTTATTTTCTTTCAACACTTTAGTTATACCCTGCCATTCCCTCCTGGCCTGAAGAGTTTCTATTGAAAGATCATCTGTTATCCTTATGGGAATCGCCTTGTGTGTTATTTGTTATTTTACCCTTGCTACTTTTAATATTTGTACTTTGTGTTTGATCTTTGTTAATTTGATTAATATGTGTCTTGGGGTATTTCGCCTTGGGTTTATCCTGTTTGGGACTGTCTGGGTTTCTTGGACTTGGGTGATTATTTCCTTCCTCATTTTAGGGAAGTTTTCAACTATTATCTCCTCCAGTATTTTGTCATGGATTTTCTTTTTGTCTTCTTCTTCTGGGACTCCTATGATTTGAATGTTGGGGCGTTTAACATTGTCCCAGAGATCTCTGAGATTGTCCTCATTTCTTTTAATTCGTTTTTCTTTTTTCCTCTCTGTTTCATTTATTTCTACCATTCTATCTTCTACCTCACTTATCCTATCTTCTGACTCCGATATTCTCCTGTTGGTTCCCTCCAGAGTGTTTTTGATCTCATCTATTGCATTATTCATTGCCTGTTGACTCTTTTTTTATTTCTTCTATATCCTTATTAAACCTTTCTTGCATCTTCTTGATCCTTGTCTCCGGGTAATTTATCTATAACTCCAATTTTTTTCAAGATTTTGGATCATTTTCACTATCATTATTCGGAATTCTTTATCAGGTAGATTCCCTATCTTTTCCTCTTTTGTTTGGGTTGGTGGACATTTATCCTGTTCCTTTACCTGCTGCGTGTTTCTCTGCCTCTTCATCTTGCTTGTATTGCTGTGTTTGGGGTGGCCTTTCCGTCTGCTGGCAGTTTGTGGCATTCTCTTTATTGTGGAGTTTCCTCGCTGTGGGTGAGGTTGGATGGATGGCTTGTCAAGGTTCCCTGGTTAGGGAAGCTTGTGTCGGTGTTCTGGTGGGTGGAGCTGGATTTCTTCTCTCTGGAGTGCAATGAAGTGTCCAGTAATGAGTTATGAGATGTCAGTGGGCTTGGAGTGACTTTGGGCAGCCTGTATATTGAAATTCAGGGCTATTTTCCTGTGTTGCTGGAGAATTTGCATGGTATGTCTTGCTATGGAACTTTATCACCCTTGGGTGGTGCTTGGTTTCAGTGTAGGTATGGAGGCGTTTGATGAGCTCCTATCAATTAATGTTCCCTGGAGTCAGAAGTTCTCTGGTATTCTCAGGATTTGGACTTAAGCCTCCTGCCTCTGGTTTTCAGTCTTATTCTTGCAGTAGCCTCAAGACTTCTCCATCTGTCACTTCCAAGGTGGCTCCCTCTTTTAGCTTCTTCTGTTTGCTGGTCTCTTCAGTGTCTAATTTCCGCCCTGACACTAGGGGTCAGTGGTGGACACTTTTTAATGCTCACTTGTTCAGTCGTGCTGTGGGGAGGGAGGAATGCTGCAAACAAATAACACTGGAATCTGTGGGGAGTGCTCGCAGTGTCCTGGCCACACTGGGTTTTCCCCTGCTCATAGCGTGTGTGCTGTCTACACAGCACAGGCTCTAGGTTGCTTTGCCAGGAACTGTCTGAGACTGGCGTTGGGTTGCATGCACTTCCCAGGTCTAAGCTTCTCAGGTTCAGGTACTTGGGTACTCCACAAAGGCGCAGACTTGGTTGGGCTTGCATTTTGTGCCCTTCCCCGGTCTGAGCAGCTCAGGTAACCAGGGGTTTGGCGAGTGTGGTCGCTGCAACTTATCACCTCCCTGGTCCATGCTGCTCGGTTTTCTGCGTGTACAACCAGCGCACCTTCTCAGGCAGATGTCGACTGGCCAGAAACCCAAGAAGTCTTGGTTAGCAACGAGGCCTGTTTGTTAGTTTGGTATCAGATGCCTCTCTGGTGCTGCGATTGCCCCCTCCTGGCTCTGGCTGCCCTCCCCTGCCTGTCTCCGGCTGTGGATGGGGGATGAGCCGTGCGCAGCTGGCTAGCTCTAGTCCACCCTTTGTTCTGTGAGTGGGTTTGATGGAGTCTTCAGTTCAGTCGCTCGGTCGTGTCCGACTCCTTGTGACCCCATGAATCACAGCATGCCAGGCCTCCCTGTCCATCACCAACTCCCGGAGTTCACTCAAACTCATGTCCATTGAGAGTCTTAGGTTAGGGCTTTTCGCCTTTTCGCAGGGTAGCTATCCCACAGTCTGCTTTGCTATCTCAAGTTAGCTCCCTCAGATTGTCCTTGGGGCATTTGGGCCTGGTCCTTACTCTAAGCAATGCAGCCCACGCCTCCCTGCCCAGCCCCCGCTTGCTAGTGGCGGATGCAGGCGTCTTCAGTGCTTTTCTGCTGGGAGCTACCGTTGGGTGTGTAATCTGTGGGTTTTGATTATTTATTTCTTTTTCCTCCCGGTTATGTTGCCCTCTGAGTTTCCAAGGCTCGCCACAGACTCGCCAGTGAGAGTGTTTCCTGGTGATTGGAAATTTCTCTCTTTTTTAAGCCTCCCTTCCCAGGATGGATCTCTGTCTTTACCTCTTTTGACTCTCTTTTTATCTTTTATATTATTTCCTACCTCCTTTCAAAGACAATGGGGTCCTTTTCTGGGTGCCTGGTGTCCTCTGCCAGCATTCAGAAGTTGTTTTGTGGAATTTACTCAGCTTTAAATGTTCTTTTGATGAATTTGTGGGGGAGAAAGTGGTCTCCCCGTCCTATTCCTCTGCCATTGTTTGCTTCTTCTGGCCCGTCTCTTCATTCTTTCCGGAGTTAGTTCTCCACTGTTCTCCAGTGGCATATTGCGCACCTACCGACCCAGGGAGTTCATCTTTTAGTGTCCTATCTTTTTGTCTTTTCATACTGTTCAGGCGGTTCTCAAGGCAAGAATACTGAAGTGGTTTGGCATTCTTTTCTCCAGTGGACCACGGAAATCTCCACCATGAACCATCCGTCTTGGGTGGCCCAACAGAGCATGGCTCATAGTTTCATTGAGTTAAAAAAGGCGATGGTTCATGTGATCAGATTGGTTGGTTTTCTCTGACTGTGGTTTTCAGTCTATCTTCCCTGTGATGGAGAAAGATAAGAGGCTTACGGAAGCTCCCTGATGGGACTGACTGAGGGGGAAACTGGGTCTTTTTTTTGATGGGCAGGGCCATGCTCAGTAAATCTTTAATTCAATTTTCTGTTGAAGGGTGGGGCTGTGTTCCTTTCCTGAATGGGACCTTTTGAAGGCTTCACCATTGTCTTCATTACCTCCAGCATAGTCTGGCCTCAGGTCAAATAACTGGAAGGGAACACAACCCATCCCTTCAACATTTCTTACAAGTAGTACCCAAATCACAGGATTTCACAAGATTAGGAAATAAACAAATGAAAAGAACAGAGGATAGTTTTTGCTTCTATTAATCTTTGCATCAGTGGTGGTTGTAGAGATTTTGTTATTAGTATCATCACCAACAAAGCCACTATCAAGGCCACTACCAACATCATCATTTCCAGTAGGCTAACTGGAGAAGGAAATAGCAACCCACTCCAGTACTCTTGCCTGGAAAATCCCATGGACTGAGGAGTCTGGTAGGTTGTCCTACCATGGTAGGCAGTCCATGGGGTCAGAAGAGTTAGACATGATGGAGTGACTTCACTTTGCCATCCTGATGAAACTAGTGTTTGCATAGAATAGGAAGGCAGTATAAAAAAGAAAGATACCCCATTTCAAAGGCCTTGCCTTCAAGTGCCCAATATTACCAATTTCTCTGTCACTCACATAAATCAGAGGCAAGCATGAGGTTGAATCAGATAACTTATTTAGAAGACCTTGTAATATATTACCATTCCCAAGTGAAAGAAAACATTCACTAAATACATGGCTCAGGATAGTAAGTGACAAGGCAGGCCTAGGGATCAATACCTGGAATAGCACAAAGGAGCCAGGACACATCTGACCTATACTGAGTAGTGTCCCCTTCACTTTTTAAAGAGTGTGCCAGTTCTTGAGACTGCTGTCAATTGGCAAATACCCTTTTAGAAAGCTCTGCCTTGTGACTGCTTCCTACGATGAAAATAGTCAGCAGAAGTACCCATGAAAGAATTCACCAAGGCCTTACTCACAGCCCATCTGATGAAGAGACTCAGGATGACCACAATGCGATGGGAAACCTGCACTAGCCTCTGGGGAAAGGAGAGAAGGGGCCACCATCACTGTCAAGTTTCACAACTCTTTCGACTAGCAAATGAGCCACACTTGGTCACCATCATGTCTCTGCTGAAAGAACACAGACAGGAGAAAGCTTTCTTTTATATGTTTCAGTTTGTCACCACATAAGGAATCCACAATGACACCCATCATCCAAGGATTTGAAGTAATTTAACCCATTACAGGTATAAACCAAAACAGCATGAATGTCAGTGTGCTCGGAAAAGGCCACACACACTGGTTTCCCATCAACAAGGACATGTGCAATTTGAATGTGGGTCAGTGAAATACAGGTTCTGTGATGCCAGCTTCTGACTGAAACTTGTACCACTAACAAAGCAGAGGAACCAGAGTTATCTATTGAGACTAAAGGTTAGAAGGCTCTTTGAGAACATTTTAAATAGTGCACATTTCTATTAAACACTTTCCCCTCCCCTTTCAGATAAGAAAACTGACTTCACCTGAATGTTGATAAATTAATCACCACGCAGAAAAGTAGTAACATTATGTAGAAAGAGAAAGAATAGAGATCTTTCTGGCACTGCCAGGTAACAAGCACCCTCTGGCCTGCATAGGGTTTACACCCAGGAAAGTCCTCACAGCTGCAGAGGCGAAGCCATGTCAGCCTCCACGTGAGGTGTCCGAGTTGACCAGAACAGAATGTCGCTCCCAGCAAGGAAAAGCCTGGAGTCCCGGGCTGCCTCTTGCTTCACAGCAGGACTATAGACATGTGGCTTGCAATGAGATGCTTGAGCAACTCCTGAGGTAACTCAGTGGCCTTGTGAAAGGAAACATGCATGTAGAAGAAATGATGCCAAAGTCTAAAAGGCTGGGGCAGGAAAAGGAAACAGTGGCCATAAAAGAAGTTGAACTAAATACCATCCGTTTCTGTTCCAATAGGTGGATTCATGAAATGGGGGACTACATTCTTTGAGCACCACCTGTGACTTAAGTCCTTAACAAAGATTATCATACCTGATTCTCACAACATCCAAGACAGCATGCAAGATATCTCATTGTGCAAAGGAGGAGAGAGTGGAGCTTGTAAGAGAGAGCCGAGAGACTTTCAGACTCAGATATTGGAGGCTGTTTGTGGATGAAACACTAGGTATGGTCCCAGTAATATCTACAAGCAAACACATGGCCAAGAGTTACTGGAAGGGTGAAAATTTCAAGGAGAATTGACTCCTGACCTGGCAGTTACTTTCACTGTATTCCCAGGATTCTTATCACGTGTGGAAGGGGTCTGGGAAACAATGATTTACTGCTGCCAGCTACTGCAAGAGTTTCCAACCAGAATAAAAAGAAAGATCAACCCTTTGATAAGTAAACTGTCAAAATCAGTTGATTTTGAAAACTGACATTCTAAAAGTCAATGTGTCTGCAACAGAGGCACCCACAATGGACAGAGGAACATGATTAAGGACTGGAAATAGATACCACTGTCTTGTTTAATGAACTGATTCCATTAACAGTTTCTCACAGAATTAGCAAGCCGTGACCAGGGAGACACCTTAACATTGTTCTTTAGAGACCCAGGAAAGGCATTTTGACCCCATCTTCAATTATGTTAAGGGTGATAGGGAAGGAGTCCTACCCTCTGACCAGCACTTGTGGCCACACATAACATAACCTTGCTCTTGTCTAGTCGATCAGGTCAGTTGGTTCCAGATCCACTCTTCACTTGACAGTCCCTAGGCTGAGCAGTACCGGACTTTTCCATCACAGGTCCTGAAAAAGATCTGCAAGAAGATTGCCTGTGGGTAGACTGACTAGCATAACTACCGAAAAATTAAGTAACCTGGAAACACATATAGATGGGTGTCTGTGGCAGACACCCCGTTTCTCTTATGTAGGAAGCTTCCAAAATCATTGAACTCAGGAATGCGATCATGCTACCTCTGCCCATTAGACTAGGCCAAATTATATGAAAGGTAACATAAGATAGAGACTGATCTTCAGAGGTACGGCTGCCCCTACAAAATGAACCACTGGTTCATCCTGCTAAAACAAAACATCAGAGAGTAATTATGTAACATTACAGCAAAAGGCCATGACCCTTGTTTGAAGAAGGACAGTCTCAGAGAACACCTTTTTCTTTTTTCACAGCTTGGCTCAGTGGACAACTTGACGCCAACTTAACTGTTGTTAAACAGGGTTAAGTGCCAATTGGAAATTTTTTTTCCTTATTTATGCCAAGAAGATAATTAAAAATGTTTACAGAAATCCTATGAAACAGCCCAGGACCCATATTCAACTGGCTTAAATGATATCAAATGTGTAATTGTTCAGCAAGACAAAATCCTAAATTTTGTAAACGGGTGACATAGTCAAATGAAAGGAATTCAGTGTCATAACACTTCAAAGACAAAGTCACATGATTATGTTCTGCATTTATAAATCAAGACTATTCCCCAATGTTTATTCTCAAGAAGGTTTATGAACAGTGAACAATAGCAGAATATAAATGAAATAACTATCAAACAAGAAATTATAATACAAAATAAAGCATAATCAGAAGTGAAGTTCATTTCCTTTAAACTGAAATTTGCACAAAACCATTTAAAGAAAATACTGGGGAGCTACAGTAGCAAGCTTAATTGAATACAGTGAGAAGAACATGTAAAATGAAAATGTTAAGAGCGTTCAGTCTTGGCTGACAAGAGGAGCTCATGCACATCAACCGTGACTGTGTAAACTCAAGGACCAAGCCAGTCAGTCCATTCAGTTCAGAATATGCCCACTGAAAATACGTTTATTTGAAGAGTAGTTGTGAAACACAACCAAGATCACAATTAAGCAAAGTAAAAGGATTGCAATGCCCTGAAAAGGCCCACATCATTATAATGTATAATAAAATGAAAAGGAAAACACTGGGTGCTTGATTCCCTCCTGGGTTTGAAAGAAAACAACAGACAAAGAGACTGCTGTTTTCTTACTTGTAACCTGCAAGCATCACCAAATCTTTTAAGGGCCTTTTGTGCTTGAATAGAATGAACTTAAACACACACAAAATGCAAAACAGCCTTCAAAGGTGACTGAAGACCATATCCAGGTTCTGTGAATGAGCCCTGAGCCAATCAAGCCATCTGTTTACTCAATTTTAACGTTAAAATTCTCAGGATTTGTGTTCTGTTTTAAGGCAACATGTGAAGAAGGACATTCCAAAAGTTAACAAACAAATGATTTTAAACTTAGAACTATCAGTTCAGTTCAGTCACTCAGTTGTGTCTGACTCTTTGCGACCCCATGAACTGCAGCATGCCAGGCCATCCTGTCCATCACCAACTCCTGGAGTCCACCCAAACCCATGTCCATTGAGTCGATGATGCCATCCACCCATCTCATCCTCTGTCGTCCCCTTCTCCTCCTGCCCTCAATCTTTCCCAGCATCAAGGTCTTTTCCAATGAGTCAGCTCTTTGCATCAGGTGGCCAAACTATTGGAGTTTCAGCTTCAACATCAGTCCTTCCAATGAACACCCAGGACTGATCTCCTTTAGAATGGACTGGTTGGATCTCCTTGCAGTCCAAGGAACTCTCAAGAGTCTTCTCCAACACCACAGTTCAAAAGCATCAAGTCTTCTGTGCTCAGCTTTCTTTAGAGTCCAACTCTCACATCCATACATGACCACTGGAAAAACCATAGCCTTGACTAGACGGACCTTTGTTGACAAAATAATGTCTCTGCTTTTTAATATGCTGTCTAGGTTGGTCATATGGAGAAGGCGACGGCACCCCACTCCAGTACTCTTGCCTGGAAAATCCCATCGGCGGAGGAGCCTGGTAGGCTGCAGTCCATGGGGTTGTGAAGAGTCGGACATGACTGAGTGACTTCACTTTCACTTTTCACTTTCATGCATTGGAGAAAGAAATGGCAACCCACTCCAGTGTTCTTGCCTGGAGAATCCCAGGGACGGGGGAGCCTGGTGGGCTGCCGTCTGTGGGGTCACACAGAGTCAGACACGACTGAAGTGACTTTAGCAGCAGCAGCAGGTTGGTCATAACTTTCCTTCTAAGGATTAAGCGTCTTTTAATTTAATGGCTGAAGTCACCATCTGCAGTGATTTTGGAGCCCAGAAAAATAAAGTCAGCCACTGTTTCTACTGTTTCCCCATCCATTTGCCATGAAGTGATGGGAGTGGATGCCATAATCTTAGTTTTCTGAATGTTGAGCTTTAAGCCAACTTTTCACTCTCCTCTTTCACATTCATCAAGAGGCTTTTTAGTTCCTCTTCACTTTCTGCCATAAGGGTGGTGTCATCTGCATATCTGAGGTTATTGATATTTCTCCCAGCAATCTTGATTCCTGCTTGTGCTTCCTCCAGCCCAGCATTTCTCGTGATGTACTCTGCATGTAAGTTAAATAAGCAGGGTGATGATATACAGGCTTGACGTACTATTGTTAATAAAACACAAAACACCAAAGCAGCCAAGGGCTGTCAGCTCGCATAACACGGCACATGCTCCCTCAGAGACTTACTTTCTCGTTTCACAGGGAAAGTAACAGAAATATGCCAATGGTTAAGAAAGATCACAGAAATGGCCAAGATCAACATTTGAACCAATACCCGGCAATGATATATCCAGTCCAAACACCCTACAATACAAGGCAGAATCAGCTCCATGGTGACCAATGATCACCCAACTGTCCAGCACCCCCACACCATTCAGCCAACCACATGCACCCTTCCCTCACATTAAGTTGCAAACACTACAAAACATTAAGATCATTAATTGGAAGGGGGTCTCCAAGACCCACAATTAAACCAAGAAAGTCTTCAAGGTTCATCAGGCTGTTACAATAAGCCCCAACACCAAACCTGGAAGTGCCTGAGAAACCTTATCTGCCATCCACACAGGAGCCCCCAACACGTCTGTCAAGGTGTCCATTAGGACACACAATCTTCCCGAGTCTCCAAATCACACCGCAGACAGCCAAATACGAATAAAGTAACGAAAACTTACACTTTTGAGATCTCAGGAAACGGGCCACCATGATAAATCCTAACGGAGGAGTACAGTCGAAGGAAGCCCCACAGGACAGTCCAGTCAGGAGCTTAGTCTCCCTCTGGGTCTGTTGCTATGGCTTCTTCTGCAAGGTTTCCATAGCCGTGCTTCCCAGTGTCATCATTGGTGGGCCTGTGATGGTTTACGTGGTGATCGGCCGTTTTTCTCAGGTAGTTCTACTGGTGGGAAACTGTCCTATTCCCAAGGCCCAGCTCAAGTAATGGAATCTCTGCTCGTATTCCTATGTCTTTCTATATCTGTCTCCATCCCTCAATGCCTACCTCTTCAACTTAGGTCTTTTCACAGATCTTTTGCTTTGTTTCTTGTCATCTTAGATTTTGGAAAGCATGAACATTCAGTTTACCCAGGCCTTGGTCAATTATATCCCTCTCCAGGACATATGAGGACTTCATATATCTGCTGTAAAGGTCGCTAAACTTCACAGTTACTTAGAGTGAGACTGGAAGCCCACTTCTTTCCCTGGAGCATTCCTGCTCTAAATTTTTGAGTTCTACAAACAAGAAGGTGCAGCTCCCCTAGGCTTTACTACCTTGAGTGTTTAACTCCTCAGGGTGTGTGGACCCCATAGCCCCTGGTTCTCTTAGCTGGACTGCATGGTCACAAGTTGCACAGTGCTTCTAGGAAAGATGATCGAGTGCTAGCACTGTCCTTCCCATAGGAAAGATCATTTAGGAGGGTGTTTGAGGTTTCATGGTGTGCACAGTGTTATACAGCACTCCATGATGTTGCCCTATGCACTGTGATGGCCAATTTTATGTGCTAACTTGCTGGTCATGGAACATCCAAATAAATCATTATTTCTGGTTGTAACTGTGAGGGTGTTTCTGGATGAGATGAGTATTTGAATTGGTGACTTAGTAGAATAGAAGGCCTTCCCCAGTGTGGGTGGGCATCCTCCAATCTGTTGATGGCCCAAATGGGACAAAAGGCAGAAAAAGGACGAATTCTTCCCCTTTTTCTTATCTCAATGTTTCAGATAGAATATTTCTCCTCATTTTCTACTTCTCAACTAGGATTCACACCACCAGAACCCCTGATTCACAGGTCTATAGACTGGGACAGAATTCTATCACTGGCTTTCCTGGCTTTACACCATGTAGATAGGAGATTGTGAAATTTCTCAGCCTCCATAAATAGGGAACTACATTCCTCAAGATAAACCTTCTTCATATATATATATATATATTCTTCATATATAATATATATATCTTCATATATAATATATATCTTCATATATAACATATATCTTCTTCATATATAATATATATTCTTCATATATAAAAAATATATATTCTTCATATATAAAATATATACATTCTTCATATATGTAAATATACATATATATACACACACAGAGATATAAATGTACATATAAAATATCTCTTACTGGCTCTGTTTCTTTGAGTAACTCTGACTGATAAAGCTGGAAAATTGCAGACAGTTTCTCTTGTTAGATTCGGCTTCACAGTCCTCAAATAGAACTTGGAAGAAACAGCAAAATCAAATACATGAAAATTAGTTCCAAACTATCGGTGAGGAAACTAAAACACCAGAAACAGACAGCCAGATATTGGCCCAGAGGGGTTCCTTTTCCACCAGGGATTAGATGCTCTTTGAAAGTCCAGGGAAAGCTTACAGGTGAGCTCTTCTAAACCTGGGGCTGTTGGGTGAGCCTTTGACAACGATCCTGAGGGCAGGAGAGTTGTTGTAGGCCATGTCTAGTAATCAATAAATAATGATTAATCCACATGGGGAGGCACAACAAGGAAAATTGAGGCCGTTGATGTAAATCCTGTCTCATGATCTGCCACGTCTTCCCCATGTGTTACTAGGCATCTCCCTCTGAGTGGCATCAGTAGCTGTGTATATATACTGGACCCTCTCAAGCCCTGGAATGTGTTGACCACTACCACACAGGTCCTATCTTTCACATCATCAGTATCTGCTCCATCTGTGGTCACTGTTCATTCGTTTTTGTTTTTGTTTTTGCCTGTGTCACCGCACAGCTTGTGGGCTCTTAGTTCCACAACCAGGGATCAAACCAGGGCCCACAGCAGTAAAAACACTGAGATTTAGCCACTGGACCAACAGGAAAGTCCTGCTATTCATCCTTGTCTCATTTATACTTCATTCCATGTTTATGGCCTGTCTGTAGACAATAATGTCTTCTCATTTACTGTGTACAGTACACGGGCTTGAGGTATGCTGTTTGGATTCATACCATAATTACTAATCCTACCAGGTGAATATCCTTCATTGTTTTTGTGCCTCAGTTTCCTCATCAGTAGAGTGAGGATACTAATGAGAACTATGTCATCAGACTGCCATGACCCTTAGTGAGCTCATGCAAAGCATTTAGACCAGTACCTTACAGTCCTGAATGTTCATTGGAAGGACTGATGCTGAAGCTGAAACTCCAATTCTTTAGCCACCTGATGTGAAGAAATCACACACTAGACCCTGATGCTGGGAAAGATTGAAAGCGAGAAGAGAAGGGGCCGACAGAGGATGAGATGGTTGGATGGCATCAGTGATTCGATGGACATGAGTTTGGGTAAGCTTCAGGAGTTGGTGATGGACAGGGAAGTCTGGCTTGCTGCAGTCCCTGGGGTCGCAAAGAGTCGGACACGACTGAACAAGTGAAGTGAACTGAACTAACACACACTAAGTTTTCATGTAAAGTTAACTAGGACTGTGACTTTATCACCATGCATGTCTCTAGTCAAATACAATCTCCCTTCTGGAAACTTTATCATGCTAGCTTCACCAGCAAGAGTCTAATTTCTCTAATTCATTTTTTACTTACCATACATGTAACATAATCCACATCTTAGCAACATGTAGGCCAGTTCGCCAATTGTTTGTTCCATAATTATTACTTTCATCTACGTTAATGTCTGTTGACTTATTAACTCTTGCACATGTCTTCATGTATATGTCTTGTCCTTAAAAGTTTTACCACGAGTTTCCAATTCATCATCTTAGTAGCTCATTTTTCTCCTGATATAAAATAGCTCTACATACAACACAATACATATGAAGATTGACTAGTACATAAGAAGACACTGAAATCATACCTTTTGTTAAGAGATCCCCAGTGATATTCCCCACTGAGAATGTCATAAACCCCATTGTCTCCTCATTGCTTTGGCAAAAGTCACAATGTGGGTGGTATCCGATACAGGAATTGGCAAAAATGTACTGAAGATTTGGTTGACCATATCAGGCCTGTCTGTCAAGAAAAGATGCACCAGGCTGAAATGTGTGTTGCATGAGAGTTGTATGAGAGAGGAAGTTTAAAGGATTAAGGAAGAGCAAGTGCACAGGAGCAGGACTGTGAAAGAACATTGTTTTCTCAAGAAAGAGCACATAGTATGTCCTTGAGGGAGAAGACAGTCAACGATATAACATATAAAACATGAAGGGAAAGGAGATAAGTGGTCCAAGGTAAAGAATCATGTATTGGATGTGGTAAACTCCACCGAGATCCAATTCGCTTTTAAAATCTACCATTTGGGTGTCAGTGCACAGAACAGATCAAAACAGAGGGTCAGCAGAAAAGGGCACCTATGGCCACTTCACTCCAATATCATGTCAGACTTGTGCATGGACGAGCACACCATGTCTGCTGCCATGTGGAACAGGGCCTGGCTGTGGATGTGATTGTGGAAGGCAAGGACCACAGTATCACTGGAGAAGCAGTATAAGTAACCATCAACCACAAGTTAAAACAGGTCAAGCCTGTCAGGACCATCTTGAGGAGAGAATGACCCCCTCCCTGGCTGCCTGCAGCAGTGCTTGAATCAAAGTGTCAGATGCATTTTGAGTTCCAGAAGCTGCATATGGAGGCCCCAAGTGATTGGCAGTCCCTAGTGGAGCCCACCAAGGACCCCCAAGCCAGGCTTCTACCCTGCCTCCCTGAAACATGCTCTAGCCTAAGCCCTCACCACCTGGTTGAGGCCTCCAGATGTCCTAGGGGATCTATCTGCCAAGGTCATACTTCTTGTACTTGCCTTGGGGGCCTAGGATTAACCACCTCCTGGCATCCCTTCCTGGGGTCAGGTGTGGGCCTGTTACTAATACTACTTGCCTATGTGTCCAAATCTTTAATGCTCCTCCTTCTGCCAAAGTGATGAATGTCCACATTGAAGCAGTCTGCATCAGGGCTTCCACACGTGCAGGCACCCATGCACACACACACACACTGACAAAAGGTCATTCACATTCTCAACTTTATATAATATGTGCAAACCTCCTACAAAGATGTCTCCCAAAGTCTATCCACTCATGAATGGAATGAAAGTGCCTGTTTCCCTGCATTCTGAATGTTAGATTTTCCAACCATCATTGTACATATTATAGGAAATAGGCGTGTCTCAAATTCTCTGGTTTGAATGTGTTTGAAAAATATTTGGGAACAGACTGAAAAGCATTTGAATGAAAATTGTACTGGATATTCACTGCACTTCTCTAACTATCCTCTGTGGATTGCCTGATCAAGCACTTGACCCATCTATCCATTGATCAGTGTGAAGGTGTCCCTGGTAAACCCAGACTTGTGTCTGGTTCCTGTAGTGATGGCATTCCGGCTTAGGACTGTGACCTTAACCTGTGAAGGTCAGCAAACCTGTGGATCCTTAGTGTCAGTGTTGCCACCCTCCTGCTTCCCCTCATGAGATGGGCTCCATGCTGCCACAACATAGGGCTGGACCAGGGAATGCAAATTGTCGTGAGTCGTCTTCTGGGACTTGGTTCAGTCACCCAGAGTAGATCTACATCTGGAAGAGTAATGACTGCCCCAAGTTGACCCATATCACTTGTCCAAATCAGCAGAGAAACTCAGATCACACATAGCAGGAACCAGACCTTCATATCTGTGCCACAGTGGCTGGAGACCAGGAAGAAATTGTAGCCTGTGTCCCTATCCTGTGTGTCTTGGATACAGAGAGATGGAAAAATAGATTGCTGGAGGGATAAAGAGACAGAAAGAAGAATAGGGAGGCGGGAGGAAGGCTGAGAGGACACCAGCGCTGGAAGTAAGGCACAGACTAGCCTGCATTTGCCTGTGTCTGGAGGAGATTTGTACCCTAGGGGCTTCCAAGATACTCACAGACTTTCCAGTCTGAGTCCATGCTTCATCCAAGCCTCACCAGAATCCTTCCAAGCCTGGAGATCCATCCGGAATGTCATGAGATGACCACCCGTCAGTCCCAAAGTCTTGGCAGAAAGGTGCACCAAGCCTTTCAAGTCTTGGCATTCCTGGGGTGGGGAAAATAATCAGAATAAAAGGCAGAAAAGGAACCCAGAATGGGCAGGTACCTACTCATCTTTTTTTCCTATAGCTTCCTGTCACCCGCTCATTTATCTCCAAGGTGAGACCACATTCAAGGAAACAGGAGAGTAGAAGGAGGCAGGGACCCCCTGCTCTCTGAATGTGTGTGAGTGTGTGAAAGGGGCAGGTGAGCCTTAGAAATTTATGAGATCCTTGACCTCCGCCAGAATAACAGAGTTCCAAAGGTGCACACCAGGTCCACGAGGTATGTGTCCTGCTACAAAAGTGTGACTGTGTACTGAGACCCTACTTCTGAGTGCCAGGATATCCAGTGTTTCACATAGCTGCCCTGCATGATCATGTTTATCCCCACATCAATAGTTATGAGGGAGACACATACAGCCTGGCCATAAAAAGCCCTCAATAAATGGAAAAAATTATGCACATTCCTCTCAAGTCATCCCAGGTTCAAAACTCCTTGGTCTCCTATAAAACAGAAAGCATGTAAATTGATTCATTATATAATTAATACACGCTGATCCATATTCGGAGTACAAGTGAGAAGTACACCCACCACCTCCAACATCCAAATCTCAGCAAGTTTCTCTCCTGCCTGCTGACTTGGACTTGCATAGCTAAGTCTGGTAGCTCACATCTTAATGGATAAGTCATTCTTTAACATGAGTAGGTGATAATATTGAAACAAAGAAAGGTCAGCTGTAATGACTGTATAGAAGACCTTTTTCGACCTCCACATACTGAGGAACCCCTGGGGCAGGAGGTGACAAGTTGCAGCTTTGGGGATCCTTAGACCGTGATGGCAAGATGTGAGTTGCTGACACCTGCATTCTTGAACATCTTCATGAATAATTGGGGAGAGACCTGAGCCCACCAACCAGCGGGCACATCTTCAATCAGGACAGACTGTGACAGTCTCTCTTTCTTTTCCCCAGGAGAACGATTTCAATGAGCACAGGGTTTTAATGACCTCCCTAGTCCTCCCTGGAGAATCCCAGGGACGGTGGAGCCTGGTGGGCTGTCTATGGGGTCGCACAGAGTCGGACACGACTGAAGCGACTTAGCAGCAGCAGCAGCAGTCCTCCCTGACTCAGGCCCTTAGCACACCCAAGTTGTGCCGTCTCACTCCAAAGCCGCGTGTGGCGGCCATGTGAAAAAGGGTGTGCCTGTGGATGTGCTCATGGAAGGCAAGGACGATGGCTTCACCAGAGGAGCAGTATGGGTAGCCACCTACCCATGTTGGACAAGGTAAACACCTGTCTGAACCACCTGGAGGAGAGAAATAAGCACCTCCCTGGCCGCCTCCCAGAGTGCTTGAATCTAACTGGTAGACACACCTTGAATTCCAGGAGCTGGTCAAGGAGGCCCGAAGCAATTGGCAGTTCATAGTAGAGCCCTCGAAGGGCCTGGAGTCAGGCCTCAACCCTGCCTCTGTGAACCAGGCTCTAGCCTGAGCCTTCACGACTTGACTTGGGGCTGGACTGAAGACGTCCTGGGGGATCTGCTTGCATAGGCCCTCTTTCTGTTACTTCTCTTCACCTGCCTGGCATACACCCCCCCACCAGGCATTCCCACCTGGGGCCAGGAATGCACCTGTGACCCACCCAACTTGCCTGCCTGCCCAACTCCTGGATGTTCCCCACTCTGCCTATGTTCATTAGGCAGATTAAACAGTTAGTTTAAAATCCTCTGGAATCACTATTCCTGAATCATGTTGCCACTTGAATGAATATTTCACAAAATGTTGTTAGCATTCTCAGCTCTACAAAGGGTTTATAAATTTACTATTAGAAATTTTATGCAATATGTGTAGAGTTTTGATATTTTTTTAAGCACTAGTCAAAGGCAATTACTTCAGCCACTCAGTTACCTTTTCAATTCTTTTCATTCATACTCTGGTAATGATTGATATGTAGTGAATAATTCCTAATACCCAAAGGACTGGATTCTAATACAAATTGGAACAGGAGCTTTTTGCGTGCTTCCAGGTTTTTATTTCCATGAATTCTGATGGTCTCCAGAACCATTCTGGGCCACTCCTTGTATCCTCACCCAGAGCAGGAATAGGAGATACACCCCCCCATGCACATACGATATCCAGGTATTCATCTGGTATCCTCATGAATAAGTGAAAAGGATCACTTCTCCTAAGAAGATGCCAGATTACCTACCATCATTCTTACCTTAACAAGGGCAGAACTTCAGCTCTGGCCTCGAGACCCTGCCACCCACCACCTGTTATCAATGCCCAGCTTACTGAGCCCAGAATCCCACTCGTTACCTGGTGTGATGCACACAGGAGTCACATCTTCACTGATGCTGCCTGCAGTCATCACAAAGAATGACATCTACAACGGTATTTTTTCCATCATACATATTTTATTGAAAAACAACATTTTGCAAACTGAAAATATTTTAGACAGTCACTTGTTCCTCTCTGGCATGAGTGGTATGGTACATCTTCCATTTGCCAAGACTGATGAGATCAGCATAGCAACTGAAACCGTCTGTAAACAAGGCCTCTGGTTATATTTCCTACTGCAAAGGACCACAGAGAATTCACCTCAAGGACACAGATTTTGGTAAAATATAAGCAAACTGGATGGTGAACAGTGGCTCCTACTTATTCCTCGTGCATGAGGTGCCATTGGCACAAGTTCCACTGAAGGAAATTCCCTGTGGCCTGAGTTTGGCCCAGGGTATGGCAATCACAATTTGTGGGGGACAGACACCTTCAGGGACCTGGTATCTCATGTTAGGGTACTGCAGGGAAATATAAAGTTACATAAGAAACAAAGTTTTAATTTTCCCCATTGAAAACTGACAGCAGGCCTTCACCCATCCCTTTGTTTTAGAGGGTTAACTTTGCAAAACGTGTCAGTTCTGTCTTTGCCTCTTTATATGTGTGGAAATCGTTTAAAAAGCTCAATAAGACTCTTGCCAATTTGAATGCTCCTTGAGCTTCCTTGGTGGCTCAGAGGTTAAAGCGTCTGCCTCCAATGCGGGAGACCCAGGTTCCACCCCTGGGTCGGGAAGATCCCCTGGAGAAGGAAATGGTAACCCACTCCAGTATTCTTGCCTGGAGAAGCCCATGGACGGAGAAACCTGGTAGGCTACAGTCCACAGGGTCGCAAAGAGTCGGACACGACTGAGCAACTTCACTATGTCACTATTAAGGACCTGGCAGGAAAATCCTTGCAAAGGGGGAGAGCTAGGTAAGGAAAGAACAACTTAAGCAGTTGAAACTAGAAACTGCTAGAGCTTCTGGGCACTCAGAGAAAGAAATAACCATTAAAGCAGTGAACAAGAGTCAATAAAGCTGCAGGAGAAGATCATGAAAAGGTGAGGGAAAGTAGCAACTCAGAAGGATTACAGCATTTGCAGAAGCAAGAGGTGTTCCTTCTCCGAACTTCCTCAGGTTGTATTTTTATGCAACAGTATAAAACATTATAAACAACATTAAACAGTGCACAGAAAGAACAGTGGTAGCAAAATCATCTCCTGGCAGAGAGGCCCACAATTCACTAGGAAAATGAAATGTGAAGACCTGATCCCAGGCAAAGCCTCACCTTCAACACAGGTCCACATCCACTCACTTCACACCTATGCATTTGCTTTTCTATCTTCTATATCACAGTTATGGCCACCCAATGGTAGTGTGAGGGAACAGGGCTACAAGACAGGAGACAGAGCCCTGAACCCAGAATGTCTATCACTTGTTGCACACCAAAGGTCCTTGTACTCACCACTGTCAGTCTTTCCTTATACTCTCAGAAGCTCCTCCTCATACCCCTGCTGGGCTCAAATTTACCTATCAAGAGCAAGCCTTAAATGGGGGAACCACTGGACCCTTTCCCTTCCCAAACTGAGCTCTCCTTTCCTCTCATCCTTCCTGTAGCGCAACACCACAAAAAATGCATAACCGCCACTCCACTGTTGTACTAAAAACAACTTCTTCCTAGAGAGTGCAGTGGGTTCCCCTGAGGAAATGTCACCCTCACCAACAGGAAGACCCAAATGGAAGAGAAGCCACCACCAAGCAGAAAGGCTTTTTAGCAGATAAACAGATGGAGAGACAGCTACAGCCTGGGGGTGTAGCCCTCTCCAGCAAAAGGAAAACAAGGTCTTCATCCTCCAGTCCTCACAAATGAGTCAGTCATTTTCTGGTCCTCCAGGCTCATTGGCACATGCCCCCAAGGAAACAAATGGCCCGAATTAAGGACAGCTCATTGACAAGACCAACCTGACCTCATTTTTCCAACCAATGTGCATAGTGTGCTCAATGGAAGAGTGCCGAAAGAGATCGCAGAAAGTTCAAACCACACATCCACACATAGAGCTGAGACACCTCATGATTCACAGTATGGCCTTGCTCTGCACAATGGCACAGACTTTTGACAACTGCCGACTCTCAACTTCTGCCCCAGAGCCTACATTACCCATGGTGTTTGTGGCACAGAAGTCTGATTCAGGCCAGAGGTACCTTACCATCCAAACACAACATTTCCCATAACCCTTGCTTTAGAGAAGTCTGACTCAAGCCAGGGCCGGCTCACACCAAGAACCCCTCGTTTCGAATGCCCTTTGTGGCACTGAAGTCTGGCTCAGAAGAGCTAACTTACCATCTGGATCCAACATTTCCCATGGCTCTTGCGTTAGAGAAGTCTGACCCGGGCCAGAATAAATTTATGCTCTGAACCCCACATTCCCTATGCCATTTGAGACACAAAGTATGACTCAGGCCAGAGCCAATTTACCACCCAGACCCAACATTTTCCATGTCCCTTGTGGCACAGAAGTTTGATTCAGGCCAGAAGTAAGCTCCTTGCAGCAGAGAAGTCTGACTAGGGCAAGAGCCTATTTATCACCTAGACCCAACATTTCCCATGACCCTTACCTTAGTGAAGTCTGACTCAGGCCAGAGTTGACTTACTACCTTGACCAAACAATTCTAATACCCTTTGTGGCACAGAAGTTTGACTTAGTCCACAGCACACCTACCACCTGGATCCAACATTTCTAGGACTCTTGCTTTAGAGAAGTCTGACTCAGGACAGAGCCATTTGATGCTTAGGACCAAACATTTTCCATGCCCCTTGGTGACACAACACATGCCTCAGGCTAGAGCCAACTTTCTTCCCAGACCCAGTATTTCCCGTGACCCTCTGTGACAGAGTAGTCTGATCCATGGCTGGTGCCAGCTTACCACCCAGACCCAAATTTCCCCAAGCCCCATGGGACACAGAATTCTGACAACAGGCCTCAGCCAATTTTTGCCCTGGAGCTAACATTCACCATGCCTAAATGCTACCATTGCCACTCTGGGCCTTCTTTAGGATTTTGCAAGCCACCTGTGATGTGTGAGCTTTGAAGGAAGTAGTGTCTGGCTGGTATATCAGTAGAACATACCAAGAATAGCCTGTTAATTTCAGCTCTCTTTACTACACACAGGGACATCTCAACAGGAAAGCTGAGCTGAACCAAGTACAGTCAAGATCAGTGTGCACCTCCCAGGAGACTCCCTCAGATTACTCTTCTAGGCCACAGTATAGGAGGGGCAGTGGCCACCTTTCCTGAGCTGCTTTTCAGAGCCTAAGGCAGTGCACACACCGAAGCGGGAACACAAGAACTTATCTAACAGTGGCATCCAAAAGTCTGAGGAATGCTGTAAAGTAGGGTAAAACACCCATTATAAAAGTCTCACCTGTACCAGAAGGCAATCTATTCTCATGTCTCACTCAAGGATGTGCATTTCTATCATCAGTCCTCATGCTCTGCTGATCCCAGGCATGGATGTTGAAGGGGAAGAAAACAATTCTTTGAATACAAGAAGCTTCTCATATCTTTCACACCACAGTCCCTTGTCCTTAATCATTATGAGCGGCTGCATCCAGTGCTGCTCTTCCCCACCTCTGCCCATCTGCAACCATCAGGCCTCAGGAGGAAGGACCATGGTCTATATGCCATTCCATCTTTCCTGATCAGAGAGGCTCCTGCCCTGGTGTGACCCTGTAACGTCTATAAGCCTCTCTGTAAAAGAAGAGACAATCAAACTGGCTGGCCAAGCAGCCATGAAATCCATTTAGTTCCACATGTATTCTCCCCAATTTGGGGAGCATTTTACTTACCAGTTATTTCTACTACTGTAAAAACACACTGTGTCACCCCCAGATAGCCATATTGACTGGAAATGAAGAGGAGATGGGGGTGTTGGTAACCCCCGACTTTTCAAGCAAGAAAATGTTAGTTAAGAAGGCTTCTCGAAGCTTAGTAATTAACATCACAAGATATGGGGCCCGCTAAACCCAACACTAACACCCTTCTACACCATTTGTGGGGGGCGAGGGGCTCTGTCACCATGGCAATGTAAGAATCCATTTTATACTGCAAATGTCCCCTGCAAAAGAGAGCATTATCTATTTCTTACAAATAGTGCACAAATAAGAGGAATTGAAAAGATTGTGAAATAAACCAATGAAAAGAACTGAGGATAGTTCTTGCTTCTGTTAATCTTCGTATAATCAGTGGTTGTGGTGGTTTTCTTATTAGTATAATCACCACGAAAACCACTATCATGGCCACCACCACCATCATCATTTCCAGTAGGCTAACACGCCTCTCAAAATGACTGCTGCTGTCCTGATGAAACTAGTATTACAGGAAAGCAGTATTAAGAGAAAGATACCCCATTTCAAAGGCCATGCCTTCAAGTGCCCAATATTACCCATTTCTCTGCAACCACATAAGTCAGGGGAGAGGGTGAGCTTCATACAGATAACATATTTGGAAGACCTTGTAGTACATTACCATTTCCACCCGAGAGAAAACATTCATCCATTGAGCTTGACAGAGATAACTTCGATTGAAGACTTTAGATTGAAGACATTACCATTGCCACCAGAGAGAAAACAATCATCGAATATATGCCTCAGAAGGCTAAGTGACAAGGCAGGCCTAGGGATCAACACCTGGAATAGCACAGAGGAGCCAGGTCACATCTGACCTATACTAAGTAGTGTCCCTTTTTCGTGCTTAAGAGTGCGAGTTCTTGACGGTCGGGCCGGCCCGAGGGCGCCTGCGCGCTGAGGCGGAATGCGCGGTGCGGCAGGCCAGATGCAGCGGGCGCTTGAGGCGGGGCGACCGCGGCGGTTTCGCTGGAGCGCGGGACGGCGGGGCCACGGCGGCAGAAGATGGCGGAGCTCGGCGAGAAGTACTGCGTGTACTGCCTGGCTGACATGAGCTCGCTGTGCTTCCGCTGCACCGAGTGCCAGGACATGGAGCTGTGTCCCGAGTGCTTCTCCGCTGGCGCTGAGATCGGCCACCACCGCCCCTACCACGGTTACCAGCTGGTGGAAGGCAGGCGCTTCACGCTCTGGGGGCCCGAGGCCGAGGGCGGCTGGACCGGCCACGAGGAGCAGCTGCTGCTGGATGCCATCGAGCAGTTCGGCTTCGGGAACTGGGAGGACATGGCAGCTCACATCGGCGCTTCCCGGACCCCCCAGGAAGTGATGGAGCATTACATAAGCGTGTACATCGACGGAAACCTGGGGAAGGCCTGCATCCCCGACACCATCCCCAACCGGGTGACCGACCACACCTGCCCCAGTGGGGGCCCCCTCTATCCCAGCCTCACCACCCCCTTGCCTCCCCTAGACATCTTGGTGGCCGAGCAGCAGCAGCTGGGCTACATGCCGCTGCGGGACGAATACGAGATAGAGTACGATCAGGACGCCGAGACGCTTATCAGCGAGCTCTCGGTCAACTATGACGACGACGATGTGGAGATCGAGCTGAAGCATGCGCACGTGGACATGTACGTGCGCAAGCTATGCGAGCGGCAGCGGCGCAAGAACATCGCCCGCGACTACAACCTGGTGCGCGCCTTCCTGGGCAAGGACGAGAAGGAGAAGGAGCTGGCGGCGCGGCGCAAGGTCACCAAGGAGGAGAAGGAGCTGCGGCTGAAGCTGCAGCCGCTCTACCAGTTCATGTCGTGCAAGGAGTTCGACGACCTGTTCGAGAACATGCACAAGGAAAAGATGCTGCGCGCCAAGATCCGCGAGCTGCAGCGCTACCGGCGCAACGGCATCACCAAGATGGAGGAGTCGGCCAAGTACGAGGCGGCCCGGCACAAGCGCAAGAAGCGCAAGAACAAGGCTGCGACGGCCACGGGGGGCGCCAAGCGCGGCAAGGAGGACGGCCGGGAAGGCGAGTTCTCGGCCATCGAGCACCTGCCGGGCTTCGAGCTCCTGTCCAACCGCGAGAAGGTGCTGTGCAGCTCGCTGAACCTGAGCCCTGCGCGCTACATGACCGTGAAGACCATCATCATCAAGGACAACCTGCAGAAGCGCCAGGGCATCCCCTCCAAGAGCCGTCTGCCCAGCTACCTGGACAAAGTCCTCAAGGAAAGGATCATGAACTTCCTCACCGAGAGCGGGTGGATATCCAGGTGCGCCTGAAGCCCGCCGCCCAGAGCGCCTGGGACAGACGAACGGATGGCTGGATGCGAAGGGGACAAAAAAAGCTTTGTGAGCCAAAACTAAACGGGTTGGGAGGGAGGGGGAGAGGAAACGCTTTTCCGGCTACCCCCCCACCCCACCGCTCATTGTTGTTCTTTTTTCAAAAAAAACAAATCGAGTTCTTTTTTTAGGGTGTCAGTTCTTTTTATGGTCCTCTGAAGAAGCAATAGCAACAGTCGGATCAAGGGGAAGACAAAACCCGTGTATATTTTAACTGAATCCCTAAACGTAGTACTTTAAGATGACGATTTGCCTTTAAGTGTTCAGTGCTGAGCATATGATGATGAGATTGGGAAATTTCCTTTTTTTTTTTTTTTTTGTTGCTTCCCAGTGGTACAGGACTGTGAGATGGGCGGAGAGGAACCCTTCCCTGCCGGCCGCCGACTCACCCCCATGACCTGAGCTCTGCCGCGGCTGCCTTCCGTGTTGGGCAGGTGGCACTTTAGGCTGAGGGTGCTGGGCCAGGCAGAAGAGGCTGGGGAGAGGTGGGACGGGCATCTGTAGGGACTCACCAGGAGGAATCTGGTGTTGAACGGTTTGGCCAAACTGAGCTTCCCCACGACGGCTGACGGTGGCACTTTGAGGGAGCTCACCTCGGTGTCTGGGGCAGGGAAGGGGGATGCGGGGCCCAGCCCAGACTGGCAGAACGCGGGGCCTCCTCCCCTGGGGCATTCTTACTGCGCTTGGAACGTGGCTGTGCGTTTTACTTGAAAGAACTCATTTTATTTTTTTATTTTTATTTTTTTATTGGAGGCTAATTACTTTACAATATTATATTGGTTGGTTTTGCCATACATTGACATGAATCCGCCCCGGGTGTACATGTGTTCCCCTTCTTGAACCCCCCCTCCCACCTCCCTCCTCCCCATATCCTCCCTCCGGGTCATCCCCGTGCACCAGCCCCAAGCATCCTGTATCATGCGTCGAACCTGGACTGGTGATTCATTTCACATATGATAATATACATGCTTCAATGCCATTCTCCAAAATCATCCCACCCTCACCCTCTCCCACAGAGTCCCGAAGACTGTTCTATACACCTGAAGTTCACCAAGAGTTGAGAGTTCCGGGTTTTGGGTCAGCTCCTTCCAGAGTTCTCACCCCAGTGGCAAGCTCCTCTTTCTCTGAGACTGGCCACGTTTCTTAGCTTGTGTGGTGTCAGGCGCTGGGCTAGGCGAGAGGGACCACTGTGGCCTGGAGGCCTGGGCACTGCTTCTCTGGGCCGCCGCCTTAAGCCAGACTCCTGCGTGGATCTGCCCAGGCTGGTTCAGAGAGGCTCTCAGGGGCACCCTTTCGTAACGGGCACAGTGCCTTCACGCGGGAACCTGAGGAGTCGTGTGTCTTCCAGCTGCCTGGGGTTCTCATGTCCAAGGCCCTGCTGTAGAGTCAGTGGAGTGGCCAGACCCCAGTGCTCCTCTGGTCGTCCTGGGACGCATCCTGCCTCTAATCCCTTGGAGCTACCAGACTGTTTACCTCCCAGAATGCTTGGGCTTGAAGTTACATTAAAGTGAAGGTATTTGAGAGAGAAAAGAAGAAAAAGAGAAACCTCATCATTTCCAATGACGGCTTAATTATGGTGCCTTTTCCTTTCACATCCTTCTGTCTGCCCCTTAGGGTGAATTTCCAGCATTAAATATACACTTCAAGTATACAGGGGGCTTCCCTGGTGACTCAGATGGTAAAGAACCCAGCTGCAATGCAGGAGACCTGGGTTCAATCCCTGGGTCGGGAACATCTCCTGGAGAAGGGAATGGCAACCCATTCCAGTTTTCTTGCCTTGGAGAACCCCTACGGACAGAGGAGCCTTGGCGGGCCACTGTCCACAAAGTCGCAAAGAGTTGGACGCGACTGAGTGCCTGACGCTCAAACACATCGTCCGTGGCTTTAGTTGTAAACCGCATTGCATGCTGGCAGAGCAGCACTCCCCGCGACCTGACCGTAAGCAGTGGGCGGTGGTGTCACCCCGCAGGGTAACCACGGCTGACGACAGCGTGGACACGGTCTGCGCCGAGCAGAGGCGGAGACGGTGCTACATCCTTCCAGGGGTTCTCAGCGAGGGTTCCTGGAGCAGCAGCGCAGCATCCCCGGGGGAACCCGCTGGCCCTTCAGGGACTTGGGCCCGCCCAGGCCTTGGACGCGCGGGGCAGGGCCTCGCAGGTCACTGGGACCCGTGCTGAAGTCTGAGAACTGTGGGCTTTAGCTGCTCTGGTGTCACCGATTTTCTACATCAGATAGATTCCTAGTTCGGTGAGGTTTTAAATTTAAGTCTTATTTTTATATAAATGACTGCCAGACTTTCACTAAGCTTGAGAAACAAAAGCTCCCTGTAAAATGTGTGTGGCCCTGGCCAAGAGCTTTCAAACGAGAAGTTCTGTGCTTAAGCAGGTTGTCAGTGTGTGTGTCTCTTCTCGATGGTATGAAGAATTTATTTAGGCTTGACTGTTTTTAAACACCATATGTTCCGTTCCGTCGCTCAGTTGTGTCCGACTCTTTGCGACCCGTGGACTCGGCTTCTCTGTCCATGGGATTCTCCAGGCAAGAATACTGGAGTGGGTTACCATTTCCTTCTCCAGGGGATCTTCCCGACCCAGGGATCGAACCCTGGTCTCCCGCATTGGAGGCAGACGCTTTAACCTCTGAGCCACCAGGGAAGCCCTTAATGAATGTATAATTTATGTTAAAAGTGTGAACCCTCTGTTACAAGGGAAAAGTAATTTTATGATTGGCTGCCTCTTTCCCCATTAACTCCAGCTATTACTGTCACATTAGTCCCGCCCCTACTGTTTGCTCAGAGCCTTTAAATTTCTGTATTTAATTCTTAATGATAAACAAGTCACTATAATCCCATGGAATTCCGTTCCGTCGCTCAGTCGTGTCCGACACTTTGCGACCCCGTGGACTGTAGCCTACCAGGCTTCTCCGTCCATGGGATTCTCCGTCCATGGGATTCTCCGTCCATGGGATTCTCCAGGCAAGAATAATGGAGTGGGTTACCGTTTCCTTCTCCAGGGGATCTTCCCGACCCAGGGATCGAACCCAGGTCTCCCGCATTGGAGGCAGACGCTTTAACCTCTGAGCCACCAGGGAATTCCCCATGGAATTAGGTCTTTTCAAAACTGAAACTCTCTCTAGTCACAGAAGATAATCAGCTGTTCAGAATGATGCTCTGGATGGCCAGCATTCCGAGAATGTATTCAGACCGAAACTGTGCCTGCCGCCTCTTTTTTCCCCTTTTACACATTAAACAGGTTGAGAACCAAAAAAAAAAAAAAAAACCGTGCGAGTTCTTGAGACTGCTGCCAATTGGAAAAACACCCTTTTCAAATCCTCTGCCTTGTGACTGCTTCCTAAGATGCTAATAGTCAGCAGAAGAACCCATGAAACAATTCACTGAGGCCTTCCCCACAGCCCCTCCAACGAAGAGAATCAGGAAGACTGTGATGCGGTGGGCAGCCAGCACAAGCCTGTGTGGGAAGGAGAGAATGGGCCACAGTTATTGTTAAGTTTCAAGACTCTTTTGACTAGCAAATGAGCCAGTCTTGGACACCACCATGTCTCTCGGTGAAGGAACACTACTTAGGAGAAAGCTTTCTTAAGAGAAAGTATTATATGTTTCAGTTTGTCGCCACATGAGGAATCCACAATGACACCTATCATCCAAGGATTTAATGTAATTTAACTTACTACAGGTATAAACCAAAAGAGAATGAATATAAATGTGCTGGAAAAGGTCACACACTCTAGTTTCCCATCAAAAAGGAATGTGCAATTTGAATGTGGGTAGGTGAAATTCAGGTTCTGTGATGCCAGCTTCTGACTGAAACTTGTATCACTAATAAAGCAGAGGAACCATAGTTATCTATTGAGACTGAAGGTTGAAAGACTCTCTGAGAGTGTGTGTGCTCAGTCATGTTCGAGTCTTAACAACCCCATGGACTGTAGCCTGCCAGGCTTCTCTGTCCATGGGATTTTCCAGGCAAGAATATTGGAGTTGGTTGCCATTTCCTCCAAGGAGTCTTTCCAGCCCAGGGATTGAACCCATGTCTCCTGCATCCCCTGCATTGGCAGGCAGATTCTTTACCACTGCACCACCTTAAAAGCACCTTGTTAATGATGTTTTAGCTAAATAAGGGGAGACTGAGTAATGGTCTAAAAACTTAAAGTTAGATCAGTTTGATTTTTTAAATCTCTTGCAATTTTAAACGGACTTGACCTACACTTAATTTTTTTTCTAAAATAAAGCATATTTTAAAGAAAATATTTTTATATGAATTTGTACTTCAGTATAAGTAGTATTTGGCAAAGAGTGGTTTTCCTACGTATGGCCCATTGTAAAGGTATCAGAATGGTATGTGTGTTGTAACTTTCTCTACAGAGAAGTAAATTGCTTTGATTTTTTTTAAATGACTTATTTTTTCTTAGATTATTTAAAGTGTGTAGTATGTGTAAATATAAATATATTACATCTGGATTTATATACCAAATACGTAAAACCAAAATATACCAGATTTTGGAATGCAGCCTGTACATTTTGAAAAACATGTTTCATCTGCATCTTTCTAAATTCCATATATATGTGTTAGTATATTGTATTGGTGTGAGGGTGAGTGTGAGATGGTTTGGGAGAATGGCATTGAAACATGTATATTATCATATATGAAACGAATCGCCAGTTCAGGGTCAATGCCTGTTACAGGATGCTCGGGGCTGGTTTGCAGGGATGACCCAGAGGAAGGATAAGGGGAGGAGGGAGGTGGGAGGGGGGTTCGGGAGGGGGAACTCATGTGCACCCGGGGCGGATTCATGTCAATATATGGCAAAACAAACCAATACAATATTGTAAAATAATTAGCCTCCAATAAAAGTA
Source organism: Moschus berezovskii (assembly GCF_049115385.1). Classification (NCBI taxonomy): domain Eukaryota; kingdom Metazoa; phylum Chordata; class Mammalia; order Artiodactyla; family Moschidae; genus Moschus; species Moschus berezovskii. Next base: position 125,867,564 of record NC_142488.1, on the reverse strand, counting down.
AAAGAAAAACATGTTTCATGACATCAGTTAAATACTTGGAATTTGGTACTTGAGAAACTGTGTGTAGATTGTTTGTAAGTAGTTATTTTATTCAAACAGAGGAACAAATGTATGTTATTTTGTTGTATTTCTTAATTTAAATAAAATATTTAATATGCTATTTTTTTAAAAAAAGGCTCTCTGAGAATATTTTAAATAGTTGAGGGTGTCAAGCTCAAAGATGATAGTAAGAGAGAGCCGAGAGACTTTCAGACTCAGATACTGGAGGCAGTTTGTGGATGCAACACGAGGTATGGTCCCAGTAATGTCTGCAACAAACACATGGCCACAAATTGCTGGAAGGGTGAAAATTTCAAGGAGCATTCACTCCTGACTTGATAATTACTTCCACTATATTCCCAGGATCCTTATCACGTATGGAACTGGTCTGGGAAACCACCATTGACCACAACCCACTTGGTCCACAGGTCCCATTTTACTCTTTTTTATAGACAGAAATGTTTTCAATTAACTTCAGATCCATATTATCATACTAGGAAAAAAGGCACCCAAGCAGCACACATTCCAAATTCATGAGGTTTATTTTCAACAGGCTGATCCAGTCCATCTGTCTGCTCCCAGCTACTGCAAGAGTTTTCAACAAGAATATAAAAAGAGATCAACCCTTTGATGGTAAACTGTCAAAATCAGCAAAATCAGGTGATTTTGAAAACAGACATTCTAAAAGTCAATGTGTCTGCAACAGATGCACCCACAATGAACAGAGGAACATTGTTAAGGACTGGAAAAAGATACCACTGTCTTGTTTAATGAACTGATTCCATTAACAGTCTCTACCACAGAATTAGTAAGCCATGTCCAGGGAGAGACCTTGACATTGTTCTTTTAGGGACCCAGGAAAGGCATTTCGATGCCATCTTCAATTATGGTTCAGGTGACAGGGGGAAAGTCCTACCCTCTGCCCAGCACATTTGGCCCCACATAACATCAGCTTGCTTTTACTTTTCCAGTCAGTCAGGTCAGTTCGTTCCAGATCTGCTCTTCACTTGACAGTCCCCTAGGCTGACCAGTACTGGACTTTTCCATCACAGGTTCTGAAGGAGATCTGCAAGAAGATTGCCTGTTGGTAGACAGACTAGCACAACTGCAGGAAAATTATGTAACTTGGAACTGCATAAACTTGGGGGCCTATGGCTAAAATGCTGTTTCCCTTATGTAGTGAAGCTCCTCAAAACACTGAGCCTGGGAAACCCATGATGCTGCATACGCCCATTAGACTAGGCCAAATGTTATGAAAGGTAACATAAGAGAGATACTGATCTTCAGAGGTATGGCTGCCCTTCAAAATGAACTAATGTTTCATCCTGCTTTCAACAAACATCACACAGTAATTACGTAACATTACAGTGAAAGGCTATGACATTTATTGAAGAAGAGCCATCCCAGGGAACACCTTTTTCTCTTTTTTCAGAGCTTTGACAAGTAGACAGGTTAATGCCAGTCACTGTTGGTAAAAAAAAAAAAAAAAAGGGTTAAAAAGCCAATGATAACCCTGTATACGAGACAGCAAAAGAGACACAGATGTATAGAACAGTCTTTGGGACTCTGTGGGAGAGGGTGAGGGTGGGATGGTTTGGGAGAATGGCATTGAAACATGTATATTATCATATGTGAAACGAATCGCCAGTTCAGGGTCGATGCATGTTACAGGATGCTTGGGGCTGGTATGTGGGGATGACCCAGAGGGAGGATAAGGGGAGGAGGGAGGTGGGAGGGGGGTTCGGGAGGAGGAACTCATGTACACCCGGGGCGGATTCATGTCAATGTATGGCAAAAAAAAAAAAAAAAGCCAATGGGAATGATTTTTTCCTTATTTCTGCAAAGGAGATAAAGAAAAACTTTTATGAAGAAAGAAAGCTTATGTTCAGTTCAGTTCAGTCGCTCAGTCGTGTCCGACTCTCCGCGACCCCATGAATCACAGCACGCCAGGCCTCCCTGTCCATCACCAACTCCCGGAGTTCACTCAAACTCATGTCCACAGAGTTGGTTATGTGGGGCCAAATGTGCTGGGCAGAGGCTAGGACTTTTCCCTGTCACCTGAACCATAATTGAAGATGGCATCAAAATGCCTTTCCTGGGTCCCTAAAAGAACAATGTCAAGGTCTCTCCCTGGACACGGCTTGCTAATTCTGTGGTAGAGACTGTTAATGAAATCAGTTCATTAAACAAGAAAGTGGTATCTTTTTCCAGTCCTTAACCATGTTCCTCTGTTCATTGTGGGTGCATCTGTTGCAGAGATCTTATGAAACAGCCCAAGACCCATATTCAACTGGGCTAAATGATATCCAGTGTGTAATTTTTCAGCAAAACAAAATCCTAAATATTGTACCTAGATGACATAGTCAGATGAAATGCATTCAGTGTCATAACACATCAAAGCAAAGTCACATGACTACTTTCTACATTTAAAAATCAAGACTATTCCCCAATATTTATTATCAAGGAGGTTTATGAAGAGGGAACAACACAAGAATATAAACAAAGTAACTCTATCAAGGAAGAAATTATGATGCAAAATAAAACAAAATCAGAGGTGAGTTCATTTCCTGTAAATTGAAATTTGCACAAAACCATTTTTAAAAAATTCTGGGGAGTCTCAGGTACAAACTTAATTGAATAAAGTGGGGTGAACATGTAAAATTAAAATGTTAAGAGAGTCCAGTTCTGGCTGACAAGAGGAGCTCAAGTACATCCACAGAGACTGTGCAAACTCAAGCACCCAGCCAGTCCATTCAATTCAGAATATGCCCATTGAAAATACATCTATTCGAAGAGTAGTTGTGAAACATGACCAAGATCACAATTAAGCAAAGTAAAACGATTCCAATGCCCTGAAAAAGCACACACCATTATAATGTACAATAAAAGGAAAAAGAAAACACTGGATGCTTGATTCCCTTCTGGGTCTGAAAGAAAGCAACAGCCCAAGAGACGGCTGTTTTCTTATTTGTAACCTGCAAACATCACCGAATCTTTTAAGGGCTATTTGTGCTTGAATCTTAAACACACACAAAATGCAAAACAGCCTTCCAAGGTGACTGAAGACCATGTCCAAGTTCCGTGAATGAGCCCCGAGCCAATCAAGCCATATGTTTATTCAATTTTCACGTTAAAATTCTCAGGATTTGTGTTCTGTTTCAAGGCAACACGTGAGCAAGAGCATTCCGAAAGTTAACCAACGAATGACATTAAACTTAAAGCCATGTTGTTAAATAAAACACAAAACACCAAGGCAGTGAAGGGCTATCATCTAACGTAACACTGCACACGCTCACTCAGAGATTTACTTTCTCGTTTCACGTGGAAAATAACAAAAACACCCTCAATGGTTAAGAAAGGTCACAAAATGGCCAACATCAACATTTGAACCAACCTGGCAATGATATATCCACCCGAAACTTGCAACAATACAAGCTGAATCAGCTCCATGGAGACAAAAGTAACCCAACTGTCCGGCACCCCCACACCACCCAACCACCTGCACCCGCCCTTTCCTCACAGTAAGCCACAAACACTACAAAACATTAAGACCATGAATGGGAAGGGGGTATCCGAGACCCACAATTAAACAAAGAAAATCTTCTCCAAGTTTCATCGGGCCGTTACAATAACAGCAAATACCAAACCCGGAAGTGCCTGAGAGACTTTCTCTGCCATCCACCCAGAAACCGACCAAAACGTCTGTCAAGGTGTCCATTACGACACACCATCTACCGGACTCTCCAAATCACACTGCAGACAGCCAAATATGAATAAAATAAGTAAAACGTGCGCTTTTGAGATCTCGGGAAAGGAAGCCGCCACGTCAAATCCTAACTGAGGAGAAAGGTGGACAGAAACCCCACAGGACAATCCAGAAAGTCGGGAGCTCAGTCTGGCGCTTATTAACACGCTAAGGCTTCTCCTGCAACTTTTCCACGGCCCCGGCTCCCAACGTCCTCATTGGTGGGTCTCTGATGATTGACGGGCAGACTGGCCATTCCTCTCACTTAGGTCTTCTGGTGGGAAACTGTCCATTTCTCAAGGCCCAGCTGAAGTAATGAAATCTCTGCTCCTATTCCTCTGTCTTTCTATATGTGTGTCCATCCCTCAGTGCCTAGCTCTACTTCTTGGTTCTTTATCTAGGTCTTTTTCTTTGTTTCTTCTCACCTTAGACTTTGGAAATCGTGTGCATTCAGTTTACCCAGGCCTAAGACAATTACCTCCCCTTCCAGGAAGCCATCCAAGATTTACTCCTTCCAGGCATAATGTGAGATCTTCATAGTTGATGGAGATATATCAGAACAGAGATGCAGGGGAATTGTTTATGAACTCTGGGATCAGACAGCAGTGGGCTGGGCACAGTGTGAAGGAACCAAGGTTTGCACTTGGAAATTTGGCAAGTCAGTTCAGGTTGCAGACATTTTGGGAAGGCCATGGAACACTGACATCAGGCTAACTCATAGAAACCTCCTAGGATTGGTACCACTCTTCTCAAGATTTTCATATCCTTTCCTGCTTTTCTGTCTGTGAAAATGTTGTCCTCCCTACAATGCCCAGGCAAAAATCACTTCCCTATCCCTTTTCCTGAAATCATGTTCCCAGCCCAACCACAAGAACCGTTATTTATCCTGTTGCTATAGGAAGAGATATATGCGGAATTCATATCTCTGATGCAAAGGTTGCTAAACTTCACAGATATTCAGAGTGGGACTGGAAGCCCACTGCTTGCCCTGGATGCCTCCTGAGAGATTTCGGAACCTGCCGTCCATTGTGGGTTGTACAAACAAGAAGGTGCAGCTCCACTAGGCTTGACTACCTTGTGTGTTTAACTCATCTACCCTCTTACAGGGTGTGTGGATCACATAACCCATGGATCCCTTAACTGGATTGCATTCTCATAAGTTGCACAGGGCTCCTAGGAAAGATGATCTAATGGTAGCACTGTCCTTCCCATGGGAAAGATCAGTTAGGAGGGTGTTTGAGACCTCATGGTGTGAACAGTGTTATGCAGCACTCCATGATGTTGCCCTACTCACTATGATGGCTAATTTTATGTGCCAACTTGACTGGTCATTGAACGTCCAAATTAAACACTATTTCTGGTTGTATCTGTGAGGGTGTTTCTAGATGAGATGAGCATTTCAATCGGTGACTTAGTAAAATGGAAGGCCTTCTCCAATGTGGGTGGGCATCATCCAATCCTGTTGAGGGCCCAAATGGAACAAAAGGCAGAGAAAGGAAGAATTCTTCCCCTTTTTCCTAACTCATTGCTTGAGATAGAACATTTCCCATTTTCCCATTCTCTTCAGCTAGGATCCACACCACCAGACCCCCTGGTTCATAGGCCTACAGACTGGGAATAAATTATATCACTGGCTTTCCTGGCTTTACAGGAGATTGTAGAATTTCTAAGCCTCCATAAATAGGGAACTAAATGCCTCAAGACAAAACTTTTTCATATATGTAAAGAAATATATATATATACTTAAAAGTAGAAATACCCAAACACATACACACACACGTGATGGTGTGATCAATCACCTAGAGTCAGACATCCTGGAATGTGAAGTCAAGTAGGCCTTAGGAAGCATCACTATGAACAAAGCTAGTGGAGGTGATGGAATTCAAGTTGAGCTATTTCAAACCCTAAAAGATGATGCTGGGAAAGTGCTGCACTCAATATGCCAGCAAATTTGGAAAACTCAGCAGTGGCCACAGGACTGGAAAAGGTCAGTTTTCATTCCAATCCCAAATAAAGGCAATGCCAAAGAATGCTCAAACTACTGCACAATTGCACTCATCTCACATGCTAGTAAAGTGATGCTTAAAATTCTCCAAGCCAGGCTTCAGCAATCCATGAACCATGAACTTCCAGATGTTCAAGCTGGTTTTAGAAAAGGCAGAGGAACCAGAGATCAAATTGCCAACATCTGCTGGATCATCGAGGAAGGAACAAGATGGCGGAGGAATAGGACGGCGAGACCACTCTCTTTCCCACAAATTCATCAAAAGAACATTTGAACGTGGAGTAAAGTCCACAAAACAACTTCTAAATGCTGGCAGAGGACATCAGGCACCCAGAAAAGCAGCCCATTGTCTTCGAAAGGAGGTAGGAAAAAAACATAAAAGATAAAAAGAGAGACAAAAGAAGTAAGGACGGAGCTCCGTCCCGGGAAGTGAGGCTTTAAAAAGAGAGAAGTTTCCAAACACTGGGAAACACTTTCACTGGCGAATCTGTGGCGAGCCTTGGAAGCTCAGAGGGCCAAATAACCCTCTTTTTTTTTTAAGATTTTTTTAAAACCCACAGATTACCCGCCAAACGGTAACTCCCAGCGGAGAAGCAGCGCAGACGCCTGCATACGCCATTAGCAAGCGGGGGCTGGGCAGGGAGGAGCCGGCTGAACTGATTAGAGAGAGGACTGGGCTTGAATGCCGCAAGAACAATCTGAGAACTGGGGAGAGCAAAGCAGACTGTGGGATAGCTTCCCCACGAAAAGGCTGAAAGCTCTAACCTAAGACTCGGCCAGCCCCGATCACAGAATAAAGGACTGAGCAGAGCGAGCTGGCTGTGGTCGGCCCATCACCCATCCCCCGCCAAGACAGGCAGGGAGGGCAGCCAGAGCCGGAGGGGGCAACCGCAGCCCCAGAAAGGCATCTGATACAAACTGCAGGCAGGCTTGTTGCTAATCAGGACTTCTTGGGCTCGGGCAGGTCAATATCACCCTGAGAAGGTGCGCCAGTTGTACACCCAGAAAACTGAGTGGCGGGGACTGGGGAGGCGATAAGTCGCAGAGACCGTGCTCGCCAAACACCTGGTCCCCTGAGCTGCTCGGACAGGGGAAGGCACAAAACGCAGGCCCAACCAAGTCTGTGCCTTCGTGGAGTACCTGAGAACCTGAACTTGAGCCGCTCAGACCTGGGAAGTGTGTACAACCTGGCGCCGGCCTCGGACAGTTCCCGGCAGAGCAACCTAGAGCCTGTGCAGTGTAGACTGGGACAGCATACGTGCTGTGAGCGGGGGCAAACCCAGTGTGGCCGACACGCTGCGAGCACTCCCCACAGATGCCAGAGATATTCGTCTGCAGCGTTCCTCCCTTCCCAGAACAGGACTGAACAACTGAGCCTTAAAAAGTGTCCACCCACCCCCTAGTATCAGGGCGGAAATTAGACACTGAAGAGACCAGCAAACAGAAGCTAAAACAGAGGGAACCACCTTGGAAATGACAGATAGAGTAGTCTAGAGGCTACTCCAAGAATAAGACCAAAAACCAGAGGCAAGAGGCTTAAGCCTGAATCCTGAGAACACCAGAGAACTCCTGACTCCAGGGAACATTAATTGATAGGAGCTCATCAAACGTCTCCATACCTACACTAAAACCAAGCACCACCCAAGGGTCAACAAGTTCCAGAGCAAGACATACCACGCAAATTCTCCAGTAACACAGGAAACTAGCCCTGAGCTTCACTATACAGGCTGCCCAAAGTCACTCCAAACCCACTGACACCTCATAACTCATTACTGGACACTTCATTGCACTCCAGAGAGAAGAAATACAGCTCCACCCACCAGAACACCGACACAAGCTTCCATAACCAGGGAACCTTGACAAGTCACCTGTCCAACCCCACACACACAGAGGAAACTACATAATAAAGAGAACTCCACAAACGACCAGAAGAGGGAAAGGCCACCCCAAGCAAAGCAATATAAGCAAGATGAAGAGGCAGAGAAATACCCAGCAAGTAAAGGAACAAGACAAATGCCCACCAACACAAACAAAAGAGGAAGATATAGGGAATCTACCTGATAAAGAATTTCAAATTTTGGTGGTGAAAATGATTCAAAATCTTGAAAGCAAAATGGAGTTACAGATAAATAACCTGGAGAAAAGGATTGAGAAGATGGAAGAAAGGTTTAATAAGGACTTAGAGGAAATAAAAAAGAGTCAATATACAATGAATAATGCAATAGATGAGATCAGAAACACTCTGGAGGGAACAAACAATAGAATAACAGAGGCAGAAGACAGGATAAGCGAGCTAGAAGATAGAACTGTAGAAATAAATGAAACAGAGAGGAAAAAAGAAAAACAAATTAAAAGAAATGAGAACAATATTAGAGACCTCTGGGACAATGTTAAACGCTCCAACATTCGAATCATAGGAATCCCAGACGAAGAAGACAAAAAGAAAGACCATGAAAGAATACTTGAGGAGATAATAGTTGAAAACTTCCCTAAAATAGGGAAAGAAATAATCACCCAAGTCCAAGAAACCCAGAGAGTCCCCAACAGGATAAACCCAAGGCAAAATACCCCAAGACACATATTACTCAAATTAACAAAGATCAAACACAAAGAACAAATATTAAAAGCAGCAAGGGAAAAACAGCAAATAACACACAAGGGGATTCCCATAAGGATAACAGCTGATCTTTCAACAGAAACTCTTCAGGCCAGGAGGGAATGGCAAGACATACTTGAAGTGATGAAAGAAAATAACCTACAGCCCAGACTACTATACCCAGCAAGGATCTCATTCAAATATGAAGGAGAAATCAAAAGCTTTACAGACAAGCAAAAGCTGAGGGAATTCAGCATCACCAAACCAGCTCTCCAACAAAGGCTAAAGGATCATTTCTAGACAGGAAACACAGAAAGGGTGTATAAACTCAAACCCAAAGCAATAAAGAAAATGGCTACGGGATCATACTTATCAATAATTACCTTAAACGTAAATGGGTTGAATGCCCCAACCAAAAGACAAAGGCTGGCTGAATGGATACAAAAACAAGACCCCATATATGTTGTCTACAAGAGACCCACCTCAAAACGAGGGACACATGCAGACTGAAAGTGAAGGGCTGGAAAAAGATATTCCACGCAAATAGAGACCAAAAGAAAGCAGGAGTAGCAATACTCATAGCAGATAAAATAGACTTTAAAACAAAGGCTGTGAAAAGAGACAAAGAAGGAAACTACATAATGATCAAAGGATCAATCCAAGATGAAGATATAACAATTATAAATATTTATGCACCCAACATAGGAGCACCGCAATATGTAAGACAATTACTAACAAGTATGAAAGGGGAAATTAACAATAATGCAATAATAGTGGGAGATTTTAATACCCTACTTACATCTATGGATACATCAACTAAACAGAAAATTAACAAGGAAACACAAACTTTAAATGATACAATTGACCAGTTAGACCTAATAGATATCTATAGGACATTTCACCCTAAAACAATGAATTTCACCTTTTTCTCAGGCGCACACGGAACCTTTTCCAGGATAGATCACATCCTGGGCCATAAATCTAGCCTTGGTAAATTCAAAAAAGTTGAAATAATTCCAAGCATCTTTTCTGACCACAATGCAGTAAGATTAGATCTCAGTTACAGGAGAAAAACTATTAAAAATGCCAACATATGGAGGCTGAACAACACGCTGCTGAATAATGAACAAATCATAGAATAAATCAAAAGGGAAATCAAAATATGCATAGAAATGAATGAAAATGAAAACACAACAACCCCAAACCTCTGGGATACTGTAAAAGCAGTGCTAAGGGGGAAGTTCATAGCAATACAGGCACACATCAAGAAACAAGAAAAAAGTCAACTAAATAACCTAACTCTACATCTAAAGCAACTAGAAAAGGAAGAAATGAAGAACCCCAGGGTCAGTAGAAGGAAACAAATTGTAAAAATTAGGGCAGAGATAAATGCAAAAGAAACAAAAGAGACCATAGCAAAAATCAACAAAGCCAAAAGCTGGTTCTTTGAGAAGGTAAATAAAATTGACAAACCACTAGCCAGACTTATCAAGAAACAAAGGGAGAAGAACCAAATCAATAAAATTAGAAATGAAAATGGAGAGATCACAACTGACAACACAGAAATACAAAGGATTATTAGAGAATACTATCAGTAATTATATGGCAGTAAAATGAATAACCTGGAAGAAATGGACAAATTCCTAGAAAAGTACACCTTGCCAAAACTGAACCAGGAAGAAATAGAAAATCTGAAGACCCATCACATGCATGGAACTAGAGGCTGTAATCAAGAATCTTCCAGCAAACAAAAGCCCAGGTCCAGATGGCTTCACAGCCGAATTCTACCAAAAATTTAGAGAAGAGCTAACACCTATTCTACTCAAACTCTTCCAGAAAATTGCTGAGGAAGGGAAACTTCCAAACTCATTCTATGAGGCCACCATCACCCTAATCCCAAAACCCGGTAAAGACCCCGCAAAAAAAGAAAACTACAGGCCAATATCACTGATGAACTTAGATGCAAAAATCCTTAACAAAATTCTAGCAATCAGAATCCAACAACATATTAAGAAGATCATACTTCACGACCAAGTGGGCTTTATCCCAGGAATGCAAGGATTCTTCAATATCCGCAAATCAATCAATGTAATACACCACATTAACAAACTGAAAAATAAAAATCATATGATTATCTCAATAGATGCAGAGAAAGCCTTCGACAAAATTCAACATCCATTTATGATAAAAACCCTCCAGAAAGTGGGAATAGAAGGGACATATCTCAACATAATAAAAGCTATATATGACAAACCCACAGGAAACATTATCCTCAATGGTGAAAAACTGAAAGCATTTCCCCTAAAGTCAGAAACAAGACAAGGGTGCCCACTCTCACCACTACTATACAACATAGTTCTGGAAGTTTTGGCTACAGCAATCAGAGCAGAAAAAGACATAAAAGGAATACAAATTGGAAAAGAAGAAGTAAAACTTTCACTGTTCGCTGATGACATGATCCTCTACACAGGAAACCCTAAAGACTCTACCAGAAAACTACTAGAGCTAATCAATGATTACAGTAAAGTTGCAGGATATAAAATCAACACACAGAAATCCCTTGCATTCCTATACACTAATAATGAGAAAATAGAAAGAGAAATTAAGGAAACTATTCCATTCACTGTTGCAACGAAAAGAATTAAATCCTTAGGAATATATCTACCTAAGGAAACAAAAGACTTGTACATAGAAAACTATAAAACACTAGTGAAAGTAATCAAAGAGGACACTAATAGATGGAGAAATATACCGTGTTCGTGGATTGGAAGAATAAATATTGTGAAAATGAGTATACTACCCAAAGTAATTTATACATTCAATGCAATCCCTATCAAGCTACCAACGATATTTTTCACAGAACTAGAACAAATAATCTCACAAATTGTATGGAAATAGAGAAAACCTCGAATAGCCAAAGCAATCTTGAGGAAGAAAAATGGAACTGGAGGAATTAACCTGCCAGACTTCAGGCTCTACTACAAAGCCATAGTCATCAAGACAGTATGGTACTGGCATAAAGACAGAAATATAGATCAATGGAACAAAATAGAAAGCCCAGAGATAAACCCACGCACCTATGGACACCTTATCTTCGACAAAGGAGGCAAGAATATAAAATGGAGAAAAGACAGTCTCTTTAACAAGTGGTGCTGGGAAGACTGGTCAGCCACTTGTAAAAGAATGAAACTAGAACACTTCCTAACACCATACATCAAAATAAACTCAAAATGGATTAGAGAGCTAAATGTAAGACCAGATACTATAAAACTCCTAGAGGAGAACGTAGGCAAAACACTCTCTGAGATAAATCACAGCAGGATCCTCCAAGACCCACCTCCCAGAATATTGGAAATAAAGGCAAAAATAAACAAATGGGACCGAATTAAAATCAAAAGCTTCTGCACAGCAAAGGAAACTATAAGTAAGGTGAAAAGACAGCCTTCAGAATGGGAGAAAATAATAGCAAATGAAGCAACGGATAAAGGATTAATCTCCAAAATATACAAGCAGCTCCTACAGCTCAATTCCAGAAAAATAAATGACCCAATCAAAAAATGGGCCAAAGAACTAAACAGACATTTCTCCAAAGAAGACATAAACATGGCTAACAAACACATGAAAAAATGCTCAACATCCCTCATAATCAGAGAGATGCAAATCAAAACCACAATGAGATACCATTTCACACCAGTCAGAATGGCTGCTATCCAAAAGTCTACATGCAATAAATGCTGGAGAGGGTGTGGAGAGAAAGGAACCCTCTTACACTGTTGGTGGGAATGCAAACTAGTACAGCCACTATGGAGAACAGTGTGGAGATTCCTCAAAAAACTGGAAATAGAACTGCCATATGATCCAGCAATCGCACTCCTGGGCATACACACTGAGGAAACCAGAATTGAAAGAGACACATGTACTCCAATGTTCATTGCAGCACTGTTTATAATAGCCAGGACATGGAAGCACTCTAGATGTCCAGACGAATGGATAAGAAAGCAATGGTACATATACACAATGGAGTATTATTCAGCCATTAAAAAGAATACATTTGAATCAGTTCTAATGAGGTGGATGAAATTGGAGCCTATTATACAGAGTGAAGTAAGCCAGAAAGAAAAACACCAATACAGTATACTAATGCATATATATGGAATTTAGAAAGATGCAAATGATAACCCTGTATACGAGACAGCAAAAGAGACACAGGTGTATAGAACAGTCTTTTGGACTCTGTGGGAGAGGGTGAGGGTGGGATGATTTGGGAGAATGGCATTGAAACACGTATGTTGTCATATGTGAAACAAATCACTAGTTCAGGGTCGATGCATGTTATAGGATGCTCGGGGCTGGCATGCGGGGATGACCCAGAGGGAGGATAAAGGGAGGAGGGAGGTGGGAGGGGGGTTCAGGAGGGGGAACTTATGTAAACCCGGGGCGAATTCATGTCAATGTATGGCAAAACCAACCAATATAATATTGTAAAATAATTTGCCTCCAATAAAAAATAAATTAATTACCAAAAAAAAGAAAATTTTAAATTTTCCTTTTGATTTCTTCAGTAACCCATTGGTTATTTAGAAACGTGTTGCTTAATATAAAAGTGTTTGTATTTCTTATCATTTTTTTCTTGTAATTGATATCTACTCTCATAGCATTTTGGTCAGAGAAGATGCTTGATACAATTTCCATTTTCTTAAATTTAGTGAGGTTTGATTTGTGACCCAAGATGTGGTCTGTCCTGGAGAATGTTTAATGTGCACTCGAGAAGAAGGTGTATCCTTCTGAATTTGGATGGAATGTCCTGAAGATATCAATGATATACGTGTCACCTAATCTATTACTTAAGACTTGGTTTTCCTTATTAATTTGATGTTTTGATTTTCTGTCCATTGGTGTGAGTGGGGTGTTAAAGTCTGCTACTATTATTGTATTACTGTCAATTTCTCCTTTTATGTCTGTTAGTGTTTGTCTCATGTATTGAGGTGCTCCTATGTTGGGTGCATAGATATTTAAAATTGTTATGTCTTCCTCTTGGATTGATCCCTTGATCATTATGTAGGTCCTTCCTTATCTCCTGTAATCTTTATTTTAATGTCTCTTTTTTTGATATGAGGATTGTTACTACAGCTTTCTTTTGCTTCCCATTTGCATGGAATATATTTTTCCATGATCTCACTTTCAGTTTATAAGTGTCTTTATGTCTAAATTGGGTTTCTTGTAGACAGCACATATATGGGTCTTGTTTCTGTATCCATTCAGCCATTCTGTGTCTTTTGGTTAGCACATTTAATCCATTTACACTTAAAGTAATTATTGATATATATGTTCCTATTGCCATTTTCTTAATTATTTGGCATTGATTGTGTAGACTTTTTTCTTCTGTTCTCTCTCTTGACTATATAAGTCCCTTTAAGGTTTGTTGTAAAGCTGGTTTGGTGGTACTGAATTCTCTTAACTTTCGCTTGTCTGAAAAACTTTTTATTTCTCCATCAATTTTGAATGAGATCCTTGCTGGGTACAGTAATCTTGGTTGTAGATTTTTCCCTTTCAATACTTTAAATACATCCTGGTATTCTCTTCTGGACTGCAGAGTTTCTGCTGAAAGATCAGCTGTGAAGCTTATGAGGTTTCCCTTGTATGTTACTTGTTGCTTCTCCTTTGCTGCTTTCAATATTCTTTCTTTGTCTTTAGTCTTTGTTAGTTGGATTAGTATGTGTCTTGGCGTGTTTCTCCTTGGGTTTATCTTGTATGGGACTATTTGTGCATCTTGGACTTGACTGGTTATTTCCTTTCCCATGTTGGGGAAATTTTCAACTATATTCTCTTCAAAAATTTTCTCATACCCTTTTTTTTCCTCTTCTTTTTCTGGGACCCATATAATTCGAATATTGGTGCATTTGACGTGGTTCCAGAGGTCTCTGAGACTGTCCTCAGCTCTTTTTAATCTTCTTACTTTATTCTTCTCTTCTGAAGTTATTTCGACAATTTGACCTTCCAGCTCACTTATTCGTTCTTCTGCTTCAGATAGTCTGCTATTGATTACATCTAGAGTATTTTTAATTTCATTATTTTTTTGTTTGTCTCTGTATGATTATTATTTAATTCTGCTAGGTCTTTGTTCACCATGATGGCTACTCCATTGGATGCAATCTTAAAAATAACAGAATGATTTCTGTTCATTTCAGAGGCAAACCATTCAATATTACAGTAATTCAAGTCTACGCCCCAACCAGTAATGCTGAAGAAGCCGAAGTTGAACGGTTCTATGAAGACCTACAAGACCTTTTAGAACTAACACCCAAAAAAGAAGTCCTTTTCATTATAGGGGACTGGAATGCAAAAGTAGGAAGTCAAGAAACACCTGGAATAACAGGCAAATTTGGCATTGGAGCACGAAATGAAGCAGGGCAAAGGCTAATAGAGTTTTCCCAAGAGAACACACTGGTCATAGCAAACACCCTCTTCCAACAACACAAGAGAAGACTCTACACATGGACATCACCAGATGGTCAACACCGAAATCAGATTGATTATATTCTTTGCAGCCAAAGATGGAGAAGCTCTATACAGTTAGCAAAAACAAGACCAGGAGCTGACTGTGGCTCCGATCATGAACTCCTTATTGCCAAATTCAGACTTAAATTGAAGAAAGTAGGGAAAACCACTAGACCATTCAGATATGACCTAAATCAAATCCCTTATGATTATACAGTAGAAGTAAGAAATAGATTCAAGGGCCTAGATCTGATAGATAGAGTGCCTGATGAACTCTGGACGGAGGTTCGTGACATTGTACAGGAGACAGGGACCAAGACCATCCCCATGGAAAAGAAATGCAAAAAAGCAAAATGGCTCTCTGAGGAGGCCTTACAAATAGCTGTGAAAAGAAGAGAAGCGAAAAGCAAAGGAGAAAAGGAAAGATATAAGCATCTGAATGCAGAGTTCCAAAGAACAGCAAGGAGAGATAAGAAAGCCTTCCTCAGTGATCAATGCAAAGAAGTAGAGGAAAACAACAGAATAGAAAATGCAAGAGATCCTTTCAAGAAGATTAGAGATTCCAAGGGAACATTTCATGCAAAGATGGGCTCGATAAAGGACAGAAATGGTATGGACCTAACAGAAGCAGAAGATATTAAGAAGAGGTGGCAAGAATACACAGAAGAACTGTACAAAAAATATCTTCACGACGAAGATAATCACGATGGCGTGATCACTCACCTGGAGCCAGACATCTTGGAATGTGAAGTCAAGTGGGCCTTAGAGACCATCACTACGAACAAAGCTAGTGGAGGTGATGGAACTCCAATCGAGCTATTTCAAATCCTGAAAGATGAAGCTGTGAAAGTGCTGCACTCAATATGCCAGCAAATTTGGAAAACTCAGCAGTGGCCACAGGACTGGAAGAGGTCAGTCTTCATTCGAATCCCAAAGAAAGGCAATGCCAAAGAATGCTCAAACTACTGCACAATTGCACTCATCTCACACGCTAGTAAAGTCATGCTCAAAATTCTCCAAGCCAGGCTTCAGCAGTGTGTGAACCGTGAAATTCCAGATGTTCAAGCAGGTTTTAGAAAAGGCAGAGGCACCAGAGACCAAATTGCCAACATCCTCTTGATCATGGAGAAAGTAAGAGAGTTCCAGAAAAACATCTATTTCTGCTTCATTGACTATGCCAAAGCCTTTGACTGTGTGGATCACAATAAACTATGGAACATTCTGAAAGAGATGGGAATACCAGACCACCTGACCTGCCTCTTGAGAAACCCGTATGCAGGTCAGGAAGCAACAGTTATAACTGGACATGGAACAACAGTTTGGTTTCAAATAGGAAAAGGAGTACATCAAGGTTGTTTATTGTCACCCTGCTTATTTAACTTATATGCAGAGTACATCGGAGAAGGCAATGGCAAGCCACTCCAGTACTCTTGCCTAGAAAATCCCATGGATGGAGGAGCCTGGTAGGCTTCAGTCCGTGGGGTCGCTAAGGGTTGGACACGACTGAGTGACTTCACTTTCACTTTTCACTTTCACACATTGGAGAAGAAAATGGCAGCCCACTCCAGTGTTCTTGCCTGGAGAATCCCAGGGATGGGGGAGCCTGGTGGGCTTCCGTCTATGGGGTCACACAGAGTCGGACACGACTGAAGTGACTTAGCAGCAGCAGCAGCAGAGTACATCATGAGGAACGCTGGGCTGGAAGAAGCACAAGCTGGAATCAAGATTGCTGGGAGAAATATCAATAACCTCAGATATGCAGATGACACCACCCTTAGGGCAGAAAGTGAAGAGGAACTCAAAAGCCTCTTGATGAAAGTGAAAGAGGAGAGTGAAAAGTTTGGCTTGAAGCTCAACAGAAAATGAAGATCATGGCATCTGGTCCCATCACTTCATGGGAAATAGATGGGGAAACAGTGGAAAGAGTGTCAGACTTTATTTTTTTGGGCTCCAAAATCACTGCGGATGCTGATTGCAGCCATGAAATTAAAAGACGCTCACTCCTTGGAAGGAAAGTTATGACCAGCCTAGATAGCATATTAAAAAGCAGAGACATTACTTTGCCAACCAAGGTCCGTCTAGTTAAGGCTATGGTTTTTCCCGTGGTCATGTTTGAATGTGAGAGTTGGACTGTGAAGAAAGCTGATCGCCAAAGAATTGATGCTTTTGAACTGTGGTGCTGGAGAAGACTCTTGAGAGTCCCTTGGACTGCAAGGAGATCCAACCAGTCCATTCTAAAGGAGATCAGTCCTGGGTGTTCATTGGAAGGACTGATGCTAAAGCTGAAACTCCAATACTCTGGCCACCTCATGCGACGAGTTGACTCACTGGAAAAAACTCTGATGCTAGGAAGGATTGGGGGTGGGAGGAGTTGGGGACGACAGAGAATGAGATGGCTGGATGGCATCACCAACTCGATGGACATGAGTTTGAGTGAACTCCGGGAGTTGGTGATGGACAGGGCGGCCTGGCGTGCTGTGACTCATGGGGTTGCAAAGAGTCAGACACGACTGAGCAACTGAACTGAACTGAGGTCTTTGTTAATTGATTCTTGCGTTTTCTCCATTTTCTTCTCAAGGTTTTTGATTATGGTTACTATTATTATTCTGAAATTTTTAAGGTAATATTCCTATTTCCTCTTGAATTATTTGTAGTTCTGTGTTTCCAGTTTGTTCCTTCACTTGTGCAGTATTTCTCTGCCTTTTCACTTTTTCAAAGTTATTGTTTTTGGGGTCCCCTTTTTGCAGGCTTCAAGGAAATTTGAATTCTTTCCTTGAAGAAGGTTGAATTCTTTCTTACCTTTGGTTTCTGCCCTTCTAAGGTTGGTCCAGTGGTTTGTGTGAGATCCGTATAGGGAGAGATTTGTGCTGAGTTTTGGTTTGTTTTTCTTCTGATGGGCAAGGGTGAGTGAGTTGGTACTCCTATCTGATGATGATTGGGTTTACGTTTTTCTTTTCTTTGTTGTTTAGATGAGGCATCCTGCACAGGGTGCTACTGGTGGTTGGGTGATGCCGGGTCTTGTGTTCAAGTGGTTTCCTTTGTGTGAGTTCTCACTATTTGATACACGCTGCTGCTGCTGCTGCTGCTAAGTCACTTCAGTCGTGTCCGACTCTGTGTGACCGCATAGACGGAAGCCCACCAGGCTCCCCCGTCCCTGGGATTCTCCAGGCAAGAACACTGGAGTGGGTTGCCATTTCCTTCTCCAATGTGTGAAAGTGAAAAGTGAAAGTGAAGTCGCTCAGTCGTGTCCGACCCTTAGCGACCCCATGGACTGCAGCCTACCAGGCTCCTCCGTCCATGGGATTTTCTATGCAATAGTAGTGGAGTGGCTTGCCATTGCCTTTTCCACGCTAGGATTAGTTATCTAGTAGTTCACGGTCTTGGAGTCAGTGCTCCCATTCCAGAGGCTCAGGCTTTGAACTCTGGTCAGGAACAAAGATTCTACAAGTGGTTTTTTATGGCAATAAGGGAAAGTAAAACAAATATCCAAATCGAGAAACCAAAGATGAACCCCAGACAAATGGCAGTTACAAAATCAGGCATGTAATAATTAAAATAATAAAATATACACATATACATATACACCCATGAGCAAAGTGAAAACAGTCCAAGAAAAATAAAGTATAGTAGACTGAACAAAGGAAATAAAAAAATCATATTTATCTGTTAAGAACAAAAGTAACCTAAGCTCAAACTGGAAAACAAATGAAAACCAAGGTGCCAAGTGGGGAATAAAGCCATGAAAACAAAGCCAACAAATATTTTGAGAGGAAAGAAAAGAAAGAAAGAATAGATATGCAAAGTTAAATAGAGATAGATGAAGAAGATTTATATATATTAAAGTTTAACTGAAAGGGGAAAAGAACAGTAGCAAAGGCAAATGAAGGACTAAATGTTGAAAAAATATAATAGGTTTAAAAATTAAAAATAAAAAATGAGAAAAGAAAAAAAATGAGGAAAACTCCACAGAACAGCAAAAGCCCAACGTAGAGGTAGAGGTGTATAACAACAATTAAAAATATGACTGAGAAAAAGGGGGAAAAAAAGCTTAAAAGCTTAACCAGATTTCTTAGTGCCAATAAAATCGACAACTACAACAGGGTGCGGGGGGGAGACAAAAACACCAGGAATCTATAAAACGAGTCAAAAAATAAGAATAATAAATGTTTTTCTTGAGTCACTGCTGTCAGAGTCATTTCTTGCACTGGGCATCACGGTCTAGGTTACCTTCCTAGGATGCTCTCCAACACTGTACTGATCTCTGGACCTGCTGTGGGGGCTGCTTAGATTCTAATCTGTTCCTACTCCTGTGTGTGCTTGCCTCCAATGTCCACAGCTATCAAAGCTAGTGTGTTTTCTTTTGTGGAAGCTCACAGTGTCCTTTTTTATATTTCATAGCACAGAGTAAGTTTAGTTGATTGTGTGCATTTAACCTGGTGCCTGTACAGCTGGTGGGAAGGTTTTGGTTCTTCTTCCTTAGCTACACTTCTCCTGGGTTTCAATTGTGGTTTTATTTCCACCACTACATGTGGGTAGTCCACTGGAGTTTGGCCCCTGAGGCTACCCTGGAGGGCTTGGGTTTGCTCCTATTAGGATCAGGTGTGGAAGTGGTATAGCTGCTTGGGTTGCAGGGGTCTGGCAGCATCAGGTACTCAGGGGGGCTGGCGGTTAGGGCAGCAGGAAACATAGTGCTCTAGAAAGGTATGATAACCAGTACTGGCCAATACGCTCCAGTATTCTTGCCTGGAGAACTCCCTCTCTGACAGAGAAGCCTGGCAGGCCATAGTCTACAGAGTTGCAAAGAATTGGAGAGAACTGAAGTGACACTGTGCAAATAAACACAAGATTTTAAATTTTATTTTATTTTTTGTCTGTGGCAGCTCTGCCCCAGTGAGAGTTGAGCATGAAGGTGGTGCAGCTGCCTGACTTGTGGAGATTGTCAGTGCCAAGTGTTCAGGGACATGACTGCCTCCACGGCAGGAGTTATAGCCCTGTCAGAGTTTTTTTTGAGCCTCTTGTAGCTGGTGATCAGAAGGCCTCTTTTGCCAGTCTTTCTCTGGAGATCCGCCCATTCAGGCAGTTAGAGGGGTTCCTTCATTTTGATTTTTTTTAAGCACAAGTCAAAGGCAAAACCTTCAGCCATTCAGTTACCTGTTTGGTTGTGTTCATTCATATTCTGGTAATGAGTGATATGTAGTGAATAATTCCTAATACTCAAAAGACTGGATTCTAATACCAATTGGACCAGGAGCTTACTGGGTGCTTCCAGGTTTTTGTTCCCATGACTTCTGATGTTCTCCAGAGCTATGCTGGGCAACTGCTCATTTCCTCACCCTTAGCAAGAATAGGAGATACACCCCCAACACACACACACATGATATCCAGGTATGCATCTGTCATCCTCATGATGTGGCCAGAAGGTTCACTTCTCCTAGGAAGATGTTAGATTACCTATCATCCTTCTTACCTTAATGAGGGGAGAACTTCAGTTCTGGCCTGGAGACCCCTCCTCATGCCACCCACCACCTCTCACCAATGCCTAGATTACTAGGCATTACTAGACTACCCCAGAGTCCCACTTGGTACCTGGTATAATACACACACAGAGTCACATCATCATCGATCGTGCCTGGATTCATCACAAAGAATAAAGTGTAGAACAAGACCTTTTCCATCATACACAGTTCAGTTCAGTCGCTTAGTCATGTCTGACTCTTTGAGACCCCATGGACCACAGCAGGCAAGGCCTCCCTGTCCATCACCTTTTGTAGCTGGCTTCACTCTCCATTGAGTCGGTGATGCCATCCAACCATCTCATCTTCTGTCAGCCCCTTCTCCTGACTTCAATCTTTCCCAGCATCAGGGTCCTTTCAAATGAGTCAGCTCTTCGCGTGAGGTGACCCAAGTATTGGAGTTTCAGCTTCAACATCAGTCCCTCCAATGAACACCCAGGAGTCATCTTTAAGATGGACTGGTTGGATCTCCTTGCAGTCCAAGGGACTCTCAAGAGTCTTCTCCAACAGCACATTTCAAAAGCATCAATTCTTCAGCACTCAGCTTTCTTTATAGTCCAAATCTCACATCCAAACATGACTACTGGAAAAACCATAGCCTTGATGAGAAAGATCTTTGTTGGTAAAGTAATGTCTCTGCTTTTTAACATGCTATCTAGGTTGGTCATAACTTTCCTTCCAAGGAATAAGCATCTTTTAATTTCATGGCTGCAGTCACCATCTGCAATGATTTTGGAGCCCCCCCCAAAATAAAGTCACCCATTGTTTCCACTGTTTTCCCATCTGTTTGCCATGAAGTGATGGATCTGGATACCATGATCTTAGTTTTTTGAAAGTTGAGCTTTAAGCCAACTTTTTCACTCTCCTCTTTCACTTTCATCAAGAGGCTCTTTATTTCTTTGCTTTCTGCCATAAGGGTGGTGTCATCTGCATATCTGAGGTTATTGATATTTCTCCTGGCAATCTGATTCCAACTTGTGCTTCATCCAGCTCGACATTTCTCATTATGTACTCTGCATATAAGGTAAATAAGCAGGGTGACAATATACAGCTTTGACGTATTCATTTTCCTATTTGGAACCAGTCTTTTGCTCCACATCCAGTTCTAACTGTTGCTTCCTGACCTGCATACAGGTTTCTCAAGAGGCAGGTCAGGTGGTGTTGTATTCCCATCTCTTTCAGAATGTTCCACAGTTTATTGTGATCCACACAGTCAAAGGCTTTGGCATAGTCAATAAAGCAGAAGTAGATGTTTTTCTGGAACTCTCTTGCTTTTTTGATGATCCAGCAGATGCTGGCAATTTGATCTTTGCAAAGAAATAGAAGAAAACAATAGAATGGGAAAGACTAGAGATCGCTTCAAGAAAATTAGAGATGCCAAGGGAATACTTCATGCAAAGATGGGCTCAATAAAGGACAGAAATGGTATGGACCTAACAGAAGTAGAAGATATTAAGAACAGGTGGTAAGAATAAACAGAAGTGTACAAAAGAGATCTTCATGACCCAGATGATCACAATGGTGTGGTCACTCACCTAGAGCCAGACATCTTGGAAGGCAAAGTCAAGTGGGCCTTAGGAAATATCACTATGAACAAAGCTAGTGGAGGTGATGGATTTCCAGTTGAGCTGTTTCAAATCCTGAAAGATGATGCTGTGAAAGTGCTGCACTCAATATGCCAGCAAATTTGGAAAACTCAGCAGTGGCCAAAGGACTGGAAAAGTTCAGTTTTCATTCCAGTGCCTGAGAAAGTCAATGCCAAAGAATGCTCAAACTACCGCACAATTCCACTCATCTCACACTAGTAAAGTCATGCTCAAAATTCTCCAAGCTAGGCTTCAACAATACCTGAACCATGAACTTCCAGATGTTCAAGCTGGTTTTAGAAAAGGCAGAGGAACCAGAGATCACATTGCCAACATCCATCATACACATTTTATTGAAAATCAACATTTAACAAATTGAAAATATTTTACACAATTGACTGTTCCTATCTAATGTGAATGGAACAGTACATCTTTCACTTGCCAAGACTGGAGAGATCATCATAACAAATAAAACCGTCTGTAAACAAAGCCTCTGGTTATATTGCCTACTGAAAATGACCACAGAGAACTCACCACAAGGACCCAGGTATTGTTAAAATATAAGCCAGCTGGAGGGTGAACAATGGTTCCTACTTATTCCTTTTCCTGTGGAATCATTGGCACAAGTTCCACTGAAGGAAGTTCTCTGTGGCCTGAGTTTGGCCCAAGGTGCGGCAGTCACAATTTGTGGGGGCAGACACCTGCGGGGACCTGGTATCTGCTCGAAGGGCATTGCAAGGGAAATACAAAGTAACATAAGAAACAAAGGTTTAATTATCCCCATTGAAAACTGACAGCAGGCCTTCACCCCTCCCTTTTCTTTAGAGGGTAAACTGTGGAAAATGTGTCAGTTCTTCCTCTGGCTCTTTAAATCTGTGGAAATCATAAAAAGCTCAGTTAGCTTCTGGCCAGTTTGACAACCCAGGAATGCTCCTTTAAGATCCTGGCAGGAAAATTCTTGCAAAGGGGGAGAGCTAGGTAAAGAGAGAACAACTTAAGCAGTTGAAACCAGAAACTGCTAGAACTTCTGGACACTCAGAGAATGAAGTAACCATCAAAGCAATGCACAAGTGTCAATAAAGCTGAAGGAGAAGATAATGAAAAGGTGAGGGAAGGTAGCAGCTATGGAGGATTACAGCATCTGCAGAAGCAAGAAGTGATCCTTCTCAGAACTCCCTTAGATTATGTTATAATGCAACAGTATGAAACGTTATAAACAACATTAAACAGTGCACAGAAAGAGCAGAAGTATCAAAATCATCTCCGGGAAGAGAGGCCCACAATTCACTGGGAAAATGAAATGTGAAGACCTGATTCAAATATTACTGCCTCACCTTCAACACAGGTCCACATTCACTCACTTCACACCTATCCATGTGTGTTCAGTTCAGTCAGTTCAGTTCAGTTCAGTCGCTCAGTCGTGTCCGACTCTCCGACCCGGTGAATCACAGCACGCCAGGCCTCCCTGTCCATCACCAACTCCCGGAGTTCACTCAAACTCATGGCCACCGAGTCGGTGATGACATCCAGCCATCTCATTCTCGGTTGTCCCCTTCTCCTCCCGCCCCCAACCTTTCCCAGCATCAGAGTCTTTTCCAGTGAGTCAACTCGTCGCACGACGTGGCCAAAGTATTGCAGTTTCAGCTTTAGCATCAGTCCTTCCAATGAACACCCAGGATTGATCTCCTTTAGAATGGACTGGTTAGATCCCCTTGCAGTACAAGGGACTCTCAAGAGTCTTCTCCAACATCACGGTTCAAAAGCATCAATTCTTTGGTGATCAGCTTTCTTCACAGTCCAACTCTCACATCCATACATGACCACGGGAAAAACCATAGCCTTGACTCAGTTCAGTTCAGTTCAGTTGCTCAGTCGTGTCCGACTCTCCGTGACCCCATGAATCACAGCACGCCAGGCCTCCCTGTCCATCACCAACTCCCGGAGTACACTCAAACTCATGTCCACAGAGTTGGTGATGCCATCCAGCCATCTCATTCTCTGTCGTCCCCTTCTCCTCCCGCCCCCAACCTTTCCCAGCATCAGAGTCTTTTCCAGTGAGTCAACTCGTTGCATGAGGTGGCCAAAGTATTGCAGTTTCAGCTTTAGCATCAGTCCTTCCAATGAACACCCAGGATCGATATCCTTTAGAATGGACTGGTTGGATCTCCTTGCAGTATAAGGGACTCTCAAGAGTCTTCTCCAACACCACAGTTCAAAAGCATTGATTCTTCGGCGATCAGCTTTCTTCACAGTCCAACTCTCACATCCATACATGACCACGGGAAAAACCATTGCCTTGACTAGATGGACCTTCGTTGGGAAAGTAATATCTCTGCTTTTTAATATACTATCAAGGTTGGTCATAACTTTCCTTCCAAGGAGCAAGCGTCTTTTAATTTCATGGCTGCAATCAGCATCTGCAGTGATTTTGGAGCCCAAAAAAATAAAGTCTGACACTCTTTCCACTGTTTTTCCATCTATTTCCCATGAAGTGATGGGACCAGATGCCATGATCTTTGTTTTCTGAATGTTGAGCTTCAAGCCAATCTTTGCACTCTCCTCTTTCACTTTCATCAAGAGGCTTTTGAGTTCCTCTTCACTTTCTGCCATAAGGGTAGTGTCATCTGCATATCTGAGGTTATTGATATTTCTCCCGGCAATCTTGATTCCAGCTTGTGCTTCTTCCAGCCCAGCGTTCCTCATGATGTACTCTGCATATAAGTTAATTAAGCAAGGTGACAATATACAACCTTGACGTACACCTTTTCCTATTTGGAACCAGTCTGTTGTTCCATGTACAGTTCTGACTGTTGCTTCCTGACCTGCATACAGGTTTCTCAAGAGGCAGGTCAGGTGGTCTGGTATTCCAATCTCTTTCAGAATGCTCCACAGTTTATTGTGATCGACACAGTCAAAGGCTTTGTCATAGTCAATGAAGCAGAAATAGATGTTTTTCTGGAACTCTCTTGCTTTCTCCATGATCCAGCGGATGTTGGCAATTTGATCTCTGGTGCCTCTGCATTTTCTAAAACCTGCTTGAACTAACAGACCTTTGTTGGAAAAGTAATGTCTCTGCTTTTTAATATACTATCAAGGTTGGTCATAACTTTCCTTCCAAGGAGTAAGCGTCTTTTAATTTCATGGCTGCAATCCATGTGTGTTACTCTCTTCTATATCAAAGTTATGATCAACCAATGGTAGTGTGAGGTAACAGGGCTAGGAGACAAGAGAAAGAGCCCTGAACCCACAATGTCCACCACAAGTTTCATACCTAAGATGCTTGTCCTCTCCACTGTCAGTCTTTCGTTCTACTCTTAGAGACTCCTCCCAATACCCTTGCTGGTACCATACATCCCTAATCAAGAGGAATCAAAAACCCTAAATGGGGAAACCACGGGACCCTTTCCTTCCCCAAAATTAGCTCCCCTTTCCTCTCCCCGATCCAGTAGCACAACACCACAAACAATGCATAACTGCCCCTCCACTATTGTACTAACAACACCTTCTTCCTTAAGATTGCAGAGAAGGTCCCCTTGAGGTGACCAACACGAAGATCCAAATGGAAGAGAAGCCACCACCAAGCAGAAAGGTTATCTAGCAGATCCACAGGAGCAGAGACAGCTACAGTCGGGGGGCATAGCCCTATCCAGCAAGAGGAAAACAAGGTCTTCATCCTTCAGTCATCATACCTGACTTGGGAGTTTCCTGGACATCAGGCTCATCAGCACATGCCCAGAAGGAAACAAATAGCCCGTATCAAGAATGGCCCATTAGCAAGACCCACCTGACCTCATTTTTCCAACCAATGTGCAGAGTGTGCTCAGAGCAAGAATGCCGAAAGTGAACATGGAAAGTGCTAACCACATACCCACACAGAGAGATGAGACACATCATGATTCATGCTATGCCCTTGCTCTGCACAATGGCACAGAATTCTGACAACAGGCAACTCTCAACTTCTGCCCCAGAGTCTACATTACTCATGGCCTTTGTGGCTCAGAAGTCTGATTCAGGCCAGAGATACTTTACCATCCAGACCCAAAATTTCCCATAACCCTTGCTTTGGAGTAGTCTGGCTCAGGCAAGAACCAATTTACACCCAGAATCCCTCATTTTGAACCCCCTTTGTGGTATTTAATTTTGACTCACCAGAGCTAACTTCCCATGTGTATCCAACGTTTCCCATGATCCTTACTTTAGAGAAGTCTGACTCAGGCCAGAGCCAACTGATGCCCTGAACCCCACATTTCCTATGTCCCTTTGAGAGGGTAATAGGCAAGAAGGTAAGGGGTCTCTAAATGGAGGACATAGGATGCAAGTGTCAGACATTTTTTCTCTCTCCCTTAAGTAGCAGGAGGAAACAAACTACAAGTCTCAGATGTTTTCCCCTTCCCTAACCAAATTAAAAAAGAGGTTTCTTTTAAAATTCTGTGCTGTCATGAGGATAGCTGGTTCCAACTGAACTTAACTTTTCTCTAACCCTGAGCTAACCAATGCCTTTTTTTTTAATGGAAATGTTTTTCTTAAGGTATGTTAATGAACTATATATTTACTCTAGCCTCTTTCTTTCTTCAAGTTGGTTCCACCACCTCATGTGACGAGTTAACTCACTGGAAAAGACTCTGATGCTGGGAGGGATTGGGGGTGGGAGGAGACGGGGACGACAGAGAATGAGATGGCTGGATGGCATCACCGACTCGATGGACATGAGTTTGAGTGAACTCCGGGAGTTGGTGATGGACAGGGAAGCCTGGCGTGCTGTGAATCATGGGGTCGCAAAGAGTCAGACATGACTGAGCGACTGAACTGAACTGAAGACTCAGAAGGGAATTGACAAACCAGTATGTTTACTCATGCAAATGTTCTTTTAAGCTATGTTTCAAGGAGACTATGTCTTTGCTTGTGAAAGGTTGTTGCTGACCCATGAAAAGACGCCATGATTCTTGGTCTCTGGAGTAGAGGAATTCAATCCAGGGCCAGAGACGAGGCTTGATCGCTCAGAGCTTTTCTGTAAAAAAAGTTTATTAAAGTATAAAGGAGATAGAGAAAGCTTCTGACATAGGCATCAGTAGGGGGCAGAAAGAGAACCCCCTGCTAGTCTTCAGCTGGATGTTATATAGTCACTAGCAGTCTGTTAATGAAAGAAAGCAGTGTCTTAAAACTCAGAATGACACCAGGTCCCTCATCCATAAGATGTATTTTGGGATAATCTTGGCACCAGACGAGTCATCCCGGTCCATAAAAGGACTGACTTGAATCTTGTAGAAGGGCAGATTACCATACAAATAGTTTCGTTTACATAAATTAGGGGAACAATGTCTGAGCATAACATAATGTTTTGTCAAGTAGGTTCTGAGCCATTAGGTGGAACTGACTTGAAGACAGAGTCTGGAGTAAATGCATAGTACATTAGCATAGCTTAAGACAAACATTTCCATAAGAAAAATGCATTGGTTAACTCAAGGTTTGAGAATAGTTAACTTCAGGTGAAACCAGATGTCATTATGGCATCATAGTATTTTAAAAGAAACCTCCTTTAAAATTTGTATCGAGAAGGGATAGATAGAATTGTAGAAATAAATGAAACAGAGACGGAAAAAGAAAAAACAATTTTAAAAAATGAGGACAATATTAGAGACATATGGGACAATATTAAACGCCCCAACATTCGAATCATAGGAGTCCCAGAAGAAGAAGACAAAAAGAAAGACCACGAGAAAATACTTGAGGAGATAATAGTTGAAAATTTCCCTAAAATGGGGAAGGAAATAATCACCCAAGTCCAAGAAACACAGAGAGTCCCTAACAGGATAAACCCAAGGCGAAATACCCCAAGGCACATATTAATCAAATTAACAAAGATCAAACACAAAGAAAAAATATTAAAAGCAGCAAGGGAAAAACAACAAATAACACACAAGGGGATCCCCATAAGGATAACAGCTGGTCTTTCAGCAGAAACTCTACCGGCCAGGAGGGAATGGCAAGACATACTTAAAGTGATGAAAGAAAATAACCTACAGCCCAGATTACTGTACCCAGCAAGGATCTCATTCAAATATGAAGGAGAAATCAAAAGCTTTACAGACAAGCAAAAGCTGAGGGAATTCAGCATCACCAAACCAGCTCTCCAACCAATACTAAAGGATCTTCTCTAGACTGGAAACACAGAAAGGGTATATAAACTCGAACCCAAAACAATAAAGAAAATGACAACGGGATCATACTTATCAATAATCACCTTAAATGTAAATGGGTTGAATGCCCCAACCAAAAGACAAAAGCTGGCTGAATGGATACAAAAACAAGACCCCCATATATGTTGTCTACAAGAGACCCACCTCAAATCGAAGGACACATACAGACTGAAAGTGAAGGGCTGGAAAAAGATATTCCACGCAAATAGAGACCAAAAGAAAGCAAGAGTAGCAATACTCATATCAGATAAAATAGATTTTAAAACAAAGGCTGTGAAAAGAGACAAAGAAGGAAACTACATAATGATCAAAGGATCAATCCAAGATGAAGATATAACAATTATAAATATTTATGCACCCAACATAGCAGCACCGCAATATGTAAGACAATTACTAACAAGTATGAAAGGGGAAATTAACAATAACACAATAACAGTGGGAGACTTTAATACCCAACTTACATCTATGGATAGATCAACTAAACAGAAAATTAACAAGGAAACACAAACTTTAAATGATACAATAGACCAGTTAGACCTAATAGATATCTATAGGACATTTCACCCTAAAACAATGAATTTCACCTTTTTCTCAAGCGCACACGGAACCTTTTCCAGGATAGATCACATCCTGGGCCATAAATCTAGCCTTGGTAAATTCAAAAAAATTGAAATCATTCCAAGCATCTTTTCTGACCACAATGCAGTAAGAATAGATCTCAGTTACAGGAGAAAAACTATTAAAAATGCCAACATATGGAGGCTGAACCACACGCTGCTGAATAATGAAAAAATCATAGAAGAAATCAAAAGAGAAATCAAAATATGCATAGAAATGAATGAAAATACAGCAACCCAAAACCTCTGGGACACTGTAAAAGCAGTGCTAAGGGGGAAGTTCATAGCAATACAGGCACACCTCAAGAAACAAGAAAAAAGTCAACTAAATAACCTAACTCTACGGGGTCGCAAAGAGTTGGACACGACTGAGCGACCGAACCGAACCAAACCGAACCGAACATCTAAAGAAACTAGGAAAGGAAGAAATGAAGAACCCCAGGGTTAGCAGAAGGAAAGAAATCATAAAAATTAGGGCAGAGATAAATGCAAAAGAAACAAAAGAGACCATAGCAAAAATCAACAAAGCCAAAAGCTGGTTCTTTGAGAAGGTAAATAAAATTGACAAACCACTAGCCAGACTCATCAAGAAACAAAGGGAGAAGAACCAAATCAATAAAATTAGAAATGAAAATGGAGAGATCACAACTGACAACACAGAAATACAAAGGATTATTAGAGAATACTATCAGCAATTATATGGCAATAAAGTGAATAACTTGGAAGAAATGGACAAATTCCTAGAAAAGTACACCTTGCCAAAACTGAACCAGGAAGAAATAGAAAATCTGAACAGACCCATCACAAGCGTGGAAATAGAGGAAGTAATCAGAAAGCTTCCAGCAAACAAAAGCCCAGGTCCAGACGGCTTCACAGCTGAATTCTACCAAAAATTTAGTGAAGAGCTAATACCTATTCTACTCAAACTCTTCCAGAAAATTGCTGCGGAAGGAAAACTTCCAAACTCATTCTATGAGGCCACTATCACCCTAATCCCAAAACCTGGTAAAGATCCCACAAAAAAAGAAAACTACAGGCCAATATCACTGATGAACATAGATGCAAAAATCCTTAACAAAATTCTAGCAATCAGAATCCAACAACATATTAAGAAGATCATACATCATGACCAAGTGGGCTTTATCCCAGGAATGCAAGGATTCTTCAATATCCGCAAATCAGTCAACGTAATACACCACATTAACACACTGAAAAATAAAAATCATATGATTATCTCAGTAGATGCAGAGAAAGCCTTTGACAAAATACAACATGCATTTATGATAAAAACTCTCCAGAAAGTGGGAATAGAAGGGACATATCTCAACATAATAAAAGCTATATACGACAAACCCACAGGAAACATTATCCTCAATGGTGAAAAACTGAAAGCATTTCCCCTAAAGTCAGGAACAAGACAAGGGTGCCACTCTCACCACTACTATTCAACATAGTTCTGGAAGTTTTGGCTACAGCAATCAGAGCAGAAAAAGACATAAAAGGAATACAAATTGGAAAAGAAGAAGTAAAACTTTCACTGTTCGCTGATGACATGATCCTCTACACAGGAAACCCTAAAGACTCTACCAGAAAACTACTAGAGCTAATCAATGATTACAGTAAAGTTGCAGGATATAAAATCAACACACAGAAATCCCTTGAATTCCTATACACTAATAATGAGAAAATAGAAAGAGAAATTAAGGAAACTATTCCATTCACTGTTGCAACGAAAAGAATTAAATCCTTAGGAATATATCTACCTAAGGAAACAAAAGACTTGTACATAGAAAACTATAAAACACTAGTGAAAGTAATCAAAGAGGACACTAATAGATGGAGAAATATACCGTGTTCGTGGATTGGAAGAATAAATATTGTGAAAATGAGTATACTACCCAAAGTAATTTATACATTCAATGCAATCCCTATCAAGCTACCAACGATATTTTTCACAGAACTAGAACAAATAATCTCACAAATTGTATGGAAATAGAGAAAACCTCGAATAGCCAAAGCAATCTTGAGGAAGAAAAATGGAACTGGAGGAATTAACCTGCCAGACTTCAGGCTCTACTACAAAGCCATAGTCATCAAGACAGTATGGTACTGGCATAAAGACAGAAATATAGATCAATGGAACAAAATAGAAAGCCCAGAGATAAACCCACGCACCTATGGACACCTTATCTTCGACAAAGGAGGCAAGAATATAAAATGGAGAAAAGACAGTCTCTTTAACAAGTGGTGCTGGGAAGACTGGTCAGCCACTTGTAAAAGAATGAAACTAGAACACTTCCTAACACCATACATCAAAATAAACTCAAAATGGATTAGAGAGCTAAATGTAAGACCAGATACTATAAAACTCCTAGAGGAGAACGTAGGCAAAACACTCTCTGAGATAAATCACAGCAGGATCCTCCAAGACCCACCTCCCAGAATATTGGAAATAAAGGCAAAAATAAACAAATGGGACCGAATTAAAATCAAAAGCTTCTGCACAGCAAAGGAAACTATAAGTAAGGTGAAAAGACAGCCTTCAGAATGGGAGAAAATAATAGCAAATGAAGCAACGGATAAAGGATTAATCTCCAAAATATACAAGCAGCTCCTACAGCTCAATTCCAGAAAACTAAGTGACCCAATCAAAAAATGGGTGAAAGAACTAAACAGACATTTCTCCAAAGAAGACATAAAGATGGCTAACAAACACATGAAAAAATGCTCAACATTCCTCATAATCAGAGAAATGCAAATCAAAACCACAATGAGATACCATTTCACACCAGTCAGAATGGCTGCTATCCAAAAGTCTACATGCAATAAATGCTGGAGAGGGTGTGGAGAGAAGGGAACCCTCTTACACTGTTGGTGGGAATGCAAACTAGTACAGCCACTATGGAGAACAGTGTGGAGATTCCTCAAAAAACTGGAAATAGAACTGCCATATGATCCAGCAATCGCACTCCTGGGCATACACACCGAGGAAACCAGAATTGAAAGAGACACATGTACTCCAATGTTCACTGCAGCACTGTTTATAATAGCCAGGACATGGAAGCAACCTAGATGTCCATCTGCAGATGAATGGATAAGAAAGCTTTGGTACATATACACAATGGAGTATTTTTCAGCCATCAAAAAGAATGCATTTGAATCAGTGTTAATGAGGTGGATGAAATTGGAGCCAATTATACAGAGTGAAGTAAGCCAGAAAGAAAAACATCAATACAGTATACTAACGCATATATATGGAATTTAGAAAGATGGTCACCTGAACCCTGTATACGAGACTGCAAAAGAGACACAGGCATATAGAACAGTCTTTGGGACTCTGTGGGAGAGGGTGAAGGTGGGATGATTGGGGAGAACGGCATTGTAGCATGTATATTGTCATAAGTGACCAGTCCAGGTTCGACGCATGACACAGGATGCTTGGGGCTGGTGCACGGGGATGACATGTAGGGAGGATATGGGGAAGAGGGAGGTGGGAGGGGGGTTCAAGAAAGAGAACACATGTACACCCGGGGCGGATTCATGTCAATGTATGGCAAAACCAACCAATATATTAATGTAAGGTAATTTGCCTCCAATAAAATAAATTTAAAAAGATAAAAATAAATAAAATAAAATTTGTATAGAGAAGGGAAAAAAATATCACTGGTTTGTTTCCTCTTGCCGCTTAAGAGAGATAAAAATGTCTTGCCGGGAGCCAGCGAGGGAAATCCTACCCGTGGCAAAGGTCAACTGGGGAAGAGGCCTGATGGCAAAGGCTAATCAGGACTCGAGGAACCCCTTGGACTTACCTGAGCATCTACCCCAAAGAAAACCGGAGTCTGACTGCTTTACTATCTTACGCCTCTTACCAAGTCCTCTAATACTTACAGGGGCTTCCCCCCAACCACCTTTCTCTGAAAACATTCATTCAGAGCTGTAGTTTAAAAGTTCTCCTCGGCTTAATAGGAGTGTTCCAATCCAAGCCCCTCTGATAGCTTTCTAACTTGCATGACAAGTTTGTCCGGGCTCTTACAATTATGAGTGTGACTGTTTGTAGCCTCCCAGCCATGCAAGGACAGAAAGCCTAATATTCTAAAATACAGGAATCTGTTGAAGAAGTTAAAATCATTAGAGTAGTACTAAAAAAGATTTCATTGTTGAATCAATGCTTGCTGCAAAGTTTCCTCTATCTATTGTATCCTTGGAAATATATTAATCACATATAGAGAATATAAGTAGTAGCCTTTGATTTAACCACATCAGATCTTAAGTTAATAAATTCCTTTCTTGTAGCTCACTACACCAGTGCCTTATAGGAATGTAACTTTGTTATGTGTCTAGCACCTGACTCTAGGAAAGTCACCTTAAAAGAATATAAGCCTTTTACTTGCTAACTAACCTATTGTTAGGATAGAGGGCCATAAACTGTTAGCAGGCCCCCTGGCCAGAAGATGATGTACTAGCTAACTAACCTATTGTTAGGAGAGAGGGCCATAAACTGTTAGCAGGCCCCCTGGCCAGAAGATGATGTAAACCACCTAAAACTTTTATCACGAGACACACAAAAATAAGCCCTGATCCTGATAAGGGTCAAGACTGCTGACCCCACGTGATTTTGGCGAGACTCTATACCTCCCTTTCTCTGTTTCTTATGCACATAACTTAGGGTATAAAAGCAGCACTGGAAAATAAAGTTTTGGGCCTTGCTCACTGAAGCTTGGTCTCCCCGTGTCGTTCTTTCTCTTTTCCATCCTTTTCTCTATTCTCCTTTTTCTGGTTGAGATCCTTGGAGCGCTGGGGCCTCTGAGTTTACTTATCTGCCTGGGCTTCTAAGACCCACTCGAGGGGGTGCCCTGGTGGGGTGCCTCCAGTGATTCGAGAGGGCGCCTGCGGCCTACGTAAACAGAGCAAACCTCGTGCTGGGGTTTTATTGGTTTCCAGCGTAAACCAAGGAATCATCAGCCCCTGTTTCTCTCTTTCTCTCTCTCTCTCTCTCTCTGACGCTGACGTCGTTCATCCCGAGGATACCCTGGGCCATATCTAGGCTGGTCCCCGATAATGTCTGACACTTGTAGCCTATTTCCTCCTTTTGGAGACCCCTGACCTTCCTGCCTGTTACCCTCTCACTTGGAAACCTGCCTTTCTTCAAGATTCATATCATTGATTTTATGGCCCAGGACAACTCACCTTGTGCCAATGCTATCTCAAAATGCATGATGTGGGTGAGGAGCCTGGTGCCAGTCTCTGAGTTTTGAGACATTTCCTTTCTCTAATTAGCAGCATGCTGGTAGCAATACAACTTCCTGCTAAAGACTAGTATGGGGACACTCTTTGTGCCCCCTTCTTATATCTACGTCACAAGCTTACACTATCTCTTTCATACTTTAATAATAAACGCTCTGATTGGTCAGGCCTCATCACTGTCCCCGAATTTAATTCCTCTCCTCCGGAGGCCAAGAACCCTGCAATCTTTCCTGGCTCAACAACCTTTCACCTTGCGGCACACAAGTTTGACAGAGTCCGGTGATACCTTACCACCTGGAGTCATTATTTCCCATGATGTATGCTTTAGAAAAGTCTGACTCGGGGCAAAACCATTTTATGCCCTGAACCTCACATTTCCTATGCTATTTGAGTCACAAGTATGACTCAGCCCAGAGCTACTTTACCACCCAGGAACATTTTCCATGTTCCTTGTGGCACAGAACTTTGACTCAG
Organism: Moschus berezovskii; assembly: GCF_049115385.1. Taxonomy (NCBI): domain Eukaryota; kingdom Metazoa; phylum Chordata; class Mammalia; order Artiodactyla; family Moschidae; genus Moschus; species Moschus berezovskii. Next base: position 125,833,050 of record NC_142488.1, on the reverse strand, counting down.
GTCAGAAGTAACTTACGATCCTGACCCAACATTTCACATGCTCCTTGAGCAGAGAAATCTGACATGGGCAAGAGCCTGCTTACCACATGGGCCAAGGATTTCACATGACCCTTGCTTTAGTGAAGTCTTACTCAGGCCTGACCAAACATTTCCTATGTTCTTTGTGTTACCGAAGTTTGACTCTGGCCAGAGCACACTCACTACCCGGACCCAACATTTCCCATGACTCTTGCTTTAGAGAAGTCTGACTCATGTCAGAGCCACCTTAGGTGTGGAACCTCATATTTCTTATGCCATTTGCAACACAAAACTCTGACTCAGTCCAGAGTTCACTGACAACCCGGATGCAACATTTCCCATTTCAGTTGGCACATGGAAGTCTGACTCAAACCAGAACTATTTGATGCCCAGGACCCAACATTTCCTATTCTCCTTTGAGGCAAAAATGTCTGCCTCAGGCTAGAGCCAACTTTCCACCCAGACCCAATATTTCCCATGACTGTGACACAGAAGTCTGACAGAGGCCACTGCCTACTTACCACCTGGACCCTACTTTCCCCAAGCCCCATGGTACACAGAATTCTGACAACAGGCCACAGCCAATTTCTGCTCTGGAGCCAACATTCACCATGCCCACATGCTGCCATTGCCACCATGGGCCTTCCTTAGGACTTTTGCAAGGCACCTGTGATGTGTGAGCTTTGAAGGAAGTAGTGTCTGGCTGGTGTATGAGTAGAACATACCAAGAATAGCTGCTGCATTTCAGCTGCCCCTTTTTGGTACACTGGGACATCTCAACAGGAAAGTTGAGCTCAAAAAAGTACAGTTAACATCATTGGGCGCCTCCAAGGAGACTTTCTCAGATTACTCTACTAGATCACAGTATAGGAGGGGCAGTGGCCACTTTTCCTCAACTGCTTTTCACAGCCTATGGTAGTGCACAGACTGAAACAGGAACACAAGAACGTCTCTAAAATGGACATCCAAAAGTCTGAGGAATGCTGAAAAGTAGTGTCAAACCCCCATTATAAAAGTTTCACCTGTGCCTGAAGGCAATCTATTCTCATGTCTCACTCAAGTATATACATTTCTACCATCGGTCTCCATGCTCTGTTGATCCCAGGCAGGGACAAGAATGTGGAAGGGGAAGAAAACTCTTCTTTGAGTACAAGAAAATTCTCATATCTTTAACACCACAGTCCCTTGTCCTTAATCTTATGAGCAGCTTCATCCAGTGCTGCTCTTCCTTACACTCTTCCCACCTGCAACCAGCAGGCTTCAGCAGGAGGGACCATGGTCTATATGCCATTCCATCTTTCTTGATCAGAGAGGCTCCCGCCCTGGTGTGACCCTGTAACCTCTATAAGCCTGTCTGTAAGAGAACAGGTAATGAAACTGACTGGCCAATCAGCCATGAAATTCATTTAGTTCAACATGTATTCTCCCTCATTTGGAGAGCATTTACCTTACCAGTTATTTCTACTACTGTAAAAACACACTGTGTCACCCTCAGATAGCTATATTGATTGGAAATGAAGTGGAGATAGAGGTGTGGGTAACCACCAAGTTTTCAAGCAAGAAAATGTTAAAGAAGGCTTCTCTCGGCTTTGTAATTAACATCAAAAGATATGGGACCAGATAAACCCAACTCTGATAGCCCTCTACACCATATGCAGGGGGCCAGGGGTTCTGTTATGAAGGTAATGTAAGGATCCATTCTATACAACAAATGTCCCTGCAAAACAGAGCTTTATCTATTTCTTACAAGTAGTACTAAAATCACAGGATTTGAGAAGATTAGGAAAGAAAACAATGAAAAGAACTGAGGATAGTTTTTGCTTCTATTGGTGTTAGTATCAGTGGTGGTTGTCGTGATTTTCTTTTAGCATCATCACCACCAAAACCACTATCTTGGCCACCAACATCATCATCATTTCCGGTAGGCCAACATGCCTCTCAAAATGACTGTTGTTATCCTGATGAACCTACTTTCTGCACATAACAGGAAAGCAGTATAAGAAAGAAACATACCGCATTGCAAAGGCCTTGCCTTCAAGTGCCAAATATTTCACATTTCATTGTCACCCACATAATTCAGGGGCAAGCATGAGCTTGATTCAGATAATTTACATCGAAGACCTTACATTGAAGACTTTACCACTCCCACCTGAGAGAAAACATTCATTGAATACATGCCTCAGGAGGCTAAGTGACTATGCAGGCCTAGGGATCAACACCTGGAATAGCACAGAGGAACCAGGTCACATCTGACCTATTCTTAGTAGTGACCCCTTCTCTTACAAAGGTGCCAGTTCTTGAGACTACCGCCAATTGGCAAAACACCATTTTCGAATGCTGTGCCCTGAGACAGCTTCATGAAGATGCTAATAGTCAGCAGAAGAACCCATGAAACAATTCATTGTGGCCTTCCCAAAAGCCTCCTCCAATGAAGAGACTCAGGATGACTGAGATGTGATGGGCAGCTGGCACAAGTCTGTCTGGAAAGGAGAGAGGGGGCCACAGTTATTTCTAAGTTTCTCAACTCTTTTGACTGGCAAATGAGCCATGCTTGGTCACCATCATGTCTCTTGTTGAAGGAACACAGGGTAGGAAAAAGCTTTCTCTCAGTATTATACATTTCAGTTTGTCACTGCATGAGGAATCCACAATGACACCCATTGTCCAAGGGTTTAAAGTAATTTAATCCATTACAGGTATAAATCAAAACAGTATGAATGTCAGTGTGGTGGGAAAAGTCCACACATTCTAGTTTCCCATCAACAAAGAAATGTGCAATATGAACGTGTGTGGGTGAAATTCAGGTTCGGTGATGTCAGCCTCTGACTGAAACTTGTACTACTAATAAAGCGGAGGAACCAGAGTGATCTATTGAGAGTAAAGGTTAGAAGGTTTTTGAGACCATTTTAAACAGTGCCCATTTCTAATGAACCTTTTCTCCTCCCCTTTCAAAGAGCAAAGGTCCTCACCTGAATGTTGATAAATTAATCACCACATAGAAAAGAAGTAACTTTATATAGAAAGAGAAAAAGTCGAGACCTTTCTGGCACTGCCAAGTAACAGGCACCCTCTGGCCTGCACACGGTACTCAGCCTGGAAGGTCTTCACAAGTGCAGATGCGAAGCCATGTCAGCTTCCACGTGAGGTGTCTGAAGAACAGAACAGAATGTTGCTCCCATCACGGAAAAGCCTGGAGTCCCAGGCTGCCTCTTGCTTCACAGAAGGACTAAAGACATGTGGTTTGCAAGGAGATGCTTGTATAAATCCTGAGGTAACTCACTGACCCTGAGAAAGGAAACAAGCATGTACATGAAATGATGCCGAAGTTTAAAGAGCTGGGGCAGGAAAAGGAAATGGTGGCAAGAAAAGGAGTTGAACCAAATACCATCGCTTTCTGCTCCAGTAGGTGGATTCATGAAATGGGGGACTACATTCCTTGAGCACCACCCCTGCCCTAAGTCCTTAACAAAGTTTGTCACACTTGATTCTCACAACATCCAAGACAGCGTGCTAGAAATCCCATTGTGCAAAGGAGAGAGTGGAGCTCAGAGATGATAGTAGGAGAGCCTAGCAGACTCAGACACTGGAGACTATTTGTGGATGAAACATGAGGTATGGTCCTAGCAATATCTGCAAGCAAACACTCGGCCAAGAATTACTGAAAGGGTGAAAATTTGAAAGAGTATTGACTGCTGACTTGACAATTAGTTCCACTACATTGCCAGGATCACGTGGGGAAAGGATTTGGGAAACCACCAGTGACCACTATCCCCTTGGTCCACATGTCACATTTTACGCTTTTTCATAGATAGACACGTTTTCAGTTCAGTTCAGTCCAGTTGCTCAGTCGCGTCAGACTCTTTGCGACCCCATGAACTGCATCATGCCAGGCCTCCCTGTTCATCACCAATTCCCAGAGTTCACCCAAATCCATGTCCATTGAGTTGGTGATGCCATCCCACCATCTTATCCTCTATCATCCCCTTCTCCTCCTGCCCTCAATCTTTCCCAGCATCAGGGTCTTTTCAAATGATTCAGCTCTTCGCATCAGGTGGCCAAAGTACTGGAGTCTCAGCTTCAACATCAGTCCCTCCAATGAACACCCAGGAGTCATCTCCTTTAGGATGGACTGGTTGGATCTCCTTGCAGTCCAAGGGACTCTCAAGAGTTTTCTCCAACACCACAGTTCAAAAGCATCAGTTCTTCGGTGCTCAGTTTTCTTTATAGTCCAGTTCTCACATCCGTACATGACCACTGGAAAATGATAGCCTTGACTAGACGGACCTTTGTTGACAAAGTAATGTCTCTGCTTTTCAATATGCTGTCTAGGTTGGTCATAACTTTCCTTCCAAGGAGTAAGGGTCTTTTAATTTCATGGCTGCAGTCACCATCTGCAGTGATTTTGGAGCCCAGAAAAATAAAGTCAGCCACTGTTTCCACTGTTTCCCAATCTGTTTGCCATGAAGTGATGGGACTGGATGCCATGATTTTTGTTTTCTTAATATTGAGCTTTAAGCCAACTTTTTCACTTTCCTCTCTCACTTTCATCAAGAAATGTTTTCTATTGCCTTCAGATCCATATTGTCATAACAGGAAAAACGGCACCCAATCAGCGCAAATTCCACATTCATGAGGTTTGTTTTCAACAGGCCAATCCCGTCCATCTCGCTGCTGGCAGCTACTGCAAGAGGTTCCAACCAGAATAAAAAGACAGTTCAAACCATTGATGGAAAACTGTCAAAATCATTTGATTTTGAAAAGTGACATTCTAAAGCTAAGTGTGTCTGCAAGAGAGGCACCGACAATGAATAGAGGAGGATGATTAAGGACTGGAAAAAAATTCCGCTGTCTTGTTTGACGAACTCATTTCAGTAACAGTTTCTACCACAGAATTAACAACCTGTGTCCAGGGAGAGACCTTGACATTTTTCTCTTACAGACCCAGGAAAGGCATTTCGACACCATCTTCAATTATGCTACAGGTGATGGGGAAGGAATCCCACCCTCTGCCCAGCATATTTGGCCCCATGTAACATAAGTTTGCTCTCACTTATCTAGTCGATCAGGACAGTTCGTTCCAGATCCACCCTTCACTTGACAGTCCCCTAGACTGACCAGTACTGCACTTTTCCATCATAGGTCCTGAAGGAGATCTGCAAGAAGATTGCCTGTGAGTATAAAGACTAGCACAACTGCAGGGAAATTAAGTAACTTGGAAACTCATATAAGTGGGTGTCTGGGGCAAACACTGTTAACCTTATGTAGAGAAGCTTCCAAAAACATTGAGCTCAGGAACCCAATCATGCTCTCTCTGCCCAATAGACTAGGCCAAATGTTATGAAAGGTAACATAAGACAGAGACTCATCTTCAGAGTTATGGCTGCCTCTTCAAATGAACCACTGGTTCATCCTGCTTAAACTAAACATCAACTAGTAATTATGGTACATTACAGTGAAAGGCCATGACCCTTGTTTGAAGAAGGATGGTCTCAGAGAACACCTTTTTCTTTTTTTAGAGCTTGGGCCAGTTGACAGCTTGACACCGGTCACTTGTTAAACAAGGGTTTAAAAAGCTAGTTGGAACAATTTTTTTCTTATTTATGCAAAGAAGATAATGAAAAACATTTACAAAAATTTTATGAAACAGCCCAGGACTGATATTCAACTGGGTTAAATGATATCAAGTGCATAATTTTTAAGGAAAACAAACTCCTAAATTCTGTAAATGAGTGATATAGTCAGATGAAATGCATTCAGTGTCATAACACATCAAAGACAAAGTCACATGATTACGTTCTACATTTAAAAATCGAGACTATTCCCCAATGTTTATTCTCAAAGACATTTATGAAGAGGAAACAATACCAGAATATAAACAAAATAATTCTATCAAACTAAATTATAATACAAAATAAAGCAGAATCTGAGGTGAAGTTCATTTCTTGTAAATCAAAATTTGCGCAAAAACATTTAAAGAAAAAACTGGGGAGCCCCAGGAGCAAACTTAATTGAATACAATGGGATGAATATGTAAAATTAAAATGTTAAGAGCATCCAGTCTTGGCTGACAAGAGGAGCTCGTGCACATCCACTTTGACTGTGTAAATTCAAGCACCCAGCCAGTCCACGCAATTCAGAATATCCCCATTGGAAATTTGTTTATGTGAAGAGTAGTTGTGAAACAAGACCAAGATCACAATTAAGCAAATTTCAATGATTGCAATGCCCTGAAAAGGTACACACCATTATAATATATAATAAAAGGAAAACACTGAGTCCGTGATTCCCTTCTGGGTTTGAAAGAAAACAGCAGTCAAAGAGATCGCTGTTTTCTTATCTGTAACCGGCAAACATCACCAAATATTTTAAGGGAGTGTTGTGCTTGAACAGAATGATCTTAAACACACACAAAATGCAAAACAGGCTTCAAAGGTGACTGAAGACTATATCCAGGGTCCGTGAAGGAGCCCTGGGTCAAACAAGCCCTCTGTTTACTCAACTTTCAAGTTAAAATTCTCAGGATTTGTGTTCGGTTTTAAGGTCACACATGAAGAAGAGCATTCCAAAAGTTAATGAACAGATGACATTAAATTTAAAGCCATGTTGTTAAATAAAACACAAAACAGCAAGGCAGCTGAGGGCTGTCAGTTGTCATAACACAGCCCCCATTCCGTCAGAGACTTACTTTCTCCTTTCACGTGGAAAATAACAAAAACAAAAGGTCACCAAAATGACCAAGATCAACATTTGAACCAATACCTGGCAACCATATATCCAGCCCAAACGACCTAAAATACAAGGCAGAATCAGCTCCATGATGACCAACGGTCACCTGACTGTCTGGCACCCTGACACCACTAAGCCAACCACACACACCCTTCCCTCACATCAAGCCGCAAATACTACAAAACATTAAGTCCATTAATGGGAGGGGGTCTCTGAGACCACAATTAAACAAAGAAAATCTTCAAGTTTCATTGGACTGTTACAATAAGGCCCAACTCCAAACTCTGAAGTGCCTGAGAGACCGACTCTCCCATCCACCCAGGAGCCCCTGGACACGTCTGTCAGGGTGCTCATTATGACAGACCATCTCCCCGACTCTCCAAATCACACTGCAGACAGACAAATAGGAATAAAGTAACCAAAACGTACGCTTTTGAGATCTCGGGAAAGGGAGCCACCACATTAAATCCTAACCAATGAGAACAGTCGACAGAAGACCTACAGGATAATCGAGACAGTCAGGAGCTTAGTCTCGTGCTTACTCACATGCTAGGGCTTCTTCCACAATGTTTCCATGGCCTTGCTTCCCAATGTCGTCATTGTTGGGCCTCCAATGATGACGGTGAGATTGGCCATTCCTCTCAGGTAGGTCTACTGGTAGGAAACTGTCCATTTTCCAAGGCCCAGCTGAAGTAATGAAATGTCTGCTACGTCTTTCTATATCTGTGTCCATCCCTCAATTCCTAGCACTACTTCTTAGCTCTTTGTACAGATATTTTGCTTTGTTTCTTGTCATCTTAGATTTCAGAAAGCATTTAGTTTACCCAGACCTAGGTCAATTACATCCCTGTCCAGGAAGCCATCCAAACTTTACTCCTTCTAGGCATAATGTGAGTTTTTCATATTAGATATTGACTTGGTGATATACCAGAGCAGAGTTGCAGGGGCATGGTTTATGAGCTCTGCGATCAGATAGTACTAGGCTGGGCACTGTATGAAGGAGCCAAGGTTTTCTCTTGGAAATTTGGCAAGTCAGTTCAGGTTGCAGACATTTTGGGAAGACCAGGGAACACTGACAACAAGCTAACTCATAGACGCCTCCAAGGATTGGTTACCACCATTCTCACGATTTTCATATTCTTTCTTGTTCTTCTATCTGTGAAAATCTTGTCCTCCCTACAAGGCCCAGTCATAAATCACTTCCCTACCTCTTTTTCTGAATTCATGTTTCCACCCGAACCACAAGAAGTGTTATTTCTCTTGTTGCTATAGGAAGAAACCTATGAGAACTTCATATCTCTGCTGCAAAGGTCGCTAAACTTCAAAGATATCCAGAATGAGACTGGAAGCCCACTTTCCATGAAGGCCTCCTGCTGAGAGATCTCTGCACCTGTTCTCAGTTTGTGAGTTGTACAAACAAGAAGGTGTAGCTCCCGTAGGCTTGACTACCATGAGTGTTTAACTCATCTACACTCTACAGGGTGTGTGGACCCCATTACCCCTGGTTCCTTTTTGTGGACTGCAGGGTCACAAGTTGCACAGTGCTCCTAGGAAAGATGTCTAATGCTAGCACTGTAATTCCCATGGGAAAAACCATTTAGGAGGGTGTTTGAGGTTTCATGGTGTGAACAGTGTTATACAGCAATCTATGATGTTGCCCTACCCACTGGGATGGCAATTTTATGTGCCAACTTAACTGGTAATGGAACATCCTAGTTAATCAGTATTTCTGGTTGTAACTGTGAGGGTGTTTCTGGATGAGATGAGCATATGAATTGGTGACTTAGTAGAATAGAAGGCCTTCCCCACTGTGGGTGGGCATCGTCTAATCTGTTGAAGGCCCCAGTGGAACAAAAGGCAGAGAAAGAAAGAATTCTTCCCCTTTTTCCTAACTCATTGATTGAGAGAATATTTCTCCTAATTTTCTACTTCTCTTCAACTAGGATTCACACCAGCAGAACCCCTGATTCACAGGCTTATAGACTGGGACAGAATTATATCACTTGCTTTCCTGGCTTTTACACTTTGTATACAGGAGACTGTGGAATTTCTCAGCCTCCATAAATAGGAAACTACATTCATCAAGATAAACCTTCTTAATATATATATATATACATATAGATATAGATATAAAATGTCTCTTATAGGTTCTGTTTCTTTGAATAACTCTGACTGATGAACCTGGAAAATAGCAGACAGCTGCTCTTGTTATATTTGATTTCATAGTCTTCAAATAGTACTTGGGAAATACAGCAAAATCAAATACATGAAAATAAGTTTTAAACTATGGTTGAGGAAACTTAGATACCAGAAACAGATATTGGCCCAGAGGGGTTTCTTTTCCACTAGAAATTAGCTGCTCCTTGGCAAGCCTAGAGAAAGGTTACAGGTAAGCTCTTCCAAACCTGGGCTTGTTGGGTGAGCTTTTGACAACGATCCTGAGGGCAAGAGAGTTGTTGCAGACCGTGTCCAGTAATCCATAAATATTATTAATTCACATGGGGAGGCATGACAAGGAAGATTGGGGCCATTGATGTGAATCTTCTCTCAGGATCTGCCATGTCTTCCCCAAGTGTTAGTAGGCTTGTCCCTCTGACTGGCATCAGCAGATGCATATATATGGTGGACCCTCTCAATTCCTGGCATGTGTTGACCAGTACCACACAGGTCCTATCTTTCAGATCACCAATACTCCTTGATCTATGGTCGCTATTCATTCCTTCTGTGTGTGTGTAGGTGTGTGCATCTCCACCCACCTTGAGGGCTCTTAGTTCCGTAACCAGGGATCCAACCTGGGCCCACAGTAATAAAAGCACTGAGATTTAGCCACTGGACCACCAGGAAAGCCCTAACATTTATTCTTGTCTCATTTATACTTCATTCCATGCTTACGGTCTGTCTGTAGACAATAATGACTTCTCAACCACTATATACAGTAATTGGGCTTCAGGTATGCTGTTTGGATTCATACTACAATTTTTAATCCTACAAGCTGAGTAACCTTCATTGTTTTTGTGCCTCAGTTTCCTCATCAATAGAGTGAAGATACTAATAAGCACTATGTCATCAGACTGCCATGACCCTTAGTGAGTTCATGCAAAGCATTTAGAATATTGCCTTACAGTCCTGAATATTCATTGACAGGACTGATGCTGAAGATGAACCTCTAGTACTTTGGCCACCTGATGTGAAGAACTGACTCACTAGAAAAGACACTGATTCTGGGAAAGATTGAAGGCGGGAGGAGAAGAGGCCAACAGAGGATGAGATGGTTGGATGGCATCACTGACTCGATAGACATGAGTTTGAATAAGCTTCTGGAGTTGGTGATGGATAGGGAAGCCTGGCATGCTGCAGTCCCTGGGGTTGCAAAGAGTCAGACACAACAGCGATTGTACTGAACTGAACTTACACACACTAAGCTATGATGTAAAGTTTACTAGGACTGTTACTTTATAACAATGCATGTCTCTGGTCAAATATACCCTCATTTCTGGAGGCTTTATCATGCTAGCTTCACCAACAAAAGTCTAATTACTCTGATTCTTGTTCTACTTACCATTCTTGTAATATAATCTACATCTTAGCACATATTGGTCAGTTGGCTAGTTCCACAATTGTTACTTTCACCTATGTCGATGTCTCTGTTGACTTAACTATCGCACATGTCTTCATGTATATGTCTTCGTCTTAAAATTTTTACCACCAGTTTCCAATTCATCAGCTTAGTAGCTCATTTTTTTTCTGATATAATATAGCTATATACAGCTCAGTGCATATGAAGGTTCAATATCACATAAGGAGACACTGAAACCATACCTTCCATTAAGAGATTCCCAGTGATATTCCCACTGAGAATTTCATAAACCCCATTGTCTACTCATTGCTTTGGCAGAAGGCACAAATTTGGTGGTATCTGATAAAGGAATTGGCAAAAATAGACTCAAGATTTGGTTGACCATATGAGACCCATCTGTCAAGAAAAGATGCACCAGGCTGAAATGTGTGTTGCAGGAAAGTTGGTGGAGAATGTGAAGGAAAGAGGAGGTTCTTTAAAAGATTTTGGATGAGCAAGTGCACAGGAGAAGGAATGTGAAAGAACATGGCCTTCTCAGGGAAGAACGCATATTCTGGCCTCATGGGAGAAGAAGAGAGTTAATGATATAACCTGTGAACAATGAAGGGAAAACAGATAAGTGGCCCAAGGCAAAGAACCATGCATTGTATGTGGTAAACTCCACTGAGATCCAATTTATTTTCAAATCTACCATTTGGATGTAGGTGTGCAGAACAGATCAAAAGATAGAGTCAGAAGAAAAGAGAGACTAAACACCCATGGTCGCTTTGCTCCAACATCATGTTAGACTTGCACATGGATGAGCACACCATGTCTGCTGCCATGTGGAACAGGGCCTGGCCATAGATGTGAGCATGGAAGGCAAGGACGATGGTATCACCGGAGAAGCAGTATACGCAACTATCAAACGAATGGTAAAACAGGTCAAACATGTTCGGACCATCTTGAGGAGAGGAATGACCACTTCCCTGGCTGCCTGCAGCAGTGCTTGAATCCAAGTGTCAGATGCATTTTGAGTTCCAGCAGCTGTGCACGGAGGCCCCAAGTGATTGGCAGCCCTAGTGGAGCCCTAAGAAAGCCCCCAAGCCAGGCATCTCCTGCCTCCTTGAGCCAGGCTCTAGCCTAAGACCTCACCACCTGGTTGAGGGCTGGCTTCCAGATCTCCTAGGGGATCTGCTTGCCTAGGCTATGCATCTGGTACTTCCCTTTGTGGGCCTGGCATGGCCCCACCTCCTGGCATTCCTTCCTGGGGTCAGGTGTGGGCCTGTTATTGAAACTACTTGCCTGCCTCCCCAAATCTTCGATGATCCTCCTTCTGCAAAAGCAATGAGTGTTCACAATGAAGTAGTCTGCTACAAGGCTTCCAGATGTGCAGGCACACACACACACACACACACACACACACACACACACACTGACAAAAGGTCATTCACATCCTCAACTTTATAGTATATGTGCAAACCTCCTACAAAAGATGTCTCCGAAACTCGATCCACTCATGAATAGAATGAAAGTAACTGTTTCCCTGAATTCTGAATATTAGATTTTTCAACCATCATTGTACATCTTATAGGAAAAAGGCGTCTCTTAAATTCCTTGGTTTGAGTGTGTTTGAATGATACTTGGGGGCAGACTGAAATCATTTGAATGAAAATGATACCAAATATTCACTGCATTTCTGTAACTACCCTCTGTGGATTGCCTGATAAAGAAGGTGGCCTGTCTATCAGTTGGGAGGTGTAAGAGTGTCCCTGGTAAACCCAGATTTGTGTCTGGTTTCTGTAGTGATGGCATTCTGGCTTAGGAATGTGACCTTAACCTGTGAAGTTCAGTGGAATTGTGGGTCCTTAGTCACCTCAGAGTTGCCACCCTCCTCCTTCCCCTCATGAGATGGGCCCAGTGCTGCCAAAACATAGGGCTGGACCTGGGTATGCAAATATTGTGGGTCATTTTCTGATACTTGGTTCACTCACCGAGAATAAATCTACATCTGGAAGAGTAATGGCTGCTCCAAGTTGACCCACATCACTTGTCCCAATCAGAAGAGAAACTCAGACCACACAAACCAGGAACCGGACCTTCATGTCTGTGCCATTGTGAGTGGAGAGCAGCCCACAGTTGTACCTTGTGTCCCTGGCCTGTGTCCATGGGATAAAGCGATGGAAAAATAGATTGCTGGAGGGATATATATAGAGAGAAAGAAGAATGGGGAGGCGGGAGGAAAGCTGAGAGGACACCAGCTCTGGAAGCAAGGCACAGACTAGCCTGCATTTGCCTCTGTCTGGAGACTTGTGCCCTAGGAACTTCCAAGATACTCACAGCCTTACCAGTCTGAGCCCACTGTTCTTCCAAGCCTGACCAGAATCCTTCCATGCCTGGAAATCCATCCTGAATGTCATAAGATGACCACCAGTCAGTCCCAAAATCCTGGCAAAAAGGTGCTCCAAGCCTTTCAAGTCTTTGCATTCCTGAGGTGGGGAAAAGAATCAGAACAAAAAGCAGAAAAGGAATGCAGAAAGGGCAAGTTCCTACTTATCTTTTTTCCCTATAAGCTTCCTGTCACCTACTCATTTATCTACAAAGTGAGACCACATTCAAGGGAAAAGGAGAGTAGAAGAATGCAGAGACCCCACTGCTCTCTGAATGTGTATGTGTGTCTTCGAATGTGTGTGTGTGTGTGGAAGCGGCATGTGAGCCTTAGGGATTTAAGAGATCCTTGAACTCTACCAAAATAACACAGATCTAAAGGTGAACACCAGGTCCAGGAGTTATGTGTACTGCTACATGAATTTGCCTGTGCACTGAGACACTACTTATGAGTTCCATGATATCCTGTATTTCACATAGACGCCCTTGCATCTATGCATCATGTTTATCCCCAGATCAATAGTTACGAGGCAGACACATACAGCCTGGCACATAAAAGCCTTCAATAATTTGAAAAAATTATGCATACTCCTCTCAAGTCTTCCCCAGTTTCAAAATGTCTTGGTCTCCCATAAAACAGAAAACGTGTCCACTGATTAACTCTGTAATTGATACCTGACTATCCAGTATCTGGAGTACATGTGAGACATAGACCCACCTCCTCCAACATCCAAATCTCAGCAAGTTTCTCTCCTGCCTGCTGACTTGGACTTGCACAGCTAAGTCTGGTCGCTCACATCTTAATGGATAAGTCATTCTTTAACACGAGTAGGTCATAATATTGAGACAAAGAAAGAAATTTCAGCTGTTATGACTGTATATAAGACCTTCTTCAACATTCATATACTGAAGGAACCCCTCGGGTCACACGTTGGCGCTTTGGGAAATCCTACACCATGATGGCAAGACGTGAGTTGCTGACACCCGCAGTCTTGAAGATCTTTATGAATAATCGGGGAGAGACCTGAGCCTACCACCCAGAAGACACATCTTCAATCAGGACAGACTGTGACAGTCTTGCCTTTTCCCCAGGAAGATGAGTTCAATGAGTACAAGGTTTTAATGACCTCCCTAGGCCTCCATTTTCATACTGTTTATGGGGTTCTCATGAGAAACGTTGGGCTATAAGAAGCACAAGCTGGAATCAAGATTGCCAGGAGAAATATCAATAACCTCAGATATGCAGATGACACCACCCTTATGGCAGAAAGTGAAGAGGAACTCAAAAGCCTCTCGATGAAAGTGAAAGAGGAGAGTGAAAAAGTTGGCTTCAAATTCAACATTCAGAAAACTAAGATCATCACATCTGGTCCCAACACTTCATGGGAAACAGATGGGAAAACAGTGGCAACAGTGTCAGACTTTATTTTGGGGGGCTCCAAAATCACTGCGGATACTGATTGCAGCCATGAAATTAAAAGACGCTTACTCTTTGGAAGGAAAGTTATGACCAACCTAGGTAGCATATTAAAAAGCAGAGACATTACTTTGCCAACCAAGGTCCGTCTAGTCAAGGCTATGGTTTTTCCACTAGTCATGTATGGTTGTAAGAGTTGAACTGTGAAGAAAGCTGATCATCGAAGAATTGATGCTTTTGAACTGTGGTGTTGGAGAAGACTCTTGAGAGTCCCTTGGACTGCAAGGAGATCCAACCAGTCCATTCTAAAGGAGATCAATCCTGGGTGTTCATTGGAAGGACTGATGCTAAAGCTGAAACTGCAATACTTTGGCCACCTCATGCAACGAGTTGACTCACTGGAAAAGACTCTGATGCTGGGAGGGATTGGGGGTGGGAGGAGAAGGGGACAACAGAGAATGAGATGGCTGGATGGCATCACCAACTCGATGGACATGAGTTTGAGTGAACTCCGGGAGTTGGTGATGGACAGGGAGGCCTGGCGTGCTGTGATTCATGGGGTCACGAAGACTCGGACACTACTGAGCGACTGAACTGAACTAGGCCTCCCTGCTTCAGGCTGCCCTAACTCTCAACTTGCGCCCCCTCACTCCAAAGCCACCCAAACATAGACATTCTAGGAATCCGTGAACTAAGTTTGACTGGAATGGGTGAATTTAACTCAGATGACCATTACATCTACTACTTGGTCAGGAATCCTTAGAAGAAACGGAGTAGCCATCGTAGTTAACAAAAGAGTCCTAAATGCAGTACTTGGATGCAATCTCAAAAATGAGAATGATCTCTGTCCATTTCCAAGGCAAACCATTCAATATCACAGTAAACAAAGCCTGTGCCCCTACCAGTAATGCCGAAGAAGCTGAAGTTGAACAGTTCTATAAAGACCTACAAGACCTTCTAGAACTAACACCCAAAAAAAATGTCCTTTTCATTACAGGGTCGGGCCAGTTCAGTTCAGTTCAGTTCAGTCGCGCAGTCATGTCCGACTCTCCGCGACCCCATGAATCACAGTACGCCAGGCCTCCCTGTCCATTACCAACTCCCGGAGTTCATTCAAACTCATGTCCACAGAGTCGGTGATGCCATCCAGCCATCTCATTCTCTGTCGTCCCCTTCTCCTCCCGCCCCCAACCTTTCCCAGCATCAGAGTCTTTTCCAGTGAGTCAACTCGCCGCATGAGGTGGCCAAAGTATTGCAGTTTCAGCTTTAGCATTACAGGGTACTGGAATGCAAAAGTAGGAAGTCAAGAAACACCTGTAGTAACAGGCAAATTTGGCCTTGGAGTACGGAATGAAGCAGGGAGAAGGCTAATAGAGTTCTGCCAAGAGAATGCACTGGTCATAGCAAACACCCTCTTCCAACAACACAAGAGAGGTCTCTACACATGGACATCACCAGATGGTCGACACTGAATCAGACTGCAAATATTCTTTGCAGCCAAAGATGGAGAAACTCTATACAGTTAGCAAAAACAAGACCTGGATCCAACTGTGGCTCAGATCATGAACTCCTTATTGGCAAATTCAGACTGAAATTGAAGAAAGTGGAGAAAACCACTAGATAATTCATGTATGACCTAAATAAAATCCCTTACGACTATATAGTGGAAGAGAGAACTAGATTTAAGGGACTAGATCTGATAGACAGTGTGCCTGATGAACTATGGACAGGTTCCTGACATTTTGCAAGAGACAGGAATCAAGACAATCCCCAAGAAAAACAAATGCAAAAGAGCAAAATGGCTGTCTGAGGAGGCCTTACAGATAGTTGTGAAAAGACAGGAAGAGAAAAGCAAAGGAAAAAAGGAAAATGCAGAGTTCCAAAGAAAACAAGGAGAGATAAGAAAGCCTTCCTCAGCAATCAATTCAAATAAATAGAGGGAAACAATAGAATGGGAAAGACTAGAGATTTCTTCAAGAAAATTAAGAGATAATAAGAGAACATTTCGTACAAAGATGAACTCAATAGAGGACAGAAATGGTAGGGACCTAACAGAATTAGAAGATATTAAGAAGAGGTGGCAAGAATACACAGAAAAACTGTACAAAAAACATCCTCACAACCCAGATAATCACGATGGTGTGATCACTCACCTAGAGCCAGACATCTTGGAATGTGAAATCAAGTGGGCCTTAGAGACCATCACTACGAACAAAGCTAGTGGAGGTGATGGAATTCCAGTTGAGCTATTTCAAATCCTGAAAGATGATGCTGTGAAAGTGCTGCACTCCATATGCCAGCAAATTTGGAAAACTCAGCAGTGGCCACAGGACTGGAAGAGGTCAGTCTTCATTCCAATCCCAAAGAAAGGCAATGCCAAAGAGTGCTCAAACTACCGAACAATTGCACTCATCTCACACGCTAGTAAAGTCATGCTCAAAATTCTCCAAGCCAGGCTTCAGCAATATGTGAACCGTGAACTCCCAGATGTTCAAGCAGGTTTTAGAAAAGGCAGAGGCACCAGAGATCAAATTGCCAACATCCTCTGGATCATGGAGAAAGCAAGAGAGTTCCAGAAAAACATCTATTTCTGCTTCATTGACTAAGCCAAAGCCTTTGACTGTGTGGATCACAATAAACTGTGGAAAATTCTGAAAGAGATGGGAATCCCAGACCACCTGACCTGCCTCTTGAGAAACCTGTATGCAGGTCAGGAAGTAACAGTTAGAACTGGACATGGAACAACAGACTGGTTCCAAATAGGAAAAGGAGTACGTCAAGGTTGTACATTGTCACCCTGCTTATTTAACTTATATGCAGAGTACATCATGAGGAACGCTGGGCTGGAAGAAGCACAAGCTGGAATCAAGATTGCCGGGAGAAATATCAATAACCTCAGATATGCAGATGACACCCCCATTATGGCAGAAAATGAAGAAGAATTCAAAAGCCTCTTGATGAAAGTGAAAGAGGAGAGTGAAAAGGTTGGCTTGAAGCTCAACATTCAGAAAACGAAGATCATGGCATCTGGTCCCATCACTTCATGGGAAATAGATGGGAAAACAGTGGAAACAGTGTCAGACTTTATTTTGGGGGGCTCCAAAATCACTGCGGATGTTGATTGCAGCCATGAAATTCAAAGACGCTTACTTCTTGGAAGGAAAGTTATGACCAACCTAGATAGCATATTAAAAAGCAGAGACATTACTTTGCCAACCAAGGTCCGTCTAGTCAAGGCTATGGTTTTTCCCGTGGTCCTGTATGGATGTGAGAGTTGGACTGTGAAGAAAGCTGATCGCTGAAGAATTGATTCTTTTGAACTGTGGTGCTGGAGAAGACTCTTGAGAGTCCCTTGGACTGCAAGGAGATCCAACCAGTCCATTCTAAAGGAGATCAATCCTGGGTGTTCATTGGAAGGACTGATGCTAAAGCTGAAACTGCAATACTTTGGCCACCTCATGCGATGAGTTGACTCACTGGAAAAGACTCTGATGCTGGGAGGGATTGGGGGCGGGAGTAGAAGGGGACGACAGAGAATGAGATGGCTGGATGGCATCACCGACTCGATGGACATGAGTTTGAGTGAACTCCGGGAGTTGGTGATGGACAGGGAGGCCTGGCGTGCTGTGATTCATGGGGTCGCAAAGAGTCGGACACGACTGAGCGACTGAACTGAACTGAACTGAACTGAAAGCTAGGGTTATGGGAAGTGTTGTATTTGGATGGTAAGGTACCTCTGGCTGAATCAGACATCTGTGCCACAAAGGCCATGGGTAATGTAGGCTCTGGGGCAGAGGTTGAGAGTCTCCTGTTGTCAGAATTCTGTGCCATTGTGTAGAGCAAGGACATAGTTTGATTCGTGAGGTGTCTCAGCTCTTATGTGTGGGTTTGTGTTCCGAACTTTCCATCATATCTTTCTGCACTCTTCTGCTTAGCAACCTCTGCACATTGGTTGGAGAGATGAGGTCTGGTCAGTTTTCTCAATGAGCCGTCCTTGAATTGGGCCGTTTTTTTTTCCTTGGGGCATGCACTGGTGAGCCTGGATGTCCAGGAAACACCCAAGCCATTTGTGAGGACTGGAGGATGAAGACCTTGTTTTCCTCTTGCTGGAGAGGGCTACACCCCAAGGCTGTAGCTGTCTCTCCTTCTGTGTATCTGCTAGAGAGCCTTTCTGCTTGGTGCTGGTTTCGTTTCCATTTGGGTCTTCCTGTTAGTGGGGGTGACATTGCCTCATGGGAACCTTCTCTGCACACTCTAGGAAGAAGGTGTTGTTAGTACAACAGTGGAGGGGCAGTTATGAATGGTTTGTTGTGTTGCATTATAGGAGTGGGTGAGAGAAAATGGGAGCTGAGTTTGGGGAGGGAAAGGGTCCAGTGGTTCCCCCATTTAAGGATTTTGCTTCCTGTTAATTAGGGAAATTTGGGCCCAGCAGGGGTATGAGGAGGAGGCTCTGAGAGTGTATGGAAAGAATGACAGTGGAGAGGACATCAAACTTTGGTGTGAAATATTGGCAGACATTGTGGGCTCAGGGCTCTTTCTCCTGTGTCCTAGCCCTGTTCCCTCACACTACCATTGGGTGGCCATAACTGTGATATAGAAGATAGAAAAGCAAATGCATAGGTGTGAAGTGAGTGAATCTTAACCTATATTGATGGTGAGGCATTAATATTGGGATTAGGTCTTCACATTTCATTCTCCTAGTGAATTGTGGGCCTCTTTGCCAGGAGACAATTTTGCTATGGCTGCCCTTTCTACACACCGCTTAATGTTGTTTATAATGTTTTATACTATTGCATAATAACATAACCTGAGGGAGTTCTGAGAAGGAACACCTCAATAGGCCCTGAGTCACTCCATCGGAAATGCCACGTATACCAGGTCCCTGTTCTGGGCGCCACTTGCTGCAGTCCTTTAATGGACCGGAAACTGGTGGTCCGGAGTTGACGATAAGAAAGTGAAAGAAAGAAAGAGAGAGAGAGAGAGAAATAAATAAAGAAAGAAAGACACGGGGACCCAAGCTCTGATGGAACAAGGGTACTTTATTAGCAGAAATGCAGGCTTATATATCTTTAGTAAGATGATTACTCAGCTATTACACAGAATTAAATTTTATCAATAGTCACAATATGGATAGTTTAATACATACAAGGTCGTTGACGCTGAAAAGAGTCATTGCATGTCTCATCCTATGACCTCAGTCCTGAGAACTGCATGTAGCTCTACTGGTTCTCGGAATACAAACTGATAAAGAACAGAGAATCCTTGAGAAATAGAAAACAGCATGCAGGAATCCTCCTGTTAAATGTTCCCTGACAATACATGTATATTATCATATGTGAAACAGATTGCCAGTCCAGGTTCGATGCATGAGACAGGGTGCTTGGGACTGGTGCACTGGGATGACCCAGAGGGATGGGATGGGGAAGGAGGTGAGAGGGGGTTCAGGATGGGGAACACATGTAAACCCATGGCTGATTCATGTCAATGTATGGCAAAAACCACTACAATGTTGTAAAATAATTAGTCTCCAATTAAAATAAATAAAATTTAAAAAAGAATATTCAAACACATACCTTAAAGAAGCCATCAGTTTTTTTAAAAAAAAAAAGTCTACAAAAAAATAAATGCTGGAATGGGTGTGCAGAAAAGGGAACACTCTTGCACTGTTGGTGGGAATGTAAACTGATACAGCCAATATGGAAGACAGTATGGAGATTCCTTAAAAAACTAGGAATAAATCCACCCTATGCTGCAGTAATCCGATTCCTAGGCATATACACTGAGGAAATGAAAATTGAAAGAGACACTAGTATCCCATTGTTATTTGCAGCACTATTTACAGTAGCTAGAACATAGAAGCAACCTACATGTCCATCCACAGATAAATGGATAAAGAACTTGAGGTATTTATACACAACGAAATATTACTCAGAAATAAAAAGGAACACATTTGAATCAGTTCTAATGAGGTGGATGAAGCTAGAACCGATTATATACAGTGAAGTGAGTCAGAAAGAGAAACATAAATACCATATTCAAACACACAGTTCAGTTCAGTTCAGTCACTCAGTCGTGTCCAACTCTTTGCGACCCCATGAATCACAGCACACCAGGCCTCCCTGTCCATCACCAAATCCCGGAGTTCACTCAAACTCACGTCCATCGAGTCGGTGATGCCATCCAGCCATCTCATTCTCTGTCATCCCCTTCTCCTCCCGCCCCCAATCCCTCCCAGCATCAGAGTCTTTTCCAGTGAGTCAACTCATCGCATGAGGTGGCCAAAGTATTGCAGTTTCAGCTTTAGCATCAGTCCTTCCAATGAACACCCAGGATTGATCTCCTTTAGAATGGACTGGTTGGATCTCCTTGCAGTCCAAGGGACTCTCAAGAGTCTTCTCCAGCACCACAGTTCAAAAGAATCAATTCTTCGGCGATCAGCTTTCTTCACAGTCCAACTCTCACATCCATACATGACCACGGGAAAAACCATAGCCTTGACTAGACGGACCTTGGTTGGCAAAGTAATGTCTCTGCTTTTTAATATGCTATCTAGGTTGGTCATAACTTTCCTTCCAAGGAGTAAGCGTCTTTTAATTTCATGGCTGCAATCAGCATCCGCAGTGATTTTGGAGCCCCAAAAAATAAAGTCTGACACTGTTTCCACTGTTTTCCCATCTATTTCCCATGAAGTGATGGGACCAGATGCCATGATCTTTGTTTTCTGAATGTTGAGCTTCAAGCCAACCTTTTCACTCTCTTCTTTCACTTTCATCGAGAGGCTTTTGAGTTCCTCTTCACTTTCTGCCGTAAGGGTGGTTTCAAGGATCTCTTAAATCGCTATGGCTCACCTGCCCCTTCCACACAAACACACACATTCAAAGAGCAGTGGTTCCCTGCCTCCTTCTATTCTCCTTTTTCCTTGAAGGAAAAGGAAAGGTCTCACATTGAAGATAAATTAGTGGGTGACAGGAAGCTTAAAGAAAAAAAGGGATGAGTAAGAACCTGCCCGTTCTGGGTTCCTTTTCTGCTTTTTGTTCTGATTCTTTTCCCTACCCCAAGAATGCCAATACTAGAAAGGCTTGGACCACTTTTCTGCCAAGACTTTCGGACTGATTGGTGGTCATCTCATGATACTTGGGATGGATCTCCAGGCACAGAGGGATTCTGGTGAAGCTTCAATGAAGGGTGGACTCAGACTGGAAAGGCTGTATGTTGGAAGCCCCTAGGGCATACGTCTCCCTCAGGAAGAGGCAAATGCAGGCTATTCTGAGCCATGCTTACAGTGCTGGTGTCCTCTCAGCCTTCTTCCCACCTCCCCATTCTTGTTTCTGTCTCTATATCCCTCCAGGGATCTATCTTTCCATCTGTCTATATCCCAGGGACATAGGATTAGGGACACAGGGTGCGACTTCATCCTGGTCTCCAGCCACAGTGGCACAGACATGAATGTCTTTTTCCTGCTATGTGTGGTCTGAATTTCTCTGCTGATTTGGACAAGTGACATGGGTCAACTTGGGGCAGCCATTACTCTTCCAGATGTAGATCTACTCTTGGAGACTGAACCAAGTCCCCGAAGACGACCCATGGCAATTTGCATATCCTGGTCCAGCTCTATGTTGTGGCAGCATGGAGCCAATCTCATGAGGGGAAGAAAGAGGGTGGCCACCCTGACACTAATCATCCATAGTTATTCTGAACTTCACAGGTTTAGGTGACATCTAAGTCAGAATGCTATCACTGCAGAAACCAGACACAAGTTTGGGTTTACCAGGGATACCCTCAAACTGACAAAGTGATCGATGGGCCAAGTTCTTGATCAGGCAATCCACAGAGGATAGTTACAGAAGTGCAGTGAATATCCAGTATAATTTTCATTCAAATGTTTTTCAGTCTGCTCCCAGATATTATTGAAACACATTCAAACCAAAGAAATTAAGACTTACCTTTTCCTTATAAGATGTACAATGGTGGTTGGAAGATCTAAAATTCAGAATTCAGGGAAACCGGTACTTTCATTTCATTCCTGAGTGGATCGAGTTTGGGAGACATCTTTATAGGAGGTTTGCACATATAATATAAAGTTGAGAATATGAATGACCTTTTGTCAGTATGTGCGTATGTGTGCCTGTGTGTGCGGAAGCCCTGATACAGACTATTTCAGTGTGGACACTCAACACCTTGGCACAAGGAGGAGCATGCAAGATTTGGGCTGGCAGGCAAGTAGTGTGGGTCACAGGCCCACAGCTGACCTTGGGAAGGTATACCAGGAGGTGTGGGTATGCCAGGCCCTCTAAAAGGAAGTACCAGAAGCATGGCCTAGGCAGGCAGATAGAGCCTGTCTCAAGGAAGCATGGTAGAGGCCTGCCTCAGGGACTCTTGGAGGGCTCCACTAGGGGCTGCCAATCGATTGAGGCCATCATGTGTGGCTGCTGGAACTCAAGATTCATCTCACACTTGGTTTCAAGCAGTGTTGCAGGTTGCCAGGGAGGGGGTCATTCCTTTCCTCAAGATGGTTCCAACAGGTTGACTTGGATTAAGATGGGGTAGATGGTTGCCTCTACTGCTTTTCTGGTGATACCATGGTCCTTGCCTTCAATGCCCACGTCCACAGCCACGCCCTGTTTCTTGTGGCAGGAGACATGGTGTGCTCTTGCATGTGCAAGGCTCATGTGATATTGGAGTAAGCCAGCCATGGGTGCTCCATCTTCCGTATCTTCTGACCCTATCTTTTGATCTCTTCTGTGCTCTGACACCCAAATGGTAGAATTAAAAAGAAATTGGATGTCAGTGGAGTTTACCACATCCAACCAATGGTTCTTTGCCTTGGGCCACTTGTCTTTTTTCCTTCATCTTCTGCAAGTTATATCGTTAACTCTCTTCTCCCATGAGGCCAGAATATGCACTCTTCCCTGAGAAGGCCATGTTTTTCACATTCTTGCTCCTGTGAATTTGCTCATCTTAAATCCTTTAAACCAACTCCTCTCTCTCCCACATTCTCCATCAACTCTCATGCAACACACATTTCAGCCTGGTGCATCTTTTCTTGACAGACAGACCTGATATGGTCAACAAAATCTTAAGTACATGTTGCCATTTCCTTTATCAGATACCACCCACATTTTGCCTCTTGGCAAAGCAATGAGTAGACAGTGGGGTTTATGACATTCTCTGTGGGGAATATCACTGGAGATCTTTTAAAGAAAGGTATGATTTCAGTGTCTCCTTATGTGCTATTCAATCTTCCATATGCATTGTGTTATATATAGCTATATTATGTCAGGATAAAATGAGCTAGAAAGCAATGAATTGGAAACTTGTGGTAAAAATTTTAAGAACAAGACATATACATGAAGACATCTGCAAGAGTTAATAAGTCAACAGAGGCATCAACATAGATGAAATTAATAATTGTGGAAAAAAACACCTGGCAAACTGGCCAATATATTACTAAGATATGGATTATGTTACATGAATTGTAAATCAGAAAAGAGTCTGAGAAAATAGAATCTTGTTGGTGGAGCTAGCACGATAAAATCTCCAGGAGAGAGGGTTTATTTTACCAGAGACATGCATGGTGATAAAGTAACAGTCCTAGATAACTTTACATGAAAACTTAGTGTACGTTAGTTCAGTTCAGCTCATGGCTCAGTCATGTCTGACTTTTTGTGACCCCAGAGACTGCAGCATGCCAGGCTTCCCTGTCCATCACCAAGTCCGAAGTTTACCCAAACTCATGTCCATCGAGTCAGTGATGCCATCCAACCATCTAATCCTCTGTTGGCCCCTTCTCCTCCCACCTTCAATCTTTCCAGCATCAGGGTATTTTCTAGTGAGTCAGTTCTTTGGCCAAAGTATTGGAGTTTCAGCTTCAGCATCAGTCCTTTGAGGACTGTTGGGCACTGGTCTTCAAACTTTGCATGAACTCACTAATGGCCATGGCAACCTGATGAGATAGTTCTTATTAGTATCCTCACTCTAGTGATGAGGAAACTGAGGCACAAAAGCAATGAAAGATATTCAGCTTGTAGGATTAGTAATTGTGGTATGAATCCAAGCAGCATACCTCAAGCCCATGTACTGTACACAGTAGATAAGAAGACATTATTTTCTGTAGACAGACCATGAATGTGAAATGAAGCATAAATGAGACAAGACTGAATGGCAGGATTTTCCTGGTGGTCCAGTGACTAAAACTCAGCACTTTTACTGCTGTGGGCTCAAGTTCGATCCCTGGTTGGGGAAGTAAGAACCTACAAGCTCTGCAGTGACACACACAGGAAAAAAAAATGGGATGAATGGTGACTACAGATCGAGGAGAGATTGGTGATCTGAAAGATAGGACCTGTGTGGTAGTGGTCATTGCATGTCAGGGCTTGAGAGGGTCCAGCCTATATGCATCTGCTGATGCCAGTCAGAGGGACAAGCCTAGTAACACATGGCGAAAACTTGGCAGATCCTGAGACGTGATTCACATCAATGGCCCCAATCTTCCTTGTTGTTAGTTCCCATGTGGATTAATCATTCTTTACGAATGACTGGACAAGGCATGAAACAGTTATTCTGCCCTCTGTATCTTTGTCAAAGGACCACCCAAAAACCCCAGGTTTGGAAGAGCTCACCTGTAAGCTGTCTCTGGGCATGCCAAGAAGCAGCTACTCTCTAGTGGGAAAGAAACCACTCTGGGCCAATATCTGGCTATCTGTTTCCGGTATCTTAGTTTTCTCACCCATAGTTTGGAACTAATTTTCATATATTTGATTTTTCTGTTTCTTCCAAATTCTATTTGAGGACTACAGAGCCAAGTCTAACAATAGCAACTGTCTGCCACATTCGGGTTAATCATTCAGAGTTTTCAAAGAAGCATAACGAATAAGAAATATTTTATATCTATATTTCTGTGTGTGTATGTATATATGGAGAAAGAGACAGGTATTTCTACAATATGTATGTATATATACATATTTGAAGAAGGTTTACCTTGAGGAATTTAGCTCCCTCTTTATGGAGGCTTAGAAATTCCACAATCTCCTGTCTACAAGGTGTAATGCCAGGAAAGTCAGTGATATAATTCTGTCCCAGTGTGTAGGCTTGTGAATCAGGGGGTCTGGGGGTGTGAATCTTAATTGTAGAGAAGGGGAAAATGAGGAGAAATGTTCTATATCAAGAAATGAGTTAGGAAAAAGAAGAAGAATTCTTCCTTTCTTTTCCTTTTGTTCCCTTTGGGCCCTCAACAGGATTGGATATGCCCGCCCACATTTGGAAAGGCCTTCTATTTCACTAAGTCACCAATTCAGTTCAAATCCAGAAACACCCTCACAGATGCGACCAGAAATAACGTTTGATTTGGACGTTCCATGCCCAGTCAAGTTGGCACATAAAATTAGCCATCCCAGTGGGTAGGGCAACACCATGGAGTGCTGCATAACACTGTTCACACCATGAAGTCTCAAACACCCTCCATAATTATCTTTCCCATGGGAAGGACAGTGCTACCATTAGATCATCTTTCCTAGAAGCACTATGCAACTTACGACCATGCAATCCAGCTAAGGGACCCAGGGGTTATGTGGTCCACACACCGTGTAGTGTGTAGATGATGTAAACACTCAAGGTAGTCAAGCCTAGGGGAGTTGCACCTTGTTTGTACAACTCACAAATGGAGGGCAGGTGCCGAAATCTCTCAGCAGGAGTCATCCAGGGAACAAAGTGGGCTTCTAGTCTCACTCTGAATATCTGTGAAGTTATGCAACCTTTGCAGCAGAGATGAAGTCCTCATATGTTTCTTCCTATAGTAACAGGAGAAATAATACTTCTTGTGGTTGGGGTGGGAACATGAATTCAGGAACAGAGGTAGGGAAGGGATTTATTCCTGGGCCTTTTAAGCAGGGTAAGATAGAAAAGCGGGAAAGGATATGAAAATCGTGAGACGTGTGTTACCAATCCTAGGAGGCATCTATGAGTTAGCTTGTTGTCAGTGTTCCTGGTCTTCCCTAAATGTCTGCAACCTGAACTGACTTGCCAAATTTCCAAGTGCAAACCTTGGCTCCTTCACAGTGCCCAGCCCAGTACTATCTGATCCCAGAGTTCATAAGCAGTTCCCCTGCAATTCTGTTCTGGTATATCTCCACGTCCATATCTAACATGAATAACTCACGCTACGCCTGGAAGGAGTAAAGCTTGGATGGCTTCCTGGAGGGGGAGGTAATTGAACTATGCCTGGGTTAACTGAATGTGCATGCTTTCCAAAATCTAAGATGACACGAAACAAAGCAAAAGATCTGTGCAAAGACCCAAGAAGTAGAGCTAGGCATTGAGGGATGGACACAGATATAGAAAGTGATAGGAATGCGACCAGAGATTTCATTACTTCAGCTGGGCCTTGGAAAAGGGACTGTTTCCCACCAGTAGACCTACCTGAGAAGAATGGCCAATCTCCCCGTCAATCATCGCAGGTCCACCAATGATGACGTTCGGAGGCGGGGCTGTGGAAACGTTGCGGAAGATGCCATAGCGTGTGAGTAAGCGCGATGATTGAGCTCCCGACTGTCTGAATTGTCCTGTGAGGCTTCCGTCCACCATTCTCCTCGGTTAGGATTTGACGTGTCGGCTCCCTTTCCCGAGATCTCAAAAGTGTACGTTTAACTTACTTTATTCATATTTTGCTGTCTGGGGTGTGATTTGGAGAGCCGGATAGATGGTGTGTCTTAATGGACATTTTGTCAGACGTGTCCGTCGGCTCCAGGTTGATGCAAAGAATGTCTCTCAGGCACTTCAGGGTTTGGTGTTGGGCGTTGTTGTAACAGCCTGCTGAAACTTGGAGACGATTTTGTTTAATTGTGGGTCTCGGAGACCCCCTTCCTATTCATGGTTTTAATGTTTTGTAGTGTTTGTCGCTTACTGTGAGGAAAGGATGGATGCGGTTGACTGGGTGGTGTGGGGATACCAGACAGTCGGGTGACCTTTGGTCGCAATGAAACTGATTCTGCTTTGTATTGTTGCACGTTTGGGGTGGATATATATCATTGCCGTTATCAGTTCAAGTGTTGATCGTGGCTATTTTTGTGATGTTTCTTAACCATTGAGGGTGTTTTTGTTATTTTCCACGTGAAACTAGAAAGTAAGCCTCTGAGGGAGGGTGTGCCGTGTTGTCAGCTGACAGCCCTTGGCTGCCTTGGTGTTTTGTGTTTTACTTAACAACATGGCTCTAAGGTTAATATCATTTGTTGGTTATCTTTCAGAATGGTCTTCTTCACGTGTTGCCTTAGAACACAAATCCTGAGAATTTTAATGTGAAAATTGAGTAAACAGATGGCTTGATTGTCTCGGGGATCGTTCATGGACCCTGGACACGGTCTTCAGTCACATTGGAAGGCTGTTTTGCCTTTTGTGTGTGCTTCAGATCGTTGTATTCAAGCAGAAATGGTCTTTAAAATATTTGGTGATGTTTTCAGTTTGGAAATAAGAAAACAACCATCTCTTGGCCTGTTGCTTTCTTTCAAACCCATAAGGGAATCAAGCACCCAGTTTTGTCCTTTTCCTTTTATTATACATTATAATGCTGTAGGCCTTTTCAGGGCATTGCAATCGTTTGACTTTGCTTAATTGTGATCTTGGTCGTGTTTCACAACTGCTGCTGCTGCTGCGTCACTTCAGTCGTGTCCGACTCTGTGTGACCCCATAGACAGAAGCCCACCAGGGTCCCCCGTCCCTGGGATTCTCCAGGCAAGAACACTGGAGTGGGTTGCCATTTCCTTCTCCAATGTGTGAAAGTGAAGTCGCTCAGTCGTTTCCGACCCTTAGCGACCCCACGGACTGCAGCCTACCAGGCTCCTCCATCCATGGGATTTTCTAGGCAAGAGTACTGGAGTGGCTTGCCATTGCCTTCTCCGGTTTCACAACTACTCTTCAAATAAATGTATTTTCAATGGGCATATTCTGAATTGAATGGACCGACTGAGTGCTTGAGTTGACGCAGTGATGGTGGATGTGCATGAGCTCCTCTTGTCAACAAAGACTGGATGTTTTTAATATTTTGGTTTTACATGTTCATCCCACTGTGTTCAATTAAGTTTGTTCCTGGGTTCCCCAGAATTTTCTTTAAATGGTTTTGTGTAAATATCAATTTACAGGAAATGAACTTCACCTCTGATTACGCTTTATTTTGTATTATACGTTCTTGTTTGATCGAGTTATTTTGTTCATATTGTGGTATTGTTCCCTCTTCATATACTTCCTTGAGAATATACATTGGGAGATAGTCTTGATTTTTAAATGAAGAACGTATTCATGTTACTTTTTCTTTGATGTGTTATGACACAGAATGCATTTCATCTGACTATGTCCCCCATTCACAGAATGTAGCATTTTGTTTTCCTGAAAAATTACACATTTGATATCATTTAACCCACTCGAATATGGTTTCTGGGCTGTTTCATAAAAATTCTGTAAACGTTTTCAATATCTTTTTTGCATAAATAAGGAAAAAGTTGTTCCAATTCGCTTTATTTATTTTTTAACCAACAGTGACTGGCATTAAGCAATCCACTGGTCAAAACTCTGAGAAAAGAAAAAGGTGTACACTTATTTGCCGTTCTTCAAATAAGTGTCATAGCCTTTCAGTGCAATGTTTCATAATTACTATGTGATGATTCTTTAAAGCAGGATGAGCCATTAGTTCGTCTGAAGGGCAGCCATACCTCTGAAGATTAGTTTCTGTCTTATGGTAACTTGCATAACATTTGGCATAGTCTAATGGGCAGAAGTAGCATGATTGGGTTCCTGGACTCAATGTTTTGAGAAGCTTCTCTACATAAGGGAAAAGTGGTATTTGCCCCAGGCATTCAAGTTTATGTGTTTCGAAATTACTTCTTTTTCCTGCAGTTCTGCTAGTCTGTATACCCACAGGCAATCCTCTTGTAGATCTCCTTTAGGACCTGTGATGGAAAAGTCCAGTATTGTTCAGCCTAGGGTACTGTCAAGTGAAGAGTGGATCTGGCACCAACTGACCAAATAGACTAGAAAAATAAGAGCAAGAGTATGGTTCAGTTCAGTTCAGTCGCTCAGTCATGTCCAACTCTGCGACCCCATGAACCGCAGCACACCAGGCCTCCCTGTCCATCACCAACTCCCGGAGTTTATACAAACTAATGTCCATTGAGTCGGTGATGCCATCTAACCCTATCATCTTCTGTTGCCCCCTTTTCCTGCCTTCAGTCTTTCCCAACATCAGTTCAGTTCAGTTCATTTCAGTCGCTCAGTCGTGTCCGACTCTTTGCGACCCCATGAATCACAGCACGCCAGGCCTCCCTGTCCATCACCAACTCCCGGAGTTCACTCAAACTCATGTCCATCGAGTTGGTGATGCCATCCAGCCATCTCATTCTCTGTCGTCCCCTTCTACTCCCGCCCCCAATCCTTCCGAGCATCAGTCTTTTCCAGTGAGTCAACTCATCGCATGAGGTGGCCAGAGTATTGGAGTTTCAGCTTTAGCATCAGTCCTTCCAATGAACACCCAGAATTGATCTCCTTTAGAATGGACTGGTTGGATCTCCTTGCAGTCCAAGGGACTCGCGAGAGTCTTCTCTAGCACCACAGTTCAAAGGCATCAATTCTCCGGCAATCAGCTTTCTTCACAGTCCAACTCTCACATCCATACATGACCACTGGAAAAACCATAGCCTTGACTAGATGGACCTTTGTTGGTAAAGTAATGTCTCTGCTTTTTAATATGCTATCTAGGTTAGTCATAACTTTCCTTCCAAGGAGTAAGCGTCTTTTAATTTCCTGGCTGCAATTAGCATCCGCAGTGATTTTGGAGCCCAAAAAAACAAAGTCTGACACTGTTGCCACTGTTTTCCCATCCATTTTCCATGAAGTGATGGGACCAGATGCCATGGTCTTTGTTTTCTGAATGTTGAGCTTCAAGCCAACCTTTTCAGTCTCCTCTTTCACTTTCATCAAAAGGCTTTTGAGTTCCTCTTCACTTTCTGCCATAAGGGTGGTGTCATCTGCATATCTGAGGTTATTGATATTTCTCCCAGCAATCTTGATTCCAGCTTGTGCTTCTTCCAGCCCAGCATTCCTCATGATGTACTCTGCGTAGAAGTTAAATAAGCAGGGTGACAATATACAACCTTGATGTACTCCTTTTCCTATTTGGAACCAGTTTGTTGTTCCATGTCCAGTTCTAACTGTTGCTTCCTGACCTGCATACAGGTTTCTCAAGAGGCAGATCAGGTGGTCTGGTATCCCCATCTCTTTCAGAATTTTCCATAGTTTATTGTGATCCACACAGTCAAAGGCTTTGGCATAGTCAATGAAACAGAATTAGATGTTTTTCTGGAACTCTTTTGCTTTTGCCATGATCCAGCGGATGTTGGCAATTTGATCTCTGGTGCTGCTGCCTTTTCTAAAACCCGCTTGAACATCTGGAAGTTCATGGTTCACATATTGCTGAAGCCTGGCTTGGAGAATTTTGAGCATGACTTTACTAGCGTGTGAGATGAGTGCAATTGTGCGGTAGTTTGAGCATTCTTTGGCATTGCCTTTCTTTGGGATTGGAATGAAGACTGACCTTTTCCAGTCCTATGGCCACTGCTGACTTTTCCAAATTTGCTGGCATATTGAGTGCAACACTTTCACAGCATCATCTTTCAGGATTTGAAATAGCTCAACTGGAATTCCATCACCTCCACTAGCTTTGTTCATAGTGATGCTTTCTAAGGCCCACTTGACTTCACATTCCAAGATGTCTGACTCTAGGTGAGTGATCACACCATCGTGATTATCTTGGTCATGAAGATCTTTTTTGTACAGAACTTCTGTGCATTTTTGCCTCCTCTTCTTAATATCTTCTGCCTTTGTTAGGTCCATACCATTTCTGTCCTTTATCGAGCCCATCTTTGCATGAAATGTTCCCTTGGTATCTCTAATTTTCTTTCTAGCACCACCGCCGCCACTGCCGAATTACTAACTACTAACAATCCTACCAAGAGCAGCAGGCAGCAGAGCGCCTTCCAGAGGTCTCGGAGGCCCTATTGCGGGTCTATGGGTTTCTTCTGCCTTTGACTCAGTGCTGACACCTGGAGACGCACTTGGGCTCCTGTCCTTCCCTTTCTTCTCTGGTGGTTGACTCTAAGCACCTTCCCCTGTTTTAGTGTGCTGCCTTGAAGCATACTCTCTGACCTGAATTCCATTCCTCATCCCGAGGAAGTAAGGATTCTTCTGATCTGCAGAGGCGTTTCTCTAACTCCAGATCCCCTTAAACTTTTTTCTTCCATTAAGTAAACCTCACTTATTCATATTTAAAGATTGCATGCATGCTTATCCACTCAGTCATGTCCGACTCTGTGGGATCCTGTGGACTGTAGTCCACAAGGCTCCTCTGACCGTGGAGATTTTTCAGGCAGAATACTAGAGTGGGTTGCCATTTCCTCCTCCAAGGGATTTTCCCCACCCAGGGATCGAACCCGTGTCTCCTGCATTGCAGGTGGATTCTTTATCCGCTACCCACTAGGGAAGCCCGATATATGCTTCTATTTGCAGTGTAAACCAACCTCACATGGGGTTGTGCAGGAGAGCTGAGCCTTTTTCTCAATTTCTTGAGAAAATTATTCTCAGATGAAATTCAGTTCAGTTCAGTTCAGTTCAGTCGCTCAGTCGTGTCCGACTCTCCGCGACCCCATGAATCACAGCACACCAGGCCTCCCTGTCCATCACCAACTCCCGGAGATGAAATTAATTGCCCCTTATCTGCATAGGAATTGATAGTCAAAGATCTAGTGGTAAGACGATACCTGATTCATCTTTCTCAGAAATACTAGCATGGGCAAGGCCAACTCTAAGCCACCCCAAAGTCATGTTGATCTGGATACTGTTTGTGAGTCTTGGATCAATTCAGGTAGAGGTGGGTGAGTTAGAGTATCAAGACTGAGGTGAAAGACCTTCGGAGCTTATTAGAACAGGCAAGAACCAATGTAATCAAGTAGGTAAGTCTGAAGGACTGATGCTGAAGCTGAAACTCCAATACTGTGGCCACCAGATGTGAAGAAATGACTCATTGGAAAAGACCCTGATGCTGGGCAAGATTGAAGGCAGGAGGAAAAGGGGATGACAGAGGATGAGATGGTTGGATGGCATCACCGACTCGATGGACCTGAGTTTGAGTAAACTCCAGGAGTTGGTGATGGACAGGGAGGCCTGGCATGCTGCAGTCCATGGGGTTGCAAATAGTTGGACAAGACTGAACGACTGAACTGAACTGAAATATGAACCACAATGAATGAGAAAGGCAAAGACCAGAGCTTGAAAAGTTATATGAAACATTAGTCCTGACCTTAGCTCAGATGAATGAGGGAAGACTATAAACAGGCAGAACGGAATTGTTCAGGTCAGAGGCAAAAAAGATTACAAAGCAAGCAGGGAACAAGGGACTGGTAAGAATGGCTAAGAGGGAGACTGTAACCCTACAAGAGAGTCAGAGGTTTGTTTTCATATGGTACCAACTATCGAGTGTTGAGATGTTAAAGGTAACTTCACTACAACATAATTCAGAAAAATATTCCCTATGACTCAATTTGTTTAGTGCTTTAAAAATACTTACCCCATAGGGCTTTTTAAAAATGTCATAAGGTCTCACAGAGAACGAAATTACAAAACAAATTTGTGGAAATTGTAAGGCATTCCTTAGAATGCCTCCACTTTCAGGAAAAGTTAAGCATGACTTTTCTTACTAAGGAAAATGCACTGATTGAAACCCAGCCATGATTCTAAGCTTCAGTCAATGACTCAGTTGCTAATAGATTCAGTGGTTCCCAACCAAGGGTGATGGCAGAGGGGTTCAGGGGGCATATCAGAAACACTTGTGAAACTTAAAACACTCATGCCCAGTCTGCTTGTACCCACCATGCTTGGAAATGTTAGGGGGAGGAAAGGACGGAGGCAGTTACACTTACAAAAACAAAAGTCCTTCCCAGGTGACTTGACACATAGTCGCAAACACATTTTTCCATTGGAGAAATGTTGAATTACGATGAGTAGCTAAAAGTAAAATGTACTCAATGATCAGTTCAGTTCAGCCACTCAGTCGTGTCTGACTCTTTGCAAACCCATGGACTGCAGCACCCAGACCTACCTATCCATCACCAACTCCCGGAGTTCACTCAAACTTGTGTCTGAGTCGGTGATGCCATCCAACCATCTCATCCTCTGTTGTCCCCTTCTCCTCTTGCCTTCAATCTTTCCCAGCATCAGGGTCTTTTCAAATGAGTCAATTCTTCGCATCAGGTGGCCAAAATATTGGAGTTTCAGCTTCAACATCAGTCCTTCCAATGAACACTCAGGACTGATTTCCTTTAGGATGGACTGGTTGGATCTCCTTGCAGTCCAAGGGACTCTGAAGAATCTTCTCCAACACCACAGTTCAAAAGCATCAATTCTTAGGCACTCAGCTTTTTTTATAATCCAACTCTAACATCCATACATGACTACTAGAAAAACCATAGCCATGACTAGATGGACATTTGTTGGCAAAGTAATGTCTCTGGTTTAATATGTTGTCTACGTTGGTCATAACTTTTCTTCCAAGGAGTCAGCGTCTTTTTATTTCATGGCATCACCATCTGCAGTGATTTTGGAGCCCAAAGAAATAAAGTCTGACACTGTTTCCACTGTTTTCCCATCTATTTCCCATGAAGTGATGGGACCAGATGCCATGATCTTTGTTTTCTGAATGATGAGCTTTAAGCCAACTTTTTCACTCTCCTCTTTCACTTTCTTCAATAGGCTCTTTAGTTATTCTTCACTTTCTGCCATAAGGGTGGTTTCATCTGCATATCTGAGGTTATTGATATTTCTCCCAGCAATCGTGATTCCAGCCTGTGCTTCATCCAGCCCAGCGTTTCTCATGATGTACTCTGCATATAAGTTAAATAAGCAGGGTGACAATATACAGCCTTGACATACTCCTTTTCCTATTTGGAACCAGTCTGTTGTTCCATGTCCAGTTCCAACTGTTGCTTCCTGACTTGCACACAGATTTCTCAAGAGGCAGGTCAGGTGGTCTGGGATTCACTTCTCTTTCAGAATTTTCCACAGTTTGTTGTGATCCACACAGTCAAAGGCTTTGGCATAGTCAATAAAGCAGAAAGAGATGTTTTCTGGAACTCGCTTGCTTTTTTGATTATCCAGCAGATGTTGGGAATTTGATCTCTGGTTCCTCTGTCTTTTCTAAAACCAGCTTGAACATCTGGAAGTTCACGGTTCACGTATTGTTGAAGCCTGGCTTGGAGAATTTTGAGCATTACTTTACTAGTGTGTGAGATGAGTGCAATTGTGTGGTAGTTTGACATTCTTTGGCATTGCCTTTCTTTGGGATTGGAATAAAAACTGAGCTTTTCCAGTCCCATGGCCACTGCTGAGTTTTCCAAATTTGCTGGCATATTGAGTGCAGCACTTGTGTCACAGCATCATCTTTCAGGATTTGAAATAGCTCAACTGGAATTCCATCACCTCCACTAGCTTTGCTCATAGTGATCCTTCCTAAGGGCCACTTGACTTCACATTCCAGGATGTCTGGCTCTAGATGAGTGACCACACCATCATGGTTATCTGGGTCATGAAGATCTTTTTTGTATAGTTCTGTGTATTCTTGCCACCTCTTCTTAATATCTTCTGCTTCTGTTAGGTCCATACCATTTCTGTCCTTTATCGAGCCCATCTTTGCATGAAATGTTCCCTTGAAATCTCTAATTTTCTTGAAAAGATCCCTTGTTTTTCCTATTCTGTTGTTTTCCTCTATTTCTTTGCATTGATAGCTGAGGAAGGCTTTCTTATCTCTCCTTGCTAATTTTTTGGAACTCTACTTTCAGATGCTTATATCTTTCCTTTTCTCCTTTGCTTTTTGCTTCTCTTCTTTACACAGCTATTTGTAAGGCCTCCTCAGACAGCCATTTTGCCTTTTTGCATTTCTCTTTCTTGGGGATGGATTTGATCCCTGTCTCCTGTACAGTGTCATGAACCTCTGTCCATAGTTCATCAGGGACTCTGTCTATCAGATCTAGTCCCTTTAATCTATTTCTTACTTCCACTTTATAATCATTAGGGATTTGATTTAGGTCATACCTGAATGGTCTCGTGGTTTTCCCTACTTTCTTCAATTTAAGTCTGAATCTGGCAATGAGGAGTTCATGATCTGAGCCACAGTCAGCTCCCCGTCTTGTTTTTGCTGACTGTATAGAGCTTCTACATTTTTGATACTCAATGATAACTCAAACTTAAAAAAAAAAAAGAAACAAAGACAAGTTTGTAATATTTAATTGTATTTATTGAAAAATGTAATTGCAAAAGTATATATGCTTTAATAGATGTATGAAGAAAGTCATTTGTCCATTTCTTTGAAGTGATGAACAAAATGTTATATAAACAGAAATGGGTGGTTACTTGGTTGTTTTCACAAAAGTGCAATTATTTACTCCGTGACTTGTTTTTCTCACTTACTATATGGTGGACATCTATCCGAGTTAACTGTATATATAATTGCTTTTAATAGTTGCAAAATAATTGATAGTGGCAAAGTATCACACTTTATTCAACTATTCCTTTCTCTTCTGGGTGAAACTTCAGTTTGGTTTCAGTTTTTTTTTGACAGTACAAGTAAAGCTGAAATAAACATTTTGTACATATATCTTTGTGCGTTGATGCTTTTGATCTCAAAGGACTGATTCCCCAAAGTGAGTGTGCTGAGTAAAAGAAGATGTTTTATACTATTACCAAATATTATCATAACTATTTCATTAAAAGCTTTTAGCAGTTTATACCCCCACAAACCCACCAGCAGTGTGTGGCCAGCTCTTTCCCTCTCCATCTTCACCAGCAGAGGATTTGCTCCTTTAGTGGTTGGTGCTTCAATTTGCAGCTCTCTCACAAATAATAAAGTTAAGAATTTTTGCATGTTTATTGGACATTTTTATTTTCTCTTCCGGGAATTGCCTGTACATCATGCATTTTTCTGTTCATTTGTTTGTTTTACTCTGATCAAGATATATTTAATCTTTGTCTAACACATGTGCCATATATTTCAGTTTATTGTTTCTCATTTGGTTTTGTCTTTAGTGATTTCTTTTTTCTGTTCGTTTCTACAGAGCACTTAGTTTCGTTTATTTGGAGGGGTTAATTTTTATTGGAGTATAGTTGATTTACAATGTTAGTTTCTGCTCTATAGCAAAGTGCTGTATGTTATACATAAACATATATATTATACATATACATATATCTAGTCTTTTTTACATTCTTTTCCCATATAGGTCAGTACAGAGTATTGAGTAGAGTTCCCTGTTCTATACACTGGGTGCTTACTAGTTATCTATTTCATACATAGTAGTGTGTATATGTGACTTCTGGGTTATTTATAAAGGTCTTGCCTGTTTAAAGACTACCCCACTTTTCTTTTAAAGACTACCACATTTTTCTTTCATATTGCATTGTTTTACTTAAGGTATTAATCCAGCTGTATGTTACTTCTACACAAAACATGAGGAAAGGGGCTGATTTAGTTTTGCTCCATGAATTTCCAATTTTTCCAGTATTATTTATAAAAAACACTCTTTGCTGACAGACACTGAACGAACACTTCTTTTGTTATGTGGTCATTCACTTGCAAAGTCGTATCCGACTCTGCCACCCTATGAACTGTAGCATGCCAGGCTCCTCTATTCTTCACTATCTCCTGGAGTTTGCTTTATGGTCCAGCTCTCACATCCATACATGACTATTGAAAAAACCATAGCTTTGACTATATAGATCTTTGTTGGCAAAGTGATGTCTCTGCTTTTTTATATGTTGTCTAGTTTTGTCATAGGTTTCCTTCCAAGGAGCGTCTTTTAATTTCATGGCTACAGTTCCCATCTGCAGTGTTTTTGGAGCCTCTGGAAAATGAAATATGTCACAGCTTCCACTTTTGCTCCTTTGTATGGTGACAGATGGTAACTAGTCTTAGATCATTTAATAATGGATAAAAATATTGAACCACTATGTTGTACACCTGAAGCTAATATAATATTGCATGTTCATGGGACCAGATGCCATTATCTTAGTTTTCTTTTAATGTTGACTTTTGTCATTAATCATTAATCCATATATATCAATACTTGGATCCATATCTGAAATCTATTTGTCCCCACTAATCTACTTGGCATTTTTTATCCCAGTCTATGGGTCAGCAAGAGCTGGAGTGAAATGATGAATTTTCTCGAAGAATATGTATGACTTACTGTGATCCCTTTTAATTCAGGCCAGATAAATTGATATTTCTAATTAGTGTTTATATCTTAGGTGCTAATGAAAAGTTTATTCAAATTTAAGTCTACAAAATAATACATAATAAAGAAAATACAGTATCTGTACTTAGAGTAAACAATACAAAATGAGTGCTAAAGCAATTTTCTCACCTTGTTATGCTTTCAAATCACCTAAATATGATTTCAGTTCTTTGGTCTTGATGGATAAGCATAACTTTTTATTGTTATAATGAACATGCAATATTATATTAGCTTCAGGTGTACAACATAGTGGTTCAATATTTTTATCCATTATTAAATGATCTAAGACTAGTTACCATCTGTCACCATACAAAGTCGTTACAATACTATTGGCTATATTCATTATGTGTACATCACATCCCTGTTATCTACTTATAGTTGAATTATGTACTGTTTAATCTACTTTACCTATTTCATCCATTGCCCACACACCTCCCCTCTGGCAACCACTAGTTTATTGTCTGTATCTATGTATCTGTTTCTGGATATTTTTATTAGTTTGTTCACTTGTTTTATTTTTAGATTCCACATATAAGTGATAACATACAATATTCATCTTTACCTGACTTAGTTCACTTACATAATGCCCTCCAGGTCCATCCATGTTGTCAAAAATGGCAGATTTCATTATTTTTTTCTGGCTATTATGCCATTGTAGTATATATACCATATCTTCATATAGATTCATCTGTGGATGGACACTTAGGTTGCTTTCATATCTTGACTATTGTAAATAATGCTGCAACTTTTTAATCATGGTAAAATACATATAACATAAAACTTACTATTCTAACCATCATCAAGTGTACAGTTAAGTATTGTTAAGTGTATTCACATTGATATGCAACCAACTGCCAGAATTATTTCATATCCATGAATCACAAACTCCTGATTGCTCCTTTCCCCAGCCTCTGGCAACCACCATTTTACTTTCTATTTTTATGAGTTTAACTTCTCTAGACTCATATTTGTCTTTTTTGTGAATCTTATTTTTTAATTTAATTGTTTATCTTTGGCTGCACTGGGTTTTCGTTGTTGTACGCAGACTTTCTCCAGTTGTGGCAAGCAGGGGCTATTCTCTAGTTGTGGTACATGATCCTATATACATGGGCTTTTCATTGCAGTGCCTTGTCTTGTTGCAAAGCATGGGCTCTAGGGTGCACAAGCTTCAGTAATTGTGGCACACAGGCTTAGTTGCCCTGCATATGGAATCTTCCTGGACCAGGGATCAAACTCGTGTCTCCTGCATTAGCACCTGGATTCTTAACCACTGGACCACCAGGGAAGTCCTGTGACATTTATGTGACTTAGCGCAATGTCTACAGGTTTCATCCATATGATAATACATCTCAAAATTTTCTTCCTTATTAAGTCCGGACTGA
Organism: Moschus berezovskii; assembly: GCF_049115385.1. Lineage (NCBI taxonomy): Eukaryota > Metazoa > Chordata > Mammalia > Artiodactyla > Moschidae > Moschus > Moschus berezovskii. The sequence continues at coordinate 125,794,248 of NC_142488.1, read as the reverse complement.
GTAATATTCCATTGCGTGTGTATCTGTCAGTGGACATTTGGGTTGCTTCCACCATTTGGCTATTGTGAATAATACTTAACAATGCTTTTAGCTTTTCACTGTTGAGTATGATGTTAGCTATGGGTTTTTTATTCCATTTATCTTTATTATGTTGAGGTTGAAGGCAATGATAACCCACTACAGTACTCTTGCCTGGAAAATCCCATGGATGGAGGAGCCTGGTAGGCTGCAGTCCATGGGGTCGCGAAGAGTCGGATACGGCTGAGCGACTTCACTTTCACTTTTCACTTTCATGCATTGGAGAAGGAAATGGCAACCCATTCCAGTGTTCTTGCCTGGAGAATCCCAGGGACGGGGGAGCCTGGTGGGCTGCTGTCTATGGGGTCGCACAGAGTCAGACAGGACTGAAGTGACTTAGCAAAATGTTCCCTCTATGCCCACTTTCTGGAGAGTTTTTATCATAAATAGATGTAGAATTTTACCAAAAGCTTTTTCTGCATCTATTGAGGTGATCATGTGGTTTTTATACTTTAACTTGCTGATGTGGTGTATCACATGATTGATTTGCAGATATTGAAAAATCCTTGCAGCCCTAGGATAAATCCCACTTGATTATGGCATATGATTCTTTTAATGTATTGCTGGATTTGGTTTGCTGGTACTTTCTTGAGGATTTTTGCATCTATGTTAATCACTGATATTGGCCCATAGTTTTCTTTTACTGTGCTATCTTTGTCTGGTTTAGGTATCAGAATAATGGTGACCTCATAGAATGAGTTCAGAAGTGTTCCTTCCTCTGCAATATTTTGAAATAGTTTTAGAAGGGTGAGTGTTAACTCTCCTCTAAATGTTTGGTAAAATTCACCTGTGAAGCCCTAGACTTTTGTTGGGAGTTTCTAAGTTACAGATTCAATTTTAGTATTGGTAATAAGTTTGTTCATATTTTCTGTTTCTTCCTGGGAAATTGTACCTTTCTAAGAATCTGTCCATTTCTTCTAGGTTGTTCATTTTATTGGGATGTAGTTGCTTGTGTAGTCTCTTATGATTCTTTGTATTTCTGTGGTATCAGTTATAATTACCCCTTTCTCATTTCTGATGCATATATGTGGAGAAAACTCATGCACCTCGATGTTTGTAGCAGCACTGTTTACAATAGACAAAACATGTAAGCAACCTAAGTGTCCATCAACAGATGAATGGATAAAGACATGGTATATAAATACAATGGAATATCACTCAGCCATAAAAAATGCCATTTGCAGCAACATGGATGGAACTAGAGATCATTATACTAAGTGAAGCAAGTCAGCCAGAGAAAGATAAATATCATATAATATCAGTTGACTTTTGTATATGAGACAGTAGTTGAGATTCATTGTTTTTTGCATGACTCTACAGTTTTGCCAGTACCACCTACTGAAGACATTAGTCCTTTTCCATTATATGTTCTTTGCTCCTTTGTCCTAAATTAACTTTCCATACAAATACATGGGTTTATTTCTGGACTCTCAATTTTGTCCCATTGATATATGTATCTGTTTTTCTGGTAATACCATGCTGTTTTGATTTCTATGGCTTTGAAATTTGTTCTTTTTTTTCCCTCAGAATTGTTATATAGGATCTTTTGTGGTTCCATAGAAATTTTAGTTCTATTTAGTTCCATAGAAATAGTTCTATTTCTGTGAAATACACTTTTGGGATTTTGGTAGACATTGTATTGAATATGTATATTGCTTTAGGTATATGAATATTTTGACACTGTTAATTCTTCAAATTCATGAGCGTGGATATCTTTCCATTTATTTGTGCCTTCAATTTCTTTCAACAATGTCTTATAGTTTTCAGTGTATAGGTTTTTCACCTCCATGGTTAAATTTATTCCCAGGTATTTTATTCTTTGTGTTGCAATTGTGAATGGTATGCTTTCTTAACGTCTCTTTTTCATAGTTCACTATAGGCATAAAAATTTCAAAAGAACTTTATATATTGCTTTTTGCATACTGAAACTTTACTGAATTTCTTCATTGGTTCTAATAGCTTTTTAGCATCTGCCTCCAATGCGGGAGACCCGGGTTGGATCCCTGGGTCGGAAAGATCCCCTGGAGAAGGAAACGGTAACCCACTCCAGTATCCTTGCCTGGAGAATCCCATGGACGGAGAAGCCTGGTAGGCTACAGTCCACAGGGTCACAAAGAGTCGGACACGACTGAGCAATGGAACGGAACGGAACGGAATAGCTTTTTAGTGGAGTTTTAGGGTTTAGTTATGGTTTGTTGTATATGGACTTTCTTATGTTGAGATAAATCCTTTATATACCTACTTTATTGAGAGTTTTTATCATAAAATTTTGTAAAAAGCCTTTTCTGCATCTAATTCAGATGATCATATGGTTTTTGTTCTTCATTTTATTAATGTAATGTATCATGTTGATTGAGTTGCAGATATTGAACCATTCTTCAATTCCTGGAATAAATCCCACTTGATTATGGTGTATGAACCTATCAATGAATTTTTGAATTAGTTTGTTACTATTTTGTTGAGGATTTTTGCATCTACATTCATCACAGACACTGGCCTGTAATTTTTTTCTTTTTGCAACGTCTTTATCTGGTTTGGGTAGCAGGGTAATGCTTAGCTCATAGAATGACTTTGAAATCATTCTTTTCTCTTCAATTCTTTTGAAATAGTTTGAGGAGGATAGGCATTAAATTGTCTTTGAATGTTTGGTAGAATTCACCTGTGAAACTCTCTGGTCCTGGACTATTGTTTGAGGGGAGATTCTGATTACTGTTTCAATCTCTGTGAAGTCATATTGACCACTGATACAACTCTTCAGATTTTCTGTTTCTTCATGATTCAGTCTTAGAAGGTTGTATGATTATAAGAATTTGCCCATTTCTTCTACATTGTGCAATTTGTTGACATATAGTTGTTCCTAGTATTCTCTAAAACTCCTTTCTACTTCTGTTGTATCCACTGTTACTGATTCTCTTTCATTTCTGATTTTATTTACCAGAGCTATCTCTTTTTTCTTAGTGAATCTAGATAAAGGTTTGTCAATTTTATCTTCTCAAAGAACCAGCTGTTCATTTCATTGATCCACTCTGATTTTTATTATTTCACTCCTTCTATTAACTTCAGGCTTCATTTGTCTTCTTTTTATAGTTCCTTTAGGTTCAAAATTAAATGATTTGATATTTTTCTTGTTTCTTGAGGTAGGCCCGTATTACTGTAAACTCCCTTCTTAGTACCACTTTTGCTGGATCCCATAGATTTTGGTATATTGTTTTTTCATTTTGGCTTGTATCTGGGTATTTGTTAGTTTCTCCTTTAAATTCTTTATTAACCCAATAGTTGTTCGGTGTCATGTTGTCCAGTCTCCACCTATTTATGATTTCTTCCAGCTTTCTTCTCATAGCTGATTTCTAGTTTCATACCACTGTGCTTGTAAAAGGTGTTTGGTGCAATTTCAGTATTCTTAAATGTAGTGAATATTGTTCTATGTCCAAACATATGATCTATACTTTAAAATGTTCCATGTGTGCTTGAGAAGAAAGTGCATTCTGGTGCATTTGGATGGGTTGCTCTGTGCAAATCTATCACATCCACCTGATCTAATATTTCATTTAAGGCCACTGTTTCCTTGTTGACTTTCTATGTGGATGATCTGTCCATTGATGTAGGTTGGGGAGGGGGGGTAAAGTCCCCTGTTATTATTGTGTTGCTGTCAATGTCTCCTGGAGGAAGCATGTATTAATAGTTGGGTCTTATTTTTAAATTCATTCATCTACTCCATGTCTCTTGATTGGTGAATTCAATCCATTTACATTTAGAGTAATTGCTGGTAGATATGGACAGGGAGGCCTGGTGTGCTGTGATTCATGGGGTCGCAAAGAGTCGGCCACGACTGAGCAACTGAACTGAACTGAACTGAACCGAACTGAAGGACTTAGTACTAACATTTAATTTTTGTTTTCTGGTTACACTGTATCTCAGTTGTTCTTTTTCCTTTTTTTCTGTCTGCCATTTTGGTTTGTTGATGTTTTACTCAGATTCCTCTTTTGTATGTTTCATGTCTCTGTTCTAATTTGTTTTGTGGTTCCTATGAGTTTAGTTTAAAATTTCTCACAGATAAAATAGTCCCTTTTCTGTTGATAGCATCTTCACTTACCTATATGGGTTCCATCCATTTTTTCTTCCCCTTTTGCATTTTTATTGTCTCAAATTATCCCTTTTTAAGTTCTGAGTCTGTTACCAAATTGAGGTAGCTATAGTTTTTTTCTCCTTTCCTCCCCCTTAACCTTTATACTAATCTAAAGTGTTAAAAAACTTATTCTGATAAAGAGTTTCAACTTTCAGATTCTGCCTACGTATCATCCTACTCGATGTTTTGTATATTTTTGCCTTTTCACTTTCTGGTAGAACTCCTTTCACTATGTCTTGTAAGGCAGGTCAGTATTGATGAATTACCTATGCTTTTGTTGTCTGAGAAAGTTTTCATTTCTCCCTCATATCTGAATGATAACTTTGCTGGATAGAGTATTCTTCGGTGACAGCTTTTATCTTTCAGTATTATGAGAATGTCATTCTATTCCTTCTTGGTCTGTAGCTTCTGCTGATAGCTTAATGGGGATTCCTTTGTAGTCTACCATCTTTTTTTCTCTGGCTGCCTTTAAAATCCACTAACTTTTGACAGTTTTAATATGACATGTTTTGAAGGCCTTTTTGCATTGAGTAATTAGATGTTCTCTTAGCTTCATGAACTTGTGTATCTAGCTCCTTCCCCAAGCTTCGAAAGTTCTCAGTCATTACTTCTTTAAACAAACTCTCTGCTCCCTTCTGCCTCTTTTCTTCTGGGATACCTTTTACAAAATATTCTCCTTCATAAAAAGTCAGATAGCTTATGTAGAAATCCCTCACTTTAAAATACCTTATCTTTCTTTTCTCTTCTACTTGTGTTATTTCTAGATTTCTATCTTTGACCTTGCTAATTCTCCCTTCCATATGGTCAACTCTATTTCCAATGGTTTCTATTGTATTCTTCACCTTATCACATTCTTCAGTTCCAGAACTTGTTTGCTGTTTCAGAGTTTCAATTTACTTGGTAAAGTATTCCTTCTGTTCATTGATTTTGAGCTCATTAAACTACCTTTCTGGGTTTTCTGGTAGTTTGTTGGGTTTCTTCATGACAGGTATTTTAATTTCTCTCTCAGATCACAATATTCCATGACTTTAAGTATGGTTTCTGAAAAACTGTCATTTTCTTTTGGTGATACAGTGTTACTGTGATTCTTCATGGTGCTTGATAAATTGTCCTCTTGCCAATACATCTGAAGTTAAATGATACATTAGAAGTTAAGTGTTCTTTGCTTCCCAGTAAGTAGCAATGTAACACAAGTGTTTGTTTCTCTTACCTGTGCTGCTTCTGGTTATATTTGAGAGTTGACTTTCCAGCCTTCAGTGTCTTTGTTAGAGGTGTGGTTCGAAACCCTTGTTGTTGCTTCTTGTGCCTCCAAGGTCTTTGTTGTCTTGATTCTGCCAGAACCACTGTCATCACAGGGATTGTGGGCTCTTTCCTTGTGTCCAGGGTCCCCTGATTTTCAAGCTGTACCATGGGGGAAGGGAGTCAGTGAGGGAGGAGACAGGATCAAACAAGTGCCTCTACCATGTCTGGCATAAGGTTTGTAGTATCCACCTCTGCAGATGGCGGTTTAGGGGCTAGGGTTGTGCGTGTCTTAGAAACTGGAGGGATGGGGTCCCAGTCCCCACTGCCATGGCTCCCCAGTTGCCTGTAATCCTTGGGAGGCTAAAGTCTTATGCACTGCCTTCCCTGTTGATACTGGGTTCTCTAAAGACACGGATTCATCTGCTGTTTTCAGAGGGCTGGGATTACAGACACCAACTTCCCTGTTTCTCAGGTTCTGCCTCCTCTCCATGTTCCGTATATGTACCTTTAGATGGACAGATGTGTGGAATTCTCTGGCTTCCTGTTGTGATGGGCAAAAGCATCTTTGTCAAATTGTGAATGTTTTAGTGGTTGTAGATTAAAGTAGAGAGAGAAAGGTAGTTTTTCAGTCCACCATGTTGTCTTTTTGAAAATAGCCATCCTAACAGATGTGAGGTGATATCTTATTGTGGTTCTAATTTGCATTTCCCTGATGATTAGTGATGTTGAGCATGTTTTTGTATACCTATTGGCTATTTGTCTCTTTTTATCTTTTCTTGAGATATGGTTGATGTGGAATATTATGTTACATATGTACAACATAGTGATTCAATTATTAAAGGTTATACTCCATTTATAACTCTTATAAAATATTGACTATATTCCCTGTGTTGTATAATATATCATTGTAGCTTATTTATTTTATACATAGTAGTTTGTACCTCTTAATCCTCTACTCCTGTCTTGTCCCTTACCCTTTCCCTCTCTGCACCGGTACTAATTTCTCCTCTACATCTCTGAGTCTGTTTCCTTCTTGTTATATTCACTAGTTTTCATTTTTAGAGTCCATGTATAAGTGATATACATTATTTTGTCATTGCCTGACTTATTTCAATTAGCACGATATCCTCCAAGTCCATCCATGTTACTGAAAATGGCAAAATTTCTTTCTTTTTTATGAGTGAGTGGTAATCCATTGTGTGTGTGTCGGGCACATCTTCTTTGTCCATTCATGTGTTGATGAACATTTGGGTTGCGTCTATATCTTGGCAATTATAAATAATGGTGCTATGAACATTGGAGTGCATGTATATTTTTGAATTAGTATTTACACTTTTTTGTGGATAAATGCCCAGGAATAAAATCACTGAGTCATATGGTTTTATTTTTAGCTTTTTCATAAACTTCTATACTGTTTCCCAGAGTCTGTATCAGTTTACATTCCCAGAAACAGTGTATGAGAGATCATTTTTCTCTACATCCTTGGCAACATTTGTTATTTGTGTTCTTTTTGATAACAGCCATTCTAACAGATGTGTGGTGATATCCCATTGTGGTATCTCATCAGAGAATTTGCATTTCTCTGATGATTAATAATATTGAGCACCTTTTAATGGGCCTGTTGGCCGTCTGTATGTGTTCTTTGGGAAAATGTCTATTCAGGTCTTCTGCCCATTTTTTAATCCGATTATTTATTTATTTATTTGACGTTGAGTTGTATGAGGTGTTTATATGTGTTACATATTAACCCTTATTGGTCATCAGTTCAGTTGCTCAGTCATGTCTGACTCTTTGCAACCCCATGGATTGCAGCACACCAGGCTTACCTGTCCATCACCAACTCCCAGAGCTTGCTCAAACTCATGTCCATAGAGTTGGCCTTCCAACCATCTCATCCTCTAGCATTCCCTTCTCCTCCCACCTTCAATCTTTCCCAGCATCAGGGTCTTTTACAATGACTCAGTTCTTTGCATCAGGTGGCCAAAGTATTGGAGTTTCAGTGTCAGTCCTTCCAATGAATATTCAGGACTGATTTCCTTAATAATTGACTGGCTTGATCTTGTTGCAGTCTAGGACTCTTAGGAGTCTTCTCCAACACCACAGCTCAAAAGCATCAATTCTTCAGCGCTCAGCTTTCTTTATAGTCCAACTCTCACATCCATACATGACTACTGGAAAAACCATAGCTTTGACTAGACAGACCTCTGTTGGCAAAGTAATGTCTCTGCTTTTTAATATGCTGTCTAGGTTGGTCATAGCTTTTCTTCCAAGGAGCAAGCATCTTTTAATTTCATGGCTGCAGTCACCATCTGCAGTGATTTTGGGGCCCCCCCAAAATAAATTCTCTCACTGTTTCCATTGTTTCCCATCTATTTGCCATGAAGTTATTGGTCATATCAATAACAAATATTTTCTCTCATTCAGTAGACTATCTTTTCATTTGGTTAAGGACTTTTTTCCATGCTTAAAGGATTTAACTCAGCCTCTGGAGGATAGGCAGGCCTCCTTGCGGGTCTCAGGATTTCTTCCTTGAGAATTCTAGGTCCAGACTATAGCATTCTTGATCCTACAACAGGCAATGAACAGATCTTGTGGTGGTTGGGTCATCCTGCCATTTTCCTGAAGCCCTTGGTAGCACCTCCTAAAGCTGGGGTCCATATTCTGAACAGCCAGTCCCTGCAATTGAGCACCTTCTGTATACTCTGGCTTGTTACTGGCTGCCAGGGATACCCAAGTAAATAAGACACGTAAGTCCTTTCTGTCCTGGAGCTTATGAAAGTCGAGCATGGAAGAAATCAGAAAAAATGATTTGTTCAAACTCCTCATATAATAGCATAGGGTGTTCTACGATTTATAGCAAACTCTGCAAGCGTTTATGTATTTATTAAAGCCATGATCAAGGGGAAACCAGAGAGGTTAAGTAATCTGCCCAAGGGCAACACTGAATTCTATCCCAAGCCTTTGATTAAACCCTGGACCTGTTTCGTTTTCTGTGCTGTGCAAAAGTTTTATATCTGACTAGGTTCCATTTGTGTATTTTTGCTTTTACTTCCTTTACTTTAGTAGACAGATCAAAAAAACCCCTATGATTTATGTCAAAGAATTTTTGCCTATGCTTACATCTAGGGATCTAATGGTTTCTGGCCTTACATTTAGGTCTTTAATCCATTTGGGGTTTATTTCTGTATATGGTGTGGAAAATGTTCTAATTACATTCTTTTACATGTAACAAACTTTTCCAGTTTTCCTACCACCACTTACTGAAGAGTCTGTCTTTTCTCTATTTTATATTATTGTCTCTTTTGACAGATTAATTGACCACAAGTGTGTGGGTTTATTTCTGGGTCTATATTCTGTTCCATTGTTCTGTTTTTGTGCCAGTACTAACCTATTTTGATTACTGTATATTTGTAGTGTCATCTGAAACCAGGGAACATGATTCTTCCAGCTCTGTTCTTTCTAAAGACTGCTTGGCTACTTTATATCCATAGATATTTTAAATTATTTGTTCTAGTCCTGCAAATAATTCCATTGCATTTCGATAGGGATTATACTGAATCTGTAGACTGCATTGGGTAATATGATCATTTTAACAATATTAATTCTTCTAAACCATGAATACAGTATATATCTTTCCATCCTTGTCTGTCATCTTCAATTTCTTTCATTAGCGTCTTACAGTTTTTGGAGTACAGGTATTTTATTTCCTAGGTATTTTATTCTATTGATGCAACTGAAAATGGGATTGTTTCCTTAACTTTTCTTTCTTGAAGTTTGTTGTTAGTATATAGAAATATAACAGATATAAAGCATATTGCATTTGTATCTTGAAACTTCACTGAATTTATTGATGCGCTTTGGTAGGTTTTTGTGGCATGTTTAGAATTTTTCATGTATAGTATCATTGTATTCAGTGACATTTCAACTTCTTCCTTTTCAATTTGGATTCCTTTCATTTCTTTTTCTTCTCTGACTGCCACAGCTAGGATTTCCAAAACTATCTTGAATAAAAGTGGCATGAGTGAGCATCCTTATCCTGATCCTCATCTTAGAGAAAGTACTTTCAGCACTTCACCATTAGATATGATGTTACCCATGGGTTTATCATATATGGCCTTTATTATATTAAGGTATGTTCCCTCTACACAAAATTTGTGGAGATTTTATTGTACACGAGTATTGAATTGTGTAAAAAACAAAACAAAACTTTTCTGCATCTGTTATCACACATTTTTATTCTTCGATTTAAGGTAGTGTGTCACATTGATTGATTTGCATATACTGACCCATCCTTGCATTGCTGGATTAAATCCCCTTTGATCAGGGTAAATGATCCTTTTAATGTATTGTTGGATTTGGTTTGCTACTATTTTGTTAGCAACTTTACATTATGTTCATCGTTGATATTTGGTGTATAATTTCTTTTTTTCTGAGTTTGATATGAGGATGATGCTGTCTTCATAGATTGAGTTCAAAAATGTTCCTTCCTTTGCAATTTTTTGGAATAATTTCAGAGGGATAGGTGTTTACGCTGCTCTAAATGTTTGCTAGAACTCACCCGTGAAGCCATCTGGTCCTGGTATTTTGCTTATTGAGTATTGATTCAATTTCAGGAATGGAAATTGGTCTGTTCATACTATCTATTTCTTCCTGGTTCAGCTTGGGAGATTGGACATTTCTAGGAATTTGTCCACTTCTTCTAGTTTGTCCATTTTATTGGCATATAGTTGTTGGTAGCAATCTCATAATCCTTTGTACATCTGTGGTGTTATTTTTAACTTCTCCTTTTTCATTTCTAATTGTATTGATTGGGTCTCTTTCTCTTTTTTCTTGAAGGGTCTTGCTGAAGGTTAATCATTTTGCTTATCTTCTCAAAGAACCAGCTCTCAGTTTCACTGACCATTTCTATTTTTTTAATCTCTAATTCACTTATTTCTGCTCTGATCTTTATGATTTCTTTCTTTCTAACTTTGGGTTTTGTTTGTTCTTTTTCCTTTAGGTGGAAGGTTTTGAGATTTCTCTTGTTTCCTGAGGTAGGCTTGTATTATCATAAACTTCCCTCTTGGAACCGCTTTTGCTACATCCCATAGGCTTTCGATCTGGAGAAGGCAATGGCAAGCCACTCCAGTACTATTGCATAGAAAATCCCATGGATGGAGGAGCCTGGTAGGCTGCAGTCCGTGGGGTCGCTAAGGGTCGGACACGACTGAGCGACTTCACTTTCACACACTGGAGAAGGAAATGGCAACCCACTCCAGTGTTCTTGCCTGGAGAATCCCAGGGATGGGGGAGCCTAGTGGGCTTCCGTCTATGGGGTCACACAGAGTCGGACACGACTGAAGTGACTTAGCAGCAGCAGCAGCAGCATAGGCTTTCGATCAGTGTTTTCATAGTTCTTCACATGTTGTTTGATGTCTTTTTTTCATTGCTTCATGATCCATTTAGTAGCATATTGTTTAGTCCCCATGCATTTATGTTTTTGCAGTTTTTTCTTATAGTTTATTTCTAGTCTTATAGCTTTGTAGTCAGAAATTATGCTTCATGCGAAGAGTTGACTCACTGGAAAAGAATGATGCTGGGAGGGATTGGGGGCGGGAGGAGACGGGGACGACAGAGAATGAGATGGCTGGATGGCATCACTGACTTTATGAACATGAGTTTGAGTGAACTCCGGGAGTTGGTGATGGACAGGGAGGCCTGGCGTGCTGTGATTCATGGGGTCGCAAAGAGTCGGACACGACTGAGGGACTGAACTGAAATGAACTGAAATAAATTCTCAAATTTGTCTGGCAAAACATGTGATCCTAGAAATGTTCCAGGTGCACCTGAAAAGAATGTGTATTCTGCTGCTTTTGGATGGAATGTTCTATACCTCTTAAGTCCATTTGGCCTAATGTGTCATTCGAGTCCAGTGTTTCCTTATTGATTTTCCGTCTGGATGATCTGTCCATTAACATAAATGGAATGTTAAAGTCTCCCCACTATTATTGTGTTACTGGGGATTTCTCCCTTTATGTCCATTAACATTTGCTTTATGTAATTAGGTGCTCCTATGTTGGGTACATATATATATATATATATCGGAGAAGGCAGTGGCAAGCCACTCCAGTACTCTTGCCTGTATATTTGTAATTGTTATATTTTCTTCTTGGATTGATCCCTCCATTATATACTGTCCATTTGCTCTTATAATCATCTTTATTATTCTATTATTTTGACTGATGTAAGTATTGACACCTTGGCTTACTTTTGCTTTCCATTTACATGGAATGTTTTCCATCCCCTCATTTTCAGTCTTTTCAGTGTCTTTAGATATGAAGTGAGTCTACTCTTGGCAGCATATATATAGGTCTTGTTTCTGTATCCATTCAACCACTCTGTGTCTTTTAACTGAAGCATTTAGTCCATTTACATTTAAGGCAATTATTGATATGTACTTATTACTATTTTGTTAATTGGGAGTTATTTATGTAGGTCTTTCACCTTTCTTCTTCTTTTGTGATTTGATGACTACCTGTGGATTCCTTCTTTTAATATATCTATCTGTCATAGGCTTTTGATTTGTGGTTACCATAATGTTTTTATATAGCTAAATGTGAATATATATCCATACATATGTTTTTTATGCTCAAACTACCACACAATTGCACTCATCTCACACGCTAGTAAAGTCATGCTCAAAATTCTCCAAGCCGGCTTCAGCAATACGTGAACCATGAACTTCCAGATGTTCAAGCTGGTTTTAGAAAAGGCAGAGGCACCAGAGATCAAATTGCCAACATCCGCTGGATCATGGAGAAAGCAAGAGAGTTCCAGAAAAACATCTATTTTTGCTACATTGACTATGCCAAAGCCTTTGACTGTGTGGATCACAATAAACTGTGGAACATTCTGAAAGAGATGGGCATACCAGACCACCTGACCTGCCTCTTGAGAAACCTATATGCAGGTCAGGAAGCAACAGTTAGAACTGGACATGGAACAACAGACTGGTTCCAAATAGGAAAAGGAGTAGTACATCAAGGCTGTATATTGTCACCTTGCTTATTTAACTTCTATGCAGAGTACATCATGAGGAACGCTGGGCTGGAGGAAGCACAAACTGGAATCCAGATTGCCGGGAGAAATATCAATAACATCAGATATACAGATGACACCACCTTTATGGCAGAAAGTGAAGAGGAACTCAAAAGCCTCTTGATGAAAGTGAAAGAGGAGAGTGAAAAAGTTGGCTTCAAGCTCAACATTCAGAAAACTAAGGTCATGGCATCTGGTCCTATCACTTCATGGGAAATAGATGGGGAAACAGTGGAAACAGTGTCAGACTTTATTTTTTGGGGTTCCAAAATCACTGCAGATGCTGATTGCAGCCATGAAATTAAAAGACACTTACTCCTTGGAAGGAAAGTTATGACCAACCTAGACAGCATATTAAAAAGCAGAGACATTACTTTGCCAACAAAGGTCCATCTAGTAACGGCTATGGTTTTTCCAGTGGTCATGTATGGATGTGAGAGTTGGACTGTGAAGAAAGCTGATCGCCGAAGAATTGATGCTTTTGAACTGTGGTGCTAGAGAAGACTCTTGAGAGTCCCTTGGACTGCAAGGAGATCCAACCAGCCCATTCTAAAGGAGATCAGTCCTGGGTGTTCATTGGAAGGACGGATGCTAAAGCTGAAACTCCAATACTTTGGCCACCTCATGCGAAGAGTTGACTCATTTGAAAAGACCCTGATGCTGGGAAGGATTGGGGGCAGGAGGAGAAGGGGACGACAGAGGATGAAATGGCTGGATGGCATCACCAACTCGATGAACATGACTTTGAGTGAACTCCGGGAGTTAGTGATCGACAGGGAGGCCTGGCGTGCTGCGATTCAGAGTCGGACACAACTGAGAGACTGAACTGAACCGAACCGATATGTTTTAAGTTCCATTTTCCTAATTTCGAATGCACTGTAACAAACATGTATTTGTATTCTTCTCCCCTCATGATTACAGTTTTTGATATATTTTACATTTAATTGCTTTGTGTATCTCTAACTTGGTTGTTGTGGATATAGATGATTTTACTACTTTTGTCTTTTACCCTTCCTACTAGCTTTCTGCATAGATGATTTACTATGTGTACTGTATGTTTGCCTTTACTGGTGAAGTTTTTCATTTCATGATTGTCATGTTTCTAGTTTTTCCTTTTCTTTTTCATTTGGTGAATTTCCTTTCACATTTCTTGTAAAGCTTGTTTGGTGGTGCTGATCTCTTAGTTTTCACTTGTCTGTGAATCTGGTGATCTCCCCATCAAATCTCAATAAGAGCCTTGCTTGGTAGAGTATTATTGGTTGTAGGCTTTTCCCTTTGATCACTTTAGATATATCATGCCACTGTATTCTGTTCTGCAGAATTTCTGCTGAAAAATCAGTTGATGGCCTTATGAATATTCTCTACTTTGTTATTTGTTGCTTCACCCTTCCTTGTTGCTTTTAATAGTCTCTCTTTATCTTTAGTTTTTGCCGTTTTAATTTCCACGTGTCTTGATGTGATCCTCTTGTGTTGATAATCATTTTCTTTCTCAATCAAACAGAATAGGTTGATATTTATTATTGATGTTTTCAAAGAGTCAGTTTAGAATTTATTTATTATTTCTATTGCATTTTTGGCTTTCTCTTTCCTTGAATTTACTTTTATAATGATTGACTCAATCTTTCCTTTTAGAGAGAATTTGTTGTTTCATAATATTTAGTAAAATGAACTCATTCTTTTTGGTATTCTTTCTTTAATTAAAAACATTACAAAGGCATTTATAGATGAAAGCTTCCTTCTGCGTAAAACATCTACAGAAAGAATAGAATGTGATTTCATGTCTTCCTTCTTTAATTCCTTCATAGATGTTATATAAATTACCTTTTTCTTTCCTATTTGAGTCAAGGGAAAAATGTGCTTCCTGATTTCAAATCAGATAAGATTTGGTAACTTTTCATTATTTGTGACAGAGAAGGCAATGGCACCTCACTCCAGTACTCTTGCCTGGAGAATCCCAGGATGGGGGAGCCTGGTGGGCTGTTGTCTATGGGGTCGCACAGAGTCAGACATGACTGAAGCGACTTAGCAGCAGCAGCATTATTTGTAAAATTACTGGACAATAGACAATGTGAACTACCAGATACTAACAGTTTTAATATATTACATGATTTTTGGGCCAAGCAAATAACTAATTTATATAAATACTTCAAAAATTTTTTAAATAAACCTCATTCCCTAAGCGGGGAAATGTAAGATCATATAGTTAGTAAGTAATTTATGTTTATTAATTAACTCAGTTCTCTTGTGTTCTACAAGAACCTAAGATTGGTGTATGTGTAAACCAAAAGAATGAGAAGTGAATATCCATAAGTTTAATCAGTGCTTATTTTGACATGGACCATTTATATAAGTGATTATCTTTTTTTAAGAACATTTCTTTATTTCCTCAATCCTTTTACAAATAAAAGGGAATTTTCTACTGAAAAATAGTAAAAAACATATCAATAAATAATAAAGTAAAAATCTTAAGATATATAGAAGGAAAAGTTTATTTAATGGCATTGGAAACTACTTCTACTGCAATTTTAAATGAGACCAATAAGCATACACTACATTTTAAAAAAGTCTTTTCTGAAAGAGGTGTATAGAAGTGTGTCACTGCATGTGAGGAGGCATTGTTTTGAATAGAGTGAAGAGCACTAAATAGGCTTTACTATTGGGCTTAGAAAAGGGTTATTTTGTTTAAAAAAAAAAAAAAGGGTATGACTGCTAAGACAAAAAATGGAGTCAGAATCTCTGAGAGCCTCAGAGATAAGCTGTATGGCTAAGGGTATCCTCTTCTACACTTTGAACTTCCACCTTTTCTTTTTCTTTTAAGTTTGGATATGTCAGAACTATCCCTTGAGACATAAAACTTGGTGCCAACGGAAAATGCTGAATATGAAATGCTTAATGAAGAAAACAAGAAATGCTTAGGCTAGGTAGATATAATTTCTGAAAGAACAAGATGTCTGATGAGGGTGAGTGGTTTTAGGCCTCAGTTTGATTTCAAGGAAAACCAAAACACAAAAGTGTACCTGCTTAAGCAAGTTTCCTCAAATTGGACAAAATGTTAGAGAGCTAATTGTCTTGGTTCTTTTGTCTCTTTGTGACGTTTTTTCAAACTGGAAGGGCGGGAGAAGAGAGCTAAGGACAGGGTCTATTGACATAACTGGAGCACTACTGCCATCGTGCGGAGTTTCAAAACATCCTAAGTTGTACACTGTCCTTGTAAGTTCTACTAGTCAAGGAATGTCAGACCTATGAGAAGGTAGAACAGGCTTGGGCCCCCAGCTGGACCTCCTTGCTTTCTTTTCTAAAGCCTTACAGGAGACCTGGATGTTGGGAGCATCTTGGCCTAGAATCTGCAGGGTGAGGGGGCCTGGAGTAAGCCAGGTGCCACACCTCATACCTCATTTGATAAAGAATCTGCCTGCAATGCAGGAGACCTGCGTTCAGTCCCTGGGTCAGGAAGAGCCCCTGGAGAAGAGATTGGCTACACACTCCAGTTTTCTTGCCTGGAGAAGTCTATGGACAGAGGAGCCTGGTGGACTATAGTCCACAGGGTCTCAAAGAGTCTGGACTGAACGACTAACACTTTCACTTTCACCAGGAGGTCAAGGTACAGAAAGTTGTAGGGTGGGGGTTAGGTTTCCTTCCAAAATGGGCTGGGCTAGTAGAACTCACACAAAGACTAATGTAAACTTCTGTATACGTTTGTTCCCTGTTCTTGCTCCTTGCAAGCAGAGTTAACACACTTTCATATGGTATCCCTATGCTGCGGGGCTTCAGTTCCTTCGGCTAAAGTATTAAAGCATGATAGAAAGCCTATTCCAAGGGAAATTTAGCAGCATTTGGTTTGACTGTTCTGAGTCTCAAGTCAGAAAAAATTATAGAGCCCAACTGCATGGAAACAAAGGGGGCAAATTAGAAGTAGAGGCTAATATGCCCAGTCTAACTTAGGATAGCCAAAGAAAAAAGATCTACCCAAGAGGGAATCTTGATCTCCTCTCAAGTGTCACAAGAAGGGAAGACATAATACTCTTAAGACCTGAGACCATTAATTACATTATATTCATCAGCATTCTCTGCTTTTGCTTTATAGCTATAGCTGGATGGAGATGAAGGAATTTCATAGGCCTGTCCTCTTGTGACACCTGAGATAATATCAAGACTCCATTAAGCATTTCATCTAGGCCTAATAATCAGCTACAAATTTACTGTAGCTGCCTTCTCCTTCCAGACCTAGTGAATACTCCTTGGTCTTCTTTTCCATTTGGTAACCTCACTAGGCGGAGAAGGCAATGGCAAGCCACTCCAGTACTCTTGCCTAGAAAATCCCATGGACGGAGGAGCCTGGTAGGCTGCAGTCCATGGGGTCGCTGAGTCCAACATGACTGAGCGACTTCACTTTCACTTTTCACTTTTCACTTTCACACATTGGAGAAGGAAATGGCAACCCACTCCAGTGTTCTTGCCTGGAGAATCCCAGGGATGGGGGAGCCTGGTGGGCTGCCGTCTATGGGGTCACACAGAGTCGGACACGACTGAAGTGACTTAGCAGCAGCAGCAGCAACCTCACTAGGACGTACAAATCTATTCAGCTAGCCAACGCTACGAGACTCCAGAATTGGCATGGTCTATGACGTACAAGCATACCAGATACTGCTAAACTGCCCTCAGAACAAACGTAATCATCTTGCAGATGCTTCAGCCACAAGAGACCCAGGCCTAGATGAAACTGAACAATTTCCTATGCCTGAAAAACAAGTGGACTAATAATTACAAGGTCAACAGAATCTGACTGATTTTTACCTGTGTTCTTGTATGCCAAGAATCCAGGATGGAACTGAACTTACTTCCTGAATCCTCTCTGCACCTGAGTCTTAGAGAATGCAAGAAAACCAGAAAAAATTGGAAGCTTCCACAAAGTGCTCCAGAACTGAGCCTATAGTTTTTTTCTCTAGTGCTTAAGAGTGTGAGTTCTGAAATCTGATTATTCTGGTTTTTAAATTGTCTCTATTCCTTGGAAAAGCTTTGTAAAAATTCTCTGCTATGTTTCCTTATTTATTAAGTGGCAAGAATCACTCTACTCACCCTGAGGGATGCTGTGAAGAATCAATCCATGAATTCTTTACCAAAAATCTGTGGAATACTTACTGGTATGCTGTAAATACTCAATAATTATCAGCACCAGTTGTTGCCTGCTGCTGCTGCTAAGTCACTCCAGTCATGTCCGACTCTGTGTGACCCCAAAGACGGCAGCCCACCAGGCTTCCCCGTCCCTGGGATTCTCCAGGCAAGAACACTGGAGTGGGTTGCCACTGCCTTCTCCAATGTGTGAAAGTGAAAAGTGAAAGTGAAGTCGCTCAGTCATGTCCGACCTGTAGCGACCCCATGGACTGCAGCCCACCAGGCTCCTCCGTCCCTTGGATTTTCTAGGCAAGAGTACTTGAGTGGCTTGCCATTGCCTTCTCCGAGTTGCCTAGAAATGCCCTAATGTTGTCCTTGATGTTCTGGAATGATCTTTTTTCTCCTAGGCTTACCTCCTTGAGACTTACCCTGGGAAGCAGACTACATAATAACTTGAAAAAATATATGGGATGTAAAGCTGAGTGAAGAAGAACAGAACTAGGTCAGATAGAAATTCAGTTCTTGCAAAAGAAGATGCCTGATGGAGATACAAAGTCTAGGTCTCAGTTTTGATATGAGTGGAAACAAAAAGCAAGAGAACAACAGCATGAGCAAGTTTCCTGAATGGTCAGTCATGTTCCACTCTTTGTGACCACATAGACTGTAGCCAGACTCCTCTTGTCCATGAAATACCCAGGCAAGAATACTGAAGTGGGCTGCTATGTTCTACTCCAGGAAATCTTCCCGAACCAGGACTCCTGTATCTCATGGATTGCTAGGCAGATGCTATACTATTATGCTACCTGGGAAGCCAAGCAACTTTCTTGAAACCCTCCAAAATATAAGGCAGCCTGTTTCCTGGTGCCTTTGTCTCCTAGTGATTTTTTCTTTTTTTTCAGACTGGCTGGGTGGGAGATGAGAACTCAAGGACCTGGCCTGCCTACATATCTGGAGCACTACTGCCATCGTGAAGAACTAGTTTCAAAACACCAAAAACCCTTACAACTTCCTTGCTTTGAGGCCAAAAGTTGTAGGAGATCACACATGTGGGGACTTGGAAAAGGCTTGGACCCAAGCTGGGCCTCCCTGCCTTCTTCTCTGTGGACTTACAGGATTCTTGAACACTGGTGGAATCCTAGTGTACAGTGTGGAGAGGGAGGGACTAGAACTGAGCCAGCAGCTGCCTGGTCCAGGCAAGAAAGTCATGGGTAAGGCCTTCTCCACCCAATGCAGACAGGATTAGAGAAATCCACTGAAAGACAAAGGCAGGCTCTTGTGGGCATCTGTCTCCTGTTCCTGCTCTTTGGAAAAAGAGGTAGTAGACTTTCAAGTGCTACCCAGGTATTAGGGGACATGGATCTTTAATGGCAGCAGCGTCAGGACACCAAAGACAAGCCAGTTCCAGGTAGCATTACGACAGGAGCAGGTGTGCTTGCTAAGTATAAGTACTCCGGTTCACCCAGATGTTTACAGGCCCACTGCCTGGAATTCACAGGGCCTGAACAGAAGCGGAACCACCCAGCCAAACAAAGAAGTGTTAAATGACCTTGTGTTATTTCTTCATATATATCTGTTGTAGCAGGTACTTTCTGAAGCAGCATGATTCTTTCTAGAGGTAAAACCATGTGGCAAATATGATGTCACTGAAGATGGTGAAGTAGGGAACTCCAGCGATCCATCCCTCCATAAAAGTAACAAAGGAGCTGATAAAGTGTCAGGATCCAATTTTACAAAGCTCTAGATCTAGTTGAAAACGTAAGAAAATCAACAATGGCTTGGAGAAGAAAGAAGTGACTACTTTGCAGTGAGAGAGGACTGTGGCATTTAAAATTCCCCACCTACCACCCCCTAAAAACCACACTGCCTGAAAGATGGCTCTTGTCATCCTGGTGCGTGATGTGAGTCACTGTCAAAGAATCATGGTTGTCAATTTTGACCTCTCTGGAGGCTCCCTGAAAGGTTGGTGCAAGAGCTTGTCTTTGTCTTGACTTCTTGGAGTGTTTCCACCGCTGGGCTGTCTTGAAGAAAGGCATTTACTAAAAAAATTGAAAGGCACAAGAACTGACCAGAAGAGCCTGGGGCAAAAGACAATACTTAGGACAAGCAGTAGACAAATGGAGAAGCACAGAAAGGAAATGCATGTGAAAGGAAATACGTGGGGAAGAAGGAGCTTTAAAGTTCTTACATGCACTGGAGAAACTAGAAATCTGCACACCTATGCAGGGCTGCACGACTATTCAGATGAGGCCTGAGACCCTAAATATTCGTGTCTCTTTAGGCTCCTTGCAAGCTGGACATGAAGGGTAGAGTTGTGAGCAGTCTTTATAATAATTGAAAGAATTCTCGAGACAAATCCAATTGCAAAGACTGGCAGCATTTTTCAGATCTTTAAAGAAAGTCTGTCACAACACTAAGTGATCACCAAGCTAACATAACATAGACGTGAGTGGCCACACATGACAAAGTACAGACTTTACAAAAATAATTGAGAAAAGTCACTAAACAAGAAAAAAAAACAATACACAACAAGTGCCATCAACTAAACCTGTGTGTTGGAAATCTAATTTCCATGTTGATACATCGGAAAATTCAAAATGTTCAGTTTTCACCACCAATTAAAAAATGAGACATCCAAAGTAACAGAGGTATGTCCATTAATAGGAAAAAGCAATAAGCTAAAGTCATCTAGAATGAAGGCTAGGCAATGGATAGACTAGAAAAGACTTTAAATAAACTTCCCTAAATATGGGGATATTTGATGGACATCTCTAAATATGAAAGGGATTAAAAAAAACTAAATACAATGAACTGATGAAAACCAGGAAAACAATGTCACACTAAAGTTTATAACCCAACTTACAAGAGCCACGAAGCAAGAATCTTGTAAGCATCAATACACATTATCATATACAAAGTAGCCTCAATACAATTTGCAGTTGATTTCTCTTCTGAAACCTTTAAAATTCTACAAGAAAAAGAAAACCTATCAACCAAGGATTCCACATCCAGTTAGACTCTTTAAAAAATGAAGGAGAAACGGAGACGTTCCTAGAAAAGAAAACAAATGAAGTTTGTTACTAAAAGACCTAGCATAACAGAAATGTGAAAGGGAGTCCTCCAAGGTGAAATGAAGACACTAATCAATAACTTGAAGTCATATGAAGAAATAAAGAACAAAGATAAAGGTAACTCCATAGATACATATAAGTGCCATAATAAAATCTATATATACACACACACACACATCTGTGTGTGTGTGTGTGTGAGTTTAGTTACTAAGTCCTATCCAACTCTTTTGCAACCCTATGAACTGTATACACTGCCAGGCGCCTCTGTCTATGGGAATTTCCAGACAAGAATACTGGGGTGGGTTGACAATTCCTTCTCCAGGGGATCTTCCCAACCCAGGGTTTGAACCCAGGTTTCCTGCATTGGCAGAAGGATTCTTTACCACTGAGCCACCACGGAAGTCATATATATTTGCTTGCAGGATTTTAGTATACATGTCAGACCAGGGATTGAATCCCAGCCACAGTAGTGAGAGCACTAACTCCTAACCACTGGACTACCAGGAAATTCTTTATTTTTGTTTTCTAATCTTTTATTTTCCTTTGGAATTTAAAATGTAAGAGAAATATACAAGGGAAAATTATAAACCTAAGTTAATGGGAATGCAGTATACTAAAATCAAAATAACATAAAAAAATTTAAAGCTGCAAAGGAACAAAAGTAATTTGATATTAAACTATTAAGTATATGTTAATTATACATACTTGACCAAAAAGGACTTAAATCTGGAAAAGAGAAGACGCCTGATGAGGTTGGGTCACTTAGATCACAGTTTGATATCCAATGGAAACCACAAATTAAATGAAAAGACTAGGAGCTGTTTCCTAAAACCCTGAAAGTACAAAGTAGCCATATGTCCTACTGCATTTGTCTGTTCAGTGTTTTTTTCACACTGAAAGGGCGGGAGAACAATCTTTGGAGTAGGGCTCCTTGGTTGTTCTGGGACATTACTGCCATCGTGCGGAAACAGTTTCATCGGACCCAACCTGTCAGCTGCTCTTCCTTGCAGGGCCTAGCAGTGGAGGCTGGTCAGACCAATGTGGATCCAACAGACCCTGAACTCAAGCCTGGCCTCTCTACCTTTTTCTCTGTGGTCTGGCAGGATCAGTGGACAGTCAGGTTCTGGGCTTGGTATCTGATCAGTGAGGGCCCAGGAGCCCTCCAGCTGCTGCCAGGAAGTCCAGCCACAGGAAGGAGGGAGGTGGGGCCTCAGTTTCCTAACAGTGTGGGCTGGACTTCGAGCCAAGCAAGGAAAACGGGGGCATTTGTCTTGTGAATCTGCCCTTTGGGGTTCAGGCCTCCTGGTTACCCCTGTGTTGTAGGGTCTGGGTCCATTGTGACAGGAGTAACAGAGTTCAACGGATGGCCAGTGCCAAGTACCCTAAAGAGCCGGTGTCATTGATGGAGTTGAGGGTGACCAAATGTCTAAAGTACCATGGCTTGGAGCAAGAAGGACCTGTATGGAAAGAATGGGCATACACTGCCTTGGTGGTGTGAGCCAGGACATCTAGGAGACGGCACTTGCTCAAAGAAAGTGAAAGTGAAGTCGCTCAGTCGTGTCCGACTCTTTGCGACTCCGTGGACTGGGGCCTACCAGGCTCCTCTGTCCACGGGATTCTCCAGGCAAGAATACTGGAGTGGGTAGCCATTTTCTTCTCCAGGGGATCTTCCTGACCCAGGGATTGAACCCGGGTTTCCCGCATTGCGGGCAGACGCTTTAACCTCTGAGCCACCAGGGAAGCCCTTGAGCACTTGCTCAAGGGAATGAAAATCAGGAATGTACTGGAAACGGCTGGTTGGCTGGCTCCTGGGCCCTGGCCCCTCACGGGTCAGACAGCAAGCGCACAGACTGACCGTCCCTGCTCTTGCCAGACCACAGAGAAAAATGTAGAGAGGCCAGGCTGGAGTTCAGGTTGTTTTCTCTTCCATTGGCCGGACCAGGTTCTCAAAGAGGAACAGCTCACAGCTTGAGCCCGATCAAACTGTTACCGCACGATGGCAGTATGGACTCAGAACAGACAAGGAGCCCTGCTCCAAGCATTCTTCTCCCGCCCTTCGAGTCTGAAAAACCACCAACAACAAAGATTTAGGAAAATGTGGCTGCCTGGTATTTTGTTGTTTGATGAAACCTGTTCATACTTTTGCATTTAATTTTTGGTTTCCGTTAGATATCAAACTGAGACGTAAGCCATCCAACCTCATCGGGCATCTTCTGTTTTCCAGATTTTCTTTTCTACTTGACCAAGGCTTCCCACATTTGCTCTTATTCTCTCAGCCTTTTATCTCCAGCATTTTTTCATGCTATCAAATTGTTTCATGGTGTCAAGGGGCAAACCTTGGGAATTCATGCCAAAGGAAGAAGAAAAAAAAAGATATACCTAAGGACTTGGTCAGTCTAGGCAATAGGTCACGTGGTTGTTATTATCCTATCTCATTTTCCAAATTCCCTGGGGTCTTCATGTTAGACCTTGTGTGTTGTGTTGGAGTAGCCATTTGGTGGCGCCCTAGGAGAAAGGACCAGAGACCTCCTATGACTGAATGAAGGCAATCTACTTACAATCATGCATTCTTACATGACTATAAATTCCAATCAGATGGGACATGTGACTTTGTCCCATGGTATCATCATATAACATTGGAAAAGGCATTTTCCATGTTATTAAATGTCCTTCGACTTTACTGTGTATGTACATCACTTTTAAAAAAATTTTTATTTTAATTGAAGGATAATTTCTTTACAATATTGTGATGGTTTCTGCCATACATCAACATGAATTAGTCATAGGTATACATATGTCCCCTCCCTCTTAAATCTCCCTCCTACCTCCCTCTCCATCCCATGCCTCTAGATTGTCAGAGAGCACAGGTTTGGGTTTCCTGTGCATACTAGAAATTCCCACTGGCCATCTATTTTACATATGTAAATATGTTTCAATGCTACTCTCTGAAATCATCCCACCTTTTCCCTATCACATTGTGTCCAAAAGTCTGTTCTCTGTCTGCACCTCCATTGCTGCTCTGTAGGTAAGTTCATCATTAGCATCTTCCTAGATTCCATGTGTTTGTGTTAATATATGATATTTATCTGTTTCTGACTTCACTTTGTGTAATAGGCTCTAGGTTCATCCACCTCATTGGAATTGACTCAGATGTATTCTTTTTATAGCTGAGTAATATTCCATTGTGTATATGTACCACAACTTCTTTATCCATTCATCTGTCAATGGACATCTTGGCTGCCACCATGTCCTAGCTGTTGTAAATACTGCTGCAATGAACATTGATTAGAGTACATGTATCTTTTAAAATTATTGTTTCCTCAGGGTATATTCCCAGTAGTGGGATTGCTGAGTCATCTGATAGTTTTATTCTTGATTTTCTTAAGGATTCTCCATACTGTTCTCCATAGTGGCCATATCAATTTGCACTTGCACCCAACAGTGTCAATGTGTGTGTTTTTTGTTTTTTACTTAAAGAACAACCTTATAATATTTTCTCATTAGTTAGACACAGAGCTTGTTTCTACCTTTGCAGAAGAGTTGGATGTGACTGAGCAACTGAACTGAACTGAACCGACAAGGTCTTTTCAGTGGGTGCATACTCAGTTGTGTCCAACTTCACGACCCCAGGGACTGTAGCCCTCCAGGCTCCTCTGTCCATGGGATTCTCCAGGCAAGAGTACTGGAGTGGGTTGCCATTTACTTCTCGAGGGGATCTTCCCAACCCAGGGTTTGAACCCATATATCCTCAGTCTCCTACATTGGCAAGCTGGTTCTTTACCTGCTGAGCTATCAGGATTTCTAGGTCTTTAGCAGGACCTCATATCATTTACCCATATCCATATTAATAGATCTTTCAGAGTACTTGAATTTTCTTATATTTTATTCCAGAACACATTTAGGAAATTATAAAGTTAAAAATATATGCTTGAAAAAAAAAATATGCTTGATCATTCACTGTGAGAATTAACCACTTTCAAAATGTCTTTGCCATGCATCATCATCCCTTCCCTATCTACATAAGATACATACTTTTATAAAATACTGTTCCAGTTCCACAGTACTATGATTGTTAAAATAAGTTCTTATCACTTATAGCTTGAATGTTTTTCAAATATCATTAATAAATTTTTGGAATACTAGCACGTTTAAAATATTGCTACTTTTACAATTTGAGATCAAATTCATGTAACATAAAATTAATTATTATAATGTGTATAATTCAGTGACATTTAATACACTTGGAATGTCGTGCAAGTATTTTCTGTATCTACCCACAACTGATTTTCTTTACCCCAAAAGAAACCCTAGATACATGAACTAGTTTTTCTCCATTACCCAAGTTGTTCAGTTCTTGGCAAGAACTAATCTGCTTTCTGCCTCTGTTGAATTTACCTACTCTAGTTATATCATGTAAATGGAACCATATATTATGTGGCATTTCCTGTTTTTCCTTCACCACTTAGCAGAATGATTTCAAGGTACATCAGTGTCATAACATATATCGGTGCTTCATTTCCTTTTATGGCTGAATAATATCCATTTTACATATCCATTGGGTAATGGAGGAAAACTATTTTATGGATATAAGGTTTCATTTGGGGTAATGAAAATGATTTGGAGGTGAATAGAGATAATACTTTCACAGCATTTGGAATATCCTAAATGTTGCTGAATTATACCCATTAAAATGGTTAATCTATATCACATCTTATTTATCAAATCATCAAGTGATGGAAATATTGCTTGGGCTGTTATGAATATGTGTTTATATGTGTACTTGTATTAAGTACTTGTTTTCACTTTTTTTGGGTGTATATTTTGGAGTAGAATTGCTGGGTTATATGGTAATTTTTTTTTCCCAGTCTTTCTTCTGCTTCCCTTGTCACACCATTAGCAATATCCCTGGGTAAGTCACCTGGGATTAAGTTTAAAAACCATCTTGACATTTTTCTGCTTACATTGGATGAACTTAGACTGAGATTTCTTTAAATATTTGATTTTGTTTTGCTGCAGGGTAAATTCTAGAAGAACTTCTAATGGGCTTTCCTTTTCACAGTTCACCTGCAATTCATTTTGTTCTGAAAAGAAAGACCCTGCCTTCAGACATAAAAGTTATGATAGTAAAATTCTTGAAATAATTTTGTGCCCCATGGTAATTCTATGTTTAAATATTTGAAGCATTGCCAAACTGTTTTCCATGGCAGCTGCACATTTTGAATTCAGGTCAGCACAGTTCCAATTTCTCTACACCCTCATCAATTGTTGTACTTTTCTTTCCTTTATTTTTTACATTATAGTGGGCATAAAGAGGTATTGCTTGGTGGTTTTAATTTACAATGCTGTTTAGACTGTTATGTATCTTTTCATGTTCTTACTGGCCATTTATATATCTTCTTGTGAGAAATGTATATTCAAGTCTTTTTCCTATTTTTTGAATTGGGTTGTCATTTCGTTCTTGGGTTCTTTATGTACTATAGATACTAGAACTTTAGAAGATAAATAATTTGCAAAAATTTTCTTCCAAACTATGGTGGAGGTAATGAAGATAATGGTGACCTCCCTCAAAAGATCCCATGTATGTACTGCTACACCCAGTGCCCCCAACCCAGGAGCAGGCCACCACTGACCCACGCCTCCGTCGGAGACTCCCAGACACCCATAGGCAAGTCCGGGACAGTCTCCTGTGGGGTCACTGCTCCTTTCTCCTGGGTCCTGGTGCACAAGGTTCTGCTGTGCCCTCCAAGAGTCTATTTCCCAGTCCTGTGTAAGTTCTGGCAGCTCTATGGTGGGGTTAATGGCGACCTCCTCCAAGAGGGCTTATGCCATACCCAGGTCTGCTGCACCCAGAGCCACTGTCCCTGAGGCAGACCACCGCCGACCCGTACCTCCACAGGAGACACTCACACACAGTGCTGGCTCAGTCTTTATGGGGTCCCTGGGTCCTGGTGCACATAAGGTTTGTTTGAGCCCTCTGAGCGTCTCTGGCAGGAATGGGGTTTGATTCTAAACATGAATTCGTCCCTCCTACTGTCTTGCTGGGGCTTCTCCTTTGCCTTTGGACATGAGGTATCTCCTCACAGCCACTCCAGCACCTACCGTCTTACTGGGGTTTCTCTGACCTCGGACGTGGGGAATCTCCACACGGCTGGTCCAGCGAAGCGCAGCTGCCGCTCCTGACCTTGGATGTGGGGTATTTCCTCACGGCTGCTCCAGCAAAGCGTAGCTGCCACTCCTGACGCCATTTCATGAGAAACAATGGGCTGGATGAATCACAAGCTGCAATTGAGATTGCCAGGAGAAATATCAATAACCTCAGATATGCAGATGACACCAACCTTATGGCAGAAAGTGAAGAGGAACTCAAAAGCCTCTTGATGAAAGTGAAAGAGGAAAGTGAAAAAGTTGGCTTAAAGCTCAGCATTCAGAAAATTAAGATCATGGCATCTGGTCCCATCACTTCATGGCAAATTGATGGGGAAACAGTGGAAACAGTGGCTGACTTTATTTCTTTGGGCTCCAAAATCACTGCAGATGGTGACTGCAGCCATTAAATTAAAAGACGCTTACTCCCTGGAAGAAAAGTTATGACCAACCTAGATAGCATATTAAAAAGCAGAGACATTACTTTGCCAACAAAGGTCCATCTAGTCAAGGCTATGGTTTCTTCAGTAGTCATGTATGGATGTGAGAGTTGAACTATAAAGAAAACTGAGCACAGAAGAACTGATGCTTTTGAACTGTGGTGCTGGAGAAGACTCTTAAGAGCCCCTTGGACTGCAAGGAAATCCAACCAGTCCATCCTAAAGGAAATCAGTCCTGCGTGTTCATTGGAAGGACTGATGTTGAAGCTGAAACTCCAATACTTTGGCCACCTGATGCGAAGAGCTGACTCATTTGAAAAGACCCTGATGCTGGGAAAGATTGAAGGTGTGAGGAGAAGGGGATGACAGAGGATGAGATGCTTGGATGGCATCACCGACTCAATGGGCATGAGTTTGAGTAAACTCCGGAGTTGGTGATGGACAGGGAGGCCTGGAGTGCTGCAGTCCATGGGGTCACAAAGAGTCGGACACGACAGATCAACTGAAATGAACTGATTTTCTTCCATTTTCCAGATTGCCTTTTTACTTTCTTGATAGTGTCCTTTGATGCACAAATGTTTGTGGGAGGGTTTTGTTTCATTTTTAGATTTTGATGAAAAAAATTTTTTTCCTGTTCTTCTAGTGACAGTGATCTAAGAAACCATGATCAAATTCAAGGTCATGAAGCTTTGTCCTTATATTTGTCTCTTAAGTTTTATATTTTCACCTCTTAAAATTTAGAACTTTGATGCATACTGATTTAATTATTGGATATGGTGTGAAGACGTGTCTGAAGTCATTTTTTTGTACATGGATAGCCAGTTTTCTTAGCACCATTTATTTGTTAAACAGGCAACTCTGCTTGCTCTGCTTTCTACATAACAGGCCAATTAACTGAGAAATGAAGTGTTAAGGCAAGGAATATGACTTTATTCAGAAAGCTAGCAGACCAAGAAGATGGCAGAGTTATGTCTCAAAATGATGATTTTACAGGGGTCTGGATGCCAGGTTCTATTATAGAACAGTGATGGAGGGAGATAGGAAGTAATGTTAAAAGGACATTAATCTTGCAAATATCTCCTGGAATTGCCAGCCTCATGGGGGAGATGTGTTAATTTTTTCCTTCCTGTAGCCATCCATAGATATATGGTGTGTTGAACAAAGGCATTTGGTTTAACATTCAGGCAGAGGGGCAGGGTTCCCCAAGGCAGCCCATTATGTATCAACAGTATCCTTTTTGTGAACAAAACCAATGGGAAGCAAAGGTTAGAGAAAAAGAAACAGATCCAACATGGAGTCAGTTCTTCCCTGTAACACTTTGAATTCTCAGACGTTGTTTTTAAAAATCAATTGACCATAGTGTATGGGTTGATTTTGCACTCCCAGTCTATTTATTGTTCCACATGTCTATTCATATTTTACTATCACACTGTTTTTATTACTGTAGCTTTCTAGCAAGTTTTGAAATATGGAAGTCAGTCCTCCAGCTTGCTTTTACACATTCAAGATTTTTTTGGCTACAGAAGTCATTTGCAATTCCATAGCAATTTTAGGATTAGCTTTTCCATTTCTGGAAAAAGAGTGTTGTTGGGATAATGACAGAGATTATAGTGAATTTGTAGATTCCTTGGGGTAGCACTACTGTCTTGACAATATTTAGCCTTCCAACCCATGAATAAAGGATATCTTTGTATTTATTTAGATCATCCTTAATTGTCAGTATTTTTCAATGTACTAGGCTTCTATTTCCTTAATTATATATTGTCTTAAGAATATTATTCATTTTGAAGCTATTGCAAATGGAATTGCTTTGACTTCATTTGCAGATTGTTCATTGCTAGTTTCCACAAATATGAGTGATTTCTATGAGTTGCTTTTCTAGCCTATCAGTTCAGTTCAGTCGCTCAGTCGTATCCGACTCTTTGCGACCCCATGAATCACAGCACGCCAGGCCTCCCTGTCCATCACCAACTCCCGGAGTTCACTCAAACTCATGTCCATCAAGTCAGTGATGCCATCCAGCCATCTCATTCTCTGTCGTCCCCTTCTCCTCCTTCCCCCAATCCCTCCCAGCATCAGAGTCTTTTCCAGTGAGTCAACTCTTTGCATGAGGTGGCCAAAGTATTGGAGTTTCAGCTTTAGCATCAGTCCTTCCAAAGAACACCCAGGACTGATCTAGTACTTGCTAAATTCATTAATCAGCATTTATATTGCTTTTGTGGA
Source organism: Moschus berezovskii (assembly GCF_049115385.1). Taxonomy (NCBI): domain Eukaryota; kingdom Metazoa; phylum Chordata; class Mammalia; order Artiodactyla; family Moschidae; genus Moschus; species Moschus berezovskii. The sequence goes on along the minus strand of NC_142488.1, from coordinate 125,764,738 downwards.
TTTCTTAGAATTTTCATTAAATGCATGCATTTTATTTCTGAAGACAGATTTTACTACCTCTTTTCTAATCTGGCTGCCTTTAATACATTTTTCTAGCCTGATTACCTTGGTTAAATGTTCAACAGAATTCACAAAAGTGGGCATTCTTCTCTTTTACCGGATGTCAGGAGTAAAGAATTCAGAAATCTTGTTTGAACGAGTTATAAATGATAAAAACTTGTTTGTTAACAAATATAGTACTTGGGAATTTGAACATTATTTTATAAAAGTACATATTTTACGTACTTATGTACAGGGAAGGGATGATGATGATGCATGGAAAGGACATTTTGAAAGTGGTTCATTCCTCTCATTGTGAATGACCTAAAATATATTTTGACATTATAATATCCTAAACATGTTTGGCTCAGATGGTAAAGAATCTGCCTGCAGTGCAGGAGACCCAGGTTCGAACCCTGGGTCAGGAAGATCCCCTGAGAAGGAAATGGCAACCCACTCCAGTTTTCTTCCTTGGAGAATTCCATGGACAGAGAAGTCTGGCAGGCTACAGTCCATGGGGTTTCAAAGAGACGGACACAACTGAGCGACTAATACAACAAACATGTTCTAGAATAAAATATAAGAAAATTCAGGCTCCCCTTATGGCTTAGTGATAAAGAATCTGCCCACCAATGCAGGAGACACAGGTTCAATCCCTGGTCCTGAAAGATCCCACATGCCATGGGGCAACTAAGCCTGTGTACAATTACAAATCCTGTGCTACTGAGCCCATTTGTCGCAACTACTGAAGTCCGCGTGCCATACAGCCTGTGCCCCATAAGAAGAGAAGCCATCACAAGGAGAAGCTCCTGTACTGTAACAGAAAAGCCCACAAAGCAATGAAGACCTAGCATAGTAAAAAATATTTTAATACAATAAAATTTAATAACTCTGAAAGATACATTAATATGGAAATGTGTAAATGATACAAAGTGCTGCTAAAGACTTTGTGCAATAGTAAAAATAAGCTGTTTCTTACTAATGAGAAAATATTATAAAATGGATCTTGAAGTTAAAAAAAAGTGTCAAACATAAATAGTAAATTCTAAGGCCATTTAATGGCATGGAAAATGCTTGATTTCTAGTGTCAAATCATGTCACGAAGCCACAGGTCACATCCGATTGGAATTTATACTCACGTAACAGTGTATGATTCTAATTAGAAGATTGTCTATTCAGTCAAGCAAGGTGTCTAGTACTTCCTCCTAGAGCTCCACCAAACGGCTCCTCCAACTCAACACACAAGATATAACATGAAGAGCCCAGGGAATTTGGGAAGTGAGATAGAATAATAATCACATTGCCCATTGCCCACATTGCCCAAGTCCTTAGGCATAGTCATTTTCTTTTCTCTCTTAGGCATGGATCCCTAAGGTTTGCCCCTTGATACCTCCAAACAATTTGATATCCTGAGAAAATACTGGAAATAAAGTGTTGGGTGAAGAAGAGCAAATGTGGGAAGACTTGGTCAAGTAGAAAATAAAATCTAGAAAAATGAAGATGCCTGATGAAGTTGGGCCACTTAGATCTCATTTTGATATCCAATGGAAACTAAAAAAATAAATGCAAACATTAGGACATGGTTTCCTCAAACCAAGCAAAATACAAGGCAACTATATTTCCTGGTGCCTTTGTTCATGGTTTTTTTTCAGACTTGAAGGGCGGGAGGAGAATGATTGGAGCAGGGCTTCTTGTCTGTTCTGGGATAATACTGCCATCATGCGGAAATACTTTGATCGGGCCCAAGCTGTGACCTGTTCTTCCTTTAGAGGAACAGTGGAGGTAGCTCAGGCCAACGCAAGCCTAACACACCTGAACCCAAGCCTGGCATGCACTTTGTTGCCTGGCAGGAACAGGGACAGAGTCAGGTTTCGGCTTAATGTCTAATCAGTGAGGGACCAGGGCCCAGGGGCCCTCCAGTTTCTGCCAGGAAGTCCAAGCCCCGGAAGGAGAGAGGCGGGGCCTCAGTTTCCTAACAGTGCGGATGGGACTTAGAGCCAAGTGCGGAAAAGGGAGGCTTAGTCTTAAGAATCTGCCCTTGGGTGCTGTGGGGCCTGGGCTCATTGTGACAGGAATGACAGAGGGCAATGGCCTGGCCAGTGCCAAGTACCCTAAAGAGCCAGTGTCATTGATGAAGTTGAATCCACCCAAAAGCCTATAGTAAAGCCAGGAAAACCCCATGGACAAATGAGCATGGCAGGCTACAGTCCACGGGGTTGCAAAGAGTCAGACAGAACTGAGCAGCTGAGCACAAAAGCACACACAGACCATTGCTTGGCGTAAGAAGGACCTGTTTGGAAGAAATGGGAATAGACTGACTTGCTGGTGTGAGCCAGAGGCTTCTTCTAGGAGACTGTAAATTTCTCAAGTGATGAGAATTCACAAACCTTCGAAGGTCAAATAGAAACACTTGATCACAAATGTCACTTTCCTGCGGCATCCACCATTACCAACATGATAAATACATTCAAATATTATGTATGGTTAATCACAAAAGTTGATACCATTTAAGTAAAGAGATATAGGCCCATCAATCAGTGTGTGTGTGTGTTAGACGCCACTCGTGTCTGACTCTTTGAGACTCCATGGACATAGCCCACCAGGATCCTCTCTCCACGGAATCCTCTAGGTAAGAATACTGGAGAGTATTGCCATTCCATTCTCCAGGGGATCTTCCCAACCCAGTAATGGAAACCAGGTCTCATGCATTGCAAGCAGATTCTTAACCATGTGAGCCACCAGGGAAGCCCATCAATATTTGATCAAAGGAATGCTCAAAACATTCAAAGACGTACATACATAGACAATCATAGCAAATCTTTGCTCAATTCCATCCTGGTAACAAAATAGGTAGAATTAAGTGCCATGGATATTTCCCACAATTTTAGATAATTTGAGATTTCCAATAGTATTATTCTTTTTGTGGTAACTAATACTACTTTACTTGCTAAATCTTATAACACTTTTTAAATTGTTGTTTGAATCCTAAGGATATTTTAAGCATCTGGCAAAGAAATACAAAATTTAACAATTATAAAGAAGTAAAGGTAGGATATTCATTATTGTCCAAAGCTCAGTAAAATCTCAATATCTAAATTTATTACAGTCTGGTTGTTGTTCTGTTTATAATTTTAAAGGCTGCAGCAGTTGTGTATGAACGTTTTGTTTGTTAAAGATTTCAAATGACAAAAGTATAGATGACTGGATTTTGTGTCAAGTAATGATTTATTGAAAGCCTTCACTATAACAGGGAAATATTTAGTAATTTCATTGTGTGGATAGTACTGGGTCATTTTTAGAGAATATGATATTATACAGACTACTATCAAAATTAAGCCTTGTTTGTCACTATACATGGGCAAAATTGAAAGTACACCCACAAAAAAATCACCTAAGAAGTGAAGACACCATTAGTTGTTTTCTCCAAATATTTAACATAAATTCCAACGTTATGATTGGCTTTGTAATGCATGTTTGGTTCAAACTTACCACATTGCTTCACTTCAGTTCACTTCACTCGAAAGTCATGTCTGACTCCTTGCAGCCCCATGGACTGCAGCACGCCAGGCTTTCCTGTCCATCACCAAATCCTGGAGCTTGCTCAAATTCATGTCCATCGAGTCAGTGCTGGTATCCAACCATCTCATCCTCTGTCATCCCCTTCTCTTCCCACCTTCCATCTTTCCCAGCATCAGGGTCTTTGCAAATGAGTCAGTTTGTCGCATCAGGTGACCAAAATATTGGAGTTTCAGCTTCAATATCAGTCCTTCCAATGAATATTCAAGACTGATTTCCTTGAGGATTGACTAGTTTGATCTCCGTGAGGCCAAGGGACTCTCAAGAGTCTTTTCCAATACCACAGCTCAAAAGCATCAATGGTTTGACACTCAGCTTTCTTTATATTCCAACTCTCTTATTGATACATGACTAGTAGAAAACCATAGACTTGACTAGATGGACTTTGTTGGCAAAGTAATGTGTCTGCTTTTTAAAATGCTATCTAGGTTGGTCATAGCTTTTCTTCCAAAGAGCAGGCGTCTTTTACTTTCATGGCTGCAGTCATCATCTGCAGTGATTTTGGAGTCCCCCAAAATAAAGTAGAAGTAGAGTAAAACGACATAGCTTAGAAGTAGGCAAAACATGATCCTCAAAGTGCACCAGTTTGCTTTGCATCTGAAATCACAGGAAGGAAATAATGCCATCCTGCCTGGCAGGCTGCAGTCCATAGGGTCGCACAGAGTCTGACATGACTGAAGAGACTTAGCACACACCCACCCCAAAGCCATGTCTTTGCCCACCCTGCAGGAACTGAGATAACATCAGGGGCAGGTCAGGACAAAGGCACTGACCCTGGGCTTTACAGTGAACCTGCAAAGACACAGAAGTTCCCAGCTGGTGGGTGGGTTCAGAGAATGTAGGCCTTCCACTGCAATCATGATTTTCATCCACTTGACCATCTGCAGGCTCCTAGAACTTGTTCTGACTCAAACCAGCAAATCAGTGTATTCCCATTCCTTCCATACAGGTACTTGTTGCTCCAGGCCATGGTACTTTATTTAGACTTTTGGTCACCCTCAACTTTGTCAATGACATCAGCAATTTAAGGTACTTGGCAGTAGCCAGTCCACTGAGCTCTGTCATTCCTGTCACAATGGGCCCAGGCCCTACAAAGGGCAGAGGCACAAGACAAATGCCCCCATTCTCAGTTCTTGGCTCGAAGGCCCACCACACTGTTAGGGTACTGAGGCCTTGCCTCCCTCCTTCCTATGACTGGACTTCCTGGCAGCAGCTGGAGGGCTTCTGGGCCCTGGGCCTTCACTGATCTGATACGAAGCTCAGTACCTGACTCTGTCCACTCTTCCGGCCAGATCACACAGAAAAGGGTACAGGCCAGGCTTGAGTTCGGTTCTGTTGTTCCTGGGTTGGTCTGACCTGCCTCCACAGCTAGGCCTTGCAAGGAAGACCAGCTCAAAGCTTGGGCCCAATCAAACTGGTTCCGCACGATGGCAGTATTGTCCCAGAAGAGAGACATCCTGCTCCAACCATTCTTCTCCCTCCGCCCTTTGAACATGAAAAAAATACCATAAACACGAGGAAATATGGCTGCCTTGTATTCGACTCAATTCAAGGAAACCTGGTCCTATTTTTGCATTTTCTTTCTGGTTTCCATTGGACATCAAAGGTACCGAACTTCGTCACGCATCTTCTCTTTACCAGATTTCAATTTTTATTTGATCACGTCTTTTTTTTTTTTTTTTATCGCCAGCATTTTCTCAAGCTATCAAACTGTTTGGAGTTATCAAGGAGCAAAATTCTGGGATTCATGCCTAAGAGTAAAAAAGAAAATGAGTATACCTAAGGACTTGCCAAATCTAGGCAATGGACCACGTGTTTATTATCTTGTGTCACTCAGATGGTAAAGTATGCGCTCGCAATGCAGGAGACCAAAGTTTGATCCATGGGTCCGGAAGATGCCCTGGAAAAGGAACTGGCAAAACACACCAGTATTCTTGCCTGGAGAATTCAATGGAGAGAGGAGCCTGATGGATCCAAAGAGTCCGTGGGGTCCAAAGAGTCAGGCACAACAGAGCGAGTAACACACTTCCCAAATTTCCTGGAGTCTTCATATTCTAGGCTTTGTGTTTTGAATCGAAGTAGCCATATGGTGAAGCTCCAGGAGGATGGTCCAGATACCTCTCATGACTGAATGCAGACAATGCTCTACTTGTAATCACACACTCTTAGAAAACTATAGGGCTTCCCTTGTGGCTCAGCTGGTAAAGAATCCACCTGCAATGCAGGAGACCTGGGTTCGATCCCTGGGTTGGGAAGATGCCCTGGAGAAGGAAAAGGCTACCCACTCCAGTATTCTGGCCTGGAGAATTCCATGGACTGTATAGTCCATGGGGTCGCAAAGAGTCAGACACGACTGAGTGACTTTCACTTTCACTTTTCACATAACTATAAATTCCAATCAGATGGGACGCGTGACTTTGTCTCATGGTATCATCGTATAACATTGGAAAGAAACAAGTATTTGCATGTCATTAAATGACCTTAGTTCAGTTCAGTTCAGTAGCTCAGTCGTGTCCAACTCTTTGCAACCCCAGACACTGCAGCACGCCAGGCTTTCCTGTCTATCATCAACTGCCAGAGCTTGCTCAAACTCATGTCCATCGAGTCGGTGATACCATCCAACCATCTCATCCTCTGTCATCCCCTTCTCTTCCCACCTTCAATCTTTCCCAGGATCAGGGTCTTTTCAAATGAGTCAGTTCTTCGCATCAGGTGACCAAATATTGGAGTTTCGGCTTCAACATCAGTCTTTCCAATGAATATTCAGGACTGATTTAAGATTGACTGGTTTGATCTCTGTGCAGTCCAAGGGACTCTGAAGACTCTTTTCCAACACCACAGCTCAAAAACATCAATGGTTTGACATTCAGCTTTCTTTATATTCCTACTCTCACATTGACACATGACGAGTAGAAAAACCATAGCCTTGACTACGTGGACCTATGTTGGCAAAGAAATGTGTCTGCTTTTTAAAATGCTATCTAAGTTGCTCATAGCTTTCCTGCCAAGGACCAAGCGTCTTTTAATTTCATGGCTACAGTCACCATCTGCAGTGATTTTGGAGTCCCCCAAAATAAAGTAGTTTAGAAGCAGAGTAAAACCACATAGCTTAGAAGTAGGTAAAACATTATCTTCAAAGTACACCAGTTTGCTTTGCATCTGAAATCACAGGAAGGAAATAATGCCATCCTGCCTGGCAGGCTGCAGTCCATAGGGTCGCACAGAGTCTGACATGACTGAAGAGACTTAGCACACACCCACCCCAAAGCCAGGTCTTTGCCCACCCTGCAGGAACTGAGATAACATCAGGGGCAGGTCAGGACAAAGGCACTGACCCTGGGCTTTACAGTGAACCTGCAAAGACACAGAAGTTCCCAGCTGGTGGGTGGGTTCAGAGAATGTAGGCCTTCCACTACATTCGTGATTTTCATCCACTTGACGCATCTGCAGGCTCCTAGAACATGTTCCGACTCAAACCAGCAAATCAGTGTATTGCCATTCCTTCCATACAGGTACTTGTTGCTCCAGGCCATGGTACTTTATTTAGACTTTTGGTCACCCTCAACTTTGTCAATGACATCAGCTATTTAAGGTACTTGGCAGTAGCCGGTCCATTGAGCTCTGTCATTCCTGTCACAATGGGCCCAAGTCCTACAAAGGGCAGATGCACAAGACAAATGCCCCCATTTTCAGTGCTTGGCTCGAAGGCCCACCACACTGTTAGGAAACTGAGGCCCTGCCTCGTTCCTTCCTGTGACTGGACTTCCTGGCAGCAGCTGGAGGGACCTGGGCCCTGGGCCGTCACTGATCCGATACGAAGCTCAGTACCTGACTCTGTCCACTCTTCCGGCCAGATCACACAGTAAAGGGTACAGGCCAGGCTTGAGTTCGGTTCTGTTGTTCCTGGGTTGGTCTGACCTTCCTCCAGTGCTAGGCTTCCAAAGAAGACCAGCTCACAGCTTGGGTCTGGTCAAACAGTTTCCGCACGATGGCAGTATTGTCCCAGAAGAGAAACATGCTGCTCCAACCATTCTTCTCCCTCCGCCCTTTGAACATGAAAAAAACACCATAAACAGACAGACACCAGGAAATATGGCTGCCTTGTATTCGACTCAATTCAAGGAAACCTGGTCCTATTTTTGCATTTTCTTTCTGGTTTCCATCGGACATCAGAGGTACCGAACTTCATCACGCATCTTCTCTTTTCCAGATTTCAACTTTTACTTGATAACGTCTTTTTTCTTTATCGCCAGCATTTTCTCAAGCTATCAAACTGTTTGGAGTTATCAAGGGGCAAACCTCTGGGATCCATGCCTAGGAGAGAAAGGAAAATGACTATACCTAAGGACTTGCCAAATCTAGGCAAAGGCCACGTTATTATTTTCTTGTCTCATTCAGATGGTAAAGTATGTGCCCACAATGCAGGGTACCAGGGTTTGATCCATGGGTCAGGAAGATGCCCTGGAAAAGGAACTCACAAAACATGCCAGGAAGGTGCCCTGGAAAGTGAAGTGAAGTCACTCAGTCCTGTCCGACTCTTTGCGACCCCATGGACTGTAGTCTACCAGGCTTCTCTGTCCATGGGATTCTCCAGGCAAGAATACTGGAGTGGGTTACCATTTCCTTCTCCAGGGGATCTTCCCGACCCAGGGATCGAACCCGGGTCTCCCGCATTGGAGGCAGACACTTAACCTCTGAGCCACCAGGGAAGCCCATGCGCTGGAAAAGGAACTCGCAAAACACGCCAGTATTCTTGCCTGGAGAATTCAATGGAGAGAGGAGCCTGGAGGGTCCAAAGAGGCCGTGGGGTCCAAAGAGTCAGGCACAACGGAGCGAATAACACACTTCCCAAATTTCCTGGAGTCTTCATTTTCTAGACTTTGTGTGTTGAGTTGAAGAAGGCATATGGTGAAGCTCTAGGAAGACGGTCCATCTAGATACCTCTCATGACTGAATGCAGACAGTGCCTTACTTGTAATCATAAACTCTTTCATGACTATAAATTCCAAGCAGATGGGACACGTGACTTTGTCTCATGGTATCATCATATAACATTGGAAAAAAACAAGTATTTTGCATGTCATTAAATGGCCTAAGTTCAGTTCAGTTCAGTAGCTCAGTAGTGTCCAACTCTTTGCAACCCCAGGGACAGAAGAATGCCAGGCTTCCGTGTCCATCACCAACTCCCAGAGCTTGCTCAAATTCATGTCCATCGAGTCGGTGATACCATCCAACCATCTCATCCTCTGTCATCCCCTTCTCTCCCACCTTCAATCTTTCCCAGGATCAGGGTCTTTTCAAAGGAGTCAGTTCTTCGTATCAGGTGACCAAAATTTTGGAGTTTCACCTTCAGCATCAGTCCTTCCAATGTATATTCAAGGTAGATTTCCTTTAGGATGGACTGGCTGGATCTTCATGCAGTCAAGGGACTCTCAAGAGTCTTCAACACCACAGTTCAAAAGTATCAGTTCTTCGGTGCAAAGCTTTCTTCATGGTCCAGTTCTCACATCCACGCATGACTACTGGAAAAGCCTTTGCTTTGACTAGATGGACCTTTCTTGGCAAAGTAATGTCTCTGCATTTAATATGCTATCTAGGTTGGTCATAGCTTTTCTACCAAGGAGCAGGTGTCTTTTAATTTCATGTCTGCAGTCACCATCTGCAGTGATTTTGGAGTCCCCCAAAATAAAGTAGTTTAGCAGTAGAGTAAAACATAATCCTCACAGTGCAGTAGTTAACTTTGCATCGGAAATCACAGGAAGGAAATAATGCCATCCTGCCTGGCAGGCTGCAGTCCATAGGGTCACACAGAGTCTGACATGACTGAAGAGACTTAGCACACACCCACCCCAAAGCCATGTCTTTGCCCACCCTGCAGGAACTGAGATAACATCAGGGGCAGGTCAGGACAAAGGCACTGACCCTGGGCTTTACAGTGAACCTGCAAAGACACAGAAGTTCCCAGCTGGTGGGTGGGTTCAGAGAATGTAGGCCTTCCACTGCAATCATGATTTTCATCCACTTGACCATCTGCAGGCTCCTAGAACATGTTCCGACTCAAACCAGCAAATCAGTGTATTCCCATTCCTTCCATACAGGTACTTGTTGCTCCAGGCCATGGTACTTTATTTAGACTTTTGGTCACCCTCAACTTTGTCAATGACATCAGCAATTTAAGGTACTTGGCAGTAGCCAGTCCATTGAGCTCTGTCATTCCTGTCACAATGGGCCCAAGTCCTTCAAAGGGCAGATGCACAAGACAAATGCCCCCATTTTCAGTGCTTGGCTCGAAGGCCCACCACACTGTTAGGAAACTGAGGCCCTGCCTCGTTCCTTCCTGTGACTGGACTTCCTGGCAGCAGCTGGAGGGACCTGGGCCCTGGGCCGTCACTGATCCGATACGAAGCTCAGTACCTGACTCTGTCCACTCTTCCGGCCAGATCACACAGTAAAGGGTACAGGCCAGGCTTGAGTTCGGTTCTGTTGTTCCTGGGTTGGTCTGACCTGCTTCCAGCGCTAGGCTTCCAAAGAAGACCAGCTCACAGCTTGGGTCTGGTCAAACTGTTTCCGCACGATGGCAGTATTGTCCCAGAAGAGAGACATCCTGCTCCAACCATTCTTCTCCCTCCGCCCTTTGAACGTGAAAAAAACACCATAAACAGACAAAGACACCAGGAAATATGGCTGCCTTGTATTCGACTCAATTCAAGGAAACCTGGTCCTATTTTTGCATTTTTTTTCTGCTTTCCATTGGACATCAGAGGTACCGAACTTCATCACGCATCTTCTCTTTTCCAGATTTCAACTTTTACTTGATAACGTCTTTTTTCTTTATCGCCAGCATTTTCTCAAGCTATCAAACTGTTTGGAGTTATCAAGGGGCAAACCTTTGGGATCCATGCCTAGGAGAGAAAGGAAAATGACTATACCTAAGGACTTGCCAAATCTAGGCAAAGGCCACGTTTTTATTTTCTTGTGTCATTCAGATGGTAAAGTATGCGCCCACAATGCAGGAGACCAAGGTTTGATCCATGGGTCAGAAAGATGCCCTGGAAAAGGAACTCGTAAAACACGCCAGTATTCTTGCCTGGAGAATTCAATGGAGAGAGGAGCCTGGAGGGGCCAAAGAGTCCGTGGGGTCCAAAGAGTCAGGCACAACGGAGCGAATAACACACTTCCCAAATTTCCTGGAGTCTTCATCTTCTAGGCTTTGTGTTTTGAATCGAAGAAGCCATATACTGAAGCTCTAGGAGGATGCTCCAGATACCTCTCATGACTGAATGCAGACAATGCCCTGCTTGTAATCATACACTCTTATATAACTATAATTTCCAATCAGATGGAACACGTGACTTTGTCTCATGGTATCATTATATAACATTGGAAAAAAACAAGTATTTTGCATGTCATTAAATCGCCTAAGTTCAGTTCAGTTCATTAGCTCAGTCGTGTCCAACTCTTTGCAACCCCAGACACTGCAGCACGCCAGACTTTCGTGTCCATCACCAACTCCCAGAGCTTGCTCAAACTCATGTCCATCGAGTCGGTGATGACATCCAACCATCTCATCCTCTGGCATCCCCTTCTCTTCCCACCTTCAATCTTTCCCAGGATCAGGGACTTTTCAAAGGAGTCAGTTCTTCGCATCAGATGACCAAAATTTTGGAGTTTCACCTTCAGCATCAGTCCTTCCAATGTATATTCAAGGTAGATTTCCTTCGGATGGACTAGTTGGATCTCCGTGCAGTCCAAGGGCCTCTCAATGATCTTCAACAGCACAGCTCAAAAGCATCAATTCTTTGGTGCAAATGTCTCTTCATGGTCCAATTCTCACATCCACGCATGACTACCGGAAAAGCCTTTGCTTTGACTAGATGGACTTTTGTTGGCAACGTAATGTCTCTGCATTGAATATGCTATCTAGGTTGGTCATAGCTTTTCTTCCAAGGAACATGTCTTTTAATTTCATGGCTGCAGTCACCATCTGCAGTGATTTTGAGTCCCCCAAAATAAAGTAGTTTACAAGTAGAGTAAAACATGATCCTCAAAGTGCACCAGTTTGCTTTGCATCTGAAATCACAGGAAGGAAATAATGCCATCCTGCCTGGCAGGCTGCAGTCCATAGGGTCACACAGAGTCTGACATGACTGAAGAGACTTAGCACACACCCACCCCAAAGCCATGTCTTTGCCCACCCTGCAGGAACTGAGATAACATCAGGGGCAGGTCAGGACACAGGCATTGACCCTGGGCTTTACAGTGAACCTGCAAAGACACAGAAGTTCCCAGCTGGTGGGTGGGTTCAGAGAATGTAGGCCTTCCACTGCATTCGTTATTTTCATCCACTTGACCATCTGCAAATTTGGAAAACTCAGCAGTGGCCACAGGACTGGAAAAGGTCAGTCTTCATTCCAGTCCCAAAGAAAGGGAATGCCAAAGAATGCTCAAACTACCGCACAATTGCACTCATCTCACACGCTAGTAAAGTCATGCTCAAAATTCTCCAAGCAAGGCTTCAGCAGTATGTGAACAGTGAACTTCCAGATGTTCAAGCAGGTTTTAGAAAAGGCAGAGGCACCAGAGATCAAATTGCCAACATCCGCTGGGTCATGGAGAAAACAAGAGAGTTCCAGAAAAACATCTATTTCTGTTACATTGACTATGCCAAAGCCTTTGACTGTGTGGATCACAATAAACTGTGGAACATTCTGAAAGAGATGGGAATCCCAGACCACCTGACCTGCCTCTTGAGAAACCTGTATGCAGGTCAGGAAGCGATAATTAGAACTGGACATGGAACAATAGACTGGTTCCAAATAGGAAAAGGAGTACGTCAAGGTTGTATATTGTCACCCTGCTTATTTAACTTCTATGCAGAGTACATCATGAGGAACGCTGGGCTGGAAGAAGCACAAGCTGGAATCAAGATTGCCAGGAGAAATATCAATAACCTCAGATATGCAGATGACACCCCCCTTAAGGCAGAAGGTGAAGAGGAACTCAGAAGCCTCTTGATGAAAGTGAAAGAGGAGAGTGAAAAGGTTGGCTTGAAGCTCAACATTCAGAAAACGAAGATCATGGCATCTGGTCCCATCACTTCATGGGAAATAGATGGGGAAACAGTGGAAACAGTGTCAGACTTTATTTTTTGGGGCTCCAAAATCACTGCAGATGTTGATTGCAGCCAGGAAATTAAAAGACGCTTACTCCTTGGAAGGAAAGTTATGACCAACCTAGAGAGCATATTAAAAAGCAGAGACATTACTTTGCCAACCAAGGTCCGTCTAGTCAAGGCTATGGTTTTTCCCATGGTCATGTATGGATGTGAGAGTTGGATTGTGAAGAAATCTGATCGCCGAAGAATTGATGCTTTTGAACTGTGGTGCTGGAGAAGACTCTTGAGAGTCCCTTGGACTGCAAGGAGATCCAACCAGTCCATTCTAAAGGAGATCAATCCTGGGTGTTATTGGAAGGACTGATGCTAAAGCTGAAACTGCAATACTTTGGCCACCTCATGCGACGAGTTGACTCACTGGAAAAGACTCTGATGCTAGGAAGGATTGGGGGTGGGAGGAGACGTTGACGACAGAGAATGAGATGGCTGGATGGCATCACCAACTTGATGGACATGAGTTTGAGTGAACTCCGGGAGTTGGTGATGGACAGGGAGGCCTGGCGTGCTGTGATTCATGGGGTCGCAAAGAGTTAGACACGACTGAGCGACTGAACTGAACTGAACTGAACTGAGAACATGTTCTGACTCAAACCAGCAAATCAGTGTATTCCCATTCCTTCCATAAAGGTACTTACTTCTTGCTCCAGGCCATGGTGCTCTATTTAGACTTTTGGTCACCCTCAACTTTGTCAATGACATCAGCTATTTAAGGTACTTTTCAGTAGCCAGTCCATTGAGCTCTGTCATTCCTGTCTCAGTGGGCCCAGGCCCTACAAAGGGCACATTCACAAGACAAATGCCCCCATTTTCAGTGCTTGGCTCTGTCCATCTTCTTGCCATATTACACAGAAAAAGGTACAGGCCAGGCTTGAGTTTGGTTCTGTTGTTCCTGGGTTGCCTGATCCCCCTCCGTTACTAGGTTTTCCCCTTGACACCAGGAAACAATTTGATAGCAGGAAAAATGCTGGAGAAAAAGGCTGAGAAAATAAGAGCAAATGTGGGAAGCCTTGTTCAAGCAGAAAAGGAAACCTGGAAAAGAGAAGATGCCCAATGAGGTTGTATGCCTTATGTCTCAGTTTGATATCTACCAGAAACCAAAAGTTAAATGCGAAGGTATGAACAGGTTTCCTCAAACTGAACAAAATACCAGGCAGCCACATTTTCCTAAATCTTTGTTTTTGGTGGTTTTTCAGACTCAAAGGGCAGGAGAAGAATGCTTGGAGCAGGGCATTCTGTTCTGAGTCCATACTGCCATCGTGCGGTAACAGTTTGATCGGGCTCAAGCTGTGAGCTGTTCCTGCTTGAGAACCTGCTCCGGCCAATGGAAGAGAAAACTGAACCTGAACTCCAGCCTGGCCTCTCTACCTTTTTCTCTGTGGTCTGGCAAGAGCAGGGACGGTCAGTCTGTGCGCTTGGTGTCTGACCCGTGAGGGGCCAGGGCCCAGGAGCCAGCCAACCACCCGCTTCCAGTATATTCCTGATTTTCATTCCCTTGAGCAAGTGCCGTCTCCTAGATGTCCTGGCTCACACCACCAAGGCAGTGTATGCCCATTCTTTCCATACAGGTCCTTCTTGCTCCAAGCCATGGTACTTTAGACATTTGGTCACCCTCAACTCCATCAATGACACCGGCTCTTTAGGGTACTTGGCACTGGCCATCCGTTGAACTCTGTTACTCCTGTCACAATGGACCCAGACCCTACAACACAGGGGTAACCAGGAGGCCTGAACCCCAAAGGGCAGATTCACAAGACAAATGCCCCCGTTTTCCTTGCTTGGCTCGAAGTCCAGCCCACACTGTTAGGAAACTGAGGCCCCACCTCCCTCCTTCCTGTGGCTGGACTTCCTGGCAGCAGCTGGAGGGCTCCTGGGCCCTCACTGATCAGATACCAAGCCCAGAACCTGACTGTCCACTGATCCTGCCAGACCACAGAGAAAAAGGTAGAGAGGCCAGGCTTGAGTTCAGGGTCTGTTGGATCCACATTGGTCTGACCAGCCTCCACTGCTAGGCCCTGCAAGGAAGAGCAGCTGACAGGTTGGGTCCGATGAAACAGTTTCCGCACGATGGCAGTAATGTCCCAGAACAACCAAGGAGCCCTACTCCAAAGATTGTTCTCCCGCCCTTTCAGTGTGAAAAAAACACTGAACAGACAAATGCAGTAGGACATATGGCTACTTTGTACTTTCAGGGTTTTAGGAAACAGCTCCTAGTCTTTTCATTTAATTTGTGGTTTCCATTGGATATCAAACTGTGATCTAAGTGACCCAACCTCATCAGGCGTCTTCTCTTTTCCAGATTTAAGTATTTTTTCGTTAACTATGTAATTAACATAAACTGCATAATTAAATAACTACTTTTGTCCTTTGCAGCTTCAAAATCTTTTATTTTCACAAGTTATATGTTGAAACACTGCATTCCCATTAACATAGATTTATGCTTATACCTTGTGTACTTGTCTTACCTTTTAAATTCCAAAGGAAAATAAAAAATTAGAAAACAAATATAGGGAGTTCCCTGTAATCCAGTGGTTAGGACTTAGCGCTCTCACTACTATGGCTAGGTTTCAACCCTAGGTTTGACATGTACACTAAGATCCTGCAAGCAAATATATATGACTTCCCCAGTGGCTCAGTAGTAAGAATTCTCCTGCCAATGCTGGAGATGCAGGTTCAATACCTGACCTGGGAAGATCACCTGGCGAAGAGAATGGCAACGCACTTCAGTATTCTGGTCTGGAAAATCCCACAGAGGAGCCTTGTGGGCTCTACAGTCCATAGAGTTGCAGAAGAATTGGACAGGATTTAGGGACAAAGCACACACACATACATATGATACCACCACATACATATTAATATAAGTAATATATATACATACATATAAAACTATTCTGTTATTTATATGTATCTATGGAATTACTTTTTCTTTGTTTTTTGTTTCCATGAGTTTGAGTTACTGATTAGTGTCTTCATTTCACCTTGGAGGACTCCCTTTTACATTTCTGGGATGTCAGGTCTTTTAGTAACAAACTGCATCTGTTCTTCTCTTCTAGGAATGTCTTAGTTTCTCCTTCATTTTTCAAAGAGTCTAGCTGGATGTGGAATCCTTGGTTGACAGGTTTTCTTTTAGAATTTTAAATGCTTTTTGGCTTCCAAGGTTTCTGAAGAAAAATCAACTGGAAATCTTATTGAGGCTAACTTGTATATGATGTGTATTGATGAGTTGGACAGGACCGAGCGACTTTCACTTTCATTGATGCTTACAAGATTCTAGCTTCATGGCTCTTGTTAGTTTGATTATAACGTCATTCATTTTCGACATCTTTGTGTTTATCTTATAAAAAGTTTCTTGAGCTTCTTAGATGTGAATATTCACTTCTTCCATCAAATTCCTAGTGTGGGCCCTTATTTCTTCAACTAGTGTTTCTGCCTCTTTCTCTCTCTCCTCCTTTGGTAACATTATGTGTGAGATAATATACTAAGTCATGTCACATAGGTCTTGCAGTCTCTGTTCATTTTTCTTCATTCTTTTTTGTTCTGCTCCTCAGATTGGAAAATCTCAACTGACCGAGATTCAAGTTCCTAATTCTTTCTCCTGCCTGTTCAAATCTACTGTAACAATATTCTAGTGAGTTTTTCATTTCAGTTCATGTACTTTCACTTTCAAAATTACTATTTTGTTCTCTTTTTTATAATTTCTATATTTTTATAGGTATACTCTATTTAGTGAGACATTGTTCTCCTGGTGTTCATCAGTTCTTTGTATTTAGATTTTATCCCTTTCATATTTAAAGATGCCCCTCAATATACCCATATTTAGGGGAGTTTATTTAAAGTCTTTTCTAGTACATCCATTGCCTAGCCTTCATTCTAGACAACTTTAATTTATTGCTTTTCTCCCTGTAAATGGACATGCCTCTGTTACTTTGGATGTCTCATTTTTTTTTTTATTGGTGGTGAAAACTGAACATTTTGAGTTTTACAATGTAACAACATGGAAATTAGATTTCCAACACACAGGTTTAGCTGATGGCACTTGTTTTGTACTGCTTTTTTCTTGTTTAGTGTCTTTTCTCAATTATTTTGTAAAGTCTGTACTTTGTCATGTGTGGCCACTCACATCTATGTTATGTTAGCTTAGTGATCACTTAGTGTTGTGACAGACTTCTTTAAACATTTGAAAAATACTGCCAGTCTTTGCACTTGCTTTTGTAATTCGGAACTCTTTCAATGATTATATAGGCTGTTCACAACTACTGTACCCTTCACTTCCAGCTTTGCAGTGTGTGCGCTCAGTGGTGTCCGACTCTGTGTGACCCCATGGACTGTCGCTCACCAGGCTACTCTGTTCATGAGATTTTCCAGGCAAGAATACTGTTGTCAATTCCTCCTCACTTCAGCTTGCAAGGAGCCTAAAGAGACACGAATATTTAGGGTCTCAGGCCTCATCTGAATAGTCGTGCAGCCCTGCATAGGTGTGCAGATTTCTAGTTTCTCCAGTGCATGTAAGAACTTTAAAGCTCCTTCTTCCCCACGTATTTCCTTTCACATGCATTTCCTTTCTGTGCTTCTCCATTTGTCTACTGCTTGTCCTAAGTATTGTCTTTTGCCCCAGGCTCTTCTGGTCAGTTCTTGTGCCTTTCAATTTTTTTAGTAAATGCCTTTCTTCAAGACAGCCCAGCGGTGGAAACACTCCAAGAAGTCAAGACAAAGACAAGCTCTTGCACCAACCTTTCAGGGAGCCTCCAGAGAGGTCAAAATTGACAACCACGATTCTTTGATAGTGACTCACATCACGCACCAGGATGACAAGAGCCATCTTTCAGGCAGTGTGGTTTTTAGGGGGTGGTAGGTGGGGAATTTTAAATGCCACAGTCCTCTCTCACTGCAAAGTAGTCACTTCTTTCTTCTCCAAGCCATTGTTGATTTTCTTACGTTTTC
Organism: Moschus berezovskii; assembly: GCF_049115385.1. Taxonomy (NCBI): domain Eukaryota; kingdom Metazoa; phylum Chordata; class Mammalia; order Artiodactyla; family Moschidae; genus Moschus; species Moschus berezovskii. Next base: position 125,747,010 of record NC_142488.1, on the reverse strand, counting down.
AACTAGATCTAGAGCTTTGTAAAATTGGATCCTGACACTTTATCAGCTCCTTTGTTACTTTTATGGAGGGATGGATCACTGGAGTTCCCTACTTCACCATCTTCAGTGACATCATATTTGCCACATGGTTTTACCTCTAGAAAGAATCATGCTGCTTCAGAAAGTACCTGCTACAACAGATATATATGAAGAAATAACACAAGGTCATTTAACACTTCTTTGTTTGGCTGGGTGGTTCCGCTTCTGTTCAGGCCCTGTGAATTCCAGGCAGTGGGCCTGTAAACATCTGGGTGAACCGGAGTACTTATACTTAGCAAGCACACCTGCTCCTGTCATAATGCTACCTGGAACTGGCTTGTCTTTGGTGTCCTGACGCTGCTGCCATTAAAGATCCATGTCCCCTAATACCTGGGTAGCACTTGAAAAGAGTTCCAAAGAGCAGGAACAGGAGACAGATGCCCACAAGAGCGTGCCTTTGTCTTTCAGTGGATTTCTCTAATCCTGTCTGCATTGGGTGGAGAAGGCCTTACCCATGACTTTCTTGCCTGGACCAGGCAGCTGCTGGCTCAGTTCTAGTCCCTCCCTCTCCACACTGTACACTAGGATTCCACCAGTGTTCAAGAATCCTGTAAGGCCACGGAGAAGAAGGCAGGGAGGCCCAGCTTGGGTCCAGCCTTTTCCAAGGCCCCACATGTGTGATCTCCTACAACTTTTGGCCTCAAAGCAAGGAAGTTGTAAGGGTTTTTGGTGTTTTGAAACTAGTTCTTCACGATGGCAGTAGTGCTCCAGATATGTAGGCAGGCCAGGTCCTTGAGTCCTCATCTCCCACCCAACCAGTCTGAAAAAAAAAAAAAAAATCACTAGGAGACAAAGGCACCAGGAAACAGGCTGCCTTATATTTTGGAGGGTTTCAAGAAAGTTGCTTGGCTTCCCAGGTAGCATAATAGTATAGAATCTGCCTAGCTTCTTGCCTGGGTATTTCATGGACAAGAGGAGTCTGGCTACAGTCCATGTGGTCACAAAGAGTGGAACATGACTGACCATTCAGGAAACTTGCTCATGCTGTTGTTCTCTTGCTTTTCATTTCTACTGAAATTAAAACTGAGGCCTAATTTACGTATTTCCATCAGGCATCTTCTTTTGCAGGAACTGAATTTCTATCTAACCTAGTTCTGTTCTTCTTCACTCAGCTTTACATACCATGAATTTCTCAATGTATCAAGTAGTCTGCTTCTCTGGCCAAGTCTCAAGGGGCCAGGCTTAGGAGAAAAAAAGATCAGTCTAGAACATCAAGGACAACATTAGGGCATTTCTAGGCAATAACTGTTGCTGATAATTATTGAGTATTTACAGTGTACCAGTAAGTATTCCACAGATTTTTGGTAAGGATGCATAGATTGATTCTTCACAGCATGACTCTGGGTGAGTAGAGTGATTCTTGCCACTTAATAAATAAGGAAACATAGCACCTAAATTTTACAAAGCTTTTCCAAGGAATAGAGACAATTTAAAAACCAGAATAATCAGATTTCAGAACTCACACTCTTAAGCACTAGAGAAACAAACTATAGTCTCAGTTCTGGGGCACCTTGAGGAAGCCTCCCAATTTTTTCTGTTTTTCTCACATTCTCTAAGACTCAGGTGCAGAGAGGAGTCAGGAAACAAGTTCAGTTCCATCTTGGTTTCTTGGCATACAGGAACACAGATAAAAATAAGTCAGATTCTATTGACCTTCTAAACATTAGTCCACTTGTTTCTCAGGTTAAGCTCTTTCTATAATGTGCTGCGTTTTATTGCAAACCTTTAAACTTTCCAAATTTCCCTAACTTGAGTTTTATTAGGATAAGCAGGCCTAGGAAGAAATTTCCATAAAGGCCCCATTTTTACTCAACTACCTGTATATCTCCAGACTCCTTTGGCTCAGAAAATGCTGATGAATTGGGAGTGGAGAGGAAAGGAGACACATTCAAGTCTCTGTGTTTCAATAATCAGAAGAAACCTGCTGACATTGTTTAACTGTGTAAGTGGTGCCTTGTCTTCATATATATTTGCCAGTATCTTATCATGAATTAATTTTGGCTATTTACCAAATATTTCTATTACTCCTCCTGGATACTGTTAAGATCAGCAATATTGGGCCAAGGGATGAAGTCAAACCGAGAGGCCTGAGTAAAGAAATACCCTAGCCTACCTCTGAAATCATACTTCTATGGCAGAACATAACCAGGACTCATAAATATGGCAAGGTAGCCAGATTATGTAATCAATAACCATTTGAGGCACAGTGAAAGTGAAAGTCACTCAGTTGTGTCCGACTCTTTGCGACCCCATGGACGATGAGGCACTGAGTAGTAGAGAAAAATGAAGAATGGATAAAGAAGAGGATATAAAGTTAGCCAGCAGAATTCCAACATATATCACCCAAGTTGTATATAAAGAGAAAATACATATATAAAATACAAATAATAGTATAGGCCTCTTTGTGTTCACTTATCTGAATTCCACATTAACTAAATACTCTATATTGAAAAAAGGTTATTTTTCATAAGTAATAAACAGTTTTGCTTTTCTTCTGGCCCCACAGTGCGGCTTGCATTTTCTAAAGAAGGATGGAACCTGTGCCCCCTGCGGTGAGAGTGAGAAGTCCTAACCGCTGGACCACCAGGGAATTCCCTTTTTTTATATTTTTAAACTATAGTTTGGATAACTAAGGTACACTGTCAAAATGCTCATAAAATGCAAAAGGGAAAAAGGTATAAAATGTAACAGATAAGTAAGAAAATACCCAATTACTGTAAAACACGTATGTATATATGTAAATAAAAATGCATCAATATATTTCTGTAAATATAAAACATGGTAAAGATCAAATAAAAATGTAATCAGTGTTTGTCTCAGGACTGTGGAACTGTAAACGCTGAACATTCCTCTTAACTTGCCTTGGGAAATTACAGTTTACAGCAGCTGTCTAATTTGGTCCATAAATTATGTAAGCACTTAGAGTACACGATTTATAGTTTCTACTTAATTATCAAATTCATTATTAAAAACACATTATTTATATATTCTTAGAAAACATTAATACTTGTGCCAAAATTAAAATATGGATCTATATGAGGCATAAAAGTATAAAGAAACTAGAAAAGTCATATGATAAAAAAACTTGAGTCTTAACAAAGTGAAAGTCACTCAAAAACCGCTCAATAGATGCAAACTATTACATTTAGAAAGGGTAAACAACAAAGTGTTACTGTATAGCATAGGGAACTATATTCAATATACTGTGATAAACCATAATGGAAAGATCATTTAAAAAGTGTACATATGTAGATAACTGATTCACTTCGTTGTGCAGCAGAGATTGGCACAACATTGTAAATTAACTATACTTCAATGAAAAAAAAGAAAAACCTAAGTACAATTTGACTCTAATTTCTGTAAAAAAGAAAACCACAGGCCCAAAATGGAGTCACTTATGCTAGGCCATACCAGCAAACTAGGGCTTAATGTCTAACTGAATTGACAATTCAACCTCCTTCAGAAATACAGTCTTAATTGAAACAGTCAATCAATAACTTTCTTATTAGCACCAACGAGGTACTATGTTACATGGGCCCTCTCTAGCCCCCAAAGGAAGATGAGGTAAATCAAATAATAAAACTCCCTTATTCCAGAAGGGAGAAGACCTACTCTGAAATAACAGTTTTCTCTATTTATGACTTCCTCGTCCTGCCTTTGAAAATTTTTCCCTTCCTGTAGCCCTTTGAAGCTCCCTTCTACTTGCTAGCTGGGTGCTGCCTAATTCATGAATCATTCAATTAAACCAATTAGATTTTAAAATTTTCTCTTTGGAACTTTGGTTTTTAGCATTTCCTTAAATGAAAGTAACTAAATATGAATGTTTATTTTGAGTTACTAGTGTGCTCTCCATCTACAAAGACATTGAAAAAGAGAGATGCCATTTTGGTTACTTTCTAAAGTATGTGAGCCAGAAAATGGAGGACTCCGTAGGAGCCCTGAAAGTGGAAGTGATAGTGACTCAGTCATGTCCTACTCTTTGTGATCCCATGAACTGTAGCCAGCCAGACTCCTTTGTCCATGGAATTCTCCAGGCAAGAATCCTGGAGTGTGTTGCCATTTCTTTCTCCAGGGGAACTTCCTGACCCAGAGATTGAACTGTCTGAGTCACCAGGGAAACTCAGAAATGAGCCAAATCAAACACCACAAAGTCCAATGCCTGCAGCTGGCTTCCTACAAGCTTTGGCATTCTAGCAATTTCTTTTCCTCCTGCACGGATCCCTGAGACTTGAGCCCTGCATCAGTAAAACGCATTTTCTGCATTGAAAATGCAGAAAATTCTACAGAGTGTTGACTGAGGAAGAGATTGTTGCAGGGAGAAAGCCAATTTGGACTCCATGTTGGAAATATTTCTTCGACTTGCTTTTATTATTATAATCATGCTCAATGATTTGCCTGGAGGACCCTGCCCCTCTAGTTGACTGTATACTAAAGTGCCTTTGTTCAGCTCATGGAGAGATAGCTTATCACTGCCCACCTGTGATTAGAAGAGATTCAGTCAGTTCACTTCAGTTGCTCAGTCATGTCCTACTCTTTGTGACCCCCTGGACAGCAGCATGCCAGACTTCCCTGTCCATCACCAACTCCCAGAGCTTGCTCAAACTCATGTCCATCAAGTTGGTGATGCCATCCCACCATCTCATCCTCTGTCATCCCCTTCTCTTCCCTCCTTCAATCTTTCCCTGCATAAGGGTCTTTTTCAATCAATCAGTTCTTCGCATCAGGTGGCCAAAGTATTGGAGTTTCAGCTTCAGTATCAGTCCTTCTAATGAATATTCAGGATTGATTTCCTTTAGGATTGACTAAAGTTAGAAGAGATTAACACGTCTTTCAAAGGCATTCTGGACATTCTCTTGGAGATGTTTTACAAGACTTTACTTCCCCACTGCATCTTCCTCTCTATTCTGCCTTTTGACTTTAGTTCCTCATTGCTTCTTTCACTCTGATCTATAAAACAACCTGGCATCCAGACCCTAATAAGATGGTTATTTTGAGACGCTAGCCTGCCATTTTCTCGGTCTACTGGCTCCCAGATTAAAGTCTCTTCCTTGCCTCAACACCTTGTCTCTCGGATTCATTGGCCTATCCTGAGGCAAGCAGAGTGAGCTTGGACTCGATAACAAAATCTGCAAAAGAACTCTTGAAAAGATGTCTGATGAGGGTTGGTGATTTTGGGGTGCATTTCGATTTCAAATGGAAACCAAAAGCAAAAGCACAGTATTGCAAGCCTGTTTCCCCAAAATGGATTTCAAGTGTGGCAGCCATATTTTCTAGCTCCTTTATCTCTTTGTGGTGTTATTTTCAGATTGTATGGGCGGCAGAAGAGGAGCTGGGGGCAGGGCTGGTTGGCTTTCCTGGAGCCATACTGCCACCATGAGGAAGTAGTTTTAGAAAACTCAAAATTTGGACTTCTCTGATGACCCAGTGGCTAAGACTCCATGCTCCCAAAACAGGGAGCCAGGGTTCAATCCCTGGTTGAGGAACTAGATCCCACATGCCTCATCTAAAAGATCTTGAAGGCCACAACTTAAAAAAAAAAAAAAAAAGGATCCCAAATGCCACAACAAAGATCAGCGATCCACTAACTCAATGAGGATCCAAGAACCCATGACTAAGACCCTGGCAGTCAAATAAATAAATACTTTTATTTTTTTAAGGAAAAAAAATGTTAATGTGAATTCCCATGAGATCTGGCCTTAAAGAAATTTATGGCTAATTCCCAGGCTGAATGAGCCTTGACCAACCTGGGTCTCCTTTACTTGAACTCTTGAGGCTGTCTAGGAGCTCTGGACAAAGGTAGAAGGCTGGTAGAGAAGCTTCTGAGTGAGGGGCCAGGACTGTGGCAGGGGGGGTTTGTTTCCTCCCATTGTGGGCAGAACTAGAGGAAACAGAATTCAGTCTTCTCAAGGACTTAAGAGGACTACTTCAGTCAGCTGAGTTGCTCAGTCGGTCTGGTCTGACTCTTTGTGACCCCACGGACTGGTCTGGTCTGACTCTTTGTGACCCCTTGGACTACAGCATGCCAGGCTTCCCTGTCCATCACCAACTCCTGGAGCTTGCTTAAACTCATGTCCATCAAATTGGTGATGCCATCCAACCACCTCATTCTCTGTTGTCCCCTTCTCCTCCTGCCTTCAATCTTTCCCAGCATCAGGGTCTTTTCTAAGGAGTCAGTTCTTCACATCAGGTGGCCAAAGTATTGGAGTTTCAGCTTCAGCATCAGTCCTTCTAATGAATATTCAGGACTGATTTCCTTTAGGATGGACTAGTTGGATCTCCTTGCAGTCCAAGGGACTCTCAAGAGTCTTCTCCAACACCAGAGTTCAAAAGCATCAATTCTATGGTGATCAGCTTTATGTCCAACTCTCACATGCATACATAACTACTGGAAAAACCATAGCTTTGACTACTTAGTGTAGGTGAACCAAGTGAAATGCAACCTATCTGAGAACAATAGGTCCTTTTCCCTTTACAATGCCAGCCACTGTAAAGGAAAGCTCAATAAATGTCCTTTCCCTAGACTCTCTCTCATCTTCTATTTGAAATGACTGTGTGATTACTTTGGAAAGGCATCGTCTATGGATGAAGGGTAGTATGGTCATGTGAAAGGTTAACTGATGCACATAAATTGCCCTCGGACAAATTAAACCAACTGACAATGCTTCTCAGCTCACAGGAGCTTGTAGAAGGGGGTAAGTCACTCAGTCGTGTCCAACTCCTGCGACCCCATGGACTGTAGCTCTCCAAGCTCCTCTTCCATGGAATTCTCCAGGCAAGATTAATGGAATGGGGAGCCATTCCCTTCTCCAGGGAAGCCCTATGGGAGCTTGAGAAATGAGCCAAATCAACCACCACAAGATCTAATGACTGCAAATGGCGTACTTCAAGCTATGAGATTCCAGCAATTTCTTTTCCTCTTACAGGGATCCCTGAGAATTGAGCCTTGCATCAGAAAACCTGAAAATGAGAAAAATCCTACAGAGTGTTGACTGAGGAAGAGATCTGCAATGAAAAGATACCTAATGAGGGTCGGTGATTTTCGGGTGCATTTCGATTTTAAATGGAAAAGTGAAAGTGAAGTCGCTCAGTCACATCAGACTGCCTACCAGGGTCCTCCGTTCATGGGATTTTCCAGGCAAGAATACTGGAGTGGGTTGCCTTTTCCTTCTCCAGGAGATCTTTCTGACCCAGGGATTGAACCCGGGTCTCCTGTATTGTAGACAGACGCTTTACGGTCTGAGCCACCACAGAAGTCCTTTAAGTGGAAACCAAAAGCAAAAAGCACTGCAAACCTGTTTCCCCAAAATGGATTTGAAACATGGCAGCCACATTTTCTAGCTCCTTTATCTCTGCTGCTGCTGCTAAGTCGCTTCAGTCGTGTCCGACTCTGTGCGACCCCATAGATGGCAGCCCACCAGGCTCCCGTGTCCCTGGAATTCTCCAGGCAAGAACACTGGAGTGGGCTGCCATTTCTTTCTCCAATGCATGAAAATGAAAAGTGAAAGCGAAGTCGCTAGGTGGTGTTTTTTTCAGACTGGAGAAGGCGGAGAAGAGGAGCTGGGGGGCGGAGCAGGGCTGGTTGGCTTTCCTGGAGCCATACTGCCACCATGAGGAAGTAGTTTTAGAAAAGGCAAAATTTGGACTTCTCTGGTGGCCAGGTGGCTAAGACTCCACGATCCTAATGCAGGGGGCCCGGGTTCAATCTCTGGCTGAGGAAAAGGATCCCATGTGCCTCAACTAAAAGATCTTGCATGCAGCAACTAAAAAAACAAAGAACATCCAGCATGCCACAACGAACATCAGAGATCCTTAACAACAAAGATCTGAGATCTCAAATAAATAAATAATATTTGAAAAAAGGAAAAGACAAAATTGTTAGTGTGAATTCCCCTGAGATCTAGCCTTTAAGAAATGTAAGGCTAATTCCCAGGATAAATGGGCCCTGACCAAGCTGTGTCTCCTTTACTTGAACTCTGAGACCGTCTAGGAGTTCTGGACAAAGGTAGAATGTTGGTAGAGAAGTTTCTATGTGAGAGGCCAGGACTGTGGCGGGGGTGGGGGCTGGGGGGCAGAACTAGAGGAAATAATTTTGAGTCTATGCAGACCTTGTGCATCTGTCTCCGCCTCTTACAGAATGAAACAGCTAGGCTTACACAAGATGTCCCTGTACTCTGGAGCCTAGGCACCCTGTATCAGCAGGGTCAGAGTTGGGGTCTGGGATGGGAATCTCAGTCCACGTCACGTCTAACAGCAGCTGGTCTGTGATCTGGAGTTCTCAGGGATACTCAAATGATTGGTCCACTCATTGCCTGGAGCAAGGATGGTCACGCTGCCACGCCAAGCCGATGAATTCTAGAACATTAGTAGGAGTGGTGATGTAACAACCATATGGGAACCAAGAATGGAAAAGGCCTGGAGTTATCTTCTGAGCCCAGGAGGTTGTGACTTTGCAGCTTTTCTCTAGGGCTCACGGTGAAGTACTACTCCTTAAAGCAATCCAGTCATCAGGAACAGAGATGAGTTCTTAAGTGGTTAGCTTTTACCTAAGGAAGATGGGACCCTTGGGGTTTGGGACCTAATCATTCATTCATCTCAGCTAGTATTATTCTCTGAGCCTGCTTCTTAGCCTTTCATTGATGAAGATTCTTTATACACTTCACAAGCTATCCTCTTCAGAAAACCGAGTACATCAGGACTCCTGAACTCTCACCTATTTTAGTGCCACTTACTCTTCTGTACTTGATATGATCTCAGTATATAACCCCTTAGAGAAAGGCCGAGCAGTCCATGGAAACAAGCTTTGTATTTTTATCTTCTTTCTCCTGCTCTTCCTTCTAAATCTGTTTCATTTGAATGTTCCCATGTATAGCTCCCATGGAGTTGTTGGTGTAAAAATATCCTTATGAGGATAACTTAGTATAACGATACTTATATAAGGATACCTTAGTATAAGGATATCCTTGGGTTTTGGGTTGTTTTCCTTCTGTCATACATTTCTAAGTCCTTTTATCACAAGGGCATCTCATGTGATCCTTCAGATCATTGGATTTTGTATTACTTAGAAGTCTGCCCAAAGATATTTGTTTTCTTTAAAACTGCAAAAACTGACCTTTCTCATTTCCATTTGTGGATAGAACTATGCAGATTTTTTTAAAAGAAATCAAATCTTATATGGAAGGTTATCTTAAAGCCTGAGGGCTATATCTTGGTTTTTTTGATTTCAAACGTAACCCAAGCTTGTTAATATTTCAAAGATTCAGTCATGTATAAAGTTAAAACTTGATGGCATAACCTTAGAAAAATTACTCGAGAAAGGTAGACACAATAAACAGTTTGCTTAGAATCCTTCCTTTGTGCATATTCACTCTTTAGAGTCCATATATATTTATGTATTCAACTTTGAGTAATAATACATGTGATAAGCATAGACTTTACTTTTCCCTTTCTCTTTTCTTATATTAACAAACTAGGATGATTTGATTCTGAAGATAATTTGCTTTAATCCCTAATCAAAGGTGTGAGATACCTTGCCTGATCAGGACATAGAGAATGGAATTCAGTCTTCACAAGGACTTAAGACTATCTAGTGTAACTGAACCAGGTGAGATCCAACCTGAGAACAATGGGTCCTTTCCCTCTGCAATGTCAGCCATTGTAAAGGAAGGCTCAAAGAATCTACTTTCCCTACACTCTCATCTCCTATTTGGAATGTGGCTGTATGATCAATTTTGGAAGGCATAGTATCTGGAGGAAGGGTATGGTCATGTGAAATATGCCCATAAATTGTCCTCGGACAAGTTAAATCAATTGACAGTGCTTCCCAGCTCATAGGAGCTTATCTGTTTCTACAAATAATCATACCCTGGGCAACATTGCTGGCTTCATTTTCAGTGGCTCGCTCAGGATATATTAACTGGGAGATGGAGATGGTTGAGAACTTCTTGAACCATAATTTACTTGGGTAATGGTGAATTTGAGAACCTCTGCCAACAGACTTTTCTGTTCCATGGCCATTTTCTTCTAGGAAGGCTGAGCCCCGTTCCTTTTTCTCCTTTCCTGCTAAATTGTTTTCCTTTAGCTTTCCATTTAATAGCCAATGATCTGTAATTGATGTCAATCATTGAAGGGCAGTAATCATTGACAATAGTTGTTCTTAGTATCTAGTTTTTGCTATTTTCACTCTAACTGAAATACTGAAATTCAGGCAGAAAGTATTTCCTTAGTTTTCTATCTAGTCTTTGTCCATTGGCTTCTGTTAAGGATAGCTGGGGTGAAGTGAGCACGTACTTTTGAGCCTAAGGAATTCCAGAGCTGAGGCCACTACTTGTGTTGCTCACGATTCTCTATACACTTGTCTACTCTACTCAAGCATGTGGCTAAGTCAAAGTGCTGATCTCCAGCACATCTGGTCCAGGATTTCTCTCTTGGTCTGTTTCAGCAGAAATAATTTCAGGAGGTCAGGAGTCACCTTTCACCTTCATAAGGCACCAGGGGTCACTGAGGCATGTTCGGCCAAATGTCTTCAAGACTCTTCTGAGAGCTACTGACACTTTGTCGTTGATCAATTATGCTTCTCAGCTCAAATACACTCTTCAAAATATCCCTTATGATAAACAGTGAGGTTTCTCTCCCTGCACTCCAAGCTCTGACAACACTGCCAAATGGTGCCAAGGTCCCAGTGTGCCAAAGTATTGTGTCCCAGACTGTCTCCCTCATGCTCAAGGGACACGAAGAGGAGGCAAATGATCATAAATTCTGCTCTGTGTCTTAAACCACTTCCTGTAGTGCTGCCTGCAATGGGAGAGGCTCCACCCCGACTTCCTGTGCCTGGATTCCCTGGCAGCTGCCTGCTCGGTAGCCAGATTTTACAATTATATCTTGTCTTTGTCAGTGTATCCAGGAAGGCCTCTGAGATGAAGGCAAGGATGCAAAGCTTGGAGTTAGAGTATGCTCAACCTCCCACAGGTCCAACAGTCTTCAACTTCTGGGTTTCCTGGGAGAAAATAGTGACGGGCTTAGAGCTCCACCAAATGATTTCCTCGTGATGGCAGTAGCACTCCAGAAATGGCAACCAGCCCTTCCCTGAGGCCCTCTTCTCCCGCCCGTCTAGTCTGAAAAAAAAAGGCAAAGGCACCAGGAAGCAAAACTGTCTCACAGTTGGCCCAGTTTGCTCACACTGCCGTGTTTTTGCTTTCCATTTCCGTCTATAATCAAACTGAAGCCTAAACTACTCCTCAGCATCAGGCATCTTCTCCATAAAGCATTCGCTTTGCACCAGATCTCAGTTTCACAGTTCAGCTCGTCTTCACTCAGCATTAGTTCTCCAGAACTTTATCCCAATTATCAAGTTCAGGACAAGTCTCAGAATACCAGAACTAAATGGAAGAAAATGCTGGAAGTTCCAAGCCTGGAGGAGACTGTCTCTAGTCACCTGTCCTCAAGGGCCTCCCAGGAAGAGTCTCCATCCATTTTCTGGGACACACTAATACTTTTATGTTTGGTGGAAGGCTGTTTTTTGACTCAGCTCCTGAGATTCTTTCTTTAAGGCCTAAAGTAACTCTTACTGGTTAATGGCACATCCAACTTGGAATACCATATGTACACCTATATTCATTTTTAAATTTAAAATGTTATATTGATTAATTTTTCAAATGTTTCTATCACTTCTATGGCAGAAGCTAATTTTTACTTCTCTAGGTTAGCATAGAAGATTATTTGTTTCCAGTGAATCTTGGGGACATATTATTGGAACTTAAGATTTCAATGCATGCCTGTCTATATTTTGAATTTTCATGTCATTTCCAACATCTGCTTTTCAGGTAGAAGTACTACATTTTATTGCATGTACATTTTTGATGATATTTTTCATGCATATTTGTTTAGGAATCTGTTTTTACACACATTGACATAAATTATATAATTCGGCCAACAGAAATGAATTTATTTGGTGAATGTGATTATATGTGCACATGTGAGTTTTTAGAAATTGTGTCCGATATTATTGAATCTAATTTTGCCCTATATTTTTAACACAATAATTATTGTACATGGGCCCATATCCTTAATTTATATTTTACTATGAGAACAGCTTTATTTTCCCACAGCTACTAAGGTGATATGCATCACTTTAAAATATTCAAAACTAAAAAGGTTATAAATTAGAAGTGAATAAATGTTCATAATTCTACTTTTTATACGCAGTAACTAGAATTTTAAAATTTTATGGCTCTTTTCTTTCCCTTGCAGATATAATATTAATAGTTTTTATTCATAAAATAAATTTATACTTAATATATGTTTTTATATCTTTCTTTGGTTACATACTGCGTAATAAACATCTTGCCAAAATCTTATATTCTTGGGGTTTGTTCCTAGATATTAAACAAACAACTCTATTTGTTTCATTAATTTATCATAGTTATTTTTGAAATATCCCTATACTTCATATGTATCATAATGACGTTATTTAAAAATCGCATTTCGCTCATGCATAATGACTAAAATAAATTTATTATATATTTCTCTATAGATGTGTACAAGCTACCTAAAATATCTCTCAAGAATCTAATTCATATTAAGTATTTATATCAATGTGATCTACTTGGCAAAATTTATCTCATAATTTTCTGAGCCCCTTGGATGCATCCTGGTTTCCCCTCTGTCTGGCGTTTAATTATCACTTTGATATTTCTTTCATCCACATTCTGGGGATTTCTTTTTCATATCTCCTCTATGAGATCTCCAATTTCCTGAAACCCAAATTTTCCCTTTTAATTGTAAAATTTTTTGAAAACACAGGCTAAAGTAACCTTTTGAAAAAGGCTCTATGACAAGTAAATTTTTAAGATGTTGCAAATCTAAGGATATCTTTATCCTTATATTTCACTGAAAGTATGGTTGTGTATAGAATTCTAGATTGGAAATAATTTTTCCTCAGTATTTTGAAGACATTGTTTCATTGAATTCTAGTTTCCAGTGCTGATGTTCAGAGTTCAAAGTCATTCTGATTCTCTGTATTTATAGGTGATAAGATTTTCCCTGTTACTGGTGTGATAAAATTTCATAATAATATGTCCTCAGGTAGGTCTCTTTTTACCCACTATGTTGGCAACTTAGTGGCCCCTTTCAACCTGGTATATAGTATTTTACATTTCTGTGAACTTGCTGGGAACTCCTATTATTTGGATAATAAATCACATTTACTGATGTGCTCTAATTTTCTTAGTTTTCTTCCCTTTTTCAATTTTTAAAATTACAAGTATGGTCTTTTTCCAATCTCTTTGATGAGTTTAGTATTTCTGCCATGTTACTTTTAATTGTGTTCTTTTTCATTGTAACCTTATTTTTTTCATCACATACTTTCTATCACAGTTGAAATATGATCTCTTGCCTGTTTGAAGATATTGATAAAAATTATTTTTTAAAGTTCTCTTCCCCCTTAAAGTTGATCTTCTCCGATATAATTCTTCTATGTTTGGGTCTATATCCTTTACCATTAGGATTCTCCTTAGAGATTAAAAGAAGCAGTATGGCTTTCTTTTGATTATAGTGTTTGCTTGGTATATATTATCCCATCATTTTTATTTTTAACATGTCAATATCTTTATATTTAAAGTGGATTTCCTGCAGCAAAAACATACTCAGTTCTTACTTTAAGTAATACAATGTGCCTCTGTCTCTTAAATATTTGTTTGGATCATTTATATTGAATGTAATTATGAATATGGCACCAATTAAATATATCATTTTTCTGGTTGCTTTCTATTAGTTCTTTTTTTTTCCATCTTTCCTGAAATTCTAGTGTAACAGCTGAGCATTTTTATGATTCTACTTTTATTACTATTAGTTCATTACTTATACTTCTTTTTAAATTTATATGTGGCTGTGTGCATGTGTGCTTACTTGCTCAGTCATGTCTGACTGTTTGCCACCGCAAGGATTGTAGCCCGCCAGGCTCCTGTGTCCATGGGATTCTCCATGAAAGAACACTGGAGTGGGTAGTCATTCCCTTCTCCAGGGGATCTTCCTGACCTAAGAATCAAACCAGGGTCTCCTGCATTAGCAGGTGGATTCTTTATCCTCTGAGCCCCCAGGGAAGCCCATATGTGGTTGACCTCAGGTTTAAAAAATAAACATGCAATTAATCCCAGTTTGATTTCAAATAAATATATTGCATCTCATGTAGTGGAAGAATCCTGACAATACATTCTTGCTTCCTATCTTTTGTGCTGTCTTTATACCTCTAAAATAAGCTGCTATTCTTCTAACAGACAATCAAACATATTTGAAAACAATTAGAAATAAGGAAAAATGCCTTTCGTATTTACTTTCATTTTAACCATTTCTATAGATCTCTAATTCTTTGTGTCAATCCTGACACCACAGACACAGATGTGTGTCTGACACCACATTCCTTCTGCCAGAAGAGTTTTCTTTAATATTTATTGTAGTGAAGGTCTGCTAATAATGAATTCTTTTAGATTTTGTCTGAAAAAAGCATTTCTCCTTATTTTGAAAGACATTGTTGATAGTATAAACTTCTGGGTTGATCATTTTATCTTTGTTTTGTCTTCAGTACTGTTAAGATGCCAGTCTGTTTCCTTGTAGCTTGCATAATGCTTGTCCAGTCTTCTATAAACCTTATATTTGCTCCTCTCCACGGATCCTCTCCGAGAAGGCAATGGCAAGCCACTCCAGTACTCTTACCTAGAAAATCCCATGGATGGAGGAGCCTGGTAGGCTGCAGTCCGTGGGGTCGCTAGGGGTCGGACACAACTAAACGACTTCACTTTCACACATTGGAGAAGGAAATGGCAACCCACTCCAGTGTTCTTGCCTGGAGAATCCCAGGGACGGGGGAGCCTGGTGGGCTTCCGTCTATGGGGTCACACAGAGTCGGACACGACTGAAGTGACTTAGCAGCAGTAGCAGCAACGGATCCTCTAAATTTTCTCTTTACACTAGGTTTCAGGAGTTGGAGCACTGAAGTTTTCACCCCACAACTTCCTGTGCTGGGACTTCCTTGTGGCATATGGCTTAGTCCATCCAGTCCCACTGGCCAGCTCCTACACCTGGACGTCTCCTTTGTCATACCAGCATTAGGCCTTTGGCCAGAGCTCCTATAACAATCCAGAGAAGACAGGGAGGCCTAATTTAAGACCAGGGCTCACATAACCCATCCACTGAATGGCTCTTTCGAAACTGAAAGTCATCGCGGAAACGAAACAAAACTGGAGTAGACAGATTTTAAATTATTTCCGCACGATGGCAGTAGTGCACTGCCTATGCAGAGCAAGTATTGTCCTCCCTTCCCCCCAGCCCTCTTCACCCGCCCATCCTGTCAGAAAAAATATTACCTAGAGACAAAGTCACCAGGCAATGTGGCTGCCTAGTATCTTGCCCAGTTTGAGAAAGCCTGCTCACTGCTGTACTTATGCTTTGATTTTCATCTGAAAACTGAGGCCTAAAACTACCCACTCTAATCGGGCATCTTCTCTTTGCAAGAATTCAATTTCCACTAGGCCTAGTCTTCACAGTTCTGTTTTTGTTCACTCAGCATTTCCTCCCCAGCCTTTTCCCAAGTCATCAAGTTGTCTACTTCTGTGGGTAAGCCTAAACAGAAAAACAAAATGCTGAAAATTCATCCAGGAGGGCATCTCTACACATCCATGTGTCCTTGCCTGGCTTATCTCTACACCTCTCAAGGGATGCCCAACATTTTCCAGGTAAAGACTTAGGCTCTATGTGTTGAATTGTCATCAGACATTTGACGGGGACCCCAAGAAGAGGGTCCATGTAGCTCTCTTCATTATATGCCATACAATGACCCACATCAGAGGTTACTTTCTCATGTCATCAAATGGCCTCCAATTGCTTTTCTAATAGAGTATAGGTATGTGTGTGTTACCATTTGTCTCTTAGAGATCAGTTTTAAAACCATTTCCTCACTAATAAGTAAGATGTACTTGCCAAGGATTCAGAAATAACCATGTGCTGATCAAGAGTAAAGACCTACCACAAAACTTATGACCACTCATAACCTTTTGGATTATATCTTTCCACTCCTCTCAATACACGGAATTCTACATTTGGGTTCAAACACAACAATAATTTATATTAAAACTGTATATTAGTACATTATGGTTTCCATAGAAATTTTCACTCTTGATTCCCAGGCATTTTAAGATTATATAAAATTTGCAAGTCCTCATTTTAGTAAATAGTTTATGAAAATGCTTTTTATCACCCTATTTATCATATATTGAATATATAATATATATAAAGTATCTGTTATATGCATATGTACAAATGTACACACTTGTTTCTGCTTAATTATAATCTTACTTATATTGGGTGTAGTTTTACACAAAGTCTTCTGCATAACCTTATATAAATTATCAATATCATATCAATATATATTTTACCCAGCTTGAAATTTCTTTTCATCTTATTCTAGAAAGAGGTTTCTCCTATAGGCAACTAAAAGAGTGATGCCTAACTGTTGACAACCTGTTCATATTTTATTAATAAAGCCAAAAATAAATGGCACCTCAGTCAAAAGTAGAAATAACTTTTAACCTATCTTTGCATATGTTCTTACATATTTCCTGTGCACATATATTTTTTAGCCTAAAATCCCAGTTCCCTTGTACTTCAAGTGTTCAAACATGTTTTCTTCACTAATTATAGTTTCAGTTCTTTGCAAACATCATTAAATGGTCCCTGGAATACTTCCTATTTCTAAAAGTGCCTACCATCCTTTTGCATTTCTTAGATTTAACCACTCTTGTTTACAAAATTACCAGGTACATTAGCCATTCTTAAAGTGCAGTGAGGGCATAAGTAATGCCCATTCAAGCAGACAATTATTTTCAAAATATTGGTGTGTCAAATGTCTTGTTTTTTGTGATCAGTTAAGATATAAATACATTAGTTATCAAATGGCCACCAAATAAGTCATGTTAATCATTTCTTCTGTGCATATCTGTTCTGAATTTGTTCTCAAATTACAAATTTATTATTGGCTTTTTGAAAAACACAGTCTATCAAAAACAAATATAAAAACTTTATCCAAAATCCTTCTTTCCCAAGAGAACCACTATTAGCAGATTGATGAGTATGTTGGTTTAAATTTAATAAAAGTGATATAAAACTATTCTCAACAGCCAAATAGATTTAGTCTACGTGTCATCATTATACTCTCTATATTCCTCAGCATAACACTAAACACACACATAAAACATTTCCTTTTTTTTCTTCAAACACATCTTGGTCACACTATACATGGAGTTTGGTGCCATGAATTTTTGAGTCAGCAGTGGACAGTGGGCAGTTGCCAACAGCATTAACTATTCATGAGCAATATGATAGTTTTTCATGGTTAAATTTCATAGTATCCCTTTATTATTGATCAAATCATAACACGCATCTAGAAAAGACTCAGTAATTTGACCAAATATAAAGCAGTAAAGAAATGATACTGTAAGTCACAGGAACTCAATAGATATACCATTGATATCTAAGCTATTGCATTTTGCTTTTATGTTACATTTATTATATAATTATACATGTGTGGGCACCTGTGTAATGGCTTTCATGGTTTGCTGTATGGATTTTGACTTACACGATACAGGTGCAATATCCTTGAAGTTTGAGTTCCTTCCTTCTATCATTTTCTTAGGTCTTATATCATAAAAGCCTCTTCATGTGGCATTAAATATGCTTCAGAAAACCAGATTTTCTATTAAGCACAATTTAGAAATGCCATTCTGTTCCCATAATAATTAAGAGTGAGGTCTTTAAATCCTTCATATACACAGATCTGTGCACATACTTATAAGAAAAATAGATCTTGTAATAGAGTCTTTTCTTAATTGTATATTGGGATAATGTTCATTTCTTTTTTAAACAATTTCAAATGCAAGCTTCTCTTGCTTTAAACACTTCAAGACTTCAGACAAGCAGAAAGTTAAAACCTGAAGGTAAGCCATGGGAAACATCACTCTACAAAGTTAGACACTGTCTGTTGTTTGGTTGTACACTTTCCAGATACTTCCTTTGTGCCTATTTACTTTTTAAAATGCATGTGTTTATGTGTTTAACTTGAATTAATCATGCATGTAACAAGTAGAAAAAGATAAGCTTTTTCTTTTCATTTTCTTATTAGCCACATAGGATGGTTTGATCCTGAAGTTTCAGTACTTTGCTTTTTGCCCCTGAATCAAAGGTTTGGACATCTCTC
Organism: Moschus berezovskii; assembly: GCF_049115385.1. Taxonomy (NCBI): domain Eukaryota; kingdom Metazoa; phylum Chordata; class Mammalia; order Artiodactyla; family Moschidae; genus Moschus; species Moschus berezovskii. Next base: position 125,728,691 of record NC_142488.1, on the reverse strand, counting down.
CTGAGAATGACTAAAGAGAATGGATTTCAATTTTTCCAAAGGTTGACAGAGATTGTCTGCGCTAGCTGAACTTGCTGTAGCTGAACCTAGAAAATGGACCTTTTGCCCCTCCCATTCTTATAAAGGAAACCTTCACGATCACCCTTGGCCTCCTCACCTTTCTGCTTTGCTGTGAGAGTGTGGCTGTGTGATTACTTTTGAGAGGCAGAGTCTCTGTACAAAGGGTATTCTCTTGTGAAAGATAACCAATTGACTAATTGGTCAGTGCTGACCATTTGACCTCCAAAGAGTTGTGTCAACTGACAATACGTTTCACCTGGGTAGGAGGTTGTCCAATTCCATTATACAAATCGTTACACAAACTGGGTGATATTGTTTTATTTTCAGTGGTTTGCTCAGGGTTATAAGGAAGAGTGAAGAGTATTGTAAGACCACATGTGGGATGGCAATTTACTTTGGTACTGGTGAATCTGCAAGTCTCTACTAGTAAGTCTGTTGTGTTGCATGGCTTTTTATTGTCTGGAAAGTGTCTGCTCTTTCCTTTGCCACCTTTCCTACTGGGTGGGTTTTTTGTTGTTGTTGTTAACTTTTCATCCTGAAGCAGCTTTTGATCTGAGATGAGCGCCAATGGTTGAGCAGTAGTTAGGGTTGGCAAGAGTTACAATCTACTGCTGGTCATGGTGTCACGCCTGAATTCCTGACACTCAGAAAGGTACTGTTGTTTTAGGCTTCCATCCACTTCCTGGCCAAATATAGTCTCTTAATGTACATGAGTTTGAGTGAACTCCAGGAGTTGGTGATGAACAGGGAGGCCTGGTGTGCTGTGATTCATGGGGTCGCAAAGAGTCGGACACGACTGAGCGACTGAACTGAACTGAACTGAATGTATACCAAAATGTGTGAACTGAAAATTCTTGAGCATGAGCATGAAGAATTCCAGGTCTAGGGAATTTTGTCACACTCAACTCTAACTGCAGATATGGGTCATTGTCTTCATCCATCTAGCTTCCTTAGTCTAGCACATGAACAAGTCAAACTTACAGAATTCAGGCAGCTTAGTTCATCTGATATAAGCTTTCTTTGCTATCTGCTTAGCTGAAGTAGGGTGAAGAGGTTAAAGGTGACCATTACGTCTTCATAGGGTACTCGACCATTGGGATAGGCTTTCTTAAATGTCTCCATATCTTCCTTGACAGCCTCAAGAATATCTAGACCCAAATGTTTCAGACTTGAAGAAGGCCCAGCTCAGGGCCAGCATCCCCTCAACCTTGCAAAAGGCAAGCTTCTCAACTTCTAGGTCTCATAGGAGTTCTAACAACTTTGGGTTCTGTCAGACTACTTCCTCTTGGTGGCAGTATTGCTCTGGAAAAGCCAATTAACCCAGCCCACCTCCACCCACCCTAGGCCTATTCTCGCCCAATCAATCTGAGCCACCAAGAGACAAAGAAGTCAGGAAACAAAGCTGCCTTGCTACTGCCCTGTGTGGGGGCAATTTGCTCAAACAGACATATTTTTGCTCCTAGTTTCCCTCATAAATCAAACTGAGGCCTAAACCACCTATCCTCATCAGCCATGTTTTCAAGAATTTCATTTCTATTCTACCAAACACTTCCCCTGCCTTGATCCCCAACATTGTCCCTTATTATTTACTTTAACTGGCAGTCTTAGGGATCCAGGGCTAAGAGAGAAAAGACAATGATGGAAGCAAGGCCCTGGAGAAGAACAAACCTAGGCACTAGGCCACGTGGTTCTTCACTGGATCTCACTGCCAGGTTCCTTGGGAGTTCTAAATTTTCTGAGTGGGCACTAGGCCTGGTGTTGAGTGGGAAGCAGCTATTTGGCTGGAACCCTAAGAGGAGGGTCCAGATAGCTCTCCACTCTGAATTCCACACACTGTCCCACTTGAAATGACATGGATACTTAAACGTATATAAATTCCAGTCAGAAGGGACAGGATTTTGTTTCAGGGTTTCATCATTTAACGCCGGAACACAACCACATTCCCATGCATGTGATTATGACCTTCAATGGCTTCCTGTGACTTTATTATTATGTATATGTACGCCATTAATTAAGTCTTAGGTGTCAGTCTCCTTTATTTTCTTACAAGCAACCAACACATGGTGCTTGCAAAGCATTCAGAAAATAACCATGTGCTGATCAAGAGTAAACATGCTGTCAAAAAATCTGTATTAAACACTGATAATCTTTTGCACATTTACTTCCATTCTTTCAACACACACACATATAGTTCTGTATTTATGGTAATAACTTACAATAAATTGACATTAAATTGGTTTTGTATATGCATCTTGTTTTAGATCCTAAATTTTCACTTCTGTTTCCTGGGTAGTTTGAAATTATCATGGAACGTCTGCAAGACTTGGATTTCAGACAATAAAACAGTTGCAAAGAACTACCTGACTGACCCATTAATTAAAGAATATTAGTTAGGTTCCCACTTAGTCTTTTTTAAATTCATCCACAGGACCTAAAATACCGATAATGCCACCACTCAGGAATTTTGATTTTGAGATTTGCTTTACGTAATCATTAATACTATGACATACATGTACATGTTTTTTTTCTCTAAAACTAATATTGAAACAGACTGGATACTCAGGAGCCAGAACATTAAGGTTTCTTTTTTAAATACTTCTCAAATTTTACACCCAGTTTTTATCTTAAAAATTTCTTTAAAAATTATAAAGAAAGAAAACAGAACTCAATAACTGAAGATTGAAATTGGTATCTTTCAAATTCCATCACCCAGATGCGTATTCTAAGACTTTAAGGAGATGCACTCACACCCTTTACATGCAGCTGTAATCTTTCATTAATACCTTATTTATGTTGCCTGAGAATTTCAAGTTGAAAAGCATACTCACTGCAACACTGACCATCATTTTAAATATGTAGCTTTTAAAAATGCTTATATATATATATGTATAATATATATAAATACATGTTTACACATACATATACAGACACACAAATATACAAACATGCACATACACACAGGTCTGCTTCTCTCTAAACAGAATTGGACACATATTGTAGGATGTAGTTTTAAACAATCTTCAGCACTACCTTATATCGTTTGCATATCTACGTATCAATATATTTTTGTGTGCTTCAAAATGTTTTATATCTAGAAGACTTTCCAATTTTAAGAAATTACAAAAGTTATACCTACTGCTGGCAAAGTATTCAAATTTTGAGAAATTATAAAGCTGAAAACAATCGGTACCTCAATCAGAATAACCACTTTTAAAACGTCTTTGCCATGCATTCTTCTCTCTTCACTTTGCACATATATGTACAAAAAACAATGTTCAAATTCCCTTTACTTTGAGCATTAAAACAAGTTTTCTTACTTTGCAGCTTGAATGCTTTTTAAAACAGCATTAAATATTCTTCGGAATTCTGACATGTTTTAAAATTTTGCCACCTGTTTTCACATTTCTAGAAATAATCATGCTTCTTTACAATGTACCTGCTACAACAGCCATGTATGAAGAAGTGAAGCGAGGTCACAGGTAATGCCACCTCCGGCAGACAAGGACTTTTAAAACGTGGATTCATCTTCAGTCCTCTTCCCTTGTTTCTGCTTCCCATCTGTTTGTGTGAGGTCTGCTCTCATAGCAGAAGTACTAACCCTTCTTGGCTTGGCTGGGTGGTTCCACTTTTCTTCAGGCTCTACCATCTCCAATTTGGATACACCTGAGACCTCCAGCAACACACTGGGTCTTGCTATAAGCCCCCAGGCATTGTCCTGTCCTCTGTGCTCTGATTCTGCTACCACAAAGGGCCCAGGTCCCAGAGCAAGGGAATAACACGTGCTCAGAAGGCTGGGAGAGAAAAATACCCACAGGCCTAAGACTTTGTTAGTGGCTTCCTCTGGTCCCGCCCACCCTGGGAGAATACCAAGACCCCACCCCACGACTTCCTCTGCCTGGACTTCCTGGCAGCTGCTGGCTATCCTGCCTCCCTAAAGGCCAGCCCCTAGACCTGAACCCCACCTTAGTCCAGAGCTCCCACTTAGCTTCTGGAGGAGGCACTGAGCTTGGGCCTGATGCCCAGCCCTCAGTCTCTTCACAGAAGGGACCTTTCCAGACGAAAAGTCCTTTCAGAGGAAATCTTTGGGACTTCTTCCAGTGACGTCCTCACGATGGCAGTATTGTTCTAGAAATTCTATCTAACATTACCCTCATGCCCACTTCTCCCGCCCGTCTGGTGTGAAAAAAATGTGACCAAGAGAAACAGGCAGCAAGAAACATGGCTACCTTGCTTCTTGCCCAGTTTTAAGAAACATGCTCACACTATTGTGATTCTGCTTTTGGTTTCCATCAGCATCAAACTGAGGCCTAAACCTGTACTCTCCTCAGACAACTTTTTGGTTCAAGAACTCAGTTGCCACTTACCTAGTCTTTGCAGTTATACTTTTTCTTTACTCAGCATTTTATCTCCAATGTTTTCTCGTTACCAAATTATCTTGGGATATTAAGAGGCTAACCTTTGGGATCCAGGCATGTTTTCTCGTTACCAAATTATCTTGGGATATTAAGAGGCTAACCTTTGGGATCCAGGCCTAAGGGGGAACAGAAAATATTTGCACCTAAGGGCTCGGAGAAGAGCAAATCTAGGCACTAATACACGTGGTTCTTGACCTGGCTCACTTCCCAGGTTCCCTGGGCGTCCTCCTCCATTTACTGGTTTGGGTGCTAGTACTTGGGGATACTAAGAGAGAGGTAACTATTTGTCTGGAAGCCTAAGATAAGTGTCTAGATAGTTCTCAAGACTGTATGCTATACAGTGTCCAAGTGAAATGATACATATACTCAAATATGTACAAATTCTAGTTAGAGGGGGCAGACATGATTTAGCCTCATGGTTTCATCATTTAACACTGGAACACTGACACATTCCTACATCATTAAAAGGCCTCAGTGGCTTCCTATGACTTTATTGTGTATATGTTTCACTGATTATGTCTTAGGGGTCAGTCACATAGCATTTTCTCACATGTAAATACAACATGGTGCTTGCAAAGGATTCAGAAAATAACCATGTGATGATCAAGAGTAAAGCACTGTCATAAACCGTACTCTTTAGTACCACTGATAAACATTTGGATTATGTTTTCAACATGCTCATACAAACTGCTTCCATATACTCATGCACTTAATTTGTATGTCATAATTTGGATCATATTTTCATGAAGACTTTTCAAGACGTGATGTTTGGTAAAACACTGGCAAAGAGCTTCTCAATTGCCACCTTCACCAAAAATATTTGGCTCTTAATGAAGAAACGTTAAGCTCATAAGACACTTATTTAACAACTGAAATTTAATGCCTATGATGTCAACCCTCAGACACCATTACTTCAAGATCTACATTTTCTAGTCTTTATTATGCTAACATGATATATATATATTCTTAAAACAAATATTGAGTGACAACTATACACATATGCCTCAGAAAATACAGGATTTTCCCACTTTTCAAAAATTTAAACTATATTTTTATTTAAAATTTAATCTTAATATTTTATTAGAAAATATAACAACAGATTACATTACTATATAAATAAAGTTTGTGTCTACATCACTCTAACATTGTGATCCAGGTGTGTATTCTATCAAACAGTCATAATGATGAAAGCAGTCACATTTTTTATAATCATCAATAATAGTTCATCAATGCTTATTTGTTTATTGTATTTTTAAAAATTTATTTATTGTAATTGGAGGCTAATTACATTATTGTATTTGTTTTCCCTATTAAAAATTAAGTCTTAGCAATTTTTCATGATAAACTTTCCAGGAAACAGAAGTGAAAATATGATAGAAATGATGATATATGAATATATTTCAATTTTTTTTTTGGCTGCACAGTGTGGCATGTGAGATCTTAGTTTTCCAATCAAAGATTGAACCCGTGCTGCCTGCAGTGGACCACTGCAGTGTAGCCAACCACTACACTACCAGGGAGGTCCCAATAAATTTCATTTTAGTATAGACTATTTTGTATGAAGCTAAATATCAATTTATACTTTTGTGTGTGTGTGTATATATATACACATATATATGTATATATATGGGGCTTCCCTGGTGGCTCAGACGGTAAAGCGTCTGCCTGCAATGAAGGAGACATGGGTTCAACCCCTGGGTCGGGAAGATCCCTGGAGAAGGAAATGGCAACCCACTCCAGTATTCTTGTCTGGAAAATCCCTTGGATGGAGAAGCCTGGTGGTCTACAGCCCATGGAGTTGCAAAGAATCAGACACAACCGAGCAACTTCACTTTCACTTTTCATATATATATATATACACACAAATACATATAAACACACATTTCATACATGCATATATGGACACAGAGGGTGAAGTTTAATTGCATTCTTATCATAATAATCACTATGATTAAATATATAATTTTTACACACATGTAGGCATACAGATGGTTATATGTGATGTACAAATATTTGTTTTTTCTTTAAACATAATTGGATGCATATTGAAGGTAGTTCTGACAAAATAATCATTATCTTATACCATTTCCATATTCTCATATACATATACCTACACATACTGGAGAACTTGGAATTTCTTTATTGTCGTATAGGAAGAGCCTTATTATCCAAGAGATTTACAAAAGAAATATCTGTTGTAGACAAACTGTTCAAATTTTGAGAAGTCAAAAGGCCAAAAATAACAGATGTTCAATGCCAACAAGAATAAAGACTTTTAAAATGTCATTCTCACCTCTTACATAATATACTAATAACTTTTAAAAATAAAATGAAAATTCCTTCAGATTTCTGGTGTTCAAATATGTTTTCTGCATTTACTGAGGCTAGAATAATTTCCAAACTTCATTAAATATTCTTTGAAATGTTGGTTATTTTATTAAAGAGTAGTCTCTTGAGTTCGGGATTTCTCAAAATTAGACATGGTTCTTAATAGTAAGTCCAGGTACAACAGTCAATTTACAAAGAAGTGCAAGGAAGTCACAAGCCTAAGAACTTAAAAAATAAGTTGTCTCTTCAAGCCTCCTGTTGTGTATGTTCAGATCTGTCAGTACTCTTGAGATAAACACAGCATGTTGTCATGAATAATTTTTCCTGCACATATTTGTTCTGTACTTGCTATTGAATTACACTATAGTATAAACATTGTAAAGACTATTGCAGAATACACACATCTCTGAAAGACATATGGAAACACTTCATCCCAAATCAATCTATCCCAAGGGAACCACTATGGACAGCTTAATGGGTACATGTGTTCAAATGTTGTAGACAAGATGTACAATCATTCATTCATGAGAGCTGATATTACTTAATGAAACAAATATAGCCTACTATTCATCAATAAACTCCCCTATTTGCTCACACAGTACTTGAAACACAAAACTTTAAACCGCAAATAAACACATTATTTTTTTCAGCTGTATCCTGGTTATACCATGGGTGGAGTTTTTGTCATTGTTTCTTCACTCAGCATTGGCTAATGGATACTCATAAATTTCCTTTGCTATTGATCAAATTCTAATGACAATATACACATCTGGCAAAGAAATGATAAATTAGCCAATTATAAAACAGGAAAGAGAGGAGATTCTCACTGAAAAACTCAATTGATATGGCAATCTATTGCATTCTGTCCTTTTTTTTCTATATGTATTGTATTTGTGTGCATGTGTATGTACTTCTGTGCTTCTAGACAGAGGTTTTTAGCTATAAATTTTAACTGACATCATCTATATATGGGATTTTCTTGTGGTTAGAAATTTTTTCTTTTTCCATGCTTTTCTCAGATCTTTAATAGCAAGGGCACTTTCAATTAAATATACCAAGAACACTGGATTTTATGTTAAGTAATAATTTGCCAAAAGCATTTGTTTCCATGACCATTAAAGGCAGGACAGTTAATCGTTCCAGCATGTACATAGAAAGTGAAAGGGTTAGTCACTCAGTCGTGTCCAACTCTTTGTGACCCCATGGACTGTAGCCCACAAGGCTCTTCTGTTTATGGAATTCTCCAGGCAAGAATACTGGAGTGGGTTGCCATTTCCTTCTCCAGGGGATCTTCCCGATCCAGGGATTGAACCTGGGTTTTCTGCATTGTGGATAGACTCTTTACTGACTGAGCTACCAGGGAAGACCCATGTACACAGAACTATGTCTATTTCTTTCTTTTTTATTTATTTACTTTTTGGCCGCGTGGCATGTGGGACCTTAGTTCCCCCAACCAGGGATCAAACCCACACCCCTGAATTGGAAGTATGGAGTCTCAAACACTGAACCACCAGGGAAATCCTAACTATGTCTATTTCTATAGAAAAAATAGCATTCTGATCCTTTATAACTTGCTGTTTCATTAAATTTATAATAGGACCATTTATGTTTTGTTTTTTGTGAATTTCAAAAATAACTTGAGTTTGCTTTCAAACATTCAGTCTTTAAGACAGGCATAATTAAAACACGTAGACTCTATCGTGTATTCTTCCCCCCTCTCCAGCTTTTTTGAGATATAATTGACATAATCTACTTTGTCTTCTTGAGAGGTAGATCCTATTAGTAGTTTGCTTAGAAACCTTCCAGATACTTTACTTTGTGCATATTCATTCTTTACAAACTAAATGTGTTTATGGTTGTAGGTAATCATAAAATAGAGAAAATGGTCTTTCGTTTTGTTTCTTTTTCTCAGTAAACTGAGAGTTTGATCCTGAAGGTAAGATAATTTGGTTTCCTCTAAATCAATGGTGTGAGATATTGAGACAGGAATTTAGTCTTTATGAATTCTGAAGATTCCCTTAAGTGTTTGCAGGAGCATGTATGTGTATCAAATCTAAAACTTTAGATGCACATACAAGCATGAAAATGTGACTCATAACCAAGAGAAAAATTAGCCTGACCCAGATGTAACTGAATAAATTGAGTGAACAAACCAAGATTATAAGAGTTCTTACAAATACATTCAAGGATTTAAAGGAAAATCTGACCACAGAGAGAAGAACAGAAAATGAAATAAACAAACAGAAACTAAAATCAGAACCAAAAGGAAATTCTAAAACTAAAAAATTATGTGAAAAGAAAAATTCACAGGATACTGAATAGCATATTTAACACTGTGGGAAAGATATCAGTGAATATGAAACATAACAATAATCATCCAATCTTAAGCACAAGGATAAATAAGGACAAAAAGATGGAAAGATGAAAACAAACTTATGGTTACCAAGGGGGAAACATGGGGGAGAGGGGTAAATTAGGAGTTTGGGATTAACATATACATACTATTATACATAAAATAATCAACAAGGACCTACTGTATAACACAGGGAACTCTACTCAATACTCTATAATAACCTATAAGGGAAAAAATCTTCAAAAGTAAATATATGTATATGTATAACTGATTCACTTTGCTGTACACCTGAAATTAACACAAAAATATAAATCAACTATATTCCAATATAAATTGAAAAATCAAACCAGAAAAAGATGGAAAGAATCACAGTGACCTTTGGGATAATATCAAAATAACATTCATGTACTTTGAGTTCATGAAAGAAAAGAGAGAAAATGCAGGTGTAAAGGGCAGAGAATATTTGCAGAAATAAAAGTAAACCATTTATCAGATTAAATAAGAATTATAAATATTCTGATTGAGGAAGGTCAAATAACACAAAGAAAACCAAAATAAGGGAAAGCAATCAAGTTTCTAAATACCACTAACAAAGAGAAAATCAACAGCAGACTGAATAAAAAGACTGGTTACATGGAGCAGAACAGCAATAAAAATGACAGATGACTTCTTATTAAATTTGATGCAAAGTAGCCAAAGGATTACCATCTATAAATCACTGTTAGAAAAACCTGCCAATCTATAATTTTCTATCCAGAAAATCCAACCTTCAAAAATTAAGGTAAAAAAGGCATTTTCAGGCAAACAGAAGCTGATAGAATTGGCTACTAGCACACCTGCTCTAATATAAATGTTAAAGGAAGTTCTTCAAGCTAAAATTTAATGGCATATGGAAACTCCAGATAACAAGATGAAGATTGCTGGAAATAGTAAATATATAGGCAAATGTAAAGCAGGTTTTACATTTTCTGAATTTTTTTTTCAGCATTTTCTGAATTTTTTTTAAAGAAAATTGACTACATAAAATAAAAATAATAGCATATTGTGATATTTAAAACATGTAGCAGTAAAGAAGTGACTTAGCAGCAGCATCAGTAAAATGTCTGTAAATAAAACCAGAAGATTTGAGTAGTAAAGCATTCTCTTGTAACTTTATTCCATTATTTTATACCTAAACAAGCATAATATTATTTGATGGTAGAATATAATAAAAGTTTTATATTTTAAACCCTAGGACTGACCACAAATGGTGGTGTATCTAAGAAGTCAAGAGAAGGAATAAAAACGTATTTTAAAAAGCACTCAAATAATTAAAAAAAATGACACAAAAGAAGCAAAAAGGAAGAAAGACCAGACTGGACTAACTGAAAATAGCAAAACAGTAGACATAAACCCAGCCATATTGATATTAAATATAAATGGACTCAATTCGAAATAAAAGGCAGAAATCGCCAGTATGGATAAGTAAAGAAAACCCACTTACAGGATGTTTATTGTACATTTAATCTGCAGAACATAGACTAAAATTAAACAGGTGGAAAAGTTACATAAACACAAATCATAAGATAGCTAAAGTAGTTATGAGCATACTTCATTTTATTGAACTTTGTTTCATGGGACTTTACAGATACTGTGTATTTTACAAATTGGAGATTTGTGGCAACCCTGCATAGTATTTGCATATAATCTACACGCATTCTCCCATATACCTTAAATCATGTCTACATTACTTATAATACCTAATACAATGTAAATGCTGTGTAAATAATTGAAAAAATATAAATGCTATGTAAATAGCTTCAAGTTTTGTTTTTTGGAACTTTCTAGAATTTTTTATCTTTCAAATATTTTTAGTCTATGGTTAATTAAATCTGCAGATGCAGGATTTATGGATACAGAGTGCTAACTGCATAGTCTTTTGTATTTATCCAGATAGTCAAATTTTCTCATGTTCTTTGTTGGCTCCCGAAGATCTTTGTAATCCTCTGGTGTCATTTTTCCTCAGCCTAAAGAATGTCCTATACCATTTCTTTTAGTGTATGTCTGCTGGTGACAAATAATCTTAGCTTTATTTTTTCTGAAAACATTTCCTCTTCATTTGTGAAGGATATTTTCAGTGGATATAGAATTCTGGGTTGATTTTTTTACCCATCAGAACTTTTAAGACAATGTTCCAGGTACATTTAAAACTAATATAATATTGTAAATCAACTATACTTCATAAAAAAAAATCACGATAAAGAGGATGTTCCATTGTCTTCTGCTCTCCATGCTTACTGATGAGAAATCCATAGCTATCTAAATGAGATGTGATATATGACAGTAGTGTCATTTCAAGTCTATGGGGGAAGGACTGCCTTTCAATAAGTGGTCTTGGAACTACTGCGTATCCATGTATGCGAATGAAACTTTACTCCTCCTTCATACTATATACAAAATTCAATTTCATAGTCCCTTTTCAGGAGTCAGAGAAGGTTCAGTTCAGTCACTCAGTCGTGTCCGACTCTCTGCGACCCCATGAATCACAGCACGCCAGGCCTCCCTGTCCATCACGAACTCCCGGAATTCACTCAAACTCATGTCCACAGAGTCGGTGATGCCATCCAGCCATCTCATTCTCGGTCGTCCCCTTCTCCTCCCGCCCCCAACCTTTCCCAGCATCAGAGTCTTTTCCAGTGAGTCAACTCGTCGCATGAGGTGGCCAAAGTATTGCAGTTTCAGCTTCAGCATCAGTCCTTCCAATGAACACCCAGGATCGATCTCCCTTAGAATGGACTGGTTGGATCTCCTTGCAGTGCAAGGGACTCTCAAGAGTCTTCTCCAACACCACAGTTCAAAAGAATAAATTCTTCAGCGATCAGCTTTCTTCACAGTCCAACTCTCACATCCATACATGACCACGGGAAAAACCATAGCCTTGACTAGACGGACCTTTGTTGGCAAAGTAATGTCTCTGCTTTTTAATATACTGTCTAGGTTGGTCATAACTTTCCTTCCAAGGAGTAAGCGTCTTTTAATTTCATGGCTGCAATCAGAGAAGGTAAATGCATCATAAATCTGTATTGGCACTACGGAAAGTCCAAGAAATGGTGGAGGCCTTTGATGGATTTGGGAGGTGAGACTCTCTAAACAGGGATTAGAAAACTATGGCTCACAGAATAAATCTGGCTAGTGATCTGTACTTGTAAGGCCTGAAAGCTAAGAAAACTCCTTACATTTTTAAAGAGTTGTTTGAAAAAATGAAGAATATACAACAGAGACCATATATTGCCTACAAAGCTTAAATTTGTCAGTATCTGAGCTTTTGCAGAGTTTGTTGTCCCCTTCATGTAGAACTAAAGATACCTTTACCTGCATTATTTCCTAGTTAAATAAAGAGCATTTTCTAGAAACCTCACTGTGGTCAAATGAGTATTCTTCTTCATGGAGATGGCGTCACTGAAGTAATCATATGATGGTCCAGACTAGTATTTCTGTTAGGCCAGGCCCTGGAAGTATATTAGAATGACCTCCAGACATAAGTTATAACATTACCTATGATAGGATCTTACACGAAACCAATAGAAATCATTCCTGCCTGAAGGGCAGAGGCCTCGTGAATTAGGGTGCATCCTAAGTCGCCTCAGTCATGTCCGACTCTTTGCGACACTATGGACTGTAGCCTGTCAGGCTCCTCTGTCCATGGGATTCTCCAGGCAAGAATACTGGAGTGGGTTGCCATTTCCTACTCCAGGGGATCTTCCCAACTCAGGGATCGAACCTGCATCTCCTGTGGCTCCTGAATTACAGCCAGATTCTTTACTGCTAAGTCACCAGGGAAGTCCGAATTAGGGTAGGAGATCACTATTTCTTAAAAATCTCTCAGATCACTGTTACACAGAATCAACGGGCACCTCGTTGTGTTCTGTTTTATATCTTCATGTCTTAGATTCTCAAAAGATATCACGTTGAGAAGAGAAGGATGAAGAAGAATATGGGAGACCACTGGAATCTTGGTTCAGGAACTGTCAGAGTCAAAATGAAACTGGGAACTACAGAAGCAGGATGGTGATTTTGAGGACTATTGCTTCTTTTAAATTTGTTTCTTCAAGTGATAAGCTGTACTATGTCCTGAATGTTTCCCAAGATGGTCAACAGTCATAGCCTTAGAAGTGTTTATTTTTTAGTTTATTTTTGGTTGTACTGGGTCTTCGTTGCTGCACTCGGGCTTTCTCTAGTTGCAGCAGGTGGGGGCTACTCTTCGTTTTGTGGCTTCTCTTGTTGCAAAGCATGGGCTCTAGGGCACATGGGCTTCAGTAGCTGCAGTTCCCGGGCTCTGGAGCACAGGTTCAGTAGTTGCGGTGCATGTGCTTAGTTGCTTCACAGCATGTGAAATCTTCCTGGTCCAGGGATCGATCCCCTGTCTCCTACATTGACAGGTGGATTCTTAACCACTGAGCCACTAGGAAGTCCCGAAAGTCATATCTTTAAAGTAAGAATTATCTGGGTACTAGTCATCTGGGGTCCCAGGGAAGGGAGGAGTGGACAGTGGCTACTGTACCTTCCTCTGCAGCCAGGTTTTGGAAGACACGCATAAAGAACCGCAAAGGCAGTCTGAAATAGCAGTTACTGGGGCGATAAGAGTGGAGAGGAGAAAAAGAGAAAGGAGAGGGGAAGAAAGAGATGAACTTTCCCGCACACACAGATACACACACATCCATTAACACCTCTGACTTCATTCTTCCACAGTGATTTTTTTTCTGTTTAACATTTATGGAGCTAAATTATTGTTTTTCCCCAAAAATGGTTATGCCATTTTATTAATTTTATTATTTTTTTGAAAAGCAACTTTTATTGAAGAATTTGGAGGGTAAGTCTCATAATAGTAAAAATACTAAAGACTTTCTTGTTTTTAAATTTATTTTATTGAAGTATAGTTGATTTACCACTGTTGTGTTAATTTCTACGTACAGCAAATTGACTCAGTTACACATGTAGATTCTTTATCATATTCTTTTCCATTATGGTTTATCACAGAATATTGAATATAGTTTCCTGTTCTATAGTAGGACCTTGTTGTTTATCCATCCTATACATAAGGGCTTGCATCTGCTAATCCCAAACTCCCAGTTCATCCCTCCCCACCGCACTCCCCCTTGGCAACCACAAGTCTGTGACTACATCTGTGAGTCTGTTTCTGTTTTGTAGATAAGTTCATTTCTGTCATACTTTAGATTTCACTTATAAGTGATATCATATGGTATTTGTCCTTTTCTTTCTAACTCACTTTACTTAGTATGATAATATCTAGGTCCATCCATGTTGCTGCAAATGGCATTATTTCATTCTTTTAAATGGCTGAGTAGTATTGCCAGGGGTGCTAGTGGTAAAGAATCCACCTGCCAATGTAGGAGACACAAGAGACATGGGTTCGATCCCTGCATTGGAAATATTCCCTAAAGAAGGAAATGGCAACTCAATCCAGTATTATTGTCTGGGAAATCCCATGGACAGAGGAGCCTGGGGCTACAGTCCATGGGGTCGCAAAGAGTCTGAGATGACTTAGCAACTAAACAACAACATGTGTGTGTGTGTGTGTGCATGCACGTGTGTGTTAAGTCGCTTCAGTCATGTCTGACTCTTTGTAACCCTGTGGACCATAGCCTGCCAGGCTCCTCTGTCCATGGGATTCTTCAGTCAAGAATACTAGAGTGGGTTGCAATGCCCTTCTCCAGTGGATCTTCTCTACCCAGGGATTGAACCTATGTCTCCTAGGTTTCCTGTACCAGCAGGCAGGTTCTTTACCGCTAGCACCACCTGGGAAGCTGTTTATATATACATTCTTTTTTTTTTAATTTACTTAATTGGAGGCTAATTACTTTAAATATTGTGGTGGTTTTTGCCATACATCAACATGAATCAGCCATGAGTGAATATGTGTTCTCCCATCCTGAACCCCCTCCCACCTCCCTCCCACCCTATCCCTCTGGATTGTCCCAGAGCACCGGTTTTGAGTGCCTTGCTTCATGCATTAAACTTGCAATGGTCATCTATTTCACATATGGTAATATATATGTTTCAATGCTATTCTCTCAAATCATCCCACCCTCACCTTCTCCCACACAGTCCAAGAGTCTGTTCTTTACATCTGTGTCTCTTTGCTATCTTGCATATAGGCTCATTTTTATCATCTTTCTAAATTCCACATATATGTGATAACATACTGCATTGGTGTTTCTCTTTCTGCCTTACTTCATACTGTATAATAGGCTCCAGTTTCACCCACCTCATTAGGACTGATTCAAATGCGTTCTTTTTTATAACTGAGTAATACTCCATGGTGTATATGTACCATGACTTCCTTATCCACTCGTCTGCCAATGGACATCTAGGTTGCTTATATCCTTGCTACTGTAAACAGTGCTGCAATGAACATTGGGGTACACGTGTCTCTTTCAATTCTGGTTTCCTCAGTGTGTATGCCCAGCAGTGGTATTGCTGGGTCATATGGCAGTTCTATTTACAGTTTTTTTTAAAGAATATCCACACAGTTCTCCATAGTTTGCATTCCCACCAACAATGTAAGAGAGTTCCCTTTTCTTCACACCCTGTCCAGCATGTATCGTTTGTAGACTTTGATGGCAGCCATTCTGACCAGCATGAGATGATACCTCATTGTGGTTTTGATTTGCATTTCTCTGATAATGAGTGATGTTAAGCATCTTTTCATGTGTTTATTCGGAGAAGGCAATGGTAAGCCACTCCAGTACTCTTGCCTAGAAAATCCCATGGATGGAGGAGCCTGGTAGGCTGCAGTCCGTGGGGTCGCTAAGGGTCGGACACGACTGAGCGACTTCACTTTCGCTTTTCACTTTCACACATTGGAGAAGGAAGTGGCAACCCACTCCAGTGTTCTTGCCTGGAGAATCCCAGGGACGGGGGAGCCTGGTGGGCTTCCGTCTATGGGGTCACACAGAGTCGGACACAACTGAAATGACTTAGCAGCACCTGCAGCAGCATGTGTTTATTAGCCATCTGCATATATAAATGTTTTTAAAAATATTCTTTTCCAGTATGGCTTATACCAGGAGACTGGATAGTAAGTACCCTGTGCTATTACCTTATCCATTCTGTATGTAAGAGTTTGCATTTACCAACCCTGAACTCCAAGTCTATCCCTCTTCCTCCCCGCCTCCCCCTTGGCAATCTCAAGTTTGATCTCAATGTCTATGAGTCTGTTTCTGTTTTGTATATAGGTTCATTTGTGCTGTATTTTAGATTCCACATATAGGTGATATCATACGGTATTTGTCTTTTCCTTTCTGACTTAGTATGATAATCTCTAGTTGCGTCCATGTTGCTGCAAATGGCATTATTTTGTTCCCTTTTTGTGGCTGAATATATTCCATATCACATCTTCTTTCATCATTCATCAGTCGATGGACATTTGGGTTGTTTCCATGTCTTAGTTATTGCAAATGGGGCTGATATGAACATTTGGGTGCATGTATCTTTTCTATGTATGGCCTTTGTAATTAGTCAAAATGTCCTGCTAGCATTTAAGACATTCTTTTTGTTACACTGTGCATACAGTGACCACCCAGGAGATTGGGCAGTGTGTGAGCCCATGGGATGGGCTTTGGAGCCTGTCACATATCAAAGAGGTTTCTCATCCCCACTTATCACACTCGTCATTGACATATCACTAGGGTGTCCAGGGGATAGGTATTAGAAAAGGGCTTCAGAGAAGAGCTGGACAGAGCTGTATCACCAGCTACCATACCATTATAGTATTCTGGAGATAGGTCAGTGTCTTCAGGGCACTCTGGCTCTCACCAGCTCCCTCAGCAGACTTCTGCTGGTGCCTTGAATGAAGAGTTCATCTGGTCACCTAGTGCTATGTGTCTCCCCCTTGGCTGCCTCTTCAATTCACACAGGGGGCTTTTTAAAAAATACCAAAGCCTATACTGCACACCCAGAAATTCATTTGTTCCTTGCTAGTTTATACAAATATGAGTGATTTCTGTGAGTTGCTTTTGTATCCTATGCTGCTGCTGCTGCTAAGTCACTTCAGTCGTGTCCGACTCTGTGTGACCCCATAGACGGAAGCCCACCAGGCTCCCCTGTCCCTGGGATTCTCCAGGCTCCTCCATCCATGGGATTTTCTAGGCAATAGTACTGGAGTGGCTTGCCATTGCCTTCTCCGTTGTATCCTATAGTACTTGCTAAATTCATTAATCAGCATTTATATTGTTTTTGTGGATTTCTTGGAATTTTCATGAAATGTAATCATTTTATTTTTGAAGACAGATAATTTTACTACTTCCTTTCAATTTGGATGCCTTTAGTACATTTTTCTTACCTGATTACGTTGGCTAAAATGTTCAATAGAATTGACAAACTGGGCATTCTTCTCTTGTCCCGGATATCAGGAGTAAAGAATTCAGAAATCTTGTTTGAACAAACTATAAATGATAAAGACTTGTCTTAAAAATCATGTATGGGGGAATTTGAACAGTATTTTACAAAAATACATATTCTGCTCAGGTCACAATTATCCTGCAAGGCAGCACACTAAAACACGGGAAGGTGAGGAGAGTTAACCATCAAGAGAAGAAAGCGAAGGACAGGAACCCAAGTGGGCCTCCAGGTGTCAGCACCGAGTCAAAAGGAGAAGGAACCCACAGATCCGCAACGGGGCCTCGGAGACCTCTG
The DNA here is from genome assembly GCF_049115385.1 of Moschus berezovskii. Taxonomy (NCBI): domain Eukaryota; kingdom Metazoa; phylum Chordata; class Mammalia; order Artiodactyla; family Moschidae; genus Moschus; species Moschus berezovskii. The sequence continues at coordinate 125,710,841 of NC_142488.1, read as the reverse complement.
GAGGGCGCTCTGCTGCCTGCTGCTCTCGGTAGGATTGTTAGTAGTTAGTAAGTAGTTTAGTAGTTAATTGCTGGTGCTAGTAGTTAGTAGTGTTAGTGGTTAGTTAGTGGTGTTGGTAGTTAGTAGTGTTAGTCGTTGGTGGTGCTAAGAGTTAGTTGGTGGTGCTAGTAGTTAGTAGTGTTAGTACTTAGTTGGTAGTGTTAGTGGTTGGTTAGTAGTGTTAGTGGTTGGTTAGTAGTGTTAGTAGCCCCGCTGTGTGTGCCCTGAACGTCTCGTGTCTGACGGAGCACAGCCCCTGAAGCAGGATGCTCTACTTACGTGCCCAGCATCCGAGGCGCAGGAAGGGAGGTGCTGGGGGGCTCCGGCCCCCTCTGCAGCCAGGCCTCCAGGGTAAAGGGCAACCAAAGGGAGGAGTGGAGGTGGCAGCTACAGAGACGGGAGGAGGCAGAGTCCCGGGTCTTACAGCAAAGGGAGGGATGGAGAGCCTGGGCGACAGGCTGGGCCTGTGCCAGCCTGTGGGCTGCTGAGGGAAGCAAGGCCCCGAGAGCTGACGGGCCAGCCTCTGACCGATAAGGAGCAGTGAGCCGTCCCAGGGGTCCCTGTCAGGAGGCCCGCCCGGCCCTCTGAATACCAAGAGGGCCCGAACGCCACCACCCAGGTCTCATGGGTGCAGTTCCCCCTCCAACGTCCTGCCTCTGTGAGCAGACGGCGCAGGGCTGGGCCCCGCCTGCGGCCTCTCTGCTCACCGGACTCGACACAGGGGGAGGGTCCCCCAGCCTGGAGCCACCTGCCCTGGGCCCCACTTTCCGACACTCCAGCTGTGGTTCTGAACTTGTGTGCCTAACAAAAGCCTCTGCAGACCTGGTGACCGCTGCGGGGAAATGCCCCGGAGCTGCTTTTACATATGATTCAAGGGAATTTATGTTCACACAACCTCCCGCCCTTCCCCTGAACCGCCGGAGTTCAGAACCCCTCTATTCTCCTCCCAACTTGAGTTCGGCTCTCAGCTGTAGGGTCGCCTCTGGGTGTCGTTCCCCATATTGGCCGCTAGATGGAGACAGAGACCTGCCTGGACGCCTCGCCGCTGTTCGGGGCTGCTGCTGCTGCTGCTGCTGCTGCCTTAGTCTCTTCAGTCGTGTCCCAGACTCTGTGCGACCCTATGGACTGCAGCCTGCCAGGCTCCTCTGTGCATGGGATTCTCTAAGCAAGAATAGTAGAGTGGGTTGCCACGCTCTCCTCCAGGGAATCTTCCCAATCCAGGGCTCGAACCCGGATCTCCTGCATTTTAGGCAGATTCTTTACCGCTGAGCTACCAGGGAAGCCCCCTTCCACGGTTAAGGGCAGCTTTTCACAGGTCAAGTTCGTCCTCATCTGGTGAGTGAAACTAGGGCTCAGGACAAACGGCACCCCCATATCTTCCCCTCACCTCTCACACACATCTCTGAGTGAACGAACGCTGAACAAAACCACTTACTGCTCCACTCTGGACACTCCTTCCTTTAGCATCCTGTCCCCTCCCTGATCACACAGTGTGAATGACTCTTTCCAGCAATAATAGCAAGGATAGGTACTGCGAATGCAGCTGTCTTTGACTGTCCCTGTGTTCCCCGGACCTATTGCCCTCCTCCCTCACATTGTAGAAGACGGGCGTCCATGTTCTTTCTTGACTTCAGCATAACCCAGCCAACAACTACTGTGGGCTGGGCTAAGGACACGGACCACATCTTGGTAGCTGTGTGACTTTTGGCTAGTTACTTAACCTCTCTGTACCTATGTGTCCTCATAAATACAAGGAGAATTGCAATACTGTCTACCTCGTGGAGTTATTATGGGAACAAAATGAATCTTTATTTCTAAACACTTAAGAGGATACCTAGCATATATGTTGCTGCTGCTGCTAAGTTGCCCCAGTCGTGTCCGACCCTGTGAGACCCCATGGACGGCAGCCCACGAGGCTTTGCCGTCCCTGGGATTCTCCAGGCAAGAACACCAGAGTGGGTTGCCATCTCCTCCAATGCATGAAAGTGAAAAGGGAAAATGAAGTCGCTCAGTCGTCTCCGACTCTTCGCGACCCCATGGACTGAAGTCCACCAGGCTCCTCTGTCCGTGGGATTCTCCAGGCAAGAGTACTGGAGTGGGGTGCCATTGCCTTCTCCTAGCATATATGTTCAGTTCAGTTCAGTCACTCAGTCGTGTCCGACTCTTAGCGACCCCATGAACCACAGCACGCCAGGCCTCCCTGTCCATCACCAACTCCCGGAGTTCACTCAAATTCATGTCCATCGAGTCGGTGATGCCATCCAGCCATCTCATTCTCTGTCGTCCCCATCTCCTCCCTCCCCCAATCACTCCCAGCATCAGTCTTTTCCAGTGAGTCAACTCGTCGCATGAGGTGGCCAAAGTATTGGAGTTTCAGCTTTAGCATAAGTCCTTCCAATGAACACCCAGGATTGATCTCCTCCAGAATGGACTGGTTGGATCTCCTTGCAGTCCAAGGGACTCTCAAGAGTATTCTCCAGCACCACAGTTCAAAAGCATCAATTCTTCGGTGATCAGCTTTCTTCACAGTCCAACTCACATCCATACATGACCACGGGAAAAACCATTGCCTTGACTAGACGGACCTTGGTTGGCTCTTCTAATTTGTCGTCTTGGACTCTCATAATAAGGCCACAGAAATTACCTCTCTCTCTTTTTTTTTAATGGCATTTCCCATTTAGAACTCCTGGTTTTTGTCTTTGGGCTTTTGTCCCTGGTTTCATAAACTGTGTCTGGTGGTTGCTAAGTGCTCTTTGGTCCTAGTTTTCTTCAAAGCCCTGGGGTTGGTGTAGTTGCTGCTATGCTCTGGGTTGAGACAGGCCTGGCAGCATATTATGAGTCCCAATGTTCTCTGGGAACATATGAAAGTAGAAACTCCCTCCACCCACAGATAGAAAGCCATTCCGTCTGGTATAAATATTTGACCCTGGAGCACAGCTTTAGGGCCTGTGCATAAAAACGCTGCTCCTGGGACACTAGCCAAGCTCCCACCTGGCAGGTGTTGTGCCCCGCCCACTCAAGTGCACAGTTATGTTTGACCAAGAACTTGCACAGCTCAAAGGTTTCCTCATTCAACTACTTCTCTACTCCCAAATTTAGGAATGTCTTAAATGTTCTGTATGCTAACTATGCTGAGTTGTTCACCGTCCTGGCTGAACCCTAGTAAGAAAACTGGAAATGAAGGCAATCCTATGCAGGAAGAGTCTCAGTGCAGAATTAGCCATCTTCCTCCAAAAGCCAGCCTGAAGGCCCATTGGAGAGCTCACCAGAAGTTGTCAGCATTGCATAATCAACCAGATATGTTCATACCATGACCCCTTTACTAATAAATTAAGTATAAATTCAAGAAACAGAGTCAGATGCTCCTAATGGATGTGTCTCAAGAATAAATTTCAGCAAATAGAAGAAAAAGGATACGCACCAAGAAGATGCTTTCAAAGACAGGATGGACCAGAAAGTGTATGAGCAGGTTGGACAGGTTCACGAGCATCTTCATCTGCCTATGTCTGAGGCCACCCTCCCCAGCTCCACAGCATATCCCAGCATTTTGTTAAAACTGGCCATGTTACTCCTACCAACAATCTGAAAGCAATTTTTAAAACCCTGTATAAAAAATAAACAATATATTCTTATTTAAAAAGCCTTAAAGTAAATAAGGCATTACCTGGACAAAATAAAGGTAAATGGAGACCTAGAGAGACAAGTGAGGAGGCCACTTTTACCATGTGAATATTTGCGAGATCAGAAAATTGTTCTGATAATATCTTAAGACAAGAGGAACACAAATCAAAGGTCAAGATGTAGACAAAGAAAAGAGTCTAACATGAGAGCCACCCTTCAATAAGCTGACAGCCCAAAATGGGTGTAGAATGTGGCCCAGCCCTCAAACAGAATTTCACTCCAGGTTCTACTTGCCTGATACATAGGGAATCCCAAGCCTTAAAATTTAACATTATTTTCAACTGAGAGAAGCCCCAGTAATCCCCCAAGTGCTCCATTTGACAGAGGCAAATGGAAATCTTTCTGAAGGAATGTGACTTCATCCTAGCCTAAAGTTATTGCTGCAGATAATTGTTCAAGTATGATGACCAAATAACCAGGCACATAAACAAACAAGGCACCATGGGCAATAACAAGCAGAAAAATATACCAAAATTAAACACAAAATTTCAATGAATGTAACTATAAGACTTTAACATTATGTGAACCGAGAACTTCCCGATGTTCAAGCTGGTTTTAGAAAAGGCAGAGGAACCAGAGATCAAACTGGCAACATCAGCTGGATCACAGAAAAAGCAAGACAATCCCAGAAATACATCTACTTCTGCTTCACTGATTATGCTAAAGCCTTTGACTGTGTGGATCACAACAAACTGTCGAAAATTCTTAAAGGGATGGGAATACCAGACCACCTGACCTTCCTCCTGAGAAATCTGTACGCAGGTCAAGAAGCAACAGTTAGAACCGGACATGGAACAATGGACTGGTTCCAAATTGGGAAAGGCATACATCAAGGTTGTATATTGTCACCCTGCTTATTTAACTTATATGCAGAGTACATCACGTGAGATGCTGGACTGGATGAAGCACAGCTGGATTCAAGATTGCCGGGAGAAATATCAATAACCTCAGATATGCAGATGACACCAACCTTATGGCAGAAAGTGAAGAGGAACTAAAAAGCCTCTTGATGAAAGTGAAAGAGGAGAGTGAAAAAGTTGGCTTAAAGCTCAACATTCAGAAAACGAAGATCATGGCATCTGGTCCCATCACTTCATGGGAAATAGATGGGGAAACAATGGAAACAGTGTCAGAGTTTATTTTTTGGGGCTCCAAAATCACTGCAGATGCTGATTGCAGCCATGAAATTAAAAGACGCTTACTCCTTGGAAGGAAAGTTATGACCAACCTAGATGGCATATTAAAAAGCAGACATTACTTTGCCAACCAAGGTCCGTCTAGTCAAGGCTATGGTTTTTCCCGTGGTCATGTATGGATGTGAGAGTTGGACTGTGAAGAAAGCTGATCGCCGAAGAATTGATGCTTTTGAAGTGTGGTGCTGGAGAAGACTCTTGAGAGTCCCTTGTACTGCAAGGAGATCCAACCAGTCCATTCTAAAGGAGATCAGTCCTGGGTGTTCTTTGGAAGGACTGATGCTAAAGCTGAAACTGCAATACTGTGGCCACCTCATGCGACGAGTTGACTCACTGGAAAAGACTCTGATGCTGGGAGGGATTGGGGGCAAGAAGAGAAGGGGACGACAGAGGATGAGATGGCTGGATGGCATCACCGACTCGATGGACATGAGTTTGAGTGAACTCCGGGAGTTGGTGATGGACAGGGAGGCCTGGCGTGCTGTGATTCATGGGGTCACAAAGAGTCAGACACGACTGAGCGACTGAACTGAACTGAACTGATGTATGGTTGGTTATAGTTGCTAAGTCGTGTCTGACTCTTGCAACCCCATGGACTATAGCTTGCCAGTCTCCTCTGTCCAGGGGATTTCCCAGGCAAGAATACTGGAGTGGGCAGCCATTTCCTTCTCCAGGGGATCTTCCCGACCCAGGGATTGAACCTGCATCTCCTGCAGTGCAAGCAAATTCATTACCACTGAGCCACAATGGAAGTCCATTCATCTGTATATCTTCTATCAAACCATGAGTTCATACTAATACCTCTAATTGCAAACTAACAAAGCATGATTCGATTTAGTATTACCCTTTTCATATTTGTAACTACCTTCTCTGGCAATGAGAATCCTAGCCTCCATTATACATAATGCATTTTTTTTTTGCTTAATACTAATTCACAGAAAGTAGTTTCAGAATTGATAATGCATAACTATAGAAAAACAAACTTAACATGAGATACCTACACGAAATTCACTTTTGAAGTACCTATAGATAGATAGAATGAGAAAATGAAAAACAGATATAGAGATAAGGTGTGTCTCTATGTATATACATATAAATATTTACGTATAAAACCACGTTTCCTAGCTTTGCCCATGTAGAGAGCCTAGAAATGTGACACCACACTAGCAATGAGCATATTTAGCATTTGAATCTTAGTTTGGAAATACCATTCTGTATCACAAGGAATCAAGGTTTTTGAAGAACTGGCTAATCCTCAGGCTGATACTGGGAAAGTACATAATGACTTTTGAATACCATATTGTCAAGAAAAGAAGAAAGTGGTCAAAGAATGGTTTGTACATGTGAAAAGGACAGAGAAGCTGGCTTAAATAAATTGTGTTGCTGTTTACTCACTAAGTTGTGCCCAACCCTTTTGTGATCCCATGGACTGTAGCCTGCCAGGCTCCTCTATCCATGGGATTTCCCAGGCAAGAATATTGAAGTGGGTTGTCATTTTCTTCTCCAGGGGATTTTCCCCACCCAGGGATTGAACCTGCGTCTCCTGCATTGACAGGCAAATTCTTTACTGCTAAGCCACCAGAGAAGTTCTTAAAGTGTGTACCAATGGCCAAATAAGGGACAATCTAAGTATTAATGTAAACAATGGCAATAACATTATAATCCATTGAGAAAAAGGAATTCATTATACTGAAATAAATGTGGAAGAAGGAAGAACTCTTCCTTACAATGGAATATGAACTAGTCAGTGTAGAAGAAATGATACAATTAGAAAATCACCATTTGGCAGCCATCATAATAATAATTGATTTAGGCAAGAATCAACAATGTGTGCTATAACAAGGGTTAAACATTTGGTGTATAACAGATTAATACATAGTCTTAAGGTCTCTCCCAGAAGATATTATGTACAAAGGGGAATATTATAATCTCATAGTGGAGAAAAGTGGGAGACAACTCCTTAATGAAATGATCAAAACTATCACAGTTAATGGCATCAGTAATGGGAGAAATTGACATTTTTGCCTCTTGATGTGATGCACTGAGAAAAATGTATCAGTTCTGTGATAGTTCTGCCAAAAATGGCATAACCGGAATCTAATCAAGAAGACACATCAGACAAACCCAAATTGAGGGATGTTCTACAAAATAACTACTGTGCACACCTCAAAAATGTGAAGGTTATGAGAGACAAAAAAGAAATGATGAAATGCTCCAGATTAAAGGAGACTAAGCAAAGAAACATGACAATTGAATGCAACTTGTGATTCAAATTTTCTTTTCCTAAGAAAGGACATTATTGAGATAACTGGCAAAATTTGAATAAGGTCTGTAGATAAACTGTATTAATTTCTCAGTTTTTATAATTGTGCTATGGTTTTTAAAAGAAAATGACCTTGCTTTTAAGAAATATGAATTGAAATACTGTGTCTGCAACTTATTTTTAGTGGTTCAGAAAAAAATCACATGTACAAATACATACATAGATACAGCGGGGGGCGGGGAGAGACAGAATAAAGCAAATGTAATAAAATAAGCTTTTGGTAATCCTGGCGATTAATATAAGGGAATTCTTTGTACTATATTTTGAACTTGTCCGTAGGTCTAAAATTATGTTTAAAAGGTTTGAAAAAATCTATCATGCTTGGGTGGGATGAATTGGGAGACTGGGATTGACATATATATATATATATATATATATATATATATACGCACATATATACTATTGATACTATTTATAAAATAGATAACTAATGATAACCTACTGTATAGCACAGGGAACTCTATCCAGTGCTCTGTGGTGACCTAAATGGGAAGGAAATCCAAAAAAAGAGGGAATGCATGTATTAATATATTTAGAGCTGATTCACTTTGCCATACAGCAGAAACTGACGCAGCAGTGTAAAGCAACTATACTCCAAAAAGAAAACTCAATCATGTTTAACAAAATGAGAACGTTGTGTTAAAACTATTAGCTAAAACTTTTATAAGAACCAAGATACCTTCAGTCTCAAAATATCTCCCTAAGAAATATGTATCATTTACAAAAGGGAAAATAGTGGTAAACTCTGACATACATCACCATGACCAAGTATTACATATTAATATCATTAATATTGGAACAAAACAATACCATGTGCCTCCTGATATTGATATTATGCAATGAGAAGGAAATATGATAACTTCTGTGGTACTTCTGACTGAAAAAAGAAAAGAATAGGGTAACCTCAATCTAATTATGAGGCAACATCACATGAATCCAAATCGAAAGAACTTTCTGAAAAATAACTGACCGATATTCTTCAAAAAATAGAGTCATGATAGAGGAAGACTGGAACTATTTCAGATTAAAGAAGGAAAAAGAGACATGACAACTAAATGCAACACATGATCCTGGACAATAAATTGTGAAGTCTTGGTGACAGGCATGTGATAATTTTTGTATTATTCTTGCACATTTTCTGGGCGAAATAATTAAAATAAAAATTTAAAAAGTGTATCTGAAGGCACAGATTCTTTTACTATGCTCCAAAGTTGTCAAAGTTTTATTGGACTAAGATTATACTTAAAGGTTTTGTAGAATTCTCCAATGAAGACTTCATAATCTGGTGCCATTTATTGGAGCAAGGGAGATCCCTCCCAGCTAAACTTAATATTATTATTATTATTATTTTTGCAGTTGGCCTACTAGACTTTTTGTCTCTACTGGAGTCAATTTAGTAAGTTGGATTATAATAAAATTTATCCAGAATTTCAAATTTATTTACATAGAGTTGTATAAAATAACTTCTCTTTTCTGACTTAAACAATAGGTATTTATTTCTCATGATTTTGTGGGCTGGTTGGATGATCCTTCTGGATGATCCTGAGGTCAGTTGTCAATGGGTCTGAATGATCTTGGAAGGCCTCACTCACATACCTAGATTGGCAGGCTGTTGACGGAAGCATGTCATTTCTCTACCTGGCCTCTTCAGTATATTATTTCAGGCTCATTCCCAGGAAGATGGACTCACATCTAACTTTGGATGCATCACATGTGTTATTATAAAACATCAGAATCCACCTGCCAATGCAGGAGATGCAGTTCGACCTCTGAGTCAGGAAGAGCCCACATTCCGTGGAGCACCTAAGCCCATGTGCCACAACCACTGAGCCCGTGAGCCACAACTACTGAGCCCTAGCATCCTAGGGCTCACAACAAGAGAAGCCACTGCAATGAGAAGCCTACACATTTCAACGAAGAGTAGCCCTCATTCACTGCAACTAGAGAAAAACCCACGTGCAGCAATGAAAACCCAGCACAGCCAAAAATAAATAAAAATTTTTAGAAAATCACTAACCAAAGCAAACGACTTGGTCAAGCCTCATTTTAAGGCATGGAGTAATAGGCTCTATCTCTTGATGGGGAGACTGGAAAAGTCACTTTGCTAAAATAGTTATGGGGCAGAGGCGGGGAAGGGGGAGGGATAACTTGGGAGATGGGGCGGAGGTAGACATATATACATGATATATATACAATAGATAACTAACAAGGACGTACTGTATAGCACAGGGAACTCCGCTCAATATCATGTAATAACATACAAGGAAAAAGAATCTAAAAAACAGTGGACATACGTATATGTAAAACTGATTCACTTTGCTGCACACCTGAAACTAACAGCATTGTAAATCAACTATACTCCAATAACAGTTAATTAAAAAATAAAGTAGAAAGGAAACTCTGAAGTCATGTATAAACATTCTGAGACTTTCTGAAACTACAAACTGTTACATGGAGTAAAAAAATTACAAAGACACTGAAGATGAATATTTACAGCGGAAAAAAAAAAAAACCTAACAAACTCCTTCAATGCCTGAATCTGGGGAGAATTTCATTCAATTATAGGGTAAACAAATTTAAACTAATATTAATAAAAATTAAGACCTGCAAAAAATTTTTTTAAAAGACATGCATTTAGGAACAGGAATAATTTGCAATCATTTTGCAACCTAGCACACCTTATCTGGTTAAGCATTGATAGCCTTCTCTAAAGTATGTTCTGGTGGGCATGTACATGAGATATAAATATACTCTGTGCTCCCTTTGAGAAGTCCATCTATACATCTCTTCTCTGCACTTCCTTGGCACCAGTCTGCCAACGTTGTCCTTTCCAAGTCCCTAGCCAGTCAGTCAAGCTATTCATCACTGGTCAAGAATACATACATATTCGAGGCCATTTCTCCTTCCAGTGGACACTTGGAGTTCTGACCAGTGGTAATATTTCACTACACTTTTTCTGGGCTGACCCTGAGTGAGTCTGCAATGTACTCTCCATCTTCTTCTGGCTGGTTCCAACAATGCACGCAGATTTATATGTAAGCCAGTTCTATTCTTTTCTTTCCCTGTTTGTTTACTGGTCACAGGAAACTCTCTGGGGGCTGAGGGAAAAGCAGTGGAGTATGAACACTGGAAACTGGAGCCATCTGCTTCCTCATGCCTTCCATACTTACTCAGCTCTGTCCTTACAAACGATTTTCATTTTACAATGGAATACTGCTCTATATATGCAATTTTATGATTTGATGGATTAACAGTGCACACTTCATGATAGGAAATTCAGGTTACATCGTTATTTGGTATTTTGCAACACGATGTTCAGTCTCTCCTAGGGTATAGTAGCAAGCCAGGAGTTGCTTTTCTAATAGAGAGTTGCTGAGAAAGAAGGGTATGCCTTGCTCAGAAACTCTAGGCAACTGTGCAGTAATTCTTTAAGTGGGGCTTGCCAGAGTCTACACAGAGCATTTCTGTCTGCCACAGACACTTCAGCAATTCTAAGACTGTTCAGTTCAGTTCGGTCTGCTAAATCATAACAGCCAAGCAGTAGGACAGTTTTTCCTCACAATTTGGCTCTACTACAGAACCCCTGCTTCCTTCTGGCCCTACTCACAAATGGCAATATTATAGATTTCCTGGTAAGTGGATTGGAACAGCACACCTGAATGTGCTGCCTGTTCTCTACAAAATCCAAAGAAGCCTGCACGGTATTGTGCTCTCTTCCTGGTTATGGAAAAGAGTGCTAATGTATGGCCTTTCGGGCCACTGGGCCCCTAATAACTTCACTAATGAGGCAGGACCCTGAGTTTGATGGGGTTTATCTCACATTCATGTGTCTTCCTAAGGTATGTACAGTTCCTTTCATTTGCTGTTCCTCAGCTCAAGTTAATATGATGTCATCATGATAAGAGTCCTGTGCAATGATCTGTGTGATATTAAGATGATGATGACCTCTCTGGACTCTTGTGACAGACAGCAGGAGGGGTGCCATAGTAAGAAGTAAAGCAATTTCTCCTGTTTTCTCAGAGGCAGATTTCTTACCATCTGTTGCTGGGGATGAGGGGAGGGTGGAAATCACACTCAATAGGTCAATATCTATACCGTGATGAAAGGGGTATTGGTTCTCCAGACCCAGATAAAGGTGGGTGAGGAAGGCTAACATTAGAAGAGACATTCTTGCTGGGTTTCCAGGACTGGATAGAAATTCCACCGGTTTAGAATCACATGTATTTTACAGACACTGTATCAAACCTGTGCATAGAATTGGAGATAAATGTTTATGGGAGGAGGAGTAAGTTTGTATGGCTGGATCAACAAGAATTATTTCATGCACATGGGCTGGGTCCAGATCTTGGAAGACCTTAAGACCCGAGGAATCGGTTTCTCCTTCATTAGGGTCCCAATGCATGAATTTACACATCCCTCCATTGTGTACCTGGTACACTTTGTACATGACTTAATAGCAAGCACTTCCTACTTGGCAAAAGGTCTTAGAAAGCAGGGAAGAATGGAATCCATATGGGTCAGCAATAAGATATAGCCATGTTGCTGTATGAACTTCCCCAGTCATTTGATATGGTGCTTTCAGAGGTCCACAGAACTGCTTGAAGTAAAAAAGTCCACCAGTATTCCCCTGCTCTTCCCAACGTCACTCCAGAGCTATCTCTTGGCCCAAACCCACTGCAGACCTTTTGCTTCCTTCCAAGGCCTGTGTTCACAAAAGCACTGGGTCTGGACTTGCTGGGGTTGGGTGGGGGGGCAGGCTCTGCTTCCTGGAAGTCCTTATAAACCAGTGATTTTGCCTCCTTAGGGATGCAAGGGACCTGAGCAGCTGGATCGCTCATCAGAGCTGACCCTTCCCAACCACTAAGGACATTCTGTTCACAGTTGCTTGGCCAGAAAAGTCTCAAGTCTCTGGAACCTACTCATTGTTACTAAATTCAAGCTTTCAGAAGACATATTGGCTGGAACTCTGTGTCTTCATCTTTTTCTTTTTAGAAATAGTTTTAGAAATATAAAATCTCTATCTATTACACTCTCTAGCCTCCAAGCCTAGACTCAAGTGGAACAAACGCAGAGAAGTTGTCCTATTTTCTGCATGGTTAAGAAATGGGGAATTCAGTATGTGTTTACAGTGATGGCAACATTAAAATAGCTCATGCTACATTGCCAAATGAAGGATAACAGAGACATAAACACTGCCTTTTAAAAGATTCTTTTAGAAGAAAAAGTATGAATCGAATCATTTACTGAAGTACTGTTTGAACAGATGGTGTGATTAACAGCTAACATGTAAGCCATCTTGGGAGCTTATGGAAAAGTAAACAAGTGGAGCTAAAAAGAAATTACTTTATTCCCCAAAAGCATCTTTCATTCATTTTACTAGGAAAATTGGAAAGTCTGTGTTCTGAAGGCTGTGTTTCCTTGGGGGATGTTAGGAGTGAGCAATGAGAGTTTCTTTAGAGCAAAACCACATCCACGCCAGGTTGAGTTTTGAACTGACTTCCTGGGGGATGAGATGGGCCAAGCAGTCAACCCCCCAGCAGGGCTGGTCCTGGGAACCACTAAGGACACTCTACACCTCTGCTTGTCCTGAAACACCTCCTGTGCAGGAGGTGGAGAGAAGGGAGTTAAGAGCTGAGAACCAATTATGTAAGAGGCACTCTGCCAGGACGTCACATACACTCTTTCCTCTAAGGCCAGTTCACAATGGCCTCGGGAATCACATATTCCAAGGCCAATCTCCCAGTGGGAAAATAGAGGTTGAGAAAGGAGGGAACAACTTGGATCTGCCATCGAAACTGTTGAGTTTCAGAGCTCTTTGTAGAGGCAGCTGATTGCAGAGGGAAGAACACGGAGCAGGCTGTCTGGCGATGCAGGTATGAGTCTTCTCTGCTACCTAATGCCTCAGAGACAGACTTTGTTCCTTTCTGGGCTTAATTTCCTCATCTTTAGAATGAGGGCCCTGTATCAAGGGCTCCAAGGTCCTCAGTTGGGCATGAAAATGGTATCATACATCACATCGGCTTCCCCAGCTCCATTCCTGACCTTCCTCACCTGACGTGAGGAGAAACCCTTGCACACTGGCACAGCTCTAGCCATTGTGCCGTGACCCACCTAGACAACACCCCAGGTAATGGCTGACCCTTGGCAGAGCTCGTTCCCTACTGCCTTCACCAGAAAGTGTTGCATGCACCCACCTCAGCTCGCCCAAGTGCTCTCTCTTTATCTAACATCTATGGGTGTGTAGTGACCCTCCAGGCCCTGTGCTGCACACTGTGGAAAGGAAACAACAGTGAGCAGGAAGGACACAGTGCCTCTCCTCCCAAAATTAGACCCAGTACTGGAGGCACATGAGTGAACAAATAAAAATATAGAGGGGTGTGTGTGAGGATAAGAAAAGCAGCCCAGTTTCTTCCTAAGGAGTTAAGGGATGCTGCCCCAAGGTAGTAACCTTAGCACCAAACTAAATACATATCTAATCAACCATCCAGATATTTAGAATCACTCAGGTGAGTACCACAGATTTGTGTGCCTTTCATCCCACTTAGACCCACAGGTTGGATTCCCAGGCCATTTTTATGTTTCCAAAGATCTAGATAATTAATTAAAGAGAAGAGCAACTTTAGCATTATGAATCCAGAAATAAATTCTTTCTCTTGGGCCTGTTCTTGTAAATACTTCTGAACTCTTTCACATGAACTCTTTTCTTCTAATTGCATCTCTGGGACCTAATCCTGGAGGGTTTGAAATGATTTGCCTTTCTGACTTTGAAACCTTTGATGCTGTGTCCCCTGCCAGGTATGATTCCACTTCCTTCCCCAGACATCTTAATAAACAGACTTTGGAGTGTTCCTCTCCCCATTTACTAAAGATGCTGCTGCTTTTGAGTTACATTTGGAATTCACTTCAGGTCTCTACTAAGTAGAAAAAAGCCGACTCCTACTGCATGTTCTGTGTTGATGCATGATACTGCTCAGCCCAAGGATTCTCTCCTGGGATGTACTGGAACACTGCTGCAGGTCATCAGAAGAAAGCAATTCCTATAACATCTCAGAAGCCTCTCTGTGAGGATACTTACCACCTTGCCCCTCACCTTAGAGGTATTTGTGTCCAAATGTCACTTCTCCTCACCCAAGTCAGGCAACAACAGTGTTTTGGTTTTCCTGGGATGCTATGTGCCAAGGGCCAATGCATTGTATGTAGGAGGTGCTTGTCCAATATTTGGCCAATGTCCAAATTTTCAATGTTGCTTTATTGTTCTCTCAATGCTGTTTTATTGTCATGTAAAGTTTGCCATAATTCATTCTCAAAGTCAGCCGTCTTCATTCTTTTCCATATGGTATCAATATTGATTCATTTTCTTGATTTTACCAGGTGCTAAAAATTACACTCTACTCTTCCTCATTCCTGGAGAACGAAATGGCAACCCACTCCAGTACTCTTGCCTAGAGAATCCCGTGGACAGAGGAGCCTGGTGGGCTGCTGTCCATAGCGTCGCACAGAGTCAGACACGACTGAAGTGACTTAGCATGCATGCATGCATTGGAGAAGGAAATGGCAACCCACTCCAGTGTTCTTGCCTGGAGAATCTCAGGGACAGAAGAGCCTGGTGGGCTGCCATCTAAGGGGTCGCACAGAATCGAACATGACTGAAGTGACTTAGCAGCAGCAGCAGCTTCTTCATTCCGAGGCATTTTCTGTTTTTTCTCTTCTAACTTTTTTCTTCTTGTTAATTTTTTGTGTATCTTTCTTCTTTATTTTCTGTTTTATTTGCTCATCTCCAGTAATTTCTTCTGGCCTTAGGGACCATAAATTTATATATAAATTATTTTTATAATTCTTAATTTATTTTTCATGAAATACTTTATATTGACTTCTTTATTGGTTAAAAAGCAAATATTATTCACTATGATTTTTGATGCTCTTACATTGACCGAAAGAAACCAGACATACCCAAAATCATAGAGCAAGGAAAGTCCTGAACTATTGTCCGTGCCATGGAGGAAATGCTTGAGTGGGTAACAGGGCCCAGCATTTTCTATAGTTTGACACAATGAGTGTGAAAATAGGCATAGGAATAGGGAAAGAGCCCAAATGTTGTTAATGGCCATGACCAACAGTACAATTCTCTGTGGTTTTAGTTCCATTACCTACAGTTTTCTGTGGCTTACATGTTCTCTCATTTGATTAGAAAAATGTTATTAAAAGGAGTAATTGTCCAGTGACAGTCATTTGCTTAACAGAGGAGAAATCAAAGTCCCAGGTGTTCTGGCACAACCAGGGCAAGAAATCTGGCCTCAGGACTTCTAAACTAAGTTGTTCTTTGAATTGAGATTTGAAGAAGACACAGACTTGGAATTCTGTTTTTCAATCAACCTAAAATTTGAGTGAAATAAGAATCCTATGCATTTGAAAACCTAGCACTCATTCTAGAGTCAAGTGGGAAACAGTTTTACATAGGCAATGGATACAATTCCTAGACTTCAACTCTCTTTAAATGGCACAATCATCTGCACTCATCATCTTACAGAGCTCCCCTTGCCCTGCTCTAGTTTCTCTTGTCAGTCATCTGCTCTACTCAAGTGCCTGTTGCCAACAGTGACTTCAGTCATCCAGGGATGCTCAAAACCTCTGGTGCAAAAGGATATTAGACTCATTTGGTAAACACCTGTCAAAGCTCTGGGTATGCGTGAACCCATCTTTTACAGGGTTTACAATGAAGAAGCTGCTGCTGCTGCTAAGTCACTTCAGTCGCGTCCAACTCTGCGTGACCCCATAGACAGCAGCCCACCAGGCTCTTCTGTCCCTGGGATTCTCCAGGAACCCTGAACTTTTGCAGGATGGGTGCTAATGCCTGCTAATTGCTATCACCTCATAATTGTATTGGCAGAAATGTCACTCCAGGGACAGGGGTATGAAAACTGTTAGGCTTAAAAGCTGTCTTCTCAGAGGACCCTGAGACTGAGGACTGTGAGATCAATAGCACGTTTCTAGGCTTTAGTTCTATGAGGGATTCAAAGGGCACAGAGAACCACAAATAGGGCACAAGACCCACAGATGCGTATGGGACTACTATTGGCAGTGACCTGTAAGGCACAGGTGATCTCCAGTTAGTATAATGCAAAGAGCAAATACAAGGTAGTAGCTAAGCTATTGGGCTTTCTAGGTGGCACTTGTGGTAAAGACCTCGCCTGCCAATGCAGGAGACATAAGAGACTTGGATTCAATCCCTGGGTTGGGAAGATTCCCTGGAAGAGGGCATGGCAACCCACTCCAGTATCCTTGCCTGGAGAATCCCATGGACAGAGGAGCCTGATGGGCTACAGCCCATAGGGTCGCAAAGAGTCAGACACGACTGAAACGACTGAGCATGCATGCTAGTTGCACACAGCTAGGCTACTGGATGGGATTTCAGAAATAATCACCATCCCTTCTGTATCAGCAATTGGTAAAACTGCAGCATGAGAGCCAAACTAGCCTATAGCCTGTTTTTGTAGATAAACTTTTATTAGAGTACAGCTATGCCCACTCATTTTTTATTTTTTTATTGGAGGCTAATTATTTTACAATATTATATTGGTTGGTTTTGCCATACATTGACATGAATCCGCCCCGGGTGTACATGAATTCCCCTTCCTGAACCCCCCTCCCACCTCCCTCCTCCCTTTATCCTCCCTCTGGGTCATCCATGCATACCAGCCCTGAGCATCCTGTAACATGCATCGACCCTGACCTGGTGATTCGTTTCACATATGACGACATACATGTTTCAGTGTCATTCTCCTAAATCATCCCACCCTCACGCTCTCCCACAGAGTTCCAAAGACTGTTCTATACATCTGTGTCTCTTTTGCTGTCTCGTATACAGGGTTATCATTTGCATCTTTCTAAATTCCATATATATGTGTTAGTATACTGTATTGGTGTTTTTCTTTCTGGCTTACTTCACTCTGTATAATAGGCTCCAGTTTCATCCACCTCATTAGAACTGGTTCAAATGCATTCTTTTAATGGCTGAGTAATACTCCATTGTGTATATGTACCACAGCTTTCTTATCCATTCGTCTGCAGATGGACATCTAAGTTGCTTCCATGTCCTGGCTATTATAAACAGTGCTGCAATGAACATTGGAGTACATGTGTCTCTTTCAATTCTGGTTTCCTCGGTGTGTATGCCCAGGAGTGCAATTGCTGGATCATATGGCAGTTCTATTTCCAGTTTTTTGAGGAATGTCCACACTGTTCTCCATAGTGGCTGTACTAGTTTGCATTCCCACCAACAGTGTAAGAGGGTTCCCTTGTCTCCACACCCTCTCCAGCATTTATTGCATGTAGACTTTTGGATAGCAGCCATTCTGACTGGTGTGAAATGGTATCTCATTGTGGTTTATGTGTTTGTTAGCCATCTTTATGTCTTCTTTGGAGAAATGTCTGTTTAGTCCTTTGGCCCATATTTTGATTGGGTCATTTATTTTTCTGGAATTGAGCTGCAGGAGCTGCTTGTATATTTTGGAGATTAATCCTTTATCAGTTGCTTCATTTGCTATTATTTTCTCCCATTCTGAAGGCTGTCTTTTCACCTTACTTATATGATTCAGGGGGTCGCGGAGAGTCGGACACGACTGAGCGACTGAACTGAACTGAACTGATAGTTTCCTTTGCTGTGCAGAAGCTTTTGATTTTAATTAGGTGCCATTTGTTTATTTTTGCTTTTATTTCCAATATTCTGGGAGGTGGGTCTTGGAGGATCCTGCTGTGATTTATGTCAGAGAGTGTTTTGCCTACGTTCTCCTCTAGGAGTTTTATAGAATCTGGTCTTACATTTAGCTCTCTAATCCATTTTGAATGGAACTGGGGGAATTAACCTGCCAGACTTCAGGCTCTACTACAAAGCCACAGTCATCAAGACAGTATGGTACTGGCATAAAGATAGAAATATAGATCAATGGAACAAAATAGAAAGCCCAGAGATAAATCCACGCACCTATGGACACCTTATCTTTGACAAAGGAGGCAAGAATATAAAATAGAGAAAAGACAGTCTCTTTAACAAGTGGTGCTGGGAAAACTGGTCAACCACTTGTAAAAGAATGAAACTAGAACACTTCCTAACACCATACACCAAAATAAACTCAAAATGTATTAGAGAGCTAAATGTAAGACCAGATTCTGCCTACTCATTTAAACACTCTCAAAGGCTGCTTTTGTGCTACAGTGGCAGAGCTAAGTACTTGCAACAGAGACCAATGGTCTGCAAAATCTAAAATATTCCTGATGACAGAAAAACAGCCAACCTCTGGTTCTAGACCATAAAGAAAAAAAGTTTGAAGAAATAATCCTGCATGGAAGCCAGGATAAAAGGGAGTTAAAGAAATCCCAACCTACAGTGTTGAAGCTCAGTGATGGAAGAAATTAACGGAGGAGAAGGAAGGGTGGAGTATGGTAACTGTATTCCTAGACTAAAATATACATGGATGAGGTTATTTCTACAAAAGTGAGTCTGAGTCATCTAAAACTGGCATTGAAAAACTATGGCCTGCAGGCCAAATCTGGTCTGCATATGTTTGTTGTTGTTATTTTAATAGACTGTTTTTTTTTAAAGCAAGTTTAGGTTTACCAAAAAATTGATCAGAAAATACAGAGATGTGCTGCAGTCCGTGGGGTTGCAGAGAGTTGGATACAACTGAACAACAAACAACAAATAAAGAAACATATAGTGATTTACTTTGATGTGCAGCAGAAACTAACACAACATTGTACAGCAACTCAATTCCAATAAATTTTTTTAAAAAATAGAAAATACAGAGAGCTCCCATATTCCTCTTCTCCCTGTCCCACAGTTCCCCTATTATTAACATCTTTCATTATTGTGGTACATTTGTTTAAAATGATGAACAAATATTGGTATATAATTATTAACTAAAGATCACAGTTTAACTTAGGTCTTTGAACTATACAATTCTATAGGTTTTGGGAAATGTATAATGTCATGTATCAACCAATAGAATATCATGGATATTTGCCCACCAGCAGTGAATGACAGTCCCTGTTGCTCCCTATCTTCCCAGTATTTGGTGGTGTCAGTGTTTTGGATTTTAGCCATTTTAATAGATATATAGTGGTATAACACTGTTGTCTTAATTTATAATTCCTTAAAGATAGATAATGTTTAGAATCTTGCATATGTTTATTTGTCATCTGTATATCTTCCTTGGTGAGATGACTTTGCAGATCTCTCCCACTTTTAAATTGGGTTGTTTATTTCCTTAACATCGATTTTTTAAAAGTCCCTTATATATTTTAGATGTAAGTCTTTTTATCAGATATATGTTTGGCAAAGATTTTCTACCAGTCTGTAAATTATCACTTCATTCTCTAAACAGTGTCTTTTACAGATCACAAGTTTTACCTTTATTGAAGTGAAATTTATCGCATTTATCTTTAATGGATCATGCTTTTGCTGTTGCATGTAAAAGGTCATCATCAAACCAAAGGTGATGTAGATTTTCTCCTATGATATCTTTTAGGAATTACATATTTTGTATTTTAAAATTTAGGTCTCTGATTCATTTTGAGTTAATTTTTTTGGAAGGAGTAAAGTCTCATTTGTTGAAAAGACTATCTTTCTCCATTGAATTGTCTTTGCTCCTTTGTCAAAATCAATTTACCCTAATAGTGTGTGTCTACTTATTAGCTCTTCTTTACATTCTATTGACCGATTTTTCTGTTCTTTAGCTAATATCACCCAAGCTTAATCACTGCAGCATTATATTAAGTCTTGAACTCAGGTCAGGACAGATCTTCAACTCTATTTTTCTTCAGTACTATGCTGGCTGTTCTGGGTCTTTTCCTACTCCATATGAACTTTAGAATTATTTTGTTGCTATCCATAAAACTACTTGGTTATGTTTTGGATTGAATCTATAGATTAAATTGGGAAGAATTAACATTGCAATTAATGGAGAAAAATTATTTTACAAAATTCAACATATATTCATGATAAAAACTTCCAACAAATTGGGTATAGAAGGAATGTACCTCAATATAACGAAGGCCATATATGATAAATGCATAGATAACATAATTTCTCGGAGAAGGCAATGGCAAGCCACTCCAGTACTATTGCCTAGAAAATCCCATGGATGGAGGAGCCTGGTAGGCTGCAGTCTGTGGGGTCGCTAAGGGTCGGACACGACTGAGCGACTTCACTTTCACTTTTCACTTTCCACTTTCACACATTGGAGAAGGAAATGGCAACCCACTCCAGTGTTCTTGCCTGGAGAATCCCAGGGACGGGGGAGCCTGATGGGCTTCCGTGTATGGGGTCACACAGAGTCGGACACGACTGAAGTGACTTAGCAGTAGCAACATAATTTCTAATGGTGAAAGTTAGAAAAATTTTCCTCTAAGATCAGGAACAAGACAAGTGTGCCTAGTGTCACCATTCCTATTGAACACAGTACTGGAAGTCCTAGCCAGAGCAATTAGGCAAGAAAAGAAAAAAAAAATTATAAGGAAAAAGTAAAATTGTTTCTGATTGCAGATTATATGATATTTTATATAGAAAATCCTAAAGATTACATGAAAATCTGTTAATACCAAAAAGCAAATGAGGAAAAGTTGCAGAATACAAAATGAACATATGGAAATCAGCTGTGTTTCTATACACTAATAGTGAAATACATGAAAAACAAAGAAAACCATTCTATTCACAAGAGCATCAAAACCAATAAAATACTTAGAAGCACATTTAACCAAGGAGGTGAAAGATCTGTACACTGAAAACTGTAAGGCATTGATTAAAGAAATTGAAAAAGACATAAATAAATGGAAAGATATTCTGTGTTCACAGATTGAAAGAATATTATTAAAATGTCCATAGTCTGCAAACCTATTATAGATTCTGTACAATCCTGATCAAACTTCCAATGACATTTTTCATAGAAATAGAGAATCCTGAAATTTGCATAGAATTACAGAAGCCACAGAATAGCCACAGAAACCCTGAGAAAGAACAAAGCTGGAAGCATCACATTTCTTGATTTCAAACTATATCACAAAGCTGTAGTAATCAAAAGAGCATGGCCCCAGCATAAAAACAGACACATAGACTGATGGAACATAACCGAGATCCCAGAAAGAAACCCTCACGTATATCGTCAACTAATATTTGACAAGGGAGTCAAGAATACTCAATGGGGAAAGGATACTCTTTTTCAATAAATGGTGTTGAGAAAACTGGATAAACATATTCAGAAGAATGAAATAGATCCCTATCTTATACCACTCATAGAAAGTAACTCAAAATGGATTAAAGACTTCAGCATAAAACCTGAATCCATAAAACTCACAGAAGAAAACATAAGGGGGAAAGTCCTTGATATTGGTCTTGGCAACACTTTTTCAGATATGATGCCTAAAATGCAAGCAAGAAAAGCAAAAATAGATAAGTGGGACTTCATCAAACTAAAAAGTGTCTGCACAGCAAAAGAAGCAATCAACAAAAAAGGAGACCTATGGAATGGGAGAAAATAATTGCAAACCACTTATGAGTATATGTGTGTTAGTTGCACAGTCATGTCTGACTCTTTTCAACCCCATAGATTACAGCCCACCAGGCTCCTCTGTCCATGGAATTCTTCAAGCGAGAATACTGGAGGGGGTTGCCATTTTCTTCTCCAGGGGATCTTCCTGACTGAGGGATTGAACCCAGGTCTCATGTATTGCAGGCAGATTCTTTACCATCTGAACTAAAGGAAAGTTCCATTTATTAGGATAAGAGGTTAATCTCCAAAATATATAAATAATTCATACAACTCAACAGCAAAATAAACAATCAAATTAAAAAATGGGCAGAGGACCTGTATGGACATTTTTCCAAAGAAGACACACAAATGGTCAATAGATACATGAAAACATGCTCAACATCACTAATCACTGCTGCTGCTAAGTCACTTCAGTCGTATCCGACTCTGTGTGACCCCATAGACGGAAGTCCACCAGGCTCCCCCATCCCTGGGATTCTCCAGGCAAGAACACTGGAGTGGGTTGCCATTTCCTTCTCCAATATGTGAAAGTGAAAAGTGAAAGTGAAGTCGCTCAGTCGTGTCTGACCCATAGCGACCCCATGGACTGCAGCCTACCAGGCTCCTCCATCCATGGGATTTTCTAGGCAAGAGTACTGGAGTGGCTTGCCATTGCCTTCTCCGTCACTAATCACTAGGGAACTGCAAATCAAAACCTCAATGAAATATCACCTAATATCTGTTAGAATGGCTTTTTTTGAAAGGACAGGAGATAAATGCTAGAAAGGAAGTAGAGCAAAGGAAATCCTTGTGCACTGTTAGTGGTGGGAAGGTAAATTGGTAGCATCACTAGGGAAAACAGGATGGACCATCTTCAAAATTTAAAAACAGAACTTACCATATGATATAGCAACCTCACTTCTGATATGCATTCAAAGGAAATGAAATAAAGATCATAAAGAGATATGTGCACTCCTTTGTTCATTACAATATTATTCATAATAACAAGGGTAATATTATTCAAACAGCCTAAGTGTTCACCCTCAGATAAATGGATAAAGAAGTAGTATATTGGAATATTATTCAGCCATGAGAAAGAAGGAACATTTTCAACAACATAAATGTATCTTGGGGACATTGTGATACATGAAATAAGTCAGGCCAAAAAAGACAAATACTGTATCTTACTTAAATGTGGGATCTAAAAGAATCAAACTCATAGAAAGTAGAATGCTGGTTGTGAGGGGTTGAGGGTGGGGGAAATGGGTAGATGTTCGTCAAAGGGTGCAAACTTCCAGTTATATGATGAATAAGTTTGGGGGATCTGATGTATGGCATAGTGACTATCGTTAATGATACTGCATTAATATTATAGACACAAAAGCTGTTAAAAGAGTAGATCTTCAATGTTCTCAATATACAAAAGAAATGGAAATTAGGTGAGGCAATGGGGGTGTTAACAAACTCTAGCAATAATTTTGCAATATATAAGTGTATCAAATCATCATACTGCATATCTTAAGCTTATATAGTGTTATATGTCAATTATATCTCAATAAAGCTGGGGGAAAAAGTGTAAAAAAAGCAAAAACCTCCTCAAAGTTCTACTTAAACACTTACTGTCTGAGAAGAGAATGAATGTACCAAACACTGCCCAGGGAGAAAAAAATTTCTCTTAGAAGATCAGACATTCTTTCTTCAGAATCATAGCTGAAGTTCCCATTGTTAGAAGTTCTCAACAAATACTTAAGAATGAAAGTAAACATTAGTTTTGGTTAGGTAAATAAAGCAACTGTCTAGGCTTCCACCACCTTAGTATTCTCTCCCTCACCCTCCAGCCTCTGTTTGCATTGAAGTGAAAGTCATTCAGTCGTGTGCGACTCTTTGTGACCCCATGGACTATACAGTCCATGGAGTTCTCTAGGCCAGAATACTGGAATGGGTAGCCTTTCCCTTCTCCAGGGGTTCTTCCCAACCCAGGGATCGAACCCAGGTTTCCCACATTGCAGGCGGATTCTTTACCAGCTGAGCCACCAGGGAAGCCCATTTGCATTAGACAACTCAATTGCAAAGCAGGGACATGTTCCTTTCTGGTCCTAAAGTGAAAACATCACTTTGAACCTGAGGCTATGAATTTTTAAGTCACCACAAGACTTTTTGTAGTTGCATTTGAATTGTGGATTATGTTTTATCCTGGTTAAATATTAAGGGTATCTCAGTAGACTACACATTTTTGGCAAATAGGACTGTTTTAACAATTTGTACATACAATCAAAAAGTCCTCTCCTTAATTTATTTTCCCATGGCTGAGATCAAGAAAACAGTATCTTGAACACTGCAAGCAGAAATATTATATTAATATTTGTACAGAGAGAGGGAAACTGCATGCCATGAATTGGTGTCTATATTATCATCATGGATGCTAGAAAATGAATTCTTTTTGGTGGTTTTTTGACACCACTGTTTAATGGCAGCTTTATTACAAGCCATCTCTGTGTACATAAAAGAAAAATATGTTTTAACAAGTAGGAATAAATGGGCATGATTCACCAGCACAGTTAACTCAAGATTTTCCAACCTTATAACCACAACTGATAGGAAGATTTATCACCACAGCTGCCCATGTTAAACTTCTTTTCCTGCAGTTGAAGGAATCAAATTTCTTCTTGGAGATTAGTCATTCGTGGGGGTGTCACCAACTGCAAAATGCTTCTGTTATGAATGAGGTGCACTTCTCTGTTGCTGTCTTCCAATCCTAATTCTTATCTCTTTTTGTGTATTTCCCATTTGCAGACAAGTTGCAATGACTTACACAGTCAAGTTTTCTTTACTTGTTATTCAAACCTAAAGCTCTGGGTTGCTTTGCTGGATGGTAATGTGGTAACCTCACAAAGATGGGTGGGATGAAATGTGAAATCTGAGCAGATGAGAAATTCTACATGAAGGTGACAGCGGAAAGGTAGCTAACATTTCTTGGGTGGCTATAAATGTGCCAAACACTGTGCTAGTCTCTTTATTGAAGGGATCTCATTTCATCTTTAGAGCAATCCTGCAAGAGGTTAGGTAATATTCCCATTTCATATGTGAGGAAATTGACTTTTTCAGATAGTGTGGCTTATCAGTAACTAACTGAACAGGTATGAGAAACTAGCTCCCAAAGACTCCAAAGTGCCTCTGTTTTCTTTCTCCACTTGACCATACAGCCTCAGAGGTCCTAGAGGAATGCAGTTGGACAAAGTAGTTTTACAACTATACGGCTTACAGGGATTTTTAAGATAACAGCTTTATTAAGAAATAATTCACATATCATACAATTCACCCATTTAAATTGGACCATTCAATGGTCTTTAGCATTTGCACAAACTTGTGCAACTATGACCAGTCAATTTTAGAACATTTTCATCACCTCAAAAGGAAATCCTGTGCAATTCAACTATCACTCCCATATCACCAATCCTCCCCCCAGTCCTAAAATGCCACTAATCCACCTTTTTTGTCTATAGATTTGCCAATTATTGACATTTTATATGAATGCAATCATATATCATGGGTCTATTTGTGACTGGCTTCTTTCACTTATTGTAATGTTTTAAAGATTCATCCATGTTGTAGCCTGCATCAGTACCATGTTCCTTTATATGTCTGAATAATATTTGTATGGATATACTACATTTATTTATCTACCACTTATAGGGATGTGATGCCATGTCTATATAAGAAAATTCTAAAACCAAAAGAGTCATCAATGTTTCATCTGGTCTATTATCTATCTAAATTCTGCAAAACTAATTATGTCCTACTTTTTCCTACAGGCTTCTGGGAACATGCACCCCGCAGCTTGCTTAGTATCGCCTCATAACTGCCTTTGTGAAATCATCTTGATTAATTAGATTTTGGTTAGACCTACATGAAGATAAAGGAGCTACATATAATAAGATGTCAAATGAAGGCAGATAATAGAACAACTGAGCAAAGAGTGAGATTTCAGTAAATCCATCAGATGACTTTATTTCATGCCACTTTGACCAGTTTTGGGCTTCCTTGATAGCTCAGTTGGTAAAGAATCCGCCTGCAATGCAGGAGACCCAGGTTTGATTCCTGGGTTGGGAAGATCCCCTGAAGAAGGGAAAGGCAACCCCACTCCAGTATTCTGGCCTGGAGAATTCCATGGACCATGGGGTTGCAAAGAGTCGGACACGACTGAGTGACTTTGACTTTCACTTTTCTTTCACTTGACCAGTTTAATTTTCACTGAATTGACTAGCTGTTTTGCCAACATATAGATAGTCTAACATAGTGTTATTGTTTAGTCGCTGAGTCACGTCTCACTCTTTTTAACCCTATGGACTGTAGCCCACCAAGCTTCTCTGTCCATGGGATTTTCCAGGCAAGAATACTGGAGTGGATTGCCATTTCCTCTCCAAGGGATCTTACCAATCCAGGGATTGAACTTGTGTCTCCTGCTCTGGCAGGCAGTTTCTTTACCACTGAGCCACCAGGGAAGCCCCTGTTTAACATATTAAGATGTGTCTGAAAACATGGAAAACATGGAAACTTACATTACCCTATGTAAAATAGATAGCCAATAGGAATTTGCTGTATGACTCAGGGAACTCAAACAGGGGCTCTGTAACAACCTAGAGGAGAGGAATAGGGAGGGACATAGGAGGAAGGTTCATGAAAGAGGAGATATATGTACACCTATGGCTGATTCATGCTGATATTTGGCAGAAAATAACAAAAATCTGTAAAGCAATTATCCCTCAATTAATAAATAAATAAAATCAGATTAAAAAAGAAAAGTAACTCAGACATTCACTTAACATCATAACTGCTTGCCTGAGTATAATTTACAAAAATGTATGGTGTAGCCAGAAAACTTGTTTAAAAGCTGGCAAAATTATTTCATAGGGAGATATAGCATCTATGCAAAGATAAAAGTCTTTCTGTCAAAATTTTAGTCCATCAACCAGTTAATGTCATTTTATGACAGTGATAAGACAATTTTATTATATGTTTAACTGAATTGGCCAGAAACACTGACATAATGTAACCTAATTTAAATACCTTTCTTTAGCTATTTAATAGCCTAAACAACTTTAATAGCCTTCTCTTGCCTTCTTGGATTCTACGATGGGAAGAGAAAGAAGCCTTTATTCAAGCAATTGTACAAATGTACAGTGGAGTGTAACACGTTAGTACAAACCTTACAAAGTCCTGGGTAGAATGAAGCAAAGAACTGATTAGTATTTATTTCTCTTCTTTTTTAGTATTTATATTGATTAATCACAAAATATAAGCACTTTCAGAAACCACTTTAAGTGCTTTCCCACAAGTGTGCTCAAAATAGTGCACAGAGAGTAGTACCGGGTAGAACCACCATAGACACCCACTGGAGTTCTTCTTCTGGGCATGAACTGCAATTTTTTGTTAGTTACCTACATCTTCTTGCTACTTGTCACACAAGATGAATGGAGTTAATACAGAATATAGGGTTTACGCAACTGCAATCTAGGAATTCTTCCTCAGATCTCATTTTATATGCAACCCCCCTCTTTGAACTAATGTATAATAGACCCTCAAATCCTATGTTACAGTGATTCCATCTCATGATAAGAATTATCTTTTGTAATGAAAACACTTTATCATTTTAGAAGTACTATTGCATAAATTATTTCTGTTTATACTACAATTTCTTAAAGTATTTTACATGCAATAAATATTAATAAATGTTTCTCAAACATAATCTTTACAACTATTAAATTTCCATCACATCAATTTTTAATAAAAAGCATAAACTGAGATTGTTATTCTTTCTCTTATCCTGTTTCTTTGCCTTCTTTTCACGGAGTGCTTTAGCAACCCTTCTGGCCATTTTTGCTCTCAATCCTCATACACATTTATGAGCTTAGCATTTCTGTTCTCCCTGAGAGTAATGGCCAAGATTGTGATTCCTTTTGATTTTTTTTCCTATGAGATCTCATATACCTATATGTGTGTGCTTGGTCACTTCAGTTGTGTCTGACAATTTGTGAAACCATGGACTGTAACCCACCAGGCTCCTCTGTCCATGGGATTTCCCAGGCAAGAATACCTGAGTTGGTTGCCATGCCATCCTGCAGGAGATCTTCCTGACCCAGGGATCGAACCTGTGTCTCTTACATCACCTGCATTGGCAGGAGGGTCCTTAACCACTAGCGCCACCTGGGAAGCCCCATATACCATATGTACCTTACCTTATCTTTTTCATTATTGTCTTGGCCAACTAGCTCCCAAAGACTTCTCACAGGCCACATTCATAAGGGTCCTTGAAACTGGATCTCTTCCTTTCTACTCTGTCCCACTTCTCTTACCCTGACACTAATCCACACTAGACTGAATGTTATCTTTATTGACCAAACCTTCTCAGTATTTATTGATTCCCATTTTTTAATTTTGTGAATTTTTTTCTCAAATCTCTCATGCAAAATCTCTTCTCCAGAGGGATGATGGGTATAAGGAGGGGGAAATATCAAGAATGACTGTCAGGTGTTAGGGCTAAGGTTAGTTATGTCATACTGAGACAGGGAAATGGTATGCAAATGTTTTTTGATTGAGTCGACTTATTGGCCTGGAGTCCTGGAGAGAGGCCTATGTGAGTGTGTGTGTGTGCGAAGTCACTTCAGTTATGTCTGACCCTTTGTGACCCCGTAGACTGTAGACTGCCAGGCTCCTCTGCCTATAGGATTTCCCAGGCATGAATACTGGAGTGGGTTGCCATTTCCTTCTCCAGGGGATCTTCCCAACTCAGGGATTGAACTCGCATCTCTTACAGCTCCTGCATTGGCAGGTGGGTTCTTTACCACTAGTGCCATCTGGAAAGCCCAGAGAGAGGCCTAAGCTACTGATTAAAAAAAATTGGAAGGGATGAAGAGAGGAGCTGGAACTTAGAGTATATAAAGAAATAATTTGGCAGGTGGGGGACATGGTTATCTAAAAGGTGCTCTTTTCCACTGAGAAAAGTGCAGAAGAGAAAAGGATATTTTTTGATCCAGAAATTTTGTAGCTATGGGGATAAAAATGCATAAACCTGTGCTCAGTACCTAGCTGTCACTCAATAAATGGTAGCTGCATCATCAAAAAGACAGGATAGCAAGTGTTAGTGAAGATGTACAGAAAAGGGAACCCTTGTGAGCCAGTGGTGGGGATGTAAGTCAGTACAGCCACTATGGAAAACAGCATGGACGGTCCTCAAAAAATTAAAAATAGAACCACCATGTGATCATGCAATCCCACCCCTGGGTATATATTCAAAAGAAATAAAACTGGGATGCTAAAGAAATATCTGCACTCCCATGTTTATTGCAACAATAGCCAAGACATGGAAACAACCTAAGTGAACACCAGTGGATCAATGGATAAATATATGATATATATAATATATAAAATATCATATATTGCTTGTGTGCTAAGTCGCTTCAGTCATATCTGACTCTTTGCAACCCTATGGACTGTAGCCTGCCAGGCTTCTCTGTCCATGGGATTCTCCAGGCAAGAATACTGGAGTGAGTTGCCATTTTCTTCTCCAGGGGATCTTCCTGACCCAGTGGTTAAACCCGCATCTCTTACATCTCCTGCATCAGCAGGTGAGTTCTTTACCACTAGTGCCACATGGGAAGTATATGAGATATATGAATATTATTCAGCTATGAGGAAAAAGGAAATCCTTCTGTTTGTGACAAGATGGAAGAATCTTGAGGGCATTATGTACTCAGTCAGTCAGTTGTATCCAACTATTTGTGACCACATGGGCTGTAGCTGCCAGGTTCCTTTGTCCCTGGGATTTCTCAGGCAAGAATACTGGCGTGGGGGTGCCATTTCCTATGCCAGTAGAGTGCATTATGCTAAGTGAAATGAGTCAAATAGAGAAAGACAAATACTGTGTGATCTCACTTACATGTGGAATCTTAAAAACCTGAACTCATAGAAAAAGAGAGTAGAATAGTGGATACTAGGGGCTGGGGTGCAGTGGAGGAAGTGGGGAGATGTTGGTCAAAGTCTACAGATTTCTGGTTATAAGATGAAGAAGTTCTGGGGATCTAAAGCTCAGCATGGTGATTATAGTTAACAATACTGTACTATATACTTGAAAGTTGCTAAGAGGTCGAATCTTAAGTGTTCTCACAACAAAAAAGAAAGATAATTGCTTTTGAACTGTGGTGTTGGAGAAGACTCTTGAGAGTCCCTTGGACTGCAAGAAGGTCCAACCAGTCCATCCTAAAGGAGATCAGTCCTGGGTGTTCATTGGAAGGACTGATCCTAAAGCTGAAATTCCAATACTTTGGCCACCTCATGTGAAAAGTTGACTCATTGGAAAAGACCCTGATGCTAGGAGGGATTGGGGGCAGGAGGAGAAGGGGACAACAGAGGATGAGATGGCTGGATGGCATCACCGACTCGATGGACATGAATTTGAGTGAACTCCGGGAGTTAGTGATGGACAGCAAGGCCTGGCGTGCTGTGATTCATGGGGTCGCAAAGAGTCAGACACGACTGAGCGACTGAACTGAACTGAACTGAATTATATATGCCATGATCGAGGTGTCAGCTAACAATATGATAGTAATAATATTGCAATGTATATGTGTATCAACACACTGTATACCTTAAACTTACACAATGTTAATGTAAAGCTGGTAAATTAAACAGAGAAATTAGCCACTTCTCCCTGCCTATACAATGCCTTTGCCAGACTCTGCTGCCCCCTCTGGGACTGGCTTCAAGTGACAGCCTGTTCTTGCCTTTTTTTTTTTTAACTGAAAGTATACCAGACAAACTGTCACTGTAGTCAGATGACTTTCCAAATACTGCCATGTAAGTCATTGTATTGTAGTTTACTTCACCAATGCATAAAAGCTTCCATATTAAACTAAGCAAGTAACTGTTGTCTTCTGATTGCTCCCCAGCTCACTGTACCTCAAATGCTAAATAAAGGTTGTTGCCTTGTGGCTTCATTATGTTTCTATTTTGTCTTTTTTATGTCCCCAAATGCAGGAATTAATATCTCACTTGTAGACACTGAAGTCCTGTGGACAGGGGATCTTTCCTGCTTCTAGTCCCATTATTTTTTAAAATGTATTTATTTTAATTGGAGGATAATTACTTTACAATATTGTGATGGTTTCTGCCATACATCAACATGAATCAGCCACAGGTATACATGTGTTCCCCCATCCTGAACTCCCCTCCCACCTCCCTCTCCACCCTATCCCTCTGGGTTGTCCCAGTCCAGAGATAAATCCATGCACCTATGGACACCCTGTCTTTGACAAAGGAGGCAAAAATATACAATGGGGAAAAGACAATCTCTTCAACTAGTCCCACTATTAAGTCAGCTCTCCCTAGTCACGTCAATGGTGGAGGCTGTGTCTCAAATGAGCCCATATTTGGCCAGCCAACGAAACCACACTACAGAGAGAGTGCTTGTCAGACCACGTGTTTAACTGTTGCCATGTCGTCTGCATGAATGCATCTCATGTCTTTACACATGTTATATGAAGATATGTCACTTTCTCAAATTTAGAAAATACATTATATTTTATGTTATCCTGAACCCAGAGCTCCCTAGTTACACTGTACAGTGGATAGAGAGGACATGCTAATCTTTTCGGTGGTGTTCCAGTTTTAATATAGGTTCTGCTGGGCTGAGCACAAACTACATATAATGCACGGGGGCCAGCTGCTTCTTTAAATCTAAACACAAAACCACTCTCCCACTCCTATGAATTCCACTTATAACTCATGTTCTACTCACAAACCCCCTCAAATTCCATCACTAAAGTAAACCTCTTGTAAGCAAAATCTTAGAGGTCAAGGTCCCTTAAACTTCCGTATGTACAGCGTCTGTATGCAGCCTCTCTATGTGCGAGATGGTGTGCTAGAAAAATTGAAAACCCAAGAACATGTTTGAGGGGCTGCTTTAATGACTTCCAGTTATTAGCACAGAAGAAGATGTCCAGGATAACATGGGAAATTTAAAAACTTCTGTGGAGAACAAAGAGGCGCCTTCACTTAAATTCTAACTAGCATGTGTATAGTCTTGTGTACTCGGTATAGGAGCAGCTGTCACTGAGGCCACACCTGCCACTCAGTGCCTGCAGGGACTGCCCTCCAAATAACCCCGGGTAGGTGGCTATGCCTCTGATTACACCCTGTGAACCAAAGTCCCAGAAATCACACTACGAAGAGTCCCTCCTCAAATGACATCATTCATGAATGCAACCGAAACCGTTACAATTTTTTCTATTAATAAGTAAACCCAATAAGGCCACTTTAACTGAGACAGTTTGAAACTGAGGTCATCTTCTCAGGAATTTGTTATGAAGTTGCTAACGGGGATCAATTTCCCAGGGCTGAAGTGAATTTTGCTGTTGTAACTTGAGTTGAGGCACACAGGACAGCTGGTGGTCTACCAAAAGGAAGGAGAAGCATGCTCAATAGAATAAAAGCAGCTGTGAGGTTCCCAAACATGGAGTCTACTACATCTGGCACTGGCTGGATTTTCACACTCTCTGGAAATTTTCCAGGCTACTGTCTTCTGGTTTCATGGTCAACAGTGTTGAGTCTCCTGGAAATGGCTTCTCCAATCTTTGGAACACACAATTTCCATTCATATACAGGGTAGTTGATTACAGTTGTAAACAGGTTCTACAAGAAATATACTTATGGGCAAAGTTTTCAGAGATCCTCTTACAAAAAGATCTCCAACTCTTCTCCGTTGGAGACACTTGTCTCCACTTTGTAAACAAGACAGTTTATCATAAGCTAGGTTGGAGAAGAAGGTAAGCAGAATCTATAGTTGCTGGAATGCCTCAGCCACAGCAAAGGTTCTACCATTCTTTGGGAGGTTTTTCAGGTGAAACTTCAGGATGAATAAATTAAGCATGAATTTTTTAATGCTCTTGAAGGGGAGAGGTGGTTAGGAGGGTGGCTATCATTTTGGCAACCTGGGATAAGCAAAGTAAACCACCAAAATAGTTACTTGGCACTATGTATTAATATTTGTATGCATCAGTGATTTTCTAATTCAGCTACTAGAATCTTAGCGATCTCAAATTGCCCATCAGGGTCCTCTTAGGAAAAGGTTATACAGGGGACCAAAGTAAGGAGAACTCAAGATACCAAATATGACTCTCTAGAGCTGTGTTGTCAAATATGATAACCATCAGTCACAGGTGGCTGTAAGCTTCCCTGGTGGCTCAGATGGTAAAGAATATGCTGTGCCTGCAATGTGGGAGACCTGAGTTCGATCCCTGGGTTGGGAAGATCTCCTGGAAGAGGGCATGGCAACCCACTCCAGTATTCTTGCCTGGAGAATCCCCATGGACAGAGGGGCCTGGTGGACTACGGTCCATGGGGTCACAAAGAGTCAGACACAACTGAGCGACTAAGCACAGTGTAGCACAATATTAAATAAAATTAAAACTTCATATCCTCAACTGCATGGCTAACAGGTATCACATGGGACAGTACAGATAAAGAACATTTTCATCATCTCATAAAGTTCTACTGAATAGCACTGCTAAAAAGTTTAAGCGGCCCTGTCTTATATATATGTGCATGCTGCTTGCTAAGTCGCTTCAGTCGTGTCTGACTCTTTGTGACCCTATGGACTGTAGCCTGCCGGGCTCCTCTGTCCATGGAATTCTCTAGGCAAGAATACTGGAGTGAGTTGCCATGCCCTCCTCATTATATAAAGATATAGTGTATATTTATAATTATAATTTAAACAATCATATTTATACATGAGTGTGATATATAGGTATATTTATATATATTATATATTCCATACACATATAAATATATAGAGAGAGACAAGAGACAGAGAGAGACTGAGAGAGATATATGTTGATATAAAGCTTTGCCCACTTGGCCATGCTCATCCAGGAATGGCCCCTCTAACATGCCCAACCCCATCTGACCAGTATTATCTCTTATGTGTTAGTCTGTAGTAGATGGTTTCAGAGAATTCATGTGACTGCACCTGTAGTATGGTATTGATATAAGACCAATCCTAGATAAATAATGTAATGCTGAAGAACAGTAATTGACAGCTATCTCCTGTTGATGGAGGAAGAAAAACATGTTCATACCAGGTCATACTTTCCCCTCAGTGTGGACATGAATTTTTTGTAATCTGAACAAAATAAGAAACTATTCAGGTAGGGATTACTGGACTTACTTAGTTCTCAATGTAATCACACTGAAAGAAGGACTACCATCTTCAGGTCTCATCTCATTCCTGCATAATCCCTCTATATTTCAAAACTCTTTACCACAACACACAGCACTAACCCACCATGGTCCTGTGGTCTTATAATCTGACTCAAAGATTTGGGAGCTAAAGTTAATCTTGTCTCCAGTTTGATGCTCCTTTGAAACTGCTTTCTGGCCTGCCAGACACAGGCTCATGAACTACATAAATTCCATAATATCCTACCCGGGCCTGCGTGGTGGGCTTCTTGTAAACTGCTCTGCACTTGGATCCTTCTCTGTTGGGGCAAAAGGAGGGGAAAGGTAAAGTCTAAACTTTTAGGATTGATATAAGTCTCTATGATTCATATTATTTCTCTTGCTAGAGATGGAATATATTTTCTTTTAATCATGCTCCACAAATATATTTTTGCTAGACCTCCAGAGAATTAGTTCAGTTCAGTTCAGTTCAGTTCAGTCCCTCAGTCGTGTCTGACTCTTTGCGACCCCATGGACTGCAGCCCGCTAGGCCTCCCTGTCCATCACCAACTCCCAGAGTTTACTCAAACTCACGCCCATTGAGTCGGTGATGCATAGAACTGAATTAATTATCATTTTCAGCTCATGATCCTTCATCCTCACTAGTTCATGAATTAATTTTTACTTACATATCTATTTATATATCTACTTATAACTAAATACCAGTAAAACTAAAATCCAAACCAGAACTAGAATTTTAACAGTAATTTATATCTGTGTTCGTCTCTCTTATCCAGTCCTCCTATCTGCCACCACTCAGGGCCACCACAAGTCCAACAATTAGAGCTTTTATGCAAATTAGAGAAAGATGCCCTTTTCCTACACACATTTTTTAGTTAAAATATCATTTATTTATCAAAAATAAAAACATGACTGGGTTCAGCACAAATTATATAAAAATTATTTCAAATAATTGAGTAAAAATTAGAAAATCAGAAGTGATTTAAAGTTTTAATTATGTTGTTGTTCAGTCACTGTGTCTGACTCTTTGCAACCCCATGGACTGCAGCACAGCAGGTCCCCCTGTCTTTCACTGTCTCCTGAAGTTTGCTCAAATTCATGTCCATTGAGTTGGTGATGTTATTGGAAAATCAAATTCTTTATGATATAGTTTCTTTTAAAAATAGCTACATGTCTTGCCTTCAAGAAACTGAATAGCATATGAGAATTTGAAAGCTTATTTACTCCAATATTGTGTTTTCAACAGAAGTGGCCAATAGATTTTATAATCTTTCTTATGATATTGTATTCCTTAAGTAATTTGAAATAAATTTTAATTTTGAGGTGCTACAATTCTTTGCTGATGACCAATATTGGAAAAATAAAATATATCCAGAGAGCCACAAAAATATTTTAAAATGTATAGGCCAATCACACTTGGTATGAAAATATGAGAGTTAGTTCCTTACACAGTGATCAAGCAATATCACATCCCTTACAATATCAATTGGTCAATTTAAACTATAATTGTTTTACATAATTTCAATAGTTCACAGTCTTCATAATTCATCAAATCACTAGTCATCTGGGACATTGAAAAGGCCATAATATTATCATGTTATTGTACATCTTTGTGTTAAAGATGTCATTTTGTATCCAATTTAGAAAAGCAGAAATTGA
Source organism: Moschus berezovskii (assembly GCF_049115385.1). Lineage (NCBI taxonomy): Eukaryota > Metazoa > Chordata > Mammalia > Artiodactyla > Moschidae > Moschus > Moschus berezovskii. The sequence goes on along the minus strand of NC_142488.1, from coordinate 125,675,193 downwards.
TTTTGACATTTACTTTTGGATTATAAATGGGATGATTGCAGAATCTGTGGTCAAAATTAGGCCTCTTCCTTCTTTTCTGATATTTCTTTCATTGGAGAAGTTGGCATCTGTGTTAAGAGACTCTGCAATTTGTTTGGCATCAAACCTATAATTTCATAAAACTATCCTGTTGTTTGCTTCAAATAGTTTCTTACTTCATTTAATGCTTTCAAGGGAATACACACATAAATTTTATTCCTTTATCGTTTTCATGTAACATTAATTTTACTTAAAACACCACATCAAATTATTACCAAGAAAATAAACTTAAGCACAGATATTATTTGAAATTATACACTGGACTTAAATTCTAGAGTCTATATCTTGTTTACAAGTTTTTAGTTTAGACGTATAGGTTATTTTAGTTGTTATTAGTTAAAAAAGGTCTTCCAATTTTCAAACTTGACTCTCAACTGTAACTTTCAATAGAACAATATGTATCCAACACATTATTTTAAAAAACAAATTTGCTTCCAACTGTAGAAAAAATGTTATCTACAGATACTGATTTTGTTAGAATAAGAGCATTTACCACAATATGTAGATAATAATTATAATATATATACAAATGACCTTTCTTTGGAACAAACAATTTTATAATAAAAGTAAGAAAAATTCAAAATGAGTGATTTCCCTTTGATTCAATCTTCTAATGCAGGACAGAAAGGTAAAAATCTACTTCAGATTAATAGCTCTGAATGCTTTACCCTACAGTTTATGTTTATCATTGATTGGGGTGAGCTGATTAAGAGGCAATGATGCAGCAGTTAGGCGACATGCACATCTGGACTACCTATTCACATAGCTGATTCGTAATTTCTGGACCCTCTTGGGCCCCGTACAAATGGATTACTTTATTGTACAGAAGATTAAATGCCTAGTTGCTATGACTACTCAGACTCATAACATGTTGAATCTAGATCATTAGATGCCCAGTTCATAATGCACATCTAGTTTGCAAAGGCTCTTGATATCTTGTGCCCAGTCTCAATCAGGGTCCAGTAACATATCAGAAATTCTTTTTGAACAGAGTATTTCTCAGTTATGGACAGCATGGTCTTGCTCCATGGCCCTCGAGACCTGTACTGTTGCTCTCCTACTGGGGCCAAATTAAGTGGTGTCTTTCTCTCTTGGTGGTAGGAGGTACAAGATGTAACAATTTGTACTCTTCCTTAGGAAAAATATCCCAGCAGTTTCTAGACAATCCTATAGCTTCATCAGTATAATTCGAATCTTTATGGGGTTTATCTCTCACCTTTTGGCATCCAAATGTCTTACTTAGTTGTCTAGGCATATTGCCACCCTAGTTCATCCAGTCAAATCTGTAAGATGTGGATAAGAATAACTTCTCAGGAATTTTGAGATATTCAAGGTTCCTACAATACAGTGTTAGTGGCTCAGTTGTGTCCAACTCTGCGAACCCATGGACTATAGCCCACCAGGCTCCTCTATCCATGGGATTCTCCAGGCAAGAATACTGGAGTGGGTTGCCATTTCCTTCTCCAGGGGATCTTCCCAACCCAGGGGTCAAACCTGGGTCTCCTGCATTACAAGCAGATTCTTTACCATCTGAGCCAGCTGGGAAGCCCCAGTTGGGGTTCCTAGAGACTATGTCAGTGAGCATGAGTTAACATAGTGCTGAGGCAAGAGAGTATTTCAAACTGCTGTCTTTACCATGAAAATATAAATTGCTTTCAGTTCTCACTGATGTATATCAAGATGAAAGCATTCTTTCAAATCAATAGCTGTACACTAAGTGCTAGAAACTAGGTTGATCTGCTTTCTTAGAGATATTATTATTATACATCAAACACTGCAACTGCAATCAGGTATTTCATTAAGTTTAGTCATCACTGTTGTCGGCCATCAACCACCTGGTTTTATAGAGACGATGTAAGAACACTGAGAGAATAAATCACATCTTTTAAATCTTTGATGGTAATACCAATTTCTGTAGTGTCTCTGGGAATGGAATAGATTTCTGATTTAAATTTCTGGCAGGGGAAGGTTGAGGGGTTCTTACTTGGTCCTTCCTACTGCAGTAATCCTTAGCACACAGGTCAGAGAAACAATGGGAGGGGTCTTCTAGCATCGAAGAATGTGTATCTCAATTATATATTCAGACACCAGAGAAAGAGTCCTAGTGTAAGTGTGCAGACCCACTTACCCGCTATGAGATGGACTTGGGCCAAAACTCCCTTTCTTATGTGGATTCAGAGAGCATCTGCTCTAATCAGATGCTCATGATGATGGTTTAGGTCCTCTGTGATCAAGGTCAGCTCAAACTCTATATATATCAGTTCTAGATACTGAATATCTCCTTTTACCCAGGGTACAACTCTGCTGGAAAGTGGCCAAAGGCCTCTTTGGGGAAACATCAAAGGAACATTCACTGTTGATATCTGAGGGTACCAGCATCATCTTGAATCAATAGGTCTAAGAACTGACTTAAATCTGGAAATGGTGTGAGGGAGGGTGAGCTTCCATCGTGGTATCTGACATCAACCTACTGATCACAAACTTTCCATTTTTGTAATCAAATTCAGCAACAGGCTGGCTGGCTCCCAATTTAGGAACACCGTGATCTATTTCAATCGCCATGGATTTCTGTGCATCAAGGCACTATGATTACCATTCCATCTTCTCTACCTATTGTATTAATAATGATTGGTGGCTCAGAGTTATTATCTGGCTTCTGTAATTTCAGAATGTCATTGTACACATTAATACTGTAGAGCCCATTTCAATGGTAGAATCTCTAACTACCAACTCCAGTCTACAGACAGAAACCATCACTGAGCTAAAAGATACTAGTGTCTCTGTCACTAGTTCACCCTCTGTTAAAGAAGTGGTCTCTGGCTCTCCTAGGGTACAAAGTCAGTTAGCAAATTTTCAAGTCTTACATTGTAAGTCCATTCCATCCCCTTGAGTATTCCAAGAAAGTTTGGGTATCTATACTTTGGTTACTGTAGGTCATTGACATGACCGGGCTTCAAAGAACTATCCATGTAAATATTAGGACCAGCTCTACATAACCTTGCCAAAACATTAAATTTGAATTCACAAATAAAGTACACTAAAGGAATGTGGCAACCACATGCCCCATTGTGATATGCGATTTGGACTCTGTGGGAGAAGGCAAGGGTGGGATGATTTGAGAGAATAGCATAGAAACATGTATATTACCATATGTAAAATAGATGACCAGTGCAAGTTCAATGCATGAAGCAGGGCACTCAAAGCCAGTGCTCTGGGACAACCCAGAGGGATGGGGTGGGGAGGGAGATGGGAGGGGTTTCAGGATGGGGGGACACATGTGTAGTGGTGGTTGATTCATATTGATGGATAGCAAAAACCATCACAATATTGTAATCATCCCCCAATTTAAAAAAGGACACCATTAGGACAATTGGTATACTTTGTTTCTTGTTTTAAAAATTTTTTATTTTATATTGGAATACAGTTGATTAACAATGGTGTGTTCATTTCAGGTATACAGCATAGTAACTTTGAATAAAGTTAATTATATTAGCTAAAAATAGTGCATTACTGTTCATTTCTTCACTTTGATAATTTACTGAAGTTGTATGAGAATGTTTTTGATTTTAGGAAATATACACTGAAGTATTTAGGGTTAAAGGGCAAAATATCTCTAGTGAGTGTGTGTGTGCGCGCGCTTAGTTGTGTTCAACTCTTTGCAACCCCATGGACTGTAGCTCACCAGGCTCCTGTGTCCATGAGATTTCCCAGGCAAGAATACTGGAATGGGTTGCCATTTCCTTCTTAAGGGGATTTTCCTGACCCAGGGTTCAAACCCACATCTCCGTGCATCTCCTGCACTGATAGGCAGGTTCTTTACCCACTGAGCTACCAGGGAAGTCCCCAAATAGCTCTAGCTTACTTTTACTCTCAAATATTTCAGAACTAAATAGTACGTATATATGTGTGATGGGGAGAAGGGAAAGGAGGGAAGGAAGAAGAAAAGGAACGAAGGAAGGAAATGGGGGGCAGGCATAAAGTATAAGTGGGAAAATATTAACATTGGGGGAAATTAAGGTTCTTTGTACAATTTTTCAACCAAAGGTCTCTTCTGTCAAGATGCACTATGTAGTTGTTTCTTCTATGCATTCTTGCCAACTCCCCAGAAATCTACCTGGGAAAGTGGGTACATGCTTTCTATATTAGTTTTCCAGAGTTGCAGTAACAAAGTAATAAGAACTAGATGGGCAAAACAGCAGAAATTTATTCTCTCATAGTTCTGGGGGCTAGAAGCCAAAAATCAAGGTGCCATCAGTACTATGCTCCCTCCAAAGTCTCTAGGGAAGAATCCTTTCTTACCGCTTCTATCTATTGGTGGTACCCAGAAATATTTGGTATTCCTTGGCTTAGAGGTGTACTGTGCCAATCTCTGCCTCCGTATTCCATGGCCTTCTCACATGTGTAGCTCTGATTCTGTGTCCAAACTTCCCGCGTCTTAGAATGACACCTAATCCAGAATGACCTCATCCTACCTTTATTACATCTGAAAAGACCCAATTTTCTTTTCTTTTTTAAAAATTTATTTATTTTAATTTTTTGACTGTATATTTTCTTTTTTTTTTTTTTAGTTTATTCAATTTAATTGGAGGCTAATTACTTTACAATATTGTAGTGGTTTTTGCCATACATTTACATGAATCAACCATGGGTGTACATGTGTTCCCCATCCTGAAACCCCTCCCACCTCCCTCTCCATCCAATCCCTTAGGGTCATCCCAGTGCACCAGCCCTGAACACCCTGTCTCATGCATCGAACCTGGACTGGTGATCTATTTCACATATGGTAATATACATGTTTCAATGCTATTATCTCAAATCATCCCACCCTCACCTCTCCCACAGAGTCCAGAAGTCTGTTCTTTACATCTGTGTCTCTTTTGCTGTCTCGCATATAGGGTCATCATTATCATATTTCTAAATTCCATATACTGTATTGGTGTTTTTCTTTCTAACTTACTTCACTCTGTATAATAGGCTTCAGTTTCATCCACCTCGTTAGAACTGATTCAAATGCATTCTTTTTAATGGCTGAGCAATATTCCATTGTGTATATGTACCACAACTTTCTTATCCATTCGTCTGCTGATGGACATCTAGGTTGCTTCCATGTCCTGGCTATTGCAAACAGTGCTGCGATGAACATTGGGGTACACGGGTCTCTTTCAATTCTGATTTCCTCAGTGTGTATGCCCAGCAGTGGGACTGCTGGGTCATATGGCAGTTCTATTTCCAGTTTTTTAAGGAATCTGCACACCATTCTCCATAGCGGCTGTACTAGTTTGCGTTCCCACCAACAGTGTAAGAGGGTTCCCTTTTCTCCACAGCCTCTCCAGCATTTACTGTTTGTAGAATTTTTGATAGCAGCCATTCTGACCAGTGTGAGGTGGTCATTGTGGTTTTGATTTGCATTTCTCTGACAATGAGTGATGTCGAGGATCTTTTCATGTGTTTGTTAGCCATCTGCATGTCTTCTTTGGAGAAATGTCTGTTTAGTTCTTTGGCCCATTTTTTGGTTGGGTCGTTTATTTTTTCTGGAATTGAGCTGCAGGAGCTGCTTGTATATTATTTTTGAGATTAATTCTTTGTCAGTTGCTTCGTTTGCTATCATTTTCTCCCATTCTGAAGGCTGTCTTTTCACCTTGCTTATAGTTTCCTTCATTGTGCAAGAGCTTTTAAGTTTAATTAGGTCCCATTTGTTTATTTTTGCTTTTATTTCCATTATTCTGGGAGGTGGGACATAGAGGATCCTGCTGTGATTTATGTCAGAGAGTGTTTTGCCTATGTTTTCCTCTAGGAGTTTTATAGTTTCTGGTCTTACATTTAAATCTTTAATCCATTTTGAGTTTATTTTTGTGTATGGTGTTAGAAAGTGTTCTAGTTTCATTCTTTTACAAGTGGTTGACCAGTTTTCCCATCACCACTTGTTAAAGAGATTGTCTTTTCTCCTTTGTATATTCTTGCCTCCTTTGTCCATAGGTGTGTGGATTTATCTCTGGGCTTTCTATCTTGTTCCATTGATCTATTTTTCTGTCTTTGTGCCAGTACCATACTGAAAGACCCGATTTTCAAACAAGATTACATTCACAGTTTCTGGGTGAACATGAATTTGAGGGAAGTGCTTTTCAACCTAGTACAGCCTGCCCCCTGGTCCCCACAAAATTCATGTCCTTTCCATGTGCAAAATACCTTAACCCTCCTTCCAACATCTCCAAAAGTCTTAACCCATTCTGGCATTAACTATAAATCTAAAATCTCATCTGAATATCATCAGCTTATAAAAATTCCAGCTCTCATCACCTAAATCAAGTATGGGTGAGATATTGTATCTAGTTCATCCTGAGACAAAATCCCTCTCTGTCCACAGACCTGTGAAACTAGAAAAGAAGTTATCTGCTTTCAAAATACAATGATTGGACACCCACAGGACAGATATTCCCATTCTGAAAGGGAGAAAATAGAATCAATAAAGGGATTACTGATCTAAAGCAAGTTCATAACACAGTGGGATTCAAGGCTTGAGAGTAAACCTCTATGGCTCAATGCTCCTTCATCTGGACCCGCTGAGGTTGTGGCCTTGTCTTCTCTGGCCTTGATATCCATGCTCTGCTTCAAAGTAATTCTTCCTTAATTTATCAGTCCAGGCTAGCAGAGAGTAATCATAATCACATCATAAAGGGTTACTATGAAAATTAAATGGGATAGTGTATGTACTTAGTATAATGCCTAGCTGGGTAATCCCATGGACAGAAGAGCCTGGCGGGCCACAGTTCACGGGGTCGCAAAAAAGTCATACGTGACTTTGCTACTAAACAACAAATAGTCATTACCCAATACTGATTTATCTCATCCCTCACCTATCCAACCAAATTAGTAAGGGGACGTTTCTGTCTTTTGGATGCCAGCAGCAACTGTGGCATTTCAGTAACTCTGGAAGCTCTTCAACTCTTCCACCACCACCCTGGCCCACTGTAATCTACTTTATCCTTACTGAATGGAGAGAGATAACCTCCAATGCAACACAGTGAGTCATCGTTTTGTGCAAAAGAATCCCTGGGAAACATATCTGGGCCTGAGTGCATGCTTATTATGGAAGCTGTTTGTGGTTGAAATAGATGCAGGCAGGAATTGCTCACACAACATATGGCAATATTAAAAGCTTGGAGGAACCATCTTGTCTCATTACTATGACTGTGGCACTTGATTTTTGAGGATCAGCTGTGAAACAAGGATTTTTACCTTTGGGTTTTTAGGGATCCATACTAACCCAGATAGAAGGTTTCTTGTTTTAATGCTCATCTCAGAATTACATCCACAAACAGAAAGTCAAATGACATACTTCTAGACAGTGGACTAGCACTGAACATCTACTCAATTTTCACTTTTAGCAAAGCCAGAGTTTTCTTTTTGGACATGGGACAGCAGAAAGGTTCTATCTATTGAGCATAGGACAGCAGAAAAGTTCTTCTACCAGGTATTCTCTTCCTACTTGCCTAATATTTTGGGGACTCAGAAAGACATACTGACTGTATGGCCCATGGCAGAAAGACTAGGTAAATCTCTGGACTCAGCTTCTTTAAGACACCATGAGATCATGGATTGAAATGATGTATTTATCCAGGGCTTCAAATGATAGCTTAGCCAAAGAGAGAACCCAAGTCATGATTAAGAGGGAAGCTATAGTGGACACTGATATATCCCTACGATACTCAGTCCCCAGTCTTCCAGAAATATAATCTCATCTTTTGCTTGATGATATACTTTGCCCAACTTTCAATCCATTTGATTTGGTTGGAACTGACCTCCACTCTCAGCTCCAGGAGTAGACTTTATTTGGCCAAAGCAAATAAGCACATCCCTGGCCATAGTGATTATCTTAGGAATTGCCATGTGATTAAATCAGAACCAATGAGAAGTCATGAGTCCTTTACTGAGGTTTCTGAGAAGTAGAAGTACTTTCCTGTTCCATTGATTTTGGCTTTATGAGAATATTAAATTCGGGGCTGCTTCTGTCATCTTGTTATCAAGAAAGGAGTCAACCTGGAAAAACTAGCAGAGAGAAAAAGTAATGCCAAGATATTCATAGAAACTGGCCCTAATATTATCACTTGAGCCTCTGTAACAAGTTACAATTGAAAACATTATCCCAATAAGTTCCTCCTTTCTTGTTTACATCATCTATGTTTGTAGTCAAATGAATCTTGATACAGAAGCCAAAGATTAAAGCTAGAAAAATAGCGGAAGTGAAAGTGTTAGTCACTCAGTCTTTTCCAATTCTTTGCGACCCCATGGACTGTAGCCTGCCAGACTCCTCTGTCCATGGAATTCTCCAGGGAAGAATACTGGAGTGGGTTGCCTTTCCTTCTCCAGGGGATCGTCCTGACCCAGAGATCGAACCTGGGTCTCCTACAATTGCAGTTGGAGTCTTTACTGTCTGAACCACTAGGGAAGCCACCAGAAAAATAGTATGAAGTGGTAAATCTCAGAGTTGAGTAAAACTATAAATGGGAAAGAGCACCCTAAAAAAATCAGAGCACAAACTAGGGGCTCCATTAATAGGAAAAGTGTGTGGAAATACAAGATGGTGCCTGGTTGCTATAGGGGGGTTGAATGGTGTCCTCTCAAAATATATGTCCATCTCAATCTCAGAATGTAATTTACTTAGAATTTGTAGATGTAATGAAAGTAAGGATTTTGACATGAGATCATCTTGGATTATGGTGGGCCCTAAATCTAATGATAAGTGTCAAAATAAACAAAAAGGGAGACACAGAGGGAGACAGAGAGAAGACCATGTGAATATGGCAGTGGAGATTGGGGTTATGCTGCCACAAGCTAAGGAATGCCTGGAACCACTAGAAACTGGAAGAGGCAAAAAAGGATTCTCTCATAGGGTCTCTGGAGGGAATGTGGTTTTGCTGTCACTTTGACTTCAGAATTCTAGCCAAACCAGAACTGTGAGAGAGTAAATCTGTGTTTTTCTAAGCCACCAATTTTGTGGTAATTTGTTACAGCATCTCGTGATGCAGATGCTATGGAAGACAGATGCAAGATATAAAATATGTTATGAGGAGAATATCTATCATTGCCGGAAAAATGCCAAGACTGTGCAAATGAAACATGTTGGAGATAAAAACTGGATTGACCTCTAAGAGGAATGGGGAAGGGGTACAGTGACCTCTTGGGTCACCCCATTCTGTTTCTGATTAAAATATGAGAATGCTAAAAGTCTTGGTAAGCTTAGCCACTATTTTGAAAGGACCACAGTGGTGGTATTGTACCATAGGTTCATGGGTATAGCTCTTCTCCTCTGGGAGTACAGCTGTGTATGATCTTCTTCAGATAAGATCATATCTTCTACCATGTTTGTTTACCAGTTATATAGGAATTGACTGAATCAGGCTCTGGGGTAGAGGTTTCTGGAGTCAGAGTCTTGTTAGGACAAGACCAAGCCCCATCATAATGTTAAATTCATTTTATTTTATTGGTATAAAGCCATAGTAGATCAAGGTTAGGGAATTAGTCAAAGGTAAAGGACCTTGAAGACTTGCTATTTCAAAGGCCCATATAGTCTTTTACTCTTTTTAGTAAGTTGTTTACTATGGCTCTAAAAACAGAGAATTGTAGAATGAATTATTGGTAACTTTTAAATTCTGGAGGTAAGAACTAAAGTTTCTCCATTCTGAGTTCTGTCTAATGCAATATATATATATATATATATATATATATATATATATATATATACACAATATGGTAAATTGAGAGTCAGAGAGGGATCAGAGAGTATCAACTTTATTACTGAACAGGGCAAGTGCTCAATAACCCCTCAAACATATGGCTTTCTCAATAAAGCCAGATAAGGGAATGTAGCTGTATCTTGAGATCACAACAGCATATTTCTTTTACCTTGCTGAAACCAGACTTTGGGACCTGTCTGTTCAGAGAGAAGTATATGGTAAGTCCAGGCTTACAGAGTCATTTCTAAGGACCCAGATCTGCTTTACATATACAGTTACCATAATTACCAGCAAGAGCACAAACAAAAGTGTATGCGTGCATGCTTGTGTGTGTGTGTGCGTGTGTGTGTGTGTGTGTGAGAGAGAGAGAGAGATGCTGACCGAGTTTCCATATAGAGGACACATTATAGGTCCTGCATACATGGATGCAGGTAACTGCTTACACATTTACCAGTCCATGAGTAAGTCAGTTAGAATAAGGAAAGAGTAAAGAAAAAGAGAGAAAGAGTGATACTAAATCTGTTTTGGAATTATTGTTACTTTACCCATTTGTTGAGTGTGGCTCAGTAGATGTCAAGCAATCACCAATCATGCTAGCTATTCTTCCTTCATCAGGCAGAAGCAAGTAATGAATGGACAGAATAAATGGGGCAGAATTTCCTTCCCCTAAACTATCTTTGAAAGGTAGAAGAGTTGATAGAAATTCTGTGCTCCATGGCCTCGGGAATGGGAAGGAAGTGTTCGTTTACAGTACTACTCTATGGATTCCAGGAAGTGATAAACATTTCTGATTTACATGGGAGTTTCTCATTGTAGATCCTTTAGGACATATCATTTTAAGATGTCTTGACTGGGCAGAAGATAGCCAAGGAATTCCACTGGAGCACACTAAATCGTTATTTTCTCTTTATTAGCATGGGTTTATCATCACCACTTAAAAGCAATATCATAAAAACCTTAGTATTTAAATTTTCAAAGATCAATGCTCCATGAAGTTTATCCATGAAGATTAATAGTTACAAGTAGAATGATTAGATATTGTGTAGAGACCACAGTTAAACCATCCTTTATCATCAAGGAAGCACTCCATTTTTCTTGAGAGGGGAAGAGAAGATGTTGATAAGCTGGGGTCAATAAACTGGCAGAAGTCTTTGATACCTGAAGACACTATATAAATTTGGCAGGAAAACAAACACTGGGCATCAAATCAGTCACTCAGTCCCATTCATAATACAGGAAACTTTTTTCTTCATCATGTCCAAAATTACTTAGCAATCTTAGGTATAGAGTGTCATGTAAGGCAAGACTTGGTGGTAAATGAAGTAATTGCTAAAATGTGTGCCATGGGTGCAACTCAAGATAGAACAGGGTGTTCATTCTTGCCAAACAGATATATATTCAACGTCCAGGACTTTAATGATCATACAGATACCAACTGAAGCTAGAAGTTGTCTGCGCCCCACTACAGGAGTGCCTTGGTGAATTTTGTTGTTGTTTAGTTGCTAAGTTGTGTCCGACTCCATGAACGGCAGCACACCAGGCTCCTCTGTCCTTCATTATCTCCTGGAGATTGCTCAAATTCATGCCCATTGAGTAGGTCATGTTATATAACCATCACATCCTCTGCCATCCCCTTCTCCTGCCTTCAATCTTTCCCAGCATCAGGGTCTTTTCCAACGAGTTGGCTCTTCGTGTCAGGTGGCCAAAATATTGCAGCTTCAGCTTCAGCATCAGTCCTTCCAATGAATATTCAGGGTGGATTTCCTTTAGGATTGACTGGTTTGATCTTCTTGCTGTCCAAGGGACTCTCAAGCGTTTTCTCCAGCACCACAATTTGAAAGCATCAATTCTTCAGTGCTCAACCTTCTTTATGGTCCAACTCTCACATCTGTACGTGACTACTGGAAAAACCATTGCTTTGACTATATGGACTTTTGTTGGCAAAGTGATGTCTCTGCTTTTTTAATATGCTGTCTAGGTTTGTCATAGTTTTCCTTCCAAGGAGCAAGCATCTTTCAATTTCATGGCTGCAGTCACTGTCCTCAGTGATTTTGGAGCCCAAGAAAATAAAATCTGTCACTGCTTTCACATTTCCCCCCTTCTGTTTGCCAAGAAGGGATGATACTGGATGCCATGATCTTCGTTTTTTGAATGTTAACTTTTAAGTCAGCTTTTTCACTCTCCTCTTTCACATTAATCAAGAGGCTCTATAGTTCCTCTTCACTTGTTCATGTTCAATGACACAGAGAGAAAAGTCTTTCCCCTGATCATAAAATAAAAATTACTTCCCTTCAAACTGACTGAATATTTTTTTTACTTTTTTTTAACTTTATTAAATTTATTTTTTAATTGGAGGAAAATTGCTTCAGAGGGTTGTTGGTTTTTGCCGTACAACAGTGCAACTCAGCCATAATTATACATGTGTCACCTCCCTCTTGAGCCCCCTCCCCTCCCCCCACCCCACTCCTCCAGGTCATCACAGAATTCCAGGCTAGGCTCCCTGTGTAATACAGCAACTTCTCTCTAGCTGTCTATTATACACATCCTATTGTAAATATGTTGCTGCTACTGCCTCTGTTTGTCCCACTCTCTTTCCCACACTGTGTCCGCAAGTCTGTTCTCTATATCCGTATCTCCATTCCTTCCCTGTAAATAGGTTCATCGATGCCATTTTTCTAGATTCCATATATATATAAGTTAACATAGTATATTTGTTTTCCTCTTTCTGACTTACTTCATTCTGTAGAACAGGCTCTAGGTTCGTCCACCTCACTAGAACTGACTTGAATTCATTCTTTTTTATGGCTGAGTAATATTCCGTTGTATATATGTATCATATCTTCTTTATCCATTTGTCCGTCAATGGACATCTAGGTTGCTTCCATATCCTAGCTATTGTAAATAGTGCTGCTATGAACATTGGGGTACATGTGTTTTTTTCAATTACAGTTTTCTCAGGGTATATGCCCAGTAGTGGGATTGCTGGGTCATATGTTAGTTTTATTCCTAGTTTTTATTTTATTTTTTTAATTTGGTCATTTGTATAAAGAATTTTAATCATTATTGGATAATGTGTTTATTTATTTATTTTTTTAAATTTATTTTTTTAGATTATTTTATTTTATTTTTTCAAAAACAATTTTAGGAATCTTTATTTAAAAACAACCTTATCTTAAAATGGAGTAACTTTGGTTTTACGAGCAGCAAGCAAAGTACAGAAGCAAAAATGCATTACAGGAGCATTAAGTTCTACATTAGGTCACAGCGTCTAATCTGAAATCACACCCATAATATCATTTTTCAGGATATCTGGGAAATAGTTATTTCCCAGGATGTCTGAACCATAGCTACTCTATTTTGACTTTTAATTGTAAAAAAAAAAAAATTTTTTTTAATAGCCAAAGCAGATTTCACCATTAATGATGTCAGTGTTTTTCTAGGTATGAGAAGATGCAAGAATTGGAACTCATAAAACCTTTTTCTGAAAAGATCTAACTATCTGAAGGCCTGTTCTGCCAGTTTTATTTTTTTCAGAGCACAGAGTGCCTCATTCCTGACTTTCACCCTGAACTTCTTTCAGGGGGTGTTGAAGGTCAGCAGCTTGCAATGGTCATGATGTAATCTTTGTAGAGGCAGCTGGCAAGGACCAACTTCCAGTCAGCAGGGTCCTTCATAGCCACATATCTGACCATGTGACACCATTTCATGGCCATTGTGTCCTGCGGTGCTGGGAAGGCTCATTCCCAGATCTAAACTGACTGAATAAAAGTTACAAGCCCACCTCTATATCAATAATAGTTGCTAGGTGTATGTCATGCATTTATTAGTTTAATTTTTATTTCTGAACTAATCACTGGGAAGGAGGTTTGCATTACCTCAGTTCAGTTCAGTTCAGTTCAGTTGCTCAGTCGTGTCCGACTCTCTGCGACCCCATGAATCACAGCACGCCAGGCCTCCCTGTCCATCACCAACTCCCGGAGTACACTCAAACTCATGTCCACAGAGTCGGTGATGCCATCCAGCCATCTCATTCTCCGTCGTCCCCTTCTCCTCCCGCCCCCAACCTTTCCCAGCATCAGAGTCTTTTCCAGTGAGTCAACTCGTTGCATGAGGTGGCCAAAGTATTGGAGTTTCAGCTTTAGCATCAGTCCCTCCAATGAACATCCAGGATTGATCTCCTTTAGAATGGACTGGTTGGATCTCCTTGCAGTATAAGGGACTCTCAAGAGTCTTCTCCAACACCACAGTTCAAAAGCATCGATTCTTCGGCAATCAGCTTTCTTCACAGTCCAACTCTCACATCCATACATGACCACGGGAAAAACCATTGCCTTGACCAGACGGACCTTGGTTGGCAAAGTAATGTCTCTGCTTTTTAATATACTATCAAGGTTGGTCATAACTTTCCTTCCAAGGAGCAAGCGTCTTTTAATTTCATGGCTGCAATCAGCATCCGCAGTGATTTTGGAGCCCAAAAAAACAAAGTCTGACACTGTTTCCACTGTTTTTCCATCTATTTCCCATGAAGTGATGGGACCAGATGCCATGATCTTTGTTTTCTGAATGTTGAGCTTCAAGCCAACCTTTTCACTCTCCTCTTTCACTTTCATCAAGAGGCTTTTGAGTTCCTCTTCACTTTCTGCCATAAGGGTAGTGTCATCTGCATATCTGAGATTATTGATATTTCTCCCAGCAATCTTGATTCCAGCTTGTGCTTCTTCCAGCCCAGCGTTCCTCATGATGTACGCTGCATATAAGTTAAATAAGCAAGGTGACAATATACAACCTTGACGTACTCCTTTTCCTATTTGGAACCAGTCTGTTGTTCCATGTCCAGTTCTAACAGTTGCTTCCTGACCTGCATACAGGTTTCTCAAGAGGCAGGTCAGGTGGTCTGGGATTCCCATCTCTTTCAGAATGTTCCACAGTTTATTGTGATCGACACAGTCAAAGGCTTTGGCATAGTCAATAAAGCAGAAATAGATGTTTTTCTGAAACTCTCTTGCTTTCTCCATGATCCAGCGGATGTTGGCAATTTGATCTCTGGTGCCTCTGCCTTTTCTAAAACCTGCTTGAACATCTGGGAGTTCACGGTTTACATACTGCTGAAGCCTGGCTTGGAGAATTTTGACCATAACTTTACTAGCGTGTGAGATGAGTGCAATTGTGCGGTAGTTTGAGCATTCTTTGGCATTGCCTTTCTTTGGGATTGGAATGAAGACTGACCTCTTCCAGTCCTGTGGCCACTGCTGAGTTTTCCAAATCTGCTGGCATATTGAGTGCAGCACTTTCACAGCATCATCTTTCAAGACTTGAAATAGCTCAACTGGAATTCCATCACCTCCACTAGCTTTGTTAGTAGTGATGCTTTCTAAGGCCCACTTGACTTCACATTCCAAGATGTCTGGCTCTAGGTCAGTGATCACATTATCGTGACTATCTTGGTCGTGAAGATCTTTTTTGTACAGTTCTTCTGTGTATTCCTGCCACCTCTTCTTAATATCTTCTGCTTCTGTTAGGTCCATACCATTACCTCAACTGACTGAAATAATCAAGTCCCACTACTAGAGCTAAGGACAAGATCACTATCTCCTCAGATTAGTATGACTGGGGAGTAGATGACCGACATCTGAATAAAATCAGGAGTCTGTTATAAAATCTGAAGATGGAGAGTGAGCACTAGGTAGCCATCCAAATATGTCCACTACAATGATATTATTATATAAAGGCAGGTGTTTCCCTCTTCTCTATGCCCTACACAGGCTCTTTAATGTGTACCAAAAGCATCAGTACCCAGTTTTCCAAAGAAGATCTAAATATTGGATTATAAAAACAAAGAATTACAATATTAACACCAAAATAGCAGGCTCTCTGGAAAAAATAAAACAATAAGCTTATTCTTATTCCATGAACACTGAGTGGGTGCCTAGGATGAGATGAAAATTTTAGGAACTCTTGATTCAGTATAAGGAAGAACTTAAGAACTGGGGCTGACTGTATTGAAATGGCCTGCTTCACAAGTTAGTGAGCTCCCTGTTATCAGAAGTACTTAAGAACCTGCTGAATAGACATGGCTACTGTAGAGGATATTTCTCTATCAAGTAAGAGGTTAGAAGAAATGACTGCAAAGGTTACTTTCAACTCTTTCATGTTATAATTCTATGATGGATCTGTGATTCAGCTCAAAATAAATGACAAACACCTCTCAGTACACTAAAGAAAGTATATTGTGAGAGACAAGGCCTGTCAATGAGATAGATTAGATTCAGATTTGATGGACAACCAATCAATGAGATACACACACGTGTACAATGGAAATGGACAGTGAAGATACTATTGATGAATCCCTAGCAGTGTCCAGCTCAATGAACTAGACAGTTTGTCTTTGGGGAAGGGATCTAGAGAATGCCTCCCTACCTCATCTTGTTTGTCCTTGAATTTGCTTTTAAATAGAAAGCAAATGAGTATGCCAATCACAAAATTCTCCTGAAGCTTGAAGGACTATGTATTCAAATGATGTTCCTTTCTTTGACATACTCCATGTGCATCTTAGATCTTCATTGGCAGGGTTGAATCTACATTCTCAAGTAAATTGGTATGAGTTGCTATCTTCATTTAGCAAAGTGGGGATTATTTTCTATATTTCTTTATAAACTTGTGGCTCAAATTACTTTAGTGATCTTAGTTCCCATTGTTCATTCCACTCATTTGAAGCAGAAGTCTCAGAATAAAGCTAAACTGCACTTACCCAAGGAATTAAGTCTATCTGGAAACATTGGGAGAATGATTTGAATTACCTGTTACATTCTACTTGTATTGGAGACCAAGGAAAAAAGTGACCTTAAGAGTTTTTTTTTTTTAATTGGAGGCAAATTACTTTACATTAATATATTGGTTAATTTTGCCATACATTGACACGAATCCGCCCAGGTGTACGTGTGTTCCCCTTCTTGAACCCCCCTCCCACCTCCCTCTTCCCCATATCCTCCCTCCAGGTTATCCCCGTGCAGCAGCCCCAAGCATCCTGTATCATGAGTCGAACCTGGACTGGTGATTCATTTCACATATGATAATATACATGCTACAATGCCATTCTGCCAAATCATCCCACCTCACCCTCTCCCACAGAGTCCCAAAGACTGTTCTATACACCTATGTCTCTTTTGCTATCTCGTATACAGGGTTAAGGTTACCATCTTTCTAAATTCCATATATATGTGTTAGTATACTGTATTGATGTTTTTCTTTCTGGCTTACTTCACTCTGTATAATAGGCTCCAATTTCATCCACCTCATTAGAACTGGTTCAAATGCATTCTTTTTGATGGCTGAAAAATACTCCATTGTGTATATATACCAAAGCTTTCTTTGGTCCATCTACAGATGGACATCTAGGTTGCTTCCATGTCCTCACTATTGTAAACAGTGCTGCAATGAACATTGGAGTACATGTGTCTCTTTCAATTCTGGTTTCCTCGGTGTGTATGCCCAGGAGTGCAATTGCTGGATCATATGGCAGTTCTATTTCCAGTTTTTTGAGGAATCTCCACACTGTTCTCCATAGTGGCTGTACTAGTTTGCATTCCCACCAACAGTGTAAGAGGGTTCCCTTTTCTCCACACCCTCTCCAGCATTTATTGCATGTAGACTTTTGGATAGCAGCCATTCTGACTGGTGTGAAATGGTATCTCATTGTGGTTTTGATTTTCATTTCTCTGATTATGAGGGATGTTGAGCATTTTTTCATGTGTTTGTTAGCCATCTGTATGTCTTCTTTGGAGAAATGTCTGTTTAGTTCTTTAGCCCATTTTTTGATTGTTTATTTTTCTGGAATTGAGCTGCAGGAGCTACTTGTATATTTTGGAGATTAATTCTTCATCAGTTGTTTCATTTGCTATTAATTTCTCCCATTCTGAAGGCTGTCTTTTCACCTTGCTTATAGTTTCCTTTGCTGTGCAGAAGCTCTTGATTTTAATTAGGTCCCATTTGTTTATTTTTGCTTTTATTTTCAATATTCTGGGAGGTGGGTCTTGGAGGATCCTTCTGTGATTTATGTTGGTGAGTGTTTTGCCTACGTTCTCCTCTAGGAGTTTTATAGTTACCTTAAGAGTTTAAATCTACCATTGTATCACATGTTCTATCTATGTACATTCATTTCTCTCTCTTTTATTGCCTTATTTTAAAATTATTTCTCTTTACCCATATATCAGTTTGTTAGTTGTACACTCATTATTCTTAATGTTACTCAATATAAGAGTAGTGGCACTCAAAGTGTGGTCTATAGATCTCTGATAGTTCTTCAGATTGTTTCAGAGGTCCACAAGGTCAAGACGCTTTTCATAAAAATTGTAAAAAGTCATTTTCCTTGTTTACTGTGTTTACACTTGCACCAACAGTACAAAGGCAATAGTGGGCAAAACTACCAATCAGGGCAGTAGCACCAGACTGTACCATTTAGTAACTGTATTCTTTCCCACCGTGCACTTGAAAGGTTAAAATGTCAGTTTCACTTAAGAATATCCTCGGTGAAGCAGTTACTTTTTAAAAATATGTACATTGAATGCACATTTTTTCTTAATATTCTGTGTGACAAAGTGGGAGGTGTACAGAATGTACTTCTGATATGTGTTAAAGCAATAACTGAGTCAAGAAAAAGCATTTCACATTGGTTTGAGTTGTCAGTTGAACTAGCATTGATTTTCTTGCAGTTTTACTGAGATATAATTGGCATATAGCACTATATAAGTTTAAGGTATATGGGGTAATGATTTGACTTACATACATCATTAAGTGATGATCACAATAAGTTTACTGGATAGCCATCATCTCATATAGACACAAAATTAAAGACATTAAAAAAATTTCTTGTAATGAGAACTCTTAGGATTTACTGTCTTAACAACTTTCACATATAACAGTGGTAATTATAGTTATCATGTTGTACATTACAGCCCTGCATGCATGCATGCTCAGTAGCTTCAGTTGTGTCTGACTCTTTTGAGACCCTATTGTAGCCTGCCAGGCTCCTCTGTCCATGGGATTCTTCAGACAATAATACTGGACTGGCATTATCAGAGAAATGAAAATCAAAACCACAATGAGGTACCATTTCACGCCAGTCAGAATGGCTGCTATCCAAAAGTCTACGAACAGTAAATGCTGGAGAGGGTGCAGAGAAAAGGGAACCCTCTTACACTGTTGGTGGGAATGCAAACTAGTACAGCCACTATGGAGAACAGTGTGGAGATTCCTTAAAAAACTGGAAATAGAACTGCCATATGACCCAGCAGTCCCACTGCTGGGCATACACACTGAGGATACCAGAATTAAAAGAGACACGTGTACCCCAATGTTCATCGCAGCACTGTTTATAATAGTCAGGACATGGAAGCAACCTAGATGTCCATCAGCAGACGAATGGATAAGAAAGTTGTGGTACATATACACAATGGAATATTACTCAGCCATTAAAAAGAATACGTTTGAATCAGTTCTAATGAGGTGGATGAAATTGGAGCCTATTATACAGAGTGAAGTAAGCCAGAAAGAAAAACACCAATACAGTATACTAACGCATACATATGGAATTTAGAAAGATACTAACGATAACCCTATATGCGAGACAGCAAAAGAGACACAGATGCAAAGAAAAGTCTTTTGGACTCTGTGGGAGAGGGCTAGGGTAGGATGATTTGGGAGAATGGCATTGAAACATGTATATTATCATATGTGAAACGAATCATCAGTCCAGGTTCGATGCATGGGACAGGGTGTTTGGGGTTGGTGCACTGGGATGACCCAGAGGGATGGGATGGGGAGGGAGGTGGGAGAGGAGTTCAGGATGGGGAACACATGTACACCCATGGCTGATTCATGTCAATGTATGGCAAAAACACTGCTGCTGCTACTGCTGCTAAGTCGCTTCAGTCGTGTCCGACTCTGTGTGACCCCATAGACGGTGCCCACCAGGCTCTCCCGTCCCTGGGATTCTCCAGGCAAGAACACTGGAGTGGGTTGCCATTTCCTTCTCCAGTGCAGGAAAGGAAAAGTGAAAGTGAAGTCACTCTGTCGTGTCCGACTCTTAGCGGCCCCATGGACTGCAGCCTACCAGGCTCCTCCGTCCATGGGATTTTCCAGGCAAGAGTACTGGAGTGGGTTGCCATTGCCTTCTCCATGGCAAAACCACTACAATATTGTAAATTAATTAGCTTTCAATTAAAATGAATAAATTTATATATATATATATATATATATATATATATAAAAGAATACAGGAGTGGGTTGCCATGTCCTCCTCCAAGGGATCTTCCTAACACAGGGATCAAACCTGCGTCTCCTGCATTGCAGGTGGATTCTTTACCCACCGAGACAACTGAGAAGCACACATTACATTCCTAGTACTCATTTATTTTGTTTGTACCTTTTGACTTCCGTTATTCAGTTTCCCCTCCCCTCACTGCCCACTGCTGGTAACCATAAATCTGATCTCTTTATGAGCTTATTTGTTTTTTGAAATGTAAAAGGAGTACGTCAAGGTTGAATATTGTCACCCTGCTTATTTAACTTATATGCAGAGTACATCATGAGGAACGCTGGGCTGGAAGAAGCACAAGCTGGAATCAAGATTGCCGGGAGAAATATCAATAACCTCAGATATGCAGATGACACTACCCTTATGGCAGAAAGTGAAGAGGAACTCAAAAGCCTCTTGATGAAAGTGAAAGAGGAGAGTGAAAAGGTTGGCTTGAAGCTCAACATTCAGAAAACGAAGATCATGGCATCTGGTCCCATCACTTCATGGGAAATAGATAGAAAAACAGTGGAAACAGTGTCAGACTTTATTTTTTTGGGCTCCAAAATCACTGCAGATGCTGATTGCAGCCAGGAAATTAAAAGACGCTTACTCCTTGGAAGGAAAGTTATGACCAACCTAGATAGCATATTAAAAAGCAGAGACATTACTTTGCCAACCAAGGTCCATCTAGTCAAGGCTATGGTTTTTCCCGTGGTCATGTATGGATGCGAGAGTTGGACTGTGAAGAAAGCTGATCGCCGAAGAATTGATGCTTTTGAACTGTGGTGCTGGAGAAAACTCTTCAGAGTCCCTTGGACTGCAAGGAGTTCCAACCAGTCCATTCTAAAGGAGATCAGTCCTGGGTGTTCATTGGAAGGACTGATGCTAAAGCTGAAACTCCAATACTTTGGCCATCTCATGCGATGAGTTGACTTACTGGAAAAGACTCTGATGCTGGGAAGGATTGGGGGTGGGAAGAGAAGGGGATGACAGAGGATGAGATGGCTGGATGGCATCACCGACTCGATGGACGTGAGTTTGAGTGAACTCCGGGAGTTGGTGATGGACAGGGAGGCCTGGCGTGATGTGATTCATGGGGTCGCAAAGAGTCGGACACGACTGAGCGACTGAATTGAACTGAACTGAACTGACCTACAACACTATGTTAGTTTCCATTATACAGTACGGTGATTTTATATTTCTATATGTTTGAAAATAATCACCACAATAAGTCTAGTTACCATCTGTCACAATACAAAGATATGACATCCGTTCCGTTCCGTCGCTCAGTCGTGTCCGACTCTCTGCGACCCCGTGGACTGTAGCCTACCAGGCTTCTCCGTCCATGGGATTCTCCAGGCAAGAATACTGGAGTGGGTTACCATTTCCTTCTCCAGGGGATCTTCCCAACCCAGGGATTGAACCCGGGTCTCCCGCATTGGAGGCAGACGCTTTAACCTCTGAGCCACCAGGGAAGCCCAAGATATGACATGGTTATTGACTATTCCCCACATTGCAGATTTATTTTGCACCTGGAAGTTGGTACATCTTAATCCCCCTCACTTATTTCTGTCCCCTCCACTCTAGTCACTACTTGTTTGTTCTCTGAATCTCTAACTCACTTTCTGTTTTGTTAAGTTTGTTCATTTGGCTTTTAGATTCCACATAAAAGTGAAATCATACAATATTTGTCTTTCTTTGACTTATTTCACATAGCACAATATCCTCTAGGCCCATCCATGTTGTTGCAAATGGCAAGATATTCCTTTTTAAGGCTGAGTAATATACCACTGTGTATATACACATATGTATATATACATTTTCTTTATCTATTCATCAATTAATGAGCACTTAGATTGCTTCCATGCCTTGGCTGTTGTAAATAATTCTGCAATTAACATAAGGGTGTGTATTTTTTTCTAATTAGTGTTTTTGTTTCCTCCGGATAAATGTTCAGAAATAGAATGGCTGGATCATACAGTAGTTTTATTTTAAATTTTCTGAGGAATTTCCATATTGTTTTCTATCATGGCTACACTAATTTACATTCTCATCAAGAGTGTATGAGGATTACCTTTTCCTCCACATCCTTGTCAACACTGGTTAATTGTCTTTTTGATAATAGCTATTCTGACAAGTGTGATGTGATAACTCATTGTAGTTTTGACTTGCATTTCGCTGATGATTAGCGATTTTGAGCATCTTCTCATATGCCTGTTAGCCAACTGTATGTCTTTTTTAAAAAAATGTCTGTTCAGATCCTGTGCCCATTCTTTAATTGGGTTGTTTGCTTTCCTGATGTTGAATTATATGAGTTCTCTGTATGTTTTGGATATTAACCCCTTATCAATCGTATCATTTGGAAATATCTTCTCCCAGTCAGCAGGTGGATTTTTTGTTTCATTGATAGTTTCCTTTGCTGTGCAAAAGCTTTTTAATTTGATGTAGTCCCATTTGTTTTTGTTTTGTTTCTCTTTCCTAAGGAGATATATACAAAAACTATTGCTAAGATTAATGTCAGATTGCATACTGCCTATGTTTTCATCGAGAAGCTTTATGATTTCAGGCTTTAATCCATTTTGAGTTTATTTTTTATATGGTTTAAGAAAGTGGCCTGTTTCATTCCTTTGCATGTAGCTGTCCAGCTTTCCCAATATTTATCAGAGATTGTCTCATCCCCATTGTATATTCTTGGCTCCTTTGTCTTAAATTAACTGACCATGTAAGGTAGGTTTATTTCTGGGCTCTCTATTTTGCTTCACTGATCTTTTTGTCTGTTTTTGTGCCAGTACCATACAGTTTTAATTACTATAGCTTTGTAATATAGTTTAAAGTGAGGGAGCATGACACCTCCAGCTTTGTTCTTCTTTCTTCAGATTGCTTTGTCTATCTGTGCTTTTCTGTGGTTCCATACAAATGCAAGAATTATTTGTCCCAGTTGTGTGAAAAATGTCATTGGTATTTTGACAGGGATTTCATTAAGTCTGTAAATTGTTTTTGGATAGTATGGACATTTTAACAATATTAATTCTTCCAATCCATGAACACAGTGTATATTTCTATTTTTTCTGTCATTTTCAGTTTCTTTCATCAATGTCTTACAGTTTTCAGAGTACAAGTTGTTCGCTTCCTTGGTTAAATTTACTTCATTCTTTTGAGGCAATTATAAATGGAATTTTTTTAAAAAATTCCCTTTTTGATAGTGCATTAGTATATAGAAATGCAATATATTTCTGTATATTTATTTTGTATTCTGAAACTTCACTGAATTCATTTATTAGTTTTAACCACCAGCATTTCTATCCCCAGAGAAAGTTGCACCAGATCCCTGTTCCTCTGGCACATACCCTAAAATTAGTCAGTGTATCTTCTCGTATGATCCAGATGCTTTTCAAACTGCTGCCTCTGCATTGGGACTCATAACAAATGAGTTTGTGAGCAAGTCATTCAAGAGCTCAGTTTCCCACAGCCCTCTAACTCTCCAGACTTAAGCCTTACTCATTTTCAAAGCTAGATGTTACAGGGCTCAGTGTCACCTAGGGAACCTGATGTGGGACTTGGATCCCTCATTCTGCAGGGGGACTTCTGCAGCTTTGATATCCCTCCTACTTATTTGTCATCACACCGCAGATGTGGGTTCTGAATAGTCTCCATCTCTTCTCCTCCTAGCCATATCGATATGGCCTTTATATCCTAAGTTGTTGAAATCTCTTCTGCTAGTCTTCAGGTCACTCTCAGAGATAGTTGTTCTATACACTGATATAGTTTGGTGTGTCTGTGGGAGGAAGTGAGCTCATGAGCTTCCTACTCTGCCATTTTGATCCAGAGCCAGAAGAGGCTTTGATGAATTTTAAATACAAAGCATCTTCCCCAATCACAATGGAATAAAACTAGAAATCAATAGAAAACCACATATTCTTAAACACCCAATAAGTCAAAGAATAAATCACAAGGAAAATTAGAAAATTCTTGAGGCAACTGAAAACAAAAAGACAACATACTAAAACTTATGAAAGGCAGTGAGAGCAGTGCTCAGAGGGAAACCTATAACTGCGAAATGCCTACATTAAAAAAGGAGAAAGATCTGAAATCAATAACGTAATTTTACAACTTAAAAAGTTAGTTAACCTCAAAGGTTCCTCAGAAATAATTCCTGATCCAGGGAGCCCCATGACAGGAGTGTCCTCTACTAGTGTCTGCCAGCTCTTGTGTACTCAAGCACATCTTTCAGTGCAATAGATATTCCATAGTTATGTGATACAGGGTTCTGCTACTCCTTTGCATGTAAGTTATATTCCTGATAAATCCTATCATGGCTACAATGTGTGTTGTTAGTGCTGCAGCAACTTGCAACTAGAGACTTGCAGGACAATTATTAAAGAATTGTGAGACACCACTGAAGAGAAAGGCAATTGTAGGAAGTGATTTGAAAAAATCTGGACTGACTTGAGAAGAAAAGACAAGGAGGATCAGCATCAAATATCCCAGGAATTGCTGTGAAAATTTCAGGATGACAGAGGTTTTGTAGATAAGAAGTAACTGTCTATATCCTAAAGAAACATGCTAGTGAAATTTATGGACTATGGCTCTAAGGAAAGGCAAAGCAAAGATGAACCAGGGGATCCAGTCAAGGGTAGTAACAGCTTGGTTTTGATGGGAAAATGTCTCCCGAGTGGGACTATGCAATTTAAGGAGATAAAAGGGGACAATATTTCTCTGAACAGTGTATGCTTTTGGAAGAACGATAATTTATGTTCCATATATCTCACTAAGGGAGATCTCACAGGAAGAACTTAGAAGAGTATGCTTAAAAAAAATTCTAAGTCAAAATGCAAATAAAAAGTAAAAGGAAGGATCCAGCACATAGAAAAGCAAAGGAGGAAAAACTTAAGGAGGAAATTCAGCTGTTATAAGCTTAGCTGAACCTTTCAGAAGAAATTAGAGAGGGAGATGGAACACTTGGAGCATACTTCATTACTGCAGAAAAACATTCAAAGCATGTAATCTTCAAAATCTTAGGTAAAAGTAGTATCATAGTTAATACCATCATGGGAAATTTCTTCTATTTGAATTTTCATTTATCCTCTTCTGGCTTTTGTGTTACTGTGATCCATTTCACCTCTACATATGTTATCCATCCCATTTTACATTGTTATTATTTCACTTAAACCACCAAATATCTTTTAAAGAGTTCCAATAATAAGAAAATAAAAATTCTTGAGTATTTATCCATGTAGTTACCTTTCGGGTACTCTTCATTCCTTTGTAAAGACCCATATTTCCATCTGGTATCATTTCCCCTTCTGCCTGAAGGAAATTCTTTAACATTTCTTATAGTGTCAGTTCTGAGTTGATTTTGATAGATGGATTTTTCCCTCGGTGTAGGTTGAATTTTCTTGCTTCTTTGCACACCTGGCAATATTTGATTGGATGCCAGACATTGTGAATTTTACCTTGTTGGTTGCTGTATATTTTTGTATTCCTATAAATATTCTTGAACTTTGTTCTGGGACACTGATAAGTTACTTGGGAACAGTTTCATCCTTTTGGGTCTTGCTTTTATGATTTGTTGGGCAGGTTCACAGCAGTGTTTAGTCTAGAGCTAATTATTTTCCACTGTAGAGGCAATACCCTTTTGAGCACTCTACTCAATGACCTGTGAATTATGAAGTTTTCCAGTCTAACTGTTTGGGAACAGGCACTACCCTGGCCCTGTGTGAGCACCAAGCATTGTTACTTCTAATCCTTTCAAGTTGTTCTTTCCTTGACCTCAGTGATTTTTAAAATATGCATGTGCTGATAGGAATACCTCTGAATACATGGGCGAGATCCTCTGAAGATCTCCATGGTTCTCTCTCCCTCTCCATTTCTGCCATCTCCAGTATTCTGCTCTGCCATCTTGGTCTCCCAGGACTCTAAGTTCCATTTCCTTAATTCAGGGAGCCTGTCAGGCTCTGGTTGTGTTCCTCCTTCTTGCACCATCTGGAATCTTTCTCAGGGTGTTGAGTTAGGGCTTTCATATGGCTAACTTCACTTGTTTCCCATATCTCAGGGATCTCTGTCCTTTGTTGCCTGATACTATGTGTGCTGAAAACAATGATTTTACATATTTTGTGTGGCCTTTTAGTTGTTTCAAGGAGGAGGGTAAATCTGAATCCCTTTACTCAATCTTGATCAGAGGTTGAATTCCCAAGGTTTAAAGCCTTGAGTTCACTCATAAACCATATATTTATTAAGTATCTACTATCCTGTCCCATGTTGAGTAACTTATATTTTGGGAAGAGGAGACAGAATGTTGATAAGACAAATGAGTAAAATATACAGTGAGCCAGACTGTAATCAGTGCTCAGCAGAAGCAAATAATGGGGGGAAAGTGGTTGCATTTTCAACAGGGTGATCAGGGAAAGTCTCACTGAGCAAGTGATACTTGAGCAAAGATCTGAAGGAGTTGAGAAAGCAAGCCATAAAGATAACTGAGAGAAGAATGGCTAGGGGGAAGGAATAGTAAGTGTAAAGGCCCTGAGGTAAGGCCTTGGGAGTTTGAGGAACAGCAATGTATCCTATGTTGCTGGAGAGGAGTGAGCAAAGAGAGGAGCAGCAGGAAATGAAGGCAGATAAGTAACAGGGAACCAGATCATGCAGGCCTTGAAGTGGACAGATGGCTTTGCCTTTCTTTGTCATTTACTCTGAGGGTGACGGAAAGCCGTTTGAGCAGAGGAGTGAATGGCATCACTTAAGTTTTAACAAGGTAACTTTGGCTACTATCTGGAAATAAACTCTAGGGGCAAGAGAGAAGGCATATAGAGCAGCTAATAGGCTATGGCAGTAAAGCAGGAAAGAAATGGTGGTGCCTTCCACTAGGGAAAGCACTGCAGAGGTGGTAAGAAGGGGCTGGATTATGGATACCTTTTGAAGGTGGAGCCAATAAGTTTTGCTGATGAAGCCTCTTTGTTTTCAAGATTGTAAAAGAAACACAGGATTCAAGGATAACTTCAAGGTACCAAGGGCCTAAACAGCTGTAAAAATGGAGTTGCCATTATTGCGATAGCAATAGATAGCTGTTATTGAGAGAAGACTAGGAAAAGGAGTTTTTAGGGGAGTAGATCAGGAGTTCTGACATCTTGAATTAGAGTTGTCAACTATGCATCCAAGTGTAGAGGTCTAGTAAGTGGTTGGATGTATGAGTGTGGAGTCCCCAGTTGAAGTTTTAAATGTAAGAGTTCTCAGCATGAGTGGAGCACTTATTAAAGAGAAGAGGCCCCAAGATTGAGCCCTGTGATACTCCAATGTTTAGGGCTCAGGAACATACGGTGAAGATGGCAAAGATGTTTGAGACAGAACAACCAGAGAGGTAGAATATGGTGTCCTGAAAATCCCGTGAAGAGAGGGTTCAAGGAGGAGAAAATAATAAATTATGTCAAATGCTGCCAACAAGACAAATAACATGAGAACCGGGAATCAGTCATTGGATTTGACAATAAGGAAGTCATAGATGGATTTGATAAGGACAGTTTTGATGGAGGAACACAGGCAAAAGAGTAATTAGAGTGGGTTCATGAGTAAATAGGAGGAGAGGAATTGGAGACAGAATATAGATAACTCTGGAAAGTAGCTTTTCTGTAAACAGGAGAGAGAAAGACAGAGGGAGAGAGAGAGTACATAGAAGGAGGAAGTGGAGAGAGGATTTTGAGGGGTTTTGTTGTGCTATGTTTTTAGGCTAGGAGAACTGTTTGAGTATGGGAAAACTCAGTAAAAACAGAAAAATGATGACATAGGACCAGGAAAATTTGTTGGAATAATGTCCCTAAATCACAGACAGGGCATTGGCTCTGGTTTAGAAAGAGAGCCTTTGCTAGGAGCAGGGGCAGTGCATCCAAAGTAATAGGAAAGAAGCCTGTTACAGTACAATGGGCACAGATGCCAGTAGGGGCGGGGAGTAAATCTAGTGATATGAACTTATATAAAAAGTCTCTTACGAGTGCTTCTATTTCCTCAGTAAAATAACAGCCAAGAGCATCAGCTGAGAGTGAGAGTGGGAAAGAAGGTACTGGAGTTTGAGGAAAGAGGAACTGGTATGAAAAAGCTGTCTAGGAGAATGGGATAATGAATGCACTAGGGAAATGAATTCTAATTGTTAGCAGCAATTAGGGCTTGTTTAAGGTTCATCGCCATGAACAGAATGTGAGATAACTCCCCAGGGTTGTGTATTTCTTCAGCCATGCCAGGTTTCAGGTTCTATATTGATATAACTAATGTATAGTTCTTAATCTTTTCCAGAAGCAAAAACATCAACATCACCCACCATTAATCTCTGTAAGACACCCCCAGTAAGAAGTGGTATTAGGAAAGTGACTTCATGAGTCAGAGAATCAGAATAAGTCACTGATCTCCTTTCCAGAGGAGGGAGCTCTATCCCTGGTTGGCCATGTGCTTAATGGTTAAGATGACAAAACACTAGGAAAGTTGGGTGGACATAATCTCCCACCCTTCAGGGCTCCACATGAGGAGATTCCTTAACCACTCCTGGCCTCTTTCCTCAATTCTTGCTCAATGATTCGTGTCAGAGAAGGGATATAATTAATCGGCAAGCATGGATGAATAACCTGGGAATCTCTGCCTTGGCATCCTCCTCTCTTCTCCTTTGGGATCTGCCTGCCTGCACAGGAAGGCCCTTTCTGGTATTGCCGCACTTTCCCATAGGAAAGTGAGGGACCGTCTCAATTAAAAGCAAGGAAGGTAGCCTTGGTGAGGTCCCCAAACCTAAGCTAGGTTCTCTCATCAACATAGGAGAAGTAAAGTCAACTGTTTTGATTGTCATTTGCCTGACCATTGGCTCTCTCTCTCTCTTCCCCACATTGGCTCTAACCTCAGATAGAAAGCATAGAAGTATTTATTAGTTATCTCAAACCCCAAGAGAGATGCTTACATGTTCAAAACAAAACTGATTATTTAATGTGACAGGAAGTAGAACCATATACTGCAAAACTATACAAGTATATGGGACTTCCCAGGTGGGTCGGTGGTAAAGAATCTGCCTGCCAATGCAGGAGCTGCAGGAGACGTGGATTCAATCCCTGGGTTGGGAAAATCCCCTTGAGGAGGCGATGGCAACCCATTCAAGAATTCTTGCCTGAAAAGTTCCATGGACAGAGGAGTCTGGTGGGTTACAGTCCATGGGTTCACAAACAGTCGGACACGACTGAGCATGCATGCACACGTGATACAACTATATGATGAAGTAGAAAATTACAAACCTGCCTGAAACACAGTAAGTGCTCATTCA
Source organism: Moschus berezovskii (assembly GCF_049115385.1). Classification (NCBI taxonomy): domain Eukaryota; kingdom Metazoa; phylum Chordata; class Mammalia; order Artiodactyla; family Moschidae; genus Moschus; species Moschus berezovskii. The sequence goes on along the minus strand of NC_142488.1, from coordinate 125,645,804 downwards.
GAAATATATGCTGAATGGATTTTGTGGATTTTGTAGATTAGAGAGGTAGAGACAACAGTCCAACTAGGCCAAGATTTACTACAAGCCTCATTCTAGCTATGAAAACAAAACTGGGGGCAAATTTTTATTTCATTGCTAAAAATTTTGTTGCAAATAAAGGTTGTAAAGCATTTCCCCACAACTACACTTTAGAAAACAGGCTGGAGTCTAACAAATAGTGAATTAGCTATACCCTCACAAAGGGCCCTCATAATAATAACGATGCTGATCTGATGCTAGTGATAGTCCTAATGTAACCTAACATTTACTGGGCGTTTGCTTTATGCTATGCACTGTTTTCAGTGATTCATATGCATTATCTCATTTAATTCCCATAGTAACTATATGAGGCAGGTATTATTATCATTTCTATGTTAGAGGTGAAGGGAACCAGGCAAGTTAATTATTAATAACTTGGCTAAGATCAGACAGCTCAGAAGATCTGATTCTAGAACTGCCTTCTTAACCATTAAATTATACTACCCCATAGCCAGAAATTAAACAGAGAATATATGCATCCTATTTATAACAAAAGCACCAAAGCACATACCGTGGGGAATTACTAAAATCCATAGAAAAAAAGCCCTGTTTTTTTTAAGGCATTCATGATCTGCTCTAAGTAATAAGAATGTACATTCCATGGGTAATGAGACTATGTGAGCATATTTGCTGACGTTCACTTTCTACTTCCCAGTTGGATCAGTCCAGAAATCAAAATTCTTGAAATGGATTTAAGGGAGACTTCTGCTCACCTTCAGTCAATAAAGTGAATCCTAATCTCCGAAATTTATATATGCCAGTGACTGAAAGAGCAAATTCTAATCTTATGGTTTGATCACCTAAAAGGAGGATATATTATACTGTATCTGAGAAAGCATATTTAGTGATATAGGAACCCTGCTAATGCTTTGGGGTCCACAACCAGATGCTCCCAGAAGACAATCTCCTTGTGATCTGGAACGTGTTCTTCCCTCTTCACTTTCCACCGAGAATGGAAGCAGCCTTACTCTAAGTGTCTAGATATTAGACAATGGCACAGGGAGGTGGCATCAACATGCTTGTTCCAAACATTCCATTGACAGTAATTTATGGCCAGAGAAGGGACAAAAGAAGGAAGGGAGATGAGGAGGAAACCAGTAATTGCCGCGTTCTGGCACTGTGCTGGGTTTCCCTCGTGGTTCAGTGGTAAAGAACCCGCCTGCCAATGCAGGAGACACAGAAGACACAGGTTCGATCCCTGCGGTCGGGAAGATCCCCTGGAGAAGGGAATGGCAACCCGCTTCAGTATTCTTGCCTGGAGAATCCCACGGACTGAGGAGCCTGGTGGGCTACAGTCCAAAGGGGTCGCAAAAGAGTCAGACACAACTGAGTGACTAACAACAACAAGAAGCCCTGTGCTAGGTGTTTCTTTCATGCTCTCTCATTTACCGAAATACGTTTGATCTCTAATTTACAAATAAGGAAACTGAGGCTGAGATGTTAATTGATTTGCTCAGGGTTACACAGCCACCGAGTAGCAGAAATGTGAATGAAATCTGCTTTTATCTGTTTCAAAGCTCACATGTTCTCAAGATTGTCTCTTTGAAGGAGCTGTGACCTCAATAGGTCCACTTTTTTATTTTAAAAATGCAGAAGTTGAGGCCCAGAGGACAAATTACCTTGCCCAAAGCCACTGGTTTCCCTAATTTTCCTGTAGGTAGGTATGCTCCAAGGAAGGAGGGGGACGCCACCAATCCCAGCAGGGCCCTGGGCAGGAGGAAAGCTTGCTGTACCCTTCAGAGGGCGCATGTCACCCTCCTCAGCCACTGGGGAAGAGTGGAAATGACAGCAGAGACTGGACAATCTTTGGAAATAGTTTTTCACAGCATCGTGATGAATACTTTCCATGTGTGACACATAGGCCAGTCTTATTTTCCTGTTTTCTGAGGAGAAAAAGACACTGTGTGGCTTGAACCAAATTTTAACTAGCGAGTCCTATTGAAACTGGATTCCAAGCTGTGGGCAGCCCTGAAAGACTGGGGCAGTGAATGTCTAAGCATCTTCAGTCCCAGCCTGGGAGAAATAGGAGTGGAAATGGAGGAGTGCCCCTTCTCACCAACTCCACTAAGTCAAGTTGTTTCTTGAAAATGCTTGGTGTGGGCCTTACCAAACTATTCCTTAGAAGAGTGGAACTTTCTAGAAATGGATGTAGGACAAAAATTTTGTGGATTTAGGCCATGAGATTTTTAGGCTCCTTTTGGGAACCAGACTAGGTCCCAGTGCTGATCAGTATCCTTGGCTCCTTATAGAAAATCCTAAATTCAATAGTTATTTGGGGACCAGGCAGAGACCATGGTCCCTATTACCTTTTTTAAAAAGCTTTTTTAAATTTTTACTTTTTGGCCGCGCTGCATGGCATGCAGAGTTTTAGTTCCTCGACCAGATATCAAACCCATGCAGAGGAAGCACTAAGTCCTAACCCCTGGACTGCCAGGGAAAATCACCCCCTGCCATTACCTTTAATGGGAAGTGCACATATGGACTTCACAGTCAGCCGGTAACTTGAAATACATTTATTGAATGCCTCCTTGGTGTCAGGATCTGTGCTAGCAGGTTAGGGTTATATGACAATGAATATCACAGACATACCCCTATTCACGTGAAACTTCCTGGATAGCAAGTTCATCACCTGTAAGACAACCAAGAAGCCCCCTGCTTCAGAGGATGATGGAGATAAGATGACTGAACTTAGTGGAGACCAGGCCAGAGAGAAAACATGCTGTGTAGAGAAACAGAGGTCACGTCTTGATTCACTGGATCAGGCTGGAAGGACTTGGGGGAAGCAGCGAGCTAGGGGTAGTTCAGAAAGGCCTTCAGAGATGAAGTGGCTTTGTAGGTGACTCTGGCAGGCTAAGAGAGACCTGTGAAGAGATGCGAGCAGAAGCCTTGGAATGACACAACTGAGGGGTCGAGTTTAGCAGCCTGCCCAGTGAGCAGTCAGACTGAAACTCAAGGATTATGGCTGGGGCTGAAAGGATGAAAGGAAGGAAAGTCCCGTAAATGAGGAGCAGGGAACAGCTCACCATTATGGGTGAGAGGACCGGAGCGAGTAACACAGAAAATCTATGATCTGAACCTAATCAGTGCAACCTGAGCTACACTGAGAGGATTCAGGAGACCCACTTGTCACGTGTTTTAATGGATTTCCTCTGTTAGACTGTCCCTTTGGCCCAGAGTAGCAAAGAAGATTGTCTTCCCTGTAGCCTCGTGATGTAGACACAGGCTTGTACTGGAGAGAAAAACAAAGAGGCCAAAGTCCAAATCTATGTGATCAACTTCTGTGACCTCAAATGGTGGCAAAAGAACGATATCAGCGGGGTGTCCTAAGTGAAGGCAATCCTGGTTCGTCTATATCAGGGAGGCAGGTCTTGGCTGTCAGGTCATCTCAATACTACTGCTATTGGGCATTCCATGATTTCACTTGCCCCAACACTGATTTTGAACAAGACTATTACAACTGGGGGGACCATTATAAACCATCCTCAACAGTGGTTCTTAACCTAATGCTTCTTTCTAATAAGAAAAAAAAAAATTACTCCTCCCGTTATCCTGAAGTAGAAAACATAGGTGATTCAACCCATCTACATATGTATTTAAAAAAATTAAAAAATAACATCCTGTGATAAAAAGAGGGAAAAGGGGGGAAATTATTTATTCTAAAACAATATTTATTTCTATATGTAAAGACTTGAGTAGAAATATATAAGAAGACAAACCTGTCCCAGCAAACTTTCAAAACCTCTTCTAGAGGGCAGTACAAGCCCTGGTGAGAACTTCTGCTCTGTGCTGGCCTCAGTTCCCACGTGGGCAAAGCCGATCCCAGAGAAAAGGAAGGATCCAATCATGCTGCCTTTCTCCTGTGGGTCACAACAGCCTTTCAGTGAGCTCTGCTTCGAGTTTCCAATCAGAAATGATCTGGAACTCCAAGGCTAGTACCAGGAAGTGCAAGTTCTTTTTGGTAACTCTTGTGACCTTATAGCTTAGTGATGAAAAGCATGGGGTTTGAAGTTAAAATCTTTGCATTTGGGCTGCCACTCATCAGTAACATGACCCTGTACCAGATACCCTATCTGACTCTGTTTTCTCCTGTGTAAGTTGGAGATGAGCTAGTACCTACTACATGGGATTACTATAAAGTATGAAAGTGGTCTGACATACAGTAAGCCTCAGGAAGTGGCATGATTGCTTTTAATATTAGTGGCAGACCATTAACTGCTGCCAGCACTCTGTTGATGCAATTGTCACGACTCCATTGCCGCTGCAGCTACCACCACAACCACTACAGGAGTCCCCAATGTGGAGCATATTTTCCTTTCAGTAACACTCTTTTTTTGAAAAACTTTTATAAAAATTTTTTTATATTGGAGTATAGTTGATTAACAATGTTGTGATAGTTTCAGGTGAACAGAAAAGTGACTCAGCCTTACATATACATATATCCATTCTCCCTCAAACTCCCCTCCCATCCAGGCTGGCACATAACACTGAACAGAGTTCCCTGTGCTCTAGAGTAGGTCCTTGTTGGTTATCCATTTAAGATATAGCAGTGTGTACATCTATGTACACCAAACTCGCTACCTCTTTCCCCATCCTTCTCCCACCTGACGACCGTAAGTTCATTCTTTAAGTCTGTGAGTCTGTTTCTATTTTGTAAATAAGTTCATTTGCATCATTTCTTTTTGGATTCTTCACATAACAGATGTCATATGATATTTCTCTTTTTGAACTTACTTCATTCAGTATGACAGTCTCTAGGTCCAGCCATGCTGCTGCAGATAGCAGAGTGATATTACATTGTGCATATGTACCATGCCTTCTTCAGTAACACTCTCTTGACCAGCCTAACCTGATCTGTTCTCTAACATACACGATTGTGTGAGGCAGAGTATCCTGACTACTCTGGGTTTTGTTCTTTGCTGTGTAACAAGGTCTGAAGGATCAGGCCAGACAGCAAGTGAGGGCCACATTCCAGGGTCCCATTAGTGCATTTCTCAGTGCCTCAAAGCCAGCGTCACAAGAGTAAGCCCAAGGACCTCTCCTTTCCTACTTTCAAGTGATTTCCTGTCAACCCCCCTTGTTGCAACAGTCTTTGTCTCCCCTTCTTTGTCGACATTTTTAATCCTGTTGTGCTGAGAGCCTTCGCCATTCATTCCAGGAGGCCTTCGTGTCCTTATGCAAATAAGACTGCTGGCAACTTACCGTTCTCATCACAAAGTTCCTGAAATCAAAAAGTGGATTTGGTCCCCATCGTGACCCTTGTCTCAGTAATTTGGATAAACTCTTTGGTTTCTTTCAACAATAACGAACCTCTGATTTGAGGTTTAGCCAGTCTGCAAGCCTGCAAGGCTCACTCTCATCAGTCTGGAGTCTTACCACAATGTAGATGTGAGGTAGAGTTAGATATAGGTAGGGGTCTTAGACCTTGGCAAACAACTGATTTCCACAAACAAGTATGTCCCTCACACAGCTGTTAAGACACCTGAATACACACTCATTCTCCAACCCTCCCTGTCCTCATGTGAAAACACATTTCCCCAACAACTAATGTAAACAAGGGATCCTGGGAAGTGTTTTTAAGGAGTATGTGTAAGGGAGGAATACCGAGTCTCTCCTCTTCAATTTTTGCCGAGGTTAGACACCTACGTGAATTTTATATCTGTCCCTATTATTATAACCCCCAAGGCTTAAGGAGATTAAAAAAAGATTTTTTTCAATATGATTTCTCAAGTTTCTTTTTCACTGCTCTGAGAATATCATACTACTAGTAGCCTTCAGGGTATCTTCCAGCGTTGTGCTGGTGATTACTCTGTGATGTTTCAATCACAGCAAAGCACAGGGATAGGGAGAAGCATACACACATGTACTCATGGATGAGTGTGTGCATGCACACACACGCACTTGCACAACCCAGAATAAAGCTATAATTCTCATACTGTCATTGTACAATCAAAAATAGCTCCTCTAAACCCTTAGAAATTCTTAGACAAAAGAAGAATCTTAAACTCACTTTTTATGTTTGAAATATGTAAACCATCATTATTCGAGCTCCTCAAGCATGCAATATCTCATATATTTGAACTTAGCATTCTTGGATGGAACTTCCCTATCAAAGAGATTATATGAAATGAAAGAGAAATAAAGTGGAACATATATGCAAGCAAGCATGGACACATGTATGCAAACATCACACACACATACACACACTCCAAATCATTATCAGAATTATCAGGAACTCATAATTATGAGGATGTGTAAAATGAGATTTAAGCATAGTGTAAACTATATGTGAGTAACCAGGAGAACAAAGCTATGAGGTCAAGATTCCAGTGGGTTTTATAAAATCAGGAAATCAACAGAATATTGAAGAAGATAATAGCAATAGATAGAGAAGCTAGCTCTTTGAAATCCACATAAGTCACAGAATAGCACTCTCCATCTCTAATCATCAAGCTTCCATACTGTCTCCATCACTGCTTGTAGTCACTTAACTGGTTCTTCACCCTCCCTGCAACCTCGAATCACTCAGTACCTCCCATTTCATTTGAATCATGACCGTATGATTTGATCACAACAGCCTCCCTTCCCAGGTCACACTCTGCGGTCAGCTAATTTAATGGTACCCTCCTCTCTACTTTCTGTTCATGTTTCAGCAAAGTCCATTCCAACTACGTATTTGAATTCCCGGCTACAGGCAGTAGCAGCGCAGCATGATGGTAAAGAGCTCCAGCTTTGGAGTCAGACAGAACTGGAGTTAAACCCCACATGCCACTCTATGATCTTCGACAAGTTACATAATTTCCCCCAGCCTTAGTTTCCATTTTCTGAAAAATGGAGAGGTAATAATAGCACTGAGACCACAGAATTGGTAAAGACAAATATCACCCATGTGAGGTGTGTGGCCCAGAGTAGGTATTCAGTAACTAGTAGCTGTCATCACCACCACCACCATTCCTTTTCCCAGTGTGATGAAACTGTCCACATGACCCTTACTGTTTAACTTTGAAGCATTCTACTTATAAAATCCATGGAAGTAAAGAAGCGTCTTTCAACTTCTGATTTCACTTCAGTTGCTATCATATGCCCCAAGTCTTCCATAGCTGTACTAAATAATTCTAGGATTTTTCTGACAGTTACATGTCTGCCCCCATGGCTCCAAAGAGCTGTGATGAGCAAGGTTCTGGCCCTTGTGATACTACAATGAAAAGTAAACACTACTTGCTACTGGGACCATACACAATGAGAAATTCCTCAAAAGGAGGCTGGAGAACATCAAGAGGGTGCTGATAGCCAGACTATGGCAAATGTCTGCTATACACAGTGTGAAAGCTACCAACCTAGACCCTAGGAAGACAAATCCTAATAAATGTTGACCAACTTCTCCCTTCTCCCAGCAACCCCTTCCACACTGAAGAAGAGTAGCATAGCAATAGAATCCTCACATTTTAGGACATTGTCTTAGGAGTTCAAGAGTCTGACTCTGTCATAGGATCTCCTCTCCAGGCAATCGCTTGCTTCCGTGAGGCTAGACAGGTATCAGCTCTATTCTCTTTCTCTCCCTCGTCTCTCTCTCAGTTTGAATCCTTTCATCCTCAGTTGTTAGATATTTACTCTGGTAGCAAGAAAATACATGTCAGTCAGTGGGAAGCAGATTAAAAGATTAAGGCAACAGAGTAAGATAGCCAGAATCAGAGGCAGAGCTTAGACCAAACCTTAGCCCAGCAGCCTTGCATCTCATGCAATAAAAGTCTATTTGAGCTGTGAGTGTCCCTTGATAAACAGGTGTTGTTAGAGCTCCTCCTATGACCCTCAGTCCTTTCCATGTGTTTGCGCTGAGTTCCAACTGCCAGTATCTGCATGACTGCTTGAGGGCTCTTTTCCCAGAACTATAGATCTCTAAGCTACCTATCGTGCAACAATTTTAAAAATGCCAGTGAATTCCAGGAGAGGTAAGATGTGGCCTGTAAGTTAGTGTATAACTACTTCAGCTCCCTTGCCTCTTGGGTGGGATAATTCTGAGGTAAATGTGTTGCACCATTTTCCAGAGGTTCCCTATATGATTAATATTAGTCCACCACTATGTCAGCCAGCTTAATAGCATACTATTTTTTAAAAAATTTCTTATTTATGTATAGTTGATTTACAATATTTGATAATAATCTATATGGGAAATTATTATGGAAAATAATCTGAAAAAGAAGATATACGTATTCACATATCACTGTATACCTGAAACTAACACAATATTGTAAATTCACTTCACTGTATTGTAGATTCACTTCACTGTACAGCTGAAACTAACAATATTGCTAATCAACAGCATACTCTTTATTGACTGCCTTTTTTTTTTACAACTATTCCATTCCCTTACAATTGTTACCTGCAATTCCAAACAAACCATTTTCATTCAATTCCTTGTCTCAGGATTTGATTCCTAGAGAAAGTAAGAGTCTATGATTATCCTTGAGTCAGTGAAAAGAACCATAAATGAGACAGAATCTTTCCCAAAGTGTTTTTGCTATTTTATGTTACAATAATTTATATAATGAACCTTTGGATCTTATGTCTTATCCTATTGAGTACTTATCAGCCAAATGGGATATAGAGAAAGTAACTATAGATCTGATATAGTATAATGTACTTAAATAATTTCCTCTTGAAAATATTAATCTTCTAAATGTAAGAAATGTGGAAAATCTTCATTTTACTATGAAGTGGGAATGGTGGGATCAAGGGTCATTTTCAAATATTGGCAAATTAAGGGAATGAAAAAAGCCATTCCTAATTACTAAAAACATAAACTTTCTCTGAATAATCCAAATGAATGCAGAAATGCTTGACATGACTTGTTTGAAAAATTTTTTTTAATATTAAGGATAAATATTTCTGAAACAAGCTAAATACATTGTAACAGTTTCAACAATAGCTGAACGAGAAAATCAACAACAAAAATAAAACCGTCATTTTTGAGTACTTACGTATAGATAGTTTGCTAAATGTTTTATGTACATTATTTCATTTCATCCTTACAATAATTCTTATAGGTGTTATTTTTTATTCCAATTTTACCCATGAGAAAAAATGAGGCACAGAAAGGTTGAATAATGCTTTCAAGGTCAGAAGCTAGTAAATGGTACAGACAGGATTTGAAATCATGTTTTTCTATTCCAAAGTGTTTGTATTTTCTAATTTACCTCTTTGCTTCTGACTCATACACATTTTTATTGCTGTCTATTATATTTCTCTTCATGTGTTTATTGCTTTAAATAATGATCAATTGTAAAATGCAGAACTAAATGTGATTTAATATTTCAACCTTAGAATAATTTATAACTACTTTATGTAAATAAATTCAGTCATGAGACAAAATCCCTAGGTTATGTGTCTGATCTGGGAATCATAAACTATAGTCATCATATTCACAGAGAGTCAAAAGCACATCACATGCCCAGTCAGGTCTATGCATTCCATATACTGGGCTTTTAAAAAGTCAATATTATATTTATTTCTTTTGGCTGTGCCTGGTCTGCATTGCTGGGTGGGCTTTTCTCTCTGTGGTGAGCAGGGTTAATCTCTAGCTGTGGTGCATGGGCTTCTCATTGCGGTGGTTTCTCTTGTTGTACAGAACAGGCTCTAGGACGCATGGGCTCAGTAGTTGCAGTATAGGGCTCAGTAGTTGTGGCTCCTGGGCTCAAGAGCGCAGGGTCAGTCGTTGTGGCACAGAGTTTTAGTTGCTCTGCGGCCTGTGGGATCTTCCCAGATCAGGGATCGAACCCATATCTCCTGTATTGGTAGGCAGATTCTTATCCTCTGTACCACCAGGGAAGCCCTATACTTGGCTTTTTGACACTATCAAGTCGGCACGGTTTACAGTTTTGATATGGCTATTGAGTTCCAATTTGTCACATTCCTTATTCAGAACCTAGCAGAGGGTCTTGCACATAGTAGGCTTTCAATAAATGGACTGAATTGAGTCCCAAGTTTCCTTATTGGTTTCCAGGCCCAAGGCCCTTGCCTAAGTTTAAAATTATAATCAACCCAATAACCAGGATTTGAGGCCATTGGTTTTTTCCCTCTGAAGTCAGTGATGAGAAGCTCTTTGTTTGACCTCCCCGCCCACGAACACTCCCCCACCCCTCTACCCATACCCCGTCACCTTCGAAGCCCTGGACAATTTTTAAGGTGTTCTCCTAGGTCCTGGAGCTTGATTTGATTTCCAGATCCTCAGGTTCCTAAATTTCTGGGCACTGACAAAAGATCCTCCCTGTTCTCAGAAGTGCTCCATGCCTTCCAGCCCCTTTACTGTTGTTCAGTTTCCCCTTGGTCTGGGATATCCCCCTCCCCCAGGTCTTGGCTTCTGCCTGGCTCTTGTCTCAGATTCCTGAACCCTGCCTGAACCAGGTGCCGATGTAATTCCAGCCCCAGCCTCCAGGTGTGCTCTCCAGACCAGCTGGGAGTATTCACTTCAGCCTGCTGGGGTCTCCAACCTTGACCTGATCCCTCAGATCTGGTGGCTGGCCAGTGTGAACCTAATAAGGAGGCAGAGGGCCCCGAGAGGTGTCCACCAGTATGTCTCTCAGCCAGAGGCCTGGTTTCCAGCATGTGCCTGCAAATATCTCAATTATTTATTCATCCTGCCTTTTGTTTGAGTTCTTTGAACACAGCAGATTCCCCCAAATGATTTCAGACAGCACAGAAAGAACCCTGCCCTCATCAGTCCATGAGCGAAATGGCAAGTCAGGCCTGTAAATAGGATTCTGACCTTTACTAAGGCTCAGCTGCCTGTAGAGACAGGCACATCCCCCACAGAGCTACAGAGCCCAGACAGGAAGATGAGTACTGACATGGTTTGTGCTCCTCTGGATACATGATGCTGTTTGAAAGGGGGACTAGACTCTTGGTGAGAATCCTGGAGACTCCAAGGGGAGAGCAGTGATATGATGTGTTGTAACGAGGGTCCCACTGGATTTAGAAAATGCAGTTGGCCTGATCCGTGGCAGGCCTCAGCATATATTGTCAACAATTTGCACACTTTAATTTTATTGTCTTCTGAAAACCGAGCGTGCTTTATGTACTATTCTAGAATACAAAATAGCCAAGAGCTTCAGTGTTTGCCTGAGGTACATTTTCACTTGTGGCTGATGAAAGATAAGTCTGAGACCCCCTTCTTGCTACTTCAGCAAGAAGTACTTGCTACTTGCACCTTCAGCTAGAAATGAAAGCTCCAGGTGGTTGGAACCCTTACTCTCCCTGCTAATGGCCCAGCCCAGCAGAGGAGCTCCTTCCTATTAGTGTGCTCTTGCAGAAGGACATGTCGTCACTTGCCTGGATGCTTGTTGCTTTGTAATTGCCTCACCCTGACCATCAGCCTTTCCCCTCCTCACCAGCTCTTCAACCCCCCTGCAGCCCTCACCACAGTCCAAACTTCCACCAGTGCTACTGAAAATTATTAGAGCACGTACATGGTGGTTGATTTCAGCCCTAGAAAAATATTTCTACAAGTAAAAAGAGGGTAACCTGTTGATTTTGTTTCCAATATATTGGTGTTTTTTTCAGTAGAGCTGAATTCCATTTGTTAATGCTGCATTGCACTATTGATTAGAAAGACCAGAGAGGCATGTTCCCTGAAGCCTCTCTTCACACAGTGAAGGGCAACTTAAATTGGATTACTTTGCTTAGCAAGGGGTCAGCTCTTCTCAGACATCAGAGCCTCTGAGACAGTCCCTTCCATTTTAAGTTACTGATCTTAAGAAAGTTCAGATCCCTTTGAATAATCTGAGATGTGTGAAATAAGGTTAGTCACAGGATTTCCTGCCACCAGAGCTCACAAACAAACTTTCCTCACTTCCTCTTTTTTAAAGTTCAATTTAGGCTCACTGGTCTAGTTGCTTTTGTTTTAGTGGTTACAGACTCCACCCTGTACCAATGGTTAAAAGGTTTGACAGAATCTCAAGCTCTCTCTTGGTCTGTGTCTCCTTGTCTGTCTGTCTGTCTCTCTCTTTCTCACATGCACACACACACCCTAGAGGCATTATATTGAAATAACAGACATTCTATCCATCCAAAACTTAGTTTCTTCTAGTTTCAGTTTTGGCTTGGTTCTCTCTCTCCTTAACAGGCTTTGTTATCTGTCTTCCAGCCACAGAATTTACCATCCTCCCATCTCAGCCTATCTTCTGCTTTGATCCTCTCCTTCCTCCCCAGACGCTTTGGTTTTTAACCCCCACGGAGCTCCAGGCCCTGAACTTTTACTCGCTGCCTGCACATTCTTTCTGTCTCTCTCCCCTCCCCACCCCCACTCCCACTTTCTCATGTAACCTCATTCCACCTAACCTCTTCATGAAACAAACTTCCCTGTAGCATCCTCACCCAAGGCCCTAAGCACAGCTAAACTGTGAGCTTCTTGGTAGGGGGGATTAGGTTTTATAAATATGTGTACTCCTAGCATTGTATCAGGCCCTCGATGTTTGTTGAAAGAATAGAGACAAAACGAATGAATCAGATAAAGGTTATCCCTCCAAGGTATGAGGATGAGATGGTTAGATAGCACCACCGACTGAAGGAACATGAATCTGAGCAAGCTCCGGAATATGGTGAAGGACAGGGAAGCCTGGCATGCTGCAGTCCATGGGGTCACAAAGAGTTGGGCACAACGTAGTGACTGAACAACAACAACAACTCCAAGGTAACAATATTTTAGTTCAGTGAAAAAACCCTGTTTCCTCAAGGCCATGAGAGATAGAATCTAGTGATGGGAATTTTAGAATCTCAGGCATGCTTCCCCCACTTTGACATAGCTCATATTCTTAAGATGCCATGTGTAATGGGGCTGGAGATTTCTTTACTTGGTTGTAAGTTCTCCATCTTCTCCAGACTGTCCAGGTTTTCCAGTACTATTCCTCTGCTCATCTTATCCACTGAGGACCAGCACATCTAATTTATAACTCAGGCTCCCTCCAATATAAAGACATTCCAAGCTCTATACCAGTAAAGTTTCTCCCAGGTACAGTTCACTTGGCTTAGTTTGAACAGATATAAGGCACAGGTGGATTCCACTCAGATCTATCACCTGGCGTTTTCTCTAATCCGTAGGCCTTTTCATAGTGTGATGGGATTCAGGTTGGTTCACTTTACTTCCACGCACCAGTCCAGGGTGGAACTATTATCTTCGGTTCTCACTGGTTTCTGGAGGTCTGTAGGGCTCTGTTTTGTTTGAGTCCTATATGGAACCTATTTGCTTCTGGTAGAACCCACTTCTACGTATGCAGTCTCTGCCTTCATCACCAACACAGCTGGCACACTGACTACTCTACTCTATGAACTTTGCTTTTTACCTCCTACTTCATCCAGCCCACAACACAGGCCTTGCTCTCTCCATGAACTGTCCCATGCACGTTTCTGTCTTAGGAGACTCTGCCTGGCATTACTTACCATCATGCCTCTAGGATCTTCACTTTGAGCCTTCCTTTTCCCTTACTTAATTCTTTAGCCAATCTCTTCCCCCTGGCCTACATTCTCCTATCATAGCTTGTCTGCTCTGTAAGTTTTCTTTAAATGCCTCAATTAATAGCTTCATAACATACCAATTAAGAGTCAACTTCACCTCTTCTTCCCATTCATGATCTAGCTAAGGGGTCCCTCGACCACCTAACTGAACAACTTAAGGGCAAGGAATCTGGTCTATGTGTCCACATGTCCCACACAGCCATAAGCACAGGGCTTTACAAATATCGAATACTCAATGAAGCTTATTGATTTGGTTTACTTGAATAACCATTTAGAGCGCCACAATGTACATGTTTTAAAGAAAATTTGGATTTACTTCAGTTTTACTGGGAAACACTTAAGGCCCTGCATTTATCAACGGAAACAACAATTTCCAACTCTATGCAGTGGTGGTTGGGGACTGTTCAAGATCACTCTTGAGGGAAGACATGAGGCTTCGCAGTTAGCTAACTGATAATGGAGGGAAACATTTACGCAGTCTATGCCAGAGTATTACAGAGGGTGCAAGCCATAGACAGGAAAAGCACTGGCATCACTTTCTGTTTGAGTGTCAGTGGAGACTTTGCAGTGCTAACCTAGGAAGGGGTGCTCAATGGGCAACACCAAATGACCACCCTGATTTATTCAAACTTTAACTGATTAAATGAAAAGCAAATGTATTTTCTTCTCTTTGATGAAAAGAATGAATCTGAATTGCCTTAAAGAAGGTATTCCAACCGTGTCACATCCCAGACAGGCAGAATTCTGCCTCCTGACACTTGGAGGAATTTAGTTTCAGTTTCTGATTACTTTCCTTGAGTCAGTCTCCCAGGGGATGATATTTCTCCTTAAATAACACAAAACACCTTCACCTTTTAAAAGGACTTGGGTTTATTAAATCTGATTTACAATGAGTACTGTGACAGTTGCCAGATGGCAAATATTCAATTGCTATTGGCCCTTCATAAGTAATCATCGTTTCTACAGGAAAGGGGTGCCTCCCTAGTTTCAAATCTTCTTATAAACTGCTGGAGACTTTTAGTCAGTGCCACACAATATCTCAATTATAAAATGTCTTATGTTGCTCCTTGGCAAAATGAATTGTGTAATTCTCCTCTTTTCAGTAAGGCTTGGACCTAGTACCTTCCCACATGTCATAGAGTTGTGCATATGGTAGATAATTAATCACTGATTATGAGTTTCATGTTAAAAAACATTTTTTTTACTCCCTACTATGTTCCAAACACTGTGGAAAGCAAAAAACCTGGGTATATGTTTCACAGGACAAGTGTTTGGCCCTTATCTCAGAGTCCATTGGGTCAGATGAACATGTAAATCAATGATTACTAAAGCTGTTAAATGCCATAACAGGAGTTTATATGAAGGTGAACAGAAGGACTATGTCAGGGTTAGAAAATGTCACTGGAGATATTTGTTACAGGCTCTTCCCACATAATAAAGTAGGCAACAGGAAGAAGAGATTTTTCCAATAAAAGAAAAACCCAGAAATAAGAAAGGTCATGAGAGATTCAAGGAGGAGAAGAAGAGAGCTAGTTCTAGCCAGAGCATATGGTTTATGAAAAGGAGAGGAGGAAAAAGACAAGGCAGGGCCAAGCTAAGGAATTCAGATTTCATTCTGAAGGTGAGGAGCCATTGATGAGTTCTGATCAAGTGAGTGTCATATTCAGATTGACACTTTTAAATAGTTCACTCCACTTTATTTTATTTTTTAGAGTCTTTTTATTTCATATTGGAGTATAGCAGATTAACAATGTTGTGATGGTTTCAGGTGTACAGCAAAAGGACTCAGCCACACATACACATGTATCCATTCTCCCCCAAACTCCCCTCCCATCCAGGTTGCCACACTACATTGAACAGAGTTTCCTGTACTCTACAGTAGATCCTTGTTGGTTACCCATTTTAAATATAGCAGTGTGTACATGTCCTTCCCAAACTCCCTCACTATTCCTTCCCCCATCTGTCCCCCTGTTAAACAGCCCACTTTAGCAGCAATATGTAGGACAGAGCAGAAAATCACAATCAGACCAGTTAGGAGACTACTGCGATAATCCAGATAAAAAGCAATGGTGGCTTGGGCTAGGGCCATAGAAGTGCAGATAGGAATTTCAATAGTGGATAGATGAGAAGCACTATGGAGGTAAAATTAAAGCAGCTCATGCCTAGTAGAAGAAAGGGTTTGAAGGAAAAGTCAGACGCAAGGATTATAGACCAGGAATCCCGGTAGATGGAGATAGTGTTAATGAAAATTAGGGTGGGATGTCAAGAGCCTAGAAGTTGGAATCAATGCTGAAACGTTTACCACTTAACAGCTATGAGGTTTAGGACAAGTCTCTTTACCCTAGAAACTCAGTGTTCTCACAGTAGAAGCAAAAATAGCTATGACTTACCAAATATACCTATTACAGGAATTAAATAAAGTCATGTATGAAAATAGGCTTTATATGCTGGAAGGCACCATATACAAATGTTACTTGTTCTTATGTTGACTCAAAAACTCACATTTCTTGAATCCAACAAAACAAAATCATGACTTTTCCCCTTAGAACCAGATACTGACACTGTCTCCATAACGAAAGAAAGTGTTGCTTGTTTGGGACAGGTAGGCAGAAGGGATCATTCAGGTCATAGTGACGAGTCAAAATGATAAGTCAATCATCCACACTCTCCAGCACCCTCCCCCCATGCTGCCAAGCAGGAAATGGCTGTCAGGAGTTATTATGCAGGGGACAGTTAACAGCCATACTTTTAACATTCCATCAAACCTAGTACTTTGGTCTGCTTTTAGTCACATAGGTAAGGACTCTTTATGTCCTAAAAAAGCAACAGCTGTAACTTAGCAGATTTTGAACAAGAAGCAATGTCCTCTGGCTCAAAGAGGACACAAACATAAATGTTATTTTCTCTGAACTGTCAATTAAAAGTTCACTAAATAATAATAATAAGCAGGACCTTTCAATTGATCATCAGTGATGTCTTGCCCTCAAACTCCTATCTTGGAAAGGAATTGTACTTTCATTCTCTTCTTCTAAATTATGTTTTTGAGGGAAACTACATCGTGTTTTTACAGGTTGACCAAATAACTTACATAGTTTCTAGGTGAATAAGTAACATTGGCTTCTGTTCCCAGCTTTGTTACATCTGCTGTCCTTCTACCCTGCTCTGAGTTCTCATGGTACTAATTCCGGTGCCAAGTCTATACACTGGATTAGACCTCATCTTTCTAAAGTATAGCTTTAAGGTCTCTGTTGGAACATAGGGATCCTCCTGTCATTGGGCTTATTTCTTGTGTCATTTTAATCAGGTTTATTTCTTTCTAGCATCAGAGACATTTTTATAGAGTTTTTCTTTTGAGATGGCATAAATCTGACTCCACTAAAAGTAGCCTTCCAACTGAGGATATATTAAACATACTTGAGAATAAGCAACCTTAATTTTTAATTTATATATAGTAATAGCTAACATTTCTTGATCATTAGTATGTCTCAGAAATTCCACTAAGTGCTTTACATAAACTATCCCATTTAATTCTCAAGGCAACCCTGTATGATAGTACTATTGAAGATCCGCAACTTGAAGCTCAGGATAATTAGGAAACTTGCCTAAGGCCACACAACTGGAAAATGGCAGAATTATAATTTGAACCTAAGTCTGTCCGATATCAGAACTTGGTTTCTGAATCACTATGGGATGCTGTTTATATAATACCATTTCATGTATTTTTATTGTTGCTGACTAAAAGCCAAATGTGGATGTAAGATAGGCTTGTCTTACAGTACTGTTCCCTTTTCTCTTCTAGGACCATCCCTACTTCACCCCTATGTGTCCCATCCTGTATCTTGGGATATCTACTATCTACTATCTTCCCATCAAAATATACCAGTCAGGTGTCTTCCTTAAGGCACCTCTTTTAATTACATGTTAGTGGAAAGGATCTGATAAATTAATTCATACCTGGGTGCTAATGACGGACAACAATTTATTACTTCTCTCAGATATTTGTTTATTAACAATGGATTTGTGCCTTAACCCAGAGTAAATAAGAGGAAACAAGAAAATTTCAGATCAGGGTCTCCATAATGCTGCCACATAGGTAGTTTGTGATGTCACGGGTACAGAAGGTTGAGCCTGATGCTCATCACCTCTCTGTGAATGAGAAAGCTAATATGATATGTACAATATTTTGCTATTCACTCCAGAGAGAATATAGAAATTAATAAGTAGAATTATTACAGGGTTTATCTGAGGCTACATTAATAATTGTTACCAGAGTCATCAGTAGAGATGAAACTAGCATTTAGACAGGAATCGTATAATTAGAAAACTACTATCGGAATGAGATATTTATGGAGCATCCTCTAGGGTCCTCAAAGTATCATTTGGGAAAATCATACTGTCTCTTTGTCTAGATGATTATCACTAAAATTTCTTTGTATAACTGCATATACAAAAATCTATGTAGCCCTGAGGGGTTACCATTATATTTGCTTTCAAGTAACAGGTTTGGAGTCATTGTGTAGATTTGTCCATATTCTGTTACTCATGTTCCATTGGGACCTGCAATTGTGAAATAGTTGGCTGAGGTTAGGGTTACAGACTATGTCCATGAAACTGAATGAAGCTAACTTAAACAAATGGGAATTGAACTGTCAACTTTGACCTCAGTAATTGCATGCTCTAAACAACTGAGATTTGTCAGCATCTAAATAAGACTTAGCAAATTGATTCTCTGGAACTCAAAGTTTGACTTTTCTTTAAGAGCACCTAGTCAACTCAACCAAATAGATCCAATACATATTTAATTTTTAACATGTCCACTGCATACTATGCACCACTGATGATATATAAAAAGTTATATTTTCTCCTCAAATATAGAAATAAATAATACCTAAATCATAGGATTCAGTTCAGTTCAGTTCAGTTCAGTCGCTCAGTCGTGTCCGACTCTCTGCGACCCCATGAATCACAGCACGCCAGGCCTCCCTGTCCATCACCAACTCCCGGAGTACACTCAAACTCATGTCCACAGAGTCGGTGATGCCGTCCAGCCATCTCATTCTCCGTCGTCCCCTTCTCCTCCCGCCCCCAACCTTTCCCAGCATCAGAGTCTTTTCCAGTGAGTCAACTCGTCTCATGAGGTGGCCAAAGTATTGCAGTTTCAGCTTTAGCATCAGTCCCTCCAATGAACATCCAGGATTGATCTCCTTTAGAATGGACTGGTTGGATCTCCTTGCAGTATAAGGGACTCTCAAGAGTCTTCTCCAACACCACAGTTCAAAAGCATCGATTCTTCGGCGATCAGCTTTCTTCACAGTCCAACTCTCACATCCATACATGACCACGGGAAAAACCATTGCCTTGACTAGACGGACCTTGGTCGGCATAATGTGAAAACACTCTAAAGCACAATACATGGTAGACCAATATTATTATCATAATTAGAAGAGCCTATCTTCTATTATAGAAAACTAGAATCAAAAGTATATAATAACAATCAGATAATATATGGGAATGAAAGTGTTAAGAAGAGGAGTAACAGGATCAGATCTGTGTTTTTAGAAAGGTTACTTTGGCGGAAGTGTGGAGAATGGATTGGCAGGGGATGAGGGACACGGGAGAGTGGAACCAGGAGAGAAAGAAACATTGGCCGCAGGGAGACCAGTTATTAACATACTGTTGCAAATAGCTCAGGCAAGAGATGATGGATTCAGGAGACATCATAGAGAGTAGAATCAGTAAGTTTTGGCAATCAATCCATAGGTGGGTTGTTGTGGGGAGGCGAGTATGAATAAGGGAGGAAATAGTAATTCTTCACATCTGAGAAGTCAGAACTATTAAATAGTATATACTATAAACCATCACTTTTCTTCCTCATATACTGTAAATAATAGAGAAATTCAGTTGGCTCTTCTGTATCTAATGATTAGGCGATCAAATTCTTTCCCTTCCGTTTGTTTTCTGTTCCTTCTGAGAGCAGTATCAAGGAGTCACAAATCTCTCATATCTGAGTTTTGTTCCCCGGATGTGGTATATGGCACAGGGGTACCTTTCATGGGGGCCTGGATAAACGTCCTATGGAATGGGTTGGTCCCCATGCAGCACTCATTCATGGATGCCAAGAGCAGTCTAGTCAAGTAGAGAATCTGATAATTGACCAAGTGTTAGTCAGAGCTTCCCTGGTGACTCAGACAGTAAAGAATCTGCCTGCAATACAGGAGGACCAGGGTTCGATCCCTGGTTTGGGAAGATTCCCCTGGAGAAGAAAATGGCAACTCACTCCAGTATTCTTGCCTGGAGAATCCCATGGACAGAGGAGCCTGGTGGGCTACAGTCCATGGGGTCGCAAGGCTGGTAATTGGCCAAAGAGGACTCCAAAAAGGTTCAAGTTGGAGAAATATACCAAGTGCCAGTTCTTAGGGTGAGGCAAGGCAGTAAGAGGAAAAATGAATCATGAGGTCAGACATCAGAGCGGACTGAGGAAGAGGTAGGAATGAGTATGAGATAAGCTGGGCTGAATGGTTTAGGACAACAGCCACGAATTCTGAAAGAATGAGGGAGGCCTGTTTTCATGCAATGTGGGTAGGCTGGTACAGGCAAATACTTGATAGCTTGAGGCACTGAACAGGCCCAGACACTGTATATGGAATCTCTAGTCTCTGCACCAACAGCTGAAGAAACTTACATTCTTAGAATTCTAGCAGAGGTTCCTATTCCTGTTTCATTTTCCTAAGATTTGCGGTAGAACTATATATTCTCAATGTGTAAGAGCACAAGTTTCTTACACCTCCTTCAAATTCATGGGACAGATAATTTGTAATTCAGAAGTCTAAATTAAAAGCTATCTATCTTTTTCATTCTATTAGGTTACTATTTTCAAAGACAAATCCTCTGATTTATAAATACAGACTACTTCATTAACTGTGTTTAACAGGTAGCAGAGGTTTTGTTACTGACAACTGCCAGGCAGTGACTTGGAACACAGCCCTTGGTTTTTGAATTTGCTGTAACATGATACAGAGCACATAGCACATATTTTACTTCAAGAGAGATCTCTAATTTTGTTAAACTTCTTGCTCTGGCTGCCACAATCTGTGCATGCTCTTCTAGGCTCTCCAAGTTCATATTGGCCTTGTGGTCGACAAAGAATAAAACAAGGGAGTAGGGAATGCTCAGGAAAAAAAATACAGTGACTCTTTCCCCATTCCTCCCAATACAGTTGTAGTTCTAAAAGGGATAAAAAGCTTCAGTTCAGTTCAGTCGCTCAGTCCTGTCCGACTCTCTGTGACCCCATGAATCACAGCACGCCAGGCCTCCCTGTCCATCACCAACTCCCGGAGTTCACTCAAACTCACGTCCACAGAGTCGGTGATGCCATCCAGCCATCTCATTCTCTGTCGTCCCCGTCTCCTCCCACCCCCAACCTTTCCTAGCATCAGAGTCTTTCCCAGTGAGTCAACTCGTCACATGAAGTGGCCAAAGTATTGCAGTTTCAGCTTTAGCATCAGTCCTTCCAATGAACACCCAGGATTGATCTCCTTTAGAATGGACTGGTTGGATCTCCTTGCAATCCAAGGGACTCTCAAGAGTCTTCTCCAGCACCACACTTCAAAAGCATCAATTCTTCAGTGATCAGTTTTCTTCACAGTCGAACTCTCACATCCATACATGACCACGAGAAAAACCATAGCCTTGACTAGACGGACCTTGGTTGGCAAAGTAATGTCTCTGCTTTTTAATATGCTATCTAGGTTGGTCATAACTTTCCTTCCAAGGAGTAAGCGTCTTTTAATTTCCTGGCTGCAATCAGCATCTGCAGTGATTTTGGAGCCCAAAAAAATAAAGTCTGACACTGTTTCCACTGTTTTTCTATCTATTTCCCATGAAGTGATGGGACCAGATGCCATGATCTTTGTTTTCTGAATGTTGAGCTTCAAGCCAACCTTTGCACTCTCCTCTTTCACTTTCATCAAGAGGCTTTTTAGTTCTTCACTTTCTGCCATAAGGGTGGTGTCATCTGCATATCTGAGATTATTGATATTTCTCCAGGCAATCTTGATTCCAGCTTGTGCTTCTTCCAGCCCAGCATTCCTCATGATGTACTCTGCATATAAGTTAAATAAGCAGGGTGACAATATACAGCCTTGACGCACTCCTTTTCCTATTTGGAACCAGTCTGTTGTTCCATGTACAGTTCTGACTGTTGCTTCCTGACCTGCATACAGGTTTCTCAAGAGGCAGGTCAGGTGGTCTTAGGCAAGAAAAAACTTGTGAGGGAAAATCCAAGCTGGGAATGGCTCTGTAATCACAACTGTCTCTGATTCTTTTTCATCTGAGTCTTGACCTTTGTTCTGCTGTAAGAGTTCTCCCCATCCTCTATCTGGGGCAGTCATTGCCACCACCATCCCTGGTTTCCAACAGTCCTCTGATTGCCTAAGCTCTCAGTTACGGGCAATTCCCTTTGGTCTACCAGAATAAGGGTGGTGTTTTTCAGTGAATTTTTTATTAAGACAGAAAGAGGAGACAAAAGCAAGGAGACTTGGATGCTTAGAACTGGACAGGATTCTTGATTCTTTGACAATGATTCTCAAAGTGGGCTTCCAAGGTCAGGGAACTCATTAGAAATGCCAATTCTCAGGCTCCATCCTCAACTTCTGAATCAGACACTCTGGGAATAATCAGCCCTCTGTCATTTGACAAGTCCCTCAGGTAATTCTAGTACAGGCTCAAGCTTGAGAACCACTGTTCTAAGGAAACTGCAACCTAGTCCTAGGTAAGCTTGACCAGGCTTCTCTTTCTTTCCTCGTGTCAACTATGTTTGGTTCTGTTTGCCTACAGCCTGCTTACTAGCAGCTGACTCTACTTTTGGGCCAGTGGACTTCATGTGGTGGGCTAGCACATGTACCAAGTATTACTACCACTAATCATTCCAGAAGATTTCAGATTTTTTTGCTTGTTTCTCGTGTGCTCTGCACTATACTAAGCACAGTACACTCAGTGTTTCACTTAATCCTCACAATATCTCCTTAAAGGAAGAATCTGCATCTTCCAAATGAGGAAATGTAAACTCAGAGAAGGTGACCCGCTGGAGGGATGCCAGGTAAAATGAGGCAGGGCCAAGATTTCATACCTATGTGCCTTTGGCTCCAAAGCCCATATGTACAACTTTGATTTCATTCTGCCTCCGCACAGCTATGTGGCTCCTGCACCAGGCACCGCAGTCTGGGCAGCTTCTGTCATCACATATCAATTCACTGCTTGGCTAGCTGACTCCTCTCCTTTCGCACTAGCCTTTTCATAAATTATACCAGGACAAGTTACTTCACCTCACTGAGCTTCAGTTCCCTTGTCTGTAGGCTGGAGAAATAACCCTTACCTCAGAGAGTGGCTTTGAGGACCAAACAGGTAAATGTGTGTGAGAGTGTTGTCAATTGTAATAGAAATGAAGGGTATTATTAGCTCCATTCTACAGATGAGGAAATGTAAGGTCACTGTGGTTACCTGATTTAGATAAAAACTGTTGGCTTTCCACCAGATATTTGAGGGTGTGAGGAGGCCTCTGCTCCCAAAATATCTCTGCGTGCAACTCCAAGTAGAGAGAAAGCCACATTTCATAAATATTCTTTTTAAGATGAATAAGATGAAAATATTCTCAGGTCAGGATATCAAACAGATATTAAGCAGGTCAGGGTATCAAACAGATACATTTTGACCAAGACAGATGAGAATGGCCTAGAACCCAGGCACTGTGAGGGAGTACTGGCTTAGCCACTGGCTGTTGAAATAAGCTTTGGGCAGCCATAGGACACAGGGTCTGAGTGAGGGGAGTGAAGAGAACATAGAGTCTCTGCTATGAGAAGTAGGACAGCTTGAAGGATTGGGCAGGTTCACCGTTTTGCTGATGACTCAATTATCCATTTTACCATTTAGATCCACATTTACCAATTAGCCTGCAATTAAAAATAAATATTTTTTTAAAAGATGGAAAAAAGGAAAACAAATTTTGAAGAGTTAATTTTTATTATTTTTGTTGTTGGCCGCACTGCACTCGTGCAATATCAGTTCCCTGACCAGGGACTGAACCTGGGTCACAATGCTGAAAGCCCAGAATCCTAACCACTAGGCTACCAAGAAAATCCCTAAACAGTTTTTCATTGTTGTATAATATACTTCAGAACAATCTTCTCTCTTCATTTGCCCCTTTCCCCTTCCTCTGTATGTCAGCTTTCCAAGTTTTTTCACTTTTTTCTTTTCACACTTCCTTCCGACAGATATAGTGAGTTCTCTGTAACTAGACATTCACTCCAAGACTTTCTATTCTTTCTTTCTCATGGTGTGCGCAGAGCACATACAATGTTTCAAAAGGTAGAGGTCAGCAAGCCAAGGGAGGAAGTTGGTGCATTCTGTGGAATCCAGCAGTGTTATACCAACACAACCCAAGAAGCCCTCAGCAAGCTGGATGGTCTGTGCTTGAGTTTCATAAAGACTGATCTGACAGAGGAGGTATCATGTAAGTATTCATGTGATGGTTTTTACATAGGGGTATTCTTTTAAGCTATTTTTTTCCCTTGTATGAAATGTATTTTCTCTGAAATGTAATTTCTGAAAGATATATGAGCATGAAATAACCCCAAATAAATACTGATTAGAGGCTGGATATTAAAGCAAAGCCCCTCTACCTGCTCTCTGTGGCAGTTCACTCTTCTGCAAGTAATGTTTGGAAAAAGATCCATTTCTACAGGGCTAAGCTTTGCTTAAAATAGGATTCTATGTATCAATGAAGACATTCAAGTATAGCATAAATTACAACCATCTTGAAATGCCCACAGGGAATTCATGTACCATTCCCTACTGATGTCATAAGTAAAAGGAAAAGCCACACTTGGTCAAATTTCTGGCCCATCCAGCCCAGAATTTGTACAGGGGGACTCAGAGACATTTTGGCAGTAGGAGTGGAAAGGGTGTGGTGGTCCTCATTAATGACAGCCTCAAAGATTACAGATATTTCACAAGATTCTCTTCACAAGCTATTTTGGTTTTATCTTCTACCAATATAGTCTAAATCCTTCTCGGAATCTCTTTTCAGCTCAACGTGTACTGTTGCTTTAGGTGGTGAGTTCCCTAGGTTTTTCTGCCTACTTTGTAAAGTCTCACTTTGTTTTGTTTGTCTTGGATTTGACTCTTTTGACTTTTAAGGTCTATTCTGAGCTCCGGCCAGCGAATAGTTCTGATCACTATTTACTCTGTACATACCCTTTATGATGCTTTCATAATGAGGATACGAGCGGGACCTACCTTATAGGGATAATAGGTATTGAAAGATTCAATACACGTCAAGTGCTTAGACCTGTGCCAGGCACAGAGTGAGTACTAAATTAGCACTAATTATTAGTGAACTTTGGCCGTTGCCTCTATCTTCACCTTCCTGGGTTAAAAAATCCTAACACTTTGAGGCTGTCTCAGAACAGCACCTTCTCACTCCATTCTTGAGGTACATTTTCCCTTTCTTAAATTAAAACCCCAGAATTAAATATTCTGTTCCAGACATGGCTATACAAGGTTTAATTGTTTTTTCAAAAATAGGATAGTTTTTTCAAAAATAGGATAGTATTCTGTTTCTAGTCTGTTTTCTATTGACACACAGCATCTTGTTGACCTGTTACCAGGCATTATGTTGTTGCCATTACCAGGCAAAATGGCACAGTCAGCTGAAATTGTTCTAGAAATATCTACAACTCCTAGGTCTCTTTCCAGAGCCATAAGTAACAACAGATCTTATTATAGGTATTGTATAGTTAGGATTTTTTTAAATAAATGTTTTACCTTGCTGAGGTAATATATTGTACTTTTCCCCTACTCCCTCAATTTTGAGAGGTTTGCTTGCAATTTATCCTGTGCCAGCTTACCACTTCACTACTAAGAAGAGCTTAGTGCCAGCTACAAACACAGAAATACCACTGTGTACACCTTAATTTACAAGACTTATAACATTTAAGTAAGGCAGGGACCATGGGAATCTTAATGCTGACACCTCTCCATCCAGAGAAGCACCCACTTTTTCCGATACTCCATTTCATTCTGTAAGTTAGCTCCCTTTCATGGCAAAATGTTTCCCCAAGTCCCATAACAATTCATTTAAGAGCAACAAAAATGTCAACAGTATGGAAGTTTGTCAAAAGCTTTTTTAAAAGTCTATGTAAACTCTATCTCCTGGTTTCTCTTTGTCAATATGTTATTTACTAATAGATTAGTCAGACATGATTTTCTCTCACAGAAACCCTGCTGTCTTTCTTCTGAAAGGTCATGTTTGACTGTGACTCTAGATTTATTATTTGATAATAAAACAAGACTCAGAGATTTCCAGATTTTGCTTTTTAAGAAATTTTTAAATATAATCATTAAATGTCAGTGCTGGAAGGAACCTTAGAGATGGACCAGTTCTCTCCATTTTACAACGAGGAAATTGAGGGCTGAAAAGGCTCCTGTCAAACTCATTTTTCATTTATTAGTCTTTTAACAATTTGAATAAAATGCTTATTCTAGATTGTGTTAATATATTTGGGCATATGTTTTCTCTGATGTCTCAAATGAAATGTATTTTTCTTACCAGGGAATATACAATAGATATAATTTATAGAAACAAAATGTTCTCAAGAGCTCTAATATTTTTAAGAGAGGCTTAATATCTAATATTTAACTGTTGGCACTTCCTTTAGCTCACAGATTTGCTTTTGATTGCGTTATTCCTATTAAGAATTCTACTCCCCAAAGATACCTTCTTTCTTGTTATGGTTAAAATCACTTTGGAAAGCTTATATTGTGCTACTGTGTGCCAGGGCTTCCTTCCCAGGTGGTGTTAGTGGTAAAGAACTCACCTGCCAATGTAGGAGACATAAGAGACGTGGGTTCGATCCCTGGGTCGGGAAGATCCCCTGGAGAAGGAAATGGCAACCCACTCCCTTATTCTTGCCTGGAAAACCCCATGGACAGACAGAGCCTGGTGGGCTACAGTCCATGGGGTCGCAAAGAGTTGGACATGACTGAAAGCAACTAAGCACTAGTACTAGGCACTGTTCTAAGCATATCACACAGACCTTCACTCAAAGTTCAAAGGTAGACAATAGGAATCCACAATGCTTGAAGACAAGAAGTGGATATATTTGGGCTGGAGGAGGTAATGATTGGATGAGGGCATCAAGAAGACTTCTGGGATGCAGTGTTCTGTTTCTTGATCAGGGTGACATACAGGAATGTGCTAATTTTGTGAAATTCACTGAGCTGTTTGGCACATGATCTGTGTAACTTTCTGTATGTATGGCATACTTCAATAAAATTTAAAGGAAAAAATAACACACATTATGGACCTTAAGTCAACTCGATTAGATAGGTATTATTATTATTACCCACATTTGACAGATGAGGAAACTGAAATACAGAGAACTAAAGAACTTACTGACGATCACAGAGCTGGTGTGTAAACAAGACCGGGATTTGAACTTAAGCTGCCGTCTATGGGGTTGCACAGAGTCAGACACGACTAAAGCGACCTAGCAGCAGCAGCAGCAGACTCCACAGTCCATGTTCTTACTTAGTACACTATATAGCACTTTCCTGGATTGATGTTTTTTTTTCAATAGCAAAGTTACTTGCTTTACAATATTATAATGACTTTGTATTTGACCACAGGTGCATTTTATTTTATTATAGTAACTCTTGCATTTTTCCCTCATCATACATCACCACCTCTTGCTTCAACAACATCCATGCACGTGCACACACATATACACAGGAAAATGCTTTAAAGCCATCATTTCCCTGCTCTTGCCATTTCTTTTTGTGCCTTTCTGTGTCCCTCAGAAATATCCATGGTGACTTTCCCCATGAAACTGAAGTATATAAACCCCTACCTGAAATTCTAAGAACATTCTCAATGTAGGGGGAGCAAAACACCTCCAAAATCCTCACAACTGATCTCTAAGAGCAGAAATCACACTGCGGTTTTCTGTTTTAACCTAAACATTTTAGGGATTCCAAAAAAAGTCACAAAAGAAGAAAAACATCTTAGGCATTCTGGATTCCAACTGACTCTACCTCTGATGGCTATGTAACCGCTGGGCAAGTCAAAAGGCTTTCATAAATAAACGGAAGATTTTTAGAGATTCACGAGGGTTGCTGAAGAGTACTGGAGGCGCAGGGGAAGGGGCAAATGTACAGGAGGAAGGAACTACCACTATTTGTGCAAGTGTCAGTTCTGTATCGGATCACATTAGAGAAGTTTATGTTCATTAGCTCAGTTAATCTTCATCATCACCATTTGTAAGAGGCATTCATAATCCCCATTTTGTAGATGAGGAAAATGAGGCTCAGAGAAGTTCACACCGCTAATAAACTCTGTCTGGCTCCAAAGCTCATGTTTTTCCCATTACATTGCATTACCTTTCAAAAAGCTTTTCTCAAGTAAAACTATCAAAGAAAGAGAGAAGAAAATGGTGTGAGTAAATATACGACATATTTTTCTTTTAAAAAGCGCTTACTAAGAGAATGCTCTTACTCTTTATACACAACACAAAGCTGCTTTCTGAAGGACAAGAAAGGTGTTTGTTACAATAATGCTGCTGCTGCTGCTATACTGATCAGTTAATTCCACTCATCACATTGAATCACACTTTTTTAGTCTCTTTCCTTGGAAAGCACTGAAGAAATAAATTAGTTCAAAAATGTTATGGGTCTTATTAGTTTTAAAACAAAAATTCTCACTGTAAATACTGTGTCCAAACAATAGTACAAATTAGAGTAAATTAAATAAATTCAAACTTAAAAATCTATGATCCTGTCCATGAGGTATTCACGAGTCAATATTTTTCAATATTCCATATATAGATAATGAAGCACTCTACCCTTCATTCCTTATAATCAGTAAAAGCAGAGTGGTTACAAGCATGAATTCTTTTTTCATATCTTTTTATTTATTTTTTAATTGGAGGAAGAGTACAATGTTGTGTTGGTTTCTGCTATACAACAATGCAAATTAGCCATAATTACACATATATCAGCTCCCTCTTGAGCCTCCCTCCCCTCACCCCATCCCACCCCTCAAGGTCACCACAGGGCACCAGGCTGGACTCCCTGTGTGACATAGCAACTTCTCACTAGCTATCTGTTTTACATATGATAGTGTATATATGTCAATACAGGCATGAATTCTCATGTTACACTCCCTAGATTCAAATTCTGGCTCCACTTCTTAATAACTATATGACCTTTGCTTGTAGGGTTGTCAGACTTAGCAAATAAAAATGCCGGACAGTCAGTCGAATCTGAATTTCAGAAAATAATATTTTAAAAGTATATGTCTCATCTAGAATTATTCATTGCTTATTAAAATTTAAATTCAATTGGGCATCCTGTAATTTATCTGGCAACCCTACCTTGGATGAGTTACTTAATCTCTCTGTGCCTCAGTTTCATCAACTGTAAAATGGGAGCGATATTATGATAGTAGTACCTAGCTCATGGATTGTGGGGAGGATAAATGTTAATTGTAGCCATGCCTAACACAGAGTAAGCACTATATAAATAATAGCTTTGATTCCTCTGTTTACATTAATACGAGTTTGACTTGAGCTTCTTGCTTTAAAAAGAACAATGAAAGAACTATTTTATACATAACTTACTATGTGCAGAACCAAAGTAGAAGAGTGATCCTGAAGTGTACTGTTATGCGTACTCACACTGAATACGTTACTCTTTTCTTAACTAGGAAACATATTCAATAAATAGCCCAGCATTTTACAACCCAGACACAGTTTCTTCTGTTATTGTTCATACTAATGACCTTTCCATACAGCAGTAACCTTTTATGTTTGAGAGTCTGGTAAAAAAAGAAAAAAATAATCTCTTTTTAGCATATGTTTCATGAACTAAATCCATCCTTCACAACATACTAAGCACTCATTTCTCTATATTTGCATAGAAGGATTCTGTATACTGTTGATGCAAAAGTTACTTTAAAATTTAAGAGCTGGTATATTTCAGTTTCATGTAACACCTGAGAAAAACCCAAACACATAATAAAATGCATTGTACAAAACATTTAAAATGTAATCTGTTTGTATCTGCTTTCATGATCTGATTGTAAATGTCTACCACTATTTTCACAATTTATATGAAAAGCATGATTTATCTGTGTTAATTTCAACTTGGCATTTGGCCATTTGAATGCTTACCTTCACATATGGTAAACTATAGGGATGTGTGAAGTTTCATAAAAGGTCAATAGCACAGAAAGAATGGAAGAACCAGAATGGTATGAATGATTCTGAAAAATTGAAGAAATATTAACTAAAGTTGCTGTGCACTTTCACAGCAGGCAAACATCATGATTTTGCCAGTAATCTGTGCTTGAGATTGCAATAAATTGTTCCTGTTTTTCTTTTCATTGTAGAAGACACTAACTTGGCTCCATGAAACCAGGCATGCATGTCATCTCCCACCTCATTTTCTTTTGAGTGTAGGAGGGGAAATATAATACAAACTGTTCTGGTGCACAATAATCTATTTTACAGTTGCATGCAAGAAAGCCATCCCAGAAAACCTGGCAACATAGCATTCAGATCTCTTCACATCATTTCTGTCCTTTGCTCATTCCTTTCTTTATTGTCACTATCATGCATTCAAAGGGAAATCTATGTATGCAGGGACACAGCAGAAATATTTAGTAATATCATCTTATGGACATGAGATTAACAATAATTACTTGGAAGAAAAGTGTATAGTTTTTGCAGATATATATTATGTCAGTAGGCATGACAGCATTTGACTGGACCAAAGCATAGAATAATTATTCAAGAAGTGATTTTCTAAATAGGAAGTGAACGGTCCCAACTTGATTTCTATTTTTTATGCCCTATATTGACTTCTTGCCATGAGGTTACAAAGCGTTTCTCTTTGCAATTCTCAGATATGTATTTGCAATCTGACCTCTTGTTATTTTCAACTGCCTTCTAGACATCTCCACTTAGACATTATATAGGCACCTCTAATTCAGTGTCCCCAAACTAAACTCCTTATCTTCCCTTCAAACCTGGTCCTCCTGCTGGATGCCCTGGCTCAGTTCCAGGCATCAATATTTACCCATTTCCCTAAGCTTGATGTCTCTGGCATTTTAAAATTCTCCCTCTGGTCTTGTGTACATACAGTCAACCAAACGCTGTTGGTTTCACCTCCAAATTGCTTCTGGAATCTATCCCCTTCTCTTCACTCTCAAAACCATTTAGTTCAATCCTTCTCCTGTATTTTCACAATGGCTTCCTAATAGACTCATAATAGGTCCCTCTGCTTCCAGTGTCTCCTATACCCAGTTTATCCTATATATACTAAATAGAGCGTGGTGGGGTTTTTTTGTTGTTGTTGTTGTTGTTTTTCTTGAAAATACAAATCTGGAGCAAATTCCCCTCTTCCTTGAAACCACTCAGTATTCCTAGGAGCCTACAGAATCAAGTCCAAAGTTTTTGGCATGGCAGACGAGGCTCACAGTCTGCCCCTCACTCCTCCTTCCAACCTCATTGCTGGGATGTCTCATGTAACAGGCCTATTAAACCAAACTACCAGATCGTCCTCAAAGAGAGTCTGTCATTCTTCTAAGCTAGTGGTTTATAACCAAGAGGACATATCATAATCTTACCTGGGGAGTGTTGTTTTTTTTAAATAAAATACAAATACCCTTTCTTCATCCCAGACCTACAAAATCAGAATCTGTACAAATGGAGCACAGTATCTGTAATGTAACTAGATCACCAGGTGATGGGAATACACATGCCTCGCTCAGGCATTTGCTCATGCTGTTCCTTCTATCTGGAATGCTCTTTCTTCTCCACTCCCTTTCCGCATTTCTCTGTCTAGCTACTTCCTATCCATTTTTCAAGGCATAGTGCAGATATCACCTTTTTTGAGAAGCCTTCCAGGATCTACACAAATAAAATGAATTGCTCTCTGGTGCCTGTTGCTGTAACCTTTTTGAAATTAATTGCTACTATCATTTTGTATCACTTTGAGTGCTCCTTGGTTTTCTTAAAATTTATTTTTTAAAGTATTTTACACAGTTTTTAAAGGTTACTGAGTGTTCCTTGTTTCGTGTGTGTGCGTGTGTGGTATTTCTTGAAAGAAAGCAAAGTGGGAGCTTTGCTTGTCTACAGTGTTGAGTTTCTGCCCCAGAAATTACTGGTAGTCCCTGATAACGGTCCTGTAAAGACTGCCTGCTATTCTCCAGTTCTGTTCATGTTCTCTGAGTACAGAAGCAATAAAACCATGGCAGCTTCTACCACAGGGTGACAGAACCTCAGTGAGCAAGTTGAAGGGTAATTTTTACACAGCTGCCTTTCTTAGAGGTCCTGGCGACAACTTCCTTTTCCTCAACGTGAGCTGATGGCATAGTCACTTCCTATTCGGTCTCAACTGCCAGTTTTTTTTTTTTTTCCTGTTTTTAACTGCCACCTTTGACTAGAACTGTTTTCTCAAAAAGCCTACAAGTTAAAGAACAAGTGGTCAATTCAATACATTTCAAAAAAAGTTAATTCCAAGGGGGAAAGTATCACCCAAATTGGCTGGCTAGCATCGTTTCATGGTAACCCATGAATGGTTCTCCTGTGACTAAAATATGCACTCTGGAGAGTACAAAGAAGTTACCTGACTTCATTACAAAAAGCCTAGTCTCCCAAAGAATCTCTTCTAAGAAACTCCCCAGTCTCCTCATGTACCCAATAGCAATACAAAACACAGTTATAGGATGAATGGTACAGCAAGCAGTGGTCTGTCATCATTGAGGAGACCGTGAGTGAAGACTGGCACACTTCTGAGGCCTTTCACCTTGGATCCAAGGCCTCTGATGATCAACAGTGAGACCATGTGAGTTTAGGCAGGCAGCAAAACTGGAACCAGGAAGTTATTTCTTATCCTTCTATCTTTCTACTTCTACTCTACATGTGAATCAAATGTTCGGGCCAGGTCTACCTCTCAGTTTTGGAACCAATTGGTAAAGGCAAGAAGTAATGAGCTCAATTCTTTTCACATCTAAATGCAAATATTTCGAAGCATATATGTAAAGAAATTTTCTAAGCAGGAAACCGCTTAAACAGCATCTGCTTCCACCCACCTGCTCTGTTGCTCTCAGTAGCATCAGGAAGTAAAGCTAGCAAGAAAAGTCAGCTGTGCTATTACTATGGCAGAGTACTGTGTGAGCCCCCAAAAGTGCAAGGTTATTCAGGAGAATTAAGCAATTACACAGGTTTAATTCTCCTTGACCAAGAATTGATTCAATATGTTTTTCATTGGGATACTTTGTTGGAACAATAGCGAGGTTACAACATCTGCAAGAACTATTATTATTTTGTGGTTTCCAATTTGATACCCACAGAGAGTAGAGAGTTACGGTATCACGTACACTTTTACAAAAAAAAGAAAAAACCGGTGAATGGAATATTTCCAAATATTAAGAGTCTAGTCACTTACATCAAAATATTCCTATCACTGGATGGCGAGGTTCTAGAATTACCTAGATAATTTCCTGTAGTTTCAAATACTCAGATAATTGAAAGAAATTCAGATACTTGTATCAACTTCTCTTACACTTCAGACACATATAAACTTGATCCATTTTAATGTAGTCATTAGTCTCAAAATGTGATAGTCCACAGTGTGAAACCCTACCTTTAAATTTGATAAAGTGGTGTAAGAGGTCAAATTTATCTCAATAAGGTAATATATTTGAAGGCTCCCAGGTAATGCCTTGTACATTAGAACATGACCCATGATAAAATTTTTAAAACACAAATCATTAAATTTTTCCTAAAGTTATTTTCTGTTCAATAGTAGTTTTCATTAAGTAGTAGTCACTCTTTGGTGGCAGATGATCTATAATTTATACAAACGTAGCTTAAATATATTGCTTTGTTTCCAGTACTCCCTT
Source organism: Moschus berezovskii (assembly GCF_049115385.1). Classification (NCBI taxonomy): domain Eukaryota; kingdom Metazoa; phylum Chordata; class Mammalia; order Artiodactyla; family Moschidae; genus Moschus; species Moschus berezovskii. The sequence continues at coordinate 125,612,263 of NC_142488.1, read as the reverse complement.
GATATGGCCCAGTATCCTGTGGGATTGTTTGTTTTAACCCAACCCACCACACTGAACTGAAATATTCAGGGACTAGGGATTCTTTGGTCTGTTATCTGGTTAGTAACCCCTAATGCAAAGAGTACAGAGCATGGTGTTTCAAACGCAGGCACCACTGACATTTAGGGCTGGCTAATCCTGAGTTGTAAGGGCAGCCCTGTGCATCAGACTGTGGTTAGCAGCGTCTCTGACCTCTACCTGCTACCAGTAGCACCCTTCCCACCCCCTAATTTCTGACAACGAAAAATGTCTCCAGGAAGCAAATTTTCCCCTGGTTGAGAACCATGGTCCTAATGCATGACCCCATTATTGCCTACAGTAAAGTTTGGCCACTTTTGTCTATCTATACTTTAGCTATGGGCCCAATTCACTCAGTAAATATTTATAAACACAGGAAAAGTCAAATATTTAATATTGGGGGCATGACAAATGTCAAGAAACTGAGGCCACAGGTTGTTAATTTTAATTATTAACTTCTGTTGGGCTCAAGGACACAATCTAACTTGGAATTCACTGACTTTGCTTAATATATAATTAAGCATATAATTAGTATATAATTTTACTTTATTTATATGGCTATTAAGTATTCATAGCCACTCAGGTCACATCAATCAAGCAAGTACCAGATCCGATCTCAGACACTATGTCACACCCTCTGGGGCTACTCAGAACATAAGATATGGTATCTCCCTTCAAGCTGTGGGAACACATTGTAATATATTATCAGACTCCAGACTGACATTTTGGAGTAAAAATATTCAAGTGCCCTTTTGTGTGGGGGATAACAAAATCATCCTTGAATTTCTTGTCATTTTGTTTAAATTAAGAAATAGACACATGAAAAAGCATAAGCAAATTACAAGTAATTCCATGTAAAAACCCAAGAGATCTCTATCAATAATAATAACAACAAATAGTTTATTTAATAGCACAAAAGCTAGAGAAAGGTAGAAATTTCAGCAAGATCTCAAATGCAGTGTTTTTAAGGAAATGTCTCGATAGTTCAGGTCTCAAAATGTAGCATTCAGTCTTCCGCATGCTTACATAACTCTAGCACAAAATCATGTCAGGAAAAATCACTTCTTAGACATGTTTACCTTATTTATTAAAATTATACAACTTGCCCTTTTATGTAGTTGTGAAATTAAAGTAACAGAAAAGAATTTAGGAGACAGAAAAATGAAAGAGTTGAACCAGGCTATCAATAAAACACTATACCAACTAGCACTATACCAAACTCAGTGAAGAATTGAAAGGAAATCCATCCATTCATTCATTCAATGAATATCTACTGAGGGTTTCCTGTGTGCCATACATTGTTCTAGGCTCTGAGGCTACAGCAATAAACATAACCAACAAAAATCTTGCCCTCAAAAAGCTGACATTCTACCCAAATAATTCTTATGTAAGAGAAGCAAATGAAATGCATGATGTAAGAGAAAAGAAATACAATGTGAGTGCTGCTCCCACCAACATGCAATAGGAAGAGTCTGAAGGAAGGCTTGCAGCAATGCGGAAGAATCAGTGGGGGTGGGACATGAGATGAGCCTTAAATGATGGAGCTTGATTCAGACCCTTGCTACTCAAGGTGTGGTCTAAGAATCAGCACTATCGTAACACACAGGGACTGGTTAGCAATGCAGAATCTTGGACCCATTCCAAACTTGCTAAATCAAAATCTGCACTTTAAAAAGAATCCCAGGGAACTGCTTATGGACACTGAAGTTTACATGGCACTATAGGTTTCTGGTCAGGCTGGCATTAAGTGTGAACTGGGCTGGTGGGACGGAGAAGGCAATGGCAACTCACTCCAGTACTCTTGCCTGGAAAATCCCATGGACGGAGGAGCCTGGTAGGCTGCAGTCCATGGGGTCGCTGAGTCCAACATGACTGAGCGACTTCACTTTCCCTTTTCACTTTCATGCATTGGAGAAAGAAATGGCAACCCACTCCAGTGTTCTTGCCTGGAGAATCCCAGGGACGGCAGAGCCTGGTAGGCTGCTGTCTATGGGGTCGCATAGAGTAGGACACAACTAACGCGACTTAGCAGCAGCAGCAGGGCTGGTGGGAAATACAGACTGGATTAAGGCCTATCGTCAGGTTGGAAGTACTGAGGGCCTGGGATTGAGGATATCCTTTATCATCTGAATGGATAATGAAAGTGTGCTGTATATAAATGCAAAGGAATGTTATTTGGCTATAAGAAGAACGAAATCCTGCCATTTGTGACAATGTGGATGAACTTGGAGGGCGTTATGCTAAGTGAAATGTCAGACAGAGAAAGACAAATACTGTATGATCTCACTTATATGGGGAATCTAAAAAAATACCAAACTTACAGAAAAAGAGGGTAGATTGGTGGTTGTCAGGGGAGGGTGATGGGGGAAACAGGTGAAGGTGGTCAAAAGGCTCAAATTTCCAGTTAGAAGATTGTTACATTCTGGAGATGTGATGTGCAGCATTGTGACTTATAGTTAACAATACTGTTTTGTATACTTGACAGTTGCTAAGAGAGCAGATCTTAAAAGTCAGAAGGACCTGAATTTGAATTCCCAGCCCTCCCACTTCTTAATTATGTGATATTTGGGTCAAATTATTCAAGCTCACTGAGCCTTTATTTTGCATTCCAGTAAAATGGAAGAAAAGTAATATGACCTCAGAGGGCCCTTGTAAAGATTCAATAAGGTAACATATATATAGCACTTAGCCGTCCCTGACAGAAAGAAAATGGAACTCATTAACGATAGCTAAATATATTGATAGCAATGATATGCTATCTTCTGAGACAGATTGAAAAGGAACAAGACAAACATTTCTTGTCTGCCAGAGCCCCAACACCATGGTGGGTACAGCCCTACAATAACCTGCAAGTTAGGGAACTCCATCCTCATTTTAAACTGGCACTTGTGGTTTCCCAAAGGTGCCTTCCTAATGAGATGACTGCAATTGCTATTACTATTCTTATTTTTAATCTCGTTACTGTTAGGTTACTCTCCGAAGAGCCTGCCTCCCTGCTGGAGTGGAACTTCAAACAGGGTGGAGGCAGGGAGGGACTTGCCGAAACCACTGCTATGTATGCTGAGTTCAATAATACGTCCTGCGAATGACCCAATCTCATTTCCCAGGCCTCTATTTCCTCATTCATTTTTCTGCCGAGGTGCCATCTGTTTTCCAACTTCCGTCTCTCTTACACGTGCTTGTGATGAGGACAAGCCCCAGTCTGGTCGCCCTCCCCCACAACCCCCCAACTGGTAGCCCGAGAAGTAGGGGTAACCCCAGTTCTCAGGCACCTGAAGCCTGACGGGGGGCGGGGAATCCGGAAAGACGAGAGCGACCACGGGCCCCGCCCAGCGGCGCGGCCGCAGCTGCGGACAGCGGCCCGCGGGGGCGAGCAGGGGCCGGGGCCCGCCGACTCGGACTCGGCGGCTCTCTGCGCCCCTGCCCTCGACCAGGTCGAGGGCTCGAGAAGGAATTCCGACGCCCGCCAACTTTCAACTCCACACTTCTCCGAGGCTGCGCCGCCCGTGCCCTCGCACGCCTGCCTGCAACGTGGCCGCGTCCGGGGCGGCCTCGGACCCCGCGGGTCACCCGAACTCTTCCCCTCTCTCTGCAGGCCGAGCCGTGCTCCACGCCCCCCAATCCCCGAGTTCTCCTCTCCGCGGGCCAGGGGAGCCTCCCTCTTCTCCGGCTCCAGGAGCCCCAGCCGAGCCCCTTCCCCGCGCGGAGTCGGAGCTCTCCTGACCCCGCCCGGCCGCGGGGCGGGGGCGGGGCCAGCGGCGGGACCGCCCCCAACCGCCTCCCCGGCCGGGCGGGCGGCCGGGTGGCTGGGGCGCCTCCACCTCCTCTTCCTAAAGCGGCGAGGCGCAGACGAGCGGCATCACTGGAGCCCAGGTCCCGGCCACTGCCACCCGCGGCGCCCGGCTCTCAGTTGCAGCAGCGGCGGCCAGAGCGGCGCGCGGGCGCCAGAAAGGTAGCCTGAGTCCCGGGGAGCCTCGCGGCGGGCCGCGCGCGCCCCCCGCCCCGTCACCCCACTCGTGTGTGTCCTTCCAGGCCCCGGTCGAAAAGCCTGAGAGGGCCGCCGACCTACCCCCGGAGGAGGAGCCAGTCGCAGCCCGAGGCGCCGCAGCCGCGCGGAGCCGCTCTCGCCTTCATGGCCCACTCACCGGTGGCGGTCCAAGTGCCCGGGATGCAGGTGAGGACGCCGGGGCCGCCTCCGCCCACGTGACTGCCCGCGAGCGGCGTCCCGGGGCTCCCCCGACCGAAGCCGGCCGGGCGCTCGGGCCAGGTGACCCGGCCGGGGCTCTCGCTGCTGCCCGGCGCGCGAGCGAGGCGGTGCGGAGCGCCGGGCGGCCGCGGAGGGACTGGGGCGCGCGGCTCGCTGGGGATGCCGGGGGCTGGGGGGACACCTGCGCCGGCTGAGCTGCTGCGCTTGCGGGGGCGGCAATGGAAGCGCTTCACTTGGGAGACATGGAGGTGTCTCGGAATTCGTGGGGTAAAACGCAAGTGGTGCTTACACACACACACACACACACACGTACGTTGGGGCGGAGCAAGGCAAGGGGGTGTCGGTGGTGGCGGCTTTGAATTGGGCTCTTCCTGTGTGCGTAGAGCACAGAGCGAGGTGACTTTTTCCCCTTTTGGGGCTGCTGCTTTGGGGCCAAGTTGTGTCTCGCTCCCCCCACCGGGCCCAGCCGTAGTGGGGTGTGAGAAACGCAGGGTCCTAAGTTAGAGCAGCGGAGGTGATGACTCTCCCGCCCTCACCCCCTGCCTTTCCCACCGGAGGGCTGTGGCAGTGTGGTTGTTGCAAAGCTTTTTGTCCTGGACGACAAGATATTACGGCCTGGGACCTAACTTTTTACCTTTTACATCTTACCAGCCCTTCCCCCTTACATTTTCATTTTATTAAAGAAGAAACAGGCTATGTCCACAAACTTTCTACATTGCTACATTTTTAAATCGGTGCATTTCAGTTCAGTTCAGTTCAGTCGCTCAGTCGTGTCCGACTCTTTGCGACCCCATGAATCGCAGCACGCCAGGCCTCCCTGTCCATCACCAACTCCCGGAGTTCACTCAAACTCTTGTCCATCGATTTGGTGATGCCATCCAGCCATCTCATCCTCTGTCGACCCCTTCTCCTCCTGCCCCCAATCCCTTCCAGCATCAGGGTCTTTTCCAATCAGTCAACTCTTCGCATGAGGTGGCCAAAGTATTGCAGTTTCAGCTTTAGCATCAGTTCTTCCAATGAACACCCAGGACTGATCTCTTTAGGATGAACTGGTTGCACCTCCTTGCAGTCCAAGGGACTCTCAAGAGTCTTCTCCAACACCACAGTTCAAAAGCATCAATTCTTCGGCGATCAGCTTTCTTCACAGTCCAACTCTCACATCCATACATGACCACGGGAAAAACCATAGCCTTGCCTAGACGGACCTTGGTTGCCAAAGTAATGTCTCTGCTTTTTAATATGCTGTCTAGGTTGGTCATAACTTTCCTCCCAAGGAGTAAGCGTCTTTTAATTTCATGCTATCTACTAAATGTTATCCAAGTTGAGTAGCTTTTAAGCATTCACGGTTTATTTTTTTTTTATTTTGCTAGACAGCCTAAACACCCCCACTTATGAATAGGTAAAAGACTAGAAACACTTAAGCCTCATTATCTTCTAAAAATGTGAAAGCAAACGTTTTCTAAGTTCAGAAAAATATGTTTAGTAAATAGCTTATGTTGCTAGTAGAAATCAAAGTGCCATGGATTGGGGCCTCAATGTACTAAATAATGCATGGAATTCATCTTAAAAAAAACAGTTGGTCATATTTGATGCATGATCACATGAAAAAAGTGATTTTTAAAATGCTTTCCCCGAAAAGGATTGTTTGTGTCGGACATACATCTAACCTAAGACTCCTGTGTGTCCTAAGCACCAGGCCTTTCAGCTAAATACAGGACAAGTCTGGGTTGAGTCCCAGGAAATCGATGTGTAGTTAATTAAAAAAAAAAGAAAGAAAAGGCAGCAAAAGGGAAATGCGAGACATTAGGGCCTTTTAAAAGGTTAATCCATTCAAGCTTTACAAACTGCCTCAAGCTTCCTTCTTCTCACGCCACCCTCTCCTTCCCTCCCTCCTTCTCCCCAGCCACTGCCCCTCACCCCATTCATTCAGTTCTGCCTTTGATTATATCCAGAGAATTCGTAGTTTGCCTTATCAACTACAGTTTTGCTCTGTCTGATGTGGAAGAAAGTGGGAAAACTTTCCACCGTGCTCTCTTTTCCCCGAAGGGAGTAGAACAGTCCGCGTGTGAAGCGCGTCTCTGAGTGTCTCAGTAGTCCTCGCTCGTTGTGTGCACGCGCTGCCTGCGTGCGTGCGTCAGCAGAGTGAGCAGCTCCCGATCAAGTTTGATTCTGGGGAACACTGCGTGCTGAGGAGAAAATGGTTTCTGGTCTTTATTTAATTTGTCTGACTTTATTTGATTTATATGGTTTCTGGTCCTTATTTGATTTGTCTTTATTTGATTTACATGGTTTAGGAACTCCTTACTGTTCAGTATTTCTTATGGCTCCTTCCTTTGTTTCATTATCTGAGTTCCCTATCTTTTGAATTTTTAAATTTTTAAAATCTTCATTAAGGTGGGTTAGAATGTGAGTCTCATATTTTAAATGATAAATTCTGCCTTTCATTTTATGCCTACCCGAAGTTGTGATGACTTTGGGAAGGGCAATCATCTCAACATTAGCAAAGAAGAGAGGAATACTTGTCACTGTCTCTATCTGAATGAAATGGTAAATTCTTACCTTCTTATTTCCATGCTCTCTGTAGATGTGGTTCTTAAGCATTTGGGGCAACAAAAAAGTTTTCCATAGTTAAAATTGTGGAATATCCTAAAAACAAATTTGATGATTTGCAGTGTGACTCTTGTGCCTAGACTACTGACTATTCTTTTGTTTAAAAGTAGTGAAGATGAGATGCAGGAATATATCACGAGCTTGTAAAATTTTCCTCGAGTTTTCTGCAAGAGTTAGGAGCAACTTTTAGATCTTCACAGTAGTGAGAAAACTTGAGTTAGCCATGTGTTCCTGAAATTAATGTATAGTAGTTCCACAAATCAGGGTGAAGTGGTCGATCAGCCAGTAACTTTTTAACAGTTTATTTTAGGGAATTATGAAGATTGATGGAAAAATGATTTTTCCAGAAATAAAATCAAAATTACTTTATCCGCAGTGTTTTTCTCTCCAAGGAGAGACGTGAAGTCGAGCTACCTGTTCTATCACTTAAGACTTTCAGCATTCATGATGTTCAAACAAAGAAATTTCTGTTGCCTCTAGTTTAAAATAGAAAAGAAACTTGGAGTAATGAAAGAAAACCCAGGATTTGGTCCAGTTAAAACCCTTCCTTATGAATTAGTTATTCAAACTCGTATTGTTAATATTTCTTCATATTGTGGTAATGAAATTTTTACCATATTACACCAAATGTGAAGGATATGAATTTTTTGATGCTTAATTTGTGCTTACTTTTGTAGTATATCACTAAAGGAATTTTCCATACCAGGAGCTGAACTCTTGAAAATGTTTAAAGCACAACTTAAAATAAACCAATAAACCTGTTTCTTTCCTCTCAAGTATTTACTCTTTAATGATTTAAAACATGTTTTTTCTTTGAAGTTCACAGTTGTAAATCATACTTAAGTTTAAGATATTTCCCCTTAGAAACTGCATGAGTATTTATGAAGACAAGTGTTCTAAATTGGATGTTAAATCTTTCATAAAGTGTGGGTGAGAGAATGAAGTTAAATGTTGAATTAGAGTACTCAGTGTTGTTATGCCTCTTGTGAAAGAATTATTTTAAACTTCCTGTTAAAGAATTTAAACATTAGCCTTCATGTATCTTTAAATATGATCAAGGTGGTACAGTTTTTAAATGGTTGTTATTTGAGATGTGAGATGGAAATGAAGGTTAAGACTTAATGAACACATTATTGAAGACCTTTATCTAAGAGGTGGAAAACGTTTCCTTGCATTGGTGAACCTAGTTACTGGGTTCTGGGAAGGATACAGAAGTATACTACATAATGTCTGCCCGTAAAGATCTTAAAATGATGTTGGGGAATTAAATCTAGTACATGAAACATGAAATAATGCAAAATCTATGATACTTACTCTGTAATAGAGGGTTTTGACTGGAAGAGTTGAGGTCGTGCCCCCAAAAGATTTTAGGGTCCATAATGGAAGGGTATTTCCTTGCTTGGAAATACCCTGAGCAAGTGTGTGTATGCACACAGTCTTGGTTCATGGGATAAAAATCACTTGGACTATGATGAAGAATTGCAATAGAGAAATAGTAGGGGGTAAGATTAGAAAACTTGATTGGGTCCAGATTGTGGCAGTTCTTGAATGCTAGGGAAGGGTTTGGCCTTCGGACTAGCCACTATTGTTAAGTAAGGAAGATTTAATGAACAAAGTTATATATAGGAAGAGAAATCTTAAGATTGGATGAATGGATGAAATGGAGGATTGAGAGATTTCAGGTAGTTTGATCAACTGAGGCAACTTCAATGAGGCAGTCATATCTGTACAGATGCAATGGACCTTGCATTGACTGATTGCCTTCCATATGCCTTGTACTATGAGGTAGAAAATATAATTACTAGACTTAAAATTAGCCAGTTACAGAAGAAAACATCGAAGCTGTCCTGATGTCGAATATGGGGAACTGGGACAATTACGGTACATCCAAAAAAAGCTGGAAAGTCAGGGAGAAGAGCCAGATCTGGTAGAATATTAATGATTTCTGTTGTAGGCTTGTGAAGTTTGAGGTAACAATGGGATGACAAAAATGTAGAGCTGTATGTCTGTTACCTTGACTGTGGTGATGGTTTCAAAGGTGTATGTATATGTGCAAACCCATCAAATTGTATACATTAAATATGTACAATTTTTTTATATCAACATGCCTCAGTAAAACCAGTTTTAAAAATGTCCAGCAAATACTTGAGGATATAGATCTGGAGCTTTAGTCATTCATCAAACAGTTACTGAGCATTTACTTTTGGCCAGTTTCTTTACTTGAAACTGAAGGATGGGAGCCATGAAGGAGGGAGAGGTCATAATGTCAGAGAGCATGTTGGAGTGAGGGCTCTCATGAGGCAGGAAGCTAAGGTGGAGGATTAGCTTGTAAGAAAAGGAATGGTGACTTAAGATGCATTCGGGGATGAGAAAATGCATCAGGATCAGGAAGGAGTTAACTGGGGTGGGGGAGGAATTCTTTATTTTACTCTCATCATGAAACCTAAATTGGAGAAGGAATTCAGCTTGGTGTCAGAATCTAGTATGTAGGTTTCTTACCTTCCTTCCACCTTCTGAAGGGACTAATCAGCTTTGTAATTTGAGATAGAAAGAGATAGAAAGCAGTGCTTGCACTAATACGTAAACCCAAACCATTGTCTTGGTTGATAGGTGATTGATACAGAGATGATGAGTATGTTGCTGATGATGGGAGAAGACCAGCTGAATCAGAATGATCAAAGACAGTTCTTTTAGCTGGGAGAGTTGGAGGTAGTTGTAAGGTATGGGGTAAGCAGGCTGGGGGCTTAACAGAGAGTAGACAGGAATTGTTCATGGTAGGACATGTGCCTTGAACACTAAGGAGGGTCTAAAAATGGCACAAGAGGACAAAGGTCCATCATATATCTCCATTGTCTGAGTCATAGCAAATAAGAGAATATAATTTAGCTGGTACCTAGGAACCATTGAATATTGTGATACTGTGTTTTTTTTTTTTAATTCTGCCTTTCATTTATTCAGTGACCTTGAGCACATCATCTACAAAATGGGGAATAATAAAAGCTGTGTTTCCTTTGCCTCAATGAGATGTTATTAGGATGAATTAACTATCATCTGTGGAGTATATTTTGAACTCCTTCATCAAAGGTGTTATGATGTGTATGGGTAGTTCATTCTGCAAAACAATGCTAGGCTAATCACGTGAAAACACTGTCATTATCTCTTCTCACTCCTGCTTGGTAACCTACAGTTTTCCTGTTGAAATCCAGTCTCCCACCCCCACCCCAAAACACACACACAAATACCACCACCACCAGACCTGAAGTCTTCTGCTCAACTTTCCAGACTTCCTGTTATCTGGCTGCTCTCTACAGATCTATACTTAGTTATTTCTACTCTCCAACAAGAAAGCTGTTTTGTTCTACCATGCCAGTTACAATTCAGTAATCACTAAATGCCAGACCCTACCTGATTTTCAAGGTCTCCATCTTACTTTCTCCATGAACTTCCTCTGATCTTTCCAGACTACAGTAATCACTCCCATTTCCCAGCACCTATTATATCCCTTGTCAGTAGCAGACAGTCCAGTCCTTGGTTTATATACTGCCTTAGATTTTTCCTAATTATATATGTTATACTTGTCTCTCAAACTAGGTTGTAAATTTCCTAAAGGCAGGGACCATCTAGTTTACTTCTTTTTTCCATTAGGTATGAATCATGTGTAAAAGTGTTGGTTAGTGACTACAGTACATATAGACTAGAAGTTTCTGACTTTTTCCATTCTGTTTTTGTAAATATGTTGTGTGATGCTTGAATTCTTGTAGATCATGAAGGGTAATTTATGTGTGCACACTGAAGACGTTTTCTACTTACCAAAATGCATCATATGTGATAGGTCTAACAAAATATGCTGGTAACTAATCAGCTGTCCACACACTGAAACTCTTATTCTCGTCTTCCAAGACCTTTGAGAGAAAGAGGAGCCCCCATTGCTCTCCCAGTAACTAGGGCTGATTTCAGACAAATTTATGTCTTTGAGAAAAATAACCTTTTGTCCCTTGCCTGTGTCTCCCCCCACAAAAAAATACAAATAAATAAATAAAACCTCTTTACTTCTTTGTCCCAGCTGTCATATTAGAAAGAATCTGATAAATTTCACTGATATTGAGGTGTCTTTGATTAATGGCTCACTGTGTGACCTCTCCCATGGATGTTGTCCCTCCCCCAAATCCCATATAATTCAAGCAGATCTTCTGAAATGCACATTCAGAGAAACCAGGAGACCTAGTGCCAAGCAAATCCCATCCTTCTCCTCTGTTCCTGCTTGTCTCTCCCCATCACCTCTCACTGAGAATAGAGCTGTACTCCCTGTCAACCTCTTCTGAACTTGTTCCAGCATACCTCTGACAGCAACCCACTGAGCTTTCTTTTCCATTCATTTATCATATGGTCATAGACTAGAATGACCCGCGTCCTAAAATACCAGATTAGCCATTGGTACAACAGCTTTGGATATTCTAGCAAAATATGAACAAAACCATGGTTCACCCTTCCTGGGGAGTAAACAAAACTGTGGACAGCTTAGGTCTACAAGTTAAAAATTTTTCTAATTATCTTTTTTTAAACATCCACTTTCCTCCTTTGTGATCAAGTAATTTCACGAATGCACTGCTGAGGAAATCCAAGGCACTGTGTTTTTATCTTTTTCTCATGGAAAATATTTACAGAAAAAAACCTTTTCAGTGTTTCATTAAGATCCTTGTAACAAGAGATAGTGTTCTTAGTGGTATTTTCCTCCTCTCCCCCTTTCACTATTTTTTTTTAAGTGAGGAAAAATCTGTAAAACCCTATCAATTTAAAATGCGAAGGACTGAAAAAAGTAGGGTTTAAATCACCCATCATTGAATTTTTCAATTTGTTTATTACAGAACCATAGTGTGTCTAGCTGAAGAATAACAGTTGCTTTGAATCATAGAGATTGCTTCCCAGTATCAATTTAATGAAATTTTACTGGATTTGAAATCCATACCACAGTAGATATGTTAGGAAATTTCTAAGCACACTAGTGAATTACTCTACCAGATTTCAGTAGAGCCTGGTAACACAATCCAAGGAGTGAATTTTTGGCAGGTGGAGGAAGGACTTCAAGGACATCTAGATGCATCCAGATTTTTCTTTGAAAATGCATTTTTGCGTAGCTCTGTGAGTGCCTTTTTATCCCCCTCCCCCAGCTTTCCATTAAACCATTGGCTTTGGGACATATCACTTTACAGTATGTTATATTAAGCTAGGATTTAACTGCTTGCTGCACTATAGTATAAATAACACAGCAGTGGGTGGTGGGGAAGGGATGGGCAACATAGATAATCAGGTGGGGCATAAGTTGGTTTTAATGCAGGAAAAGTTGGGGCAGCTGAGCCAGTAGAAACCAAGATGTCATAATTTCTTCCCAGAACCTAGGTTCATCATTATCGTTGCCCCCTTGAGCTGGAAAAGTTTCTGGACCCTCTGGTCACAATTTCCTGCTGCCTGTCTTTAAGTAGAAGCACAAAAGAAACCAATCAGCAAAGCATGCACACATGCTGCGAAGTATAGGAATAGAAAATAGAACTTTGACCTATTGTGGTTACAGAGGCTATGGTCAGTGTGTCTGGCAGCCTCAGGGAAGAAGCATACTTCAACTGTGTGCTTTTTAAGTGCTCCTGACCCCATGAGAAGAGCAGTTAGTGAATTCATTATTTAGTGTCCTGTTTGCTTCTGTCGTTTTATTTCAGATCCTCTGTCTGAACTTTGCTCTGAACCTTCTGATGTGCTCCTTCTGTCAGTTAATGGTAATATAGTAGACTTCCCAAGTTGGATACTGGTGATCCAGGTTTAATGTTTTTACAAGTTTAGTCTTCATGAAACACCAAGGGGTGATTTAAGCTGGAAAATTATTAGCAGCAAAGTTTGGAAGGCCTGAGTGATGTAGGATATAGTGCTTGATACCTATCTCTGAGACACACAAAGTGTAAAGAAGTCAAGAAGATTATACAGTAACTGAAAAGATCAGACATCTACACATTTAAAGATCTAACAATGCAGAGCAGTAGTCAGTCATATAGTCATAGTGCTAGTCGCTCGGTCATGTCCAACTCTCTGCGACCCTGTGGATTATAGCCTGCCAGGCTCCTCTGTCTTTGGAATTCTTCAGGCAATAGTAATGAATCCCAAATGAGATAGAAATGGACATAGTAGCATTCCAAGGCAGAGAAGGCAATAGCACCCCACTCCAGTACTCCTGCCTGGAAAATCCCATGGACAGAGGAGCCTGGTGGGCTGCCGTCTATGGGGTCGCACAGAGTCAGACACGACTGAAGTAACTTAGCAGCAGCAGCAGCAACAGCATTCCAAGGAAGATCAGATTAAGGAAGGGAACTATCATTTATACAATGCTTTTATGCTCGGCACATGGGTTTTTGCCACTGCACTACATTGCTTCTAGGCAAAGCAGCCCTGAACAGACCCTTAAAGGAGAGTGGGAGACTGGCAGGAGAACAGGCATAAACGGGCACATACAAAGATCCTTCTATAACAGAGGTTGCCATGAACTATGTCAAGACCAAATTATGAAAGGCTTTGAATGCCAGAGGGCTTCCCTGGTGACTCAACTGGTAAAGAATCCACCTGCAGTGTGGGAGACCTGGGTTCGATCCCTGGGTTGGGAGGATCCCCTGGAGAAGGGAAGGGCAACCCACTCCAGTGTTCTGGCCTGCAGAATTCCATGGACTGTACAGTACATGGGGTTGAAAAGAACTGGACATGACTGAGCAACTTTCACTTTCTTTGAATGCCTGACTGAGCCAGTTATTTTTAACTCAATCTGCAACAAGGTGTTCTTTTTTTTTTTTTTAATCAAGAAAGTGAACTGATCAAAGCAGTGGTTTATTGTTTGGTTTTGGAAGATTAGGCTTGTAACCTAACAGGCTGGGTTGGAGAAAGGCTAGATATGCAATAGCCTAGGCTTTAGTTGTTAAGGGTGTGATCAAGGGCAGTGATGGTCAAACTTGAGCATGTATCAGAACTACCTGGAGGCTTTTTAAAACAGATTGCCAGGTCCCAGCTCCAGTATTTCTGATTCAAGTAGGTCTACAATGGCCATGAGCTTGCATTTCTAATGAGTTCCCAACTGCTCTGCTGGTCTGGGGACCACTATGAGCATGACTCAAGGAAGACTGCCAGACCTCGGTGATTGATTAGACATGGGAAGAGGAAAAACATGATAGTAAAGACTCAAAGATATGGCTGAGTTTGGGAGAAAATGTTTTTGTTTTTAAACTGTTGGATTTGAAGCACTGGCCACACAACCAAGCAGAAGCAAGTAGCAACAAGTTAGTTCAGGAATGAAGAGGATGATGGGAAGTGCTACCCAGAGAGAGAGAGAGTACACGAAATTGTGAGAAATCAAAATAACATGATTTTCAGTCATCCTTCCAAGAAGCTGAACTCAATTTTGTATTAATTTTTATAGCTTCCAAAATCTCACTGTCACCCATCACTTCTGTGTCCCTTGATCCAGGTAGGTTTGACAGTTCAGTAAATGCTCTTACCTTCAAATGTAAACACTTCTCTTAAGTACATGAAATCTATTTATGCTTATACTTGTGAAAATGCAAATTGGCTAAAGAGAAATAAAATGCCACTTTCCTAAATGCCAGTAAGTGGCACTATTTACCCCAAAGATAGACATTTAAAAAACTTTTTCCAATTTTTATACATCTCATCATTTTTTTTGTACAGAACTCCTTTCCCTCACTCTGTATTATCCACCCCTCACCCCCCCAAAAAAAACCTGGAAGTATTAACTCTGAGCTGCTATTATGTCAAAAATACCCTTTTGGTCATCACATTCCAAAGCCAACTTGTGTTTACATATGGAAATTCTTGGAGGGGAGAGGAAGTTGCTTCAGAATCATTAAGGAAATATCAAACCACTTCCTAAATGGCTTTTGTGACTCCATCTTCTGCCCTCTAAAATATTTTCTATACCTGTCAGATTAATCTATTACCATCTGCCAACAGGTATCCTGTAGGAAAGCCTAGAGCTCAGTTTAAACAAAGGATTAAGTAGGTAAGTAAGTATTAGTCTCTCAGTCGTGCCAGACTCTTTGTGACCTATGGACTGCGGCCCACCAGGCTCCTCTGTCCATGAGATTTTCCAGGCAAGGATACTGGAGTGGGTTGCCATTTCCTTCTCCAGGGGATAGTCTCAACCCAGGGATCAAACCCGGGTCTCTGCACTGCAGGCAGATTCTTTACAGACTGAGCTACAAACAAAGGATTAGAACTCAAAATAAGAGAAGCAATGAGCCTGTTTAATGAGTTTGCCAACACCAAACAAAGTGAGCAAACTGGATCCCCGCTTCATTCACCAGCTTTGCACCGAAGTCACTTTTCAATATCCAAAATGAACACACAACCAACCAAACCAAAATTATCCTTGAGAATCAAAGATTTGCTGCCAATGAGGATGTTCAAAAACGTGTAGAAATGAGCCTTTAAACAAACACATTTTAGGTGATGTTTAGTTACCATTAAAATAAGTTCCTTGAGGGCTTTCTCCCCCTTTAGGGAATATACTTTGTTTAAGTTTAAAATTCTAAGTTTACCTTATTCCTCACATCTCTTATGGGGTAGCTGTCTCTTTTCCAGGATACTTAATTACTTTTGTGATCCATTTTTCATTACTCTGGATGGTAAATTATGTTTTTATGGGGAAAAATTTGTGGGGGCCATGTGTATATGCACATGCAATGTATATCATACGTGGAATATATTTTGTGATTGAAAAAACTTCAAAATCTGTTCAAGAAAATAAGGTTCAACTTTGGCCAGTATTTAGTCATCTGTACCAATTTTAGACATAACTGAAGTAGAAAAGTGGATTGTCAAAATAAAAATGAGTAAAAAATAGGATGGTCACTAAGTTCAAAAAGCAGAAAATTATGATTTGGCAATGTCATATACAAAGGTCTGCATATAAAAGAAATTTAGCAAAATTGATGTAAAAAGTATGTACTCAGTAGAAATGACAGTATCCATGGATTTGCTAAGTATTTTTATTATATAGAAAATGTATAGAATTCTTTTTCACCTTTAAAAAGATTTATAAAAATCCTTAAATATGTATGAAAGATAAATACATATGTCTATATGTACCTATGTCTACACACTTAACAGGGTTACCAGGATTTTACACATGTTGCAGTTTTATCATTACTAGGTTTTTTTTTGCTATATTTAATATTTAAACTATTCCTGTTCTTAAAGAAAATGGACTCACAGCGGTCAATTCTATACAGGAAACAGATCGTGGTAAACAACTTTTAATGAAATTTAGTACCAATGTTAATCTATTTTAGTGAAGTAGAATTGAATTGAACATTATGTAGGATGGTATTATCAAGATTCTCAATTCTCTGCTTAATTTCTCCCATAGAATAGTCTTACAAAGAATCATTGCATCAAAGGAACTGCTTTTGATAAGTATAAATCTGTTTGCCTATTTGTGAGTAGTATACAAATGACTTCTGATTAACAGGAACTTGTGATCATCGTCTAAGCTCTTATTTTGAAGTTATAATTGTTATAGGTACTTTACATTAGATTTTAGGGTGATAGGGAATGGAGGGGATAGGGCATTGGATTCTGTTTCAGTGACAAAATCTTGTATAGGAGAGCTGCTTTTTTAAAAAATATTTACCTCTTCATGAAAAATGGTGACTGTCATTGAAAGATCTTTTTTTTTGGTTCTCTGTCACAGGCTTTCCAAAGGGCACATAAAATGAAAACGTGGGATTTGACTAGTTAAATAATGAATCCTTTGAGGTTTTAGCATAGGTGACACCTCCATCGTCCTCTTTTTGGACTGTGATTTCTGGAAATAGCAAGTGAAAAAAACTATTACCGCTGTTGCTATGGATCTTCTATCTGCTGAGGTTCAGGCATCGTTTTGGAGGCTGCAGTGTAAACCCTGCTTAGGGAAGGTAGAATTTCATAATACCAGAGGATTACTGCTGCCTCATAAGCAAACAGAAAATGCAGGTGAGGGAAAAGGTGTTAGACTCTGGAAGAAGAGAAACAGTATTTCCCAGGAAGGGAAAAAGTAGTCTTTTGCTTTAAAGATTGAGAATTCTTTATATATTTTTTTAGAATGGGAAATTTCTCTACTTTCAGCAGAGAGGAGAAAATGCTAACAGAAAAGGAAGTTGGGGCGGTAATAGTAATTCGTTTCTTTCTTGTTGCTTATGAGTTCTGTGATAAAAGATACATTTACATAATTGATTTGTTATGGCAAGAAATGTAAAGAGTCTCTTGGTTGGGAGAAAGCTTGTGAAAGATCAGGGGAAAGAACTGACATCATAGGGATGGTGGTTTCAGCTGCTTTTCTGTTTAAGATGTACAATTTTGGTGACATGCGTACTGGGCCAATAAATTGTTTCTAGACACTTGGAGTCATATTGGGTGGCCTTTTCCCACCTCTGAAGGCAAAATGAATACTTTTCATTAACAAGGAAATGTGCTAGATTATCACTGGATTGTGTTTGACTAATTTGGGCTGTTATTTGGGGGAGGGGAGGCTGAAGAGAAGAAACCTTTCTTTCCAGTGACTGGAATTGATATTATTGTTACTTCTCCAGTGGGTTCTGACCTTAAAATTCTCTCTTCAGTTCAGTTTAGTCGCTCAGTCGTGTCCGACTCTCTGTGACCCCATGAATCACAGCATGCCAGGCCTCCCTGTCCATCACCAACTCCCAGAGTTCACTCAAACTCATGTCCATCGAGTCGGTGATGCCATCCAGCCATCTCATTCTCTGTCGTCCCCTTCTCCTCCCGCCCCCAACCTTTCCCAGCATCAGAGTCTTTTCCAGTGAGTCAACTCGTCGCATGAGGTGGCCAAAGTATTGCAGTTTCAGCTTTAGCATCAGTCCTTCCAATGAACACCCAGGACTGATCTCCTTTAGAATAGACTGGTTGGATCTCCTTGCAGTCCAAGGGACTCTCAAGAGGCTTCTCCAGCACCACAGTTCAAAAGCATCAATTCTTCGGAGATCAGCTTTCTTCACAGTCCAACTTTCACATCCATACGTGACCACGGGAAAAACCATAGCCTTGACTAGACGGACCTTTGTTGGCAAAGTAATGTCTCTGCTTTTTAATATGCTATCTAGGTTGGCCATAACTTTCCTTCCAAGGAGTAAGTGTCTTTTAATTTCATGGCTGCAATCAGCATCTGCAGTGATTTTGGAGCCCAAAAAAATAAAGTCTGACACTGTTTCCACTGTTTTTCTATTTCCCATGAAGTGATGGGACCAGATGCCATGATCTTTGTTTTTTGAATGTTGAGCTTCAAGCCAGCCTTTTCATTCTCCTCTTTCACTTTCATCAAGAGGCTTTTTAGTTCTTCACTTTCTGCCATAAGGGTGGTGTCATCTGCATATGGGAGAAGGCAATGGCACCCCACTCCAGTACTTTTGCCTGGAAAATCCCGTGGATGGAGGAGCCTGGCAGGCTGCAGTCCATGGGGTCGCGAAGTGTGGGACACGACTGAGCGACTTTATTTTCATTTTTCACTTTCACGCATTGGAGAAGGAAATGGCAACCCACTCCAGTGTTCTTGCCTTGAGAATCCCAGGGACAGGGGAGCCTGGTTAGCTGCCATCTATGGAGTCACACAGAGTCGGACACGACTGAAGTGACTTAGCAGCAGCAGCAGCATCTGCATATCTTTGGTTTTTGATATTTCTCCCAGCAATCTTGATTCCAGCTTGTGCTTCTTCCAGCCCAGCGTTCCTCATGATGTACTCTGCATATAAGTTAAATAAGCAAGGTGACAATATACAGCCTTGACGTACTTCTTTTCCTATTTGGAACCAGTCTGTTGTTCCATGTACAGTTCTGACTGTTGCTTCCTGACCTGCATACAGGTTTCTCAAGAGGCAGGTCAGGTGGTCTGGTATTCCCATCTCTTTCAGAATTTTCCACAGTTTATTGTGATCCACACAGTCAAAGGCTTTGGCATAGTCAATGAAGCAGAAATAGATGTTTTTTGGAACTCTCTTGCTTTCTCCATGATCCAGCGAATGTTGGCAATTTGATCTCTGGTGCTTCTGCCTTTTCTAAGACCTGCTTGAACATCTGGAAGTTCACGGTTCACATATTGCTGAAGCCTGGCTTGGAGAATTTTGAGCATGACTTTACTAGCATGTGAGATGAGGGAATGATTAAAACAGTTTTTTGGGGAGCATTTCAAGACTGTGTAGCATCTCAGATTTACTTTAAAATAAGTTTGCCTAATGACTTTTTAGTATCAGTTGATTTATGTCTTGGCTGAGAGAAGACTTCTAGAGAAGCATGTGGTCCATTACTTTTTTCTAAGAAGAACTGTGGATACCAAATACTGCATTATTGTTGCCTTTTACTCTCCAGTAATTTAAAAGGTATAAATGTCTTCATACTTAAAAAAAAAACAAAAACAAAGACATTCTATTCTGCCCAGGGATTGCAGGCCCCTCCCCACGTTCAGGTTAGAGACACCTTTCTCTTGTTGCCTATCCACATGCCTAGGTGTTTTGGGAGAATCCATCTGTATGGCCAGAAGCATTTTGATATGATTACTTTTGGGTGTTATTTTTTAATGGTGCCTTGTACCGTCATAGTGTAGGTATGATCCTGATTGAAAGAGCAAACACAGTTGTAGATGATTTTTTAAAAACCCCTTTAGCTCAAAAGATCCATATATTGTGAAAGGATATTCTCATTTAATATGGCCACGTGATTCCAGAGCTTGAGAATTTAATTCCTTTTTTTTCCTAGTAGGACACTAAATTGTTTTCTCCTAACTACTAGAATGAAGAGTATGGTATGTTCTGTTCCTTTATAGCATGAAATCATGCCTGCATGCATCTCCTCAAATGTAAAACTGTGAGCCTTGGGGATTCTGCTCAGGAGTCTGGACTAGGTTATTATTTATAAAAGATATGAGATCATGTATTCATTCCAAGCAAATTCTGAATTGGATGTAATTAATTTTCTACTGAGGCAATTAATGTGTAGTTACTTTTGTACTATGTGTAATTAAATTTCTAAGAGGTAGCGAATGGGGCTGTAATGTTTGACTTCTGTTTTGTACAAAACGAAGTTTCCTTGAAATTGTGGATTTTTCATTCTCCCTTATAAATATTTTTGAATGCCTGTATTTTTAAAACAATATTAATGATCACCTTCTTCCAGTAGTATTTTCAGAGTTTTGTTAATCTAATGCAACCTTTCTCCATTGGGACTGTCATTCTGAACCATAAAACAGAGACAATGATACAAGTGAATGTTTTCTCAATTCTGCCAAGAAGGACACAACTAAAACCATCCTAGATGCACTAGAGAGGAGTTTATTTATTACACACAGTAGATTTGGTAGAGCAACAGTTGCAAGCTATAGCCACGGGCCAAATCCTCAGTGCAGTTTGTTTGTGTGTAGGCTGAAAGCTAAAAAAAAAATTCTTTTTTTTACATTTTTAAAGAGTTCTTTAAAAAGAATATGTGACAGAGATCACAGACCTTAAGATATTTATGACATGGTCCTTTATAGAAAAAGTTTGCCAAACCCTGTCTTAGGTTCCATTATTGGTCCCATTATTATAATGCTTAATTCAAGGAAAGACTCCAGATCATAGTAAATAGGGAGATGTGTTCTTGTTTTCTAGACAAAAACTATATTTAATAGTTGAATGATGTGGAAAGTTGTGTTGGAAACAATAATGAATAATAAATTATGTTTGTGTATATACAAATATATTTTAATGTTTTTCTTAGTTTCTACAACAAGAAATGGAAGTGAATTTTATAGGACTATAAGGGAAGGCATTGATTGCTTTTATCACTATTTTAAATTAAGGGGCTATATCTATTAGAGAAGGAAAGTGAATAGAGAGTGTTAAGTGTCAGATATAATCACATTTGTTTCCTCCTTGTACTGAATAAGTGTCTTCACTCTACTACAATTAACATCTCAGGTACCTTGTCAGCAGTAAGAAGAATAGTACTTAATCAAAAATGCATTCAAATTATTAGATCATAGCATATGAAATAATCAGGCTGTACCAAATGCCACTTAACTACTTAATTTAGTGGGGGAGGTGCCATCAGTCATAAAACATATATTGATAAATCACAAAATTACCAAGGGAGAAAAAGACCAGCAGGCATTCTTTGTAATTTGCTGCTGATTTCCTTTATCCCCGTATTAGAATCGTGAAGTTCTAAGCAGTGTTTTTTTCTTGGAAAATGTCAGACATCATCCCTTCTTTTATCAAGCCATTCTGGCCTCTTGTCAGTAAGTACACTTGAAGCAATGTGCAGACATAATGTAACTACCTGAAACACATATTTTATTTTTTTACTCATCTGCTGAATGCGTTCAGTAGCTCACTGCTAACCTGCTAATAAAATTTCCAGGATGGGTGGGTCAAACGAGGCTGCTGAGATGGTCAGGAACGGCTTCACTGGGTGGCTGAGCTTGCTTTAAGACTGGATGGCAAGAAGGGAAAGAAAGGAAGGAAATGAAATTAGACAAGACAAGAAAAGACAAAGGAACTTCTAAGGTTGTGTTTTTCAAAATCTTTTATGGGTCCTTTTGGGGTGGGCGGTGAAGATTTGTTTGGTGCATGGTACTTTATCTCTGGTTAGGGCTGTAAAATGATAGGGTACAAGTCAGCTCAAGTTGTAGATCACAGATCTTTTCGGGTTGCGTACTGTTCAAAGCATTTTAATTACTTTGAATTGCTCATCAAGCTTATTTTGGCTATGGCAATTCAAAAACTAATTATGGAACGTTGCCGTTTGTCTCCATCCTGAGGTTACTTGTTTGTCATTGTGCTCCCCACCCCATCCCCAGTTAGAAAACTCATTATAAAATAAAAAAGACAAGTATTTTATAAAGATCACTTTTAGTTCTAAAATCCTGTGATCCTCTAAAGTTCCTAAATAGATCACATAGTATATTTTTTTGGAGGAAAATATCTGATTTTGTACATGTATGCAGATTTCATGCATGTATTCAGATTTCATACTGGATGTTGATTATCTTTGTTGGAGAATTACAGTTTTGTTGATTGCAAAATGAACAGGACCATACATTTCAACTAATAAAATATCCTAGCCATAGTGGTATGGAGAATATGTAAACAGCCTTATGTTTATAGTAGTATTTCTTTAAAATTAAAAAATTCAACTCATATTAATAGCTATCTCATAATTTCAGTAGCATTTACCCCTTTATTTGAAAATTATTTTTTCTAATATTATACTTTGCTAACATGAATAGATTTCAGTAACGTCAACACAGATCAATGGGGATTAAAAACTAACTGGTGAATCTGTACCTTTAGGGGTAGGGATTAGAACATTCACAGATGCTGTTGACAGCGGGGCAGGATGGAGGTTGGTTTGAGAAACTTTAGTTCAGGGAAAGCTGATGAACTTTGAGAAGATACTAATTTATAACAAAAAGAAGACGAGTTCTCTAAGCTGAAATTCTTTGGGAAAATGAAAATATGGCAATACGTAGGGCTTTATTTTTTGTTTTTTCCAAATGAGCTGGTACTTCCTGTACAGAGGAAAGGGAATAATGATAATAAAATCATCATCAATGAGGATGTTGAAATCCAGCCCCTGTTTTGTTAACGTAACAAATTTGGTGATGCAAGCTGATTTCTTATATATGTTGAGTGTATCATGGTGCGAGGCACAGGGCTTGCTTTTATGCTCATTTATGGTAGTTTGGGCTTCTCTGGTGGCTCAGACGGTAAAGAATCTGCCTGCAATGCAAAAGAAAGTGAAAGTGTTAGTCATGTCCGACTCTTTGCAATCCCATGGACTGTAGCCCATCAGGCTCTTTTGTCCCTGGAATTCTCCAGGCAAGAATACTGGAGTGGGTTGCCTTGCATTCTACCAGGGGATCTTCCTGACCCAGGGAGCAAACCTGTATCTCCTGCATTGCACGCAAATTCTTTAAC
Source organism: Moschus berezovskii (assembly GCF_049115385.1). Taxonomy (NCBI): domain Eukaryota; kingdom Metazoa; phylum Chordata; class Mammalia; order Artiodactyla; family Moschidae; genus Moschus; species Moschus berezovskii. The sequence goes on along the minus strand of NC_142488.1, from coordinate 125,589,400 downwards.
CTCTGAGCCCCCAGGGAGCAATGCAGGAGACCCAGGTTCAGTCCCTGGATTGGGATGATCCCCTGGAGAAGGGAATGGCTACATACTCCAGTATTCTTGCATGGAGAATTTCAATGGACAGAAGGGCTTGGCAGGCTACCAGTCCATGGATCGCAAAGAGTCAGACATGACTGAGTGAATGTCACTTTTTTCTTAGCTTAGGTTTTTAGGTATAACTGTTACACCCACACATCCAAATTTACTTGGTTTCTGAGTGTATTCCTATTTATTAATACACTGCTACAATTATTTTAAAGAAGTAGATGGGACATAAAAAACAGTAAACATTATTCTTTTAGCCGTGCACCCACCCCACACACATATAAACACACACCGTGATATTTTTCACTTTGGGGAAATGAAAAGTGGGAAATGAATTGTTGAAAAACCAGAGACCATTCTTTTAGAGTATTCTATAATCTCCTCTCTGGTCCATTCATAGGGTTTGGCAAGATTAAAATTGTTTGCTATTGACACCAGCATGCCATTGGTATCATTTTCTTGGGATCAAAGAATATTAAAGCCAGTAGGACCCAAGAGATAAATTTCCTTCTCCCTAAGATTCCACTGGGTAACTCCTTGCAAATACTATTTGATTAAATTCATTCAAAGTATAGATTTGATTAAAGAGAGAAATGTTGGAGGGAAATTGTACTGCAGCCACTTTCTCATTAAGAATGAAAAGGTAAGTCTATGTAAAATTATACTTTTTCAATCAGTGTTAATTTTCTAAAAGAACTCATGGTATTAATAATTTAGTGCTGTGCTTACAAGCTTCAAACCTATTGATTTTAATTGGAGTTCTGCATCAAGAAGGAAGATAGACAGTGAGCAAATCAATTTTATTTTAATCCAATGCATTTTAATAAGTGTGTTGAAGATTCATCATAACATTATCCATGATAGTTCGATATTTGCTCTAAGGGGCCTCTACCTTAGATTCTATCCCAAAGTGTTTATTTCTGAAAGCGCTAGAATGACATCCTTTAATTTTGCCTCCAGTATGGATAGCATAAAATGAGGCTGTCAGTGTTCATCATGTTAAAGTGCCCTGTGCAAATATGATTAAATAATGCCCTGTTTTATCATTTATATATTAGCAGAATCTTTGTCTTCTTTTCACTGTATGGCCTTGGTCCCTTTCCAAATGAATATGTTATAGTTAGAGCTTGTTATCAATCCCAGAGCATATTTATATAACATACTGTCTATTCAGTAATAATCTCTTTAGTTTTAATCTTAATGCTTATGGTTAAACCTGATCCTTGACTGAATTGTGCATTTCTTTCTATACATGTTCAGCCCAACTAAATTAAAAGTAACGTTCAGCAGAATGAGACACAGACTGTGGCTCTTTGAGGCCTCTAATCTTTGCATTAGTGTATGATATTATGCGAGACTCTCCAGGAAGACAGTAGTCCTGTGACTCTGATAGTGATTACAGATGTGCTTCCAGAATCAGATATGCATATGCCACTGGTATGCATCCCTTTGTGTATGGTTCCTGACAACTTTCCTTTGAGTACAGCTCCTTATTATTTTAAGAATTGCTTCTTTGCTACCCAAAGAGCTCCCCAGTAGAAAGGAAAAAACTCAAAAGTTCTAACTTTGGAAAGTGTTTATCATGTCAATCACATGTGGGAATAGGAATTGACTTAGAATCTCATACCTGTTTTAACATCCTTCAGTTGAGTAAATGTAATCTTCCTTGCGCTAAAAGTCAGAAATCAAACACAAATGGAAGGATAACTTCCTGCCAAAGATTTCATCATAGGAGGGCCCCCAGGTAAGCACCCTGAAAACATCCAAGAGCTTCAGTATACAAAATACTGTTCTGGGTGCTGTGAGGGCACCTGGTGCTTAGTGAGGCGGAGCCCCATACTTAATGTGCTTACTCATTAGAAAATGGATGGTTTGGGAGAATGGCATTGAAACATGTATATTATCATATGTGAAATGGATCACCAGTCCAGGTTCGATGCATGATACAGGATGCTTGGGGCTGGTGCACTGGGATGACCCTGAGGAATGGGATGGGGAGGGAGGTGGGAGAGGGGTTCAGGATGGGGAACACATGTACATCTGTGGCAGATTCATGTCAGTGTATGGCAAAACCAATATTGTAAAGTAATTAGCCTCCAAAAAATAAATTAATTAAAAAAAAAGAAAATAGAAAGGTCATGGCAATGAAAGAGAATGCAAAGATAATGAAATGCTGCTGTAATGGTGGCTCAAGCAAAGGGCTGTGGGAGGGCAGACAGTGAGACAACTGATTCTGTTTGGGTGATCAGATTCCCCTGGGGAGTTTGGAATGTAGTTTGCTTGTTTGTTTTAATTAGAGATTCGGATATCCAGAGGAGAGGTAGGGTATTGTTGACTGTGAAAATGGCATGGCTCAAAGGCTCAAATGTTGGACAGTATTAACAGAATTGTTCCCCTTTGGGCATTTACTTTTGTTGGATGTTCTAATTCTGTGTATGGGCAGATATAAATAATTTCATTAGTTTCTGTATGCTTCTTTACTTTCTGAATAAATTTACCATGAAAAGAGAGGAAGGTTAATATAAGCTTCGGTCCTGTATGAGCTGAACTCCTGGTTCCCCTTGACTTCCTTGGAGCAGTCACTCATGTATAATGGGGCACGGCTAGTGTGAGGGGGCGAGAGGTCAGTCTGGAGAGTAAGTAGTTCACTCTGCTACTCTTTATCCATCCATCCTTGGCTTCTGAGCCGGCTTCATTATAGTATCAGAGAGTTGGAATTTGAATGCAGCCTACTAGTAATTCTGAATTTCCTACTGGAACAATGGGATAGTATATACTTTTCACTTGAGTATACTACTGTAGAACTGACCATGTGGCCAATGCCAGTTCATCCCTTACTTTAATGATTGCTTCAAAAGTAGAGTTGGGAGACTTTCCTGGTGTTCCAGTGGTAAAGAATCTGCCTGCTAATACAGGGGACATGGGTTCGATCACTGGTCAGGGAACTAAAATTCCACATGCCAGGGGGCAACTAAGCCTGTATGCCACACCTACAGAACCCACACTCTAGAGCCCACACGCTGCAGCTACTGAGTCCACCTGCCACAACTACTGAAGCCCACGTGCCCAGAGCCCATGCACCATAACAAGAGAAGATACTGCAATGAGAAGCCCAAGCACCACAACTGGAGAGTAGCCCCTGCTCTCTGCCACTAGAGAAAGCCTTCATACAGCAACAAAGACCCAGCACAGCCGAGAATAAATAAATAGTAAATAAATAAAATTAAAATTTATTTAAAAAAAAATTAGAGTTGGGAACTGCTAGTGATAGAAGAGGGGATTTAGCTTCTAGAACGTCACTAATTCAGTGTCAGAACAGTAGGGACCTACCAATCACTGGGCCCACCTCTCTCTCTCATTATGCAGATGGTGAAGCTGACATTTAATTGTCGATTTCTTGTAATTTCTGGGGTAAGCACAATTATGCCAATTTTGCCTGACCTCTCTGCTCTTTACCTCTGTAATACTTCTAAGAAACCAGATCTTTTTTCCCTTAGAATGGCTGTAACTTCAGAGAGAAATGAGCTAAATGATGCAGTGGAATCTGCATCCAGCATTTATTATGATGACAGCCTTGACTTTTGGTTATTGAAAGAAGAATGTGATTGTTTGCAAGATGTTTCCTTCCCTTTACCTATGGATATAGTTAAAGATTTAGGGAACTTCCACTCTCACAGAGTTAGTAAAAAAGACAAGATTATTTATTTCCTTTAATTTAAGAGGTCTTAGATCCAAAGATGATTTACCTGGCTGAACAAAAAAATCTGAAATTTCCACTCTCAATTAAAATAATAAGAATTTAAAGGTCTGGGAAATGGAGCTAATAAATGTGCTGCTTGTTATGACTTTGTTTCTTACTTGAGGATTTCTAAGATGGGGGAAGTTATAATTAAGTTTCTTCTCATTCTTTCTGTAGTTCAGCTTTCTTCAGAAAAATGTGGCATGTGGTAAAGTGACAATAGAATCAAAGAAATGTTTCATTCTTCTTTACTCAATATAAACTGAACTGTCTTACAAACAGATGTAAAGAACTGCATTCTTCAAATCCCAGAATGTGTCCCGCTTACTTCATTGTTCTTTTACTCTGATCTGATCTTGGATGAAAAGAAGAATGCAAGTTAGGAGGCAGAGGAAGCTCTTCTCTTATCCTCTCTTGAATAGGAGGAATTAAGATGAAGGAATATTATCAATTATGCTTTTGTTCTTAAAGATGAAGCAGATTCAAAATTATTAATCAGAAGAAACTCCTCAAACTGCTGTGTTATTCATACAGTTGTGTCAAAATCTTTTGTAATAATTTTAACAAAGTTATCCTTTACTAAAATATTTACAATCCAAGTATTTTCACTAATGAGGTATACTTAAAATAAGAATAATAAAATAAAGGGAAGATGAAAAAGTACTTATAAATTTAACTTTATTTCTGCCTTATGAACATATTTTTCTTGATGCTGTGCACAGTATGGCTGAAAGTTTAAATTGTTGCCTTAAGAGTACAAAATAATACTGTGTGAGAATTTTGACTTTATGCTTTGCTATTAAGACCAGGACTGCCTTGTTGCTACCTCATCCATCTCAAAACTGCCTTTTAAGTGGGTGAGTAAAGACAGGAACTCAACTGTGAATTTATAAAATGTGGTCTGATGACCACAAGGAAGCCCAGGGTTGTTTTAACTGTATCTCTGACTACATTTCAATTTTCATTATATATACATAAGATTGAACAATTTGACCTCTAGATTTTGTTGCAAAAGCAGGTTATAATTACCTTTGAGAGATGTGAGTATTCCATAAAAATAGGTTAACTAAAAACATTGTCTTATATGCACTTACAGATTTTGAGCTCTCATAAATATGGAAATACAAACTCAAATGACTGACCACCTCAAGAGATCTGACTTCAAACCCAATTCTTCACGTTCAGTTTGAAACACATACAGATATACTTAATTTTTTATCTTAGTTCTTATTCTCTTATATGCAAAATGTAGTGAAGCTAAATATTTTACTTCAGAAATATAAATCGCAGAGGTCTCAAGAATTCCATAAAATTTTATCAGATACTTGTAATATGAACCTCAGATAAGATAGAGAAGTACTCTGCTAACATCACATTCTTCAGAAATTAAGAAAAATTTATCAGGAGCTTGTTTTATCCTTCTCATTATTAAAATAATCTGAGTACTCACATGGTCATTTGAACAATTCTATGCCTGTATAAAACCTAGCACAAAAGTATTGTCTTTATTCTTAGATAATTTCATCAATTTGAGGGTCTCACATACTGAACAGAGCTGAAAACTGTAGTGTTAATGGTTACTGAAGTCTACAATAAATCACTGATAAAGCTGGAATTTGAGCTGTTGGCTTCCAGACATTGGGTCCTCTGGGAATCATGGTATGGAATACCATCGCTACCTTGCCTCCCACACTTTAACTTGGGAAAAAATGGGCCAGAATGTCAAGATTACATATGAGACACATCTCTGTAAGATTGTAATATGAACTGTTTGGTAATTGTGCATATATACAGAAATCAATCAGTTGCACAGTGGTTCAAAAATTTTAAGAAATCATGTCTCAAAGAATAGGAAAGTCCTATTTTAAGATTTTCAAATTCTTTTAAGTTTAAAATGTTGGGTTTTTTCCCCAAATTCTTTGAATGTAGGGAAATTACTATGCAGATATTGGATAGTGTGATCTCTGTGATGGAAAAAAAAATTTGGTTTTATAGCCAAAGAATATAGTTTAGGTTACAAATTAATCCAAGCTGTAGTGAAAGAACCTTATACTTAAGAATCAGGGGACTTGACTTCAAGTTTGAGCTTTGCCACTAGTTAACTGCCTTATGTCACTGAACAATATATAACCTCTCTAGACTACTGTTTTTCTCCCTGTAAAAATACGTTTTGGATCACTCTAAATTCCTTTTATCTTGCTAAATTCATTCCTTGCCAAATTCCTGTTCATCCCAGAGACTCTATACTTCTTTTAATTCCAGGATTTGTTTCCTTTTTTAACCTCTCCCTGTGTCTACCATTGTGACTTCCCAGGTGGTGCTAGTGATAAAGAACCCATCTGCCAATGCAGGAGACATAAGAGAGGCAGGTTCAATCCCTGTGTCGGGAAGATCCCCTGGAGAAGGAAATGGCAACCCACTCCAGTATTCTTGCCTGGAAAATCCTATGGACAGACAGAGCCTGGTGGGCTACAGTCCGTGGGGTTGCAGTCAGACAGACTGAAAGCGACTTAACACAGCACATGTCTACCATCATTTTGACATAAATGGCCTTAAATTTCACATCTTCTGTTTGGTGGTATTAACCTAGGACACAGAAGGCATACAATAAATGCTTGTTGCTGATAGAGGTGATAAGGAGTTGCATTAAATGACCATTTCCTTCCAGCTCTAAAAGCCTATGACTGTTACAGTTCTATCCAACTATAACGATCTATTGCGCTTAGATCATTATAGCACTTAAAACAAATAATGTCTTGTGGTATTGAACTCAAGCAGTGCTAAGGGGTAGAAGGCTGTTGACTTTTAATCTTTCTTTTTTTTATTCTGGCAATATCTTTTTTATTAAAAATATTTTTCATAGAAGTATCATTGATTAACAATTTTATGCCAATTTCTGCTGTACAGCAAAGTAACCCTGTCATACATATACATACATTCCTTATTTATATTCTTTTCCATTATAATTTATCACAAAATATTGAATATATTGAATATTATATCCCTGTGCTATACATTAGGAATTTATTGTTTATCCATTTTAAATGTAACAGTGACAATTTTTAAATGTAGTCAAAATAAACAAATTCTTGGTTAGGAAGCATACAACAAACTTTTGAAGCAGTGTTCATAGGGCAATTGAAAAATCTTAACATAATCATAATAAAACAAATTGAATTTGAGGCTTTTGGAACCACTAGAGAAAGACTGTGCATTCTATATTGTTAAATGACATGTAATAGTATAGACGTGAAAGTAATCTTGAAAAATATTTCCTCTTTAGCTTAGGAGAACTAATCTGAGCAATTTAAAGAGTGTATCTCCAGTTTTTAGTACATTGTTCACGTTTTTAGTTACTCTCTGTGGTTCATTGCCCATTCTTTCTGGTTGAGAAGTTGAAGAGAGTAAGAGATACTCCTTTCTAAGCCTGGGTAGCGTTAGCACATTCTTTGCTCATAACTTCCTGTGTACCCCTCCTCATTAGTGAGTCACTGATAAGCCTACTCACAGATCTTTCTTTGTAAAGTGCAAGAAGTATCTTATAGCCAAGAATACTCATAGTATGGATTTTACTAAGGTTGGGAGGCAAGTGCAAAACATAGTTTGAGGTCAGTCAGCCTTGCTTACTTCTTGGTTTCTGAAGGTTCGTTCACCTGAACTCGACCCTTCCTGGTTAAAACTTCGGAGAAATGTATCTTCGTTTTCCTAAATCTATTGTTTTCACTTTCAGTTCCAGACTAGAGGGCTCACATAGCTACATCAGATTTAAAGAAACTAGATTCTTCAGCATTGGTTCTTTCCCACCTTTGGCTTTCCAGATCTTCATACTGCTAGAACTCCAAGACAAATTTTAATTCTGCCTGCAATTTTCTTGTTTCTTCTAATCATCTAATGTCCCCAGAAGGCATTCAGGGCACAGTAACCCCAAAATATAGCACGTTGACATGTTGAATATTTTAACTTGAAGGAGTTGGAGAAATACTCCCCCCTCCTCTGCTTGAGAGGTCCTCTCCCTATACCCAGATGAAAGGGGCATCTTTATCTCCAAAGACAATGGAATGCCAAAAGGCATTGGAACAAACAGGTGTTGCTAAGTTTCCCACAGTTTGTTGTGTTCAGCACATACCCTTTGCCCAATCACTTTTTCCATGATGTTCCACTCTCCACTCTTCATCAAACTTAGCATATAAACATGTGGATTTAGCCATTTCTTTCAATCTTCGTTTCCTCGTGGAGGTTAAAACTTTTATAAAATTACATTCATTTCTTCTGTTCATCTGTCTTAGTTTAAGTTTCAAACCTAGCCAGAGACCCTAACAGGATTGAGAGAAATTTTTTTTTTGCCCCTGCACCATGCTGCACAGTTTGTACCCATTTTCTATAAGCTACCTAGAACTAAACTTTTACTCTTTGTCAGTGTTGACTGTTGATTCAAAATGGTCATCAATTAAATCTTAACTTATTATGTATCCTACTATTACATAGACTGTACGGGTTACAAATTATTCAAGAATACATACATAAGGAATATGGGGTATATTGCATGTGTTTTGCTGAATATTACATTTATAGTCTTATTTGAAGTGTCCTTCCTTAGAAGACAGTCGCTCGGTCGTATCTGACTCTTTATGACACCATGGACTGTAGCCTACCAGGATCCTCCATCCATGGGATTTTCCAGGCAAGAGTACTGGAGTGGGTTGCCATTTCCTTCTCCAGGAGATCTTCCTGCCCCAGGGATTGAACCTGGGTCTCCCGCATTATAGGCAGATGCTTTACCATCTGAGCCACCAGGGAAGTCTTTCCTTAGAAGAGGTATAACAGACTCAATTTTTAAAATATAGGTACGTATATATAAGTACCAAAGATCTCTTGGTTTTATTTTAATAAAACTAAAAGTTGTCCACTTTTAGTGTGCAGAGTTAGAAGAGTGCTATATGCTTGCCTGGAAAAAATAGGGGAAATGAGTTCCCTATAATGAAGGATACCATTTTCAGATCTATTTGCTCAGTGGTTCCTGAATGCTCATTTTAAGATTGGTGGCAAAATAACTACGTAGGTAATAGTTTGGAATGGTTTTTTAAAAAATACTGATTCCTGGGCCCCAATCTCAGAGATTCTGAATCAGTAATTTGGGGATGAGGCCTATGTATCTGCATTTTAAAAGTTGTGATTCTAATGTGTAGCGAGGACTGGAGATCACTTAGAAATACTTTAAGAGAGTTCTTCCAGCCCTCTTAATTCTGTGATTTAAATATGTAAGAAGCCTTTCATCTGCCCCTGACTTGCGCTTTTTCCTTTACTTAAATTATAGTTGATTACAATAGTATATTAGATTCAAATATACAACATGGTGACCCAATATTTTAGACTATACTCCATTTAAAGTTAATACAAAGTAATGGCTATAATTCCCTGCACTATACGGTATATCCTTGTTGCTTATACATAGTAGTTGGTACTTATTAATCCCCTACCCTTATCTTGCCTGTCCCAAGCCCATCTCCTGTTTGTTCTCTATGTATTTGAGTCTGTTTCTGTTTTGTTATATATATTGATTTGTTTTATATTTTAGATTTCACATATAAGTGATAACTTTAATACATATTTATCTTTCTCTGACTTATTTCACTAAACATTATACCTTCCTGGTTCATCCATGTTGTTGCAAATGGAAAAGCTTCACTCTTTTTGATGACTGAGTAATATTCCATTGTATACATATACCACTTGCTCTTTATCCATTTATCTATTGATGGACACTTGGGTTTCCTTAATTTGGCTATTTTAAATAAAGCTGCTGCGAACTATGGGGTACATAGTTTTTTCATGGGGTACATATCTCTTTTCAATTGATGTCTTCATTATCTTTGGATATATACTCAAGAGTGGGATTGCTGGATCATATGGTAGTTCTATTTTTAGTTTTTTGAAGAATCTCCATAGTATTTACATAGTGGCTGCACCAGTTTACATTCCCATCAACGTTGTACAAGGGTTCCGTTTTTTCAACATCCTGCCCAACATTTGTTATTTGTGGGTTTTTTGATGGTAGCCATTCTGACAGGTGTGAGGTAATATCTCATTGTGGTTTTGATTTGCATTTCTCAGATGATTAGTGATGTTGAGTATCTTTTCATGTACCTGTTGGCCATCTGTATGTCTTCTTTGGAAAAATGTGTATTCAGGTCCTCTCCCCATTTTTAAATTGTTTGCTTTTTTTATATTGAGTTGATGAACTGTTGATATATTTTGGATACCAACCCCTTATCAGGTATATCATTTACAGATATTTTCTCCCACTTAGTAGATTGCCTTTTCGTTTTGTCAGTGGTTTCCTTTGCTGTGCTAAAGCTTTTAAATTTAATTATGTCCTGTTTATTTATTTGTTTGCTTTTATTGTCTGCCCGAAAAGACAGATCTAAAAAAACTATTGCTACATTTGTGTCAAAAATTATCTGCTATATTTTCTTCTGCGAGTTTTATAGCTTCCAGTCTTATATTTAGGTACTTAATACATATTGAGTTTCTTTTTGTATGTGGTATGAGAAAATGTTCTAATTTCATTCTTTTTTAAAAATTTATTTTTTAAGTGAAGGATAATTGCTTTACAGAATTTTGTTGTTTTCTGTCAAACCTGAACATCAATCAGCCATAGGTATACATATATTCCTTCCCTTTTGAATCTCCTTCCCATCTCCCTCCCCACCCCACCCCTATAGGTTAATACAGAACCCCTATTTGAATTTCCTGAGACATACAGCAAATTCCCGTTGGCTATCTATTTTACATATGGTAATATAATTTCCATGGTACTCTCTCCATGCATCTCACCCTCTCCTCCCCTCTCCCCATGTCCATAAAGTCTATTTTCTATGTCTGTTTCTATATTGCTGCCCTGCAAATACATTCTTCAGTACCATTTTTCTGGGCTTCCCTACTAGCTCAGTTGGTAAAGAATCCACCTGCAATGCAGGAGACCCTGATTCAGTTCCTGGGTTGGGAAGATCCACTGGAGAAGGGATAAGCTACCCACTCTACTATTCTTGGGCTTCCCTTGTGGCTCAGCTGATAAATAATCCACCTGCAATGTGGGAGACCTGGGTTTCGATCTCTGGGTTGGGAAGATCCCTGGAGAAGGGAAAAGCTACCCACTCCAGTATTCTGGCCTGGAGAATTCCATGGACTGTAAAGTCTGTGGGGTCGCAAAGAGTCAGACAGGACTGAGTGACTTTCACTTTCATTTTATTAGATTCCATATATATGCATTAGTATATGATATTTATCTTACTCTTTCTGACTTCATTCTGTGTAATAGGCTCTAGGTTCATCCACCTCGTTAGAACTTAAATGCATTCCTTTTTATGGCTGAGTAATATTCCATTGTGTATATGTACCACAACTTCTTTATCCATTCTTCTGCCAATGGGCATCTAGGTTGCTTCCATGTTCTAGCTATTGTAAATAGTGCTTCAGTGAACAATGGGATACATGTATATTTTTCAATTTTGGTTTCCTCAGGGTATGTGCCTAGGAGTGGGATTGCTGGGTCATATGGTGGTTTTCCTCCTAGTTTTTTAAGAAGTCTCCATAGCATCTTCCATAGTGGCTGTATCAATTTACATTCCCACCAACAGTGCAAGAGCGTTCCCTTTTCTCCACACCCTCTCTAGCATTTATTGTTTGTAGACTTTTTAATGATGGCCATTCTAACCAGTGTGAGATGATATCTCACTGTAGTTTTGATTTGCATTTCTCTAATAATGAGTAATGTGAGCATCTTTGCATATGTTTGTTAGCCATCTGTATGTCTTCTTTGGAGAAATGTCTGTTTAGGTCTTTTTCCCACTTTTTGATTGGGTTGTTTGTTTTTCTGGTATTGAGTGGTATGAGCTGCTTATATATTTTGAAAATATAATCCTTTGTAAGTTGTTTCATTTGCTATTTGTTTTCTCCCATTCTGAGGGCTTTCTTTTCGCCTTGCTTATAGTTTCCTTTGCTGTGCAAAAGCTTTCAAGTTTAATCAGGTCCCACTTGTTTACTTTTGTTTTTATTTCCATTACACTAGGAGATTTGATTTTCGTCATCAAGTGCTCGGCCTATGTTTTCCTCTACTAAGAATTTTATAGTTTCTGGTCTTACATTTAGGTCTTTAATCCATTTTGAGTTTATCTTTGTGTATGGTGTTAGGAAGTGTTGTAATTTCATTCTTTTACATGTAGTCATTCAGTTTTCTCAGCACCATTTATTGAAGAGACTGTCTTTGCCCATTGTATATTCTTGCCTCCTTTGTCAAAAATAAGGTACCTGTAGGTGCATGGGTTTACTTCTGGGCTTTCTATCTTGTTCCATTGGTTTGTATTTCTTTTTTTGTGCCAGTACCATACTGTCTTGATTGGCTGTAGCTTTGTAGTATAAACTGAAGTCAGGAAGGTTGATTCTTCCAGCTCCATTCTTCTTTTTCAAGACTGCTTTGGCTGTTCAGTATATTTAATTCTTTTTGTTGCAGTGGTGAATGAGATTGATTCCTTAATTTCTCTTTCTGATTTTTCATTGTTAGTATATAGAAATGCAAGTGATTTCTGTGTATTGATTTTGTATCCTGCAACTTTGCTAAATTCACTGATTAGCTCTAGTAATTTTCTGATAGTTATCTTTAGGGTTTTCTATGTACAGTATCATGTCATCTGCAAACAGTTGGAGCTTTACTTCTTCTTTTCCAAACTGGACTCCTTTTATTTATTTTTCTTCTTTTATTGCTGTAGCTAGGACTTCCAAAACTATGTTGAGTAATAGTAGTGAAAATGGACACCCTTGTCTTGTTCCTGATCTTAGGGGGAATGCTTTCCATTTTCACCATTGAGAATAATGTTTGCTGTAGGCTTATCATATACGGCTTTTACTATGTTGAGGTAGGTTCCTTCTATGCCCATTTTCTGAAGAGTTTTAATCATAAATGGGTGCTAAATTTTGTCAAAGACTTTTTTTTACATCTATTGAGATTATCATATGGTTTTTATCTTTCAATTTGTTAATATAGTGTATCACATTGATTGATTTCTGTATATTGAAGAATCCTTGCATTCCTGGTATAAACCCAACTTGATCATGGTGTATGAGCTTTTTAATGTGTTGTTGAATTCTGTTTGCTAAAATTTTGTTGAGGATTTTTGCATCTATGTTTATCAGTGATATTGGCTTGTAGTTCTCTTTTTTTGTATTGTCTTTGTCTGGTTTTGGTATCAGGGTCATGGTAGCCTCATAGAATGAGTTTGAAAGTGTTTCTTCCTCTGAAATTTTTGAAAAGAGTTTTAGAAAGATAGGCATTAGCTCTTCTCTAAATGTTTGATAGAATTCTCCTGTGAAGTATGGTCCTGGGCTTTTGTTTTTTGGGAGATTTTTGATCACAGCTTCAATTTCAGTGCTTGTAATTGGGTCGTTCATAATTTCTATTTCTTCCTGGTTCAGTCTTGGAAGATTGAACTAAGAATCTGTCCATTTCTTCTAGGTTATCCATTTTACGGCCATATGGTTGTTCATAATAGTCTTATATAATCCTTTGTATTTCTGCATTGTCTGTTGTAACTTCTCCTTTTTCATTTCTAATTTTGTTGCTTTGATTCTTCTCTCTTTTTTTATTGATGAGTCTGGCTCAAGGTTTGTCAATTTTGTTTATTCTCTCAAAGAACCAGCTTTTAGTTTTATTAATCTTTACTATTGTTTCTTTCATTTCTTTTTCATTTATTTCTGCTCGAATCTTTATGATTTCTTTCCATCTACTAATTTTGGGGTTTTTTGTTCTTCTTTTCCCAGTTGTTTTAGGTGTAAAGTTAGGTTATTTGATGTTTTTCTTGTTTCTTGAGGTAGGATTGTATTGCTCTTACAACTGCTTTTCCTGCATCCCATAGGTTTTGGGTTGTCATGTTTTCATTGTCATTTGTTTATAGAAATTTTCTGATGTCCCTTTTGATTTCTTCAGTAACCTGTTGGTTATTTAGAAATGTATTGTTTAATCTACATGTGCTTGTGTTTCTTACAATATTTTTCCTTGTAATTGATATCTAGTCTTATTGTGTTATGGTTGGAGAAGATGCTTGATATGAGTTAAGTTTTCTTAAATTTACTGAAGTTTGATTTGTGACCCAAAATGTGGTCTATCCTGGAGAATGTTCCATGTGCACTTGAGTAGAAAGTGTATTCTTCTGCATTTGGATGGAATGTCCTAAAGATATCAATGAGATCCATCTCATCTACTGTATCATTTAAGACTTGTGTTTCCTTACTAATTTTCTGTTTTGATGATCTGTCCATTGGTGTGAGTGGGGTGTTAAAGTCTCATACTATTATTTTATTACTGTCAATTTCTCCTTTTATGTCTGATAGTGTTCGTCTTATGTATTGAGGTGCTCCTACGTTGGGTGCATATATATCTACAATTGTTATGTCTTCCTCTTGGATTGATCCCTTGATCATTATGTAGTGTCCTTCCTTATCTATTGTAATATTATTTAAGGTCTATTTGTCTGATATGAGGATTAATGCTCCAGGTTTCTTTTGCTTCCCATTTGCATGGAATATATTTTTCCATGCTCTCACTTTCAGTCTATATGTGTCTTGAGGTCTGAAGTGGCTTTCTTGTAGACAGCATATATATGGGTCTTGTTTTTGTATCCATTCAGCCAGTTTGTGTCTTTTGGTGCATTTAATCCATTTACATTTAAAGTAATTATTGGTATATATGTTCCTATTGACATTATTTTAATTGTTTGGGGTTTGATTTTGTAGATCTTTTTTTCTGTTGTATTTCTTGACTATATAAGTCTTGATAACATTTGTTGTAAAGCTGGTTTGGTGGTACTGAATTCTCTTAACTTTGGCTTGTCTGAAAAGCTTTTGATTTCTCCGTCAATTTTGAATGAAATCCTTGCTGGGTACAGTAATCTTGGTTGTAGGTTTTTCCCTTTCATTTCTTTAAATATATCCTGCTCTTCCCTTCTGGCCTGTAGAGTTTCTGCTGAAAGATCAGCTATTAAACGTAGGGTCTTTCCCTTGTATGTTACTTGTTGCTTTTCCCTTGCTGCTTTTAATATTTTCTCTTTGTGTTTAATCTTTGTTAGTCTGAATAGTATGTGTCTTGGTGTGTTTCTCCTTTGGTTTATCCTGTGCGGGACTCTTTTAGTTTCTTGGACTTGATTGACTATTTCCTTTTCCATGTTGGGGAAATTTGCAACTATAATCTTTTCAAAAATTTTCTCATACCCTTCCTTTTTTCCTCTTCTTCTGGGACCCCTATAATTCAAATGTTGGTGTGTTTGATATGGTCCCAGTGGTCTCTGAGACTACCTCAGTTCTTTTCATTCTTTTTACTTTATTCTGTTCTTCAGAAGTTATTTCCACCATTTTATCTTCCAGCTCACTGATTTGTTCTTCTGCTTCAGATATTCTGCCATTGATTCCTTCTAGAGTATTTTAAATTTCAGCAATTGTGTTTTTTGTCTCTGTATGTTTATTCTTGAATTCTTCTAGGTCTTTGTTAATTGATTCTTGTATTTTCTCCATTCTGTTTTCAAGGTTTCTGATCATCTTTACTATCATTATTTTGAATTCTTTTTCAGGTAGTTTGCCTATTTCCTCTTCATTTATTTGGACTTCTGTGTTTCTAGTTTGTTCCTTCATTTGTGCGTTGTTTCTTTGCCTTTTCATTATTTATTTTTAAACTTATTGTGTTTGAGATCTCCTTTCCCCAGGCTTCAAGGTTCAATTCTTTCATTTTGGTTTCTGCCCTCCTAAGATTGGTGCAGTGGTTTGTGTAAGCTTCATATAGGGTGAGATTTGTGCTGAGTTTTCTTTTGTTTTTTCCTCTGATGGGCAAGCCTGAGTGAGGTGGTAATCCTGTCTTCTGATGATTTGGTTTGTATTTTTGTTTTGTTTGTTGTTTGGATGAGGCATCCTGCTACTGGTGCTACTGGTGGTTGCTACTGGTGGTGCTACTGGAGGGTGCTACTGGTGGTTGGGTGATGCCAGGTCTTGTATTCAAGTGGTTTCCTTTGTGTGAGTTCTCACTATTTGATACTCCCTAGGGTTAGTTCTATGGTAGTATAGGGTCTTGGAGTCAGTGCTCCCACTCCAAAGGCTCAGGGCTTGATTTCTTGTCAGGAACAGAGGTTCCACAAGTGGTTTGTTATGAAATTAAGTGAGATTAAAACCAATACCCAAAAACGAACAACCAAAGACAAACCCCAAACAAATGGCAGTTACAAAATCAGGCAAATAATAATTAAAATAATGGAGTACACACATGTACAGCAATAAGCAAAGTCAAAACAGTCCAACAAAAATAAAGTAAAATATATTGACCTGGTGAACAAAGGAAACCAAAAATTATATCTACCAGTTACGAACAAAACTAACTAAAGCACAAACTGGAAAACAAAACTAAAGCAAGGTGCCAAGTAGGGAATAAAGCAATGAAAACAAAACTAACAAATATGTTGAGAGGAAAGGAAAGAAAGGAAAAATAGATATTCAAAGTTAAATAGAGGTAGGTAAAGAAGATTTGTATACACTAAATATTAACTGGAAGGTGAAGAGAACAATAGGAAAAGCAAACAAACGAATAAATGTAAAAAAAACAATAATAGGTTTAAAAAAATTAAAATTAAAAAAAACAAGCAAAGAGGCAGAGGTTTGTAACAACAATAAAAAGTGTGATTCAAAAAAAACTCAAAAGCTTAATTAGATTTCATAGTGCCAATAAAATCAACAACTACAACAGAGGGGGGGAAAAGAAAAAATATCCAAAAGAAACTAGAGAACAGGTAAAAACATAAGAATAATAAATGTTTTTTCTTGAGTCACTGCTGTCAGGGTCACTGCTGTCAGGGTCCTTTCCCTTGCTGGGAGTCACAGTCCACCTCACATCCCTAGGATGCCCTTCAACATTGTGCTGGTCTCTGGACTTGCTGTGGGGGCAGCTCAGATTCTAGTCTCGTCCAACTCCTGTGTATTCTTGCCTCCAATGTCCACAGCTATCAGCACTAGTGCATTTTCTTTTGTGGGAGCTCTCAGTGTGTTTTTATATATTCTGTAGACACAGAGTCTTCCTAGTTGATCGTGTGGATTTAATATGCAGCTTGTACAGCTGGTGGGAAGGTTTTGGGTCTTCTTCCTTAGCCACACTGACCCTGGGTTTCACTTGTGGTTTTATTTCCTCCTGTGCATGTGGGTCATCCACTGGGGTTTGCTCCTGAGGCTGCCCTGGAGGACTTCGGTCTGCCCCAGTGAGGGCCAGGTGCAGAGGTGGTGCAGCTGCTTGGGTCCTAGGGGTTCTGACAGCACCAGGTACTCAGGGGAGTTGGCACCTAGGGCAGCAGGAAATCTAGTGCTCTAGAAGAGTATGGCAACCAGTATCAGCCAGTATGCTCCAGTCTTCTTGCCTGGAGAATCCCCCCTGACAGAGAAGCCTGGCAGGCCACAGTCCACAGGGTCACAAAAAGTTGGATATGACCACAGTGACCCTGCGTGCATAGATGCGAGACTTTTTCCCTGTGGCAGCTCTTCCCCAGTGAGGGTTGAGTGTGAACGTGTCTCAGCTGCTTGGGTTTTGGGAACCCTGGTGGCACCAAGTGTGTGGGGACACAGACTGCCTCAGCCACAGGAGTTATGGCCCTATCAGAGTCTTTTTTTGAGCTTCTGGTAGCTGGCGTTTGGAAGGCCTCTTTGGCTAGTCTTTCTCTGAAGCTCTGCTGCTTCAGGCATTTAGAGGGCTCCCTTGCCTGGGGTCCTTCTCTGTTGTTTGGCGTGTCGAGCACATAGAGGGCCCCTCCTGGCTGGGGCCCGACTCTGTAGATCAGCAAATCAGGCATGTAAAGGGGCACCCTGGGTGGGGTCCTACTCTGTAGTTGTGCGCATCAGTCACTTAAAAGGGGCACCCTGTATGGGGTCCTACTCTGTAGTTCTGTGTATCAGAGGCTTGATGGGCCAACCTCTCTATTGTTCAGTGTGGGGAGAGAGAGGCTATGGTGATGGCTCTACCCCCTACATGTGACTCAGCAGTATCACCTTGCCTCCAAGGCTGCCTGACTTTCCTCCATAGGCATTTCCCACCACAGTCTCCTCCCTCACATCCCCTCGGTCCATTTCTCCACAGTCAGCAGAAGCACTCACCCTGGGATTGCTCCACAGTCCCTAAGCTCCAGCTCCCAGCTGCTGCGCCTTCTAGGGGACTTGTGTCCCTGTCCAGGGTACGTATGGCTGTGGCAAGGACTGTCTGATTCTCATTCCATTTAGGCTGCCACAGATCAGCTGTTTCATTCTCAGCCTTAAGTGTTTCTCCTCTGCCTCAGACAATTGCTCTGATGTGGGGATTGGATTCCTGCTTCAGTTTCCACACCTACCAAGGGTAGGTCCAGTCTTATTAACACCCCTGTTTTTCCCCCTGTCCAATTTTCCCAGCACCACTTATTGAAGGGACTGTCTTTTCTCCATTGTATATCTTTGCCTCTTTTGGCATAGATTAATTGACCATAAACGTGGAAGCCTATTTCTGAGCCCTCTATTCTGTTCCATTGATCTGTGTCTGTTTTTGTGCTAGTACCAAACTGGTTTGATTACTGTAGACTTATAGTAGTTTGAAGTCAGGTAGCATACCTCCAGCTTTGTTATTTTTTCTCAAGATTGCCTTGGCTATTCAGGGTCTTTCATGGTTCCACATGAAGTTTACACTTATTTGTTCTCAGTTCAGTTCAGTTCAGTCGCTCAGTTGTGTCTGACTCTTTGCGACCCCATGAATCACAGCACGCCAGGCCTCCCTGTCCATTACCAACTCCCAGAGTTCACTCAAACTCATGTCCACCGAGTCCGTGATGCCATCCAGCCATCTCATTCTCTGTTGTCCCCTTCTCCTCCCGTCCCCAATCCTTCCCAGCATCAGTGTCTTTTCCAGTGAGTCAGCTCTTCGCAAGAGGTGGCCAAAGTATTGGAGTTTCAGCTTTAGCATCAGTCCTTCCAATGAATACCCAGGACTGATCTCCTTTAAAAGTCATGGATATTTTGATAGGGATTGTATTAAATCTGTAGATTGCTTTTGGTACTATAGACATTTTTAATAATATCAATTCTTCCAACCCACAAACACCAAAGATAACTTTCCATTTGTTTGCATCATCTTCGGTTTCCTTTGTCAGTGTTTTATAGTTTTCAGAGTATAGAAGTTTCACTTCCTTGGTTAAATTTATTCTGGGATATTTTATTCTTTTTGCTGCATTTTTAAATGGTATTTTAAAATTTCTTTTTTGATAGTTCATTAGTAGTACAATATAATTATGACAGACTTACATTGTTGTACAGCATAAACCAAGACAATATTGTAAAGCAATTTTCCACCAATTAAAAAATAAAATTAGTTAAAAAATGAAAACAACAGATTTCTCTATATAATCTTGAATCCTGTAACTTTACTATGTTATTTATTCTCTTTTTTTGGTGGAGACTTTAGGGTTTTCTATATAAAGTATCATGTCATTTGCAAATAGTAACAGTTTTACTTCTTTTCTTCCAGTGTAAATGTCTTTTATTTCTTTTTCTTATTTGATTGTTGTGGCTGGGACTTCCAATATGATGTTAAATAGAAGTGGTGAGAGTAAATGTCCTAGATAGATGTATGACATCACTGACTTGATGGACATGAGTTTGAGCAAGCTCCAGGAGTTACTGATGGACAGGGAAGCCTGGTGTGCTGCAGTCTGTGGGGTTGCAAAGAGTCAGACATGACTGAGCGACTGAACTGAATTGATTCCTGATTTTGGAAGGAAAATTTTGAACCTTTTATCATTGAGTATGATTTTAGCCATGAGCTTGTCGTAAATAACCCTTATTATGTGAATACGTGTTCCCTCTGTACCACTTTTGATGAAAGTTTTTATCGTGAATGGATGTTGAACTTTGTCAGAAGCTTTCTCTGCATCTGTTGAGATGGTCATGTGATTTTTATCATTCCTACTGTTAATGTGGTATATTAAGTGATGGATTTGTGACTATTGAACCAATCTTGCATCCCTGGAATAAATCCTACTTGATCGTGATGTATGAAGTTTGCTAACATTTTGTTGAGGATTTTTAAATCTATATTCATCAAAGATATTGGCCTGAAATTTTCTTTTCTTGTCTATATATTTGTCTGGTTTTGGTATCACAGTAGTGGTGACCTGACAGAATGAATTTAGGAGTGTTCCATTCTCTTCAGATTTTTGGAATAGTTTGAGGACAGGCATTAGTTCTTCTTTATACGTTGGGTTGAATTCCCCTGTGAAGCCATCCAGTCCTGGATTTTTGTTTGCTGGGAGTTTTTATTATTATTACAAATTCAGTTTCACTAGTGGTGATCAGTCTGTTAATTATCTATTTCTACTTAATTCAGTCTTTGCAGGTTGCATGTTTCTAGAAATTTGTCCATTTCTTCTAGGTATCCAGTTTATTGGCATATAATTGTTTGTAGTACTCTCGTTAAGATTTTTTTGTATCTTTGTGATATTTCTTGTAATTTCTCCTCTTTCATTTCTTATTTATTCTTTTGGGTCCTCTTTCTTCTTGGTGAGCCTATTTAGAGGTTTTCAGTTTTGTTTATGCTTTCAAAAAACAAGTCCTGGTTTCATTGACTTTTTTTTTCTATTGTTCTTTAGTCTCTATTTATTTCTTCTCTGATCTTTATTATTTCCTTCCTTCTGGTGACTCTCGGCTTTGTTCTTTTTCTGTTTCTTTAGACAGTAGGTTAGTCTGTTTGAGATTTTTTTCTTGAGGGAGGCCTGTATCACTGTAAACTTCCCTCTTAGAACTGGTATTTGCTGCTTCCCATAGATTTTTGGAAGTTGCATTTCCATTTTCATTTGTCTTAAAGTATTTTCTGATTTCCTTTTTGATGTCTTCATTGATCCATTGGTCTTTTAATAGTTTATTGTTTAGTCTCGGAGAAGGCAATGGCAAGCCACTCCAGTACTATTGCCTAGAAAATCCCATGGATGGAGGAGCCTGGTAGGCTGCAGTCCGTGGGGTCGCTAAGGGTCGGACACGACTGAGCGACTTCACTTTCACTTTTCACTTTCCACTTCCACACATTGGAGAAGGAAATGGCAACCCACTCCAGTGTTCTTGCCTGGAGAATCCCAGGGACGGGGGAGCCTGGTGGGCTTCCATCTATGGGGTCACACAGAGTCGGACACGACTGAAGTGACTTAGCAGCAGCAGCAGCAGCTCCATCTATTTGTGCTTTTCCCATTTTTCTTTTGTAGTTCATTCCTAGTTTTATGCCATTGTAATTGGGGAAAAATGCTTGATGTAATTTCTGTTCTCTTAAATTTGTTAAGAGACTTGTGGCCTTGTGATCTATCCTGGAGAATGTTTCCTGTACACTTGAAAAGAATGTGTTTTCTGCTGCTTGGGGATGGAATGTCCTATAAGTCAATACCTATTAAATCCAACTTGTCTATTGTGTCATTTAAGGCCATTGTTGCCTTATTGATTTTTTGTCTGGATGATATGTTCATTGATGTAAGTGCTGTGTCAAAAGTTCCCTACTATTGTTGTATTATTGTCAGTTTCTCCTTTTAAGTTTGTTAATATTTGCTTTATACTATTTAGGTTCTCCTGTATTGGGTCAGTCAGCTCAGTTGCTCAGTCGTGTCCGACTCTCCGCGACCCCATGAATCACAGCACGCCAGGCCTCCCTGTCCATCACCAACTCCCGGAGTTCACTCAAACTCATGTCCACAGAGGCGGTGATGCCATCCAGCCATCTCATTCTCTGCCGTCCCCTTCTCCTCCCACCCCCAACCTTTCCCAGCATCAGAGTCTTGTACATATATCTAAATTAATATAATATCTTCTTGTATTGATCTATGTATCGTTATATAATACCCTTCTTTGTCTTTTGTTATAGGCTTTGTTTTAATGGCTATTTGTCTGATATGAGTATTGCTATCCTTCCTTTCTTGTCATTTCCGTTTGCATGAAATATCTTTTTCTACCCTCTAACTTCCAACCTGTGTGTGTCTTTAGCTCTGAGGTGAGTCTCTTGTATAGCATATATATGGATCTCATTATCTTATCCAGTCAGCTACTCTGTGTCTTTTTTTTTTTTTTTACTGGAATATAGTTGATTTACAATGTTGTGTTAGTTTCTGCTATACAGCAAAGTGAATTAGTTATATATAAATATATACCCACTCTAGATTTTTTTCCCATATAGTTCATTACAGAGTATTGAGAAGAGTTCCCTGTGCTATACAGTTCAGTTCAGTTCAGTCGCTCAGTCGTGTCCGACTCTCCGCGACCCCATGAATCACAGCACGCCAGGCCTCCCTGTCCATCACCAACTCCTGGAGTTCACTCAAACTCATGTCCACAGAGTCAGTGATGCCATCCAGCCATCTCATTCTCCGTCGTCCCCTTCTCCTCCCGCCCCCAACCTTTCCCAGCATCAGAGTCTTTTCCAGTGAGTCAACTCGTCGCATGAGGTGGCCAAAGTATTGCAGTTTCAGCTTTAGCATCAGTCCCTCCAATGAACATCCAGGATTGATCTCCTCTAGAATGGACTGGTTGGATCTCCTTGCAGTATAAGGGACTCTCAAGAGTCTTCTCCAACACCACAGTTCAAAAGCATCGATTCTTCGGCGGTCAGCCTTCTTCACAGTCCAACTCTCACATCCATACATGACCACGGGAAAAACCATTGCCTTGACTAGACGGACCTTGGTTGGCAAAGTAATGTCTCTGCTTTTTAATATACTATCAAGGTTGGTCATAACTTTCCTTCCAAGGAGCAAGCGTCTTTTAATTTCATGGCTGCAATCAGCATCTGCAGTGATTTTGGAGCCCAAAAAAATAAAGTCTGACACTCTTTCCACTGTTTTTCCATCTATTTCCCATGAAGTGATGGGACCAGATGCCATGATCTTTGTTTTCTGAATGTTGAGCTTCAAGCCAACCTTTTCACTCTCCTCTTTCACTTTCATCAAGAGGCTTTTGAGTTCCTCTTCACTTTCTGCCATAAGGGTAGTGTCATCTGCATATCTGAGGTTATTGATATTTCTCCCGGCAATCTTGATTCCAGCTTGTGCTTCTTCCAGCCCAGCGTTCCTCATGATGTACTCTGCATATAAGTTAAATAAGCAAGGTGACAATATACAACCTTGACGTACACCTTTTCCTATTTGGAACCAGTCTGTTGTTCCATGTCCAGTTCTAACAGTTGCTTCCTGACCTGCATACAGGTTTCTCAAGAGGCAGGTCAGGTGGTCTGGGATTCCCATCTCTTTCAGAATGTTCCACAGTTTATTGTGATCGACACAGTCAAAGGCTTTGGCATAGTCAATAAAGCAGAAATAGATGTTTTTCTGAAACTCTCTTGCTTTCTCCATGATCCAGCGGATGTTGGCCATTTGATCTCTGGTGCCTCTGCCTTTTCTAAAACCTGCTTGAACATCTGGGAGTTCACGGTTTATATACTGCTGAAGCCTGGCTTGGAGAATTTTGAGCATAACTTTACTAGCGTGTGAGATGAGTGCAATTGTGCGGTAGTTTGAGCATTCTTTGGCATTGCCTTTCTTTGGGATTGGAATGAAGACTGACCTCTTCCAGTCCTGTGGCCACTGCTGAGTTTTCCAAATCTGCTGGCATATTGAGTGCAGCACTTTCACAGCATCATCTTTCAAGACTTGAAATAGCTCAACTGGAATTCCATCACCTCCACTAGCTTTGTTCATAGTGATGCTTTCTACTCTATTTTATTGGAGCATTTATTCCATTGGCATTTAAAATAATTATTTATAGGTATGTCGTTATTGCCATTTTATTACTTCTTTTCCAGTTGTTTTTGTAGTTATCTGTTCATTTTTTCTGTTTCTTCCCTTGTTGATTGATGATTTTCTTTGGTGGTATGGTCCTTTCTTTTTATTTTTTTTAATCTGTGGTAGATTTTTGATAGGTGGTTACCATCAGGTTCCTATATGTTGACCTATAATGTACTTGTTTTAAACTGGTAGTCATGTAAGTTCAACCACATTCTAAAATATCTACATTTTAAAATCCTCTTCCTCTAACATCTCTGTCTGTATAAAGTTGCTTCTGTGGGAGCATCCCTATGCAGTCTACATGTACCCAGTGGCTTTGGTTGGAGAGCTGAATCTGATGTGAGCAGGAGTCACACCTTCCCCCAGGGTGTGCTGGCAGCTATCACCACGGTAGAAGGTGGGGCTAGAGATGGAATGGCTAGAGCCAGGGCTTCTCCTATGCTCAATGGCCATCAGTACCCCATTGGGGGCAGAGTTGGTGCCCAAGGTGCTGGAGCAGAAGCCCTGAGGATCAGGTCCTAGCTGGTTCCGTTTCAAGTGTGTGCATCCCCCCTGGCAATGGCACCTCTGCCCTAGTGGAGAGCAGCACTGAAACAACAGGGACTAGCAGAGGACTGTAGGACAGGCCAGGGTAAGTGCTGAGACAGTCCTAGCAAGTTAGAGCCCCAGGCAATTTTCAGGCTGTTTCCTTGCGTACATGCTGGTAATGGCTTTCTTCTCCCTGTTCAGAGGCAGGGATGTGTCCAAGGCAGCTTCCTTCTAAGAGTGAATACTCTTCTTGGCAGTGGCAGCCTTTGCAGCAATGCACTGCACTGGAGCAAGAGAAGCTGGAGTGGGCACCCGGCCAGGCTGGGGAACAGGCTTTGGCAGTTTCAGGAAACCAGCCAGAACCCCAGGTAGTTTTCAGTCTGTTTCCTCTGCCTTGTTCCATGAGAGTAAGCAAGTATGTGCATGTGCTTCATGAGCAGAGTGTTGGTTTCTTACAGCCTTCTGGTAAGTCCCAGTGGTTTTCAAATCAGCTAAGGGGGCTATCTTCCCAGAGTCATGCTCAACATGTGTCTTTAACCCATCATTCCCCAGGGAGGATCCCTGAGACTGTGAAATAGCCCTCCTCTTGTGTGTCCCTTACTAGAGTTACTTGTCCTGGTCAGGCTGCATTTCCTCCCTTCCTACCCAACTCTGCGCATTCTTTGTTTGTAACTTTGGTTGTAGAAGAGCCATAAAGGTTCCAGATTGTTCGCAAGAGTTGTTTCATGTGTAAATGTCTTTCGATGTGTTTGTGGAAGAAGGTGAACTCAGCATCCTCATACTCTGCCATTTTGATCTCCCGCCTGTCTGCCCCTGACTTTCCATGAGAGACAAGATGATGATCCTCCATTTTTTCCCTTTGGACTTTCTAAGAATATTTCCATAGTAAAAGGTTGTTGTTATCATTGTTGTTTTAGTGGTGATCATACCCTCTGTCTAAGCCTGCAGTTTGCAATAATGTACCTATAGCTGAAGAGTTCAAATACAAGCAAAGGACAGGTGATGAAGGTCAGGGAATAACGAGACTGTCCTGAGGTGGATCTCTGAGGTTTTCATTTTCACAGACCCATTTTTGTGCAGCATGTATAAATCATCTACCATTAGTTGTGAGTAAATGTGACATGAATTTAGCCATTCATCCTTTTTGCTGTTGCAGAACTTAGAGCTTCTTCCTGGGCTATGGCTTTGAGAAGGCAATGCAAACACAGATATTGCAATAAATTAATTTGCAATAGAGATAGATTTAAACATTTTAATATTCTTAAAAGAATATTTGATTTGGGTTGAGAGGGAGCTGACTTGATTTTCTTAGAGGCTCTAAAGAAGAGTGAATGTGAATGATTGGGCAAACCAGCATCTTTATAAGGTGGTTTTTAAATTACATTGCTTGGAGTGTTTACCATTTATTTACTTGACTTTTGCCCTTGCATGAAAAGCCGGAAGGAAATATGTCTTAATAAAGACTTAGGATACTTTGGTTTAAGAAGCTGGTGACGTGGTGAATGGGGAATTAGGACTTAGGTATTGTCTATCCCAGATTTAGGAAGTCAGGGAGGTGAGGTTATAACTAGTAAAAACTTGTTTTCAAGATTCCCTTCACTCTGAAAGTTGGGGTTTTGCATGAGAAAAACCCCAAACAATAATATTTTAGTTCCCCAATGAAAGATTGGGAAATGCAAATGTTGTATAAATGATAGATCTTTCTCTTTTTCCAACTTTGTATTCCTTGATTTAAAATCTTAAATTACACTGATGAGTTAGGATTCACTTCAGAGCGTGTTTAAAATTAAAAATGTGACTTCACTTTAAATCTTTGATTTACATACTTTCAGGAACCCATTTATTATAGAAAGCAACAACAGCTGTGTTCTCCCTCGGGGTGGTTGTTTCAGTCAAATCCTTTTAAAACGTGAATTAGGAAGATTAAGATTTAATCTTCGTTTCTTCCAACAACAAAAAAATCTCATTATACAGTTAATATACCTCCTAGTCCAGAATGCATTATCAGAAAGTACATATTGTCTACTTTTTAATCAATAGTACATTTATAACTTTTAGAGTATTTTGTAGTTACATAAGGAAACCTGAAAGATTTGCTCTTTTTATTTTTCCAAATTCACTGAATTTAGGAAACTGTAAGGTGATGAACCTATCACTGAGCTATTTGGAGTATTTTTGCCATAAGCTACTAGAAAGAAAAGAACCGTTACCAAAAGTAGGAAGAAGAAGCTTGTGGCTTAGCTATTATGTGATAGTAATCACAATGTCTTGGTAAGAAATTAAGCACCAAGTTAATCAATAATGATGGTACTCAGTTTTGTAGAAGGTATTATAACTAAATGTTGGCATTAAAGAAACAGTTGCAATTTACAGAAGTCTAAACTATTTTTTAAAGCCCATATGGGCAGCCAAAGATGTATTTGTCCCATGTGAGTACTGGAGGTAGGTGGAGATAACAAGTGGCTTGCCATACCAAAGAGACTATGGCATACATGGAAAGTTGTCTTTTAAAAATGGAAAAAAGTCCAATCAAGGAGAATGGGGAAGCTTATAAATTAAGCAGGTCATGTGTAAACCGTCTTTTAGGCAGGTCGAAAAGAGAAAAATTGGTGAAATTCTTTAAAATCAGTCATAAATTTTTAAGTTACTCAAAAGTGGGCAGTTTACTGGGTCTATCTGGTGATGATGGTACAATGAACTTGAGAGAAAAATAATGATCTATTTGTCTAATAAAAAAGATATTAAGGGAATATGCTAATAACTATAATTTGCCTCCTGAAATTGATGACCATGTTAAATTATAATAAATGAACAGATAATCTAGGTGCAATTGACAAATTAAATATAGACAAGTTAGAACTATATAACATTCTTCTATATTTTGAAGGAACTCAAAGTAAAGTTTTAGATGTAGACTAATAAGACAGTTAAATATAAATTAGATTGACATGTACACACTGCTATTATATTTAAAATAAAATGCCCTTCCAAGGAAAAGTAAAATTAATTAATAACATGCCCTTTGGTTTGGAAATAAGATCGGGAAATCCTTTTTTCTAGTTGATCAGTAGTATATATTCAGCAATATTAATTTAAGTAAGGAAAAAACTCTGATGCTGGGAAAGGTTGGGGGTGGGAGGAAAAGGGGACAACAGAGAATGAGATAGCTAGATGGCATCACCGACTCTGTGGACATGAGTTTGAGTGAACTCCGGGAGTTGGTGATGGACAGGGAGGCCTGGCGTGCTGTGATTCATGGGGTCGCGGAGAGTTGGACATGACTGAGCGACTGAACTGAACTGAACTGAAGGGTTATCCTGTGGGAGTCAAATTTGAAATAAAAGTTGTGCACTATTAGATAAAGGATATTTCTGAGTCAGGGAAGGACAGTGAAATTATAATATCTAAGTCTTGCCAATACATCTGTTAACCTGAAAAGTTATGCTTGATTCAAATTTTGTTGTAGAAAAATATTGACTTATTCTGGAATTTTATTTTCAGCCATTGATGAGAGCATTACCTACAGATGAAAGTTGCAAGTGTTAGTTGCTCAGTCATATATCCTACTCTGTATGACCCCATAGACTATAACCCACCAGGCTTCTCTGTCCATGGGATGCTCCAGGCAAGAATACTGAAGTAGGTAGCCATTCCCTTCTCCAAGGGATCTTCCCGACCCAGGAATTAAACCCAGGTCTCCTGCACTGCAGGCAGATTCTTTATCATCTGAGCCACACATACAGATAGTAACCCAAATGAAGAAGAAGAAAAAAAAAAGACTTGTAGATTATTGGGTCTTTTGTGTTCTGTGTTATTTACATGGTGGTTTTCAAGTACAGGTGCTGTGATTGGGTGTCCAAGTCGGAGAGTTTAAAGGTAATATTTTGCTGGTGGAATGTAAGAATTTTAATGATGCACCTACCTACAGTAGGCTAGGTATTCTCTCACTATCACTGCTGCTGCTGCAGCTAAGTCACTTCAGTCGTGTCCGACTCTGTGCGACCCCATAGACGGCAGCCCACCAGGCTCCCCCGTCCCTGGGATTCTCCAGGCAAGAACACTGGAGTGGGTTGCCATTTCCTTCCCCAATGTGTGAACATGAAAAATGAAAGTGAAGTCGCTCAGTCGTGTCCGACCCTTAGCGACCCCATGGACTGCAGCCATCCCAGGCTCCTCCATCCATGGGATTTTCCAGGCAGAGTACTGGAGTGGGGTGCCATTGCCTTCTCCCTCACTATCACTACCATTGCACTAATGTGCAAATTGTGTATAGTCAGCTGCTTTATTCTAAAAAGAGTCTGGCCCTTTGGCATGCACTGGAGACAACATTTGCTGTATGAGATCGTTTCTGATAGCAGGATCAGCTAAGCCCATTTAATGTGGGTGATCCAATAGAATATGGACTAGCTGACCATTTGGGTTACAGTTGTTCTAACAAAACCCATGTGGAGAGTCAAGGGAATTTGTATGCTTTCTTTTAGATAAATGTGGTATTATCTTATGTGATTTGTTTTCCTTCATTTAAAACTTTGATACAAAATGTTTGTGTTCTTCCCTTTCTTCTCTCCCTGCCCCCTCAGAATAATATAGCAGATCCAGAAGAGCTCTTCACGAAATTAGAACGCATTGGAAAAGGCTCCTTTGGAGAAGTTTTCAAAGGAATCGATAACCGTACCCAGCAAGTGGTTGCTATTAAAATCATAGACCTCGAGGAAGCCGAAGATGAAATTGAAGACATTCAGCAAGAAATAACGGTTTTGAGTCAGTGTGACAGCTCATATGTAACAAAATACTATGGATCATATTTAAAGGTAATGTGTGCACTGGTTCATTTAGGTCATGAGGTAATTTCATTATGAGTATTTCTTTTTTTAATTCTGTTTTTTGAAAGGCAATGTCTTAAATTAGGATTTGGCAGCCTTTGGCCTTCAGGCAGAATCCAGCTCCATTTGTAGGGCCAAAATAGATTTAGCAACTGTATCCTGAATGCATCCAGTACTCAGGTGCACCATTTTTCCACACCTGAACTTTTGGGTTGATGGAGGAGCAGAAAGGCAGATGAGCCTTGACACATAACCTTTGTCAGGAAAGAGCTTTCTTCCTGGACTTTCACACATTATTCTCAATGGCCCAGTCTGTCTCAACCTCAGAATTGATGACATATGTATTGTAAGTATGTCACTTGTTCCAATGAGTTATGGTGGTTATTTACACATCTCTCCCTCCGTCTAGATTGTGAGCTTCTTGATGTCAGGGAATTTAGTTCAACCTGTCATGGTTTTCACATCACATAGCACAGGGCATGGCACATCTTAAGTGAAGTGAAGTCGCTCAGTCGTGTCCAACTCTTTGCGACCCTGTGGACTGTAGACTATCAGGCTTCTCTGCAGTGGGGTTCTCCAGTCAAGAATACTGGTGTGGGTTACCGTTTCCTTCTCCAGGGGATCTTCCCGACTCAGGGATCGAACCTGGGTCTCCCGCATTGGAGGCAGACACTTTAACCTCTGAGCCACCAGGGAGCACATGTTAAATACTTGTTGAAATGTAATTAAACAGAATAATATCTAACCCCACCACCAAAAAAGTTGGATTTTTAGTTTCCAGGATTATAGAACAGACACCTAAAGTTCCAGCAGATAGAGGTATTTCTGCATCACAGAAAACTCTTTGGTGACTATAACCTAAGAGTTCTTGGGTTCCAGAGTTAGAGTCAAGATTTGTGTCTATTGAAATATGAACAATAAATAATTAGAAAAATCTAGTTTAGAGTTTAAATAATTTTAAAATTTAAAAATGTATCCCCATATTGATATTTTTCTTTTTCAAAAAATTAATTTATTTATTTTTGAAATTTTAATTGGAGGCTAATTACTTTACAATATTGTACTGGTTTTGCCATACACTGACATGAATCTGCCCCAAGTGTACATGTGTTCCCCATCTTGAACCCCCCTCCCACCTCCCTCCCCATATCATCCCTCTGGGTCATCCCAGTGCACCAGCCATGCATCCTGTATCATGCATCGAACCTGGACTGACAATTCATTTCACATATGATAATATACATGTTTCAATGCCATTCTCCCAAGTCATCCCACCCTTGCCCTCTCCCACAGAGTCCAAAAGACTGTTCTATACATCTGTGTCTCTTTTGCTGTCTCATATACAGGGTTATTGTTACCATCTTTCTAAATTCCATATATATGCGTTAGTATACTGTATTGGTATTTTTCTTTCTGGCTTACTTCACTCTATTACAGGCTCCAGTTTCATCCACCTCGTTAGAACTGATTCAAATGTATTCATTTTAATGGCTGAGTAATACTCCATTGTGTATATGTACCACAGCTTTCTTATCCATTCATCTGCTGATGGACATCTAGGTTGCTTCCATGTCCTCGCTATTATAAACAGTGCTGCAATGAACATTGGGGTACATGTGTCTCTTTCAATTCTGGTTTCCTCGGTGTGTATGCCCAGCAGTGGGATTGCTGGGTTGTATGGCAATTCTATTTCCAGTGTTTTAAGGAATCTCCACACTGTTCTCCATAGTGGCTGTACTAGTTTGCATTCCCACCAACAGTGTAATAGGGTTCCCTTCTCTCCACACCCTCTCCAGCATTTATTGCTTGTAGACTTTCGGATAGCAGCCATTCTGACTGGCTTGAAATGGTACCTCATTGTGGTTTTGATTTGCATTTCTCTGGCTATGAGTGATGTTGAGCATCTTTTCATGTGTTTGTTAGCCATCTGTATGTCTTCTTTGGAGAAATGTCTGTTTAGTTCTTTGGCCCATTTTTTGATTGGGTCATTTATTTTTCTGGAATTGAGCTGCAGGAGCTCCTTGTATATTTTTGAGATTAATTCTTTGTCAGTTCTTCATTTGCTATTATTTTCTCCCATTCTGAAGGCTGTCTTTTCACCTTGCTTATAGTTTCCTTTGTTGTGCAGAAGCTTTTCATTTTAATTAGGTGCCATTTGTTTATTTTTGCTTTTATTTCCAATATTCTGGAAGGTGGGTCATGGAGGATCCTGCTGATTTATGTCGGAGAGTGTTTTGCCTACGTTCTCCTCTAGGAGTTTTATAGTTTCTGGTCTAATGTTTAGATCTTTAATCCATTTTGAGTTTATTTTTGTGGATGGTGTTAGGAAGTGTTCTAGTTTCATTCTTTTACAAGTGGTTGACCAGTTTTCCCATCACCACTTGTTAAAGAGATTGTCTTTTCTCCATTGAATATTCTTGCCTCCTTTGTCAAAGATAAGGTGTCCATAGGTGCATGGATTTATCTCTAGGCTTTCTATTTTGTTCCATTGATCTGTATTTCTGTCTTTGTGCCAGAACCATACTGTCTTTATGACTGTGGCTTTATAGTAGAGCCTGAAATCCGGCATGTTGATTCCTCCAGTTCCATTCCTCTTTCTCAATATTGCTTTGGCTATTCGAGGTTTTTTGTATTTCCATACAAATTGTTCGAGCTCTGTGAGAAATACTTTTGGTAGCTTGATAGGGATTGCATTGAATCTATAGATTACTTTGGATAGTATACTCATTTTCACTATATTGATTCTTCCAATCCATGAACACAGTGTATTTCTCCATCTATTAGTGTCCTCTTTGATTTCTTTCACCAGAGTTTTATAGTTTTCTATATATAAGTCTTTTGTTTCTTTAGGTAGATATATTCCTAAGTATTTTATTCTTTTCGTTGCAGTGGTGAATGGAATTGTTCCCTTAATTTCTCTTCCTGTTTTCTCATCATTAGTGTATAGGAACGCAAGGGATTTCTGTGTGTTAATTTTATATCCTGCAACTTTACTATATTCATTGATTAGCTCTAGTAATTTTCTGGTGGAGTCTTTAGGATTTTCTATGTAGAGGATCATGTCATCTGCAAACAGTGAGAGTTTTACTTCTTCTTTTCCAGTTTGGATTCCTTTTGTTTTTTTTCTGCTCTGATTGCTGTGGCCAAAACTTCCAAAACTATGTTGAATAGTAATGGTGAGAGTGGGCACCCTTGTCTTGTTCCTGACTTTAGGGGAAATGCTTTCAATTTTTCACCATTGAGGATAATGTTTGCTGTGGGTTTGTCATATATAGCTTTTATTATGTTGAGGTATGTTCCTTCTATTCCTGCTTTCTGGAGGGTTTTCATCATAAATGGATGTTGAATTTTGTCAAAGGCTTTCTCAGCATCTATTGAGATAATCATATGGCTTTTATTTTTCAGTTTGTTAATGTGGTGTATTACGTTGATTGATTTGCAGATATTGAAGAATCCTTGCATTCCTCCATATTGATATTTTTCAAAGGAAGGCAGTATTAGCTAGATCTTTGATTTTCAGGGCTTATAAGAGGGAAGGGTTTTGTTTATTTGCTTGTCTATCTCTAGGCCAGAAGGGTGTGTTTATAACCCATTAGGCTCTTGGCCTGCACAAAAGTTAATGCTGTCTTTTTATCCTTTTATGTTCTGCTGATCAAATATACCCTGGGATAAACTGTATTAGTTAATACTCATACAGATATTCATTATCAATTTCCATGGCTTTTTATAGAGCCTATTTTTTTTTGTTTTTGGCCAAGCTGTGTGGCTTGCAGGATTGCACCCCAGCCCCTGTCAGTAGAAGTGCAGAGTCCTAACCACTGAACTGCCAGGTAATTCCCAACAGAGGCTAATTTAGTCTAAGAGTATGTGAATTAGGTGACTGTAGAATTAACGCATAGTAGAATGAATCATTAAATAGCCAGTCACTGTGTGTCACACTGTACTAGGTTATGGAGATGTAAAAGTGAACAGCTCCTGCCTTTGAAGAGCTTACAATCCCGTTTTGCACTACAATGGTGTAGATTTTGTGATTGAATGCATACAAGGTACAAGGTACCATTTGCATAAATAAGCAAATGGTCACGTCTGTCATTTTTTTCCCATTATAGTATGAAGGAAAGACTCACAGGAGGAAGTAATAATGCTAGTAACTCATATCCAATATACTTAGGAGTGTTAGCCATTACTCTGTTTTACTGTATACATAATTACTTGATTCTTTTGGTGTACTTGGCTTTCATATTCTTTGCTAAAAAGCTTATTTAGCAGGTCAGATTCCTTTTTTCAGTATCCTATGGGTGGCCTTCAGTCTCAGTAGTTTTAGGCCCCCCTTCTAATTCCCGTGGTTGTAGGCAGCCCAGACAATTTGGTGGTGGTGGTGGTGATGGTACTGTGTGTGTGTGTGTGCACACTCATTTTCATTCTGGTTTACTCTTTCTGGATTGAATCCTCATAATTCCAGATCCACTCTGGAGCAAATTTGAACACTTGCTGTTTTTAGGCATCTTTACCAACCAGTCCATTCTAAAGGAGATCAATCCTGGATGTTCATTGGAAGGACTGATGCTAAGGCTGAAACTGCAATACTTTGGCCACCTCATGCGACGAGTTGACTCACTGGAAGACTCTGATGCTGGGAAAGGTTGGGGGCGGGAGGAGAAGGGGACGACGGAGAATGAGATGGCTGGATGGCATCACCGACTCTGTGGACATGAGTTTGAGTGAACTCCAGGAGTTGGTGATGGACAGGGAGGCCTGGCGTGCTGTGATTCATGGGGTCGCGGAGAGTCGGACACGACTGAGCGACTGAACTGACTGACTGACTGACTGACCAGATAAGTTACTTTTGGTAACTGACTCAAAATATTAAGTAAGCCCTATTTAAAATGTGTACTGACACGGTATTGACTTTTACTGGTTGCTTTTGCTGTGCTGTGCTGTGCTTAGTCACTCAGTCATGTCTGACTCTTTGTTTCCCCATGGATTTATAACCCATCAGACTCCTCTGCCCATGGGATTTTCCAGGCAAGAATACTGGAGTGAGTTGCCATGCCCTTCTCCAGGGGATCTTTCCAATCCATAAATCGAACCAGGGTCTCCTGCATTGCAGGCGAATTTATTACAAGCTGAGCTACCAGGGAAGCCCCATTGGTTGCTTACAACCTTTATTTGTATTCATTACTCCCATGGAAAATGAATTGTAACTCTGTTTTCATTATTTATTCCTAAGATTTCACATTTTAAAAAATTTCCCTCATAGTATTCACGTACCAGTCATCCCCCAAATACTTAATCTTCTAACAAATATAACTGATAGTTTGTTTTCTCCAAATCTTGATTGCAGAATATTTTTAGGCCAGTTGAGGATACAGAACTCTTATCCAAGATGTCTTCTTAAAGAATTAAACTGCATTATTTTTATCTCTTTAACCGATCATTAAAGTACATTATGAGAAAGACTACTTTGAAAAACATGTTACTTCATGATAAAATTGTGGAAATTCAGATGATATTGATATTGATTATTTTTATCTAGATTATTTGTACACACAGATACACACATATTGTCTCAATATGGGTATATGTATATACACAGAGAGAAAAAGAAATATAATTTTATAACTCTTTAATACTGTTTATTTAAAATACTTTCTTAAATTGACCCCTTGTTTATTTTCCATTTATATTAAAACATAGTGTGACTTTTCAGGCTTGCTTTTTTTAACTAAAATCACATCAAATATAACAGGGTTCGGCTTGCTGCAGTCAGTGTAACTCAAGGCTACATCTCTAAGTACCATCAGAGAACTGCATCATTAATTGACTTCTGTTCTTTTTGTGGCCCATCCTTGCATTTCAGATAAAATGGGGGATTTTGTGAGTCAAGCTAACTGAGTAAAGTAGGATATTGAGTTCTTCTCAGGTTGTCCTAATACAGGATATAACCAGGACCTCACTGTAAACTGGAGGAAAAGTTATTGCATTTGAGAGAAAATTATATGCTCTCTGAAACTGTGTATAGTTGTAGTGCTTTTCTTGAGACTTGCAAAAATGTACTAGGTATTCATTTTGACTGAGCTCACTGTATAACTGTTTTTAAAAACAAGAGTAAAAACCAGATAAACACATCAGTATGACCACAGTATTTTCCTTTAATTTTAGTTCAGTGCAGATTTTCTTGACAGACAAAGTTAGTCTTTATGAAGAGTGCTAAAATAAGCAAACCCTTCCCTTCTGATCTCATAATATTGGAAGAATCTTTTAAAATCTTTAAATATTTTTCTAGTTCGATGTAAATCTTAAAATGAAGGTCACTCAGGCATTGAATAGAATTTGAATCATGCCTTTATGTGCTGCCAAAAATTGCTTTTAGATTTCTGTTTATGTTGTGGATATATGCCCCCCTCCATATACCACAACTCCTGATATTTATTTTTTAAAAAAGAATTGAGTGATTGAAGTAAAAGATTCCAGAATAGGATCTATACAGCTTTCTCATTATTTTTCCTGAGACTTTTGTGTGTGCTTATTCCCAATGTATGGTGACTATTTCTGGAATTTTCTTTAAATAAAAAAAATTTAGTTTTCTCGTGAAACTTGAAGGAAATTGAGAGGGAAATATTTCCTCCTTTTTCAGTGTTTTTTTTTTCCACTCAAAATAAGAATGCTTTAAATTTCCTATAATACAACCTATAAGAATCCTCATATTAGACTCAATGCAGCAGGTATTTATTTGTTGGGTACTTCCTCTGTGTCTTCCTCTCACTCTGCATGTTCACCCTCGTCCGTCTCATCTACTTTATTCTGACAGTTTTTAAATTCCTGTCTCTGGTTGCAGCCTCTCTCCTTGGCTCCAGATAGGTGGATCTAACTTCCCTCATATCTCCCACTTACCTGTGAGTAGGTTTATCAAGTACACTAACCCCCAAACTGGGGAGTAGCATTTAAAATGGGTCTTGAACATGATTTTGATGGGGGTTAGGATATGAGAATATAATCAATCTGATTTTGGTATTGACCATCTGGTGATGTCCATGTGTAGAGTCTTCTCTTGTGTTGTTGGAAGAGGGTGTTTGCTATGACCAGTGCGTTCTCTTGGCAAAACTCTGTTAGCCTTTGCCCTGCTTCATTCCGTGCTCCAAGGCCAAATTTGCCTGTTACTCCAGGTATTTCTTGACTTCCTACTTTTGCATTCCAGTCCCCTATAATGAAAAGGACATCTTTTTTGCGTGTTAGTTCTAGAAGTTTTTGTAGGTCTTCAGAGAACCGTCCAACTTCTTCAGCATTACTGATCGAGGCATAGACTTGGATTACTGTGATACTGAATGGTTTGCCTTGGAAATGAACAGAGATCATTCTGTCGTTTTTGAGATTGCATCCAAGTACTTCACTTCGGACTCTTTTTGTTGACTCTGATGGCTACTCCATTTCTTCTAAGGGATTCTTGCCCACAGTAGTAGATGTAATGGTCATCTGAGTTAAATTCACCCATTCCAGTCCGTTTTAGTTTGCTGATTCCTAAAGTGTCGACGTTCACTCTTGCCATCTCCTGTTTGACCACTTCCAATTTGCCTTGATTCATGGATCTGACATTCCAGGTTCCTATGCAATATTGCTCTTTTCAGCATCGGACTTTACTTCCATCCCAGTCACATCTACAACTGGGCATTGTTTTTGCTTTGGCTCTGTCTCTTCATTCTTTGTGGAGTTATTTCTCCACTGATCTCCAGTAGCATATTGGGCACCTACCAACCTGGGGAGTTCATCTTTCCGTGTCCTATGTTTCTGCCATTTCATACTGTTCATGGGGTTCTCAAGGCAAGAATACTGAAGTGATTTGCCATTCCCATCTCACACGCTAGCAAAGTAATGCTCAAAATTCTCCAAGCCAGACTTCAACAGTACATGAACCCTGAACTTCCAGATGTTCAAGCTGGATTTAGAAAAGGCAGAGGAAACAGATCAAATTGCCAACATTTGTTGGATCATCAAAGAAGTGAGAGAGTTCCAGAAAAACTCCACTTCTGCTTTATTAACTATTCCAAAGCCTTTGACTGTGTGGATCACAACAAACTCTGGAAAATTCTGAAAGAGATGGGAATACCAGACCACCTGACCTGCTTCCTGAGAAATCTGTATGCAGGTCAAGAAGCAACACTTAGAACTGGACATGGAACAACAGACTGGTTCCAGATTGGGAAAGGAGTATGTCAAGGCTGTATATTGTCACCCTGCTTATTTAACTTATATGCAGAGTACATCATGAGAAATACTGAGCTGGATGAAGCACAAGCTGGAATCAAGATTGCTGGGAGAAATATCAATAACATCAAATAACATCAGATACGCAGATGACACTACACTTATGGCAGAAAGCAGAGAACTAAAGAACCTCTTGAAAGTGAAAGAGGAGAGTGAAAAAGTTGGCTTAAAACTCAGCATTCAGAAAACTTATGATCATGGCATCTGGTCCCATCACTTCATGGCAAGTAGATGAGGAAACAATGGAAACAGTGACAGACTTTATTTTTTGGGGCTCCAAAATCACTGTGGGTGGTGACTGCAGCCATGAAATTAAAAGATGCTTGTTCCTTGGAAGGAAAGCTATGACCAACCTAGACAGCATATTAAAAGGCAGAGACATTACTTTGCCAACAAAGGTCCATCTAGTCAAAGCTTTAGTTTGACCAGTTGTCATGTATGGATGTGAGAGTTGGGACTATAAAGAAAGCTGAGCGTCAAAGAATTGATGCTTTTGAAGTGTGGTGTTGGAGAAGACTCTTGCGATTCCCTTGGACAGCAAGGTGATCTCACCAATCTATCCTAAAAGAAGTCAGTCCTGGGTGTTCATTGGAAGGACTGATGCTAAAGCTGAAACTCCAATACTTTGGCCACCTGATGCAAAGAACTGACTCATTGGAAAAGACCCTGATGCTGGGAAAGATCAAAGCCGGGAAGAGAAGGGGATGACAGAGGATGAGATGGTTGGATGGCATCACCGACTCAAAGGACATGAATTTGAGTGGGCTCTGGGAGTTGGTGATGGACAGGGAAGCCTGGCGTGCTGCAGTCCATGGGGTTGCAAAGAGTTGGACATGACTGAGCAACTGAACTGAACTGGGTTGTGAGACTGGGGTATAGACAAGGCATTCTTGACTGGAAAAAAAATCTCAGGTGGTAAAGTTCTGGCAAGGTGATCTCTACTATTCCTTGCAGTTCTGTAAAATTTTACATTCTGTCTCTTTTTTTTTTTTTTTACTGTAGTAGAATATACATCACAAAAGTTATCATTTTAACCCTTTTAAATGTACAGTTCGGTGACATTTCATACACTCAAGTGACTGTGTGGCCATCTCTACCATTCATCTCCAGAATGCTTTCACCTTCCTCAACCGAAACTCTGTACCCGTTAATCTGTAAGTCCCCATTCTCTCCTCACCATAGTCCTTGGTAACCACCATTCTAATTTCTATCTTTAGTTTCCCTACCCTAGACTTCTCAGATTAGTGGGATCATACATTTGCCCAGTGGTGACTTGTTTATCTTACTTGCATATGCTGGTTTATGTGGTCAGTGTTATATTTGGCAATTTGCTTCATAGACCAACCTGTTTAATTCAACATATACTTGATCTGTGTTCATGTATATGAACTTGCTCTATGATCTGTTATCTTGAAAATACATATCATGGGTATTTTAGATGTTCTTTTCTTTTAAATTTTTGTTTTTCTGTGAACAAATGAATCCCAAGGTCCACAGTAGCATTTCTGCCCCCTTTGGCCAAATGTCTGCTTTAGTGGCACACAGTGGTGTTCAAAGGCCCCATGGGGTGATGGAGTTGATTCTCCAGACACTAGTAATTTGTTAAAACTAGACTCCAACTTCTCCCTGGTAAACAGTATAACTCTGAAGTACTTTCTCTTTAGGTTTTCTGCATTTTGGAACAGAGAGCCATTTCCTGACCCCTAACTTACTACCCATGTTGATGCAGGACTTTACACTTACTCTTTCCAACCCATTGCTAAAACGTGTGGGTCGTTTTATAATTGGAAAAGTGGCATTTTCCCTGCAGGGACTTCCTATGCTTAAATGTGCCGGATATATGGTTATGGTTTAGAGACACTTGGCTCTTTTGGATTTGTAAACCACTATGTAGATATCATCTTAGGCTTTTAAATTATTTAAGAATAAACCAAATATTTGCATTCTTAAATGCAAACATCTTTTACCAGAAATCAAAGGTAATAGTTGTAGTTCCCCAAAAGAATACAAACACAGGATCTGGGATTTTTGGTTGGGTTTGGTTTGTGATTGGTGTTTTCATTAAGACCCACTGTGGACAAGGAACGAGTAAGAGCCTGTGTGGATTAAGCATCCGTGAGTAGGCAGGAGCCCCGCCAGCTTGCCATTCCTGCCTGTGCCCAATCACAGTTTGCTTCAGTTCCTCTGCCTGCCTCACAGTCGTCTGAATGTCCAGACATATAACCATCCTCCAGCAACACTTGTCTGCAGAAGTGATGGTCAGAAGGAAGCACCCAGAAAACCTATCAGACAGCACCCAGAAAACCTATCCCTGCCTGTTTTGGAAGAGTCCTAGTTCCACCGAATAGCTCGCTTGTAAAGAGGAAGCATTTTCAGACCTGGAAGTTGCTTAGTCATAAGGTTAATGACATTTTTAAGCTTTCTATGAATACTTTTTAGTGACGAACAGACAGTTGGTAAGTTTCTGTTTTCAATTGGTACCAAAAAAAAAGGCCACACATTGTTTTTAACAGGAAAACAGGTGCTCTCATTCATGCAGAACTGCAAAACAGATAAATATGTTTTGTAAGATCTTTTAATTTTTCTTTGAAATGTCATGTGCATGGGAAGCATTCTGAATTCATGAGGTAGAATGTAGTACTTATTAGAAACAAACTGTGGCAAAAGACAAGCTTCTCAGGCTGTATGGCATTATGAGGAACAGTTGACAGTTATCATGTTCTGGGTGTCTAATTTCTATACTTGAAAACAAGTTGCATGAACCCCTCCTGGAACTCTTCTGCCCTCACCGTTATGGGGATTTATTTTGTCTCGTTCCTACTATAGATGCCACTCTCTCTCCTAAGCTCAAGCTAGCTTGTGACAGGAGAGAGTGGGTGTCAAGATGGGCAGAGGGCATTGTTCCTCTCTCTCTTAGACTTCCTGCATAGTGTCAACATCTTAATTTAACTGAACATTCCCTCCCCAGTTCCTAACTCCTGGCCACAGCCTATTCCCCCCACTACAGTGTCCCCTAAACACCCACCATCATTTTACTGGAGTCCATTCTCTGCCATCATAAAGCCCCAGCCTTACAGAGACACTGGAAATTTTGAATGGAACTCCTACTTCCCAAGGATTTTAGAGTTTCAGGATTACCAGCAGTAGCTTGAGAATCTTTATCCTGAAGCTGGGACTGTAAAGGTGAGAAATGTGTTCCCAGAGTCCCAACGTGAAGCACGACAATGAATCCATTTTCCCCCTAGAAACATTGTTATGGTATAAGTAGTAGTTTCTCTGTGTTCTTTCAGGTATACTATGGATACCTTTGTGTTAAATGGTCTTTTGGAGGGGACTACTCCAGGAACCTAGGCATTATTTTTATGGCAAAATGCTTGTTTTCCAAATACCAAACATCTTTCTTTAAAAAAAATGGACTTTTGGAATACAATCCATTCACAGCTTGGCTATTTGCCAGTATAATAAAACCAACCATTCCACTTCCAGTGAATTCTGTGGTCCTAAAAAAATTCAGAGAATACCACTTATGAAATGTTATGGAGAGAGAGAGAGATGTCTCCAGTATTTCAAACTGTAGCTGAAAGAAAATTTAATGATTTCCAAATTTTATCTGATACAGCTGAATAGTGTGTGTGTGTACACACCTGTTTTGTAATTCAAATATGTGTGTTCCCTCTATGAGCTCCATTTCCTCTTGTACAACTTACAGTGAAGTTAATTCTACCTGGATTAATCATCATGCTGTTCAAGCTACACATTCCCTTTCTGTTATCCATTTACCTTGGGGAAGAGGGGGCTACAATGTTCTTACTAGTTTCTACATTTGTACGAAAAAATGCCCATTAATCATGGCTGATGAAAGTTGTAAAGTAGATTAAAACAAAAACTAAGGTGCAGTACCCAGTGTCCTCAAACTCTCAAATCACATGGGAAGCACTCAGAAGCCCCATTCAGAATTTCTACAAGTCTCCATTTACCTCCTCATTCATTTCCTTTCAGAATCATCATTCAAAATAATAAAGCTATGGCTTTTTTCTAAGTTTTATTAAAGTTGCTAATAGTTCAACAATAAGCAACAATAATGTGTCATTTATAATATTTAGCTATATCATACATTCAGTAGGTTTCAGGGAGAGTCAAGACTAAGGACTTGACTCTCATTTGTAATATTCTATGGAAAAATATAATGAGTTCCAAACAACTAATTTTAAACCTATATTTTAGAACCAGTAC
Source organism: Moschus berezovskii (assembly GCF_049115385.1). Taxonomy (NCBI): domain Eukaryota; kingdom Metazoa; phylum Chordata; class Mammalia; order Artiodactyla; family Moschidae; genus Moschus; species Moschus berezovskii. Next base: position 125,547,890 of record NC_142488.1, on the reverse strand, counting down.
ATTAGGATGTCAGATTGAACATTTATGCTAGTATGTTATTTGGCTCAGGTTTATAATTATTAAGCTATTTCATGGTTTTCACAGGGTTCAAAATTATGGATAATAATGGAATACCTGGGTGGCGGTTCAGCGCTGGATCTTGTAAGTATTTTTAAACAATTACACACACACATCCGTACTTTCACTTTTTTCTTTTAATTGGAGTGAGCATTGGCTTTGGGGCAAGCTAAGTGGTTGCTTTAGTTAATATGTTCACTCTGTCTTCAGGACTGCTACTCTTAACATAGATTCAGCTGTGTTGCAGGTTCTGAACACTGCTGGCATTCTTAAAGTATATAAGAAATGCAAACAGCTAAATAAAATTCCCTCCAAATTAGGAATGAGTGTGTGTGAGCTGCCATCAGTTTCATGTTTTTACATGCTTATCCCTGAGGAGACTTAGTGTTCTTAGATTTTTGAAGAGATATCATCCAGATAACTGTTTCTAAATGTGGTTCTTGGGTTTTGACCAAGAAGCCCTACAGACTCAGCTGTCTGCAGAGTTCTCACTGCCTCTCTATAGATGACTTGAAATGTGATGGCATTTTTGTCACAATGACTTGGAAATGCCACAGCCATTTTAGCAGGTTGCTAAAATCCTGCAGTGTGAGGGAAAAGTTCTAATCAGTGAAGATGTGTTTGTGCACAAAATATTATTGAGAAACACTGGTTGTTTTCCCCCAAGTGGTGTGATTCTATCAGTGCTGTCCCTCCCCCTTTAAAATTTTTATTAATATGACATTGTATTTAAAATGCAATATGAATGACTAGAGACAACTTTGTGTAATAGAATGACTGCTGGGCTGGCCTATGGGAGTTTGAGTTTCTAGGTCTGCCTCTGTTTATAACTAAGTCTGTGACTGTGAGCCAGACACATAAATTCCTTGGGCTTGACGTCCTATAAGACGAAGTTTCATTAAGTTCTCTTCCATCTTTAATATTATACAACTTTTATATAATATGCTCTGCATTTGAAATTGGAGTCTGCTCTTTCTAAAAATAAAGTGTTTTGATGATTAAGATCATTGAGTAATGTTTTAATTCTTATTTTTTAAAAGTAGAGATGAATTTTTCTGACTGAAAGTGATCAAATATTTTTTAAAGGCTTTAATATTGACTGCCAATACCTCCAAAGTTTCAAATAATCCTATGAACAGAAATGACCATAAGAGATTTTTCTTTCCTTTAGACAGAACCATATTTAAACCATTCAAAAGAAATGGTAATTAAACTTGATGAAGAGCTTCATTTTTTAGGAATTCATCTCAGTTTAATCAGTTGCTGAGTTAGGCCATCCTTCCTTGTGTCTAATCTAATTCTTACATCCTAAAGCTCTATTTCATTTTTTTTTCTTTCTCACTCCTGTCTAGTGAGAGAACATAACTGGTATTTTGCTAATAGTCCTTCATGCATATGGAGTCAGGTCTCATTCTCGCCATTAAATGATCTCAGCTCTATTTGTCTCGTCATGTAGTTTGATTAAACAATAGTTTATTCATTAGCTCCACAAGAAGCCTCACAATTGCTCTAGGAGCCTCCTCCTACTTTTTAGAATCCTTTCCAAATTTATCACAGTTACCTTAACTGGCCCCCAAAAATGTTTACCATGTCACTTCCCTGTTTTGTAGGCATTGGCAAGACAAGTGCACTGCTTTCATCAGCATCTCTGATAGCAACGGAAAGCATTGGACAATGGCCCAGCCCTAACTAATACAATTTGTATCCCGTAAGAGTAGTTGGGACAGTTTTATGAAACCTCTGAATGAAATGATTATGAGATCTTAATCTCATTCTGAGCTCTGCCTAAGTCAAAAAATAACAATTAGCATAAATTCAATGAACTTAAAATGTTCTTAGCTGTGTAGTGGCTAAAAATCAAGAGACCTAGATCCTATTCCCAGTTCTGCCATTGACTAGCTGGCTAATATTGGGCAGACTATCTAACCTGTGCCTCAAATGTTCAAATAAGAAATTAGATGAGTAATCTCTCTAGTTTTCTTTTTCTAGCTTTAACACTTAATACTATTGTGATTTAATTATAAACCTCATTGACTCGACTTTGTAGGGAGAGCAAATGATGAGAATGTACTATTCTTCATTTAGGAGAATGTTATCATTTGGAGGAATCTAAGAAAGGATCGGGATTAGAGGATGTCACTGCTACCAGGGACAAGAGAAATTAAAAGGAATGCTGGGCAAAAAGTGTTCATCCCATTAAACTGGTGCCTGACTAGTGTAATATGATTATGACCAGTAATTAAGTTCAATACTATATAGTATATGGACCTTCCCCAAAGGCTCAGCTGGTAAAGAGCCAGCCTGCCAATGTAGAAGATACAAGAGATGCAGGTTCAATCCCTGGGTTGGGAAGATCCCCTGGGGAAGGAAATGGCAACCTACTCCAGTACTCTTGCCTGGAGAATCCCATGGACAGAGGAGTCTGGCGGGCTGCAGTCCATGGGGTTGCAAAGAATAAGACACACCTTAGCAACTGAAAACAACAACTATATACCTCAAGATTCCCTCCCATTCTTACAAAAAATTAGTTGTGTGTGAAAACTTTGAGCATACTGTACATTATTTTATTGAATTGATTATACCTCACTTGTTTCCAATAAAAATTGCAGTGGCTTACAACAAAGGCACATATAATAAGGTTAAGAGAATAAAACATGAGCACCAGGGGAAAAAGTTGGAAACAATATGCTAACTGTAAGAGAAAGCATAGCAAAACATGCTGCATTAGGGACTGGCTGGAAGTCAAAGGAGTGTAGGAGAACACCCCCAAGCCTGAAAATGTCCCTCTTTTGAATATCCTCAGTTGACAACAAAGGCAAATCATACAAAGCCAGCACCATGCCCTGGGGTAGACGTGTTAGCTCTTAGAGACATGGTAAAGTCTTCAGTCTTTGGCGAGAAGCTCCATTGTGCGCTCCAAGGACAGTGGACCAGGGTCTTGGCATCATCTCTCCCAAGGTTGCATTGGAAATTTTAAAAAAGCAACCTCTATTCCATCTATTTACTTTCCTTCTCTTTCCAGCTCCTTTTTTTCTCCTTTTCTGATCATTATCATGGCTAAGGAAACATTTAACCACAAGGTTTGGGATAGTTTTCTGTCTGACATGAATAAGAAAAACCCAACTCTGCCACCACCCCAGTCCCATTTCCCTGCCACGGAAGTGCCCTTCCCATCCTCCTCCAGTACCCAGTTAAGTTGAGATTGCATTGAATTTTAAACTGGACATAAGTATACCAGATAAGGTAATGTGTCTGTAGGACCACTTTTCTGTTTGTTTTTACTTAAGTATATTTTAAAAATTCTGTATTATTCAGACCACTTTTAGAAATCCTTCAGAATGATAGCTAGTACCTTTTATATGGACCTTGCCCAATTTTCTAAGTGACTGAGAATATACCTCCTCTGGCCCTGTCAACATTTTATAATCAATGATACTAAAGTACTAGTCTTAAGTAGTATTACTTGACATTTATCTTTAAGTTGTTTGGTAGTACCTCAGAATTTCATTACCAGCAATCAATAAAATAATATGCCATTTTCACTTTAATCACTGGTGTTTAAATAGATACTTTGGGGTGAAGTTGATACATTTGAAAGTAAATAGATAATGTTACCTAGGAAAGGCACCTACTGAACTACAAACATCCCTGAAGTATACTATATATCCAGAGCATAGTTAATATTAAATAGTGAGACTGAAGTATGGGTTCTATTTTAAGCTGTTAAATTTCAACATGAAAGTGCCCTTTATTCAGAATAAATATGGCATTCATGAAAGATGAAATACAGAAGATGCCAAAGAGCTGTGAATCCCTCCCAGTGTGAGACAGAGTGGGCAATATTTGATTTTCACCACCTCTTCCCTCCTTCCAGCAAACAGAACTCTACCTCAGCTCTGACTTTAGATTCCCACCCTTTCCTGTAATAATATTATACAGTCCACTGTTTGTGCTTTATGAGGTACCAGAATTTTAAAATAACCATTTATTTTGAAGAAAGATTTTCAGATATTCCATTACAAATTCTCCTGAAACTTAATCATTGCTTTCCTTGTATTGCAGTTGAAACCACTGGCTTTAGTACAGGGATGGGGAAAGAAAGGGGAATGTGTTACGTTTATTTGAAAAACTGGATCCCTCCGTGATTTGAATTTCTTTTTAAAATTAAAGTTTGAATAGTTTAATTATTATATTCCTAGCTAAAACTTAAATCTGTGTCTCCAAAAAGGCTCTATGCTTTACAATGTTTTTGAAATATGTAAATGTTAAGAACTGTGCTACAGCTGACCCATATGATCAAATTGGGTTGCTGCAGAAATCTTATGGACCATCTGATCTAAAAATCAGTTCAGGGTAAATATTTAATGTTTTAAACACCAAATGCCAGAATTTAAGTAGTTGATATATTTTTTTCCTATCTGTCATTACTTAAGCATGTTCCTTAGATCTTTAATGTAAATATTTAAGAACCTCAAGATTTGAAGCTAATATATAATTATATTATCTTTCAAGATTAAATCTAATCATTGAAAACCCTTTTAGCCCTTTGACTTAACTCTCTTCACCCTTAAGAATTTTCTCATTTGTTTAAATATTGGCTTAATAAACAGAACTGCTTCATTATTTATAAGCAATTCCCTTATTTCAAAGATAATGTTAAGTTTGAACTTTATTGTTCCAAACTTTTACATGTATATGTGTGTGTGTGTGTGTGTGTGTTTTTCCCCCTAAGCTGCGAGCTGGTCCATTTGATGAGTTCCAGATTGCTACCATGCTAAAGGAAATTTTGAAAGGTCTGGATTACCTGCATTCTGAAAAGAAAATTCACCGAGACATAAAAGGTATACAGAAGTCTAATATGAACCTGAGAAAAATAGATGCATTCTGAGGAAGCTGAGGTTTTTTTTCGTTTCCTTTTCCCTCCTAGCTGCCAATGTCTTGCTCTCAGAGCAAGGAGATGTGAAACTTGCTGACTTTGGAGTGGCTGGCCAGCTGACGGATACACAAATTAAAAGAAATACCTTTGTGGGAACACCATTTTGGATGGCTCCTGAAGTTATCCAGCAGTCAGCTTATGACTCAAAAGTGAAGTGTTACCTATAAACTATTTTGTTTTTAATATTGTTTTACATAGCATCCTATCCTATTTAATAAACTGCCCTAATTCTCCTTCCTCTTAGAATAGTTCTAAAACTAGAGTCATGTCAAATTTTTCTGCTAAATCATAAATTCCGTAGATGCTGGTAATACTGAATATTTGGATCTTCTTCCCTTCAGTGACCTTCCATCCTACTTGGAATACAATCCAAAGTCCTTACTATCACATACATGGCTCTCTACTGTCTGGCCTTTGTCTACCTCCACCTCATCTTCTACCACTCTCCTCCATTTTCTACCCATTACAGCCACAGTGGCCTCTTTACTGGTCCATGAACACAGCAAGTCCCCTCTGGCCTCAGGACCTTTGCACTTGCCTCTCCGTCTAACTGGAGTAACTTTCCTCTCAATCAGGTCTCTGCTTAAACATTACTGACACAGAATAGTCTTTCCTAGCCATCCCATGTAAATTTGCAGCCCTTTTACCTTATCATTCATTATTCCATTATCCTGATTTTGCATTTTTTTCACAGAACTTAATACCATCTGACATCCTATTGTTTATTCATTTATCTTTCTCTTTTACTAGAGCATAAGCTTCTTGAGAGCAGGAATTTCTGTCTGGTTTAGTCACCACCCGAATTCTCAGTGCTTGGAATGCAGTGCCTGGCACAAAGTAGAGAATTTGATACTTTTCTAAAAAAATGAATTCTATCAAAAATTTATTAACACCACATTTCTTGAGATATTTTAATATTGTATGACCATTAGACTCCACAAGTTATTTTGTGGCAGAATGTTAGAATGGAATTTCAAGGTAATTGTTCTTTCCTCCTTACCTTAGGCTGACATTTGGTCACTGGGAATTACTGCTATTGAACTAGCCAAGGGAGAGCCACCTAACTCGGATATGCATCCAATGAGAGTTCTGTTTCTTATTCCAAAAAACAATCCTCCAACTCTTGTCGGAGACTTTACTAAATCCTTTAAGGAGTTTATTGATGCTTGCCTGAACAAAGATCCATCATTTGTGAGTATATGTGCTATGCCCATTGTTTTCTGTGATCAGATATACATAAAGCCAATGTGGTTTGTTCAACAGTAAGGAATACAATGCCTGTGGAAACTGTCTAGAGACCATCCAGGAACCTGACTGTCCCGTCTGTGTTGCTAATTTTGTTCAGTTGTTGACAAGATCCGTAGTTCCTTCTCTCCTTCCCCTGCATCTTCTCTTTTTGCTATGTTCCCTAGCATCTTCCTCATTCTGTTGATCGTTTCCTATTTCAAGGGGAAATAAAGTTCATTTTCTAGGATGTCATTAAGAAAATATAACTATGCATAATGATTTTTACTCGACTGTTTTCATTTTTCATGAAAAGTTGTTGGTGTTTCACGATTTTTTATTTAATGTTCAGAAATTCCAACATGAAGTTGTATACTTTTCCTGAAGTCTAGTGAGCTCTGTTCATTTAGTTGGCAAATTTGATTACAGTTGTTTTTTTTGTTTTTAAAATAAAGCTGCCTGATAACTGTGAAAAACTAAAATATACAAGAACTATCTAAATTGGATGTAACTATCATAGGTTGCTAATGAATATTCTGATATTAACAAAATATTAGGGAGGAAATATCCCCCACAGCACACGGTATTTTTATTTAGATGCAATATGAAGTAATGTGTGATGGAGAAGGGATTAATGTGAGGGTCATGTGATATGTGCAGATAATAAGAAAGTTATAGCCTTGCTAGTTTTCATCCTTTTTTTCCAATTTACAGTAAATATAATAAAAGTATTTTAAAGCACGATCTTGTTTTAAAATTTTTACTTAATTATCGAAGTCCTGTCATGTGTTTCTCTTTTTTGAAGAAAGCCCTCCCTGTCTGCCTGTTTGCTGGTACGTAAGCCATCTTTTGGAGAAGGAAATGGCAACCCACTCCAGTGTTCTTGCCTGGAGAATCCCAGGGATGGGGAGCCTGGTGGGCTTCCATCTATGGGGTCACACAGAGTCGAACACGACTGAAGTGACTCAGCAGCAGCAGCAAGCCACCTTTTGTCCACTGGATTTTAGCAAATTGATACCAAAGTAGTGAATTTAATTTGGTTGCCTTGAGCCACTTCAGAAATAGAATTAGCTATTGTCCTATGGCATTTTAGTTATCCTCATATCTATAGACAAACTTTTATACCTTTCAGCTTGATAATGACTTCATATCACTCTTTGCAATCATAAAAAGCCTAGAAATATTGGCGCATCCTTCCTTTTATGTTCCTTAGCGTCCTACAGCTAAAGAACTTCTGAAACATAAATTCATTGTTAAAAATTCAAAGAAGACTTCTTATCTGACTGAACTGATAGATCGATTTAAGAGATGGAAGGCAGAAGGACACAGCGATGATGAATCTGATTCTGATGGGTCTGATTCGTACGTACCAATTGTTTACTTTTTATGTAGATAGCCCATTTCAATATTTCATATCTTTTAGTGTGAGCTGATATGCTTTGTCTAGCATAAAATGTAAACCTTATTCTAAAGTATGACTTTAGAAATTGTGAAAATCTTTTAAAATCGTGGTCTGTGAAGTACAATGAATTTGGAAACATGTTTTGTTTTGTTTTTCTTTTTCTCCTTAGAAGTGAATTTCTTTAGTTTTAAATGGTCTCAGTCTAACCCCTAGTGGATACTTGAGTATATTACAAAATTTTGGAACAAGATTGCATTTAAGGTGTTTTATTAGCTTGCCCAAAGTGATAAAGAGCAATGTCTTCTCATACTTTCCTGGCAGCCTGCAAAACCCCTCTGGAGAACTAACATTTTTCACCTCTTGGCCATGTGCCAAACTGTGATCAGACTGGTACATTGAAATATTCATTTATATCTGATTTGTACCCCCTAAAAAGTTGCATTATTTTTAAACTGCAGCATTTATACTAACATTTGAGCCTCTAACTCCTTAACTTAATTTAGACTACAGAGTCTGTAGGCTACACCAGAATTTACTCCTCTACTAGTTGAATCGACACAAAGGCAACACCAAATCTCTTCAGATAATATCTGCATTTATGAGAAATTGTCCAAAAAGTCTAAAAAGTACCAGGGTAGTTGTCTTTACTCTGTTCTAATGGTTGTTGGCCTTTGCTGCCCATTAGTCACTCATGGAGCCTTTAAAAATGTAAATTAATTATTCCAATATAAAATAAGATGGAAAAAAAACCCCACAAGTCACACTATAGATCTTGATCTAGTCAGTGGGAAGGGATTGGGCCAGGGCTTTATATATGGTAAGAGACCTTCACATGTGATTCTGATATACACTTAGAGCTGGGTACCATTGCTACTCTTTGGCAGAAAGCAGTGTGTATTTGAAACTGAGATCAAATGATTTTTTTATACATTGGGACAATTATCCATTCAGAATCTGTCTGCACTGATTTGGTATTTTCCCCAAGCTGTGTCATTTGGGAACTTATAGAAATATCTTTGGCAATCTCTTTAGGGAGTCCACCAGCAGGGAAAATAATACTCATCCTGAATGGAGCTTTACCACTGTGCGAAAGAAGCCTGATCCTAAGAAACTACAGAATGGGGCAGTATGTATACAGAGATGATCACTTCCTTTTGGTAGACTTTTTTGAACTATAAAATGAGACAGTGTGATGGCCAGAAATTGTTAGAATTTAATACCCCTAAATGCTTGTCTACCTCACTGTGGTCCACAGTATGTTTCATTTGCCATTCACTTCAAACTAATTAAGAAAAGGTCATAGAAGTCATTTAAGTGGCCATTGGTATGTTTTAAAATAGAATTGTGCATATTAATTGTAATCCTAGAAGTTAGAGGCCTCTGGACGATGGATGGGAATGAGTGAGGAGAAGAAAGTATGGAGACTTGCCTTGTATTGGGTCTTTTTGGGGGAAGACTCCAATGAATGTACTTGAGTGATTATTTTAATTTCATGTGTATAATCTATAATATTTGTTCAAAGGAGCAAGATCTTGTACAAACCCTGAGCTGTTTGTCTATGATAATCACACCTGCGTTTGCTGAAGTAAGTACAGACTCATCAGCTTTGGCTATCTATTTTAAGAAGTTTAGTAATTTTAAATGTTATAGCTATTGATCTTTCTCAGCTTAAACAGCAGGATGAGAATAATGCAAGCAGGAATCAGGCAATTGAAGAACTGGAGAAAAGTATTGCCGTGGCCGAAGCTGCCTGTCCTGGCATTACAGATAAAATGGTGAAGAAATTAATTGAAAAATTTCAAAAGTAAGCTTGAAATGTCATTTTTAAAAAAATATTTTGACATTTTCTGTTGATGTTCATTTATGATGTGATAATATGATTACCTACTTATTTTGGTTATTCCTAACAAAGTCAATTCTTCATAGTTATATAATTGAAAACTGTTTTGTTTGCTGCCCATCTGAAATATTAGCTTTTGGAATTATCTGCACACATTACAAGGTAGTTTTCCACTGAATGAAATGGCCTGGTTGTTTTTCTCCTTTTTTTTTTTTATTAGTAGGAGTATAGACAAAAGGTCAGGGGGCATATTCTTATTTGAACCCTTGTAAATACCATTTAGGAATGCTTTCATTCTTGCTGCTATTCTTATCACAGTGCTATTCACAGTTTCAGTACTATAGTTCATTAAGTTTAACCCTCATAGGAAAAGTTAAGGAAAGGATTTTAGGTGGAGAAACTAAAATGAAGATTCTGAAAAGTTCTTATGGTTGATTTCAGTTTCTATACTGTCTCTTGAACTGTTGCTTTAACTTTGTTCACACTCGGTAAAGTTCTTACATTTAATTGTTAAGTTCCCTTTTAAAATGCATATACAAACACAACTTCTTAGCTCAAGCAAGTTATAAAGCAATACTAATATTAGCCTTAATCCCATTATATGGCTTCTCTGTATCTTTATATTTCTTTGTATTTGTGATGCCGCTGGGATCAAGTTGGAACAAACTATATAGCTGTAAAACATACTTTCCTAGATCTTTTTAGCTGATAAAGCCTATTTATATTCATCAGCTAAAACCCCCTCTTAAAATCCCTTCGTTTTTCTTAATTTATTTATTTTAATTGGAGGCTAATTAAAATCCCTTAGTTTTTAATGAAAACCTCCCTTCTCTTTTCCAATTTGCAAACAAGTCAATTGGAAGTTGTAAAATCAGACACAGAAGGGATTTTTTTAACTTCCTTATATTTTAGCATCTGTATGATGAAACCCAATACAGTTTTGTCTCCTGAATCACTTCCTTCACTGGAGAGTTCATACAGATATAAGATAGACACACGCACACTTATACATCATTTAAGTTTTTCCTAATTTTATAGGTGTTCGACAGATGAATCCCCTTAAGAAACTTCTCGTTATTGGCTTCTATTTCATATGGACCCAGAGAAACCCACCAAAGCTACTTCAAGCTTACCAATGCTTAACTCATGAGCTCCATGTGCCTTTTGGATCTTTGCAACATTGAAGATTTGGAAGAAGCTATTCGACTATTTTGTGATGGTGTTTGTCATTTTCTATTTTAAAGAGATTACTCTGTAAGGAGTAACTTTTAATACTATAGTTTCACCTGTATTCTAGTAAATGTTGAGACAGTTTTGCTTTTAGGTATCATTATTGCTTAAGTTACTAGGATGAATACTTTCCATGTTTTGATCTTTAGTTAACTGTACACGCATGAAACATACAGGTTGTTCAAAGTCATCGTAAATATTCAACTTTTATAATCATCAAGCTTCAAAAAGCTTTTTTTAAACACAGCATATTCTAAAAATGACTATTGGTGGGGAAGCAGAAACAAGTCACACATTCTTAAAACAGAAGTTTTTGATAAGCTCTTAGAAATGAAACCTGGAAAAGTACTGACGTTTCTATGAAGTAGGTATGATATTCCAGGCAGCTCAGTAATGATTACATTTGAGAGCCCTACGTCTGTAATGTTTAGAGGCAACATGTAGCAACAGAGGTACCTCTTGTATGCAGTATTTACTTTCTCTTATAGAAGAGATGGTTGATCTTTATTTAACATGGTTGGGAAGTTAAAGCAATACCAATTAGCCAAGGATGGATTTTCAGTAATACTGGAAGAATAAGGATTCATTTTAAAAATCAGCTCAAATCGCATACTATATGAGCAGATTTGGGGAGCTTAAAAGAAGCTGATTATCATGTGATTATAAATACCTGTCAACAGGTATGAATATAATTTACACCAGCATATTTTTGTCATGGTCTTAAAATGTCCTATAAACTATTTATACATTTTTGTTCTTCATAATTATCCAATACGTAAGCATCATTTGTTCATTTTGAGAGGGTATTTAAATAAGCATTTTCAAATTCATTTGAAAATAATCATAGTACCGGATGATTTCTGTCCGTACAAAGGTAAGTTAGATTGTACAGTTAATTATCAGTTATATTTATGGTACTGTTACGTGGGTAATACCCTTTTCTTTTAAGCCCAGTATATATATTATGCCTGCCTAAGTTCTGAAGTGGGGCTGTATTTCAGTAGTTATAGAATTATTGATATTAATTAGTTTTGATAGTTTATGTTTTATTGTTTGGATCTGCACAATTGGGTTTTGCACAAAAGTCATTTTAATAAAGCTGAATAATTGCCAAATATTACAAGATGTTCTTCAAGTGAAGAATAAGTTTTTAGTCAAAGTGGCCATTACCTCCTCCTCTTTTATAATAATACAGACACTTGAATAAGTTGTTGTTGTGTCATATGCCAGGAAAATGTTTTCATTGGTGCCTATACTGTAATAATTACTTTTAACACATTGTATTTTGAAGTAATAGTTCAGTGAAAATTTTCACCTGCTAACTAACTGAAACTCAATCACAGTTTATAATTTGTAGAGGCCTGGTAATAATTTTGCAACTCATATCATGTATTAAATGAATATTTTTATAAAGTAAAAGCAACAAATTTTTTAATTGATTATTTGAAACTTTCAGCACAGCTGCATTATGAATAGAAAATTGTATTGCTTATTCATTTTAGTTATTAGTCCTGTAAACTGTTTCTGGGTAAGCATACTTCAGTGTTTTGGGGGGATTTAAAAATAAATATTTAAATTTCATGGTCCTTAATGTTTGTTTTCTTGAGGGGTATGGTATTTTAATTGTTTCAAATTATTTCTCCTTTCCCCCTTTCATTTATTGTTGGAACTTTAACATCAGAGTTTCCATTGGAAACTAGAAGATATTCTTCACAATTTTATTATGCATTGATTATAGCTCCAATGGACTATAATTTGAATACCTGATTTCTGTCCTGCTTGAATATCTGTCATGATTTCTGCCTCCTGTCCTGACAAAATTATTAATAGAGTCCTCTTTCACTCAAAAATGTCCTTACTAGGTTAGACAGTAAATTATATGGTCACCCTAATATAGTTTTATTAGGAAATCTTATACAGATTTGAATCCTGTATTTCTCTGGGGGAAACAAATTTTGCAAAGATTTCTGGAAACTGAGATGAGAAACAGCATATAATCATAAAGGAGTTTGGGTTTTTCCTATAGAAAAGGTCAGAGATTAACTTACTGTAGTTTTGAGTATCTATATGATTTATACATAAGTGATTGGGCTTCATATATTCTTATTATGAAATAGCTATTGTAGACTTGTGAGTTATTGGATTTGGTTCCAGGAGCAGGAAGGAAAGTGCTGGAATGTTGAAAAGCAGTAGAGTGAGGTTTATTAAAAGGGATTTTTCTTAAGGACTAGGAGAGTAAGAAAACTATTCCATCTATCTTTTATCCATTCAGTCATATATAAAAATAACTTGCTTATATAATTGCATCATTTCTTTGACGTCATTACCTAACATTATCTTGTTAATATGTTGTATTTACCATTAAAATAAAGAAGATAAAGTTCTCAAATAGAATGCTGTACCTTCCAGGGGGGAATAATAGAGAAATCCTGAATGCATCAAGAATAGAATTTCGGTTCATTAACTCAGTGTGGAGTATTATCCTTTTTCTTTTCAGCTACCCCATTTCTGCCACTTCTCCATCCCTGACTATACATTTTCACCTGCTTCCCTCCTTTTCCTTGTTCTCTAACTGTGCCTTCCCTTAATTATAGGCTAGAGCCAATCACTTCTGAAATTGATTAAAACAAAAGGAAGTTCATACTTACAACTTGTTTTTTTTAAGTAAATGGGTTTCCATCACTCTTTATTAAAATGCTTTTCATCTCATTTCCTTGCCTACATGCATGCAACAAGATATGGCAAAAAATAAATTCTTACAGAAGAAATTAGATAAACAGACCAACATGTTCTTTTATCTTTCACTACATATTATAGCTAGTTAAGAATAGAGAATAAGTCAAACATCATATTGTCCTCATCAGCAGATGTCTGATTTTAGAAACTGATCAGTTTATGAATGTCCAAGGTTTAGAATTCTGCAAAGTCCTAGATTAATTATAAATGTGTATTCTGTTGAAAGGATCTATTTTCCTTCTGTTCCTGAATATTGTACAAGAGGGCCATGCTCCCCCTAATATATGTTATAAAAATTGAAGTCTTTTAACATAAAACAGGACCATTTTTACTGGGCTCCACACAAATAATGAGGACTGAAACCTTTAGTTGCAGTGTTGTTTAAGAACAAAATAATCAACACAGTCACAGTCTGTTATCACTAAATGATATCAGAAGCCAATTTTGTATGCCAGTCCATACTGTTACTGTTCTTACTGTTCTTCAGTGTTGAGGAGCCTGACCTTCATTTATAATGTCTCTATGGGGAAATGTATAATAGAGATGACAAATACCCACCTCACTCTGCCTCAGGGCTGTTGAGGAAAGGGCATGTTCCAGAATGATTCAGAGGGAATAGAAGAGAGGCTTGAGGAATGAGGCAGTAGCTGGATCTTTCATAAGCTAGGTGCCCAAGCTTAGAAGATTCCCTTAATACTAGTGAATGGTAACAAAGAAAATGGTTTTTGCAGAAAGTGCCTTATGTTTCACCTAAGTGAGTAACATGGAATTGGTCTGGACATGTTCATAGGGTTCACATTTTAGGCTAAAAAGTAATTACACGGTTTTTGCAAAGTCCTATCTTCAGCAGCTGATGTATCGAAAGAAACATCTTCATCTTCTTCATCTAGCTGTAGACTACCAGAAGACAAGCGGATTCTAGCCATGGGTGACCTTATTCCTTTGTCATACAAAGAATAGTAGTCTGGTTTAAGAATATCTGACTCAGAATCACTGGATTCACTAGGCACATACCTTTCTGTAGCTCCCTGATCCATTAAAACTGTTGGAAACTCCTGCTCTGCAAACATATATGTAAACAGGTCAGCTTTACGACTGAGAGCAGGACAAGGCCCTAAAGGTCTAAATTCTGACCCAAAAGGAAATCGGATCATTTTCATGTCTGATTGGCTCTGGGAACGTTTAGGGGTTGGCTCTTGAATGTTATATGCAAATGCATCTTCTATAGTTGTATCTTGCTCTTCTAGATCTACATTTACATTGCTCCTACCAGTAGTCGTGGCCATAGCTTCTTGGAGTTCTTGAAAGTCTTGCTGAAAGCTCTTCATTCTGATGTTCCTTGGGCTTCTTTTGGCTGACTTCACTACAGTAGACTGTAGACAGCTGTCTGGTCTTTCCCTTTCCTCTGCCATGATTGGAGACCGTCTGGGCACCTGGGGTGGTCTATCCACATAAAAGAAGACTTGGGGAGGCATAATATCAACCTGCTGACCAGTACAAGGAATATAGGGCACGTCTGTGTAAGTAAGCTGCCTTGCTGGACTCACTTTGCTTGTAAGGCCAGAAGATGTGTTCATGGGATTGTCGGCAAACTTAGAGCTTGTTTGGAAGGAGCTTAGAGGACTCCTTTCCTCAAAGTAGTCTCTGGGATCAGTGTCAGGATCAGGGTCAGTGGTAAAGACTGGGTCTGTATAAATAAAAGGGAAAGAGGAACTGCTTTGGGACTGATGTAATGATATGGGATCTGCCTCTGGTTTGGAATGCTCCAGCTCAGCTGCAAACGTCACCTCCACTGCGGAATTTCTCCTCCTGCTATCCAACACAGGCTCAGAGGCGTGCACTCCATTCACAGTTCTGTAGTACCCACTGCCATAGCCTAGTCTCAGATCTTCCACCTTGAGAGAAAGGACAGGCAGGTGAAAGAAGGAAAAAGCCATTTGGTTGGGGTAGGGACAGGGATCTAAATCAGCCTTTGATTTCCCAAAGGTAGTTTTTCACAAAGTCATTGCAATCCATGTTCTCTGCCAGGGTTGATAAATACATACGTAAAAGGTTCTAACTTGGACCACATCCCAATATATGTGCTGAAAAATAGACATAACACTTCCTTTTCTCAACACCATCACACTTCCAGCCTCCACATTCTCTATCTACTTGAGCCCCAGCATTATACTTCAAGCAATATGGCTGAGTAGCTGTATTCATGAGCCAGGAGTTCTGCTTTTTGGTCTTGGCTTGGCTCTGTCTTTAGTTGCTGTGTGACCTCAAGTAAGTCTCCTAACCTCACTATTCCAGCCTCCTCCCTCCCTTCTGTAAAGTGGTGGGGAGGAGGGCTGTGAATGGCAGGTGACAGTTAAACATTTGATGGTACCTTCCAGCATTATAACTCTGTGATGCCTTGCAGATAAAAACTGCCTCTGACTTGAATGAAGACAGAGTTTATGAGACCTCCAATTAGATTTTTTTAGGGAGAGCAAAAGAAAAATGAACATGGTTCATACTATAAAACGCAAATGAAGCCATCATCTCACAGTTCCAAGAGACTAGCACTTTGTTCTTAGCAAAATTACATAGCAAAAGTACTTTAAAATCTTAACCCAAGCTCTCATAGCTTCCTCTAAGACTTAAGATTTTCATAGGCAAAAAGGCAAAGCTTTTAGTTTCAAAAATACAAAGCCATAGAAATTCATTTGGGTCTGCATTTTGCAAGATGTCAGCAATACAGATTGCAATCTGAAGTTGTACCAGATCTTGTCAGTCCATACAGTACACACAGCAGTGTACTCAACAGTCTTCTATTGGCTGGAGATGTTTAGCTGACAGACCCCAGGAAGTTAGCCTATTTGATCACAGTAACCTTTTTACATACTGGGAGATTCTGGCACAATCAATTCTTGGAAGCATTTGAAATGTGGATGCATTACACTTACGTAAAGAAGAAGACATTTTCAAAAACCTTACTTGTTTTGACACATCAGAGAGGAGGTCTGGGGAGGACCTGCACTGTCGTTCATGGTACTGAGATGGGTAATGTTTCCTGAAATCCCCAAACAGAGAAGGAATTGAAATAGTCTTCACATGAATACAGGATCCTTCTAACACTCTAAATTCGACTTTAAAAATTACCATCACAGAGAGAAACAAAACCAGGTTACCTTTCAAATGGCAAGCTCTTCAACCTCCCTTTTTTCCCATATTCCAAAAGTTGCCTTTGGGTTCTTCCACTGTGAGAAAAATGAGATAAACTATTTTATGAATGCTCTTCATAAGCCAGTAGGCTGCTAAAACTCAAAAGCATCATTTATTGTTGAAATCAAAAGAGTCTGGATGAGTGACATGTCATGAATCTCTGACCACGTTGCTGTGCTGTGCTTGGTGGCTCAGTCATGTACGACTCTGCGACCCCATGGACTGTAGCGCGCCAGACCAGCATGTTAATAATACTCATTTATCCAAGAGTCAGGCAGAGTAACCTCAACTACTCAGAACCCAGAAAATTTTTAAAAGCATCTGAACAGGGCTATTTAACAGGTACAAACTCTGGCCTTGAAAACTGATATACTTTCCTTTAAAGGCCTTTCCTCTTCCTCCAAATTTACACGTAGTTTCTATTGAGGCTATGTGTCTGGTTTCCCAACACATGACAGGAGAAAAACACCTAACTAAACAGTAGAAGAAAGTTGCTCCAGTCAGACATACACTAGCAAAGAAAACCAGCTGACTGCTGGGAGAAACACAAGAACCAAAAAAGAAATCATGAGCATAATAAAACCCCCAAAGTCAGGGCCATTTATCACTATGGTGCAGGCTCTGACAAGCTACCCCCGCCCTGAGGTCACCGCTGTACCACAGCTGCTGGCAGAGGATAATAAGCACTGTTTATAATAACTCAGGTCATTAAGAAAAGGGTGAAACATGCTTAGCATCATCTGTTTAAGAGGACAGAGATTTGTAGAATACATTTTGGAACAATTCCATAAAAATATGTACATTGTAAAAATCCCACTTTTTACTGAGGCAGGCTTCTACTACTCGAAAAATCCTTTACAGGAAGCATTGAATTAGAATTTTTATCTTAGCTAAGAGTTTGAAAGTGTCTTTCAAAGAATTCCTAGGCTGGTGGGTTCAAGTAAAAACAAGTTCTTATTTCAACCTCGCTTCCTTTTCTCCAAGGTGTTTACGTGTAGTATGGAGCCTCTACTACCATATTGTTCAACCACTTTAATCCCTTAAGCCCTACAGGGCTTTCTCACCCTATCTTTTGCCTAACCATAACCAAAAGGATGTTGTTGAACTAGCCCTGTCATGGCTAGCATGTAAGTTTCACATAAGGAAAACAACAGGTTCATTGACTACATTTTCTCCACAGTATATGCCCCTCTATCCTTGCAGAAATTCTGATCTAACTCCTTAAGTGGGGTGCACTCCCCCCCCGCCTCTCTGTTAGAAAATATTGACTTAATGAGTTACACAGAGAATGACCAGTTAAGGATATCATCCTTTATGTCATTGAAATGGATTCTTTATTGCTTCTAGAATTCAAGCTGTTCCTACTGCCTTCCCTGTTACTGAAAAGCAGTTGTGTGTTTGATTTTGTGCAATATTTAATTACCTGTAGCGGAAACTGGAACCCTTGCTGCAGAGCAGGGTTTTGGGCTTTGATTTGGGCTCTTCAGAAAGTCTGAAGAAAGCATGGTACTCCACACAGGTTTTCCAGAAAGCTTTGCAGGCATCTCGGCTGGCCATGGTGAACTCCAAAGTATCTTTGCACAACACCTGTATAAACCAATTTCCATCAAGCAAAACATCCTTCAAGAATATCAAAGACCTTCAAATCCCAGCGCCTGCCAAACTATTGGTCCAGGGTCCACATCCAGCTTCTGATTTTCCACTTGGCTCCCTTTAGGCTTCACACCTACTGAAATCAAATGATTGGCAAACTTCCGAGGAACAGACAGGGCTACTGCTCAAAAACAGAGCCTTCTCTATGAAGCAAGTCTTCCTCTGCACACCCTCCTCACCCCACACCCCCTTTTACCCCCTATTCTCTGCCAGGAACATTTTATGAAGTTGTAAATTAGGTTAAAATGAACATCAAAGGGCACCCTTTCAAGGTGACAAGAAGTTATAAATGACCAACAGGAAAGGGGGAGGGAGGAGATTTTTCTTACAAATGGTAGGCTTTATAGGATGACTGCATATACACGAGTCTTTGTAACACACCAGCTAGAAACATTTCTCCCTCTTTATGTTGCCTTGTTCTGTGATGCTCTGCGATGCTCATTTAGCATCTCCTAATCTGCTGCAGAGGAGCTTGGTCTTACAGACCTAAAGTACACATTTGCCCCATCCCCTGACTCACTATATACCCCCAATACACTTTGTTCCTCCCCTTCTCGCATTCCTCTCCAGGTCTCTGGATGCAGCCCTGGGATTCTCCACAAGCTTCACACTAGACTCAGTCTTCTGAACTGCTCACAATAATATTTTAATCTAAGGCTAAGATCAGGAGCATGAATTATCTTTAGATCAAAAAAGTAGCTGATACATACCTTCCATTTCCTTTATAATCATAAAAATTCTTTCTAGTCCCTTTGTCTCACCCTGTACAATGCAGCCTTGCCCAATAATTGCTTCTTTGGCTTAATATATACCCAATCCCCACATTCTGCTTTGGGAAAGAGTAGGTGTTCAGTTATTTGGCACATAGTAGGTGTTCAATTTTTTTTTCTTTGCTTCAGGAAAGATGAAAATACTTTATAAAATCAAGCAAATAACTTTGAATGAATATGGACACAGTCTTAGATCTGGGCTCCCTCATTTGACTTGTCAAATCCCTGAAAAATGATGTCTAAGGAGACTTGTCTTTGATCCCAGCCACCCCACTTTCCTATCGCTTTACTCATTCTGAACTGCCAATAGGATTTCTTAGTGTTTTCCCTTTAGTGAAAATCTGACCAAAGCTCTGGTTTATTTATATAGAGGCAAAAGCGGAAGCATATCACCGGTTGGGGCCAGCCAGCTTTCACCACTCACAATCCAACCATTTGCAGAAACAACCAAGCAATCTCAAGTGAGAAGAAAGTAAAAGAATTTTTTCAAAAGCTACTTACCAAAATGTTGGCATGAAGTTTGATGAGAAAATGCTTTCTCTTAAAACTCAATTTTCGGATTTTAGCCCAGTTGAAAGTATTGATCTTTGTATTTCCCTATAACGAAACACATGGCAGATTTCAGGATGAATATCAGCACAGGCTGGTTTGTAAGACAATGTGAACCTGTTGGAAAATGCATCACATGAACAGGGCTATCCTTGATCTATCTCTTGTATAGAGTAATCCAGTTGTATTAGGTGGAAGCTATGGCCAGAGAAGGCATTCTAGGTGGGACACAAACCTGCTCTGAAATGCAAGTAAGAAGGAGAAGGTTTCTAACTGGGATAGGGAGGTCACAGAAAAAACTACTTTGGCAACTAAGGTCCATCTAGTCAAAAATATGGTTTTTCCAGTCCAGTCCAGTTCAGTCGCTCAGTCGTGTCCGACGCTTTGCGACCCCATGAATTACAGCACGCCAGGCCTCCCTGTCCATCACCAACTCCCGGAGTTCACTCAAACTCATGTCCATCAGGTCGGTGATGCCATCCAGCCATCTCATTCTCTGTCGTCCCCTTCTCCTCCCGCCCCCAATCCTTCCCAGCATCAGAGTCTTTTCCAGTGAGTCAACTCGTCGCATGAGGTGGCCAAAGTATTGGAGTTTCAGCTTCAGCATCAGTCCTTCCGATGAACACCCAGGACTGATCTCCTTTAGAATGGACTGGTTGGATCTCCTTGCAGTACAAGGGACTCTCAAGAGTCTTCTCCAACACCACAGTTCAAAAGCATCAATTCTTCGGTGATCAGCTTTCTTCACAGTCCAACTCTCACATCCATACATGACCACGGGAAAAATCATAGCCTTGACTAGACGGACCTTGGTTGGCAAAGTAATGTCTCTGCTTTTTAATATGCTATCTAGGCTGGTCATAACTTTCCTTCCAGGGAGTAAGCGTCTTTTAATTTCCTGGCTGCAATCAGCATCCGCAGTGATTTTGGAGCCCCCAAAAATAAAGTCTGACACTGTTTCCACTGTTTCCCCATCTATTTCCCAAGAAGTGATGGGACCAGATGCCATGATCTTCGTTTTCTGAATGTAGTCATGTATGAATGTATTACCTGTTTTCACTAACTGAAAGAAATCCAAAGAGAAATTTTGCTCTTACAAAAAAAAAAAAAGGCAAGATAAAAATCAGCATTTGTTTTGCATCAAGGTGTTATAAAGTAGTGCACATTCCAAACAGTAAGAGTGGCATCTCTATGCTCCTTCCCCAGGAACTATACTCCACTCAGCAGCTCAGCATCCAGCCAGTACTTTATCTCGATTTATCTTGTGCATCCATTAAGAAGATGTGTCCTCAGGTTAATGCTTCTTCACTTTGCACTATGTCAGCTAGGAAAGGTTTCATAGGAACGCTCTACTTTTGAAGCAGGGGCAACCTGCACTTCAATAGCTTCTCATTGGAAAAGACCCTGATGCTGGGAAAGATTGAAGGCAGGAGGAGAAGGGGACGACAGAGGATGAGATGGTTAGATGGCATCACCAACTCGATGGACATGAGTTTGAGCAAGCTCCAGGAGTTGGTGATGGACAGGGAAGCCTGGCGTACTACAGTCCATGTGGTCTCAAAGAGTCGGACATGAATGAGTGACTGGACTGCACTGCACTGAACTGAATAGCTTCTCTAATCTCACCCCTTCCTATATTTCCAGATTGAACTGCTTAAAAAAATCCCATTTATCCTGCCACCTCATTTACTCTAAGACCTTCAATAGCTCCTCATTCACTGCCTGAATCAACTCAAAACTCTTTTGGCTGGATTTTCTTGCCCTTATATTGACTATAACTTTGATCCCATTACTCCCAGAAAACACCTTTCCATCCAACTCTGTACCTTTCCCACTGCCCGCATAGGTCTCCTCATTCTTCTACCAGAATGACTTCCCCATGGTCAAGCCTTCTTGCCGCTCTGGTAGCACCTTGTCCAGGATATTCTATATCACTGTCACAGCCCACACACATTTCCAACTCCTCTGAACTCCTTTAGCTCTCCTGGACTACCCGAACAGATGAACTCTTTTGGTTTTTATTCACATGGTTCAAAACCAAAGGAGGTACAAAAATAAATATATTGAGAAGTCTCACTCCCACCACTGTCACTCCTATCTCTGTCCCCATCTAACCATTCTCTACAGGTAACCACATTATTCTGTTGTGTGTACCACTTGGGCAACCAAAGTAAATATGATAGATTAGCTTTTGATTATTTATTGTCTGATACTGACCATTATTTCTCTGGTCTTTCAAAATAAATTGTGACTATCTTAATGACAGGAGCCATGTGTCATGCATAATGTTAGCTTCTTGATTATGTCATCCTTTATCCTTTTCAGGGCCTTTGCCCATGTGCCCTTTCCCTGGAACACCCTCCTTCATCTGCCAACCTTATCCCTTTGGTCTTGCTTAAATGTTAAGTCCCTTTTACATGTGTTACCATATCATCCTATGTTTCTTCTAAGCACAAAGCATATCATATTTTTTATAATTACTTGCTTAACTGTCTTCCTCCTATTAGAATTTAAGTTCCATGAAGTCAGGATCATTCCTATTTACCACTGTACCTCTAGTGCCTGGCACAGAGTGGATGTACAATAAATATACCGATAGAAAGATGAATGGATTGCTTCCCAACTATAAATATACTCAAACTCATTGAACTGTACCATTAAAACAGATAAATTTCATGGTATGCAGATTACAGCTCAAAACTTTTTTAAGAAAATAATACAATGAAGAACATATAGAAGGCACTCAGTACATGAATATTCTTTGACTAGATTTCATGCAGGACAAAATAGACCATCTGTATTGTTCCCAACTGTCCGCAGAAGTAGTCACACTGAAAGAGATCACAACTAACATGATGATCTTGCCCCTACCCTCACCAACTTCTCTCATGCAACAGGAAATAGCAAGAATCAGGATCAGCAAGAATGACCCATGTATATGTAAAACTGAATCCCTTTGCTGTATACCTGAACCTAACACAACATTGTTGATCAACTGTACTAATATTGCATATTAATTTAATATACTGCTGCTGCTGCTAAGTCAACATCAGTCGTGTCCGACTCTGTGCGACCCCATAGACGGCAGCCCACCAGGCTCCCCCATCCCTGGGATTCTCCAGGCAAGAACACTGGAGTGGGTTGCCATTTCCTTCTCCAATGCATGAAAGTGAAAAGTGAAAGTGAAGTCGCTCAGTCGTGTCTGACTCTTAGCGACCCCATGGACTGCAGCCTACCAGGCTCCTCCGTCCATGGGATTTTCCAGGCAAGAGTACTGGAGTGGGGTACCATTGCCTTCTCCAAATTTAATATACTAATACTATATTAAATAAAAAGCTTAAATAGTTATTACAGGATAGTGGTTATATTTCTCAGAGCTGTATCCTTGTTGCTTATCTTTAAAAAAAAAATCAGAGTTAGAGTGGACTGGGTAAAAGTTCCCTCCTGGTTGAACAGGTATGCCTGTGATCCATTGGGTCTTCTGGCCATCAACGTGAGTCTCATGCTGCAACGTTTACAACCAAATAAATTAAAAAGTGAAGATTTTTGTAGCCAAGTCTGTACCTGATCTGCTTTGTGACTTATTTCAGTGCTATAATTCAGTCCTGGAGGTCAGTGGGTCCGAAGCCATCCCTTGCTTTCTCACAAGGGGTTCACTCCCAAACCTGTCCAGGTATCTGCCTATCATTCTGAAGGTTCTTAAACTTTAACTTGGGTCTGAATTCACTGAATATTCACAGATATAGAAGTCTAAACAGACTGGAAAACTGTTGAAAATAGCCTCTGGTCACATTCCTAGGTATGAGGATTAATGATGATGGAGGACCAGAGATCCCTGAGTTGGTTTCTAACCTGGAAAACAGAATCCTGGGGAAAGAATGAGTCTGTTAATAGTAAAGATTTCTTGCAGGGTTGGGCGCTAATGCCCTACTTGTTGGCACTGGGCGCCTCCAACTTAACCAGTAACTGAATGAGAAATTCTGGGTAGTTTCTGGCGGATTTGGACAGGCTGAGTGCACTGTGTGTCACAGCCAGGGCTTTCAGGATGCCAGAATCCATATTCTTCTTCAGGGTCTAAAAGTTCTGAAGAGCCTCTGACTTCATCTCTCCACCATGCTGGCTTGATCTAACTTGAGCTTCTGAGAAAATAATCACTCCCAGGTTGCAAAAGGAAACAGAGTGCATCAAGGGGAGGGAACTTACCTCCAACTCTTCCAAGCACTGCCTCCCTTTCTGGCTGGTGGTAAAATTGAGGGGGGGGTCACCTTGAGAGTGGATACTCAAGTTTGAGCCAAGATACCCCCCAAAACTGAGGACTTTAAAGGAAAGGAGCTGTTACCCGTAACACCAGTACACCCATGTGAGCAACAGCCAGGTGGATCTGCATCCCTTCACCATCACTGGCGGGGTGTGGCCTGATGCCATACATGTCCAGCTTCCTCGCTATGTCCAGTAGCAGAATGTCAGATTCAGCTGGGCTCCTGCCACTGCAAGGGGAAAGAATTTATGAGCCTAATAAATGCAGCAAGAATGACACCTCCACCCCGAGAGTTCCAAGACGAACTCAATGTTTTCTTGAGCCTGTGGTGTTAGAAACTCTTGAGAGTGCCTTGGACTGCAAGGAGATCCAACCAGTGCATCCTATAGGAAATCAGTCCTGAATATCCATTGGAACGACTGATGCTGAAGCTGAAGCTCCAATACTCTGGCCACCTGATGCAAAGAACTGACTCATTGGAAAAGACCCCGATGCTGGGAAAAATTGAAGGCAGGAGGAGAAGGGGACGACAGAGGATGAGATGGTTGGATGGTATCACCGACTCAATGGACATGAGTTTGAGCAAGCTTTGGAAGTTGGTGATGGACAGAGAAGCCTGGTGTGCTGCAGTCCTTGGGGTGGCAGAGTTGGGCATGACTGAGCGGCTGAACTGAACTAAACTGAAGCTTCTCTGACTTAAAATCTTGCTTTTAAGAGTCTGTTCCTGGCTTCAGTCTTTCCTGCCAGTGGAACAGGTAGAAACAGGAGCCAGTGAAAGAACTTACATGTGCTTCTGATGGAAGTGCACAATCTTGCTCTCTAAATCATCTTGGTTCGGTAAGTACCGGGTTTGTGCCAAATGCTTCCTATCTGTTTCTTCATGAAAGTCTCCTAGTTCTGCTGCATGACAGAAAAGTGACATTTTTCACATTACCATTGATGAGTTAAGCAATGGAGCACCCAGCAGACCCTCTGACCTCCCCCAAACAGCCCTTTCTTGGTGGCCAGTGCAGCCCTAGACCTCCCACCACATACTTGATGTATATTTATTTTGTTTTAGGATATGAGTAGTGGGGGAAGAACTAACTGGTTGTTCTTCAAATCAGAAGCAGTGGGCTTTTATGAAGTCTCAACATAGGAAGTCACAGACATGGTGTCGGTCTTAGAGGCTCCAGGATCATAGATGAATGTTATTTTCTTCTCCCACATTCTGTTTATGATCTCTTCTATTCCTGATCAGTCCCTATTGTGAGTTGAATTGTGTCCTCCCTCTCAAATTCGTATGTTGAAGTCCTAAACCCCCAGTACCCCAGTACCTCAGAATATGACTGTGTTTAAAGACAGGGCATATAAAGGAAGTATTATGTTAAAATGGGGCAGTAGAGTGAGCCCTAATCCAATTTGACTGGTGTCCTTCTAAGAAGAGGAAATTTGGACACACAGCCAGACACCAAGAATGCAGGTACAAGAGAAAAGACTGCATGAGGATGCGTCAGGAAAGCAGCCATCTGCAAGCCAACATGGGAGGCCTCCGAAGAAACTAAAACTGCTGACTCTTCAATCTTTGATGTCTAGCCTCCAGAACTGTGAGAAAATAAATTTCTGTCATTTAAGTCGCCTAGTCTATTGTTGTTTGTTATGGTAATCCTAACAAACTAAGACAGCCCCCTAACTTCAGTCTGCATTGATCAGACATTATTAAGAAAGGAGACTATAAATGCCAACTATAATGTAAGCCAGTCACAGTCATTCACCACTCGGTACATTGGGAATCTAGTAAAACCCCGCGATATGGAATCCCCAGTAGGTGAATCATTCTGGAAATCATTCTTGTTTTTCCGAATCATTAGAAGTTTATTCCTGCTCATAACGTTCTATTCTAAATGTATCCAATTTATTGTTACAAACATCTGTTATAACACTGTGCCTACAAATGCAATTGAGGTAGATATTTACTGCCCCTACAGCAAATGGCTTGACATTGTTATTTATTTATTTATTGGCCATACCATGCAGCACGTGGGATCTTAGTTCCCTGATCAGGGATTGAACCCATGACCCCTGCATTGGAAGCCCAGAGTCTTAACCACAGGACCTCCAGAGAAGTCTCATTTTTGGTTTTTTAATTCTTACACGTTCTTTATAATTTTTAGGCCTTTTCACTCTCTGTCAGAGTCATAAGAATCACTTCCTTGTCATTGACTTCCCCTGAAGAAGTCTCTACTTGGTTCCAAATAATGACTTCTAAATGATTTTAAATGAAAAAAAAAAGAGCTGATCCATATATACAAACCTATTAGGATTTTATGAACTATAAGAGTAAATAGATTCTCCATGGAATAATGTGGTACTCTCCTATTGAGTAAAATTCACGGACATGGGGCATCAATTTTGAGTACTAGAAAGTTATTTTTCTTTTGTCTTGGTTTTCTGTTGTGTTTTAGACAGATAGTATGCTCATTTTTAGACAGATGAGGCATGCTTGTATATTTAGAAAAAAATATTAGAATGAAAATTTCTATATAACAAGCTTTTTAAAAAAGACCAAATCAATGGCTATTTTACCTATTTCTGTTTTGCCCACATTCAAAAATGTATGAATCTCATTCTAAGTTTAATCAGGCCCATCCATATGGTTTCACTAGTTAATTCTATCACATATTCAAATAAGATACAAATACCAATTTTTTACAGATTCTTCCAGAAAATAGAGTGAGGAACACTTACCAACTCATTCATGGGCCAGTATTACTCTGATACCAACACCAGACACAGACATCACAAGAAAACTGCAGATTAATATCTCTCATGAATACAGAGGGAAAAAATCCTCAACAAGATACTAGTCAACTGAATCCAGCAACATATAAAAAGAATTATACATCATGAGTAAGTGGGATTTATTCTAGGAGTGAGAGGTCAGTTCAACATGTGAAGGTTGATTAATGTAATATGATAAAGGACCAAAACACTCATTATCATCTCAATAGATACAGCAAAAGCTTTGGGCAAAATCCAACATCAATTCATGATAAAAACAGTCAACAAACAAAAAACTGAAGAAAACATCTTCAACCTGACAAAATTATTTATGGAAAGCCTACAGCTAACGTCACAATCATAGTAAATGGTGAGAAACTGAGTGCTTCCCCCTAAAACCAGGAAAAAGACAAACATATCTGCTCTTGCCACTTCTGCCCAACATTCTACCAGTGATTCTAGTCAGTACAATCAGACAAGAAGAAGAATATAAAGAATTTTCACTGAAAAAGAAGAGAAAACTGTCTTTCCTTGTAATCAACATGGTCCTATGTGTAGAAAATCCTAAGGTATCTACAAAAAGCTACTAGAAGTAATAGATGAGTTCAGCAAGGTAGCAAGATAGAAGCTCAATATACAAAGTTTTTCGATTTGCATGTATTAGAAAGAAAACTAGAAAAACAATTCCATTTACAATAGCACATAAAGAAGAAAAGACCAATAAATTTTAAAAAAGATGTGTAAAACTTGTGGGCTGAAAATTACAAAACATTGCTGAAATTTTTCAAAGGTCTATATAAATGGAGAAACATTTCAGATTCAAGGATTAGAAGACTCAGTATTTATAAGATGGTAATTCTGTCAAAACTGATCTATAAATTCAGTGTAAGTCCCACCAAATTTGGGGGTAGAAACTGACAAGTGATCTTAAAATGAACATGGAAATGCACAGGATGCAAAACAACCGAAACAATTTGGAAAAAGAACAAAGCTGGAGAATATATACTTCTCTATTTCAAAGCTGAATACAAAGCTACAGTAAATGATACAGTGTGGTAATGGCATAAGCACACATAGATCAATAGAATGTAGTGGAGAATCTAGAAATAAGCCCTTACATTTATGGTCAGTTGGTTTTTTGACAAAGATGACAAGACAATTCAATGGGGAAATAATTGTGTTTTCAACAAATGGGAGAAAAGGACATCCTCACGCAAAAAAAAAGAAAAAAATGAAGTTGAATTCCTACCTCACAATCATATGCCATATAAACATACAAAAAAAATTCAAAATGGATCATAGGCCTAAACCCAAGGGATAAACCTAAAACAGTTCTAGAAGAAAACTGAGAGAAAAGTTCTTTTGATTTTAGGTTAGGCAAAAAGTGCTCAGACAAAACACCAAAAAACATGATGGACTAAAACATCTTAAGTGAAAACCCATCAAAATTAAAAACTCTCACACTCCAAAAGACAGAATTAAAGAAATTAGGAGTTGGGAGGAGGGATGGATAACTTGGAAGTATGAGATTATTAGGTATATAATACCATTAATATATATTTATAATAGATAAGCAACAAGGACCTACTAAAGCACAGGGAACTATATTCAATGTCTTGTAGTAACTTAGAAAATAATCTGAAAAAGTATATATATAAGTGTATATCTATATGTGTGTATATATATAGTATATATATATGTATATGTATATATATATATGTATATATGTGAACAACTGACTCATTGGAAAAGACCCTGATGCTGGGAAAAGTTGAAGGCAAAAGAGAAGAAGGCAGCAGAGGATGAGATGGTCGGATGGCATCACCAACTCAATGG
The DNA here is from genome assembly GCF_049115385.1 of Moschus berezovskii. Classification (NCBI taxonomy): domain Eukaryota; kingdom Metazoa; phylum Chordata; class Mammalia; order Artiodactyla; family Moschidae; genus Moschus; species Moschus berezovskii. Next base: position 125,519,450 of record NC_142488.1, on the reverse strand, counting down.
ACATGAACTTGGGCAAACTCTAGGAGATAGTAAGGGACAGGGAGGCCTGGCATGCTGCAGTCCATGGGGTCGCAAAGAGTTAGATACGACTTAGCAACTCAACAACAACAACATATATCTGAATCACTTTGCTGTGCACCTAAAAGTAACACAGCATTATAAATCAACTATCAGTTCAGTTCAGTTCAGTTCAGTCGCTCAGTCGTGTCCGACTCTTTGCAACCCCATGAATTGCAGCACGCCAGGCCTCCCTGTCCATCACCAACTCCCGGAGTTCACTCAAACTCATGTGCATCGAGTCAGTGATGCCATCCAGCCATCTCATCCTCTGTCGTCCCCTTCTCCTCCTGCCCTCAATCTTTCCCAGCATCAGGATCTTTTCCAGTGAGTCAACTCTTTGCATGAGTAGGCCAAAGTACTGGAGTTTCTACTTCAATTTAAAAAAAAGAGAACAAGCTGGCGCCAGTGACTGGGCTCACTGCTGCCCTTGGTCATGGGGTTTGTGTTGGCTTCAAGGCTGAAGCATTGATAATGAATTTACTTCAGGTTGTGCGCGACTACTGGGTACATATACTTGTCCCTGTGGAATTTGTCTTTGGATGTTATCTAGACAAAAATAATGATGAAAAGCTAACCTGCCTTCCAGAACAAGAGTCTGTTATATAAAAAGACATTGAAACCCAATGAAGAAGTCACCTGGAAGTAAAAGCTGTGGCTGAATCACAAAATGTTCACATTTTTTAAATCGTAAGAGAAATTAAAAAAAACATTATTTTAAAAAAGAGAGAGAACATGTACTCACATACACTAAGAAAATGAAAAGTCAAGCTACCGATTGGAAGAAAATTCCACAAATTACATATCTTATAAAGGATTTTTATAAGAATATATAAAGACCTCTTAAAGTCCAACAAAATAACATATTTTAAAATTGGCAAAAGATTTGAATAGGTATTTTACCAAAGAAAGCATAGGCATGGTTAACAAAACAGATGAGAAGGTACTCAATATTAACAGTCATTGTGCACACATGCTCAGATACGAAGTCATGTCTGCCTCTTTGCGACTCCATGGACTGCAGCACACCAGGCTCCTCTGACCATGCATGGGATTCTCAGGCAAGAGTACTGGAGTGGGTTGCCATGCCTTTCTCCAGAGGATATTCCCTATCCAGGGATCAAACCCATGTCTCGTATGTCTCCTGCATTGGCAGGTGGATTCTTTACCACTAGCGCCACCTGGCGGAGAAGGCAATGGCAACCCACTCCAGTACTCTGCCTGGAAAATCCCAGGAGCGGAGGAGCCTGGTAGGCTTCAATCCATGGGGTCGCTAAGAGTCGGACAAACTGAGCGACTTCACTTTCACTTTTCACTTTCACGCATTGGAGAAGGAAATGGCAACCCACTCCAGTGTTCTTGCCTGGAGAATCCCAGGGACGGGGGAACCTGGTGGGCTGCCTTCTATGGGGTCGCACAGAGTCAGACACGACTGAAGCGACTTAGCAGCAGCAGCGCCACCTGGGAAGCCCTAAATTTACTTTGCTGCTGCTGCTGCTAAGTCACTTCAGTCGTGTCCGACTCTGTGTGACCCCATAGATGGAAGCCCACCAGGCTCCCCCGTCCCTGGGATTCTCCAGGCAAGAACACTGGAGTGGGTTGCCATTTCCTTCTCCAATGTGTGAAAGTGAAAAGTGAAAGTGAAGTCGCTCGGTCGTGTCCGACCCCTAGCGACCCCATGGACTGCAGCCTACCAGGCTCCTCCATCCATGGGATTTTCCAGGCAAGAGTACTGGAGTGGCTTGCCATTGCCTTTAAGATGAGACAATTACATTCTTAGGAATCTGCCCAAGAGAAATGAACACACGTGCCCACACAAAGACTTGTACATGAATATTTATAATATTATTCATAATAGCTAAACTGGAAACAGTCCAGACATCCCTGACCAGGTAAATGTGGTACACCCATAAAATGGAATACTACTCAGCAGTAGAAAGGACCAAACTGCTGTGATTCATGTTAGAACATGCATGAATTTCAAAAACATGCTTGGTGAGAAAAGCCCAATGCCAAAGACCACATATTTTGTCATTGTAATTCCATGAAATGTCCAGAAAAGGCAAATCCATAGAAAATAGAAAATAAATTAGTGGTTGCTGAGCTGAGCATGGGCAAATGGTCATGAGAGATCTCTTTTGGCAAGATGGAAATGTTTGAAAACTGGGTTGTGGTAAAGGTTGCACAACTCTGTAAATTTACAGAAAACCGTTGAATTACAGGCTTAAAAATGAGTGAATTTTACGGTATGCAAATTATACCACAATTGAGCTGTTTTAAAAAAATAAATTACACACACACACACATCACACACCAATCTTTCTGTATATTAAAAACAAGCCCTGTGTTGACTCCAAGGAAAACATAGGAACACATAAGACCATGCTTGTTTTTCTCTTGACAATCTAGGAAGAGACCTATGACATACAAATAGGTAAATATCATTAATGATAGAAAGCAGCACAGACCATCAGCACCTTCACTGTGAGCATGCTGGTCCAAACTACCATCCTCTCTCTCTCCTGCCATCGCCTGTTATCTGGTCTCCCCACTTCCACCATTCCTCATAAGGTCTATTTTCTCTTTTTTCAATTGAATAAATTTGACTATAACATTGTGTTACTTTGATACATTTATAGGTGGCAATATGATTGCTGTTGTAGTCATATTCATCACATTACATAATTACAATACAATATTACAGTCTATATTCATTATACTTTATATTAGATTACTATGGCTTATTTATGACTTGCTACAAGTTTCTGTTTTCACCACTGCAGCCAGCATGATGTAGCTCAAACCTAATTCAGATCATTTCACTCCTCTGCTTCAAATGCTATAATGGCTTCCCATCACATTTAGAGTAATATCCTATGCCTTGAATATGCTTTTTAAAATATTTTATTTTTATATATTTATTTGCCTACACTGGGTCTCAGTTGCAGCATGCGAGATCTTTCATTGCAGCATGTGTGATCTAGTTTCCTGACCAGGGGTCGAACCAGGGCCCCCTGCATTGGGAGCACAGTGTCTTAGCCACTGAACTGCCAGGGAAGTCGATTTTAATACACTTTTAAGACTCTCCATGATTACTGTCTCCCTATTTTCCTCAGTTCCAGCCAGCCATAAAGCCTACTTAATATTTCTTGTATATTCCCAGCATGTTCCCACCTCAGGCCCTTTGCACTGGATGCTCTCTGACTGAAACTCTCTTCCACCCAATTTCTGCATGGCTTTGTCTTTTACTTCCTCCAAGTCTTTGTTCAGCTGTTACCTTCACAGTGAAGCCTACCCTGACCACCTTTTTAAAAAATTCAGTACCTGCCCCTTGAATTTCCTTCTCTCCCTTCCATATTTCATGGCTTCCAGTGCACTTATCACCTACAAACATATTAATACATTATATATTTCCTTATTTTGGTCTGATTGTCTTCCACTGCCAAAATGTGAGCTACACGAGAGCAAGGATTTTTGTCGTTTATTTCACCGCTATGTTCCCAGTGCCTATAGTAGTACCTGGCATGTGGTAGGTACTCAATAAATTTTTGCTGAATGAATGACAAAGAAGAGTTACTAAGGGTATTCGTAAATGGAAGGCTTGTTTGGAATGTACAAATTGTGTTTGAGAGGAAATCTGGCTAGAGCCAGAGGGGTGTGTAAGAGAGATTTAAGCAGATGACAAGGTCAGAATGTGGAGGCCCTTGAATGCCTGGAACATAAACATTAAATGAATAAATAAATAAGCAAATGAATGAGCAGCCTGGTTGGGTTCTGCACACTGTCTTAGCATCCAGTGAAAGAATCTGACCTGCATGGATTGTGAAGAGCTGACTCCTTGAAACTTCAACTTTTTTCTGTGGAAAGAGCTTCTATTGACAAAATACCCTCTAGAAAAGCTGAAGTGTTCTGTGCTATGCCTGAAATGGCCACTAGGGAATGCTCAAATCCATAATGCTGAACCATTAAGAATGAAATTGGGCTCCCCCATCAAAGGCTGTCTGGGGAGCCCCAATCTTCTGACTGCTGATTTAGCAGGCGGATAAAGTGAAGAAGGATAAGTCTTCCAATACTGTTTTCTCCATTTGCCATACCCCATCTCCCGACCCCACCCCAATCACAATACTGGACATGTAGTTAGTGTCCTTGGCATTCAAGGCCCTTCAAAATGATGCTTAGTTTTTGACCACCTCCCTTAAACAGACCCTATGCTCGAGCTGTACTTAAGCTGTATCCTCTGTGTATACTTTCTTCTTGTACCATCACCCCCCCGCTTTTTTTTTTTCGCTTTTTTCTCTGCTTATCATTACATATCCAATTCCTATGCATCCCTTTAAAGTGCAGCACAAAAGCCACCTCCTCCGTAAGCCTTCTCTGACAACTATTGCTCTCACTGCTCACTGCCTTCCTGAGATCCTGGGCTGTCACTCTGTCTCACTTACGAGTCACTTGGTAAACAATGACTCAGATACTGTCTCTATCCAAGCCCTTCATCCTGGAGTTCCCACTGAAATCAGAAATCGACCATTTCTGGACTGTCAGGGAGGCAATGGATAGAGGTCAAAAAATGAAACAAAAAAAATGAAGTTATGATCCTGCAAAAATAGTAAGGAACAGCCTATTCTCCTTTGAACAAATATTATAGATTATACACATGAAATTAAAATAATCATAATGATTATTCCCAGCTGCCTCAACCCTTCCCTTGGGGATGAGGAGCAGGCTGACCTGCCCAGCTTCTCCCCCTCCCAGACAAGGCCCCACTGTTCCCTGGGTCTCCTTTTCCCTGACTTCCTTACACAGCCTCGTCCACCGGCTTGGCTGCTAGGATATGGGCAACTCTAATAGATGCCTGGGGCCTTTTTCCCTTTTAGCCTCTTTCCACCTGCTGGACTCTGCGCTTTGTTCTCTGGAATCATGATAAAGAGCAACATGGAAATCACATTAAATGTGACAATGTGCCACAGAAAGCACGTACCACAAATGGCTCCTGGGGGAAGCAGAAGAAGCAGGGGGCCTGCCTAGCAAAGTCCGTGCCTGGATTAGTCCAGACCAGCTCCTGGTGAGCAAGCTGGGGGCAGTGGGAGGGCAAGGTTAAACGGAGATAGAAGGAAATCAGCATTTACTTTTAATCTACATAAGCACTCTGTGAGAAGGCATTCTTGTCACTATTTTAAAGACTAGGGGACTCATGCAGAGACAGCCTGGGACTTCACAACAGGCTACAACAGTTAGAATGCAAAAATAGGATTAGCATCCAAATCTCAATAACTACAGTGACAAGCCCCTTTCTGCTGGACCGTGTCATTTCCATCTATCTCATCCCTGCTTTCTCTCTTCCACAGAAAGGTTCCAACACAATGGTATGGACGTTGAGGGTGTTCAGCTCCTTTGCTGGCTTCTCTAGCTAACTGATAGGCCCCAAAGCCGACATTTGCTACTTACATTGTAAGATGTGGGATACCATCAACGCTGTACAGTTGTCACTGCATGGCAGCCTTCCCAGAGCCAAATCCTTCTTTATTTGAAGAGTAAAAAGGTACCTGCAAAGAAGTGGGGGGAAATCTCTTGAGAAAGAAACAGGAACAAGACAGAAGCATTTCCCTTCACCCAGACCCAAGATGTTTCAAGAAAGACACGGTGCCCCCAGTCAGGGAGATGCCTGTTGGGGGTGGTGAGTAATGCATAGGCTTCGCTTCAGCCCCTAACCAGCAGCTAGACCACAACTCGGCTGAGCCAGCGCTTTGGCAGGCCTCACAGCCGTTAGGAATCACCCTGGCCAAATCCTCCCGCCAACTTAAGGGAGTTGGCCAACCATCCTCTTGTGGTTTCTGCCACGTAGCAAAGCCACATACCCTGCCAGAGAGAAAGGGAGATTCAGCAAGAATAAGCCTGTGCAGGAGGCCGGGGCTACTCTGTTCACAAAATGCTCTCAAGCCCTCACTATGGTAACAACTTAGAAAGTTGGCACCATCACCCACGTTCCAATTATGGAAAGACAGAGGTTAGGTGATCTTGGCAAAGTCCTATCATCCCGACAGAGTGAAACTGTGGCCAGGTCTCAGGTCTGCCATCCAGTTTAGGCTGGTTCCTACCCAAAAGAAATCAAGAACTTGTGTTTCAGAAATCAAGAACTTGAGGACATGCTTCTGCCCCTTCATGTGGACCCCCATCTCTGTATCACCAGGGTCCAGCCCAGCCCTTTGCACAGAGCAGGTATGGAATTACTGTGTCCCGAATGGAATGAAGCCAGACTGCCCTCTTTCCCAGCTGTACTCATTCGTGCTAAGTCTTTTCAGTTGTGTTTGAGTCTTTGCGACCCTGTAGACTGTAGCCCGCCAAGCTCCTCTGTCCATGGGATTTCCCGGCAAGAATACTGGAGTGGGTTACCGTGCCCTCCTCCAGGGGATCTTCCTGACCCAGGGATCGAACCTGTGTCTCTTGCATCTCATGCATTGGTACTCTTTACCACTAGCGCCACCTGGGAAGCCCCCCACCAATAATCAGGGACCCATAAAGTGCATGGTGGCAACCAGAGCTTTGCCGAACAGAGAGCATTTGTTCCATAATTTTAAGCCCTTATCAAAGGCAATCAACTTTCAAAAAGATGTGTATAATTAAGATTCTACTGCTGACTGTGTCCCTTCTTGGTCCAAAACTGTTTCCAATATTTTATTTTAGACATTAAAACATTTATTGAGTATTTACTGTGCGCATTTCCCTATATAAGATGTAATTGATAATTTTCTAAATAACGTTCTATCTAGATTTTTTAAAACCAGTTAAGACTTAAAGGCAATGTGGCGAATCAAAATTAACTGCAGGTGATAGATGAAAATACAGACTGGGAGAAAAGAGATAAATTCACTTTACAAAAGGGTTCATTATGAAAGTGAAAAGTGATGCTCCCCTAAAGGATTAGTAATGATTCAATTAGAAAAGTTATATTTGAATGCCACTCTGAGAAACTCAGGTATTGGCCTCAAACGACACTTCCTTGTAAAGTCAACTACAGTTAAATATTCTCAAATGGACCAATGGGGAAAAAATAAAGGAAGTCTAAACTTTGCCATTGCCTGCTTTCAAATATAGATGTAAATGAGAATCAGTTCAATTCAGTTCAGTCGCTCAGTCGTGTCCGACTCTTTGCGACCCCATGAATCACAGCACGCCAGGCCTCCCTGTCCATCACCAACTCCCGGAGTTCACTCAAACTCATGTCCATCTTAGTCAGCCTCAATTGCTAAAGGGGAGGTGAATTTCATTTTACTACTAACAAGAAAGAAAGTAAACTTCTCATTTGACACATTCCTTGCTGTTAAGGAGGCAGCTGCCTGCTGCAATTACCAAATCCTTCCTCTGAACAGCTGATGAATCATTTATCATCATATTGATTCTCTCATTCTTTTTTTTTTTCCCGAGAAAAAGTTTAATCTCCATCAGAATTGGTTACAATTTGAGACTGGACTGAAATGGGTAAGCAAAGGCAAACTGATAGAGATACCAAGTTATCTGGGAAAGGGGCCTAAAACTCACAGATTAGGAGAGGATTTGGAGAGAGACTGATATGTGAAAAGACTGACTTCTACAAAGACCCCTCAGAAAAGAAGCCCCCTGTACAAGGGAGGTAAAGAAAAACTGGTCATGAATCATGTTGGGGAATATTTCAGGTGAAATACCCTCTAACATCCCATGACTTTGGTCAAGTCACTCTAGTTCCCAGGACCCGTTTCCTTATATCCTTTTATGTGTAAAAATTTGGAGTCTAAAGTCTAGAAAGCAGAGTAAGGTTTAGGAGAGTGTTTCCCTGGTGGCTCAGATGGTAAAGAATCTGCCCGCAATGCAGGAGACCCAGGTTCGATCCCTGGGTCAGGAAAGTCCTTTGGAGAAGGACATGGCAACCCATTCCACTATTTTTTCCTGGAAAATTCCAGGGACAGAGGAGCCTGGAGGGCTACAGTCCATGGGGTCGCAAAAAGCTGGACAACCTAGCAAGTGACACTTTCATTTTTTTTTTTCTATGTTGACAAGGTGTTTTCGAAGAAGTAAGTTTACACTGTCATTTTAAAGGGCATTTTTACAAATATAAAAATACTTTAACATTTCATACTTTAACCTTTTAAATTTTTACAAGTATACAAATATTTTACTTATATAAAATTAATAATAGCAATTATTAATATTATACTTAAATGTCAATCATTTATAATTGTGCAAAATAAATAATTTATTACAATTTATTTTTATATTTTTAATTTTTCTACTTTAGAAAGGTTTTATGAGTCATTATCACTTCCTACCTATGGGATACACACACACACAACCATTTTCAATATGCAGGGAACTTAGCTGGCATCATACTTGTGCTGTCAAGCTGCCCTCTGATTGGAACACAGACGCAATGAAGGCAAACACTCTTACTGTTGTAGCAGTTAATGGCATATCCCCCAAGTGGGCACCCAAGCTGGTTACCACTTTTAGAACACCACCCTTCCTTCTCCCTCAAGTCCCTATCCTTTGAAAGATCAACACTTTGGAGACCAGCCAGGCCCTCCTGCTCACCATCTCCCAGAAGGAGACTGTGATCCAACCCTTCCAAAGAACGCTAGAAGCCTGTTCCCTGATAAAAGGATAATGATTAAATAACATCATGCATCATACAAATACTATACCTTGTAAGCTCTTCTCGCAGATGTCCAGGGTCCACTGGGAAAAATTTCACCATAAATTTGAAAACAACTTCCTTAGGATCTTAAAACACAATATCTCCATAAGTTTTATTTCAACAGGTACATGTCTTCACAAATACACACGCACGCACGCACTCCCCTCTCCCCTCCCATCCTCTCCTCATCACTCCTTCCCATGGACTTTTCACTGAAATTTCCATTTTTCCCATTTGTGAAATGCTGCTATTTCTGGACTGTGCCTCTATGTGGACAGCAATCGGGAAAGTCCTCGTGCCCCTCTTCCTACCCTCTCTCTCTCTCTGAGTTTCTTTTTGCAAAGAAGTGCCCCGTTTGGGGCCTACTGTGTCCTCTCTTAAGTGTTGTGTTTAGAAAAATATACCACTTGCTACTTGGGATTCTGCATTCCTGGCTGAGAGAAGGGCCCCACTGTAGAGGCCGGTGAATTTCAGCTGGCTCAAAGATTCTTAAAGGGAACTAGTAGTAGGGATTGAGACCTCTGTGTATTATAAAATCTACATTAAGAAAACATCTTGGAGAATTGGGATTGACAAGTACACACTGCTATATGTAAAACAGATAAGCAACGAGGACCTACTGCAAAATTAATTACTTTAAAAATCCGTATCTATTTGCCTTCACTCCTACTTGCATTTGAAAATAAGAAACTTTTTGCATCAAAAGCAGGTGTACACATGCAGCCCTAACACCATTCATTCAGTAAATATTTGTTGAGTGTCTGTTGTATGCTAAGCATTGTACTAGCAGGTCCTGGAAATAAAAATACAATTAAGCAGTCAAAGGCTGGTAGAAGAGGCGGACTTCTGGACTGACAAATACAGCACCACAAAGTGTTATAAGCCCAAGAGGGAGAAAAGAGTTTGGAGGAAGTCAAGGAAGGCTTCCTGGAGGAGCTGACACCTCAGTAGGGCCACCAGACTTAGCAGATAAAAAGACAGGATTCTCAGTTAAATTTGAATGTCAGATAAACAATGATTGCATGGGACATACTTACACTAAGAAAATTAGTCTTCATTGATCTGAAATTCTAATTTAGTTGGGCATCTTCTATTTTATCTGAGAAGCCTACACCTGAGGCTAGTTTTGTTAAAGTCAGGAGAGGTAGGAATATGAAGTAGTCAGAGGCAGAGGTAAGGCTAAAAAGCCAGTCAGAATTCAGTGCTTTGTGGATCATGCAAAAGGGTTTGGACTTTATTCTAAGGGCTATAGGGAGTCATGGAAACATTTTAAGCAGGAGAGTGATGTGGTAAGGTTTCTATTTGCAATAGTTCCTTTGGGTGTAGTGCACAAGATGGATTGTGGGGGTGAGGTGGGGGAGTCAGTTGGGATGCTGTTGGAATCACGTGACAGATTATCATCATACAGTGCGTGCTAAGTCACTTCAGTCATGTCTGATTCTTTGCGATCCCATGGACTAGATAGCCCACCATGCTCGTCTCTTCATGGAATTCTCAAAGCAAAAATACTGGAGTGGGTTGCCACTCCCTTTTCCAGGGGATCTTCCTGACTCAGGGATTGAACCCACGTCTCTTACATCCCCTGCATTGGCAGGCGTGCTCTTTGCTACTAGCACCACCTGGGAAGACCCACATCATACAGTGGGAAGCACCAACATGCAGAGAGCAGGTGGGGGATGACGCACGAAGACAGCTTTCCTCAAAGTGTGGACTGAAATCAACCTGCAAGCAGAAACACCTATGGAGGTCGTTAAAAATGCAGATTGCTGGCCCCCAACGTGGGGGTGAGGCCCAGAAATCTATTTAATAAGACCCTGCCTGCCCCACCTCACAGTGATACTAATACACACTGAAATTTGAGAACCACCACACTAGATTGTAACATAGAGGGCAGGGGGATTATTTCATACATAGCAGGCACTCAAACGTGAACTGAAATGAATGGACAATGTCTGTGACAGAATGAAACTAAAACACCTTCTGGAAGACTCTGAATGGCATGGCTGAGTGACATCAGGGATGCTCAAAGATTTGCAGGGCTAGAGTCAGAGATGTATTCCTAGGGCCAATCCACAGAGTTCTCTAAATTTACTCAAAAACCTAGCAGCCTGATTTTCTTCATCTCAGGCAAAGTTAAAATGATTTTTCAAAATTGGTAAATTTACTGGATGATGAAGGATTAAAATAATGCATCAGAGCCCCTTTCTCGGCTTATATTAAGGTGTGGAATAGTGCGGTATTGTTGAAATATTTTCAAGTTATAACTAGGAATTCTATTCCTTAAGTGATTTTCCATACTTACTTTTTACCTGCTTTGTAATGGGCTTCAGCAGTTCCAACCAGACCTGTAATAACATTAATGAAAGAATTGGTAGAACATGGCATTGAGTGCACTTTGTTTTTGGATAACATATTAAAGTCAACATGAAGCAAACAAATATCAAGACTCTTCAGACTTCTAAAGATAGTAAGGAACAGCAACGTCAAAGAGATGCCCCCTTGTATTTTCCCAATGACAGTGCAGATTGTTGATCTATAAACACTTTGCTGTTGACATTTGAATCACTGCTCCCCTGCCACAGAGGGGAGACGGAGGTGTCGTATGCCAGGCTTATTAGTGGCCGCAAAGACTAATGAAAGCGTTTGACTCCATATTTGAATCCTACAGCCTCCAAATGCCAGCTTAGTAGTCATAATGAGCCTTTCTGGGAAGGTGCCAGATAAGAGATCTGCCAAGGCAGGACACAGCAGGGAGAACATTGGGAGTGGTAGGACATTGGTGAGGTTAGGAGTCTTCATTCTGGAGGCTGAGTTCCAGCCTCTGGAAAATCAGAATCAAGCACAGAGAGCTCGTCACACAGTGAAGACACAAAAGAGGAGCAGCGGGTGGAAGAGTTTGTGTTTGGCAAACTGAAGTGGCTTTTAATAGCCAAGGAGGGGAAACAGTGATTAAATCCTGTCAGTTTGCAAGGGTTTAAATGGTTTTTCATTTTGCAATCAGGGGTTTGAGCCTTACATACCTAGCTGCAAGCTGCATTTAGAAGCAATTCTAGACACAAAGAACCCTATAATGAAAGCAACTTACATTATTTCCAGAATGGCTACAGAATTCTAATCCAAAATACTCCTTTTCAGCAAGGTTTAGATGGCTGCAGCTCAAGTTAAACAGCGCCTTCCCGGATGACTTTTGCTAAACAAAACAAAGAGATCATAGCAGTTTTCCATTCTAGGCTGATACTGTTACTGCAGTGCGGGGGTGGGGCAGGTTGGGTGGGGAAGGGGAGAAGCATCTAGACTTTATTCAAACAGTTTCCTTTAAGCACAGTTTTGTGGTACCCCCCCAAATGAGGTTGAATTTTACATACATATACAGGCATCTATCTGTACACTGTTTTAGAGGTACCTTTTAAAAAACCTCAGATGAATGAGAAACCCTCTTGGAAAAGACAGCCTCACCCTTAACTACTTAGGTTAGATCTACAAATCTACCCTTTCAATGGAATTCTTTCATCAGTTCATTTCACAGGCAATGTGAAGGATTTTCCCCAAATTGACAGATAGTTTAATCAAGTTGCAATTCTGACCTGTTTAAAATCCTTCAGTGACTCCCTTCAGGATAAAGTCTATACTCTCTAGCAGGGAGGCTGGGCCCTCCTCTTTCTGGTGGCCCCGCCTGCCCCTCCAGCTTCATCTCTTGCCCTTCTCCCTGCCCGCCACTTTGTACTAATCGCAGCCCACTCCTGGCTCCCCACACATGTCAAGTGGTTTCATGCCTCCATGCCTCTGCTCCTGTCATTCCTTCTACACAGAACGCCCTTCCCACCTTTCTTGGCTTTGGCTTCCTCCTACTCAGCTCAGATGCCATCTCCCCAGGAGAGCATTCTCTGATCCCTACAGGAGCAGGTGGAGCCAAGGGCACACTCCATGCTCCCAGACACTCTTGCTTACCTCAAACATGACATTTCTCACATGGGATGTCTATCTTCCCTGTTAGACTGAATTCCTTCATACCAGGGGCCTTGCTTTAATTTTCTTGTTACTCACCGGATCTAACTCAGAGCCTGGCACATACTAGGGACTCTTGAACGTGGGTTATTCCAACATGAAATTGACCAACTTCCTACTCTGAGCTCCGCCCGGAGATTTCATTTTGCAGCTTTTTCCACCAAATCTGCATCTAGCATACTCGTTTCATGCAAGGCCACACGTATTATTCCTTTCTTTATGAAGTCCCCTCACACTGTGAGCACGAAACAGTCCCTTTCTCAGGCTTCTCTGAGAACGGGAGCTGAAAATCTGAGCGGAGCGGGGCTGGGGCTGATCTTCAGCCACCATTGCTGAAGCTGAGGGTTGCAGTGGCGGGGAGGACAGTGATGGGAAAATTGGGCCCTGGCTGATAGGCACAAAGACACGCTGTTGAAAACCCCTAGTTAAAGCCAAGTCACGAGGTGCTCTAGTGCTGCAAAGGAAGCCGGGCTCAGGGAATATAGCTGGAAATCACCGACCCATAGAATTAATGCCAACCTTGAGAGGTCAGAGAGTCCAGACACCCTCCCCCTGCAACACTCTCCCTCAAGGCAGTCTCACACTGAACAGAACTCACATCTGGGATTTAATAGCTTCCAGGAAGGCAACATCCCCCACCCTCTTCCCCCAAGGACTCAAAACACTCCCCTCTTGCTTGGACCTCTCTCTGCTTGGTTACATTGCCCAAATCTCCACCAACTTGAGATTCATGAAGGTTAACCAGGGTTCTGGTTTTAAATGCAAATAGGCCGCAAAGGGTGAAAGTTACTGCTTCCTTAGCACCTGGAGAGACAGCTGAAGACAAGGGGGTTTGATTTTCTGTGGGAGGTCTCATTGGAGCTGTGGTCCGGGAGAAGGGGGCCAGCCCACAGAGGGGAGGTGGTTTGGGGGCTTGAAAGGCATTGGGGGGCAGTGGGGGAGGGGTGTCTTGGAGGGAGGAGGGAGGGGGTGTTTTTGCCTCTGTGGCAACCTTGCCTAGGGCAAGTGCTGACACAGACCATTCCAGACAGATGAAATCGCTCCTATTTTTAAAGTCCTCCAGACAAGGAGCTGCCACAGGATTTTTATTATGAATTTAAAAAATTCTAAAGAGAGAGAGAGAGATGACAGCAAGACTTTTTCCAACACCAAAGAAACATTTTAGTCATGGGGACCAAATTCCATCATAGACTCCAGTTTCTTTGCAAACGATATAAGAAACTCAAGACTTTCCTTTTTCCTTCTCATTTTTTTTTCTTTTTTCTTTTTCCATCGGGGTGCTTAATCCTCCGCATCAATGCTGCCACATTCCATGTGTTTGTATATTTAAATGTTTCTGCAGTCACAAAGAATATATAGCCGTTCCTGTAAGGTTTCCAATCCAGGCTGCCTTTTTGCTCCCTTCTGTAAGATTCCATACTATGTTTACAAGAATAAACCTCTGATTCGTCCACCCCTGTATATCTTGCCAACTGGCTTTAAAAGCCTTTGGCATTTGTGCACTCAGAGGTCAGGGGCTCACGTGGCTCAAGTTCTCCACCCCCATCTCTGGGAGAGGCATTTCCCTTCAACCCTCCATAGTGTACATTGAAATTGGCCAGCCTAGTGGAATGTGTTGCACAATAGGTAAGGTCTTGGTTCTGTCTTAACATGCAGCTTTTACTTTTTTTCAACCAATTCTTCAATCTTTATGTTATTATTTTCTCATAATATCTCTGTTTACAACTTTCCTATTTTTTCTGGACTTCTGATTCTCTTTTCCATTGCTTGCTCTTGTTTAAGCTGACACTTTTCAACATTCTAATCAAGCTCCTTAGGATCTAAATACTAAATCACCGGCCCTCCCACTCAAGAAATAGAAACTCCAATTTTGAACGCTTTCATCTCCCTTGGGTTACTAGAGCAGTATTTGCCTTAAGAAAAATCATATACACACACACATATAATATAATTTAAAACTTTTCAGAACGTGTGTTTATAATCTCCAGTCTACAAACTTGTTCTTAAGCATTGGACACTGATTTCTTGGGGATCCAAACTCATTTTCTCATGCAAACAATACTTATTCAAGCAGTGTTGTCTCTCTCCAAAAAACAGTCTACCAAAGTTTCTTTGCACATAGGGCAAAGAACAGGTGGTTAAACAAGCCTGGACTGTAATCCTGCTCTACCTATTGACTAAGTTTTTGAATTGGGGCAAATCATTTAGCTCACAGATCTCCCTTATTCAGGTACCTGAAGACAGAAGGCGTGTGTCTGAGTAGCTGGCATTCTATACAGTGACTGGCAAAGAGTGGACATTAAATAAATGCTTACTGAATAAATAGATGAATGGTTCCAAACATTCAACTTGATTCATGTGCCTTAGCACAGCAGTCCTCTCAAGAGGAAGAACAAATTAGTCACTATGTGACCTAGGGCAAATTACTGAACCTTCCTGAGCCTCGGTTTACTCATCTGTAAAATGGAGATAATAATAGTATTATTTTATAGAATTGTTGTGTGGATTAATCAAGATAATTCACATCAAGGGCTTAGTATAGTGCCTGGCACATAGCAAGCAGTAAGTAATGTACACAGATAGATAGATAGACGAGTCTGGAAGAATAGCAGCATTATTTCTGGAGAGGGGATTAGATTAAAGGGAACTTTACCTTTTTGGTTTGTTCATATTTAGATTTTTCTTAAGTAAGTAGGGACAGTAGAAACTCTCTTGTTGTTGTTCAGTCTTTAAGTTGTGTCCAACTCTGTAGCCCCCTGGACTGCAGCACACCAGGCTTCCCTGTCCTTCACTAACTCCTGGAGTTTGCTCAGACTCATGTCCGTTGAGTCAATGATGCCATCCAACCATTTTAAACACTTCTGTTGTCCCTTTCTTTTCCTGTCCTCAATCTTTCCCAGCATCAAGTTCTTTTCCAATGAGTTGGCTCTTCCCATCAGGTGGCCAAAGTATTGGAATTTTAGCTTCAGCATCAGTCCTTCCAATGAATATTCAGGGTTGATTTCCTTTAGGTTTGATCTCCTTGCTGTCCAAGGGACTCTCAATAGTTTTCTCTAGCACCACAATTGGAAAGCCTTAATTCTTCGGTGCTCAGCTTTCTTTATGGTCCAACTCTCACATCCATACATGACTACTGGGAAAACCATAGCTTTGACTATATGGACTTTTGTCAGCAAAGTGATGTCTTTTCTTTTTAATATGCTGTCTAGGTTGGTCATAGCTTTCCTTGCAAGGAGCAAACATCTTTTAATTTTGTGGCTGCAGTCACTGTCCGCAGTGATTTTGGAGTCCAAAAAAATGAAATCTGTCACTGCTCCCACTTTTCCCCCTTTTATTTGCCATGAAGTGATGGCACTGGATGCCATGATCTTAGTTTTTTTGAATGCTGAGTTTTAAGCCAGCTTTTTCACTCTCTTTCACCTTCTTCAAGGGGCTCTTTAGTTTCTCTTCACTTTCTGCTATTAGAGTGTTATCAACCTCTGCATATCTGAGGTTGTTAATATTTTTCCCAGCAATCTTGATTCATCCAGCCTGGCATTTCACATGATGTATTCTGCATATGCGTTAAATAAGCAGGGTGATAATATACAGTCTTGTCGAACTCCTTTCGCAATTTTGAACCAGTCCTTTGTTCCATGTAAGGTTCTAGCTGTTGCTTCTTGACCTGCATACAGCTTTCTCAGGAAACAGGTAAGGAGGTCTGGTATTTCCATCTCTTTAAGAATTTTCCACAGTTTGTTGTGATCCACACAGTCAAAGGCTTTAGCATAGTTAATGAAGCAGTTGTTTTTCTGGAATTCCCTTCCTTTCTCTATGATCCAACAAATGTTGGCAATTTGATCTCTGGTTCCTCTGCCTTTTCTAAACCCAGCTTGTACATTTGGAAGTTCTCAGTTCACATACTGTTGAAGCCTAGCTTGAAGGATTTTGACCATAACCTTACTAGCATGTGAAATGAGCACAAATGTTGGGTAGTTTGAACATTCTTTGGCACTGTCGTGCTTTAGGATTGAAGAAACTATCTTAATCAACTTTAACTCAATAATGCATGGAAGATGCTTTCTGTTCCCCCTTTAAAACATTGACAAATGCTTATGTCATGATGAAAGATCATGGCTAGTAGGCTACTCTGATATGACTTTGCACTTCTATATCCATTGATTGAGTCTCAGGCTTACTAATAATTATTTTCTTGAATATATTTTTGACAATTCTACTTATATTGTAATTACACAATTTAATTAAATTGTATGTATATCACAAGAATTAGAATCACAACAAAAAGTGTTTCTATGAAAACTAAGTTGATCACTTTACAAAAAAAATCAGTAAGGGGGGAATCCCCCGAAATATGCTGTCAAATTAGTTTGGGGTATGACAGCAGTAAAATATTGGGGGATAAAAATCTGGAAGGATTCTGTACTCAAATTTTTCTATGTTAAATGAACAAATACTGGCAATCATAGATGATGCATTATGAGTGGGTGGGTGTCAGAGAAGAAAAATGGAAACACCAATCAGAGGCCCTTACGCAAAAACCCTTGACCCTGCATCAAAAACTTCGCATATGAATATAAATATACATGTTTTATGTCAAACTAAAAAGTTTAAGGTGTTTGTATGCAAATATAATACTTATTGTGATTCCTGCTTTGGCATATTTTATCAGTTAACTGACCAACAACCACCTTTGACCCATTAGATAACAGATTCTATCTAATGTACCCACATATTGATTGTTTACTTCAAAAGAATATAGGCTATACAATTAAGGCTTCAGAGAAGGATAAACTGGAACAAAATACAGCATATTATTAACAGTAGCATAATAGGTCATTTTAATTTTTCTTTGTACTTGTTACATTTTCCAGAAAAATACAATACACATTATACACAGTGCCATACAAAGAGTTTTATAGATGCTTCCCCTGTTTCAGTGCTGATTCCCACATTCAAAATACTTCTCATGCTCCCCTCAGGAAATTGTTCTTGAAGTCACAGAGAATAATCACTCACTCTTCTGACTTTATGGTTATACCTCATTTTTTAATCCCAAAATATGACCCTATTAATTCCAGCAGCTATAACAAAGCAGCACAGTTTGGGGGGCTTAGACAACGGGGATTTATTTCTCACAGTTCTAGAGGCTGGAAGTCTGAGATCAGGGTGCCAGTACGGTGAGGTTGTGGTGAGACCTCTTCTTCTGATTTGCAGATGGTTGCCTTCTTTCTGGAGAAGGAAATGGCAACCCACTCCAGTATTTTTGCCTGGAGAATCCCAGGGATGGGAGTCTGGTGGGCTGCTGTCTATGGGGTCGCACAGAGTCGGACACGACTGATGTGATTTAGCAGCAGCAGCAGCCTTCTCTCTGTGTCCTCACTTGACAGAGACAGAGAGAGACCTGTCTCTTCCTCTTTCTATAAAGCCAGCAATCCTATATTAGGGCCCCACCCTTATGACTTCATTTAACCTTAATTACTTCCTAAAA
Source organism: Moschus berezovskii (assembly GCF_049115385.1). Lineage (NCBI taxonomy): Eukaryota > Metazoa > Chordata > Mammalia > Artiodactyla > Moschidae > Moschus > Moschus berezovskii. The sequence goes on along the minus strand of NC_142488.1, from coordinate 125,501,235 downwards.
GCCCCATCTCAAAATACAGTCACCTGAGTCACCTGGGGATCATGGTTAGCCGTTCAGCATATGAATCAAGATTGCCGGGAGAAATATCAATAATCTCAGATATGCAGATGACACCACCCTTATGGGAGAAAGTGAAGAGGAACCAAACGGCCTCCTGATGAAAGTGAAAGAGGAGAGTGAAAAAGCTGGCTTAAAACTCAACATTCAAGAAACAAAGATCATGGCACCTGGTCCCATCACTTCATGGTAAATAGATGGGGAAACAATGGAATCAATGCCAGATTTTATTTTCTTGGGCTCCAAAATCACTGCAGATGGTGACTGAAGTCAAAGATGCTTGCTCCTTGGAAGAAAAACTATGACCGACCTAGACAGCATACTAAAAAGCAGAGACATTACTTTGCTAACAAAGATCCATCTAGTCAAAGCTATGGTTTTTCCAGTAGTCATGTATGGATGTGAGAGTTGGACCATAAAGAAAGTTGAGCACCGAAGAACTGATACTTTTGAACTGTGGTATTGGAGAAGACTCTTGAGTTGAGAATTGGACTGCAAGGAGGTCAAACCAGTCAATCTTAAAGGAAATCTTAATGTTCATTGGAAGGACTGATACTGAAGCTAAAGGTTCAATACTTTGGCCACATGTTGTGAAGAACTGACTCACTAGAAAAGACCCTGATGCTGGGAAAGATTGAAGGCAGGAGAAGGGGACACCAGAGGATGAGATGGTTGGATGGCATCACCAACTTGATGGACATCTGTTTGAGCAAGCGCTAGGAGTTGGTGATGGACAGGGAAGCCTGGAATGCTGCAGTCCATGGGGTTGCAGAGTTGGACACAACTGAGCAACTGAACTGAACTGAACGTGAAAGTGTTAGTTGCTCAGTCATGTCCAACTCTTTGCAATCCCATGGTCAGTCCGTGGAATTCTCCAGGCAAGAATACTGGAGTGGGTTGACATTTTCTTCTCCAGGAGATCTTCCCAATCCAGGGATCGAACCTGGGTCTCCCACAATGCAGGCAGATACTTTACCATCTGAGCTACCAGGGAAGCCCTGAACTGAACTGAACTGATATGAATCTGGTGGGAGGGACATATTTCAGTCCATAACAATGACCCAACTTGATAACCCACTTTCGTTACCATAGTTGTTCTTTAAGACTTTGAACTCTTTCCAAACATTAAATCCATTCTCAACTTATGAAGATCTGTGAGTCATTTTGGAAAGAAGGCCAAAAAGGAGTTCCAAAAATGTCCTGAATACCTGCATATAGGAGGAGGCAGCACGCCATGGTGGGCAGCACAAGAATGTGGACCCTGAAGCCAGACACACCTGGATCTAGGTCTGACCCTCTTCCTGTTAGAGGGGTGACCTCAGGCAGACTATTTAATCTCTCTGAGCCTTCACTTCCTCAGTTGTGAAATAGTACTGCCAGAAATCAAACACAAAAGGGCCACCACATATTATACAATTTTATTTCTATGAAATGTCTAGAACAGGCAAATCCATAGAGACAGATTGGTGGTTGCCAAGGACTGGGGAGAGGGGAACAGGGAGTGACTACTAATTAGTTTGGGGTTTTCTTTTGGGAAGGATGATAATATTCTGGAACTAGATGGTTGTGATGGTTGTACAGCACAGTGAATACATTAAAAACCACTGGATTTTACAGGGTGAATTTTCTGGCCTGTGCATTGCATCTTCATGTTAAAGAAAGATCATAACAAACATCTATTAATAATGAATCTATTCATGTCAAATACCTTATACAATATCTGGTCCAAAGGAAGAGCTCAAGAAATTTTGACTATTTACAGGTTGACTATGTAATTTATCATCCAAATTGGGACACTTTTGAGGGTTGATGGGGCACTAGTAATTATTATATTGTCATGAAAGGTGTAAACCAGGACTGAACAAACACTGTCCTGGGCAAATTCTGAGGGATGGTCACCTAGCTATTTGCATTTGGACAGCTTTGGGTCTGTTTTGACGAGGGCAGCATTTATTTGAATATTCAAGATCAGGAATATTAAGAATCACAGACATGACTATTAGTTTACCCACAAAGACACCCATGTCTAATGATCATTCCTCCAGTAGCAAGTGAATGAGTTGCCTTTCAGTCATTTTCACCATGATTCCACATTTTAATAGGTACAGCTCAACCATAACAACCACACAAAAAGCCAGGGACGGAGAGAACTGCCTCACCAGTCTTAACCTTTCCACTACTAAACACTTTAAAAGTCAGTCCCTCACCGCTCCTTGAGCTTGTTTTTCTCCATTCTTTATTGTCTATTTTTGCTCCTTTTGTTTTCCTGTTGTAATTTCCCCCAGCCGAGACTCCAGGCTTACTTTCGATGCATTCGCCCTTTTCCTGCTCCATATGCCTTTACTCTTTTGTGACCTTTTTCTACTACTCTTTCAGTTCAGCACACCTTATTGAGTGCCTGTTCTGTGCCAGGTACTTTTCTGGACTCCAGGGATACTGAGGTGAACAAGACCCAGGCAATACCACTGAGGAGTACATAGGCTGGTAGGCAAGGCAGGCACATCAGCAGGTGATCGCTGTGATTGGGGCTCATCAAGGATGAGCAGGGGGTAATGTGGTATCACATTTAGAAGGCAGCTAACCCAGAGCGGCGGATGAGGGGGTAGCATAATGGATTCTTCACAGAGGGGACACTTCATCCAAAACAGGAAGCAAGAGTTGGAGTTAGCCAGGTGAAGAGGAGGGTGAGAGAAGGCTGTCAGAGGCAGAAGAGATTAGAAAACCTGCTGTGAACAATGAGGCTGTTAGCAGTGTGGCATTCCTAAAGGAGTGAGGGAGGTACAGGGACTGGGGAAGTGAGCAGGAACCTCCCCAAGACGAGCTCCTTGGGTCAGATGAAGCTGTATACCTGAAGGCAGGGCTCGGCTGGAGTAGCTGAATGAATTTCATCAGGGGATTGATAGGGTCAGAGTTCTGTTTTGGAAACACCGTCCTGGCAGTAGTTAGGGCACAGTGTCCCAAACAGGAAAATGCACATGAATCACCTGGAGCTCTTGTTAAAAACGCAGATTCAGATTCAGTAAGTGTGGGGTGGGGCCTGAGAAACTATGTTTCTCACAAGCTCCCAGGGGAGACCAATGCTGCAGGTGGGAGGACTAACCTCGGAGGAACAAAAGTGGAAGGAGTGGATGGAGGAGAGGGCAAAGCCAGTGAGGAGCCAACCAGGCAAGGCTACTGCAGCAGTTCAGGTGGAGAAGATGGTTGCATGGACTAGGGCAGTGATTGTGAGATGAGAGAGGTGAGATGGGAGACATGTGTCCAGGGTAATAAGTGCAGTTGAAGTTGAAAGGTCACAGAGAGGGAGAGGCCTGCATATCCAGGTGCTCTCTTTGCTGGCTCCCCTTTTGCCTTTAGGCGGGGTTAGGGTTTCCATATTTGTTTGTTTACTAATTGGCTCACCAACCACATGTACAACAAGGACAGCATGAGAAGGCTCAACTGGCAGTGAGAAGCATCCTTCCATGATAGTTACAGCGTGGCATGATAAGCTGGGCTTCGCATGCCTCACTCCCTTGCCACCATCCCTTGTTACCGCATTCTTCTTTTACCCACCTCTTTGAGAGGGGGGATGCTGGGAACATTCCTCACCCATGACGACATGCTTGAGCCTCTCCTTTTACACTTCCTACCCTTTGGAAAGAAAACCACAGCTTGTCAGATCAAGAGCTTTCTGCTGTCATAAACATATAAATTATCTTTTTGACACCCCATCTCTGATATATTCCTGGATTCCTTTTAGAGTCACCTACCTGGAAATTACTTTCAGTCTTTTACGGTGCAGCTGAGAGCTTTGCCATGTATTATCCCATTGGCAACTTACCCCAATCACCCCCGCTGGCGCTGGCCCAGAGTCAGTTCATCCAGAAGCCTAAGCACATTGCCACTCAGCATCTTTATGGAGACAATAGTGAACTAGTCCCTTCCAGCCACCCTGATGGCTAATTTCCATCTCTCCTTTTGCTCTTCACATTCTGAATCCTGACTGGCATTTTAGAGCTTAGAATCAAGTGGAGTTGTCCAGTGAGAAGATCTGACTTGTGCTGAGCAGAATAGTAAATTTGGCAATGTTTCTGCATTTTGGTACTATTTAGTGAATTCCCAGGCAAAAATCTGTTTTCAGTGATCCTGATTTAATTTCGGCACTATAAAGAAATTGTGTTCTGCATCTTGGTCTACATTCCCTCACCTCCATCCAGCTCTCTATTAATAAGCAACAATAGGCACGCACCTCCTTTACAGAGTTTGGACCCTGGCCAAGGAAGGGTCCTTCCTTCTCCTTTCCTATTATCTGCAGGCTACATCCAGAAACCTCAGAACCCTTTAGGGGTTAAACCCTGGGACTGCTCCTTTCAAAGGGCTGTTTCACTTTTCATTTAAAATGCAAATATTCTGACATTACAACAAGCAACAGAAAAGTGAAACCCATATCATATACATCTACCAATACAGTCAGACGAAACCAGTTTTCTAAAAATGAAGTTGAACAGATTTTCCAAACTTACACTGTGTAAACCACCCGGGGAACTAGGAAACAGAGCTCCTTCGGGGCAGGGCAAAAGAAATTATTGGCCAAGCTATAAACTTCCTGGTAAAAAGAGAACTGCTGAGAGTGGTGAGAGGCTAATTACCAGGTAGCTGCAGTTCATTCTAAAATGGAGCCCTCTCTGCAGGCAGTCTAGTTTTTCAGCATCTGGTGGAGAGCAAGGTGCAGTCAGACACATCAAAGAACAAAGAATAAGTAGGACGTCATCGGAGGCCCTTTCCCCAGAGCCCAGAGGACCCAGCAATAAACCCTGGAGGGAAGCACAGCTTAAATGGGTACTGAAGATTTCCTGATGGTGGTAAGCAGAGAGAACAAGCCTTGTAGTTGTGTGCACGTGTGAAATTCACACCAAATTACAACTGGTTTTTATTTTATTTCTGAAAACATGAAGCAGTTCAAAGTACTGCCTGTGTGATCGATGGAAGGTTTAAAGTTGCTTGAGATTAACTGCTCAGAAAGATTTCCGGTCCACGTGGCTATCCTAGGGGGGTCCTAGAAGAATCAACCTGAGCAGCTGCCTGACCACTACTCTCTTTTTTTTTCTATTGAAGTGTAGCTGATTTACGATGTTGTGTTAATTTCTGCAGTTCTGTGAAATGATTCAATTATACCTGTATACCACCTTCTTTACCTGCAGCCACGTTGATACTGACTAAACTATGTTCAGAAGGGAACTCTGGAATCAGAAAGCTCATCTAGGCCCTGACAGATGATACTACCTAGCAGACACCCTTTTCAAGCTCTAAGGGAATGATGTGTCACTGCCTGAGGCCTTAGGTTGGCCTGACAGTGACCTGGACATGTTGCGTCTGATTCATATTCTTTGCTGGGTGGTGTCTAAGAGACTCTCATTGCTCAGGATTACTCTTCATACAAAGGAAAGGGGAAAGAAAAACAAGATCACCTCACTAATAGCAATCTTGCCCCCACTCCTGGGACATTGAAATTACTGTGCCTATATTGGAAAGGCTGTTCAAAAGTGACAGTGTAATAATAGCATTCTCAAGACAGTGCTTCCAAGTCCTGTCGAAATTACTAGCTACTCAGATAATTAAAACAATTATAATTGTTTGTTTCCACGTAATGCTTTAGCACTAAATCCACGTGCTGTGCGTGATGCACAACTGGATTCCAAATGGTAGTTTGAATTTTCTTTTAAACTTCAGGTTGATAAAACATTCTGTGCATATCTAACAATCTGAGACGTTCGGGACACAACAGGGATCATTTGATGTCACATAATCCGGGCCCTTCATTTTAACAAGTGGGGAGACTGAGATCCAGACAAGGGAAGAGACTTGTCCAAAGGTCTTCCAGCAGGTTAATAGCAGATCTGGGATTGGAACCCAGGTCTTCTGGCCTCCAGTAATGGGCTCATTTCATTACACCAGACGTCTTTACTTAAATATAAAGGGAAAACTAATGTCTAGGTGTATGAAGGACAAGAAAGAGATGAACACCTAAACTTGTTCCTTTAAGTCACTCTTTCCTTTCATGTTTACTCTTTTTTTTATCATCTTTTCTCACCTTCTAACTGTAGTGCTAATTCACTTCTCTCTCCTTCTGCTTATTACTCCGTTTCTCCCTCTTTAGTTTTCCTTTCCTTGAGTGTTCTACATTCCTGCCTCTTCTTTCTAGAATCAGTTTTGCTTCATTTATAAAGTGTTCGCTATGTTGCCCAGCAAGACTGTGAGCACATTGGAGGCCATTCTGTTCTGACAGGTTGTGAATTTCACAGAAACTCTATAAAGAACCCATTAAAGAATAATAATGCCTTTTAAAAGGGCTACTTAATAGGAGGCTATGAAACCCAATGTATCAGGATTACTGTAGTGAATCTGTGTTGGCTGAACAGAAAATTCCTTAGAAAAATATTTCAGAAACTATCCCAAGTTAAATTGGATCAAGAGACACATGTGGAGCTTAGGATTCCATAAGAAAGTAATATTTCAATGCATAAAATATATACCAAAATGTTAAAAGTCTGGAAGATGAGATTATCCTTGCATTTTATTTTCTTCTTTTTGCTTACCAGAATATTCTGATGAATTTATATCCTATCATATAATGGAAGCTGGATTTGAAAATTGGAAAAAAAAACTTGAGAAAGACAAATACCATATGATATCACTTATTGTGGAATCTAAACTATGACAGAAATGAACCTATCTATGCAACAGAAACAGACTCCAGGATGTAGAGAACAGACTTGTGGTTGCCAAGGGGAAGGGGGTTGGGGGAGGGATGGAGTGGGATGTTGGGGTTAGCAGATGTAAGCTTTTATATATAGAATGGATAAACAAGAAGGTCCTACTGTATAGCACAGGGAACTGTATTCACTATCTTATGATAAACCATAATGGAAAAGAATATTTTAAAAGAGTATATGTATAACTGAATCACTCTGCTGTACAGTGGTAATTAATACAACACTGTAAATCAACTACACTTCAAGTTTAAAAAAGAAGCTAAGCATCAAATTTTGGGAAAAAAATGCACCTCTAAAGGACTTTTGAGTAGCAAAATGAGTGGTCATGTGAGCCATCACTCAGGCTAATCTGCCTGTCTGAAGTGTCTCATTCCCCCACCCTTTCAACACCCCCACGGTCAGCCAGGTGTGCGTGCTTGTCAACACCTGTGGACTAGGCTAAGGGACCAGCTCTGCCCTGAAGCAAGAAGTCTATGAGAGGCTGACACTCAATCTGGCCTCTTGCCAAGCTCCACTCTTGCAGAAGTCACTTAGGACCTGTGATTTCATTCCTCTTTCCCTACGCAGACATCTGTCTGAGTTCCTGACCCTTGTTCACATAGTCTCTACTTGGCTTCCCGCTATTTGGTGCTGACTTGGAGTGACAATGGCCACAGGCTAGACTCCACTCAGCTCTGTTCTCCCCTTAACTGGGCACTACCTCTTCTGTGCACATCATAGGTGCTTCATGAACTGTGCTTTAGCAATATAACTTAATTCCTGGGTGTGCATGGAGCCTTTTACCCCCTTCTTCCCAGATACCCTGGCATACAGTCATGCAAGTCCTGAGTGCTAACTCACTCCTGTGGGCCTTAGGGTAACCTGGGCTCTATAACCCAAAGCCTAAGATCACATACATCTCTCAGCCTGGCTTAGTCTGGGGCTGATCGATCCCAGGTTTACAGAACTCTGACATCCTCCCGCCCTCCACAAGGCTACTTCAATATGGCTGATCTATGGTTAGGGTGTGTAACTCAAAACAATTGTCTGCGATTCTCTAGCTGTACTGAGGGACAAGGACAACCAAGCCCAGAGAAATTTTAATTCATATGTTTTACTAAATACTGCATATAAAAAATTCTAATGTAGAAAAAAGAAACAGAAGGCCTGGTACAATGTGCAAAATGTAGAATTGTGGGTACTGGAGAAGGGTGGAGTGGCAGGAATTGTGACTTACTAGCCATCTTCAGTGGGAAACTGGTTCCAAGAGATACCAACCTTTGTGTCTTAAAATCAGCTGCACATTCCCAGTGCAAGTTTTCCAATACCTTTCTCCTTTAATTGCTTAGGTGGAATTATTTGTGCAGAAGGATCTGGTTAAACTGACTCATTGCTATTTATAAATCAAAACCAAAGATATTCCTCTTTTCTGAATGTTGAATTTTATATTTGCTTGTCCCAGCTTATGAGGCTCTAATCCACATTCCTCCAAATACAAAAATGAACAAACATGTTTATGGTGGCATCCACAGACAGACTTGGTGAGCCTTTGTAGGCTATTGGGGTGGAGTAAACCTCTCCTTTGTTGAACCTTGGTAGAGCCTGATCAGGACATTTCTCATCTCTGGCAACCCCATTTCAGTCAGTGAGGGCTGACTGTGACCACACAGTTTTACTTGGAAGCAGGGCTGGTCCAGGGAAACTTTGTTACAGTAATACGTGCATTGTTTGTGCCACATCTCCCTTGACTTAAGACTTTACTTCCTAGAATGTCTTATTAACTAACTGATATTTTATTAGCTAACTCATTGGAGCAAGGATTAGCTGCCTGGTGCTGTAAATAAGAGAATTCATTCTTCATTGCTTCCACAGATAGTTATTGAGCATCTACTATGTATTAGGTTAACTATACTACAGACCTGGAGAAGGCAATGGTAACCCACTCCAGTACTCTTGCCTGGAAAATCCCATGGATGGAGGAGCCTGGTAGGCTGCGGTCCATGGGGTCGCTAAGAGTTAGACACGACTGAGCGACTTCACTTTCATTTTTCACTTTCACGCATTGGAGAAGGAAATGGCGACCCATTCCAGTGTTCTTGCCTGGAGAATCCCAGGGACGGGGGAGCCTGGTGGGCTGACATCTATGGGGTCACACAGAGTCGAACACGACTGAAGTGACTTAGCAGCAGCATACTACAGACCACACAGACTGTCCCTGATGTCACTGAATTAGAAGAACCTATTGTGTCCTTTTGGGTGCATATCTCCCACTCCACACTGAGCCCCAAAGAGTGACCTATCTTTTTTGCCCTCATGCAATTCGCAGATGCTCTATACCTTATCTTTCTAACCCCATCCACGTCTCTGAACTGTTTCCATTGTTCATCTGTCCCCTGAAAGCTCCCCAACAGCTCTCACAAGTCCTCTTCACCCAAAGTCAGTTTTTCCCTGAAACAGTCAATCCTGTTGTCTGCATTACCACTCCCAGCACACACAAGAGCTAACTGATAAAATGTGAAATGCCGAGATGACTCCAAAACAGTGGCTTTTGAAAAGCAAGCCTTAAAGAGCTTATAGTGGTCGAGTGCATGGGCTCTTAACTCACAGTGCCCCATTCAAATCCTGTTTCTACCACTTACTACTCTGTGACTTTGGGCAAGTTACTTCATTTCTCTGCCCAGTCTGCTAATCTGTCAAATGGGGATAGTGATGGCACCTACTTCATTGAGGGTTTCAATGAATTAGTACATGTGAAATTTATATTAGTGCCTGTGTGCTCAGTCTCTCAGTCATGTCCAACTCTTTGCGACCCCATGGACTGTAACTCATCAGGCTCCTCTGTCCATTGGATTTCCCAGGCAAGAATACTGGAGTGAGTTGCCATGCACTCCTCCAGGGGATCTTCCCAACCCAAGGATCAAACTCACATCTCCGGCATCTCCGGCACTGCAGGCAGATTCTTTACTGCTGAGCCACAGGCGAAGCCCCATATTAGTGCCTAGTAAATGATTAACATTCTTTTGATATATGTTAGCTATTATCATTGCTGTTTAGGTTGGAAAGGAATTGAGTAGTAATTGTGGGATAGCGGGCAATGGAGTTGATATTTGAGAACAGACACCATTTTGAGAGAAGGCTCTATTTTGACTGCTTATATGGCAGCCATTTTTAAGTGAAATTTCTTTCACTGTTTTGTTTCTGAGTTTTTACCCTCATTCAGAAAGTTAAGTATGCTCATTGAAAAATCAGGGTAAAAAAGAAACAGAAAAGCAAGAAGAAGAATTAAAGTGCTTATAATCCCATCCATCAAGAGACAGACAGTATTAGGACCTTAGGGTAAAGCTTTATTGAGGTAAAGAATTATTGAGTTAATTCTCAATGCACAGCCACATTTTAGGTGACCAATTAAAAAAAAACCTTAGTATTATATTATTTACATTATCATTTGTTAGTGTATGGGAAACTACCTTATGGGACATATAAATTGTTTTCTCCTATGAGCTACTGCAAACAACACTATGATAAACAGCTTAATGCACAAAGATATACATCCATCTTTGTACACAACCTTAATCATTTCCTTAGGATAAGTTTCTCCCAAAACTGAACCCCTTAGCTTATTTGGGTTGTACTGCCAGTTGTTTGAGACTTTTAATTAAATACTAAAATGTTTTATTTCTGTGTAAACCAGAATTAAATACTGAAATACAGACAAATATCGTGGAAAAGATTCATGACAGTGATGGGCCTTGCTTGGGAAAGCAGTGAAACGTTTTTCCTACTGGATATCAGAAGCCTGGAGGCAGCAGGCTGTAGGGGAAAGAGCTGGGGCTCTCCTGACTCAAGTACTTGCTTGCAGTTGTATGACCGTGGATTCATAGTTAACCTTGCTGAACCTTAATTTCTTCATAAGGAAAAATTCCTTTTATGTCTTGGCCCATGCTTATCTCTCCCATCTCATGGCTCAGTCTCTCAACTTGCTCATAGCACTCTCTGTCCTCAGTTTTAAGATCTGATCAGACCGAGCATCTCCACAGACCTTTCCCCATAACTCTACCTTTGTCTGGACCAACCTTCAACTTTGCTCCCTTCCATTCCCCTAACACGTCTAAATAATTAGTACCTGTCACTAGGGCTCAGGTTAGACATCATCTCCCTCAAAAAAAGCTGTCTAACTGTTCCTTCAACACACTTCAGTCTGGGTTAGGTGCCCCTCTCCTGTTATGCCGTTAAAACATTCTGCCATTGTCGTTTGTATACATCATGCTGTAGTGTACATGATTTTATGTTCTGATTCTTCCACTAGACTATGAGGTCTCTGAGGTCAGGTACTATTTCTTATTTTTCTTTGCATCCTCATTAGCCAACCTAGTGTATGGAAGCAGTGAGGGCTCATAGGAACTTGTTAAATGAGTGATGACTGAATGAAGCAGGGTAGTCATACCTATTTAACACACTTATTAACTAATGATTGTATGAAATGATGTAACTGGAAATTCCTAGAGTGGAGGTCAGAAAATGGTATCTCGTAGCGATAAAAGGAATTGACAGTAACTTTGTGATCCATCTTGTGAAATCATTTAAAATATTCTGAGTGTGAATTTCTGGAGAACTTTTGTCTTTGCTTAAGTCTGTTGAAAGGTGAATTTCGTCATCATAGAAGGAATCTCAGAGGACAAAGGACCTCTTGTTTAAGACAGCTAAGCCCAGCGATTAGTGGTAAGGCGCCATGCCTAAGTGCTTCCAGGGCCTGGGGTCAGCTCGCCCAGACAGACCTCCCCTCTCTGGCCCCACACCTTGGACCCAGAAGTCAAGGAGGAATTGGGTAAGGAGAAAGACAGGGAATAAAGAAAAGAAGGCTGCAATAAGATTCTGTGGGGGTAATAATTGTAGCTTTTGCACAGCAGCTGTGTTTAGAACAGATAACAGCCCCCAGACTAGTGCTGCCCTGGACGCCTGTCACTTTCCATTCTTCCTAAGCTCTGCAACCTTCAGCAGACCTTTCCTGTGGTGCCTTGTCCTGGCACCTCATTGGCCAATTTCTCCCTACCTCCTGTGGTGCCAGTGATCTGTTCAGGGTGGATCTCTTCGCAGTACAACTGGTCTAACCAAATGTTTTGCCACTTCTGATAGTTTGGCACACAATTGCTTAGTGGCACCCAGAATCACAAAGGCCAGCCTTGCTCTCTGCTGCTGGGATAACATGCTCCAGGTCCTTTTAGGAAATTGCTGGGTCAGTCCAGCCACCTCCTGGGTGGTTCTGCCCCTCAAGTCAAGCCCTTTTGACGCCAAGACACTGGACTCTGCTCAGCCAGTTTAAAGAATTTCTCAGTCTCTAAGTTGCTATTGGACTTCACTGTCTTAAACCACAAACTCTGGCTAAGCTCTATTACTGTAATATATTGTATTTGTGACAGGTCAAATACGGATGCAAACAGAGAGTAAATGACATTTAATAAAAAGAGAGAAACTCGTTTTGGGATGGACATATACACACTGCTATATTTAAAATGGATAACCAACAGGAACCTACTGTATAGCACAGGGAACTCTGCCTCATGTTATTTGGCAGCCTGGATGGGAGGGGGGTTAGAGGGAGAATGGATACATGTATATGTATGGCTGAGTCCTTTTACTGTTTACCTGAAACTATCACAATATTGTTAATTGGCTGTACCCCAATACAAAATAAAAAATTTAAATTAAAAAAGAGAGAGAGAGAATCTCCTATACAATCCAGAAGAATCTTGCCCTCAAGCAAGTTTCACTCTGAGAGAAGCTCTGCAGAGAGCTCTAGCTTCAGGGTAGGAAGCCTCAGCTGAAGGGGTGGCAAGGCCCCAACTACCTGAAACTTCACAGAGATTCCCGCGAGTGCGGACTTGAACTAAGACCCAACTGCCTCCCACCCAGCTCCAATGACAGTTCCCCAGTCCCCACCCCCAGCACCTCGAATGTTCTTGGCTTCAGACTTCTTCCTGTCAGCTGTGGGGCTGGGAAGAGAAAGGGAACGAGAGGGGTGGAGTAAAGGAAGGCTTGAGTCCAGGCCTCTTCTCTGAGCTCAAGCATCAGGAGGGCAGCCTGGCAGCCAGATGACCATGGAAGATATAAGGCCCCTAGAAGAGTACGACAGGCGACACCTAAACCACATTTGGCCCACTGCTCCATCTGGCCACTGGCCAGACAAAGAACAAGCACTTTCTTTCTTTCTCAGTTCAATTTATTCTCTGAATCAACAAACCTTAGGCTGTGAGAGGCAAAGCAAACTCAGGAATTTAAACAAAGGCATTCATCATACAGGGGGGCCCCCTGCAATGACAAATAAATCCCTGGCAAAGAAATGGTCAACATTGGCTAGCCTTGGACATTATGATTCCAGGATGTTTCTTTTTTGATGTGGTTCAGAAGCTTCTTTGCTTGGAGTACTTTGTACAGGCAGAGGGGTGGGGATGAGTTGATATGGTCAGTCTGCTGGTCAGTCTGTCATCCCACAGTGACTGAGCACCTAGAGTGGGGCAGACTGCTTGGAATTGGAGGATATGTTATCATGTCCTAGAAAACCAGGAAGCTTCACAACACATCATAGCAATCCCTCAAGTCACAAGCCCACTACCAAACCAGTGACCAGTCAGGGTTTTTAATTTTTTTGCAAAGTGTGAATTTATTCCATAAATGTGTGTCTTATATACATGTTATAATTCACAATACAAACCTAAAGTTTTAAATGCATAATTTCAAACAATTTTTTTTTTATTTTTTCACAAATCAAAGTATAGTTGACTTACAATGTTATGTTAGTTTCACGTATACAGCAAAGTGATTCAGTTATATATATATATGTATATTCCTTTTCAGATTCTTTTTCATTATAGGTTATTACAAGATATTGAATATAGCTCCCTGTTATTTACAGTAAGTCTTCATTGGTTATCTATTTTATATATAGTAGTGTGTATATGTTAATCCCAAACTCCTAATTTATCCCTCCCCTCTCCTTTCCCCTTTGATGAAAGGAGATCAAACCAGTCAATCCTAAAGGAAATCAGTCCTGAATATTCATTGGAAGGACTGATGCTGAAGCTGAAACTCTAATACTTTGGCTACCTGATGTGAAGAACTGACTCATTGGAAAAGACCCTAATGCTGGGAAAGATTGAAGGCAGAAGGAGAAGGGGATGACAGAGGATAAGATGGTTGGGTGGCATCACCAACTCAATGGACATGAGTTTGAGCAAGCTCCTGGAATTGGTGATGGACAGGGAAGCCTGGTGTGCTGCAGTCCATGGGGTCACAAAGAGTTGGACACCACTGAGTGACTGAACTGAACTTAACCATAAACTTGTTTTCTATGTCTGTGAATTTGTTTCTGTTCAGCTAGGTTTTGAAACTAGACAGACTAGGGCTTGAACCCCAGCTCACTCATTAATTGAAACTAATATAACTTTGGATAACTCAACATCTCTGCACCATGGTTTTACCACCTGTAAAATAAAGATGAAAACAATATTTTAGGCCTCATCAGCTTGGGATATTGCTGCTTGGATATAAGCATCAGGAATGTGTATTTACCACCTAAATTTGGAGCTAAATTCCACAAAGCATCAGGATAGCAAACACCTTTATTGTTCTTAGTAGCACCATTCTAAGTGTGTTACATATTAATTCATTTAACCTTTCTAAAAATCTTATAGAGTGGATACTATTTCCATTTAACAGATGAGAAAGCCTAGGACACAGCCAGGTAATGGAACCACCCTAGATAGTGACACTCATTTGATTTTTTTCCCATTCAGTTGATTTGTGTGAACATTAAATGAAATAGTGTGTGAAAAATCCACCTAGAACATATGCTCTTGATAAATACTATCTATGATTATTAGTCAGCAGTATTATCACTATCATTATTACTAACTGTGTTAGTGTTACTATGAGTAGTTACCATAGAGTAATTTAAAATGTAGTTAAACAGACTGCCCTAGAGGCCAAGATGGTGGAGTAGAAAGACCTTGAGCTCACCTCCTCTCATAGGCACACCGAAATTACAGCTATTTATAGGACAACTGTCAATGAAAAAGACGAACCTACCAGAAAAGATCTTCTATAACTAAAGATATAAAGAAGGAACCATAGTGAAACAGATAGGAGGGGTAGAGTCACAGCATAGTCAAGACCAACAATATCCTTAAATGCACAACCTGCAAACAGAAGGATAATTACAACTAAAGAGGTTCTCCCCAAGAAGCCAAGGGTCTGAGCCCCACTTTGGAGTCTCCAGCCCTGGGGTTCTGGGCTGGGAATACAAACTCTCAGAACATTTGGCTTTGAAGGCCAGCAGAACTTACTTTCAGGAGAGCCATAGGACTGTGGGAAATAGACTCTACTCTCAAAGGGTGCACACAAAATCTCACACACTCTGAATCCCAGGGCAGAAGCAGTAATGTGAAAGGAACCTGGGTCAGACCCACCTGCTGATCTTGGAGAGCCTCCCAGAGAGGGAGGAGGCAGCTGGAGTCTGGAATTCACCCTCGGACATAGATACTACCAGCACCCATATTTTGGGAAGTCCTCCTACTACATGACACTGGTGCTGGCAAATGCCATTTTGAAATCCTCCCTCTGGCTTGTTAGCCTCAGGACCCAGCCCTGCCCATTCCCACCGACCTGTGGACACCAGTACTGGGATGCCTCAGGGCAAGCATCTAGCTGGGTGGGGACACAGCCCCACTCACCAACAAGCACGCTGAGACCATAGCCACCCCTAGATATGGCCCTATCCACCAGAGGGCCCAGGACTCAGCTTCACACACCAGTGCATAGGCACTAGACCTGAGACCCTCTGGGCCCTAGAGCCAGAGACCCTAGGACCCAACTCCACCTACCAGTGGGCAGGCACCAACTCCAGGATCGTCAGCCATGAGCAAACCTGTTCTAGCCTTGAGACCAGCAGCACCCACTAACAGCAGGCAGACAACCGTAGCCCCACAGTCTGTTAACATAGCCCACCCACCAACAGACCAGCAGTAGTACTACAACCAAACGGGCCCAGGCCCCAATTACCAGCTCTGGGACCCCTGGACCCTGCAGCTAGACCCCAGGACTTAGGTCTGCCTACCAGTGGGCCAGCATTAGTCCCAGGATCTGGCTGGGCAGGCACCAGCCCTAGGATCTCCTGGATCCTGACTCCAGTGAGCCAGCACTAGCTTTGGGGCCCCAGGGGTTCCATAGCCAGCCGTCTCATGATCTGGTCCTACAACTAGCAAACAGTAGCCTCCACACAAGGCAAAGCCTGGCAACGAACCAGACTGAGGCCTAGCCACACCTACCAGACCATCCATCATAGTCAACCTGTCACAACAGAAGGATGCATGCAGCCACATGGGGGCACCCCTAGAGCATATAGCTCTGGTGACTAGAGAGGAGCACATTGCTTGGATGCATAGGATGTCTCTTATAAAAGGCCACTTCTCCAAGATCAGGAAACATAACTAACCTATCAGATACATAGAAATAAAGAGAAAGTCAGCAAAATGAGGTAACAGAGGAACATATCTCAAATGAAGGAACAAGACAAAATTCCAGAAGAAGCACTAACTGAAGTGGTGATGGACAATCTACCCAAGAAAAACTTCAAGGTAATTGTAAAGATGATCAGAGAACTTAGGAGAAAAATGGATGAAGTTAGGAGTTTTTAACAGAGTTAGAAAATATTAAGAACAACGAAATAGAGATGAAGAATACAATAACTGAAATAAAAAATAAACTGTGAGGAAATAATAGTAGATTAAATGATACAGAGGAATGGATCAGTGAGTTGGAAGAAAGAGTAGTGAGAATCATTGAAGCTTAAAAGAAAAAAGATGAAAAAAAATGAGGACAGTTTCAAGTATACTAACATTCACATTATAAGGGTTCCAGAAGGAAGAGAGAGAGAAAGAGGCAGAGAACATATTTGAAGATGTAATAACTGAAAACTACCTTAACGCAGGAAAGGAAACAGATGTCCAAGGAAGCACAGAGCCCCAAACATGATCGATTCAAAGAGGCCCACATCAAGACACATTGTGTGCAGATGACAGGATACTATACACAGAAAATCCTAAAGATGCCACCAAAAACTATTAAAACTTGTCAATGAACTTTACCCATAAAGTTGCATTTCTATATACTAACCATGAAATATTAGAAAGAAGAAGTAAGGAAACAATTCCATTTATGACTGCACCAAAACAACAAACTTCAGTTCAGTTCAGTTCAGTCGCTCAGTCGTGTCCGACTCTCCGCAACCCCATGAATCACAGCACACCAGGCTTCCCTGTCCATCACCAACTCCCGGAGTTCACTCAAACTCATGTCCACAGAGTCAGTGATGCCATCCAGCCATCTCATTCTCTGTCGTCCCCTTCTCCTCCCGCCCCCAACCTTTCCCAGCATCAGAGTCTTTTCCAGTGAGTCAACTCGTCGCATGAGGTGGCCAAAGTATTGCAGTTTCAGCCTTAGCATCAGTCCTTCCAATGAACACCCAGGATTGATCTCCTTTAGAATGGACTGGTTGGATCTCCTTGCAGTCCAAGGGACTCTCAAGAGTCTTCTCCAGCACCACAGTTCAAAAGCATCAATTCTTCGGCGATCAGCTTTCTTCACAGTCCAACTCTCACATCCATACATGACCACGGGAAAAACCATAGCCTTGACTAGACGGACCTTTGTTGGCAAAGTAATGTCTCTGAAAGACCTGTTCTTAGAAAACTATAAGACACTGATGAACAATACTGTTGACCGCAAAAATGGATGGAAAGATTTACCACGTTCTTCGACTGGAAAAGACAATATTGCTAAAATGACCATTCTATCCAAGGCAACATATAGATGCAATGCAACCTCTGTCAAAATACTAATAGCATTTTCTACAGAACTAGAATGAATAATTTAAAAAATTTGTACGGAAACACAAAGGACCCCAAATAGCCAAAACGAGATTGAGTCAGAAGAGCAGAGCTGGAGGTATCATGCTCCCCTGGTTTCAGACTATACTACAAAGTCACAGTAATCAAAATAGTATGGTACTAGCAAAACAAAAACAAAACAGACACACAGATCAATGGAACAGAATAGAGAGCCCAGAAATAAACCCACACACTTATGGTCAATTAATCTATAACAGAGGAGGTAACAATATACATTGGAGAAAAGATGTGTGTGTATGTGTGCTCACTTAGTCATGTCCAACTCTTTGCAACCCCATGGACTGTAGCTTGTCAGGCTATTCTGTCCATGGAAATTTTCCAGGCAATAATGCTGGAGTGGGTTGCCAATTCCTATTTCAGGGAGAAAAGATAGTCTCTTCAATAGGGGTGCTGGGGAAACTGGACAGCTATATGCCAGGATAGAGTTAGAACATTCTTTAAGACTATATACAAAAATAATCTCAAAATGGATTAAAGATCTAAATGTAAGATAGGAAACCATGAAACTCCTAGCTAGACAAAAACATAGAGAATACTCATTGACATAAATTGTAGCAATATTTTTTTTGATCTGTCTCCTCAGGAAAAGGAAACAAAACAAATAAGCAAGTGGGACCAGTTAAATTTGAAAGTTTTTTGCACAGCAAAGGAAACCAGGGACAAAATGAAAATTCAGCCTACTGAATGAGAGAAAATGCAAAATCATACTTGTAAATGATTTGACCATATGGGATTAATATTCAAAAAATAAAAATGACTCATACAGCTTAATATAAGTCAATCAAACAACCCAATTTTTAAAATAGGCAGAAGACCTGAATAAACATTTTACTAAAGAAGATGTAAAGATGGCCAACAGGCATGTAAAAGATGGTCAACATTGCTAATCATCAGGGATATGCTAATCAAAACAGCAATGAGGAAACTTTGCAAAGTGGATTAAGATTAAAATCACGACTGAGAGCATGGGGCATTACAATTTATGGGCTTAAAGGGGTTTTGTAATCCTGAATCTGTGAAAGTCTGAGCTAGACTTATATACACTGAGACCTGTGCTTGGACAAATACGTTCAGTTAAAGCTAATTCTAGTTAAGTTCACTTAATACTGTGCAACCGTTTTCCACAATGAAGGAAATTTAAATGTAGATGCAAAAAGAATTCCTAAATACAGTATGTAGAAAAAGTCTCTCCTTTGGCATAGAGACTTGCACGTTTCATTTTGTACCTTTCCAAATGGACTGAAGTTTTCTAATCTCCTTCATGTGTTACTGAATATATTAACTGTGCACATTAAAGTGGCGCTAGTGGTAAAGAACCCGCCTTCCGATGTGGGAGACATAAGAACCGAGTATCCAATCCCTGGGTCGGGAAGATCCCCTGGAGGAGAGCATGGCAACCCACTCCAGTATTCTTGCCTGGAGAGTCCCATGGACAGAGGAGCCTGGAGGACTACAGTGCAGAGGGCTGCAAAAAGTTGGACATGACTGAAATGACTTAGCATGCATGCACATAGTTGATTTACAGTGTTAATTTCTGCTGCACACCAGAGTGATATGTGTGTGTATATAAATATATGTATATATATACATACTTACAATTTTTTTCACATTCTTTTCCATTTAGGTTATTACAAAATATTGAATATAGTTCTTTGTGCTATAGAGTAGGACCTTGTTGTTTATCTATTTTGCATATAGCAGTGTGTATCTGTTAATCCAAAGCTCCTAATTTATCCTTCCCCTGTTCCCCTTTGATAACATGGAAGTTATCATGTTTTATATGTCTGTGAGTCTGTTTCTGTTTTATAAATAAGTTAGTTTGTATCCTTTTTTAGATTCCACATATGGGTGGTATTATATGATGTTTGTCTTTTCTGGCTGACTTACTTTGCTTAGTATGATATTCTCTAGGTCCATCCATGTTGTTGCAGATGGTATTATTTCAATCTTTTTTATGGCTAAGTAATGTTCCACTGTGTAGACTTACCACATCTTTCTTCATTCTTCTGCTGATGGACATTTGGGTTGCTTCCATGTATTGTCTGTTGTGGATGGTGCTGCTGTGAATGTTGGGGTACATGCATCTTTTCAAATTAGAGTTTTCTTCTTTTCTAGATATATGTCCAAGAGTAGAATTGCTGGATCATACAAAAATTAACTCACAATGACTGAAAATATAAGACATGAAACTGTAAGACCTGTAGAAGTGAATATAGGCAAAAATGCTCTGACATAAATCATGTCAATGTTTTCTTAGATCAGTCTCCTAAGATAAAAGAAATAAAAGCAAAAATAAAAATGAACAGCAATGAGATATACTGACAAAGACAAATATCATATGATATCACTCATATGTGGAATCTAAAGAAATTATACAAATGAACTTATTTACAAAACAGAAGCAGACTCAGACATAGAAAACAAACTTATGATTACCAAAGATAAATAGCAAGGGTTGAGAGAAAGTTAGGAACTGGGGATTAACACATATACATTACTATATATAAAATATATAAAATAGGTAAACAGCAAGGACCTACTTATAGAAAACTATATTCAATATCTTATAATAATCTATAATGGAAAAGAAGCCAAAAGAATATGTGTGTGTGTGTATAACTGAATCACTTTGTTGTACACCTGAAAGTAACACAACACTGTAAATTAACTACACTTCAATAAAAACATTTAAAAAACCAATAAAATCACTACAGATGGTGACTGCAGCCGTGAAATTAAAAGATGTTTGCTCCTTACAAGGAAAGCTATGACAAACCTAGACAGTGTATTAAAAAGCAGAGAGATCACTTTGCCAACAAAGGTCTGTATAGCCAAAGCTATGGCTTTTCCAGTAGTCATGTATGGATGTGAGAGTTGGACCAGAAAGAAGGCTGGGTGCCAAAGAATTGGTGCTTTCCAACTATGCTGCTGGAGAAGACTCTTGAGAGTCCCCTGGACTGCAGGGAGATCAAACCAGTCCATGCTAAAGGAAATCAACCCTGAATGTTCATTGGAAGGACTGATGCTAAAGCTAAAGTTCCAATCCTTTGGTGACCTGATGTGAAGAGCCAACTCATTGGAAAAGACCCTGATCCTGGGAAAGATGGAAGGCAAAAGGAGAAGAGGGTGGTAGAGGATGAGACGGTTAGATAGCATCACTGACTCAATGGACATGAATTTGAACAAAGTCCGGGGGATAGTGAAGGACAGGGACACCTGGCATGCTACAGTCCATGCAGTTGCAAAGAGTCAGACATGACTTAGCAACTGAACAACAAAAAAATATATCACCTCATACCTGTCAGAATGGCTGTCATCAAAAAAGTAGAAATTGCAGATGTTGGCAAGGATATTGAGAAAAGGAAACAGTTGAATACTGTTGGTGGGAATGTAAATTGGTGCAGCCACTATGAAAAACATTATTGAGGTTTCTCAAATAACTAAATATAGAACATGATCCATCAATTCCATTCCTGGGTATACATCCAAAGAAAACAAAAAATACTAATTTGAAAAGACATATGCATTCCAATGTTCATAGGAGCATTATTTACAATACCCAAGAAATGGAAGCAACCTAAGTGTCCATCAACAGATGAATGGATAAAGATGTGGTGTGTACACACACACACACACACACACACACACACACACACACACATCAAATACCACTCAGGTATAAGAAAAAGAATGAAATTTTGCCATTTGCAACAACATGGATAGAGCTGGAAGGTATTATTCTTAGTGAAATAAGTCAGAGAATAACAAATACTATATGCTATCACTTTTCTGTGGAATCTAAAAATGAAAGCAAACTAGTAACTATAACACAAGAGATACAGACTCACAGATACAGAGAACAAGCTAGTGGTTACCAGTGGGGAGAGGGAAAGGATGAGGGGCGAGATGAGGTAGGGGATTAAGAGGCACAAACTTCTGTGTATAAAATAAGCAACAAGGATATATTGTAAAGCACAGGGAATGTAGCCAATATTTTATAATAACTCTAGATGGAGTATAATCTATAAAATTTGTGAATCACTGCTGTACATGTGAAACTAATATTGTAAATCAACTATGCCTTAATTTAACAGTGGACCTCAAAATTTTTTTTAAAGTATCAAATTAAAAAATGTTTATTAAATGTCATTAAAGATAAAGGATTTGGCTGTTTCCATCTGCTTCCTTAAAGGAAACCCACCATTATTTTAGGTAACTTTAGACAGTTTTCATGGACCCTCGCAGGATTAATGACTCCAAGGGGGAAAAACAAATCTCCTGGGGATGCTGACTAAGAAAAGGGAAAACTGCTCAGAAAAGCAGGATAATAACCTCAGGAAGCCACAGAGGAAGAGCAAACCACGGGAAACACAGTTCTACTTTGCCTGGAGGTTGGCTGTAACATCAAGTTTTATCAAAAGAAACTTCAAGTTGAGAATGAAAGACTGTTCTCTGTTGGTTTGCAAAATATAGAAATGAAGAGGTTTGAAAGCAAGGGAGAGAGGAATTAACATGCTTTGAGCACATTATTTGTGTCAGGAACCTTACTTCTGGTATTTTATTCATCTTTACAATGCATTTATGAGGTACATGCTATGATTATTACAATTTTGGTGATAAGCACACAGACTTAGGGGGGTGAAGTGACTCATTTGATGTTCCACATCTTAAAATTGTTAGAGCTGGCAAGACAAGCAAACAACCTAAAAGTTCATCAACAGATGAATGGATAAAGGAGATGTGATACATACACAATGGACTACTACTCAGTCATAAAAAAGAATGAAATAATACCATTTGTAGCAATGTGAATGAACCTAGATATTGTCATACTAAGCAAAGTAAGTCAGACTGAGAAAGACAAATATCATATGATGTCAGTTATATGTGAAATCTAAAATATGACACAAATGAACTTATGTATAAAACAGAAACAGAGAGACAGAGAAAACAAATGGGGTTGCTTAGGGGGAGGGCAGGTTGGGGAGGGATGGATTGAAAGTTTGGGATTAGCAGATGCAATTATTATATATAGGATGGATAAATAAAAGTCCTACTGTATAGCACAGTGAACTATAATCAATATTCTGTAATAAGCCATAATGGAAAAGAAATGAAAAAGAATATATATGTGTATACATATATATATGTATATATACACCCATATAACTGAATCACTTGCTGTACAGTAGAAATTAATACATTATAAATCAGCTGTACTTCAATAAAATAATCTTTTTTTACAATTGTTAGAACAAAGACTAGAACTCAGATCTGTGCAAGTCCAGATATATTTCTTTTTCCATATTCCGATGAAAACGAATAAATCCAAAACTCCTTGCCCATCCTAAACTTTCTCCTTTTATTCTGTTCTCTTTCTTGGTGAATGAGGGCCACTCATTCAAACCATTATCTATGGCAGAAATTTGGATGTCATCTAGACCCCTCAACTCATTTCCTGTATCCAGGCTGACTTCAAATGCTTCTAGTAATTCTACTTCATTAATATCTTTTGTATCCATCCTTCCTGTCTCCACTATTCCCTATCAGGCTGGAATTTTGATGTTTGTGCACATGTTTTAGGACAGAGGTTGGCTATCTAAAATTAGAGCCACTGAACTTGAAATTATTATTACAATTCTACCTGGCATCTCCAACACTTAGAACATATTTCATTAAATATTAGATGAGCAAGGGAATGAAAAAATTAATGAGTTATCAGATGCTAATAGCCCCATTTTGAGTTTCTTAAACTCTATTGATTCTCTATCATTTTCAAGATAAAGCTCAAACTTCATATATATATTACTTGACCCAAATGGTCTAGCTTCTGACTACCTCTGCTTCAACTTGAATTCAAGCTACTTCCCATCTTTCTGTCCACACTCCATTCTTTGCTCACAGTGACCTTTTTTTTCTATGAAAGGGCCATGTTCTTTTTTGCACATTGGTCTTCAATCTTTCTTTTGTGTAACCACCATACAACCTCCTTCACCCTAGCTCCCATTCTTCACCTCCTTAGTTCCTACTCAGCAACTTAAATGGTATATTCTTTGGAAAGTTTTTCCTGATACCCCAAGTCCAAGTTTTTAGAGTTGACAGAATTAAGGCTGAGATGATAAGTGACTTGCTCAAATTCACACAGCTTGTAAGCAGCAGAGTCAAAATTTGCCTTGCTGTATCAGACTCCAGATATATATCATTTATATCACTCCTCACAACAACTCTGGGAGATAAGGGGTTAAGTGACTATCCCAAGATCACACACCTAAAATGGGGCAGTTTCTGTAACCCCATATCCAGGTACATTTTTCTACACTAGAGCAATTCCATTCCATTCGTGTTAGGAGGGGTATCTAGTTTGTTATTGACAAAACTACAAAAGATCCCTCATCATTACAAATGGAAAAAAACAGCTCCTGGACAAATATCCCAAGCGTAAATACCACTACCAATAAGAACAAATCAGTAGGCGATTCTTGGCTTGCTTATTTAGCTTGAATAGTGCTCAGTCCTGGCAATGCTTCCCCTCTGCGTCTTTCAGAAAATGAGACCTGGTGGCCTTTATGATGGGCTCCCAGGAGAATGGAGTAAGCTGACTCACTATATTCTCTCACAGAGTAAGCCACTAGGAACCCACTGTGCTGGCCAGTACAGTCATTTAGCAATCAGGTAAATGTAAGACTTGAGATGTTTCAAATGTCTTATTTTGACTTGAGCTTCCAGAAACCATCAAAATAAAATGTACTTTTGGAAATTCACAAACAACAGCTGTTCTTCCCCTTCACTATGCTTTTACAAAAAGAGAACTGCAGCAAGCAGGGGGCATATCAGACAGAACTGATGGTGACTGGATTATTGTTTTCAAAATTCTCTATCTAAACCTCACATAAGCAAACAGTTCAGGCTTAAAATGAGGTCACTCTCCGAGAACACTCATTACTGCTACTGGTATGTGTCAGTATTATGAGAGTTCCTAGTCAAGCTACAAACCTGACCTTCTCTATTCTTTCTGAGAGCTCAAAAGCCTTAGCTTTGGTCTTATCCTCCCTTTTTCTAACCAGAAAAGTCCCAGTCCCCATGTTGAAGAGGCAACTGAATTTATACTAAAATCTTCAATTATTTCTAAAATCATTACCTTATTCTGTTTATCCTCCTGTTTACCCACTCCCATCATCATTCTGGACTAGAGATGCTGTTGCTATTTAACAATGATCAGTTTTATCAAATACATTGATTAGAAAAGTAAAATGAGGTTTTTACTAAATACATTTTCTTCATTGGATTAAACTTCAGTGGGCAATTTCCAGCAATTCTGGAATCCCACATCTATCCTGCATCCCCTAAACAATCTCGGAAATTCAGAAAGGAAAAGGTTGACTAATACTCTCACAGTGTTCATCTATAAATATCAACACCCAGTGTCTCAGATTACACATATGGAAAGAAACTTCAAAAAACCAGGACATTTCAGGGACCAGACACTCTTCCCAGTAATCTAATTGAAGGTATTAGCAAATTAAAAACAGGTCAATCACAAAAGGAGTTTGTCAACCATGCAATGAAAGGAGGAGAAACCGGTGAAGCTCAAGTTGGCAGCTCCCAGCCAGCACTGCCCAGGCGAGAGTGTTCCCTTGCTCATATTGTAGAGTCGGCTGTGCCCAGAACAGGGCCTGGAACATACTAGAACCTCAACAATAATTTGTTAATGAAATGACTAAACGAATGAAAGTGACTAAAAGGTGCAAATGACAGGGCCTTTGTGGAGATGGATTCATTATCAAGCCATCAAACTAGATCATAAATCCAGTTCCTTTAAATCTGACTCTTCTGTCCTTCGGCATCATATGTAATCGATGAGAGGACCCTAGTGTTCCCAATCCTACCATAAATGGTAACAGTGGCCTCCTGATTTAATCATTGTCTGACTTTAGATCTTGTGGCGTGCTGACAAATCAGGCTTCTGAGGCTGTAGTTCAGAGCCAGATCCTAGACACCAGCAAACTCATATAGATGATGCTACTAGGAGTGGAATAAAGGCTTCTGGATGTCAATTAGTCTAATCCAGGTGACCTTATTCTATCTGATCATGTGTGCTTTTCATATTTCTACTACTGTACTTTCTATAAAATCAACACTAATGCCCAAGATGCCATCATTTCTCCCCCATGCAGCCAATTATTTTCTTAGATTTTATCTTGAAGAACAATTGTCCCTGGGACTGACCCATGCCTCTTGAGACTTCAGTCAGTTTTTGTATCAAAAGCCCCTCCATGTGGCTATACTTACCTGCTAATGGTTCTCATCACTATGGTTCCAAGCATTTTTTCATCCTAGGATACTCATAAAAGATCAATTAAAAGATTCACGCCATGGTCTCCCTGAGCTCTAGGAATTGTTTGTTTTCTCATGTAGCTCCTCATCTATGGGCAAAGAAATAATGATCTACCAGTTGGTTCGTGACAATCATCAAAGGCTCATTGTATGCCAAATTCTATGCCCTTTGAGGGCCATGGAAACTAACATGCAATGGCAATATTACAGGACTTGAGAACAACTGGGGCTTCCTAGGTGACTCAGTGGTAAAGAACCCGCAGGAGATGCAGATTCAATCCCTAGGTCAGAAAGATCCCCTGGAGTAGGAAATTGCAACCTGCTCCAGGATTCTTGCCCAGGAAATCCCATGGACAGAGGAGCCTAGTGGGATACAGTCCGTGGGGTCGCAAAGAGTCAGACACGACCGAGTGACTAACCAACAACAACAGAGAACTACTGACAGATGAGTCTTCAGATACAACGGTACACGCGGTCATAGGAAGAGTCCTGAATTGAAAGCCCAGCTCTGCATTTCTATGCTATGTAATCCTGCCCGAGTCACTTAAGCTCCCTGAGCCCCTCTCTCTTAATTTGCAAAATTGGAAAAGATTCATCTTTTGCCTACTTTCACTCACAGGGTGGAATGGAGGATCAAATGAACTAATGGATGTGAAATTGCTTTTTAAATTTTAAAGTGGTATTCATTGAGGCCCCACTACCATCATCAGCATCATCATCATCATCTTCATTATCAGTATACTATTGTTAAGGAGAGAGATCCTGTCGGATGGCTGGATGCTGACTGAAGGCTCCATTGCCCTCAAGACAAAGCTGCCCGAGGGACTGCCGTGAGTGCTATTGCCCCTGTCGGTAACGCCACGATTGCTGCTTACAGAGCAGTCCTCCACAGAGCCAACGGGATCAAATGCTGTGACACCCGAATTGCTGGGTATCAAATCTCTCCCATTATCTTCCCAAGGAACACAATGTGTTGCAGCTGGAAAGAGACAGTCTGACTTCAAGCCAAATCATGCTGGCTTCAAGTTGCTAGAACCGGCTCCTCGGAAGGGGAATTTTGTGATGCTAAAGTACTGTGCCTCCCACCCTCACCCCCATTTAATTGGATCTGTATTTGAACTGTACATTCAGAAAGCCCTTCTGTCACTTTTTGTCAAAGATTTCTCTTTGAGTTGCTTGAAGTATCTATTAAAAACTTAGCCTAAAGCAGTGTCTTTTGAATCCCTAGCTCACTAATTCAGGTACCAGAGCACTGCAAGCATACACCACCAGCCTGTAAATGGATAAACTACTCAAAAGACATTTTCCACCCCTTAAATATAGTTCCAAGAAAGAATAGGAAATGCCTCATACCTCTAATGGAAGCTATTTGCTACAAAAACAAATCATTCAGGTCCATGGACCTAGAAATGCCTTTTGCAAATAAAAGTGAAAGGAAGAGACAGCCAAACAGCAGCTGAAACCATGCAACCATCACCCACAGAGCACATGATTCAAATAAAAACAAAATACTAATTTGAAAAATGGGTTACCCCCACATCCAACAGCAGTTGTCACGTAATGCATACAAGAAAACAGCCAGCATTTTGTAGGAATTTCAAAGAAAATGAACTATGTGTTCCTTGTTAGTAGCTAATGTAAATATCAGAGCAAATAGCGGCTTTGATACCAATAAAATTGTAGAACATTTCCAAATGCTCATACATAAATTCTGACACCAAAATGTACATCTCTTAAGATACTGGAAGATGAGCCCCAAATGATGTGCTTAAGACATTTGTTCTTTCTTGAAGAGATGAGGTATAATTGTACACAATCATCGTGTAGCTAGGAATTATATTATGAGCCCTGAACTATAAGTACTAAATCAAGCTAAATAGTCTCTTATCCTATTTTTCTCTTTTATACTTGTCATTACTTCCTGAAGTTCTCATTACAACTGCATAATTCTACCCACCACCCCCCACCCCCTGAAACCCCACAGGTTTTCTTCAGAAAAGGAGGGTAGCTTTCCCCTTCTCCTTTCCCTCGGAACCACAGCTTTCTCCCCACAAATATTCATGGGATGAGACTCACAGACAAATTATTTCAATGAGTAATAACACCTTTTCGGGTAGGACAACTAAGTTATTGCTGCTTTATTTTTTTTTAACAAATATTTAACATATCTTTAAGACTTGCTTTTGTTATCCCTTGAGAAAAGAGAACCTGTTCTAGAAGAAAGGTTAATGGGAATTCATGAGCTACATCGTGATATTAAAAACAGATTTCTTTTTTCCAAAGCTAAAAACCACAGTCCTCCTTCATTCGGTCCTAAAGAAGACATAATATTGCCAGCTAATGGGCTGTCCACAAATGACCATTATTGAATGAATAATAAAGGAATAATAGCAATGTGATTTCCACTTACATCAACCACAAAAATCTTCTGGGAATCATCCAAAAACTGCACTTTTAAATGTAGCATTCTCGGAGAGGCCGTTGGGCTGCAAGCAGGCTCAGAGTGCTGTGGGTGCTGTGACAGGAAGGGGGCTTTCTCAAGGAATTTCACTCTCAGCTGGAGGCAGGGCGCTCAGGTCCCCCCACCCCTACCCAGGCACCCCCACTCTCAGCAGGGCACACTTCTGTTTGCTTGAAGTGATGCACACCAAAGGGCGTGTGTGCTGCTGAGTGCTAGTGATCAATAGCATCTGGGCGACCTCCTCTTCGGTCAACGTCAAATCCAACTTGACTCGCTCTAGCCCTCTTAAACTCGCTTCCTTTCTTCAAAGAAAAATAAAAAGAAAGCCTTTGCAACCCCTGGAGATTTTCTTTATTTCACAAGAGCACAATTTGAAAACCCTAGATGTAGCTTCGATAAACTGAAAGTAGGTATTCTTAAAAGTGGAAAGATTAATTAGTCTCATATTGTACTAGAGATTTCATGGCTGAACTAGAAAACTTTATATATAACAATTGTAACTTTTGAATTTATGTGATTTAGAAATGGAAACTATATAAAAAGGAATATATGGAAAAATTCACTTCTACTTCTGTCCCTTCTATTCTGTGCACCCATGACGTCCTTATCAGTAACCAATTTTGTCAGTTTTTTGTTGTTGTCATCTTGCCTTCAGTGTTTCTTTACGCAAGTACTGTACAAGTAAATACAAATGTATTTCTCATACGTAGGTAGCATGCTATTGTTTTGTGCCTTCCTTTTCTTACTTCATATATCATTGTTGATTTCTCCCTAGCTGTGCATAGAGAGCTTCCTGATTTTTTTTTTACAGCTGTATAATTTTGCACAGTGTAGGTGAAACATAGTTTACTCAAATAGTCACATATTGGTGGACATAGGTCATTTCAAACTTTTTGCTATTATAAATAAACAAGTTTGAAATGAATAATCTCATATGTATGCCACTTTATGTCATTTGTATCTGTAGGATAAATTTCCAGAAGTGGAATTGCCAGACAAAGGTAATATATTGGTAATCTTTATAGCTACTTCTGTTTCTTTCCATAATGGTTGCTGTAATTTGATTTATGTCCCCCAAAATTCAAGTGTTTAAGTCCTAACCCCCAGTTACTCAGAATGTGACTGTATTTTCAGATAGGGTTTATAAAGAGGTGGTTAAGTTGAAATGAGGTCATTAGAGTAGCTCTAATCTAAAGGAGATCAGTCCTGGGTGTTCATTGGAAGGACTGATGCTAAAGCTGAAACTGCAATACTTTGGCCACCTCATGCGACGAGTTGACTCACTGGAAAAGACTCTGATGCTGGGAAAGGTTGGGGGCGGGAGGAGAAGGGGACGACAGAGAATGAGATGGTTGGATGGCATCACCGACTCTGTGGACATGAGTTTGAGTGAACTCCGGGAGTTGGTGACGGACAGGGAGGCCTGGCGTGCTGTAATTCATGGGGTCGCAGAGAGTCGGACACGACTGAGCGACTGAACTGAACTGAACTGAATACGATATGACTAGTGTCCTTGTAAGTAGAGGACATTAGGACATAGATACGTACAGAGGGAAAACCACGTGAAGACACAGAGAAGAGAAGGTGGCAACTTACAAGACTAGGAGAGAAGTCTCAGAAGGAACCAACTCTTCTAGCACTTTGATCTCAGATGTGTAGCCTCCAGAATTGTGATAAAAATTAACTCAAATAAATTTCTACTCTTATAAGCCACCCAGTGTCTAGTACTTTGTTATGGCAGAACGACCAACTTAATTCAAGGGTTGTTATTAATTTCCAGTCCCACTAACAATGTATGAGAGTTTCTACTTACCCCAGGCTCACCAATAGAATGTGGTATCAAACTTTTTTACTTTTGCCAGGTTGATAAGCAAGAAAAAGAATCTCACTGTAGTTCTAAATTTGAATTTTTCATACTATGAGAAAAGTTGAGCAACTTTTCAGAGGTTTTAGGGTCATTTGGTATTCTTATTTTATATAAACTAACTTTCCACATAGTTCCACACACTTTTTGAAGAAAGATTGGTTATTATCCCTTTTCCTCAATCTCTAGGATCCAAATTTGCCCTTTGTGATATGAATTACAAATATTTTCCCCACTTATCCTTTATCTTTGCTTATGGGGTACAAGTGTGCTGTTGTTTACTATGAGAATTTTTTTTTAAATTTTTGTGAAGTGAAATATGTGAATCAGTTTCTAAATGGCCTCCGGATTTGTCATAATTAGAAAGGCCTGATTCACTTCAAGGTTTACTGTTAGTATTTTAATAGTTTCATTTTTTAAACTTAAATCTTTGATCTCTTTAGATTTTATCTTGATATATGGTATGAAGTATGGATCATATTTAATAATTTTGCAACTAGCTACTCAGTTGTCCTAATGTTACTGATTAGAGATTTCATTTTTACCCTCATTGATTTGAGAAGATACCTTTATCATATATTAATAATTTGCTATATCCATTTGGGTCTGTTTTTGGATTTTTGTTTACTTCCATGTACTAATTTCACATCATTTTAATTTTTGAGGCTCTAGACTATGTTTTAATATCCAACAAGGCTGCTCTACATCATATTGCTCTATATTTACAGTTTTCCCTGCTATTCTTGCTTACTTATTTTTCTATATAAGCTTGTTCAGTTTCAGGAAAAGAATCAAGTTTATTTACAGAGATGTGTTAAAGTTATTTATTTGTGGAAAACATATCTTTCTGATGGTGAGTCTTCCTATCCATGGGGTGTGTATGTCTATTTTTTCAGGTCTACTTTTATGTCCTTTTTTCCTAGAATGTTGTATTTATTATAAATTTTAAAATATACATAAACCAAAGAGTTTAGTACAATAAACTCCCATACATTTATCATCCATATTAACAACTGTTATGAGAGGAATTGTTTCATCCCCCAAACTCATACATTGAAGTCCTAACCCTCAGTACCTCAGAATGAGGCTGTATTTGGGGATAGGGCCTTTAAAGAAGAAAGTTCAAATGAGGCCTTTAGAATGGGCTCTAATCCAATCTGACTGCTCTCATATGAAAAGAAAATTTTATACACAGGAGAGAGACCAGGGATACACACACACACAGGAAAATTCAGGTGAGGACACAGCAAGAGGGCAGCCATCTGAAAACCAAGGATAGAGGCCTCAGAAGAAGCCAAACCTGCCAATGCCTTGATCTTGGATTTTTAGCCTCCAGAATGGTGAGAAATTTCTGTTTACACCACGTAGTATGGTATTTTGTTATGTAAAATTGATACAAATTTATCAGCAAATTGATACAAATACTTTTTTTAAATTTTTTTATTATTTTATTTTATTATATTGCTTGGTTTTGCCATACATTGACATGAATCCGCCCCAGGTGTACATGAGTTCCCCTTCCTGAACCCCCCTCCCACCTCCCTCCTCCCATTATCCTCCCTCTGGGTCATCCCCGTGCACCAGCCCCGAGCATCCTGTATCATGCATCGAACCTGGACTGGTGATTTGTTTCACATATGATAATATACATGTTTCTGCACGTTCTCTCTCTCCCCTTGCCTCTTTCTTTCATGAACTATTTTAAAGCAAATATCATATCATTCCACTCCTTTAATGTCTGGTATTTATCACTTAAAATATGGAAAATTTCTCAAATAACCCAAAGGCTATCACCACAACTAACAAAATTATCAAACACAGTCTTATTATCACATAATACCCAGTCCATACTCAATTTTCCCAATTGTTTCAGAAAGTTTTTTTTACAGTTAGTTGGTTTGAATCAGCATCCAAACAAGTTCCACATATCGCATTTGGTTGTTATACCTATTAATTCTCTTTTAATCAATAACAATGTCCTTCCTCTGTTTTTACTCCTTAGATTCGTTGAAGAAACTTGGTCAATTGTCCTATGAAATGTTGCATGTTCTGTATTTGTCTGCTTGCTTCATTGTGCTGTCACCTAGTTTGTTATTCCACTCCTCATATTTCTTATAAATGAAAGATAGCTGTAAATGCTTGATAAGATCCACATTCTACTTTTTTGCTAAGAATTCTTCATAGTGATGCTACATGGTTATAGTACATCACATCAGGAGGTATATGCTGGTTGTTTCTAGTGATACTAAGATTGATTAATGGGTTTAAGTAATGAACATCAAAGTGAAAGTATTTCTCACATAGGCTTTGTGTATTTCTTATATATTCACTTCTAGGTATTTAAACTTTTTGGTTGCTTTTTTTTAAAATGGAGATTTTCTCTTCCATTGTATATGCTGATGCCTTCTGTATATATGAAGGTATTTTTATATATTAACTTTTTATCTTACTAGCATACTGAACTCTCTTAAATGTTTGTAGTACATTTGGTTTTTGGATTTTCAGGTATAAGACAGTTATATTATTTGTGAATAGAAATCGTCTTCTCTCTTCATTTCTAATTCACATAACACTAATTTCTTTCTTTTGTCTACTTGGATGGCAATACATCCAATGAAACATTAAATAATAGTGCCAAAAGTAGGCATCCTTTTTTTTTTTCTCCTGACATTAGTGGGAAGGCTTCCAGGGTTTCCCCATTAAGTAAAACTCTGAATTTTGAAGGAGATATTTTCTAAAGTACATTTAAACCTGATTGGGCAAAAATCCCCAAACACCACCCTTTGTCTATACTGAACCAACTTATTCTCTGTCACTAAACAGGGTGGTAAAATTATACCAATGAAATGCTGTCATCTGATGGACAAGAGTGCATAGCTTTGATAATATTTTGATTGCTCACAGCAGTCTCCACAGCAAGTCCAAGTGGAGTCAGCTGTGAAGCTGATGGGAAAAGCACTAGCTCAGGAGGAGAAGGGGTCGACAGGGTATAAGATGGTTGGATGGCATCACTGACTCAATGGACATAAGTTTGAGCAAGCTCTGGGAGTTGGTGATGGACAGGGAAGCCTGGCGCGTTGCAGTCCTTGGTGTCACAAAGAGTCAGAAATGACTGAGTGATTGAACTGAACTGAACTGGTGGCCAAAGAATCTATTTAAAATCTTACAAGCTATGTGACCTAAGCCAGGGCACTTGAGCTCCCTGTGCCTTAGTTTCCTAACTTATAAAGTAAGGTGACAATTCTAATTCATAGAGTTATTGTGAGAAAGAAAAGATCTAGATATGTGAAATCATATAATTCAGCACCTACCACATAGTAGGTACGGAATAAATGTTTGCTGAATTAATATTAAGGACATAAATATAAATTATTCACTTTTCGTTGAAGTTTCAAATGGTAAATCAAGAATGAACTCTCTCTTTTTCCACCTAGACTTTATTCCTTCAGTTATTACTGGCAAAATGTTACTAATTGACTGCGATTCAAAACAGGAAACTGTCCTAAAGGAAATTTTCATATTCTACTTTAAAGTAAAAATCCAAAGTTGAGCTCACCCTTGGAAAAATTATCCTGGCTAGTCTGTTTTCACTTTAGTCCCTCCATACATGGAGAGGTGGAGAGGGAGAGCTGAGCGGGAGGCCAGAATAGGTGCAAAAGGAGATTGGGGGATGGAGTCCAGGGTTGGTGAGCTAGAATGGAAAGAGTATACTAGATAGCTTTTACCATTATCATTTAAAAAGAAACCTAAATCAAAAATAAAAAGCACATCATTGTTTCTTCCTAAGATTATGAGTGATCTGTAAAATGACTTTAAGGATAAGAGTTAAGAATTCTGACCAAAATTCTGGCCCCAGTTCCTGGCATTTTATCATTAGTATCTTATTTCTTTGGGGTTGGTTAAAGACTGTTCTTTTTCAAAATTTCCTTTTTTCCCCCAGCTTTATTGAGGTAAAATTGACATATAACATTATGTAAGTCTAACGTATACACTTGATTACACTTATACATTGTGAAATGTTTACCTCAATAGGATTAGTTAACACCTCCATTACTTCACATGATTACCAGTTCTTTTTTGTGATGAAAACATTTAAGATCTACTCTCTTAGAAACTTTCAATCATGTAATACAGTATTGTTAACTATAGTCACCATGCTGTAGATCCCCAGGACTTATGTAAGTTTGCAACCTTTGACCAACACCTCCATCTCCTCCCCACCCAGCCACTTACAACCACCTTTCTATTTTGTTTCTGTGAGTTTGACTTTTATAGATGCTACATATAAATGATATTATACACTATTTGTCTTTCTCTGACTTATCTCACATAGCACAATGACTTCAAGGTCCATCCATGTTGTTGAAATGGCAGGATTTCCTTCTTTCTCATGGCTCAGTAATATTCCCTTGTGTATACATGCCTCATCTTCTTTATCCGTTCATCTGTAGACTGACAGTAAGGTTGTTTCTGTATCTTGGTCATTGTGAATAATGCTGCAATTAACATGGGAGTGTAGTATCTCTTTGAAGTCTTGATTTCATTTCTTTTGGATATGTACCCAGAAGTGAGATTACTGGCTCTTATGGTAACTCTATTTTTAATTTTTTGAGGAACCTTCACACTGTTTTCCATAGTGGCTGCACCAATTTGCATTTCCACCAATCGTGCACAAGGGCTCCCTATTCTCCATATCCTTGCAAAAATTTATCTCTTGTCTTTTCTATAATAGCTATTCTAACAGGTGTGAGGTAACATGTCATTGTGCTTGTGATTTGCATTTCCTTGATGACTAGTGATATTGAGCATCTTTTCATGTACCTGTTGACACATGTATCTTCTTTGGAAATATGTCTACTCAGTTCCTTTGCTCATTTTTTAACCAAACGTTTTGTGCATTGTTTTTGCTATTGAGTTCCTTATAAACTTCGGATATTAACTCCTTATCAGATATATGATTTGCAAATATTTTTTTCCATTCCATAGGTTGCCTTTTCATTTTTTAAATTATATCTTTTGCCATGCACTAGTTTACTTTGGCTTTTGTTGCTTGTGATTTCAGTGTCATATCCCCCCAAATCATTGTCAAGACCACTGTCAAGGGGGCTTTCCCCCTATGTTTTCTTCTAGAAGTTTCACAGTTTTAGGTCTTATGTTTAATTTTTTAAATCCATTTCAAATTAACGTTTGTGAGTGGTTTGGGATAGGGTCCATTTTATTCTTCTGAATGTGATTATCCAATTTGCAACAATAATTTACTGTTATTGAGAGACTATCCTTCCCCCATTGAGTTTTCTTGACTCCCTTGTCAAATATTGGTTGTATAGCCAAGGGGTTGTTTCTGGGTTCTTGATTCTGTTCCATTGTTTTTTGTCTCTGTTTTTATGCCAGTGCCATACTATTTTGATTACTACAGCTTTGTAATAACATAGTTTGAATTCAAAAAGTGTGATGCCTCCCACATTATTCTTCTCAGGATTACTTGGGTTATTCAGGGTCTTTTGTAGTTCCGTACAAATTTAGTACTTTTTTCTCTATTTCAATGGAAAATGCCATTGAAATTTCAATACGAATTGCATTGAATCTATAGATGACTTTCAGTAGTATGGACATTTTGACAATATTAATTCTTCTGATACATGAAGATATATTTCCTTTTGTGTCCTCTTCAGTTTCTTCAAATTGAACAATCACATGCAAAGTAATTCAGTGTTTTTTCAGATTATATTACAAGTTGTTACAAGACAAATGACTAAAGTTCCCTGTGCTCTACAAAATATCCTTGTGTCAATTTTATTCATAGTAGTTTGTATCTGTTAATCCCTTACCCCTAATTTGTTCCTCTCCCCTTTGGTAGACATAAGCTTGTCCTCTATACCTCTGAGTCTGTTTCTGTTTTTTAGATTTCACATATAAGTGATATAATACAGTATTTGTCTTTGATTTATTTCACTAAGCATGTTTTTAACATCTATTTTTAGTATTGCAGCAAACAGCAGAACTTCATTATTTTTCATGGCTCAGTAATATCCCATTGTATATATACCATACATACACACTACATATATATATACACACACAATATCCATTGTATATATACAATATCCCATTATATATATATTCTTTGTATATTCATCTGTTGATGGGCACATAGTAATCTCTAATGATCTTCTTTATTTGTATGATATCAGTTGTAATGTCTCCTTTTCATTTCCAGTTTTTTTTTTGAGTCTTCTCTTTTTTTAAATTAAGTTTAGCTATGGTTTGCCAATTTTTGTTGTCTTTTAAAAAGTACAACTCTTAGTTTCTTTGATCTTTTCTTTTTTTATCTCTATTTCATTTATTTCTGCTCTGATCTTTATTTCTTTTCTTCTACTAATTTGGGCTTAGCTAATTCTTATTTTTCTTGTTCCTTGAGATGTAAGGTTAAGTTGTTTGAGATTTTTTTTCTTAACATAAGTACCTATTGCTAACACCTTCCTCTTTTAAGTGTTTTTGCAGCATCCTTTAAGTTTTGGTATGTAATGTTTTCATTTTTGTTTGTTTTCAAGATATTTTTTAATTTTCCTTTTGATTTCCTCCTTTGACCCATTGATAATTCAGGAGTGTGTTGTGTCAGTGCTTTGCCCAGATCCCCTTAGATACCTTTGACTATTTTTTTGTACCCATTTTCCCACCATCTGTGTATTTTGCTTTTAAATGCCAGCACTTGCAAATGTTTTTAAGAAGACTATACTTGGGAGACTGGAGCCATTTTTCCTAAAAATGCAGAATAATCAGAAAATCCTGGGAGATTTAAATCTCTCCAGGTCATTCTTTAGCCAATGGCTGGTGCAGAAGTGTAAAAGTTCAGCTTTGGTGTATAATTTATGTGTCAGAACTTCCCTGAAGAATAAAGCTAAGATTGGGACTTACCTCGAAATTGCACTCCCCCCGCCCTTCTTTTTTCTTCTCCTTTTGTATCCCACTTGCTTTACTTTTTCCAGTTCTTCCAGGATCAATTACCTGATAAACCACATACACATGAAACTTTATTTGCTTGTCTGCTTGTGGGGTGCCAGCCTAAGACATTCTTCTTGCTTATCTCACAGGTTGTTGTTAACATAACTCAAGAAAGTGAAAATGGCTACTTTTTGCTAGGCAAAGGGCCCTCCCATGACATATTCCTGCTTTCCTTTCCAAGAATGAGGTATATGTAGGACTGACTCTTTGCAGAATCACCTCTCTAGAAATAAGTCTCTGCCCGTATTTAGGGTTGAAGAAATTACCACTCTTTCTAGTCCATTCTTTCCTTCCAGGTGTGTTAATCCCAAGATACTAATAATTACAATGCCTGTATATAGAACTCTCACCACCTTCAGAAGGTTTGAATGCATTATCACATTTTATCTTCGAAACAGCCTCCAGAAGTCAGAATTCTTATTATCATCCCCATATTATAAATAAGGAAATATGGATGCCTAGAAAAAATAAGTATCAGCAAATACCAGGGCTGGAATTTTAACTCAGGTCACATATTCATGACTTCAGTGTCCAACTCTTGATCATTACACATATTGCCTCCCACTTTTTACCTACCTCTCATTCAGGGAGCTCAGGAATCCTGGTTTTCCTCTCCATATGAGCATCAGAATCTCATCACTTAAAACATTCCTCCATTATATTTTAACATTCACCTCTGACCAAGTCTCTGAATTTCTATATTATACATCCTTAATGTTTGCTGTGGGGCTTCTACATAAAACAGTCTATCTTTACGTGATTGTTTTGAGACTCCTGGGAAAGTTTTTCTTGAGTGTTCATTATGAGTTAGGCACTTTGTTAATCAGTTAGCTAACCAGCTCATTTAATTTCCACATAAACCTATGATCAGACAAGGAATGAGGATCACTTAGTAGGCTAAAACAAGCAAACAAACAAACAAACTGAGGATCAAAGAGGTCTTACCTAAAGATCACCCAAGCAATAACTGGCAGATCTGAAATTTGGGGCCTATTGACTACAAAGTTTAAATTTCTCTTTTTCCATCAGGCTGCCTGTTAATTTTATTTGTCCAAATTTCAAATTTGACTTGTTGGCTACAGAGCCAACTCTACTGCCTCTGTTCTTACTGTGTGTCAGTCACTCAGTCAAGTCCTACTCTTTGCAATCCCTTGGATTGTAGGCAGCCAGGCTCTTCCATCCATGGAATTCTCCAGGCAAGAATACTGGAGTGGGTAGCCTTTCCCTTCTTCAGGGGATCTTCCCAACCCAGGGATCGAACACAGGTCTCCGCATTGCAGGCAGATTCTTTACCTTTTTAGCCAGCAGGGAAGTGCTACTATTGAAGAGTGTGTTTAATGTATATTCATGTTTAACTAGGTGCTCAGTCTGATTTTTACAAGCTCTGTCATAAGCCCAGAGGGTTTTGAGGTGAGAAAGAAGTGATGAGGCCAAAGTCACTCCATCTGATGTCTTTTTCTCCCTGCATAGCCAGTCTCCCATTACACACTTAACTGGTCTAAGAGAATATCAGGAGGAATAACAAGACAGGTGGGTGAAAAGGGAGGACATAAGTTTTCTCCTGGGTGGGAGTTTTTATTCTTACACCAAGAAAATATTGCTCAGTTTCCTGCAGGGTTTTAGTTAAGTAAAAGGCACAAAGATTTTGTTTGTTGCTTATTATGTGCCAGCCTTTTTCATATACTATTTCTCCATCATTTATTCAAAAATATCTGTTGAGCCCTGTTAATGATAAAGCATCATTTATTGAAGACACTGGAAATGCAGCAGTGAACATAACAGGCAAAAGTCCTGCTGTTCTAGAGCTTACTTTTGAGTGGAAACCAAAGAGAAGCCTGCCTTTCTTCCCCCAGCTCCAGCTCCAGCTCCACTCCACTCATATTTGCTTTTATTTATTCAATATATCAGGGTTCCAAGTGAGACTACACTTGAAAAAAGAACCCTGCTGCCTAGAAGAAAATGAAGTTAGAGAAAGACCATACTAAATAAATCAGATAATTAGATCTAAAGTAGAACTATAATTTAAACACGGTCCTTTGGATTTTTTGTAAAACCCTTTTGTTAGAAACTAAACAGATGCTTTTTTCAGACAACATCATTCCGAGTATGAATCAGTTCCGAGTAAAGATTTCTGGCTTAGACAGCAAGAGAGAGATTTGAGCATTTTTATTGTGAAAGCTGCAACAAAACCCCCAATAAATTAAAATATTGTATTTTAAAATTATCAAGAGCTGATAAATGACAGCAATATTGCTCTCTCATTTCATTTTCTTTTTCATTGCATAAAGCAGCTGCTATGATTATGCTGTTTCTTAGATAAGGAGAGTAAAGCTCAGAGAGATTGAGTTCCTTGCTGCTAGAGAACAGAAGTGGCAGGGCTTGCGTGGCGACTTTTCTATGTTTCATCCACACGATATGCATCTGGAAGAGCTCAGATTTGAATCTAATTCCCTTTAATTCCAAAACCCAGACATTTTTCTACTTGAGCAGATACTATCTTTTAGGACCTATATGTTTGTGTTTCTGCTCCCTACCCTCACACTAATGAAAGACAGTGTTCAAGAGACTTCACTAATGCTTTTTGGCTAAGAAACAGGAAGAGTAGTGTGGATCCCACAGCACGTGTCTAGGCTGAGCTTCCCAGGGCGTCATCTGACCCGAGGTCCTTGGGTTTGACCATGCCAGGGCGGGCCTGGGCATTTGAAGGAAAGCAGTCTTGCCTCCTGTCAGATTCCAGGGATTGAATTTCAATCAGCTATGAAGGAAAGAACAACCATTTATTAGGTCCTTTCCACTCCTGGGAAATTTCCTGTGATCTCTGCAAAAACAATCCAGGTTCAAGGAGCTACGATGAAACTCTTTAAGAGCAGGGCCTTGGGGGGCCCATTGTGCTGCTGAGAAAATCCAATCAAGCTGTAGAGAGAGCGCTGACTGTGCTCCAAGATTTCAGCTTAGAAGCATGAAGCGTAGAACAGTCTTCCTTACTTGCCCCTCAACTCTGGCTTCCTCAAATATCAGCCTCAGAGCCAGTGTACAGCTGGAATATCCAGCATGTCCTGGATGCCCTCAATTGGCAAAACACAGCCCGGTCTTTGAGAGCAGATACAGTGAAATCCACCAGATGGTGATGTTTCCAAACAAGGTGATGTGGACCATGACTCGGAGCTGCCTGGGAGGTCTGGAGTGTTCGCTGATGTCAAACCAAAAGAAAGCTGCACATGTTGCTCAAAAGTCAAAGGGCATCTCTAGAAACCATAAAGATGATGGGTCTCTGCAGAGACAACTTGGGGCAGGCTGCTTGGGGCCAGGAATTATCCATTCTCTTCACAAGGAGCCCTTTAGCTCTCTGCGGACTAAACCTACCCTCCCTGAGGCCCTGGACCCGGTCCTTGATGTCTTGGGGAAAAGGACACATGACTAAACATTAGGGCTGATGTCAGACATTTCAGCCAGAAAGCAAGCTCCAGTGTCTGTCCTAAGAGCAGCCCAGATGAGGCCCCATGTCCCACATGATCTTTATCAGTGGTTGGCAAACTTTCAGAAAGGGCAGGCCACAGCTTTATTTAGCCCCTCTAATTTAAGGTTGTGCATGCCAGGAATACATTTGAGCATTTGAGGTCTCTTGACTCAACTCTTCACATATGTACAGCAAATATGATTTCTTAAGTGTTCAAAGGCCTTCTTTTAAAATTTTCAGCTGCAAAGGCAACTTGGCCACTTTTGTGTGATTCTCTGCTTTGACTTTTCTTGCAGAATATCTTCATGGATGCTTTAATCTACCTTGACAAAATGTAGCCCCCAGCAGTCACTTTCCCCCTGGACTGTGCCCCTCTGCCTTGCAATTTCCCAGGGGATTAGAGGATTTGTTTCCATAGGGCAAGCCACTGGAATTCTCTTTTCCCTGGTCCTCGAGGCCTCTTAATTGTGAAGCACATGCAGTTCTTCTCTGTAAGCGGCCTCAATTCCTGCTAGGATTGTGGACCAGTAGGCTGAGCACCCTGGACCTCAGAGGCTAGCAAAGCATCCTGGCTTCTCTTCTCTCAGCCTCCTCCTCTTTCTCTTAGCTCCCTTCCCCAGGCTAATTTACTCATTCTCCACACTGCAGTGGAGATGTCTCGCCTGATAACCTGGACTAGAAGAGATTTCTCTCTAAAGCATGCTCATCAGCCTTGTTGTAGCAGTAATTGTAACTCTAAATTAAAAATTATTTTAATATCATTTAACCTCTACCTTATGTACTAGACTGTAAGATCCAGGAAGGCAGGGAAGTATGATTTTTACTCACCATTATATCCCTAGTAGGTAATAAAGTCAAGCATTACAATGTTCAGTGATAGTAAACACTTAAATGTGTCAGACATTGTTCAATGTGGTTATGTATGTGTTCTGTGTATATTAATTCATTTAATTCTCACAACCGTCTTATATGGTGTGCACTATCACTGAGAGGTGAGGAAATGAAAGTGTGGAGAGGTTAAGCATCATGCCTAAGGTCACACAGTCAGGAAGTGACAGAGTTCAGATTTAAACTCAAGTGATAGGGCTTCGAAGTCAATGTTCTTAACCATCATACTCTTGTGCCTCTTCCTGAGACTAAGACATGAATGGAACTGAGTGAAATAATCCATCTCCAACATATTCTCCAGTTATGATTAAAAGTCGGAGAAGGCAATGGCAAGCCACTCCAGTACTCTTGCCTGGAAAATCCCATGGATGGAGGAGCCTGGTGGGCTGCAGTCCATGGGGTCACTAGGGGTCGGACACGACTGAGCGACTTCACTTTCACTTTTCACTTTCACACATTGGAGAAGGAAATGGCAACCCACTCCAGTGTTCTTGCCTGGAGAATCCCAGAGACGGGGGAGCCTGGTG
Source organism: Moschus berezovskii (assembly GCF_049115385.1). Taxonomy (NCBI): domain Eukaryota; kingdom Metazoa; phylum Chordata; class Mammalia; order Artiodactyla; family Moschidae; genus Moschus; species Moschus berezovskii. Next base: position 125,458,953 of record NC_142488.1, on the reverse strand, counting down.
GGCTTCCGTCTATGGGGTCACACAGAGTCGGACACGACTGAAGTGACTTAGCAGCAGCAGCAGCAGCAGCAGCATGATTAAAAGTAGTACTTTTCTTGGACCTGAGAAAAAATCTTCTGTGTTTGAAACTGGAAGCCAGATGGAAGTAAGCACACAAGTATTGGCAATCTTTGTTTAGAGAGGTCCATCCAAGTAGAATTGTTCTTTGCGTCGCTAGCAAGAGACTAGCTTGGACTCAACTTACTTAATTTCGCACATTGAAAAATACATTCTTAAAAATCAAACAGGGATTTAGGAAGATCTTATCTTTAAGAGAAGGCAAAGAAGGCTGAATAATACTGTATTACTGGGATTCAGTTCAGTTCAGTCGCTCAGTCGTGTCCAACTCTTTGCGACTCCATTAATCACAGCAATTAGGTTTAGTTATAAGCAATAGTAAGCCCCCAAATAATAGATGTTTATTTTTCATGTTCACTAAGTCCAGAGGCCATCAGTTCAGGATTGGGGCACGGTGTTTAAAGGAGCAAAGGACATGTATGAATAAGAGATCAAGGAAAAGCACAGTGGAGGAGTGAGTGATTTAAATGAGTTTTGAAGCATAGGAAGAATTTTGTTGGGATAGATGAATTCTAAGAAGGGCATTTTAGATAGAAGGAAGAGTAGAAGCAAAGGCATGGAGATTGAAATTAGCAGAATGTATTGTCTTATTTGTAGCTAAAGTTTCAAGTTGAGTAATAGGTGAGGCTGTAATGGAAAGTTGGCATCATTTGGGGAAGGGAATGTTGCAGCAAAAAGTTTGTATTTGATTTGATGATCAAGAGGGAGTAACTAAAGGCATTTGTGCAGAGCAGTGATGTGTCCTGAATACCACTATAGCATGAGTGTTAGACAACTTTTGAGCAGGAGAAGGAAGAGATCTAAAGACTACAGCAGCAAAATGTACAGTTTGGAAAATAGGCAACAGAGACACAATGAGGCTATTGTAATAGTCAAAGCAAATGGTAACATGGTTCTGAATCAAACAGGCATAGTAGGCATGCAGAAGAGACAAATGCAAGGCACACTGGAGAGAGGGAATCTATTGAAATTTACTACTGATTGTGGAGTGGAGGATCGTCAATGATTTCACTCCTGATTTCAAATCTAAATGGCTTGGAGAAAATAAAAGCATTTGTCAATTTCTGTTCTCTAACGCAGGAAAAGATGTTAGGACAATAGAAAATGGCAGGAGACCTAAACAGACATTTCTCCAAAGAAGACATACAGATGGCCAACAGACACATGAAGAGATGTTCTACAAAGCTAATTATTAGAGAAATGGAAATCAAAACTCCAAATAAAAACTCACACCAGTCAGAATGACCTTCATCAAAATGTCTGCAAATAATAAATTCTGGAGAGGGTGCAGAGGAAAGGAAACCTTACTACACTGTTGGTGGGAATATAAATTGGTGCACAACTATGGAAAATAGTATGGAGGCTCCTTAAAAAACTAAAAACAAGACTTCCCTGGCAGCCCCATACTTAGGACTTTGCACTTCCACTGCAAGGGGCCCATGTTCAAGCCCTGGTTGGGGAACTGAGATCCTGTAAGCCCACAAGCCATGTGGCACAGCCAAAAAAAAAAAAAAACCCTAAAGATAGAGCTACCATATAATCTAGCAATCCCACTCCTGGGCATATATTTACAAAAGGTGAAAACTGTAATTCAAAAAGACCCGTGCATCCCTATTTTCATAGCACCACTATTCATAGTTATCAAGACATAGAAGCAACCTAAGTGTCCACCAGCAGATGAATGTATAAAGAAAATATATGTGGAGACATACATATGTATATATATGTATGTATATACATGGTGGTGGTGATTTAGTCACTAATTTGTGTCCAACTCTTATGACCCCATGGACAGTAGCCCGCCAGGCTCCTCTGTCCATGGGATTTCCCAGGCAAGAATACTGGAGTGGATTGCCATTTCCTTCTCCAGTGATCTTCCCCACTCAGGAATTGAACTCATGTCTCTTGTGTCTCCTGCATTGCAGGCGGATTCTTTACCACTGAGCCACCACGGAAGCCCGTGTATATACATACAATGGAATACTACTCAGCCCTAAAAAGAATGAAATATTGCCATTTTCAGCAACATGATGGATCTAGAGATTATCATACCAAGTGAAGTCAGGCAGGCAGAGAAAGACAAATATTATATGATATCATTTATATGTTGACTCTAAAAAAATAATGCATATCAACTTACTTATAAAATAGAAATAGACTAACATAGAAAACAAACTTATGGTTACCAAAGGGGAGAGGGGAGACAGGAGGGATAAATTAGGAGTTTGGGATTAATAGATACATACCACTACATATAAAATAGTTAAACAATAAGGATTTACTGTATAGCACAGGAACTATGTTCAACATCTTGTAATAACATAAAATGGAAAAGAATCTGAAGCTATGTACCTGAAATTAACACAATATAGTAAATCAACTATAGTTACATTTTTTTTTTTTAAAAAAAAAGGAGAGACGTTGAAGTGGAGCATAGAGGGAAGATGATGCATTCAGTTTGAAGTATGCTGAGTTTAAAGCTCCTTTAGGGTATCTAGATGGAGATCTGTATTAAAAAGTAAGATATGTCAGAGGACTACAGATACAGCTTTGAGAGTCTTCATCACAGAAACAATAACACAAGCCCTTGGACGGATATAATTTCAGAATCTGAAAGTATAAAAAGAGAAAAAAAAATGTCAGTATCATGAGGTTTTGAAATAAGAGTTTCAGGGAGGAGAAGGAAGATCAAAAATGTCAGCTGTTGTAGAAAACTCAAAGAGGATGAAGGCTAGGAAAGGGACATCAGAGACAACCAGTTGAAACTACACTGAGCAATCTTGGGTGGTGAAGAGTTGTGGGGAGTGTTGGGAACATGCGAGTGTGAAGGCAAAGTAAAGCAAGGAAGAAGGGAAAAGACCCGGATTGCAGGGCACCAAGAGTGGGTGAATGGTAAGTAAGCCTGGGTCCAGGTTGTAGACCGTGCAGTGCAGTAAGGCTCTGATGTGTGAGTGAGGGTAGGCAACAGAATATGCTCTCTTTTAAGAAAAGCATGGGATTTCAGAACTGGAAGTGCCTTTAGAAACTTAATCTAATCCTTATGTATTTTGGAGTTGTTGCTATTTATTATCTCTATAAGAGTACTATCATCTCGGGAAAGGAAGGATTCTCCCCCAGAACTTTCAGCAGGAGCTTGACCCCCTGGCTACTCACCAAATCTTAACAAGGTGCTTGTTGAATAATAGTTCCTCCCCCTCTCTGATGAAATGTTTAAACAGAAAAACTAAAAAGAGAACTATCTTGACTAAAAACTGGATTTGATTTGTAAAAAACCACCCAAAATAAAGACATCAATTTTGATTTCCAGTTCAGACTTTAGGAATTATGAACCAAGCTAGCTTAAATATCTCCAAGAGCAAACATCATCCAGAATGCATGGAGTGACACAGATTTTCACCATGCTTGGGATGGTGGTGGTTCAGTCGTTAAATCATGTCCAATTCTTGCGACCCCATGAACTGTAGCCCGCCAGGCTCCTCTGCCCATGGGATTTTACAGGCAAGAATAATGGAGTGGGTTGCCATTTCCTCCTCCAGGGGATCTTCCCGACACAGGGATAGAACCTGGGTCTCCTGCACTGCCGGAAATTCCTTACCAACTGACCTACCAAGGAAGCTCACCACTCTTTGCAGCTTGTCAGTTCTTCTGTCAAGTAGCCAGAGGTTTCAGCCTGAATGGAATATTTATAGTAACTCCTCTTGTGAGGGCTTATTCTCAACTGGAAGCTTGTCCCTGGAGTGGTGGTATTCTTTTATACTCCCTAACTGTATGTTTTCAAAGGCTGCCCTAACAAATTATCACCACAGAAATTGATTCATTCTTAGTTCTGGAGGCTAGAATACTAAAATCAAGGTGTCAGCAGAGCCATATGCCTGAGACTCTGGGTAGAATCCTTCCTTGGCTCTTCCTAGCTTCTGGTGGTAGCCACCAAACCTGGGTGTCCCTTGCCTTAAAGCTACATCACCCAATCTCTGCCTCTGTCATCACATGGCATTGTTCCTATGTGTCTCTCTGGGTCTCTTCTCTTATGAGGACACCAGTCATATTAGATTAAGGGCCCACCCTACTGCACTATGACCTCATCTTAACTTGATTTCATCTACAACAATTCCAACTCTATTTCCAAATAATGTGACATTCTGTGGTTCTGAGGGTTAGGACTTTAACATATCAACTCATAATATTAACAGAATCATGAGGTCAAGTTGTGGGCATGTTTTGACTTTCAACCAGAAGTAAAGCCTTCTCAGAAATGATACCTTGGACTTTCCTAGTGGTGCAGTGGATAAGAATCCATCTGGCAATGCAGGGGAAACAGGTTTGATCCCTGGCCCAGGAAGACTCCACATGCTGTGGTGCAACTAAGCCTGAACACCACAACTACTGAGCCTGTGAGCTATAACTACAGAAACCTGAGCACCTAGAGCCTGTGCTCCGCAACAAAGAAGCCACCAGCAATGGGAAGCCCACACACTCAAACAAAGAGGAGCTCCCGTTTGCCACAACTAGAGAAAGCCTGCGTACAGCAATGAAGACCCAGTGCAACCAAAAAAAAAAAAAAATCCCTCTCTTTAAAAAGAAAAAGAAAAAAAAAAGAGAAAGAAATGACACCTTCTACTATTGAGAACAGCCTTGGGATTCTAGATGGACCAAAAGTCCAATTCTTAATACTATGTACAGTCATGCTTTCTCAAACAACAGATGGAACATTCATTCAGGGGTTCTTTATCTGTAGGTAATAGCTCTAAAGAGGCTTTTTTAGCCTCACTGGGCAGGATTGTGTAGCTCCTTGAGGCCATCATTCTGACAATTCGCACCATATAGGTAGTATCATCCAAAACCAGGCCTCGATCTGAATTATTCACAGCTTTAGTTCTGAACTTCCTGTCTTAGACTTTCCTCCCCACTTTTATCTGTTTCTTTCAGCTTCTGATCTCCTGATTCCTCTTACTGATGGTGGTCATACTTGTCCTTTGGGTTTGATGCTTACCATTTCTCTGGCTTTCACTAATATCTTTCTTCCTGCACCCTAGTTTAAACTTACTGAAGACTGGGTTGTAATCATGCATAGTGGGCAACTACTCTATAATGTCTATCCATACACAGCACAGTCATCTACAGTTAGCACTTGCATTGGACCATATGAATGAATCAGAGCCAAACATCAAGCCATGACCTCTAAGGTTCTTGGCCATTCCTTATGCTACCGTGAAAAACTGGACCTTCTTTGACTCCTTTTTCCACTGGGAACATATTTCCGTGTTTATTTTCAAAACTGAAAGTGCATTTTTGAAATAAAGGTTTTATTTGCTCATGGAATTCTGCAAGTTTTACACAGTTACGATGGAATGTCTTAGGATATAGAAATCTCCTTCGGTTCTTAATGGTGTCAGTTGTCTGCCCTCACGCCTTACCAGGAACAGCCCTAGGAAAGGTCCCCAGTACCCTTTAACTACTGCATGTAATCACATGTTTTCAGTCCTCACCCTGCTTAACTTCATAATACCATTTGACACTATTGACCCTTCCCTATATATCAAAAATCAGCCCTCTTTTGACTTAAGACATAGAACCTCTGCTATTTTCTCTAACTTCAGTCTCCTTTACTGCCTCCTCTGGCTCTGACCAACGTTTAGTCTTTGGTCACTCTCTAGGCTCTCTCCTTGGCTTTTTGATGTTGTGCTATACCTTATGTGGGTGATGCCATTTACTGTCAAGGCTTCAGTTATATATGTTAGTAATTTCCAAATCTGTATCTCCAACCTTGGCTTCTTTCCTGAACTCCAGACCTGTGTGCCCAATGGCCAACTGGACACCTCAAGTTCAACGTGTCCAAACAAATCTCATTGTTTATATTGTCCACCTCAATGAAAGTACCATCAGCTTAGATTTGTTCCCCCTTTTTTACCCCTCACCTCTGATCTGCATGTTCTGTTTCTCTTAATTGACTCTTTATCTGTACTCACTAGCTTTTCCCTAGTTGGAGCCTTTATTATACTTTGTCTGGACTATTTTAATAGCCTTTTGCATGGTTGGTCTCTCACTTCATACCATTCTCCATCTGTCTTTCAGAGTGAAAATGTCACAGCATGAAAACCTTCAGTTGATTTCTATTGCCTACAGGATAAAGTTCAGTTCCCTTAGTGAGCCTTTTGTACTTTGAACCTCATCTTTTGGTTTGCTATGTCTCCTCCCAAAAGCTTCAGTCATATGAAACTACTTCTAGATCCCAATGTGTATTATTGTTTTATGCCTTTACTTTGTTTTCTCTCTGCTTGGAAGGCTTCCCCTTCTCCACCCTTGACTACTTAGAAAAGGCTCAGGGCCAGACCTCCCATCTGAATATGAGATAAGAAAGGCGGGCCTCTGTAACAGCTCATCCCCATGGATGTCCCAGCAGACACTGTGCTGAGCAATCATCCTCTTTTTCATCTGGGCCCTGGAGAGCTGAGGCACTGTGACCCTAGATCTCTGTCAGAAGTTTCAGGGTAGGGACAACTTCTGTGGTGGTGGACTCTTCCAGATGTGTGCCAGTTCCGGGTGAGGTTTGGAGGCTGCCAAGTTCTCAGGCTGGATCTCCGTTGGCAAGCTCACAGCTTCTCCATGCCCTAGGTGCCAGCATTGTGAAGGTTTCTGCTGAGGGGTTCCAGTTTTCCACAGTTCCATAGACAGCTAGACCTACCCTTGTCCTTGGTCTGACTCAAAAGCAGATGGGTGAATAGGACTGTTCCCATTCCCAATGGCCCCTGGGATACCTTATGGCTAGCCCACAGGATCCATCCTGCAAGAGGCCTCTTTCTCTAAATAACTTATAAGATGGTCTCTCTCTCCTCAGCGTCTATTTCATCAGCCAATATTTAGTGACCAAGAACTTTACACCAAGCAGTCTACTAAATACTGAGGACACAGCAATATACAAAAAACAGGAACAAAAAAAAATCACTGTCTTTTTTGAGCTTACAGTCTGATGTGAGAGACAGACATTAAGTACAAAGACACACAAATATTTCCTTAATAATAGTTGGGAAGAAAACAGTGCAATGAAAGAAAAGTGCAGGGTTCTGTGAGAGAAGCTGAGTTTTTGTCAACCTGATTTGTTGGAGAAATGAAATCCCTCAAGTGAATACAAAACAATAGCTTTTCTCTTGAAGTTTTAAGTTTTTCTTCTCTAGTTGTATATTTCTCACACGTGCAATCTATTAACCTCTTGCCTGATAAAAAAAAACTGATAACTTTGAATGTTACAGCCATGCTTTGTACGTGTCCCCTATTTCAGTTTGTCTAATGTTTTCTCATGACTAAGTTCAGGTTATACATTTTTGGCACAATTATCATAGAAGTGATGCTTTGCACTTTTCATTGCATCCTTTCAGGAGCACATGATTTCAATGTATTCTATTACTGATCATGTTCACTCTGACCACTTGGTTAAGGTTTTCCACTCTGAGGTCACTCTTTTCCCCCTTGTCTTGTTATTTTGGGAACTCCTTTCTCACTTGGCATGGACTCCAACACCTTACACCAGGCTGCTCATCTATGGATGCCTTCATCACCCAGGAATGGACAACCTTCTCACCCCCTTCAGGCTCTGACACCCGATACTGGGCCACGCCCGTGTGTGGATGTCCTCCTCCCCCTACCTGGGTTCTGACACCCTGTGCCAAGCCTTTGCTCCTCACAGACGTGCTCTCTTACCCTGCTTTGGCTCTGCCTCTGCTTCATGGAGGCCCTTGTCATTCACTTGGGTTCCAGCACCCTATGGCAGGTGTTCCATGTGGCAAGACACCCTCCATTTGGGCTCAGACATCCCATGCTAGGTTCTCCCCCTCCTCAGACACCTGCCCACACTGGTTAGGTTCTGAAACCGAACCTGCTTGGAGTCTGACTCCATACACATGCTGGGATTCTGCAGGGACGCCCTTCTCACAGGGACCTGGCTCTGACTCCTCACTCCAAGCTTCCTTGCCACGCACCTTACTCCATCCCTCTTAATGGCATGGGGACTAAACTGCTCAGAAGGAAAAGAAAAGGGAACAGAAGACAAAGAAGTAGAGCTCTACCCACTCTGGTACCACCAGAGTCTAACTGGTGGTCAACTCTCATCAAGATTACCTGGATTACTTAAAAAAGTACCACCTGCTTAAAGGGTGCATTTAAATGCTATCTCTTTTTGGGCATTTTCTTTTCATAAAAACATTATTGAAGTATAGTTGATTTACAGTGTTGTGTAATTTTCTGCTTTACAGCTAAGTGATTCAGTTACACACATATATATTCTTTTTCATATTCTTTTCCATTAGGGTTTATCACAGGATATTCAGTATAGTTGTCTGTGCTATATAGTAGGATATGGTTGTTTATCCATTCTATGTATAATAGTTTGCACCTGATAATCTCAAATTCCTAATCCATCCCTCCTTACCTCCCCTTGGCAACCACAAGCCTGTTCTCTATGTCTCTGAATCTGTTCCTGTTTTGTAAATATGTTCATTTATCTTATATTTTAGATTCCATATATAAGTGATATTGTGTTGTCTTTCTATTTTTGATTTACTTCACTTAGTGTGATAATCTCTAGTTCCATCTATGTTGCTGCAAATGGCATTCTTTTTACTGCTCAGTAGTATTCTGTTGCATATGTACCATATCTTTATCTACTCATCTGTCGATGGACACGTAGGTTGTTTCCACGCCTTGACTTTTGTAAATAGTGCTGCTGTGGACATAGGGTTGCATGTATCTTTTCTAATTAGAGTTTTGCCTGGGTAAGTAGGCCTGAGAATGTGATTGCTGGATCATATGGCAAATCTACTTTCAGCTTTTTGAGGAACCTCCACACTGTTCTCCATACTGGCTACACCGATTTACATTCTCATCAACAGTGTAGCAGGGTTCTTTTTTCTCCACACCCTCTCCAGAATTTGTTATTTGTAGATTTTTAAATGATGTCCATTCTCACCGGTGTGAGGTAGTACTTCACTGTAGTTTTGATTTGCATTATGAAGTATTTTCTAATCAATTCATCCAACTATCAGTGATCGTCCCCCTTATTGAGAAGCTTTGAGACTCCCAGGACATTTATTCAACAAACATTTATTGCATGCCAACTCTAGTGGCAAGCACTGTATGCTGAAGGATGCCGAAGATAATGTGGCAAGTGAGACTCCAGCCCCAGTGGAGCTTACAGTGTAGTTAGAAATCTAGGCAAATGAACAGGGAATAATAAAGTGTGCCAAATGTGCAGGAAAGAGAAATGCATGATCTGTAGGTCATGAAGGTGTGGAGGAGAAATGAGGCTGAAGAGGTAGGTGAGGCCAAATCATGTAGGGTTTTTTTTTTTCAGCTTACATTGATTCACCATACACTGATGTAGAATTCACAGTGTGCCAGCCATGGTTCTGCACACTGAGAATACAGTCATACAAAACAGATAACACTCCACCCTCGTGTAGTGTATATTCTAGTGGGAGGAGAGATCTGATGAACAAACTGAATGATAGTTTTAAGTACTATGGATACAAATCAAGCAACGAAGGGGACAGGAAGTGCCAGTGCAGGGATGGAAATCAGCAGAAGGGGCAGGTTGGTTACCATTTTAAGTAAGGTGATTGGGGAGGGCCTCACCAAAAAGATGATATTTTTATTTCCTGCATTGGTATAAATGAAAGGAATGAGCCATGCCCACACAGAATGTGGCCATTTCAACCAGAGTGAAGAGCAGGCATAAAGGCCCCGAGGCAGAAGTGAGAGAGAAGGAGGCTACCATACTGGAATAGAGGAAGGAGGGGCAGTAGGTAGCCAGCACACTCAAGGCCTTGCAGGTGAACATAAAGGCTTTGGATTTTATCCTATTCTGAATAGAGGGTGAGGGTGGGATGATATGGGAGAATGGCATTGAAACACGTATGTTGTCATATGTGAAACGAATCACTAGTTCAGGGTCAATGCATGTTACAGGATGCTCGGGGCTGGCATGCGGGGATGACCCAGAGGGAGGATAAAGGGAGGAGGGAGGTGGGAGGGGGGTTCAGGAGGGGGAACTTATGTAAACCCGGGGCGAATTCATGTCAATGTATGGCAAAACCAACCAATATAATATTGTAAAATAATTTGCCTCCAATAAAAAATAAATTAATTACCAAAAAAAAATTAAATAAATTAAAAAAAAAGAAAGTCATTGTAGAGTTTAACGGTGGCAAGGTCTAACTTATGTCTTAGGAGAATCAGAACAGCTGCCGCATAGATAATGGACCAGGGAGGCCGAAAGCAAGGGTGGAGTCTGGAGAACTGGTTAGGAGTCTATTGCATCAATCCAGGTGAGAGGTGAAGTGCTTTCTGCTCTGGAAGTAATAGACCAGGTGGCTTGGAGAAAGAGCCAATAGGATTACTGAGTGATGGTATGGAGGATCAGGTGCTAGATAAGGCGGGGTAGGATCCAGGGATATCTCCAAGCCATGTAAAGGAGTTAGGGCTTTATCATGAAGAGAATGGAAATTCAGCAAAGAGATTTAAACAGAAAAGTAATATGAACTTTACGTTTTAACTTTTTTTCTCTCTTTTTGGCATCACCGAGAGGCATGTGGGATCTTCGTTCCCCAACCAGGGATGGAACCCTCACCCCTCACCCCATGCATTGGAAGTGCAGAGTCTTAACCACTGGACCACCAGAGAAGTCCCTGTACTTTACATTTTAAAAATGTCCCTCTAACCATTTGGTGGAAGATGCAATGGGTGGGGGGAAGGTCAATTTTGAATGCAGAGAGGGCAGTTTAAAGGGTTAGTCCAGCAGTCAAGGTGAGAGATGTGCCTGTTCTGGACTAGACTGGTGACAGGGAGATGAGGAAAAGCTGATGGATATAGTGTATATGATGGAAGTACAATTGACAGGACTAGCTGATGGGCTGGATGTTGGAGGGAAAAAGAAGAATCAAAAATGACCCAGGTTTTTGGCTTCAAGAACTGGGTAGTGCCAATAACTGAGACGGGAAATCTTGGAAGAGAAATAGGTTGAGGTGGAAGGTGGAAATTGAGAATTCTGTTAAGATATCCAAGTGGAGATGCTAAGTAGGCAATTGGATATATGTTTGTGAAGCTCAGAGGAGAGAGTTCCACCTCATGCGTGTTTCTGTCTGAGACTACCCTCAATCCCTAGTCACAATCTCCTATCCCTTTGTGCAGGGCTTCTCAGGTGGCTCAGTGGTAAAGAATCTGCCTGCCAAAGAAGACGCAAGAGACTCGAGTTCAGTCTCTGGGTCAGGAAGATTCCCTGAGGAGGAAATGGCACCCACTCCAGTATTCTTGTCTAGAAACTCCCACAGCCAGAGAAGCCTGGTGGGTTACAGTTCTTGGACTCACAAAGAGTCGGACACTACTGACTCCTAATCAACATGCTTTTTGGTTTCATCAAGACTTCAATTCTCATCCTCCATCTTCATTCTCAAAGTGCGGCAGCCACCTTCTAGATTCATTATTTTTCTCTCTAGGCCAAACCCAATGCTCTACTTTGTCAAACATTCCAGTTGAAGTTTTCTCTACCTTGTAACTTCTGTCATATCTGTTTTGCTAGTCTTCAATCCTGGACAAATACAGTCATGTTTCTTTTTTTTTTTCTGTTCCTAGTCCTAGTCTCTCTATGGGTTCATAACCTGGGGTCCAAAGGTGGGCTTCATGATCTCTCTGACTTGCACTATATATATATGCATTTATTTGACTAGACAACCCTTTGTATTTACATTTCCAGAAAGATTCAGGACCTTGAGAAAGTTTGAGAACTTTTACATTAAATGATACTGGCAAATAGTAAAAACAAGCAACAATAATTAGTCCCATCGTAAATTCCTGCTATGGGAACTCAGCTGGTCCCTTACTGTCACTTACTGACACTTTTTACTCTTTGCTGCTATTAAAAGTTCAGGTATTGAAGAAATATGAAGGGAAAACAGACTCACAAAATAATATTTGGGGTTGATTCTTTCACTTACAGATGCTTTTTAAGGCACAGTGGATATCCACCTAGGCAGAGCAGAACAGAAAGAACATGGAATGAGGAGGCCCAAGGCCTAGTTCCATCTCTGCCTAACACTACTAGTGTGTCTTTGGATAAATCACCTAACCATCTCTAAGCCTCGGTTTTCTCATCTGTAAATAGAGATGATAGTATCTCCCAAATGTTTTTAAGGATTAAAAATTGTAACCAGCATATGGGAAAGTGTTCTGTACCTACCCAAACTACAGACCCCCATGTTACAAAGGAGAAATCCTGAAATCTCAAAAGCATGGCATTTCTTTTTCTGAAACAAATTGAAAAGAAGGGTCAAAAGGGCAAAGGCCTGGAAACAATACAAAGTGGCCAGAGAATTCATAATGAGCAATTGATTCAACATGTTTTGCTATAAACACACTCCTGGAAATATTTTTAAAATCTTCAGTTGTAAATCTCCGGGCACCAAGCTGATCCAAACAAGGGAGAGTTGTCCTTGGGTGGGATGATGAAATCCAGGATGTCTTTTTGGCCCTCCTCACACATCCCCACCCCCACACTCCATTCCTGCACCCAGTGTCCCCTGCTGGCGAAGTCAGAAAGTATCTCACCCTGAAGCAATGTGGGAGCGTGGAACAGCCTGAAGGCAGAGAAGGGCTAAGAGAAGGCAAACCTGGAGAGTATTTTATCTTTTCTCTCTCTTTTAAACAACTTTATTGAGATTCACACCATACAATTCACTCAATTCAATGGCTACAATATATAGCCAATTCCCCCTCCCTTGGCCTCTTGGCCAAAAAGAAATCCTGTCTTCACCTGGCTCTCTCTCCCTCCCTGCCGATTTTCTTTCTACCAGGGAGCTTTACACTTTCTTAAGGAACTCTTGAAAGCCTGTAATTTTTCCAGACCCCAGTGAAGGAATGTTTCATAGTGTCATTCTAGTCACTGCGACAAGCAATGTGTAGGAAAAAAAATACCTTCTCAGCACATTGAAAATCCAGCTCAATATTTGCTTTCCAGTCTTCCTGCTCTGAACATCAGCCTTGGTGACAGCAAAGAGAGCTATAAGCCTTGAACATTTTAGTCAAACATTCTCTTCTGAGAATCATGAGTCATCAGGGTGGTTGGCTTAGCTAATAAATAAATATTGAAGCACTGACTTCTTGTTGAATCCTTAAAGTTAATAATTCTTCAAAAATAGATAATCCTCAGTAGTGTCAAATAGCAAATATCCTTGAAGTCATGATATAGGGCAGCAGTGCTCCATGCTGGGTGCACTCTGGAATCTATTGAGGGAGGGGATTATTAGAATCAACTAGGACCCAACCCCAGGGAGTATGATTAATTTGCTCAAAGAGTGAGGGATGAGACGGGTGGGCAGGGCATAAATATATTCTAAAAACTCTCCAGGTAAAACAGTCTAGCAGTTCCTTAAATGATTAAAATAAAGAGTTGCCATATGACCAGCAATTTCACTCTCAGGCATATACCCAAGAGTAATGAAAACATATATCCACACAAATACTTGTACATGAATGGTTTTTAGCAGCACTATTCATGAAAGCCAAAAAGTGAAAACCACTCAATGTCCATCAATGAATGAAGAGATAAAATGTGGTATGTCCATGCAATGGAATATTATTCAGCCTTAAAAAGGAAAGGAGGATGAATATATGCTACAATTTGAATGAACCTGGAAAACATTATACTAAGTGACAGAAGCCAGTCACAAAGGTCCAACTACTAAATGATTCCATTCATATGAAAGTCCAGTATAGGAAAATCTATAAAGACAGTGGGTAGATCAGTGGCTGCTTAGAGCTAGGGATGAAGAATGGAGGAATAGCAGGGCCCGTCCCTGGGATGCCTGGTGGGCTTCCGTCTATGGGGTCACACAGAGTCGGACACAACTGAAGTGACTTAGCAGCAGCAGCAGCTAATGAATATGGGATTCCCTTTTAAGGTGATGAAAATGTTCTAAAATTGACTGTGGGGAGGGTTGCACATATCTGTAAGTATATTATAATCATTGAATTGAGTGAATTGTATGGTGTGAATTATATCTCAATAAAGTTGTTTAAAAGAGAGAGAGAAGATAAAATACTCCCCAGGTGATTTTAATGTGCAGCTGAGGTTGAGAACCATGGATGTAGTTGAAGTAGCAAGCAATTGAAGTTAGACAGACCAGAACAAAATGACTGTGTCATTAGGTGACCCAGCTGTGGCTCTCTGAGCTTCATTTTCCTCATCTGGAGAATGAGGATAATAATTTCTGTCTCATAGGCTTGGAAGGAGGATTTAGTGTGGAAAACAAATGAAAGTACGTGTAGAGTCTGACACTTAGCAAGGCAGCACTTTATTAAAGGAAGCTATTGCCATCACTGTTTTTCTTTTCTGCCTGAAGGCTCAGAAGGACAGCAGTAGAAATATCAGTTCTCAGTTCTCGCTACACAAGCTGGGGGAAGGCGAGCGGAGGGGACCAAGCCAAATGCATTATCTGAACATAGATTCAATAAATGTCCTCTGTGTTGCTAATAATTTTTTTTGGCCTCATCACAAAGCCCACATTCTTCCCATGAGTAAGACTGCAGTGTCATTGTTCAAGAAGGAGATGAGTTCCTTCTTTTTTGCCTTTAGAGCTAATGGAAGACCAACACAGGTACATAGTAAGATCTATCACCTTTCATAATTTATTTACTGTTTATCTATTGCAGGGGATTCCCAGGTGGTCCAGTGGTTAGGACTCCATGCATCCACTGCAGGGGGCCCAGGTTCGATTCCTGGTCAGGGAACTAAGACTGGCCAAAAACAACAACAAACAAACATCTATCACTGTAATATGCCTCTCAGATTCCCTCACTTATATCCATTCCCACTGTCATTAACCTAGACAGGCCTCTAATACCTCTCCCCTAATGACAGCAACATGCTCCTTAACTGTTTCTAACTCTTTCCTCTCCCACTCCTTCTCCACACCACAGTTAGAGTGATCTTGGTGAAGTGCCATTCTGATGGAATCTCTTATTTAAAGACCTCTCAATGGCTTCAAGCCTTTCAAATAGTTCCTGCTGTATGACGGTTCTGTTAATAGGATCATCATCCACTTAACTGAGTTCAGTTCAACATATCTTTATTGACTGTCTCCTTTGTGGTAGGTTTTGCAATAACTAGTAAACAAGACAGAGTCCTTTCCCTATCAGAGGTTATCGTCTCGAAAAGGCAGGCAAACAAGCAATTTTGATGTAGGTGTAGGAGGCGGGCAAAGAAGAAGAGGCTAGGGGTTTCAGATGGAAGAAAGAAAACAAGAAAAGACATGAGAGAAACTTCAAAGCCATTGAATATTAAATGGATAGGTGTGATGACAGAATGGGGGAAACAAGTAGGCAGGGGCCAGGCTATGCTAAGAAGTTTGGACTCAATCTGATAGTGATAAGGAGCCCTTAGGAAACTTTTGGGTAGGGGGAGAAACAGGTTTATATTTGCATGTGTAAAAGATCACTCTGGCTGCATTGTAAAAGAAAGATTATAGTGGGTCAGGAGTGGAGATGGGGAAGCTATATGGAAACTAGACTATTTATGACTGTTCAATTACCCAAGATAGAAACTACTTAGTTTCAATTCTCCCTCTTCATCATAACCAATAATCACATCAGGTCCTGTCAGTTCTACCTCCAAAATTGACTTAATCACTCACCATTTATTGAATCCTTCTATGCATAAAATGTTGGGCTTGGTGAAAAAGAACCATTTCTCTCCTAAGAGAAGCTGACTGTCTTGTTGGGGGGGGGGGGTTAGACAGATATGTAAATAGATTAATGTGAAATAATGTTATAAGTACTCACTGGGTGCTGTCCATGCTGGAGGCAGGAAGAGGGAGGGAGAGAAAGAGTGAGAAAAACAAATAATTACCTCTGCCTGAGGGGAATGAGAGAGAAATCAGGGATCCACAAAGAGGAAGTATGAGTTATGTCCTGAAAGATGAGTAGACTTCTCTAGAGGGAGCAAGTTTGGGGAGAAGGTATTGCACACGATGGGAATAGTTCCTGCAAAGGCATGGAAATGTGAATGAATAGGGTTTGTTTGGGAGACAGAAAGAAGTTTGGGGTCATGGGGACTGGAACTTAGGTTATCAAAGGAGGCATAGAAATAGATAAGGTCAGAGAGGTAGGCCAAGTTGGAATATGAAAACCATTGTTTAAGACATTGATCCTGCAGAGTCATAATATAATTTTAAGCTGGAGAATGTGATATGATCAGATTTGTGGAGTCCCTATCTTAGGCCATATTCGTTTATCACCATCTCATCATTTGCCCTGATTTTGCCTGTTAGCGATATTGCTCTTTCCCATTCATATGATTGCATGGTCTAACAGGTCTCTCTGCCACAGAAATCCCCTCTAATTTATCCTCCACTCTGGCATCTTTCTAAACACCATTCCTGCCATTGTCCTGCTGTAGCCTGCCAGGGGCTCCCCATCGCTGCCAGGAAAAATCTTTAAATGCCCAGTATAGCATGCAAAACCCTTACATTTCAGCCTGTGCTTCTTTCCAGCCTCTTCTGTCACCCCTCCTTCCCATCCTTTTTTCCAGTCTGCCCCTTCAGCTAGCTTTATTAACATGAGGACTCCCCAGCCTGCCAGGCACATTCAGGGCTCCACACGCCTTCTCATTATCCTCCTTCAAAGTCTATCTGAAATGCCCTTACTGCAAACTTCTCCTTAGCTTTCAAAAATCAATC
This sequence comes from Moschus berezovskii, assembly GCF_049115385.1. Lineage (NCBI taxonomy): Eukaryota > Metazoa > Chordata > Mammalia > Artiodactyla > Moschidae > Moschus > Moschus berezovskii. The sequence goes on along the minus strand of NC_142488.1, from coordinate 125,442,118 downwards.
CACAAGGCAAATTCTTTTGACCTTCCCTCGACCCCCTACAGGGAGAACAAACCCCACTTCTATGTACTTTCACTCTAAGCATCTTTGCCACAAGCATTTTTGCCATAGAAGTAATTTGCTATAAGGTAATTTGGCCTGAAAGATTTAAAAAAAAAAAAAAACAACTGGTTGATAGTTTTCGGTTTGACAGTTTGGTTCCAACAAGTTGAAATGCATTCCCTCCCATTGGTGATGTTATTGATGGCTTTATAAAGCTGATGGATGATCGACGATGATTATCACCAAGAGTTGGTTTTTCATTTTGAAGCACACTATATTAGAGGAGAAAGAGGCCTAGGGCCTCAAAGTCACAGACTATAACCTGAATTTCCCACAGAACTTTGAAACATCTATCAAGGGACACGTGACAACATGCCAAGAACACACAACAGTGTAGATGCTTTCACAACACAATACAGAGTTCAGTTATGAATATGCATCTGAGCATTTGAAATTGATACCTGTCTTAATGAAGGAAGACATTTTAGCAAAAAAGAAAAAGTGCAATGCCAAGCGAGGAGAGGAATCAACAAGACAAAAAAAAAAAACAAACAAACAAGGGAAAAACATTATGAAGAAGACTTGGGAGATAAGTACTTAGGTACAACCCACAAAATAAAATTGATTGTTTTTGTATTATTGCTGAGAATTTACACTCATATACCTTGTATTTCTAATAGTCTTTTACATTTTGTTATTAATTTTTCATGCTTTGTTATGTTGTCCTTAATGCCCATCTTTTATTTTTCATTATTTTATCTTTTAGGGCAAAATTGTCTAGAGCCAATTAGTTGTGTGGTGAAAATGAGGTCTTTTAATTTTGCTATTCATTTTGCATGTTTCATTATGTTCTTCTTAATGTCCTGCTTTTATTTTTCACGATTTTATCTTTTATGGCAAAATTACCTTATGGCCAATTTGTCACGCAGTGAAACTGTTTGTGGTAAAAAAGCTTATGGCAAAGATGCTTATGGTGAAAATGCTGGATACACAAATCCTTTCCCTTCTCTGGGTTCCCCAGCATCTGGCTCATGCTGATATTAGAACATACATCATACTGCCTCATAATTATTGCCTGCAGGGCTATCTCCCAGGCTGGAATGTAACCCCCACCAGAGGATAAGGCCATATCACATTCCTCTTATAAACTCAGCTCACAGCACAGAGCCTTGCATATACATAGAAGCTCAGTTAAATGAAGTTAAATTAAGGTATTGATTTTCTTGTCCCTTTTTTCCCTGGAATAGTTATCCTCCCCAACCAAGCAACTATTTACCGTCAGATGAATATTGGTCTTTTCTGGGCCAGATTTCCATTCCTAGGTCACTGCAAACATTCTTTTTAGCCAGCTGGAGAGCCAAAGGCTTGCAGCTCAGACTTCTCTTGGGTTAGAGAACAAGAGTTTCAATTGCCATGCCATAGTGGCCAGAAGACTCAGGCATCTATCTGCCAGACTTAGCTTGTAATCAAGCAGCATGATAAAAAGGCTTAGGTCTGATATTTAATTGCCCATCCTTACTACCCACCCACCCACCACCAATTTACTACCACCAATTTTCAGGGCCTGAGCAAAGGACCAAAACACTTGTAGAGATATCCTGGGGGCATGGAATAATGTCTATGTTTCAGTTGGGATTTTTCTAAGGATAGCCATACAAATGTTCAAAAGAGGAACTGGTATGCAAAAGAGGAAACCAGAGAAAACCATGCCCATTGGTATAAGGGCTTCCTGGGGCTCCCTCTTAAACAATGAACCCCCAAACTCAGATTCACGGAAGAGCCAGAACCCCCAGAGATCCTTACATTTCTTGAAAGTGGACATTACCTGTCCATTTTCAAGGTCCAAGAAAAAGTTCAGATGAGCTTAAGCCCCTCCCTCCTTCACATCCCCCTTCCAAACTTTAAAGCTTACAGCAGCTGGTAGGAGCTTCAAACTAGTCAGTCTGGGGCATTCCCTGAGGCTTACAGCATGAGGAAAAGTATCTCAAGCCTCAGGAGTCAATTCCTGGAGGTCTTTTTGGGACACCTGGGAGTCTCTGATTACATAGCGGACCACAGAGATCACTGATACTGAAGCATATACATGGAACCGATCTTTGGGGAATAACCTGACCTTGGTTTAAAGCCAACCAGAAGATGTCTCCAATTATTGGTGTGAATAAAAGGGGGAAAAGTGACAGATTTTATTTTCTGGGGACCCAAAATCACTGCGGATGGTGACTGCAGCCATGAAATTAAAAGACACTTGCTCTTTTGAAAGAAGACTATAAAAAACTTAGAATATTAAAAGGCAGAGACATCTCTTTGCAGACAAAGGTCTGTATAGTCAAAGCTATAGTTTTTCCTGTGGTCATGTATGGGTGTAAGAGTTGGACCATAAAGAAAGTTGAGCACCGAAGAATTGATGCTTTTGAACTGTGGTGTTGGAGAAGACTCTTGAGAGTCCCTTGGACTGCAAGGCAATCAAACCAGTCCATCCTAAAGGAAATCAGTCCTGAATACTCATTGCAAGGACTGATGCTGAAGCTGAAACTCCAGTACTCTGGCCACCTAATGTGAAGAGCCAACTCATTGGAAAAGACCCTGGTGCTAGAAAAGATTGAAGGCAAGAAAAGAAGAGGGCGACAGAGGATGAGATGGTTAGATAGCTCACCAATTCAATGGACATGAGTTTGAGCAGACTCAAGGAGATAGTGAAGGACAGGGAGGCCCGACATGTTGCAGTCCATGGGGGTCACAAAGAGTCAGACACAACTGAGCAACTGAACAACAACAAATTGGTGTTTAAGGATTTGGAGACTCAATCTTGGGGTTTAGGGAATCAGAGTAAAAACCTTTACTTCCATTAGTTTTATTATTCATAAAACTATCCTAAGATTCATATGGAAAAAGGGAGGGGACACGGTAGGAGTTGTTTATGTGGGGTACATGTTAACTGATAGGTACAATGAAGGAAATGGGGACAAGGATTAAAGGAAAGGCCAAGGAGATGACTGCAGGGGTGTAGGTGGGCAATCACTTGAAGGTTTGCAGGGAGAATAGGAATTATTGCCTCATTAAGGGTAAATATTGGAGAAGGCAATGGCACCCCACTCCAGTACTCTTGCCTGGAAAATCCCATGGACGGAGGAGCCTGGTAGGCTGCAGTCCATGGGGTCGCTAAGAGTCGGACACGACTGAGCGACTTCACTTTCACTTTTCCTTTCATGCATTGGAGAAGGAAATGGCAACCCACTCCAAAGTTCTTGCCTGGAGAATCCCAGGGACAGGGGAGCCTGGTGGGCTGCCATCTATGGGGTCACACAGAGTCGGACACGACTGAAGTGACTTAGCAGCAGCAGCAGCTAAGGGTAAATATTTGAAAGATTGGGGAACCCAGTCTTTTCCCAGCCTAAGAATAAGACTGGGAAAGGTCTGGATCGGCTTTGAAATCTATTGGAGAGGAAATCCAGGCATGAGCAAGCACTCTTTCTTGATTGTATTCTTCTCCCTAGAGTCTTGGGGAACTTAATCTTAGGACTCAAGGCTCTTCAGTCCATATTTACAGTATGCATGCATGGGCCATCTCTTTATGGTAAACATTTCTCTTGAAAGTGAGTTTAGAGACAATTAGTTCGCTCATAAACAAAAACAGAAAACAAAACAAATGAACAAAAAAAAATCACCTTAGTACTGCTGAGGATGAAGGAAGATGGGGGAAGAAAACGTATTTCCCATTCTACCTACTATAAATAAAAAAGACCAATAGGAAATGGCAGAGTTAGAATTTTCTGAAGAGTGAATACCTATCTGCCATACTGATTCCGTGACTGTAATTTCATAAAATATTTATTGAGCACCTATAATATACTAGAGGTTAAGAAGTCTTAGGCAAGGCCCTACCTTCAAGGAGCTCACAGTTTATGGGAGAAAACTCATGAATGGGTTCTGTATGTACAATGACAGGACCATTGAGTTTGTAAATGGGGTAGCCTGGGCCATAGACAGTAATGCCTGTAAGCACAGAAGTAGGTCTATTTACTGACAAAGGATGTGGCTGGGATCAGCTGCACTTCTGATCCTCCATTCAAAATCTACGTTTAGGTAGAAAAAGGGTGCAGCTCAGCTTTGCAATGGATTCAGGATACAGCTGCTAAATCTAACTACAGTTCTTTTGGCACTGGTAACTGGGCTGTATTCTGCCTGGCGGCCAAAGACTGCCAAATCTTGATTTAAGACATTGACTTTCCAAAGAAAAATAGCTATAATGAAAATAGCTTATGTCTTACATAAACTCTTAGCAATATAACAAACATATTACCTTTAAATAGGGCCCATAGTATTTTGTTACATATGAACTGTCACTCTGATTCAAAAGTTATTTCTGTCTTTTGTTTCCACGAGCTTTATGATTTTAATAGCACCTATTTGACTCTACCCAATGATGATTTTAAAACTTGTCCCAAAGTACCCTCCTCAACATTTTAATTCTTTGCCTTCATGATCTTAAGTCACAACTTTCCTGAGCTTTAGTTTCATCAACAAATTGGGGACAATGATGTTCAAAGCACTAGATAGTTGTCAGGTTCAAATGAGATAAATATATGTGAAAGCAGGAGCTTATCTGGAAAACTGTCCCGATTTTTTTAAATTGGAGGATAGTTGCTTTACAATGTTGTGTTGGCTTCTGCCATTCAACATCGTGACTCAGCCATATGTATACATATATCCCCTCCCTCCTGATCCTCCATCCAGCCCACGTCAGACTACCCCTCTAGGTTGTCACAGAGCGCCAGGCTAAGCCCCCTGTGTTATACAGCAGCTTCCCACTAGCTATCTGTTTTACATATGATTATATATCTCAATGCTACTCTCTCAATTTGTCCCATTCTCTCCTTTCCCCATTGGGTCCACAAGTCCTTTCTCTATGTCTCCATCTGTATTCCTGCCCTGCAAATAGGCTCATTGTATGTACTATTTTTCTAGATTGCTGGTACATATATATAATGGAATACTATTCAATCATCAAAAGGAATGCATTTGAGTCAGTTCTAGTGAGGTGGATGAATCTAGACCCTGTTATACAGAGTGAAGTAAGTCAGAAAAGCAAATACTGTATATTAATGCATATATATGGAATCTAGAAAAACTGTCCGTTTTGAATCTGAATGAGAAATCTTATATCCTTGGATCTTGACTTCAAGCCGTTATGTCCTGAAGGATAAATCTTCTCCCTGGATAAGAAAATGAAAAGGGCAGAAAAGTTGGTGACATAAAGGCGGCCTGACTGTGACAGAGTGCCCTGCTGATATTGGTCATCAGGCATTTGCCCTATTCCAGCCTCTCCTCTCTCTGTTGTTCATTTAGTTAAAAATGTTGGCCTTGCTGGATGAGGGATGCTACTCCTTCAGTGGAAAAAAAAGGGGGAGGGCCCTGAAGTCACGAGAGCCTTTCTTTAAAAAACAACAACGGGCTTTTGGACTTGAAGGACAGCATCTGGTATGACCTCTATGGGGTATTTAGAGCCCAACTAAAGACTGATAATTGATGGCAATAAACAATAAAAATATCTTCTGTATGTTATGACACAGGTATATAAATCTGTCAATTATTACAATTTTTAAAAATCCAGTTCATAATATATTTGGATATACAGAACTGTCCAACTCGAAGAAAACATTGTGGCTTTTAAAAAAGGTGAGATTAAAACAACTATTCAGTTCAACAATTTAAAAATATTGAGTAAAGCAGTGAATTAAAAGTGATTGGCAAAAGCCTTTGTTTTATCTAAAACACAGTGATAATTGTGTTGGATTTTCTTAACTCATTATTTCAGAATTTAATTATAATGCATAATACTGTCTGGAATCTCCTATACATGGACAATTCCCAGCCAACAGATTTGCAGCTGGGCCACTTTCTACATATGGGATGTCATTATTCTTTTTTACCCATTATTCTGAATTTCTAATTTATTTATAAGTTATTCAATTGATTAAATATTACATTTTAGGATATAGCTCAGTTTTTTCCCACATATGCCAGAATGCTGACTAAGAACACAGGTGGACATTTAACTTGCTTAAACGTGTACTGCAATACACATTATCATTTTGATAAAAAGTAATGACTTTTTATCAAAAGTTTAAAAAAACGTTATGAAAAAGATTTACAAGTTAGCAAATAACAAGCAGAGATACACCAAATAATTCAAGAAACCAACCTCAGTAATACAGATGTCTATTTTATTAAAAAAGTTACAAACATGTGGACTGCAGGGTCGTCTTACAAAATGACAAGAATGAAATCTATTGGAAAAATTTTACTTTTACAAATATTTATAGGTCATTGTTCAATGTTTGTACTTGTTATTCGAGATTTTTTCTTTCATTGATAAAGTTACAGTACATTAGATCCATGATAATAGGTTACATGATTTTATTTGCAGAGCCCTACTGCAGTGATTTGAACAACTCCTAAACAGATGCCATAGTAAAGACGAGACATATATTGCATTTAATTTATTATCCTAATAAGCAACTTGACATGCAATCTATTGAGGAAGCTAAAATAACTTTTGGTCCCTTTTCTTAAAATGTGCTGGAGAAATCACCTTTAAATCACTTTCCCCTGATTCCTGTGATCCTAAGTGAATTCAAGTTAAATTTGCTGCTGAGGTCAGTGACAGAGCAAGAGAGCGAGAGAACAAGAACTATCCATAGGAAAGAAACACTGTATTTTTTAAAAAAAATCCATCTGCAGAAAATTTAAATCATGAATTATTTGATTCCTTTAGAATTTCACAAAAGCTAATAAAAATGAACCACAATCACTTAACGTACTTTGAACTGAGCTTTTGGTTTTAAGTTTGGTATTAAAGTGCAAACTTAAATTAGGTATTCATTTCAAGCAGTTTATAAATAAGAAACTAAGTTTCAAATTGCCTCCACCCTTACAATCTCACCATAAAATTCAAAATCTAAGATCAAGAGTCCACTTTGAGGGAATTTGATCAGGAATCAAATGCAACACGATTTTAAAAAAGGAAAACAAAGTTTAATTAATTTCTACACAATAATTAATGGTCATAAATCACATGAATGTAGATATCACTTTATCTGAACATCACACACAATATAAATTTAAAATTGCCACACCCTTCCAAAAACCATCACTGCATATATTAGAGCTTTCCTTGACAAAGTTATTGAGCTATTATTATAGATCAAAAGTCTGGTTTTGGTTTTTTGTTTTATTTAGAAGCATGTTCAAATGACTAAAGCTGGGCTCCTAAAATCGAGAACTTTGGTGCAGTAGGTGAGCTGCAGTTACTAACTTCTGCAAATTAAAAGCACACAACTAAAACCAAGTAAAAACCCAAGGACAAAATACTGTCAAACTTACAAAATTTTAAAATCATTGCTAGAAAAGCGCTCATTGTCATGATGTTAGAACTGAATCACAAGATTACTCTTTATAAGTTTACTTTCTGTTTCTATACCTGTGTTACTGTTAAATGTTCAAGTATTCAGACAAAATGTGCTGATTAGGTAAACAACATGGAAGGCAATGGCTATTAGAAGCACATTTGCAAAAAGAAGAAACAAAAACAAAGGAAAAAACCGCCCAAAGACTTGGCGCTATCCTCCCTCCTGTTACACAGATTTTTGTCTCTACTACAAACATGCTTCTCGAGAAATAACTAAAAAGCAATTGTGATAGTGCAAGAAAACTTTAACAAATATTGCTTTAAACTATTATTCAGAAAGACAAATATTAAGAACTACAAAGTGTATATGATTTTATTTGAATTTCATTTTACATGTGCAGAAGTCTACTAGATGTCACTTACAAGCCTGACAGGCGAAGCTGAGCTATCTCTGTTTAGGTATACAATTAATTTACCATGGATACAATATCCCTTTTCAAAGGCATTGCTAAGTAGGTCATAACTAAATTTAGAACTTCACAGAAAGGAAAATGTTACTGCTGCAATTTGATGCTGTAAATGAGATTAACACATGTGAAAACCTAATGGAATCAAATGCTTAACTCTTTAACTAAATGCGCTACAGTCAATTTCAAATATCAACCGTAAGTTTCAGAACATGTTAACACAAAAACATATCACAAACTGCACTTGAAGAAAAGGGATAGTCCATCCACACGGTTAAAATGTGATCTTTAGTTTCTTTTTACAACACTGCCACACGTAAACAAAGTCTGAAAGTATTAACCAATCACTTAAAAGAGAAAGATTTTACAAATAGAATGAAGCACTGGTGCGAGGTAATATACAGAAGTAACCATTTGTTTAAGGCTCAATTTTTTTCTCCATTATAACTTTCTTTTAAAAGGCATTGAGTAGGTAATACTGAGTTTGAGTATTTAATAAATACAAGTTGAGAAACTGATTAAAGAAATCAATTAAAATATTAAAAATTAATTCTTGCATATTAGCCATCATTAAGAACTTAGAAAGCTACAAAAGGACTGATTGATAAAGAACAGATTTTAAACATATGGTAAACGTGCTAAGCATTCCTGTTTAAGGTCAATGGATCTTGAAGGCCAAAGACCTTATGCACTTAATTAGATGTATGGCAACATGCTGTAATAGAGACAGGTTTACCAAGGCTCAGTTCTGCAACCCAGGTTGTAAAGTTCTCCAAAGCAGCATCTGTGCAAATTTCCTCTGAGTTTTATCTGCAATTAAGATAAAAATATCATAAAAACGCAGAAATATAGATTACAGTTTAAAATGAGAACACTGACAACAGATCTCTATACACATGCAAGTGGTACCAAAATCATAAAGTGAAATTTCACTGTGTTCCTCATAAATTTAAGTAAAAATAATCTTCTGTAGTTCAAGAGTCAGCAAATTATAGCAACACTATAATGATGCATTGGATAAAATACATACTTCATTGTATAAACTATACAATATTTAAATTCTTTACATGTTTAAAAGATCTTAATAGTATAAAAGTGGCAAATGTTACTTCTACTTTGATCGCTTCATATTTTTAATGGGAAATAGTATTAAATGTATAGTGATTATGAAATAACTTGATAATATGCAAAACTTCAAAAAAATTTTTGCATTAAAAGAAGCTATTAATCAGGACATTGGTCATTTAAGCTTAGGAAAGTCCAGTTTCCTCATCATGAAAATAAGGATAAAATTCTTTCCTGACAGGGTTGTGGTAATAAATATCACATAAGGCACTATGTGAAAGCACTTTATATGTCAAACATCAGGTAATTTTTTCATTTCTCAGCTTTGTTTAAATTTCTAGAGGACCAGGATTATGTCTTTGATATCCAAATTAAAGACCTTTATATTTTTATTTTTAGACCCATTTGAATTTTTATACCTATTTGAACATTATTTCATTCTATATGTAATTCATTGTGAGGATTTTTCAGTAATTCAAGCTGGACTTCCCTCAATTAATATGAATTACTAAGCTGACTATAAATTTTAATCTACACTTTTCAAAATAGCAATTATAAAGTGTTGGGGATTTTCGAATATGAATATATCTCAAATAGGGAAGACTTAGATGATTTAATAATTCAGGTATTCTCTGAAATCAAATTGAGGAAGTAGTAATTATTTCTAGCCAAAATAAACACTAAGACTACAAATCAGCTTATTAACCATAATCTACATTAAATAAAAGGTGATATATGTGATATTTCTCACTCTCTAAAAACCTAGTTAACATTTGGTCTATCCACATTCCATAGGATGAGAATACTCCAGTGAAATCAAGAGACACAAATAAATCCCAGGTCAGATTCAACAATATTAATATAAGGCATACTATTAAAGTATTAATACCTACTACTTTTCAAGAAAGTACTCCATTTTAATGCTCTGCAGTAATAAATCCTGAGGCAAAAGCATGCATTAAGCGAAAAACGACAGTCCTTCTAAGACTAGAAGTACACAGAATGCAAATGTTACTGCTCCATACTGTGAACACAAAATTTCCAGTGTACTAAAACTCTCATTCATTTAAAAAACATTCCAGAAGCTTTGAAGGCACCTGGTCAAAGTCATACTTTTTAACTCTCAGGATATCACATCTAGACACACTGCAGAAGTATAACTTGCTGCTTGTGAGATAGAACACAAGTGATCCTTGTCCTCACTCTCAACTTTCCAGCCAGATACCCAACAAATCTGAACTCTGGAAGCTTCTGCTCAAATTCTTGCTTAACTGGTTTCACTTTTCCACTTTTTTCTAATTAGATTTTGTTATGAAAGAGAGAGAGGAAAGAAAAAAAAAGAAATCCCAAACAGTCCAAACCTTTTGCTCAGCAAATTATGAAATAGGGTCTCCCAAGTGGTGTAAATTGGTACACGAGAATACCAAACATAGAACTGAAAGAACAAAGATCATTATTTATGTCAGCATGAAGAAAAAGGGAGACTCTTGATTCAAGACCAACACATCATTTCACGTGGCAGCAGAATGCCTGGGATATTAACAAAGGCTCCTGAAAGGCTTAGCAGTTTATGAATGTCTTTTTAGCTTAGCTGGATTTAGCATTTCTAAATACAGTGGTATTTACTACCATTCTTTTTAGCAAAAATAAATGTGCAATCATAATCAATTTTATTTTTTTCCAGTTATATATATATGATATTCTGGGGACTTAACCAAAAGAACTTTTTAAAAACTAAATTTTGCTTCACATTTTTTACTTGGTATGTTCATATCCAATTTAAATATTAGTTATATTAACAAAGCACTAGGCTAGAATTCTGTTGAAAGTTAATATTTCTGTCAAATATCTTGTTTGTGTCTCCACTGTTAACTTGCGTTAACACTGATGAAGCTTGTTGGAGGGTGAAGTGAGAGAACTAGGGTCAAACTCAGAGAGCAGAAGCTGAACCTATGGCATAGAATCTGCAAATGGTAGGGGACCTGTGCTTCAAGGAGAACATGCACCCTAAAAGTGTACAGTAAACCCAGGGTAGAAAGAAAAAACTATTTTTCTTACATCCTAGACCTAAAATCTCTAAGTTCAAATTAATATGATGAATTCAATTCTGAGATTTCAAATAATATGACCATGCCCACTGATAATAAGCAGCAGTGTGAGCCCAGTGATCTGATCCCAGGTGCTAACTTTGAATTAAACAGGTAGGAGACTGTTCCCTTCAACCCTAAATTGCTTTTTCTGAATCTGATATTCCTAAGACTGTGGCTAATCAAAGGAATTTGGGAGTATGTTTTTAGTAGGATAAATTTTTCCAACAGCTGACAGGATTTAAGTTCTTCTTGGTGATAGTATCTTCTGGATTTTAGAATTCTACTGTGAAGTAATCCCACAAGGAGAATCTTTCCTGAAGTATGGCTAGAATACTTCCTAAGTGGCAATTCTCCAACTCCATGATGCAATTTTTGTTAATTCTACTGATGGTTCATTCTAAGCTAGAGGTAAAAGAGTAAAAGTGAATGGCTCGAATGCATTTCATTCTGCAATAAAAGCCTAATCTTGAGGCTAAAAGGAAACGATTAAAGTAGGAACAGACATACAGTCATTCTAGTCACCAGACACCTCCACATCTAGAACAGGTCTAACTAGGCACCTATCCACTCTGAACACTCCCAAAGCATGAGCCCTGCAGGGGTCAGTGAAGGTCTGGGAGAAGTAGAGGGCAGAAAGGATGAGGCAACTCTCTTCTCTCCTTTACCCCAGGTCCATTGCAGGTCTATAGGGTACACACTGCCCCAAGGCGTGCTTCCTCCTCCGTTCAGGGCTGCTGTGTCACAGGCTCCATTTTGGCTCATTATGTGAGCTGGATGACAAACAAGCATTTAAATAAGCTTAGGTATTTTCTCTAAAGTGTGGCGGGGGTGTGGGAAGGAAGTATCTATCTAAAACTCTAACTTCAGAAACAGAATTCCACCCTGGTGTTTTACTGATATGATTAATATTTAACTTGGACATGAAAATGCCAGCATTTTAAGTATACAATGTGATTTAATTTTCATGATGTCCCCCTCACATCTGCTAAATCCCCAGCACGTCATATCTAATTAAAAGGTGGAAAAAAGATTTGAAACAATTCTGATTCCACACACTTATTTATTTTAAACAACTGGAAATGTTAATTGATTTCACTGTGTTTAGAAATAGTAAGGCCAGCTAGACTAAAATGACATTCATAGATGGTTCAGCCTTTGTTAACATCCCGGGCATTCTGCTGCCACGTGAAATGATGTGCTAGTCTTGAATCAAGAATCTCCCTTTTTCTTCTGGCTGACATATATAATGAACTGAGGCTGACATAAATAATGATCTTTGTTCTTTCAGTTTGATTCCTGGTGTTTGGTACTCTTATGCACCACTTACTCTCGTTGGGAGAAACTGTTCATAATACACAGAGAAAAATACAATAAAATCCTGCAGGAGACCCTCTAACTGTAGTAAAGAACACCTTTTTATATTCCTGTTTTTTTTTTTAAAGAAAAACAGTAACTTCTGTCAATACTGGGCTGAGATATAGGGATCCTTGAAAAAATAATCTTAAAAACAACCCTACATGCCCAAAGAGTTTTACCAAAAGCTCACATTTTAGGAATAACTTTACTTCCCACTTTTCAGGGAATTAACAGAATATTTTTAGGATATTTTTTTGCTTCTTTTTGGCATTCCTTCTGTTTTGAAACCACCTCTACCCTTCCCCCATTTACTCAAATCCTACCCATTCTTCAAGGCCTAACTCAAATGCTACTGCTCCCCAGTTCCTCTAAATCAGTGCTTCTTAGCCAGGGGCAATTTTGCCCTTCAGGAGATACTTGGCGATGTCTGGAAATATTTCTGTTCATCACAACAGAGGGATGGAGGAAATACTCCTGGCATCTGATAGGTAGAGGCCAAGGATGCTGCTAAACATTCTGCAATGCACAGAATGCAATGCTTCCTACAACAAAGAGCCCTGAATGTTGAGAAACCTGTTCTAACTTTGGTCTCTTCTTTCCCTGAACCCCCACAGCACTGTGATTTACTTCTGTTATAGTATTATGAGATTGTTAAGAAAACATTAATCATTCTCAACAGCAGTATATCACAACAGCCAAATGTCAACTCTTTACATTAATAGAAAGGAGCTATGATATAGTTAACAAAATCAAGATAAGGCTGCAACACTGTATCACAGTAATGAAGTCCTTCAAAGCACTCGATGGCAGGCTCCTCAGGTCAGTAAGGAAACCAGCCACGAAAGTAGCACGTAAGGAATCTGGCACTGCTTCCAAACTTACACTAAGATTACTGCCAATGGGAGGGTGAAAGGTAAGGAAACCATCCTGGGAGACATGCAGATAAACAGGTGTTGGGCAAGAGACTGGTGACTCCAATTGAAGGGTGATAAGAAATAAATGTGAGGTATTACCAGAAGTAATTCTTAGAGCATTAATAAACTTTCCCTTTCAATTAAAGAGAAAACTATTTGCAACAATCAAAGTCCTTCTGACTTATCTGAGTCTTACTATCTCTAATGTGGACAAGGTTCTCTTCTAAATATTAAGGACAAACATTTCTCAAATCACCTTTACTTGTCAAAGTTTTATCTTCAATCTAGATCTGGGACTGATGGCCCTCAGAGCTCTGTGACTCAAGCTACAGGACTCAGAATCCAACACCTATTTTTTAAAAATAGTAAGCAAGAACCACCACAAACTTTATGGACCTCTGATTACAGATACCTAACCACATCAGTTCAATCATATTTGATAGCAAAAAACTCCACTGCATATAGTGTGTTTTGTTCTAGAAGATCTTGGTCAGGGGATACCGTATAACATTTTCAGAAATCCAGCTGATTAGATATTTTACTTCAAGGCTCACACCTTTAATTGTGTATTCTGCTTATAAAAAACAAACAAAAACTACCCAGGCAACTTAACCCAATATTATAAAAGAAGCAATTATTGATACTATTATTTCCTGATTTTAGTACTTTAGTTAACATAGCTTGCTTGAAAATTAATCATTCCTATTTAATCATTCCTGTAGGTAATCAAACAGATTAAAAGTAATTTGGATCACAAAAGCTGCAAAATGAAATAAACTCAGAAATAACTCAGAATAAGAAAGCTTTAAAAATAGCTTTATACATCATTCATTTGCCAACTTGACTAAGACGGTGGCCCTCCACATGTATGAAATCCATTTTATTGTTTCCTTCCAATATCTGTCTGCAATAATTATGGGGGGAAAATTGGGAATGTTTTGCAGCAGCTGGTTAATTTTGTATAAAGATGATAAAACTAAAATGCATACAACATGTTATCTGCCTGGTTAAAAATGTCAGGGAAGTAGAGCATAATGGTAAAGATGCAACACCACACACAACTTGTTCGAACTTGAAGCTGGCTTGAGATTTAAGAAGAGACACTGTGGAAACAAGAACACTGGACTCCATCACCTACATACTGCATCAAAAAACTATATTGCAAGTATGATGCTATCAACAAAACATACACTGGGCTACAGTCTGCAGAGTGATGCTATACGATAACAGATGGAGCTAGGTATAAGACAACAAATGTGTTTTCATCACATTCTGGTATGCTCAAAAGTTGATGAGTAAAAGCATTTTGAATAAAGCACTGTTGTCATCCTTCATTTTCAGAGATGACACTAGCTGACAGGAAATCTTGTCTGAAAAGATAAATTAGGGACCGTTAGTCTTTTCTCCAGGGAGCACATATAAAGCCAGACCTTTGATTAGGAATCATTTGTGCGATCTGAAATGGCTGATGCCATTTGCAACACTGTCTCTTAGACTTGAGGTCAGTCTTGGCTCAAAACAATCAATTCCACTCCTGATATTGTCCGGCTAGTCTGGCATTTTCTTCAGTTTCTCAGTCATCCAGGATATTGGTTGTCTTATTTTATTATCTAGGTATTACTGTCTAAGTGAGACTATCTTCCCAATTACAATCTAGATTAAAAGATCATGATAAAAAATAAAAGATCGTGATATGAATAAAGTTATCTTATTTTAAATGATTGGTAAGTTTGACAGAACCTTACTTTTCAAAAAATGCATTAATTTAAAAAACACCTTTATTAAGTTATTTAGCCCGATGAGAGGTTTGAAGATTTTGCCATTGTTCTTATTAACTCCATTATTTATTAAGCTGAATATAAATGATTCCTGGGCTTTGCAATGTCCATTCTAAACACACTGCAGATGATTTCACCAGTTTCTCATCTGGACCATATTATTCATAATGAGTCAAGGTGCACTGTGGCACTATAGTTTGTTATTATCAGAGGTCACTTAAGTTCCTCCAATGTAACATACATATGAACTTGATTAAATAATTGTTCTGCTAAATCTAGCACTTGGGTGATTAGTAAATTGATGATTTCAATTAAAGCAGCTCTCTAGCTCGTGATAGAAAGCACAGAAAACACAAAACTAATCATCTTCTCAAGTTATTACTAGATGTTCTCCCATGCACTTTGAATGCTAAATCACCCAAACAGGGAAAATTATCCTTTAACTCACCCCACACCAAAGGAATGTTACAGATCAGAAAGAGAACAGTACACTCACTTTAAAAAACGAATCTTGGTATTAGGAGTACAGACAATTTCTTAACTTCATTTTACTGACCTGTCTCTTTTTCAATTATCTATATTGAATGTTGATTATTTTGTGCTAACGGAAACTTATTTTTTTAAATAAAGAAATTTAAGGTAGCATGTGTATTAATATTCAGCTTTTTGTTATACTTGATCAAAAACATAAGGTTCCATCAACAACTAACCTGCTCGGTATGGCCATGATTGAGGTTATCTTTTTATTTTTTACTGGACAACGCAAGTTGTACAACATTGATCTTGCTTCTCGGGTAGGGAAGAATAGTTCATTTGCCTGACGATCTCAGCAAAAAGTTCATCCACCATTGATTTACTTTTTGCTGATGTCTCCATGAAAGGACAGCCCCATTCTTGAGCCAGAGCTCTGCCTTCTGAAGACATAACCTCTCTTTCTGGTTCCAGATCCACTTTATTTCCTACTAGGATCAGTGGGACTTTTTCATATCTCTTCACTCTGACAATCTGATCTCTCATTGGCTTGATATCCTATGTAAACAATCACAAAGAGAAAGAAAAAAATTATGCTGTTTGCATAACCATAAAAGAAATATTGCAATATCCCAAGAAGTCATCCCTCAGTGAGTAGAGAAAGCTGAATCCACAATAAAACCACACACCCAAATGGAGAAAATGTCACTTTCTCCGTTGAAGTAGGAATAGATAATTTCCACAGGCCCTGCTGGATTTGTCAAGAATATAAAATGCAGGTTGAACAATAACTTTAGGACTCATTTAGTCACTTCTTTCCCTCAGTCGACACTGATTTCAAAAGTAAATCCCCAAATATGAATCCAAAAGGGTGTTTGGCCATGTCCTTAAACCTGCCAGCTTGTCATCACTCCTGGTAACACCTGTTACCCCAGCACAGGACTGCACCATCTATGCATTCCCAGCCATTTAGCAAGAGCACTTGAGAGAAAGTGTTTTAGGTGGGAAGAAAAACACGGCTTTGTGCCTAGAAGACCAAACACACTTCAGTGT
Source organism: Moschus berezovskii (assembly GCF_049115385.1). Lineage (NCBI taxonomy): Eukaryota > Metazoa > Chordata > Mammalia > Artiodactyla > Moschidae > Moschus > Moschus berezovskii. The sequence continues at coordinate 125,425,477 of NC_142488.1, read as the reverse complement.
TTTGTTTTAAATGTAGTGGTATGCCTTGATCCTTAAAATACCCTTCAATATTAGAAATTATTGTACATTAGTGAGCAGCTCCTGGGAGGGACAATGCCGGGGAGGGGGGCAGATCTGGGCCGGAAGAAGTCAAATCTTCCTTTGCCTATGTTCGGGTATATTATGTGAATTTTCTCCTTCGTATATATTACTTTTTCTAAGTAATTACAACTAATTACAAAAGATAAGAGCCTTAGCAATTCTCTAGGAAGGTCAATTTTCGAGGGGTAGTATCAATTTAAGACAATGTAATAATTGTATAGTTACTGTAATTTACTAATACATTGCACTTCTTGAAATTTTTTCTAACTAACTTGAAAAGTTTGACTTAAATATAACACATGTGCTTAATCTGAACAGTTGCGGCACACAGTATTTACATGCAGGGTGAAGGAAAAAGAAGGGACTGAAAATTTACAAAAACATACAGTTGATAGTTGCAACAATTTTGTTGGATCACGTATCAATTCAGTCTTCTTGGTTAAGCTTCTTTCCCCTGTGTCCTTACAGAAACAAGTTCAGTTGAGAATCCAAATTGATGGCATTTGGGCTTAAAAGAGTTTAAGTCTCTATTGAAATAATGGCAGTTTTTCACTCCCTATGTATGTGTATAAAAGAAGTAGCTATAATGGATATCTTATGAAAAACCCTTCAAAAGACTGCCAGCCTGAAGAGAGTCAGCTAATAGAATGACAAATGTCCCAAGAATCCTGTAGAAAGAAAACGCCTGTCAAATAGCACCTTTAGCACATTGGTACTTTCTGGAGAAAAATGCTTTTGTAACAGTTGTGCTTTGGAATTTAAATCTGCATAAAATGAACTTTAGTCTGGTCACAGCAACTTTGATTAATTTACCCATTACTTATCCTTAAAAGAACAAAAAAACCCTGAAGTTGCTACATCAGGTCACTGGGAAAGTTCATTTCAAGATAAAATACTAAGAAAAGTGAAATTAGCACAATGGCTTGGCTAAAACACTTAGTCTCTTAAGTAAGCAACATTAAGTGCATACCTTTAAATGCAGAAAAAATATCCATTTCCTAAATCAATGAAGGTCAATATAATGGGTCAATACGAGGTTATTTATTTTCAAGGAATAAATAGCAACATTTATTGCATCTCTTAAAATAATGTTAAACCTCCAGTCTGTCTCCCAGTGAAGGACACGACAGATTTTTCCAGAGAAACTGGACCACCACCTAGCCGGGGGGTTAAAAATCTGCACTTGTTCAGTGTTCCCAGATCCACATATTTTCTATAAATATAGTCAATGTTATCAGAATCAATTTAGCTGAACTGAAAAAAAAAAGTCATTCTAGATTTTTGTTTGTTATTAATTTTAGATACTAGTCTTTTCAATTACTAACTTCCCTTCACATGATCCAAGTAAGTAGAATGCCTAGAAGGCAGGTCTTGAGTTCATCATCTTGCAGCCCTAAGATTTAGAAATCTGGTTGAGAGACTTGGGTGAGAACAGAAAGGGGGAGGGCGAAGCAGACGCAGAGGAATTTATCTGTGGAACAGAAAATCATCTCCAAATAATTTTCCTTACAAAGTGCTCTACTTGCCCGAGATTATCTTTTAAATGTTGTTTGCTTGAGTACCTTAACGAAGGCTTGTGGACTTTAACAAGCAACTTCAGAAGGCTACAGTCCAGGCTAAACATACACAAGCTGACATTTCTTTTTTCACTTCTCTTTCACTTAAAAATAACTTTAAGACATTTGTTGACGGTTGCGACTTTAGTCCTCTCTACAGAAACAACTGGATACTTTTCCGTGCCAGGAGTAACCTCAAAAATGCGCCATGTCTAACTTTCAAAAGCAAAACAGTCATTTATGCACGGTGCAAGCAAACCAGAAGTAAATGTAGGATTACCACACCCCCCTTCTTACAAATCATAGGACTTGGTTTGGTTACCTGAAAAGACTGCTGATTAACCAGACTGTAAACCAGGATGAAACCTTGGCCGTTTTTGATGTAGAGATCTCTCATGGAAGCAAACTGCTCAGTTCCTGCGGTGTCCAGAATTTCCAGCACGGAGGGGGAAGAGTCCACTTCGATCTCTTTGCGGTAGAAATCTTCAATGGTGGGGTCATATTTCTCAATGAAAGTCCCAGTGACAAACTGCACAGTCAGGGCGGACTTGCCAACCCCTCCGCTCCCTAACACCACTACCTTGTATTCCCTCATTGAGTCTCACCTTCACCAACTCCTACCAAAGGGAGGGAAAAATAACACCCCGCTCGCTGCGGCGCGGCTCGGAGAGGCGGAAGGTGGGCGGAAATCTGCGAACCCGGGAGGAGAGTGCGGAGGAGCCGAGGGCCCGACGGGGGAAGAAGAGGAAGTTAAAGGAGGGGGAGGGGAAAGAGCGAAGTGTCGGGGTGGGTGGGGATGGGATGGTAATGCCCTTCCTATAGGAACTGAAGCCCAGGCAGGGGGCGTGGGGAAGGGCGAGCCCTGAGCAGCCCGGAGGAGGGCGGGGGGAGGCGAGACGCGCCCCCCGAAGGGAAGGGAAGTCGGGGGGACGCCGCAGGGCCGACGGGGGCCCCCGCGGGCAGACAGGCGTCCAAGGAGCCCGCGGCCGGGGGCTGCCCCGCACCCCTCCTTCGCCCTTCACACAAAGGGGCCCAGGGACCCCGCTTCCTGCTCGCGCCGCCGAGCCGGCCCGGGCCTGTGGGCTCCGCTCCAGTCGCGGTCTCCCGGGCGGGTCTCTGGGCCGCGGCTCCCGCGGGTGTCGTCCGGCCTGTGAAGCGGGGGAGAGGGCGCGCGTTAGCAGCCTGACCCCCGCCCCAGCCCGGCAGCCCGGCCGGCCGCCACCGCCGCCGCTTACCCTGCCGTCCGCACCCGCCCGGCCGCCCGGGGAACTCTGTCACGCCAAGGCCATGGCGAGAGGCCGCTTCCTCGGTCTCACCGCCTCCCCTGCGCTGCCGCTCGCAGAGGGCAAAGGGGCGGGGGCCGTCCGGCGGCGGCGGCGGCCGCTGGGACTCCGGGCGAACCCACCTCTTTTTTTTCTCACCCCCCACCCCACCCCCCCAGCACACACCCGGAAGGGTTTCCCTGACACACTGGCTGAGGTGCCCCAGTTCCCCGAGACTGGACGGGATCACTTCCGGTGGGGAAAGTCCCACCTCTCCCGGGCGAGCCGGGTGGCGCTGGGGCCGCGCCCTGCTGGGCGAGACGGCGGGGACGGTTTCGGGTCGGGGCTGCGGCCTTGGCAAAGGGCCTCTCTCGGGGCCTCCGGAGTCTCCTTTTTCCGCTCGGCCGCCCGCAGCTGCTGTTTCTGCTGCTGATGCTGCGGACAGTCCCACTCCGACCTCGCGGAAGCCCCTCCGCGTCTCAGCGGCCCCCAGCCCGGCCTGAAGCCTCGGTCGGCTCGTGGCGGATCTCACGACCCGGAGCACAAGCCAAACATCCCCGGACTAGAAGCGGCAGGGAAAATAAAACAGCCAAGAAAGTGGATTCTCTTTGCTGGTCTTCCGTCCACTTGGTATTTTTGGAAGGAACGCGTGCAAACTAGCCTTCGACTTCACTAATGGTTCTGATTTCCTCTGTGGTGTGTTTTCTTTAGCCGTGCTGACAAATAATTGCACACACACACACACACACACACGGTACTTTATCACCTAGCAAATCTGCCTTGTCTCCACCAGCAAATGCCAGAGTCACTCCTTTCTTTTTTATCCCCAGGCTCAAAAAACAACAGGATTAGAAGTAGACTTTAAGGTACTCTAACTCAGTTTTGCCTCTTTTTTTGATTCCAACCGCTACGCAGCAGGGAAGCGTGGATTTTCAATTGTTTAGGCCAGCAGACTAACTCTTCGTTATCTTGTAAGGCACAGCAATTTGCATGACTGGCTCTCCCAAGTTAAAGTTTGTTTTAATGACCATCCTTCATAATCTTTGAAATTCAAATCAAAGGACTCTAAGGTTAAATACACTAAGTTTCCATTTTTAGATAAAATTGTTAGTTCTTTATCTTTCCCTCTGCTTTCTATTTGTAAACTTCGTGTCACATCCACAGAGCCCCGGGGTCAGAGCCTAGGTTATATTTTAGGCACGGCACTCCCTTTTTGACTCGGGCATGCACCCAGAAACCTGAAAGAGTAACTAGCCAGTGGAGTTAAAAATGACCTCAAATCCCCCTTGCAAGCCCTAATGGCCCAACTGTATAAAAAGAGATTACCAAGCCCCAATTGTTAGATATTAGAAAACAAGCAGATTAGTGTGAAGTCCTGATGTGTCTCTCCCTGAGTACTCCCCAATGTCACTTACAGTATCCAAAGGACAGTTCAGTTCAGTTTCTTCTCAGCCCAGCGCTGGTGTAATCTGTCCCGCGAAGTCTCCAGCTCTGGCTCCAGCTGGCCCGAGTCCCGCCTGATATCTGAGGCACTGCCCTCTGCTGGAAGAGGTTTGGTCTATGAATTATGAGTTTCCTCATAAGTCACTGCTTCTTTCACACGTGCTGTTGCCTGATTTGGAGCTCTGCTGCCCATCCATATCTGTTTCCAGACAGTCTGGGGTTGGGGGTGGGGGACCCACAGCCCTGCCCCAGCCCTGCTTGTGACAGGGGAATTCCTTTTCTGATCTCACAATCAGGGCTGAGTAATTGCCTCAAGTCTCTGCTGTTACTAAACTGTCAAAACAGGGTGCCCCTCTTGCTAAGGTGGCTTCACCTGTTGACAACTCTAAAATCTCTGAACTTGTTGGCTACAGTATTTTGTAGAGAATTGTTTGTTTCTCTACTTAATGAAACATACCCTCCCTTCAGGGCAGAGTCTGTTTGGGTCACTGTCATCGACTACAGAGTTGACAAATGTCACACAGCCTGAAGATCCTTCTAAACTTTCTTAGGAAGGGTATTCGTTACAGTGTTTAGGAAAGTAAACAATTGGAAGTAACTTAAATATCCTTCAATGCTGCTGCTGCTGCTGCTGCTGCTAAGTCGCTTCAGTCGTGTCCGACTCTGTGCGACCCCATAGACGGCAGCCGACCAGGCTCCGCCGTCCCTGGGATTCTCCAGGCAAGAACACTGGAGTGGGTTGCCATTTCCTTCTCCAATGTGTGAAAGTGAAAACTGAAAGTGAAGTTGCTCAGTCGTGTCCAACTAGTAGCGACCCCATGGACTGCAGCCTACCAGGCTCCTCTGTCCATGGGATTTTCTAGGCAAGAGTACTGGAGTGGCTTGCCATTGCCTTCTCCCAATATCCTTCAATAGATAATTTAAAAAATAATGTGTGTAAACACTCAAAAAATAGGATATTGTGAAGCTATTAAAAAGAGAAAAGTATATTTGTAAATGCTGATATGAAAAGATGGCCAAGATATATTGTAAGGATGAAGAAAAAGCAAGATACTGAACAAATACATGTGTGCTCAGTCGCTTCTGTTGTGTCTGACCCTTTTCGACCCTATGGACTTGTAGCCCACCAGGCTCCTCTGTCCATGGGATTCTATAGGCAAGAATACTGGAGTGGGTTGTCATGCCCTCCTCTAGGGGATCTTCCCAACCCAGGGATTGAACGTGCGTCTCCTTCACTTTCTGCATTGCAGGCAGATTCTTTACCACTGAGCCACCAGGGACAAATATGTAGTTGCCCCCATTTGTGTAAAATATGTGGGAGTGGTGCAACATATAGTTATATAGCCATTAAAACCTGAAAGTCATTAGTGAAGGATATTGTGAAAGGATTTTCATTTCCGTGTGTCATTTTAATTTTAAAACAGTAATCAGGTATTCTTGGGGGAAAAAAGGAATAAATATAATTTCATATTTTAAAGGAGAAAAAAGTTTGTTGATCATCCTTTCCTCAAAAGCAAACCAAAGCCAATATCCTAACTGTCTAGGGGTCAGTGGACAGGCCCGCCCCATTTAAACTCCCTCCTCCTGCTCTTCCTGTCCTCTCCAAACATCTCTATACTTAGAAAAGTATTTTCACATACATTATCTCATTAGACTCCAGTTGTTCACCAGTTTACTTTTACTAGGCAGTGAGACTATAAAGACCAGGGACAAGAGCACAGCCTGGCAGTTGAGAGCCAAGGGCTCCAAATTGAGGGGGCCGAGCATTTAAAATAGCAGTTCCCCCACTTCCTAGCTGTGGGACCTCAAGCAAGTGATTTCACCTGAGCCTCAAATGCCTTACCTCAAAAACGGACCTAATCATTAAATGTGAGACTATAATGAATTATTACATGCAAAATGCTTAGCACAGTCCCTTGCTCATTATGAAACTTCAATAAATGCTAGCTATTAGGTTTTTTTTCAAGATTTAATAAAATGTTTTTCTTAAAAAAAAAGTGAACATGGAGAAAACAAAACTTTACAAGTCCAAGTATCTCCAAATGGCACAAAAATAGTAATTCAGTTACTCTTTCCAAAGGTATTTATTGTTAAAGGCTTTTTCCGTTTCCTTTTGGGGCAAAATGTTTATATGCTAGTATAGCTATCAATCCATCTTCTATGTGTGTCCTTTTACTACTAAAGTAATCTTACTACACACACCATTCTGCACCTTGCTTTTTCCACTTACCATATCTTGGTGATTTTTCAATTTCAGAACCTATGGACCCACTTCAGTTTTTTTAAATGGCTGAACCATGAATTAGTTAACCAGTTTCCTATTAAACAATGCTGGTTGCTTCCAGTTCTTTGCACTGAACATCTTGCATGTGTTCTTGCCAGTTTAATGTTTAGGGTGAATTTCCAGTAGCTCGGTAATGGAAACAAAGTGTACTTGCCCTAAAATTCTTCTCATAAATATTACCAACTTGTCCTTCAAAGAGATCATAGTAATTCACATTTCCTGTGAATGCAGTGTGACCAACACAGAAACATATCTGTTTCTTTATAACCTTGCCCTTATTAATTGTAGTATTTTATAACTATTGTTACTTGCTTTAGGGTATTTTCCAGACTAACAAATGCAGGCTAGTGTTACAGAAGGAATTTGGGTGTCAAAGTCAGACAGTCCTAACATTGCCCTTTGCCAGCCAGATCTTGATTCCCTTATTTGTAAAGCTGGACATAATAGCAGTATCTAACTCATAGGGCTCCTCTGAAGAATAAATGAGTCAATCCATTAAAAGCTCTTAGCCTTCCAAACACTAACTGCTCAAGAAATGTAACTGCGCAAATAATAACTTTCCACTCCCAAGGCTCAAAGTCGGGAGGAGGGGTCACTTCTCCCAAGAGTGTGCCCTTGAGATTTAGAACTTTTGCTTTAATTCTGTATGAATCTCTACTCAAAGTAACTATTGCTGGGGCAATCATTTTCAAGAACACAGCCGATTTTTACCACAGCCAAGAAATCTTAGAGTATAAACTGTATGCAGTATATGTAAGTTACAGGTACATAATCTCATTTTTATGCAATTAGCTTGGCATAGGTTTAAAGTGCTAAACAGTTTGCTTCAGGCACTAGTTGTTCATTTCTCTTATTCCTCACTTTTAGTTTATACTTCCTTCTGTTGTGATTGCTGGAATCATTAACTCTTCTCGATAATTGAACCCTCTCACTTTCCAGGTCCTGGGGGGTCGGGGTGGGGTGGGGGTGGGGGGAAAGACCAAGCCACGTTCTATCCACCTTGCAGGCTCTTCTCTTTTGCTTGAAGTTGCCTTTGAGTTAAACTGCAGAAGGCTGAGTCGGTAGTGTCTTTGGTCTTTGCCCACAGAAATCTTCAGCAGAGCATTGCCTCTTCTTATTTCAGTGTTTTCGGGAGGCCTCTTGCTATCAGATTGTCCTGGGTTCTTTCCAGCCTCAAAGATTCCAATCTTCTTTTTAAAATCTTGCCTCCAGCTACACCACCTGTTAGCTTTGCATGTCAGTCCCCACCGGGTACACACATTTTATACCTTTGTTATCTTTTCCTCGTTATTAAAAATGCTTTGGTAAAACATTCTGAAAAAAAATTTAAAGGCCATCCCACTAGCCAAAGGAAAAAAATCACCATTATATTTTAATGCCATTCACATATTTTTTTCTCTGAGAGTGAAATAATACTTTTAAAATTAAGAATGGGGTCATATAATTTGGCAAGCTGCTGCTTTTACTTACCGAATCTTCATGTCTGTGTAAAGTATTAACAAGGCTCATGTACCCCTCATAGCCTGAGTATGTCTTTTCCCTCGTACCTTTAGCTTTCCAATTAGTATTTAATTACATTTAACCTTGCCCACCTGGAATCCTTCATCCACCCAATGGGATTTCACCGGAAGGACTGTTCACCACGTAGGCTGCTACCCCAGCCCAGCCACGCAAACACTCCTCTGGAGACACAAAACTCTTGTTTTCCAGATGTGACAGCTCAGAGAGCTAGTTCCTTGGAACTCAGAGACCTACTAAATAGGTATGTACCTAAAACAGATCTGAACTCCTTAATCATTTTCCCTCTCCATTTCTTTTTAACTTCAAAGGTAGCAGTTAGGAAAAAAGCCTTTTCTGATTCATCAAGTACCACATAAATGTAAGGAATTAGTTTTAATAATAACCAGGATCTTTTTATTGTTTATATCTGCATGTTTATTGAAATTTTTAATCTGGTGTTTAACCATACTCTTCATTTCCATGCATCTGAATCACCTGGAGGTGTTGTTACATTACAGATGGCTGGGACTCAGTCCCAGAGTTTCCAACTTCAGGGCAGGGCCAATCATTTGCACATCTAGATTGCTGGATGACGCGGCTGCTGCTGGTCCTAGGAGCACACTTTAAGCGCATTGTTCTAAAAAGTGGTAGAACTTCCCTGATCAAAATTCATTAATCTATTCACTCATTCACTCAACACACATTAGTTGAATTCCTACTCTATGCCAAGCCCTTTGCTAGATAGTGGGAATAAAAAGATGGATAAGACAGAGTCCCCTAAAGAGTTCATGGCCATTTGAGGAACACAGACAATGAAGTCAATATTTATGTTAAAGTGTGGCAAGAGCCATGATAGAGACATGGCCAGGATGCTCTGAAAGACTTCTGTAGGGCATCAGGGGAGGGTTTTGGGAGTCAGTGATTTCCTGTAGGCATCGAGGCCAGACAGGGTAGTAGGGGCCATACCCAGATAAAGAGAAGCCTTATGTAGTAAGCTGAGGGGTTTGATTTTTGCTCTGGAAGTTGTAGGAAGTCATGGAAGGTAGTTTTTCGAAGGTGCAGCAGTACTGCACTGAGCAAAAGTAGGGGATTCAGAATCCAGGCCTAAGTTCTAATATTGGCTGTACTACTTGTATGACCTGGGGCAAGTTACTTAACCTTCGTTGGCTTTCCCTTTCTTCATGTGTAAAGTGGAAAATAGCATTTACCTTATTTAGGTGTTGTGACGATTAAGTAAGAAAAAATTACCTAAATGCCTGGCATGTGTTTAATGAATGATGATTATTATCAGGTTTGAACTTTAGAAAGCTAAAGACATGCCTCCCAGATAATTATTCATTTCAAATGAATACCATTCATTTGAAACTACCAGGCTAGTTCAAATATCAACTAAGTATTATTCATATTTCGGAGAAGGCAATGGCAAGCCACTCCAGTACTCTTGCCTAGAAAATCCCATGGATGGAGGAGCCTGGTGGGCTGCAGTCCGTGGGGTCGCTAAGGGTCGGACACGACTGAGCGACTTCACTTTCCCTTTTCACTTTCACACATTGGAGAAGGAAATGGCAACCCACTCCAGTGTGCTTGCCTGGAGAATCCCAGGGACGGGGGAGCCTGGTGGGCTTCCGTCTATGGGGTCACACAGAGTCGGACACGACTGAAGTGACTTAGCAGCAGCAGCAGCAGCAGCAGCATTATTCATATTTATACATATTATATATTTATATTTAATATGTGTAAAATAAAAGACTTCTCAGCCATAAAAAATGAAGGAAATACTGACATTTGTGGCAACAGGTATAAGCCTAGAGGGCATTATACTAGGTGAAAAAGAAGTCAAATAGAGAAAGACAAATATGGTACAACCTCACCCATATGTAGAATCAAAAAAATAAAAACCTCACAGAAACAGAGTAAATTGGTGATTGCCAGGGGAAGTGTATGGGGGAAATGGGTGAAGGTGGTCAGTGTTCAAACTTTCAGTTATAGTATGAATACGTTCTAGAGTTGGAATGCACAGCCTTGCAACTATAGTTAACAATACTGTATTGTGTACTTGAAAGTTGCTAAGAGTAAATCTTAGATGTTCTCACCACACATGCACACAAACAAGGTAACTAAGTGAGGTGCAGATGCATTAACTGACCTTATTGTGGCCATCATTTCACAATATATACATATATGGATTGTCTCAGTGCACACGTTACCTTTACACAGTGTTCTGTGCTAATTATATCTCAATAAAGCTGGGGATAAAAAGTCATTTCCCCCTCCCTCATTTACTAGTTCATTTTTTTTTGCAAATGATAGTTTACAGTAGTTGCATGCGGGCTAAATTTCACCTGTATAGTATAAACCCTTAATGTGAACTTGAGGATTCTTCAATAGTTGAAAGTATGGTTATGAAAACATTGCAGATTTCAGGCCCATCTGACTCAGTTTCCAAGGGGAGTTTATCCCATATGTTCACAACTTACAGAAAGGGAAATTCAGACTTACTTGGGCCTCCATGTGCTTTCAGGAACTTCCCCAGCAGGTAACCAAAATTGAGACTAGAAAGAAATTGCCTAAACATTGAATTCTTAGTCATTTAAAAGAACTGGTGCCTGAATGCTTTAAAAGGCTGGTACTGTATAAATCCTGTTAATTTTTTTTTAGAAAAAATTTGGAGCGGCTAGTTGAATATGCAGAATTCCAGCACTAGGTGTCAGCAATAGATTAAATTAGAAACTCCCACTTTTTTTTTCTTTTATTTTCAAAGTTTTTATAACAATAAAAAATAAAATACATTTCCTGGATTTTAGAAAAGAAGACAGAATACACTTCCTTGCCGCTGTGACATCAGTGGAAAAGATGCCCCTGAGAGACTAACCATGGCTCCAGAAACTGTAAGTCTTAGTTTGACCTTCAAATTTGAATGGCATGGAACTCAATTTTGTGTCAACTGGAAAGCTGTGGGATTAAAGTGTTGAGGTAAGGGTGAGCCAGTTCCTAAATGTCTAAATAATGAATTACTTCACACACAGAAATCTAATTTTCAAGCTGACCACAGCTCTGGTGCCATTAACTCATTGAATGCTCTTCCCATGTGGACAAGATGAACAAAATTAACATAAAGCTTCGCTTTGAGCCCTGGGAGTTTGTCCCATCCTGTGTCGGGTCTGGTATGTAGAGAGATTTGAGAAACATTTGTGTGACAGTTCTTTCCTAAACTTTGTAATAACCTAAATAATAGTGTGTATATCTCTAATTCTCCTACACTTCCACCAGTGTCATGAAGCAAGTGTGTTTGAAACAAGTCTGACTACATCTTTCTGTTGATTTCAGCAATTCCCTATCAAGATAGACTGCAAATACGTATGTGTAGAATATAAGGTCGTCTATAATCTTGTCCCTGCTTATCTTCTGCATCTATTGAGATGATCATGTAGTCATGTTAATCAATTTGTTGGTGTGGTGCATCACACTGATTGATTTACAGACATTGAAAAATCCTTTCATCCCTGGGATAAATTCCACTTGATCATGAATGTATGATCCTTTTAATGTATTGTTGGATTCAGTTTGCTAGTATTTTGTTGAAGATTTTTGCATCTATGCTCATCTGTGATATTGGCCTGTAATTTTCTTGTATTATGCTGTCTTTGGTTTTGTTATCAGGGTGATGGTGGCCTCACAGAGTGAGTTCAAATGCATTCCTTCCTCTGCAACATTTTAGAATAGTTTCAGAAGGATAGGCATTAACTCTTCTCTAAATGTTTGGTAGAATTCGCCTGTGAAGCCATCTGGTCCTGGACCTTTGTTGGGAGTCTTTAATTTACTGATTTAATTTCACTACTGGTAATTGGTCTGTGCATATTTTCTGTTTCTTCCTGGTTCAGTCTTGGGATATGACACCTTTCTAAAAATTTGTCCATTTCTTCTAGGTTGTCCATTTTACTGGTATATAGTTGCTCTTCCCTGGTTGCCTTTTAAGTACATCCCTCACCTTCACATCCTTTATGTTTTAGTACAACTAAGCTCATCATGGTTTTGGTTTTAGTAAATTTTCACCCAGTCTCAAGGGCCTAAGTACCACCTGTTATTCTTCAGAATCCCAAATTTCCACATGCAGTCCAGACTACTCCCTTCAGCTCTAGATTCTCTTTTACTCTATAGTTATACTTGTCTGTATTCAGACATCTCAGATTTAACATATCCAACAGTGAACTTTGACAACCACCTCTCCTCAAAAAACAAACAAGCAAAAAATAGAAGAAGAAAAACCCATGCTCCTCAGTGATCTTCAGAATCTCAGTAAATGGCAATTTCAGCTTCCAGCTATTCAGGTCAAACTCTTGCAGTGGTCCTTGAGTCATTTGTTTCTCTCCTGCCATATCCAATCCACGTGGAGATGCTAAAGGAATTAACTTCATAATATATCCAAAATTTGCCTACTTCTGTTACAAAATCAAACTTGAGTCCACTCATCCATAGGCAATAAAACCAACTTACTGACACTGGGTTAGAAGATGGGTTAGGTAGAGAATTAAGAAAAACAAGAGACTTCAAGACTTTTACCTGAAGGGGGAGAATCTAATTTGGAGTCACTACCAGGGATAGTCTCAGAATTTACAGTCCCCAAAGACTCCGTTTTTGCTAATCCACAGCATATTTCCCATATTATGGGCTTCCTCCTGCATTTATGGACTTCCCTGGTGGCTCACATGGTAAAGAATCCGCCTGCAATGCAGGAGACCTGGGTTCGATCCCTGGGTTGGGAAGATCCCCTGGAGGAGGGCATGACACCCCACTCCAGTATTCTTGCCTGGAGAATCCAATGAACAGAGGAGCCTGGCAGGCCACAGTCCATGGGGTCACAGAGTTGGACGTGACTGAGCGACTGAGCACGTGGTAGCTCATAGCATGTTTTCATGAGTTAAAAGACAAGATATCGAAGGTTTGTGGCAGTAGATAGTTGTGTTATGTAGAAATGCTATCTTTATGATTTGAAAAGTGACCCCAAACAACTAGCAAACTTGTATGCCAGGCTTCTCTGTCCATGGAATTTTCCAGGCAAGGATACTGGAGCTGGTTGCCATTTCCTCCCCCAGGGGATCTTCCCAACACAGAGACAGAACCCATGCCCCTTACATCTCCTACATTGGCAGGCAAGTTATTTATCACTGGCACCACCTGGGAAGCCCTGATATATTATTAAATATTAATTATCGTGTGACATCCCTTATGTTCTGAATCTAAAAAGAAATGATACAAATGAACTTATTTGTAAAGCAGAAACAGACTCACAGACTTAGAACAAATTTATGGTTGCCAGGGGGAAAGAATGGCAGGGAGGAAAGGATAATTAGGGAGCTTACACGATTGACATGTATACATTGCTGTATTTAAAAATGGATAACCCAACAAGGTCCTACTGTATAGCACAGGGAACTCCACTCAATGTTATGTGGAAGCCTGGAGTTTGGGGGGGAATGGATACGTGTATATGTACGGCTGAGTTCCTTTGCTGTCCACCTGAAACTATTACAACACTGTTAACCAGCTATACTCCAATATAAAATAAAAAATTAAAAAAATACTACAGAGAGAACAAAATAATAAAAGTAAAAAAATTAGGTTCTTCTGGTTGGACTTTTGCCTAATGTAATCATAATATAATCACACCACATAATCACATCGTTTAAACCAACAATTTGATTGAACACAACTTCATATTTTGGGTGTTACTGGCAATTGGACAATGTTTACTTACTACTTCATATGGGCTGAAGGTAAACAAGCTGCGTTATTTGTTTATTTTTATATCTGTTTATATTGATCCAAACAAATATGTCATTAATATCTCCTAACGCTATTATTTGAGTGAAGTAAAATTGGACATGTATTATTATGAATAATGGGGATTTTTGTGAAGTATTTGAGACTGACTGCTAGGTATTATAACAGAGATTCTGCTGATTTTTGCCTGTACATCAAGAAAAGCACATATGCAGTATCATGTTAGGAAATGAGTGGCTGGGGCTTGAACTGGGACCATTATACCAAAGTGTAATGTATTTCCAGCAGTAAATCTGAAGCCAGAGGAGTTACAGAAATAAGGCTGCCAACCCATGTTGGATATACAAAGTTCACTCAAATAATAAGCAACCAGGAGATCTTATCAACCACTGAAATGTGGCATGCTGGCTATAGCATGGCACAGAGAAGTATGAAGGTCTGGGTTTGAAAGCCTGCTTCTAAAACAGCACTCTAACTTCTTACACAACAGACTCATCCCTTCTCTCTGAGTTTCAATCTCCTAATGCTCTTTTTTGTCTATGAATCTATGATTCTAGTCAGTATGAGGCACTGTGCTAGGTGCTTCAGGGGAGCCAAAGTTGTACAAGACATTGTCCATGTTCTTAAAATAAGGATTTGAATGGTCGCCGAAGAATTGATGCTTTTGAACTGTGGTGCTGGAGAAGACTCTTGAGAGTCCCTTGGACTGCAAGGAGATCCAACCAGTCCATTCTAAAGGAGATCAGTCCTGGGTGTTCATTGGAAGGACTGATGCTAAAGCTGAAACTCCAATACTTTGGCCACCTCATGTGACGAGTTGATTCAATGGAAAAGACTCTGATGCTAGGAGGGATTGGGGGTGGGAGGAGACGGGGACGACAGAGAATGAGATGGCTGGATGGCATCACCGACTTGATGGACATGAGTTTGAGTGAATTCCGGGAGTTGGTGATGGACAGGGAGGCCTGGCGTGCTGTGATTCATGGGGTCGCAAAGAGTCGGACGCGACTGAACTGAACTGAACTGAACTGATGCATATTTAGCAAATTGGCTACAGGTACTCAAGAAGGCTTCAGGTACTGAGGTAGAGATGGAGCGTATATGTGACAATGACACAATTCCAACAGTATAACAAAGCTATGATGTTTGTCTTAGCTTCAGTTTTGTTTATTCTGCTCCAAATATCTATTTATACATGGCTAATATGAAGTGATAACATTGATTTAAAAACAAACATGCCAGAACTGAAGCATGTGTTCAGTCTCTTTGAAATAATATCCTTGAAAGAGTATTCAGATACTTGATAAGTCCCTTCATAGCCTGTGGCACATGTTCAAATTTACTCGGTTGGAATAGATCTCGGTCACTGGAGAATAGACAAGGTGTTTGGGAATAGCCGTGTGTCACTTAGAGTGAAGTCAAATGAATAAGACGAGTGATAGAGCTAGGCCATACATTTTGAGTTGAAAATGAAGTGTGACAATTAACAAATGAGATTGGTTTTCTTGACGGCCATGTAATTGACTCTGAAAGCAATTCTTATTCCTAGAGATGTTTTGAGCATCACGAGAAAAAGTAGATGTTCTCCCGAGGGAAACAGTTTGAAAAGCAACAGTACTCCTCTGGCATGCTTGTGATTTCAGGGTTTGTTTCATTACAAACACCAGCTACATTATAAACAGTTATATATTATACCTGACTGATCCTTGCTGTTACAGTTTTGGGACAAATAGCATCTTTCATCTGAAGGAAGACCTCTTAAAGTAACACTTACTGAACCTCCCCCTCTACTCAGGAATTCGTTGTGCTAAATGAGCTAGATACCTCCCACAGCAATCCTGTTTGAAGTAGGCATCATATCCCCCATTTTATAGATGAAAAAACTGAGGTTCAAAAAAGTTAAGTGGCATACCAATAATAGTCAAGATCTTGGAGTTCACCAAGTATCATGAAAGAACCCTTTTCCATAGTGTATTTAAAGAGTTATTGCACAGTTAGCAATGTTGGCAGTGTAGGCACACTTTCTTTTGTGGGATGTTGTAACACCAGTTTAACCAACCCAAGTACACCACTGCTTCCATACTTGCCTGCCAGAGGGTAACGTAATCAACATGATTTTTTAAATTTATTTGCTACTTGTTTCTCAACACTAACCCTTTCATATTTGCCAGTTAGTTACAAAAGGGTTTCCCCCTCTTTTGTTGCATGGTTTGCTTTCTGTTATTTCAAGTCTCTTGGTCCATGTGTCTCGTGTCTGACTCTTTGTGATCCCAGGCTTCTCTGTCCATGGGATTTTCCAGACAAGAGTACTGGAGTGGGTTGCCATTTCCTTCTCCAGGGGATCTTCCTGACCCAAGGATCAAACCCAGGTCTCCTGCATTGCAGGCAGACACTTTACCCTCTGAGCCACCAGGGAAGCCCTCTTGATCCATAGCACATATTTACCTTGGTTCCCAGTAATAGTTCTTTTAACTCATCTCCAGACTTCTAACATTTTGTACAGCCAAGAAAATGGTAACCATTCAACCCTAGGTAATTCACTGATTACCTTGGTAATAATTCTGAACTATTTTCTTATCTTGCACCTGGGGATAAAAATATTTACCTTACCTCCCGTTTCAGGACTGATGGATGGTCTGAACGCAGTAATGTGTTTGAATGGATGTTGAAGTATAATACATGGTATAAAATGCACAGAATTGCTTTTTTCACATTGATTATGTGATTGACTAACTACTGAACCAATGTGGATATTGATGTAATTTGATCTAGGCTGGCTCCAGAGAAAGACTGTTTTCTTTGTCTCAACTCCAGAAAGCAGAAAGGAGTCATACATTACTAAAGATCAGGCCCTGTCAGATGTCTTTTGGACAATTAAGTATGGCAGCTGTTACTACTTATTGTCAAAACATTCAATTATATTTTGCAATTTATACAAATACTGAATCATTATGTTGTATACCTAAAACTAATATAATGTTATATGTCAATTATATCTCAATTTTTAAAAAGTTTAAAACATGCCAAGTATAGTTTTGAGTTGAGAAGTTTTCTTAAAATCTACATTGTTGCTGCTTCATGAAAAAGACACAGAATGTGGTATAAGACTTACTTTATGTTACAAGACAATAAAAGTTGTCTTTTATTAAAACGTAGTACACACAAACCCCCAGTTCAGTTCAGTTCAGTCACTCAGTCATGTCCGACTCTTTGCGATCCCATGAATCACAGCACACCAGGCCTCCCTGTCCATCACCAACTCCCAGAGTTTACTCAAACTCATGTCCATCAAGTCAGTGATGCCATCCAGCCATCTCATTCTCTGTCATCCCTGTCTCGTCCTGCCCCCAATCCCTCCCAGCATCAGAGTCTTTTCCAGTGAGTCAACTCTTCGCATGAGGTGGCCAAAGTATTGGAGTTTCAGCTTTAGCATCAGTCCTTCCAATGAACACCCAGGACTGACAAACCACCAAACTGCATTCAATTAGATATTTTACATCAATGAACCAAATGGGGACTATTCTCCCAAAAGGCACCCATTGCAGAGGGAAGCTGGTTGGTCTAGACAGGGAATACCAGGGGAAGAACCAAAAGATCTCAGCACAAGAAGCAGGGGCCCTCCCAGGGCTTTCAGCCCTGATTCTTGCCCAGCATTTGAAGGCAGGCAAGGCTCTGGTGCATTCAGGTCATCAGTTTTTTAAAAAAACTAGAACAAGAGGAGGGATAGAGAATAGTGCTTTGCTTATCTCATTGGTTCACTGTGAAGAGATCTGTCAACTGTATAGGACTATGCACAAGTGAGGAACCAACAAATGGTTACTGAGTGCCTATTGTGCATAGTGCACACCAATGAAACATTCACCTACCCTCAAAAACTGGCAGTCTATCAAAGAAAGAATAAAATATATAAATATAAGAAATGTGAGGCAGACAATTGTCAGTGCTAAAATAGACGAAGGCATTGTTCTTAATGTCTACAAATAAATAAACTAGGTGGTGATTGGGATTGATCAATAAAATGATTAAAATGATGAAATGATCCTTTTTAGGCAAACTGCTTTAGCATATTTGCTTTATTCTTTGTACTTAAGTAATGTATTTTTCAATTAACAAACATTTATTGAGCAACTACTATGTGCTGGTTCCTGTGCTAAAGGCTACAGATATACTGGGAGTTAAAAATTCACATTCCTGCTTTCAATGAACTTATACTTAAGAGAGAAGAAATAAACATGTGAAAGTGAAGTTGCTCAGTCGTGTCCAACTCTTTGCAACCCCATGGACTGTAGCCTACCAGGCTCTTCCGTCCATGGGATTTTCCAGGCAAGAGTACTAGAGTGGGTTGCCATTTCCTTCTCCAGGAGATCTTCCCGACCCAGGGATTGAACCCGGGTCTCCTGGATTGTAGGCAGGCGCTTTACCATCTGAGCCACCAGGGAAGTCTAAACATGTAAAGACATGATACAAAATTTCAGGTGTCATGGTGGACACTTGGACAGGTTCCAGTAAGGGGTAGCACAAAGGAAGCAGTGATTAGCTCTTGGGGGTGGGGGTGAATCTGGAAAACTTCATGGAGAAGGTTCCCCTTAAATATTAAATATTTAAATATTAGAGAAGAAGGAGGACTCCCTCAAGCAGACAAGAGGCAAGGAAGGAAGAACATGTCTGGCAAAGGAGAGGGCATGAACAAAAAGGCAGGGGTGCCAAGAGCCTGGGGAGTAAATGGCACTACTGAAATGAACTGTGGGAAGGGAAGGGGCACAGGGAAAAAGATGAGATGACTTTTTTGAGGTGCGTCACTTCACGGCAAATAGATGGGAACAATGGAAACAGTGAGAGACTTTATTTTCTTGGGCTCCAAAATCACTGCAGATGGTGACTGCAGCCATGAAATTAAAAGACGCTTGCTCCTTGGAAGAAAAGCTATGACAAACATAGACAGCATATTAAAAAGCAGAGACATTACTTTGCCAACAAAGGTCCATCTAGTCAAAGCTATGGTTTTTCCATTAGTCACGTATGGATGTGAGAGTTGGACCATAAAGAAAGCTGAGCATAGAAGAAATTGATGCTTTTGAACTGTGGTGCTGGAGAAGATTCTTGAGAGTCCCTTGGACTGCAAGGAGATCAAACCAGTCAGTCCTAAAGGAAATCAACTGTGGATATTCATGGGAAGGACTGATGCTGAAGTTGAAGCTCCAATACTTTGGCCACCTGATGCAAAGAACTGAATCATTGGAAAATACCTTGAGCTGGGAAAGATGGAAGGCAGGAGGAGAAGCGGATGACAGAGGATAAGATGGTTGAATGGCATCACTAACTCGATGGACACGAGTCTGAGCAAGCTCCAGGAGTTGGTAATGGACAGGGAAGCCTGGCTTGCTGCAGTCCATGGGGTTGCAGAGTCCGACACGACTGAGTGGTTGAACTGAACTGAACTGATTACTATCTATTGCATAGTTATTCCAGTTGGTTAAAGTCTCTCAGTGAATGCTTTTCCTTGTTGGGGGGAAAAAAAAACAGTCATGAAAACTTCAAGTAGCCATTCAGGTTTCTAGAATTCCAAAGCAGTTATTACCTCCTTAAATGTTAGTATTATTCTGGAATATTTGTTAACTAAAGTCTGCACCTTCCATAGTACCATTCCTCCTGCCCCCACCCCCGCCAGTGTGTGTCTGTATTTGCAATATAGTTTACCAGTGTGCTGAGAATGGGTTCTTTAGCTGGGGAATCACCTATTGGCTACTGTGTAAGAGTCCGCAGGAATGAGTGCTTGATGCTCCTGAGAAGCCGACAATAGTGCTCTTTTGTGATCTATTTCCCTCTCAAAATGGCAGTCTTTATCTACAGTTGACTCCAGGCTATCTTGCAGTAGCATCATTCCTGCCTCTTCAAAAGGAGCTAGTCCTGGTTCAGGAGCCATTTGCCATAGGGGAATTCCATTACCTCCCCTTACCAGCAGGATAGATTTTGTCTGGTGTTTACACTGAAGATGGAGGAAATGTAATTAAATTCTTTCAAGTGCTAGATTTACTTACACTATCCATTTACCACTAAACGCACCATTCTCATTCTGGAGAAAGAGAATAGGACCATATGTCTCAAACTTATCAACTGTCGGCACTTGCAGTAATAGCTTTGTGCTTAAAATCAAAGAAAGATTTGAGTTTTTGAGTCCCCCCGAAGCCCTCTAGTTAGAACCTTATAGACTTCGTGATTTGGAACTGAATTGACTATACACTTTTGTTTAATGGAATGTTTTGCAGTAAAGCCAGTATCTGATTTGTAAAATGTCTTAGGGCAAATTTTGGCAACTTCTCCAAAGGGTAGTTCTCTCCTCCATCATTGCCCAGTGAAAACTATGCAAGAATTAGATTAAACAATACCACTGCCAATAAATCATGTACATGTTTGGCCCAGTGACAAAACACTGGCCTGTGTAAGAAAAACAAAACAGAGAAAACAAGGATAAGTATACATATTCATTGCCATGGAATATTATAAATATATAGAGAAACTTGGTAAAAATTTTTGACAGCAAAGGGAATGATTTCACAATTTTGTCCAAAAAATATTATGGGAAGCTTCTCCCATTGAGTTTCGATGACTATTTAATTTATAGATGAAACAGAAATACATATGCATGTTCACATTTCTCTAATTTGTATACAATATGTCTGATATTTGGATAAAAGCTAAAAAAAAACAAAAAAACTCGACCAAAATCTAATGGGGCATGGGACCTGTCCTCAAGTAGCTTATTTATTTGTTTATTTCAGTCGCTCAGTTGTGTCCGACTCTTTGCGACCCCATGAATCACAGCACGCCAGGCCTCCCTGTCCATCACCAACTCCCGGAGTTCACTCAAACTCATGTCCATCGAGTCGGTGATGCCATCCAGCCATCTCATTCTCTGTCGTCCCCTTCTCCTCCCGGCCCCCAATCCTTCCCAGCATCAGAGTCTTTTCCAGTGAGTCAACTCGTCGCATGAGGTGCTTATAGTGCAGTTGAAAAGATAAGACTTCCAAAAATATCATCATTAAAGTCAAAGAAAGTTTATGAAGAGTGAAATGAATATAACTAAAAGCTTCACAGTACAGGCATACATCAGGAGCTCTGGGAAATTAGGAAGATGAACAAAAGACTAATGGTAGCTCAAGTCTTAAAGTTTCATGAAGAATGTGTGATTTCAAAAGCTAGGCACAGTTTGAATGAGGCATTCTGATTGAAGGGGGCAGGGAGAGCTAAAGCATGAGAGAGTGAATATGATGGGCAGAAGGCAAAGAAGAGGCCAGGCTGACTAGGATGGAGTATGTGAGAATGTTGGCATGGCAGAGCAGACTCAGACTTGTCAATGCAGGCTTAAGAGTTTGGTCTGGGTTCCACAGGCAAAGAAGAGCCATCAGGATCCATTGAGCATTGTACTGACATTATGAAAGTAGTGTTGAGGGAAAATTAGACCAGGATTTATGGGATTACATATGGCCATCCAGATGGCAAATGCACCAGTTGCAAAGATGCTTACTTGCCAGAACTGTGAGCAGTGAGATGACTGCGAAAGGAAAGAGGCTGAAGGCTGGCATGAAATCAGGCCATGATGGAGGCTAGGATCAACCTGGATGAGTTCAGATGGGGAGAACAGATAGTTTCAACTGGCAGCACCGAAGAGTCGAGATGAAACATTCTGATCATTCCAGTACAGCATACCGAAAAGAAAACAAGCAAACAGAGACACTAAAGAGAATCAGAGAGCTGGAATAGTGAGGTCTCATTGTTATCTGGCCCCTGCCTCTCTTTTCAGACTAATTTTGATTCTTGTGCCAGTCATATTGAACTGCCTATAGTTTTCAGAAAACAATGTTTTCTCATCTCTCCAGGTCTTGCCCTGAACACTCTTTCTCCCATTTTTCCTGAATGCAATTGTTGTAGGCATAATGGGACCCAAATATATCCAGTTCCTAACCCCTGGAACCTGTGAGTATGCTACATTACTTCGTAAAAAGAACTATGCAGATATAATTAAGGTTATGGACCCTAAGATAGGTTAGATAATTCTAGGTTATCTGGGCGGGCCCGATCTAAGCACATGAGCCCTTGAAAGCACAGAACTTTCTCTAGCTGGAGTCAGAGATATTTGGCAGAAGGAAGAGTCAGAGAGAGCGGAAGTGTGAGGGGAACTCAACTCACTCTTGCTGGAAGGAAGCCACATGGAAACCATGGGAAAGAATGAAGGTGGCTTCTAGGAACAAAGACTGGCCTCTGGCTGACAGCCAGCAAGGAAATGGGGACCTCGGTCCTACAACTGCAGAGAACTGAATTTGGCAACCAACTTGAATGAGCTTGGAATTGAATTCAACTCCAGAGCCCCAGAAAGGAATGTAGCTGCTGACACCTTGGTATTACCTTATGAGACTCAAAGTATAGAAACCAGCCAACGTACCCTGTACCCACGCTTCTAAACCTGCCGAACTAGGAAATAATAAATGGATGTTGTTTTTAAGGCAATGATATTATGGTAGCCATAGAAAATGAATATAGCGCCCTTTAACACTCGGCTTAAACATCATACCTGGGAAGGCTTCCCTAAGGCCCTCTTCTGGGTTCCCATAGCACTCTATATGTTTCTTTGCAAGGGAGGGGATGGCATTATATGGATGTCATCTGCTGTACAGCTGCTTCCCTCCCTAAGTATTGAATGCCTTGAAGGAAGGGACCATGTCTTATTCATTCTGTATTTGTAAACGTAGCAGTTAGCATAGTGCCTGACAGCAGGTGCTCACTAAATACTGCAGTGGAAAGAGAAGGAAAATGAGAGGAGGAAAATGTAGGCAGAATAAAAATAATATTTTCAAATATGCAAGGTCTTAAAAATGTTACCTATCATGCACCCTTGCTCAGGCAGTGATGCTCAACCAAAATTGTAAACCGAAAGAGATTCACAAAACAGGAATGCCATCCAGGGGAGAGGTGAAAGGGATTTATAAGATAACAGCTGTGCAGCAAGTTTAGAAAGAAAAGGGTTCAGATTGGAGCAGGGCAGAGGGCCCCAGGAGGGATATTTCTAGGGAGAAAAAGGCCTCAAAACCCAAACAAAACTAAAGAATAACAGAACTGAGAGGGAATCTGAAAGCTCTGCTTTCCTAGTTAACTGCCTGGCTCACCAGTAAATAACATTTGTGTACTCATAATGAGGCAAACTTTAAATTGTAATATAACTATCGCAAGAAGAGAGGAGGGGGGATTTGTAAGAAAATTGAATCCCCATCTACTACAATATGACTCCAATAGATTAATCATAATGATTCAAAAGATAACAATGCATGCATGTTATTTAGCAATATGGAAGTAAATGTCAGGAAAGACAGTTAAAACATTGAAAGTGAGGTAGGGCAAGTTGGGAGGAAAGGAAGGAAGACAAAGAGATGGGGTCTTGCTTTTTTTTTTCTTTAGTAGTATAAGCCTTTAGACACAGTAGTATGCTATTGTAAATCAGCATATATTAGATAAAATAATGATTGATTTTAAAAAGAATCAATGGGGGTTAAACATAAGGACATCAGGTTTTTTAAACCTCCAGTCTCTAAATCCTCTTCCCACAGATAACCTGTGGTTTTGTACTGTTCATTTTCAGAGAGGAAAAGTCTGATAAACTCTTTCATGCTGACATCCTAGATGCTTAAGGGGCTGTCCTTGAGGGGGAGTGTCCTGGGGAGTGGGGTATATGTATTTTAAATAGGAGTTTGTAGCAGGGCAATGCTAAGCAAGGAATAATTTCTGAATATGTATGTATGGGCATTAGCACAAGTCCTGACCAGTATGGGATTTGATCACGCGGGTTAGTGAGTGAAATACTTTGTAGCGTGGAAGATTTCACTGTGTTCTCAAATAGAGTCATATAATGAAACCAAACATTTGTATTGCATTTATAAAGGGTTTTCACCTAGGTTGTTTTATTTGAGGCCCATAAAGTAGGAGTTTCACTGGTGGTTCAGTGGGTAAAGAAACTGCCTGCAATGCAGGAGACGCGTGTTCAATCCCTGGGTTGCGAAAATCCCCTGGAGGAGGGCACAGCAACCCACTCCAGTATTCTGGCCTGGAGAATCCCATGGACAGAGGAGCCTGGCGTGCTACAGTCCATGGGGTTGCAGAGAGTCGGACACAACTGAGCAATTAAGCACACATGCATAAGATCAAGATGATCCAGCTAATACATGAATAAAGATGGAGCAGCAGTGATCCTCGGTATCACTCTACCAAGGTGCTTTCATGTAAATATCCTGTGCCCTCCTCCCTGCTGCCCTTAAAAAACCCCTTGGCATTGAATAGTGCTGCACATGGCCCAGCTCTTCCGGAATGTCTCCACTAATCTGCCCTGGCCCCTGATCCTTTTGTTTCCAAGGTAAGCAAGGCAAGGTAAGAGCATCAGCAAAGAAAGGTCAGGCAGGTGAGGCTGAGTCGAGAAGCGGTTGGGAGAAACAGGGCCCCAGTGCCCTTCCTGTTTGATGGCTGGAATTATAAACATGGCATCTCTATATACTCAGTGCTCATCTCATCTCTGTCTTAGTGACCAATCCAGATGGCTATAGATCACAGATTACCTCCTCTATCCATCTAGCAAAAACAATGAGATGAACAGACACTCATTCACATACAGATTCACAGACTTTAGCCCTTTCCAGCACCTAGTACTCAAGGCAGAAGATGGGCCTTTAGGGTCCTATGTACTAAGAGAAAAACATGAACAAAGGCATAACTGATGCCCTTTGATCAGCAAACCTCCCAAAGTGCAGGTGTAGCAGTCTTCACAGAAAGTTTATCAGTCTTCCCAGCAAGGACCCAAAGCAACATGCAAGGTCTGTCCCATCAGGGCTTCTCTGATTGCTCCAGCCAGACACCTGGCAAGTTGGAGGCCATCCAGAGCAGTGTCCCAATCAGCATCTCAAGCAAACCTGCCAACCCTAGTCAATAGCCTGGAAGGTTCCCCACTGTGGGAATATTGGGAGGCGCCAAGCCTGGGAAGTGAAAGAGAGATGCAATGAAAACTTTGCCCCAAAGTTCTTCAAGGGGTGGCCTCTGGGAATGCCCTTGCATCCACTATTTGGTCCAGTTTTGAGAATCTGATTCGGTTAACTGTTGACCCCCTAGTTGTTGCATCTCCTCAGGCTGGTCTCGCTATGAAGCTAGGATGGAGGCTGATGGTGCCTGAGCAGTAAAGATGCCTCTGCCACATTTCTTCCATTTTCTGATAGCTCCTTCTTCTCTGTTTTAGTGACCAATCCAGATGGCTATAGATCACAGATTACCCACTCTGTCCATCTAGAAAAAACAATGAGATGAACAGACACACATTCACAAACAGGTATTTGAGACTTTCCCTGGATGCTTTGCATTTTAACAGAGGAGACGTGAGAGAGAGCAACTCTTTACATAGCACTTCAGACATTCAAAAACACATGAAGTTTAGAGCTAGCAGAACTCCTGGAAATCACCTGTCCACACCCTCCCTTTACGGAAGGGAAACTGAAGCCCAGATAGAGGAAGGGACTTACTCATAGTGCTTATGGAGTTAGTGGCAGATAACCCAAGTTCTTCTATTTGTGGTTCCAGCATTCCTTGAAATATTTTCCTTCTCTGAATAGTAAAACTGTTTCATCACTGCTATGTCTGTGGTTTTGCCCCTGGGAAGGGAGGAACAAAAAGAAAGTTCAGGGTAAGTAATTACCTCTTTTTTTAGTTCTAGGATGGATTTTATTTAATCAAAATTGAAAAAATAGTTGATTCACAATGTTGTGAACCATTTCATTTTAAGAAAATAACTCAGACATTGCAGGTATCACTCCCCTACACATACTTAGTCATATGACCACACATAGCTGCAAGGGAGATTGGGAAATGTAGTCTTTATTCTGAGGAGCCAGGTTCATCGCTAAATCTCAGAGATTTATGTTACTAAAAGAAATAAAACAAGAAAATGGACAGTGTTAGAAACATTGCAGTCTCTAGCATGTGCTGATTTGCTTCTCTTGTATAGGGAAAGGCAATTTTTTTTTTAGGGGGAAAGTGGTTTGATGGTAGGCTAGGGAGGGTCTGAGGCAAGGCCAACCAGAGTTAATAGTGCTTCAAGGTTGCTGGCTTGGATAATAGGACAGCAAAAGTATGCTTACACATTCTGGATTGGCTACTTGCCAAAATTTAGCAGGATAAGGTGACACAATCCTGATCAGAATGTCCCCAGCAGAGTCACTGCTACCTTTAAACTGCATCACTCAGCCTTCCTTACTCAGTTTCACTTTGCCTGTTATGAAAATTTCAGGTCAGTCTCCCTGTCTGTTCATAGTCCCTGACAAGGGTGTATTCTCCTGATGGACAGATAAATCTGAGAAGGGGGGGATCTGAATATTTCGGGTCTGGTCCAGATCACTGATACCATTTTTTAGGTCGGCATGTCAATTGCTGGGAGTCAGTAACATGGCACTGCTGTAGACTCATGGAAAAACAGAAGCAGAGATGTGGGCTAGATCAGTCCACTGAAATGAGATGTAAATCAGGGACA
Organism: Moschus berezovskii; assembly: GCF_049115385.1. Classification (NCBI taxonomy): domain Eukaryota; kingdom Metazoa; phylum Chordata; class Mammalia; order Artiodactyla; family Moschidae; genus Moschus; species Moschus berezovskii. Next base: position 125,399,017 of record NC_142488.1, on the reverse strand, counting down.
GGCACATATTCAGGCAAGCAGTCATGCACCAAGAGGTCTGAGATGAAGGGGAAATGTGGCCCAACAGAGGAGTCCATGGAGTAGAGGAGTCCAAGAAATTGACAGCCATCTGTCCATGGGGAGCAAAGCCTCAGTCGCTGACTAGGGCTCTGAGATAGGGCTATGCCCCCAAGCACTGGGACAGATGTGAGCACTTCCGAGATTGCAGGAAATGAGTCAGGTAGAGACCAAAGCAGATGCAGAATATTATGAGCTCTGGTGTTCAGGTAAGGAAGGAGGGATGGTGACTCAAGAAGCAAGTATTCCAGGGCTTAAGCTTTGTCATACAGTGCAGGAGAGAAAGGAGGTTACACTTGCTTCTGAGAAGACAACCCCCTCCCAGTCCATGTTATGCCTATTATCCTATATGTTCAAATTAGAAAACTGGGTATCATCTTTGACTCTTCCTCCTCATCTTAGCCTATCCTATTCACGATTAGCAAATCCTATGTATTCTATCTTCTGATGTTCTCTTGGAGCAATCCAATTATTTCCAGCCATCTGCCATTACTTAGTTCAACTTATAACAAAATTTCTCTCCTGAATTAAAGCAACAGCTTTCTCCCTGGCCTCCCTGACTGCCCTTTTGCTGCCCTACAATCCATCTGTTATATGCTGAATTGTGTCACCCCACCAAAATTTGTATGTAGAGGTCCTAACCCGCAGTAACTCAGAATGTGACTATATTTGGAGATAGGATCTTGAAAGAGGTAATTAAATATAAATAAGGCCATTAGGCTGGGCCCTAATCCAATATGACTGGCGTCCTTATAAGAAGAGATCTAAGAAATAGGTACAGAAGGAAGACAAAGTGAAGGCACAGTGAGAAGATGGTGACCTACAAACTCAGGAGAGAGGACACAGAAGAAAGATCAAGGTGCCAACACCCTGATCTTGGACTTCTAGCCTTCAGAATTGTGAGAAAATTAATTCTACTGTTTAAGCCACTCAGTCACTGATCCTTTCTTGTGGCAACACTGACCAAACTAGTACACGATCCTCCACACTGCCTCCAGAGTGGCTTTTATTAAATGCAACGTCCATCATGTTGGTTCTCTGTTTAAATCCCTCCTGCTTTCAGTCTCCAGTAACAACTAGAAATGAAGCTAAAATTTAAACGTGTGTGCATAAAGGCATTGGAAACTGGAAGCAATCAACATGTGGGGGGCAAGATTTCAAAGAGTGTTGTGTGTGTATATACACACACAATGAGATATTATTTCACACTTGTTAGAATGACTATTATCAGAAAGAAAAGAGGTACCAATGTTACTGAGGATGTGGGGAAATTGGAACCCTTGTACAGCTTCTAAGCTGCCTTAGAAGTAGGGGTAAAAGTAAAGTAGACGGGGTTTTCCAACATTGAACCTGGCTTTGATTCAGCTTAGTCATGAATTCAGCAAAGGTAATCCGCCCTTACCTGACCTACTTAACAGAGAAAAGAGTGCATCTTCTCTGAGGGAAATAACATCATCTGGAGTCTAGATGATTACTTATACACAATTGGTTAACACTCATTCAAAACTTTCTAGTAATTGTAAGAGACAAGTTCATATGACTGAAAACCTAGGAAGAAAATACAGACAGTAGACACAAACCCACAAGTGATCCAGATATTTAGGCTAGCAGATAAAGAAATTCTAATAACAATGTGTTCAAAGAATAGAGGGAAGGGTGAAGAAATTATATGAAAAAAAAAAAGAATTTAATCCAATTGTTGAAATCTGTAAAGAATCAAATGGAAATCTGGCCTGTGACTGGCACTAACCAATAGAATGCAACAGAAGTGAAATGCCAGTTCTAGGCATATTCTTTAAGAAAACTGGCAATTTCCACTCCCTCTCTCTTAGAACACTCACTTTGGGGAGCTTGTAGGAAGCCTGGCTCCTCTGCTGAAGGTACCACATGGAGAGGAGAGGCCTTGAGCTTTTATGTATAGGAACAGAAGGCCAGACATCTCAGAGATGCAGCTTAGCCTCTGGATGACTCCAGTTGTCATCTGACTACAACTGCAGGTTAGATCCTGAGTAATACTGGCAGAAGAACTGCCCAATGGAACCCAGTCAACCCATAGAACAGTAGGAGAAAATAGATGGATGTTTTAGCCATTATATTTTGGGGGTAGTTTGTCAGGTGACAGTAGGTAATATATACACTGTTTTTCATAACTGCTCCATACCCCATACTATGAGCTAGGGTACTGGGAATCTGATATCTGATGCTTCCTCAGCACACAAGGCCAATTTTCCTTGCTGGAAAACTGTTCAACTCTCCATGAAAAAGCTTTGCCCCTAAATCATCCTCACTTCCATCTGAGCCAAGCCTCAGTATAATTTCTTCCCAGAAGGTAGAAGGTATTATTCCACGTCTCCTCTTGAGTTGTGCAAGAAAGACTCCAGTCCCAGACATTGGCATTTCTAGCATCAATCGGTAGGTGAGGAAGCTCACAGAATGATTCCTAATCCATCGCCCAATCGTTTCTTCACTCTACTTGTTTGCCTGTCCAAAGGCTGATAATTGTTCAATGGTGGCTTCCCTGGTATTTCAGACAGTAAAGAATCTGCCTGCAATGCAGAAGACCTGGGTTCTTCTGCAGGCCCCTGGGTTGCAAAGATCCCCTGGAGAAGGGTATGGCAACCCATTCCAGTATTCTTGCTTGGAGAATCCCCATGGACAGAGAAGTCTGGTGGGCTACAGTCCATGGAGTCACAAAGAGTTGGACACAACTAAGTGACTAAGCACACTGCCTTTCTAGGGCACCATATCCATCCATGACCACTGCATACCCTTACAAGTACTGGTTTCACTCAAAAATTCTCCCATATGAATGCCTGATGTCATCCTGAGTGAGGTTTAAATCAGACTGAGCTAAGAGGCATAATTCTGCTGCTTATTTAGTAAAGACATATCTGCTTTTTATTTCCCTAAGAGTTCTACTTCAACAGGTCCTGTGGAAACATTAATTTGCTACTGTGATAATTTCAGTGTATCTTCTTGAAATAGCTGATAGGCGTATAATCCAAGAAGACCACTTGTATAAAGAAATCTTCTTTGCATTGTTTTATTTATTATGCACATCTTTATTTTGTTAATATAGCCAACTCGATTATCTAGGCTATGAAAGGGCTAAGTGGTGTAAGTAATCCATAACATTGGAGAAAGGTTATTTGTATCTGCCTTAGGGATGTAATACAGTTCACCCCCCTCAGCAGCAGCAGGTGTGCCTAATTGATTTTGCTTAGACTAATACTAGAATTAACTCACACACTCTGAGCACATATATACTAAAAACATATTGGTAACTGAGCATGGAGGGCTGATCCAAGATTCTTATGAAGCTATTTGATGTACAATTTTCCTACAAAATCTTGAATCCTGTTTGTAATGAATCTATCAGATTCCCCATATGAACTGAGAGCTTGTCCTCATTTTGACAGGCTGCATACCAGTCCCAAAGATGCCATCATTTCTCATATTCTCAAAATCTTTCTTCATGATTTACCTCCAAAACCTGCCCTCCTTTTCCCCTCTCAGTCATGAGATAATCCAGGCTGCTGTATTCACTCATCCATTGTAATGTCTGTTCCTGAGTTAAAATAGGCAGGGAAGAAATCACTGGGATCAGCCATAAGCCATAAGCCTACATGGCTTCAGTCACCCCCTTTATCCTGATTACTGCTAAACACCTGTACCTGGCTCAGACCTCTCTCCTGAAATCTTCTGGTGTGTGGATATGCCTATTTATCTCCCGTGCATATCCCACAGGACCTTCACCTGAATTTCTCTTCCTCACTCCCTTCCAAATCTACTCCTCTGTACTTTTACATCAGTGGCGGTACCACTGTCCAACTAGTCCTCAAACTAAGAACTTGGGAATCTTCCTTGTCTTCTCCTCTTCATCTTTGTCCTTCTCCACCTGCCCCAGTTCTTGGTGATTTACCCCTTGATTATCACTTCTGTCTATCTCTCCCTACCCTCTTTCCCCCTCAAACCAAGCCTCTATCACCTCTTGTCTGTTCAAAACAAACATTCCCATAATTGACTTACTTACATCAAATCTTGCTCCCACCCCTATCCATCTTCCACACAGGAAAGACACAGAAACACTGGTCTTTATCTTCTTTTTTTTTTTAATGCAGTTAAAAAAAAATGACCCTCCTTACTCTCCTTCAGCTTCTCAGGAATTCTGCCAGCTAGTGTACACTGATCTTAGTAACTGAAGGTTTATTTTACTTTATTTTTAAAAACTTTATTTATATTTTTTATATATATTTTAACACCAAAAACATTTTGTATTGGTGTATAGCCAATTAGGGCTTCCCTGGTGGCTCAGACAGTAAAAGAAACTGCCTACAATGCAGGAGACCTGGGTTCAATCCCTGGGTCAGGAAGATCCCCTGTTAGAGGGCATGGCAACCCACTAAAGTATTCTTGCCTGGAGAATTGCATGGACAGAGGACCCTGGTGGGCTACAGTCCATAGGGTCACAAAGAGTTGGCCACAACTAAGTGACTCACACACACAGTCGGTTAACAATGTTGTGATAGTTTTAGGTGAACAGTGAAGGAACTCAGCCATACATACACATGTACGCATTGGGAATCATTGTTCTAATACACAGTATCTCATCAGGTCACTGGATGGCTTCCCATGGCCATCAGGACAAAGTTCAAAATCCTTGCTTCACCTACAAAGGTCCAGCAAAAAGGTGACCCCTACCTAGCTTTATGTTATGTCTCTCTTCCCTTTGGTCTCTCCACTCCAGCTGTGCTCTAGTTTTTCTCAATCTCAGGACATGCCAGACTCTCTCATCTCTGAGCCTTTCTTGGGGTCTTTGTCTCTGTCTGGGGTACCTTTTCACTTTCCTCTTCATCTGGCTCTCTTCCTCCTTCAGATCTGGATCCAAATGTCACTGACTTAGGACAATTTTCTCTGATACTCTTGACTTTTAAGTCTTCCTGTTTTATGCTCTCATAGCCACCCTGGATGTTTCCTTTGTAGCTCTCCTCATGCTGTGGGGGCCACAAGGTGACAGGACATGTATGCCTGTGTTCCCTGCTCAAGTTGTTAGTACAGTGGTTGGAACAGAATAGTAGCTCAGTAAATACCCTCTGGATGGCTGACTAAGCAATAGCCGCTTAACTGGTCTCCCTTCCTCCACAGTCTCCCCTTCCAGCCTGTCTTTTCCACTGCCCCCAGGGTGATCTCCTAGGCCTGGAATCTCCACTCAAATCGCATTTGAGGTAAAAAAAGAATTCTCCCCTTCTTGAGAATGAAGTCCAAATGCTTTTGTATGATATGACGTCAAGATCTTCTGTAATCTGGTTCTAAACTTATGTGTTTAGAATAACAAATAACTTTGTCTCAGTTTCTGCTTACACTAGCCTTCACTCCAGTCAGATGGACCTGTGCTCTTTTCCGGGCCCATGCCTTACTCTTTCTAACCTCTGTGCCATTGCTTCTGGTGATATATCCACCTGGCAAGCCCTCACCGTGTCCTGCCTGTTAAGTCCCATCTCTCTTTCATGAGCCGACTTAAAAGCCTGCTCTGAAGCTTTGGCAGTTCCCTCTCCCAGCTGGAAATGACCACTTCTTCCTCCCAACATCCCCAGCCCTTTTCACCTTCCCCTGTGGCACTGATCTCATTACATGCACACAAGGCGGATTCTTCAGTAGGCCGTAGGCTGGCTATAGGACAGAGGGCCCCGGTCTTTTCTGTGTGGATGACAAAACTCAGGCAACAGGAGAGGGACAGGGCCTATTTGCAGGCCTACCGCTTGCTTCAGAATCTCCCAAGTGTGGCCCAAACACGAGCTGCTTCAGTATCACCTGGGGGCTCGTTATTCATTCACCATCTTTGGTCTCCCAGACTTCCCAAGGCAGAATCTGCATTTTAACAAGATCCTCAAGTGATCTCCATGTGCATTAATGTTTAAGTAGTGGACTGTTTATTAGACAAGAGAACATGCCTTCTCCAGATAGGACAAACACGACATTTTACAATTCGTTGCTCTCAGACTTGGGACCAGTTTACTGTTTAGCTGCACAGTGTGTGTTGCTTTGTTTCAAGAGCTAGTTTCATCAGGCTTTTAGTTTGGGATCCTCCCTTTCTCCAGTGTCATGGGAGGAAGCCTATTTTAGGCAAGGGAGACCTTTGCTCCTGGTAGAGGGCTGTGCATGCACAGAGCTGGCTCTAATCAGCAGGGGAGCTGGGATTCTTCACAGCTTGCCTTAATCAGTGCAGCCTCTGGCCAAGCTGTGCGTCAGGCCTGGTGTCCTCTGTTAATCATCAGTGAAAGGAATACCACGGAATGATGTCAAGTGAGCTCTGGGGCTAACCACTCCTAGAAACATCTGGAGCTGGCAGCGGATCGTGACTATGAATACAGATGAGGGGGAACAATTGAGTTTAATCATAGTTGTTAGTGTCTTGTACAAAATGTATTTGGGTTTTGATCTGAAGAGACAAAATATTAAGCAATATTTGTGCTTCTTAGGTATTAGAAGGGGGAAGGCAATGGCAAGCCACTCCAGTACTCTTGCCTAGAAAATCCCATGGATGGAGGAGCCTGGTAGGCTGCAGTCCATGGGGTCGCTAAGGGTTGGACACAACTGAGCGACTTCACTTTCCCTTTTCACTTTGACATATTGGAGAAGGAAATGGCAACCCACTCCAGTGTTCTTGCCTGGAGAATCCCGGGGATGGGGGAGCCTGGTGGGCTTCCGTCTGTGGGGTCACACAGAGTCGGACACGACTGAAGTGACTTAGCAGCAGCAGGTATTAGAAGAGAGGTCAAGACTCCATCAAAATAACTTTCTTTCCTGAACTTTCTCCCCAGATGGTTTGAACAAGAACACCCTTGTCTTTTTCTCACTTAATTATCAGCATAGCTCCAGTGTTGTGCTCCCGCACCCACGTTGTCTGCGGATGCTGATGGGTCATGAGGAGCAACATTGTCTCGCTTCTTTGCAGTTTTGGAAAGTGGCAAAACCTGCTGCTTTTGCCTCAGGCGTGTATTGGCTGATGAGTTCCTGCCCAGAAAAACCTCCTCTCTGATTTGAGTTGCTTGGCTTCTCATCAAAACCACACCCAGGCTGAGTCAGGAGTGTCTTCAGACTAGCTTCTGTCTGTCACTGGGAAAGAAAGACAAAAATGTCCTTCTGCCACAGAGATGACAAAAAAAAGCAAGGCTTGCTGGCAACGGTGCTGTCACAGGCCCCTGAATGTGTGTGTTTAATCAGCACTGTCTGTGTCACACAGGGTTTTGCCAGGCAAAGAAACAACTGGTTTGAATAAGAAACTGGAAGATGACCAACAGACCACTAAAGGAAGCCGATCTTTCCCTGTGAAAGCTGCCGCTGGACAAAATCGGGAAACAGACACACTGAACACTTTCTCTTCACCTATTTCCCTTTACGAGGTGGATCAGTCAAAGTTCTTGAGAGAAACGGAACCAATAGAAATATATCTATATATTCCTCTTGGTATGTATATGTATCTTTTTTGAGGGAGAAAGAGAGAGGGAACAAATAGAAATCTTAAGGAGTTGGCTCACGTGCTTGTGCAGGGCTGGCAAGTTCAGAATCCTTAGGGCAGGCCAGCTGGCTGCAAACTCAGGCAGGATTTCTGTGGACAGACTTGAGACAGATTTCCTTCTTCTCCAGTACAGTAAGGCATTGCTGGCATTTCAACTTCATGTAGTAGAGGCCATCTTTTGGTCCATATTTTAGCTAAACAAGCTAGACTGGGTGAGTGCCTGTTGCCCTTTCTGGTTATTCAAGGTTGTTGGGGTGGTCCACAGAGGAAATGTGGTAGGGTTCCCTGTAGAACTAGAAAGCCAGGAAGGGTAGACAGGGACATTTGTCTGATGCTCCCAGCATGTATCACAAGAATCTCTGGGGCTGTGTCAAGAGAGCCATACTCATGTTTTGTCACGTCTCTCAGAAGAGGTCCATGGTAGGCAGTGACTGAAGAGCTATTCTAAGGCCATCCTTTGCCTTTAAGTCACAATAGTTTGACCCTCCCTGTTCCATACTGCCCAGCTCCACTAAGCTGGCCAATTCTTTTGAATTTAAAGAGTACTCACCAGTCTCTTCCAGTTCTCAGTGCTCCAAGAAGCCAGAGAGAAGATCTGATTGTGCCTGGCTGCTCCCAGGAGGAAGTTGTTGTGATCTTGGGTTGGGTAGAGTTCTCAAATATAATACCCAAAGCACCACCTATAAAGTTAAAAAGTGATAAATTGGTCTTCATCAAAATAAAAGTGTTTATGCTTCAAGAAAGGATGCCATCAAGAATATAAAAAAGACAACCCCCAGAGTCAGAGGAAATTTTTAGAAATCATATATCTGATAAGGGTTTGTCAGAAAAAAGAACTCTTATAATTCAATACTAAAAAGACAACCCAATGAAAATTTGGGCCAGGCTCTGAATAGAAAATTCTCCCCCCAAAAGATATAAAATGGCTAATAAATACATGAAAGTATGCTCAACATCATTAGTCATAAGGGAAATGCAAATCAAAATGACAAGATACTGTGTCACACTTACTAGGATAGCTATAATCAAAAAGAAGTAGTATATGTTGGCAAGGATGTGGAGAAATTAGAACCTTCCTATGTTGCTGGTAGGAATGCAAAATGACTACATCGTTTGTAAAACAGTCTGGAAGCTCCTGAAAGAGTTACCACATCACTCAGAAATCCCACCGGTAGGTACATATCCAAAAGAAATGGAAATAAATATCCAGCAGTTGGTGTTGCTGCCTCTGTCCCACATCAAGGTCATCATGACGAGCTCTCCCGAGGTGACTAGCATCAACCAGGATGTGCTGGTGCTCACCGTCAAGGCCACGGAACTCTTCGTTAAATATGTCCGACTCTTTACAACCCCATGGACTGTAGCCCACCAGGCTCCTTTGTCCATGGGATTCTCCAGGCAAGAATGCTGGAGTGGGTTGCCATCCCCTTTTCCAGGGGATCCTCCCAACCCAGGGACCGAACCCAGGTCTCCTGTATTATAGATACATTCTTTACCGCCTGAGCCAGCAGGGAAGCCCCTTTGTTCAATATGTCACCACCTATTCCTACAGACATGGCAGTGGAAAAGAAAAGCCTCCAGTGACTTATCAAATACTGCAGAGGAGTCAGAATCTTTTCAGTTCATTGCAGATATATTACCAAAGAAGATTTTAGCTAGTAAATATCTGAAAATGCTTAAAGAAAAGAGGGAAGAAGAGGAAGAGGAGGGGGAGGAGGAGGAGAATGACGACAACAACGAGAGTGAGGTTGATGAAGTGGAATTCTAACCCCAAAAAATCAGCCTGGTGAGGACCCTCCTGGATTAGCACCTTGACTCTGAAGCAGGCCTTAGTCTGTCCACCCCCCAGAGACTTCACGTACATTGTGTTCTTTCCTGGCTGAGACCAAGCATAATGTGCCTCTGCCATAAATAGCCAACAGGAAAGGAACCCAGACAGCAGCCTCTCTTCCCCAGGCCCACACTGCAGCTGGAGTGGGAGGGGACCAGAACAGCCTGCCTACCGGGAGGGACAGTCAGTCTGCAGCTCTAAGCTGTAGAGGCAAAAACAACTTCGCTTAACTTTCTAGTTTACAGATAGATTTTGAAGAACTTCCAAATACCACTTATATAGGTTCACATATGTATATTTTGAAATTAGTTCTTGTAAAGAGCTAGATCCTGTTTTAGCTAAATATGTAGTCTGTGAGTAGTGTGCTCCATTTGAAATTTTGTATTTCAGAACAATATGGCTTTGTATTAGCCCAAATAGTGCATTTTTTAAAATACATTTTTCTGAGGAGCCGGCTGAACTGCTTAGAGAGAGGACTGGGCTTGAATGCCGCGAGAACAATTTGAGAGAACTGGGGAGAGCAAAGCAGACTGTGGGATAGCTTCCCCATGAAAAGGCGGAAAGCTCTAACCTATGACTTGGCCAGCCCCGCTCACAGAATAAAGGACTGAGCAGAGCGAGCCGGCTGGGGTCGGCCCATCCCCCATCCCCCGCCGAGACAGGCAGGGAGCGCAGCCAGAGCCGGAGCGGGCAACCGCGGCCCCAGAAAGGCATCTGATACAAACTGTACACAGGCTTGTTGCTAATCAGGACTTCTTGGGCTTGGGCCGGTCGATATCCCCCTGAGAAGGTGCGCCGATTGTACACCCAGAAAACTGAGTGGCGGGGACTGGGGAGGCGATAAGTCTCAGAGACCGTGCTCGCCAAACACCTGGTCCCCTGAACTGCTCGGACCGGGGAAGGCACAAAACGCAGGCCCAACCAAGTCTGCGCCTTTGTGGAGTACCTGAGAACCTGAACTTGAGCCGCTCAGACCTGGGAAGTGCATACAACCCGGTGCTGGCCTCGGACAGTTCCCGGCAGAGCAACCTAGAGCCTGTGCAGTATAGACTGGGACAGCATACGTGCTGTGAGCGGGGGCAAACCCAGTGTGGCCGAGACGCTGCGAGCACTCCCCACAGACGCCAGAGATAATCGACTGCAGCGTTCCTCCCTTCCCAGAACAGGACTGAACAACTGAGCCTTAAAAAGTGTCCACCCACCCCCTAGTATCAGGGCGGAAATTAGACACTGAAGAGACCAGCAGACAGAAGCTAAAACAGAGGGAACCACCTTGGAAATGACAGATAGAGACATCTAGAGACTACTCCAAGAATAAGACCAAAAACCAGAGGCAAGAGGCTTAAGCCCGAATCCTGAGAACACCAGAGAAGTCCTGACTCCAGGGAACATTAATCGATAGGAGCTCATCAAACGTCTCCATACCTACGCTAAACCAAAGGGTCAACAAGTTCCAGAGCAAGACATACCACGCAAATTCTCCAGTAACACAGGAAACTAGCCCTGAGCTTCAATATACAGGTTGCCCAAAGTCACTCCAAACCCACTGACATCTCATAACTCATTACTGGACACTTCATTGCACTCCAGAGAGAACAAATCCAGCTCCACCCACCAGAACACCGACACAGGCTTCCATAACCAGGGAACCTTGACAAGTCACCTGTCCAACCCCACACACAGCAAGGAAACTACATAATAAAGAGAACTCCACAAACGGCCAGAAGAGGGAAAGGCCACCCCAAGCAAAGCATTATAAGCAAGATGAAGAAGCAGAGAAATACCCAGCAAGTAAAAGAACAAGATAAATGCCCACCAACACAAACAAAAGAGGAAGATATAGGGAATCTACATGAAAAAGAATTTCAAATTTTGGTGGTGAAAATGATTCAAAATCTTGAAAGCAAAATGGAGTTACAGATAAATAACCTGGAGAAAAGGATTGAGAAGATGGAAGAAAGGTTTAATAAGGACTTAGAGGAAATAAAAAAGAGTCAATATACAATGAATAATGCAATAGATGAGATCAGAAACACTCTGGAGGGAACAAACAGTAGAATAACAGAGGCAGAAGACAGGATAAGCGAGCTAGAAGATAGAATTGTAGAAATAAATGAAACAGAGAGGAAAAAAGAAAAACAAATTAAAAGAAATGAGAACAATATTAGAGACCTCTGGGACAATGTTAAACGCTCCAACATTCGAATCATAGGAATCCCAGAAGAAGAAGACAAAAAGAAAGACCATGAGAGAATACTTGAGGAGATAATAGTTGAAAACTTCCCTAAAATGGGGAAAGAAATAATCACCCAAGTCCAAGAAACCCAGAGAGTCCCCAACAGGATAAACCCAAGGCGAAATACTCCTAGACACATATTAATCAAATTAACAAAGATCAAACACAAAGAACAAATATTAAAAGCAGCAAGGGAAAAACAGCAAATAACACACAAGGGGATTCCCATAAGGATAACAGCTGATCTTTCAACAGAAACTCTTCAGGCCAGGAGGGAATGGCAAGACATACTTAAAGTGATGAAAGAAAATAACCTACAGCCCAGACTACTGTACCCAGCAAGGATCTCATTCAAATATGAAGGAGAAATCAAAAGCTTTACAGACAAGCATAAGCTGAGAGAATTCAGCATCACCAAACCAGCTCTCCAACAAATGCTAAAGGATCTTTTCTAGACAGGAAACACAGAAAGGGTGTATAAACTCGAACCCAAAGCAATAAAGAAAATGGCTACGGGATCGTACTTATCAATAATTACCTTAAACGTAAATGGGTTGAATGCCCCAACCAAAAGACAAAGGCTGGCTGAATGGATAAAAAAACAAGACCCCCATATATGTTGTCTGCAAGAGACCCACCTCAAAACGAGGGACACATACAGACTGAAAGTGAAGGGCTGGAAAAAGATATTCCATGCAAATAGAGACCAAAAGAAAGCAGGAGTAGCAATACTCATATCAGATAAAATAGACTTTAAAACAAAGGCTGTGAAAAGAGACAAAGAAGGAAACTACATAATGATCAAAGGATCAATCCAAGATGAAGATATAACAATTATAAATATTTATGCACCCAACATAGGAGCACCGCAATATGTAAGACAATTACTAACAAGTATGAAAGGGGAAATTAACAATAATGCAATAATAGTGGGAGATTTTAATATCCCACTTACATCTATGGATAGATCAACTAAACAGAAAATTAACAAGGAAACACAATCTTTAAATGATACAATAGACCAGTTAGACCTAATTGATATCTATAGGACATTTCACCCCAAAACAATGAATTTCACCTTTTTCTCAAGTGCACATGGAACCTTTTCCAGGATAGATCACATCCTGGGCCATAAATCTAGCCTTGGTAAATTCAAAAAAGTTGAAATCATTCCATGCATCTTTTCTGACCACTATGCAGTAAAATTAGATCTCAATTATGGGAGAAAAACTATTAAACATGGCAACATATGGAGGCTGAACAACACGCTGCTGAACAACGAACAAATCATAGAAGAAATCAAAAGAGAAATCAAAATATGCATAGAAATGAATGAAAATGAAAACACAACAACCCAAAACCTCTGGGACACTGTAAAAGCAGTGCTAAGGGGGAAGTTCATAGCAATACAGGCACACCTCAAGAAACAAGAAAAAAGTCAACTAAATAACCTAACTCTACATCTAAAGCAACTAGAAAAGGAAGAAATGAAGAACCCCAGGGTCAGTAGAAGGAAAGAAATTGTAAAAGTTAGGGCAGAGATAAATGCAAAAGAAACAAAAGAGACTATAGCAAAAATCAACAAAGCCAAAAGCTGGTTCTTTGAGAAGGTAAATAAAATTGACAAACCACTAGCCAGACTTATCAAGAAACAAAGGGAGAAGAACCAAATCAATAAAATTAGAAATGAAAATGGAGAGATCACAACTGACAACACAGAAATACAAAGGATTATTAGAGAATACTATCAGGAATTATATGGCAATAAAATGAATAACCTGGAAGAAATGGACAAATTCCTAGAAAAATACAACTTTCCAAAACTGAACCAGGAAGAAATAGAAAATCTGAACAGACCCATCACAAGCACGGAAATTGAAACTGTAATCAAAAATCTCCCAGCAAACAAAAGCCCAGGTCCAGACGGCTTCACAGCTGAATTCTACCAAAAATTTAGAGAAGAGCTAACACCTATTCTACTCAAACTCTCCCAGAAAATTGCTGAGGAAGGGAAACTTCCAAACTCATTCTATGAGGCCACCATCACCCTAATCCCAAAACCTGGTAAAGACCCCACAAAAAAAGAAAACTACAGGCCAATATCACTGATGAACATAGATGCAAAAATCCTTAACAAAATTCTAGCAATCAGAATCCAATAGCATATTAAGAAGATCATACATCATGACCAAGTGGGCTTTATCCCAGGAATGCAAGAATTCTTCAATATCCGCAAATCAGTCAACGTAATACACCACATTAACAAACTGAAAAATAAAAATCATATGATTATCTCAATAGATGCAGAGAAAGCCTTCGACAAAATTCAACATCCATTAATGATAAAAACCCTCCAGAAAGTGGGAATAGAAGGGACATACCTCAACATAATAAAAGCTATATATGACAAACCCACAGCAAACATTATCCTCAATGGTGAAAAACTGAAAGCATTTCCCCTAAAGTCAGGAACAAGACAAGGGTGCCCACTCTCACCACTACTATTCAACATAGCTCTGGAAGTTTTGGCTACAGCAATCAGAGCAGAAAAAGACATAAAAGGAATACAAATTGGAAAAGAAGAAGTAAAACTTTCACTGTTCGCTGATGACATGATCCTCTACACAGAAAACCCTAGAGACTCTACCAGAAAACTACTAGAGCTAATCAATGATTACAGTAACGTTGCAGGATATAAAATCAACACATAGAAATCCCTTGCATTCCTATACACTAATAATGAGAAAATAGAAAGAGAAATTAAGGAAACTATTCCATTCACTGTTGCAACGAAAAGAATTAAATACTTAGGAATATATCTACCTAAGGAAACAAAAGACTTGTACATAGAAAACTATAAAACACTACTGAAAGCAATCAAAGAGGACACTAATAGATGGAGAAATATACCATGTTCATGGATTGGAAGAATAAATATTGTAAAAATGAGTATACTACCCAAAGTAATTTATACATTCAATGCAATCCCTATCAAGCTACCAAAGATATTTTTCACAGAACTAGAACAAATAATCTCACAATTTGTATGGAAATACAAAAAACCTCGAATAGCCAAAGCAATCTTGAGGAAGAAAAATGGAACTGGGGGAATTAACCTGCCGGACTTCAGGCTCTACTACAAAGCCACAGTCATCAAGACAGTATGGTACTGGCATAAAGACAGAAATATAGATCAATGGAACAAAATAGAAAGCCCAGAGATAAATCCACGCATCTATGGACACCTCATCTTTGACAAAGGAGGCAAGAATATAAAATGGAGAAAAGACAGTCTCTTTAACAAGTGGTGCTGGGAAAACTGGTCAGCCACTTGTAAAAGAATGAAACTAGAACAGTTCCTAACACCATACACCAAAATAAACTCAAAATGGATTAGAGAGCTAAATGTAAGACCAGAAACTATAAAACTCCTAGAGGAGAACGTAGGCAAAACACTCTCCGACATAAATCACAGCAGGATCCTCCATGACCCACCTCCCAGAATATTGGAAATAAAAGCAAAAATAAACAAATGGGACCGAGTTAATTAATTAATTTATTTCTTTTAATTGGAGGATAATTACTTTACAATATTGTGGTGAGTTTTGCCATACATCGACATGAATCTGCCACGGGTGTACGTGTGTACCCTCTTCCCACCAATATTCTTATCTAAAAAACCCCATGGACCTAGAAGCCTGGCAGGCTGCAGTCCATGACTGAGCAACTAAGCACACAGCACACATTTCATATGGAGAGATTAGATAATGGATGAACCACAAACATACTGAAGCAATTTTAACACATTATAGCAGAACTTGGCGTATGCATTGCAGGTTTTAGATGAATTTCTTCCCAATAAAACTCATTGTAAATTGAAAAAAAAAGAACAGTGCCAGCATCTTGGAAGGTCCCTTTGCTTCTTCCTCACTTTCTTCCTCTTCTTCACAGAGCAAATCACAGTGCTGACCTTGCATTAGTTATTCCCTTGCTTATCTTTCCGTTACCTACAATACCCTGTAGTACTCCCTGAGCATGCATCTCTATAGTTTGCCTGCTTAATAAATAAACTTTATGTAAATTGTGGAATTATACAGTAGGCTGTTATGAATGGCATGGTTCACTCTTTGTATTTGTGAAATTGATCCTTGTTGTTGTATGAACTGGTAGTTCATTCATTTATTTGCTGTGCAGCATTACCTTGAATAAAAATCTTCAGGTCTTAAAAAGAAAAAAAATATTTCACCATGTATTCATTTACATTATTATTATCATCTACGTTATTATCAGTGTTGTTGTTACTAACACTTGGGCTGCTTCCAGTTTGAACCTATTACAAACAACAATACTGTGGACATTCCTGTGCTCATCTCCTGGGACACAGGTGCCCGAGTCTCTCGGTCATACACCTAGGAATGGCATCACTGAGTCAAAAAGTAAGCGTATGTTCATGAAGGTAACTGTTTTTAGACTGTTATACCAGTTTGAAGTTTATTTATTTTATTTTTAAATTTTTAACGGAGTATAGTTGCTTTGCAGTCTTGTGTTAGTTTCTGCTGTACAGAAAAATGAATCAGCCAAACGTATACATATATCCCCTCTTTTTAAAATTTCCTTTCCTACATTCTCCTCTAGGAGTTTTATAGTTTCTGGTCTTACATTTAGCTCTCTAATCCATTTTGAGTTTATTTTGGTGTATGGTGTTAGGAACTGTTCTAGTTTCATTCTTTTACAAGTGGCTGACCAGTTTTCCCAGCACCACTTGTTAAAGAGACTGTCTTTTCTCCATTTTATATTCTTGCCTCCTTTGTCAAAGATGAGGTGTCCATAGATGCGTGGATTTATCTCTGGGCTTTCTATTTTGTTCCATTGATCTATATTTCTGTCTTTATGCCAGTACCATACTGTCTTGATGACTGTGGCTTTGTAGTAGAGCCTGAAGTCCGGCAGGTTACGTAGGCAAAACACTCTCCGACATAAATCACAGCAGGATCCTCCATGACCCACCTCCCAGAATATTGGAAATAAAAGCAAAAAGAAACAAATTGGACCTAATTAAAATCAAAAGCTTCTGCACAGCAAAGGAAACTATAAGTAAGGTGAAAAGACAGCCTTCAGAATGGGAGAAAATAATAGCAAATGAAGCAACTGATAAAGGATTAATCTCCAAATTATACAAGCACCTCCTACAGCTCAATTCCAGAAAAATAAATGACCCAATCAAAAAATGGGCCAAAGAACTAAACAGACATTTCTCCAAAGAAGACATAAAGATGGCTAACAAACACATGAAAAAATGCTCAACATCCCTCATAATCAGAGAGATGCAAATCAAAACCACAATGAGATACCATTTCACACCAGTCAGAATGGCTGCTATCCAAAAGTCTACATGCAATAAATGCTGGAGAGGATGTGGAGAGAAAGGAACCCTCTTACACTGTTGGTGGGAATGCAAACTAGTACAGCCACTATGGAGAACAGTGTGGAGATTCCTCAAAAAATTGGAAATAGAACTGCCATATGATCCAGCAATCGCACTCCTGGGCATACACACTGAGGAAACCAGGATTGAAAGAGACACGTGTACTCCAATGTTCATTGCAGCACTGTTTATAATAGCCAGGACATGGAAGCAACCTAGATGTCCATCTGCAGACGAATGGATAAGAAAGCTTTGGTACATATACACAATGGAGTATTATTCAGCCATTAAAAAGAATACATTGGAATCAGTTCTAATGAGGTGGATGAAACTGGAGCCTATTATACAGAGTGAAGTAAGCCAGAAAGAAAAACACCAATACAGTATACTAACACATATATATGGAATTTAGAAAGATGCAAATGATAACCCTGTATACGAGACAGCAAAAGAGACACAGATGTATAGAACAGTCTTTGGGACTCTATGGGAAAGGGTGAGGGTGGGATGATTTGGGAGAATGGCATTGAAACACGTATGTTGTCATATGTGAAACGAATCACTAGTTCAGGGTCAATGCATGTTATAGGATGCTCGGGGCTGGCATGCGGGGATGACCCAGAGGGAGGATAAAGGGAGGAGGGAGGTGGGAGGGCGGTTCAGGAGGGGGAACTTATGTAAACCCGGGGCAAATTCATATCAATGTATGGCAAAACCAACCAATATAATATTGTAAAATAATTTGCCTCCAATAAAAAATAAATTAATTACCTAAAAAAATAAATAAATAAACACTGAAAAAAAAAAAAAGAAAGTGAGGGAAAAAAAAAAAAGAATTTTCAACAGTATTTTGTGATCCACACAAAGGCTTTGGTGTAGTCAATAAAGCAGAAGTAGATGTTTTTCTGGAAAAAAAAATAAAATAAAATACATTTTTCTTTTTTATTAAAACAAACTTGCACAAAAAGTTCATAGCAGCGTTATTCAGAATACAAGAATGAAAAAGGGTAAACAACCCAAATATCCATCAACCAATGAGCAGATAAATAAAATGTGATGTATTCATACAATAGAATGTTATTTGACCACGAAAATGAATGAAGTAAATATACAAGCTACAACATGGATGAACCTTGAAAACATTATGCTAAGTGAAAGAAACCAGTCACATAAGACCACATATTATATGATTCCATTTATATGAAATATCCAGAATAGGCAAACTTATAGATGCAAAAAGTAGACTAATGGTTTCCAGTGGCTAGAAAGTGGGAGGAATGAAGAGTGACTCCTCATTAGTTTCTTTGGCAGGTGATGAAAACATTCTGGAATTAGTGGTGATTGTTGCCCAACTTTGTAAATATATACTGAAACCCACAAATTGTATATGTAGAGGATACAAATGTGAATGTATGGCACAGGAATTATATTTCAGTGAAGTTATTGCCAAAGAACTAAAAGGTCCAGAGCCCTCTAGTGCTGTTAGCATTAAGTCCAAGGTCCATTGCCTGGAACATTAGAGGCTTCTGTACTACATACATGTCTAGTTCCTGGCACGCACTGTGCCGCATCTAACCATCACCTTTTCTCTGTTCTCCCAACAGACTGTGCATGACTACACAATTGTGCCTTTGCTCCTGTTTTTCCCTCTGATGTCTCCTCTGCCTTGTGTGTTTGGTGAATGGCTACTTATTTTTCAGAAAGCATCTCAAGCCTCTTCTCTCTCCCTGATCTCCACTCTCCCAGGCCAAGAAGGGTTATTCTTCCCTCTTCTCTGCTGCAACTGTTCACAGCACACACCTGTCTCACTGCTCTTCTTACATTGTGTGGCAGTTGTCTGTGTTTACCTGTTTCTCTGTCTGCTTAACTAGATGATAAGTTCATTGTGGGCAGGAACCATGTTGGATTTACCTCTCTGTAGCCAGCAGCTTGCGGAAGGTCTGATAACACAGTAAGATTTAGGTACATATTTATTGGTTGAAGGAATGAATCTAAGTAGATTATCAGTTACTCATAGCCTGTTGTCACTCCAGTTTATCAGAGGGATATCCAATGACTCGTGAGCTGGCAACAAGATTTGAACTCATGGAAGAGGAGGGCAGATATATCTGGGGAGCATGGAGAAGGCAAGCCTGGCCAGAACACTGCAGTGCAGAACCCTGAGCAACCAGGAGGCCAACAAAGGCCTGTGACTGGGGAGTAGGTGTGGAGGGGTCACGGGTTGTTGAAAGAAGTAGATAGAAAGGGGAGGGAACATCAGTACTCAGGACTCCTCTTAATCCCACTTGCCTGAAATCATTGACTCACTGGGTAGGGATTGTGTCTGATTCCCTTCTGAAGCCCTGTACCTAGCACAGTGTTAGTCTCTCAGTCATGTCTGACTCTTTGTGACCCCATGACCCCCAGGCTCCTCTGTCCATGGGATTCTTCCAGGCAAGAATATTGGAGTGGGCAGCCATTCCCTTCTCCAGGGGATCTTCCCAATCCAGGGTCTGAACCTGGGTCTCCTGTATTGTAGGCAGATTCTTTACCATCTGAGCCACCAGAGAAGCCCTGGCATCAAATAGCTGTTTGATGAATGAAGGATCTTTGGTTGCCTGTCAGTGTCATAGCAAGTTTTCTTCTAGAAGTGTTAGAATTTTAGCTCATACATTTAGGTCTGTAATCCAATTTTAGTTAACTATTGTATATGATGAACACTAAGAATATGAATTCCTCTTTTTGCATGTGCATATCCAGTTGTCCCAGACCATTTTTTGAAAAGATTATCCTTTTCCAATTGACTTGCATTGCCATGTTTGTCAAAAATTAATCAACCATAAATGGACTCTCAATTTTCTCCCACTGATTTTTTTTTTTTGCCCATCCTTGCCCCAGTATTAAACTTAATTGATTTGTTGCTGCTGTACCGTGCTCAGTCATGTCTGACATTTTGCGATCCCATAGACTGTTGCCCACCAGGCTCCTCTGTCCATGGGATTTCCTCTGCAAAAATACTGGAGTGGGCTGACATTTCCTACTCCAGGGGAACCTTCCTGACCCAGTGATCAAATTCGCATCTCTTGTGTTTCCTGCGTTGGCAGGTGGATTCTTTACCATTCTGCCACTGGGAAGCCCTTAACTGATTATTGTGGCATTATACTAAGCTTTGAAACCAGATAGTTCTTCATTTTCAAAATTGTGTAAGCCATTCTAGGTCATTTGTATTTCTCTAAAAATTTTGGGACCAACCTGTCAATTTCTACACAAAGCCCTGCTGTTATTTTGATAGAGTTTGGATTGGCACTGTACATCAATTTGGGGAGAATTGCAATCCTGACTGGAGAAGGCAATGGCACCCCACTCCAGTACTCTTGCCTGGAAAATCTCGTGGGCGGAGGAGCCTGGTAGGCTGCAGTCCATAGGGTCACGAAGAGTCGGACACGACTGAGCGACTTCATTTTCACTTTTCACTTTCATGCATTGGAGAAGGAAATGGCAGCCCACTCCAGTGTTCTTGCCTGGAGAATCCCAGGGACGGGGGAGCCTGATGGGCTGCCGTCTATGTGGTCGCACAGAGTCGGACACAACTGAAGCGACTTAGCAGCAGCAGCAGCCATCCTGACAATACCAAGAGTTTCAAATCCATGACCATGGATTCTGTCTGCATTATTAAGATCTTTGTTGTTCTGTCACTCTAATAATTTATAGTTTTCAGTACACTGATCTTTTTCACATCTTTGGTTACATTTATCCTTAAGTTCATATTTTTGATACTCTTGTAAATTATATTTTAAACATTTAACTTCTGATTTTTTATTGCTGAGATATAGAAATACAATTGAATTTTGTATAATGACCTTTTATTCTGTGCCTTTTCTAAACCTTCTATTAGTTCTATGGATTCCTTGGAATTCCACATACAGGATCAAGTCACCTGCAAATAAAAACAGTTTTACTTCTTAATTTTCAATCTGGATGCCTTTGATTTCATTTATTTGTTTGTTTACTACAATGCCTAGAACTTCTGACTCAATGTTAAATAAAAGTGACAAAAGCATAGACTCTTACATTGTTCCCCATCTTATGGAGAAACATTCAATCTTTCAGCATCAACTGTGATGCTAAGATGTGGTTTTGTTTAGTTTTTGAAGATGATACTTATTCATTTAGACCAAATCTTCTATTCCTAGTTTGTAGACAGCTTTTATCATTATAGGGTGTTGGATTTTGGAAAATGCTTTTTTTTTTGGTATCTATTGAGAAGATTATAAGGCTTTTCCCCATTATTCTTTTAATATAATGTATCTCATGAATTAATATTCAAATTTTTAATCAACTTAATGTAGCTGGAATAATTTTCACTTGGTCATGGGCTATAATACATTTTATATGTTGCTGAATTTGAGTTGCTAATACTTTATTAAAGATTGTGTCTTGATAATGGGTCATGTTGATCTGCACTTTTGGGTTGTTTTGTGTATGATGTGTTTCTCTGGCTTGGAATCAGGGTAATTCTAACCCTGTAGATTGAGTTGGGAATTGTTTCCACCATTATTTCTTGAGTGAGATTGTGAATAATAGATATTACTTCTATTTTAAATGTTTAATATAATTCACCAGTGAATCCATCTGAGTCTGGGCTTTTCTTTATGAGAAGATATTTAGTTGCTATATCAATTTCTTTACTTGGTATATGTTTCTTCAGACTTTCTATTTCTTCTTTGTCAGTTTTGATAATTCATGTCTTTTTAGAAACTTTTCCATTCCAACTTTGTTGTCTAATTTTTGGCATGAGTTTTTCATAGAATTTCATAATCTTTTAAATTTCTGTCACGTTGAAAGTGAAAGCTCTTCTTTCATTCCTAACATTGGCAATTTGTGTCTTCTTTTTTTTGGTCAGTCTCGCTTATTATTTGTCAATTATGTGGATCTTTTTGAAGAACCAAGTTTTTATTTAATTGTTGTTCTATTTTTTTTCCTATTTTACCAATTCAATTTCTACTCTGATTTTAATTATTTCTTTTCTTCATTTTGCTTTGAGTTTAGTTTGCTCTTCTTTTATTGGTTTTTGTAAAGTGGATACTTATGGATGAGACATTTCTGATAGGCATTGAAAACTAATTCTTTGCTAAGCTCTGTGTTAATTGCAATCCATAAATTTTCATATGTTACATTTTCATTTTTCAGTTAAATATTTCTCATTTTTCTCATTTATGTCATGGTTTATTCTTTGACCTATGAGCTATTTAGAAGTGTATTATTTAATTTTTTTAGTATTTGGAAGTTTACCAGATTTCTCTCTGTTGTCAACTTCTCATAACATTTTGTTATTAAACATACTTTGATTAATTTACATCCTTTAAAATTTATTGAAGCTTTCTTTATTGTCTAGAATATGCTGCATACCAGAGAAATTTCAATATGTTCTTTGATTTTTGGGTGGAAGTTCTTGATTTCCAAAGCACTAAACTTATTGTTTCTGTCAGTCTTGTTCAGTTGTATGGTGACTTGTGTGGGAAAATTTGCCTGTCTCCTTATTCAGTCATAGGCATGTGGAAGGGCTGGAAACAAAGAAGTGACATATAATGTTTTGCAGGGTAGAACTATCAGTCTAACCAAAATATGGGTGAAGGCCTTTGTAGGACCTGTCTGAAAGCAGAGAGACCACTTAAAAGGCTGTTGAAGTAACACAAGTGAAAAATAACAGGATGCTGAATGGACTGTTGCCAGTAAGCTGAAGAAAGGCAAAAGACTTGGATGCTGATATTAAATGCTGAAGCCGTGGGCCGTGTTAGTGGTTCAGTTGAGAGGCTCTAAGGCCGGAGTTAGGACAGTGTAAGTAGAAATGGAAAGTAAGAGATACTTCTTTGGAGGAGTTGCAAAGACCTGATGCCTGATGGGAGATTTGAAATGTGTAGAGAGGGAGAGAGAGGAGAGTTTGGTCTGGATTACTGGTAGGATTAAAACATCAGACACTGAAGGAACAAAATGGGGACCGGTTGTAGGGAGAAGGAAGATGATTTTTAAAAAACTACTTTTGAAAAGCCATGAGGATATCTGAACAGAAATGCCTGGTAGGCATAGGAGATTTAGATCTGTAGCTCAGGAGCAAGGTGAGGCTGCAAATGTAACAGCACAGAAATTTTGACATTCATATTTGGATAGAGATGTCTCCAGAAATCAAGTAATCTTTGGTGTTCCTGTTTTCAAAAACAAAATTTGGGCCTCCATACAGAATCTCTTTTTTAAAAGAAAAAAATTTAAGATACATTCTATTACGTCTAGAAGATAGGTACTCACTCTCTCCTTTTCAAAGACAAGACAGTGAAGAGAGGTAAAAAGATTCTCCCAAAGTCAGAGCTGAGTATCAGAGCAAGGATTTGAACGTTGGTGTTCTCATTCATTTCTATTAACCCAGGTTTCCACACCTTTAAAGTGAGAGTAATGATGATAGCTACCTTACCAGTGTATAATTTATTATAAATTCTTTCAAAATATCCTCTTCAATGGATTGTTGTTAGAGAAAAGGTTGGAGCAGATCAAATAAAAAACTGTTGAGAAATTCTAGCAGGGAGGCAGCAGGCTTCAGTGATGGAGGTACACAGGTCAAGATTCTTAATTTCAAAGGATTCACACTGACTCTGGCCAGGTGAATCAACAAGAAATTTGTTGGCTGGGCATTGAGTGGCTCCCAGACTTAGCAGGAAGGCTGGGGAGCCTGGTTTGGACAACAGGCAGGAGCTAGGGAAGCTGAGTGGCCACATTCACAGCCACGGTCTCCATAATTTCTTATACTTACCTACAACCCCAAGAAGCATTTTTGTCGTTGTTTGGTATTTTTTTGTTTGTTTGTTTTAAGAAAGTTGGCTAGATAGTGGCCATAGCGGGGAGGAACATATAAAGATTAGGTGAAAGAGTGAGGGAGGGAAGAAAATGAGGTCATATGAGAAAGAAAGGACATAAGACATACTAGAAACTTCTGTCATCAATGTCCTAAGATTGTGATGTGAGAACCAGGCCAGAGAGTGACTGTGTTCATTCTCCACATCCCTCACTACCCAATTTTCAATGAAAGGTTCACCTAGTTTCATGAACATCTGTGTCATGTCGCACTTGCTTTGGCCTCATCTTTGTCTTTCTCAGTTTTTGTCTTTCTTAGTTTCTTCGTCAGGCTTTCCCTCAGGGGACTTTTTCATTCTTCATCAGCTCAATATTTCATCCTTGGGCTTGCCCATGTCTCTCTGAAAGGCTGGCAGCTCCATCTGAGAATGCAAGGGCCAACTGCCCCCATATACCTCTGAGCTCTGATACTTTGGCTGCCTGATACGAAGAGCCGATTCACTAGAAAAAACCCTGATGCTGGGAAGGATTGAGGGCAGGAGGAGAAGGAGGTGGCAGAGGATGAGATGGTTAGATAGCATCACTGATTCAGTGGACTTGAGTTTGAGCAAACTCTAGGAGATAGTGAAGGACAAGGAAGCCTGGCATTCTTGCAGTTCATGAGGTCACCGAGTCTTAACGACCTAACAACACCACCTCTGAATTACCACTAGATGGCAGCATCTGGGAACTTTGCTAACCTGGCCTAGATTTTTTACAAGTGCCTGACTGCTGCGTGGTGGGGAGTTTTACTTAGTTATTCTGCTTTCACACTCCTAAAACCAGTGGCTAACAAAAGGCACCATACCTAGTAGGATTCCTTTGTCCACACAGAAGAAAATTCATGTTTGTAAGACACTCAGGGCTGGAAAATCTGTTCTTTAAGCTGGTGTTTTCCCCCACCTCCATTCTCACACAATTTCTAGCTGCAAACCTTCTCTAGATATCCTTTTTTAAAAAAATTATTTATTTTTAATTGATTGATGATTGGTTTACAATATTGATTTGATTTCTGTCATACATCAACATGAATTAACTAAGGATGGTACTGATGAATCTGTTTGCAGAGCAGCAATGGAGACGCAGTCATAGAAAACAGACTTATGGACAAGGGTTGGGGAGGAGAGGAAGGAGAGGGTGAGATGAATAGAGAAAATAGCATGGAAGCATATACTGCTGCTGCTGCTAAGTCACTTCAGTCGTGTCCGACTCTGTGCGACCCCATAGACGGAAGCCCACCAGGCTCCCCCGTCTCTGGGATTCTCCAGGCAAGAACACTGGAGTGGGTTGCCATTTCCTTCTCCAATGTGTGAAAGTGAAAAGTGAAAGTGAAGTCGCTCAGTCGTGTCCGACCCATAGCGACCCCATGGACTGCACCCTACCAGGCTCCTCCATCCATGGGATTTTCTAGGCAAGAGTACTGGAGTGGCTTGCCATTGCCTTCTCCGGAAGCATACACTACCCTATGTAAAATAGATAGCCAATGGGAGTTTGCTGCATGACTCACGGAACTCAAAGAGGGCTCTGTAATAACCTAGAGGGATTGGAATGGGTGGGAGGTGGGAGGGAGATTCAAGAGGGAAGAGACATATGTACACCTGGATATCCTTTTATTACCTCTTTAGCTGTTGTTTGTTGTGGTTTTGTAGTGAGTGAAGTCGCTCAGTCGTGTCCAACTCTTGCGATCCCATGGACTGTAGTCTACCAGGCTTCTCTGTCCATGGGATTTTCCAGGCAAGAGTACTGGAGTGGGTTGCCGTTTCCTTCTCCAGGGGATCTTCCTGACCCACGGATCGAACCCAGGTCTCCTGCATTGCAGGCAGATGCTTTACCCTCTGAGTCACCAGGGAAGCCCCTTCCCAGCCTGATCATCAAATTAGGTTAATCTCCTTTCCTCACTTTGAGGATGGCCTTGAGGGCTCTTATAATTCATTGAGTCTAAACCCATCATTTGAAGACAGGGAAACTGAGGCATATAAAGGAGCAGAAACTTGTTCAAGGTGATATAAAGAATTCAAGCAATCATATGGGTCAGAGTCTCTTGACATACTTTAAAAAAATCAATATAGCAAACATAAAATCATTTTGATCCATAAATTGTGCTAGCACAGCTTGATGCCTGGAAAGAGGACAGAGGCAAGAGATGTAAGACATGACATCTGTCCTCCAGGCACTTAGAATCTAGTGTGGAAGCCACACTGATACACAATAAAAAGGAGATATTGCTTTTGAGATAAGGTTGGTATAAGAAACTGCTAATGTGCCTGACTGGCTCAGGGATTCAGAGAAGAGAGAGATCTAAGGGGAAGCAAAGCCATGGGGGGAGGTTAAGGGGTGGAGAATTAGGTGAAACTTGGAGATGAGAAATTCAACAATTATAATTATTCAGAGGTCAAGCCCTAGACTGACTTAAGCAGAAGATGATGCTCAAAGAGAGGTGAGAGATAAGGCTAGAGTGGTGGGTTGGGATCATACTGTTCAGACTTGATGTCTAATGGGCTTCCCTGGTGGCTCAGAGGTTAAAGTGTCTGCCTCCAATGCGGGAGACCAGGGTTTGATCCCTGGGTCGGGAAGATCCCCTGGAGAAGGAAATGGTAACCCACTCCAGTATTCTTGCCTGGAGAATCCCATGGATGGAGAAGCCTGGTAGGCTACAGTCCACGGAGTCGCAGAGTCGGACACGACTGAGCAACGGAACGGAATGGGAAATTAGTAGGCTAATTTCCTACTGAGCTTCCCTGGCGGCTTAGTGGTAAAGAATCTGCCTGCCTGTGGAAAAGATGTGGGTTCAATCCATGGGTTAGGAAGATTCCTTGGAGAAGGAAATGACAATCCATTCCAATATTCTTGCCTAGGAAATCCCATGGGCAGAGGAGCCTGGTAGGCTACAGTTTATAGGGTTGCAAAAGACTCGGACATGACTTAGCAACTAAACAACAACAATTTCCTGCTAATACTGAACAGGAACTTTTTTTTTCCCCTTTGTTGACATAGTAATGTCTCTGCTTTTTATTTATTTATTTATTTTAATTCTTTTAATTTTTTAAAATTTTAATTGGAGGCTAACTGCTTTACAATATTGTATTGGTTTTGCCATACATTGACATGAATCTGTCCCGGGTGTACATGTATTCCCCATCTTGAACCCCCCTCCCACCTCCCTCCCCATCCTATCCCTCTGGTTCATCCCAGTGCACCAGCCCCGAGCATCCTGTATCATGCATCGAACCTGGACTGGCGATTCGTTTCACATATGAAAATACACATGTTTCAATGCCATTCTCTCAAATCATCCCACCCTCGCCCTCTCCCACAGAGTCCAAAAGACTGTTCTATACATCTGTGTCTCTTTTGCTGTCTCGTATACAGGGTTATCGTTACCATCTTTCTAAATTCCATATATATGCGTTAGTATGCTGTATTGGTTGAACAGGAACTTTGAAAGGCTTTGAATCTTCAGATTTTCTAATTTCAGTGGGAACTTTCCCCTAAGTTTGAATCCCCGGAGGTAGCCTCTTCACTTTGCCCTCCTTTCCTGCATTAGTCCCAGTGCCTCAGAGATGAAGTTGAGCTGAGAAATTACTGGTGTTTGTTTCCATTATACCTGTTTCCTAGAGACATAACCAAGAGTAATGTGGACATCCTCTGGCTGTAAACTCTATTTACTTCATTTCCATTCCCTACCCACTCACAGGAGTCTGAGCAACAAGCCTCCGTACCCCACAGCTCCCTTTGTCACCAGGGGCCTTCTAGAAGAGTTGGAGAGCTCAGCTGAGCAATACCTAAAGGAGGTGAGCATGGCTTCACATCAATTCCAAAAGAGGCCTCCAAACAAAAAGGCTCTTTAAAAGCAATCTTAACATGGGAGCAATCGAAGAGCCCTTTCAGATTGTCAAGAGTACATTAGGACCCAAGCAGACTGACCAGCCACATTTCAAAGCAAAACAAGCTTGCTCTCTCCCCTTCTGAACACTCCCTTCATATCCTCAAATGGTTCCAAGTCTGTTTTTCTACCAAGATACAGTAGATATTCCTGTCTCAGCACCCTCCATCTAGTTTTACTCCTGTCATTTGCTGCCTCTCCTTCTCCCTTCCCAGAATGCTGTGCCTTACATCTTGGCTTGCACTTGGTTCAGGGCCTGGGACATACTAAGTGCTCTTTCTTTGGTAGGTCTTACAGATTATCTAGGCACTGGATTCCATGGAGTAACTTCAGGGGTCATTGGGAAAATAGGCCACTGGAGAACAGGCAAGCTGCAGGCCCCCATGGCTGAATCAACAAAGGGAACTCTATATTTATATGTTAAGTAATAGTTTGGACACTGGATAGGGATTTTGTTTTGGAAGGAAAGGGAATATTCTCACTGATCTACTGTCTTCAGTTTCTAAATGAGGTCAATGAGGCTCAGAAACACTTTGAGTAGAATCAGGAAAGCAATCCCACTTATAATTGCAATAAAAAGAATAAAATATTTAGGAATAAACTTAACCAAGGAAGTGAAAGACTTGTACGCTTTAAATTATAAGACACCGAGAAAGGAAATTAAAGAAGACAGAGAAAAATGAAAAGACATCCCATGTTCATTGATTAGATGACTTAATATTGTTCAAATATCTGTACAATTTTCAGTTATCTAGAGTCTATGCAATCCCTATTGAAATCCCAATTGCATTTTTTACACAAACAGAGAAAATTTTAAAAAATTGTATTGAAACAGAGAAGACTCTGAATAGTTGAAGTGTCTTGGAAAAGGAGAATAAACCTAGGGATATCACATTTCTTGATTTCTAAATATATTACAAAATAGTATGGTACTGTAATCAAAATAGTATGGTACTGGCATAAAAACAGACATATAGATTAAGAAGAGACCAGAAAGCCCAGAAATAAATCCCCACACTTATGGTCAACTGGTGTTTGACAAGGGTGACAAGAACATACAATGAGGAAAGGAAGGTCTTTCCAATAAATGGTCTTGGGAAAACTGGATAAACACATAAAAAATCAAAATAAATTAAAGACTTAAACATAAGACCTGAAAATTTAAAACTGTCAAAAGAATAGCACAGGGGAAATGCTTCTTGGCATTGATCTAAAAAAATCACGATGATTTTTTAGATGTGACACCAAAAGCAAAGGCAGCAAAAGCAAAAATAGACAAGTAGGACTGCATAAAACCTAAAAGCTTCTGCATAGCAAAGGAGATAGTCAACAGAGTGAAAAGGCAGCCCATAGAATAAGAGACCGTATTCACCAACCATATATCTAATAAGTAGTTAATACACAAGATATATAAGAAACTACTACACCTCAGTAGCAAAAACATAAATAATCCAATTTAAAAATGGATGAAGGAATTGAACAGACAGTTCTGTGAAGGAGACATACAAATGGCCAACAGACATGGGAAAAGACTTGCAGCGTTAATTATCAGAGAAATACAAATCATAGTGACAATGGAATATCACCTCACATCTGTTAAAATGAGCCTTATCAAAAAGACAGAGGATAGCAAGAGTCAGCAAGCATATGAAGAAAAGAGAGTCCCTGTACACTTTTGGTGTGACTGTAAATTGGTATACCCATACAGGAAACAATATGGGGATTACTAAAAGATCTAAAACTATAGCTACCATATGACCCAGCAATCCCAATTCTGGGTATCAGTTCAGTTCAGTCACTCAGTAATGTCTGACTCCTTGCAACCCCATGAACTGCAGCACGCCAGGCCTCCCTGTCCATCGCCAACTCCCAGAGTTTACTCAAACTCATGTCCATTAAGTTGGTTATGCTATCCAACCATCTCATCCTCTCTTGTCCCCTTCTCCTCCTGTCTTCAATCTTTCCCAGCATCAGGGTCTTTTCAAATGAATCAGTTCTTTGCATCAGGTGGCCAGAGTACTGGAGTTTCAGCTTGAGCCTTAGTCCTTCCAATTAATATTCAGGACTGATTTCCTTTAGGATGGACTGGTTGGATCTCCTTGCAGTACGAGGGACTCTCAAGAGTCTTCTCCAACACCACAGTGCAAAAGCATCAATTCTTCGGGACTTAGCTTTTTTTATAGTCCAACTCTCACATCCATACCTGACTACTGGAAAAACCACACCCTTGACTAGACAAACCTTTGTTGACAAAGTAATGTCTCTGCTTTTTAATATGCTGTCTAGGTTGGTCATAGCTTTTCTTTCAAGGAGCAAGCGTATTTTAATTTCATGGCTGCAGTCACCATCTGCAGTGATTTTGGAGCCCCCCAAAATAAAGTCTGTCACTGTTTTCCACTGTTTCCCCATCTATTTGCCATGAAGTGATGAGACCAGATGCCATGATCTTAGTTTTCTGAATGTTGAGCTTTAAGCCAACTTTTTCACTCTCCTTTTCAGTTTCATCAAGAGGCTCTTTTAGTTCTTCTTCACTTTCTGTCACAAGGGTGGTGTCATTTGCATATCTGAGGTTATTGATATTTCTCCCAGCAATCTTGATTCCAGCTTGTGTTTCATCCAGCCCAGCATTTCTCATGATATACTCTGCATATAAGTTAAATAAGTAGGGTGCAATATACAGCCTTGACATACTCTTTTCCCTATTTGGAACCAGTCTGTTGTTCCATGTCCAGTTCTAACTGTTGCTTACTGACCTGCATACAGGTTTCTCAAGAGGCAGGTCAGGTCGTCTGGTATTCCCATCTCTTTCAGAATTTTCCAGAGTTTTTTATGATCCACACAAAGGCTTTGGTATAGTCAATAAAGCAGAAGTAGATGATTTTCTGGAACTCTCTTGTTTTTTCGATGATCCAGTAGATGTTGGCAATTTGATTTCTGGTTCCTCTTCCTTTTTTAATTCCAGCTTGGACATCTGGAAGTTCATGGTTCACGTACTATTGAAGCCTGGCTTGGAGAATTTTGAGCATTTCTTTACTAGTGTGTGAGATGAGTGCAATTGTGCAGTAGTTTGAGAATTCTTTGTCATTGCCTTTCTTTGGGATTGGAATGAAAACTGACCTTTTCCAGTCCTGTGGCCACTGCTGAGTTTTCCAAATTTGCTGGCATATTGAGTGCAGCACTTTCACAGCATCATCTTTCAGGATTTGAAATAGGTCAACTGGAATTCCATCACCTTCATTAACCTTGTTTGTAGTGATGCTTCCTAAGGCCCACTTGACTTTGCATTCCAGGATGTCTGGCTCTAGGTTAGTGATCACACCATTGTGATTATCTGGGTCGTGAAGATCTTTTTTGTATATTCCTTCTGTGTATTCTTGCCACCTCTTCTTAACATCTTCTGCTTCTGTTAGGTCCACACCATTTCTGTCCTTTTTCAAGCCCATTTTTGCATGAAATGTTCCCTTGGTATCTCTAAATTTCTTGAAGAGATCTCTAGTCTTTCCCATTCTGTTGTTTTCCTCTATTTTTTTTAATCTCTTTTTTAATTGGGGCTAATTATTTTACAATATTATATTGGTTGGTTTTGCCATACACTGACATGAATCCGCCCCGGGTGTACATGAGTTCCCCCTCCTGAACCCCTCTCCCACCTCCCTCCTCCCCTTATCCTCTCTCTGGGTCATCCCCGTGATCGCTAAGGAAGGCTTTCTTATCTCTCGTTGCTATTCTTTGAAACTCTGCATTCAAATGGGCATATCTTTCCTTTTCTCCTGTGCCTTTTACTTTTCTTCTATTAACAGTTATTTGTAAGGCATCCTCAGAAAACCATTTTGCCTTTTTGCATTTCTTTTTCTTGGGGATGGTCTTGATCCCTGTCTCCTGTAAAATGTCACGAACCTCCATCCATAGTTTTTCAGGCACTCTGTCTATCAGATCTAGCCCCTTGAATCTATTTGTCACTTCCACTGTATAATCATAAGGGATTTGATTTAGGTCATCCCTGAATGGTCTAGTGGTTTTCCCTACTTTCTTCAATTTCAGTCTGAATTTGGCAATAAGGAGTTCATGGTCTGTACCACAGTCATCTCCCAGTCTTGTTTTTGCTAACTGTATAGAACTTCTCCATCTTGGCCTACAAAGAATATAATCAATCTGATTTTGGTGTTGGCCATCTGGTGATGTCCATGTGTAGAGTCTTCTCTTGTGTTGTTGGGAGAGGGTGTTTGCTGTGACCAGTGCGTTCTCTTGGCAAAACTCTATTAGCCTTTACCCTCCTTCATTCTGTACTCCAGGGCCAAATTTGTCTGTTACTCCAGATATGTCTTGACTTCCTACTTTTGCATTCCAGTCCCCTATAATGAAAAGGACATCTTTTTTGGGTGTTAGTTCTAGAAGGTCTTATAGGTCTTCTTTTTTTAAAAAATTATTTATTTTAATTGGAGGTTAATTACTTTACATTATTGAATTGGTTTTGCCATACATTGACATGAATCTGCCCCGGGTGTACATGTGTTCCCCACCTTGAACCCCCCTCCCACCTCCCTCCCCATATCATCCCTCTGGTTCATCCCAGTGCACCAGCCTTGAGCATCCTGTATCATGCATCGAACCTGGACTGGCGATTCATTTCACATATGATAATATACATGTTTCAATGCCATTTTCCCAAACCATCCCACCCTCACCCTCTCCCACAGAGTTATCATCTTTCTAAATTCCATATATATGCATTAGTATACTGTAGTGGTGTTTTTCTTTCTGGCTTATTTCACTCTGTATAATAGGCTCCAGTTTCATCCACCTCATTAGAACTGATTCAAATGTATTCTTTTTAATTGCTAAGTAATACTCCATTGTGTATATGTACCACAGCTTTCTTATCCATTCGTCTGCAGATGGACATCTAGGTTGCTTTCATGTCCTGGCTATTATAAACAGTGCTGCGATAAACATTGGAGTACATGTGTCTCTTTCAATACTGGTTTCCTCAGTGTGTATGCCCAGGAGTGCGATTGCTGATATAGGTCTTCACAGAACCATTCAGCTTCAGCTTCTTCTGCATTACTGGTCGGGGCATAGTCTTGGATTACTGTGATATTGAATGATTTGCCTTGGGAACGAACAGAGATCATTCTGTCATTTTTGAGATTGTATCCAAGTACTGCATTTCGGACTCTTGTTGACCATGATGGCTACTCCAGTTCTTCTAAGGGATTCCTGCCCACAGTAGTAGATATAATGGTCATTTGAGTTATATTCACCCATTCTAGTCCATTTTAGTTCACCGATTCCTGAAATGTCGATGTTCACTCTTGCCATCTCCTGTTTGACCACTTCCAATTTGCCTTGATTCATGGACCTGACATTCCAGGTTCCTATGCAATATTGCTCTTTACAGCATTGGACTTTACTTCTATCACCACTTACATCCACAACTGGGTGTTGTTTTTGCTTTGGTTCCATCTCTTCATTCTTTCTGGAGTTATTTCTCCACTGATCTCCAATAGCATATTGGGCACCTACCGACCTGGGGAGTTCATCTTTCAGTGTCCTATCTTTTTGCCTTTTCATACATGCAAAGAAATGAAATATGTATCTCAAAGAGATACCTGCATCCTCATGTTCATTGCAGCATTTTTCACAAGATGTGGGAACACCCTAAATGTCTGTCAATAAGTGAATAAAGAAAATTTGATATAATTATACAATGGAAAATCATTCAGCCATAAAAATAAAGAAAGGTTCTGCTATTTGTGACAATGTGGGTAAAACTAGAGACACAACACTAAGTGAAGCCAGACACAGAAAGCCCAAAAGTGCATGATTTCATTTATATATAGAATCTAAAAAAGCCAAACTCTTAGAAGCAGAAAGTAGAATGATAGTTGTCAGAGGCTAGGGGGAGATCGAAGTGGTGAGATGTTGGTCAAGGAGTACAGTTTCAGTTAGGCAAGATGGATTAACTCTGGAGATCTAATGTACAGCAATGTGTGTAGTGTATAATAATAAACCTCTATTGTGTATTTGAAATATACTATTAGGGTAGATCTTAAGTGTTCTCACCAAGATGAAATGGTAACTGTGTGAGGTCATGTATATGTTAGGTTGATTGTGGTGATCATTTAACAGAGTATACATATATGAAAATGTAAGTTGTACATCTTAAATGTATACAATTCATATTTATCAATTATGCCTCAATAAAGATTAAAAAAGAGGAATTCCAGAGAATCTCTATTTTGTTTTACCACTG
Source organism: Moschus berezovskii (assembly GCF_049115385.1). Lineage (NCBI taxonomy): Eukaryota > Metazoa > Chordata > Mammalia > Artiodactyla > Moschidae > Moschus > Moschus berezovskii. Next base: position 125,364,952 of record NC_142488.1, on the reverse strand, counting down.
GCTTTTAAACTAAGAGCCTGAGTTCTCTGGTGGCCTAGGGGTTAGGATTCTGGGCTTTCACTGCCAGGGCCAGGTTCAATCCCTGGTTTGGGAACTGAGATCCCAGACAATCCTTGCAGCATGGCCAAATAAATAAGTCAACCAAGTGAGAGACTTATAGTCCCCAGGGCTCAATGGAAATGCCTTAGGCCTCACCAAGAGAATGATTTCCTCTCCCATCCAAGCAACTTCACTTTTACCTGTTTTCTACAATGTAATTCTGCATAGAGTTAATTTAAACAAATGGCTAAACCTGACTTAGCTGCTGCTAAGTCACTTCAGTCGTGTCTGACTCTGTGCAACCCCATAGACAACAGCCCACTAGGCTCCCCCGTCCCTGGGATTCTCCAGGCAAGAATACTGGCATGGGTTGCCATTTCCTTCTCCAGTGCATGAAAGCGAAAAGTGAAAGTGAAGTCGCTCAGTCGTGTCTGACTCTTAGTGACCCCACGGACTGCAGCCTACCAGGCTCCTCCGTCCATGGGATTTTCCAGGCAAGAGTACTGGAGTGGGTTGCCATTGCCTTCTCCGAAACCTGACTACTCCTGCCCATAAATCAACTTAGACCTAAATACCAAAGGGAGAAATATTTCGACATCAAAATGAAAAGTACATTTCCAAATCAGGGAGCAGACTCCAAGAGACCACCCCAGAGATGATTTCATAGACTGATTAACCAGTCCAATGGATCTGAGACAGGTGGCAGAGAAAAGGTTCAGCAACTAAAAATAAAGAAGTTATACTGGTGCCATGGCTTTATCTGGGAGGCAGATAGGATACAAATCTAAATGAGGAAGCAAGGGAAATGGGTACAGTGATGTTAAACTAGTCGAGAATAACACTCTTGGGCCTGAGAAACTTGGGATAGCCTATGTCTGAAAATAAGCCAACCGAGGCTGTCATGGGCAAGGTCACGGGCAGCAAGTTCACAATGCCCTTAATGTTCCTGCTTTGCCATGTACTTGCTAGCACTCAACCCGTCCAATCTTACCTTTCCTCCTTTTCATTTGTCAATAAAATTCTCTACCCTTTTTGCCTCAGGAGATTGAGGGAGGCTCAGATAAGAGACTGGATATAAAAGAGCTAAGGATATTTTTTAAGGCTCTGCAAATGGTAGCTACTATTATCGCTTCCCTCATAGCTCAGTTGGTAAAGTATCTGCCTGCAGTGTTGGAGATCTGGGTTTGATCCCTGGGTTGGGAAGATCTGCTCGAGAAGGGAAAGGCTACGCACCCTAGTATTCTGGCCTGGAGATTTCCATGGAATGTGTAGTCTCTGGGGTTGCAGAGAGTCGGACATGACTGAGCAACTTTCACTTTCATTATGGTCCAAGTGTTCCGTTCTTCAGCTTGGTTTCTTTTTGGGGGGTGGGGTGGGGATTGTTTCTTTTTTCCACTTGGTTTTAAAGTTGATGTATGGGTGTAACTTGAATGTCTGAGAAGCGTAGCCTGCTCTAGACCCATCATATCCCCCAGTCTGAAGTCCCTAATTAGGCCATTCATCAGCTGGTGTTAACGCCATATTGTGAATGAGCTTAGCACACAGCTGGGTACTGGGAGGGGGCCTGGCTCAGCAGTGGGAGTGGAGATGCTGCCTAGAGAGATACCCTCTCTGGAGAATGTTAAGATTTGGCATCAGGGACAGAATCACCAAGGTTCTCAAACTAAGAAATTTGTTTTATAACATCTGCTTCCCAGATGGCTCAGTGGTAAAGAACTACCTGATAATGTAGGAGACACAAGAGATGTGGGTTTGATCCTCTGGGTTGGGAAGATCGCTTGTAGAAGGAAATGGCCACCCACTCCAGTGTTCTTGCCTAGAAAATCCTGTGAACAGAGGAGCCTGGCAGGCTGTGTCCATGGGATAAATCGGTCACATAATCGTAGCTGGTATTTATAGCAACCTTCTTCTACTATTCATTCTATATTATTTTTGCCTTCAGCAAGCTCTTCAGCTGGTCATGATTCTTTACCTGATGGGGTGATCCAAATTCCTCATTCTTGAAGAGTCTAGGCCATTATTAGTCCCATCTGGATTGAGTGTTGTAGTTTTGCATCGACTTTAACCACAGATCACAGTGATATTACCAGAAACTCTAAGGAATCTCTTATATTTCAGTCATAGTCTTCCTTGCCTCCATTGTGGAGGAGTAGTCCAATATCCCCTGGGTAGTCAGGAACAGTCACCCCAGTGAGTTTAGTAACTCTTTTCTTTGCTTATGGAGTCTGAGGCACAAGGACCCCAGAGTGGCTATAGTGCTACAGATGTCCAGCTTGGGAATAGTGGTTGTAGATCATGCAGAACCATTTGTAACCCAGAAGAGCCTTTTATTCCCTTTGTCAACTGATGATAAGGAACTCCAGTGAGGCCATAGGTATAGACTGTGAGAAAGCTGGATTGAGGACTATGGGAATTTGGGCCACTTCTTTATGTAACTTATTTGTGCTTTCAGGGCCTGCTTGGGCCCAGTCATATAGATGTCACTTCCATTTGATGATAGAGTGCTGCTGTGCATACCCAACTTTATGGGTTGGTGGGCCAGACCACCTCAGAGAAGGCAATGGCACCCCACTCCAGTACTCTTGCCTAGAAAATCCCATGGATGGAGGAGCCTGGTAGGCTGCAGTCCATGGGGTCGCTAAGGGTCGGACACAACTGAGCGACTTCACTTTCACTTTTCACTTTCACACATTGGAGAAGGAAATGGCAACCCACTCCAGTGTTCTTGCCTGGAGAATTCCAGGGACGGGGGAGCCTGGTGGGCTTCCGTCTATGGGGTCACACAGAGTCGGACATGACTGAAGTGACTTAGCAGCAGCAGCAGCAGCAGGGCCAGACCACCTGGTCCATGATGGGCAACTCAGGTCACATGGTAACTTGGTGGCCATAGTTAGGCATTCAGTCTTTACAAAGGCCCAAGACCTGTTTCTCAGAAGGAGAGTGGTTATCTGCAGAAGATAGCAGGGCTTTGCTCCAGAATACCAAGAGTCTGTGCTGTCATTCACCTATGGTGGCTTGCCAAATGCTCCAAACATCATCCCTTGTCTGCACTGATGCTTCAACTGCCTTTGCATAAGCTGGATCCTCTGGCCCATGTGGCAGAGCAACTTGCACAGCAGCCTGGACCTGGTGCAGAGACTTCTCTTGTTCTGGACTTCATTCAGAGCTAGCTGATTTTCAGGCCACTCAGTAAACAAGTTGCAGTAACACACCCAAATGAGGAATACGTTGCCTCCAAAATCTCAAGAGGCCCACCATGTGGGCCTTCTTAGAAGGGATATCCTGACACCCTCCAAACCCCTGGAACTGATATAGAAGACCCTAGAATTTTTGTTGGATTTTTTTCCCCACTCTGTAACAAGATGTCACTCCATGGTCTTTCCACTCACATAGTGTCCAATCTGCTGCCATCTATATCTCTGTTCTTCAACATAACATGCCTTTATTCTCTGGCTCCTTTTAAGATTTCCTCTTTATTATTGGTTTTGAGCAATTCGATTATGATGTGCCTCACTCTAGTTTTCTTCATACTTCATGTGCTTGGAGTTCATTGAGCTTCTTGGTCCTATGGGTTTACCATTGTCTTCAAATTTAGAAATGTTTCAACTGTTAGTTTTTGAAATATTTTTCTGCTCCCCATCTCCCCACCAAGGAGGGGAGATTACATTGTATATTAAGGCCGCTTGCTGCAACCTCAAGGTTGACGCTCTGTTAATAAATTTTTTCCCTCTCTCTGTGTTTCATTTTGAATAGTTTCTACTGTTAGGTATTCATATTCGCTAATCTCTTCTGCACTGTATGTGCTTTGTACTCAGTCGCTCAGTTGTGTCCTACTCTTAGCGACCCTATGGGCTGTAGCCCGCCAGGCTCCTCTGTCCATAGGATTCACTAGGCAAGAGTACTAGAGTGGGTTGCCATTTCCTCCTCCAGGGGATCTTCCCAACCCAGGAATCGAACCTGTGTTTCTCGCGTCTCCTACATTGGTAGGCATGTCCTTTACCACTAGCGTACTCTGCCATTAACCCCAAACCACTAAGGTTTTCATCTTAGACATTGTCATTTCCATTTCTAGAAGTCCAGTTTGGCTCTTTTTATATCTTCCATGTCTCTACTTATGAAACATGGTTATAATAACTATTTTAATGTCCTTTCCTGTTAATTCTAACATAGTTATTCTCCTCACCATGGGTCATGTTTTCCTGCCTCTTTGCATGTCTGGTCATCTTTGATTGGATGCCAGCCATTATGATTTCTACCTCATTGCATGCAAGGTGATTTTGTATTCTTATAGTATGGACTTTTGTTGTGGGATGCAGTTAAGTTACTTGGAAACAAGTTGCTCTTTTCACGGGCTAACCTTTACGATTTGTTAGGAGAGTCTAAAACAGTGTATAGTCTTAGGGATAATTGTTCCCCACAATTGAGGCAAGGCCTTCCTGAGTGCTCTACCCAATGCCCTGGAATTTGGAGATTTTCCAATCTGACTGGTTGGGAACAGGTACTGTGCGGGCCCTGTGGGAGTGCTCAGCACTGTTACTCCTGATCCTTGTGGGGGGCACTTTCCCAGCATCAGCTAGTTGCCTCACATGCACTGTTCAGTATTCCGCTGAACACTGTTGAGAAACCCTTTGTAAATGTTGAACATTCACTCTCGGTGAGAAGAACCCTCTCTTCTCTGGTCCTCTCTTCTGAGAACCCTAGCCTCCTTGCTGTCCCCATATTATCAGCTCCATCTTCTTAACTCAGGGAGTCTGTCACCCTTTCCTGTGCCATGGCCTGGAAGCTCTCTCTAGTAAAATGGGGCAACCATAGGGTTCACTTCATTTCTTTCCAGTATCTCAGGAATTATTCATTTCCTGATGTTCAGTGTCTTAAAGAGTGTTATTTCATATATTTTAATCTAATTGTTTTGGTAATTTAAGGTGAGTGGGTTCCTATTACTCATGATAACCAGAAGCAGAAGTCCATCTTCAAGGAAAACTCTTTTAACAATCGCACAGCTTCTTCATTCATGCTGCCGGTGATCTTCCTCTTGACGTTGTCCCAGATATTTCAGCTAGTTGCAGACCCCTCTGTATCCATGGGCTACATTCAGGATGCACACAGAATAGAGGCCCCGTGCCTCTTCATCTCCACCCTGATGAAAACTGTCCTTGTCTCTTCAGATTGGTAAACTCACATCTCACTTGGCTATAGACTCTGACGGTTTTCTCAGAATGAAGTTTGGTGCCTTCACGCTGCTCCCCCACCCACACCCCACCAATTCCCTTGATTTTCCTATTTTTCTTCCTTTAGATGTCAGGCCAGGGGATTCCATTAGATACAGTCATGTCAGGGCTCCTAAAACTCTGCTCCAACACCACCCAATCCTGGGTGGGAAGGATGATGGAAGGGAAATTGGTCTTAACTGACTCAATGTAAACTATTTTAGTTTTGCAAATCTTACAGAAATATGACCAGTGCTGGGGCCATTCCCAGGGTCTTGGAAGAAATCTGCACATGAGGGGCCCTAAAGATTTAAGGTTTCTTAACTACATGGTGAATACATCTCTGCATGTATCAGCTTGATATTCTGCCTTAATTCATATGCTGGAATCTTCCTTTTAGAGCCCATCTCTATCTCTCCAGTGATTTCTTGCCAAGCAACTGATCTCTGCATTTGAACTTTGTCTTAGTAATTTATTTTGGCCACTCAACTACCTGCTTTCCAAAATACACAAATAAGGTCATCTGCTCTTGATTAAGTTTTGAAAAATAATATGTACAAATATGAGATGTCCTAAGATAACTTTCAAGGAGACAGTGATACATGTCTGAAAACTTTTGTACCTACCCATCCTCATGGTGGTTATGGCGGGCAAGTATGGAACTTGGCTCTTGAGAGGATGATAGGATAAATTCAAGCAAAAAGTCTTAGAAGTGAATACAAGACTAAAGAACAGAATAGACTAATGTGAATGGCATGACAAGGGTGATAAATGAAGGATAGAGTCCAGATTGAGGGATCAGGAAGAAACTGGATCTCAGTAGATGCATATCAGGAGCAAGCACATTTTCTTGGACACCAGTCAGTGTTCATAGTTCATTTTTATGGGCCAATGGCTGTGTGGTAGCCTCTTGAGGTTATTCAGTCCATTAATATCAAGAACTAGTCAATTCATATAAACAAAACCCTACATATCCCAAATCTCCCCCATCCATGAAAAGTGAGCATTATTACCCTTTGGCTCTACATTTTAATCACATCTGTAGAATGAACTTTAAGCAAAGTAAAAACAGGAACTCTTATTTCATCAGCAACTAGGAATGACTAGCACAGAGTAAAAGTTTAGTGACTATATGTTTTAGCAAATTTATTACTCTGCATTATACTGATCGGTACATTCCTATCTCTCCCAACAGATGGGGACCATTCTTATTTATTTTTCTACCCTTGATGTCTAGCACTATGCCTGGAATTTTGTACCTTCTTGATAAATGATTTCTGGATGAATGGGAAACCTTGAAAATGCAGTGCAATGCTTTGTGAATTACATCAAGGTGACAACCGGTGGAGTGTTTAATGCTCCTCCAAGAAACTAACCTAAAAATGTCCCCTCTATCTCCTGAGAAGGTAGGGTTGATTTAAATAATAGGAGGGAGTGTGGGATAAGCTGAACCAGAATTTCAGGTTTACCTTCCCCAGCATAGCTCATGTGCCCAAAAGGGAGCAGAGCCTATCCTATAGTCAGCTGTTGTCACCTCCAAGTTCATTAATCTTTTCTTTTGCAGCACATAGTCAGACATTAGGCCCATTCAGTGAACTTTTCACTTCAGATATTGTATTTTTTTCATTATGGAAATAGTTCTTTTTTTTAATATATCTTCCATTTCTCTCCTCTTTGAGTTCATGTGTTCCTTTTATTTTTTACAATGAAATGCATTTATAATGATAACATTTATATTTATAATACCCTGTAAAAAGCTCTTGTCTGCTGATTCTATCATCCCTGTAAGTGCTGAATCTGTTTATATGGACTGATTTTTCTTCTGGATATGGGTCACATTTTTCTGCATTTTTTATGTTAGTAATTTCTTATTGATTGCTAGACATCGTGAATAATAAATTGTTGAGGGTCTGGATTTTGTTGCAGTCATGGAGAGTGTTGAAGTTTACCCTGGCAGGAAGTCAAGTTACTTGTGGATCATCTTGATCCTTTCAAGGATTTCTTTTAAGTTTTGTTCAGGTGAGTCTAGCATAACCTCTAAACTAGCAGTAATTTAGCCCACTACAAATGCATGGCCCTTCCTTCTTTTTTTTGAAGGATAGTTACTTTACAATTTTTTCTTAGTTTCTGGTATACAGCAAAGTAATTCAGTTATATATTCTTTTTCACAGCCTTTTCCATTATAGGTTATTACCAGATATTGCATATAGTTCCCTGTGCTATACAGTAAATCCTTGTTATTTATTTATTGCATATGTAGTAGTATGTGCCTGTTGATCCCAAACTCCAATTTATCCCCCCTTCCCCCTTTGGTAACCATAAGTTTGGTTTCTATGTCTGTGAGTCTGTTTCTGTTTTGTAAACAAGTACATTTGTATAATATTTTAGGTTCTACATATAAGTGATATCGTACATTTGTCTTGCTCTGACTTACTTCACTTAGTATGATAATCTCTATATATGACATCTTCTTTATCCAGTCGTCTGTTGATGGGCACTTGGGTTGTTTCTGTGTTTTGGCTGTTGTGAACAGAGCTGCTATGAACATTGGGGATGCATGTATCTTTTCTAATTAGAGTTTTCTCCAGATATATGCACAGGAGTGAGATTGTTGGATCTTATGGTAGCTCTAGTTTTAATTTTTAAAGAAAACTCCATACAGTTCTCCATAGTGGCTATACCAATTTACATTCCCACCAACAGTGTAGGAGGGTTCCCTTTTCTCTACACCCTCTCCAACATTTATTGTTTGTAGATTTTTTGATGATGGCCATTCTGACTGGTGTGATACCTCATCGTAGTTTTGATTTGTGTTTCTCTAATAACGTGATGTTGAGCATCTTTTCATGTGTTTATTGGTCATCTGTATGTCCTTTTTGGAAAACTGTCTATATAAGTCTTCTGCCCATTTTATGATTGGATTTTTTTTTCTTTTTATATATGCTGTATGCGTGTGCATGATCGATAAGTCGTTGTCATGTCTGATTCTTTGAGACCCCATGGTTCCTCTGTCCATGGGATTTCCCAGGCAAGAATACTGGAGTGGGTTGCCATTCCCTTCTCTAGGCTGTATGAGGTGTTCGTATGTTTTGGAAACTAAGCTCTTGTAGGTCACATTGTTTGCAAATATTTTCTCCCAATCTATAGATTGTGTTTTTGTTTTGTTGATGGTTTCCTTTGCTGTGCAAAAGTTTCTAAGTTCAATTAAGTCCCATTAGTTTATTTGTGCTTTTATTTATGTTGCTTTGGGAGACTGACCTAAGAAAACATTGCTATGATTTATGTCAGAGGATGTTTTGCCAATGTTCTCTTCTAGGAGTTTTATGGTGTCACGTCTTGTATTTATTTATTTTATTTTTCAAAAATTTTAATTTTTATTGGAGGCTAATTATTTTACAATATTATATTGGTTGGTTTTGCCATACATTGACATGAATCCACCCTGGGTGTACATGAGCTTTAAGCCATTTTGAGTATTTTTGTGTATGGTGTGAGGGACCCTTTCATTCTGCTCTGGGTGTTGAATATGGCTTCTCTACTTTGGTCAGAATTTAAATGTCCCCTAGCCAGTGTTCGGAGAAGGCAATGGCAAGCCACTCCAGTACTATTGCCTAGAAAATCCCATGGACGGAGGAGCCTGGTAGGCTGCAGTCCGTGAGGTCGCTAAGGGTCAGACACAACTGAGCGACTTCACTTTCACTTTTCACTTTCACACATTGGAGAAGGAAATGGCAACCCACTCCAGTGTTCTTGCCTGGAGAATCCCAGGGATGGGGGAGCCTGGTGGGCTGCCGTCTATGGGGTCGCACAGAGTCGGACACGACTGAAGTGACTTAGCAGCAGCAGCCAGTGTTAGTTTTGAGAATTATTCAGATTATAGATCCCCAGTAGTTTTTCCTTGCCTGGCCTTGTGGAATTTTACCATATGCGTGTCAGCTTCATATTCAACAAAAAGACTCAAGGGGATCCCAAGCAGTTTTCTGGGGTGTTTTCTCTGCACAGTTCCTCTTCCCTGGTTTTATGTCCCATAAATTCCAGCTATTTCATCTTCCGTTCCGTCGCTCAGTCGTGTCCGACTCTTTGCGACCCCGTGGACTGTACTTCTCCGTCCATGGGATTCTCCAAGCAAGAATACTGGAGTGGGTTACCGTTTCCTTCTCCAGGGGATCTTCCCAACCCAGGGATCAAACCCGGGTCTCCCGCATTGGAGGCAGATGCTTTAACCTCTGAGCCACCAGGGAAGCCCATCTTCAGTAAACTCTAATCTTTGTCTTCTTAACTTAGCAAACAAGACTGCTGTGTTCTGCTTTGAAGTTCCCCTCCCTGAGCTAATCGTCTGAAAAGTACATCCAGTCAGAAGGCTGAGACAATCACAGGGCCTACCTTATTTATTTCTCACGTCTTCGGAGAAGGCAATGGCAAGCCACTCCAGTACTCTTGCCTAGAAAATCCCATGGCTGGAGGAGCCTGGTGGGCTACAGTCCATGGGGATGAGACTGAGCGACTTCACTTTCACTTTTCACTTTCACACATTGGAGAAGGAGGTGGCAACCCACACCGGTGTTCTTGCCTGGAGAATACCAGGGACGGGGGAACCTGGTGGGCTTCCATCTATGGGGTCACACAGAGTCGGACACGACTGAAGTGACTTAGCAGCAGCAGCAGCAAGGAATCATAGTTCTGTACTTTTTGTTGCCCAGTGTTGGACAACAGCTGTTTATATATTTTATCCAGTTTTATAATTATTTATGCAGATGGTCAAATCTGCTGCCATTTACTCTGTCATGGCCAAAAGGATTTCTGTCACCTTCATAATTCATTGATCCACAGATTTATACTCAACATCTTCTGTATTCCCATCCTGTGTAAAACCCAAATTATATATAGAAGAGAAGTAAAACATCCCTGACTTCAAGGAGCTTACAAATCAGCCAAAGGGAAAAGATAAACAGGTATGAAGTCACTGTTCCCTTTACTTGGAATGTCCTTGCGGTCTGCCTTTGTGTCTGGCCAATATCTACTCATCTAGCTCAAAGATGGGTTCCTGAATGAGGCCATTTCTTGGGTAGAAATAACAGTGCTTTCCTTTGAACCTAACACTATCCTACAGGTATTGTATCTTTGCTCTTTAAAAACTTCCTTATATTTCTTTGTTTACATGTTTGTCTCCTCACTAAACTGTGAGCTCCTTTAAAACAAAGGCCATGTATTTTCCCCAGTACCCAGAAGACGTGGAGCATGGAATAGACGTGTGAAAGTGAAAGTTGCTCAGTGGTGTCTGACTGTTTGCAGCCCCATGGACTCTATTCCATGGAATTCTCTAGGCCAGAATACTGGAGTGGGTAGCTGTTCCCTTCTCCAAGGCACCTTCCCAACCCAGGGATCAAACCCAGGTTTCCCGCATTGCAGGCGGATTCTTTACCAGCTGAGTCACCAGGGAAGCTCAAGAATACTGGAGTGAGTAGCCTATCCCTTCTCAAGCAGATCTTCCCGACCCAGGAATCAAGCCGGGGTCTCCTGCATTGCAGGCAGATTCTTTACCAGCTGAGCTACCAGGGAAGCCTGGAATAGATATGCAAGGCAATCAATTCAGTTCAGTCGCTCAGTCATGTCCGACTCTCGGCGACCCCATGAATCACAGCACGCCAGGCCTTCCTGTCCATCACCAACTCCCGGAGTTCACCCAAACTCATGTCCACAGAGTCGGTGATGCCATCCAGCCACCTCATTCTTGGTCGTCCCCGTCTCCTCCTGCCCCCAAACTTTCCTAGCATCAGAATCTTTTCCAGTGAGTCAACTCGTCGCATGAGGTGGCCAAAGTATTGCAGTTTCAGCTTTAGCATCAGTCCTTCCAATGAACACCCAGGATTGATCTCCTTTAGAATGGACTGGTTGGATCTCCTTGCAGTCCAAGGGACTCTGAAGAGTCTTCTCCAACACCACAGTTCAAAAGCATCAATTCTTCGGCGATCAGCTTTCTTCACATACTAGTTAAATGTAGGAATTAGTGAGTGAATATTTGGATGTGATCTAATTAATTAATGCATAATATAATCATATTCTACTGCTAATTTAATTAATCTAATCATATTCTACTGCATAATCAGATACTAAACAGAGTGGTACTCACTCTTAGGCAATAAAAATTGAACAAAAAGAGACCATAGGGCATTAGGAAAATCAGGAAAGGCTTTGGAAATAAAATGATCTTGAGTTGTTGTGGTTGGCAGAATGGTGGTCTCTCCCAAAGAAGTCTATGACCTAGTCTTCATAATCTGGGCAAAAAGGACTCTGTGGATATGATTAAGTTAAAGAACTTGACACAATGAGATGTTCCTGGGTGACTGAAGTAGGTCCAATGCAATTATAAGAGTTCTGAAGAGTCACAGAAGGAGATGTGAAGAGGAAAGCAAAAAACAACAGTCACGCAGTATAATAAAAGACTGGATCTGCCACTGCTGGTGTTGAAGAAAGAGGAATAGAGCCACTAGTCGAGGAATTTCAGAAGGGAAACCTCTGGAAGCTAGATAAAGCAAGAAGATTTTCTCCCTAGAGCCTCCAAAAGGAACAAACAGTCCTGCCAGCACCTTGATTTTTGCTCAGTGCGACCCATTTGGTACTTCTGACCTCCAGAGCTGTAAGATAATAAATCTGTCTTGTAGAAGCCACCAAGTGGTAATTTGTTAGAGAAGCAATAGGAAACTAATAAAATTAGACATAGAGGGTTGGAATGAATTTATTTGGGCCTACAAAGGAATCTGGGCTGATGCAAGAATTGGAGACATTTGATGAAGATCCATGAGATTATCAGAGCAGAGGTTAGCAACTCAAGCGGAAGGCTTCTGGACAACTGGAAATGAAAACATAGCTAGAACTGCTCTCCAAAAGTCATGCAGAAGTCAGGCATTTCCATCCACGTGCAGAGATTTCACAGATGGCAAGAATAACTATTTTACTTCACTCTCTCTTTGGGGGGAATTTTCTGAATCCGTTTACAAAGATGGATTTCCTTGCAACCAGTCTTCTCAAAGAAGTGTGCTGATGGAATATTCATAAATGTACTTGTTCATTTTCTGCCCAAATATTGATGAGCCACTAAATGTTTTCACTTTGGAGACACGGTCCCTGCCCTTTAGGAAACCATGTGTAGAGGAAAAGATAGGTAAGTTTAACATAAGTACAGTGAGGAAGGATTCTTTTTCTCCTTAGCTCTCATCATTTCTTCTCCTCTGTTCTAGTGGAGAAAGTGCTTTTAGTTATAATTTATAATGATGCATCAAAGTCTTGCCATTAAAGATAGTTCAGCTTTGCGAGAAGAAAGATCTTATGTCTGTCATATGCTAAAGGCTTTGAAAGACCAAAGCCTGCCCCCTAAAGAGACTATAAGGAGCCGTTGGACGGAAGGATCCACTATCATGCCACCTCCTCAATTTAGAAAGTCCAGCCTTAAATACACTGGAAGCTTCAGACAGTATGAAAAACCTGCAGTATGCAGCTGGGAAGAGTTGAGGGGAGAAGACGGAGACTGGGGCTTTCTTCACAGCTGGGCTTTGATTGAACTGAAAGGAAAGCTCATGGATATCATCCTCTAGAATCAGAGTGTGTTTATGATGGGATACTATTTGGAAACGGGCTCTCCTTGCAAATCATTCCAAGGTGTTATTAATACATTAAGCAAAATATGCCAAGTGCTATCAGAGAGACAGAGTGACATGGGGATTCCACATCGATGTAATCAAAGAAGTTTCAACCATGATTTCCAACCGACCAAATATCTCTCCACTAAGAGCTCAGAACCTGAAGTTCTGCCACTGATCCCTAACACATCTGTCTTGAACATTGCTTTCTTCCCACATTATCTATTGGAAAGAGCAAGTCCCCTCAGTCTTAAAGAGTTGGTGGAATGACAGATGAAACTGGTAGTAAGATGGAAGATGCGCCTCTTTGTTCTCATTTGAAAAGGCTCTGCTTTTCATCATGTGTAGCTAGCTCACTGTTTACTGCTGCTGATGTGGTCTTTGCCCTTTAAAGTTCTCTGAATATGAAGTAAATGCGCATTAAAATGGAAAGCAACTGAATTGCTCTGTGCTAGTTTCTGGTCAAGGGAGAGATTGCTGCTCAGGTTTTGGTTCCTCTGAAAGTAAATCTCATACCTTGGGTGACAGACCCTACTATTTTTTATCAAATAGTCAATATGCTTATTCCTCATTCTCTGTGTGTGGGGGTGCTTAATCTTTAAAAAATAGTTTTATCGAGGTATAATTTACATACCATAAAATTCACCACTTTTAAGGTTCGACTGTGAAGTCATCATCACAATCCAGTTTTAGATGGTTTCTTTTTTAAAAATTTTTAATTTTTTAGACCCTACTTTTTTAAACGCTGTGATTTTCATTTTGTGTGCTTAGAAAACAGGTCACTGAATAAAGTCAGCTGCTCAGAAAAAGTGTAGCCATGACATGCACAAAATGGTTACATTACCAGAGCAGCTTTCATTGTCTACCAGGAATAGTGGTCTAGATGCTGGCAGTGGGCGGCTGCTTTTGATGCTTCTAGACTGAACTTTATTCAGATTTTTCCTTCAGATTCCCCTGTCATGTTAATTCTCATTAAGTCCCACTTGCAAATTTCTCTTTCCCTCCTTCTCTTGAGGTGCATATCTTGGGTGGCTTCTCTGGTGGGGTCTATGCCTAAATGCCCCTCTGCACTATTCTTGGGCAGAAGCAGCACAGCAGGGAGTGTAGGAAGCAGCTCACAAGAAACTAGCAAGTGACCCTCAGGTACCCCCACCCCCCAGGCTTCTTCCCTTTTCCACTGTCAGTCACATCAATCCCGATAGAAGGGAATCAGGCCTGAGTTACATGATTAGAACCACCTGCCATTGGTCAAAGTTGGCACAATCCCTTAGTAACCAGGCAGAAGACAGCCAACAGCAGAGTTTTGGAACCACAGAGGCAAATTAAAGGTACAAAAGTACCTTCAGAAACCCATTGTTTCAGCCCTACTGACCCCAACTCATCTGACTCAGAGCTTTCTTTGGGGTTAGAGACTCGAGGAGAGTCTTGAGAACAGTTGAAGAGATTGGACGTCTGTGATCCCAATGACTTCATTTCCTTCCTTTACGCAGCTCCTCTTTATTCCCAAATAGAACCTAAGAAGTAGCATCATAAAGAGAAAAGAGCATTTGTCTGCAATTCAGAAGACTGAGTTCTAATACCTAGGTGAGCCATTATTTAGTTCTGTGGCCTTACCTTTCAATTCCTCAGCCTCAGTTTCTCCTGTAAAATGAGAAGTGTAGTCTACATTGCAAAGGACCTTGAAATCTCTGACATTCCCAAGAGTCAAAGTAAAGCATAAACACATTCGCTCTACCCTGTGTATCTGATCTTGGGCAAATCATTTACCCTCTTTGTACCTCCATTCTCCATCAAGAATGTGAAAGGCTGGTTGTTATCACCTAAAGCCTTGCCAATCCTGATATTCTATGCAACATTTCCTGAGGGAAGAGCCACTGCTGACTATGTATGACAGGAAAGCCCTCATTAGGCATTTTGGGAGGAGAAAATTGTCTTGCGTCCCAGTGCATATGCTCACATGTCTAGCATAACTCACTAGGTGGGTCCAGTTTTACAGCAGTTGCCTTTTTGCTGGTTTGATTTCTTGTCAGGACAAGCGGGCAATCCATTTTGGGAATGCAATTAAAGAAGCAGCTAGAGATTCTAGAGATTCTGGTTCTCCCTAAAGGAGGAAATACTTTTGCGTTGAGAGCTGGGTCCCAAGGGGTGCCTCCCAGGAGCTAGTGTCTGCCAGGCATGAGAATCAGCCTTGTGGGGAGGTGACCACCTACATGGTCGCCTCACTACCTCACTGTGAGGAGTGGGGGTGGGGGGTTTCCACTGCATAATACCATCTCCTTAGGTGCTAGTCATCATGCCTCCAAGGCTCCCATTTAAAATCCACCCACTTCAGTATTTGCAGATTTCAGTTGGAGGTTGCATACTGGTGTCCTGGAGGCTAACTAGTCCAGGCCAACAGACCTTACTTGGCCAACACAAATTTAAGGAAGATTTGAATTTGAATACTTTTGGGCAGAGAAATGGTTCACCCATGGGCCATATCTTCACCATTCCTTTTATTTTTTTATTTTTTATAAGAGTCTGATGCTAGGAGGGATTGGCGGTGGGAGGAGACGGGGATGACAGAGAATGAGATGGCTGGATGGCATCACCGACTCGATGGACATGAGTTTGAGTGAACTCCGGGAGTTGGTGATGGACAGGGAGGCCTGGCGTGCTGTGATTCATGGGGTCACAAAGAGTCGGACACGACTGAGCGACTGAACTGAACTGAAGTGAACTGAAAGCCAAATAACAATGTTGTGATGGTTTTAGGTACACAGAGGAGGGACTCAGCCATTCTTACACACATGTATCCATTCTCCCTCAAACCCCCTCTTCCACCCAGGCTGCCACATCATGTTGAGCAGAGTTCCCTGTGCTATACAGTAGGACCTTGCTTCACCATTCCTTTTGGTATTACAGAGATCTGATAGGTTCCAATGCCTTCCTGGATTCCAAGGAGGATTTGATGTCCTGGAATAACCTGCTTACCTTGCCTCAGCCCTTCCAGAGGGTTTTCATCTGTACCTCTCAGGTCCTAGATGTGGAGCTCACTGGCCTGGGAGACTGCTGGCTCCTGCACCAAGACTCAAGTGGCCTTGGCCCAGCCCAGTCCTGACTGGAAGGGGAGCAGCTGGCAAAATGGCTCCCAGCCACAGAAGCATGTCCCAGGACCGGCCTTTGACTGGAGAGAGAGGAAGATGACAAAAAAAAAAAAAAAAAAACTGAAGAAACATTCCATATTCCATAGCATTTAAACATCTATTTAACTTCTCAGAACTTGGAAAGAAGCCTTTGGAAATGGCTTTTGGACATAAAGGTCAGATTTTCCTTGGAGTGAGGAGAACTCTTTCAGGTCATGTGCGAAAAGTTTCCTTTCAGTTTACCAATCACTTAACTGTCAAACTTGTTTTTCCAGCTCTGGGCCTCCAAGTTCCCTCCAAGTCATCCTGGAGAGACTTGACAGGAGATAAACAGTATGTTGTTTAGGCTTGAGTTGCCTCCTAAATAAACCTGTAGCTCACATCCTGCTCTAGACAGGAAGGTCCATGGGAGCAGGCGCTGGAAAGTGAGACTGGGGCTAGTTGTAGGGAAGTTGCTAATGGAGGAAACATTCTGAGAGCAAAACAAAATCCTCTCAGCATCAGAAGCTCAACCTCCAGGACCATCAGGGCAGCCCCTGCCCACCTATTTCACTGGCATTTTCTCATCTTTTCCATGGATAAGGCTGAAGAAAGCAATGCTATTCCCTAGTAGAGCAGGGCTATAGAAACATCTGGAAATCTAAAAATGTCTGTCCCCAGGGTTTGGTACCCACCTCTACCTTCTAGCCCTGCTGCTCTCTCTCCAAATTTCCATTTCTAGTTCCCTTTGCTCACCAGAAAAAAAATTCAGTGATGTTTAAAGGAGGAATATAATTGCATAATTCATTGAATAAATTATAATTAAGCCAGTTTCAATTAAAAAGAAAAGTGTGGAGTCTTAAAGTACATAGCTAAACTACCCAGGTAACCTTTCACCAAATCCCTGAATATGTGTTCTCCAGGGTTCCACCTCCAGTCACATTTTCTTAGCACTCTTTGTACCTCAGCTACTATATTTTCATAATTTTAAGATGTCATGAATTGTAAGACATTGAGTCAGTAATAGCTTTACAAAACTTCACTGTAAGATTCATGATTATTTCAGAAATACTAAAAAGAAAAAGGACTGCCAACAAAGGTCTGTATAGTCAAAGCTATGGTTTTTCCAGTGGTCATGTAAGGTTGTGAGAGTTGGATCAGAAAGAAGGCTGAGTGCTGAAAAATTGATGCTTTCGAACTGTGGTGTTGGAGAAGACTCTTTAGGGTCCCTTGGCCTGCAAGATCAAACCAGTCAATCCTAAAAGAAATCAACCCTGAATATTCAATGGAAGGACTAATGCTGAAGCTGAAGCTCCAATACTTTGACCACCTGATGCAAAGAGCCAACTCATCAGAAAAGACCCTGATGCTGGGAAAGATTGAGGGCTTGAGGGGAATGGAACGACAGAGGATGAGTTGGTTGGACAGCATCACTGACTCAATGAACATGAGTTTGAGCCAACTCTGGGAGATAGTGAGGGACAGGGGAGCCTGGGGTGCTGCAGTCCATGGGGTCACAAAGAGTCAGACATGACTTAGCGACTGAACAACAAAAAGAAAAAAATGTTTTCTTCATATAAAGGACATATAGTATCACCTTTCTCTTGATACTCCTGAACTTTTTTTGTCTTTTGTTTTTCTTTTTTTAATGGAAGTATAGTTGATTTACAATGTTGTATTAGTTTCAGATGTATAGCACAGTGATTCGGATATACATACATACATATATATATACACACACATATATGTATATATTCTTTTTGTTGTATTTTTTAGATTTAGAGTTATATTTCTTTTAAAATATTTTCCATTTCCGCTCTCATGATTTTCATATGTTTTCCTTTGTTTTCTTGATCATGTTTAAAGTAGCTATTTTCAAAGTTATTGTTTATTAATTCCACCAACTCTGTCATTTTGGGATTTATTTCCATTGACTGACTTTTCTCCTAGTTATTGGTTATATTTTCCTATCTCTTTTTAAGTTTAATAATTTTTGAGTTGAGAATAGTATGTTGTTGAGTGTCTGGACTTGTCTTATTTCAAAGAATGTTGGGCATTGTCTGGGAGGCAGTTATGTAACTGGCAGTTTATTGCCATACTTTTAAGTCTTGTTTTCACACTTTGTTATAGCAGATCTATTGTAGACTTTCCTCAAGGCTTATTTAGCCCTAATACAAAATATTCCCCTTCTTGGGCCTCTACTGGATTCCCTGGGTATTCAACAAGTTGTTTCTACCTGGTTGGAATTCAAATGTCTCCTATCCCTATGTGAACTCTGTGAATTTTTCAACTTACCACACACTCTGACAGTTTCCCTTTGGCCTGTGTAATTTTACCATATGTGTGTGTGTGGCTTAGCATTCAACAATAGACTCTGGGGTACTGGTGTGCAGATTTCTGAATGTCTTTTCCTTCATGTCTCCTTCCTCTCCTGTACCTTGTCCAACAAATTCCACTCACTTCCTCTTTCCGTAACTATAATCCCTGTCTCCTTGAACTCAGTGTGTCTCCTGTATTCTGCTTCAATTCCCTTTCTTTATACTATGGATGAGAAAGTAGGGCTCAGTTTGATTTTTCTATTCTCTTATGGATCACATTCACCTCTTTTGTCCAGTTTTTTAGGTGTTTATGGTGGGGTAATTGATTTGATACCAGTTACTTCACCACTGCAGAAGCAAAAGTCCTCTCGAAGTATTCTTATTTTTCAGGGTATTTGAGCACATTTCTGAACAAGTTCTTTCTGGTCTCTGTGCCTTTGCTTATGTCCAAATCATATCCATTCTTCAAGACTTGATGTGTGCTATTTCCCTAATTCAGCCTTTCAGTTACCTCTCAGTCAGAAGCAATCTCTCTTTGCTTTATTCACCAAAGAACATCTACACATTCCTTCATTTACTGGGGGAAAAATAAACAATCATAAAATGACCAATTTATTTATTCCTGGCTCATCTTATGATCATTTACTTTTGATAAACTTTGAGGATATAGAAATACAAAGTCCATGTTCTTTAAAAACTCACAGATTATTGAAATTTTATTGTGGAAATAATATGGCAGAAGGATGCTAACTGGACCGTGTGAGTCTAGTGGAGGGACACCAAGTCCACAGGGGGAATCAAGATACAATTTCCTCAGAAGACTGGATGAGAGCTGAAAGATCTGGGAGCAAAGAATATTCCAGATAGAAGGCACAGCATATGCTCTTAGTACTTTCTGCTTTGTATTCTTAATGTCTGTGCAAGTCTGACCCCCACTATTACTTTTCAGCTTCCAGTGCCTTTTAAGGTTTTGGAGTCCAGGGGTTGTGTTCTATTTATCACCTTCCTATCCCCAAAGTGCAAGTATTAGTCACTTAGTCAAGTCCAACTCATTGCGACCCCGTGGACTGTAGCCTACCAGGCTTCTCTGTCTATGGGATTCTCCAGGCAAAAATACTGGAGTGGGTAACTATTCCCTTCTCCATGGGATCTTCCTGACCCAGGGATCAAATGCAGGTCTCCTGTGTTGTAGGCAGATTCTTTACCATCTGAGCCACCAGGGAAGCCCTCCTATCCCCAATATGCACACAATTCAAAGACAGTGTGCAGAAATATTTAGTGAATATTTCAAGTATAAAATTGGAATAGCTTATTTTTTTTCTATGATGGAGCTATGGTCAGAAAATGACTTGGGAATGCCAAATTATCTCACATGGGGTACACCACTAAGGTCTAGAGAAAGAAGAGTTCCTCTGCTGAGACTCACTGATCCCTGGGACACAGACGGATACCATTTTTGAACTTTATAGAAAGAAGCATCTCCTGTATATGGCTAAGAAATCATATCCCCACTTGGCTACTATAGATTTTTGCAGTGGCTCCAGAAGGCTTTTGCACCTTCACCCAGATGTCTTAGGAGCAGTTGAGAAAACCAATGAATAAATTAAAAATCAATCAGATCAGATCAGATCAGTCACTTCAGTCGTGTCCGACTCTGTGTGACCCCATAGACGGAAGCCCACCAGGCTCCCCCTTCCCTGGGATTCTCCAGGCAAGAACACTGGAATGGGTTGCCATTTCCTTCTCCAATGTGTGAAAGTGAAGTCGCTTAGTCTTGTCCGACTAGTAGCGACCCCATGGACTGTGGCCCACCAGGCTCCTCTGTCCATGGGATTTTCTAGGCAAGAGTACTGGAGTGGCTTGCCATTGCCTTCTCCGCGTGTCCGACTAGCCAGGTGCAATATGGAGACCTAAGTAGTAAGTAAAGTATTCTAGGATTCTCTCCTCCCTGCAAGCCAGGTGGAGAGATTTCTATTGTATAGTAGAGAGAATGGGCTTCCCTGGTAGCTCAGCGGTAAAGAATCTGCCTGTGATGCAGAAGACCCTGGTTTGATTCCTGGGTTGGGCAAATCCCCTGGAGAAGGGTTAGGCTACCCACTCCAGCATTCCTGGTGTTCCTTTGTGGCTCAGATGGTAAAGAATCTGCCTGCAATGTGGGAGACCTGTATTCGATCCCTAGGTTAGGAAGATCCCCTGGAAGAGTGCATGGCAACTCACTTCAGTTTGCTTGCCTGGAGAATCCCATGGACAGAGGAACCTGGTGGGCTACAGTTCATGGGGTTGCAAAGAGTCGGACATGACTGAGCAACTCAGAACAACACAGCACAGAGAGAATATGGGCTTTAGATTCAGACAGACTTGTTCATAATCATAACTGTCTAGTTGTTTAGTCCTAGCCAAGTGATATTACGTCTCTGAGTCTCAGTTTCCTCATCTGTACCTATGTAAATTGGATTTTTATTTTAACATTTATAATCACAACTTCCTACTGAAGAGGACATATATTTTATTATTATATATTATTTTTACTGTCAAGTATAGTTTAGTTCAGTTCAGTCACTCAGTTGTGTCCGACTCTTTGCAATCCCATGAATCACAGCACGCCAGGCCTCCCTGTCCATCACCAACTCCCGGAGTTTACTCAAACTCATGTCCATCGAGTCGGTGATGCCATCCAGCCATCTCATTCTCTGTCGTCCCCTTCTCCTCCTGCCCCCAATCCCTCCCAGCATCAGGGTCTTTTCCAGTGAGTCAACTCTTCGCATGAGGTGGCCAAAGTATTGGAGTTTCAGCTTTAGCATCAGTCCTTCCGATGAACACCCAGGACTGATCTCCTTTAGAATGGACTGGTTGGATCTCCTTGCAGTCCAAGGGACTCTCAAGAGTGTTCTCCAACACCACAGTTCAAAAGCATCAATTCTTCGGTGATCAGCTTTCTTCACAGTCCAACTCTCACGTCCATACATGACCACTGGGAAAACCATAGCCTTGACTAGACGGACCTTGGTTGGCAAAGTAATGTCTCTGCTTTTTCATATGCTATCTAGGTTGGTCATAACTTTCCTTCCAAGGAGTAAGTGTCTTTTAATTTCATGGCTGCAGTCACCATCTGCAGTGATTTTGGAGCCCAAAAAAATAAAGTCTGACACCGTTTCCACCATTTCCCCATCTATTTCCCATGAAGTGGTGGGACCAGATGCCATGATCTTAGTTTTCTGAATGTTGATTTATAATGTGTTAATTAATGCTATACAGCAAAGTTTTTCAGTTATGCTTATATATATATAAATACACACACACACACACATTCTTTTTTATATTCTTTTCCATTATTGTTTATCCCAGGAGATTGGATATAGATCCCTGGGTTATACAGTAGAACCTTGTTTATTCATTCTAAATATAATAATTTGCACCTAGCAACACCTACCAAGCTCCTAGTCCATCCCTGTCCCTCCCCTACTCCCCCTTGGCAACCATAAGTCTTCTCTATGTCTATGAGTCTGTTTCTGTTTTTTGGATAGTTTCATTTGTGCCATATTATATAAGTGATATTGCATGCTATTTGTCTTTCCTTTCTGACTTATTTTACTTAGTGCGATGATCTCTAGTTGCATCCATGTTACTGCAAATGGCATTATTCTGTTCATTTTTCTGACTAAGTAATATTCTATTCTATATATACTACAGCTTTTTTATCTGTTCATCTGTCAGTGACGGAGAAGGCAATGGCAAGCCACTCCAGTACTATTGCCTGGAAAATCCCATGGATGGAGGAGCCTGGTAGGCTGCAGTCCGTGGGGTCGCTAAGGGTCGGACACGACTGAGCGACTTCACTTTCACTTTTCACTTTCCACTTTCACACATTGGAGAAGGAAATGGCAACCCACTCCAGTGTTCTTGCCTGGAGAATCCCAGGGACGGGGGAGCCTGGTGGGCTTCCGTCTATGGGGTCACACAGAGTCGGACACGACTGAAGTGACTCAGCAGCAGCAGCAGCAGCAGCAGCATCTGTCAGTGAACATTGAGGTTGTTCCCATGTATTGGCTATTGTGAATAGTGCTTCTATGAACGTTGGGATGTATGAATCTATTTGAATTACAGTTTTGTCAAGATACATGAAAAGAGCATATCTTTTAAAATGGAATGTTCTGCTCGCTCTTCTCCTCCTCCTCTGCTGTCGCCCTGCGCAGCCGCCGAGACCCCCTCGTGTGGCGCTTCCCCCACCCTTCGGCCCATGCGGCCCCCGAGAAGAACAAGAGAGCGAGCGAGCGCGGTGCTCCCGTGCCATTCCGGCCCGGTCTCCTCACCGTCACCGGCCTTTCGCCACTTTCTCCACTTCCACCTCTTCTCCCCTCTCCCCCCACCAAGTTGAGGCCCCCTGTGGTGGGGGGAGGCCCGAGACCCGGAGCGAATTTCTTTAACTCTCTCCACCCCTCCCCCCACCCCGACCCGAGTGTGAGGAGAAGGGCCCGGCCCGGCCCGCGTCATGTGTGAGGAGGAACCGGGCCGGCCCACGGGCCATGTGGGGCCTGGTCTGGGCTGCCGGGTGTGTGAAGACAGGCGCCCGGAGCGGCCCGGCAGAGGGCGAGCGGAGGGGAGGGGCCTGGTCCTGCCGGCTGGTGCGTGAAGACTGGGGCACCAGCCTGGCGCCGCTGCCGCGGCGATGGCCTAGCAACAGATTACCAGTTCGCAGAAGGCCCTGATGCTCGTGCTGAAATCCCTGCAGGAGGAACCGGTGGAGGGCTTCTGGATCACCCTGGTGGATGAATCCGACCTCTACAACCGGGAGGTTGCCATCTTCGGACCCCCTAACACGCTCTACAAGGGCGGCTACTTCAAGGCGCATATTAAATTTCCTATTGACTACCCATATTCACCACCTACCTTCAGATTCTTGACCAAAATGTGGCACCCCAACACATTTATGATAATGGAGTTGTATGCATTTCAATTCTTCATCCGCCTGTAGATGACCCACAGAGTGGAGAACTGCCCTCTGAAAGGTGGAATCCTACTCAAAATGTCAGGACTATCCTGTTAAGTGTAATCTCATAGCTTAATGAGCCCAACACCTTCTCCCCAGCCAATGTGGATGCTTCGGTTATGTTCAGGAAATGGAAGGACAGTAAAGGAAAAGACAAAGAATATGCTGAAATCATTAGGAACAGGTATCAGCCACTAAAGCTGAAGCAGAACAGAATGGAGTGAAGGTCCCTACGACCCTGGCGGAATGCTGCATCAAAACTAAAGTGCCTTTCAATGACAACAGCTCAGATTTGCTTTATGACGACTTGTACGATGACGACATTGATGATGAAGATGAGGAGGAGGAAGATGCCGACTGTTACGATGATGATGATTCTGGAAATGGGGAGTCGTGCGTGACGTGCTCCTTCAAGGCTCCTGTACTGCCCTGCCGTCTCAGGCCAAAGGGAGGGGAGCAAGTGTGGACCTAGCAGTGGCCCCTCAGCAAAAAGCTATCATGGGGGTGGGGAAAACAAACGTGGCTCCTGCTGACTCCCCTTATGGATCTCAGTTTGCTCCTTTTTATGGACCTCTTAATGAAGAGAAAGTAATCCTCCACAGAATGTCTGAATTCTTGCATTCTTTACCCTTCTATCACTGTATTGATTTTTTTTTCCTTTCTTTAAATCCAAACTCCTGCCTCACTTCGCCTCTACAAAGCATTCACAGCAAAACACGTTTGGTCTGTTTTTAGATTCTTGAAGAATTAGTCTTTCACCAAGACATTTAATGTGTTTAAAGCTGGGAACCCATTGGGAGTTCACAAGTGCTGCATATGCTGGGTAGCAAAACAAAACAACCACAAAACCCCCAGAAAACAAACTTTTTTTTTTTAAAGCAGATTTGCCAAGGTTTAGCTGCTCATTTACGTGTGTATGCATCTGTTCAGCCCCAAGGTGGTGAGTTGTGTTTCTTAAAGCTGGGGTACAGTGGCGTCAGGTACTTTGTTCTGAACCTGATGAGACATGTTCCTAAGGGCACAGAACCATTCAGCCTCCAGGAAATCATCCTCACACAGAAGAGAGGAATCAGATTTTGTTTTTTGAAATTGGGATCTAAAGCCTGAAATAAATATTCATACTTTACATAGAAAAAAAATAAAATGGAATGTTCTTTTATCTGCTGAGCACCTCGAAGGAACTGACTAAGCAAGTGTAAGAGGGGTGGAGCCAGTGTCAGTTAAAATGATAGGAATTTGAGGTTCCCAAGGGGTCTCTGCAGGAGAGAGAAGAAATTGAAAAGGACAGGGGGAAAGGGGAATTAATTATAGTTCACAGTGTAGCTCCATCTCCATGATTACCATATATACTATTCACAAAGATTTTGTGAAGAGCCCTGGTGGTGAATGTGCATGCGTGTGTGTCTGCATGTGTATGAACTGAACACAAACTGAATTTCACATCAGGGTTGCAGCTATGAGGACAGAGGCCACGTGAGAGGAAGCAGGAGACAGAGGAAGCTACAGGAGTCACAAGAAATATGAGTTGAAGTCTTGCCTTCCAATGGTAGTGGATTTTGCAGTTTGAATCTTACAGCCTCACAAGATTGTATGAGAATGAGAGATAATGTACATAAACAGAGCACCTGAAACCAGGCCTGGCATACATGCTGTATTTTATAAGCGGTAACTATTATTAAGTGAAATATAAGTGAAATTTAGTTGGTGAAGATTTAATCAGAAACACTATTTTGTCCCTTTCTCCTCTTTGTAGCTCCCAGATGGCTCAAGTGGTAAAGAACCTGCCTGCCTGCCAATGTAGGTGACACAAGAAATGTGGGTTCGATCCCTGCGTTGAGACGATCCCCTGGAGAAGGGCATGGTAAGCCATTCCAGTATTCTTGCCTGGAAAGTCCCGTGGACAGAGGAGCCTGGCGGGCTACATTCCATGGGATCATAAAGAGTCAGAGACAGCTTAGCGACTAAGCCCAGAGCTCAAGTGCTATTCTACCCCACCTATTACATTAGAAATTCTTCCTTTAATTCCCACCTGCACCTGTTGTATTGACAGAGGGTTATCATTCTGTGATGTGACCTTTCAGTACTAAAAGAATAACCTCAGAGACTCAGTTTCTCTCTTCCTGATCTTGTCCCCCTTGCTTACCATGATGACGTTTCTTTGATGTGCACCTTCCAGCTGTACGTGTAAGAAATTATCCACTGTGTCTCTGCTCCTTCCCCAAGCCTCCAGACATCTGGAAGGATGACTGTTTAATCCTTGTGCTCCACCATCAGTTACAGTCAGAAACCTTTGATCTGTCCTGTTCACTAGATCCTATATCATGACATGTAAAACTCCTGACAACTACATTTTTATTAAATTTGCTTTCCTGGGTTTTAGTCATAGCACTAAAATTCAATCCCAACATACAATTATTTTTTAACATATTATCAGTGTCATTTTACAGTTACTATAGCAATAAAATCTGTACTCAACAGCATTATTACAATTTTCCCTTACTTAGAGAATATATTTGATTCATGTTTTAAAGCCAAGGAGGGAAAGAAGTAAATTAAATGATTGCCATCAACACTACTGCAAGTTTTTCTATCCTTAAAAGTCACCACCAATGATACATATAATAACAGATTGATTGTAAACACATAAAAGCCCTTCTTGGAAAAAGAAAGCTTTTGGTTTCCATCATAGTGAAACCCAGGTCTTTTGATATGATGATTGATGACAAAGAAGACAGGGAAGGGTGAGAAGACCTACCTCTGTGCACTCCACACCAGCACCCTGTAGACACATGAGCATGAACGCCTGACCCCTCTTAGCTTCCAGAGATCAAGTGACCTGGACTACAATTAGCTATTGATGAATGGAGCAGCCCTGGGCTCTGGCAGGAGCAAGTGGATGATGGAATCTTGCCCACTCTTAATTAATCTTTCATTTTACAAAATGATCCTCTGGGCTGGAAGTTTAAGGGAATGGTAGATTGGGCCAACAGTTTTCATACCTGTGAGTCTCAGTTCCTATGACTACTGAGAAGCTGGGCATCTGGATCTCATCTGGTTCTCCTTTCTATACACCTGCAGAAGAGTAGGGATTATCTGTAGGGAGATGGCTAGTTTAGAGACTGGTTTCTGCGTAATCCATGCTAAAATTGGGCTAATCCATCTGAAGCAACACAGGGAGCATTAGACAAGGCAAACACTAATAAAAAGTTCAGAAGCCCAGTGGTAACATGAAGGCTGAGAGTGACAGACAGTCAGTGGGTCCTGTTGGGTGTTTGCTCATAGCCTTGCAGGTACGTGGATACATGGTGTGTGGGTTGATTGTGTTGACTTGGCTTATGGCACCTGTGCATCTAAAGTCTTATTACTTCAATTCTGTATATCTGTGCTGTGTTTAGTCACTCAGTCATGTCTGACTCTTTATGACTCCATGGACCGTACCCCGCCAGGCTCCTCTGTCCATGGGGATTTTCTAGGCCAGAATACTGGAGTGGGTTGCCATGCCCTCCTCCAGGGGATCTTCCCAACCCAGGGATTGAACCCAGGTCTCCCACATTGCAGGTGGATTCTTTACTGTCTGAGCCATCAGGGAAGCCCAAGAATACTGGAGTGGGTAGCCTATCCCTTCTTCAGGGCATCTTCCCGACCCAGGAATTGAACCAGGGAAAGTATATCTATTGCCTAGCTAATATCCAATCACCAGACTCAACACTAGGACTCTTTCCGGAAGGCAAATGAGAGGCTTATTTTAATGGAGTCCCTTCTATTGTTTTCTTTCAAGAATAAAACCCATGACTCAATACCTTGGTTCTCAACTTCCCAGTTCCTGCCCCCACCCCCTAAAACTTGTTTCAGTATCGTAAAACAATAACTTTTTGATGAAACAGTCCCTTATTTCAAAAGCCTCTATTACATTTAAACTCTTAAAGTATTTCTTCCTACTAAATAATCTTCTCAGAGCAAAAGTGAATCAAAAGGTGCTAAGCAGGAAAAATGAAAACTCCATTTCCCTTCTGTGCCGTTGGAAGCCCCTAAAACATGAATTTTAGATGTCTTGCCACACAACTTCCGTAGAGTTGATTCTAGATGAAGTTTTCATTAAATCAGATTGACAAATACTGAAACCCAAAGCAGAAAATAGTGTTAAAATTTTTCAAATGTTGTATGCAAGAAAAATAATGCATAGATGTGTGAATGATGTGACTTTATGTAGTAGAGGTGAACATATAATCTACAAATACAGGCTCATGTAAAATTAATTAGTATAAGTAAGACATGTTTCTCCATGGCAATCTAGACTCAGGAACAGTCAAAGGCTTTAAGACAAGCTCAGTAATATTTGCTTCTGAGCCCCACAACTTTTGTTTAATAAACTACAACATTCTCCTTTATCTTATGCCTCTCATTTCCCATTATAACCCAAGGAACTCTTTCTTGGCATGAACTGGCACTCTGTAGTTGTGCTTTTGCTCTGTAGGTCCACACCTCTGAGGTTCCACTTTCAAGGTTCTACTTCACCACTTTCAAAATTGCAGGTCAATCATTACCCTTCATTGATTTCAGATTTCTTGGTCAAATATAAATTGTCTGACATTCAGGAGACTACAACTTTTAAGCTCCTTCTATCTACCCCCCAACCCCCAAGTGTACCTTTCAAATTTATCGTCTTCTTTGAGGAACTTCAGACAAGTTCACTTTGGACCATTTGTGGGAACATTTTAGTGACACCTCAATCATGCTGCCCTGGGAATATTCCTGTCACCCTCCCTGACCTGGAACAACAAAGAGGATGTTTTGACTTTCTGACTCCATGGTGAGTGATCTGACTTCTACGGTTACCATTCCATCCTCCTTCCAGAGGTTTTGTTGAAAAGTCTTTTTGGTTGTTGTTCTTCAGTGCTTAAATCCCCTTCCCTATCTCTGCCAGGGGACCCCCTTGTAGACTGGAGTACATTTGGTTGTTTCCTAATATCCTCAAGTTTCTAATATATATTTCAAATTAGGTCCACACACAAGGATCTTGCAGTAGTCTCTTCCACCCAACCCATGACACTTTTACAGTCTCTGTAAAGCTTTCACATTCAACCAATATCTCCCCTTTTAAATGATGCCCTTGGAAATGTTTCTTTAACTTCAGTATCCATTCTGAACACAGCACCTTGGCATAGATTAGGTACTCAGATACTTGCCAAATGAATCAGTGATGAAATGATGGAAGGAAGGAATGATTGAAACAGATTTCCAAATCCCAAACAATATCGAATAGGGACTAGCAGTGAACCAAGACAAACGTTCACTTTGGGGTTCATTTTTCCCTATCTTTGTAGTTTTGTTTTTTAAAACCATGGTAGAGGGAACCCTAAAAGATTCCTAGTTTAGAGGTATTCTGTACCTTGCCAAGGTGGCCGTAGCTGTTTCCAAGTTGACAGTTTTTCTAATAAATTAAAACGTCTTTCTGAGTCAAATCATTAGCCACTCCATCAGTCTTGAATTTGGCCCCATAATCACCAAGCCCTAATTTCAGGATATCCACAGATTGAGACTCACATGCTCCACCCCTGGCTTATAGTGCTGAGACTAAGGGACCAAAATCCTACATTAAAAATATGGCAAAAGACAGTTATGGCAAAGTCAACTTCATTCTCGATGCTGATCCCATACCCTGGTTCTCTTACCATCTCTTTATCAAAGCTATTGAGCTCAGACTGAAGAGAAACAAAGAGATATTAATGGTCTCAACCTACTTTCCTGAGGGCCAGGGAGATGTGGACTTCACTCTTTTCTCTTTTGACTTCTCCCAAACTTACCATACATTCTGACTGATGATGATTCATCCAGCCAATATGTAACAAGTATTATCAGTCTATGGGGTTGCTAAGAGCTGGACACGACTGAGCGACTTCACTTTCACTTTTCACTTTCATGCATTGGAGAAAGAAATGGCAACCCACTCCAGTGTTCTTGCCTGGAGAATCCCAGGGATGGTGGAGCCTGGTGGGCTGCTGTCTATGGGGTCACACAGTGTCAGACACGACTGAAGCGACTTAGCAGCAGCAGCAGCATTATCATAATAGCAACATAGCAGCACATTGTCCTCAGAATTACTTGCACTGTATAATTGGGTAATGCTTTTTCAATATCCATTTGCTCCTTAAAACAAAAAACAGAACTCTTTATTCAAAGGAGCTTGCCCTGCATCTTAGGAATAGCCATATTTCAGAGTTCAGCCTGTTAAACATAAACAGAAGTCTAATAGATAAGGAAGGCTACCAGGAAAGCTGTTTTCCTTCTAAGAAGATAGAGATTCAGCTATCATCCTTGTCTGGAGCATGGATGCAGTGCTTGGAGCTACAATAGCTATCTTAAATGCACAGGGAAAAAAGACAAATAATAAGAAAGCAGAAAAGAAAGATTGGATCAGGACTGCTCTTGAGCAATTAAACCAGTCCTGGGATGCCAACCACCAAACCTACTGTAAAAGAAGAGGAAACCCCTTATTTGCAGCCAAACACTCCTAAGTGATATCTCTCTCTAACTCTGAGAGCCAGTGGGCTCTTTCTCAGGGCACATCTCTAGGATGCAAAGTTCTCATCTTTGCTCACCACCAAGAAAGGCCCTGTTGAGAGTTTCTGTGACTGTCTCAGTTACTTTGGGTGTTCCTCTTTTCACCCCTCTTCTTCCACGGGTAGTTTTGTTTTCCATGGAAAGAGATTGAGAGGCACACATTCTTCTTCCACAGGGGGAGCAGCTTCCACTGAAGTTGAGGGAACTCAACCTCAGCCTAATACACAGACTACCCTTATCTATGGCAAAAGTAGAAAAATGGTGATTGAAGGGGAATATAATGTCTGTCGGAGAAGGCAATGGCAAGCCACTCCAGTACTCTTGCCTAGAAAATCCCATGGACGGAGGAGCCTGGTAGGCTACAGTCCATGGGGTCGCTATGAGTCAGACATGACTGAGCGACTTCACTTTCCCTTTTTACTTTCACACATTGGAGAAGGAAATGGCAACCCACTCCAGTGTTCTTGCCTGGAGAATCCCAGGGATGGGGGAGCCTGATGGGCTGCCGTCTATGGGGTCACACAGAGTCGGACACGACTGAAGTGACTTAGCAGCAGTAGCAGCAGCATAATGCCTATAGAAATGTTTTGTGTTGGCCTGCTCAGTGTTTTAAGGCATTTGGATCCATTGCCAAGAATTACAAGTCAAAGGATTTTTCATAATATATGGATTTCCTGAATCTCATGAAAAATCCAAAGAAGTGACAAGACTGGGCCCTCATGGCAACAATCAAGTAGAGTAGCACCTTCTCGACTTAGAAGGTTCCTAGCCCTCTTCCACATGGCTCCCTGTCTGCTGACTGCACTCCAGACAGCTAGTGGCAGGAGCTTGGGTGGGGGATGTGCAGCATGACCACATATCCAATGAGTGTACATATTTGTCAGAACTCATTGAACTATATGCTTGAACTGTATGCATTCTACTTTTTTAAAGTTCTTTTTGGAAAAGGAAGAAATGTTGAACAGATTACATGGTAAGCATGTATGTCAACCTAAGTAAATATTTTATGTATAAAATATTAATCATGTTTAATTTATTGGCCTAAAAAGAGGACAAAAATAAAATATTGGACCAAACAGCCTGCTGTAGGCAGGAATCAGGGGAGGGTTGCTTAGAGTTAAAAGGTACTAACATGCATGGTTTTTTGGGGAGGGAGAGTAAGGTATTCTTTGTAACTTTAGGCTGTGTTATGAAAGAAAATGTACTAATAACTACCTAAAGAATATTACCTGAGGGACTTCCCTAGTGTTCCAGTGGTTAAGACTCCATGGTTCTACTGCAGGTGGGCATGGGTTTGATCCCTGGTCAATGAGCTAAGATCCTATATATCATGTGGTGTGGCCAAAAAATATATATTACTTGATGCATAAATTCCAAACTGTTACAAAAGAGTGGAATATGAAAAAGAATAAAATACAATACTTTTACCATAAAAACCATTAGATTTTTATCTCATGAGAGAGAAAGAATTAGAAGAATAGAGAAAGAAGTTTGAATAGAAATGAAGCAGTAATATGGTGGCCCAGATGGTAAACGAGTCCGCCTGCAATTCAGGAGACCCAGGTTTGATCCCTGGGTTGGGAAGATCCCCTGGAGAAGGTAATGGCTACCCACTCCAATATTCTTGCCTGGAGAATTCCATGGACAGAGGAGACTTGTAGGCTACAGTCCATGGGGTCTCAAAGAGTCAGACATGACTGTCAGTCAGTCAGTTCAGTCGCTCAGTTGTGTCCGACTCTTTGCGACCCCAAGGATTGCAGCATGCCAAGCCTCCCTGTCTATCACCAACTCCCGGAGTTTACTCAAACTGTCCATTGAGTCAGTGATGCCATCCAACCATCTCATCCTCTCTTCCCTTCTCCTCCCGCCTTCAATCTTTCCCAGCATCAGGGTCTTTTCAAATGAGTCTGTTCTTCGCTTCAGGTGGCCAAAGTATTGGAGTTTCAGCTTCAGCATCAGTCCTTCCAATAAATATTCAGGACTGATATCCTTTAGGATGGATTGGTTGGATCTCCTTGCAGTCCAAGGGACTCTCAAGAGTCTTCTCCAACACCACAGTTCAAAAGCATCAATTCTTTGGTGCTCAGCTTTCTTTACAGTCCAACTCTCACATCCATACATGACTACTGGAAAAAACATAGCCTTGATTAGATGGAGCTTTGTTGGCAAAGTAATGTCTCTGCTTTTTAATATGCTGTCTAGGTTGGTCATAACTTTTCTCCCAAGTAGTAAGCGTCTTTTAATTTCATGGCTGCCGTTGCCATCTGCAGTGATTTTGGAGCCCCCCCAAAAAAGTCTGCCACTGTTTCCCCATCTATTTGCCATGAAATGATGGGATCGGATGTCATGATCTTTGTTTTCTGAATGTTGAGCTTTAAGCCAACTTTTTCACTCTTCTCTTTCACTTTCATCAAGAGGTTCTTTAGTTCTTCACTTTCTGCCATAAGGGTGGTGTCATCTGTATATGTGAGATTCTTGATATTTCTCCCAGCAATCTTGATTCCAGCTTGTGCTTCATCCAGCCCAGTGTTTCTCATAATGCACTCTGCATATAAGTTAAATAAGCAGGGTGACAATATGCAGCCTTGACGTACTCCTTTTCCTATTTGGAACCAGTTTGTTGTTCCATGTCCAGTTCTAACTGTTGCTTCCTGACCTGCATACAGACTTCTCAAGAGGCAGGTCAGATGGTCTGGTATTCCCATCTCTTTCAGAATTTTCCACAGTTTATTGTGATAAACTGTGACTGAGTGGCTAACAAATATATATAATCTCAATAAGAAAATATTTCTAGGAAGAGTTGAAATAGTAGATTATCAAAACATATACCGAGGGCAGAAAAAATATGTCCCAGGCAAAACAATAAAGAAAGCTATGATAGCACTATTACTAAATATAAAAAAAGACTAAGACAAAAAGCATTATTAAGGCTGGAGAGGGTCACCATAGAACAAAAGGCTGAATTCACCAGAAATATATAGTAATTCTGAAATACAGCACATGTGTATAGTTTTGAAAATTCACCAATGTAGAAAGAGAGAAGCAAACAAAAAATACATATAGAAACAAATGGCTTACACAAAGTCCTACCTTATCAGTGATTATATTAATGTAAATAGATTAAGTACCCCCAAAGAAAAGGTAGAAATTAGAAGAATGGATTTTTAGAAGATGATCCAATTATATGCTCTCAACAAAACACATGGATTGAATTCAAGGGCACAAAGAGTAAAAGGAAAGATCAATGACCTAAATGTAAGATCTAAAGTTGTAAAACTCTTCAATGAAAACATAGGAATAAATCTTTGTGATCCTGGGTTAGGCAACAGATTCTTGGAGATAACACCAAAAATACAATGACAAAAGAAAGAAATAGTGAAATTGGAATTAATCAAATTAAAACCATTTCTGCTTCAAAAGATACTATCAGTGAAGTGAAAGTTAACCCACACAATGAGAGAAAATATTTGCAAAGTATATATTTGATAAGATTTATATCCAGATTACATTAACAATTCTTACAACTCAACATTAAAAGAAAATAAATAAGTGCTAAACTTTTGTTTTCTGGTTTCCCATGTAAGGAACTTAACAGTCACCACCATATCCTAATAACAAGTAAAAAGCTGAACAGACTGAAAAATCAACAACTTTTCTTGGACACATAATAGAGAGGCAAGGACACAGGACAAACCACTGCCCTCAAGATTAGAGAGGCAGACAGGCAAATACAGGGAATCATGGCTTACTAGAGCTGACTCAAAAGTGCAAACTGCCACAGCAACTGGTGCCAAGGTAGGAAAACCCAAACTGTAACTGAAAAATTGCTGGAGATTCAGTGTAGACAAGACTAAGAATTAAAAACTCCGTGGGGGCCCAGTCATAGAGGGGACCCTATGCTTTTGTGAGTTTTATATCCAGGAACTCAACCAGGTTCTGACAGTAAATGTTGGAGAAATTGTAAATAAATAAGAAACAAAAACCTCAGTCAAATAGAGTTGGGAAACCAGAAGGGGGAGCTCTCGTGCCCTGCAAAGATAGCGGAGCTCAACAGGAAGAAAGATTTCTCTTCTTCCCTGGGGAAGACTCAGCCAATGAAAAGCCATAGACTCTTTGTTTATTATCACTCTCCCAACTTCCTATTCCTCTCTGTAAAAGAGTTCTTCGCTTGCTGGGCAGGACTTGGTTTGCCATGATTGAAGACTTCTGAATTGCAATTTTCTGCTGATCGCCAACCCAGCTCCAGTATTCTTGCCTGGAAAATCCCATGTATGTAGGAGCCTGGTGGGCTGCAGTCCATGGGGTCTCTAAGAGTCAGACACAACTGAGTGACTTCACTTTCACTTTTCACTTTCATGCATTGGAGAAGGAAATGGCAATCCACTCCAGTATTCTTGCCTGGAGAATCCCAGGGACGGGGGAGCCTGGTGGGCTGCCGTCTATGGGGTCGCACAGAGTCGAACACAACTGAAGCGACTTAGCAGCAGCAGCAGCAGCTGATCGCTAATAAACCCATCTTTACTGGACAAATGTTTGGCAGTCTATTTGAGTCTGATTCCCTTGTTCTTCTGGCAAGGGGAGAGGAGAATAAACCATTTTGCAATATCCCATACAGTGGAAATTAGTGAACAAGAGCTTAACCTGCTGGAGTGTTATCAGAGCCTAACTGACCTGAGAGAAGGGACATACTCTGCTACAGCCCCCTCTAGCCAACCTGTCCCACCTTAGTGGGAATAGGGAGGTATGGAGAAGCACTTGTGAAGTTCACAGTCTTGAGGTATAGGTTCTCTTAAATAATGAGAACTAATCATAAGATTATAGAATGCTTCCCTTCCCCTCACATCTCACCACAATATTACTATAGGCCTATTTACCATAGTTCCTCTTACCTGGTACATCATGTCTGAATATAAATAAAATTACAAAGCCTAGTAAAAATAAAAATATGGGATTTGAGGAGACAGAGCAAGCAAAAGAACCAGATATGGCAGGGTGCTGAAATTATCAGATGAGGAATTTAAACAACAATAAACAATATGCTAAGGAGTCTAACAAAGTAGGCAGCATGCAAAAACAACTGGGTAATGTAAACAAAGAGATGGAACTCCTAAGAAAGAACCAAAAAGAAATACTAGAGATCTTTAAATAATGAAATTAAAAAATGGCTTTGATGGGCTTATTAGTTGACTGGACATTTCTGAGGAAGGAATCGCTGAGCTTGAGGGTATCTCTTCAGAAGAAACTTCCAAAATGCAAGTCTAAGAGAACAAAGACTGAAAAAAGAAGAGACTATCCAAGGACTGTGGGGCAACTACAAAAGCTGTAACATACATGTAATGGGCATACCCTCTCCAGAGGGAGGAGAAAGAGAAAAAAGGATAGAAGAAATATTTGAAAGAATAACAAAAACTTCTCCAAATTAATATCAGATTCCAAGCTTCATATCCAGGAAGCTTGGAGAACACTAAGCAGGATGAATGCCCTTGAAAAACAACTATGCATATCATTTCAAACTACAGATAATAAAACACAAAGAAAATATTGTGAAAGAAGCTGAGAGGAGGAACACCCTATAAAAGAGCAAAGATAAGAATAATGTCTGATTTCTTTTCAGAAAACATGTAAGAAGCGAGTGATGAAAAATACTTAAAGTGATGACAAGAAAAACCCCACCAACTTATAATTCTGCACCCTGTGAAATTATACTTCAAAAAAGTAAGGATAAATAAATACCTCCTCAAACAAAAATTGAGGGAATGTGTTACAAGTAGACCTGCTTTGCAAGAAATTTTTAAAGTTCTTTAAAGAAGGAGAATAATATAATCAATGTAAAATAATAAAAAACCCAGAAACAGAAACATGTATATATAAGATCTTGATATATGACCCCCTGGAGGAGGAAATGGCAACCCATTCCAGTATTCTTTTTCGGGATAATCCCATGGACAGAGGAGCCTGGCAGGCTACAGTCCATGGGGTCACGAAGAGTTGGACACGACTGAATGACTGAGCACCATATGACAAAGGCATTAAACTTACTGGGTAAGAAAGATTTAGTTGTTCAATAAGTGGAACTAGTGCAGTTGGTTATCCACATGGAAAATGAAATAAAACCACCACTTCACACCCTACAGCTAAATAAGTTCCATATGAATTAAGGACTGAAATGTGAAGCAACTCAGAGTGAAAAGGATGAAACAAAACCATTTTTTATTTACAATTCATATGATATTATTTACATAGAAAACCAAAAAGAATCTGTGTGCAAATTTTTACAAATAATAGAGTTTCTTATATGGCTTATAGTATGATCAATATATACATTTAATTTCATTTATATAGTATATCAACAAATAGAAAAATATTTCTTTAGAAAGCTATCATTTATGGGAGCTAGGAAACTATTAAGGTACTTAGGAATAAATGTAATAAAAGATGAACAAGATATATATGGAGAAGTATCTGAACCTACATTTAATCACATTACAAAAGACCTAAGTAAATGGAGATATATTGCATGTCTATGAAATTCATGTTCATGTTCTAATACGTTTAGAAGAAACTATGGAAGAATGTCTTTATGACCTCATGGTAGTGGTGGTAAATTGCCTCAGTCATGTCCAACTCTGCAACTATGGACTGCAGCTCGCCAGGCTTCTCTGTCCATGGAATTCTCCAGGCAGGAATACTGGAGTGGGTTGCAATTTCCTTCTCCAGGGGATCTTCCCAACCCAGGGATCGAACGTCTCTTACATCTCCTGTACTAGCAGGCAGGTTCTTTACCACTAGCGCCACCTTATGACCTCAGGCTAGGTTACATTGAAGACCAAAAAAAACCCCCAAAAAACTCTACTATTAAAAAAAGGCAAAATTTGATAAATTTGATTACATTAAAATATATGTTTATGAAAATATGCCGTAAAGAAAGTGAAAAGATAAACTCTAGATTGGGAAACCATACTTGCAACATATATAATAGACAAAATTTTGGTGTCTTAAATATAGAAAGCATTTCTTACAAATCAGTAAAGAAAAA
Organism: Moschus berezovskii; assembly: GCF_049115385.1. Classification (NCBI taxonomy): domain Eukaryota; kingdom Metazoa; phylum Chordata; class Mammalia; order Artiodactyla; family Moschidae; genus Moschus; species Moschus berezovskii. The sequence goes on along the minus strand of NC_142488.1, from coordinate 125,328,063 downwards.
CAAAAAATTTAGTGGATAAAAGCAGGGAGGGAGTGAAGAGAAAAAATAAACATTTCACATTAGCAGAAACATGAATGACAGTATAAAAATAGGAAATGAATAATCTTAAAAGTGAAAATGAAGACCTCAGTAAAGTACTATTTTACAAGTGATTGACAGTGATTAAATTATCTGACAATCCCAAGTATTAGAATGTAGATCAATGGGAATTCTTATACAGTACTGATGTTGGTATAAATTTGTACAGTCTCATTGAAAATAATATTATTAAAATTATTAATAAATTATTGAAAAATAATTTGACTTTTAATGATGAAGAGTCACATAATTTTATTCCCAGAAATTCTGTTCCTAAGTTTTTACCCTATAGTGTGCCTGCATGCTCAGTTGCTCCATCGTGTCCGACTCTTTGCAACCGCATGGACTGTAGCCCACCAGGCTTCTCTGTCCATGGAATTTTCCAGGCAAGAGTACTGGAGCAGGTTGCCATTTCCTATTCCAGGGGATCTTCCTAACCCAGGGATCAAACTTGCATCTCCTGCTTTGGCAGGTGGATTCTTTACCAGTGTGCCACCTGGGAATCCCTTACCCTAGCAGCACATTCTAATAGAAATCTAGTATGAACCACAAATGAAAGCCAAATATGTCATTTTTAATATTCTTGGAGATAAAAAAAATGAAGAGAAACAGGTGATATTAATTTAATAATATATTTAAGAAATATATCCAATATATCACCAATTCAACATGTAACCAATATAAAACTATAAGTGAAATATTTTATATCTCTTTTTTTCCACACTAAGTCTTTGAAATTCAGTGTATATTTCATACTGTTGGCATATTTCAATTCTTACTTGACCATTTTAAATTCTCAGTAGTGAAATGTAACTAGTGCATACCACATTGGACAGTGCAGCCCTAGAGAAAATCTTGTACATGAGCAACAAGAGATATGTACTGTTTAGGTTTATAGTAGCATTGATTGTAGTAACAAAGATAAAAAATAATTTATATGCCCATCAGTAGAGAGGTGTCATCAGAGAGGTGTCAGTAGTAGTATCAATAATAAGCAGTCATATAATGAAATGCATTTTTACAGCAGTAAAGATGAGAGAACTATAGCTATATAGCAACATGGTTGAGTAATAGAATGAGTGAAAAATGCAATTCCATGAAGAATATATATAGTATGACTGCATTTTTATAAAGCTCAACATAAGCAAAACTAAGCCAAGTAAATTTAGGGAAACATACCTTATATGATCAAACTATTTGTTAAAAGCCAGAGAAGTGGATTTAGAGAACAGTGATGGCTGCCTGAGTCTAAATTTCCTCCATACCTTTCTCTCAAAAGCTCATAAAATCAACAAGGAGTACCTATTAAAGCATACATTACCCATACCTTCAGCATTTCTGGAAAATCAAGAACAAGGCAACCTTAAAATTACCCCTAAATAGAGAAAATAATAATATGATAAATAAAATAATCAAATGGGCAGAGTTCTTGTTGCCTATTTGTTGCTGGTAGCTTATGCGTGCAGAAAATGGGAGAGGGATGGTTTAAGGCGCTTCTTGAAAAACAGTTGATATAACCAGAGGACTTAGATGAAGCAGTGATAAAATTAACCCAAAATGTGAGCATTCAACTTTAAATGACAAAAAATGTTTAGATATAACAGATATGAATCAGTGTTTTTACATATTATATAAAATATACTCACATCATATATTTTAGCATATATATAAACATATATTGAACAAAATATTGAGACAATATTGAACACAGGTTGGGACTTGGCATTTCACAGTGCTGATTGCAAGCAGGGGCTTGCAAGAGTGTGAGACCAGCAAGGCTGCCTCATATGCTTGTGTGGGAAAATCAGATACATAGAGTCGTGTCCGACTCTTTGTGACCCCATTGACTGTAGCCTACCAGGCTCCTCCATCCATGGGATTTTCCAGGCAAGAGTACTGGAGTGGGTTGCTATTTCCTTCTCCAGGGGATCTTCCCAACCTAGGGATCGAACCTGAATCTCCCACATTGTAGACAGACGCTTTACCATCTGAGCTACCAGGGAAGTCACAGAGAGGTGTCAGTAAAGTAGAAAAATGAGGCTGTGTAAGTTGAGAGGGGAAGATCAGGGTAAAATTAAAGATGTTGCCGAAAAGAAAGGAAAATAAGACAGATCAACCCCCCTCTCTCTCTCTCTTGCACCAACAGCACTGTCCGTAAAAGAAACTTCAAGGAAGAGGGCAGAATGGACAACAGCATTCTCTAAGAATTCTGTCCATGAAAATAATAGAAAAAAAGTAGATCATATTCATACAAAGCTACTGTAAAAATAATCAGAACATACAAATCAAAGAATTTTTGGTGGTGAAAGTTATCTCCAAAAAAAAAGCCATGCAGTTAAGTAAAATTGAAAACAGTATTCCATACTGAGTTTTATATATCCCCCCAAAAGCTTTTAGATATATATTTTAAATACCTTGAATCATATATAAAAAAAGAACATAGACCAAAAAAAAACTATAAGATATGAAATAAAAGTTGACTCAACTCAGGAAAAATAGGGGCTTCCCTGGTGGTCCAGTGGTTAAGACTCTGCCTTCCCAAAGCAGGGAGCCCAGGTTCATTTCCTGGTCAGGAAACTAGATCCCACATGGCACGACTAAGACCTGGTGCAGCCAAATAAATGAATAAATATATAAATATTTTTAACTCAGGAAAAATAGAAAAAAATTAAATTCATATAAAAATAAAGACAAAACAGCCCTTATGAAAGTCATCAGTGACCTCCATGTCACCAACTCAAATGGACACATTTTCCTAAGGGCTTTTTTGTTGGACTGGTAGAGAACAAATCAGAGTGGGTTGATGAGTGAAGAAATTAATAAATATAGAAAAAAATTTAGAGAATTGTATTTGTGAATGGGAGGAGAGAGACAAGGAGGCATCTGCAAAGGGCTGTATGATCCAAGGCAGGATTTTTAAATTAGGAATGGACTTGACGAGTCATAACTATTAATGAGGAAGGTCATAGTGAAAGAAAGAAGTTGACTTTACAGGAGATAGGATTTGATGATTGCTGATAGTGTAGGTTTCTCTAGAAAGCAGGAAAGGGGAGAATTTAAGGACAGAAATAGATCAAGAGGGTGGGAATATATATATAGTTATGATTGATTCATTTTTTGTGCAGCAAAAACCAACACAACATTGTAAAAGCAACTAACCTCCAATTAAAAAAAAAAAGAAATAGGGATTGCCTCATATAGGAACCGGAGAAGGCAATGGCAAGCCACTCCAGTACTCTTACCTAGAAAATCCCATGGATGGAGGAGCCTGGTGGGCTGCAGTCCGTGGGGTCGCTAAGGGTCAGACACGACTGAGCGACTGAGCGACTTCACTTTCACTTTTCGCTTTCACACATTGGAGAAGGAAATGGCAGCCCGCTCCGGTGTTCTTGCCTGGAGAATCCCAGGGACAGGGGAGCCTGGTGGGCTGCCGTCTATGGGGTCACACAGAGTTGGACACGACTGAAGCGACTTAGCAGCAGCAGCAGCATATAGGAACAGGACATTTTCTTTGTTATATTAAAGGAGAGTAGAGTTGCAAATTAAGAAGAAATCATAGCTAATATGATATTATCCTATGATTACTCCATGAACAAAACACATGTGTCAATTTAAATATAGGATAAAATGTGGAGAAACAGTTTAGTGGGCTGAAGTTGAAATCAGAAGATGGGAATAGTGATGATTTGAATATTCTATATTATGAATGATTTTAACTAACATTGATTAAGGGCTTATTGTATGCCCATATTTACCATGCTGTGCTGTGTTGTACTCAGTCACTTCAGTCATGCCCAACTCTTTGCGACCCTATGAGCTGTAGCCCACCAGGCTCTTCTGTCCATGGGACTCTCCAAGCAAGAGTACTTGAGTAGATTGCCATTCTCCTCTCTAAGAGATATTCCCGATCCAGGGATTGAACCCACACCTCTTATGTGTCCTGCACTGGCAGGCGGATTCTTTACCACTAGCACCATCTAGAAAACCCCATATTTACTGTATGCCTTCTATGATAGCTCAGTTGGTAAAGAATCCACCTTCAATGGAGGAGACCCCAGTTCAATTCCTGAGTTGGGAAGATCTGCTGGAAAAGGGATAGGCTACCCACTCCACTATTCTTGGGCTTCCCTTGTGGCTCAACTGGTAAAGAATCCACCTGTAATGTGGGAGACTTGGGTTTGATCCCTAGGTTAGGAAAATCCCTGGAGAAGGGAAAGGGTACCCACTCCAGTATTCTGGCCTGGAGAATTCCATGAACTGTATAGTCCATGGGGTCACAAAAAGTCGGACATGACTGAGTGACTTTCACTTCATTTCACTTTATCATAAGAACACTGGCAATGTTCTTAGCACTTTTGTACATTACCACATTTAATTTTCATAAATAACCCATGAAGTCAGTATTATCATGTTCCCTACTTTGCAGGGGAGGACACTGAAATTTGGAAAAGATCAGTATCTTACCCAGAATCACAAAATTAAAATGTGTTTGAGTAATTAATATTGAAAGCCAAGATCTATCTGATTTCAGAAACATGCTTTGCACCAAAATGCTACACTAAATTTGTTTATATTTGTATCTTTAAAACAATGAACAGTTATTATTTTTGTAACTAGAAAAATAACACATGTAAGGGTCAAGGTCTATAGTGAATGTAATACCTCTTAGATTCAGCCCAACAGTACTTTGTTTTAGGAACTATCCCTCCCTAATTACCTTATGTAATCACTGCAGATGCTGATTGCAGCCATGAAATTAAAAGACGCTTGCTCCTTGGAAGGAAAGTTATGACCAACCTTGATAGTATATTAAAAAGCAGAGACATTACTTTGCCGACCAAGGTCCGTCTAGTCAAGGCAATGGTTTTTCCCGTGGTCATGTATGGATGTGAGAGTTGGACTGTGAAGAAAGCTGATCGCCGAAGAATCGATGCTTTTGAACTGTGGTGTTGGAGAAGACTCTTGAGAGTCCCTTATACTGCAAGGAGATCCAACCAGTCCATTCTAAAGGAGATCAATCCTGGATGTTCATTGGAGGGACTGATGCTAAAGCTGAAACTCCAATACTTTGGCCACCTCATGAGACGAGTTGACTCACTGGAAAAGACTCTGATGCTGGGAAAGGTTGGGGGCGGGAGGAGAAGGGGACGACCGAGAATGAGATGGCTGGATGGCATCACCGACTCTGTGGACATGAGTTTGAGTGTACTCCGGGAGTTGGTGATGGACAGGGAGGCCTGGCGTGCTGTGATTCATGGGGTCGCGGAGAGTCGGACACGACTGAGCGACTGAACTGAACTGAACTGAACTGAACTGAAGTTGTTTTCACAAATGATACATTTCTCTCATGGACACAGAGATGGGTATGGTACCAAGTAGGCCAATCTTTGCACTGAATTCCCATAGACATAACAATTTGTACAGAGAACAGCTCATGAGCCAAGTGGAGCCTGATTTGAGATTTTCTATGAGTATTTTGGATGAGAAAAACTCTTTCTACCTTTTAAATTTTGAGTTATAAGTGCCACAAAACATCTTTCATTCCAAATGGAGAGAGCCCAGCAAAGAAATAATCAGCATATAGAGAGGCACAGAGCTAGGAAATGAAAGGGGTCCCAGATTTCATTGTTGAGCAACTAGATCTAGCTCTGCCAGATCTCCGCTTGGACACGTGAGCCCATACACCTTTTTGTTGCTTAAGCTGTTTTAACATTGATTTCTGTTGCCTGTATCTGAAAGATTCCTGACTAAAGCAATGTTGGAAACAAAACTGATATCTAGAAAGTGACAGACCTATAATACGAAATTTGTTGCATTGACATGGAAAGTTGAACAACAGCTCCCTTCATCGCTGACTGGAAAGATGATAATCTTTACTATGAATTTGCACGCCATCAAGTTAAACTGTTTTTATTGATTCTTGTAGATAAGTTCATGTACCTATTGGTCTGAAGTTTGGAAAAGATGAAGATGCTGAGGTGGTTGCTACATTTTGTAGTTTTTTTAAGTATCTGCATAGATAGAAATTTTAGTCCATGTTGGCCTATATGTAAGTGGACAGGAAAGAGCACAAAATTTTCTTTAATGAGGCCATATCTTCCTACTGCCAAAACTGTTAGATGGCTGAGAGTCATTGTGTATGTTTAAGTATTTCCCATGTTAGAGAAAGAAAAAAGTAGGAAGTCTGGAAATATTGGTAAATCAGACTGGGACCAGGTGAGCCTTAAAATTGAGGGACACTTGATTCATTAGCTCTATCCCCAAAATACTTACATACATTCCCTTCCTGAAACAAGTTAGTAATTATCATCCTTTGGAATACAGCCTAGGAACAAGGAATAAATTATCCCTGTCTCTACTCCAGCTCATTTATCAGAGTTGGAGACTGTTTCAAAGAAATCCTCAAGTGGGAGTTGGTCTGGATTTAAGGACCATGATTTAATACTATCTCTTGCTTTGGTTACTAGCCAGTTGATTCAAACTGTACATTCTCCAGCAGCTGTCTAAATACATATGTACTACATTATTAGGTATATTCATATTTAGTTATACATATAACCACTGTTGAGTTGAGCTTTTTACAATTATAAAATTTTCTTATCTTGCATAATACTTCACTCCTTAAACTATAGTTGGCCTGATGCTAATATAGTCACACTTCCTTTGATTAGTGTTTGCATAGTGCATCTTTTCCCTTAATTTTACTTTCAATCTATTTCTATCTTTACATTTAAAGCGTGTTTCTTGGGATTTCCCTGGTGGTCCAAGACTCTGTGCTTCCATTGCAGGGGGCATGAGTTTGATCCCTGATTGGGGAAGTAAGATCCCACATGCCACATGGTGTGGCCCAAAAGTAAAAAGTGCTTTTTGAAAATAGATATAGTTGAGGGCTCTATTTTCTAAAATCCAAGTCTGATAATTAAGTTATTTGCATTGGAGTATTTTGTCTATATTTAGTGTAATTGCTGATAAGCGTGCATGTGTGCTAAGTTGCTTCAGTCATGTCTGACTCCTTGCAACCATATGGACTGTAGCCCACAAGGCTCCTCTGTCCGTGGAATTCTCCAGGCAAGAATGCTAGAGTGGGTTGCCATGCCTTCCTTCAGGGAATCTTCCCAATCCAGGGATTGAATCTGCATCTCTTATGTCTCCTGTACTGGCAGGTAGATTCAGTTGATCTTAAGTCTACCACTTTGCTATTTGCTTTCTTTATGTCTCATCTATTTTAATTTCTTTATTCTTCCTTTTTCTACCTTCTTTATTTTAAAGAAGTGTTTTTTTATTATTCTATATTTTATCTCCTTTATTAGCCTTTTTCTTATGCCTTTCTGTATCAGTCTCTTAGAAGTCACCCTAAAATTTTTTTAAATGCATCTGTAATTTGTTATAGTCTGTCTTAAATTAGTATTTCTACCACATTCAGAACAATACAAGAACCTTATAGCAGTTTAGCTCTATCTACCCCTCCAATCTTTTAAATTAACACAGTATATTTTGCATTTAACCCTACAAAACATTATCATTGTTGTTTTAAATAGTCTTTTATAATTGCCAAAATATTTACACTTTCCATTCCTGTTCATTCTTTCTTAGACGTCCATGCTTGTATCTGGAAAAATTTCCTTTCAGTTTACAGGAACTTCCTTTAGTATTTTTTTCTACTTTAAGGTGGCTATTAAAAAATCTTTCAGCCTTTATTGGTCTGAGAATGTCTCTTTGTCAATGACCTTTGAAATATATTTTTATTAGGTATAGAATTCTAAGTTGGTCATATTTTTGTCTTTCCTTTATTCTTTCTGGTACTTTAAAGACGTTGTTTCATTGTCCTCTGCTTTCCATAGTTGCTGTTGATAAGGCAACTATTTCCTTGTATTGTTCTCCTAGGGAAACGTGTTTCTTTTCCCTCTAGGCACTTTAAAGATTTTCACTTGAACTTTGGTTTGAGCAGCTTGACTATAATATACATAAGTGTGGAGTTTTTTTCCCTGACAAATGCTACAACAAGATGAACCTTGAGGACACTATGCTAAGTGAAATGAGCCAGTCACAATAAGACAAATATTTTATGATTTTACTCATATAAAGTATAAAGAGTAGTCAAAGTCATAGAGAAATTTGCATGGTGGTTGTCAAGGGCTGAAGGGAGGTCCAAGTGGAGAATTTTTAAAGTTTTTTTTTTTTTATTGAAATATGGTTGATTTACAATGTTGTGTTAATTTCTGCTGTACAGCAAAGTGATTTAGTTATACATATATATTATTTTAAAATATTCTTTTTCAGTATAGTTTATCTTACTGAATATATTATGGTTCTCTGTGCTATACAGAAGGACCTTGTTGTTTGTCTATGCTATATATAATAACTTGTATCTGTTAACCTTAACTTTCCATTCCATCACTCCCCCAACCCTCTCCTCCTCAGCAACCACAAGTCTATTTTCTATGTCTGTGAGTCTGTTCCTATTTCATAGATAAGTTCATTTGTGTCATATTATAGATTCCACATGTAAGTGATATCATATGGTATTTTTCTTTCTTTTTCTGAATTACTAAACTTAGTATAATAACCTTTAGGTTAATCCATGATGCTGCAGATGGCATTATTTTATTCTTTTTATGGCTGAGTAGTATTCCATTGTAGATATGTACCACTTCTTTTTCCATTCATCTGTTGATGGACATTTAGGTTGTTTCCATGTCTTGGCTATTGTGAATAGTGGTGCTATCGACATAGGAGTGCATGTATCTTTTTGAATTGGAGTGTTGTCTGAATATATACCCAGGAGTGGGGTTGCTGGATCATATGGTAATTCTATTTTTAGATTTCTGAGGAAACTTCATACTGTTTTCCATAGTGACTATACATTCTCACCAACAGTGTAGGAGGATTCTCTTTCCTCCACATCCTTTACATCATTTGCTATTTGTAGAGTTTTTAATGATGGTGATTCTAACCAGGGTGAGGTGGTACCTCATTGTAGTTTTGATGAATTGTTTTATTAATTGAAGTGTAATTGATTTACAATATTGTGTTAGTTTCAGTTGTACCAGTGGGGAAAGTGGGGAGGAATGAATTTGGAATTTGAGATAAACAGATACACACTACCTTATATAAAACAGACAACAAAGATTTACTACATAGCACAGGGAAGTATAATTAATATCATCTAGTAACTTATAATGGGAGATAATTGTTTTTTAAAGCAAATTGTTTTATTTTTTTAAACTTTTTATTTTGTATTGAAATATAGTTGGTTAACAATGTTGTAATGCTTTCAGATATACAGCAAAGTGATTCAGTTATATACATGCATGCATGCTTCTATTCTTTTACAAATTCTTTTCCCATTTAGATTGTTCCATAGTATTCAGCAGAGTTCCTTTCCCTGTGTTATACGGTAGATCCTTCTTTTTTATCCACTTTAAAGATAGTGGTATGTCCATGTCAATCCCAAACTCCCTAACTAGAGAACTGCTTTTTAATGAGTATAGAGTTTCAGTTTTGTAAGATGAAAAATTTCTAGAGATTATTTGCACAACAGTGTGAATATACTTAACACTACTGAGTTGTACACTTAACAGTGTTAAGATGGTAAATTTTATTTATGTTATGTAGGGGCAGAAAAGGGGTGTGAGTTCTGCTACAACTCTACTGATTGAGTTAATAGGAGTTGAGATTTCCCAAAGGAAAATCAGGATTTTGTTACTTAAAGAAGCAAAATAAGATGTTGAGCAGTTATAAATAGCAGTTGTTTATTTATAGTATCTTGGCAAAACACAGGCCTAGATTTGAGTAACAAACTCTTTGGGAATAGATTTGTGGAGCAATTTTCTTCTTCATGTCTTCCTTCCCACCCTGGTCTGTTAAAGAGGGATTCAGACCCCTTCATAAATATTAAATAAAGATTATGCTCTCTTTTCCTACCTCTCATTCACTGTTTCTATCCAGGAGGAATGAGTTATGTGTTTGGTGAAACTGGGAAAAAAGATTAAGTGTAGCTCAGACCTGCCTTCCCCCACTATGTGGCCATGTGGTAAATGCACTGAGTCTAGGCTTCTTTGTCTCAGTAGCTAGTCAGTCCAGTTTGATTTGGGGAGGGACAAAGTGACAGGTATTAGAATCCCATTTGTGGCCACAGATCCAGGCCACATTTTCCAATCAAACTTTAGCAGTAGGAAAGCTGATATTTTGGCCTCTGACTCCATATCTATTCTTCAAATGTTTCTAAATGTACATGGTCAAAAGGATATGACCACTTGAATTGGTGTGCAGTGATAGGAAATTACTAAGTTGGGAATTAGGTGACCTAGGTCTCCAGACCAGCAAGTAGATCACATCTCTTCTCTAGGATTTAGTTTTCTCATTTATGAAACAAGTAAGGGAGCATTGGAGAGCTCTAAGGGTATCTCCAAATCTATCATGCCATGGCTAGCATTGGGCTATAAAATGAGTCATGAAGGGAATATATGATTCACATTTTTAAAGAGAAGGATGTGAAGAGTTGGGGAGAGTCTAACAGGGATGAAAGGATCAAAAGAAGAGTTAGCATGGTAAATATGAAGAATAGAAAGAGGAAGGGCTGATTATCAAGCCCAGTCTTTTGCAGACTGATCCACCTTGACAGCCATTAAAGTTTATGCACATAAAAGGATATAGATGATTTAGATATAATTACATGTAGGAGGAGTTTCACTGATGCATGTCTTGAAAAATCTTCTACTCATCTGATGAGTTTTATGATCTGATCTTAATAAAGATTCTAAGCAAGAAGTTGAAAAAAATCATTACATATACTTTTTTAATATAAATTTATTTATTTTAATTGGAAGCTAATTACTTTACAATATTGTGTTGGTTTTGCCATACATTGACATGAATCTGCCATGGGTGTACATGTGTTCCCCATCCTGAACCCCCCCTCCCACCTCCCTCCCCATCCCATCCCTCTGGGTCATCCCAATGTACCAGCCCCAAGCATCCTGGATCATGCATCAAACCTGGACTGGTGATTCGTTTCACATATGATAATATACATGTTTCAATGCCATTCTCCCAAATCATCCCACCCTCGCCCTCTCCACAGAGTCCAAAAGACTGTTATATACATCTGTGCCCCTCTTGCTGTCTCGCATAAAGGGTTATCATTACCATCTTTCTAAATTCCATATGCATGCGTTAGTATACTGTATTGGTGTTTTTCTTTCTGGTTTGCTTCACTCTGTATAATAGGCTACAGTTTCATCCTCCTCATTAGAACTGATTCAAATGTATTCTTTTTAATGGCTGAGTAATACTCCATTGTGTATATGTACAACCGCTTTCTTATCCATTCGTCTGCTGGTGGACATCTAGGTTGCTTCCATGTCCTGGCTGATATAAACAGTGCTGCGATGAACATTGGGGTACACATGTCTCTTTCAATTCTGGTTTCCTCGGTGTGTATGCCCAGGAGTGCGATTGCTGGATCATATGGCAGTTCTATTTCCAGTTTTTAAGGAATCTCCCCACTGTCCTCCATAGTGGCTGTACTACTTTGCATTCCCACCAACAGTGTAACAGGGTTTCCTTTTCTCCACACCCTCTCCAGAATTTATTGCTTGTAGACTTTTGGATAACAGCCATTCTGACTGGCTTGAAATGGTACCTCATTGTGGTTTTGATTTGCATTTCTCTGATAATGAGTGATGTTGAGCATCTTTTCATGTGTTTGTTAGCCATCTGTATGTCTTCTTTGGAGAAATGTCTGTTTAGTTCTTTGGCCCATTTTTTGATTGGGTCATTTATTTTTCTGGAATTGAGCTGCAGGAGCTGCTTGTATATTTTTGAGATTAATTATTTGTTAGTTGCTTCATTTGCTATTATTTTCTCCCATTCTGAAGGCTGTCTTTTCACCTTGCTTATAGTTTCCTTTGCTGTGCAGAAGCTTTTAATTTTAATTAGGTCCCATTTGTTTATTTTTGCTTTTATTTCCAATATTCTGGGAGGTGGGTCATGGAGGATCCTGCTGTGATTTATGTCGGAGAGTGTTTTACCTATGTTCTCCTCTAGGAGTTTTATAGTTTCTGGTCTTATATTTAGGTCTTTAATCCATTTTGAGTTTATTTTTGTGAATGGTGTTAGGGAGTGTTTTGCTGCTGCTGCTGCTGCTAAGTCGCTTCAGTCGTGTCCGACTCTGTGCGACCCCATAGACGGCAGCCCACCAGGCTCCTCTATCCTTGGGATTCTCCAGGCAAGAATACTGGAGTGGGTTGCCATTTCCTTCTCCAAGACATGAAAGTGAAAAGTGAAAGTGAAGTCGCTCAGTCGTGTTCAACTCTGTGCGACCCCATGGACTGCAGCCTACCAGGCTCCTCCGTCCATGGGATTTTCCAGGCAAGAGTATTGGAGTGCGGTGCCATTGCCTTCTCCAAGGGAGTGTTCTAGTTTCATTCTTTTATAAGTGGTTAACCAGTTTTCCCAGCACCACTTGTTAAAGAGATTGTCTTTTCTGCATTGACTATTCTTCCCTCCTTTGTCAAAGATAAGGTGTCCATAGGTGTATGGATTTATCTCTGGGCTCTCTATTTTGTTTCATTGATCTGTATTTCTGTCTTTATGCCAGTACCATACTGTCGTGATGACTGTGGCTTTGTAGTAAAGCCTGAATCCAGGCAGGTTGATTCCTCCAGTTCCATTCTTTCTCAAGATTGCTTTGGTTATTTGAGGTTTTTGTATTTCCATACAAATTGTGAAATTATTTGTTCTAGCTCTGTGGAAAATACCGTTGGTAGCTTGATAGGGATTGCATTGCCTCTATAGACTGCTTTAGGTAGTATACTCATTTTCACTATATTGATTCTTCCGATCCATGAACACAGTATATTTCTCCATCTATTAGTGTCCTCTCTGATTTCTTTCACCAGTGTTTCATAGTCTTCTATATATAGGTGTTTTGTTTCTTTAGGTAGATATATTCCTAAGTATTTTATTCTTTTCGTTGCAATGGTGAATGGAATTGTTTCCTTAATTTCTATTTCTATTTTCTCATTATTAGTGTATAGGAATGCAAGGGATTTCTGTGTGTTGATTTTATATCCTGCAGATTTACTATATTCATTGATTAGCTCTAGTACTTTTCTGGTGGAGTCTTTAGTGTTTTCTATTTAGAGGATCATGTCATCTGCAAACAGTGAGAGTTTTACTTCTTCTTTTCCAATTTGGATTCCTTTTATGTCTTTTTCTGCTCTGATTGCTGTGGCCAAAACTTCCAAAACTATGTTGAATAGTAGTGGTGAGAGTGGGCACCCTTGTCTTGTTCCTGACTTTAGGGGAAATACTTTTTCCCTAAATTTTTCACCATTGAGGATAATGTTTGTTGTGGGTTTGTCATATATAGCTTTTATTACGTTGAGGAATGTTCCTTCTATTCCCACCTTCTGGAGGGTTTTAAATGGATGTTGAATTTTGTCAAAGGCTTTCTCTGCATCTATTGAGATAATCATATGATTGTTATTTTTCAGTTTGTTAATGTGGTGTATTATGTTGATTGATTTTGCGGATATTGAAGAATCCTTGCATCCCTGGGATAAAGCCTACTTGGTCATTATGTATGATCTTTTAAATGTGTTGTTGGATTCTGATTGCTAGAATTTTGTTAAGGATTTTTGCATCTATGTTCATCAGTGTTATTGGCCTGTAGTTTTCTTTTTTTGTGGCATCTTTGTCAGGTTTTGGTATTAAGGCGATGGTGGCTTCATAGAATGAGTTTGGAAGTTTACCTTCCTCTGCAATTTTCTGGAAGAGTTTGAGTAGGATAAGTGTTAGCTCTTCTCTAAAATTTTGGTAGAATTCAGCTGTGGGCTTTTGTTTGCTGGAAGATTTCTGATTACAGTTTCAATTTCCATGCTTGTGATGGCTCTGTTAAGATTTTCCATTTCTTCCTGGTTCAGTTTTGGAAAGTTGTACTTTGCTAAGAATTTGTCCATTTCTTCCAAGTTGTCCATTTTATTGGCATATAATTGCTGATACTAGTCTCCTATGATCCTTTGTATTTCTGTGTTGTCTATTGTGATCTCTCCATTTTCATTTCTAATTTTGTTGATTTGATTTTTCTCCCTTTGTTTCTTGATGAGTCTGGCTAGTGGTTTGTCAATTTTATTTACTGTCTCAAAGAACCAGCTTTTGGCTTTGTTGATTTTTGCTATGGCCTCTTTTGTTTCCTTTGCATTTATTTCTGCCCTAATTTTTAAGATTTCTTTCCTTCTGCTCACCCTGAGGTTCTTCATTTCTTCCTTTTCTAGTTGCTTTAAGTGTAGAGTTAGGTTATTTACTTATCTTTTTTCTTGTTTCTTGAGGTATGCCTGTATTGCTATGAACCTTTCCCTTAGCACTGCTTTTACAGTATCCCAGAGGTTTTGGGTTGTTGTGTTTTCATTTTCATTCATTTCTATGCGTATTTTGATTTATTTTTTGATTTCTTCTGTGATTTGTTGGTTATTCAATGGCATGTTGTTCAGCCTCCATATGTTGGAATTTTCAATGGTTTTTCTCCTGTAATTGAGATCTAATCTTACTGCATTGTGGTCAGAAGAGATGCTTGGAATGATTTCAGTTTATTTGAATTTACCAAGGCTAGATTTATGGCCCAGGATGTGATCTATCCTGGAGAAGGTTCCGTGTGTGCTTGAGAAAAAGGTGAAATTCATTGTTTTGGGGTGAAATATCCTATAGATATCAATTAGGTCTAACTGGTCTATTGTATCATTTAACGTTTGTGTTTCCTTGTTAATTTTCTATTTAGTTGATCTATCCATAGTTGTGAGTGGGATATTAGAGTCTCCAACTATTATTGTGTTATTGTTAATTTCCCCTTTCATACTTGTTAGCATTTGTCTTACATATTGTGGTGCTCCTATGTTGGGTGTATCTATAATTGTAATTGTTATATCTTCTTCTTGGATTGATCCTTTGATCATTATGTAGTGTCCTTCCTTGTCTCTTTTCACAGCGTTTGTTTTAAAGTCTATCTTATCTGATTTGAGTATTGCTACTCCTGCTTTCTTTTGGTCTCTATTTGCATGGAATATCTTTTTCCAGCCCTTCACTTTCAGTCTGTATGTGTCCTTCATTTCGAGGTGGGTCTCTTGTAGACAACATATATAGGGGTCTTGTTTTTGTATCCATTCAGCCAGTCTTTGTCTTTTGGTTGGGGCATTCAACCCATTTACATTTAAGGTAATTATTGATAAGATGGAATTCCAATTGAGCTATTTCAAATCCTGAAAGATGATGCCGTGAAAGTGCTGCACTCAATATGCCAGCAAATTTGGAAAACTCAGCAGTGGCCACAGGAATGGAAAAGTCAGTCTTCATTCCAATCCCAAAGAAAGGCAATGCCAAAGAATGCTCAAACTACTGCACAATTGCACTCATCTCACACGCTAGTAAAGTCATGCCCAAAATTCTCCAAGCTAGGCTTCAGCAATATGTGAACCATGAACTTCCAGATGTTCAGGCAGGTTTTAGAAAAGGCAGAGGAACCAGTGATCAAATTTCCAACATCCACTGGATCATGGAGAAAGCAACAGAGTTCCAGAAAAACATCTATTTCTACTTCATTGACTATGCCAAAGCCTTTGACTGTGTGGATCACAATAAACTGTGGAACATTCTGAAAGAGATGGGAATCCCAGACCACCTGACCTGCCTCTTGAGAAATCTGTATGCAGGTCAGGAAGCAACAGTTAGAACTGGACATGGAACAACCGACTGGTTCCAAATAGGAAAAGGAGTACGTCAAGGCTGTATCTTGTCACCCTGCTTATTTAACTTATATGAAGAGTCCACCATGAAGAATGCTTGGCTGGAAGAAGCACAAGCTGGAGTCAAGATTGCCGACTCGATGAACATGAGTTTGAGTGAACTCTGGGAGTTGGTGATGGACAGGGAGGCCTGGCGTGCTGTGATTCGTAGGGTCACAAAGAGTCAGACATGACTGAGCGACTGAACTGATGATCCCGTTGCCATTTACTTTATAGTTTTGGGTTTGAGTTTATACGCCCTTTCTGTGTTTCTTGTCTAGAGAAGGTCCTTTAGCATTTGTTGAAGACCTGGTTTGGAGGTGCTGAATTCTCTGAGCTTTTGCTTGTCTGTAAAGCTTTTGATTTCTCCTTCATACTTGAATGAGATCCTTGCTGGGTACAGTAATCTGGGCTGTAGGTTATTGTCTTTCATCACTTTAAGTATGTCCTGCCTTTCCCTCCTGGCCTGAAGAGTTTCTATTGAAAGATCAGCTGTTATCCTTATGGGAATCCCCTTGTGTGTTATTTGTTGTTTTTCCCTTGCTGCTTTTAATATTTGTTCTTTGTGTTTGATCTTTGCTAATTTGATTAATATATGTCTTGGGGTGTTTTGCCTTGGGTTTATCCTGTTTGGGACTCTCTGGGTTTCTTGGACTTGGGTGACTATTTCCTTCCCCATTTTAGGGAAGCTTTCAACTATTATCTCCTCAAGTGTTCTCTCATGGTCTTTCTTTTTGTCTTCTTCTTCTGGGACTCCTATGATTTGAATGTTGGGACGTTTAACATTGTCGAAGATGTCTCTGAGCTTGCCCGCATTTCTTTTAATTCTTTTTTCCTCTCTGTTTCATTTATTTCTACCATTCTACTTTCTACCTCACTCATTCTATCTTCTGCCTCCATTATTCTACTGTTGGTTCCCTCCAGAGTGTTTTTGATCTCATTTATTGCATTATTCATTATATATTGACTCTTTTTTATTTCTTCTAGGTC
Source organism: Moschus berezovskii (assembly GCF_049115385.1). Taxonomy (NCBI): domain Eukaryota; kingdom Metazoa; phylum Chordata; class Mammalia; order Artiodactyla; family Moschidae; genus Moschus; species Moschus berezovskii. Next base: position 125,311,216 of record NC_142488.1, on the reverse strand, counting down.
CTTGTTAAACATTTCTTGCATCTTCTCAATTCTTGTCTCCAGGCTATTTATCTATAACTGCAATTTGTTTTCAAGAGTTTGGATCATTTTCACTATCATTATTCAGAATTTTTTATCAGGTAGATACCCTATCTCTTCCTCTTTGGTTTGCTGGGCATTTATCCTGTTGCTTTACCTGCTGGGTATTTCTCTGCCTTTTCATCTTATTTATATTGCTGTGTTTGGGGTGGCCTTTCCGTCTTCTGGCAGTTTGTGGAGTTCTCTTTATTGTGGAGTTTCCTCACTGTGGGTGGGGTTGGACGGGTGGCTTGTCAAGGTTTCCTGATTAGGGAAGCTTGTGTCTGTGTTCTGGTGGGTGGAGCTGGATTTCTTCTCTCTGCAGTGCAATGAAGTGTCCAGTAATGAGTTATGAGATGTCAGTGGGTTTGGAGTGACTTTGGGCAGCCTGTATATGAAGCTCAGGGCTATGTTCCTGTGTTGCTGGAGAATTTGCATGGTATGTCTTGCTCTGGAACTTGTTGGCCCTTGGGTGGTGCTTGGTTTCAGTGTAAGTATGGAGGCTTTTGATGAGCTCCTCTCAATTAACGTTCCCTGGAGTCAGGAGTTCTCTGTTGTTCTCAGGATTTGGACTTAAGCCTCCTGCCTCTGATTTTCAGTCTTATTCTTACAGTAGCCTCAAGACTTCTCCATCTATACAGCACCGATGATAAAACATCTAGGTTAAAGATGAAATGTTTCTCCACAGTGAGGGACACCCAGAGAGGTTCACAGAGTTACATGGAGAAGAGAAGAGGGTGGAAGGAGACAGAGGTGGCCAGGAGGAGAAAAGGGGGAATCAAAAGGAGAGAGACAGATCCAGCCAGTAATCAGTTCCCTAAGTGTTCTCCACAGTCCGGAACACACAAAGAGATTCATAGAGTTGGGTTGGGAAGAGGAGGGGGAGGGAGGAGATAGAGGTGACCTGGTGGAGAAAAAGGAGAGTCCAAAGGGGGAGAGAACAGTCAAGCTGGTAATCTCGCTTCCAAGTAAAAATGGGTACTGAAGATCAGGTTCTTAAAGGTACAAAATTGATAACAAATACCAAAAAGCAAAGATTAAAAATCTAGAGTAGAGGTTGGATTCTCAAAAATACAATATTAAAGAAAAGAACAAAGTCAGAAAAATTATAATATATATATATGAAGTTTGCTTTAAAAAATAGGGTATTTTTTTGCAAAGTAATCGTAGGTTATAAAAATGAAAATTAAAGGAGTAATAGAGGACTTAAAAATAGGAAAAAATTCTAATTAAAAAAGTGATAATATTAAAAATATATCTAGGACTTTCTCTGGTGTTGTTGTGGACAGTGTGGGGTCAGTTCATTTTCAGATAGTTCCTTGATCCAGCTTATACTTCTCAAGATCTATAGGCCCCTTCCTATGTAGTTGGTGCTAACTACAGGGTTTTAATCTATTGTACCTGTCACTTCCAAGGTGTTTGGTTCCCTCTGTTTGTTTTAGCTTCTCCTGTTTGCTGGTCTCTTCAGTGTCTAATTTCAACCCTGACACAAGGGGGCGGTGGTGGACACTTTTTTAGGCTCACTTGTTCAGTCATGCTGTGGGGAGGTAGGAACAGTGCAAACAAATAACACTGTCATGTGCTCGCAGTGTCTCAGCCACACTGGGTTTGCCCCTGCTCACGGAGTGTGTACTTTCCCTGTCTACACTGCTTAGGCTCTAGATTGCTCTGCTGGGAACTGTCTGAGATCGGCCCTGGGTTGTATGCACTTCCTAGGTCTAAGCCGCTCAGGTTCAGGTACTCAGGTACTCCACAAAGGTGCAGACTCAGTTGGGCCTGTGTTTTGTGCTCTTCCCAGGTCTGAGCAGCTCAGGTGACCAGGTATTTGGCGAGCATGGTCCCTGCAACTTATTGCCTCCCCCATCCCTGCCACTCTGTTTACTGGGTGTACTACCGGCACACCTTCTCAGGTGTGCCATGTGTCTTCTGGGGAGCTGATCTCTGGCTGCGACCCTCCCAGCGGATGTCGACCATCTAGAATCCCAAGAAATCTTGGTTAGCAGCGAAGCCTGCTTGCAGTTTGGTAGATGATGTCTCTCTGGAGCTGCGATTGCCCGCTTCCGGCTCTGGCTGTCCTCGCCTGCCTGTCTCCAGCTGCCCTCACCTGCCTATCTCCAGCGGGGGATGTGCCAGTCTGCAGCCGGCTAGCTCTGCTCAGTCCTTTGTTCTGTGAGCAGGCCTGGCGGTGTCTTAAGTTAGGGCATTTTGCGGGATACCTATCCACAGTCTGGGTTGCTATCTCAAGTTAATTCCCTCAGATTGCCCTCGGGGCATTCAGGCCTGGTCCTTACTCCAAGCAATCCAACCCGAGCCTCCTTGCCCAACCCCCGCTTGCTAGTGGTGAATGCGGGCATCTGTGCTGCTTCTCCGCTGGGAGTTACCGTTGGGCACATAATCTGTGGGTTTTAATTATTTATTTTTCCTCCCGGTTATATTGCCCTCTGAGGTTCCAAGGCTCGCCACAGACTGGCCAGTGAGGGTGTTTCCTGGTGTTTGGAAACTTCTTTTTTAAGACTCCCTTCCCAGGACAGATCTCCATCCCTACCTCTTTTGTCTCACTTTTTATCTTTTATATTTTTTCCTACCTCCTTTTGAAGACAATGGGCTGCTTTTCTGGGTGCTGATGTCCTCTGACAGCATTCAGAAGTTGTTTTTTTGTCTACGTATACTTTTAAATCTCTATAATTCCTATCTTAAAGAACACAAAGGGATAGAATCATGGGTTAACCACTTGTGATTATTTTTTTGCCTGGATTCTTTGTCTAATAAACATAGCATGTTTTTTCCTTAGGCTCAGTTTCATGAGGTTAACATTCACTATATCTGGCTTCTCTGATCTTGTCCTATCTTAGATTCTGATTCTAGATCTAACATGTTACTGTTATCATTGGGCAATGATAAGAAAGAATACTAAAATATAGTATATATAGTTATATATATCATATAATATATTAATGATATTCAGTTCAGTTCAGTCACTTAGTCATGTCGACTCTTAGACCCCATGGGCTGCAGCATGCCAGTCCTCTCTGTCCATCACCAACTCCCAAGTTTACCCAAACTCATGTCCCTTGAGTCGGTGATGCCATCCAACCATCTCATCCACTGTTAATGATAGAAATATTAATTTAATAATATAAATGTAATATATTAAAATATGTATATAATATGACCACATCTTCTTTTTCTTGTTTAGTTACTCAAGTCCTGCATATAATAGCTCTGAGGAGCTCATTTGGGTAGATCATACTCATGCCCCAGAAAAGCTGTGAAATGTGTTGACCATATCTTGTCATATCTTCAGGCAAAAGCTCTGGCTTCCTAATCAAGTATTCTTCTGGCTGGTACCAGGTATATTCAGAGACATCTTTTATATTCATCTTTAGTATTTTCAGGGCTTCCCTGATAGCTCAGCTGGTAAAGAATCCGCCTGCAATGTCGGAGATCTGGGTTCGATTCCTGGGTTGGAGGATATCCTGGAGAAGGGAAAGGCTACCCACTCCAGTATTCTGGCCTGGAGAATTCCATGGACTGTTTAGTCCATGGAGTTGCAAAGAGTTTGACACAGCTGAGCAACTTTCACTTCACTTAGTATTTTCATTATTGATTTGTTATCAAGAACTCTTATATGAGGCCATAGTCATCACTTGAAGGAAGAAGTGTGGCAAGGAGGCACTTGTTCACCACCAGAAAATATTATTAAGTTGGGAGTTCAAAGATCTTGGACTTAACGTTGGGTTCACTGATCATTGGGATGCATGAATTTGGATTGACTCTCTATATAGAAGCCATGAGTACATATTCATTTGTATGTGGAATAGTGGCATTATATTAGTTGAAAATGTTTTGTGAATGATGTGGGCTATGAAGTTCATATGTTACTTTTTTCTGTTCAATATGTATTCCCAATTATTCTTGTTTTCCTTTAAGGAACCAGCTCTCTCCCTCTCTCTCTCTCTCTCTCTCAGTCCATAGGTTTGTGCAGAGATGTCCATTCCCTGGTTCAAAGAGGAGGTGAATTAGGCCAGTGAACCAGCCCTTGGAATTACAGTGGAACTATTGGGAACAATGGACTCTCTTCTTCTGGACTGATAATCTAGTGAGGTGCAAATGTGGACCTTCCAGTGATAAACACAGTGCTTGAGTGCCAGCAAATCGCTGTGCCTGAAATGAAACCATGCATGGACCTTTCAACAATTTGACCTAATACATGCCCTTCTTCCTTAAACCAGTTTGTTTTTAATTCTGTCACTTATAACTAGAAGAATTCTGACAAATAGATACCCATATCCTATAATGCCCCCCACTGCCCACATTATACTTATGCTAAGAATAGTTTACTGATAGTAGCTTTGTTTTTTTCTCAGATCTATTGATATTTTTCCCTTCTACATTTATTTCTCCTTATCTGATTCGCTTTTAAGCTACATGTGAGAAGCCAATTCCCACCCTGTTTATTGATGCAGCTTGTTTTTAAGCATTGCCTTGTGCAAAGAACTATTCTAGATAGTCCTAAAGGGAGAAGGAATAAAGGTGAAGGCTTGGAGTTGGAAAACACAGGAGAAGGCTAAATGGGAGAGAAGTTTGGGAAACTCCGTGGGAGACCTAAAAGACCAAATAGAAAGAAGGGCATTCAATTAGAAAGCAATTGCTATTTTGTTGCCCACCCTGTACCCTTTCAGTGCTCCAGGGAATATGGAAGAACCCCAGAAGGAAATGACTGGGTGGTACAATGAAGGCGATATAGAAATGGGTAAGACATGTCTCCTGCATTGGCAGGCATATTCTTTACCACTGAGTCACCTGGGAAGCCATATATACATACATACTTACACACACACATACATACACACATGGTGATATATATATGTATGTATGTATATATATGTATATCACTATGTATATATATATTGGAGTGGGTAGCCATTTCCTTCTCCAGGGGAACTTCCCAAACCAGGGATAGAACCCAGGTCTCCGGCACTGCAGGCAGATTCTTTACCATCTAAGCTACCAGGAAAGCACATGTATACACAGACACACAGACACACACACACACATTCTACTTTCTATTTTTATGATTGCCTAATCTAGGTACCTCATATAAGTAGAATCAGTCTTTGTCCTTTTGTGACTGCCTTATTTTACTTATAATGGCCTCAAAATTCATCCATGTTGTAGCATGTGTCAGTATTTCCTTCCCTCCTAAGATTGAGTTATATTTTGTTGTATGGATATACCACATTTTGTTTATCCATTCATCCATGGTAATGCTATTTTACTTTTTGTCTCTATGTACTTGCCAATTTTAAGACTGAAGAATTGATGCTTTTGAACTGTGGTGTTGGAGAAGACTCTTGAGAGTCCCTTGGACTGCAAGGAGATCCAACCAGTCCATTCTGAAGGAGATCAGTCCTGGGTGTTCATTGGAAGGACTGATGTTGATGCTAAAACTTCAATACTTTGGCCACCTGATGCGAAGAACTGACTCATTGAAAAAGACCTTGATGCTGGGAAAGATTGAAGGTGGGAAAAGAAGGGGACAATAGAGGATGAGATGGTTAGATGGCATCACCGACTCAGTGGACATGAATTTGGGTAAACTTGGGAGTTGGTGATGGACAGGGAGGCCTGGCGTTCTGCGGTCCATGGGGTCGCAAAGAGTCAGAGACAACTGAGCTGAACTAACGAAGATGATGTTGAGCATCTATTCATGTGTTTAGCCATTTCTTATGATTTAGGGCTGGATATAAAGATTTGATTTACTTTGATGTGCTGGATATGCCCAATAGATGGTCATTATGTTCTTACTGGCTCTACTGGCTATGGAGAAATGAACTGCATAGACCAAGAATCCAGTTCAGTGTGGAAATTCTTATGGGAATGACTCTACCAGAGATCCACCTGTGTTGAAAAGCTTCCCAGTCCACAGCCTCAAAAAAGGCAACCATTTCTATATACCATGTGACTTCAAACTTTGTCCACAGCTGAATGTTATAGGGATTAACATTTGACCCACTATTGAAATGATCTCTCATGAGAATCAGGCATTGGGGCCCCAGGACTTTGTTTCATGGGGAACTGAACTTAAAGGTCAGATAGATCCATCATTCTCAAATTGCACCCCCAGATTGTCAGAATCATTTGAGAACTTGTTAGAAATGTAAAATCTCATACCTCTTCCCCTGGCTACCGAATCAGAGCCTGTTGAATGGGTCTCAGTAATATATGTTTTACAAATTTCCTTTCCAGTACACGCTAATACTGATAGAGACTCTAAGGATAAGACTGCCATTCTGGGAGTAACCCTGATCAAGCACCCAAGTGCTGATAAGTAAGCAGAGAAAGCTGGTTAGGAGAGAAGCCGGATGCTGAAGAGAGACAGGCAGGCAGGCGAAGAAACAAAGAGAGGAGAAACAAGCTACCTGATAACTTCCCAGTTCCATGAGTCCCAGTTGTTCTTCCTGCAGTTGGAGTTTGTGAAATTTCCCTGCATCATTGCACAAATCACTTTTATTTGAATGAGATTTTCTTCTTTAAAATGCCTGATTTCTTAGTTTTCTATTTTTCCAAAAATCTATTGTGCATTTACTGTATGGCTACTGTACAAGACATTATAAAGGATAACAAGATCAACTAGACCTACCAAGTTATTGCCCTTGAGAAGCTCCATTTAATGTAGGAGGAATGTTAGAAGCCCTGTAGGGGGAATGGCTCCTGAACTTTGAGATTATCTGATAAAAACTAAATACAGATCTTCTATCATTTACAATGGAATTATATCCTCATAAACCCATTGGAAGTTGAAAATGCATTTAAAACATTGAACCCACAGAACATTGAAGCTTAGCCTCAGTTCAGTTCAATCACTCAGTCGTGTCCAACTCTTTGCAACCCCATGGAGTGCAGCACGCCAGGCTTCCCTGCCTATCACCAACTCCCAGAGCTCACTCAAACTCATGTTCATTGAGTTGGTGATGCCATCCAACCACCTCATCCTCTCTTGTCCCCTTCTCTTCCAACCTTCAATCTTTCCCACCATCAGGATCTTTTCAAATGAGTCAGTTCTTTACATCAGGTGGCCAAAGTATTGAAGCTTCAGCTTTAGCATCAGTCCTTCCAATGAACACCCAGGACTGATCTTTAGCATGGACTGGTTGGATCTCCTTGCTATCCAAGGGACTCTCAAGAGTCTTTTCCAACACCACAGTTCAAAAGCATCAATTGTTCAGCGCTCAGCTTTCTTTATAGTCCAACTCTCACATCCATACATGACTACTGGAGAAACCATAGCTTGACTAGATGGATCTTTGTTGGCAAACTCATGTCTCTGCTTTTTAATATGCTGTCTAGGTTGGTAAAACAAAACAAAACAAAAAACTAGTGGAGGTGATGTAATTCCAGTTGAGCTATTTCAAATTCTAGAAGATGATGCTGTGAAAGTGTTGCAGTCAATATGCCAGCAAATTTGGAAAACTCAGCAGTGGCCACTGGACTGAAAAAGGTTTTCATTCCAATCCCAAAGAAAGGCAGTGCCAAAGAATGCTCAAACTACTGCATAGGTGCACTCCATCTCACATGCTAGTGGACTTCCCTGATAGGAAACCCAGGTTTGATCCCTGCGTCGGGAAGATCTCCTGGAAAAGGAAATGGCTACCCACTCCAGTATTCTTGCCTGGAAAATCCCATGGACAGAGGAGCCTGGTGGGCTATAGTCCATGGGGTCACAAAGAGTCAGACACGACTGAGTGACTTCACTTTCACTTTCTTTCATATGCTAGTAAAATAATGCTCAAAATTCTCCAAGCCAGGCTTCAATAGTATGTGAACCATGAATTTCCAGATGTTCAGCTTGATTTAGAAAAGGCAGAGGAACCAGAGATCAAATTGCCAACATCCATTGTATCATCACAAAAGCAACAGAGTTCCAGAAAAACATCTACTTCTGCTCTATTGACTATGCTGAAGCCTTTGACTGTGTGGATGGATCACAACAAACTGTGGAAAATTCTTGAAGAGATGGGAATACCAGACCACCTGACCTGCCTCTTGAGAAATCTATATGTAGGTCAAGAAGCAACTGTTAGAACTGGACATGGAACAATGGACTGGTTCCAAATATGGAAAGGAGTATGTCAAAGATGGAAACTGTCACCCTGCTTATTTAACTTATATGCAGAGTACATCATGAGAAATGCTGGGCTGGAAGTAGCACAAGCTGGAATCAAAATTGCAAGGAGAAATATCAATAACCTCAGATACGCAGATGACACCACCCTTATGGCAGAAAGTGAAGAACTAAAGAGCCTCTTGATGAAAGTGAAAGAGGAGAGTGAAAAAGTTGGCTTAAAGCTCAACATTCAGAAAACTAAGATCATGGCATTTGGTCCCATCACTTCATGGCAAATAGATGGGGAAACAGTGGAAACAGTGACAGACTTTATTTATTTATTTTGGCTCCAAAATCACTGCAGATGGTGACCGCAGCCATGAAATTAAAAGACGCTTGCTCCTTGGAAGAAAAGTTATGACCAACCTAGACAGCATATTAAAAAGCAGAGACATTACTTTGTCAACAAAGGTCCATCTAGTCAAAGACATAGTTTTTCCAGTGGTCATGTATGGATGTGAGAGTTGGACTATAAAGAAAGCTGAGTGCCGGAGAATTGATGCTTTTGAACTGTGGTGTTGGAGAAGACTCTTGGACTGCAAGGAGATCCAACCAGTCCATCCTGAATTAAATTAGTCCTGAATATTCATTGGAAGGATGCTGAAGCTGAAGCTTCAATACTTTGGTCACCTAATGCGAAGAACTGACTAATTGGAAAAGACCCTGATGGTGGGAAAGATTGAAGGTGGGAAGAGAAGGGGACAAGAGAGGGTGAGGTGGTTGGATGGGATCACCGACTCAATGGACATGAGTTTGAGTAAATTCAGGAGTTGGTGATGGAGAGGGAGGCCTGGCGTGCTGCACTCTGTAGGGTTGCAAAGAGTTGGACACGACTGAGCAACCAAACTGAAAGTAACTGAGATTGGTAAATGTGTTCAGAACACTTATATTAGCCAGCAGTTGGGCCGATTTATCTAACATAAAACTTATTTTACAATAAAGTTTGAACTGTCTCATGTAATTTCTTGAATCCCGTGCTAAAGCTGAAAAACAGAATGGTTTTGTTTTGGATGTTTACTCTCATGATCACCCAGCTGACTGGCATTGCAAAATTGAAAAATTGCAAGTCAGGGACCATCTGTAGTAGCCACATCTCAATATCTAGCAAGGCCAAAGAAGACCTCAAGGAAGAGGTGATAGTTAATATATACCTTGAATAATGAGAGAAAAGAAGAGGAGGAAGAAGAGGGGAAGGTGTTCCAAATAGAAAAATAGCACAAAGATATGGGAACCGATGGGGTGCCTGTATGAAACAGTGAGTGGTGTAAGGCAAATGCAGATTAAAAATGAGACCCTTAATTCTCCTGGTTGAGAATAAAGGAGGAGACTTTCTCCCCACTTCTCCCATTTCTTTCCAAATTTCATTCCCTGTCCCTTTCAAATGAATGTAAATCTTTTAAATGGCTGAAGAAGCCTCTCAAAGGTCTCACAGCTCTGGAATGTTACCTGGAGGACCTGGGAACTATCTCTTTGAAATGCAAATATCAAGGGAAGTAGAGCCCCACCTCTCAGTTGCTGTAGGAGTTTAGGAGTCTAACTTCTCTGGGCACCTTGCTCCAATTTGCAAAACGATCTCTTGTGGTAAATATTTGTTAAGTTTGTTTCTCCAACCGATACAGTCAACACAGGTGGTCCCCCCAGTAGATGAGAAAGCTAGGATGGAGTCTGAATGACCACAAGTGCTCTTAATTGAGGACTAGTTATGGTGTATCCTGAAAACATGTATTTAATGGGTTCTGTCTGACCACAAAAGAGGTGCAAGATTCCTTTCTGTCTCTGCAGTCACATAGTGGGTTGCCTCTGATGCTCATCCCATTCTGCTTTAATGTTTATTCAATAATAAACATGTTTTCCTTCACAACAGTTTTTGTGGTGAGGATTTGGGGGTTGGGAGATCTCTTTTTTTTTTTTTTTTTCTATTTCCCCACAAGGGGTCTGGGGATTCCCTGGTGGCTCAGCTGGTAAGTCTGCCTGAAATCTGGGATACCTGGGTTTGATCCCTGGGTTGGGAGGATTGCTTGGATAAGGAAATGGCAACTCACTCCGGTATTCTTGCCTGGAACATCCTATGGATGGAGGAGCCTGGTGGGTTCCATGGGGTTGCAAAGAGTAGGACACAACCAAGGGACTTCACTTTCACTTTTCACCAGGGGTTTGGCTTGTCTGGAGTGTACAGGTTACAGAAGGTGGGTGAGACAGGAAGTGAGATGGTGAGCCTAAGGCCAGAGCACAAGCGCTCTATGTGAGCAGATCAGTGTTATTCTACAGGCAGGAAGGAGCTATGGAAGAACTAATCCGGGAAATGAAGTAATGTTCTACCTTAGAAAAATGACTCTGGCAGTAGTGTATGTGGTGGGTTGGAAGGGAGAAACATCTAGTGACATAGCACTGCATGTGGACACAGTCTTAGTGTATATCACTCAAAGATTGTTCTTGGACTGACCTTTCCCTAAGCCCCCTACCATTATCTGCATTTGTGTATTTTAAGTTTTATCACAGTGACATTTCTCCAGGATATGGAGAGTCATGGACAATAGTGAATGTAGCTGCATGTCTGACACTCCTTGGCTGTTTTTCCTCTATGGTTTGGGAGCTCCTCTGGCCCCACAGCCTCCACCCAGTGGCTCTTGAAGTCCCCAGTATCTTCAGATTCTAGACTATCTCTGGTGATTTCCATCAGGAGAAGGGACTTGCTTATATTGCAGGGATCTCTACCATTGGCTGGTGCTCGGTTTATGATAAACACTTTGCTTGATATTCAGGGAGGTCCTGTAAACCAGCCCAACTGAGGTGTGCCGGTTAGCTTAGAAGCCTCATTTATTGGCAACCCCTACTGGGAAGCCCCTGATTGAGACCATTGATTCCTTGGATTCATGTGAGTTCAGGCTTTCCTATTAAAACAACCCATTAAATGGATTTGTTTCACCTGGGACTTTGTAAACAGAAATTGAGCAGAGTCAAAACACTGTTAATGAACTACATATACATTTATTAAATGGTTAACAAAGGCACAGCAATAATCACTTACTATATATAATTAATACACATATGATTCTCCCTTAACTACCAATTTCCCCAAAGAATATTCACCTCTTCAGGTCATGAAGGCTAAAGGCAAAGTCTCAATCCCCACCCTCTTCTTGATCCTCCATGGGTTGACCATCATTTCCTGTAACCATAATGTCTCTAGAAGCATACTGAATGCAGAGTTACCTCAGGTTCCTTCTGCATTCTCAGGTCCAGCTCATGAACAGGCTATTTGCTTTAACAGGTGCTGTTACTACTGCTTACTGCTATGCATCCAGTTATTCTGATTTTTCACCAAATTTTCTCTTTGCACTCAGACATACATGCTGGGCGGTGTGCTAAATCACTTATAGGGTGAAACCTCCCTCTCTCTCATCAGGAAAATCTTTTTCTTGCAATTGTTTTGCCCAGGTGTCCTCCCTGCCTCTGCACTGCACTGTTAACATGAAAGACAGAAAAATGCTGGGCTGACCAGAACCTCCTTCTTATACAGGTTTCAGCATGCACTTTGGAATGGAGCATCTATTTGAGAGGACAGAAATCAAATCTCCTGTTCCTCTCACAAACCTCACCCTTCTGTCAGGGTGGCTATCCTTTCTATCAATGGAGCTGTTGGCTTTTGTTCCCCAGACTCCTGTTGTCCTCCTGTTGAAGGGAGAGTCCAGACACAGAGAAAAATCTGGGAGGGCTCAGTTAAATGGACACTTCTAGTACAGGAAATCGTCAAGTAAAAAGGCCAAGTATGTGCATCCATCTGTTGGAGATTAACAAGCACAGGCATGAGGCTACTCCAGAAATGTCATCACTTGTCAGGCCCATCACTCTGTTATGCTCTTTACTACCAAAGTGGACCATGAGGGTGGATTCGGGTCTGTGGAATTTGGGGATATTCAGTATCAAGTCAGTATTTTAGATTCATTATTATATCAGAACTTTCCTGACCATGAGAAAATTACAGGAGTCTGCCTTTTTTGGCCTTCTTGAGGTAGTGAATGGCTGTACCGCCCATCCATGGGAATTTGGTTGCTGGTTAAACATTGTGATTCAAGTGCCCAGAGTTTTGCTTCAGTAAAGCGTTTCTCCCTCATTTGTGCATGTGGCCTCTGATACTTGACCACCAGAGTCATGCCTTTTTAAATATAAACACTCCCAGGAGGGGCCGCACACTAAGCACGGCTGCTAACACCTTAGTGTGATTTGTCTCTTAGATCTCAGTGATGAGCTGCTCTCCATAGCCTGAGATAACCAACAGGAAAGTTCGAATGGGAAAAAACCCATTATCTATCTGGGGAAGCAGGCCTGATAAGTTGCTATCTTGGGGCTTCTGGAAGGCCAGGGGATGAGAAAAGGAGGGACTTAAAAGGATGTTGGGGAAATGGTCGGCAAATGCCAAGGTAAACTCGGTTAACACCTGGTTTTGCCCCTGGGTCAATTTCCCTCTGCCTGGTAGAAACTCCATTTTGATGACGGTCAAGAATGCCTGCCCTGAATTCTTGCTGTTATCATTCAGCAGCTTCAAAGAGAGAGACATCAGCTGAATTATTTAGAGGCCAAAGACCTCTTGTAAACGTCTATATACTGAATTGGTTTTAGTGTGGAATTATCAGAGTCACAGAAACATATCAGACACATCAAAGGGCTCAAAGTCAGCTTATCAAGAAATGCCACAGTGGGAACCACACTTAAGTCTAGCAGGGCACAAGGGGCCAGGAAGCTGGTAGCTCTGTACGACTCAACTGATACTGGACAAGAACGCAACCTCCTTTCTGGCCCTTTTCATTGTCCTAGATATGTGAATAATACTTTGTTGTTCAGTTGCTCAGTCGTGTCCGACTCTTTGTGACCCCATGGACTACAGCATACCAGGCTTCCCTGTTCTCCACTATCTCCCAGAGTTTGCTTGAGTTCATGTCCATTGAGTCAGTGATGCTATCTAACAATCCAAACACCCCCTTCTCCTTTTGACTTCAATCTTTCCCAGCATCAGGATATTTTTCACTCTGTCACAACCTCTTATCCAAAGTCTCTTCACCTCAGTTTTCTATAAGCCAACTACTGGACAGTGGAGAAGTTCCTGATTAGTGTTTTAAGTATTTAGAAATGTGACTAAATAAAGTGTTACCAAGTTACATTTTGCTTTCCTTAAAGAACAAAATTGACTATCCTTGCATTCCTGTGCCATTGGTTGGAGAAAACCAATTTGAAGTGAGAAAACATTTAAAAGGAAAGTCATGCATCCTGGTGTTGTGAAACCAGTGATGCCCATCTTGAAAAGAATAAAATGAATGACACTGGTTTCATATGTTACACTCAAGAGAAAGGATAGAAATCAATAACAGGAAAATACAAACTCCTAATAATAATGTATCTTAGAATATGCCTCAGAATTTCTGAAGCACAATAGAAACCAGTCGGCATTATCTCACAATGTTTAGCATTCTTTTGCTAAAATGTGTGCGTCTTTCTTGTGGTAGTGACCTCAATATTATAAGAATAATATATCTAATACACTGGATGTATTAGCTATATAATTCAAAATACTGAAGGTATATATTTAGAAATAAATTTATTCTATGTATGAAATATAGCATTAAACCAAATCAAATTTAACATTAGAATTACTAAATATTAAGATTAATATACTAGAAGACAAATAGCTTTTAAGTGAACTCCTAATGTGTGAACATGGATTCATAAAAAAAAAACAAAACCAGGAAATTTACACATTTTATTAAAAGAACAAAACATAAACAACATGGAAATAGCATACTAAAATGAATTGCATAATGCACACTTCTAAACACAAACAAGCAGTATAGCACTATAACTTGGAAAAACAAAAACAAAAAAATCAAAGCATCTGACCTACTGATAGCAGTTGAGGAAATGAGCTATTGCATTTTGGAGGCAAAATATTATGGCAACAGTTTATATTCATTAAATATTGTGATCATTATTTAAATCTGTAATTGTTGCACAGGGTTAATAATTTTCATATTGTATGTAAATTGGCATTTTTCTGTCCAAAATATGTGCTTCCATTTTCTACATTATACCGGACTGTTGTTATATGAATGCATAGAGTTAGCATCTTAAAAAAGAATATATTTAAGAGCATCTTTAAAAAGTCTCAAATTATTGTAATTTTGGTCCATGTAACGAATGGTTCATTTTCTAATAATTAAAGCAACAATAATAAAAAAAGGAAATTGATTTTGACAAGGGCAACCCTAAAATCCAATGATATAATAGTCATAATAATTCTCTCAACTGCTAGACACGAAAGACACAGCAACAAAATAATTCGGTTTCCATCATTAACAAATAGCATCTGTATAAAGAAATAAAGCTTTGCAATCATGCAGTTCTATGACAGATAAATGCTTAGGTTGTGTGGGGGAAAAGAGGACTGCTTAAAGTTGAGTTACTTTTATAGAGGTTTTTTCTTAAAAAAAGTAAACTAATATGATGTAGCTTGATTTACTTCACAGTGATACATTTCCTAAGTATGCTATAATTGAGGATGGTTAAAGAGAAAATGCCTCTGGGATAATCCTGCTTTGGGGTATTGATGGGTAATTCTCTTCCAGGGAAGAAGTGTAGGGGGTGGAAACTGAAATAGTGAAACTAAATCCTTTTCTGTGTTTAATAGAGGTCCTTTAATCCTCTAATTTTACTTACTTAAAAGACAGGACTGTGTTTAAGCTCAAAAGAGTGTGACCCAGTGGCTGTCAGTACGCACAACATGCCATCAATGAATTGATTATCTTTTGTGATACTTCTAGGTTCATTCTTACTATTTTATAGTTGACTCTGCCTAACTTAAAATCTTACTCTATTTCTATTGACCTTATGAAAATATATTCGTGTGGCTTATATTTTCACAAGGAAATATTAACACAAGAACATGGGTTAAGCTGGGAAAATACGTTGGTGGTAAGGTTAAAGTTGAAGTTCCTAACTACAAAATGAATGAATGCTTACATTTTACATCAATGGAAATGCTGATCAGATGGTCAGGCTGTTAGCTGTTAAGTGATCATGGATTGAAGGGGGGAAAAACCCACAAATTTCTGACCAACTAGCCCTGAGCTATTGGACAACTGTAAGGCTTGGATTGCTTTCTGGCTTTGGCTTATTTTCATGTCTCTGTAAGTGAGAACTATCAAAATCGGTAACAATACTAACACCAACTCCATCAACCCCCAGATGGGCTCCTTTTCCAGGGCAAGGGCAACAACAGGTCTCAAGATGGGAAGGACCCAAAGTCCATATGGTGATCCATCCTTAAACCTTTCTAACCTTGACCTTTTTCTAAGCCTCATTGCCTGGAGGCAACAAAAAGATAAGTGGTGATTTGTAGGTGATGTGGGAGCTGAAAGAGATGGTCTGACAGACATTCTTTTCTAGCTCCAATGTATTAATATGTAAGATTTTGGCTGGTACTCTTCTGTTTGGTTAACAGAGTAGGAGGCTGAAGTGGCACAGTGAAGCACTGTCTAATCTGCTAAAGGTAAGTCAGAAAATAGCTTCCACTGAACAGGTATAAAGTAAGTAGAAAATTGTGTCAGGAGCATTTTTTTCCCTTTGTTGGAGGGGATGAAATGCCCTGTGCTGGCCATACTTAATTGTTAGATTATATATTTCAATAGCTGCCAATTTGGTTTTGGCTTCTGGATCTTTAAGGGGAAATAGTGGTGAGGGTCACTTAAATATATATTAATTGATGTAACCAATATATCTCAACTGATCATTTTCTGTGAAAGATGAAATCTAATTGGATCAGAATGGGAATATCCATCTTGCAGCTTACAAGGTATTTCACTGCTTGTAACCATTGAAAAAAGAAGACAGTACCAGAAACCTGCCTGGGGTTGTGTGTGTGTTTGAGGATTAATTCACAAAACAATCTTTGCTAGCGATCTTGCTAAAAGTTGAAGTACCTGAACTTTTGTTTAGTGCCATTGGCTGAAGCTGACCTGTTACCTGCCACCAGTCTTGTCTTATGGTGAGCCATAGCAAACTAGAAAGCCTCCACAACAGGAAAGCAACATCATGCTTTAGATAAGTCTTGTAGGAAAAAAAAAAACCTTCTTCTCAAAGTCTTAGAAATAACTCTCTTACTAACTTTTCCACTATTATCACAGACTTCTTATATTAAAAAAAAAAAAACTCCAAGGGTCGCTTTCATGAACTATGTACATAAGTGCAAAAAAGGTGTGTCTCACACGTTCGCACCCTAACTGAGACCATCAGTTAACTGCAGCATATGTCTCTTCAACACTGTTATGGGGTCATTCCACAGTATTTGTATGAATGAATTCACCAATGTGAATGAATGTAATCTGTGCTTTTGTCATTCTTTAACCCTCCTTTGGATAGATTTGAGTAAGAAAATCTTTGTAGCTACAGCTATGCCACTTGAGCAATTTTGAATAAGTAAGGTTATAAAAAGAGATCAGGACGTATTATGAATACAATTGTGTCTAAATACTGTGGAATAACCCTGTCCACACAACAAATTCTATCAGCTCTAAAGCCTGATTCTAGAATCCACATGTTGTAAACTTTTGCTCAAAAAGTCACAGAAGGACACAAATTCAGTTTTCACAGGGAACTTTGGGATTAAAAAGAAAAATCAACCATATCTATATCTGAGCTTTGAGCTGTATCTGCTACATGCCACACTGTCAAAAAACTACAGTTTTACAAGTAAAATTGTCACACACACAAAAATGTCTAAAGGTAGCCATGTTGTAAGTTTGTTGCTGAAGCAACAACTAAATACAATTAGTTAAAAATTATTTGTATATAAAGTTAAGTTTGTTCTTAAATTGTGAACTGTAAGAAATAGTCATGAACTAGACTCTACACCTTGCTTCAGTGTCAGTTGAGAATCTATCTAGGCGGGTTGAATACACGCAGTAAAATCTTAAAATTTTCTCTAACTTTCCTTCAAAATTAAATTTGTGAACTACTTAAAGATGTGAAAAAGGAACAAAATAAAAACCTTAAGAAAAAGGAAAACATGGCACCAATTAGTGAGTTGGTGCTCAGAACCTTATTTGTAATTATATTTACAGTTGGATTACGTGCTATCAGTTAAACTTGCAAAAAAAAATTTGTGATACTCTGTTACCTAGTGTTTATTCTATTGCCTTTGCCAGGCACTGATAAAATAAAAAGTGGGGCCACCATCTTCCTAAACCTATTCAACAGAATTGGGAAATCATATTTCCCTATTTCTATTTAAACATGTGTGAAATGTAGAAGAGGTTTAAAGAAAGAAGATTCCAGTTTTTATTCATTCGGTGCATCACAGCCTACCCTACAGACTGAAATAATCTGAAAACCTGTGGCTGCATTTCATCTAAGAGCATCCTCATAAACTCTCTAAAGGAGTAGTGGAAGGCCGAAATAATGTTCCATGTAGCACATGGGCCTTCCCTATATGTTGTTATTTAATAAAATTTAATGCCAATGTTGTCCTTAATCGGACATTACTGTGCTTCTTGGTCGTGTCATGAAAAAGAGATTCATGCTGTAATGATTCATTTTATTTGGTTCCTGCTGATGGTAGGGAGGAGGTACTTGCTTTGCCCAAATTGGAAAGTTGGTGAGCTGAGGCTGCCCATTGGTGAACACAGCCTAGTGGTATAGGACAACACTTATGGCAAGATCAAAGTGCCTCAGTGTGTTCAGGAATGGATGGAGAAGATTGATGGAGTAGGCAGAGGATGGCTTTACACACTGCAATTAACTACAAATTAAAGACTCTAGACAAGTGAAATGAAATGCAACAGCTAGTTGAGGAATCATGCTCCAACTGCAAATACTGTATTTTACATAGCTATTTTATGAATCTATTTAAATTTAACTTTAACCCCTCTTTAAAACATATTTATGTTATGGTCACATAGTGTTTTTAGAAATCTGACATTACTAAAACCCTCTTAAACATTTAGATTATTTTCTCTGTATACATGACCTGTTTTTATCCAAGTTGCAGCACAGCTGTGTATTTTTGAAAGAGACTGAGAGAAGTGGACAAAAACAATAATTTTGGATAAATAAAAAAGAGGCCCTTGTAAACTACAAAGCTTATAAAATGTTAACTAAGAATCACAAGTGATTAGAATTTTACATATATACACTTAATCCAGTAAATTGTCATTTAGAGTCACTGATTAGTTTTGTGACTTCTCTTTTTCACTAGAACTTTATAGTCTATGACTTGTCTTTTCTTGAATAAGTAATTGCACAACTAAAGAGTGCTATCTTAATATTGCATTTTTGTCAAAATTCTTTCACATCAGAAGCTTAGTGCTTTGAGTTTTCTTTCTCTAAATTCACTCACAAAGCAACTTTTAAAATGCCAACAATATAAAAAAACTGTGGCACCAAAAATACCACTACCCTGAATCTCTCTCACCAAACCTCTTACTCAAAATTACATCACTATTCATGTCTTCCAGTGCTTAAGGCAACATGCAAACAGCTGTACTCTAGGTTTACTGTCCATGTACATCTTTGTCAGAAGTTTAAAAAATGAGACACTATGCTGTATCAAAAAGTCAAACGACCCAAAAAACTTCATTTCACACTGAAGATGTCTCTGTCTATTTTAAGGAATACATAGAGTAGCTCAGGTACATCCTTCCTTGATCAAATCTGCCCTTCTGGAAAGGCCCCAGGACAGGTTTTATAAAACTCAGCTCCAAACACAAGTAACATAGCTAGAGTACAGAGTTAAGATTTTGGGAAATAGAAATTAAGTGGTTCAAAGGTAAAAGTCAACACACCTCTTGTTCTCTTAACTCCAGACAATGCTGTTAGCAGATGACAATGGTTCAATAAGCCAGATCACTTACAAATCACTGATGATCATGATTTGAATTGATAATTTAGATCAACAGGATATCAGCTACTAAAGAGCTAATTTTGCTCTTTTGTATTCTGAGCCAAGTTGATCTGCTTTGGGCTGGAATCTCAAATGTTCTGAAGCACAGACAACGTGAAATGGAAGAACAACCAGGAGTCAGGAGATATTTCTGGGTCCAACTTCTACCAAGTAGTAGGCAGTCCTGGACAAGTCACATGCCCTGGCGGTGAAAAGGTTTTTGCCAGTTCCATTGTTCTGTGCTTCAACTACTACTAGCTGGCTCGAGGTATCCAAAACCCGATTTTCCCTTGGCTTGTCATTTTCATGAAGGAGAATAATAAACTTGGGACTTACAACAAATTTGATGGCTTTATACTTTCCAGTGAGGGAACATATATTTAGTAGAAAATACTAAATCTATCTAAACCGATGCAAATTATCACATGGTTCTACCACTGATTAATAATAGTAATTTTAATAACTAAGTGGGGTGGAGGAGGTATGTGACATACCATAGGAATTAATTACTATTTTCCTTGGCTGTTCAATTATTTCAAAAGTATTAGTAGTGTGAATTCAGGTCAGTTCTGTGGAGTGCAGCCACTCCATTTCATCTAAAGGGTGTTACAAACTCTCTTACAATTTTCAAAACATATATATATATATATATATATATAAAGAAATCCAAAGAAACAAAAAAGAGGCTTGGTTGTGATAGGAGAGATTCTGTTGCTAATAAAGTGTGGGAAGGCGAAAATGTATTAATAACATATATCCCAGGTGCTTGCTCCTTCACTGAAATGTTTTAACAAAATGGAAAACTCAGTTGAACTGAAACTAAAGGCAACTGTGGCCAACCTTCCTAGAAATTTTAAACGAATCGAAGAGTAATTTCAAGTGGCTCCCTCCCTCCCTCCCCTGCACTGCCATTTCTCCAAACCTATACTCAGTCTCCAACTGTGATCAACAGAAAAGACTGTCCATTTGGGGAGGAAAGGCCTCACTTGGAAATGATTTTCCTTCACCCTGACTGACGTTTCCAGATTGTATCTTCCTTTTTATTCAAAGAGTAGTGTAAAGAGCATGAGCCATTTCCATTTGGAAAATGGCACTTGTGTCAAAGGTTACACTGCAATGGTTTTTACACACTTCCTCCAAAATGTAAAAACCATCTCCACGCCCCCCATCTCTGCTTAATTTATAACCCGTAATTAGAATACCTTTAAGCTTCCAAGAACCAATTTTTCAGCCAAAGATTACAAATTGCTCAGTTTTAGACACTCAGCCTAGAAGACAGGATTCTTGAGCCACAAAAACTGTAATGGGCACTTTATACAATTTATAGTCTAAATGCTGAGAAAACCATTTAAAGGTAAATCCAGAATTTACCTTAAGTAGCTTTTGCAAGCTACTTAAGGAGTGAAATTCAGGTTAATGTTTTAAGAAGTTGCCTGCTATTTTCAGGTAATTTTCCTCTCTCACAAAACGATCTAGTAACGTTGACTGTACTATATAAGGTCAGATCTACAGGTACAAATTATATACATGCAGGTTTTAGACATACTCAAAAGAGAGGCCTTTTAAATGTCTGCCTCAAGAAACCTACAGAAATATTCTAAAGAGAGAGCATATCAATATTAACCTGTCATGTTTTTCAAGCACATATGTTTCTGTTTCCCATTGATAACATTTTAGTTAAAATCAAACATCACACATTACAGCAAAACACTATATACTATGTAAAAACCTAACACAACACACAATACAATATGATACAATAATGAGGAAAATGGTACTGGATATACGTGTTACATTCTGAATCAGCCCAATAGACTACTGTGTAAACAAACTGGTAAGGTTAACACTTCAAAACAGAGGAACATTTATCCACCAAGAATGCACAATAAGCCAACAGTCCACTGTAGAGATTCACTCAGCACAACAGTTACTGGGAAATCACAGAGAAACATGTGATCAATTACAAAACGTTATGCTGGTTTACATAATAATTCAAATAAGATACACAGATGGTAGTTATTCGTTATCCATTTGTGTTTTAACATCTCCTTTGTTTAATGCCTTATTTTTTCTTTGAATTTGTTGGTTGGCATGTTTGTTTTAATATATTGACTGCACCACGCTTATTGTCGTGTTGGTAGAAGAGGACATACGTGAATGAATATATAAAGGCCATGTGGAGGTCCTCACGGAGAGATTCTGGTAATCCATAACTCTGTTGTTCAGAATTTCAACTGAAATGGAAAAAACAAAAGAGAGAAATATTGGATGGTTACGGAGGTAGGAGTCAGGATATTTGGTTTTTGTTCTAGTTCTGTGTGTGAACCGTATGCCAAGATATTCTCCATCCTGAATTTCATAGTCTACATCTGTGAAAACTGAACTGTTGGGAATGTTCACTAAGGAGTCAAATACCATGACAATCCATGGTTCTCGCTGAATGCCAATGTAGACAGTTGCCCTTAAGTTATCAGAGAAGCACTCAATTGTTTAAGGTATTATCTGCACAATGCCAAAACTTTTTGATGAACATCCACCCATCCATTCACTTCCTCTAACAAGCATATATTGAGAAAATATATTTGATTCCATTTTGAAATATGCAAGTATTAAACAAAGTTTAATATTTTTTTATCTGAATGTTTTGGACCTACACAGGAATGGCCTAAGTGTGAATTCTGAGTACTCAGTATTTTACAAGATTACATTTTTGCATTCTGGAAAAATGATCAACATCTGTTACATGTTGCAATGATTATGGTGCGCCAAATCTAACTTTTCTCATGGAATCAAGCAAAAAGGAATCACTATTCCCAAACATGCTCTGTTGGAAACTTAACTGCATTTGACCACTTTTGTTCACCTTGTGAAGCAGCCCATGAAAATCAGGCAAATGTTTATAAAACCTATTATTCTCACGTTTGGTGCTATTCCCAAGTTGCCACTTTAACAAACAATACCTCTGAAAATGACTACAATATACAGCTACTTCAATTATTCTGTATATGCAAAGGTGTCTTTTTAGAACATTCCTTATGATTAAGGGGACCTGTTTGTCTAATGTACAGTTGTCTATATGCTCTGTCCAGAACCATTAGTGTTCTGGGCCTGCATGTCCTCAGCAAGAAACAAATGCTAGTTAGCTTCTGGGGAACCAGTCCACCAAGAGAACGGCACTGTTGCCTCTTTCAACCAAGTCAGACACGCCCATGGTGAAAACTTCAAGCTTTCACTGACTAATGGATGCAATTCAGAACCAGTGTATTTTTTTTTTTTTTTAGTAACTCCCTATAATCAATCAAGATGCCTCAGAGTCTTAAGTGACTTCCAAAGTCACATGTTCCAAGTGAATGATTGCTCAATTTAAGTGTGTTGCTATTGCAGGCTCTGGACCAGGCACAGGAAATCAAAGGTGAAGGGGGGAAACTCTGAAAATAGCAACAAAATCACCAAAAAAGGTGTCATGATTTGAATGAAAATAATGATTAAATTACTAAATTCAGTCACTGAAAATTGAAAACAGCTGGAGCAAATCTGCTAGACTTACATGGGAAGCAACACAAAGTGGCAGAATGTGAAAGTATTCTTTAATGTCTTAGGAGAAGCATATTGCTTACTATCTTTAAGATAATCATCTTAATCAAATTGTGACAAAATTACCTAGCTATATTTCAATTAAAAAAAAGAAAAGCTAGGAAAATGCTAAAAGATTAAAATTCAGAAGCGATCTGTGCCTTTGGCTAACCAGTCATACCCCTTTAATAATGGGAAAACATTTGGGAATTTATAAGCTCATTGGGAAAATACAATACCAGCTGTCATTTTCATATTAAAAAATCGCTTATTTGCTCTCCACAATTTGAGGTGGAAAATTTAGAATGCTTAAATTGAGCTCTAAAGTTATAAGAAATGTCTATTAATGAAAATATTTACCAAACTCTTTAGCAAATGCAACTGCGTAGATTAAAGATATAACCTACAAATATTACATTAATACTTAAAGAAACTTACTGTTCTACTGGGAACTTCTACATCTGTGTAACAAACATGCTGTTATTCAGTTCATCTATTGATAATGGGGGTATCTATAGTAGTAAAAAAGATTTTAGATTAAAACAGTTTCTTGAGAGAATTCCATTTATTTTGTTCACTGCTTGGACATGGTAATCAAAAACCATAATTTCATAGAAAAATTTAGACATATTAACCATATCCAGTAATAGTTAATGTTGCAAAGCACAGGTTAGAATGTGGTTTGTTTCCCCAATGAATTAATGCTCTATGTCCTATAGGGTTATCAAACTTGTAATTAAAACAGCAGTGAACTTAAAGTCTTAAAGCGTGGTTACCATTTTAATAAGGTGATATACCCATCATATTACACAATAATTATTTTAAGTATCTCCTTACAATTTCAAGACTTCCCCAAAATTCATAATTTGCCTTGTGACTCTGCCTGTAAAAACCTCAAGCAAATGAAAATTAAAACAGCACAAACACATCTAATGTATAAGAAGGAATTTCTGATGTAATCACTGGGTAATGATAAGCATATCTGTGCCTTGGAAAGAAATGTGTTATCTTTCTTTCCAGTAGACCTGAAGACAAAGGTGAGGACAGTTCTGAGCAAAAGTTCAAATGCAATAACTAGAAATGGTAGTAAAATAAATTCTGTTCTCAACCAATGAGGAAACATTAAAAAAAATTAGTATATGTATTTGAGGATTGGTGTAGTAGCAACAACTGTATATATAATCTATTAAGAGTAACACCTCTAACCAATTAAAAGAGCCTATTCTGCTGATTCATCTCAGGATGGGTGGCAAAGCAGGAACATCTGTCCAGAATATACAGAAAAAGAAAAAGTCTAAATCTAAGAATGGCTTAAGAAAGACTAATATCTCTCACCAATCCCCAAAGCATATACTGTGCCTTATCAACACACTGTAGTTAGCTAGGTCCAAACAGGTGAAATAAATGGCCAAACCTGATTGCCCGGAGCTGTTGCAACGAAGGGAATGCTGGTAGCAGGTGGTGCTGCTGCAGACATAGTGGTAGGTGTAGCACTGTGCATCATGGGCACTTTCAGTAGGAAATCATGGAAGCAACGCACGAGAGGGTGGAGCAACCATGATACAAACGATGGAATGGGGCGTGGTAGGTATCGCAGCAACAAGCCATGTGGCATCATCATGATGGATACACCAGGGCGCAACATGCAATCACAGTCAGTGCAAAGCAACACAGCATGGAAGGGGGGAAATTTAAAAAGAGAAAAGGGGAAAGCCAATTATAGTTACCATTAAGAAAAATGGAATCATTCTCAACATTTGCCAATAACTAGTTTTTGAGCAGAATCACACTGTAGTTGACTTCAAGGGCCAAATTTTCAGAAGGGGTTACAATGGGTGCCTCGAACAGATCTGTTTTTACCAAGGCTATCTCTATGAATAGCTAGTCAAGCAGAAAAGTAACTTGGTTGTGTCTTCAAAATGGGAGTAGGGAACTCTAAATTGATATTTGGGTTCACTAACTCATGACAGATATGAGTGCTGTCACTAGATTTGTAGGTGCAGAGGGACAGTTTTATATATAAATATACTTACCTGATCTGCATACAAAAAGATTATAGTTTGGTGGGTATATGGTAGAGAGCCTATGAAAAGAATACAGTGGACTATGTGTGCAGGTTTTAAGCACATCTGTGGCAAACCCCTTGGAAACTTGGGCTACTTATGAAACTACTCAGGCTGCTTGCTTATTGTTTCATAAATAGCCGAAGTTTCCAAGGGGAACTTCATAGTAAATATCCAATGAAATCTTGCCTTCACTGCAAATACTACAGCGACAGTGACTAGCAGCAACAACTTTTTTCAGGAAGATTTCTCTTTGCCTTTTCTAGTTTCTGTGTCATTTTCTTTTTAAAAAAATTTTTTTTTCAAGTTACTTTAATGGAATTTTTTTTTTTTTACTTTACATTATTGTATTGGTTTTTGGATGCTCTTCTTTTTTTTGTAACTCATTTTGGAAAGCCAACCAAGGAATTAATGTGTGAATGGCAAGCGGGCATATGTAATACTTTGCATCTACATTGATTGAATTCAGATTTTCTGAAAGTCAACAGAGAAAGTGAATGGCCTACAGAGAGGAAAATCAACATATTCAATGTCATAGAAACCACAAATGTACCCCAAATGGTGATTAACAGAAACTCTGCAATAATTGTTCATGCCCATCTATCTCTAGTTATCCACTATCAACACCCCTTATTGCGAAAAGTGAAGTGAAAGTGTTAGTCATTCAGTTACGTCTGAATCTTTGTGATCCCACGGACTGTAGCCTGCCAGACTCCTCTGTCCATGGGAACTCTCCAGGCAAGAATACTGGAGTGGGTAGTCATAACCTCCTCCAGGGGATCTTTCCAACCCAGGGATTGAACCCGGGTCTCCTGCATTGCAGGCAGATTTTTTACTGTCTGAGCCATCAGGGAAGCCCATCCCTTATTGCAGCACATGTGAGTTCTAAAAAACACTCTTGTTTCCCCTTTAGAAGCACAGCAACTGCACAGGGAGCAGTACCAGTGGAGCGTGCAGTTTGCATTCCTCCACAGAGCTCTTCGGTGAAAGGACAAGGGAGCAGAGCCACAAAAAGGGTAGATGGAGACACATTTCACGAACTTGCAACTGTCTGTTCTCCTAATCATATGCATATAATGCTTCTGTTAGTATCAGTGGAGATGTTTTTAATTCTGACAGGGCATCACTAATAACAGTGGCCTCACCTGTCAGTGAGTGCTACTACTATGTGGCTGTCAATTTGAGGTTTTTGCTTTATCTTGATAACCCCCTTAGTTCCTTTTGGACTCTGTATCAACTTTGGCTGACCAATGAGATGGAGGTCAAGCTGTTGCAAACTCTCAAAAAGGATAAAAGGAACTGGATTGATATGAGATGGTGGGGTGAGGTGGGGTAATTCTTCCCTGTATGGAACAGAGCTATTTTCTCCTGGTCTGTTCCTGGTGCCTATGGAAATGACAGGAGCTGTGAACTCCCCCGGAGTTCTGAGAGGCAAACGAGTCTTTCCTTGTTTTCTTTCTAGGTGGCGCTAGTGGTAAAGAACCTGCCTGCCAACGCAGGTAGATATAAGAGACATGGATTCGATCCCTGGGTGGGAAAGATCCCCTGGAAGAGGGCATGGCAACCCACTCCAGTATTTTTGCCCGGAGAATTCCCATGGACAGAGGAACCTAGTGGGCTACAGTCTATGGGGTCACAGAGCTGGACATGACTGAAGTGACTTAGCACACATGCATGCACAGAATGGTTTTGAGATGGCTACCACATTGGATGGGTGGCTGATTAAAGGTTCTGTGTGTTACTGGTTATTAAAAATCACATACCCCCAAAGAGTCATTTTGAAATGATTCTGTGGTGCCTGGTTTCTGTGCAGATGGCACTTCATCCTAGAACACTATAGAAAGCATTACAAAACACTACAGAAGGCTCTAGTTTTGCTTTTCTGCAACATCTAAATATTGAATGATTTTGATCTTTTGGATAACTTTTTTTGGGAGGAATGGTTTTGTTGTACTTGACAAATTATACACTTGAAGTATTTTAATTTTACAATTTCTTAGTAACAGATGTAAACCTAAGAATAAAACTGCCCATTCTGGCTAGATAAGGAAATGTTTCAAGATATTTTAGCTACAATTTTTAGTGTGAAAATACAGAAATGGCAAGGTCAGTATTCAACCACAGCAGCAATGAACTAGAACTTGAGAGTGTAGGACTGCTGTGATTTCACAAAAACATGTAACAGACAGCACCATGTTAAAACTTAAATACTCAGAAAATGTTCAGCTATATCACCCAGTTGCTTGTTTCATAGTCACAATAAAAAACACTTTTTTTCCAGATTAGAAAAAGTTGAGAACTTTTGTACAAAACCTACCAACACTTGAAGCGGGTGCCATGCACAGTATTGGCCCTGGACACCATGCAGAAAAGCGTGAAAAGTAAAGAAAAGAGATATTTCATTATTAAAGCTTTATTGATAGAAATAATTTTTAACTAAAATGATATTCTTAGCAATATTAATGAACCAGCACATGCATATCCAGTAATCTCCCATGCTCACAATTATAGCTTAAGACCCCAAACCCAGGTGATCAGAGTAATTCTTGGATTCTTAGGTATAAAAATGAATGTTAATTTTTTCTTTAAAGGCATTAGCTCAACTTAAATTAGTTATATATTTATTTTGGACTAATGCATCCTAAATGATTTTTATTATGAAAGGGAGAATTTTATTACATATATAATTTTCAAAATATGCACCAAGATCTGCCAGCAAGTTCTGCTTAGGGCACTAATCTACTATCATGGCCTCCCCCCCACAACAGTGATCAAGGACTTGACTGTGAACATATGGCAAATAGGATTTTCATCAAGGGGGGCTCTCAACCTGACATCTATTTTGCCATAAATTAAGGGGAAAGGGATTCTTCTGACAGTTTAGGTTATAAATCTAGATTTTTAAATTAGCCAAATCCAGCTCAAAAAAGTCTAAAAATTATGTTTTTAAATGGTATCATGAAGAACTATTATGGTTAGTAACCAGACAAAAGTTAAGATTTTTATAGCTTCTTTCAAAATTAATTAACTGATTAATTAACAAGGTTTCTAAATTAATTTTTAAAGCATGCAATTTTCATTTAGTAGTTTCCAAACTGGGGCATTTAAGATTCTGACCAAAAAAAGAAAAAAATAGTCTACTGGACTCCCAGTGGTTAGCATTTTCAACTTATTCCTAAGAGATTATATGCTAATTCTTAAAGTACTAAACCACTGAAAGAAAAGTATTTTCCCCTCATATATGATGTTTATTTTAAAAGACTATGGCTTAAATTTTTCTTTCCAATTTTGTACAAAACTGTTATATTAGTAAATATAGTTGAATATAGGAGGTAATAAAATATGCTGTAAAGTGTATATTTTATAATTATATATATTTATATATATTTTATATTAACTGATTTAAGAATTAGAGGCTAAAACTGTTTTATATTGTATTATATAAATACACACTGTATTATACTGTATATATATTGTGTATATATATATATACTGTATTATTCTGTAATCTAAATTTAAAGATAGTTTTATTATAACTATCTTTGGCATATCAAAGATATATAGACTACCTATTTTGCAATGCTGAAGCTCAGAAACTTTTTTGAGAGCAGACCATTGCCTTTGAAAGTGATACCTAAGAATCAAAGAATTAGTTTAAGACTGAAACAAGTGAATCAAACATGAAAAGCAAAAATTAAGAAATGCTCAAAAGAAAAATGCTGACAGCGTTTCCTAGTTTGATTTCAAAACCATTAATTTTCAGGAATCACAGGAAAACAGTCTGTTCTGTATACAAACAGACTGAGCAGAACTGCGTTGTTTTATTTCTAATCAAAATACCCACTGACCATCCTCACATAAAAGTTCTTTGAAAGCTGGTGTAAACTGTATTCATTTACAACACCACTCAACTTACAGGGCCCGGCACCATTCTCACCTGCAGGAATGAACTGCGGCTGCGGCTGCGGCTGCGGGATCGGCATGTTAGGCAGAGCCTGTTGGCAGTGGAACACATTGGGATTAAAGACTGCAGGGGCACAATTGACCTTTTCAAGTGCCGATCTCTTTGGCATCAGTTGAAGTGTACCAGGCTGCAGGCCCTATGAGGGAAGGATAGATTAATAAATAGTACCAAGGAAAGTAAAATATGTACTCAGACCAAGCAAGCGGCAGTTAGATAAGGTCTGGCCTGGGAACCCTTTGTGAGGGTCACCACTGAGTAAGGTAACCGACTAAAGAGATGAAGTTGTTCACTATATGAGTACATACTCAGTCCAAAACAGAAAATAAACATACCGGCAGGGAAGAAGTTTTTCAGCTTCACTCATTTAGACAAATGAGTGAAGCTGAAAAGGACTTTAGCAGGTGGGCAAGATGTGACAGGATGTTGTTGACAGCAAAGAATCATTTAAAATTAACATCGAAGGCTTCCCAGGTGGCTCAGTGGTGGAGAATCTGCCTGCCAATGCAAGAGACACAGTTCCGATCCCTGATCCAACATGCTGTGGAGCAACAAACCCAAGCATCACAACTACTAAGCCTGTGCTTTAGAGCCCAGGAACTGCAATTACTGAAGCCTGGGCACCCTAGAGCCTGTGCTCCGCCACGACAGAAGCCACTGCAATGAGAAGTCTGTGCACCACAACTAGAGAAAGCCCGCACGCAGCAACAAAGACCCTGTGCAACCAAAAATAAATAAATACAAATGAAAAATTAACATCTTAGGGATGCTCATCTATTCACCTATTAAAATGAGATTAGCAGAAGCAACTTATTAACAGGAAAGGGATTTTTGCCAGTTAAATCAAGGAGACAAATGGCATATAGGTGAAAAAAAACAGATGTCAGTAGATCTGAGTCTGATTCTGTAGCTCCAAAATCCAAAATTCAATTTATACAAGGATTTTGGGTCCAAACCCTATAACTGTATATTTCCCAACTAATGTGTAAGGAAAAAGCAAATGAATTAATCACCTGCACCATCTACCTCACCTAGAAACCACAGTTAGCAAAATGTATGCAATTCTCATTTATTTATAGAGACCCACTGTGCATTTTGGTATGTACTGTTTGCTTTGTTAAGACCTTGTAAGGTTGAATTTAAGGTAAGAGGTTTTACTCTGTGTGAAAATCTTCCTTTCATGTCTACAATTCTTTAAAATCCTACTGTGCTTATAATATTCAAACCTGCCCCTGGATCAGAGTCACTGGAGAAATTGGACCTGACATTTTTCCCTCTACTAACTGCAGAGTACTTTAAAAACATGTCCTGGCGACAACTGGGTATGCTCCAAATTCTTAAGGAGATGGGCACATTTATGCTAAGTACCTAGCCTTCCATATGCCAAAGAGGGCGTATCATGACCTCCTTATTCCTGTGGATAAAGAAGGCCTAACAGTATCTCTATTTTTATTTGGGAACTTCATAGCACCCCTTCAAGTATTTTATATGCACACAAGTTGCTTTCAGTGATTTCAACCTGAGCATGAACAAGAACAGGGTAAAAAAAAAAATCTCCCTTTCAAAAAGCATTTCAACTGTGAATCCTTACAATACAGAAAGTTTAAACTTCTTCATGCAGCCTCCTTTGTTAAATCTTATCTCACACAAATTCCTATGGGTAAATGCAACTTTTACCTTTAAGACTCTGCTCTGATGACTCAGAAAGGCATTTTATATTGATGTTCAAAAATACCAGTTGAAGGCCTATTATATAGTATATTTAATTCTCTACATGGAAATTTGGGGCTGACATATATATATCTTACCAAACACACCAAAATCATCAAAAATAGGCACATACATATGAAAGTTCCATGACTGACTGAGCATGGGACACGTTTACCAAAACACAGGCAAACCATTTCTTGTGCATCCCATGCATATGAGAACCTTTATTTTTAGGGGACCAACTGTATTTACTCTCTATGCCACCAACAGAAATAACTAACAGTTGGAGGCTTAAATTCTGCATTGATATTCTGGATACCTTCCTATTTTCATAGATAAAAATCCCCTCATTTAAAAGAATTTAAGACAAAAAATGTGATGAAGTCTTTTTTTTAAAACATTCATTCACAGATTCTGCTGTCCAGATCAAGGGAGAAAATGAGTGTGTTCTAATTTGGTACTCAGCTCTTTCACAAAGCAGTGGGTTCAGGTCTGAGAGAGCAGGGTTACTGAGAAAGAGGAACAAGTCCAACATTGGTGCTGTGGCCTCAAAGCGGTCATCTGTGAGAAAAGTTTGGAGAAATTTGGGGTATTTGGCTTAGAGAAGACATGAGAATCAGGTTCCTATGAAATAGGGATAGACTTTTTTTGGTAATAAAATAAATGTATGTTCCAGTTAAAGTGAGGTAGATTTTAACTTAGTATGAGGAAAACCTTATCAATAAATAGGGATGCCTGAAAATAAATGTATCTCTCTTATGAAAAGGAAAGATCTCTGTCATGGGCTTCAGGGTCATAGAGGTGATTTTTTCCCACAGCCAGGAAAAATGATGTTTCCTCAGAATGTTGTCCCTTATTTAGGTTACACCCTATTACATGAGGAAAGGTCCAGGATGTAAAAGAAATGGACAGATTACAGCCTATCAAAACAATTGACAACTATGACAAAACTAAGTAATCATAATTCCTATTTTTCAGCCTATCACACAATAGTGTTATGCAAGTATTTTTTCTACCTCCTAACTTACACAGTTAAGTAGAACTAACTTTTCTCCAAAATTTACTTACTATGGCAACTCAATAGGCCTCTTCTCCCAACCATGTAGAAATCCTCCTCCCCCCAAAGCCTTGCCTGGCTGCTGCCTTGAAATCATCAACCTTTGGGAAATTAGAACTTAATTACCAACTCATCCTCCAAGTCCTCTGTTTTTGAAAGTTAATAAGGATATTACCAGCAAAATGCCCATCTAGGTGGCTCACAGGATATTAAGGTTAGTTAGGCTGTAAAAATCACTCAAAGATAATTTACTGTTTAAGTTGTATAATTTACTCCTTCTTAAAAAATGGGAGAAGAAGCACAGTAAGAATCATTAGGAAAGCTTTTAAATAATTACCTTTAGAAACTTTTAGTGAATTAGAATAAATAGGTTCTCTCCTTTCCAGTTTATATCCTGGGTGATTCATTTTAAGGTCCACTCATGACTATCCAAGATTGTGATTCCAGGGTATTAGACAAATTGAGGCATATATGAATCATTTATCCCCAAACAGAGAGTCGACAAGTCCTGGCCTGTTCTTACCATTGCAGTGGCAGCTGAATGGTTCATCTGGTAATGAGCGGCTTTGAGTTTGGCTTGCAAGTGCGCAGGAGGATGAAAATACTTGCATTTCTCCCGGGAGCATCGACCTTTGATGTAATCCATGCAGATGGTCACAGTATTATCACTTGCCTCAATCATGGACACATCAGTAGGGTGAGCATAGCGGCAATCATTCTCACCACGGGTACAATTACCTCGCTGAAATTCACGGCAAACCTTAAAGAAAAAAAAAATCACATTGACGCTTGGAAGGTTATTAGTTTTTATTTATTTTGCCAGTGAATGTAAGAGCAACAGTACACATTCTTTTGTCATCTATTTAGGAAAAATATCAAAAGCTGAAGGATAATGTCAAGCCATAGTCACTATGAGACATAAACAAAATTTCTCTCCCAAGAAAGATAACAATCCATTGTCCCCAAAGGAAGTTTGTCAGCTTTCCTTACATTGAAATGAAAGTATTCTTGAAAACTAGGCTTCCCTGGTGGCTCAGCAATAAAGAATCACCTGCTAAAGAATCCCTGGGTTGGAAAGATCCCCTGGAGTAGGAAATGGCAGCCCACTCCAGTATTCTTGCCTGGAAAATCCCATGGACAGAGAAGCCTGGTGGGCTACAGTGTACGGGGTTGCAAAAGAGTTGGATGTGACTTAGCAACTAACCAACAACAACCAATTATTGAAAACCAGTTTTTAATCCTCCTCTTGATACACAGCCTAAAGTGTAATTAGCTATATTTGCAAGAGGGGATTACTTTGTTAAGGGCCAAGATATGTCTTTATCACACAACAATGTGCTTTTTACAAGCAGACTTGTGAACCATGACTAAAGGACAGGTACAGATTCCAGTCCGATACATGGCCACACATTTGAGGAATTGCCAATGGAGCTGACTTTGTAAGAAATTGACTAGTTATTTATTTCAACTTATGAAAAAGGACATAGTTTGAAGGACTTCCATAAATCAAAAAGTTGTTTGCAATTTTCTTTTAGTTTCCTTTTCTTAGGCATAAGGATATTTCTGATCTAGTACATCATTCTTAATATGGAGAAACAGGTTTAGACTCTATGAGACTAATTTACATTCTGCATTCATAGACAGTTAATGGGTCTTTTATTTTCAGTTTGATTATTCGAGTAAGTAGAGATTCACCAGTGAATACAGACTGTAATTCCAGACTGTAAAGCTGGAGCATGTCCACCAGACTTTCTGTGCCATAGCAGAGGAGATGCACAGTCTGCGGCCGGGCAAACTAAGACATTGTTTGACCTACTGTACAACCATGCACTTCATAACAGGGTAAAACTGCAGTAGTAAAATGTCTAATACTTCTCTGAGATTATATTCCAGAAGATTAAAACCCAGATGTATTTATTTAAAGCATTCAAGACACCAGGTTCTGGAAATGTTTATGCATAAGGCTAATATCTACCCTTATAAGTATTCATAGATTTCTACACAAATACCTCCAGTTTATCTGAACGTATCGGTTTTGGACCAACAGCCCCTGGCAGTGGAAGAGGTGGGTTTCCAGAAATCAGAACAGGTGCGTTTTGCACCAGGTCGGCGGGGACCAGGCCCATCCCAGGATGATGAGGTAAGTAAGGATTGTAAGCCATGGCAGGATTAGCTGCAATTGCAGGATTCACAGGAAAAGAATTCTGTATGTTTAAAAGAGGAAAAAAAGGTGTTAGAGGTCAATAGATTATTCCTATTATTACACAAAGAAGCGTAAGCCATATCAAAATTTACCTCTGTATCTTCTGATTTAGTCTCATATTAATTCCCATATAAGAATTCCTTTTAAACCAACAAATCTCTTTGAGTAACAAACTTACTGGTAAGCTGATAAACCAAGCCACATAATTTTAACAGTTATGAGTTAGGTAAATCAAATCGCACTGATGGAGTCTGTTCCAAACATGTTTTCCCTAGCACTTCCACTTTTACCTAAAAACCTTGTCACCATCGATATCACATATGTGGGCAATCTGAAGGCCCCATTCATTTCACTATCCTCCTTTCTCTTCCTGGCAGTACTGCTTTGCTCCAAAGCTTCTGGTCCTACCATGGTTCCCACCTGCCCTACAGAACACTTGCTTTTCTTCCCGGCCCACTATCAATATGAAGACAGGCAAGGAGGGAGGAAGAAAGGAGTAGATTTTAAAAGGTAATAACTTCTTGCTGTCTACCTAAAAGGAGATTGGTATGGTCTTTTTTTTTTAAAGAGGTCTTATTTTACAAATGAATCTGACTTGACTAGCCTTGTCTTTATCTAAGGGACCAGATGATATGCACAGTTTAAAAGAGGGTCCTAAATATCCTAAATAGGATTCCTATTAGGCAGGGAGAGATAAGAGGATTATAAGGTACACACACTAGAGTATAACTGGTAAAAGTCTTGGAAATGCAAAAGGCTATTACTGGGTTTTTAAATTTCTTAACAGTCCTGATCTCAAAGAGTGTAATATATGTATTGCCTTTATTTTTATCTGTGATGAAATAATTTATCACTTTACTCTGCTGTTTTCCAGTTTGTTCCACATGGGAGCGTCTTTTCTTCTCAATGTGGTCATAATTTCTTTGATAGTTCTGTTGCCTCCCCTACAGCACCCAATATACATAGTGAATGACTGATAAAATCAATGACATAAATTAAAAATAAATGTAAACATTTTAATGAATGAATAGCAAATCCTGGTTAAACGCAGTATATTTCTAATAGTGACTTTATAAGGTAGGTGCAACTGCTGTATAACTGGTGATGTCTCATGTATTACTAATAGCATGTGTTCTTGCTTTCTTTTTAATGTCTTTCACACACACAAAAAATCTGTTGCACTGTCAAGCTGTGCCCACATCTTGTGCTAGATCACAATAATAGGAACAGTTCTAAATGGAGGTAGAATAGGACCCTGTAGAGTATGAAATGAGGGACAATCTATAGTCATGCTGCCACCCTCTAGTTGGAGTTGAAATTTTCACCAGCATAGCCTTCTCCATGAAACCCATGTTATGAACGACATTCACCTTGGAAGGAAGGGCTTCCCCATTAGCACTCTACCTTAAGATGAGTTTGTTGTTTAGTCACTAAGTTGTGTCCAACTTTTTTGTAATCACATGGACTGTAGCCCTGCCAGTCTCCTCTTGTCTATGGAATTTTTCCAGGCAAGAATACTGGAGTGGGTTGCCATTTCCTACTCCAGGGGATCTACCCCACCCAGAGACTGAAACTGCGGCTCCTGTATCTCCTGCACTGCAGGAGGATTCTTTACCACTGAGCCACTGGGGAAGCCTTAGATGAGTTTTGTTTGTTTAGTTGCTAAGTTGTGTCCAACTCTTTGCGACCCCATGGACTGTAGCCCACCAGGCTCCTCTGTCCATGGGATTTTCCAGGTTAAAATACAGGAGTGTGTTGCTATTTCCTTCTCCATAGGTGAATTTATCATTAGCTAACTGGCAAATTAGGAACAACAGAAAGAGCATGTCCGCCCGCTTCCAAACTTGTAAGACTCATCACGGTAAGTAGAGAAGGCATGGTGGCCAAGAGCTTTAAGAGGAAAGGGGTGACACCAGGTGGCAGGAAAGATGATGGGGCAGTCAGAGGAAGTGCTTTAAGGTTTGAGGACAAAAGCCAAGGGCTGACCCAGCCTAACTAGCACTGTGATATAACAGGTTATAGGAACATATCATACTTCTCATAGAATGAGATATAAAGCTTCAGGAATTAACTGATGTGATATTATTTTATATAATGAGCTAAGACTTGGTCTGACAGAATGTGGTCCACTGGAGAAGGGAATGGCAAACCATTTCAGTATTCCTGCCTTGAGAACCCCATGAACAGTATGAAAAGGCAAAATGATAGGATACTGAAAGAGGAACTCCCCAGGTTGGTAGGTGTCCAATATGCTACTGGAGATCAGTGGAGAAATAACTCCAGAAAGAATGAAGGGATGGAGCCAAAGCAAAACAAATACCCAGTTGTGGATGTGACTGGTGACAAAAGCAAGGTCCGATGCTGTAAACAGCAATATTGCATACGAACCTGGAATGTCAGGTCCATGAATCAAGGAAAGTTGGAAGTGGTCAAACAGGAGATGGCAAGAGTGAACGTCGACATTCTAGGAATCGGCGAACTAAAATGGACTGGGACGGGTGAATTTAACTCAGATGACCATTATATCTACTACTGTGGGCAGGAATCCCTTAGAAGAAATGGAGTAGCCATCATGGTCAACAAGAGTCCGAAATGCAGATCTTGGATACAATTTCAAAAATGACAGAATGATCTCTGTTCGTTTCCAAGGCTAAACATTCAATATCACAGTAATCCAAGCCTATGCCCCAACCAGTAACGCTGAAGAAGCTGAAGTTTAACAGTTCTATGAAGACCTATAAGACCTCTTAGAACTAACACGCAAAATAGATGTCCACTTCATTATAGGGGACTGGAATGCAAAAGTAGGAAGTCAAGAAACATCTTGAGTAACTGGCAAATTTGGCCTTGGAGCACGGAATGAAGCAGGGCAAAGGCTAATAGAGTTTTGCCAAGAGAACACACCGGTCATAGCAAACACCCTCTTCTAACAACACAAGAGAAGACTCTACACATGGACATCACCAGATGGTCATCACCGAAATCAGATTGAATATATTCTTTGCAGCCAAAGATGGAGAAGCTCTATACAGTCAGCAAAAACAAGACTGGGAGCTGACTGTGGCTCAGATCATGAACTCCTTATTGCCAAATTCAGACTGAAATTGAACAAAGTAGGGAAAACCACTAAACCATTCAGGTATGACCTAACTCAAATCCCTTATGATTACACAGTGGAAGTGAGAAATAGATTAAATGGACTAGATCTGATAAGAGTGCCTGATGAACTATGGACAGAGGTTCCTGACATTGTACAGGAGACAGGGATCAAAACCATCCCCACGGAAAAAAAATGTAGAAAAGATAAATGGCTGTCTGAGGAGGCCTTACAAATAGCTGTGAAAAGAAGAGAAGCCAAAAGCAAAGGAGAAAAGGAAAGATATAAGCATCTGAATGCAAAGTTCCAAAGGATAGCAAGGAGAGATAAGAAAGCCTTCCTCAGCAATCAATGCAATGAAATAGAGGAAAAAAACAGAATGGGAAAGACTTGAGATTTCTTCAAGAAAATTAGAGATACCAAGGGAACATTTCATGCAGATAGGCTCAATAAAGGTCAGACATGGTATGGACCTAACAGAAGCAGAAGATATTAAGAAGAGGTGGTAAGACTACACAGAAGAACTGTACAAAAAAGATCTTCACGACCCAGATAATCATGATGGTGTGATCACTCACCTAGAGCCAGACATCCTGGAATGTGAAGTCAAGTGGGCCTTAGAAAGCATCACTACAAACAAAGCTAGTGGAGATGATGGAATTCCAGTTGAGCTATTTCAAATCCTGAAAGATGATGCTGTGAAACTGCTGCACTCAATATGCCAGCAAATTCGGAAAACTCAGCAGTGACCACAGGACTGGAAAAGGTCAGTTTTCATTCCAATCCCAAAGAAAGGCAATGACAAAGAATGCTCAAGCTACCGCACAATTGCACTCATCTCACATGCTAGTAAAGTCACGCTCAAAATTCTCCATGCCAGGCTTCAGCAATACGTGAACCGTGAACTTCCAGATGTTCAGGCTGGTTTTAGAAAAGGCAGAGGAACCAGAGATCAAATTGCCAACATCCACTGGATCATGGAAAAAGCAAGAGAGTTCCAGAAAAACATCTATTTCTGCTTCACTGACTATGCCAAAGCCTTTGACTATGTGGATCACAACAAACTGTGGAAAATTCTGAAAGAGATGGGAATAACAGACCACCTGACCTGCCTCTTGAGAAACCTATATACAGGTCAGGAAGCAACAGTTAGCACTGGACATTGAACAACAGACTGGTTCCAAATAGGAAAACAAGTACGTCAAGGCTGTATATTGTCACCCTGATTATTTAACTTATATGCAGAGTACATCATGAGAAACGCTGGGCTGGAAGAAGCACAAGCTGGAATCAAGGTGGCCTGGAGAAATATCAATAACCTCAGATATGCAGATGACACCACCTTTATGGCAGAAAGTGAAGAGGAACTAAAAAGCCTCTTGATGAAAGTGAAAGAGGAGAGTGAAAAAGTTGGCTTAAAGCTCAACATTCAGAAAATTAAGATCATGGCATCTGGTCCTATCACTTCATGGGAAATAGATGGGAAAACAGTGGAAACAGTGTCAGACTTTATTTTTGGGACTCCAGAATCACTGCAGATGGTGATTGCAGCCATGAAATTAGAAGACGCTTACTCCATGGAAGGAAAGTTATGACTAACCTAGATAACATGTTAAAAAGCAGAGACATTACTTTGCCAACCAAGGTCCGTTTAGTCAAGGCTATTTTTCCAATGGTCATGTATGGATGTGAGAGTTGGACTGTGAAGAAAGCTGAGCACTGAAGAATTGATGCTTTTGATCTGTGGTGTTGGAGAAGACTCTTGAGAGTCCCTTGGACTGCAAGGAGATCCAACCAGTCAATCCTAAAGGAGATCAGTCCTGGGTGTTCATTGGAAGGACTGATGCTGAACCTGAAACTCCAATACTTCGGCCACCTCATGTGAAGAGTTGACTCATTGGAAAAGGCTCTGATGCTGGAAGGGATTGGGGGCCGGAGGAGAAGGGGACGACAGAGGCTG
The DNA here is from genome assembly GCF_049115385.1 of Moschus berezovskii. Lineage (NCBI taxonomy): Eukaryota > Metazoa > Chordata > Mammalia > Artiodactyla > Moschidae > Moschus > Moschus berezovskii. Next base: position 125,272,441 of record NC_142488.1, on the reverse strand, counting down.
AGATGGCTGGATGGCATCACTGACTCGATGGACATGGGTTTGGGTAAACTCCAGGAGTTGGTGATGGACAGGGAGGCCTGGCGTGCTGCGATTCATGGGGCCACAAAGAGTTGGACTCGACTGAGCGACAGAACTGAAGACAGACTTTATCAATTTGATGATTCAGGCTGTCTCAAAATTAGCAAAAATCTCAAATGGTAAAATCACAGAACCAAGAAGAACCATTATTGTATTTTCTAAAGCTATTGAATTAAAAGGAAAACTGGCAGATAGTGAATTTTCTAGATTAGAAAATTATTAATCACTAATAAATACTGATCAATTTATAATATTTAGGAATAATGGACATGTGCAATGCTTCCTATTACAATAATTCCAAAACTTCTCTATATTTTCCTTCCTTTTTGGGGAAAATTTACTGGTTAACTTGGAATATATTGTAACCTTCTTAGGTTTGTTATATGTTCCAATCTCATGAAAACAAACTGTAAATTAATCGAAAGTCTATATAAATAGTGCAAGGGGCTTGCTGAAAATGTTTAGGGTTTGTAAGATTATACTGTATCATATTTACATTTTAAAGTTAGTGCTGTAGATTTTACAACCATTTCCTCTTTGGTATAAACTTGATTCTATAATGCTGTTTACTGAGAAGTAGGTCTTTTTTTTTTTAAATTCTCAACCCTTGGGCACAGCTGGAACTCCTGAGTTTCTTATTTATTTTCAAATGGACATTTCTGTTTTTCACCACCACTCTGCCCCAGGGTAAGTATTCCATTTTCATGAATTTGAACATTCAAGGGCTTAGCTTTATTTAACAGCCACCTGTTATATCAGGCAGCTGCAAGTTCACACATTCAATTTTAATAAGCAAATTTAATCCTTCCTGTACCTGTCTTGCAGCCCTTGATGTAAGTTGAGCTAAACATGAACCAATCTGTGGGGTAGTCTTAATTTTAAAGAAAAAGGTACCTAACAGGTTGAATCTGATTTCTATATACAGCCCAAATTGACTGGGCACTTATTTATGTTTCAGATATTCACTCAAGCCTACAAATCATTTACTAAATATCTGAAAATATGAGAAAGCTTTTCCCTTAGAACAAAGGGTATGGATTTTCATCTTTCTTGAATCTTATGAAACCAACAAGAATGATGGCAACAACTGACTATATGAATAAAAAGATCACCTAGACAATTATTTACCCTCAATGTGTCTTGCAGTATTAGCTGCTAGGGTTGGAATTCCCACAAATTACTGGTTACTTGCACGTGTATGCATGCTAGTGGCTTTAATTATGTCTCTTTGTGACCCCATGGACTGCAGCCCACTAGGCTCCTCTGTCCATGGGACTCTCCAGGCAAGAATACTGGAGTGGGTTGCCATGCCCTCCTCCAGGGGATCTTCCTGACCCAGGGATCAAAGCCACGTCTCTTCTGTCTCCTGCGTTGCCAGGTGGGTTCTTTACCACTAATGCCACCTGGGAGGCCCCAAGTACCTAGGAACTATCAGGGCCTTAGGAAATGCATTCTAAAATTTGGTGAATTGTCTCTAGAACAGTGGTACCTAATCTTTTTCAAGTCCTGAACTTCTCTGAGAGTCTGATGAGAGCTGTGGACCCTGCCCATAGAAAAATTCCTATGGGTACAAATTGTGATCTCAAGAAATTCAAGGACCTCATGAAACTCACCCCTGGGTTATGGAGTACTTACTGTTCAAGAGCTTGTGTTCTAGGGTAATAGTTGGCAAACCATAGCCCCTGAACCAAATCCAGCCTGCCCTGTTTTTGTATGGCCAGAATGGTAAGAGTAGTTTCTCTGTTTTTCTTTTATTTGTAGTTGATATACAATATTGCATTAGTTTCTGGTGTACAGCAAAGTGATTCAGTTTTATATAGTATATGCATATACTTTTAAATATTATTTTCCATTTTGGTTTATAACAGGATACTGACTATAGTACCCTGTGCCATACAGCAGGACCTTATTGTTTATCCATTCTAGATATAATAATAGCTTGCATATGCTAGTCCCAAACTTTCAATGCAACCACCTCACCCACCCTCCTGGCAACCACAAGTCTGCTCTCTGTATCTGTGAATCTGTCTCTGTTTCATAGATAAGTTCATTTGTGTCACATTTTACATTCCACATATAAATGATATCATATGGTATTTGTCTTTCTCTTTCTGACTTCCTTTACTTAGTATGATAATGTTTAGGTCCATCTATTTGCTGTAAATGGCACTGAAAAGTTCATTCCTTTTTATGGCTAATATTACATTACATATATATTCCAATAAATATATAATTAGCTTATATATATATATATATGCTGCTGCTGCTGCTGCTGCTAAGTCGCTTCAGTCGTGTCCGACTCTGTGCGACCCCATGGATGGAAGCCCACCAGGCTTCCCTGTCCCTGGGATTCTCCAGGCAAGAACACTGGAGTGGGTTGCCATTTCCTTCTATATATATATATAGGGTACTATAAAATAGCACTGATATGAACATAGGGCTGCATGTATCTTTTCAAAGTTTTATCTGGATCTATGCTTAGGGGTGGTATTGACAGATCTATGCTATTGTTGTTTTTTAGTCACTAAGTCATGTCCAACTCTTTTTTGACCCCATGGACTATAACCTGCCAGGTTCCTGTGGGCATAGGATTTCCCAGGCAAGAACACTGTTGCCATTTCCTGCTCCAGGAGATCTTCCAGACACAAGGTTTGAACCTGCATCTCCTGTACTGGCAGGCAGATTCTTTAGCATCTGAGCACCTGGGAAGCCTGTGATAGATCATATGGCAACTCTCTATTTTTTAGATTTTTGAGGCACCTCCATACCATTCTCCATAGTGGCTGCACCAATTTACAACCCCACCAACGGTATAGGAGGGCTCTCTTGTCCCACATCCTCTCCAGCATTTGTTATTTTCTACATTGTAATATCTCATAACACATGAAAATTAAATGCAACTCATGTTTCAGTTTCCATAAGTAAAATCCACTCTGCTCACTCGTAGACTGATATAATGAAAAGCATGGATATCTGTTTTTTCTCATTACAGAAGAACCTATGTAATATCCTCAAATCTTGTCTCTTGTCCCACAAAGGCTGAACTATTTGTTAGTCATTTAGAGAAAATTTTGCTGACCCTCATTTTATAGGATTCAAAAATATAAAGCATTCAATTTCTGAAGTAAAGCGCTAATTATATAAAAATCTATGGATGTGAATTTAATACTTGTAGCAAGATTACACAAATTGAAGAAGTTAGACTTTAGAAGCAAATATTAAAGTGTTCACTAAAATGTTCTTTTACATAGTTACTAAAATTCACATTCTTAACTATTTATTTATAGAATAATTACTTGGTGACTAAGAATGGGGAGATAGATGGAATCCTATAAAGGAAAAATTTGATCTTAAAGGATTCTGAAGCACCTTTGAATAATAATACAATTCAGTGAAAAACGATGCCTCAAATAAATATTTCTAGTTTATACAGACAGGAACATTGATTTATTACTTAAAATGAGTTATTTTATTCCTCAAGGTAGTATAAAGAAATAAAACCTAATAACAGCCTAGATCTCTTTGTAGTAACTTGAATAATATCCAGTGTCAGTCACAATTATTGTTGGATGAATGCAAGATACTTAACTCACTTAGGCTAATCCTGGCCTGAAATCAACATCATAATTGAGGCCTTCCCTCTAAGCTCCTGTCTAAAGGTGGACAACTAAGCATTTTCTTTTATAGGATGGTAAACATTTGGTAGCAATTTGTTGACTTGATTTTAATGCCAGAAATATAGCACTCTTAACTTTTAGCACTCATAATATCTTAATTTTATTACTCATTTACAAGCATTTATATAGTATAAAAGGCAGCCCCTTTCACCATCACCATGCATATTTCTATCCTTGGATAATCCAAAAGCACAATGAAATGTATCATTTTCATCAGATTTTACTAGATGTTCACAAGCAGCAGAACTGAATCATTTTGTTTCAGTTTTTCCTTGGTCATCTCCACACTGTTTGACTGGTGTTATGGGGGCACTGAAGGAGGCCCACATAATCTCCAGACTAGTTGATTGGTCCCTCAGTAATTGAGAGTGAACTTTATAAACAGATGCAAGCTGATAGTGGTGTTTATGTACTAATCATACTTGTTAATAAATAAGCCACTGTGGCCCAAAAGAGAGTGAAGAAAAATACATTCATGAATCAAAAGTGAATAGTTATCCTCAACTAAACCTGGCTTTTCTGACCTTATTAATCATGGAAGTCTTCAAATAAGGGGAAGCATTAAAGGGAGGAAGGTAGGTGAAGGATTGATAGATTACTGTGGGTATAATAGGTGTAAAGTCAAGCAAGCAAGAGGGAACAAGTTATGGTTTGGATCTCCCTGTAGGTGGTAAGAAGCTGTAGAGCAGGCCACGAATTATAACCAACAGCATAATAGCAGGTATTTATATTATAACCAATAGCACAATAGCATAACACCAGATCCTAGAGAATGGTAAAAGGGTATTTTTTTCTTAGTTGGGGGGGAGGAGGGTGGATTTTAACTTTGTTCCTGAGACATGAACAAGAAGTGCCCTAAAAATTATTTGTTGCTAAATCACTATAAAATAACATTGGCAATTCAATTAACTTCAGTATAGCACTAGGAAAGAAAAAGTATTTTAAAAATCAATGACTACTTAATTTTAACAACAGGCATGAGAAAAAGGCTTTGGGGGGGAGGGGAAAATAACAAGAGCTGAGAAAAGCAAAAAAGCCACAGAAAGCTGGAGACTAGAGATATCTCAGTGCAAATCCATGATAAATGGATGTAAGGGGTTATAATTATCAGTGCTTTAACAGAGCACCACCACCACCAAAACAACAACACAAAATAAAACAAAACCTTTCATGGCTCATATAAAAAAATCACTCTACAGAGGGAAAAAAGCTCAAAGCTATAATAATACAAAGAATCAGGTAGAAATCAGAAACTAAGCGGATCACAAAAAAATTAATCCATCATCTTACTATTGCTAGATCATATACTCCTAGAGGATAGAGACTATTTCTAATTTACCTTTTTATCTGTTTCTTACTCTTTTAAATGCCTGGCATGAGTAGACACTCAAGAAATATTTAGTGAATTGGGTCAAAATGGATTCCTAAGCCATTGATTACTTTTAGGTTTACCAGTTAGAAAAATCAAAATAAAAAATAAAACAAACACTCAAGGATCAAAAGCAGTGGCAGAGAATTCCATCTGTTTTGATCTCTGGTGGGGCAAACTTTAAGCAGAAGACCACTCCCAAACTGTCTTTTGATACAGATGTGAAATGCTACATAAACAGTATGAGAACCACGGGGTATTGCACACACATGCATGTGTGCATGCACACATCTGTACGCATTGTTTTTAACTGGAGTGGCTAAGTCATCAGTATCAAAAGGTATCCAATGAAGAGTTTTGAAAAAATGGTTTAGTGATAATATAGACTGAAATATACAGCTTATTACAAAAAGTGTGGTTCCAGGGGACAAGTGAATTGCTAATGTGATAGTCACAGAATGGCTGAAGGGAAGAGACTAGGTGAAGGAGGGTTTCAAATATTTACTTCATCTAAAAAGATTGTAATGGCTTCCCAGGTGGCCCTAGTGGTAAATAATCTGCCTGCCAATGCAGGAGACATAAAACACACAGGTTCGGTCTCTGGTTCGAGACGATTCCCTGGAGGAGGGCATGGCAACCCACTCCAGTCTTTTAGCTAGGAGAATCCCATGGACAGAGGAGCCGGGCGGGCTATGGACCATAGATGTCACGAAGAGTCGGACACAACTGAATTGATTTAGCACGCACATACAGATTATTATGGTGATTAGGGTTATTGGGGGAAAAGATTACTGGGGGGGGAGGGCAGCCATGTTTTTTCACACTAGGTCTCCTCATGAGCCTGTCACTGACAAACCATTGAATTTTGTTGATCTAGGCAAGAGGATGCTGATATTAAAAAAAAAAATCATCCTCTCTAGGTGAGGCTGCCAAGCATTGGGTTTGTTTCTTGTTGCTGCTGTGATTTTCTTTATCCTCTGCCAGGGAAAATGAGTTTCACAGACCTTCCCAACTTCCTGCCTTCATCTCGATGGTGATGAACAGCAAGCCATGCTGAGGTAGCTGCTGGAGCTTAGACTGTGATCATGAGCAGGAAAGCTAATAGGCCCACATGGTCTCATTAGCACCCCACTCTCACCAACTGAGCTAACCGGCCCCAGAGGAGAAAGACACAAAATGGGCTGAGAGACAATTACATTTTAATTTATCCCCTGGGAATATACGAGGGAGGATAAAGGGAGAGTGTTGAGATTGGTTACTATCAAAGAAACTACGCACTGTGAAAGACAGCATGTACAAATGCCCTCTGTTTGGTGACAGAAGTGTAGCATTTTCGTTTCACTTTAAAAAAAAGATTTCACCTTGTGTATTAAACCGACTTGGGGCAAGACAGCAAAGTTCCTGCTGTTGTGATTTCTTTTGTTTTACTGTTAAAGGAGTTTTAAGCTGTGTGACATACACAGCCTCAGGAAGGGACCTGAATAACTACTCTACCTTGGGCCAGTAATTGCAATCAGGAATGAATCCAGGATCTGAGGGGCCTGCAGTTTAGGTTGTTGGTTAGAGAAGGGGAGCCTTAAGAACAAATAATATACAAATATTTTTGGCAAATTTTATAAACATATTGTTAGGCCTCCTCCCAGGGCCTTGGAAGGAGACCATGCAAATAAGGGGCCCAGAGCCTTCCTTCGCTAACCTCAAGGAAAGCCTGGGAACAATCTATAGAACAAATACATAATGTTAGGTCTCAGTTGCTATATCTAAAAGTAAAATCTTCTCTAATTTTCTAGATAAGTTAGTAAAATCTTGATAAAATTTGGGGCTCGTAGCATGGTACCACTTCAAACACTCCTGTGATATGATCTGATCAACCTCAAGTCAATGTGGATATTCACATGATAACAGCCATAAATATATTAAGAGCATATTAATCATATAACTACATAATGCCTGTCGTCTACTGACTTGAACATTTCGCAACACTTTACAAAATACTGAATGTTACTACATTAAGATTTAAGAGATTAAATGTCATCATTTATTATTTCATGAGTAGATAAACTGAGAAACTCACTGAAGAATCTTCATTAACATTCACTGTAACTTCTGTACTGACCATGAGACTGGTAATCTAGAAAATTTTAATAATTTTTAACAGAAGAGCCCTGAAAACAGGGAGATAGCATAAATACTTCAGCCAATAGTTTATGAAACAGAAAATCTGTAACTCTGACGTGACTATGCAAAATGTATCGTGGTGAGGAAAGGATATTATCCTTTCATCTTTAACTATGAAATGATTTATCATTTTCAAAAATTAAAAAATAAATATTTTTCAATTTTACTTCTATTCATTTAAATCTGTCCTAGTCCAAAAGTGCACAGAGTAACATAATATCTTAGAGCTCCTATTTAATTAAAGAAAAACACTTGAAACACTGGAGTCTAAAAATACTGATATTATTAATTAGTATATATCCCGTCCTCCTATCTACTGGAACTTTCTACTTATCCCTGTTTGGTCCTAAAGTGTCACCTCACCTTTATTCCTTACTACATTAATGTCAGATAGACATATAAGCTTGTTTCTTTTTCTTTCTTTCCATATAAGCTTGTTTCTGAGAAATGTATGTGGTAAACAGAATTGTAAAAATGATGTCAAAAGGTGAGGAGGGTCTAGGCAACATCAGATGATTCTATCTGCGATAAAGAAAAAGGCTGAAGTCCTGTGTTTATAGACTCTGTGGTTTGGAATACTATGACTTGGCCACAGGAATGCAAGCCATGAAAAGCATACAGCAGACCAGAGGACTTGGCACACTGCTATGGCTGAGCCAATAACCTCTATATAAATCATCAGGTGCATACACTCAACTGGGTCTAGTTTGCCTTCATGTAAAGAACTGCCTCCATGTGAATCAACCACATTCAAACAGTGAAAGGAAAGGTATTTACTAGATTATACAAAATGTCTCAGTCAAAAATATTTTATAGCCTATAACATCATATCCACCACACACACACACACATACATACATTATATCTAGCAGTGAGAATCCTTCCTTGAAAATTTCTTTCTGTAATGAATATTCCAAGTTATGAAAAGATCTGAAATTCCAAACATTATCTGTGCTCAGAAGTTGGAACCCAGTGTGTCTGCTTGCCCTAAAATTCTTCTCCATGCTGTTTATCTCTTAATTATGCCAAGGGGAGTTCTTAATTGTATATATATATTTTTTGCTGTGAACATCAGCAGCTCTGTCTCAAACTGCACTGAAAAATACTAGGGAGTCACACTCTTTGTGTCACTTACTAAACTTCCTCAGTAAAGCTACCAAAAGCTTTCTGAGGTGGAATTTTATACTCGCAAATGTCAAATGTATCTGTTAGATACAGTGAACAAACTTGCCTGCTACAGCAAGCATTCCACCCAAATTGACTAGGTGTGGCTTTTTTTTTTTTTCATTGTTTAGTCACAATGAACAGAATCTGTTCTCTGGCTACATCTAGGTTGTCATTCCCTTTATCTGTGGGCTTGAAATAAGCAAACCATACCCAATTTTCCAAAAGCAGGTGGGCTCTTCCGGTATCCTAGAAAGAGATCAAAGTGGAGTTTGTGGGAAGACATAAGGTTTAAGGCAGTGATACCAATGGGTCTTAATATGCAGCCAGACAAACAACAGGACTGGAAATTTAAACATTAGCTTGAATATTTTAGGGAAAAGAATCAGCTGATCAGAGCAGGAGGGATGTGCAGTTAGAAGGGATAGACAGTTGTTCAGGGAGAGTAGTACCAAAGAAACGAAGTAAGATTATATGTTACCTCCATAGTAAAATTAAGATACATAATAAAGAACATTTCTTTCAAGTCAGACTGGTAAATGTCATTTAAAATTGCTCACACTAGCTCAATGACAACATGCCCACAAGGCAGCTTTCTAGACCACAAAAGAGGATCATATCAACCATCTCGAGGTTAGCTTTTTGTACACATAATAACTGCAGAAATTAATCTTTCATTAGTTTATCACATCATAACAGCTATTGTTAAATAATCTACAAGGTAGAAAAGCAATTTCCAATTGTTCCCTGGGGTCTTCTAAGTAATGTCTCATGTCTTGTGCTATGCTACAAAATAAATAGTACTCCTGTGAGTCATAACAGTCATATTCTGCAGCCTGAAATTACCCTCATTGAAGAAAAAAGGGAAATGTATTCTATTATAGAAAGCATGGAGAATCAAATTAGAAAGCACAAGAAGCTGAAAAACTCAATGAATCTCTCATTGGACTCCAAAAAAGTCACTCCCTGATCAATAATGCATGAATGGTTGAGACTTGGCATGGAGATACTCGATGGGAGGCTCAACAGAAGATGAATAGTCTGCCTTCTGTCTTTACCCCTATTTTACCCCAGGCCCTTGCTCTCTGATTCTCTGAAATAGGGCAGTTGATTGATGTCCCTTGACCTTTGAAAAAATATAGGCTCCAGCTGCATAGGAAATGCTGGGCTCAGGTGTGTGATAAAATCTGGGTCCTATTCTTTGCTCAGGCTGAAAATGGGACATCCCACAAGAGGCCAAGAGCGGTAATGGTGGGTAAAAGGCTCTCTTGCTTTACTCCCCATCGACTCACATTTTCTGGACTCACCAAGCATATTCATTTCTCTGTGGCTTTATTTATACTATTCTCAGTATCTAGAACACTTTCTCTTCCCTATCCCTTCAAAACTAAGAACAAACTGAAATACTTCAGTATTTGAAAGCTAAGGACAGAGTTTGGAGGAGTTCAACCATATAAAGTATTACTAAAGGTCAAAGAGGAACTCCAGGGAGCTCACTGGTGACATTCTGGGAACGAATTTATCAATGTAATTAATCAGCACTGAATTCCAAGGCAAGTATTTTTGGCAAACGAGTATTTTAAACACATGAAATCTATTTATTTTACTTAAAATTTTCTAGACATTCTGGAAAGAGTATCATGGAACAAAATTTTAGTGACTTGTTAATGCCCCTAGGACCCGTTTACTGCATTATTCATAAAGATGTACCAATTAAGGGGTGCCCTATCTACACAGATGTCCTTGAATTCTAAGAAACAACTGTGTAATGAGATAGGTTTTGCGGAGAGCAGACTGACTTACTCCCACACTTTCCTTATATCTAAATATTACATACATCTTTCAGTTTTCAGTGTGTTCATTATATAGTAGTCACCAATGAAATGGGTTACAAATAAAGATAACACAACCCTTTCTAAGTACTAGCCTGATAATGGTTTAAAGGAAGTAGGCCAGCTGGAATTAGAATGAGACACCATGGAACCAAACATGAGACCTGGAAGAACTCAGTAGACAGGGACAGTTTGCAGTTCCACCTCAGTCTAAGGCCAAACTGCAACTGTGTATTTTAAGGTATTAAGACAAAATGAATTCTCTGTAGGACACTTAAATCACTTTGTAAGTGATCCATTTAAACTCAATGATCCAAACAGATACTAGACATTGGTCTAGAATGACACCAAAATATTAATTTCACCAAAGGGAAACTCTGTGGCTGGGTTCAGTTAAAACCCCCATCAAACACCTGACCAGTATCCCTCAAGACTGTTAAGGTCATGGGAAACAGAAAGACTGAGAAACAATCACAGGCCAGAAGAGAGCACAGACAGGATTCAAATAAATGCACTGATGCCCTGGACTGGACACTGTAACAGAAAGAGCACACTAGTGAGAACTCTGGTGAAGTCTGAAGAAAGTCTGGAGTTTAGTTAACAGCAATGTGTAGATGTCAGTTCCTTAGTTTTGACAAATAAACAATGCATATAAGATATTAAAAGTGGGAAAAACCAGGTGATGGGTAATATGCTAAGTCTCAGTACTATCTTTGCAACTTTCCTTTAAATCTAAAATTATTTTAAACTCAAAATCTATTTAAAAGTAACAACAGAACTATCAAAGAGCAAGGAAATTTATCTGAATATCCTAAATTAAAAGGTTTCTATGTAATAATAATCAAACCTCCTCTCTTCTTAAAATGTCTCTGCTCTTTTTATTAGTATTCTTCTATAAATTACATTTTTTGATTTATTAATTTGCTGCATTGGGTCTTAGTTGTGGCACTCAAGATCTTCAGTTGTGGCATGTAGGATCTAGTTTCCCGAACCAGGGATAGAACCCAGGCCCCCTGCATTGGGAGCATGAAGTCCTAGCCACTAGAACAAACGGAAGTTCCTGTAAGCTACATTCTTGGTTCCTGCAACCCAGTGTTTTAATATAAAACACCTCATTGCTCCCTTCACATGCATAACATCTTTGGAGTATCAATTAACATATTAGCTCGCATCCTCAATCCTTCAGTGACAACTTCCCGAAGTCCTTGCCAGGTTATTCCAGTGTAAATATGCACCCTTAAAAAAGGACATACATATGCAATTTTGAAAAAGCAGAGCTGTGACTTACAACTGATGGCATCTGAGCATTTTGGAACATAAACTGCATCTGCTGGGCAAACATGGCGGCGGCACTCTTTTGTTGAATCAGATTGTTCCGTCCATTAATTTCCAGCTGCGTTTTCAAATGTGGAGGAGGGTGAAGGTACTTGCAGTTCTCTCTGGCACACCGGCCCTAAAAATGAAGGATTTTATGAACTGACATTAATATATTAAAAAATTTGGTGTGGCTAAGAAAATAAGAAAAGTTTATTAATCTCTTAACATGTGGGATGAACTGTTATAAGCACTTTATATGAATTAATGTATTCAGTTTTGATACACACCCCCTAAGACTGATACTCATCATTTTTATCTTCCAGATGAGGAGATGAAGAGGAGTTGCACAGATACCAAGTGACAAAACCAGAACTAAAACCTAGCTAGTCTGACTCCAGAACTCATTCTCATAGCCACCTTGCTCTACTCCACTTTGGTATGCATCAACTTACATTTAAAATATAAAACATCAGGGATAGTATATAATCATAACATTACAGATGTAAATAAAAATTTCCCTACATGAGACATAAAATCAAATATGATCTAGGATATGGATCTACATATGTAAGCAGGAAAAATAAGGAAAAATGTTAAATATATACACATAAATGTATCTTGTAACTTTTAGATCCATTATTCTGGACAATATCGGCTCTAAAGTTCTTTTTCCTGAATCCATATAATGTGAGAAACTTCTTGAAATCCACTTATATTTTGTTAACTGAAGAATAAATCTCTTCTACCTCACAGTTATGCTGTTCTTTAGATTCTAGAGGGAATGGCCCTGGATCATTTGGATAACTGATACCCAAGTCTATTTGGGAGTGTCAGGTATTTGAATGTTTTAGAGATGGTTTAAGCACTTCCAGACAGGATCATATGGCAGTCCTGTGGAACCAAACATGCCTTTGGTGTTCCCTAAATGCTGATATGGCTGCCAATTATGGTGTTTACTGTGTGGCAGCAAAGGATGTCAGTGACCAGGTATTTATCACATTGTCAAATGTGTTATGTTGTGTTTGTTTAACTCAAGTACTGTACAAAGCAGCTAATGATGATCCATTTGGATTACTAAATCTGCCATAATCCCTTTAAGATAAGCACAACTGCAAGCCATTCTTTTTCCCACAGTTGCTTAGATGCTTTATAGCAGGAGCTTACTGGAGGGAAGGGTGGGAAAAAAAAAGGCAACTTTTTTGTACCCAAGAGTGCAAGTTGCTAGGCCACCTGAATTCCCAGGAGAAAATCAGTTAGTTCATCAAGGGTTTTCAACACATGCTATGAATTTTCCGTATTTATGATGCTTGGATGGACTATACTAATCACTCCTTCACATTTAGTTATCTTGTTATTACAGCACTCCTGTAATTTCACTGGGAACAAGATGTGACCCTGAAAATTAGAGAGTTACCTATAATGCTGGGCTTCCCTTGTGGCCTTCAATGCAGGAGACCTGGGTTTGATCCGTGGGTTCGGAAGATCCCCTGGAGAAGGGAAAGGCTATCCACTCCAGTATTCTGGCCTGGAGAATTCCATGGACTGTATAGTCCACAGGGTCACAAAGAGTCGGATACTGACTGAACAACTTTCACTTTCTATAATGCAAAACTACAAGCATTGCAAATGCTCTTTTAAATATCAGGTCAATGGGATGAGGTGGCTCTTTCACCTCCCCTGGCAGGGAACTGAGTATAACTTAAAACATAGCTTGATAAATCAAGGTAGCCACTATTATTTTCCATTAGGTTTCTCATTCTGTTTCTCCAATTTGATCAATTTATTTTTAATTTCAACAATATTTAATTGATCAATAAATGGGTAGCCTTTGCCTTCGCCACGGGATCTTCCCAACCCAGGGATCAAACCCAGGTCTCTCACATAGCAGGCGGATTCTTTACCAGCTGAGCCACAAGGGAAGCCCCAAGGAAATCCTTATATGCACTAAAACTGGCGGTTATGGAAGTACCCCCCTCACCGCCCATTTACATGTGCCCCTAAGAGAAAATGTTAATTCTCTTTACATCTACTGCAAGGCAAAGATAGTCACAACAATTTCAGTCCCTAGATTCTTTACCCAGCATAACTGGGATTATCTGGGTCAAAATGAACAGCTCAGGGGAACTGGTGGCACTTGGAGCCTTCCACAGCCAAGCATGGCAGTTTTATACTTCCAGGGTTTCTCTCTCTCCTCCTGCTTCCCCAAGGTAGAGTCCTAAATCCTCTGCTCTCCTCTTTAATCTCTTTCCCCTGGAGAAATGAAGTCCGGGTAAAGTTTCATCTCTCACTGCAATTGCTCAGATCTTAAATCTCGATCTCTATCTCTGACCTCTCTTCTGAATTTCAGGCCTTTTTAAAAATCACTAACTGCAGTTGCATTTAGAAATCCTGCCCCCTAACCAGCTCTAAACAACTTACTCCTGACCTTCCTTCTCCTTAGACTACCTTTCGTCTTCCTGCCTACTAGCATTTAGGACTATTGCTCCAGTTCCCAGGCTTTGGGATAGCTGCATAGCAGTACTGTAAAAAGAAACCAGGCTCTTGCTGAGCAGGACTGCCTTAGGATCAAAAACTCACCTTGATAGTTTTCCCTGACCACAGGCAAACACAACCATAACCATTTAAATAGGACACAATCTGTAACCCACCCCCAACTAGATGAGGACTGTCTCTTATACTCAGGAATTCAAAACAATAGATCATTATTTTAAAAAAGGAAAAGGAATACATTAAGTTTTTGCCATTTGTTAACAGTTTAGAGTTTTAACATCAATTACGTTGAATGTAATCAGAGTGAAGAGGAGGGCGGGAGAGAACATGCTTTATTTGGCCCATTTCCTGCCAGTGTACAGATAAAGGATTGCTACCTGCCTCTGTGCTTTCACATTACTGTCCTTTACAAATAATAAGTTTTCTTAAGCTTTTTCCTGGGAAACTAATGACATTTTTACAAAGCAAACACAGTACACAGAAATAGAAAAAAAAAAAAGAATTACACTTTAAAAATCACATCAAGCTAGGTTATAAAACTAAAGTATGGAATATGAGGCAGCCTAAGATTTTAAAAAAAACTTACTCATCTTAGTTATGAGATTGTACTTGATTTATAAAGCATTCTTTTTTGAATGATAGAATCCATAATTTAATTATATAACAGTGCAAATGCACAACAACACTACCTTATCAGAGATTGCTGCTTATGTTAAAGAACGCTTATGAAAGAGAAAAAAAAACCCTGCATTTTCAATTGAAACAATAGATGAGACCAAATAATTTAATATCAATGTTATCTGTGGAATACAATATTTCAAAAGAAAAGCCAAGCCCCTTACATTTTTTCAAAACAACTTTAGGACTCAGGGTAATATATTTATATGCACAACACTTGGTAGCAATAAATCTCCTCTGTATTCATTCTTCAAGACGTCCAAACTTAATTATAGGGCAAAATACTTTTATTGGAGTTGGGGAGGGGGTGGCAAACTTTGTTTTTGACATTTGCTAACATTTGCTTTTAGTCCCTATAGGGGATTAAGGGTTTCATAAGCACGTATGGATGAGACGGGGTGGAGGCAAAGGATGGATTTGCCTGCCACAGTATGTAATCACTTATTGTTTTTCTGTCCTTTGGAAAACCAGTGACTATGAAGTTTTCCAGAGGCCAGCTAAGCACTGTGAATGGGCCACAAGACTTTATCACACCAGGTCTGTAACAGCCCAGAAGCTATCTTGGCAGAAAAATATCAGCTGTTGGGTTTCCCAAGCCAAGTTAGTGGTGTCCAAGCCCTCCTTCTAGACCCACAGGTTCAAGAGCTGCCATGTGTTCAGTGCAGCCTCTCAAAATTAAAGAAATTAGAGTGCAAGCTCATTTAGGCTTGCCTCAATTTCATGCCTTTTCCATTTCCTTTGGCCTTAAAAACAAATCACTCTCATCAGATCTTTCACTGTGATACTGAGTCAAGAAAATAGCAAAGTGATTTGATAAGAAAGTGATTCTCTGCTGAAATAAGTGTTACTGTATCTATGCATCTCCCTGCTCCCTTATTCCATCTACTCTGAAAAAAGCACCCAAAAAGCAGCAGGGGGAGAAAATGACCAATGAAATTTCTGAAATACATCAAAAAGTTGATGACAGACAAAGGAAAAAGTTGCAGAGCATTCATAAAACCTCCAAAATTCAATCTATTTCCTTTTCCTTACCTTAAGGCTTTTCACAGTACAAAGCCTTCAACTGAAAAAGAAAAGTAGCATTGTAGAGATTCAAAATCCACCTCAGTCTTGGGAGTTTTCAGAATGAGTCTGTCAGAGACAAGACTTCCAGGGCACTTGGTGGTAGAAAACTCCTGTGAAATGTACTTTTTTATGTTCATGAGACAAAGCTCTACCATCCATCAGAATAAGAAAAGGACCCCAGGAAGCTGAAAATTACCCTTTGTCAGTCACCGGTATCTTAACAGGAACAGCTGTTTGCAGAATGACTTGCTTCTTCAAATACATTAGGAATTATGGGGGGGGGGAACCTCTCAAATACAATAATAACTGGATTACCTTTTCAAAGACATCTCATTGCTCTGCCACACTACCAAGAGTTAAATGTTAAATAAAGCCAACAAAGAGGTGATTTGATTTCTATAAGAAAATTATTTCATTTTAATGATCATGTATTAAATGAAAAAACCTCTTGATTATAGTGCCCCACTAAAACATACTTACATGCATGGACATGGCTTCTCAGAGGAATTAACAGTGACTTTAGAATAACACATGATCCGTACTAGGTTGCCTGGTTCCTACAACCATCACGGACCTTTTAAAGGCTAGGAACAATCTGAAACAGCTAAAAGGCAACATCAACATAAACTGAGTATCAGCCAGATATCAACACACTAATGGCCATTTCCCACTTTCTTTAAGAGTTACTTTTATAAAAATGTGTTTCCTCCAGAACTGTACCATTTATGAATACTGAGATATATGCACAAAAAGCATCCTTAAAATCTTGCATACAACTCAATTTAAACTCGGGATACAGACAAAAAAATCTTTCTTTAAAAAGCCTTTAATAAACCACTTCCTGAGTATACTGAAGGCAAAATTAATGAGGCTGACTGTCTCTCCACCATGGAGAGGGCAGGCAAGCACTCCCCCCACTGAAGTCAGCACTGCATCTCTGCTGAACTCTGCTTTTTTTTTTTTTTAATGTTATTGAAGTCTAGTTGATTTACAATGTTGTGTTAAATTTCTGCTGTACAGCAAAGTGATTCAAGTTATGTATATATATGTATATTTTCTTTTTCATGTTCTTTTCCATGATGGTTTATCACAGGATATTGAATATAGTTCTCTGAGCTATACAGTAGGACCTTGTTGTTTATCCATTCTCGTATAATATTTTGCATCTGCTCATCCCAAACTCATGTACTGTGCTTTCTTGACATACCATATACATATTTAGAGGGCAATGACTTTGGTGCAAACCAGAGACCAAGTCTATCAAGTAAGAAGCTGGGAGGAGAGCAGAAGAATTTTCTTGCCTATCTGCCTCAAGAAAGCTTTCGAATGGTGACCTCCAAAAGATGAAGGGAGGAGGAGCTCAACAATCACACTGTTGTTCTCTGCAACAGCCTATGAGATAACCTGATTACCACAACTGAAACATGTAGGGCTGAACCGGATTTTAAGGAACATCTCCTGCACCTTTATCTTACAGAGAAAGTGAAGGCCAAATTGATGATGTGGCTTGTCCTAATTAACAAGCAGCTCAGTAAGGACAGAAGCCAAGTTTCCAGACTCTCACTACCCAATATGGATTTTCAGTTCAAATGACGCTCTATAAAGATTTTCCTGAAACCATGTTCCCACCCCCACTCCCCCACTGCCTTTTATCTCTCCCTTGTTTGTGCTTCCAGCTGCATCTTGTACTCAGTTTTATCATAGCACTTATCACTGTATACATTGATAAATTGTTTGCATGCCTATCTCCCCACTGGACTTTGAGTTTGTTTAAAGGCAAGCCTGTATCTTCCTCATCTTTAAACCTCCAGGGCTGTTTCTGTGCCTGGTGAATAGTGACTACTCTATAAAAGTTTGCTGAGCGGATAAACTTTGTGGGAATAATTTTATAGGGTATCACACTAAGCCTGCCTTAGAAGTCTAATTGCTTCTCTTGCTATTTCCTTCCCTAAGTTCTTTCTTCTTCCTCCAAGAAGAGAACAATAGCCAACACATGACTGAGGCTGTTCCTGGTTTTCTGATTCAAATGAACCGTTATTTTATTCAGGTATAGTAAATAGCTCATTTGTTACTGCTTATTTTTTTAAATGAATATATATTCTGACATGTATGTGACCATCATGGCTGAAAATTCCTGGTCATTCAGTATACACTGAATCAGAAATGTTACAAACCTAAGGCACGCAGACACAAACCCTGGTATAATTCCCAGGGGTCTGTGGTCACAAGAAACCCCCAGGATATAGAGCCCCTACAAAACTGAATAAAGGAACCTGCGGCAGATTCACATTTAATCAGCACCAGGGCCTGCCCAAGGGGAGCACTGCTTTTTGAGGGTCAGTTTAGAATAAAGTGCCTCCTCCAACTGCTCCATCCCTACTCTTCATTTTCCTAACCAGCTGCAAGTCAAATTCCCTGAAGCTACTTAGACAAAGGTGGAATATAAGGCTTTAGGATAATCACATCGGGTGAGGCCTTCCTGTGCATCTCTACTGACCTCTTACAACAAAAACGTTTCTGCTGTGCTTAAGACCCATATTCAGCTGTATTTACATTAATTGATTCTCAAATCATCATGAGCTTGAAGATGAAGATGAGCTTTTTTCTGAAGAACAAATAACACCAAAAATCATAGTTGCCGTTCATAGTGAAACCAAGCCTGCCTCCCCAATACCCCGGGTCTGCTCCCTGCCCACTTCCCAATTTTCCCCCGTGTGGTCTAACACCTTCAGTTGCTTGAGAAAAATGTGATGTTTAATATGTTCCTCAGGAATGTATCATCTGTTTATAAAACAGACAACCAGAATAAAATTAAAACCCCCAAACAACTGAAGCACACTGGTACCGAGTTACCAAAAGTCAGAGGCATTTCTGATGCTAAGTATTCATGGAAGCTGTCTTTAAAATAGTTGATGGCTGCCAACAGAAAACGTCTTTAAAACACAGAAAAAGAGTAAAGAATGAAAAGAATGACACTGAATTTGTTACTCCAAGAAATAAAATACACAGAAAATCATGCAACTTCAAGAAGTTACTTACTACATAGGCTTCCTTAGGAAGCAACATAAAGGGGTGTCTCCCTCCACCCTTAGGCAGTCAAATCTCTGGCTCTCAGCGTTGCCTCGGCTCCCTTTTCTGGACACCAGTCCAGTCACTACAGTGACCCACAACCAGGACAGAATGGACACTGGCTGCCTGCACCCTTTCTTCCCGGCTAGGGCTTCCATCTGGGCTCACATCTAGGGTTGCCAGATTTATCAAATGAAAACACAGGACTCCCAATCAAATTTGAATTTCCCATAAACGAGGACTCTAATTTTTTTTAGGATAAGTATGCCCCCATACGAAATATTATCTGGCAACCCTCTCCCTATCTATTCATCCACTCCAGTGAGTTAAGCTAAATAAAGTCAAATCCGCAAAAACCCATTTACCTCCCTTTACCTTAAGGTCACAAGCAGCCCCCTCCATTGGAAACAGCCCAGGCTCTACTAGGCCTTCAGTTCCCCCAGAGCAAAGCAGAAGGCCCTCTCAGTCCCAGCTTACCTGACCAGCTGCAAGGAATTTAAGGAAGTTGACTGTTGGAGAAAGCAATTTTTTACTCCCTGGCTCCTCCCACCAAAAGCTTCACACGGCTCCCTACCCAGTCAGCCACTCCACTTTCCCAACCACTGTGGCGCAACAACTGTGTATTCAAATGACTTTGATGCCTGCCTGCCAGAGCTCCTCCTTTAGACTAGGATAGGGGGAGGGCGTGGTGAGTGACCACTGTGCTGATCTCCTGACTCTTTAAGTCTATATAAATTTTCTTGAACATATGAATTATTACAGGAAGAGGAGGCTTTTATGTTTTAAAGTTTTTTTTTTTTTTTTTAGCAGGGAGAGGGAGAGGAGAGCAGATTAACTTTCATTTCTTCAGTCCTGTCGGTGGCATACTCAAATTCAAGCAAAAGTCATCCAGTGAAGCCCAGGAAAACATCTGCTTAAGCATCATGTTTCTACAAGCACACATAAGATGGATGCAGATACATATTCACAACGAGCAAAAAACGGCATGAATAGCCATTATTTGCACAGATGTCTTTTACAGTCAAGCCTTGATTACTCATATTAAAACAGAGGCAGATATAGAGGAGCATAGTTAATTCTAATGAACAAAATAATATATTCAGGAAAAATGGCGATTCATAACAACCCCGCATGACAGACTAGGTATAACACAAAAGTGGCAGCGGTGAACATTCAGGAATCAGTTATGAGACACAGTCCTGATTTTTTTTTTATTAAGATTTCAGGCTCTTTTGTTGGGATTATCAGAGAGTCAGAATTAGTAAGATCAGAGAGAAGGAAACTGTACTTCACTGGGGAAGCTTATATGTTTATAGACAACATGTCATAAAAACATTAAATGGTAAAGCTGGAAAGACTCTTAGAAATCAGTCTGTGTAATATTCCTAAGAGAGGAGCCTCAGAAACTGAGCTTCCTAGTGAAATACTTGTAAGGAATGGCACACTCTGTTCCCCTCTTGGAGATGAACAGTCCACCAGAGCAGAGTAAAGGTTCCCTCTCACATGTCCTAAATAAAGAAATCGGCCTGTTTTTAACTAAGAAACACAGTTCAGTCACAGAAATCATTCCTTCATTTGTTTTTTTTCCATAAGATACCCTGTAACATATCTCATTAGAGAATCCTTATGAAAATACTAATTTAATTCAACTTCCTCCTTTTAAAGCTCAAAGCAAGCCCCATGGTATACAGTGAACTCCAAGGAACTGGATGGCCCGTTAAAATGACATTGAACATTTCCGTCCATATTTGATCTCCACACAGCTAACAAGATGGAGATTTTTCCTATGTAGGCTACAAAGATCCCACAATCAGCTTTCCAGCACCCCTGGCCAAAGTTGTAAGTTCTGCCAGAGCTTTCCAAATGGCTGCTGCGCTTTCTTCTTTTGTTTGAATGCTTCACTCAGGCAACTTTGGAAATCACAACTTCAAGCCTTCTCTGTCTAACTGGCTTTCCTACACTGTGACTTCTAACCCTTGAAACCATGCCAGTTACCTTTTAGGTTTTCCATGACTTAAGGGTCTCTAGTGAGTTCTAACGGCACTAAAACTTGGGAAGTAAGAAGGTATTTGGCAATCCCTTCAATTCCTAAGGGTCTTAGTTGTGCACTAAACTTAAACCTTGCGGTTTCCACTTGGCAAAATTAAATTTCCTGTCTCGAAGTAAAAAGAAAGTTTCAAAGAAGAATTAAATGTAGACAAGTATCTTGCAAACTGAAGGGGAGTAAAAGGTGAGAAAGGCGCTGATTATTGTTTAGATTTAAAAAATTTATCTTTGCAGAGTTCAGTATGCTGCTAAGAATAAATTAAATAATTACATCTCTAGAGCCAGCCACTACCCCTCCACCCAGAGGTTATATAAAGGACAAATATAGTTATTGATTTACCTATGTATTTTTGAAATTAGAGGCACAGAGATGAAAATCAGTCCCCCTCTCGCTCTTTTTTTTTTCCTAAATGTAAGTTTTCTTTCAGATAAAGACATTTAAAAGCATACCAAATGGCTGTTTACAGGGTCTTGCTAAATTCATAAGTAGAAATATTTCGAACAACAAATACAGCCAAATGTATGCACTTTAAAATAAGCATTTTTCTCACGCTCCTACCCAACTACTTAATTAGTACCAAATATGAAGCTTCCAAGCAGAAAGGTTTACTTAGTGACACGGGCTGCCATGAGAATACTCTGAGGCATGGATTAAGTCTACATTTTGTTAATGATAATATATTTTTATCACCAAAAGTCCTGCTGAAATGTCCCTTTACACTAACTTGTTATTAAAACTGTAGGCATTTAAGAGTATCAATTTCCACAGAAAGCTCCAAATTCCAAATGCAGTGTGTATTTAAATAAAGTGGCTTTTTTTTGCCAAGTGATTCTTTATTAGGCCAAGTTGCTGTTTTTGTTCTGACATAAAAACAAGCAATTTGATATAAATTCTTTCTCTTTAAAAATAAAGATCTATTCTGCCTGGCCTGAATATCTACCAAATATACTGTTTCATCCAAAATGTATTTCAGAGATGTGAAGAGAATTAGAAAAGTTCTCGATGAAACTACGGAGACTACTTTTTTAAAAGAAATGTTTTTTAAATGATCTTCTCTCAGTTTCACTTAGTAAATATGGCAACCTTGTTAAACTCACCTTCTGCTTTCAGTGAGCAGTTAATATTTGATGATGATGAAACTGTTCCTGGTATTTAAAGAACTAAACAAGGCCATCCACAAACAATGTAACTAGAAATGGGCTTGTTTAAAGAAGGTAAAATGATAAGTGGAAGTTTTATGTTTTAAAATAAATCAATCCCTCAACCATAAAAGTCTCATAGCTTTACAGAGAAGGTGAAATAAGACCTTTGCCAGAGAATGCCTATCTCCACATCTAAAACAAAGTGAAGCAAAGGACAGCGAAAGTTAGTTTTTAAAAATCTATTAATTGTACTCCACAAGTCAGTTTAAGCAGTTAGAACAAGAATTATGGGGAGAATAGAACACTTGTAAGGATGCAGTGTTTCTTAAAAACATAAACCCTCGAGAGCACAACAAAGTTTTTGAGGTCTAGTCACTGCCTTTTAACTAGCAGAATCCTTATTCTGGTGAGGGAAAAATTAAATCTACTCTAGCTTCATTGTGCCTTTCCTGAAAATCAGAATAAAATTGGAAAACTTCAGAAAACGTGTCTTGCCAAAAAAGAAAGAGTCCAGTTTATGTGTCTTTTATACAAGGTAAATCAGATTTCATTCTAGAAGAATATTTGATCAAGTGATACAACGAAATAAACTAGGCCATGTAAAAAAAATATCAGTGTGCTAATATTTTACACTTATTTTTCTCCTGAAGATAACTGGAGCATTTAACGTCGTTTTAGGTTTTACATTGATTTTATATACTAGACTCCGGCATATAAGGTCTCTTCAGATGTGAACTAATTCTGACCTTTTATGAGTGGGCTACAGAGTAATGGTATCTACAGGTTTAGCTCATGTTCCTTGGCATGTGACGATTATTGACACACATTTAGAGACCAGGTTGGGGCCCTTGTAAAATTATATTTTCTATTAATTTCATGAAAGTAGTCATAATAACACAACTCATTTGCGGGCTTTATTGAACGCTGTTTGGGTTTGCATTTTTTTCACACCATGTCCACTTGAATAACAGCTGACTTTGTAGTATATTTACCATACGTCAGACACTGTTCAAAGGGCTTTATGTGCATTACCTCATGTAATCTTCACAATATAACCCTAGGAAGTCAGTGCTCTGCTGAAGAACCGAGGCACAGAGAGGTGAAGGAACACGCACAAGGTAACAGAACTAAGGTAGTGGAGCTGGAATTTGAACAAGTACATGAACGCTTCACATCATCTTGATGTGCTAAACTGAAGAATGAGCTTGTTCAAATATTTCTGATGTTTGGGTCACTATTTTCCCCTCTAAGATTATAATAAAGATTACATACCAACTGGCTGTCAGCTATGTCCAAAAACTATTCAATAGGTAAATATATGCCAAGTGGCCTGTTTTGTTAAGTACCTGGGGATCTTGGGTGACTTGAGAACGAATAAGACAAGGTAACTGAATGTCCAGTGTTTTTTTACACCACATCCACCTGAATAACTTTACTGTGTATTTACCATGTGCTGGGCACTGTTTAAACTGCTTTAAACGCATTATTAAGTCTTTTATCCTAACCAAAGCAGAACAATTAGTACAGATATCTCAGCACAGCTTTTTAGTAAATACATGATAGGAATGTTGCCAGTTGGTCTGAAAGAAGCAGTGTCCTGGAATCAGGAGCTGGGTTATGAAAACTTAAGCACAAATGACCATGGCCTGACAAAAGTAACAGTCCTGAAATCCCCATGGACATATAGAACGGACAGAAGTGGGGCTCAGTGAAAGGTTTGGTTGTGTGCCTTTTGGGACTATTATTATTGCCACCCTAAAAGGAGAATTAAAAACAAAAACATGGCAGGGCCATTTAGAAGCAGGTTTACTCAGACTATAAAGGAGTGCCGAGTGCTGTAGGTTCAACACTATGACAAAGCAGAGAAAATCCCAAACAATGACAGAAGATTCACTTTATCGCAAAGAAGTACGAAGTGTTCTTCTGAAGCATTTCATTCCACAAAGAACACAGACAAATAAGAATTCACACACACCTCACAAAAGACATGCCACCAAAGGCTCAGTTTTCGTGGGGACTTGATTTTAATGACCAGAGAAAGTATAAACTCCGAGATGGCGCTACACAGGGTGATGATATGTGAACCTGGGAACTAGGATTTGATGTTTTCAGCGCTTCCATTCTGCCTGTTTAGCAAGAGTTATGTTTATTTTCTTTTCTATATGGTCAATTTATTTTTGGTTAAGTAGACATCATTCACAAAATAAGACTGAAGACTTCAAGTACAAATTAACATGGGGATGCATCAGGTAAACATATAAATATGATGTGAACATATCAATTCTATTCAATCTAACTTATCATTTAGGTTTTTCCACAGCTTTTAAAAGTCAAAATGTTCCAGATATCTACTGATGATATATATAGTAGGGAATCTAGATCTTATAATAAGTGACTACACAATTGAACATGTTGAGTCCAAAAGGGTATTTATACATTCAATTTGATGGGGAAAATAATCATGATAAATAAAACCAATGGTGAAATGAATCTACTGTTTGGAATCAGGTCACCGGCAGTTCACACTCTGACTTCTAATGCATTTATTCTAAGACAGCAGGAATAAACCTAAATTTTTAATATGAATGTAGTATTTTACTAAGTATGAATGTAGTATTTTATTAGGAAGAGGGCTAAACTGGGATTTAAATGTCCTGGATTCTAATTACCTTTAGATCACGACTAAATTATTTTCCAAATCTGTTAATTAGTTTGTTTTTTTTTTCAGTTTATTTTTTTTTATTTCTAAAAAAGAATTTTATTAAAAAAGCACAAATGCAAAGAAATGAACAGAGGAAAATTTATGCGTCGAACCTGGACTGGTCACTTATGATAATATACATGCTACAATTCCATTCTCTCCAATCATTCCACCTTCACCCTCTCCCACAGAGTCCCAAAGACTGTTCTAAATGCCTATGTCTCTTTTGCAGTCTCTTATACAGGGTTCAGGTTACCATTTTTCTAAATTCCATATATATGCGTTAATATACGGTATTGATGTTCTTCTTTCTGGCTTACTTCACTCTGTATAATTGGCTCCAATTTCATCCACCTCATTAAAACTGATTCAAATGCATTCTTTTTGATGGCTGAGAAATACTCCATATGTACCAAAGCTTTCTTATCCATTCATCTGCAGATGGACATCTAGGTTGCTTCCATGTGCTGGCTATTATAAACAGTGCTGCAATGAACATTGGAGTACATGTGTCTCTTTCAATTCTGGTTTCCTCGGTATGTATGCCCAGGAGTGCGATCGCTGGATCATATGGCAGTTCTATTTCCAGTTTTCTGAGGAATCTCCACACTGTTCTCCATTGTGGCTGTACCAGTTTGCATTCCCACCAACAGTGTAAGAGGGTTCCCTTCTCTCCACACCCTCTCCAGCACTTATTGCATGTAGACTTTTGGATAGCAGCCATTCTGACTGGGGTGAAATGGTATCTCATTGTGGTTTTGATTTGCATTTCTCTGATGATGAGGGATGTTGAGCATTTTTTCATGTGTTTGTTAGCCATCTTTATGTCTTCTTTGGAGAAATGTCTGTTTAGTTCTTTGGCCCATTTTTTGATTGGGTCACTTAGTTTTCTGGAATTAAGCTGCAGGAGCTGCTTGTATAATTTGGAGATTAATCCTTTATCAGTTGCTTCATTTGCTATTATTGCCTCCCATTCTGAAGGTTGTCTTCTCACCTTGCTTAGAGTTTCCTTTGCTGTGCAGAAGCTTTTGATTTTAATTAGGTCCCATTTGTTTATTTTTGCTTTTATTTCCAATATTCTGGGAGGTGGGTCTTGGAGGATCCTGCTGTGATTTATGTCGGAGAGTGTTTTGCCTACGTTCTCCTCTAGGAGTTTTATAGTTTCTGGTCTTACATTTAAATCTTTAATCCATTTTGAGTTTATTTTGGTGTATGGTGTTAGGAAGTGTTCTAGTTTCATTCTTTTACAAGTGGCTGACCAGTTTTCCCAGCACCACTTGTTAAAGAGACTGTCTTTTCTCCATTTTATATTCTTGCCTCCTTTGTCGAAGATAAGGTGTCCATAGGAGCGTGGGTTTATCTCTGGGCTTTCTATTTTGTTCCATTGATCTATATTTCTGTCTTTATGCCAGTACCATACTGTCTTGATGACTGTGGCTTTGTAATTAGTTTTTCTAGGAATAATTCCTGCTCCTACACACTTCATAACTACTTTGAAAGGACAAAGGGAAAAAGTGAAGCTTAGTATGCTTTGGATGTCAAATCAGTAAAAAAAAAAAAAATTATATTTATTTTCTTCATTAGTTCATTACAACAGAGCTAAAATTGTTGCTGTGAATTTTTTCAAATTTGATAGATTACAAACTGTTTTACCATTTTATTTCCCCACAAAAGATAATCCATCATTATATGAGGAAACTTTGATTTTGTAATACAACTTATCATGTGCTTAGGGAGGAAATTTATATAGTGTTAAAAAACCAAGGACATTTCTCTTCTTAGAACTGGAGACTGTTATACAGTTGCTGTCCCCCAGCTCACTGGTAATGGTAGGTGAAAGAGCAGAGGGTAAAGAAGCAGATCCAGGCTTTAATCTTATCCTTGGAAATAACTGAAAAGAGAAAGGAATTATTGCTCCCTTTACAACTGGCAATAAGCCAGTGCCTACTTAGGAGACAAGTTTATCTAGTCAAGAGGCACTTTTCTACTATTACAAGTTTCTTACTTTAAGATCTCACATAACACAAATTCACTATAGAATTATAGTGAATAAAACATTCAAAGTAATTTCTATCATATGAAAAAGTTTGGAGTGTCATTTTTTTTGGTTGGTACTTTTTTTTTTTCTTTTATTTTACCATTAGAAAAATGGTAACCTGAACCCTGTATAAGAGACTGCAAAAGAGACATAGGCATTTAGAACAGTCTTTGGGACTCTGTGGAAGAGGGTGAAGGTGGAATGATTGGGGAGAATGGAATTGTAGCATGTATATTATCATAAGTGACCAGTCCAGGTTCGACGCATAAATTTTCCTCTGTTCATTTCTTTGCATTTGTGCTTTTTTAATAAAAATACTTTTAACTGTAAAAAATAAAATAAAATAAAATTATGGTTGGTACTTTTTATATTTTATTTTTGCCAAAACAGCTCTTATATTTTATTTATGCTGTGCTAAGTCGCTTCAGAAGTGTCCAACTCTTGGCGACCCCATGAACTGTCGTCCACAAGGCTCCTCTGTCCATGGGGATTCTCCAGGCAAAAATACTGGAGTGTGTTGCCATTTCCTCCTCCAGGGGATCTTCCCGACCCAGGGATTGAACCCATGTCTTCCGTGGCTCCTGCACTGCAGGCAGATTCTTTACCACTGAGCCATTGGGGCCATCTATATCTTATTTATAACACATTAAAATAATAAAAAGAAATCAGGCAAGTCATTTTTTCCTAGAAAGTTAGGAGCATAAAGCAAAACAGATAATAGGCTATAAAAGATATTAATGGTGCTTAAAATACTAACACGTAATTAATTATCACAAAGGGATTTTGAATATGATTCATCTAAGTTGGTAAAATAATAAAAATGAACCTCATTATAAAACTGTTTCTAAATATTTGAACTAGTTTTTCATTTTTCTTGTTTTTCTTCTCAATAGGCCAACTGCTTAGAAGCCAAGAGCAACTCACATAAATGTGAAACACATTTGAACATATTTATTCATTTATTGAA
Organism: Moschus berezovskii; assembly: GCF_049115385.1. NCBI lineage: Eukaryota > Metazoa > Chordata > Mammalia > Artiodactyla > Moschidae > Moschus > Moschus berezovskii. The sequence continues at coordinate 125,244,629 of NC_142488.1, read as the reverse complement.
TATTCTCATTATACTGAATACTATATTGTATATATTTATATTATAAAGAACAACATTATATACAAGTGCATATTATACATACCATACACATATCTAGACCCTTTCTGTCCCCACATTTGATGCTTATAAAATTTTGAAAGTCCACTTGTGGCAGCTAGCAACACTTACATTAGAGTTTTTGGAGTATAAAAAAAATCACTAATCCTTCCAAAGGGTTACAATAGACAAATGATTAAAAGAATCTTTTTCTTTTTGGCTTCATACATTACATACCAATGTTATTCTTGCCCAACTACCTGTGATGAGATGTTCCACGGAAAGTTTCCATGTGCTCCACAAAAAGAGGGTTCTGTGGTGAAATATTTTTTGAGAAATCCTGAGTGTAACAGAGTCAGACACAACTGAGCGACTGAACAGCAACAAAAGTAAACTGCTCTTTCGTGCAGTACGTCTCATGCAGTATGTCTTATCTCAGCTAATAAGCATTGTGGTGCTCCCTGGGGAGAATAATATAACTTTCCCAAAGATTTATGTCTTCCAGAACATATGTCATTTTCTTTCCACCAGATCTGAATATAAACAATAAGCCAAGGATGAGGCCATTTGAAAAAAAGTGGAAAAAAAGAAAAAGCATTGAAGGAATAATAAGTGCTGAGAATTCTGAAACTGAGATACATTATTCTTAGTTGATACTCTCCTGGATTGTTAGACAGTGAAAGCTAGTCACACAGTCGTGTCCTACTCTTTTCAATCCCATGGACTGTAGCCTGCTCAGCTCCTCTGTCCATGGAATTCTCCAGGTAAGAATACTGGAGTAGGTTGTCATTTCCTTCTCCAGGGGATGTTCCTAACCCAGGGATCTAATCCAGGTCTCCAGCATTGCAGGCAGATTCTTTACCAACCGAGCCACTGGTTTCTCTAAACCAGTGGTCCTCAAATTTGAGTGTTCAGGAGGGCCTTTTATTTATTTATTTTTTTTTAGTGGCTTAAAACAACCCAAATTTATTATCTTATAGTTATGGAAGTTAGCTGTCTAAAATGAGTCCACAACACTGCATTCTTTTTGGAGACTCAGGAGAGAATCTGTTTCCTTGACCATTCCAGCTTCCAGAGGCCTCATACATCCTTTGGCTTGTGGCTCCTTGTTTCCGTCTTCAAAGGCAGCAAAAAAGCATAGTATGTTCACATTCCCTTCTTTCTATCCCTTTCCTTCTGGGGTCACATACCTTCTGTCTGATTCTGACTCCTTCTGCCTCCCTCTCATAAAACCCCTGTGGTGACATCTCAAGGCCCACCTGGACAATCCAGGATAAACTCCCCATCTCAAGATCTTTACCCTGATCACCTCTGCAGAGTTCCTTTGCCATTCCAGGTAACATTCACAAGTTCCCGAGAGTAGGGTGTGAACATCTTCAAGGACCATTTTTCAGCCTAACACATACCCTGACCCTCAGGAAAGAATAGACCCCACGGACTGCAGCCCACACCAAGCTCCTCCATCCATGGGTATATATGCAGAGAAAACCATAATTGATGTGTGTGTGTATATATGTGTGTGTGGGTGTGTGTGTGTATGTATATATCAATGTCTAAAGGAGGGCCTTTTAAAACAGACTGTCAGATTCACCTTCAAAGTTTGTGATTCAGCAGTTCCGGGTGGGGCCCAAGAATTTACATTTCTACCAAGTTCCCAGGTGAAGCTGGTGCTGCCAGTCAGCCAACAACACTCTCCCAACACTGGGAACACAGCTGTCTTTTCCAACAATAGACTGAGCCATTTACTGAGCATTTTCTTATGTCGTGGATAATCCAGTTTCTAAAAGGTCATATCAAAGGGCTTTTGATATCTTAATTCCACATCTCTGACCTCAGTAATGATGTTAGCAGTCGCATAAAAGAAGGCCAGTCCAGGTCATGCAAAAACAAGGATTGGACCTCTCAAAATTATATTGTACTACTAACACATTCATTTTCTGTTTACAAACGTAGTGCAATTAGCTATGGAGATAAGTATAGAAGAGCTCTGTACTACGTTGCCTACATTTGCTCTACAAATCTCCCCAGGGTGTGCTTTTGAAATGTTTGCTAGGTACCCAAATTTAAGCAGATAGAAGATTTTCTAGTAAATTCTCCTTGGGTCTCCAATAAATTAATACCTTTACTACACTGCAGAAACCACACTCATCTCAAAGCACTACCTCTCCTCACTCCCAGAAAAGGTATTTGGAAAAAAAAAGGTAAGCTCAAAAGAAGGAAATACTTTTCACATCAAACAAGCAAACAACCCAATGTTGACCACAGCATTTCAACATGGATAACCAAAAGGTGAAGTATTGATAGACTCCCAAACCTCAAAGCAAGCACCAAAGTTCATCGGTTGTACCCTGCAGTGATGCAGTAAGGAAACAGGACATCCCATAGGACACGTTCTTCTTTTCATTGTGAAGAAAATAAATATTTTGCTAAGGAGTTCCAAGTATTCGCTATTCTTTCCCTTCTGATTAAGAGTAGTCTCAGCAGCATGCAGTTTACTTCCGAGTACCACTGGCAGCTTATTTAAACTGAAGCCCCCAGTTGCAGTACCGTAATGCTTGTAATATGCACTCAATATGCCAGCAAATTTGGAAAACTCAGCAGTGGCCACAGGACTGGAAAAGGTCAGTCTTCATTCCAATCCCAAAGAAAGGCAATGCCAAAGAATGCTCAAACTACCACACAATTGCACTCATCTCACACGCTAGTAAAGTCATGCTCAAAATTCTCCAAGCCAGGCTTCAGCAATATGTGAACCGTGAACTCCCAGATGTTCAAGCAGGTTTTAGAAAAGGCAGAGGCACCAGAGATCAAATTGCCAAAATCCGCTGGATCATGGAGAAAGCAAGAGAGTTCCAGAAAAACATCTATTTCTGCTTCATTGACTATGCCAAAGCCTTTGACTGAGTGGATAACAATAAACTGTGGAACATTCTGAAAGAGATGGGAATCCCAGACCACCTGACCTGCCTCTTGAGAAACCTGTACGCGGGTCAGGAAGCAACAGTCAGAACTGTACATGGAACAATAGACTGGTTCCAAATAGGAAAAGGAGTACGTCAAGGCTGTATGTTGTCACCTTGCTTATTTAACTTCTATGCAGAGTACATCAGCCCAGGAACGCTGGGCTGGAAGAAGCACAAGCTGGAATTAGGATTGCTGGGAGAAATATCAATAACCTCAGATACGCAGATGACAGGAACGCTGGGCTGGAAGAAGCACAAGCTGGAATCAGGATTGCTGGGAGAAATATCAATAACCTCAGATATGCAGATGACACCACCCTTATGGCAGAAAGTGAAGAGGAACTCAAAAGCCTCTTGATGAAAGTGAAAGAGGAGAGTGAAAAGGTTGGCTTGTAGCTCAACATTCAGAAAACAAAGATCATGGCATCTGGTCCCATCACTTCATGGGAAATAGATGGAAAAACAGTGTCAGACTTTATTTTTTTGGGCTCCAAAATCACTGCAGATGCTGATTGCAGCCATGAAATTAAACGACGCTTACTCCTTGGAAGGAAAGTTATGACCAACCTTGATAAGCAGAGACATTACTTTGCCAACCAAGGTCCGTCTAGTCAAGGCTATGGTTTTCCCTGTGGTCATGTATGGATGTGAGAGTTGGACTGTGAAGAAAGCTGATCGCCGAAGAATTGATGCTTTTGAACTGTGGTGTTGGAGAAGACTCTTGAGAGTCCCTTGGACTGCAAGGAGATCCAACCAGTCCATTCTAAAGGAGATCGATCCTGGGTGTTCATTGGAAGGACCGATGCTAAAGCTGAAACTCCAATACTTTGGCCACCTCATGCAACCAGTTGACTCACTGGAAAACACTCTGATGCTGGGAAAGGTTGGGGGTGGGAGGAGACGGGGATGACAGAGAATGAGATGGCTGGATGGCATCACCGACTCTATGGACATGAGTTTGAGTGAACTCCGGGAGTTGGTGATGGACAGGGAGGCCTGGCGTGCTGTGATTCATGGGGTTGCAGAGAGTCGGACACGACTGAGTGACTGAACTCTCTGACTGAACTGAACTGACTGAATGCTTGTAATACATTGACATGTCAAAAATAAAAAACAAACAGCTTAATAAGCTGCAAATAAGAAATTCGGAAATAGAATTAACCTCTTCCCTTGCTCTCTCACTAGTTATACAACTACATTCTCCCAAAAAGGTTTGGAAATAACTTATAAGAAGGACACATTTCCAAAAACACCATTATCAGGGGCCTAAAGAATCAGAGTGATATAACGGGGAAGGTGGTAGCAATTACATCAAAAACTTCAAATAGCTAGATAAGGTTAATCGCTTCAGCTGGGCCCTAAGTGTAGCTCTGAGCTTTCTGATAAATACTGTAAAGAGCAAACTGTATTGAACTGCATTGTTCTTATTGCTCGATTAAAGAAAGTACACTGGTTAATAAGCACCTCTCTGTAAAAAGACTGCTGGATACTATGGAAGACACAAAGAGTAAGGCAGGGAACCTGCCTACAAGGAGTTTAAATATCTTATCTCTCCTGCAATTGTAGGGGCCTGGGGACTGTTGCTGAGAGGGGCTCTAGCACTTGACAGTATGGGATAGAAATCAAAGGAAGACAGTGGAGTAGAAATCAAAGGTGGCTAAAATAGGTGTCTAGAGATGCTACTGAGGAGGAGGAGAAATCTGATGGGGGGAACGAGATGTCTCTGAGCCATAATTAATCACAGTCCTTCATTTTTGCTTCAAGGAAAGCCAAGGAGTTGATAATGGAGTTTATAATCTGTGATAAAAATGGCACAAATAATTCTTTCTCTGGGGGAGTCTCAGTTTCTCTATCATCCCCTCTTTCATTAGCATGTTATTTTATTCATTACACTTTCATTCTGGTTTTGTTTCAAATACATTATTATTGGAGCTGAATTATTTCAGAATGAAAAGCCTCTCTCAATAGATGAAAGAAAAGAAGAAAGTGAAGTCGCTCAGTCGTGTCCAACTCTTTGTGACCCCCATGAGGAGCCTACCAGGCTCCTCAGTCCATGGAAATTTCCCAGGCCGAGTACTGGAGTGGGTTGCCATTTCCTTCTCCAGGGTATCTTCCCGACCCAGGGATCAAACTTGGGTCTCAAGCATTGCAGGCAGACACTTTACCGTCTGAGCCACCAGGGAAGCGATAGATAGATGTCTCCAAATTTCTTTTTCTCTTTTTTCCATGGCTAGGAAGTAATTTTTTTTTCTTATGTCTTTCTCCAGTGGGAGAATAGGCAATTTGAGGGAGGAATAGTGAAATGTGATGATTAAATTTTATCATGAATATTTCAGAGATGGAGTAAATGTCATGTGCCACTAGAGTGACATCTTTAGAAGTTGGGAAGAGTGCAAGAGTCTTGGCTTCATCTTAGCTGTCAGTCGCTTATTCAAATATGCGAGTTACATTATTATAAACTATTAATGACATCAGCTGAACGCTGCTAAATACTTAAAACCATCTTAAGTTTTCTTCTTTGTTGAAACATTTTTCTAAAAATGTCCCAAGTACTTTTCTTATTTTTGAACTAGAGTCAGTTGCCTAACCCTGAATCATGTCTTGATTCACCCAAGGCCTTAGGATGTCTGTCCTGAAAAACTGAAATCACTATGTGAAATGGAGATGGAGATGGTACAAGAGATTGAACTGACTGTACAAATATCAAGGTACAGCTCATAAGCCTAGAAATCTCTTTTTAAAATTCCATCTTGAAATTACTTTCACATTTCTTATTATTTCCCCATTTCTTTGAAAAAGTAGATTGCTTGGTACATTTACTTTAGAATGTCAGTGCATGGGCTCTCTAAGAATTTTTCTTTGCCTTTCCATGCTCAAACTCTTTGGACTTTCAAAAGATCACTGTACATTCAGAACAGTCTTTACTGATTAAACTTGAAATATATAGTTTTATTGGAATAGGCAGTTACCTTTTACACAAAACACTTTTCTGCAGATTTTGACCTTGTACTTGACTCAGAATGACCTTATTAGCGCTAATTGTGCTTCCAAGAATACCTTTACTTGCAAGGTAGCCATTTGCTGTGAAATTAAATTTCAAACACTTAAAGGCAAAAAATTATGCTTGAATGTTACTAGCTTATCACACTAATTACTTTAAGATATTAATATGTTACAGTGCTTAGTTGCTCAACCGTGTCCAACTCTTTGCAACCCCATGAACTATAACCCGCCAGGCTCCTCTGTCCATAGTGATTCTCCAGGCAAGAATACTGGAGTGGGTTGCCATTTCCTTCTCCAGGGGATCTTCCTGACCCAGGGATTGAACCCAGGTCTCCTGCACTACAGGGAGATTCTTTACCATCTGAGCCACCAGGGAAACCCAATATGTTACAGTGGCTACTCAGCAATTTTTTAAAAAACCCACATAGGGGTAAAAACACTCAAAATGCAATGTTTGGAGAGCATCCAAAGTGCCTGGCCAAGGAACATTTCTATAATGCTAAAAGATCAGTCTTCATTCCAATCCCAAAGAAAGGCAATGCCAAAGAATGCTCAAACTACCGCACAATTGCACTCATCTCACACGCTAGTAAAGTCATGCTCAAAATTCTCAAAGCCAGACTTCAGCAGTATGTAAACCGTGAACTCCCAGATGTTCAAGCAGGTTTTAGAAAAGGTAGAGGCACCAGAGATCAAATTGCCAACATCCGCTGGATCATGGAGAAAGCAAGAGAGTTCCAGAAAAACATCTATTTCTGCTTCATTGACTATGCCAAAGCCTTTGACTGTGTCGATCACAATAAACTGTGGAACATTCTGAAAGAGATGGGAATCCCAGACCACCTGACCTGCCTCTTGAGAAACCTGTATGCAGGTCAGGAAGCAACAGTTAGAACTGGACATGGAACAACAGACTGGTTCCAAATAGGAAAAGGTGTACGTCAAGGTTGTATATTGTCACCTTGCTTATTTAACTTATATGCAGAGTACATCATGAGGAACACTGGGCTGGAAGAAGCACAAGCTGGAATCAAGATTGCTGGGAGAAATATCAGTAACCTCAGATATGCAGATGACACTACCCTTATGGCAGAAAGTGAAGAGGAACTCAAAAGCCTCTTGATTAAAGTGAAAGAGGAGAGTGAAAAGGTTGGCTTGAAGCTCAACATTCAGAAAACAAAGATCATGGCATCTGGTCCTATCACTTCACGGGAAATAGATGGAAAAACAGTGGAAACAGTGTCAGACTTTATTTTTTTGGGCTCCAAAATCACTGCAGATGCTGATTGCAGCCATGAAATTAAAAGACGCTTGCTCCCTGGAAGGAAAGTTAAGACCAACCTTGATAGTATATTAAAAAGCAGAGACATTACTTTGCCAACCAAGGTCTGTCTAGTCAAGGCAATGGTTTTTCCCGTGGTCATGTATGGATGTGAGAGTTGGACTGTGAAGAAAGCTGAGCGCCGAAGAATTGATGCTTTTGAACTGTGGTGTTGGAGAAGACTTTTGAGAGTCCCTTATACTGCAAGGAGATCCAACCAGTCCATTCTAAAGGAGATCAATCCTGGATGTTCATTGGAGGGACTGATGCTGAAGCTGAAACTGCAATACTTTGGCCACCTCATGCGACGAGTTGACTCACTGGAAAAGACACTGATGCTGGGAAAGGTTGGGGGCGGGAGGAGAAGGGGACGACCAAGAATGAGATGGCTGGATGGCATCACCGACTCTGTAGACATGAGTTTGAGTGTACTCCGGGAGTTGGTGAGGGACAGGGAGGCCTGGCGTGCTGTGATTCATGGGGTCGCGGAGAGTCGGACACGACTGAGCGACTGAACTGAACTGAAGGGACAGAAATTCACAAAAATCAGCCATCTGTAGGCCATCAAATCTAGGTTAAAATGTGGCTGAGTAAGGAATGTTGACACATGGGTGTACACAATTTTCATTCATATTCGGGTAAAAACTGAACTGGGAGTAGAAGTATAAACACACGTGGAGAAATGACTTAGCACCTTGCAGGGGAGTCCATATTGATTCTTCCTCTGTCAAACTGATGCAACAAAGTGGGGAATGTTTCATTCAATGAACACTTTTCAAACTCCTAATATGTACTATGTGTGCTAGGCACAAAAGCTGTGGTAGTAAATGACATCATCTAATGTGAAACCCCCCAAAAAAGTCTGAGATATCTTCACTTCAGATGTGATGAAATTGGATATTGAGGTGAACACCACAGCAGTAGGCAGAAGTAAAATTTCAACCTCCTCTTACTTAACCATGTTGACTTGACCATCAGTGGCTTTTCTTTCCCCTAATTCAAGTTCTTATCATTTCATTCCATCAATATGAAGCTTTCTAAGCTTCAATAGGAGTTTTCTAAGCGGTTCCCCTGTCGCCAGTCTCTTTGGCTCTATCCACTCATCTTACATAGGCTGATGATGCCATTTCACTACTTAAAAATGGTCAGATTCCTCAGAGCTACAAAATCAAGTTCAAACTCCTTACTTCCTTTAAGGCTACTCCTCTACCAACATAAGATCTACGCTTCAGAGGTTGACTTAACACTCAACTCCCCAAATCCATGCTACAGTTTTTCCTCTGTCTTTGCTGAGGTCAGCCTTTCTGCCTGGAATCTCTTCCTATCCCTCCTTCCAAGAATATCTCACATGGTACCACTTTCATGACTATTTCTTTAACCACCACAGCTGGGTGTAATTCCAGCCCCCCGCCTCCCCTCTTGGATTCTTTTCATGATTAGTTTGTACCTGGCTTATGGCACATAACACAAGCAGCTTCCTACTAGGAGGTCAGGCAGGGACCATATCTTCCACAACTTTGTTTTCGGTGCAGTCCTTGTCTAACAAGTAGTTAGTTAGTTCAGTCGTGTCCGACTCTAATAAATAGTGCTTAATGAATAATTTCTTTGAAGAATTGGGTGTATATAGAACTCTTAATGGATTTTACAGGACTTTCAGCATCAAATGATCCCTAACATTTAAAATCCTTGTAGTAAACCATAATCAATAATCCTACAAATTGAGTGCTGCTCCATGCTCTTGTATGAAGAGAAACAGAGGTAGTAGGATTCTCATGACTTGCTCAAGGCCACACTTGCTCAAGGGCTCAAGGAGCCCTTTTTAGAGCTGTTATTACAAGGCAGCATTTTCTATGTTTATTCCATTGCTGACACCAAGCTTCACATCAAACTTTTCCATGGTTACATCTGTGGTTCACTGAAGAAAGAGGTATTTATGAAGACTACCTGTAAGGCATCTTTGAAAGACAAGACAATATTCCAAACCATATACAATGGAATATTATTCAGCCATGATAAAGAAGGAAATCCTTTTTTAGCAACATGCATGTACCTTGACAACTAGACACAGAAAGACAAATACTGTATCATTTCATTGACATGAGTAATCTGAAAAAAGCCAAACCCATAGAAATAGAGTAGAATGGAGGTTACCAGGGACAGGGGAGTAAGGAAAATATGGAGATATGATCTAAGGGTACAAACTTCCAGTTATAAGATGAATATGTTCTGTGGATATAATGTACAGCATCATGACTATAGTGAATAGAGAGAGTGTTAGTCGCTCAGTCATGTCTGACTCTTTTGTGACCCCATTGGCCAGGTTCCTCTGACCACAGGATTCTCTAGGCAAAAATACTGGAGTGAGTTGCCATTTCCTCCTGAGGAGATCTTCCCAACCCAGGGATCGAACCCAGGTCTCTTGAATTGCAGGCAGATTCTTTACCATCTGAGCCACCAGGGAAGCCCACAGTGAATAAAACTGTATTATATACTTGATAGTTGCTAAGAAGTCTTGAAATGTTCTACAAAAAGAGTAATTATATGAGGTGACAGAGGTGTTAACTAAGCATACTGTGGTAATCATTTCCCAATATATAGTTGTATAGATCATCATGTTTTATGATGTTATAGGTCATAAACATATGATGATATATGTTAGGTCATACATATGACCTATATGTTATAATATAGGTCATACTGATGTTTACTAATGTTATAGGTCAATTACATCTCAATAAAGCTGGAAAAATCTTTTCTTTGTTGGAGTGCTGGCAGAATAAAAATAAGTTTTTTTTTCAGTTGCTTGGAAGTTAAAATTGAATTTGTGTCTGTATAGAATGCTTTTCTGGCTAAGAGAAAAAGTGAAGTAACCAGGAAATTGCCAAAAAAAAAAAACCTCTCGAGATTATGTTTTTACAAATGTTGGTAAAAGATTTAAGTTCGTTTACCAAAGCATGTGATAAGTATAAACATTAACAACAGATAAACAACTTCTGGGATAGGTATTTAGCAAATGTTTTCAAAACACATAGAGTTTTTAAATATTCAAACTTCTCAAATGGTTACTTCAGGGTTACTATTTTTTTTTCATAAATAGGATGAACAAAAATTTTAACTGTATGACAATGTGATCTTAAAACAGTGTCATCTTAAAAATATAATCTCCAAAATGTATTTGGAATGGAATAAGAGATGATCGATACTACAATGCTGCCTCCTCAGTGTACCCAGACACATATAAAAGATGAGTGAAGTTTAAAGTCACAGAAAAAAAAGGTTTTCTGTTTGCATTTCTGCATGCTAAAGACAGAAACCAGAACCTTAGTTTTAACTAGTTAGCAGGCAAATCATGGCTAACACACAGGTTGTGTCTTAGTTCAGGAAACTCGTTATATCACTGTGGACTCTATGTTTTCAAGCCACTGGATGGTCTTCAGTGTGGAAACTGCCTTCACTGTCTACTGTGTACCCACAAGAACATGGGCAGGAACAAAAGGCTAATATCTCTTTTCTACCAATTCCCACTGTGTAAATAAAAATTTGAGTTTCAACTACAATAAAATGTCCACTTACAATAGAAAAAAATCCAACTGAAAGCATATATTGACATGCTTATGAACCAGTAACAGCTGCAAAAATTGACAGATCCTATTGTTGCATCTACTTCACAAAACAGATTAGGCATGACACTAAGCCCTGGTGGCTCAGACAGTAAAGAATCTGCCTGCAATGCATGAGAGCCGGGTTCGATCCCTAGGTCAGGAAGACTCCCTGGAGAAGGGAACAGTAATCCACTCCAGTATTCTTGTTTGAAGAATTCCACAGACAGAGGAGCCTGGCGAGCTACAGTCTATAGGGTTGCAAAAGAGGTGGACATGACTTAGCAACTAAACAACACTAAGCCATATTATACAAATTCATCATGAATAATATTGGAAAAATAATTTACTTGAACTCTAAACAACATGGTTAATCTAAATGGTGGAGATTATTTACAAAATAAAAGGTTGTAGAAAAAATGGAACTGTTTACTGACTTTTAAGAAAACAGTATCAAGAAAGATAGGAAAAAGCATGAGTTAAAGTTCTTATTACGTCTAGCAGTAAAACTGGACCCTGTGGTGATAACTGAATGCACAGTAATAAAAACACTGAAACCTAAGCAGGGCTGCAAATCTGGATTAGACAGTAACAGGAACACAATACATAAATTTAAGAAACCAAAGACTTATTATACAGTGGAGGAAATACAGAAATAAATGAAAAGATTATTTAGAGTTAATGAGGAAAGAACAGACAGCTAAAATTCCTCTGGAATATATAACCCTGTAGGTCAAAAGTCAAGTGGCAGGCTGAGACAGAGGAAAACAAGGCAACCTTGGGGATGTTACAATCAGAAAACTAATCTGTAAGGGCAAAAACAGCAGTGAGTAAATGATGTTATATGAGAAAAGTCATGTTCCTAGAAGAACTAATTGCTATTTCCAGATGCACAAAAGTATCTTGTGTCCACATTTCACAAAAACGTGAAGTAGAGAAAAAGTATTTGTAATAATTATACAGCTATGTGACATGAGAGAAGTATTAAATGATAAAGTAAAATCAGACATCTATGTCCCTAACATACAGAGAGCTTCTTCCACACACGAGTTGACATACAGTAGACAGTGCTCAAACTTCAGATCTCTCATACTAAATGGGGTTCCTGTGACAAAAGGTCCATCTTAATGGTAACAAATTGTGGTTGAAAAATACCTCCCTGGCTATATCACAACTCCTTTCTTACTATGCAGCCAACTGCAGTCTTGGCTGCAAGGGGTAGTGAGAAATGATCTTGAGCTATGCTTCCATAAAACAACATTTTAAATTCACTGGACTAGATTCTGTGTTCCTTTACAAAACTGTATTTGACCCATAACAAGGCTGACCTGCTACTGCAATATTTTCAGCTGATCTGTGACAGGTACCTCCCTAGCTGGCCAGGACTTTGTACTAATGAGTATATCTATAACGGCATCAGACATCAAAGAGTTTCTTGCAGTGAAGCTATACATGATCCACAGCCCATTACAATCCCCGATTCTGGCTAGCTAACTTAGTGGTGCAGAGTTTGGAGAGAAGGATGGACAAGGGAGTAGAGACAGCTCAGTGCTCTGACTCTCAGTGATTAAAAAAAGCACAGTATCACGAAGTTAGATAACTTGCTCTAAAAATAAAACACCCTGGCCCCTCTTCCTTCTTGTTTTCAAAATTAACAGCCAAAATGATTGTCAAAGAAATAAATAAAAGAACTTTAAAGTCTTCATCTAAACACAATATTGTGAAACAACAATGAGGGAGATATTAGGAAAGGGAAAGATGACTTTCCCCCTTTCTAAAGTAACAAAAAGGAAAGGAGAACCACACATCATCGAAAGCAGGGCATCCCAGTGTCACATGGGACAGTCTGACCATAAGCGCTGGATGCTTTTGGTTTAGTAAAACAATAGCCCAATGCTTGCTTTGACAGCACATAGTCTAAAATTGGAAAGATACAGAGACGATTAGCACGGCTCCCGCACAAGGGTGACATGAAAATTTGTGAAGCGTTCCATATTTTTGAGCAGTATGTTTCTGTTTCCCCTCAGAATTAAATGAATGCTGCAAAGGTCAAAAACAGAAACAAAACACAATAATCCTAAATGATGTTTTCTCTTATCTCCTTCTTCTCCATGGGAAAAAAGACTGAAATGACTGGAAGAACATTGCAGTTTTCAGGTTCTTTTGATTACTGCTTATGTGACCCTGGGCAAGGGACTCTCCCCCTCACTAGATCTTTGGTTTCCTATCTGTAAATTGTAACAATCTTAACTGAATATTCTACGTTCACACTTTTTGATTTGCTAGGTTTGTGAAGCGCTGTTATGGGTTTGAGTGCTCTCGTTAACTATTTCAATTATCCGACTCATCTAGCTAGTTGAGGTGAGTTTCAGGATCAGCCACTGCACGGATTTCAGAGCTTTCTCATTATCACACCGAAGGTTTAAAAGAAGAAGAAAGAAAAGCAGAAAAACTAATACTTCACTGTATTTCTGAGAACCAAAAAACAGAAGGTGCATGTGCAAGACTAAGAAAGTTCTTTTTAAAACATTTAACTTTGAAATAATTTTAGATTTACAGAGAAATTTCAAAAGTTGTACAGAGTGCCCCTGGAGACCGTTAACTCAGATTCCTAAAATGTGAATGACTTATACATCCATCATACATACCATAGTTATCAAAACCAGGAAATTAACTTTACTGTAATTCTATTAAGTAAACTAGAGACCTTATTTGAATTTCACCAATTTTCCCTCTAATGTGCTTTCTCTGCTCCAGGATCCAATGCAGGATCCCACATTGTATTTATTTGTCATGTTTATTTAATCTCCAATCCCTGACAGTTTCTCTGTCTTTCCTTGTCTTCCATGAGCTTGACACTTTGCTTGCTGGGTGCTTCTTCAGGTTGGCTCCAATGTCCTGCTATCAGGCCCCTTCCTTTCCTAAGCACTTCCTTACTTTCTGGAAGCACAAGATGTCACAGACTCATATTTTTCCTGCCTCAGTCCAGCATCAGTCATTATTCCGAGGATTCCCTGGTTCCTTTAATGGAGAATGGAATTTATTTGGTGAAAAGACATGTCTGGAATGCTTGCGGTGTGCCAGGTTCTATTCCAAGTGCCTTAGGTGGATCATCACATTTGAATGCTTAGGAATTCAGGTGTTAGTCACACATCTCTGTCTGACTCTTTGCAATCCCATGGACTGTGGCCCGCCAGGCTCTTCTGTCTATGGGATTCTCCAGGCAAGAATACTGGAGTGGGTAGCCATTCCCTTCTCCAGGGAATCCTCCCCAACCCAGGGATCGAACTGCATGGCGAATTCTTTACCATCTGAGCCACCACCACATCTGAACGCTCAGGGACTCAGGAGGTGGGTGCTAATAGGAACATTGTTTTCACAGGGGAGGAAATTTAGGAAAAGGCAGGGTGGATACTTATCCAAGACCACACAGCTGGTGAAACCTGACCCATCAGTGGGAAAGCCTAAACAGGGTTAAGGAATAGAGTTGGCACGTGAAAAGTTTCTGGAACATAGTAGTCAATAGAAAGCAGAGTTTATTACTATTATTATTATTACATGGTTCTCATAAACATAATTTCTGATGGCCTCATAGAATTTGAAAAATAATATATTTTAATTTAAATATATTTATAAAATACCATTCCTTCCTAAGTTTTAAAAGCCTTTTGCATTGCATGGAACAAGTGAAACAATTTTTTTAAAAGAAACAGTTCTCATTAAATATTGAAAGCACATATACCAACATGGGAAGGGTTTCACAGGGTAATGGAATTACAGGTTAGGTTTCATAAAAATTTTTGTCTCTATATTACAGTTTTCTAGAAAGCATATGTTTTTATTTTCTGATCAGAAAAAAAAATAACCATGATAATTGGTATATTTTTAAAAAGTCTATGATGGGAGAAGATCAGGCAGTATTTAGATATTTTTCGATACTCTAGGAAAAGTCTGAAGCTGACAGGAAGGATAAAGGGAGGGAGAGGTTGACTTTGCAGGATCAGCAAGTGGGAGTGAGAGAGGGAGAGAGGTCTATAAGAAGGCAAGGCAAGGTTTATGAAGCACACATACAATTCTATAAAGAGTGAAAGGAAATGCATAATGTTGGCAGTGGTACTGGGGATGACATTTTATTACAGTTTATTACACTTTCTTTTTATTTTTATCTTTTTGTGTATGATTTTTAAAATTTCTTTTGTATTTTTCCTTCCCTTCATAAAGATGAATAACTTTCTAAATTGGGGGAAAATGTGATTTATCATGAAAACAAAAGGCAGAAAGTCTGTTTCCTGACGCAGAAGTTAGAGGTGCTGGGTAAGGGGGGATGGCGCTGACTCCAGCACAGGGGCCACCCCATCAGAGCAGGTGACAAAGACAAGCATATCACAAAATTTCTTGGGCTTCCCATTCTCCAGTGTTCTGTCTTTCTGGTGGCCAGTTGCTGTGTTTCTCTCTTATGGTCCATTTTCTCCTATCTTTCTTGATTGACTGTAAGTAGACACTTCTAAGATGGATACTGGGTGATCCTTCAATCAATGGTACGTTGAGGAGATGTTGAATAAATGAAGATATTTATCGATTTTCACAAAGGAGAACTGATCACTTTACAGCAGAAAAGCCAGCAGACACCATCTTTAGCAGGTGATAAAGGTTACCATGAGAGAGGAGATACATCAAGTACCCTCAAATATGATATGCACATCATTTCTATGGTTTTCTTGCCAAAAAATGCACGACCTCAATCAAATCATGACATTGCATTTGACAAACCCAAATTAAGAGGCATTCTATAAGATGAGTGACCAGTATTCAGCCAAAGTGCCAAGATCATGAAAGATGTGGAAAGACTGAGGAACTGTCACAGATTGGAGAAGACTAAGGAGACATGATCACCAAACAGAATGAGGGGTTCTGGATTGAATTCTGGAGCCCAGAAAGGTCATTAGGAGGGAAATTTGTGAAATTCAAATAACGTCCCTAATTTACTTAATAGTATCGAACTAGAGTTATTTCCTGGTTTTGATAACTGTGCTATGTATGGTATGTAAGTTGTTGACATTACAGGAAGCTGGGTGAAGGGTATGCAGGAACTCCTTATACTATTTTTGCAACTTTTCTGTAAGCCTAAAATTACTTCAAAATAAAAACTTTAAAGTGAGGCTGAGCCATCGATATGTATTTACTTGGATGCTGATTTTAATTCCATTTTTCTTTCAAGAGAGATTTTTGAAATGTCCAAAATAGCATTGACTTTTACTGGTCAAAGATACTTCCTTTTTAACTTCAGTAATGTAAGAGGATCCTTAAGTAAAATGTTACTTTCCTTGAGTCTCAGGATGACAGGTGGTGTCTATGTATTCTTTCCAGTGCAGGCAGACTCTCTGATCAGGCTCATAAATGGTTCTAAAACTTGCATAAACCAGAAACCCTTGGGATTATGTTGCTAGGAGTCTTCTGCTCCTGTTAAGTTTTCCCTGTGCAAACAGGGATGAGGTAAATACTCAGTCAAAAGTAATCAAATTTTAAATTGATGGAAACTGCTGTGACTAGTGATAGTCGCACAGAATATACTGATAACTCAGGACAAAGTTAACTCAGGACCTACAAGGATATATTCACATCTATACAACTGGTTTCACTTGCCAAAATATTATTATTATGCTTATGATCATATGCAATATTTGAAGACAGTATGGCGCTGTTTTCTATTTTTCCTAGCTCAGTTCCCATCTTCTAGGAATGTATATAGGTTGACATGGCTGTCCTGTGACTATGCCAGCTGCTAAGGCCCCTGCCAGGAAATTTTTGTTAAAAAACTACACAAGGTGGTAAGTAGGGTGGGCAGATGTGATGGATGTTGACCTTTCATAATTAGATAATGACAGCATTTATATCCTTCCTGGATAACAAGTGGCAGATATCACACTGCTTCCAGTATGGAAGAAGATAATATTGGTTATGCAAACAATCACAGATTTTGGGTTGGTATTTTCAGTGACGATCTTTTGTTAAAGTCAAGGGATAGTCACTAAAAATACTAACCTAGATTAACTGTGAACTATAATATCAAGAATTTGGCACAGAATGGGTTAAATAATACTTTCTGAAATCAATTGTGCCAAGCAGACTAAGCAACTGAGTTATAAGAAAAACAGCTACATATCAACATGAAATGAGACTCTTTTATGTAGCTGGAAATTAATCTATGGGCTATGATGTCTAGATCTCTAACTGAAAATGGTGCAAGCTTCATCACTAAATACTCAATAGTCATAGAGTGATAGGCCCAGCACTTCAGCACAATTAGCCATCAAGCTTAACCTCCTTATTTTCCTAACATTCCCTCATTATGAGATGAGTACAGGATATTGTTAACCACTATGCTTATTATGCGGAGAAGGCAATGGCACCCCACTCCAGTACTCTTGCCTGGAAAATCCCAAGGATGGAGGGGCCTGGTAGGCTGCAGTCCATGGGGTCACGAAGAGTCAGACACGACTGAGTGACTTCACTTTCACTTTTCACTTTCATGCATTGGAGAAGGAAATGGCAACCCACTCCAGTGTTCTTGCCTGGAGAATCCCAGGGACGGGGGAGCCTGGTAGGCTGCTGTCTCTGGGGTCGCACAGAGTCTGACACGACTGAAGCGACTTACCAGCAGCAGCAGCATGCCTATTATGAAGGCAAAGAACCATCATCATCTGGTAGAGTACTTAGTGCTAATGGAATCCTTATAAAAACCAAAAACCAAAATCAGTCACCCAAAACTCATCAAGTGTTTGCTTCAGTTATTTAACCACTCATGGAAGAAGAAACAGTACACAGATACATTTCAAAAGTGTTTCAATCACAGAAACTCAAAGTGGGTAGTGAATGCTGCAGTAACCATCGACGTATGTTATTTGTATACTGTAGATATGGTAGTAGTACAACCCACCAGGGCTTCCCTGGTGGCTCAGAGGTTAAAGCGTCTGCCTGGAATGCAGGAGATCAGGGTTCGATCCCTGGGTTGGGAAGATCCCCTGGAGAAGGAAATGGCAACCCACTCCAGTACTCTTGCCTAGAGAATCCCATGGAGGGAGGAGCCTGGTAGGCTATAGCCCATGGGGTTGCAAAGGGTTGGACACGACTGAGCGACTTCACGACGACAACCCACTCAGGTCAACCGTTTTCATGCACAGTTTTCATGCATACCAGCATATGGGTTTTGTTATATCATGGATAAGGAATAATACAACAGGACCACAAAGCTTTTGTGCAGATATGGAACTGTGATGCATGTGCTATCTAAATGGCAAATTAATTTTTTAAAGGCATTGTATATTTGAAATTCTAAGATTTTCATTAAAATTTGAGAATGTAAGGATTATGCTAATCGTCTTTATCCTGTGTGACTGGTCATCAAGATGTTAACATATCAAAAATTATTTTAAAAACACTGGATACAGTGAGTAAACAGTGTATTTAAATAATTAAGTGGCTTATTAGTATTCATTGGCCACTATCTATGTAGTTTTTGAACTGAACGGTTTCCAAGCTTTAAAGTGGTAGTGCAGTATTGCATTTTGTTAACAATCATGTTCCATATTACTTTTCTTCACAATGTTTCCATTATGGCATTCTTTTGCCTTTAAATGGGAAAATCGATGTGAACTATATCAATGATTAGTAAGATCACACATCTCTTTCTGCCAGATGCCTGAAAAGATAGAATTTACAAAGTCTGCAAGGAACTCTATTTGTAACAGCAATCCATAAAGACAGTGATACTTTGCTTGAGGATACGAGCATATCCCTTTGAAACATGAATGTGTAGTTTTAAATAATAGAGGCTTAACTAAATAACTGTTTTGAAGAACTCCTAAAACAACAGTTAACAGTAAGAAGGTAACTTTTCACTTAATTCACTTTTTTGGCGGGGAGAAGGGATGCCACTTGGCTAGTGGGATCTTCCCTGACCAGGGACTGAATCTGGGGCCATGACATGAAAGCACCAGGTCCCAGCCACTGGACTGCCAGGGAAGTCCTTAATTCATTTTTATAGTGATACATGGTTTTTCATTTATGTCATCTTATTGGAATCTCAGCAATAATCATGGAAGTTAGGGAGAGAATTATCCATGCATTAGAAATGAAGCAACTCAAGCTTTGTCAGAAACAGTAGTGGGGCTGGAACTTCTGAAACAAGATACGTGAAGTGCCTAGTGCAGTGGTGGACCCTCTATATGGACTGGCTAAAAGACGTTTCCTTCCTCCCTACCCCCAAAATAGTCTTGTGCTCTTTTCTATTCAAGGCACTGCCCAGTCCTTGATTTAAATAATACACAAACAATTTAAATAATACATAAAATAATTATAGATGAAACTTGAATGAAAATGAAATGAAGAAAACAGAATAAGCCCTTTAGTCAGAATATCTGCTACAAAAAAGAGCAATTCAGACATTTTTAAGGTTAGGAGTTGCCATTATCTTTAAACTAGTGCTCATTCTTGAACTGGAATAGTTTGAAACAAAAACTAGTAACAAAAACATAAGCAAAAGTAACTACTTAAATAGGATATCATGATAAAATGTTTTCTGAATAAGTGATCATATAAAAGAATACATCTCTATTAGCCAATGCAGCCATAAATAAAAATGTTAATGAGATAAAATTGGTCTTGGAGTAAAACAGTATTAAGAAATTGAAAAGGTTCTTATTAATATTAAGCTTAATTCATTTTAACATATTTTGAAAAAAAAATCTCAAAAACATCACAGCAAATCTTATTAGTTAAACCAGGAATCTATTACCATTTTTAACTCCTATGCTTTAATTTGTACATAAAAATGTTAATGAGATAAAATTGGTCTTGAAGTAAAACAGTATTAAGAAATTGAAAAGGTTCTTATTAATATTAAGCTTAATTCATTTTAACATATTTTGAAAAAAAATCTCAAATGCATCATAGCAAATCTTATTAGTTAAACCAGGAATCTATTATCATTTTTAACTCCTATACTTTAATTTGTACATGTTTACCTCAAACTACCGCACAATTGCACTCATCTCACACGCTAGTAAAGTAATGCTCAAAATTCTCCAAGCCAGGCTTCAGCAACATGTGAACCATGAACTCCCAGATGTTCAAGCAGGTTTTAGAAAAGGCAGAGGAACCAGAGATCAAATTGCCAACATTCGCTGGATCATGGAGAAAGCAAGAGAGTTCCAGAAAAACATCTATTTCTGCTTCATTGACTATGCCAAAGCCTGTGACTGTGTGGATCACAATAAACTGTGGAAAATTCTGAAAGAGATGGGAATACCAGACCACCTGACCTGCCTCTTGAGAAACCTGTATGCAGGTCAGGAAGCAACAGTCAGAACTGGACATGGAACAAGAGAC
The DNA here is from genome assembly GCF_049115385.1 of Moschus berezovskii. Classification (NCBI taxonomy): domain Eukaryota; kingdom Metazoa; phylum Chordata; class Mammalia; order Artiodactyla; family Moschidae; genus Moschus; species Moschus berezovskii. Next base: position 125,224,320 of record NC_142488.1, on the reverse strand, counting down.
TGGTTCCAAATAGGAAAGGAGTATGTCAAGGCTGTATATTGTCACCTTGCTTATTTAACTTATATGCAGAGTACATCATGAGGAACGCTGGGCTGGAAGAAGCACAAGCTGGAATCAAGACTGCTGGGAGAAATATCAATAACCTCAGATATGCAGATGACACTACCCTTATGGCAGAAAGTGAAGAGGAACTAAAAAGCCTCTTGATAAAAGTGAAAGAGGAGAGTGAAAAGGTTGGCTTGAAGCTCAACATTCAGAAAACGAAGATCATGGCATCTGGTCCCATCACTTCATGGGAAATAGATGGAAAAACAGTGGAAACAGTGTCAGACTTTATTTTTGGGGGCTCCAAAATCACTGCAGATGCTGATTGCAGCCATGAAATTAAAAGATGCTTACTCCTTGGAAGGAAAGTTAAGACCAACCTTGATAGTATATTAAAAAGCAGAGACATTACTTTGCCAACCAAGGTCCGTCTAGTCAAGGCTATGGTTTTTCCCGTGGTCATGTATGGATGTGAGAGTTAGACTGTGAAGAAAGCTGATCGCCGAAGAAGTGATGCTTTTGGACTGTGGTGTTGGAGAAGACTCTTGAGAGTCCCTTGGACTGCAAGGAGATCCAACCAGTCCATTCTAAAGGAGATCAATCCTGGATGTTCATTGGAAGGTCTGATGCTAAAGCTGAAACTGCAATACTTTGGCCACCTCATGCGACCAGTTGACTCACTGGAAAAGACTCTGATGCTGGGAAAGGTTGGGGGTGGGAGGAGAAGGGGACGACCAAGAATGAGATGGCTGGATGGCATCACCGACTCTGTGGACATGAGTTTGGGTGAACTCCGGGAGTTGGTGATGAACAGGGAGGCCTGGTGTGCTGTGATTCATGGGGTCGCAGAGAGTAGGACACGACTGAGCGACTGAACTGAACCCTTAATTTAAGAATAACCATGAATAAAACGTGGAAATCAGTATATTTTTTGTTCTGCAATCATATATGCTCTATTCTATATAATATCTCAGCCTCCCTCATATTTTGTTTGTACTCTACTACATAATATTCATGTTTGATAACCTTGGCAGTAAAACTTTCCTTATAAAATGTGCTCACAAATCTGAAACTGGTCAATCAGCTGTTTAGAAAGAAATGATATAAACCTAGTATTATAGCAATAAGTTCAAAGTAAAGGTTCAAAATAGACTTTAACTAAGAAAATTCAAAATGCCATCATTTCCCTCCTGGATGATGAGATTTTCACATTTTACTCTTTCCATCTGACTTCATTTACCCTCTGATTGGTCCCTGCCAAATATCTTTTGGTAACACAGATAATAAGCTATATTTCAGTAAAGACTTCTAAGTTAACCTGAGGATTATGATCACTGCATTAAAAATCTAAATAATAAACACAGAAGTAAAGTAAAGCAAGGCTACAGTTTCTCCTACAAAAACTGTTGAACGTTTTTCTGTATCTATCTTGGTCAGTGAGCTTTGACGGGTGTGCTTTAATCTGGCTTAGTTCTACAAAGTCTCCATCCTGCCTTAAAAAACAAACATCACTTTCATACTAACTTGACTAATTTCAAAGTACAACATATTTCAAAAAGCCAAGAAATCAACAAGTGTCGATTTTAAATGATGTGCATTTAGATGAGACTCACCTTTAGAGAATCAAAACAAGCCACCACACGACCATTTTCCACATGGCAAACTCTTGGCGGATGGGCAAACTTGCAATCTGCATCAGCTCGAGAGCAGGTTCCTCTCTGAAATTCTCTACACACTTCCAAAGTCAGCCACTTGGCATCACGAACCAGGGCAATACTGACAGCCGTCATATTGAAAGCAAACTTAAAATCAAGTACACCCTCTCTAGAGCACTATTAGTGCTGCTGTTGAAAGGTTAAAAATAAACTCCAGCTAAATGTGAAGAGCTAACAGGTTGCTTTGGTGAAATGCTTCTTTGTTAGCACTTAGGGTTGAATTTAAGTCAAATTCGGTCTGAGTGGTCAAACAAAAAGCCCACCGTAAAATAAAAATTGTATCAGAATAACTAAAAATCAAATTAGAGACCAACTCCTAAGAAGGCAACTGTCAACGTTAAGATATTGAGTGTTTTGTTTTTCCTCTGCCAAAGTTACTTCAAATAACTGGCAGAATTTCAAAAGGATTCTGTGCTCTCCAGTTGATGTTTTCAATTATTCTTACAAAAGAGCATATGCTGCTGGCTGCCCGTCAATTTGTGGAATGGTCTCAGATCAAGGGGAGAAAGGTTTTCTCCCTATCTCTTGGATTTAAAGATTAAGATTGGTAGGATGTTACAACTGCAAAATTTTTCTTTTGGTTGCAAAATCAGGAGGAGAGAAAATGACTATGAAAATTGAGAAAATTTGGGGGGGGGTGCAGGGTGGAGAGAGGTGGCAGTGATGGTGGTAGGGAGAGGGGTTTAGAAAGAGACAGCTCTGAGGTGGAATCCAAGCTGCAGCGTTTTCAGAAAAGGCACTTTCCAGAAACCTGCAAAAATAAAATAAATTAAAATTAGCTAATATAACACAATGCTTTTGTTTATAGATTTGGAAAAGCAGTAACATAACCTCTTTAAAACAAGAAGCATTTAGACACTGGGGCTTCCCCAGTCACTCAGCAGTAAAGAAACTGCCTGCAATGGAGGAGCCACAGGAGACGCAGGTTCAATCCTTGGGTCAGGAAGATCCCCCGGAGGAAGAAATGGTAACCCACTCCAGTATTACTGTCTGGAGAATCCCATGGACAGAAGAGCCTGATGGGCTATAGTCCATAGGGTTGCAAAGAGTAAGACATGACTGAACAACTAAGCACACACGCATTCATCTACATACTGATGGGGCAGCACAGCAGAGTCAGCCATTATCAGTAAAAAGGCCATTTTCCAGGGTAGAATTCTACACAGTAAAAGCAAGCCACCTCTTTGACTTACTGTTGAAATATAAGACATGGCAACAGCCCAATTAAAAAGAAAAAAGACTGTTGCATTTTGATCTGTTTGGGGGCAGAAATTCATTTGGGGTTCCACTGCACAGAAAACGCCAGACCCTGACGTGACATCCCTTTATGCAGTCATGATCCACCTGTGTGTCTCCAGCTTTTAGAGGCTACCAAAAGCCTACCATTAAAATGGCTTTACTATGGTCTGGTTGAAGGCTTGTTCTGCTCTCAGAATCCAGAAAACAGAAAGAGGACACTGTGTACTTGAAATGTAATAGTTCATGATCACATAAAACAGTCATGACATAACTAGCCAGAGACCCACTGCAAATGAGGTAGGGGAAAGACTGTGAAATGTAAAATGTGCTTCAGTTCAAGAAAGAAACCCTTGAAATGATGCTGGATTTATTTTTTTCTGTGTGTGCTCTATTAGTTCTCAGTCTTTATGAAGGGATATTGAGAAACTCAGAAGGAAGTTTCAGCATGGACAAATAAGTGAGACAGAACGCGCTGTTCATACACTGGTCATACATTAAATACTGTGCAGTTTTAGGGTTTGCACTTCAACCCACTGTCAACCAGCAACAATTTCCAGGAACTAAGCTGAGAAGATAAATGTTAATTTACCAGCATTCTGCCATGAACACGTACCAAAATTAACTGGGATCTTCTAAAGCCAAAGTAAGCTCTGAGTATCAGACAAATCAACTAATTAATTGTTAACCCATCAAAAAAGCAGTATTAAAGTTCTTGAAAACATTTCATTTACTTTTTTAAACAGTTTCTTCAGTAATTTTACAGAATCTGAATTTTTGGTTTATCTTTTCTACATTCACGTGATTTTTCAGATACCATTAGGAAATTAAATATACGGAAAATCCAAGCTTATCCATTTAAGGGCAAAACGTGTTTCTCTAAGTCATTCTTCATGGAAATATTTCCAAAATGTATTATATGTAGCTTTGCCTTCTTAAAAAGTACTGAGCATAATTTGACCTCTGGTTGAAGACTTGGGGTTATAAATGTCCTGGGAAGTATTATAGTTCTCTTTCAATAGCAGATTGTTAATTGTCACTTCTACTGTAACTTCCCTTCTTGCCACAGAATCTGCCATGGTGAACTGTCCAGCTCCTTTCTGGACTACATAATCGTGAATGTTAAATAAGAGTTAGTTATTCACTGTATGAGAGGTCTGGGGACAAAGTACCAGGCTTTCATGCAGAAGGTGTGTGGTGTGTGACTACTCTTACAGATTTGGAAACCCTTTTGCAATATGTTCCATGCAATATGCTCTGGAGGGTTAAGGTTGTCAGGTGAATTACCTCTAGAAAAACATTTAAAGTATATTCTTTAATTTAAACAGCCAGATTGGGAAATACAAATGAAAACCACAAAGTGATACCACTTCATATCCATTGGGATAGCTACAATAAAAAAGAGACAAAAATCGGAGAAACTGGGGCTGTTGAACATTGGTGGTGGGAATGTAAAATAGTGCAGCTACTGTGGCAAACAGTCTGACGGTTCCTCAAAATGTTAAACAGTTACCATATGACAGAGCACTTCTATGCCTAGGTATAGACACAAAAGAACTGAAAGCAGGGTCTTTAAGACATATTTGTACACTCATGTTCATAGCAGCACTATTCATAGTAGCCAAGAGGTGGATCCATTCCAAATGTCCATCAGGAGATGGGTGGATATACAAAATGTGATATATTCACACAATGAAATATTATTCTATCCTAAAAAGGAATGAAGTATTGACACCTGCCACAACATGAATGAACCTTGAAAAAATGATGCTAAGTGGAAGAAGCCAGTCATGATGGCCACATGCTGTATGGTTCCATTTATATTAAATCCTGAGTCAGAAAGCAAATTAATGGTTGCAAGAGCCTGGAGAAGAGAAGAGAGTGGAGTGACTACTGAATGTGTATAGGGTGTCCTTTGAGGGCGATGAAAATATTCTGGAATTAGATAGTGGTGATGGCTGCACAATTTTCAAATATACTAAAAGTCCATTCACTAAACTGAATACTTTAAATGAGTGAACTGGATAGTATGTGAATTATATATTGAAAAAGCTATTTATTAAGTCTGAAGAGACACGACAACAACAACAAAAAAGTCTCACAGGTGATAGAATTGGCTACCCCAATCTTTTCTTTCTTAGATTCTTCTTAGACACAAATTCTTCTAAGTAGTATTCCTAAGTTGAACTTCAAGAGTAAATTCATTTCCACATTGTATTATACAAAGTACTTCTAAAAGAGTATGTTCTGTGAGTTTCTAAATTTATATTTAAAGAAGTAGTCAAATTTAGTCCTATAACTAAATGAAACAATAATAAATAATAAATTTGAACTTTAAACTTTGACAAAGGAAAAATACAAACAGTAATTGAACTCTGGCCATGTATTTTATATAAGACAGAGGGACTGGGAGAACGAATTTTCTTCATTTTTAAAATTGGCCTGTAACCTCTGATGGGCCCCTAGCCAGTTCCTCAAAACATTTCCAGCCAGAACTTGTCTGCATGTCTTCCTTCAGACTGGAACTATTTTTGGAGCTGGCACAGAACCAGCTAGGTGCAACAACTAAAAAGAGCTGTAGTGACAGTGCAGAGACGTTCCCTCATGCAGCTTTGCTCATCTGTGTATAAAAGCCAGGGGTGACAGGGTCCATTTTAAAAATCAACTTTGTTTGGGAGACAACACAACTTTATCTTCACTACTTTAGACTTGAGTAATAGGAATGCAATTTTGCTTTTCATGATTCTAAGGAAGAATTTTAAAAGTTACCATTTCTTAGTACATTTGTACTTGTATTTGCAGCTCACAAGTGTTTTTCTCATTGATCTTTGGAGCCCTAAAAAACTACTCTACAGCATAGAAGATAACCCAAAAAAGATCAGTGAAAGAAATTAAGTTCAAGGAGGTTAAATTATTTATCTGAAGTTACAAAGCCTTTAGTGGCAGAAGCACAGCTCCTGGCAAGAGTCTCTGACTCTAAATCTCATGCTTAGATCCTGGTAGAGAAATGTAGCAGTTTCCTATCTCTTATCTCTCTTCAGCTCAGCTCAGCTCAGTCGCTCAGTCGTGTCCGACTCTCTGCGACCCCATGTATCACAGCACGCCAGGCCTCCCTGTCCATCACCAACTCCCGGAGTTCACTCAAACTCATGTCCACAGAGTCGGTGATGCCATCCAGCCATCTCATTCTCTGTCGTCCCCTTCTCCTCCCACCCCCAACCTTTCCCAGCATCAGAGTCTTTTCCAGTGAGTCAACTCATCGCATGAGGTGGCCAAAGTATTGCAGTTTCAGCTTTAGCATCAGTCCTTCCAATGAACACGCAGGATCGATCTCCTTTAGAATGGACTGGTTGGATCTCCTTGCAGTCCAAGGGACTCTCAAGAGTCTTTTCCAGCACCACAGTTCAAAAGCATCAATTCTTCAGCGATCAGCTTTCTTCACAGTCCAACTCTCACATCCATGACCACGGGAAAAACCATAGCCTTGACTAGACAGACCTTTGTTGGCAAAGTAATATCTCTGCTTTTTAATATGCTATCGAGGTTGGTCTTAACTTTCCTTCCAAGGAGTAAGCGTCTTTTAATTTCATGGCTGCAATCAGCATCTGCAGTGATTTTGGAGCCCCCAAAAATAAAGTCTGACACTGTTTTCACTGTTTTTCCATCCATTTCCCATGAAGTGATGGGACTAGATGCCATGATCTTCGTTTTCTGAATGTTGAGCTTCAAGCCAAACTTTTCACTCTCCTCTTTCACTTTTATCAAGAGTCTTTTTAGTTCCTCTTCACTTTCTGCTATAACGGTGGTGTCATCTGCATATCTGAGGTTATTGTATCTCTCTTAGGAATCTTAAACAAGGAAAATCAAGCATTTCCGTGTAGTACTTATGATTCCTTCTCAAAGTTATGTCCACACATATTGTAGTGCCATCTTCATAATATCTCCAAGTTGTGCTATACTATGTCTACTATATGCCAAGCACTGTTCTAGATGTGGAACAAGACAGATAAGGTCCCTGCTGTCGTGGAACTTCCTATGCTCATTTAAATAGAGAAGAAACCAAAGGCCTAGTGAAGTAGAATGATTATGAGAGTTTACGAAGGGCTGGAAGCAGACTCTAGGTATTCTAACACAGGCCTCCAATTCACCCATGAATGGTACACCAAGCACTGTAACTTAACGACACTCTTAAACATACACTCAAACATTATTGAATAGAAACAAGTCACTAAAAGCAGTATCCCAGAAATTACCAAGTTTTACTGCCTTCCAGATTCCTCTTGAAGACAGTACTACTGTTCCCATTTTATAGATGGGGAAACAGAGGTGGGGAAGGGTTGAGTTTTGCACAACTTCATGTAGCTACCATTAAGACATGGTTCAAACCCAAGAGTCTGAGACCAGAGCCCACCTTCTTAATCATGTGACAATATTGTTTCTCTCTTATGGTATGGATCACACTTTTATTATAGGCTCTTAACTCTTCTCCCTTATTAGATTGTAAATTCCATAAAAACAGACAATGTCTTAATTAGTTTTTCTCATTTCAAGTTAGAGCATTTAAGCATTTCTTGAGATTCTTACTGTGAAAGGTCAAAGATTAAATGGTAACTAACCCTTTCAAGCAAGGAGTTTTGTCAGTTGAGCATCTTCTAGGCTGACTGAGCTTTGGCCACCTCTTGTCAGTTTCATATCTATCAGACACATAAAGTCAAGTATTATCTCATAATTCTAGCTTTCAAATTGAAGTATTAATATCTGAAATCCTTGATATATATGGCACTCAGTTTCCATAAGGAATGATCTATTACCGCTCTTTTAACAGCAACAAGATCTTGGATTTTTTTTTAATGTCATGATTATTTTGATAGGGATTGCATTAAATCTGTAGATTTCTTTGGGTAGCATGGCCAATTTTTCCAATACAAGAGCATGGGATAGCTTTCTATTTCTTTAAATCATCTTCAATTCCCTTTATCAATGTTTTATAGTTCTCAGAATATAAGTCTTTTATTTCCTTGGTCAGGTTTATTCCTAAGTATTTTTTCATGTGATTTTTAAAGGTTTTTTTTTTTTTTTTTTTTTTACAGAACTGGAACAAATAATCCTAAAATTAATATAGAGCCATAAAAGACCCAAAATTGCCAAAGAAAAAGAAAAAAGCTGGAGGTATCATGCTCCCTGACTTTAGGCTATACTATAAAGCTACAGTAATCAAAATAGTGTGGTACTAACACAGAATCAGACACATGTATCAATGGAACAGAATAGAGAGCAAGAAAATAAACTGACACACCTATAGTCAATTAATTTTCAACAAAGGAGGCAAGAAGATACCACGGAAAAGACAGTTTCATTGCAGCACTATTTACAATAGCCAAGATAAGAAAAAAGTCCAAATGCCCATCAACAGATGACTGGATAAAGAAAATGTGGTGTGTATATATGTGTATGTGTGTATGTGTGTGCGTGCTTAGTCACTTAGCCACGTCAGACTCTTTGCAACCCCATGGACTGTAGGCTGCCAGGCTGCTCCGTCCAAGGGGATTCTCCAGGCAAGAATACTGGAGTGGGTTGCCAGAACCTCCTCCAGGGGATCTTCCCAACCCAGGGATCGAACCCAGGTCTCCTACATTGCAGGTGGGTTCTTGACCATCTGAGCCACCAGGGAAGCCTATGTGTGTGTGTGTATATTACACACACACACATACATATATACACACAAATAATGGCATACTACTGAGCCATAAAAATGAAATACTGCCATTTTCAGCAACATGGATGGACCTAGAGACTAGGATTAGCAGATACAAACTACTATGTGTAAACAGATAAACAACAAGGTCCTACTTGTTGTTTCCTATAGCATATGGAATCATATTCAATATCTTATAATAAGCTATAATGGAAAAGAATATGAAAAAATATATATATTACATATATTTCAGGGTTCACACATTTTCTCATGGAATTTTTCTTGATGGTAAAACAAAATAAATAAATATTTTCAACTGATACAATGGAAATAGGACCTTGCTCCAGAGTGGCTTGCAAGGTCACTGACAGCAGCTACTTTTGCCCTCACTTTTTGCTACATTTTCCTCATCTCCTCCTTTCTTTTGCCTTCTCTTCACAAGTCAGCACATAACACAGAATCATTGCCAATGCCTGGTCCAGAAGATCACAAAGATGTTCTCTGGCAGCTAAAGCAATATTTCAAGAGGCATTTCTTTAAATGCATTTATCAACCTCCTGAATAAACAATGAAAACAATGTTTTCTTTCTTTCCATTTTAAGCTTTCCTTACATCTGTATTACCTCGGAATTCCTTGTGGCCATTTATTTTGGCTCTACAAATATATGACATGCCTGCCACACACTGCTTGAATTGGCAGGCTGACAAAGTTTAAAAGCTTTCAAGTTTTCGAATTTGCTTCAAGTTCTATTTCCCTCACGTGTTTTGCTTAGTGGTCCACCAATCTGTGTTCTTTAAGCATATGAGTGGTCCTCAGATTGACAGATGGAAACCATGATTTCACAAACATCTGATGGAAAACTGAGTTTTCTATCTGAACAAAAAATAAGTCTCTGAAAATAAGGATATTTCACCTATGTGCAGAACTTTTTCATTAAGCTTTTTTTTTTAAAAAAAATTAAGCTTCATTGAATTTTTTTCACAATATTCCCAGGGCAATAACTTTATCTTTTACAAAAATCAGGTAAGTCAAATTATTCTATTTCATAACACAATTAAAAGACCCACCTCAGTTCATACACTGGTCATAAAAGGGAAAAAAAAACAGGTACTACAGTGTCTCTTTCAAACATAACTCTGGCAACATATAGATTGGTTTTTTTGGTCAGAGGAGTTCATCTTTTTTTTTTTTTTTTCTTAAAAAAAAAAGATATATCTCTTTAAAAATAATATATAAAATCATGAGAATTTGCTAATAAATGCCATGTAAATATTTAAAATTAATTCAGTTTAACATAAAAACAACCTAAAACTGGATTTTAAACACAGTTGTTATTTAAAAGCACTGGTTAATTGCTTATGTCCGTGGGACAGAAATCCCAGAGCCACTAAAAGATAACCAAAAATCTGAATTTAAAATTGAAGACAACAGAAACTTAATATATTTGGCAATTTAAATCCTATAATGTTCAAGCATTTGAGATGAAAGAAATACAAAATGTTACAAGACTGATCGTATTTAATATGTGCAGGGTGATTTTGCTGAAGATTCATTCAACAAATATTTATTGGGCATCCAATTGACCTAGGCACCGATCCAGGTGCTGGGGATGCAAAGGTGAACAAGATTAAATCCTGGTCCTGAGAATTGTACATTAATTGGTTGGCCATGAATGCGGATGGGAGGGTGGCGAAAATAAACAAAAATCGTACCATCATTCATTTTATCTCTTTAAAAAATACCTATTATGATTCCCTAAAGTTCAAACAAATGAGGTCTTTAAAAACGTTCATGTGGAATAATAAATGTTGGTGAAGATGTGGAGAAAAGGGAACCCTTGTACATTGTCAGTGGAAATGTAAATTGGTGTGGCCACTGTGGAGAACAGTATGGAGGTTCCTCAAACTAAAAATACAACTGCCATGTGATCCAGCAAATCCTGGGTATATATCCCAAGAAACTGAAAACACTAGTTTGAAAATGTACATGCACCCTCAATGCTCAAAGGAGCATTATTTACAACAGTTAAGATATGAAAACAACCTAAGTGTCCAGACAGATGAATGTATAAAGAAAATGTGGAACACATATACAATGAAAAACAACTCAGCCATAAAAAGGAATGAAATGTTACCATTTGCAACAACATGGATGGACTTAGAGGGTATTAAGCTTAGTGAAATGAGTTAGAGAAATACTGTATGTTATCACTTGTATATGGAATAAAAACATTAAATCAGTGTATGTATCAAAAAAGCAGACTCACACAGAACAAATGAGTGGTTTCCAGTGGGGATAGGGAAGGGGAGGGAGCAATTTCGGGGTAGGGGGTTAAGAGCTACAAACTATTATGCATAAAATGAGCTACAGGAATATATTGTAGAGAACAGGGAATATAGGCAATATTCTATAATAGCTATAAACAGAGTACAATCTTTCAAAAATTGTGAATCACTATGTTGTATACCTGAAACTTTTATATTAATAATATCATAAATCAACTATATCTCAATAAATAAATTTTAAAAACATTCATGTGGGAAAATATCAGTTAATCAACAAACATTCATTAAGTCCACCAACTTTAGGCACAGACTTATGTCACACGCATCGGGGGAACCAGATGAATTTAAAACACTGCCTGTACTCAACAAACCTCTATTGAGTTTGGGAGATATGAACAACATGATATGAAATAAAAGCAAACAATGTAGGCAACTGGGGCTTTCCTGGTGGCTCAGTGGTAGAGAATACACCTGCCAAGCAGGAGACACAGGAAACACTGGGTCAATCTCTGGGTGGGAATGATCCCCTGGAGAAGGGAATGGCAAACCACTACAGTATTCTTGCCTGGGAAATTCCATGGACAAAGGAGCCTGGTGGGCTATATGGTTCTTGGAGTCACACAGAGTCGGACACAACTTAGCGACTAAACCTCAGCAGCAGTAATGTACACAAAATTCAACAGCAAAATTCAATGACATTAACAACAAATGGGATGAGAGTTCTGAGAAGAGGACATCACTCAGGCCTGAAGTTGTCAAGGGAGTTTTCTAAGAAGGGAAAGTGGAACTGGACCTTAAAGAATGAGAAGGACCTAGGTGAGGGTAGAACCTAGGTGAGGGTAGAGAGTCAGAGAGACTTCCTGGAAAGAGGAACAGCACAGATAAGGATGAGAAGATTTTGTAGGATGGTGAGCAGACGTGGGCTAGCTAGGATAGCAGGTTCATACTGTGGTAGAGAAAATTATGTGTAGGTAGTTTCTGAAGATTCTTAAAAATGGCTCCAGCAGTGTGTGCTTACTATAGAAATAGGAGCCTGTCTCAAAGATTTTAAGCAGAGTAGAAACTTAATGGAAATAAACACAGTATGGTTAACGATGATCCACCCTTGAAAAATTGTTTTATTTAAGGAGCCCACAACACTATCAGAGCAAAGTTTACACATCTGACACACTCTCTAGTTCACAGGCTTTGGGAGGATAGGACAGGCAATGATTCAAGTCAGGCTGGCATGAAAAGTAGATAAAGAAACAAATGGAAAGTACAGCTTCCTGCTTTCATTTTAATTACACATTTATCAACGACCCCCATCATTAAGGTCACATAACTATTCCAATTTTATAAAGTAGCTCAAATGCTTTTCAATCTCAATCTTTTAAATTCCTTTTAAAAACATAGTTGAAATTTCAACAAGGACTTTTTTTTCAGATTTTGTTACAGAACAAGCTCATGCCAGGAATTAAATTTAGATAGCAATTTTTTGGCTGTCATGCCATCCTGTAAATTCTTGCTACAGGACTTTAACCAGCACCTCAGTGACTGGAAAATGTTCACACTCCTCCCAAAGTACATACTGAATTGAACTCAATTGAATTTTCATGGCCAATTTACTCACTGATAAGATTTGGTCGAACACTGACTATTCACCAACACACACACATGCACAAATTGCAAAACAATCATCAGAAGCTATCACAAAATGTTTAATTATCCTTTAAATTCTTACAAACAGCTCAAGGAACTCTTAGTCAAATTTGTGAGTCACATAAGAATGACTATTGTCAGAGAGGCATCTAAGTGATTTGATCATGTAAAGGAATTCATCACTATCTAGTAGGCATCCTTACCTGAATTCATCACTGGTATCGTGTCCAGTAAATTCAGACTCTCAATCTCAGTACAAACCCTCCAATCCTTATTAGGAGCACTTATAAGACTAGTGAAAGGATAGAGGAAAAAAGCTTTATGGCTAAAAAAGCTGGACGAGGACCAAACACACCCTGATTTCAAGGACCAAGGAATTTAATACATCAGTGCCCAAAGTTCTAGTAGACTTGAAGGGAGTTTTCTGGGAAAGTAAATTTCCTGAGCAAGAATACACAAGAGTTCTATCCTCTATCACTGAAGTTATTGTTGCTAGAGGCATGATTTCACATTATACACATGACTGTAATGTATATCTGTAAGTTAATTGCCTAGAGTTAATTGGAAAGCTGGCTACTTTAGTAAAAGAGTTATTCACCAAGAAAAAAAATGGGAGAGGACTCAAAATTAGAAATAAAAGAGTAGATATTAAAACTGATATCACAGACATACAAAGGGTTATAAGAGACTACTATGAGGAATTAAACACTAGCAAATTGGACAATCTAGAAATACTGGGTAAATTCCTAGAAACACACTACTCACTAAGTCCAAATCATGATGAAACAGAAAACCAGAACAGACCAATAACAAATAAGGTGATTGAATCAGTAATCAAAAACCTCCCAACAAACAAAAGTCTAGGACTGGATGACTTCACTGGTGAATTCTACCAAACATTCAAAGAAAAATTAATATCAATCCGTCTCAAACTCTTCCAAAAAACAGAAGAGAATGGTTCTTTCCCAAACTCATTTTACAAGGCCAGCATTACCTTGATATCAAAACCAGCCAAAACTGCCCCAAGAAAAGAAAATTACAGGTCAATATCCCTGATGCACATAGATACAAAAATCCTCAACAAAATATTAGCAAACTGAATTCAATAATACATTAAAAAGATCATATACCTTCATATAATATACAAATACCAAATCAGTATGCAATATATCTGAAACTAATATAATGTATATCAATTATACCTCAATAAAATTTTATTTTTTTTCAATTTTTATTTTTTTATTTATTTAAAAAATCCTGGTCAAGTGGGATTTATTCCAGGGATATAAGGTTTGTTTAACATCTACACAACATTAACAAAATGAAGGATAAAAATCATATGATAATCTCAACAAATGCAGAAAAATCATCTGACAAAATTCAGCACCCATTTATGATAAAAACTCTCAACAAAGGGTATAGAGGAACATAATAAAAGCCATATACAACAAGCCCACAGCTAATATCATACTCAATGATTAAAAACTTAAAGCTTTTCTGCTAATAGCAGGAACAAGATAAGTGACATTTTCAGACACATTTTATTCAATGTCATACTGAAAAGCCTATCCAGAGCAATTAGGCAAGAAAAAGAAACAAAAAGAAATCCAAGTTGAATGGGAAAAACTAACACGATTTGCAGATGATGTGATATTATATATAGAAAACTCTAAAAACTCCATTATAAAACTTTTAAAACTAGTAAGTGAATTCAAGCAAGTTGTAGGATACAAAATCAATACAAAAAAGCTTGCTGTGTTTCCATACACTAATAATGAACTACTGGAAAGAAAAAGTGAGGAAACAATCCTATTACAATTGCATCAAAAAGAAGAAAATACATAGGAATAAATTTAACCAAGGAGGTAAAAGACCTATATATTGAAAATTATAAGACATTATGAAAGAAATTTAAAAGACAGAAATAAATGAAAAGATATTCTGTGCACATGGATTGAAATTATTAATATTGTTAAAATGTCCATACCACCAAAGCAATATCCAGGTTCAATACAAGCTCCATCAAAATTCCAATGAGACTGTTTACAAAAATAGAGGATCAGTCCTAAAATTTGTATGGAACTATAAAAGACCCCAAAGAGCCAAAGCTATCTTGAGAAAGAACAAAGCTGGAGGCATCACTCCATGGTCTTTGATTTCAAACTATATTATAAAGCTATAGTAATTACAGTATTCCATAAAAACAGACACACAGGTCAATGGAAAAGAATAGAGAGCCCATCAATAAACCCACTCATACATGGTCAATTAATTTATAACAAAAGAAGCCAAGAACGCACAATGAGGAAAGGATAGTGTCTTCAATAAACAGTGTTGGGAGAATTGGATAGCCACATGCAAAAGAATGAAACTAAACCATTATCTTATACCACACACAAAGGTTCACTCAAAATGGATTAAAGATTTAAATTGAAGACCTGAAACCACTAAACTCCTGGAAGATAACATAGGTGGTAACTTCCAAAGATCTTGGCAATGATTTTTTGAATCTGACACTAAAAATAAAAGCAACAAAATAAAAAATAAGTGGGACCACACTGAAATAAAAAACTTCTGCACAGCAAAGGAAACCAACAACAGAATAAAAAGGCAACCTACTGAATAGGAGAAATATTTGAAAATCATATATCTGATAAAAAGCTAACATCCAAAATACATAAAGAACTCCTATAACTCACCAGCAAAAAAAAGCCAAGAAATCTGATTTTAGAATGTACAGAAGATCTGAATAGACATTTTTCCAAACAGGATATACAGGTGGCCAACTGATACATGAAAAGATGCTCTACATTGTTAATCATCAAAGAAACCACAATGAGCTATCACCTCATACCTGTTAGAAATTCTATTATCAAAAAGACTGGAAATAACAAATGTTGGTTTGGATGTGAAGAAAAAGGAATATTAGTGCACTCTTGGCAGGAATGTAAATTGGTACAGACACAATGGAAACCAGTATGGAGGTTCCTCAAAAAATTAAAAATAGAACTACCATATGATACAGCAATCCTACTTCTGGGTATTTATTTGAAGAAAACAAAAACACTAAATTGAAGATATATATGCACCTTCATGTTCAATGCAGCATTATTTACACTAGCCAAAGTATAGAAACAACCCAAGTGTACATGAATGGATAAAGAAACTGTGATATATATGTATATATGATGGAATATTATTCAGCCATAAAAACAAATGAAATCCTGCCATTTGTGACAACATGAATGGACCCTGAAGGCCTTATGCTAAGTGAAATAAGTCAGAGAAAGACAAATACCATATGATATCGTACATATGGGAAAAAATACATACAGACACATATATAAAGCCAAAGTTTTCATACAGAAAACAGATTGGTGGTTGCCAGGGGTGAGAGTGGCAGAAATGGATGAATATTTTTATCTGTTTGCTTAAATAAATGGAAATTTTTAAAAAGAATTAGAAGTGAAGAGTTTGGAGAACAGACAGGACAGAATCTTAAGTTCTCTATTTTCCAAACTTTATACTGTCCTGAGAATATCCTTAATGGCCTCTAAAATAAGAATTCGATTTCTCTCTTGATATTTCAGAGTGATTTACACTGGATTAGAAATTATGAGTGTTTATAGAAAAATTTAGAGAAAATGTAGAATAGGCTGTTCTTTTAACATCTTTTAACCAAATTTTGGACAAGTAGTAAATGGCTTTGCTAACACTAAAGAAAGATATGTAACTATAATACTATGATTGTACAGTTGTCTTCCTGGCCTAGGTAGAATAGTTCTCTTCTATCTTTCAAGGTCAATGTCAACAAGTCTCAAAGGAAAGATTACAAAACCCCAAAAGTTGAAAGGAATTGGAAAAAAGATTGCTTTAATTGTACCCTGAGAATGGAAAGCAACACCTAAACCCTGAAATATAATACTCATCTTCTATAAGAACAATTCTGAAATCTATCAACTTCAATTCTAGCTTGCCTCAATAAATGAGAAAATAACTTATGTTTCTACTTCTGTAACGTGTATAGTTTAAATCCAGATTTCAGATTATAAAAAGGAAGGCATAGAAAAATCAAGCCCACATCAAATATGAAAACAACCCCAAATAACTGTAAATGTGGTTACAGCAGAATTATCAAAGCCAGTAAGGAGCAAAGTAAACTACTGATTACTTCAGCCTTCCACAGAGGCCCAGAAAGGTTCATCTACTTGGACAAAATGCCTGAAATTGTTAGTTTACACATGAAGAGTGCAGAGTCTGATTTCATCATATCTGATATCTTATGGTCAGATGGGTGGGCAGATTCCAAACATTTAACCCAATTGTCCTGATTCATTTAGTTCTTTTCACTGACATCACATTTCCATGTTTGAGCTTAATTCCTGGCTATGGGTGAATTTCACACTTATGAAAACCAGAAGTGTGCTCTCTGAAGCTTTGAATACCTGGGAAAAGGTAGTCCCTTGGCACTAATATTGTAAGGACTTATTGACCCCAGGGGGCCTGTATCTTCCATTAATTTCAATGCAACTGCCTCAACACCCTGTTTCAGTTTCAGAGACCACCACCTTCTTTGCACACATGATTTTGTCTAAACTGCCTCTCTACTGTAGACAAACTTTAGACTCTACTTTTCTACTATGGTCTACCTGGTCTTCTTTAATTTCTATAACCTTTCTAGAATCAGACTGAGTTCACATGCTTATAACCATCTGAAACTCCTGGCCACAGCCTATTGCTAGCCAAAACATACAATTTGGCATATTCCTCCTGCTAACCCAAAGTTTGGTTTTGGTTTCTCTTTTCCTACTTCTGTCTATGAGTCATTTCTCCTTTTGTCTTCTGTGGTCAGAATAAATACACCATTAAAAATATTCTCTGTATCAATTTCAAATCAACTGAGACACTGGAAATTTTATTGAGTAAAAAATGCCAAGAGTGTCTTTAGGGTTCACAAAATAACCACTAAAACACAATGAGAAGGATAAATGTTTCTCTGAGCAGACTTTAAGATGTATTCTAGATGTTAACACTTATGGAGCTCTATTTTGTGCCAGACACTGTGTTAAGAGTTTTATATTCATTATCTCATTCAATCATCCCAATATTCTATGAAGTAGATAATATTAAGGAGCAATGTTAAAGTCTAATTTCAAAACAAAATCTGTCACAAATCTCAGTTCCAGACTTGTCACCAAATAGTGGTGCTGAGTTTTTCAGTATTTAAAGTTCTCAGATGTCACAGTAATAGAGTCACGGACTCTATTCTAAAAATCACCTGTTTCTCAATTTTCTTCCCAGCTTCCTGTAATTACAATATGAAAGCTCATTACTGCCTATCCATGGAAGCCAGAGGACCCTTAATTGCTTAAATTTTTTTGAATATATCTTTTCATGCATGTCCGGCAAATAAGTGAGAAAATGCTTGACACATTGGGTTTAAAATCACCCATTCAAATGAACATGTGGTCCAGAAATCTGGCATCCAGCTGGCAGAAAGAAGGGAAGCATAAAAGCCTTTGGGCATACTAAATCCCTCCCCCAATAATAAAATTCTGTATTAAAAAAATGGGTATCCGAATCAAAGTGAAAATTCTGAACCAAGATGGAGAAATTATGAATAATCTGTGAAGCTATAATACTACAGCAAAGTAGCCAGCACCTTTTAAATCTCCTCTCTCTGTTGATAATTTGTAAACTTGCTATATCAAAACCTGGAGTATGTAAATCAAAAGGAGAAGGCAAAATAAAAATGATTTTTCTACATGAAGATTTCAGGACATTATCTGAGTAAGAGCCTGAAAAGAAAGCAGGATTTGAAAATAAAACTTAAGGAAATGGTGAAATCAAACCAACAAGGAACTCTGTTCACTAAGGTAAGCACCAACATATATGGAAAATAAGAAACTATTAATAACTACAGATAAGAATCATTCAAAAATCAACTCAGTTTAAATGGCCAAGCAGAAAAGGAGGAGGAGGAAGAGAGGGAGTAATGGCTTAAACACTGAATTAAAGAGAGTATTTACATTTATACTCAGGTGAATGGAATCTCATTAAAACAAATAAAATTCTATACTGCAGTTAACATGTTATGTTCATCAATTTAAAATCATGTGAGCATATCTTATATGAATGATAAGGAAATTAGGTTAACATGATACCATCTGTATCACCAAGTACTGAATGACTAAAATGACTAAATTGAACTGTTATATAATTCAACATATCAATGAAGGAAATCAAAATGCCTCGATTCTATTTTAAATAACAGTACTTGCCAGCAATGCAGGAGACTGTGGTTCGATCCCTGGGTCAGGAAGATCCCCTAGAGAAGGAAATGGCAACCTACTCCAGTATTCTTCCCTGGATAGCTCCACAGACAGAGGAGCCTGGCAGGCTACAGTCCATGGGGGTTGCAAAGAGTCAGACATGACTGAGCAACTAACACATATATGTCACAAAAGATCATAAAGTTTCTCAGCATAATAGAAACTTTTTCAATTTACACTGACGTAAAACTGAGCTTAAATTCGCAGGGTCCAAATATGGATGATATCATCACTTGTAGTTGTTCCACTGAAATCATTCAAGCCTCAAGGAAGAAAACAATTTTCCAATAAGTAATAACCAAAACAATACACCTTGGGTTACTAGTTTTGTCAAAAGTCAAAAAAGATTCTTTCACCAAGGGATAAACACTTTAAGAATGCTGGAGTTGCAAGTAATCCTGAAAGATCAAGTCTAGCTTCAGGCAAGTAAATGAAGGACTCTAAGCCATTGAGGGTAGATGGCTCATGTTCAATTACTGAATACATATTGATTGTAGTTCACCATAATCTCTCTCATAAATACATTCTTCACACATTTATTATTTTTATTTATTTTTGGCTGTGCTGGTTCTTGGTTGCTGGGCATGGACTTTCTCTAGTTGCGGTGAGGGGGGCTACTCTTTGTTGCAGTATATGACCTTCTCATTGTGGTGACTTCTCTTGTTGCAGAGCACGGGCTCTAGGCACACGGGCCTCAGTAGTTATGGCATGTGGGCTTCTGTAGTTGAGGCTCAAGGGCTCTAGAACACAGACTCAGTAGTTGTGAAGCATGGGCTTAGTTGTTCCTCGGCTCTTGTGATCTTCCCAGACCAGGGATTGAACTTGTGTCCACTGCAGTGGTAGGGGGCTTCCCATCCATTGTGCCACCAGGGAAATCCCAAACATTTATTAAGGATTAACTTTGGTTATATATAACTAGATGTCAAGGGTATAAACATGGGTAAGTCACAGCTCCTCATGTTTGCATTTTATTTTCAAATTTAAACAAATTTGGAAAAGATAATCTTAATGGATAGATGACATGATTTTAGGAATTCAGATGTTACATATCTTTCATTTAAAAATAACTTATGACTTATGTTAAGGCCCACAAGGTTACTAACAGGACAAACTATAATATCCTGAGGAATTCACTCACTCCATGTGTGACCATGTTCCTCAGGCATCTTCCCACAAATATCCACGCGACTTTTCTACAGTTCAGCTCTGTGTCTGTCTCAAGGAAGACTTCCTAAGCCTTCATTGCTAGACTCTTCCAACTGATACTTGAATTCCTCACTCCCAGTCATTCTTGCACTCACTACAAGATAACTTCCATTTCCAACATTCTATTAAAATTGTTCTAGATTCTATAACTGCACTCAAGAATAAAAGAATAATGCTAACACTGCCAGAAATGTAAGTATGTTTAATGTTACCTCCCCTAGCACAGTACTTGGAGCAACTAGGTTCTCCCTAAATGCTAAGTTGAAAACTATATAAATAATAAAGGTGGCAGAATGCAAAACATAGTGCTCAGTTAAAAAAAAACTTTGAATTGTCCATTGTGTGCAAGAATGCATATATTTACAAAAATTATTTTTTCCCTTCATTTATCCTCGAAATATGTTTTAGGTACTATCTACAAGGCACTGGATAGGGTTCCTCTTCTTATGGACTTTTTTATGTTTCATTTAAAATTTTTTACTGGAGTGTAATCGCTTCACAATATTGTGTTAGTTTCTACTGTACAACAAAATGAATTGGCTATATGAATACAAATACCCCCTCCCTCTTAAACCTCCCTCCCCCCAATCTCACCCATCTAGGTTATCACAGCTCCCTCTCATGGACTTTAATACTCTAGCAAACTACAACTGTGATGCCACACACTTAATAAGCCTGTTTATAGAAAGAAGGGTACAACATGATTTTATTAATGTATATATTTTAAGGCAGGCAGAATAGAACTGTAGAATGTGCTTCCGTAGAAATGGAGAAATCTCACTTGTTTCTCAGGTGGCAGCTTCTCACCTACACCAAGCAGAAGGCATCAAACAGTACTCAAACAGAACTCCTCATCATAAGCCTGTTATATCATAGCTGTGCAGCTATTTCTGTGAACCACTTTTGCCCAAGACCTAGCCTGGTACCTGAAACTTAATAGGCTCTCAATCCATTTGTTTTCATTGCACAAATGAGAAAACTAAGGCCCAGAAAAATGAAAAGGTCAGTTCTGTAGCATATAGAATGAGCTTTAGAAACACAACGACCGGGATTTGATCCCTGGTCGAGATATTTAACCTCATCATCTCAGTTTCCTAGTAGAGTTCAATCATATGACAGATGTGAAAATCCCTGGTGTGAGGTAGACACTTCGTAAATCCAAGATCCAGGTTGATGACATAGAACTGGTTTCAGACATGGTAGGCTGGTTGTTAGGAATTTAAAGAAAGTGAAAAATGTATAAATGAGAAAATTATGGTATTAATTTGATGTTTAGGTTTGACTTGAGTTAAAGCAAACATTTAAATAAATCCAGTGTGGGAGAGAACAAAGGACCTAGATGGAAAAAAAAGTAAAGAGCTCCCCTAAGGGGCAGAAAACAGAGCTGATGTAACAGTATCCTTAGAGACTGAAGTAGAACTTAACTAGATATTAGCACATCAGTTAATTAAAAAGGAAAAAGTTTTATATCATCAAAATAAAGGTATAGTGCTTCAAGGTGGCAAAAATGAACAGAATAAATGGAAGCAGAATTTTTCCAGATCTTTAAGCAGTACCTTTTTCAGACCTTATAAAGAAAACTTGAATGAAGTCTCATGAAAAATTGGAAAACTTTCAACAACTAGGTACTTACTTATGAGAAGAAAAAAGAGAAAAAAATGAAATGACTCAGCTTAAAAAATTAAAAAATCAAACCTACCACAGCAAAGTGGTTGACACAGAATTTTGAAACAAGAAGTCCTTGTTCATAATCTCACCTCTTGTCTCCCAGTTGAAAGACCTTGGGCAACTTATCTAAGTCATCTGTACTTCAGGTTCCCCAACTGTAAAATGGTGCTGCTGCTGCTGCTGCTGCTAAGTCACTTCAGTCGTGTCCAACTCTGTGCGACCCCATAGACGGAAGCCCACCAGGCTCCCCCATCCCTGGGATTCTCCAGGCAAGAACACTGGAGTGGGTTGCCATTTCCTTCTCCAATGTGTGAAAGTGAAAAGTGAAAGTGAAGTCGCTCAGTCGTGTCCGACCCTTAGCGACCCCACGGACTGCAGCCTACCAGGCTCCTCCATCCATGGGATTTTCTAGGCAAGAGTACTGAAGTGGCTTGCCATTGCCTTCTCCGAATGACTATCAATCTCACAGGGTTGATTTGCAGATTAAAATGTGTTAATATTAATATTTACAAAGCACTCTGGATAGTGCTTGGCACTAAAAAGTGCTTCTGAAATAAATCATCAGACTTGTCTTGTTCAATATGGTAATAGGAATCTGACAAACCTCATCCCATGACTACAATGACTAAAAAAAATTTTTTTTAGTGTTTTGCTGTGAATTTACTCCGAAGCCATCAACTTCCTTATTTATACAAACACTCAGGAAATGAGGAACTCTGCAGATAAACAAGCAAATATAAAGGCAAGAAGTTGACTTGTTTTCTTTTTTCCAGATGGATCTAGGGGTGAAAATAGAGAGTGTGGAGATGCATATGTTAGCTCAACACAGTGAAGAGCCAGCTCAAAGCCTGAGCTGTGCAACAGTGCATTGACCTGCTTCACTAAGTGATGCACTTGCTCCTCTGTGCTGGGTTTCTATCACATTGCATTGGAAGTTGCATTAGAAACATCAAAATCGCTGTACTAAGCTAAGATGCCATTAAGCCAGTAAATTTTTATCAGATAGGAAATACACTGCTAACTTGTAGGTTATATGCATAGCACTACATTTGGTCTTTGAGTAACAAAAAATACATTTAAGATAGATTCCCTTCCCTCAAGTAGTTTATAATCTACTTGGGGAGATAGCCTTACCTCTCCAAATTATTAGAGGTAGCATACGATTAAGTTCTGAATGTCCTTTGTTTTATAACCACAAACTCCTAGAAATACAGAGACAAGCTGTTTCCTCTTAGAATACTCTCTCTTATCCAAAGGTAATATTTCTTCTAAATCAGAATGACTGTGTCTATGTGAATGGAAGAAATACGCACTCCAGGGTTCCTGTTTTCCTGTAGTGTGAATATGAAAGTGTTATATCTACCAATGTCTCCTAAATGCAAAGCACTGCCTTGATAGTAGGAGGTCCAGGAAATAAAAGGAAAGGAGAAACAGTGAACCTATACATCTTCATTATAAAAATGAAGGCACATAAAATAAGACACATAAAAATCTGTGCCTTATATTGGTAGTTGAGCTGTTTAGTCATGAACTCAAGCAGCTCTGAAGCTAAGATACATTCCCCACATTTTTGCTTTAATATGAGCACAAGTCACAGACTCACAGCGTGGGCAATGATGATCTACAGGCCAACTCCCTCATTTTCCTGACAAGATAACAGGACTATAAATGATAAATCACTTGGTGATAGTTACAAGAAAGTTAGTGACACAGCCAGCACAAGAGCTCAGTTCTAACAATCAGAATTGAATACTTTGTTCTACATCTTGGAGAAGTTTTAATATCTTTCTTTCCTTCTGTGTGTGTGTGTGTGTGTGTGTGTGTGTCTGAGTGTGTGTGTGTGTGTGTGTCTGAGTCTCCCCTCCCTTCTTTTCTTCCTCTATCAGTGTCATTCTCTCTGTCCTTTCTCTTCATATTTAAACTCTTGATTTTCACACATGAGAATACATGTGATCATAAGCACTGAAGCCACTATGTCTCTACTTAATACCACTCTTTTTATTGTAAGGGAAGTTGAAATAAATGCTTTCAAAAGTTCAAAAGAAACAGAGTCCTGGCCTCTTCCTACAAAGCAGACTATAAAACTGCCAGGAACTTGCTAGGGAAGTTAATAGATAATCTTTACTATTTGATGCAAATTAGCTTTCAAAACAATCCAAGCGTCAAAGTCCAAAGGAAAGCAGGAGTTAGAATTCTTGACAGTGGCTAGCAGTTAGCTGGTAGAAAAGAGACCACCACAGGTTTTTCAGAGACCAAAAGAAGATACAGCCACTTATCTACATGTGTATATTATATCGCTGGAAACCAGTGCATGAAGAGAGGGAAAGGTGCACGCACTTGGGTTGTGTGTATGTGTGTGTGTTATTGAGGTAAGGTGAAGAATGTTATAACTGCTGGCTATAAAGGAGCTAAACCTAGTGAGTAATTGTACTGAATACATGACACGCTTCTTTTCTATATAAAAAAATGCCAAGAAATAATACTTCACCTGCCTAAAGAAACCAGACTTAGTCATTTACAGTAATTAGAACTAGCAGTAAAAGCAATTAACTAGGTCAGCAGAAGAGACAGCTATAGCAGAAAGCCTACAAGAAGATGCATAAAGGCGTATAGCCTAAAGCTTCTTAAAACACAAAGTTAAAAGGAAAAGAAAAATTCTCCCTGAAGGAAAAAAAAAGAAAGCATATGAGGTTATTAATAATAAAGTCTGATGGGATAAAGGTACTCATAATTATGTACTTTCATTTCTTTAAATATTATTTAAAGTGGTGTATCGACCTGTTTATAATTAGTGACTGACTAATTATTTATATTGAACAATTTAATAACTAATTAATTTTCATTGAAAAAATCTGATCCACACGTATACTATAAACTCATGGTCATTGTTATTCATGCATTGGAAGTCCAGAAGGTTAAATTTACAAACAGGCACCACCTAATGGCAGCAAACAGAATTGCAAGCATAGTGGCTTGCCTTCATAATGCTAGCAGTACAACAACCATAAATGCCACCAAACAACTAAGGCCATTCCTATACAATAACTGCTTTTCTCACTTTTGTAGTATTTAAAATATATTCATATTATTACAGCTGAATTAACTGTACGTCAGCTTCTATTAATGGATAAGATTTAGAAAATGAGTGGATTTTTCATTCATAAACAAATATACTCTGTATAGATAGTAGATTAAACAAAGGCCCAGCTATCACTGTACCTAAAAAGAGGTTGCATAAAAATTTTTTTAACGGATAAGAGAATAATGTGGCAGAACATATAAAATGAATGAATGAGAAGAAATAGCTTTTCCTCATCAGTTTTATGAACAGATAACACATGTTATTATACAAAATCTATGAGTCTGATGCTGGGAGGGATTGGGGGTAGGAGGAGATGGGGACGACAGAGAATGAGATGGCTGGATGGCATCACCAACTCGATGGACGTGAGTCTGAGTGAACTCCGGGAGTTGGTGATGGACAGGGAGGCCTGGCATGCTGTGGTTCATGGGGTCGCAAAGAGTTGGACATGACTGAGCGACTGAACTGAACTGAACTGATAGTTCATATAAAATAGATTCAATTAAATAACACTGGGTGAGCCTTTTTAAAAATTGTGGTTACTAGAAACCACTTTGGTAAAAGTCTTTTCAATATATGTTCTTTTCTTTTGGTCTTAATAAACAACATACAGTTCAGTTCAGTCACTCAGTCGTGTCCTACTCTTTGTGACCCCATGAACCACAGCACACCAGGCCTCCCTGTCCATCACCAACTCCCAGAGTCCACCCAAACCCATGTCCATTAAGTTGGTGATGCTATCCAACCATTTCATCCTCTGTCATCCCCTTCTCCTCCTGCCCTCAATCTTTCCAGCATCAGGGTCTTTTCAAATGAAGTCAGCTCTTCACATCAGGTGGCCAAAGTATTGCAGTTTCAGTTTCAACATCAGTCCTTCCAATGAACACCCAGGAAAGTAAACCTAATTAAATCTTTCTCTTATTACTAGAGATACTTTAATGGCTTAAGGGCAGCATTCCTATGCATCAATTTTTATTAAGGTTAATAGAAGCTGTTGGGGTTTGGCTTCAATATCAATTGACCTTAGGCTATAACATGGTAATTTTCCTTATAATCTCTGGTAAATTCATGTTTTATCTCTCCTAATAACCAAATGCAGATAAAATTCTTATTGATTGTGGGTTTTGGACCATTGAGTTCCATTTAGCAGTTCACTGTATTTGAAAAAAATGTATAAACAACCCTCAGTAAAAGGGAAAATATGATCTTACAATGTAAATTCAAAATTAAATATATCTTATGTGTGTGTGTGTGTATTAAGACTCTTCAGTTGCGTCCGACTCTTTGCAACCCTATGGACTGTAGCCCGCCAATTGGGGCTCCTCTGTCCATGGGATTCTCCAGGCAAGAATACTGGAGTATGTTTCCATGCCCTTCTCCAAGGGATCTTCCTGACCCAGGGATCGAACCTCCATCTTTTACGTCTCCTGCACTGGCAGGCAGGTTCTTTACCACTAGTGCCACCTGAGAATTGGTGAGACAAATAATGCTACCTAAAAATCAAGAAACTTCGCTCTTCACAATTTCAAAGGCTGATATGATAATGTAAAGAATGGAAGACCATTCAATTTTCACATCTAGTAGGAATCAGAAATGAGACTTAAAACCCGAGAAAAAGACTCTTTCCGTATTCCATTCCTTTACCAGGTTATTCATACCAACAGAAATGATTACTAATTAAGTGGAATAGTGCTGTACCTGCTAAAGGTGGTACTGTGTTTGCTATCCAAATATACCGGTTATGCTAAGCAGAGGTAAGAAGAGCCTGCTTTTAAAACTATCTGATGCAACAGAAATGCCATTTTCTAAAACCAGATGTAAGCTGAAATGATAAAACAGAATTTAAAAGGAAAAGGAAAGGGAATAATGTAGAAGAAAGGGAGCTAAAATAGACTTTTTAGTGTGCATAGTGTGTGTGTGTATGCTCAGTTGTGTCCCACTCTTTGGGATCCCATAGATTGTAGCCCACCAGGCTCCTCTGTTCATGGGATTTCCCAGGCAAGAAAACTGAAATGGGTTGCCGTTTCCTTCTCCAGGGGATCTTCCCGACCCAGGGATCGTACCTGTGTTTCTTGTGCCTCCAGCATTGGCAGGTGGTTCTTTACCATTGGACCACCTGGGAAGCCCCGGAGTGACTAGTAGGTTTTCACAAATACATGTTAGCATAAATATCAGTTCTAACATAGAGCTGATCAAAAAGCCTCCCTCAAATAAATTGAGTATATATATTTGCACCTAGAAAACTCTACATCTTATAAGCTAGTATGTATTTATTTTGTTATGATAAAAGGAATTTAGTAAAAATAAATTAGAATAGTTGTTGTTCATTACAGTGTGAATGAAACAAAGCTGAACTTAACTTTCAAAGTTCTGCTTTTGAAGAAAATGCACGTGGTTTTTCGTTAAGCACACACAAGCAACATTTCCATCTGTACAGTACTCTCTTCAGGAGATTACTACCTCTAACACAGGATAGCATGAAAATTCTATCCACACAGCATTTGCAGGATAAGCAAAGTGTTACTGTCATTTGAAAAAACTTCCACTGGCAAACTGAAACTCAAAAAAACATTTTAAAGTATTTATTCTGTTTTAGCCCACACTTCTATTTCTTAATTAATGAAGAAATATTCTGGAGTACGTTATGATATTAATGAAAGAAAATATTTTTTTCCTCCAGATACAAATGCATATTAACAAGAAAAAAGGTGCACATGCAAAAATTCAATAGTGACACCAGTTTTAGCCTTTTTCATCAGGCTCCCTTAAACTATTATTAGTGAGAAAATAATTCTTCAATTATATTTCATTGAAAAAGAGGACACAGAAGATGAATATTCTGTATTCTTTGCCCCCAACAAACAAACTATAAATGTGGAAGTGCTTTTAATGAAAGCAGTTACCTCTTTATACTAATTATTCTGGTCCCATATAATTTCTATGACAAATCATTTTTATTAATATTGCTGGCCCATCAGATACTACAAAAGTACATAAGTTCACATTAAGGTCTTATTACAGTAACACCTCATTTATTGGAACACTATCAGGCAAGGAGGTGTTCAACAAAAATTGATATTTTAAAAAACAAAATTCTAAAACATGAATCTCTTATCGATCTGGAAACAAATCTTTCTGAAATGCTTTTTAAAATTTTGTTGCTTCCTTAGACATAGGAGAGTGAAAAAAAAAGGTGTTTTCTGATAATTCTAGATTATCATTACAAAGAAACATTGGTCATGCCTTGAAGGAAATGTTCAACACTTTTTAAATGTCCCAAATGCCTATATGCTTGGAATTCTTGTGTTTACTTTTGTAGTTTGTATGTCTTTGTCCTCACTGGCAAATGCTTATTAGCCATGACTTCAAGAGTACAGCTGCCTCTGTCACCTCCCCTACAAACACACTGATTAAATCTTCTGCTTTACAAAACCAGATTCAAATAAAGAAAACATCGCAACAACTGCTCTGTGTAAGGTGTTAACTCAGACACAAATGACGTGGTTTCTGGAATGCTCTCAGGGAGGGCTTGGGGGCTTCTCCATGAGGACAGTTCAAATGCTTTAGGATCTGGCTTTCATAAGATCTCAAGTGTCTGTTTAGAAGCTGAGGTCTGGGAGTAGCGCCCCATCTTTTTATGGGACATGACTCTTCTTGTAGAATGCTAGTTAGCATTTAAGATGCAACCGGGGAGAAACAGTCCATGAAAAGACTGTGGAGGTCTCAGAGCTCCAATCGCATGGGTGGTGGGAAGGGGACAGATCTCACAGTTGGCTATGAGCCAGGAATGAAATCCGAAATGTTAAACATGCATCCAAGCCAAGCAGGACTGATCATGGGGGTGGCCAGTGGAAAGGATGCTCTGGTCAGTGTCTATTTACCAACCAAAAAGGAATTATTCCAATAAATATTTCAGAAAAAATATGGCTATACAGACACATACTGCTGGACTATCACAGACAGTTTGTGCTAGGTGCTTGCTGATGCAGGCCATATACTCAGGCCCCTCGACGTTATGGGCACAGTGTAAAGGGATGTAGAAGAGCTTGCCTGAACTTAGGTTGTTGAGCAAGAGGGAGGTTTAGATTTTCCAGGAAGCCAACTAAGAGAAAGCATAGTTTGGATTCCGAGGGAGAGACAGAGCCCGCCTTAAATCTAAAATATGACTAAAAGGCATGCCAACGATTAGGATATGCAAGGGAACTGGTTATTGCTGCTTCTGTTTATTTACCTTAGTACAAGCTCTACATTATTAGTCACTGAACATGTGATGATTTCTAGAGATAATTACAGTACGTTATAAAGACTGCGGGTGTGTGCTCAGTCACTCAGTTGTGTGCAACTCTTTTGGACCCCATGGACTATAGCCCACCAGGCTCCTCTGTCCATGGGGATTCTCTAGGCAAGAATACTGGAGTGGGTTGCCATTTCCTTCTTCAGGGGATCTTCCTGACCCAGGGATCGAACCCACATCTCCTGCATTGGCAGGTGGATTCTATTTGTTAGTAAATATTTAAGCCCAACTCAACTGTTTACATATTTTATCTAAGGGAACTTCAGAATAAAAATTGATAATGACCATATACATGAAAGCTATAATTAACCCATTTGCTTACTGCTACTGAAAAAGCTTTCTTAGTGGGCACAATATAAATATGTTAGCATTTAATGACAAAGATAAAATTGTAATCCAAGTATAATGATGAGGACACTGCAAAAAGGTTAAAAGAACAAAGTGGATATTTCCCCAGGACCCTGGACTGAGCTGCACTTACTACACTGTCTAGTTCCTCCAGTCTTCTGTTTTCTGTGCCAGACTGGCTCCCTCACTCCTTCCTGTCATTCTCAGCATCTTTTTCATGTGCTTAAACCTGAAAATGACTATATCATCATTGTACTAGAAATAATGTGACACAATATAGAAAGAAGAAAGGCTAATGATACTGTAAATTAAGGCGAAACCAGTAATCTAAATGTTAATTTATTATTATACTAAATGACTGTATCTGTCAATTGTTTTAGTCAAGTAAAAACCTTTATCAGCAGTAGGAGACGGAAAGTCACCACTAAATCCTGGCTCCTAGATACCGTACTGGCCAATGATGCTAGTGGCTGACTAAAAAAAATGCCCATGTAAACCTGGCCTACATAATGGCATCAATGCAGTCAAGAAATGTAAATCCAGCTCTGTGGTATGCTCTATTTCTTGTGGATTATAAACTACACATCAAACATTCTAAAAGCACTGATCCCTTAGCACGAGATAGTGTGTAAGCTATGAAAATTTTATCCAGATAACTGATAAAATTTAATTTACTGTAAAATTCTGTGGCCTTGTAAAAGGAGCAGAAAAGAATGTCAAAGTTGACCTCTCATTTCCAAGTACAGACAATGGAGAATCTACTTGGCTTTTGGGGTGAAAAGACTCAAAGGACTATAGAGAAAACTTCACATCAACCTCCAATGATTTAAATGATTTAAATTTCATTTAAAGGTGAGTATGTATGATTTATGAAAAACAGAATAATCAAGCATGAAATTTCAGATGAGTTGAAAATATAACAACAGGAAATATGCACACTGTATTTACTAATCTTAGTCTGGCACTAATCTTAGCATTTTCATGTATATTAATTCATTTACTCCTCATAACAATTCTATGAGGTAGATACCAGCATTTTCCCAATTTTACAAATGGGGGAACTGAGATACTGAAAGACTAAGTAACTTGCTCCAAGGTCACACAGTGGATTAGTGGAAAAGCCCCGGTCAATTTTGGGCATGCTCTAGAATGCTTGCTGAAATCACTAGTCTATACTGCCTCCCACCGGCACAAAAGTACACAAACATAACCTAAAACTTGTAGGCTTATTCCTAGATATTTGGGCACAGAATGAATCCCAGTACTTTTAAGTTCTATTAGGATATGATTTCTGGAGGTGCCAAGCAATACTAACAACAGTTCTGCTTAAGTTTTATTTACAAATGAAGTACGTAATTGCATTGTATTCATAGATTTAATGTCAAAATACATGGCATTTGGTAGATGAGAAAAATGCAGTTAAACTTAACAGTGTTGGTAAAAGGTGAAAGCCTTCTTATTATGTGCAGGTATGCTCAGTCACTCACTTTTCACTTTCACACATTGGAGAAGGAAATGGCAGCCCACTCCTGTGTTCTTGCCTGGAGAGTCCCAGGGACGGGGGAGCCTGGTGGGCTTCCGTCTATGGGGTCACAGAGTCGGACACGACTGAAGTGGCTTAGCATGCTCAGTCGCTCAGTCGTGTCCGACTCTTTGCGACCCCAAGGACTGCAGCCTGCCAGACTCCTCTGTCCATGGGGATTTTCTAGGCAAGAATACTGGAGTGGGTTGCCATGCCCTCCTCCAGGGGATCTTCCCGACCCAGGAATTGAACTGGGGTCTCCTGCACTGCAGGCGGATTCTTTACCAGCTGAGCTACCAGGGAAGCCTTCTTATTGGATGATAAGCATATCAGATGAGTGGATGAATGAGATCCAGATGAAGAACAATACCCAGGATTTCAGCATCCCCATCAAACATGTCTGCCCACCTCTATCTCAACAGTTGTCATACTATAGTGGAATCCTTGCTTATCTGTCTGCTCAACTGTGAGCTCCTCAAGGGCATGTGTTATTCATCTTCAGTGTTTGGCTCAATACCTCATATATACTAAGTTACTAACAAACACTTCCTAAACCAACGTAAGCAGTGAGTATCTGCTATATGGAAGACACTCTGCTGGTGGGGGAAAAAAAGATCTGTTCCATATGCAGGGTAGCATGGTAAAGTGAGACCAATAATGGCAGCACCCCAAATAACAGAAAAGGTGAGCATGAATCTTTCTGTAAGAAATCGCCTTTCCCCATAAAGGTTACAGAATGAGTGGGAATCCCAACATGTCCCAATCCACTGATTCTCTTTAAAAGAAGATCAACAACCCCCTCCCTTTAGCTGTTGTTTAACTTTTATAATTCTTAAAATGGGAATAATATAACTGTCATCATACATAAGTCAATATAATTTTTAATAACAGCTTTATTGAGATATAATTCAAATACCATGACACTCAGCCTTTAAAATTCAGTGGTTTTAGTATATCCACAGATATGAGCAAAATCACCACAATTTTAGAATATTTGGTCCCTTAACCAAAGAATTTTTGTACCCCTTAGCTATGCCCCTACCCTTCCATTTCTGAGCAACCACTAATCTACATTCTGTCTCTATGGATTTGCCTATTCTGGACATCTTATATAAAAGGAATCATACAGTATGTAGCCTTTTGTGTCTGGCTTCTTTCCCTAAGAATACAATCTTAAAGGTTCGTCCATGTTGTTAAATACACATATTGGTACTCTTCCTTTTTATTCCTGAATAGTATTCCATTGTGTGAGTATACCACGTATGTTTACCTATTCATCAGCTGATGTACATTTGGATTGTTTCCTATTTTGGGCTATTATGAATAAGTCAGAACAATTTTAAAACAACATGAATAGGCTAAAGAAGGAGATCCAAGGCTTTATGGATAATGATGCTTTGTGATGCTCAAGTTATTTTTTTTTAAACTAGGTTCTTTATCTTAATACTACAACTTATTTGAATATTTTCTTAGAGTTAAAACCTCAGCACCAAGAAATATGGGTGATTCATGGGATGTGCTCAATAAAGATATGCTGAATGAATAACCAATGTGGGAAAAAAAAAGGAAGAAAGAGAGCTGAAGTGGGATAGAAAGCAGAGTGAAACAGAAAAGTCATGGGAAGTCAAGTATCAGGGAAAAATCAACCTGAGATTTAAAATGTGTGTGATAACTACATGCATTCAACACAACTGACATGAAAATGTCCTAACCAAACAATTCCTATAAAAAATACCAGGCACTACCACTATTAAATAATAGTATATGTTATTTACAAAACAGAAACAGACTCACAGACTTAGTCAACAAACTTATGGTTACCAAAGGGAAAACGTGGGGAGATAGATAAATTAGAAGGTTGGGATTAACATATATACTCTATATAAAATCATGAACAAAGTCCTACTGTATAGGACAGGGAACTAAACTCAATACTCTGTAATAACCTAATGAGGAATTAATCCAAAGAAGAATAAATGCATACATATGTATAACCAAATCACTTCACTGTACACCTGAAACTAACATTGAAAATCAACTATACTCCAATATAAAATAAAAATAAATACATAATATTATATCCCACCATATTATGACTTTTAAAAAGTCTGACAGCTGTTACTGACAATATTGTGCCAAGCAGACTTATTCTGCACAAAGGTATTGTTAACTGAGTGATGCTTTCTCCCTCCCACTTCTAGCAGTTTATAGGGCTATAACTTAGAAGTGTATTGCAAAGTCTACAGCATCTGGTCATTCCAGATCCTTACTTCCTTCAAGCAGCACTGCTTTATCCAGTGCTCAGTCCCAGATCACACAGTGAAAGCGACAGGCAGCAAACTCAGGTTCTCAATGAAACCTTTTCTATTTCCACAATATAAACACAGACTATGGAGTCACAGTTAACTTCAAGTTTGGACGCTGCTATTGACTAGCAGAATGTCTTTGGGCATGCTACCTAATCTCTTTGAGCCTCAGGTTCACCATCTGTAAAAAGGAGATAATAACACCGACCTCACAAGGTTGCAATGAGGGTTAGATGAGATAATACGTGTATAGTGCTTATCACAGTGCCTGGCACAAAGTCAGCAGCTGCTTCCATTAGAAAAGAGTACAAAATTGCATCACCTCTTCCTATCACTTCTTAATACATTCTTAATATCAGTTATATTTTCCTCTTTTCTTCCTAGTAAATTGTTTGAGGGTTAGGCCTTCTCTGACACTAAAAAACTGGTTATCAGTTAATGTTATGTTTACAGAAAAAAGTATGATTGTTTTATTTTAGGTCAGATATTACATAGGAAGATACACTTGAAAAAGATACAGATACTACATGGCAGCCCACCAGCTTCCCCCGTCCCTGGGATTCTCCAGGCAAGAACACTGGAGTGGGTTGCCATTTCCTTCTCCAGTACTACATATCTATAACATAAGTTAAAACTGTTA
This sequence comes from Moschus berezovskii, assembly GCF_049115385.1. Taxonomy (NCBI): domain Eukaryota; kingdom Metazoa; phylum Chordata; class Mammalia; order Artiodactyla; family Moschidae; genus Moschus; species Moschus berezovskii. The sequence continues at coordinate 125,190,304 of NC_142488.1, read as the reverse complement.
AAACTGTTCCTGCGTATGTTTGTGTGAATATGTGTTGTGGAGGGGGGTGCGGGAGTGGTGCCAGGGTTGATATGCTGTAGAAAATCAACTGCACAAATCACACATAGCTGGTATACCCAAATTTCCTCCATGTATGTTTTGCAGATTTGCTTTTTTTCCACATTAATTTGTTTAGCCTGTTGACTGCATTCAGATAAACTGCCCCTTCCCCCTTCTCTTTGTCAACTGCTCTGCACACATAACACTATGGTTTTATATTTGAATACTGGAAGAATCAAATTCCTGCCAAGAAAAGACTACAGACTGTTTGATGTCAACATGGATATTGAGGAACATTAGCAGTGTTGTTCCAGGAACTGAGACTAAAGGGTCAAATGCAAGCTTACCTTCTGAGATAAGAGGGTGCTCCAATGATGAACAGACACAAGAGAAATCGAATAGAAGTGGAATCTGAAGAAATGAGTAACTACTTCTCAAAGACAGACGGCAAGTCCTTAAAAAAAAAAAAAAGACAGCAAGTTTGACAAAACCAGACTTCCTTAGTTTTGCAAAAGACAAGTTACTTGGCATTCTAAAGTACATTAAATGTTTCTCGCAACTTAATGCAGCTGGGCAGAAGTGGACAAAGACTTTTACTGAAAAGCCATTTTAAGAGAGGTTTGTTTGGAAATATTCTCTCATCACTCACTTTTGTCTTCCTTGCTGGAATTTCTTCACTCAAAGCTCGACAAACAAGTTGTCATTTCTTCAGCATTTATTACAGTATTAATCATACATGCAAACACACACACATACAAAAATAATGCATTAAAGACTTTGGGAATGGATTAAAGATCTACTCAAAATGGATTAAAGATCTAAATGTAAGACCAGAAACTATAAAACTCCTAGAGGAGAACGTAGGCAAAACACTCTCCGACATAAATCACAGCAGGATCCTCCAAGACCCACCTCCCAGAATATTGGAAATAAAAGCAAAAATAAACAAATGGGACCTAATTAAAATCAAAAGCTTCTGCACAGCAAAGGAAACTCTAAGCAAGGTGAAAAGACAGCCTTCAGAATGGGAGAAAATAATAGCAAATGAAGCAACTGATAAAGGATTAATCTCCAAATTATACAAGCAGCTCCTGCAGCTTAATTCCAGAAAACTAAGTGACCCAATCAAAAAATGGGCCAAAGAACTAAACAGACATTTCTCCAAAGAAGACATAAAGATGGCTAACAAACACATGAAAAAATGCTCAACATCCCTCATCATCAGAGAAATGCAAATCAAAACCACAATGAGATACCATTTCACACCAGTCAGAATGGCTGCTATCCAAAAGTCTACATTCAATAAATGCTGGAGAGGGTGTGGAGAGAAGGGAACCCTCTTACACTGTTGGTGGGAATGCAAACTAGTACAGCCACTATGGAGAACAGTGTGGAGATTCCTCAGAAAACTGGAAATAGAACTGCCATATGATCCAGCGATCGCACTCCTGGGCATACACACCGAGGAAACCAGAATTGAAAGAGACACATGTACTCCAATGTTCATTGCAGCACTGTTTATAATAGCCAGGACATGGAAGCAACCTAGATGTCCATCTGCAGATGAATGGATAAGAAAGCTTTGGTACATATACACAATGGAGTATTTCTCAGCCATCAAAAAGAATGCATTTGAATCAGTTTTAATGAGGTGGATGAAATTGGAGCCAATTATACAGAGTGAAGTAAGCCAGAAAGAAGAACATCAATACTGTATATTAACGCATATATATGGAATTTAGAAAAATGGTAACCTGAACCCTGTATAAGAGACTGCAAAAGAGACATAGGCATTTAGAACAATCTTTGGGACTCTGTGGGAGAGGGTGAAGGTGGAATGATTGGGGAGAATGGAATTGTAGCATGTATATTATCATAAGTGACCAGTCCAGGTTCGACGCATAAATTTTCCTCTGTTCATTTCTTTGCATTTGTGCTTTTTTAATAAAAATACTTTTAACTGTAAAAAAAAAAAAAAAAAAGCTCCAGGTGCAAGTTGTGGGAGCAAAACAGCATAATGAAGTCCTTTGCCTCCTTGTGCACTTTTTGATTAATAACATTCTCCTTCAGTTCCAGCAGATTGTGCACCAACGCTCGCTGCAAGAAAACTGGGATACCAGTCTACTTTTCTCTCCTTCTCTGAATAGAATACATTGCCATTTATCTGTGACATGAATCAAAAGAATATGCAAAATAGGGTATTTCTGATACAATCTACCTTAAAAAAAAAAAAGACTTTGGGAAAAATACACTTTCTATATACATTTTAAATTATTTTAATCACTAATTGTGAAAAATTAGAATGAGTATCAATAATTTTGATTATTTAATTTCAATGTGTAAACATCATTCTTAAAAAATATAGTTTCACCGAGGTTGTTATTATTGATACTATAACCCCCAAAGGGTTCATTTGCAAATTCAATGTCTTTACTGACTCCAATAAATAACTGTAATAGTAATAAACCAGAGAGCAGACTCTGGAGGAGGGGCTCAGATGCCTGTGAGGTGTTGTTAACTGGTAGCATGGAACATGGCCTTTGAAGAGATATCAGGTTAAATTAACTCGTTAAGAGATGGACAGAGTTCACAACTTGATTATCAAGCTGTCTGATTTCCTCAAAACAACAGCCTTAATTTAAACCAACCATATAAACTTGTCTTCATTTGCAGTGCTTCCAATTATCAAGCAAAGAGTTGAAAATTGTTGATCACAGATTTAATCAGCCCATTCAGGCTATTATTTCAAGTTTGGATCTGCTGCCTGTTTTTACCAGAACAAAGTAAAAAGATACTCTCAGTAACTTAAATATGAAATCATTTCATTTGCTTCTTTATTTAGGGTAGTATAGAAATATTATTTTCTCCAGTATAAAATGGTAAGGAAGAAGCTGAAACTAGAAATCATAAATAAGAAATTAAAGGCAAATTCTTCATAGTCATTTTAGAATTATACTTAACAAACATTTCCCTTGCAGCGGCGGGGGGGGCATCTTTTAATCTAAGTTACTGCTGACTTTGTAGAGTGTGTTCTCTTGGCATGAATATATTATTAAACCATTTTGATTTCTGTTGATGGACTATTCTTAAATCCTTCTCAACAAGTCATGTTTGCACAGCAATTTATAATGTAGCATTAAAAAAAGCTGAAAAAAATCATTTACACATACATACCCACTCATATGTATGTATATGTGTATCTATACATATATGTATGTATATACATATGTATGTGCATATACATATATGGGGCTTCCCTGGTGGCTCAGATGGTAAAGAATCTGCCTGCGATGTGGGAGACCTGGGTTCAATCCCTGGGTTGGGAAGATCTCCTGGAGGAGGGCATGGCAACCTACTCCAGTATTCTTGCCTGGAGAATTCCATGGACAGAGGAGCCTAGTGGGCTACAGTCCATGGAGTGGCAAAGAGTCAGACACGACGGAGCGACTAAGCACACACACATACATATATAGCTTGGCGGGGGAGAAGAGGGATGGTAACTTTTGTATAATTTAATCCTCAGAATACGGTATTCATTTTAACCATCAATTCCCAGGCATTCCACTTAAGAAAATATGGCAAAATAAACACAATTTGGCAAATGCTGATTTAGCTAATCAGTACCTTTACAGTAACTTCAAAGATTTAAGTTTTTCAACATGTCACAAAATTTGCATCATTTTGTCTTCTCTCCAGAGTAAAAAGCATTATCAGACTCTCAAAGCAGCAGCCATTTCTTTTTGTCTAGAATCAAACATCACCTGAGACATTAAATACAAGGTTTACATTAGAGATATCTGTACCAATTATCATAAGCTTCTAAGAAAGAAAGAACAAAATACATCCTAGAAGAGAGAATTGGGAGAGTGATTAAATTGAGGGGAACTGAATCTGGACCCAAAGTTTATTTTTTAAATTACATGTTAAAATATTAATATAAAATCCACAAAAACCTAAAGTTACCAGATACAACTTAGGGAAGCTGCTTCCCATGTTAAAATTTCTAACTTGATGAAGGACTGCCACTGAATCTGAGTCTAAAGGGAGATCACAGAGTAAAAGTCCATTCTTGGCAGTTATATTGGAATCATTATTTTTTATAGCTTTTACCACCTTCTCTTTCATTTTCATTGAGCCTCACCTATACAAAGATGTCAGTCACATTTTCACTAATTCAGTAGCACTGACTTGTCTCTAAAGCTACTTAAAAACAACCCTATCTATTATTTTGGCTGAATTCCACTGTCTTTTTTTGTCCAAACCTATCCCAGTTCTTTTATGACAGGCTTAATCTTGTACAAAGAGAATAAACACCAGAGCCCTTCATAGATTTCTCAATCAGATTGCACAAATAATACTGTGCATATTAACTGAGACTCAGGGCAAGTAGGGTAGGCACTCAATATATATCTGGTGACTTACAGACATGTCTTGTATTCTACATTTGATAAGTAAAAGTAGGATGAAAGAGCTCTTCACCTCTGCCTCCCTGTCAGCCAGTAAGCACATTTAAACCACTCCTACCCTAACAACAACAACAAACTCTTCCTTCCCTTGATCCTATCTCCTTGTTAAGTTCCAATATTTTGCATTCTTAATCATCAAGTGTCTCAAAAAAGCAATCATTACCACTTTCATTTACCAATTTTTCATTTACTCCTCAACCCTCTGCAAATTAGTTTCTGGTCTTTAAAAAGTCACCCATAACATTTAAAATACCAAAACCAGCAGCCTCAACTTACATAATTCCTTTGATGTTGGTTGATATCCCACTCTCCTTCTAAAAACTTTCTACTTTGCTTCTGTGTCACAAAGCGATTCCTCCTCTGATGCTCTCTTTGGGCTGTGCTAGACCACTCCTGGGGGAAGAGACTGACTCCCAAGGCTTTACTCTGCTATTAGCCTCTGGTTTTTAAACAAGTTCAATCCAACTTTGTTCTAGGCTTTTCTATGTAGCTCTTTCAGAAGCACTTTCACTCAACATCATTTCACACTCCTGACTCCTTATGCTGCATCCTCTGGTATTTCCCACCCTACTGTAGAACTTGAAACTCAATACTAAAAAAACTAAGATCATGGCATCCAGTCTCACGCACTTCACGTCAAACAGAAGGGTAAAAAGTGGAAAGTGACAGATTTTATTTTCTTGGGCTCTGAAATCACTGTGGATGATGACTGCATCCATGAAATTAAAGAACATTTGCTCCTTGGAAGGAAAACTATGACAAACCTAGATGGTGTATTAAAAAGCAGAGACATCACTTTGCCGACAAAGGTCCATCTAGTCAAAGCTATGGTTTTTACAGTAGTCATGTATGGAGAGGAGAACTGAACCATAAAGAAGGCTGAGTGCCAAAGAACTGATGCTTTTGAATTGTGGTGCTGGAGAAGACTCTTGAAAGTCCCTTGGACTGCAAGGAGATCAAACCAGTCAGTCCTGAATGGTCATTGGAAGGACTGATGCTGAAGCTCCAATACTTTGGCCACCTGATATGAAGAGCTGACTCACTGGAAAAGACCCTGATGCCGGGAAACATTGAAGGCAAAGGAGAAGGGGGCAGCAGATGATGAGATGGTTAGATAGCATCACTGACTCAATTGACATGAATCTCAGCAAACTCTGGGAGCTAGTGAAGGGCAGGGGAGCCTGGTGTGCTACAGTCCATGGAGTCATAAACAGACGGACATGATTTAGCAACTCAACAACAACTGTAGCACCATCTACCAGTCATTTGTTCTATCAATATGATTGAGAGATTAATGTTGGCTTGAGTGAAAAGGAAATAACTTTCTTCACTGATGGAAGAGGCAGTGAAGAGAATATTACTGGACATTGAAGAAATTATTTTGTGTTTGTGAGGGTGGTATGGGGTTGTATTAAAAAGTGAGCAAAGAGCTGAAGGTACAATCTTTAGCCCAATATCTACTGGTGTGAAAGAGCATACTTGCCTAGCTAGAACCAACTGCATTTCATAGCTAGAGAAAATGTCATAACAGTAATGAAAGCACCTAGCAGGGCACAGAGCATCTGGCTCCAGTAACTGTTCGATAAATGTCAGTTGACTCTAAATAAACACCTATTATAGGACCTTTTTATTGGCTGTGAAAATGGGGGTTCAAATTTTATTCCTATATATAAACTCCTGCCTACAGATATTAAGATTGATTTAAAAGTATAATACATTACTGGAGGTGAAGGTGGTAGTAAGCACTGCCACCCAAGAACTCCAAGAGCCAATGTCACCCTGATTGGGCCTGCCAGCATAAGAAGGTGTCAAGGGAAGTTGCAGGCCTCTGACATCTCACATGCTTAAGTTATATACCGAGCAAATCAGAAAGGGACCCTTCATGACACAAAAGCAATGGGTGTTGATTTTACTTTCTGATTTCTTATTGCCTCAGTTCTGTTCTGCTCTAGGAAGCTAAAAGTTTGATGACTCCAAAGTCTGGATGTGTCCTCCACAACACTCCCTCTACAGGGATTCAAGGAAACCAGTTTATTTTCACTTAAGAGCAAACCAACCAATCAACCTCTCATTTCAAGAGGGGTTTGCTTTGTTTTGTTTGAATTATTACCCGACATGAGGAACAACAGGAACCAGAGCTCCTCTCCTGAAACTGAGAGGACCAAGCTTTTGTTTTTCCTATGTCCAATTGTTGCAGGCTTCCTGAAAGCACTAAGGTGGCCATTCTTAGAACCAAGGAGCTTTCCTCACTTAGGGAAAATTCTGCCAATAAGAATACCAACATCTTAATTTTTTTGGCTATTAGGGTCCCACAAAAATGAGGAATAAGTTAAAGGGAATTACAAAAGCAAAAGACTAGTAAATATAGCATCTCTTTCTTTCAATCTTCCTTCTTCATTCTAGAAGACAGTATGCCCTCACAGTCTCACTGCCTTCTAAGGGAAATAGTCATTCACAATAAACACACTCACCAATTGAGGGTCTTATGTTCCGTGTATACCTTGAGGTTTTAAATGAAATTTGACAGATGTGTTACACAAGAGATCATTATATTTCTCAAACTGAGAAAAGCTAGGATGATGTGTGAAGTGAATGACAGCTTGGTGTTTAGGCGGATGTAGCACAGCTTCTTCCATAGCTTCTTTTTATTATTATTAATTTGCCAAGTATTCACAAAAAACCCCACGGGGCTAAAGTGAAAGAGGTAGCTAAGTGTCCATCAACATATGAAACAATAAAGAGGATGTGATACGCACACACACACATACACACAATGGTATAGTACTTAGCCATAAAAAAGTGAAATAATGCCATTCACAGCAACATGGATGGCCCTAGAGATTATCACACTAAGTTAGACATAGAAAGATAAATATCATACAATATCACTTAAATGTGGAATCTAAAAAAAAAAAATGATACAAATGTACTTATTTACAAAACACAAATAGACTCACAGACTTCAAAAACAAACTACTGGTTACCAAAAGGGAAAGGTGGGAGTGAGGGATAGATTAGGACTTTGGGATTAATATGTACACACTACTATATAGAATAGATCATATATATAGTAGGTATATATACAGATATCATGTATAGATCATATATATATATATATATATACACACACACACATATATATCACTTTGCTGTACACCGAAAACTAACATACTGTAAGTCAACTACACTTTAATAAAATTTAAAAATAAAATTAAATACATATACTGAAATACTACTCAGCAATGAACAAAGAATGAAATTATGCCATTTGCAACAACATGAATGGACTTGGAGGGCACTATGCTGGACATCATGCTAAGTGAAACAAATCAGAGAAAAATAAGTATTGTATAATATCACTTATGTGTGGAAAATAAACTAGTGAATATAACAAAAAAGAGGCAGACTCACAGATACAAACTAGTTGTTACAAGTGGGGGGAGGAGCAACAGAGGGGTGAGGGAGTAGGAGGCGCAAAATGTCAGGTATAAGAAAGACTCAAGGATGTACTGCACAGCATAAAGAGTATATGCAATATTCATAGTAACTATAAATGGAATAGAACCTTTAAAATTGTATTAAAAAATTTAAAAGTAGCTGACATCCCAAACCAATGGCAAATTTTGTTTGCCCCGAACACACAAAACCATCACATCCTGGTTGCAGCTGAAAATCCTGAATAACTCACACTTAAATGGCCACATCTTATTTTAACTACTCCAGCTACAAAATGTTTATGATGAAACAGATGCTATAGGCAAAGTTATCCTGTGGCCTAAAAACATACATATTAGTGCTCTCTAAACAGCTTTAATGAACAGAACGAGAAATAGTTAAAACCTGTCACTCCAAAGATAGGGAAATGTATGCAGATTCATCCATCATTTTTTAGTTTTTATCATCATGAATAGAGTAATTCATGGAACATTTCTGTCAGTGATAGTATAACACTTTATTATAGTGCTTAATTTGTTTTACATCCCATTTAATAAACTGATTGCTAATTACACAACCATTACACAACCTTTCTCTATTCTTAAGTTTTAAATATGGTATTTCTGAAGAGGGAGCTAAAACTCATTTACAGTGACAGAGTTTAGTTATCAACTCATTAGAACTGAGATTGTATTTTATTTCCAGAGCAGTAACTTAAGTTTAACATTTAAATGTCTGTGATGAAAAGCCTAATTTCATTTCATATTCTCAGTGTGGAGAAAACTGCAGTGCTTAAAGGCTCTGAAAGATGTCCACAGTAAAAGACCTTTGGGAATGAAGTCAACATGTCCAGTCATAAAAGAGGTTTCCTGGCACTGGGAGAGAACTGGGGATAGGGGCAGATCCTTATGATCCTACTGGAGACACAACAGTACAGAATACTGGAGTGGGTAGCCTTTCCCTGCTCCAGGGGATCTTCCAACCCAGGGATCGAACCCAGGTCTCCCACATTGCAGGTGGATTCTTTTACCAGCTGAGCCACAAGAGAAGCCCCAAAAAAGTAATTAGAAAGGCTATATGACTATTGTCATCTTTATTTGTGTAATCATTCCCATCAACAGGACTTTCTTGATAGCTCAGTTGGTAAAGAGTCCGATGCCACTGAGCAACTTTCACTTTCACATCAACACCCTAGGTATATTTAACTTTCATCTTATGCCTCCCATCCACAATTCTACAATTCATTTTAATGTGTGCCTTTGTTCACTGCAGGAAAAAAATAGCCACCCACCGGTTTTTCTTCCAACATATGGTAAATGTGTACATTTAAAACTTACTTAAAAATCAGTTTTCTTCTTTCTTGATATGACCATTTTATATTTGTAAAAACCACTTTTTAAATTTTTTACACTTACATTAAATTCATCCTATAATAATGTGAGCTTTTTTTCTACACATAAATTTTCTGACCACTCTTTAGCTGCCAGAAGCACCTCACATCCAGCCATCTCAAGATTTTTAGTTATTGTTGTTGTTTTTCTAAGATGTCCTCTTTTGGCTTCTGTTCATAGGTAACATTGTTTTCTGTGTCTCATGGTCTATCAACATCACTTGGTAAAGATATAATACTTACATAAAGTGCATACCCTCAGGACTACAACAATATCATAGATGTTAAATCTTACAGCATTCCTACAGCAATATGACTCACTTCTTAGTTTGAAAAACAGACACACAACTGTCAGGGTACTTAAACAACATCATTCAATATGTCAGCAACCAAGTCCCCTGTATCTCTTGACTATCTTCCCTCCAAAAAAAGAGGAAAAATCATTTTTGACCTGGTTTGAAATAACATCTACTAAAACACTGACTTTTAAACTTTTCAATAGCAACAAATAATAAGAAATACAGTTTAACATCCTAAGTATATATGTGTATAGATCTGAAGTAAGTCTCATTAAAAATATTTAAATGTATTACATGATATATTTTGATGTTTTCTTGCTATGTATTCTATTCAATTTTGTTTAAAAGAAATGCTAGTCATAACTTCCTAAGTGGATTTCATTATGCACTAATGACTTGCTGCCCACCACTTGAAGGCTGCACTGATAGAAAAAATAGACTTACCACACGCCACAAGGTAATGGTATTAGCTCTGCTAATAGTAGGGTAAATCTTTATTAATTATGAGGCCTCTAGTACAGACTACAGTAACTGAATCCGAACCAGCCTGAAATATATTTGGGGATGACCTACAAAGAGAGGGTTTGCTAAACAAAACATGATGTCAAGAAGATGGAAGGGGTATTTAACCTCTTAGAACAAGATACCTCTAAGGTTTCTGGGTCATTATTTAAATGCAGCTGTGTTGCTGATTATGAAGCATGCTAATATTCAGGTCAATGGGACATCTACTCACAAGTACCTTGTTTGTTCTTAATCCGAAACATTTTGTAAATCAGAATATTATATTGAATCTCAGATCGAAAAGTTTGAGTGTAACTTAACATTCAAATGCAAGAATTCTCAACAATAAAATCACGTTGTAATTTTTTGTTTAGTTCATCCAAGTCACTTTTTTGTTTATAAATGTGTTCGAGGTATCATCCAATAATAAAAACAGTAACTGGTATACAGTTAATTTGTAGAGTGTTTTAAACTTCAGAAAACTCTTTCAATTTTGGAACTGGTGATGACCAGCAATCTTTGGATTACTGAATATTTAAAAAGCATATAATGACATTTTCCAGACCCAAAGATGAAACTTAATATTTGGTGTGCTCTGCCTGTGACAGATGACTCAATCCCATGAAGAAACCCAGGTGCCTGGCCTATTACAACTGCCTGTTTTTCAGAGGTCGGGTCCAACCCTGCCATTCCCCTACCAAATTTGGAAGATATGAAAGAAAATTTCAAGGTAAAAGACTAAGCCAAGTTCTGAAGTGGGGGTGTCCCAGAACCCCCTTACATGGAGGTATCTATTAAACAACTTAGAGCAGATGTTTATCCTTTATAAACATTTAACATTTTCACAAATTGAAGGCTTAAGAAGCTAAGGGAGTGAAGGACAGGCCAGGAAGTCAGGGATTCCTAGATGTGAACCTAATCTTGGTCCTATTCTGCTTTTGCTCTAAATCAATGCCAAATGCTTCACACCTCAGCTGCTTTATAGCAGGCAAGAATTATACTGCGGACGAAACTGTTTCCTGAGAATGTCTTAGGTTAAATGGTTAATATTACAGCCCTCAAAGATACTTCCTTTCACAAGAGGCGAAGCATTCTTCACATATTATTTACCTTCTTTATATTAGGAAATTGAAACAGAATATTGGTGTCCTGCTTAACTGACCTTGAAAAGAGATCACTCTTTCCATCCCTAAATTCTTGTCCACTTCACAATGAATTGGTTATCCAACCAGTTAGGAAATTCAATCCTGTGATCTTAAAGGTTTTTAAGGGCGCTGTAACCTGTGAGTTGACCATTTAGACAGCTAATACTGGGCCAGCTCAGGGCCCTCATCTTTCTCTGTCTTCTCGCCATGGGTCATCAACCTGAAGGAAGTGCCCTCCTCATCCACGTCTTGATTGGGTACCCTCTTGGGAAAGTCAGTTGCTCCTGGTCATGAAAAGAAGGTCCATTTTTCACACCACAAAGCAGCACCTCCATATCTGGCTCTGCTTGCACTGCTTTGGGCTCTTCAAAAGGCAGACCATATTTTCACTTTCTCCCCACCACTTCATGATAAAAGCATCCTGGTCCCTTCGTGGCATTTAATGAATGGTCCTCTCTCCCTGGATTTGGACCGTTGGCCTTTCCGACCAGTCATTAACTGGCAGGAAATGCCCTTCTCAGCAATCACTATTGTGTAAATAGAGCTTTTGAATGCCCCTGCAACCCTAGACCCTAAAGCTGCATGTATGTGTGTGTGGGGGGGGTGTGGGCAGATCTTTATTGTAAAAGCACTGCCTTCCAAGTTAAACTCAAACCACATGATACAGTTCATAAAATATACAAAATATGCAGTCCAGTGACAGATTTACCGTGGCCCTACAGAATAAAGCCAAAAAAAAAAAATCATCTCTATACAGAAAACACTGCTACTTTTGACCCAAATAGCCCCCAAACAGGAAGCGAAAAGCAAATAGGCAGCTGTGGCCTCACTAAGTTATGAAGGAGACCAGGGCAAACAGCATTTCCTGTCATTGCTTGTCACCATTTCTCAATGCCTCTGTCGGAACTGTTTTCATAGATGGCTAAAAATATTATGGAAATTTCTTTGGGGATAAGATGGAAGGCAATGAAAGGAGCTGTTAAATGATCTAGACTTGAAAGTGAAAAATGTAACTTTTATCAAAAAATTTCCTTAGGACTGGTCACACAACCAGTCACTTGAACTTCTGCATTTCAATGAATACAGGAATAACAGACCACATGAGAAAAAGTAAAAGTGTTCAGGATCAGACATTAGATAACCTAGATATTTCCTGTTAATTTCGGGTCAGTTTTCAGAACAATTTGCATGCACCTGATGAGTAAGGAGAGAACTGCAGACTATAATATCCCAGAGAAGAGGAACTAGCATCTTCAATTTGGTTTCTCTCTCCCTCTGTCTCTCACCAGCCCACAATATGACCTGTGTAACCTCGTACGTGCAGGTATGAGAGGTCTCTAAGTGAATCACATTTTAGATCCTTCACTATTGTCAACACACTCTTCATACCATATGGAGGGATTCCTGTCTTTTTTCTAGAACTGTGAAATGTCAAGCCCTGTGTCACATTTCTGTAGCCTCTCAACTTCTCAATCACCAAAGATCTTTGGAGGGGAAGTTTCAACTGGAAAGTACAAGCGTTTTGCCCTCATGTTATCGCTACACTGAAGCTCTCGGGATGTCCAAATGAATCCCCCAGCAAAACCAGGTTTATCAAAGAAAGAGGATTACTAAACGGTAGCAGGGCAGCTAGTTGGCCAAAGTTCCGCCAAACTCTTTCTCCAAAAAAAGGCCTTCCCTTGGGGAGACTGTGAGTGTGATCCCAGCCCAGACCCTGGCTTCAGAAAGCCAGCAGAACACTTATAGACACAGTCCCTTCCTGTGGCTGCAGCCACTGCTACAGGCATTTATAAAACAGATCAGACTACCCAGCACCTCCTCGACCCCCATGGTTTTCTACATTTTGAAGCTCTTAAGACATAAAAAGTGACCCTATAATCTGTATATTTTTTCACCTCATACTTCTGGGTAAGCTAAGAAGGTCTTCTTCATGCGATCCAATCACTTAGGAAAGATGCTGACATCAACAACTTGAGAGTTTAAATTTTGCTCAAAATCACCTCTGAAAAGAATCCACTCCTCTTCTCTGGGAGCCTCACTGATAACAGATAGCATGGACGAGGGGACACATCAATGTGTTTGTTCTTTAACAAAAAAAATTGGGCCAGTTATGGAGTGCCTGCACTTCGGTGGACAAGAGCAAACTCCAGTAGGGTGCTGAGAAGGAATGTGATCTCTGCCAGCATGTCATGCATCTGGTTGAGTGTGTTTCTAAATATTTTAAATAGAACTTGGAAAAACCACTACAGAGTACATGGATCCAATCATAATAAAGCAACCATCCTAACATTATGTGACAATCTCATTTTCTCAGTTTGAAAAGCAAAAAAAGTGAGAAATTATACTATGGGATATATGTCCAAATTAATATTATACATGGTACTTTTGTTCTGCTTTGTTTTCCTGTGTGAAGGCTGAAGACGAAAAACAAAAGTTGAAATGCAAGCTCTCTGATTCTTCCACTCTCTTGTTTTTTGCTAACAGGCCAACTGCCCCCCACCAAATAAAAACACAGCCCCTTGCTTGGTTTCTTCATGCTGCTATATAAGGAGAGACAACAAAAGCTGTACCTAAAGCCTCATGGTCCTCTGGGCACAAAAGATGATTGTGGTGGATCTGAAATGGCAGCTCGTCTCTTCCACTGGGTGGACTCTGCTTTCTGGATACAGTAAAAAGAGGCACTATTCACACCTGTATCTTGGTAAATAAAAACCTATGCAAATTCACCCTTTAAATGGGCAATCAGTGTTTTGAGTGAAAATGAGACAGCTCTCAGTGTCCTTTTGGGGTTTTGTCTGACTTCATCACTTTCTAAACTATACATGACACGAGGCATCTGAGTCACGGTATTTCTGATTTTGTTCCTTTTTTTTTTTAACCTGGTAAAATGGTTTGAAGGACTGTTTCTACATAACTCCTGGTTGCGGACTGATTTCTCTGGGATGTGCCGGGGATACACGAAATGCAACTACAGGTGACAGGAAAAGAGCAGCTGGCTTTCAGGCTACTCCTTGAGGTCTCAACCCAAAGGCTGCCATTGCCTGCTTCTCCCTGGACTTGTGGCAGAGCTGCCACCATGGCGTCAGCAGGATATCCTGTTTGTTGTTACTGATCATTTTTTGTCAATAAAAAATAGATAACGCTACCTGAAATCACAGAAAGGCTGTTCATAAAACAAGTTAGAAAGAATATTCTCCCATTTACTTAACCAAGTTTTACTGAGAACCCTCCCTGTAGCTCAAATGGTAAAGAATCTGCCCGCAACTCAGGAGGCCAGGGTTTGATCCCTAGGCTGGGAAGATCTTCTAGAGAAGGGAATGGCAACCCACTCCAGTATCCTTGCCTGGACAATCCCATGGACGGAGGAGCCTGGAGAGCTACAGTCTGTGGGGTTGCAAAGAGTTGGACACAAGTGAGTGACTAACACTACTACCAACTACTATGTACCAGGCACTGGGGATATAAAGCAGACCCAGGAACTTGCCTAATAAGGGGTTACTTGTACATTCAAGGAAACCTGAATAAGCCTTAAGAAACTAGTCTCAAATTTCCACACCAGTTGCAGGCGATGCCAAGGAGCTCGAGATTCAAAAAAAACTAGTGGGGACAATTTTAAGCTAATTTGAGTCATCCACATTGGAAAACAAGATCAAGCAAACTGTCGGTCTCTAGGATGTTCCCATGGCCTTAAGGAGATCATACAGCCTGTCAGAAGTCTAGTGCCAATCTCCTGCAATTCTGCCCAGACTGCCTTTCTCAACTGGAGGCCCTTTCCTTCTGGGCCCTTCAAGTTCATCCACTGTGTAGTCATAAAACTAACCTCTGCCTAATGTTAGAAACAAATCACTCCTTCTACTCATGAGCCAATGTAATGCTGATAGAAGAAGGCCCTAAGAGTAGACATAATATTTTAAATAGCATGCCTAATTGATTTCTAAATCTCTATTAATCAGTCTCCTTTTTTTCCCTTAACAGTTTGGTCTCAAGGCTTGAGTTTCTTGAAAAGGATCATATACATATAGAAGAAGAAAATATATGTGTGTGTGTGTGTGTGTGTGACATGTATATGAATGTATATAACACACATGTTATACATACTGTACATGTTACATACATTCACATGTATATTTATTTAAATGCATACACCCCTACACACACACATACTTAAATCAAGCTTTCTTTCATTTCTGCTTCCTCTTGAGTTCTAATCAACATATTCTAATTAACTTACTGGTGTTCAACATACAGAGCCTCAGAGAGACAGTGTAATGTAAACATTTACTATAGTTTATTGTGAAGTTGTTTTCTTTCATTCTTAGAATTGGAGGAGTGCTGTAAAGATAGGTATTTTTCTATAATCATCTGGAAATGAATCAATGCACGGTTGTATAAACTGTCCCAAGATGAAGACTAATTTGTACTAATTTGTACATTGTACACGTGCGTGAGCTTCCATGCGCCCAGACAACCTGGGAGTACCTTTATTTCTCAAATAAAAATAAGGTCCTTCTTCCCAGTTGCATTATTTCCCCATCACTCTTTTCAAAACACAGTCGCTCAACTTAATACCAAGGAGAAGCAAATTATGGTTTTATATTGTGTATTTATTAGAATAATCTGGGAAAAAACTTTTCTGACTCCTTTTAGGTCAAATGGATAGCATTAACACCTGATAATGCAATTGATACTTTATTTATCCTAATTCTCAAAGTTGTCTTTCCAACACTGTCATTTGGCTGTCTTGAAGCAATATATAACTATTCAGGAAGAGCAGGATGCTTCAGAACCAGATTCCTTAAGATCTAAAAGCCTACATTAATATGGCTCTATTTGCTTTCTTCTGGGTCACAATTTGTGTTTGTTTTGGGTTGGTCAGCAATTAAAGATACTTGCTCCCAGTTTATTCTTTTAGAGGGAAAAGGCCCACACCATTTCATCTGAGGCACAGGTTTCCTTTTATTTTTGAATCGAGACCTCTGTCACATGGAGCGGGGGACAGGAAAACCCCCCCAAAAGAAACAAAACTGATTTCTACTCTCCTGACATCACATACATTTATAAAGGGAGACAAACCCATCTGTTGACCCTACTACACTGTTATCAGAAAACTCAACCATATGGAGCACCTTGACAAAGTCAAGGTGTACATAGCCTGCATGCTCTTTCAGACACGTGATAGTTGTAACACGGCAGTGACCATTATCTAACTTTAATTACGGCATCAAATTACTTGTCAAACATGGACTGTAACTTATTCTTGTCTGTTAGGCCCCAATCTCTGTTTGTAATGCTATCAGATAGTTTGATTTATTTCAAAACAGAACAATTCTGCCACCTTCCTGAAAGACTGTGCTATTAATAAGCAGGATAAGTGTACAGTTTGCAGAAGGAAAATCTTCATCACGTTAGGGGTTTTTACTCTTTTCTTCCCTTCCCTTCCCTCTCACATATAAAGACATCTGGGTGGAGAACTAAACTGTACTTCCAACTACACTGTCAGCATCTGCACGGCAGCCCAGACACAGCCACTGTTTCAGCACGTGCAGTACTATACAGCCTCCAAAGACAAGACCTTTCTTTCCCCAGGCTGCTGTGATTACTTTTTCATATGGCAGAGCTGGGTAGATAATAATACACCTACCGGTCAGAAAGATGAATTACACAAGAGCCTAGCAGTGCAGTGAGAAGCGAGGGAACCCATTTGAGGCACATACAATGCAGGCAATGAAGGGAAAGAATGTTCTAAATGACTTCAAATGTTGAGGTATTCTAGCCAGTGCATAAAAAGCAAACTATTTTCTGTTTAAATTAAAAGCTGAGCACAAAATCTGCTCCTCTGTGAGTTTACCAACTACTCATTTTTCTTTTTAAATCAACATGTATTAAGCACCTAATTTGCGCAAAGCATTGCTTAGGTAAAAGGTAGGTGCAGGAGATTACCAAAGAGAATTCAGATACCAGCTCTGAATCATAGGTTTTATCCCCCATAAAAGGCACCTGTTGTGAAATGCCTGGACTGAACAGTTGAGGGGAATCATTACGGCAGCAAAGGAAATTAGAGAAATGAAATACCTCTTAGACTGAAACATGCAGTGACCACCTCTAGCCCAGCACCACATCAATTCTCTCTCAAAATATTTTTTTTTTCTGACAAACTCCTTTGCTTATGTTTTCATACAAGGTCTCCAGTCTCATCAGTCTAGGAAGCCACTGAATGTTTAACAGGCAAAATGTCTTTGTAATGTCTCTGACACTAGTTCAGCTCGTCTATTCTGGCCCAAGGTTTAGCCCCCCACCCCATGCCACCCCCACTCTTTTAAAGATATATTTGCCCAAAGTCACTTAGCAACAAGGCAGCAAGTGAGGAAGCAAAGCTTCAGAACTGGAGTCTAAGGATGTGATCACTAAACACTGGAGAATGTCCTTTGTGTCATCCCTGTTCTCTTGCACAAATGCAGGGATCTATTTCTCTACCTGCAAGAGGAACTCTCCTTTTGGATGTGAAGTAATGAACTTCCCTGAACACTTCTGCCACCAATAATCTGAAAAATGGGTTATACAGTAAATTCCACTGCAAGCAGTTCAGTTCTTTCTAGGCACACCACAGTACCTGGACAGGAAAACTGCAGCATTTCTTACAGGTGCAAAACAATCTCTTTACCGCCACCACTCCTCGGGAGCTTCCTTATTTTAATCTGCCAGCCAAGTTGCTCCTATTGCTTTGGGGGAAGTCAAAAGTGGACAGAAGTAGAATAATATCACCTGTGTTATGGGTAGAAGCCCTTTTAGGCTATGTTCAAGGAAGTTTCAATAAATATGAAAGCATCTCCCTGAAGTATTACATATTGAGAAACATTTTAAAAACAACTTTTAAAAGTATTTAAACATTAAGGACTAGATTTCTCATAGGCAAAATGGAAAAATGTGAATATAACTAGAAAAATCCGAGGGTGCTGGTAAGCTCCATGGCCTTTCATCAGAGGGGAAAAACCTCAGATGAACTGTACCAAACACTGACGTCTAGTCATTAGTACAGTTATTTCAACAGTCCACTTTCCAACCATTATACCAGTAACTACCCAAAGACTTATTAAACCAAGGGGTCAACATAGTGAAAAATTAGCAATCATTTCAAAATTAAATCTTGCAAGTTTTGTTTTAATTGGTGCCTTCCCGTCAATTAACCTGTGGCTTTATGCTGTGAGGATTCATACCCAATTCAAAAACACCAGTAATTTAGGAACATCCGAAAAAAAGAACTTTTGGAAAACACGCTATCTTAATTACAGCAACAATAAATTCACCCTCACTGCTGTATTAATCTATACCAACTAAAGTTCAGCAGACAGAAAAACACACAGTAGGTCTACTGACGATAAAACTACACAACTGAATCACCTGAATGTTAACTTGGGTTGCTGGTCTTGATTTAATTTCATTTTCTAACCATAAAAGCTTATCGTGTGAACGCTAAACATGAAAGTTCTCTTTTAAGAGTCTCCTGAAATCTATCTTCAGGCCCTTTCGGATGCCGATAGTAAAAGCAAGCTGCCTAAATGTGTTGATCCGCAGCGGGAAGAGACCAGACGGCGCAGCAGGAAAGCTGGGGCACTGCCCACGCTACCGCACCGCCCCGGGGACGTGAGCGGCTAGAAGCACTTGCGGACGGTATGCCATACAAGAAGTTCCTTTCAATGACAAAATCGGCATTATATATGCCATACAGATATATAAAGGAAGGCGAAAGAAGGAGGCAGAAAAAGAAGAAAGAGGAAAGCCCCTCAAGTTAACAAAGTTGTAGGATTACTTTTCCGTCTACTTGCCATTTTGAAAAATAAAGTTTACAAGGCATTCGATTTCGCCGGCGCCCTAGAAAGGCAGCCGCGCTCGGCAGCCCCAACTCCTCGCCGGCCTTACCTTTTGCTGCCAGCGCCAACCCAGGGGCTCGGGGGTCCCGCGCTCAGCGGCGGCGGGGCCGCGGCACATGCCGTCTGTTAGCGACAGAGCAAGAGCCGCGCTGCGCCGGGCGGCCCCGATGCGGGAGAGCCTCTAGCACGGGTGGCGCCCCAATGCCGCCATTTTAAAGCGAGGCTCCTGAAATCATTAGATAGAAGCAAATTAAAGCCCGCCCCACCTATACAACTTCGGGGCTGGGACGCGCAACCCGGCTGCGAGGCGGCCGCGGTGGGGTAGCAAACGTTAAGTGAGAGGCGCTCACGGGGCCGCCCGGACGGAGGCGCCGTCCCTCCGGCCCCCGCCCCGCCCCGCCGACCCCCGGGCTCGGGCGAGCTTCCTGGCGCGTCCAGAGACCAGAGGGTTTTCTTTTTCTCCCGACTCCGAGGCCCGTTCCCGGGGCCCGCCGGCGGGCTGGGGGACGGGGCACCGGAGCGGCCCTCCCCGCCCTCCCGAGCGCTTGGTTCAGTCCACTCGGAGCACACCTCGCGCGCCCCGGCTCCGCGGCGGCGGCGGCGGGCGGCCGCGGGGCTCCGGGCCCGCCGAGCGGCTGCCATGGCAACCCGGGGCCAAACCCCGCCCGGCCGCAGCCACAGGCGTGCCCGCCGCCGGCCGGCCGTTCCTCGGCAGCGCCCGCCGACCCCGCGGCCCTGGCGGCGCCCCGCGCCCGGCACACGCGCGGCGCGCCGAGGGTACGGGGCCGGCGGCGGGACTCCCGGCGCCCCGGCGGCAGCTCCAGCCCAACTCGGGCGGGCTGGGAAGGGCGCACCGCCCCGCCCGGCCAGGTAACGCGGCGCCCCGCACCGGCCCCGCCGCCCTCACCTGGCCCGGCGCGCGCGGCTCCCAGCTCCGGACGCGGCGGCAGTCCAGCGGCGTGCGGCCCCCCACTTCGCGCCCAGGCCGGGATTCTGTCCTCCGCCTCCCTCGCGGCTCGCGGAGAGCGCCAAAAAGTCGCGCTCCAGATCCCGCTCGCTGCGACTGCTGGCGCTCTGCTCTCGTCGCGCTGCGTATATCGAGTCTCTAGCTCACGGGTCTCGTGGAGCGGAGCGCGGGCTTTATTCTCAGGGGGTGTGGCGCCTCTTCCCCCAGCCCACCGGCCCAGCCCCCACTGCAAGGGCTTTTTGCCATTTCATTATTAAGGGAAGGGGCTGGCTCAGCAAATCATAACGCTCAGGTTTTACAAAAGCGAGAACAAACAGAACTTGCACACTGCCCCAGAGGGGACGGGGTGGGGGTGGGGGTGGCGGTGGGGGAGGGAGGCAGCAAAGTTTGTAGAGCTGCAGGAACTGAAGTGCCAGCGAGAAACGCAGTGCGGTTCAAAGCTCGACGCTTCTAGACACTGGATATAAGATGAAATAGGTAATTCCAAAAATGACCTTAGTCAATAAATACGTCGGCCCACTGAAGGCAAAATGCATATATATCTATATACTCACCAACACGCATCAGCTGCTTTCTTGAGGGCTCTCTTTTCTATAAATCCTTTATTTCCCTTCAAAACCCTGAGCTCAGAAAGGGAAATGTTGGTCTGTACGAATAGTCCCCCTCTTTAACGGAGTTTCAAGGGTAGGAGGAGCCCTAAGGTAGAGTTCCAGATACTTTTGAATGACAAGTGGACAAAGCAAATGCAATTATATATTTTGATTTTTTCAAAAAATGTACATCTGGGTAGCTAAATTACAGGTTTCTTTTTAATGCAAGTGTGATGGGAACACCAGCTGTTCCTTAACTGGAGCCCAACGGTAATCAACACATGCTTTTATTTAATCTTAGGAGGACAATTGGAGTCTGAAACACACGTATGATGCAGGATCCTCCGTGAAAAGCTCATAGCAATTCATGGGCTGCTCTCCTGCCATGAACTGCTTCACCCCAGTAACAGAGTTCCATGTGTCCTGCAGAAAGTGCAGAAACGTCACACGAGGTATTCAAGCAGCAGTTAAATCGAAGAGTGGGGTGAATTCTCAGGCTAATTACATTTTAAAAAATTCTACCGGACTGTTCCAAATAGAATTCTCCAGCTAATATTAGGCAAGAAATCAATCTCTGTTAAATGTGAGATAATAGGAGCAGGATCATATGGTTGGAAGAACACTGGCACAAACTGCCCTTTAAATAATTGAGAAAAACCCTCTGTGGCATTTGACAAGCATTGTGAAAGTTATCAGGACAACGTGCAGGGGCGGTGTCTGATAGGTTTGTAATACTGAGTAGAATCCTAAGCAGGAGTCAAACAAAAGGCAGGAGTTTCTAGTTATTTGAAAGGAAGAGGGGGGGAAGAGACTTTAATTCCTAGCCACCTTTCCCCACCTCCCTTCCAACTTACCAAATGACCTGCCCTACTCTAAAAGTCAAATTTGGCTGATGTATAGGAAGTGGCTTTTGCAGTCCAGAGACTAAAAGTAGGAGGTGTTGGCTACCTCAGTAGGCTGGAGAGAAGGGCAAGGCTGAATTATATAACTCTATACCCAATGATCTAACAAATGAGGAACTGTTATCACAGCGAGTCAACAAAGGACTCTTTATACTAAACGTAACTTGGGTCAACACCAGTTCCCTTACCTCTGCCCACCATTGCAAACCACATCTCCTATGGGACACTTTGGCTTTCCCTAATTCCACAAAAGCTGGCTTGATTTTATTGTTACAGCATGGCTGAAATAATTGTTTTATCATAAATTTCAGGTCACAAATAGGACAGCTTGGTGGTTCTCTGGGTAGCACAGCTTCAACACTGTCTCTTGCTGGACATTTCTGACTGGTGAAAGTTGCAAATGAGACTTTATTATTCTCTCTTCTCCACACTGAAGGGAAGAAAAACCCTTATAGATAAATTTGAGCCTGGTAAACTGTCCTCCTTGTATCCAGGCTGGTGTGACAAATGGAGGTAGGCAAATTTCCATGCTACCAGTTCATTAGGGAGTGTTTTCAAAAGCAGTAGGAAATTACTGTCTCCTCCCCTCAGCATTTCAAAAGGGTCCATTTACTCTCAGGGGTAGACTCACCTTGGAATTACTTTCCAATTTAGTAGAGTGGGTAGAGCTAGACAACCTTTTCTTTTCTTTTCTTTTACTTAGGCATGATTGGGGGCACGACCCAGGAAAAATTAAGTTGTATACTCACTGATCCACTAGATGAGTTCTTAATGTATGAACATTATAGTCTGTGAATACTGAACACTTCCTTTCCCCTTGCATTTTGGGCTAGCCTCAGAATGGATCTTCACTCTGCCCCCATCAGTCAAATAGAGGTGGGCAACCAAACATTTAAACACACTTAGGGAACATTCTATTCTCACAGTGTCTTAACAGTACGCATACAGATGTAAAAGCTAAGACTGGAGGTAAGGATGTAGAAACCTCTCAAGTGGCATGTTCTTTCAATAAATCGAATTAACTTTGACTGATACAGGAAAGAATTCTAAAAGTTATGTAATGGTTTAGTAACAAAAGGATTATTGTAATCCACCACTGAACAAATGTTGCTGTATTTTTTAAAGATGCTGAATAGGTGAAAAGTTAAACGCTCTCATATATCAGTGTACCATGCTTCCGAGGGATTTTTGAACTCTCAATTTATTCCATCAGAATTATGCTTTTACTCCTTTGCTAAGTCACATTATTCTTCTAAAAAGATGGTCAGCTGATACTGCTAGACATGCAGGCAGGGTCATGATATGCCCAGAAATGTGAAACATTGCCTTCCTCTTTTGAACTTGTATAATAATCACCTATTATTATTAGCACATAGTACTGTTTGCTGCTGCTGTGTTCCAGCAACAGCTCCACAGGCTAGAGCCCACAACACTATTTGTGGTGACTCCATCCAGAAGTCTCTAACTATTTAAGGGTGGCTGAAGGGCTGCAGGCACTCTGTCTATCAGATCTAATCCCTTGAATCTGTTTGTCTGATAGACAAAGTGCCTGAAGAACTATGAACAGGAGGTGGTGATCAAAAGCACCCCCAAGAAAGAGAAATGCAAAAAGGCAAAATGGTTGTCTGAGGAGGCCTTACAAATAGCTGAGAAAAGAAGAGAATCGAAAGGCAAAGGAGAAAAGGAGATATATCTCTGAATGCAGAGTTCCAAAGAATAGCAAGGAGAGATAAGAAAACCTTCCTAAGTGATCAATGCAAAGAAATAGAGGAAAACAGTAGAATGGGAAAGACTAGCAATCTCTTCAAGAAAATTAGAGATACCAAGGTATCATTTCATTCAAAGATGGGCACAGTAAAGGACAGAAACAGTATGGACCTAACAGAAGCGGAAGATACTAAGAAGAGGTGGCAAGAATACACAGAATACAAAAATGATCTTCATGACCCAGATAATCATGATGGTATGATCACTCACCTAGAGCCAGACATCCTGGAATGCAAAGTCAAGTGGGCTTTAGGAAACATCACTATGAACAAAGCTAGTGGAGGTGATAGAATTCCAGCTGAGCTATTTCAAATCCTAAAACACGATGCTTTGAAAGTGCTGTCCTCCATATGCCACCAAATTTGGAAAACTTGCCAATGGCCACAAGACTGGAAAAAGTCAGTTTTCATTCCAAGCCCAAAGAGAGGCAATGCCAAAGAATCTTCAAACTACCACACAATTGCACTCATCTCATATGCTAGCAAAGTAATGCTCAAAATTCTGCAAACTAGGTTTCAACAGTACATGAACCAAGAACTACCAGATGTTCAAGATGGAGTTAGAAAAGGCAGAGGAACCAGAGGTCAAATTGCAAACATCCACTGGATCACAGAAAAAGTAAGAGAATTCCAGAAAAACATCTACTTCTGTTTTATTGACTATGCCAAAGCATTTGACTGTGTGGATCACAACAAACTGGAAAATTCTTAGATAGGAATACCAGACCATCTTACCTGCCTCCTGAGAAATCTGTATGCAGGTCAAGAAGCAACAGTTAGAACTGGACATGGGACAACAGACTGGTTCCAAATTGGAAAAGGAGTACGTCAAGGCTGTATATTGTCACCCTGCTTATTTAATTTTTATGCAGAGTACATCATGCAAAATACTGGGCTGGATGAAGCACAAGCTGGAATCAAGATTTCTGGGAGAAATATCAATAACCTCAAATGTGCAGATGACACCACCCTTATGGCCGAAAGCTAAGAGGAACTAAAGAGCCCCTTAATGAAAGTGTAAGAGGAGAGTGAAAAAAACTGGCTTAAAACTCAACATTCAAAAAACAAAGATCATGGCATATTGTCCCATCAACTCATGGCAAATAGATGGTGAAACAATGGAAACAGAGACTTTATTTTCTTGGGCTCCAAAATCACTGCAGATGGTGGTTGTAGCCATGAAATTAAAAGACACTTGTTCCTTGGAAGAAAAGTTATGACCAACCTAGACAGCATATTCAAAAGCAGAGACATTACTTTGCCGACAAAGGTCTGTCTTGTCAAAGCTGTGGTTTTTCCAGTACTCATGTATGGGTGTGAGAACTGGGCAATAAAGAAAGCTGAGCTCCGAAGAATTGATGCTTTTGAACTCTTGTGTTGGAGAAGACTTGAGAGTCCCTAGGACTGCAAGGAGATCAAGCCAGTCAATCCTAAAGGAAATCAACCCTGAATACTCGTTTGAAGGACTGACGCTGAAGCTGATGCTCCAATACTTTGGTTACTTGATGTGAATAACTGACTCATTGGAAAAGACTTGATGCTGGGAAAGATTGAAGGCAGGATGAGATGGGGACGCCAGAGGATGAGATAGTCAGATGGCATATCCAACTCGATGGGCTTGAGTTTGAGCAGGCTCTG
Organism: Moschus berezovskii; assembly: GCF_049115385.1. NCBI lineage: Eukaryota > Metazoa > Chordata > Mammalia > Artiodactyla > Moschidae > Moschus > Moschus berezovskii. Next base: position 125,165,295 of record NC_142488.1, on the reverse strand, counting down.
GGAGTTGGTGATGGACAGGGAAGCCTGGTGTGCTGCAGTCCATGAGATCGCAAAGAGCCGACTGAACTGAATTGAAGGGCTACAGACACTAATTATTCATCCATTTCTGAAAAGTCTTTTCCATTTTCCATTCGTAGTTGGAAATTGAGAGATTCACACAAAGTTCTGATTAGATAAACAGGAAAATAAAACCCATCAGAGTCTAGTTGTTAAAAAGGTTTAGACAAATAAATCTCAGCTTCCAAGGTAACCCCTTTGTAAAGTGATGAAGACCGTCTTTCTTACAGAAGGAGTGATAAGGCCATCCATTAACCAGCCTGCATTCTGAAATCATTGCAAAGATAGATAAGTAGTCAATAGTTCTCAGGTTGGAAAGAAAATTTCTGAAATTCAGTTTTTTTTTCACTTTGACAAAATTGTCAGAATTACCTGAATATATTCTCATAAACAGAGAAGAAAACAGGAAAGTAATGAATCACTCTCTTTGAAACAAACCCAGGCCAAATGGATTTATAAGGCAATTTCTTCCCCAAGCCTTTGAAGGATCCTTTGATATGTTATACAAATTATCCGTGAGTTTTGAAATGTACAGTATATTTCTTAAAATTATCTTCAGAGGGAAATATAGTAAGAATTATACAGATAAAAATGATGCACAAACAAAAGATAAAGTGATATGAAAAACATGGCTTATTATCACTTAGGAGTATGATCTTTAAAATGAAAGTGAAAGTGTTAGTCGCTCAGTCATGTCTGACTCTTTGCAACCCCGTGAATTATAGCCAGCCAGGCTCCTCTGTCCTTGGAATTCTCCAAACAAGAATACTGGAGTGGGTATCCATTCTCTTCTCCAGGGGATCTTCCTGACACAGGAATCAAACTCAGACCTCCTCCATTGCAGATTCTTTACCTTCTGAGCTACCAGGCAAGCCTGATTTTTATAATAGCAGCCATCTAACATGGAAATACTCCATGCCAGGCACTGTGCTAAGCATTTTTCACAAGTTAGCTCATTTGATCCTCAAAACAATCTCTATAAGGTAAATATTATCATGTCCCTATGTTAAAAACAGGAAAGTGAGGCTGTCCAAAGTAAGAAACTAGCAAAGCTATTAGGTGGCAGAACCAGGATCTAAAGTTAGTTGTCTCAGCGATAGGGCCCATGCTTTTAATTACAACCCAGTACTGAATTAAGCAATTGTGGGGTCCAGTTAGATTTGAATTCAGACACTTGCTATGCCATACTGCCTCTCACTGATGTGGGCATTATCAAAATGATGCCAGTAACATATAGAAATGCACTAAAATATTTTTAAGCCTTGGTCACATATTGTTTATCCGAGAAATGTAAAAATTTTAGTAAAAAATATCAAAATTATTGACAAATCTGTGGTCATCTCAGTAAATGCCAAAAAGGCATTTGGTAAAATCTAACTCCATCTTATAGTTAATATCTTTCAAATATAGGAATAGTGAGCTACCTCTTTAATATCATAAAGGATGTGTACTTAAAAAACAAAGAATTAGTCTCGTGCCTATTAGAAAAACAAAGTTATTTCCTAGAAACTGGACCTAAACAAGAGAGCTTTTATTCATGTATAAGTTTGGTGTTTCTGGAAATTCTTGTTTGGGTAATAAGGTATGAAAATAAATTAGAAGTATTGGAAAGGAAGAAATTAAAGATAGATAATTTTTAGATAACATTAGTAAATACCTGGAAAAGCCACAGAATTGACTTCAAGTGATTAGACAAAACTAAAGAGTTTAGCACATCAAAATACCTATCATTAAGTCAGAAAAGTAACACATTTCCAATAAAGAAAAAAAAAACTGAGGTATTTGGAAATAAGTCATTATATTCAAGGGTGTGAGAAAAAGAAATACTATGAGATCTTAATGGCAGAAATAAAGAAAATATGAATAAATGTAAAGTCATGCTACATTTCTGAATGGTAAGACCAATAGTGTAATGCTAATATTGGAAGGACTGATGCTGAAGCTGAAACTCCAATACTTTGGCCACCTCATGCGACGAGTTGACTCACTGGAAAAGACTCTGATGCTGGGAAAGGTTGGGGGCGGGAGGAGAAGGGGATGACAGAGAATGAGATGGCTGGATGGGATCACCGACTCTGTGGACATGAGTTTGAGTGAACTCTGGGAGTTGGTGATGGACAGGGAGGCCTGGCGTGCTGTGATTCATGGGGTCACGGAGAGTTGGACACGACTGAGTGACTGAACTGAACTGAACTGAACTGAATGTTTCACAAATTGACTTATAGAGGCAGACTATTCAAATGAAGCTCTCTCTTATTCCAAAAAAGATACTGCGTTCATTTGTAGTAGTAATTGTGCATCACCATCCTTGGGAAACAAAAGTCTAAAAGAATTAGCAAATATTAGAATGTGTTATAAATTTTTTTTGAACTTTCAGGAAAGGTTTTTATTTATTTAAAAAAATTTTTAAAATTTATTTATTTTAATTGGAAGCTAATTACTTTACAATATTGTATTGGTTTTGCCATACATTGACATGAATCTGCCCCGGGTGTACATGTGTTCCCCATCCTGAACCACCCTACCACCTCCCTCCCCATCGCATCCCTCTGGGTCATCCCAGTACAGCAGCCCCGAGCATCCTGTATCATGCATCAAACCTGGACTGGCAATTAGTTTCACATATGATAATATACATGTTTCAATGCCATTCTCCCACATTATCCCGCCCTTGCCCTCTCCCACAGAGTCCAAAAGACTGTTCTATACATCTGTGTCTCTTTTGCTGTCTCGTATACAGGGTTATCATTATCATCTTTCTAAATTCCATATATATGCGTTAGTATACTGTATTGGTATTTTTCTTTCTGTCTTACTTCACTCTGTATAATAGGCTCCAGTTTCATCCACCTCATTAGAACTGATTCAAATGTATTCTTTTTAATTGCTGAGTAATACTCCATTGTGAATCTGTACCACTGCTTTCTTATCCATTCGTCTGCAGATGGACATCTAGGTTGCTTCCATGTCCTGGCTATTATAAACAGTGCTGCGATGAACATTGGGGTACACATGTCTCTTTCAATTCTGGTTTCCTCGGTGCGTATGCCCAGGAGTGCAATTTCTGGGTTGTATGGCAGTCCTCGGAGAAGGCAATGGCAAGCCACTCTAGTACTCTTGCCTAGAAAATCACATGGACAGAGGAGCCTGGTGGGCTGCAGTCCATGGGGTCACTACTAGTCGGACACGACTGAGTGACTTCACTTTCACTTTTTACTTTCACACATTGGAGAAGGAAATGGCAACCCACTCCAGTGTTCTTGCCTGGAGAATCCCAGGGACGGGGGAGCCTGGTGGGCTGCCGTCAATGGGGTCGCACAGAGTCGGACACGCCTGAAGTGACTTAGCAGTAGCAGCATGGCAGTCCTATTTCCAGTTTTTTAAGGAATCTCCACACTGTTCTCCATAGTGGCTGTACTAGTTTGCATTCCCACCAGCAGTGTAACAGGGTTCCCTTTTCTCCACACCCTCTCCAGCATTCATTGCCTGTAGACTTTTGGATAACAGCCATTCTGACTGGTGTGAAATGGTACCTCATTGTGGTTTTGATTTGCATTTCTCTGATAATGAGTGATGTTGAGCATCTTTTCATGTGTTTGTTAGCCATCTGTATGTCTTCTTTGGAGAAATGTCTGTTTAGTTCTTTGGCCCATTTTTTGATTGGGTCATTTATTTTTCTGGAATTGAGCTGCAGGAGTTGCTAGTATATTTTTGAGATTATTTCTTTGTCAGTTGCTTCATTTGCGATTATTTTCTCCCATTCTGAAGGCTGTCTTTTCACCTTGCTTATAGTTTCCTTTGCTGTGCAGAAGCTTTTAATTTTTATTAGGTCCCATTTGTTTCTTTTTGCTTTTATTTCCAATATTCTGGGAGGTGGGTCATGGAGGATCCTGCTGTGATTTATGTCAGAGAGTGTTTTGCCTATGTTCTCCTCTAGTAGTTTTATAGTTTCTGGTCTTACATTTAGATCTTTAATCCATTTTGAGTTTATTTTTGTGTATGGTGTTAGGGAGTGTTCTAGTTTCATTCTTTTGCAAGTGGTTGACCAGTTTTCCCAGCACCACTTGTTAAAGAGATTGTCTTTTCTCCACTGAATATTCTTCCCTTCTTTGTCAAAGATAAGGTGTCCATAGGTGTGTGGATTTATCTCTGGGCTCTCTATTTCATTCCATTGATCTATATTTCTGTCTTTATGCTAGTACCATACTGTCTTGATGACTGTGGCTTTGTAGTAGAGCCTGAAGTCCGGCAGGTTGATTCGTCCAGTTCCACTCTTCTTTCTCAAGATTGCTTTGGCTATTTGAGGTTTTTTGTATTTCCATACAAATTGTGAGATTATTTGTTCTAGCTCTGTGAAAAATACCATTGGTAGCTTGATAGGGATTGCATTGAACCTATAAATTACTTTGGGTAATATATTCACTTTCACAATATTTATTCTTCCAATCCACGAACACAGTTTATTTCTCCATCTATTAGTGTCCTCTCTGATTTCTTTCACCAGTGTTTTATAGTTTTCTATATATAGGTGTTTTGTTTCTTTAGGTAGATATATTCCTAAGTATTTTGTTCTTTTCGTTGCAATGGTGAATGGAATTGTTTCCTTAATTTCTCTTTCTATTTTCTCATTATTAGTGTATAGGAATGCAAGGGATTTCTGTGTGTTGATTTTATATCCTGCACCTTTACTATATTCATTGATTAGCTTTAGTAATTTTCTGCTAGAGTCTTTAGGGTTTTCTGTGTAGAGGATCATGTCATCTGCAAACGGTGAGAGTTTTATTTCTTTTCCAATTTGGTTTCCTTTTATTTCTTTTTCTGCTCTGATTGGTGTGGCCAAAACTATGTTGAATAGTAGTGGTGACAGTGGGCACCCTTGTCTTGTTCCTAACTTTAGGGGAAACGTTTTCAATTTTTCACCATTGAGGATAATGTTTGCTGTGGGTTTGTCATATATAGCTTTTATTATGTTGAGGAATGTTCCTTCTATTCCCACCTTCTGGAGGGTTTTAAATGGATGTTGAATTTTGTCGAAGGCTTTCTCTGCATCTATTGAGATAATCATATGGTTTTTATTTCTCATTTTGTTAATGTGGTGTATTAAATTGATTGATTTGCAGATATTGAAGAATCCTTGCATCCCTGGGATAAAGCCCATTTGGTCATGATGTATGATCTTTTTAATGTGTTGTTGGATTCTGATTGCTAAGAATCAGATTCTGATTGCTAAGAATTGTTAAGGATTTTTGCATCTATGTTCATCAGTGATATTGGCTTGTAGTTCTCTTTTTTTGTGGCATCTTTTTTTGTGGATCCTAGCATCCCTGGGATAAAGCCCATTTGGTCATGATGTATGAGCTTTTTAATGTGTTGTTGGATTCTGATTGCTAAGAATCAGATTCTGATTGCTAAGAATTGTTAAGGATTTTTGCATCTATGTTCATCAGTGATATTGGCTTGTAGTTCTCTTTTTTTGTGGCATCTTTGTCAGGTTTTGGTATTAGGGTGATGTTGGCCTCATAGGATGAGTTTGGATGTTTACCTTCCTTTGCAATTTTCTGGAAGGGTTTGAGTGGGATGTGTGTTAGCTCTTCTCTAAATTTTTGGTAGAATTCAGCTGTGAAGCCATCTGGTCCTGGGCTTTTGTTTGCTGGAAGATTTCTGATTACAGTTTCAATTTCCGTGCTTGTGATGGGTTGTTAAGATTTTCTATTTCTTCCTGGTTCAGTTTTGGAAAGTTGTACTTTGCTAAGAATTTGTCCATTTATTCCAAGCTGTCCATTTTATTGGCATATAGTTGCTGATAGTAGTCTCTTACGATCCTTTGTATTTCTTTGTTGTCTGTTGTGATCTCTCTATTTTCATTTCTAATTTTACTGATTTGGTTTTTCTCCCTTTGTTTCTTGATGAGTCTAGCTAGTGGTTTGTCAATTTTCTTTACTGTCTCAAAGAACCAGCTTTTGGCTTTGTTGATTTTTGCTATGGTCTCTTTTGTTTCTTTTGCATTTATTTCTGCCCTAATTTTGAAGATTTCATTCCTTCTACTAACCCTGGGGTTCTTCATTTCTTCCTTTTCTAGTTGCTTTAGGTGTAGAGTTAGGTTATTTATTTGACTTTTTTCTTGTTTCTTGAGGTGTGCCTGTATTGCTATGAACCTTCCCCTTAGCACTGCTTTTACAGTGTCCCAGAGGTTTTGGGTTGTTGTGTTTTCATTTTCATTCGTTTCTATGCATATTTTGATTTCTTTTTTTATTTATTCTGTGATTTGTTGGTTATTCAGCAGCGTGTTTTTCAGCCTCCATGTGTTGGCATTTTTAATAGTTTTTTCTCCTGTAATTGATATCTAGTCTTACTGCATTGTGGTCAGAAAAGATGCTTGGAATGATTTCAATTTTTTTGAATTTACCAAGGCTAGATTTATGGCCCAGGATGTGATCTATTCTGGAGGAGATTCCATGTGCGCTTGAGAAAAAGGTGAAATTCATTGTTTTGGGGTGAACTGTCCTATAGACATCAATAAGGTCTAACTGGTCCATTGTATCATTTAACGTTTGTGTTTCCTTGTTGATTTTCTGTTTACTTGATCTATCCATAGGTGTGAGTGGAGTATTAAAGTCTCCCACTATTATTGTGTTATTGTTAATTTCCCCTTTCATATTTCATTTGTCTTAAATACTGCGGTGCTCCTATGTTGGGTGCATAAATATTTATAATTGTTATATCTTCTTCTTGGATTGATCCTTTGATCATTATGTAGTGTCCTTCTTTGTCTCTTTTCACAGCCTTTGTTTTAAAGTCTATTTTATCTGATATGAGCATTGCTACTCCTGCTTTCTTTTGGTCTCTATTTGCTGAAATACCTTTTTCTAGCCCTTCACTTTCAGTCTGTATGTGTCCCTTGTTTTGAGGTGGGTCTCGTGTAGACAACATATAGAGGGGTCTTGTTTTTGTATCCATTCAGCCAGTCTTTGTCTTTTGGTTGGGGCATTCAACCCATTTACATTATTTTATTGGAGGCTAATTACTTTACAATATTATATTCGTTGGTTTTGCCATACATTGACATGAATCCGCCCCAGATGTACATGTGTTCCCCTTCCTGAGCCCCCCTACCACCTCCCTCCTCCCCATATCCCCCCTCTGGGTCATCCCCGTGCACCAGCCCTGAGCATCCTGTATCATGCATCGAACCTGGACTGGTGATTCGTTTCACATGTGATAATATACATGTTTCAATGCCATTCTCCAAAATCATCCCACCCTCACCCTCTCCCACAGAGTCCCAAAGACTGTTCTATACACCTGTGTCTCTTTTGCTGTCTCGTATATAGGGTTAAGGTTACCCTCTTTCTAAATTCCATATATACGCGTTAGTATATTGTATTGGTGTTTTTCTTTCTGGATTTCTTAACTCTGTATAATAGGCTCCAGTTTCATCCACCTCATTAGAACTGATTCAAATATATTTTTTTAATGGCTGAATAATACTCCATTGTGTATATGTACCATTGCTTTCTTATGCATTCGTCTGCTGATGAACATCTAGGTTGCTTCCATGTCCTGGCTATTATAAACAGTGCTGCGATGAACATTGGAGTACACGTGTCTCTTTCAATTCTGGTTTCCTCGGTGTGTATGCCCAGGAGTGCGATTGCTGGATCATATGGCAGTTCTATTTCCAGTTTTTTGAGGAATCTCCACACTGTTCTCCATAGTGGCTGTACTAGTTTGCATTCCCACCAACAGTGTAAGAGGGTTCCCTTTTCTCCACACCCTCTCCAGCATTTATTGCATGTAGACTTTTGGATAGCAGCCATTCTGACTGGTGTGAAATGGTATCTCATTGTGGTTTTGATTTGCATTTCTCTGATTATGAGGGATGCTGAGCATCTTTTCATGTGTTTGTTAGCCATCTGTATGTCTTCTTTGGAGAAATGTCTGTTTAGTTCTTTGGCCCATTTTTTGATTGGGTCACTTATTTTTCTGGAATTGAGCTGCAGGAGCTGCTTGTATATTTTGGAGATTAATCCTTTATCAGTTGCTTCATTTGCTATTATTTTCTCCCATTCTGAAGGCTGTCTTTTCACCTTACTTAGAGTTTCCTTTGCTGTGCAGAAGCTTTTGATTTTGATTAGGTCCCATTTGTTTATTTTTGCTTTTATTTCCAATATTCTGGGAGGTGGGTCATGGAGGATCCTGCTGTGATTTATGTAAGAGAGTGTTTTGCCTATGTTCTCCTCTAGTAGTTTTATAGTTTCTGGTCTTACATTTAGATCTTTAATCCATTTTGAGTTTATTTTTGTGGATGGAGTTAGGAAGTGTTCTAGTTTCATTCTTTTACAAGTGGCTGACCAGTTTTCCCAGCACCACTTGTTACAGAGATTGTCTTTTCTCCATTGAATATTCTTCCCTTCTTTGTCAAAGATAAGGTGTCCATAGGTGTGTGGATTTATCTCTGGGCTTTCTATTTTTTTCCATTGACCTATATTTCTGTCTTTATGCCAGTACCATACTGCCTTGATGACTGTGGCTTTGTAGTAGAGCCTGAATTCCTGCAGGTTGATTCCCCCAGTTCCATTCTTCTTTCTCAAGATTGCTTTGGCTATTTGAGGTTTTTTGTATTTCCATACAAATTGTGAGATTATTTGTTCTAGCTCTGTGAAAAATACCATTGGTAGCTTGATAGGGATTGCATTGAATGTATAAATCACTTTGGGTAGTATACTTATTTTCACAATATTTATTCTTCCAATCCACGAACACAGTATATTTCTCCATCTATTAGTGTCCTCTTTGATTACTTTCACCAGTGTTTTATAGTTTTCTATGTACAGGTCTTTTGTTTCTTTATGTAGATATATTCCTAAGTATTTTATTCTTTTTGTTGCAACAGTGAATGGAATAGTTTCCTTAATTTCTCTTTCTATATTTTCATTATTAGTGTATAGGAATGCAAGGGATTTCCGTGTGTTGATTTTATATCCTGCAACTTTATTGTATTCATTGATTAGCTCTAGTAGTTTTCTGGTAGAGTCTTTAGGGTTTTCTCTGTAGAGGATCATGTCATCAGTGTAATTATTGATAAGTATGATCCTGTTGCCATTTGCTTATTGTTTTGGGTTCGAGTTTATACACTCTTTCTGTGTTTCCTGTCTAGAAAAGGTCCTTTAGCATTTGTTGGAGAGCTGGCTTGGTGATGCTGAATTCTCTCAGCTTTTGCTTGTCTGTAAAGCTTTTGATTTCTCCTTCATATTTGAATGAGATCCTTGCTGGGTACAGTTAGAATGTGTTATAAATTTACACTAGTTGAAATGGCAGTATTCAGATGAAAACCAGAAATATTGATCAGTATACGTGAAAGTGAGACCTCAAAAAAGGCTCTAATAAATGTAAGAATAGAATGTGTGATGAATAAAGCATAACAAAACAATGGGAAAATACCTATTATTAAGCAAATTCACCTGGGGTAACTTGTCATGAGTAGGAGAGGAATCAACAGAAGGCTTTATCTCTTACCATATATAGTGATTCTTCCTTCATGAAATAAAAAATTTAAAAAATTTTCTTTAAAAGAAAATTTTAAAAATATAAATAGACTAGAGTATCTAACTGAACTACAGGAGTTTTTCTTATAATTTTTTATGACTTCCCTGATAGTTCAGTTGGTGAAGAACCCCCCTGCAATGCAGGAGACCCTGGTTCAATTCCTGGCTCAGGAAGATCCCCTGGAGAAGGGATAGGCTACCCACTCTAGTATTCTTGGGCTTCCCTTGTGGCTCAGCTGGTAAAGAATCAGCCTGCAGTTTGGGAGACCTGGGTTTGATACCTGGGTTGGAAAGATCCCCTGGAGAAGGGAAAGGCTACCCACTCCAGTATTCTGGCCTGGAGAATTTGGGGTCACAAAGAGACAGACGCAACTTTCGTAGGAATTTTTAAAGTTTTGAAGTAATAGTGAAAGTGGAAGTTGCTCAGTCATGTCTGACTCTTTTCGACCCCGTGGACTTTTCAACCCATACAGTCCATGGAATTCTCCAGGCCGGAATACTGGAATGGGTAGCCATTCCCTTTTCCAGGAGATCTTCCCAACCCAGGGATCGAACCCAGGTCTCCTGCATTGCAGGTGGATTCTTTACCGACTGAGCCATCAGGGAAGCCCTTGAAGTAATAGAAAACACAGTAAAGGAAAAACTGGTTGGAGAGCACAACATAATAAAACAATGTAAAACAATGTAAAACCATTTTCAAAACTAAGATTAAATGGTGGAAATGCTAGGAAGAGGGGCTTCCCAGGTGACTCAGTGGTAAAGAATACACCTGCCAATGCAGGAGACATAGGAGACTAGGGTTAGATCCCAGGATTGGGAAGATCTCCTGGAGAAGGAAATGGCAACCCACTCCAGTATTCTTGCCTGGAGAATCCCATGAACAGAGGAGCTTGGTGGGCTGTAGTCCACAGGGTCGCAAAGAGTCGGACACTACTGAGCACTGGAACATGCTAAGAAGAGCATAGATATAGGACTAGCATCTAAACTGTAGACAGAGGCACTAAGGCTGCACAAGACAGTTACCAGATCCTCAAGGGACAAATGGTCCAAGAATATCACCCTAGAAGAATTGTATGTTGCTCTAACTAGGAGACACCATTTGATATTTAATTGCCCAAAATAACAATATAAAACTCAATACTCTACAGGCTTTGGAAGAATAGACTCATTCAAGTTGCTGATGGCATTTCTCACTGGGTCAACAATCATGGAAATGTTTCATAGTCCTCAAACTAGGAATCCCAATCCTGGGAAATTATCCTAAACTAATAATTCAAAAGAAAGGGAAAAAAGAGCAGCTTATTTTGAATATCAAAAAACTTTGAAACAACCTAAATATCCAACAATAGGGGAATGATTGAGCTATTTACTATATATTAATACAATGAAATAATTTAAGCACTGTAGAAAAGCAGAAAATTGTACAGGAAATAACATTAATTAAACGTTACAGTGCAAGATTAGATTTTTCACTTTAAATGCATCCATGAGTATTCGCAAGGATAATGATCAGGAAAGCCTACAGATTTATATTTAGGTTTTTTAAAAACCTAACACTGGACATTTAAAATTTTTTTATTATTTTGGCAATCTGTCCAATAAAACACTATTAAATTCAATAAATATTTGACCTCTATATCAAATAAACTGCTTCTGTTTCTCTCATCTTCTGCCTTTTCTTTCTGCCTTCCCCTGCATTTCTCAACGTCTGTTCTTTTACCTTTTATGAATATTTCTCTGGCCCTCTGCCTCTTTCTTCATTTCTCTGTATTTCAACTCTCTTTTTCTCTTCTATCACCCGCTTTGTGTGTGAGTTGCTCAGTCGTGTCCAACTCTTTGTGACCCCATGGACTGTAGCCCACCAGGTCCCTCTTGTCCATGGGATTCTCCAGGTAAGAACACTGGAGTGGGGTGCCATTTTCTCCTCCAGGGTATCTTTCCAACCCAGGGGTTGAACCCGTGTCTCTTGAGTCTCCTGCATGGGTAGATGGATCCTAGTGCCACCTGTTTTACTCCACAATTTTTTCCCCCTTTTATGTGCCTTAGCTTTTTTCTTGTACCTCTGCTTTTGGAATGGTTAAAATATGAGACAGAAATGTATTCTTTTTAAATGTTGACGTAAACATTGTTTTTGTTCATTTTTGAAATTAGTTTATTTTTGGCTGTGCTGGGTCTTCCTTGCTGCGAGCACGCTTTCTCTAGCTGCAGCAAGCAGGGGCTACTCTCTAGTTGCAGAGCTCAGGCTCTAGGGCACGCAGGCTTAAGTAGTTGTGACACACAAGTTTAGTTGCCCTGCGGCATATGGAATCCTCCTGGATCAGGGATCAAACCCATATCCTGGGCATTGGCAGGTGGATTCTTAACCACTGGACCACCAGGGAAGTCCTCCTGTTTTTGTTCATTTTGAAAGTGAATGAACATTGGTATAACACAGGGAACTCTATTTAATGTACTGTGGTGACTTGACTGGGAAGGAAGTCCAAAAGGGAGGCAATGTATGTAAATGTATGGCTGATTCATTTTGCTGCACAGTAGAAACTACCACAACATTGTAAAGCAACTGCTTTTAAAAATGAAAGACAAATTCATTAGATTTGAGCTCTTTTTTAAAAAAGGCACCCAAGTTTAATTGTCTTTTAACAATCTGTGCCTGACCAAGGCCAGATCAGATACCTCTGCAAGGCTTTAAACGATGTGAAGTGATAAACACTCCATATCATAATTTCAATAGATTTGTCACCACAGAAAAAACAGTAAACATAAATATGAAAGATTTACATTCGTATGTATAGAAAATCCTTCCTATTCCAATTTTTGAGGTTTTAAATATCTAATTTTTACTCATGTTAAAACATGCTCTAACCTCCATGCAACATGTTGGTACAATAATTATGATCTCTGAAAAAATAGTTATGATCTCATCACATTTTTGCTTTCAGGATATTATGAATATAATATCAGTATGAACCAGTACCCTTAATCATGGAACCTGAAATGATACTGAATGATAATGAACAAAGGCAGAAAATGAGCAAGAAGCTAAAAAATATCTTTTGGTAATATAGTGACTTCGGACAATATTTAATCTCTCTCAATTTCCTCATGAATGAAATCCAGAAAATTCTAGAACCTCCCTTGTAGCATATATTATAGTGTTATATATGATGAAGGTTTGAAAGCACCTACAGGGCCTGGAACATAGTACTCCACTGGTGAGAGTAGGTGGAGGCCACTGTAGATTTGGAGGGCTTGCCTGTGACAAGACTGGCTTGGCTATAGTCATACTGGAGGCATAATTGGGCACATCTTCCTTTTACTTTTAGAAATAAGATTAGTCACACTTGAATGGCTCCTTACCAAACCTTCAGAGTAACCACTGGGGTTTAAGCATTCCTTCCGTTTTTGGTGTGGAGTGGAGAAGGGAAAACTTGAGAGCCAGTTCCTTGTCAATCTTGTGCAACACAGAAAAGAACAAGGTGATATCAGCCCCAGAGTAACTCCTACTAGCTCCTACTAGCAAAGTCAGAGTGCCAGATGAGTGGTCTGTCTCTGGCCTGCAAATGGGGGGCATGGCATGAGAATGTGTGCCTCAGTGGTGAGTCGTTGCGAGCCATGTCTGGTCCATCTGCTGTTGCTATTCAAGAAGGGAAACTTGAATTTGAAATGTTGATTGATACAATGTGATGATTAAAGGTATAGATCCTACAGCCCCATTCCCTATGCTCACTTACTAAGAGTGTGACCTTGAACAAGTTACTCTCTCTGTGCCTCAATTCTTTTTTAAAAACTGGAGACAAAGATAGCACCTTTGTTATGGTGTTTGTGGTGAGAATTAAATGATAACAGAGGTAAAGCACTTAGAATTCTGCCTACCAGATCAAGAGTGCTGACTAATTTCACCAATGGACAAATAGTCCATTTTTCAGCTCCTGTTGCAATCAGGAGAATTTTCTTTCTGGGTCCAGAAAGATGGTTGTTGTTCAGTTGCTAAGTCGTGTCTGCCTGTTTTGCAACCCCATAGACTGTAGCCCGTCAGGCTCCTCTATTAATGGGATTCTCCAGGTTAAGAATACTGGAGTGAGTTGCCATTTCCTTCTCCAGGAGATCTTCCCCACCCAGGGATTGAACCCAAGTCTCCTACACTGCAGGCAGATTCTTTCCCTCTGATCACATGCATCCCAAATACAAAAGAAGAGGACCATGAGTTTTTCCCTTTGACTCACACTTGAGTGGGGCATATTAAAAGACATCAGACAGTCACTTTGGCACCAGAGAGATTTTGAAAATGACCATAGAAATCAGACGAAGGCTAATCCTGAAAGCCGAGGTTGGAGGGGGGCATGCTCTTCCTCTCCAGGCTGCAAAGAGATGTGAAATTTCCTGACATCATGCCATAATGTTTTCAAAAAACCCTTCTCTAAATGAACAAATTACCCAGGAAGTATAACACATTAACCTGTTAGCTAGACGAACACTTTTAGCACAGGTTTCTTTTATCAGATTATTTAGATCATGGAAGCTGGCACCTCAACCCAGCAGATGAAGGATGGCTAAATGGTGCTGGGGGAGGGGGGTAGGAAGAGAGAAAAGGAATCTGGAAGCAGCCTGAGGGCTCCTGAGGACTGAAGCTGGACTAATCCAATGTCCATCGCCCCTGGATGAAGGATAGAACTTCTTGGTCCCTATTGTCTTCCCTACTCCCTTTATCCTGTTTTGTATTCCTTTTCTTTTTTCTATTTATTTTGTATACCATGCATCACATACTACAGAGCCAAGCACACAATCAACAGATATTTATGAAGTGCCTGCTGAGTACATAAGTGCCTGTAGTGGACATAAGTCTCCAATTGCTTCAGGGATGTGCTGTCTTCGCACAACTAGGTATGGTTCTATAACTACTGACCAGGAGGGCTTATATTCTGGAGGTTTACTTACTCCATATAGTGAGGTCGGCACTTGAGGCTGGGGACATAATATGTACTAAGAGAGCACTCAAAAAACAAATGGAATACAGTGATGGGCTCAAGAATCAAGCAGGGGTAGAAGATGCAAGTGGAAAGGTATTCTGGAAAATGCCAAGTCAGGGTTCCTTCTAAGAACCAGGAAAATGCTGAGTTTCCAAGAGAGGAAATTAAGAAAAGCAGCAGCTTTTTATGGAGTGCCTTCCTTGTGCCAGACACTTTCACTGGCTGTCTAATATTTCCTCACAACTGGACCAAAAGAAATTATTTTCTGTACTTTTTAAATGGGAAAACTGATCTCAGAAAAGTTCAGCAAATTGTAGCATACTGTAGTGGCTAAGTGCATTGACTTGGATCTAAACTGTTTGGATTTGAATCCTGGTTCTGCCACTCATTAGTTGGGTGGTTTTGGACAAGTAACTTAATCTCTCTGTTCCTCAGTTTCCTCTTCAGTAAAAATGAGAGTAATGATAGTGCCTACTTCATAGAATGATTATGACAAATGAATTACAAAGCACTTACAAGTGTGCCTACCACATATGGAATTTTAAATGAGTGTTGTTGTTCAATTGCTTAGTCGTGTCTGACTCTTTGCGACCCCATGGACTGCAGCACACCAGGCTTCCCTGTCCTTCACCATCTCCCAGAGCTTGTTCAAGTTCATGTCCATCGAGTCGTTGATGCCATCCAACCATCTCGTCCTCTGTCAGCTCATTCTTCTCCTGCCTTCTATCTTTCCCAGCATCATGGTCTTGTCCAATGAGTCAGCTCTTCACATCAGGTGCCCAAAGTATTGGAGCTTCAGCTTCAGCATCAGTCCTTCCAATGAATATTCAAAGTTGATTTCCTTTAGGATGGACTGGTTTGATCTTCTTGCAGTCCAAGGGACTTCTCCAACACCACAATTCAAAAGCATCAATTGTTCAGCACTCAGACTTCTTTATGGTCCAACTCGTATATCTATACATGACTACTGGAAAAACCATAGCTTTGAATATACGGACCTTTGTTGGCAAAGTAATGTCTCTGCGTTTGAATACACTGCCTAGGTTTCAGTCCTAGCTCAATTCTTGACTCCTCCAAGGAACCCAAATCTTACTTTTCTGCAAGGACTCCTTGAAGTCTGCAATCTCCCAGAAAACTTGTCCCTAACCATTCCCTACTTTGATTCACAGCTTAATACTCAGTCACAGACTGCTTGCCTAATGATTTGGTGGTTTTTTTTTCCTCTGCATGTTATCTCATTTCCCAAACTAGCTTATACAGCTCTCCTTAAGGATTTGACTTACCTCTTTTTATGCCACAACGTGCCTAGCATCTCTCTTTGTTTTGGATTGACATCTTGTCCACAGCTCTTCAGAGGTGTTGTGGTCTTACCAAATTTTCAGTGAGACAAGGGAATTGCAGGTCATCATAGTTCAGGATCCTTTGGTGTATACAGCGCACATTTTCCACATCTTCCCATTCATTTGCACAGTTTTGGTTTCATTCCAACCAATGAATGAAGAAATGATGATATGGTTTCTAACTCGTTTTGATATACAGTTTTAACATGTCTTTTCTATGGATTTTTAAAATGATTTTCTCAGTTGTTATCATCTTAGAGCATTTTCTGAAGAGCAGTTAATAAGAGATAGAGACAGAGAAACAGAAGCAATATGGTACCACCATAGTTCCCATAAAAACATAATATTCTATGTTACCCCTTTCCAGCATATGGCACTGAGTCATAAGAAATAATAGCAATGGAAAATGGTCAAATGCATACTGGTGTACTTGAGATAAGTACAAAAGGAGATATAGAGTTATTTTTAAGATACAGTCTGTTTCTAAAGTGCTTTCTGAGCCTTAAATATACTATACAGTCAGATCTCTGAAGGAAAAGGGAAATGTACCTAAGTTCTTAAAACACTGGCTGACACACTAAATGAATGTGCTCAGTTTCCCTGATCAGAAACCTTCATTCCAGTTTGACCCAAGCCATGAATGAAATTACTTGACTGATTAAAAGCCAGTCCCTCATGAACGTTTGTTTACATCTGAAAGCCACTACACATAATTGCTGTCTCCTCTCAGGGGAGGCCCCACTGGGATTACAAGAAATGTTGCAAGGTTCTACTGAGGTGTGATCACCAGTTACAGCATGAACCGGGCACCGCATGTCCACACTGTGTGTCTTGGCAGCTGGGTCCATCAGTCTCCCTCTTTCACACAAGTAAAGTTATCCAATAAGACAGTCGAAGTCTTGAGTAAGAGAAAATACAGCAATAAAATAGCATTCAGCTTTGGCATGCCGTGATACAGGAACCCCAAGCCATCTTTGCTCCTGAGATATAGCCTGTAATTACACAGTAGTTACCATATTCTTTCAAAAAGCAAGTGATAGTACATTTTCACTGTCAAAGAGAAGGGCTTGGAGACAAGTCAAGATCAAGAACATACCATAAATATTGACCTCCCAGAAAAATTAAAATTGGTAATTTTTCTTAATCATCTTTTTTGTCTTTTATTATTATGAAAGCAGTACAGGGTTTTTTTTAAAAAAATAGAAATTTATTGGTTACAAAATAACCTGGACGTATTTAATGTATACAAATAGATGAGCTTGGGGATAAATATATATCCATGAAACCAATACCACTATCACGGCCATAGAAGTATGCATCACTTCCTTAAGTTTCCTCTTTATTTTTATTGTTGTCATTTGTTTGGTAACAAGAACACTTACTATAAGATTTGCCTTCTTATCAAAATATAAGTGTATAGTACTTTTAGCCACTGGTGCTATGTTGTACAGCGGATCTCCAGAACTTTTCTCACAAGTGTTGTACCTTTTAGCTAACACGTTCCCATTTCCCTCTCCATACAGCCCCTGGGAACCACCATCCTACTCTCTGCTTCAGTGAGATTCAGTATTTTAGATTCCATACATAAGTGAGAGCATACAGTATTTGTCTTTCTCTGTCTGACTTATCTCACTCAGCACAATTCCCTCAAGGTTCATCTATGTTGTAGCAAATGGTAGGATTTCCTTCTTTCTCATGACTTTTTTCCTTAGTTTAGTTGAAGATTTGACCATTTTGCTTACCTTCTGAAAAAAAACCAACGTCTCTAGTTCATTGGTATTTTCTAATGTTCTTCTGAACTCTACTTCATTTATTTTTGTTCTATAATTGTTATCTCCTCTCTTCTGCTAACTTTGGGCTTAGTTTATTCTTTTTCTAGTTCTTTGAGGTGTGAGGTTAAGCTGTTAATTTTAGACCTTTTTTGTTTCTTAATATAGGCATTTATCACTATAAACTTCCCTCATGGAACTACTTGTGCTGCATCCCTTAAGTTTCAGTATATTGTGCTTTCATTTTTGTGTCATGGTTTTCTTTAATCCTTTTTGGTTTCTTCTTTGACCCTTTGGTTTTTCAGCAGTGTGTTGCTTAGTTTCTACATATTGGAAAAACTTAGTCTATTCCATTTGAATGTGGAATGATTATGGGAGGTTAATATGTAGCTGTTTTTTTACTAACAAATTTGAATTTAAAAACTTGTTTAACATCTTTTATTTGGGGATATAATATTATATACTTCAAGGGTAGTTCTGAGATCAAATGAGTTTATAACTTTTAGAAGTTGTAGAACATTGTAAGCATACAGAAAGCTTTGCATAAATTTTTGCCATATAAGTAGAAAAATAAAATCTGAGAAGAAAAAACTAATAGACATCATAATCTTTTATTTTTTACAGCTGGCCTCATTTAAATGACAGTATGTGAAAAAGGATTTTTTTACAACATTTATTTTGGTACAACATTCCTATAATCACCGAGTTATAAAATACAGGGGCAGGACACATATTCACTTCCATATTTTACACATGTGCTTTATTTTCTAATTGGAATGTGACCCAAAGGAAGTTAAGTCCTACCTTGAGTGTCTGTGTCATTGACACTAGCACTACCGATTTATTATATATTCCATATTCTTAGATAAATCATCCACCATCTTATTCCCTCTGATATACATTTGCTGTTGTTTTAGTTGCTTAGCTGTGTCCGACTCTTTTGTGACCCTATGTACTTCAGCCCACCAGGCTCCTCTGTCCATGGGACTTTCCAGGCAAGAATACTGGAGTGAGTTGCCGTTTCCTACTCCAGAGGATCTTCCCAACCCAGGGATCAAACCCACGTCTGCTGCATTGGCAGTCGGGTTCTTTACCACTAAGCCACCTGGGAAACCCTCTGATATACATATCTTATCTCTAAAAGGGATATGGGCGTATTTCACAAATATGCTACAGAAAGAAGTGAGCTAATTATTCCTTAACTTTGTCTTTATTATTAACAAGTAATGATAAAAACAGCTTACCAGATTGTGTCTGCTGTTGCTGTTATTTTTCTTAATGTTCAAACCTTGTGAAGCAAAACCCTCAGATGAAGGCTTAATAAAGGAGCCCCTTGAATTCGGTATTGTAAGTAACTTGAGTAATGTTTCCAGAGGGTGGCATCGTTGGGGAATGAGGTGTTTGGATTAATGTGAGAGAAGGGAAGACTGTTTTCCATTCATGCAGTAGAACTTCTCTCTACTGATGCTGCCCCATTTGAGTGGACTCCTTGTTACTCCCAGATGAGGTGACATGTGCACCCATTGGTCTAAGATCTCAGCCATGGATGTTTAGAAATACAATCTTTTACCAACTCTAAGACTTCACTCTTACAAATACACCTTGAACTTTGGTGACAGCTTATTTAGAAAAAGACTTATGAAGCCCCAAGTCTAGGCTATCTTGGGTAGCTCTGGCTGAGCAGAATAATCCTGGGGAGAGGTAAAAGAAAGAAGAGGTAAAAGGAGAGGAAGTATTAAATCCCCTTTAATCATTCTCTCTGGCATCCTGTGTTCCACAGGGGAATATAATTTTGTTTGTGTTGTTCTTTGAGTGAATGGTTCCGGTATCCTCACTAATGTATAGGAATAAGGCTAAAACTTATTATTACTGTACTGAGGTAAGACATCAATGACAATGGTAAGGTGATGTCCTTGATGTCTGCCTCCCACAAGACTTTAGGCAACTCACCTCCCTTCTCTGTGCTTTGTTTTCTGCATCAGTAATGGTGTCACCTACTCTTTGGATTATTATCATTATTTAAAATTCCTTTGGAAAAAGTAATTATTCTCCCTTTTGTGCCCCCACTGTACTTTGGACACAACTCAATCCCTTCCCTTTCTATCATTACATCTCTGCCTCCTCCCACTAGGCTGTGAACTCTTTCTGAGCAGGGACTATGCCTTATTTATATTTGTATCACTTTCACCTTGAATGGAGTGAGTGTTTTAATATGTTTGGTAAATAAATGAAGGAAAGAACACATAAAGGAACAAAAGAATAGTGAAAAGGGCCAGACTAGATATCTTCTGAGAGTTCCCCATGACAAGCTGAATCAGTACTTCCCTACACCAATGAAAACCAAATTTTGTATAGGTCCAAGAATAGAGAACAGAATGATTCAGAAGAATGTAGGAAATTAGAGATGAATGCATTAAATCTCTCATATTCCTTTTGCTGCCTCCCCCAGTACCTTCCACCTTTGTCCACTTCATCCTAAGGGCTAAAATTTGCTTTTCTATTTCATAAGGCAAAGAGAGAAAGAAACTGACATTTGCACTTCTCCACTGGTCTGTGTCATTGTTTACTCTAAAAAAAAGAAAAAAAGAAACCCACTTTCTAGCACCTTAAAGACAATCCATGTATGGAGCAATATTTCTTTGGTAAACGCAACCCTTTTTAAACCACCCTGAACCCTTTGCCCCAGATGCACCCAAACCAATAATGTGTCACAATCAGCAGATGAAAGTCACAGAATCCCTTCTCTTCCCAAACCATCGATGGCTGCAATTAGCATATGTAATCTATTTCTAAGTAACTTCAGCATTTCCCATGTGTGGGAAGACCTAGACAGCCAGCTTTAGAATGCAGGCTTCCGGGCAGTGCTTCCCCAGATTTCACCTGCAATGGAAACTTTTGCCAGTTGCTTGAAGGTTCTGGTTGCCTCAGTGACAATTAAGTGGGAGGGTGATTATGATACTGTTTAGATCTTTACATTTTACATAAGGTCAGAGGAAAAGTTAACGTTTAAAATGGCATATGCTTAAGTAGTACATTTATTAAAGTTTTTCCTTATATACTTTTGGTATTATGTGAAATTTGAAAGGTTCACACACTCAGGTACAAATGGAAGACTTCATAATGCAGGTGATTTTGAGAGAGAGAGGTAAGTAAGAGGTGGAGAAAGAAGGAAATTGGATATATCAAAGGGCTGTTGGTTTCTCTTCATACTGTTTCTAAGAAACAATTCCTTTAATGGGCCTAGAAAGGAAGATCAAGGAGGATAGTATGAGGAAAGGCAGTGGAATTTAAATCAACGGTTTATAATAATGTGTAATGAATGACTAAGGATTAGATCAAAGCCAGAAGGAAAAGAGTAGTCCAACTTTAACTGTAAAAGTCACTTGTCAAATCATACATTAGTGGTAGCCCTCTCTGGCCAGTACCATCCCTCTGAAGGGCTCTTTCTCTTTTAAGGAAACATATGCCACAAAACAAACTTGAATTACTAGTGGACATTCTTAAAGGAGTACCTGTGTGCTCCTTTACTGTATAATGGTTCAAGAACTGAACACCTTGATTGTGTCATTGCATAATATTATAGAAAAACCCAAAGCTGGCAACCCTGGGTTTATAGCTTCTAAGAACTCCAACAAGGCTAATTTCTATATGCTTGTACTTTGCAGACAAAGCATTAGAAGGAGAGGCATCAGGGTTTCTTCAAAAGAATATGAAAATCTAGTGACCCTCAGGAAAGGCACTGTGACATGTACTGTGTGCAAGTGGGCTGTACACCCTGCCACGAAGCATTGGTTATATTTCAGTGGCAAAGAAGAAAGATGCCACAGAGCTGTGACTACTCCTTACTGCTTCTGAGTGTGATTTCTCCTGAATCCCATTATTTATTTTCCAGCATGTTTCTGTCATTGGATCCTTAAAGTCCTTTTTCACACTGTGGCCACCCAGGATTAAAAGGATGTTGAATGTTGTCTATTTCATTTGTTGCTAAGTCCTGAACTAAGTTCTACTAGCACTCAGTCCTGCTGCTGCTAAGTCACTTCAGTCGTGTCCGACTCTGTGCAACCCCGTAGACGGCAGCCCACCAGGCTCCCCCGTCCCTGGGATTCTCCAGGCAAGAACACTGGAGTGGGTTGCCATTTCCTTCTCCAATGTGTGAAAATGAAAAGTGAAAGTGAAGTCTCTCAGTCGTGTCCAACCCTTAGCGACCCCACAGACTAAAGCCTACCAGGCTCCTCCATCCATGGGATTTTCCAGGCAAGAGTACTGGAGTGGCTTGCCATTGCCTTCTCCGCAGTAACTGCTGCTGCTGCTGCTGCTAAGTCGCTTCAGTCGTGTCCGACTCTGTGTGACCCCACAGACGGCAGCCCACCAGGCTCCCCCGTCCCTGGGATTCTCCAGGCAAGAACACTGGAGTGGGTTGCCATTTCCTTCTCCAATGTGTGAAAATGAAAAGTGAAAGTGAAGTCTCTCAGTCGTGTCCAACCCTTAGCGACCCCACAGACTAAAGCCTACCAGGCTCCTCCATCCATGGGATTTTCCAGGCAAGAGTACTGGAGTGGCTTGCCATTGCCTTCTCCGCAGTAACTGCTGCTGCTGCTGCTGCTAAGTCGCTTCAGTCGTGTCCGACTCTGTGTGACCCCACAGACGGAAGCCCACCAGGCTCCCCCGTCCCTGGGATTCTCCAGGCAAGAACACTGGAATGGGTTGCCATTTCCTTCTCCAATGTGTGAAAGTGAAAAGTGAAAGTGAAGTCGCTCAGTCGTGTCCGACCCTTAGCGACCCCACGGACTGCAGCCTACCAGGCTCCTCCGCCCACGGGATTTTCCAGGCAAGAGTACTGGAGTGGCTTGCCATTACCTTCTCCGGCAGTAACTGCTAATGGTGCCTAAATTACTCCCAAATTGACTTAAGATCTTTTATTCTTCTTCTACTGCTATTTCAACACAAAACACACTTAACCAAAGGAAGCTAAATGAATGGAGAAGCTTAATTTCAGTTCCTTTGAAGAAAACTTTACTGAATGAATTTCTACATCAGAAGTATAATACTTGATGCTGCTCAAGACCCTTAAAACACATAATCAAATACAGAATTTATCATAGGTCTTTGAATGAGTGATTACTTTTAATACTTTTCCTTTGAAAATAATATACTCGAAGAATCATGAGGCTATTTCTCAAGTTAAACTCAACTCTTGGTTATTGGTGGTAGGTAAAAACTCAATTCATTGGAACTCAACCAATCAGAACTCTCAAGGTACTGGAATCCTGCTGTTATTAACTTTTACACAGAGAGAAGCAAATAACAAAAAACAGATGGAAGTCAGCCAATTTCGTTAACAAATACCCCCAAATCTTCTGGAAGGAAGGAAGTCTTACATTGAGCACAGTTTTCTACAATTTTCCTATGATATCTATATAAAGAAATAGGGAAAGCAATAAAGGTTTATGAAACACTTTCCGTGTGCCCATCTCTGTGATCTGGCCCTGGCTAACATTTTACACTTATTTCTTCACATATCCTCTCTTCCAGTCATCCTGAACATCTGCCAGTTTGTTTAATCTTGACAATAACTCTGTTTTTAAAAAGTCACATATTTTAATTCTGTAGATGAGAAAACTGAGGCTTAGTGACGTTAAGTCACTTGTCCAAGGCCATGAAGTTAGGTCACTTGTCCAAGTTCACATAGTTAGTAGTAATAGGCCTGGTATTTGAATCCAGATCTGTTACACACCATAGCACATGTTTGAATGATAACCCTTTAACATTGCAAAATCCTCAATCAGCATAAAATTATTGTGTTGATATTCACTAATATCTCTGTCCTGAGTGGTCCATGAAAGTAAATTTATATACTTAAGAAAAAGTTTCAGCAAAAAATGAAATTAAAATGGGCTTCCATTTAAATTTCAGTTAACTATGGATTTTTCTAATTCTTAAATTCCAGGTTAAAACAAAAACTTCCATCAATCAACAAAATAAAGTTATTCATATGGAGTAAGTTCCCAGATCACAACACAATAATATTAGACATTAATACCAAAACTATTCCAAAACTTGATACTTAGGAAAATATTTAAATGTCCTTATAGAATGAATCAAGAAGTGACATCAGCAAAAATGACAAAGTGGGGACCTCTGAAATTTCTTTCCTAAAAGCAATGAAAAAACTGGAAAAACTCTCAGAAACAACTGTTGCTGAACTCTGGATAGCTGAAAGTCTTTAATTTCCAGAGTTCTGTAAAATGATTTACCATACAAATGATTACAGAGAGCTAGAATGGCTATGCAAAATGGACTTTAAGACAAAAATTGTTAATGGAGAAAAAGAGGAACATTTCATAATGATATATGAGTTGATCATTCAAGAAGACATAGCAATTATAAATATATAGACACCTAACAACAGAAGACACCTAACAGTTCTAAGATGCATAAAAAAAAACTGACAGAAGTGAAGAGAGAAATTGGTCAATAATAACAGAGAATTCAATGCCCCACTTGCAATCATGGATATAACAATTACGGTAGATCAATAGAACAATAATGGATAGATCAACAAGGAAATAGAGGAATCGAACAATCACCTAGTAAACCAACTAGACCTAACATCCATCTATAGAACATGCCGCACAACTACAGCAGAATAAATATTATTCTCAAGAATTCAGGGAATATTCCCCAGTATAGACCATGTGGTAGACCATAAAACAAGGCTCAATAAATTCAAAAGGATTGAAATCACACAAAGTACATCTTTCAACAACAATGGAGTCAAAGTAGAAATGAGTAACAGAAGAGAATCTAGGAAAGCCACATATATGTAAGCATTAAACAACACACTGTATAAACAAGGCTTCCCTGGTGGTTCGGATGGTAAAGAATCTGCCTGCAATGCAGGAGACCTATGTTTGAGCCCTGGGTCAGGAAGATCCCCTGGAGAAGGGAATGTATACCGATTCCAGTATTCTTGCCTAGAGTATTCCATAGACAGAGGAGCCTGGCAGACTACAGTTCATGGAGTCGCAATGAATCAGACACAACTGAGAGACTAACACACTATCAAATACACACACACTGTATAAACAACAGGTCAAAGAAGAAAACAAAAGAGAAAGTATGTTACTATGAATGTAAATGAAAACACAGCAAACAAAAACTTACAGAATGCAGCAAAAGCTAAGCTTGAAGGGTAATTTATAGCTGTAAAGACCTTTATTAAAAAACAAGAAAGATCTAAAACAAATAGTCCAAACTTCTAACCTAAGAAACTAGAAAGAGAAGAGCCAACTAAACCTAAAGTGTGCAAAATGAATGTAATACTGAAGATTAGAGCAGAAATGAGTGAAATGGAGAATAGGAAAAAAATGGAGAAAATTGACTAAACCAAAATTTGATTTTTGCAATGACAGAGAAAGCTGGCAAAAGTTTAGCTAGATTGACCAAGAAAAAAAGAGAGAAAACTAAATTACTAAATTTGTGGTTAAATGAGAGATATTATTACCAATACTACAGCAATATAAAAGATTATTATACATGTATATTATTAAGAATTGGGCTTCCCTGGTGGCTCAGTGGTAAAGAAACCACCTGCCAAGCAGAAAACAAGGGTTTGATCCCTATGTGGGGAAGATCCCCTGGAGAAGAAAAATGGCAACCCACTCCAGTATTCTTGCTTGGGAAATCCCATGGACAGGGAAGCCTGGCTAGCTACAGTTCATGGGGTTGAAAAGAGTTGGACAGGACTTAGTGACTAAACAACAAATTATTAACAATTGCATGACAATAAACTAACATAGGAAAGGACACCAACTACAGAAAGTGACTTAAAAAGAAGTAGAGAATCTGAGTAGTGAAGTGAAAGTCACTCCGTTGTGTCCGACTCTTTGTGACCCCATGGACTATATAGTCCATGGGATTCTCCAGGCCAGAAAACTGGAGTGGGTAGCCTTTCCCTTCTCCAGGGGATCTTCCCAACTCAGGGATGGAACCCTGGTCTCCCATATTGCAGGCAGATTCTTTACAAGCTGAGCCACCAGGGCAGCCCAAGAGTATTTCAGTGGGTAGCCTATCCTTTCTCCAGCAGATCTTCCCGACCCAGGAATCAAACTGGATTCTTTACCAACTGAGCTATCAGGGTAGAGAACCTGAGTAGACCTAAATCAAATAAACAGTAAAATTGTAATTTTAAAAATACCATAAAGAAAAGCCCAGTTCCAAAAAGCTTCACTGATAAAATCTCCCAAATGTTTAAATCAGGTTAACTCCAATACTTTGCATAGTTTTCCAAAATATCATAGAAGACAGTGAAGTTCTCAATTCATTTTATGAAACCAGTTAGTACTCTGCTAACAAACCAGACAAGGACATTGTAAGAAAAGAAAGCTATAAAGCAGTACCTCAAAAGTTTTGTTTCCGTATGAGAAAGGAAGAGAGGAAGAAAAATGAGAAAACAGCACTCTTTTATGCAAAGGACAAGTGCCATACTGGACCACTCACCCAGCTCCTCCATTCTCAGGTGACTTCTGTGATTTAAAATTACAGCGTTATTCGGGTAAACTTCTGTGTATTGAACATGAACAATGAACCAGGCCTAGAGCTACAAGGATGAATACAGCAGTTCCTGGGCTCTAGGAACTCATATTTGGTGAGGGTTTAAGGCACAATAATGAGTAATTACCCAACAATGGAATTAGGGCTTTAATAGATGTGTGAACAAAGGGCTATAGGTTGGAGTCAGAAAGCACAGGGACTTAACTGTATCACAAAGCATTTGTGCTTTGTCCAGGATAGAGTCCTTGATGCTTTGTGACCAGGGAATTGACAACAAGGTCAAGTAAAAGTTTTTAAAAATCTGGTGACTTTGTGTAGTAAGGACAAACATGTGGGAGAAATTATAGGAAAAAAATATTTAAGAGACTAATTCTGATATTTTATAAAAAGGATTTGAATTAAATAATGATGGTAGTAACTGAAATAAAAGAACATATAGAGATGTTTGTTATTTCTATTAATCAGTAGGACTTGGTGGCTGAGCAGTTGAGAAAGATAAGACAAGAATGGTTTTGTGTCTATGATGATGTTGTGAAAGTGCTGCACTCAATATGCCAGCAAATTTGAAAAACTCAGCAGTGGCCACAGGACTGGAAAAGGTCAGTTTTCATTCCAATCCCAAAGAAAGGCAATGCCAAAGAATGCTCAGACTACTGCACAATTGCACTCATCTCACATGCTAGTAAAGTCATGCTCAAAATTCTCCAAGTCAGGCTTCAGCAATACATGAACCGTGAACTTCCAGATGTTCAAGCTGGTTTTAGAAAAGGCAGAGGAACCAGAGATCAAATTATCAACGTCCGCTGGATCATGGAAAAAGCAAGAGAGTTCCAGAAAAACATCGATTTCTGTTTTATTGACTCTTCAAAAGCCTTTGACTGTGTGGATCATAATAAACTGTGGACAATTCTGAAAGAGATGGGAATACCAGACCACCTGACCTGCCTCTTGAGAAACCTGTATGCAGGTCAGGAAGCAACAGTTAGCACTGGACATGGAACAACAGACTGGTTCCAAATTGGAAAAGGAGTACAAGACTGTATTTTGTCACCTTGCTTATTTAACTTATATGCAGAGTACATCATGAGGAATGCTGGGCTGGAAGAAGCACAAGCTGGAATCAAGATTGCTATCAATAATCTCAGATATGCAGATGACACCACCCTTATGGCAGAAAGTGAAGAGGAACTAAAAAGCCTCTTGATGAAAGTGAAAGAGGAGAGTGAAAAAGTTGGCTTAAAGCTCAACATTCAGAAAACTAAGATCATGGCATCTGGTCCCATCACTTCATGGGAAATAGATGGAGAAACAGTGGAAACAGTGTCAGACTTTATTTTTGGGGGCTCCAACATCCAAAATCACTGTGGATGCTGATTACAGCCATGAAATTAAAAGTGCTTACTCCTTGGAAGGGAAGTTATGACCAACCTAGACAGCATATTAAAAAGCAGAGACATTACTTTGCCAACAAAGTTCCGTCTAGTCAAGGCTATGGTTTTTCCCATGGTCATGTATGGATGTGAGAGTTGGACTGTGAAGAAAGCTGATTGCCGAAGAATTGATGCTTTTGAACTCTGGTGTTTGAGAAGACTCTTGAGAGTCCCTTGGACTGCAAGGAGATCCAACCAGTCCATTCTAAAGGAGATCAGTCTTGGGTGTTCATTGGAAAGACTGATGCTAAAGCTGAAGCTCCAATACTTTGGCCACCTCATGCGACGAGTTGACTCACTGGAAAAGACTCTGGTGCTGGGAGGAATTGGGGGCAGGAGGAGAAGGGGACGACAGAGAATGAGATGGCTGGGTGGCATCACTGACTTGATGGACATGAGTTTGAGTGAACTCCGGGAGTTGGTGATGGACAGGGTGGCCTGGCGTGCTGTGATTCATGGGGTCGTGGAGGGTCGGACACGACTGAGCAACTGAACTGAACTTAACTCACAGTGTGGTAGATAGAAATGGCAAGTTTATGACAGGAGAATACTTTGAAGGAAAGAGGCAACTGAGCATCTTAGTGTCAGTTTCCAGCACATAGCTGGACATAGGCTTAACCACAGAAACAAAATGTTTATGAATGCATCCATGTATAGTGTAATGTAATAATATACATTATAATTACATATACCAAGCTCTAGAGAAGGGAAGGGGAAAAGTTGGAGAGTGTAACATACTTTCAGTAATATTTTATGCTTTAAGAAGGAAGAGAGTTTCAAAGCAAATATGACAAAATGTTGATTCTTAAGTCTAGCTAGCAGATACATAGGTGGTTATATTATTTTCTGTACTTTATTAAAAATTTTCCATATTTAACTAAATAAAATAAAACTGAAAATTCTATTAATCAGAATGTACACCCTTCAAATTTTAGCCTAAAAAGGCAATCTAATCCTTTGATTGTCAAAATGAATAACTAATCTAAGAAGTTATTATAGTCAATCTGTATTCATTTCCTATTGCCTCTAACAAACTACCACACATTTAGTGACTTATTTATTTTCTTACAATTCTGGTTATCAGAAGTCTGAAATGAGTCTGTGCTAAAATCAGTGTGTGGGCAGGACTGGTTCCATATGAAGGCTCTAAGGGAGAATCCCTTTCCTGCCTTTTCTAGTTTCTAGAGGCCACCTGAATTCTTTGGCTCTTGGCTCCTTTCTTTCATTTTCAAAGCTAGCTTCCAATCTCTCTCCCTTTCTCTCTCTCTCTGCTTCCCTAGTCATGTTGTCTTTCTGCTTATGAAGACCTCTGTGATTGAGCCTACATAGATAATTCAGGATAATTTCCCAGTCACAAGATCCAGAACTTAATCTTAACTTTGAAGTTTTTTTCATGTGAGGTAACATATCCACCAGTTCTGAGGATTAGGATGTGGTGATATCTTGGGGCGTAGTGCTTATTTTGACTACTATTTTAAAGCTTAACACAATATAATTAATAACAGTTAATAAAAAGCAATAGGAAGATTTTTTTAGTATAAAGGTTTTTTGTAAGTTATAATATTCATTCATTATAACATCCAGTGGAAATTATAACAACCAATGGAAATAATGAAAAATTAAAAATGAGAATCTTATTTTTGCTTCAACCTGTAATTTTAGTTTTTCTTTTAATTTTGTTAACACAATATGAACTAAATTCTTTTTACAGCTTTCTTGAGATATAATTTACATAAGATTGTGTAAGTTAAAGTGTACAGTGTATTGATTTGATATACATATGTTACAATATGATGACCACCACAATTGATGACCACAATACCTCCATCACCTTACCTAATTACTATTTCTCTTTTGTGGTGAGAATATTTATTTATTTATTTATTTTAGTTGGAGGCTAATTACTTTAAATATTGTAGTGGTTTTGCCATACATTGACATGAATCCACCCAGGGTGTACATGTGTTCCCCATCCTGAAACCCCCTCCCACCTCCCTCCCCATCCCATCCTTCTTGGTCATCCCAGTGCACCAGCCCTGAGCACACTGTCTCATGCATCGAAC
The DNA here is from genome assembly GCF_049115385.1 of Moschus berezovskii. Taxonomy (NCBI): domain Eukaryota; kingdom Metazoa; phylum Chordata; class Mammalia; order Artiodactyla; family Moschidae; genus Moschus; species Moschus berezovskii. Next base: position 125,135,571 of record NC_142488.1, on the reverse strand, counting down.
CTGTACTGGCTATCTGTTTCATATATGATAATATACATGTTTCAGTGCTATTCTTGCAGATAATCCCACCCTCACCTTCTGCCACAGAGTCCAAAAGACTGTTCTATACATCTGTGTCTCTTTTGCTCTTGCATATAGGGTTATTATTACCATCTTTCTAAATTCCATATATACGTGTTGCTGCTGCTGCTAAGCCACATTAGTTGTGTCCGACTCTGTGCAACCCCATAGATGGCAGCCCACCAGCCTCCTGTCCCTGGGATTCTCCAGGCAAGAATACTGGAGTGGGTTGTCATTTCCTTCTCCAGTGCATGAAAATGAAAAGTGAAAGTGAAGTCACTTAGTCGTGTCCGACTCTTCGTGATCCCATGGACTGTAACCTACCAGGCTCCTCTGTCCATGGGATTTCTCAGGCAAGAGTACTGGAGTGGGGTGCCATTGCTTTCTCCATGTATATGTGTTAGTATACTGTATTGGTGTTTTTCTTTCTGACTTACTCCACTCTGTATAATAGGCTCCAGTTTCATCCACCTCATTAGAACTGATTCAAATGTATTCTTTTTAATGGTTGAGTAATACTCCATTGTGTATATGTACCACAGTTTTCTTATCCATTCGTCTGCTGATGGACATCTAGGTTGCTACCATGTCCTGGCTATTATAAACAGTGCTGCGATGAACATTGGAGTACAAGTGTCTCTTTCAATTCTGGTTTCCTCGGTGTGTACACCCAGCAGTGGTATTGCTGGGTCATATGGCAGTTCTATTTCCAGTTTTTTAAGGAATTTCCACACTAATCTCCATAGTGGCTGTACTAGTTTGCATGTGGTGAGAATATTTAAGACCTACTCTCTTAGCAATTTTCAAGATTATAATCGCTTCTCAGCCTTTTGGCTAAGATCAAGTGTAATTTTCAAGATTATAATATTGTTAACTATACTCACCATGTTATGCATTAGATGCCAGAACTTATTTATTTTCCAAATGGAAGTTTAGATTCACTTTTTGACCAACTTCTGCCTATTTTCCTTATCCTTCAGTCCCCGGTAAGCACAATTCTACTTCCTGTTTCTAAGAGTATGACTTTTGGAGACTCCACATTTTAGTAATATCATTTAGTATTTGTCTTTCTCTGTTTTTCTTATCTCATTTTGCATAAAGCCCTCAAGGTCCTTCCATGTGGTCACAAATGTCAGGACTTCCTTCTTTCCCAAGTCTGAATAATATTCCTCCGTGTGTGTGTGGGAGGTGTGTGCAACATTTTCTGTATTTAGTCATCCATTAATGGACACTTAGGTTGTTTTCATATCTTGGCTATTGTAAATAACGTAATAAACATAGGAGTGTAGATATCTCTTCAATATTCTGTTTTCATTTCCTTTGGGTATATAACCAGAAGTGAGATTGCTAGATCATATGGTAGTTCTATTTTTAATTTTTTTTAGGAACCTTCATACTGTTTCCATAGTGGCTGCACCAGTTTACATTCCCACCAACAGGGGCACAAGGGTTCCTATTTCTCCACACCCTTGCTAACACTTGTTATTAATCTCTTGTCTCTGATAATTTTTATTTATTTATTTATTATTTTTGTCTGTGCTGGGTCTTTATTGCTGTGTGGGCTTCTTTCTATCTACAGTGAGCCAGCGCTGCTCTCTAGTTGCGGTGTGTGGGCTTCTCATTGCGATGGCTTCTCTTGTTGTGGAGCACAGGATATAAGTGCATGGGCTTCAGTAGTTGTGGCACCTGGGTTCAGTAGCTGCAACTACTAGGCTCTAGAGCACAGGCTTAACTTCACAAGGGCTTAGATGCTCTGTAGCATGAGGGATCTTTCAGGACCAGGGACCATGTGTCCTGCATTGGCAGGCAGATTCTTTACTACTGAGCCACCAGGAAAGCCTGCAGTTACTGTTTTAATAAACCATGACGTGTCAAAGATGAACACAGTTGTCTGGGAATACCATTTGATACTTGAAGCTAATAAAGATCTTGTAGATTAAGCATCTTAAGTTTGTTTACTTATCACTGTAGAGCTCAACTCAAATTACCATAGCTAGAATGGTAGGGGATGAGGCACAGTTTGGTGAAGCAAAGCCCTTTGTTGCTCTGGACTTCACTACATTAATTGATAAGTGAATCTGTCTACCACTTCCCATCTCTACTGCCATCATGCTGGTGCAAACTACTAGCATGGAATTCTGCAACAGGCTCAAAATTGGTCTCCCATTTCTCAGTCCATTCTTCAGACAGTTGCCAGCTCTGATTATTCAAAAACATAAACGAGAGCTCACTACTTAGGTTCTTAAAACTATTACAGAAATTTCCCATGGCAGTTGTAGTCCAATCAAAATCCTCACCAAGGATTTGCCAACCTTTCCAGCATTTCATACACTCTTCCCATACTTATCATTTTCCAGATACATTCTCCTTGGACGGGCCAATTTTGCTCTTGCCTCAGGGTCTTAGCATTTGCTGTTACCCCTACTTGGGCTGTTTTTTCCCCAAATGTTCACATAGCAGTAGCCCTCCTACCTTCAGGTCTTCATCATCCCCCCCCCAGAGAGAGCTGTCTGATTATATTTTCTTACCTGTGTAGCATTGGGTAAGCCATTCACTTTTCTAAGCCTCAGTGTCCTTATCAAAAAGATGGAGATTTTAATAAATGATTCTGAGAAAACTACTTTGCCATTTGGAAAAAAAATACAGCTAGATCCATACTGTACATTAAATGCTAGGATTAATTTTATATGGATCAGAGATCTTAAAGGAAAAAATGAAAGCAAACAAATCCTAGAAAAAAAAAAGCATGGGTGAATTTCTCTCTAACCTAGATGTGGGAAAAGGCTTGCTAAGTATGACTTAAAATGAAGAGGAAATAAAAGAAAAGGTGGATAAATTTGATTACATAAAAAACTGATGCATGTAAACCACACACCCCCATCACAATCAAGATCAATAAACAACTGAGAGGGGCACTTCCCTGGAAATCCAGTGGTTAGGAATCCACCTTCCAATGCAGGGGACAAGGGTTCCATCCCTGGTTGGGGAACTAGGATCTTACATGCTGAGGGGCAACTAAGCCCACCAGCTGCAACTAGAAAGAAGCCTGTGCACCACGACGGAGGTCACACATGCTGCAGCTAAGACCTAACACAGCCAAAAAATAAAAATAAATAAATATTAAAAAACAAAACAAAAACACCTAAGAGAAACTGGGAGAAAATATTTGCTACATATATCACAAACAAAGGGCTGATATCTCTACCATATTAAAAAATTCTTTAAAAAGTTAAAGAAAAGGCTGAAAATCTGTTAGAAAATGGGCAAATGACATGAAAAGAAAATTACCCACACCAAATTTTTAAAATGGTCCTTAAACATACAAAGAGATATTCAATTTCCCTCATAATGAGTCATGCAAAGTAAAACTACACTGGAATACCATTTCTCATATACCAGATTTTCAAAAACAAAAAGTATAAAGAAAGACTGTGTTGGTGAGGCTGTGAGTAAATGGGCATTCTCATGCTTTGCTGGTTAAAATGCAAATTGGTACAGCTCTTATGGAGGGGAATTTGGAAATAGTTAACAAAGCTATGAGTGCATTTGCTTTCTGACCTAGCAAGCCCACTCTACTTTGAAGATTCACTTCCACCAATACAAAAATAGACATGCACAAGTTTATTCATTGTAGCCTTATTTATAGCTGCAAAATATTATAAGTGGTTGACTAAGCTATGGTGCCTCCATACAGTGGAGTACTATGCAGTTTCGTAAAATAAAAATTTTCAGAAAATAATGAAGAAGATCTCTATGAACTGATGTGGGGTGATTTCAAGGAGATAGTGTTAGGTTAAAAAAAGCAAAGTGTAAAACAGCTTTGCAATATGCTACATTTTGTTTAAGAAATAAGGGGAAATAACAAAATGTACATTTATCTGGTCATTTATGCAAAACACACAAGAAGAATAAACTAGAAACTAAGAGATCTGTTTCCTCTAGGGTGGGTGGGAACACGGTGGAAAAGGTATATAGGAATGGAGTAAACGTGACACTTCTCTGAGGATTCCTTTGTGAACATTTCTAACTTTTGGAACCATGCTAATGTTACACATACTCATAAACAGAAAATCAATAAAATCAACAAGGATTGGGGAAAACCCTACAATGGAACATGAATAGTAACAGATGTAATAGATTTTATTTTTAATGAATAACATAACTACACTAATTCAAATAACTTTTTTATTAATTTGTTAATTTATACAGTTTTGTTGGTTGTTTTGAAGATCAGTATGCAGATATGATAAACAATTTGTTCAAATTTTAATGAATGCACCAAAAATATACAAAGCCAGGTACTTATAATTTTTTTCTAAATAGTTATTTAAGTGATTTTCAGCTTAAAATTTGGAGGCAAATTTTCCTTAAAAGGGTATCAAGTACCAATACCTTCAAAAGTTTGGTAAGCTGCTGCACTGTGTCTCACTGGTTCACAATTTAATATCATACATACTACATACATGAATTTTTATCTTTCACAGCATATAACTAAGTTATTAGGAAAACCAAACTATCACAACCAAAAATACATTACAAAGTGCACACAATGCTGACAGGGAAAACCAAGGTTAAGGAGTGTTTTTCTTTAAGAAGCAATTCTATTAAAAACAACATGGGATAGAAATTATTTAAAATGATGAAGATGTTAAATGCATGACTGTTGTTCCAAATTGCCATTTTTATAAGATATAAAATCTACCTCCTCTCAGTCTATAATATATTAGATGCATACCTAAGATAGTCAAACCCACCCATAATTCAATACTCCCCCTTTTGGTTTGTACCAAAACAAAAACCAAAGCAAATCAAAACCAAAAAACCCACACAGCAAATGATTTCACTTTTTGAATAAAAGCATTTGCACTTAACAAATGAGATGGAGAGGCATTCCCTTCTTAAGAAGGTCTCTAAGGCTACTTTAAAAAAGCTTGCATTTACAAAATAGTTGAGAAAAATAGTCCTATGATGGTGCAGAGATACAAGGTTCATTCATAGGACTCATTATCCGACTTGGCTTCTTTCTCTCCTGCTTCATGAGAGGCCAGATTCTGCTCGGTCTCTGTTCTTTTCTGGCAGGTCAGTCTTCAGCTCCTTAATTAGTCTCTTCAGCCTGTTTGCCATTTGTGTCCCTTCTCCCTTTTGTTTGCACTTTCTTTCCTGAGGATTTAGCCTTTCCTGCTGCTTTCTGGGGATTCATTCTCACATTTGCAGGAACAGGTTTAACTGACAATCTCGCACATCTCTTGGGCTCTCTCTTCACTGCACTTTGGACTGAACTGACCCTCCTCTGGGGCATCTTGGTGTGTGCCTGGTGCCTACAGGCTGCTTAGTGCAGAGACATTTCTGGAAGTGGGGATGCCAGTCTGTCCCTCCTTCCCCCCTCCAGTAACTTTTGAACACAATATTTGGACAATGACCTCAAGGTGAAGATGGGTATATTAAACTCTAATTTGTAGGCTTCTTTTACTCAGAGGCATGGGTTTGCCATACAGAATTACTTCCTGTGTATTCTGCTGCTAAGCTGTTTAGTCGCTTCAGTAGTGTCCGACTCTGTGCGACCCCATAGACGGAAGCCCACCAGGCTCTGCCGTCCCTGGGATTCTCCAGGCAAGAACACTGGAGTGAGTTGCTATTGCCTTCTCCATCTGTGTATTCTAGGATTGACCAAATACATAGATATATTGTAGATAAAGTCAGCCAGGTTTCTCGTTGTTGGAGAAGGCAGTTACAAATGGCAGAAGATGGAGAAGATAGAATGAACCCTGTATTGTTGGATTGGATCTAGAGTGACCTAATGTATGCTAATATATAGATATGTAAATAGATATAGATGTATATGGGTGAATATATGTGTCTACTTTCTAGCTTTGCTCACAGAGGGGGCCTGTGATGTTACCTTAGAGGAGTAACAGCTAAGAAATATTGGGCACATCTAATGCCCAGTATTTCCAAATGCTCAAAGGAACCCAAAGTCACTGAATGGCTGAATTCAAGACTGGGCAGGAAAAAAAGCAAGATGAGTCTGTAATACTTTGGTGTGCCAGAAAGTAGAAAACTGTCCAAAGCATGAAGGGTATATGTCAAAAGGAAACAGGAACCATTTGTTAGGGACTTCCACCAACCAGATGAAGGATAATTCAAGTTTCTAAATAAATGATAGTAAAGAATTTATTTCATTAAATAAGAATCCATGAGTCCATATTAATATAATAAATAAGAAATAAAAGGAGAAGGGGAAGATCCTTCTTAAAGTAGGAAGCCAACTAATAAATGTAGAAGCCAGGGAAAGACAAATACCATATGATATCACTTATATGTGGAATCTAAACCATGACGTGCATACTTGTGTGCTTAATTGCTTCATGGACTGCAGCCTGCCAGGCTCCTCTTTCCATGGGATTCTCCAGGCAAGAATACTGGAGTGTGTTGCTGAGCCCTTCAGGGGATCTTCCTGATCCAGGGATGGAACCCAGGTGCCCTGCATTGCAGGCAGATACTTTACCATCAGGTAAATAATTCTTTACCTACTTCCTTCTTCCCACCAGGGAAGCCCCTAAACTGTGATGCAAATGAACTTATCTATGAAATAGAAATTGGCTCATAGACATACAGAGCAGACCTGTGGTTGCCAGTAGGGAGAAGAGATGGAGGAAGGATGAAGTAGGAGTTTGGAGCTGATAGATGCAAACTATTATATATAGAATGGATAAACAAAGTTCTACTGTATAGCACAGGGAACTATATTCAATATCCCATGATAAACCATAATGGAAAAGAATATAAAAAATAATTTATAAATGTATGTAACGGAATCACTTTGCTGTACTGCAGAAATTAACACAACAATGCAAATCAACTATACTTCAATAAAAAAATAAATTTAAAAAGTTAACCACTAATTGCACTGATCAGCATCATGTGTCTCCTGATAAGATGCACGAAGAACCCAACTTCACTTCAGAGTCATTCCTGCCCAAAATGCATAATCTGAATATAAGTAGGAATCAGCTGGTAAAGAATCTGCCTGCAATGCAAGAGACCCTGGTTTGATTGCTGGGTTGGGAAGATCCCCTGGAGAAGGGATAGGCTACCCAGTCCAGTATTCTTGGGCTTCCCTGGAGGTTCAGCTGGTAAAGAATCTGCCTGCAATACAGAAGACTTGGGTTCCATCCCTGGGTTGGGAAGATCCCCTAGAGAAGGGAAAGGCTACCCACTCCAATATTCTGGCCTGGAGAATTCCATGGACTGTAAAGTCCACTGGGGTCGCAAAAAGTCAGACACAACTGAACAACTTTCACTTCACTTTCAAGCCTCAGGCAAACACAAGCTGAGGGATATTCTATCTAGTCAGTGCTGTTAAAAAGTCTTAAAACATAAAAGATTGTGTTTCAGATTAAAGGAGATTGAATAGACGTGACAGCTGAATGAATGCACCATGAGTTTCTGAATTTTGTTTCTAAAAAGAACATTACTGAGACAAGTAGCAAAATCTGAACTAGCTCTGTAGTCGTTCAGTCGCCCAGTCATGTCCAACTCTTTGCTACCCCATGGATTGCAGCATGCCAGGCCTCCCTGTCACTCACCATCTCCCAAAGTTTGCCCAAGTTCATATCCATTGCATTGGTGATGCCATCCAGCTATCTCATCTTCTGACACCCTCTTTTCCTTTTGCCCTCAATCTTTCCCAGTATCAGGGACTTTTCCAATGAGGTCTGTAGACAGGTAAAAAATTCTGTGTCAATGTTAATTTTCTGATTTTGATCATAGTGCTGTTGTTATGTCAGATACTGTCTTTGCTTTCAGGAAATTATGTGGTGGTTTAGTCTCTAAGTCGTGTCCAATTCTTGTGACCCCATGGACTGTAGGCCATCAGGCTCCTCTGTCTGTGGGGTTTCCCAGGCAAGAATATTGGAATGGGTTGCCATTTCCTTCTCCAGGATATCTTCCCAACCCAGGGATTGAACCTGTGTCTCCTATATTGGCAAGTAGATTCTTTACCACTGGGCCACTAGGGAAACCCTTAGGAAATTTGCACTAAAGTATTTAGGGATAAAGGGCCATTGTGTCTACGAATTATTCTCAAATGACTTGGACAAATAATATGCATATAAAATAATGTGTGTGTGCATATATTATATGTATATATGTAACATGATGTGTATGAAAGAAAGAAAGTGAAAGTGAAGTTGCTCAGTCATGTCCGGCTCTTTGCGACCCTGTGTACTGTAGCCTACCAGGCTCCTCTGTCCATGGAATTTTCCAGGCAAGAGTACTGGAGTGGGTTGCCATATCCTTCTCCAGGGGATCTTCCCGACCCAGGGATCGAATCCAGGTCTCCCGCATTGCAGGCAGATGCTTTACCACCTGAGCCACCACAACATAGATATATGTTACATATACATATGTAGGAAAGTCCTTACCTTGTAGAGACATTTTAAGGATTAAAGAGAAAGCCGAAGGAGACTTACTTCACTTAGTATGATAATCTCTAGTTGCATTATTTGCATTCATTTTAACACCTGTGCTTAGAATGATAAAGTTTTAGGAATGACCATATTTTGAAGTCACCTGCCAAAGCAGGAGAGCCAGAGATGTGGTTTTGATCCCGGGTTAGCAAGATTCCTGGGAGGAGGAAATGGCAATCCACTCTGGTATTCTTGCCTGGAGAATCCCATGGAGAGAGATCTTGGAGGGCTACAGTCTATGGGGTCACAAAGAGTCGAACACGACTGAGCAACTGAGCACACACTCAAGTGTAAAGCGATTAGTACTGTGCTTGGTACACTATAGATGCTGGATATATGTTAGTGATTGTTGTTATTATTGGCACTTTGTTTCTTCACTTCTAAAATGGGATTATTTACACATACCCCAGAGGGTATTAACCAAGATAATATTTGTAGAAGTGATATGTGAGCCCTAAGGTTCTCTGAAAAAATAAAGTCATCATTATTAAAATTATTTTTTAAATTCTTTGAGTACTTCCATAGAGCTTACTGGGGCTTCCCTGGTGGCTCAGATGGTAAAGAATCACCTGCAATGCAAGAGACCTGGGTTCAATCCCTGGATTGGGAAGATCCCCTGGAGAAGGGAATGACTACTCACTCCAGTATTCTGGCCTGGGGAATTCCATGGACAGAGGAGCCTGACGTCTACAGTCAATAGAATCGCAGAGTCGGAAAAGACTGAGCGACGAACACTACACTTATAGAGCCTAATTTTTTATAGAAACATTGATTCTTCTAATCTTCATAACAAAGAATATTTGTAGATATTATTGTCACCCCATTTCACAGAGAGGGTAAGTAACTCGCACAAGGTCATACAGCTAGTAAGTTGTCCATACAAGCTTTGAAACCAGGCAGAATGACTTAAGTTTGTATTCTTAACCTCTATTCTAAGCTGATTGTCATTTCTTTTACTACTTCATTTTAATTTCATGTATCCTAACACCTTCTCCAGGTTCTAGAATGATATATTAGGGCTTCCCTGGTGGCTCAGCTGGTAAAGAATCCGCCTGCAATGCAGGAGACCTGGGTTCGATCTGTGGGTTGGGAGGATCCCCTGGAGGAGGGCATGGCAACCCACTCCAGTATTCTTGCCTGGAGAATTCCCATGGACAGAGGAGCCTGGTGGGCTATAGTCCATGGGGTCGCAAAGAGTTGGACATGACTGAGTGACTAAGCACATAGGGCACAGCACATTAGACAGTTAATACTCCAGGATTTGGTGACAATCCCATGGTGGGTGGCCCTCTCTATACAACACAGTGCCGTTTTGAGTTTCACATATTTTTTTACACCCTCCTTTGCTTTTCATATTGAAGGCACCTTTTCTCTTTGGTGTGTCATTCTGCTACTCTCCCTTGCGTAAAATTATGCGCAAACTTTCTCATTTCACTCTCCTGTTTTGAATCTTCCCCAGACCTTTACATAGTAGTCTATGTGTGACAGAATTATAATTTTATAGAAGAAATGGAGCATAATGTTTTCCATTTTGTTTCCAGTCCCATTTCTGAAAATGACCAGTCCATGGTCAGTAATTTGAGAGGATGAGCTGTTAGGTAACCTGCCTTCAGCAAAACTGGTACTCTTAAACCTGTCTCTGGGTAAACTGTTAAAATAGGACTCTGAAAGTGACTTAGGGGAGGAGTCTAGAAATAATTTGTTTCTCTCATGCTTTGCCTTCTGTTTTCTTGGTTAGAGATAATTATTCTAATTATTCAGTCTTATATGTTTAAACACAATAAATAATTTCTAGAAAGGTGACAATAAATACATAACAGCTATTGAAGTTTGTAAGAGAGAACTGCAACAGTTAAATTTCTGCTTACCTAAAATTCTGAGATATGAATTAAATTTTGGCATATTTGTTCCCAAATGCTAGCTTTAGAAATCTACAACTTAGCTCTACTCCTTCAGTTCACAAATTGGCAAATATATGAGGCAATCATGGCTACAAGTAACAAACAACTCTTGTTCTTTTAAGCCTGTCATGAAACAGTTGTGTTTTAACTATTTCTCTTTTAGGAAATTAGGAAGTGTGACGTTTTGTATATTTTCATCCTCGGTCTTAAGGAAATAACCAGCATAAAGTGAAAGCAGTAGGGAAATGATTAAAAACAACAGCAGTAGTATGGTATACTAAATGATGCTCCACACTTCTCTGAAGGTCTGTTCAATTTTCTTCATTCAAAAATTCTGTTCTTCAGTTTGCATGTTGTGGTCTGAATGTTTGTGTCCCCACAAAATTCACATGTTGGAATCCTAATACATGAAGTGATAATATTAGGAAGCAGGGACTTTGGGGTGATTAGGTCATGAGGATGGAACCCTCATGGACAGGGTTTGTGCCCTTATAAAAGGTGCCCTGAGAGCTCCCTCACTCTTTTCACCTTTTGAATGAGATCTTTGGAGCTCTTCATCCTCACAGTTTGACTTTCCTTCTGGAAAGAATCCCTATGCCACTACATTGAAGCAGAGGCCAGCCAAATATTCCCAGGTGGACATCCTCACCCTATGAGATTGATACTGAGCAGTTGTGGCAACTTCTGATCTTCTTCGTTTGCCTCTCCAGGCTCAAAACATTCATCCTGTGAGCAAGCTGGGGTGATTCAGGCCAGTATCCTTGGCTTCCTGTACCTGGGGTAGAGCTTCCACCCTACAAGTGGGGAATCAGTGGGGGGAACAAGTGGGGAATCAGTGGGGGGAAGAAGCCAGTTCTTTTGACCACACTGGAACAGAGTTTGTACAACATGATGCCAGGGAGATGAGAAACACTAGCATCCTGACCCTCCCTGGTCAATCCCCACACTGGAAACTGTGGATATAGGGAGCTCCTGTCTTCTTGGTGGCATGTACCCAAATTAGAGCTTCTGTAACATAGAACTGTGAGGGGTGAGTAAGGCTTTTGCTGTTCTTGCAGACCTTGCTTCAATGAATGTTTCTCTATTTGCTATGTACTGGTAGGACTGATTTTGAAGCTGAAACTCCAATACTTTGGCCACCTGATGCTGAGAGCTGACTCATTTGAAAAGACCCTGATGCTGAGAAAGATTGAGGGCAGTAGGAGAAGGGGACGACAGAGGATGAGATGGTTGGATGGCATCACTGACTCAATGGACATGGGTTTTGGTGGACTTCGGGAATTGGTGATGGACAGGAAGGCCTGGCGTGCTGCGGTGCATGGGGTCGCAAAGAGTCAGACACAACTGAGAGACTGAACTGAACTGAACTGAAGACAATATCCCAAGATTTTAAATGATTGTTCTATATAAATTTCAACAGTTTGCTATTTTGCTGGAGAGGGTTAACTGAGTTCGTTGCTCCCTCATTCCAAAAATCCTAATCCCCCCGCCTTCTTTTTAACAGGATGAAGCTGAAGTACAGAGAAATTGTGAATTGCTTCCACAGTGATGGGGCTGAGACCAGAACCCAAATTCAACTCCCATTACTCCAGGTGCTTCAGGTGGGTAAAACAGCCATTTCTGTTGGGTCATAGTTGAGTAGATGTGATCCAAGTAAAGGGTCAAAGACATAGAGAGATCCAGTAATACAAGTTCAAAACTGCTTCACTGAGGTAATGTGTTGTCAAGTGACCCATTCTTTTGATTCTTCATGCTTTTCTTTTGATTCCTCTGTGCTTCATTGATCTCCCCTCTCTCTACTTTATCTGCCACCTCACCCTTTGCATATACTACACAGGGTCCTTGGACAGTGGTGAAATTCCCAGACAATTATTCTACTGAAAAGGAATAGGGAGCTTTGAGTCTTTCTGGTGGATATTGGTTTTATCAAACATAAATATTGAACTGGTGGGCTGATGTAGTAAATACAAGTTTTGATACCAAGCTCAATTTTTTTAGATGGGGACAGAAAGTTTACTAACCTGGTAAAGGATATATCAAAAAGTTGCAATGTACCTCATAATTTATGAAGAAACCTTAAGAGGCATTCCCTTTAGAAAAAAAAATCAGGGACAATATCACTGTTAGTATTAAACAAAGTATGAGGTATCCTCTACTAGCTTTGCTCGTAGTGATGCTTCCTGAGGTCCACTTGACTTCACATTCCAGGATGTCTGGCTCTAGGTGAGTGATCACACCATCATGGTTGTCTGGGTCATGAAGATCTTTTTTGTATAGTTCTTCTCTGTATTCTTGCCACCTCTTCTTAATATCTTCTGCTTCGGTTAGGTCCATACCATTTCTGTCCTTCATCATTGCATGAAATGATCCCTTGAAATTTCTAATTTTCTTGAAGAGATCTCTAGTCTTTCCCAGTCTGTTGTTTTCCACTGTTTCTTTGCACTAATCACTGAGGAATGATTTCTTATCCTTGCTATTCTTTGGAACTCTGCATTCAAATGGGTGTATCTTTCCTTTTCTCCTTTGTCTTTCACTTCTCTTCTTTTCTGAGCTATTTGTAAAGTCTCCTCAGACAACCATTTTGCTTTTTTGCATTTCTTTTTCTTGGGGATGGTCTTGATCACTGCCTTCTATACAGTGTAATGAACCTCTGTCCATAGTTCTTCAGGCACTCTGTCTATGTCAAGTTCTAATCCCTTGATTCTATTTGTCACTTCTGCTGTATAATTGTTAAGGGTTTTGATTTAGGTCACACCTGAATGATCTAGTGGTTTTCCCTACTTTCTTCAATTTAAGTGTTCGGTTCAGTTCAGTTGCTCAGTTGTGTCCGACTCTTTGTGATGCCATGGACTGCAGGACTCCAGGCCTCCCTGTCCATCACCAACTCCCAGCGTTTACTCAAACTCATGGCCATTGAGTCGGTGATACCATCCAACCATCTCATCCTCTGTCGTCCCCTTCTCCTCCTACCTTCAGTGTTTCCCAGCATCAGGGTCTTTTCAAATGAGTCAGTTCTTTGCATCAGGTAGCCTAAGTATTGGAGTTTCAGTTTCAGCATCAGTCCTTCAAATGAATATTCAGGACTGATCTCCTTTAGGATGAACTGATTGGATCTCCTTGCAGTCCAAGGGACTCTCAAGAGTCTTCTCCAACACCACAGTTCAAAAGCATCAGTTCTTCGGTGCTCAGCTTTCTTTATAGTCCAACTCTCACACCCATACATGACTACTGGAAAACCATAGCCTTGACTAAACAGACCTTTGTTGGCAAAGCAATGTCTCTGCTTTTTAATATGCTGTCTAGGTTGGTCATAGCTCTTCTTCCAAGGGGCAAGCATCTTTTAATTTCATGGCTGCAATCACCATCTGCAGTGATTTTGGAGCCCAAAAAATAGTCTGTCACTATTTCCATTGTTTCCCCATCTATTTGCCATGAAGTGATGGGATGGAATGCCATGATCTTAGTTTTCTGAATGTTGAGTATTAAGCCAACTTTTTCACTCTCCTCTTTCACTTTCATCAAGGGACTCTTTAGTTCTTCACTTTCTGCCATGAGGGTGGTGTCATCTGCATATCTGAGGTTATTGATAGTTCTCCTGGCAATCTTGATTTCAGCTTGTGTTTCATCCAGCCCAGCATTTCGCATGATATACACTGCATATAAGTTAAATAAGCTGGGTGACAAAACACAGACTTGACACACTCCTTTTCCTATTTGGAACCAGTCTGTTGTTCCAAGTCCAGTTCTAACTATTGCTTCTTGACCTGCATACAGATTTCTCAAGAGGCAAGTCAGATGGCCTGGTGTTCCCATCTCTTTCAGAATTTTCCACAATTTTTGGTGATCCACAGAGTCAAAGGCTTTGGCATAGTCAATAAAGCAGAAATCGATGTTTTTCTGGAACTCTCTTGCTTTTTTGATAATCCAATGGATGTTGGCAATTTGATCTCTGGTTCCTCTGCCTTTTCTAAATCCAACTTAAACATCTAGAAGTTCACACTTCACATACTGTTGAAGCCTGGCTTGGAGAATTTTGAGCATTACTTTGCTAGTGTGTGAGATGAGTGCAATTGTGCGGTAGTTTGAGCATTCTTTGGCATTGCCTTTCTTAGGAATTGGAATGAAAACTGACTTTTTCCAGTCCTGTGTCCACTGCTGAGTTTTCCAAATTTGCTGGCATATTGAGTGCAGCACTTTCACAGCATTATCTTTCAGGAATTGAAATATCTCAACAGAAATTCCATCACCTCCACTAGCTTTGTTCATAGTGATGCTTCCTAAGGCCCACTTGACTTCACACTCCAGGATGTCTGGCTCTAGGTGAGTGTTCATACCATCATGATTATCTGGGCCGTGGAGATCTTTTTTGTATAGTTCTTCTGTGTATTCGTGCCACCTCTTCTTAATATCTTCTCCTTCTATTAGGTCCAATTTAAGTCTGAATTTGCCAATAAGGAGTTCATGATCTGAGTCACAGTCAGCTCCCAGGCTTGTTTTTGCTGACTGTATACAGCTTTTCTATCTTTGGCTGCAAAGAATACAATCAATCTGATTTTGCTATTGAACATCTTGTGATGTCCATGTGTAGAGTCTTCTCTTGTGTTGTTGGAAGAGGGTGTTTGCTATGATCAGTGTATTCTTTTGGCAAAACTCTGTTAGCCTTTGACCTGTTTTATACTCCAAGGCTAAATTTGCCTGTTACTCTAGGTATCTCTTGACTTTCTACTTTTGTGTTTCAGTCCCCTATAATGAAAAGGACATCTTTTTTGGGTGTTAGTTCTAGAAGGTCTTGTAGGTCTTCACAGAACAGTTCAACTTCCGCTTCTTCAGCATTACTGGTCAGGGCATAGACTTAGATTACTGTGATATTGGATGGTTTGCCTTGAAAACAAACAGAGATCATTCTGTCATTTTTGAGATTGCATCCAAGTACTGCACCTGACCTACCTCTTGAGAAAGCTGTATGCAGGTCAAGAAGCAACAGTTATAACCAGGCATCGAACAACAGACTGTTCTAAATCGGGAAAGGAATATGTCAAGGCTGTATTTTGTCACTTGGCTTATTTAACTTATACGTAGAGTACATCATGTGAAATGCTGGGCTGGATGAAACACAAGTTGGAATCAAGATTGCCAGAAGAACTATCAATAACCTCAGATATGCAGATGACACCACCCTCATGGCAGAAAGTGAAGAAGAACTAAAGAGCCCCTTGATGAAAGTGAAAGAGGAGAGTGAAAAAGTTGGCTTAATACTCAACATTCAGAAAACTAAGATCATGGCATTCCATCCCATCACTTCATGGCAAATAGATGGGGAAACAATGGAAACAGTGGCTGACTTTATTTTGGGGGGGCTCCAAAATCACTGCAGATGGTGATTGCAGCCATGAAATTAAAAGATGCTTACCCCTTGGAAGGAAAGTTATGGCCAACCTAGACAGCATATTAAAAAGCAGACACATTACTTTGCCGACAAAGGTCCATCTAGTCAAAGCTATGGCTCTTCCAGTAGTCATGTATGGATGTGAGAGTTGGACCATAAAGAAAGCTGAGCACCAAAGAATTGATGCTTTTGAACTGTGGTGTTGGAGGAGACTGTTGAGAGTCCCGTGGACAGCAAGGAGTTCCAACCAGTCCATCCGAAAGGAGATCAATCCTGAGTATTAATTGGAAGGGACTGATGCTGAAATTGAAACTCCAATACTTTGGCCACCTGATGCGAAGAACTGACTCATTTGAAAAGACCCTGATGCTGGGAAAGGTTGAAGGTGGGAGGAGAAGGGGACGACAGAGGATGAGATGGTTGGATGGCATCACTGATTCAGTGGACATGAGTTTGAGTAGGCTCCCGGAATTGGCAGTGGACAGGGAAGCCGGGCGGGCTGCAGTCTATGGTTTCACAAAGAGTCGGACACGACTGAGTGGCTGAACTGAACTGATGAGGTATCTGCCCAATGCTATAAAGCAATAAAAAGAAACAAGTGTTTTGATTGGGGGAAAAGACAGAGAAAAAATAAACAGCATTGTTTGCAAATAATATAATCCTCTAACTAGTAAAAAGAGACCATCAGAAAATAATTATAATCAGTAAGATAATACAAGGGCTTCCCTGGTGTCTCAACAGTAACAAATCTGCCTGCCAGTGCCTGCCAGGGCAGGAGAGGTAAGAGATGCAGATTCAATCCCTGGTTCAGGGAAATTCCCTGGAGAAAGAAATGCCAACCCACTCCAGTATTTTTGCCTGAAAAATCCCAAGATCAGAGGAGCCGTGAGGGCTACTGTCCATGGGGTCACAAAGAGTCGGACACAACTTAACGACTAAACAACAACATTGAAACCAAGATAAGTTTGTTTTTGCAAGTTTGTCAGTAAGGTCAACTTACAAAAAATGAAAGCATTTTTTTTCTCACCAACAGTAACCAATCATAAAGTGTTTTTAGAAAACCAAGATATCTTTTGAATTACAAGCTCAGTTTTAGACCACAGTTCACCCACTTTCTGGCTGGGGGTTCTCTGGCATGTTGGGCAATCTTTCACAAGCTCAATTTCCTGCATCTGAAAAATAGGAATACCTTATAGAATGTTGTGAGGAAATAGTGTGGTCAGGTGTGTATAGAATTTAACCTGGAATAGATATTCAGTCTGTGGCAGCTCCTTTTCGTTCTCAGTGTCTTACTGTAAAGAGAAGTTGGTTGTCAGGGTTTCACTCACTGCTCCTTTTTTGCAGATTGTTGCTCAGTTTTCTGTTCCTGATGATATCTCTTTTGGATATTACGCTGCTGTTCAATTGATGCATGTCTTTAGTGCTTTACATAATATTGTGCTTTACCTCATATTAAATTCAGTACTTTACATAATATGAAAAAGGACAGAACTACCTTGGAGATAGAGTCTGAATTTCTGGTCATTTTGTCCTCGATTGTGAATTTGCCTTTCCTACTTCCATCCAGCCTCTTGTCTGTTTGTGTGGCTGTCTCATTAACCTCAGTTATCAGAGCATCTAGAAATAGTGAAGTAACTCACTGAATTAGTAGTCTGTAGTTCAAAGGGCAATTGTTTTATGTAAGTGTTTTAAAAGATTCATATCCTCCCAAACGTAAGCAAATCAGTAAATCTGTCCAGTCTAAGTGTGTTATGATTAGGCTGGATTAACCTCCTTCCATTAAAAGAAAAATGCAGAACTTTGTCTTGCAGCCAAAGGGAACTGGTTAATGTCTATCAGGGATTGACAAAGTAGTTGTTTGGTCCTAGGCTGACATTTCATTTTCCAACCTTGGGGTTTGTTCATAAAATCAGTGTGAGCCTTAGAGTCTGCTGAGAGTGCACAAAGGATGTGTGTGTGTGTGTGTGTGTGTGTGTGTGTTTGCTTCAGTAGGAGGGGTCTGTCTGTGACCTTGAAAGTTCATAGAAAGGTCATGACAAGTAACCAAAGATCATAATAATAATTAAGAATTACAATGTGTTTATGATGCTGAGGCCTTATTCTAAGTGCTTCCTAAGTCTTCATTCATTTAATGCTCACAACAATCCTGTCAGGTAGTTATGATTATTGTTCCCATTTTGTTTATTTTTTAACTTATTTTATATTGGTGGATAGTTGATTAACAATGTTGTGTTAACTTCAGGTGTACAGCAAAGTGATTCATTTACTGATATCCATACCTATTCTTTTTCAATATTCCCATTTTATAGATGAGGATCCTGAGGCCCAGAGAAGTAACTTGCCCATGGTCAGAGTTGGCGTAGAAGCTAAGATGGCCAGCTTCAAAACTGATACCGTTAACTATTATGCTGCCTCTTGCATAATGATGTGGGCTATGAAGCATTCAAATGGCTTTTCATTAACCCTAAAGCTGAATTTTTGCATTTTTTTCAATTTTTTTGTGGTAAAACACATATACTGTAAAATTTACGATCTTAACATTTTAAATGTATAGTTCAGTGGTATAAAATACTGCTTTTCTTTTTAAATTTATTTTTTCTCCCGCAGAGCTTTACTGAGGTCTGCCTGACAAACAAAAATGGAATATATGTATTTAGAGTGTACATTCTTCATCCAAGTAGCCTAGGTAAAGGTTGCCCAGCAAGGAGACAGCAAGGTATATTCCTCCACAGACTTGCCACTGACAGAGGAAAGCTGGCTCAACAGGGATGTCTCCCAGTCAAGCCTGGGGGGTTCTGCTTTCAATCCCAGCAGAACACGTGTCTGACCCCAGGACCTCACACCATCAGCCCCAGAGATTGGAGCAGAGGCCACTGTGATTGAGGCTAGCAGTGGCAGTTGCAGCAGGCAGAGGTTGGCTCTTGAAAACTGCCTGGGGAGCTTCTGCGTGAATTTTTTAGGGTGAGCAGAGTTCAAGCTGATAATTCAAAAGTGTCCCAGAACAACGCTGAAGTGACATCCATGCTGAGGGGAACAGGAGAAAGAGAGAAAGCAGAGAAGTCCAGGGCCCAACCCCCAGGACGGCTCTGCGGCAGGTCAGTGTGAAAGTAGTTATCTCTCTGAAGAGAAACTGAGACGATATTACAGTGAAAGCAGCCACTTTGAGAGCAGCCTACTGACAAGGAGCTCAGCTGGGAAGCTAGGGCAATGCTCCTGGGCACCTGAGATGCTGGGGCACCACTTCCATCTAAACTGGACTTTAAGGAGAAGCCGCATGCCAAGAGCTACCCTGACTTTGAATCTTCTATTAGACTGGTCCCTATGTCTTCGAACATACAAGATATGGCTGCTGACATCATTAGCTGCTGTTTGTTGATTTAAATGGTGTCGGTAAGCATAGCATGTATTCTATTTGTGTTGAATCTTTTATTTCTGAGGCTAACTGCTTGCTTCTTACTTTACAAAGTATTTCTTTGATGTGATGCAGGCCCCTAAAGAAAGTAGCTCAATCAATCATTGACTATAAAACTCAGACTCCACACAAGTACGCTGTGATAACTTGCTGACCATCAGTAAAAGATTTTTATCTGCCATTTGCCCTATTAGGGGAGGGCTGGAGGGGAAAATACCTCTGAAAATCCATCCTAAATTTAGCAATCATTAATTGTACCAAAGCAAATGCAGGAAGAGTACTTTTTGTCCTGATCTTCAATTGCACAAAAGACCTTTGCTTTCTTGCCTCCTCATTAGAAAGTGTCTTTACTGACAGGACATTGTATCTTATACCTTGAAGAGGGAAGGAGAAAAAGTATGTCATAAACTAGAGTTACACATGTCTGGGATGTCATTCTCAATTGTTAATTCAAGCAGGGGACTTATCTATTAATAGCTGTTTGTCTAATGGAACGAAGGCATCTTATAGCTTGTCTATATTCAAGTTGATTTCCTCTTACCAAATAACAAATGCAAATGACTGCTCAACATGGATTGATTGATACCATACCCAAAAGTCACTGACTCTGAAGATCCCAGCTGTTGAGAATCTCATAAAGATTTTGGCCCATTGGCCCACAGTGGAATCCCAGTGGGAAGGTGGGGAGCAACCCCCACCCTACAGAAAGGAGATAGACTCCATTAGTGCTCTGATAGCTGTTGTTGTTTAGTTGCTGTCGTATCCATCTCTTTTGCAACCCCACGGACTGTAGCCAAGCTCCTCTGTCCATGGGATTTCCCAGGCAAGAATACCAGAATGTGTTGCCATTTCCTTCTCCAGGAGTTTTTCCTGACCCAGGGATCGAACCTGAGTCTCCTCTTGGCAGACAGTTTCTTTACTGCTGAGCCACCTGGGAAGCCCCCTGAAAGGTGTTTCTGGGACCCAAATGTACCCTGTGCTGATGGGGCTTTCTGTTCTTTCCCTTCCTTTGCTGACATCCTCTCCTCTTAAGCCATACACCTCCTTCTCCTCTTCTCTCTCCTGTCTTTACCTTTCCTCCACTGGCCCCTTTGCTTTTCTCAATTTCTTCTTTTCCCTTGCCTTTTCATTTCGAGTTTTTCCTATTGTTGTGACAGAGTTTAATGAGATGGCTGGATGGCATCACCGACTCGATGGACATGAGTTTGAGTGAACTCCGGGAGTTGGTGATGGACAGGGAGGCCTGTCGTGCTGTGATTCATGGGGTCGCAAAGAGTCAGTCATGACTGAGCAACTGAACTGAACTGAATAATAACCATGTTGAACATATTTGCATGGTTTATTTGCCATCCTTATATCTTCTTTGCCATTTTTTAAAATTAGGTTGTTTGCTTTCTTAGGCTGGAGTTTCTCTTTCTGTCTCTGTCTCTTTCTCTCTATAGATTTATCTATAGAGAGACATACATATATATAGATATACACAGATATATCTATAAATAGATATAGACACACACTGGATCCAAGTTCCTCAGCAAATATTTTATTACAATTATTTCCTCCCATTCTGTGCTTTATATTTTCATTTTTTTTTAACATTTACCTTTGAAGACTAGAAGTTTTAAATTTTGATGAAATCAGATTTGACATAAAAGCATGAACCATAAGAGGCTATAAACAGATAAACTGGACTTCATAAAAGTTCAAAATTGCTGGTCTTTGAAAGTCTTTATTAAAAAAGAAAGTAATAAAGAAAGGAAGGAACTAACCACATATTGGGAGGAAATATTTGCAAAACATGTATGATAAAGGATTTGTATTCAGGAAACATAACACTCTTGCTATCAATAGTTGGAAAATAAGTAATTAAATTTTTAAAAGAAAGAATATTTGGATAGACATTAACCAAAGAAAATACATGGATGATCAATAAGTACATGAAAAGATGCTCAATGTCTTTAGCTATTAAGGAGACACAAATTAAAGCTACCGTGAGATACCACTACACACCTACTGCAATGACTCATATCTACAAGACAAAAACTTGCCTGTGTTAGTAAGCAGGGAACTCTCATACATTTTTGGTGGCAATGCAAAGTAATAAGCCATTAAAAAACAATTTGACAATTTCTTATTAAGCATACATTTATGATACACATATACATACATATATATGCATGTCTCCTATTAATCCAATTCTTAATCACCCAAGAGAAATTCAGAACAAAGATCTGTATAGAAATGTTCACAAAAGCTAAAAATTTAGAACAAATCAAATGTCTGTCATTTGGGAACTGATAAATTGTGGTACAGTTGTACAATGGACTACTACTCAGCAATAAAAAAGAGAATGAACTACTAACACAACATTGAAGGGTATCAAAAGCCTGATGATTAACAGAATTCAGATACAAAAGACTACATATTATATGTTTCCATTTATATGGTATTCTAGAAAAGGCAAAGCCACAGAGACAGAAAACAGATCAGGGTGTGAGAGGGGACTGACTTCAAAGGGGTACAAATGAACTCTTTAATGTGGTGAAAATAGTTTGGATCTTGACTAGGATTGTAGTTACGTGACTGTTTATGCTTCTCAAAACTCACTAACATGTGTACTTTATTTATTTATTTTTTTTTATTTCTAAAAAAGAATTTTATTAAAAAAGCACAAATGCAAAGATATGAACAGAGGAAAATTTATGCGTCGAACCTGGACTGGTAACTTATGATAATATACATACTACAATTCCATTCTCTCCAATCATTCCACCTTCACCCTCTCCCACAGAGTCCCAAAGACTGTTCTAAATGCCTATGTCTCTTTTGCAGTCTCTTATACAGGGTTCAGGTTACCATTTTTCTAAATTCCATATATATGAGTTAATATACGGTATTGATGTTCTTCTTTCTGGCTTACTTCACTCTGTATAATTGGCTCCAATTTCATCCACCTCATTAAAACTGATTCAAATGCATTCTTTTTGATGGCTGAGAAATACTCCATTGTGTATATGTACCAAAGCTTTCTTATCCATTCATCTGCAGATGGACATCTAGGTTGCTTCCATGTCCTGGCTATTATAAACAGTGCTGCAATGAACATTGGAGTACATGTGTCTCTTTCAATTCTGGTTTCCTCGGTGTGTATGCCCAGGAGTGCGATCGCTGGATCATATGGCAGTTCTATTTCCAGTTTTCTGAGGAATCTCCACACTGTTCTCCATAGTGGCTGTACTAGTTTGCATTCCCACCAACAGTGTAAGAGGGTTCCCTTCTCTCCACACCCTCTCCAGCACTTATTGCATGTAGACTTTTGGATAGCAGCCATTCTGAAAGTACATGTGTACTTTAAAATAGTAAATTTTACCTTATATAAATTATTTCTCAAAAATCTAATTGGAAAAATTATAAAGCACACAGTTGTGGTTTTGGATCCTGCTGTCCATTTGGGGCCTCTGCCACCCTGTCAGCCTGTTGTTCCTGACTGTCCAAGGCTTACTCTGTGTACCTCCCAGCACCATGGTTCCCAGACCTGTCCTATTGAAGTTCTCTGACCTTCCCTCTACCAACCTCAATCAAATTTACTTCTCCATCTCGCCTTCCCATAATGTGCAGTTTTCAGCTAGCTTACCAAGGTGAACATTTTCAGCCCTATCTATTTTTTTAAAAAATTCTCTTTTCAGCCCTTGTTGGTGGCCATTTCCTATAGTTGCTTCTTCCACATTAAGGGAGCTCAGTGGGCCCTTCTGAAGAATACATGTTCGGAGCAGGTATCAGCTCTGATATTGGCAAAAACGTTAGTTGTGGGGTGGTTTCAGGACTCCTTTGAGTATATCATGCCCAAGACAAAACTCTAGGTGTAAAATGGTCTCTGAGTATAGATATGGAAAGTACCATAATACTTTAGGAACTCCTGAGAATGGGCTACATGTGGGATTTAGTTTTCAACTTTAAATATAAACAAGTTCTTAGTTTTAATACTTTTCACCTAATGATAACTGCACCTTTATCCTTGTAAACTCCTGCAACCTGTATGTCTCTCTTAAATTCTCAACTAAAATTCTGCTACTTCCACACTTTTCTTTGTTCATGTTCCAAGGTCCTCTTATTCTCGGGGAGAAAACGCTAACCCTTATGCTAAAAGCAAAAGTACATCTCTAGCAAATTGCCACCTCTGTAACAAAATCCCTGTAACAAAAATTTTCAAAGCTCTGGTTTTTATGTATATGCTGCAATTAGATTTCTAGGACTTACCCATCTTGTATAACTGAAACTTGTACACTTTGACTAATAGCTCTCCATCTCTTCTTTCCAGATCCCCTGGCAACCAACATTTTAATTTCTGTTTCTATAAGTTTGATTGTTTTAGATAGCTAATAGTAATTAAAAATTGCCAAAAAGGGTGAACTTTATATTAGGTGTCCTTATCATATTAAACAAACAAATAAGGTGGGAGAGAACTTTTGGAGATAATAAGTAGGTTTGAGGTGTTGATTGTGGTGATGGTTTCAATGAATGTACACTTACCTCAAAACTCATAAAGTTATATACATTACATATGCAAGCTTTTTATTTGTCAATCATATCTTAACAAAGCAATTTTTAAAGAAAAAACGTGCAGTTTATAGCTTACTTATTCCAAGCAACAGTGGACAATAAAAGGACTTGACCCTCTGATTTCATTATTACTGATTTTGACCTATGTGTTTTCAGGATTGCTCTGAGAGAAAAGAGAGTGTTCCTGAATAGATTATTATATTTCTCTATAATTAAAAGAAAAATCTTAAAGGAGATATATCTATTTTATCTCACAAATTTAGATTTTAAATGAGTAATTTTATACTGAAAATATCAAGGAATGTTATTTTAAGTTAAAAATATGTATATATGCTGCTGCTGGTAAGTCACTTCAGTCGTGTCCGACTCTGTGTGACCCCATAGACGGAAGCCCACAAGGCTCTCCCGTCCCTGAGATTCTCCAGGCAAGAACACTGGAGTGGGTTGCCATTTCCTTCTCCAATGTGTGAAAGTGAAAAGTGAAAGTGAAGTCGCTCAGTCACATCCGACCCTTAGCGACCCCATGGACTTCAACCCACCAGGCTCCTCTGCCCATGGGATTCTCTAGGCAAGAGTACTGGAGTGGCTTGCCATTGCCTTCTCCGAAAATATGTATATATACTACTTAAAAATACGTGCATATATAACATATATACTGTATATAATGTGTGTGCACTAGTAGCTCAGTCGTGTCTGACTCTTTGCGATCCCATGGACTGTAGCTCACCAGGCTCTTCTGTCCATGGAATTCTCCAGGCAAGAATACTGGAGTGGGTTGCCATTTCCTTCTCCCAGGGATCTTTCCAAATCAGGGATTGAACCTGGGTCTCCGACATTGCAGGCAGACTCTTTACCGCCTGAGCCACCTATATCTATAGTCTATGTAACAACTATGCATATAGATATTAGATTAACATTAACTTATTAGAAACTGAAACATAAAATCAGGTTGCATAACATACCTTAATATTAGGCATCAGGCACACAATGTGCAGTGAACATAATAAGGACACTTATGTCTCATTTTATTTTATGTCATCTCATCCTATTTACATTATTCTTTGATGTGATCATAGGCTATAGATTACCTTCAAACCTTCTTATCAATGACATTTTCTAAAGAGACACCAACATCCTAGGAAATCAATATTGTGCTTGGAGTTACAAGAATGTTTTAATCTCTTATGACTGTTCACCTCTTATCAAAAACTCTATATCTTATTGAGCCAGACTCTGTGCAGATTCTTCTTCTGCCAGTGTTTAATTTGTGGAGCTTTCCAGCTATAAAAAGTAAATTACTTCTTTAATGAGAATGAATAAACATATATCTTTGCTTAACTAACTTATCTGTTCTGTAATTAGCTGAGACATATTCCATTCATAATTTTACTACCTTATCAATATTCAACAAATATTTGAATATTTCTCAATTACTTACTGTGTGAAAAGCCCTGTACTAGGTGCTAAAATGGTGTTACAATGGTGCATATGACATCATTCCTGGAATCAAAGATACTAGTAGGTTAGAAAGCATGTATGCAAATAACTGTAATAAAAGCACTTAATTGTAGGTGTGGCTCCAGTCAAGTACTGCTGAAGTTCAGAGAAGGAATAAAGAAATGCATAATGCACCATATGCCATTGGTTCGTGGAATGGCAACAGCCATTAAAGCTGAAACGAAGGTTGTGCAAAGATGAATACGTTGTCATCAGGCTAGAAATTTAGGTTGGTATCGACTATGAAAAATCTTGGATATTGTGATAGAAAATCTGACAAATAAATTAATGTTTTCCAGTACACAAGATACTCAGTCCCTTCTGCTGCCATTGACCACGTTCCCTCATTTACTAGGGACTTTGACTCACAGCCTTTGCCATTTCAGACCCGCCACCTTCATCCCTGGTTACACCAATGTCCAAAATGGACAATCTTTCTAATACACTGGCCTCTATTCCTTCCAGTTTCAGTTCAGTCATCAGTTGTGTCCGACTCTTTGCGACCCCATGGACTGCAGCACGCCAGGCCTCCCTGTCCATCACCAACTCCCGGAGTTTACCCAAACTCGTGTCCATTGAGTCAGTGATGGCATCCAGCCATCTCATCCTCTGTCGTCCCCTTCTTCTCCCACCTTCAATCCTTCCCAGCATCAGGGTCTTTTCCAATGAGTTAGTTCTTCGCATCAGGTGGCCAAAGTATTGGAATTTCAGCTTCAGCATCAGTCCTTCCAATGAACACCCAGGACTGATTTCCTTTAGGATGGGCTGGTTGGATCTCCTTGCAGTCCAAGGGACTCGCAAGAGTCTTCTCCAACACCACTATTCCTTTATCTTTGTTAATTCCCCACTTCCATGGCAGCATTCTGTACTTTGTCATTACCAAAAACTGCTTCATATTTGACATCTTAAATTACTATTTCCCGCTCTATCAATAGACACTCATTTTTCCAGTTTTTTCATTCTGTAACTCTTATTACACCTGTACTTTGATGGTACCAAGACCTCCATCGGTCCCCTCTCATTACTCCCTTTTCTATGTAGCCTGGGTCCTATGGTCTGTAACATCCATATTCTTATTGGTATCTTCCCTTACTTGAAACATAATTTTGTATTCATACCTCCTGGCAAAAATTCAACTTCTGGATCAATCAATCAATTTGCTTTCTCTACATCAATACGAAGGTTGCTGGGGAAACAAATTCTGCAATATACAGAGAATTTCATGATACCTTCCTAATTTGCTTGCTGTCTCAACTGGGTCTTCCACATTACTCGCTGGATTTCTGTATTTCCCTGGTCTGCTGCTTTTTCCCATCCCCAACCTATGCTCTCATTTTCAGAATATAATTTCAACTCCTGCTTCACAGAGATACCAGAAGCCATCTCAAGGAAAACTTCTCATTTCCTTGTCTTCCAGCCACTAACTTACCATTCTCCACATCCAGTATATAGCTGGTAACTGAAGCCATGAGAAAGATTAACATTGTCTAGGAGACAGTGTGTACATAGCACATTGATTTTCAGTATTTAAGGTATAATCTGGATCACTTAGGATGCTGAATTAAAATGTACATGTTGGGATGTTGTAAGATTCTGAAATGATAAGTGTTAGTTTCTTATTTATGTCCAACTCTTTGCAACACCATGGACTATATGGACTATATCCTGCCAGGCCCCTCTGTCCATGGGATTCTCCAGGCAAGAATACTGGAGTGGGTTGCCATTTCCTTCCCCAGGAGATCTTCCC
This sequence comes from Moschus berezovskii, assembly GCF_049115385.1. Classification (NCBI taxonomy): domain Eukaryota; kingdom Metazoa; phylum Chordata; class Mammalia; order Artiodactyla; family Moschidae; genus Moschus; species Moschus berezovskii. The sequence goes on along the minus strand of NC_142488.1, from coordinate 125,108,543 downwards.
AACCCAGGGATTGAACCCGGGTGTCCTGCATTACAGGTAGATTCTTTATCATTTGAGTCACCAGGGAAGTCATAAGGGGCGATTAATTAAATTTGCATTTGTACTGAGCACCTTAGGGCATGATGACCCAAGTGATCTCAGAATCACACTAAAAAATAATGATGTAGAGTGAGCATAGAAGGGAGATAAGAGCAGAACCTTGACACATACCACCATTTAAGAGGAACCTGTATGAGTGATCCAGTAGGGAAAGATAGGAAAACCAGAAGAGCATTATGCCATTAAAACGGGTGGGAAAGGAAATTTCAAGTAGGCAGATGAGGTCAATAATGCCAAATACTCCAGAGATGTTAAGAAATAAGACTAACCAGTTCTGTTTAGTTTATACTCAAAAGGTGGAAGAAGTAGTTAATGGTTTGCCAAAAAGGATTTCACTATGAGTAAAAAGGTATACTGCAGTGGTTTATGGAGAAAATTGGAGATAAGGCAGTGTGTGCAATGAATACAGACTTTTCAAGAAGTGTAACTACAGAGGTGAAAAGATTAGGGCAGCAGTTGGAAAAGATCATGAGATTCTAGACTGAAGACTCCTGGAAGGCAGGGACTGTGTTTGCTTTGGCCCCTAGGACCCAGTCCAGTCCCACTACATGTTTGCTAAATGAAATAATTCCTTCAGGTGTATGTACTTACATGTTTCTCTCTGTGATACCAGTTGGTTGGAATAGTCCTCAAAGACTCTTAGTGGCCAAGTCTGAGGAGGCAAATAGTTGATGACCCCCAAAATGCTTAAAGTCACTAGTGATTGAGAAAGGAGGAAGGGGAGTATTTCATTTACAACAGTTTAGGAACTAGCTCAGGGGCCCCTACTGCCTTTTTTTTTTCTTTATTTCAGTTAATGATTGAGTCAGAAAATACGTGAAAAAAAGTAGGAAGAAATAAGTGTGGAAATGTGGGTGGGGTCAGATCACAGAGAACTTGGAATTCCAGGTAAGAAATCCGTTATGCCAGACAAAAGTTTTTGAGCAGAGAAGAGACAAAAGCCATAGGTTAAGTGGATGTTTCAAACTTAAATATCTTAGAGCCTACCTGCCTCATGGGTACTATACCTCTTTCTTTTTGCTCATAGCACCTCTAGCCATGTGCTGAGAGCCAGTGGAATGGACTGGTCAAAAACAGGGGCTTGAGAGTCAGATAGACTTCCTTTCTTCCATATCTGGCTCTGCCTTTCACTCATCAGGTGTCTTAGTGAGTTTTCATTTCTTCATCTTTAAAGTCAGGTTGGGATTCGGGAGATAACGTGTACAAAGTACTTGACACAGATTAAGCATAAAATACAAATTGGCCACCGTTAGTGTTATTATGGCGAATTATGGGGAAGTCCTCCTGGTGAGAGCACCTACTTCTCAGCTAGAAGCAACAATTTTCTTATCTCGGAGTTTCACACTTTTTAAGATGGCAATAGCACAGATCCTTTTAACCATTAGACTAAATGCATCTTAAGCATATCACATGATACCCCACATGTATAATTAGGATGAAGATAAAAAGCAACTGTTGATAAAGCTTGACTACTACTTTGTCACTTCACAAAATGGAATTGCAATGTTTGCATTCTAAACCCTTTTTTAATGTTTCTATTTTCAGAAAGCTTGTAAGAGACTCAGGCAATGTTGGCCAATGTTATTTTTCAGCTGACACAGGCATGCTCAAATTGAAAACGTTAGAATATATTCCAATATGGAGTAATTTTTTGATGGTTGAATAAAAAATATTCTCCTATAGATGGTCTGTCCACTGGACAGCTGAGATTACAATGTGAGACTCCCCAGTGCCTTGCTTCCAAATTAGTGACAGGAAAAGAGGATGGATCTATCTTTGCATTTAGTATGACATTAAAGAGTCTGCTAGTTATCCATCGCCCATCACCAAATTTTATGTATTTTTCAAAGGATTGAGCTATAAAATGCCTTTTGTGGGCACATGGCGCTTAAAGTGAGCATGTTGTTAATGATTTGTTTAGCTGATTGCCTTTAGCTAAGATACAATTACCCATCAGGCTCTGCTTCAAACCCTTGAACATCAAATGGGGATTTTTAAAGCAATTAGAAGGCATCACCTCTTGCTTTTGAGATCCCTGAAGCAATAAGCTGATGTTTAAAGTATTTATAATTCAGTAGTGACTGAGAGGACAATTTGTCATGCATTTCTTGTAATACAACCACATGGGTTGTTTTTCTTTAGAAACTTTTTAATTGTGCTAGGAAGACTTCAACAATTTCCACTTCAGGTATGGATTCTAAATCCTCAATATTACTTCATGAAAGGATTGATAACATCTTTGGTTAAAAATCCATTTTGAGTACCAAAAATATTAGAAACTGAACTTAGTGGTAGGAACCATAAATATACAGCATATTCATCTTAAAAAAAAAAAAAACTAACAGTAAGGGAATGGGGAGATCTCAGGATAAGATCTTTAATCTGGGGTAACTTTTCTGATAGATGAACCAGTAGCTTCAAGAACTGTTACAGAAACTGGAACATAAAAATAATGACCACTTTCTAATACTTTTGTTTTAAGTAGGCCATGTTTTTCCCCTTTGAGTTTTTTCCCATCTTCAAAAATTCCTCCATTATGAGCTTGTCAGCTACATAAATTGTGGGGCTGGGTGCAAATTGAAGATGTGAGGTCCCTTGTTCAAAAAATATTAAGAGTTTCAAGATGGCAACAGGAGAGTATTAAACCAAGTGCAGGGCCTTTCAAAGTGTGAAACCCTGTGTGACTGCACAAGTCACACACTCATAAAGCCAGCTGTGTTCCTAGCTTTTTGGAATCCCAGTCCAGGAATCTTTACAGAAAAATGTCATGTTTAAAGTGAGTTAACAGTCCAATGAGCTTCAACATTCTGCAATGACTAGGACTTCTATTATCACTTTATCTCCTGTCCTTTTCTTAATGTTTCTTATGCTATATCTTGAAATAGAGCAATGTGTTTATTTTGGTATTGTAAGAATTTTCTATGCTTTGCTTCCTTTCAGATTTTTGTCTTTGATCCTTGTGTTTAAAAATCTTGCAAAATCCTTGGTTGTGCACCGAACTTTGATGATAAAGCCCCCACTCATTAAGTGTTTACTGTCATTGGGATTTCTCTTCCTTCTAGTTGGAAGGTTTGTGCTAACCAATTTGATGTTGGAGAGTGCACGCATGCTTTTCGTTTCTATTTGTTTTTCTAATTGAGAAACATACACAGCTCTTCCTTCATTTGTGATTGTGAGTTTTTCAACTTGAATTTAGAGCTACTTCTCTCGCTTTTAATCCAGGAGCTTCCTTTTTGATGCTGATCCTGTCTCTACACATAGCTTTATTTGCTTGAGTTCTTACAGCTCAAAGCTCTGATTTTCATCAATATTCATTAATTTGATTAATTTTCATAGAATTAATGCTAAACTTTTCATATAACAGATTGGCTTAGTTAAATGTCTTTTCCAGGTTGTGTTAATGCGGTCATTAGGAGCTCTTAATGCAGGTTTGTCAGCATTGATATATACATTTGGAGACTGACTGCATTGTTCAAAGAGAAAATAGGAGAATTCTTGATATCTCTGGTAGTGTGCTTTCTTCATTGGCCTTTTCTTTTATAGAACTGTTTTGTTTAGAACTTCATTTTATTTATTACTTTTATGTACTTTCACTATCTCCACAAACCCTGCCCTACCATGTATCTCAATACCCCTGAAGCTTTTTTTTAAAAAGTAAGTCTTGTTTTGCCTAGTACAAAATGACACCTGTAGAGAGTTATCTTGGAAGAATTCTTTTAAGGTGTGTTAAATGCAGTGATGCTGTCAAGAAAGACCTTCCATGGGGACACTACTGATGAGAAAAAATGACTTTTCTTGTCCTTCTTTAACTTTATATCAAAGAACCCAGACTCCACCTTTGCTGTAAGTCTGAGACCAGATTTTGTAGGTAGTGAAGAGTTCATCATACTCTGAAGTAGAATCTAACTAACTCATCATCAGTATTTTTGACATGAGCTCCATCACTTTCACTTCCCCAGCACCACTTTCCCCCTTACCAACAGGAGAAACTCACTTGTGGTAGAGCGCAGGTTGCTGGTCACAAGTGTGGAATATGAAGCACAGTAGAAGTGGTGAGGTTCACAAATAAATTAACCTGGGTTTTGGGCTCCCTGTGAATGATATGTAGCCATATTATTTGCTTATCATACTCTTACAGGACACGCAGGGTCTTTTACTTCTTTGCTGGCTGTCAATTCAGCTCAGATTCTCCAAGGTTTGCCATACTTTCATAAAGCGAGTTGATCATGACATATGGTAGTTACAAGTCTGACACTCTTAAAAGGCTCAAAGTATATTTGGCAGAAGCCCTATATTTGTGTTATATAATATAAAAAAAGGACTTGAAGCTGCCCTCTGAAGGTGGTTTCCCCCACTGTCTTGCTCTCCCCCACCTGCTAACCTCATGGCTTGGGGTGGACTTTGGGTGGAGATCAATTACAGAGGAATTCCATCCATCTCATTGGATAGCAAGGGCAGTCACTGAAAGTCAGGGAATTGCAAATAGGTTTGGGAAATTCTGGGACTACTCTGCTTTCAGGCAAAGCTACTGTAAGATGTCTAATTCCTCTGACACTAAGTGAGATGAGGCATTTATGGTTTTACCTAATGCAATTTGTGTGATAAACAGTCTGAGAGGGCTCCCAAGCTTGGCTCAACAGCTGTTACTGATCATCCGGTGGAGCAGAGATGTATCCATGGTAATCTTCTCGTTTCAACCAGAATAGGGATTCCCATAGGGCTTAATGGCCTAACATATTTCTAGCATCCTTAGTAAATAAAATACTGCATCACACAGGGGGAAATCTGAACCAACCTTTCAGAGAGAGAGTGAAGGTAGTGATATTTGTTATATTATGTCAGCAGGGGGTAGATAGTAAGAAGAGATTCAAATTGGAGGTTATTAAAACACCTCTATTCTTTGAAGTGTCTCATTTTCTCCATTCTTTAATCATGTAAATGACCAATGAACAACCTTCCCAGGGGTATGCGATTGATTGCACATTACAAATGATGAGAAGGATGCTATGTTGAGGGAGACAAATAGTAAAATAAGCAAATTTTATGGAGAGGCATTTTCTCATTTAATGTCCTGTTTGTTTGGGAACATTTAAGGGAGGGGGAAAAATGACAAACTTGTGACAATTTGGAAAACATCTGTAGCTGGGTATGGGTGAGCATAGACCAGGGATTTGATTATTTCAAGCATAATGAGAAAGATATTAAATCTTTCTTTCCCTCCCTTTCCCATCTCTTCTAAAATATATATTTCCCAGATGAGGCAACAAAAACAGTACTGGCTTTGAGAGAGAGAGAAAGATAACCTGTAAAGTAAAAGGCATAGTCATTGGAAGCCTCTACAAAGGGAACATCACTTGGGAACAGCAGAGCAACCTATTGGTACCTCTCAATGAATAATTTAACAGTTTGACTAAATGTCACTTTGGAAATCACAGAGGTTCTGATCCAGAGATGGGAACAAAGGACATTGTATTGGGGGTAGTAACGTGAAAAATCAAGGGTGGTTATGTAGAGCAATGGCCATTGGGCATGGAAGTGGATGCCCATAATGATAGAGTGCTGACAGGGTAGACACCACTGAAATCATTTAGAGCCACAGAGAAATAAAATGGCCATATTCATTCCTAATGAAAAAGAAGCCTCTGATAAAGAAGAAGCCAGAGGCTTCATCTTCTCCTTTTCTTTTTTTTTTGGTTGTCGTTGTGTTAGTTTCAAGTGTACAGCAAAGTGATTCAGGTATACATACACATGTATCTATTCTTTTTCAAATTATTTTCCTATTTAGGTTATTGCAGAGTACTGAGCAGAGTTCTCTGTGAAACTAGAGGCTTCTTGAAAGGGATTTAGATTCCATGATAACAAACGAGGATGACTTGGTGACCGTATGATCCATTCTAGTCAGAGTCTGTGGATCAAACTAAAGCATTGGCTCTCAACCTGAGTCTTTTATTTAGTAACTATGAATGGAAATCAAGTAAAAAGACTTTTAAGGTCTTCAGGAGATTCTGATACATAGCCAGGATTGACAACTACTGTTTTCAGTTCAGTTCAGTTGCTAAGTCATGTCTAACTCTTTGCGACCCCATGAATCACAGCACACCAGGCCTCCCTGTCCATCACCAACTCCTGGAGTTCACTCAAACTCATGTGATACCATCCAGCCATCTCATCCTCTGCCGTCCCCTTCTCCTCCTGCCCCCAACATTTCCCAGCATCAGAGTCTTTTCCAGTGAGTCAACTCGTCGCATGAGGTGGCCAAAGTATTGCAGTTTCAGCTTTAGCATCAGTCCTTCCAATGAACACCCAGGACTGATCTCCTTTAGAATGGACTGGTTGGATCTCCTTGCAATCCAAGGGACTCTCAAGAGTCTTCTCCAGCACCACAGTTCAAAAGCACCAATTCTTCAGCGCTCAGCTTTCTTCACAGTCCAACTCTCACATCCATACATGACCACTGGAAAAACCATAGGCTTGACTAGATGGACCTTGGTTGGCAAAGTAATGTCTCTGCTTTTTAATATGCTGTCTAGGTTGGTCATAACTTTCCTTCCAAGGAGTAAGCATCTTTTAATTTCAAGGCTGCAATCACCATCTGCAGTGATTTTGGAGCCCAAAAAATAAAGTCTAACACTGTTTCCACTGTTTCCCCATCTATTTCCCATGAAGTGATGGGACCGGATGCCGTGATCTTAGTTTTCTGAATGTTGAGTTTTAAGCCAAGTTTTTGACTCTCCTCTTTCACTTTCATCAAGAGGCTTTTGAGTTCCTCTTCACTTTCTGCCATAAGGATAGTGTCAGCTGCATGTTTGAGGTTATTGATATTTCTCCCGGCAATCTTGATTCCAGCTTGTGCTTCTTCCAGCCAGCATTTCGCATGATGTACCCTACATATAAGTTAAGTAAGCCAAGTGACAAAATACAGCCTTGATGTACTACTTTTCCTATTTGGAACCAGTCTATTGTTCCTTGTCCAGTTCTAACTGTTGCTTCCTGACCTGCATATAGGTTTCTCAAGAGGCAGGTCAGGTGGTCTGGTATTCCCATCTCTTTCAGAATTTTCCACAGTTTATTGTGATCCACACAGTCAAAAGCTTTGACATAGTCAGTAAAGCAGAAATAGATGTTTTTCTGGAACTCTCTTGCTATTTCCATGATCCAGCAGATGTTGGCAATTTGATCTCTGGTGCCTCTGCCTTTTCCAAAACCAGCTTGAACATCTGGAAGTTTTTGGTTCACGTATTGCTGAAGCCTGGCTTGGAGAATTTTGAGCATGACTTTACTAGCGTGTGAGATGAGTGCAATTGTGCAGTAGTTTGAGCATTCTTTGGCCTTTCTTTGTGATTGGAATGAAAACTGAGCTTTTCTAGTCCTGTGGCCACTGCTGCGTTTTCCAAATTTGCTGGCATATTGAGTGCAGCACTTTCACAGCATCATCTTTCAGGATTTGAAATAGCTCAACTGGAATTCCATCACCTCCACTAGCTTTGTTCGTAGTGATACTTTCTAAAGCCTACTTGACTTCACATTCCAGGATGTCTGGCTCTAGGTGAGTGATCATACCATTGTGATTATCTGGGTCGTGAAGATCTTTTTTTGTACAGTTCTTCTGTGTATTCTTGCCACCTCTTCTTAATATCTTCTGCTTCTGTTAGGTCTATACCATTTCTGTTCTTTATCGAGCCCATCTTTGAATGAAATGTTCCCTTCAGTTCAGTTCAGTCACTCAGTCCCAATGTTCCCTTAGTATCTCTAATTTTCTTGAAGAGATCTCTAGTCTTTCCCATTTTGTTGTTTTCCTCTGTTTCTTTGCATTGATCGCTGAGGAAGGCTTTCTTATCTCTCTTTGTTATTCTTTGGAACTCTGCATTCAAATGGGTATATCCTTTCCTTTTCTCCTTTGTTTTTCGCTTCTTTTCTTATCACAGCTATTTGTAAGCCCTCCTCAGATAGCCATTTTGCTTTTTTGCATTTCTTTTCCATGGGGATGGTCTTGATCCCTGTCTCCTGTACAATGTCACGAACCTCCATCCATAATTCATCAGGCACTCTATCAGATCTAGTTCCTTAAATCTATTTCTCACTTCCACTGTATAATCATAAGGGATTTAAGTCATACCTGAATGGTCTAGTGGTTTTCCCTACTTTCTTCAATTTCAATCTGAATTTGGCAATAAGGAGTTCATGATCTGAGCTGCAGTCAGCTCCCAGTCTTGTTTTTGCTGACTGTATAGAGCGTCTCCATCTTTGGCTGCAAAGAATATAATCAATCTGATTTTAGTGTTGACCATCTGGTGATGTCCATAGAGTCTTCTCAGGTGTTGTTGGAAGAGGGTGTTTGCTATGACCAGTGTGTTCTCTTGGCAAAACTCTATTAGCCTTTGCCCTGCTTCATTCCTTACTCCAAGGCCAAATTTGCCTGTTACTCCAGATGTTTCTTGATTTCCTACTTTTGCATTCCAGTCCCCTATAATGAAAAGGACATATTTTTTGGATGTTAGTTCTAAAAGGTCTTGTAGGTCTTCATGGAACCATTCAGCTTCAGCTTCTTCAGCATTACTGGTTAGGGCATAGGCTTGGATTACCTTGATATTGAATGGTTTGCCTTGGAAACAAACAGAGATCATTCTGTCGTTTTTGAGATTGCATCCAAGTACTGCATTTCGGACTCTTTTGTTGACCATGATGGCTACTCCATTTCTTCTAGGGGATTCCTGCCTACAGTAGTAGATATAATGGTCATCTGAGTTAAATTCACCCATTCCAGTCCATCTTAGTTCACTGATTCCTAGAATGTCGACGTTCACTCTTGCCATCTCCTGTTTGACCACTTCCAATTTGCCTTGATTCATGGACCTAACATTCCAGGTTCCTATGCAATATTGCCCTTTACAGCATCAGACCTTGCTTCTATCACCAGTCCCATCCACAACTGGGTATTGTTTTTGCTTTGTCTCCATCCGTTCATTCTTTCTGGAGTTATTTCTCCACTGATCTCCAGTAGCATATTGGACACCTACCAACCTGGGGAGTTCCTCTTTCAGTATCCTATCTTTTCAGTTCAGTTCAGTCGCTCAGTGGTGTCTGCCTCTTTGCCTTCTAAAACCACTGTTTTAGAATAAAGTAAATGCAAAAACGACCTGAATTCTATCTAGGCTATATTATCCAACTGTTTTTTCCTAAAGAGTTATATAATAAACAAAGAATTTGCAGATAATTTCTATTTGTAAATCTGTGATATTTGAGCATAAAATTCCCTTCTATTTTCAAGACATAGTGTAACTTTAAGACAGTATAGTTTAATAAGCACCCACTTATTAAACACACTCCAGTATTCTTTCCTGGAAAATTCCGTGGACAGAGGAGCCTGATGGGCTACAGTCCATGGGGTTGCAAAGAGTCGGACATGACAGGAATAAAGCACACACACGCATATGTGTTCATATAAATGGATTAAACCTCAGATGACAAATACAAGTAAAAAATATTGGCAGGCTCTATTCACAATAACTAAGAGGTGGAAGCAGTCCACGTGTTCATCTGTGGATGAACTGATAAACAAAACATGGTATGTGCGTACAGTGGAACATTGCATGCATGTGTGTGTGCTCAGTTGTGTCCATCATGTGCCTCTGTCCATGGGATTCTCCAGGCAAAAATACTGGAGTGCGTTGCCATTTCCTCCTCCAGGGGATCTTCTCAGACCAGAGATTGAACCCACATCTCCTGCATTAGCAGGCAGATTCTTTACCACTAAGCCACCTGAGAAGCCCCCACAATGAAACAGTATGTGGCCTCAAAATGAAAGGAGATCCTGACACATGCTACAACGTGGGCAAAACTTGAGGGCATCATCCTAACCAAAATAAAGCAGTTACAGAAAGACAAATATGGTTTGACTCCACTTATATGAAGTATCTAAAAGTAGTCAAGTTAATAGAAACAGAAAGTATAACAGTAGTTGCCAAGAGCTGGGGGGAGGGGGAAATGGGGAGTTATTGTTTAATAGGTATAGAGTTTCAGATTTGCAAGATGAAAAACTTTTGGGAGATCTGTTTCACAACCACATGAATATGCTTAACACTAGGGAACTGTACACTTAAAACTGGTTAAGTTGGTAAATAGTATGTTATGTGGTTAAAACACAATAAAAAAAATAACATCGGCAGTTTCTCACAGCCCAGCAAGCCATACAGGACTTTTTTTTTCCAAGCACGTGATAATTTTTGAACTCTGGCATACCTTTGTCTTCCAACAAGTTGTTTTAAAATAGTCTTTCGACATCTTGTAAGTTATTGAACGTATAAACTCTTCAGTTTTCTCCTTGAAATCCACAGCTTTTCTATGGTTCCCCTTTTAAGATATTGAATGCACAATGGATATATTTCTTAACTTTTCTATTCTGAATTTCACTATGTCATGATCACTGTGAAACAGGAAGTACCAGTGGGAAATGCAAACTTCCTGTTCTTCCTTACTTTAATCCCAGATAGCCTACTTTAGCTCCTATGCAGCAAAATAACACTTCTATATTCTTGGCACTTACATCTCCCAGGTAATCATGATGCTCTCACCTCCTCACTGTTTACCTCCCTGCTGTTGGTTATTCAAACTCATGTCCACTTCAATTATTTTTTATAAGAAGTCTCTGTAATCGATCTTTTATTTAATCATGGCACTGCACTTTTCAGAACTCTCTCCAATTTGTTCTGCATTTCTTGGACCTGAAGATCCCTGAATAATGTCTTTGCTATTTCAGGGATGAAAGTGGGTTATGTAAAAGTATACAGAAATTCATTTCTGAGTGAGAAATTTTTCTTTTGCATAAGGAAATTTTGATAATTGTATAGTCTAAAGGCTTTGTGTTTTAGAATATGAGCATTAGAAAAGTTGTGGACTATTGCTATCTGTTGAATGAGAAAATGCATAGTGACCAAAAAAATCCCCTATGAATTCAGTACAATTGTCTTATCTTTTAATAGCATCTAGATACATTTGAAGAATAAGAAGATATGTATGTGAAAGGTTTATCATTTATTCAATCTCTATAACAATTATTGGGCATATAACTCTAGGCAACTTCTCCAGCACCATCCCACTCATTACCGTCCAAGAGCTCTGTGATCCAATGTCTAGGAGAACCATAGTACAAACCAGTCTCTCTAGGTACATATTACTTAAGTCACTCTAGAGAGAAGGTTACATAATCTATCCTAGAACACCGCCAGCAAAGGGATTCCACTGGCTTGCACTTCTCATTCCACAAGCTAATATAGCAACACTCAATAACTCCTCTGTTTTAGGCTCCCTGCCAGCCTCAGACATCTGTGTCAGTGAAACTCAGGGCAGTTTTTCATTTTTCCAAGCTTCTGTTTCTCGCTGAGCTGATATATTCAGTCATTTCTGGTGATGGCCTATATGCCCTACCCTCATGTTGCAGAGGTGAACAACAGGGCACCAGTTATAGGGATAAGGATTTAGAGACACCAGGTGTCACATCAAATGCTATATCTGCAGAAGATGAAAGATAATTCATCTAAGATACATGCACCCAGTGTTCACTGCAGCACTCTTTACCATAACCAAGACATGGAAGCAACCTAAATGTCCATCAGCAGATGAAGGAATAAAGAAGATGTGACACTTACATAGAGTGGAATACTACTACACCATAAAAGAGAATGAAATAATGCCATTTGAAGGAACATGGATGGGCCTAGAGATTATCACAGTAAGTGAAGTAAGTGAGGCAGAGAAAGACAAATATTATACAATATTACTTATATGTGGAATCTAAAAAATAGTACAAATGAATTTGCTATGTACAAAACAGAAGCACAGACACAGAAAACAAACTTATGGTTACCAAGGAGGAAGGAGGGGGAGATAAACTGGGAGTGTGGGATTAAAAGATACACACCACTGTATAAACATGAACAAGGATTTACTGCACAGCACAGGGGACTGTATTCAACATCTTGTAATAAACTATAATGAAAAAGACTCAAAAAAGAATATGCATATATATTTATATATATAACTTAATGACTTTGTTGTACACCTGAAACTAACATAATATTGTAGATCAACTCTACTTTGATTAAAAAAAAACTCGGGGCTGGTATACTGGGATGAACCAGAGGGATGGGATGGGGAGGGAGGTAGAAGGGGGGTTCAAGATGGGGAACACATGTACATCCGGGGCAGATTCATGTCAATGTATGGCAAAACCAATACAATAATGTAAAGTAATTAGCCTCCAATTAAAATAAATAAATTTTTTTTAAAAAAGAAAAAAAATACTTTGGCCACCTCATGCGACGAGTTGACTCACTGGAAAAGACTCTGATGCTGGGAAAGGTTGGGGGCGGGAGGAGAAGGGGACGACAGAGAATGAGATGGCTGGATGGCATCACCGACTCTGTGGACATGAGTTTGAGTGTACTCCGGGAGTTGGTGATGGACAGGGAGGCCTGGCGTGCTGTGATTCATGGGGTCGCGGAGAGTCGGACACGACTGAGCGACTGAACTGAACTGAACTGAACTGAATGCTGTTTATTGTCATTGCATGCATTGATCTTAGACAAGTTACTCAAGCTCCCTGAGTTTCAATACCTTTGTCTGGTAAATGGAGGCAAAAGCAATGGACAGGCCAGTATGGGGCTTAGATAATTAAGATTCTAGCTCTGGGCTTACGTTTTCTAAAAGCTGCAAAGCTGATGAATAGCTGCCCTCCTCTTTGAAATCATTAGTAAAGTTGTTAAAGAAATTGTGCTTAATGCTGACCCTGGGGTGGAGAGTTTCACACAGACTAGAACCAAAGTAGTAGTCGGACACGACTGAGCGACTGAACTGAACTGAACTGATTCTTAGAGTCCTTGTAGAACCTTAGAATTCACAAGAATTTCCTTTATTCAAGTATTTTGGTTTAAAAATATTGTATGATTACCATTTCTTAACTTTTTGGTGAAAGAAAACGTAGCTGTAAATGTAGTGTCATGAAAATAGCACTGGATAAAAATCAGATGATAGCTTCTATTGGCTGATTTTATGACCTTAGATAACACTCTTATCTTGTCTGAGACTCAGTTTCTTCATTTTTATTTTTTTTATTTTTTTATTTTTTATTTTTATTTTTTTTCCAATTTTATTTTTTTCAAGTTGAACAGACTAAATTTCTTTAAACAAACTTACTTATACTCCAGAGTCCTTTAAAAACTTAATAGCATTTATACATTGAAGGTATTTGATTTTCTTGTAACTAGCACTTCAAATGCAACAAGCATTTGAAGCAACAAGCATTTGACCCAACAAGTAAAACTTTCTACAGTTCATAACTTTTATAAATAAAATAAATTAAATGTACAGTGAATAAGTTCTCTGAAATATTTCAATATTTCTGCAGGTTTAGTAACATCATAAAATACATTTCAACTAAAATTCACAAATCTAAAAACCTGTTAGGCATTTTTAGGCGTTTTAAGATGGAAATGAAGACCAATGTTACATCGTAATATGCCAATTACAAATAGTACTTCAAATAGCAAATACTACAGTTTGTCCCAAACTTTAAAAACTATTCATGAACTCAACACTGAATTATTGATGGCTATGAGAATTGTTTCCTAGCCTTTTTGAAAATTTCAACCCATTTACGTTTAAGGTAATTATTGATAAGTACGATCCTGTAGCCATTTTCTTTATTGCTTTGGGTTCAAGTTTATACACTCTTTCTGTGTATCCTGTCTATAGAAGATCCTTTAGCATTTGTTGGAGAGCTGGTTTGGTGATGCTGAATTCCCTCAGCTTCTGCTTGTCTGTAAAGCTTTTGATTTCTCCTTCATATTTGAATGAGATCCTTGCTGGGTATAGTAATCTGGGCTGTAGGGTATTTTCTTTCATCACTTTAAGTATGTCTTGCCACTCCCTTCTGGCCTGAAGAGTTTCTGTTGAAAGATCAGCTGTTATCCTTATGGGAATCCCCTTATGTGTTATTTGCTGCTTTTCCCTTGCTGCTTTTAATATTTGTTCTTTGCGTTTGATCTTTGTTAATTTGATTAATATGTGTCTTGGAGTATTTCGCCTTGGGTTTATCCTATTGGGGACTCTCTGGGTTTCTTGGACTTGGGTGATTATTTCTTTCCCCATTTTAGGGAAGTTTTCAACTATTATCTCCTCAAGTATTCTCTCATGGTCTTTCTTTTTGTCTTCTTCTTCTGGGACTCCTATGAGTCAAATGTTGGAGCGTTGAACATTGTCCCAGAGGTCTCTAATATTGTCCTCATTTCTTTTAATTCGTTTTTCTTTTTTCCTCTCTGTTTCATTTATTTCTACAATTCTATCTTCTAGTTCGCTTATCCTGTCTTCTGCCTCCATTATTCTATTGTTTGTTCCCTCCAGAGTGTTTCTGATCTCATCTATTGCATTATTCATTGTATATTGACTCTTTTTTATTTCTTCTAAGTCCTTATTAAATCTTTCTTCCATCTTCTCAATCCTTTTCTCCAGGTTATTTATCTGTAACTCCATTTTGCTTTCAAGATTTTGAATCATTTTCACCATCAAAATTTGAAATTCTTTATCAGGTAAATTCCCTATATCTTGTTCTTTTGTTTGTGTTGGTGGGCAATTATCTTGTTCCTTTACTTGCTGGGTATTTCTCTGCCTCTTCATCTTGCTTATATTGCTTTGCTTGGGGTGGCCTTTCCCTCTTCTTGCAGTTTGTGGAGTTCTCTTTATTACGTAGTATCTTTGCTGTGTGTGGGGTTGGACGGATGACTTGTCCGGGTTCCCTGGTTAGGGAAGCATGTGTCGGTGTTCTGGTGGGTGGAGCTGGATTTCTTCTCTCTCCTTTAGAAGACAATGGGCTGCTTTTCTGGGAGCCTGATGTCCTCTGCCAGTATTCAGAAGTTGTTTTGTGGACTTTACTCCGCGTTCAAATGTTCTTTTGATGAATTTGTGGGGGAGAAAGTGGTCTTGCCATCTTATCCCTCCGCCATCTTGTTCCTTCCTCCCCAGAACACTGGATTCTTATATTCCACTTGGTCGTGGAGTATCTCTTCCCAGATGCTCCAGCAAGGCGCAGCCGCTGTACCCCTTGGACGAGGGGTATCTCCTCAAGGCCGCGCCTCCTGCTTTGAATGTAGATCAGCTCCTCTCGGCCCTCCGGTGCCCAAGCAGCCACCGCCTCCTGAACGTGGTACAGCTCCTCTCGGCCACCGCCCTAACCCTGGGCGCGGGGTAGCTCATCTCAGCCACGATTCTGCACGTGGTCAGTTGCGCCGGAGCCGGGCGTCTCCCGCGTCTGCGCCTGCGCCGCCGGAGCCAGTTTCTTCATTTTTAAAATGAGATGATGGAATAGCTGATCACCAAGGGCTCTTGCAGCTCTGCTTTCTCAAATTCTGTGCTCAGATTTGCATTGCAGTCAACAGACTAATGGCATTACCTTAGAAAACAAATGTTTAAGATATAATTTGGAGTAAAAGTCATACAATCATATTAGGCCAGTAATTCTCCAAACAGCTGTTTAGCACTGTTTCACTATGTAGACTTACACTTATAAACTAATGATTTGCAAGGTAATAAATACTGGAAATCTGAGCCAAGACCTTGGTCTCTAACATCAATCTCCACCTATTGGAATTAAGACAACAGAGAGAAATGACTGATTGTGGGGTGAGGACAGAGAAGGTACAAGAAGAGCCTGGGACATTTTGTCACAACAGAAAGCAATGAAGTGCTCAAAAAATAAAGGGAACGTGTCACAAGGACGCAGAAGCTGACTTGGATGAGCTCCCACTGGCCAAATCTGGGACAATCTGAGCATAATGATAATTAAGTAATAATTATAAACCATTGTGGAAAAAGTAGGAAATGATGAGGTCTTATCAGTAATAAATAACCAGGGAGAAGGGATAGCTGTTGCCAAGAGTCGAATACTAAATGCTATCTGGTAAATGTGGACAAGGTGCTGGAGTTAAAAAGTTAGTATTTTGTCAGCATCATAATGAATATTGGATAAAATGAAAATCAATGGATGGTAAATCTAGGTGGAAATTTTGGTGAGGAGCAGGATATTTGCATGGAATTAGAGTGTCTTCGTACAGACTGCTTACTGGTTACAAGGGGGAAAGTATTAATTATATAGTGAGGAAACTGGACAACTATTTGGTCAGGTGATGAACATTAACTTCACTATTGATGGACAGATGAACATTGTGTACCTTCAATGTGATGCCCTGAGAAGATTACAACACTGATGTAGTATTCAAGCCTAGCATGCACAGCATGAATCTAATTATGGATCAGACAAAATCTCCCCCAGAAAGAAATGCTGAAAATGTCAATGTCATATAAAATCTGGACAGCCTATGGAATGTTCCAGATTAAAAGAGGCTAAAAATCATGACAACCATATACAATACCTGATCCTAGACTAAATTCTGCCCTGGAGGAAGGGAAATACTATAAAGTGTGTTATAAGGTAAGCCAAAAATAGTGCAAAATGGATATATGGATGTTAGATTAGATAAAAGTAGCATATCAATGGAAATTTATGAAGTTGGTGACTTCCCTATAGAGTCATACACTGAAGTATTTAGTGGTAAAGAGACATGATGTATGTAAGTTACCTTCAAGGGGTTTAGGAAAAGAGTGGATAGGAAGAGAGAGACAGACAGAGACAGAAATAGAGAGAGGAGGGAGGGAAGGAGCAGGAGAGAGAGAAGGAGGGACAAGTACATGATAAAGCAAATGAGATAAAATGTTACAAAGAGGTGAAGCTAGATAAAGGTTATACATGTATACTGTATGATATCTGACTTTTGCAACATTTTTGTATGTTTAAATTTTTTTCTAAGTGAAAAGAGAAAACAAAAACTTTTAGTGGTAAAACTTTTCTTAGATAAAATCCCCAAAACACACCTATAAAAATATTGATAAATTGAACTTCATCAAACATAAAAACTTCTGCTTTTGAAAGACAATGTGAAGAGAATGAAAAGACAAGGCATGTATTAGGAGAAAAGAGTTGTAAAACATATGAAAGACTTGTATCCAAATAAAAGACTCGGTTCAAAATCCATAATAATTTGCAAGATGGTAAACACTGGAAATTTTTAAAAAGTTGAACCTGGACCTTGGTCTCTAACACCATTCTCTACATAAAGGAACTAAGGCAATGCAGAGAATGTCAGAAAATACAGAATGCTAGAAGTACAGAAAAGAACTCTCAGCACCAAATAATAAAACAAAACAAACAAAAAACTAATGAAAATGGTAAAAATATTTGAACAGACACATCATCAAAGAGGATATACCCACAGCAAACAAGCACACGGAAAGGTGACAAATCTCATTGGTCATTAGATAAAGGTAAATGAAAACTACCATTTACTTCTTCACACTCACTAAAATTGCAATTTTATTTTACAATTTTAGTGGGAATTTAAAAAACAGTGCAACGACTTTGGGAAATATTTTATGATTTGTTTAAAAAATCAAACTCGAACTTACGATCTAGCCACTTCACTGCTTTAACCCAAGAGAAGTTAAAGCATATTTCTACACAAAAGCCTGTATAAAAATGTTCATGGCAGCTTTATTTGTATAGCCAATACTTGGAAACTGTTCAAATACCCATCACCAGGTGAATAGGTAAACAAAATGTGATGGGAAACTACTTAGCACTAAAAATGAATTAACTATTGATACATACAACAAGTTAGATAATCTCTAAATATTTATACTGAGTGAAAGAAACCAGACAAATGAAAACACATACTGCATGATTCTATTTATAGAAAATTCTAGAAAACAGAAACTAATCAGTAGTGACACAAAGCAGAAGAATGATTGCCTGGAGCAGGAGAAGAAGAGGGGAGGGAGGAGGGGGACAGAGTCAAAGGTTCATGAAGAAACTTTGGGGACTGAATGGTAATGAATATTATCTTGATTGTGGTGATGGTTTCATGAGTGTGTAAAGATGCCAAAATTTATCAAAATGGACACATTAATTATGACCTGTTTATTGTGTGTCAATTATATCTCTATAAAATTTTTTTTAAGTGGCTACGGACTTCCTTGGTGATCCAGTGGTTTAGACTCTGCACTTATGACGCCGGGGAAAAAGGTTCAACCCCTAGTTAGGGAAATAAGATCCCATGTGCTGCATAGTGCAGCCAAAAAATAAAATAAAAAGCCGCACAGCTATAAAATATTTTTTAAAAGTGGCTAGCAGAGTGACTGGTACATGACTGGCATTTACTACGTTTATGTTCTCATCTATTTCCTCTACTAACTACTACTCCCCATTCTTTCCTATCTACTTGCTGCTGCTGCTGCTAAGTCACTTCAGTCGTGTCCAACTCTGTGTGACCCCGTAGACGGAGGCCCACCAGGCTCCCCCGTCCCTGGGATTCTCCAGGCAAGAACACTGGAGTGGGTTGCCATTTCCTTCTCCAATGTGTGAAAGTGAAAAGTGAAAGTGAACTCGCTCAGTCATGTCCGACCCATAGCGACCCCATGGACTGCAGCCTACCAGGCTCCTCTGCCCATGGGATTCTCTAGGCAAGAGTACTGGAGTGGCTTGCCATTGCCTTCTCCGTCCTATCTACTTAGTAGTGGCAAAAATACTAATACTGGTTACACTGTTGTTGTTGTTGTTGTTGTTTTTTCAGAAATTTAAAGACAAGAACAAAAACATACACAAGAGCTGAGGATTAATTCATTCTGTTCACAAAAAGGGGGCTGTCAATTGTTTGTTTTCCTATATTCTAAGGTAGATAAATGATAGATTCCCTCTCCTGTTCCATCTCTCTCCTCCTCCTCTTCCTCCTTCTTCTCCTTCTCCTTCTTTTGACAACTAGGTTTTGCAAAGATTTAATATAAACAACAGCCACTACCTTGGGATAGAACTTTCCAGGTTAATTTATGGGCAAAAAAAATAATAATAATCCGATTTCATATCAGAGCACCTGCAGCTCAAAAATGTATGGGAATACAGGCAGCTCCATGTCCACTGACAACAACAATAAATTGAAAAGGGCTAATTGTTTCCCGTTCTTCTTCACAAAGATGGAGATTTAGGGCAGCATAAAATTATTTTATCCTTCCTCTGGGGATATACTCTTACTTGAAGAATGAAGTGGTGTTGGGTAGCAGGGCTTTGAGGTAGAGATCAGAAAAGGATTCCTCCTATAGTGGAAGAGAATATTTTTAAAAATACATATATAGCTGAATCACTTTGTCGTGCACCTGAAACTAACACAACATTGTAAATCAGCTATATTTCAATAAAGATTTTTAAAAAGAAAGGGGTTCCTCTTCATGTTTTGATTTGAAATGAAAATAATGTCCTTTCTCTAAGACTTAGAAATTATCTTTAAGGCAAAGGCATTTATGATGCTCACATTAGGTTTTAGGCTAAGTAAAATATATGTTGTTTAGTCGCTCAGTCATGTCCAACTCTTCCAATCCCATGGAGTGTAGCCCATCTAGCCCCTACGTCTTTGGGATTTTCCAGGCAAGAATACTGGAGTGGGTGGCCATTTCCTCCTCCAGGGGATCTTCCCAACACAGGGATCGAAACCGGGTCTCCTGCATTGGCAGGTGGATTCTTTACCACTGAGGAAGCCGCAAATAAAATATTTATTCTCTGCAAATGTTGGCTCTCTTCTGAGTAGAAACTGACATTAGTACTGAGGAACAGTTCCTCTCTGCACGGGTTCATCAGGTACCCTTGAGAGGATCCAGACATAGATTATTGTCAATATTTATTGTAACCCCTTAGATGAGTCACCGAAGTTGTCCTAGAAGTGTATATTAACAAGCAGCAGAATAAAGGTTAAGGATTGAAAGCCAAATGAGCAAAAACTTGCAAGAGAAACATTAAATCCAAGTTTTAACTTCCGTTCGTTCAGTTCCGTCGCTCAGTCGTGTCCGACTCTTTGCAACCCCGTGGACTGTAGCCTACCAGGCTTCTCTGTCCATGGGATTCTCCAAGCAAGAATACTGGAGTGGGTTACCGTTTCCTTCTCCAGGGGATCTTCCCGACCCGATCGAACCCGGGTCTCCCGCATTGGAGGCAGATGCTTTAACCTCTGAGCCACCAGGGAAGCCCACTGGGGCAAGTACCAATAGGCAGAATGATATAAGTTCATTGTGAAGATATTAACTAGAAACTATGGTTTAAATATTTTAGTGTAGTCCAATAATTTAAACGTTTTGAAAATAAAATTAAAAGGATAAACTCTTTTATGACTTAGATGCTTTCTGGTAAAAGTGATAAGCTTAAAATTTTTAATGTAGTGCAGCCCAGTAAACCAAGCCTAAAACTCCCTGTAACTCTTTGGATATTGAATGGGGTTAAGATGGAATATTATGGCAGCCTAAAATCATATAGTCAGGATGGTGTGATCACTCAGCTAGAGCCAGATATCCTGGAATGTGAAGTCAAGTGAGCCTTAGGAAGCATCACTATGAACAGAGTTAGTAGAGGTGATGGAATTCCAGTTGAGCTATTTCAAATCCTGAAAGATGATGCTGTGAAACTGCTGCACTCAATATGCCAGCAAATTTGGAAAACTCAGCAGTGGCCACAGGACTGGAAAAGGTCAGTTTTCATTCCAATCCCAAAGAAAGGCAATGCCAAAGAATGTTCAAACTACCACACAATTGCATTCATCTTACACACTAGTAAAGTAATGCTCAAAATTCTGCAAGTCAGGCATCAACAATATGTGAATTGTGAACTTCCAGATGCTCAAGCTGGCTTTAGCAAAGGCAGAGGAACCAGAGACCAAATTGCCAACATCTGCTGGATCATGGAAAAAGCAAGTGAGTTCCAGAAAAACATCGATTTCTGCTTTATTGACTATGCCAAAGCCTTTGACTGTGTGGATCACAATAAACTGTGGAACATTCTGAAAGAGATGGGAATACCAGACCACCTGACCTGCCTCTTGAGAAACCTGTATGCAGGTCAGGAAGCAACAGTTAGAATTGGACAAGGAACAACAGACTGGCTCCATATAGAAAAAGGAGAACATCAAGGCTGTATTTTGTCACCCTGCTTATTTAACCTAGATGAAGAGTACATCATGACAAATGCTGACTGGATGAAGCACAAGCTGGAATCAAGATTGCTGGGAGAAATATCAATAGCCTCAGATATGCAGATGACACCACCCTTATGGCAGAAAGTGAAGAAGAACTAAAGAGCCTCTTGATGAAAGTGGAAGAGGAGTGTGAAAAAGTTGGCTTAAAGCTCAACATTCAGAAAACTAAGATCATGGCATCTGGTCCCATCACTTCATGGCAAATAGATAGGGAAACAGTGGAAACAGTGGCTGACTTTATTTTTATGGGCTCTAAAATCACTGCAGATGGTGATTACAGCCGTGAAATTAAAAGACACTTACTCCTTGGAAGGAAAGTTATGACCAACCTAGACAGCATATTAAAAAGAAGAGACATCACTTTGTCAACAAAGGTCCATCTAGTCAAGGCTATGGTTTTTCCAGTGGTCATGTAAGGATGTGAGAGTTGGACTATAAAGAAAGCTGATCGCCGAAGAATTGATGCTTTTGAAGTGTGGTGTTGGAGAAGACTCTTGAGAGCCCCTTGGACTGCAAGGAGATCCAACCAGTCCATCCTAAAGGAGATCAGTCCTGGGTGTTCATGGTAGGACTGATGTTGAAGCTGAAACTCCAATACTTTGGCCACCTCATGTGAAGAGCTGACTCATTTGAAAAGACCCTGATGCTGTGAATGATTGAGGGCAGGAGGAGAAGGGGACGAGAGGATGAGATGGTTGGATGGCATCACCAACTCAATAGACATGAGTTTGAGTAAACTCCAGGTGTTGGTGATAGACAGGGAAGCCTGGCGTATTGCAGTTCATGGGGTCACAAAGAGTCAGACACGACTGAGCAACTGAACTGAACTGAACTGAAAATCAGAGGGTCCTAAATGAGTCCACGGCAGACCCATAGAAGGAATAAAAAAAAGCTGGCAATATAAGACATGATAAGTGAGAAAAAGTAGGCATTTACAAGGTTTTGACGCTCCACAAGCAGACAAGTTTGTTTCTCTGTGTAAATAGCAACACAAGAGTTTGGATAAACACCAGCAGGATTATGAGACTCTATTGAGTTTAAGAACAAGGTGAATGTAAGGGGGCTCAGCCAGGGAAGGGAAACCCATGTAGAATTAGTTCAATATTTGAGACTCAATAAAAAGAAAACAACAGAAAAATTTGAGACTGCAGAAAAGGTATCCATTTTACCTGCATATTTCATATCTTAAAATTTATTTTTATTTTTATTCATCTCTTAAAGGAAAAGAAAGGAGCAACATTTGATTGTATTGCATCTTTTAAAATTTGTCAGTGATGTAACCCTGGAGAAAGCTGAACTACAGAGATCTATACTACACTGACAAGTGCCACTAACAGGGCAGTGACCTAAATGACAGATTCGATACCAAGGAAACTCTAACCCATCTCTAGATAATTGAGTGTTTCATAAATGTCAACTGATCCAGTAAGGCCTTATCAGAAAGATTTTTAATTTATGAAATCCAGTTATGAAAAATGCCTACTTGATTGTAAGTGTAATTACACTAACTTTTAGTTCAGCTTGGGTCACACTGTTTCTCCGTGACCGTCAACTAGAAAGAAAACAAAACAAGCAAATTAAAGAAATGAAAAAAGAAAAGGGGGGCTAATAAGATCACCAGGCAATTTGTTTTCCTTATATCAAGACTTTGGAGGTCTAGCTAGTAAATTTAAAACATCTCCAGGATTCCAAAAGAACACCTTCTTTTTCCTCATTTTTAAAATTTTTAAATTTATTTTAATTGGAGGCTAATTACTTTACATTATTGTATTGGTTTTGCCATACATTGACATGAATCTGTCCTGGGTGTACATGTGTTCCCCATCTTGAATCCCCCTCCCACCTCCCTCCCCATCCCATCCCTCTGGTTCATCCCACATATATATGGAATTTAGAAAGATAATAACGATAACCCTGTATATGAGACAGCAAAAGAGACACAGATATATAGAACAGTCTTTTGGACTCTGTGGGAGAGGGCGAGGGTGGGATGATTTGGGAGAATGACATTGAAACATGTATATTATTATACGTGAAATGAATCACTAGTCCAGGTTCGATGCATGATACAGGATGCTCGGGGCTGGTGCACTGGGATGAGCACCTTCTTTTTCAAACATGCAAAGCCTTTCAGATTCTATGAGAAAATAAAGGTTTCTTTGAGAAATCAATTTTGAAATTTGACAATAAAAGCAGAAATGTGATCTTATAAAGCAGAAAATACAGCTGAAATTTGCTAAATGCTTTTAAACTGCTAAAAGGTTCACCAACTTTTCAAAGGCCAGTGTCCACACAAGGTCCTCAGGGTGTCCGGCTGCCATCTTCCTCAGGAGTATCCACCTGTATCTTTTCACCTCATGCCTCTGTCAATAGGTGAATATCATTTTTTTCTTCCTCATCCAATCCTTGTTCTGGTATCATCTTCCCTGTTCCCTCCATCCATCTTTGACCACCCTCCACTAATTGGCTATAACATAGAACAAGAGTCCAAAAAAAGATAATTTACCAGTGTAATGTAACTTTTAATTTTAAAAACAAGACAAAGAGAAAACCCTATATTTGTTCCTCTTAGGGGGAGAACAAGGTTACTTTTTTACTTATATGACCTTGACTTTTTTCCCCCTGAGGGCCAAGGGTCAGAAGAAAAAGTTTCCACACCCTTGATTTATGTAGCCAGCACTGGGCAGTGACAAGCAGAAGTCCAGGAAAACTGTTGTGAAAGTTGTTTCATTATTAAACTCTTGCTTTCAACATGCTTCCTGAGCAATGGAAGAAAATGTCCTTGCGATTGCTCTGCCGCCCAAGCCATGGAATTTGGTCCCTGCTTCTCTGGGTGGAGAGATTTGGGCTCTCCTGACTAGCAATATATAATGCTTTGGAGATATAGGAAGACAGAGCCTTTCCCTGTCAAAAAAATAAAAAGCTTTATGGGACTGGCTGTGGAATTTCCTATCCGGCAACTCTTGCTACCCCTGCCGTTGTTTTCCCGGTCTCCCACCCACCTAATCCTCTGGCTCCCCCACATCCTGTTGCTCTGTTGCCAACAATTCCACAGGCCCTGGGACACTAACATTGACTGAAATATGTGTTTGTCCTCCATGTGCTTGTTTAGGCTTTGAAGGAAGTGTCGCACAGGGCTTTGTAATCAGGAGTTGCCCAGTTGAAACTGAACTTTACAAACAACATTCTATATTTACTGTATTTCTTTCTTTCTATGGATGCCTGGCCTCACACTCCCCTTGCACCCCAGCTTCCTTTCTCTCATAAGATGTTATCCTGGAGGCTGACTCACTACTTTGATGTGAATGCTCTGAGAATTATCTTATACTTTCTAAACTTAGAACATAACCATCACCCCCATACTACTCTTTTAACACTTTCAGTGCTCATCAGATGATGTGACCACAATAAGAAAGCATTATTCTCAGTGGAAACCAGGGCTTCCCAGGTGGCACTCATGGTAAAGAACCCACCTGCCAATGCAGGAGACATAAGACATACAGGCTCGATCCTGAGTCTGGAAGATCCCCTGGAGGAGGGCATGGCAACCCGCTCCAGTATTCTTGCCTGGAGAATCCCATGGACAGAGGAGCCTGGCAGGCTACAGTCCATAGTGTTGCAAAGAGTCAGATATGCCTGAAGGACTTAGCACGCATACATACAATGGAAACCTGGTGGTTCAATCATCAGAGAATCTTGAGGTTACAGGAAGCCTTATTTTGGCTGCTGGGCAATGTTTTTAAGAGGCCTCAGAGCAACAACCATAAAGCAGCCTGTTGAATCTGGCTGTTGACTGAAAGATGCCTCTGCTCTTTCTACTAGTTTCTGATCCTTAGCTATGATTTTTATGTTGTTGGGGGAGGGGCGGAGGTCTCCTCATTTTGTATCTCAGCCTCTCCTAGTCACCTCTGAATAGGGTCCCTTTCCAATTTGCCATCTTAGACTATGGACCACATGTACAACCCATTTACTGCTGTGTGGTACAGACCCTTCTGCTCCTGAGGCTGCCTGAAGTGCCAAGACCAGTGGCTCTCAAAGGAAATCACCATTTAAAATCCGTGTTTCCTAGACCCCACCTCCAGAGACCAACCGTGAGTTGATAGGCTCAAAGCTCAGAAATCTGCATTTTAACTCATCCTTCAGGTGGTCCTGATAAAGTTAGCCCAAACTTTGAGAAACAGCTGTCCCTTGATACTGCACTCCTAGTTCTCCTCTCTTACTCTCCTTCCTCAGTCTTCTTTATAAAACTTTTTCTTACACTTTCTGAAAAATAAAGTTTCCTCAAGAATATAATTCACAACCTGTAGGACAGGCCTGGAAATCTGCCTTTTTAAACAACACCTGATGCTTTGTGTCATACTGTTTCTCTGTGACTGTCAACTAGGGGAAGAAAAAGCAAATAAAGAAATGAAAAAAGAAAAAAGGGGGGCTGATAAGGTAACCAGGAAAAGTTCTCTACAGATGACATCTTTACAGAGATTGCATTAAAATATTTTAAGTAGGGCAATGGTATGATTATATTTGTACCTTGGGAAAAACGGCTCTGGCAGCTGTATGGAGAGAACAACACAAACCCAAAGTCTGCACTTTGTCACTTACAGCTGTGTGCCCTTCTGTTTCTCTTTCCTTCCCTCCCCTTCCCAGACAAATGGATTCTGAGAGTCTCTGCTTGCAGCCTTTCTCTTGTCTGTGGATGAGCTACCCAAGCTTATGCCTTCATATATTATTTGCCTAAGGATGGTTCCCAAATCTTTACTGCTATCCTTTCCCCATGGCCTACCCATCGTTTCTGGATGCCTCAACGGTACCCTACATGTGGAACATCACCAAATTCATTCAAAATCTTCTCCCTAGAAAGTATTCAGTCCTCCATCTGCCTTGACTTTTACATTCGAGGCTTCTCAATTCTACCTTCTCAGATCTCTGGTATTGATTCCTTTGTATTTGCGATTTCACTGTTCTAGTTCATTCCTGTGTTTCCAAACCTTTCATGACAATTGATTTTCTTCATTCATCATACTACTTAGGCTTTTAACACCTTCTATTATTTGACATAAATCTAGTTTTCCAACTACATGTCCTATTACTCTGCTTTATGGGCCTTTGATGACAACCTAATGGGATTACTCGTCCTTCTCCCCCACAAACCTTGCCCCATCCCTATGTAGGACATATTATTTTGTTTATACTTTTTGCCTGGATTATTCTTCCTTCCATTAGCAACTTGTCCTTCTGCAACTAGCTCAACTGACACATCAAACTAGAATTTTCCCATCCCAGAGCACTGTATCAATGCCTCTGCACTGGTACTTAACACTTTCCACCATGAGGTTTCATTTATTTACAAACTTGAGGTATATGCCATGGAAGACTTTGAACTCTCTAAGGACTTTATTTGTGTCTGATTTTTCTTTTCTTTCTATTTTTTTAACTGTGGTACCATTTTAAGCATTGAAGTGTAGAGTTCAGTGGGATTCAGTATATTTGCATTGTTATGCAACCATCACATCTCTTTATCTCCAGAAATTTGTCATTGTCCCGAACTGAAACTCTGTACTCATTAAACAATAATTGCCAATTTCTCCCTTCTCAGCCCTTAGAAACCACCATTCTCCTCTCAATCTGTGAATTTAATGATTCTAAGGACTCATATAAGTGAAATCATACAGTAATTGTGTTTTTGTATCTGGCTTATTTCATTTAATATAACATCTACAAGGTTCATCCATGTTATAGCATGTGCCACAATTTCATTCATTTTTAACACTGAATAATATTTCATTGTGCATGTGTGTGTGTGTATCACATTTTGTTTATCCATTTATCTGCCCATGGGCTATGTCTGAAGTTTTAACGTTCATGCCCTCAGTACTTAAAGGAAAGCCTGTGCTCAACAGACACTTCATGCTTATAGTTTGCATGGCCACCTTTTGGTAAGCCTCTTCCTTTCTCTAGGCTTTAGCTTACCTTTGAGATGTGAGATGTGGATTATAATGTCTTTAAAAGATGTACAGTCTGATTTTTAGTAATAAGGTGTTTATTTTTTTTTATTTTATTGGAGGCAAATTACCTTACATTAATATATTGGTTGGTTTTGCCATACATTGACATGAATCCGCCCCGGGTGTACATGTGTTGTCTTTCTTGAACCCCCCTCCCACCTCCCTCTTCCCCATATCCTCCCTCCATGTCATCCCCGTGCACCAGCCCCAAGCATCCTGTATCATGCGTCGAACCTGGACTGGTCACTTATGATAATATACATGCTACAATGCCGTTCTCCCCAATCATCCCACCTTCACCCTCTCCCACAGAGTCCCAAAGACTGTTCTATATACCTATGTCTCTTTTGCTGTCTCGTATACAGGGTTCAGGTTACCATCTTTCTAAATTCCATATATATGCGTTAGTATACTGTATTGATGTTTTTCTTTCTGGCTTACTTCACTCTGTATAATTGGCTCCAATTTCATCCACCTCATTAAAACTGATTCAAATGCATTCTTTTTGATGGCTGAGAAATACTCCATTGTGTATATGTACCAAAGCTTTCTTATTCATTCATCTGCAGATGGACATCTAGGTTGCTTCCATGTCCTGGCTATTATAAACAGTGCTGCAGTGAACATTGGAGTACATGTGTCTCTTTCAATTCTGGTTTCCTCGGTGTGTATGCCCAGGAGTGCAATTGCTGGATCATATGGCAGTTCTATTTCCAGTTTTTTGAGGAATCTCCACACTGTTCTCCATAGTGGCTGTACTAGTTTGCATTCCCACCAACAGTGTAAGAGGGTTCCCTTCTCTCCACACCCTCTCCAGCATTTATTGAATGTAGACTTTTGGATAGCAGCCATTCTGACTGGTGTGAAATGGTATCTCATTGTGGTTTTGATTTGCATTTCTCTGATGATGAGGGATGTTGAGCATTTTTTCATGTGTTTGTTAGCCATCTTTATGTCTTCTTTGGAGAAATGTCTGTTTAGTTCTTTGGCCCATTTTTTGATTGGGTCACTTATTTTTCTGGAATTGAGCTGCAGGAGCTGCTTGTATATTTTGGAGATTAATCCTTTATCAGTTGCTTCATTTGATATTATTTTCTCCCATTCTGAAGGCTGTCTTTTCACCTTGCTTAGAGTTTCCTTTGCTGTGCAGAAGCTTTTGATTTTAATTAGGTCCCATTTGTTTATTTTTGCTTTTATTTCCAATATTCTGGGAGGTGGGTCTTGGAGGATCCTGCTGTGATTTATGTCAGAGAGTGTTTTGCCTACGTTCTCCTCTAGGAGTTTTATAGTATCTGGTCTTACATTTAGCTCTCTAGTCCATTTTGAGTTTATTTTGGTGTATGGTGTTAGGAAGTGTTCTAGTTTCATTCTTTTACAAGTGGCTGACCAGTTTTCCCAGCACCACTTGTTAAAGAGACTGTCTTTTGTCCATTTTATATTCTTGCCTCCTTTGTCGAAGATAAGGTGTCCATAGGTGCGTGGGTTTATCTCTGGGCTTTCTATTTTGTTCCATTGACCTATATTTCTGTCTTTATGCCACTACCATACTGTCTTGATGACTGTGGCTTTGTAGTAGAGCCTGAAGTCTGGCAGATTAATTCCTCCAGTTCCATTTTTCTTCTTCAAGATTGCTTTGGCTATTCAAGGTTTTTTGTATTTCCATACAAATTGTGAGATTATTTGCTCTAGTTCTGTGAAAAATATCGTTGGTAGCTTGATAGGGATTGCATTGAATGTATAAATTACTTTGGGTAGTATACTCATTTTCACAATATTTATTATTCCAATCCACAAACACGGTATATTTCTCCATCTATTAGTGTCCTCTTTGATTACTTTCACTAGTGTTTTATAGTTTTCTATGTACAAGTCTTTTGTTTCCTTAGGTAGATATATTCCTAAGTATTTAATTCTTTTCGTTGCAACAGTGAATAGAATAGTTTCCTTAATTTCTCTTTCTATTTTCTCATTATTAGTGTATAGGAATGCAAGGGATTTCTGTGTGTTGATTTTATATCCTGCAACGTTACTGTAATCATTGATTAGCTCTAGTAGTTTTCTGGTAGAGTCTTTAGGGTTTTCTGTGTAGAGGATCATGTCATCAGCGAACAGTGAAAGTTTTACTTCTTCTTTTCCAATTTGTATTCCTTTTATGTCTTTTTCTGCTCTGATTGCTGTAGCCAAAACTTCCAAAACTATGTTGAATAGTAGTGGTGAGAGTGGGCACCCTTGTCTTGTTCCTGACTTTAGGGGAAATGCTTTCAGTTTTTCACCATTGAGGATAATGTTTGCTGTGGGTTTGTCGTATATAGCTTTAATTATGTTGAGATATGTCCCTTCTATTCCCACTTTCTGGAGAGTTTTTATCATAAATGGATGTTGTATTTTGTCAAAGGCTTTCTCTGCATCTATTGAGATAATCATATGATTTTTATTTTTCAGTGTGTTAATGTGGTGTATTACGTTGATTGATTTGCAGATATTGAAGAATCCTTGCATTCCTGGGATAAAGCCCACTTGGTCATCATGTATGATCTACTTAATGTGTTGTTGGATTCTGATTGCTAGAATTTTGTTAAGGATTTTTGCATCTATGTTCATCAGTGATATTGGCCTGTAGTTTTCTTTTTTTGTGGGATCTTTACCAGGTTTTGGGATTAGGGTGATAGTGGCCTCATAGAATGAGTTTGGAAGTTTTCCTTCCTCAGCAATTTTCTGGAAGAGTTTGAGTAGCATAGGTGTTAGCTCTTCACTAAATTTTTGGTAGAATTCAGCTGTGAAGCCGTCTGGACCTGGGCTTTTGTTTGCTGGAAGCTTTCCGATTACTTCCTCTATTTCCGTGCTTGTGATGGGTCTGTTCAGATTTTCTATTTCTTCCTGGTTCAGTTTTGGCAAGGTGTACTTTTCTAGGAATTTGTCCATTTCTTCCAGGTTATTCATTTTATTGCCGTATAATTGCTGATAGTATTCTCTAATAATCCTTTGTATTTCTGTGTTGTCAGTTGTGATCTCTCCATTTTCATTTCTAATTTTATTGATTTGGTTCTTCTCCCTTTCTTTCTTGATGAGTCTGGCTAGTGGTTTGTCAATTTTATTTACCTTCTCAAAGAACCAGCTTTTGGCTTTGTTGATTTTTGCTATGGTCTCTTTTGTTTCTTTTGCATTTATCTCTGCCCTAATTTTTACGATTTCTTTCCTTCTGCTAACCCTGGGGTTCTTCATTTCTTCCTCTTCTAGTTTCTTTAGATGTAGAGTTAGGTTATTTAGTTGACTTTTTCTTGTTTCTTGAGGTGTGCCTGTATTGCTATGAACTTCCCCCTTAGCACTGCTTTTACAGTGTCCCAGAGGTTTTGGGTTGTTGTGTTTTCATTTTCATTCATTTCTATGCATATTTTAATTTCTCTTTTGATTTCTTCTATGATTTGTTCATTATTCATCAGTGTGTTGTTCAGCCTCCATATGTTGGCATTTTTAATAGTTTTTCTCCCATAATTGAGATCTAATCTTACTGCATTGTGGTCAGAAAAGGTGCTTGGAATGATTTCAATTTTTTTGAATTTACCAAGGCTAGATTTATGGCCCAGGATGTGATCTATCCTGGAAAAGGTTCCGTGTGCGCTTGAGAAAAAGGTGAAATTCATTGTTTTGGGGTGAAATGTCCTATAGATATCTATTAGGTCTAACTGGTCTATTGTATCATTTAAAGTTTGTGTTTCCTTGTTAATTTTCTGTTTAGTTGATCTATCCATAGATGTAAGTAGGGTATTAAAGTCTCCCACTATTATTGTGTTATTGTTAATTTCTCCTTTCATACTTGTTAGTAATTGTCTTACATATTGCAGTGCTCCTATGTTGGGTGCATAAATATTTATAATTGTTATATCTTCTTCTTGGATTGATCCTTTGATCATTATGTAGTTTCCTACTTTGTCTCTTTTCACAGCCTTTGTTTTAAAGTCTATTTTATCTGATATGCGTATTGCTACTCCTGCTTTCTTTTGGTCTCTATTTGCGTGGAATATCTTTTTCCAGCCCTTCACTTTCAGTCTGTATGTGTCCCTCGATTTGAGGTGGGTCTCTTGCAGACAACATATATGGGGGTCTTGTTTTTGTATCCATTCAGCCAGTCTTTGTCTTTCGGTTGGAGCATTCAACCCATTTACGTTTAAGGTGATTATTGATAAGTATGATCCCGTTGCCATTTTCTTTATTGTTTTGGGTTCGAGTTTATATACCCTTTCTGTGTTTCCAGTCTAGAGAAGATCCTTTAGTATTTGTTGGAGAGCTGGTTTGGTGATGCTGAATTCTCTCAGCTTTTGCTTGTCTATAAAGCTTTTGATTTCTCCTTCATATTTGAATGAGATCCTTGCTGGGTACAGTAATCTGGGCTGTAGGTTATTTTCTTTCATCACTTTAAGTATGTCTTGCCAGTCCCTCCTGGCCTGTAGAGTTTCTGCTGAAAGATCAGCTGTTATCCTTATGGGGATCCCGTTGTGTGTTATTTGTTGTTTTTCCTTTGCTGCTTTTAATATTTTTTCTTTGTGTTTGATCTTTGTTAATTTGATTAATATGTGCCTTGGGGTATTTCACCTTGGGTTTATCCTGTTAGGGACTCTCTGTTTCTTGGACTTGGGTGATTATTTCCTTCCCCATTTTAGGGAAATTTTCAACTATTATCTCCTCAAGTATTCTCTCATGGTCTTTCTTTTTGTCTTCTTCTTCTGGGACTCCTATGATTTGAATGTTGGGGCGTTTAATATTGTCCCATATGTCTCTAATGTTGTCCTCATTTTTTTTATTCTTTTTTCTTTTTCCGTCTCTGTTTCATTTATTTCTACAATTCCATCTTCTAGCTCGCTTATCCTGTCTTCTGCCTCCGTTATTCTATTGTTTGTGCCCTCGAGAGTGTTTCTGATCTCATCTATTGTATTATTCATTGTATATTGACACTTTTTTATTTCCTCTAATTCCTTATTGAACATTTCTTCCATCTTCTCAATCCTTTTCTCCAGTTTATTTATCTGTAACTCCATTTTGCTTTCCAGATTTTGAATCATTTTCACAATTAAAATTCGAAATTCTTTATCGGGTAGGTTCCCTATATCTTCCTCTTTTGTTTGTGTTGGTGGGCATTTATCCTGTTCCTTTACTTGTTGGGTATTTCTCTGCCTCTTCATCTTGCTTATATTGCTGTGTTCGGGGTGGCCTTTCCGTCTTCTGACAGTTTGTGGAGTTCTCTTTATTATGTAGTTACCTCATTGTGTGTGGGGTTGGATGTGTGACTTGTCAAGGTTCCCTGGTTAGGGAAGCCTGAGTAGATGTTCTGGTGGTTGGAGCCGGATTTCTTCTCTCTGGAGTGCAGTGAAGTGTCCAGTAATGTGTTTGAGATGTCAGTGGGTTTGGGGTGGCTTTGGGCAGCCTGTATATTGAAGCTCAGTGCTATTCTCCTGTGTTGCTGGATACCTTGCGTAGTATGTCTTTCACTGAAACTTGTTGACCCTTGGGTGGTGCCTGGTTTCAGTGTATGTATGGAGGCCTTTGATGAGTACCTATCAATTAATGTTCTCTGGAACCGGAGATCTCTGGTGTTCTCAGGATTTGGCCTTAAGCCTCTGCCTCTGGTTTTCAGTCTTATTCTTGCAGGAGGCTCAAGGCTTCTCCCTCTTCTGTTTTCTGGTCTCCTCAGTGTCTAATTCCCGTCCTGACACCAGGGTGCGGTGGTGGACACTTTTTTTTTCCCCCCCGGCTCTCCTATTCAGTCCTGCTATAGGGAGGGAGGAACAGCTAACAAATATCCCTGGCGTCTGTGGGGAGTGCTCGCGGTGTCTCGGCTACACTGGGAATGCTCCCGCTCGAGGCGTGTGTGCTTTCCCTGTTTATGCTGCTTAGGCTTTAGTTTGCTCTGCTGGGAGCTTTCCGCGGCTGGCGCTGGGTTGCATGCACTTCCCAGGTCTGAGCGGCTCAGGTTCAGGTCCTCGGGTACTCGACAAAGGTGCAGACTTGGCTGGGCCTGCGTTTTGTGCCTTCCCTGGTCCTAGCAGCTCAGGTGACCAGGCGTTTGGCGAGCGCGGTCGCTGCGACTTATCACCTTCCCGGTCCCTGCCGCTGGGTTTTCTGGGAGTACAACCGGCGCGCTTTCTCAGGCGGATATCGACCGGCCCGAACCCAAGAAGTCCTGACCAGCAAGGAAGCCTGCCTGCAGCTTGGCACGGGAAGCCTCTCTGGGGCCGCGGCTGCCCCCGCCCCGGCACTGGCTGCCCTCCCCGACCGCGTCGGTGGGGGCTGGGGGCTGGGCCGCCCCCGCGCTCCGCTCAGTGCCCGGTTCTGTGGGCGGGGCTGGCTTGGGGATTTTCACAGGCTTTTTCCAGCCCTCTCGTCCCCTTCAGCTGCAACCTCTGCTCTGGTATCTTAAGTTCGAGCCCTCAGTTTGCCCTGGGGCGTTCAAGCCCGGTTCTCCCTCTAAGCGCTGCTGCTGGCACCTCCTGCCCAGCCCCCGCCTGCTAGTGAGGGGCACGGGCGTCTGCGCCGCTTCTCCGCTGAGAGTTTCCTCTGGGCACTTAGTCTGTGAGTTTTAATTATTTATGTCTTTTGTCTCCCAGTTATGTGGCCCTCTGAGGTTCCACTCGCCAGTGTTTCCAGGTGTTTGGAAACTTCTCTCTTTTTTTTTAAGCCTCCCTTCCCGGGACGGAGCTCCATCCCTCCCTGTCTCTCTTTTTATCTATTTCCTACCTCCTTTCGTCGACTATGGGCTGCTTTTCTGAGTGACTGATGTCCTCTGCCAGTATTCAGAAGTTTTTTTGTGGGATTTACTCGCGTTCAAATGTTCTTTTGTTGATTTTCTGGGGGAGAAAGTGGCCGCCCCATCCTATTCCTCCGCCATCTTCCCGTGCCTCAGTAATAAGGTGTTTAGACTGGGAAGGCATTGGGGCTCAAATGCTTCTGGTGAGTGGAATTAGGAGATAACTGTTCTGCCTCATATTTGCTTACATTAACTATTTTATATTCAGACTCTATTTTAAATTTTGGCTGGAAGCAGCAGAAACCAATTCTGGCTAATTAAGTAGAAAATGAAGTAATATAAAATGACTCATAATAAAATAAATAAAATAGCTTATAGTAAAATGGGGAACCAAGTTGTTTATTTTTTTAAGAATAAATAAGCAGTTCCAGGGGTAGCAATCAGGAACTACTCACTAGTCTTGCTAGGGAGAGCACACTGAAATAACCAAATTTTAGCCATTTTTCTACCCTTAGGTAGTTCTTCTCGAGATTAATATTTTGGGAAAGTCCAATGGCTTAGCTTGGATTATGTGCCTACCCCATGGGCAAAGGTACATCAGGACAGCATATCATAAGAAAGAGTTCATTCTCTGTGAGAAAATCAAGATGCTAGGTAGCCAAAATCCAACATTGTACTTTTCATTATAGACATTGAAGAACCTACTGGAGGAAAAGAATTTAACTTGTGTCCACCTTCTGGGTCTCATGGGCTACAATGACCATAACTGAACTCATATTGCACAGAGAAACAAAACAGATTTCAAGAGAGGTTTTTAAATGAAAGAATAAGGAGTCTATAATGACAAGCAGATCTCCCCAAGGGCTTGCCTTTAGAGAAGAGGGGTGATTCAGTATACCACCCTGACAGAATATGTGTGCCCCAGGGGACTATAACTTTTCTGTGGGCAGCCTCTCTAACTGCAATTAATAATGGAGAAAGGAGGCCTTCCCTGGTGGCTCAGTGGTAAAGAATCTTCCTGCCAAAGAGACAGGAGTTCGATCCTTGATCCAGGAAACTCCCACTTGCTGCGGAGCAACTAAGCCCCTTTGCCACAACTACTGAGCCCACGTGCTGCAACTACTGAAATCCATGCGCCCTAGAGCCCATGCTCTGCAACAAGAGAAACCACTGCAATGAGAAGCCCGCACACTGCAACTAGAGAGTAGTCCTCCACTCGCCACAAATGCAGAAAAGCGTGTGCAGCAACGAGGACCCAGCATAGCCAATAAACTAAACATTTTTTAATTTAAAAAATAATGGAGAAAGGAGAGTATTTTAACTTTGTAAGAACTGTGAGATGGATGTTCAGCATCAGGATGCCACATCACCAACGTCAAGCATAGTATTAATAGATTTCCAGTCTCACCAGTATCTACGGGGAGGGTAGTGATCATGGTGATTAAAACAGAGTTCCAGTCTCAGAGAAGACTGTAGTGGATATTATTTGGGGTCTGCATCTGTGGATTCTAAGCTCTTTATGATGTGGTAAGTGATAACCAGGACTAATTTGTCATCAACTGACAGCACTCATGGGAATTCTCAGAAAAATTTGGGGTATCTGTCGAAGGTGATATTGATCAAATAAGTGGGATCTGAAGAGTGGGCAAAATTTTGATACTTTTGCCACAATCTTAGTACAATCTGGTCAGTGGAATCTGGGGAAAATAGACTCTATTTCAATGAATCTTTGAATCTATGAAAGTATCCCTCAAACAAGATGGTTAGATAGTGCAGATACAGCCTGTTAACAGTACAAATGAAGAGCAAAGTGAGAAACAGGAAACCACTGTTAGTTCCATTTGCGATGGGACAAAAAATAGCTAATATTTGAGAAGGAGCATGCCAATTCTTCTTATAACTGCATATCACATCCCTATATGAGATTTTCCTGTTTCGTGTCTCTATTTGATTTCTCGTTTGTCTCTGTCTGCTGCAAGGTAAGCTCCAGAAGAACAGGAATTTTTGTCACTTTTGTTCTCTGCTGTATCCTCAAGACCAGGACAGTGTGAGGCACATGGTAGCACTCAATAAAAACTTGTTTAATTGAAGAATAAGTAACACAGTGTGTTCTTTGAAAATTTAAGTGACATAAAAATAATTCAAATATTTGTTAGGTTGCCAGAGTATGTCCTTCAAATTCCAAGTGATGAGTTTTGAGGGGCAGTGATACAGTGAATTCTGCAAGTACCATTTTGTATTCATCTGACATTCACAAAGGCTTTTTTTTTCTTTTTGGTATCTCAGCAACTGATGCTTCATAAAAGTATCACACATAATCTGGACTTCAGAGAACTAGGTCTTCTGAAGCATGAATCACCCTAAGCCTGACAAACTTTAATTAAATTTGTGTGTCTCTTGTTTTCACAAGGGTATTTAATGTTTTTTAGAACATTGATAGGAATTAGCTTTACATTAAATTTTGTTATATCTTATATAGCATCTTGCATAGTGTTATGCATAAAGAAAACAACAGAAAGTAGTTATAGAATAAATGAAAGAAGGAATGAAGGAAGGAAAGAATTGAACATACCCTAGCACCAGGTGAATTTCTGGTATCGTCCCAAGGTAACTGAAATAAATAGATAACCATGAATCAGATCTAACAGTAGCTCCCATTTTCTCTGGTAACTGAAGTAGAAGATATTGAGGTTTGGGGAAATATGAGTTATGTATTCTTTAAGTTTTGTTTCTTTCCTTCCTTCCACCGTCCTTGCTCCCCTCCCTCTCCCTTCTCGCTCTTTCTTTGTTTTTATTCGCCTTTAAATTGAACAGATGTTCCAGGACTTTGTGAAGGCTGTGCTAGTTTCATGGTGTTGTGTTGGGAGAAATAGTTTGTAAACATTCTTGAATGGTATTCCTTTTAGAATTAAAAAATGACAGCAATTATCTTGGAACAGTTAATTATTCCATTAAATCATTGGACCGATTACCTTAAGGGAAAAAAGACAAGATCACGACTGTGACTAATAGCATCAAAATTCTTTACATCAAGAAGAGTATCTGGTACAGATAAAAAGGAGGATGATTCCAATAGGAAAATATTCGGTATTTGAAGTACACATTGGCATTCTTATTTTTAGAACAGAGAAAAATAAGAAATAATTCATTTGGAATATAAAATTGTTTTAATTTTTTTTTTTAAATAAAAAAGGGATAGAGAAAAAGAGCAACAGTTGGTAAAGCATACCATAGGAACAAGGAAAGTGATAAAAATCATATTTTTCAAAATTAGCATTAATGAAACTATCACAGAGCTATATTGTTAAATTGGTCTTAGACTAGTTTTGGTCTGGAGTGGTTCTAGAGAAACAAAATATTAAGGATGAGCTTTTGAATTGCTTCTAAGATTCCTGGAATTGATTCTTTAATCTGTTTAGATTCAAAGACACTAATGACTCTACAGTGTTTCCATTAATAGCAAAAACACTGATTGTCCACAGTGTGATCTGGCAACAGAGATATTCCCTTGGTGGCTCAGACCTAGTAAAGAATCTGCCTGCAGTGCAGGAGACCTGAGTTTGATCCCTGGGTCAGGAAGATCCCCTGGAGAAGGAAATGGCAACCCACTCCAGCATTCTTACCTGGAGAATTTCGTGGACAGAGGAGCCTGGTGGGCTACAGTCCATGGGGTCACAGAGTTGGACACAACTGAGTGACTAACACTTTCATCACTGGATACTCCTAATCGACTGCTTAGGAGAAGCAGAGAGCTAGATGACTTTCTATATAATACTTTTGAACATTTTGGAACACTAACAAGTATAATGCTGTTGGTTGGTTGATCCTAATGTCCCTGACAAAGTGGTGAAAGAAAAGGGCTCTTACAGTCTGGTTGGTTGGTAGACTTGATCATGGACTAAAAGGTGGCCCATTGTGGGGTGCGCTGGAAATCTTCTACATCCGTTGGTTTAGGAAGATGGGAATGTTAGAGTGGATTGTCATTTAAAACGTGCTCATATGTATTGGGAGTTTCCAGAAGACATACTTTTCACCAGTACTGTGAGGAATTCATTTGTGAAGGGAACTCAGGCATCGTTGAAGAGCTCCGTGATCACTCTTCTGTAAGCCAGACCTTACAGTGCGAACCACAGTCACTGAATTGAGAAACCTAAATGCAGTTGGAGTACTTGGATCCCAGGGCGCCAGGCAGAGTTTGGAGGCAACATATTCTTTATTTGGATGTATTACTCCAGCCTGTTTACCAAATAACTCAAAAAGTTTTGAATGGAGCTTATAACCAAAGGCTCTGCACCAGGTCAAGGCTGCTGTGCAAGTTGCTCTGCCACGTGGGCTAGAGGACCCAGCAGATGCAAAGGTGCTTGAAGCATTAGTGCAGATAAGGGATGATGTTTGGAGCCTTTGGTAGAGCACCACAGGTGAATTGCCATGCAGGTCTTTAGGATTTTGAAGCAAGGATCTACCATTGTCCACGCATAATTACTCTCCTTTTGAAAAACATTCATGTGTGCTTAGTCGCTCAGTCGTGTCTGACTCTCTGCGACCCCATGGACTGCAGCCCATCAGGCTCCTCTGTCCATGGAATTCTCCAGGCAAGAATACTGGAGTAGGTTGCCATGCCCTCCTCCAGGGAATCTTCCAAACCCAGGGACTGAACCCAGGTCTCCCGCATTGCACGTGGGTTCTTTGCCAACTAAGCCACAAGGAAAGGCCTTTGAAAAATAGCTCTTTGCACATTGAAAGTGAAAGTTGCTCAGTCATGTCTGACTCTTTGCAACCCCATAGACTATACAGTCCATGGAATTCTCCAGGCCAGAATACTGGAGTGGGTAGTTTTTCTCTTCTCCAGGGGATCTTCCCAACCCAGGGATCGAACCCAGGTCTCCCTCATTGCAATCAGATTCTTTACCAGCTGAGCCACCAGGGAAGCCCTTTGCATATTAGCAGGGACTGAATGCTAACCTATGAGCCACTAAGTTACCATATGGCCTGAGCTGCCCATCATGAACTGGGTGTGATCTGACCCACCAAGCCATAATGCTGGGCAAGTAGAGCAGCATCTGGCATCAAATGGAAGTGGTGTAAACGTGATCAGACAGGAGCAGGCCCTGAAGGCACAAGTGAGTTACTTGAAAAAGTGGCTCAAATGCTCATTGTCCTTACTCCTGCTACATGGCCTTCTCTTTCTCAGCCACACCTATGGCACAACATAGGCACACCTATGGCACAATCAGCTGACAGAGAAAGAGAAGACTCGGACCTGGTTTAGGGATGGTTCTGCACGATAAGCAGGCACTATCCCAAAGTGGACAGCTGTAGCATTGCAACCTCTTTCTAGGACATCTCTGAAGGACAGTGGTGGAAGAACATCCTTCCAGTGGGCAGAACTCCAAAAGGTGTACCAGTGTGTTCACTTTGCTTGGAAGGAGAAATAGCCAGATGTGCAACTGTATATCTTATTCATGGGCTGTGTCCAGTGGTTGGACTGGTTGTTCAAATACTTGAAAGGGTCACAGTTGAGAAATTGGTGACAAACAAATTTTGGGGAAAAGTACGTGGATAGACCTCTCTGAATGGTCAAAACACTTGTTGGTACTTTGTGTCCCTTGTGAATGCTCACCAAAGGGTGACTTCAGGAGAGGAGGATTTTAATTACCAAGTAAACACCAATTAGCTTCTTTCCATAGCCATCCCCATCATAGCCACTGTGCTTATGATCAAATTGGCCACTGCTGCAGAGATAGATGTTATGCATAGGCTTAGCTGGTGTAACGGAGAAGGCAATGGCAAGCCACTCCAGTACTCTTGCCTAGAAAATCCCATGGATGGAGGAGCCTGGTAGGCTGCAGTCCATGGGGTCGCTATGGGTCGGACGCGACTGAGCGACTTCACTTTCACTTTTCACTTTCACACATTGGAGAAGGAAATGGCAACCCACTCCAGTGTTCTTGCCTGGAGAATCCCAGGGATGGGGGAGCCTGGTGGGCTTCCGTCTATGGGGTCACACAGAGTCGGACACGACTGAAGTGACTTAGCAGCAGCAGCAGCAGCTGGTGTAAAGATGGAGGGGACCACAAAGCAAGAAATGTGTGTGGTTTCTGGAAACTGATGACTTCTGGCCAGTAGCCAGCAAGGAAATAGAGACCTGACTTCTGTGACCACTTGGAAATGAATTCTGCCAGCAACCTGAATGAGCCTAGAAATGGATTCTCCCCAGAACCTCCAGAAAAAAAGCACAGCTCTGTTGACACCTTGATTTAGGTCTTGTAAAGCCTGGAGCAAAAAATTGTGTTAAGCCCATCTGGATTTCTGATTTTATAAGCGTGAAATAATAGATTGCTTTCAACTACTATGTGTTGGCAATTTGTTACACAGCAGTAGAAAACTAGCTGCAGATTTGAAATCTGAGGACTGACTAGGCTTCAGTTGGGTGAAGGGTAGAGGGGTGGAGGAGACAGACTTATAAACAGACAGGGTAACATGTGTGGTCCTGGGCAGGAGGAAGGATGGAAGGGTGAGGGTCGAAAGAAAACCAGTATGACTGGCTCTTAGAGAGAGACACCAGCCCAACTCGAGTTTGGAGAGAAAGGCAGGAGTCAGATCATCAGGAGACCAATGTACCTTTGTGGGCCAAGGTAAAAAGTTTGTTCTTCTAAAACAGTGGTTATTCTCAAAATTTTGGCCTTAGAGCCCTTTCATGCTCTTAAAAATTATGGAGAACCCTCACCAACTACCACCAAAGGTTTTTGTTATTATGAGTTACATTTCTAGATAGTTACTCCATTAGAATTGAAAGCAGGGAAATGTTTAAAAATATTTATTCATTTTAAGACAAATAAACCCATTAACATTTTAAAATGAAAGTTAGCTGTATTTTCCAAAACAAACCAGAAAGAAGAGTGGCATTGTTTAACATTTTTGCACATCTTTAATTCTGGTTAAACAAATAAAGGACTGATGTTGAAGCTGAAACTCCAATACTTTGCCCACCTGATGTGAAGAACTGACTCATTTGAGAAGACCCTGATGCTGGGAAAGATTGAAGGCGAGAAGAGAAGGGGATGACAGAGGATGAGATGGTTCAATGGCATCACTAAGTCAATGGACATGAGTTTGAGTAAACTCCGGGAGTTGGTGATGGACAGGGAGGCCTGGAGTGCTACAGTACATGGGGTCGCAAAGAGTCGGATGCAACTGAGCAACTGAATTGAACTGAAAAAAAAAAAAAAAAAAGCTTGGTTCTCATCTATTTTCCTGCATTCAGTGTATTGTGCCATGTTGTTTTGGTTGAATTATTTTAAGAAAATTTGGCTTCACCAAGATATATAGTTGGAAAGGGTATTTAAGTTGGAAATATTAAAGGGTATTAAGCTGGAAATATTAAAGGGTATTAAGTTGGAAAGGGATATTTAAATAGCCATCTCAGAAAACTGTGGATATTACTTTCTTTCTCTTTTTTTCTTAATTTATTTTATTTTTAATTGGAGGCTAATTACTTTACAATATTGTATTGGTTTTGCCATACATTGACATGAATCTGCCCTGAGTATACATGTGTTGCCCATCTTGAACCCCCCTCCCACCTCCCTCCCCATCCCATCCCTCTAAGTCATCCCAGTGTACCAGCCCCGAACATCCTGTATCATGCATCGAACCTGGACTGGCGATTCGTTTCACATATGATACAGTTTTCTGTTGGTTCCTGCTTACAGCAGCATGAATCAGTAATAATTGTATGTATATACATGCGTGCATGGTAAGTCGCTTCAGTCCTGTCCGACTCTTTGTGACCCTATGGACTGTAGCCCACCAGGCTCCTCTGTCTATGGGGATTCTCCAGGCAAGATTACTGGAGTGGGTTGCCATGCTCTCCTCCAGGGGATCTTCCCAACCCAGAGATCAAATCTGCATCTATTTTGTCCCCTGTATTGGCAGACAGGTTCTTTACCACTAGCACCACCTAGGAAGCCTATATATGTATGTATGTATGTATATATATATATATACTCCTTCCCGAGTCTCTCTTCCCTCCCCCATCCCACCCTCTAGGTCAAAGCAGAGTGCCAGACTGGGCTCCCTGTGTTATTTAGCAACTTCCCAGTAACTATCCGTTTTACATATGATAGTGTATGTATGTCAATGCGACTCTCTCAGCTCATCCCACCCTCCCCTCTCCCGCTGCATCCACAAGTCTGTTCTCTACTAGGTTCATCTGGATATTCATTTTTGATACTAGACCAAAACTCAGTGAATAGCAGCTTCTAAAATGTTAACTTCAATGTGAAATTTGAAACCATATCAACAAAATTCGTGTACTCATTTTGAAAAGTATGTGTTGGTATACCCTTTGAATGAGTCTTCTACCCACTCATAATTTTACAGCACATTGCTTTGGTAGTTTCAACAATATCGGTTGAGTGATTTATTCAGAACTTCCAAATGTTGACATCCAATATAACAAATCACATTCATTGAGCTCATTACCAGTCTCATCAGAAAAATCATATATTGGGAATCTTTCATGTTCACAGTTGCAGATGTAAGTCTTCCAAAATTCTAATTTTCACTTGAAAGTGGGAATTTCATCATGGCCAAAAAATACTGTCTTTTCCTTGATGTGACAGGCTCATTTATTTCATTTTTAAGAAAATACCTGCAAAATAC
Source organism: Moschus berezovskii (assembly GCF_049115385.1). Classification (NCBI taxonomy): domain Eukaryota; kingdom Metazoa; phylum Chordata; class Mammalia; order Artiodactyla; family Moschidae; genus Moschus; species Moschus berezovskii. The sequence goes on along the minus strand of NC_142488.1, from coordinate 125,065,926 downwards.
CCAAGCCTGTTTAACCATAGTTTATTTGTTTGCCAGTAGTTCTTTCATGTAAAAGTGGTGTTCCATGGGGGAAAGTGGCTAGTTCAGCTCACCATTCAAACAATTACACAGGTGCTTTTCCTCAAGGCAACCATCATACTTCAATCTACAACAGAAATGCACTATGTACTTTTTAAATTTTATAACACTGAACATTAAAAAATATATACTCAAGAAAGAAAGAAAGTGAGGTCACTCAGTCTTCTTCGACTCTTTGCGATTGCATGGACTGTGTAGCCTACCAGGTTCCTCCGTCCCAGGAATTTTTCAGTCAAGGGTACTGGAGTGGGTTACTAATTCCTTCTCCAATATACTCAAGGGTCAATACTTAATAAAAAGTAAAAATATTTACTCATTTATGAAGGACACTATTATATGAAATTGGCTTTGTGTTTTTTTTTAAACTGTGTGTGGTGGTAAAGAATACAATTCCTAACAAGTACATTTTGGTGCCAGTGCCTTGATTTACACCAGGACACCAGCAGTTATAATGTCTGTTGCTTTGCCCCATCTGTGAAATTGTCATCAAGTGAAAAAGGCAAGTCATCTCTTAGTATTACTATGAATATAGATTTGACCTTCTCAATCCATGAAAGGGTCTTAGGGATGCCCAGGGGTCCACCAACAATCCTTTGAAAGCTGCTGTTCACAAAAAAGAGCATTGTTTGTGATGGATTTTAAGCCAGGCAGAAACATGATCAGAATTGATTATAGTAGGAAGTCTTAGTTGTCTTATCTGTGAAATGAGTGCAATAATTGTATTGACTGTCCATGGTGATTATGAAAATTAAATGAAATGATTCAGGAATATATGCTCAAAATAGTGCCTGGCACAGAGCAAGTACTCAATAAATCTCAGTCATTATTATCATCTGTGGCTGAATGTTCTAGGTCTTATAAGACTGAAAAAGCCTTTTGAAGTAAGTGCATTTTATTTGTTGGTGAAATATTAATTGTGCACTTAGTATGTGAAAAATCATGGGCAGATGATTAAATCAAAGTGATAAGGCAGGGACTTCCCCGGTGGTCCAGTGGCTAAAACTCTGTGTTCCCACTGCAGGGGGCCCAAGTTCAATTCCTGGTCAGGGAACTAGATCCCACATGCTACAACAAAAGACCCAGTGCAGCCAAATAAAAATTTTTTAACGGCAAGATTCCTGCCTAAAAGGGATTCCCTGGTGGCTCAGAGAGTAAAGAGTCTGCCTGGAATAAGGGAGACCTGAGTTCGATCCCTGGGTCGGGAAGATCCCCTGGAGAAGAAAATGGCAACCCACTCCAGTATTCTTGACTGGAGAATCCCAAGGACGGAGGAGCCTGGTGGGCTACAGTTCATAGGGTTGCAAAGAGCAGGACACGACTGAGCGACTTCACTTTCTTTCTTTCCTTTTTTAAAAAAATGATAAGGTATTGTTGTTTCATAGAACTTTGTTTAAGATGGTGAGTGTTCCCATGTGTCTGAGCTACCTCTTCGCCTTCTCAGCCCATAATACTGAGTATTGTAATATGATTGCATTGATACATCAGTTTTCTTCCCATCAGACAACAGACTCTGCAAATCTCTATAAAAAGCACATTTTAAAGTTTCTATTATAGCTAAGTATCAAATCCTGCAACAGAGGTCAGGAGTTAAACATACCTGGGTTACAAATTCTGTCTTACTTCTTAGTTGATTAATTGTAGGCAAGCTATCCAATGGGCTGAACCTCAGTTGTTGTTTTTTTTTTATCTGTAAAATAAGAATACTAATACATACCTAGTAGAGCTGCTGTGAAGACTAGAGAGAGTAAACCTGATCAAAGCTCTAAATATCATAGGGAAAATGGTGAAATGTGCAGGCCTAACCTGTCACCAACTGTATTAGTGAATATTAAGGAATCAAGAAGCATGGAGGTTTGCTGAGCTTTGTGAAATATCCAAATCAAATCCATTTTACTTTCCATTTCTGCACAGTTAGGGATGGGTTCATTTTGGCTTGATGTAGCTGGCAAATGGTTATAGTTCTCTCTTTCTCCTCTGCAGATCCAGCAATACCCAGGCTTGGCTAGAAACAACCTCATTGCCCTATGTTTGGCCTCAGAAAAAAGGCAATGTTCTCAATGTACCGGATAGGAGCAGACACGAAAATAACATCTGACTCAAGTTCTATAGCCCAGAGTTATTTTAGAGGAATTCTTTTGATGAAGGCCACATACTCTGGAGTCACCAAACAGCTACTTTGTTTTATAAAGAAGGATTTAATTAGAGTTTACTATGTAAGACTTCAACATTATAAAGCCAGTGATTGAATACTATTTGTATTGGATTGGCAAAAAAATTCATTCGGGTTTTTCATACAATATTACAGAAAAACCCAAATGAACTTTTGGACTAACCCAATAATACCCTGGAGAAGGAAATGGCAACCCACTCCATTATTCTTGCCTGGAGAATCCCAGGGACAGAGGAGCCTGGTGGGCTGCCGTCTATGGGGTCGCACAGAGTCGGACACAACTGAAGTGACTTAGCAGCAGTAACAATAATACCCTAGAATTGCCCTTTGCTTTGTAACTTCATTACGGACATCTCATCTTGGGATACTGTGCAAAGCAGGAAGAACAATATGGAGAAACTGGAAAAGTAATAGAGATGAAGATGTGCAATTTAACTTTTGTAGCTCTGTTTGGTCCCCAGTCATTCCTCAAGTCTATCATCCCATATTCTTTTCCACATGAAGCAAATAGGCAAGTGAGTCAATCTTTTTATCCTATTTTTTGTAATTTTCATAGAAACCATAGATTCCCAGACTCATATACTAAACATAGTTCATCTGTTAAAAAATTTTAGTGTCTTGAAATTAAGTATGAAAAAAATTAAGGATTTTTGTAAGTTTTGGGTTTGTCTGATCTGATGTTTCTGTTTAGATTCTCTCTAAAACTCACATTATGGCTTTTCATAAGGCAGTTGGACATATGCCCGGTGGCATAGGGTGCAACCTGTACTTCATGCACTTTTAAAGCAAAAGGAGAGCCAAGCCTTTGGGGATTTTCTTGGCTTGCTTTCCCTGGGGCTGTCAAACTCTAACGATCAATCAATCATTCTTTCATTGATAGGGAACATTGTGTACCACACATAAGGTCACATTAGGGCACGATAGTACATAATCTGTATCTAGGTTTACTTGCTCCATTTAACATGCCTGGCAAAACCTGCTAGATTCTACCCACAGGCAGTTTCTGCAAAGAAATAAACACTTGCAACTGTGTCAGTGAACTTAAGATGTGGACTTTTCTAACCGAAAGAAATCTTCAGTTCATGTAAGCATAAGCTTCATTTCGCAGATGGAAAAAAAATTAAGGCCTAAAGATGGGACTGACTTGCCTAAGGATACAGAACAGCTAGAGAGAAGTAGAGCCAAGACTAGTCAGGTGTTCTCCCAGCTTAGTGCTCATTCTTGTTTTAGGCTTCAAGAATGGAGGTCATGACACAATTTGAAAAGTCAAAAAAAGGCAACAAAGTTTTATATCCCTTAACATACCACAGATATATTATTATTCCATAGAAATAAAAAGTATTAACATTGTGTGGCATTTTTGCCAAAAAAGAAAGCCTCAAAAGTGTCAATAAGGAACTAAAGGATGGAGGGAAAATGTCCTTGATAGTTTTTTTTTTTACCTTGCCACTCAGTATGTGGGCTCTTGGTTCCCCTACCAGGGATTGAACCTGGGTCCCCAGAAGTGAAAGCACAGAGTCCAAACCACTGGACCAATTCCTTCTGATAGTTTTCCTATAAGGGCTAACTGGTTTGGTTTTTACTCTCAGGTTTAGGTGAGTTTTCTGAATCAAATAACATGCTAGACTACATTTTTCTAATCAGTCACTGAGTTTTTAGTCTAATTTTCTTGATTACTAGGTAAAGAAAAAAATAAACCTTGAAAAATAATAAAAATTACGTGGCCAAATGATCTGCAACTTGCTGACCTATATTGCTACTGAGAAATATGATAAAGCCACATTGCTGGCTATTTTCCCAGAATGAGGTTTCATGGACTTTGGGCACATCAAAAATTATACATTGGTTTATATATTATCAGGTTAATTATATGTCATATTCTATACCTGATGATATGGTAGCCTGTGGGTTGGTGAAAAAATCTTGAAGTAATATGAAAAATCATTACACACAGAATCTGAGTTGCTATAATATTCACATGTCTGTCTGCAAATAGAATTTTCAATAACATTGAAGTGACTTTTAAAAAACAATTTTAATATAGGTATGATCTAATCTGAACCTGAACTTCTACACAAAAGGTTAGATTTCCATTTGTATATGTAGCAATGTTAGGAGAGGAACCAGATATTGCATGTAAATTACAAAGCTTATTTTTATTTGGTACAGAAATTATACATAAGGGCCGAATTATAGTCCATGCACATCAGAATGCTGGTATCCTTTTTTTTTTTTTTAAGTAATCTTTTCCTTTTGATCAGCATACAGAAAATGTAAGATGAAGGTAGAGGAAAAGGAAGACTTTTTTAATAAATGATACTGGAACAAATGGCTAGTCATTTGGGGAGAGGAATCAAGTCCTATCTGATGCCTTAAATCAAAATGATTTCCATATAACTTAAAGATTTAAATGTAAAAAAATAATACTAAAGTAAAAGAAATATAAAAAGTATTTAAGGACCTATGCCATGCTGTGCTTAGTCTCTCAGTCAAGTCCGACTCTTTGCAGCTCCATGGACTGTAGCTTGCCAGGCTCCTCTGTCCACGGTGATTCTTCAGGCAAGAATGCTGAAGTGGGTTGCCATGCCCTTCTCTAGGGGATCTTCCCGACCCAGGGATTGTATCCAGGTCTCCTGCATTGAAGGCGGATTCTTTACCAACTGAGCCACCAGGGAAGCCCTCAAGGACCTATAGATGAATATGTTTATAATTTTGTAGTGGAAAATGCTTTTCCAAAGATGTCATAAAAGGCAAAAGCCATTAAAGATGGATAGATGTAAATATACATGAATGAAAAACAGTTATATATAGTAAGAACAGCATCAAGTGAAATGAAGTCACAGAGTTGTGTCCGACTCTTTGTGACTTATGGACTGTAGTGGGCCAGGCTCCTCTGTCCGTGAGATTTTCCAGGCAAGAACAGCATAGTCAAGGTAAATAACAAGCTTGGAGGGGGGGGGATAACTGTCCCATATAACAAAGGATTATTAGATCTAATAAACAAAGAGCTCTGACAAATAAATGACAAATGAATATCCCAAGAGAAAATAGGGAAACGATGTAAATAGCAATTCAGAAAAGAAGATATGTAAATATCCATCTCATACAATGGAAAGACAATCAGCCTCACTAGTAATGATGGACTTGGAAAAAATATCACATAGCAATTTTAGTTTGTTTTTATTTGAAACACTTGTTTGGAAAAAGAAAAGTATAATATATGGATTCTTTTGGCATAGATGTCATCATTGTCATTTTATTTCCCATAAATAGCAAGTTACCAGATTCACTGAAGCCCATTGTTGGGTGTTTCACAAATTAAAGGCTGTGATTACTTGACCAGGCAATTTCTCCATCTCCTCTGAATACTGTTATATCATTTAGAGCTGAGTAGGAGATGTCTTCTGTCTGGACCTTCAGTTGGCATAAGCTCTTGCATACCTATGGAGTGATATGCTTTTGGGGGAATGGAAATCAGATATGGAACTGTGAAATTTCTTCCAATAGTATTTGAATAGACTGATGTTAATGGTTCTACAACTAACACTTGATACTTAAATACAGTTGGAATGTGATCAATCTCCTCATAAATCAGAAAACCCTGTGATATGACACATAGCCCAGGCCAAATCCTAGTGGTCTTTTTTCTTTCAATTTTTTGTTGTTAGATTTTTTTCAAACATACAAAAAGTTTGAAAAAAATAATGCCATGAACTGTCAAATAGCTACTATGTTGACTGAACATTTGAAACCACCATATTTTAAACATATTGGAGTCCTGTTTCTATTCATCTTTCTAGATGTACACACATACAAATAGGCATTTACAAGAGTGAGGTCATACTTTACATGTTATTTCACAGTATGTTTTGAAATTTTTACTTAAAAATATCTTTTCAAATTTCACTAAACATTCTTCTATAACATCTTGTTTAATGGCCCCTTAGTATCTGCTGTATGGATCAATTATAATTTTCATAACCAATTACCTATGGTTGTACACTGGTGGTGTTTCAAATTTTTCATTATAAGGAAAAAAGAGATCAATGAAATTTATGTGTCTTTTGCCTTTGGGTATAAATCTCCTGGGGTAAATTCCTGGACTGAGGATTGAGGAGTCAAAGGACATGTGCATTTTACATTTTGCTTAGTCTACTTTTGAGGCAAGATTAGTGGCAGACAGCTCTAAAAATCTACTTTAGAGATCTGATGACATCATTTAAATGCTACTATCGAGGAATTCATAGTTCCTTGGAAATATCTGGTGCATACCTGTTTTGATACCCAATAATTTTTGGCTACTTGGTCTAAAATATGTCCTTAAAATGTACCATTTAGCCTCCTGATTTCTTAAAAAGACTATGCTCAATACAGTTTAATCAATATTACTTTTTAAATGAAGATTCAAGTCATGGTGAGTTTTTCTGGACTCTTCACTCCCACTCTAAACAGGCCCCCAATTCTCCTATCTTCCTTACATTATCATATCCTAGCGTGTGGGATATAACATCCCTCTCTTCTCTTCCTCCATCTGCTCTTCTTCCCACATCACTAATTTAATAAGAACTGAGGAAAAAACCAATAATTAAGCTTATTAAGCCACGATTTGTATCCAATTCTAAGTCATTAGACTGACCTGAAGCCACTTTCACTCCAGTGTCACATATTGCTTCTCAGAATCCTTTGACACTGACTTCCCAGTTGACATCTTTATACAGTTGTTGAGATTGGAAAGAACTGATTTGAAGATAATCAAGGTGTTTCCATCAAGGCAGTAAGTTCTTACCATTGTAAAATATTTTCAGTTAAGGCCAAGACTGCATAAGTTGATATTATTTATCCTGGCTCAACTTTGTCCCCCAGTCTAGCCTCTCCAACAAAAGGAATAAAATATTAGAGGCAGAAATGTCCACTCTTAACCAGGTTTCATTTAACTTTTTCTCCTCAGTAATTGTTTTTCATTATGCATTAACCAGAAAGTCCTACACTTTTATTCTATGAAGTGATGATTTTGTCACTAAAATTAGCTTGTAAGCATACTATGTCATGCACATTTTATGGGAGAAAAAAATCGATGCAAGAAATTATCTGCTAAATTCACTCACACTCAAACATGAGCTGGGTCTACATAATCAAAGTGAAGTGGAGAATGAAAGTAATTTGAGATAATTCAGACCAGAAAAATCCACCCCAAAACCTTTCACCTAATTGCATCAATTATCTAATTGAAGCCAACCTTGGGGAATTGGGGCTTGAATTATTCTGATAATTGATTTAATTTTCATTTAGTTGTGTGTGTGAAAATACACTCACATACACTCTACCTTGTAGCTTTCTATTTAGTGACAAGCTAATACAGCCTTCATTACTGCAACTAACACAATTTGGCACTTTTCATTTCCTCACATTGGCATATCTTGACCAAGATCCCATTGGCATGATTGTAATACAGCTCTAGTTTCAATTTTCAACAACTTGAATTGTCTAACTGGATATTGGTTTAGGAGGTAAGGTATGGAGAATTCTTATATTTGTGATGCAGACTCAGATCTGTTTGAATTTTCCTGTTTTTGTTTTTTGCAAAATGATTTCTTACTTTTCTTTTTTTGTATATCTGACATTTTTCTGGAGGAACTGGAAAACTTCTGTTAGAAAGAAAAGGTCCAGGGGAGATTTTCACTGCTCATTTCTGCTAATTCAATAAGAAAGTATTGATATATGTATTGATGTACTATGTTCATACTGAGCTCAAAAGATTCCATACAGCACCAAATATTCAGCTCCTCACATTAACTAAATCTACTGAACTAGCAGTAGGGACCCACTAGTTAGTCCCTCTGCTCTTGAAAGCAAAGCATCCTTTTTCTGATTCCCTGCCCAATCACTACTAACTTTGAGTAGTTCAAAAGGATCAACTATTTGCACCCTCAGACTTTGCCACTAGTGGATACCTAAAGACTGTTGAGACCAAGCCAGTATCACAAACAGAAACATGGAAGTACAGACTACCTTAGGAATTATTTTAGTCAACAAACATTTTGTGGGACAGCATGGGCCCTGGAGGGGGTTTCGCAGATGGCTCAGTGGTAAAGAATCCACCTGCCAATGCAGGAGATGCGAGTTCGATCCCTGGGACAGGAAGATCCCCTGGAGAAGGAAATGGCAACCCACTCTAGTATTCTTGCCTGGGAAATCCCATGCTCAGAGGAGTCTGGTGGGCTATAGTCCATGGGTCGCAAAGAGTTAGTCAGGATTGAGCATGGACTGAGCACACACCATGGGCCCTAGAGATACAAGGTGAGCATAGTCCCCGCCCTCCAAAAGTCTTCAGCATAGTCACAGAGAGACAAAAACTGGCAAGTTTCAACCTAAACTGAGAATGTTCCAAGAGCGTAACTGATCATAGGGTACTGGGGAAGCAGCCAGAGAGGGCACAACCAAGGCTTGCCCTGAGGGGTCCCGGAAAGCCTTCCAGGCCATAAAGTTGAGCCTCAGTTTTAGGGTGATAGGACACTATTCAAGAGTTTAAGATGGGAAATGAAATAATGAGATCACTCTGGCTGTGTGCCAAAGAAATTGGTGGGGAATAGGAAGGATGGCACGGAGAAGGCACTGGCAAGCCACTCCAGTACTCTTGCCTAGAAAATCCCATGGATGGAGGAGCCTGGTGGGCTGCAGTCCGTGGTTTCGCTAAGGGTTGGACACGACTGAGCGACTTCACTTTCCCTTTTCACTTTCACACATTGGAGAAGGAAATGGCAACCCACTCCAGTGTTCTTGCCTGGAGAATCCCAGGGACGGGGGAGCCTGGTGGGCTTCCGTCTATGGGGTCACACAGAGTCGGACACGACTGAAGTGACTTAGCAGCAGCAGCAGCAGCAGGAAGGATGGCAAGAGGAAATGCAGGAGAACCAATTACAGGGTGGTACAGTGGTTTGGGTGAGATAAGATGGAGTGAAAGATGGAGATTAAGTGAAGAGTTGAACAAGATATTATGAGAGAAACCCAAAAGGATTTGGTGATTAACTGGATATGGGAGGTGTAAAGGAGGACAAGGAGAGATGTTCAGTAAGACTCTTTGATTTCTGGCTGGGGCAACTGGGTGGATGGTGACACTGTTCATGGAGCCAGAAAATATAGACAGGAAGAAGAACAGGTTTGCTTTGGGGAAAGATGATAAAGTCAGTTTTAAAAAAACTCTATTTATTTATTGGGCTGTGCCCGGTCTTAGTTGTGGTACTTGGGACCTTGGATCTTTGTTGTTGCATGCAGGATCTTTAGTTGTGGCGTGCAAACTCTTGCAGCTTGTGGGATCCAGTTCCCTGACGAGTGATTGAATCTTAGCCCTGGAGTGCAGACTCTTAGCCACTGGACCACAAGAGAAGTTCCAATGAGATCAATTTTGAAATTGTAGCTTGTGGTGAGGTGTCAACAGAACTTTCAAGGGAAGATCCAATAGGTTGTAAGCAGTTGGCAACATGGGTTTAGATTCAGGTAGGAGCTCTGAGCTGGAGGCATTGAGATTAGAGTCCTCAGCGTACAGCCAGTGACGGGAGCCATGACGTGTCCTAGGGGAGAGTATACAGAGTGCAGAGAGACAAGAACGCAGGATAGAAACAGCAAGAATACTATTGCATAAGAGGTAGGTAGAGGCAAAGGGGCCGTCATAGTACAAGACTATCCAGGGAAGTAGGAGGAAAAACTGGATAATTAGAGTCAGATAGACCTGGATTTGTTCCCCTGCTGTACTAGTAATTCATTTGTGTACTTATGTAAATTACATTGCTCACCTTTTCCAGCCTCATTTTCTTAGTCTCTATTGAAATAAAAACAGTGACGTCTACTTCCATGTTGTTGTTAGAACTAAAGAAATAAACACAAGCAAAAAGAAAGCTCATGACATAACACATCACAGTCAAATAAAAAGACAGAATCATTTTACCTATAGATTTATTCTGGGAATGAAGAAAGCAAATGCAGATTTCTGTTTATTTTTTAAGATTATTCAGTGAAACATTACATATTAATAGCAAAATCTTTCATATAACCTTGAGCTAACACAAAGTGTTAGCTATTGACTAAGACACACAAGAATAATAGATTTTATCCTGTATCAAACTTAATTAATATTTTGGAGGATCAGTTCAGTTCAGTTCAGTCACTCAGTCGTGTCCGACTCTTAGCGACCTTGTGGACTGCAGCACACCAGGCTTCTCTGTCCATCACCAACACCCAGAGCTTGCTCAAACTCATGTCCATTGAGTCGGTGATGCCATCCAACCATCTCATCCTCTGTTGTCCCCTTCTCTTACTGCCTTCAATCTTTCCCAGCATCAGGGTCTTTTCCAGTGAGTCAGTTCTTCGCATCAGGTGGCCAAAGTATTGGAGCTTCAGCTTCAGCATCAGTCCTTCCAATGAATATTCAGGACTGATTTCCTTTAGGACTGACTGGTTGGATCTCCTTGCTGTCCAAGGGACTCTCAAGAGTCTTCTCCAACACCACAGTTCAAAAGCATCAATTCTTTGGTTCTCAGCTATCTTTATGGTCCAGTTCCCACATGCATCCATGACTACAGGAGAAACCATAGCTTTGACTAGACAGACCTTTGTTGGCAAAGTAATGTCTCTGCTTTTTAATATGCTGTCTAGGTTGGTCATAGCTTTTCTTCCAAGGAGCAAGCATCTTTTAATTTCATGGCTTCAGTCACTATCTGCAATGATTTTTGAGCCCAAGAAAATAAAGTCTGTCCCTGTTTCCATTGTTTCCCCATCTATTTGCCATGAAGTGATGGGACTGGATGGATTTTGAAGGATACAAGTTATTTAAACAATAGAGCTAAATAAACTAGCAAAACTAGAGAAGCATTAGTTCAGCAACCCTTTGGTACAAATGAAGAATCTTTCTTTAGTATAAATAATGGCCTATTCTGATTTATCAGTTTCATAAGTTCAAATTTTATTACAACAGATTTTCTAAAGTCAGGGCCCACATCTAATAATGGTTACATTTACAACCATTGTTAAAGTATACAAGCAATAGTATTATTGATGCCACGTTTTTATTATAACTTTCAGATGACTTTGTGGTAAAATGGATGTTTAAACTAATTAATATAAATACATTTCTCAGACGGTAATGCAATGTGGGAGACCTGGGTTCGATACCTGGGTTGGGAAGATCCCCTGGAAGAGGGTATGGCAACCCACTCCTGTATTCTTTCCTGGAGAATCCCCATGGACAGAGGAGCCTGAAGTGTATAGTCCATGGCTGAGTGGCTAAGCACAGCAGCACAGCATACAATTGCAAAGTTATTGAATATTCTCAATTCTTAATTTTTTCGTAGAAACTTTCTCTTTCACTTTTCTAATAGCACTTACAAATTTAGCTCATTATGATTGAACCCTTAAAAATTAGCTAGATGTCTCAACATCTATAATAACATCCAGGCTGTGGTGTCATTAGTATTCTAAGAGTTGCAGATGGTCACATTGGCTAATGTCTGATGAAAGGCAGAACATGAAAGTGATTGGCTTCCTGGGAGCCATTCATGGATGTGGGCAATCAGAGTGGACCTGCAGGCCTTTGGTCAGGAAACACTGACCACTCTTTGGCAGTCTTGTGCGGTGAGAGAACATTTACGGTGTCAAAGGGGAGCAATTGGGTGTGCATGCGCCAGAGGAAACAGGGTAATAAAATCTATAGCCACCAACTGCAGTCCTGAAATCTGAAGGGCAGTTTTCTATTTGAGAAAGCAGAGGAGGAGGAAAAGTGAAAAAAAAGAGTTCCTAGTGTTCTTGCCTGGAGAATCCCAGGGACAGGGGAGCCTGGTGGGCTTCTGTCTATGGGTTCACACAGAGTCGGACACGACTGAAGTGACTTAGCAGCAGCAGCAGCATGCAAAGGACAAGTAACATACTGGACCACCCACCCATCTACTTCACTCTCAGGTGATTTCTGAGATCTAAAATTACAAGGGTGTTATTCAGGCTAACTTATGGGTATTGAACATGCAATGAAGGCCAGGCCTAGAGCTACAAAGATGAATACAGCAGTTCCTGGCCTCTAGGAACTCATAGTTTGGTGACAGTGATAGGCACATTATTGAGTAATTATCCAACAATGGAATTAGAATTTTAATAGACATGAACAAAATGCTGTCGTGGTGCCAGAAAATACAGAGACTTAACTATATCACAAAGAATTTGTACTTTGTCCAGTAGAGAGTCCTTGATGCTTGGTGAGCAGGGAAACGACATGGACAAATAAATGTTTAATATAAAAAGTCTGGTGCCTTTGTGTAGTAAGGATAAGGATATGGGAGAAATTACAGGAAAGAAAATAGACTATCTAATTAATTCTGACAAATTCCTGATTTGGAACCAGTCTGTTGTCCTATGTCCAGTTCTGACTGTTGCTTCTTGACCTGCAAACAGATTTCTCAGGAGGCAGGTCAGGTGGTCTGGTATTCCCATCTCTTTAAGAATTTTCCACAGTTTGTTGTGATCCACACAGTCAAAGGCTTTGGCATAGTCAATCTGAATTAAAATAATCAGTTCAGTCGCTCAGTCGTATCTGACTTTTTGTGACCCCATGGACTTCAGGCTTCCCTGTCCATCACCAACTCCCGGAGCTTACTCAAACTCATGTCCATTGAGTCGGTGATGCCATCCAACCATCTCATCCTCCGTTGTCCCCTTCTCCTCTTGCCTTCAATCTTTCCCAGCATCAGGGTCTTCTCAAATGAGTCAGTTCTTTGCATCAGGTGGCCAAAGTATTGGAGTTTTAACTTCAGCATCAGTTCTTCCAATGAATAATCAAGACTGATTTAATTCAGGATGGACTGGTTGGATCTCCTTGCAGTCCAAGAGTCTTCTCCAACACCACAGTTCAAAAGCATTGCACTCAGCTTTCTTCACAGTCCAACTCTCACATCCATACATGACTACTGGAAAAACCATAGCCTTGACTAGACAGACCTTTGTTAACAAAGTAATGTCTCTGCTTTTTAATTAATTAATCTTTTATTTTAATGGCTGCAGTCACCATCTGCAATGATTTTGGAGCCCCCAAAAATAAAGTCTGCCACTGTTTCCACTGTTTCTCCATCTATTTCCCATGAAGTGATGGGACCGAATGCCATGATCTTAATTTTCTGAATGTTGAGCTTTAAGCCAACATTTTCACTCTCCTCTTTCACTTTCATCAAGGGTTCTTTAGTTCTTCTTCCCTTTGTGCCATAAGGGTGGTGTTATCTGCATATCTGAGGTTATTGATATTTCTCCCAGCAATTTTGATTCCAGCTTGTCCTACACGCAGCCCAGCATTTCTCATGATGTACTCTGCATATAAGTTAAATAAGCAGGGTGACAATATACAGCCGTGAAGTCCTCCTTTCCTGATTTGGAACCAGTCTGTTGTCCTATGTCCAGTTCTGACTGTTGCTTCTTGACCTGCATACAGATTTCTCAGGAGGCAGATCAGGTGGTCTGGTATTCCCATCTCTTTCAGAATTTTCCACAGTTTGTTGTGATCCACACAGTCAAAGGCTTTGGCATAAAGAATAAAGCCGAAATAGGTGTTTTTCTGGAACTCTCTTGCTTGTTCAATGATCCAACAAATGTTGGCAACTTGATCTCCGATTCCTCTGCCTTTTCTAAATCCAGCTTGAACATCGGGAAGTTCACGGTTCATGTATTGTTGAAGCCTGGCTTGGAGAATTTTGAGCATTACTTTGCTAGCTTTCGAGGTGAGTGCAATTGTGCAGTAGTATGAGCATTCTTTGTCATTGACTTTCTTTGGTATTGGTATGAAAACTGACCTTTTCCAGTCCTGTGGTCACTACTGAGTTTTCCAAATTTTCTGGCAAATTTAGTGCAGCACTTTCACAGCATCATCTTTCAGGATTTGAAAGAGCTCAACTGGAATTCCATCACCTCCACTAGCTTTGTTCGTAGTGATGCTTCCTAAGGTCCACTTGACTTTGCATTCCAGGATGTCTGGCTCTAGGTGAGTGATCACACCATCATGGTTATCTGGCTCATGAAGAGTTCCCTTGATAGCTCTAATTTTCTTGAAGAGATCTCTAGTCTTTCCCATCTATTGTTTCCCTCTATTTCTTAGCACTGATCACTGAGGAAGGCTTTCTTATCTCTCCTTGCTATTCTTTGGAAATCTGCATTCAAATGGGTATATCTTTCCTTTTCTCCTTTGCCTTTAGCTGCACTTCTTTTCTGAGCTATTTTTAAGGCCTCCTCAGACAACCATTTTGCCTTTTTGCATTTCTTTTTCTTGGGGATGGTCTTGATCCCTGCCTCCTGTACAGTGTCATGAACCTCCATCCATAGTTCTTCAGGCACTCTATCAGATCTAAATCCTTGAATCTCTTTGTCACTTCCACCGTATAATCATAAGGGATTTGATTGAGGTCATATCTGAATGGTCTAGTGGTTTTCCCTACTTTCTTCAATTTAAGTCTGAATTTGGCAATAAAGAGTTCATGATCTGAGCCACAGTCAGTTCCTGGTCTTGTTCTTGCTGACTGTATAGAGCTTCTCCATCTTTGGCTGCAAAGAATATAATCAGTCTGATTTCAGTATCGACCATCTGGTGATGTGCATGTGCAGAGTCTTCTCTTGTGTTGTTGGAAGAGGGTGTTTGCTATGACCAGTGTGTTCTCTTGGTAAAACTCTTTTAGCCTTTGACCTGCTTCGTTCCGTGCTCCAAGGCCAAATTTACATGTTACTCCAGGTGTTTCTTGACTTCCTACTTTTGCATTCCAGTCCCCTATAATGAAAAGGACATCTTTTTTGGGTGTTAGTTCTAGAAGGTCTTGTAGGTTTTCACAGAACCATTCAACTTCAACTTCTTCAGCATTACTGGTCGGGTCATAGACTTGGATTACTGTGATATTGAATGGTTTGCCTTGGAAACGAACAGAGATCATTCTGTCTTTTTTGAGATTGCATCCAAGTACTGCATTTCAGACTCTTTTGTTGACTTTGTTGGCTACTCCATTTCTTCTAAGGGATTCTTGACCACAGTAGTAGATATAATGGTCATCTGAGTTAAATCCACCCATTTCAGTCCAATTTAGTTCGCTGATTCCTAAAATGGCCATGCTCACTCTTACTATCTCCTGTTTGACCACTTCCAATTTGCCTTGATACATGGATAACATTCCAGATCTCTATGCAATATTGCTCTTACAGCATTGGACTTTACTTTCATCAGCAGTCACATCCACAACTGGGTATTGTTTTTGCTTTGGCTCTGTCTCTTCATTTTTTCTGGAGTTATTTCACCACTGATCTCCAGTAGCATACTGGGCACCTACTGACCTGGGATATTCATCTTTCAGTGTCTTATCTTTTTACCCTTTCATACTGTTCATGGTGTTCTCAAGGCAAGAATACTTAAGTGGTTTCCCATTTCCTTCTCTAGTGGACCATGTTTTGTCAGAACTCTCCACCATGACCCATCCGTCTTGGGTGGCCCTACAGGGCATATCTCATAGTTTAATTGAGTTAGACAAGGCTGTGGTCTATGTGATCAGATTGTTTGGTTTTCTGTGATTGTGGTTTTCATTCTGTCTGCCCTCTGATGGAGAAGGGTAAGAGGCTTATGGAAGCTTCCTGGTGGGAAAGACTGACTGAGTGGGAAACTGGGTCTTGTTCTGATGGGCGGGGCCATGCTCAGTAAATCTTTAATCCAATTTTCTGTTGATGGGCGGGGCTATGTTCCCTCCCTGTTGTTTGACCTGAGGCCAAACTATGGTGGAGGTAATGAAGATAATGATGACCTCCTTCAAAAGGCCCCATGCATGCACTGCTGCAATCAGTGCCCCCAACCCTGCCGCAGGCCATTGCCGACCCATGCCTCTGCCAGAGACTCCTGGACACTCACAGGCAAGTCTGGGTCAGTCTCTTGCGTGGTCACTTATCCTTTCTCCTGGATCCTGGTGTGTACAAGCTTTTGGTTGTTCCCTCTAAGAGTCTGTTTCTCCAGTCCTGTAATAAGGTCTGGTGACTCTATGATGGGGTTAATGGCGACCTCCTCCAAGAGGGCTTATGCCATACCCAGGTCTGCTGCACCCTGAGCCCCTGCTCCTGCAGCAGTCCACTGCTGACCTGTGCCTCCACAGGAGACACTCAAACACAGTAATGGTATTTTAATACCATTAAAATAGTAATGGTAGTCATATGACCCAGAAATCCCACAACTGGGCATATGCACTGAGAAAACCATAATTCAAAAAGCCACATGTACCCCAATACTCATTGCAGCACTATTTATGATAGCTAAGACATGGAAACAACCTAGAAGTCCATCAACAGATAAGTGGATAAAGAAGATGTGGTACACACACACTGGAATATTACTCACCCATAAAAAAGAACAAACTTGAGTCAGTTCTAGTGAGGTGGATGAACCTAGAGCCTACTATACAGAGTGAAGTAAGTCATAAAGAGGAAAACAAATATATATAAACACATATTTATGAAATCTGAAAATGGTACTGATGAACCTATTTACAGGGCAGGGATAGAGACACAGACACAGAGAACAGACATGCACTCAGCAGGGTAAGGAGAGGATGGGATGAATTGAGAGAATAGCACTGAAACATACACTACCATATATAAAGTAGATAGCTAGCAGGAAGTTGTATAACACAGGGAGTTCAACCTTGTGCTCCATGACCACCTAGAATGGGAAGGATGAGGTAGGGGAGGGGAGGGAACTTCAAGATGGAGGGGACATATGTACACTTAAGGCTGATTCACATTGTTATATGGCAGAAATCAACACAACATGGTAAAGCAGTACCCTCCAATTAACATAAATGTAAAAAATAAAATAGTGATGGTAGTAACTGAAATAAAAGAACATATAGAGGTATCTGTTATTTCAATGGAAGAATTGAAATCAACAGGGCTTGGTGGCCGACCGGTTTGGAAGCACAAGGTAAGAATGGTTTTGTGTCTATGTAACTGACAGTGTGGTGGTGCCATTAATAGGAATGGAAACTTTATGACAGGAGAATATTTTGAAGGAAAGAGGCTGTGGTGTGTTTTCAACATGTGTGTTTGGGGCAGCAATTGAGCATTTCAGTGGAAATCTTCAGGACAAAGATGGACATAGGCTTGAGCAAAGAAAGGAGGTGTAAGAAGGAAGAGTTATAAGTGTTCCACAACTGCAAGACAGTTGTGGTAGGAATATGTACTTTGAGAAAGTGAGAGGAACAAGAGAAAAATGAAGAGACTTTAGGACAGAAATCTGAGAAATGCTGATGTTTCTTGGGTAAGAGTAATAGAAGATAGGGAAGAGTAGAGGAAAATTCCACATATATTTTCCCACAAAGCAGAAAGGGAAGACTTTTCCATGTTAACCTCATAGTGAAGCACAGTGCTTGTGCTTAGTTGCTCAGTCATGTCAGACTCTTTGCGACCCCTAGTACGCCAGGCTCCTCTGTCCATGGAATTCTCCAGGCAAGAATACTAGAGTGGGTTGCCATGCCCTCCTCCAGGGAATCTTCCCAATGCAGGAACTGAACCCAGGTTTCCTGCATTGCAGGTGGATTCTTTACCATCTGACCCATCAGGGAAGTCACAAAGAAGGATGGAATTAGAAGAAAAGGCTATGGTTCACAATTTTACATATCACTGGGTATCTTTGAAAAAAAATGTTTGTTGCAGGAGGAAGCCAAGGTGTATGGATTCAAGAGAGAATAGTTCTATTTCCAGTATTTTAAGGAATCTCCACACTGTTCTCCATAGTGGCTGTACTAGTTTGCATTCCCACCAACAGTGTAAGAGGGTTCCCTTTTCTCCACACCTTCTCCAGCAGGATGGGGAGGGAGGAGGGAGTGGGGTTCAGGATGGGGGACACGTGTACACCTATGGCTGGTTCTTGTCAATATATGGCAAAAACCACTATTTACTTTACAATATTATAGTGGTTTTTGCCATATATTGACAAGAACCAGCCATAGGTGTACACGTGACCCCCATCCTGAACCTTGCTGTGGTTCATGGGGTCGCGGAGAGTCGGACACGACTGAGCGACTGAACTGAACTGAACTGAACTGAATTAGCCTCTAATTAAAATTAGTTGATTAATTTAAAAAAAGAGAGAATAGATGGTGACAAGTAAAGGCAGCAGAGATAGAGACCTTTTGTCAAATGAACCTTTTCACCAACCTTCAGTCAGTCTGGTGGAAGTATCACTCTATAATGGAGCATTTGCCAATCAGTCAATCTATGGTTTTGGCCATGAGCTGAAGACAATGTAATACTCGATTAGGGGAGCAGCATCAATATCCTTGAGATTTAAGGGAAGGCCTCAGAGGATGGACAGAGAGAGATGATACTTTGAAAACTCATACTATATTACTTATCTTCTTCAGAACACAGGTTGTCAAGTGAAGCAGAGAGCTGGGTGGACAGGAGAACATGTGAGGCATGAGTTGCATGCAGAGTAAAATTCAGTTCAGTTCAGTTCAGTCGCTCAGTCGTGTCCGACTCTCCGCGACCCCATGAATCACAGCACGCCAGGCCTCCCTGTCCATCACCAACTCCCGGAGCTCACTCAAACTCATGTCCACAGAGTCGGTGATGCCATCCAGCCATCTCATTCTCCGTCGTCCCCTTCTCCTCCCGCCCCCAACCTTTCCCAGCATCAGAGTCTTTTCCAGTGAGTCAGCTCGTCGCATGAGGTGGCCAAAGTATTGCAGTTTCAGCTTTAGCATCAGTCCTTCCAATGAACACCCAGGACTGATCTCCTTTAGAATGGACTGGTTGGATCTCCTTGCAGTCCAAGGGACTCTCAAGAGTCTTCTCCAACACCACAGTTCAAAAGCATCGATTCTTCGGCGATCAGCCTTCTTCACAGTCCAACTCTCACATCCATACATGACCACGGGAAAAACCATAGCCTTGACTAGATGGACCTTTGTTGGCAAAGTAATGTCTCTGCTTTTTAATATACTATCAAGGTTGGTCATAACTTTCCTTCCAAGAAGCAAGCGTCTTTTAATTTCATGGCTACAATCAACATCTGCAGTGATTTTGGAGCCCCCCAAAATAAAGTCTGACACTGTTTCCACTGTTTTTCCATCTATTTCCCATGAAGTGATGGGACCAGATGCCATGATCTTTGTTTTCTGAATGTTGAGCTTCAAGCCAACCTTTTCACTCTCCTCTTTCACTTTCATCAAGAGGCTTTTGAGTTCCTCTTCACTTTCTGCCATAAGGGTAGTGTCATCTGCATATCTGAGGTTATTGATATTTCTCCCAGCAATCTTGATTCCAGCTTGTGCTTCTTCCAGCCCAGCGTTCCTCATGATGTACTCTGCATAAAAGTTAAATAAGCAAGGTGACAATATACAGCCTTGACGTACTCCTTTTCCTATTTGGAACCAGTCTGTTGCTTCCTGACCTGCATACAGGTTTCTCAAGAGGCAGGTCAGGTGGTCTGGTATTCCCATTTCTTTCAGAATTTTTCACAGTTTATTGTGATCGACACAGTCAAAGGCTTTGGCATAGTCAATGAAACAGAAATAATTGTTTTTCTGAAACTCTCTTGCTTTCTCCATGATCCAGCGGATGTTGGCAATTTGATCCTCTGCCTTTTCTAAAACCTGCTTGAACATCTGGGAGTTCACGGTTTACATACTGCTGAAGCCTGGCTTGGAGAATTTTGAGCATGACTTTACTAGCGTGGGAGATGAGTGCAATTGTGCGGTAGTTTGAGCATTCTTTGGCATTGCCTTTCTTTGGGATTGGAATGAAGACTGACCTCTTCCAGTCCTGTGGCCACTGCTGAGTTTTCCAAATCTGCTGGCATATTGAGTGCAGCACTTTCACAGCATCATCTTTCAAGACTTGAAATAGCTCAACTGGAATTCCATCACCTCCACTAGCTTTGTTAGTAGTGATGCTTTCTAAGGCCCACTTGACTTCACATTCCAAGATGTCTGGCTCTAGATCAGTGATCACGTTATCGTGACTATCTTGGTCGTGAAGATCTTTTTTGTACAGTTCTTCTGTGTATTCCTGCCACCTCTTCTTAATATCTTCTGCTTCTGTTAGGTCCATACCATTTCTGTCCTTTATCGAGCCCATCTTTGCATGAAATGTTCCCTTGGAATCTCTAATTTTCTTGAAGAGATCTCTTGTTTTTCCTATTCTGTTGTTTTTCTCTATTTCTTTGCATTGATCACTGAGGAAGTCTTTCTTATCTCTCCTTGCTATTCTTTGGAACTCTTCATTCAGATGCTTATATCTTTCCTTTTCTCCTTTGCTTTTCGCCTCTCTTCTTTTCACAGCTATTTGTAAGGCCTCCTCAGACAGCCATTTTGCTCTTTTGCATTTCTTTTCCATGGGGATGGTCTTGGTCCATGTCTCCTGTACAATGTCACGAACCTCCCTCCAGAGTTCATCAGGCACTCTATCAATCAGATCTAGTCCCTTTAATCTATTTCTCACTTCCACTGTATAATCATAAGGGATTTGATTGAGGTCATATCTGAATGGTCTAGTGGTTTTCCCTACTTTCTTCAATTTAAGTCTGAATTTCACAATAAGGAGTTCATGATCTGAGCCACAGTCAGCTCCTGGTCTTGTTTTTGCTAACTGTATACAGCTTCTCCATCTTTGGTTGCAAAGAATATAATCAATCTGATTTCGGTGTTGACCATCTGGTGATGTCCATGTGTAGAGTCTTCTCTTGTGTTGTTGGAAGAGGGTGTTTGCTATGACCAGTGCATTCTCTTGACAAAACTCTATTAGCCTTTGCCCTGCTTCATTCCGTGCTCCAAGGCCAAATTTGCCTGTTACTCCAGGTGTTTCCTGACTTCCTACTTTTGCATTCCAGTCCCCTAGAATGAAAAGGACATCTTTTTTGGGTGTTAGTTCTAAAAGGTCTTGTAGGTCTTCATAGAACTGATTAACTTCAGCTTCTTCAGCATTACTGGTTGGGGCAGCCATTGAAAAAAACACATGAAAATATGCTCAGGTTTTCCTGGTGGCTTACTGGAAAAGAATCCACCTGCCTACGCAAGAGATGTGTGTTTAATCTCTGATCTGGGAAGATACCACCATGCCACGGAGCAACTAAGCCCGTGCAGCACAACTATTGAGCTTGTTCTCTAGAGGCCAGGAACCACAACTACTGAGCCCATGTACTACAACTACTGAGGCCTGCATGCCCTAGAGCCTGTGCTCTGCAACAAGAGAAGCCACTGCAATGAGAAGCAAGTCCACCACCACTGGAGTGTAGTCCCCGCCTCACACACATGCATATAAAATAGATAACTAATAAAAACCTACTTCAATCATACGGAACTCTACTCAGTTCTCTGTAATGGCTATATGGGAAAAGAATCTAGAGAAGAATGAATATATGTTTGTGTATAACTAATTCACTTTGTTATATGCCTGAAACTAGAACAACATTGTAAATCAACTATACTCCAATAAAAATTGAGAGAAAATCTTGCACAGCAATGAAGATCCAGCACAGCCAAAAATGTTAAAAAATAAAATTATTAAATAAATAAATTATCTTCTAAAAAATGCTCAACATCACTAATTATTAAAGAAAGGCAGATCAAAACTACAATGAGGTGTCACCTCACACCAGTGAGAAAGGCCATCATCAAACAATCCATCATCAAACAATCTACAAATAATAAATGCTAGTGAGAGTGTGGTGGAGAGGGACATGGCAACCCACTCCTGCATTCTTGCCTAGAGTGGACTGAGGAGGCTGGTGGGCTGCTGTCCATGGGGGTCACACAGTCGGACACGACTGAAGCGACTTGGCATGCATACATGCACTGGAGAAGGAAATGGCAACCCACACCAGTATACATGCCTGGAGAATCCCAGGGATGGAGGAGCCTGATCGGCTGCTATCTGTGGGGTCACACAGAGTCGGACACTACTGAAGCGACTTAGCAGCAGCAGCAGTGAGAGTGTAGAAAAAAGATAATCCTCCTTCATTGCTGGTGGAAATGTAAATTGGTACAGCCACCATGGAGAACACTATGAAGGTTCCTTAAAAGACTAAAAATAGACCTACTATATGACCCTGTAATCACACTCCTGGCATATATTTGGAGAAAAACATGATCCAAAAAGATACATGCACACCAATGTTCATTGAAGCACAGTTCACAATAGCCAGGACATGGAAACAACCTAAATGTCCATCGACAGAAGAATGGATAAAGAAGATGTAGTACTTATATATTGGCCAACCCAATACAATGGAATATTACTTGGCCATAAAAAAGAATGAAATAATGCCATATGCAACAACATGGATGGACCTAGAGATTGTCATATGTGATATCAAATATATGTAGAATCTAAAAAAGGATGCAAATGAATTTATCTACAAAACAGAAATAGAATTACAGATGTAGAAAACAAACATGGTTACTAGGGTGTAAGGTGGGGATAAATTGGAAGATTGGGATTGACATATACACACTACTTGGCCACTTCTATTCAACATTTTATTGGAGGTCCTAGCCAGGGCAGTTAGGCAAGAAAATGAAATAAAATGTATGCAGATGGGAAAGGAAGCAGCTAAGCAATCTCTATTCATAGATAATATGGTCTTACATATAAAAAAATCTTAAAAGATTTCAATAAAAATACTATTAGAGCTAATGAAGGAGCTCAAAGTTTGTAAGAAACATGATTGATATACAAAACCTATTGCATTTCTATATAGTGTCTATCAATAACATAAAATGAAATTAAGAAAAAATTCCATTTACAGTAGTGTCAAAGAAATAAAATATTTGCATCCAATATGACAAAGGAAGTGAAAGACATGTGTACTGAAAACTATAAAACATTATTAAAGGAAATTAAAGAAGATCTAAATAAGCCTTTGACTGTGTGGATCACAATAAACTGTGAAAAATTCTGAAAGAGATGGGAATACCAGACCACCTGACCTGCCTCTTGAGAAACCTGTATTCAGGTCAGGAAGCAACAGTCAGAACTGTACATGGAACAACAGACTGGTTCCAAATAGGAAAAGGAGTACGTCAAGGCTGTATATTGTCACCTTGCTTATTTAACTTTTATGCAGAGTACATCATGAGGAACGCTGGGCTGGAAGAAGCACAAGCTGGAATCAAGATTGCTGGGAGAAATATCAATAACCTCAGATATCCAGATGACACTACCCTTATGGCAGAAAGTGAAGAGGAACTCAAAAGCCTCTTGATGAAAGTGAAAGAGGAGAGTGAAAAGGTTGGCTTGAAGCTCAACATTCAGAAAACAAAGATCATGGCATCTGGTCCCATCACTTCATGGGAAATAGATGGAAAAACAGTGGAAACAGTGTCAGACTTTATTTTTTTGGGCTCCAAAATCACTGCAGATGTTGATTGCAGCCATGAAATTAAAAGACGCTTGCTTCTTGGAAGGAAAGTTATGACCAACCTTGATAGTATATTAAAAAGCAGAGACATTACTTTGCCAACAAAGGTCCGTCTAGTCAAGGCTATGGTTTTTCCCGTGGTCATGTATGGATGTGAGAGTTGGACTGTGAAGAAAGCTGATCGCTGAAGAATTGATGCTTTTAAACTGTGGTGTTGGAGACGACTCTTGAGAGTCCCTTGGACTGCAAGGAGATCCAACCAGTCCATTCTAAAGGAGATCAGTCCTGGGTGTTCATTGGAAGGACTGATGCTAAAGTTGAAACTGCAATACTTTGGCCACCTCATGCGATGAGTTGACTCACTGGAAAAGACTCTGATGCTGGGAAAGGTTGGGGGCAGGAGGAGAAGGGGACGACATAGAATGAGATGGCTGGATGGCATCACCGACTCTGTGGACATGAGTTTGAGTGAACTCCGGGAGTTGGTGATGGACAGGGAGGCCTGGCATGCTGTGATTCATGGGGTCGCGGAGAGTCAGACACGACTGAGCGACTGAACTGAACTGAACTGAACTGATTTGATCTCCTTGCTGTCCAAGGGACTCTCAAGAGTCTTCTCTAACGCCACAGTTCAAAAGCATCTATTCTTCTACACTCAGCCTTCTTTATGGTCCAACTCTCATATCTGTACATGACTACTGGGAAAACCATAGCCTTAATTATACGGAGTTTGTTGGCAAAGTGATGGCTCTCCTTTTTATAATTATCATATGACCCAGAAATTCCACTCCCAGGTATATATCCAAAAGAATTGAAAACAAGTATTCAAAAAATGCTTGTACATGAATGTTGATACCAGCATTATTCACAATAGCCAGAAAGTAGAAACAACCCAAATGTTCAACAACTGATGAATGTGTGAATAAAAAGTGGTGTATTCATACAATGGAATATTATTCATCAATAAAAGGAATGGATTTTTATGATGTAATATGGATGAATCTTGAAAATATTATGCTAGTGAAAAAAGCCACCCAAGAAATACCACAAATTGCATGGTTTCATTTACAAGAAAGATCCAGAATAGATAAATCTATATATAAAGAAGATTATACAGTTGTTGCCAAGGTTCTGAGAGGGGAATAGAGAGTAACTGCTTAGTGGGCATGGGGTGTCCTTTTGAGGTGATGAAAATATTCTGAAATTAGATCATAGTGATGGTTGCACACTTTGTGAATATACTAAAACTGTGAATTTTATAATATATAAATTAGATCTGGGTAAAAATAAAAACAAGTAACCAGTCCATTCTAAAGGAGATCAATCCTGGATGTTCATTGGAGGGACTGATGCTAAAGCTGAAACTGCAATACTTTGGCCACCTCATGCGACGAGTTGACTCACTGGAAAAGACTCTGATGCTGGGAAAGGTTGGGGGCGGGAGGAGAAGGGGACGACGGAGAATGAGATGGCTGGATAGCATCACGGACTCTGTGGACATGAGTTTGAGTGAACTCCGGGAGTTGGTGATGGACAGGGAGGCCTGGCGTGCTATGATTCATGGGGTCGCGGAGAGTCGGACACGACTGAGCGACTGAACTGAACTGCACATAAATAATATCTGAATTCAAAAGAGAATCAGAGGTAATCCAAAACCTCTGTGTGAACACATACACACACACACACATTTGGTTTAAAAATGGATATGTAGTCAAAAAAAATGGCAGAATGACTATGTTAGATAAATGGTCTGAGAGAGGTCTCTGGGTCTGAGGAGAGACAAGTTTCTGTTAAGGACAAACCAGTAAAGGGAACAGGAGAGTAAAATATTGGTGATGGAAAGGGAGTTAGCACTGTGGAGAAGGACTCTCACAAAGCCCAGAGAGCTACGAGCTACACTACTAGAAAGACTCCTTTATGGAAAGTGGGGGACAACAGGTGGGGATGTGGGTTTAAAGAGGCACTCTGGGTTAAGTGGGCAGATTAGGTTCATGGAAAGCAGAGATGAGTTGTTGCCAAGGAGGCGCGTGATTGAAGCTAAGAGAACCAGAGTTCAGAGGAAGTAGACTGAGAACGTGGGCCGGAGGCAGGGGAGGAAAAGGTAGCACGCCACTCCCCCTACCCAGAGGCAAGTAGAAGACCGTAATTACTGCTCTGAAAGCTGAAGGGATGGTGTGATAAATCACAGAGGCAGATAAATTAGCCCAAGGAAAACTGCACAGAAAGTATGACACAGTGCAAAGAAGGGTAGCTTCTGAATTCCGCATCGGTTCAGATTCCTTGTAGCCATCTCTGGGCTTGCTATATCTTCTTCACAGTGTGAGATTAAAAAATGTGATTAAATGTTCAAGAATTTGAGAAGTTCAGTCATGACAGAGATAGGAAAGATCCTACTGGTCTGAAAAATCTAGTTTAAAGCAATTCCCTCATCAGCTACAATAAGAGTTTACTCAGTTGACACCCTTGGCTATGGGCACTTCTGCGTCAAAAACACATTTTCTTTTGATGTCTCATTTGTTTACTTTTGCTTTCATTTTTCTTGCCCGAGGAAGTATATCTAGAAAGATATTTCTAAGACCAGTATCATTGCTCTGTCTTCTCTTGCAGAGTTGGATCTGGAGAGTGTGTGTGGCAGGAGAGTGAAATCTTTGAGGAAAATGCTAGAAGATTAGTTTTTCTTTCTGTTCTACTTTCTACTCCGAAAGTTCTTAAATCCTCATTTAGTACCTCTGTGTTTCAGCTGATAGGTGTGCCAGTTTCCATGTAATCTTTATTGGGTCAACTTGAGAATGGGGAAATGCTTTTTAAAAAGAAAAAAAGGTCTAAAGAAAGAAAAAAGACCAGGGTCAAAGAGCAAGTGTACCATCTATGTTTTCTTCTAGGAGATTTATAGTTTCAGGTCTCATATTAAAGTCTCTAATCCATTTTGTATTGATTTTTGTGTGTGGTATAGTTTCTTTCTTTCTTTTTCTTCTTTTCCTTGCATGTGGCTATCCAGTTTTCCCAGCACTATTTACTGAAGAGACTTTCCTTTCTCCATTGTATGTTCTTGCTCCTTTGTTGTAAATTAATTTTCTGTATGTGCATTGGTTTATTTCTGTGTTTTCAGTTTTGTTCCATAGATTTAGGTATCTGTTTCTCTGCCAATACCATGCTATTTAGGTCACTATGGTTTTGTAATATAGTTTGTAATCAGGGAATGTGATAAAAAGACATTTTTACAAAGAAGACCTACAGACAGCCAACAGGCAAATGAAAAGATCCTCAACATCACTAATTATTAAGAAAATGCTAATCAAAACCACAATAACAAGTCAACTCACACCTGTTAAAATGGCTATTATCAAAAAGGCAAGAAATAACAGATATTGATGAAGACATAGAGAAAAGGAAACCTTCATACACTGCTGGTGGGAATGTAAATTGGTGCAGCCACTATGGAAGACAGTGTGGTGATTCCTCAAAAAATTAAGAATAGAACTACTATATATCCCAGCTATGCCACTTCTGGTATTTATTCAAAGAATATGAAAATACTAATCCAAAAAGATATGTACCCCTATGTTCAATTGCAGCATTATTTACAACAGTCAAGACATGGAAACAACCTAAGTGCCCATCAGGGGATGAATGGCTAAAGAAGATATGGCATATAGGTAGAGTGGAATAATACTCAGCCATAAAAAGAAATCTTGCCATTTGGGACAATGTGGGTAAACCTAGAGGGTATCATGCTAAGTGAAATGAGTCAGATGGAGGAAGATAAATATCATATGATTTCACTCATATGTGGAATAAAAAACAGTAATCAAAATAAATTATAAAAGCAAACCACAGAAAAACATAGCTACAGGGAACAGAACAGTGGTTACCAGAGGGGAAGGGGTAGCGGGGTTGGGGAAGGCAAAATAGGTAAAGAGGATCAATTATATTGTGACATATGGAAATAAAATTGTTAGTGGTGAGCACGCCAGCATTAGAAATATAACATTGCACACATGAGACTTATAATGTTATAAACCAGTTACCTCAATAAAAAATAAATCATAAAACATATATTTCTTTCTACCTAGAAGTCATTTTAAGATAACATAGTCCATAAAGGAGATTGCCTTTTAGATAGAAGCTTCAGAAACAGAGATTTTTGTAATTAGAAATATAGACATAATGCAACTAAATATATGCAAAATAGGGACAAAGGTACTGATTACTTTGATGTAGTAGGAGTAGGTTATTCTCTCTTGATGCAAATTTGATATATTTTGCACTGTTCCTGGCTCTTCCTTCTGCCTGGAATATTCTTTCTCTAGGTCTTTGGATGGCTAACTCTCATCCTTGTTTCAGGTATTTGTTCTAGTGTCACCTTCTCAGTATCATCTATCCCAATCATCCTATTCTATAGAGCAACCCATCCAATCCACCCTGTGCTACCGATCCCCTTCACTCTGCTCTGCCTTCTTGTTAAATATCCCATAGCATTTACAACCTTCTAACATCACTCAATATGCCAGCAAGTTTGGAAAACTCAGCAGTGGCCACAGAACTGGAAAAGGTCAGTCTTCATTCCAGTCCCAAAGAAAGGCAATGCCAAAGAATGCTCAAACTACCGCACAATTGCACTCATCTCACACGCTAGTAAAGTCATGCTCAAAATTCTCCAAGTCAGGCTTCAGCAATATGTGAACCGTGAACTCCCAGATGTTCAAGCAGGTTTTAGAAAAGGCAGAGGCACCAGAGATCAAATTGCCAACATCCGCTGGATCATGGAGAAAGCAAGAGAGTTCCAGAAAAACATCTATTTCTGCTTCATTGAATATACCAAAGCCTTTGACTGTGTGGATCACAATAAACTGTGGAAAATTCTGAAAGAGATGGGAATACCAGACCACCTGACCTGCCTCTTGAGAAGCCTGTATGCAGGTCAGGAAGCAACAGTCAGAACTGTACATGGAACAACAGACTGGTTCCAAATAGGAAAAGGAGTACGTCAAGGCTGTATATTGTCACCTTGCTTATTTAACTTATATGCAGAGTACATCATGAGGAACGCTGGGCTGGAAGAAGCACAAGCTGGAATCAAGATTGCTGGGAGAAATATCAATAACCTCAGATATGCAGATGACACCACCCTTATGGCAGAAAGTGAAGAGGAACTCAAAAGCCTCTTGATGAAAGTGAAAGAGGAGAGTGAAAAGGTTGGCTTGAAGCTCAACATTCAGAAAACAAAGATCATGGCATCTGGTCCCATCACTTCATGGGAAATAGATGGAAAAACAGTGGAAACAGTGTCAGACTTTATTTTTTTGGGCTCCAAAATCACTGCAGATGCTGATTGCAGCCATGAAATTAAAAGACGCTTACTCCTTGGAAGGAAAGTTATGACCAACCTTGATAGTATATTAAAAAGCAGAGACA
The DNA here is from genome assembly GCF_049115385.1 of Moschus berezovskii. Taxonomy (NCBI): domain Eukaryota; kingdom Metazoa; phylum Chordata; class Mammalia; order Artiodactyla; family Moschidae; genus Moschus; species Moschus berezovskii. Next base: position 125,036,860 of record NC_142488.1, on the reverse strand, counting down.
TCACTTTGCCAACAAAGGTCCGTCTAGTCAAGGCTATGGTTTTTCCCGTGGTCATGTATGGATGTGAGAGTTAGACTGTGGAGAAAGCTGATCGCCGCAGAATTGATGCTTTTGAACTGTGGTGTTGGAGAAGACTCTTGAGAGTCCCTTGGACTGCAAGGAGATCCAACCAGTCCATTCTAAAGGAGATCAGTCCTGGGTGTTCATTGGAAGGACTGATGCTAAAGCTGAAACTGCAATACTTTGGCCACCTCATGCGATGAGTTGACTCACTGGAAAAGACTCTGATGCTGGGAAAGGTTGGGGGCGGGAGGAGAAGGGGATGACAGAGAATGAGATGGCTGGATGGCATCTCCGACTCTGTGGACATGAGTTTGAGTGAACTCCGGGAGTTGGTGATGGACAGGGAGGCCTGGCGTGCTGTGATTCACGGGGTCGCGGAGAGTCAGACACGACTGAGCGACTGAACTGAACTGAACATCCTGGAGAAGGAAACGGTAACCCACTCCAGTATTCTTGCCTGGAGAATCCCATGGACGGAGAAGCCTGGTAGGCTACAATCCATGGGGTCGCATAGAGTCGGACACGACTGAGCGACAGAACGGAACGGAACGGAACATACTATATGGGTTTTCCTTGTGGCTCAGCTGGTAAAGAATCTGCCTGCAATTCGGCAGGCAGATTCTTTATATAAACATACAATATAATTTAGTCATGTGTATGCATGCTGTTTATAAACATGCTATATAATTTAGTCATGTGTATGCATGCTGTTTATTGTCTCTCCTTCCCTGCTGGAATACAAGCTCCTTGGGAGCAGAAATCTCTTGTCATTTTTTCTGGTGATGTATTCCCAGCATCTAAAGTAGGGCTTGACACACAACAGGCACTCAATAAATATTTGTTTAAAAAATTAATGTATCACACATTACATAGCTGGTTTCATGTACTTTTGACAGTTTTCTGAAGCTTCCATGCATCAGATCATTTTACCCATCACTTGGGAGATCAAGATGTTGAAATTCCACTTCTCTTGTCCTCAACAATCGTCTCCAATCTACATTTGTAACTTCAAGCTCTTCATTTGCAAACAGACATTCTGATTCTAGGTAGTGTGTTGAGGAACACATACAGATTAAATATCAAAGAAATCAAACTCTTTGTTCCAGTTTGGGAAAATACAGCCAAAGATGAATAAGACCAGAGGATTAGGAATGATAGCACAGTCACAGCTGTTTGAAGAAGGTAATTTGGAGTTTTCGTTCCCATCTTTGACTAAAGGTATATTGACCTTTGGGCTGGAAGGCTTCTACATAATGACTGACAAGTTAAATGAATATCCCATGCAATTCTCCTAGAAGTGTCCTCAAGGAAAGTGATTCTTATAAATCTCTTATTGCTGTGGTTAGCAGAATGAACCTTATTCTGAATAACATAAAATCTTCTTGTTAAAGAAAGTATAGAGGATATTTTCTGTTGTTTAATGGAATGAAAGAGCCACAAGGAAGAGGTGATTTGGACACTGAAATGTTAGAATTTGGGGAACGGTTCCACTGACTTGGAAGAACAACAACAGATTTTAACTTGGGAGGCAACTTAATGTAGTGGGAAAGACATGGGCCTTGGGGTCCGATGAGGCATTAAATTCTGGCTCTGCCACTTATTTTTTTTACTTTGAACACAGTTTGAGGAGGAAAAAGGAAGAGCATGCTCAGGTGCTCAGTCATGTCCGACTCTTTGTGAACCCATGGACTCCAGCCCTCCAGACTCATCTGTCCATGGAATTTTCTAGTCAAGAATACTGGAATGGATTGCCATTTCCTACTCCAAAGGATCCTCTTGATCCAGGGATTGAACTGTTGTCTCTTGCATCTCCTGCATTGGCAGGTGAATTTTTTACCACTGCGCCAGCTGTGAAAAGAAAGAGTGCCTCTTAATAACTTAGAACACAGTTTCACAGCTTATAACAATGGAGATGGCCTGAGATTATTTCTGGTTTATGATAGACAGAAAAAGAAAGAGGTCTGTACTAAGTGAGGGCAATGATCTATATCAAAGCAAGATATTTATAACAAATCTGATGGTTCTAGCAACGCTTCAGAGATCATAAACCAGCTCCATTACTGCCTGATAAAATCAGGTGATGATATCAGTGGGAAGGTGTAAAAGATCTTATATCTAAATGTAAACAAAGACTTCTAAAAGCCTCTGAGCCTTTAAAGGAGCCCTTGCCCACCATCTGAATGAATTGATTAGATGCTGTGTGAATTTTAAAATATTAAATTCTTTAACCAAAACTAATCTTACAAAAATGTTGGCAGTAAATGGTATATATCACTCTTGAATTTCTATTGCTTGGTTTTTATTTTCCATGCTTATAAGTAGCAGAAAATCATCTCTGCTTTCCTTTGACAAACACAGTGGGGTGATCACTCTTGACTGAAAATACTCAATGATAGAGCTTCATGAAAAAGCTGGTATTGAATTCCAGCCAAACTTCTATGACTCTATTCACAAAACTGTCAAATAAAAATCAAGGTATACTGTATGACAGAGGATTTGTGAGCTGCTTCTAAGTGAGAGAATATTTGAGAGACTAACTTGTATGTGGAAATGTTTGAGTTCTGGGAGTTGGTGATGGACAGGGAGACCTGGCGTGCTGTAGTCCATGGGGTCACAAAGAGTTGGACACGACTGAGAGACTGAATTCAACTTGTATGTGGAAATGTTTGAACTTAGGGACCATTTCCATGGTATGTGGCCACACAGAACAGATATTTTAAATCCAAAGTCAGTTTTCTATGGTAGGAGACAGTAAGGGTACATGGACAGTGCCAGGCTTTTGAGTCATTGAGGCCTGGGTCTGAACTGCAGCACCACCACTTAATAACTGAGTAAATCTGTACTTTAATTCCGTCACCTTTCAACACTGACATATTGGTACGTTCTTTCCAGGTTTATTCTGGGGGCTCAATGACTTGGTATTTTTAAAAGACCTGGCCTGTATAATAGGTGCTCCACAAATAACAGTTCATTTATTATTTCAACAAACATTTATCGAACACTTGCTCTGTATAGCAGTCATCATGCTAGGTGCTGGGACTACCAAAATAAATAGAATAGAGTGTTCACTCTTAGAAGGTGAAAGTGTTAGTCACTCAGTTGTGTCCAACTCTTTGTGACCCCATGAACTATAGCCCACCAGGCTCCTCTGTCCATGGAACTCCAGGCAAGAATACTGGAGTGTGTACCTATTCCTTTCTCCAGAGGATCTTCCCAACCCAGGGATTGAACCCAGGTCTCCTGCATTGCAGGCAGATTCTTTACCATCTGAGTCATCAAGGAAGCCCAAAGGAGGTCACAATTAAGACCTAAAAACTCAGAACCTACAAGATACTGTATGGAAAATCTGACACTATAAAGCTATGCATAGGCTATCATGAAGAAACAGAAGGAGGGGTTAAGGAAGGCTTTCTGAAGTAGGTGATGAACCTTAACAATTAATCGGGGGCTTTTTCAGGTGGAGGGGAGTAGAGGGGCATTCCACACAATAGGAGCAATCTGAGCAAAGGCCAGAGGTGAAAAAGGTGAGGAACATCATGTGTGCAAGACACTATGATCATTTGGGTCTTGAGTATGAGAGAAGCATAATATATGAGGGCAAGTTGCTGGAGGTGAGAATGGAGATGTGAGCAGGAAAAGTATTGCAAGTCCCTCCTCTTTTCCTCTTCCCCTCTTTTCCTTCTTGGAAAATCCAGAACATGTAGTTACTGTAGTTAGAGACAGAGGAGCAGGTTCCTATTCCTTTCTAGGCTATTTGTATGGTATATCTGGAAACAAAAGGGCCATTTTGAAACCATGTACCTTCACTGCCACTTGGTAACCAGAATGTATGGAAGAGAAAACAATTCTCTAAAGTTCTTGGGTAGGGCAAGAAGACTTAGTACAAAGTTGTGAAGTTAGACTGTCCTTGCAGTAGAGCTTAGGTAGTTAAGAGGGTGGGCTTTAAATAAAACAGAATGAAATAATGCCATTTGCAGCAACATGGATGGATACCTAAAGAGTATCATACTGAGTGAAGTCAGTCAGACAGAGAAAGACAAATACCATGTAAGATCACTTATATGTGAAAATTAAAATATACCACAAATGAACTTATCTAAGAAATAGAGAAGGCAATGGCAACCCACTCCAGTACTCTTGCCTGGAAAATCGCATGGGTAGAGGAGCCTGGTAGGCTGCAGTCCAGGGGTCGCGAAGAGTCGGACACAACTGAGCGACTTCACTTTCACTTTCATGCTTTGGAGAAGGAAATGGCAACCCACTCCAGTGTTCTTGCCTGGAGAATCCCAGGGACGGGGGAGCCTGGTGGGCCGCTGTCTGTGGGGTCGCGTAGAGTCGGACACGACTGAGGGACTGAACTGAACTGAACTGAAGAAATAGAAAGACTCACAGAAAACATATTTATGGTTACCAAAGAAGAAACGGGGTGAGGGAGGGATAAATTAAGAGTTTGGGATTAACAGATGCAAACTACTATATACAAAGTAGATAAACAAGGTCCTACTGTATAGCACAGGGAACAGAATTCAATGTCCTGTAATAAACCATAATGGAAAAGAATATGAAAAAGAATATAAATATATACAGGCTTCCCTGGTGTCTCAGATGGTAGAGAACCTGCCTGCAATACAGGAGACCTGGGTTCGATGCCTTGGGTTGGGAAGATGCCCTGGAGGAGGGCATGGCAACCCACTTCAGTATTCTTGCCTGGAGAATCCCCATGGACAGAGGAGCCTGGTGGGCCAGACCATAGGGTCACAAATATGCTATGCTTAGTCACTCAGTTGTGTCATCTCTCCATATATATATATATGGAGAGAGAGACTGAATCACTTTGCTGTACACCAGAAACTGACACATTTAAAACCAACTCTACTTCAATTTTTATTTTATGTATTTATTTTTTGGGTCTCATGGTGCAGCATGCAGGATCTCAGTTCCCTGACCAGGGATAGAAGCCACACCCCCTGCAGTGGAAGCCCAGATTCTTAACAACTGGACTGCCAAGGAAGTCCCTATAGTTCAATTTTTTAAAAAAAGTTTCAAGAGTTTGACCTCTAGATTCAGACAGACCTGGGTTTTGAATTCTACTTATTTACACTTATTATTTACTTATTTACACTTATACACTTATAATAAGTAAATATTTACTTATTTATAATACCACTTCATGGCAAATAGATGGGGAAAAGTGAAAACAGTGGCAGCTTTTATTTTCTTGGGCTCCAAAATCACTGCAGATGGTGACTGCATTCATGAAATTAAAAGATGCTTGCTCCTTGGAAGAAAAGCTATGTCAAACAGCATACTAAAAAAACAAAAAAAGACATAATTTTGCCGACAAAGGTCTGTTTAGTCAAGACTATGGTTTTTCCAGTAGTCATGTACGGATATGAGAGTTGGACCAGAAAGAAGGCTGAGCACTGAAGAATTGATGCTTTTGAACTGTAGTGCTGGAGAAGACTCTTGAGAGTCCCTTGGACAGTAAGAAGATCAATCCAGTCAATCCTAAAGGAAATCAACCCTGAATACTCACTGGAAGGAGTGATGTTGAAGCTGAAGCCAAAATAGTTTGACCACCTGATGCAAAGAGCCGACTCATTGGAAAAGACCCTGATGCTGGGAAAAATTGAGGGCAGGAGGAGAAGGGGATGACAGAGGATGAGATGGTTGGATGGCATCACCGACTCAATGGACATGAGTTTGAGAAAACTCCAGGAGATAGTGAAAGACAGGGAAGTCTGGAGTGCTGAAGTCCATAGTGTCGCAAACAATCAGACACGACTTAGCGACTGAAAAAAAAACAAATATTTACTTATTATAAGTAAATATTATATTATATGTAATATGTATTATAATATAATAAGTATTTGCTAAATAAGTGTTACCTTGAGTTACTTAACCCTCTGGGCCTTAGTTTCCCCAGCTGTAAAATGGGTTTAATGAAAGGACGCATGTAAAGCACTTCGCACACTGCCAGGCTATGCAAAGGCGCTACGCAAATGTGATATTGCTGTCGTCTGAGTACCGTCCACCAAAGGGATTCATTTACAATCCCTCTAAATTCAATTAAACTTAGAAAAGCATGTTAAAATTAATGAGCTGCAAAGTTGGCCCTATTTTCCCAAACTCTCCTTACCACTATTGCTTGGACTTCATTCCATTTCAGCCTGTCTTGACTATATCTTAGGAGGGCCCTCAAGCTCTGATATTGTCACACCTGTGGTCATAACAACTAGGAACATAGCAGACCACTTACCTATCAAATTGGAAAAGCTATTTTTCTTCCTTCTTTTTTAAGCAAATTCATTTTAAGGAAGGAACATCCAGGGAACTGTCAAAATTAGTTCATGCATTATTACTCTATAATTGTCTTCTTTCACAAACATAGTATGTGCATAAGATATTAAAATGTACAGATGTGACTAATCATCTAATTAGGAAGCAAATTGAAGGATTCATGTTTTTGTGTGAGCTTAATTTGAGTTTTAAATACAACTTCACATATGGTAACAAGAAAAAAATTAGACTCAAACCTATGAATTGTATTCATTTACAATCCCTTTAAATGCAATTAAACTTAGAAAAGCATGTTAAAATTAAACATTTTAGTTATGAACTTTTTTTAAAAAAAGAAAAGTATGTTAAAAATCTGTGGCTGATTATGGAGAACAGTGTGGAGATTCCTTAAAAAACTGCAAATAGAACTGCCATCAGTTCAGTTCAGTTCAGTTCAGTCGCTCAGTCGTGACTGACTCTGCAACCCCATGAATCACAGCACGCCAGGCCTCCCTGTCCATCACCAACTCCCGGAGTTCACTCAAACTCATGTCCATCGAGTCGGTGATGCCATCCAGCCATCTCATTCTATGTCGTCCCCTTCTCCTCCCGCCCCCAATCCTTCCCAGCATCAGAGTCTTTTCCAGTGAGTCAACTCTTCACATGAGGTGGCCAAAATATTGGAGTTTCAGCTTTAGCATCAGTCCTTCCAATGAACACCCAGGACTGATCTCCTTTAGAATGGACTGGTTGGATCTCCTTGCAGTCCAAGGGACTCTCAAGAGTCTTCTCCAGCACCACAGTTCAAAAGTATCAATTCTTCGGCGCTCATCTTTCTTCACAGTCCAACTCTCACATCCGTACATGACCACTGGAAAAACCATAGCCTTGACTAGACGGACCTTTGTTGGCAAAGTAATGTCTCTGCTTTTTAATATGCTATCTAGGTTGATCATAACTTTCCTTCCAAGGAGTTCAGTTCAGTTCAGTCGCTCAGTGGTGTCCGACTCTCCGCGACCCCATGAATCACAGCACGCCAGGCCTCCCTGTCCATCACCAACTCCCGGAGTACACTCAAACTCATGTCCACAGAGTCGGTGATGCCATCCAGCCATCTCATTCTCTGTTGTCCCCTTCTCCTCCCACCCCCAACCTTTCCCAGCATCAGAGTCTTTTCCAGTGAGTCTACACAATGGAGTATTACTCAGCCATTAAAAAGAATACATTTGAATCAGTTCTAATGAGGTGGATGAAACTGGTGCCTATCATACAGAGTGAAGTAAGTCAAAAAGAAAAACACCAATATAGTATACTAATGCATATATATGGAATTTAGAAGGATGGTAACAATAACCCTGTATACGAGACAGCAAAAGAGACAGATGTATAGAGCAGTCTTTTGGACCCTGTGGGAGAGGGCAAGGGTGGGATGATTTGGGAGAATGGCATTGAAACATGTATATTATCATATGTGAAACAGATCGCCACTGCAGGTTCAATGCATGAGACAGGGCTCTCAGGGCCAGTGCATTGGGATGACCCGGAGGGATAGGATGGGAAGGGAGGTGGGAAAGGGGTTCGGGGTGGGGAACTCATGTACACCCATGGCTGATTCATGTCAATGTATGGCAAAACCACTACAATATTGTAAAGTAATTAGCCTCAAATTAAAATAAATAAATTAAAAATTTTAAAAAGTTCTGTGGCTGATGCAACATGGATGAACCTTGAAGATATTATGCCAAGTGAAAGAAACCAGATGTAAGAGATCACATATTGTATGATTCCATTTATCTGAAATATTCACAGTAAGTAAATCTACAGGAACAGGAAGTAAATTAACGGTTGCCAGGGGCTGAGGAGAGAGAAGACAGGGAAGATACTGCTTAGTAGATATGGGGTTTATTTTTGGAGTGATAAAAATGTCCTAAAGTTAGGTAGTGGTGATGATTACAACAAGAACAACTGAACTGTACACTTTCAGTGGGTGAACTGTATTCTATGTACATAGAATTAACCATATTCCATACAGCTGTTAAAACATCCCACTGCTACATCCCATGTTCATAATTGACTCTCCTGGGATTCAGAATGTTTATTTTGCTCCTGAACAACTCCCTTCTCTACCACTGCTGCTTATCATGTATTGTAATAGAACTAATCAAGTCAATGGAAGCAGAAAGGCTAATCATTATTAAATAACATATTTGTAAGTTATAAAAGTAATCCCTTTGCCTGATGTTTAAAGGACTTACTATTGATCCTTAGCTAGTTTAGTTAATTTCCTACATATTCCTGAGTGCTAGCTCACTCCATGTGCCCTTCTGCTCAGTTGATAATTATGCATAGGTCTTTTGCCACAGCCTCCCAGTACTCTGCAATTGGCCATTAATGTCACTTTTCCTCCATTGAGCAGCTGAGGTATTTTAAATGGTTGCTAATCAAAACTCTAACCATTCTGTCAGTTCAGTTCAGTTCAGTCGCTCAGTCGTGTCCGACTCTTTGCAACCGCATGAATCTCAGCATGCCAGGCCTCCCTGTCCATCACCAACTCCCAGAGTTCACCCAAATTCAGTTCAGTTCAGTTCAGTCGCTCAGTCATGTCTGACTCTTTGCGACCCCATGAATCACAGCTCGCCAGACCTCCCTGTCCATCACCAACTCCCGGAGTTCACTCAAACTCATCTCCATCGAGTCGGTGATGCCATCCAGCCATCTCATTCTCTGTCATCCCCGTCTCCTCCCACCCCCAATCCCTCCCAGCATCAGAGTCTTTTCCAGTGAGTCAACTCATCGCATGAGGTGGCCAAAATATTGGAGTTTCAGCTTTAGCATCAGTCCTTCCAATGAACACCCAGGACTGATCTTTAGAATGGTCTGGTTGGATCTCCTTGCAGTACAAGGGACTCTCAAGAGTTTTCTCCAGCACCACAGTTCAAAAGCATCAATTCTTCGGCGATCAGCTTTCTTCACAGTCTAACTCTCACATCCATACATGACCACGGGAAAAACCATAGCCCTGACTAGATGGACCTTTGTTGGCAAAGTAATGTCTCTGCTTTTCAATATGCTATCTAGTTTGGTCATAACTTTCCTTCCAAGGAGTAGGCGTCTTTTAATTTCCTGGGTGCAATCAGCATCTGCAGTGATTTTGGAGCCCAAAAAATAAAGTCTGACACTGATTCCACTGTTTCCCCATCTATTTCCCATGAAGTGATGGGACCAGATGCCATGATCTTCGTTTTCTGAATGTTGAGCTTGAAGCCAAACTTTTCACTCACCCAAACCATTCCTTAAATGGGTATAAATAAAAGAGACAAACTTTAACGTTAAATGAGAAGCTGGGAGCCTAAATTATCTGTTCCAGGCAAGCACTCATCATTTCCAAGTTAAAATATAAGCAGAATTTTTCTCACAAAGCTAGATTTCTGAAAGGTATACTAGATCACAGTAGGAGTGAGAACATGAATTCCATAAAATGACATGAGAAAGGTTCCTTTGTGGCTCCTTCAAATGTCAAAGTAAACAAGGTCATGGTCACCAAAAACTTTCTTCTCCCTTTTTTTGAAAAGAATATATTTTGGTGTTAGGTAGGAGATGACTTAACAGTGCCTAAATAATTTCTTAGCTGATAGATTATAAAAAGTAACTTATTACAGGAAGGGGAAGAAGCAAAAACTAACATTTGAAAAACCAGGCAACCAGCCTAAAGATGACCCATGGGACTTCCCTGGTGGTCTAATGGGTTAAGATTTCTCCTTCCAGTGCAGGGGGTGCAGGTTCGCTCCCTGGTCAGGGAGCTAAGAGCCCACATGCCTCACGGCAAAAAAAACCACAACAAAACAGAAAATAGAAGCACTAGTGTAACAAATTCAATAAAGACTTTTAAAAAATAATAAAATTTTTTAAAAATAAGGATGACTCATTTTGACTCTTAGAGCTGTCTGATGTCCATGCCTTGTGTTCTGCATTAGATGATTAAAGAGTAAAATTCTAACCTTAATTAAGTCCTTTTATAGGAGGGGAAGTAGATTATAAATTACTCCATACATTAGCCTGAAAGGAATTGCTGCCTAAAACCTTGTCATCTCCAGGGAGAATCCAATGAGTTGAGTTTAAGGGTTTTTCACAGACACTGAATTTGAACATAAAGGTCTAGTTTTTGGAAGAGAAGAGAGCAGCCCCTTCTCATGCCCTGTGAGTCAGGACTTGTCACCCTGCCTCTGCTCTGCTACATTCAAGTGCTAACCCAGCCAGTGTCCCAGGGCTGAGATCAAGCAATTTGTAACTCATACCTGACAGAATCATCAGAATCTAGGTAGAAAGTCACATAGGCCCAAATAATTTGAGGACCTCTATGCCTTCCAGGGACTTTCAAAATCAGATCTTTTAAAAGATGCTTTGAACAAGGAGATAAGAGAAGGGTAAAGCAAGGGATCTTCATAAGCAAGTAATTCTCTGGTGGGTGGTAGACCAAGGGCCTTATTTCAAGAACCCAGAGGATCAACAGGGGACAACTAGAGAGATGGCTTCTATCTGCCTTTTGTGATTGGGACTGTCTTTCCTGCTGGACTGAGCTCCTTAACAAAATCTATTCCTCTTTGGTTGATCATTGACTTCCTCAGTATGAAGCACATGGTATGTGCTCTTGGGGGTCTGCTGACCCTTAACAAGTGTGCAGAAAAGTAGCTTGAGAAGGGCTGGGAGACAGTGTACCTGAACTGGGAGCGCACTTGAGTAGGGGGGAGTTGGGGAGGGATTCCAACAATGGTACTAAAGGTTGTCCCCAGCCCTGACTGAACACCTAAAATCACCAGTTCAGTTCAGTTCAGTCGCTCAGTCGTGTCTGACTCTTTGCGACCCCATGAATCACAGCACGCCAGGCCTCCCTGTCCATCACCAACTCCAGGAGTTCACCTAAACTCTCATCCATCAAGTTGATGATGCCATCCAGCCATCTCATTATCTGTCGTCCCCTTCTCCTCCTGCCTCCAATCCTTCCCAGCACCAGAGTCTTTTCCAGTGAGTCAACTCGTCGCATGAGGTGGCCAAAGTATTGCAGTTTCAGCTTTAGCATCAGTCCTTCCAATGAACACCCAGGACTGATCTCCTTTAGAATGGACTGGTTGGATCTCCTTCCAGTCCAAGGGACTCTCAAGAGTTTTCTCCAGCACCACAGTTCAAAAGCATCAATTCTTCGGCGATCAGCTTTCTTCACAGTCCAACTCTCACATCCATACATGACCACTGGAAAAACCATAGCCTTGACTAGACAGAACTTTGTTGGCAAAGTAATGTCTCTGCTTTTTAATATGCTGTCTAGGTTGGTCATAACTTTCCTTCCAAGGAGTAAGCGTCATTTAATTTCATGGCTGCAATCAGCATCTGCAGTGATTTTGGAGCCCCCCAAAATAAAGTCTGACACTGTTTCCACTGTTTTCCCATCTATTTCCCATGAAGTGATGAGACCAGATGCCATGATCTTTGTTTTCTGAATGTTGAGCTTCAAGCCAACCTTTTCACTCTCCTCTTTCACTTTCATCAAGAGGCTTTTTAGTTCCTCTTCACTTTCTGCCATAAGGGTGGTGTCATCTGCATATCTGAGGTGATTGATATTTCTCCCAGCAATCTTATTCCAGCTTGTGCTTCTTCCAGCCCAGCGTTCCTCATGATGTACTCTGCATATAAGGTAAATAAGCAAGGTGACAATATACAACCTTGACGTACTCCTTTTCCTATTTCGAACCAGTCTGTTCTATGCCCAGTTCTAACTGTTGCTTCCTGACCTGCATACAGGTTTCTCAAGAGGCAGATCAGATGGTCTGGTATTCCCATCTCTTTCAGAATGTTCCACAGTTTATTGTGATCCACACAGTCAAAGGCTTTGGCATAGTCAATGAAGCAGAAATAGATGTTTTTGGGGAATTCTCTTGCTTTTTCCATGATCCAGTGGATGCTGGCAATTTGATCTCTGGTTCCTCTTCCTTTTCTAAAACCTGCTTGAACATCTGGAAGTTCATGGTTCATATATTGCTGAAGCCTGGCTTTGAGAATTTTGAGCATGACTTTACTAGCGTGTGAGATGAGTGCAATTGTGCGGTAGTTTGAGCACTCTTTGGCATTGCCTTTCTTTGCAATTGGAATGAAAACTGACCTTTTCCAGTCCTGTGGCACTGCTGAGTTTTCCAAATTTGCTGGCATATTGAGTGCAGCACTTTCACAGCATTATCTTTCAGGATTTGAAAGAGCTCAACTGGAATTCCATCACCTCCACTAGCTTTGTTCGTGGTGATGCTTCCTAAGGCCCACTTGACTTCACATTCCAGGATGTCTGGCTCTAGGTCAGTGATCACACCATCATGATTATCTGGGTCGTGAAGATCTTTTTTGTACAGTTCTTCTGTGTATTCTTGCCACCTCTTCTTAATCTTCTGCTTCTGTTAGGTCTATACCATTTCTGTCCTTTATCAAGCCCATCTTTGCATGAAATGTTCCCTTAGTATCTCTAATTTTCTTGAAGAGATCTCTGCTGCTGCTGCTAAGTCACTTCAGTCGTGTCCGACTCTATGCAACCCCATAGACGGCAGCCTACCAGGCTCCCCCGTCCCTGGGATTCTCCAGGCAAGAACACTGGAGTGGGTTGCCATTTCCTAGTCTTTCCTATTCTGTTGTTTTCCTCTATTTCTTTGCACTGATTGCTGAGGAAGGCTTTCTTATCTCTCCTTGATGTTCTTTGGAACTCTGAATTCAGATGCTTATATCTTTCCTTTTCTCCTTTGCTTTTCACTTCTTTTCTTTTCACAGCTATTTGTAAGGCCTCCTCAGACAGCCATTTTGCTTTTGCATTTCTTTTCCATGGGGATGGTCTTGATCCCGGTCTCCTGTACAATGTCACGAACCTCCGTCCATAGTTCATCAGGCACTGTATCTATCAGATCTAGTCCCTTAAATCTATTTCTCACTTCCACTGTATAATCATAAGGGATTTGATTTAGGTCATATCTGAATGGTTTAGTGGTTTTCCCTACTTTCTTCAATTCAAGTCACTAGAGGAGCTTTTAAAAAATGCAGATACTAGGGCCTTAGCCCTAGAAAATCTCATTTAATCAGTCCAGGATGGGTGGGTCATGGGTGTTTTATCTACTAGTTCTCCAGGTGATTCTTGTGTATGGCCAGAGTGGAGAACCACTTCCTGACAGCAATATTTTAAGAATTCAATTCAGTGGTGATTGTGGGTCACATACATTAGTCTGTCAGAGAATCATCCTTTTGTTTACTGTATAGCATTCTTGGTCCCACCCCAAGAGATCTTGAATCAGTGGGTTTGGCAAGATGCTTGGGCCAAGAATTTACATTTGTAGTAAGCACAGAATTCTGATGCAGTGGGTCCAAAGACCACACCTTCAGAAGTACCCTTTGTCCCCCAAAGGCATCTGGGTTAACTTCAAGAGAAAACAACAAGTAAATGGCATGGGGTTAGTTCTTAAAATGAAGTGAAACTATTTCTGTCCTCCAGCCATCAAACACAGCAGGAGTGTTCATTCCTCTGGTGTGTGGTTCCAAGGTGCCAAATTTTCACCAGCCTGAGCCTTGCTTAACTCCAGACCAATTTGAAATGCAGACTGAAAACAACCACTGTTCTTCTGTGATGCCATTGGTCCAGTTAAAACAATTGTCTCACACATTTTTGATCCAATGGGCATTGCAATCAACACAATTGCTTCCTTTTAACCCAGCAGCTTTGCAAAGAAATGCAAGAGTATATAGTATTCTCATTTGGAAAGGCGGAGAGATTGGGGCAGAAACTGACCCTAAGGCAGGGAGATATTAGATTGGGAAAAATCAAAACCCTGATTTGATTTGTGTCAAAAGCACTTTCACATCTCTGACCTAGTTTTTCCTTACTAATTCCCTTACAAAGCCAGACAGGGGCAGGTGTCATTCTCAGATCTGACCTTTTCTATGGGAAAAGCAAACAAGCAGCAATGGATGGGATCTGAAGGCCCCACTGCATTATACCTTCATCCACATTCATAGCTTGAGCTCCAGGTTGAGCAGCCATTCTTTTGGGCTAAGTTTTCTCCTCTCCATGGGTTTCTTTCTTTTCTTTTTCATGTTCAGACACTCTAGTAACGTGTTACATGACTGGATATTTTTAGAAAGTGGCCTCTTCTTTGCTAGGGGAGAGAACAGGCAGGGAGAGAGCATTAGGGACCAAATAAAAATGGAGCATTACCTAAAGGGGCAAGAGCCAGCTCCAAAAGAAGTGACAATGGAAGAAGAATGTTCCAGGTCAGCTTCACTCTTTTCCCATGCTACCTGGAGCAAGCCTTGGTCCCCAAGTGCAGGTGAGATGGTTCAGAGACTTCATCATGTTTCTTAGGACTGTATTCAGGGACACATTACTTATTAATAGCAAAGATATAAAAATTTGAGGCAATAAATTGCATTAAAAGTAAGATGCTATCAACCTACCATCTGCCCATTTAAAAATGTTGCCCTTTGGGGAATCTAAATCAGTTTGAGTTGTCCTGAATTATACTCTAAACACATAAAAGAGGTGCTCTTATTTTCATCTTTGGAAAATGAAAGCTATTCTTTTTAACTTCTCCCAACCCTTTGGTAATTTGAAGATTCATTTTTGCTTTCTAGATTTCCTTCTTCTTATCACTGAGGCTTGTATATCCTTTAAAAGACAGAGAGAGAGGATGGTCAGGGTCTGATCTTAGTTCCCTGACAAGGGATTGAACCCTTGCCCCCTACAACTTAAGCAATCCACACTTCCATTGCACTAAGATCCCACATGCTGAGTGGCATGGCCAAAATATAAATAAATAAAAATAAATTTATATAAGTATCTTTATAAAAATTTAATATGCTTACAAATTACCTGGAGATATCATACAAAGGCAGATCCAGATTCAGTAGGTCTGGGATGGAGCCTGATGTTCCGCCTTTCCAACAAGCTCCCAGGTGGTGTTTATGCTGCTGGTCTATGGACCATTCTATGCTATGAAGTGTATAGAAGACCACACCAACTCCAAAATTCTATGATCCTTATGTGTAATTACCACTCTCTTCTCACCCCTGTCTCTCCCCACTGTGGGTCAGGATTGGCCGTAGATATCAGCCTTCAGTGACTCTGCTGGTTTGGGCAGGTGGGTAAAATGGGGAACTAGGAAGATCATTGGGCTTCCCTGGTGGCTCAGTGGTAAAGAATCTCCCTGCAATACAGGAGCCAAAGGAGACGTGGATTCAATCCCTAGGTAGGGAAGATCTCCTGGAGAAGGACATGGCAATCCACTCCAGTATTCTTGCCTGGAGAATCCCATGGACAGAGGAGCATGGTGGGCCATAGTCCATGGGGTCACAAAGAGTCAGACACAACTGAAGAGACAGTACGCATGCACTCAGGAAGACCACTGCCACATCTGGCCCCATATGCCAAGTCCAGTTGCTTGTGTGCTGTATATCAAATGTGTGTCAGTAGTCCTGACTCTCAGTTCTATGATCCTACCAGCTCTTGGCTTTGGGAGCACTCCTTGCCACCTCAAATTACAGGGCAGTGGGTCAGTGACATCTTTCCTAGGATTCCATGGAATCGTTGAGTGGGGTATTCCATTTTCATCAGAGAGACAGGCCTTTAAAGGCAGAAAAAGAAGCACTATTGGGAGGAAAGGGTATAAATCCACGTGGGAAAATTTCCCAAGACTTTTGGCACTAAAGTATCAATCTTTATGATTTCATGAATAACTGTTTTCAGTCTTAGATAGTAACCTGTCCTTGTTCAACACTATATGCCCAGGGCCTACCCCAGCCCATAACACAGAGAAGATTTTCAGTAGATAGTTTGTTTGATGTATGTTTAAATAAATGAGTGAATGAATGAAGCAACCAGAGCCATAGTTTGCTTAAAGAAAACTTCTTTGGGGAATTTGGCAGAAGGAGCAACAGAATCACCTGGAGACAGAGAGCAAGGAAGCAAGCACACATTAGATCATGATTGTCTGAAGTGTCCATGCCCTTGTACTCCCCTTTGTTGTTCTGCAATATACAACAGGATGCACCTGCCCAGACTTGGGAACTCTAGCTGGGTAGATAGGAAAGCTGATGCAAAGCCCCTGCTAATTAAAAAGCATTTTCAACTGGAATGGTCTTCTGGCAAACACAAAGTACCCAACCTCCTGATGGGTTTAATGCCTACATGTGTTGAGAATACACAATGAAACAGTCTCAGGATTATCTCCTAATCCTGAACCCAGAAAAGGAAACAAGATATCCAAAGTCACCCATGGGCCTGTTATTTATTATGTAAAAACTAAATTCATGAACCACCAGATGGGAAAGGAAATCAAGTTTTGCTTATCTATGAGTTTATTCATGAATATAACATTTAAGCATTTCTGCCCCTAATTTTCTCTGGTTTTCTGACTCCTTCTTCTGACTCATCTCTGAATATCTAGTCAAGAAATAGTACCAATGCCCATGCTAGAACTTTCAGAATGATGACTCAAACAATGCACACCATGTTTTCAAAAATCTAGGGAAATTTTCATTTGGAAGAGGACACTAATGAAACCAATGGGATGGATCAAAGATAAGATGAGTGAGGACAAAGTGGAGATGGGGAGAGGACTCTCCCAGATCTTAAATGACATCATGTAGGTAGGCTACCTTTTCTGTCTTGTCTGTTAATTAAGACTTCTCTTGTCCCACTAAGCAGATTTGCCACAAGGAAATAAAAACAACTTTTTGTTATGGCTAACCCAAATCCATTCATTCTACTGTTGCATTTTCAAATTAGCCTAGGTAGAGATCTCCTATTGAACTATTGTGACAGACAAGAGTTGGCATCCACTCAAAAAAGAATTCCTTTGTGGCCTGCTGGCTGCACCAAATGACCTGGACAGACTGAGGTCCAGAATGACCAGAGAAGTAGGCAAGTGTTCTGTGAGCTTTCAGTGGAGACATCATAGTGCTCCCCTGTGACCAAAGCCTGAAGAGCTGCCACCAAGGAGGAGACTCAGAACAGAGGTGCTTCCAGCTGGAACTTCACCATAATGAGAGTGGAGTGGCTTTGTTTTCCAGGGTAGAGGGGAAAGGGGAGGATATTTAGAAGAGAATTAGAGGTAAATTGCAATTCTGCTTCCAGCATGACTAATTTTCACTTTGAAAATTAGCAACTCTTTAGTAAAACTCTTGATAGAACTCCATTAGGATTTATGTGTGACAAAGAGTAGCAACTAATGGCACTTAATAATGAGTAAGAGGTTTGCTCCGAATATGACTTATTTAATGAAAAATAATGGCTGTCTCACTGCAGCAAGAAGAGTGATGCTAAGTGGCCTCTTCACATGTACGTTCCTTTTAGTGCTGGCTTTTGACGGGGCACACATACTTGAGAGACACTAAACAAAAAGGACTCAGGCCCACCTGGTAACAACCACTATACAATGCACCCAGAAATTGCTTTCAGCCCATTTTCCTCGTGCTCCATGGTGCTTCCAATCCACTCTCAACCTCTTTGTGGTTCTAAAGGTGGAGACTATTGATCTAATGGAAACAAACCAGAAAGTAAGAAAGTCTAATTATTTTCCCTCTCTGAATTAAATCTCCACTAAGTGGCACATGAGAACATCTGTATCTTCATCTAGAAAATGAGGCTTGCGCTCAAGGGCCTTAAAGGCCTGTCCTTGTGAATCTGGTTTTCAGTGTTCCTCAGCTTCTGTTGCACTTCTAAATGGCAAGATGGGATTATTGAAGCATACACTTGAAACAAGAAATTGATTGGTTGATTGAAGCAAAAAACAAACAAAAAAAATGCTTCGCAGGCTGGCTGACTTCTGCATGTATTCGGCAGGCCAGAGGGTAGCACCCTAGCCCACTTTCTGCTCCAAAAGTATTAGAGAGCTGTCATAGCAAACACCCTCTTCCAACAACACAAGAGAAGACTCTACACATGGACATCACCAGATGGTCGACACCGAAATCAGATTGATTATATTCTTTGCAGCCAAAGATGGAGAAGTTCTATACAGTCAGTCAGGAAAAACAAGACTGGAGCTGACTGTGGCTCAGATCATGAACCCCTTATTACCAAATTCAGACTTAAATTGAAGAAAGTGAAGAAAACCACTAGACCATTCAGGTATGACCTAAATCAAATCCCTTATGATAATACAGTGGAAGTGAGAAATAGATTTAAGGGACTAGATCTGATAGACAGAGTGCCTGATCAACTATGGATGGAGGTTCGTGACATTGTACAGGAGACAGGAATCAAGACCATCCCCAAGAAAAAGAAATGTATAAAAGCAAAATGGCTGTCTGAGGAGGCCTTACAAATAGCTGTGAAAAGAAGGGAAGTGAAAAGCAAAGGAGAAAAGGAAAGATATAAGCATCTGAATGCAGAGTTTCAAAGAATAGCAAGGAGAGATTTAAAAAGCCTGCCTTGGCAATCATTTCAAAGAAACAGAGGAAAACAACAGAATGGGAAAGACTAGAGATCTCTTCAAGAAAATTAGAGATACCAAGGGAACATTTCATGCAAAGATGGGCTTGATAAAGGACAGAAATAGTATGGACCTAACAGAAGCAGAAGATATTAAGAAGAGGTGGCAAGAATACAAAGAAGAACTGTACAAAAAACATCTTCACTACCCAGATAATCACGATGGTGTGATCACTCACCTAGAGCCAGACATCTTGGAATGTGAAGTCAAGTGGGCCTTAGAAAGTATCACTATGAACAAAGCTAGTGGAGGTGATAGAATTCCAGTTGAGCTATTTCAAATCCTGAAAGATGATGCTGTGAAAGTGCTGCACTCAATATGCCAGCAAACTTGGAAAACTCAGCAGTGGCCACAGGACTGGAAAAGGTCAGCGTTCATTCCAATTGCAAAGAAAGGCAATGCCAAAGAATGCTCAAACTACTGCACAATTGCACTGATCTCACAAGCTAGTAAAGTGATGCTTAAAATTTTCCAAGCCAGGCTTCAACAATATGTGAACCGTGAACTTCCAGAATTCAAGCTGGTTTTAGAAAAGGCAGAGGAACCAGAGATCAAATTGCCAACATCCACTGGATCATTGAAAAAGCAAGAGAGTTCCAGAAAAACATCCATTTCTGCTTTATTGACTATGCCAAAGCCTTTGACTGTGTGGAACATTCTGAAAGAGATGGGAATACCAGACCACCTGACCTGCCTCTTGAAAAACCTGTATGCAGGTCAGGAAGCAACAGTTAGAACTGGACATGGAACAACAGACTCTTCCAAATAGGAAAAGGAGTACGTCAAGGCTGTATATCGTTACCCTGCTTATTTAACTTATATGCAGAGTACATCATGAGAAACGCTGAACTGGAAGAAGCACAAGCTGGCATCAAGATTGCTGGGAGAAATATCAATAACCTCAGATATGCAGATGACACCACCCTTAAGGCAGAAAGTGAGGAGGAACTAAAAAGCCTCTTGATGAAAGTGAAAGAGGAGAGTGAAAAAATCGGCTCAACATTCAGAAAACTAAGATCATGGCATCTGGTCCCATCACTTCATGGGAAATAGATGGGGAAACAGTGGAAACAGTGGCTGACTTTATTTTTGGGGGCTCCAAAATAACTGTAGATGGTGACTGCAGCCATGAAATTAAAAGACGCTTACTTCTTGGAAGGAAAGTTATGACCAACCTAGACAGCATATTGAAAAGCAGAGACATTACTTTGTCAACCAAGATCTGTCTAGTCAAGGCTATGGTTTTTCCCATGGTCATGTATGGATGTGAGAGTTGGACTGTGAAGAAAGCTAATCGCCAAAAAATTGATGCTTTTGAACTGTGGTGTTAGAGAAGACTGTTGAGAGTCCCTTGGACTGCAAGGAGATCCAACCAGTCCATTCTAAAGATCAGTCCTGGGTGTTCATTGGTAGGACTGATGTTGAAGCTGAAGCTCCAATACTTTGGCCACAATGTGAAGAGCTGACTCATTTGAAAAGACCCTGATGCTGGGAGGGATTGGGGGCGGGAGGAGAAGGGTTCGACAGAGGATGAGATATTGGATGGCATCACCGACTCGATGGACATGAGTTTGAGTGAACTCCGGGAGTTGGTGATGGACAGGGAGGCCTGGCATGCTGTGGTTCATGGGGTCACAAAGAGTCGGACACGACTGAGCGACTGAACTGAACCTCTTTGTTGTCTTATCAGATTGTTTATGTCTTCATAACATGACTTTCCCCATCTTGGTGGTACGAGGAGTCTCCTTGTTCAGATTCTTCAGTTAATTTGTGCTGTCAGCAAGATGGAAGAGAATAAGTCCTTCCTAGAATTGCATCTTCTCTTCCCTACCCAGGAACAATGAACAAGACTAGGGTTTATTGAATGGATACCATGTGTCATGTGATATACTAACTACTTTATGGTGGTGGCAGTGTAGTGGCCAAGTTGTGTCTGACTCCTGTGACTCTTGGACTGTAGCCTGCCAGGCTCCTCTGTCCATGGGATTCTCCAGGCAAGAATGTTGGAGTCGGTTGCCATTTCCTTCTTCAACTGCTTTCTACCTATTACCTAATTTAACACTAATACTTTCATTAGAGGGTAGATATGATTGACCCTCTAACTTAAGAGATGCGAAAATAGGCCGAGAAGTTAGAAACAGGAGAAAACCAATACACCTTGTATGTGGTCAACCCAGGACTTAAACCCAGGTTGTCTCCCCTCCAAAATCCATGCTCTTTGTATGACATTCTATTGCTTATCATATGGTGAACCAGCTCATAAGGCTGGCCCAGTACTTGGAAACTACTCTGCCATGATTCAAAGACAAATAAACTTTAAAATGATTTCTAAAATGAAGTAGACACGTCTTTTTTTGAAAGTCATTATCTGGTCTTGGGAATGAATTTAGGCACATCATTTTTCTTTCTGAGGTAGGTATTCATGCTCTCCTACATCTCAGCTCAACATTATGATCCTTTCTCTTTTCCTTCCAGCAAATGGTTGTTGTGACATTATTATCCTTGTTAGCTTTGCTTTGTTATGATACTGCTGCTGCTGCTGCTAAGTCACTTCAGTCGTGTCCGACTCTGTGCAACACCATAGACGGCAGCCCACCAGGCTCCCCCGTCCCTGGGATTCTCCAGGCAAGAACACTGGAGTGGGTTGCCATTTCCTTCTCGAATGCATGAAAGTGAAAAGTGAAAGTGAAGTCACTCAGTCGAGTCCGACTCTTCGCCACCCCATAGACTGTAGCCTACCAGGCTCCTCCGTCCGTGGGTTTTCCCAGGCAAGAGTACTGGAGTGGGGTGCCATTGCCTTCTCCTGTTATGATACTAAGTTTATACAAATAATACTATTAATAAAATTGAAAAATAAAAAAATAAATAAATAAACAGGTAATCCATGCAAGAGAAACTACAGAAAGCAAACACATTGAGAGCGAATGTAATAAATAAGGGAATACAGATGAAAACAAAAACTAAAATGAGGTTTGCCTTGTCCGTTTGGAAAACTCCAACACATTCTGCAGGAATCCACTTTCAGGGTAAGTCTGCCTATGTTCCAGAAAAACAAAGGTAAACATTAATCTCCCCTCTCATTTGCATTCCTGTGGAAATACAGACGGGCCTCTGTTATACCACACTCTCTTATCTGTCCCACTAGATTGTGAATTCCTTCTAGGCGGTGCCCAAACTTTATTCACCTCAGTGTCCCTCAGTTCAGATCAGTTCACTCGCTCAGTCATGTCTGACTCTTTGTAACCCCATGGACTGCAGCACGCCAGGCTTTCCTGTCCGTTACCAACTCCCAGAGCTTACTCAAACTCATGTCCATAGAGGCAGTGATGCCATCCAACCATCTCGTCCTCTGTCGTCCCCTTCTCCTCCTGCCTTCAATCTTTCTTACCATCAGGGTCTTTTCCAATGACTCAGTTCTTCTCATCAGGTGGCCAAAGTATTGGAGTTTCAGCTTCAACATCAGTCGTTCCAATGAACATTCAGGACTGATTTCCCTTAGGATGGACTGGTGGGATCTCCTTGCAGTCCAGGGGACTCTCAAGAGTCTTCTCCAATACCACAGTTCAAAAGTATCAATTCTTTGGCGCTCAGCTTTCTTTTTGGTTCAATTCTCACATCCATCCATGACAACTAGAAAAACCATAGCTTTGACTAGACGGACCTTTGTTGGCAAAGTAATGTCTCTGCTTTTTAATATGCTGTCTAGGTTGGTCATAGCTTTTCTTCCAAGGAGCAAGCGTCTTTTAATTTCATGGCTGCCATCACCATCTGCAGTGATTTTGGAGCCAAACAAAATAAAGTCAGCCACTGTTTCCATTGTTTCTCCACCTATTTGCCACAAAGTGATGGGACTGGATGCCATGATCTTAGTTTTCTGAATGTTGAGTTTTAAGCCAACTTTTTCACTCTCCTCTTTCACTTTCATCCTGAGGCTTTTTAGTTCCTCGTCACTTTCTGCCATAAGGGTGGTGTCATCTGCATATCTGAGGTTATTGATATTTCTCCCAGCAATCTTGATTCCAGCTTGTGCTTCTTCCATCCAAGCATTCCTCATGATGTACTCTGCATATAAGTTAAATAAGCAGGGTGACGATATACAGCCTTGACGTACTCCTTTCCCGATTTGGAACCAGTCTATTGTTCCATGTCTGGTTCTAACTGTTGCTTCTTGACCTGCATACAGATTCCCTAGTACCTGGCACAATGCCCACCTCAGTATGAGTTCAACAGACATGCTGAATACATGCACCACTTATACACATTATTCAACTAACAAAGAAAAAGAAAAATAATTTTTAGATTTCTCTTTTCTGTCATTTCTGCCAGCATACCATACATCACCTCGTGGTGCCAGGATATACTGGTACAATATTTTTAGGGCCCAATCTCTATCAAAGGCCATAAAATGTTACCAGTCTCAAACCTAGTAAATTCAAGTCTAGAAAATCCTAAACAACAAGTCAAAAGAAGTAAATGAATACATGCACAAACACATACAAAAGTATAATGGGAAGAACGCTGAAATATGTTAAAAGTTCAACAGTAGGAAAAGCAAATTTATCAGCTTGGTGGAATAGTAGACTGCCATTGATAATGATGGACAAGAAATTATTTAGCAACAGAAAGGAGTATTTATGAAACACTAAAAGGTTTCAAAAGGAGAATGCAGCATTGTACATTCAGGGCTTCCTAGGTAGTGCTAGTGGTAAAGAATTTGTCTGCTAAAGCAGGAGGTGCAAAAAGCCATGGGTTTGATTCTTGGGTCAAGAAGATCCCCTGGAGTAGGAAATGGCAACCCACTTCATTATTCCTCCCCAGAAGAGTCCACTGACAGAGGAGCCTGGAAGGCTACAGTCCATGGAGTTGCAAAGAGTCGGACATGACTGAACACACACACACAGACACAGACACACACACACACACACACAAATTTTGGAAGGGAATGAGGGGAGATGAAAATAGTTAAATTTAGTTTGTAGAGGTTGAAAACATTTTCTTTTAAATACCCTTTAATATGATTATAGCATTATTTTAACACTTTTTTTAAAAAAACTAAGTTATAAGTGGACCTTATCTTAAAAATTGGTGGCTCAGATGGTAAAGAATCTGCCTGCAATGCGGGAGACCTGGCTTTGATCCCTGGGTGGGGAAGATCCCCTGGAGGAGGGCATGGCAACCCAATCCAGTATTCTTGACTAGAGAATCTCCGTGGACAGAAGAGCCTGGTGGGCTACAGTCCATGGGGTCGCAAAGAGAACGACTAAGCACAAATAGCACATCTTAAAACCAGATTATGATCCTAGGATTCATTTTTAAGTCGTATGTTTGGTACACCAAAATATTATACATGGTGGTGGTGGGAAAGCTCAAATATTTTTAAAACATTCTCCTGAAGATAACCAAAATATAATTCAAAGACTCTGAGTTTTCTACTTAAAAGCAGTATAAAACTACATTGTTGGAATAAAACCGAAAAAATAGATTTTTTAACTTCTCTTGAATGGTGGTGGTAATTAAGGAAAAGCAGGTTTAATTAGAGGAAGATGAGAAAGGTAGGCAGGTACTTTTGTTGACATTTTGAAGGGGTCTTTGACAGTTTCAAGGACTTTTCCAGTGTAGGGCACTGGTTCTTTGTATAATTTTATATAATAATTTATGAATTTCTTCTTGATTCAAGTACATCACTATCATTACTCTTATGCATTTTACACCTGATTAGAGTCATTATTTATTTTCTTTTTGACACTCAAATGAAATAAATATAGAAAGAGACAAGGATAAATAGAAAACCAAAACTTTCCTGAGGTAAACTCTGAGTTGAGAAATAAAGAAATAACTAAAAGATGGTTAAAGCCCAAAATTTACAAAAGAGACTGAAATGAAATTATATAGAAAGAGGCAAGACCAAGCTTATTTCCTGTGCTTTCACAGAATAAGTGTCTTGACTGATGCTCCTGCCTTAAACAAACAGGCAAGCACACACACACACACACACAAAACTAAAAATTTTGAATGAAATATCCCAGACATTTTAAAGCATTGAGGAGCTGGAGAAAAGGTTAGTAGTTACTGAGCCAAAGCATAAGTGAAGGCTGGTAGCTGAGCATAAATACTTCTGAAATAAAGGCGTTTACTAAACCTGGAGCATCTCAATTTAAATTGTCACAGCCTCCTGAGGTGTGGGTGACAAAAGGTTAAGTCCAGAGCCACTCAGTATTATATCTGATACTGATATAAAATAGACCTGGAACATAGATCTACTGTATAACAAGGGAATTATATCCATTATCTTGTAATAACCTATAATGGAGCATAATCTACAAAAACACTGAATCACTATGTTGAACACCTGAAAATAACGCAATGTTGTAAATCAGCTACATTGCAATTAAAAAAAACCTGATTATATAATTATCATGCCTTGTGGGGTCAAAGCAACCGAACTGAAATATATACAGCAAATATCTTTCTATCAGGAGAAGGATAAATGTAGGTAGTGTTATGAGGTCTAATAATTGTCCAGGAGAGTAAGGATATGAGCAAAATATTTTTGGTAAGTTAAGTATGCACTTTACCATTTCAAACACAACCATTAACAGCATAAAACAGAGTCTATAACGTCCAAATTAGTAGAAGAGAAAGTGGAATGACAAAATATACTAAATCCATCTAAAATAATGGAGAAAGAAATAGATAACAAGGGTACAAAAGAAATGGAAGAGCCGAGGCAATTAGAAAGCACAAAAATAATGTGGTAGATATAAACCCAAAGACATAATTAATTAAATCAAATGTAAGTGGACTAAAAGCTCTAGGTAATAAGAAAGACGTTCAGGCTGAATTAATAAAAAGATCAACTAAATGTTGTTTACAAGAGACCCAGTGGAACACTGAAGATATAGAAAGGTTGGAAGCAAAACATGGAATGAAGGTAGGCCATGAACATGCTAAAAAAGGAATATAGTGTAGCAAGGGATATCTGTTTAAAATAGACTTTGAGGCACAAAGTATGATTATTTCTAAAGATGAAGAAGATCTCTTTGTAATGGCAATAAACTTAATTCATAAGAATATGACCATTTTAACTTTGTAACTCCTGATGCCATAGCCTCAAAAATATAAAAGGCCTATAAAAAAAAAGTAATTGGAGATTTCAAACACACCTTTCTCAGTCATTCATAGAACAAGCAGGGGGAAAAGGAGGGGAAAGATCTAAATAATACATATAATACACAAGGGACAAATAGCGAACTTAACATGACAAAACTACTAAATATGCATTTTCCCCAAGCATTCATAGAACATCTTTATAAAATTAGAGCTTCAAAAAATTTTCAGTCTTCAAAACCACACAATTTACTTTAGCTTACAACAATGCAATAAAGCTAGAAATCAATAACCACAAAGATAGCTAGAAAATCATTTGTAAATTAAGAAACATTTTAAATGAGTAAAATAAATTATACTGAAAGTCAGAAATTAATTTGAACTGAAGGATAATGAAAACCTCAAGGAGAGACCCAAGAGATTGTTAAGAAAGAAATAATCTAAAAATACAAACTGTTGATGAGCCTGTGGAGCAATGGGAACTCTCCCACATTGTTGCTTAGATTGCAAATTGGCACAGAGTTAGAGAACAAATGTATGGACACCAAGGGGAGTTTGGGAGGGATGGGGTGAACTGGGAGATTGGCACTGACATATATACACTGCTGCTGCTGCTGCTAAGTCACTTCAGTCGTGTCCGACTCTGTGTGACCCCATAGACGGAAGCCCACCAGGCTCCCCCGTCCCTGGGATTCTCCAGGCAAGAACACTGGAGTGGGTTGCCATTTCCTTCTCTATACACTCCGTCCGTCCGTCCGTTCCGTCGCTCAGTCGTGTCCGACTCTATGCGACCCCGTGGACTGTAGCCTACCAGGCTTCTCCATCCATGGGATTCTCCAGGCAAGAATACTGGAGTGGGTTACCATTTCCTTCTCCAGGGGATCTTCCCGACCCAGGGATCGAACCCAGGTCTCCCGCATTGGAGGCAGACGCTTTAACCTCTGAGCCACCAGGGAAGCCCTCTCTATACACTACTATGTATAAAATGGGCTTCCCCAATGGCTCAACTGGTAAGGAACCTGCCTGCCAATGCAGGAGATGTAAGAGACATGGGTTCAATCCCTGGGTTGGGAAGATCCCTTGGAGAAGGAAATAGCAACCCACTCCAGTTTTCTTGTCTGGAAAATTCCATAGACAGAGGAGCCTGGTGGGTTACAGTCCATGGGGTGGCAGACACGACTGAGTTCGTGCACACACACACGCACGCACGTTAAAATA
The DNA here is from genome assembly GCF_049115385.1 of Moschus berezovskii. Taxonomy (NCBI): domain Eukaryota; kingdom Metazoa; phylum Chordata; class Mammalia; order Artiodactyla; family Moschidae; genus Moschus; species Moschus berezovskii. The sequence goes on along the minus strand of NC_142488.1, from coordinate 125,009,681 downwards.
GAAGACTAATGAGAACCTACTCAGGGAACTCACTGCTCCATGGTGCCCTAAATGGAAAGGAAATTTTATTTATTTATTTATTTTTTTGTCGCTATTTCTTTTTTTTTTAGGTAATTAATTTATTTTTTATTGGAGGCAAATTATTTTACAATATTATATTGGTTGGTTTTGCCATACATTGATATGAATTTGCCCCGGGTTTACATAAGTTCCCCCTCCTGAACCGCCCTCCCACCTCCCTCCTCCCTTTATCCTCCCTCTGGGTCATCCCCGCATGCCAGCCCCGAGCATCCTATAACATGCATTGACACTGAACTAGTGATTCGTTTCACATATGACAACATACGTGTTTCAATGCCATTCTCCCAAATCATCCCACCCTCACCCTCTCCCATAGAGTCCCAAAGACTGTTCTATACATCTGTGTCTCTTTTGCTGTCTCGTATACAGGGTTATTATTTGCATCTTTCTAAATTCCATATATATGCGTTAGTATACTATATTGGTGTTTTTCTTTCTGGCTTACTTCACTCTGTATAATAGGCTCCAGTTTCATCCACCTCATTAGAACTGATTCAAATGTATTCTTTTTAATGGCTGAATAATACTCCATTGTGTATATGTACCAAAGCTTTCTTATCCATTCGTCTGCAGATGGACATCTAGGTTGCTTCCATGTCCTGGCTATTATAAACAGTGCTGCAATGAACATTGGAGTACATGTGTCTCTTTCAATTCTGGTTTCCTCGGTGTGTATGCCCAGGAGTGCGATCGCTGGATCATATGGCAGTTCTATTTCCAATTTTTTGAGGAATCTCCACACTGTTCTCCATAGTGGCTGTACTAGTTTGCATTCCCACCAACAGTGTAAGAGGGTTCCTTTCTCTCCACATCCTCTCCAGCATTTATTGCATGTAGACTTTTGGATAGCAGCCATTCTGACTGGTGTGAAATGGTATCTCATTGTGGTTTTGATTTGCATCTCTCTGATTATGAGGGATGTTGAGCATTTTTTCATGTGTTTGTTAGCCATCTTTATGTCTTCTTTGGAGAAATGTCTGTTTAGTTCTTTGGCCCATTTTTTGATTGGGTCATTTATTTTTCTGGAATTGAGCTGTAGGAGGTGCTTGTATAATTTGGAGATTAATCCTTTATCAGTTGCTTCATTTGCTATTATTTTCTCCCATTCTGAAGGCTGTCTTTTCACCTTACTTATAGTTTCCTTTGCTGTGCAGAAGCTTTTGATTTTAATTAGGTCCAATTTGTTTCTTTTTGCTTTTATTTCCAATATTCTGGGAGGTGGGTCATGGAGGATCCTGCTGTGATTTATGTCGGAGAGTGTTTTGCCTACGTAACCTGCCGGACTTCAGGCTCTACTACAAAGCCACAGTCATCAAGACAGTATGGTACTGGCATAAAGACAGAAATATAGATCAATGGAACAAAATAGAAAGCCCAGAGATAAATCCACGCATCTATGGACACCTCATCTTTGACAAAGGAGGCAAGAATATAAAATGGAGAAAAGACAGTCTCTTTAACAAGTGGTGCTGGGAAAACTGGTCAGCCACTTGTAAAAGAATGAAACTAGAACACTTCCTAACACCATACACCAAAATAAACTCAAAATGGATTAGAGAGCTAAATGTAAGACCAGAAACTATAAAACTCCTAGAGGAGAATGTAGGAAAGGAAATTTTAAAAAGAGGGGATATATGTATACGTTTGGCTGATTCATTTTTCTGTACAGCAGAAACTAACACAAGACTGCAAAGCAACTATACTCCGTTAAAAATTTAAAAATAAAATAAATAAACTTCAAACTGGTATAACAGTCTAAAAACAGTTACCTTCATGAACATACGCTTACTTTTTGACTCAGTGATGCCATTCCTAGGTGTATGACCGAGAGACTCGGGCACCTGTGTCCCAGGAGATGAGCACAGGAATGTCCACAGTATTGTTGTTTGTAATAGGTTCAAACTGGAAGCAGCCCAAGTGTTAGTAACAACAACACTGATAATAACGTAGATGATAATAATAATGTAAATGAATACATGGTGAAATATTTTTTTTCTTTTTAAGACTAGAAGATTTTTATTCAAGGTAATGCTGCACAGCAAATAAATGAATGAACTACCAGTTCATACAACAACAAGGATCAATTTCACAAATACAAAGAGTGAACCATGCCATTCATAACAGCCTACTGTATAATTCCACAATTTACATAAAGTTTATTTATTAAGCAGGCAAACTATAGAGATGCATGCTCAGGGAGTACTACAGGGTATTGTAGGTAACGGAAAGATAAGCAAGGGAATAACTAATGCAAGGTCAGCACTGTGATTTGCTCTGTGAAGAAGAGGAAGAAAGTGAGGAAGAAGCAAAGGGACCTTCCAAGATGCTGGCACTGTTCTTTTTTTTTTCAATTTACAATGAGTTTTATTGGGAAGAAATTCATCTAAAACCTGCAATGCATATGCCAAGTTCTGCTATAATGTGTTAAAATTGCTTCAGTATGTTTGTGGTTCATCCATTATCTAATCTCTCCATATGAAATGTGTGCTGTGTGCTTAGTTGCTCAGTCATGGACTACAGCCTGCCAGGCTTCTAGGTCCATGGGGTTTTTTAGATAAGAATATTGGTGGGAAGAGGGTACACACGTACACCCGTGGCAGATTCATGTCGATGTATGGCAAAACTCACCACAATATTGTAAAGTAATTATCCTCCAATTAAAAGAAATAAATTAATTAATTAGAAAAAAAGAATATTTGAGTGAGTTGTCATTCCCTCCTCCAAGGGGTCTTCCCAACCCAGGGATCGAACCCTAGTCTCCTGCATCTCCTGCACTGCAGGTGAATTTTTTTACTGCTGAGCCACCAGAGAAGACCCTGCCAGCCCCCTTCCCCACCATGAAATTGCACTGCTCTATTTTTAACTGAGGTGAAAGTTACACAAATGCTCTCTTTAGTATTAGTCTTTAAAATATACCTATGTTGGACAAGCACTTCTGTATGTGTGATGTGCTTCACAAAAATTAAACCTAAAGCAATATATCAATTTTTAAATACATCGAAAAAAGATGGGGTCACTTCCCCCTTGACCCCCCTTTTCACTCACTAAAATATTGAGTTCCTGCTAGGTGCCAGGTACTGTTCTAGAGAAGACACAGCAACAAGGAAAATAAAGTCCCTTTCTCAAAACTTTTTGTTTCAAATGACAGAAAATCTAACTCAAACTGGCTCACCTAACTGAAATGTCTAGAGGCAGATTTAGAATCCAATGAGACTTGACCTAGCAACTCAATAATGTCACTGAGGTTCTTTGTGTCCCTCTGTGCTCTCCTCTGAAGTGTCAGCTTTACCCTCAGGTTTCACATAGTGATCTTCTCAGCAGCATCCTGTTCCCCTCATGGCCATCAGTGGTGGGAGCCCCACATTTTCACACCCATGGAAGAGCAAGTGTCCTGAGGTTTACCTTAATCGGATCAGCTTAAGCCTGGGCTATATATTCCTATCTCTGACACAATCAGAAAAATTTCAGGAGGGGGCATAAATCATGCCACTGGGTTTGGAGTAGATAATAGGGCCAACAGATGAACTCCAAGCACACGGCTGAAAAATCATATTTGGGGAATTTCCCAAATTGTCAGGGGCTGTTGTCTGGAGAAATGAAAATGAAAGCTAGAAAGGCAACTAGTATCATTGTCTGCTGCCATGAAGCTTACATTCTTGGGAGGGGTAGGGTATAAGTAAACAAATAAACCAGTTCATTAGAAATAGGGATAAGTGCTCTTACAATAACAAAATCTCCAAGAAAACAGGGATTTTTAACATCTTTTAATTGAAGTATACTTAATTTACAATGATGTGTTAAATTCTGCTGTACAGCAAAGTGATTCAGTTACATATATATATGTATATGTATATATATGTATATGTATATATATACACACATATTCTTTTCCATTATGGTTTATCACAGGGTATTGAATATAGTTCTCTGTGCTATACAGTAGGATCTTGTTGCTTATGCATTCAATATATAATAGTTTGCATATACTAAACCCAGACTCCTACTATATCCCTCATCCCCTCTCATCCTCCTTGGCAACCACAGGTCTCGAGAAAACAGAGTTCTTTTTATCTGTTTTGCTCACTACAGTATCCCACACACCTAGTCCAGTGCCTAGCACTGCCTTCCTTGGGTTCTTTGTCAGTCATACGCCTTTGTCTATGTGATGTTTTCTACCTGGAACCTTCTCCATTTTCCGCTCTATCATCCAGGTCCTACATCTGTTGGATCATAGAAAAAGCAAGAGAGTTCTTCAAAAACGTCTATTTCTGCTTTACTGACTACACCAAAGCTTTGACTGTGTGGCTCACAATAAACTGGAAAATTCTTCAAGAGATGGGAATACCAGACCACCTTACCTGCCTCCTGAGAAATCTGTATGCACGTCAAGATGCAACAGGTAGAACTAGACATGGAACAACAGACTGGGTCCAAATTGGGAAAGGAGTACAGCAAGGCTATATATTGTCGCCCTGCTTATTTAACTTCTATGCAGAGAACATCATGCAAAATGTCGGACTGGATGAAGCACAAGCTGGAATCAAGATTGTGGGAGAAATATCAATAACCTAAGATATGCAGATGACACCACCCTTATGACAGAAAGCAAGAGGAACTGAAGAGTCTCTTGATGACAGTGAAAGAGGAGAGTGAAAAAGCTGGCTGAAAACTCAGCATTCAAAAAACAAAGATCATGGCATCTGGTTCCATCACTTCATGGCAAGTAAATGTGGAAACAGTGACAGACTTTATTTTCTTGGGCTCCAAAATCACTGCAGATGGTGACTGCAGCCATGAAATTAAAAGACACTTGCTCCTTGGAAGAAAAACTATGACCAACCTAGACAGCATATTAAAAAGCAGAGACATTAATTTGACAACAAATGTCCATCTAGTCAAAGCTATGGTTTTTCTAGTAGTCATGGATGGATGTGAGATTTGGACCACAAAGAAAGCTGAGCGCCAAAGAATTGCTGCTTTTGAACTGTGGTGTTGGAGAAGGCTCTTGAGAGTCCCTTGAACTGCAAGGAGATCCCACCACTCCATCCTAAGGGAAATCTGTCCTGAATGTTCACTGGAAGGACTGATGTTGAAGCTGAAACTCCAATACTTTGGCCACCTGATGAGAAGAACTGAGTCATTGGAAAAGACCCTGATGGTGGGAAAGATTGAAGGCAGAACAAGAAGGGGACGACAGAGGATGAGATCGTTGAATGGCATCACCGACTCTATGGACATGAGCTTGAGTAAGCTCTGGGAGTTGGTGATGGACAGGGAGGCCTGACATGCTGCAGTCCATGGGGTCACAGAGTCAGACATGACTGAGCGACTGAACTGAACTGATTCAGGTCCTATACATCCTTCCAGGAGCTGTTGAAACTCCATGCTGTTTGTTTGTTGTTGCTGCTTTTGGCCCTGCCATACAATTTGTGAGATCTTACTTCCCTGACCAGGGACTGAACCTGGGCTTATGGCATCAAAAAGACAGTGTCTTAACCACTGGAACACCAGGGAAGTCCCTGAAACTCCATGTTCTTCAGGAGTCTTCCATGACATAGTTGCTACTCCTTAATTTCTTCCTTCCCATCCCCTACCCGCCCATGACATTTATCAACAATATGTCTTGTAGCTCTGGATTTTATTACACTTGTTAGTTTGCCATATACTCTTTCATAATGTTAACTAAAACTATTAGAACATGATTCACCTGTGGGTAGGCATTGGTTTGTGTCCTATACTAGTTATATATGAGCTGGAGAAATGATTCAACTGACTGCTCTGTGAGTCAGTTTCCTGATCTGTAATATGGGTGCAGTGCTTCTCATAAGGCTGCTCAGAATGCTGAAATAATGTATGCCAGTACCATGTGGAAGGTACTTGATAAACTGTAGTGATGATGATGAGGAGGAGGAAGAGGATCATGGAGAAGATTTTCTCTTTCTCCACCCCCTCCCTTCAGCACTTAACCCAGTTAGAGGTACATAATAAGGGCCTGATAAAGACTTACAGTAATCCAAGCCCATGCCCCAACCACTAATGCTGAAGAAGCCGAAGCTGAACGCTTCTATGAAGACCTATAAGACCTTTTAGAACTAACACCCAAAAAAGATGTCCTTTTCATTATAGGGGACTGGAATGCAAAAGTAGGAAGTCAAGAAACACCTGGAGTGACAGGCAAATTTGGCCTTGGAGCACGGAATGAAGCAGGGAAAAGGCTAATAGAGTTTTGCCAAGAGAACGCACTGGTCATAGCAAACACCCTCTTCCAACAACACAAGAGAAGACTCTACACATGGACATCACCAGATGGTCAACACCAAAATCAGATTGATTATATTCTTTGCAGCCAAAGATGGAGAAGCTCTATACAGTTAGCAAAAATAAGGCCAGGAGCTGACTGTGGCTCAGATCATGAACTTCTTATTGCCAAATTCAGACTTAAATTGAAGAAAGTGGGGAAAACCACTAGACCATTCAGATATGACCTAAATCAAATCCCTTATGATTATACAGTGGAAGTGAGAAATAGATTTAAGGGACTAGATCTGATAGATAGAGTGCCTGATGAACTCTGGACGGAGGTTTGTGACATTGTTTAGGAGACAGGGACCAAGACCATTCTCAGGGAAAATGCAAGAAAGCAAAATTGCTGTCTGAGGAGTCCTTACAAATAGCTGTGAAAAGAAGAGAAGCGAAAAGCAAAGGAGAAAAGGAAAGATATAAGCATCTGAAGGCAGAGTTCCAAAGAATAGCAAGGAGAGATAAGAAAGCCTTTCTCAGCGATCAATGCAAAGAAATAGAGGAAAACAACAGAATAGGAAAGACAAGAGATCTCTTCAAGAAAATTAGAGATACCAAGGGAACATTTCATGCAAAGATGGGCACAATAAAGGACAGAAATGGTGTGGACCTAACAGAAGCAGAAGATATTAAGAAGAGGTGTACAGAAGAACTGTACAGAAAAGATCTTCATGACCAAGATAATCACGATGGTGTGATCACTCACCTAGAGCCAGACATCTTGGAATGTGAAGTCAAGTGGGCCTTAGAAAGCATCACTATGAACAAAGCTAGTGGAGGTGATGGAATTCCAGTTGAGCTATTTCAAATCCTAAAAGATAATGCTGTGAAAGTGCTGCCAGCAAATTTGGAAAACTCAGCAGTGGCCACAGGACTGGAAAAGGTCAGTCTTCATCCCAATCGCAAAGAAAGGCAATGCCAAAGAGTGCTCAAACTACCGCACAATTGCACTCATCTCACACGCTAGTAAAGTCATGCTCAAAATTCTCAAAGCCAGACTTCAGCAATACGTGAACTGTGAACTTCCAGATGTTCAAGCTGGTTTTAGAAAAAGCAGAGGAACCAGAGATCAAATTTCCAACATCCGCTGGATCATGGAAAAAGCAAGAGAGTTCCAGAAAAACATCTATTTCTGCTTCATTGACTATGCCAAAGCCTTTGACTGTGTGGATCACAATAAACTGTGGAACATTCTGAAAGAGATGGGAATACCAGACCACCTGATCTGCCTCTTGAGAAACCTGTATGCAGGTCAGGAAGCAACAGTTAGAACTGGACATGGAACAACAGACTGGTTCGAAATAGGAAAAGGAGTACGTCAAGGTTGCATCTTGTCACCCGGCTTATTTAACTTATATGCAGAGTACATCATGAGCAATGCTGGGCTGGAAGAAGCACAAGCTGGAATCAAGATTGCCAGGAGAAATATCAATAACCTTAGATATGCAGATGACACCACCCTTGTGGCAGAAAGTGAAGAGGAACTAAAAAGCCTCTTGATGAAAGTGAAAGAGGAGAGTGACAAAGTTGGCTTGAAGCTCAACATTCAGAAAACAAAGATCATGGCATCTGGTCCCATCACTTCATGGGAAATAGATGGGAAAACAGTGGAAACAGTGTCAGACTTTATTTTTTGGGACTCCAAAATCACTGCGGATGCTGATTGCAGCCATGAAATTAAATGACGCTTACTCCTTGTAAGGAAAGTTATGACCAACCTGGACAGCATATTAAAAGCAGAAACATTACTTTGCCAACAAAGTTCCGTCTAGTCAAGGCTATGGTTTTTCCAGTGGTCATGTATGGATGTGAGAGTTGGACTGTGAAGAAAGCTGATCGCCGAAGAATTGATGCTTTTGAACTGTGGTGTTGGAGAAGACTCTTGAGAGTCCCTTGGACTGCAAGGAGATCCAACCAGTCTATTCTAAAGGAGATCAGTCCTGGGTGTTCACTGGAAGGACTGATGCTAAAGCTGAAACTGCAGTACTTTGGCCACCTCATGCGACGAGTTGACTCACTGGAAAAGACTCTGATGCTGGGAGGGATTGGGGGCAGGAGTAGAAGGGGATGACAGAGAATGAGATGGCTGGATGGCATCACCGACTCGATGAACATGAGTTTGAGTTAACTCCGGGAGTAGTGATGGACAGGGAGGCCTGGTGTGCTGTGATTTTGGGGGTGGCAAAGAGTCGGACATGAGCGACTGAACTGACTGACTGAAAGACTTACTGAACTGCCTAAATATTCCCACATCCTAGACAGCCACAGTCTCAATTCCTCTTGCTTATTTGCCAGTGGCATGGAGACACAGCTACTAAGCCCACCTTGACTTCAGTGTCACAAGATGGACTTCACTGAAGCACAACCAGCTATGTTATCACACTGCTGAAATGTAGAAGGCAGAAAGGAAGAAAGCAGTAAGAATGGGAGCAGCTAGTGACCTGACACTGCCAGTGATCACAGCCATGGTGCCAATACTCAACTATCATGCGCCCAGCATCAGTGTGGGCCGAGTGGCTGATACTCAGTAGTTTCCTAATGGACTCCAATGATGGTCAGCATGTGCCTGGGTGCTAGTTGAGCCATCACGGGGGTGGAGGCAGTGCTATGCATCACAGTCATCTGACGAGGGAGGAATGGCAGTAGTTAAGGCTGTCACGATGCCAGTATTAATAGAACAAATAAGGACTCTGGGTAAAATCACTCTGGACCTTGGGGAGAAAAGCCCTGCCTAAATAATTTCTGTTTACTTCGGTGCTTGTAGCCTATGATTGCTCGAGCATGATGTCCCTAAATGTGAAGTGTGAAATGGACAGTCTTTTCTCTAATCCTAGCCCCTCTGATAGCTGGCTCGTTGGGATTAGAATCCACCTGCTGTCTCCTCACCTACATACTTCCCTGCATGACAAACTAGACCCAACTTCTTATCCAAGTCCACCCCATCCAGCACCTCTTTCCATCTCAGAGCGGAATTGGGGCCTGGAGAAGGTTGCTATCAAGGAATAACGTTGAGTGAGTGAAGCCTGAGTCCTGACCTGGACTTATTACTGGCAAGAAAAGCTTTCATAATGTGTTCCAGGTGTGCTCATTCTAGTAGTTAAGAGCATGGACTGTGAAATGAGATCAACCTGACTTTAAATGTTCCCATTTATTAGTTATGTGTCTTTTGGAGAACACTTAACTTCTTTGGGGGAAAAACAGGACCTACCTTACAGAGTAGTTATGAGAATCAAATAAGATATTGCATGCATGATGTTTGGCATGATGCCTGACACAGATTAAGTGTTCAATAAATGTAAGCTCTTGTAATTATTGGCAAGTGCAGCAGTGATACTGAGAGCAATGGCTTTAACCAAAGAGCTGAATGCGTGGACGCCATGTCATCTGGGTCAAGTTGTAGCTGCTCAATCAGGCTTGCCTTTGAGGAGAATTGGCTAGTTTCATAGACCATAAGTGAGCTAGGACACCTGCAATTTTTCATGAATTTGATTATTTTTATTTTATATTATAGTTGATTAATAATGCTGCATTAGTTTCAGGTGTATAGTAAAATGGTACACTTATATACATGTACGTATATCCATTCTTTTTCAGATTCTTCTCCATATGTTATTACAGAATATTTTTTTAAGTAATTAATTTATTTTTTATTGGAGGCAAACTATTTTACAATATTATATTGGTTGGTTTTGCCATATATTGACATGAATTCGCCCCGGGTTTACATAAGTTCCCCCTCCTGAACCCCCCTCCCACCTCCCTCCTCCCTTTATCCTCCCTCTGGGTCATCCCCGCACGCCAGCCCTGAGCAGAATATTAAGTAGAATATACCTATGCTATTCAGTAGGTCATTGTTAATTATCTATTTTATTTATAGTAGTGTGTACATATTAATTCCAACCTCCTAAGTTATCCCTCTCTCCCCTACCTTTGGGGCTTCTGTGGGGACTCAGTCAGTAAAGAATCCACCTGCAATGCAGGAGACCCTGGTTTGATCCCTGGGTCAGGATGATACCCTGGAGAAGGAAATGGCAACCCGTTCCAGTATTCTTGCCTGAGAAATCCCGTGGACAGAGAAGCCTGGCAGGCTATAGTCCATGGGGTCCCAAGAGTTGAACTAAACCACTAAACCACACCACCACCCTCCGCCACCTTTCCCCTTTGGTAACCATAAATTTGTTTTCGAAATCTGTGAGTCTGTTTCTGTTTTTGAAATGTTTTTTGTATCATCTTTTTAGATTCCACATATAAGTGATATCATTGGAAGTGGCAACCCACTCCAGTGTTCTTGCCTGGAGAATCCCATGGACAGAGGAGTCTGGAGGGCTACAGTCCAAGGGTTCAATAGGAATCGGACACAACTGTCTCCTAATCAGCAATATGATATTTGTCTTTCTCTGGCTGATTTACTCCACTCAGTATGACAATCTCTAGCCCATCCATATTGCCACAAATGGCATTATTTCATTCTTTTTATGGCTGAATGACATTCCATTGTATATCCACACTACATCTCCTTTATCCATTGCTCTGTCAATGGACATTTAGGTTGCTTCTATGTCTTGGCCATTACGAATAGTGCTGCAATGAACACTGAGGACAGCTGCAATTTTTAAACAGAGAAATATTTTCCACAAAGCCTCAGTTGTCAGTCAGTATCCAAGAAGTAGATTTGGTTCCTGGCAGCCCCAGGAATTTAGCTGAGCCAAATGGCTCTGACCAGGTGTAGGTGGATCAGCACCCAGTGTTTCAGGATCATCGCAGGGCCACAGCAGTTTCTGCTGGCTCAGTGGTAACTGCAGTGAGACACTCACATGTACAGTGGGCGCTGATGACAGCTCTCATCTGTTCCCGTTAATTGATTTGCTAGATCGGGTCCTGAAAGACACCAAGATCAAGACAGGATTCAGTGTGCAAAAATTTGATCTGAGGAAACACCCCATTTGAGAAAATGGGGGCGGGGCAAGAGCTGGAGTGGCTGCAAATGGCCTCACATTGCAATGTCGGTCTGACCCCATGGAGCAAAGGATAGAAGTCAAATTCGGCGAGGCTCTCAGAGCACAGCAGCTCTGGGGCCCTTGGTCAATCACATTCTCTAGAGCTGAGGTTGGCAATGCACATTATTGTGGCTGCCACAATCAGTGAATGAGAAAATATCGAAAAGATACCTTGATCAGATTTGCAGATGCCACCAAGACGCAGTGCTCAGAATCCTGTCTTGCCAGGTATTGAACTCATCCTTTTTCAAGGCTGAGCATATCCACGAGCTTCTCACAAGGATGCACCAGTCTCTTGGATTCTCTGTCTGTTCTTTCTCATTTTGATCATCTGTGGCTGTATGATCAGAATGACATTTTGACAGATTTAAGAAATTATCTTGTGGAGGAGTACTTGATGACATGAAAAGATATTCAAGATGTACTTTTAGCTTAAAAAAATTGTATTCACAGGATGATTTCCATTTTGTTAAAAATTACATCTGCAGAGGAAAACTATAGAAAGGGCTAAACATAGACATATTAATAGTGGCTATATTTATTTTTAATTTTTTGTGTCTCCGTGGTTTCTGCTTTTCCACAGTGAACGTGTGTTACTTCTGAAACATTCCCAATGCTTTGGAGCTATTGTCTCTTTCAAAATCCCCAGAACTTATTCCAGTGAACCTTGCAAAGGCTGGGGAGTACTCCTGACTGGCTTGGCCTCTCTGTGAAAGGATGAAATGACAGAGTGGTTTATTTCAAGACTTGTCACCATTTCGACTAACTTCTTGTCTTTTTGACTCTGTACTTGATTCTGACCATTGAGAGCTGCTGACACCCTGTCTAGGTCGGATGCCCTCCTGGTGTCCAAACTCCTTACCTGACATAGCTTGAAACTGCTACAGGTTTATGCCCTATTGGCTTTATTAGCAGTAGTAATATTATTGGGCTTCCCTAGTAGCTCAGTTGGTAAAGAATCCACCTGCAATGCAGGGGACTCAGGTTCAGTTCCTGAGTTGGGAAGATCCTGAGTTAGGAGAAGGGATAGGCTACCCACTCCAGTATTCTTGGGCTTCCCTGGTGGCTCATCTGGTAAAGAATCCTCCTGCAATGCGGGAGACCTGGGTTCAATCCCTGGGTTGGGAAGATCCCCTGGAGAAGAGAATGGCAACCCACTTCAGTATTCATGCCTGGAGAATCCACATGGACAGACGAGCCTGGTGGGCTACAGTCCATAGGTTGCAAACAGTCAGACACAACTAAAGTGACTAAGCACAGCACAGCACTAGTGGCTCAGCCAAAAAGAATCTGCCTGCAATGCAGGAGCTACAGGAGACACAGGTTCAGTCCCTGGGTTGGGAAGATCCTTTGGAGGAGAAGGCAACCCACTCCAGTATTCTTGCCTGGAAAATCCCATGGACAGAGGTACCTGGTAGGCTACAGTCCATAGGGTCACAAAGACTCAGACATGATTGAAGTGACTGAGCATGCACGCACACCAGTAATATTATTAATAATTTGGCCTAACCTCTGTTTCCTAAAAACAATGGGCAACATTTATTGAGTGCTTACCATGTGCCAGGTACTGTGCTAAGTATTTTTAATCTATTGACTGATTTCATCCTCTATGTAACTATATGAGATTGAAGCTATTATTACCCACAATTTACAGATGAGGAAATGAGAAAACAGAGGTGTATTAAATGGGCAAAGTTTACAGTCAGTGAGTGACAGGGTCATGATATTTTCCTACCTTTGCCTGGCAGGTTGATTTATTGCCTGATGCTTCTTGATTCTGCCTCCAAATGGATACCCTCATCAACTGCCACTGGCCTAGCCAGCAGTGGGAAAGATCCATATGCAACAAGACATCTCATGAAGCATCCAGCTGTGACTTTGGACAAATTCCTTTAAATCCTCGGAGCCTTGCTTTCCCCATCTATAAAGAGAACTAATGTACCTTGGCAGAGTCCTTAAAAAGACCGCACAGAATGACATATGGATGACATCTAATGCTAATTCCCAATACATGGATGGCACTCATTGAAGGGGAAAGTAAAGAAGAAATGGAAATAGTCAACTTCAGTTATTGGAAAAGAAGGGGCTCAAATATGAACACTATTAAATGTTCATTTTTTGGAAATGAAAAAAGAAAAAGATTGTGTTCAGAGTGAATTTTCTGAGAGCAGTGGCCTCCAGAGTTTGGGCACTGAAAATGCAGACAGTGAAGAAACTACATGATTAACACCTTGATAGGAAATGTACCATCTCTGAGGTCCACCTAGGGTGCTATGGAAGCACAAAGGAACTCCCATAGAGGAAGAAACTAAGAAAACTCCTTGGAAGAGGTGATGATTACATTGAATTGTGAAGGGTGGATAGAATTGACTGAGATGGGAGTTAGAGCCGGCCGCATAGAGGGAACAGCATGCATAAAGCCTCCAGAGTAAAATATGACATCAACACCATCTTTGTCATTGCACCTATCTTTGACACCTGCTATGCTGTAGGTACCATTCTATGTACTTTTTATGTGTTATTTCAAATCTCCACACCAGTCTGTAAAGTAGACATCATTATGCACATTTTACAGGTGAGCAAACTGAGACGTCATAGGTTCTGTAGAGTTGTGTACATAGTAAAGCTGGAACTGAAAAGCCCGGGCATGCTGACTCCAAAGCCCAGACTCCTTCTGCTCTATTGAGGCCCTCCTTTGAGACATGAAAGCCACGGTGAGTCTGGGGACTATTCATTGTGGTGGAGGTATGGCTGGGGAGTGAGAGACACTAGGCTCCAGGAAGAAGCAGGGTGCAAGTCTCACACACCTTTAAAGACTGTTCTCAGGAAGGTGGACCATTTTCCTTCTCTGAGCCTCAGTTTTCTTTCCTGCATGTAAGGCAGAACAATGTTGGCATTAAGAACATGGATTCTGTTGCCAAACTGCTTGGGTTCAAATACTGCAACATCACTTATTAGCTCTGTGACCCTGTTCTAGTTAATGAATCTCTCCATGTCTGAGTTTTCCCATCTGTAGAATGGGATAATGATTATAAGCTTTAATAAAGGTTAAATGATTCAGTATCTGTAAAGGACTTAGGACAGTACTTGGTAAGAGTGATATAAAGATTTTCTGTGGTTATTATCTAGCCAATGAGGTAGATGGACCAGATGTTCTCAAGTATTCTTGGATCCTCTTTCCCGCTAACCTAAGCCTCCTCCTGACCATGGCTAGATCCTCACTGCAGGCCACCCATACCCTCTTAGCTAATTAAAGAACGACTTCTCCCTGACAGCTCATCCACATTGCCCATATGTTAAAGACTTGCTCTCCTCAACTCCTATGCAGAACCTTCTCCACATACCCCCATCCTAAAATTTCCTTGAAGCCAGTTATACATACCACAGAATCTAACATCTCTTTCATTTTCTGATGAACACAGTTCTTGCCTTCTCCATTCCACTGTTAGATCTCTGAGGGCAGAACTGTGTTTTCTATTTCTGAGATGCCCCAGAGCAAGCCCAGGAAAATGACTGAATGACTGCCTGATGTTGGAAGAGCAGGGTGGAGCTTCTCTCTGGACCATTTCTGAATATAGTTAGTCTTGTGTGTCAACAGAGGTGGTGGCACTTGACAGGGTGCAACTGGACATGACCAAGAAAACCTCCTTGTCCAAAATATTTCCTTCACCGGGGGCCAGGTGCTCCACTATCACTAATCCATGTCTGTGATTTAGGCTCCTTCCTCTTTCTATAAGGCTTCCCAGGTGGCGCTAGGGGTAAAGAACCCATCTACCATTGCAGAAGATGTGGAAGATACAGGTTTGATTCCTGGGTCAGGAAGATCCCCTGGAGGAGGGCGTGGCAACTCACTCTAGTATTCTTGCTTGGTAAATCCCATGGACACAGGAGCCTGGTGGGCTACAACCACATGGGGTCGCAAAGAGTCAGACATGAATGAGATGACTGAACACACACGTACGCTGTTTCTATAACCCTTTCTAAAAGTGTAAATACTCATGTGATCTTTATAAGATGGAAAATGCAACAAGATTCAAAATGGGAATAGGTGAAACAGTAGTGGGAAAAAATGTAACTGAAGTCAAATGTCCTTATTCCAATCCTGGCTCTTCTTCTAACTCCACATAGAATTTTCATGAATCACAATCTCTCTGTGTTTCTGTCTGTATAAATAAATATTACCATATATAATTCCCGGCATCCCAGGTTCATGACTTGAACCTTCTATGATTCTACAGATTAATGAAATAGTGAAAAATTCAGGCCTACCTTCAGGAAATATTTTATGCACAGTATCTGTCTCTAAAGCTCTGAGACTGTTGATTGATACAACCAGCTCAGAAATCAGTTTGGACATTCATCCAAAACTTTAAAAAGGTTCACATTCTTTGATGCAATAATTTTATTTCTGTGAAATCATTCCAAATACACACCAGAGCTTTATCAATGAAGACCTTAATTACAGCACTATTTATAATAATGAAAGAAGAAACAGCCTACATACTAAATTATATGGAAAAGCCTAAGTAAGTTACAGATTGCAGCCATTCAATTGCTAAATAGCCTTTAAAAAAGAACACAATGGGGAAAATGTTTATGCTCTAAAGATAATTTTTTTAAAACTATGCAAAATTACCTGTACAGTATTTTCACAATCATGAAAACAAACATGTTGATATGTGGCAGAAAGTAACACATGGGGTCGTGGAGAGTCGGACACGACTGAGCAACTGAACTGAACTGAACACAATATTGGACAGCAATTATCCTCCAATTAGAAATGAAAACCAAAAACTAAAAAGAAAAAGAAAATGGCAAAATAACTCGCAAACAAATCATAAGAAAAAGTCTGCATAAAAGAAAGATTGAAAGGTAATATAGTAAAATGGTGGGATTCAGGTACGAATTTTTTCCTGAATTTTCCAATATGAACATATAATTTTTATAATAAAACAATACTTTTATTTAAAATATTCTGCTTGACAGAATTTAATATGGCACAAATTATAATATGGATGCTAATTTATTGGACAATAAAATGTCAAAAATCTTATCTCAGACCTTCAGACTACCCAACTCCAGTCTAGTAAACAGTGGCCTACCTCACAGACACAGAAGACAAAGTTATGGTTACCAAAGGGGTTAACGGAGATGGGGAGGAAGAGGTATATTATGAGTTTGGGATCAACAGATGCACACTACTATATATATAAAATAGATTTAAAAAAAAAAAACAAGGTCCTACTGTATAGCACAGGGTACTATACTCAGTATCTTGTAATACCCTAAAATGCGAAAGAATCTGACAATGAATACTATATATGTGTGTGTGTATAACTGAATCACTTTGCTCTATACATGAGTCATCTTAAATCAAGTATACTTAAATATAAAAAAAAGGGCGTGCTAGAGAGTGACTAACCATGTTCCTCTTTACCTGTACGACTTTGGGTCAATCACTTAACTTCTCTGAACTTCCATTTACTCCAGATATAATGTAGGGGTTAACTGGTTAAAACAACTCAAAGGCATGCTCATAGTACACACTTAGTAAAAGTTAGCTAATATTGATTATAATAGTATTGCTGTACTTTTCCCACCAAAGCCGATAGGAAGCAAAAATGAGAAGAGAAAATTTCCAGCAAGAAACATGGTTTTTCTTTTTTTTTTCTTTTTTTATCCAGCATAATATGAAGATGGGTTTGATGCTCTGCCTGCATGCACAAAGTTACTTGTCTAATTTGTACACTTATGTTAATGAAAAAAGAATCATGATACCAAGTTGGGGGGAATCTAAGCAGCAGAGAACAGGTTCCTATTATATTTATTTTAAAAAGATAAATAAAAGACATTGTACTATATAGAGAGAAGGCTTGGGGTCTACATAACTAGAGATTACACATTTAAAGTCTGGGTGCTAAACCCCACTATAGGATCAGAAGAGGCTTTCTCAAGCATTAGCCCCATCCCCAGTGCTATTTCCAGGAGATAACAATTGCAGTCCTTGGCATAATCAGATTTGAACAAAACTATCTGTGAGGACATTGAGGAAGTAGATTCTCCAGTCCATAAAAGACTTGAAACAGCGACATGTGAAGATAAAATGGGGAGAGTGAAAGCAAGGAATAAGATCCTGCTAGTCACTGATGCACAGGAAAATAATGCATATTGTACAAAAGGAAAAGGAAGTAGTGTGGTTCTTTGAGTGTGTAGGGAGGTAACTGAAAACATGACACTAAAGTCAAAGGAAACTTTAGTGTACACACACACACACAAAGTCACAGCAGGCAACATGGGCTGCTTGAATCTCTATGATTTGATTTTGAACAATTGTAGTTGAGATTGAGAATTCAGAACAGTATCTTAGAATTTTCATCCTAAAATGTTTAATGAATCATCTAGATTTTTGATGAACTACTGTACCATGTTTGGAAATTCTTGGAAGTTTCCTGGAGATCATAACAAAGACAAAGACACCACCTACCTTCCAAGAAAGGGTACAGTCAACATAGACATGAAAGATAAACCTAATCTTACTCACAGGACAACATTTAAAAAATAAATTCACAATAAAAGTTAAAAGAAAGGTAGGAAGAGCAAAGGGAGCTGAATAACTATCGATACTACATTATGAAAGGAAAAAAAACCCTGCTGAACAACATAATTTTTGTTGGTAACGGATGACAAGCCTAATGGATTTTGGGTAGCAAACAACACAATATGTATTGACCTTAGAAAGGTTTTTGTTTCTGCTCCTGGCCATGACCTACTTATTAACTAGCTTGAAAAATATGGTTCAGACCATATACAATTGGCACTAAAGGATGATATTGACAAACTACTTTTTGATAGTTCAAAAAGAACCAGAGGCAAGGAAGCACACTGTATTGTGTTTCTCAAGGAACTGACCTAATGCCGATGCTATTTAATATTTTCATCAATACTTACTGGGTAGAAGACAAATAAGCCTGCTCATTACAGAAAAATTCAGTAATGAAGATTTTCATCCCAGAGATTACATAATAAATGGTAGCTATTTTTAACCTCCTCCAACAAAATAAAATAGATCTGGAAGAGTATATGAAAAATGGACAGAGGAGGATACTAGTTTTTGACACGTATTATCTTCTAGAATAAAAGCGAAGAGGAGATCATAGAGAGTTAAAGTGGAACATACATAAATGATACGGATCTCAGAAAAGGAGTTCTTTATAGATATACAGATCAAGGGAAGTAGTGGAAAAGGCTGAAAAGTCATTTACAAATATAACTGCAGGTCAAAATCTGATGGTGATGTGTGACCAGCAATCTATATACCTGTTGGAAAAAATTGCACCAGGGCACAAATTGCGAAATATGCCTCAGGAGTGTATTTAACGCAACCACTCAGCAAAGAAGGTGAACTAATCGCTAAAATGGACAGCATTCATCATAGCAAATTTTCCTCTGAGGGTAAATAGTTAAGTAGTTGATTGCAGATGGAGCCTTGATGGATGCTACCTGGTGCAAAAGCATATACTCAGAATTCAAGAACACTCAACAAAATGCAGTCGAAGAAGGCAAAAAAAAAAAAAACACAATTTTTTTTTAACAAATCAAAAACCATGATAGAAGGCCCCAGGTGATCATGAGGAAAGTGTGGAGCAATTCCATGGATCCCAGAATGGATTATGTCATTTTTTTTGTAGGGAAGAAAGAAGAGGTGGGAGAGCAAGAAATAGAGTTGGCTGAAGTGACAATTCCCCAGAACACTGGAAGGCACATTGGAATACTTTTACAAAAGTCCAGATCTAACCAGATCATGGAATTCTAACGATGAGTACAAAAACCTGCATGACTGTGTAGAAGCACGATTCGGAAAGCGCTAAAATAAGAAAAGACACAAAGAGTAAGGAGGAAAACATTCTTCAATGAGTTAAGGCAACAGGAAAAATGAAGGAGAGAAAAACGTGCTTTTTTAATCAATCCTCTTGGTCTTCATCCCAGTCCCTCCCATTGTCCCTTGGAGGGTCACTGCCAGATGACAGTCAGGAAGAACTTGTAATAAAAGCAAATTCTGCGGACCTGAAAGGAACAAAAATAAGAGGCATTAGGAGCACACAGTTGTCAATCTCTGTCTTATGTAAGTCTTTACTTTTTCATTTGTTATTGAGGATTATTTGGGTACCTGTGAAACTTTGAGGCTGTAACTTTTTAATTCTCATAATATCTTTTAAAATAAACATGTTTTTAAATTTCATGATTCATTGATTGGGAAAGGAAATGGCAACCCACTCCAGTATTCTTGCCTGGGAAATACTGTGGACATAGGAACCTGGCAGGCTACAATCCATGGGGTTGCAAATTGTCGGCCACAATTTAGCAACTAAACAATATGCTAATACCTGCTTATTAAACATATAGAAAGAAGGATATAAAGCAAAATGTGAGAGCGTTCCTTCACATTCCCAATCCAAATCCCCTCCACAGAGCTAGAACTCATCAGCATTATTAGATCTGTTTCTGTATATTTACACACACACACACACACACCCTTTTTAACGATATAGACTGCGATTGGCTCATGTCAGTACATACAGTTCTGTCTTAATCCTTTTAACAACTGCATATTTCATAGTGTTGACATGCCAGTTTCTTTAACCAGAAGCCTAATTGACAGACAATTAGATTGTTTTCTATCTTTTCTAGCATAAACAATGCCGTGATGACCATCTTTATATGCACAAATGTGGGCACATATTGAGTATTTCTATAGGATAGGAGACATTCCAAAGAGTGGAAATTCTTAGTATTTTGTAGATGCCAGGGAGCAGGGGAGGGGGAATGGGCAGTTAGTGTTTAATGGGGACAGAGATTCAGCTTAGGAGGGTGAAAAATTCAGGAAATGGATGATGGCGAGGGTTGCAGAACAGTGTGAATGTAATTAGTGTCACTGAAATGTACAGTTAAATGTGGTTAAAATAGTATGTTTTATATTATGTTACTTTACCACAATAAAAAAATTTTTAAAGTGGAATTTCTTGGCATACACATTAAGTTTTGATAGAAGCTGTTAAATTGTCATCCAGAAATTCCTGTTACAATTTACTCTCAAGAGTATATGAGAGTATCTCTTCTGATATAGCCTTAACAACCCTGGATATTATCTTTTTTTCCCCATATCTAAGAGGTCAAAAAAAATTCTGTTTTTTGTTTAGATTTTCATTTCCATATTACCAGTACTTAAGGACTCTTCTGCATTATGCAGTGAGATTGAGCACTTGTTCATATGTTATTAGGCATTTGTATTTCTTCTGTGAATTTCTTGTTCAAAGACCTTTATTCATTTGGCTGTTGGCTTGTTTATCTTTTCCTTATTGGTTTTACATTAGTTCTTTGCAATTATGGATTGTTACGTGTGGTATAGTTATTTTCTTCTAAATTGTCACGTGTCTTTATCTTTTGTAACATCTTAAAATTATCTTCCTATAGGATTTTCTGTGTAGAAACCCAACAATTTTTTAAATTCCAGTTTTAAATTGTTTTATTTTTGAATAGAATAAAGTTAGTTTCAATTTCGTTCTCTGTTATATACATCAAAATAATGTCTCTGAACCGGCTTCCCTGGCGGCTCAGATGTTAGTAAAGAATCTGCCTGCAATGCAGGAGACCCAGGCTGGATCCCTGGGTTGGGAAGATGCCCTGGAGAAGGGAATGGCAATCCACTCCAGTATTCTTGCCTGGAGACTTCCATGGACATTGGAGCCTGGAGGGCTGTAGTCCACGGGATTGCAAAGAGTCAAACACAACTGAGACTGAGCAACTAACGCACGCGCGCACGCGCACACACACACACACACACACAAATCTCTCTGACCAGTATATAAATTAAAGCTGAGCCAGGTTTTACCTGTTGAGTTATGCATTCTTTTCTAAAGCACTTAAAGATAGTTTACACTCACTTCAGAATCCTATATTTCATGACATTTTAGCCAGGCCCTCCACATCATATGCCTCCGTTTAGGAATTATGCTGCTAATGGGTTCTATGAACCAATCTACCTTCGTTGAACCCCAAGCAGATGAGACGGCAACACTTACTTGCATTGAGACTCTTAAGTCACCCTAAACCACTATTATTTCAATGTCCTGTACAGGATTTAAGGAGGATACAATGAAACTCATCATCCAGGCCTCAAGAGAAAAGTCTATGTGTCCCATTCCGCCTCATAGCACATCAAATAAGCCCAATGGCAACAGAATCTGTTGTATAAAACGTGCCAGTTTATGTCACAGTTTATTAGCTTGCCGTGTAACTGACAAAAGTGAAGCACTCATAATTAGCTGACAGATTTACAGACTGCACACCCACTACTCGTCACTACGATTTCAGAGCCAAGCATGGCTGTAAATAGGTTTTCTTCATTTTCAAACACGGCAGATAATATTTGGTAAAACATTCAAATTCCCTGGCTGCCTTCCACATTTGCTGTCTTCCCAATGCTTAGGCCCCATATGGACAAACAACAAAGCTGAATATTTAGAGGGCCTTGATCCCCTCCCTCCAGGGTACACAATGTACATGGTTACTCCACCATCTTGTGGCCATATCTATGAACTGCACATTCTCTGCTAGTAGGCAACTTGCCAAGATCCTCTCTGCTAAAACCTTGCAAAGCATCCATCACCATCTTGTCTTCCTTTTTTCTCTTTCCAGCCACCAAACTGGAAGGGAAACGCTATGCTAGCAAGGCTTACCCACTGTGTTTCCTTCCTTCTGTTTTTCTCGCTTCTTTTTTCTCTCTCCTGTCTGGACTGCCTCAATGCCTCTATTGGCTCTAAAGACTCAATCAGAAATCCTGAAAGTCAGGAAAGTGACTTCCAGAATAAATTCTTTACAAAAGTACTATTTCTTTCACAATATTATCTACCCATAGACATAGCAGGTCTATGTTTGGTTTTTGAACAACTCCCTTATGATACTGTCTAGCCCTTGAAGAACTACTAAGAGGCAGAAGAATCCATGGAAGGGCCCTCATTAAAAACAGCAGCAACAAATTTAAACAATCAGTTTAAACACTGCAGAAGAAAATCACCTTATCAGATCTATAAGGGCATCTCTCTGAGGGCTGTGACAATATGACATATTTAAGGGAGTAACAATGTTTGGAGGCTGAGTACAATGAGGCTGAGTCAATCAACCCAGGGAATTCAGACCCACTCAAGCAGGGTTGAAAGAAACAGGTTAGATTTTTCTACTGTGAGCGAGTAAGGAGCATTTGATAGCTTACAGGTTCCAAGGAGTGAACGCTGAGTCAAAGTCACTGGGTTGGCTTTGTAATCAATCCACTTGCCTAGATCAAACTACATTTCCCAGTATTCCCTTTCCTGGATGTTTCAGTTAGAGTGGTCCACAAGAGAGATTCTTGTGGGAGATGTGGAGGGAAGAAAGGAAGCAGCAACCATGTTGCACACCTTGTTGTGTATCTGCTGGCTTACCTTGCAGGTGTGAGGATGTGACTGGGCCTATGACTGTTCCATCTTTCCCTGTATCCTCCTTCGGCTTCTCCAACTTCTGGACCAGGTGCACATGTGTTTAGCTTTGTGACAAAGTGTCCTGGCCTCTGTGGGACAGCCATGACATCAAGGTCAAGGCAACAAGTACTGCCGTGGATTTCAATCCATCCTCATGAGTTCCACCATGTTCTTGCTTTCCTCCGCTTTACATCCATCTTTCCTTCCCAACTGCCTGCCCTGTGGACTTAAAACCCCAGCATCAGACAAAGATAACCACTTTACAGCAATGATTTAATGAGCTCCCATGATTGTGTGATGTCAAATTCCTAAAACAAATCTCTTCATAGATAGATATATACCCATGGTTCTCCTCCCTGATTTAACTTCTAACTAATACAACCACATTATGGATGGACCACACACACACAAAAACCACTACACCATGAACTGCCCTTGAACTTAAGTGAAACTTTTCCAAGAATATAACTCAACGAAGAAAGTCCCAAAACATCCTCCCAGGAAAAATTTAATCCAAGCACAATGAGCAAGTTAATAAAGGGAGAGAGAAGATGTCCAAAAAGCATACTTTTACCCTAAAAAATATATTTATAGCTCAGTAAGGGAGATAAGAAAGACACATAGACACAAAATAAAATTCAAGGCAATATGTGATAAGCTTTGGAAGAGAGGTTCAAAGAATTGTCAGATTATCTTGCTGACCAAGGATCCACTATCAAACGCTATACAGAAATGACCACAAACATCCTAGTTCATCACATCTAAGGATATGCCTACAGCTCTCAAGTTTTTCAAAGGGTATATAAATCAAAGAGTACAACATCCTAACAAGTTACATAAAGGCTTATTTATCACTGGAAAAGAGCTCATAGAGAGGAGTTGCCAGGTTGGGAGGCTGCCCAAGGCCAACGAGCAGGATGCTGGGTCATATGCATTGGGGCCTGTTAAGAACTGAGCGAATGGCTGAGTTGGGGCACCTCCTGCTATAAGCAGCTGCTGTAAATCTAAAGGACTCGCAGTTCAAGGACTGATGTTAGACTGCTGATGGTCCAAGGCTGTTCAGAGAAGAAAATCCAAGATAGTGAACTTAGAGATCAGAGTGACTCTTTCCATTACGAGTGACTGTACGTGATAAAAGCCTTTACATAGGAATTCATTTCAATATCCCTCAGTCATTAACTAATTCATCAGCAAATATGTATTGAGTACCTGAAATGTGCTTCTTCTCTCCTCTGATGCACTGCCTCTTTGTTACCCTTTATCACTTTCATCTATACATTTCCTTCATGGCATTTAGCATAGTCTGGCATAATAATTGACTTGTAATCTGTTTTGACTAATAGTCTTGAATGCCAAACTGTAAGCTTCACAAGAGGGGGTATCATGTCTCTTCTATTTATATCTGAATATCCAAGATGAGCGCACACCCAGTCACACAGTAAGTTAAATATTTGTTGAGTGAATGACTAGCAGGACTATGTGAACTAAGAACTTTCAGATGTTCCACCTGGATTTAGAAAAGGGAGAGGAATCAGATATAAAATTGCCAACATCGCTTGCACCATAGAAAAAGCAGGAGGATTCCAGAAAAATATTTACTTTTGCTTCATTGACTACACTAAAGCCTTTGACTGTGTGGATCACAACAAACTGTGGAAAATTCTTCAAGAGATGGGAATACCAGACCACCTTACCTGCCTCCTGAGAAATCTGCATGCAGGTCAAGAAGCAACAGTTAGAACTGGACATGGAACAACGGACTGGTTCCAAATCGGGAAAGGAGTACAACAAGGCTGTATATTGTCACCCTGCTTATTTAACTTATATGCAGAGTACATCATGCAGAATGCCAGGCTGGATGAAGTACAAGCTGGAATCAAGATTGCCGGGAGATATATCAATAACCTCAATATGCAGATGACACCACCCTTATGGCAGAAAGCGAAGAGGAACTAAAAGAGTATCTTGATGAAAATGAAAGAGGAGAGTGAAAAAGCTGGCTTAAAATTCAACATTCAAAATATAAGATCACGGCATCCAGTCCCATCACTTTATGGCAAATAAATGGGGAAACAATGGAAATAGTGACAGACTTTATTTTCTTGGGCTCCAAAATCACTGCAAATGGTGACGGCAGCCATGAAATTAAAAGACACTTGCTCCTTGGAAGAAAAGCTATGACCAACCTAGACAGCATATTAAAAAGCAGAGACATTACTTTGCAGACAAAGATCCGTCTAGTCAAAGCTATGGTGTTTCCAGTAGTCATGGATGGATGTGAGAGTTTGACCACAAAGATAACTGAGAGCCAAAGAATTGATGCTTTTGAACTGTGGTGTTGGAGAAGACTCTTGAGAGTCCCTTGGACTGCAAGGAGATCCAACCAGTCAGTCCTAAAGGAAATCAGTCCTGAATATTCATTGGAAGGACTGATGCTGAAGCTGAAGCTTCAATACTTTGGCCACCTGATGAGAAGAACTGATTCATTTGAAAAGACCCTGATGCTGGGAAAGATTGAAGGCAGGAGGAGAAGGGGACGACAGAGGATGAGATGGTTGGATGGCATCAGTGACTCAATGGACGTGAGTTTGAGCAAGCTCCAGGAGTTGGTAATGGACAGGGAGGTCTGGATTGTTTCAGTCCATAGGGTTGCAAAGAGTCGGACATGACTGAGTGACTGAACTGTACTACCAGGACACTGGAACTATAAAGATGAATGGGACAGGCCAAATCCATGCTTTCCTGGGGCTCACAGTCCATCAGAGGAGGGAAATAGGAAAGCAGAATGATTGGTAGAAGAGCCCTCAAAGAGCTTAATTCATCACCTCTTAAAGACACTCCTACTCCAGCAAGCTTTTTAAAGTTAACCTTTATTGGAGTATATTTGCTTTACAATGTTGTGTTAATTTCTACTGTACAGCAAAGTGAATCAGCTATATGTATACATATATCTCCTCTCTTTTGGATTTCTTTCTCATTTAGGTCACCACAGAGCACTGAGTATACTTTCCTATGTTATACAATAGGTTCTCATTAGTTATCTATCTTATATATAGTATCAATAATGTATATATGTCAATCCCGATCTCCCAATTCATCCCACCCCCAATTTCCCCCTTGGTATTCACACATTTGTTCTCTATGTCTGTGTCCATCAACAGGTGGATGGATAAGGAATATGTGGTGCATATATACAATGGGGTATTTACTCAGCCATTAAAAGGGATAAAGCTGACTCATTTATAGAGACGTAGATGGACCTAGGCACTGTCATACAGAGTGAAGTCAGAAAGAGAAAAACAAATATCATATATTAATGCATATATGTGGAATCTAGAAAAAATGGCATAGATGCTATTTGCAAAGCAGAACTAGAGACACAGACCTATCAAGTTTTTAAAGTGTATATAAATCAAAGAGGACAAGGTCATGCAAAAGACTATTTGCTATGCCAGGATGAGTGCTGGGATGAGGGTTGACCCAGAGGTTGGGGGGGAACACAGGGAAGAAAGGACTAAATCCAGTTTGGAAGGGATCAGGGAAGACTTGTCAAAAGCGGTGATGTCAAAGCAGAGTCTGAAAGGAGAGCAGGGATTACTTATGCGAAGAGGGTGCCTTTATGTGTGTGGTTTTTAGGTGGAGGAACAAGCAATGCTGATATGGAAGGCAAGAGAGAGGCGGATATGGAATAGCACTGAAGGTGGAGAGAACAGAATGTGTAAAATGCCTCGAGGTGGAAAAAGAAACAATGGGATACCTCTACTAGCTCCTCTCAGCTGGCGCCTGGGGTGTGAGGGGCAAGTGTTGAGAGAGAACACAAACAAGTGACACATTCTGAGAGGTCTTGAATGCCAGACTTTGGAGTGACACTTCAAGATAGTCATTGAGTGTGCTTTATTTACAAACATATCATTTTGTTGGTTATATGCCACCAGGGATTAAAATTAAATGCATGAAATGATGCTAAAATTTAGTGCTGATACTAAAGATAGCCATAGTTTTCAGAACAAAAACTGAAACTTGTGGACTGATCTTGGATTAGAATAATAGAAGCCATGATTATCATGGAAAATGCAGGGTCCATGGCTGAGTACTGAAATCAACACACAGGAAATTCTGAGTACAAAACTGAGTACACCTTGTGCATCTGCTAAATATAATAGTAACTGCCAGTGTTACTGAGAATAGCCACTGTTCTTTTCCATCAAAAAAGGGAACTTTAGACAGATAGTACTGTGTCAAACCGGTCATGGAACAACAGACTGGTTCCAAATAGGAAAAGGAGTGCGTCAAGGTTGTATATTGTCACCTTGCTTATTTAACTTATATGCAGAGTACATCATGAGGAACGCTGGGCTGGAAGAAGCACAAGCTGGAATCAAGATTGCTGGGAGAAATATCAATAACCTCAGATATGCAGATGACACTACCCTTATGGCAGAAAGTGAAGAGGAACTCAAAAGCCTCTTGATGAAAGTGAAAGAGGAGAGTGAAAAGGTTGGCTTGAAGCTCAACATTCAGAAAACAAAGATCATGGCATCTGGTCCCATCACTTCATGGGAAATAGATGGAAAAACAGTGGAAACAGTGTCAGACTTTGTTTTTTTGGGCTCCAAAATCACTGCAGATGCTGATTGCAGCCATGAAATTAAAAGACGCTTGCTCCTTGGAAGGAAAGTTATGACCAACCTTGATAGTATATTAAAAAGCAGAGACATTACTTTGCCGACCAAGGTCCGTCTAGTCAAGGCAATGGTTTTTCCCGTGGTCATGTATGGATGTGAGAGTTGGACTGTGAAGAAAGCTGATCGCCGAAGAATCGATGCTTTTGAACTGTGGTGTTGGAGAAGACTCTTGAGAGTCCCTTATACTGCAAGGAGATCCAACCAGTCCATTCTAAAGGAGATCAATCCTGGATGTTCATTGGAGGGACTGATGCTAAAGCTGAAACTCCAATACTTTGGCCACCTCATGAGACGAGTTGACTCACTGGAAAAGACTCTGATGCTGGGAAAGGTTGGGGGCGGGAGGAGAAGGGGACGACGGAGAATGAGATGGCTGGATGGCATCACCGACTCTGTGGACATGAGTTTGAGTGTACTCCGGGAGTTGGTGATGGACAGGGAGGCCTGGCGTGCTGTGATTCATGGGGTCGCGGAGAGTCGGACACGACTGAGCGACTGAACTGAACTGAACTGAACTGTGTCAAATAAAATGCCAAGTATATGTAAAATACAGTACTGGACCCCTGAGGGGAGAGTAAGAGAAAAATAGAAAAAAAAGATAGAAATCTAGTTTCTGCAGGGATTTTGGTAAATATTTCCTTTTAATGATAATGAATTCAATTACTGAGTAACTTAGAGTTCAATGAATGGCTGAGGTGGGGGAAGACTGTAAAACATTACCAAGAAAAACAGTGTAGGTGTTCCATTAAAAGTTTCTGTATGAATAAAACATATGAGTCCAAAATAATAAATTGCTTCAATGCTAGAAATGTTTACCTATATTAATCCAATCTAATTGCAAAGTACCAGAACGCTGTTCTAAAGTACTTTGCATGTTTTAACTCATTTAATCATTACCACAAACCTATGGAGTAAATACTATTATAATTTCAATCTGGGAAATAAGGAAAGGCTCAGAAAAATGAAGTCTGGGTCACATAGCTAATAAGCCAAGGCTTATTAGAGTTCATTAAAACTCTGTTAAGATGGCAATCAGCCTAAGTAAGATATTATAGAGTCTGTTAGAATCAATGATACCTCAAAAACTCCTATTTAAAATCATTTTGGAAGGCCAATGCCTAAGGCAAGAAGTAAGGTTCAAGTAGTCAAGAGTCAGTTTCAAGGAGGGTGGCTTTCAATGGTGAGTCTTGGCAGAGCGGAGCACTTTGGGCATTTAGTTGACGAGTGTGGACTTCCATCTGTAGACAGTGCAGAGCTCCCGGCACTTTCTGAGAAGGGCAGTGCAGGATCAGACCTATGATTTAGGACACTAGCTCTCCACGGTACCTGGGCATCTTGGAATCTCCTTAGAATCTCACCCAAAAAGGCAAGATCTCTCACTTTGCACCTGAAATTTTGATTCAGAACCTCTGCAGTGGGGCCCAGGGTATTTGCATCTTTAAACAAACATGTCAGCGAGGTTTCTGAGGCCTCAGGTCCATGGTTTAGGTTTTGAGATGCAGTTTGAGGAAGATGAGTGTGGTGGTCAAGAAAGAGGCTGAGAACAGGAGAATAATTAAGGAGTTACTTTGACCATCCAGGTGGGCTACATAGAAACCTGACCTTGCATGGGAGTGCCGGGCGATCAAAACAATGACCTCCCTGTCAAGTTCCCTGGTGTCTGAATAAAGCATGCTTCCAGTGACGATGGACATTGGGGAGCACTGGGAAACTACTGATGACTGTTAGGTCAAGTTCCTTCTTGATAAATCCTGTTCATCTTGGCTAGACAGTGCTGAGGCTCCTTACTTAACCTTCCTTCCTAGTTGTTTACCCTTGCAAAGCCTATATCTGCCTCTTGGGTCAAATTCACAAAGTCTTTGCAACAGAATCCCAAGGACCTTGTTGGGAGCATGGTCCTGCTCTAGCTAGTTTCAGGGGCAGAAGACCTTTTTCCAACCTGATAGGAAAAAAAACAGTCATGTGTTTGAATTAATCCTTGAGAAAGCTGGTAAGGTTGGGTTCCAGCTGGCCTATTAGGGCCCATCGAACTATGGTAAAGCCCTCTCTTCTAAAACTTAACAATTCCTTTCAGGTCCTCTGAAGTCACATGAAATCCAGTGGAGCATTTTAAAGTCACAAAAACTGTTAAACTTTTCTTAGGCCCAGTTAGGCATCAGTAAATCTTAGTGAGCATCGTGAAGTCACAAGATTTAAGCCAAGCACACTGAGACATGTATACAATTTAATGAGACTTAATGAGGATTATTGAACCTTATCTTGCCCTTCAGGCAAACAAGGTCAAAAATTTAAAAGTCAAATGACAGGGAGGCAAAATATTCTATTTCTTTTTTTTAAAGTGAAGTGAGCTATACCTCAATTTACATGACTTAAGTGTCGCCTTCCCTGAGGGCCCTTCGTGACTGCTAATATGATAAACTAGGAGATGCTTTTAAAGGATTACTGGCCCTCCTCCCTCCTAGGGGGCATAGATGCATTTTAATAGGGTCTCCTGCACAGAGTAGAGACTTGGAGTGTGGAAATTCCAAGCACCCACCAGGGTCGGTGTGGGAGGTAGCTGGATCTCTGGAACCCTCTGGGATCTCAGGGTGCAGACAGGCCCATACTCTGACAATATAGGGTGGGGAGGTGGGTGGGAAAGGAAGGGGCCTGGTGGTGAGTCATCCTTGGCTAAGTGCACTAAAGTAGGTCCCCCGTCAGATAATGCATTTTCACTGCTGGAGAGAGTATCTGTGACTCAGTTGGCATTTCATTGATTAGATCTTTCAGGAGATCTGTCACTGGCTACATTCAAAGCTCAGAAGTAAACCTTAGGGTAGGTCTTTATAAATTTAATTATGTAAAAAATCTGTTGTATATATATATATATATTTTTCAATTCTTCATCTCAGAGTCAGCCTTTAGCTAAGAGATAGGCATTCACCAGACAGCTAGTTTTCATATTAGGAACAATAATAATGACAATACTATCAAGCACATATTAAGTTTATTTTGGTTCAGACTCTGTTCTGAGTCCTTTACAAATATGAACTCTTTTATTTCTCACAATAACCATTTGAAGTTGGAGCTGTAATTTTATGATGTTGTGAAAGTGCTGCACTCAATATGCCAACAAATTTGGAAAACTCAGCAGTGGCCACAGGACTGGAAAAGGTCAGTCTTCATTCCAATCCCAAAGAAAGGGAATGCCAAAGAATGCTCAAACTACCACACAATTGCACTCATCTCACACGCTAGTAAAGTCATGCTCAAAGTTCTCCAAGCCAGGCTTCAGCAATATGTGAACTGTGAACTCCCAGATGTTCAAGCAGGTTTTAGAAAAGGCAGAGGCACCAGAGATCAAATTGCCAACATCCGCTGGATCATGGAGAAAGCAAGAGAGTTCCAGAAAACCATCTATTTCTGCTTCATTGACTATGCCAAAGCCTTTGACTGTGTGGATCACAATAAACTGTGGAACATTCTGAAGGAGATGGAAATAACAGACCACCTGACCTGCCTCTTGAGAAACCTGTATGCAGGTCAGGAAGCAACATTTATAACTGGACATGGAACAACAGACTGGTTCCAAATAGGAAAAGGAGTACGTCAAGGCTGTATATTGTCACCTTGCTTATTTAACTTCTATGCAGAGTACATCATGAGGAACGCTGGGCTGGAAGAAGCACAAGCTGGAATCAAGATTGCCGGGAGAAATATCAATAACCTCAGATATGCATATGACACCACCCTTATGGCAGAAAGTGAAGATGAACTAAAAACCCTCTTGATGAAAGTGAAAGAGGAGAGTGAAAAGGTTGGCTTGAAGCTCAACATTCAGAAAACAAAGATCATGGCATCTGGTCCCATCACTTCATGGGAAATAGATGGAAAAACAGTGGAAACAGTGTCAGACTTTATTTTGGGGGGCTCCAAAATCACTGCAGATGCTGATTGCAGCCATGAAATTAAAAGATGCTTACTCCTTGGAAGGAAAGTTATGACCAACCTTGATAGTATATTAAAAAGCAGCGACATTACTTTGCCAACAAAGGTCCGTCTAGTCAAGGCTATGGTTTTTCCAATGGTCATGTATGGATGTGAGAGTTGGACTGTGAAGAAAGCTGATCGCCGAAGAATTGATGCTTTTGAACTGTGGTGTTGGAGAAGACTCTTGAGAGTCCCTTGGACTGCAAGGAGATCCAACCAGTCCATTCTAAGGGAGATCAGTCCTGGGTGTTCATTGGAAGGACTGATGCTAAAGCTGAAACTGCAATACTTTGGCCACCTCATGCGACGAGTTGACTCACTGGAAAAGACTCTGATGCTGGGAAAGGTTGGGGGTGGGAGGAGAAGGGGACGACAGAGAATGAGATGGCTGGATGGCATCACCCACTCTGTGGACATGAGTTTGAGTGAACTCCGGGAGTTGGTGATGGACAGGGAGGCCTGGCGTGTTGTGATTCATGGGGTCATGGAGAGTCGGACACGACTGAGCGAATGAACTGAACTGAACTGATAGGGGAGGAAACTGGGGCATGGAGAAGCTAGTGACTTCTCCAAGGTCACAGAAATGGTAAATGGTGGGACTGAGATTCAAACCCAGGCAGTATGGATCCAGAGCCTACATTCTCAATCTATAATATCAGCAGTAATCTATTTGGGGGCTTAGGGGCTTAGGGTCAACCACTCACTATATTCTCGTTTTGGAAGGAAAACCAGCATACATTGCTGAACTTTAAAAAAGGAAATTGAAAACTATATGGTATGGTTTCATTTTTGTGTTGTGTGTTGGGGGAGGGAGATAAAGAGTGAGGGAAGAGAGAGAGATGTTAGATTTGAATGTGAGAAGGACAAGGCAGTCTGGAAGAAATCATATTAATTCCACTAGTTATTTTGGAAGAGTGAGAATTGTGTAGGTAATTGTTCATTTCACTTTTTATTTACATGCTTCCATATCGTTTGCAGCTTTTACAAGCATGTAATAAAACACACACACACATTGAAGAACTAATTAAGCTTTTAACTATACCCTCTGACACAGCATTTGGTTTCAGTTCAGTTCAGTTCAGTTCAGTCGCTCAGTCGTGTCCGACTCTTTGCGACCCCATGAATCACAGCACGCCAGGCCTCCCTGTCCATCACCAACTCCCGGAGGTCACTCAAACTCATGTCCACAGAGTCGGTGATGCCATCGAGCCATCTCATTCTCTGTCGTCCCCTTCTCCTCCTGCACATTTGGTTTAGATTTCCATAATTCTTTGGGGAAAGATCAGATTCTTCCCTGTTCTCAGGCTTCATGAAGTGATTTGCATATAATAGTAGGTACCCCATAAATGTGGGCTTTCCTGGTGGCTCAGACAGCAAAGAATCAGCCTGCAATGCAGGAGACCTGGGTTCCATCCTTGGGTTGGGAAGATGCCTTGGAGGAGGACATGGCAACCCACTCAGAATCCCCATGGAAAGAGGAGCCTGGCGGGCTACAGTCGATGGGGTTGCAAAGAGTTGGACACAACTAAGCACACACCCCATAAATATTAGTGTGGTGTTGTTGACTGAAAAGTATGTTGATAGGAGTATGTCTTATATCCTCTGACCCCGGAATCAGTGCAGACTCTGCTGAGATTTTACTATTTGGGAAATTTGGATTTTTCTCTCTAGCTCAGAGGTTGACCAATTTTTTTCTTTCAGGGGGAAGAAAATAAATATTTTAGCTTTTTGGGCCATCAGTGTTTCAGCTGTTCCTGCCTCTGGAGTTGTGAGAGTAGCCAGAGGGAATATGCAAAAATATGGGCGTGGCCATGTTCCAATACACTGCTATTTACAAAAGCAGGTGAAGAGACTTGGCCCCAGGTCTGTCATTGTTTGGACCACTGGTCTAGATGCTCAGAACAGTGTTATTTACACTGAGAAATAGCTGATTTGCTTTTCTTAAGATAGGTTTCTCCTGCAGTTCTAAGTGTTAGTCGCTCAATCGGGTCTGACTCTGCAGCCCCATGGACTGTAGCCCATCAGGCTCCTCTGTCCTTGGAATTCTCCGGACGAGAATACTGGAGTAAGTTGCCATTCCCTTCTCCAGGGGATCTTCCCGACCCAAGAATTGAACCCGGGTCTCCTGCATTGCAGGCAGATTCTTTACCATCTGAGCCACCAGGGAAGCCCTCGTTCTGAAGGTCTGATTGATGTGTTATAAATTTACTTTAGAATTTTTGAGGTCTTGATCAAGTTTCTCCGATGTTTAAGACCATCAGCTCATCTCACTCTATTCGAGAGATTAGGATTGCCCTATTCCACAGTCTCGCGGGATTATATTTGGAGTCAGCATACACTGTATCTTGTTAGACTCTTTACAACCCGCCCCCCCCAGCCCGGGTTTTGTCTGTTTGCTTGTTTTGATTCCTAGTAAAGACAAGAGAGAAGCAGTCCTCAGAACAAGACAATAAAGCCTGGAGTTGCAGATCACCAGCCTAGCCGAGTCTGTTGGTCTCTTCCGTGTCTCAGGCATGGGGAGAGTGGGGTTGTCTAAAGCCTGGCCTGTGAGTCTTTTAGACTTCTTTCCACTTCCAATTCCCCACCCCATGAAACAAAATCATCCGTGCCAGTGTAACAGTTCTTTAGATCTCCCACCTCTTAAAGACAGCCTTGCTTTTACTTTGTTATAACTCCTATTGAGAATCCTAAGTCCTTAGAAACTGGGCCGGTTAGTTATTTCTTCATTAGAGCTCCTCTCTGGGCTACTGACTAGCCCCTTTCCTCAGTCTCTGTGCCCAGAAGCAGAGTTCAGGTTTTCAATATTTTCCCCATTTCAGCAAGTACTCTCCAAGAACATCCTCCTGGAGGGTAAAAAGAAATAATCTTTATTTCCTAAATATTTCAATTTCTTGAGTCTGGAGGGCTAGAGTTCATGGGGTTGAAGAGTCAGACACTACTGAGCAACTAATACTTGAGCTCTATATTCCTGTTCACAGTTCCTCCCAAGAGGAGACCATGGGGCCTTCTGACAATCAGGAACTTTGACCACCTAATTATTGCTCAGTGAACACTTGATGGGCAGAATTTTGTAAGTATGAATAGTTGGTAGGCTGAGTATAGTTAAACTCCTCAAATTCTATAGCTTTCTTCCCTCTAATCCCATGATCTGGCATCTAAATTCCCTTTTGAAAAAGACAAGAACAAATCATCCCCACCCATAGTCATAACCATAATGTTTTTTGGAAAAATATGTACATTGAATATAACTAGAAGACATTTTCTTCATAACTTTCAAAGCCAATACTTTAATGCTCACCTTTAACCTATATCCCAGACAGAGGGGATAGATAAAAAATAAAAAGGTATTATTTTTCTTTCCCACATGCTCTTAAATGTGCAAGTATTCGTTGAATAATTTTTAAATTAAAACACTCACATATTTCATTTGCATAGCATAAGGGATGGAATGTCCCCACCAAATTCATGTGTTGAAACTCTAATCCCACTGTGATGGTATTAAGAGTTGTGGCCTTTGGGAGGTGATCCATGGGAGCCCTCATGAATGGGACTAGTGCCCTTATAAGAAAAACCCAGAGAATTAGCTAGCTACTTCCTGTGATATGAGGACACAGCAAGAAGACAGACTTCTGAAACTGGGAAGAGAGCTCTCATCAGAACCCAGCCATACTGGCCACCTGATCTCAGACTTTTGGCTTCCAGAACTGTAGAAAATAAGTTTCCATTGTTGACAAGCCACACAGTTTACGGTATTTTGGTATAGCAACCAGAGCTGACTGAAACACATAGCCAACTTTGTCTTTCATGGATAACTTTGTTTTATTCAAAAGAGAACACACTCGGGACCCTCAGAGGGAAGCACCCAAGGTTAAGGTCATTGGCACATGCTACACTAGAGTGGCTCATCTCATCTCCATATCTGGCGGCCAATAGGAAAATAAGAAACTCCTTGAGAAAACAGAATTCTCTCTGTAATGTCATGATATCGAGTGGCTGCAAACTTGGAAATCATGAAATAACTCAGCGTCTGTAATTTAAACTTTATTTCACATCTATTGTTAAATTACACAAAATCAGTAAATGGTTTGTAAAGCTACATCATTGGACAGATGTTTACAGTTGAAGTCATGGGATTTACATGATGATGACCAAAATGTATATTTATAACATCCCCTATATACAATAAATCAGTATAGACAGAGAAAATGCACTTAATCTCTGCAAACCATGCACACCACAGCAATAAAACAAAATATTTTTTTCTGTAACAAGCTTTTCCATTGGCTCGGGCTTCATCCTGCTTTCCAACATTACCTATCAGCTTTAAGAGCAAACATCATCCATTAAAACAAAACGAAATTGAAATACCACAGTGATCTACAGAATCATTAGTTTAAAAACACAAAGTACACAAAATAGTTTCACTCTAAAACAGTTTGACTTTAAGGTATTCTGGGTTTTGAAAATTTTTTCCCTTTCAGTTTTCCAGTTCTCAGATTCCCAGGACTGCGATACTGTCAGGCAAAACAAAATTTAGATCTACTGATACAAGCGCAGAGTCAAAAACATTTTTTAACCCAAGTACTCAGCTTCTTGTCCAGTTTCTGGCCTTATTATTACAGATGAAACTAGATCATGCAAATGAGCAGATTGTGCAAGACGTGACTTTATGGTCACATTTCTAAGCATGTCCCTCATGAAAACATAAATGCCACTTTCAGTTGCCTTTCTGATTTACAGCCAGAGGCTTAGTGTAAGTTCTTACGAAAGGACAGCAAAACCCATAATATGGAAGCTGCCCAGAATCAGGATGCTTGCTAGCACAGTGAGTTATACACTTCTTTTTGCTCTGTGCAATTCAAACTTGATACCATGAAAGTATTTTTGCACAGACTTCCAATACCAAATCACTTTCTCCAACCCATATGATTCTGATGTTTAACCTCACTGCAGAATACTCTTGCCTTTTGTTTTCTCAAAACTAAACATGGTACACGGCTCACCCAAAGTATCGAGATAAAGCTTTTGGTGTTACTGAATAATGTTGGCTATCCTAGTGCTTATTCCAACCTTGTTTTTCTCTTGTAATTGTCTACACTCTGTCAACATGAAAAAGAACTAATGGGCTAGAAAGAGCCAGCCCAACTGGAAACATTACAATAAAAATGTACAAAAAGTAAATAACGATTGATTCACATTCAAGTTCAATTCTATCTGATCAAGAATAGAATACTAACTTCAGCAATATTTTAAGACACGCTATCCTGTTCAAGAGTTTCTTGACAAGGATCTCACTACACAAACATTGATAAGACAACTCTATAGAAAGAAAGTCCTGACTTTAATCCAGGATTATATATCACAATAAATTCAGCAACACACCATTTAGATGATGAAGGAAGATTCTAAAACAGGTTAGTTTGGAATGAGCACAACTCGGAGAAGCTTTAAAATGAACGAGAAGCAGCGCCAAAAAGATTCCAGAATTGTTGAAATTACAGTGCCCAGAAATCGTCTGGAAATTAGATCTTTACATTGGTACTCCATTTGGAAAAAGTGTTTGGTTTAATATGAGATACACCCTGTTTAAAACCTTTAAATAGCAGAAGGTAGAAAAAGTTTAAAATTTTAAACATCTCAAATAACAAGATAAGTCCCTTTCTACTCAAAAGCCAATATTTGTACATAAAACTACCCATGTTTGGTAGAGAAGTTTTCCATTTTCTACAGTTTGGTAAACTCTACCATCAATTCTTATTTTATTTAAATAGATTCTTGGCTATAATCAGAAGAAAATGAAGTTTCATGTTTAGTTTGTTTTATGTTATATTCATGCTTACCCGTGGAAAAAATGTTTGCTTCCAAGATTTTGTTTCGACAGTGTATCATGAATAATGTTAAGTCCATTTCTTAGGCATAAGTTAAATGGCCACATTTTATGTTTCCATTTTGTCCCTATGACTAATTTAAGAACTTCTTAAAATATCTAAACAGCAATTTCTGGTGAGTCTGGTTTGGTTTTTGGATTTTATAAATACTCCAACAAACCAAAAAAAAAGGCAATTAATTACATATTGAAATTTGTTTTACCCACGCACAGTAGAACACTGAATTGAAAGGCAACTGTAAAGGCGACATCTTAACTTTTTTGAACTTCCAAACTTTAGGAAGCAGGATGTGTTTGGACACTCTCATGTTTGAGGATTTGCCCTATTTTGACTGGCGCTTTGGGAGAAGTGTGTGAAAGCCTTTGGGAGCCACTTAGCGCCATTTCTCTACGCTGCCTATATAGTCATGGGTGCCATTGCTGGTGTTACCATCGCTCTGCTCTTGGCCTGGATTCTGCTTCTGGCTTTCCTGGTTCTCCTTTGGACTTAGATTCTGACCCGAGCTCTGAGTCAGATTCTGAATCAGATTCTGAAACAGACTCTGAGTCCCACTCTGACTAGCATTCAGGTTTGGGTTCTGACTCGGATTCGGGTTCTGGCTCTGACTCTGGGTCTGGTAATGGGTCTGAAGGAACCTTCCCTTCAGAAATTTGCGTTGTTCCTGACGCTTCCGTCTAGCTTCCTGATGCTCCTTCTGCCTCATAAACTGATACCTTTGCAAAAAGAGATCTTTTGCATAGCTGTACAACTCCATATCCAGAAAATTCAGTCCCTCAATACGTTTTTGGAGTTCCTCACTGATTTCTACGCTAGAGGCCCTAGTGGTGTTATACTGGGTAAAGGGAGAAATAAAGTTCATGTTGAAGGTTTTCTCAAACAGATACTGGGTCTTCCGCTGAAACTCAGTGAGGCCGAAGAATGCCATGTGCTTCAGATTCGATTTGGCACTTTCCAGGAGGACCTTGTTCCTCTGCTTTTCAGGCATGACCGACAGGTTGTAGCAGC
Source organism: Moschus berezovskii (assembly GCF_049115385.1). Classification (NCBI taxonomy): domain Eukaryota; kingdom Metazoa; phylum Chordata; class Mammalia; order Artiodactyla; family Moschidae; genus Moschus; species Moschus berezovskii. Next base: position 124,971,243 of record NC_142488.1, on the reverse strand, counting down.
CAACGAGTGTGAGGTCGGAGAGCATGCGCACCTGGCGGTTGTTGGCTAGGTTATAGGGACAGTCCATGAACTCTTTCAAGGGGCAGCCAGACCAGTCGTCTCCAGTGTAGCAGCTGGGCAGCTCTTCAGAAGTTGGGGGCCTGCCGTCACAGACGTGGAGGGACGCTTTCCATGTTGCCCCTCTCTGGACATGCCTCCACTCACTCAGGTACCGGGACACTGGGTCACGGAGGATGGTGATGTAGTGGAAGTTCCTATGGACAAAGCACAAAAACCAATGGTCAGGGCTGTGGCTGACATAGGTAGAGTCAGGGAGGGGCATGGCATATGTGACGTTCACTGGTCTGGAAGGGAGGCCAAAGTAAAATGACGGCAATCTGGTGGCAGCTGTCCTGTGGACTGCTATTGTCCCCTCTCTGAGTCCCACTAGCCTGTCCAGAGAGCTCCTTTTTAAAGCATATACATCCGGTGGAAAGGCCACTCCCGCTTCCTCCTTCCTCCTCTGTTTCTCTCTAACTAGTGACAAAGTTCTCCAAATGACCTCATTTATTTCATACTCCCCACTCCCAAACTCCCGTTAACTGATCATGAAATGGAGACTCAATGGAAACGAATGATTTTACTGAAGTGATAAGAGGTTGACAGGTACTCAAGTTCTAATCTTTCTCACTAAATACACAAAAGCATTCTTCTAATAGCTAGTCTAATTAGGATATCTTATTAACAAAACCTTGTTGAAAGAGTGTCTGATATGATGCTTTTGATTCTGGCTGCTGTCATAACATCATGGCTCCTACGTGATGGCAGTGGAATGTGAAGATATGCAGTGCAGCTCCGAGCCTCCAGAAATAAACATTGTGGTTAGTTACTGACTGAAATAGACATGGTAGCTGCCAATGGGGTATATATAAGTTACTACCTCGGTTTCAGCCTTCACTCACGTGGTAATATTCCCAGCAGAGGCCAGTTAACTCTATCAGTTCCAAAATACCCTTTTTCTTTACCCACTGAAAGGACACCCATATGTCAGCATGTACGGAGGCTTTGCTGTGTTACTGTCTTCACTTTAAAGTTGCAAACTGATAAGAGTTCTTTGCTCACATAGCAGATTAGTAAACATTTAAACTGCACACCCACACACACCCATACAGAGCAGGTGCACTCACACTCACTTACACACACACACACACACAGCAGAAGCATCCTGGCTTATGATGTGATCAAGGGAAAAACAACTTTGCAGCTATACTTTAATTAAGAAATGAGCTTCCCCTCAGGTTCAGTGGATGAAGGACGAGGTCATGGATGGGCCTACTGTGGAAGGAAGATGACAATAAACACTGAATATTAACATTAATTTCTTAAAGGAAACCTGGGGAATGGCTTGTAGCTTTTCTGAAGTTTATTCTTTTCCCACCTGAGGGATGCTGCTTTTGCACCCAGGAGTGAGGAGCCAGAGAGAACCAAGTCAAGCCCCCGACTGGCTGGGTCTGCTGGCTGATGTCCTCTGAACAAACATTCCTCCCAAGTCCTGGGCTCTGAGCAATGCAGGCACCCTGGGATCTATCCTGTGTGCTTCTCTTCTATTCATGGTATTCCCTCTGCCTGGTGGAACCTTCTTCTTTAACTGGAAAATTCTAGGCATCCTGCAATGTCCAGTGCAAGTATGACCTCTCCTCTGAGAACATTTTACCCCACTGCTGCTGCCAGTTGCCAGCTCTTCTTCAGTGACACTTCCACAGTTAACCTTTGCTAAACTCTTTTTGATGCTGAATCACAAATTTTTGTTTGTATTTCTGTTTAAAGTAGGTTTTCTGCGACAAGAACTCGACATATTCTTCTTTAACTCTCATCTCATCCTTTTCAATGTTGTACCAGACACAAAGCAGAATCCCAGTTAACTCCTTTAATTACTTCTTTAATGAACTATCCCGGGGAAGAAGAAGGAGAGAGTTGGGAACTGGGAAGGTCATGCCTCATCATATTAAAAACTCTGGAAAATCTAAGTGACTGGCAAAAGCCATAAACAATTAAAAATATCACCTTCTATGATACTGTGGAGTAAACAATCATGGGACACAAGAGAAGCATCCTGGAGTGAGGCTGGAGGGGTGGCAAACCCACGTTGGCTGGCCTCACTCCTTTGCCTGGCTGCGGCCACGCAAATTCAGTTCTGTAAAGACCCACTGCTAACAACTAGCAGCTTTTCTTCCCCAATAGCCTTGACCAACAAAGGTGACTGCTGTTCCCATGGGCTCCAAACTCCTATTCCTTGCTTTGGTATTCATTCATTCACTCCTTTCGTACAGATTTATTAAGCCTTCATGCTAGGCCTGAGGCCACAACTTCATGGCAATTAGCCTGATTATTTGGGAAAAAAAAGAAATTTATGAAGACCAGTGACACACTTGGATTAGTCTTTCAACCAGCTTTTCCAGGCATGCATTATAAATGGGTGTTTAAAATCCCATGATGGAGTCACCTTCATGCTCAGCTGACAGTCCTCCAGCCCACATTTGTTTTACTGATTTAAGACAACAGTGACATCTTCTGGTAAATTCTAGAGTGCACCCCTTGTGCATGCCTGTGGCTCTGCTCCCTAAAAACTCTCCCTTGTCCTTCAGAGCAGATAGATCATAACCATCAGGGTTAGTGTCTGAACCAGTGTTTTGTAAGCACCATCCTCACGTGGAGAGAGAGGAGGCAGACCAGGAATGCAAAGGCAGATACTGACAGAGCCTCTCATGCTACGGGTGTGTCCCTCCTCCAAGCTGAAGGTCTCTCCTTATGCCTGTATGAAACGTGGGCCGTCCAAGGTGGGCAGCCTCGAGGTCTCTGCACTGTGGGATTACCACAGCAGCAGAGAAATTAGAGGCATCTACACGTGTGCATATCCATATGCTGGTAATGACAGCTACCATTCACTCAGATGCCAATAGCTCTGGAGAGTCAGGGATTGCCAGCAGCCCTCTTCTTCCAGGGAAAATAGGTCCAGGGTGCCAGACTGCCTCAACTAGAAACACTTGACGCTGCTTGGAAAATGATCCTTGGGTGAAAAGGAAGATCAGCTAAAGGTGGGTCTCCAGGAATGTCCAGTGGCCTTCCAAATGGCATAGTGTGTTGGAGGTGGAAATGCAGGTGCAGATAACACCTGGAAGATTTCACAGGGCTAAGGATTGAGGATGCTCATTATTCTAAGTGAGGGGTTGTCAGGGAAATGTCAGAGAAGACCCCGCCACACCCAGAGCAACTGAGGATGTGAAAGCCCAAGCCAATGGCACAGTGAGTGGAGAGGCAAAGGAACGCTGAAACATAGGTGGCACTCTTCCTATGCTCAAGTTCGCTCAAGCATCTGTGTGACTGGCACTGGAAAAGGGCCTGATTGTTGGTGTTCAGTTTCTAAGTCGTGTCTGACTCTTTGAGACCCCATGGACTGTAGCACGCTAGGCTTCCCTGTCCCTCACCATCTCCTGGAGCCTGCTCAAACTCATGTGCATTGAGTCGATGATGCCATCCAACCATCTCATCCTCTGTCGTCCCCTTCTACTCCTGCCTTCAATCTTTCCCAGCATCAGGGTCTTTTCTAATGAGTCAACTCTTTGCATCAAATCTTAAGCCTAGGCCTGAGGCCACAGCTTCATGGCAATTAGTCTGATTATTTGGAAAAAAAAGAAATTTATGAAGACCAGTGACACACTTGGATTAGTCTTTGTGGCCAAAGTATTGGAGCTTCAGCTTCAGCATCAGTCCTTCCAGTGAATATTCAGGGTTGATTCATGAAGAGGCCCTGGAGATGCCCACAGATAAGTCACAGGGCCCAGACGGGAGCATCCCTATCTCATGCTCATGACTGAAGCAGGCACAAGGCACCATGAAAGCACCTTGCAGTGATTCTCAGCCAAGCCTAATAATAGAAGGGTTTCTGTAGCTTTATTTTGAAAAACAAGGAAGAATTAGATGAAGCAAGAAGAGTGAAATGGAGTATGACACGGAAAGGTTAGAATGAGCAAAGGCACAGAGGCATGAACTAGCCTGCTATGTACAGAGGAAGAGCACAGGAAACCTCTTACTGGGAGTTACTGGCCAGTGGCAGTAATGAAGGATGGAGAGGTAACCATGGACAGGGTCATGGAAGGCCTCAGATGCCACATTAAAGAATTGAGACTTCTGGGATTTCCTGGCAGTCCAGTGGTTAGGACTCAGCACTTTCACTGCCTAGGACCTGGGTTCAATCCCTGGTCAGGGAACTAAGATCCCTCAATTTGTTAGGTACAGCCAGAAAAAAGAAAAAAAGAATTTAGATTTATGAAGGCAACAGAGAGGCCTTTAGAGGGTTTTAGGCAGGGGAGTGACACGATGGAGCCTGTTTTTTAAAAAGATCACTGTGTATGGTGTATGGTGGAAATGGGGAAGTGAGTTGACGTTACTGTAGAAAATGAGACAGAAGAAAAGAGGGCAGACTAGGGAGGCATTTGGAGGTGGGGTTGAAGTAACAAGACTTAGGGACAAAATGAATGTAGGGGAGACAGGGGAAGAGGGGTAAGGAGGCCTCCCAGGTCTCTGATTGAACGGACAGATAGAGCCTCAGAGAGTGATCTGCGCTTAAGATGTGGAATTGTCAGCAAAACAGGAGAGCTGCAGACCTTGAGGACTTACTTTGGGAGCATTTGTTTATTCCACATGTGTGGCTTCAGGTATTGGAAGACAGCATTTCAGAAACCCCGTGGCTTCTCTTCTTTATGTTAAATATAGTTTTCAACTATTCTCTCCACTGCTTCAGGTCCCCTCACTATGCTTTTTTTTTTTTTTTTGCCTCTGAACACATTCCAGTTGATTGGAATGTGCCCTCTAGGCACAGTCTGACAAGGAGCAAGTAGGGCAGTCTATCACCACCCTCATTCTCCACACCGTTTCTCTTAATGTGGCCTCATATCACATCAACCTTTTTGGCAGATGCAGCACACCTCTGACACACCATCAGCTACCTTCTTTCATTGCTTCACACGCAGGTCATTTGAAATCCCAACCTACTTTGTCCTGAACAGATGCAGTTTGTCTGTGGCCCTGTTTAATTTCTTCTTGGTAGAGGAAGTCTAAGGCTGTCAAAACGCATCTGGATTTTGATTATATCCCCTGATATCTTCGCCATATCTTCTTTTTGTCTTCTGGCAATGCCTGCATCCAGGCATTGATCAAAACAGAACAAGATGCAGGCGAGAGCAGGTTTCTGGTAGCTGCTGGAAATCTCCCCTTCAGGTTGACAAACCCAAAAGGTGCTGCTGAATGTTGTGATTTAATTTTAAACGAGTGAGCCAATCTCGGCCACAGAAAAATCACACTCAGCCTGTTTCAGTTAGTAGGGATTGGACAGAAATATCTTGTGACCAAACATGTCACTTCATTAGGATGACCGGGTGTCACATCTTTAGAGTTGTGATTCCCCCTCAGTTGTCCATGTTGATTTAAAGACCCTTGTTTGGTGCCCCTATGCGACCATGGTGCCTTGACAGGCAGGACACAGTGAAACATCTGCCATCCTCTGCAAGTCCAGGTCAACTTTTGCTTGTCATGGGTAAATAAATGTAGAAACAACAGCAACCAAAGAAAGAGTGTCCCAGGCAAGAAATCCGGGGGCCATCTTTGACTCCTCTCTCTCGCTTATCTTTAATGTCTGAATTTCCCCCGAATCCTGCTGATTCTAGTTCTTTTTTAAAAAATTTATTTATTTTAATTGGAGGCTAATTACTTCATATTATTGTATTGGTTTTGCCATACATTGACATGAATCCGCCCCGGGTGTACATGTGTTCCCCATCTTGAACCCCCCTCCCACCTTCCTCCCCATCCCATCCCTCTGGGTCATCCCAATGCACCAGCCCCGAGCATCCTGTATCATGCATCAAAACTTATTACAGTGTAGTTGCTTTACAATGTTGTGTTAGTTTCTGCTGTACAGTAAAGTGAATCAGCCATATGTATACACATATCCCCCACCTTTTTTTTACATTTCCTTCCTATTTAGGTTATCACAGAGCACTGAGTAGAGTCCCCTGTGCTATACAGTAGGTTCTTTTTAGTTATCTGTTTTGTACATGGTAGTGTATGTGTGCCAATCCCAATCTCCCAGTTCATCCCACCCGCCCTTCCCCGCTTGGTATCCATACATTTGTTCTCTACAACTGCGTATCTATTTCTGCTTTGCAAATAACTTCATCTATGCCAGTTTCCTAGATTCCACATATATGGGTTAATACATGATATTTGTCTTTCTCTTTATGAACTCAGTTCTCTCTGTGTAACAGTCTCTAGCTCTTATTAGCTCCCAAATCCATCCTTTCTACCACTGCCTGGGGTCAGGCCCTCATCACTTTTCTACCTGATCACTGCATCAGCATCCTGGCCCACCTCCCTGTCCCCGGACTGACATCCATTCCACACTCATGTGACACACATCTGACCTACCACTCCCTAGTTAAGACCTCTTAACAGCTCCCTATCGATTGTGACAAGAAGTGCAAGCTTTCCACATGTTACCCACAGCCTTGTGGCTGGCACCTGACAACCACCTTTCTTTCTCTTCAGTCTGATATCTATTAAGCTCCCTCGACATGAGTCTTTCTCGACACGAGTCTTTTTTGAACCCTCCCCACTTCCATTTCCTGACCCTAGGACATTTGGAAATACCTGGACACATTTCAGTTGCCACAACTGGGGAGCAGGTGCTACCGACATCTAGTGAGTTGAGTCTAGAAATGCTTCTAAACATCCTACAATGCAGGCTGGTGACTAATTATTAGCAGTGCCAAGGCTGACAAACCCTGATCTATATTCTATGTCCCAAGTATGCAAAAGTAATTTTAATATTCTACATTGGTTCCAGGCAAAGATCCTACAGGTCCTTTCCCTTTGTATATGGAGTGCCTACTGTTTGGAATGGCTCCAATCTGTCTTTTGTAGATCACCTGGAAACCTCCAAGACTCAACTCAAAGATTGCCTCCTCCATGAACATTTCCTTGACCTTCTGGGGCAGAGTTACCTACCCTGGTATTCCTCTCTTTCAACTGTGCTGGTGGTATTCTCCCATTGTAACATTCAGCACAGTGGGCTGTGATTGTCTAGTGATTTGTCTGCTTCCCCCATTGGACTATGAGCTCTGGAAGAGTAGGGACCATGTAGCATTTAAGAACATAAGCCCCCCCCCTCGCCAGGCCTGAAACAATGCTTGACATAAAAATAAGTGATTAGTAAAAGATTGTTAATTGGATGTCTGTAGCAGAAACAGCAGAGCTTACAGTGAGCTCACAGGAAATGCCTATCATTGTCTTTGATACAGAAAAGCCACTAGATGTCAGTATTAAATAACAGAACTACCATTTTACACCTGTGCAGCAACATTTTAAGGGGCTCTAGCTATGAAGGGTGGAGAAGGCAATGGCAACCCACTCCAGTACTCTTGCCTGGAAAATCCCATGGACGAGGAGCCTGGTAGGCTGCAGTCCATGGTGTTGCGAAGAGTTGGACACGACTGAGTGACTTCATTTTCACCTTTCACTTTCACACATTGGAGAAGGAAATGGCAACCCACTCCAGTGTTCTTGCCTGGAGAATCCCAGGGACGGGGAGCCTGGTGGGCTGCCGTCTATGGGGTCGCACAGAGTTGGACACGACTGAAGCGACTTAGCAGCAGCAGCTATGAAGGGTATCTAGTTACATTTAGCACTTGTCCCTGACTTTCTGTGTAGTAGTCCAATTTTAAAAAAGGGTGGGAAGTTTAAGGATATTAAGAGTATGTAAATGGATACAGTGACAGACTTTATTTTCTTGGGCTCCCAAATCACTGCAGATGTGACTGCAGCCATGAAATTAAAAGACGCTTGCTCCTTGGAAGAAAAGTTATGACCAACCTAGACAGTATATCAAAAAGCAGAGACATTACTTTGTCAACAAAGGTCCGTCTAGTCAAGGCTATGGTTTTTCCAGTAGTCATGTGTGGATGTGAGAGTTGGACTATAAAGAAAGCTGAGCACCAAAGAATTGATGCTTTTGAACTGTGGTGCTGGAGAAGACTCTTGAGAGTCCCTTGAACTGCAAGGAGATCCCACCAGTCCATCCTAAGGGAAATCAGTCCTGAGTGTTCATTGGAAGGACTGATGCTGAAGCTGAAACCCCAATACTTTGGCCACCTGATGCAAATAACTGAGTCATTGGAAAAGACCCTGATGCTGGGAAAGACTGAAGGCGGGAGGAGAAGGGGACGACAGAGGATGAGATGGTTGGATGGCATCACTGATGGACACGAGTTTGAATAGGCTCTGAGAGTTAGTGATGGACAGGGAGGCCTGGCATGCTGCAGTCCATGGTGTCCCAAAGAGTTGGACACGACTGAGCAACTGAACTGAAATGGATAAAATGAGAACCATACAGTTTTCATGTTAATTGAAACAGATGATCCTGAAATAAGTACCCGAGTTCTAAGTCACAGAGTTTGAGACTTGGCAGACCAAGAAGAAAATTTTGAGATGTCAAATCATCTAAATCAATGTCTTCATTTTAGAGGTAAAGAATTCAAAGCTTCTGCAGCAAAGATTTGCCCACAAGTCACCAATGGCCAGTGGTTCTTGGGAATCAGTCTAATTGCAAGGAATATTCCTGGGCTGAAGGCATATATTTTTAGTAGTTCCTGTCTTTGTGTCTGTTGATTACCTAGGATGGTATAATAAACCATGCCCATAACAGACCAGTAATCCTTAAAAAGGGAAAGCTTTTGGCTGCAAAGAGACGGCATTTCCTTACGCCAACTAGTTGCACAGCAAGGAGCTGGGGGCATTGGTGTCTGGCACTCAAACCTGTGGTTCAGATAGTAAAGAATCTGCCTGCAATACAGGAGGCCCAGGTTCAATCCCTGGGTTAGGAAGATCCCCTGGAGGAGGGCGTGGCAACCCACTCTGGTATTCTTGCTTGGAGAATCCCATGGACAGAGGAGTCTGGTGGGGTACAGTCCAGGGGGCTGCAAAAAGTTGGACATGACTGAGGACTTACATTTTCACTTTCACACTTACACATTAACTTACTTACACATCAACTCCCAACAATACTGTGCGTCAGATATTGTTATTCCCATTCTGATGATGAAGAAGGTGAGACTAACAGAGAATGTGATTTGACCCAGTGCCTCGCCACAAGTTAAGTTGCTGTTCTTGTTCAGTCGCTGAGTCATGTCCGACCCTTTGCGACCCCATGGACGGCAACACACCAGGCTTCCCTGTCCTCCACTATCTCCTGGAGTTTGCTCAAACTCATGTCCATTGAGTCAGTGATGACATCCAACCATCTCATCCTCTGTCACCTCCTTCTACTTCTGCCCTCAATCTTTCCCAGCATCAAGGTCTTTTCTAATGAGTTGGCTCTTTGCATCAGGTGGCCAAAGTATTGAAGCTTCAGCATCAGTTAAATAGGATTGCTCAGATATGAACCAGTTTCTCTTTGACTGTAGAACATGTATTCTCCCTATCCTACTGCTGGGACACAAACCCAGGACTTCTATGAACAAGCTAAGGATGTGGTTCTCACATCATGGCCCGGAATCAGCAGTATCACTTCATAAATTGTTAGAAATGCACATTCTTGGGTCAAACCACTGAAGCAGAAACGCGGAGACTGGAGCCCAGCAATCCATTTTAACAAGCTCTCTGGGAAATTCCCTGTTAGCTTCCTGGGCTTCTCTGATAGCTCAATTGGTAAAGAATCCACCTGCAACATAGGAGACCCCAGTTCGATTCCCTGGGTTGGGAAGATCCGCTGGAAAAGTGATAGTCTACCCACTCCAGTATTCTTGGGCTTCCCTTGTGGCTCAGCTGGTAAAGAATCTGCCTGCAATGTGGGAGACCTGGGTTCGATCCCTGGGTCAGGAAGATGCCCTGGAGGAGGGAAAGGCTACCCACTCCAGTATTTTGTCCTGGTGAATTCCACAGACTGTATAGTCCATGAGGTCTCAAAGAGTCGGATACTGTGTGGGAAATTCTGATGCATGTATGTGCTTGAGAACCACTGTCCTAGGCATGTGGCTTCAGACATCAAAAGTCCCTCAGAGACCCCGGGGGTCCCCAGAGTGTGGATAAGTGACCCCAAGAGACAAAAGCATGACAAAACAAGCCTAAGGAAGCCCACTGCTGTCCAGGGAAAGCCCAGAGAACTTAGACTGAGCAAAGTTATGAAGATTATGCTGTAAACATTGAACTTTCCTTTAAGGCCACTGGTTCACGAAAGGCCACAATAAGTTTCTTCTTGCATCACTCAAAGGGGAAATAAATATAAAAGCCATTTTTTTTTTACGGAAGGAGACCACTAAAATTGTACAAGTTAAGGTCATCAGTTCAGTTGCTCAGTCGTGTCCGACTCTTTGCGACCCCATGAGTCGCAGCACACCAGGCCTCCCTGTCCATCACCAACGCCCGGAGTTCACCCAAACTCATATGCATCGAATCGGTGATGCCATTCAGCCATCTCATCCTCTGTCGTCCCCTTCTCCTCCTGCCCCCAATTCCTCCAAGCATCAGAGTCTTTTCTAATGAGTCAACTCTTCGTATAAGGTGGCCAAAGTATTGGAGTTTCAGCTTCAGCATCAGTCCTTCCAATGAACACTCAGGACTGATCTCCTTTAGGATGGATTGGTTGGATCTCCTTGCAGTCCAAGGAACTCTCAAGAGTCTTCTCCAACACCACAGTTCAAAAGGATCAATTCTTCGGCGCTCAGCTTTCTTTATAGACCAACTCTCACATCCATACATGACCGCTGGAAAAACCATAGCCTTGACTAAATGGACCTCTGTTGGCAAAATAATGTCTCTGCTTTTTAATATGCTGTCTAGGTTGGTCATAACTTTCCTTCCAAGGAGTTAAGGTCATAGGAGCGATCAATAAAAAGTTAATTTAAGAAAGGAAACAAATTCTTAGCCCAAATCAATAGGACTGAACATTCTGTTATACCTGTAGCTTAGTTCTGTATTTTAAAGTTCAGCTTTTGCACATCTTGTTCATGGAGTAATGATTAGTGATACAGAAATAAGAACTGTGGTTGGTGGTCCTAAGTAGACTTCAGAGTGGGGCTCTACATGACATTGAGTCATTAATGCTGAAGGTCTGGTCTCCTTCCTTGGTTGATGATGTTGAAACCAACTGCACGGAACCTCCCATTGCATGTAAATGACTAGGTCAAGGCAAGGAGGATGGCTTACAGATCAAACGACATTAATATGTGAGTGTAGATGAAACACAAGTATAGTTAATTGATTCAAAGGCAATCCCTCCGATGGGATTGGATTCCCCAAGCCCTAGGATTGCCATTTTAACTGCTTTTCTTGAGTGACTCATATACCAGCAGTCCCCAAAGAGGAGTTCCTTAAATGCTATGAGCAGCCGTGGCAGCAGACTCATGTAAGAAGTGTGGGACTTGAAGAGGGGACAACTTTGAAGTGGGTGGATGCTCATTTAGATGTGTTGTCTTTGGTGCATTTATCAAACCATTCTTGTGGCTCAGCAGTCATGTTTGGTCTAGTGAGAAATGTGAGCCTTTATAGTCACATAAAGTGGATTACTTCCAATCACTTGATTGTCTTTACCACACTGGATGCTGAATGTCTCTCCTTTTTCTCCTTTAAGCTGATACTGTGACCAGTTGATGCTGGGCAATGCAAGAGAGGTGGAAAACAGGACCCATTTTTGGGAGCTCTTTCACTGGCTCCTTGAATGGCTTGACTTAAGAGTACTTAGCAGTATACAAGCACTCCAGGAAAAGTATCTCCTGGACACAAAGCTAATTTAGTAAAGGCTGAAGGTCTTGCACCCCTCCAAATAAGCCATCCAGTTCTCCTGGCAAGGGGCTTTCTGCTGTTCTTCACACCTCACCTGAAGGAAGGAGTAGTTCTGTGTGTGTAAAGTAATACCTTAATCAATGCCTTAATTAATTGATGCTCCCCCACCCCTGGTTAACCAAAAGTTAGTCTGTGTGTACTGTGGGGAAACATTCAACAAAGCATAAATAGATTTTCCTTAAAAAGAAAGATGTTTTTCAATGCCATTCTTTCCTGTCTTTTACAAGGCAGGAAAATGATGGTTTCTTATTTGGTGAAAGGGAAGAAAAGAAGATTTCTAATGTCTGCAAATTCGGACCCAACATGGAACTCTTCACAGTATTTCACACAGTACTTCACACAGAACTCATCACCACAGTCCTGGTGATGTTTACTTCTTTTTAAAGGAAATCTAGTTCCTCTCCTTCCCAAAGCCCAGTAGGCTCCAAAGTACATAAATCTAAGGACTTTTATAAACAGTGAGAAAGCTGAGATTTTTAACAAGATGTGAAATTCCAAGCTTTATGACCCGTAGTTACCAGCCTTCACCCAGAGTCCACTCGACTGCTTGGCAGCGTGAAAATTTTTTGTGTGTTCTAAAATTACTCCGTGAGTCTCGGATCATCAGTACTCAGTGTGGTTCTGAGGTGGAAAGAACTTTTAGAGAAAACCCCTTCCAGTGTGGAGATGAAGTAGCGGGGGCCTCTTGAAGGGCATGCATGATCCATCTATGTCCCATAGAGACTAGTTCTGCCACTGATTAATCAACTCATGCTTCCTGCCGTCCCTTCCAGGGACTCCTCCCTCTCCACATGGTACTTCTCAGCTTCTGGAGTATTTCCATGTGGCATCTTCTGGCAAATTGTCATCCCCCAAGGGGTGGCATCTGGGGCAGCCAGGGAGAAGAGTTGGTTTTCTTCTTTTCTCCGAAGAGAGCGGGCAGAGGTCTAAAAGGGTAACCTTCACCCCCCAGGAGACAGACAGAAGGAAGCCGGCGGAAATGTCTAACTGCTACCACTGGGACCACCATAGTTAAGGTCTTGCTCTCCAGATAAGCATCCTTTGTATCTCTTGCCGTGGGTCTCAATGAAGGTAACATGACTGTTAGATATAAAGTTCTTGGAACTGAGCTTGGAACCCAGCAGTTAACAAATGTTAGTTCCTATTATTGTTACTGATATTGCTCTACAGACATGGGTATTCGCTAAAAGATGTTATTCAACCTTCCTAAAAATCACAAAGCTAGCTAATGACTGTCTGTCGGGTCTGTGTGATTCCTGAGCTCAGATGCTTGCCCACTGCCCTGGCTGGTGGTGCCCTATTTGGTCTTTGCCAAGCATGTCTGAGCCTGCAGCTGTGTGTTCTCACTGGGTCATACACCCCTACTTAGACCTGGGCACTGAGCACAGCCTGAGGAGCTACAGGCCAAGGGCACAAGGGGCCTGGCCAGAGTAGGAAGTCTCAGGAGGAGGGAGTTGGATATGCCAGGATGTGAAAGGAAGGACTGCTTCTGAGGTTTTTGTGGGCCCCTGATAGAGCCTTAGGACAGGGATCTGAGCATGGCAAGGTGGGGGCCAAGGGTGGGATGTAGCGGGCCACCATTCTCGCCCCCACCTCCCATTACACAGATGAGGAAACCAGGGAGCTGGCTCCCTTGCCTTCTCCAGATTGTGGGAAATCTGGAGGCCCATGGGATCCTTTCTTCAGGGACTCCCCCAAAGACAGGGAACCAAGTAACAGGCCTTCTGCAGATGGCAGGCAGCCAATAAATGGCATTTAAGGTTCTTCTAAGCAGGCTGCAGGCAGCTGCACTGGTTCACCTGGGCCGTTGGCCATGTGCTGTCTAGGAGGCAGGCACCTTGGGTGCACGTGGGGGAAATTGTTAGAGGAAAACTAGTCGAGATAAATGTCTGCTCTCAGCATGGTGGTATTTTCCAGAACAGCACAAGGGAAAAGTTTTCCCCTCCATGAAGGCTGCCCCTTCTCGAGACCTGGGTTGATTTTAATGAGCTCTAATATTGTTGTAAGGTGCTGAGAGAACGAAGTGCAAACCCTGGCTTTTGTGGGGGAAACAGACCTCGTTTACCATTTAAACTGTGAAGAATGGGAGCCATTCAGAATTTCCAGGGCTGGCTGAGTCGTGCCTCCATTCCCCCGGGAGCATTTTTTTTTTCCTGCAGGTATTCATGCTGCAAAAGTCACAATTACTGGATAACAAGGCTGGGCTGTATGTGTGTGGAAATGATCATCGTATATAGCACCGGGCACAGCCTGGTTTCCCCACAATGATAACACAGAAAATGGAAAAAGAACTCGCTAATCCCCCACTCTGTTCATTTCCAAGGCAAGCCATTCAATATCACAGTAATCCAAGTCTATGCCCCTACCAGTAACACTGAAGAAGCTAAAGTTGAATGGTTCTATGAAGACCTACAAGACCTTTTAGAACTAACACCCAAAAAAGATGTCCTTCTCATTATAGGGGACTGGAATGCAAAAGTAGGAAGTCAAGAAACACCTGGAGTGACAGGCAAATTTGGCCTTGGAGTACAGAATGAAGCAGGGCAAAGGCTAATTGAGTTTTGCCAAGAGAATGCACTGGTCATAGCAAACACCCTCTTCCAACAACACAAAAGAAGACTCCACATATGGACATGCCCAGATGGCCAACACTGAAATCAGATTGATTATATTCTTTGCAGCCAAAGATGGAGAAACTCTATACGGTCAGCAAAAACAAGACTGGGAGTGGACTGTGGCTCAGATCATGAACTCCTTATTGCCAAATTCAGACTTAAATTGAAGAAAGTGGGGAAAACCACTGGACCATTCAGGTATGACCTAAATCAAATCTCCTATGATTATACAGTGGAAGTGAGAAATAGATTTAAGGGACTAGATCTGATAGAGTGCCTGATCAACTATGGACGGAGTTTCGTGACATTGTTGTGCAGGAGACAGGGATCAAGACCATCCCCATTGCAAAGAAATGCAAAAAGGCAAAATGGCTGTCTGAGGAGGCCTTACAAATAGCTGTGAAAAGAAGAGAAGTGAAAAGCAAAGGAGAAAAGGATAGATATAAGCATCTGAATGCAGAGTTCCAAAGAACAGCAAGGAGAGATAAGAAAGCCTTCCTCAGCAATCAATGCAAAGAAATAGAGGAAAACAATAGAATGGGAAAGACTAGAGATCTCTTCAAGAAAATTAGAGATACCAAGGGAACATTTCATGCAAAGATAGGCTCAATAAAGGACAGAAATTGTATGGACCTAACAGAAGCAGAAGATATAGAATACACAGAAGAACTGCATAAAAAAGATCTTCATGACCCAGATAATCACGATGGTGTGATCACTCACCTAGAGCCAGACATCCTGGAATGTGAAGTCAAGTGGGCCTTAGGAAGCATCACTATGAACAAAGCTAGTGGAGGTGATGGAATTCCGGTGGAGCTACTTCAAATCCTGAAAGATGATGCTATGAAAGTGTTGCACTCAATATGTCAGCAAATTGGGAAAACTCAGCAGAGGCCACAGGACTGGAAAAAGTCAGTTTTCATTCCAATCCCAAAGAAAGGCAATGCCAAAGAGTGCTCAAACTACCGCACAATTGCACTCATCTCACACGCTAGTAAAGTCATGCTCAAAATTCTCAAAGCCGGGCTTCAACAATACATGAACCGTGAACTTCCAGATGTTCAAGCTGGTTTTAGAAAAGGCAGAGGAACCGGAAATCAAATTCCCAACATCCGCTGGATCATGGAAAAAGCAAGAGAGTTCCAGAAAAACATCTATTTCTGCTTCATTGACTATGCCAAAGCCTTTGACTGTGTGGATCACAATAAACTGTGGAAAATTCTGAAAGAGATGGGAATACCAGACCACCTGACCTACCTCTTGAGAAACCTGTATGCAGGTCAGGAAGCAACAGTTAGAATTGGACAAGGAACAACAGACTGATTCCAAATAGGAAAAGGAGAACGTTAAGGCTGTATATTGTCACCGTGCTTATTTAACTTATATGCAGAATACATCATGAGAAACGCTGGGCTGGAAGAAGCACAAGTTGGAATCAAGATTGCTGGGAGAAGTATCAATAACCTCAGATATGCATATGACACCACCCTTATGGCAGAAAGTGAAGAGGAACTAAAGAGCCTCTTGATGAAAGTGAAAGAGGACAGTGAAAATGTTGGCTTAAAGCTCAACATTCAGAAAACTAAGATCATGGCATTCAGTCCCATCACTTCATGGGAAATAGATGGAGAAACAGTGGAAACAGTGGCAGACTTTATTTTGGGGGGCTCCAAAATCATTGCAGATGGTGACTGCAGCCATTAAAATAAAAGACGCTTACTCCTTGGAAGGAAAGTTATGACCAACCTAGACAGCATATTAAAAAGCAGAGACATTACTTTGCCAACAAAGGTCCGTCTAGTCAAGGCTATGGTTTTTCCAGTAGTCATGTATGGTTATGAGAGTTGGACTATAAGGAAAACTGAGCGCTGAAGAATTGATGCTTTTGAACTGTGGTGTTGGAGAAGACTCCTGAGGGTCCCTTGGACTGCAAGGAGATCCAACCAATCCATCCTAAAGGAGATCAGTCCTGGGTTTTCATTGGTAGGACTGATGCTGAAGCTGAAACTCCAATACTTTGGCCACCTGATGTGAAGAGCTGACTCATTTGAAAAGACCCTGAAAGATTGAAGGCAGGAGGAGAAGGGGACGACAGAGGAAGAGATGGTTGAATGGCATCCCCGACTCAATGGACATGGGTTTGGGTGAACTCCGGGAGTTGGTGATGGACAGGGAGGTCTGGCGTGCTGTGGTTCATGGGGTTGCAAAGAGTCGGACATGACTGAGCAACTGAACTGAATCCCCCACCAACCTCTCTAGCTCAAGAAAGAATCCCACGGGATGCTGGAGTGAGTACAAGAAGGGGCACCAGAGACACAAAAATCATGCTGGAACAGAAGGACTGATTTTGAAGGTTCTGAAGTGTTAAAAGCTCACAAGATCTCTAGAGGTACTATGCATCAAAGGGTCATTTTTCATGGTATAGATAAGAGACTCTGGACCATTGCATTTCCCCTCTAAGGCAAAAAGGGAGTGGTGTAGTGCTGCGGAGCCAGGGGCCAAGCGCTCCTCCCAGTTACAACTGAGTATCACACTAGGATGAGCTGAGTCCTGGAGAAAAGAGATCTTTGTTCCTATCCAACATGTGCCTGAGTGGCAAAACTTACAGTGTGTGAAATCAGACAATGATAATGTTGTGAAATAGAATTCCTGGGTCCGTTTTGGTTGGTGAAAGGACAAGTAGCCTACAATCTTTGACAATGTAGAAGCTCTCATTATTTATTTATTTATTTTTTGCCTTGCAACACAGCTTGCAGGGTCTTAGTTCTCTGACCAGGGATTGAACCCGGGCCATGGCAGTGAAAGTACAGAGTCCTAACCACTGGCCTGCCACGGAATTTCCTAGAAACCCTTTTACATGGCACTTTCCAAGCACCATCTGGGGCCAGCTGGGGCCTTAGTTTTTTGAGAAGAGGTAGGGCTATCTTCTCACAGAGAAGGGAGCCTGAGCCTGGGTAGTGCTCTGTAGCCCCCTCCACACATATTCTCCAGATGGCTGAAAACCACATTCCATGTGTGTAAATCCACCTGCCTGCTGAAAGCAAAGCCCTTGTGAAGGGACTGATGGGAGTACCCACAGATGAAGGTAACAGATCCATATTTTGCAGAGTAGCAGGGCAGGCCGGCCCCTCAGAGGTCATCTGGTCCAGTCACTTTACCAACAAGAACACCAAAGACCAGAGATGAATGATAGGGACTTGCCCCAGGTCACATGTGTTGTCTGTGGCAGAGCTCTGACCTGAAACCAAGTCTCTGACTCCTTCCTCAAATTTCAGAATATCATGCTCAAGGTGACTGACAAACAGGAACCAGCTTCAGGAAAAGGCTGCCCCTCTGTTTGTTAGAAGCTCATTTATCCTCCACCACAAGATTTGAAAGACATAAAGAAGGACTAAAAGTCAATGCTCAGACTAAGAAAGATGTCTGACTCTGATTTTCCAACTGAAGGCAAATGCTTGAGGGAGCAACACCCTCAGAATCTATCTTCCATTAATCATACGCTAGAAAGACATGTCAGTGGGAAGTCAGATTCATTTACATGCTGCAGGAGCCACTGACAGAGCTTCCCCCTTCCCACTCCCTGGGCTTGGCTTTTCTCCCTGGAATTGAGGTTAATTCTCAGAGATAGTGACCCACAGTAAGTTGGACTGAAGACCCCGCATGATTACTCTAAATGACATCTCCCTTCCCACTATGGTTTTCAGAAAGGTCATCTGAAAAAAGTCCACTGATACCCTGGGAGAAGGAAGGATAAAGGGAAAGAGGGAGGAAGAGAAGAAGGGAGGGAAGAAGGGAAGGCTGGTCAATAACAGTCAGAAGTTTCATATGAAATGATGGATGACTCACTGCTCTTATATCATTCATTCCTCACACAGGACAAAGTATAGAACTACCATTTTCCAGATGAAGTTTGAAATTCAAACAAAAGAAGTGACTTACCCAAGGATACACAACCCATGAGCAGTGGGTGTAGAACCCAAGTCCCCTAACTCCCAATTATCTGTTTCCCCACCATTCTCTATTGCATAATAAGCCCCTAATGGATATCTAGACAGTCTGTTTCTCTTGTTTTGTGTTTCCAACCAGGCTGCACATTCCTTAAAGGTTAAGACCACTTGGGGGAATTCCCTGGTGGTCCAGTGGTTAGGACTTGGTGCTTTCACTGCTGTGGCTGGGGAATTAAGATCCTGCAAGCTAAGCAGTGAGGCAAAAACAAACAAACAAACAAAAAACCTGGTAATAAAATAGTATGCACAGTATTATTTAAGATTAAAAGAAAGACTACGTGACATTTCTGTTGTCTGTCAGCACTGGGCCCAGCATCTTATGGGATGCAGATTGGTGGATCACTTGATGGAACATCTCCCATCAAGCCTTGGAATTGGCCTTGATATTCTTTTTTGCCTTCTTCCACCTCTCTGTGCATCAGCTCCTTCTCTCAGATCATTCACCACTAAACAAAGTCCAAGTGCATTATTCCTCAAGCCACATAGGCCTCTTATTCCAAACACTAACCTGCCTCTGGCTTGCTGCCACTACTCAGGCCCAAGTGTTGGCATTCCCTAGCCAGGAGAGACTGTTGCACATGCAATACCAGCTGAAAGAATGAAGAAGGCCCCCTTCCTCTCAAACATTACTGCACTAAGGCCTGAAATCCCACCCTTAGCTAGAATTTACTTTGTTCTTCATGGTGGCTAGAAGCTGCTGCCCTCCAGTCTTCATCATCCCCATCCTTCTTCCTCCCTCTTTTTCCTGCTGGACTCTTCCGGCTTAGGCTGCTGGAAACCTTACATCTGGAAAGAAAGTGCTAAGAGAAACTCCATTCATCAAGGTGTCATGTACTTGGCACCACCAGAAGGATTTCCATTCTGGAGGGGGCATTCCCTGAGTAGTCATGCGGTACCCTCTTCACTTCCTGCAGCAGCAGCTGGTAGAGTATGGAAATCACATCCTGTAGGTAACTGGCTACTACATGCCGGTGAAAGGCTGCTTCGATAGTCCCAGTCAGGATGCCTGATCTCTTCTGCTCAAAGAAAGCACAGGAATTTAAAATGAGGCCATTTGGTGACGGTTTTGATCAGATATCTTTTCCTTTCCAGAATCATGAATCAGTCATGAACACACCAAGTTAAAACAGGATTTGATTTCCCTGGGGCTATTTTTGAAGTCCTCTTGTTTCCCTGCTCTACCTTCTTCCCATTGAACACTCAGGAGTCAAGGTGTTACTAGACAGAAATGCCCAGCAACCTTCACCTTCTATTTCTCAAGTCATTTCCAAGGATTAAAGAGCTATTATTTCAAACATTTTTGAAGGCATAACACTCTTTGTCCTTTTCTTCTGAAAAGTTCTCTATGGCAAAAATATATATATATTTTTTAGCAAAGCACATTTTCTTTCTTTCTCATTAGATCCTTACAATACACCTATGAAATAGATAAGGCCAGTCCATTTCACAGAGGTATTAGTGCACAGAGGTGGAAGGTCACACAGCTAGTAAGGGATTAAGTCACCTATGTCTGAAACCCACGTCTAGACATCCAGACTCATGTTGCTACCCCATGCCATTGTGCTCATTTATTTGAGAATGAAAGGAATTTTCCAGGAAGCAGTACAGACCTTTTTGCAACACCCTAATAGGATATGCAACCACGGCCAGCCTCATGGGGTGGCAGAATTTTCAGGGATGCTGGAAAGCACAGCTCCCTCTCCTACAGTTGACCAGGAAACCACAATGTTAGGTTTATTCCTTTCATTTAAGGATCTGCCTTCTGTGTGTGTGTGTGTGTGGTGGCACAGGGGGTGAAGAGCAGGCAATATAGGGTAGATGGTCATGAAGTCAATAAGACTTATCAGTCATTTAGATGGCATAGGGTCTCCATGACTTCTAAGATATCCTTCCTATAAGTTTAATAATCAGCTCATGTTGGGGAGGGGGAAAGGGGTGTTCAGGGCATAGAGAAAGATGGGCATCAAGTTTTAAGGAAGGAACAGGAAACTAAGAAGGAAAACTGAGGACTCCAAAGGTAAACATGGCTGTCTTAGACTTTTTCTAGGACTAAGGGCCCATCAAGAATCTCTGGTTTAAAAGTAAGTGTGAAAGCAAAGATATAAGGGTAAAGCACAAGGCTTCACAAGGGAAATGAGCAGACTGATTTTTCATTGAGTAATGCCCATGATTTATCTCTGAGTTACTGGTCCAAATGTATCTTCCATCCTATGCCTGCACACAGGGATATCCCAGCACACAGACTCCTACGAGGGAAGCCAATCAAACTCTTCCTCCCTGTGCCTCACACCTCTGCTTCTGCCAGTCTCCCAGGCACAACACCGCTGGCTTCTCTCTACCTGTCTCTTCGAACAGGACTGTCTTCTCAAGCCTTCCTTCCTTCTGATATCCATAGCTGAAGCACCCATGCCTTCCTTGGGAGCCTCTAGAAAGGGTAATCTTGACTTCTTTCCAGGAACTCTGTTCATCTGACCTTTTGATGTTGGTGTTCATGCCCAAGTCCCCTTTTCTTCCAAGGCTGTAAGCACTGTGGAAAGAGGGCAAGACTGGGCCCTTTTTATGTCTCTTTCCCTCTCTTCCTATGGAGGTAGCTGACCCTGAGTCTAGAGACGCACTCATTGATAAAAGCTTTGTACTTAAGAGCTCCATCTCTGGGGTCAGAAAGTTCTGGAAGCAAGCTCCAACTATGCAACCATGTGCAAATTACTTAACCTGTTGGTCTTGGTTTCCTCATCTCTAGGCACCCATTTCACGGTGTTGTGATTCTTCAGTGAGATAACCCATGTTAAATGCTTAGCACAATGCAGGTCACCTAGTGCGTGTTCCGCAGTGATTTCTATTCATACTGTTTTTCTCACAATGAAATGTACAGTCCTCTCAGGCTCCCTTTATCAATCACCCAACAGAGACATCATCCCAGAAACAAAGGGGATCATGTTAGAAGGGTTTGTTCAATGCCCTGACTCACACTCTAATTACAGCAACATTTACCCCCATCAAAATGCAGGGGAAGACAGGAACTGGTTTCAACCTGAATCCACTATTTCTGGAGCCCACACACTGGATGCTGCCGAAGCCTCCACTCCCTGAGCGGTGGTTTGTAGAGATGGAATAGCGGCAGTTTTTCATTTTCCAGAGTCCACTCACCCTTCCAAGAATCTCAATGCCTCATTGATTCATAATACAATGCATAAAGATTTCATTTTTCCTGCCCACAGTGATACATTATGGAAGCAATCTGTTTTGCCACTGAAAAGTTTGCTTAGTAGAAAAATTTGGAGTTTTGACATTCAGGAAATTACAGTCATCTGTAAAACACGATTGATATGCCAAGGCTAACATTTTCATTGCACTCGCAGAGCCAGAATAACTATGATAAAATATGTGTTACCCCACACACGTTTCAGGATCTTTTAAGGAAACATTTGTTAGCTCTGAGAACCCCTCCCAAGGCTCTGAGACTGTAATGGCTGTGCCAGTTAGCTGTTCACCATTCAAAAGGGGTATCTCCATTGACCAAACTGAAACCCGGGTCCTCAGAGAAAGCAACGGCCTAACATGTCTTCTGACTTGGCCTTGGCTGGAGGCTGGAGGCACATTTTCTCATGCTACCACGGTAAAGACATGAAAGAAAACCAAGGAAAATGAGTTTAAAATATTCCACCCCCACTGAGGAATTGTTAGTCAGCCACAAAAGGCCCAGGTATATATTAGGTAGAACTAGAAGTTGAAGGCTTACAAAAGAGAATTCAGACTGTTCTACATCTGCTTACATTTTAAATTTGCTCTCTATATTTTTACATCCAAGCATTTCTTTGTCTCTTTTTGGGTGTAATTTTTAGTGTTAAATGGCATCAGAAACCCGAGGCTCTAGAATTATCCACCTGTTCAACTTTTCATTTTGGAATGATGAATACAATTTAGCTAAGGAATGTGCATGATCTTTATGGCCCTATTGATGGAGCTGTCCATTCACATTTGGTTAGGTTACAGGCAGCTTTTAACTGGTCCTCATCCACTGAGACCTGTGGGAAGTACACATGCAAATGGTGTGGTTCTGGCAAAGAGATTTGAGTAATTCCCTGTCCATCCCAAGGTCGACTTCTTTAGGCACTGAGAAAAGCCTTCTGCACAAAACATACAAGTCTGCGTGGTAGACCAAGCAGTCTTTAAAGACCTCAGAGAAGTCCTGCACACACTTATGCAAGTGTTCATGGACCCTTTACTAGACACGAGTCTGAGTGATTAACATGGAGTAATTCATTTAATTATTCTCAGTATCTCTGAGGCAGGTGAGAGTACTCATCCTCTTTATGGACGAAGACACTGACGCACAGAAACATTGAGCAACTCCTTCAAAGTCACACAGTTATAAGAGGCAGAGCTGGCATTCAAGCCTCCAACAGGGGGACTGTAGAGCTCATGCTTTTGACCTCTGTGCTGTACTGCCTTGCTTAAATGTTTTGAGGGAAAAGCCTTCTCTTGTCCTCCTGAAGCTTTTGGTTACTCTCCCCCACTTTTTTCATACTGACAAAGCATTCTCCTCCTGCTCCACATTAAGCTTCTTGCAGCTAACCACTTAGCTTCATTCCTTTCCCAAGAGTGGTTGCACAGATGTTAGAAGGGCCAAAGGGGACGCAAGGAGGAGAGACACAGTCAAGCAAAGAACACGGCTACCTAGGAGCATTTGGACCCTCCAGTGGGGAAATCTGAGGAAAAATGATTTGGCCACCTGATGCAAAGAGCTGACTCATTGGAAAAGACCCTGATGCTGGGAAAGATTGAAGGCGGGAGGAGAAGAACAGCAGAGGATGAGATGGGTGGATGACATCACTGATGCAATGGATGTGAGTTTGAGCACGCTCTAGGAGATGGTGAAGAACAGGGAAGCCTGGCATGCTACAGTCCATGTCCAAAAAGAGTCGGACAGGACTGAGTGACTGAACAACAACAAAAGGGTGTGGAGGGTCCATTAGCCCCTCACCGGGCTTAAGCTTTGGAGGAGTACCCATGTTCAGGGCTCCTGAATCCCACTGTTCCCCTCTAGGCCTTATTTAAACTGATTTGGCAGCTAACTGAGGGAGGCTGAAAGAGAGAGGAACAAAAAGGACTCATCAGAAGTCTAGAATAAGGGGAGGTAGGGCTTCCCTGGTGGCTCAGCTGGTAAAGAATCCTCCTGCAACACGGGAGACCTGGGTTCGATCCCTGGGTTGGAAGGATCCCCTGGAGAAGGGAATGGCTACCCACTCCAGTATTCTGGCCTAGAGAATTCCATGGACTGTATAGTCCATGGGGCTCAGAGTCAGATACGACTGAGTGACTTTCAATTTCAGAAGTTAGAGGAGAGGAGAAGAGGGAGAGGAAGAGAGCACTGTCAGTATGGAAAGGAAAGGGTGGAGGGAGAACAGAGAAAAAAGCAGAGTGGGAGGAGAAAGTAGGCTACAAAGGTGGCACAAGGTGCAGGTGGCTAAAACGGGAGGAGACTGAGGGGAAAGGCAGGTGGGGGTGCTCTTCCTCCTGCTTCCTGTGACCCTAAGCCAGTCCACACTAGCTCTCTTCTTCACTAGCCATCCTTGGGTGCAAGGCTCTTCCCTTGCTCCAGGATCCATCCCTATGACCTTGCTCTTATCCTTCTCTGAGCAAAGAGTGCACTTAAGAGTCTGTACTTGACTCTTTTCCTTGAATTTTTACAATGCTATCTTTTAAAATTTATTTTATCCAGGTTTATTTGATTTACAACATTGTAATAAGTGCTGCTGCACAGCAAAGTGGCTCAGTCATACACATATATGTATTTTTTTCATATTCTTTTCCATGATGGTTTGTCACAGGATATGGAATACAGTCCCCTGTGCTATACAGTAGGACCTCGTTGTTTATCCATTCTAGATATACTAGTTTGCACCTGCTAATCCCAAACTCGCAGTTCACATGCTAGCTTTTTTTTAGGATATTCTTCAGGGTTTGGGATCAACTCTTACAGCATTAATTCCACCCCTAATTCTCTAACCATTATAGGAAATTCTTTGAGCATTAGGGTGACTGACATATTTAGGTCTCTTATAATCATTAGCTCATATTTATTAGCACGTACTTTATTAGAAAGGAAATAAATATCCTTGTAAATATGGGACGCGAGACAGAGTTTTTCTTGGGAGGGAAAACACTATTTGGAGATGGCAGATGCTGGGGGAAGGGACCAAAAGGACACCCAAGGGAAGAATGGTTGTAAGTGCCCCACATAACTCATTCACTTAACAGTTCCCCAAGAGTTTATCTGCTGTATAAACCCAGAGATCCCTGATACAGTCAAGTCTATATATAATCATTCTTCTCTATGTATATGATACACGTGACTTTAAGAAATAGTTCTTAAATACTCCTGGGCGTGAGTAAGAAAGCTTTTTGGAAGTCACTTCAAATCCTTCTTGAAAGTAGGCGGGATATTTTTAAAAAATGGGGCAAAAATAGAAAACTTTCCTCCTTGTTTATTTCCAAGATGCCTTACGAATTGATTTAGAGGGCTGTATTACTCTGTGCTGAGAAGGCACTGGCAAGCCACTCCAGTACTCTTGCCTAGAAAACCCCATGGATGGAGGAGCTTGGTGGGCTGCAGTCCGTGGGGTTGCTAAGGGTCAGACACGACTGAGCGACTTCACTTTCACTTTTCACTTTCACACATTGGAGAAGGAAATGGCAACCCACTCCAGTGTTCTTGCCTGGAGAATCCCAGGGAAGGGGGAGCCTGGTGGGCTTCCGTCTATGGGGTCACACAGAGTCGGACACGACTGAAGTGACTTAGCAGCATGTGAGTCACACATTTGGCTAATAGCAGCTTATTGAAAGCCAGAATCCAGGAAAAGGACCTAACATATTTTGAGAAAATTCCAGGGGCACCTCACCCAGATAGTTCCTGTGTTCGCTGCATTAGCACGTGGGTTCTTTACCACTGGCGCCACCTGGAAAACCTATATATACATATATATGCCAACTGCAGCAGACACAGAAGATGTTGGCTTTGATCTCTGGGTCCGGAAGATCCCCTGGAGGAGGGCATGGAGACCCACTCCAGTATTCTTGCCTGGAGAACCCCATGGGCAGAGGAGCCTGGCGGGCTACAGTCCATAGGGTCACACAGAGTCAGACACGACTGAAGTGACTTAGCACAGACACATGCGCGCGCACACACACTCATACATATATACATATTCATTCTTTTTTAGAGTCTTTTCCATTATATGTCATTACAAGATATTGTCAAGTTCTCTGTGTTATAACGGAGAAGGCAATGGCAACCCACTCCAATACTCTTGCCTGGAGAATCCCATGGACAGAGCAGCCTGGTGGGCTGCAGTCCATGGCGTCGCTAAGAGTCAGACACGACTGAGCGACTTCACTTTCACTTTTTACTTTCATGCATTGGAGAAGGAAATGGCAACCCACTCTAGTCCTCTTGCCTGGAGAATCCCAGGGACGGGGGAGCCAGGTGGGCTGCCGTCTATGGGGTCACACAGAGTCGGACACGACTGAAGCGACTTAGCAGTAGCAGTTGTGTTATACAGTAGGACTTTGCAGTTTACTTATTTTATAATATATATAGTGGTGTGTGTCTTGTAATCCCAAACTCCTGTTATCCTCCTCCCCTTCTCCCTTGGTAACCACAGATTTGTCCTAGCCCCTTTCACCAAGTTCTCTAGCTTCAGAATTCAATCCCTTACCCACTTAGCAATTTTCTTAATTTCTGTCCTTGGACAATTTCTCTTACACCTCCCCCTACTGTTCTGTTTCCACCAGCTGGATCGATGACCCACTTGGCATTTACATTTACAAAGCAATTGCATTTACATAAGATAGCTCTTATCAAGAGCCCAAAGAGGCACAAGTATAATACATATATAATAAGGAGAGTGCCTATTTATCACCCACATTTACTGTGCCTTCCTACAGGATAGACTGTTCTAGAAACTGGTATATGAAGGGAGAGAGCCCTGTAAAATTTATCACTAAAGGCAATCAATGAGTTTTCAACTAATCCGCTCTCCGCCTCGAGGGTGAATATAACAAAAGTATGGGGAAAACATATTTACTCTGTAAAGTTTGCTGAATTTAATTTGCACTTTCATTGATTTCATTTAATACAAAGATTATATAATCAGGAAGTCAGTAGCAATTGAGGATACCAAGCCTAGTCTGCGCCCATCAGGGCATTTTGGTAATATCTAGTAATGGCAGGAGATTCTCATTTAATTGAATTGGAAATGCAACATATATTAGCTTATAGAAACTTAATCAGTGTGATCAAATTAAAACAGGCCACTCAGACATACCATCCTGATTAAGGCACTTGCAAACACTCCACAATTATCAGAGATTTGTGGTGTTAATGATTTAAACTGAGGTTTTTTCTCTGGGGATTCAGTCCTGGACCTTATTTTTTTTAAACTGACAATTAGAAAACTCCATTCTTTATTTTTAAAAAATGCTGCAACAGTATTATTGACATTAATTCTCAAAGAATGCAGGATAGGAAAGAGCATGTGTTGCTGATTTTTTTTTTTTAATTTTAACATTCACTGCCTTCTCTTTGGGATGAGGAACATTAATCTCAAAGCTTTAGCTCTTGGGAGTGGTAATGAAGTTTGGCAATGGTGAAGTGACCATTTTTAAATGTATTAGGGGAGGACTCCACTTTTCTGCTTTCTGCAAAGCAGCTCCCTGTTCCATGGAAAGAGGTTTGCTTATAGCCCTATTCAAAAACCACTTTGAGTGAACCAGACTGTTGTCCTGGGTAGGAGACTACAGAAATAGGCCATTTCTTTTAAATGTGTTCTTAATAGACCATTATGAACACTAGCTTGGGAGATGTGAATTACTCCTCCTTATCCCCCACCCCGCTTTAAAACCCATCTTCCCAGCCCACCAGCCTTAAAATGCAGCAGTAGTAAATTACCTGGAAAGGATCTCGGGTTTCTAGTTCCATTATTTGTGTGAATAGTGGTGATGAGGGTTGGTCTAGCTATTTGTTTCTACTTTAGTCAGCAAAGCCAGTCCCTACATTTAATCACAGAGAAAATGGAGATTCAGAGAGGCTAAGTGACTATTTTTAAGGTGGAAGAGTGAATAAGGATCAGGTCCTGGGCTAGAGCCCCAGTCTTTCAACTTTCAGGGTTTTTTGTGTTTTACCCATTGATGCTTGGGCCCAGCCCAGTCTCAATTAGGACAAGTTTCAAGTCATTGGAATCTGCCTTCAAAGGATGATACACTATAGAATAAGCGAGTCAGTTAATGGAAATAAGGACTATGGTGGGGACACAGCAGAGGATGAAGAGGAGAGGCAGATACTGTGCTGAGATGGGGTGGGAGATCTGACTTCCAACAGGCCTGGTATGCTATTCCAACGTGCACCAAAAGCACCATCAGGCGCTGTTTCCCAGATGCTAGTTCGGAAAGGCAGGGACAAGTGATGGGTTAAAGTGAAGGGACCTGTTGGGTAAAAGCATCCTAGCATGCTTCCCTGCACCTGTTGCTAATCTCAGGGGAAAGCCATGAGTCCTACACTTGGTTCCATACCCAACTCCCCAACATAATTCTCTGTTTAAAATAATCTCAAAGACCCAGGAGAAGGAGTCATTTATTTATTCATCTGTTCATTGAAAACATAGTGCTAAGTCATTTAACCGCTTTCACATATTGAGTTACAAGGCATTCACTTTATACTCTTGCAATAAAATGAAACAAGAGAATAAGTAGTCTTTCCCAGAGTGTGTTGAAGACACTTTATTCTGTTCCCTACAGACAATTTACAGAAGTGTCTCGTATCAGTGCATATACTAAGAGCATGATGTGTTTGGGTATACTGTGGAAGAAAAAAAATTTCCACATATTCTTCCATAAGGATTCATAGCCCTGCATTAGCTGGAGAGAGCAGCAAAGAGGTAGAAAGTTAATAATAAGAATGAGAACTGTTACTGCCACAGTTTTGTCTTTTATTACCCAGTATCCACATTCCTCCAGTTGCACCTCTGGTTGCACCTTCTTTACAGAGCACACCACTCTTTGGATCCTAGGTATCTGTGTCTATGAGCATCTTCTCTGCTCGAAAATAAGATGCTCAGGACCTTCCTGGTGGTCCAGTGGTTAAGACTTTGTGCTTCCAATGCAAGGGCATGGGTTCTATCCCTGGATGGGGAACTAAGGTCCCACATGCCTCGTGGTACAGCCAAAAAAAAAAAAGGAAAAAGAAAACAAGATGCTTAAGAGCAGCGACTGAATCTCTTTCTGTTTCTCCACCTCCTCCCCTCCTTCTCTTACATCCACCTTTCTACTCCCATCCACCCCTGCATCTGGTATTGTGCCCGTCACACACCAGAGTACAATATTTACCGATTGACTTAATGCAGACACTAGTTCCTGGTTAAGTGCTGAACGGATATTGTTCAAGAGGACGAAGGGATGCTCTCAGGCTGCATCAGGAGAGACATGAAGGACGAAGTGGCATATTAACTGTGTTCTGCAATGTAAGTAGTAACAATAACTCCATTTAGTGAGCACTCATGTGGACCAGGGGCTTCCCAGGTGACACTAGTGGTAAAGAACCTGCTTGCCAATGCAGGAGACATGAGAGATGTGGGTTGGATCCCTGAGTCAGGAAGATTCCCTGGAGGAGGGAATGGCAAACTACTCCAGTATTCTTGCCTGGAGAATCCCATGGACAGAAGAGACAGTGGGCTACAGTCTATAGGGTCACAAAGAGTCAGACATGACTGAAGTGACTTAGCACACACACACGCTTGTGGACTGGAATATTTGCATAAGTTATCTCAGTGAATCCTCAAAGGAATTCTAGTAGAGACAGCTCCAATTATTACTCCCATTTTATGGATGAGGAAACTGAGGCCCAAAGATGTTAAGTAACTTGTCCAAGATGCAGAGCTGGGAATGAACCTATTCCTATCTAATTGAAAGAGCAGGCTCTTTCCAACAAACTACGATTTAGACAGGTGTAGCTGAAGGACGGAGGCCACTCAAGATAGGTGCCATGGTGTAAAAAAAAAAATCGGAATGTGGCAGACAAGGAGACCAGTATAACCAAGGGGTGGGCTGGGGCAATGATGACACGAGACACTTGTGAGAAAGCTGAATTAGTCAGTGAACATAAAACACTGGGGAGAGAGCTTAAAAATTATAATAAAATTCTGTATAGGATTACATAGAATACTTACAATGAAGAAATATATTAGAAAAGCTCATGGGCCTTCTAATGGTATTCAAAATAACAATACAGGGCACTTCCCTGGTGGTCCAATGGTTAAGACTCAGTACTTCCAATGCAGGGGTTTAGGTTTGATCCCTGGTCAGGAAACTAAGATCCCACATGATGCGGTAAAAAATTAACAAAAAGTTACAGACTTTGGCCTAATACCCACCTGACTATTTTCGGGGAGAGGATGGCTTAAGCAACTAAAATAATCCTCTCTGCAAGCTAATGGTCTTTTCCTCCCCTCCAGGTTTCATTACAGCCTAGCACAGATGCCAGTTTAAGGAAATGGAGCGGAAATTGTGTGTGTTCATCTAGTCTTCAGACCAGAAGCCAATTGAGAAGCATTACTCAAAATCTGTGGCATTTTTTTTTATCCTCCAAGTATTTCAGGTTCAGCTTGGGTTTAGGGATGAGATCTCAGGGAACAATCACCGGTCAGTCAGCTTCCTTTCATCTCTTCAGAGCAATCTGGCCATAAGAATGGAGGCATCTCTTTTATTTACTTCTTCCTCTTCTTTTTTTTTTTTTAACTGTTTTTGCTTTTTAAAATATTTATTTATTCATTTGGCTGCACCAGGTCTTAGCTGCAGCACATGGGATATTCAATCTTATTGTGGCACGTAGGATCCACTTCCCTGACCAGGGGTTGAACCCAGGGCTCTGCATTGGGAAAGTGCAGTCTTACCCACTGGACCACCAGGGAACTCCCTGATTTTAAGAGCTTGCGGAAGTGGCGCAGCAGAGAAAGGCTGTAATCCCATACTACGCTTCCTCTATATCCTCAGGCTGGGGCTGTACCAAGGGTTATTAAACTCATTCTAAGCATTCTTTAAAAAATGAAATGTAGTCAGACCTCAGTATAGATAACAGATTAAAATGGAGTTACCCTCATTCTCAGCAGTCTCTGAGGTACTGCTTCTGCACCCAAGGGTTATTCAGAACATAGACTGAAAACCACTGATCTAGACAAGGGAAGGATGTCTAGATCAGTGATGGCTGATGGCTCCCTGAGCCCGGATAGCTTCTTTAGTCTTCTTTTAGCCCTTTTTCCATCTGTTAGAAGCCAAACTAGGAATGCAGAATGGTGACTGAATGGACAGGCAGATTCCTCGCCGGGAGACAGACATTTGCAGAGCAGGGAGTATGTGGGAGGGAGAATAACCCTTTTTCTTGGTCCTCCTATAGCTTAGCACAAAATGCCTTGTCCATTGTAAGCATTAGGTAATGAATGGGAACCATGACTCCCACTTTAAAAGATGAAGCCAGAAAGTAAAACACCAATACGATATACTAACGCATATATATGGAATTTAGAAAGATGCAAATGATAACCCTGTATACGATACAGCAAAAGAGACACAGATGTATAGAACAGTCTTTGGGACTCTGTGCGAGAGGGTGAGGGTGGGATGGTTTGGGAGAATGGCATTGAAACATGTATATTATCATATGTGAAAAGAACCGCCAGTTCAGGGTCGATGCGTGTTACAGGATGCTTGGGGCTGGTATGCGGGGATGACCCAGAGGGAGGATAAAGGGAGGAGGGAAGTGGGAGGGGGGTTCGGGAGGGAGAACTCATGTACACCCGGGGCGGATTCATGTCAATGTATGGCAAAACCAACCAATATAATATTGTAAAATAATTAGCCTCCAATAACATTTAAAAAAAATAAACAATAAAATAAAAGAAATTAAAAAAACCTAGCAGCCATCCACAATATCATGCCTTTGTTTCTTCCTTGCCACCAAGTGGGTGACAGAGACCCAGACTGAATTCAGAAAAAACCCCACAGCCTCCAAAATGAATGTGTTTATAAGGGCAAAGTCGGCTTATCTACATTTCATAGAAGGAGGAGCAGTCCTGGGAAACAGATGTGGGTGGGTAGAATCAGCAAACTATTTTCTGATCAAGATCACAGTGGAAGCAGGTGTCCTTGTAACTACTGTGAAGGCACAGAACAGCCTGATCACCCTTCAAGGTTCCACAGGCACGAATGGGAGAAGTGAAGGTAAACAGGCAGAGGCTGAGTACAGAGCATCTCATGAAAGCCCATGGAGAACACATCTCTTCCTCAATCATGAGAAAGCAAGACACTGTTGAGGACCCCTTGGAAGCAACCCCAGCACTCTTCTGTCATTATGCTCTGTGACTTCAAAAAAGGAGAATCAGTGCTCCTGGCTCGGGTCCATAGCCAGCCATACTCAGAGCTTGTCTCTGCTGAGGTGCCTGGACAGCCACCCTGAAGGGGACTCTCTGGATCGCATATGATCCATGCCACCAAAGCAAGCGATGAGCTCTCTTTGAACCAATGTCAGGGGGTAGTTTTCAGATTAAATGAGAAAATGTATGCATTTAAAGCACTTAGAATAGGGTCTGGTGCTTCTCTGATGAGATTACTCAGTTCCTACTCTTGCTGACTAATTACCAGCCCATTGATGACCATCCCAATGAATTTACAGAGCACTTATCATTATTTACAAACATGATAAATGTAGTCATTTTTTTTCTCTCTAAGGGCAACTGACTCCAGTATTCTTGCCTGGAAAATTACATGGACCGAGGAGCCTGGTACGCTACAGTCCATGGGGTCGCAAAGAGTCGGACATGACTGAGGGACTTCACTTCACTTCAAAATTCAAAACTATGTTCAGAATTTCGTAAAAGTATCTTCAATTTTCTTAAAAAATCTTTAAGCTGGTGTTAGGGTACAAAATTGTTTTCCTTAAAATAAAATTATTTGACTATAAAAAAAGAATAGGGCTTGGTGAATAGGGAGCACTTAATAAATATTACTTCCTATTTAAAAATTCCTGGTCCTTGGGACTTCTCTGGTGGTCCAGTGGTTAAGAATCCGCCTTCCAATGCAGTGCACGTAGGTTCGCTCTCTGTTCGGGGAACTAAGATCCTCCATGCCGTGGGGCAACTAAACCCTGACGCTGCAACTAAGACCTGACACAGCCTAGACATGGTTGGAGTCTTGGCACCATCATCTGTTACCTACGTGACTTGGAACAGGTCAATGTCATCTCAGATTTCTTGTCAGTAAAAAGAGCTAATAATAACTTTTTCTTTATAGACCTGTTGTAATGACTAAACAAGATAACATTACGTAAAGCACTTTGCACAATACCGACATACAGAAAGCACTCAATAAATTGTAGTTAGTAAAAGCATCATTATAGTAGTGGTGGTTTAGTTATTCAGTCATGCCCGACTCTTTGAGGCCCCATGGACTGTAGCCCACCAGGCTCCTCTGTACATGGGATTCTCCTGGCAAGAATACTGGAGTGGATTGCCATTTCCTTCTCCAGGGAATCTTCCCAACCCAGAGACTGAACCTGGGTCTCTTGCGCCTTCTGCAGTGGAAGGCAGATTCTTTACCACTGAGCCACCTGGGAAGCCCCAAAAGCATCATTATATATTTGCTATATGTGAGGAATGGTTCAAACTTTTTCAATGTATTACTCTATTTAAATAAATTTTTTCTCAAATGTCATGTTTCAGTGGGTCTTCTCCAACCACCTTATTTAAGTTGACAAATTTTCTGTCTGTATCACTCCTTATCCCTCTGCCCTGCCCTTTCTCAACCCCCTCCTTAAAACTAATTTCTAAAACACTTACTTAATAAATTGTTTTCTTGTTTAATGACAGTATCCCTCCACTAGAATGGGTATGAGGGTAGGGAATTTGGTTTGTTTCCTTCTTTGTTCAGAACCTACAATAGTACCTGATATCTCACAAGCAATCAATAAAAGTTTTGAATGAATGAAGAATTTAATCCTCAAGAAAATCCATTAAGCAGACACCGTTAGTATGTCCCTTTCACAAGTGAAGAAACTGATGCACAGAGAGATTTAGAAACTTACCAAGGAAGTGCTGGGATTTTAAAGCAGTGACTGGCCTCCAAGATTTGTCATCTTAACCATAGCACTATACTGTTTCTTTTAAAGAGCTCATGGAGGGAGAGAATGAGCAGTGGGGTGAGGGGAGAAAGGAGAGAAAAAGAGGGAGAAAACACGAATGAGAGAATGAGAACAATGGAAAAGAGTGTATGCGAGCCTATGAAATTTAGAGTTTATTTTTCATTTTGCTTTTCGCGTTTTGTTATACTCCTCCTCCCCATGAGAGTATCTACTTTTTTTTTTGTCGATGAAACTTCTGTGCAAGACTTTGGAAATCTAGCTTTGACCTTCTGATAAAAGCAGTGATCAATCATTTGTCCCCAAAATATCATCTTTAGAGGACACTTGCATCGTCCAACTATCGCTCCATTGCTTTTATGTGTCTTTTGAATGAAGCTAAATGGGTAGGAATTATTTACACATTAGATAATTCATAACTATTCAACACTGTACTAGAGGTTTGAACCTATTCAATAAGGCAAGGAAAAAAATCCATCCATACTGGAAAAGAAGAATAAAACTATCTTTATTCACAGATGACATTTGTCTGTGTAGAAAATCTAATGGAATCTTCAAAAAAGCTCATGGAATTAATATGTGAACTTAGCAAGTTAGTAAAATATAAGATTGGTATACAAATACCAACTGTACTTCTATATCCTAGCTATCATACCAAGTAAAATAAGTCAAAGAAGGGCAAATATATCATTCTCCTTATATGTGGAATGTAAAAAAAGGATACAAATGAACTTATTTATAAAACAGAAGCAGACTCACAGACTTAGAAAATAAACATGGTTATCAAAGGGGAAAGATGTTGAGGAAGGATAAATTGGAAGTGTGGGATTGACAAATACATACTACTATATATAAAATAGATAATCAACAAGGACCTAGTGTATACCACAGGAAATTCTGCTCAATATTCTGTGATGACCTATAGGGGAAGAATCTGAAAAAGAATAGACACATGTACATGTACAACTGAATCACTTTGCTGTACCGCTGAAACTAACACAACATTGTGAATCAACTATAGCCCAATATAAAAAATTTTTTTTTAAAAAAGGAAACTTGGAGAAAAACAATTGGACGTTAAAATAATAGAATACTATTTGCCATGCCATCCAAAGTATGAAAAACTTAGGGATACATCTGACAAAAGACAGGAAAAATATGTACACTGAAAACTACAAAACATTGCTGAATGAAATTAAAGACAATTTCAACAAATGGAGAGATATGCTGTGTTCATAGCTTTTAAGACTCAACATCATTAAGATTTCAGTTTTTCCCATATTTGATACACAGATCAAACACAATCCCTGCCAAAATCTCAGCAGGTCTTTTTTCTTTTTCTGGAAATTTACAGGCTGATTCTAAAATGCATATGACCCACAGGGAGGATAAGGGGAGGAGGGAGGTGGGAGGGGGGTTCGGAAGAGGGAACTCATGTACACCCGGGGCGGATTCATGTCAATGTATGGCAAAACCAACCAATATAATATTGTAAAATAATTAGCCTCCAATAAAAATTTTAAAAAAATACTTAATGGCAAAAAAAACAAAATAAAATGCATATGGAAATGCACAGGACCCAGAATATCCAAAACAACTTCAAAAAGGAAGAATAAAGATTCACACCATCTGATCTCAAAACTTATAAAGCTAGGGTAATCAAGACTGTGTGGAACTGACATAGAGAAAAAATATTGATCAATTAAGAATCTGGAAAAGATAAATATATATTATATACATATATATAATTGAGTTTTGATTTCAACAAAAGTGCCAATGGAGAAAGGCTATTCTTCTTCAACGATGGCACCAGAACAACTAGACATCCACATGTAAAAATGAAACTTTGATCTTTACCCTGCACCATATCCAAAACTTAAATTACATAATTGCGCTAAATGTAAAATCAAAATCATAAAACATCTAGAAGGAAAACATAGATGAAAACTTCTGTGGGACTTCTCTGGGGGTCCAGTGGCTAAGACTTCATGCTCCCAGTGCAGGGGGCCCGGATTCAAACCCTGGTCAGGGAACTAGATCCCACGTGCCACAACTAATAGTTTGCAAGCAGCAACTAAAGAACCCATAATGTCTCAAGGAAGATCAAAGATCCCATATGCTGCAACCAAGACCCAGTGCAGCCAAATAAATAAATACAAATAGATATTAAAATAATAATAAATAAATACACTTGCTTTCTCCCTGGAAGGCAGGTCATAGTTTAAAAAAAAGGAAAACAACTTTGCATTTTTGGGTCTGGCAAATATTTCTTAAATACGCTACCAAAATCATAATCCAGAAAAGAAAAAAAATGAAAATTGCATTTCAACAAAGTAAAAATTTCTTCTCTACCTTTAAGTGCTTCTACACTCCAGATTTTTAGTCAGTGTTGGATTCACAGTAATTATTTGGCTAGCACTGTGTTTCGATACTCTCTTAGAGTTTGCAGCTCTTCTACTGCAAACCATAGTGGGCCATGCTTGATTGGTTATTTGTGTGAAAAACAACAGATTTGGCGTAGAGGCATTAGAAGATGCCATTGATTTAGGCTCTGTAATTCCTTGAGGTCGGAAAGAACTGAGCTGAAAGTAAAAAATATTGAGGTATAAGGGCAAGATGGAGTACTGACAGATAGACGGGTGGGGGAGGAGGGAGGAAGGGACGGAGGGAGGGAGAAAGAATTCCAGAGAGAGAGAGACAGGGACTGTGATGGAGAGACAGAGATTTGTTACTTGGAGGAAAATGGAGGAGTCCTGTTGAACATCACCCTTCCTTGCATTCCTAGGCCTTCTCAAGTGAGACAGAAGAATGGAATTCCAGCCGGCACCTGGAAAGTGGACGTAACCTGAGCTCCACCAGAGCAGTGCCAATGAGAGTTCTCAACCAGGTATGACACAGAGGAAAAAGAAGAGTTATTGAGGACCCCTGTTCTAGAGAGCAGCATGCAGAGTCCATGATTTTGTGTGGCAGGTGAGAAGGGGAAAAAATGACTCCTCCCTTCTAAAGGCTCATGAGCAGAACCCTCTTCTTGACTAAGCTGGAGAATCAGGAGCAGCATGGGCAGTCAGATCCTTAGGGGGGTTTTATTAACATGATGGTAGTTAGTATACTCGGTGAAGGCGATGGCACCCCACTCCAGTACTCTTGCCTAGAAAATCCCATGGAAGGAGGAGCCTGGTGGACTGCAGTCCATGGGGTCACTTAGAGTCAGACATGACTGAGCGACTTCACTTTCACTTTTCACTTTCATGCACTGGAGAAGGAAATGGCAACCCACTCCAGTGTTCTTGCCTGGAGAATCCCAGGGATGGGGGAGCCTGGTGGACTGCCGTCTATGGGGTCGCACAGAGTCGGACACGACTGAAGTGACTTAGCGACTTAGCAGTTAGTATACTAACCATCACAGAGATGCGGTGGTGTACCTACTAGGAACTATTTCCATGACTGGACTGTTTCTTCCTGGATGGTCCAGGACTTTCTTGTCTCAATCTATGGGCATGATGTATGTATTGCCAGTGGTGCTGAGGCTTCTGCTTCCCCATTTCTGGAGCTGGCAAAGCAGATAACCAGAGCTCTGATTTGCTCAGCATCATACTGGCCAGGTCACATTGTCCCCAGCTGCAGTACTTTGGCAGCTGAAGCAAGCATAATCACTAGTCGACATTTATTAAGCAGTTGCCATGTGCCAAGCACTAGAAGAGCCTTACTTAGATTATGATAATTTTATCCTCACAATAGCCCAGTGAGGTAGGTACAAAGTTAGTCAGTGATAGAGCCAGGATTCACATCCAGGTGCATCTGACTCCATAGTTTATGTCCTTTCAAATACACACAAGACTGCGTGATTGCTTTATTTAAGGAGTTCTTTGAACAGCCTCATCTACAGCTGGTTGGCACTAGGTGAAAGCTCAAAGCATGCCAAACCTATGTGCTACTGACCCCTTGTTATTAAAAGTCCTTTTCAAATGTTTTATATTAGCTTCCTGCCCTATTAATAAGTGTACCTTCTTGGATATATTTGACCTTTTTGTTGTGACCAAAGGTCTTGCACTATCCTGGATGTGGAATATTGGAGGAAAAAGGCAATTAGGCTACAAATGTCCTGATTCTCAGGCACACTCCACTCCATGTTGTTCTTAGAAATACATTCTGACATCAGCTTATGTCTCTGTCATTTGTCTTTTTCTACAAAGGAGCAATAGCAGAGAGGGAGGGGCAGGGAGGGTAGGTGAAGAGAAAAAGAGAGAGTGAGTGAGTTTGGGGCTTTGGTTTTTTACAAACCTTTGTGATATTAGACTTAGCCTAATAGCTAAACTAAGGCATTACTGACATCATCATTACATTGAACTACAGCGATGATTTGGGAAACGTTGAATACTTGGCCATTTGATTGCTGTACTCATACAGCATGCCACAATTTTGAAGTGAAACTATACACACACACACTTTCATACAGAGAGGCAAAACTACGGGTTTTGGCAGTAGTCACAGCCTACTGTTATAGAAGAAATACATGGCTCTCAATGAGAGGAAATGACATAATCATGAGATCATAGTACATAGGACTTGGACGCTAGTAATCCACCTGTAAACAACTCAATCTGAACATAAAACTGCACCACACTGAATCCACACAGAAGAGCCAAGACTTCGCCTCTTCATTCTAAAGCAGGAAAGTTTTCCATTTGGGTCCTGCCAACTAAAACCAAAGGACTGGTGTGTTTATTTATGAAGCTATGTGCTCCTGACTGTGCTCATCTAGAGACTGCTGAAAGACCCTGTTCGTTATGAGACAGTTTGGCAAAAACAGGTTGGAGTCACTCTTCCTGTGGTATCTGCTCCCCGGATTGGCTCTGGATAGATGTGTCAAGTGAGCAAGGTTTGACTTAACCATCTCGGATTCCCCTTCTGTCCTCCCTTTCCTCCATTTTAGCATCCTTCCTTCCCTCTCCAGTTTAATTCATTTAAGTTGACATTTATGGAACTGAATCCAACATTTATGGTATCTTTAACCAGGCACTGTGCTTGGGTGCTGTGCCTGGTCCTGTAATATTCATGTCCTCCACTAGTATTTGCAAATTGAACTTGGTCCTTGTCTTTCCATACCCTGAGTCTATGTGAAAAACATCTCAGGCTAAGAGGACTGACTGATTTTCAGCATCGTCTGCAACTGCCTACAATCTAATTTTTAAATTGATGCCTCTGAATATTACACACACACACACACACATCCTCAGCCTTGGTTGACTGACTTGAGGAAAAACAGTAATAGAAATCTACGAGTTCTCTTTATTGCTTTCTTGATGAAGGGGTGTGTTAAAGGCTCAAGATAGCTCAACAGTAATACTGAGAAAGGGTAACTGTCCAAACACAACTAGAATGTGGTGCTTTGGAGAAATAGTGAAGTATTTGAAAAGTGCATGCTATTTCCTTTCGTCATCACTACTGCTACATTTTTCTTTTAATGGAATGATTTCAATTTCTCCCCAAGGTCTTCATTTTCATGGAGGCTGACACAACCCACAAACATGGGTGTGGTGGTGTATGAAGGGCACAGCACTCAGCTGGACATCTTGAGACCAGGCTCCAGGCCTTGAGGGTGTGATTAACCAAAGTGTCTTGCTATCTGGGAGAACTGCAGCATACGCTGAAGTAGAACGAGCACAGGACAAGTATTACAATACTAGGATTCTAGGCTGATATCTGTGACTAATTAGATGCGTGACTCTGGGAAAGTGACTGACCCTTCTTGAGTCCTTATCTGGTCAACAAAAGAGTTGGTTTCATGTGACATGTGAACATGTTCTGATACAAACAGAAAATCTGTAACAGTTCCTGTGGTTTCATGCATGCTCAGCCTTGATGGTTTAAGTGCTTGTTGGGAATAACCCAATGGATCAGCAATTGTCTGTAGCCTGATGCACTGGACAGAATAACAGACTCACAGTAGCAGAGGGAACTAAAATATGGCAGCCTGGTCTGTTCGGTCTCTGATCAACCTCTGCCAAACCTATGCTTCCTGATCTCTGTGGTATGGCTCTGCACTGCTTTTTATTTTCCTGTTCTGTCATTTTGGCTCACTGTTAGCATAGAATAAACTGCATATACTTCTCTGAAAGTCATTGCCAGGGTAGTCTGGCTCTGCTGCTCAGACATATCCCATTCCATCTGTTCCTCCCTGAGACAGAGGGTTGGCTACCCAACTTCAGTTGCAGGCAATAAAATTGAGCAAGCAGAATGACACAACTTTTAAGTTGTATGTTTCTTAACTTACTAAGCCTGCTATACGGCATGTCGGTCGGGCCCAAATGAATTGAGGTTGGGAAAAAAGGCACAATTGGTCGTTCAGTTTTAGCTTTGATTTCATCCACAACTCTCACTTGTCTTCATCAACATGAGAGGATTCTGTCCATCTTACTGATTACTTTGCATTTTCCTCTTCTGACCTTTCCTTGCCACATGGGAGATAAATGGAGACAATTAAAGGATTCAAGGGTCACTTCTCAGAAGCCTTCATTGATATCCCCACATGATATCTTCTCCACCTGGACCTCGGCATTGGTTGGGGTGACTCTTTTGGGTCCACCAATGGAGCCTCTGTGACTGCCTCTCTGTGAATACCACGTTGCCATCCTCTGTCCTCTACAAAGACTGTGAGTTCCTTGAGGGCATCTATTGTATCTTATATTTGTCTCTGTGGCCCAGGGTCTAGTACAAGGGCACAGTGTCAAAGTTTGATAGATTTTAGTGAGGATTATTACTATTATTGGTGCTAAGGAAGGGTTATGCGGAAATTGTTCACTGGAAGACCCCATATAAGCACACAATATCCTCTCCAAGCCTCCATTTCCTCATATATCAAATGGAAATAATAATAGTGCCTACTTCATGAGCTTCTGGTAGGTGAGAATTAATGAGACAAAATGTATCAAGTGATGGGGGACAGAGGTTGGCCCATATCACCCACTCAACACATACTGGTCGTTATTATTTGGGATTGTGAGGTATATTTGAGGCAGCTTAACTTGTCTTCAAAAGAGAGAAGGCCAATTACTTTTCAGAGAAGAACCTTCTATCTCCCAGACTGTATCTGGCCTCAAAATAACAGAGGAACTCTTAAAAACTGCCCCATGTCTCCCTGTCATTACGTCAAATAACATGAGAAAAGCCAGTAGAACAACACCCACCCCAGATGCTGACTGTTGTGAAAAGGCACCATGGGGAAAATCCCGGGGGTGGGGCAGAAACCCACCTAGCTCCCTCCTTCCCCACCACACTCCCCCAAATCCAGGAAATAACCACTCTTTCTGACCAATAATAACATGTGTTCCTAAACATTGACAGACACTGTTCTGTTCTAGAAAGTGCAGGAAAATGACCCCCCAAGATAGTCTCACCATATTTATGGAAGGTCAGTACTGCTGCTATTGACAGAAATTTTCTGAGAAGGAGAAAATGTACAGAGAAAGAGTTTTAAAAAAAATTTCCTGCCAACTGATGGGAGATAAGAGAAAGAGAACCTGAAACATATCCTTGAAGAGAATACTGTCTATTGGAGAACTTTTTATTCTTCATCAATAACACCCCCCCAAAGTATGAAGAATTGAAAGGAACAAGCACAATCTGTGGGTCACATACATGAGAGACAAAAGACACCTAGCTCAGAATGTGCGGGAAGGGAGGCCCTCACCATGGCAGAAGCTCGGGAGCTGTCCAGACCCAGCAAGTGGGCTAGAAGATCGTGTTTATCTACTTAAGAATGTATTTATGCTGGCCTCCTATGTTAACAACTAGGGAATGGGATTAGGTATGCGCTCCCTATGTCATCTGAACTCCAATTCTACCAACTGCTCTTTTGTGGCTCACTGAGACTCTTCACTCACAAGGTAAGAGCCTGGGTTCCCATAAAGCCAAAAGACATAAAACAAGGCTCCTTTCAAAGCACAACAGCAATCACAAGTATCCCTAATTATACATCAGGGTCTAATAAATGGAGGCCGTGCCCTGCAGTTGTCAGCAGGACAGGTGTGTACAAGATACCCAGACAGGGCCTGCCGTTTCCGCAAGCATGGAGTTCAAAGTGATTCTCCAATAACATCTCTGTTAACCGTGGGCGCATGCTGACGATGAATTGGGACTAATTTGGAAACAGTCAGCTGCTGGAGAGTGTGTGCATCAATTCCCTTCCTTCATAATTTATACAGCAATTTGATTGTGGTGTTCAGCAATAAATAACTGAAACGAGTTCTAACTGCTCTGAGAGGCCGTCTTATGTCTTCACCACTGCTTTTGATATTCTCCAGGATAGCGCACATTCAACTTTATATGCAAACCTGAAATGGTATTCAGGAGAAGAAGAGGGGGAAAAAGGCAGTCAATAGATCTTTCACTTTGGGAATTGAAAATAAGATCATATTCAAACTGCAGCATTTATGGCCCAATGCTGAATACATAAGATATGTGACCATTACAAATTCACCTTTCGTAGCAAAGCTGTGCTCTTGTAGTGACATAGCTTATTGCTAGATTAGAGCTTTTAGCATGATGAAGGCATCTTTCATCTTCTCCTGGATGTGGGTTGGGTGCTCCTTTGGGGCTGTATTTCTGCCTGTCAGAATGCCCGACAGTGCTGAGACAGAGGGCTTATAAGAAGAGGACCCGAGTCATTCACCAAAGGGCTGCAGCCACTTTGAAAAGGAAGCACCTACTTGGAGATATCTTATCTGCAAGAGATCACACTCTCTCCGATTGCCGTGCTCTGCTAAAGCCAAAGAGAGAGGTCAGCCAACACTTTCATGGAATCAACCCAGAGAGCAAATCTAACATCCCAAATATTCAGCCAATCCAAGTTTTTGGCAAGACAGTTTCAGGTAGGTCACAGTACTGGTCAGTCCACAGGAAAAGAATACACATATCATGTACATGAGTGGTATGGTTACAATGTACACGCACTGAAACCAGGCCAGTTATGGAATGGCTTTCCAGATTCTTCTAAATCCACCCCAAATCTTAGTGTATGGATCAGACAGATTTTCATGGATTTTACCAATCATAAAATGATTGATCAGTGCCGCTGCTTCTCCTTCAATTTTTGAGAAGTACAGTTCAAATCTTGCATTGCTATAAGTCCCTGGCTGTCATCACAATCAGCCCTAAAAGCTCTCTTTCCAAAGTCATCTCCTGACTCTCCCCTCTCTCTCCTCTGCCTTCTTTAGTCCTTCGGGCACCCGATAATCCTGACACCTGCCTCACTCATTTAAATTCCCCAGTGACTAACACAAAGTGAAGCCCACAGAAGGCATTCCGCAAATCTCTGAATGAATATGAATGAATGACAAAATGAGGACAGCACATGGCTTTGTGACAGCTATGTCCGATGCATGGGGGCACTTTTCACTTACTTCCCATTCTTAGATGTGTTCCGGGCCTTTGCAGATGATGGAGAGTTGGCGCCTGGAGTAGTGTTTGGAGAATCCTGTTTATCCTTACTATACCCACAGAAAGAATAGAAAAAGATATACAACCATGACCACAGAGACAAACATGAATTAGTCATTTCATTTCACTCATTTCATTTAAAGACTTTCAAGGTGCCTCTCTTGATCTCTCGATCTATGTGTGTGTGTGTCTCTCTGTCTCTCTCGTCTGGCAAAATAAAGCATGATCTTATCCAGAGCTGCCCTTCAAAGGTAAAGAGAGTGGGGACCATTGGTCAAATTCAAAGAATGCTATTCTCCTGACATTCAAAGCTTCAGTTGGTGGATGCCATTCATGATAGCACCACAGCCCAGGGCCCCAGGGAGGCTCTGGCCAAAAAAAAAAAAAAAAAAATAGTCTTTAACATAAAATTGTTTATTTGTCTCTGGGTTCTCTGTACTTTGAGTTCAGTTCTGAAGCTGCTGACTTGTTGTGAAGTATGTGAATGCCAAATGACTTCTAAAAGTCTTTGGGAGATACTATCAGATGAATTAATAATTCTCACTCATAATGTTAGCATAGGAAGGCCGTGAATCCAGATATTCTTTCAGGAGAGGCACCACCTGCTTCATGAGTAATTGAATTTAAATCTCCACCTTCAATAACTCCACAGCTTATGTCAAACCTTGGAAACAATTACGAAATAAATCACTAGGAAGGTCTGCTTAATCTCATCGGGTTAATAAACTCGGACAAATTAATCACTGGAAGGTAAACAAAAAGGAATAATTGATTGGAGGCTTCTTGATTACTTTATTCTATTTTCTTTATCAAACTATTTTTACCATTATCTTCAATTCAGCTGCTCTGCCTTGAAATTATTACTTTACTTCATCTTCAGATTTCCATGGAAACCAATTCAAAGCCCTTTTCCCCACTTGATGATGTGTGGAATTATTTATCCTGATTTCATCAGAAAGATTTTTTTTTTGTTAGTAAGATCTACGTCAGCGTAACCTTTTATGAAAAGTGAAGGTAAAAAAGAAAAATACATAGCTTGGCTTTCAGTGAGTGTAATAGAGCTTTCCAAAGGCACAGAATATTGCTGAGAGAATGTCAAAGAGCTTTCCAGATATTTATGAATCTTCTAAGTACATCAGAAATAGGTCTCTACAAAGAGCTGTATTTAAATGTGGGGTGAGGTGGGGTTGGGGGGTCACAAAAGATATTCTGCCTCGCATCCATCAGCTTTAAGTGACTCCATGGACATGATTGGAACAAGAGATAACCATGGGTTCCCAGTGATAGAAA
The DNA here is from genome assembly GCF_049115385.1 of Moschus berezovskii. Lineage (NCBI taxonomy): Eukaryota > Metazoa > Chordata > Mammalia > Artiodactyla > Moschidae > Moschus > Moschus berezovskii. The sequence continues at coordinate 124,926,841 of NC_142488.1, read as the reverse complement.
CTGCCTGCCATGCAGGAGACCTGGGTTCAATCCCTGGATGCAGAAGAGCTGTTGGAGGAGGGCATGGTTACCACTCCAATATTCTTGCCTGGAGAATCCCATACACAGGGGAGCCTGGCGGGCTACAGTTCATAGGATCAGAACGAGTCAGACATGACTTAACAACTAATACTCCCAGTAACTGCCAAGGTGATCCAGATGTGTGTGGGCACAGGGCTAATAAGACAGATAGCAAAAGTTCCAGCAGGTAGGATTGTGTCCAGGACGGTCTCAAAACAGTTCTTTGAAGTGGGAGTCACCAAGGTGAGTTCCAATCCTTCTTCTGGAGTGAGTGGCTCTGGACAGTGGCCACATAGTCTGTCTCAGAGGAGGTGTCAGAAGTCCACTGAGACAGTGCTAAAGAACTGATGCAGCGCTGCTCCTGCCTATCCATGCTGACTTCTTGGCAAAGAACTTCTTAACCATCCCTGGACCATACCAGCTACCATTGACATTCAGAACCTCGCTCAGAAACGAAGTAATAACACCAAACAACTGGACAAAAGATTCGAACTCAGAAGAATTCTAAACTGTCTCTTCCAGAAGGCTGCTGCTGTGTCATGTGAGGGATGAAATATGCTGTGTGTTGCAAAATTCAAGCAGGTAGCAATTCTACACTCTGCTCATTGGCCACTGAGTCTTCCTCCTCCCAGCCTCTCACTCAAACAGAAGGCAGTGGGAAACTTTGCTAAAAACCTTTGGAAACAAAGACCCTTTTGATCTTGCAGGCTGCTAGGCTCAGAGGAGGTGGTCATTTAATACCCTGTTCCCCTAGGTCACTAAGTTCATGCATTCTTGTTCTTTTGAATGAAAGACACCCATCCCCACTGCTGTAGTCCCAAATCTTTTTGCCTTTTTATACTGTTCATGGGGTTCTCGCGTCAAGAGTACTAGAATGCTGGTAAAGATTGAAGGCACAAGAAGAAGGCAGCAGAGGATAAGATGGTTGGATAGCATCACTGCTTCAATGGACATGAACTTGAGCAAACTTTGGGAGATAGTGAGGAACATGAAGGCCTGGAGTGTTGCGGTCCAAGGGGTCGCAAAGAGTTGGACAGGACTTAGCGACTGAACAACGACAACAAATTCCCAAACCTATGCATTGGGAGCCAAGGATCCTTTAAAATCATGACAAGTGACCATGTTTAAGGTCAATGCAGGGCACCACAGGACATCAGGAAAAGCTGTCAGCTGCCTTATTATTCTTAACTGCTGCTTTGGAGGTGGGGGTGGTGGTCCTGGAGCAGTTGTCCTTTAAGTGATGGAAATAAGGACTCCTCTGACCTACTGCCAAATCCTACAAGTGTAGACTGGAGGGGGAATAAACACAAATACTTTCTCAGAAAAATTGCAGATGGAAGGCAAGGCACCAAGACTAGGGGTGAAAGTAATCAAAAATTCAAAATATTTGTTTCATGCCAGCAGCAGAGATCCACTGACAGGGGCAAAAGTGAAAGGGAAAGTGAAAGTCACTTGGTGGTGTGTGACTATGACCCCATGCTCTGCCACCCACCAGGTTCCTCTGTCCATGGGCTTCTCCAGGCAAGAATACTGGAGTGGGTAGCCGTTCCCTTCTTCAGGGGACCTTCCTGACCCAGGGATCAAACCCAGGTCTCCTGCATTGCAGGAGGATTCTTTACTAGCTGAGCCACCAGGGAAGCCCAACAGTGGCAAAATGAACCTGAAAGCTGGGGAGGGATGGGCAGAACAGTGGCGGGATTGGATCCTTGGAGTTTAATTTTGTAGATGTATCAATACTAAGAACTGTTATGTAGAAAGGCTGGCCGAACATTGAGGGGAAAGAGCCACTGCTCTTCCTCAAAGTTCCAAGCTAGGTAGGTAAGTCTGGACAAGATGCTATGATTTTGAAACTTCGAGAAAGAAAGACCCTGAGTTTTCCAGAAGTGATCTAAGAAAGAGAAAGACAAAATCCTGCAACTGCAAACTGAGAGCCTCAGAGATCTGGAAAAACATGGGTGGACAACCCAAAGATGAAGATGCTACCAAGGATACTGACCACGGAAGGAAATATCTGGTAATCCCAAGCACTTACAGGAATAAGTCCTGCCTGCTTTTAGGCTATATGGGTGATAATTTTGGGTATATGAGGTTCTAGAGGGCTGCCTGAGATTATAGCCAGTTTCCAGTTTACATTTCTGGAACAAGAGCACCCCAGCCATCATTATTTTGTCTGTCTCTAGACCACTTGTCAGCCCTTTTGACTTTCATCTCTTCTTTAGATCTTAAAAGCTATGGCCCGAAATCTCAGAGGGCATGGATCCAGGCTTCTCCCACTCCTCAGGATGAAGCTATCTTCTTCAGAGGGTAAGATTCTTTCCTCTCTCCCTCCCAATCCAGCCTCCTCAAAGATGTATGAACACAATTCCAGGTGAGCTCCTGGTAGGAAAATGTAATGAATGCCAGAACTCTCTGTGTCTGTTTGGTTGGCTGTCCATCAAGTATCAAGTAAATCATTTTCCACAGGCTCCACAAATGTCTCCACCACCAGAAAAGTGGGGAAAAAAGCCTGCAGTATTATGCACATTGTATTCAGGTGGGAAAACTATGACTAACCCAACTCTTCAGCATTTTCAAAGTGTTTCTGATTGAATAATTTGATGCTGAAATGGCATCCAGTGTACTTCACCCAAAATGGCAATCAAATCCACTCCAATCTGGATTTTTTTGTATGTCAGAGAGGTATTTGAGGGAGAAGAACCTAGCAGTTCAAACATCCTTGCTTCACTTTCTTGGTGGGTGGCATACAGCAACTTCTGCATTTCTTGTAGTACTTTGTAAGCTGTTTTTGAAATTAATTCATCTCAGATCCATGAGAAATAGTTGTGTTGCTCTAAGTACAACAACAGTGAAATTTTAAAAATGAAATTTCAGGGTCCTAGGAAATTGAAATACAATTTCAGAAGGGGAGTTGGGCTATAATACTCATTGTCCTATCTTTTATTTGGCACTTAGCATGTGGTACCTGCAAACCTACAGTGTTGTTTATATTTTACTGTTTTTCTGTCTCTGCAACTAGCTCTTAAGAGGACGCTTCAAAAACGTTTGTTAAACAAATAAATGAGAAGGCTGCATTTTGGCTCAGTGGAAGAGTTCTGTGATTGATTATTGATGTCTGGCACCAGTGTGAGAGAAGGAAGTGGTGACATACCAATCCCATATGTTCCATCCCTAAAGAAGAATGGTCTGGGAAAACTGGATTCCAGTTTCTGATGGTTGATCATCACGTGAATCACAAAGACAGGTAAGCTTAGAAAGGATGCTCAAGCAAAAAAAATCCGTTGCATTTGTATGGCTTTCAGTGTTTTTCCAGTGTGTGTTCTTATAAGTGGTAAAAGCAATGAAACCTAAGCTGTTCTTCAGGTCTCTCTTGGTAGCTACTTTTGCTCCCTAGAAATGACCCTCCTTAGAACTCCCAGGAAAAGGAGATGTGCTTAAAAAATACAGACTCTACCAAGGATAGAAGCTCTCATCTAATATTCTTTCCAAAAGGTGCTTGAGTCCCCTCTACAGCCTATCACCCCACCACGTGGTTGTCATTTGCAGCCCTTTAAATCATGATTGCTTCCCCATGAAAGCTTGCTTTTCTATTTTCTAAGAGGCTCACATTGCTGAAGTATTTTTGCCCTTGTCCTGTTACTGAGCAAGACGGCTCTTCAAATATTGATTTCCTTTAATTACAGCTGATGAGGCTTCTTCATTTCATTTTTTTGTCTTTCTAGGTTATGTCCTGAGTGCTTTTCTTTCTTGGCTCCGAACTTTTTAATTTTCTTCTACCTGAAATGTCTAAAGGAGAGTCCATACTTCTTTAAAGCATCCTTTTCTCATGATCTATGGTTTCTGTTAATCATCAAGCAAAGAAAATTCAGTTCTCTAAGCTGTGCTTTCCTTTAGCTTCCTCCCCTAGGTTCCCTTTGCTTAACTATGGGGAATGACTGAGGTTCTTGAGACAAGAGAAAAGCTCATCTTTATTGCTGTGAAGCCCGGTGTGGGTGTGATCTCTCAGAAGCAACATCAGGCATTCAAAGCATTTACTCAGAAATCTTGCATTCTAATCCTGGCTGCCAGGAAGGCATATGACTTCCTTGTATCTTAGGATCATCATCTCTAAAGCGGGGGGCATTCAGCTGATCAGGTAAACCAGTCACACAGAAGTTCACAATTACTTTACTTTGCAATTGCAGAGCTCTTGGCAAAGGCATCTGGGACACTTGCATTATCTTGCCCTCTCCCCTCCCATGAACTTCTCACTCTTACAACTCACCACAGGGGTACTGGGGACAGGAGCAGGAAGCTTATAGATTATCGTTGCTGTTTTGCTCTCTTCACCTCTTGACACCTGCTGTTTCTGCCCAGGGAAGGTGGTTGCATCCCTGAATGCCTCACTGGGATCAAGAAAGAATATTAGTCACTTCCTAATTATACTGTCTCTTCATCTCGGCTGGCTATTCACCTAAGACTTTACCAAGAGCTTGGATATTGGCTACAGACTGTCAGAGAGGCCACTGGAACTGTGTCCTAACTCTACGGAATTCACATCTAGTCCTGGGCTACTCCATCAGACAGGGGATTGAGAAGCCAAAAAAAAAAATCATAGTTCTGGTATTGGATGGTTTAGGGTTATTGAGACCTGAAATATGACAGGAGTTTGGACCAGAATGATCATTCTGGGGATGGAAAGAAGGAAACCCTGCACAGCATAGCAAAAGGAAATGGCTGAACTTGAGAAGTGCCACCATCTGGAGAATGAGAATAAAGTCTTCAAGAAAGCTGATGAGAAGGTTGGAAGCTGAATGCCTGGAAAGATGGAGGTGCCAGTGAAAGAGACAGATTAGCTGGGAGGGGCATTTGGGCCAGAGAGGAAGATGATGGATTTGGTTGGGAGCCTATTGAGTTGGGGTTTTGATGGACAGTGTCTAGCAGGCAATTAGAGAGATGGCACTGCAGCTCAAGAATAAAGACAGGGTCAGATGTGCAGTCATCTCTCCCATGTGAGAGTCAAGGTGGTGATGGGACAGCGATACATTGTGATTAATGAGTGGATGTTTGGGATGAGGGACAGCCTGGACCACAATCTGCTTTCTTCCACCCCAGTTTGTGATGATTTACAAGTGGGTTACCGGAGAAGGCAATGGCAAGCCACTCCAGTACTCTTGCCTGGAAAATCCCATGGATGGAGGAGCCTGGTAGGCTGCAGTCCATGGCGTCACTCAGTCGGACACTTTTCACTTTCACGCATTGGAAAAGGAAATGGCAACCCACTCCAGCATTCTTGCCTGGAGAATCCCAGGGACAGGTGAGCCTGGTGGGCTGCCATCTATGAGGTCGCACAGAGTTGGACACGACTGAAGCGACTTAGCAGCAGCAGCAGCACAAGTGGGTTACAAAGTCTTATATCCCAGGAGATATAAGTGAACTGTGCCAGTTCACTTAGTTGAATAGAGCTCAATGCTAAAGTTAATGAGAAACTGCAGCCCTTGAGCCTTCTGCAGGCCACTGATTTTCTTCATCCTGCACCCATAGGCTGCTTGTCCCCATCCTCTTAGCACAGCCAGACTGCTTACAGGTCACAAGGGGAGAGGTGGATGGCATCACTGTCAATCCATTCCCATAACAACAACTGACAAAGTACCTCCCAGGCTGCTGTCACCTTGGTATAAGGAGGGCAGCCTGGCAGAGAAGCAAAATGCAGCTTTAAACTTTGGCTTCACTTGCAGCTCACATCTCTTCCTCTTTGCTCCCCTCTTCCAAGGCCTAACCACGTGGCAGGGACTATACCTCCCATCGATCATGCTAAAATTCTCTCCTATTTTTCACTGTGATTCCCTTCCCTTTTCCTGTTCTTATCCTTTGCACTGTGCCCCACTAACTGGCACCCTTAGTCACCCTTTCTCAGCATCCTTAATGGTACAAAGATGACACAACTAGTAACATCACCCCAGCTGGGGGTGGGGGCAACCTGCCTGGGAGCAAGTCAAGAGCTTTGCCCTTGCAGAGCTGAAGTACAATAGACCACGTGAGTTGAGCTGAGTTCTGGAGGGCACTCTTTAAGGAACTGTGGCCATGACCTTTCCCACATCGAGGCAAGCCTTGGCCTGGAGCTCTTGGTCTGCAACCTACCCACTGAATCACCAAACTTCTCTGGGTCTCAGTCTCCTTGTCTGCAAGTCCTACTTCTTAAGGCCACAGCATAGTTTTGCAAACTATAAAACCTTAAATAATGTATTTGCTCAAAAACATTTACTGTGTGTTTTCCATGTGCCCTTCATCGTGCTGGGCCTTGGGGATATATTGATGAGTGGGATCAGTTCCTGCCCTCAGGCAGCCCAGAGGCCAGTGCAGGAGGTTAGCGTGTTAACTGTTACGAAACAACACCACATACCAGATGGGACAAAGCAAGTGTGAAAAAAATACTGAGTTGGCCAAAAGGTTTGTTTGGGATTTTCTGTACCATCTTATGGAAAAACCTAAAAGAAATTTTGGGCCAACCCAATACAAGGGAAATAAACCAGACAGTAGCCACCTATGCTTAGGAGAACCAGCGAAGGCAAAAGCAAAGCTGAATTACTAAGACAAAAATGATGATTTTTTATTTGTCTTAACCTACCTTCCAACAGTGGCTCCGAGACTTAGATGTCAGCAGTACCTGGAGAACTTGTAAAACCCAGATGGCTGGGTCTGACCCCCAGTCTCTGATTCAGCAGGTTGAGGAAGTTCCCAGGTGATGCTGACATAGCTGGCCTATGGAGCACATTTTGAGCACCAGTACCTCATGGCTTCCTAGTCTTTTGGCTAAGATCAGGTAGGCAGAACCACTGCCTCACAAGACACATGAGGAAGCCACACTCAGCAGCCACCGAGGGGTTACAATCCGCCATATGCATTGGCCCTGTTTTCCAGGCAGCACGATTGGACTGTGCTGCTCCTGAGTCAGGAAAGAGGCAGACACAAAGGGCTGCTGACGTCCAGCCCTGGAGAAGCTCGTCTTTCCTGAGAAAGTGGCAATTACTGCAAACACCACAGAGTGGAGCTCAGAGCAGGTGAGAGAAAAATTGGATCTGACAGCATTAATTGAGCTTGAAGTTTTATTTACTGAAAATGATCTGGCGCAATTAAAAATTCACAACTGGAGTCTAGCTGGTGAGCATTATACATTAGGGAGTCCCTAAGAGGAGGCCAGAAAAGTCTCAGTGAACTTTCAGGAAAAGCCAAAGAGGCCAATTACCGTGGCAGGAATTAGCACACAGAGAAAAAAGAGAAGTCCATTCATTTCCTCGGAAGTGTGATTCTGACTTTATACTTCAGAATGACATGAACCAAGGCTGTTGCCAGTGGGGCAGGCAGGAACTGATCATTTACTCATTTCCTTTTCATTGGTGAACAATTACTTTGTTTTGACTTTCTACTAACTCTGTTCTTACGGTATTTTCAAGAATGCCCACTCTGCCTGCATGCTATATATTAAATTGTTTGAGGACAATGGAGGTAAATTGTGTTCCTGTCTGTTCATAAAGTTAATTTCTTTAGATATCTATCATAAAGAAGGTTTTCAATACATGCTGACTGCTAAGCATCCTGATACACATGGCTTCTGACATATGTTTGTTGAATAAAACAACCCATATGATCATAACCCATATGAAGTTAGAGGTTGGGTAACAGACTCATGTGCCTTTCATTTTTTGTTCAAATGACTATATTAGACTGCACTGTAGGCTTACAAACATGGTAAGACTATTGCAGTGCCATTTCTCGGCTCCAGTGCCCACAGATACGAACTTAAGCAGACTAAAACCAGCAGGAGTCAGCACTTTGGAGAATGGCATTGCCAAATGAACTGAAGGCAACTCTGAAGCTGTGGGACAAGCATGGGTGCTGGATCAGGCAGATGTGGGGTCACCTTCTGTCTCTGTAATAGCTGGAGGATCTTGGACAGGTTGGATGACGGAGGCAGGGTTGCTCCTGCCTAACCAAGGCCTCTGATCTTAACACTGGGGATTCAGGGTACCAATTCTCTATCTATGTGTTGGAATTCAAAGCCAGGAGCATTCAAATATACTTTTGCAGCTGAACTCCACATCTTAAGAGCTTTCTAAAGGGGTGATTGTATTCAAGATTTAAAAGTGCAGCTGGCTTCCCAGGTGGTGCTAGTGGTAAAGAACCCACCTGCCAATGCAGAAGATTTAAGAGACACAGGTTGGGAAGATCCCTGGGAAAATGGCATGGCAACCCACTCCAGTATTCTTGCCTGGAGAATCCCATGGACAGAGGAGCAAAGAGTCGGACACAACTGAAGCAACTTGGCACACAGCACACACAAGGCGCTGATTGTATTCAACATGAAAAATTGCAGCTAGCTCCTTAGAAATAAAGTGGAAGGGCCATGTCCACAAGGTGTTGAAAGTGTTTTCTGGAGTAGTTAGGAAAGAAGAGTTCTTTCAACTCTGCTCTAGAATGTCTCTTTATAGCACTGTATCTGTAAACCAAAGGTTTTCACACATTTCTCTTCATTCATATTGAGAAGGACAGTTTAAGACTAAAAAATATTTCCATTTTCAAACTTCTCAAGCATCACCCATTCAGGGATCACATATCTGTGTGAACACATGCTGTTTCTACGTAGGGGCTCTTTTACCAATGTTATCTGTTCTACGATGCATATAGGCAACTTCTAACTTGCTTTTCTGAGTGAAATCCAATAATCAGCTTCTTTCTGTTGTGTTCCAATTTGGAAATCTGAGCATTATTCTACTGTGTATCTTTATGGACGATTAAAACACTAAAAATTCATGGAAACAAATCTTGTTTTCCATCACTCATTAATCACTGTTAAATGCTAGGTCTTGCATAATTTATAATAATATACTTCTTTCCATGAATATGAGTGTTTAATAGCAGTCTAGTCTGACACAGAACACTTAGCTAAGCCAAAGATTAAGATGAAGGCTCTTTATTGAATATATCCCACTCCAGGCAAGGGAAAGACTCAGAAATATGGAGCTAGAAGAGTCCTCAGAGAGAAGAAAGTATTCAGAGAGGAGAATGGGTGGATCCAAGGAAGATATCCAAGGATGCACATTGAGTTAATGACAGAATTTGGCTGACATCTGGCAAACTGGGCCAGCGCCCCTACAGAATACAGATCAAGGAAGGAAGGCTTGGGACCAAAGAAGAGGTAAACATGAATGAACTGTGGCTCTATTTGCCAAAATAAGTAGTACAAGAAGCAGGGTGGGGAAGAAATCTTTGGGAGTGGGAAGAGTATGTGGAAGGAGATGAGAGTTTCAATTTTGGGTTATGTTGAGATTTATGTGCCTGTGGGACACAAACTGACAACTGGATCTATGGTTGCAAAGCTTAGTTACATATACCTCAGCTGAAGAATGGTCTCCAGAGATTTTGGAGTCTTCAGCATACTGGTGGTATTTGAAAATCTTAAAGTAGAAGAGGTTATACAGCAAGAGTATGTAGAATGAGAAAAGAAGAGCCTGAGAAGAAGATTAAGAAGAACAATCTAGAATGGGGAAAGTAGGCTCATGCAAACCAAAGAAGAAACCGGATCTGGAAGCATGGATGTTGCAATCGTAAGAGACGCATTTGCTGATTGTAAGACAGTCTTGTCTTTTGGGTTTCCAACTGCTCCATGTTGCTTTCTCCTAGCGCACTTTTCTAATTAGCTGTGGTATTGCATCGGTTATGCTCCTTTATAAATGCCAAGAGTATTTGATAGAGGAGAAGCCTTCTTGATCACATGCAAACTGTTCTCATCAATTCCTGGAAAAGATGATGCGAAGTATGCTGAAAGAAGCATCTTGTGCCAAACAAATCCATAATTTTCAGCTTTAGATATATTTTTTCAGTCTGTCTTCACTTATCGAAACAAAAGTCAATAAAAACAGAAACTGTTTTAGTGCCTAACCTAGATGAAGCAACTATATGAAAGTTTGTGCAAATATAGTTATAATCTCCCAAAGAGCACTAGTCTGCTTTTCATTATTGTTCCTGTTGTTTGCGTCCTCTATTATGTACAAAATCAGAAATGGGCCTTAGTGCTCCCCGCTTGGCTTTAAAAGGAAATCTTGACTCTGGAATAATCAGAATTCAAGTCAACCATATGGCAAGGCCCACATGTTTTACACTTGGGAAGCCTGGACTTCCTGGGAGTCCTGAGAGCATCTCAGTCACCTCTTTGTAACATAAGTTCTGGGCTTTGAAATAATGGCACTCTAGTTCAAGACAGCAACTGAACAGTCAATTTCCTATTAACAAATTCTTTAAACCTATACAAACTGGGCATTAATATATTTCTCCACAGCAAACACTGAAATCACAACAGAAGATCTCACTGTCTGGAGGCTTAGGGAAAATGGAGACACGGAGAGGCAGAAAATGACAGTGATAAAAACATGAAAGGCACAAATGAAGCTTATTACTGTAAAAGTCTAAGCCAATGTTCATAACAGCAATATTTATAGTAGCCTGGACATGGAAGCAACCTAAATGTCTGTCAATGGAGGAATGGATACAACGGAATATTACTGACTCATAAAAGAGAATGAAATTGGGTCATTTGTATTGATGTGGATGGACCTAAAGCCTGTCATACAGAGTGAAGTCAGAAAGAGAAAAATATCATATATTAATGCATATATGTGGAATCTAGAAAACTGATACAGATGAACTTATTTGCAAAGTAGAAATAGAGACACAGATGTATAGACAAATGTAAGGATTCCAAGGCGGGGAAGGTAGGGTGGGATGAATTGGGAGATTGGGATTAACATCCATACAGTGCTATGTATAAAACAGATAACTAGTGAGAACCTATTATATACCACATGAAACTTTACTCAGTGTTCTGTCGTGACCTACTGTGCTGTGCTGTGCTTTGTCGCTCAGTTGTGTCTGACTATTTGCGACCCCATGGACTGGAGCTCGCCAGGCTCCTCTGTCCGTGGGGATTCTCCAGGCAAGAATACTGGAGTGGGTTGCCATGCCCTCCTCCAGGGGATCTTCCCAACCTAGGGATTGAACCCAGGTCTCCCATATTGCAGGAGGATTCTTTACCGTGTGAGCCACCAGGAAAGCCCAGTGGTGACCTAAACGCAAAGGAAATCCAAAAAAGAGGGAATATATGTATACGTATAGCTGATTTACTTTGCTGTACAGCAGAAGGTAACAACACTGTAAAGCAAGTATATTCAATAATAAATAAACAAATAAATGAAGCAAAGAACAAAGTCCTTGTGAAAAACGTCCTCCATACTTGCCAGGAACAAATCCTGCTATGGGAAGAGCCTGCCCTCTTCCTTACTTCCCTCAACCTTGTGAGAAAATGACTGCCTTCACTCTGTTATTGATGCTGTCTATGAAGGGATGCCAAGAATGTTAAACCATATTAAGCCACTTCCAGATCCCTCAATGGGGAATAGATGGGTCAGAACATCCCAGCAATGGGTTGTAAAGAATGACTCCAGATATGCTCTGAAGGGCCAGAACCTTCCTTGGAGTTCAAGAATGTCAGTTAATCACCATGCTCTTGGGAAATAGACCAGTTCTTCAGATTGCATCTGGAAGGGGTAGGGGGGACCCTGAAAGTAGCATAGTAGATTCCAAAAAGGGAAAACAGACTTGACACTTAAAGGGAAACAAGATGGTATTTCTCTCAGGGAAGCCCACAATGGGGAGGAGAGGCACCCAGATAGATGCATAAAAGGGATACGAATGATCCTTTGTGGTTTAGGGGCAAAAGAAATGTGTTTTCTAAAGCCGTTCCATGCTTCTCCTGGGACTCTTAAAATTACGGATTTTGTGACCTTGTCTGCTCTATGCTAATTGTGTTTTCCTTTTATTTTTCTCAGTGTGATTTATTAATGTTACCTTTGATATTCTCAGACAGCATGAAAGTGACAGAAACTCAAGAGGGAGCTGAAACCCCAGAAGCCAAGTGTGACCCTCTTACTCTCAAAAAGTTTTGCTGTTCTTTCTTTCTTTGAAATCTCCCTCAGGAGCTCTTGTTCTACACATTTCTTATAGGCCTGGCTAGGACTGCTGTTTAAATTAAGGGGACATAGCCTTTACCGCTATGGAGAAGGAAATGGCAACCCACTCCAGTGTTCTTGCCTGGAGAATCCCAGGGAAGGGGGAGCCTGGTGGGCTTCCATCTATGGGGTCACACAGAGTCGGACACGACTGAAGTGACTTAGTAGCAGCAGCCTTTACCGCGGGCTTGCCAGAATGTCAAAACTGAGCCAGACCTTGTCAACTCACATTGTCCAACTGTCTATGGTTCCAGAGCAAGGTTATCCATGGCCCATGTGAGACCATGAACTCCAGGGACCCAATAGCTTGCAGGCCTGGGCCCTGATCCATCCAAATTTGGTTTCCAGGCACGGTATAAAGTCTGTTTTCCTGGACAACAGCTTTTCTGGAACAGACTGTCCCTTTCAATAAATGAGCAGATAGACCGGAGTCAATTTTTAATTCTGTCAATTGATGGTCATAAACTGAAAGTCAAGGAGAGCACCAACAACAGCAATCCTAGCATCAGTAATTGCCACAGGGCAGCGATGCCCATGCTGAAAGGTTCTGGTTTAAGTGGAAATTTCCTTCTTGGCAGTTTTATACAACTGGCTGCAGAGATAAGAAAAAAAACAGGGAAGTGAACACTGCTCTATGTACCCTTGCCACTTTTTCTGATATTTGCAAGCATCTAGAATTATGATGAAAGATTTATATAAGGGAAAAGCATCAAAGCTAGGGTGGAAATAAGGGCTGTGACTAACAGAAACACAGTTTATTCCAAGAAGCCCAAGGTCAGAGTTAGCAGCATGGGCCAGGGAGATTGCAGGTTGGTGTTAGACCATCACAGGCTAGGCCACAACAAAATTTTTTTGTCGTTTATAACCAACCACTATCCTAAATTAAAACTAGCTTCTCCTAAGGTACACCATAATATGATCCTGGGAAAAAAACAAGATCAAGAAATATAGTTTAAAAAGGGAGAGAGACTCATTCTCAAAATCTTGGACAGGATGATTTTTGAAATTGAGTTTCAGGAGGAAACTTAGAGGATCAGTTCTGAGTTTCCTAGCAACCAAGGTCATAAGGGAAACAAGTTGGATAACAGCATTCTCAACTTGTGATAAAAAGGAAGGGCAACATTTTGTCAGGGGAGTCAAACTTACTCCTGGTGTTGAGTCTTAGAAGCACAAATTTCTTAGGAAATACAGAAGTGTTTCTAGAGGACAGTGTCTAGAAGTCCTTTGACCTTTTTAAAAGTCAAGTTGAGAGGAATATAATTTCCAGACTGTAAAATTCATCCATGTTTAGCAGCTGAGGATATCATGTTAGAAGGCCGGCCAGTGGCAGCCACACCACATTAGCTTAGCTGCCTGTAGGTAGCTGCCACTGGCTTACCTTCCTGTTGACCTAACCAGATACTGGGGCAGAGGGAGGAAAACGGAGAGGCAAGCATTTGAACATGGACCCTAGACCAGTGGTTACCCAAACCACCTGCTTACTGGACTGCAGAAAAGATGGATCCCATTGAGTCATCTGTGTCACGCTTCCCTAGTAGAGCTCAACTGCCTGGATCCTACCTCCATCTCGGCAGTTGTATCTGCTGTCGACATCCTTTTCGGAGCCAGGGAGACGGCCAAAATCTGCAGAGAAGCCCTTCTTCCAGTTTCCCTTGGGCTTCTTTCTTTGTTCAAGATGCCTAAGGCATTGCTCTCCTGTCAAACTCTATCACCCGTTCTCTTTCATCCTTACCTCCTCCTTCTATCGGCGATTCTCATCCTATGCCTCCTATCAGTTCCTCAGGGCAGGGCACTGGCTCATCACCTGAACTGCAAATCTAATGATTTGATGCACTTTGCAGGTTCAGAGACCACTTTTTTCTTTCTTGCTCATAGCTTACCACGGAACAGAGTAAGGAAGCAGATATCTTTCCCCAAAGGCATACTCCCATTTAATCAAAGAAGACACAAAAAGGCACCAGGGCAAACAAAAAGGCTCCCTCTTTCCAGACCTTAACAAATTAAAACCCACATTAATTAATTCTCTGGCCTTTTAATTGTTCCTGGATTAAATATACTGAGGTGATTTTTCATTCCGGCCCAGGTTTTCACAAGCTCAATAATTCACTTAGGGAATTCTGACATCACATATTTGGCCCTGCTTGTCTATGAAGTCAAAAGAAGTAACTCATTAGCAAGTAATAGGTATTAATTAGATTTTGGTAAATTTACACTCACGAAAGATGCTAGTTCCATCTAGATTGTTGGAAAGAGAACCAGGCTCAGAGTTACTTGGCAAATGAGGAGTCAGTATAGGCAGTGTGACAAAGTCTTGAAACTGATCTTTAGCAGGACCACTGGGGCCTATATTATATCCAATGCACGCTGGTCCTCTTAAAGGTGTCACCTGGAGAGGCTGTATACAGATTCCAAGGATATTGCCAGCATTCACAATGTTTCTATAGGCTCTTCTCTGGATCTATCTTCACAGACAATTATGAAATATGTGAGAAATACCATTCATGATTGTGAAGCCACACCTCACTTTGGGTCCCAACCATAGAACCAAGTTTGATCATCCAATTAGTACATCATAATTACCTTATGATGACATTTTACTGATCTGTCTAGTCAAAGCTATACTTTTTCCAGTAGTCACGTATGGATGTGAAAGTTGGACCACAAAGAAGGCTGAGTGTCGAAAAATCAATATGTTAGAACTGTGGTGCTGGAGAAGACTCTTGAGAGTCCCTTGGACTGCAAGGAGATCAGACCAGCCAATCCTAAAGGAAACCAATCCTGAATATTCATTGGAAGGACTGATGCTAAAGCTGAAGTTCCAATACTTTGGCCACCTGATACAAAGAGCCGACACACTGGGAAAGACCCTGATGCTGGGAAAGATAGAAGGCAGGAGGAGAAGGGGACAACAGAGGGGACAGGGGACAAAAGATAACTATTTCCTTACCCTATCCATTTATCCAACCAATAGATGGTTGGATGGCATCACTGACTCAATGAATATGAGTTTGAGTAAACTCCAGGAAATAGCAAAGGACAGGGAAGTTTGGCAGTCCATGGGGTTGCAAAGAGTCAGACAAGACTTAGCGACTGAACATAACATAACCTAATGCACGCTAAAAGGACAAAGATGTCTCCTTCAGAAAGCTACAATGAGAACATGCTACAATGTGGTAACCAATGCAGCTACATGGAAAGCTTGATTTTGTTGAAGAAATCTGCACCCTTTTTCATCTATTAATTCTGCTATGTTTGTTAAAAAATAAATCTGTTCTGTCCTCTTATTCATGGTAGTGCTTTGGCTTCATTCTCCTTTTGATTAGAAATAAATCCTAATACCAGTAGTCCTAGATAATTCTTTGAGAGTATTCTTAGTAGGTAAGGATGAAAAACCCAGGTACCAAGCTGAAATTCACCCCTCACCTTTTAGCTCCTCCCAACATGTGATGTTTCACTGACTTCTCTAATGGAAATACTTCTGCTGATGCATAAGGAAATAGATTCATAAGTCAGTGCCTTCAAAGGTTCATTAAACATAACATTATTTAAAAGCACATTAACTATCCTAACCAGTGTCAAACAACACCAGGGAAGCACAGGAGTTTGAAGACTAATACAGAGTTTCAGGATACCGAATGAGAATGTAAATCACAACTCTCACTAATTAAAACTTTGGCCCTTTGATTTCTCCTGGATTAAGTTCACTGGGGTGATTTTTCATCCTTGCCTGGGTTGACACAAGCCCAATAATTCACTCTGGCATTCTGACGTCACTTGCTTGGCTCCACTTGTCTCCGGAGTCAACAGAGGTATCTCATTAGGGAGGGAGAGGTATTAATTAGACTTTTGTAAATAGCGACCATGAAGGATGCTAGCTCCTGATTTCACCCAGACTGTTGAGAAAAGCACTATGTGGACAGTTGCAGAATCCGGGTCTTTATTCTAAGCCATCACACCAGTCCCTCAATTGATTGGTACACCTTGGTTCACACAAATGAAAAATGGGGTAAAACAAGGCAGTCACACTACCTGACTTCACAGAATAATGATGGTGATAAATAGGAAATGTCAGGTGATAAAATTATTTTATAATTAATACATGGGTGATGATTCTGTTTTTACACTCGTTATAGCAGTCAAGGCCTTATTGCACAAGTTCACAGCTCTCATTTACTATTATTTCAACAACAATGCACTTACCATCTGCTACAGGCAAAGCTCGAGTGTTGCAAAAATATTACGTGCTCTTGACTCTCAAAGAGATTACTGAGTTGTAATGTTAAATTCTAGGACACTCAAATGAGCCCTCTTCCTTGCCCTGTGCAGCTCAGTCGTGGTACATTTAGGAGCACTAAAGGAATAATCAGTTCACAGTAGTCTGGCTTTGTGATCCTTTATACACCAGTAGAAGTCCTCTACTGTGCCCACTGTATTCACGCTTTTCCCTTCTCTACCAGTTGTGGGTTTCTTTGCCTTGCTGCCTGGATGCCCTCAATCCACATGTCAGGTCTCCTTGTGGGTCTTCTGAAATAGAAGTCAAGGACAGGTCCCTTGGGGATCTCAGCAGTAGGGGAGGGGAGGAGGGGTTTGGATGAACACTCCAAGGTACTACCTTCTCCTGGGAGAAGCTGGATGATGAGGAGAGCCAGGGAGCCAGGGCTCATTTGGATGGCTATTTCTGCTATGTTTGTTAAAGCAAGCCTCATTACCTCATAGTGTTGCTTGGCTTAATGAAGGCCCTTGCTGAATAAACAATCATACCTAGAGGCAATATGAGCATTCTGAGCCTGTGAAGGGCACTCTTCTGCTGGGGGAGGGGGAGAATCAGTGGCGAGTGAGGGCTGAGGGATCAATAATTCTCTGAATGAATTTCATCGTAAGCGATACCCCTTTGGGATAAGGAACGGCTGACTGGAAATCAATCAAGGTTATCAACTAAACAACAGTATTGAGAGTATTCAAGTGCAACATTTGGAATGCAAACTGGTGATCATACAAGAAACCACAATGAAATTGCTTGTAACCTGAGCAGACAGAAGACACCCATAAGTTGACATTTCCGAGAATCTTCATACAAATCTTCAGTTGAGTAATTAGACCCATCAGTGGAAAGCTTTGTTTCGATTTCAGAGAATCCTTCTGAAATACAAATTTCAGCTGCTTTGGATGACTTTAGCAGAGTATAAAAGCCAGGATGGGGCAGAGCTGGGGGCAAGGACCCCTTCTCTTAGACTTCACAAGAGCCAAAAGCAAGAGAGTTACAGAAACCCATGAAAATGCAAGATCTCCAAAACAAAATGTAATTGGAAATGTAAGATCACAATTATATGAAACTATTGATTAGATGGAGTCGGACACGAATGAGCGACTGAACTGAACTGAACTGATTGAATAGAAACATAAGAAACTAATGGGGAAATTACAAAGTACAGTACTCAAAATAGTCTGGTCCAAAGAGGCAGTGATGGAAATGTGAAGCTGAAAGGCCACTGACCCTCTTAGCTGGGAGAATAAATCTCAACTAGGCACAGAATCCATCCTTTTCTTAGATTTAAGCTGCACTAATACAGGTGCTTGGAAAAGAGGGAAAAAGCAGAAAACTGCCTTAACAGTGTGGGCTTAAAGAACAGTTCAGTTCAGTCACTCAGTTGTGTCCGACTCTTTGCAACCCCATGGACTGCAGCACGCCAGGCCTCCCTGTCCATCACCAACTCCCAGAGCTTACTCAAACTCACGTCCATCGGGTCAGTGATGCTATCCAACCATCTCATCCTCTGTCGTCCCCTTCTCCTCCTGCCTTCAATCTTTCCCAGCATCAGGGTCTTTTCTAGTGAGTCAGTTCTTCGCATCAGGTGGCCAAAGTATTGGAGTTTCAGCTTCAACATCCGTCTTTCCAATGAACATTCAGGACTGATTTCCCTTAGGATGGACTGGTGGGATCTCCTTGCAGTCCAAGGGATTCTCAAGAATCTTCTCCAACACCACAGATCAAAAGCATCAATTCTTCAGTGCTCAGCTTTCTTTATAGTTCAACTCTCACACCCATACATGACTACTAGAAAAACCGTAGCTTTGACTAGACGGATCTTTGTTGGCAAAGTAATGTCTCTGCTTTTTAATATGCTGTCTAGGTTGATCATAGCTTTCCTTCCAAGGAGCAAGCATCTTTTAAGTTCATGGCTGCAGTCACCATCTGCAGTGATTTTGGAGCCCAAGAAAATAAAGTCTGTCACTATTTCCATTGTTTCCTCATTTATCTGCCATGAAGCGATGGGACCAGATGCCATGATCTTCGTTTTTTGAATGTTGAGTTTTAAGCCAGCTTTTTCACTCTCCTCTTTCACTTTCATCAAGAGGCTCTTTAGTTCTTCATTGCTTCATTGACTTCTTGCTTCCTTGACTACGCCAAAGCTTTTGACTGTGTGGATCACAACAAATTGGAAAATTCTTAAAGAGATGGGAATATTAGACCACCTAACCTATCTCCTGAGAAATCTGTATGCAGGTCAGGAAGCAACAGTTAGAACTGGACATAGAACAACAGGCTGGTTCCCAATCGGGAAAGGAGTAAAGAACAGTTAATCGGTGCAAAATATGTCTTTAAACTGCATGAGAAATGATTCATGGGTTGAATGCCCCAATGTGTAAAATGTGCCTTCCTAACCTTCCAGGGCCGATCCTCGGCTGCTTCATTTATCTCCTGAGCCTCTGTCCTAAGCCAGCATCAATCTTCTCTCATTCTGAGTGATGAGATCTAGGAAGAAGCTGTAGGTGAGTATTTAAATTCCTGCTGGGATTCCATTATTCAAAAATGCCCTTGGAAAGCCCAGCTTTGTATGGCATTTTGGTGGGAGATGCCACAGTGAGGAGATGGCTAATTAGCCAGAAATTGGTACAAATAACTGCCTGTCCCCACAGCATACCCAACAGAAAAGCCGGCGCTATTACAGGTATCAGAATCCACACTTTTTCAAAAGTCAAATTGCTGACTTAACCATTCAGGCTTAAGCTACAGCTAATCAATACAAAATGTGGCCTCGAATGGCCTGTAGACACCAAATTGCTTGCTGCTGGTTATATGAAACAGGTCATTACAAAGGACAAATGATAAAATTTCCTCTTAATGTAATTTGGGATTATTAGGAAACTTAACATTGTATTTTAGAAAGTATAAACATCTTATGCACCTCTATAGAAAAGAATTGATAGACTCAGCACAGCACAAGGTTCCAGTTTTTGAACTTGATTCTAAAAGTATGGTGGTTAATAGTGTACATTATTGAATTCAGTTATATTAAACAGAGTGTTCCAGTGTCTAAACTCCCCTCTGGTTAAGAGCCGGGGCCCAGAGAGACTTATTTAATTTTTTCAGATCAGGAAGCTACTTTTATTTAAAGCAGGAGTTGACAAAACGTTTTCTATAAATATTTTTGGGTTTGCAGACTTTGGTGCTGCAGCAAAAAAGTAGACACAGGCAACACGTAAACAAATGTGTATATTTCATGTCATTGTGAAGTGTCAAAAATAGTTTTCTTAATTATGAAAAAGCCATTTGAAATAAAAACTGAAGTAAGCTCACAGGCCATAGAAAACAAGAATGGACTCAAATGACTCAAATGGCTGACCTCTGATGTAAACCCACATCAGCAACCTCTTCCATTTCCAAAGGTACTAATTTTTAAGTAGAAACCTCTGAGAGATTCAGGTGCTTTATGTTCAAATAGCAGAAGTTCACCCCAGTGAATATATGAGTCTGGGGAAAAGGGACACAGTTTTTGTAAGTTCTCATCCCATACAGAGGTTTCTCCTCACTTCTTGCCTTCTCCCATTCTCAGCCTCTTATCTTCACCTTCTTTCTTTCCTCCAGTGACCACAGTTCCTTTTCAGTGTGCTCTTAGAATCCAGGAGAGGTATTTATAAATCCATTATCAGTATCTGTTGCTAACCTATAATCTTCCACTGACGTGTCTCCCAGAATTGCCCACCTGTATATTAAGCCCATTCCAATTCTGTGGCACTTATACACAGAACATTTTGATGTTTTTATTCACAAATCTTTTTAGAAATGACAAGAACATAAAGTAAAGCATTTCTCAGTCCTCTGTATTCCCCTCCCTCCCCCCAAAAATCATTCAACCTCCTATTCAGAAAAGAGATGTTATCTGCAACACACTATCATTTAAAACACCACTGGTAAAGCCATTGACAAAACTGGCAGTTACAGTCAAATGCTATGGTGAAAAGCACTGTGCACACTGCAAAGTGATATTAATACATGGACGTGTTAGAGATAGCTGGTGGTATTATTATGCCAAGTATCAAGGATGCAAACTTGTTGACATGAATTTTTGTGAAAGAGCCAGCATTATTACTGGGTTACTGGAATTGCTCCCAAGGGACAGATGAAAGCCTGCACTCATCTAATAAAGTGAAACAGCTGGGTTATAGACCCAATTCTAGCTCTGTTTCTGCTGAATACTGACAAAGGTTCACTAACTTCTGAGAGCTTTCCTCCTCATTCTGTAAAATGGAAGGGTTTGGAAAGATCCTGAAATACTCTTCCTGGTTATGATTTATAACCATTTGAGTTGGAAATGGTGACAAAAGACAAAAGTGAAGCTTGCTACCTCTTAATGTCAGAAAAGTGATCAAACCAATGAATACCTCTGGCTGCTCCTGTCTGGCTATCGCTGGGCATAATGGGAACAGAGGAGGCACTTTTCTTACATAGTCAGTTGCCATGATTGTCTGGTTGCTGCCACTCTTTATGAAACAAAATTGAGATCTGACTTATAATTTATGACTATTTATTACATGTCTGGAAGGTTAAGTGCAGTGCAGTCCCAGACAAGAAAAAGTCAATAAGCCCTCAGGTTGTTTTATGGAAATACATATCTCGATGGGCTGTAGTACTGGAATGCCTTTGGCCTAGAATAAAACCCTTCAGGATAAAAACCACTTCCAACAAATCACTCGAACAGCAACAGTCTCTGAGGGTTTTTCTCTTTAACTTTTCTTCATCTTGAACTGTAGGCAGTGACTTCTCAGTTCTGTTAAAAGTAAACCTCTTTCCCTTCACAAGGCAAATCTCAATAAGTTATGTATTTTGAATGGTTCCATACTTCCTGGGCTCTTAGTCTGACAAGGTACAGCAGGAGCGTTCTGCATGTGGGGCATAAGGAGCACTGTGGCTGGCAGGCATCAGTTGCTGACTTGTGCGTGGCTCAAAAGCACTGGCTCAAACCGATGGCAGGATAAACACTAGAAGCATCTGTTTCCAGGTTTGTTCCTTGGTCTGGAGGGAGCAGGGGAAGCTGGCTGTTTATAGAACAATTTATGGTTACAATTTCAATGGTTGATTACTTGATTTCTTAATCCATTTCCTAATCACAGATCAAACACGGGTTTCAATAATGAAGTCATTTTAGGCATGATTACAAACAGTCTCCTACTGAGGGCTTTTGTCTTGGAACAAGGAGCTATCATCCCACGCTCAGCGTAACACGGATCAGAACAGCACTGCAGCTCTTCTGCCCAGGCAGGACAGGCCTTTGGACTAGAACTGTGCCTTCTTTCCCACGAACATTTGTCTCAGTGTGGTCACGCAGTACGGTGGGAGTACTGGGGTAACTATCACAGCATAGACCCACCTCCTCCGACTCTTGAGCTATTACTATCTTTGGACAAAACAGCTATTTCACCAAGTCCCTTGCTACATCGCCTTATTGTCGACCAATCCAGGTCTGCATAGCAGCCTGGCTTCCAAGACCCTCCCGGAAGAAACCCAGCCTCATACATCTAAATGCCACACCACTGCCCTCCCCAGGCCCTCTAGGCTTGTCTTTGCTTCTGGGCATTCCCAAGGCTGCTTTCTCTGCCTGAACTGCCCTTCTTCATTTCTTCCTCCTGGCAAGCTCCTGCTTTTCTTAAAAAACCTACAGTGGCTGCCTTTTCCTTGGTGAATTCTTCTCCATGGCCCTGGGCAACATCCATGCCTTCCTCTTGGCTCCATTTTGTTCAGATCTGATTATATTTCATTGAATCATAAGATTTCTCTACACTTTTATGTCCACCTTTTGTGGATTGCGAGCTTTTTCGAAGGTAAGTAGACTGTGTTTAATCTCAGCATATTTCCCTCACCTCCTTTACATACAAGCTGACTGGTCCTCAGCATACTTGGGACACTGTCTTTCTTCCCATACAGGTAAATGTCTTACATGACAAACATGGCAGACACCATGGTACCCCCTAGGGACTGACCCCAGGAATAGGTTAGAAGTCACAGTCACTTGCAGGAACTCAGATATTTGCAGGCTGACCTGGCTTCAGGGCAATGGTAGAAATGGAAGCGATTCCCTGACAAGACTTCCTAGCCATCGGCTTAGAGGTTCCTATAAGCCCATACCGCAGAAGTGACCTTCACACAGTCCTGATAGCAAAGGAGGACGGCCCTCACCGCTGGTGTCAACAAGCTCTAGGAATAAAGGGTTTCAGGGAAGGCCAAGGTGCTCTAACTGGCATTCAGGGAAGGATCTTGGAGGACAGAGCTTGAAAAGAACAGCAGTGTGTAATCAGGAAGGCCATGCTTAAATAAAGGAGGGAGATAAAGGAGGTGAAGGCTGAACCCAATTAAAATCATTGGGGGGAATCTACATGTATTTTTTAACCACCAGCTGATTGTAAACTATATGAACACTCTTAGAATCAGTAAGATTTTGTTTAACTCCTATGATAGCTTTTGAATTTAAATAACACTTCCAGTCTCTCTAAAAAAGCAATTTTAAAAGAAAATGAGGGGCTGCCCTGGTGGTCCAGTGGTTAAGACTCTGCCTTCCAATGCAGAAGGCATGGGGTTTAATTCCTGGTGAGGGAACTAAGGTACCAGATGCTGCAGGGTGTGGCCAAAAATTTAAAACTGAAAGATATTTTTTAAAAAGGGAAGTGAGCTACTTAGTACACAAGCAGACTGTCTCACCTCCCTAAGAGACCTAAGATGGTCTCAGCCTCCAGTACTGAACTCTGTGTGCACTGAAAACCTCTAAGTCACGTGTTTAATACCATGTCACGTGTAGGTACTCAAGGACTGGGTCTGCAATGAATGTACACGTCTTATTTTACAACCATGTTCCCTGAAGAAAACTGAGGCAGCCATCACAACATTCAGTAATTTAATGTATTTTAATGCGATTGTTTAAAAACAAGACTCCTGCCTTCATTCCACATACACTGACTGAAAACCTACTGGGTGTCAGGTATTAGGCTGGACACTGGAGACACAAGGATCAACGAGACAGTAGCGCTGAAGTCCACAGGCCACATCTAGGTAGGGATGCAGATGGTTAGAAAATAACACGTCTCCTCTTCCACCATTTGACTGCAGTTGCTTTCTTAAGAGATCATCAGTGATAGCCTGCCAACCAAGTCTAGTGACCTCTTTTTAAAAATCAGACTTCTTGGCAATCTCACTCCTGTGACATCTGAGAAGAGACATGATTAAATTTAACCACCAAGCCCTGCAAATATCTAGAGGAAGAGCTTTCCAGGCCAAGGCAGGAGCAAGTGCAAAGGCCCTGAGCTAGCAGCAGACCTGGTATAGAGTGAAGCAAGGAGAAAGGTGTGGTTAGAGAAGGAAGGTCACAGGCCAGAGCAATAAAATATGAAGTCAGAGAGAAAACAAGAACTAGGCGATGCAAGCCTTGCAGGCCATGGAAAGGCTTCATTCTTGTATCATTTGTCAGATGGAGTGCCACTATCAGATTTTGAACAAAGCACTGACAAAATGTGAATTAACATTTTAAAAGGATCATCAGGTTGGTTGCTGCATGGAAAACAGGCTGTAGGGGACCATGGTGGAAGCAAGGGAACCAGCTTTTTACAGTGATCCATGGAAGAAATGATGGTGGCTTGTTATGGAAAACAGTCTGGAAGTTCCTTTAAAAAGTGAAAATAGAACTACTAGTTGATCCAGCAATCCTACTCCTGGGCCTATGACTGGAAAAGACAAAAAATAATTTGAAAAGTTACATGCACCCCAATATTCACAGCAGCACTATTTAAAGTAGCCAAGAAATGTAAGCAACCTAAATGTCCATCAACAGAGAAATGGATAAAGAAGATATGATACATATATACACAATGGAATATTACTCAACCATAAAAAAGAACAAAATAATGCAGCAACATGGATGGACCTAGAGATTGTGGTACTGCGTGAAGTAGGTCAGACACAGAAAGACAAATACCACATGATATCACTCACATATGGAATTTAAAAAAGTGATACAAATGAACTTATTTATAAAGTAGAAATAGATTCACAGACACAGAAAACAAACTTATGGATACCAAAAAGGAAAGGGAGCTCAGGAAGGATAAATTAGGGGTTTGGGATTGATAGATACACACTCACATCAGTCAGTTCAGTCGCTCAGTTGTGTCCAACTCTTTGCGACCCTGTGCACTGCAGCATGCCAGGCCTCCCTGTCCATCACCAACTCCCGGAATTTACTCAAATTCATGTCTATTGAGTGGGTGATGCCATCCAACCATCTCATCCTCTGTCATCCCCTTCTCCTCCTGCCTTCAATCTTTCCCAGTATCAAGGGTCTTTTCAAATGAGTCAGCTCTTCGCATCAGGTGGCCAAAGTATTGGAGTTTCAGCTTCAACATCAGTCCTTCCAATGAACATTCAGGACTGATTTCCCTTAGGATGGATTGGTTATAACTCCTTGCAGTCCAAGGGACTCTCAAGAGTCCTCTCCAACACCACAGTTCAAAAGCATCAATTCTTCAGTGCTCAGCTTTCTTTATGGTCCAACTCTCACAACCATACACGACCACTGGAAAAACCATAGCCTTGACTACATGGACCTTTGTTGACAAAGTAATGTCTCTGCTTTTTAATATGCTGTCTAGGTTGGTCATAACTTTCCTTCCAAGGAGTAAGCGTCTTTTAATGGCTGAAGTCACCATCTGCAATGATTTTGGAGCCCCCATAAGTAAAGTCTGACACTGTTTCCACTGTTTCTCCATCTATTTGCCATGAAGTGATGGGACCGAATGCCATGATCTTTGTTTTCTGAATGTTGAGCTTTAAAACAACTTTTTCACTCCTTTCACTTTCATCAAGAGGCTCTTTAATTCTTCTTCACTTTCTGCCATAAGGGTGGTGTCATCTGCATATCTGAGGTTATTGATATTTCTCCCAGCAATCTTGATTCCAGCTTGTGCTTCCTCCTTCCCAGCGTTCCTCATGATGTACTCTGCATATAAGTTAAATAAGCACGGTGACAACATATAGCCTTGACATACTCCTTTTCCTATTTGGAACAAGTCTTTTGGTCCATGTCCAGGTCTAACTGTTGCTTCCTGACCTGCATACAGGTTTCTCAAGAGGCAGGTCAGGTAGTCTGGTATTCCCATCTCTTAAAGAATTTTCCACAGTTTATTGTGATCCAAACAGTCAAAGGCTTTGGTGTAGTCAATAGGGCAGAAATAGATGTTTTCCTGGAACTCTCGTGCTTTTTTGATGATGCAGCAGATGTTGGCAATTTGATCTCTGGTTCCTCTGCCTTTTCTAAAACCAGCTTGAACATCTGGAAGTTCACGGTTCACATATTGCTGAAGCCTGGCTTGGAGAATTTTGAGCATTACGTTACTAGTGTGTGAGATGAGTGCAATTGTGTGGTAGTTTGAGCATTCTTTGGCACTGCTTTTCTTAAGGACTGGAATGAAGACTGACCTTTTCCAGTCCTGTGGCCACTGCTGAGTTTTCCAAATTGCTGGCATATTGAGTGCAGCACTTTCACAGCATCATCTTTTAGGAACTGAAATAGCTCAACTGGAATTCCATCACCTCCACTAGCTTTGTTTGTAGTGACGCTTCCTAAGGTCCACTTGACTTCACATTCCAGGATGTTTGGCTCTAGGTGAGTGATCACACCATCATGATTACCTGGGTTGTGAAGATCTTTTTTGTACAGTTCTTCTGTGTATTCTTGCCATCTTTTCTTCATATCTTCTGCTTCTGTTAGGTCCATACCATATCTGTCCTTTATTGAGCCCATCTTTGCATGAAATTTTCCCCTGGTATCTCTAATTTTCTTGAAGAGATCTCTAGTCTTTCCCATTCTATTGTTTTCCTCTATTGCACTGATCACTGAGGAAGGTTTCTATATAAAATAAATAAACAAGGTCCTACTGTATAGCACAAGGAACAACATCCAATATCTTGTAAAAACCTCGGACAAAGAATAGATATATATGTATGGATATATAACTAAGGGCTTCCCTGTTAGTTCAGACAGTAAAGAATCTGCCTGCAATACGGGAGACCTGGGTTCTATCCCTGGGTTGGGAAGATCCCCTGGAGGATGGCATGGCAACCCACTCCATTATTCTTGCCTGGAGAATCCCCATGGACAGAGGAGACTGGCAGGCTATAATCGATGGGGTTGCACAGAGTTGGACACGACTGAGCGACTAAGCAGAGCACAGCATATATAGCTAAATCATTTTGCTGAACACCTGAAACTAATACAATATTGTAAATCAATTATGCTTCAGTATCCCGACAGAGAATGAGATGGCTGGATGGCATCACTGACTCGATGGACATGAGTTTGAGTGAACTCCGGGAGTTGGTATGGGCAGGGAGGCCTGGTGTGCTGTGGTTCATGGGGTCGCAAAGAGTCAGACACGACTAAGCGACTGAACTGAACTGAACTGATAAATAAATAAAGAGAAATGATGGTGCTTTAGAGGGCGATGGTAGAGGAGATTGTGATGAGGGTGGTAAGATTACTGATACATTATGAAGGCTCATGGATTAGACATGACCTGCGAGCGAAAAGAGAGCGCCGAAGAATTGATGCTTTTGAACTGTGCTGTTGAAGAAGACTCTTGAGAGTCCCTAGGACTGCAAGGAGATCCAACCAGTCCATCCTAAAGGAAATCAGTCCTGAATATTCATTGGAAGGACTGATGCTGAAGCTGAAACTCCAATACTTTGGCCACCTGAGGCCAAGAACTGACGCATTTGAAAAGACCCTGATGCTGGGAAAGATTGAAGGCGGGAGGAGAAGGGACAACAGAGGATGAGATGGTTGGATGGCATCACTGACTTGATGAACATGAGTTTGGGCAAGCTCTTGGAGTTGGTGATGGACAGGGAAGCCTGGAGTGCTGCAATCCATGGGATCACAAAGCGTCAGACACGGCTGAGTGACTAAAGCACAGCACAGCATATATAATTAAATCACTTTGCTGTACACCTGAAACTAATACAACATTGCAAATCAATTATACTTTAGTATAAATACATAAAAAGCAACGATGGTAGCTTAGAGTGGGATGGCAGAGGAGATGATGATGAGGATGGTCAGATTACCAATACAGTATGGAGGCTAATGGATTAGATGTAACCTGGGAGAGAAAAAGACACATGAAAAATATACTGAGGATATGGGGGAGCAGAATTGCCATTTACTGAGGTGGAAAAGATTCTGAGAGGGACAAGTTTGGGGGGAAAGTCAGGAGTTTGTTTTGGGGCAGGTCAAGTTTGAGATACCGTTAAGCTTCAGAGGAAATCTGGGCTGAGAAGTTGGTTATATGAGTCTGGAGATCAGGGGAGAGTTCAGACTGGCGAAGCACATGGAAGCCAGGCCTGCCCGCAGCCTTTCAGCATCCTCTCCAAGCAGGGTCCATGTGTTTCAGTTGACATCATCAGCCACTTAGTGTAAGAATAATCCTTGCCTAAAGCCAGTTTGGCCTCCTCACCTTCTTTCTCACATGGTGCTCATCCTGGCCTTCATTCTCAAGACTTGTTTGGCCTGATAAAGTGGAAGTTGTAGTGATGACAAAAGCTGCTTAAGAAAGTACAATATTGGGACTTTCACTGTGGTCCATTGATGAAGACTCCATGTGCAGGTTCCATCCCTGGTTGGGGAACTAAGATCCCAGAAGCCATGTGGCATGGCCAAAAAAAAATATATATATATATATATATATATATATATATATATATATATATATATAATATTGATGGGTGCAGCCTAGATTATGTTTTCCTGATAAGCTATCTTTCACTGAAGAAATACATTTTTGATTAAGTTTCTTTTCTTCCAACATGTATAAGCATCAGAATATGAAGATCTGGATGAACTCAAAATGGAATCTTAGATGCCACAGAGAGACCAGCATTCAATCAAATTCATTTGGAGGGGGACCTACCATCAGGCCATTCACCCTCAAACTAAGCTTTTGGGGTATTATTTTAGGGGGAATTGGTAAATTGTAAGCCCAAGAAAATCACAGTATTTTGTTTCTTGCAAAAACCAATGAAAGGGAAATCAACCACATACTACAACCTGTCTGGAGTGTCATTTTTGGCTGCATTCACTTTGTCTTCCAGGTACCTGGTTCTCTCCTTACTAAAGTCATTTGCTAGCTGCTGGGAGCTTGACAAGTACTAATTATTCTCATCAGTTCCCCAACCCCACAAACTAGATTCACAGAAGTTTAAAAGTGGTAAAATTTGAAAGCCTGGAGAACACAGTTTGTTCCAAACTATCCACTGAGCTTTAGAAAGAGGCAGGTATGCAGACAGAGTTCGGCAAGAAGATCCATGGTAGGGTATTTGAGTTTCCTCATCCGCAAGTGGCACTAGCCACTCCCTACATGCCCTACCCGCAAAGAAGGTTCTGCTGGGGGAGCTGAAGTAATGGTGAGACATACAAAGCCTGACATCTGCGTTCTCCTTCCACTTGGGTATGAGAGCTCATTTACAGATCTTCACACAGCTAGCTACTCTTCTGAGCCTGTAGAGGAAAGAAAGACAGCCATTTTGAGTCAGAAAATGACTCAACCTGACTGCAGGAAGCTCGCTCAGGGCCAGGCAGAGGAAACCTGCCAATTCCTCAGATCATCATGGCAGTATCAAAAGTAAGGACACATGTCTGTGGATCTGGCTGGTATGCTTGGTGATTCAATGTCCATTGGCCCAGTAGAATACTGTCCTATTTTTGTGAAGCTAGCAGAGGTGTGTTTGCCATCAGTCTGTCTGTTCGTTTGCATGCCTGCCTGTGTGTGTTTTCTACCCACTCACCTGCCTGGCCTGTTCATTTCCTTAGAACCCAAAAGCAGAATTAAAGAGCTGGTAAGTTCTATGGACTAGATCTGATACATAGAGTGCCTGATGAACTATGGACGGAGGTTCGTGACATTGTACAGGAGACAGGGACCAAGACCATCCCCATGGAAAAGAAATGCAAAAAAGCAAAATGGCTGTCTGAGGAGGCCTTACAAATAGCTGTGAAAAGAAGAGACGTGAAAAGCAAAGGAGAAAAGGAAAGATATAAGCATCTGAATGCAGAGTTTCAAAGAATAGCAAGGAGAGATAAGAAAGCCTTCCTCAGTGATCAATGCAAAGAAATAGAGGAAAACAACAGAATAGGAAAAACAAGAGATCTCTTCAAGAAAATTAGAGATTCCAAGGGAACATTTCATGCAAAGATGGGCTCGATAAAGGACAGAAATGGTATGGACCTAACAGAAGCAGAAGATATTAAGAAGAGGTGGCAGGAATACACAGAAGAACTGTACAAAAAAGATCTTCACGACCAAGATAGTCACGATAATGTGATCCCTGACCTAGAGCCAGACATCTTGGAATGTGAAGTCAAGTGGGCCTTAGAAAGCATCACTATGAACAAAGCTAGTGGAGGTGATGGAATTCCAGTTGAGCTATTTCAAATCTTGAAAGATGATGCTGTGAAAGTGCTGCACTCAAAATGCCAGCAAATTTGGAAAACTCAGCAGTGGCCACAGGACTGGAAAAGGTCAGTTTTCATCCCAATCCCAAAGAAAGGGAATGCCAAAGAATGCTCAAACTACCGCACAATTGCACTCATCTCACACGCTAGTAAAGTCATGCTCAAAATTCTCCAAGCCAGGCCTCAGCAATATGTGAACCGTGAACTCCCAGATGTTCAAGCAGGTTTTAGAAAAGGCAGAGGAACCAGAGATCAAATTGCCAACATCCACTGGATCATGGAGAAAGCAAGAGAGTTCCAGAAAAACATCTATTTCTGCTTCATTGACTATGCCAAAGCCTTTGACTGTGTGGATCACAATAAACTGTGGAACATTCTCAAAGAGATGGGAACACCAGACCACCTGACCTGCCTCTTGAGAAACCTGTATGCAGGTCAGGAAGCAACAGTTAGAACTGGACATGGAACAACAGACTGGTTCCAAATAGGAAAAGGAGTACGTCAAGGCTGTATATTGTCACCCTGCTTATTTAAATTATATGCAGAGTACATCATGAGGAACGCTGGGCTGGAAGAAGCACAAGCTGGAATCAAGATTGCTGGGAGAAATATCAACAACCTCAGATATGCAGATGACACCACCCTTATGGCAGAAAGTGAAGAGGAACTCAAAAGCCTCTTGATGAAAGTGAAAGACGAGAGTGAAAAGGTTGGCTTGAAGCTCAACATTCAGAAAACAAAGATCATGGCATCTGGTCCCATCACTTCATGGGAAATAGATGGAAAAACAGTGGAAACAGTGTCAGACTTTATTTTGGGGGGCTCCAAAATCACTGCAGATGCTGATTGCAGCCATGAAATTAAAAGACGCTTACTCCTTGGAAGGAAAGTTATGACCAACCTTGATAGTATATTAAAAAGCAGAGACATTACTTTGCCAACCAAGGTCCGTCTAGTCAAGGCTATGGTTTTTCCCGTGGTCATGTACGGATGTGAGAGTTGGACTGTGAAGAAAGCTGATCGCCGAAGAATTGATGCTTTTGAACTGTGGTGTTGGAGAAGACTCTTGAGAGTCCCTTGTACCGCAAGGAGATCCAACCAGTCCATTCTAAAGGAGATCAATCCTGTGTGTTCATTGGAAGGACTGATGCTAAAGCTGAAACTGCAATACTTTGGCCACCTCATGCGACGAGTTGACTCACTGGAAAAGACTCTGATGGTAGGAAAGATTGGGGGCGGGAGGAGAAGGGGACGACAGAGCATGAGATGGCTGGATGGCATCACCGACTCTGTGGACATGAGTTTGAGTGTACTCCGGGAGTTGGTGGTGGACAGGGAGGCCTGGTGTGCTGTGATTCATGGGGTCGCGGAGATTCGGACACGACTGAGCAACTGAACTGAACTGAACTGAAGTTCTATGGAGTCACCTTCTAGCACACTCCTTCATCTTATAATGGAGAAACTGAGGCCCAAGGAGAAGTGAGTTAACCAAAGTCGCAGAGTGAATTTAAGAGTAGAATTGGAATTTTAATTCTAGGTTGGCTGATTTTCAATTCTTGGTCTTTGTCCATCTATGACTCAGCTTCTTTTTAAAAGAATACTTATTCATTTATTTGACTGTGTCATGTCTTAATTGCATCTTGTATGATCTTTCATTGAGGAGCCTGGAATTAGCTGTCCTGCAGTATGTGGGATCTTAGTTCATGGACCAGAGACCAAATCTGCGACCCCTGCATTGCAGGGCAGATCCTTAACCACTGGACCACCAGGGACGTACCTTGACTCAGCATCTTGCTACCTTGTTTGTCTTCCTTTGTTTTTATTTTTAAATACTGAAGTATAGTTGATTTACAATGTTGTATTAATCACGGCAAAGTGATCCAGTTAAATATATATATATATACACACATTTTAATATATCCTATGATAAACTATAATAGAAAAAAACATAAAAAATAAAACTATAATTAAAAATGTGCTTTATCTCTGCATTTCTTTTTTAATGAGTTTTTATTTGAGTATAGTTCATTTACAAAGTTATGTTAGTTTCTATGGTATAACAAAGTGAATTAGTTATATATTCATATATATCCCCTCTTTTCTGGATTTCCTTCCCATTTAGGTTATCACAGAGCACTGAGTAGAGTTATCTGGGGTATACAGGGAAGTAGGTTCTCATTAGTATCCATTTCATATACAGTAGCATATCTCTGCATTTCTGCTTTTCTCTCTGTCATTGTCTGCTATACATAATCCTTGGGAAACTGATGTTGGCTTGGCACATGCCTTACTTTTACATGTTCTCACAAAGGCTCACATCCCTATAACATGATAACTTGTCAGCCCCCATTAATTAACCGCAGTGCCTCAGCTCCAAGCTTTGGTCATGTCTTGGTATATCTCCTTTTGTGAAAAAGGTCAAACCAAGCACCTTAACTATTCCATAGATTTGCTTTCATCTGTGGGATTATTATAACTCAGAAATATCTCAAGGCAAGTATCCTAAATTAATTTTTTATGATACCTCTTCTATCCCAAGTTGACCCTGACCTTACAGTATTTGAAATACTGTGCATATTTCCCCGTGGAAAATCAAGACTCCACTTTTAATTTGATCCCTACTTTTGCAATACAACTTGTTGACAGTAAAAAAATAAAAAGAAAGAATATTGCTGGCTTTCTCATCCCCAGTTTTAAAAATAATACTACAATCTATAGCATACTACATTCAAAATAGCTTCCAACTTGAAAAGTAACAAAAACAGAGAAAGAATACTCTCCAGAGGTTTCACAAACCTTGGAGAATGTGACTTGCCACTTTCTGTTTTCTTTGAATTAATATGAGAAAGGAAATGAGCATATAAGGTGTGATGGATATGGTTTCCAGTTTGTTGTCTGGTTTAGATTATAAGCTCCCAGAAGACAGGGCTAGCTTAATCCTCTGCTCAGTGGCTATTTAGTGTCTGATATAAACAAGCGATGACTCTGCTTTTGGCTCAGTTGCAGATGCTGCTAGAAGTGGAGCTGGTGTTGCAAAAAGGAAAAAAATAATCAAGGCTAGCTTCTTACAACAGGTCAGTTGATGACTATTCTGACTTAGACTGGTCTTGCATTTAAGGTTCTCCTAGAATATTCTTTATAAACTCTACTTATTTTGAAGCTAGATTTCACCATTCTGAAAGTGAAATTAAAGTCGCTCAGTTGTGTCCGACTCTTGGCGACCTCATGGACTGTAGCCTATCAGGCTCCTTTGTCCATGGGATTTTCCAGGCAAGGGTACTGGAGTGGGTTGCCATTTCCTTCTCCATTCACCATTCTACCTGCCTTTATTTTTTTTTTAATTTTATTTATTTTAATTGGAGGCTAATTACTTTATTGTATTGGTTTTGCCATACATTGACATGAATCTGCCCCAGGTGTACATGTGTTCCCCATTTTGAACCCCCCTCCCACCTCCCTCTCCCACTTGTAAAAGAATGAAACTAGAACACTCCCTAACACCATACACAAAAATAAACTCAAAATGGATTAAAGACCTAAATGTAAGGCCAGAAACTAAAACTCCTAGAGGAGAACATAGGCAAAACACTCTCCGACATAAATCACAGCAGGATCCTCCATGACCCACCTCCCAGAATATTGGAAATAAAAGCAAAAATCTACCTGCCTTTAAAAACTGGCAAATAGATTTTTAAATTGAAGTATAGTTGACTTGCCATGTTGTGTTAGTTTCAGGTGTACAGCAAACTGATTCAATTATACATGTACATGGGCTTCCCTTGTGGCTCAGCTGGTGAAGAATCTGCCTGTAATGCGAGAGACCTGGGTTCGATCCCTGGGTTTGGAAGATCCCCTGGAGAAGGGAAAGGCTACCCACCCCAGTATTCTAGCCTGGAGAACTCCATGGACTGTATAGTCCATGGGGTCGCAAAGAGTCAGACATGATTGAGCGACTTTCACTTATACATATACATATATTTCAGTAGCATTGTAAAATTGACACTGAAGGCGTCATACAGAAAGGAATAGATGAGTCTTATGGAACTTTCCTTGTGAAAGGGTTAACATGAGGTTTTATGATCTCCAAGTATTAAACCACATGCTTCTTCAATGATATAACATTGTATGGTTTTCAGGGAATCTTCATTCAAAGCTCCTATCCTCCCATCTTATTTCATTTTCTCATAAAACATACCACCACTTATAACTAATTAATTTTTAGGTCTTCTGAGTTAATTTCACTCTTATGAATTTCAGAAATCCCTCAGTGTTTCCTGCATAACCAGAAATTAATTCCCTTTAATTATTCAAGAAAGGTTATTTGAGCAAAAGAACATCCAAGTGATCACTTTCCCCTGCACAGGTTCAGAAGGTAGGTTATTGTCTAAAAGGTGTTTGGGAGTCAGAAAATGACTCCAGCCAAAAACATCACTTACTGTTAATTTCTTCCCTGTAGCTTTTACTCCTTTTCATGCAAACAAGCTGTAATGGGCTTAAGAAACTCTTTGTTTTCCCTCATGCATCATCTCTGACATTGTCAAATCAATTCATATGAAAAAATTGGAGAAAGACTATGTACAGGCTCCTCATAAAGTCTTATGTACATTTACATTTTAATATAGGAACAATCAGTAAAGGCCATTTAAAGGCTCATTTATGCCCATTTAGAATGACTCTGACATTCCATAGCTGTACACGAGCAGCCTTCTCTTAGGGCTCCTGACAAATGAACAAGAGCTCCCAGAGAAGAGAAGGTAAACGGTGCCCCATGGTGAACAAAAATCAAGTTGAAAATTGTAAAAGCCATGAGAAAAAGACCAACGTGCTACCAAATGCCATTCACACATGCTGTCTGGCATACCCAGGCCAAAATTCTGAAAGTTGAAAAGTTTTCAAACTGTATCAGGCCTTGATAAAGCCCCTTTATAATTCCAGTGTCTGGCTGACAAGGGGATGCTGAACTGTCCAGAAAAATCAGTGCAGTAAATTGGATGCTGAGCCAATGAAAGTGAAGGGACAGGAAGCCCCATGGTGCCACGGCGACAGTCATTTTTTTCCTACGTGCAATTTTAGGATTTCGAAGAAAGGCTATTTGCCAAATAGGAAATACTTCAACTCTGGAAGGGGAACAGAAATAATCTAGTAATTCCTACCGTGTGAAATAGTGTTCTCCATCTTATGTGCTCATAAGATCTCCTATGATATATAGCTGAGCTACAAATGCTCTGGACAAGGCAGCGAGACCAAACTAATGGAAAATAGTGCACGCAAAAAAGTAGCCCACCTAGAAGAGTGAAACAGAAAGATAAGGCAGGGGCGGCAAACACACCTGGAAAGGATTCAAAGTACTGAGAACCTAAATTAAAAGACATTTAACTCTTCTGATGGAGAAAAGGCTAGAGCTATAATTAAGAATGAGCATTAAAGAAATAATATATAAAAAAAGAAATGAGAGCTGCTCATTTCCCAGAAACTACACCTCTCCTGGGTGTTCATTGGAAGGACTGATGCTAAAGCTGAAACTGCAATGTGACGAGTTGACTCACTGGAAAAGACTCTGATGCTGGGAAAGGTTGGAGGCGGGAGGAGAAGGGGACGACAGAGCATGAGATGGCTGGATGGCATCACCGACTCTGTGGACATGAGTTTGAGTGAACTCCGGGAGTTGGTGATGGACAGGGAGGCCTGGCGTGCTGTGATTCATGGGGTCGTGGAGAGTCGGACACGACTGAGCGACTAAACTGAACTGAACTAAACACCTCACAGAAAACCAACAAAGGCACGAGATACAGACCATTCACTTATGAACGTGTAAAACTCAAGAAAGTCCGTATCACTCCTACAACATGTCGAAAGTGCCTCAGAATTCACACAATACCAACTTTCCCATGGTTCTGGTTAAATTACATATACCAGTTTATAACAAATGGCAAAATCTGTAACTCTGTTCAAAGTTTTAAAAGATTACTTAAGAATAGTTTCTTGTATTTCTATGCCACCTTTATAGTTCTGGTTTCTCATTTCTTAATTAGTAAATTCAGCGTGCAGTTTCTATCCCAGGCTAATTTATACACTTCGGAAGGAACGGCCTCTTAAATCCACAGAGTGTTGAGGTGGGGAGCCCCCAACCATGTCAGATTCGTTTCACATATGATAATCTACATGTTTCAATCCATTCTCCCAAATTATCCCACCCTCGCCCTCTCCCACAGAGTCCAAAAGACTGCTCCACTCATCCAAGTGTGGATGAGCAGCTCTCATTCCTGTAACTCTTGTAACCCAGTCATTTGTGTGCCTCCTTTATGAGGATTCAGTGCGGCTGTGGTGCTGTTATCTGTCTGATAGGAACTCTAACTCTGTGTAAAGCCCCAAAGATCTGTTACTTATTTTTATTTTATATTGTACTATATTTTATTTACAGTGTTGTATTTGTTTCAGGTGTATAGCAAAGTGATACAGTCATATATATATATATTAACAAAAGCAGTTCCCGTCTTTTGATGGGGAGCTTGTGGTTTATAACATAAATGGCATTATTTTGAGATAGAGATAACTTAGGTATGGCATTGGGTTTTTTTTTCTTTTTGCAGCTTGAGGCAGTTGTAAAATAACTTAATGTAGCTTTTTGCAACTGTATATTCTATAGTATTTTTTTATTTGGTGAAATTTTAACTGTTAATGTTTATGGCATTGTGCTTTGTACCATTTATTAAATAAAAAATTTTAAAAAATTAAAAAAAAAATAAACTGAATCTTGCATTGCAGGCTGTATTTCCAATCCAGCTACTCTCTCCTCTTGGTGACCTTGGACTATCAGCTGCCCCAAAGCCTCCAAAATATATGCATTTTACCTATTGCTAAGGGATTTTGCCTACTTTCATTGATAAAATTCTTTGAGAATAATGAATTACAAATGCTGTGAACAAAAGTAGCACCAAGAATTAAATAGCAAAACCAAGCAGACAAACAAGCCTAATTCCCAGGTAGCATAGGTAATTCAAATCAAGGCACCGGAGGGGATGCAATTGACCTGAATTATAGTCCTGAGTCTGCCACAAACTAGCTGGGTGTGCTTACATAGGTCATTGTCTTGATGGGGATCTATTTCCTCACCAGCACAATCTCACTGGCTTTTAAATGAGAGCCATACAGGAGCTCCCTGTACTGTCTCCCTCATCTCTTTCCTTAAGCCCAATTCTTCTTCAATGTCAATATCCTATGGGAGTAGATCAGAGATGCACTTCTTTGGAGTTTCTAAACCCTCTTGGATCTTCTTCTTCAGACTCTCTGACCACAAAATCATGGCCGGCTTTTCTCTAGAAAAGAGTGAATTCCTAAAATCTGATTAGATTTTATGGAGCTGATTCTTATATTTATTTCACTTTCTAAAAGATGTTTTTGATGTGGACTATTTCTAAAGTCTTTATTAAATTTGTAAAGACATTGCTTTTGTTTTATGTTTTGGTTTCTTCACAGAGAGGCATGTGGGATGTTAGCTCCCCGACCAGGGATCAAACCCACAGCCCTGACACTAGAAGCCTTAACCACTACACCACCAGGGAAGTCCCTGATTCTTGTGTTTAGAACATGGCAGGTATCTGAAATTATGAAACAGTGGTACCATAGAAGGGCACAGCAAGGGTATTTCAGATGTTGGTGACTTTCTGGCTCTTCCTCTTCTAGTTGTCCAAGCCCACCTTTCCTGCTTCCCCATCTTCTCCCACAAAGCCCGGTGCAGCAGATGTAGGGAAGGTGTGAGGAAGTTAGGGAAGGCTAACTTTCCAACTTCAACTTTGGATCCTAACTGGGTTTTGGCGAGGTGCTGAGGCAGATAGCACTGCCATGGCTGCAAGAATCCTGAGTGGCCTTCTGAGAGTTAAGATGCTTTTCTTGGCACCTGACACACTAGAGGGCAACACCTACGCCATGTCATTGTGAAGCCAACTTAGAATGCCTTCCTTCTTAGTAGTATTTGGTTCTTCTTGAAGATTTCCTGTGGGCAATCTGAAAAGACAGTGAATTTTCAGATATTCTCATAAGAAGTTGACAGTTGCATTTGTGGTGTTGAACTGTTGCCCTGGCTGGTGGAGGTTAAAACAAGAAGCAATGTTTTAACTTCTTGTGACATTTACAAGAATTGTAAAGCTGGCTTTTGCTGTAAAACTTATGCTTAATCTGAGCAGTTCTGATACACTGGAAAATGTTCCTACACATCCACTTTACAAAATTAAACAGAATGTTGGAAAGAGATCTTAGACCACGTCTCTGAAAACAACTAATTGTACCACTTTAGAGCTAAAAGAACCCAGGGATCATCTACTTTGAACACTGCTTTTATACATGAAGATACAGGCTCAGAGAAAGGAAGCGCCATGGCTAAGGTCCTATAGCAGTGAGACATTGGTCTTCCAATTCTCAATCCAGGGCTCTTGCCACTACAGAAATGGGCAAAACCAAATGCCACCACAACTACTAACCTTTCATACCCGTGTTTTTCTTTCAAAAGGTAGTTTGTCTTGAGTAACAAAAATGCTGTGAGTAATCAAGAGAAATATCCCTCAGGGTTAGTAGACCTATTCACATTCTATGACAGGAAGTAGGCGAATCTGTCAAATTCTAATGCTGAAGAAGATAAGAAAAGTATGGAACAGAAGTTGAATAAGGAGCACACTCTGGGTTATACTTCAGGACGAGCTAAGGGGAGGTGGTCCTAACCATAGAGCAGCGAGAAGCAGAAAAATGAGAATTGGTACTGAAACCAGGAAAGTATGAAATAGAGGAAACCAAAGGGCCCAGGCAAAGTGTTAGCGAAATCTGTATGAAACCTATAAAAGCAAAGAGCAAAGTCAACGTGATCACTCCCCATCCATCCAATCATTCTCTGTCCACTTTTATTTTTTTCATGACATTTATCACTCTCTGAGATTAGTGTGTTCATTTACTTGTATACTGTTTATTTTCTATTTCCCTCTAATACATGCGCACACACCTGTTCGTGTACACTCACATCCCTTAAGAAACACAAGAGGAGAAACCTCGCATATTTTATTGTCCCCAGTGCCTAGAGCGGTGCGTGGGGCATAGTAAGTGCTCAGCAGATACATTCTGAATGACTAAATAGAAGTTAGACTACAACTGATGAAAGCTGTGAGAATAAAGACATCCAAGATTATAAATTCAAGGATGTTTTGATGATTCTTACCTGCAGTCAGAATAAGAGAAGTACAGCAACATCTCTAGCTCATTTAGGGCACGAGAAATAGGAATTTTGATCAATACATGCACCATTATTATGAGAGCTTTTGTGCCCTGGAGGTCATAAAGGGGGTGCTGGCACAATAAAAGGGGAATAGTGCTGTCTGCATATCCATAGGAGGATTTTTGGGACCTCAAGTTTGGTTTTCAAGATTACAAATGCAATGAGGGATCTTTGGGACTTGACAGTAACCTTGAAGTGGACTTTGAGATTAACCGCTGGGACTGACAATACTTGATACAAGACTTGCGAACAAAGGGCCATGCCAGATTTCTAAAGAAGAAGCTGGTGTGCACCCAGGAAGGCAGGGAACTCACCCAGTTTTCTAGACCATTACATTTTAGAGGGTCTGATGACCTCTGCATGTTCCATAGGTAGTAATTCAACTGGGGGGACTGTACTTAATTTGGCAAATCAGGGAATGAAGTCACCTTCCTTCATAAGGAATATTGTTCCCAATGCTAAAGTTATAAGCTAGCTCTGTAATTTCTGTAAGAATAGCTCATTTACAAAGAATTATTCTAACAATACTATGCAACAATACTATTAACCAAGATTTGTTTATCTCTCTGCTCTAATTAAGTTTTAGGTCAGACATAATTATTCTTACTCTGGCCTAAAACACTGAGAGCCAACTTGAAATGTAAAAAACCAAAGTATCAGTATTTACTAAATTTAAAGGAAGTAAAATAAAATTGAAGTAAAAGCAAAATAAATTTGAATTTATGCATATTCTTTTCTCACTTTAGCAGTGGCTTTATTTCCCTTAAGTTCCTCTTTTGTCATTATGATTTTCATCAAGGTTACAGTCTTTGAATAACTTGTCATACGCTACAGATATTTCAAGACCAAATTAAACTCTCAATGCACTTGCATATAACTAAAGAAAACTGTATTAGACACTTAAGGACGAAGACACTACACATTCTGTATTGACAGCCCATTGTTCCAGACAGCATGGCATCTGGAAGGTGTCTAGTAAATATTTGCACAATAAATAAAAGAAAAAAAAATCGATCTACATGTGAAAGAATTATTTTCACACATTCAAAATGTCAGGCATGTCTGACCCAGCTACACACAGTGCTCTCAAAATTCCCACATGTTCATCCTTCGGGATGAAGGCATTATCCTTCCTCTGGGCACGTATGTTTGTATAACAAAACACTGCAGCAAGATTCCCCATACAGACTGTCCCAAGAAAGATCATTTTAATTAATCTTTCCTCAAACATACCAAACTACCAACACTTAAAAATTGATCTCAATTTTCACTTAGGAAAACTGTTTCTTCTCCCTGGAAAATATATACCTTTGAAAGTTTCAATTGCCAATTTATATCTCCAGTTCATAATCAGAAATTCACAATTGACTTGTCATGCTTTCCCTGGAAACTCAGTGTGAACCACTTTCCTAACTTAGACTACTTTTACTTCTGCTCAGATGAATGCTCAGGACGTCTTCCTTGTTTTCGACCCTTAATACTTCTCAAAGCTAGATTCCCCCATCTGCATTCCTGAGGCAGGATGACAAAAGCCAGACTACACTTCAGCCTCCTAGGATATCCTGCCCTGGAGATGCTCAGCAAGCAATTGGAAATTGGAGCTAGCCTGGAGCTCCGGAATAAGTTAAGGAGAGGTCAATTTGGGAATCATTAGTGTAGAGGTGAAAGGTGAAGCTATGTCAGGAGATGAAATTACCCAGAATGAGCACACAGCAAGAGAAGAGAAGCAGATCAATGACAGGACCTTGGGAATTACTCCATTGAAAGGAGCGAGGAGAGGCTGTGTGTGTGTGTGCATGCATGTGTGTGCACACACTCATATGTGTGTGTAAAAGAGATCCAACAAAGGAAACTTAAGAAGTGTTGAGAAGAAGACAGGAGGTGAACCAAGATAAATTAGGAATGCTTTCAAACGAGAAGATGTGTAAAAGTTCCAAAATCACCAAAGAGTTCAAGAACACTAAAGCTGGAGGAGCCACTGGATTTTTAAACATGTCACAGATAATCTTGGAAAGCAGTCTTCTGAGTGCCATCCTTGTGAACTCTGCGTGACCATATGCTGATGTATACAGGTGTATATGCGTGTGCTCCAAACCATCATAAGATGAAATATAAGTGTTGTATGAGACTGGTACTAGGTGTGCGAGACAATCGTGGTAATAACCATTACCACTTATACTGTTTACTATATGCCGGGAACAGTGCTAAGCACTTGATATGCATGATCTCAATTTAATCCTCGCAACAACCCTGTAAGGTGTTTACACGTGAAGATACAAAGTCCGCAGAGGCTTAAAAAAATGACTCAAGGTCACAGTGCTAGAAAGTGACAGGCAGCACCAGGATTGGACCCAAGGACAGTTTGACTCTAAAAGCCCATACTCCCAGTCACTGAAGAAACACTTCCATATGCTGACATTAGCGACATCATCCGTGTACAAGGGGAAGAGAGCTGGTACATCAGCTGAGCATCTCCTATTGACAAAAGTGCTTTGACAGAACATCTCCTTTCACCCAAATACCATCAACATCATGGCTATGTTTAGGTTAACTTTATGAAGGAACATTTAAAGAAATAGGATTCACTTTTTGGAAAAGAAGCCGAAGTTGTATAATTTCAAAACAACCGGTTATCATTCAAATGTATTTACTACAATAGCTCCCAAGGGTTTGAAAGTTTTTTTTAAAAAGCGTGGCATCATTGATTTGGTGGTTGTTATTGATATTCAAATCACTGTCTATCATACTCATCTGAAAAGTGAGGGAATTTGATAGGGTAATTTTAAAGGCCTCCTCCAGTCTTGACTTTTTATGATTCTAATGCCAATAATTTTAAAGGTACAAAATACGAAGCAGAATGGAAAAGCAGCAGCAGAACTGGTTTATGTGTCAGCATCCTTTTATTCCTTAAATTTATAGAGGCATACTGTTAAAATATTATTTAAAAAATCAGTCTTTGGTTGTTCAAGGCATTGATTGTGAACTTAAGTAGAAGCTTGGAAACTCCATCACAAAATGATACCCTGAAAATCCAGGCAAATAATTTTCTTGCAGCCAACTGCAGACCTTATAATACAGCTGGCTATAGGAAAAAGAGAGAGAGACAGAGAGAGAGTTGCAAACACTCTGGCAGTTAATGTTTTTGCTGTCTATAGAAACACAAATGAGGTTCTGGGCTGAAACAATTAGCCTTGCTGTTAATTGTGCATGTGTGTAGCAATAATGCAAGGCATTTGGGATGGCTCCCACTGATTGTTCCCTTCTTTTTCTGGGTTAGAAAATCCATTCAGACAACTAAATAATAGGAAGCATTTATGCAAATTGTTAATTATTAGAAGAGATAATCATAATCTTGTATATTTATAAAACTAAATGTACAATGGGGATTACCAAATGAATTGCTGCTTTATTTTACTAGTGGTAGAAAAACATGCTAGCTTTGCAAATAGTTTTCATGTATCATTCAGTTCACCAGAATTAAAAATGGCTCCCATGGACGTTTACCAAAGCTGATTCTCTTCCATATCACCATCTGTGTTCTTCTCTTGCTTTCTCACAAACTAAAAGTAGGTAAATTATTCTGACAATAGTTTCTGGTCAAACTACTCAGCCCCATAATAAAAATAAAGAATAAGTCATGACTTGTTTTGTTATATAGCAAGCCTATTAGGACAGAGATGATTCTATCATGGAGCAAAATTTAAAACAAAAATAAAACAAAATTTGCAACATTTTCCCTGTGAAAGCAATTATAGGGATAATAGTCTTTAGGTTAATTGGCTATTATCTTAATGGTCACCTACTCTGTTTTATTTGACAGATGAGGAAGTCAAGGCTCACAGCAGACATAGGAATTGAGCAAAGTCACTCCACTAGTTAGCAGTGAAATGTAGTACTCTTGACACCATGATACACCCAATCCATGATGCTCAAATGCCCTCCTGTACTAATATTGTGTGATTAGGTGTCTATACCATTTATCTCAATGAATTATAACCTGACTATGGAATTAAACCCTGAATTTATGCTTCTCAGATGTCAAATAAATCCATCAAGACCCTAATGGGAATATGGAAACCCAGCTACTGAAAGCCAAACTGGGTATCTAAGATATGGTCAATCTACTCTATTTCAGTGAGAGTCTTCTCTAGTAGAGGAATCCAAAGGCTATAACCTTTGCTCTTCCTAACTTATCTGGCTAGGGAACAAATGATATAGATGGGTAGGAAGAGAAAGTAGAGACACTGGTAAATCTTTCTGGAGCCAATAAGACTAGAATAG
This sequence comes from Moschus berezovskii, assembly GCF_049115385.1. Lineage (NCBI taxonomy): Eukaryota > Metazoa > Chordata > Mammalia > Artiodactyla > Moschidae > Moschus > Moschus berezovskii. The sequence goes on along the minus strand of NC_142488.1, from coordinate 124,883,432 downwards.
GCCAAATACAGTACTGGTGAGCAGTATGATCTTAGAAAACCATGTGCCAAGCAAGGAGAGCCACATTTACAAAATGGCTGACAATTCTCCCAGCCTCCTCAGCACTGATGGCATTATGACGGCACAGCTCGAGGGAACAGTCATTGGCTGGAAAGACACTGTTCTGTCGCATTCTCAACAGCCCCACCCCAGCCCCCCACCCCGGAGTTAGAAACTTTCCTGTGTTTGATTAGACTTGAAGAATTCATGTCACAAAGGTCCCTATCCTATGGGGTTATGCTACCTTGCAAGTCTACATATGTACATACTTTACAAGCCCTGATACTTTCAAATAATTCATCTCCCTTCGGTAAAATGCTGACCTAGTTGTTTCCTAAACCACCATCCAGCTGAGTGACAGGCAGGTGCACCTGAAGAGCTGTGGAGAACGCTTTGTTGATGGTGGGGTGGGGTCTTCATAACGGAACACTCCACAGTGTCTTCCGATTTCAGCAAAAGGAAAAGAAGCTAGTGACCTACTGCCCGACTGGGATGCTGGCCCTTAACTGTCGCCCCACTTCTGAACTAGGTCAGCTTTCAGACCTGAAACTACATGCCTGGGTCATTTCAGCTGTTTTAAACTGAAAAAGAAACCTGGAAAGAATCTATCCAAGTGGAAACCTAACTATTTATTGTATGTAAATTAAACTGATGGGCAATGCAGAGTCTATGTATTCTAGTTCACTTGGGTTCAGTTAAACTCAAAATCCATTGTCACTTACCTTGCTGCATCTAGAATCTGAAAAATCCTCCACCTGTTAAAGGAACAGTAAAACCAGGTGCTAGCAAGAGTTTGGTAAGAGAGGAATTAAAACAATAAAAGTTTTCCATCTTGCTTTGATCACATTTTTTTCTTTCAGCTTTCCAAACCTCAAGGCAATGGCTCCCTAATTCTATTCCCCACTAGCTCCTCTCATGTAGTGAGGAGATTATGAATCAGAGGGCTAAAAGGGACAGGGCAGCTCTGAAAGTCAAACCTCTGAAGGGCTATGGGCTGAGAATGAAAGATCCTTCATTCAGTCATAACTAATTCCACTCCCCGTCACACAGGCAATGGCAATTTAAGCAAAAAACCAAAGTCAATAAACCAAAACCAAGACCATACCAAACCCAGCACTGTGGCATCACTAAAACAGAAATGCCTCATTGAAAGGACCTAGGGGGAATTTACAGGGATTTTTCATATTATCAAGGATATATGAAACATAAATAACAAAAAGAAAAGAAAGAATGATTAGACTTGTGGATGTTCTTCCAACTGATGAAAATTCAAAGCACACAGAAAATGATACATAAATCATCACTAGTTTCTTCCACCCAAATGCAAGACATCCATCAATGTAAGCAATGTCTCTCCATTTAAAAAAATACTCAGTTGCCTTCATATGATATCTTGAGTCACAAAATACTAATTCTACTATGTGGATTTCTGATATTGGCAGGATTGGGAAGTTGTGCAAGGGACAATTGCTAACCTGAGAGTTCAAATGGGCTCAGATAGCTTTTGTTTTATATTAAGCAAAGGATATTATAATATGCTAATACTTTTGTGCCCATAGTGAGTTAGATAGCCTGGACATTTTCTTTGGAGGAGTATTGCTTTACATTAAATATGTCTTGAGGTTTTAGAGGTGAGTTAAGCGAGATTTTCATAGCACGGCTAGCAGACATAGCAATAGGCCTTGCATCATTGAGGAGCAACATATGGCTCTTTTATCATGAACTCTTGGCATGGCTAAGGCCCCCTTCCCTGGTTCTGTGAGTTGTGAAGCCTGGTGGAGAAGCAAATGTGATGAAAATAAAAGTAATGTAGTTAGTGACATCAGATCTGTTAGACAATATACCTGCATTAGCTGACTTACCATCCAGGGCCCAGTGTGATCCTCTTCCATTCCAGCCACAAGAAAGAAGTAATCTAGAATGTTCTGGCCTACCACAAGACTTAATTTCCCTACACAGTAAAGAAAGGCTAGTATCTCTTCTACTGCACTCAGCCTCATGAACAAAAAATACAACTTTGGGTGAAAAATAAAAATAATAATAACAACATGAAAACATAAAGTTATATATTGAATCTTCGTGCTAGAAAGTTCTGAAGTCAAATACGTAGCACTTTCCAAAACTCTAATTCTATTTTTGCAGCATTAATAGAAATCCTCAAATAATATAAGTATGTACATAATTAATATTATGGGGACCAGATCAAATTTAACTTTAACAAGGGGAACTACTGCTTCTTGAGATATTTTAAAAAATGTCTTTGTAAGCTTCTCAACTGTCTATTAAAATTTGCCCAAGGATTACACTGAGAAGACTTTTGGAAGCGCATTGTCTTACCTGGGAGTCCAGGTTGCCAGAGGTAGATTATTCAGTGGTGATTCAGGAAGATGTTATAGATGTACCAATCAAAAGGGTGGACAGTCAACAGAAGCGAATCAAAAGCCAGGGGAGAAAGATAAAAAGGAGAGGCATATTGATTAGAAAAAATAAATTAACATGAGGAATCCATTTTACACACACACACACACACACACACACACACAAACACACACTCTTTGGGAAGGTTCTTACATGGAATCCTTTTTAAAAGACCTTTTAATAAAGTGAAAGGATAATTATGTAATGTGACATTGTTGTTGCTGTTGTGTAGCCACTCGGTCAAATCTGACTCTTTGTGACCCTATAGACTATAGCCCACCAGGCTCCTCTGTCCATGGAATTCTCCAGGCAAGAATACTGGAATGGGTTGCCATTTCCTTCTCCAGGGGATTTCCCATCCGAGGGATCAAACCTGTGTTTCTTGCATTTCTTGCATTGGCAGGCAAATTCTTTATCACTGAGCCACCAGGGAAGCCCCATGTAATGTGATAGTGGTACTAATTATCACTACAACAGCAATCCTATTACAATATACAAGTGTATCAAATTAACACATTGTACACCATAAATTTACACAGTGTTATATGTCAAATATATTCAGTTAAAAAGCACCCCCACAAAATATCTATCATTTATTATGTAACAGGCATTGTTAAAGGCATTTAAGGATGCAGCAGTGAGTAAAACAGACAGAAATCTCTGCCTTCACAGAGTTTATAGTCTTGTGAAAGATTTTTCCTTACACCATTTGTTTGGAGAAGAGTTCCCACAGAAATATATTGTCTGTTACTAACTCTAAGAAAACATCTCTTCTCATTTTATTTATGTCTTTATGTATGAAGAACACAACCACTGGCATCTGATTCCACATCTGGATTGGAAAGGCTTCTCTTTCTGATTGGAAGAGACGTGATTGCTTTTCACAAGTTCTCTGTGTGCAAAGTCCCTCCCCAAGGCTGTTAAGTCAAGTTTCTTTTCAATGAGGGCATTTGCTGTTCACAGAACTCCAAGGGTGTGTACCTTGAAATACTATGAAAACAGGAAGTCTCTAGAGGGCAGCTTTGTAATACTGTGGTACCGCATCCTGGCAGAGTTTTTTTTCATTGGATGCTATAGTGTTCTGTAACACTCTGAGGCTGGACTCAGCACCCTTCAGCAAGCCACCTCCTGGGAAAGCAACAGGAAATAGTGACAAAAGGGCCTGTAGGGCTCATGTCCATGGCCCAGACACTGGCTGGAGAAGAAGCAGTAAGAGTAACCCTCCTCTGGGCCAAGGTTCAAGATGGAAGTAAACACCTCTCAGTGACAGCTACTACCCAAAAGTCAAATTAGCAGGGAAAGGAAAAGATGAAAATGAAGGGAACACATATTGATATGTATTAATGGAAAATGAGAATTGAGGGGTTGACACAGGAGCCCCAAACTCTAGATGGGGATTTTTGCTAACAAGAAACCTCAAATGATAACACCTACCCCCTGGGATTTACATTCAGAACAAAAAGTGAAGCTATCTAAGCACAGGGAACTATATCCAATATCCTGGGATAAACCATAATAGAAAAGAATATTTAAAAGAATGCATATATATGTATAACTGAATCACTTTGCTATACATCAGAAATTAACACAACATTGTAAACCAACTATAGTTCAATTTTAAAAAGTGAAACTATCTATTCACTTTGATATTAAGGATCCAAATTAAGACGTAGGAGAAACAGGATGATGTAAAACTCCAAGACCCTTTGCCTAAAAATCGGTATTCCTGGTTTCTAATCCAGTTTTACCAATGACTCATTTGATCTTGGGCAAATTCTCTTCTCCAGTCTCAGGGAGTCACACGAAAAGAAGGATTTTCACAAGGTGGTTTGTAAAAATCCTCCAGTTGCAGTATTTTTGTAATTCTTTAATAGGTTTGCCTTTTATTTTGGTGCCAAGTTAGTTAGAAGAACAGCACTCTCTAGTCATTTTCTCTGTGCAACACGCCATGAGCAGTTCAGAAAGCCTGGAGCCCTGCAGCCTGAGCTTATGAGTACAGGAAAGCACCGCCGAAACAACAGCCAAGCTGGAATGCAGCTGATCACCACTCTATCCAGGAAAGCAGCTCTGTTGATTTGAAACAGAGAATGGCTGGTTCTCTAGGATGGAAAAGTTACACAAGTGAACTTAATTGAGAATAACAGGGAAGATCTAACTGATAAACAACCGATTCCCCCTTCCCTTTTCTCTTTCTGCTCATGCAGCTGCTCCATCTGCCAGGAGCCTAGGATGTTGCTGATTGCTGTCAATCAACAGGGACCACCACAGCCACACACTCTCAGATAAAGGCTTTCATGAATGCTCAGATTTGCAAAGAGTGGTTAAAACCAAACAAAAAAACCTACCAAAACTGTCCTGGTCTGATTGCTAATCTGTGGCAGACAATACCTCGTGGTAACCAATTACTGACTACTGTTGGTTCTAGAGCTGCCAAGCCAACAGCACATTCAGGCTCTCTGATTTGTGACATTGGATTGCCTTGCTCCCACACCCGCAGCTGCTACGCCCCTGACACCCCCACCTTCTCACCATGTAGGATGTCCTTCTACTCTTGTCTTGGTCTGACCTAATACACTGCTGCTCAGTTACCGGGCAACTCATTATTGTATCTCTGGCCACATCCTCATTTGATCTCTGAAGGCCAACTACAGTACATCCTAGTGAAAAAGTTCCCTAAATGGGAAGGTGTCCCATGCACAGAAAGTCCCAGATGAACGACTCATTTTTTATTTTGTTTTCAAATTTTATATTTTATTGATAATTATCATTAGGTATTTTAAAATTGTATTGAAATATAGATTTACAATATTGTATTAGTTTCAGGTATGCCACAAAGTGATTTAGTTATACATATACATATGTGTGTATAAATGGCAGCTCTGCTCTGTGACCCGTTTAGGCCCACTCTCCAGAGGGGAAGATGGCTTTTGGGTTCCCTATCTTCAGTGAGGATGTTGGATTAGGTGCTTTCCCAAAGGCCGTTGTTCATTAGAACATTTTAAGACTTTATAATGAATCTGACTCAGTCCGGAACCTATGAATAGAGCCTGGGTTCTGAACCAACTGAGGCTGAAAGAAACACTCTTCATTGCTCTAAGAGACCTTGGGGGTCAAAGGCTGAGCGGACAAGTTTGTCTTCAGTGGCCCACTCTTTCCATTATGTTTCCAGACCTCCCTTTGGTCCTCAGGGAACTGCACTTGCACATGATTGTGGCCTTCTGGCCAGTGCCCAGCATGTAAATTAGATGTGACTGGGCTTTCCTTGTGGCTCAGCTGGTAAAGAATTTGCCTGCAATGCGGGAGACCTGAGTTCAATCCCTTGGTTGGGAAGATCCCCTGGAGAAGGGAAAGGCTACCCACTCCAGTATTCTGGCCTGGGATAAACCATAATAGAAATTCCATGGGCTGTATAGTACATGGAGTTGCAGAGTCGGACACGACTGAATGACTTTATTTTTAAATTGAATGTAATAAGTCAGTTTGGGGGGAACTACTGATGGCTGAATTGCAGTCACTCTCTGAGGTTGTATTTGGACGGGGTGGTCACACCTCAAGGAGTGACCAATATGGGCATATCAGCTGCTCTGGGCTGTCAGATCCTTCTAGTACCATCTCTATCAACAGCATGGAGTCATTCTCTAATCCAAGGTGGGATTCAGAACTCAGGTGGCTGTTATAAACAAGTGCTTTCAAACGTCTTTCTACCACCATCGATCAATCAATCACAGTCTCTGAGGGGTGATCTTTTATTTAGTCTTTGGATGATCTTTTATTTAGTCAGTTTTTTGGATGATCTTTTAGAGATCATTAGTGTTGCAGTTAATGCTGCTGCACAACCTTCTTGACCCCTGAGTCTCTGAGGACTTACTGCAGATCACAGAACACCTTAGTGGCAGGGCTAAGACCAGGACCCAGATCTAGGTCCCCTTCCCTGCTGGTGTACTACCCACCCCGCATCCACCATCAGGCAAGCAGGCGTCCGTGTCTCCACATACAGCCATATAGCCCTTCGGAGCAAGTCAAAGAGCAAGGGCTGCAAAAGACTGGGAAAATAGCCCTAACAGACCCCCAAGAGTTTCAATTCTTCCTTTCTAGTAGCTATGAAATTGTAAACGCATTTTCCTAAGCTGCTCTCTCAGGCTGTTTTCTGCCTACACGCACGTTGACTACATCACATGGTAACAATCAGCGATTCTTCTGTCCTTTCTCTTGTGAGAAATAATACCTAATATCTGGGCTACGTATTGCCAAACACCAAGCACAAAGTGGATCTGAAGAGGAAGATGACTACAGTCTTTTTCAGTGTTTTCTTATCTGTTGGCGAGTCAGGCAATTCTCAGTCGCAGAGGTCTTCCCTAAGCTGTTTGTTGTCAGCTGTCCTTACAGCAACAGCTCTGTCCACTCACCCCGACCCCTGTCCATCAGTTTTTAGTAAAATCCTCCCATTTTGGCATCATAAGAGTGCCCTCTAGCGCTGATCTAAAAAGAACCTGGAGGCCGAGGGATTCTTGTTTTCATGGGAAATGGGTCTGGCGGTACCTTGTCCTTGGCTGTGCCAAGACACATTCTTTCTGAAGCATCTCTAAAGCACCTACTTGACAATGCAATCGTTCACAAAGGAGTGAAAGGGACAGTTTGCCATTGAAACAAACCAAAAACCGAAAGAAGAAAAAAAGAGAGAGAGAGGTCAATAAAGAAAACCTGGCTTGTCTTTCCTCCTGAGATGCATTCTGACTCATGATGTGGGGGCACTGTTTGAATTATAAAAGGAGGTGCACAGACGCAGACTGACTCCATCAACTGAAAGTTGACAGTATTTCTTAAAAGTTTTTTTTAATGTATATACTTTTAAAGGTTACTTTCCATTTACAGTTATTACAAAATGTTGGCTATATTCCCCCATGTCGTACAATAAATTGTGCAGCCTATCTTCTCCCTCTCCCTTATCTTGCCCCTCCCTCCACTCCCCACTGGTAATCACTAGTTTGTTCTCTCTATCTGTGAGTCTGCTTCTTTAAAAAGCTGACAGTGATTTTTGAATGTGTTTTTGAGTTCCTCAGATGCAAACATCTGTATTTGTATGTTGCTGCTGCTGCTGCTGGTAAGTCGCTTCAGTCATGTCCGATTCTGTGCGACCCCATAGACGGCAGCCCACCAGGCTCCTCCACCCATGGGATTTTCCAGGCAAGAGTACTTTAGATTTCAGTAATGTGTTTCTTTAATTTGATCATACATATACTTTTGCTTCCAAGGAAGCACAGACCATTAAGAATCCCTTAGAAACATTCTGGGTATAACAGGGCTTGCTTTCTGATAATAAGAGCCTGCAAAATTTCACTTAGAACATAAACATAAATCTGCATGCATGTGTGTATTTCTACAGTTTATTTTATCTCATTTGTCTCTGTATTTCAGATTTGGGGGTCTGGAAGATCCACAACGAATGCTATCTCAGACTAGTTCAAATCCTCAGGGAAGATTTCCACTGTGCCCTTTACATTCTGCTTCACAAGAGACTGCTACTCTATTGAATCCCAAATACTGGATGCTGACACAGACAAAGAATGGCAAGCTGCCAAGGTGACACAGAACTGCTTCATTCACATTTTCACATGTTTAAAACACAGAGCATGACAAAGTCCCTAACGAGCAAGGATTTGGCAAGTGCTAAACTAAGAATCGAGATCATTCTCAGGAAATATTCAGCCAAGTCATTAAGAGGATCAGACAGTAGTGACACGTGGAATGTTCCATCCTGGACATATGTCACTTGCTTTCAGCAAGGAGCTTCCAGCTCTGCCAACATCAAAGTGTGGTAGGAGCCACTGGCTTGGGTCTGAAACTGTCCTCAATCCAGTCCCAGACAAAGAGGGTACCGGAGCCAGCACAGGCTTGGGAGCTGACAGAACTGTGTTCGAATCTCAACCCTCCAAATGTCTTTGGTTGCTTCAAACCCGTCAGTCTCACTTTTCTCAAAATTGTGACCTCCTTGGGATCTCCAATAATACCTGACAGACGACACAAACCAGGTGCTCGATAAAACTTGCTGAATTTACTAAAACCAACCATTTTGATTTTTAAATAAATGAAAAATACCCCTCACTGTCCAGATGTTTGGGACGAAGTAAGAGAAACATCGGACTAATGGACTCCATTGGTATACATCTGTGTTGACTGACTGGATCTGTCCACAACATGTAAAGTAAACTGGATTCTCAAGGGAAAAAAACCTCTGTTAAAGACTTTAAGCCACTGCTGCTCTTGCCCACACAGACCTTGCTAGTCTCTATCAATGTGACAAATCAAAAGGTCCAGGGCTATCCTATGAATGGATTTGGCTTAGTGCTATTGATGTATGAACCACTTTCTTGAAAATTCATGATCAGTTTGACATTTTTGTGGACTTTGGACACCTTTCCAAATGTGAAGATGTAGCACCATTGTTAGGACAAAGCCTGTCTTCATGAGGAAGCTGATTTCCTTTTATAGCAGGATTCTCACTTTCATGTCTTACCTGAAGTTTCAAAACCAGGTAACAAAAACAATGTGAGTGTTTCTGCCCCCACAAATCCAAAATATGGGACAAGTGCGCCAGAACATGTGGGAGAGTACACAGAGTTATCTTTTCTAGAAATCTTGGAAATTATACCTAAATGACAAGCAATAACAATCATACTATTAGCTATTAAATAATGAGTACGTCCTACATGCCAGGCACCATGCAGTTTACAGGAATTGTCTCATTTCATCCCAAGCAGAAGTCTATACTCATTGTACAGATGATAAAACTGAGCCCCAGAGGGACCTGCACAACTAATCACTCAAATCCAGAGTTGTGGGATGCCAGCACCCAAGCTCATTGGCCACTAAGCTGTACTGTACCTATGAGGCAGGCATCATTCTTATCTTTTTATAGGTAAATTAGGTGAAGCTCAAACAATTACTTGCTCAAAGTCACATATCTAATAAGAGAAGGCGCTGAGAATATTCAATATGCCCTGACTCCTAATCTTTTTTTGAAGTATAATTGATTTATAATATATTTCAGATTATATTCCATATAGTTTATTACAAGATGCTGAATATAGTTCACTGTGTTATATAGTAAATCCCTATGGTTTATCTATTTTATATATAGCAGTTTGTATCTCTTAATCTCATACTCCTAGTTTATCCCTCCCCACCTTCCCCTATGGTAACCATAAGTTTGTTTTCTATGTCTGTGAGTATGTTTCTGTTTTGCATATAGATTCATTCATATTATTTTCTAGATTTCACATATAATTATGTGATGGCATATAATATTTGTCCTTCTCTGTCTGACTTACTTCACTTTAGAATGATAATCTCTAGGTCCATTCATGTTGCTGAAAAAAGCAATATTTCATTCTTTTTGTGGCAGAGTAATATTCCTATATGTATCTATACCACATCTTCTTTATCCATTCATCTGCTGATGTATATTTAGGTTCCTTCCATGTCTTGGCTGTTGTAAATAGTGCTGCTATGAATACTGGGGTGCATGTGTTTTTCAAATAAAAGTTTTTGTCTTTTCTGGATATATGCCTAAGAGTGGGACTGCTGGATCACATGGAAACTATATATTTTTTTAAGGAACCTCCATACTGTTCTCCATAGTGGCTGTACCAATTTACATTTCCATACCAAGGATAGTAAGGTTCCCTTTTCTTCACACCCTCTCCAGCATTTGTTATCTGTAGACTGTTTGATGATGGCCATTCTGATGGCCACACTGATGATGATCAGTATGAGGTGATAGCTCACTGTAGTTTTGATGTGCAATTCTCTAATAATTAGTGATGTGGAGCATCTTTTCACGTGCCTGTTGACCATCTGTGTGTTCTTTGAAGAAATGTCTGTTGAGGTCTTCTGCCCATTTTTTTATCAGATTGTTTTTGATACTGAGTTAGGCGTGTTGTTGTACACTTTGAAAATTAACCCCTTGCCCTAACTCCAACTCCTATGCCTTCCCTACCGCACGGTGCCCCACACCTCCATGGGGTGCACTCACGGAAAGAGTGTGTGATCTCTAGGGGCACAGCAGGCCAGCACTGGGAGCGGAGGCTGCCCTCTGGTTTCTGTACAAACTGGCTGCATGCTCGGAAATGATGTGTTGTGTGTTGCTCTTCAAGCTTCTCAAGGGACCATTTTTCATTTTGAATTTCAGAATAAATTTGCAGGCTGTGAGTGCCAAGCACTTGAATACACAAGGAAGAGAGGTTGTGGCTCATTTGAAGATGGAAACCTAGTGTAAACCTTTACCACAGCTATGCTGCTCCCCTAGGGCATAAATCATGTGGCAGTGGCTGGGCCAGTGGCCTGTGAGCAAAAGAGGTTGGCAGGCAGGTCAGTGCTCTCTGTGTCTCTCTCTCCTCCCTCACAGCAGAGTGGAGGTGAGGGGCTTCTTCCTGCTATTATACCTCTATTTCCTTCTGTTCTGTTCTGTTCAGTCGCTCAGTCGTGTCCGACTCTTTGCGACCCCGTGGACTGTAGCCTACCAGGCTTCTCCATCCATGGGATTCTCCAGGCAAGAATACTGGAGTGGGTTACCATTTCCTTCTCCAGGGGATCTTCCCGACCCAGGGATCGAACCCGGGTCTCCCGCATTGGAGGCAGACGCGTTAACCTCTGAGCCACCAGGGAAGCCCTTCTTTAGCAAAATTCATTTAAATCGTGTATATCAATATGTTATATATATATATATATATATATGCCCATCTGGGAACTAAGGGCGTATGAGCTGTCAGCTAAGTGGGATGATGCTGTGGGTGCTGTGATTTCTTGGTGTCTGAACACAAGGAATCCAGCTGAAGTCTGCATACAGCCCTAGGCAGTGCTCATCTCCATATGCACAGCTACCCTCAAGGAGTCCCACTTCAGCCCTACAATGGTAGCCCCACGTCAGTAGATCAGTGTCTATTCTGAGGTGGGCAGTCCCCAAGAGTCAGAGGAAGAATTTGGAAATGCTCATTTGAAGCTGGACTTGCTGAATCGCTAACTGCCCAACTGGCACATCATCAGGCTACTTGTTCATTCGTCCTGATCGATGTGGGTTAGGGAGGTGGGCAGTGGGTATCCTGAAGGCAGTGGAAAAATCACCAGGCAGCTGGGTTTGTGGAAACAGAATCGTGGTTTCCCAGTGTACACATTCTGACCAGTCTCCAACTGCCCAGCCATTGGCAGTTGCCTTTTACATTCTGGCTTTGAGTTACTCTGGGCTCAGCCCCTCATCAGGTAGGTAAAGATCTTGAAACCCACATGAGCTGCTGCTGGAAGGGAAGCCCAGTGTAAAGAAATCTTTCTCTGAGAAACTCTTTGAATATATATCAAAGAAGTTATTTTAGGTTTCAGAAGGAGATCTTTCCCAAAACAAGAGAATATTTGCCTTTGATGCAAACGTTATTCTTTACTCTTCTGACCTATATCTAGATTTTAACAGATTTATTGAGATATAACTCACATACCATATAATTCACCTATTTTAAAAGGTACAAATTAGTGGTTGTTAGTATAGTCACGGATATGTGGAGTCATCACCACACTCAGTTTTAACTTTTCCATTACCTCAAAAATGGTAGCTATTACCCCATGTCCCCCTACCCTTACCATGCTCTGACCACCACTGATCTGATTTCTGTCTCTGTGGTTGGTGGTTTAGTCGCTAAGTTGTGTCCAACTCTTGCAACCTCATGGACTGTATGTAGCCCGCCAGTCTCCTCTGACCATGGGATTTCCCAGGCAAGAATACTGGAGTGGGTTGCCATTTTCTTCTCCAGGGGATCTTCCTGACCCAGGGATCAAACCCAGGTCTCCTGCGTTGCAGGCGGGCTATTGCATTGCAGGCAGATTCTTTACTGACTGAGCCACCAGGGAAGCCCCCTCTGTCTCTATGGATTTTCTTATTTTGGACATTTCAAGTAAATGGAATCATCCAACGCATTGCCTTTTGTCACTGGCTCCTTTGACTCAGCATAATGTTTTCAAGGTTCATCCATGTTATAATATGTAACAGTACTGCATTCCTTTACATGGCCAAATAATATTCCAGTGTATGGCCATCCAAAGTAAATACATAAATTAAATGTATCTAAACAACATCATCCCTACCCACTAGACAAACCCACAGTCTGTCCCAAGCACCTGCCACCTGCTATGGTACATTTATGACTAGCACCATGGGGGTACATCATGGAAATTAATAAGAAGATACAACAAAACGACCAATTATTCACCCAACAAACATCTACTGAGTGTCTCCTATGTGCCAGGAATGTGCTGAGACACTGGGAATACAAAGATGAGCAAGACACTGTCTCTGACTTCCATGCGCAAATGGTGAGGACAGTAGTGAGAAAAGCCATGCATCATAAATAGTAGCTGTAGTAGCTGAACAGACATAAATACTAAAAGCACCATCAGGCTATGGTAAGCTCATTTTCCACTGGGGAGGAATCCTGCTGGAGGATGAGGCTCTTGAGTCCACAAATATTCAAACTAGCCCAAGAGAGGGCAGCAGCCAGGGATTCGGGTATTTTATTTGTTTGGCATATTTTTTAGTTGAGATGAAATTCACAAAACATGAAATTAACCATTTTGAAGTGTACAATTCAGGAGAATTTAGTACATTCACTTGTGCAACCGCCACCTGTCTCTAGTTCCCAAAGGAAACCCTGTACCCATTCAGTAGTCATTCTTTCTTCCCCCTGCTCCTCTCAGCTCTTGGCAATCACCAACATGCTTTTTGTCCCTAGGGAACTGCCTATTCTGGATAATTCATATGAGTGGAATCATACAATACATGGCCCTTTTAGTCTGGTTTCTTTCACTTAGCATAATGTTTTTGAGGTTCACTCATGGTACAGCATGCATCAGCACTTCATTCCTTTTTGCGGCTGAACAATATTCCATTGTATAGATGCATCACATTTTGTTTATTCATTCATCCTTTGATGAGTATTTGGGTTGCCTTAACTTCTTAATTGTTTTTGGAAAATTTTGAGAGACCACAATCTGAATCTTTTTTTAACACCAAAAACATTTTGTGTTGGGGTACAGCTGACTAGCAATGTTGTGATAGTTTCAGGTGAACAGTGAAGGGATTCAGCCATATATATACATATTCATTCTCCCCCAACCTTTTCTACTATCATGATTAATGCTGCCATCAACATTCATGTACAAGTTCTTCAATGTGCCAATGTATGTTTTCATTTCTCTTGGGTATATACCTGGTAGTGGAATTGCTGGGTCATATGGTAATTCTATGTTTAACTTTTTGAGGAACTGCCAAACCATTTTTCCACAGCAGCTGCACCATTTTACATTCCCACCAGCAAATTACAAGGGTTCCAATTTCTCCCAGAGATTCAATTTTATTTCTTACTCCAAGAGAAGAGTTCCATTAAATTGGAGACAACCAATTAGCCCAAATGATTGACCCTATTGCTGGGCATTAGGCGCTGGGCCCCTCAATTAATGCTTAGGCTGGTGGCAGAAACAAAGCAAATGAGGACAAAGAGGAGAGTCCTACCACAGCTCTGGGAGTGCCTCTGCACATGCTCACAACCTAGAGGGGAAAGCATGCAGGTAGGCTGTGAAACCATTCACCTGACCCACATCAATAGAATTCACAGCATCCTGCCCACCAGAGAAGTGGGAGGAGTGCATTCTCAGCTATAAAAGCCAAACCTTGCAAAACCCAGGAGGTGATTTTATGAAAGAAATGACATGAAATCAATAATGACTCTGACAGTCATGGAAAGAACAGCACGGCCTTCTCTATTAGGCAAGAAATTGGAAGAAGCGTCAATGGGTTGTGAGGGCACTTAGATCCCATGGTATTTGGCACCAGCTTCTGTCCCTTGGAATAAAGATCTGACAGATTCCTAGGAAATAAATAATAATGATGAATGTTGAGCTCTAAAGATGATGGCATATAAGTATGTCATGGAAACCTACCCTTATGGCTTGTCTCTTCCCTGCAGTAACAAGACAGTTCGACCAACGTTGAATCCCCTCCTCCTCCAGCCTATATCACTCCCTGGGCAGGTGAGCTCCACTCTGAAGCAGCCTTAAATCTTTCAAGCTACACAATGTCATTTTCCTGAGCTGGGACTGTCACTTGCCAAGATGACGTGCCACCGTCCCCAAAGAGCTGAGACACGAGCCCAAATGCCCCTCTTCAAAGCCCAAGAGGCTCTCTTGGGGGAGAGGAAGCCTGGGGAAAGCATCTCAATGATCCCCGTCACCTATCAGATCCTTGGATCTTCAGTAACCTAAGATTTTAAGTGGGTTGATTTCAAATACAGCCTTCTTTTCAAACAGAAATCTCCCAATGATTCCAGTATATAAAACACACAAAAACTGAGCTGCTTTGATTTGAAGAGGGGGTGGGGTGGAGGGAAAGGGGATGAGAGCAGAGCTGCCATTTACTGACCCCAGGATGGGCAGCGTACACCTCCACAGAACGCCATTCATGTAGAGCACCAGTTCTCCGTGTGGCAGGATGACACTGGTAGTCCTCAAGACCCATTCTGGGGTCCCTGAGGTCCCCCTTTAACAAATATATGGCTGTATGAGGCTACATTTTCTTCATATCCTTTGACCAAAGTAACATATTATGAGAAATGGAATGCAGAAGCTGATATGAGATTCTATCAGTCTTCTATAAAGCCAGATATCAAAGAGATTTACAAAATATAAAACATTGTCATTATTTTTCTCTGCTTTGGAAGTCAGTTTACTTTCATAAAAATTTTATGTTAATATGTAATAGACGTATTTTTAGAGATAATACTAAAATCACTGCAGATGGTGACTGTAGCCATGAATTAAAAGACATTTATTCTTTGGAAGAAAAGTTATGACCAACCTAGACAGCATATCAAAAAGTAGAGACATTACCTTGCCAACAAAGGCCCGTCTAGTCAAAGCTATGGTTTTTCCAGTAGTCATGTATGGATGTGAGAGTTGGACTATAAAGAAAGCTGAGCGCCGAAGAATTGATCCTTTTGAATTGGTGTTGGAGAAGATTCTTCAGAGTACCTTGGACTGCAAGGAGATCTAACCAGTCCATCCTAAAGGAAATCAGTCCTGGGTGTTCATTGGAAGGACTTATGCTGAAGCTGAAACTCCAATACTTTGGCAATTGATGCGAAGAACTGACTCATTTGAAAAGACCCTGATGCTGGGAAAGATTGAAGGCAGGAGCAGAAGGGGACAACAGAGGATGAGATGGTTAGATGGCATCACTGACTCAATGGTCATGAGTTTCAGTAAACTCTGGGAGCTGGTGATGGACAGGGAGGCCTGGCATGCTTCAGTCCATGGGGTCACAAATAGTCGGACATGAATGAGTGACTGAACTGAACTAGAGTTAATACATGTTTTTGAAAATTGCTCAGTTTTAAGTTCAAATACAGTCAATATCAATGGATATATGCCATATAAATAAAACCTCCTTTGAGCCTCAGTAACTGAGTGTAAAAAAGTCCTGATATGGAAAAGTCTGAGAACTGTTGACATGCACTATGCTGTGAATGAGAGTTGTGCAAAGCCTGGGGGCTCTAGGGGGTGGGCTGGAGGGTCTGAGTTCTGCATGCTCAGCCTCCTCCCCACCTTCCATGCCCCTTGAGGAAGCCCTCTGGATATGTCTTCAGAACCCCAAGGGTCCAAGTTTCAAAATAATTGATTAGTCCGGCCCTCTTGCTTTAAAAACCAGGAAACGAGGGAAGGCAAGGGTTATGGATTTGGAAGGCAAGAACAGCTGGGGTTACACCCTGGTCTTCTGCCCTTGGTTCTGGATTCAGGTTCTCTCCCCTGCCTGAGCTGCTACGAAAATAACCACAGCAGCACTCACTGGTTGAACTTTCTGTGTCGGCACTACGCTAGGTAGTCTGTAATATCCGGCTTGAGCCACCCCCCAGTGCCTTCTTGTTCCCACTGGGCAAGCACATTTGACCCAGAATGCTCCATGTTTGCTAAAGTGTACCACATGGAAAGAAAAGCAGGCAATGGGCTGTCCGCCGCCGCCTCCTCCCCACCACCACCATATTCACCTCTGAATCAAGCCAGCCCTGGCCTTCTCAATACAAAGAATTCAAGCTGGCACCGGCTTCCTGAGCACATCTTGATAAGCAGCATGCATCCCACCAGAGAAGGGATTTTTTTTTTAAGCTAGGAATCAATTTAATCTGGTTCCTGTGTGGCTCAAGAAAGCCCCACACGGGCAACAACTGGGGACTTAAGAGCAGGGTCTTGGCAGTTGGCCATGCGGTGACTCCACAGAGGGTGCCTTTGTGCCTCCTGCCCCTCTGCCCAAGGCACACCTCCATTCCTTTGAAAAGACTGCTGGGAAGGAGCGAACTGGATATAGTGTTAGGCTAATCCTTGTACTACAAGAGTGGCAGCCATGGGGCACACAGTGCCTGAAAAGGATCTGGGTAAAATTCTCACTCATCTCCCAAAATGACAGAGAGGGCCTACCGGGACTGGCTAGGCAGGACGCCAAGGTAGAAGTCCACCTCAGAATCACCTGGGAAGCCATTTAAAACACCCAGGACTGCGGGGCCCTGAGGCAGGGGAAATTCTGCTTTCATCAGTCAGGGTTGGATGGCTAATGTCCACTCCAGATGAGGAGCCAATGAGAAGCCGACTCCCTCACTTACAGATGGGGAAACTGAAGGACAGAGAGGGAAAGAGTTACAGCTGGGATGAGCACTGGATACTGAGCCCTCTGTGCTATTCACAATTCCAGGCTCTGCTCAGCTGAGGGGAAAACTAGTGTGGGCACACTAGTATGCGTGTGTGGAGGGGGAGCGGTCAGGGGCATTTAGAGATAATCAAGCCATTTATATTTGATTCATGCTTTTCATTTCACATTCTCCCCCTTTTCTTCCAACTTGATCACTGGATCCAAGTCTTTCATTTTTATTTATTTTTTATAATTTATTTATTTTAATTGGAGGCTAATTGCTTTACATTATTGTATTGGTTTTGCCATACATTGACATGAATCTGCCCTGGGTGGACATGTGTTCCCCATCCTGAGCCCCTCTCCCACCTCCCTCCCCATCCCATCCCCCTGGTTCAAGTCTTTCACTTTTAGATAAGGAAGCTGGGGCCAAGAGTGGAGAAGGGTCAGATTCTGCCCTGCGTGAGATTTAGGATCCAAATCTCTGTGCTTTCTTGCCTGTGTTCCTTCCACTACATTTTGACCCTGAAGTCCCACCCTGAGAGAAATATTATTACAGATTGTATCCGGTTGGTCAAAACGTTCGTCTGCATTTTTCCATAACACCTTACAAAAAACTTGAATGAACATTTTGGCCAACACAATATTTCATTAGTATTCTTCCCACCAAGGGGAAACTTTGTTAGAAGCCAACACACTGCCTGGCTCCCTGGCATCAGCCTGCCCTGAGAGCTGCTCTAACTGCTGGACTCCAATCTAAGCTGATACTCCAGGGCCGCTCCGGAAATACTGGTAAAGCCAGCACAGCTAATACAGACAAATGATGGCAAAACTAAAGGGGAGCGTTGCAATGAAATAAATTATTTGCATAGGTGGGGCTTCTCTTTTAATTTTACTATTTTAAGGTTCTAAATTCTTTTCTAGCCTTTATGTATAATTAAATACAGATGTTCTCAGAGCTTAATGTCAGTTTAAATTTCAGCCCTTGGAAAGTAATTTGTTTGCATGTTCAATGAACAAACCATTTCTTAATGGTTTCAAAGACCCAGGCTCATGCATCATGAATCAAGGTTGCCTTTATCAAAGCTAAAAAGGTCAAGCAAAGTAGGCCTGCAACTCCCACCTTTTAAAGAAGAAAAAAATCAAGCTTTTGGTTCTCTGTCTTAATGGCACATATGTCTTAATTTCTTTAGGTATGCGTATGATAGTATGAATGATTCATCTGTGCCCTCTGCATACAAAAGCCAGGTAAACCATGCTCACTGTCCCATGATGACGATAAGGGCTTCCCAGGTGGCTCGAGTGGTAAAGAACCTGCCTGCAATGCAGGAGACATAAGAGACCTGGGTTCGATCCCTGTGTCGGGATGTTCCCCTGGGGGAGGGAATGGCAACCCACTCCAGTATTCTTGCCTGGAGAATCCCCATGAACAGAGGAGCCTGGTGGGCTACAGTCCACGGGGTCAGACACAACTAAATCGATTTGGCACACACATTAGCATGTTCCATGACGGACTGAACAATTGGAGGGACACTGAGTAACTCCCTCTGTGCTGTGGGCCTCAGTTTCTTCATCTGTATACAGATATCTCTAAAGTTCTTTGGTCTCTAACAATAGAAGGTAACTAGACATAGAAGGGCTGTCCCTGGAGGTGATTTTAAAAGATACTGTTTTAGAAAGCAGTTTCTGAGGTTTGAAGTTTTTCAGGTTAGGCAATCAGCAGGGAAATTAGACCCATGGGTTCTTAGCCAAGTTTCTCCCTCTGGCTTTCCTCCCTCTGTCCTCTCCACATGCAAAAAGATGTCAGCTGTTCCAGCCATTTCTCAGAGGGTCCAAGATTATTCCCACTCCTTTAGACACTCCACTAATTCTTGAACTCTATTCTCACCCTGCATTCTCCAGTCTCTTAGGGTTTCTCTAGTAAATCTACACATATGTGTTCAGTTGCTCAGTCTTGCCTGACTCTTTAGTGTAGCCCACCAGGCTCCTCTGTCCAGGGAATCTTCCAGGCAAGAACACTGAAGTGGGTTACCATTTCCTCCTCCATGGGATCTTCCTGATCCAGGGATTGAACCCACATCTCCTGTGTCTCCTGCTTTGAAAGGTGAATTCTTTGCCACTGAGCCACCTGGGAAGCCAAAAAAGGATCCCCTGGAGAAGGAAATGTCAACCCACTCCAGTTTACTTGCCTGGAAAATCCCATGGACAGAGGAGTCTGGTGGGCTACTGTCCGTGGGGTCACAAAAAAGTTGGACACAACTTAGTGACTAAACAACAAGTCTACACATATACCAGAGTCAAAAGGGATATTTCTCATTGACAATATATGATCAAGGTATTTTATTAAATGAAAATATAAACACGTTAACTAGGATATATAGTATGATCCTATGGCCCCCATCCCCACAAGTAAACCAATCAGCCAACTCTTTCCAATATGACCTAAGTCTAGATATTTTTCACTTCTCTCTCAAACTTAACAAAGGATCATTTTGAAAGTTACCCTATAAGTACTTACTAATGGGTTCTGTTTTACCTTTCTTTGTTCTAATCCGAGGTATTAACATTTACAGAAACTCTCTTTTTCAAAATGTGTTGAAATTATGGTTTGATTTGAATTCCTTAAAAGGTTAGGGTAATAGAATTCAGAGCAGGAACAGACTTTTGAGTCTAAAGTATTTTAGTATCTATAGTATTGTTGGTCGGAGAAGGCAATGGCAAGCCACTCCAGTACTCTTGCCTAGAAAATCCCATGGATGGAGGAGCCTGGTAGGCTGCAGTCCATGGGGTCGCTAAGGGTCGGACACGACTGAGCGACTGCACTTTCACTTTTCACTTTCACACATTGGAGAAGGAAATGGCAACCCACTCCAGTGTTCTTGCCTGGAGAATCCCCGGGATGGGGGAGCCTGGTGGGCTTCCGTCTATGGGGTCACACAGAGTTGGACACGACTGAAGTGACTTAGCAGCAGCAGCAGCAGTATTGTTGGTACCGGCAACAAAGAAATAAAAACAGAGAAAATAGCACAAAATCAGTTTCCCCAGTAGCTCAGCTGGTAAATAGTCTGACTGCAATGCAGGCGAGACCTGGGTTCGATCCCTGGGGTGGGAAGATACCCTGGAGAAGGGAACAGCTATCTACTCCATTATTCTAGCCTGGAGAATTTCATGGACTGTATAGCCTATGGGGTCGCAAAGAGTCGGACATGACTGAGCAACTTTCACAATCAAGCCTAAGGAGTCAGGACTTTAAAATGGGAACAGAAGTGAGATGGTCACAGGTGGGGAAAACAAGTCACAAGTCTGTGAACTTTCACAGCCCTTTCCCCTCTCTTAGGACATGTCTTTCCCCACATGGGCTCCCAGGGTAAGAGTGAAGCTCCACTCTTCCAAGGATGCCCCAGACATAGTAGGCACTCAGTGTTCTTCCACTAGACTAAATCACGCTGCACAGACTCATGCTGTTTCTTCATAACCAAAGGAAACAGGATGCCTAAAAAGCATAGGAATGGGGCAAAAGTAACTGCAAACCAAAGCTTGATATTTATGAAAACAATAAGCCACGTTGGCCCTTTCAACCAAACCTACATAGGCCTGGATACCATCATTAGCTGTGTCATCTATGAATAAAAACAGAAAGGATAGTGATAGAAAGCCCTGGAAAGATACAGCATGTGAGCAGTGATCGGCACAGCTACCATGGAGTAGAACTTTTCTGGAGAGAAAGCTGGTGGGGAGATGGGGTGGGAAAATAGTGGGGTGTGTGTGAAGAGGCCTGAGAAAAGATGAGAACGACAAAAACTAAATAAATAAAAAGGCAATTTCATTATCATTTCAATTTGGGAAACTAAATTGTTTTGTTTCCTTGATTTTTCAAACACACTTGAAAGATGTAAACACAAGAGCAAAAAATAATGAGATCTTGTCAGTGTCTGGAATCAGCTGTCAACTGAGCCACTCCTCATACACAGCTGTCATTTGTTGCTCCGGCTTTCCAGGAGGGAGGCTTGTACGTGCCCAGAATGGTCATAGTCTCACTGAAGGGGGATGATAGCAGGGCAGCAGAAGTAACGCAGGGCAGGAGGTGGGCTCCATAAGCAAGACACCGACTAGGCAGCCTCTTGGGGAACAGGTCAAGGACCTAGAAGGTCAAAGCCGGTGTCAAGAACATGTAAAGAATCCAGAAAGTTCCAAAGGAAAAGATGTGCAAGATACCAGTGAAGTGGCAGAATCCAGTCTGCAGCAAGGAATTCAGGCAATTAATCACGCCTTCAGGGGCAGATGAGTTGTAACGGTTTCAGCACACAAGCAATCTGGAACAAAAGTGTGTGAGGGGAGTTCTTGGCACCAGTCATCAGAGTTGAGATAGGAAGCTTATTCCCAAGGCTGCCTTCGTTTACGATTTCTCTAGAGCTCTAAGTGGAGGTGGAGTACAGCTGGCCTTTGCCTGAGGACACACAGAGACAGAACAGTTGGAGCTGCAGAATAACAGCTCCACAGATTTTCCTGATAATTCAGGATTGAGCACTATTCACTTAAAAGGAGGGTTCTGCAGCACTTCTGCTCTGTTCTGAGCAAGCAGAGACCATAGTAAAGGTCATATATGGTGTCAGTCTGACTTTCTGTAAAGTGGGTAAAGGGATGGGAATTCGATGGGAATATCATTGACAAGAGTCTGACTCTAAGTTTGCCCTATTTAATCCAAAGACCTAAGAATAACCCTGTTAATATTAGTCCTGACATTCCAAGTCTTCTAAGTGAGATCCACTGTATAATATTTCATCATGGGAATGAAAATACATGCACAGAGCTTCTGTTAGCTTATTTGAAGCAATAGTTAGAACCAGACATGGAACAACAGACTGGTTCCAAACTGGGAAAGGATTACGTCAAGGCTGTATATTGTCACCCTGTTTATTTAACTTATATGCAGAGGATATCATGAGAAATGCTGGTCTGGATGAAGCACAAGCTGGAATCAGGATTGCTGAGAGAAATATCAATAACCTCAGATATGCAGATACAAAGATATGGTAGATACGGTAGATACTTTCTACCACCCTATGGCAGAAAGCAAAGAGGTACTAAAGAGCCTCTTGATGAAAGTGAAAGAGAAGAGTGAAAAAGACTGAACCTGTATTTTTTAGGTGAAACACCCTTGGCGTCATCTCCATTCTTCTTTGCTTAGTCTATAATCCAGTCTTCTGCAATAATGTTGGATACAGGTAGCTTATTGTAGTCCCAATGATATCCTGTAAGTTGCCCAGTTTCTCAACAGGGGTGGCGATGCAGTAGCGCTGACTCCAGCAGGGTTCATCACAAAGCAACTCACGTCTTTCCAAACTGATGGTGTTATGTGTTCTTACACATCCACACTGCCCAGTCCAGCCTAACCCTAGGCACAAAGTAAGCACACTGTAACGCTCAGTGAGAGAATGAATTCTTGAGTATATAAATGAAAATGATCACACTTAAGATGGAAGAGTGAGATCAGGTAATGGGTCAGAGTATCTTAGATAAACATAGAGACCTCCTTGCTCTTCTTTTTAAAAAATTTCTTTTTATTTTTAGGCTGCATTGAGAAGCATGTGGGAATTTAGTTCCCTGACTAGGGATTGAACATGTGCCCCCTGCAGTGGAAGCACAGTCTTAACCACTGAACCACCAAGGATGTCTCTGCTCCTCTTTAAAGTGTTGCTCAGTGGTGTCTGACTCTTTGCAATCCCATTGACTCTAGCCTGCCAGGCTCCTCTGTCCATGGGATTTTCCAAGCAAGAATACTGGAGTGGGTTGCCAGTTCCTTCTCCAGGGGATCTTCCAAACTCAGGGATCGAACCCGGGTCTCCTGCATTACAGGCCGACAGTTTACCATCTGAGCTACCAGGGAAGCCCAAGAAAGGCTTCCCTCAAAGAGGAAGACTCCCTCTTTGTGAAAGGAACAAAGAGAACCCAGATTGGTAGAGGACAAAGAAGATGGAAAGAGCTGAGTTTATAAGAATAAGAGTAGGAGACAAGACTCTTGGGGATATCACAATAAAACAACTGCCAACTGACAAATGCTGGAGAGGGTGTGGAGAAAAGGGAACCCTTGTACACTGTGGGTGGGAATGCAAACTGGTGCAGCCACTGTGGAAAACAGTACGGAAGTTCATAAAAAAAAACAAACAAACAGAACTACCATATGACCCAGGAATTCCACTCCTGGGTATATATCCAAAAAAACCAAAAACACTAACTTGAAAAGATACATGCACCCCAGTGCTCAGAGCAGCATTATTTGCAATTGCCAAGGTATGGAAGCAACCCAAGTGTCCATCAACAGATGAATGAATAAGAAGATGCAGTGGAATATTAGTCATAAAAATAGAATGAAACACTACTTAGCCATTAAACAGAATGAAATTTTGCCATTTGAAGCAACATAGACTTGGAGGGCATGTTAAGTGAAATAAGTCAAACAGAGAAAGAGAAATACAGTATGATCTCACTTATACATGGAATCCAACAAATAGAATAAACTAGTTAATATAACAATGACAACAAAAAGCAAACCCACAGATACAAAGAATAAACTAGTGGTTACCTGTGGGGAGAGGGAAGGGGGGAGGGACAAGATAGGGGACTAAGAGGTGCAAACTACTCCATACAAAATAAATAAGCTACAAGGAGATATTGTACAGCACAGGGAATACAGCCAGTATTTTGAAGTATAATCCTTAAAAATTTTGAATTACTATATTGTACACCTGTAACATATATTATACTGTAACTCATCTAAGGCTTTCCAGGTGACACTAGTGGTAGAGAACCTGCCTGCCAATGCAGGAAACACAGGTTCCATTCCTGGGTCAGGAAGACCCCCCAGAGGAGGGCATGGCAACCCACTCCAGTATTCTTGCCTGGAGAATCCCATGGACAGAGGAGCCTGGTGGGCTATGGTACTCAGGGCTGCAAAGAGTCAGACACGATTGATGTAACTTGGCTTGCATGCATGCATAATTCAGGTGTTTTTTTTTTTATGACTCCTTAGACTGAAGATAACCTGGGCTTCAGGAAGTTGGACAAACTAAGGAAAACAGTCAAATATAGCTCCAGAACTAATTTTCTATATCCATGTGTGGGCCTGAGAGTTGTTTCTTTGTAAATCACATGGCCCCTCATACATCCTAATATCTGCTAGAGAATGGAGTCTGGTGTTCTCCAGACAGGCACTGCTGTCATGACAACTTACTGGATAGAGGAATGAGACAGCAGTCAGCAACTGGGCGGTGCCCAAACATGCATGTAGCTCTTTTTTTTCTTTTTGCCATTTTTCTGACAGGCTCACCCTTTCACTCAAAGCTCCTGCCACCTTTAGCATCAGGGAGGGAGAGATGGTCAGGAATTCTGGCCTGGACTTGGTCCTGCGAGCCTATCTTCCACCATAAGTTCAGCCTAAACACCAGTTTGACTAACTTTCTAATTGAATCAAATCATTGTTTCTCCGAATCATTTCACTGAATCCCTCAGGTCAATTCTAGGAAAACTGTCGCGGTGGCAGCGGAAGCAGCCAGCACAGCTGTTGGGGCATTTCTCCGGCTGGAACAAGCCCTGTCGCCCTAGGGTAGAGGGAAGGCCCCGCCCTGGGCCGGGGAAGTGACAGCTGTGGCGGTCACCAGATTAGGCATGGGAAGGGCTGGCCAGCTTCCTGTCGGCTCCCACCCACCGAGCTGAGTCTGTTCTTCAATAACCCTTGGGCTGAGGCCACAGCAGGTTTTCTGATCTAGCTCTGACAGGAAGAAGCGACCCTCAGGGAGTCACCTCCCTCTGGGAAATCTCATTGCACGCTGAAGAGTCAGTGTACACTGCCTTTTCTGGCTGCTTCTTCCCTTCTCATTTCTCTTACCTCCCCAGTTAGAGTGATAACTCCTGTGTGTTTCTTGGTTCTGGGTCTTCGCTGCAGTGCGCAGGCTTCTCTTGTTGCAGAGCACGGGCTCTAGACAGTGCAGGCTTAGTTGCCCAATAGTATGTGGGATCTTAGTTCCAAACCAAAGATGGAACCCACATCCCGGGCATTGGAAGGAGGATTCGTAACCACTGAACACGGGCAGTCCCCCTCCCGTGTGTCTTGTTCACCCTTCCTGATAACCCTGGGAAGGGGATGGGAACCATCAGTGTACGATGGGCTCACCTATCATGGACTGAATATTGGTTTGCTTTGCCTAACTCAGAGACACCCTCTTCAGGTCAAAGAAAGTTGTCTTTCTGCCTGTTGCTTTCTCCTTACGTTGACAAATTCAGATGGGTCTGTGACCAGACCTTGCAGTGGAAGTATACAAAGCTTTCCCAAAGGGGGATGCAAAGCTCTGGGGAAAGAATGGAACAAGACTGCTGACAGCAAGAAGGAAACCTCTGTGCTTTGGTATCAACAGTTAATGTACTGTGGCACATCTCTTAGGAAACTAAACGAAATGCAGTAACTGCTACGACATTAAAGCTGTGTTGCAAAAGTGATTTTGTAGAGCAAATAACTATCATATACTGGCATTTTATGCCTTATTGAACAACCAGCAGTTTATGAAAACAACGCATCATAAATATGGTCGCAGGTTCTTGAGTGGAGACGGTCAGGATTTGCAGCAATAGAGAATCATTTGATTCCTCATTCTCCCCTGAGCTCTTTGGCTGTTTGCCCTGCTTTGGGTCTTCGTTCACACATAGCTTCACACCCAGGCATGTCTTCTGGAATCCAGGACCCTATATACAAGGTACTGTGGAAAAGTTTGAGCTCTGGTAAGGCCAAAATGAACCTTTCATACCCCATAAACAGTATGAAAAGGCAAAATGATAGGATACTGAATGAGGAACTCCCCAGGTCGGTATGTGCCCAATATGCTACCGGAGATCAGTGGAGAAATAAATCCAGAAAGAATGAATACCCAGTTGTGGATGTGACTGGTGATAGAAGCAAGGTCCGGTGCTGTAAAGAGAAATATTGCATAGGAACCTGGAATATTAGGTCCATGAATCAAGGCAAATTGGAAGTGGTCAAACAGGAGATGGCAAGAGTGAACGTCGACATTCTAGGAATCAGTGAACTAAAATGGACTGGAATGGGTGAATTTAACTCAGATGACCATTATATCTACTACTGTGGGCAGGAATCCCTTAGAAGAAATGGAGTAGCCATCATGGTCAACAAAAGAGTCCGAAATTCAGTTTTTGGACGCAATCTCAAAAATGATAGAATGATTTCTGTTCGTTTCCAAGGCAAACCATTCCATATTAGAGTAATCCAAGCCTATGCGCCAATCAGTAACGCTGAAGAAGCCGAAGTTGAACGCTTCTATGAAGACCTACAAGACCTGCTAGAACTAACACCCAAAAAAGATGTCCTTTTCATTATAGGGGACTGGAATGCAAAAGTAGGAAGTCAAGAAACACCTAGAGTAACAGGCAAATTTGGCCTTGGAGCACGGAATGAAGCAGGGCAAAGGCTAATAGAGTTTTGCCAAGAGAACGCACTGGTCATAGCAAACACCCTCTTCCAACAACACAAGAGAAGACTCTACACATGGACATCACCAGATGGTCAACACCGAAATCAGATTG
The DNA here is from genome assembly GCF_049115385.1 of Moschus berezovskii. Classification (NCBI taxonomy): domain Eukaryota; kingdom Metazoa; phylum Chordata; class Mammalia; order Artiodactyla; family Moschidae; genus Moschus; species Moschus berezovskii. The sequence continues at coordinate 124,856,671 of NC_142488.1, read as the reverse complement.
ATTATATTCTTTGCAGCCAAAGATGGAAAAGCTGTATACAGTTAGCAAAAACAAGACCAGGAGCTGACTGTGGCTCCGATCATGAACTCCTTATTGCCAAATTTAGACTGAAATTGAAGAAAGTAGGGAAAATCACTAGGCCATTCAGATATGACCTAAATCAAATCCCTTATGATTACACAGTGGAAGTGAGAAATAGATTTAAGGGACTAGATCTGATAGATAGAGTGCCTGATGAACTCTGGAGGGAGGTTCGTGACATTGTACAGGAGACCGGGATCAAGACCATCCCCATGGAAAACAAATGCAGAAAAGCAAAATGACTGTCTGGGGAGGCCTCACAAATAGCTGTGAAAAGAAGAGAAGCAAAAAGCAAAGGAAAAAAGGAAAGATATAAGCATCTGAATGCAGAGTTCCAAAGAATAGCAAGGAGAGATAAGAAAGCCTTCCTCAACGATCAATGCAAAGAAATAGAGGAAAGCAATAGAATAGGAAAGACTAGAGATCTCTTCAAGAAGATTAGAGATTCCAAGGGAACATTTCATGCAAAGATGGGCTCGATAAAGGAAAGAAATGGTATGGACCTAACAGAAGCAGAAGATATTAAGAAGAGGTGGCAAGAATACACAGAAGAACTACACAGAAAAGATCTTCAGGACCCAGATAATCACGATGGTGTGATCACTCACCTAGAGCCAGACATCCAGGAATGTGAAGTCAAGTGGGCCTTAGAGAGCATCATGACGAACAAAGCTAGTGGGGATGATGGAATTCCAGTTGAGCTATTTCAAATCTTGAAAGATGATGCTGTGAAAGTGCTGCACTCAATATGCCAGCAGATTTGGAAAACTCAGCAGTGGCCACAGGACTGGAAAAGGTCAGTGTTCATTCCAATCCCAAAGGAAGGCAATGCCAAAGAATGCTCAAACTACCGCACAATTGCACTCATCTCACATGCTAGTAAAGTCATGCTCAAAGTTCTCCAAGGCAGGCTTCAGCAATATGTGAACCGTGAACTTCCAGATGTTCAAGCTGGTTTTAGAAAAGGCAGAGGAACCAGAGATCAAATTGCCAACAACTGCTGGATCATGGAAAAAGCAAGAGAGTTCCAGAAAAACATCTATTTCTGCTTCATTGACTATGCCAAAGCCTTTGACTGTGTGGATCACAACAAACTGTGGAACATTCTGAAAGGGACGGGAATACCAGACCACCTAACCTGCCTCTTGAGAAACCTGTTTGCAGGTCAGGAAGCAACATTTATAACTGGACATGGAGCAACAGACTGGTTCCAAATAGGAAAAGGAGTACATCAAGGCTGTATATTGTCACCCTGCTTATTTAACTTATATGCAGAGTACATCATGAGGAATGCTGGGCTGGAGGAAGCACAAGCTGGAATCAAGATTGCCGGGAGAAATATCAATAACCTCAGATATGCAGATGATACCACCCTTATGGCAGAAAGTGACGAGGAACTAAAAAGCCTCTTGATGAAAGTGAAAGAGGACAGTGAAAAAGTTGGCTTAAAGCTCAACATTCAGAAAACTAAGATCATGGCATCTGGTCCCATCACTTCATGGGAAATAGATGGGGAAACAGTGGAAACAGTGTCAGACTTTATTTTTTTGGGCTCCAAAATCACTGTGGATGCTGATTGCAGCCAGGAAATTAAAAGACGCTTAGTCCTTGGAAGGAAAGTTATGACCAGCCTAGATAGCATATTAAAAAGCAGAGACATTACTTTGCCAACCAAAGTCCGTCTAGTCAAAGCTATGGTTTTTCCAGTGGTCATGTATGGATGTGAGAGTTGGACTGTGAAGAAAGCTGATCGCTGAAGAATTGATGCTTTTGAACTGTGGTGCTGGAGAAGACTCTTGAGAGTCCCTTGGACTGCAGGGAGATCCGACCAGTCCATTGTAAAGGAGATCAGTCCTGGGTGTTCATTGGAAGGACTGATGCTAAAGCTGAAACTGCAATACTTTGGCCACCTCATGCGAAGAGTTGACTCACTGGAAAAGATTCTGATGCTGGGAGGGATTGGGGGCAGGAGGAGAAGGGGACAACAGAGAATGAGATGGCTGGATGGCATCACCGACTCGATGGCCATGAGTTTGAGTGAACTCCAGGAGTTGGTGATGGACAGGGAGGCCTGATGTGCTGCGATTCATGGGGTCTCAAAGAGTCGGACATGACTGAGCGACTGAACTAAATTGAAGGCCAACATAAGCTCAAGCAAAAAAGATACTTTTATGAAACTGAACACTGGATACTGGGGAGGGATGGAAGGAGCCTCGGACTTGGAGTCTGGACACCTGGATTTTAGTCTTGGCTTTGCTATTAACCAGCGATACAACAAGTCACTTTACCATCAGAAGTCACTTCAACTCCGGATGCTCATCTGGAAAGTGCTGATAATTGCACTTGCCCTTCCTGCCTCCCTGGGTTGTTAGACAAAATGGTACTTTTAAAAGCTTTATAGACTGTAAATCACTAGATGCGTGATGGGATTATCGCTATTATTATACTTTGAAGAGGCAGCTGCCAGAGGCAGTTAGTGAGTTCCTTAAGCACAGTGTTTAAGGATAGGCTGCCTGACTCAGGTGCCAGGAAATCACAGAAGGGACTGATTGCAGCGGCATTCATGGGGTTGACACTAGATATATCAAAGATCCTTTCAAGCACTAATTCTGTGAGTTGGGAATATACAGACTTTTCATAATTTTCTTTTCAGTGACCATGTATTTGAGTTGAACTGTCATTCTCCAAGCTTCTTTATTTTTTTAAGTTTTTTTACTAGCTTTTTTCTGATTATAAAATCAATAATACTCTTTACAGAAAACTTGGATAATGAAGAAAAGTATGAAAAAGGAAAAAAACACCAATAATCCCGTCTTAGAGATGATCGCTATTTACATGGCATATTTACATCCAGTAATTTTTCTATGCATTTTACTGTTTCTCAAAATCGGGACATTTTACAGAATGGGATATGATTATACGAGTTTTGTATTTTGAAAGGATTTATTTAAAATATACTTTTATACCATAAACAATTTCCTTTACCTTAAATCCTTGACTATTCCTTAAGAACATGGTTTTTGACAAATAGCTAAGTTATATTCTAGTCTATGATGATACCTTACATTTAACTAAGACATTTTAGACATTCAGAGTCCTGCAGTTTTCTTTCTAGGTAATGCTTCAGTAAAGATCCTTATACATAAACATTTGTATCTGATTATTTCTTTCAGTGAAATTTCTAGTAGCAAAGCTGTAGAGTCAAAGTATATACACATTTTTAATTCTCTTGATCACACTGCCAACGTGTTCTCCAGAAAGGCTGTGAGTAATTTATGACTCTTTGCCAGCACTGTATCAAAACAACCATTCCACTGCATCGTCTCCAATCCTGGGAATTTTGATTTTAACACTTCTCAGCTATTTTATATGTACAAATAATTTCCATTCTTAGTTTTAATTTACAGTTCACTGGTTACTAGAGAAGTTGACTTTTTGTCTTTTGTTTATTAGCTATTTGTAGATAATCCGTTGTGAGTTGTCTTTTGTATTAGCTCCCTGTAGAACCTACAATTCACACTGCTCTGCAGATGTAATCAGTTCTGAGTCATCAATAGGAAAGGAGAACAGGGGTGTTTTGAATGAGCCCAACCCCATCAAAAACTCCTAGAGGTACTCTCCCAACAAACCACTCACAGTAGAGGAGGTGGCGTGGGGGCTGGTGGTAGGGGGTAGAGAGGGAGGCGGTATACTGAAATCCGTCAGTGATTTGTGTCTCCCTGCGTTTACTTCTCCCGCTCTGCTTCTTGTATAAGAGCTAATGAGCAGCGAGACTGACAAAAGTCTAAGAAAAAAAAAAAAAGAAGAAGAAAGGGCATGGCTAATCCCTTAACTGCTGCTGCTGCTGTCACTTCAGTCGTGTCCGACTCTGTGTGACCCCATAGACGGAAGCCCACCAGGCTCCCCCGTCCCTGGGATTCTCCAGGCAAGAACACTGGAGTGGGTTGCCATTTCCTTCTCCAATGTGTGAAAGTGAAAAGTGAAAGTGAAGTCGCTCAGTCGTGTCTGACCCTTAGCGACCCCACAGACTGCAGCCTACCAGGCTCCTCCATCCATGGGATTTTCTAGGCAAGAGTACTGGAGTGGCTTGCCATTGCCTTCTCCGAATCCCTTAACTAGGATTGAGGAATGGATGGAGTTTGCCTTTAGAAGGGGGAAAAAAAATACAAGACTTTTTTTTTTAAGCTGTTGCAGTTCCCAGTATGCCCACTTGATGGCAATCCTCCACTGGTTAGGCAAAAAAATAAGGGTTCCCAAGGTTAGGGAAACTGAGGAAGCAGCTGCTGAAACTGAGAATCAGGCACATCAAGGCAGCTGACAGTTAAATACAGGCAGCCTTTAAACACTGCTGGGAACACGGCTCTCTGGTGTGCAAGGGGATGGAAAGCAAGGGTTTTGCTTTGACAGACAATATGACTTCGTGGACACTGGCTGGAGGGGCAGAGAAGAGGGAATGTGCTTCCTCCTACTTTGTTCGTTCCTTCTTTTCCGCTGCTGTATTTCCTGTGTCATTTGATTTACGTCTTTGTGCTGAAAAGGCAAAATTACCTACTTTGTCAGTAAGGACCACAGGTTTCTCAGAGGCTCTAGCGAGGTTGTAGGGACTCAGAATTGCCCCAGCCTGGTTGGCAGTGCTGATGAGACTGTTCGGGAAAGCTGAGGGCAAAGTTCCTGAAAGCAGAGAATGAAAAGCAAACTCATAAGGTCCTTCAAGGCTTGTTCTAACCCCAGAGACAGATCATCCTCGCAATCATGTCAGCTTGAAAGCTTACAGACATGAGATCTTGAACAAGTGACCACATCTCTCTGAGCCTATGTGTCTTCTGTTAGAAAATGCAGGATAACCGTATCTACTTCATAGCATCCAAGGCAAACTGCTACTGTGATCATGATAATGATGATGATGTAACTGTTCCACCCAGGGATGCAAAAAAGCAGGAGATAACAACAGTTACTAAGACCCTCAGATTTGGATCAGACAGTCCTAGGTCCAATGTGGGCCTAAAACTTACCAGCTATGTTTTACCTTCCATAAGTCCCATCTTGGTAAATGAGGATAATACTATAAGACCTATTCCATAGGATGTTATAAATATTAACAGAGGAAGTGTACACAAGGTACACAGCAAAGGGCCTGGCATACAGTACACAGTCTTTGGTAGGTGCTATCCGTGGTGGTAGTGTTTATTATAGGAAAGTTTTCACCAGTCTTCAGAGAGCACAGCCAAGAGAAAGGACTTGTGCATCCGGTACGAAAATGGAATGGTCTTGTGTGGTCAACCAGCACGTGGAACCAGGCAGATGTCAGGAAAAGCAAGCACAGGACACAGTCCACACATGCAATCCCCCGTTTCAAATCATGTGCATTTGCTTACAAGGTAGTTTGGGTTTTTTTTTTTAAGATGTAATGTTGAGACAGAAGTTCATGCATGGATTCAGCTGTTTCTCTCGAAGTCACAAAAATAGTCAAAGGTCAAATCTGAAGCCAAACCTCCCTGGAAACAGACCGAGAGACAGGCAATGGCTTGTCCACAGTTGCATAGAAGGAAATAGGGTCCAGATTCCAAGGCTATCAAGAAGGCTTCCTCTCACTATGTCCTGCCCACTAGGCAGGCTCCCACATGGCTGGTCCTTCATAGAGCCCATGGCGTGAAGTCCAAACAAGGATTCCTCCAAATCTGGGTAAGCCACTGTGGAGTATCATCAGCTAGCCTAAAGTAATCCGCGAAAGTTTCTCCCAACAACAGGTGCAAATACGGGTTTTGTTTGCAATTCCGTTCATCTAAAGCTTGACCCTCACTTTTTTTACACATCAACTTAAGGAAACGATTACATGGTTATTCAAAAGTCATGCATGAACATCTGGTTTTCCATGGCACTAAATAATTTTCCTGATTTTATGGAGCCCAGGTCAATATTTAAAGTTATACACATTCCTCATGTTCCTCACCACTTAGAAGACTTAAGGGTACAAGGTGAGCCCTTAAAGGCCTGTCTAGGCACAAGAGAAATATTTCAGATAGATGCCTGTTTGAGTGTGCAGATGCGGCAGTCAGGGTTCTCAGCAAAGCCAAGCACAAAGTAGGTGTGTCAATTCAAGATTTACAGAAGCATAAAGAGAACGGGGAAGATGGTGATGTGAGTAGCACCACAGTTGGCCTCTGCCAGACCCAAACCTGCCCAAATAAATATCAGCACACAACGCCTCCAAAAATACCCAACAAAATAATCAAGAAAGTAGATGACCAAGAGCTGGTGACTGTCTGGACTCATGGGCCAAACCCCACGTACTACTGGACAAAGATTGAGGTAAAGCTGCAGGTCGAGGTTTAGAACATCAGTAAGGCAGAAGTTGGGGAGACCTGGTTTCATACAATCCCTAAAACAGGATCTCAGGATGGTCACTGATAGGCAAAGAGAGGGAGGCATGGAGCAGCATGCTCCATAGCAGCAAAAAGCGGGGGTCCATCTTGTATCCCTCACTCCTTGTGGGAGAAAATGATGAGCTGAATCATGACTGAATGAAAGGGATGGGAACGGCCAAGTGTAAAGAGAAGGTGTCATGCTGAGGAGGGGCTGAGAAACTAGGGCAATTTCCTAGCAACCATCAGGATGATGATGGTGACTTATATTCATAATAGCCATCATTTATGGACCACTCATACCCCAGGCACAGTGCTACATGCTTACATCAAGTCACTCTTCAGCGGTAACAGAGGATGAGGAAAGTGGTGCACACCCACAGATTTTAACCTGCTTGCTCAAGTAACCTACTTGCTCAAGCCACTGGGTCAGGAAAGGGTATAGCCAGAATTCAAACCCAGGCCATCTGACACCAAAGCCTGTGTCCTATCCACTCTACTCATTACAGCATTATTTATCCTAAGAATCATCAGAGCTATTATATTCAATGTTTATTATGTATACGCAGCAAGAATTCTTCTAAGGATTTTCATGCCTAGTTACATAGTACCCTCCCAACAACCCCATGAAGTATGTAATATGGATAAACAAGGCAAGTGAGGCACAGATAGGTCAAGTCACTCGTTCAATGTCACACAGCTAAGAGGGAAAAGATCCATCAGTCCTCATAGTGCCTCAGGGCACTTGATGTCTTTACTCCTTTCTGGTTTTAATGGCTTGAGCCAAGTGGGCTCCAGTGTGTGCTAAGCAGATGTTCTCAGCATTGGCAGGTTGTCTGGCCTCTCAGGCTACAGTGCTGTGGTACAGCCTTCCTGAGTGACTCGACCAACCCAGTCAATCAAATAATCTATGAGTCCGCCACTCAGTTGGCTGGATTGGTTTTTCACTCCATTGACCTGTTTGCACAGAATACACTGACAAGCTGCTTCAGGGCTATGTCAAAACAGCCCCCCACCAAAAGCTCTCTCTCTGTGAACCCCAAACCTCAAAAACCCCAAAGTCAGAGATCTGCTTCTACATGTGCCCACCACAATTTCAGATGAAAGACAGGACGGAATGGAACACAGGCAACAAATACAAATTTACACTTGAAAATGACTTAGAATTTACCTCAAGTGTACTTTGGAAGCAATACTTTAAAGTCCATGTGAAATTCTGTCATCTGTAAGGCAGATTCAGGTGCTATGATGAACCAGTGATGTCAAAGGCAAAATCATCAGTGCCTCATGGCCTTATAAGCCAAGGCAAGAAGAGAACTGTGTCACTCAGATACTCTGAACCCTCACCCACGTGTTTATGTCCACTCAGACACAGCTCGGGTGAGAGCAGAATTAGTGCTCTCCAGTCTCTCAGACCTTCACAGACTTGGATGGGGAAATCCTGAGAGGATTTAAAGGGCTGCCTCTTTTTAGAACTCCCTAGAAAGTAACTGGAGTCAGACACGACTGAAGCCACTATGCACACACACATGCAGAAAGTAAATAAGAAGGAGTGAACACATGACCACCTTCTACTTAGGCCAGTGGTTTTCAAATCTGGTTGCACATCAGAATCATTTGGAGAGTTTGTCAAATACTGATGCCCAAGCCTGACTCATGACCTTCTCATGCAACTGGTCTTGGGTGGGTGGGGAGCCTGAGGATATTTTTTCCTATTAATCTGGTATCGGTTTTTCTTCCCTAGAGTCTTAACATTAATTTTGAATTTTTGATAAAAGGTTTTGAATGTACAATAAATGTTGAGAACGACAGACACAGACCACGAAGAGTCTGTCTCTTGTGGTTCATCATCGGCTGCCTATCCTGCTCCAGCTTTGGCCATGGTGCAAAAAGAAGAGGCTTGACCCTTTTTCCTGGAACAAATGCATCTAAGCGAAAAACACTGCCTCCATGACCCAGGATTCTGCAGGTGTGTGGCTTTTAGGAACAGGAATACCACTGAATGCAAATCTGTAGAACTCACTAGAAGGTCAGAGAACCAACACCAAACCATTTAGTTAAGAGGCAAAAAATATTTTGACCTGAAGCTCTAGCCTCCTCATGCTCCACCCACCCCTGCTTTGGAAGATGCCTCTCCCCTGTGATGTTTCATGAAGGATGATAAAATTCAACCATGCCTTCTTCATAACCAAAATCTATTCAACAACCTCCATCCTGAAAAAATAAAATAACAGGCAACTGAAATGAAACACACCGGAGGATCGTACTGGTGTGTGCCTGGCAGACACACCACAGAGAAGGGCTATGCAGGCCTGGGGCTTGCAGAGTCCCAGGAATTATCACGCCCAACAAGGAACAAAGAACTCATTTGGATTTCTCATTCTCTCCCCCGTGGAGTGGTTTTTTTTTTAATTTGCTGAGGAAACAAGAGTCAACCTTTGTTACATTTGAGTCCTCAGTTGTTCAAGAAACATTTATTGTCCACTTTGGGCCAGACCCTGTGCCCAGGAAATGGAGAGGACATGGTCCCTGTCCCCAAGGAGCTCGAAGTCCAGCCAGGGAGGTGGATCAAAGACAAAATGTAATCAAACACATATATTTGGTGTGAAAAGAGTGAAGGTGGGAAGGGGTTGTGCAGCTCAGTTTGGGAAATCAGGGAATGCTTCCTGGAGGAGGTGATGTGTAAACTAGACAGACCCTTTCCTTCCTCTGTGGCCACTGGAGGGTAAAACCTCTGCCAAAAGGGGGCTTCGGTCAATGATAAGATATTGCCCACATAAATCTCCTCTGAAGCTGAGAAAGTTCATTTATTCTCAAGGCATATGAAGTAGGTAGGGATCTTGCTGGTAGGGAAATGTGACTAGAAAGAAACAGGACTTCCCTGATGGCTCACATTGCAGGAGACCCAGGTTCCATTCCTGGGTCAGGAAGTTCTCCTGGCAAAGGGAATGGCAACCCACTCCAGTATTCTTGCCTGCAGAATCCCATGGACAGAGGATCCTGGCGGGTTTGCAAAGAGTCAGATATGACTGAGCGACTAACACTTTCACGAAAGTTCACTTATCTGGGGGAGGGGAGTAGCAAGTAGGCCTGTTCCTCTTTCTTCTCCTTCCCTTTCTCTATTGGCAGCAATTCAAACCCTCCCCTGGCCCCTCCCTGAGAATAATCTGCTGCTCTTGCCTGCTTCTGGGAGAGGCATTGCAGTCTGTGGTTGATGCAAAGAGGACTAGAGAAAGAAGCCTGAGTTCTACCCCAGCTGTGCCTCTGTGAGCCACGTGACTACAAGCTAGTCCCTTCCTGCCTCTGGGCTTTAATTTTTCTCTTGGTACAAGAGGGGTTGGGCTCAGTGCTCTCCAAGCCCTTTCCAGTTCTCATACTTTCTGATTCTCTGCTTGTCCAAGGTTAGACAGACTTGGGGCAAAAAGAACAACCCAGTCAGCGCAGTGGCTTCTGTCATCTCTTTGGAAGGCAACAGTAGGCTTGTAAGATTCAGAAAATAAAACCACAGGAAAGGCTAGCCATTAGTGACAAAAGCCCTACCTTATGTTTCTCCTGTTGAAAACAAAAAGGTTGACTTTTTTTTTTTTTTCAAAATAAAGGTGCTGCTTCTCTGCCACAGTGTATGGGCAGTCAGCATACCCAGGTATCGGACAGAACCGGGAGCCTCATATCAATAATAGCATTAAAAGGGAACTACCCGGCACAATAGCTAAGCTGCAACTCCCACCTGCCAATCAGAGAAAAGTGATGCCAAATCCTATAGCCATTACTGTCTGCCTCTTTTCTTCTGAAGGATCCTTTGATTCTTTCCTTTCTTTTCATCTTCTTTGGCTTTTCATGCCAACCCTGAACACTTCGGTGATACTCAGGAGTTTGTTAGGGGTTGGCCTCCTGTTAAGCCTCACTCAGGAAAGGACTGCTGGTAATGGGACCAAAATAAATCTCAGACTGAACTTCTCTCTCACAAAGCTGCCCTCCTTGGCACCATTTAAGGGGAGGAAGATGGCTACACATCAATCTTAGGCAATCTAGATGGAGCCATTCACAGTTATACACACTTGAGCATCTACAAACGCTGACCAGAATGGGGATGAGTCCTAAGAGATCACAGTCCTAAGGGAAGAAGTCTTCTACAGCCAGGAGCTCTCGACTGAGTCCATTCCCTGGAAAACCACCGACCGTGGGAAGCCTCTCGTCCTAAACTAAGTTGCCCCCAGTACACCAAATGTGTACATGCCTTTAATCACACACTTCTCCCTGCTTGGAATAGCTTCCCCAACTGAGCCAGCTCAAATATCACCTCCTCCGAGCAGCCTCTGCTGACTCTGTCCCCTCCCGGGAAGAAGTAATCCTTCCTTCCTGTGGATTCTCTTGGCGCATCATGTTCTTGCCTCTATCGGAGTACTTATTCTATGACGTGAGAGCCAGCTGGTGACCTGCCTGTCGCTCCTGAGAGACGGTGAGCTTCACTTAACCCTGAGCTCAGCCCAGGAAAAGTTTCAGAACTTGAACCAAATTGGGGTGGGGGTTGGTAAACGTAGCCTTCAGCGGTGACGTCATAAAGTGGTCCTTTACAGCAACAAAATGTGATGGGTCTCCAAATGAAACGTGGCACTACAGACACGCTTGATTTTAGGGTTTGGTAAGGTACATCTTCTAGCCACATGAGACTGGTAGAGAAATAACTGTTTCTGTAACTTAACTCACCAGATGTTTTGCAATCAAGCTCAAGCACTATTTAGTTCAGGGGGGCCCACAAGACATGTGTGTGTGAGGCAGACAGCTGATGAACGGCTCTGAACTGTGGGCTACATGCCTGTGGGGAATTGCATGGTGGGGGGAGGGTCGGGGGATGGGGAAAAGAGCAAGGCAGCCTGGTACATTTATTTTGAATTGGGCGATTCACTTGTATAAAAGCAAATTGGAACCCTTGGCAGAGCCGTCCAGCAGTATCAAAGATCTATAGTCACTGCAGCCTAGTGGGAGGAGTGCCACTAGTTACAGTTGCTTGGCTGTAAATAAAATATCCCCTGGAACGAAGCATTTTAATTTGAAGTGATTCTATCAGCAGCAGCTGACAAACCTTTCAAGTAAACTGGCAGTGTGAAGAGGAACCTCTATAAAAACAGGAAAAGGGCTTTGAAAAGAGCTAATGAAGTTTCAACACGCAGCCCTGAACACGAGCTGGGCCCATTCGGATACCGGTCAGTGTGTTTCAGAAACAGAGCCAATTAACCAGGGTGGGGGACTTCGGAGGGCACACTTCCCAGCTCCCTTCTTGAACTTTCCTGTGAAACACCAGGCGCCAACAGCCTCCTCCCAGCCAGCCTTCCACCACAATCTGCGGGGCCCGGGCCTTAGCTCCAGACTGCACAAGGTCCAATCTGTGCGTGTGCACTCGTCACATCCTCTTTTGAACCCACACGTGATCAATAGATGTGGATGGACTTGAATTTCTGGAGGAGGTGTTCTGTTTTGTTTTTCAGAAAGGAAAGGTGCCAATCACCATAAAAGAGCCAAGGAAAGCCTGCAAGCCACCTTGCCCGATCAGTATCAAACCAACAGGAATCGGGGTAAAGAGTGAGCAAGTAAACCAAAAGCCACAACTACCTATTTTTAAAACTACAACAATATGTGGGCTGAACAGTAGTGCTGCTAGCTTTGTTTTTATCTACAGACATCTGTTTGGAGTTTCTTTGACTCCAGTACTTGATTTCTATGGTGTGATGGGACAAGGGTCTGAGAATTGGGGTAGAACAACTTGGATGTAGAGGTGTAGTTGCACAAACAGGCATAACATTGTCTGCAGAAGGGAAAGCTCCTCTCAAAATGCTGGGATTTAACAAGTATCCAGGAAAATTCCCCAGCTTCTCACCCCCTTCCCATCCCAACCTGCAGCTGGAATCTAAAATTACACCATTCACCAATCAAGGCTTTGGTTTAAGTGTTCACCCATGGGCTTGAGCTCTGAATACCTATCTCGTGAATTTTGATTCAATGAAAGCTGAGCGTATATATTAATAATAAGCCACAAACACCAAATCGCAGGTCCTTGGGTCCTTGTAGAGCAAGCCAGATGGAGATTTTACAGGCCAAGGATTTGTTTTGGAAATGCTCTACATGGTTTCTTAATCCACAGTCTAGTCACCCACAGCTCAGCCCAACCTGTGGGTACGCAAAGACAGATCTGGGGAGAGGACAGCTGCCATTCTGGATCCACTCCTCCCCCAAAGAACTCTGAGGAGCAGTGTGCCCCACAAGGTGGGGAGTGTTTCCTGTGGCAACAGCTGCTTCTATTCCCCCGCTGCCTCCCACTTCCCCATCCCCCTGCACTCTGCATCCTCTGCTTTTCAATCAGGTCATCTACTCTTCAGCTGCACAATCAAAAATAAGTAAGGAATAGGCCTCCAGACTTGTGATTGTTAGTAAAACTAAACTCCATCAGCACATTCTCAGGACCGCACCTGGGAAGGCAGATGCCTGATGCTGCCCACTCTCAGGGCTGCTCCTGGCTCCCAGGGACCTGAGTGCAAACTTCAGACAGGGGTCATCACACATTTCAAATGCAAGGAATTCAAAATGCAGCACTGACAAAAAATGGGAGGAAGGAGGGGTAAGCCCCCTCTCCAGCTGCTCTCTGCTAGAAACCCCTCCTCCTTCTTGCCGGCCTAGAAAGGAAGAACTGAAAAGCTGGGTCCCGTGGGAGCCCACCTAGGGATACCATTATTTTCCATGCTGTCTCCTCCGGGATTCTCCGAAGGGAGAATCTTTGGTTACTAAACCATTTCTCACTGATTAATCAATCAGCAAGAAGGAAACACCCCTGCAGAACTGGCAGGCCTCCTGCAGCACGTCTCCAGAGGAATTCCAGGGTCTGCACTCTAGTGGAAGTGACCCCACACCCGTCCCAATCTCATAGCAACTCTCCAGCAATTCCCACAGGAAGAAACGCAGGTTCTGTGGGGTTAGGTAACTTGCCCAGATCACACAGAGAAGAAATTCTCGCACTCAGATTCATACCCAAGTCTGTTTGAAGCCCGAGCCAATGCTCGTATACATGAAACCGGATGGAGTCTCTGGCATTCATTTTCTAGCACTTCCTCCTGCAAACCCCCAAGTGGCAGGGCTGTTAAAGAACAGACACCAGATTCAGTCACTTATTCCAATGGGAATCACACCGCCTGACTTTGAAGGATCTTCTTACAGAGATGCCCGTCAGAGATGAGATGGTACACTCTGAGGCTAGTGTCAGTGCCACCTCCTCCCAGATCCCAATTCCCCTCAAAACAAATCTTTCCACCAGAGTCAAGTCAGAAACCAGAAGAGCTTGAGTTGGCTCAACACTGTACTTTCATTGATGCGGTTTCACCTGAGGGAATAAAGTGAAAGCAATTTATCTACCTCAAACCAGGGTGGAGGTCAGAATGGGGGGAGAAGGCAGGGTAGAGGAGAGGTCTGTGCCTGTGACATTATGCCTTAAATAGATATTTGTCTTCTCTTGTCAGTACTGATGTGAAAAGAGGGAAAAGAGGAACGAGAGGAAGTAACAGGAAGAATGAAATCTACTCTGGTCTTGTCACCTTCAGGAACAAAGGGCCAGGTTTCCAGAGTTCTGGCTGAGGGGTGGACGCACGCAGCAAACATGGCCTCTCTCTGTTCTAGGAGAACAGTGTTTCTCTGCAGAAATAAAGCAGCTGCAGGGAAAGCTCTGGCTGGCTGGGCACAGAAGGGCGACCTCTCTTGGATGACACCCTGTTTCTGTGGCTTTGGCTTCCAACCACTGCCTGGCCTCCTCACAGGGCTGGAAAGCTGCAACTTTCGAAAGTGCCCACTAAGCTTTTCTAAAGATATTCCTTGTCAGAAGTCAAGGAGTGGAATGCAGGTTACTCTCACGAGAAGCTTGGCAGCGGGGGTGGGGGGGGGCGGGGGAAGCAGAGAAGGGAAGAGTACTACGGTTTCATTTATATACAAATAAAGAGAGTGTAGGCCAAGAGAACAGTGTGTATGGTTCTGTCCCAGGAAACTAGTGCTAGGAAGGTATTTCGAATTCAGGCAGCAGGGCAGGACAAGGTGAGGCAAGTGCAGTACTTACCTTGGGTGTAAAATGTAAGGTGGTGTCAAAACACTCAGTACTCATGATACTTTTTAGAACACATGTTTGTATTTTAGAACAGTTTCATATTTCCAGGAAAATTGTGAAGACAGTATAGAGAGTTCCCCCACACTCAGTTTCCCCATTATTAATGCTTTGGATTATTAAAGTACCTTTGTCAGAATTAATGCTATTATGAACTAAAGTCTCTCCTTTATTCAGATTTCCTTAACTTTCACTTCTTTTCTGTTCCAGCATACCACATTACATTTAGTTGTCCATGCTCTTGGCAATGACAGTTTCTCGGCCTTTCCTAGTGTTTGATGACCTTAAAAAATTTGAAGAGTACTGATCAGGTATTTTATGGGATACCATCCTACTGGACTTTTCTTGATGTTTTTCTCATGCCCAGACCAGGGCTATGGATTAATGGGAGGAAGACCACAGAGGTAAAGTGTCACTGTCATCACACCATAGCAAGGGTATGTACCATATGTACTATCCACATGATTTATGACTATATGCACTGGCCTTCCTCACCTAGCTGAGGTAGGGTTTGCAAACTTCCTTCACTGGAAGGTTACTCTCCTTTCCCTTTCCACAGTGTGTTCTTCAGATGGAAGTAACATTTCATAGCTCACACTTAAGGAGAGTTGGACTGTGAAGAAAGCTGATCGCTGAAGAATTGATGCTTTTGAATTGTGGTGTTGGAGAAGACTCTTGAGAGTCCCTTATACTGCAAGGAGATCCAACCAGTCCATTCTAAAGGAGATCAGTCCTGGGTGTTCATCGGAAGGACTGATGCTAAAGCTGAAACTCCAATACTTTGGCCACCTCATGCATCGAGTTGACTCACTGGAAAAGACTCTGATACTGGGAAGGATTGGGGGCGGGAGGAGAAGGGGACGACGGAGAATGAGATGGCTGGATGGCATCACCGACTCGATGGACATGAGTTTGAGTGAACTCCGGGAGTTGGTGATGGACAGGGAGGCCTGGCGTGCTGTGATTCATGGGGTCGCAAAGAGTCGGACACAACTGAGCGACTGAACTGACTGACTGACTAAAGGAAACAAGAGTTAAGGGCAGTGTATTTTTTAGGTGAAACATTGACTGAAACAGCCCAGCCTGGCCAGGCACCATAGTAATGATTCATGTGAGTTATTTTACAACAGGAAGTCTAGGTAAGGAACACGGAACTAATAAGCCACCACCAACCTCAAGAATTCACGAAAGGTCAAAAGGAGACACCACTCCATAAGTTCTAACAACTTCCCAGAATCCTTCTCACTGAAATTCATCTTGGCTGAGGGATGTATGTGCCACCAGGAAGGACCTGAGTCAGAATGATTGGCCAGAGACAACACAGAAACTAATCTCATCACCATAAAACCCAACACAGCTAGCCACATGGCAGAGTAGTTCTCCTGGGTTCCCTTACCCTCCTGCTCTCCTCCCAGGCACCCCTTCCCAAGAAAATCTCTTGCTTTGTCAGCTTTTGTGTCTCCTCAGACAATTCATTTCTCAGCATTAGACGAGCCTCCTTTCGGGCCCTGGAAAGGGTCCCCCTTCCTGCAACATACTTAAACAAATTATTTGGAATGATGCTTTTGAACTGTGGTGCTGGAGAAGACTCTTGAGAGTCCCTTAGACTGCAAGGAGATCCAACCAGTCCATTCTAAAGGAGATCAATCCTGGGTGTTCATTGGAAGGACTGATGCTAAAGCTGAAACTCCAATACTTTGGCCACCTCATGCGATGAGTTGACTCACTGGAAAAGAGTCTGATGCTGGGAGGGATTGGGGGCAGGAGGAGACGGGGACAACAGAGAATGAGATGGCTGGATGGCATCACCGACTTGATGGACATGAGTTTGAGTGAACTCCGGCAGTTGGTGATGGACAGGGAGGCCTGGCGTGCTGTGATTCATGGGGTCACAAAGAGTCGGACACGACTGAGCGACTGAACTGAACTGAACTGAACTGCATGGGAGATTTGTTTCTTCAGACTCAGGAGATGAGGGTTCAATCCCTGTGTCAGGAAGATCCCCTAGAGAAGGGCATGGGAACCCACTCCAGTGTTCTTGCCTGCAGAATGCCAGGGACAAGGTAGCCCAGTGGGCTGCCGTCTATGGGGTCGCACGGAGTCAGACATGACTGAAGCTACTGAGCACGCACGGATGCACCCACCCACATATTTAATAATTTGTTTGTATCAATATGGACTCTGATATGTATAATATACTTTGTGTTATACATACTCCAACACTACTTTTTTTTTTTTTAAGTTGCTTTCTCTTGCTGCACCACATGGCCTGCCGGATCTTAATTTCCTGACCAGGGATTAAAGCCGTGACCTAAGCAGTGAAACCACGGAGTCCTAACCACTGGACGGCCAGAGAATTCCCTATACTATCTTATTTATTTTGTTTCTCAAACTTTTCCAGCTTTGGGGGCATCCCTGGTAGCTCAGCGGTTAACAATCCACCTGCCAGTGCAGGAGACACTGGTTCAATCCCTGATCCAGGAAGTGCCCACATGCCACAGAGCAACTAAGCCTGTGCACCACAATTACTGAGCCTGCGCTCTAGAGCCCGGGAGCCGCAACTAGTGAATCCATGTGCTGCAACTACTGAGCCTTCGCAAACCTAGAGGCTGTGCTCCACAAGAGCTGCTGCTGCTGCTAAGTTGCTTCAGTCGTGTCCGACTCTTCACGACCCCATGGACTGCAGCCTACCAGGCTCCTCCGTCCATGGGATTTTCCAGGCAAGAGTACTAGAGTGGGGTGCCATTGCCTTCTCCACCACAACAAGAGAAGCCACCACAATAAGAAGCCATCACACTGCAACTAGAGAGTAGCCCACACTCGCTGCAACTAGAGAGTAGCCCACACTCGCTGCAACTAGAGAAAAGCCCTTGAAGCAATGAAGATTCAGCACAGCCAAAAATTAACAAATTAATAAAATAATTTTTGAAAAAGTTTTCCAGCTTTGGTCATTGGTAGCTCTTTCAGCTGACTCCTGTGCCATACCCCCATCAATGTTTTGCTTTGGGGATTTGTTTATTTTTTAGCACTTCTTTACTTTCTGGCACTACAAGATACTCCAGGCTCATCTTGTATATTTCTTGCCCCATATTGTATATTTCTTCCTAGAATCGGTCATTTCTCCAAAAAGCGTCAGTTACTCTTACTAGAGAATGGTATTAGTAACCAAGAAATGAGTGCTAGTTGAATAAATCATCTTTTATTGCAATATTCTAAAAAATCAAATCTGCAAACTCTCACCTACAGTCTATCTGTTTTTTGTAAATAAAGTTTAATTGGAACAAGGGATATAAGTATTGGGGGCAGGCAAGAGAGGCAGGCATGTTTAAGGGCAGAGTTGTAGACTGTCTTTTGCACAAATTTCATGTTTGGTCCATCCTGAATTTCTCCGCATTCATTTTGACTCTTTAACACGTATCATCAAAATATTTTTTATTCTGATTACTGAGATTTTTGGCACCCCCTTTAAGTTTTGTACCCAAGCTGAGTATCTCGCTCACCTCACCTTGCTTTGGGCCCTAATAGGAAGTAGTCAGCAGTCGGGCTTAAGGTCAACGACTGAATTTGTGACTTCTTCCAGTGAAAGGGTACCGCTTAAGGCTCGCCTCTGGCTGGGCATCGGCATCTTCAGCAGAGTTGTGTATTAAAACAACAGATCACCCAACCTCAGCCCAGCCCTCTTAAACTATACATTTTGGGAGAGGGTTCAGGAATCTGCCATTTTATTTATTTTTCAACATTTACAGTATTTTATTTTTTAAATTCTATACTGCTTTACAGTTTTCAAAAGTTTCACACACATGATTTCATATAATCTCATAATAAATCTTTTTTCCCCTACCCTCATATTGCACCTCCCACTTCCTTCTCCCCACAAGTAACCACCTGTGTGTTCTCTATATCTGTAAGTATACTTCCTTTTTGTTTTATTCACTAGCTTGTTTTATTTTTTAGATTCCCCATAAAAGTTTTCTCATGCAGTATTTGTCTTTCTCTGCCTGACTTAATTCACTTAGCATAATGCCCTCCAGGTCCATTTATGTTGCTGCAAATGGCAAAATTTCATTCTTTTTTATGGCTGAGTAGTATTCCATTGTGTGTATAGACGTGTGTGTGTGTGTGTGTACCATATCTTTATCCATTCATCTATTGATGGATATTTAGGTTGCTTTCATATATTAGTTATTGTAAATAATTATGCAATCAACATGGAGGAACCTGCTATTTTAACATGAAGGAATCCATGACAACTATCCAGTGTGATCCCGGGTCTCATGTTTGGGAATCACTAAGTTAAGCCATTACTACAGGTCTGTGGATGGGAAGGGCTTCCCTTGTGGCACAGCTGGTAAAGAATCTGCCTGCAATGCGGGAGACCTGGGTTCGAACCCTGGGTTGGGAAGATCCCCTGGAGAAGGAAAAGGCTACCCACTCCAGTATTCTGGCCTGCAAAATACCATGGACTGTATAGTTCATGAGGTCACAGAGTCGGACACGACTGAGCAACTTTCACGTTCATGTGGATGGAAAGGTGGCATTAAAAAAGTATACTCGAAAGTTTACATGCTCTCCTTTGTGTTTAATGATGACATTTGTTTTATAATTTCAAATAATATTAATTGAGGGACAGCAGTGTATGTGTGGCTCCAACTGAGATCCAGGTCTTTAAAGTAGTTGCATAAGGTTGATCCCAAGCATGTATGTCTGGAGGACCCAAAAGTTCCACTTTGGGTCCAGAGGAGCAGGACAGCATCTGGGCCCTGAGTATTTTCTCTTTCACTCTCACTTACTGACCAAGTTGGGGGCAGTGGCTACTCACTTTGGACTTGCTATTAATCAGCCACAGGCTAACCTCTCTTGCTGATTCATTTTACCCTGGAGTGCATGCTCCCCATCTCTTTCCTCCCTTTGGCCTCTCTCTTGGGTTCTGCCCACTCTTCATCTTACTGGGTCTGTGGCTTCTGGCCCATCTCATCCTCCTCACTCTGCGGGCACTCTTGTCTTAAGATTGCTCACACTCCTGGCTGTTCTCCTGCCTAAGCTTCCTCTATCCATCTGTCTTCCTCCCCCACAGCTTTCACAACCTTTTTCTCACACATGATTATGATCTTGCTTGCTTTCTCACTCTCTTTCTTCCTCTCCCTCTTGCTTCCCCATTCCTTGTGTGTGTGTGTGTGTGTGTCTTTTGAAAGCCAGAGTCATTTCCCTAAACACATGGAGTACCCCAGAGCAGAAGAACTAGGCCAGCTCTATGGGGAAAACAGGAAAAAAATTTTTCAACCACAAAGAGGAAAATGCCATTGGGTCCAAGACTCTCAAGAGGGATCTCAGAAAATTCTTTAAATCCTTGGGGCTAAAGGTACTGTCAGGTTATAGATGTGCAATCTAGCATTGTCTATTAAAGATAAAGCAGGTGGCCTCATTAGAAGCAATCAAAATTACCAAAGGGGAAAACCACTTCACAGGGAGGGAAGCCCTAACAGCTGGGGCTATTTGAGACTAATTGTCTAACTTGCCCTTAGGAACAGGAAGCTGAGGCTGAGGGAGGAAGTTGTTTTAACTCACCTCAAATGTGTTACCAGCCAAAGAACTTCCCACAGTATAAAGCCAGCATCTCTGAGAAGCAGCCAGCAGAGAGGTGAGCTTTCTGGAGAGTTGCTAGAGGATTTCAGAAACAAGCTTCAAGGATGGAGTCACTTTGATTTCTGGCACCAAGACAGGCTGGGAGGATCACTTAATCACCTCTGGAAACTTATCTCTGGGCCACTCTTTGCCACAGAGCAGGGGCGCATGGTTTGTGGCACTTGGGCAGATGCTGGGTCGTGTATGGATGCGATCAGACAACAGAATCGGGGTGGAGGGGGCCCCAGGTTGAGGCTAGTCCACTGGAGACTCTCTCTGTGTGTATCTTTGTGTCTTTCTGTCTCTGTGTCCGTCTCTGTCTGCCTCTCCCTCATCCCTTCTCCCCTGCGTAAGTAAACGTTAGCTGAAGGCGCAGTTTTAGGAAGAGGTGATTTAGGCAATGTGCTGGTGTTTTTACAATACTTCCAAAAGTCTTTTTGAGACAAACACATGCCAGGGGCCAAAATAAAACATGGGCTGCTCAAAAATATTTTTCCTTTTGTTTGAAATATTTGCCTTTTAAAAGAGATTTAACAGTTTTGTTTGGGGCTCATTTATAGAAATCCATCTAACTGTAGCAACATTAAAAAAAAATCATTCAATTTCCAGAATGCAATCTGATATTTATTAAGCTCTTTCCTCAAGGAAGAGAAAGGACTAAGTCAGTGAAAGTCACTGATTCTTCCCCAAAATGAACAAACATGAGAAAACAAAATACCCTTGAGCATGAAAACTTCAGAAATTTCTATTTATTAAAATGCAGAGATAGGTCTTCAACAATACTTTTCAAATTTCATCTCATGGCTGAGGTTAAAACAAACTGTTAACAACTAGTCCTACAATTTCACTTGATGTATTTTCAATTAAAAATATGGCTACTTACTATTAATTAAATATGGCTACTTAACTAACTCTCTAACTATTAATAAAATAGGAACCAGCCATAAACAGAAATGAATGAGAAGTTCTCCTTTGGGGTTGTTCCTTTTCAGTGTAACACTCTGATATAACTTCTGTGACTAATCTGATTATTATTATAATAGTACTCTGACTCCCCCTCCACAAGACTCCTGAGAGCAGTGTTTCAATAAGTTCAGTCCAAAGGCCAATCACATCTGAATCACTTGGATTTACTTGCCCAAGAGTTGTTTCTCTGGCGTCACCATGATTCTGATTCTGCACGAGTGGGGCCCAGGAATCTGAATTTTGAATGGACAGCCTGGGTGATTCCAATGCAGGCTAAAGTGTGAGGATTACTTACACTCTTGAGTAGGGCAAGGCACACTTGCCTCTGTAGGGCAAGACCCATTAGAGGAAGCACATTTAAATTATGAAAGTGAAGTCACTCAGTCGTGTCCGACTCCTAGTGACCCCACGGACTGTAGCCTACCAGGCTCCTCTGTCCATGGGATTTTCCAGGCAAGAGTACTGGAGTGGGGTGCCATTTCCTTCTCCAGGAGATCTTCCCAACCCAGGGATCAAACCCGGGTCTCCTGCATTGCAGACAGACGCTTTACTATCTGAGCCATCAGGGAAGATAAATTATAGACCTCCCTTATGTGTCTATCTGATTTTAGAATTAATAGGAGAAACCCCCTTGACCACCCATAGAAGCAAGGTTGCCAACATGCATTAGTCTTCCTTATTCCCTTTCTGGTCTTACAAACTACGGCAAAGTTGCCCAAGATGGGAGATGGTTTCCTAGGAAGAGCTTGGTCTTATAAAAGATGGGTAGTTGCTTGTCCAGGGATGAATGGAATAAATGAATAAAGAAGATGTGGTATATATACACAATGGAATACTATTCAGCTGCAAAGAAGGAAACCCTACCATTTGTGACAATATGGATGGACATTGACAGTATTATGCTAGGTGAACTAAGTCAGACAGAGAAAGACAAATACTGTGTAATCTCACTGACATGTGCAATCTAAAATAAAACAAGCTCATAGAAATAGAGATCAGATTTGTGGTTGCCAGAGGCAGAGCGTGGGCTTCCTTGGTGGCTCAGATGGTAAAGAATCTGCCTGCAATTCGGGAGACCTGGATTTGATCCCTGGGTTGGGAAGATCCCCTGCAGAAGGGAACGGCTACCCACTCCAGGACTCTTGCTTGGAGAATCCACATGGACAGAGGAGCCTGGCAGGCTATAGTTCATGGGGTTGCAAAGAGACAGACACGACTGACTAAGTGCAGCACACAACATAGCACAGAGGCAGAGTGTAGAGGAGAGGTGGGGAACGGGTCAAGCTGGTCAAAAGGTAAAAAATTCCAGTTATAAATAAGTTCTAGGGGTGGTGGGGATGAATGAAATAGGTGAGGAGGATTAAGAGGTACAAACTACCAGTTATAAAATAAATAACTCACAGCGATGTCATGTACAGCAAAGGGATATTAGTCAATATCTTATAACAATTTTGTATGGTGTGTAATCTATAAAAATATCAAATCACTATGTTGTACAACTGAAAGGAATATAATATTGTAAGTCAACTACACTTGAATAAATTGTTACAAGATAATAAGTTCTGGGATGTAATATACAGCATGATAACTATAATTAACAATAGTATGTTGTATGCATATTTGAAACTTGCTGAGAGAGTAGGTCTTAAAAATTTCTTATCCCAAGAGAAAAAACTGTGACTATGTGAGGTGATGTTTGTTAACTAAACTTATTATGGTGATCATTTTGCTATATAAACATATAGCAAATCATTATGCTGTACACCTTAAATGTATACAATGTTAGATGTCAACTGTATCTCAATAAAACCTTTTAAAAAGATTTTTAAAAATTATAGCGCAACCAAAAAGGCCTAACTAGAAGTCCTGAACCCCACACAAGTAGTTAGGCTGCACCTGAGTGCTGATGACCTGGGCCCCTCCAACTTGGAGGGCGGGAAGAAATCAGCAGCTGCAGAAACAAGTGGAGACTTCAAAGGATTGCATTTCCCCTAAGGGTTATCTGGAACATGCCTCTCAAGACTAAAATTCCTCCCTTGGAATGTGGCATGATGGAAAGTCAATGCAAGGAGGCTGACCTGCTCACCTCCTTCATTGGGCTTTCCCATAATTTGTTGACAAGGAGGTTAAAAATCCAACCCTTCCCTCACTCAAAGTTTCAAGGGCATTTTATCTTTCAGCCACAAGACAAAGACAGTCATGTGAGGTAGGACAGACAAGCATAAAAGAGAGTGGCCAGAGTGAGAGTCTATCTCTTCTGATTGTCCATTCTGCTCACTGATAAGCCAGTCCTAGGCTATCAGTCTCTTTCTTCTATTTAGCAATGCATTTCAGGTTGACTTTTGGAAAACACTTAACTATCTAGAACACACCTTCCTGAACTCCTCAGATTTCTGGAACAGCTTAAAATCCAAAAGAAATCTATTTAAAAGCAAATAATTTGGCTGGTGGAGGTGGGGGAGGGGGAATGATTGCTTAGTGGGTACAGGGTTTCCTTTTGGGGTGATACAAATAGTTTGAACTAGACAATGTTGTGAGTGTACTAAATGCAGCTGAAGAAGCACACTAGAACACCTCAATTTTAAAGAGCAAATATCCATTCAGCCAGTCTTTGTCTTTTGGTTGGGGCATTTAACCAATCATTTGTGAAACGAATCGCCAGTCCAGGTTCGATGCATGATACAGGATGCTTGGGGCTAGTGTACTGGGATGAACCAGAGGGATGGAATGGGGAGGGAGGTGGGAGGGGGTTCAAGATGCGGAACACATGTACACCCGGGGCAGATTCATCTCAATATATGGCAAAACCAATACAATAATGTAAAGTAATTAGCCTCCAATTAAAATAAATAAATTAAAAACAAAGAGCAAATAAATTGGTGATGTAGAAATTTATTCTGAGTCCTGAGACTCAAACAAACAGAATCAGGATGATGCAAAATCCTGCACAACAAAAACAGCTAAGACCACAATATACTTGGTGATAATAGCCAGGATTTATTGATTACTATGAGCTGAGCCATAGTAATGGCAACCCACTCCAGTGTTCTTGCCTGGAGAATCCCAGGGACGGGGAGCCTGGTGGGCTTCCGTCTGTGGGGTCACACAGAGTCGGACACGACTGAAGTGACTCAGCAGCATGAGCTGAGCCTTATGCCAATAATCAATATATGCCTTTACTGAATCTTCACACAACAATCCTATGGGGCAGGGTCTATTGTATATTTTTTTTAACTTTTTGTGTTGGGGTATAGCTGATTAACAAACAACATTGTGACAGTTTCAGGTGAACTGTGAAGGGACTCAGCCATACATATACAGGTATCCATTCTCCCCAAAACTCCCCTCACATCCAGGCTGCCACATAACACTAGGCAGAGTTCCATGTGCTATACAGTAGGTTCATGTTGATTATCCATACTAAATATAGCAGTGTGTGCATGTTGATCCCAAACTCCCTATCTTTCCCCCCATCTCCCCCCTTCAAACCATAAGTTTGTCCTCTAAGTCGGTGTGTCTCTTTCTGTTTTGTAAGTAAGTTCATTTGTATCATTTCTTTTTAGACTCCACATATGAGATGTAATAAGATATTTTTCCTTCTCTGACTTTCTTCACTCAGTATGACAATCTATAGGTCCATTCATGTTGTTGCAAATGGCATTATCTCATTCTTTTTAATGGCTGAGTAATAATCCAACCAGTCCATCCTAAAGGAGATCGATCCTGGGTGTTCATTGGAAGGACTGATGCTAAAGCTGAAACTCCAATTCTTTGGCCACCTCATGCAAAGAGTTGACTCACTGGAAAAGACTGATGCTGGGAGGGATTGGGGGCGGGAGGAGACGGGGAAAAGACTCTGATGCTGGGAGGGATTGGGGGCGGGAGGAGAAGGGGACGACAGAGAATGAGATGGCTGGATGGCATCACCGACTCGATGGCCATGAGTTTGAGTGAACTCCGGGAGTTGGTGATGGACAGGGAGGCCTGGCGTGCTGTGATTCATGGGGTCGCAAAGAGTCGGCCACGACTGAGCGACTGAACTGAACTGAACTGAATATTCCATTGTATATATATACACCACATCTTCTTTATCCAATTCCTCTATTGGCAGATATTCAGCTCATGATGCTTAATAGCATCAAAACAAACAACCCACTCAAAAAATGGGCAGAAGACCTAAACAGATATTTCTCCAAAGAAGATATACAGATCGCCAACAGACACATGAAAACATGTTCAACATCACTAATTATTAGAGAAATGCAAATCAATACTACAGTAAGGTATCATCAAATCTTCACACAATCCTATGGGACACAGTCTATTGCATGTTTTTTTAACTTTTCATTTTGTATTGGAGTATAGCTGATTAACAATGTTGTGACAGTTTCAGGTGAACAGTGAATGGAGAATGGCCCCCCAGAATGGCCATCATCAAAAAATTTACAAACAGTAAATGCTGGAGAGACTGTGGGGAGAAGGGAACTCTCCTACACTGTTGGTGGGAATGTAAACTGGTAAAGTCACTATGGAGAGCAGTATGGAGGTGCCTACAAAAACACTACCATATGACCCTGCAATCCCACACCTGGGCATGTACCCAGAGAAACCATGATCTAAAAGGATTCATGCACCCCCAATGTTCATTGCAGCATTGTTTACAATAGGCAAGACATGGTTCTATTGTATTTAGGATTCACTGAGGACATTGAGGCTCAGGGGAGTTCAATGTCATGCTCAAGATCATATAGTTAATAAGTAAATACTTGGCTCCAACTCATAGCTATCTGGCTCCAGAGCACATGCTGTTCACTGCTGACATCTTCTGAGGGAATATGTGACCCATAAAAGCTCAGTTTCTTTACACAAAAACCTTGAAATGGCAGAGTGGGATGGCCAGGAGCACTGGTGACCAGAGGAGCAGTAATGTGGGGTGAGGTGGGGTAGGATGGGGTGAGGAAGGAAGGTGAGTGTGTACTCAGAGTGAAGACAGGTTTCAGAAAGGAAAAAGCATCCTGTGTGAGTGTGCACGTGCGCATGTGTGTACCTGTGTGGAAAGAGACTAGGCGTATGACAGAGAATGAGAGCTATTTGATTTAATAGAGGGGAACAGGCTTGATAAATGCCCACCTTCCCACTCTGCTCTCAACACACATAACTCACTCATTCTTGAAAGCTGGGCAGCCCTCACTTGTAAGTGTGCTTATCTGAGGGAAAAGGGAATTTGAGGCCCAGGCAGAAGACACTGGCTTTTTAACAAGATGTTCCACATGTAGCCAATAAAAATAAAAGAATAATACTCCGATTACTAACGACTTGTAATGACTCCATTTGGTGTGATGTGATTTGTATTCAATTCAGCTTAACGAAAAAGAGAGCATTGTTTCTTGGGATGAGATATGAGAAAAAATCACTTTTTATCTGAGAATCTTCCAACTTATGCAAAGAATAAAGAAAGAAATGACTTTTGCCTCTGCTTTGGAGCTGAGAAGCCTGCAGAGTCCTAATTTAATTGACCCTAGAAACTTTCAGAAAGATTCAGGAATAGAAGGAAAATTACCCTTTACCTGTCTGAGTGCAATTCACTAGATTAAAGCGCTCCACAGGGAAAGTACATCTGTTCTCCTTGGTGCGGCCCCGTCTGTAAACTCCCAAGTGAAAAGAACTTGTGGTTCTCAGGGACTGAAAAGGGCCCTGGGAAATGAGTGCCCAGAAGTCAATAGGCCTGCGGCTGTGGTGGGAGGGGAGAGGCTGCCAATGGGATCCTACTGAGAGACCAACCCCAGGAGCCTACCCCTGCATAGGGGGGAGCCAGGGCCAGAGCATCCTGGGAAGCCAATCCTGAGAGTGGGCATGAAGTTCTTTGACCCTGAAAGTGTAGATCCCAAGCCCTCCCGTTTCCCAGGCCAATCATCCTCTCCCCAGCATCTCCACTTCCCCATGGGCAGAGGCAGATAATAAAGTGCCTGTTCTATCTCATGCTGCTGCTTTACAAAGGGACTTTTTTTTTTTTGTAATTGGTCCATGTGAGGAGACTTATTGCATCTTCCGAACCAGTAGGTTCCAAATGGCAATACCAAAGCACAGTGCCCACAGTCACTGCCTTTGGAGACAGTGTATTCATAGCCACTTCCTACAGCATGACAGGGAAGACAGAAATGGCAGACGGATGAGTGCATTTGCTTTATGAAAGGCGTGTCTGAATCTGTAAAAACTCCACCAAAGACAACTCTACTTCAATTAAAAAAAAACTGAAGGACCTAGGAGTACACATGGTAATCTCACCTCACCTTAATTTTCCCATTTGTACAATGGGGGGGGTCGTTATACATACATCATGGGGATATTCATGAGGGCTCAATGGGATAATGAATGGATTGTGCTTAGTCCAGTGACTGGCACATGGTGAGCTCTCAAGGAATATGAACTACTATTGATATAAAATGATAATTATTATGCTTCAGTATTTTGAAGAAGCTTGTCTCTTCTGAAGAACAGACAGAACTCCATTTATTGGATGAGTACTAGACAACCGATCACATTCCACCTACTGTCTTTGCTAGAATTCAAAGCCAAACTGAATGCTCAAGTTCACAGATCATTCTAATGCCACTAGATTTTGAGCTCCTTGAGGACAGGGGCTGTGTTTGGCTCAGCTCTGCACTTTTAGTGGCAGTCCCAGGACCCAGTACATGGGGTTTAATAAATGTTGGAAATGATTTCCATCCCAAGTTCTTAATGGAAACAATTTTTACCTCCTTTTCTCTCTCTCTCTCTCTCTTTGTGGCTGTGCCATGGGGCATGCAGGATCTTAGTTCCCCAACCAAGGACTGAACCCATGCTCCCTGCAGTGGAAGCACAGAGTCTTAACCACTGGACAGCCAGGGAAGTCCCTCCCTGCCTGTCTTCTACAAAGTTTCATCTCTCTTTCTAAAGTTTCAATTATTTAATAGGTAGTTCTTATTGGGAGTCCCTTTGGGTCCTTTTTAGAAATAAGTGGGGAATGAAAGAAAAGAGTTAGTCGCTCAGTCGTGTCTGACTCTTTGCGACCCCATGGGCTGCTGCCCACCAGGCTCTACTGTCCATGGAATTTTTCAGTCAAGAATACTGGAGTGGGTAGTCATTCCCTTCTCTAGGTGATCTTCCCAACTCAGGAATCAAATCCATGTCTCCTGCATTGCAGGCGGATTCTTTTCCGTCTGAGCCACCAGGGAAGTGGGGAATAAATATTACTAAATCTGAACTGTTTCTCTACAATTACTCTACACATATCACCTAAAAGGGCGTCTGAATAGGAGTGACAATGTTGCTATGAATCCAGAGGGACAGAACTATGAGGTCAGGGAGAGGAGCTCAAGTGGCAGAGGCCAGGAGGAACCCAGAAATGGACCTGTGGGCATATTGATCTGTACTGGCATCATGTCAGCTCATAGCAGCTCTCGCCAGAAGACTGACTTAAAATAGCATGTCCCCTTGGGTCTCTACTGCTATCATAGTCCAGGAAATATTAATAAAACACACTCGTCTTCTTCCCAGTCTTAACATTTTTTGGAAAAGGTAGGTGACAAGGAGTTGCCAGCAGCAGAACATCATGGTTAAGAACATAGATTCTGAAGCCAGACACTGGTTTGAGTCTTAGCTCTGTCACTTATGCTCATGTAACCCTGAGCAAGTTTCTTAACCTCTCTGAGCTTCATTATCCTCTTCTGTGAAATAAAGATGACAATAATAATACTGTTCTCATTAGGTTGTTGTGAAGACTACATGAGAATTATATAGAGTCCCTGAACCACTGCAAGAGCTCAATAAATGTGAGCTGTTATGATTACTTGACCTGTAGACATTTCCTCTAGGGTTGGATAACCTAACAGCTCGGGACAGTAGAAAGAACCCTGAACTAGGAGCCAGGGATTCAAGTCTTGAAACAAGGGTTGTGGGGCTAAAGGTCAGAGATTAAAGGGCATGGCTAATTCCTCATATTTAACGTGGTAAAAGCATAGATTCTATGTATTTCCCATGAATAAAATTTTAAGAATCCAGTGAGCTAATTGCATGTGAAATGACTTGGTGAAATTGAAAGCATTCTGTGCAAATGCAAGTGGAGAAGGAAGCATTATATTTAGCTGATAGTGACTTGAGATTTAACCCTTCTGGGGCTTTCCTGCTATCATGCTGGGGTGTAGAGAAGCAGCACACAGTTCAGATCCCAGATATTTTCCCTCTAAGGAGCTGTGTCTACTCTCAAATCTCTCCAGGTTCTCCCCTCCCCACACCCGTACAGAAGCTTTTAGATGGGCCTGCCACTGTTCAAGGTTCTTGCCACCAAGGCCTTGGTTTAGGAATCATCTTTCAGCTGTGACACATATCTAATCTTGCTCACTATGGCCATGCGAGGGACATGACAGTGTGACTGAGGGTTTGAAGCTGACTGTCACAGCTAATGGCTCAGCCCACAAGACTTGGAAGCTTACTATGTCACCCGCTGTCCAGTTGGCAGATGAAGTGATGTGGAGAGTTGTCCTCCATCACCAAAGAGAGAGCAATTGCTTCTGATAAAAATAAATCAATCAATGCGTTTGGATTTCAATCAGATAGAATATGTTTTCTCGGAACAGGTCTTAATCAATGTGTGCCCTGCCAGACAGCATGTTGGTATGCAGTGTCAGCGGTGCAGGAACACATGTCACTCAGAATACCAAAATAGATCTAATGAGAGAAACATTCTTCAGAATATATCCATGCTTCCTACCTCCTTCTAGACTCTGAAGACAATTCTTAGGGCATGGTTACCTGACTGCTAGCATTTCAATATGAGGAAAGAATTTTCCAAAAGGAATTCAGGCCAAAAGAGGGAAAGTGATATGCCCAAGGTCACACAGCCCATCAACACAGAGGTGAGCTGGAATTTGAACCAAAGAAATACTAACCATTTGGGAATGGGACATAATGCTGGAAACCAACCATGACAGGCACTTAAACAATCACTGATACTCTTGGAGAAACAGTGAAGGAACAATGGTCTGTGTTCTCTCTGCTTCATAATCTAGATGATGGCTGAAATCCCTCCAGCACTGGAGGTCCAAGAGTCTATGATGTGACATTTGCACTGGCAGTCCCCTGTTTTATGAGCCCGGAAAGGAAACATCCCTCCTTATCTGTCTATTGGGTGCCCATGCAGAAATTCCCCACAAGCCAAACTGAGTCTCCTCTGCCCACCAAGTTGACAGACACTCACTTACATTGATGGGCTTTCCCTTCCTTTAAGAACCAAAGGTGACTCCATTCAATATCCTGTGATATACCATATGCTACTGGAGATCAGTGGAGAAATAACTCCAGAAAGAATGAAGGGATGGAGCCAAAGCAAAAACAACATCCAGTTGTGGATGGGACTGGTGATAGAAGCAAGGTCCGATGCTGTAAAGAGCAATATTGCACAGGATCCTGGAATGGTAGGTCCATGAATCAAGGCAAATTGGAAGTGGTCAAACAGGAGATGGCAAGAGGGAACACTGATATTCTAGGAATCAGCGAACTAAGATGGACTAGAATGGGTGAATTTAACTCAGATGACCATTATATCTACTACTGTGGGCAGGAATCCCTTAGAAGAAATGGAATAGCCGTCATAGTCAACAAAAGAGTCCGAAATGCAGTATTTGGATTCAATCTCAAAAACGACAGACTAATCTCTGTTCATTTCCAAGGCAAACCATACAATATCACAGTAATCCAAGTCTATGTCCTGACTGGTAATGCTGAAGAAGCTGAAGTTTAACGGTTCTATGAAGACCTACAAGACCTGCTAGAACTAACACCCAAAAAAGATGTCCTTTTCATTATAGGGGACTGGAATGCAAAAGTAGGAAGTCAAGAAACACCTGGAGTAACAGGCAAATTTGGCCTTGAAGCATGGAATGAAGCAGGGAAAAGGCCAACAGAGTTCTGCCAAGAGAATGCACTGGTCATAGCAAACACCCTCTTCCAACAACACAAAAGAAGACTCTACACATGGACATCACCAGATGGTCAACACTGAAATCAGATTGATTATATCCTTTGCAGCCAAAGATGGAGAAGCACTATAAGTCAGCAAAAATAAGACGGAGCAGACTGTGGCTGAGATCATGAACACCTTATTGCCAAATTCAGACTTAAAATGAAGAAAGTGGAGAAAACCACTGGACCATTCAGGTATGATCTAAATTAAATCCCTTATGACTATACAGTGGAAGTGAGAAATAGATTTAAGGGACTAGATCTGATAGACAGACTGCCTGATGAACTATGGACGGAGGTTCATGACATTGTACAGGAGCCAGGGATCAAAACCATCCCCAAGAAAAAGAGATGCAAAAAAGCAAAATGGTTGTCTGAGGAGGCCTTACAAATAGCTGTGAAAAAAAGAGAAGTGAAAAGCAAAGGAGAAAAGGAAAGATATACCTATTTGAATGCAGAGTTCCAAAGAATAGCAAGGAGAGATAAGAAAGCCTTCCTCAGCGATCAGTTTAAAGGAAATAGAGGAAAACAATAGAATGGGAAACACTAGCAATCTCTTCAAGAAAATTAGAGATAGCAAGGGAACATTTCATGCAAAGATGGGCTCAATAAAGGATAGAAACGGTATGGACCTAACAGAAGCAGAAGATATTAAGAAGAGGTGGCAAGAATACACAGAAGAACTGTACAAAAAAGATCTTCACGACCCAGATAATCACGAAGGTGTGATCACTCACACTCACCTAGAGCCAGACATCCTGGAATGTGAGATCAGGTGGGCCTTAGGAAGCATCACTACGAACAAAGCTAGTAGAGGTGATGGAATTCCAGTTGAGCTACTTCAACTCCTAAAAGATGGTGCTGTGAAAGTACTGCAATCAATATGCCAGCACATTTGGAAAACTCAGCATTGGCCACAGGATTGGAAAAGGTCAGATTTCATTCCAATCCCTAAGAAAGGTAATGCCAAAGAATGCTCAAACTACCGTACAATTGCACTCCTCTCACACCCTAGTAAAATAATGCTCAAAATTCTCCAAGCCAGGCTTCAGCAATACGTGAACTGTGAACTTCCAGATGTTCAAGCAGGTTTTAGAAAAGGCAGAGGAACCAGAGATCAAATTGCCAACATCCGCTGGATCATGGAAAAAGCAAGAGAGTTCCAGAAAAACATCTATTTCTGCTTCATTGACTATGCCAAAGCCTTTGACTATGTGGATCACAATAAACTGTGGAACATTCGGAAAGAGATGGAACTACCAGACCACCTGACCTGCCTCTTGAGAAACCTGTATGCAGGTCAGGAAGCAACAGTTAGAACTGGACATGGAACAACAGACTGGTTCCAAATAGGAAAAGGAGTATGTCAAGGCTGTATATTGTCACCCTGCTTATTTAACTTATATGCAGAGTACATCATGAGAAACGCTGGGCTGGCGGAAAACAAGCTGGAATTGAGACTGCTGGGAGAAATATCAATAACCTCAGATATGCAGATGACACCACCCTTATGGCAGAAAGTGAAGAAGAACTAAAGCGCCTCTTGATGAAAGTGAAAGAAGAGAGCAAAAAGTTGGCTTAAAGCTCAACATTCAGAAAGCTAAGATCATAGAACTCGGTGCCATCAGTTCATGGCAAATAGATGGGGAAACAGTGGAAACAGTATCAGAATTTATTTTTCTGGGCTCCAAAATCACTGAAAATGGTGACTGCAGCCATGAAATTAAAAGACACTTGCTCTTTGGAAGGAAAGTTATAAGCAACCTAGACAGCATATTAAAAAGCAGAGACATTATTTTGCCAACAAAAGTCCGTCTATTCAAGGTTTTTCCAGTAGTCATGTATGGATGTGAGAGCTGGACTATAAAGAAAGCTGAGTGCAGAAGACTTGATGCTTTTAAACTGTGGTGTTGGAGAAGACTCTTGAGAGTCCCTTGGACTGCAAGGAGATCCAACCAGTCCATTCTAAAGGAGATCAATTCTGGGTGTTCATTGGAAGGACTGATGCTAAAGCTGAAACTCCAATATTTTGGCCACCTGATGCAAAGAGCTGACTCATTTGAAAAGACCCTGATGCTGGGAAAGATTGAGGGTAGGAGGAGAAGGGGACGACAGAGGGTGAGATGGTTGGATGGCATCATTGAGACAATGGACATGGGTTTGGGTAGACTCCGGGAGTTGATGATGAAGAGGGAGGCCTGGAGTGCTGCGGTTCATGGGGTTGCAAAGAGCTGGACATGACTGAGCGACTGAACTGAACTGATATACCATAATGGAAATTAATATGAAAAACAATGTATATATGTGTATAACTGAGTCACTTTGCTATACAGCAGAAATTAACATAACAGTGTAAGTCAACTATATTTCAATAAAAAATTAAATTAAAAAAAAAGAACCAATAGTGGAATTTCAGGAAATTTTCTCCATCTGACTACAACTTTTTTTAAAGGACTGTGGTTGTTGGGTGTTTTTCGAGATGGTCCAGCTGCATTTCCTGTGGACATTTCCATCCAATCATGCTTCAGAAGAAACATGCCTGACAAGACCCACCATCTCCCAGTTTCATTATGCCACCTTTCACTTGCACAGACCTGGGAGAGTAAAAAGATTCTAATCTGGTATATTTCAATTCCGGGTTTTCTCTCTTGAAGAGCTTCAGTTCAATATCACAAATATTTTTCTGAGTTTTGCTGAGTATCAAGCACTGTGTATAAGAGTTGTGGCTGCATGAAGTACAAGTGGGGGTGCAGTGTGGTACACCTCCTCTGTCCTGAAGGAGGATGCAGACTAGGGAGAGAGAGGTGCAAACTTCTTATGTTTGTAAATGTCTTCTATGGTAGACACAACTGGAAGAGATTAAAAAAGGAACAATTATTCCAGTTGGGGGGAAGTTCAGAAACACTTGAAGGACAAGAGATTGTCATCACTAAGCTTTACAGGATAATTCAGTTTACTTGGAGTTATATGTGTTAACACAGGGACAATCTTCCTTTAACACAAGTTACCATCTAATAAGTGGAAAACCACATCCTAGATTTTAAAATAATATGATCTAACATCACTTTGCTGACAAAGGTCCGTATAGTCAAAGCTATGGTTTTTCCAGTAGTCATGTATGGATGTGAGAGTTGGAACATAAAGAAGGCTGAGCACCAAAGAACAGATGCTTTCAAATTGTGATGCTGGAGAAGACTCTTGAGAGTTCCATGAACTTCAAGGAGATCAACCCAGTCAATTCTAAAGGAAATCAACCCTGAATATTCATGGGAAGGACTGATGCTGAATCTCTAATACTTTGGTCATCTGATGCGAAAAGCCAACTCATTGGAAAAGACCCTGATGCTGGGAAAGACTGAGGGCAGGAGGAGAAGGGGATGACAGAGGTCATCCTCAGTGATGGTTAGATGGCATCATTGATTCAATGGACATGAACTTGAGCAAACTCTGGAGGTCAAGGACAGGGAAGTCTGGTGTGCAGCAGTCCATGGAGTCACAAAGAGTCAGACACAACTTAGTGACTGAACAACATTTCTTAGTGCTAAATATGGGTTCCACACTACGCAGTTTCCCATCATCTCATGTAATCATCACAGCAACATTAGGTTGACTAGTAGGTATTGTCATTCCCTGCTGTCGTTGTTAATTTTTTTTTTTTGGCTGCAAGGCATGCCTGTGCCCTGTGTGTGAGTGCTCAGTTGTGTCTGACTCTTTGTGACCCCATGGACTAAAG
The DNA here is from genome assembly GCF_049115385.1 of Moschus berezovskii. Classification (NCBI taxonomy): domain Eukaryota; kingdom Metazoa; phylum Chordata; class Mammalia; order Artiodactyla; family Moschidae; genus Moschus; species Moschus berezovskii. The sequence goes on along the minus strand of NC_142488.1, from coordinate 124,821,771 downwards.
CCCTGCAGGCTCGTTTTCGTCCATAGGATTTTCCAGGCAAGAATACTTGAGTGGGTTGCCATTTCCGCCTCCAGGAGATCTTCCTGACTCAGTGATCAAACTTGTACCTCCTTGTATCTCCTGCATTGGCAGGCGGATTCTTTACCACTGCACCACCTGGGAAGTCCTGTCATTTCCTTTTTAAAGTCAAAATCAAGTACCAAGGACTTCCAGTCAGTCAGTGGCACAGGGTGGATTTGAAGCCAGGCAGTCTAACACCAAGCAGTTTTCTAAAAGTATGGTCTACAAACCTTAAAACCACATGGGGTAATTCCCTAGAGGTCCAGTGGTTAGGAGTTGGCACTTTCAGTGCCAAGGGAGCGAATTCAATACCTAGTCAAGGAACTAAGATCCTGCAAACTGCATGGCATGGCCAATATATATATATAGCCCAGGAAACTAGAGCACTGTTACCAATCAAATAATAGTCACAGAGCAAGTGCCAATGAACACTGTGGCAATGATACCCTAGGATTAGAAGCTGATCACCTGGGGTGCTGATTTGATTCAGTAGGACTGGAGTAGGGCCTTGGACTCTGCATTTCTCACAAGGTCTCACATGATGCCTGTATGGTTGATCAATAAGCCATACTTTGAGTAGTATGGGTCTACCCATTCTATCATGAAAACTTTGACCTTAATGGACTATAGAAACATCTCTTTGTCCATAATGGCAGGAAAATGAGCCAGAAAACACTCTGTGGTATTGTGGTTGCCAGGTCTTTATTACCAATTCTCACATAAATTTAATAAAATGAGATGTCCTCAGTTCTCAAACGATATTGCACGTAATTAAGTCTTGCTTCCATACTTCAGAAAACACCTTTATTTGGCACTTGTCATGTTCCACTGACTGGGTGAAGTGCTTTCACATGGATTATTATATTTCATTCTTTCAATAACACTATGCAGTAAATAACTGTTTCTCAATTTATGGCTGAGAACAATGATGCTCTGAGAAGTTAAGTAAGTTAACTTGCCCAGAGTTACACAACTAGAGAATGATAGAGCCAGGAATGGAACTCCAAATTCAACGGCCTGATTACAAACACCTTCTACAGAAGTCAGGGCAAGACCAGCAGGTTCTAGGTAGGTAGAAAAGGCCAGGGACTAGGAATGTGGCATCCCTCAAAGAGAGCTCCAATAGCACTAATTGTTCCAGGAGACTTCAAGATGGCTGACAATTTGTGTTGTCAATGGGCAATTCTGCTACTGCTCTTGGCAGATGCTACTCTTCCCAACTGCCTTTTAATGAGCTTCCATGTCAGGTATGGTGCTCTGTGCTTTGCACACCTAATTTCACTTCATGTTCATTGATCTCTTTAGTCTCACATTTCAAATGATCCAAAAAAAAAAAGAGAGGTTAAGCAACTTGCCCAAAATTCTATAGCTAATTAAGCAGAAGAACTGGAATTTAACACTACTCCTGACTGAACACAAAGCCTTTAAAAAAAATACATGATGTTATGGGGTTTCCACTTAACTGACTTAGGACCCAGCCAGGCTATCCTGAAGGTGAAATATCAACCTCCTTATCCAGAAGGCTTTAGTAATGACCCACGGCATCCATGTCTGCAAGTGGGCTCCACAGGCTCAACCCTCAAGGTGACTGGGACCTGCCCGGTAAAAGAGATGCCAAATATTTTATCTGACCTACCATACTCATGAACTTAGATTCTAGTTTGAGGACATGAATAAGTTTTCAAATATAAAGAACATGAAATAATAAGTTCTATAAGGAAAATAAAAACTAAATCCTTACTAATCTAATCCTCACCAAACATCTTGGGAAGTAAGTATTACTAACCCCATTTGACAGATGAGGCAAATGAGGACTAGAGCAGTTCACTTGCCCGACAACTGAGCTGAGCTATGCATACCCAGCACTCTGCCACCAAGCTGGCATTCCTCCCACTGGAGTACACTGGCGATTGGACACAAAGGCCCAGCACTTTAGCTTCATGATCACATTCAACCTCTCATTTCTTCCCCTTTCATAAGGCTTGTCCATTGGTGTGACCTCAGTTTTCATCGATCTTTTCTCTAGACCATTCTAAGTTTTCTTTCTCAGAAGAAATGCCTGCACACATAAATCTAAGCCTTGCGCTTCTCCTAAGCATTGCTTAATATTTTATTTTTCATCAAAATTCTAAGCATAAGCAACATTCAAATTTGCTTCTTTTATGTGATTTGATTAAAAGTCCTGAATAGTGTCTGTATGAATCATCAGCCCTCCTGAAAGCTTTTATGTAATAGCATTCCCCCTTTGAATAATGTGCCGATCCATTGATTAAATCAGTTCCAAAGGTACAATCAGTGAGGTAAAATTGGCAGGCAGTAAGGTATTACGAGACACTAATTCTCCCTCCTCGGGGTGAGCTCTATAAATGTGTAACAACAGAACAGCTTTGCAATCTTCAGGGAAGTCTATGGTGCTGAAATGAAACCCATCAGACAAAAGAATATCTTTTCCCAAGCGCAAATTACCCTGAGCTTTATGAGCAACAGGTAAACAAGTAACTTTTGAAAGTGGGAAGACAACAATCACATTTTCCATTCAGCAAAGGTTTTATTTCACAAAGGCCTGAAGCATTAGTACTTCAGAACAACAGTTAATTTGTCCTCATTCTTTTTCAACCTGGGGCACTGAATACATGGGTTTCAGGAGGTGAGATGGCAGCACACATCACTGAAATAGACCAGCTTCCACCCCTTAACAGGAAAGTGGCTCAGGGGGAGAAGTTTGTTCATCAATTGCATTTGGAAAACATCCAGTGTGGCTGGTCCAGATGCTGACTTCTTTCACCAGACACTTAGAGCTCTTGAATACTTTGTTTCTTTTCAAGCTACAAAAGCTATTCTATAGTGATGGCACAAGAGAAAAATACCACCTGCTCCTAAAAAGCCTTGCCCCTGGTAGACAATTCCAGGCCAGCCATAAGCACACACTCATGATTCCACAAAATACCCTCCAGGTGCCCTGAACAAGGTGAGTATAAAGGAGAAAGATTTGCTGCAGAAGGGATAGACTACCCACTCCAATATTCTTGGGCTTCTCTTGTGGCTCAGCTGGTAAAGAATCTGCCTGTAATGTGGGAGACCTGGGTTTGATCCCTGGGTTGGGAAGATCCCCTGGAGAAGGGAATAGCCACCCACACCAGTATTTTGGAAAATTCCATGGACAGTCCATGGGGTTGCAAAGAGTCGGACATGACTGAGCAACTTTCACTTTCAACGTCACCGCTAATACAAGCAGCAGAATCAGAACTAAAACCCGGGTCTTTCATATTCAGGTATCCACACTTTTCCCTGGTACTGGATTTTAGTCTTTTTGAGGGCTAGAACGGTGTCACTCCATATCACTCATAGCACGTCGCTGGGGCTCTCACACATAACTGAAAATCAATCAGTATTTGGATTGCCTCTCTGGATTTATGTCAAGACCATTTCTCCAGCTCACTCTTAGATCTGTAAAGATAATTCAGAACTCATATAAATAAACAACCTACATCACTGCTTCTTCTTGGCCCCAAATCAGAATGCTGTTGGGTTGGCCAAAAAGTGCATTCGAGTTTTTCCACAGATGGTACAGGAAAAGCCAAATGCACTTTTTGGCCAACAGTACTAAGCTGAGAGTTCTCCCAAGTGTTATTCAATTCTCCAGAACTAACTGCCTTTCCCCCACATAGGCGTGGTTATTCTGACTCTCCTTGCAGATAGAGGGATGGATTGTTAAGTCTTTCACTTCCTTGAGTCTGTCATTTTGATATTCCCTTTAACTGCACTTGAGAAACACTCATACTTAAATTGATAGAGCTTTTTCTAGAGGGCTGTGTGGTTAATATAACAAAAGCCATAGAAATGTGTATACCTTTTGACATAATGTTCCAAACTGTTTTAATTATGAAAGCAAGACATGAAAATTTCTTACATGACCAACAACAGGGCAACAGTAAATTATGGTAGACATATTATGCGGCCATTAAAAATATCATGTTCCAAGAATATATAATGAGTGGCAAGTGGTCACAATATGATGTTTAGTGAATAAGATGGTTCTGGAATTTAGAGTCTAGGAAGGGAGACAGATAACATACCAATAACTATAAACACAGTGAAAGTTGCTAAGTTGTGTCCGACCCTGTGACCCCATGGACTGTAGCCTGCCAGGCTCCACTGTCTGTGGAATTCTCCAGGCAAAAATACTGGAGTAGTGGCTACTAGCTGTTCCCTTCTCCAGGTGATCTTCCCAACCCAGGGATCGAACCCAGGTCTCACGAATTGCAGGCGGATTCTTTACTGTCTGAGCCACCAGGGAAGCCCATAAGTATTATGAAACATATTATGAAGCAAATTAGGAACATGTGTATGTACAGCATATCTCCTAACACAGTGCATGACATATAGTAAGTGTTCCGTAAATATCTGTAGAGAGAAAGAATGATTGAATGAATGAACACAAGTAAACAAAGAGTATAAAGTAGCTCAAAGTGGTGCTCTCTGGTTCATGAGTCGGCCAGTGATGTTTAATTTTCTTTCTATATATTTTCTGGGTTTTGAATTTTGTTTTCTAGTATGTGACTTCTAATATCTGAAACATATATATTTCTGAAGAGATATCACCTATATAAAGAATGGGTAGGAGCCAAACCTCTTCGTGTGAAGGGAAAGACAAGTAAGAAATCTAAGAACTATCTGGAGGACCTAGGGGTATTTTTCACATCAGAAATTTTTTCCATAGAAAGATGAGAATCAGCTGTTGAAACCTCTTCTTTGTGCTTTACATATAACTCTAGAAAAGAAGACAACTTTTAATTCTTCAGTTAGTCCCAAAGAAGCAAATGTAAAGCAGATTACTAAAAAAAAAAATGGGCTTCTTGTCCTTAAATGAAGGACCAGATCTCAGAGTCTAAGCTGACTGCTTGGGTTTGGATCCTGTGGAACCCTGCTCACACTGGAAGGCTCTGGCATGTAAAACTGGCAAAGCCTTGGGGAAAATACCGTCCCCAAATCATCTTTGAAGTGGGTTTTACAATGAGACTTCAACCTATTTTATTTGCCTAAAAATAAAAGTTTGGGGTGAGTTCACAATTTGTAATTTATGAGAGCCTTTGGTATATATCTGATGTCTTCATTTTGATTTCTTCTTTGATGTGATATATCAATTGATTTTCTTTTCCCCTATCACTGTTCTTGGATTTGTACAACAGAACCTTTTATTTTTAGAAAAGCGATTAGCGTGAAATGTGACTTATGGTGTCCTAAACTATGTGCCTCTATAAAGGGTAAATGGTTGTAATTACTATAAGATGAAAGTCATATATTAGATACATTCTTGCAATTATTATAAAGAAATGGCACAGTCATGGTCTCAAATCAAATTAAAGAGGCATAAAATTCAATTTCATTTTCTCAAGATCTGTGCAAAAGTTGAGCACATACAAAATGTGGTTTCAAATGTAACACACTGGCACAGAAGCGGTTTCTGCACAGACGTTGTGAAATGACATATTTCTAGAATTTTCCATGCTATTTCAAGGCCCAGAGCGTGTTTTCTTATGACAGCCACACTCTGAACCAGAAAAGTGCTAAAATCTGGTTTAGCGATCCCCAATCTCTCTTTTTCATTAACCCTGTGAGGTAACAAAACAACATCACCTCAAAGTAAAGATGCAAGATGAAAAATATTGCACTGGCACATTTCTGTCGCTATTTCTGATGCAAAGGAACAAGAGTTTAAACTTTTCACACTTGTACTCCATAGGTATAATTATACCATACATTTATAATTCAAAAGTAAACTATAATCCACTAGGATGGCTGTCCTAAAGAGACAGGCAATAACAAATATTGGCAAAAATATAAAGAAATTGGAACACTTGAGGACAGCTGATGGGAATGTACAATGGTGCAGGCACTTTGGAAAACAGTCTGGCAGAGCCTCAAAAAGTTCAACATAAAATTACCATATAACCCAGTAGTTTCACTCCTAGGTATATACCTAGGAGAACAGAAAACAGGTGATCAAAAAAAAGCTTATACATTAATGCTCACAGCAGAATTGTGTACAATAGCCATAAAGTGAAGACAGCCCAAATGCCCATCAGTGGATGAATGGATAAACAAAAAGTGGTGTATCTGCACAATGGAATATTATTCAGCCACAAAAAGGAATGAAGGACTGATACTGCCATCGAAGTTGAACCTTGATATCATTTAATTAAATTTAAAAAGCCAACCACAAAAGACCACGTATAGTACCAGTCTACTTATATGACATGTTCAATGTGTGTGTGTTAGTTGCTCAGTCGTGCCAACTCTTTTCAACCCCATGGACTATAGCCCCCTCAGGCTCCTCTGTCCAGGGGATTCTCCAGGCAAGAATACTGGAGTGGGTTGCCATTTCCTTCTCTAGAAATGTTCAACAGAAGCAAATCCATAGACACAGAAAACAGATCAGTGATTGCCAGGGACTGGGGGAGGGGTGAATGTGGAAAGCCTGATAATGGGGACAGAATTTCTTTTGAGGGTGGGGTGTTAAAAATGTTCTGGTTTAGTGATTGTGGCACAACTCTGTGACTATACTAAAACACAGTCTACATTGGAATTGTGAATTCTATGTTTGAATGAATGAATTTTCAACTTTGACACATGTTATCTGAAAATTATTGTTATTTTCAGCTTGCCCATTTGATAATTGAGTTTAAAAAAATAACAGCTTTATTGAGATGTAATAAGTATTGGACTCCAATGGATTACATCTCAATAAAGCTGTTATTTTTTTAAACTCAATTATCAAATGGGCAAGCTGAAAATAACAATAATTTTCAGATAACATGTGTCAAAGTTGAAAATTCATTCATTCAAAAGCACATTATTCAAAGGGGGAAACACTGCTCTTGGTGCTGGGAATATGGAAATGAACATAGCAAAGTCCCTGACCTCACTAAGGGGATGGTCTAATGACCCAGCTTTATACATTCTGGCAGATGGGTGTGACCTTAGGTTTGGAGGAACTCCCAAGGAGAAGATTTTTGGGGCTGGGAGAAAAGCTCATGAACTTCCTTGCTCTTTTAGAAAAACAGTACTCTTGGCTCTTTTCCGATTTCTACCCAATACAATTATTTTTAGTTTCAACTACAAATAGTTCTGATTCTAGAAAAATAGCTCCTACAGACAGTAGATCAAAACTGCTCTGAAGCTGAATTCTGGCTCCTCATGTGAGGACACCTTATCTGTATGGGGAAAGTCATAGGATGAGTCATGAAAGGAATGGACAATGGAACTTGAAGTTGGTTTAAAGTACCTTCAATGAACTCAACAGCATGAATCATAGCTATGGAAATCACCACAATTGGTTTTGCTTAACTTAGGTCATAGACCTCCCTAGGACTGTTCCTGTTCAAAAGGATTTCTCTTCTACAAATTACCATTTTCTTCCTGGTCCATCTCTGCTCCATGGACTAGAGTGATTACCACTGATGACAACACAGAGTAGGTTTTCAAAGTCCTACCTTCAGAACCAGGGGCATCCTGTCCATGCAGCCTCAGGTCCCATTTTTCCCTCTATATACCGCTTATCTGCTTGTGCTGGGCAGGGGGTCCAGTCTTTCCCTACATACAACAGGTTAGTTCTCTTCTCATGTTACTCTAAATGCCCACATCTTTCTCTCCATGTTACATCTCAAGGCCCAGCATGAGTTTATCCTCCTCCAGGAAACTTTCCACAACTCTCCAGCCCATAATGGCCTCGGTCTGTGCCACAGAGAATCAGATACTGTGTACCATATCATTGGAGGAGAGTACAGGCGAAATTGATGAATACCTACTCAATGATCTCCACTCAACAGTAGAAGACAGGGATCACATGGTTTGCCTCTCTTCCTCTACCTCCCCTAGCACAATGGTAGGCAGCCCAAAGGTTCAAGGCTAGCACTAGTTCTGCAAGCTTATTCTACCTCAGATAAACGAAAAGTCACATTGGGGATCTCCTTTCCTATGTGAAATGATGAAAAAGCTTTCCTATAGGATACAATAAAAGAAAATGGAAGTCAAGCTTCCTCTTCTTTCCTAAGTAAATTGAGCTTGAATAATGCTGAGACCTTCACTAATTCACCATCTGCCAAGACTACATCATCCAGTTATATAAACGGCAGGCTGATTGGGCTCAGGTCACAGTACCAAACCATGGGCTCTACACTGTTCTCATGCCACTTTTCAATTTTAATAACTTTGAGGTTAGTTGTGATAGAAATTATCTCTCTTCTCTCTCTCTTTTTTCTCTAAGAAACCAAGTGAATGTTTCTCTCTCAGCTAGTATGTACTTCAGTGACACCAGTCATAGTACAGGGCTCACTGTTCCGCAATCATTTTCATTTGTCTCAAGTCTTGAAATAAAAAGTCCTGGGAATATGCTACTACTATAAACTTTCATATATGCACATTTAGTTGCTGGTTATATACTGTATGGGCTTCCCAGATGGATAAGTGGCAAAGAATCTGCCTGCTAATGCAGGAGATGCAAGAGATGGGAGTTTGATCCCTGAGTCGGGAGGAAGAAATGGCAGCCCACTCCAGTATTCTTGCCTGGAGAGTTCCATGGACAGAAGAGCGTGGCAGGCTAAAGTCCATGGGGTTGCAAAAAGTCAAACATGACTGAGGACACACGCAGATGCAGACATATACTGTATAGGTGGTCTGCTAGACTAACCCCTAAGTCACTAAAATAGAAAAGCACGTGTGATGGGTTTTATGAACACCCTACACACCAGAAGGTTATGAATCTCATCAATGTGTATATTATACATTTTGACAAAAATAACCATGAGAGAATGGTTTTCTTCAGATGTGTTTAACAATGGTACGATCATGAGGGGTGAGCGGTTCATCAGATAATGTGTACCATATCATTCGATCGTGCAGGCAAAATTGAGAAAATTTTGAAAGGTCAGGGAGGTACAACATAGCTGAAAAGAGAACTGTCTGAAGACTATGGATTTTAGCCCCAGGAGCTAATCTAAAAGACCTAATGGAGTACATTAATGTGACGAACGTGACAAATACTTTCAGAGACAAATCAGCAACATCTACATCTTCTGGTATCTGAAACTCAGGCAAAGAAAAGAAAGAAGAACTAATCTGCAAAGCTCGTCCTACGTGAGTGATCAGCTGTCTAGTGCACATACCACTAAGAGATGCCACTGCTGCAGGAGGACTCTGTGCATTGCCTTCAACTTGATTTTACCTTCTCTCTTTGTAAAACAAAGGATGAAGGGGTTATGGCCTTGGTCCTGTGCTTCCTCACTCGATCCCATCCTATGAAGTACAGTCAAACTCACTACCTATATAGCTTTTGCATCCTGTTACACTCAGATATATAGTGGTTCCCACCCATTAGCCAGGATTCACAGCCACCAACCAACCTTATCAGTCTAGTCTTCCACTATTTGCTTCCTCCTCCATTCAAGCCAGGGCCATCTTTTCACCAGCCACCCCCACCCCCAGCTCCCGTTGCAAACCCACCAAATGCACTTCACTCTGGAAGCAAAACTTATGCCTTTTTTGCCGCATCTGTAATGACCTCTCTGCTTATCAAAACCCCATCCCTATTTTTTAAAATCCAGTTTAAGACTGACCACTTGGGCCCATACACTCCACTGAATGCCCCCTCCCTCTTAGTTCTTCATTTGACAGTCACATGCTAATTTGCATGATGAATGGCATAACACCAGGGATTTTTCAAAGAGAGGCGGTTTTGCATCTCAGGGAAAATGAAAGTGTGGCAACGTCTAGAAACATATTTTGCCAGGCCTAACTGGAGGGGGCTGCTACTGACATCCAGTGGGTTAAAGTCAGGGATTCTGCTAAACACCCTACAACATGGACATCCTACAATTTCCACAGAACAACAACCCACAACAAAGAGACCACCCAGAAGGTCACTGGTGCCGAGGCTGAGAAACCCTGATTTACACATATGTAAGTGCTGTCTTCTCAACTGGACTGGAAGCTCTCTGACCAGGAACATTGCCATTCCCAGCATCAAGCCCAGTGCTGAGTATACAAGGCAGCATTCCTTGATAAATGTGTGTGTTGAGTATATGTCATCATCTATCCGGTTGAGTAAAAGAGAAGAAAAGTTCATCTAAAATGATGGGTTTGGTTCTATCTTATTTTTATCTAATGGACTTTAAATACTACTCTTAAAGAATATCACTTTAGAATTATGATCAGTGTCCTTTCTTCTTAAGCCTTTTATGAGATGGATGACTCTCAGTAAGGAAATGGGAATAGCAAATAGCAATGGAGTGTCTCAAATTGTTTATTGTGCTGGAACTAAAGAGAATAGAAGTCTTAAACTTTCATTTTCCACTCAGTTGTGGCTGGACGGATGAGAAGCAATTAATTCAGCCATTCAATAGACATCTAATGAGCTGCAACTGTGTGGTCAACTCTGGGCTAGGCTCCATTTTCGAGTTTTGATTTGATGCATTCATTGCTAGGAGCCGAATCCCTGTCATAGAATACATTTTCCCATTGAAGCAATGCTGCAATCTTGACCAGAGGATAGACGTCAAGTATATCACAGATATGACCATGCATAAAGCCTAAACCAATCATAACTACATCATAATACTGATTCTCTAAGAAATTCAAAAAGAATATTGCTCTTTAAGTTCTTTAAAGAAATAATGGTCTAAATACATGATGTGTATATTCAACACACAAAACACAACTCCACTGAATTATAAAGCCAACTCAAAACCTAATATAGTAGCTATAAAATGGATATCAAGTACTGCGATGAGTCATAAATGGATTTGCCTTCTACTGATTTGGAAGGACTAATGGAGTGGTGTGTGAAGCTGAATGGAAAGCCCTAGATCTTTTTAAGAAGTTGTCTTAAGGAAGCTGGAGTTGGCCTTTTCTTTATCTCCAGAGTCTTCTTAATACTTGGGAGCTCTCACAATGTTTCACCCTTGCAGAAAAGCTACATCAAAACCTTCAGCTGATCATAGGCTTCCCTGATGGTTCAGTGGTAAAGAACATGCATGCCAATGCAGGAGACACGGGTTTGATCTCTGATTCAGGAAGATCCCACATGCCTCAGAGCAACTAAGCCTGTGCACCAGAACTATTGAGCCTGCGCTCTAGAGTCAGGGAGCTGCAACTACTGAGCCCACGTGCTGCAATCCTGCACACCTCCACAACAAGAGAAGTCACCAAAATGAGAAGCCCACGCACCACAACTAGAGAGTAGCCCCAACTCGCCGCAACTAGAGAAAAGCCTGCATAGCAACAAAGACCCAGAACAGCCAAAAATAAATAAATAAATACATTTTTAAAAAAGGATGAAGTTTCTGACCTGTCTAAAAAAAATTTAGCTGATCATCAGTGCTACTTTTTAAAAAAGTGCTTCCAAACAGTTTCTTTTTTTTTTAATTGTAAAAACAAGAAGACAGTATTCCAGAATGGAGAAACAAATGCAGAGAGAATTGATTCGTGGGTTTTAAATTAGGCAGCAGCCACCTAGCCCAGCAGCATAGGGTGAAGGAAAGGGGCACAGAAACTGCCAGCATGAAAAGGAGGGCTGGATCAAGTCAAAAAGCAAAAAGTCTATTGGAGCTTGGGTTGGGATAAGTGCTGTGTGCAGCTGGGTAGTGGCTGTGATTTTGTGGCAGTTTAATCCATTCTGAAAACAACAGACTCTATCCTTTAAAACCTGCTTCACACCTCATTGAAGAAACTTTATATTCTTTCCCCAAACCCACGAGGACCATCTAATAAATGAAGCTGCTCTGAAAGCAGATTAAATGTGCAGGCTGCATCCTAGCCATTAAACCTCATCTAATCTAAGAATTACTGAAAACTCATAATTTTCACCAGATATAACCATCACGTTAAAATCATTTCAAGGAAAATGCCAGAAAGAGTACACTGTAACTGTCAGATGCTGATATCTTAGAGGGTAGTTTTTAATTGGATCAAAATCTCAATAGTCTTTAAAAAGCTCATTAAGATCTGAGCCACAAAATAAACTTGAAAGAAAAGAATGCAAAGCTTCTTTTAATTAATGGAGGCAAATTGCAATATTTGCAGAAGTCGATTTGGGGATGATTCATTTGGGATTGTTACAGCAAATCCTATAAGCCTCCCCAAGGTTCCCTCCCCGTCTCCCCCTTGCCATGTTCAGCACACACAACAAGGATGACAATAACTGGTATTTTCTTCAGACTTTTACCATGTGCCCGACCTGTGCTAAACACATGGATAAATTTCCTTATTCTCCCAATGACCCTAGGAGGTAGGTCCTCTTACTATCTCCAGTTTACGGAGATAGGAGGAAATTGAGGCCCGGAGAGGTAGTGCAGAACCAAAATCACACAGCCAGCCAGGGGCACAGTCACCATTCCAACCCACACAGTCTGACTTCTGAGTCTACTGTTCTGGCTCTACTCTCCATCAGTCGCCCACTTTCACTTGCATCCCTTCCCCAGATGGTCTTCCACCATCATCAGCTGAGTTTTTACAGGAGTGGATGCAGCTACCCCCACAGGAAGACACGAGAAACCTCCATGCACATGCCAGGTCAGCTGCACGGACTTCATGCTGAGCCCATCCCTGGCCTATGTCAGAGTCGAGCTTTACAGATCGTTTTCAGTCTCCAGTGGCCAACCCTTCTCCCATCACGAGCTCCTGTAGTGACTGCCATCTTCCCGAGTGCCCTTAAAATGGAGCCTCCTTTGGCTCCTTGAGAAGTGTCACCATCATCCATTTGGAGAAGGGAGCCTCCTTTGGATATCTGAGAAGTGTGGCCTTTACACAGTCCAAAGAGTTTCTGGACCCAAACTCTCCTTTAATACAGAACTGTCCTCTTGTTTCCGCTTCATCTTGGCTGAAAACAATGTCTGACCTCAGCCCACAATAGCGACCATTTATAGAGTGCTTAACCATGTGCCAGGCACTCTGCATACATCACTGAAACCTTAGGATCATTCCACAAGGTAAGCAGTAGCATTATTCCTATTGTGCAAGGGAGAAATTTGAGACTCAGCTAGATTAACTGATTTTCCCAACATAACACAGCAAAGAAGTGCTGCCGGCAGGATTGGGGCCTGGAGCCACCTTGACCAGGTCATTTCACTTTCCTGACCCTCAATGTCCTCCTCTATAAGAGGAATGAAATAAGAGTTCCTACCTTTGAGGCTGCTGTGAGGATGAAATGACATAATGCATAGAAAACCTTAGCAGCATGCCTACACAAAGGAAGTGCTCACCAATGAATAATTTCCTTCCCTTGCTAAGGAAAAGGCTTCATGGAGTGGGTCATGATTCACAGGCCTCCGGCCCCAAGAGGACTGAAGAAAGATCCAGAACTCGCGGGAGCTGGGCCTTGACCTTGTCTAGGAGCAGGAGCTCAGGTGGCTTTGGGTTTCCCTGATCAAGATGTGCTCTAGCGCATACCTAGCTATAAGGTTTCTCACATCCACTGCTTTACTAGAAGCTACAAAGGACGGGATTGTTTTCCTGTTGGGTCAGTGATGAATCCAAAATAATGGTGTTAACAGAACAGACTTGTGGTTACCAAGGAGGTGGGGTAGTGGAGGGAAAGAACTGGAGTTTGGTATTAGCAGAGGCAAACTAGTATCTATAGGACAGATAAACAACAGTGTCCTACTGTATAGCATGGGGAAGTATATTCACTATTCTTAATAAACCATAATGTAAAAGATTATGAAAAAGAATATACATGTGTGTATACATAAGTGAATCAATTTGCTATACACCAGAAATTAACACAACATTGTAAATCAACTATACTTCAATAAAAAAAATTTTAATGGTGGTGTTAAAATGAAAAGATATAGAAATAATCCAACTAGTTTGAAATGCTAAGAGATTACTTAGAAATAAATTAATTTCATACCTGGTAAATCTAATATTCAATATATATACAAAATACATGGAAGACAGTCAAGTTGAGTCTCCAGTGATGAATTGAAGGTAGGTTTTGGGCTCCAAAATCACTGCAGATGCTGATTGCAGCCATGAAATTAAAAGACGGTTGCTCCTTGGAAGGAAAGTTATGACCAACCTGGATAGTATATTAAAAAGCAGAGACATTACTTTGCCAACCAAGGTCCGTCTAGTCAAGACAATGGTTTTTCCCGTGGTCATGTATGGATGTGAGAGTTGGACTGTGAAGAAGGCTGATCGCTGAAGAATTGATGCTTTTGAACTGTGGTGTTGGAGAAGACTCTTTAGAGTCCCTTATACTGCAAGGAGATCCAACCAGTCCATTCTAAGGGAGATCAATCCTGGATGTTCATTGGAGGGACTTATGCTAAAGCTGAAACTCCAATACTTTGGCCACCTCATGCGACGAGTTGACTCACTGGAAAAGAGTCTGATGCTGGGAAAGGTTGGGGGCGGGAGGAGAAGGGGACGACGGAGAATGAGATGGCTGGATGGCATCACCGACTCTGTGGACATGAGTTTGCGTGTACTCCGGGAGTTGGTGATGGACAGGGAGGCCTGGCGTGCTGTGATTCATGGGGTCGCGGAGAGTCGGACACGACTGAGCGACTGAACTGAACTGAACTGAAAGGTGGTGAGGGGAGAGGAAAGGCTTTCCAGGAAAGGAAAGGCATGAAAACACAGAGGTGTGTGAAGAAGTAGGGTAGTCTCAAGAATGGTGAGAGCAGTGAGACTTGTAAGGGAGAGGGTGTGCTAGAGAGGTTAGCAAAGGTCACATGAAGAAGAGCCTTGGATACCACGCCAAGAAGCAGAGCATTCACCCTGTGTTTTCAATGGTGTTCTGCAGAAGGTTGCTGGCAGTCCCTATGCTGAAATATGTGAGCATGGGGAAAAGGGCTGATTCCATGATGAAATCCATTTGAGATGCTGAAATATACAAAGTTAAACATGGTTGTCACTGAAGGACTTCTCAGGACATTTAACAAGAATCTGAACCTCTAAGAGGACAGAAGTATAGTATACAGGTTTTCCGGAAGCAACTTGAGACCACAGTCCCATTTTTCACATCCTGTAAGACTAGGGTGCAACCAATATGCTTTGGGAAATGTAGGTTCACAGAGCCACTGAACAGCTTGAATAGGGCTTTGAAATACCTGTCAGCAGTGCAGAAAACAGACTTGTGATATGAAGTAGAATCTGAGAGATATATTACAAAACTCTAGAACTACTCTAAGCAAGGGAGAGAAGAGAGGTCAACGTTGAGAAATATTCGTGGAGTAGAATCCACAGGATTTGAAAGACTGATTTGGATGAGTGGATGAGGGAACAGATACACCTGAGTTCTTGGCTTGGTAGATCATGTGGAGGGAGATTCCACTAATGAAGTATAAGAAATACACAGAAGGACCGAGGTGGAGTTGTGGTTAGGGGAAATGCTAGATTTCTTTCTGGGGTGCAGGGGTCTTAAGTACCTGTGGGCTATCCCAACCGGGGAAGCCCAGCAGGCAGTGGGATGGGGGAGACTGAAGCTCAGGAGAGAGGTCAAGTCTCCAGAGGTCGATTTGGGAGTTGCCAGCATTGAGATGGTGGGCTTACCTGGTGGCTCAGACAGTAAAGAATCTGCCTGCGGTGCAGGAGATACAGGAGACCTGGGTTCAATGCTTGGGTCAGGAAGATCCCCTGGAGAAGGGAATGGCTACCCTCTCCAGTATTCTTGCCTGAAGAATCCCAAGGACAGAGGAGACTGGTGGGCTGCAGTCCATGGGGCCGTGTAAAGTCAGAAACGACTGAGCGACTAACACACACACACACACACACAGCATTGAGGTGGTACATCCACGGGAATGGATGAGATTGCCCAACTGAAGAGAGAGAGTGGTCCACATTAGTGATAAATACTATGAAGAGAGGTTGTATATGGGTTGATTATTAGGGTTAAGCTTGACGTTTTAGTCATCAATGACCTAGGGAAGAAAAGTTTGATTGGAAATGTTGTAATAAAAGCCAGATTTCAAGGAAGCAGGGAAAATTAGAAAGCAAGGCTCTGGAAAAGTCAAATGTAGAACCCATTTGGAAATACAATCAAGGAACAGGAGGCGTCTATCCTACAAAGAAGACATGGCGAGGAGGGTCATGACAAGTGCTATCAAAGAGGCATGAGAGTTATTCTGCGTTTCCCCAGAGGGGACTGATTTCAATTACATGTTAGACTGACTCAGGTTCCTGCTCAGGTTGTGTGACCTGGAGTAAATGACATCAGTGAGCTGACCTCTGGTTTCTAAATCCACAAAATGATAGTAACCATAGGCACTCCATGGAGTTCTGTGAGGATTCTTTACTAGGGTGACATATGGGTGACTATACAAATCCCGTTGCTTCGCACATGGTAGGTGCTCCATAACAGTTCAGCCTCATTCTGTATATCCCAGCAACAAGGAAATAATGCCAGTGTTCCTTTGCAAACTCTAAATCTTGACACAGATGTATGTGATGGATGGGGAGGGTCTCTGTAAATCTCTGTTGAAATTTTCATTTTGTCAGGAACCTGACACCTGCACAGACATGTAATGTCTCTTTCACAAGCTCCACACATTGTTTTCTAAAGTCAATCATCATGATCAGAAGCAGCTGGAGATGGTCTCCCCTTCATCTCTACCCACATACACCTAAACTGGGTGCTGGGGTCCCTGGCAGAGCACAGTTGCTTGACAATAGCTTTCCTTCACCAGGTGCATGTCTTGGCATCCTGAGGGACACATTGAGCCAGGGGCTTCCAGGCTGGAATCACTGCTCTCTGGGAACCCTGTACTTAGGCTCCAATAGCTCTGCCTTCAGAAATCCTCTCCTCTTCAGGAAGGCTAGCCAGAGTGAGCAGAAGGTCTGTGTTCTTGGGAGTGTACTGGTAAGGAAGCCTGGAATGCAAGGAAGATGAGGCCTTCTTCTTCTGGGGCCTCCAAAAAGTCTCCTCTCCACAACTTCCTTCTCCACAGTGAGGAGTTACAAAGTAATGAAGGCAAGCAATTTCTCTAAAGGCTTCCCTGGTAGCTCAGCTGGTAAAGAGTCTGCCTGCAATCCAGGAGACCCCAGTTCGATTCCTGGGTCAGGAAGATCCCCTGGAGAAGGGATAGTTTACCCACTCCAGTATTCTTGGGCTTCCTTGGGGGCTCAGATAGTTAATAATCTGCCTGCAATGTGGGAGACCCTGGGTTTGGGTGGGTGCAATCCCTGGGTTGGGAAGATGCTGCGGAGAAGGATATGACAGCCCACTCCAGTATTCTTGCCTGGAGAATCCCCACGGACAGAGGAACCTAGTGGGCTACAGTCCATGGGGTCGCAAAGAGTAGGACACCACTGAGTAACTAAGCACACACAGACATACACAATGAAAGCAGGGTCATCAAAATGGTTATTTGAAAAACTAGAAATATTAACTTGGAAGCAGAGGCACGAAATGGAGGCAGTCCAAAGCAAACCAGTAATGTAAGGTGCTGAAGGAACTTGGCATGTGAGTTCTGAGCACCGAGGCCACCAGAGATACTTGTCACTCTTGTCACAATGAAGTATGTGACTCGATCCCTAAGTTGCAAGTGGATGAGTGAGCAAAGCCAGGAAGTGTCCTCCAAATTGAATAATACACTCCTTTTTTATTGAAATATAGCTGATTTATAATGCTGCGATAATTTCTGCTCTACAGCAAAGTGATCCAGTTATACATACATATACGTTCTTTCTCATGTTGTTTTCCACTATGGTTTACCACAGGATATTGAATATAGTTCCTTGTGCTACACAGTAAGACTTCCTTGTTCATCCATCTTATATATACCAGTCTGCATCTGCTAATCCCAAACTCCCAATTCATCCACTCCAACCCCCTCCCTCTTAGCAACCACAAGTCTGCTCTCTGTGCAATGAGTTGCTCTCAAAGTCCATGGTTCTCCAACACTGGCTGTACACTGAACCCCCTGAGGAGTTTTTATAATTACAAATGCCCATGTCAACTTCTAAAAAAACAAAGATAATATAAACGTTTCATTACAAAAACACTTGTACTGAAAACGTGGCATTTCAACAGTTTCAAACACATGTACACAATTATTATTCCTAAAACATCATCTTGGTAGAAATTTTAAAAATTCCCAAATGCCGAAGACCAAATTAGCCTGCGTCTTAGGAGATGGGGGGCCTGAGCCTCTATGTGTTTGAAAAGCTTCCCAGGTGATTCAGTTGTGCAGCCAAACTTGAGAGCACTGTTCTAGTACACCACATGCAAAACTCCCAGGTCCAGTGCCCAGCACACATTGTGGGTGGGCACATGAGAACCCTCCTGAAGGAGGGGGGTTCCAACACACCACTGAAAGAGGCCAAATGTGACTGGACCAGCACCTAGAAGCAATCCCACAAAGTCCTGCCGTTTGTGGGAACATTGATGGACCTTGTGGGCATTATGCTGAGTGAGATAAGGCAGACAGAGAAAGACAAATACTGTACGATCCAACTTCGATGTGACTCTAAGAAACCAGAGCTCACAGAAACAGGAAGTGGTTGCCCGGGGGTGGGGCAAATGGGGAGATGTTGGTCAAAGGGTAGAAACTTCCAGTTATAGGATGAATGAATGCTGGGCATGGAATGTATAGCAAGATGACTGTAGTTAATGATACTCTTTTGTGTACTTGACAGTCACTAAGAGAGTACATCTTAAATGTTCTCAGCACGCATACAGACACTCACACAAACTGTAATTATACAATATGACAGATGTGCTAACTAATCTGATCGTGGTAATCATTCACAATATATATGAGTACCAAATCATGACACTGTGTGCCTTAAACTTACACAATATGTCAATTATATCTCCAGAAACCTGGGGGGAAAAACAACCTCACAGACCTTCAAAAAAAGTCCTAAAGAAGAGACCAAACAGTATATGAAATCTTTACTTGATAGACTCATGCAGCCACTGGGCACCACTCATGCACCCCCTATTCACTGGTTCAGTTCAAAAAAGTGAACTGAATGGACCCCTGAGCGGCTCCAGATTGCAGGCCCCAGTTTTAACAGTCACAGCCAAAACATCTGTTAGCTCTCTCTCTCAGCCTTTTCAATATTTGATATAAACCTTCTCATTCTGTTACACTTTTCAATTTTCAGCTGCATTTGAGTCTTTTCAACTTAATCGAGGCAAAAGAGTATGATTAAATTGTTCTATCAAAATCAAGCGTTGCCATGTCGCTTTCTACATCACTCCCACAGAGCCCTCGCATGGAGACTCCATCACACGAGACTTCAGGCTGCTGCCGAGGCCCAAGTGTGGCCCTCGGAAGTGTTCAGAAGACAGAAATGTGGACAACTGAACCATGAAATTGCTTTGAAATGGTGAAGCAAAGATGCATTTTTCTTCCCAATCAAATCTTCTCTGCAAATCCTGACAGCAAGCTTACTCACAGCCCTGGAAATCTATTCTCTAGCATTGTTTTTCATACCGTAGTCTCCTGTTCAGCCCATCACCCTGTAATGAAGCACATTTACCTTTAGATCATTCACAAAGAAACACATTAACATCGTTGGACATTTGGAGGATGTTTTCTAACACAACTGCTGAATTGAACTGAGGCACAAAAATACTTTCTGCCAGCTCCAAAACACTCACTGTTAAAGTGGCAATGTCAAGACGAAGGCAAAATTCTGGGCAGCCTATTCCTAGAGGTGGACTGGGTTCACTCCCTCCAGAGGTAGAACCATTCAACAAAGTGGAGATGGGGGACTAATGACTTTGCTCGCATACTTGCAGTTACTGGGGTATTATAAAGTTATTTCACGAATTTGTGCCCAGCTGAGAGATGCTGCACTGGAGTCAGAAAACCTGGCCTCCATTCTCAGATCTGCCACTAAATAGCTATATAATTTTGAAAGATACAGATTAGTTGAATATGCCCAGATCTATGGCACGACATGTGAGCTATGTGACCACAGGCAAGTTCCTTAACCTCTCTGTGCCTCTGTCAGCCCTTCATCTATAAAATGGGAATTGTACTGGTTTCTCCCTCATAGCACAGTTCCAAGGATTAAATGAGTTCATATAAACACTAGAATGGTGACTGGCATGTGGGCATTGCTTTGTAACGATTAGTTATCAACACTCTGCTTTTTGGAACTTCCCTGGTGGTCCAGTGGTTAAGATTTCACCTTCCATTGCAGGGGGTGTGGGTTCAATCCCTACTTAAACAGCTAAGACAATATATCCCTCATGGCCAAAAACCAAGAACCTACATAACAGAAGAGATATGGTGACAAACCTAATAAAGACTTTAAAAATAGTCCACATTAAAAAAAAAAAAAACTTTAACAAGAACACTCTGCTTTTAGCTGTAAAAATGAAAGCTGTACTAATTAACTCTTCCAGGTCCATGACTGTGTTGCTTCTCTATCATCTGGCACCCTGTCAGATGCTGAAGTAGAAAGAGTAGCATCTGCTGAGAATGTCCAGCACCAGTCTGCTTGCTTTCCAGTAAAATCCTGGATTTGTGGCATAACTGAGAAATGAGTCATTCTGGTTAACTGAGTTTTCCAGATTACAAAGGTTTCATAATTTTCCCTTGGAGTCACCAGCTGTCCCCCAGCACCCTCACAGCTGCATCTTTAAGCCTTGTCATTCTCTTCACTCTCTCTGCTTCCTGTCTTTATTTCTATTACTTTCTTCCTCCCTTTGTCCTCCCTCTTTGAAAGTGTTAGTCACTCAGTCATGTCCGACTCCCTGCGACCCCATGGACTGTAATCCATCAGGCTCCTTTGTCCACAGAACTTCCCAGGCAAAAATACTACAGTGGGTTGCCATGCCCTTCTCCAGGGATCTTCCTGACCCAGGGATTGAACCCAGGTCTTCTGCATTGCAGGCAGCTTCTTTACCATCTGAGCCACTCATGTATTTTCTGGACCTTCTCCCAGTTTTACTCTCCTAGCTGCTACTCACCTTCAAGTCTCAGCTTAAACATGGCTTCCCACACTAGGTCAGAGGCCCCTCAAATATACTCTCGCAGCACCTGGTTCTTTGCCTTGTATAGCACTCACCACCACTGAAATTATGTACTCAGAAGTATCTTTGAATGAATGCATTCATTCCTCCATCCTTTCAATCACCCAAGCCATTCCTTTCTTTTTGGTCATGAAACTAATTACAGGGTTTTTTGAATAATCCTTGAAGTCTCAGTATTTGGCTCTTTTTCACAGTTTGCAGAATCTTTCTTTGCAGCCAAAAATGAACTAAGAAAGGAAATATATCTCTCTAAAACTATCACTGTTCTGGGTTCCTGAGGACATTTTCTGAGGGGCTGACAATCAGTGTTAAGATGTATGTTGGATTTTTTTTTTTTTGGTTAAAAGACTTTTTAAAAATCCTCTTCAAAGAAAGTTTTGTGTCAAGATATGTTCAAATTCAAGGATATGGAATGGTGACAATCACTTCTCATTATATAAGTATTATTTTTAATACACTCAGGGAACCACCCTACAGAAAAGTGATTATCAGTAGACAGACCATGGTCTATTGTGACAAAAGCTTTCATTTTTACATGGTCTATTGTGACAAAAGCTTTCATTTTTACCAATATTTTAAATACTTAATACCACAGTTAATCTTTCATAAATATTTTGTAGTCAAATTACAGGATGAGTTAGTAGCATCCCTTTATAACTTCTATTGCAAAGTACTATTCCTAGAAATAGTACTTTCTCACTCACTGATGAGATGTTAACAGAAAGTACTTATACTCATCCATGGTGGTTAGAAATCACCATCCAGTTTGTTAAAAAACATTTTCTTTTTCGGGTGTCCAAATAATATTTCCTTACTTTGCACTGGTTCCCTTTAAAGTAAAAAACTGGAAGTAGCTTGGGGATTGAACAAGCAAGAAAGTTTTCCTTTTCCTGTCTCTAAATAAGCAGAAAAAAAGATGATGAGTGAAAGGGAGAACTCAGTGCTGTAAGTTTTAAAATTGACTCCTTTTTTTCTTGAAAGTTTCCATTTCCTATATGGAACATGAAAAAACTGTTTTGTGGCAGCTGCTTTTCTTAATAGAATCACTGCACTCTTGTGAAGAAAAACATCCAGGCTATTTCAATCTCACAGTGGAGTAACCGGATTTGGGTTCTTCAAGGCCCTGGGAAAACATAAGTGGGGAAGAACAGGGTGCCAATCTTCATGGTAGAGCAGCTATCCAAGTGGGAGTGATGGCTAGGGGTAGACACAGCTTGAAACTGAAAGTCTTTGTTTCCCCTCTTCCACCAAGGCATCAGCTCTCTTCCAGGGCATTCTTTATTCTGGATAATAGAACCAAAGCCAGGGGGCAGCCATGTGGGCTGCAGGGAAGCTATAGGTCCTAAGAGCCAGGAAGAAAAAAAGGGTTAGGAATCAAAACTGGGATAGGGACCTATTAGGCTAGTCCAGGCTTCCGAACTGGCAGTGCAGCATCAAAATCATTTGGGATAAACTTTTTTTAACATAACATTCTTATTGAGATGCCATCGCTATACCAGACCATTCACCCATTTGAAGTGTACTACTCAGTGCTCTTAGTGTATTCACAAAGTTGTACAACCATTACCACCATCAATTTAAGAATATGTTCAACACCCTAAAAAGAAATTTCATATTCTTTAGGTATCATCTCCCAACCTTCCCCTTTCCCGTATCACCTGGCAACCACTGATCTGTTTTCTGTCTCCATAAATGTGCCTGTATTGGATATTCCATATAAATGAAGTCATACGATAGGTAATCTTTTGTGACTGGCTTCGTTCACTTAGCATAATGTTTTCAAGGTTCATATATGTAGTAGCTGGAGAAGGCAATGGCAAGCCACTCCAGTACTCTTGCCTAGAAAAATCCCATGGACGGAGGAGCCTGGTAGGCTGCAGTCCATGGGGTGGCTAAGGGTCGGACACGACTGAGCGACTTCACTTTCACTTTTCACTTTCACATATTGGAGAAGGAAATGGCAACCCAATCCAGTGTTCTTGCCTGGAGAATCCCAGGGACAGGGGAGCCTGGTGGGCTTCCGTCTATGGGGTCACACAGAGTCGGATACGACTGAAGTGACTTAGCAGCAGCAGCATATGTAGTAGCATGTATCAGTACTTAATTCTTTTTTTTTGTGGCTGAATGATATCCCATTGTGTGGAAAGATCTTATTTTGTTTATTCATCAGCTGATGGACATTTGAGCTATTTCCACCTTTTGGCTGACATGTGGTTTAAGGTACAGATGTTAAGCCCCTATTTGGGGCTCAAAATCAGGTCCATAGTAACTCCAAGGGACTCCCTGAGAATGTTTCCTAAAGACATGATGCAAATCTCCAAAACAACCATGTCGGGCATTATGCTAGATGCTGGGCTTACAGACAAGAATAGGACATGGTCCCTTCCTTCAGGTAGAAAGAGCATTCAGAGAGAGAGATTGAGACTGAGAGAGAGAGAGACACTCTTTCTAAAAATGGTCCCTATCTTCCTTATTAATCTTGGCTGGCCTGCCGGGGAGTTGATCAGAAGCTCAAATTTGGTGGGAGAAGGTATTAACCTAAATATTTATATAAGAACATTTGGCTTGACCTATATGTTCGTTCTTCTTCTATTCTTTATGATACTCTAAGCACGGTATACAGATGTTAAATCAAGTACAATTAGACTCAAAGCAAAGATGTTTGGTGTTTTCCAATTAAACATTTTCTCAGAGCAAAAAAACCAAAGTAGCTAGGTTGCCAATAATGTGCCAAGGAAGGAGCCTAAGGGAAAGCTGACAAATAGCAATCTAAATCTGACTTTGTTCATACTGTTATTCCTTTCAGAATTTCCACTGCTTAATTATAAACCTGAAATTGTGTGTGATTCATTCTTGACAAGACCATATGTGCCCATGTTGCCAGATTCTAGTAAAATAGATAT
The DNA here is from genome assembly GCF_049115385.1 of Moschus berezovskii. Classification (NCBI taxonomy): domain Eukaryota; kingdom Metazoa; phylum Chordata; class Mammalia; order Artiodactyla; family Moschidae; genus Moschus; species Moschus berezovskii. The sequence continues at coordinate 124,797,816 of NC_142488.1, read as the reverse complement.
TCCATGCCATGTTTGAACAGTCTGCCATTTGTAAAATTAGCAATTTCAAGGAAGCAAAAGGCTACTTGCCATTTTGCTGGATCAACACCTCATTTGATCTGCTTGCATATGCTGTGAGTAGAATTCAAGAAAGCACAATTTTGTCTCTAGATAAATAAATTTGAATACAGAATAGATGCAAGGCGGTGTCTTGAGAGACAGGGTTCATTTAAATCTCAAACTAGCTCTTATACAGAAATGTGGTGCTGAAGCTTAGATGAATGTTTCCTTCTGCTCTGGAAATGGCCTTTAAGGACAAGAAAGCTTGTCCACCGAGGGGGTGGATAGTACCAATTTACTCTCATCTAATGGCTGATGTCAGTTACATGACTACCCTCTCGTACACTTCTCATAGTCGCTTATATTTATGTGGAGCTTCTGATTTCTAGAATACTTTCACATAATCTCCTCATTTTAATCTTTACCGTGATTGAGGAATACACAGTGGGAAGGGATGGTGATGTTCACTGTACAGATGCGGAAGTTGTATTAGTAGTAATAGTTAAGTGATTTGCCCACAGTCACACATCTCATTATTGGTAAAGCTAGCCTTGGTGTCATATCTTCTGACCTCTAACCCCCTCCCACTGCCCAGGACTGCAGTCTCAGTTTCATGGTCCCTGAAAACCTACAGATGGCAGAATTCCTAGGGGGACAAAGGAAAAGACAGTTCAACTGGGATATATATACATCTGTTTTCAGCTTTTTCCCTCCCCTCTCTGCCTGGCTGGGACCACACCTTCCCTCTACTTCACTGACACTGGGAGGGAAGGGAATGGTAATGAAGCCATTCGGCAAGTGTTTCAAAGCCATCGCTTGCCTTCTTCCTCCCTCTGCTTGACTGTGATCCTGGGGGCTGAAGTAACATGGAGTTGTCTGGAAACCTCCCTGGGAGAGAGATCCAGGTGCTCCCATTCCCAGAACTACTTAGGCAGATCTGGCTGGTTTAATGTCTGAGCCTCAGTTTTCTCATCTGTAACACAGAGCTTCCCAGGTTGCGCTAGCGGTAAAGAACACGCCTGCCAGCACAGGAGACAAAACAGACTTGGGTTTGGTCCCTGGGTTGGGAAGATCCCCTGGAGGGGGATGGCAACACATTCCAGTTGCCTGGAGAATCCCATGGACAGAGGATTCTGGTAGGCTACAATCCACAGGATCACAAAGAGCTGGACACGACTGAAACAACTTAGCACACACATGCAACATGGAGCTAATGACCTCCCTTTTACAAGATCCTTGCTAGTATGACACGAGAGAATGTTAATCAAACTTTTACCAAGGTGCCTGGCATGTAGCACTTACTGATCACTTGCAGATATTATTTTGAATAAATTCTCAAAGCATAATCATATTTATTAAGCATGTTCAGGGGAAGAGGGCAGAAGGATTGTTTGGGTCAAGGGTGAGGCACATACGTAGTGAGAATCCTCCCAGAATTTCTACTTTCGAGGCAGATATTGCCTTCCTGCTGCTGCTGCTGCTGCTAAGTCGCTTCAGTCGTGTCTGACTCTGTGCGACCCCATAGATGGCAGCCGACCAGGCTCGCCGTCCCTGGGATTCTCCAGGCAAGAACACTGGAGTGGGTTGCCATTTCCTTCTCCAATGTGTGAAAGTGAAAACTGAAAGTGAAGTCGCTCAGTTGTGTCTGACTAGTAGCGACCCCATGGACTGCAGCCCACCAGGCTCCTCTGTCCACGCGATTTTCTAGGCAAGAGTACTGGAGTGGCTTGCCATTGCCTTCTCCGATTGCCTTCCTACAGACCTGCAAATCACATCTAACATTTCTGTTCTCCTTATGAAAGCTCGTTAACAATAAATATTTCCCACCCCCCCTATTGAATTCCTTCTGCCACCTGGATACCATTTTCCACTTTTCAATTCTGACTCTGCTCGATGCCACCATGACTCGGTCTGGACTAGGGTTAGCTCTAAATACTCACCATATGTTTTCAATAGAACCGTGATTTGTGTTAAAAGTGGCAATCACACGTGGGTTGGTAAATTTAAGGGGAGCTATTTCTGAAGGACTTTCATTGTCCTTCCAGTGCCCATCCCATAAAACGCAATGCTCAAGTCTGAACAGCAGTGTGGCTTTGAAATAAATCTATAGATACAGCCCAATCCATGGAACCAAGGCAACAGGGCTATTCGAAGTCCCTGGAAGGGACAAGGGAGGCAAGGAGGCTTTGTATTTGGTTACCTCCTATGTTTTCAGTGAGGGCTGAATCTCTGCCATACTGACATTATTTTTCAGCCTACGTTATGGAACTGAGAGCTTACTATAAACCCCAAGTGCTAAAATCATAGAAAGGAAAGGAAAACATAGGGCAGAGGTGAATGGTGAGATTTGTAAATAAACTGCATTATGTTCTTTGAGCCAGAAAACTTTAGTACTCCTTGATTAGCCCATCTGCTGGTCCTTCACAAATGGATTCTGGGAAGGCAAAAGCATTCTGATGGAGGCTATTAGGTTGAATTAAAAAAAATCGAAGTAACTTCAATTCCAAGAAGTCTGTAGCTAAAAACACACAAAGATTCATTTAATCTGTCATGTCCTTTATCCTTGATTGCAGTGGGTACTTGGTGGATGAAGAGTGCTACGTAATTGTTGGAAAAAAGTGTGTTAACCTCAAAGCAAAACCATGTGGTTGGAAGCCGTAATCCCAAGCTCCTGGTATTTTCCAAGTCAGATGAGTGCTGAGGCCTTCGGACTGTCGAACTGCAGATTGATTACCTTGCTGCTGCTAAGTCACTTCAGTCGTGTCCGACTCTGTGTGACCCCATAGACGGAAGCCCACCAGGCTCCCCTGTCCCTGGGATTCTCCAGGCAAGAACACTGGAATGGGTTGCCATTTCCTTCTCCAATGTGTGAAAGTGAAAAGTGAAAGCGAAGTCGCTCAGTCGTGTTCGTAGCGACCCCACGGACTGCAGCCTACCAGGCTCCTCCATCCATGGGATTTTCTAGGCAAGAGTACTGGAGTGGCTTGCCATTGCCTTCTCCGTTGATTACCTTACCACCCTGTAAAATCTGCTTGCCAAGAACCCCATCAAGATTGGAATTCTGGGCTCTTTCTCTTGTCTGGAACTTGACAAGGAAAATAGGATTCCATTTAATACTGAACTGTGTAAAAGTACAGCTGTCATTTTGAGACTCTTGAGTGAAAATACGACTTTGGATCCAGTTCTTTCTCTCGGGCAAGGTGGTGGAGTGTGTACACATGCATGTGCCTAGGCACTTAGGTAACGCATGTATATGCATTAGGAGAAGAAGGGACCCATGCAAGGAAGGAAGCAAAATGGGGTGTCTACTGCGTGCTGCGGTGCAGAACTGCGCAATCACACAGCTGTCAGAGAAGTCCAGGATTTCAGCAACTCGTAAAGGAATGGAGGGCTTGAGATTGAGATTCTCATCCACCACCCATTCTACCCACCAGGAAACTGAGGTACAGAGAGGCACAGGGACCTCCTAGGGACACCCCACGGAAGAGCCAGCAGGGACCCTCGTCTTCCTGTTTGTAAATCATCATTCCCCATGCCACGCTGCCTCTTTGTGCTTAATGAATTTAAGCATTTTGCTTTTCTTTATGCTTTTTAAGGTGCATTTGTTCGTGTGTTACTGTAGTTCAGGCTTCACAGCACACCGATGCATTCCAGCACTGTCCTATCTGTGCCACTTTATAAAAATATGCCCCAAAGCGTGTCCAACCATACAGTTGTTAGTTATTTTAAAGGGAAAAATGGTCCAGTAAACCTCTACAGAGTACATCGTTTGAGTTAGCATAGTAAAAAAGTGATTTTTTTTAAATAAAATCATTTTGAGAAGACAAGTGTTTGGCTTGAGGCTGATGCCGAGTCTAGACAGGCCTCCAGATCTTCTCATTGAGCTGCCACTATCCAGCCATAAAGTCCCAAGTGCCCACGCTCCCAAAGCACTCAGCACACAGAGTTGTGTACCTTCACAATAGCACTCTGCCAAGTGCTATAATCATCTGTTTACCTCTTTTCTCCCCTACCTGACTGTGATCCCCTCAAGGATGGAAATTCCTTCCTCTTTGTGTCCTCAGATCCAGCAAGGGGCCTGACCCGGAGTACGTGTTCAGTAGATGCTTCTTAAATAAATTACTAGAATAATATCAATCCACTTTATGAAGTTATTGTATGCCCTTTCCCCGGACACTGGATTATGAGCAACTTATGCCCTCAAGCCTAATGATCTTTTGACAATTTCTAGTGGCCCATCAGAAAAGTAAGATGCCATCTTGGTTCTTTGTGGTGAAAGGTCAACTATACCCAAGGGAAGAACTTTTAAGACAGAGCAGCAGCATTAGTAAGAGGCAAGTTTCTAGGCCATGGAAGCCTCTTCAGAGAAACTGGTGGATAGGACTTGGGATAATTACAAATGCTTCTGGAAATGTGTATCTGATTGAAACTATTTCTAATTAGACACAAATGAGAAAGGTGAAGTACTAGAGTAGGACAGTGCTATCCCATGTAAGCCCTTAAACACTGATACCTGGGCCACTGTATTTCATCCCCAACATGGCCAGTGTCAATCCCCATGTGAAGTACTGTGCCCACTTTCATTTTTGAGCTGCTGAATCTGCTTCTTCCAGTGGCTGGTTTTATGATCAGTATGAATGCCAGGATAACCTCTCCACAAGCCTCACTTCCTTAATCTGTAATGTGAGGGTAACACAGGATTGTGGAAAGGACTGAATGAAACACTTCGTGTGAGATGCCTAGTGTATTTCAAAAGTTATCAGTAAACCTAAACTATTGTTCTCCTTCTCTTGGAAAGACCTTACAGCACAGGCTTTTCTCCTTACTTGTTGGCAAAGGTTGTAGGGAAAGGGCACAGTAAAGATAAGGTAAGGCGGAGTGTGAGAGATAACCAATTCTTAAGAGTGGTCCAGAGCATCTCATTCCCACCATCCCCTATGCTGACTGCTGCCCCATGTGCCTATCACAGGCCCATAGCCTGCCCTGGAGTCAGGAGAACCTCGTCATACCACATGCCCAATTTTATCACTAGGAACAGTAAAATACCACAGAGAATGGTCACAAGAACATGACTGGTTTCTGAGTATTTTCCTGCCTCCTGATTATGGTGTTTCAAAGGACAAATGAGCAGCCCCATATCACAGAGGTTAGCTCAGGCTTTCAGTAGACATTAACCCACAGAAAATACATCATATGGTTACAAACATTCTCCTATCTTCTCAGTCAGCCCCCTTTGCAGCTTACTCATTCTACCTCCCTCCTCTTGTGCAAGATTCATTTTATATGATTTGATTAGTTTCACTACCTTGAAAATTGAATATTGATTATGAGATAAAGTATGGAAAGAAATATTAACTGTCTTGATTTGGAAAGGAGACTCGTTAGGGTTGTCCTCCAATGGATTACACAGTTAACTTCCAACACCTTGGACACCCAGATCAGCAGGATTTCAGTGCCAAGTGACTGCTGTTTCCTTCCTCGCTTGGTCCAACATGGGAATAAAATGTAAGGTGGCCTTATCTTGGGTCCCTAGGATGTTCCTGGAGAACTTCTGCTGCCTGAACTTAAGTGGGTAGCATTTACCCTGGTAGTTGGAAGGAAAATATTAAAATGGGTGCATCCTCAAAGGATTTGAGAAAAAGGATAGTTCTAGGATGCTCTATGGAACCATCCTGGCAAGCAGGAATCCAAATCATTTTTAATCGATACCTAAGGGATCCAATTAAACATATGTCTTGTTTTTATTGATAACAAAAAAGTGGTACATCAGAGAAATACAGGATGAGATGTTTTTCCTTTCTAGAGGAAATACTAATGCTAAGCTGTAAGGTGGATGGTGGAGTTTTTATAGAGGCTTACAGCGTTTGTAGATTTTAATTGTGACCTGTTTCAAATGAATACATTTAAACATTGTTTATAATGCAAAATACCTGCATAACATGCAATTAGATAAATCTACTCTTTAATGGAGGTGTGTGTGAAAGGCTGGAGATAAGAACAAGTAAGGCCATAAACGGTACTAAAGAAAGCTATCATAGTGTTACTATAGCTAGTGAAGACCTAACCCAGGAGAGAAACAAAACCCCAGACACATAAAAATAATGACAGTCATTTATGTACTCTGCTTACTGCTTTGGCCTAAAGGCCCAGCAGCTCAGTGATGGTAACACATTTCAATAGGTGTGTGTCATACTAACTTTGTAGTTAGCTTTGATCTGGAAGAAAAGCCAGACGCCTCTTTTCTCCATCCTCATGGTTTGTGGTCTGCTCCTGAGGCAAGGCTGCCTGCTATCTCTCGGATTTCACAGAAGAGAGAGAGATGGAAAAATAGTAACACTTTCCTGGGAAAACAAGCCTCCATTCCAAAATCAACTTGGAGATTTGAAAAACAGAGCAGACCAACTGTTCCCTCTAGAAGACGACTTCTTGCTCAACCTCTAGGAAGCTAACTAATCTATCCAAGGACAGTTGATAATATGTGAAAACTCACTCAAGGCCAAGGGAGTGGGGCTCCAGGAAGGCACCTCCCCTTCACCCTGCAGAAATTCACCAACATGGTGCAAAGAATTAGGACCGGAAGTCAGGCTGATTTGCCTTAGAATTTCAAGAATTCTGGACAAGTGACTCGTGGAGCCTCAGTTTCCCTATTTGTAACGTGTATAAAAATAGTAACCTACCTCCTAGAATAATTGGTGGTATTAAATAAAATAACATTTGTAGGCCCTTTGAAGATGCCTGGCATATGTTAAATATTTTTTTTTAAGTAGCTTTTCTTAAGCAGCAGGCATAACGTTAACACCCGATTCCCTGTACAAAGAGACAGCACCAGACCAGAAGGCTCTTGCTATCAACTGCTTCACTACCATGACAGGGCTTAAAACTCCCAGACTGTTATTTCTATTGTTGAATCAAAACTATATTGATAATTTATACATGAAAGTCAATGGCAAACTCAAATAATTGGCTTTATTTATACCTTTAAGCCTATGCCTGTTCTAAAAGTGTGATTCCAGGGAAGAAACATGCAGAAGGACTGTTGACATATGATTTTCTTACTCAGGCTTCTTCCCTGAGTTTAGGAGGCTGAATGATCCTGTGGGAGTTACCAATATCCCTGTGCAGCCACAGTGTCACCTTTGCCCCATGTCGGTCACGTCCGTCACACCAGCCACCACTTAGAAGAGGCACAGATACAAGAAAATACACGCACCAGAGGCTGGAAGCCAAAAAGTTCTTCTTGGCCTTATCTGAGGGGAAGAGGTTGAAGCCCACATTCTTTAGACTGCAGGGTGCTAACATCTCTAGCAACGTTCACTGTTCTTCTCCTGCTTAATCCAGTCACAAGACAGAGTCATTGGCTCTACTGTTCCACTGGAGTGGTAGTTTGAGCTTTCAAATTGATTCCTCTTTAAAGCAGCTTATTGAAATAGCCAGATTGCCACCACATGTCCAAACCCATCAAGATGGAAGTTGACACCAGTACAGTGTACAAAGAGGACATTCTGATGGATATGTTAATAGCCACCGATTGTCACTGTCCACAGATGTTCAGTGTGGTTCTCTGGGTACAATATGAAAGGAAGGAGGGCTACAGGGAAAAAGAGGCCAGGCCCCACCCCATAAAGAAGACTGTGATAGGAAAGCTCAGGATGTAAGGTAAGATTGTTTGGTAGATTACGTGTCTGATGAACTTGCAGTGTCAGCTCTATCTACATGGGGCCACCTCTGGCCTTTGCTGGTCTTTGTCAGCTTGGCCTGTTGGTTGTACACAGAAGCATGGGGGCAAACCAAGGGAGAGCTGGATATTAAAAAATATATCTCCCCTAACACCAGTCTTATAAGTGTGAAGGACACAAGAGCAGGGGAGGAGTTGGAGGTTCCGAGATCTTCTCAGCAAGATCTGGTCTAAAAGCTCCTCTCCAGCCTCCCTGCCTTCCTCCTTCCCCTTGCAGCAGGTCAGTCTCCCGTCTGTAGCTTCACAGCCTAGGACCCCTCGCTGACACAGAGACCCAGATTGCTACGTCTGCACAGCGCAGCTAAAACAACCTTTTCCTTCAGAGACCAGCCCTCCAGATCTCATCCACCTCTTCCCCGGCCCCTGCAAACCTCATCCCTCCTAAAAAGGCATTTCATTATGGCCGGCCAGAAGGTGGACCTGCAGACCAGAGCTCAGAGTTTCCAGCTCCTGAATGGTAAACATTCCTATCCTCCCCCCTTTCATTCAAAACTGGGTATTGTGTATCTCAACAATTTCACATTTTGTAAAGCATATTAAATTTAATATCTTACAGGTATTCAAATTAATTCCAGTACACAAACACCCATTAAAGGCCTTCCTGTTTGAACAGACTGAATGGACTAGGAGTTGTTCATTATACAATATTTTGCCTTCCAACAGGATATTGTATCTCTATCAGCAAAGCAATATTAATATGAATATCATCCCGGTAGATCTCCAAGGCTCCTTCCAACTTGGATATTCTAAGATTTTGCATTTCTCTGCAGAAACTGCCTTTTAAAGGAGAACAGGGTGCTAAGGTGATTGATATTTGCTGACATGAGACTTGGCCTCGGTGTGTTACGTTCAGAACCAACTGCTCAGAATGATGGTACACCTAAATAAGAGCAATTCCATCCATTTTACAAAGAGAAGCTAATCATACATTCTCTCCTCCTTGAAGAGAAGATTCTGATGGGGGAAAGAAAAACAAAAGAGGCTGTATATCCATCTAACCAATGCTGCCACGACTCTTAAATTCTTCCTAATCCCTTCAAGGCACAAAGTAAACCCTTAGCTAAAAATGCCACAAAAACCTCATCTCATTTGTCCTGCTGCTGCTCAGTCACTTCAGTCATGTCCGACTCTGTGTGACCCCATAGACGGAAGCCCACCAGGCTCCCCTGTCCCTGGGATTCTCCAGGCAAGAACACTGGAATGGGTTGCCATTTCCTTTTCCAATGTGTGAAAGTGAAAAGTGAAAGTGAAGTCGCTCAGTCATGTCTGACCCTTAGCGACCCCACGGACTGCAGCCTACCAGGCTCCTCCATCCATGGGATTTTCTAGGCAATAGTACTGGAGTGGCTTGCCATTGCCTTCTCCGTCTCATTTGTCCTACATGAACTTATAAAATTGCTTCCATTATAAATCACTCAGCACAACACAGACTCACAGAGACAAGAGTTTAAGGATATAAGTGGTGATAGTCTGCAAGTAATTCCCAAACTATCCATCACTGTGATCTTCCAGACAACTAAACGCCCCAGAGTGGGGACTGGCATGATAGGAAATATTTACAGTTTCCAGGCTATATGATCTCTGGTGCAACTACTGAACTCTGCCATTGAAAAGCAAAAGTAGCCAGAGACAATACATAAATGCATGAGCATGGCTGTGTTCAAATTAAACTTTATTTATGAACACTGAAATCTGAATTCCATGTCATTTCCCCATACCACAAACAGCATTCTTCTTTTAACTTTTTTACAACTGACTACAAATGTGAAAATTATTGTTAGTTCCCAGGCACACTGGATTTGGCCTTTGGGTCATAGTTTGCTAACCCCTGTCCTTGGGGAACAATGTATAGCACCTTGTGTTATTCCTACCTGAGGGGGTAAGGCAGTAACAATAATTATGATGACATCTGAGTCCATGATAGGTGCCAAGGACTGTGCTAGGCTATTTAAAGTCCCTCGTGTAATCCTTACAACCAACCTGTGAGGTGGCAGCTAGTGTTCTCCTCATTTTACAAGTGAGAAAACTGAGACATAAGGAAGGTGAAATGACTTGCCCAAGGATGGGGTTACTACGTAGAAGAGCCAGGATTGGAAACACATCACACTGACTCCAAGACTCCCCCTACTCCTTATCGCTACCACACTTTATACAGAACAGGACTGCTCAGTTCAGTTCAGTTCAGTCACTCAGTCGTGTCCGACTCTCCGCGACCCCATGAATCACAGCACGCCAGGCCTCCCTGTCCATCACCAACTCCCGGAGTTCACTCAAACTCATGTCCACAGAGTTGGTGATGCCATCCAGCCATCTCAATCTCTGTCGTCCCCTTCTCCTCCCGCCCCCAACCTTTCCCAGCATCAGAGTCTTTTCCAGTGAGTCAACTCGTCGCATGAGGTGGCCAAAGTATTGCAGCTTCAGCTTTAGCATCAGTCCCTCCAATGAACAGCCAGGATTGATCTCTAGAATGGACTGGTTGGATCTCCTTGCAGTCCAAGGGACTCTCAAGAGTCTTCTCCAGCACCACAGTTCAAAAGCATCGATTCTTCGGTGATCAGCTTTCTTCACAGTCCAACTCTCACATCCATACATGACCACTGGAAAAACCATTGCCTTGACTAGACGGAACAGGACTGCTAGACCCACTCTAATTGGACTACCCCTATAGTATGAAATCCTCTCTCAGGAAGACATATTGCAACTGTTGCAATGAAAATGCCATCAGGTACATGAACTAGAAGACCTTAGGCAGCCACGATACAGGTAAAGTCTAAGGCACTGAGACTTGGTTTTCCTTGAGTTCTCAAGCATTTAAAATGCTTGATTTTATTAAAAAAATAAATAAAATGCTTGATTTTTTTCATAGTTGATTGAGATAAAACAATAAAGGTAACCTACAAAGAAAAGAGGTCAGATGGGCAGACTTGGATGGAGGTGAGTCCTGAAGGGGTGGGCGATGGGAGGAGGGAATAGACAGTGTCAGGGCCCATCCATATAGAGACTGGCTTCTCTCTTGACTCAGTTTCTGCAGCTCTTTATGGAGCTTATGTCACAGCAGGCAAAGTTGCTGAATGTGGCAAAATGGAAAATGTTAACACCTACAAAGACTCAAAACAATTCAAGAAACAGCTGATAGATTCTTTGCGGTGAGAAGCCAGTGCATTGGAAATAGAAAAGTTATGAGGCACGATTTTTGGCTGAAATATTAATACAAGTAAGACAAAAGGACACTAAGAAAGTAACTGAAGGCACAGTGTTCTGGGCATCAGAGCAAAACAGCACGAGCGCTAAAAGGCTCACAGCTTCGAAGGTAATGTGACAGAGGGCTTCTGTTTGCACTCACTCCAGAGGCCTGGGAGAAACTGAGCATCCGTGTCTGGATATTTGCTCCCAGTAGGAAAGTTCCTGAAACCTCTTATGCAACTGCACTTGAGGATGCCCAGCCCGTAAGATACTTCAAGCTTGGCTGACTTGGTGCATTCACTTGCTGTCTAAAAGTGTCCCCACAGCCTTTTCTCGCCCATCTGCAAATCTTACACTGGGGAGCTGCTCAGAAAATGGCTTTCCCTAAATCTCTGCCCCGGAAAATCAGATGGGTACATTAAAATTATTATCTGAATAAGACAAAGAGTGAACCAAAAAAAAAAAAAGAGAGAGAGAGACAAAAAAGGGAGCTAGTCCACTCATCCCCCCAATGACTCCCCAAAAACCTCTTTCACATTTCCAAATGTCATGCTCCACACTTAAATTAACATACCTTTCTTTCAGACTGGGGAAAAATGTATCCCATTTGTTTTGTCATTTTTAAGTGTGCCTGTAATATAAGTGATTCCTGTAACTAAAGGCTATGGGGCAAAGGAGATTTTATTTTGAAACTCTGCAGTGCCCAGGGCTCACTGCTTGACGCCGTACCCCACCAATCCCAGCAACTGGAAAATCAACATCGTCTAAGACACTGGGGAAAGAAAGTCTTTTGGAAGCAACTGGTACTTGGCAGCTCAGAATTCCAGGACCCTATGGGGGTGAACAGCCAATGCCCATGCCTCAGAATAAGGATGATGACAATTTAAACTCTGGCTCCCCAGGGGAAGAGTCCAAAAAGTGACAAACATAAGGAAATTGAAGCTGAGTGGCTAAGAGATGCTAAATGAGAGCCCTCAGTTATGTGAACAGCGCTGGTGCATGGTGGTCATCAGATCAGTGCGCTGGATCACAGCCTTCCCTTGAGCGACTCTCTCAGCAGGGCCTGAGTAGACAATGAGCTGCCGCACTGTCTCCATACAAGACTGCTTGAGTGACAGTGACGTGGATTCATGGATTCCGCAAATGTGTAAAGGAGGGTTTCTCAGGCACGAAATGCAGGAAGTGGAAGGTGGGACCCAGGCATCAGATTTTAAACAAATTCTGGATTCATGGACAGAGAAGCTTGGTGGGCTACAGTCCATGCGGATGCAAAGAGTGAGGCACAACTGAGCAACTAACACTTAGATAGGTGATTCTGATCCACGTGGCTTCAGGACCACACTGGAAGGAACACTTTACCCTACTCAATCAGAATTTCTGAGAGGAGTGGATCTAAGCAGTCTGCAGAGATTCATTCCACATAAGTATTTTCAGTACTGATTCTCTGGGAAGCACTACAGATGTCAGATCCCACAGTATCATGGCTCCTGCCTTTACTATACTCACACACGACCTGCATGGGGAACAAACATCTTAAAGCACGTGTCTAATCCCATATTTTGACTAAAGGTCTGAGGAACAAAATCCTCACATGACCACCTAAATAAGTGGAGTTTTCTTTTCTTTCTTTCTTTCTTTTTTTTGGCCACTCGGCTTGTGGGATCTTAGCTCCCCAACCAGGGATTGAACACAGCCCTCAGCAGTGAAAGCACCGAGTCCTAACCACTGGACCACCAGGGAATTCACTGTGGAGTTTCTTCCTGATTCTTTCCTTTCCTGCTTATTTTCTCCTTGCATGTATTACTATTCTGAGAAAGGTCTTGTCCAAGCAACAGTCTCCACTTTACGATCCTATCACATGCCCCGTAAACCACCCCGATGATGCTTCATTTCCATTACTATGAGCTTCCCGGGACAGAAATACAGAATGAGCAACACAAAACAAACCAACAATGACTTCCTGACCTGCATCGAACAATAATACCTTATCAGGTTAACTCCAACTGCATCATTCTTTGTAAAAACTAAAGAACTATATCAGATTGTCTGAAACACAGATAAAACTTGAGTTTAAGCCTCTGCCTTCAAGAGACCAAGCGACCTGATTCACTTGCTAGAACTGAGGAAAAGGATATTTGCTCCCTGACTCACAATGCCTAGATTTCTGAACCTTGCATGATCACAGTTCTAATCCTGATGCCAAGAGATACCAGACTAGTATTTCTGAAAATGTTGATCATGAATCACCTGCATAAGAATCACTTAAGGATGCTCACTCAATAAATATGCAGATTTCAAGACTTTCTTTAACATTCTACAGCAGATTAACTGCATTAGTGCTCCCAGTTAATAGCCTTTCTATAACCTTGCCCTTTGCCCTGTAACTTTTTAGACCCCTCTCACTCTGAATCTGCGGAGAAGGCAATGGCAAGCCACTCCAGTACTCTTGCCTAGAAAATCCCATGGATGGAGGAGCCTGGTAGGCTGCAGTCCGTGGGGTCGCTAAGGGTCGGACATGACTGAGCGACTTCACTTTCACTTTTCACTTTCCACTTGCACACATTGGAAAAGGAAATGGCAACCCACTCCAGTGTTCTTGCCTGGAGAATCCCAGGGACGGGGGAGCCTGGTGGGCTTCTGTCTATGGGGTCGCACAGAGTCGGACATGACTGAAGTGACTTAGCAGCACTCTGAATCTGAACTCAGCCATGTGACTCGCTTTGTCCAATGGGGTAATAGCAAAGGAGATACAGTCAGAGACATGAAAAGCTTGTGTGCATTACCACTTGCTCTCTTGTAAGATAGATCTGTGCAGTAGTTTGAGAACAATTCCTGGCTAATTTTTGCAAGGATGAGAGGCCCTGTAGAGGAGATATAAGTCATCGCAGCTGAGGCCATCCTAGAAAAGCCAACCCCTAGCTGACACACCTGCTAACTGCAACTGAGTTCAGCTCTGCCCGGCCAAGTCTGGCCCTGATCAGCTAAACTATCCAACCAACTTTCCCACCAGCAATGCACAAGGGTGCCAAAGTATTGACATCCTCAGCAACTCTTGTTATTTTTGTTTTGAGGGGTATTTCATAACCATCTGAATGGAGATGACATGTGGTTTGGATTTGCCTTTTTCTAATAATGAATGATGTTGAGCATCTTTTCATGTGCTTATTGGCTGTCTGTATATCTTTCAGGAGAGAAATATCTACTCAAGTCCTTTGCCCAATCGAGTTGTTTGTTTTTGTTATTGTTGTCTCCATAAGTATTTTACATGGTATAAATGGAACAAGGTTTCTTAGACAGGTAGAGAATTCTAAATTAAAGAAGGAACAAATCATGAATGCCTCAGCCTCTGTTGGAAAAAAAGTTCTTAGTTTATCTGTACCCTGTGCATCTTTTCTTCATAACGTTACCTCAGAGAAGGGGCTCAAGGAGAGGCTCAAGTCCACAGCTAATCATCTCTCTGTGGTCCAGTAGCCGTGTTCTCCTGCTTCTCCCAAGATGTTTATCAATTATCTTATTTCTCCCCATTTATTAGGTGCCTGTTGACTGACTCATTTCTATCAAAATATGTGATTGGATTTCCCCATCCTAAAGATAATTTCTCTGAAATCTGCTTTGCCTTCAAGGTTCTGCCATCACTCTACACACCTTACTAGACAAGTTTCTAGAAAGAGTAGTCTATACTCAGTGTCTCCAGATATCCATTTCACATTCATATTTAAACCACTGTCACATGATTTCCACCCCTAACAGAGATTGATCTGCTTCCTATTCCTCAACAGCCTCTTTAATTACTAAATCAAAGGGTCATTTTTCAGTCTATCTGACTTGGCCACTCTGTAGTACTTGAAAATACTGACCGCATCTTCCTTACTGAAATTCCCTTGTCCCATGAATTTGGTGCTCTCTCTCCCTCACTCTGGGTCCTCTTCAACTGTTCCCTCTTGGTTTTGGTTGTTTGCTACATTTCTTCTGCCCAGATTCTGTCCTTGTTGTCCCTCAAGCTTCAGATCAATATATCCATCTGCTTATTGGACACTTACACTTGGAAGTCTCAGAGAAAGTCTAACTGCAACCAAACTGAACTCACTTTCCTTCCCTCTCCAAATCCATGCCTCTGCCCAGGCTCCCTATTTCACTGCGTAGCACTGTGATCCACATCTTACAAGCTGGAAAACCAGGGTCTCTCAACCAGGCTGACTCTCATTCACCTCTGCCCTGAACACGTCAGACTGGCCCTGTGTCCCATCCAGCCAGTCTCTCTCTTATTTGTGTCTCTTCTTCTCCATTGCCATGACCTTAGTCTATGTCCTCATGACCTTTTACATACTGTAAAAGCTTCACAATGGATTACTTTGGGTCTCTGATCTCTCCTTCATTTAAACCTTCCTCTACCCTACTGCCAGAGAAAGCAGATAAATGAATGAATACATAAGTATATTATCATATGTGAAATGAATAGCCAGTCCAGGTTCGATGCATGATACAGGATGCTGGGGGCTGGCGCACTGGGATGATCCAGAGGGATGGGATGGGGAGGGAGGTGTGAGGGGGTTCAAGATGGGGAACACATGTACACCCGGGGCGGATTCATGTCAATGTATGGCAAAACCAATACAATAATGTAAAGTAATTAGCCTCCAATTAAAATTAATAATTTTTTTAAAAAAGAAGAAAAAAATAAACTACAATGAATATATGTTTGCTCCATATTCCAAAGCTCCCATTTTTCATAATGTCCAAACTGGCATGCAAGTCCAGGGGCTGCTGTGGTATGTGGAAGGAGCATGAGCAGTAGGGTCAGAGGGAGAACTGAGTCTGAATCTAGACTCTGCGATTTGCTGGGTGTGATATTGATCGGTTTACGCCACCGCTCTGCATCTGCTTCCTTGGAATGATGGTCAGAATCAAATGAGTTACCTTATACATATTCAGTACTTGTACTTTCCAGAGCCTGTTGTTTAGTCAGTGCCCATAATTATCAATTCTCATCTCTTTTTCTATCAAGTACAGTCCCAATCTATATTTTCAGACTCACTTGCTACGCTCTGGGCACAAAGAACACTTAGCCTTTCTCTTACCATGGCAAATATTTGCTTTCCTGTGCTTCTGCAGTTGCGCTAACCTAGAATGACTTCTCTCATACCTTTTAGCTGGATTAAATCCAACTCAGATTTCAAAACTCAAATCAAAGACCACTGCCTTCATGAAGCCTTTCCAATACCCGCTATACTTTGTGTGCACTTCACCTGGGGGCAGTTCCTGTAGCTTCATCTACAGCTTTTCATCTGCTCTATCTGTTCACTTGAGTCTGAATTCCTTAAGTCTATGGACTATTTCTTTTTCTTTTTTTAAGATTGCAACTTTATTTTATTTTAATTTAATTTTTTAATTTTTATTTTTTTTTAATTACTGGAGGCTAATTATTTTACAATATTATATTGGTTGGCTTTGCCATACATTATGGACTATTTCTTAAACATCTTTTTTATATCCAGCACCTAACATTCAAAAGTATAAGTAAGTAAGTAAGTGTTAGTCGCTCAGTTGTGCCCGACTCTTTGTGACCCCATGGACTGCAGCCCACTAGGCTCCTCTGTCCATGAGATTTTCTAGGTAAGGATACTGAAGTGGGTTGCCATTTCCTTCTCCAGGGGATCTTCCCAACCCAGGGATCAAACCTGGGTCTCCTGCATTGCAGGCAGATTCTTTACCGACTGAGCTACAAGGGAAGCCCATTCAAAAGTATATGTTGGAGCAAAGTGAACAGAAACTATCCATGAAGGAAGTCAGGATTTAAAAGCTGAAGAACAAATATGTAAAGCCTGTTTTAGGATCTAATATAATATGTGTTTTCATATTCAAGGACTAGGTAATAGCATTATAACAACCACTTATAACAAATATCTTATGATATTGCTTATATGTGAAGTCTTAAAAACGGGTACAACTAAACTTATTTACAAAAAAGAAATAGAGTCACAGATGTAGAAAACAAATTTATGGTTACCAGGGTGGAAAGAGAGGGGATAAATTGAGAGATTTATATTGACATATGAAGTGAAGTGAAGTGAAGTCACTCAGTCGTGTCCGACTCTTTGCAACCCTGTGGATTGTAGCCCACCAGGCTCCTCCATCCATGGGATTCTCCAGGCAAGAATAATGGAGTGGGTTGCATTTCCTTCTCCAGGGGAACTTTCCGACCCAGGGATTGAACCCAGGTCTCCTGCATTGCAAGCAGACGCTTTAACCTATGAGCCACCAGGGAAGCCCATATTGACATATACACACTACTATATATAAAATAGATTACTAATAAGGACCTACTGTATAGCACAAGTAACTCTATTCAAAAATCTGTAATAACCTATATGGAAAAAAATCTTTTAAAAAGTGGATATATGTATATATATAACTGAATTACTTTGTGGTACAGCAGAAACTAACATGACAAATCAACTGGTGGCTTAGTCGGTGAAGTCTGCTTGCAATGCGGGAGACCTGGGTTCGATCCTTGGGTCAGGAAGATCCCCTCAAGAAGGAAATCGCAACCCACTCCAGTATCCTTGCCTGGAGAATTCCATGGACAGAGAAGCCTGGTGGGCTACAGTCCATGGGGTCACAAAGAGTTGGACATGACTGAGTGACTAACTTTCACTTTCATACTCCAATAAAAATTTTTGAAATGAAAAAAACACACTTATGTAATTCTTCTGTTGCAAACACTATTTCTAAGCACTTCTTGCCTGGAGAATCCCAGGGACAGCGGAGCCTGGTGGGCTTCCGTCTATGGGGTCGCACAGAGTCAGACACGACTGAAGTGACTTAGCAGCAGCAACATGTATTAACTCATTTAATGTTCACAACAGACCTGTAGGGTAGGTACAATTATAAATTCGATTCAACAATAGAGGAAACTGAGGTTCAGAGAGATTAAACGACTTGCCCGAGGCTACACAGCCTATAAAAGGAGGAGCTGAGAGTCAGATCCAGACAATCTGGCTCTCGAGTCTATGCTCCTAACTGCCACTGTGCTGCAAAAGTGGATGTTGAATTTAGTGTCGCAGTGTGTTATGATGGCAGCATACGTGAGTCTTCATCTTGGCTCTGCTATCTGTGTATCCTTGGGTGAATCAGTTTCTCTTCTCTGAACCTCAGTTTCCTCATACGTCAAATGAGAAGATTATATCCCATAATCTACTTTGCCTCTCTCAGCATCAACATTCTAGGATGCTATGGCGGGTACATTTTACCTGCTTGATATCTCTTTCAATAGCTTGCAAACTTCTCAAAGGCAGATCCGTGTTTTAATCGAATTTGTATCCCCATGGTGGTTGCCTAGGGCTGAGGTAGATGGGGGGACTGGGGAGAGTACTACGATATGAGAATTCTTTCCAGGATGTTGAAAATGCTCTACTATTGACTATAGAGCTGATTGCAGAACTCTGAATATACTAAAAACCACTGAACTGAACGTTTTAAATGGGTGAATTATATGTTCTTTTTTATATTATATCACAATAAAGCTGTTACCAGAATAATTGTATTTTCAGGGTCCAGCACATTGCTTTGCTCAACAAATGTTTTCTGAGTATTGAACAGCTGTACTATATGGCTTTTAACCTTCAGATTCTGAGTCTACTAATGGAATGTCTTGTACCTACTTACCAGTTCTTCTCATACGAATTGGCACTTGTAAAAGTGGGTTCTACTTGGCAGTTAAATAACCCCTTTGCCAACTTACTTTCTTCTTGTCATAGATGTATTGTCTCTTCTCTTTGTCTGAATTATTACCTTTTGAATGTGCAAGGGCTCAATTAAAAATGTTAGCTATATTTCTTATCTCAGTGTTCACCATTATACTGCTCATGGAAGGATTAAGCTAGCCCCCAAGATCCAACTGTTATAAATGGCTTTGAGTTCTTCAAGGGAGAGACGTAATAGTAAAAGATGGTGTTGCTACTGTAATTAATCCTTCAGGTATAAAATTAGTTACTTGAACCAAATGAGTAGGAAGCCCTTGTCAACAACTGTTTTCCACCTCAAAAGAAATAAAGGAAGCATATTCATAATCAGAGAAATGCAAATCAAAACCACAATGAGATACCATTTCACACCAGTCAGAATGGCTGCTATCCAAAAGTCTACATGCAATAAATGCTGGAGAGGGTGTGGAGAAAAGGGAACCCTCTTACACTGTTGGTGGGAATGCAAACTAGTACAGCCACTATGGAGAACAGTGTGGAGATTCCTCAAAAAACTGGAAATAGAACTGCCATATGATCCAGCAATCGCACTCCTGGGCACACACACCGAGGAAACCAGAATTGAAAGAGACACATGTACTCCAATGTTCATCGCAGGACATGGAAGCAACCTAGATATCCATCTGCAGACGAATGGATAAGAAAGCTTTGGTACATATACACAACGGAGTATTACTCAGCCATTAAAAAGAATGCATTTGAATCAGTTCTAATGAGGTGGATGAAACTAGAGCCTATTATACAGAGTGAAGTAAGTCAGAAAGAAAAACACCAATACAATATACTAACGCATATATATGGAATTTAGAAAGATGCAAATGATAACCCTGTATACGAGACAGCAAAAGAGACACAGATGTATAGAACAGTCTTTGGGACTCTGTGGGAGAGGGTGAGGGTGGGATGATTTGGGAGAATGGCATTGAAACATGTATTTTATCATATGTGAAACGAATCGCCAATTTAGGGTCGATGCATGTTACAGGGTACTCGGGGCTGGTGTGCGGGGATGACCCAGAGGGAGGATAAGGGGAGGAGGGAGGTGGGAGGGGGGTTCAGGAAGGGGAACTCATGTACACCTGGGGCGGATTCATGTCAATGTATGGCAAAACCCACCAATATAATATTGTAAAATAATTAGCCTCCAATAAAAATAAATAAAAAAAGAAAAGTAAAAAATAAAATGTACCACAGCACTATTTTTAAAAAAATAAATAAAGTTTCATTATTTTTAAGAAAAATAAATAAATAAATAAAAGAGTCTGCAGTTCATGCAAGGGTCTCTACTGGAGGGCAGTTTTCTTAAAATATTTGCTGGTTTATAATTAGCTCATGCATCTGATTAATTTAAGGGAAACAAAATCTTCAACTTTGAGAACAAATGTTAAGCTACCATGCTTGAGAAAACCCAGCTCCAAAGCCAGTAACTTTGGAGTTCACTGCCAACAAAGAGTAATGAAGCTTCCGGGCTCTGGGAAGTCTAGCCGCCAGCTGCCTCAGTACAAAGAGGCCCATCAGACCAGGAGGCAGGCAACAGAAACAGCATGGAATCAGGTCTAATCGGCAGTGATCAGAGAATAAAATGAAAAAGTAAAATGAGACTGCAGTAGGCAAAATGAGGGGAACAGTGGAGGCCACAAAGTTAAAGCTTGGAACATGTAATCAAGGTGATGAAAAACTCAAGCTGTTCCACTGCACGACACACCAGCTCTCCAGCTCACCCTGCACACTCCACAATCACAGCCAATTGTTCTGATTTTTCAGAATGCTCCAACCTAGAAACTCAACTACAGAGGAACTTGCATTGGGGCAGTTGAATAGGATTTGTGTGTCCCTCCCCTCGCCCCTGAATACCATGTAGAGACCTAGACTTGATTCATGTCAACATGCAAAGGGTTTGGGTGTCTTCTTGATCACTTGGAAGTAAAAGGCAGGGAAAGTTATGGGACACAAAAACCACATACATTCATGGAACCATCAAAGCTACCTAGACCATATTCACAGGTGTACCTTATAACCATTTAGAGCAATCTAGAAGAATGGGCTTGGGGATGAAGTACAACAGTCACCTGGGGAGTAGTCCTGACTGAAAGCAAAGTGGTGACACTTGGCCAAGCCACTTGTCTCGAAAAACTCTGATAATATCTTTTGATCGTGTGGATTCTCTTCATTCATCTAGTCAAGACTTATGGAGCCTCAGACTTTAGAATATGACTCTTCAGACAAAAATCTACACAGGGTCAGCAATACACAATCAATTCAACAAATATCAATAAAACTTACTATGTGCGGGCACTGTGCTAGAGGGTATGCAAGTGAATAGAAAGGAACTTGTAGTCAAAAGTGATTCAAAGCAGATTCAGTAGCCAGATTGCTTGACTTCACCTCATGGTGCCAACACTTTACAGCTTTGTAGCCTTAGACAACTGACCTCTCTTAGTCTCAGTTTTCCCCTCTGTAAAATGGGCATGATAATCAAACCTCCTCTGGCTGTAGAGATAATGAAATGAGTTTGCTTATATTCATGTATATAAAGCACTGTGTATAGAAACTATGGCACACAGCAAGTGTTATATGTGCTTTAGGTATACATGGAAGTTATTAACCATCTTTGTGTCATGAACTTCTTCAAGAAGCTGATGAAAACTGGTTTATACTCCAGAGTACATACATATACATTTGCATCTAATTTTAAGGGCCCTGTGGATCCCCCAAGGCATCACAGACCTGATTTCATAAGATGGAGCCCCAAAATTTGTAATTCTAATAGACTTGGGAACCCCAACCTTGAACAATATTAATAGTTGTATTGAGATGACAGACCATTTTGGTTCCTACAGTGACAAAGCAGAGTAGAGGTTAAGGACACGGGCTGCAGGGTAGAGAAGCTCTAGGTCCAAAGCCTCACTCTATCACTTTGTTGTTGCTCAGTCGCTAAGTCTTGTCCAACTCTTTGCGACCCCACGGATTGCAGCATGCCAGGCTTCTCTGTCCTCCAGTATCTCCTGGAGTTTCCTCTCTCACTTACTAATTGTTTAACTAGAGGCAAGTTACTTAAGTTTTCTGAGCCCCGAATTCCTCATTTGCAAATGAGAATAAGAGTATCTACTCCACAAGCTAACATTAGAAAAATGCATGGAATACATTGGCCCATGTCTGGCAAACACTCCATTAATTGTCACTAGTACTGTCATACACTAGGGATAGGCAATAACTCCCACCAAAACAAAGAACGATCATCAGGAATGGTTCAGTACTAGGATTAAAATGAGCACCTAAGTCTTTTCTTTTGCAAATGACAAGCTAAAATTTCCCACCTGCAACGAAATATCTATTCATCTCTAATGGGAGTGTGTACAAAATTCAGTCAGGGCTCACTGTAGAAGAGCAAAGGCAAGAGATTGGTGTCCAATGACTTTCTCAAGAAATCAAAGACAGTCTATTTCCTGTATTATCACAGTGAGTGCAGCAGGCCAAGAGAAATAGGTAGGTGTGACCAATTGGGAGTTTCTTTCCATTCCACCAGACTGTTGAATATCTCATCACATACTTTGTCATCCAAATCAGCAATGAAAAGCACTGTCAGCCAACCCCCAGCACATTCAGCGATAGGTTGCGTAATTAAATATGCCACTGAATGGGCTATAGAATTCTATTGCTGCTTCTGACAGTTGAAAGACAGAAGGGACAATTTCCTGGGTTTTCATTTAAGATGTATTTTCAATGTAGCCTCCACAAAGGGTGCCCCAGGCTGCATTACTTTTTATAAGATTTTTTTTCTAAACCTAACTTTACACAGAATGAGCTAGTTGATGAAAACAAGCCTAAAGTCAGTAAGGCTCCCTTGTCCCCACACTGAGAACCAACACGCGATGGGTAGACGAGGGCAGTGTGAATCACTGAGACAATGCTGTGAAGGGGTGTCAGGAAAGCCACCCCTGTGATTCTCGGGGTTAAGGCCCTTGGACTAGGAGTAGGGAAGTGATCCTCAGTACCTCAGTACCCTAGCATCTGTAGACAATAACGAGTTCTAAACATGCGGGATTTAGAGGTCAACTGAACATGGTAAATGAAGATTTGCCTAACCTGGGATTGACCCAGCTTTGCAAAGAAAATTCAGTAGTCACAAAACAATGGAAAACAATACAAAGATCTGGGTAAAGGTATGGAAGGTCTGGAAGGTATTGTAAGCTTTCTGGAACATTGAACTAGGAGCTCACTAGGGCCAATTGGAGCCCAGGACCCATAGTAGCATCAATTGCATGTGATGTGTGCAAAATGCAACACTTAGAGAACTAAGAACGTGAGCCAGGTTTCCTTGAGAGCTCATCTTTCTGAGACAAATAGAAAAGAAAGACAGGCCTCCAAAGAGTAGCTTCTTCTAGACCAGTTTGAGAATTGGGAAGAACCCCCCTGCCTTTTCCCACCTGGAGACAGACATGCTAGTTGACACGCTCCAGGTCACCTGCTTTCCCAGAGCCAAGCAGCACTTGACCTGACAAGGGAAATGACAAAGGAGCCCTTCCCAACAACCCCCATTTTCCCCTTCTTTAGTTTAAGCTGCTGAATATATGATAATACGAGTCCTTAAAGCTTGGATGGCAACAAAACCCACTGATGGGGCGCACCCTGTAGCTTAGCAACTGTTTTTATTTCGTTTGGCTTTTTTCTTTTTTACAGGTCACGACTGACTGACTTCACTTTCACTTTTCACTTTCACACATTGGAGAAGGAAATGGCAACCCACTCCAGTTTTCTTGCCTGGAGAATCCCAGGGACGGGGGAACCTGGTGGGCTTCCGTCTATGGGGTCACACAGAGTCGGACACGACTGAAGTGACTTAGCAGCAGCAGCAGCAAAGCAAAGAAAAAGAGCTTTGTCAAAATGAATGTCACGGCAGCGTGTTTCTTTCCACTTCACGGGGGTAGGGGTGAGGTGGGGGCTTGGTGAAATTGTAATGCAGGCTGTGAAGCTTTTCATTCCAAGGGCTAAGGCTGGAAGGCAGCAGGGGTCGGGGGTGGGTCTTCTCTTCTTTTAGAAGGTACTGTGCTGACTGGCCCTTCTAGAAAGCACCTTGGGCCTCCCCAACCTGAGGTCTACTACAGGTGAGTGGCTATACCTCTTACTGCCAGGCATTTAAGAAAACATCTGAGAGAGTCCAACCCTGTCTCTAAAAGATACTGTTTTTCTGTCTTTCTAAAAGACACATGAAAAAGTTTAAGAGTCAGGGCCGAAGTCGAGGTGATCCCCTTACCTTAAAGGGCAGAAAGCTGTGCACTGCCATGGGGCTTAAAGTTGGGATGGGGTAGGGGCCACCAGAAGACCAGGAATGATTCCCATAGATTTCTTCTTAAGATTTTTTTGATGTGGACCATTTTTAAAGTCAATATTGAATTTGTTACAATATTGCTTCTGTTTATGTTTTGGTGTTTTGGCTGCAAGGCATGTGGGAACTTAGCTCCCTGACCTGGGATTGAACACACACACCCTGCACTGGAAGATAGAGTCCTAAACACTGGATGACCAGGGAAACCCCCATAGATTTCTGAACCCAGGAGATATGCAAAGAAGAATAGGCAAATGGCCTTCATCATAGAATCAAAGTTCATGTTAACAACATGGCAAAAGGGAACAGAGAGCAAGCTGAAGACCAAACCACACGACTAGCATTTAGAGACAGAGAAGGCGATGGCACCCCACTCCAGTACTCTTGCCTGGAGAATCCCTTGGACAGAGGAGCCTGGTAGGCTGCAGTCCATGGGGTCGCTAAGAGTCAGACATGACTGAGCGCCTTCACTTTCACTTTTCACTTTCTTGCATTGGAGCAGGAAATGGCACCCCACTCCAGTGTTCTTGCCTGGAGAATCCCAGGGACGGGGAAGCATGTTGGGCTGCCGTCTATGGGGTCGCACAGAGTTGGACATGACTGAAGCGACTTAGCAGCAGCAGCAGCACCATTTAGAGAAATGGCAGGGAGGAGAGAGCTAAGGGAGCTTCAAATGGTTGCTATCAAGAATCGCTGTGATCAGCTGAATCTACAGTGTGGCCTAAGCAGGAATGCCTGCTCTGATCACTGACAGGAAGACTTGGGCCAAGGAGGTCTCATCACTGGCTGTAATCAGCCACAGGTTGGAGCAAGAGCCACAGCTGGAGGTGGGGGTTGGGTTTGTGGTATGGTGTGAGGGCATAGAGTAGACTGCGAGAACACTTACTCCCAAGCTATGCCCGAGGAGAACTAGAACAACAGGACGCTCAGTTTCTGTGCTCCCCATCCCAGGGCACTTGGTGTCACCACGAGTAGGAACAGCAGCCTTCCTATTCTGACATCTGTTCCAATGAACCAATCAAGGTTTGATTGTGAAAATCAGATCTCCTCCTTTTCAAAGTGACTTGAAAGATCATTCTTGCCTCCTCTCTCTCTCTCAAAAAAAAAAAAACTCACTGATAAAAATATTCTAAAAACTCTTTTAAAATAAAGAAATATTTCTTACTTTTAATAACTGAAAGCTAGTCAAAAGCAGTTTCCCCCAACTCTCATGAAATCATAGTTCCTGATTCCCATTCCTATATTCTAGAGGCAAGAGGAGGTATCTGAGTGGCCCCCTGACCCAGACCCTCCAATCCCTCAGGAATTGAGTTGTCAGAGGCCAACACTGAGGCTGAAGAAAGCCAAAATAAAGAGCCTAAATCAGTCATTTTCCAATGAATAGAACAGCAAACAGTTAAACCTACAAAACACCTAATGATACAAACTCATTTAACCTTCAGCAGAACCCGAGAAAGTAGGTACTATTAATTGTCCCTGTTTTACAGACAAAAAAACTGAGCCACAGAGAGTTTCAGGGACTTGCCCAAGGTCTCAAAGTTAATAAGTGATAAAGATCAAAGTACCAAGGGTGCGACCACAGAGTTCATCTTCTTCTGTCAGGGTTTCCAGATGAGCTGGCTCTCAAGAGTAGGCCGAAGTGATTTCTCCCTCTCTTTCCTCCACTGGTCCACAGCTACTGTGATCTCCATTCCTGCCCATGGTTTCACAGAGGACAGCATCTCAGGCTTGCATGGAGGAGCTAGGCAAACTAAGGCCATGAAGGAAAGAAAATGGCAAGGCCCAGTACCAGCGCCCCTCAGGCTCTCACTAAAGGGATGGGATCTTGACAGCTCCTTGAGCCCTGCCTGGGCTCCTCATATGCACTATATCACTTTCAAATATATCCAGATTATTGCCCCAATACTTCACCTGAACCGTCCTAATGAAATATGAGTGGATATTAACAAAGCTGTAAACTCCATAAAAATGCTGCTTTACAAGAGACATTTACCTATGAATCAGCAGTTGGGTTAATTCATTATTTAGTAGGCTTGTTATTTATAGCATATTACAGCTTGGTAAATTATTTATATGTGCTTGTTTCTGTGCATGATTTTCCCTTAAGAGAGGTGAAATGTTTATCAACCACACACGGGGAGGTTGTTTCAGTCAGAAGCCTGTTGTGAAATTAGCTTGGGCTCACTTCTCTTTCTTACTTCCTGCTCAAGACTTCCATCTGGAAGGGCCAGGGGCTGAAAGAGCTGTAACTGAATCAGGCATTTAGCCAGTAAGGGGGGAGGTGACACTCAGTGTCTTCTGCTGAACCAGGTCCACGGGATATGAGTCATGAAATTAAGGTTCTGTAGGCAGATTAGTTTGTTTAATACTGGGTTCAATTCAAGGCTGCAAGACTTCTAAAATCCTTTAATATACCAACATATCTCTTCGATTTCCAAAAGGAGGGGATTTAATTAATTTTTTGACTAGAGACTCCTTTTAGGCCCAAAACACATTGGATGAGAATACACTTCAAGAACATTCCTCTAAGGAGAAGTATTCCACATGGTTCAAGAGACCTTACAGCTGGTAAATCGGGGCTGGGAATGCGGAAGGGGAGGCAAAATTCTGCCATCTTGTCCCTCTGGGAGAAATTCAGAAATGGAATCTTCAACATGGACCAATCTGTCTATGTAGCACAGAAGCAATCTACTCAAATGCCACCCAAGATGTGCAGAGCAACATTCAACACTCCCTTGTAATAGTTTTTCAACTGAAGTATAGTTGAACTCCACTGAGCCTTAGGAGGCATTACTAAAAACAAAGCTAATACAGGCGATGGAATTCCAGTTGAGCTATTTCAAATTCTAAAAGATGATGCTGTGGAAGTCCTGCACTGAATATGCCAGCAAATTTGGAAAACTCAGCAGTGGCCACTGGGCTGGAAAAGGTCAGCTTTCATTTCAATTCCAAAGTAAGGCAATGCCAAAGAATGTCCAAACTATCACACAATTGTCACACGCTAGGAAAGTAATGCTCAAAATTCTCCAAGCTAGGCTACAGCAGTACGTGAACTGAAAAATTTCAGATGTTCAAGCTAGATTTAGAAAAGGCAGATGAAACAGAGACCAAATTGCCAACATCCGTTGGATCACAGGAAAAGCAAGAGAGTGCCAGAAAAACATCTACTTCTGCTTTATTGACTACGTCAAAGCCTTGACTATGTGCATCACAACACACTGCGGAAAATTCTTAAACAGATGAGAATACCAGACCACCTTAGTTGCCTCCTGAGAAATCTGTATGTAGGTGAAGAAGCAAGAGTTAGAACCGGACATGGAATAACAGACTGGTTCTAAATTGGGAAGGAAGCATGTCAAGGCACTATATTATCACCCTGCTTATTTAATTTATAAGCAGAGTACATCATGCAAAATGTTGGGCAGGATGAAGCACAAGCTGGAATCAAGATGGCTGGGAGAAATAATAGTAGCCTCAGATATACAGATGACAAAACCTTATGTCAGAAAGCGAAGAGGAACTAAAGAGCCCCTTGATGAAAGAGGACAGTGAAAAAGCCAGCTTAAAACTCAACCTTCAGGAAACGAAATCATGTCATCCACTCCCATCACTTCATGGAATATACATGGGGAAAAAATGGAAACAGTGACAGACTTTATTTTCTCGAGCTCCAAGATCGCTGAAGATGGTAACTACAGCAATGATATTAAAAGACCCTTCTTCCTTGGAAGAAAACCTATAACCAACCAAAACAGCATACTAAAAAGCAGAGACAATACTTTGCAAAACAAGGTCTGTCTATCAAAGCTATGGTTTCTCCAATAGTCATGTATGAATGTGAGAATTGGACCATGAAGAAAGCTGAGAGCCAAAGAATTCATGGTTTTGAACTGTGGAGTTGGAGAAGACTTTTGAGAGTCCCTAGGACTGCAAGAAGATCAAACCAGTCAGTTGTAAAGGAAATCAGTCCTGAATATTCACTGGAAGGACTGATGCTGAAGCTGAAGCTCCAATACTTTCGTCATTTGATACAAAGAACTGATTTACAGAAAAAAACCCTGAAACTGGGAAAGATTGAAGGCAGGAGAAGGGGACAACACAGGATGAAATGGTTGGATGGCATCACTGACTCAATGAACATGAGTTTCAACAAGCTCCAGGAGTTCGTAATGGACAGGGAAGTCTGACTTCCTGAAGTCCATGAGGTGGCAAAGAGTTAGGCATGACTGAGCAACTGAATTGATGTAGATGGAATCACCCTATGGCAAAGAGCAAAGAGGAATTAAAGAGCGTGAAAGAAGAGAGTGAAAAAGCTGGCTTAAAACTCAACATTCAAAAAATTATGATCATGGAATCTGTTGGAGAAGACTCTTGAGAGTCCCTTGGACTGCGAGGAGATCCAACCAGTCCATCCTAAAGGAGATCATTCCTGGGTGTTCATTGGAAGGACTGATGTTGAAGCTGAAACTCCAATATTTTGGCCACCTGATGTGAAGAGCTGACGAATTTGAAAAGACTCTGATGTTGGGAAAGACTGAAGGCGGGAGGAGAAGGAGACGACAGAGGATGAGATCGTTAGATGGCATCACCGACAAAGTGGACATGAGTTTGGGTAAACTCCTGAAGTTGGTGATGGACAGGGAGCCCTGGTGTGCTGCAGTTCATGGGGTCGCAAAGAGTCAGACATGACTGAGCAACTGAACTGAACTGAATCACACCTCTTCCCCTACCTACCTATATCTGATAAGAAAGCCCAAGTATTCTCTTCTCTGGGCGACAAGGAAGTTCAGATCATCCAAGCCCGGACCTATATGCGGAACTCTCCAGCTTTATTCCCTTTTACCAGCACGAAAGCCAAGCCAGTCTCTCTCCTCTGTTCTATTCAGCTATTCTCCAACCTTCTTGAGAACTTCCTCTGCTCTCCCCAGAGAAATTCATTATGTGAGTGATGAATTTTTTCATACTCTCTGGGGGTATGTGTCATCAGTTGGTTTCCATATCCAAACCGAATTGCCATTGAAGGATCCAGCCTGTCTCTGTGGAGTGATGGCAGCAATTGGCCTCAAGAACAGAACACTGAGATGCTGTGCATTGCCGCCTAGGGTACTTTCCCTATAATTTGGCTTTCGAACTGGCTCTGCTGTATGCTGGAGAACATGCACTTTGAGCTACTGCCGTCCGGCTACCTTGTGCTTTCACCTGGCTTCTTTGGGCTGCATTTGTGAGCGCCTGCTAAAGCTTTGACCAACATAAATCAGTTTAGCCAGCTGGCATATATTGAAAGGATTATTACATTAGGACCCTCCTTAAGGCAGTTCTGAATTCTCTATCTCAACGTGGACTTACGTGTGAGTCTCAGGTTGAATCCTGTGTACCGATTCCAAACTAACCCGTGGCTGATACTAACCTCAAAGAAATGATGCTTACCTTGTGAACACTGGTTGTGTCTCTACCATATCTTGGCCCCTTTTCTATATAGAACTCAGCAGAAAAACTGATAGGCTGGCAAATAAGACAGGATGGCTTCCCATATGGAGGAAAAGAAGTTACTACGTGGGATGCTGAAGTCACACTTCCTAAAGTAAATGACTCACTCTGTGTGTGTGTGTGTGTGTGTGTGTGAAGGTCAGTCATCTCTGAATCTTTGTGACCCCAGGAACTGTAGCCAGCCACGAACTGGAGCCTTCCTCTGTTCATGGGATTTCCCAGGCAAGAATAATGGACAGGGTTGCCATTGCCTCCTCCAGGGCATCCAACCCGCATCTCCTGCATCTGCTACAGTGGCAGCTGGATTCACTAGTACTTTAGAAAACACTCCTGCTACTGCCACCTTGGCCTCGTCATTACAAATGACCTCGATCCTCTGCGCTCTAGAGACGGACCTGTGTGTCACCTCTGTGACTAAACCAAGAGATTCATTCAACCATTGCCATGGGGAAGTCCACAACACTGATAGTACTAACTTCATTTGAGGTTCTCTGAAAGAAGAAACTTGCAAAAACTTTTCACAATAAGGTCAACATCTCAGGATCTAATATAAAAAAAAAAAAAACATGCAAAACTCCACATTGTCAAAGTCCTCAGAAACAAGACAATGTGAAGTCAAGAGGCCATAGAAAGCATCACTATGAACAAAGTTAGTCAAGGTGATGGAATTCCAGTTGAACTATTTCAAATCCTAAAAGCTGATGCTGTTAAAGCGCTGCACTAAATATGACAGCAAATTTGGAAAACTCATCAGTGGCCACAGGACTGAAAAAGCTCAGTTTTTATTCCAATCCCCACGAAAAGCAATCCCAAAGAATGTTCAAACTACCGCACAATTGCAATCATCTCACATGCTAACAAA
The DNA here is from genome assembly GCF_049115385.1 of Moschus berezovskii. Lineage (NCBI taxonomy): Eukaryota > Metazoa > Chordata > Mammalia > Artiodactyla > Moschidae > Moschus > Moschus berezovskii. The sequence continues at coordinate 124,767,421 of NC_142488.1, read as the reverse complement.
GTAATGCTCAAAATTCTCCAAGCCAGCCTTCAACAGTACATGAACAGTCAACTTCCAGATGTTCAAGCTGAATTTAGAAAAGGCAGAGGAACCAGAGATAAAAATCACCAACATCCGTTCGATCATAGAAAAGCAAGAGAGTTCCACAAAAACATCCATTTCTGCTTTATTGACTAAGCCAAAGCCTTTGACTGTGTGGATCACAATAAACTGTGGAAAATTCTTAAACAGCAGGGAATACAGGACCACATTATCTGCCTCCTGAGAAATCTGTATGCAGCTCAAGAAGGCACATTAGATCTGGACGTGGAACACAGACTGGTTCCAAATCGGGAAAGGAGTGCGTCAAGGCTGTATATTGTCGACCTGTTTATTTAACATATATGCAGAGTACATCATGCAAAATGCCAGGCTGGAAGAAGCACAAGCAGGAATCAAGATTTCCGGGAGAAATATCAATAACCTCAGATATGCAGATGACACCACCCTTAGGGCAAAAAGCGAAGAAGAACTAAAGAGCCTCGTGATGAAACTGAAAGAGGAGAGTGAAAATTTGACTTAAAACTCAACATTCAGAAAATGAAGACCATGGCATCCGGTCCCAGCACTTTATGGAAAATAGACGGGGAAACAATGGAAACAGTGAGAGACTTTATTTGGGGGGATCAAAAATCACTGCATATGGTGACTGCAGCCATGAAATTAAAAGACGCTTACTCCTTGGAAGGAAAGTTATGACCAACTTACATAGCATGTTAAAAAGCAGAGACATTACTTTGCCAACAAACGTTCATCTAGTCAAAGCTATGGTTTTTCCAGTGGTCATGTATGGATGCGCTGCTACTGCTGCTGCTGCTACTAAGTCGCTTCAGTTGTGGCCGACTCTGTGCGACCCCATAGATGGCAGCCCACCAGGCTCCCCCATCCCTGGGATTCTCCAGGCAAGACTACTGGAGTGGACTGCCATTGTATGGATGTGAGAGTTGGACTATAAAGAAAGGTGAGCGCTGAAGAATTGATGCTTTTGAACTGTGGTGTTGGAGAAGATTCTTGAGACTCCCTTGGAGTACAAGGAGACCCAACCAGTCATTCCTAAAGGAAATAAGCCCTGAATATTCACTAAAGAACTGATACTGAAGCTGAAATTCCAATATTTCAACCACCTGATGCGAAGAACTGACTCATTTGAAAAGACTCTGGTGCTGGGAAAGATTGAATGCAGGAGGATAAGGGGACGAAAGAGGAGGAGATGGTTGGATGGTATCACCGACTTCGAGTTTGGGCAAGCTCTGGGAGTTGGTGATGGACAACGAAGCCTGGCATCCTGCAGACCATGTGGTCCAAAACAAAAAAGACTGAGGGACTGAACTGAACTGAACTCAGAAACAAGAAATCTAGAAACCTGTCACAGCAAAGAGGAACCTAACAAGGCATAACATGGAATGACTAAATTTAGTGTAGATTGCTGGATGGGATACTGGGACAGCAAAAGAACATTAGGTAAACACCAAGGAAATCTGATAAAGTCCAGACTACAGTTAATAATAATACCCTTAGTGTTCTTTCACTAAGTTGAACAAATGTTCCACAGTAAGGCACAATGTTAGTAAGTGGAGTTTGTTATGGAGTGTATGATTACACTCTTCACGATTACTCTGGAAATCTAAAACATCTAAAGCAAGAAAAGTGGTGTTTTTTTTTTTTTTTAATAAAAACAACACAAAATACTAGGTGATGCGATCTGGAAGATGATAGAAACAACCACTGAACGGGGGTGGCCATGGGGAATGGTTTGGAAGAAACACTGGCCCTCTAACTTCTACACCACAAGAATTGAGCCAGACAAGATGAGGAAACATGGAAACTCAAACTGGGAAGGCTCTTCAACGGGTGCTGAGGAAGCACTCCCTTTCTCAAACCAGAGCACCTGGACTCCATTGCAGCCTCCCCTCCCCCACGCACGTTCATAAGTGGTGCTTTGTGATGTCAACCATGTCAGGGCTACCATTGGCTGGAGAAATTTCCTGCTGACCAATCAAACTGACAGGTGTGACTCTTCATTGTCCCACGAAGGTATATATAGAGACGCCAAGCACCTTGGTGTAGGCCACTGTTGCTACAACATGGCAGACCTAATTGAGGAAGTCAAGGAGGAGGAGGAGGAGGAGGAGGAGATTCAGATACACAAGGTCAATTTGGCTGAAGAAGCCTCAATCGCCAAAGGAAGTAAGAGAAATGATTCTGAGCAGTCCAAAGGCTTGGACCGTGAGAAGGTCAGATTACCCTACTCATGTTCTTCCTCTTCATCCCCCACCCAAGACTCACCCTGCCCTTCCCTGGCACAAATCCCTCCTCAATGCACACCCATTCTCTCAAAGTTCTCCTTCCCAACCCCCTTCACTAATGTCTTTCTGGATGACTTTGTTTTCTTAACAGATACAAAAACTCGTGAGGAAGGTAAAATCAACCCTTCAGCAGGATCCGGACAGGAATATGAAAGGCAGGAAGTCGACAATACTGGTCTTCTACTACCACCCGCAGAATAAAAAGAAGAATGAAAATCAGCTGATGGCAGACGAAGAAACCCCGGAGGATTCTTCCAACACTTCTCCTGACAATTCTCCAAGTAAGCCCCTGTGCCCACCTGGAGCCCAAGACGCTGAGTAATCTGCTGTAGCTCCAGGAAAAGCAATGGCAGAATAGTCATTTGTGCAGGGATCAAACATACAACGATGGCCCCCTATGTACAGATCAAAGTACTCACATGTTCATGATTAAAGTATCAACGAGCAGTAAAAAGATGTGTGTGTATCTGTTTTTTTTGATGGTGGCGAGGGGAGAAAGGGAAGGGTCAGGTGTGTGAGAGGGAGGGAGGTGGCGTCCTTTCAGTTTCGGGCCCAGACCAGCCAGTCCATACTTACTCAGACACCGGGAATGAGGTCTGGGTGAAGACTGAGAACTGCAGACTGAAGATTTCTAAACACTGAGGATTTCTTCCTGAACACTTCACCCCACTGATGAGGAGGAAAAGGACATGGTATTTCTGTTTGTTTTGGGGGTCCATCTGGAGAGAGGGGTGATGCAGGGGTGGTGGCTCTGTGTAATAACCAGATTCCACTTTAGATGTTTGACAATTGAGTTTTTACCCCTCATCAATTTCTGTTCCTCTTCTGGCCCGCATCTGGGCAAGCTGATAAAAAGAGTCAGGGAATAAGTGAATAAAGGAACATGAAATAGAAACAGATATACCTAACGTTAACCATTGGAATCACTGCCTTGCTATACTTCCCATTGGCCAAACATCCATCAGCCCCAAACAGCCTCTAGTGCGCATGGATACTCTGACCCAACGAGTAATAAAATTAAATCTTTGGCCCCTATAGTCAGCCTTCAAAATATGAGACCCGATGGACCTGTCCCCTTCGTTACAATCACACTTTTCACCTCAGTTGTTTTTAAAAAGAGTCAATCTCAATGAAAGCAGGGTCTTCGCAGACTGAAACCCATTATAGCAGACCTATTTAGAGAGGGTGTGGTTATCCCCACTCCTGCTGCACTTAACAAATTTTACTTGATCTTAAAGCTGTAAAACAAGAACAGGTTCTCAGTGTGAACTCGTACCCTTGGTGTCACGGCCCCACTCACTAGATGTCCATTTATATTATTGAATATATTGCTTCCACTGAATACCTGGTAAATACTTTTTAGTCATAGCAAAGCATTTGGCTATCATGCTGTATTCACTGCCTATTTCAACAACTTCTCGGCTACACTTAACCTTCACCTTCAAAGGGAAATGATACACCTTTACCTGTCTACTCAATGGGGCCTGTGTCCATACCTGCCATCTCACATAGTCTTTGAAGGCAATACTTTCACCAGCTCTAGGTTTTCTCAGGTACATAATTAGGACCTCACACTGATGACATCCTCCTTTGAGGAGATTCCTATGACACACATACTACACGGTCCCCCCCGCCCCCACTTCAGTTAAGCTGCTGAAAACTCTATGGTAAGTGCTGGACTGCTCCAGTCGTCCCAGTGTTGAGAAACAGCTTTTAGGCTTCTTAGTACCCATACTGTTAAAACAAGCCCAGCATGTTTTAGACATTTATAGATTCCGGAGGAAACATTTCCTCATATACACAGTATTGTCGGTCGGTAACTTCCAAATAGGCCTGCCTTGAATGAGACGCCCTGTGTCAAAAGATTCTAGAATCGGCCTAAATTACCATAGACCGGGCACTCCTACTAGTGCCCCCTGAGAATCCGTCACTGCGCAAACTTTAGCAGCCTTCTCTCATGTATCTTGGAGTTTCCGTTCATCAATGATGACCTTTAGTCTCATGGGCTTCTGATACAAGGAACTGCCCACCTTGGCCCAGTGCTCTATGACCTTAGTGTAGCACTTTTGGGTCTACGCTGGACCTGCCTGGAAATATCGACTATGTCAGGTCTTGAACCTATGACCCTCCATAGCCAGCTGCCCATTTGGCCTTTGATTATGGAAGTAGCACTCTGCCAGCTCAGCATGGCTAGTGAGGCCTCCTTGCTGCAGGATGGAGCTGAACCTGGGCCCTCTGCGTACCCTATCTTCAGGAGAGGGTAACTTCCCTGTGCTCAGTCCCGTGTTAGATGCCATACTGCTACAAGTTCATCTCTTAGAACTCTTGGACACCCGGGGAGCCCTTTTGCATCAACACAGTGAAAACCAAAGGGAGGTCATTCACTTAACCAATGCCATCCTCACTATCACTCTTGACGGAGCTTGCTTGAGAGCTGCTACTTGTCATCTCTTCATCAGTATGTTCCTGATAAAGGACAGGACGCAAAGGTCAGCTCAAAGGGCCATTATGAGGCATCTACCTTAGTACACAATGTCTGGGCCAACAACTGGCCTCATCTTCATACCTTTATAGATCTTTGAGCCACTGCCAATGGGCTGACTGTCTATTCTGGCCAAGTCAAACAATTCCTCTCCAAGGTTGTCTCATTTAGGGTTAAGAACTCACGCAGTCTCTTGCCTCCCGATAAATTATGCCCAAAATGTAAATCAAGGTCACACATTCTCTACACATATTAAAGCCACAGTACAAAGTCTCACCATGACACTCCTTATCCTCTTTGGAGTTCTACACAATAAGAGAAACCCAGAGACTCATTTTGCTTTTCAGAACACAAAATACTATCTCCTGAACAAGATATTCAACGGAACACTCACCACCTTTACTGCTCTCACGACGCAGGGGCCACAGTGGCTTCCATAAACAAGTAAAAATTAAATGAAACGTGGAATTCTTTAGTTATCAAACAAATATCATGGGTAAATTGTAATAGAGATTGATCCCATTGTTTATTGATTATATTGAGCTAAAATGGACAAATAAACATTGCATATGTTTAAGGGGCAGAACTGGATGTTTTGATTGCATGTACATCCCTACCTACATCTATAGAATGAAAGAATCACAATCATCTAGCGACGCATCACTGCACAGTTACAACTGTTTCCCTTTTTGGACCTAATTCTATTTTCGATGCATCGACTCACTATGTGAGTAACAATCATTTTCATATTTTTTTGATGTATGTGTGGCATCATTAGCCTTGACATCCAGATGAAATTTGGGGAAGGGGGGCGGTGTACATTACACTTCTGTGAGATGACATCAAGCTCCCATATTTCACAAAAGCATGTGTGTGTGTGTGTGTGTATACATGAGTACGGCACTTTAAGAAAGATACCAGTATTTCAGGAAACAAATATGTCTTGAGTGCCTCGGATGTGTCAGATATGGTTTTTGCTTCTGGACTTACAGTGAAGGACACAAAGTCAATAGTTCCTGGCATCAAGTAATTTCTATTTTCATGGGCAAAGGAGGTGGTTCATGGTATTGGCGTGGGGCAGAGGACAGCTTTCAGCTAAAGGGTGTGGGGAAACCTTCTCTGAGGAGTTGATACCTGAGTCAAGATTTGAAGAATGAGATACAGTCAGTTGTGTGAAGAGTTTGAAGAACAGCGTTATAGGTAGAATAGCAAGTAGCCATGTCATGAGGCAAGAACAGCGTGCTGAGGAACTGGAAAAGGATGAGTGTAACTGGAGATCAGTCAGAGAGGAGCAGAGCAGAGAGAGAAGACTGAGGCTGGAGAGGCAGAGAGGAGGTCTTGTAGGGACTTGTGCGGTAAGAATCTAGACTTTGTCTTCTGTGCAGTGGAGGGCTGTTTGATAGTTTGATAAAGGAAGTGAAACAGTCTGATTTCCGATTTACAAAGTTCACTGAATGTTGTGAACTGTGTAGAATCAGAGGCGTCTCAGCCTCTTAACACTACAGAAGTATGATCAAATGATATAATGATGACTGAGGCTAGGCTTGCAGCAGAGGGAATATAACGGTATCTAGTTGAACAGTTGGGACCACAGGATTTCAAGTCCAATCTCACCACCTAAAAGGTATATGACCTTGAGTAAGTTTCTAAACTTGGATAACACTTAGTTTTCTCATCTGTAAAATGGGAATGATGATCGCATGTATCTGTATCTTAGAATCATTCTCGGATTGAATGGAACAATTTATGTAAAACACCTGACGTTATATTAGAACAATACTAAGCGTATGATTAAATGGCTTCTATCGATAATATAAATACATACATACATATTTAAATACATACTTCTTGCTTCCTTCTCCCCTACCCTCCACCTCTAAACCTAGAATGTCCTGTGTTAGCTGCTGTTAAGTAATGAGTAATTGAGGAATCAGCCCTTCTTTCATCCTTGAAGACACAGTACTTGGGGGAACTTTTTCTCGGTGGTTAGGCATTCTGGTACCTCTAGATAACAAGTGTCTGTCTATGGCTTATAATTAATTTATTTAATGAATATAGTAGTATCTGATTTCTACCTAATAAATCATTGCTGGAATACCTATGCCCTCTTCTCCAACCTCTTCCATGGATCTTAAAAGAAAAGCAAACCATATTTCTTCCTTACCTGCAAACATAACATGCTGAGCTTAGTTAGACTGTTTTCACAGTTGCTTCCTTCCAAATGCAGCTTTGAGTTCTTCTTTCCTCAAAAAAACCTTGCATTTTTCAAAGCAGGTCCTCATTTTACTACTTCCTGATCAGGACTCTTCCAAAGTCCCTTGTTCCCTCCCTCGATCCTTTTACTTTCTCTTTTTGGTCGCTGATATTTGCCCACCCTTCCACATTAGCATCATTTAAGACTACAAGTAAGAAGCTGTTTAGCGGCTTCTCCACATAATGAAATCGGACTAGATGTTTCCTTCCCCTTTGAAGCAACTGCTTTCCCTTCCACACCTAGAGCAGATGAGTGATGAAGGTGTCCTCATTCTTTAAGGCTAAACTCAAACAGTGCTTCTGCTCTGAAGCCTCTCTGTCACCAATGCCAGCAGAGTCCATTGCTCCTGTGCTCTTACAGATACTTATATAAAAGCAATTGCCAATCTGTATTAGAAATTTTCAGCAATCGCACTCCTGGGCATACACACCGAGGAAACCAGAACTGAAAGAGACACGTGTGCTCCAATGTTCATCGCAGCACTGTTTATAACAGCCAGGACATGGAAGCAACCTAGATGTCCATCTGCAGACGAATGGATAAGAAAGCTGTGGTACATATACACAATGGAGTTTTACTCAGCCATTAAAAAGAATGCATTTGAATCAGTTCTAATGAGGAGGATGAAACTGGAGCCTATTATACAGAGTGAAGTAAGCCAGAAAGAAAAACACCAATACAGTATACTAACGCATATATATGGAATTTAGAAAGATGATAATGATAACCCTGTATACGAGACAGCAAAAGAGACACAGATGTATAGAACAGTCTTTTGGACTCTGTGGGAGAGGGCGAGGGTGGGATGATTTGGGAGAATGGCATTGAAACATGTATATTATCATATGTGAAATGAATCGCCAGTCCAGGTTCGATGCATGAGACAGGATGCTCGGGGCTGGTGTACTGGGATGAACTAGAGGGATGGGATGGGGAGGGAGGTGGGAGGGGGGTTCAAGATGGGGAACACATGTACACCCGGGGCAGATTCATGTCAATGTATGGCAAAACCAAAACAATAATGTACAGTAATTAGCCTCCAATTAAAATAAATTAAAAATAAATAAAGTCAAGAAAAAAAAAAAAGAAATTTTCAGGTACCTATTCGTCTTCTCCAATATACAATATACAACAAGGACAAGCATATTTCATTCATCTCTGGAATCCCAAACCTGAACACATGAGAAACAATATTATGGTCACTGCTCAAGGCACGACTGATGAACTCCTGGAAGAGTGAATGCTCAAATCATTCTGCATACACTAGATCATGTCCCCTGCTTTATCATGTTTGCTTTAGAAAATGTTAAGCTTAAAATCATTTACCATTTTTATGGTTAAAAACTAAAAGAACAGGAATGAACTTTTTAAAAAGAAACACCCTAAGCACTAAAACCTGAAAACACCCTGTGATATGCACACTTTTTACAACTATCTTTCTGTACATGGCTCTAAATAGATGCTAAATAGATAAACACAGCATTTAAAATATTTTCCATTTGCTAATTTAGACCACTACTTTTCATAGCTTTAAAATTCTTTGAATAGTTTAGCACAGCCAATAAAAATTGATAAACTAAACATTATGTTCATTTAAAGTTATAAATGCATTAGACTAGGATAGGCTGAGAAGTTTACATGGGATTTTCTTGTATCCAGTTACAGTAGTAGTAGATTATCTGCTATCAGAGAAAATACATCTCAATGGTATATCTGAGAATTCAAATAGATGGTATGTTTAGTTTACATGAAAGATGAATTTTTAAATCAGTGGTGAAACAATGATCTGTTTAGTAGCCTGCACTGGGGTAACTGGTTTTCCATATGATGGTAAACAGTCAGCTCCCGGTCTGACTGTGGCTCAGATCATGAACTCCTCGTTGCAAAATTCAGACTCCAGTTGAAGAAAGCAGGGAAAATGACTAGGCCATTCGGGTATGACCTAAATCAAATCCCTTACAATGATACAGTGGAAGTGACAAATAGATGCAAAGGACTAGATCTGAAGAGTGCCGGAAGAACTATGGATGGAGGTTTGTAACATTGTACAGGAGGTGGTGATCAAGACCATCGCCAAGAAAGAGAAATGCAAAAAGGCTAAAGGGCTGTCTGAGGAGGGCTTCCAATAGCTGAGAAAAGAAGAGCAGCTAAAGGCAAAGGGGAAAAGGAAAGACATACCCATTTGAATGCAGAGTTCCAAAGAACAGCAAGAAGAGATAAGAAAGCCTTCCTAAGTGATCAATGCAAAGAAATAGAGAAAACCAATAGAATGGGAAAGACGAAAGATCTCTTCAAGAAAATCTTAGATACAAAGGTAACATTTCAAGCAAAGATGGCCTCAATAAAGGACAGAAACGGTATGGACCTAAGAGAAGTGGAAGATACTAAGAAGAGGTGGCAAAACACACAGAAGAACTATACAAAAAGATCTTAATGACCGAGATAACCATGATGGTGTGACCCCTGACCTAGAGCCAGACATCCTAGAACACAAAGTCCAGTGGGCCTCACAAGCATCACTACGAACAAAGCCAGCGGAGGGGATGGAATTCTAGGGGAGCTACTTCAAATCCGAAAGATAATGCTATGAAAGTTCTGCAGTCAATATGCCAGCAAATTTGGAAAACTCACCGGTGGCCACAGGGCTGGAAAACATCAGTTTTCATTCCAATCCCAAAGAAAGGCAATGCCAAAGAATGCTCAAACTACCACACAACTGCACTCATCTCACTGGCTGGCAAAGTAATGCTCAAAATCACCAAGCGAGGCTTCAGCAGTACATGAACCGACAACTTCCAGATGTTTAAGCTGTATTTAGAAAAGGCACAGGAATCAAACATCATATTGCCAACATCTGCTGGATCATACGAAAAGGAAGAGAATTCCACAAAACATATACATCTGCTTTACTGGCTAAAACGAAGCCTTTGACTGTGTGGATCATAACAAGCTGTGGAAAACTTTTAAGCAGATGGGAATACCATACCACCTTACCTGCCTAAGAAATCTGTATGCATGTCAAGAAGCAACAGCTAAAATCAGATTTGGAACAAAGGATTGGATCCAATCCAATTGGGAAAGGAGTACGCCAAGATTGTATATTGTCACCCTGCTTATATAACTTGTATACAGAGTACAATATGTGAAATGCCGGGCTGGAAGAAGCACAAGCGGGAATCAAGACTGCTGGGAGAAATATCAATAACCTCAGATATGCCGATGACGCCGCCCTTAAGGCAGAAAGCGTAGAGGAACTAAAGGGTCTTCTGATGAAAATGAAAGAGGGGAGTGATAAAGCTGGCTTAAAAGTCAAGATTTAAAAAACAAAGATCATGGTATCCAGTCCCATCACTTCACGCCAAGTAGATGGGGAAACAATGGAAACAGTGACAGACTTTATTTTCTTGGGCTCCATAATCATTGCAGATGGTGACTGCAGCCATGAAATTAAAAGACGTTTCCGCCTTGGAAGAAAATCTATGAATAACCTAGACAGCATAGGAAAAAGCTGAGACATCAATTTGCCGACAAAGGTCCGTGTATTCAAAGCTATGGTTTTTTCATAAGCCATGGATGGATATGAGAGTTGGACCATCAAGAAAGTTGATCACCGAAGAACAGATGCTTTTGAACTGTGGTGCTAGAGAAGACTCTTGAGAGTCCGCTGGACTGAAAGGATACCAAACCAGTCAACTGTAAAAGAAACCAGTCCTAAATATACATTGGAAGGACTGATGCTGAAGCTGAAGCTCTAAAACCGTGGCCACCTGATGCAAAGAACTGACTCCCTGGAAAACACCCTAATATGGGAAAGATGGAAGGCAGGAAGAGAAGGGGATGACAGAGGTCATATGAGATGCTTGGATGGCATCACTGACTCGATGAACATGACTTTGAGCAGGCTCCGGGAGTTGGTGATAGGGTCCATTCTCTCTTCTTTGGCTTTCGAACTGGCTCTGCTGTATGCTGGAGAACATGCACTTTGAGCTACTGCCGTCCGGCTACCTTGTGCTTTCACCTGGCTTCTTTGGGCTGCATTTGTGAGCGCCTGCTAAAGCTTTGACCAACATAAATCAGTTTAGCCAGCTGGCATATATTGAAAGGATTATTACATTAGGACCCTCCTTAAGGCAGTTCTGAATTCTCTATCTCAACGTGGACTTACGTGTGAGTCTCAGGTTGAATCCTGTGTACCGATTCCAAACTAACCCGTGGCTGATACTAACCTCAAAGAAATGATGCTTACCTTGTGAACACTGGTTGTGTCTCTACCATATCTTGGCCCCTTTTCTATATAGAACTCAGCAGAAAAACTGATAGGCTGGCAAATAAGACAGGATGGCTTCCCATATGGAGGAAAAGAAGTTACTACGTGGGATGCTGAAGTCACACTTCCTAAAGTAAATGACTCACTGTGTGTGTGTGTGTGTGTGTGTGTGTGTGTGTGTGTGTGTGTGTGAAGGTCAGTCATCTCTGAATCTTTGTGACCCCAGGAACTGTAGCCAGCCACGAACTGGAGCCTTCCTCTGTTCATGGGATTTCCCAGGCAAGAATAATGGACAGGGTTGCCACTGCCTCCTCCAGGGCATCCAACCCGCATCTCCTGCATCTGCTACAGTGGCAGCTGGATTCACTAGTACTTTAGAAAACACTCCTGCTACTGCCACCTTGGCCTCGTCATTACAAATGACCTCGATCCTCTGCGCTCTAGAGACGGACCTGTGTGTCACCTCTGTGACTAAACCAAGAGATTCATTCAACCATTGCCATGGGGAAGTCCACAACACTGATAGTACTAACTTCATTTGAGGTTCTCTGAAAGAAGAAACTTGCAAAAACTTTTCACAATAAGGTCAACATCTCAGGATCTAATATAAAAAAAAAAAAAAAACATGCAAAACTCCACATTGTCAAAGTCCTCAGAAACAAGACAATGTGAAGTCAAGAGGCCATAGAAAGCATCACTATGAACAAAGTTAGTCAAGGTGATGGAATTCCAGTTGAACTATTTCAAATCCTAAAAGCTGATGCTGTTAAAGCGCTGCACTAAATATGACAGCAAATTTGGAAAACTCATCAGTGGCCACAGGACTGAAAAAGCTCAGTTTTTATTCCAATCCCCACGAAAAGCAATCCCAAAGAATGTTCAAACTACCGCACAATTGCAATCATCTCACATGCTAACAAAGTAATGCTCAAAATTCTCCAAGCCAGCCTTCAACAGTACATGAACAGTCAACTTCCAGATGTTCAAGCTGAATTTAGAAAAGGCAGAGGAACCAGAGATAAAAATCACCAACATCCGTTCGATCATAGAAAAGCAAGAGAGTTCCACAAAAACATCCATTTCTGCTTTATTGACTAAGCCAAAGCCTTTGACTGTGTGGATCACAATAAACTGTGGAAAATTCTTAAACAGCAGGGAATACAGGACCACATTATCTGCCTCCTGAGAAATCTGTATGCAGCTCAAGAAGGCACATTAGATCTGGACGTGGAACACAGACTGGTTCCAAATCGGGAAAGGAGTGCGTCAAGGCTGTATATTGTCGACCTGTTTATTTAACATATATGCAGAGTACATCATGCAAAATGCCAGGCTGGAAGAAGCACAAGCAGGAATCAAGATTTCCGGGAGAAATATCAATAACCTCAGATATGCAGATGACACCACCCTTAGGGCAAAAAGCGAAGAAGAACTAAAGAGCCTCGTGATGAAACTGAAAGAGGAGAGTGAAAATTTGACTTAAAACTCAACATTCAGAAAATGAAGACCATGGCATCCGGTCCCAGCACTTTATGGAAAATAGACGGGGAAACAATGGAAACAGTGAGAGACTTTATTTGGGGGGATCAAAAATCACTGCATATGGTGACTGCAGCCATGAAATTAAAAGACGCTTACTCCTTGGAAGGAAAGTTATGACCAACTTACATAGCATGTTAAAAAGCAGAGACATTACTTTGCCAACAAACGTTCATCTAGTCAAAGCTATGGTTTTTCCAGTGGTCATGTATGGATGCGCTGCTACTGCTGCTGCTGCTACTAAGTCGCTTCAGTTGTGGCCGACTCTGTGCGACCCCATAGATGGCAGCCCACCAGGCTCCCCCATCCCTGGGATTCTCCAGGCAAGACTACTGGAGTGGACTGCCATTGTATGGATGTGAGAGTTGGACTATAAAGAAAGGTGAGCGCTGAAGAATTGATGCTTTTGAACTGTGGTGTTGGAGAAGATTCTTGAGACTCCCTTGGAGTACAAGGAGACCCAACCAGTCATTCCTAAAGGAAATAAGCCCTGAATATTCACTAAAGAACTGATACTGAAGCTGAAATTCCAATATTTCAACCACCTGATGCGAAGAACTGACTCATTTGAAAAGACTCTGGTGCTGGGAAAGATTGAATGCAGGAGGATAAGGGGACGAAAGAGGAGGAGATGGTTGGATGGTATCACCGACTTCGAGTTTGGGCAAGCTCTGGGAGTTGGTGATGGACAACGAAGCCTGGCATCCTGCAGACCATGTGGTCCAAAACAAAAAAGACTGAGGGACTGAACTGAACTGAACTCAGAAACAAGAAATCTAGAAACCTGTCACAGCAAAGAGGAACCTAACAAGGCATAACATGGAATGACTAAATTTAGTGTAGATTGCTGGATGGGATACTGGGACAGCAAAAGAACATTAGGTAAACACCAAGGAAATCTGATAAAGTCCAGACTACAGTTAATAATAATACCCTTAGTGTTCTTTCACTAAGTTGAACAAATGTTCCACAGTAAGGCACAATGTTAGTAAGTGGAGTTTGTTATGGAGTGTATGATTACACTCTTCACGATTACTCTGGAAATCTAAAACATCTAAAGCAAGAAAAGTGGTGTTTTTTTTTTTTTTTAATAAAAACAACACAAAATACTAGGTGATGCGATCTGGAAGATGATAGAAACAACCACTGAACGGGGGTGGCCATGGGGAATGGTTTGGAAGAAACACTGGCCCTCTAACTTCTACACCACAAGAATTGAGCCAGACAAGATGAGGAAACATGGAAACTCAAACTGGGAAGGCTCTTCAACGGGTGCTGAGGAAGCACTCCCTTTCTCAAACCAGAGCACCTGGACTCCATTGCAGCCTCCCCTCCCCCACGCACGTTCATAAGTGGTGCTTTGTGATGTCAACCATGTCAGGGCTACCATTGGCTGGAGAAATTTCCTGCTGACCAATCAAACTGACAGGTGTGACTCTTCATTGTCCCACGAAGGTATATATAGAGACGCCAAGCACCTTGGTGTAGGCCACTGTTGCTACAACATGGCAGACCTAATTGAGGAAGTCAAGGAGGAGGAGGAGGAGGAGGAGGAGATTCAGATACACAAGGTCAATTTGGCTGAAGAAGCCTCAATCGCCAAAGGAAGTAAGAGAAATGATTCTGAGCAGTCCAAAGGCTTGGACCGTGAGAAGGTCAGATTACCCTACTCATGTTCTTCCTCTTCATCCCCCACCCAAGACTCACCCTGCCCTTCCCTGGCACAAATCCCTCCTCAATGCACACCCATTCTCTCAAAGTTCTCCTTCCCAACCCCCTTCACTAATGTCTTTCTGGATGACTTTGTTTTCTTAACAGATACAAAAACTCGTGAGGAAGGTAAAATCAACCCTTCAGCAGGATCCGGACAGGAATATGAAAGGCAGGAAGTCGACAATACTGGTCTTCTACTACCACCCGCAGAATAAAAAGAAGAATGAAAATCAGCTGATGGCAGACGAAGAAACCCCGGAGGATTCTTCCAACACTTCTCCTGACAATTCTCCAAGTAAGCCCCTGTGCCCACCTGGAGCCCAAGACGCTGAGTAATCTGCTGTAGCTCCAGGAAAAGCAATGGCAGAATAGTCATTTGTGCAGGGATCAAACATACAACGATGGCCCCCTATGTACAGATCAAAGTACTCACATGTTCATGATTAAAGTATCAACGAGCAGTAAAAAGATGTGTGTGTATCTGTTTTTTTTGATGGTGGCGAGGGGAGAAAGGGAAGGGTCAGGTGTGTGAGAGGGAGGGAGGTGGCGTCCTTTCAGTTTCGGGCCCAGACCAGCCAGTCCATACTTACTCAGACACCGGGAATGAGGTCTGGGTGAAGACTGAGAACTGCAGACTGAAGATTTCTAAACACTGAGGATTTCTTCCTGAACACTTCACCCCACTGATGAGGAGGAAAAGGACATGGTATTTCTGTTTGTTTTGGGGGTCCATCTGGAGAGAGGGGTGATGCAGGGGTGGTGGCTCTGTGTAATAACCAGATTCCACTTTAGATGTTTGACAATTGAGTTTTTACCCCTCATCAATTTCTGTTCCTCTTCTGGCCCGCATCTGGGCAAGCTGATAAAAAGAGTCAGGGAATAAGTGAATAAAGGAACATGAAATAGAAACAGATATACCTAACGTTAACCATTGGAATCACTGCCTTGCTATACTTCCCATTGGCCAAACATCCATCAGCCCCAAACAGCCTCTAGTGCGCATGGATACTCTGACCCAACGAGTAATAAAATTAAATCTTTGGCCCCTATAGTCAGCCTTCAAAATATGAGACCCGATGGACCTGTCCCCTTCGTTACAATCACACTTTTCACCTCAGTTGTTTTTAAAAAGAGTCAATCTCAATGAAAGCAGGGTCTTCGCAGACTGAAACCCATTATAGCAGACCTATTTAGAGAGGGTGTGGTTATCCCCACTCCTGCTGCACTTAACAAATTTTACTTGATCTTAAAGCTGTAAAACAAGAACAGGTTCTCAGTGTGAACTCGTACCCTTGGTGTCACGGCCCCACTCACTAGATGTCCATTTATATTATTGAATATATTGCTTCCACTGAATACCTGGTAAATACTTTTTAGTCATAGCAAAGCATTTGGCTATCATGCTGTATTCACTGCCTATTTCAACAACTTCTCGGCTACACTTAACCTTCACCTTCAAAGGGAAATGATACACCTTTACCTGTCTACTCAATGGGGCCTGTGTCCATACCTGCCATCTCACATAGTCTTTGAAGGCAATACTTTCACCAGCTCTAGGTTTTCTCAGGTACATAATTAGGACCTCACACTGATGACATCCTCCTTTGAGGAGATTCCTATGACACACATACTACACGGTCCCCCCCGCCCCCACTTCAGTTAAGCTGCTGAAAACTCTATGGTAAGTGCTGGACTGCTCCAGTCGTCCCAGTGTTGAGAAACAGCTTTTAGGCTTCTTAGTACCCATACTGTTAAAACAAGCCCAGCATGTTTTAGACATTTATAGATTCCGGAGGAAACATTTCCTCATATACACAGTATTGTCGGTCGGTAACTTCCAAATAGGCCTGCCTTGAATGAGACGCCCTGTGTCAAAAGATTCTAGAATCGGCCTAAATTACCATAGACCGGGCACTCCTACTAGTGCCCCCTGAGAATCCGTCACTGCGCAAACTTTAGCAGCCTTCTCTCATGTATCTTGGAGTTTCCGTTCATCAATGATGACCTTTAGTCTCATGGGCTTCTGATACAAGGAACTGCCCACCTTGGCCCAGTGCTCTATGACCTTAGTGTAGCACTTTTGGGTCTACGCTGGACCTGCCTGGAAATATCGACTATGTCAGGTCTTGAACCTATGACCCTCCATAGCCAGCTGCCCATTTGGCCTTTGATTATGGAAGTAGCACTCTGCCAGCTCAGCATGGCTAGTGAGGCCTCCTTGCTGCAGGATGGAGCTGAACCTGGGCCCTCTGCGTACCCTATCTTCAGGAGAGGGTAACTTCCCTGTGCTCAGTCCCGTGTTAGATGCCATACTGCTACAAGTTCATCTCTTAGAACTCTTGGACACCCGGGGAGCCCTTTTGCATCAACACAGTGAAAACCAAAGGGAGGTCATTCACTTAACCAATGCCATCCTCACTATCACTCTTGACGGAGCTTGCTTGAGAGCTGCTACTTGTCATCTCTTCATCAGTATGTTCCTGATAAAGGACAGGACGCAAAGGTCAGCTCAAAGGGCCATTATGAGGCATCTACCTTAGTACACAATGTCTGGGCCAACAACTGGCCTCATCTTCATACCTTTATAGATCTTTGAGCCACTGCCAATGGGCTGACTGTCTATTCTGGCCAAGTCAAACAATTCCTCTCCAAGGTTGTCTCATTTAGGGTTAAGAACTCACGCAGTCTCTTGCCTCCCGATAAATTATGCCCAAAATGTAAATCAAGGTCACACATTCTCTACACATATTAAAGCCACAGTACAAAGTCTCACCATGACACTCCTTATCCTCTTTGGAGTTCTACACAATAAGAGAAACCCAGAGACTCATTTTGCTTTTCAGAACACAAAATACTATCTCCTGAACAAGATATTCAACGGAACACTCACCACCTTTACTGCTCTCACGACGCAGGGGCCACAGTGGCTTCCATAAACAAGTAAAAATTAAATGAAACGTGGAATTCTTTAGTTATCAAACAAATATCATGGGTAAATTGTAATAGAGATTGATCCCATTGTTTATTGATTATATTGAGCTAAAATGGACAAATAAACATTGCATATGTTTAAGGGGCAGAACTGGATGTTTTGATTGCATGTACATCCCTACCTACATCTATAGAATGAAAGAATCACAATCATCTAGCGACGCATCACTGCACAGTTACAACTGTTTCCCTTTTTGGACCTAATTCTATTTTCGATGCATCGACTCACTATGTGAGTAACAATCATTTTCATATTTTTTTGATGTATGTGTGGCATCATTAGCCTTGACATCCAGATGAAATTTGGGGAAGGGGGGCGGTGTACATTACACTTCTGTGAGATGACATCAAGCTCCCATATTTCACAAAAGCATGTGTGTGTGTGTGTGTGTATACATGAGTACGGCACTTTAAGAAAGATACCAGTATTTCAGGAAACAAATATGTCTTGAGTGCCTCGGATGTGTCAGATATGGTTTTTGCTTCTGGACTTACAGTGAAGGACACAAAGTCAATAGTTCCTGGCATCAAGTAATTTCTATTTTCATGGGCAAAGGAGGTGGTTCATGGTATTGGCGTGGGGCAGAGGACAGCTTTCAGCTAAAGGGTGTGGGGAAACCTTCTCTGAGGAGTTGATACCTGAGTCAAGATTTGAAGAATGAGATACAGTCAGTTGTGTGAAGAGTTTGAAGAACAGCGTTATAGGTAGAATAGCAAGTAGCCATGTCATGAGGCAAGAACAGCGTGCTGAGGAACTGGAAAAGGATGAGTGTAACTGGAGATCAGTCAGAGAGGAGCAGAGCAGAGAGAGAAGACTGAGGCTGGAGAGGCAGAGAGGAGGTCTTGTAGGGACTTGTGCGGTAAGAACCTGGATTGTTATCTTCTGTGCAGTGGAGGGCTCCAAGATCGTTTGATAAAGAAAGTGATACGGTCTGATTTCTTTCTTAGAAAGTTCACTGAATGTTGTGACCTCTGCAGAAACAGAGGACTCTCAGTCTCTTGGTACTGCACAGGGATGACCTGATGATGACTGAGATGAGGGTCGCAGCAGAGGGCATATAACATCATCTAGATGAGCAGTTGGGACCAGAGGATTTCAAGTGCAATCTCAACTTATAGCTTCTCCACCTAAAAGCTACCTGACATTGGGTAAGTTTCTTAACTTTGTTACCACTTAGTTTTCTCATCTGTAAAATTGGAATGATGCTTCAGTTCAGTTCAGTTCAGTCGCTCAGTTGTGTCCGACTCTTTGCAACCCCATGAATCACAGCACGCCAGGTCTCCCTGTCCTGCTAGCATGAATCTATATCTTAGTCATTCTGGGATTGAATGTAACAATTTATATAAAACACCTGATATAATATTAGAACACTAATATGCATACAAATAAATGGCTTCTCCTTTTATAGATAATATAAATATGTACATACATACATATGTACATACACACTTCTTGCTTCTTTCTGCCCTACCACCCACACAAACCTAAGATGTCCTCTGTCAGCTGCTATTAAGCAATGAGTAATGAGCCGTTGTTTTTCCCTTGATGACACAGTACTTGGGTGCGCCTTCTCTCAGTGGTTAGGCATTCTGATTTAGATAATAAGTGTCTGTCTATGGCTTATGATTAATTTAAGTAGGAGTAATATCTGATCTCTAACCTTCTCTTTCTACCTAATGAATGATTGCTGGAATACCTACCCCCTTTGCTCCAACCTGTTCCATGGGTCCTAAATGAACACCAACTCATATTTCTTTCTTACCTGCAAATAAAACATGCTGAGCTTAGTCAGATTGCTTTCACACTTTCTTCCTTCCACTAAATGAAGCTTTGAGATGTTCTTTCCTCACAAATATGTGCTTGCATTTTTCAAAGCAGGTTCTCATTTTACTACTTCCTGATCAAGACTCTTTCAAAGTCCCTTGTTCCCTTGATGCTTCCACTTTCTCATTTTGGTCTCTGATATTTGCCTATCCTTCCACATTAGCGTCATTTAAGACTGCAAGTAAGAAGCTGTTTAGTGGCTTCTCCACATAATGAAATCGGACTAGATGTTTCCTTCTCCTTTGAAGCAATTGCTTTCCCTTCTGCACCTAGAGCAGATGAGTGATGAAAGTGTCCTCATTCTCTAAGGCTAAACTCACATGGTGCTTCTGCTGTGAAGCCTCTCTGCCACCAATGCCAGCAGAGTCCATTGCTCCTTTGCTCCTACAGATACTTATATTAAAGCAATTGCTAATTTGTATTAGAAATTTTCATGTACCTAATTCATCTTCCCCAATATACAATATACAACAAGGACAAGCATATTTCATTCATCTCTGGAATCCCAAACCTGAACACATGAGAAACAATATTATGGTCACTGCTCAAGGCACGATTGATGAACTCCTGGAAGAGTGAATGCTCAAATCATTCTGCATACACTAGATCATGTCCCCTGCTTTATCATGTTTGCTTTAGAAAATGTTAAGCTTAAAATCATTTACCATTTTTATTGTTAAAGACTCAAAGTACAAGGATGAACATTAAAAAAAAGAACCTTAAGCAGTAAAAACTGAATACACCCTGTGATATGAACATTTTTTACAACTATTTTCCTGTAAATGTCTCTAAATAAATGCTACATAGATGAAGACAGTATTTTAACTATTTTTCACTTGCTATTTTAGACCAAGAGTTTTCAAATTTTTAAAATTCTTTGAGTATCTTAAAATAGCCAATGAAAAATTGATAAGCTAAACATTAAGTTCATCTGAAATAATAAATACATCAGACTAGGATAGGTTGAGAAGTTTACATGGGATCTTCCTGTATTCAATTGTAGTAGTATAAGTTTATCTGCTATCAGAGAAAATAGATCTCTCTGGTATATCTGAGAATTCAAATAGAGACTTTGGTATGTTTATTTTACATGAAAGCTGAATTTTCAAATCAGTGGTGAAACAATGATCTTTTTAGTAATCTGATCTCTAACCTTCTCTATCTACTTAATGAATCATTTCTGGCATACCTACTCCCTTTTCTCCAACCTCTTACATGGGTTCTAAATGAACAGCAACCCATATTTCTTCCTTACCTGCAAACATAACATGCTTAACTGGTTTTCCATATGATGGTAAACAATCAGTTCCCGGTCTGACAGTAGCTCAGATCATGAACTCCTTATTGCAAAATTCAGACTTAAATTGAAAAAAGTAGGGAAAACCACTAGGCCGATCAGATATTACCTAAATCAAATCCCTTACGATGATACAGTGGAAGTGACTAATAGATTCAAGGGATTAGACCTGATAGAAAGAGTGTCTGAAGAACCACGGACAGAGGTTTGTCACATTGTACAGGAGGTGGTGATCAAGACCATCGCCAAGAAAAAGAAATGAAAAAAGGCAAACTGGTTGTCTGAGAAGGCCTTACAAATAGCTGAGAAAAGAAGAGAAGCCAAAGTCAAGGGAGAAAAGGAAAGAAATACTCATCTGAATTCAGAGCACAAAGAATAGCAAGGAGAGACAAGAAAGCCTTCCTAAGTGATCAATGCAAAGAAATAGAGGAAAACAGTAGAATGGGAAAGACTAAAGATCTCTTCAAGAAAATCTGAGATACCAAGGGAACATTACATGAAAAGATGGGCTCAAGAAAGGACAGAAATGGTATGGACCTAAGAGAAGTGGAAGATACTAAGAAGAGGTGGCAAGAACACACAGAAGAACTATACAAAAAAGATCTTCATGACCCAGATAACCATGATGGTGTGATCCCTGACCTAGAGCCAGACATCCTAGAACCCAAACTCAAGTGAGCCTCAGGAAGTGTCACTACAAACAAAGCTAGTGGAGGTGATGGAATCCCAGCTGAGCTATTTCAAATCCTAAAAGATGATGCTGTGAAAGTGCTACACTCAGTATGCCCGCAAATTTGGAAAACTCAGCAGTGGCCACAGGACTGGAAAAGGTCAGTTTTCATTCCAACTACTAAGAATTTTGAAACTATCATACAATTGAGCTCATTTCACATGCTAGCAAAGTAATGCTCAAACTCCTTCAAGCGAGGCTTCAGCAGTACGTGGACCAAGAGCTTCAGATGTACAAGCTGGAATCAGAAAAAGCAAAAGAACCAGGTATCAAATTGCCAACATCCATTGGTTCATAGAAAAAGCAAGTGCATTCCCGGAAAACATCTACTTCTGCTTCATTGACTAAGCTAAAGCCTTTTACTGTGTGGATCACAACAAATGTGGAAAATTATTAAAGAGATAGGTGTACCAGACCATCTTACCTGCTCCTTGAGAAACCTATATTCAGGTCAAGAAGCAACAGTTAGAATCAGACATGGAACAACGGATTGGTTCCAAATTGGAAAAGAGTACATCAAGGATGTATGTAGACCCCCTGCTTATTTAACTTATATGCATATTTCATCATGCAACATGCTGGGCTGCATGAATCATAAGCTGGAATCAAGACTGCTGGGAGAAATATCAAATCCTCTAATAAGTAGATGATACCACTCTATTGGCATAAAGTGAAAAGGAACCAAAGAGCCTCTTCATGAAAGTGATACGAGAGAGTGAAAAAAACTACCTTAAAACTCAACACTCAAAAAACGAAGATCATGGCATCCAGTCCCATCATCTCATGGCAAATAGGTGTGGAAAAAGTGGAAACAGTAGCAGCGTTTCTCTTCCTGGGCTCCAAAATCACTGCAGAACAGTTACTGCAGCCACAAAATTAAAATATGCTTGCTCTTTGGAATAAAAGCTGTGACAAACCTAGACAGCATGTTAAAAAGCAGAAACATTACTCTGCTGACAAAGGTCTGTATAGTCAAAGCTACGGTTTTCCAAGTAGTCATGTATGGGTATGAGAATTGGACCATAAAGAAAGCCTAGCCTAAAGAATTGATGCTTTCAAAGTGTGGTGGTGCAGAAGACTCTTGAGAGTCCCTTGTACATCAAGGAGATCAAACCAGTCAGTCATAAAGGAAATCAACCCTGAATATTCACTGGAAGGACTGATGCTGAAGCTGAAGCTCCACCTCCAATATTTGGCCACCTGATGAGAATAGCCAACTCATTTGAAAAGACCCTGATGCTGAGAAAGATGAGGGCAGGAGGACAAGGGGGCAGCAGAGGATGAGGTGTTTGGATGGCATCATCCACTCAATGAACATGAGTTTGAGCAAGCTCAGGTAGACAGAGTAGGATAGAGAAGCCTGGTGTGCTGCAGTCCACGGAGATGCAAAGAGTGTTAGTTAGTTAGTTCAGTCGCTCAGTCATGTCCAACTCTTTGCGACCCCGTGAATCACAGCATGCCAGGCCTCCCTGTCCATCACCAGCTCCCGGAGTTCACACAAACTCATGTCCATCGAGTTGGTGATGCCATCCAGCCATCTCATTCTCTGTCGTCCCCGTCTCCTCCTGCCCCCAATCCCTCCCAGCATCAGAGTCTTATCCAGTGAGTCAACTCGTCGCATGAGGTGGCCAAAGTATTGGAGGTTCAGCTTCAGCATCAGTCCTTCAATGAATATTCAGTACTGATTTCCTTTAGAATGGACTGGTTGGATGTCCTTGCAGTCCAAGGGACCCTCAAGAGTCTTCTCCAGCACCACAGTTCAAAAGCATCAATTCTTCGGCGATCAGCTCTCTTCACAGTCCAACTCTCACATCCATACATGACCACTGGAAAAACCATAGCCTTGACTAGACAGACCTTGGTTGGCAAAGTAATGTCTCTGCTTTTTAATATACTATCTAGGTTGGTCATAACTTTCCTTCCAAGGAGCAAAGAGTGAGATACGACTTAGTGACTGAACAACAACACAGTTGACTTACAATGTTTCTTGTGTACAGCAAAGTGATTCAGATATATATATATATATTCTTTTTCAAGTTCATTATAGGTTATTATAAGATATTAAACATAGTTCCTTGTGCTATACAGTAGGTCCTTGTTATCTTGTATTATTTTAATTTGCTAATTGTTTTGTGATTTTTGTTCTGTTCTCTGAAATGACTATGCTTCACTATGGCAGGGACAACCTTTGCCTCTTTTGGTCCCTCATGGCCCTGCTTAAGAGCATGACAAACACTCGGTCCCAGCAGACACAAGAAAAAGCAAAAATTAAGTAGCAACCAGTTATTTCAGGCCTTCAGCTTCTAGACTGTTATTTCTTCCAAGGAACGTAGAAAAACAAACAGTGTATTATTGGGCAAAGGAGTCTGTAAAGTTAAATGATGTTAGAGGTCAGAAGAAAAAGGGCAAAAATATTAAAAGTGGTGGTACCTTTGAGGGCCTCTAAGCATTGAGTAGTGAGCGGTTTGTCAGATAAGGAAGTTAGCTCAAACACCTGCCAGAATAACTGGCCTCCACTCTGTGATTATCTGAGTACGCTTTTTAACTGTAAGTACTACTTTTTTTTATTATTTGTTCTCCAACTGGAACCGTATTCAGAGTAAGGTTTTAATTTTAAAAGCATGTGCTTTTTTTTTAAATGTGAGTTTTAGAGATTTGTTGCATTCATAAGCACAATTTTATTCTATTCAGCAGGATCAGTATTTTTTCCATTTGAAGGACATCTGGTTTTATCAAAGTTCATAAGACTACCGAGTCATAACAGAAACTCATTTCCAAGCAGTCATTGCTGAAATCCATTTCTTAATTCAGGGATACCTATCATCTATGATAAAGTTTTTCAATTGTTAAAGAGCCTTAGACAGCTAAAACAATTACTCCAAGTCATTGAAATGCACTTCTTATTCTGAATATGTTGCTTTCTATTGAGAAGGTCTTTTGAAAACGTTAGCATAGTTCTCTGAGTGGAAAGAAGACTGATGGGGACACAGATCTGCCACTTATACAACCCCACGACTTTGAGCAAGTCCTTTCCTCTCTGGGCCACAGGAAGTTTTTTCTTCCTATAAGATCAGATATGGAAGATGAAATAGAAAGGGGAAAAAGATCAAATGGATACAGAAGATCAAACAGAAGAATGAGAAGTGGAAGCAGTGACAGATTTTATTTTCTTGGGCTCCAAAGTCACACTGGATGGTGACTGTAGCTATGAAATTAAAAGACGCTTGCTCCTTGGAAGAAAACCTATGACAAACCTAAACAGAATAATAAAAGCAGAGATACCACTTTGCCAACAAAGGTCCATATAGTCAAAGCTTTGGTTTTTCCAGTAGTCATGTACAGGTGTGAGAGTTGGACCATAAAGAAGGTTGAGCACTGAATAACTGATGCTTTCAAACTGTGGTGCTACAGAAGACTCTTGAGAGTCTCTTGGACATCAAGGAGATCAAACCAGTCAATCCTAAAGGAAATCAACCCTGAATTGATTGGAAGGACTGATGTTGAAGCTGAGGCTCCAATACTTTGGCCACCTGAGATGAAGAGCCAACTCATTAGAAAAGACCCTTATACTGAGAAAGATTGAAGGCAGGATGAGAAGGGGATGAAAGAGGATGAGGTGGCTGGACGGCATCACTGACTCAATGGACATGAGTTTGAGCAAACTCCAGGAGATAGTGAAGAACAGGGAAGCCTGGCATGCTGCAGTCCATGGGGTCATGAGTAGTCGGACACAACTTAGTGACTGAACAACAGCAAACAAGATCAGAGTATTGAACTAAGTAGTCTATGAAGGTTCTGGCATTCTAGTATGACTTTAGGATACTGAGGAAAGAGAAAAGAAGAAACCAAGTAATGGGACACTGAGTTGTACAGACCCAGTATACAGGTATCATACAAACTGGGCCCATTTGGATCTCTTCAGAAGAAACAAATTGCTGAGAATCCATGGCTGGAGATTCTCTACCATATGCTGACATGATACCTCAGCACCCCTGTAGTACCTCTGCCAATAGAGGTAAGGGCCTTCTGCGACACAAAGCACACAGATCACAGCCCCCAGCATCACTTCTAATGGTTAAGCTGAATGCTCTGAACTCAGATACATTCAGATTCAAACTTTTGCTCTGCTGACTTTCTAAATGTGTGACCTTAGGCAAGTTGTCCAACTTCTGTAGAGACTCAGCTTTCTCATTTGGAAGATTCAGCGACATAATACATATAAAGTGCTTAGTAGAGGGACTGCCTAGAAAATCCCATGGATGGAAGAGCCTGGTAGGCTGCAGTCCGTGGGGTCGCTAAGGGTCGGACACGACTGAGCGACTTCACTTTCACTTTTCACTTTCCACTTTCACACATTGGAGAAGGAAATGGCAACCCACTCCAGTGTTCTTGCCTGGAGAATCCCAGGGACGGGGGAGCCTGGTGGGCTTCCGTCTATGGGGTCACACAGAGTCGGACACGACTGAAGTGACTTAGCAGCAGCAGCAGCAGCAGAGGGACTGATCTCTAATCACTCAAATGGCGGCTGCTATTATTATATTCATTGCAGTTATTAACAGAAGCACCTTAGCCACCTCTCTAAACATTTCACCTCTCTATATTACAGCCAAAAGAAACTCCATCTCTCTTTCTACAATTCCCTTTATGTGAATTCGCAGGTACAGCCAAGCTAATCTACGCACTCTCTTACAATGCCTCTGATACTTAACCAGTATCTTTGCTTGAGCTCTACCCACTGCCTTACCTGTTGACTCTCCCCTTTCTCCACCTTTGATAAATATTCTATTTGTCCTATTCCCTTGTCCTCCATGAAACATCCCTAACTACTTCAACTGCCAAGGATTACTATTTCCTCTAAAGACAGTATTTTACTATGTAAATCACTGCTCGAGAATTCATCACAAAATCTGCCTTGTAGTTGGAGACATTATAACTTATAGCCAGAATAACTTCACTTCTTACATGTGACTGCTTTGATGGCAGACATTGTACTGCACTCTTTCGTTTCCCCCTTCAGTGCCGAGCATAGAGTCGAGGTTCGATCAACCTTTTTTTTTTAATTAACCCATGAACAAACCTTCAGTTCAGTTCAGTCGCTCAGTCGTGTCTGACTCTTTGTGACCCCATGGACTGCAGCACGCCAGGGCTCCCTGTCCATCACCAACTCCCAGAGTTTACCCAAACTCCTGTCCATTGAGTTAGTGATGCCATCCAACCATCTCATTCTCTGTCGTCCCCTTCTCCTCCCGCCTTCAATCCTTCCCAGCATCAGAGTCTTTTCCAGTGAGTCAGTTCTTCGCATCAGGTGGCCAAAGTATTGCAGTTTCAGCTTCAACATCAGTCCTTCCAATGAACACCCAGGACTGATTTCCTTTAGGATGGGCTGGTTGGATCTCCTTGCAGTCGAAGTGACTCTTAAGAGTCTTCTCTAACACCACAGTTCAAAAGCATCAATTCTTCGGCACTCAGCTTTCTTTATAGTCCAACTCTCACATTCATACATGACTACTGGAAAAATGAACAAACCTAGGTCCATCTTTATAAGACAAGTTGCGCTACAAGTTCCTATGGACCTGGGCTATCCGATATGGTAGCCAGTAGCCACATATGGCTCTTAAACACTTGAAATGTGGCCAGTCCAAAATGAAATATGGTGTGTACATATATTACACACCTGATTTTCCAAGACTTTGTACCAAAAGAGAATGTAAAATCTCTTTTATAGTACTTCCACGTTGAAATGATATTTTTAATGTATTAAGCTAAATAAAATGTTTTAAAATTAATTTCATGTTTCTTTTGACATTTTTAACATGACTACTAGGAAATTTTAAATTATATATGTGACACACATTATATTTTTACTGCACAGCACTTCTGTGGTCCTTTGAAAATGTAAAGTGTGTGAACACACTGATAATTAGATGCACTAAATACGTTACCACTGTTCTTTTCAGAGAATACCTATAACAACCTGCTGGTGTTGGAATTTCATGTCTGCTCTGATCTAGTACTGTAGGTGTGAACTGCTCACAGGTCATTGGAGAGAATGGGAGCTCCAAAAGCCTAGGCCAGAGGGGGACCAGACTGCAGATACTCAGTAAAAGAATATACTATGGTCAGGCCATTCTGTCCAGCTTAATATGATTTTGTTATTACTTAAGAAGCTTGAAAGCTCCCTGGTGAAACACTAAAATAAAATACAGTCAAGTGGTTTATGCCTTCAAGTGGGGAGGGTGGCAAAAGAATAAACTGAATGATCAGTGTTGGATGATGACATTGATTTTAAGGCAGTAGTTGGGGAACTAAAGAGCTTCCATTGATCAGAAATCACTCAGGAGCCCTTGGAACATTCAGAGACCATTTGTACTTTTACACTGACTGTGGCTACAAAACCTATCTTCTGAATCAGAACCCCATCTTTCTCATAGCATTATTCAAGCCTAGGAACCACTGAGTGCTGTGTGCATGCAACTTCTATAGCTGTTGTGGGGCTGCCAAAGATATCAGCTAGAGCTTCAAGACTTACTGTGGTCCACAGTGCCAGGGAAGACTTCACAAAGGAATCAAGATTGGAGGTGACCTTGCAGGGCATACCGCCTTGGATCAGAGACCATTTGTTATGGTACAGTCTGTCACAGCAAAGAACAAAAGGATGAAAAGGAGAAGGAAAGCAGGAGGAAGATACACATCTTGAAATGTATCAATAGAAGGCAAAGAGGGGATGGCAAAGAAGAAATTTAACTGTGAGACTTTGAACATGTTTCATTCTCCTCATCATCAAAGGGGAATAATATATTTCCTATCTTATTGTGAAATCTAATGACTAACAGCACATGAAAGCACACATTCCATCATTGAAGAGTGGCTCCCTCATCTTTCATTTAGGACTAGATGTCTCAGTTTCTGATCTGGACACCTGATGTATACCTGCAACTGCTGCTGGCTCCTAAGTTCTTGCCTATGAGGATCTTAACCCTGATGTTGATCTCTATCTGGTTACTAGAGCTGATTTAAGGTATATTTTTTACCTCTGAAGAAACAGTCCATCTCAGTAAAGATGAAGGCAGCTGGATAAAGCTTTCATGGAAAATTAGGAGCCATGATTTTCATCAAAATCAACAGCAAAATGAGCCATTAGTCTGAGCAAGTGAATATTGACTCTCTGATCCTACACTTCAAACTAGATGCACCAACACAAGCATAACATATCCTCAACCAGTCCTACTCACCCTATGAAACTCTATTTTCATACTTCTAAGGACTTCAGTACAAAGTGCAATTCCATTTTGGCAAAGTATTGCAAGATCTGCAAACCACACACTTCACACACCCTCTGTTTCAATTCATCTATAGAAAGAAGACAGCCAGGGGGCATGTGGGGGGAAGGGGAGTATCTTTTAAAGGCAGCATTGCTTCTGCTTTATTTCTGAAACACACTTTCATCACCCCTACCTGCTACCTCATGTGGTTTGGAACAGATGGCAATTGGTCTTATTAATTCCTGGAGTAAAGACAAAAACTAGTGGGTATGCTGGGTACAGTCACAAGTTATCCTAAGACAACCAGAGCACATAATAAGCTAAGTTCTGTACAGGCAACTGGGCAGAAATGAGATAAAGATGGTGCACCTCTGCTCTGGCCTGCAGACATGAGGTGGGAGAAGTCTGCGTGGGTCCAGGAACATGGAGATCTCCTCTGAGAGATCACCTGTCAAATTACTTCCAAAGAGAGAAGAAACTTTCCTGAGGATAATGAGGGCCTTTCAGAATAATGTACCTCTGATAGGGAATAGATACTGACTAGGGTATGAAGGAACCTTCTGGGGATGATGAAAATATAAATACCCCAGTGTATAATTTTGATCTGCATAGTATTTTCACAGATGGACCTATGTATTGGGTTGGCCAAAAAGTTCGTTTGGGTTTTTCTTATGGGAAAACTCGAACAAAGTTTTTGGCCAACCCAATAAAAATTCATTAAGCAAATGCACTGAGGATTTCTGCATTTTACTGTATGCAAGTTATATCTCATTTAAAAAGAGAAAGACAAATATTATATGCTATTGCTAACATGTGGAATCAAAAAAATGATACAGATAAATTTATCTACAAAACAGAAATGGACTCACAGACATAGAAAACAAACTTATGGTTACCAAAGGGGAAAGTCGGGGAAAGATAAATTAGGAGTTTGGGATTAACAGATACACACTGCTATATATAAAACAGATAAACAAGAAGGGCCTACTGCATAGCACAGGAAACTCAGTATTCTGTGATAACCTATAAGGGAAAAGAATCTGTAAAAGAAAGTTGTGTGTGTGTGTGTGTGTGTAACTGAATCACTTTGCTGTACACCTGAAACTAACATGACATTGTAAATCAACTTCAAAAAAAATCTTAAGTACTTTTTTAAATGATTAACTCACTCATGTGTGGGCCTGAAGGAAGACTCCAGCCTTGCTGTTGTGAGCCACGTCAACTAGTACAGTTTCCCCTTTGGAAAGCAATTTGCCATCATGTATCAAGAACCTTAAAATAGATTCAGAACCTTTGACTCAGTAATTCCGTTTCTGGGTGTCACTCCTAAGGAGATAATGTGAAACGTGAGAAAATCTATGTATAGGACGATGGGCCAAATAACTGTCAAGAAGATGTACTCGTTTGTCAGTGACTAGGTTTTATTCTGTGAACATCAGGTTTAAAAAGGGTTCAGTTCAGTTCAGTTCAGTTCAGTCGCTCAGTCGTGTCCGACTCTTTGCGACCCCATGAATCACAGCACGCCAGGCCTCCGTATCCGTCACCAACTCCCGGAGTTCACTCAAACTCATGTCCACAGAGTCGGTGATGCCATCCAGCCATCTCATTCTCTGTCATCCCCTTCTCCTCCCACCCCCAATCTTTCCTACCATCAGAGTCTTTTCCAGTGAGTCAACTCTTCGCATGAGGTGGCCAAAGTATTGCAGTTTCAGCTTTAGCATCAGTCCTTCCAATGAATACCCAGGATTGATCTCCTTTAGAATGGACTGGTTGGATCTCCTTGCAGTACAAGGGACTCTCAAGAGTCTTCTCCAACACCACAGTTCAAAAGCATCAATTCTTCGGCAATCAGCTTTCTTCGCAGTCCAACTCTCACATCCATCCATGACCACGGGAAAAACCATAGCCTTGACTAGACGGACCTTTGTTGGCAAAGTAATGTCTCTGCTTTTTAATATACTATCAAGGTTGGTCAAAAGGGTACAAAACCCTTATGTGTACTTTCTGTTTGAGTAATATTAATATCTGAGCTGTTAAACTAGTAGATAATATGGATCTGAAGAGGCCTCAATTAAGATATTAAAATTATATTGTGCATAGGAAGTGGATACTTTCTTCTTGTGTAACAATTTTGGTATAAATTTTGTAGTGAATTTTCATTATTGAAAATGGAGAAAATACAGATGAGCACAAACAGAAGTATAAACATTACTTGTATACTTATACTATTAAAAAAATCAAACAAAACCAAACTTTGTATGTACATTATAACTTGTCCTGACAAAAGAAACATAGAGAATGAAAAAGACAAAAACCACTCCCTTACAATTATAATGACGTGATGATGGAATTTTAGGTGGTTTCTTTTGAGTCTCTGTCCTAAAGTTGCCTTAGAATCACTTTGTGTCTGTGGACAACATATCCACTGTTTGTGTTTCCTATGAAATATAATTATGTCACTTTTATAAAATCAAACAATAGGGAACCTAAGGGTATCAGGATGGTCCTGCTCTTAAATATCGCACCAGGGTCTTTGGTATCAAGCCAGAAAGATGAACATTGGCTTAACAATATCATACTTCTCAAGATAATACCAGAACCTACACTGACTCTCTTATATGAGAACCAAGCTTTACATAGAACACTTTTACATGAATGCATCAAATTTAGAGAAACAGCCTATAATAAAAATGCAAATGTAAAGGGGCCTGTGGATCCTGCAGAACACACAGGCCTCGCTAGGATGGATCAGGAACCCAGTGCCCCAAATGGGGAAATGACCACAGAGGTAAAGCCTTTAGGTGACCTGCTTTGTCCTTCAGATTCTTGCCTTTTCCTAAGAAATTCTGATCACCCTTGATTTACTCTGTTAGGTGAGTGATCCAGAGGCAAGCAAGTTGAGACATTTTTATCACTGCCAATAACAAAAGCAAATACTTTTAAGTGTTTTTCATCATCCCCTGCTACTTCTTGCATTTCAAACCCAAATTTTAAAATTCTTGTCACTTCTCAAAATTTCTAGAGATTTTCTCCTTTTACCTGTGAAATCTGAGGACAACTTCACTTTCCCCTTCCAGGTTTTCCATTAGCTAAAGCCATTAGAAAGAGCCTGTACCTTGTCTTTATGAGGCCTCCTTCAAAGTGGCTGTCACTGGGGTTGATGGTCCAGTTACAAGATTGAAGACTTAGGCTCTGTAAAGAACTGCTCTTAAAAAGTCATTAGTGAGGTTCCCAGGCCCAAGCTTTTACACCCAATGTGGAAAGTCTCAGGGTGAATACATAAATTCCACTCATCACACATACTTTTCCACCACTGCGTGTGGCAATGGTTACATCCATAGAATACAACAGAAGGTAGTGGGGGGCAGAGGGATGCTGGGGCTTGTTTTGCTTTTCAAATTTCAAACAAGAACAGTTCTCAAGAAGCTGTTTCAGGGCTTTCATTTTTCTAGAACTTTTCTTCCTTTTAAGGTATCTCTGAAAGCTAACTATAAATCCTGTGAGCAATCTACCATTTCAATATCCTGGATTAAAGCCCAAATCATAAACATGAAGAGAAAGAGGTTTTCCAGAAACGTGACCAAAAGAGGCCAGGAAACAGCTCTGAAATACTGTGGTATTATTCAGTTCAGTTCAGTCGCTCAGTTGTGTCCGACTCTTTGCAACCCCATGAATCACAGCACGCCAGGCCTCCCTGTCCATCACCAACTCCTGGAGTTCAAAACGCCACTAACTGGCTTTATTAAAAGGCAAAGCACTTTGTTAACAGGGACATCCGTCTCGTCTGTAAAATGAAGGGTTGCGACCAAAGAGCCTCTCAGTTGCCAGGTTCTCCGGTCCAAAATGAGCGCCTAGGAGGGGATTTGAGCGAAAAGCTCTATTTCTGAGACAAGGAGGACTAATTACAGGCTGGCTTCTCCACAGTGAGGCCTAGCCACTTACAGACATTCCATTGCACACAGGCCTCGACCAGTTACATTCTGGACACTGCTGCTCGCTTTTCAGAACAGAGATGCTGCGGAAATGGTTCTCATCTACTAAAATGTACCCAACAGCTGTACTTAATGAGGACCGGGAGGAACACACACGTTCTGCTCCAGGGCCAGACAAAGGGGTCAGGCCTGTCTTTGGCCGAAGCCACCCAAGGCAACAATGCTTCTCTTCACAGTGAGCTTTCCCACCTGTCAACAGATGCTTAAGGCAACAGGATGAATATGAAACAGCTGAGCTGGACACTAAAGCCAAGAGAAACAGCTGTTCCTTGCCTTTCAGTATAAAAAGCATGGCAGTAATGTGGAAAAGGGGCTGCTGGTGTATAAATAAGACCACTCTGAACATTCTCTTCTCTCTGCAGTTTTTAGGACTATGTTATTTAACAGAAGAAACTGGAGGACAACCAAGAGTTTTATGGATGGGGAGGCTGAAGAAGACAAATCATAGGAGACAAAAGATAATAACATGTGACCATGGGGAGGGGAGGGATAACTAGGGAGTCACTGACCTTCAGAATTAAACTTCAATGGAGAGACTAGCTTTTATCAAATTATTCACTTGAGTGGTGCTGGGAAAACTGGTCAACCACTTGTAAAAGAATGAAACTAGAAACACTTTCTAACACCATACACAAAATAAACTCAAAATGGATTAAAGATCTAAACCGAAGAACAGAAACTATGAAACTCCTAGAGGAAAACATAGGCAAAACACTCTCTGACATACATCACAGCAGTATCCTCTAAGACCCACCTCCCAGATTATTGGAAATAAAAGCAAAAATAAACAAATGGGACCTAAATAAACTTAAAAGCTTTTGCACAACAAAGGAAACTAGAAGCAAGGTGAAAAGACAGCCTTCAGAATGGGAGAAAATAATAGCAAAAAAGCAACTGACAAAGAATTAATCTCAAAAATATACAAGGAGCTCCTGCAGCTCAATTCCAGAAAAATAAATGACCCAATAAAAAAAAGGGCCAAAGAACTAAACAGACATTTCTCCAAAGAAGACATACAGATGGCTAACAAACACATGAAAAGATGCTCAACATCGCTCATTATCAGAGAAATGCAAATCAAAACCACAATGAGGTACCATCTCACGGCCGTCAGAATGGCTGCTATCCAAAAGTCTACAAACAATAAAGGCTGGAGAGGGTGCGGAGAAAAAGGAACCCTCTTACACTGTTGGTGGGAATGCAAACTAGTACAGCCACTATGGAGAACAGTGTGGAAATTCCTTAAAAAACTGGAAACAGAACTGCCATACGACCCATCAATCCCACTGCTGGTCATACACACCGAGGAAACCAGAATTGAAAGAGACACGTGTACCCCAATGTTCATCGCAGCACTGTTTATAATAGCGAGGACATGGAAGCAACCTAGATGTCCATCAACAGATGAATGGATAAGAAAGTGGTGGGACATATACACAATGGAAAATTACTCAGCCACCAAGAAGAATGCATTTAAATCAGTCCTAATGAGGTGGATGAAACTGGAGCCTATTATACAGAGTGAAGTAAGTCAGAAAGAAAAGCA
Source organism: Moschus berezovskii (assembly GCF_049115385.1). Lineage (NCBI taxonomy): Eukaryota > Metazoa > Chordata > Mammalia > Artiodactyla > Moschidae > Moschus > Moschus berezovskii. The sequence goes on along the minus strand of NC_142488.1, from coordinate 124,733,178 downwards.
CCAATACAGTATATTAACGCATATATATGGCATTTAGAAAGATGGTAACGATGACCCTATATGAGAGACAATAAAAGAGACACAGATGTAAAGAACAGTCTTTAGGACTCTATGGGAGAAGGCTAGGGTAGGATTATTTGAGAGAACAGCATTGAAACATATATATTATCATATATGAAACAGATCGCCAGTCCAGGTTCGATGCATGAGACAGGGCGCTCAGGACCGGTGCACCGAGATGACCCTGAGGGATGAGATGGGGAGGGAGGTGGAAGGGGTGTTCAGAATAAGAAACACATGTACACCCATGGCTGATTCATGTCAATGTATGGCAAAAAACACAACAATATTGCAAAGGAATTAGCCACCAATTAAAATAAATTAATTTTAAAAAATTATTCACTTGAAAAAATTCATCTTCCCACCAGTTCTTCAGTATTCATGGTTTGAAGCTCACTTCTCTGAACGTTTTAATAAAAGCTAATTCTTGTTTGAATTTTTGAATTGGATTTAAGATCAGGACTTGTAAATTTGAGCTGCACTATGATTATGAAGAGGACCAGAATACACCGCCCCAAATGATGCCTCTTCGGAATAAGAATTATACTGAGAGAGAGCATGCATACTCAGTCATGTCCAACTCGTTGCAACCCCACGGACTGTAGCTCTCCAGGCTCCTCTGTTCATGGGATTTTTCAGGCAAGAATACTGGAGTGGGTGGCCATTTCCTCCTCCAGGGGATCTTCCCAACCCAGGGATCGAACATGTGTCTCCTGCATCTCCTGCATTGACAGGAGGATTGTTTACCACTGAGTTATACTGAGCTGAAGGCAATTGAGAAACAGGAGACACAGAGGAATTTTCTGCCCTTCCCCTTTCAGCCAAAAAGCAGGGTATAAATTTCTCCCTGTGAAAACAGCCTCTGACCAGTCTCCTGAACCAGGAAGAGACAAGAGATATCACTGGAGACAGAAAATCAACATGGAGATGGGTCTGCACAAACAAGCCTTACCAAAATAATCTTCTCCGCCATTAGTTTTCCCCATACAGTTACCTTCCCGCAATTCTCCACTCCTAGAAGCCCAAACCCCTTCTCCTTTGCCTTGTTAAGTAAAATAAAGTGTTAGTCACTCAGTTGTGTCTGACTCTTTGTGACCCCATGAACTGTAGTCCATCAGGCTCCTCTGTCCATGGACTTCTCCAGGCAAGAATACTGGGTTACCATTTCCATCTCCAGGGGATCTTCCCAATTCAGGCATCGAACCAAGATTTCCAGCATTGTGGGCAGATTCTTTACCTCTGAGCCACGAGGGAAGCCCTTTCAACTTCTCCACAAATACATCGCCCTCTGCTAAAATAGTATCTAAGCCCCCAGTATTAAACTACTTCTTTGGCTCTTTATTTCTTTTCTATGTAGGCCTCCATGCACATAAAAAGTAAAACATTAACATCGCATACACACATACAGTATGTGCACACACACATACACACAGATGCATGCACACACAGAGTCACTCACACATGCATACTGCATTCACACATATACTCACTTACGCACAGAAACACTGTAAGAGGGAGATTTTAGTTGTGCTCAAAGTAAAGGCAAAGGAGGCTGTAACACAGGAGGAATGAATTTCTAGCAAGGGTGTTAACAACAGCAGACGTCTAAGTTTTAACATTTTTCACCAATCAAATCCTGAAATTTGTTGAATCTTCCAAAGGACAATATTGACTCAGGTTGTATGAGTTTTATATTTAAAGCAAAATATGCTCTTGATACATTTTCAATAATTGGATGGAGACGTATTCAGAAACAAACTATGTAAATCTAATAAAGCAAAACCAAGAACACTGATGATATTAATATATGGTTACATAATTCTCATTTAGTTAATAAGCTGTAAGCAAATAATATATAAGGTTTGTTGCTGTTGATTTTTGTTAACAGCTTTATCCAGATATAATCACATAACATGTATCTTACACATTTAAAATGTACCATTCAATGTTCCTTAGTACATTCACAGATATGTACAACCCTAACCACAATCAATACTAGAATATTTTTCATCAGTCCCCAAAGAAACCCCACACCCCTTAGCCATCATCCCCCAACCCTAGGCAACCACTAATCTACTGTTTGTCTTTGTAGATTTGCCTACTGTTCTTGTTTTAAGTTTCTAATTACACTAAACTTATATAGCATAAAATATATTTATGTGTGTATGTTTTGTTTCCGCTAACATTATAAGGTTTTTCTAATGTTAATTACCAAGTTTTCCTTTAAAAATAATTGCACAATCTATCCAGAGAGTAGATTTATGATAACACATTTAACTCCTTGTTATTAGAAATTTAAATACTTTCCACTCCCCTTTATTCTGATCAGTTTATGTTCCATTGGTCCCTGAGCAAAACCAATTGATGAGTGATTCATTCATGTGAATGCAAGTCCCAGCCTGTGACCCTGAGGGCCATGCCAGCCTTCCTGCGAGCCTACATTTTCCCTCTCTGTCAGGGTTTATTGCTCAGCCAGAATTCTGGCCATGAAACCGTTGGCATGAGTGGCTAACCTTGTCAAGGGGAAACTAGGACTCAAAAGTGACCTGTGTGACAAGTTGTCAGATGCCGGATGCCAAGTGTCCTGTTATCTTCCTGATCTGATCACTATCACACACAGAATACCATTCCTCCATTCCACACTGCAATCTGATGCCCTCGGGCTGCAGCCAGAAGCACACAGCAATCAGGAAACCTGCACGGACCTAGCCCCCACCCCCCCATACTCAGGAAGGAAGTGGACAAGAGGCTTCCAAGGGCATTCACAGGAAAGGAAGCTGCACATTTCACTGTCTCTGAATACGAGAAGTCATAAGACAAAACCCAGCAAACCTGGAGGAAATATGTTTTCAGGACACCATCAGCAGTAACCCCAAACTGATCATGACCCCTGTGAAGGACATAACAATACCAACCACAGCAAACACTCAGTGAGCACTTATATGCTTTTATATGCACTATCTCACTTAATCCTCACAACACAAACTTGGAGATGCATATTTCTATTACCTATGACCACACGGCAAATAAAAAAGCCGAGGCTCCCATGCTCAGTTATCTGCTCAAGATCACACAGCCCCCTGTCCCTTCTCTGGCCACAAAAAGCAGTGGAGGCAGAATTCAAATCTAGGTCTTCCTCATGCCAAAGTTCAAGCCCTCTGATTCATTTAAATGTCATCCTCAGGACTTCTTGGTGGTCCAGCGGTTAAGAATCCACCTTGCAATGTAGGGGATGTGGGTTCCATCCCTGGTCGGGGAACTAAGATCCCACATGCCATGGGGCAACTAAACTTAAGCATGAGCGCCACAAAGAAAAATCCCACATGACACAACCAAGACCTCACTCAGCCAAATAAAAGTAATAAATTTAAAAATAAATAAAATCTAGGGCAGATACTCGTGTATCTGTCCTCTTGTTCCAAAAGAAAAGAAAAAGAGATAATACCACATATTTCTTAAATACCTACTACATATCATGACCTGGGTAGCATACATCCTCACACACAAATGCCCAATACGCTTGGAATTAAATATACCTCTCATTTCACAGTTCAACAAACTGAGACTTGGGGGGATAAAGGATTCATCTGATAGTTAACCTCCTAGCTAACCCATGGCCCCGCTGTGAGGAAATCCTTGATTCCAACCGAAAAATCTTATCGTTAAACCAAAGCTGAAAGAAAAATGCCTTAGGTTAGGTCATCGATAAACTCAGGGCTGATGGCAACAACATTATTCGAAGAGTCAAGGCTCAGGAAATTGTTCTTTGGCAGCATTTTAGGAAAGCAGGTTAAACGTAGCTCAGGGGTCAGTAAGTTTTGAATCCTCAGTTTCGAAATGTAAGATAAACTCAATGGAAACGATATAATTTTCTTCGTGATTTGAGAACTGCACATCACACACAAATGTGCACTTCGGCAAAGCTTTGTAGTTCACCTTTCCACTTAACAGACCTCTTGGGAAGCAGAAAAATATGACAATTATGCAAATAGCAGTGTTGAGCCAATTACATAGAAAAGTGGGTGTACTTAAAGGGAAAAAGAGGTTTGACAAAACTTAAGCTTCCCTCCTTAACAATGAGGAGTTTAAACTCAAAGACATTTTTGGCAAACACAAGGGCATAGGTGGCTCTGGCTTATTCTCTAGGTGTTATTAGTTCCAGAGGTCTCCTGGTCTTTTGTTTTCAGCTTTTAATAAGCCAAGTACTCTCTAATGATATTTTAAGTGAGTTGCTAAAATGTTCAGGATTCATTTTCCTGTGTTGAGTTCCACAGAGATGATTTTCTGCGAGTAAATAAAAATAAGCATTTAAAAGATTTCTTCGCTCATCAAATGGTGAGGAAATCTATTCCTTTTAGCCTGTTCTATGCTTGAAAAGGTTAGTGTGGCCTTTGGAAAATACCAGGTTGTGCATTCCGTACACTGTTAATGATTCCTGGGATGCTCTGACACTTTCGAGTACATCTTAACCTTTTTAAAATGGGGCTTCCATTGTCTTACCTTAATAAGCAGTTTGTTCACCTTATGTCTTACAAAGGCCACCACAGTGGAAAATACATACAAGAGGTAAAGCTGTATGGATGAGGAGTGTAACAGGAGAAGCAGGACGGAGGACCATTTCCAGCAAACGGACCTACAGAGTCCCCCGCCCCCATCTCTGACAGCAACCCTGTAAGACAGCTGCTCACTTCAACAATATCCCATGATTATGCCTCGCCTCCTTCTAGCATCTTCCGGGAAGTCCTCATCTAACTGTAGCTGTATGAATTGAATTCTTGTACATTTATATGTCTCCTTGAAGCCACCAAACTCCAGGCTCACCGTGCAGTCCCTGTGGTTTAGAGAACCAGACTGATGAAAAATCTGCTATATTGATTTCACTTTCCTATTTCAAACCTATTCTGGTAGTGAAAGCCCTAACCTGTCCCAAGTCCTCTTTCAAATTCTAGATCTTATTCATCTCAACACATTCTTCAGCACGGTTCCAGAACCCCGTTTGTGGGTCAGCTGTCCCCTCCTCCAGACTCCTGTGGTACTTTATTTTTCTCGGCAGCTTGAAACACTTATTGAGCAGCAACCATTGGCAACACTGTCAGCTGGGCTCTGGGATTACAAACCTTGAGTCACACCGTACCTTCCCTCAGTGAGGATCTGTGGAATTTCTGTGATGTGCAGGCAATTAATACAGGGATCTTTTTTCATGTGTCACTTGCAATTTGTCTCTCACCATGACTGACTCACAAGGGTCCTGGCAACATAGTGCCTTGAGGTTGCTGGGGGCGGGGCATGTGTCCACAAGGGGAGGGATGGCAGGAGAACTTAGAAAGACAGAAAAGGCCCACTGGGAGCCTCTCTGGTCTTTCCACTTCTCGAGCAGAGAGATTCTCCTTTCCAGCCTTCCTGGAGGTACCCTGTTTGCTCTGAGAGGCAGCTGCCTGCCCCCCCCACCACCACACCCCAGCACTTTGCAAACAGTTACAGGAAGTTCACTCGTGTATCTCTCCTGCTCAGAGGCCAGTGAGTGGCCTGAAGGAAGCAGCCAGGCTTGTTCTTTTCTTTGTCCCTACTAGCATCCACCTCCTCTCCCCTCCCAGATAAACAGATAAACAAAGCCAAGTGAGGGTGGGTTGGTCAATGGCACGTCTTGATTATAAAACTAAATAATTTGAAATTGGATGTGCGAAGTTTTTTTTTTTTCATGAGATCAGTCAGAAGACATAAAACCTCTAAAAGGAAATGTATATTCATTTGTGTTTCCAGGAGAATTAAAAAAAACTCTAGCTCCCATGGTCTAAAACGAGATATTCAAAACTCCATTGGACAATCTGTTCGTGGGAAATGAGGAACCATTTAGGATTCAACAGAGCAAAGCTCAAAACTTGAGCCTTGAGGTGGCGAGAAACAGTATTATAAATCCATTTTAAAAAGAAAAGCTGAAAATGCCTAGAAAGCATTTTGCAGTACAAGAGAAAAGCAATTTACTTGTTACTGCTTCAATTTCTTAAATCATCTGGCTTCATAGATCAACACTAACTCTCTTTAAATCTACCAAATGAAATTCCATCCAACGACTCATTACTCAGAGCGAGCCACAAATTGTGATTTGTGATTCCAAGACTTCCTCCAGGAAATGCGGAAAAAATGATTGTCCAGGAAAACAGTATAGCCCTGCCTGTGTGTAAATAGATGCTGTTCGCATGCCTACCTGGGTCTGCTCCATTATGTCTCAAACTGGGGGAAAAAAAAAAAAGACTCCTCAACTTCTTGGACAGGCTGAAACTGCCCCACTGGCCACAGACTGCAGGAAAGTTACCAAAAAGCCTGGCATCACTACAAGCCTTGCAGACTGTGTCAGCTGAATCCCTAACTCAAACAGGAACCCTTTACAGCAGGCTCACCTGGAATGGTCCTGCTGTTCTCTATCATTATCTCTTCTCTCATAAGTCCAGGCAAACCACCCTTTACAAAGTAGCATTTGGGAAAAGAAAACCCCTCAAACAGATAGATCTCATTGAAACTGGTCTATACTCTTCTAGACCTGTGACTGCAGATGCTTGGTGGGCGTCCAGAGAGTCCCAGGCTTGACCCTATTTCCAGAATCATCCTCTCATAAACTACTTGCCAGACTCTGTGCATTATTTGATCCAGTCCTATCTTGTAAGGATTTATTGTTTAATTAATGGCTTGACTGTGAACCATTAACATGAGCATGCAAATAGACATAATATCCATGTTTTTCCTCTCACGAAAGAGCTGGTTTCTTTCTAGCAGAGGCACAGTCGTAGTCATCAAGTGGCTATTTGGTCGAGTGCAGCATATTTTGCAGTAATTATGTTTTTATGGCTGTATTCTTCCTCTCTAACACAAAAACATCCTTTTAATTATCATGAGTTCTTTTCTTTTCCTCTTTTGGCTGCACTGTGCAGCATGCAGGAGCTTAAGTTCCCTGACCAGGGATGGAGCTCTCATCCCTGGCAGTGGAAGCACAGTCTTAACCACTGGTCCAGCAGGGAAGTCCCTATTACGGATTCTTTAACCATCTAATTCTTCTGTGAGTAATGGTTTTCTCCCCTCCCCCACACCACTGCCACTACTGCCACTGCCAAGTCACTTCAGTCGTGTCCGACTCTGTGCGACCCCATAGATGGCAGCCCACCAGGCTCCCCCGTCCCTGGGATTCTCCAGGCAAGAACACTGGAGCGGGTTGCCATTGCCTTCTCCGCCCCCACCCCACATTTCACCAGATGCTGGGGCTGTAGGACACACTTTCCCTCTCTCCCCTGTACCTACCCCTCCTGCCCTCTCACCCTTTTCCTGCCAGGGAGCATCATCAGCTCTGTTCTCAAAGATGCCACTCACCCAATGAGATACTAACAACTAGCCCCTGGTCTCTGTGTACCCAAAAGCATGTAGGTCATTAGCAGTGTTCTCACTTTCACCAGATGTTTACAGACAAGGAAGCTATGAGATCTCCAAATCATAAGCCTGGATGGAAAGAAGGGGTGGTCTAAGGGGGCTTTGGCTCCTAGGACTCAGAATTATAAATTATAATATGTGAATTGAAATTAGACTCCACTTGGCAAAACTGGATTGAATATTTTATCATTTTAAGGTAGATTTTATTTTTGCCTACAAAGAAAGGACTTAATACAGAAATTCCAAAATCACATATATTACTCTGAAAAGAATGCAAGAAGGTTTTCTTTTTTCTGGGTCACACTTGAGCTTGGAAAAAGTGGTTCTAGATTTCTAGACTATTCACTACAAAATGCAGTTGTAAGTGACAAGACTAAGGAGCATGCCACTTCCTACTACCATCAAAATCTGTTGCCTCTAGATTTGCAAGAATTGTTCAAAATAATAATGTTCTGGAAGCAGAACTGGAGGATATAGATCCCATGGAAGTGGGGTATCCTCTTTAGAAAAGATCCCTGCAAGGTCAATAAGAGCAGTTGAAGAGCTGTGAACTGGGCCTAATCTCATTCCTCCAGAGTGTGAAACAAGTCTTAGTTATCCATATTATATCCACATGACCCAATTAGTTTAACAACTGGATTTAGTTGGGTGGGGTGCAGGGGAAGGCTCAAAATAATGAGGTAAATAATGCAGGGTCCCAAAAATTCAAAGTTTTTCAGATGAGGCAAGCTTGATGTCTCCCTCCTCCCTAACACTCCTTCCCTCCTTCTTTCTTTTCCCCCTTTCCTTCCTTTCACCCTCCTTTCCTCCTCCTCCTCTTCCTCTTTCTCCTCCTCTCCTCTCTGTAAAAAAGTACTTGCCAAATTTTTTATCCGTGTTATTAGAATTTAGAAAGTGTGTGCACTGCAAGGATACTTCAAGGATTAAATGAAATTGTATATGAAAATGCCTAGTACAGTGCCTGACACATTTGGGGTGTCCATGAAATATTAATTTTACTCTGTTTCTCTTTCCAATCCCTCCTCTCTCCTGCCCCCACTCTTTCTACTTTGCTCTTTTATAACCATTATGCCCTTACCTGGCCATGACTGGGAACTGACACCAATTCTAATACGTGCGTAGAAGCACAAACACTCATAAATATTAGATGTGGCCTGTGAGATCCTAGTTTCCTGGGCCCTCAGCAATGAAAGCAAGGAGTCGCAACCACTGAACCACCAGGAAATCCCTTAGGACTTATTGTTAAATCAAGCTGTTGACTCCCTGTTTTTAATAATAAAATGGTTATATTGAACATTTTATATTTCTCTCTCACATATGTCAACTGTGTTTGCTTTTTATGAACTTCACAGGGATGGTTCATAAAAATCCCAAGGCAATTTGAAAACTGCAGTGGGTCAGTAGGAAGTTATAGACTTATAGAGCTTCATTTTCGTTGCTCTTAGTTCTAGTCATAAATGATGAGAAAGCCCAAACGGGAGAAATAAAATCACATGATCTCACACACTCATCAAATTTCACACTTTGAAAGAAATTCAGTCTCTAAGTTATTTTTTAATAGAAATAATGAACTAGATCACACGGACAGAGAAGCCTGGTGGTCTATAGTCCAGGGGGTCACAAAAGAGTTGGACACGACTTCGTGACTAAACAAGTCTTAGGTAGAGCCACCTAAGAAGTAGAAACTTTTACCTTACCAGTTTTAGGAGAATTCCAAAGAAACCTGCTCATTTCTTCAAAGGTCTCCAATGAGACTGTTCCTATCTGGAGTTTGACTTTTTCCCAAATCAAGAAATTATCTATAATCAGCATAAATATAGCTCAGTTGCTCTATCCTTGAACCTTCATATATTCCACAAATACTTCTCCAGCACCTCCTCTGCGGAAGACCTTTTATATCTTGTGGCTATCCTTACTGGATATCAAACTGGGCAGCAGAGAAACCACTTGATTCTTCCATAGGGAGCATGACACTGATGATGGAGTTCAAGGGCACAGAGGTACTGCTGGCAATGAAGCTCATTATCAGACTAGACAATGAATCTTCTTACTGGCTATGAGGCTCTCAATGAAATGAAGCAAACTTAAGTGGTGCTGGCTACCACAGTCAGCTTGGCGATCTACCATATAAAATGAGAAGCCCTTATGTTGAAGATTTTCAAAAGTAGGCTTCAGTTTAACTTGATACTTGTAAAACCAATTGAAACTTAAAAAAAAAAAGAGGCAAGCAACCAAGTGTCAGGTTTTACTAAGACAAAAACGCAGCCTTACTGATTTTTTTCACAAAGCACATTGTAAAAAAACTAATCAGCCTGTTGTTTTTATAACCCATAGACCTACAGTAATAGGTTCAACATTTTATCTATTGTTTTCAGAGAAACAGGTTGGTGAAATTGATGGACACAGCTGACACACCCATCAGGTAAAGATCAAAGGAAAGATGAAGTAACTGTATCTCTTAAAGTCTAAGAAGATTGAAGATGGAAGAAACTGAGCAAGTAGGAAGTTGGCTATGAAGGCATGATATCAAACACAAATGATTAAAGGTTAGAAAAATTCAACCCAATGAATTTAGACGTCTGTCTGTATGAAAGGGGAAAATAAAAACATGAGAAATTCAGTCACTACATCACCAGTTTTGACTGAACAGATCAACTCACCCTACTGCTTGCCAGCAGCCAAGCCGAGCTCTAATAAGCCATTCCATGGAGAGCCAAAAATGGCAGCTCAGGCTGGCAAACCCTCCCTAACAAGATTTTCCGCCTCTCTGTGGGGACCATGTATGTTCAGTTTTGGTTTTGTAGCAATTATATGCAAGCTAATTTAAGCATATTCATTTTTCACAGAATGATCATGCTTATTTATTTGTTTTCCACATTCAGTAGATTGTTCTCTAATCACCACACAGCTTGTGGGAAAGTACCCTTAAACATGTTAAATCTAACTCATCATACAAATGCACTGTGCTACTATGATGACTTTTCATTACCACCTCTAATTAAATGTTTTGCCAAACTATCAGAAAAATCTTTTCGTTTTTATTTCCAGAAAATCTGGAGAGAAGAAGACAGAGAGAAAACAGCACTTCGAGGCTGTCCAGCTCTCCACTCTCTCCCCGCCTCCTACCCCCACTCCCCACACTAGTAACAATGACTTTGAAAATGCACATGGCAGCTTTCCTGTATGGACACACATAGAATCCCCTCATTGATAATCAGTGCATCCAATGGAAAGAAGCTGCTGCAGGATTCAAATCCTGATGACTCCACTCCCAAGTGAGGGTCCTGTCACACCTGGAATGATTACACCTATTATATCTGCCTGGTCCTTGCCTGCAGTTTAGTATACTTGGGACCAGAGGGAGATCTCTAGCTCCATGACAAGTATTTGGATCCACAGCTAATGATTTAACAGCAAGGCACTTATAAGAAAATGAGATTAAGAAACCATTCTCTTTCTCTAAGGAGCAGAGCCACCACACACTGACACAAGGACACTTCTGCCTTTTACTTACAGCTCTTTGGCTCCACATGCCATTCTGTGGGCTTCTTGGCTCTGTTCCACTCCAGACAGCCCCTAGCAGTAGTCACCCTATTTGATACATCTCTAGAGAGGAGGTACGTCCACCTCCTACTTGGCTCACACGGTTCTCCTCAGCTTATAAATGACAAGTGACCATTTCCTTTACTGAAAATAAATTCTTCATAATTAGTATATCCATTTAAAGTCCTGAATGCTACCTGAACTGATGTTTACCACTATATCCCCAGGACTTTCAAACAAAAATCCCCCAAATTCCTTCAAAAACAAATAATTGACCCTATAATAAATTATTTATTTTCAAATCTGAACATTCTTACTGAATACTGTATCACTCACCTGAGTTTTATTGTTTGCTCTGAAAAATGCCAGGATTTATTTAGTAACAAGAATAATAACGGTAAAATGAGTATTTTTTTTTAAATTCTGAAGGGAAATGTACTCATCTACATACACGTGCACAACTGCATCAATCTGGGCATCCATGTGATGCCTTAAAAAAAAACGAGAATAATGGGTATAAATAGATCCATGAACCAAACCTACAAACACATCAAAGGACATGATGGCAAATCAAGAGTCAGCACATCATGAATCAGTAGCAGCGTGAACTGGCTAGCACAAAAACAAATCAGGCATTCAATAGAAATATTTTATCTAGAATAATGGGGTGATAATTATATTCTGATTTGTGCTGGTCAGAACACCCATGAAGGGGACTTCCCTGGAGGTCCAGTGGTTAAGACTTTGCCTCCCAAAGCAGGGAATGCAGATTCAATCCCTGTTTGGGGAGATAAGATCCCACATTGCCTTGAGGCCAAAACACCAAAACATAAAACAGAAACAATGCTAAAGCAAATTCAACAGACTTCAAAAATGGCCCACATCAAAAAAAAAAAAATCTTAAAAAAAAGAACATTCATGAAATGCTATCTTCAATTCTAGCTGCCATGACTTTATGAAACTAGACAAACTGCCCCCACACAGGGAAGAGTTTGGAAGCCACAGGTGTATGAGGTTTGGAAAGGCTCTTTGGCGTGGAGGAGTCACCCTGAAGAAGACCTAAAAAGTGTTTTTCATGCCAAATGCAGCATGGAAGTGGAGCAGAGCTTATTTTCTGTTCCCTTGGAGAGAAACCAAACTAATAGGAAGAATTTGGGTAAGGTTACACACACATGCGGAGAAGGCAATGGCAAGCCACTCCAGTATTCTTGCCTAGAAAATCCCATGGATGGAGCAGCCTGGTAGGCTGCAGTCCATGGGGTCGCTACGAGTAGGACATGACTGAGCGACTTCACTTTCACTTTTCACTTTCACACATTGGAGAAGGAAATGGCAACCCACTCCAGTGTTCCTGCCTGGAGAATCCCAGGGACGGGGGAGCCTGGTGGGCTGCCATCTATGGGGTCACACAGAGTCGGACACGACTGAAGTGACTTAGCAGCAGCAGCAGCACACACACATAAATTGCCACTAAATTTGCCTTAGAAAGAATTTCCTAACAATTCCAGCTGTGTAGGCTCACGAAGTCAGACCTTCACTGTGTCTGAAGGGTTTATTTGAGACCGTTCAACCACTATTAATGAGTCCCTTTGAGGGTCCACACATCTAGAGAGCTGGTTTTGAACCCTTTCTTTTTTTGGAGGGCGGGAGGGTGTCCTGGACCTCCTAGAAAATAATGAAAGCTCTGAATCCCCTCTCCAGAAAGATGTCTAGACATCTAGCCTCTTCAGAAAACCCATGGGCCAGTCAGATTAAGAACTGCTGTTCTAGCACTGGAAATCTGGGTCTCCAAGGTCTCTTTCATCCTAGACCCTCCCATACTCTGAGTCTTGATCTGCAGGTACAAATAATGATGTTTCTCATCTAACTGGGTAGGCAAGTTTTGAATCCCAAGCTCTGGATCTAAATTGTATAAAAGGTCTGCCTTCTTTAGCTGATTATTCCCTTTCTCTTCTTCTCTCAGTACCACTACTGAGCCTGCCTTCCACTCCATTCCCAGAGGGGGTGTCCAGCCAGGGTGGCTATCAGCCCACCACATTTTTATTCCCCTGGTCCCTTCCTGACACCACAGGGACCTCAAATATGGGATCAAACCCTATTGGCCTAATGCAGATCTAGCATAATCACACCCTTGACAGTACTGCTGAGGTGCTAAAGATATTTAGAGGATGAGTCTCAATCACTGATAAATACTAAAGACAAAAATTATATGGATGAAGAAATCTCAAGGATATTGTCTTAATGAAAGTCAATTTCATTCAATTCAGTAAACATTTAACAAGTATCTACCATGGGCGAAGCACAGTCCTTGAATGCTTGGGATACAAAGGAAAATAAACTATAGTCCTGACGTCCAAACCAAAATGAACTACTAAAATACAATGTTCTGGGTGTTCTAATAATCTCTCTAGAGTTTAAGCTCAAGGTTCTGGGGGAAAATAAATATTAATTACATATATATGTTTGTGTGTGTGTGTGTGAGAAAGTCTCTCAGTCATGTCCGACTCTGCAACCCTGCCAGGCTCCTCTGTCCATGGAATTCTCCAAGCAAGAATACTGGAGGCTGCCATTTCCTTCTCCAGGGGGTCTTTCTGACCCAGGGATCAAACCCATGTCTCCTGCATTGCAGGCAGATTCTTTACCATCTGAGCACCAGGGAAGTCCAGAGACATATATGTAAATAATTATAATATTTAATTTTATACATATATAATTGCTTATATATATATGTGGTATTGATTTAGAGGCTGAGTTTCAATCATTGATTAATTCTCATGATAAAATTATATAGATAAAGAAATCTCAAGGACTTTTTCATAATTGAAAGAAGACAATTCAATGCATATATATAAAACAAGCAGCTGAAATTTCAAAGTTGGTTAACATTTTTGTGTACATAAAGGAGACAAGAGGCCATGAGCAAAAAGAAAAAAATAGTTTAACACCAGGTTAACTATAAAAAAAAAAATTGAGGAAGAAGTCCCCTAAAATTCCACATGTGGGAAAATGTCAGAGAAAGGTCTCTACACTTACTGAAGGGCACACAGGAAATGTACAAGAATTCTGTTGAAGGAACATGACAAATTGAACAACCTTCAGATCTATTCAGAGAAAAGAGGCAATCCTTTAAAATACTTATGAACTTTAGAGGTTACTGTAAAACCCTAGATTGAGAGGCTATTAGATCTCCCTATAAAGAATCTAGGAACACCCAACCCAGCAACTTCAGTGAGCTTCTTGAAATATTCCTTCGAGCTCCAAGACTGTGATTTTATATACAGAAATAGATGTCTTAGCAGTCTCATAACTCTCCACAATTCCGTCCTTGAGTCCACACTCAGATATCAAAAGACTCCCATTAAATGTTATTCATAAGAAGTGTATTTTCCCAGTCCTCAACAGATTAGAAGTCAGACAATGCAGAGTCCTTTACAAAAATTTTGTTCTAGACCAGGGGTTGGCAAGTTTTTCCTATAAAAAGCCACACAGTAAATAATTTAGGCTTTGTGGGCCATACAGTCTATTCTCGATACTCAACTCTGTTTTTATTTCAAGAAAGCAGTATAGGCAACATGTAAACAAGTGTGGCTTGTGTTCTGATAATCCTTTATATGTGCTGTGTGCTGTGCTTAGTCACTCAGTCATGTCTGACTCTTTGTGACCCCATGGACTGTAGCCGGCCGGGTTCCTCTGTCCATGGGGAGTCTCCAGGCAAGAATACTGGAGTGGGTTGCCATGCCCTCCTCCAGGAGATCTTCCCAACCCAAGGATCGAACTCAGGTCTCCCATACTGCAAGCGGATTCTTTACCATCTGAACCACCAGGGAAGCCCATCCTTTATATATGGACACTGAAATGTGAATTTCATAAAATTTTCACATGTCACAAAACAGGCTTGATTTGACTTTATTCAAGTATATAAAAATGTAAAACCAGGTTTTACCTTGAGTGTCCCAGAAAGACAGGAAACAGGCCGGATGTGGCTTGCCAGCTATAGCTTGCTGACCTCTGCTCTACAACTTAAGGTTGAAAATTGCACTTTTGGCTCTTGGAAGCGAAACATTTCCATTATCTGTTCATTTCACTCAAGTGGAATAGCTCATTCTCTAGAGATGCCCAATAAATAACATCAGAACTGCCTTAGTAGGATTCTTATACCAAGTTCATCTTGCGTGATTTGTTTGAGGGATATAATATACTTGAAATCTGAAATGAGAGTCATGATCTTAACCAACAGTGGAGGCAACTTTTGTCATTAACCTAGCAACTGACACAACTGGAGCCCAGTCTGATGCAGCAATCAGAAGAGAGGCAAGAAAGTTTTCCT
This sequence comes from Moschus berezovskii, assembly GCF_049115385.1. Lineage (NCBI taxonomy): Eukaryota > Metazoa > Chordata > Mammalia > Artiodactyla > Moschidae > Moschus > Moschus berezovskii. Next base: position 124,717,832 of record NC_142488.1, on the reverse strand, counting down.
TCAAACAGATCCCAGTGGAGACAGCAGGATGTATCCACTATTAGCAGTGATTCTCTCCATCTCTGTCTAGGCAAGGAGAACCACTAGCCCTGGAATAGTGTTTGGAATGAATGGATTTTGCCAAGTAATGATCTAGTCACCCTTGGTTTGTTTTCCCCCGGGCACTACAGAGGTCAATACTTTTCTTTCTGCTGATGTGGCATTTGAAGATTCCATTTGCAGAGCAGTGGTGCTTAGCTAAACTCTTGCTAATCTGGGGCCGGATACAAATGTCTTTCTAGATCACACCAGTTCTTTATTAGGGGAGTCTGAGAGTACGAAAAAAGTAAAAAAAAAAAAAAAGAAAAATAAATTAAGCCTAGCCCTTCCTAATGATCACCAGCCTACCTGTCATGGGAAAGGAAAACAATTTACATCAGGTAAGGGGAAAGGTCTCTGAATTGGGGAATAACCGTCCATTAGAAGCAACAGAGGTTCATTCGTGAAGCTAGAAGTACTGAGAATGGGCTGGCTGATGGTGTGTGTCAATCCGGCCGGTCCAAAAGATCTCAAAAAAACTAAAGCGATGTCATTTCTCACCAGATGAAATTAAATAGGAATAAATGCAAGGTTTTGAGGTGTGTTGACAAATCTACCTTCACAAGTACACAGAAGGAATATGGACACATGGCACAAGAATGCCATCAATAGAACTAACAGGATTTGGGGCTGCATTATTGAATTAAGGTAGAGGAGAGAGAGAAAGGAGATATCAGCACACGGAGAGTGTATCTGAAGGTGATTAGGAGGGATACAGAAATACAGGAGCATATTTTTATCAGAGGGACTGAAAGGGAGAGAAGAATCAAAGCTGTCTTATCAGAGGAATGGTTGTGCCACGCTTCATCCTAAGCCCTTCTCTTATCCAAGTGAACCGACCACAGCGTGACTGAGAGAGAAGGGAACATCCCTCCCCTGTTAACTCAAAGGCATCCTTTCATTTCTCTCTCTTTCATCTCTACTGCATTAGAGACCACTTGAAAGAAGCCAAACCAGACTAGAAAGGGTGGCAATGGGGTGTCACACACAAGGCTCTGAAAGGCTGGCCTAACGCAGAACAATTCAATTTCTGTGTGGTTCCAAGAAGCTGTGTGTGCTGTGCTAAGAAGTCCACTAGACAAGAGCAATTGGGAAGAACATTTCAAGTTGATGCATGGAATGGGTTCTGAGGGCCCTGTCTCTGAAAGCATCATGCATAGGCAAAGATGACAACTTGGTTGTAGAAGCAGCTGGTGCATCAGATGGGGGTGGGTGGGTGAAGTAGATGACTTTTAAGAGCTCTTCCAGCCCTGAGATTCTCACAAGCATGTGAACAGAATGCTGCCAACAGTGTGCTCTTTTCAGAGCAGGCTCTCTGAAGAATACATACTGAATATGCCTTCCTTACCCATTACCTGGCTTAACATGGGTTCAAAAAGATCATCTGCTCTTGCTACCTTTAAGGAATGTGATCTGTCTGATAATCCAAAAATGAAGCACCAATGATCGGGGCCTCCAATCTGTCTCCCTCAGCACCGCCTTGATGCCTGGAGATGTGTCCCTCTGGGGTAGCTGCCTTGGCTGCGAGCCTGTCATAGGATGCTGTTTGGCATCAGCACATGTCCAACACCTGCTCAAATGGAAATACAAAGAAAATAGTTTTCCAGATCCTTTCTGTTCCAAGGAGGAATGCCCTTTAGCATGCCTGGCCCTCTTCCACAGGGTGGGGGCTTCTACTTCCCTGGCACGTGGTTTCCATGATGCTTGGTATACATTCACCTGGCAGTCACTGGGCCATTTTCATGGACATGTGCCACAAACTTTTTTTTTTGTAATGGGGTATATTCATTAACAATGTTGTGATAGTTTCAGGTGAACAGCAAAGGGACTTGGCCATACACATATATGTATCCATTCTCCCCCAAATTCCCCTCCGATCCAGGCTGCCACATAACATTGAGCAGAGTTCTGCAATGGACTTTTGGGAATGGAAAGTGGGCAGGCTCTTTACCTCTGAAACACAGGTACGAAGTCCAGGATATATAGCTTGTAACCACTCAATAGGGACCATCAAGAAAATTCTATGCCAACCCCAGAAGCCTCCTTATTGAAACCTGTAACTGAAAGCCAACAGCATTCAGGTATGAAGCCCGAAAGTGGTGGGAGAATGGAGGTTTCCAACTCTGGAAACAGCACCTTCTTAAATACCAACATCCCAGTAACTGCAAAGGTCAGTCACAAGGAAACAGAACGGCCAACTGTAATGAGAAAGATGCATGCTTACAGAGTCCTCTGTTCTTTCTAAATAATACAGATGTATGTAGCTGAATTTCACACTCTCAAATGTGCTCAGGTTCCCTTATAGCTTACCTTAAAGAGGGGAAAAAAGAAATATCCTTGTCCTTGCTAGTCACACCAAAAAAAGAAAAAAAAGTGTCCATGGGAGGGGGAATCCTGGTAACTAGATAAAATTCAAAGGCACTGGTTTCAAGAGGTCTTATTTTTCCTTCTTCATTAAAGACTGATAAAGCTCAGGAAGCCATTCAAATAAAACGCAAACAAAGATAAAAATCTCCTTTTACTGTCTGCTTTTCTCTCCTTTATAATTTGTAATAAATTCCTCCTGGTGACTTCTGATTGCAGAAATAATTTGTGCCTTTATGCCTTCAGGCAATACAGCATATTAACTCTCCAGCCCTCCCACTGACAATGCAAAGACACACTCAAAAATCAGGATGCAAGAAGCAGGTATTCCAACTACACATACTGTACAGCAAGGCTTCCAAGAAGCCAGACAAAGAACTGTATATGGAAAAAAATCAAGGTGGGAGGTTTCCAGCCCAATACAACTGTCTTTTAAAATCAAAATCATTATAATCACAGAAGCCCACATTAGATCACACGGTCAGACAATCATATCCACCTATAGGAAACACTGTACTGCAAATATTAGCACTGCAAAAGCAATACTTTCTGGAATTCACCCGAAGAAGAACCCAAGTATTCAATAAAATAAAATATCTGGAAAAGGTAGAAATGTTCCAAGGGGGCACACTGCCTTTATAAATTACTCACTTGGTGGCACTATAAATGTCAACAGCTCTACTTTATCTAATACATAAATAATAAGGTTTGATCCATATTTATTGTACCTACCTCCTGTCAACCAAGGATATTTTATTATCTAGCAAATGAACTTTGTATACACAACTACTTATCACAAATCAGAAAACTTTCAGTAATACACAGAAGCTAGGAAATAGCAGTGTTAAACCATCTGAATATTACAGACCATTTGTCTTCCCCTTTGCAGAGACTTTATAGAACCAGAAGGTGCTTTAGAAATAATTTAGTTCGACCCTCTTAATTTACAGAAAAAGATATCAAAGTCCAGAGAGGTGATTTCACCTGATCAAGATTACAAAGCATGTCCATGGAGAAACAAGTTAGGACCCAGGTCAACCACCTCCTCACAGAAGAGAAGGTGCTCTTCCTGAAACCAAAAGTCAAATTTCAGTGGAGTTTTGTGTTTGAGGAAAGATATGGTATATGATTTTATAATATTCTCTCAAATTTAATATATTTTAAATTTTTTTGTAAGACAAATCTTCATCTTCTTGAAGTCTATTTTCTAATCAATGTATTATTAAGTTAGAAATGACATACTCTGGTGAGTCAATTTTCCCCACTTTTTATTCTCTTTTAAAACTTTCTTCTGGCCAGAATTGTTCTCTGGCCACCAGATGAAGCTTCCAATGTATTTTTACATTTCTTTTTCTAGGAAGCAAAGAGTTGGGAACAACAATGGCAGACAAACAATGCAATATGCCCGTTCAAGTCAGGCAATCTGAATTCCACTTCATGTGGCATCTGAAGACTTCAATTTCTCTACATCTAAAATGAAGGAGAGCACCTATCAACCAGTTCCTAAGTACTGCAGGACCCAGTATTTCTTATTTGGCTTACTTGCAAGACTGCCAAGTGGGGAGAAAGAAAGGGTTGCGGGGTGGGTGTGTTAGAGAAAGTCTGCGAGAGAACAGGTGGAAATCTACGCATACATATGTATGGGCATAATGTGCTTTAAATATAAAGTCTAAAAACGTCCAAACAAGAAACGGCTAAGTTTCTCCATCTACACACACACTTCCACATCACACACACCAGCATGTAAATGGAATACACCTGACGCAATCTCTCCCGAAAGGATGCTGGCTCAGTTGTATGTGTACAACTAATTCTCAGGAACTGCATGTTGAAAATTGGTTTATGTCCCCCTCCGTTTTTCTTTTTAAAAAAACCAATTCAGTGCATATGATTATAGCTCTGCTACCAGTGTGACATTCTTTGCCATCTATTGTCCTCTTCCAACTCCACAATTGGGCATCAATTTTTGGTAAAATGAGCCAAGAATCTATGGAGAGGCTAGTATAAGAGCTATCAAATCTTTGTTATATTAACCATTTCCAATGTATGCAATTCATGGAAGTGCTAAGATCTCCACTCATATCCAGAAACTAAGGTTATTTCCATGATACTAAGGAGCATATTTCAAACCATAGGGATGGGAGAAGAGAGACAAAATTTTGTTCTAATCAAATTTCTCACTTTTGACTCTATGCAAGTATTTCAAAAATGCAATCCAGAGACTCCAAAATCAATGTTAGAAATAAACACCCTCCTTGATATCTTTTCTCTACAGACACACCTTGCAATGTCCTGTTTAAAAAAAAAAAAGTTAGCAACACCATAAAGCAATTGCCCTTCAATTAAAAATAAATTTTAAAAAATTAAAAATTAATTTTAAAGTCAGTGTTAGAAAGATCACCATCTCTGTCATTGGAAAGACCTGGGTTCAAGCCACTGTGTGAGTTTAGGAACATCACTTAACCTCTCAACTTCAGAGTTGTTGTGAGAATTAAATGAAACATTGCCTGGGAAGTATTGAATACACAGTAAGAACTTAACCGATGTTACTGCCCTCCTGTTGGAGATGACTAATGGGGGTGATGGAAACAATATCCATAACCAGGGACAATTAAATATTGCTTCATAAATTGTCTGGTTTCACAGATCTATACCATGAATTTTCTACAAGGGCACTATGGCCCACAAGGGGAAGAAAATTGATTCTTAGGGAGGGTGAATAAAAATTGCAGATATTACAGTGCTCTGTGGCCCTTCATGATCCAATCCTGCCCTCCTCCTAGCCAAACTCTTACTCCTTAGTATTTAATTTCTATTGTTAGAGATCAGTTAAATTGAATTTAACTCCCCCCTTACAAGGACAATCATGAAAACAAGGTTGAGAAACACTAATCTATGTCTTTTGCATTATTGAAAAGATACACTCTGAGAAATTTGCATACTATTTCCCTTCACCAGCAGATTCCCAAACTGCAGTTGTGTCAGCAAGGGGTAGAAGTAACCAAAGAGGGGCTTTAACATTGTGTAGAATCACATAGGACATGGCCTGCTATTAATGTAAATCACAATACACTCCATTTATTATGGTCCACCTTTATAAATCTTTGTATATCCCTCTTCCCAGCTTCAAATTTCCAGCCCTATTTCTAATCCATTTCAGAAAAACAATATCAATATGTTATTCACTTTCCTCTTCAGTTAAGATTTGGGGTAGGCAGCACGACAGCAAAACATTCTTGGAGCAGATGCAAATTCAATCTAAAGCATCATTCGTGCCTATCTGCACTGCTATCCACCCACAGAAATTCATATTTCCAAGGCTGACCTCCTTACCATAAATCCATCCAGCTACCGCTAATGAATCTGCAAGTGTCAAGTGTCAAAGTCTCTTCCTATTCTGTCATCAATTAATGAGCCTAGGGACCCATCCCAGTACAGGACTCAGATTATGGCCCTGTACTTACCCAGAGCCATTCTATAAAATGTATAAATGGAAGTTATGACCAGTTAATCCTTCATGTGTCAGGGTTCTGTTGAAAGTGGGCAAGGGATTCCAAATGGGAGGTCAACACACAGCCGAGAGCCCCAGGCTCTCCCAACTGTTAGAGATCTTCCCTGCCACCCTGAAGACACTAGGTAACTTCAAATCAAGATTTATTTAGCCTTTCATTTAGAGCCAGCTGCCAATAATTTGTAGTCCTGGGTGACAGCATGAGCACAGGTAATTGAAATCCACAATCTCCCAACACACCATAGCCAAGACTGTCAGCTCTTTCCTCCTTTAACTATTTCACTTTATCTACTGCAAGAGCTATAAGATACAAAACAAAACTGTTTCCATCCGTCCTCCCTTCTGCAATCCTACAGACTGAACCTGGAGCTTATACAGAGAAAAGGTAGGCATGCAGACAGCAGGAAACAAAATGAGGCAGAATATTCCCCAACAAGGTTAATCAGACTGTAAATAATCAAGAACTAACCCACTGTTCCGCTGGATCATGGAGAAAGCAAGAGAGTTCCAGAAAAAACATCTATTTCTGCTTCATTGACTATGCCAAAGCCTTTGACTGTGTGGATCACAATAAACTGTGGAACATTCTGAAAGAGATGGGAATACCAGACCACCTAACCTGCCTCTTGAGAAACCTGTATGCAGGTCAGGAAGCAACAGTCAGAACTGTACCTGGAACAACAGACTGGTTCCAGATAGGAAAAGGAGTACGTCAAGGCTGTATATTGTCACCTTGCTTATTTAACTTCTATGCAGAGTACATCATGAGGAACGCTGGGCTGGAAGAAGCACAAGCTGGAATCAAGATTGCTGGGAGAAATATCAATAACCTCAGATATGCAGATGACACTACCCTTATGGCAGAAAGTGAAGAGGAACTCAAAAGCCTCTTGATGAAAGTGAAAGAGGAGAGTGAAAAGGTTGGCTTGAAGCTCAACACTCAGAAAACAAAGATCATGGCATCTGGTCCCATCACTTCATGGGAAATAGATGGAAAAACAGTGGAAACAGTGTCAGACTTTATTTTTTTGGGCTTCAAAATCACTGCAGATGCTGACTGCAGCCAGGAAATTAAAAGACGCTTACTCCTTGGAAGGAAAGTTATGACCAACCTTGACAGTATATTAAAAAGCAGAGACATCACTTTGCCAACAAAGGTCCGTCTAGTCAAGGCTATGGTTTTTCCCATGGTCATGTATGGATGTGAGAGTTGGACTGTGAAGAAAGCTGATCGCCGAAGAATTGATGCTTTTGAACTGTGGTGTTGGAGAAGACTCTTGAGAGTCCCTTGGACTGCAAGGAGATCCAACCAGTCCATTCTAAAGGAGATCAATCCTGGATGTTCATTGGAAGTACTGATGCTAAAGCTGAAACTGCAATACTTTGGCTACCTCATGCAACAAGTTGACTCACTGGAAAAGACTCTGATGCTAGTAAAGGTTGGGAGCGGGAGGAGAAGGGGACGACAGAGAATGAGATGTCTGGATGGCATCACCGACTCTGTGGACATGAGTTTGAGTGAACTCCGGGAGTTGGTGATGGACAGGGAGGCCTGGCGTGCTGTGATTCATGGGGTCGCGGAGAGTCGGACACGACTGAGCGACTGAACTGAACTGAACACCCACTGTTTCCCCCAAACACCAAGTCTTCTAAAGTGTTACATTGTGATTGTGAATTGTGCCCTAGGGGTAAGGCATTGTGAGCCTTGGACTGGGACCCTGAGAGGCTTGAAACAAGCTTGAAACTTGAGAGGCTCAAGAGCTACTGAGGGACAAATACCCACAAACCACACAACTACACTCCACTTGTGGAAAGAGGGCCAGCAGCCTGGTTCAACAGCATTTTGGAATCTGTGCAATTCTCACAGCTTTCATTCCATCGCTAGTCACAACACTATTCTTTACTGAGATTCATTTTAAGACTGCCATTATCCTAACATCTATCTTTTTAGATGGATATCTTGTCTGAGGAGACTCAAACTTAATTACTTCTCATCAGTCTTAAAGGATTTTGGTGCTAACCTATTAATGTCAATGTGAGTGAAACAGCAAAAAGTGGTTGCAATGGCCAAGTGCTGTGGAAAAAGAAAATCTGGGCTTCCAGTCCCAGTTTCTGTCTCTTAACAAACAGTGGACTCTTGAGTAAATCCATATCTTCACCTATGAAATTGAGAATCCCTGCTCCAGTAGGCAAAATAAAATGAGATCAGTGCAAAAGCATTAACGTGTTTCTAACATTTCCAGACCCATGACTCTGGAAGTAAAACTGCCACAGACTGAATGTTTTTGTCCCCTCCAGACTCCTATTGAAATGCAATCACCCATGTGATGGTATACAGAGGTGGGGCCTTTGGGATGTGATGAGATCATGAGGGTGGAACCCACATCAGTAGGATTAGTGCCCTCAAAAAAGACCCCAGAGAGCTCTCTCACCCCTTTTAACCCTATGAAGACACAGAGGAAGGTGACCTTCTATTGATGTACTGAAATGAAACAATTGATTTTAATAACAATAATAATAATAATAACAAGCAGTTCCCAGTGATTTATTAAATAGAAATTTGTGAAGTTGTTGGACTGGTATCAACTCTCTTCTCCCAGGTGCCTCAAATTTACATGGTCCAAATGTTGAAACTCATCCCAGTTGCCATATGGTATTCATTTGAAGCAGTTTAAAGTGACTTTTACTATTCCTTGCTTAAGAAGAAAAGTGACTTTCTGAAATGAAGTATTTCCTTTTCATGCCAGCAACTACTATGTGGTTCCCTAAGCTGGTCAGTGCTTTCCTTATCGCTAATTACAATGCTCATCATGTCTTGGAAACAACAACCAAAGACAGGCCATTATTAGAGTTCTCCTGTAAATTCAAACTTGACATGTGTGAAATTATGAATCAAATATAAAACCTTCATCTCCCTAGACCAACCCCATTAAAAAAAATAAACCTGAATTAGTATACATTCCTAAAAGAATACATTTAGTTGCCTGACTTAGACAATATGCTAATATAAATCTACCTTAGGATCTTGAAACTGAAGCTTAAATAATATGAAAATGATCACTGGATTGCAAACACTATAAAAATCATATAAGAGTAAATGTATCTTATTTCCTTAAGACTTTTTAAAATAAATCAAATTTTAGATTTTTCTTTTAGTGAAAACCAACAAAGAAGTTTCTTGAGAGCTAATTACTATTAGCAAACTAATATTACTCCAGAAAAGCTAACCACAATCTGCCAGTAGCCAGGCAAAAAGATGTGACAACATTACACAAAGCTATTGGGGGAAACTCATTATAAAAGAAAAACGATATCCCCAAAATAAACACTCAAGCTGCATCAAATCAGATACCAAATTATTTGGAAATGAAATTATCTTTGAGAGGATATTTACTATAAGCAGTCAAGATTTAAACAAATAAAATTATATGAGAAAAAAGACCCAGTTTTCTCCTGAGGATTGATCTTGGTTAAACAAGCAATCTCCTACAGCTCAGGAATCCAAGGCTATAATTCTGGGAGCTGCTCTCAGGACAGAAGACTAAAGGAAATGAACAAAAGAAGGTTGATGCTGTAATGGGAGAACATCCAAAGTAATATATGAAAAACGAAGTAAAAGTGCATTGTGAGCTGGGCACTAAAGGTAGAAATAAATTAGGGACTATCTTTGGGCTAAAAAAATCTACAACAGAAAAAACGAAAAGAATGATCTAGGCAAATTGAGCTATAGAAATACTCCAAGATGAGTCATTTTAAAAAGGGCATCTTTGCTATTTTCCTTCCATTACTCAAGATTTTGAATTGTGGGAAAATAAAGACCTGACCAAGAGAGCAAGTAAAGCTGGAGAAGACAGCTGAAGGAAAAACAACAGGAAGGAAAGACAGAAACCTTTAGTGTACACAGGAGGGTACACAGTCCCAAAGACATAAGCGGTTTGGTTGAGGCCACACACAGCTAGTAAAAGGCAGATCTGGACAAGAATAGAAAGCTCCATGAAGGTAGGGACTTGTCTGTTTTGTTCAAAGCAATGATGACTGAAACCCCATAGATACTGATACCCCATAGAAATATCAAAAATATTTCTTTTATTAAATTCCTAAATATTTGATTATTTTATATTTTAAAACTTTTTATTTTGGATTGGGGTACAGTTGATCAAAAATATTTCTTGAAGGGAGCTGCTGCTGCTGCTAAGTCACTTCAGTGGTGTCCGACTCTGTGTGACCCCATAGACAGAAGCCCACCAGGCTCCCCCGTCCCTGGGATTCTCCAGGCAAGAACACTGGAGTGGGTTGCCATCTCCTTCTCCAATGTGTGAAAGTGAAAAGTGAAAGCAAAGTCACTCAGTCATGTCCGACCCTTAGTGACCCCACGGACTGCAGCCTACCAGGCTCCTCCATCCATGGGATTTTCTAGGCAAGAGTACTGGAGTGGCTTGCCATTGCCTTCTCCGAGGGAGAGAAGTAAATAGAAAGAATGAATTCGGTTCAGCTCACAAAGGATGCATAATATGATGCCCTACTGGGAATTCCAAGAGAGTATATGGCATGGCACCTGGCGCCAGGAGTTTGTGGTCTATTGGGGGAAAGCAAAATGTACACACTAAAGGATGACTAAACTACCAAATGCTCTACCCTGAGAGCTAGATGCCCTTTCCAGGCATCGCTTTCTCCCAGCTCACGTGGCCCCATTCCAAAACCCAGAGCTCAGTGAGCAAAGCACGGGCTGCATGTCATCTGTCACTCACTTCCTCAGTCAGGTGCCTTTGTACGATGAACAAATTCTACACCCAGACATGTCAGCCTGGGAAATAACCCATACTGTCTCTGACCTGCTTTATAAGAAGGTGCTTCCTTTTACAGAACTGAAATCCACCTCCCATAGGGGTTTGTTGTGTTATTTCTAGCCATATGGGAAAATATCCAAGTCCCTCTTCCCAATGACAGCCTTTCAAACACATCCACTGGTTTTGTGCTCCTCCTCAATCAAGCCATCACCTGGAGCTATTGCCCTGGAAAGAAAACCAAACCAGCTCCAAAGCCACAGCAGAATCATGATGTCTTTGAAAGCACACAGAACTGCTATAAAGAGGTTTGAAATACCAGCAAGAACTCGATACAGACAAGAATCATGACAAATTTATCAGTTCTCTAAAGGAAGCAGTCAAAGTACGAAAGGTGGGAAAAAGCAGAAGTCACCAAGTACACACTAAAGGGCAGGGACTAGAACTGCTTAGGAAAAGGACAGAAAAGGTGAGGGTCACAGGAGAGAAGGAAGGGAGGATGGAAGGGATGGAGGGAGGGTAGGAAGGAAACCACATACATGTCTGGTTGTCTGGCCTGGGTGTCAAGAGTTCACCAATGAAGGCGACTCACAAATCAAACCCAAAGCATTCCTATTAATTCTGTATTTACCATATTCATTGAAACAGTAGCTGTGTAAGGCATCTTTGTGTGTACAGCAGAGGAGAGTTTGTTGACTGTTTTTTTTTTCCCATAAGGGAAATCCACATAGAATGTGGTCTGCAAAATCTGGCTTGAATGATGTTCTCCTTTGTAATGGGCATATCTGAGCTTATGAACGGCATATTGTCAGTCTGTAGTTGATTTGTTTTATAGTGCTTCAGCTGGGCTTTTTCCAAGTCTACTGCATTTGGGTTTTCTTCTTGTATTTCATGTTCATAATCTGCAGTTTAATTTGCCACAGCACATTCTACCAGATGGCCTCCTCTTTCATTCCCACTACCTCTGCTGAGTCTGCCCACACAGTCTTTGTACATCCTTTCTCCTGCCAACCATCACAGAATAAATCTCTTTGCATAAAGCAGTATTTTCTTCTACTGACTGTGTTCCAATGAAGGTCGGATGATTCCAATCACTCGCTGCTCATCTGAACAAGGAGTCTGAGGGCAAAGAGGGGAGAGGGGCAGCTTCCAATTAGCATCAGTGCTTGACGAATGTAATTCATGTCTGCAACTGTCTTTCGTGTTTTCATTTCTACATTTTTATTCATTGCTAACTAGGACATGTGTTGAAAAAGGTCCAAAACTATGGTTTTACCAATAGTCATGTATGGATCTGAGAGCTGGACCATAAAGAAGGCTGAAGTATTGATGCTTTCGAGCTGTGGTATTGGAGATGATTCTTGAGAGTCCCTTCAGCTGTAAAGAGATCAAATCAGTCAATCCTAAAGGAAATCAATCCTGAATATTCATTGGAAGGACTGATGCTGTAGCTGAAACTCCAATACTTTGGCCACCTGATGCAAAGAGCTGACTCGTTGGAAAAGACCCTGATGCTGGGAAAGATTGAGGGCAGGAGGAGAATGGGCCGTCAGAGGATGAGATGGTTGGATGGCATCGCCGGCTCGATGGACATGAATTTGAGCAAACTTCAGGACATAGTGGAGGACAGAGGAGCCTGGCGGGTTACAGTCCATGGCATCACAAGGAATCAAACATGACTGAGTGATTGTTTTCATTTCCCTGAGTTCCTTTGTAGTCCAGGTCCATATGCATATATATCTTTGGACACAGGTGAAATATTACTTAAGAAAGTGAAAGTGTTAGTCACTCAGTCATGTCCAACTCTTTGCGACCCCATGGACTGTAACCTGCCAGGCTCCTCTGTCCATGGGATTCTCCAGGCAAGAATACTGGAGTGGATTGCCATTTGCTCCTCCAGGGGATCTTCCTGACTCAGGGATTGAACCAGGTGTCTTGCATTGCAGCCAGATTCTTTACCGTCTGAGCCACCAGGGAAGCCCTGCATCCAACTGTTTTTCACTTGCCACTGTGACCATTTTCCATATTGCTACATAGTGGCCACAATTATAATTTTTAAAGCATATGGAATATCATAATATTCCATAGAGTATATGTATTATAATTTACTAAACCAACTCCACTAATGACTGTATATTTTCTATTGCTTCCCTTTCTTTCCTTATTTGGACTAATGCTGTAATTTTTAATCTTCACAAATTTAATATGTAGACTTTATTTTCACTTTAAAGATTTAGTGGTGGAAGTAGGTAAATTTTTCCTTAGGGATTTTTTCTTCAGATAAATTTTCAGGAGGGCATCATTAAGTCAAAGATAATAAACATTTTGATGATTATTATTTTATCAAATTTGCTTTCTAAATCAGAATAACTTGAACTATCACAAGTAACATCATAAATACATCAGTTTTACCACCTTCTTCTCTCCAACACAGAGAATTATTTTCTTAAATTTTTGCAGTTTCAAAAGATATAAGATGCTGCCTTGTCATCACTTAACTAATACCTCTTTGAAAAGCCCCATTTCAACTGCTCCCCATAAGTTTTATTCACTAGTTGCATTCCTTGATGTGTCGATTGTCTGTTCATATTCTTTTCCATTAACTTACCTGAGTATCTTAAAGTTTTTATTACTGAAAATCTAATTAGTATCTTTTTCTGTCTTATTTGTTGCATATATTCCCTAAATGTGTTTTCCTTTTTATTCTATTTTTATTGTTCATAAGCCTTTCTGTATTTTTTTTCCTTCATGGTTTTTTCAGAACTTACCACATAACAGATGGTTTCTTAAATGAATTTTCAGCTGTTTTTTTCCCTGTGATTTGATTTTTTTAACTAAGTTATTCTTTAATAATTGAATCACATGCCATTTGGAATCTGTTTTCATATAATATATCAGGTTAGGAGCCTGTGTTTATTTATTTGATAACCAGTTTCCCCCAAACCATTAGTTAAGTAGCTTTTCCCTTCCTTATTCTTTTATGATATCCAGTTTACCATGCATTCAATTTATATACACATATGAATATAAATATAAAACACAAACATTTGTTTTCTTTTTTCCATTTTTAAATTCTTTTGAGATTTATTGAGAGTTAACTGACAATACTGTAAGATATTTAATGTTTATATCATGAGGATTTGGTATATGTATATAAGAAGAATCCTCTCTCCTAGTTAATTAGCACATCCACCACCTCACATATTTTTCTCTTTTTCTTTTTTGGTGAGAACACAAGTTCTGCTCACTTAGCAAATTTCAATTACATGATTCAGTTTTATCTATTTTCATATCTATATACATTTTCTTCTATTCCATGAGCCATAATACTATTTGGGGACCAGGTTCATGCTGTCTTAACGACTATTGTCCTTTATCGTGCACTTATCACTTTCTTTCTTTGCCTGGTTAACTGCAAGTGTACTGGAGGTGTTTCTTCACAAATTGGGACACAACTGGAGGGGTACCCTCTAAGTGATAGCCATAGAATAGCAAAGAGATAAGACTACTGGCCTCAGAAGCAAATCTCTGCTCTGTAATCTGCCAGCTCTATGATCTTGAGAAAATTATTTAGCCTCTGCGATCCATAGCTTCTTTATATGTAAAGTGAGAATAATAAAAACACCCATACCTAGCTACTGACATTTTAATGAATCACAAACAGAATTAAAACATTAGCTTTTTGGTTGCACTAGAAAATATTTCAAGTGCTTAATATTCACATGTGATAGTGGCTCCTGGAGTTATTGTAGAACATTTCCATCACTGCAAAAATTCCTCTTGGACAGATTTGCATAGGTTTGATGTGGTGACTAAGGAAGCCACTTCGTGTTAGAACACAACCTGGCACATTTTCAGCTGTTTTTCTCCCCTGTGATTTGATTTTTTTAAATAAGTTATTCTTTAATAATTGAATCACATGCCATTTGGAATCTGTTTTCATATAATATATCAGGTGAGGAGCCTGTGTTTATTTATTTGATGACCAGTTTTCTCCAAACCATCAGTTAAGTAGCTTTTCCCTTTCTTATTCTTTTATGATGTTCAGTTTACCATGCATTCAATAAGTACTTCTGGTAACTGTAGTTGTAGTAATAAAAGTGTGATCTACAAGTGTTTTCAAAAAATATTAAAGTTTCTAGTGGGAAAATGGAGGGTGGTCCAGTGGTTAAGAATCCATCTTCCAATGCAGAGGATGTGGGTTCAATCCTTGGTCAGGGAACTAAGATCCCACGTGCCATTTATAAACCAGTCACTTAGGAAGCAGAAGAAATACATCAGTTTAATCAACGTACACAAGCATGTCCTCAGCCCTGCAATATAACTCCAAAAGGTGCTCTGATTCTTCAGGATTGAGATCTGGCATCTCAGGAGAACAATCTCTACTAGAAAAGAGATCATATTCATGGCAAAATTATCCATGGAGCATTCACTAGTCTAGAACCTGGAGTCTTGAGTGGAATCCCCACTAAAGGATGCCATCTTAAGGATCTCAGAAATCAATTGTTGACAATATAATTAGCGAATGAAAAGTCACTTTATAGTTGTAGAGCAGTGTCTTATTGGGGAACTTAATATTACTTAAGTTGCCAAAAGCGTGAAGATGCCCCTTCCACTCCAGCCACTCTCTCTTCCCTTGCCTCCCATCACCTTTCTAGGGGGCACCTCTCACCATGATTAGTTTTTTATGCAAAGACACGAATACATTCCAATATCACTCTGAGTCACAAAGCCTACAACTATTGGAGGTGGGAGTGGAGGTGGGAAAGACCTTCAAATGACCCATATCAGTTAGTTGTCCTTTACTGGCACAGAGAACGAGGAATAGATCATAGTCTTAATCAAGAAATCAGCTTAAAATCTCATAAAGGTAAAGTCCTTGTACTAGATATTAAAGTCAGTCTTTCAGCTACCTCTCCATTTGTTTTAACTGCCAATGTGGAAAAGATTCCAAAGACTAGGCTGTCTTCTATGGGCTTTTTAAACTTAAAATGTTAAAGCTGGTGAGGGACTTAGAGGAGACTAAGAAATCCTTCACTTTTACAGATCAGGACACTGAGTGGGAAGAGAGGGGAAGTGACTTACCCAAGATCTCAGCTAATTAGTGGCAGAATTAGAAAACCCATGGGCTTTGGTAGTACTAAAAGAAATCAAGTGCCTCAATGGTATTAATATCTTGAAAACATAACAAATCTTGTAATTGAACAGAATCCCTTAATATGATCATATGAACTCTGTAGATTTTATTATTTAAAATAGTTGAATGTTCATGACCACAAAAAGTTCACAAGAACCTGCTAAAGACTGAATGTCTATGTCCTCTCCCCCCACAAATTCATATGTGACATCCTAACTCCCAACGTCACGAACCTCCGTCCAGAGTTCATCAGGCACTCTATCTATCAGGTCTAGTCCCTTAAATCTATTTCTCACGTTCACTGTATAATCATAAGGGATTTGATTTAGGTCATATCTGAATGGTCTAGTGGTTTTCCCTACTTTCTTCAATTTCAGTCTGAATTTGGCATGATCGGAGCCACAGTCAGCCCCTGGTCTTGTTTTTGCTAACTGTATAGAGCTTCTCCATCTTTGGCTGCAAAGAATATAATCATGATTTCGGTGTTGACCATCTGGTGATGTCCATGTGTAGAGTCTTCTCTTGTGTTGTTGGAAGAGGGTGTTTGCTATGACCAGTGCATTCTCTTGACAAAACTCTATTAGCCTTTTCCCTGCTTCATTTCATGCTCTAAGGCCAAATTTGCCTGTTACTCCAGGTATTTCTTGACTTCCTACTTTTGCATTCCAGTCCCCTATAATGAAAAGGACATCTTTTTTGGGTGTTAGTTCTAAAAGGTATTGTAGGTCTTCATAGAGCATCAATGGACGGAGGTTCGTGACACTGTACAGGAGACAGGGACCAAGACCATCCCCATGGAAAAGAAATGCAAAAAAGCAAAATGGCTGTCTTAGGAGGCCTTACAAATAGCTGTGAAAAGAAGAGAAGCGAAAAGCAAAGGAGAAAAGGAAAGATATAAGCATCTGAATGCAGAGTTCCAAAGAATAGCAAGGAGAGATAAGAAAGCCTTCCTCAGCGATCAATGCAAAGAAATAGAGGAAAACAAAAGAACAGGAAAAACAAGAGATCTCTTCAAGAAAATTAGAGATTCCAAGGGAACACTTCATGCAAAGATGGGCTCGATAAAGGACAGAAACTGTATGGACCTAACAGAAGCAGAAGATATTAATAAGAAGTGGCAAGAATACATAGAAGAACTGTACAAAAAAGGTCTTCATGACCAAGATAATCATGATGGTGTGATCACTGACCTAGAGCCAGACATCTTGGAATGTGAAGTCAAGTGGGCCTTAGAGAGCATCACTACGAACAAAGCTAGTGGAGGTGATGGAATTCCAGTTGAGTTATTTCAAATCTTGAAAGATGATGCTGTGAAAGTGCTGCACTCAATATGCCAGCAGATTTGGAAAACTCAGCAGTGGCCACAGGACTGGAAAAGGTCAGTCTTCATTCCAATCCCAAAGAAAGGCAATGCCAAAGAATGCTCAAACTACCGCACAATTGCACTCATCTCACACGCTAGTAAAGTCATGCTCAAAATCCTCCAAGCCAGGCTTCAGCAATATGTGAACTGTGAACTCCCAGATGTTCAAGCAGGTTTTAGAAAAGGCAGAGGCACCAGAGATCAAAATGCCAACATCCGCTGGATCATGGAGAAAGCAAGAGAGTTCCAGGAAAACATCTCTTTCTGCTTCATTGACTATGCCAAAGCCTTTGACTGTGTGGATCACAATAAACTGTGGAAAATTCTGAAGGAGATGGGAATACCAGACCACCTAACCTGCCTCTTGGGGAACCTGTATGCAGGTCAGGAAGCAACAGTCAGAACTGTACATGGAACAACAGACTGGTTCCAAATAGGAAAAGGAGTACGTCAAGGTTGTACATTGTCACCCTGCTTATTTAACTTATATGCAGAGTACATCATGAGGAATGCTGGGCTGGAGGAAGCACAAGCTGGAATCAAGATTGCCGGGAGAAATATCAATAACCTCAGATATGCAGATGACACCACCCTTATGGCAGAAAGTGAAGAGGAACTCAAAAGCCTCTTGATGAAAGTGAAAGAGGAGAGTGAAAAGGTTGGCTTGAAGCTCAACATTCAGAAAACGAAGATCATGGCATCTGGTCCCATCACTTCATGGGAAATAGATGGAAAAACAGTGGAAACAGTGTCAGACTTTATTTTGGGGGGCTCCAAAACCACTGCGGATGCTGATTGCAACCATGAAATTAAAAGACGCTTACTCCTTGGAAGGAAAGTTATGACCAACCTTGATAGCATATTAAAAAGCAGAGACATTACTTTGCCAACAAAGGTCCGTCTAGTCAAGGCTATGGTTTTTCCCATGGTCATGTATGGATGTGAGAGTTGGACTGTGAAGAAAGCTGATGGCCGAAGAATTGATGCTTTTGAACTGTGGTGCTGGAGAAGACTCTTGAGAGTCCCTTGGACTGCAAGGAGATCCAACCAGTCCATTCTAAAGGAGATCAGTCCTGGTGTTCATTGGAAGGACTGATGCTAAAGCTGAAACTGCAATACTTTGGCCACCTCATGAGACGAGTTGACTCACTGGAAAAGACTCTGATGCTGGGAAGGATTGGGGGTGGGAGGAGAAGGGGACGACAGAGAATGAGATGGCTGGATGGCATCACCGACTCGATGGACATGAGTTTGAGTGAACTCCGGGAGTTGGTGATGGACAGGGAGGCCTGGCGTGTTGTGATTCATGGGGTCGCAAAGAGTCGGACACGACTGAGTGACTGAACTGAACTGAACTGAACTCCCAACATGATGGTATTTGGAGGTGACACCCTTGGGAGGTGATTAGCTCATGAGGATGGAGCCTTCAAATTGGGATTAGTGCCCTTGTATAAACCTCAGAGAGACCCCTTTGGTATGAAGAACACAAAGAGAATATGGCAATCTATGATCCAAAAAGCAAGTCTTACCACACACCTAATTTACCAGTACCCAAAGCAGAAGATGCAGGATAGGCGATTTCAAACCCTGGGTTGGGAAGATCCCCTGGAGGAGGGCATGGCAAGCCACTCCAATATTCTTGACTGGAGAATCCCATGGACAGCGGAAACCTGATGGGTCCATGTGATCTCAAATAGTCAGACATGACTGAGCATGTGTACGTGTGTGCATGTGCACACACACACACACAAGTTAACACTCCCTAGCCTCCAGAACTGTGATAAATGAATGTCTCTAGTGTTTTGCTATAGCAGCCCGAATGGACCAAGACAGAAGCTACCAAGATGGCTGTGTTTTTGAAAGTAAGGGAAAAAAAAAATCATTCTGAGATCATTCCAGAATTACATTACATAAAGACACTTAACAACACAGATACTTTGAACAATTAAAAAAAAAAAGATAGCCATGAAACAATAAAATGCTCTCTTTCTGGACAAGCTGATCAAAGTTCTGCAGAGGCCCAGCACTTCCTTCACTGAGTCCTCAGGAGTAAAGGCCATGCACAACTGAGTTCACAGCTGAGTCATGTGAACAGCAAGCCACTTTCGAACCTAGCGTATCACCTCCTGCAATCTCCTCAAACTGCATGAAGGCATCTCGGGGATGAAAAAAAAAATAGGAAGCAGAAGCTGGTAAGCAGTGAAACGTGTAACATGGCCATTTTGTGATCAGGTATTCAGGGACCAGCCTATATAAGGCACCAATGCCTCTGTTTTGCTGTCTTGCTGCTACCACAAAACCACATGACCAGAGCAGGATGCTCCAGATTACTCTTTCTATGGTATTGATGACATAAGCTTGCTGCCCTTTCTATCCCTGCTTATCCTCTTAAATTTCCCCCAGGGAAGACAAGAAACTAAGTTATTCCACGGGTAACAATAATAAGAGATTCTGGGTCCTCACTCATGCATTTAAATATTGTGTTATTCCAAAGCTCTCATTCCCATTAATTTCTCCTTGCCATCAGACCTCTGGTTATGAAAAGATATTAAAATACTAGAGAAACAGAAACCTTAGTGGCAAACTTCATTAAACTGCATTTGCCTGGAGCATCCATTCGTACTTATGGAGACTATAGGCCCAGCACAGACATGATTTTGAAACACACTTGTTGATTGAACAAGAGTGACAGAATGAAAGAATAGCTTTAATGACAGTGAGCAGCCATTGGTTAAGCAAACATATGAACTGGTTAAGAACAGAAATGTCAGTCTGCTTAATAATCAAGAATACGAATTTGGTTATGGAACTCAGAGGAAAAAACTGACCTGGATCAAGGGTAAAATTATGAGTAGCCTTCAGTTCAGGCTCCCACAACATGAATCCACAGCTTCACTGACCTAATAGCAAACTGTCCACCAGAGTGATGAGACATCATCTTTATGCACTCGACAGCTTTCTACAGCTCCCTCCTACTCCCTAAGGGTAGCTCCTGCACACCAGGTTTCTCCCCCAAGCAGCCATAGGCTTTGCACACTGCCCTCTACCTGGTTTATCAATAACCCTGAAGCTGCAGAACTGCCCTAAATCCAAGAAGGCACTTGCCCAGAATTCTTGCTTGGATCTTGGGAATTTTCCATGTGAACTTTTAGACAAACAAGTGATCCATAAAAACTGGCAGGAAGAATTTATCCTAGAGCTGCTGCAAAAGAGGAAAAATCTGAATCGATGAGCAGGACCATCAATACAACTTTATTCCAATTGTGAAACACCTTCCTTAAGGTGTAAGAGAAGACAAAGAGACAGGTCATGGTAAAAAACCTCCACACACACACTGCCAGGGATGCCAGATCCTCCTGGATGTGCTGATGGGAACTCTCTCAAGGTTCAGAGCAAACCCTCTCCCCAGTGCTACTGAAGAAATGACAACTGCTCCACTCAGGAGTCCTGGGAACCCCACCCATGCTTATAGTGGGAGTGAGTGAAAGTCGCCCAGTCCCGTCCAATTCTTTGCAACCCCTTGTGCTTCTGTTAGGGGAAGCACACTGATTGAAACCACCCACCCTGCCCAGGCAACATAGTAACCATCTGCATGAGTTGCTTTATGACAGGAGATCCTGATAAGGAATACAGAACTAATAAGCCACCACCTACTGAAAGAGTTCGGGAAAGGTCGAAAGGAGACACCGGGTGTCCATCCACTTCCCAGAATCCCTCTCGCTAGCATCCATCGTGGCTGAGCAATGCGTGTTCCACCAGGAAAGACTCTGAATTAGAATGATTGGCCAAAGACCACCCGGAAACTAATCCCATCACCATAAAATACGAAACTGCAAGCCACGCGGCAGAGCTGTTCTCCTGGGTTCCCTTACCCTACTGCTCTCCACCTGGGTGCCCTTCCCAATAAAATCTCTTGCTTTGTCAGCACATGTCTCCTCGGACAATTCTTCTCCGAATGTTAGACAAGAGCCCAGTTTTAGGTCCTGGAAGGGGTCCCCTTTTCCTGCAACACTTCCACCCCCTCAAACTGGCCTTGTGAGAATGGAAAACCCAAATCCCCACTCAGTCTTCGTCCAGCACAACATCTGGGCCATGGTGACCACCAAAGGCCTCCCTGGACTTGGCTGGCTGTTCACCATGTGGGAGAGGGTCTCCCACCCCCACCTCTTACAGAAAGGAAACACCCATGGCAGAAGGTGGGCAATAGAGAATCAGGAACATTGTCTGCACCTCTGCCACCTCTGAGAGGGCCATAATTCACAAAGTGGAAGTGCAGGAGGAGAGGAAATGAAATCCACTTCTTAGCAACAAGAAAGCTGTTGGCTACTCTTTAACAAGAAGCATGATTCACAAGCAAAGCCATGAAACTTCACAGAGTGCCAAAGCCTGGGGCAGAGGACAGGTGTTGGGTGTGGGGAGTCCAGGTTGTAGAATATGGTCCCAGTGGGCGGCATGTGTTGCCTGTAAGGCCAGACCCCAGTGGCCATCTTGGCTTCTCCTTCTCCTCTTCCTTTCCCGCCGGTGGGAAAAAGCCCCCCGCCGGACTCTGACTATTGTGCTCTATTTTCTCATTCCCTACCCCACTGCTGGAGTGTCCTTGATGTATCGGTTCCTGGTAGAAATCAGCCCTCTCCTAACCTCCCCTTCCTAACCTCCTGTCCAGAAACAGCATTCTGCCCAGAAACAGTAAGAACTATTCTGCGCACACCCTTCGCACAACCTTGAGCAGATCGGGCAACCAACCCAGTCTTGCGCCACCTCCCTCCCCTCCCGGCTAACTGACCTATGAGGGACCACCACTCCAAATCTTGCCTAAAACTATATAAGTTGCCTCTTGCCTTTGTTCGGCACGGACTTCCTCCACTTCACTTGCTTGGGTCCAGGAACCCCGCCCAAGAGCGCTTCCCATTAAAAGCCTGTCTTCCTGGTGCCTGAGTCGTTTTTTTCCTAACATTACGGGGTCGTTTTGACCTTACATTGTCATCTTGTCAGTAATATCAGGACTACAGGTTGATAATGTGTCCCTAAGAGAAGTAGAGAGTGGAGGAAAAGTTCAACTGATTTTAAGCATGGAGTTTGTATTTCAAGCTCCCTTCAGTTCAAAGTTCAAGTTCATGATTTAATGGGTCCGAGGATCCTGAGTTAGAGATTAGCTCTCTGGCATGGAGCCCTGGTGTCCACTTGCCCAGCCCTATTTGAGAGGTCATGAGCAGTCCCAAAGTCCCCCATCTGCACAGGGTAGCAGGCTGGTATGTGAAAAAAGTAAGGAACCCAGCCACCTGCTTCCTCTCTCTCCATTTGTGTCAGCAGCATCCAAGATGTGTGAGCATTTTATAAAGGACTAGGTAACTGGTTAGCTTGCAATTAACACAGATCTTTCTGGAAAGCTCCTCTTGGAGGTCCCTGATGGATGGCAGAAGAGACCTTGAATGGATTCATTTTCTTTGGCTGATAGGAATGAGGCTGTAATATATCTGTACAAAAACACCCTTAAGGCCAAAGTCTACAGTCCAAGGCTTAGATGAGAAGTGGATGTTTTATTTCAACATTCAACACACTTTTAAGATCACAAAAGTCAGTGGGGGTGGTGGGTGGACAGAACATGAGCAAGGGGCATTTGGTTTTACACCAACACTCTATTCTGTTGGCCTACAAAAGTAGTGCCTCGGGGTCTCCAAAAGGATGTGAAGTTAAAAATTCAAAGATAGAGTCATTAAAAGAAAACTTTCAACTTCTTCAGAAAACATGCTATAACTGAAAGTTTTACTAGTTGATCATTTCCATACAGGGGATTTAAAAATCACCACAGTCCCCACAATAAGGGGCTTCAGTAATGAGAAAATCCTGAAATACCTCCTTCCCAAAATGCAGGCAAATAATCCCATCCTGTGATAAATATGGGCTTGTTTAGGTAATCCTCTGAGCACCCCTAGCTCCTTTGTGGTGAAAATGTCAAGGGACAAAGAGGCTTGGAGGATGGGTAATTGATGTGAGAGTGGAAGACCTAAGGCAAACTTCATTAACCTTTGAGATACCAGGCCCCATTTACTGAAGAACTGAGACCCATCCAGAGTGCCACAAGCATCAGGTGCTCTGTTCACTGGAATCTGGATCTCCAGGCCTTCCTTTCTCTTTTAATAGTTCTTTTAGTGGCAAACCATTAAATGAGGTCATTTGTGATCTGAAGACAGAATAACAGCTTATTTTTCAAATAATCAGCATGGAGGGGGTTACATTTAGGGTTGCTTTCCCTGTGAATTTCTTTTTTTATTGCAGTAGTTGATTTACAATGTTGTGTTAATTTCTGCTACACAGCAAAGTGATTTAGTAATACACACACACACACACACACATACATTCTTTTCCATATTCTTTTCCATTATGGCATATCACAGGATATGGAGTTTAGTTTCTTGTGCTATACAGTAGGACCTTGTTGTTTATCCACTGAATTTTAGTTTTAAGATTTGATTGCCTTTGGTCTCCGGACAGAAACATCAACCATAAGGTGGAGAGGTTCTTGGAAGTAAATGTGGGTGGAAAACACAAGGACAGAAGGCGAGAAGCAGTGAATCGTCCTGAAGGAACCCTTTTATGGTCAGGAACCCTTTTATGGTGGGGGAGAGGTGAGAGACAGCTGGAGGGGGCAGAGCAGTGAGTGATTGCAAGGAATCTGCTCAAGTTCCAGCCCAAGGCCTGACTATTCCACACTGTCATTTTAACCCTTGGTTTACCTCAGCAAAGGAAAATCACCCTCCTTTGCTGGCAGCTGCCCTCATTGTTTCAATAGAAAATAACACCTTCCATGGGGAAATTCCGAGGGGAAAACAGTTTTCTTCGTTTTCTACTCAAAATCTGAGGTGGGAATATGTGCAAGTAAATATGATATTTCCTCCACATCAAGGACATGAATTCTGAAAAAAAAATAACATTTAGCCTCTCTTATTGGCTGCCATTCAAAGACCTGGAAACATTTGCTAGCAAATTTAACTACTTTGTGTTTTATAAAATGCATCCGTTTCAAGTAGGAAGTTGGAGCTAGCAGGGCTGAAAAAAAAGTTGTCTAATTCAAGACACAAGCAGGCTGACTTCCACACACATTCTACAAGACCTGAGAAAGCCCCACATCAGGACTGTCCACAGAAGAGAATTCACATCCAGGCAACACTGATTAAACACCTACTATTTGGTAAGCACTTCCATACATGTTATCTCATGTTATCTTACTTAATCCTCACAATAACCCAATAAGAATGGTAGATAGTAACATCTTTTACAGATGAAGAAAAATGAGGCTCTCAAAATGGAGATTTACTACGTGTATATACACTTCCAGTTTCTAAAAGGTTTTTACACATTCACTCTTTTAATCCTCTTTTCTTTGGGGGGGGGGCTCCAAAATCACTGCTGATGGTGATTGCAGCCATGAAATATGCAGACCATAAAGAAAGCTGAGTGCCAAAGAATTGATACTTTTGAACTGTGGTGTTGGAGAAGACTCTTGAGAGTCCTTTGGACTGCAAGGAGATCCAACCAGTCCATCCTAAAGGAGATCAGTCCTGAATATTCATTGGATGGACTGATGTTGAAGCTGAAACTCCAATATTTTGGCCACCTGACGTAAAGAGCTGACTCATTTGAAAAGACCCTGATGTTGGGAAAGCTTGCAGGCAGAAGGAGAAGGGGACGACAGAGGATGAGATGGTTAGATGGTATCACCGACTCAATGGACATGAGTTTGTGTAAACTCCAGGAGTTGGTGATGGACAGGAAGGCCTGGCGTGCTGTGGTTCATGGGGTCACAGAGTCGGACACAACTGAGCAACTGAACTGAACTTTTAATCCTCACAGCAACCTTTCAAATTATCTACACTGAGTATTATTAATACATATAATGCACAAAATGATGAAACTGACTCAGGAAAGTGAAATAACTGAAGGTCACAGTATTAATCAGTACCATGTCTGAGGCTAAAATTAAGTCCTCCAATTCTAACCCTTTAGCTCTGTCTACTGATGGTCAGATCTTATTTCCAAAAGGATCAGCTCGATATAATAAAGGTTGTTCATGCAATAAACATTCATGTGCGGGGCACTGTGCAAGTCACTGCTGGGATCAGATATAATCCACATAACTGGCTTTTCTCAAGTCCCCACCAGTCTGATGGCAATGATGTCCAGGAGCTCACTGGCACCTTGGCAAGGATGGTAAGAGAGGCCGTGAGGAAGCCCCATGGTACCCATATGTAGTGACAAAGTCATCCATTTCAAATATGGAGGGAGGAAAGGTCAGAGAGGCTTCTTAGAGGGCGTGGCCTTGAAGATCAAGCAGAAGATGGAACTGAATAACATTCCAAGAGAATGAAACCACAGGATTAAAAATATTTTTTAAAAGATGGCGGGAAAGAGTCATTTGGGAGGATAGGATTTTTTTCAAAAACCCACTAGCATGATATATTCCTCCAAGTAATAAGCAGCTGTAAAATAACTGCTGCAACCAAGGCTCATGTTCAATGTGAATTTTAAAATGAAGAGAGATTCCAGGCTACAAAGAATGTATTTTCTTTTTTTTAATGCTCGCAAAGATGGTGAATGATAGCAAATGCCAATGAAATGCATCGAAATGACACTAGAAAGCAAAATAGAATCTCAAAGATTGCATGAAATATTAATTTAAAGAAAATAAGATCATTTGAAATATAAATCAAGGATCATAAACCCTTCATGTTGTCAAAATCTG
Organism: Moschus berezovskii; assembly: GCF_049115385.1. Lineage (NCBI taxonomy): Eukaryota > Metazoa > Chordata > Mammalia > Artiodactyla > Moschidae > Moschus > Moschus berezovskii. The sequence goes on along the minus strand of NC_142488.1, from coordinate 124,691,855 downwards.
GAACATTTTCAATAAGGTACCACATCTCAGACACCACATACAATCAGCCAATTTTTTTGGATATTACAACTTTAATACAGAACACCACAAAATGCTTCCCTGGCACCCTGAACCAGTCCCATTCCTGAAATAAAACCCAGAAAATCAGTAATGATGCCTGGGAAAGTAATGTTTGAAAACCCCATTTCCAAGATGAAGAATCTCATAAAAAGAAATTAAATAAACTTCACCAGAGCCAGCAATGCCCCAGTTGCTTCAAGCTCCCCAAACATATTGCTTGACAAAAACCAATGCAAATCACCAGAATTACTAATTTGCAAGCATTTAAGGAATTAACGTCTACATTTAATTAGCAAACTGGAATGCAAAACCCAGTTTCTGGGGCTTTCAATCTCTTCTCCCTAATCAGGAGAACAGTGAGTTCTATAGTTTTGTCTTCAAACACAGGTAGAGTCTGTACTGACAGTGCAAGGGCTAACCTCTTGAGGAATTTCACCTTGTAACTCGAGTACTTCTAAGGCAAGCTGAGGTTTGACATGCTCCCCTCTCAATGCCTAGTAGCCACCCTGTGAAGAAATCCTATGCATCAAAAAGAAGAATCCCTATTTTAAAAAGTAACAGGTGTTTAGACCACAGTATATATAGGAAGTGTGAATATACCTCAACTCCTGGAGACATACTGTTTGGAGCTTATTTGAAATCCTATAACATCCTGGTAAGTACAACAGAAAATTGACACCCTCCCAGGACTTGACTGAAAACCTATACTGCTCAACCACAAAAAGGTGGTTAAAACAAGAGGATTTTCCCTCCAGGAGACTTAGCCAGACCTGTCCTGCTTGAAACCAGAGGAATCCCATCTAGCGTTCAGGGTGGAGGGAACCTTAGTTTTTGAGTCCAGTTCAATCATCAGTTCAATTTACTTTTATTCATTATACATCAATCGAACACATCATTGGTGCAAGCCTCTGTTCTGGGCACTAGAAATTCAAGTAGAAAACCCACACATACTGTGATGATCATTTTGCAATATAGACAAATATTAACTCATTGTACTATATACTTTAAACTAATAAATGTTAAATATTAATTATATCTCAATTTCAAAACAAAAGATTTAAAAAAAGACTCACTTTCTGTGTTATAGCACCACCTCCCTCTACCTCAAAATTAAAATAAAGGCAGTAAAGAAGTTTAGGGGCTTCCCTGATGGCATCACCGACTCTATGGACATGAGTTTGAGTGAACTCCGGGAGTTGGTGATGGACAGGGAGGCCTGGCGTGCTGTGATTCATGGGGTCGCAGAGAGTCGGACACGACTGAGCGACTGAACTGAACTGAACTGAACTGGTGGCTCAGTGGGTAAAGAATCGGCCTGCAATGCAGGAGACCCAGGTTAGATCCCTGGGTCACGAAAATCCCCTGGAGAAGGAAATGGCAACCCACTCCAGTATTCTTCCCTGGGAAATCCCATGGACAGAGGAGCCTGGTGGGCTACAGTCCATAGGGTCACAAGAGTCAGACATGACTTAGCGACTAAACCACCAAAGAAGCTTAGAAGAATCTTATCTGTGAAGATGTGTTGGAATTCAGTTCAGTTCAGTCACTCAGTCATGTCCAACTCTTTGCAACCCCATGAATCACAGCACACCAGGCCTTCCTGTCCATCACCAACTCTTGGAGTTTGCTCAAACTCATGTCCATCGAGTCAGTGATGCCATCCAGCCATCTCATTCTCTGTTGTCCCCTTCTTCTCCCGCCCCCAACCTTTCCCAGCATCAGAGTCTTTTCCAGTGAGTCAACTCGTCGCATGAGGTGGCCAAAGTATTGCAGTTTCAGCTTTAGCATCAGTCCTTCCAATGAACACCCAGGACTGATCTCCTTTAGAATGGACTGGTTGGATCTCCTTGCAGTCCAAAGGACTCACAATTAGGTAGGGTTTATTTCATCAATTTTTTGAGTGCTTAACCCATAATGAGGGGGCAACTAAAAGCAGGGAGAAACTTCTATACTGAGTCAAAAAGGAAGGGCATGAAGACCCCCAAGTCTTGAGGGTACCAAAAGCAGAATCAGGAGGGGAGAACAGAAGATATGGATATGGTCAGAAATGAATGTGTCAAAGGTTGAAGTCTTCTGAGTGGAGACACACACAAGAAGTACACAATCAAAGGTGTGTACATCATGGTGACTGTAGTTAACAATACTGTATTGTGTACAGTTGACCCTGGAACAACTCCAGCCCTGACCTTCCATGAAGTTGAAAATCCACATATAACTTTATAGTCAGCCCTATGTATCCATGGTTCCTCAATATGCATGCTCTGAATCCACGGATTCAATCTATCAGTTTATGTACAATTTAGTGAAAATACTCTAATAATATTTAATGAAAAATAATTCCTATAAGTGGACATTTTCAGTTCAAACCTGTGTTGTTCAAGGGTCAACTGTCTTTGAAAGTTGCTTAGAGATAAGATCTTAAATGTTCTCACCACACACAAAAAAGAAACCTCTACGAGGTGATGGATGTGTCAACTAACCTTATTAAGATCATCACTGTGCAATATATATGAATATAAAAGTATCACATTGTATACCTTAACCTTACACAGTGTCAATTATGCCAATTCTATCTAAATATATCTGGAAAAATAAAGATAAAAAGATCAAATGTTTGACTGTGCTACATGAGTGGAGGAAATGAAGCTGAAACATGTATCATGAAAGCTAGAAGAGTGGAGAAACAGTGATGCATTAGAACAGTCATCAGTGAAGAAGTAGGTGATGGGTGGAAAGAAAGATTACAATAGGTAGCACAAAGATTTCTTTTTTTAATAGTTAGATTATATTTATTTATTTATTTTGTGTGTGTGTTTTTTTTTTTTTTTGGCTGCGCTGCTGCAGCATGTAGGATCTTATTACCTCGACCAGGGATCTAACTCATGCCTCCTGGCTTGGAAGTAGAGTCTTAACTGCTGGGCCACCAGAGAAGTCCCAACACAAAGATTTCTAATTTCTCCCCTGCTAACTTCAAGAGTTCAGGTTTTATAAGCAACACTAACTCCTCATACCCAATGCTCCTGTGAAAAAGGATCCATGAGTTTTGACTTAGAGAATAATAATTTACTATGTATCAGGCACTGGGCTGTGTGCTTTATAAAAATTATTTCATTTAATCTTCAAAACAGGGACTTCCTGGTAGTCCAGTGGTTAAGAATCTGGCTGCCAATGCAGGGGACACGGGTTCGATCCCTGGTCCTGGAAGATTCCACATGCTGCTGGGCAACTAAAGCCCATGCGCCACAACAACTAAGCTCATGCTCTAGAGCCCATGAGCCATAACAAGAGAAGCCACTGCAATGAGAAGCCCCCACCCCGCAATGAGAGAGTAGCCCCAGTTCACCTAGAGAAAGCCCATGTACAGCAACAAACACCCAGTGCAGCCAAACGTAAAGAAAAATTTTTAAAAGAGCACATTCTTAAAAAAAAAAAACTATCATCAAAACAAACCTATGAGGTCAGGATATTGTTATTACTACCATTATGCTCATGATGCAAGAAGAAGAAACAGACTTAGAGAGGGCAAGTACCATTTCCAAGGTCACACAGTTATTAAGTGAAAGATTTCAGACCTGAATCCATGCAGTCTGACTCAAGGGCCATAGCTCCCAAGAACTCAACCTCTATGAAAATTATGGAAATGTATACATGACTAGTGTCTTCCCAGATGGCTCAGTGGTAAAGAACCTGCCTGCTAATGCAGGAGACACAAGAGATGCGGGTTTGATCCCTGGGTGGGGAAGATCCCCTGGAGGAGGAAGTGGCAATCCACTGCAGTATTCTTGCCTGGAGAATCCCCATGGACAGAGGAGGCTGGTGGGCTACAGTCCACGGGTTCACAGAGTCAGACACGACTGATGTGACTGAGTGTGCATGCACGCATACATGACTAGTTTGAAGAAGAGGCTTTGATGGCCATTATCAGGATCAGACCTGTTTCCAGTTTTAACTATCAGAATGGCTTGGTGCACTTAGACTGCCACAAGCCCATGTGCCTATACTGTTTTTTTATTTTTAATTCTGTACATCTTGGTGACTAACAATCCAATATGGATCATGTTCATTTTGTAGTTACAGGTGTGGAAAGTGCAGAAAGCTGGATAAGTACAGACTGACCTCCGTCCTACCACGCTGCCAGTTGAAGCTGTCACATGTCCAGCTCTAATGACAATCACAAAGGCAGTAGATGCTAAAGGTCACTGGCTTTCAACTCTAGGGAACTCGGGGAGTACTTCTGCCTGGGCTTTGGCCGACAGTCATTAGGAAAGTTATCTAAAGGGTCTAGTGCCTTTATTTTTACCTAATTACAGCTATCAACTGGCATTTTCAAAGGGCTTCAATTATGTAGTCAGCAGAGTCACGACATCTGATACAAATAAATTGCATATATTATTAATGCACCCTTCCTGGTCAAGGCTTTGGTAACAGGGAAGTTCCAGAACCATTTAAAGGAGTGCACATTTCTGCTGGAGTAGGGGTTCTTCACTTCCTTTGACTTCACAGGTCCAAGAAGAGTGTGGTGAACAGTTCCAGAGTCTTTGTCAGAAAATGCACATATACACATACATGGATGATTTTGTATATAATCTTTGGCAGAGAGAGTGTAGAAACTTCCTGAAGCACATTCAAAGACCCCTGCTTAGAATGTCACCATGTCCTGCTGAAGTCATAAGTACAGAGAAAGCATTATAACATGGTGCATTCCCTCACCGAAATTGTTGCAAAGATTTTGTTAATTGAAGGAACAAAACATCTGTTAATTGAAGGAACAGAACATCTTGTCAATAGACATGAACATCACATTCGATACAATCTTTAGAAGCAAAAAGCACATTTTATCCTGTAATATCACGTCAACAGTATTTTTGTTTAAAATGCGCAATCATGTTATAATATTCTGGAATCCTCTTAGAATTAGTGGCCACTTGCTAATCAAAATATGGTCCCTGAATCAGCAGCATTGGCATCACCTGGAAAGTTGGTAGAAACACAGAACCCCAGGTTTCATCCCAAAGATACTGGATCAGGATCTGCATCTTACAAGATTCCCAGATGAGGGACTTCCCTGGCGTTCCAGTGGCGAGGATTCCATGCTCCCAGTGCAGGGGGCCCGGATTCAATCCCTAGTCAGGGTACTAGATCCCACACACTATAACTAAATATTCTGCATGCCACAATGAAGATCAAAGATCCCATGTGCTGCAACCAAGACCTGGTGCAGTCAAATACATAAATGTTATAAAAAGATTCTCAGGTGATGCATATACACATGCCATTGGAGAAGCATTGATGGGCACAGTTAGAGACATCAGCGCCTAAAGAAGCAGTGAGATGTGGTACAATGAGGACCAGGCTCTGAAACCAAGCTCTGCTGTTTGTTAGCCTGTGACTGTGGGCAAATTTCTCAACTTCTCTGAGGATGCTTCCTCAAGTCTATCTATGTATCAAAGAGTTTCGTGCCTGACTCATAGTAATCACTTGACAAACGGTACTTAATGGTCTTACTCTTAAGATTTTTATAACATTGGCAATGGCACCCCACTCCAGTACTCTTGCCTGGGAAATCCCATGGACGGAGGAGCCTGGTAGGCTACAGTCCATGGCGTCACGAAGAGTTGGACACGACTGAGCGACTTCACTTTCACTTTTCACTTTCATGCACTAGAGAAGGAAATGGCAACCCACTCCAGTTTTCTTGCCTGGAGAATCCCAGGGACAGGGGAGCCTGGTGAGCTGCCGTCTGTGGGGTCGCACAGAGTCGGACACGAATGACGTGACTTAGCAGCAGCAGCAGCAACAACTGTCATACATCAGTGCTTAGTAAACTAAAAAACCTCTGTGTAGATGTAAATGAAAGGAAATGCGAGGGAGCGTTGTGCAATTGCTCTAAGTAGGATGAGTAGACCAGATGGCTCCCGGGGCTTACACATGCAAAATTTGGGATCTGAGGTGCTACTGACCATTTCTCAGATGAGAGACTCCCGGGAAGTCACAATAATAGGGAGGACTGAAGCAAAGGCTCAGTGTAAGTTCCAGTGCCAGACAGATAGCATTGTCCATGAAATCCAACAGAGTTCTTCCCAGTCATGAGCGGCAGTGGGGAAGGTGGAGGGGGCACGGCCCCAAGAGGGTCTGACTTAAGTCGAGAAGGACAAGAGTAGAGAAGAATGAAGATGGTGTTGGCGTCTAACAGATGCCACCAAAGAGGATGTCCATTTACTAGAGGTATATGAGTTGCTGTGTTTCCTAAATACGCACCTTGAGACTAATTTCTCAATGGTCAGAAACAGAGCCAGGTCCAGAAACTAAGCCTTTAGACTTCACATCCAGTCCTCCTTCCACCTCACTGCAGGAGCTTCATCCACAACTCACCAGTGATGTGTTTGGGGCTTTGCCTAACGTGGCGACATTCCAAGTCACTTTAGCACCCAGCACGTCAATGCTGGGGTGCTTCCGAGGGAATGACAGGTGACATTTGTGAAATCCATCACAACACAATCACAGAAGCTTTCGAATTACCAAGAAAAAAATAGACCTATTTTTGTAATGAAAAAGATGAATAGGAAAGACATATCACATTTTAAAAGATGATACAGGTTTCAAATGGATAACAAGGGCCGAAGAGCTGGAAGTCCAGTTTAATGTGAGAAGCAGAATACTGCCAAGAAAACTAAGTGAAAATATCTTCTCAAATTTCACTTCAAGTGCAGCCAATTTTATTTTACCTATAAAACCAAAACCTCTTCCTTCTTGTCACTCAATTCAAATTCCAACCCTGATCCTTTGAGTTTCACCACTCCAATAAACTAAGAAACTAAAAATTTTCTCCTTAACTCATTACCTTTTATTGTCACTTAAACTTAGTGCAGAGAGCATGCTGCCAACAAGAAGGTAGCAGTTGCATTATTTTATTTTAAGTGTGTTCATTAATCTGACCGTGCAGAGAGAAGAAATTCTTATTTTGTTAAATACAATGGCTCCTAATTTTTCTAACCTCCTTGGAGAAAGTAGTATTCATTGTAATAACTGAAGGTATTTCTCAATGAACTAAAATAATTTTTAAATTCTAATGACTTGCATGGAAATTATGATAAAATGTCTTTTTTATACTTCTGACTTCTTTAAAGTATGATGTATGTGATGATATATATAATATAATTATTATAATAGTTTTTTTCATTTAAATATGTGTATGTGCACTTTATTCAGTGTTTTATATGTGTCAGGCATTTGATGAAGACTTTATATACATCTGTCTTGGGGACTTTGTGCTTAGTCACTCAGTCATGTCTGACTCTTTGTGACCCCATGGACTGTAGCCTGCCAGATTCCTCTGTCCATGGGGATTATCCACCCAAGAATACTGAAATGTGTTACCAGGCCCTCCTCCAGGACATCTTCCCAACCTAGGGATCAAACCAAGGTCTCCTGCATTGCAGGCAGATTTTTTACCATCTGAGCCACCAGGTAAGCTGTTGGGGACTTTAGGAATATCTATTACCATACCAAGTTGTAACATGATTCTCAAGGGTGATACTGACATGGAAACAACTATCTAGCAACTGGTTGTACTTGTTAGATTAACCTGTTTCCTCTTGCTGCTATCAACTGTCCTTTCTGCCTAGGGACATAGGCCTGTGGTTGCCTTAGGGTTTAGCAATGGACTGAGTGATTCTGCATGCCTACAATGTGCAATGCATGAGTTTGACAAAAACTATTTACCCAATTCAGGTGCCTCTTTTGCTTCTCTAGGAGCATCATTCTTATTTTGTCACCTGGCAGATCCTCATACTAAGTAATTGGAGGAATAACAAACATTAAAAGTGGAAAGAATGCCTATCTTATTAAGGGTAATCTTAAATTCATTGTTTGCTCATATTAAGAATTCAATGAGTATGACTGGGAATTTGAAGCAGGTTATAATATAAACATAGGGGTAACATGTCATAAACAGCCAAGTCAGTGTACCACATGAGAAAGTCAGAAAGACCAATGTAACCAAATCCAAAGCAAGTGCTGCTAACTGTAGCATATCCATCAAGAAAGATGACATGGAAAAGCCAAGTCTTGAGTTTTGAAAGAATACGAGATTTATAAGCAGAAATGAGCGGGTTCTGAGCAGAACACAATAAGGAAGTCCATCACCTCGAACTGCAAGATGGAACTCAATCAAAATGTGGAATGTTTTAGAGATTGAGCAATACCTGTTATTGAATAACATCCTTGCTCTTCCTGGGCCAGGCGTAGCCTAAAAGAGATATGGGGGAGTGCTGGTAGAAAGAGTGCCAGATGATGCAGAAATTAATATGGAAAAGCAGGAAAGCCCTAGCTTTCTTAACAATTCAGATAGAGACATGAAGGCAAAAGTACAGATTATAGCATCGAAAAGGTATGGGTTCTAGTCCTACTCAGCCAACTACTAGCTCTATGGTCTTTAAGTACATAATTAAACCTCTCTGTATCTGAGTTGCTTCACCTCTAAAATGGTAATAGTGATAGCATAATGTGAAGATTCAGTGAAGAAGAATATATAAAGTACTTATTACAATGCAAAGTGCGTAATAAGTACTGGATAAACGGCAGCTCTTATTATTAGAGATCAGTTCAGTTCAGTTCAGTCACTCAGTCGTGTTCGACTCTCCGCGACCCCATGAATCACAGCATGCCAGGCCTCCCTGTCCATCACCAACTCCCGGAGTTCACCCAAACTCATGTCCACAGAGTCGGTGATGCCATCCAGCCATCTCATTCTCTGTCGTCCCCTTCTCCTTCCGCTCCCAACCTTTCCTAGCATCAGAGTCTTTTCCAGTGAGTCAACTTGTCGCATGAGGTGGCCAAAGTATTGGAGTTTCAGCTTTAGCATCAGTCCTTCCAATGAACACCCAGGATTGATCTCCTTTAGAATGGACTGGTTGGATCTCCTTGCAGTCCAAGGGACTCTCAAGAGTCTTCTCCAGCACCACAGTTCAAAAACATCAATTCTTCGGCGACCAGCTTTCTTCACAGTCCAACTCTCACATCCATACATGACCACGGGAAAAACCATAGCCTTGACTAGACGGACCTTGGTTGGCAAAGTAATGTCTCTGCTTTTTAATATACTATCAAGGTTGGTCATAACTTTCCTTCCAAGGAGTAAGCGTCTTTTAATTTCCTGGCTGCAATCAGCATCTGCAGTGATTTTGGAGCCCCAAAAAATAAAGTCTGACACTGTTTCCACTGTTTTTCCATCTATTTCCCATGAAGTGATGGGACCAGATGCCATGATCTTCGTTTTCTGAATGTTGAGCTTCAAGCCAACCTTTTCACTCTCCTCTTTCACTTTCATCAAGAGGCTTTTGAGTTCCTCTTCACTTTCTGCCATAAAGGTAGTGTCATCTGCATATCTGAGGTGATTGATATTTCTCCCAGCAATCTTGATTCCAGCTTGTGCTTCCTCCAGCCCAGCATTCCTCATGATGTACTCTGCATATAAGTTAAATAAGCAAGATGACAATATACAGCCTTGACGTACTCCTTTTCCTATTTGGAACCAGTCTGTTGTTCCATGTCCAGTTCTAACTGTTGCTTCCTGACCTGCATACAGGTTTCTCAAGAGGCAGGTCAGGTGGTCTGGTATTCCCATCTCTTTCAGAATGTTCCACAGTTTATTGTGATCCACACAGTCAAAGGCTTTGGCATAGTCAATGAAGCAGAAATAGATGTTTTTCTGGAACTCTCTTGCTTTCTCCATGATCCAGCGGATGTTGGCAATTTGATCTCTGGTGCCTCTGCCTTTTCTAAAACCTGCTTGAACATCTGGGAGTTCACGGTTCACATATTGCTAAAGCCTGGCTTGGAGAATTTTGAGCATGACTTTACTAGCGTGTGAGATAAGTGCAATTGTGTGGTAGTTTGAGCATTCTTAGGCATTGCCTTTCTTTGGGATTGGAATGAAGACTGACCTTTTCCAGTCCTGTGGCCACTGGTGAGTTTCACTGAGCTCTTATTATCAGAGATCACTGAGGCCATCCGGGTCTCTAAACATGCAGAAAGGGAAAAAGAAGATAAGTCCAGGAATGGGGGACATACAAGAAATCAGGGATGTGAGGACCCTCAACCTACACTCTACCTCTTCCATTTACAACGCTAGTGACAGATGCGTTTCAATTCCTACCATTTGGGACCTGGAGTAATTGGATACCTTGCATAGTCTCTGATGAGTCACTTCTGCTGCTAAATATCACCTTAAACAGGATGCTCTTTGTTTGAGTGAGTCAGTGCTCTCCAAATGGCTTTACATCTTCCAGGAGTTTAGAAAATAAAATGTTTTATCTTCTAGATACCTCTACTACTAGATTCAAAAAGGTATCCTTTATACACACCTCTCTTTACTGGCTTCAGGAAAATATATATAAGCTACCCTGCATTTTAATTAGGTGAAACACCAACACTTGAGGGGCCACTGTAAATGCAATCTGACAACTCAACTATGTATTAACAACTTCTGCTTCCAACCATGATGGAGTAAAAGGAATCAAAATGAAACCACTAGAAAACTGCACAAAATATATTAAAAAATAGTTTGCAGACACTGGACAGCAGGCAGTGCAGGACTGTGACCCCTGAGAGAAGCAGAACAAATAAGGCAAACATGACAACTACCTGAGCTTACTGCCTGGAGAGAATCTCTCCGCTACAGTGCAAGGAAGGAGAATACAAACAGAGCCCAGTAATCTCTGTGTATTGAAGAACCAGAGATCATAGTGTAGGGAGATCGAAGTAGTTAAAACTTATTGAGAAAAAATTACCACTACCATTGCACAGGAGAGAGCTCCAGAAGTCTTCAGAAGTGTCCTGTCATGTCCTCATCTGGGTATTGATGTGCTCATATATGGGGAAGAAACTACCCAAGACCAAGGAAAGAATCACTGGAAAACAAAGTAGGAATAACTATTGTCAGAAGCACACAAATGGACAGCAGCAGAGAGGAAAGATCTTGTAATACATGGGGCATTAATTAGTGCCCTCATTAGTGTATTGCCTCAGTAACGGGATAAGTAGCCCTAGGCTAAAAGCTGCACTGATACTCTCCTAATAAAGCATAAAGCAAGCTTCAAAAGGATCAAACCTATTCCAAGTGACTGCATCCCAGTTCAAAGTTCAATAATATTTAAAGGAATACAATGAAATCCAGCACCCAGCAATATAAAATGGGTAATATGAAACATCTAATAAAAGTGATTGGACATGCAAAGAAGCAGTAAGACAGAACTCAAGAAAGGAGGAAAAAGCAACAGAAAGAGACTCAGACATGACAGAAATAATAAAATTAGCATAAATGTTAGTCACTCTGTCATGTCCGACTCTCTGCCATCTCACGGACAGTAGCCCATCAGGGTCCTCTGTCCATGGGATTCTCCAGGCAAGATTACTAGAGTGGGTTGCCATTCCCTTCTCCAAGAGATCTTCTTGATCCAGGGATAGAACCCAGGTCTCCCGCATTGCCGGCAGATTGTTTATAAACTGAGCCACCAGGGAAGCCCAAAATTAGCATAAAAGAACATTAAATAGCCATTACAAATATACTCCTTTTGATGAGAAAGCTAGAGGAAAGATGGGACATGCTAAGTATAAACATGGAAGATACAGAAAAGGAACCAAGGCTCAATTTAGAAAGCGAGAGGGATATGTTGACAGAGGAGTCAGAGGAGGGAAGGGCAGAGTTTATAGGAGACCTGGAATACTGCTGTGTAACAGAGAACCAAGCAAGAGAAGGCTGCATAAAGGAGCATGGGGCTACAAGATCAAATTATGAAGAAGGAGCAAGGAGGACAAAGATTGAAAAAGAGATACTGGAATGGACTGAGGCACTGGCAGAGCCTACTCCGGGACTGTATCTATTTGCACATTTCTGTACTACAAGACATCACTAATTAACAACAGCACTGAGACTACACAGCCTCAGATCCCTTTGCTTCAGGAAGCTACTCCTAAAACATCAGAATGATCCAGGAAATGAAATGTGCTTGTCACATGTAGCATAATGATTTAAGCAGTCTGGTCTGTAGGGAATGAAGGATCCAAAGAGCTTATTTTGCCATCCAGCATGGAGGTGAATTATATGTAGAGTGAAGAGCAAGGAGGGTCCTCTTCGAACTAGGAAGTGTGTGGTCTTTTCAAAATCATGCATCCCTTAGAGGGGTAGAATGGAGCAAGCTTTAAGAATAAGGCTGCAATTTCTCAAGTAGCAGGACATCCTAAATCCACCCTGGTGGTAATCCATGGGTTAAAAGGGCGGGGTGGGAAAATTAATTTCCTCCACCTAACAAAGGCGCCCTACTCCAGTACTCTTGCCTGGAGAATCCCATGGATGGAGGAGCCTAGGCTGCAGTCCATGGGGTTGCGAAGAGTCAGACAGGACTGAGCGACTTCACTTTCACTTCACTTTCATACATTGGAGAAGGAAATGGCAACCCACTCCACTGTTCTTGCCTGGAGAATCCCAGGGACAGGGGAGCCTTGTGGGCTGCCATCTATGGGGTTGCACAGAGTCGGACACGACGGAAGCGACTTAGCAGCAACAGTAGCAGCAACAAAGGGCACCCAGGAAAAAACCACAAAGTCATGCTAAATGATGAAAGACTGAATGCTTTCTCCCTGAGATCAGAAACAAAGCAAGGATGTCTGTCTTAGCCACATTTTTCCAACACTGTACTGGAATTTTCAAGCAGGGCAATTAAGCAAGACAATGAAATAAAAGGCACCCTGACTGGAAGGAAGAAGTAAAACTATCTCTATTTGCAGATATCATGATCTCATATATAGAAAATTCTATGGAATGCACTAAAAATCTAGTAAAACGAACAAGTTCAAGAAGATTGCAGGATACACAATCAACATTTAAAAATCAGTTATATATCTGTACAGCAGCAAAGAGGGCTTCCCTCATAGCTCAGTCGATAAAGAATCTGCCTGCAATGCAAGAGACCCAGGTTTAGTAATTGTGTCGGAACGATCCCCTGGAGAAGGAAATGGCAACCCACTCCAGTATTCTTGCCTGGAGAATCCCATGGACAGAGGAGACTGGCAGGCTACAGTCCATGGGTTCGCAAGAGTTTGACAAGATTTAGCGACTAAACCACCACCACCACACTAGCAATGAACAAACTGAAAATGAAATTAAGAAAACCATTCCATTTATAATAACATCTTTATAACAAAGTACATAGGAATACATTTAAGAAATACAAAACATATACTCTAAAAACTAATATACATTGTAGAAAGAAATAAAAAGGATCAAAATAAATAAGAAGACATCCCATATTCATGAATCAGAAGACTTGATACAGTTAGGATAACAATACTCTCCAAACTAACCTACAGATTCAGTGCAATATCTACTAAAATCCTAGCTTTCTCTACATAAATAGACAAGCTGATCATAAAATTCACATGTAAATAGAAGAGAACCAGAATTTCCAAAACAATCATGAAAAAGAACAAAGTTGAAAGACTTCTATTTCCCTATTTCAGAACATTAAACAAGACAGTGAGAAACTGGCATAAGAATAGACCTATAGATCAATGGAACAGAATTGAGAAGCCAGAAATAAACTCTCACATTTATGGTCAAATGATTTTCAACAAGGGTGCTAAGCCAGTGGAGAAACAATTTAGTGGGAAAACAACTGCTTTTCTTACACCATAATATCAATTTTTATTACATAAGATTTATGACAATTATTTCTCAGTACAAAAAGATGAAACTGTTTACATGTTAATATTTCAAAATCTATATGTTTTCTTAAAAATAAACTTATAAAAAGCATTTTTACCACCATTCTGCTTCTTGGCTTAAAAACATTACTGTGTATTAATATTTTATGTCATAGTAATTGATATGTCCATTTACAAATTAATCACAGCATACAATGTTTTAACCCATAGTAAAAGTTAAAGATGGTGAAGGAAAGGCTTCATGTGGTCATGAAGTTTAGCTACAGGACACTGATCACAGCCCTGAAGTCCTAGGATCTTTCCAGCAAGTAACATCCCTTGCACACCCAGAGGTCTCCACATCCTGACCCTCATGGTCATTATCTCTTTACTTCTTGCTACAGATTTACCATCTATTCTCCTTTGATTTCTCCTGTTTATGAACTATGTATAAATGGAATCACACTTCACATGATCTCTTGTCATTTGCCTCTTTCGGTCAGTACTGTGTGAGTCAGCCTCATGTGTAGCTGAGCTTATTCGTTGTCACTGTTGTTTCCTATTCCATTGTATGAATATACCACTAGTTGTCCATGGTACTACTGATCAACATTTCTGACCCTATTGATAAACATTTACAAACTATACTGCCATGAATATTTTTGTTGTGTGTCTCATGATGCAATATCTAAGGTCCATAGTTAGGAGTGTCATTGCTGAGTCACAGGGGCATGCATATAGTAATCTGAATTTTAGTAGATGCTGTCAAATCTACTTATATGACCTTACACCCCACAGAAGTGGGTCAGACTCCACTGCTGTAGTACCAAGTATATTGGAGTAAATACAAATATATATCAAGTATGCGACGAGTTGACTCACTGGAGAAGACTCTGATGCTGGGAAAGGTTGGGGGCGGGAAGAGAAGGGGACGACCGAGAATGAGATGGCTGGATGGCATCACCGACTCTGTGGACATGAGTTTGAGTGAACTCCGGGAGTTGGTGATGGACAGGGAGGCCTGGCGTGCTGTGATTCATGGGGTCGCGGAGAGTCAGACACGACTGAGCGACTGAACTGAACTGAACTGAACTGATATACATAGTACCATAGTTTATGAGACACTTTAATTTTTGCTAATTTTATGGTGTAATGATGTCTTAATATACGACTGAGCGACTGAACTGAACTGAATATGATTTTAATCTGTATTTCTGATTACTAACGAAGCCAAATAAATATTTATTGGCCATTTAGTTTCTCCTTTTGTACAGTACTTATGGGTCTTTCATCTGCCTACGATGCGGGAGACCCAGGTTCAATCCCTGGGTCGGGAAGATCTCCTGGAGAAGGAAATGGCAA
Source organism: Moschus berezovskii (assembly GCF_049115385.1). Lineage (NCBI taxonomy): Eukaryota > Metazoa > Chordata > Mammalia > Artiodactyla > Moschidae > Moschus > Moschus berezovskii. Next base: position 124,676,732 of record NC_142488.1, on the reverse strand, counting down.
CTCACTCCAGTATTCTTGCCTGGAAAATCCCATGGACAGAGGAGCCTGTAGGCTACAGTTCATGGGGTCGCAAAGAGTCAGACATGACTGAGCAACTTCACTTCACTTTATGGGTCTTTCACTTATTTTTTTAGTTTTTTTTCCAGCTGTAGTTCTTTGTGTATTCTGGATAGTCAACCATGTGTAATGTTTTTTGCAAATATTTTTTTTCCAATTTGTGACTTGTCTTATTATTATCTTTATGGTATCTTTTGATGAAGAAAGTTACTTCAATGAAGCTGAATATAAAACCCTTCCTTTACAGTTAGCACTTTTTAATGACTTGTTTAATAAGTTCTTTTCTACCCTGAGGTCATAGAGACACTCTCTTATATTATCTTCAAAGGGTTTTTTTCTTTAACTTTGCTTTTCACATCTAAGATTTTAATAAATCTAGAATTGATTTTTTTGTTTGTATGATTAGATAGTAATCTGGGAAACACTTTTCCTATGGATATCCAACTGCCCCACTCCTTTTGTGAAAAGTCTATCCATTTCCCACTGATTCGCCATGCCTCCTCTAAGGTATGTCAAAGTCCATGCATTTCTGGATTTGTTTCTCAAATTCTGTTCCACTGGTGTACACAACTACTGCAATATTAATACACAGTCTGATTTATTAGAGCGTGACATCTGGAGGGCAAGTCAGGCCATTTTGTGGTTGTTCAATGTCTTGTCTCTTTTTGGCTCTTTACATTTCCTTGTGTTTAAAAATCAACTTAAGTGCCACAAAAATAATTGGGATTTTGATTGCAATTACATTGGATCTGTGGATCAATTTGGGGAGAATTAAGTATTATAGTCTCTAGTTCTCTAATTCATGTGAGAAGTTTATCTCTCTACTTGAGCAGGTCATCTTTAATATTTTTCAATATCGGGTGTGCTCAGTCACGTCTTACTCTTTGTGACCTTATGGCCTGTAGCCTGCCAGGCTCCTCTGTCCATGGGATTCTCTAGGCAAGAATACTGAAACAGGCTCCCAAGCCCTCCTCCACGGGATCTTCCTGATCCAAGGATCGAACCTGCGTCTCTGGTGTCTCCTGCAATGCAGGCGGATTCTTTACCCATTGAGCCACCAATATTTGTCAATAAATTTCTATAATCTTCACAGAAGTCTTGCACAGCTTTTGTTACTTTTCCTAAGCATTTAGTGTTTTTGATACCATGCCAAATGGCATATTTTTCTAAATTGTATTGTTTACATGTAGAAATGCAACTGATTTTTATGCTAACTTTATATTCAGCAACTTTGCTTAACTTTTATTAATTCTAAGCATTCAGGTGAAGATTCTTGTGGATTACCTATTTGTACAATCACATCTGTGCAAAATAGCGATTCTGTTTCGCCTCAATTCTCATATCTTTTTATTTTTCTTGCTTTACTGTGCTGTCTAGGATTTCCCGTGAAATACTGAAAAAGAATTTAGACATTCTTGTCTTGTCCCTTTCTGAAATCTACTGTAATAACCCCACAAGTTTAGCAACCAAAACAAGGGATCAAAATTCAGGGGCTATAGGCAGAGCTGTGACATACCCATACCATTTTTCACTAGATACTGAGTCTTCTGCTTTACCCATAATGTGACCTGTTAATGTTCTGCCACCTATCCCTGCAACAATCAAGTGCTACTCTGGCTAAGGAATCCCATAAGTTTCTCTAAGTGGATCCAAGTTAATGTCATTGAAACTAAATAGGACATCACAGGTAAAAACTTAAGAGAGTGGTTATGGTGCTGATGCCACCAAAAACATCTCACCTCATGTCTGTTCTGCTAGAAGTCACCAGACTGAGGCCACTGTGGGATGGGATAAGAAAATGCCAACAGACTTTTCAGCAAATAGTTTTGAGTCAAGTCAATATCCACATGTGAAACAATGAACCTGGGTTCCTACCTCACATCATATACGAAACTTAACTCAAAATGGATCAGAGTCAGAAATGTAAGTGTGGTGCTGGAGAAGACTCTTGAGAGTCCCTTGGACTGCAAGGAGATCCAACCAGTCCATTCTAAAGGAGATCAATCCTGGGTGTTCATTGGAAGGACTGATGCTAAAGCTGAAACTCCAGTACTTTGGCCACCTCATGCGACGAGTTGACTCACTGGAAAAGAGTCTGATGCTAGAAAGGATTGGGGGTGGGAGGAGATGGGGACGACAGAGAATGAGATGGCTGGATGGCATCACCGACTCGATGGACATGAGTTTGAGTGAACTCCGGGAGTTGGTGATGGACAGGGAGGCCTGGTGTGCTGTGATTCACGGGGTCGCGGAGAGTTGGACACGACTGAGAGACTGAACTGAACTGAAAACTATAAAACTCAGAAGACAAGGTAGTTGTAAATTTTTGGACCTTGGATAGGCAATGAATTCTTAGATATGACACCAAACACACAAACAACCAAAGAAAAAATAAACTGAACATCATCAAAGTTAAAAACTTTTGTGCTGCCATGAATACCATAAAGAAAGTGAAAAGACAACTAACAGAATGGGAGAAAAGTTCTGCAAATCCCATTACTGAGAAGAGATGTATATCTAGAATACAGAAAAAAGTTTTACAATTCATTACTAAAAAGTTGTATAATCCAAGTTTTAAATGAGCAAAGATTCTGAATAGACTATCTGAGAAAAATATACAAATGGCTAATAAGCAGAAGAAAAGATGATCAACAGAATTAGTTATTACGAAATACAAGTCAAAATTACTATGAAGTACTATTACACATTCACTAGAATGGTTATGAAAAAGATCAATAATAACAAGTGTTGGCAAGGAAGTTAAGAAATTGGAGTCCCCATACACTGCTGGTGGGAATACAAAATGGTGCAGCCACTTGGAAAAATGGCCTAGACTTCCCACAAAGGAATAAACACAGAGTTATCATATGACCCATCAAATCCACTCCAAGGTATATATTCAAAAGAAATGAAGGCATAGGCCCACAAAAAATAGTTGCACACAAATGTTCGTGTTAGCACTATTCACAAAAGTCAAAAAGCAGAAACAATCCAAATGTCCATCAACTGATGAATGGATAAATAATATGTGGTACATCCATAAAATGGAATATTATTCAGCAATAAAATGAAATGAAGTAGTGATTGATGCTACAACATAGATGAACCAATAAACTAGTCACAAAAAACCCACATATTTTATTATCACATTCATATAAAACCTACAGAGACAGAAAGTAGGTTGATTAGTGGATGTCAGGGCTGTAAGAAAAGGGAAGACTGGGGGTGAAGGCTAAGAAGTATGGGGTTTGTTTGGAGGGTAATAAAAACATTCTAAAATTTACTGTGTTTTTGGATGTACAACTTTGTGAAGGTAAAACTATTGAATTGCACCCTTTAAATGGGTGAATTTTATGGTATGTGAATTTCTTCTTTTTCATTGCATGTAAGCTCAGTTGTGTCTGACTCTTTGCGACACCGTGGACTATAGCCCACCAGGCTCCTCTGTTCATGGGATTCTCCAGGCAAGAATACTAGAGTGGGTTGCCATTTCCTTCTCCAGGGGATCTTCTCGATCCAGGGATTGAACCCATGTTTCCTGTGCCTCCTGCATTGGCAGGCATATTCTTTACCACTGCCCCACGTGGGAAGCCCGGTATGTAAATTACATATCCCAGAAAGTTAAAAAGAAAAGAGAGAAGGAAAAAAAAAAAACTAGGAGAGGGCTTGTGAGTACCTCTCATCAAAGGAGCTGAGTTGTCCATGGGTTGTTTGTGTTATTGCTTTCCTAAATTAGAAAGAGTGGAAACGTTTCAAAGCCATGCCCACAGAAGAACTCCACTGGAACTCCTGGTTTGGGATGAGGTACTTCCAAAGCCTGCAGCGTGCTGGACCCCAACCAGAATGAAGCCAATCACCAGCCTGTCTTTTCTGATTAGAGACAATGGATAGCTATGAGGTATTAAAGCCAGGTTAACATATAAATATGATTTTCTGCCTGAGCAAACCTGCTCTAATTAAGTAAAACACTTTTAAATGATTATCAAAACAGGGCTACTACTCAGTGGTCTCAAAATAGGAAAATGCCAGGACTTTGATGCCTGGGGATTTTCCAAAGTGAGTTGAACAGGCTTTTGTTTCCTGAACCCAGGCAGAGAGGTTTTTCAGCTGTCAACTCGGCATTGATTTGATTTCTCTCATGGCCCAGTGGCTACACAGTGGTGTATTTCCCACAGCTAAAGATGAAATTAGCAATGCAAGACCATACAGTAGGGCTAAATGTAAAGGGTAAGTAAACATGGGGTCTTTTACTAAAAACTACTGATTTGAACTTAGGGAAAAAAAAAAAAAAACTTCTGAAGTTAAGGCAAAATTTTCGCTCACATTTATGAAAACAAAACCCCTTTCCTGAGGCTGAGGAAGGGGAGGGGGCACACATTGTGAAGTCATTCCTCAAACCATAACAAATGGAGAGCTGTGGTTTAATATGTAACCCAGATGGTCAGTTTTGTCATCATTTTATGTTTACAGTATTTTCTCTTTTTTCCCCTGTGGCATTATATTTCACTTGGCGATAGTTCATATTCTGGTTTCGCTCCAACCACCTTTTAAAGGCAAAAATGGACATGACTTCATTTTGTGGTTTAGTCTTGGTATATGGAGCATGACAGCAGCAGCAATGATTTCTTGTGACCACCGCTGGCCTGTAGTGAGATCCTCTGTGCAGTTGTATTTCACGCAACATAATTTCACCACCACTTAAATAGCTACAGAGGTGTTAGTAGATGAGGACATGAGAAACACCCACCCATCCCACCTCAGCTCCACTCTTCAGGGGCTAGATGATGATGATCTGAACCGGAGTTCCTAATATATTCACAGTCACTCTACTATTTGCCATCCCAGGACCCAGAAAGCCTTCAACTTTGGACCTAAGCCTTATAATATAAGAATTTTATTCTTTTCCCTAACTCTTGGGAAAACTGGTTGCTATGAATCTTGACTGTCACTAAGAGTTCTTGGAATTTCAGTTAGGAATAAACAGCAGATCCAAACAAATCTAAGGATTCTATTTTATTTATTTTTTGTTTTTTAATTTTTAAAATCTTTATGATGTGGACCATGTTTAAAGTCTTTATTGAATTTGTTACGATATTGCTTCTGTTTTATGTTTTGGTTTTTTTGACCACCTGGTATGTGGGATCATAGCTCCCTGTGCAGGGATCAAACCCGAACCCCCTGCACTAAAAGGGAAGTCTTAACCACAGGACCACCAGGTAAGTCCCTAAGGATCCTATTTTAGTAAAATATTTTCTGTTTTGGAGCTGGGGCAAATCATCTCAGAACTAATTCTCGTTCACCAGTTGTATGTGGCAGACACTGAATATCAAAGAATGTTGCCTTGAAAAGCATTATCACCATGGGAGAAAAAGAAAGGAGGGGGGAATAAGGAGCCAAGATTTGGGTTCCATTATCTTTCATCCCTAGGCAAAGTGCAAGGCAACTTATACACAGTCTTTCAAAGAACACACTTTCCCTTAAATTACTACCAAAGAACACTCTGATAATCCACACTATGGAGAATTTGGATTTTGTTAATACTTTCATGAATCACATCAATGAAGTTACACAATTGTGTTTAAAAAAAGAAAAAGAAAAGATTGGACACTTTCTGTGTATCACACAGAAAACAGAAAATTAAAACTTGCAAATTCAAAGGCAAGTCAGTTCCAGAGCAGGAAGTAACATCCTGGTCTTATATTGCTTCATTCCAGGGCCCAGCCCACACAGGGATGGTTTCATGTTTCTAGCAGCCAGGAATGCCTTGTTTTGATCAATTTGCCTCTGTAAATATGAGCCTCTGATGAACAGTGGAAAAAATACTTCTAGGAATCCTGCTGCTGCTGCTGCTAAGTCGCCATGACGTATACTGAGAGTCTTAGAGGTGAAACATTTGTCAGTATTTTACCAATAACCTGGTCCTACAGGCATTTAATAGGCCATTCTTAACTACTGCTCCTGGCCCCCTATTATACTCCATTGATTCATCCTGCTCTTACCAGAAACTCAGCAGATAACAGACAAGTTTTAAAGGACATTTTGTGATATTGAACTTCTGAGGCCAATTCTTGAGTTATATATACCAGCAAAGACTTGCCTAGTGGGTCTCAATGGAGAAGGAAATGGCAGCCCGATCCAGTATTTTTGCCTGGAGAATCCTGTGGCTGGAGGAGCCTGGTGGGCTGTTGGCCATAGCGTCGCACAGAGTCAGACACGACTGAGGCAACTTAGCATGCATGCATGCATTGGAGAAGGAAATGGCAACCCACTCCAGTGTTCTTGCCTGGAGAATCCCGGGGACGGGGGAGCCTGTGGGCTGCCGTCTATGGGGCCGCACGGAGTCGGACACGACTGAAGCAACTAGCAGCAGCACTGAGTCTCAAAGAATAACCCCCATAAAGGGCTTCATCCAAGATCTCATTCATGGTTCTTAGAGCGAATCAACCAGAGTCTTTGCAACTGCCATTCCTTCAGCCTAGACTTCCTCCAGCTTTTCCCTGGCTAGTTCCTCCCTATATTCTCTATGCTTTTGGCTCACATGCAACCTCCTTAGAGCAGCCTTTGCTAACCATCTCTCTGAAGGAATTCTGACCCCTTCTATCACATGCTCCTCGAGTGATGCCCACAGACTACAATCAGACAGACTCTGGCTTCTGCCAGTCACTAGTATCACCATGGGCAAGACACTTTAATTCTTTGAGTCTCCTGACCCTCATCAGGGTGATCTCCATTGTAAAGTCACGATGAACTGGAAAGGGGAAACAAGTTCTAGATTGAAAATTAGAGGGCTTCCCTTTTAGTGCCGACTGTGCAACTAACCTGGTAGATTACCTTGGTCAGTCATTTCCCCTTTTGGGGTCTCTGTTCCCTCATCTGTTCCTTGAAGGGATTGGTCCCAGTGAGATCTACAGGACCTTCCCACTCTGGGAGTCAGCTGTTCTACATCTAGACAGCCTACATGTTCACACACCCATCCCAGATTCCCAGTTGCCCAGATGTTAGGCCCATGTTAGGATTTCTAGAGGCACATGAGCCATCCCCTCCCTCTCCCAGATGCCATTCAAGTCAACTCAATATATAATACATAGCTTAATCTATGCAGGCCACTGCACTCCACTCTGTATGGGGTTGGAAAGGTGTTTACAACCAACAAAGAAGTCAGGATCATCTGTGGTTTGTGGCTCAGAATTTAACCCTCTTAACCTGCAAAATTCTCTGGGAACCTTCTTGTCAAATCCAAATGTTGAACTTTGTTCCTTCCACTGACCCATTATGGAAACTCTCAACCCATGGCTTCTCCTCTTGCTTCTGTGTCCCGCCCATCTTGGTGAATCACCAGACCCTACGACCCTTAGGTGGAATCCTCCAAAACTCAGTCCTCCACACTTAGTCAATTTATGAGCCCTAACCCAATGCGACGTCCTGTATGAGGATATAACAATTGAAATGACCTAGCATTCCTTGACTTGGGATTGAGAAAAATATTACCCATAAAAAGTCTGCTCCACCAAGTCAAATATGATTGTATACTGTTGAGAGGTTAACAGGCAGGAAGGCTAGGGGTCCCCAAGCAGAAGAAATAGACTGCAAGTGTCAGTCCTTATTTTTCCTCTCTTAAGCAGCAGGAGGTAACAAACTACAAATGTCAGACGGTTTTTTCCCTTCTCTATACAAAATTAAAAGGAGGTTTCTATTATTTATTTTTATTTTATTTATTTATTTTAATTGGAGGCTAATAACTTTACATTATTGTATTGGTTTTGCCATACATCGACATGAATCTGCCCCGGGTGTACATGTGTTCCCCATCTTGAACTCCCCTCCCAACTCCCTCCCCATCCCATCCCTCTGGGTCATCCCAGTGCACCAGCCCCAAGCATCCTGTCTCATGCATCAAACCTGGACTGGCAATTCGTTTCATATATGATAATATACATGTTTCAACGCCATTCTCCCAAATCATTAAAACGAGGTTTCTTTTAAAATTCTGTGTTGCCACACCTGGTTCCACCTGAACTTTTCTCAAACCATGAGCTAACCAATGCGTTTTTTTTATGGAAGTGGTTTTCTTAAGCTACGTTAATGAACTATGCATTTACCTTAGAATCTGTCTTTCTTCAAGTCAGTTCTGCCTAAGACTCAGAACCAATAATCACTCAACAAACCATTATGTTTTACCGATGGAAATGTTATCTTAAGCTATGTTAATGAAACTATGTATTTGCTTGGAAATCTGCCTTTCTTCAAGATTCATGTCAATTGTTTTATGGCCCGAAATGACTCACCTTGTGCCACTGCTATCTCAAAATGAATGTTGTGGGTGAGGGGCCTAGTGCCACTCTCTGAGTTTTGAGACATTTCCTTTCTCTAATTAGCAGTCTGCTAATACATATATTAAACCTATATAGCATATTAAAAAACAGAGATATTACTTTGCCAACAAAGGTTCATCTAGTCAAAGCTATGGTTTTTCCAGTAGTCATGTATGGATGTGAGAGTTGCACGATAAAGAAAGCTGAGCGCAGAAGAATTGATGCTTTTGAACTGTGGGGCTGGAGAAGACTCTTGAGAGTCCCTTGGACTGCAAGGCAATCAAACCGGTCCATCCTAAAGGAGATCAGTCCTGGGTGTTCACTGGAAATATTGATGTTGAAGCTAAAACTTCAACACTTTTGCCACCTGATGCAAAGAACTGACTCATTGGAAAAGACCCTGATGCTGGGAAAGATTGAAGGTGGGAGGAGAAGGGAACGACAGAGGATGAGATGGTTGGATGGCATCACCAACTTGATGGACAAGAGTTTGACCAAGCTCCAGGAGTTGGTGATGGACAGGGAAGCCTGGCATGCTGCAGTCCATGGGGTTGCAAAGAGTTGGACATGACTCAGCAACTAAACTGAACTGAATAGGTATATAACTTCTTGCAACAAACTAGCAAAGGGACACTCTTTCTGTCCCCTTCTGATATCTATGTCAGAAACTTTCTCTATCTCTTTTATAGTTTAATAAAACTTTATTACAAAAAACTCTGAGCAATCAAGCCTCATCACTGGCCCCAGATCAAATTCTTCTCCTTTGAAAGCCAAGAATCCCAGGTCATTCACGGCTCCTAGTGGCAACCTTTCACTATCTGCTGCCTCTCCCCCTCTCTCAGGCTTCTTACTGCCTGCTCTGAAATACTATCCTTTTACCCATCCATGAAGACTTATTAAGTCATTGTGGGATTATCTCAGTTAAACGAAATAAAACTCGTTGACTAAACATCTCACCTTAGAATGTGAACATTTTGCTTCAATAATAAAATCAACACCAAAAATAAAACTCCATATGACCCAACAATCCCGGTACCCCACTACCTTGCATGTACCCTGAGAAAACCATAATTGAAAAGACACATGTACCTCAGTGTTCACTGCAACACTATTTACAATAGTCAGGACATGGAAGCAACTTAGATGTCCACTGACATCTAAGTGGATAAAGAAGTTGTGGTGCATACATATACAATGGAATATTACTCAGTCATAAAAAGGAATGGACTTGAGGCAATTGAACTAAGGTGGATGAACCTAGAGCCTATTATACAAAGTTGTTAGGGGAAGCACACTGATTGAAAACATCCACCCTGGCCAGGCACCATAGTAATCATTTGCATGAGTTGTTTTATGACAGGAGGTCCTGGTAAGGAACAAGGAACTAATAAGCCTCCACCAACCAGAAGAGTTCGGGAAAGGTCAAAAGAAGATACCACCTGTCCAACCACCTCCCAGAATCCTTCTCTCTGGCATCTATCTTTGCTGAACAAGGCGTGCACCACCAGGAAGGACTCTGAGTCAGAATGATTGGCTAAAGACAACCCAGAAACTAATCCTATCACCATAAAACCCGAGACTGCAAGCCATGTGACAGAGCTGTTCTCCTGGGTTCCCTTACCCTACTGCTCTCCACCTGGGTGCCCTTTCCCAATAAAATCTCTTGCTTTGTCAGCAGATGTGTCTCCTCGGACAATTCATTTCCGAGTGTTAGACAAGAGCCCTTGAAGGGGTCCCCTTTCCTGCAACAAAGTAAGGCAGAAAGAGAAAAACAAATATCACATATTAATGCATATATTTGGAATCTCGAAATATGGTACTGATAAATCTATTTTCAGGGAAGGAATAGAAATAGAGATGCAGAGAACAGACTTTCGGACATGGGGGTAAGGACAGGGTGGGACAAATGGAGAAAGTAGCATCGATATATACACTATCATGTGTAGAATAGCTAGCTACTGGCAACTTGCCGTGTAGCACTGGGAACTCAGCTTGGTGCTCTCTGAGGACCTAGAGGGGTGGGATGGGGGAGCGGGAGGGAGGCTCTAGAGTTCGGGGATAGATACATAGTTATGGTTGATTCACGTTTTTGTATGGCAGAAACAAACACAACATTGTAAAGCAATTATATTCCAATTTAAAATTTTTAATTACAAAATTAAAGAATAATAATAAAAACAGACTCTTAAGTTTACCTTATTCTGCTCTCCCACAGGGAGGAAACATTATAAGGTGCCATCATGTTGCTAACAATTACATCCCTGAGAGTGTACTTTCTGTGTGATATCGTCAGCTTAACAACCCACACATAGATGCTGAAATTGACCAGGGAGTTGTGGAATCCACTGACACATTACTACTCTCATCAACCACCCAAGCAAGGTGAATAAGGGCCCTCGTCTGACAAGCACCAACTCACGTTAACTCATGTCTGGATCTGAAGGCTCCATGGTCAAAACTGAGGAAAACCACAGTCTGCAAAATTTCAGCCAAACTGCCAAATGTTATTGATGGTGGTTAATGTTTGCTTGCAGGGTGGTTTACATATAATTGCGTGTTTCGCTTTTTTTCCACATGAACTATGTGAAATTAACATCATAAAGCTTTGTAGATGGAAACTTTCTATTCATCCACAAAGGGAAACTCAAAGGAATGGCAGGACCATTTTCCAGGCAGCCAACTAACCAACAACGCTAGCCCTGACCTGAAGGGCTCAGAGTTAATGCCAAGAAGATTCAATTTCTTGGTGTCACCAAATCTTTGTCTTCTGAACCTCAGTGGACATCCAAAAGGCCTGCTAAGTTGAGCTCACACCCCTAGACACAGAGTTGGCACGGACTCATGAAAGGGACCACACAAGTGGCAGGGCTTTTCTTCTTTTCCATTACATTTTTTTTAAGTATTAACATTTAGAAACAATTCTATGCCAGGGTAAAAATCATCAGCTTTCCAAAAATGACAATTTCTCATTAAATTTTTAAAAGGAGAGATGTGCTGAAAAAGGAGAAAATTGCAGCAGACCACGGAGGGGACAAGTAAAATGAGTCTTTGAGGCTCCCCTGTAACCAGCCTGAACCGGACACACATTACCCGGAGCAACAGCTAATCCCCACATTAGCTACTGGACCTTTGTCAGACTTACCCTTTGGGGCCAGTCTCAGCTCCTCCTTGGTTGGGTCCTCTCACTGGTCATGCAGAAAGCATTGCTATTGGCCATCAGCCCATTGTTGAACCTTAACTACCTCTGTTACTATAACCAAGGCTCAGTACAATGCCATCCAAAAGGCTTGGGCTACAGCAAACACTTGTAGGTAAAATCATCCAGGGACTTGGGGTTTCTAGGATACTCAGTCTCCCTCATATAGCGAATGGCATCCAGCAGTGAAATGATGTTCCTGCAAGCATCTAGTATATGTCGTTTTTCTCAAGATTTACCTTTAGATTCACATTTTGCTTTGATGTGTAACAGGGCTTCCCATGGGGCTCAGTAGTAAAGAATCCACTGCCAATGCAGGAGCTGCAGGAGATGCAGGTTGGATGCCTGGGTCAGGAAGATCCCCTGGAGGAAGAAGTGGCAACCCCTTCCAGTATTTTTGCTGGGAGAATCCCACGGACAGAGGAGCCTGGCAAGCTACAGTCTATGGGGTCATGAAAAGAGTGGGACATGACTGAGCACGCGCACACGCTGATGTGTAATAATATGGCATTGAGGAAGTCAGAAGTCAGGGACGGTCATCTCAGCTCTGTCACCACCTGTATGAACCTGAGCCATCTGCTTATCCTTCCTGAGCCCCAGTTTCCTCATCCATGGAATGAAGTAAAAGTCGCTCAGTCATGTCTGACTCTTTGCGACTCCATGGACTATATAGTCCATGGAATTCTCCAGGCCAGAATACTGGAGTGGGTAGCCTTTCCCTTCTCCAGGGGATCTTCCCAACCCAGGGACTGAACCCAGGTCTCCTGCATTACAGGTGGATTCTTTACCAGCTGAGCCACAAGGGAAGCCCATGGAATGAAGCTGCTGCTGCTGCTAAGTCATGTCAGTCATGTCAGACTTGGTGCAACCCCATAGACGGCAGCCCACTATGATCCTCTGTCCCTGGGATTCTCCAAGCAAGAATACTGGAGTGGGTTGCCATTTCCCTCTCCAATGCATGAAAGTGAAAGGTGAAAGTGAAATCGCTGTCATGCCCGACTCTTAGCGACCCCATGGACTGCAGCCTACCAGGCTCCTCCACCCATGGGATTTTCCAGGCAAGAGTACTGGAGTGGGTTGCCATTGCCTTCTCCGATGGAATGAAGATGACAGTATTAATAATAATGACAATGATGATAAAGACAATGAATGATATCCCCCTGGCCATACCCACACGCTATGGTTAAAAGGCAAATAGCTATTATAACATAGAATGTCACTCTTGCTGCTAACTTCTAATAAGAGTTTACAACAAGAGTGTTCAAAGCAAGTAAGGGCAGAGGAAAATCACTGGAGATGAAATACAACCATAGAGAAGAAACATTATAGTACGGTGAATAGCACCTGATAGGTAGTGGAGAAGCCCAAGTGCTAGTCCCAAGCCCCTGATAACTAACTGCATGACCTTCTCTCTGGATCGTGGCAGAAGAAACAGGCTGCATTAGGTCAATTTTCCAGCTTCATAGGAGCAGAAATCTTCTGTCCCATGAAACTGTGGGTGTGACCCGACACAAAAAACACACGGACAGCCAACATTTTCAAGACAGGAGGCATTTCTCTCACCTCTTCCCCTCAAGAAAGCCTTCAGAAGTAAATTTCCACAGAAGCACATCTGCTGCTTCCTGGGAATGTGCTCAGGTGAGGCATGGCCTCCTTTACTGGGTGGTCTTCAGTGAAGCCCTGCACTGCTCTGTTTACTCTGAAAAAACAAAATAAAGCCCTACCTCCTGTTGGCAGCCAGCCAAACAGTCCCCCTCAGCTTAACACTCCTGTGCTGGAAGCAAATGATGACCACAGCTCAGAACAAATGACCTGCGGAAGGCAAGAAAGCCTTGTTAACTCTTCTGATCACACCTTTGGGCTGACCGTAAACCCATGCTGCTTCTTTAGGGAGTCAGTCCTGAATTTCCCTGCTAACTGAGGGGAACAAGACCTGTCTAGAAAAGCATATGATGAAGGAATTATTCCTACTGGCTGGTGGGCTAAGTCGGTTGGTGTTTCAAAAAGTCATCTGCCTAATTATGTTTTCTTTAAGGGCTTATATGGGCTTCTCAGGTGGCGCTAGTGATAAAGAACCTGCCTGTTGATGCAAGAGATGCAAGTAGACACGGGTTTGATCCCTGGGTCAGGAAGATCCCCTGGAGATGGGAATGGCAACCCACTCCAGTACTCTTGCCTGGAGAATTCCAAGGACACAGGAGCCTGGTAGGCTATGGTCCATAGGGTCACAAAGAGTTGGACATGACTGAAGTAACTTAGTGTGTAAGGGCTCATGGGAATAGCTTGCTTTTCCAGGTTTGGCAGTGGCAGGGACTCTTCTTCAAGAGTGTGTGTAATGGGTGTGGAGGAGGGAAATCTTCAGATCAAGCCCCATAGTTAACAGCTAGCAGATTATATCTCTGCAAGGACCTATCATCAAAGGTCACTATGTAAAAACAGGCTGATGTCTTAATGCAAGTGGCCAGAATGTTCATTTTATTCTGTAGGCACAACCATACTTTGATGCCATTTAAAGGATAAAAGATGAGATGTGGTTTTCAAATTTGCTACCAGGTAGTCACAAACACTCTGTTCTGAATCAGTCAATTTTGATGATAAAAATTTTCCCTTGGGACCTCTGTGAACACATGGGACTGCAGCACTGAGTTCTAAAGCCCAAGCAACAAGTTCTCCTTTTTTTCTTCCTGAAATACAGTGTAGATTTTATATATTTCCTGAGTCTTCTTGAAAAACTAAAGAAAATGTGAAATGATTGAAAAAAGGTATTCTTAAGGTTTCCCTTTGCCACTCTCCCCTCACAACCCTCCAATAATGCATGCGAAGGTACACTTTTTAAAACTTTGATCTTCCATTAGCAAATTCCTTCAAGTCAAATGCACTTCATTTCCCCCCTCACGCTGGAGTTTTAAATGGTCATTTGAAATCTAAGCAGAACCGGACGCTCAGGCTGCAAAATAGGCATCTGAAGCATGATTGCTCTGCTGCATTTGGGAGGCACTTCACTGGGTAAATTTCTGTCCTTGGAAGCACTTCTTCTCACTGAAGTGAACAGAAGCTGCCTGAACACATTTGAAAAACTGATTTACCCTTTAAGATCGCATTTGATTGATCTTCCCTGCATTTCTCTCTCTTGAATAGGCAAGTTGTAAGCATTAGTCAGTGTACCAAAAAACCCAGGAAAGATGAAAAAAGAACAACCCCTGTGATGAGTTGCTAAATTAAAGTGGTTAAAAAACAAAGGCTACCCAATGTCAACAGAGCTCAGCATTCTCTCCTGAGATGGGAGCCAGAGTGGGGACGGAGAGGGTGCTGGCTGAAGACTTGAAAAGCAACCATGACCTAATAATTCCTGTGATAGATTCCTCCTGCCCATCCACCCACCGAAAAAAAAAAATAAGAGGATTCCTTCCTCCTCTCCCCATCTTCTAAAATCAGCAAACACAGGTGGGCTCCTTTGTTAAGGCCAAAACAAAAAGCCCTAATCCTGGAAATGTGACATTCTACTGTAGCCACAGCCACCCTGGCACTGTGACATCCCACGGCTGAGATGGGTTCAGTGTCAACAAAGCCCACACCTCACTGAGAATCTGCACACACTTACCATCTACCAAACGCTGGATCAAAGCACAGCAAAAGAAATTGGAAAGGAAATGGCAAATAATCTTTACAGTATGGGATTTGTAACAAATTGCTATTCAGTGTACACTAAAATTCTCAGTAATTCAAGTGAAAAAAGAATGGGAGCAAGGGATTTTGGATTGATGGGCCCAGAATAACAGATATTTGGACTGGAAAACTTTGAGGTGCCTTTCATCTCAAAAAAACTTTCATCTGCTAAAGAATCTGAAACAATGGGTATCAAGTTACTGTGGTTTTACCATAAATGACATGCAAACACTTATTTGACTATTCTGGTCCAAAAGCCAATGGTCCTAACATGTTGGGTTCCTGCCCAGCTGCCTAACTGACTGAATGGACAGATGGATGGATGAATGGATGGACAGACGGGTAGACAGATGGATAGATGGATGGATGGTCAACTGGTTGGCTGCATAACTGATTGGCTGGATAAATGGATGGGCTACAGTCCATGGGGTGGCAAGGACTTGGACATGACTGAGCGACTAAGCATACAGACAGCATAACGGGATGGATGGCTAAATGGATGGATGGAAGAGTACCTGAAGGCAGTCCTGTACACATGAATTGGCCCCTTATACTGGTCCACCATCACTATAAGCCCTTGGCTCCTCAAACCTCACATTTTTTGCTCCTGCCCCTGCTCCCACCTAATACAGTGTAGCAATAGAGGGGTTGCTGTTTTACCCTGCACAGGTCACAAAGGTAAGCATGATCAGAAACGTATTTGAGAAATATCACCTTGGCTGCAGTGTGGAGAATGCTGTGGAGGGGAAAAAGCCAGGGAGATTAGATGAAAGCTATGACATGAATCCCTGCAAAATAATATGAAGGCTTCAGATAAATTGGTGGCAACAGAAACAGAGATTAATGGTCAGAATTGGGACAGAAGAGATAATCTCAACAAGGCTTGATGATAGATTAAGTTTTGCAGATGAGGCAGAGACCGGGTCTAGACATTTGATACTTGAAGTACAGTATACAGACCAACAGCATCTGCATCACCTGGGAGGCTTGCTAAAAATGCAGAATCTCAGGCTCCACCTCAGACCTACTGATTCAGAATCTGCATTTTTAACCATTTTAGTTGATTCATGTCCACAGAATTAAGTTGGGAAATGCTGTTCAGAGAGCACTCAGGTTCATATGAAAGCTGGCCAACCACTGAAAGACAAAACTGGGTTTGACAGGTTAGAGTTACGGTGTTTGAAAGTTATTCTATTTATTCAACAAACATTAATTGACTGCTATAGACAAAGGCTCCGGAAGACAGACAAGAAAGACAGTCCCTGACCTTAGAGAGCTCACATCTGGTATTACAAAAAAATTTTTTTTCAAGGCAGTGGTGTGGCAAATGCCATGTCTGATATATTCACATGCTACAAGTTCATCTTCCTACTTTCATACTAGAGTCAAGAGCCAGCCAGGGTCCTGCTTGAACAGGCTCAGGCTGAATGCAGAAGGCCTTTCTTCAAACTGCTCAGCCAATGAGAAGCCCACATCATCCTTCAAGCAGACATACCGATGACTTAGTCAGGACCCCAGGGCTTCTTTCTTTCAAATTGTGTAGTTGGAAGGAGGAATTAGGAGAATATATGACAGGGTACATCATTAGCTCGTTAGATGCTGATGAGCTATCATTTCTATCTGCTGCCTTACAGGTCACATCTTTGAAAGGCATAAAGTCAAAGAGACATTAAAGCAGCAATAGCATGTGAACAATTAAATACTTTTTCAGAAACTTACTAGGCAGATAGCGAGCGTATCACTTTGGCTCAACCAGTGGTTGCTTCCGTTTATCTCATCCCTTCAAATTCATCACTAACAAGAAAGCAAAAGCCATCAAGCAACCAGGCCATGGTCCTTATCTAAACCTGAGCAGCACTTCAATGGTTCCCTCCTGACTAGAAAGTCCTCTTCGCTTTCTTCAATGCCATCTTTTCCATCTCTGTTTGCTAATGTCACTATGGTTTATGTGTTTTGCTCCCGCAGGGATTCATTTCTTGACAATATATTTAAACTTAGAAAACCAGAGACTCAACTGATTTTGAGAACAAAATATTTCTCAGTAGAACTCAAAGTGGTTTTAAGGCATGATCAGATTATCAATTTAGCATCTTCATGAGTTCAGTGATAGTAAGTATTTATTTCTACTTTGCCATTAAGGAGACAGAAGCAGAGAACACTTTAGGGGCTTTGTCCAGAGTTACTGTGCTGAGCTGGGAATGGAACCTGGGAATCCACACTCCAAGGGATAGGACCATCTACCACAGCCCCTCCCCGTACGTAACAGCATTTGTAAATAGATTACTCAGATGTACAATAAAAAAACAGATATCAAGGCATCAGAAAATGTCTACAGAGCTCCATAAAATTTCTGCAGTGCCCAGATTTCTGAAAAAATGTTATTTTCCCCTCTAGAATCCAACAATGGATTGAATATCTTGCAAAGATGACATGACTCCTTACAGTAACTATTCCCCAATTTTTAAAAAAATTATCATTTGGTAAAGTCTTGTTCTTCACCTGTCCCACATCATCAAAGGTAAACTAAAATATCTCAAAATCCTTTGGATATGCACTTGAGCTGAATTTCATCTCTTCTTAATATCTCCAGCTCAGGCTGGAAACCAGGAATATTCATAAAGCACACTGAAAACACTAATGATTCCAAGCTTCATCTAATATATGCAAAAACCAGATAATCTAAATGTTTGGGGGAGTTGGTGATGGACAGGGAGGCCTGGCCTGCTGTGATTCATGGGGTCGCAAAGAGTCGGACACAACTGAGCAACTGAACTGAAAGCATTTCAAGCTAAAAGGAAGAGTAATGATAGCTACGAAGTCATGGAAGTTGAAACATTTTCAGTTCAGTTCAGTTCAGTCGCTCAGTCGTGTCCAACTCTTTGCGACCCCATGAATCACAGCACGCCAGGCCTCCCTGTCCATCACCAACTCCCGGAGTTCACTCAAACTCATGTCCATCGAGTCGGTGATGCCATCCAGCCATCTCATTCTCTGTCGTCCCCGTCTCCTCCCACCCCCAATCCCTCCCAGCATCAGACTCTTTTCCAGTGAGTCAACTCGTCGCATGAGGTGGCCAAAGTATTGGAGTTTCAGCTTTAGCATCAGTCCTTCCAATGAACACCCAGGATTGATCTCCTTTAGAATGGACTGGTTGGATCTCCTTGCAGTCCAGGGGACTCTCAAGAGTCTTCTCCAGCACCACAGTTCAAGAGCATCAATTCTTCGGCGATCAGCTTTCTTCACAGTCCAACTCTCACATCCATACATGACCACGGGAAAAACCATAGCCTTGACTAGACAGACCTTGGTTGGCAAAGTAATGTTTCTGCTTTTTAATATGCTATCTAGGTTGGTCATAACTTTCCTTCCAAGGAGTAAGTGTCTTTTAATTTCCTGGCTGCAATCAGCATCTGCAGTGATTTTGGAGCCCCAAAAAATAAAGTCTGACACTGTTTCCACTGTTTCCCCATCTATTTCAGATGCCATGATCTTCGTTTTCTGAATGTTGAGCTTCAAGACAAACTTTTCACTCTCCTCTTTCACTTTCATCAAGAGGCCTTTGAGTTCCTCTTCACTTTCTGCCATAAGGGTGGTGTCATCTGCATATCTGAGATTATTGATATTTCTCCCGGAAATCTTGATTACAGCTTGTGCTTCCTCCAGCCCAGCGTTCCTCATGATGTACTCTGCATATAAGTTAAATAAGCAAGGTGACAATATACAACCTTGATGTACTCCTTTTCCTATTTGGAACCAGTCTGTTGTTCCATGTCCAGTTCTAACTGTTGCTTCCTGACCTGCATACAGGTTTCTCAAGAGGCAGGTCAGGTGGTCTGGTATTCCCATCTCTTTCAGAATGTTCCACAGTTTATTGTGATCCACACAGTCAAAGGCTTTGGCATAGTCAATGAAGCAGAAAGAGATGTTTTCCTGGAACTCTCTTGCTTTCTCCATGATCCAGCGGATGTTGGCAATTTGATCTCTGGTTCCTCTGCCTTTTCTAAAACCTGCTTGAACATCTGGAAGTTCACAGTTCACATATTGCTGAAGCCTGGCTTGGAGAATTTTGAGCATGACTTTACTAGCGTGTGAGATGAGTGCAATTGTGCGGTAGTTTGAGCATTCTTTGGCATTGCCTTTCTTTGGGATTGGAATGAAGACTGACCTTTTCCAGTCCTGTGGCCACTGCTGAGTTTTCCAAATTTGCTGGCATATTGAGTGCAGCACTTTCACAGCATCATCTTTCAGGATTTGAAATAGCTCAATTGGAATTCCATCACCTCCACTAGCTTTGTTTGTAGTGACGCTCTCTAAGGCCATTTTAGGTTTTTATATAAGAATACTTGAAATGGCAAATGAGTGATAAATAGATACCCTCATATATGTTCCTCCGAGAATGGAGGAAAAACTAGATATAATCAATCCTTGGTTAATCTGAGATTTGGACCATAGACATAGATAACTGATAACCACTTATTGATATTCTTTGTTACTAGAAAAAAATGGACTAAATGAGTAGCTTTTAAATAAAGCAATACATTGTGATATTAACAACACTCCATCTTTCTGATAACATTTTGACATTTTACAATGAAATCAGAAAGCTAAATGATAAATAATACCAAAATAGCAATTTATACTTTATAAAGCCCTTCACTTACCTTATAGCATTTGTGCCTCAGAACAATCCCATGAAGTTTTTACAAATTTTACAAATGAGGGAATCAAAGATCAGAACTAGATTTAGTGATTTGCCCAAAGTCTCACAAGTGGTAAGTGAAACAGCCATCACCTAGCTCAAGTCTGTATGACTCCAAATCCTAGGGTAAAGATGACATAGCTGAGCTCATGGTAAATGTCCTTACCATACCACACACATAAGAAGGGGGACCCAAGGAAAGTTTCGGAGTTGATGAATTTAACTGTTAACTTGACTGTGGCAATGATGTCACAGAAATGAGAACCTTAATCTTATGTGCAAACTCATCATCAAATTGTATCCATTAAATGTGTGCAGATTCTTATATATCAATTATACCTCAATAAAGCCCCTTTTTCAAAAAGATGGAATAGCTGACTCTAGATTCCTGAGAATAAAAGTCTCCATTAATAATCTGACCACTTACAGACAATGCCCATAATGTTATTTATCTTACCCTAAAACTTTCACTCTTACTTCTCCTTGTACAAATGTGATCTAGAGAAATCAAAGCTTTTGCAGAGTCGTAGAGAAAGAGAAGAAAAAATAAAGACAGGTATTTATTCTTCAGTGCACGTACTTCATGGCAAAAATTTGCATTTGTTCCCCAATGAATGTACATGCCATGGGAAACAATGGGCATCCAAATGGCAAGGATGATAGGTGCCCTGGCTCTCCCTCACTCACAGTCCTGCTGCTAGACGGAGGCCAGCAAGGCCTTCACACCATTCTGCATGGTTTCCTCTTGTCAATCCGTTCCAAACAGTCTTGTCTCATTCTTTCTACTATCATTTAGGTAAAATCAGTTTCCCTGATTTTACCCTCAGCAACTAATAAGAACAATTTGTCTATATATTGCAAATAAAATTTACCTTTTTACATATTTAGAAATAACTTTAAATGAGCTAATGAGATAAGCACCTTGTGACTCTGAGCCTGTATCTGCAGCCCTGAGCTCTCAAGCCACAAATCTACTGCCTCTGGGCATCCAACACTGAAACTTCATATTCTCCTCAAATTCCATGTGTATTATACTGGCCTCATCCCCCATCCCCCTGCCCATCACAGCTCCTCCTCCAGTCTGTCCAAGCCAGAAACCTTGAAGGAAATTCCTCGCCCCAGCTCTCATCCCCACTATCCATAGCCTTCAGTCACCACATTCATTTAGTCTTCCTCCTAAATATCTCCTGAATCTTCTCACCTCTACACGCCCATGATAGTTCAGTTGGTAAAGAATCTGCCTGCAACGTGGGAGACCTGGGTTTGATCCCTGGGTTGGGAAGATTCCCTGGAGAGGAGAAAGGCTACCCACTCCAGTATTCTGGCCTGGAGAATTCCATGGACTATAATCGGGTCGAAAAGAGTCAGACACGACTGAGCAACTTTGACTGACTTCACTACACACCCACAGCCACTCTTTCAAGCCAAGCTACCAAGCCCTCTTCCCAGCACAATTCCACAGCCTTCCACCTGGCCTCCCTGTTGAGTGTTCTTACTTCTTCCCAGTCCTTTCTCTACACAGCAGCCAAAGTGAATTAGTTAAAATCAAAGCATGTTACTCCCCTGCTTAAAATGTCCCAATGCTTTCTCTTTGCTCTCAGGATCAAGTCCAAATAGGCTCATACCCTGCAAGACTCTATATGGCCTGGCTTCTATCTGGTTCTGAGATCACAGATCTCACCCCAGCCCCTAAGTACAAGCCCTACTCCCTCATGGAGCTGTGCCTTTACTCATGCTGTTTCCTGAGGTTCTACCCTGTCACTTGTCTGGAGATCCTTGGAGACAGCTCAAGGGTCACCTCCCTCAGCAGAGTCTTTCATGATTTGAGATACCCTTCTATCATCACAGAAACCCGTGTTCCCCTTTATTATAGCACTGATCACTCTATTTGTTTATTAATATTTATCTCCCCTCACTAGTCTGAGTACTCTCTAAAGTGAGTGGCTATGGTACTGCCAGCTCTGTAATTCCAGGACCTGACACAGTGCCTGCTATATAGAAAAGTACTCAGTACATACTGAATGAATTAGTTAATGGGAAAGATTTCAACTAAGTCAAAATAAGTCATGCTACAGACTTGAATCAAGCTATTAATAATATGAACTGGTGAAATATTCCAATCAAAAAGACACAGACTGTCAGATGGATTTTTTTTTTAGAAAAAACAAGGTCCAAATATAGTTATCCACAGGAAATACATGTTACATTTAAAGATAGAAATAATCTGAGTAAAAAAGGAGAAAAGATATATCATGGAAATAAAAACCATAAGAAGTATGGGTTGACTATGCCAATATCAGAGAAAACAGACTTTAATAAATGTTACTAGAGATAAAAAGGGACCTTTCATAATGACAAAGGGCATAATGCATTAGGAAAATATACTAATCACAAATGGAAATGCAGCTAACAACAGAGCCCAAAAACACATAAAGCAGAAACTGCCAGACTTAAAGGGAGAAATACAAAACTCAATAATAATTGTTGGAGACATCAGTATCCCATTTCAATAATAGATAGAACAACCAGAAAAGGATCAGGAAGAAATAGAAGACTTAAACACTACAATAAATCATCAAAACTTAGCAGTTATCTACAGAACACTTCACCATCAGCAGCAGAATATAATCTTCTCAAATCCACATAGAACATTCTCCAGGACAGACCACATATTAGGATATGGAATACTTCTCAATATATTTAAAAGGAATGAATCATACAACATATGTTCTCTGACTACAATGGAATAAAATTATAAACAATGTAAAGAAGAAAATTTGGAAATCCAAAAATATGTGGAAATTAAACAATGCTTAGAGGAAATTATAGAGCTGCAAATGCTTATATTTTTAAAAAAGAGAAAGATCTCAATTCAGTAACCTGTCTACTACAAAACACTTAAAAATAAAGAACACATTAAACCTCAAGCAAGCAGGAGAAAAGAAATATTACAGACTACAGTGGGAATTGAGAGTTAAGAAAAAACAAAAATCAGTGAAACCAAAGTTGGTTCTCTATAAAGATTAAACAAAAATGACAAACACTAACCTAAACTGACAAACAAAATAGAAGACTCAATTACTAAAATAAAAAAAAAAAGAATGAAGGGATAACTGGGAAGGAGAACAAGATGGTGGAGGAGTAGGTGGACGTGGAGTACATCTCTCTCCACGGATACATCAGGAATACACCTTCAGAAACAAAAATGCATGTGGAACACCAGCTGAGAGCAGACAGGAGGACCTGACCAGTGGAAAAGAATATATAAAGAACCACACAAAACTTGAGATCAAACCCTGAGCCTTTGGAGTGGGAGCACTGATTCCAAGACCCTAGGCTACCAGAGAACTAACCTTAGGGAGTATCAAATAGTGAGAACTCACACAAAGGAAGCCACTTTAATACAAGATCTGGCATCACCCAACCACCAGTGCAGGACGCCTCATCCAAACAACAAATAAAACAAAAATACAAACCCAATCATCAGCAAACAGGAGTACCACCTCACTCAGCCTTGCCCATCAAAGGAAAAACAAACAAAACTTCAGCAGAAATCTCACCTGATACGAAGCTCACACAAACCACTGGACCAACCTTAGGAGGGCAGAAACCAAACAGAAGGAAGAATTCAACCTTTTTCAATGAAAAAATTCAACCTTCCTTGAAGCCTGGGAAAAGGACACCTCAAACACAATAACTTTAAAAAAAAAAAATGAAAAGGCAGAGAAATACTGCACAAATGAAGGAACACACTAGGAACACAGAAGCCCAAATAAATGAAGAGGAAAGAGGAAAGTTACCTGAAAAAGAATTCACAATAATGATAGTAAAGATGAACAAAAACCTTGAAAACAAAATGAAGAAAATGCAAGAATCAACTAAGTAAGACCTAGAAGAATTAAATAATAAGCATACAAAGGCAAACAAGACAATTACTGAAATTACTCTACAAGGAATCAATAGCAGAATATCCGAAGCAGAAGAACAAATCAGTGAACTGGAAGATCAAATGGTGGAAATAACTTCTGAAGAGCAGAATAAAGTAAAAAGAACAAAAAGAACTGAGGACAGTCTCAGAGACCTCTGGGACCATATTAAACACACCAACATTAAAATTATAGGGGTTCCAGAAAAAGAAAAGGTATGAGAAAATTTTTGAAGAGATTATAGGCGAAAATTTCCCCAACATGGAAAAGGAAATAGCCAATCAAGTCCAAGAGGCACAAAGATTTCCATACTGGATAAACTCAAGGAGAAAAACACCAAGACACATACTATTTCAACTAACAAAGACTAACACAAATAAATGAAACACTAACAAAGACTAAACACAAATAAACAAAAGAATATTAAAAGCAGCAAGGGAAAAGCAACAAGTAACATACAAGCAAAACCCCATATGCTTAACAGCTAATCTTTCAGCAGAAACTCTGCAGGCCAGAAGGGAATGGCAGGATATATTTAAAGTACTGAAAGGGAAAAATCTACAACCAAGATTACTGTACCCAGCAAGGATCTCATTCAAAATTGATGGAGAAATAAAAAGCTTTTCAGACAAGCAAAAGTTAAGAGAATTCAGTACCACCAAACCAGTTTTACAACAAATGTTAAAGGGACTTTATAGTCAAGAAATACATGAGAAGAAAAAGATCTACAAAATCAACCCCAAACAATTAGAAAATGGCCATAGGAACATATATATCAATAATTACTTTAAATGTAAATGGATTAAATGCTCCAACCAAAAGACACAGACTGGGTGAATGGATACAAAAACAAGACCCATACATATGCTGTCTACAAGAAACCCACTTCAGACCTAAAGACACATATAGACTGAAAGTGAGAGGAGGGAAAAATGTATTCCCTGCAAATGGGAAGCAAAAGAAAGCTCGGGTAGCAATCCTCATATCAGACAAAATAGACCTTAAAATAAAGAAGATTCCAAAAGATAAGGAAGGACACTACATAATGATCAAAGGATTAATCCAAGAGGAAGACATAACAATTGTAAATATCTACGCACCCAACACAGAAGCACCTCAATACATGAGACAAACACTAACAGACACAAAAGGAGAAATTGACAGTAATAAAATAATAGTAGGAGATTTTAACACCCCACTCACACCAATGGACAGATCATGAAAACAGAAAATTAATAAGGAAACATAAGTCTTAAATGATACAGTAGATGAGATGGATCTCATTGATATCTTCAGGACATTTCATCCAAATTCAGAAGCATACACTTTCTTTTCAAGTGCACATGGAACATTCTCCAGGATAGACCACATTTTGGGTCACAAATCAAACCTCAGTAAACTTAAAAAAATTGAAATTGTATCAAGCATCTTCTCCAACAACGCTATGAGACTAGATATCAATTACAAGAAAAAAACTGCAAGAAACACAAACACATGGAGATTAAACAACACGTTTCTAAATAACCAACAGGTTACTGAAGAAATCAAAAGGGAAATCAAAAATTTTCTATAAACAAATGACAATGAAAACACGACAACTCAAAAACCTATGGGATGCAGCTAAAGCAGTTCTAAGAGGGAAGTTTACAGCAATACAATCCTACCTCAAGAAACAAGAAAACAACCTAACTTTACACTTAAAACAGCTTGAAAAAGAAGAAAAAAACCCCAAAATTATTAGAAGGAAAGAAATCATAAAGATCTGGGCAGAAATAAATGAAAAAGAAATGAAAGAAACAATAGTAAAGTTTAATAAAACTAAAAGTTGCTTCTTTGAGAACATAAACAAAATTGACAAACCCTTAGCCAGACTCATCAAAGAAAAAAAAGAGAGAGAAGAATCAAATCAACAAAATTAGAAATCAAAAAGGAGAGGTTATAACAGACAATGCAGAAATTCAAAGGATTATAAGAGACTACTATGAATTATATGGCAATAAAATAGATAACCTGGAAGAACTGGACAGATTCTTAGAAAAGTTCAATCTTCCAAGACTGAACGAGGAAGAAAGAAATTATGAACAACTCAATTACAACCACTGAAGTTGAAGCTTGTGATCAAAAATCTCCCAAAAAACAAAGCCCAGGACCAGATGGCTTCACAGGAGAATTCTATCAAACATTTAAAGAGCTAAAGCATATCCTTCTAAAACTCTTTCAAAAAATTGCAGAAGAAGGAACAATTCCAAACTCATTCTATGAGGCCACCATCACCCTGACACCAAAACCAGACAAAGACAACACACAAAAAAAGAAAACTACAGGCCAATATCACTGATGAACATAGATGCAAAAATCCTCAACAAAATTTTAGCAAACAGAATTCAGCAACACATCAAAAAGCTCATACACCATGATCAAGGTGGGTTTAATCCAGGGATGCAAGGATTCTTCAACATATGGAAATCAATCAATGTGATATATCATATTAACAAATTGAAAGATTAAAACCATATGATAATCTCAATTGATGCAGAAAAAGCCTTTGACAAAATTCAGCACCTATTTATGATTAAAACTCTTCAAAAAATGGGCATAGAAGGAACCTACCTCAACATAGTAAAGGCCATACATGATAAGCCTATAGCAAACATTATTCTCAATGGTGAAAAACGGAAAGCATCCCCACTAAGATCAGGAACAAGACAAGGGTGTCCACTTTCACTACTATTATTCAAAATAGTTCTGGAAGTCCTAGTTACAGCAATCAGAGAAGAAACAGAAATAAAAGGAATCCTGGTCGGAAAAGAAGTAAAGTTCTCACTGTTTGCAGATGACATGATACTGTACATAGAACACCCTAAAGATACTATCAGAAAATCACTGGAGCTAATCAGTGAATTTAGCAAAGTTGCAGGATACAAAATCAATACACAGAAATCACTTGCATTTCTATATACTAACAATGAAAAACCAGAGACAGCATTTAAGGAATCAATCCCATTCACCACTGCAATGAAAAGAATTAAATATCCAGGAATAAACTTACTTAAGGAGATGAAAGAACTGTACACAGAAAATTATAAGCCACTAATGAAAGAAACAAAAATTGACATAAACAGATGGAGAGATATTCCATGTTCCTGGGTTGGAAGAATCAATATTGTGAAAATGACTATCCTACGTAATCTACAGACACAGTGCAATACCTATCAAATCACCAATGGCATTTTTCACAGAACTAGAACAAAAATTTCCACAATTCATATGGAAACACAAAAGACCCCGGATAGCCAAAGCAGTCTTGAGAAAGAACAATGGAACTGGAGGAATCAACCTTCCTGACTTCAGATAATACTACAAACGTACAATCATCAAGACAGAATGGTACTGGCACAAAAAAAAACCCAGAAATACAGACCAAAGGAACAAGATAGAAAGCCCAGAAATAAACCCATGCACCTATAGGCACCTTATTTTTGACAAAGGAGGCAAGAATATACAATGGGACAAAGACAGCCTCTTCAATAAATGGTGCTGGATAAACTGGACAGCTACATGTAAAAGAATGAAATTAGAACACTTCCTAACACCATACATAAAGATAAACTCAAAATGGATTAAAGACATAAATGTAAGACCAGAAACTATAAAACTCTTAGAAGAAAACATAGGCAGAACACTTGATGACATAAATCAAAGCAAGATCATCTATGACCCACTTCCTAGAGTAATGGAAACAAAAGTCAAAGTAAAGCAAGTGGGACCTGTTTAAACTTAGAATCTTTTGCACAGCAAAGGAAACTATAAGCAAGGTGAAAAGACAAGCCTCAGAATGGGAGAAAATAATAGCAAATGAAACAACTGACAAAGGATTAATTTCCAAAATATGCAAGCAGCTGATACAACTCAATATCAGAAAAACAACCCAATCAATAATGGGAAAAAGACCTAAACTGACATTTCTCCAAAGAAGACATATAGACGGCTAACAAACACCTGAAAAGATGCTCAACATCACTCATTATTCAGTTCAGTTCAATTCAATCGCTCAGTCATGTCCGACTCTGCGACCCCATGAATCACAGCACAGGCCTCCTTGTCCCTCACCAACTCCCGGAGTTCACTCAAATTCATGTCCATCGAGTCGGTGATGCCATCCAGCCATCTCATTCTCTGTCGTCCCCTTCTCCTCCTGCCCACAATCCCTCCCAGCATCAGAGTCTTTTCCAGTGAGTCAACTCGTCACATGAGGTGGCCAAAGTATTGCAGTTTCAGCTTTAGCATCAGTCCTTCCAATGAACACCCAGGATTGATCTCCTTTAGAATGGACTGGTTGGATCTCCTTGAAGTCCAAGGGACTCTCAAGAGTCTTCTCCAGCACCACAGTTCAAAAGCATCAATTCTTCAGCGATCAGCTTTCTTCACAGACCAACTCTCACATCCATACATGACCACGGGAAAAACCATAGCCTTGACTAGGCGGACCTTGGTTGGCAAAGTAATGTTTCTGCTTTTTAACATGCTATCTAGGTTGGTCATAACTTTCCTTCCAAGGAGTAAGCGTCTTTTAATTTCCTGGCTGCAATCAGCATCTGCAGTGATTTTGGAGCCCAAAAAAACAAAGTCTGACACTGTTTCCACTGTTTCCCCATCTATTTCCCATGAAGTGATGGGACCAGATGCCATGATCTTCGTTTTATGAATGTTGAGCTTCAAGCCAAACATTTCACTCTCCTCTTTCACTTTCATCAAGAGGCTTTTGAGTTCCTCTTCACTTTCTGCCATAAGGGTGGTGTCATCTTCATATCACTCATTATTAGAGAAATACAAATCAAAACCACAATGAGATATCACTTCGTACCAGTCATAATGGCCAATATGAAAGTCTGCAAACAATAAATGCTGGAGAGGGTGTGGAGAAAAGGGAAAGCTCCTGCACTGTTGGTCAGAATGAAAATTGATACAGCCATTATGGAAGACAGTATGGAGATTCCTTAAAAACCTAGGAATAAAAGCACCATATGACCCAGCAATCCCACTCCTAGGCATATACCCTGAGGAAACCAAAATTGAAAGAGACACATGTATCCCATTGTTCACTGCAGCACTATTTACAACAGTTAGAACATGGAAGCAACCGAGATGTCCAATGACACAAGAATGGATTAAAATGTTGTGGTACATCTACACAATGGAATATTACACAGCCATAAAAAGGAACGCATTTGAGTTGGTTCTAATGTGGTGGATGAACCTAGAACCTATTATACAGAGTGAAGTAAGTCAGAAAGAGAAAGATAAATATCATATTCTAAATCATATACACAGAATCTAGAAAAATGGTAGTGAAGAATTCATTTACAGGGCAGCAGTGGAGAAACAGACATAGAGAACAGACTTATGGACATGGGGAGAGGGGAGGAAAAGGTGAGATGTATGGAAAGAGCAACATGGAAACTTACATTACCATATGTAAAATAGTTAGCCAACAAGAATTTGCTGTATGGCTCAGGAAATTCAAACAGGGGCTGTGTATCAACCTAGATGTGTGGGGTAGGAAGGGAGATGGGAGGGAGTTTCAAAAGGGAGGGGAAATATGTATACCTATGGCTGATTCATGTAGAGGTTTGAGGGAAAACAGCAAAATTTTGTAAAGCAATTATCCTTCAATAAAAAATAAATTATTTTTTTAAAAAAAGAATGAATGGACAGTAATACCATCTTTTAAAAATAAAATAGATTATAATGGAATACCATGAACAACAGTACATCAACAAACTGAATAATTTAGACAAAACTGACAAATTCCTAGAAAGACACAAACTGTTAAAATTACTCAAAAAGAAAAAGAATATCTAAATCCAACTACACAAAAAAGTAAACTCATTGAATAAATAATTTAACAACTTACCACAAAGAAAATCCCAGGCCAAAAGGGTTTCTCTAGTGAATTCTACCAAAATATTAATACCAAGTTTCACAAACTCAAAGAACAGAAGAGATAAGAACATTTAACATCCTATGAGGTATTGCTGCTGTTGTTGTTCAGTCACTAAGCCATATCTGACTCTGTGACCCCATGAACTGCAGCACACCAGGCTTCCTTGTCCTCCACTATCTCCCAGAGTTTGCTCAAACTCATATTCATTGAGACAGTTGATGCTATCTAACCATCTTATCCAAGAGCCAACTCATTGGAAAAGGCTCTGATGCTGGGAAAGACTGAAGGCAAAAGGAGAAGGGGGAGGCAAAGGATGAGATGGTTAGAGGTAAGTATTACCCTGATACTAAAACCAAACAAAGACATCATAAGAAAAGAAAACTATAAACCGATAATATCCTTAAGAAGTAGAGATGCAAAAATTCTCAAGGAAACACTAGAAAATCCAATCCAGAAATATATAAAAAGGACTGTACACCATGACAAAATGGGATTTGTCCCCAGAATGTAAAGTTGGCTTAACATCCAAGAGTTAGTTAATATAAAACACCATACCAAAAAATAAAAGGGGAAAATACATGATTATCACAATAGAGAGAGAAAAATCACTTGACAAAATCTATCACCCATTCATTGATACAAAGATAATAATAAACACTTAATCAAGCTGGGAATGAGAGTGAACATCTTCAATCTGATAAAAGGCATCTAGGAAAAATCACAGACATAACATGTTTAATGATGAAAGGCTGAATGCTTTCCCCCACAAGGTTGGAAACAAGGAAGTCCATTCTAGTTGCTTCAGTTGCATAGTACTGGAGATTCTTCCCAGGGAATTTAGGCATAAATAAATAAAATACATCCACATTGGATAGGAAGAAGTAAAAGCACTTATTTACAGATGATATAATCTTGTATACAGAAAATCTTAAGGAATCCACTAAAAATTTGTAACAATTTTTTAAAAAATGAGTTCAGTAAGAACACAGTATAAAAGATCAATATTTAAAAATTCAACAGTCTTTCTATAAGTAACAAAGGACAATCCAAAAATAAAATTAAAAAACAATTATATTTACAATATCAAAAAGAGTAAAACATTATGAATAAATTTTTTAAAGTAGTATAAAACTTATAATGCAAAAACTGACAAAACATTATTGAAAGAAATTAAAGAAAATCCAAATGAATGGAAAGACAGCCCAAGTTCATGGATTTAAAAACTTAATATTGTTCAGATGGTAATATTCTCCCAAACTAATCTACAGATTCAACATTATCCCTAACAAAATCTTAGCTGGTTTCTTTGGAGATATTGATAAGCTACTTTTGAAATTCACACTGAAAGTCTAGGTACCCAGAAAAGCCAAAACATTCTAGGGAAAGAAGGAAAAAAACTGAAGATTCACACTTTCTGATTTCAAAACTAACTACAAAGCAACAGCAGTCAAAGACCATGTGGTGTTTCATAAAGATAGCTATCTAGATTAATAAAATAGAATTAAGGATCCAGAAACAAGCATAAATAAAGGAAAAAGTCTTTTAACAAATGATTCTGGGACAACCAACAGCCACGTGAAAAAGAATGAAGTTGGACCCCTTTCTTACAATATACACAAAAAATAACTCAAAATAAATCATAATCTTAATGTAAGATATAAAAGCATAAAACTCTTAGAGGAAGATAGAGGAGTGATTCTTTGTGATCTTAGGTTACACAAAACATTTATGAGAGACAAAAGAAAACATTAGTTAAGCTGGATTTCATGAAAATGTAAAACTTCAATGCTTCAACGAACATCATGAAGAAAGTGAAGAGGAAACCCATTGAATGGGAGAAAAGTATTTGCAAAGCATAGGTACAATAAAGGACTCGTATCTAGAATGTACACAGAACACTTAAAACTAAAAAGAAAATAATAATTAAAAATGGCAAAGGATCTGAATTCACATTCAGTTGGGCAACCCTGTGTTGCACTCAGTCATGTTCAACACTATGCGACCCTGTGAACTGTAGCCCATCAGGCTCTTCTGTCCATGGGATTTCCCAGGCAAGAATACTGGAGTGAGTTATCATCTTCCTCCTACGGGGGATCTTTGTGACTCAGGGATTGAATCTGCGTCTCCTGTGCTCCTGCATTGCAGACAGATTCTTTACCCACTGAGCCGCTGAGGAAGCCCAAAATGTATCACAGACTTAATAAAAGTTAAAACTGTAAAACTTTTAGAAAAAACATAGAAGAAAAATTCCAAGATCTAGGGCTACTCAGTGTCATATCTTTTTACCTTTTCATACTGATGCTGGGAAAGATTGAGGGCAAGAGGAAAGGCGGGGACAGTAGATGAGATGGTTGGATGGCATCACTGAGTCAATGGACATGAGTTTGAGCAAACTCAGGGAGATACTGAAGGAGAGGGAAGCCAGCTGTGCTGCAGTTCATGGGGTCACAAAGAGTCAGACACAACTTAGCAACTGAACAACAACAAGGTCTACTCAATTAATTCCTTTTTAAAATTAAAGTGCAATTGATTTATACTATTGTGCTAACTTCTGGTGTACAGCAAAGTTATTCAGTTAAATAAATAAATATATATATATATACACACACACACATAAGTGCTTTTCACATTTTTTTCTGTTATGCTTTATTGCGAAGTTCAGACTTAAATTGAAGAAAGTAGGGAAAACCACTAGACCATTCAGATATGACCTCAATCAAATCCCTTATGATTATACAGTGGAAGTGAGAAATAGATTTAAGGGACTAGATCTGATTGATAGAGTGCCTGATGAACTCTGGACGGAGGTTCGTGACATTGTACAGGAGACAGGGACCAAGACCATCCCCATGGAAAAGAAATGCAAAAGAGCGAAATGGCTGTCTGAGGAGGCCTTACAAATAGCTGTGAAAAGAAGAGAGGCAAAAAGCAAAGGAGAAAAGGAAAGATATAAGCATCTGAATGCAGAGTTCCAAAGAATAGCAAGGAGAGATAAGAAAGACTTCCTCAGTGATCAATGCAAAGAAATAGAGGAAAACAACAGAATAGGAAAAACAAGAGACCTCTTCAAGAAAATTAGAGATTCCAAGGGAACATTTCATGCAAAGATGGGCTCGATAAAGGACAGAAATGGTATGGACCTAACAGAAGCAGAAGATATTAAGAAGAGGTGGCAGGAATACACAGAAGAACTGTACAAAAAAGATCTTCACGACCAAGATAGTCACGATAACGTGATCCCTGACCTAGAGCCAGACATCCTGGAATGTGAAGTCAAGTGGGCCTTAGAAAGCATCACTACTAACAAAGCTAGTGGAGGTGATGGAATTCCAGTTGAGCTATTTCAAGTCTTGAAAGATGATGCTGTGAAAGTGCTGCACTCAATATGCCAGCAGATTTGGAAAACTCAGCAGTGGCCACAGGACTGGAAGAGGTCAGTCTTCATTCCAATCCCAAAGAAAGGCAATGCCAAAGAATGCTCAAACTACCACACAATTGCACTCATCTCACACGCTGGTAAGGTCATGCTCAAAATTCTCCAAGCCAGGCTTCAGCAGTATGTAAACTGTGAACTCCCAGATGTTCAAGCAGGTTTTAGAAAAGGCAGAGGAACCAGAGATCAAATTGCCAACATCCGCTGGATCATGGAGAAAGCAAGAGAGTTTCAGAAAAACATCTATTTCTGCTTCATTGACTATGCCAAAGCCTTTGACTGTGTCGATCACAATAAACTATGGAACATTCTGAAAGAGATGGGAATCCCAGACCACCTGACCTGCCTCTTGCGAAACCTGTATGCAGGTCAGGAAGCAACAGTTAGAACTGGACATGGAACAACAGACTGGTTCCAAATAGGAAAAGGTGTACGTCAAGGTTGTATATTGTCACCTTGCTTATTTAACTTATATGCAGAGTACATCATGAGGAACGCTGGGCTGGAAGAAGCACAAGCTGGAATCAAGATTGCTGGGAGAAATATCAATCACCTCAGATATGCAGATGACACTACCCTTATGGCAGAAAGTGAAGAGGAACTCAAAAGCCTCTTGATGAAATTGAAAGAGGAGAGTGAAAAGGTTGGCTTGAAGCTCAACATTCAGAAAACAAAGATCATGGCATCTGGTCCCATCACTTCATGGGAAATAGATGGGGAAACAGTGGAAACAGTGTCAGACTTTGTTTTTTTGGGCTCCAAAATCACTGCAGATGCTGATTGCAGCCATGAAATTAAAAGACGCTTGCTCCTTGGAAGGAAAGTTATGACCAACCTTGATAGTATATTAAAAAGCAGAGACATTCCTTTGCCAACCAAGGTCCGTCTAGTCAAGGCAATGGTTTTTCCCGTGGTCATGTATGGATGTGAGAGTTGGACTGTGAAGAAGGCTGATCGCCGAAGAATCGATGCTTTTGAACTGTGGTGTTGGAGAAGACTCTTGAGAGTCCCTTATACTGCAAGGAGATCCAACCAGTCCATTCTAAAGGAGATCAATCCTGGATGTTCATTGGAAGGACTGATGCTAAAGCTGAAACTGCAATACTTTGGCCACTTCATGCGATGAGTTGACTCACTGGAAAAGACTCTGATGCTGGGAAAGGTTGGGGGCGGGAGGAGAAGGGGACGACGGAGAATGAGATGGTTGGATGGCATCACCGACTCTGTGGACATGAGTTTGAGTGTACTCCGGGAGTTGGTGACGGACAGGGAGGCCTGGCGTGCTGTGATTCATGGGGTCGCGGAGAGTCGGACACGACGGAGCGACTGAACTGAACTGAACTGAACTGATGCTTTATTACAAGATACTGAATACAGTTCCCTCTGCTATACAGTGGAGAAGGAAATGGCACCCCGCTCCAGTACTCTTGCCTGGAAAATCCCATGGATGGAGGAGCCTGGTGGGCTACAGTCCATGGGGTCGCTAGGAGTCGGACACGACTGAGCGACTTCACTTTCACTTTTCACTTACATGCACTGGACCAGGAAAGGGCAACCCACTCCAGTGTTCTTGCATGGAGAATCCCAGGGACGGGGGAGCCTGGTGGGCTGCCATCTGTGGGGTCGCACAGAGTTGGACACGACTGAAGCAACTTAGCAGCAGCAGTGCTCTACAGCAGGACCTCGTTGTTTATCTATTTTATTAATATATATAATAGTTTGTATTCAGTTCAGTTCAGTTGCTCAGTCATGTCCGACTCTCCTCGAACCCATGAATCACAGCACGCCAGGCCTCCCTGTCCATCACCAACTCCCAGAGTTCACTCAAACTCATGTCCACAGAGTCGGTGATGCCATCCAGCCATCTCATTCTCTGTTGTCCCCTTCTTCTCCCGCCCCCAACCTTTCCCAGCATCAGAGTCTTTTCCAGTGAGTCAACTCGTCGCATGAGGTGGCCAAAGTATTGCAGTTTCAGCTTTAGCATCAGTCCTTCCAATGAACACCCAGGATTGATCTCCTTTAGAATGGACTGGTTGGATCTCCTTGCAGTACAAGGGACTCTCAAGAGTCTTCTCCAACACCACAGTTCAAAAGCATCAATTCTTCGGCAATCAGCTTTCTTCACAGTCCAACTCTCACATCCATACATGACCACGGGAAAAATCATAGCCTTGACTAGCTAATCCCAAACTCCTAATTTATCCCTCCCTTACCCATTTTCCCCTTTAGTAACCATGTTTGTTTTCTATGCCTGTGAGTCTGTTTCTCTTCTGTAAATAAAATCATTTGTATATTTTTTATTCCACATATAAGTTATATCGTATGATATTTGTCTTTCTCTTTCTGGCTTATTTCACTTACTATGACAATCTCTAGGTCCATCCATGTTGCTGCAAATGGCATTATTTCATTCTTTTGATCTCTGAGTTATATTCCATTGTATATATGTACCACATCTTTTTCCTTTGTGGATTATTCCTCTGTGGATGGATATTTAGGCTACTTCCATGTCTTGGCAAGTGTAAATAATGCTGCTATGAATATAAGGGTGCATGTATCTTTTCAAATTAAGAGTTCTCCCCAGATTTATGCTCAGGGATTGCTGGATCAAATGACAACTCTATTTTCAGTTTTTTAAGGAACCTCCATAATGTTCTCCATTATGAGAGAACATTACCATAAAGAAAGCTGAGTGCTGAAGAATTGATGCTTTTGAACTGTACTGTTAGAGAAGATGCTTGAGAGCCACTTGGACTGCAAGGAGATCAAACCAGTCAATCCTAAGGGAAACCAGTTCTGAATATTCATTGGAAGGACTGATGCTGAAGCTCCAATACTTTGGCCACCTGATGCAAAGAACTGACTCATTTGAAAAGACCCTGATGCTGGGCAAGATTAACGACAGGAGGAGAAGGGGATAACAGAGGATGAGATGGATGGATGGCATCACCAGCTCGATGGACATGACTTTGAGCAAGCTCCAGGAGTTGGTGATGGACAGGGAGGCCCGCTGTGCTTTAGTTCATGAGGTCGCAAAGAGTCGGACACGACTGAGTGACTGAACTGAATAATTAGCATTGTGGAGCATCTTTTCATATTAGACAATTAATTCTTGACAGTAAATCATGATCCATGAGAGGAAAAACTGACAGATTCGACCTCATCAAAATTAGAAATTTTGCTCTGTCAAAATACCATGGGAAAAAGTTGAAAAGACAGGCAATGAGCCAAGAGGAAATACTGCAAGCAACATATCTAACAGAGAGTAATATTAAAGAATATGTAACTCCCAAAGCTCAACAGTTAAAAAAACAAAGAATCCCATCAGAAAGCAGGCAAATGACATTCTACCACAGAGAACCCACAGATGGCTAATAAGCATGTGAAAAGATGTTGAACATTATTAGCCATCAGGCAAAGGGATATTAAAATCACAATGAGATATGACTACAAATCTATCAGAATGGCTAAAATGTAAAAATAACAACAACACTACATGCTGGAAAGGATGAGGAGAAACTGGATCACTCATACATTGCTGGTAGGAATGTGAAATGACATACAGTAATTCTGGAAAACTATTCAACAGTTTCTTACAAAACTAAATATGCACTTACCAAACGTCCCAGCAATTGCATTCCTGAGCATTTATCCTAGAGAAATGAACACTTAGCATCCCACAAAAGCCTATACATGAATGCTCATAGCAGCTTTATTCATAAGAGCCCAAAACTAGAATCAGCCCAGATGTCCTTCAGCAGCGGAACGGTGAAACAAACGGTGGTACATACTTACCATGGATTACTGTAGCAATTAAAAAAAAAAAAGAAAGAATTAACTATTGCTACAAGCAACAGCTTGGATGAATCTTGATGAATTATGTGAATCATAAGAGGTACCCCAAACTAGCTCTCACTCCTAATCCAGCAGAACCATGGTGTCCCAGAATTACAAACTGAAAAACACCTAAGCCCAGACACCTAAGGTGCTCACCATTAAAGCTGCCAGTTTGCACAAGACCATTGCCTTCCTCTAGGGCCCTGAAGCAGATGTGGATACACTGTCCCCAAAGCTCTTTCTAGGAGGGCAAGGTCAGAGTCACTAAGAGGCAATCTGTCATTTAATTACAGCAATTCATTTCCCAGAGGTATTTCTATTTCTCAGACCCAACTTTAGCTTCTGACATTTCAATCAAAACTCCTACTATTTCTTCACTATTTCTACCTGCTCAAAGTTCTAGGAGAACAGTTTTCTTCCTTCAACTTTCTTGCACTAAGCTAAGAAATTCAGAGACCACCAAAGTATGTAATCGAAAACCAAACGATATAGCTGTGCAGACTTCAGGCTTTCTGGAACTTGGATATCTCCATCTTAGCAGACTCCTTGCATACAAGAGCTCCTCTCTGTTAACCAGAAAATGCTGCATCCTGGAGTCAGACCTCAGCAAACCAGAAAAGCAGGATGTTTGTGGTCCCTGGCTTCTTTGCTGTGTCAATGTAAATCTGACTTCTGTGACATTCTCTAGAGATGTTCCCAGCCAAAGGTCACAACCGAGACCCCACACCCAGTTCTCTGATACTGGAACCAGAACCTTTCTACAATGAATAATTGTTTAATCACTATGGTTTAAAAGAAAAACAAATATGACATTCAATGAAGAGCATTACAATCTTGTTCATTCCAATCCAACCATATTTTTTCAAAGGAGAGAGATTGTCAGTGTAACTGCTCACTTCCATGCACACAAATCCTGTATGCAGCCTTTAACAGAGCATTCAGCTGAACTCTGGAATATGATGAGCTGCTTCCCTACAACAGAGTTAGGCAAGGTGCCTGCAATACAGGACTCCCTCCCTGAGAAATAAGCTGAGCCAATTTGGCTGCATTCAATGGTCTAGCCAAGTCACATACCTTCAGCTTCCCCCAAGTCAAAAATATACCCCATTCCTGAACAGGAAAAACAGCTGGAAACCAAAAAGTGTGATTTTAGTCTCATTCTGATGGATCTTGTGACATCTATGTCTCTAAACCTCTCAATAATAATTTTCAAGGCCATCTGGAATAAATAGAAGTCCCACTGAAAGCTGCATGTATGAAAATTGTGGTATTTTTAATGGATTTTGTCCTTAAATGCATAAACCAAAAAAGCATACAAGCAATTGGATTAGAAAAGCAAGATGCTTTTTTTAAAAAAAAAAAAACACCTCTCTAATTGGCATTAAGTCACCAAACATTGTCAAACACATATCACTTGCTTAATTATTTTGTGTGCGCATGTGTATATCTTTATAACTTCATAAACATATAAATGAGAGGGAGATGCAGATTTAATGTACATCCATATGGCAATAAATACAAAAGCTGCCAGACTGAAAAATGCTATACTAATGCTAAAGTGAAACCATTTTTTTCTTTCACTTTGCTTCCAAGTCACAAAGAACAAATTGAGAGTAGAGATGCAAAGCATAGATCCTCAACTAAAAGGGGACAGACATACGCACAGACCTTTTTGTCCAGAAATGCAAAGTATTTTTTAATACCCATCTTCAACTCTGTATTCTATTTGTCTAATTATCTTTCATTAATCTTACAGTGAGTTTATGCATAAAATGATTTCTACATGTCCATTAAACTTTTTATTTAAGAAGTTGTTCAGTCGCTAAGTCATGTCCGACTCTGAGACCCCATGGACCACAGCACGCCAGACTCTTCCCATCCTCCACTATCTCCTGGAGTTTGCTCAGACTCATGTCCATTGAAGAAATTTTTCATAAATAGCCTACTATGCATTATTCACCCCAATAAGCTTCATTTCAGCACGGCTTTCATTAATTTTGGGCTTCCCTGGCGGCTCAGATGGTAAAGCATCCACCTGCAATGCAGGAGACACAGCAGACGGGAGTTCGACCCCTGGGTAAGGAACATCCCCTGTAGAAGTACCCACTTCAGTTATTCTTTCTTGCCTGGAGAATCTCATGGACAGAGGACCCTGGTGGGCTACAATCCATAGGGGCACAAAGAGTTGGACACGACTGAGCAACTAACACTTTCACTTTTTTCACTTTTTAATGAGTTTTAGTTGGTGTATTACACTCACTTTACCACTTTCAGCAAAACCAATCACAGAAAAATACGTTTGCCTCTAGTGTACATGGCAAATAGGCTCAAACGGTTTTTCAACCTTCAAGATGTTGTGCCAGTTAATCTTCTACATAGCAAAGTCTCAGCCATGAGGCTTTTGCAGAGTTGGCCATCATCCCAAGGTCAAACTCTCCTCCGGTTGTACTGGGCATCTTTTTACCATCCTTCCAAGCCTTCAACCTAATTTCTTTGCTGCTTGAACTGTCTGCCAGCCTGGCAGGCCCATGCTTATTTGCATATTCTCTCAAATGACTCTTTTCTAAAGCTGCCTCCTCCAAAGAAGAGAGAATGGTCACTCCTATGGGAAGTGCTACCCTCACTTGGTTATTTCAGTAATAAAACACACTGTTATTATCTACATGATGAGTCCCTGGGATAAGCGCTGGTTTCAAGATTCATTTTCTCTGGGATCCCTCACTTGAAGCTGAGAAAAAGCTTTATTTCACTGGCTCCTCATGATCCAAGACTGTATGAACTGCCCTGGCTGAACTCATTCACACTACCCTCTAAGGGCTGTGTCTACTCAGACCAAAATGAGCAAAAAAAAGAAAGAAAGAAAGAAAGAAACAATGGTCATTCATAGAAACAGGCCATGGACAGAGCAGTGCAACTGACATAGCTAATCAGGCAACTGCCAACATTCAAGAAGTAAAATGCCTTGGCCTCTTACAAATCTCATGAAGTGGATGCACCATAATTTAAGTCCACATGGAGTGTAATTTAAAATACGTTAAGGTCTTCATTTTCCTTATCTGGAAAAAAAATCTTTCCTCCAACCTAAATCCTTTCTCCCCACCCC
The DNA here is from genome assembly GCF_049115385.1 of Moschus berezovskii. Classification (NCBI taxonomy): domain Eukaryota; kingdom Metazoa; phylum Chordata; class Mammalia; order Artiodactyla; family Moschidae; genus Moschus; species Moschus berezovskii. The sequence goes on along the minus strand of NC_142488.1, from coordinate 124,636,559 downwards.
CCCACAAAAAAAAAACCATAATTCTTTTGTGTAAATCATTGTTGAAAGCATTTACAATATCTTGGATATCTAAATCCTTATTTAAGAGGGGAAAAGAAGAGCTGCAAAATTTACCTTTAGAGAGTGATTTTTATTAAACATTGTTAAAGGTGCCGAAACATGTTGGAACCTGTTATTTGCAGATAGTCACCTCAGGTTTCCATTCCACTTATTTTGTATAGACACATAGCCAAAAAGAGGGTACAGGCTTTTACTATGGAGAAAAGTGCGTGCTCAGTCATGTCCAACTATTTGGGACCTGATGGACTGTAGCCCACCCGGCTCCTCTGTCATGAGATTTTTCCAGCAAGAATACTGGAGTGGGTTGCCATGCCCTCTTCCAGGGGATGTTCCTGACCCAGGGATCGAACCCGTGTCTCCTGCACCTCCTGCACTGCAAGCAGATTCTTTACTGCTGAGCCACCAGGGAAGCCCTATGGAGAACAGTAGGGAGGCTCTTTAAAAAACTAAAAGAGTTATCATACAATTCTGCAACCCCATTCCTGGGCATATATCCAGAGAAAATTCTAATTTGAAAAGACACATGCACCCCTATGTTCATAGCATCACTATTCACAATAGCCAAGACAAGGAAGCAACCTAAATGTCTATCAGCAGATGAATGGATAAAGATGTGCTATATATATAGTGTAATACTACTCAGCCATAAAAATAATGAAATAATGCCATTTGCAGCAACATGGATGGACCTAGAGGTTATAATACTAAGTGAAGTAAGTCTAAGAATAAAATCATATGATAGCACTTATATGTGGAACCTTAAAAAATAATACAAATGAACTTATTTACAAGAAAGAAACAGACTTGTAGACAGAGAAAACAAATTTATGGTTGCCAAAGGGGAAATGGGTGAGGGGTGAATTAGGAGTTTAGATATGAACAGATACACACTACTACATATAAAATAGATAAACAGCAAGGACCTACTATACAACACAGGGAACTATATTCAATGTCTTACAATAAACTATAATGGAAAAGAATCTGAAAAATAATATATATATGTTATATATTATACATGTATATATATTATATATTACACATGTATTTAACATATATATATATAACTGAATCACTTTGTTGTACACCAGAAACTAACATATTGTAAATCAACTATACATCAATAAAAATAATAAATAAAAAAGGATGGCAAGGGCTTATTGAGGTTTGTCTGAGAATTTAATGAACATTAAAACATATCAGACAGGCTATGTGTCTCAGCTGGTTTTAAATGCCAACTCCAATACTGACTAGGATGTAAATTTAGGCGGGTTATACATCTCATCCAATTATCTGTTTTCCTGTCTTCAAATGCGTTTTTTACACACCTATGTCAGAGGGTTGTTTTGAGGATTAAATGAGAAAAATATGTTATATCTTTGGCATAGGGCTTGGCTCAGTAGGTAGCCCAAAACACTAATACATCTTCACAGAAAGCCAGGCCTAGCTACCTGGGTCAAACCATCAGCTTACAGCACTTCTCTTTGCCTGAGTCTTGAAGTTTCCCACTTTTTCTTCGATTGTATTCCAATAAAACTTTACTTACAAAAACAGGTGGAGACAAGATTTGACCCAAAATTTGCAAATCGTAGTACAGATAATATGTCTAATGCAGATGCTACAAATACTGTGTATGTGTGTGCAAATGTATAGATTAGATATTATTTTTCTAAAATTAGATTTGGCGTATATTTATGAGCGTGTTGGCTATCTGCATGTTTGTGTGAAAGGGCCTTGTGAATGTTCACCCAAAAGAACTTTGGAGAAACGTGTCTGAATATTTTATACATAAAGGAGATTTTTTTCATAAAGGACAAGTTCTTCCATCACTGTTACATAATCTGTCAAATGCAAATATTTGTATAGCCCTCTGAAGAGGACTCCACATGGGTTCCCTACATGGGTAAAGATAACAAAACATGAGTAATAAGTGAAAGTGAAAGTCGCTCAGTCGTGTCTGACTCTGCGACTTCATAGACTATATATATATATATATATACAGTCCATGGAATTCTCCAGGCCGGAATACTGGAGTGGGTAGCCTCTCCCTTCTCCAGTGGATCTTCCCGACCCAAGAATTTTTGAAGCAGTTTCCTACGTTGCAGGCAGATTCTTTACCAGTTGAGCTACCAGGGAAGCCCATGAGTAATAATCACAGCCATAATTCTTAAGCACATATCATATGCTAGGTGCTGAATCTTTGATATACATTATATAGATGCTAACATGGAGTTCTTTACTCTTGCATGTGAATTAAGAAGCTTGATGTGGTCAGTGAAAGACTGACAATAAGTGAAAGTTGCTCAATCGTGTCCGACTCTTTGTGACTCCATGGGCTATACAGTCCACGGAATTCTCCAGGCCGAAATACTGGAGTGGGTAGCCTTTCTTTTCCAGGGGATCTTCCCAACTCAGAGATCGAACCCAGGTCTCCCACATTGCAGGCGGATTCTTCATCAGCTGAGCCACAAGGGAAGCCCACTTCCAAATACATCACACTATTAATACTCCTTCCCATGCACTCAGATATGGCCTGATCTCTTGTTCCTTCCTAAGTACTGCATAGTCAGAATGGGCTGTAAGTTATTTACCTACTGGAACTTTTCCAGGCCAACTTTATGGGTTAGTATGTGGTCTGTTTTCAAAAATGTTCTGTACGTGTTTGAGAAGAAAGTGTATTTTTCTAATTGGATGCTGGTCTCCTATATTGAGTTTGTTAAGCATGCTGCTCAAATCTTCTGTATCCTTACTCATTTTTTGTTCATTTCATTTTGCAGTTTCTGAAAGAGGTTCGTAGATTTTACAATTTCTCCTAATAGCTCTATCCATTTTCACTTTACATATTTCAAAAGTATGGTATTAAGTGTTAGGTCTAGAATTATTATCTGAACAACTGAACATTTTATCATTATCCAGTGATCCTGTTTATCCCCCCAAAAGGTTTTGCCTTAGTTAATTTAGCTACATCGGCTTCCCTCTGGTTAGTATTTGCATAGAATATCTATTCCAATCCTATCAGCGTCCTAATGTTTTAGCTTTGTCTCTCATACACAGAATATAGCTAGATTTTGTACTTTAATCAGTTGAAATAATCTATGCCTTTTAATTGGTGAGTTTAGTCAACTTGTATTTATTGTAGTAACTGAGGAGTTGGCTGCCAAGATCAAAAGGACTTTTAAAAAAGTACCTCCTTTTATCCTAGCTGTAATCTGGTAACTCTAGTCAATTTCTAAACACTCTGCTTGCATTCACTCTTGTATGAAGTTAGCAAAAGTCCAATGATCTCCATGAGTGACTCTGAGCTGATACTATACAGTTATGGTCGATTAATGTAAGGAACAGTGCACACAAGCCTAATCCATTTGACGTAAACCAATGCATTGCACACTTTCAGTTGCTCTGTATTCCTTCAGAAATGTGCATGTAAGAGATTCATTAGAACTATACTCTTCACAGAAACAGACCAATTCTCTTAGGCTCACTAGGGCATCTCCACTGGCAAAATTCAAAAACAAATCAAACTAAGTAAGAAGCCCTCTTTGCAGACATTTACATGGAGAAAGAACATGATTCTTGACAATTCAGAGTAAATGAAGTGCAAATTATTCTCTTATATACCAGAATTGAAGCTTAAATTGTGACTAAAAAAGAACCCACAGTTTAATCAGAAAAATATATTGGTAATTCCCATGAGCTCATATCTGATACATTTATATCATGGGATAACAAGTTCAAAACTATTGCTAAGTTATAAATATGGAATTTATGCCAAATTTGCATTATTGAATTTTATTTTGAATTTGCATGTGTGCCTACATTTGAATATTTATAATATTCCAGAAAAAGCACAGTGGAATGTGCAAGACAGATTTATTTAGTGTAATGCTCTGAAATGTGTCAAAGTCTTCAACACTGTTCTTAGAGGCAAAATGGCAGAAATAACAAATGGGATGCAATAAGACCAACTGAATAATCTGCGAAGTCCAATACCTAGCAAAGCTAGGAAAGCTTTTCTGCCAATAAATATTTTACCAAAAGTTTAGACAAATATTTCTCTAAGCTTACAATGACATTGTATTAGAAGACGTATACCATTAATTGGATTCTTCATTACACTTTAATGGAAGACTGAATAGTCCTATCTATACTTTTTTTTCCCTAATCTCAGTGACTAAATATCTCATCTTATTTGGCACAGAATGTTGATATTAGCTTCCCAACTGCAAAGCACGTTATTTACACTGTCAGAATAGCTTGTCCCTAGAATGTAGTCTTTGTGGAATTTCAACAATAAGATTCTGAATCTCACTGTATTTAGTGGCCCCTCTGATACCCAGAGCAGTGGAGGAATGCAGTTTTCTAGTACAGGGGTCCCCAACCTCTGGGATCAAATGCCTGATGATCTGAGGAGGAGCTAATAATAATAGACATAAAGTGCACAATGAATGTAATGCACCTGAATCAACCCCACACCATCCCCAGTCCATGAGAAAATTGTCTTTCATGAAACTGGTCCCTAGTGCCAAAGAAGTTGGCGACCGTTGGTCTAGTCAACTTAATTTACAGTTAACCGGGGGCAATGCTCTTATGAAGTGAAACTGCTCTAGTGGGAGGCTGCTGCAGCAGACTGGACTCCACTTCTCTCCGGGATGAGGGCAGCACATGCGCTAACTAATCTAAGCCCTCAGTCGTGGACGTTTAGAACCTACAGTCCTTCTCCACCCCCAAGACTTCACTCTTCTAATCAGACCATTAGCTCTCGTATCAGCTCACTTGAAAAGAGGCTCATGAGTATTCAAAGTCCAGGCTATCTTGGGTGGCTCTGGCTGAAGAGAGTAAACCTTTTATTTCTGTGTGCCATTATTAATTTCCTGTTTCATTTAATTTTTAAACAGAGAACAAGCAATGGCAATCCACTCAAATATCTCTGTACTGTACTAGTGTAAGAGTTCCATGGATTCTTTGGAATGTGATAACAGCCAATCATCAGAAAAATCAACAATCGATGTCTGACTTATCACCTCTGCCTTTCAGTCTCAGAGTTTATTTAGCTAAGGCTGCTTTCCTCATTAAGGACTCCCAGAATATCAAGAGGCTAATGAAATAACCAGCCAATAGTCTTTAGAAACCAAAAAGCAGATGTGTGTAATTTATCAAAGCCATAATAAAGCATCATTTTAAAAACTGTTAATACTTATTTTTATTATGAAAGCAATGCATACTCGTAAAGAAAATTAAAATCCTTCAAAGAAACAGAGAAAGAAAATAAGTCACTAATTGAGCTATTGATATTTTGGTATTTTTCTTCCATCCTTTGCCTTTTATGCTTAGATTTGAGAGGGATGGAAAGATGATTTGCCTCTCTCCTTCCACCCCCGCCCCTTTGCTCTCTCTCTCACATAATTGTTGTCAAACTGGGCCCATAACTGTCTATCTCTTTTCCTCTTAGCATTAAATCACTACCAATTTTCCATACTCTAAAGAGGACGTTTAAATGGTTTTGAAATAATCCCTCAAGTGGATGTACTGAGATTTCTTGCACCATTTGCTATACGTTGATCAGATTTTTCCAATTTGTTACACTTACAAATAACTCCAAATAACTTACAAATAATGGTAGCCTCCTAGGATACCATTGTCACGTCACCCTCTGCTTTTTCCTCATACCACCTCTCACAATTTTCAATAATGAATTATTTGTTTCATGTCTACCTTTCCCACTCTATGAAGCCAGGAGCCATGTCCACTTGGTTCCTCACAGTGCCTCCAGCACATAGCATATTGATGAGATATTCAATAAGTATTTGTAAATAAATGAATAAATAAATGAGTGAGTGATAGAAAGACACGTACAGGACTGTTTTTCAGTAAAATCCCAGAAAAGAAATCGTGGGTCAAAGAAATACTATCAATGTTCTCTGTTTATCTATTTCCAAAAGAATCATTTCAATTTACATTTGCATCAACAATGTATATGAATGATGGTGTTTACCACACCTTTGTCAACACTGACTACTATCCTTTTTTGTTTGGCGGTGGTGGTGATGTCTACCAAGTTGTTTTTTTCCAATCTGAGAAATTAATTAATTAGAGAAGCAAAAAGCTTTTCCTATGTACAATTGAAATCTGCATTTCTTTAGTACTAGTGAAACTAAACTTTTTTCTTTAGTTTAGAAACTAAAAACTAATCTTTTCCCTTTCTGTAAACTAGCTTTGTTCCATGTTGCAAATTTTCTGGTCATAGCCTTTGTTTTTCTGCTCAATTCGTTGGAGTTCTTTTTCCAGGAAAGATGTCAGCCTTTTGTCTGTTTTATTTGTTGTGCATATTTTCATTAGTTTGACACATTCCTTTTCATTCTGGTTATTTTTGGACAGATAAACATTTCTCATTTTTATGTAATCATAACTGTCGATCTTTTCCTCTATTCAAACAGTCTTTTCCTTGACTAAGATTCCCACGTGAAAACTGCAGCGATCATTTAAATAATACTGCCAACTGTGAATTCAGATTAACTGGGTTCACAGACTCCTATGTATACAACTAAGCCCTAACCTGTTCAGAACTCCAGTTCTCACTTCTTTGCAAGCGTTGGCCAGTAGAAACCTAGGCAAGTTAGACTGGTCACAATTCTCAGTACCCTCCCAGCACTCATTAGATCCCCTTCTCAGCCTCTCTGTTTTGTCAGTGGTACCATCTTGACTCCAGACTGGAAATCAGAGCTCTACCTTGAACTTGACTACAGCCTTCATTGACTTTTGTGCTTCTTACATTCCTGCCAGGCAAGAGTTTCTCATACCTCTGGAGTTCAATCTTCTGGTTGCCATTCCAGGACCTCTACAAGCAGGCTCCCTAACTCTCCCCCAGGCATGAACCTTCTTGGGGACTTGACCTTGAGATGCCATGAGGATGCCACATCCACCGACAATGCCTCCTTTCTTCTAAATTTTGTTGTTTGTTCACTGTTTAGTCCCTAAGTTATGTCTGACTCTTTGGGCCCCATGAACCGTAGCCCACAAGGCTCCCCTGTCCGTGGGATTTCCCAGGCAAAAATACTGGAGTGGGCTGCCATTTCCTCCTCCAGGGGATCTTCCCCACCCAGGGATGAAGCCCGCGTTTTCTGAGAAGCCAGTTTCTTCCCAAGAACAAGCCACCTATTTCCAGAAGCCTTTCCGAACAGACCTCTCCTTTTTCTGGCCTGCTCCTCATCCTTTAGAAAGAAAAGGGCCTTAGAAAGCAACCTGTTTAAGTCTCCCATTTTACAGAGAGGGATGGACTTGCCAAATCACTGATTCCTCCCCACTCCCCACCTGTCTATACTACGTAGTTCTGCACTTTTACCATCATGAACTTGAGGCTGAAGATGGTGACCTCGGCTTTTGGGGATTTATCTGGGCTCTAACCTCCTCCAACTGCCAGCACTAGGCAGAGGTCATAATACTTACTCCACAAAGTTTGCTGATTAGACCTAAACTGTTACATAAACAGATGAACTTTTCTCTATTTTTAAAATGTATTCCAATAAAGGTATGACATTTTAAAGATATTATAATATTCAAATCATTTTCAAACAAAATCCATCTTCTTTATTAAATATCTAAAACACCAAATTATTCTGTTCTACTGTAAGTTCTGTGAGAGCAAAGATGACACATCTCTTCTGGAATATAATGGGCAGCTTCGCAAAATTTCGTTTCACAAATGACAGATAGAAGAGGTGACTATTCTTTAATGTCATTTCATAATACTTAAGTTGATGACAGATATCTAGAAAAGACAAGCTCTAACATTCTTATTGCCACGTAACAGCACTAATCTAAAATTACTATTAAGAAAATCTAATTCCAAATAGCTTTTTATACCACCTTGAGAACTTTGAGCTTGGCTGGGATGCCAGCAATGTATTTGCCATCCGGGCAAAGATGTTAATTTATCATGGTGAATTTCTCCCCCTCTCCTGGGAAATACATGTGTGCAGGGCAGGAGGCAATAACAGCTCTTAGCATCCTCGGCTAATTGAAGCTACGCCTGTGAGAACCCAGTGGCCTACAGCTTGAGGGACCAGAAGGACTGCACCACTGCCTAAACTGATCCATTCACTCGCTGCCTCGCCCTGTACCACATGCCAGTATCGTCGTCCTGCTTCACTGCATGAGGGAAGGAGTGCAGCATGGGCACCCGAGCCATGAGCAGGCTCACGCACTATGGACTTCTTACCAAGACATGGCTGTGTCAAAACAGAGCCACCTTGGGAATTCCCTGGCACTCCGGTGGTTAGGACTTGGTGCTTACACTGATGAGGCCCAGGTTCGATCCCTGGCTGGGGAACTAGGATCTCACAAGCCACGCAGCCAAAAATAAATAAAGCCACCTTTAAATAAAAGGAAAAGAAAAGGAAGCCGTTACTACAAGTATTAAAAAGGAGTGACCACAAAGAAGACAAAATAGAGAGAAAACTATGCTCCATAGAAATGCCATATAGTCCTTTCCTGTAAGTGATAACCTAGTGAATTCTAGGTGATGCTAAATGTCTAAGATGCACCATCTTCTCCCGCCGCCAGCTGCCACCCTAGTGTGCCAGCCAGCACATTGTTCGGGGGAAGAATGAGCCTGGTGCAGTTTCTCAATGTCCAATTCTGAGGTCCTCCCACAGACTCAGGGATGCACCAGAGTTGGCTACAAACAGAGGGAATTTGGCCTGAGAAAAAGCCTGCCGAATCTGGGAGTGAGAAGAACTGATCAGCAACTATGTTTTGATACATTATCAAAAACAGTCTTGGGAATTCTCCATGAGCAGGATTTCGCTCTGGCCCCTAAACAACATATTCGCACACAGAGGCATGAAATGCAATTTCTAGGTTTTTTTTTTAAAAAACAAATATGAGTCTTAATAAACTGGTACGTTTTGCCAGCCAAGCACTCTCTCTTTGTCCTCTCCAGGCAGCGTGATGGCAGCCGTTTGCACTTAGCAATTATATATCACCCGAGCACTTCTAGAATGTAGCAGTGGGAGCACAATTCAGGTCTTGGCTTGCAGTCTCGATGGCCTCTCACCCCAGCATGGACGGCTGTAGTGAGACTTGCTGCCGCTGACGGCTCCTCCTGAGACTTACTCACCAGGCTCCCAGTGTACTCCCACCCTGCTCAGCTTTGCAGTGATTCCTGCCTTGGCAATGAGACACCCCTTTGCCACCCAGCCACCAGACCTCCCGGTGAGCATAAAGCTTCAGGGAGGTAGAATTCTATTTCTCTCCCAATGGCAACCCTGGTCCAATCACTCATTCAAACACATGTGTAAAAACGACTGGAAACGGAGATGATGTAGGTGATAATAACACCAGTGAGCATCCATGGAGTGTTCACTTTGTGGTAATGACTCACATGAAATACCTCACTGTGCTTTCGCAAAAAAAAAAAAAAAAGAAAACCTTGCTCATGGAGTTGCAGTCGACAGAGTCATGGCTGTGGAATCAGTCCAAGCTGGAGCAAGATCCCTGCTGTGTCACTAAAGAGTCCAATGACCTTGAGAAAGTCCTTCAACCCCTTTGGGCTTCTGTCTCATCTGATAAATAGGGAGACTTCTGCCCACTCTGCCTTCTTGCTACCGACAGCGCAACTTTACAGAGACATAACAGAGATAAGGGATAGCAAAGCTCATCAGGAACCAGCATGCACCCTCCACACAGACAAGGCTGGGACAGGCTCGGGTCCAAGGTCATGCAGCTGGTTTACGGCGGGCCTGGAACTGAGGCCCAGGCGTCAGATCTCCCAGGCCAAACAGACGGAGCTGCTGTTCCACTCAGCTCAGTGGACCACACAGCCCACCAGCAGCTGGCATGGAAGGCTGCTCCACACAGGAACTCCCCGCAGCTGACTTTCTATCTCCTGAGACCAGCTCCTTGGCCTCACGCATCACCGCCAGCACAGATGCTTCTGTCTCTAAATTTTCAACATACACACACACTCTCACTGTCACACACTCGTGCACACCTTCTCTCACACAGATTATCAGAATTCACAGAACTAGTTCTGTAAGCAGTCAGCATCCTGGGAAATTCTGGAACCCTCCAGCTATGACTACTCTTTAAGATGACGATTTCTGGAGGTGGGTAGGAATTAAGGAAATAAAGTGCCCTTCGGGTAGCCACGTGTTTCTCTAGCAAATTTTACCTCATTTTGGTGAATATCAGAAGATCCAAGTAACTCCGACTATTTAGAAAGTGATTCTTCCTCTATTAGACTAGATGGCACTGTGGTATCACCCTTTTGATGACCAAGGAAATCGTATTTCGTGTCAAATAATTTTGCTTCCACTGGGGACTGTCCAAGAGGCTAAGCCCTCCCCTTGAGGGGTCCTCATTATCCTATGGAAATTTTCTGAAAGAATCTGCCAGAGGACAGTGGCCATCAAATACACAAGATCACAATGATGATAATGTGTGTTTACACACTACCTGTCCAAAGGGATTTTAAAAGGCACATGTGCTTTGTGGAACTCCAGAGGGCCGGGGAGTCCATAGCAGCCAAGACTTCATTTTTCCTCCTCTGCCACAGCCATGGCTGTGGAATTCGATTTTTGCCCTCAAGAGGTTTTTTTATATCAGCACCTCTCACTACACCTACAGGCTCCATTAGCAAAAGGAATTATTTTCAATATTGCCAAACTGTTTGTGAACATCTTAAACCCTAAAGTCTTGTGGTGACAACGGCTTACACAATTCTCACAATGGATTGAGGTGGCAAACTTCCTGGGGTCAAGGTTCTCTTAGGAGGTTGGGAACAGGGGAAGTTAGTGCTCGAAGGGAAATGAAAGTTCAACAGATTCTCCCAGAATTCCAGCATTCAGGAAGGACACTGTAAACTGAGGGATGGGAAAGTGAGTAGGGGGTGAGGTTTCCTCTAAATCTCAATGATGACCAGAAAGTTGGAGGGCTCCATTAGTCTGGGGCTGGACAGAAAAACCCACATTGGCTGTTGCATTCCGAGAGGTACCCACAAAAGGTGACAGTGTCTGGAGCAGACCAGCCCTCACCCTGAGAAGGGAATGGGGAATCTGTCCAGAGAAGCAGCCTCTGTAGCAGCAGCAACCTCCTGTGGTCAGCTCGGTGGAGAGACAGAGAGCATGGCCATGTCAACTAAACTCACCTTATCCATTCCCAACATCCCCTGCAGCAGCCCTCTCTGTTTTATAGAGAGCAGCAGAACGGGAGCCCTGACTAGGGCAATTGCACCCCAAAGAGTCCTTTCTACTCCCCGCTTTATGGCACTCCCTGACCTCCAGCAACCAGGCATTGCAGCTGGCTGGAGGAAAATGCCCTCGCTTCAAAAGTGACTGGCTTTTCATAAAACAGCTCTTTCAGCATCAGCCCTAGGTTCCTAGCAAGTGGACTGGCAGCGCCCTGCTCTAGGGCTCAGGAATTTGTAAATCAAGAGAGGTTTCTCAAGACTGAGCCCCACACGGGATCCGCAGCGGCGTCCCAACCCGCCCTTCGGCCCGAGAGGTGCCCCTTGCACTCGCAAAGCGGAGGATGCCCCGCGTTTAGCCAGTAGCCAGGGGCGCAAGCTGGGTACCACGAGCTCTCTCTGGGTGTCCGCAAACAACCGCAGAGGGACATTCATTCGTCCAAAGAGAGTAGAGCCAGCGGAAAGAAAGGAGGAGCAAGGCGACAAAAGTATGGAAGGAAAAGGGTAAGAAAAAAAAAGGCCACAGAAAAGAAAAGGTTAAGGAAAGGACGGGAAGCAAAATGAGAAAGGAAAACGGAGGGAGAAGGAAAGAGCAAGCGGCCAGGAGCTAACAAGATCCCAAGCAGGAGAAACAGAGGCGAATAGACGAAGCGAGGGGAAAGGCCGGGGAGGAGGGGGAAGAATGCGGGATCGTCAAAGAAGAGAAAGGCGGCTTGGGAACCTGGGCGCAGAGAAAAGAGAGAGGCTGGAGGGGCTCAGGCACGCTACACGAATAGCGCGGCTCTTTCCGGCGCTCCAGTGCGGAATCTACATTCTGTACCCTGTCCCGGCGGCTGCCGGGGGCGAGGGGTGCTCGTCGCGGGCCTCCCGGCCGCTTCCCCCCTCGCACTCCGAGCCGCCAACCAACCAGGCCAACCCGTGTGCAGACACAGGAGCCGTCCCGGATAGGAATGGACAAGCTTCCTGCGGCCGCCACAGCGCAGTGCTCCCACGCGCCAGGGCGCCAGGCGCCTGCCCAGCCCAGTCCGGGCGCCACTGCAGGGACGCCGAGGTGCTCCCTGGGTCACCCGCACCGATCAGCCGCGCCTTCCGATCCTCTGCCCGACCGCCGGGCCGGGTCAGCTCCCCGGCTCGGCTCCGGGGGCCCCGCTCGGGCGTGGGCGCGCACTCACCTGGACGGTCTCAGCCTGGCGTCGCGCTTGCCGTCCACCACGGCGGGCACGCAGCTGGTGAGCTCGGTCCAGTCGGCGTGCAGTCCGCAGCTCCAGCCCGTGGAGAACCTGGAGAAGAGCCAGGTCTCCCGCTTACCCGGCCGGTGGCAAGTACATTTCTTCTGACCCACGCGGCACTCACACGGCTGCTCCAGCTGGATGTTGCGCACCAGGTGGCGGCCGAACGTGGTGCCTCCGGTCTTTTGGATGTGCAGGAACACGATCAGGTCATCGCCCTTGATGTCGAAGTCTACCTTGCGCAGAAGGTCGCCGCGGCTGAAATTGTAACGGGGCACGAACCTGGCAGAGCTCTCATCCTCCGAGCGGTACGGGTCCGGCAGCGGGGAGCTGAACGCCTGCAGACGGAGGAGCTGGCATTCTGTGCCGGGGCACACGTATTGGAGGACGATCACCGCAAATAGGAAGAGCATCACCAAAGCCAGCAGCAGCTTGTTGGATTTCTCATCCATGTTCCCGACGCTGGGGGAAACCCAAGCTCCTTACGTCAATCCCGCAGATCAGCCCGCGCTCGCCGCGCGCCCGCACCGCCCCCTCCCCTGGCGCCGCGGTTGCTCCCCTTTCCCCCTCCCTTCGGCACCGAGTACTCCACCGCGGCGGCGGCGGCGCCCTTCCCCGCTTCCTTCCTTCCCGGCAGGCTCAGCGCTGTGGCTTCTGCCGCACACCCCTCCTCCCCCCCGCGACTCTTTACCGCTGGCCGCCTGCCCTCTCCCCGCGCAAGAGCTCTGTGGAGCGGCTTCGCGGGGTTTCGTACCCGTGGGACCCCGCCTGCCCCGGTTGCCCCACTCCCCAACTCATACCACGGGGCCGAGCCTCGGCGCATCTCTTTCCACTCTCGGTGGTTCCCATCCCCATCCCGCTTCGCCCAACGGACTCTCCCCGGGGCTTCTGCCCCCAGTCCCCTTGGCGCGCACGCCGCCGCCCAATCTCGGGCTCCTTCACCGTGCGCCCCCGAAGCCCTGCTCTTGCCCGCACTAGGCTGCCCACCTTGGGGGCCGCCTCGAGGGAGCTCAGAGCCCGGCGTTCGGAGTTCCCCTGGGGGAAGAGGGTCCGCGAGCAACCCGACTTGCTAGCTGAGACGCTGCGCTAAGGGTGCCCGCGGAAGCGCGGGGAAGGAGCCGCAGCGCAGCCAAACGCACGCCGCTCCCCTCCAGAGCCCCGAGCCCGGCCGCCGCGGGCCAGCCGCAACTTTGCGCCCTTTGCTCTTCTCGCGGTGCCTTTCCCTTCCCGCACCGCTCCCGCGCGCCCTGGCCCGGAAGCGCGAGTCCCGCTTTCGCCTAAAACGTACCTGGCTAGGGGACCGAAAATCTTGGAGAATATCGCGCCGAGCACGTGCTTCAGAGAGTGGCCCAGGGCGGCCAGGCCCCGGGTGAGCAGGGCCCGGCAGAGGGAGCCCAGGTCCCAGCGTCTCCTGAGGTCGTGCATCCGCCTGCGGCGGCCTCGGAGCAGTAGCGCGAAGAGAGGGGCGCGCGCGGCTCCCACCAGAGAAGAAGCAGCCTTTAGGGGCTCGTCCAGGAGCGGCTGCGAGTTGAATCCGCGAGACACACCCCTAGGAGGGCCCGCGCGGACTGAGGCGGCGACTGATCCGGGCCGGCTTGCTGCCAATTCGGCCTCTACTCTGGAATGCCGGCGGGGACAGGTGGTGCGGGCGGGCGCTCCTCGCTCCGGTTGCAACGGCGGCCCGAGCGCCCGGGCTGCACACGCAGGCAGTGCCATTCCCCCCTTCAGGCAGCTCAGGGTACTAAGGATCAGGAGCGAGCTTGAATTTATGTAATAATGCCTCACGCCTAAGAGCTCAAACCACTTAAGCAAAAGACCTGGGTTTTCTCCTGTTTGGGGGGACGGAGGTCACTCTAGTGAGCACATCACTACACTTTGGCTCGTAATTTCAGCCTCCCCTAAAATAGCAAAGGCGCAAATTGGACCTTTTCCCTCTCTCCTTGCCAATTTCCATTCTCCAACGGAAGCGGGGGCATTTTCTGAAAAGGTAAGTCAGCATGAAGGAAAAAGCATGACCAAAAATAAAAAAACGTTTCAGAAAGAGAATTTGAGCTTTTTTTAGAGCAGGTACTGGTCCTTACTTCTTTATTCTTTCTCAATCCCCAGCATCAAGCCCCGTGCCTACAGGAAGGCTTCACTCATAAGATTCGTTAAAAGAAAGGCACATGATTAAATACTACATGGGGAGGGGGGCATCTAATCCAAGGTGGTGTGACAAATGAGGAAGCAGGCCCAGAGAGGGAAAGGAATGTGCCCAAGGTCACACAGCAGAGCCTGAGGGTTTGAACCCAGGAAGCCATCCATTTCCTAACACCACCTCTTTTAATAAACAGGTTCAGAGCGCCCTCAAGCCAAGTGTCCAGAAAGGTTCTATTCGGCTGCAGGACCAGCACTGTGAGGATTGGCAAGGAAAGAAGGAATGTCCTTTTGGAACAAGGTCCCAGGACTCAGGACTCTGACTATTCCCATCTGACTGATCAGGTATTGGGAACTGGTATTTCTGTGAATGAGTGTCCACTGGTGTCCAGTCCCACCTCTGCAGAAGGAGCTCGAGCTTGCAGTGGTGTCTCAGAATAGTGTTGTTGGGGAGGTGGGGCCCGTGAGCTGAGTCCTGGGGGTGGCAGTAAGTCCCTCCAGAGACAGGCACTCCCAGGATCTCCCTTAGAACATTTGATCCCTTGCTGAGCTCTGTTCATCCCTCATCTATTCTCTCTGTGCAGTAAAGCAGTGGGCACTCCTCTCCAGACCTGAGATTCTGTCATTTGCTTGCTGGGCAGCCTTGGGATTATGACTTGCCCCTCATGAGCCTCAGTTTCCTCTGCTGTAAAATAGGACTAATTCCTTTCTGACCATCTGGGTCACTGTGAGGATGGCCTTTGATGTTGATGTTTAGTCTCTACATCCGACTCTTTGCGACCCCATGGGCTGTAGCCCACCAGACTCTTCTGTCCATGGGATTTCTCCAGGCAAGAATACTGGAGTAGGTTGCCATTTCCTCCTCCAGGGGATCTTCCCGACCCAGAGATTGAACCCCGATATCTTACATCTCCTCCATTGCAGGTGGATTCTTTACTGCTAAGCCACCAGGGCTTCCCAGGGATGGGTTTGGGCAATTCCAAATATGAGGCAATGTTTATCCCCTGCTCTAAGCTCAGATGTGCCAGCTGAGTCATGGTCTAGTGAAGGCAGAGGCCCTTCTCAGGCAATTTCACAGCTGTCCCCCTTGCCCTTACCTCCTCCCCAGACATCCCCAATCCTGGTTGGACTTCCATGTGGCCCCCAAGCTACTAGGGACAGTGAGAGTCCCTTTGTCTGGTGGCAAGCATGAGGGATTCTTGAGAATCCTGCATTTCAGGCATTTCACCTACCTGGGAATCCCGGGGAGGGATGGGGGGGATCAGCTGATGGATGAAGGAGTCAGACTAAGGAGTCAGATGCAGCAACTTTCAAGGCAGACCTCTTGGCCTCCCAGAGAGCTCCCCAGATGCCCCCAGGCTTGTGGGACGCATCTGCAAGGGCAGGTGAGGGGAGAACTAGGGGAGCCATGAGGATCGCTGAGGAGGTCAACCTGCCAGTTGTCCCTACCTGCTCCCAGGCTACCCATTCGACTCCTTTGGTCTCTTCAGTAGGTGGCTCTCTTCATGGTGCCATATGAGGACCACCTCCTACCCACCAATACATTCAATGGGTCCCCAGAGAAACACTTCTAGAACACAGTGGGTCACACATTCATGCCCCCAGTGACTCTTAAGAACTCTGGAGTTCCTGCTCTAAGATAGATCAGTGGGACTGGAACATGGGAAGGTTCCTTGGATGGGGGTGGGGGACTGGTTAACCAGTATAGGAAACAGTCAGGATTTACTCATTTAGGTCATAAAGAGGGACACATGCACACAGTCAATCTGATTCTCAGGGGAAGGGGCAGTCAGTTGGTAGTTTTACTCTGCACAAAGAACAGGATGAGGCTGTGAAGTCCAGCTTCTGAGATCGGATGTGTGCGCTCATTCACTTAGTCGTGTCTGACTCTGCAACCCCACGGACTGTAGCCCGCCAGGCTCCTCCGTCCATGGAATTCTCCAGGCAAGAATACTGGAGGGGGTTGCCATTTCCTCCTGCAGGGGATCTTCCAGACCAGGGGTCAAACTGACGTCTCCTGAGTGTCCTGCATTGGCAGGCAGATTCTTTACCACTGAGCAACCTGAGTGTATTCTAGTGTGACTATATACAGCAGTTCACTGGAGGGTATTTGCATTTCTATGACATTCCTCTACCCTTATCCTGTAAGAAAAATAAAGAAATTACTCTCTCATGGTGGATTTCATATATCTGGGTTCCTGAAAGAGGGAAGAAACTGTCTGTGGGGGAGTAGGGAACAAGTCTCAGAGGACTGTTCCTCGGGTGAAGAGGCGCCCTGCTAACAAGAGGGAATTCTTCCCATGTGTGTCCTGAGAGCCACGTTCTCCTGAGGCCATGCCTGGGCCTTCGTAGGATGTTCCAAGACCTCTTGCAATGCTAGGCTGGGCCCATCTTCCAGGAACTGGTTCCCCTCAGGAATTGAGTAACAAAGATCCTGATACTCTAGAAGGGCTTCCCAGATGGTGCTAGTGGTAAAGAATCTACCTGCAATGCAGGAGACATAAGAGTTGCAGGTTCTATCCCTGGGTCAGGAATGGCAACCCACTCCAGTATTCTTGCCTGGAGAATCCCATGGACAGAGGAGCCTGGTGGGCTACAGTCCATGGGGTTGCAAAGAGTCAGACACAACTGAAGCAATTTAGCACGCATGCTCATACTCTGAAATCAGGCCCTCTTTTGGAGATTGGGGTGAGGGATAGGTCTATGGTTTTGCATCTTCTTCATCAGGGCAGCCTGAGTGGTCGTCTGTGTATATATTTGGGATTCAGGACTTGGAACATGAGGAGGACTCTGCAGTCTGAGCAGGGCTTCTGGTTGTCTCCACAGTGTGCCATTCGTTTCATTATTTATCCAGAACCTTGTCCTCCCATGGTTTCCACAAAAGGTTGCCGATTCTGGAAGCATAAAGGTCAGGCTGGCTTGCATACTAAGCAGTGTGCTCCCAAATACGCATTTGGCTGCTGGTGTCTGAGAGGAGAGCAGGAGGTGGTTCAGAGAGCCGTGGCCTGGGAGTCCAGAGACTTGGGTAGTCGAGAACAGGACCCTGTATGACCATGAGGAAGACATCTGTTTACTCTTGGGCTCAGTTGCCCTATCGTTAGAAGTCACAGTCGGTGCTGTGCCCTGAGGGCATTGTCCTGCTCTGATATGGTAAGTCACTTGCTTTTCTTGTCTTCAAGGGCCAGAGTGCTGCCAAACCCTCAGTGCCTCGTCGCAGGGCAGAGCCCAGTCCTCCCTGCTTTCTGTAACAGTCACATGGCAGGGACCCATTAGGCCATCAGCAGCTGGGCTTGTCCTGAGTCTATGTGACAGGGGTAACAGCAGGGTCCCCTGTTCAAACTGAAACAGAAACAGTGGAAACTTAATGTCAAATAAAGTGCTGGCAAATAACTGAAGTACATAAATTTATTTTTAAAAGTGCTGGCATTCTTTATAGAATATAAAACACTAAGAAAATATGCTTTCCCCTTCCCCTGAGCATTGCCTCAAAGCTGTCTTTCCAGCTGTCGCTAATTAAAAAAAAAAAAGCTCATACTCTCAATTATAGGTGATTTTTGTCACCAAGATTGAAGACATGCAAACTATTGTCACTTCGTTGCTGTTTTTCTGCATCTCTCCAAACTGAATGAACAACATTGCCTCATGAAAGCACTGCTCCGAAATTTTACTTTAATATTCTAAACAGGTTCGGTGTGTTATAGACAGCACTCTCAATGGTTGTCTATTTTTCTCCCATGAAGCAATGAATTTATTTGTTTAGCCTTTAAGAAAACACATGGGGTTAAAGGAATTAAAAGAGGAGGAGGAGGTAGGGGTAATGTGTATGTGGAATGAACGTGTGCTGCAAAGGCAAGAGAAAGAAGCCCTGGACCAGGGTTCATGGTCAACTCTGAACATCAGAGCCCTGGCTGCCCTTCTCCTGATGAGAGCTGCCCACGATTTCCCCAACAGTGACACCCCCATTTCTCACCGACAGCCTTTGGAGGAGTCTGTTCAGGCAGGATTTTGAAAGCCATGGTGAGCCAAGGCCTGGCAACCACCAGGGGCAGCAGGTCAGACTCCACACCTGATACAATCGTGTTGCTTCTTTGGGCCTCAGTCTCCACTCATAAAATAGCATGACCAGGTACCTTCCAAAAGCTGGCTTCAGTTCAGTTCAGTTCAGTTCATTTCAGTCGCTCAGTCATGTCCAACTCTTTGTGACCCCAAGAATCACAGCACGCCAGGCCTCCCTGTCCATCATCAACTCCCAGAGTTCACTCAAACTCATGTCCATCGAGTCGGTGATGCCATCCAGCCATCTCATTCTCTGTCGTCCCCTTCTCCTCCCACCCCCAATCCTTCCTAGGATCAGACCCTTTTCCAGTGAGTGAACTTGTCGCATGAGGTGGCCAAAGTATTGGAGTTTCAGCTTTAGCATCAGTCCTTCCAATGAACACCCAGGATTGATCTTCTTTAGAATGGACTGGTTGGATCTCCTTGCAGTCCAAGGTACTCTCAAGAGTCTTCTCCAGCACCACAGTTCAAAAGCATCAATTCTTCGGCAATCAGCTTTCTTCACAGTCCAACTCTCACATCCATACATGACCATGGGAAAAACCATAGCCTTGACTAGACGGACCTTGGTTGGCAAAGTAATGTCTCTGCTTTTTAATATGCTATCTAGGTTGGTCATAACTTTCCTTCCAAGGAGTAAGCGTCTTTTAAGTTCCTGGCTGCAATCAGCATCTGCAGTGATTTTGGAGCCCCAAAAAATAAAGTCTGACACTGTTTCCACTGTTTCCCCATCTATTTCCCATGAAGTGATGGGACCAGATGCCATGATCTTCGTTTTCTGAATGTTGAACTTCAAGCCAACCTTTTCACTCTCCTCTTTCACTTTCATCAAGAGGCTTTTGAGTTCCTCTTCACTTTCTCCCATAAGGGTGGTGTCATCTGCATATCTGAGGTTATTGCTATTTCTCCTGGCAATCTTGATTCCAGCTTGTGCTTCCTCCAGCCCAGCGTTCCTCATGATGTACTCTGCATATAAGTTAAATAAGCAGAGTGACAATATACAACCTTGACGCACTCTTTTTCCTATTTGGAACCAGTCTGTTGTTTCATGTACAGTTCTGACGGTTGCTACCTGACCTGCATACAGGTTTCTCAAGAGGCAGGTCAGGTGGTCTGGGATTCCCATCTCTTTGAGAATGTTCCACAGCTTATTGTGATCCACACAGTCAAAGGCTTTGGCATAGTCAATGAAGCAGAAATAGATGTTTTTCTGGAACTCCCTTGCTTTCTCCATGATCCAGCAGATGTTGGCAATTTGATCTCTGGTGCCTCTGCCTTTTCTAAAACCTGCTTGAACATCTGGAAGTTCACGGTTCACATATTGCTGAAGCCTGGCTTGGAGAATTTTGAGCATGACTTTACTAGCCTGTGAGATGAGTGCAATTGTGCGGTAGTTTGAGCATTTTTTGGCATTGCCTTTCTTTGTGATTGGAATGAAGACTGACCTTTTCCAGGCCTGTGGCCACTGCTGAGTTTTCCAAATTTGTTGGCATATTGAGTGCAGCACTTTCACAGCATCATCTTTCAGGATTTGAAATAGCTCAATTGGAATTCCATCCCCTCCACTAGCTTTGTTCATAGTGATGTTCTCTAAGGCCCACTTGACTTCACATTCCAAGATCTCTGGCTCCAGGCGAGTGATCACGCCATCGTGATTATCTTCGTTGTGAAGATCTTTTTTGTACAGTTCTTCTGTTTATTCTTGCCACCTCTTCTTAATATCTTCTGCTTCTGTTAGGTCCATACCATTTCTGTCCTTTATCGAGCCCATCTTTGCATGAAATGTTCCCTTGATATCTCTAATTTTCTTGAAAAAATGTCTTGTTTTTCCTATTCTGTTGTTTTCCTCTATTTCTTTGCACTGATCACCGAGGAAGGCTCTCTTATCTCTCCTTGCTATTCTTTGGAACTCTGCATGCAGATGCTTATATCTTTTGTTTTCTCCTTTGCTTTTCGCTTCTCTTCTTTTCACAGCTATTTGTAAGGCCTCCTCAGACAGCCATTTTGCTTTTTTGCATTTCTTTTCCATGGGGATGGTCTTGGTCCCTGTCTCCTGTACAATGTCACGAACCTCCGTCCAGAGTTCATCAGGCACTCTATCTATCAGAACTAGACCCTTAAATCTATTTCTCACTTCCACTGTATAATCATAAGGGATTTGATTTAGGTCGTATCTGAATGGTCTAGTGGTTTTCCCTACTTTCTTCAATTTAAGTCTGAATTTGGCAATAAGGATTTCATGATCTGAGCCACAGTCAGCTCCTGGTCTTGTTTTTGCTAAGTGTATAGAGCTTCTCCATCTTTGGCTGCAAAGAATATAATCAATCTGATTTCGGTGTTGACCATCTGGTGATGTCCATGTGTAGAGTCTTCTCTTGTGTTGTTGGAAGAGGGTATTTGCTATGACCAGTGCGTTCTCTTGGCAGAACTCTGTTAGCCTTTGCCCTGCTTCATTCTGTGCTCCGAGGCCAAATTTTCCTATTACTCCCGGTGTTTCTTGACTTCCTACTTTTGCATTCCAGTCCCCTATAATGAAAAGGAAATCTTTTTTGGGTGTTAGTTCTAAAAGGTCTTGTAGGTCTTCATAGAACCATTCAACTTTGGCTTCTTCAGCATTACTGGCTTGGGGTAGAATAAAGAGGAAGCCAATCTCAAATGAGTTTATTTTGAAAAAGGAGAGGGCACAGGTTTGGAGAGCAGCTTGCCCTGGGGTTTCATCAGGGCTCTCTGAGCTGTCTCAGAGCCTCAGTTTTCTCATCCATGAAAATGGGGCTATAACAACCTCACTCGGTTGTAATATGAGTTCACTAAAACAGTCTGTGGGAGGTACTCAGCTGAGTTCCTGGAAAGAGTACACCTTGTGTAAATGTCCATTTCTCTTCGCTTTCAACTCTGAATATCTTTGGTTTGAACTCTTGGTTTATATTTCCCACAACAGTAACATACACATATTTAATGATCGGGGCGGGGCTGGCTCTGCCACCACCCTATTTTCTTTGCCTGCCTTCTTGTCTCACCCTCCCTTCACATCTCTCCAGTGCTTTCTGGACCTGGTGTCCCCTGGGTGACAAAAGGATAAAATGATCCATTTAATTACACTGAGGAATGAGACATGTCCACGTGAACCCTGGCAGGAGACATCTACAAAAGAGGAAGAAAAATGATCCCCACCAGGGGACACCATGAAACAGGCATAATGGCAGTGGAGGAGATGCTTGGGAAGCTGAGCTGGAGGGTTTTAAGTATGTGAAGAACTTACAGGGCCAGCCCCACTCTAAATTATTGACAGTAATTTTCAACTCTGTTAACTTCAAAAGTTAATGGTCAATTTGGCCAGAGCAGTTTCGACTTGATCAGATAGGCAAACCACAGTGGTCATGAAAAACACGGTCAGTTTTGTGTTCATCCGGTGTGAGCCAGAGCTGGGCCAGCAATACCCTTTCCCGGTGGCTGAGTAGAAAGAGCGCCAAGCTGGAGACGAAGAAAACAATGTTTGAGTCTTAGTTCTGCCTCCAGCTCACTGTGTGACCCTGGGCTAGTCTCTTGACCTCTCTGGGATTTAGTTCCTGACCTTGGTAAATGGAGGGGCTATATCAGATATTCCAAAGACCGGTCCCAGCAGGAACTTGCTGTGATCTAAGTTATGCCAGCTACCAAGCAGAGCTGAGGAAGGACCGCACTCTCTGTAGCCTTTGTGCAGGCAAAAATGCTCTACCGAAAATGACCTCAAGCTTGTGGCTGAGTCAGAAAAGCCAAAGGAGGACTTAGAGGAGGCAACTTTCTTAGATCACGTGGGTAAGAGAAACTTGAAAATAAACCTTCCAGGCTTCTGCTGACTTGGAAAGTAAAGTCAAAACTGAAGGATTGGGGAAAAGTGTTGAGAACTGACCTCCCACTAACACAAAAGCCCTAGGTAGGTTCTAATAATGATAATAATAAAAGCAAGAATGGCCCTGCCTGGCCCACAGCCTCCCACTTGTTTGCTTACTGTGGGATCTTTGCAAGAGAGGAGCACGCCTACTGCTGGTCTCCTGGCTGGTCTCTGTGGGAGTTCTAGTTTTGAATAATAAGATACAAAAACTGAAAATTATATCTCAGAGCAATCTGGAGGATTTAGAGGAAGCTAGCTTCTGAGGGCAAAGTGGCTCCCAGGAAAAGGATCTCTTCTTTGTCACCCAAATGGGCTTGAAGAGGGAGGTTTTATAAGAACAACCCAGGAAAAGAGAAAAATTAGTTTAGAGAAATCATACATGTCACCGCCTAAGTGAAAATTAATTTTTAATCGGAGCCAGATTAGACTTAACTGGGCTTGAGAGCAAAACCTAGAAAAGGACTTACTTTTTTATGTACGTATTTTCAAAATCCAGATTTCACTAAGAGGCATGAGAATGCAGAAAGCTACAAGCTTAGAGCAGCAGAGGGAAATGAACTTAGTGAAAGACACGGTGAACATTCATCCACACTGAAAAGCTGCCTTAGTTGGTACCATCTTGTGAAATATTTAGCTGACACAGAAGACAGTATTCCAGTCCCCAGTCAGAAGAGTTGACACGAGTGAATAAAGGGTTAGAATTGTGATGGAAGCCAAGCTCCAGTGCTCTGCACCATGGTCAGGGATGGCTGGCCATTGCCCTCTCTCGATTAACATGCTCAGCAAGGGACTTCCCTTATGGCCCAGTGGCTAAGACTGTGCAGTCCAGGGGGCTCCGGGTTCCATCTCAGGTCAGGGAGCTAGATTCCACATGCTGCAACTGAGAGTTCATGTGCCACAACTAAAAGATTGTGCATGCTGCAACTAAGTCCTGGCATGGCCAAATAGGTTAAACAAACAAACAAACATGTTTGGCAGCCCAGTGAGGTGGTTACTTTTGTTGTACTTATTTTATAGATGAATAAAATGGGGTTCAGGATTAGAGCCACCCAGCTTGGAAGTAGTGGAACTGTGCTGTGTTGTTGTGCTCAGTAATGTCCGACTCTTTGCGACCCCATAGATTGTATCCCGCCAGGCTCCTCCATCCATGGGATTCTCTAGGCAAGAATACTGGAGTGGGGTTGCCATGCCCTCCTCCATGGGATCTTCACGACCCAGGTATCGAACCTGTGTCTCTTACATCTCCTGCATTGGCAGGCAGGTTCTTCACCACTAGCACCACCTGGGAAACCCAGTGAAGCTGAGACTTGAACCCAAATCTGTTAATCTCCACAGTGAGTCCAGTGTCCCAGTGATGCTTATCCAGCTCCAAGACGTCTGGGCATGAGCTGGAGAGTGAGTCATCCTGTCCACAAATGGAATATCAAGAAACTTAGATGGTCCTCATCTTAGACAGAGAGAGATCATGGTGTGTGTGTGGGGGGCACATGCTCTGAGGACACTGAAGGAAATCGAGGTTAGGGGCTCGGTGCCTGAACTTTGTTAACAGTAAGAGGGAAGCATAGATGCAGACACTGCAAACTGGCTAACTCAATGCACACACAACCTTGGGACATCACCCACACTATCTGATACGGTAATTTTTTTTTAGAAGTGTCTTAAGCAACTTTGTCCACTCCGCTATGCTATAACCTTCTGGAAGGCTGGGACCTTGGCTTCTTCATTTTTAAAACTTCTCCTCAGAGCCCAATAACAATAATATTTGGTCTAAGGCTTCTTGGTTTACCAAATATTTTCATGGACACTGACTCGACCTTCAAAATAACAAGGCAGCTGTTCTTGCCCTCACTTTATCTGTGGGGAAATGGTATTTTGTAGGGCCAAAGGACCTTGGTCAAGGGCACACAGCTGATGTGGAGTTATCACAGCTGACCACTCCCTTGATACCCCCAAGCACACAAGCCAACACAAGATAATCACAAGGCCATAGAGTAGACGCTCAAGAGATGTCAGTTGTCCCCTTCCTTGACAATATATGATTTTAAAATGTTTTCTTTGCACTATATCCTACCTGGTACCCCAATATATTCAACAGACACCAGTCTACATTCTCAGAGAGCTTACCATTGATGTAAGGAAATACAGCCTGTGTGTGTGCCCAGTGACCCAGTCCCTTCCTTGTCAATGAGCTTGTACAAAAAGTGTCCTAGCTCCAGAAGATGTGGTACATGTATACAGTGGAATGCCACTCAGTCATAAAATAAAGAATGAAATAATGCCATCTGTAGCAACATGGGTGGACCTAGAGATTGTCATACACTGTGAGGTAAGCCAGGTGGGGACAGACAAATACCATATGATATCACTTATATGGGATCTGAAATATGACACGAATGAACATATCTATGAAACAGAGATGCACAGACATAGAGAACAGACTTGTGGTTGCCAAGGTGGGGATGGGAATGGGGGAAGGATGGATTGGGAGTTTGGGATTAACAAATGCAAACTATTATAGATAGGCAGATCAGTAACTGAATCACTTTAGTGTACACCAAAAACTAGCACAACATTGTAAATCAACTATGCTTCAATAGAATTAAAAACATTTTAAACTGTCCTGCTGCTGCTGCTGCTAAGTCACTTCAGTCATGTCCGACTCTGTGTGATCCCATAGACGGAAGCCCACCAGGCTCCCCCATCCTTGGGATTCTCCAGGCAAGAACACTGGAGTTATCCTAGCTCTGCCCAATTACGAATGCCACCCTCCATCTGTGGCACCACGAGTGTGACACTGTGAGCAGTATGTGGTTGCACAAGCACACTACAGTTTGTATCAACATCTACAGCCCCTTTAGGACAAATAGTTGATTTTTTAGACCAAGTCAACAAGCGGGTATGTTTTATTTCACTCGAGCTGTGTCTGTCCTTCTCCCTCTTGCAAAAAGCAGCTTTTTGCCTTGGTCTAAAAAATAAACTATTTGTCCTAATGGGGCTGTAGATGTTGAAACAAACTGTAGTGTGCCTTTTTCAGGGAGAAGAGTGAGCAGGACAAGACACAGTTGGAGTGAAATAAAACACACTCTAAACGTTTCACCCTAAACGTTTCTAAAGTTCCAGATCTTGCCAGCAGTTTGTTAGCAAGTCAAAGCAGAAACTGACTTTTGGTATTCCAGAGTCTTCTGGAAGACAGCCATATAAGGAATTGCTCGATGAACAGTTCCTGGCTCTCTAATCAAGGACAAATCTTCTGCCAGCTGAGATGCAAGATGCTGTGGCAGTAGCACGCTAACAACAAAGACAACGACAACAACAGTTTGCCAGGATGATGCAAACCCAGAATGCAGGAGAGGCTGTTTTCTCTGTGGAATGCATCTGGAAGTATGGCTAGATGTGATTTATCATCTGCATTAGATGCTCCACCATGACATACTAAATAGACATTTTATGTTGGATATCAACTGGGAAAGCTTTTATTCAACACTAATTTCATCAAAACCTGTGTAGCTGATATAGCCAGATTTCATCAACTGAAGGAGAATGAGTATAATATAAGCTATTCACTCTAAAGGCATTTCTTTATTATCTGAACCTTCTTTGAGCTCTAGTATACAATAGAGTCTGTAGCCTAATACTTAGATTAAAAAAAATGTAGAGTCAGAGATTCAGGCTGAACTGTACCTCCTTGTAAGACCCCTGAAACGGATCTGAAATGATAAGGAAGTCACTCTTGGAGTATTTACAGACCACTCTTCATGTCAAAGAATGTAAAAAGTCTCCCAAAGGCAAAGTGGTTTGGGCAGGTCCTTTTCCTGCCCTTCCTTCTCAAAAGTCTGCTGCAAAGGCTCTCTGGTCAGTGCTGCAGGCTGCTCTTTTATCTCCGTAACCTGAGCGCCTCTGCAGAGCAGGCTCCCTCTCCGCATGGCATTCAGTGAATTCCGAGTCAAGTCCAGGCTCGAGTCAGCTGCCTTCATTGTAAGTCTTTTGCAATTCAGTGGATGGCTTGGCCCTTATGCCTTGAGGATTGGAATCTCCTGGACAGGGATAGGATTTCACTTTCCATGTCTATAGCACTTGCACCAAGATTATTAATATAAGTCTATACGGGGGGATCAAATCCACATCATAAAGTCTGTGGCTTGAAGCTAGACTAAGCCGAGCCCCCCAGGAGGAGACTGAGTCACCCTAGGCATCCAGCCACCCTTGGGAGTTTTGAGAGTTCAAAATCCAGTTCAAGTCGATCCTGTCTAGGACACTGCTTCTTTCCTTCTATATCAGCCCCACTCTCCCAGACATCCCACCCATGCCTGGAGGTGCATTTCAACACATAAGGAGGAAAAACATAATTTGGGGAACATCTGAGGTGTTACCTCCACTGAGGCATTAAGGAATCAGAGTTTTAAATGAATAAATGAGTCATAATACAGTGATGTATCCCAGCTGAAGAATCAATAGGCCATTGGAGGAGCTGGCAACTACAGTGGAAGGAATACACTTTCTGGATTCAGACCAGGATTTGGATCTCCATCTGGCTCCTTACTAGCTGTGTGGCCTCAGGCAAGGAGGGTCTCACTTTTCCCGTCAATACAGTGGGGATAATTCTAATCAGCTATCTTGTAAAGTATGCATGAGAAAAGAGAGAAAAAATGTATATAAAGCACCTTTTACAGGACCTGGCAGAGAATAAATACCCAACAAATGGCAGCTACTGTTATGGAAGAGGCCAGAGAGATGACTAGGTGTGTCTTAGTGTCATCCAGTCATGCGCGAATGTCTGCCTCCACTATGGACAAGAAGTACTCTCCTCAGATAAGACACTGGATCACTACATATGCTTTACTCTTTCTTTTGTTGTTGTTGTTTAGTCACTAGTGAAAGTGAAAGTCACTCAGTTGTGTCCAACTCTGCGACCCCATGGACTATACGGTCCATGGAATTCTCCAGGTCAGAGTACTGGAGTGGGTAGCCTTTCCCTGCTCCAGGGGCTCTTCCCAACCCAGGGATTGAACCCAGGTGTACCACATTGCAGACAGATTCTTTACCAGCTGAGCCACCAGGGAAGCCCAAGAATCCTGGAGTGCATAGCCTATCTCTTCAGTGGATGTTCCCAAACCAGGAATTGAACTGGGGTCTCCTGCATTGCAGGCACATTCTTTACCAACTGAGCTATCAGGGAAGCCCAACTGCGTCGTGTCTGACTCTTTGCAACACTATAGACTGTAGCCTGCTAGGCTCCTCTGTCCATGGGATTTCCCAGGCAAAAATACTGGAGTGGGTTGCCATTCCCTTCTACGGGGACCTTCCCCACCCAAGGATCAAACTCTTGTCTCCTGCCTTTGCAGGCAGATTCTTTACCACTGGGCCACCTTGGAAGCCCATACTCTTTCTTTCACCTTTGTGTTTTTAATGATCCAAGTCATTCATGACTGCAAACTCTATGAAAGTTCAAATATTGTAGAAAAAACAATTCTCTTGACTCGCATACAATCCCACCGCCTTCCCTCAGGGAAATCGCTGGTTTCAGTTTGTTTTGTAGGTTAAGGGACTTTTTGGTATGCAAGTGATATAAGAATAAACATATAACGAATACATAGTGCTGTTTTATGTGAATTTTTTGTAAAAAACCAAAATGTGTGTTTTGTATGCATGTTTCAATATTGAAGTATGATATGCAAAAAGAAAAGGGAACATAGGCTAAGTGCATAGCTTGAATTTTCACAAACTGAACACACATATAATCAGCATTCATACTGAAAAACATTATCATTGCCCCAGAATCCTCTTTTGTGCCCTTTTCTAGTCAATAAACTCCCCAAAATGGCAACTATTATGACTTATATCAGTGTATATGAGTTTTGCCTGCTTTTTGTACTTTATATAAATTGAAGCATACAGTGTATTAGTTTTGTGTTGCTGCTGTCACAAATGACCACAAATTCCACAGCTTAAAACAACACAAAACTATCATCTCACAGCTTCTCTAGGTCAAACATCCAGGCACAGTGTGGCTGGGTTCTCTGCTCAGGGCCTCCCAGGGATGAAATCAAAGTGTCCACCAGGACTTGGGTCTCCTCTGCTGCTGGGTTCGTCTTCCAAGTTTACCAACTGTTGGTAGAATTGATTTTCTTGTGGTCGCAGGACTGAAGTCCTCATTTTCCTGATGGTTCTTGATTGGGGGTCATTCTCAGCAACTAGAAGCCACTCACATTCCTTGTCACAAGGCTTCTTCCAGCTTTAAGCCAGCAACAGAGAACTTCTTTCATGTCAGTCCCCCGTGTCCTTTAAGTCTGACTTCCTCTTCTGCCAGCAGTTAAAAAACATCCTCTGCTTTGGAAGAACTCATTTGACCAGGTCGGGCCTCACCTGGACAATCTCCCTATCTTAAGGGTCACTGTAAATCTGCAAAATTTCTTTACAGTAGTACC
This sequence comes from Moschus berezovskii, assembly GCF_049115385.1. Taxonomy (NCBI): domain Eukaryota; kingdom Metazoa; phylum Chordata; class Mammalia; order Artiodactyla; family Moschidae; genus Moschus; species Moschus berezovskii. The sequence continues at coordinate 124,607,600 of NC_142488.1, read as the reverse complement.
TAGATGAGTATTTGAGTAACTAGAGACATATGTGTGCCCACTGGGCTCCGGGCATCTTAGAGGACATGCTGCCCACCATGTGCACTATGTCCTCTTTGATGTCAGGCTGCTTTCACTCAACATTATGTTTGTAAGGTTCATCCATATTGTGAGGATCGGATCTTTTGGTGAACATGTGTACATACAGAACTAAACATTTTCTGCTATAAGACAGTAAAGTTTTGGATTTTTTGTAACCACAAAATAATCCAGCCTATCCTAACTGACACAGTAATCTGAAAGTGGAATTGCTATGACCAAGGTGATAGAGCTTCCCTGGTGGCTCAGACAGTATAGAATTCACCTGCAATGTAGGAGACCCAGGTTCGATCCCGGGGTCCGGAAGATCCCCTGGAGAAGGGAATGGATACCCACTCCATTATTCTTGCCTGGAGAATTCCATGGACAGAGGCGGGTGATAGATGCTGCCATATTGCCCTCCAATAAGGCAACACCCTGGATATTGTACAAGAGCATCTTGCCACATCCTTACTGACAAATGTTATGATAGAAGCCTATGTGAGTAGGTGAATTGTGACCAATCTGAGCTTTATTTTGTATGCCTATAAAATAAGGATTTTACCCTAAGGATCCAAGAGCACAAGCCTAACCCCCCGCCTGTCTGAACCACTAACATCACCACCAGGGACTGTGCATGTCCCTTACTGTGCTCTGTTTTGGTTTTTGTTTTTTCATGGAATTTATCACTCCCAAATATTCCATCTATTTACTAATTTAGGATGTTTATTGTTTGCTTTCTATTTGTACTCACTAGGATATGAGCTTCTGCATGGGGGTGAAATCTCTGTTAGGTTGTTGTTAGATCCCAGAGGCCTAGAAAATACCCTGACACATAGCAGGTGCTTAAAAATATTGGTTAAATGAACATATAAGTATTAACTCAAGATATGAACTTGAGGTTATTATTATCCATAATTATAGGTTATTTTACAGTAATAGTCATCATATTTTCTAAATCAATTAGGTCACTGCTTTAAGAAAGTATTTTCCACATTGAAATGTGGGAAACGATTTAACTATGCATTTGTAGCCATTGAATCTACTTTGTACTTCTACCTCATTTTTTAATTTTACTTTACACAGTTGTTGAGAAATTTTTTAGAATATCCTAAATTTTTTCTGATTATGCTTATAAAATTGAGACTGCTAAAGAAAACCAGATCCTCTCTTCCTAGAGCATTCTACCATACCAAAACAATAAATATTTGTCCCTGTGAATTCTATCCTGAAATATCTTCGCTTCTCACTGCAACTGATCAGTATGTTGCTTTTCCTTCAAGATTGGAATCAGTGAGGGTCCACAGCAGAGCAGAGCTGTCAAAAAGAACTTTCTGCAACGATGGAGATATTATTAATCTGCCCTCCCCCAAATCATAGCTGTGGCTTCCGAACCCTTGAAATGTGGCTACTGTGACTGAGGAATTAATTTGTAATCAAACTTAATAATAAGGCATTTTTATTCACTTTAATCTTAAGTAATTTAAATGACCACAGGTGAGTAGTGGCTATCATATTGGACAGTACAGCCCTAGAGGAAAGAAATGAAAGAATGGAATCCATTTTTGATCCTTTGATTATGGCAGTCAAAGGGATCCTGAGACTCAAAGATGAGAGAAAAAGGTGCTGGGTCCCTTTGTTCACAACCCCTTCCCCCAAGTGATGGAGAAGAAGCAACAGAGTACTCTCACCTTCTCTCCTCAGATAGAAGAGCTTGGGCAGGGGGACAGAAGGATTCATGCTCTTGTAGTCATTGAACATCATCTTAAGTTGTTCCTTCATGTGTTCACTGGCTTAGGTTGTGTCTACACAGGCCCAGTGACTCAAGCTGGAACTCTGAATGTGAAATGGCCATTTGGAGACATGGATTTCACAGCTCACACACAGTTCCCCTGGTCACACTATGCTTTGTGCAGCTCACCCTGGGGGCACTGGCAGAGGCACTCAGTCCAGTCCATCTGCTGAAAGATTGGGCACTTCAAAGGAGGTACTAATTACTGAAGCAGGTAATGGATCATAAGGAAGTAAAGTCTAGATACGTCACCCAGTTAAGAAAATAACCGTAACTAGGGTTTTAAAAGAGCAAAGAATATTACCTACTTTGAGCTACTTCTTGGAGCAGAGGATATTTGGCTCTACTGTGATGTTATGAAATTAATTTGAGGTTGAGAAACTAATATATTACAGCTATCAGTCTCTCTGGATGGTTTTACAATCAACATGTAAGATATGAAAAAAGATGCCAATAACATATTAATGTGGTATTTGGTGTTCAATCTTCTTTATGCAGCAGAATATTACAGCTGAGCAAAAAATGATCAAAAAGTTGGTTCTCTTTTATACAAAGAAACAGAAGGAGGAAAGTTGAACTTTAAATTATCCCATCTGTCTGTTTCCATTGATTGAGTCTTCCTCATTAAGATAAATTTCGAGCTAGAATATCATTATCTTTTGAGTTCTCCAGAAAATATGTCTTTCAGCTACCTTGGTTTCTTTCTTTTTCTTTTCTGATTTTTTCTTTTCCTTTTTTTCCCCTATATTGGCAGCTTCTAAAGAAGAATCATTATCCCATTGTGTATGTCCCAAATTTCTTATTTGAGTTCTTCTGGAAATATATGTATAGTTAGCTTAACACCTGACACCCACCTCATAGATGTACCCAAGTGAAGTCAGACATCTGCCGTGCTGGCACAAGAAGGGTGTGTGACTTCTCTCAGACAAAAGAGAACCCAAACTCAGCTCTACCATAAACTAGCTGTGTGATCTTGGGGGAGTCATTTACCCTGATTCTCAGCTTCTTCATCTGTCAAAAGGGAGACACCAGTGAAGAGGACAGAATGGCTGAGTGAGCTTGCTTTTTGACTTCTGGCTGGTTCTGACTCGCTTCTTCTGACAGATACCATGGCTCTGTTCAGTGGCTTATTTCTGTCCCTCTCCAACAACCAATGCTGATATGATGTGGACATTCTTGGTAACTGGTAGATAGCAAGTGCTCACTGGGCATGAATTCATCCCCCCTCCTTTCCCACATTCTCAGCCAAGCAGCTAGTGCTGCATGTTCATCAGATACCCCTTGATCTCCCCCTACCCTTCATTGCCAGAAATAAATTGAAGGGACAAAGCAGGAAGCACTCATGATGACAACATGCTTATGAGGATAACAAGGCCTAAATGGACCCTGTGAATAAGTAGAAGAGCAGAAGTTTCTCTTCAGTTGCCTCCTCCTACTCCCCATCCCTACAACCCTGAGGATCCATCTACTTCCCTATTTGTGGGCTCAATATCCTCCCCAAACCCACCCTCAGGCCCTTCATTAAACTACAGTGTGGGTGAGTGAGAACTCTCCTTGTTCCACGTATATTTCCATGCGGATCAGAATCTCCAGTTAAAATGGATTGTTCTGAATACAAAATCTTAGGCATGAAGCTGTGAGAGAATATCCTCTATTTCAAAAGACTTTTCTGGAGTTCTGGAAATAAGGCCATGCAATTACATGCCCACAGGGGTAAGTCAACACCACAAGGCCTTCTTTTTTTTTTTAATTTATTTTATTGGAGGCAAATTACCTTACATTAATATATTGGTTAGTTTTGCCATACATTGACACGAATCCTCCCCGGGTGTACATGTGTTCCCTTTCTTGAACCCCCCTCCCACCTCCCTCTTCCCCATATCCTCCCTCCAGGTCATCCCCGTGCACCAGCCCCAAGCATCCTGTATCATGCATCGAACCTGGACTGGTGATTCATTTCACATATGATAATATACATGCTACAATGTCATTCTCCCCAATCATCCCACCTTCACCCTCTCCCACAGAGTCCCAAAGACTGTTCTATATGCCTATGTCTCTTTTGCAGTCTCGTATACAGGGTTAAGGTTACCATCTTTCTAAATTCCATATATATGTGTTAGTATACTGTAATGATGTTTTTCTTTCTGGCTTACTTCACTCTGTATAATAGGCTCCAATTTCATCCACCTCATTAAAACTGATTCAAATGCATTCTTTTTGATGGCTGAAAAATACTCCAGTGTGTATATATACCAAAACTTTCTTATCCATTCATCTGCAGTGGACATCTAGGTTGCTTCCACAAGGCCTTCTTGAACCGCAAAAGGGCCAGCTATTTTCCCAGTGGAGATTGCCCGTCATGATCCGCCGGAAAGGAATCCTATTAAGTTTGAACAAGAGGGGGCAGCAGAGAGCAGTTGGTCAGAGCCCCAGGAGCAGAGTAAGCGTTGGATAAAATGCTGCCTTAGAGAGAGATTTGTGAAGAGGCAGGTTGGAAATGGGAGTGAGGTTGATGTCAAGAGAACAAACAGTACGGGGAAGGAGGGGGAAGAGATCTAGGCTTCAACAGACACCATTATGGTTGGAACTAGAGAATAATGAAGGTATCTGAATCTCCAAAGAAAGTCTCTGGAGTGAAAGTGAAAGTTGTTCAGTCTTGTCCGACACTGCGACCCCATGGTCCGTGGAATTCTCCAGGCCAGAATACTGGAGTGGGTAGCCTTTCCCTTCTCCAGGGGCCATTCCCAACCCAGGGATGGAACCCAGGTGTCCCACATTGCAGGCGGATTTCTTTACCAGCTGAGTCATAAGGGAAGCCCAAGAATACTGGAGTGGGTAGTGTATCCCTTCGCGGCAGATCTTCCCAACCCAGGAATCAAACCAGGGTCTCCTGCATTGCAGGCGCATTCTATACCAACTGAGCTATCAGGGAAGCCCAAAAGAAAGTCTCTAGGGAGGAAGCAAAAGATTCTTCAAGAGATTAGAGCAGCCCTTCTTAACCCTTTGTGGGTTGAGAAACATGATGAACTGTAAAGGCCTTTGCTTGAGAAAAGTCAACATGGATTTTATAATCAAACTCAAGAAGTGTTAAGCTTCCTGAACAAACCCATGCATGAACTGCAGGTCCAAAATGAATATAGATGCTCTGAGACAGTAAACGGAGAAGGCAATGGCGAGCCACTCCAGTACTCTTGCCTGGAAAATCCTATGTATGGAGGAGCCTGGTAGACTGCAGTCCGTGGGGTCGCTAAGGGTCGGACACGACTGAGCGACTTCACTTTCACTTTTCACTTTCACACATTGGAGAAGGAAATGGCAACCCACTCCAGTGTTCTTGCCTGGAGAATCCCAGGGACGGGGGACCCTGGTGGGCTTCTGTCTATGGGGTCACACAGAGTCGGACATGACTGAAGTGACGCAGCAGCAGCAGCAGAGACAGTAAAAGCAAGGCTACTTGGTCACTTGGGTTCTTTATCCTCTCGGATGTGTAAGTCTGGGCTGCCCACTCAGTCAGGAAGGGGTCCAGGCCTGTCTTCAGAGGTACTAGCATTTCTATTAGTTCTAAACAATCCCAAAGCAGCCTTGGACTCGAGTTTATTAAGGATTCATATATAAGATTTGAGGGTTTCTTTGCTACTCTCTACCTCCATCCACTAGCTAACACGTTGAAATATTCCTAAGTGCCAAAGACTTTGTATTTCTTACCTAAATATGGCCTCAAATCAATGAACTCTTCTCATCTTCACTTTACAGTGAAATAAAGTGAGGTGAGATCACTCACCCAGGTTCACACAGGCAGCCAGTCCTAGAGCTGGGATGGGCATCCATCTAGCACACTCTGAGCCCGAAGTCTGGGTCATTAACCATGCTGCTGACCAGACCCAGCTCAGGCTTCAGAGTTTCTAGAAGAACATTTCTACACTCTTCTAGGGAGGAACCTTGTTCAGAGGTCGGTTTTGAGACTTTGTTTTTCTGATGGATAGTGAAGGTCCCAGTCTCTGGGATCCTTGTCCAATATGTGGTTAAGCAGGTGAGACACCCACCCAGGGAGGGGGGAATGGGAGGCCCTGTGCTGCTCACTTTCTTGACACCCACAGTTCATGTGCTGCTTCAAACACTGGACATCCTCCCATAACTGCACAGCTTTGCCGAGGCAAAACCATTCCTGCTCCAGAAATGCATACAGCCTGTGGAATTTTGTAGATAGAAGTTGTTTATTAATAATTCCTTTTTATTATGTTCTCTTAGATTTTACTTGATAAAATATATCTGTTGAAAGAAGGAATATGTTTTAGAAAAAAAAAAAAAGAGCATCCAACTGCGCCGGCTGCTTCCTCCCTACTTGAGGATGGAGGTTTGGCTCGCTCCCCTGATTATGAGAAAGGTAGGGGTGAGACATAGGTTCCATGCCTGCTGGGATAGTTGGCCTGTAAAAAAAAAAAAATCAGTTCCCTTAGTTTTTTTTTTTTTTAAAAAGTCACATTTGTTAACTTTGTGAACAACCACATGGAACATAAAATAGATGTGATCACAAAGAACAGGCATTTTAGAGTATAATGAAGTCAGAGCATCATATAAATAACAGATTCCTGTGGGTTAATTTAACGTGTCTTTATAGCAAAATCACAGCTACCTTCCACAGTTCAATCTGCAGTCATCTTAGACGTATGGAGCTTTTCACCAGCTTTATAAATAAATTGGATCAAAGCCTCCTATGAGAAAATGAAAAATAATTAAAAATGATGTTTTTCTCAACCCCCCTGCAATGGTATGGCATTATGGCTGATAGCCATGAAAATATTCAATGTGCTGAGTTTTGCTCCATTTCCCATATTAAAGCACATTTGGAAAAGATGTTTATTTACTTCTTTCAGCTACCTGGATTAATGAGAGTGTCCAGCCAACCACTCTTTGCTATTTTAGTTCTGTTTTTCTTTTTCCAGGAGGAAAAGAAATTTTAATTAACATGATTTCTCCACTTGCTTCTGAAGGGTATGGTGGGCTCACAGTGACATACTCTGCTCATACAATATTCAATACAGGTAAAGAATTTATCTGTAGAAAGAGGTTTCTTCTGGCAAAACAGCAGAGTCCTCAAGAGGAGGTGGAAGACGAGCAAGAGAAATGGAAGAGAAGCAGGGAAGAGATGATGATGAGGGATGCAGGAGAAAATTCTTCAGAGTGGAGGAAAGCCCTGGTATTGAACTTTTAATGGACTGAGTTGAAATGCAAAAGCAAATGAGTCATTAATTACCCACAAGAGATGAAGTTTTCAACCAGAAGATGCTGAGTCATCTTAAGGGGGCAAGGTTTAGTAATTTGCTCCTCAGTGGAAATGACGACTAACAAGCAGGTTGACCTCTGTTCAGTTCAGTTCAGTCGCACAGTCGTGTCCGAATCCTTGCAACCCCATGAATCACAGCACGCCAGGCCTCCCTGTCCATCACCAACTCCCGGAGTTCACTCAAACTCATGGCCATCGACTCGGTGATGCCATCCAGCCACCTCATTCTCTGTCGTCCCCGTCTCCTCCCGCCCCCAAACCCTCCCAGCATCAGACTCTTTTCCAGTGAGTCAACTCGTCGCATGAGGTGGCCAAAGTATAGGAGTTTCAGCTTTAGCATAAGTCCTTCCAATGAACACCCAGGATTTATCTCCTCTAGAATGGACTGGTTGGATCTCCTTGCAGCCCAAAGGACTCTCAAGAGTCTTCTCCAGCACCACAGTTCAAAAGCATCAATTCTTCGGCGATCAGCTTTCTTCACAGTCAAACTCTCACATCCATACATGACCACGGGAAAAACCATAGCCTCGACTAGATGGACCTTGGTTGGCAAAGTAATGTCTCTGCTTTTTAATATGCTATCTAGGTTGGTCATAACTTTCCTTCCAAGGAGTAAGCGTCTTTTAATTTCCTGGCTGCAATCAGCATCTGCAGTGATTTTGGAGCCCAAAAAAATAAAGTCTGACACTGTTTCCACTGTTTCCCCATCTGTTTCACATGAAGTGATGGGACCAGATGCCATGATCTTCGTTTTCTGAATGTTGAGCTTCAAGCCAACCTTTTCACTCTCCTCTTTCACTTTCATCAAGAGGCTTTTGAGTTCCTCTTCACTTTCTGCCATAAGGGTAGTGTCATCTGCGGTTATTGATATTTCTCCCGGCAATCTTGATTCCAGCTTGTGCTTCTTCCAGCCCAGCGCTCCTCATGATATACTCTGCATATAAGTTAAATAAGCAGGGTGACAATATACAACCTTGACGTACTCCTTTTCCTATTTGGAACCAGTCTATTGTTCCATGACCAGTTCTAACTGTTGCTTCCTGACCTGCATACAGGTTTCTCAAGAGGCAGGTCAGGTGGTCTGGTATTCCCATGTCTTTCAGAATGTTCCACAGTTACAGAGACATAAAGAAAGTTACAATTCTGCACAAATGAGTTACATGAAATCATAAATCTGCTTGAAAGGCCTTACTCCCACAAAATTTCCAAGTGATACCAAAATGCTTGCATGACCTTTGGGAGGTTCCTCTTAATCTATAGCTGAACTCTAGGGAATTGTAGGTTCACAATACATTATCTGCTATGACATGAAAGGAAGTGTTCCATGGTCAAATAAAGGCAGGAAAAGCTGAGTTAAATAAAATAAATAGACACTTGTAATGGCAAGGCTTTTTCAAGTGTTTAGTGCTAATTGGCATTGTACACATCTCCCATGGAGGGATATAGCACATTATAATTTCCCAAACATTCTTGTCAGTGAGTGTGTTGTTCACAAATGCCTATTAATATCTCATTGATCTAGCATTCCCTTGAGGAAGTTTGGGAACTATGGCTTAATCATCTAAGATGCTTCCTCAGGTAACTATGGAGAAGGCAATGGCACCCCACTCCAGTACTCTTGCCTGGAAAATCCCATGGATGGAGGAGCCTGGTAGGCTGCAGTCCATGGGGTGGTTAAGAGTCGGACATGACTGAGCTACTTCACTTTCACTTTTCACTTTCCTGCATTGGAGAAGGAAATGGCAGCCCACTCCAGTGTTCTTGCCTGGAGAATCCCAGGGACGGGGGAGCCTGGTGGGCTGCCATCTGTGGGGTCACACAGAGTCGGACATGACTGAAGCAACTTAGCAACAGCTTCAGCAGCAGGTAACTAGGCCTAGGATACAGAAAAGATGGGAGTCCCTAAAGGATGGACAAAGGAATACGAAACACAGTCTTGCCTTTCTTCTTAAGTTTGTCCTGGACTGGTCATGGTAGGAACCCACTTCTTAGTTTCTCTGAAGGTGGTGGACCAACTCTGGGCTGCACATAAAATCTCCTTAGCTGGTCTAGCTATAAATACAAGTTATGTTGGCTGTAGTCCAATACTTCTAGAATGAATTCAGAGAGCTAACAGCTGGGTCCTCCAAACTACCAGGAGACCCCAGCCTGATGGCTGAAGACTGAAGCCTGAGTTTGTCATAACTTCGAGGCATTTCACCAATAATTGATAATTGGTGGGACTGGGGGAAAGGGTAAAAACAGAGCCAGTGAAAACACTAGAAAAGATTCATCAGTTCTGCAGTAAAGGGACATAGTTGTTGGTATATTTTATTTTTACCATAAGAATGATGGCCAGGTTCAAGAATTTTAAAAGTTCTAGGTGTTGGCTGAGAGATCAAAAGAAGAGTCTTGCCATTTCACACTTCCATGACCTTAAATCACCCACATATTATTTGGAAACTGACATTTACTCCAAAACCCTTTGATTGTGCCTTTCCGTGAATGTAGAAGGTCTTGTTTTCCTGGAGCAACTAAGTTTCTGCCAAAATGCCAAAAGATGGGAAGTTTGGTAATGGGAGTGTTAGGTTCAGTTCAGTTCAGTTCAGTTCAGTTGCTCAGTCATGTCTGACTCTTTGCGACCCCATGAATCACAGCACGCCAGGCCTCCCTGTCCATCACCAACTCCCGGAGTTCACTCAAACTCACATCCGTCGAGTCGGTGATGCCATCCAGCCATCTCATTCTCTGTCGTCCCCTTCTCCTCCTGCCCCCAAATGTTAGGTTAGTGAAATGTAATCTTTCTGTCTTACTTCTGAAGTTCTTTGATGGTTCCCATGTAATTGTCTTTGACATTTAATTGAAAGCCCATGTTTTTGTTTTTTTTTTACTAAGCAACCCATTTGAGCCCTTGATGGTCACTTAAGACCTACTTCACTGCCATCTGGCACTCTTCCAAAGCCAAGATTATGTAGTAAATGCAAGATTCAGCTCCGTCTGCTGCAGTCGTGTATTGATCTTGTGGTTCTTGAGGGAAATGGTATCTTATTCAGATTTTCAAGTTCTATCTTATAATGAAGGTCCTTTGGCTTCCCATGGTTTCATAGCTGTGAAATTAATTATGACTTCAGTAGCACTGACAATGTACCATATTTGTGAAAAGAAAATTGAAAAATTATTACCTGATGGGTGAGAAATGGTTTTGACATTTACAAACAGAAAATGCTTCTCTATATCTCTTCTAAATGATGTCTGATGTTGACATTAGCATTTATGTAATTCATCCAGTTGTAGAAACCATTGTGTGCTAATTCTTAATAGCAATAAAACCTGTTACAATAGGGAATAATAGTCCTTCAAAAGGCTTCGTTCCAGCCTCCTTCTTCTAGGCCCATTATATCAACTCCATAATAATTAATTTATTTTGCTATAATTCTGATTCAGCCAAGGCATAATGCTGTGGAGGAAGACATAATGAGGCACCTCAAATAAAGGCTGAAGTGGATGGGGCAACAAACAGGTCTTAGTCGAAAGGTTTGTATTCACTCAGGAAGGGTTTCATGGGCAAGATTTGAGATTGAAAGGCATAAGCTTTTAAAAGATTTTTGTAATGAGGGCGAACTTTTCTCTTAATTATCCAAAGGCAATTTTGATAAAGTGGTCAACAATGTAGAGGGTTTAGATTTGGGGTAATCTTAACAGAAAATTCTAGTCTGCCTACCTGTGATGAGACCAGAGGAAAATTTCATCATACCTCAGTACTCCGTTTTCCCACAGTGGTTGGCATTGGAAGTCTGAAAACAAAAGGGTTCAACATTTCTATAGGTGGAAGTGAGTGGATATGTAAGTTACCGACCAGGGTTCTTGGACTCCTTAATCAATAGAAATTGACTAGAGGCCAGACAAATTCAGGCAAGGTTTTATTGATGCCCCGACTGCAATAGGAGGGAGCGAGAACAGGTTCCAGGATGTCCTTCTTCCTCTTCTCTCCCTGGGATCCCAATTCATCAATACAGATTAGCTCAAACAACAGCACTGCACAATGTCTCTGAGACTCTCTGACCAATCGCACCACTACACACATACACACACACATCTACGCACACGCCACAGAGAATACTTCCTCCTCACTGCTCCCATTTCGCCTCTTAATTGCTTTCATCCTGGCACCTAGCAGGATTTAGTGAATGAACTTATATATTATGTCTGCTTCTTCAACTAGAACATGCCACCTGATCAAGAGGAGAAAATGCAGGGTGTTGTTTTCTTTTTATTTTTATTTTTTTGGTTGGTTGGTTTGTTTAAGCACCATCATTCCAGATACTGGATGCACCCACTTCTCTTTAAACATGGTTTCCTCAGGTTAATTTCTTTTTTATTTAAATATGCTTTCTTCAGGGTGATTTCTTTTTTATTTATTTACTTATTTTAATTGGAGGCTAATTACTTTACTATATTGTGGTGGTTTTGCCATACATTGACATGAATCAGCCATAAGTACTAGAACCCTGTCCCGAACCCCTCTCCCACCTCCCTCCCCATCTCATCCCTCTGGGTTGTCCCAATGCACCAGCTTTGAGTGCCCTGTTTCATGCATCGAACTTGGATTGTGAAATGCATCTATTTCACATAAGGTAATATATATATTTCAATGCTAATTTCTCAAATCATCCCACCCTCACCTTCTCCCACAGAGTCCAAAAGTCTGCTCCTTACATCTGTGCCTCTCCTGCTGTCTCACGTATAGGGTCATCGTTACCATTTTTCTAAATTCCATATATGTGCGTTAATATACTGTGTTGGTGTTTTTCTTTCTGACTTACTTCATTCTGTATAACAGGCTCCAGTTTCATCCACCTCATTCAGTTCAGTTCAGTTCAGTCGCTCAGTCGTGTCCGACTCTTTGAGACCCCATGAACCGCAGCACACCAGGCCTCCCTGTCCATCACCAACTCCCGGAGTTCACTCAAATTCGTGTCCATCGAGTCGGTGATGCCATCCAGCCATCTCATTCTCGGTCGTCCCCGTCTCCTCCTGCCCCCAATCCTTCCCAGCATCAGAGTCTTTTCCAGTGAGTCAACTCTTCGCATGAGGTGGCCAAAGTATTGGAGTTTCAGCTTTAGCATCAGTCCTTCCAATGAACACCCAGGACTGACCTCCTTTAGAATGGACTGGTTGGATCTCCTTGCAATCCAAGGGACTCTCAAGAGTCTTATCCAACACCACAGTTCAAAAGCATCAGTTCTTCGGTGATCAGCTTTCTTCACAGTCCAACTCTCACATCCATACATGACCACGGGAAAAACCATAGCCTTGACCAGACGGATCTTTGTTGGCAAAGTAATGTCTCTGCTTTTTAATATGCTATCTAGCTTCGTCATAACTTTCCTTCCAAGGAGTAAGCGTCTTTTAATTTCATGGTTGCAATCAGCATCCGCAGTGATTTTGGAGCCCCAAAAAATAAAATCTGACACTGTTTCCACTGTTTCCCCATCTATTTCCCATGAAGTGATGGGACCAGATGCCATGATCTTTGTTTTCTGAATGTTGAGCTTCAAGCCAACTTTTCGCTCTCCTCTTTCACTTTCATCAAGAGGTTTTTTAGTTCCTCTTCACTTTCTGCCATAAGGGTAGTGTCATCTGCATATCTGAGGTTATTGATATTTCTCCCAGCAATCTTGATTCCAGCTTTTGCGTCTTCCAGCCCAGCGTTCCTCATGATGTACTCTGCATATAAGTTAAATAAGCAGGGTGACAATATACAGCCTTGACATACTCCTTTTCCTATTTGGAACCAGTCTGTTGTTCCATGTCCAGTTCTAACTGTTACTTCCTGACCAGCATACAGGTTTCTCAAGAGGCAAGTCAGATGGCCTGGTATTTCCATCTCTTTAAGAATTTTCCTGTGGTGTTGGAGAAGACTCTTGAGAGTCCCTTATACTGCAAGGAGATCCAACCAGTCCATTCTAAAGGAGATCAATCCTGGGTGTTCATTGGAGGGACTGATGCTAAAGCTGAAACTGCAATACTTTGGCCACCTCATGCGGCGAGTTGACTCACTGGAAAAGACTCTGATGCTGGGAAAGGTTGGGGGCGGGAGGAGAAGGGGACGACGGAGAATGAGATGGCTGGATGGCATCACCGACTCTGTGGACATGAGTTTGAGTGTACTCCGGGAGTTGGTGATAGACAGGAAGGCCTGGCGTGCTGTGATTCGTGGGGTCGCGGAGAGTCGGACATGACTGAGCGACTGAATTGAACTGAACTGAAGAATTTTCCACAGTTTATTGTGATCCACACAGTCAAAGGCTTTGGCATAGTCAATGAAGCAGAAATCGATGTTTTTCTGGAACTCTCTTGCTTTATCGATGATCCAGCGGATGTTGGCAATTTGGTATCTGGTGCCTCTGCCTTTTCTAAAACCAGCTTGAACATCTGGAGGTTCACGGTTCATGTATTGCTGAAGCCTGACTTGGAGAATTTTAAGCATGACTTTACTAGCGTGCGAGATGAGTGCAATTGTGCGGTAGTTTCAGCATTCTTTGGCATTGCCTTTCTTTGGGATTGGAATGAAGACTGACCTTTTCCAGTCCTGTGGCCACTGCTGAGTTTTCCCATTTTGCTGGCATATTGAGTGCAGCACTTTCACAGCATCATCTTTCAGGATTTGAAATAGCTCAACTGGAATTCCATCACCTCCACTAGCTTTGTTCGTAGTGATGCTTTCTAAGGCCCACTTGACTTCACATTCCATGATGTCTGGCTCTAGGTGAGTGATCACACCATCATGATTATCTTGGTCGTGAAGATCTTTTTTGTACAGTTCTGTGTGTTCTTGCCACCTCTTCTTAATATCTTCTGCTTCTGTTAGGTCCATACCATTTCTGTCCTTTATTGAGCCCATCTTTGCATGAAATCTTCCCTTGTTAGCTCTAATTTTCTTGAAGAGATCTCTTGTCTTTCCTATTCTGTTGTTTTCCTCTATTTCTTTGCATTGATCGCTGAGGAAGGCTTTCTTATCTCTCCTTGCTATTCTTTGGAACTCTGCATTCAGATGCTTATATCTTTCCTTTTCTCCTTTGCTTTTCGCTTCTCTTCTTTTCACAGCTATTTGTAAGGCCTCCTCAGTCAGCCATTTAGAGGAAAGTTACTATGAGAAAATACTTACTGTTAATGATGACCAGTGTTTGAGCTTGCTCTCCAAGATAGATGGTGATTTATAAACTTATTATGTAAATGTTCAAACATTGAACATTTGAAAAGTTGAAAAGTAGTGCACAGAAACTTTGTGTTCCCATCATCGACCCATAATTATCAACTGATGGTCAATCAAGTTTGATCTCTGCCCCTTCTCCCTTCCTACCACCATGGGATTATTTTGAAGAAACGTCCAGACGTCATAATATTTTACTTGAACATGGGTGAATATGTACAGGAGCTTGCTTTATAAAAGAAGGAACAGAAACCTTTATGAATGACTTCTATTGAAGATGCAATTTTCAGTGAGTAGCTGCCTAAAACAGAGATATTGTCCTTCTTTGTAGGGGTAGTTAAGTGGAGATACAGAAAGAAGAATGGTGAAAAGTCCTTCCTCTAATATTTTATAGAAAGCTTTGTCCTTCTTTACATCATATATATTTGTCATCTCATCTTGGTTATAAGTTAGTTAAGGAGAGAATGCTTATCTTATTCACATTGTATCATCAGCTTTGCAAGGTTTGGTTGTTTTTCAGAAATTCCAGACCTGTGTCATTTTTGTTTATTCAGTTTTTCTATGGTGTCAGCCTCATCTACATAGTTTAGTCTCAATCATCTATTACATATCAGTGTTTCAAAATGGTGTTAGTTCCTGGGCTCCAGCATTAGAAAATTAAGTGCTGGTATGGGGCCCTTATTTACAATTCTACCTCTGTGTTCTGCCACTTTATTAGACCATCTTAGGCTCGAGTATCTGGTAATAAGTTGCCTTCTTTATGAAGAAAAAAATCAATACATTGTTAGTGGTGTTTTTCCAGATGAAATGAACAGATTAAATCAGCTTTTACCTTATTACAAAGTTTATTTTTGAACAGTTAATGGGGGTCATAAGATCCCAAGAACTGGGCGTCTTCTGGAAAAATTTAATGACCTGGTTTCATTTGAGATGAAACAGCTCCCCTCTAAGTTACTTTGTTCTCTATGATCCAATCCATAACTGGAGGCTGTGCTGATGAAGCCTGGCATTCGCCTTCCTTTCAGGCAGCTGGTGATGAAGTAGGCTAATGGTCAAGTAAAGTATCTTATGCTATTGAGCATTAGGATCATACTTCATATTTTGCAAAGTGCTTTTTCATTATTTATTCCTTGCAACCTACCTATGAGATCTCCTGGCTGTCTTATCTCCCATATTGTGGCTGAAATATGACTAACCTATGTTCATAAATGCTTCAGGAAGCTGAAATGAATACAGGTACTTGCTGACATACAAACACCCAGTATTCAAAATGGCCAGCCTACACGGCCCTTGGGAAGGGGGGATGTAGCTCCCCCAGAGAGTGGGAAATAATTCCATTTTCCTGTGTGTACAGAGGTCCCTGGGACCACAGGTATGAAAGTTAAGAATGAGGGCAGCGAGGGCCAGTGATTATATTCTTACTGCTGTTCAACAGAGAATTTCTGTTTCCACAAACATTGTGTACCTGGGGCTTCTGCACTCAGATAAGTTCACCTGATGCCATGTGGCTCACACTTCAGTTAAGGTCTATCATGGCTTCTGTGATTTGGATTATTAAATGAATCTTGAATTCCTTTACACATAGAGACTGCCCACATGCATGCTTGTGATGGTTATGTTTTGGAGTAGCTCCGTTTTTCTTTGTGTTGAGCTACTTATGCTGATACTTCATCACATTCTCTTCCAGAGAAGTTTCTAGAACAAAACAGCCTTGAAGTGATTTGGTGACCTAAGTAAGAAAGGACGGCTTCTGTCTGCTGTGGCTGCCAAGGTGATCATGAATGGGAAATAGAGTTTTATTCAGAGCCTCTTTTTGCTTGGTACCATTACATGCCATCTCCACAAGACTTAGGTTGCCATGGCTCCAGACTACTTGTAGTGCATGGCTTATGCCATCAGTCCAGCGCTTCCTGCTACCTGGTGCTTATCGATAAGTATAGCCAAACTGAAACATGAAACTAAAACAAGGAAGACGGAAATCTATTTCCATTGTAAATATAATATGCATATGCAGAGATGAATTCTCTGGTGATTTGGCCTCAGTTAAATTTAAGTTAGACTAGTTAGTTTCAAGAGGTACAAGATTTGCTGCCAGTAGAGTCTCAAAAGAAAAAAATCTTTGAATTGAAATGTTTTTCTAATAATACAGGGATTCTCTGGTAGCTCAGCTGGTAAAGAATCCATCTGCAATGTGGAAGGCCTGGGTTTGATCCCTGGGTTGGGAAGATCCCCTGGAGAAGGGAACAGCTACCCACTCCAGTATTCTGGCCTGGAGAATTCCATGGACAGTATAGTCCATGGGGTCGCAAACAATCAGACATGACTGAGTCACTTTCACTTTCTAATGATACTAGAGATCATGAGCCATATGATTTTTTGAGAGGTGAATTTTAAGAGAAAGTGCACTGAATTAGATGTCAAGAGACTGAACTGTACTCAGATCCAGTTCTGATACTGACGAGCCCACAAGTGGTTCCTTTGCCAAGTCACCTGAACCCTCTGGACTTGTTTCTTCCTGTGTCAAGTAAGGGTGATGAGCTAGATTGACGCTAATGTTTTTTACAATATTTTCAGCTCTATTCTAAGAGGAAATAGATGTTAACATACCAGCTAGTGACAAACATGGTTTATTGGCAAAATGCAGGAAAAGGATCTTATCTCAGAGAATGGCACTGGAACCTATTTCTTCCTTTTTTTTTTCCCCCATTTCTCTCCCAGAAAATCATTCACCTTTGTGTATCTGACATTTGCTCAAGACATGTACATGCCAAACTTAGATCCAAGTGCCTTCAGTTCAGTTCAGTTCAGTCGCTCAGTCGTGTCCGACTCTCCGCGACCCCATGAATCACAGCACGCCAGGCCTCCCTGTCCATCACCAACTCCCGGAGTTCACTCAAACTTATGTCCACAGAGTCGGTGATGCCATCCAGCCATCTCATTCTCCGTCGTCCCCTTCTCCTCCCGCCCCCAACCTTTCCCAGCATCAGAGTCTTTTCCAGTGAGTCAACTCGTCTCATGAGGTGGCCAAAGTATTGAAGTTTCAGCTTTAGCATCAGTCCCTCCAATGAACATCCAGGATTGATCTCCTTTAGAATGGACTGGTTGGATCTCCTTGCAGTATAAGGGACTCTCAAGAGTCTTCTCCAACACCACAGTTCAAAAGCATCGATTCTTCGGCGATCAGCCTTCTTCACAGTCCAACTCTCACATCCATACATGACCACGGGAAAAACCATTGCCTTGACTAGACGGACCTTGGTCGGCAAAGTAATGTCTCTGCTTTTTAATATACTATCAAGGTTGGTCATAACTTTCCTTCCAAGGAGCAAGCGTCTTTTAATTTCATGGCTGCAATCAGCATCTGCAGTGATTTTGGAGCCCAAAAAAACAAAGTCTGACACTGTTTCCACTGTTTCCCCATCTATTTCCCATGAAGTGATGGGACCAGATGCCATGATCTTTGTTTTCTGAATGTTGAGCTTCAAGCCAACCTTTTCACTCTCCTCTTTCAATTTCATCAAGAGGCTTTTGAGTTCCTCTTCACTTTCTGCCATAAGGGTAGTGTCATCTGCATATCTGAGGTTATTGATATTTCTCCCAGCAATCTTGATTCCAGCTTGTGCTTCTTCCAGCCCAGCGTTCCTCATGATGTACTCTGCATATAAGTTAAATAAGCAAGGTGACAATATACAACCTTGACGCAAACAACAGATATATTGAGATCTTCTCCATGTTTCGCAGCTCTCCCCTATTTCTCTTCTAATAACCTGGCTACTGGAGCTTTCAGTTCAGTTTAGTTGCTCAGTCGTGTCCAACTCTTTGCGACCCCATGAATCACAGCACGCCAGGCCTCCCTGTCCATCACCAACTCCCGGAGTTCACTCAAACTCATGTCCATCGAGTCCGTGATGCCATCCAGCCATCTCATTCTCTGTCATCCCCGTCTGCTCCAACCCCAAATCTCTCCTAGCATCAGACTCTTTTCCAGTGAGTCAACTCGTCGCATGAGGTGGTCAAAGTATAGGAGTTTCAGCTTTAGCATCAGTTCTTCCAATGAACACCCAGGATTGATCTCCTTTAGAATGGACTGGTTGGATCTCCTTGCAGTCCAAGGGACTCTCTCAAGAGTCTTCTCCAGCACCACAGTTCAAAAGCATCAATTCTTCGGCGCTCATCTTTCTTCACAGTCCAACTCTCACATCCATACACGACCACGGGAAAAACCATAGCCTTGACTAGACAGACCTTGGTTGGCAAAGTAATGTCTCTGCTTTTTAATATGCTATCTAGGTTGGTCATAACTTTCCTTCCAAGGAGTAAGCGTCTTTTAATTACCTGGCTGCAATCAGCATCCACAGTGATTTTGAAGCCCCAAAAAATAAAGTCTGACACTGTTTCCACTGTTTCCCCATCTATTTCCCATGAAGTGATGAGACCAGATGCCATGATCTTCGTTTTCTGAATGTTGAGCTTCAAGCCAAACTTTTCACTCTTCTCTTTCACTTTTGTCAAGAGGTTTTTTATTTCCTCTTCACTTTCTCCCATAAGGGTGGTGTCATCTGCATATCTGAGGTTATTGATATTTCTCCCAGCAATCTTGATTCCAGCTTGTGCTTCTTCCAGCCCAGCGTTCCTCATGATGTACTCTGCATATAAGTTAAATAAGCAGGGTGACAATATACAACATTGACGTACTCCTTTTCCTATTTGGAACCAGTCTGTTGTTCCATGACCAGTTCTAACTGTTGCTTCCTGACCCGGATACAGGTTTCTCAAGAGGCAGGTCAGGTGGTCTAGGATTCCCATCTCTTTCAGAATGTTCCACAGTTTATTGTGATCCACACAGTCAAAGGCTTTGGCATAGTCAATGAAGCAGAAATCGATGTTTTTCTGGAACTCTCTTGCTTTCTCCATGATCCAGCGGATGTTGGCAATTTGATCTCTGGTGCCTCTGCCTTTTCTAAAACCAGCTTGAACATCTGGAATTTCACAGTTCACATATTGCTGAAGCCTGGCTTGGAGAATTTTGAGCATGACTTTACTAGCGTGTGAGATGAGTGCAATTGTGCTGTAGTTTGAGCATTCTTTGGCATTGCCTTTCTTTGGGATTGGAATGAAGACTGACCTTTTCCAGTCCTGTGGCCACTGCTGAGTTTTCCAAATTTGCTGGCATATTGAGTGCAGCACTTTCACAGCATCATCTTTCAGGATTTCAAATAGCTCAATTGGAATTCCATCACCTCCACTAGCTTTGTTCGTAGTGATGCTCTCTAAGGCCCACTTGACTTCACATTCCAAGATGTCTGGCTCCAGTTGAGTGATCACACCATCGTGATTATCTTCATCATGTTAGGTCCATGAATCAAGGCAAATTGGAAGTGGTCAAACAGGAGATGACAAGAGTCAACGTCAACATTCTAGGAATCAGTGAACTAAAATGGACTGGAATGGGTGAATTTAACTCCGATGACCATTATATCTACTACTGTGGGCAGGAATCCCTTAGAAGAAATGGAGTAGCCATCATGGTCAACAAAAGAGTCCGAAATGCAGTACTTGGATGCAATCTCAAAAACAACAGAATGATCTCTGTTCATTTCCAAGGCAAACCATTCAATATTACAGTAATCCAAGTCTATGCCCCAACCAGTAATGCTGAAGAAGCCGAAGTTGAACAGTTCTATGAAGTCCTACAAGACCTTTTGGAACTAACACCCAAAAAAGATGTCCTTTTCATCATAGGGGACTGGAATGCAAAAGTAGGAAGTCAAGAAACACCTGGAGTAATAGGAAAATTTGGCCTCGGAGCACAGAATGAAGCAGGGCAAAGGCTAACAGAGTTCTGCCAAGAGAACATACTGGTCATAGCAAACACCCTCTTCCAACAACACAAGAGAAGACTCTACACATGGACATCACCAGATGGTCAACACCGAAATCAGGTTGATTATATTCTTTGCAGCCAAAGATGGAGAAGCTCTATACAGTTAGCAAAAACAAGACCAGGAGCTGACTGTGGCTCAGATCATGAACTCCTTATTGCCAAATTCAGACTTAAATTGAAGAAAGTATGGAAAACCACTAGGCCATTCAAATATGACCTAAATCAAATCCCTTATGATTATATAGTGGAAGTAAGAAATAGATTTAAGGGACAAGATCTGATAGATAGAGTGCCTGATGAACTCTGGATGGAGGTTCGTGACATTGTACAGGAGACAGGGACCAAGACCATCCCCATGGAAAAGAAATGCAAAAAAGCCAAATGGCTGTCTGAGGAGGCCTTACAAATAGCTGTGAAAAGAAGAGAAGCGAAAAGCAAAGGAGAAAAAGAAAGATATAAGCATCTGAATGCAGAATTCCAAAGAATAGCAAGGAGAGATAAGAAAGCCTTCCTCGGTGATCAATGCAAAGAAAAAGAGGAAAACAACAGAATAGGAAAAACAAGAGATCTTTTTAAGAAAATTAAAGATATCAAGGGAACATTTGATGCAAAGATGGGCTTGATAAAGGACAGAAATGGTATGGACCTAACAGAAGCAGAAGATATTAAGAAGAGGTGGCAAGAATACACAGAAGAACTGTACAAAAAAGATCTTCACTGGAGCTTTACCCAGGTCCATTTTAAAGTCTTACTCCAACTTTCCAGTTGAAAGCTGATTAGGTGGCCACCTAGGTTACCAGGAATTGGCTGTTCATGGCTTTGCAAGCTGTTCACAAACATTATTTCATTGGCAGCACCACTTGATTGAAGCAAGTGAAGAAAAGAAAAGGGCGTGTGTTCACTGAAAACGAAACCACCTGTGGACCTTTCCTCTCTAGGAGTATGAAGAATAGTCACTACCTTTCTCAGAGATAATTGATAAAACTAGAAAAGTCCAGTCAAGAGAGGAGCTTAATAATGTCTTTGACCATTATTAATGACTGAGACAAGGATTGCATAGACATATCTAAGACAATAGAGAAAATCCTAAATGCATTCTTATCTGTATTATGATTAGAGCTGTAATACACTTTACAGTTTGATTTCATTCAATAGTCGACTCTTCAAAGCAGAGACTGAATGGATTATCAGATGGGACTAGAATAGTTTTTATACACAGTAAATGGCATACCAGTTGTCCTTGAAAGAAAGCCAGTCTTCCAGTCCACACTGCTCTAGGTTGAGGTTTGAGGGCTTTAGTGTTGGTACCTGAGATGAGGCACTGAAACCCATCTGTTTAATGTGTAGAGAGGAGAATAAGCCCATTGGCACTGCCTCAACCACAAATCCAAATCTGAAGCCAGGTAGATAGATATTGCATCCATGATAGAAACATGAAGGGACCCGTCCAAAGTACAGAATTCAGGTAATTAAAATCTGGAACTGATAGCCAAATCATTGCAACAGGAATCAGTTTGATCTGTGGGTGGAGCAGCATGTGTTAGAGGCACTTGGCTGGCTCAGGCATCTATTGTGAAATATCTGTCAGAACTTCCCTGGTGGTCCAGTGGTTAAAAAGCCAGGCTCCCACTGCAGGGGGTACAAGTTCTATCCCTGGTCAGAGAACTAGGATCTCACATGCCAAGCAGCCAAAAAAAAAAAAAAAAAAAGTCAAATTGCTTTGAATAGATAAGGCAAATGGAATACTGGGTCTAACTGTGTTGAAAGTGTGCACTTGGTGGCATTTTTGCAACCATCAGTACATTTAAGTGTTTTCCAACCTCTCTTCCTGGAGAGATGGGGGGAACCAGGATGATGTATATAGAAGCACTAAGGTTAAGAAGAAACATCCTCCCTCCTAACAGTTTAGAAGGGGAGAATTTTTTAAAAAAATTCTGATGCTCTTTTAGAATAAATTGGCCATGTCCCATTCAATCCAGAGTGTTTGGCATGTACAGTAAAAGCACTTTAGAGTAAGAGAATAATTGAAATTTATGGGGAAAAGGGGAGTGGAGGAGTAGATGATAGGAACAAAATAATTAAGGTTGCAAAAATATCTGAAAGGCAGGAAAGAGAAGGTGGTGGCCAGGGCCTGGAGAGAGACTGAAGATATTTTCAAAGACTGGATATTTGGAAGATATTTCAAAAATACTTTGATTGCCTTCAACAGCAGAATGACTTAGCTTCTGAAATGGCAAACTTGTTGCATTATGAAGAGTAGACATTGGCACTTCTCAGCCTCTAGCTGCCTTCAGCCACCCTTTAATAGGTATGCCTAAATAACTTTCAGTATGGCCAGAAAATGGAAAAGTACTTTGCAGTTAAGATTGGGACAAATCTGCATCTAAAGTTCCTGAAAAATGTTTACGAAATATCAAATGAAGACAGGAAGTTGTAGAACAGCTAGCATAGTCCGATTCCATTTTCATAAAAAGCCAGTAAATGTATAGAGAATAATATGGAAAGAATACAGCAACATAACAACTGTAGTCATTTCTGGGAGACTTTTACTTTCAGCTTTCTTCATTTTGGGATAACATGACTCTGTGGACATGAGTTTGAGTGAACTCCGGGAGTTGGTGATGGACAGGGAGGCCTGGCGTGCTGTGATTCATGGGGTCGCGGAGAGTCGGACACGACTGAGTGACTGAACTGAACCGAACCAAACTGAAATCATATTAGTATATTTGGACATCAATTTGGCTATATTGAAGATCCTTAATATTTAAAAGTATCAAAAAAACTCCAAATTTAAAAAAAATTTAAATATTGAACAGGAGCTATACAATAGTTTATTTTCTTTATTTCTTTCTTTTTAACTTGACTGAAGTTGTCTTTCTTTTTTTGGCTGCACCACATGGTATGTGGGATCTTAGTTCCCTGACCAGGGATCAAACCCACATCCCTTGCATTGGAAGGGCAGAGTTTTAACCCTGGGCCACCAGGGAAGTCCTCAGCTGAAGTTTTTATGATCTAGTCTAAGAATCATTTTGTGGGAGGGAATATGAAATGCAAGGCATAAACTGTTCAAATATGTGTGTGTGTGCTAAGTCACTTCAGTCATGTCCAACTCTGTGTGACCCTACGGACCATAGCCCATCAGACACCTCTGTCCATGGGGTTCTCCAGGCTAGAATAGTTTAGTGGGCTGCCATGCCCTCCTCCAGGAGATCTTCCTGGCTCAGGGATTGAACCCACATCTCCTCCACTGGCAGGCGCCACCAGGGAAGCCCACATTTCTTAAATTGTGCATATGTGTTTTTGATGATCTCAATTTATATGTGAAAAAATTTACATTGGTCACTTTGATTCAGACCGAGGGCTTTACTTTTTATCAGCAACTAGGAAGATTTTCTTCTTCTCTGTGGTGAGAGTTTGCAGAAACATGGAATGCAAAATTTGGGAAGTTGGTATACAATATTTAATCCATGCAAAGAATTTGGACAACATGCATACAACCGTATTGAAAGAGTTTAAAAAATAATCACTTTTTTTTTTGTTTTCTTTCTCTCCTTTTTTTGGCAAGGATGAGGACATTACACATAGTTCCTAAAATGTATGGTATTGAAGGATATAGAAATCTCTAGACCTTGGGCTTTTATTCTGGAGTTTTATACACTATATGCTGTTGTTTATATTTGTAGAGTTTTATGGGCTCAAGTTCTTTTCACAAATATCTGGCTGTCATGAAATACAAGACCCAAAGCACATTTAGAATCACTTACCTGGAGGGAGTTTGAAGTTCCTCCAAATCTTTTTCATACATGCTGTACTCTATTGTTCATTGATACAGTCTGAAACAAAAAAGTGGCTGCATATGAAGCATTAAAATTTACCCTGACTTTCTGATCCATGAACAAACACTACCATGGTAAGAAGGTCAAGTAGCAGCCATGGGAGCTCTTCTGCCTCTTAAATGCAGGAACAGGTCCTGCATCTAAAGTGGGCAGTGTGACTGTTATGGTGCTTTGTGTTGGTTTTCTACTTTGATGACTCTTCTTAGAGGAGGCAATTTTCTTCCCTGTAGGACCACCTGTGCAGGTGGGGTGCCAGTGGGGAAAACCCGGATATCTCTACATTCCTGAGCCAAGGTGCTCGTCAGTCAGTTCAGTCATTCAGTCATGTCCGACTCTTTGTGACCCCATGGACTGCAGCACACCAAGCTTCCCTGTCCATCACCAACACCTGGAGCTTGCTCAAACACGTCCATCAAGTCAGTGATGCCATCCAACCATCTCATCCTCTGTCATCCCCTTATCCTCCTGCCCTCAATCTTTCCCAGCATCAGGGTCTTTTCCAGTGAGTCGGCTCTTCGCATCAAGTGGCCACAGTATTGGAGCTTCACCTTCAGCATCAGTCCTTCCAATGAATATTCAGGACTGATTTCCTTTAGGATTGACTGGTTTGATCTTGCTGTCCAAGGGACTCTCAAGAGTCTTCTCCAACATCACAGTTCAAAAACATCAGTTCTTCGGCACTCACCTTTCTTTATGGTCCAACTCTCAGATCCGTACATGACTACTTGAAAAACCATAGCTTTGACTATGTGGACCTTTGTCAGTAAAATAATATCTCTGCTTTTTAATATGCTCTCTAGCTTTGTCATACCTTTTTTTCCAAGGAGAAAACATCTTTTAATTTCATGGCTGCAGTGAGTTTGGAGCCCAAGAAAATAAAGTCTGTCACTGTTTCCATTGTTTCCCCATCTATTTGCCATGAAGTGATGGGACCAGATGCCATGATCTTAGTTTTTTGGACATTGAGTTTTGCTCGTGTCAGTAGTTAAAAAGAAATTATAAGTGAAATCCCCCATGATTCTGATTTGTTATTTGTTTATTTCCATGCACTCTTATGAACTCATGAACTACTTCAATTTTACCTTGAGACCTGAGTTGACTGATGAGATGACTTTGGGTTAAACTCATGGGTGAGATCACTAGAAGGATTTGTTGTATTTGTGCATTTTATTGGCTTATGAACTAATTTAAACATCACTGAAGCTGTTAGTCAACTGTAGCATGATTGATGTGGAGGTAATCTAATTGCTTTTCTTTTATGTGACCTATACACATGCATGTGACCTGTAATGGCAATTAGAATAATCACCTTTGAAACCTTTGGATTTGGGTTTGTCCTCTCAACCCACTGTGCTAACTCCAATATCAGAGTATAGGAATTACTGACTGCTACCAGGCAGGCCATGTAATAGTTTGGATTTGGGTTGTATTTCTGAGCTTCTATTGTTTCTTTCTTCATATTCGTGTTCATTTCTTGTCAACTTGCTGCTTCTTATTCAACTTCAAAAGTTGATGAAACTTACAGTGCTTCAATCAACTTGACTAAAGAATAGAAGTGGCTTGAAACAGAGGCACCAGAGATCAAATTGCCAACATCCGCTGGATCATGGAGAAAGCAAGAGAGTTCCAGAAAAACATCTATTTCTGCTTCATTGACTATGCCAAAGCCTTTGACTGTGTCGATCACAATAAACTGTGGAAAATTCTGAAAGAGATGGGAATACCAGACCACCTGACCTGCCTCTTGAGAAACCTGTATGCAGGTCAGGAAGCAACAGTTAAACTGTACATGGAACAACAGACTGGTTCCAAATAGGAAAAGGAGTACGTCAAGGTTGTATATTGTCACCCTGCTTATTTAATTTCTATGCAGAGTACATCATGAGGAACGCTGGGCTGGAAGAAGCACAAGCTGGAATCAAGATTGCCGGGAGAAATATCAGTAACCTCAGATATGCAGATGACACTACCCTTATGGCAGAAAGTGAAGAGGAACTCAAGGGCCTCTTGATGAAAGTGAAAGAGGAGAGTGAAAAGGTTGGCTTGAAGCTCAACATTCAGAAAACGAAGATCATGGCATCCTGGTCCCATCATTTCATGGGAAATAGATGGGGAAACAGTGGAAACAGTGTCAGACTTTATTTTTTTGGGCTCCAAAATCACTGCAGATGCTGATTGCAGCCAGGAAATTAAAAGACGCTTACTCCTTGGAAGGAAAGTTATGACCAACCTAGATAGCATATTAAAAAGCAGAGACATTACTTTGCCAACCAAGGTCCGTCTAGTC
Organism: Moschus berezovskii; assembly: GCF_049115385.1. Taxonomy (NCBI): domain Eukaryota; kingdom Metazoa; phylum Chordata; class Mammalia; order Artiodactyla; family Moschidae; genus Moschus; species Moschus berezovskii. The sequence continues at coordinate 124,581,265 of NC_142488.1, read as the reverse complement.
AAGGCTATGGTTTTTCCCGTGGTCATGTATGGATATGAGAGTTGGACTGTGAAGAAAGCTGATCGCCAAAGAATTGATGCTTTTAAACTGTGGTGTTGGACAAGACTCTTGAGAGTCCCTTGGACTGCAAGGAGATCCAACCAGTCCATTCTAAAGGAGATCAATCCTGGGTGTTCATTGGAAGGACTTATGCTAAAGCTGAAACTCCAATACTTTGGCCACCTCATGCAGCGAGTTGACTCACTGGAAAAAGAGTCTGATGCTGGGAGGGATTGGGGTTAGGAGGAGACAGGGACGACAGAGAATGAGATGGCTGGATGGCATCACCGACTCGATGGACATGAGTCTGAGTGAACGCTGGGAGTTGGTGATGGACAGGGAGGCCTGGTGTGCTGTGGTTCATGGGGTCGCAAAGAGTCGAACACGACTGAGTGACTGAACTGAACTGAACTGAACTGAACTGAACTGAAGCCCATAGGATTCACTGATTTTTCTCAGTCTCTCCCATCAGTCAAACACAGCAGCCTTACAGGATGATAGAAAGGCCCACTGTAGACTCTGTTCTAGTATCATCTTGGGGACTATAGGTTGTATAGTCAGGGTGCCAAGCTTCAAGGATATAGAATACATCTGGGAATATAACCGGGAAGGAGGCTTTCAGCCAGGAACCAGATTATGCTTTTCTCCCCTAGGACCCAGAATAGATGGCTTTGGGAACCTGGAGTTAGAGGTAAAAATGAAATCTCGCATGATTCCAGATGAGAGGTTATCCCAGATGTTTGTAGATTACAGAACTCAAGGGGAAGAACATTTCTACTACAGGAAGGAAATGGGAAGTGCCATCTACAGCTTCTGTATAATTGTTTGACCTTGATTCTTTAATTTGTATGTTGTATTTTGCCTTGGTGGTATTTAAGGTTAACCTTTAGTCTGTAGATTTCTGAATCTCAAAGAATCACAGCAGCTCTGCAGAAGTCATGAACTTCACCCTGACGGCTTCAACCCAAAGAAGTCCCACGACTTGAGGTCCCAGACTTTGGACTTGGTTTGAGCATGGGGTTGTTTTCATTGCTTAACACTTGTGCTTATGCAAACAATCTTGGAATCTTAAGTATGGGGAGATATCAGAGTATGTATATACTGTATTTGTAGCCCACATAGTGCAAGGCAGTGTCTCAGGCTGATTGGTCTCCCCAGTGGGACCTTTTTTGTGATAACTTCCTGCGACCTTCGTTTTCTGTGTCACTAAGTCCCTGGACATAGCTACTTTGTTTGATTATTTGTCAGCTTTCCCTCGTTGAACCAATCTCAACATATGTGCTGTCAAATTTGGAATTTGGGACTAGTCCACAAGACTGAATGATAGCCTGCTAAATCTCATTAATGCTCTTTTATTACAGAGAACACTATTTTGAAGACTTATTGTTGATTTCTCCTGAGCTCTCCTTGTTTCTGTGCCTGTGAAGCGGTTTTCTGCTTTTTTTTTTTGTAGTTTATAAAATGCTTATGTTTTCCCTGTGATATGTTGTTGTTGTAAGCTCCCACCTGTAGATTTTTATTATTCACAATGACTATAAACGTGATAAAAAAAAAAAGCTTGTGGTCTGCCGAGTACATTATACAATGTTTCAAGGCAGAGCTCTGAGTTACAGAACCTAATGGATTGAGAGATTTGGTGGCAAGGTGTGGACTTTCCAGGTCAGGATTGAAGTTATCTCCTTTATGAAGGTAAAAATGTTAGTAGGTAATCTAATACCTTCCTATGAGAAGTGGTCCCTTTGGCCACTTCTTGAAGGCCACAAATAAATATTTGGGCATTGTGGGGGTGGAAGGGACATCTTCTACCCCTGCTAGAGGAATGGCAGACTCCCAGAGCCCTGTAGATCACCAGCCCAGGAGTCAGGAGAGCATGGACTGGAAGCAAGGGTGCAAAGTTAACCCCTGGTCAAGCCTGCAGTCAAACTCTGGTCCCTAGAGTCTGGGGTGTTTATCATTACACCACACTACCTGGTCTTATAAAGTCATAGTAAGGGTACAGAATCCAAAGAGGTAAGTTAGTAAGAAGTTGTTTTTGGTGTTGTTTGTTCATAAAATTTAATATTCTTTATACTGCTTGTATAAAATTTCCTGTTAACTAAAATTGTACATCTTTGTCTGTACAGCTTGCCATGGTTTCAACGTTCATCAAATAGCTTTATCACTGTGGTCAGGAAACTCTTTCTCCACAGGAGAGGAGAGCAAGACTGTGCCAGTCTGTCTTGGCTGCAGCTGTGCCTGCTGGGTGGGTGGGCATGGGTCACTTCCTAGGATTTCCTGATGATTTGGAGTTGCAGGTGTCAGCAACTCCATTCCAGCTATTTAGTCTAGAGGCCCCAAGCAGAGCATCCCCTGGTCTTTCAGAGCAGCTGGGACTTATCTCCTTATTATTTATTACCCAATCTATGTTAAGCAGTGGGCCATCCATTAGCATAGCATCCCCATAATGTGTGCCCCTCTCCCCAGAAAGTCTCTGAAATGTTGTTCTGAGGGGGAATTTTCTAAGGGACCGAAGGGTTAGGTGAGCAAATGGCTGGTGACATTTGGGGTATTGCTATTAACCTGACTCCATTTCAGAACACCTTCTTGAGCTTGCAGAGCTTATATATAGTGAGAGTCCGGTAATGAATTTTGTCCCATTCAGATACAACTTGCACTGCCCATATCCAGTGGACGCCAGTGATGAGGAAGTGTCAGCGGAGGTGGGAGGAAGCTACCCAAGCATTTGGTGTCTGCCCTTGGCCTCACTCTGACAGTTTTGTGAGTTAAGGTAACCCTGGCCTGAGAAAGCGTGGGGCACATCAAGGAGGGAATTGCCGCTATTGTATTTCTATACACGGTTAACTGCCACAGATCAAGGAGAAGTTTGTGTCTTTGTTTCCATGAAAGCAAGGAAATTTGAAACTGGGGAAGTCTTTAGGAATATGAGTGATCTCAAGGAGTAGAGTAATAATTGTTCTCATTTATTGAAGGCTTTATTTTATTTTATTTTGGTGCCAAGTTCTGTGTCACTCTTTGTAGCATCTCATGTAGTATTCATTACATGCCCTCTTGGTAGAAGATATCATCATCTCAAGTAATATTTACAGGTAAGATGTGAATTCTGACTGGGAATCTATGTGTCTTACCCAGGCCCCAGGCCCTGAACCACTAATTTCTGCTGATTTTAAAAATGAGATGAAGGTTTCAGAAGGTAGAGAAGGCCTGGTCCTCTGGACCAATTTACAAATGAAGGTAATGAATCCCAAGGTCCGTTGCTCTGCACCACCACTGAGCTGGGCAGTCTCTTTGAGTGCCTCACCTCCCTACCTTTGACTCTATACTTAGGCTACACTCAGTCTTCTCACTTGCTCAGTCCTCAGTCATGTCCGACTCTTTGCGACCCCTGGACTGCAGTCCGCCAGGTTCCTTTGTTCACGGGAAATTGTCCAGGCAAGAATACTGGAGTTGGTTGCCATGCCCTCCTCCAGTGGATCTTCATAACCCAGGGATCGAACCCAGGTCTCCTACATCATAGGCAGATTCTTTACCATCTGAGCCCCCAGGGCCAAGTGTCACTAATTTAGAAATTATCTTTTGTCTTCAAAATTTACTTTACCCCAGACCTTCTTCCAAGGTATTCGATTAGAGGAAAGTGAAAGAAACTGAAAGTTAGTCACACAGTCGTGTCTGACTCTTTGTGATTCCATGGACTACAGCCTGTCCCGCTCCTCTGTCCGTGGAATTCTCCAGGCAAGAGTACTGGAGTGGGTTGCCTTCTCCAGGGGATCTTCCTGACCCAGGGATCAAACCCAGGTCTCCCACATTGCAGGCAGATTCTTTACCAGCTGAACCACAAGGGAAGATTAGAGGAAGTCCCTACCAAATTAATGATATTGACATGTGATTGAGTGTAATAATAAATACTCCAGTTTAGGAAACTGTGAAATTGACCTGAAGGACTGAATTTAATGATAGATCTACAGGAGCAGGGAGGACTGACAGGAAGATACTGGAGTGCATCCCTGTTGTGTGTCTACGTGGGTGCCTTCACAACCTGCCTGCATAGCCCTCAGTATTCCTTAAAGGCATGTTTACACAGAAGAGGGGCAGACATTAATTATAAACAAACACATCTTGGAGTTCAAGTATAATCACTGGAGATTGAGCCAAAGTGAGAATTCACTGGCAGGAGAGCTACCAACTACAGAGACCTCCAGTGTGGATCAGATCATCAGCAGGATGGGGAAAAACACATTTCCTTCAGGCTCCTCTCATCCACACTGTTGAGTATTTTCCTCATGCTACACACAGGGTCTAGAAGACCTATCAACTTTACCCCCACCTTTCTGAGGCCTGGTGAAGCGAGACCAACAATGAAACTGAAGACACACTAGTAAATTCAGAAACTCATCACGTTACCTTCTCCAATGGCCGTAAACCCTTTTAGTCACTCTGATAGACTCTATGATAAACAGTTAGTATCCATCACCTTCTTTCACACTCCTGGTAATCTGAAGAGCTATGTGCTATGTTATTTCACAGAGAAGTTAAACTAATGGCCTAGGGACACACACGGCTCATAATTTCAGAGTAGAGATTTGACAGCATGTGTTTATATAGCTCATGTGCTCTTACCTACAGCACATCTACATAGTCATGGGACTTTGAGGGTGGAGTGGAAGAGTTTTAAAATATTATTTTAAAAACCTTGTTAATTAATGAGACTGTAGAAAATAAAAAGGGATAGAAGAAATTCACTTTATTTTTGCCATCTAAACCCCTAAACTTTTAGTATTTTGTAGTATGTTCTTATGGACTTCCCAGGTGGCTCAGACTGTAAAGAATCTGCCTGCAATGCAGGAGACCTGGGTTCCATCCCTGGGTCACTAAAATCCAATGGAGAAGGGAAAGGCAACCCACTCCAGTATTCTTGCCTAGAGAATTCCATGGACTGAAGAGACTGGTGGGCTAAAGTCCATGCAGTTGCAAAATAGTTGGACATGACTGAGTGACTAACACATGCACACAGTATTTTCGTACAGTCCTTTACTTGCAGTTATAATTATTTATGTGTATATTTTCATACACTCTACTGTGTACACAGTTTTCTATATTTGTACTCAATGCATCATAGTGTTCTCTATGGTATTTATTTTTGTAATCTGAATTTTTTCTTAAATAATAGCATTGTATTCTTTCTGCTTATAAAAGTGGTTTGTTCCTCACTAAAGAGAATTCAAAAGTCAGAAAGGCACAAAGAAGATAATAAGGAATGAGCTCTAATTTCACCATGCAGAGAGAAACATTTTAATGCTTTTTCATTTTTAAGACAATTAAATATTTGGATTTATTTCCTTTCAGTCTTGCTTTTTTAAAATATATCCACATACTTTTCTTTCAAAAAAACTGGGATCACAATGTGCATGCAATAATTTGATCATGCAAAAAAAAATAATAATTTGATCATGCTTTTTTTACTTAAAATATTATAAACAGTTTCATATGTCATTAAAATGCCATTTAAAATGCTTGTGTGACAGTATAGCACATAAAGAACTGTTGATTTATTAAATTCATTATCTAATTGTGAATCTTTCGTGTCTTTCCAGTTAAAAATAATTTTTATTTTATTTTTTTAAAATTTATTTTATTGGAGGCAAATTACCTTACATTAATATATTGGTTGGTTTTGCCATACATTGACATGAATCTGCCCCGGGTGTAAATGTGTTTCCTTTCTTGAACCCCCCTCCCACCTCCCTCTTCCCTATATCCTCCCTCCAGGTCATCCCCGTGCACCAGCCCCAAGCATCCTGTATCATGCGTCGAACCTGGACTGGTCACTTATGATAATATACATGCTACAATGCCGTTCTCCCCAATCATCCCACCTTCACCCTCTCCCACAGAGTCCCAAAGACTGTTCTATATACCTATGTCTCTTTTGCAGTCTCGTATACAGGGTTCAGGTTACCATCTTCTAAACTCCATATATATGCATTAGTATACTGTATTGATGTTTTTCTTTCTGGCTTACTTCACTCTGTATAATTGGCTCCAATTTCATCTACCTCATTAAAACTGATTCAAATGCATTCTTTTTGATGGCTGAAAAATACTCCATTGTGTATATGTACCAAAGCTTTCTTATCCATTCATCTGCAGATGGACATCTAGGTTGCTTCCATGTCCTAGCTATTATAAACAGTGCTGCAATGAACATTGGAGTACATGTGTCTCTTTCAATTCTGGTTTCCTCGGTGTGTACGCCCAGGAGTGCGATTGCTGGATCATATGGCAGTTCTATTTCCAGTTTTTTGAGGAATCTGCACACTGTTCTCCATAGTGGCTATACTAGTTTGCATTCCCACCAACAGTGTAAGAGGGTTCCCTTCTCTCCACACCCTCTCCAGCATTTATTGCATGTAGACTTTTGGATAGCAGCCATTCTGACTGGTGTGAAATGGTATCACATTGTGGTTTTGATTTGCATTTCTCTGATTATGAGGGATGTTGAGCATTTTTTCATGTGTTTGTTAGCCATCTTTATGTCTTCTTTGGAGAAATGTCTGTTTATTTCTTTGGCCCATTTTTTGATTGGGTCACTTATTTTTCTGGAATTGAGCTGCAGGAGCTACTTGTATATTTTGGAGATTAATCCTTTATCAGTTGCTTCATTTGCTATTATTTTCTCCCATTCTGAAGGCTGTCTTTTCACCTTGCTTAGAGTTTCCTTTGCTGTGCAGAAGCTTTTGATTTTAATTAGGTCCCATTTGTTTATTTTTGCTTTTATTTCCAATATTCTGGGAGGTGGGTCTTGGAGGATCCTGCTGTGATTTATGTCGGAGAGTGTTTTGCCTACGTTCTCCTCTAGGAGTTTTATAGTTTCTGGTCTTACATTTAGCTCTCTAATCCATTTTGAGTTTATTTTGGTGTATGGTGTTAGGAAGTGTTCTAGTTTCATTCTTTTACAAGTGGCTGACCAGTTTTCCCAGCACCACTTGTTAAAGAGACTGTCTTTTGTCCATTTTATATTCTTGCCTCCTTTGTTGAAGATAAGGTGTCCATAGGTGCGTGGGTTTATCTCTGGGCTTTCTATTTTGTTCCATTGATCTATATTTCTGTCTTTATGCCACTACCATACTGTCTTGATGACTGTGGCTTTGTAGTAGAGCATGAAGTCTGGCAAGTTAATTCCTCCAGTTCCATTCTTCTTCTTCAAGATTGCTTTGGCTATTCGAGGTTTTCTCTATTTCCATACAAATTGTGAGATTATTTGTTCTAGTTCTGTGAAAAATATCGTTGGTAGCTTGATAGGGATTGCATTGAATGTATAAATTACTTTGGGTAGTATACTCATTTTCACAATATTTATTATTCCAATCCACAAACACGGTATATTTCTCCATCTATTAGTGTCCTCTTTGATTATTTTCACTAGTGTTTTATAGTTTTCTATGTACAAGTCTTTTGTTTCCTTAGGTAGATATATTCCTAAGTATTTAATTCTTTTCGTTGCAACAGTGAATGGAATAGTTTCCTTAATTTCTCTATTTTCTCATTATTAGTGTATAGGAATGCAAGGGATTTCTGTGTGTTGATTTTATATCCTGCAACTTTACTGTATTCATTGATTAGCTCTAGTAGTTTTCCGGTAGAGTCTTTAGGGTTTTCTGTGTAGAGGATCATGTCATCAGCGAACAGTGAAAGTTTTACTTCTTCCTTTCCAATTTGTATTCCTTTTATGTCTTTTCCTGCTCTGATTGCTGTAGCCAAAACTTCCAGAACTATGTTGAATAGTAGTGGTGAGAGTGGGCACCCTTGTCTTGTTCCTGACTTTAGGGGAAATGCTTTCAGTTTTTCACCATTGAGGATAATGTTTGCTGTGGGTCTGTCATATATAGCTTTTATTATGTTGAGATATGTCCCTTTTATTCCCACTTTCTGGAGAGTTTTTATCATAAATGTATGTTTTATTTTGTCAAAGGCTTTCTCTGCATCTATTGAGATAATCATATGATTTTTATTTTTCAGTTTGTTAATGTGGTGTATTACGTTGATTGATTTGAGGATATTGAAGAATCCTTTCATCCCTGGGATAAAGCCCACTTGGTCATGATGTATGATCTTCTTAATGTGTTGTTGGATTCTGATTGCTAGAATTTTGTTAAGGATTTTTGCATCTATGTTCATCAGTGATATTGGCCTGTAGTTTTCTTTTTTTGTGGGATCTTTACCAGGTTTTGGGATTAGGGTGATAGTGGCCTCATAGAATGAGTTTGGAAGTTTTCCTTCCTCAGCAGTTTTCTGGAAGAGTTTGAGTAGCATAGGTGTTAGCTCTTCACTAAATTTTTGGTAGAATTCAGCTGTGAAGCCGTCTGGACCTGGGCTTTTGTTTGCTGGAAGATTTCCGATTACTTCCTCTATTTCCGTGCTTGTGATGGGTCTGTTCAGATTTTCTATTTCTTCCTGGTTCAGTTTTGGCAAGGTGTACTTTTCTAAGAATTTGTCCATTTCTTCCAGGTTATTCATTTTATTGCCGTATAATTGCTGATAGTATTCTCTAATAATCCTTTGTATTTCTGTGTTGTCAGTTGTGATCTCTCCATTTTCATTTCTAATTTTATTGATTTGGTTCTTCTCCCTTTCTTTCTTGATGAGTCTGGCTAGTGGTTTGTCAATTTTATTTACCTTCTCAAAGAACCAGCTTTTGGCTTTGTTGATTTTTGCTATGGTCTCTTTTGTTTCTTTTGCATTTATCTCTGCCCTAATTTTTACGATTTCTTTTCTTGTTTCTTGAGGTGTGCCTGTATTGCTATGAACTTCCCCCTTAGCACTGCTTTTACAGTGTCCCAGAGGTTTTGGGTTGTTGTGTTTTCATTTTCATTCATTTCTATGCATATTTTGATTTTTCTTTTGATTTCTTCTATGATTTGTTCATTATTCAGCAGCGTGTTGTTCAGCCTCCGTATGTTGGCATTTTTAATAGGTTTTCTCCTGTAATTGAGATCTAATCTTACTGCATTGTGGTCAGAAAAGATGCTTGGAATGATTTCAATTTTTTTGAATTTACCAAGGCTAGATTTATGGCCCAGGATGTGATCTATCCTGGAAAAGGTTCCGTGTGCGCTTGAGAAAAAGGTGAAATTCACTGTTTTGGGGTGAAATGTCCTATAGATATCTATTAGGTCTAACTGGTCTATTGTATCATTTAAAGTTTGTGTTTCCTTGTTAATTTTCTGTTTAGTTGATCTATCCATAGATGTAAGTGGGGTATTAAAGTCTCCCACTATTATTGTGTTATTGTTAATTTCCCCTTTCATACTTGTTAGTAATTGTCTTACATATTGCGGTGCTCCTATGTTGGGTGCATAAATATTTATAATTGTTATATCTTCTTCTTGGATTGATCCTTTGATCATTATGTAGTTTCCTTCTTTGTCTCTTTTCACAGCCTTTGTTTTAAAGTCTATTTTATCTGATATGAGTATTGCTACTCCTGCTTTCTTTTGGTCTCTATTTGCATGGAATATCTTTTTCCAGCCCTTCACTTTCAGTCTGTATGTGTCCCTTGATTTGAGGTGGGTCTCTTGTAGACAACATATATGGGGGTCTTGTTTTTGTATTCATTCAGCCAGCCTTTGTCTTTTGGTTGGGGCATTCAACCCATTTATGTTTAAGGTGATTATTGATAACTATGATCCCGTTGCCATTTTCTTTATTGTTTTGGGTTCGAGTTTATATACCCTTTCTGTGTTTCCAGTCTAGAGAAGATCCTTTAGTATTTGTTGGAGAGCTGGTTTGGTGATGCTGAATTCTCTCAGCTTTTGCTTGTCTGTAAAGCTTTTGATTTCTCCTTCATATTTGAATGAGATCCTTGCTGGGTACAGTAATCTGGGCTGTAGGTTATTTTCTTTCATCACTTTAAGTATGTCTTGCCATTCCCTCCTGGCCTGTAGAGTTTCTGCTGAAAGATCAGCTGTTATCCTTTTGGGGATCCCCTTGTGTGTTATTTGTTGTTTTTCCCTTGCTGCTTTTAATATTTTTTCTTTGTGTTTGATCTTTGTTAATTTGATTAATATGTGCCTTGTGGTATTTCGCCATGGGTTTATCCTGTTAGGGACTCTCTGTGTTTCTTGGACTTGGGTGATTATTTCCTTCCCCATTTTAGGGAAATTTTCAACTATTATCTCCTCAAGTATTCTCTCATGGTCTTTCTTTTTGTCTTCTTCTTCTGGGACTCCTATGATTCGAATGTTGGGGCATTTAATATTGTCCCATATGTCTCTAATATTGTCCTCATTTTTTTTATTCTTTTTTCTTTTTCCATCTCTGTTTCATTTGTTTCTACAATTCTATCTTTTAGCTCGCTTATCCTGTCTTCTGCTTCCGTTATTCTACTGTTTGTGCCCTCGAGAGTGTTTCTGATCTCATCTATTGTATTATTCATTATATATTGACCCTTTTTTATTTCCTCTAATTCCTTATTGAACCTTTCTTCCACCTTCTCAATCCTTTTCTCCAATTTATTTATATGTAACTCCATTTTGCTTTCCAGATTTTGAATCATTTTCACAATTAAAATTCGAAATTCTTTATCGGGTAGGTTCCCTATATCTTCCTCTTTTGTTTGTGTTGGTGGGCATTTATCCTGTTCCTTTACTTGTTGGGTATTTCTCTGCCTCTTCATCTTGCTTATATTGCTGCGTTCGGGGTGGCCTTTCCGTCTTCTGACAGTTTGTGGAGTTCTCTTTATTATGTAGTTACCTCGTTGTGTGTGGGGTTGAATGGGTGACCTGTCAAGGTTCCCTGGTTAGGGAAGCTTGAGTCGATGTTCTGGTGGGTGGAGCTGGATTTCTTCTCTCTGGAGTGCAATGAAGTGTCCAGTAATGAGTTTGAGATGTCAGTGGGTTTGGGCAGCCTGTATATTGAAGCTCAGTGCTATTCTCCTGTGTTGCTGGATACCTTGCGTAGTATGTCTTTCACTGAAACTTGTTGACCCTTGGGTGGTGCCTGGTTTCAGTGTATGTATGGAGGCATTTGATGAGTACCTATCAATTAATGTTCTCTGGAACAGGAGATCTCTGGTGTTCTCAGGATTTGGCCTTAAGCCTCTGCCTCTGGTTTTCAGTCTTATTCTTGCAGGAGGCTCAAGGCTTCTCCCTCTGTTACTTCCAAGGCAGTTCCTTCTGTTGAAAAAGCTCTTCTGTTTTCTGGTCTCCTCAATGTCTAATTCCTGTCCTGACTCCAGGGTGCAGTGGTGGACACTCCCCCCCGCCCCCAGCTCACCTATTCAGTCGTGCTATGGGGAGGGAGGAACAGCTAACAAATATCCCTGGCGTCTGTGGGGAGTGCTCACGGTGTCTCGGCTACACTGGGAATGCTCCCGCTCGAGGCGTGTGTGCTTTCCCTGTTTATGCTGCTTAGGCTTTAGTTTGCTCTGCTGGGAGCTTTCCGCGGCTGGCGCTGGGTTGCATGCACTTCCCAGGTCTGAGCAGCTCAGGTTCAGGTCCTCGGGTACTCGACAAAGGCGCAGACTTGGCTGGGCTTGCGTTTTGTGCCTTCCCCGGTCCTAGCAGCTCAGGTGACCAGGCGTTTGGCGAGCGCAGTCGCTGCGACTTATCTCCTTCCCGGTTCCTGCCGCTCGGTTTTCTGGGAGTACAACCGGCGCGCTTCCTCAGGCGGATATCGACCGGCCCGAACCCAAGAAGTCCTGGCCAGCAAGGAAGCCTGCCTGCAGCTTGGCATGGGAAGCCTCTCTGGGGCCGTGGCTGCCCCCGACCCGGCGCTGGCTGCCCTCCCCGCCCGCATCTCGGGGGGCTGGGGGCTGGGCCACCCGCTGCCGGCTCGCTCGGCTCAGCACCCGGTTCTATGGGCGGGGCTGACTTGGGGCTTTTCGCAGGCTTTTTCCAGCCCTCTCACCCTTCCGCTGCACCCTCTGCTCTGGTATCTTAAGTTCGAGCCCTCAGTTTGCCCTGGGGCATTCAAGCCCGGTTCTCCCTCTAAGCGCTGCCACCGGTTCTCCCTCTAAGCGCAGCCGCCGGTTCTCCCTCTGAGCGCCACTGCCGGCGCCTCCCTGCCCAGCCCCCGCCTGCTAGTGAGGGGCGTGGGCATCTGCGCCGCTTCTCAGCTGAGAGTTTCCTCTGGGCACTTAGTCTGTGAGTTTTAATTATTTATGTCTTTTGTCTCCCAGTTATGCGGCCCTCTGAGGTTCCACTCACCAGTGTTTCCAGGTGTTTGGAAACTTCTCTTTTTTTTTTTAAGCCTCCCTTCCCAGGACGGAGCTCTGTCCCTCCCTCTTTTGTCCCTCTTTTTATCTTTTTATCTATTTCCTACCTCCTTTCGTTGACTATGGGCTGCTTTTCTGAGTGCCTGATGTCCTCTGCCGGTATTCAGAAGTTTTTTTGTGGGATTTACTCAGCGTTCAAATGTTCTTTTGTTGATTTTGTGGGGGAGAACGTGGCCGCCCTGTCCTATTCCTCCGCCATCTTCCCGCCACCCTCAAAACTAATTTTTAGATACTATCTCAATAAGTATTTCTTCAAATAGCCATTTCAAAATTTCTGATTAATACCTTAGGATAAGATCCTAGTCAATGAATTGCTGTTCAAAGAGTATAAACTTTACAGAAGCACTCTATTCATATTGTCAATTGCTTTCATGAATGTTGTATCAATTTATTCTCTCATCTGCAAGATAAAATGTCTGTCCATTTTAATTACTGCACAGTTTACTATTTTTGATCCATTCTTATTACAAATAAGGCTTCCATGAACATCTCCAGACCAGGGTATTAAGGCGCCAGACCTGGGTTGAATTCCTCTTTCACTTACCAGCAAACCTTGCACATTGGAGCCTCAGTTTCTTCATCTGCAGAATATAGAAATAATGGGGCCTCAAAAGGTTGTGATGTGAATTGACTAATTATCAGTTCAGTCAAAATGAATGTGTCATTGCTCTTTGTCTGCATTCTGAATTTTTCAGTTCCCCCATTTGATAAAATTATTTGATCTATAATCTGTTCTGATTATATGATCACTGAGCTTTTTAAGCTCTCAGGTTCTATGAACTAAAATGGAAAAATTTGCAGCAATCACAGACAAAATCCACTTACTAATATATCCTTATCATGTTTGGCTATCAGAATACATATAAAAGGATTTGTTAAAAGGCAGAGTACAGGTGAAACAAATAGATTAAATTACAGTATCATGTAAAATGAGTTCACTTTCTTTTTTCTGCACTCCCAAGTAAGGAATGAGAACTAATCAACACAGAAGCTTCCAATATAACTAAGTTGTCATTTAGTGCCAGTTAGCTCAGTGGTAAAGAATCTGTCTTCCAAATAGGAGAAATGGGTTTGATCTCTAGGTCTGGAAGAAACTCTATAGAAGGAAATACAACCCGCTCCAGTATTCTTGCTTGTGAAGCCCCATGGACAGAGGACCCTGGCAGGCTACAGACTATTGGGCCACAAAAGAGTCAGACACAACTTAGCAACAAGTTGTCATTTACTAAAATTCCAATGTCTTTGTAAAACTTTTCTCTATCTTGTCTTTAGCTCTCTCTCTCTCTCTCTCTCTCTCTCTCTCTCTCTCTGTGTGTGTGTGTGTGTGTGTGTGTGTGTGTGTGTGTGTGATGTCTGATTTTCTTAGTCATGTCTGATTTTCTGAGGGCCCATGGACTGTAACCTGCCATGCTCCTCTGTCCATGGGATTCTCCAGGCAGGAATACTGGAGTGGGTTGCCATTCTCTTCCCGACTAAGGGATCTTCCCGACTAAGGGATCGAACCTGCATCTCTTGCATCTCCTGCATTAGCAGGCAGGTTATTTACTGACTGAGCTACCAGGGAAGCCCCTGTCTTTAGGTTCAGTTCTGTTCAGTTCAGTTGCTCAGTCTTGTCCAACTCTTTCTGACCCAGTGGACTGCAGTACGCTAGACCTCCCTGTCCATGAACAACTCCCGGAGTTCACTCAAACTCATGTCCGTTGAGTCTGTGATGCAATCCAGCCATCTCATCCTCTGTTGTCCCCTTCTCATGCCCCCAATCCCTCGCAGCATCAGAGTCTTTTCCAGTGAGTCAACTCGTCGCATGAGGTGGCCAAAGTATTGGAGTTTCAGCTTTAGCATCAGTCCTTCCAATGAATGCCCAGGATCGATCTCCTTTAGAATGGACTGGTTGGATCTCCTTGCAGTCCAAGGGACTCTCAAGAGTCTTCTCCATCACCACAGTTCAAAAGCATCAATTCTTTGGCGATCAGCTTTCTTCACCTTCCAGCTCTCACATCCATACATGACCACGGGAAAAACCAAAGCCTTGACTAGACGGACCTTGGTTGGCAACGTAATGTCTCTGCTTTTTAACATGCTGTCTAGGTTCGTCATAACTTTCCTTCCAAGGAGTAAGCGTCTTTAAATTTCATGGCTGCAATCAGCATCCACAGTGATTTTGGAGCCCCCAAAAAACAAAGTCTGTCACTGTTTCCACTGTTTCCCCATCTATTTCCCATGAAATGATGGGACCAGATGCCATGATCTTCGTTTTCTGAACGTTGAGCTTTAAGCCAACTTTTTCGCTATCCTCTTTCACTTTTATCAAGAGGCTATTTAGTTCTTCTTCACTTTCTGCCATAAGTTTGGTGTCATCTGCATATCTGAGGTTATTGCTATTTCTCCTGGAAATTTTGATTCCAGCTTGTGCTTCTTCCAGCCCAGCGTTCCTCATGATGTACTCTGCACGTAAGTTAAATAAGCAGGGTGACAATATACAGCCTTGACGTACTCCTTTCCCAATTTGGAACCAGTCTGTTGTTCCATGTTCAGTTCTAACTGTTGCTTCCTGACCTGCATACAGGTTTCTCAAGAGGCAGGTCAGGTGGTCTGGTATTCACATCTCTCAGAATTTTCCACAGTTTGTTGTGATCCACACAGTCAAAGGCTTTGGCATAGTCAATGAAGCAGAAATAGATGTTTTTCTGGAACTCTCTTGCTTTCTCCATGATCCAGCGGATGTTGGCAATTTGATCTCTGATTTCTCTGCCTTTTCTAAAACCAGCTTGAACATCTGGAAGTTCACGGTTCATGTATTGTTGAAGCCTGGCTTGGAGAATTTTAAGCATTACTTTACTAGCGTGTGAGATGAGTTTCAATTGTGCAGTAGTTTGAGCATTCTTTGGCATTGCCTTTCTTTGGGATTGGAATGAATACTGACCTTTTCCAGTCGTGTGGCCGCTGCTGAGTTTTCTAAATTTGTTGGCATATTGAGTGCAGCACTTTCACAGTATCATCTTTTAGGATTTGAAATAGCTCAACTGGAATTCCATCACCTCCACTAGCTTTGTTTGTAGTGATGCTTCCTAAGGCCCACTTGGCTTCACATTCCAGGATGTCTGGCTCTAGGTGAGTGATCACACCATCATGATTTTTGGGGTCATGAAGATCTTTTTTGTACAGGTATTCTGTGTCTTTAGGTAATTTCCCCCAAATCGATTTGAATTGAATGTACAGAAAATCAGAACTCTGACTCTGTAGGTTAAATATGCATTACCCACCAAATGCCTAGGTGGAATGCAATCAGAGCTTTGGCAGTGGGGAGCTGTCTCTTAACAAGATAGCTTTGTGAGTCCCAGGAAGCACCAGACCTGCTCCCACAAGGAGGCTGATCCCTTTCCTTGACCTGTTAAAGGTCACTTCCTAAAGTCCTTTTGCCTCTGGATATGTCGGGGGAGTGTGTCATTTCCTCAGTTTTGTCTCACCACAGCAAAGATTTGAAATGGTGGACCAGTATGACAGCTTTGTTACAGCTCAGTTTTATTTGGCAAGCAAAGGATACTACACCTTCAAGGTGCAAAGGCAGGCCGACCCAAAAAGAGAGGCCTCAAGGGTCTTGGCTTCCTCCTCTTATCTGTTTGTCTCCTCACCCTGATCCTGCCCTATGTAAATTGGGCTAGCCAGGAGGGCTGTTTGTTTCACCTGAGGTTCTCACTCTGGTCCTCAGATTTTCTTTTGTTAAATTTTCGTGGGCTTTTTCCTTTCTTTGTATTTTAGCCACTGCCATTTTGGACTTCTTTATCCTATTCTAACTACCTAACATTCCCTCCTCAAGAAATGGGAGGCCCAATTCTTTGGCAGTAGTGATATCGAGGTCTCTTTGGCTACTTCCTGCTGAGCTGGGATGGCGAGGGGCATTGGGCCTACCACTCCTGCTAGTCTCAAGCCTCAGAGTCTTTATGGCAGTGTCCATCTAAGGGTGAGTGATATTTTCCAGGGTCAGGTGTAGTTTTGTATATCATTGTTGAACTGGTACTACATGTTGTAACTTGTTGACCTGGGAAGAGACAAAATGGGTTAGACAATTGATAATATATGGAACGATCATAAGCAGCATCAATATGGTGATAACAGGGATCAGTAGGGATATTAGCCAACTCCAATTCCCCCTCTGCAGGAGAAGGATCCTCCAAGATAGATTGTAGCCACCGCAAGAACTCTCCAGCTCATTCTTTGAAATCCTGCAGGATCTGAATATTTTCCTTGAGGACTGTGAGGCTTTCTTTAACTTGGTTGGAGGTGTTTACCCAGAAACAACATGTCTCATTCAAGATGGCTCAAGTCCCTCCTTGTTCAGGGATCAGGGGATCTATCTCCTGTCTATTTGGAGTACAACCCCTGCCAAGCTGTGTTGGCTCTTTAGAGCTATCCTGAGAAATCTTATCTCCAGAAACTTAATTTCAGGAGTGTTCATTAGAATGGCACTCATTTGTAGTCCTGAATACGTATCTGAGATCTCCCATGGGCTCACAGGTGTATTGAGTGTCCTCTTCTGTTTTCTTCCATGGCTTGACTTGTAGTAGTGAATCCAGGAGTCATGTCCTCGTACCTTGACTGCTGGGGTGGTAGAAAGTATTACAGGGTAGGGGCCCTTCCATGTGGGCTGGAGTTGAGCCTTTGGGGACCCATATTTCCAGACTTTAATTAGGACTTGAGACACTGGAGCATATAGTGGTGGCTCTTTAGAATCTTTTGGGTCCTGGTTAACACCCCACAAGCATATATCATTTTGGAATTGCCCAATGGTCATGGTATAAGACCAGAGGGTCTGAGCCTCTGGATCTAGGAAGAAGTCATTGACATAAATGAAAGGTCTCCCATATAGCATCTCATAATGACTAAGACCAACCTGTTCCTTAGGGGCAATACAGGTGCAGAAGAGAGCTATTGGTAAAGCCTCCTTCCATCCCAGGGAGTTCTCCTGGGTTATCTTTTTTATTGCTGATTTTAAGAATTGGTTGGCTCTTTCTACTTTTCCTGGACTGAGGCCTCCAGGTACAATGGAGATAATAAGTAATGCCCAATGCTTTAGAGACCCCTTGGGTGACCTTAGAAGTAAATGATGTCCCATCGTCACTTTGTAATGACCTTGGCAGACCAAATCTCAGAATGATTTCATGGAGCAGTTTTTTACTACCTCCTCAGCCTTCTCAGGTGGGAAAGCCTTCAATCCATCCTGTTAATGTATCTATCATGACTGCTGCTGCTGCTAAGTCACTTCAGTCGTGTCCGACTCTGTGTGACCCCATAGACGGAAGCCCACCAGGCTCCCCCGTCCCTGGGATTCCCCAGGCAAGAACACTGGAGTGGGTTGCCATTTCCTTCTCCAATGTGTGAAAGTGAAAAGTGAAAGTGAAGTCGCTCAGTCGTGTCCGACCCTTAGCGACCCCACGGACCGCAGCCTACCAGGCTCCTCCATCCATGGGATTTTCTAGGCAAGAGTACTGGAGTGGCTTGCCATTGCCTTCTATCATGACTAGTAGGTATTTATACCCTTGAGAAACATCTGGGTGAAGTCCATCTGCCAGTCCTCTCCTCGGTAGGTCCCACACCATTGGATGAGTTGGGCCAGCTGGGGTCTTTGAGCTCCTTGGGGGTTGTTTAATTGGCAAGTGGGACAAGAGGAGACCACTTGCCTTATAGTTGTTTGGAGGCCCATTCCTCTCAAGGACCTTTCTAGTAATCTTTGGAGGGCCTTCTCCCCTAAATGAGTGATGGCATATAAGGAGTTAACCAACTTCCATTGGAGATTCCCAGGCAGAAAAAGGAGTTCCTCCTTTTGGAACCACCCCATACGATCTTCTTGAAAGCCCTCACTCTAAGATTTAAGAGTCTCACCTTCAGTATATGAAGGAGTTTCTGGCAAATTAGTCTGTGGAACTAAGGTGGCAACCCCTATTGGGTCATTGTTCTGTAACGCTGCTTTCTTAGCTGCCTGATCAGTTGCTTGGTTCCCTCGTGCCACTTCTGTGCTCCCTTTTTGGTGTCCTTTATAAGGTGAAACTGAAACCTCAGTGGGCAGATGGACTGCCTCCAAGAGCCTAAAGATTTGATCATCATATTTGATTGAGGACCCTCGGGTGGTCAAGTAGCCTCTTCCTTTCCAAATAGCAGCATGTGCATGTAGCACCAGAAAAGCATACTTGGAGTCAGTGTAAATGGCTACTCTCTCTTATTTTCCCAGCTCTAAAATTCAAGTTAGGGCTACGAGCTCAGTCAGTTGGGCTGAAGTACCTGGTAGCAAAGGTTTAGCCTCTATGGTCTCAAAACTGGAGACTACTGCATATCTGGCTCTCCTTTTCCCATCCAAGACAAAGCTGCTTCCACCAGTATACCAGATTTCCTCAAAATTGGTCAGAGGATCTTCTGACAATCCCTCTCAGGGCTTTGTCCTTTGGTCCAAAGTTTCTAGGTAGGAGTGAAAAGGGAGAGAACCCTCAGGGGTAGGCAGGAGGGTAGCTGGGTTAAGAACCTCACAAAAAGATATAGTCAGGCCTGGATTTTCCATCTGCACTACTTACTATCTGAGGATTCTTTGATCAGACATCCATAAATGGCCTCTCCCATTCAGGAGTTGTTTAACTTCGTGACTGGTAAAAATAGTTTGTCCCCAAGAGAGAGTTTTAAAGCATCTTCTATCAGGACTGCAATAGTTGCAAGATTTTGAAGGCAAGGAAAGATCTCATCTCAAAAAGGGAGTAGGACACTCAGGGACCATCAGAAACTGGTGGAAAAATATTTGTCCATCCCAGCAACAAAGAAGTGCTTGGGTGAATCTTTTCATAATTGTTTTTCCTGGAGCACTCAAAATGGTACAAGTTTGAAAGGAGAAGACTCCAGGGTCAGGACAGAGTAGGTAGCCCCTATATCAACCAAGAAATTCTGGGACCTACCTACCACATCCAGTTTCACCCTTGGCTTCAGTCCCATGATGGTTATCTAAGACAGGTGGGTTGGCTGGAGGGGGCTGCTTCAGTCCTGTTGAACCATCCTGAGGGAAGTCTTGGCACTTGACCCTGAGGCTGTTGGGTCCCCAGGGCAAAGGGCAGCCCAATGTCCCAACTGATGGCATTTGTAGCAAGTCATTTTAGGAGACTTGCCACAGTTTGGACACTCTTTGGCCTAATGTCCTGCCTGTGTATAGATTAGGCATTTGCCTTGTCCCTTGTCCATCAAGACTCGGGGTTTTCCATAGGGCTTCCCTGAAGGGCAGCCAGCATCTGGGCATGCCTTGTCTCTTTCCTTCTCTCCCTTTCCTGAGTCTTG
Source organism: Moschus berezovskii (assembly GCF_049115385.1). Taxonomy (NCBI): domain Eukaryota; kingdom Metazoa; phylum Chordata; class Mammalia; order Artiodactyla; family Moschidae; genus Moschus; species Moschus berezovskii. The sequence continues at coordinate 124,561,650 of NC_142488.1, read as the reverse complement.
GCCTCCCTCTTCCATTCTCTGTTATAAAAGGTATTGGTGGCTATCTGGACCATTTCATCTAAAGAGGCAGCAGGGTCTTGTTGCTGTAGCTGTTGTAACTTTATCCTGATCTTTGAAGCACACTGGGACAGGAATTTGTCTTTAAAATCACATGTCCCTCATAAGAGTCTAAGTCCAGATTGGTAAACTTTTGGAGGGCCTCAGATTTTCCATAAAGGCAACAGGGTTCTCATTGGGCTCTTGAGTTATTGCTGAGACTGGGCACAGTCCCACAAGTCATAGGCTTCCTTCTATTTCCATGGGTGGACTTCCTTAGGTGTGAGTCTTTCTGAAGCTTATTCTACCCAGTATTGTTGCAACCTGAGAGCTGGGTGTCCCTGGGTCAGGGTGCAGATCCCCAGGCAGGTTGAGGCATGACAACCTCCTGGAGATCGAATACCTGGGCAGGCAAAGGCATGTCGACCTCCCAAGAATTGGGTCCCTTGGCAGGTCAAGGTGTGTCGACCTCCTGGGACCCTTGGACTGGCAGATCCCTGAGCATATTGAGGCATGACAACCTCCCAGAGACCAGATCCCTAGGCAGGCCGAGGCAGGTCGACCTCCTGGGACCCAGGCCGAGTGGATCCCTGAGCAAGCTGAGGCATGACAACCTCCCAGGGACCAAATCCTTAGGCAGGTCTAGGCAGGTCAACCTCCTGGGACCCCAGGCTGGAGTTGGGCATCCCCAAGGTCTCCAGTGTGACTAGCGCTGGGTAGGATTAAGGGGTTGTAATCTTAACTCATTGCCAGTTTGTCCACTGAGATGGGAATAGATACCATGATGTAAAGCAATTCAAGCCTATGCCCTGAGACTGGAAACCTGGCAAAATAACCATAGGCATTATCCTCTTATTGCTCTGAAGGAATGTAACTCACTGATTTCTTCCCTTAGTCCTCCATAAGAGCAGTTTAGGGTGTTTCCCATGATAAACATTTCATTGTCATAGAATAATAGAAGTAATGACAAAGGAGTGAGTTATCTGGTACTATTAGGGACTTTAAGAGTATTTTATTAATAAGCTGGGTGGAGTGATGTTGCCTACAAGGGGGCAGGGTCCTAGTTGTAGAAATTAGTAAGTGGCTTAAGAACAAATTGATAAGAGGCAGAAGACCAGATGTTCCATAAAAGTGGAATGGAGATTTGATCTGGGGAAATGTTTGTAACTTTAGGAGAAGGGTGGTAAGGGTTTGGGTCCAAACGGCCTTCAGGGCTAACTCCCAAAGTGGCAAACGTTGTTCCTGGAAGCCCAATTGCCCTTGAAGGGATGGCACCAACAGATGGACTTCTAGCAGGCATTGTGTGCCTGTCACCTGCTCTACCGGGTTCACTGAGAGATGCTGTCGTTATACACGTTGTGGGAGACATGGAAGATGAAGTCCTGAATCTCTAAAGGGATTGAATTTTCCTCCTAAGGGTCAGCTATTTTCTGGTTATCCCACCAGAAGATTGTAGAGGCAATGTTGTGGGCCCAGATAGGGCCCAGGAAAAGAGCATGAAACAGGAGGGAAGGGAGCAGGGCACGACTTTTGAAAAAATGACATAGCCCAAGGTCATAACATAAACCCATTAAAATCAAGTGGGTCCAAGATGGCAGACAAGTCAAATTCAACTAAGCCTTGATCCTCACTCTGCAAGCTAAATGACACACCCAGAGGTGCCATGACATTTCCAAGGCACTATCAAAAGACCAAGAAGTGGGTGGTTCCCCAGTTGTTGGAATGATCCTCCCACTCATTAACATATGAATTCACCCAGCTTGCAAAAACTAACCACGCATTTCATGGCCACAATATACACCCTCTGCAATGGCACACACACTGTGGACTGTACTTCTCTCTAAATCCAAAAAAATCTACCTCTTACCTATCACTGTGTCTCACTAAGTTCTTTTTGCAATGAGACATCAAGAACCTGAGCTTCATTAGGTCCTGAAACCAGGCACCATGGGCTTTGGCCAGGCTCAAGTCCTGGTTGGACACGACTGAGTGACTAAGCATAGCACAAAGTCCCTGCCACGTGGGTTCGAGTCCCAATCTTAGGTAAATGGTGTCAAACACAATTTTCAGAAATGGAAAGATGATGATCTGCCCAATCAAACAGTGGAGAGAGGAGCTGAAGGACGGGAGGAAAAAGCAGTGGGAAAAACGTGCTGAGGAACCCCTTTCATAACTTTTCAGAAAAACTGCTAAATGCCTGACCTGCACCCACCATTTTCATTGGCCTGATCCTTGGCACAAAGGAGGTTAAGGACAGAAGAACCATCATGCACTTGGGCAACAGCTACTAGAGCACAGCAGATAGTGGAGCCTTCGGGACACACTGGGGAGTAGCCCCTGCTAGAGTCACTCAATTGCATGCCACTGCCTGTTCACAGGGGGTTCATGGAAATAAGAAATGAGAGACTGTAAAGGAATTAAGATTTTGTTAGCCATATGTCCTTCCAGCCATAAGGGTAAGGACCTCCTACCTTAACTGGAGATCTTCTGGAATCTGAAATTGAGCCATTTGAGCTTTCTGCCGAGTTTGTTTTTGCTGTCCCAATTTCCAGCATGCTGGGCTTCTTGTCACTTCCACTGCGCTGGCTTTCCTTTGTGTTCAGCTTCCACCACATGAGCTTTCGCCAAGTTGGGCTTCTGCTGTGCTTGGTTTCTGCCTTGCTGGGGCTGAGCTGAGGTTGTTTCAGCCAGGTTAAATCCGAGTCATGGCACGAGATATGTTGGGGGAGTGTATAATTTCCTCAGTTCTGTCTTGCTGCAGCAAAGATTTGAAATGGTGGACCAGTGTTACAGCTCTGTTATAGTTCAGTTTTATTTGGCAAGCAAAGCATAGTACACCCTTGAGGCATGAGAGCAGGCCAACCCCCAAGGAGAGGCCTCAATCCATCTTGGTTTCCTCTTCTTATATGTTTGTCTCCTCCCTTCCTTGAGCCTACCCTATGCAAATTGGGCTGGCCAAGAAGGGGGCATGTTTGTTTTACCTGAAATTCTCACTCCAGTCCGTGGATTTTCTTTTATTCTGTTTTCACAGGCTTTTCCCTTTCTTTGTATTTTAGCCACCACCATTTTGGACTCCTTTTTCCTGCTCTAACTACCTAACAAACCCATGCAAGCATGCAGCTTATTTAACCCCATGTGCCCCAGAGCCTGCTGTGCACCCACATCACCTGTGGTAACTGTGTGTGTGTGTATATGTGAAAATACAGAGCCTCAGGTCCAACTGCCCAGATATTCATAAGTTGGGCAGGATCTGCAAATCAGCATTGCAACAAACTTTCCAGCTGATTCTGATATGACAGATCCACAGAGCAGCCCTTGTCAACCACTGACAAACCTCAGTTTGTGCAGCTGGGGGACTGAGGCCAAGAAAGGCTAAATGGACTTGCTCAAGGTCACACAGATGAGTTTCATAAAAAGGTGAACATGATTCTTTGTTTCTCCCAATTTGAAGGTGAATCAGGTAACTGCTTAACAGTCAAAACTGAAACGGGGAGGTGCAACTGTTACCGAGTCCAAGTTCGCTCTGCTCGCCACATGATAGACCAATGAATCCAAGAGACAAGATGTTGAGGCAAGGAAGAGACTTTAATTGGGGAGCCAGGAGACTGAGAAGATGGCAAGCTAGTGCCTCAGAATAACCATTTTATTGGGGTCTGGATGCCAGGTTCTTGTATAGATCAGAGCTGGGGGGAGGTAAGGAAACAAAGAAAAAAGGCTATTAATCTTGCAAATATCTCCTAGAGTGGCAAGCCTCGGGCAGGGGATGTGTTAATTTCTTCCTTCCTGCCATCCACAGGTGGGTAGGGTTCTGAACAAAGGAACTTTAGTTTACCAGTCAAGCAGAGGGGCATGATTCCCTGAGGCAAACCATTCTGTATGATTATAATAACAAAAGCAATGAAAAGCAAGTCAAAGAAACAGTTCCAACATGGAGTCAGAATTGGCTTCCTCCCTGAAACACAACAAGAGCTCAACCTCCCAGGGGAGGCAAAACTAGAGAAAGTTCTGGGCTGGGAGGAGAAGGAAGAAACCAAATGTTTAACCTTTCACTTTGGCACTTTCTGAGAAAATTTTTTTCTAACTAATTTTGCTTATTTGGATGATGGGCCTAAATTCCAGTTTCATCAGTTTTCTCCACTCTACACTGACTCTCCCAGGTTTTTTATACTGTTCTGGGGCACAGAACCTTTTGAGAGTAATTATCTGACTTTATGCAATATCAGTGGAATATTTATTAAAATGACATAGTGACTGAATGCAATATGGTATCCTGAATTGGATCCTAAAATAAAAAAGAGACACTAGTGGAAAAACTAGGGAGATCTGAATAAAGTCTGTAGTTTAATGAATACTAATTCATCAACATTAATTTCTTAGCTTTGACAAATGTACCATTGTTATGTAAGATGCTAACATTAGGCAGAACTGAATGACGGGTGTACAGGAACTCTGCAACTTCTCTGTAAATATAAAACTATCACAAAAGAAAAGATTTGTTTAAAAAATGAGCTTAGGTGACAACAAACCAGAGCAGTCAATGAAGCAAAGACAAATTGCTAATCAGAGTACTGATTCCCACTCCCACTGGTGGAAAATCCTTTTCGAAGCTGACTGCTTGATTTGTGTGAGAAAGTTACTTAGGAGAAAAAGCCTGTTATCTCCCAGCAGGTAACCTGACTGAGTTGGGGAGAAAAGTGTGCTTTAATTTCAGGAGAATCAAATAATGATTTCCTTCTCTAAGAGCACATTCTGTCTGTGCAGTTTTCACTGAAGTAATTGTTTTCTATTTAAGTAGTCAACAAAAACTGGAATAACTTAAAAATGGGGTTGTATACAGTAGTTTATATACAGTAATGGGATTAAACTGGATGCTTTCTGTAGTAACAAACATTAAAGAAAAAAAGTAATATTTTGTGAAGGTTGGTCATCTTCATTGTGCTGCATTGGTCCCTGTGGAGGAGGTTCCTGTGCTCGATATTGTAGGATGTGAGAAGTCTTCAGACCTCCTGTCCCCATCTCACCTTCCTGCAACAGTACCTGAAGCATTCCCTTCATTCGATAAATATTTTGTTGATATTGTTGTTAATTAGTTGCTCAGTCATGTCCAACTCTTTGTGACTCCATGGACTATAGCCCACCAGGCTCCTCTGTCCATGGGATTCTCCAGGCAAGAATACTGGAGTGGGTTGCCATTTCCTCCTCCAGGGGATGTTCCTGACCTATGTGTCGAACCCGCGTCCCCTGCATTGGCAGGTGGTTTCTTTAACACTGAGCCACCAGGGAACAAAGCCAGGGAATAAAACATTTACTGGGTACATTAATAATAACAGCTAAAACATAAGATATAATTATTATGGGCCAAGAGTCCCTTGTACCGCAAGGAGATCCAACCAGTCCATTCTAAGGGAGATCGATCCTGGGTGTTCATTGGAAGGACTGATGCTAAAGCTGAAACTGAAATACTTTGGCTACCTCATGTGATGAGTTGACTCACTGGAAAAGACTCTGATGCTGGGAAAGGTTGGGGGCGGGAGGAGAAGGGGACGACCGAGAATGAGATGGCTGGATGGCATCACTGACTCTGTGGACATGAGTTTGAGTGAACTCCGGGAGTTGGTGATGGACAGGGAGGCCTGGCGTGCTGTGATTCATGGGGTCACGGAGAGTCGGACACGACTGAGCGACTGAACTGAACTGAACTGATGACCATGAATGCTTTTAATTTTCACAACAACCATGCAAGGCAACAATGAGTTATTATTTTTGGTTCTGTAAATGGGAGTTCAGACTGTATAGGAAACTTATCCAGGTCAGACAGGAAGTGTGTGGCAGAGTTAAATGTTGAGCTTGGTTTTATCTGGCTCTTCTCACTTTGGATGTCATGGAAAAACTCTTAGCACTGCAGTGAACCATGCCACAGAGGCAGAGGACAAAGAGCAAAGAGGGAATTATATATGTGTGCCGATGGGAATGGAAGCCAGGAGCAACTTGATTGGTTGGAGTCCTAGATTTCAGAGGTAGCTGCAGAGCGGTGGTCATCTAAGTCGTGTGGGAAAAAAGGCATCTCTAAGGAAGACAAGGGGAAGGCCAAATTCTTCAGTCAGCCCACACATAGGCAGTAGGAGGTGGAGAAGGGGGTTGTTAGAGAGTAAGCAAAGGCCAGGAGAGGGAAATATTGGGGATGTATATGCAGAGAGAATTTCAAGAAGTCATCAAATGCTCTGAGAGCTTAGATATGATGGAGAAACAAGAAGCAGTGGCATTTAATAATTTGTGTCATATCAGTTCAGGCCAGTACAATAGGAGGATCAGCTCCATATTCGGAGGAATTAGGAGGCAGGGGCCAGCAAGGCAGGAGAGGGAATAAGGTCAGGGTGCATGTCCTACCCGTTTGGTGGGGGATGTAAGGAGGGAGGAAGGACGGTATCATTTTCAAAGCTGAGAAATGCTGAGAGGTGGAGGATCCACGGCTGAGTGAGAAAGTGATGATGCACAAGGAGGAGGAGGAGGATCACTGATGCGGTGAGACCCAGAACAAAGGGGTTGCAGAGGGATGGAGAATGCCAGGCACCTAAGAAGGAGCAGGTGGTGACTCCTGGTGGGGCTGGGAGCACCTGTGCAGAGGGCCACTCTCAAAGAAAATTCTTTCCCCTTCCTGCTGTGTGCTCCCTTCTCTCTCCCAGTTTCCAAGATCTGCAGGAGACTGGACTGTCAGCAGCTGGGGCAGTCTGAGGGCACTGTCTTCCTGGGCACTAGATCCATGGGTGGAGTCAAAACAAATGTCCTTTTGGTCATCATTTGGGGCTTGTTTCAGATCAGAGGTGCGATTTCACCAAGGGCTTCTGTTTTTAGTCTTTTATCAACACCACAAAATCACATTATCCCACTGATCATTAGATTACTCTCACCAACGTCATAATCACATTGCATACCCACAAATACATCACTATTCACTTACGGTAATCAGTTTTAATGACACTCACTTCAGTTTCTTTCATAAATCACACACTTTTATGAGATAATGGAGGAGAAACATCTAATTTTGAACTCAGACAAATGAAAAGTGAATGCATGTGTTTTTAAATGTATTTTTGTTGACTTCCCATGTCCATTACTTAAAGGGCAAAGAATATCTCCTGACTTCTCTTTTATAAATAAATGAGGCAAAAGGACAGTGGATTTTGAATATCAAAAGCATTCACTGGAATGTGCTGCAAACAAATAATAAAAGTAGCTCCTCCTTCTTTGGCTTTGCACAAATCTCAGTTGAATAGAAATCAATGGTGGGAAGCAGTGTGTCTGATAGTCTCCGAAAGCAGTAAGGAGGAAAATCTTAACACCACCCCTTTACAGGAGCAGAATCGACTCCACTTGCTGTGTTGTCTGCGGAAAATAGAATAGCAATTTCTTCCATCCAACAAATGTATATTGAATTCCTACTATGAGCCACACCAGGTACAGAGATGGATAAAACATTTTCTGTGGCACCTGCAGAGACAGCTTCAGCAGACAGTAGCCTTGTCCCACCCATTTTATGTTCCCCTTCCATCCACCTCTGTGAATGCACACCCAGAGATCCAAAAATGCATGGATTTTATGTCCCTCACCACGCCCTGCCAACCTCTCTGCCAAGGAAAGGCCAACTCTTAGGAGTGCCCCATGGGAGGTAATTGAGCCACCCTCCTTGGTGGACCTGCCCTGAGATCCCAACCCTGTGACTTCCTGCCTTCCCTCCCATACCCTACCAATCCATCAGGAGACACCAGATCCTTGCCTCAGGCTATCATTCAGAGGATACCCACCAGAGACAGGGGCTCAGAGAAGAAGTTTTTTCCTGCTGGGTCAAACAGAAGTCAACCTGAAGAGAGATACTACACTTGATCTTATCCAAAAGGCCAAGAAGCAATATAGTGAAAACGAGTATACTACCCTAAGCAATCTATAGATTCAATGCAATCCCTATCAAGCTACCAACGGTATTTTTTACAGAACTAGAACAAATAATTTCACAATTTGTATGGAAACACAAAAAAACCTCGAACAGCCAAAGCAATCTTGAGAAAGAAGAATGGAACTGGAGAAATCAACCTGTCTGACTTCAGACCATACTACAAAGCTACAGTCATCAAGACAGTATGGTACTGGCACAAAGACATAAATATAGCTCAATGGAAGAAAATAGAAAGGCTAGAGATGGATCCATGCACCTATGGATGCCTTATCTTTGACAAAGGAGGCAAAAATATACAATGGAGAAAAGACAATCTCTTTAATAAGTGGTGCTGGGAAAACTGGTCAACCACCTGTAGAAGAATGAAACTAGAACACTTTTTAACACCATCCACAAAAATAAACTCAAAATGGATTAAAGATCTAAATGTAAGACCCAAAACTATAAAGCTCCTAGAGGAAAACATAGGCAGAACACTCTCTGACATAAATCATAGCAAGATCCTCTATGACCCACCTCTCAGAGTAATGGAAATAACAACAAAAATAAACAAGTGGGACTTAATTAAAATTAAAAGCTTCTGCACAGCAAAGGAAACTATAAGCAAGGTGAAAAGGTGGCCCTCAGAATGGGAGAAAATAACAGCAAAAAAAAAAACAACTAGCAAAGAATTAATCTCAACAATATACAAGCATCTCATGCAGCTCGATACCAGAAAAATAAATGACTCAATCAAAAAATGGGCCAAAGAACTAAACAGACATTTCTCAAAAAAAGACATACAGATGGCTAACAAACATATGAAAAGATGCTCAACATCCCTCATAATCAGAGAAATGCAAATCAAAATCACAATGAGGTACCATCTCACGCCATTCAAAATGACTGCTCTCAAAAAGTCTACAAATAATAAATTCTACAGAGGTGAGGTTTTGGAGAAAAGGGAACCCTCTTACACTGTTGCTGGGAATGAACACTAGTAAAACCAATATGGAGAACAGTGTGGCAATTCCTTAAAAAACAGGAAATAAAACTGCCATATGACCCAGCAGTCCCACTGCTGGGCATACACACCAAGGAAACCAGAATTGAAAGAGACACGTGTACTCCAATGTTCATTGCAGCACTGTTTACGATAGCCAGGTCATGGAAGCAACCTAGATGTCCAACAGCAGATGAATGGATAAGAAAGCTGTGGTACATATACACAATGGAATATTACTCAGCTATAAGAAAGAATGCATTTGAGTCAGTTCTAATGAGGTGGAACAAAGCTAGTGGAGGTGATGGAATTCCAGTTGAGCTATTTCAAATCCTGAAAGATGATGCTGTGAAAGTGCTGAACTCAATATGCCAGCAAATATGGAAAACTCAGCAGTGGCCACAGGACTGGAAACAGTCAGTCTTCATTACAATCCCAAAGAAAGTCAATGCCAAAGAATGCTCAAACTACCGCACAACTGCACTCATCTCACACGCTAGTAAAGTCATGCTCAAAATTCTCCAAGTCAGGCTTCGGCAATATGTGAACTGTGAACTTCAAGATGTTCAAGCAGGTTTTAGAAAAGGCAGAGGCACCAGAGATCAAATTGCCAACATCCGCTGGATCATGGAGAAAGCAAGAGAGTTCCAGAAAAACATCGATTTCTGCTTCATTGACTATGCCAAAGCCTTTGACTGTGTGGATCACAATAAACTGTGGAACATTCTCAAAGAGATGGGAATCCCAGACCACCTGACCTGCCTCTTGAGAAACCTGTATGCAGGTCAGGAAGCAACAGTTAGAACTGGACATGAAACAACAGACTGGTTCCAAATAGGAAAAGGAGTACATCAAGGCTGTATATTGTCACCCTGCTTATTTAACTTCTATGCAGAGTACATCATGAGGAATGCTGGGATGGAAGAAGCACAAGCTGGAATCAAGATTGCCGGGAGAAATATCAATCACCTCAGATATGCAGATGACACTACCCTTATGGCAGAAAGTGAAGAGGAACTCAAGGGCCTCTTGATGAAAGTGAAAGAGGAGAGTGAAAAGGTTGGCTTGAAGCTCAACATTCAGAAAACAAAGATCATGGCATCTGGTCCCATCACTTCATGGGAAATAGATGGGGAAACAGTGGAAACAGTGTCAGACTTTATTTCTTTGGGCTCCAAAATCACTGCAGATGCTGATTGCAGCCATGAAATTAAAAGACGCTTACTCCTTGGAAGGAAATTTATGACCAACCTAGATAGTATATTAAAAAGCAGAGACATTACTTTGCCAACCAAGGTCTGTCTAGTCAAGGCTATGGTTTTTCCCGTGGTCATGTATGGATGTGAGAGTTGGACTATAACGAAAGCTGAGCGCCAAAAAATTGATGCTTTTGAACTGTGGTGCTGGAGAAGACTCTTGAGAGTCCCTTGGACTGCAAGGAGATCCAACCAGTCCATTCTAGAGGAGATCAATCCTGGGTGTTCATTGGAAGGCTTGATGCTAAAGCTGAAACTCCAATACTTTGGCCACCTCATGTGAAGAGTTGACTCACTGGAAAAGACTCTGATGCTGGGAGGGATTGGGGGCAGGAGGAGAAGGGGACGACATAGAATGAGATGGCTGGATGGCATCACCGACTCTGTGGACATGAGTTTGAGTGTACTCCGGGAGTTGGAGATGGACAGGGAGGCCTGGCATGCTGTGATTCATGGGGTAGCAGAGTCGGACACGACTGAACGACTGAACTGAACTGAACTGAACTGAAACTGCAGGGACCTCTGTGTTTACTACTTATTTAACCCTTAAGCCTATGCATGGTATTTTCACACAAGATATTTCTTTTCATCCCCACAATCATTCATAGATAAAGAAATTAATTTTTGTACTTTTTACCGATCAGGAAACTGAGGCACGGTTCATTTCAGTCTCTCAGTTGTGTCTGACTCTTTGCAATCCCCTGGACTGCAGCACACCAGGCTTCCCTGTCCATCACCAACTCCTGGAGCTTGCTCAAACTCATGTCCATCGAGTCGGTGATGCCATCCAACCACCTCATCCTCGGTCTTCTTCTCCTCCTTCAGTCTTTCCCAGCATCAGGGTCTTTTCAAATGAGTCAGTTCTTTGCATCAGGTGGACAAAGTATTGGCGCTTCAGCTTCAGCATGTGTCCTTCCAATGAATATTCAGGACTGATTTCCTTTAGGATGGACTGGTTGGATCTCCTTGCAGTCCAAGGGACTCTCAAGAGTCTTCTCCAGCACCACAGTTCAAACTTCTCCAACAGGTACAGTCATAAAATAATGTATTCAAGATAAGGCAGCTTCACAGTTCACCTCTTATGGAAGTAAACATTTGTGATGACACTTCTGACTAGAACCCAAGCCAGTGTGGGGCAGAATTGCAGACACAGGGAAGGTTTCTTTTAGTGACCATTGGATTCCAATTTATGAAGAGAATGCTTAGTATGGTGGTTTATAACGAATACAAACACAGTAGCTTGTTTTTCTTCTTTACGGAAATCGTGCCTCTAACACAAGAACAAAACCCACAGAGACTGTGTATAAAAGGTATTATCAATTTTAACATTTATTCCTCAGACCACGTAGTTTTCAATTTTAGTAACAGTTCAGATCGTTGGCACTTCAGTTGCACTTATAGATAATTGCTTGTAAAATGAAAAGGGTAAAAAGAAAATCAGAAGCTTCTAGAAGAGGAAACCGAAAATCCTATAGAGGAGATAATCATTTCAATAATGGATATAACTATTGCTAAAGGATAGTTTCTGCTCAGCAAAACTTTCATTTCCTACTTGTGCTTCTCTTTGCTGAACTCCAACTTCTCCCTCAGAATTGTGAATGTGATCCCAGATGGGAAAAAAATTACAGCCATTAGAACAAAATCCAAATATGAATAAATGAAATATGCCTTATACCTACCAGAGTCAGGACTGATTTCAGAATCCAGTTCTTGTCTCTTCATCACAAGACCCCAAATGCCACCAATGAGATGGAAGTATAGCTTCAGTAAATAAAGATTCACCTTGATAGTGCAATTACTATCAAATGTTGGGGAGACCGGCCTACTGAGAAAAGGAAAGTTTTCACGGGCTTTAAAGACAGGTTATGAGAGGGAGAGAGAAGCAAGAGTAAGAGGTGAGTAGAATGTGGAGCGATGGGGAAAGGCAGTCTTGGGGGCAATACTGAATGAAGGTTGCTAATATTAATAAATGCAGAGGATTCGGAGATGGAACAAGGTGAAAGCTGACATAAAGGTAGGTTATGAAAGATGAAAGGAATTTATCCAAAGCAAAATGGTTTAATGTAACAGTACCCATGAACCAAGCTGTTGCATCCAGAGAGGCTGATGGTTTGCGTGTTTGATGTAGCAAAGTGGAAAACAATCTCGCTCAAAATCAGACAGAGACTTGTGTGAATTGGGGACAATTCTGTGGACAGTTTGTTGCCACCCTCAGCCCTCTGGTTAGACCCTGATAAAAGGACACTCATCATGCGCAAGAATGTACACTCTGTACTAGAGGACACTGCTGAGTCCCACAATGCCCGAGACACTGTAATAGGTATAGAAAATAATTGCTGCATCAGGCCAGCTTCTGGGACTTCCATCACCACCAACTAGTCTTTCATAATACAAATCAGTCAACGTTCTCTGCACCAGAACAACTGGAAGCAAAGTGGACTGGTGTGTTAGTATAAAGCCTCCCAAAGTCTTCCTTGCTTCAGTAGACACTTAAAGCCACAAGTTTGCAGATGAGTTACCACAACTGCCTTTCTGGGGGTATCTGAACTGTAGAATGAATGTATAACTTGTTTTGAAAATTTTAAGTGAAGCAAGGGTTTTGTGGGGTACAAAAAGGAAGGATCAAGGATTTTAGGCAAGATTCCAAAGGGATATACTTACTTTCCAGTATTTGGGAAATATGTTGCTGAAAACATAAAGTATTAAGCCCTGAACATTGAGCTATGTTCCAAGGGTTAGAAAACTGAGGCTCAGGAATTTACTACCTCAACAGTCACATAGGATTCTAATCCAAGTAAATCAGAGGCCTGATGGCACTGGAGTGAAGAATCTATGCCAGTTAGCAACGTATTGTATCTTAGCTCCAAATTCCCAGGTCCATACCTCTATGCGATAGTGGACAGAATTCACTTAACATCCCTAGTTTTCAATGAGCACGATGATGGGCTTTGCCAGTAGAGGGCGTCGGAGGGATATTGCAAGAGAAAAGGAGTTAGTTCGCGGCTGCTTCCGGCAGCTGTCAGGAGTGTGGTGTACCGTGGGTACAGCGGTGTAGACGCGAGGATGTCTAAGGGAGAGGCATGTGGATCGGTGACTCTGAATGGGCACGGGATGTGAAGATAGCAGGTGGACAGAAAGATGCCATGGTGGCAGTGATGGAGGCTGTGCGTGGGCAGGACAACACAGACTTGCCCTCAGGAAGGCTGCCCGGCTACAGCTACTGCTGAGTGTGTAACCTGCTGATGACAAAGATCCATGCTGAGCCTGGGGTATGGCACCATTCCTTGGCGGGACCAGCCACCCGCCTGTGGGCATATGGATTACCCTGGACCTCTGCTCCCACTGTTGTTTGAATTGCTAAGTCATGTCCGACTCTTTGTGACCCCATGGACTATAGCCCGCCAGGCTCCTCTGTCCATGGGATTCTCCAGGCAAGAATACTGGAGTGGGTTGCCATTTCCTCCTCCAGGGGATTTTTCCAACCCAGGGACTGAATGGAAGAAGGCAATGGCACCCCACTCCAGTACTCTTGCCTGGAAAATCCCATGGACAGAGAAGCCTGGTAGGCTGCAGTCCATGGGGTCGCTAAGAGTCGGACACGACTGAGCGACTTCACTTTCACTTTTCACTTTCATGCATTGGAGAAGGAAATGGCAACCCACTCCATTGTTCTTGCCTGAAGAATCCCAGGGACGGGGAGCCTGGTGGGCTGCCGTCTATGGGGTCGCACAGAGTCGGACATGACTTAAGTGACTTAGCAGCAGCAGCAGCAGGGATTGAATGAGCGTCTCCTGCATTGGCAGGTAGATTCTTTACCACAGAGCCACCTGGAAAACCCTTCTTTTCCCATAGAGGGAATAAACATTTGTCCACACTGAAGTAGACATATATTCTGGAAATGGGTTTGTCATCTCTGCCAGCACCACCATCCCTGGATTCACAGAAAGCCTTATCTGACATATGGCAATCCAACCTTGCATCTCATCAGGGAACTCGTCTCCCAGCAAGGAAGTGCAGCCATGATCTTGTATCCATGGAAATAACTGGCCTTATGACACCCTCCATTACCCTACAAGAACCTGGCATGATTGAGAGGTGAAATGGCTTACTGAAGACTCACAGTGTCAACTGGGAGAAAACACCTTGCTAGGACGGGATTCAGCCTTCCAGGATGCAGTTTATGTTTGAAATCACAGATCGTCATGTGTCCGCCATACCCAGAACACATAAATCCAGGAATTAAGGAGTGGGAGAGGCAATGTTACTATTGCCTGTTACTATTACACCCAATACCACACTTCCCGCATTTTTGTTTTCCATGCTAGGAATTTTGAGCTCTTCTGTCTTGGAGATATTAGTTCCCAAGGAAAGCATGCTTCCTCCTGGAGCCACACAAATGGCTTCAGGGAACCGGAGGTGGGAAGTGCCAACTGACCATTTTGATCTTGTGTCACTGAACAAACTGGTGTAAAGAGGGGTTTGTCTACTAACTGGGGTGGTTGATCTTGATTACCAAGGAGAAATCAGTTTGCTGCTACATCATGGAGGAAAGGAAGACTGTGTCAAATAAAAAAAAAGTAAAACACCTGACTGAGGTCAGAAGAGACGGAGGTAAGGAGGAGGCTACTGCAATAGGAATAGGAGATATGCAAGTGCCTCAAAGGGCAGGCAGAAAGTGTTTTCTTTTATAGAAACAAGAAACTCTGGCTAGAAAGAACCGATGTGGGGGAATGGGATGAGCCTGTGGCATAATCAGGCAGTTAATCAAGGAATATTTTCTTGCTGGTCAGCCGATTCTCAGGAGGGCTTGTTAAGTAGGGGCCGTTCCGCATTCTGAGGCTGAAACCAAGTCGAAGTTCAGGGATCTGTGTGGAGGACAGAAGCTTGACTAATGTCTGGTCAAGCCAAACTAGCCAATATTATGTCCAGATTGGCTAATGGAAATAAATGTGCATATGCGTGTGTGTGCGTGCTAAGTTGCTTCAGTGGTGTACGACTTTGTGTGACCCTAAGGACTGTAGCCTGCCAGGGATTCTCCAGGCATGAATAGCGGAGTGGGTTGCCATGGCCTCCTCTAGGACATCTTCCTGACTGAGGGATCGAACCCACATCTGTTACATTTGCATTTGCAGGCAGGATCTTTACCACTAGTGCCACCTGGGAAGCCCATGGAAACTGAACCAATAGTTCAGTTCAATTGATGAGACAGAGAACGGGAATTGGGAGGGTCTGAGTCTGGCCTTGTCATAGGTAAAGAAGGCGGCCAGCCTAGGTCTTACCTACATCCCATGGGAATAGACATTCTTTACAATAAGCCATTTCCTGGAACACAAAAAAGTTGGGGGATTTCTTTTTTTTTTCCAGCTTTATTGAAATATAATTGACATTAAACATTGAATAAGTTTATAAAGTTTACAACATTTTGATTTGGTACTCCTATATATTGCAAAATGATGACACCACAGCTTTAGCCAACTCCTCTATCCTGTCACATAATTACCAATTCTCTCTTTTTTTAGATTTATTTGGCTGTGGTGGGTCTTCATTGGTACATGTGGGCTTTCTCTAGTTTCGGTGAACCAGGGGCTACTCTTCATTGTGGTGCATGGGCTTCTCACTGCAGTTACTTCTCTTGTTGCAGAGCACAGGCTCTAGGCACGTGGGCTTCAGTATTTTCAGTGAATGGGCTGAGTAGTTTCGGCTCCCGAGCTTTGTTACTCGAAGGCATGTGGGATCTTCCCAGACCAGGGATCTAACCAGTGTCTCCTGCATTGCAAGGTGGATTCTTAACCCCAAACCACCGAGGAAGCCCCTACCGTTTCTTTTTTACAGTGAGAACATTTAAGATCTGCTCTCAGCACATTTCAAGTTGATACAGTATTATGCTAACACAATTCTATTGGTATTATTAGCTATAATCACCATGCTGTATGTTAGATCCCAGAACTCATTGCGCTTAAAACTGGAAGTGTATATACTTTGTGAGACCATTGTATGATGTGGGGAGGTTCTTTGGCATGTTATAAGAAATGGAGTATTAATCACTGGACCACCAGGGAAGTCCCTGTAAAATCTTTTGATGCAGTCTCAATATGGCCACCTTGAATTCTTTATGTTTTGTTTCAGTCGAATGCCATTTTGCAAGGTGTGTGTATGGGAGTCACTTACTTCCCTCCTCCCCATTATTGTGTTATCTTTGGCATAAGGAAAAGTCTCTCTGGATACAAGAGACCATTAATCAGCTTATCCAGCTGTTTAGTGATCACATAGCTTGGGTAAGGCTTTGGTCGCTGTTCTTCATGACCCGCCTCATCCTTAGGGAGCAGAGTTTTAGATTCTTTTTTAGGGCCACTGTGTGTTGTCATATACGAATGAGACAATCCATATGTTATGCCGTTGCTACTCCCATTTCTTCACTTGAGATGCCCCTTTCTCCACATAATTGAATTTTGTGCAACTTTCAAGGCTCAGCTCAACTGCCATGTGTATCTTTAAATTTTCTCTAATCAGCCCAGACAACAGGAATCCAGTTTCTCTGAAATTCTTTCCCTCTCAAAGTCTAGTTGTTCTTTTTTTGTGCTGTGGGTTTTATCAGTTACCTGTTCATATATACATCCCAGATTCAAAGGATTATGAGTTGACTGAGTTGGTTGATTACAGTCTGGTCTAGATTGATATCACTGGGAATGAATGAAGAGGAAGAGACAGGATTGGTTGAATATGTGGTGGTTGAGGGAGAAGGCTGATGCTACTATTTCAAGGTTGGTAGCCTCAATGACAGAAATAAATCAAGTCCTTTCTTCTGAGGTAGATTATCCACCTTTTGCTGGCTAGTATAGAAATATTCAGTTAATCCTCGTTGAGGCTAACCGAATTCACTTCAATTGGAACCTTTTCTGTATCCTTTTGATATTTGTTCAAAGTCTCAGTGTAGTGCCATATTTCTATGTTTGGGCTTGTCCCTGACAGATATTGCAAGGAATGGGATCCATGCAAGTCCGTCATGTCGTGGTCCCTATTCTCTATCTTTATCCTCTGTGAATAAATTGTGTTCACATCCACACCCTCTGTCCTGCAGCACCTCTCCATACCCCAGCTTCCTCTCTCCCCTCTGCTACGCCTGTGTTCATTTCTGCCCTAGGCTAAAATTTGGGAGAGAAAGGCATCTGGCCCCATGAACAGTGGAGTATTGTATCTTGCCTTGTTCCAATAGCAATAGGAACATCCCCAAATGATGCCTTCCTAATGGGGGATTTCAAGCAGCATCAGAGTGGAAGCCTAAAGGAAGGCATTTTTTTAAGGGCAAGATAGTGAATATTTTAGGCTTTACAGTCCTTTTCACAACTACTGCACTGGGCTGCTCTAGTTAGAAATATGTGAATCATCAGGACTTGTATCCCAATAATGTTTTATTTACAAAAATAGATAGCAATCCATGTTTAGCCCACAGACTATGGTCTACAGAACTCTGGTCTATAGTCGTACTTTATGACATTCCACTGTTCCTGAAATCTAACACAAAATCAGTGGCCATTTCATCTATCTATTCATCTACTTATCTATCAACCCATCTGTTCATCTATCTTCCATTTCTATGACAGGAAATTTTGTGATGTGCAAGGAAAATTGCAAGGAAGAGGCAAGGAAGTATGCCTTTCCACTGAGAATCTTGGTTGTGAATGTTATGAGTGCTACCATGCCAGAGATGCCTTCCAGAAGCTTCAGGGGTTGGTGACCTCTAGACGTAGAATTAGAACAGGGAAATAGGAGTAGCTATCAGATTCCATTCTTGGAAACCTGCTCATTTTATGCAGTAAGTTTTATGCTGCAAAAGCAATTTAACAAACTTATGGGTACCAAAGGGGAAATGTGGTAGGGGGAGGGGAGGGATAAATCAGGAACTTGGGATGAACATACACACGCTACTACCTAGAAGATAGATAAACCAACAGGGACCTACTGTATAGCACAGGGTACTATGCTCAATATTGTGATAACCCATATGAGAAAAGGACCTAAAAAGTATGACTGTCTACATATATATATATATATATGTATATATATATATACATATGTGCACCACTTTGCAGTACATGTGAAACTAAAGTGGAAGTGTTAGTCACTCACAAGGAGGGCTAACGCCAATGGCCAGCAACTCAGTCCTGTAGAGGGATAGAGGCTGCTGGAGAAGCAGGAGGCCAGTAGTGTGTGGCTTTGTGTCGGGAGACTGGGCATCAGGCCTGTGGAATCCAAACCTGGGAAAAGCACGTGATCAAAGGGAGTCAGGGCACATGGTATCCAGGTGGGGACAGCAGCTAGTCATCTCCAGGGTAGGCCAGGCCAGAACTAGGAAGTCTCAGGGACTTTACATTCTGGTTCCATGGCTGGGTTTGTGAACCTCCTAGATTCTCTCACATCACAGCTCACAGTGCTAACCCCCATCAACAATTGGAAATGGCAAGAGAACCCCTTTCACTTGCTGTGTACCTCATGCACCCTCTCCTGAGAAAGCTCAGCCTGTGTTTCCTGTAAAGGAGAAATGCCTAAAGGAGTTCTGCCCGCTGTCACAGATCAGGTACTGAAGGGTGAATTGGGCTGAGGCAGTGCGTTGTTAACCGGCACCGCCCATGTCTTTGGTTACTCAGCTTCCCTATGTACCCCTACGTACATTTGAACTTTTTACAGCAGCAGAATGATCCCATGTTTCTACCTAATAGATATATCCATCCTTTTATGTGTACACCATTGCCCCCAATTAGATGACTCAGTCCCAAGTCATTGCATCCATCATGGGATCTGTTAATTATCCCTCCAATTCAGTCAGGCAGTCATTGAATATTCTGTTGTTACCTTTAAAAACTAAGTTGTAAAATTAACTTCCAATAACTTGTATATAAAATTAGAAATAGGAAGCAGGACAGAGAAAAAGAAAATGGTTGAGTATATACAAACAGACACACTCATATAATAGAGAAAATATGCAAAGCTACTATAGACCTTGTTTCTGTAACTGGTCTCAAGATTTTTGCTTAATTACTGATTACAATTTTACTTCATCCTTGGTTAAAACCTCAGATGCTTTCGCTTCTTGACCTGGTGGTGGTACTAAAACTATCTCCCAGGAGTCTGTGTCCTGAATCATTCTACTCTGTTGTTGTTTTCCATTACCTTCTACTATTGTGTGCTGGCAAGAGTAAGGGTCCCCCAAAGATGTCCACATCCTAGTGCTTGGAACCTGTGACAATACTGTTAGGAGACAAATGGTAATTAAGGGTGCTAATCAGCTGACCTTCAGATAGGGAGATGATCTTGAATTATCCTGGCTTAGTCTCACCATGGTTCTTAAAAGTGGTAAAGGAATGCAGGCGAACCAGAGATGGGAGTGTGAGAGGACTCAGTGCAGCATTGTGGGCTGTGAAGGTGGAGGAATGAAGCCATGAGCTAAGAAATGTGGGTAGCCTCCAGAAGCTGAGAAAGAAGAAAAACTGTCCCCTTAGAGGATCTGGAAGGACTGTAGACCTGCCAACACCTTGATTTTAGCCCAGTGATGCCTCTCTTGGACTCCTGACTGCCAGAATTCTAAGATAATAAATTTGTGTTGCTTTAAGCCATTCAATTTTGTAGTAATTAAAAAAATTTTTAATTTATTTTTAGCTGTGCTGGGTCTTTGTTGCCACACTTTTCTCTAGTTGTGGGGAGCAGGAGCTACTCTTCTGTTGTTATGGAACACGCGTTCTAGAACACAGGCTCAATAATTATGGTACACAGGCTTAGTTGCTCCACAGCATGTGGGATCTTCCCGGACCAGGGATCAAACTCATGTCCCTTGCATTGACAGGCAGATTCCTTACCACTGCACTACCAGGGAAGCCTTGCGGTTAAATTTTTAAAGAAGCAGTAGAAAGCGAATACAGAGTGTCAAAGAAAGCTTTTATATCCACAGATTACCCAGAAACCTGATCTGTAAAATAGAGAACCAATTAAAATCCATAATAAGTGGTCACTGAGCTACTTAAGAATTTTTAATTTTTATTTGAAATAACATGTAACAGGTAGAGAGTATACAGCCACTCATTGTGCACCAAGAATTTCTTCTCACAGAACAGCAATGAATTCCACCCAAACTATCTGTCCCAGAGGACAGAACCTTCCTCTCATGGATACCAGAACCTTCTTCACCTTTTCATTTGCCCTGCATTTGGAAGTGCAACAAGCTGAAGAGCAGCATATGCAGAATGTACAATACTCTATACTCCACACCAAAAAATTTTAATCTCTTAAAACTACTAGCATTTTCATTCTCCTTTCAAAAGAAAATGACTTTCCCTCACTCTTTCCAAAACTCTTACTTTGATGCCAACGAAAATAGGTTCAGATTTAAAGCAAAAAAATCTGAAATTGGGAAAACAGAGCGTCACTCTCTCCCTCTAAATCTAATTCCAAACTCATCTTTCAAATGCTCCAGCTGCTAAGGTGCTACACAAGTTGAACAAATCTCATTATTGTGTCTTCAGCACCTTACACAGAGATAATTAATTCAACCTAGGAAACATCCCCTGCCAACCTCAGCAATCTTTAGCTTCCGTTCAGACCTCTTTTTAGACACATTGTGTTCTGAACAAACTTATTTTCCCAAACTTTAGAATCTGGTTTTTCTCTCAGAGGGCAGTTTTAAACTTTCTCTCACCAATGAATTCATCTCTTTTAAGGACCTCCAGAATGAACAGCATCAACACAGTCTTGGATTAATATAGCCATACTAGAACCATATCCCATCCACAAGGGGGACCCCATGCTGGAAAAGATGGGAATGAAAATTTCAATCCTTTTATATGATGTAAGAAAGTCTCTTAGTACAAATCATTTGTTAATAGCAAAGGTACAAGGCATTACACATTCACTGCCTCAAAGACAGCAAAAAGCTAAGTTACAGAGATGGCACGAACTTAATATCAGAATTACTAAATCCCTGAATTACATGGCACTTCAACAGAATATGACCACCTCAGGATCCATGAGGCTTTTACCCAGAAGCAGATCATATCCAGGCACAGGTTTTTTGACACTGTATCAAATGAGTTACAAGACTTTGAAATCCTACAAGTACACTTTAAAGCATGTATGGTTTACACATTGAAGGAATAAGGCCACCATACTATAAGGTTTAAGTAAGTAAAAGAAATCTGGAATTAGTCTTATTGAGTGAAGCTTGGTCAAGACTTCAGGTAAAGTTCTGGTCATCAATATTCCTTTTAGGCAGTGCAAGTGTCCCTCTGAAGAAAATGGCATGGTGGTCTTAGATAATGAAGAACACTTTGCCAGCAGACCAACAGGAAAACGTGTTGAATTTATTGAGGGCAGATCAACTTCTCCATTCTCAGGGTTTAAGCTTGATGGTATACAGCCCTTTTGGGATTAAGGAGAAGTTAAGCAAACAATCTGTAGACTTGATATGGTGTTCAGTCTCATCTATGTACTCCCAAGAGGATGGATAAACTACAGGCTTCATTTAGTATTTATTGCCAGGACCCTAGCAACTATTCTTTTATTGCCAGGACTTCAGCAACTAGATTTTTCATTTGTTTTGCCAGAACTTCAGAGACTGCTTTTTCCCATCAAACTGCTGAATCTGATTGGCAGAAGAGTAATTTTGTGCCTTTTGATGTTAACATTAATACACTTACAAAGGAAAGGTATGAATGAATAAAAGAAAAAATGTGATCAAACTCTTTTACAAAATATAAACAATTCAAATATACAACAGGAAAATACACCAAGATACTCTGCACACTATGGAAGTGATTCTCCAACTTTCTGGAAGCTCGCCATCAAACTGCTGCCTCTCTCCTCAGTTTCGGGATTAGTGAGTCCATGGTGGACTCAACAAACTGCATTTCTCACAAGTCCTTCCATGTTCCTTACACTATTGGTTTGAGAACCACACTCAAAATTCACTGCATTAGTAGAATATGGAAAGCAAAGTTCTAGTCTAGTAGGGGAGATGAATGTTTATCAGCCAGAACTTGGGTTAAGGTGTCTATATCAGGATTAGAACAAAGATTTATTTTCAAGTAAGTGTTTCTGCTTGAACTTTGGTCCTGGATGCTAGTTGTTGCTTTGTGCTTGGCTAGAGTTCAAAATTTTCCTTCCATGAAAAAAGTGATAGCCAAAGAGGCAGTCAAGCAAATTTGTTCAATTTAAGTCTGTTTTCCTTCCTACTCTTGAGAGATCTTCCCTGCCTCTGTGCTTTGAGGTGGGGAACTCTCCCTTTCCAACAGCTCTTCAAAGATCTCATTATGCATGTAAAAGAAGACATACCCAGAGGAAAGTCTAGCTTTTTGCATTGTGGCCTCTTCGATATTTGACACATGCAAATCATTGTAAGTGAACCACTCTTGCTTTGCAAAGTCGTAGGCATCGGTGATATAATGGCCTGAATTTAGGCTCTTCCCCAGATGGCTGAGGACACCAATGAGCCGGTAGGCCTGATGATCTTCCATCTCAGCTTCTCCTTTTGGTTTCTTGGATGCAGCTTCTGTCTTCTCTGTACCTAAAGAGCCCTTTTTTCCAGACTTTTTATTGTGACGCGATGCACCTGGGGAATTCACCTCGGTTCCCTGGATGCCTGATTCCTTCGGTATTTTGAGTTTCTCTGTGCACTTTTTCTTTTGAGTCGTTGGCTTTGGAAAGCTTTGAAGCAGTGCCAGCCAAAGGGCTTGTTCATAGATTTTCATCCTTTCTTTATCTGGGGTCTGTTCAGCCACTGGGGAAAATTCTTCTGAAATTTTGGCTTTTTCATCTTCAGTGGTCTCAGCCAGAGCCTCAAAATCTACAAACATATCGATTCTCTCGTCCTCATTTAGTTTTGGATTTTCAGTTACTTTCTGACATATATCTGGGTTGCTGATGGTTATCTCTCTCAGAGAAAATGAGCCATCTTCCATATTCATCACTAAGGCCACTGTTAACAGCTCTCTTGCAATGATTACTGCATCTTCTGAGTTTGCCGATGCGGACTCTAGTATCTTTAGTATAGAGTATTTTCCGGGGTCTTTTTCTTTCTCTTCTTTTGAACCTTCATGATGAACAAGATCTTTTTCTGGTTCGGACTCTTCATCTGGTATAATGTGTGAAGGCAAAGAATTCATGAATTCCGAGGTCATCTTTGCTGACGGTGTCAACTTACTGATAGCTTCAGAATTTATGTTTCGAAACATTTTTAAAACTTTGAGATTCATAAGATGTGCTTTCTTGTTTAAAGGAAATGGTGGTCTGGTATTTTCATTGCAATGGGAAGATATCTTTAAATTTTTGGAAATAATGACTTCTTGGTCATCCTTCTTTAAGGACCGAAACTCAGTAAAGCTATAGCGCTTCAGATGAACAATAAGGACCCTAGGTAGCCTACTGAATGTATACTTTATAAGAGATTTCCTGTGTTGACACTGCTCACATATATACTCAAGATTTTCTGATCCAAAGAAAAAATCAAAACTAGATTGAACAGAAAAGGGAAGTGCTTGCTGTCCTTGGGGAAGATTGATGGAGAGGTAATTACTCACTTCTGTCTTAAGAACAACGTGCCCACAGGCTTTACAAGTAATAGAACATAGCAACTCAAACTCGAAATTACTGACGACAGGACACAAGAGTGCTTGGCTGGCTGCACTGTCAACTAAAACCGGTTGAGGTAAATTTTCTTTCTCAGATTCAATTTTAGTCTTCCCAGCTGTGTTTAATTTTTCCATGTTTTCTTTCATCTGATTTAAATAATGACCTAAAAACTCATGGGCATCATTCTGCGTGTTGTCAGAGAATATCCCTGCAACTGCTGAAATGGTTTGTTTAATATTCACAAGTAACCTCTTCTTGATATTTATGTTATAAATATCTTTCAAGACAAACATCTGTGCCAAGCACATGCTAAGTGCATCAGGGGTAATTTTACACCATGGGAAACTTCGATTGAGTAAATCATCAGCAAATGATGGAATAAAAAATAAAGACTGTAGAACTGCATTCATGTAACAGGTGTTTCCCAAATTGGGGAAGCCTTGCCATAGTTTCTCCGGGTAGCAGTCAAGAGTCAGCTTGAGTCTGTCCCAATGTGGATCATCCTTATCATACTCTGCTTCTGACAGAAATGTGAAATATATATTCTCAGTCAGTTTTGGGAAAAGATTAGTGCCATGTAGGTAAGGACTGATCTTAAATAAAAATTCTAAATCTAATTTATTCTGTTTTAACTCTTTTAACTTCAATTCTTTCTTCTCATTGTGGCTTGTATGTCTTAATGGGTGTTTCTTGGATTTCCTCTTTCTCACAGACCTACTCTCTTTTTGGAAATCCGATGAGGGCTTCTTCCTCCTCTTCCCATATTCATCTTCTAATAACTGTTCATAGGTAGATGTTAGTGATTCTGATGCAGATGAAGGTGTCCCGTTGTTTTCCTCTTTCTTTCTCTGACTATCTGACTTCTTACCCACTTTTTGAAATGAAGTTTCATCAATCGTCTTCTGTACTGTTGTGCGGGCAAAGGCACTGCTATCCACATCAGGTCTTATGGGTGGTGGAAGATGATTTTGACAGACTGTATCCAGGAATGCCTTCAATTTTTTGACATCTGTAGAGGATAATTTTTCCATAAAAAGAAAGCTATTATTTTGGAAAGTTAAATGCAGGTGATTCACTTTTTCTCCACAGGATCTAACGACCACGCTTTTAATATTATTATTTAGTTGAAAAGTTGTGATTTCTCCATTAATGAAATAGACCACCAATCTAGTTTTCTTCTTTTGTCCCACTCCTTCAACGGCTGCTTCCTTCGACTTAGACATCCCATTCTTCTTGTTCCATAATTGGACAAAACCATGTACTACTATAGGAACCATGGTTTCTTTACAAATGAAATACACCTATCTTGAATTATTGACAATCTTAAAGTTCCAATATGTTGGCAAGTTCACCTCTGGAGAGAACACCAAAGAAATAGTTCTTTAGTTCTCTATATAGAATGATCCTGTTTGAAGTGTTAGTTTTATCCTGGAGCCTCTTCAGGCTCTGGATAATCCAGCTCTCTAGAGATAAAACCAGTATACTTCAAGAGCTATCCACTGTTGCATGAGGGCAGAGTCTTGATTCCCAAGGCAAGGCCTCTATGGAAAAAAAATCAAGAAAAATTATTTAAGTTATCAGAGAAATGCTTGGATAGAATTCAAACCTTACTCTCTCACATTAAATCTCTTTTCCACTGCAATACTAGATTCTATCCTGATTAATTTCCACACTTCAACTGAAATCATTAAACACTTGGAAGACTTTCAGTACATAGCTGAAGGGCATAATGAACAGTGTCTCAAGTGTATGTATATGATATGCTAATCCCCCTGTCACAGAATGACCCCACAGGCCAACCACAATAAGTGAATAAGAAAGTGAGAGGCCCCATGCAGCCCTCAACCCAATAACAGATGGACGGTTGAATCTACTTCCTTTCAAATCCTGTTATGTTCATTTCTTTCATGTAGCACCAGAGTAAGTCCATACATTCTACCCCATGTAGGGTGGGGGCCTAACTACCACTGCTTAAAGCAGGTATCAGAATTGGCTAACTCCAGCTCTGGCCACAGGGTCCATATAACCTTAGCTAGCTCCCTGAACTCAAAACCAGCCGGGAAGGAGTGGATGTACTTAATCACTCAAACTTTTAAATTTCTGAATAACTCTGTAGTGAACCAATCTGGAATAATGAATAGCTCAGCACTTAGCACTACAAATGTTTTTTATCAGAAAGCATATGTCCAAGAATTGATTGGAAATTATGTTTTCTCCCTACATAGTTAAATATTATTCCTGAATCTTGTCTATGTTATTAACTTGCTCAACAAACCCTATCTTTATGAATAATACTAAATGAAACTTCTGCTTGATTCCTATCCAAATTATCAAAACCTCAAAATCGGTGAAGCGTACGTTAATGAGATTTTTGTTTTATCAAGTATTTTATCTATCAACCTACATTTAGTAAAGTAGGGACTGCACTCATCCATATAAAAAAAAGTGCATATGAATTCAAGTGAGAATGATTATATTTATCATGATGGAAATGGGGCCATAAAAACTTTGAAGCACAACTGCAAATGCAAGTGCTTGGATTATTTATAGTTCACTGTCCTACTACTGGTGCTAAGTAAGATTCCTCTCCACAAAAAGTCTTAATTGCTTCTATTTCAACCACTTGAGAGAAACTACAACCCCAGAACCACTTCTAGTTTGCATTTAAAAATGCTGTGATCCCAGTTGATCTGTATTTATTAAAAATGGTTATCCATTCTTTCAAATGATAGCCAAGATAATCTAGACTCTCACGGCATTTCCACTCTGCTTTCAGAAACACAGTGTAGAGACATGTTTCCAAAACCATGGCTCTACTTGTCATACCTTCTTTCCAGTACAACTTGCTTCCATTTCATTCCCAAATAAAGGAGACTTCATTGAGCCCACTGAGTACTGGAAGTGAAGATTAAGGACTGTGTTGCTGATACACAGTTTAATGGTCACTGCTCACTTCCTAGCACATCTTGAGCTTAAATCTCCTTTCTTGATTCTGCCTCATCACTCAAAGGCTTTTAGGGTTTCATTTGATTGGTAGGTTTGGGGGAAGATTTTAAACTAAAATGTATCAATTCTTTAAAACTCATCTGGAGAGAATTTTGTGACTATTCTATACAGCCTAAAGTAAACCTCAGCAGTATGATACTCTTCCTTCTTTGCCAGCCCCTCACCAAATTCAAAACATATGGATGACAACTACATTTAAAAGTTATGAAAGTGAAGTATTTTCTCTCATTTTTGTCCACAAACTCAGTAAATTAAGTTTGATTAATCACCTACTAGTGCAACACACTGGGCTAGCTGCTGATCTCAAAGTACAGCCAGAAATGCATATAGTTGCACTACTCCTATCATATTTGGAGACATGGCCTACAGTGTCAAGAACTTGATACTAAGGTAGAAATACTCCAGGTAGAAATGTCTGCTTTGTTGTTACTTTACTAATTCACTTTACATTGATCTTCTTGGTCACTGAGTATTTGCTAAGCACCTGCCTTATGCAGATTATGAGCTCCTGAGTGTCTGCTTCATGCCAAGTATTGTGGTCAGTGTTCTCAGGGACAAAAGCATATGAGCATTCACTGTCACTAAATATCTTAGACCCCAAACATCACTGTGTAAACATCACAGTTAAAGAAGCCTTGCTTTCAGTGGGAAAATCTGGGAAAATATCCTTTCACTGCCATTTTCTTGAGCTTAACACATACCACAGGTGGGAGCTGTATTTGGCAGAAGAGAAGATCACCTGGACTGAGATTTCTCAAGCCCTACCCACAACTCTGCAAAATGATGAGGCTTAACCTAATGTTCTGCAGAGCAAATAAGAAATTGGTCCTTGGGAAGAATGCCTGCGAACTTGAAAACCTGGAAACCCAGGTTATTCATTCTATAGTAAGATAATTTAATGAGGACTTGTGAGGCTTTTAGAGTATTTACCCTCTGTATCCCTTATTCCCACCATTCATGCTGTCATTATCTCAAGAATTCGAAGTGAGAGAACAAAGGGAAACCTAGCATATGGGGAGAAATCCTGCCCAGTTACTCAAGCAAGCCTTACTGGATAGAAATGAGGTGGTATGCTAGGCACTGAATGTACCAAGTAGAAAAGATGGGACCGGATATTACCAGAGGTTTCCAGTAATTTCTAGGTATCTCCACAAAGCCCAAACAAGAGCTTGAAAAACCCAACAACTTCAACTCACACTTATTTTAAACTAAACATAGCTCAGTGTCCTAGGATAAGCCAAATACACTATCAGGGCCATTAAGGGAACTGAAAAATGATCATTTTTTTCCTTTGAGGACTCTATGCTATAAGACTATGATTTTAGGTAGAATATACTTAATAAGCACATTGAATTTCCCAAGACAGTGCAAAATAAAAAGTATTTTCCCCACCAATTAGATGGCATGTTTTAATCTGGGCTTAGAAACTGTGGTCACCATACAAAAAAACATGGTTATGAATATGTTGGTTTTGGCAAATGGGATGAGGGGATTTTCAAAACCCAATAGGCACTCATTATTCATTCATTCCTGAAACAAATTTGTATGGCACGCTAGCAAGCATTGTATTAAGCACTAGCTATAGAAGAATGAAAAAAATAACCCAAGATTTCATAAAACTTTCATTCTAGTAGAGGGATAATAATATACAAACATAAATATATAGAATACCAGATGGTGGTAACTGTCGAAGAAAACATAAAAGTTAAGAGGACAGGGTGTGCCCCAGGCTTGATGGGGATGTACTTGCTGCCTTCCCTAGAGTGGCCTGAGAAGGCCGGACTGATAAGGATGACATCACATAGTCAGGCCTTGAAGGAAGTGAGGAAGCAAACACTTAGAGGCAGGGTGCTCCAGGCAGGAGGAAGAATAAGTAACAAGGCCCTCAGGTGTGCTTAACACGTTATAAACAGAAAGCAGATCAGCATGGCTGGAGATCAGTGAAGAAATTTCAAGATAGAAGAGAAGGTGCGAACGTATTTTAAACAAGCAAACCAAGAGTGAGTGGACTGGTAAACTTGCTGAGCAGCACAAAGGGTCCACTTCAGGCTAGTGGCCGTGAATTTACAGCGAAACCAATGGGCGTGTTTGAGTTTTTCTGCAGCTATACCTAGCTGCCCGGCTGCCATGGTGAAGAGGTGTAATAGACAGAGCTATGAATTTAACTTTGCTCAAGATTTTGCCATTAATAACCAAGTAAGAAGGAAATGACCAACCTAGATAGCATATTAAAAAGCAGAGACATTACTTTGCCAACAAAGTTCTATCTAGTCAAGGCTATGGTTTTTCCAGTGGTCACGTATGGATGTGAGAGTTGGACTATAAAGAAAGCTGAGCGCCGAAGAATTGATGCTTTTGAACTGTGGTGCTGGAGAAGATTCTTGAGAGTCCCTTGGACTGCAAAGAGATCCAACCAGTCCATCCCAAAGGAAATCAGTCCTGAATATTCATTGGAAGGTCTGATGATGAAGCTGAAACTCCAATACTTTGGAAGTTTTCGAAGAACTGACTCATGAAAAGACCCTGATGCTGGGAAACACTGAAGGTAGGAGGAGAAGGGGATGACAGAGAATGAGATGGCTGGATGGCATCACTGACTCAATGGACATGAGTTTGAGTGAACTCCAGGAGTTAGTGATGGACAGGGAGGCCTGGCATGCTGCAGTCCATGGGGTTGCAAAGAGTCGGACATGACTGAGCAACTGAACTGAACTGAAGGTGGAAAAGTCAGGTGCCAGAAGGGAGTGATTATAAATATGGACTAGAAAGGGTGAAATGGGAGTGGAGAACAGAAACATGGAGACATAGCCTAAATCTCAGGAGATATTGGGAGTAGGGCTGGGGCTGGGGTAGAAGCATCAGGGGACCAGGAGTTCAGCTCCCACTTCTGTAGCTGTACTTCTTCCCCGTGCTTCTGAGCAGCTGTCAACTGCTTGTAGACTTTCTTCCCACATTCTACTGCCTTCTTCCTTTTGGTTCTTCCACTCTTTCTCCCTTGGCCCCAAAGCTGGAAGTAACTAATGGGAATGGGGGTGGAGAGATGAAAGTTAGGAGTGTGTGGACAGGGTTAGAGGCAGGCAGGATCAGATGGGGGAGGGGGAAGGGAAAACCATCCCCTCTCTTTTTTCAACTTCCCAAGTTTGGGTTAAAGGTCAACACATCAAGAAGCGCACTGCCTCTAGGGCATTAGCAATTAAATCCTGTCATTATGTTTGGCCCCAGCTTCAGTGCACATGGCTTTTCAAAATGATTGGATCAGGGCAAACTGCTTCTTTCTCTGGTTTAAAGGTGCATTTCTGCACTCAGCAAATGTCCGAGTCATTGTATAGCAGAGAAATGCCATTATTTTGCCTCTTGACATACACTGCACATAAATCTCTCCATAGGAGGCCGGGACCAAAATGGGAAGAAATCTCCACTAGCAAATTGTTCCCATGAACTACTCAAGCTTTGAACCTTTTCTCAGAGACAGGTTTGGCAGAGCTTTTTTGTTGTTGATTTTCATTCTTTTAAAATGATTATGTTAGTGCTTTTAATAAGACATAGTTGATTAGGAAAACATAATGCAGATTATTTTCCAGAAATTAAATATGATTTCATGAGAAAGTGCACTTGTTACACTGATACCAGAATATCTGTTGGTACCTAGTTGAATATGGACATCAACTATGTACAAGATGTGAAGATGAAGCAATAAAGCACTCCTGACCTCAGACAGGTTGTAAGACAAATGTACTGAAAAATGGCAGTTCAAGGAAAACGTATTAAGTAAAATTCAGTTAGTGTTGGGCTTCCTTGGTGGCTCACATGGTAAAGAATCTGCCTGGAATGTGGGAGACTTAGGTTCGATTCCTGGGTCAGAAAGATCACCTGGAGGAGGGCATGGCAGCCCACTCTGATATTCTTGCCTGGAGAATCCTCGTGGACAGAGAAGCCCGGTGGGCTACAGTCCACAGGGTCGCAGAGTCAGACATGACTGAAGTGACTAACACACACACACTTTCAGTTATTGTTACGTAAGACTTCATGGGTTTTCTGCCATCTCAGCTTCTTGTGGCATTTCTTCTCTGCCTGAAGTTTGCACATAATCTCCCTATTTTTGTCTTAGTTCTACTCTTCCTTTTAAGATCAAGTCTCAGTTCATTCAGAATGAGTGCTAGGGCTGAGTTTTCATGCCTCAGAAACTCAGAGCATTCACTTTTTTAAGACTGTCACTTAGCCTATGCTACCTTGCATGGCTGCTTCACATGAACTGACCACAAAGTTAACAGGTGCCAGAGAATGATGAGTGGGCGTACTCATCATTCTGTACCCGTCAACTGTACTCCAATTTATTTTCAGTCAGCGTGGAGTGAAACTGTCTTTCCCAAGGGAAATCATAAAGCTGGACAAGTAGGAGTCCTTTAAGGGTTGGGATCAAAGAACTTTAACTTTCCTTAAGAAAACAGTGTCCAAAGTCTTAAGATGAGGGCTGGCAGGACAGGAAGGGGTAAAATTAAATGGGCTGGAACTGTTACTGGAACATCAAGCTATCACATGAAGAGACCAGGTTAAATGAGATGGGAGATTGAACAGGTGAAAACTACCGTCTACAGAATTTCAAAGGCACACATAATTAAATGAAGCAATTCTATTACGGTTTTGTCCTCAAGATATAATTGCAAAACTGTTGATCTTTGAAACAATCAGTATATTTAATTTAAATAACTTTTAAATGTCCTATAAAATGAGTTTCCTTCTTTTCTTGCAATATTGGCAAAGATGAAAAATCAGTAAATAAAAAACCCACATATATAAGAATTGCTACACCTGTGTAGAATATCAATTAGTTATCAAATATAATTTGAAGTAAGGAAAGTCATTAATAAGGAGCACTGTGGCATTTCCCCTACTCCCACATGGAAGTCAAGAGTGGCATAGGAACTAAGATTGGGGAATCACTTCCAAAAGAGATGTGTGGCTGCATCTCACACTCTGGTTGCACACTTATTAAGCAGCTAAAATGTTTAATTCCAAACTCATGTGCTAGAATGTGAGAGACTTGGGAATACTTGACATGTTTACTCTGGAGGTGGAAGGGCAAAGAAACCAGTGCCTGCTCAAGCTGAAAAGTCAGGATACAGAATGAAGTGACCCGGATCACAGGGCAAGAAGAGGCCACAGTGAAAGCAAGTTCCACTTGCTCTATTTGGACATGAAACTGTGCAAGATTTGATGGACTAAGTGGCAGATAGGTGGACTACAACTGCATGAGGAAAATCATCCCAAATTGTTTGCCAGAAAAAGGTGACCCTCCAGGTAAGAGGCCCTTGGGAACACTGCAGAAAAGTAGGAAGTGAGGAGAGAAATCACAGATTAGCTGGGTACCCTGGTTCTTTCCTGTGTACTGCTCCTGTTAAGTCACTTCAGTCGTGTCCGACTCTGTGTGACCCCATAGACGGAAGCCCACCAGGCTCCCCCATCCCTGGGATTCTCCAGGCAAGAACACTGGAGTGGGTTGCCATTTCCTTCTCCAATGTGTGAAAGTGAAAAGTGAAAGTGAAGTCGCTCAGTCATGTCTGACACTTAGCGACCCCACGGACTGCAGCCTACCAGGCTCCTCCATCCATGGGATTTTCTAGGCAATAGTACTGGAGTGGCTTGCCATTGCCTTCTCTGCTTTCCTGTGTACAGCAAATAGCAAAGTCCCATCCCCAAAAAGCTTTGAGGAAATACTTTTAGGATAATTAGTGGAGTGGATTCTGCTGAGGTGGATCAAGCAGGATGTTTTTGGTCTCACATGACACAAGGGGGAGCTACAGCATTTTCCTTTCTAAGGTGAGAAAGTGCAAGTGTTAGACACTCAGTCATGTCTGACTCTGTGACCCCATGGACTGTAGCCCACCAGGCTCCTCTGTCCATGGAATTCTGCAAGCAAGAAAACTGGAGTGGGTTGCCATTTCCTTCTCCAGGGGATCTTTCCAACCCCGGGATTGAACCTTGCTCTCCCACATTGCAGGCAGACTCCTTACTGATTGAGCCACTAGGGAAGCCCCTTTTCTAAAGTAAGGAGAAAGAGGGCAGCAATTCCAACACATCTTCAGCTTGGTTATGGATAAATGTGACACTGTCAGGCCTAGGAAGAGCTATGAGGGAACTTTACAAAGCTACTTTTGGGGAAGACAAACTCAAAAATGTATTAGATGCCACAAGTGTTGGAATTAAAATCTCTTCTCATACCTTTAAAACACCCATCTATCTTATCTGAAAGATCAACCTGAACAGAAGAAATGCAAAGTTGCCTTAACTTGTTCACTGCTTTATTTTAACTTGTCTGTAAATAGTCTTGGAAATGGATTCCCAAAACCTAAGTCGTACCTCCAATCCTTCTAAAACAGCAATTCTCATTCATCTCCCTACTTAAGCAGTCCGTCATTCTGCATACCAGTTTTTTCCCTCTTTGCTGCCATTAACAAAAATGCCTGTGTGTATATGTGTATGAGAGAGAACACTTCAAAAAATCAAAACAAGTGCTCCTGCTTCCAGTGACTCTAACTCATTGTTTGAAAAAACAGAGCTCCTCTCTCAGTTTAGTCATCTTGGAAGGAAAAGGAACTCACAAAGCTGAAATGAGAAAATGAGCAGCTGCTCTGGACTTGCATCCTTGCACAGCATCCCTAGAGTCCAACAAAGCACCTCATTCCTTCTTTCTCTGATGATATTTTAGTGATGTTTATGTGGTGCTAATGGAAGCACTCCTCAAGTGAAAAAGGCAGAGCCAAGAAGCTCTGCTCCAAAAGATGAGCTCATTTATAAAAAAGCACAGTCAAGAAAACATACCACACCTTGCTTCAGAGGGCCTACTATCCTTCAAAATGTAATACTGAATCAGCGTCCTATACACCTGAAACTAACACATTATAAATCAACTGTACTCCAATTTAAAAAGGAGGGGAGTGCTGAACTTGTTTTAATTTTCCACCCATAGGACTATGACTTTACTAGCCCTGAATGAACTCTTAAAGAAGAAAAAAGACATGACTAACCAAGTAGTAGTAGCCTGTGGCATGAAACACTAGGCTACCACTCAAATGTTTTAAACTTATAACCAATGATCAAGGCATACATAGCTCAAATGTTACCTCTCTCATGAATTTGTCCACCAGTCTTCTGACTCTCTGTGACCCCATGGACTATACAGTTCATGGAATCCTCCAGGTCAGAATACTGGAATGGGTAACCTTTCCCTTCTCCAGGGAATCTTCCCAACCCAGGGATCGAACCCAGATTTCGAGCATTGCAGGCAGATTCTTCACCAGCTGAGCCACAAAGGAAGCCCAACAATACTGAAGTGGGTAGCCTATCCCTTCTCCAGCTGATCTTCCTGACCCAGGAATTGAACCGGGGTCTCCTGCATTGCAGGCGGATTCTTTACTAACTGAGCTATCAGGGAAGCCCCTTTCAAGTCTCTCAGTCATGTCCGACTCTTTGCGACCCCATGGACTGTATACTGAATACTGGAATGGGTCGCCGTGCCCTTCTCCAAAGTAGTAGTAGCTTTTAGCGTTTAGAAACACTAGGTTGCCACTCAAATGTTCTAAACTTATAACCAATAATCAAGGCATACATAGCTCAAATGTTACCTCTCTCATGAATCTGTCCACCAGTCTCCCAACTCAGTGCTATCCCTCTTTCCTCAATTCTTGCTTCTTATCTCTGTTAACTTTAAAAAACATAAACACATGATGGAAGGCAGGGCACATGTACTCCCCCAGTAGATAAGTGCTGAGAACCAAAGTCATATACCCTATATAGCTTCCTGTCTATGTTCGTATGAGTCTTCTATTCCACTATTTTCATCAACATGACCTTCTTACCAAAATGACTTGGCCCAGAAAGATACAAACTGCAAACAGCAACTCTTCAAAACAAAGCCTTGACTAACAATTTATATCGCACAACTTTTTGAACCTCTTGCCTCCAAATCCCTGTTGTGCCATGCCCACCATTCTAAACTATTTTATCATGATCTTTACCCAGTCGGAATCAAGCATCAATCTTTACCCAAGTCAGATTCTCCATGGGTTATTACCGGTGTGTCATTTTCCCAAGACACAGTAAGGATTTCCATTTATGTCTTTTGGATAAGTGAAACCTTACTTTTTTAATATATGCAGAAAGCTTTCTTTTTTCCATAAAGAAAGCTGAGTACCAAAGAACTGATGCTTTTGAACTGTGGTGTTGGAGAAGATTTGAGAGTCCCTTGGACTGCAAGGAGATTAAACCAGTCAATCCTAAAGGAAATCAGTCCTGAATGTTCATTGGGAGGACTGATGCTGAAGCTCCAATACTTTGACCACCTGATGCGAAGCACTGACTCATTAGAAAAGACCCTGATGCTGGGAAAGATTGAAGGCAGGAGGAGAAGGGGACGACAGAGGATGAGAAGGTTGGATTGCATTGCTGACTCGATGGACATGAGTTTGAGCAAGCTCCGGGAGTTGGTGATGGACAGGGAATCCTGGTGTGCTGCAGTCCATGGGGTCGCAGAGAGTTGGACACACCTGAGCGACTGAACTGAACTGAACTGGATAATTAAAAACAAAGAAAGTACATATCTAGAAGTAATCACCATCTTTCCAACCTCTAGGTACTTATGCTGGCTACTTACTTTCCTACTGAGGGCTTGAAAAACATGCACAGAAAGTGAATGAACTAGGGGAATGAGTTATGTGAAAAGTTGCATTTCTCTGGTATGAAAAAACTGAGGCTCATGCTCTAGAACACTAGACATGTCCTAACTAGTGTGCTAGTGTGGGCTGCTGCCAAGTATTTGATTTTCAGTGTCATGGTTTTTTCACTATAAAAAGGGGTTAGAAATGAAGGCCGGCTACTGGAGGGAGATGTTTACTCTTCTGAGATGCTAACTTTCACCTCTGGTTATAGCCTCAAGGTGATTAAATGATGGCTAATTGAGGCAACACGGACAAACCAATTTAATTTACATTAAGAAATCAAGAATGACAGCAATAAATGAGATAATATTCTCATATATTTTAGTTAAATAATAAAACACTCAGTTTAATATTTTTCATTTACTATTTTTGGAATGGCCCAGTTAAATAAATGATGACCAAAAGAGTGACCATGGTCACTCTTATTTCTTAATTACTTCTAATATTCCCTATTTTTCTAATGCCTTTTTTTTGTTCCCTTGTATTGCCCAAAGCTATTTACACATGCTTTAAATCAGGTTTCCATTTACATCTAGCTATTACAAAGAATCTAGGTGATAACAGCCCACTTTCTCTTTATTACTCTTACAACATCTTAGCTTCTGTACGTTTCTCTTCCATTCTGGTCATTCTCTAGGCTGAGGATCTAAAAAGCCTTTCAAAGGGTATGCTTCTAGCTAGTCCTCATCATTTATTCAAGGCTCAGAAACACGTGATTTTATCATCTGTTAAAGGGGCAATGCCTTTCAGCCATCATAGAAAGTAAAACAGAATTAAAGCTAAAACAGATTTCTTTGTCACTGCAATTCTCAACTACTCTCAACAACTTCTTTACTGCCATTTAGGTCCTTGCTATACTGAAATCTTAAATAGCTCCATGTCTAATGAGTGAAAACAAACAAACAAAAAAATGAGTGAAAACACCGCAGAGTACCCATGTCAGCATTTTCAACCACTCACAGACACTAAAGTACAGAAGAATACCACAGGATAGGTATAATTTCTTGAAAATAAGAAGCAATATTAAGCAGAATAACAGAAATGTATGGAAGCCATGTTTTCTACTTAAAAGAATACCGATCAGAACATTGAGAGACCAGATGTTGGGTTTTGCTTTGCTACTAGCCAACTGTGAAAACTGGGACCCAACCATCCCTTCAATGACCTACTTCATCTAGCACAGCTCTGGGCAACAGAACTTTCCGCAGAGGTAGAGATGTAGTATATCTATGCTGTCTAATATGGCAGCCACCAGCCAGATTGGCTATTGAACATTTGAACGTGGCTAATGAGACTGAGGTCCTGGAATTTTCACTGTACCTAATTTGAAATAGCTACCATATGGGACAGCACAGATAAGGTGACTGTAGGCATAGCTTAATTCCTTGCCAGTTCTGGAAATTCTACCATTATATTTACTTCCATATGGCTTTCCAATCCCCCTTCCAGACTGTTGAGGACATCTGACACAGTTATCAAGACACTAGAGCCCAGACATCTTGGAGTGTGAAGTCAAGTGGGCCTTAGGAAACATCACTACGAACAAAGCTAGTGAAAGTGATGGAATTACAGCTGAGTTATTTCAAATCCTAAAAGATGCTGCTGCTAAAGTGCTGCACTAAACATGCAAGTAAATTTGGAAAACTCAGCAGTAGCCACAGAACAAGAAAAGGTCAGTTTTCATTCCAATACCAAAGAAGTGAAACTCAGTCATGTCTGACTCTACGACCCCATGGACTATACAGTCCATGGAATGAATTCTCCAGGCCAGAATACTGGAGTGGGTAGCCTTTCCCTTCTCCAGGGGATCTTCCCAACCCAGATTTCGAACCCAGGTCTCCAGCATTGCTGGGGGATTCTTTACCAGCTGAGACACAAAGGAAGCCCGATCCCAAAGAAGGACAATGTCAAAGAATGTTCAAACTATTGCACAATTGCACTCATTTCACATGCTAGCAAAGTAATGCTCAAAATTACCCAAACCAGGCTTCTACAGTACATGAACCGAGAACTTCCAGATGTTTAAGCTGGATTTAGAAAAGGTAGAGGAACCAGAGATCAAATTGCCAACATCCGTTCGATCACAGAAAAAGCAAGAAAGTTCCAGTAAAACACCTACTTCTGCTTCATTGACTACACTAAAGCCTTTGACTGTGTGGGTTACAACAAACTGTGGAAAATTTTTAAAGAGATGGGAATACCAGACCACCTTACCTGCCTCCTGAGAAATCTGTATGCAGGTCAAGAAGCAACAGTTAGAACTGGACATGGAACAACAGACTGGTTCAAAATTGGGAAAAGAGTATGTCAAGGCTGTATATTGTCACCCTGCTTATTTAACTTATATGCAGAGTACATCATGAGGAACGCTGGGCTGGAAGAAGCACAAGCTAGAATCAAGATTGCCAGGAGAAATATCAATAACCTCAGATATGCAGATGACACCACCCTTATGGCTGAAAATGAAGAGGAACTAAAGAGCCTCTTGATGAAATTGAAAGAGGAGAGTGAAAAAGCTGGCTTAAAACTCAACATTCAAAAAACGAAGATCATGGCAGCCATTCCCATCACTTCATAGCAAATAGATGGAGAAACAATGGAAACAGTGACAGACTTTATTTTCTTAGGCTCCCAAATCACTGCAGATGCTGACTGCAACCATGAAATTAACGACACTTGGTCCTTGGAAGAAAAGCTATGACAAACCTGCTGCTGTCTTAATTGCTCAGTCGTGTCTGATTCTTTGCGATACCACGGACTATAGCCTGCCAGGCTCTGCTGTCCATGAGGATTCTCCAGGCAAGAATACTGGAGTGGGTTGCCATGCCCTCCCTCCAGGGGATCTTCCCAACCCAGGGGTCCCACATTGCTGGCAGATTCTTTACCATCTGAGCCAACATGGGAAACCCGAGAACAACGGAGTGGGTGGTCTATCCCTTCTCCAGGGGATCTTCCTGACCCAGAAATTGAACAGGGGTCTCCTGCATTGCAGACAGATTCTTTACCCACTGGGGACACCAGGGAATCCCACAAACCTAGACAGCATATTAAAAAGCAGAGACATTACTTTGCTGACAAATATCCGTTTAGTCAAGCTATGGTTTTTCCATAGAGTTGGACCATTAAAAACCTGTGTGCTGAAGAATTGTTGCTTTTGAACTGTGGTGTTGGAGAAGATTCTTGAGAGTCTCTTGGACTGCAATGAGATCAAACCAGTCAATCCTAAAGGAAATCAATCCTGAGTATTCACTGGAAGGACAAATGCTAAAGCTGAAGCTCCAATACTTTGGCCACCTGATGGAAAGAGCTGCTGACTCATTAGAAAAGACCCTGATGCTGGGAAAGATTAAAGGCAGGAGGAAAATGAGATGACAGAGGATGAGATGGTTGGATTGCATCACTGACTCAATGGATATGAGTTTGAGTAAACTCCAGGAGTTGGTGATGGACAGGGAGGCCTGGTGTGCTGCAGTCCATGGGGTTGCGAAGAGTTGAACACGACCGAGCAACTGAACAACAAAGCAGGAGTCTACTGAGTTTGTGTAGCTGATAAAAAAAGATACCTGCAAAGACCCATTTTGCCATTCAACATTCACGCTTTCCCTTTTTACCAACTGAACATAAATAGAATAAGGAAGCCTTCTTATCTCATGAAACAACAAGATGAAGATGAACACTGCAGTAAGGAAGATTTATTAATTCCAAGAGACAACCACCAGAAGATAAAATACAACCAGAACTGAAGACTGAAAATATTTCTTAAAAACATGGTTCCTTGCAAATGCCCCTGAGCCACTGCAATAACCATCATATTTATTTATGCTACTGAAG
The DNA here is from genome assembly GCF_049115385.1 of Moschus berezovskii. NCBI lineage: Eukaryota > Metazoa > Chordata > Mammalia > Artiodactyla > Moschidae > Moschus > Moschus berezovskii. The sequence continues at coordinate 124,522,260 of NC_142488.1, read as the reverse complement.
TTGTTTTGTTCCTTGCAGTTAAAAGCTCAGGACACCACTGGACATGGAATACCATGAGGTTTTAGTCCAAAGGCTGGGAAAGGAAAAGTCATGCTAGATTAATTGACTTAAAAAGCTAACAAGTTCAGGATGGCAGAGTAATATGAAAGCTCGTAAGAGCACTGATCCTTAATGAGCTGGAGCTATTACACAAGGAGTGAATTTACTACCAACAGAATTTCTGTGAAGCGACCCTGTAGTTGGCATTACATGCAGTAAAACATTTTGTTACATGCAGTCAAAACTTTTGAAATGATAGTTTTAACCATTAATTCCATATTCATGTTGAAAAGCCTTAAACAGAAAAATTGACAACCCAAGATAAAGCTCTTATGTGAAAAATTGTTGAGGTGCTTTAATGGCCTGGAACCTGGTGGCCCGGAGTCGACCGATGAGAAAGTAAAGGAGAGAGAAAGAGGCTGACCTTCCTTGGTTTAAGCAGAAAGCCAATAAAGCCCCTGGCACGGGGCTTGCTCTGTTCACGAAGGCCTCAGGCGCCCTCTCAATGGGGTGAAGGCACAGAGCACCTTCTCGAGAGGGTCTTAGAAGCCCGGGCAGGAAAGTGAACACAGAGAGCCTCTTCGCTCTACGAATTAGCCTGAAAAAGAGAGAGAGGGAAAGAGAGAGAGCAAGACACGGGGACCAAAGCTCTGATGGAGCAAAGGCGTTTTAATCAACATGGTGTGGGCATATATACTGTAGTTATTCTCAGCAAAAATAAAGATTAAAATTCCAGACTTACAAAACATATGTGATCCATATTAAAGAGAGAGAGTTGTAAATAATCACTTTTACCATATGGTTCATAAAAAGGAAGAGGGTACTTATCACCATATAGAAAAACTAATGAAGGAAATGCCTGGATTCCTCAGCCCCTTGCCTCTCCTCTTAATTCCTGAATATTCAGGAATTAATAAGGAACAGAGAATTCCTGACAGATCCAAAACAGTACACAGGAAGTCTCCTGTTAAGTGCTTCCTGACAAAAAGTAATGCAAATAATTAAACTCCTACTTATGTAAGCAAGTAGAATTACTTACAATGAACAGTTCCCTGATAGTCTAAGTTTCTATTCCACATTCACATTCACTTCTAGTATGAAATAGATGGGATTTTGGCTGTCACTAATGGAGCAGTTAAATAAGAGAGAAGAAATTGTAGAAATGAGAGCTCCACATCAACAAGCAGAAAGCGATGGGAAAACAAAAAGCAAGAGCAGGTAACAGCCCCTCTGGATGGAGAGTCTGGTGCTAAGAGTCACTAGGATGTGGAATTTAGTGAACCCGAGATGTGGTCCCAGAGATGGAGAATGAAAAAATGATTTATGACAGTGGGGTCTGAGTTCAAGAGAGACTGAAGTCGACAACTGGTTATCCATTTAAGGAGTTAAGACAGCACCCCTGGGTGGGAATGAAATAATATTCAGATTGCAAATGCCACCTGATGCCATACGTATGACCAAATGAATGAACACAGTGGGTCTGAATATTTACAAGGCTTCAGAATGACTTGACTTTTGCATTGCAAGGTGCATTCCTAGCCACTGGAGCACCACGGAAGCCCCAAGAATTACCTGACTTTTAAATGTAGAAAAGGGAGTGAATGTGTCTGTGACTACCAAAAAGGTGGAAAAATATAAAATTTGATTTTTATTCCTGTTAAAGACTACACAAAATGAATTTCACAACTGCAGAAAGAAGTCCTTCCACAGGTATCACTGGAAACACCAGTTGATTATATTTCAGCTCACAACCAAGGTCCGTCTAGTCAAGGCAATGGTTTTTCCCGTGGTCATGTATGGATGTGAGAGTTGGACTGTGAAGAAAGCTGATCGCCGAAGAATCGGTGCTTTTGAACTGTGGTGTTGGAGAAGACTCTTGAGAGTCCCTTATACTGCAAGGAGATCCAACCAGTCCATTCTAAAGGAGATCAATCCTGGATGTTCATTGGAGGGACTGATGCTAAAGCTGAAACTCCAATACTTTGGCCACCTCATGCGACGAGTTGACTCACTGGAAAAGACTCTGATGCTGGGAAAGGTTGGGGGCGGGAGGAGAAGGGGACGACAGAGAATGAGATGGCTGGATGGCATCACCGACTCTGTGGACATGAGTTTGAGTGAACTCTGGGAGTTGGTGATGGACAGGGAGGCCTGGCGTGCTGTGATTCATGGGGTCGCGGAGAGTCGGACACGACTGAGCGACTGAACTGAACTGAACTGAACTGAACTGAGGGTGTGTGGGTGCTGAGTAGAGTAGGAGTAGTGTAGTGAACGGCTGTTGATTCTGTCTGTTAGCCGGCAGTCAGAGCACCGCCTGCCCGTCATGGTGACCCAAGATCCCTGTCCACCAAGATTGGCACAGGTGACGCACATGAGCCATGTGGAGACAATTGGATGCCACAGAGCTTAATCATCTCGTCTTACAATGTAGACAAGGGGGAGCACTGGCAGTTGTGTCCTCTTACCACACAGATAGGGCCTCTTTGTGTCAGGTAAGAACCAAGACTTACAGGACAAGAGAAAGCAGCGCTGAGAAACAGAATGGAAGTCAATGCTATATGTGAACTGAAGTGCCTCCATCAGATTTCTCAGTAATGTGCCATTCATTCCCTCTCTTGCTTAGAAGCTACTTTGAATTGCTTTTCTTTCTGACACTTTCATTTAAAGTGACTCCACTAATACACTATGTGTACATTACTGGTTCAAGATATATGGTCACTGTAAGAAGCCCATGACATTGATATATTAAGAAAGGAGGATATGAACCCTGAATACTCATGTCTTAACAAAAATATGACTAGAGAAAAATAGTGTTAATATTTTCTACTACTGATAGAAAACAGATTCATACTTGAGACAAGCAGAGTAAGTAGGATTAATCTTTTAATGTGAAAATTCAGGGGCCAGGTCAATGTTATTTCCTAGATGTAAGTAAATCCCATATCCCTCTACATGCCAATGGGCCACAGAGCAGGAACTTCTCTGAGGCTGGTAAATGCTCAGACTTAAGAACTGTTGGCACTGATGAGATATAAAAGATCATTACCCTCACAGTCAAGTATGTCAGGTAAGGACATTCAGGTCAGAGAGGTTTTAAGTGTCTGAGCCGAGACTAGAACTTAAATTTCCTACCTAAGTACTTACCTAAGTGCAGAGTCTCCTTTCCTAAGTACAGTCTCTCTCCTTCCAGTCTACTCATTATGTGAAAGGAAAGGGGACACATTCTGGGGATGAGGAGCAATACAAAGATCTCAAGTACAAGGAATTGTGTTAGGTTGAAGGAGACAGTTGGGGTAATGAGCATATTCATTATTTCAGTAACTAAACTGTCCTAGATAAACTGCAAGAACTTTGGCCTTATTTTGATTTCTATTTTCTAGTGCCCGGAGTCTGTTCCAGGGGCTATGCTTCCTATATGCGAGCAAGAGATGAACAGCCTTCCAGACATTCAAAAGAAGTGACTGAGTCCTCTGCTGCTGCTGCTGCTGCTAAGTCACTTCAGTCGTGTCCGACTCTGTGTGGCCCCATAGATGGAAGCCCACCAGGCTCCCCTGTCCCTGGGATTCTCCAGGCAAGAACACTGGAGTGGGTTGCCATTTCCTTCTCCAATGTGTGAAAGTGAAAAGTGAAAGTGAAGTCGCTCAATCGTGTCTGACCCTTAGTGACCCCACGGACTGCAGCCTACCAGGCTCCTCCATCCATGGGATTTTCTAGGCAAGAGTACTGGAGTGGCTTGCCATTGCCTTCTCCGGACTGAGTCCTCTAGGCAGCATTTACTTCTTTAACTTTAGATGGAGCTGACTGGGTGGGCATGTCCTTGGTCTCAAAGCTCCAATTAATTTTTTCTACCTTCCTCTTTTCCACTCACTTTACATTTTCCCTCCTGAGTTTTAACGATGCAAACAGCACTGAGGCACCATCATCCTCCATATGTAAACTGAACATGGATTCATGTAATAGTTTTACAGTGCTGAGCATTCAAGTCACAACTGCTGTCTGGTCTGTGTTGCTCTGTCTTAATGGAAAACATAAAATACTCTCAGAGACCTTTATAGGAAAGCAGAGAACTTCTTAACATAATAGCATCTTAACAATTCACTGGAATGCATTATGGGCTTAGCTGGTTTTGAGAGTCTGTTCTTTTCCAAGCTTCTGATGCACTATTTTTTCCCCTCTCACCTCCCATAATGAACCTCATTCTCTTAATTTATCAGTCACTCAAAATCTGAGTGACTTGAAAATTGAAGACCATCCACTTGGATAAATTATTTGGTGTAATGCCTAATGATACAACCTAAACAATCATAGCAAATCTTACCCTTGAAACCCTAGTCGTGCATTCTATTACCCCATTTAACACAGCCCACAGAATAACTGGTGCTTAGGTACTGTCATGGAACTGAAATGTTGACAATAAAATTACGGGTGTTATCTATCAGCTAAAGCATCTGTTACAGTCCTAGAAGACAATCACAGAGATGGCCGCTGCTTACATACAGGTGGCTGAAACTCCAGTTTCAAAGATCTTCCTGAAGTATAGTAGCCGGTTAGAGAGCTCAGGTACTAATGACATTCTTAAAAGAATACATTTAAAACCTGCAACAGAGATATGCTCATGAATATTTAAAATTAAAAAAAAACAGCCTAAAGTTTCAAGATTGATTGCACAACCATGTCTGCATTTACTGAAAAGATGGGGATAGAGGGTGTGGGAAAAAATATTGCTTGGACTGAGTTTTTAAGAGAAGTGATGTGTTGCAGTTGGTGGGGCTGGGGGTAAAGGATGTAATTAATTATACTCAGTCAAGTTTCATGATTGAATGGAGGGTACCCCAGCTCTCAGAACGTTGCCAGTGACAGATTGGAGCTGCACAGATGCAGCAATGGCCCTTGCAGTGGGAGTCATTACATTAGGTGTCAGGTGATGTAAATCACAAGCAAAGAATGCAAACCCCCACTCAGAGACAGAGATTAGAGTGAGCCATGGAGTTGAATTATTATGTGAAATGTCTTTCTGCTATTAAAACACAAAAGAGACAAGCCAAATTGCCCTTTAAACAACTGTAAATGCCAGACTTACACACAGGGAATTTCTTTATCTGTGTTTTATATGCAGGCAATACTTTACTTATTGTTCCCACTGATCCTCCATGGCTAAAGAAAGAAGAATGGAGGATGCCTCAGTCGCTTGGGTTGCCATAACAAATACCAGAGACTGGGTGGTTTAAAAAATAGAAATATATTTTCTCATAGTTTTAGAAGCAAGCCTTGGTTTCTTGGTGAGACCGCTCTTCCTGGCCTGTAGACGGCTACCTTCTCACTGTGGTCTCACATAGCCTTTCCTCAGTGTGTGTGCATGCAAAGAGATCTCTCTTCCCTTATAAGGCCAGTAATCCTATCTGATTAAGATCTCACCCTTTTGACTTTATTTAAACTTAATGACCTAAAAGCCTTATCTCTAAATACAGTCACATTGGTGGTTAGGGCTTCAACATACAAATTTTATAGACACAGTTCAGTCTAGATCAGAGGTGATGCTCACTGGGGCTGAAAGCATGATTGTTTTGTTACCAGTGAGACCTGTTCTTTCTTCATTGGAGTAAGTCACAGGATCTAATAAGCCAAACAGAGTGTAATCAGGGTCCTCCAGCTGTCTATTAAGGACATTGTCCATGCTGAAAAGAAATGAGTAAGTACTTAGTCACATTTGGCAGCCATTTTTTAAAGATTAGACACTCTCTATCTGACTTACTGACACAAGCAGGTTTTAGAAAAGGCAGAGGCACCAGAGATCAAATTGCCAACATCTGCTGGATCATGGAGAAAGCAAGAGAGTTCCAGAAAAACATCTATTTCTGCTTCATTGACTATGCCAAAGCCTTTGACTGTGTGGATCACAATAAACTGTGGAACATTCTGAAAGAGATGGGAATCCCAGACCACCTGACCTGCCTCTTGAGAAACCTGTATGCAGGTCAGGAAGCAACAGTTAGAACTGGACATGGAACAACAGACTGGTTCCAAATAGGAAAAGGTGTACGTCAAGGCTGTATATTGTCACCCTGCTTATTTAACTTATATGCAGAGTACATCATGAGGAATGCTGGGCTGGAAGAAGCACAAGCTGGAATCAAGATTGCTGGGAGAAATATCAATAACCTCAGATATGCAGATGACACCACCCTTGTGGCAGAAAGTGAAGAGGAACTCAAAAGCCTCCTGATGAAAGTGAAAGAGGAGAGTGAAAAGGTTGGCTTGAAGCTCAACATTCAGAAAACAAAGATCATGGCATCTGGTCCCATCACTTCATGGGTAAAAGATGGAAAAACAGTGGAAACAGTGTCCGACTTTATTTTTTGGGGCTCCAAAATCACTGCAGATGCTGATTGCAGCCAGGAAATTAAAAGACGCTTACTCCTTGGAAGGAAAGTTATGACCAACCTTGATAGCATATTAAAAAGCAGAGACATCACTTTGCCAACCAAGGTCCGTCTAGTCAAGGCAATGGTTTTTCCCGTGGTCATGTATGGATGTGAGAGTTGGACTGTGAAGAAAGCTGATCGCCGAAGAATTGATGCTTTTGAACTGTGGTGTTGGAGAAGACTCTTGAGAGTCCCTTGGACTGCAAGGAGATCAATCCTGGGTGTTCATTGGAAGGACTGATGCTAAAGCTGAAACTCCAATACTTTGGCCACCTCATGCAACGAGTTGACTCACTGGAAAAGACTCTGATGCTGGGAAAGGTTGGGGGCGGGAGGAGAAGGTGACGACGGAGAATGAGATGGCTGGATGGCATCACCAACTCTGTGGACAGGAGTTTGAGTGTACTCCGGGAGTTGGTGATGGACAGGGAGGCCTGGCGTGCTGTGATTCATGGGGTCGCAGAGAGTCAGACACGACTGAGCGACTGAACTGAACTGAACTGAACTGATCTGACTTACTTCACTTAGTATGATAATCTCTAGGTCCATCCATGTTTCTGCAAATGGCATTTTTTTTCGTTCTTTTTTATGGCCAAATAGCATTCCATTGTATATACGTAGCATATCTTTATCTATTCATCTGTCGATGGACATTTAGGTTGTTTCCTTGTTTTGGTTATTGTACACAGCTCTATGAACATAGGGGTGCATGTATCTTTTTGAATTAGAGTTTTGTCCAGGTATATGCCCAGGAGTGGAATTGCTGGATCATATGGTAATTCTATCCTCAGTTTTCTGATGAAGTCCATTTTGTTTTCCATAGTGGCTGCATCAACTTACATTCCCACTAACAGTGAAGTAAGTTAGAAAAACAAATATCATATGATATCACTTATATGTGGAATCAAAAATATGGCACAAATGAATGTGTTTATAGAACAGAAAAGGACTCACATAGAGAAGAGACTTGTGGTTGCCAAGGAGGAGAGGTAGTAAAGAAGGGAGAGGGATGGAGTGGGAGTTTGGGGTTAGTAGATGCAAACTATTATACATAAAATGGATAAATAACAAGGTCCTACTGTGCAGCACAGGGAACTATATCCAATCTCCTGTGATAAACTATAATGGAAAAGAATATTTTAAAAAGCAATGTACACGTGTATAACTGAGTCATTTTACTGTACAGCAGAGATTGGCACAGCAATGTAAATCAACTAAACATCAATTTTAAAAAAGATTATGATCTGAATGAATAGTAGAGTTCAGGTGCTATCAAACTGTGAACACTTGGGCTATCCTTTCCCAATATCTGAGCACTGCCATTTTCTACCTCTTCCCTTCTGTAATCCCTTGCTACCAATAGAAAAGATGTGGTGGCAGTTCATTGGGCCTTTTGTTCCTTCTGCCTGAACCTCTTGACATTCCTTACTCTCACTCCTTTCTGACCCATATGAATTTTCTGAAAACAGAGAGCTAGAGATTCCTAGAAATAGACAACTGAGGGATTTTTCTTTGCCAGGAGCTACACAAACAGCTCAGTGACTCAGAGGCAGAGATTTTGGACACATAACATTTGAAATTGCATATAATCATACCCATAAAAAAGGAAAACACTAATTGAAAAAGATGGATGCACCCCAATGTTCATAGCAGCACTATTTACAATGCCAAGATATGGAAACAATCTACATGTTCATCAATAGATGAATGGATAAAGATGTGGTATATACACATAATAGAATTTTGCCATTTACAGTAGCATGGATGGGCTTGGAGGGTATCATGCTTAGTGAAATAAGTCAGACAAATACTGTATGATATCACTTATGATATCAAGAAAACTAACTAGTGAATATAACAACAACAAAAAGAAACAGACCCATAGAGAAGTACTAGTGGTTACCAGTGGGAAGAAGGAAGGGTGAAGGGGAAAGAAGGGTAGGCTTCCCAGGTATCTCTGGAAGCCTACTGATCCCTAAACTCAACAAGACCTTTTGTGAGCTCAGCCTTTTTATATACTCTGTACTCTGCAGAGAATCCATATCCTTCAGTAAACCCTAAATAATGATTCATTTAAAAATGTTTATTTTAAACAGATTGTTACTTTAGAAAGTTTTAGATTTAATGTCCATCATTATCAACAGTGATACATCTCTTGCTTTTCTGGTATTAGTAGTTTGTGTCTTCCCTTTTTTAATCTTCACTATCCTGGCTAAATTTTACTCTTTTCAAGGATCTAGATTTAATCTCGTTGATTTTCTATTATTTCCCTGTTTTTAATTTCACTGATTTCTCCTCTAATTTTTATTGAATCTATTTCTTTTCTTTCATTTGCTTTAGACTCATATTGCTTTTCTTTCTCCAGTTTCCTAACATGTAAGCTGGATCATTTTTAAATCTTTCTTCTTTTCTAAATTTAATGCTATAAATTTCTTTCAAGCACTGCTTTTGCTGCAACCTTACACATTTTGATTGATAAGTTTTATTTCCCTTCTTTGTTTAGTTCAAAATATTTTAAAATTTATCTTGAAACTTCTTCTTTGAGCCATATGTTACTTAGAAATGTGTTGATTAATCTCCAAATACTTGTGGAATTTCTGTTTTTTATTGATTTTAAATTGAATCTTATTGTGGTCCAACTACATCCTTTACATGACTTCTGTTCTTTTAAATTTGTTTAGGTGTTTTTCATCACCCAGAATGTGATCTATGTTGGTGAATGTTCTATGTGAGTTTGAGAATATGTATTCTGCTGTTGTTGGATGGAGTACTCTTTTAAGTGTCAATTAGATCAAATTGACTGATGATATTTTTCTGGTCAACTATGCCATTACTGATTTTCTGCCTGCTTCATCTATCAATTAATGAAAGGAGGGCACTGAAACTGCCAACTATAATAGAGGATTTGTCTATTTCTCCTTGAAGTTCTACTTATTTTGCCTTATGTATTTTGACAAACTGTTGTGAGATATAAATGCATTAAGAATTTTGTTATGTTCTCTGGAAGAGCTTTCTCCTTTTTCATATTATGTAATGCTCCCTCTTCATCTTGAAAATTTTCCTTGTTACAAAATCATTTTGTCTAAAAATAATACAGCTACTCATCTTCCTCCATCTCTTTACTTACAAACTACAGAATATTTACATCTAAAATATTTCCATCTATGTTGTCTCTCATAGACAACATATAGTTTCATTCACTCTGAAAAATCTGTTAATTGACACTTTTAGATTATTTGCCTCTAAAGTGACTACTGATATAGATAGATTAATATCTACTATGGTAGTAACCATTTTTATTCCCTGCTCTTCTTTTTTTTTTCTTCCTCTCTATCCCTGCCTTTTCTGGTTTTAATCAAGTGCTTTATGAGTACATTTTACCTCTTCTCGTAGAATATCAACAATAGTTTAAAAGAAAATTTAGTGATTCTCCTAGTGTTTGCAAAATGTATTTACAACTAATCTGACTTTCTAATAACACCATACTTCTTCACAAGTCACACTCGTATCTTATAACAGAGTATTCCCAATTCCAAATGCCTATCCTTAATAATATTGTCATCAATAGCCTCACTTTATCCAGATGCCATAATCAACCAAATATTCTCTTACCATTACTTGAACAGTTACCTATCAAATAAATTAATGTTAATTAAGTTAAAAGATTTATTTCACCTTCATTTATCCCTTCTCAAACACTTTTCTTACTAATGTAGATCTGATTTTCTACTTAAGTCATTTTCATTCTCCCTGAAGAATTTCTTCTAATATGTCTTGCAGGGCAGGTCAGCTAGCAATATAAAACTAAAAAATTTAGAAACTCCGAGCCTTATAAATGTCGAGTCCCTCAAGCATTGCACGGTGGCAGGGGACTTCATGATGCACACCTAGTTGTTAAGAGCATTGTCTCTAGAGTCCAATTGCCAGGGTTTGAATCCACTAGGTGAGAAATAACTGAACTGCTTTAAGGTTCAGTATCCTTATGTCACATTTATACAGTGAGGATTAGTGCTCATTTCACTTTGCCTGGCACATACTAAGCACTCAACAAAACTAATAATTACGGTTTTGGGTGCTAAGAATGACCCAACATATGAGATACAAGAAAGAGGTCTTTAGAAGTATAGCTGCTGCTGCTGCTAAGTCACTTCAGTCGTGTCCGACTCTGTGCAAACCCATAGATGGCAGCCCACCAGGCTCCCCCCATCCCTGGGATTCTCCAGGCAAGAATGCTGGAGTGGATTGCCATTGCCTTCTCCTTAGAAGTATAGAAGTCCTGATAATTCCTAATACTCCTATCATTCTACTCTGGTAAAATGCATCCTGTTCAGCAGATTAGTGTTAAGAGCACCCAAGAATGACAACAGGCCATCGCGAATTCCTTCTTTGTGTCCCAGCATTTCCCAGGTCCAAGGTGTTGAATGCTGAATGACAGAAGGGGTGTTAATCAAAATGGAATTCAGTATTACAGTAAAACTGAGATTTAGTGTATGAGAGGTTTGGGGTTTTACGCAATCATTTCTCTAAGATGTTGAAGCACTCTTCTGCTGCAGCAAGAGATAGTATGACACACAGAAGTCCTAATAATCCCTAATAGTACCATTCTGCTCTGTTGAAATGCATTCTGTTCAGCAGATTGGTGGAAGAGCACAGAAAACTGACAATAAGAACAGATCTTGATCTTGCCTTGAAATTACACACAATTTAAAAAAACACTACTTACCACAATGTGCTGTGCTCAGTCATGTCCGACTTTGCGATCCCATGAACTGTAGCCCGCCAGGCTCCTCTGTCCATGGGATTCTCCAGGCAAGAATACTGGAGTGGGTTGCCATGCCCTCTTCCAGGAGATTTTCCCAACCCAGGGGTCAAACCCAGGTCTCCCACTTTGCAGGCGGATGCTTTACCATCTGAGCCACCAGGGCAGCCCAAGAATACTGGAATGGGTAGCCTATCCCTTCTCCAGATCTTCCCGACCCAGGAATCAAACCGGGGTCTCCTGCATTGCAGGTGGATTCTTTATCAGCTGAGCTACCAGGGAAGCCCACTTACCACAATATGAATGTTTAAAATTCCTTTTCCCCCTAATACTAATGAAATACTAAAAATTTACATTTTTCTTCTCGGATTGTAAAAATCTTTCCTCTTACAGTTGCTTGGAGTGCTCAGTCGTGTTCAACTCTTTGTGACCCCATAGACTGTAGCCTACCAGGCTCCTCTGTCCATGGGATTTTCCAGGCAATAGTACTGGAGTGGACTGCCATTTCCTTCTCCAGGGGATCTTCCCAACCCAGGGCCTGAACCCAGGTCTCTGGCATTATAGACAGATGCTTTACCGTCTGAGCCACCAGGGAAGTCCCTATGTAGATTATTACACTGCATTTAGGATCACAGTAAAAATTAAAAATGTTTTTTTAAAGTTGTACCAATTAATGTAAAAGATTCACTAACAAATGTACTAGGGTAATCTTAAAGGTAAACCATATCCAAATCTTCACATCTCTAGAATGGTTTAATGTTCAGCCTCAGAATATAGTAAAAATAGACAATTATGCTAGTTTTTCTAAATATTAACCACAAACGTTTGCTCTAGTAAAATCCTTGACACATGTTAAAAGGAGACTATAGAAGCAATTAATGAATTGAAGTTGGTGGTTTCTCAATTGATAACATACTGTCTTCTAGAATGCCCTCTTTGATTCGTAAATCCAGATATAGTGAGGCACATAATGAATGCTCCAATGAGGCAGAATGGACAGCAAAGTATGTTGAGGGTCTTATTTCTTTTAGTCACTTCTAAGTATGAAAGACTTGTCCCCCCACAACCAGTCACTCCCTAAAAGATAATCTGTGTATGCTTTCATACGCTGTGAAGCGAGGAATAGCATATGAAACTTTGGGCCTAATAAGAGAAGCTTAAGTGAACAATGAATGGAAAAGAAAATACAAGAAACAGTTCTTCAAAGCAACAGAGCCTTCTAGCTCCAAATTGTAAGATCAAGCTCTAAAATCAGAAGCCTGACCCTTATTTCACAATCGTGCTTTGGGCACCATGAGATAGTTTAAATATTGAGAAAAACCTATTTCATTTACCTCTTTCTTGTACCCAGTGGCAATATAGACTCTCTATTCAAGATGAAGGATTTGGTTAATTACCAGGCAGGAGAGACTGGTAGGGCTAAGTGTGCCAGGCTTCTTGCAGCAAGTAGGAGGCTGGATGAGCCCATCATCTGGAAAGTTTCCATTTAGCACAAAACAACATTACTGCAGGAAAAGTCTCAAGAATTTCTGTGACAGAAGGGATGCTATATATTTCAAGGAGCAAAGTGCAGTGTAGAGCTTAAATTAAGTGACTTGTTGACATATACTAAAGCAAAAACTATTTGGATCACCAAGGTGGTATTTTGGGGGCATTCTGCCAATCAGGACTTCCCTGATAGCTCAGTTGCTAAAGAATCCACCTGCAATGCAGGAGACCCTGGCCTGATTCCTGGGTCAGGAAGATTCCCCACTCCAGTATTCTGGCCTGGAGAATTCTGTGGACTATACAGTCCATGGAGTCAACTGAGTGACTTTTACTTTCTTTCTGCTAAATAAGAATGAGTTAATTTGCAGCTCAAAGAAATCGTGCTTACTGTAGATTTTTAAATTTGTAATTATCTGCATAGGCAGACTCCTACACAAGTAACCTCCTCCCTTTTTCTATTTGTTACTTGAGATGTTTTGAAATGGTTCATTTAATGCATGATCTTGTACTATTTTTATTTACCCAGATTCAAGAGGAAAGGGTATAGAAATCAGACATGGAACAAGTTCACAAAATAAATTCCATTCAAATCCCAGGCATTAACAGCATGAAAGGCAACCCTCATGATGTGCTGGCAAATAGAAAAGTTTATAGTTGATGTCTATATTGCATAATGATATTCCAAGGGAAGGAGAAACTATCTTCTCACGAGAAATTAAGGGGAAGACAAACAGGAAAGGAGGTTTATATTTGATTTCTTAGAGAACACAACTAAGATTAGAAATAATGACATTTGTGCCTACTATCACCATAGTCAGAGTCATAATTATGAGCAAGAAACTTCAGAGAGCCTATTAAGCATACGTCCCATGGAAGACCAAGGTAACAGAGAGTAGGCAGTTCACTGGGGCCTAGAAAAGGGTGTCTGATGAATCATAAGTTTTTTAAGATTGAGAATATGCTCCCAGAATATACAGCAAAAGTATAAGATAGAGGTAAGGAGAAATACAAACATAATAGATGATTGGTCCAAGAGACCCAATATCTATCTAATCAGTTCAGTTCAGTTCAGTCGCTCAGTCGTGTCCGACTCTCCGCGACCCCATGAATCACAGCACACCAGGCCTCCCTGTCCATCACCAACTCCCGGAGTTCACCCAAACTCATGTCCACAGAGTCGGTGATGCCATCCAGCCATCTCATTCTCGGTCGTCCCCTTCTCTTCCCGCCCCCAACCTTTCCCAGCATCAGAGTCTTTTCCAGTGAGTCAACTCGTTGCATGAGGTGGCCAAAGTATTGCAGTTTCAGCTTTAGCATCAGTCCTTCCGATGAACACCCAGGATCGATCTCCCTTAGAATGGACTGGTTGGATCTCCTTGAAGTACAAGGGACTCTCAAGAGTCTTCTCCAACACCACAGTTCAAAAGCATCAATTCTTCAGCGATCAGCTTTCTTCACAGTCCAACTCTCACATCCATACATGACCACGGGAAAAACCATAGCCTTGACTAGACGGACCTTTGTTGGCAAAGTAATCTATCTAATAGAAGATCCAAAAAAGACAGAAGAAAGAAAAATTTAAAAAGAAAACTCTGGGCCCATGGTTTTGAACTCAGAATTCTATACAAGTACCAATCAAGTGTGAGGTCTAAATAAAAATATTTTCAAATAATTAATAGTTCAGAAACTCTGCCTTATGCATATCTTTCTTAGGAATTTGCTTAATGATTTAGCCCACAAAATAAGGTGATTATAAAAAATAGAGTGCTTTTAAAAACCTTGATAATGTAAAATAAAGGGTATGCTTGACAGACTGCAGAATGTAAAAGGGAAAGAAATGAAGCAAAGGACAGACGTGAAAAATACATGTCCTTGTTAAGTATGGACTCTCGATGCAACAAGAGATGAATGTTAAAGTACAGTGGCTAAAATAGTAGGTGATGTAATTTGGGGGGAAAGAAGCTAAAGATGAGAGTGGGGTAAAGGAGCCATTAGAGCAGAATACAATATGCCATCTCCTAAGATAAAAATTTCAACAATGAATAGTATATGTAGACAGGGAAATAGCCAAAACTAAAAACAAATATTAAAAAAATAAAAACAGATATTAGAGAAACGGGAGAGAAACATGGCAGAGAAGGCTCCTGATCATCATCACAAATACAACTATGTTTAAAAGCATTTTTATTTTTCACTCCAAAATATTTTAAATTTAAATTAAAGGGAGTAAAGTCAACATTTATAGTATCTGTCCTCTTCTCCAGTGTGCTGGCATATTCTAGGCTTAGCCAGCTACTTGTTATGAATCTAATTACCTTGGGCTTTCCCGGTTTACTCCAAAGAACTCCAGGAAACCTGTGTCTTCATTACACCTTCTACCCTCATCTGTCTGCACTTTCTCGCTGCTCTTTTAGGTATGATCTTAGCAGCATGAGTATCTTTGTTACTCTTCTAATAAAATTCTTTCCCCTATAACATTTAATTACTCTAATTTTCCAGTTGATCTGATTTGTTTAATGTGAGTTATATAAATTTCTTATATGAATGATAAAACATTGATAGTCTGATTTATCTTTCAGACATATTAAAACCAACTAATTTTCTCTTCTCAGAAAATTATGAGTGTTTGTGTGGCATTTGATTATTATTGACTGACATATTTAAGCTCCAGGGTGAGCATAAAGATATTTTCAATTTAATAACTTTAATATGTAATTATTTGATGTTGATGAATTTCTACTTGTTAGGAGAAAATCTCCCAGAATTAATGAACTTATCTGGACATCCTGATACAAACGTGAAGTCTCAGTTGAATTAAGTCATGTTGAAAAAAATAAAACAAACACATGCCTGAAATGAGCAAATGAATTATTTGAAGGCTGAATAAATACAGACACAAGTGGCCTAGGGACAAGTTTACTAAGAGCTTTAGAAATGCTTTCAGTAGAGCCTATAGTAACATAAACACTTTAAATATGGTTTACTTGGAAGAGTTTGTGTGAAACTCCACTCTTCCTTACACAGGGTACCACCTCCCTGACTTCCTGCAGTTCAGTAACAGTAACTTGACCCATTAAGTACTTGGTTGAAAAGGAGTGAATTTTTTAAAAGTTTAAAAGCAACTCATCAATAAAATAAAAAAATTATGCAATCGCCCAAACAGATTAATTATGTGAGCATTCATTATTATATAGAGGCCACATGTAGAGACAAACTCAGTGCTGTAGTTCTCACACACCAGTGAAACAGTTTCTTTGCCTAAGTGTCTGTTTCAAATGACTAAACAGGAGCCATCATCCCTTTTCCCTTTGCTTCCTGCTTTTGCCTGGTCCTGGTCACTGTTCTGCTTTATTAGATGCTTGGACTGTGCATTCCTATCTGTACTTAGAACAAGGCTGAGTATAAAACGCTATAAGAGACTTTAGAGATCATTCCATTAAGACACGCTAATCTTATACACAAAACTTAGAGTTGGGGAGGTGACCCCAAGGTCATGGGGCTACTTAGCAAGGAACTGGCACAGGGCCCAGAGTACATGGCAGGCAATCAAATGTCGTGTGATCAAACAAAGAAATAAGTGCTTATAACATAAAGAGGAATTCTTACCGTGGGTAATATGTTGGACTCCTGAGGTATGTCTATGGATATGTGCAAAAGCCTCTTGTTTCCCAAAGAGATGGTATACAATGTCAACAGATTATGAAACTGACCTGTGCTCCACCCCAAAAAGTTAAAGCAATACAACGCATCTTTATAAATAGAACTCTTGGCCTTACAGGTGACATAGGCGGTCATATGGTTGCCCTGCTGTGTATGTCCGTGTGTGCGGCACACATAGTGGGTGGGGGAGAGCATTCCCCACAAACAGGCGCACGATCACTGCTCCTTTCGTTCTCCACACACTCACTTCAAACACATATGCTAATGTATGGAGGACCTCTGGGAAGAGAGGAAAGGTGCACAACAGAATGAAAATGACAATACAAAGCAGGAGACAAGATGATAGTGTCGGCTCAATCACAGTCTGTGAGGTCACTATGTCACTACACTGATATTTCTTCACTTATACAGTGGACAGTGATCTCCAAGGGCCCACCTGTCTATGACAGTTTGAGACTATGGACCAAGTACTAGGGAAGAATACTGAGAATGTGGCTTAACTGATCTTATCAGGAACTCAATATAAATAAGAATATAAATGGTCCTGTGTGCTAATTTCCTGGTACACACACAGATCACCAAGAAAACCTCTGTGAGAAGCTTGGATGAAGTAGCCGGTTTTATTCCTATACTCAGGAAGGCAACTAGGATGTGGCACAAAACAACCACTCCTTTTCTGACCTTGCAAAATAATCAGTGTTACAACTGTATGTGCATAAATGTGAAAGCATCTGTTTGATAGCCTTGAACAACACTGAAATGCTCTGATCAGATATTTTTCTCACCAGTTCCTCTGGGGAGGAGTGCAATACTTAATGTAAAACTCAGCCTAAACTGTTAACACAAAATGTGTCTAAACAACTCTGGAGATTTATAGACTGAATGTAGAATTATTCTCTGTTCTTTTACTTCTAGTCCAAATATAAAGAAATTAATTTCCTGGTCATAATCTCAGTACTTCTGGGGCATTTTGGGGACAGAAGTAAAAATAGAACATCATTATATTGTCGGGTCCTATGGCTGAGTATGACTAATAGCTGCAGTGTCATAGACATAATAATCCAATAAAGCATCTGTATACTCAGGGCTAAGCTGCACTACAGCCGAGAAAGATGTCAATCTGGTGGCAGCAGCAGATTTCCATCAGCAATTCAACTTTAAAGATTGCAGGTCTGTCTGTGCCCTCCCACTTTTGAACCCTTGCCTCACATCTTTCTTTTGAGTACTCTCCCTCTCCTTTATGGATTCTGTGTGTGTGTGTGCTCAGTTGTGTCCAACTCTTCTGCGACCCCATGGACTGCCAGACTTCTCTGTCCACGGGATTCTCCAGGCAAGAATACTGGAGTGGGTTGCCATTCCCTTCTCCAGGGCGTCTTCCTGATCGAGGGATAGAACCCATGTCTCCTGCAGTGTCAGGAGATTCTTTACCACTGCGTCACCTGGGAAGCCCCTGTGGATTCTGACTTTTCCTCTATCCTTAGGAAGCCAAAGCAAGAAGCACCCCACCATTGACCTTTTCTAAGACTTCTCTATTGAAATTACAGTGTTTCCTTCCTCTTAACTCATTATACAGATGAAATGAATTTAAGTTAGTTTTGTCTCTCTAACTAGATTGTAAGATCCTTGAGAAAAGGATCATTTCTTGCCATGTTTTTAAATTCTCTCTTCCATGTCTGGCATTGTCATGAGTTTATTTCAAGTATGTCATGCACTCTGAGTCCTAAGCAAATCTATTTTCTTCATTGCTTTTACTCGAGATAAAAAAAGTACTATGAGATAGGAAAAGTACTATGTAGTCTTTGAAAACTTTCAGTTTTTCTATTTCATGATGGTCCACATTTGTACAACAATGGTCAAATACCTCAGTGATCTTTCCTCTGTGTCCACTTTTTCTATGATGGTGTCAGATATATTAAAAATAATTCACACCTGACTATCGAAGTAAAAAAGAACTAATCAATAGTGTTGATCTGATATTTATGTTGCCTAGAAATAACAGACCTGCAATAACTCTCTTGGGAGAACTATATTTTAACTGCTAGTCCAATGTTAAATATAATATTCCTATATTTTATCTACATTAGTCTATGAGTTAAACAACCTATCCTAAAGTTTATGCCCAATGAGCTTTTAAAAACAGTCTATATACCATGTAGCTAGAGTTCCAAAATGGAAGTTATAAAAGAAAGAACTATCCAAGATTTTATTTTCAGATAAGGAAGGCAAAAGGCTGACTCTTGATTGGCCAAGTGAGGAGTTTTGCTTCACTCACCATGTTGGCATGTATTTGCCCCCAAATATTTTATCTTATTTTGGAGGTTTAACCTGAATTAAAACTCCCTGACTTTGCCTTCATTATCTCTTGTGATTAGTTGCTTTAAACGTTTGAGGAAAATTTTGTAGCTTTTTTCAAGGCTGGTCCCAGGCATCAAAGAACTAAATAACGTATCAGAAGTTTAGTCATTCTGAATACAGATTCCCCTTTCTACTGAGTTTCAGCAGAAAAAGACTGCATTTAGATAAAAAGGCATAAGAATAAAAAACAAGTGAACACTTGCCTTACGAATATGACCACCATTTATATAGTACTTATCATTTACAAAGTGCTTTTGTATACCAAGCACTAAAAGCTTCAACCTCCTCACAGCTCACCGTCTACATTAACATGATTTTACTCTTCAGCTGTCTTACCAAACAATTTAACTATTCTACTGTATTCATCAACATGACTTTACAATTTCAGGTAACTCTTGCTCGTGAAGAAAGACATTGCAAATAATTCTGTGGCTCATTCCAGAGATGTCCCAAAGAAACTCATATGAATCGCAAACAGACTTTCAGCAGATAAGATTGAGATCAATACCCTTGTCTCAAAAACCTTGCCATGTTGCGTCCACCAATCCAAAGTATAATATTATGTCATGAACTTTACCTAATCCTAATCAATCTCCCATACTCCAATAGCCACCTGTAATCAGATTCCCAAACCGCATAATTATCCCCATTTAGCTTTCAAGACGGAGAAGGCAATGGCAAGCCACTCCAGTACTCTTGCCTGGAAAATCCCATGGATGGAAGAGCCTGGTGGGCTGCAGTCCATGGGGTCGCTAGGGGTCGGACACGACTGAGCGACTTCACTTTCCCTTTTCACTTTCACACATTGGAGAAGGAAATGGCAACCCACTCCAGTGTTCTTGCCTGGAGAATCCCAGGGACGGGGGAGCCTGGTGGGCTTTCATCTATGGGGTCACACAGAGTCGGACACGACTGAAGTGACTTAGCAGCAGCAGCAGCAGCTTTCAAGATAGTACTCTTCTTACCACAGTAAGGATAAACTCAACTTGTCCTTATCAATAAGTTATTATGGTGATATTTCTGAGGACCCAGTATTCAACAATGTTTAAACTTCTGCTCTTATAACAGCTGCTTTAAGAAGCTGGGGCAGATCTCATCGTCTCCATTTTATACTTAGAGTAATTAAAGTTCACAGAAGTTAAGTAATCAGCCACACCAAAGAACATCAGCAGTGGAAGAATGAAAACAGGTTAAGTTCAAAGTAAGAGTTCTTAATATTAGCTATGAGATCTTATAAGTCAGCCTATACAGATAGGGAAATGCCAGATCTTTAAGACCAGAAGGGACAAATAAAGGAAATCCATGTGAGTCTACATTCTCTGTAAGAGTGTATTGTACAAACAAGGATGTTTAAGTTGTTACAAGATCACAAAGGGTGACCAGGATCGTGGAGAACCAAAGAAATAATGATATGTAAGAACTCAATAATCAGAGGGGGTTGACTCTACTTCCACTCACTGAAGGAGCCATGAGCAGGAAGTGATTAAGAAGCACAAAGGGTATGAAAATACCAAGTAGGAAAATACCTCTTGAAAATTAAAACCAAAAAATAAAAACAAAAAACTAGACAGATTAGAAGAAAAGTCCAGGAGTACCAGCATAAAACAGTTAACAGACTAACTGGATGATTTTCTAGGGACAGCTCCTGTAGATGGATTGGCATATAGGAACTGTATGCTTCTTAAGGGCACAGAGCAGAGGAATTTGTGGAATTAGGAAACATCTATCAAAGACGAAACATGATAAAGTCTAGCCAAGCAGGGAAGGGATAGAGAAAAACCAAAGCTTAGAGCAGATTCCAGATGGCCTGCTGGTGTTCATAGAAGAGAGGCAGGATTTAGTTGAATAGATGCTTTCTGACAGACACAAACCATATCACCTTCACAAGTGTCATTGCCATGAGAATATACTAAGAAAACAAAGATCTGGGCTAGAAAACAAAAAAGTAGAGGAAGAAAAGGCACTGAATCTCAGCACACAGAACTAGCCCAAAATAAGAAAAAATTGATCAATGTATGGAATTAAAACTTAGAAACTTAGCTAAGCCCTCCTGAAAACAAATCAATGAAAGATCACAAGAGGGAGATGAAATATTACAGGTACCAACCATGACTTCAGATTAAAGTCCAGAAGAAAGATATGGAATATGGGGAGATTGAAGGAAAACAGTGTCTTAAGGAATATATTGGAACAATCTCACCCTTAAAACAGCTCATATGCAAAAAGTCTGTACCAGAAATTCAACTCTAAACAAATGAGAAGCTGAGAGGCCACTTATTCCCAGGGTCATTTTTCAGAGGCCAAATAAAAATCCACAAGAGACAGAAGTAGCAAAGCCTACATCAACAAAGAAATAAAGAATTCAAAGAAAAATGGTAAAGAATCATCTCCATCACCAGCTTCTCAACTTTGCCTAAAGGCCAGTTCTCTCTCCTATACTCACAATGGGCACTGGTATCTTCTTCCTTATACATACTTGGAGCACTGTACTGGGGACCCTTAAATCTCTACAGTTCTTAAATGCTCTTCCCATGTTACTGCAGATGTGGATAGACAAACCAATCCAATTCCAAACTACTAATTTTCCAGTGGGCTCAAGATGCTCTGGAGAAAAACAAATCAAATATATAAACTAATTCTGAGAACTGAGAAAGGTTGTTTGATGATGGTCTCCTTACAACCGGTCTGACTATGAATTGCCTATTGAGTACTCTCCAGTTCACACACTTTTCTTTCACTTGTTTCCATACTGTCTAAGTTGACCTATCTCCTGGATGATGTGTGTTTATATACCTAAGACTGAACTGTCATTTTTCCAGGTTGAGAAACTACCACTAAGAAATTATCTAAATTATCTAAAACAACTACAGTGGAATCCAAATATTCTGCATATTGGTGAGTAAAATAGCTTTTCAAGGCTAAAAGGAGCCATTCTCAGGCTCTAGATGATAACTACTACCATCCTTTCCTCATGTATCAAGAGCCATCAATCTTTCGGTCACTGTAATAACAGACTAAGAAAGATGACAGTGTTAAAAGTGTGGAGCTACCAGTTCTTTATTCAAGTGTTTGATAAATAGACTATAGATGGCATATATATCTAAATGAAGCATTTAAAGCAATTAATTGATGCATCTCAAACTGAGATTGCCTTCAACTCTCATCTACATTGATATCTTTGCCCACTAAAAATCATCTTTAAATATTACTTTGATTAGTTGAATCAAACCCCAAGGCAGAAGGTGGGAAGACACATGAAAGTTTAAAAACTCAAGTGGCCACAGCACCAGACATTTCTTTTGAATACCTATATTCTGAAGCTAAAATGCGTAGGGAAAAGTGGTATTTGCAATAAGCCATGGTTTTGCCTCCTGATATATACATCTCCTTCCATATTTGCTAGCTACATCTCAGACCACAGTAATAAAACTTCCAGATCTGTGATATCCTTTATGTTACTTACTTGTTTAGTTGAAGAGATGCTGAAGCACAGGGAGGACTGAGAAGAGGAAAGGGGGTAGGAGACACCCCCTGAACCCACAATGCCCATGACACCTTTCACACCAAAAGCCCTATCCTTTTGTCTGCTTTGTCCTCATCTTCTGGAGCACAGCACTACTGTTTCGAGCCTTCTCCCCATCTCTGGACTGGGCTGCAGATCCCTGAAGGTAAGAGACCATTTCCTATTTGTCATTCCCTCTCTGATTCCTTTTCTGAGGATTTATCTGCTGCAATTCTTCTCCCCTTAGAAAAACAGACAATAAGTGGCCAAAGAACTACATCTAAAATCCTTTTAGTGCTCTCATTATTTTCTGAGCAGTTTTCAGCACCAGTTATTTCTCCAACTGCAAAATCACGTGTCACTTCTGGATAAACATGGTGAGCAGAAAATGGAATGGTGGTAGACTGGGGGAAGTATTATTGTGATGAGTAAACCTCATGAAATTATTTTATTCTTTAAATGTCATACTTGTATAAGTTTGATACTAATTTTTTTAAAAAAACACAAACTTTTATTTTTGGACTGGTTTGTGCACCCACTCTGTGCACAAATTGCAGGGAATGCAGGCCAGGCCCACAGCTGGACAGCCAGTGACCAAAGGACAGTCCTTTCTGGATCACTTTTGACTCATTAGAACTCTGCGAAAAATATGAATTCCCACAAATGCCTACAAATGACGAGTAGAGTTTACCATGAAGTGAAACAGTAGGGTCATGGTACTGCTAAGAGAACCTCTCATTTTAATTAAATCATCATTATATATCTCTTGATTCTGCTGAGAAATCACAAAAAAAAGTAACAGGAAGGGAGAATAAAAGCTTTCAAGATAACGGTAGTATTTCTGTCATTAAGATGCACCAAGTTGCCTTCCATGCTGGGTGTGTGTATGTGTGTGTTTGTATATATATATATATATATGTAATGAATCCAGCCAAACCACCGACAAGTAACATTTGGAAATTAGACAACATTGAATCCTAGATTCAAGCAAAAGTTCAAGGTGAGAGGGAGGAGGCAAGGAGCAGACTCCGATGGAAAAGAAGTCATTACCAACTAGCTCCTCTGGAATACCAATAAACCTCAGTCTTACGAAAGCATATTTTTATGGAATTTCATAAACATTCCCCTGTGGTCCCTTGACATTTCCAACCGAACTACATATATAAATGGAGAAAACAGGTCTATAGAATAGCCAAAAATGAGAGATGCTGAAATAGGTAGCTAGAAAGATTTTTGCTTAAATGAGGAATCAAAATTCCCACTGTGTTGAAGTACCCAAATGATCTACACTTATACTAACTAGGTGTGTGTGGGGTCACTATTTTGGTCAAAAGTCCAAGGAACAGATGGGTTTTGGGGTTTCCTTATGGCTGGAAACTTTAACTGAGTAAGGACCAGTTTCTTTGCAAAGATATTTAAACAAGTGACACTCACATCCAAGGCTTCTAGTTGTTTCTAATTAACACTCATGCAAGCTGTGAAAATCTTTACCTGCAGCCATTTTGCTTATTCTGTGAATCAAAATGATGTATTAATAAAAACACGTTTCTGGGACTGTCAAATGTCCTCACCTCCACAAAGATCCTAAGAGGCACGTCCTTATCAGCCCAGGTGGAAACAGTGAAACTCGATCTGTTGAGAAAAGATCATGTTTAGAAAAGTCATTCCCTGACCAGCAAGCTACACATGTACCTTTCCGCACTATGAACAATCATTCTCCTCTACTCTCTTCCCACCATGATTTTATTATTTTTTAACATTTTTATTTATTTATTTGGCTGCACCGGGTCTCTAGTGGCAGCACATGAGTTCTTCCATCTTTGTTGAGGCATGCGGGATCTTTAGTTGAAGCATGTGAACTTTTAGTTGCAGCATGTAGGATCATAGTTCCCTGACCAGGGATTGAACCCCGGTCCCCTGCACTGGGAGCCACTGGGTCACTAGGGAAGTTTACCACACTGTGATTTTAGCTGATATCTTTTGCCTTGCCTCCTCTGGGGAAGTCCTTCTCGAGACAGTAAAGACTGCACCATCAGCTAGAGAAAGACCCAAGTAAGGAGAGCAGAACCTCCACTCTTGACTTTGGAAGAACTCTAGCAGACGCTCACAGGTCTGCTCTGTGGGGATCGAGCAGTTTTAAGACTCTCCTGAGGCACTCGTGGCTATCCAGAGTCCCAGTGCAGCATTCTACTCGAGTTCTCTGTGGATTCTGCCTGATCCAACCACAGTGTGCCAACCTCATCCGCTCCTTCTGGACTTTTATCCAGAGAACTTCTTAAAAGTGTGGGCTTCCTTGGTGGCTCAGATAGTAAAGAATCTGCCTGCAGTGAAGGAGACACGGGTTCAATCTCTGGGTCGGGAAGATTCTCTGGAGAGGGAAATGGCTACCCATTCTGGTATTTATGTCTACACACGGTCACTGGTGGAATCAGATTGGAACTGTGATCTGACTGACTCCAAAGCAATCCAAGGGGCAAGTTATAAAGTGCCAAGCATTAGAGCTACATAATGCAGGCATTTACACATGATTCTGGTTTATGAGGCTTATTGTTAGATGACTGCAGGGCAAGACTGCATTCCAAAAAGTACGCAGAGTGAGCAACAACTCCAAATGTAAAACCTGTGGTTAGAAGATGTCCCATGCTGCGATTTGGTATTCCAATATTCTGAAAGCTTCAATCCCAAATTAATATGAAATCTCATCACTCACCAGAAAGGAATCCACTTACTTGTCTACCTACCTTGTCAGAAAATTGCCTGCAAAGGTGAAATCGGGTTCACACACAAGAGGAATTTAAGCAACACCCTGCACTCTTGACTCCCGAAGTATGTTTTCTACAATCTACTCCGTTCCATAGGTTGACTGTCTGCTACTGACTTTCCAAAAAGAATAAAAAGAAAAGTCAAAATTCTGGTTTTAAAAAGTCAAAGTGAGGTTTCTTTGAAATTCAACCAGTCTGATTTTGCCAATGTCTCCATAACAGTAGCACTCACAGTGTACATAGGAATACAAATAAGTATGGGTAAAAGCATGCAACTGCTTAATTAAAACAACTGGTTGTAAAAACACGGTCGCTACCATCAAGATAGTCAGCAGTGTCCAGGAGTGACCCTGCCACCGCTGGTACTTCCTATCTCTATAGGTGGTATCTCTATACAGGGAAGGGGTCTAACACCTTGTGTAAAGAGCCAGGAGACAGCAGAGTTGCCCTCTGCCCAACAAACCTCACCTATCACTACACAGCAATGCACTTATTCATCTGGCTGGTTCTGGTTCCTTTTTCTTCATGTTAAAAGTACACAGATTTACCAGTACTGGACTTTTCCACAGAAGGTGCAGAAAAAGGCAGAAACTTAAATCTAAAAGGAGACTTGCCTGAGAGTGGGCAGCTTAGCACCACAGAGGGAAAGTTCCTTAACTTGGAAACCTATTTAGGTGAGTGGCTGGAACAAACATCCTTTTATTCCCCCTTATCCAGAGGAACTTTTGGAAATGGTTGGACGTAACCCAATCACGCAGAGTAAAATATAATGTAAGGGACAGCATTCATCTTGTGGCTAAAAGATCAGATGAGATTGCTACGTCAGAGGTCTGACTGCCCCTTCAAAATGAACCATAGTTAATCCTGCTTTAATCACACATCACAGGGAAAATATGAAATATTAGGGTAAAAGGCAATGTCCTTTAACTTCTATAAGTGGGGCGGGTGAGTCTCAAAACCGATCTGTTTATCTAATTTTCAATACAATAGCTGAAGGCTTAAACCTTTGAAATGAGACGCTGAGTTGTTCACCATACTCCACAGCAATTACACGAGGTAGTAGTGTAAGTAATGAGTAACACAGTTAGTTAGAAAGTCACATACAACAGAAAGCAGCGAGTATCATTAGGGGTACTTTTATGAATAATCTGAACCATTAAATAGCATTGCTGCTGTCTGAAACTGAGCACCGATCCTTCAAGGTAGGAGCAACCAGAGACATGCAACCATTGCTAATATTGGCTTTTGTGGATGTGTTCTTTGGAGAATATGCCCTCTAGGATTCCTATGAGCAAGGTAGATGCAATAAAGATGCCTTGAAGCCCGACCCTTGGACCTAAATCCCACAGTCAAGAACGAGGTTTAGAGCTTGAAACGGTAGTATTTGTGATGCTAGTTAATGTCCCAATGCCTAAAACCCCGGTATGTCACATAACAGAGGCAGAAGAAGTAGCTTTCAGTCCTACCAACAATCCAACTTTCTGATTTCTAAAGATAATCCAGGAAGAGAATATTTGGAAACCACTAGTGTTCTACCAAAAAAGGTGTCCAGCAGTTCACCGAGATATTGAACAATACACATAATTCAGGTAGAAATCAAGAACAAACCAGACGAATTCAATAACAGCATCATTTCACCTCAAAGCAAGAATTGGGTTCCTCTCAGTGAGTTTGGTCTTTGGGTTTCTGAGAGACAAGGGTTTTCCTTTCATTTACTTCTCCCCATGAATACATGTCAGGTAATGGAGGCACAGCAACCATTACCATTCAGATTTCAGAAGCTCCACTCCCTCCACTCCCTCTACCGTTAAGCGGTTAAGCGCAAAATCCTCCGCTGGGTCTGGCCAATGGCGGGGCGGGGGCAGTGCGTTGGGGCGGGACTTGGAGTGCCCACCGTTTTCGGGCCTGACCGCCCTGGTACCCAACACGGCTGTCCTTCGTGCTTATGAACAGAAACTGTACAAATCATTTCCCGCCTGTGGAATACCAGAGGGGAAAGGACCTGGGAAAGAGGACCCGGACCGAAATTTTAAAATTACTATGATGTTAAATGCACACTGAGCCTGCAAAATAAAACTCGAAACTGCACAACACAACTTCGTTGCCTGGAAACACAAAGCCCTCCCTCTCCCCGTTACTGTTCTGATTTTTATCTTTAAATGTCTCACATCTTTCAAAGCAAATATATGCCAAAGGCGAGGGACAGAATCTTTTATGGAATAACCTCATATTCAACATGTGATTTTACAGGGACGAAATCCGAAACGCCACTCAACTCTGGCCAGTACCAGGCATTTTTGAGCCTCCACTGTCCTAAAACAAGCTCGTGGCCACTCAGATTGTCCAGATGTGTATTTTTACACTGAAAATACCATCGGTCGTCTTTCCTTATTTGTGAATTGAAGACAACATACGTCTTTCGTTTTCTCGTTTTTTTTTTTTTTAACACAAAGCTTGTGAAAAGGACCAGGATCTACATTTAATGGATTCAAATGATACCAAACACACAATTCCTCTGTGAAGCTGCCAAACCGCACTACAAGGCAGCCTGTGACAGACACTTCAGTGCATTCACTATCGTAAAACATCAAAGACTGCCTGATGATTAAATCCTGCATGTGTAATCCTGAGTACCCCCAAAATGTTTATTTTTAAAGAAATTTATGAAATGGGCTATGAAAGTACAATTGAGGCAAATAAAACTATACGAAATACCAAATTACCAAATAAAAGACACACCATCTGACTTAATTTTCTCCCCCGGAAGTCTAAATTTTCACAAAACCTTTCATAAGAAAACTATGAAATCCCCACAAGGAAACAACTGAAATGCAAAAAGAATGAACAAACAATTGTTACATAAAATTAAAGGCCAAACTGCATCCAGTATTGGCTGAAGACAGGCTTTGGGGTATCCACAGTGTGTGTAAAACACCAAGTGCAAATAAGATCAGGCTTGTAAAGGAAAACACATGAGAAACCCCAAGACCACGTTTGGTCAAATGTGATATCAAATACACAAGCACATTAAACAAAAACATAAAACTGCCCCAACGGTGACTGAAAGCTATTTAAAGTCATTAGGGAACAATTCCTGTGCCAATCAGACCTTTGATTTCCTAATTTCCAAGCTTAAAACGTCAGAAGCTTTTTTTTTTCTTTTTAATTAAATCAGCGTCTGAGAGGATTGACTCCAAAATCTAATGACACAAATGAGAACTCACACATACGGGCACGCACGCAGGTAGGCACGCACATGGTCATGCACGCAGCCATAGGCACACATGCTGGCACCCACGGCTCAGCATGCAGGTAGGCACACAGGCATGCAGGCACGTGGCCGTGCATGCAGGCAGAGGCACACATGCGGGCATGCAGGACTTGCCACACATGCGGGCACACACGCATGCGGGCACACGCACATGGGCACACACAGAGGCACTCAAGTGGGCACGCAGAGGGCGCACACACAGGCACGCACGCATGGGCACGCGCGCGCGCAGTCATGCCGGCGCACGGGCACACACGCGGGCACGCACACCGGCACATAAGCACAAAATTACTCTCAAAGGTAACCAAAAGCGACTAACTGTCCTAATCCCATGCACAACTCTTCTCAGTTTGTTAAGTTTCTCCTTTTCGGGTTGAAAACAACAGAAACGGAGGGACCAAGACCAAGAAGTAAATACAAAGTGACAACAGTCATGCAAAGATTTAAAATTAAAAGCCAAAATCAGCTCCCTGGCAGCCCCAAGACTCCCCTCTACCTGCTCGGCTAACCGTACCTTAACACCGTTTATGAAAGGGAGCCAAGACCGATATTTAAAACAAGTAAAATATTAAAGTTATCACGTTGTACCATGAAGCACCACACCGTGTCCAAGTTCGGCTAAAGGACCCACAGAGCCAAAACTCCAAAGCCCTCCGGACTATTAAAGTATGTTATTAATTACAATATTATTAAAGTATACTCCTCTATAAGAAGCACATTGTAAATAGTCAACTAGTAATGACAAATAAAAATTAAATCAACCTTACTCACCTAGGAGCAACCGCTGTGTTCCCTCACCGCTGAAGGACCAACTCACTACGCGCCCACCTGGAGACCTAGGGAAAAAAGGGCGGCAAGAAACAAGTGCACTCCTTTTATAGCCAGCTGATGGTCTCGCCTATGAAGGTCCTGACTGGCTGAGGCAAGAATGACTGACAGGTACAGTATCCACTCGCTCTTTCTCTCTATATGGACCTCGTGCCTGTACCCCTAGCATCACCCTTACTGGTGTAAAGAATTCCCGCTTCAAGTGTTTTCATTTGAACTGGGGTTGCAGGAATTGTGGGAAGCACAGGACAAACCACGAACAGAGAGACACAAACCAGACTCTGTGATTGGTGGAAGCAGTGGATTCAAACTATTTCAACGGTGCTCTTCACTTTGCATTGCATTTGCCGCCTCCTAGAAAGTTTTTTTGCCGCCATTTCTGCGCTGGGGGTAAAATTAAAGTGCAATAGGGTAAAACTAAAGTGAGATATCAAATCTCGCAGTGGCGAATTTGATTCCCCGCAGTAACTATTATTTGAGCGGGCTTGCTTAGGAAGCACATATACTAAAATTGGAAAAAAAGAAATGGAGATGATACTGGGATAGGAATCCATCTGAGGGGGAAAGTGAGCCTAAAGAGCTGCCCACCTGACAACTGCACAAACAAATGCACTAGGGGCATGAAGTGGGGTGGTGTCCAACCGCTGAAGATCAGATAGACATAATGGAGATTACTTCACTGAGCGTGAGCAGTGAGGGGCGAGATCACACCGCAGGAGGATGGGCATGGGCTGTGGGAGACCTGGGGGATGGGATCATGAGGAGAACTAGGAAACGGTAGAATCGTTTTAACTCATGGCCCTCTAGCTGCAGTGTTCATGTTTTACCGATTACTAGAGTCATCGTTCCTTTTGTGTGGTTGCTTCTCACTGTAATATCCCTTTCCCCACTCTCCTTTCAGTGCCCCTGCCCCAGGGCCCCACTCCAATGCAGCCTCCTGCATGAGGCCTTCCTGATTTTCTGTCCCCAATCCAGCAGGTAATGGGTTCTCTCTTGGTGCTGTAGGGTGGCCAACAGGGGGAAAACCTCAGATCTGGAGTGCACAGGGGTGTTGCTGGCTCTGGGATCGGTTAACACTTTACTGGACAAGGTCAAAAGGCTGCAGGGCTTTTTTTGTTTTCTTTTTTTTGAGGTTTGCACTTGGTTGCAGACATTCTAAAAAGTTCAGAGTAAACAAGCAACGTAGTGATTCATACCTGCCTCCTGATTGGTCAGAGCAATTTAGAGTCAAACTGCAAGTTGAAAACAAACTTGGTAACCTAGGTAACATACAACAGTCAACCGGATTGGTGAAAATCAGGAGCCTACATGGTAATAATATTTCAGACTGGGCAGGAATATACCATCATGACAGAAATCTGGAGGGGTGGAGCGAGTGAACTAAATGAACTCAACCAGACAAGTGCCCTTGGGCAGTTAGGGCATGTTATGGGGATGGTATGGTCTGCTATTTTTTGTACTGATTCTCCAGAGGGCTTAAAGTGGAAAGAACAGGTTAGAAGAATTAAAATACTCATCCCTTGGAAGTTTTAATTATGTGATTAAGATTGGATGACCGAAGTGTGGTTCCTAAATCCCCTGCATCCATATCAGTTACGGACAGACCTTTTTCTTTTTCAGTTCAGTCTTTCACTCGTGTCCGACTCTTTGTATCTCCATGGACTGCAGCATGCCAGGCTTCCCTGTCCATTGACAACTCCTGAAGCTTGCCCAAAAAAAATTCTTACTGATTTTCTTTTGCTTTTGTTATTAAGGTGATATTCACATAACACATAATGAAATTTAACGTTTCAAAATGAGTAATTCGGTGGCATTTAGTTCATTTAATGTGCAACAACCACTTCTATGTAATTCCATAATATCTTCATCACCTTAAAAGGAAATCTAGAATCTTTTAAGCAGTTCATTCCCGTCCCCCACCCCCTCAAACTCTAACAACCACCAGTTTGCTTACTGTCTGTATAGATTTGCCTTTTCTAGACGTTTCCTATGAATGGAATCACACAGTATGTGAGCTTTGTGTTTGACATCTTTCACTTAGCTTACTGATTTTGAGATTCTTCTAACACATATTTATAATTATTTGTTTATGCAGATATCTTCTAAATCAGATAGAAGAAAAATATAGTTACAAAAAAATCACTTTATACTTTAACACCTATATAGTTACCTTTACTGATTCTTTTATTTCTCAAGTTACTCTCTATTATCTTTTAATTTTAGCACGAAGAACTGCCAAAAGTATTTCTTGTAAGGGCAGCGTTGCTAGCAATAAATTCTTTCTTTTTATTTATCTGGTAATATCTTAATTTATCCTTATGCTTTATATTTTTGTTGTTCAGTTTAGTTCAGGCTCAGTCATGTCCGACTCTTTGCGACCCCATGGACTACAGCATGCCAGGCCTCCTTGTCCATCAACAACTCCTAGAGTTTACTCAAAATCATGTCCATTGAGTGGGTGATGCCATCCAATCATCTCATCCTCCATTTTCTCTTCTCCTCCCGCCTTCAATCTGTCCCAGCATCAGAGTCTTTTCAAATGAGTCAGCTCTTTGCATCAGGTGGTCAAATATTGGAGTTTCAGCTTCAACATCAGTCCTTTCAATGAATATTCAGGACTGATTTCCTTTAGGATGGACTGGCTGGATCTCCTTGCAGTCCACAGGACTCTCAAGAGTCTTCTTCAACACCACACTTCAAAAGCATTAATTCTTTGATGCTCAGCTTTCTTTATGGTCCAACTCTCACATCCGTACGTGACTACTGAAAAAACCATTACCTTGACTAGACAGAACTTGTTGACAATGTAATGTCTCTGCTTTTTAATAAGCTGTCTAGGTTTGTCATAACTTTTCTTCCAAAGAGTAAGCATCTTTTAATTTCATGGCTGCAGTCACCATCTGCAGTGATTTTGGAGTCCCCCAAAATAAAGTCTGTCACTGTTTCCACATTTCCCCATCTATTTGCAATGAAATGATGGGACCAGATGCCATGATCTTAGTTTTCTGAATGTTGAGTTTTAAGTCAACTTTTTCACTCTCCTCTTTCACTTTCATCAAGAGGCTTTTTAGTTCCTCTTCACTTTCTGCCATAAGGGTGGTGTCATCTGAATATCTGAGGTTATTGACATTTCTCCTGGCAATCTTGATTCCAGCTTGTGCTTCTTCCAGCCCAGCGTTCCTCACGATGTACTCTGCATATAAGTTAAATAAGCAAGGTGACAATATACAGCCCAGACGTGCTCCTTTTCCTATTTGGAACCAGTCTGTTGTTCCATGTCCAGTTCTAACGGTTGTTTCCTGACCTGCATACAGATTTCTCCAGAGGCAGGTCAGGTGTTCTGCTATTCCCATCTCTTACAGAATTTTCCACAGTTTGTGGCGATCCACATAGTCAAAGTCTTTGGCATAATTAATAAAGCAGAAATAGGTGTTTTTCTGGAACTCTCTTGCTTTTTTGATGATCCAGTGAATGTTGCCAATTTGATCTCTGGTTCTTCTCCCTTTTCTAAAACCAGCTTGAACATCTGGAAGTTCACGTGGTTCACGTATTTTTGAAGCCTAGCTTGGAGAATTTTGAGCATTACTTTGCTGGCATGCGAGATGAGTGCAATTGTGCGGTAGTTTGAGCATTTTTTGGCATTGCCTTTATTTGGGATTGAAATGAAAACTGACCTTTTCCAGTCCTGTGGCCACTGCTGAGTTTTCCATATTTGCTGGCATATTGAGTGCAGCACTTTCACAGCATCATCTTTTAGGATTTGAACTAGCTCAACTGGAATTTCATCACCTCCACTAGCTTTGTTCATAGTGATGCTTCCTAAGGCCCACTTGACTTCACATTCCAGGATGTCTGACTCTAGGTGAGTGATCACACCATTGTGATTATCTAAGTCGTGAAGATCTTTTTTTGTACAGTTCTTCTGTGTATTCTTGCCACCTCTTCTTAATATCTTCTGCTTCTGTTAGGTCCATACCATTTTTGTCCTTTATTGAGTCCATGTTTGCATGAAATGTTCCGTTGGTATCTCTAATTTTTTTTGAAGAGATCTCTAGTCTTTCCCATTCTATTGTTTTCCTCTATTTCTTTGCATTGATCACAGAGGAAGGCTTTCTTATCTCTCCTTGCTATTCTTTGGAAATCTGCACTCAAATGGGTATATCTTTCCTTTTCTCCTTTGTTTTTCACTTCTCTTCTTTTCTCAGCTATTTGTAAGGCCTGCTGAGACAGGCATTTTTATTTTGCATTTCTTTTTCTTGTGGATGGTCTTGAGTCCTGTCTCCTGTACAATATCAGAACCTCCATCCATAGTTCATTGGGTACTCTGTTTATCAGATCCAATCCCTTGAATCTATTTCTCACTTCCACTGTATAATTGTAAGGGATTTGATTTAGGGCATACCTGAATGGTCTAGTGGTTTTCCCTACTTTCTTCAATTTAAGTCTGAATTTGGCAATATGGAGTTTATGATTTGAGCCACCGTCGGCTCCTGGTCTTGTTTTTGCTGGCTGTATAGAGCTTCTCCATCTTTGGCTGCAAGGAATATAATCAATCTGATTTTGGTATTGACTATCTGGCGATGTCCATGTGTAGAGTCTTCTCTTGTGTTGTTGGAAGAGCGTGTTTGCTATGACCAAACTCTATTGGCCAAACTCTATTAGCCTTTGCCCTGCTTAATTCTGTACCCCAAGGCCAAATTTGCCTATTACTCCAGGTGTTTCTTGACTTCTTACTTTTGCATTCCAATATCCTATAATGAAAAGGACATCTTTTTTGTGTGTTCGTTCTAGAAGGTCTTATAAGTCTTCATAGAACCGTTCAACTTCAGCTTCTTCAGCATTACTGGTCGGGGCATAGACTTGGATTACTGTGATATTGAATGGTTTGCCTCGGAAATGAACAGAAATCATTCTGTCATTTTTGAGATTGCTTCCAAGTATTTCTGTTGTAGTAAACTAAAAATAACATGCATTTACTGCTTTAGCCATTTAAAAGTATACAATTCAGTAGCATTAAGTACAATCATAATGTTATGCAACAATCCCCACTGTTGAGTTTCAAATTAAAAAAAAAATTCATCCCCCAAAGATACCTTATACGTATTCAGCAGTCACTCAGTTCAGTTCAGTCGCTTAGTTGTGTCCGACTCTTTGTGACCCCATGAATCACAGCACGCCAGGCCTCCCTGTCCATCACCAACTCCCGGAGTTCACTCAAACTCATGTCCATCGAGTTGGTGATGCCATCCATCCATCTCATTCTCTGTCATCCCCTTCTCCTCCCACCCCCAATCCCTCCCAGCATCAGAGTCTTTTCCAGTGAGTCAACTCATCGCATGAGCTGGCCAAAGTATTGTATCATTAATACAAAAAGTAGCAGTAATGGAGGAATAGAAGAACAAAAATCTGTAAGACACAGAAAGTAAATATTAAAATGACAAACATATACCTTAAATTATGAATAATTAAATTAATTCCACATGAATTCCACTCTAAATGAAACACCGCAATGGAAAGGCAAAGGTCAGTAGAGTGGATTTTAAAAATGATCTGACTATATATTATCTACAGTGTACACACTTTGCATTCAGACAGAAATAAGTTGAGAACTATAAAAAATGAAAAAGATATACCATGCAAATAATAATCAAAGAGAGCTGGAACAGATATTTTAATACCAGACAAAATAGACTTAAAGACAAAAATTATTACTAGAAACAAAGAACTTTTTCTATGAGAAAATGTGAAATCACTCCAGAATTTATTAGCATTTATAAATGTGAATATAACTAACAACAGAATCCCAAAGTACATGAAGCAAAAAGTAACAAAATTGAAAGGAGAAATGCACAATTTAAAATTAATAGTTGAAGACTCTAACGCTTTCAATAATGGATTGAATAAACAGAAGAACAAAAATCAATAGGGAAAAAGAAGACTTAATTGATATTATAAACCAATTAGACAACAAACTATAGAACACTCCACCCCAAAACAGCAGAAAACACATTATTATGAAATTCACACAGAACTCAGGATAGACCATATATAGGCCATAAATCAAGTCTTATTATATTGAAAGGGAATGAAATTAGACAAAGTATCTTCACAAAACAACAATGGGATGTAGTTTCAAGTTCATAAAATAAATAAATTTGATAAATTCACAAAAATGTGAAAATGAACACCCACCTTAATAACCAATGGGCCAATGGAAACTAAAATACAACATAACAAAACTTGTGTGATTCAGGAGAAGCAGTACTTTTGGAGATAACTTTGCACATTTAAACACTAAAATAAAAAAGAAATAAATCAATAGCCTAAACT
Source organism: Moschus berezovskii (assembly GCF_049115385.1). Lineage (NCBI taxonomy): Eukaryota > Metazoa > Chordata > Mammalia > Artiodactyla > Moschidae > Moschus > Moschus berezovskii. The sequence continues at coordinate 124,486,844 of NC_142488.1, read as the reverse complement.
TTCACCATAAGCAAGTAAAGTACGAAGAACCAGCTAAAATGAATGCAAACAAAGGAAAAATATAATCAAGATTAAAGGAAAAACCAGTGAATGGAAATTGCAACATAATAGTGACTATCAACAAAGTAGAAAGTTGGTTATTTGAAAGATTAGCAAAACTGACAAATTTTTAGCTAAACTGACCAAGAAAAAAAAGAATACGAAATATACAAAAATCAACTGGAGGACTTTGCTACTGACACTACAGAAATAAATGGAATTATAAGGGAATACTATGAAAAATTGTATGCCACCAAATTAGATAATCTAGATGAAAGGGATAAATTCATAGCAGTATACTGTAAGATATATAGTATATGATGTTGTAGAAAGTGTTGGTTTTGAGTCAGAAAGTTCTGAATTTGTCCATCAGCCTAACTATATACTGTTGGGAACATTACTTAATCTCTCTGGATTTTTCTTTCTTCAGCTATTAAAAATGGATAATAATGCCTACCTTGTGTATCTTTTTAGAATTACAAATTAAATATGCTATGCATGATACTAGGTTATATATTAAGTATAGAGAAATGTATTATATATTTATTTATACTTATATTTATGCTGCTGCTGCTGCTGCTAAGTCTCTTCAGTCATGTCCAACTCTGTGCGACCCCATAGACGGCAGCCCACCAGGCTCCCCCATCCCTGGGATTCTCCAGGCAAGAACACTGGAGTGGGTTGCCATTTCCTTCTCCAATGCGTGAAAGTGAAAAGTGAAAGTGAGGTCGCTCAGTTGTGTCTGACTGAGCGACCCCATGGACTGCAGCCCACCAGGCTCCTCCATTCATGGGATTTTCTAGGCAAGAGTACTGGAGTGGCTTGCCATTGCCTTCTCCGACTTATATTTATACTTATGTATTAAACATCCATATATTTATTTATACTTCAGCAACTAGCTGTTCCTTTTCAGGGTTTCTTTCTGGTTCTTTCTCCCTTCTAAATAATTAAGTGCCCAGGGCTCAAGCCTTGAGACTCTTCTCTATCTATCCTTATCCATGTATTGATTTCAGAGTTTAAATACTACATAAAAATATATTTGTACATATACGTGTGTATGAAAATTCTCCATGGGATCTTTCTGACCAAGAGGTTGAACCCAGGTCTCCTGCATTGCCGACAGATTCTTTATGGTCTGAGTCACCAAGGAAACCCGTATAAGATACAATCAGTAGTGTCCGATTCTTTGTGACCCAATGAACTAATTCTCCAGGCTCCTCTGTCCATGGAATTTTCCAAGGAATAATATTGGATGGGTAGCCACTCTCTTCTCGAAGGGATCTTCCCGACCCAGGAATCAAACCCACATCTCCTGTGTCTCCTACATTGCAGGCGATTCTTTACCACTGAGCCACCAAGAAAGCCCACATGTATATATATACATGTGTGTAACCAGAACAAGACCCCGTTTTCCTCACACTCAGTCTCTCCCATCAGGAAGCTTTCATAAGCCTCTTATTCTCATCCATCAGGGCGCAGACAGAAGAAGCAAAAACTACAATCCCATGGCCTCCAGAATGAAAACCACAATCACAGAAAACCAAAATGATCACATGGATCACAGCCTTGTGTAACTCAATGAAGCTATGAGCCATGCTAGTAGGGCCACCCAAGACAAATGGATCATGGTGGAGAGTTCTGACAAAATGTGGTCCACTGGAGAAGAGAATGGCTAACTCCTTCAGTATTCTTCCCTTGAGAATCCCATGAAGAGTATGAAAAGGCAAAAAGATATGACAACAGAAGATGAGACCCCTGGGCAGTAGGTGTCCAATATGCTACTGGGGAAGAATGGAAAAATAGCTCCAGAAAGAATAAAGAGGTTGAGTCAAAGTAAAAACAGCACCCAGTTGTGGATGTGACTGGTGATGGAAGTAAAGTCTGATGCTATAAAGAACAATACTGCATAGGAACCTGGAATGTTAGCTCCATGAATCAGGGTAAACTGGATGTGGTCAAGCAGGACATGGCATGAGTGAACATTGAAATCTTAGGAATCAGCGAACTAAAGTGGATGGGAATAGGAAAATTTAATTCAGATGACCATTATATCTACTACTGTGGGCAATAATCCCTTAGAGGAAATGGAGTAGCCCTCATAGTAAACAAAAAAGTCTGAAATGCAGTACTGGGTGCAACTTCAGAAACAACAGAATGATCTTGGTTCGTTTCCAAGGCAAATCATTCAGCATTACAGTAATCCAAGTCTACGGCCCAACCACTAATGCTAAAGAAGCTGAATATGAATGGTTCTATAAGGACCTACAACACCTTCTAGAACTAACACCAAAAAAAGATGTCCTTTTAATCATAAGGGTTTGGAATGCAAAAGTAGGAAGTCAAGAGATACCTGGAGTAACAAGCAAATTTGGCCTTGGAGTACAAAATGAAGCAGGGCAAATGTTAACAGAGTTTTGCCAAGAGAACGCACTGGTCATAGCAAACACCCTCTTCCAACAGCACAAGAGATGACTCTACACATGGACATCACTAGATGGTTAATACCAAAATCAGATTAATTATATTATTTGCAGCCGAAGATGGAGAAACTCTATACAGTCAGCAAAAACAAGACCGAGAGCTGACTGTGGCTCAGATCATGAACTTATTGCCAAATTTAGACTTAAATTGAAGAAAGAGGAAAAACCACTAGACCATTCAGGTATGACCTAAATCAAATCCTTTATGATTATACAGTGGAAGTGACAAATAGGTTCAAGGGATTTGAGCTGATAGAGTGCCTAAAGAACTGTGAATGGAAGTTCGCAACATTGTACAGGAGGCAATGACCAAAACTATCCCAAAGAAAAAAAACGCAACAAAGCAAAACGGTTTTCTGAGGAGGCCTTACAAATAGCTGAGAAAAGAAGAGAAGCAAAGGCAAAGGAGAAAGAGAAAGATATACCCAACTGAATGCAGAGTTCCAGAGAAGAGCAAATAGAGATATGAAAAACTTCTTAAGTGAACAAAGCAAAGAAATAGAGGAAAACAATAGAATGGGAAAGACTAGAGATCTCTTCAAGAGAATTGGAGACACCAAGGGAATATTTCAAGCAAAGATGGGCACAATAAAAGACAGAAATGGTATGGACTTAACAGAAGCAGAAGATATTAAGAAGAGGAGGCAAGAATACACAGAACTATACAAAAAATATCTTCATGACCCAGATAACCATGATGGTGTGATCACTTGCCAAGAGCCAGACATCCTGGAGTGCAAAGTCAAGTGGGCCTTAGAAAGCATCACTACGAACAAAGCTAGTGGAGGTGATAAAATTCCAGCGAAATCCTAAAAGATAATGCTGTGAAAGTGCTGCACTCAATATGCCAGCAAATTTGGAAAACTCAGCAGTGGCCACATGAGTGGAAAAGATCAGTTTTCATTTCAATCTCAAAGAAAGGCAATGCCAAAGAATACTCAAACTACTGCACAGTTATATTCATTTCATATTCTAGCAAAGTAGTGTTCAAAATTCTCCAAGTCAGGCTTCAACAGTATGTGAACTGAGAACTTTCAGATTTCCGAAAAACAGAGGAACGAGAGATCAAATTGCCAGCATCTGTTCGATCACAGAAAAAGCAAGAGAGTTCCAAAAAAACATCTACTTGTGCTTCATTGACTATGCTAAAGCCTTTGACTGTGTGGATCACCACAAACTGTGGAAAATTCTTAAAGAGATGGGAACACCAGACCACCTGACCTGCCTCTTGAGAAATCTGTATGCAGGTCAAGAAGTAACAGAACCAGATACGGAACAACGGACTGGTTCCAAATAGGAAAAGGAGTACGTCAAGGCTGTATATTGTCACCCTGCTTATTTAACTTCTATGTAGAGTATGTGTGCGTGAAACTCGCTCAGTCGTGTCTGACTCTTTGCAACCCCACAGACTGCAGCCTGCAAGACTTTTCTGTCTATGGAATTCTCCAGGCAAGAATATTGGAGTGAGTTGCCATTCCCTTCTCAAGGGGATCTTCCTGACCCAGGGGCTGAAGCCAGGTCTCTCACATTGCAGGCAGATTCTTTACCATCTGAGCTACCAGGGAAGCATTATGTGAAATGCTAGACTGTGTGAATCACAAGCTGGAATCATGATTGCCAGGAGAAATATCAACAACCTCAGATATGCAGATGATACCACCCTAATGGCAGAAAATGAAGAGGAACAAAAGAGCCTCTTGATTAAGGTGAACGAGGAGAGTGAAAGAGCTGACTTAGAACATAACATTAAAAAAAATAAAATCATGGCATCTGGTCCCATCACTTCATGGCCAGTATATGGGGGAAAAAATGAAACAGTGGCAGATTTTATTTTCTGGGGTTCCAAAATCACTGGAGATGGAAACTGCAGCCGTGAAATTAAAAGATGCTTGCTCATTGTATGGAAAGCTATGACAAACCTAGATAGTGTATTAAAAAGGAGAGATATCACTTTGCTGACAAACGTCCATATGGTCAAAGCTGTGATTTTTCCGGAAAGATCCCCTGGAGAATGGCATGGCAACCCACTCCAGTATTCCTGCCTGGAGAATCCCATGGACAGAGGAGCCTGGCAGGCTACAGTCCATAGGGTTGCAAAGAGTTGAACACAACTGAAGTGACTTAGCACTCACATGGTTTTTCCAGTAATCATGTACATATGTGAGAGTTGTACCATAAAGAAGGCTGAGCGCCAAAGAATTGATGCTTTAGAACTGTAGTGCTAGATAAGACTCTTGAGAGTCCCTTGGAAGTCTCCTGCAAGGAGATCAAACCAGTCAATCAAACCAGTCAATCTTAAAGGAAATCAACCCTGACTATTCATTTGAAGGACTGATGCTGAAGCTCCAATACTGTGGCCACCTGATAGGAAGAGCCGACTCATTGCTGCTGCTGCTGCTAAGTCACTTCAGTTGTGTCCAACTCTGTGCGACCCCACAGACGGCAGCCCACCAGGCTCCTCTGTCCCTGGGATTCTCCAGGCAAGAATACTGGAGTGGGTTGCCACTGCCTTATTGGAAAAGACCCTAATGTTGGGAAAGATTGAAGGCAAAAAGAGAAGGGGGCAGCGGTGGATGAGATGGTTAGATAGCATCACCGACTCAATGGACATGAATATGAGCAAACTCTGGGACATAGTGAAGGACAAGGAAGCCTGGCATGCTGCAGTCCATGGGGTCGCAAAGTCGGACACGACTTAGTGACTGAATAACAACAATAAACATTTAGCAGCCTAGCACAGTATCTAAGAGATAGTAACTAATAGGAAAGTGGTATTCATTTTTACCTAAATAGTAGTTATTATTCCAGGTAAAAGTATTTGTGCTTTTAAAAAAATTAAGTGCCAGAAATTACCTTCCCTGTCTTAGCTTAGCTCCCATGCACGAATAATTTCCTTACCTGCTTATGCTTCTGAATTGCCCTCATTTCTCTCTGGAACATTCTCCACTCACTCCCAGCCTCAATCATCCCTGCAACCTTGGCTTTCTTAATAAAGATGTGGCATCAGGCATGCCCCTCTTTGCATCTGCCTTCTGGGCTAATTATTTGACACGGGACAGGAATCCTGCTCCATGATCAGCCCTTTGCTGCCCTCACCTGGTCTGTTGCAGTGTTTGTTACAGTTGACAAGATGACCATTGGCCAGCAGAGGCTCAGACTGGCCTAGTTCTGACAAGGTTACAGAAATAATTCCCTGGGCAATTCAGACTACTTGTGTCCCTTTCTCTGGGAGATAGGAATGAAGAGGCTATGGCCAGCTCAATCTGATACCACCAAAAGAGAAAATTGAGTGCTTTCACAACAGTCTGTCTCAGAATTGTTCAGGGCTACTTGTGGTTATGTCAGCATCCACAGGGAGAAGGCAAAAATCATATGGGAACCCCAGGCCTCATACGATTGTCTTTCTGAGCTCAGTTCAGCTCTGAACCTCTAAACGCTAGGACCAGACTTCCCTGGTGGCCCTGTGCTTGAGACCCCAGGCATCCACTGCAGGGGGTGGGTTCAATCCCTTGTTGGGGAACTAACATCCCATGTGCTCACAGAGCTCAGCCAAAAAAAATAATAAAGAAAGAAATGCTAGGATCTGCCTAAGCCATAACTCTATTTTGAGAAATCAACGCTCTCTTGGTAGTCTAGCATCACATGCTACTCTTAAGGAGAGGATGAGCTCTCAGAGCACCATCTTGTTTACTGTGTGTTACATAAGATGCCAGCTTGGACTTGCCCAGAGAAATGCATTTTCTTGGAGGCAGATAGCCTGAACCACCTCCCACAATAACTATCAAAAGAACAAGTACAAATTAGGGTGGGGGTGGGAGACATTGTGTGAAGGAGATCAAAAGGTAAAAAGACCAAAAAAAAAAACCCAAACAACTTTTAACACTGTAAGACTCTCAGCAATTTGGACCACAGTTTCCCAAGGGGGAAAACAAGCCTTTTTACCATCATATGTTCATTAAACAAATATTTTATAGGTTAAAAAAATTGAAAGGTGGTTGTTTTGGAAAAAAAATAGATCATCCATTAGCTATCTACTTTTAAAAAGCATATGTGTGTTTCTGTGCGTTGAGTGGGGGAGGGGTTAATGGAAAAAGAAAATACCAATATCAAAACCAGAAAATTCAGACAAAATAGAAAAATGCAGATATATACTATCTTGGAATACTAATATAAACCCCCTAATTATTAGCAAATAGAATCCATCTTCACATGTATTAATATGGTACATGTAATACATATAACCAGTTATAATACATATAATCAGTGATTTTTTTCCCTAGAAAGGAAAGAACTACTCAAGATTAAGTATTAATATTATTTGATGTATTAATAAACCAAAAGAAAAAAGATTCAGCATGTGATTATCTTAATAAATGCCAAAATAGACAAATGAGAAAATTTTTCTATACCTGATTTGATACTTAATAAAATATGAAACAGATGGATATTTTCTTAACTGTGTCATACAAAAGGTTGTTAATTTTGAAACAACAGAAGCATTTTCATTAAAATCAGAAACAAAGCAATGAAAACTATTATTGACTATTATTTAACATTGTTCTAGAAATATTAGCCATTGCATTTAGAGAGAAAAAATAAAATATATAAAATAGGAAAGATGGAAAATACTGTAACACATAAAATGACTATATATCATTAAAAACTCAGAATGATAAAATTGTTAGAAGATAATTTATAAGGTAATTGGTTAGCATTGTTAATAAAAATTCAGTAACATTTATAATTATATTAATATAAATTTAATGTATAAACTTCATATTTATAAAAGTAGCAGTAAAGATTAAATTCCTTGACCTGGCTAACAAGATATGTACAAGGCCTATATGAGAAAAAAAAGTTATAAAACTCTACTGATAACTGTAAAACACAACTTTGGTAAATGAAAAAGACATACATATTCTTGTATAGGGGGCTTCCCAGGTGGCACTAGAGATAAAGAACCCATCTGCCAATGCAGGAGACATGGGTTCAATCCCTGGATCGGGAAGATCCCCCGGAGGAAGGCATGGCAACCCACTTCAGTATTCTTGCCCAGAGAATCCCATGGACAGAAGAGCCTGTCCCCATGAGCCCAACCCCATGGGAGTCCATGGGGTTGCAGAGTCAGACATGACTGAAGCTATTTAGCATGCATGCATTCTTGTATAAGAATGTGTAAACAGATTTTAAGAATCAATTAATCTAAATACTCAATATAATCTCCAAAATATATTAATATAATGTTTCACTTTGAAATTTGAATATATAACTCCAAAATTTATTTAGAATTCATCTAGAAAATAATCATGAGGAAATTTCCAAAACCATTTTGAACAAGAAAAGAAATGAGAAGTGACTAGTTCTACCAGATATTAAAATGCTTTCCAAGGATATGGTAAGAAAAACTGTGTTACTGTAGTAAGACTAGACTAACAAATTAACAGGATATGATAAAAATCTTAAAAATAAGCCCAAATATACACTGAACAAATGGATTACTATAGGGTTTCAAATGTAAGGGAGAAAGGTGATTTATTGAATAAGTTTCCTTCTACCACAGGCTGGCAATTTGGTTTGAGTAGAGGACTGAAAGTTAATGATTATTTTTATTTTTCACAGTAAAAAAAAAAAAAAGAACAAGCTTAAACTGACACTGTCATTCACCATGGGCGATTCTTAGCATACAATGACACGTGATCTTGTGACCTAGAAAACACTCAACATCAGAACATCTTGATGAATAAGTGATTACGAAGTTTCTGAGAGAAACAGTAGCTCACTATAGCACTGAAATGCAGGTTCTGACCTTTTCAAACAATTAAGCCTGTCTTTACATACTAATATGTGATATCCAGAGAGCAAAACATATGTCTTTTTAATTGACTAGAAACAGATTTATAAAAAAGAAATGGAAACACTAATTGGCAATATTCCTCTCTGATATCATAATTTTTTTATTTACCTCAACTCTTGACACTGAGAGGAAATTTTGATTTGTTGCCTCTCAAAGTTTGCATCTTTTGGAATATTCTCATCCACGGTGCCCTAGTTTCCTCAGGGACTTGGACAGTTCCCAAGCAACTTCAGCTTGAGTTCTAGCTGGGTATTTAACAGCCCTATGACCCTTACCTCAGTTTCCACCTGTGCACATTGAAAGAGTCAAACTAGATGATCTCTAAGGTACCTTAGAGTTCAAATAAATCTGTAATTCTAGTGTTTTAAATACAAAGAATTATTTCCTTTACTTATTTCCCTTCCATTAGAGAGTCTTTATTAGTGCATCAGTTAGAGTGACCAAGATTCTAGACATAGACTCTTTTGTCCATTTTCAGGTGGCAACATTCAAACAGCTGCAACTAACTGCACTGTTTTAGGGCCTCTTCCTGGTTCCTGATTCCCCTTCATTTGGAATGCACGGGCTCAGGCTTTGAGTCTCTTTTCTATCCATCTTGACCCCTGGAGTGATCTCATTTGCTCTCATATCTTAAATGCCATCTTGAATGATGACTCCGTAATATGACTCAGGAGACCAGATCTCACCCCTCTGCTCCAGTCATATATACACAATTGCCTACTAGACATCTCTTCTTGAAGGTCTAGTAGGTGCCTTTGTTATGATGTGATTTGTGTTATGATTCCTATTCATCTGTGTGAAACTCATATTATTTAAATGACCCTAAGTAGTTCAGAACAGAGTCACAGTGGCCAATGTGAACTTCCACAGTAGTTCTGAAACATCCACTGTAGAACCCTGAGTGTCTTAAAGTGATAAACAAGGAGTCCTACTTTAGTAAGAACTTTGTTGGATAATGCCCTGGAACAGAAGGAGAAATTGGTAAAAGCCAAGACCCTCTCCCCTGAGAAATATTTGCAAATGCTGAGATTGACAAGAGGTTAATATCCAAAATATACAAACAGCTCATACAATTTAATACCAAAAAAGCAAACACCTCAATCAAAACATGGGAAGATCTAGGTAGACATTTCTCCAAAGAACACTAATGGCCAACAGGCACATGAAAAGATACTCAGCATCACTAATTATTAGAGAAATGTAAATGAGTTATCATCTGGTGGAATGGCCATCATCAGAAAGTCTATAAATATCATTAATAAATGCTAGAGAGGAGAAAAGGGAACCCTTCTACACTGTTGGTGGGAATGTAAATTGGTGCGGTCACCATGGAGAATAGTATGAAGGTTCCTTAAAAAGCTAAAAATAAAACTACCATTTAACACAGCAATCCCACTCCTGGGTATATATCCAGAGAAAACCACAATTTGAATAGATACATACACCCCAATGTTCACTGCAGCATTATTTACAATAGCCAGCACATGGAAGCTGCCTACATGTTCATCAACAGAGGAATGGAAAAAGAAGATGTGGTGCATATATACAACACAGTTATTACTCAGTCATAAAAAAAAAAAGGAAATTCTAACATTCGCAACATGGATGGGCTTGGAAGGTATTATGCTTAGTGAGCTAAGTCAAAGACAAATGCTGTATGTTATCAGTTATACGTGGAATGTAAAAAAGAAAACAAACTAGTTAATATAACAATACAGAAAGAGACTCACAGATACAGAGAAAAAACTTATGCTTACAGAATGAGAAAGGGAGGAGAGATAAATTAGGAGTACGGGATTAAGAGACACAAAATGCTATACAAAAAATAGATAAGCAACAAGCCATTACCATCTCCAGGGGATCTTCCCGACCCCGGGATTGAACCTGAGTCTCCTGCATTGCAGGCAGATTCTTTACCAACTCAGTCACCAGGGAAGCCCTATATAACACAAGGAACTGTATTCAATATCTTGTAATAACCTATAATGGAAAATAATCTGAAATATATATATATATATATATATATATATAACAGAATCACTTTGCTGTATGCCTGGAAACACATAATATAACTCAACTATACTTCAGTTTCAGGTCTTCCCTGATAGCTCAGTTGATAAAGAATCTGCCTGCGATGAAGGAGACCATGGTTCAATTCCTGGGTTGGGAAGATCCGCTGGAGAAGGGATAGGCTACCCGCTCCAGTATTCTTGGGCTTCCCTTGTGGCTCAGCTGGTAAAGAATCCACCTGCAATGTGGAAGAGCTGGGTTCCATCCCTGGGTTGGGAAGATCCCCTGGAGAAGGGAAAGGCTACCCACTCCAGTATTCTGGCCTGGAGAATTCCATGGACTATATAGTCTATGGGGTCGCAAAGAGTCAGACACAACTGAGCAACTTTCAATATTTCAATTTAAAAAAAGACAGAAAATAAAAATAAAGAAAAAATGAAAAAATAGACCACCACCCCACGCCATCCTGAAGTAACTCTTACCCTTAACATGGGACCACTGTGACGAGGGATTTGGAGGCTCCTTCCGGGAGGACCACTGTTCAGAGGCTTGCTTCCAGAGGCCTTCTCAAGCTGTTGTACAGCCCAAGACTCCTGTTCCCGCCTCCTCCTCCTGGACTCCTGAGCCACCTCCTCCCTGGACTTCTCCCCAGAGTGGTTCTTTACTCCCTCCCCTTTTCTATTTCCCCTACTCTGACTAACCTCTATTGTGTGCTAATCAGGTGCAATAAACTGAGAGATACAAGAATTGAATATTGGCTGTGTTTGGTAGATCTCCAATCCTGTGGGTCTCACCTGGCCTCACCGCTGGGCCCTGCAACAAACAACCTCACTCTTAACAGGTCCAAAATGAACTTCCTTATTTTTACAGTACAACTAGCTTTTCCATGTCTTTCTGTCTTAGTAAACAGCAACTCAGTACTTAACAGTAGCTCAGGCTAAAATCTTGGAGTCCTTGCTTTCTCTTTCTCTCATACCCCCCACCCCCCCTCCATACAATCTGACAGCAAATCCTGCAGTTTCTATCTACAAAATATCTACAGAATGCCATCACTTCTCACTGCTATCCACTGCTACTACCTTGGTCCGAGCTATCATCATCTCTCACCTAGATCACTCCAGTAGCTTCCTAATTCCTCTTCTTGATGCTACTGCCCTGCAGTCAGTTCTCAAGACAGCAAACAGTGATTCGGTTAAAAAGTAAGATTATAACCAGCTATAGAATTTATTCCTCATCTAAAGGGCAAAGCACTCCTGAACAATATCCTTCTCCTTCTTCATTACCTTATTTCCTACCCTTCTTTCTCACTCCATTCCATACAAAGGATTTCTTTATTTTTCCTCAAGCACATCTAAGCTTCTTCCTGCCTCAAGGCCTTTGCATTTGTTATTCTCTTTGCCTGATAAGCTTTTTGTCAAGTATCCACAAAGTTTATCACCTCCCTCACATCCTTCTTGTCTTTGTTTAAACCGTTTTATCAACAGGCGTTCCTCAATAATCTTACTGCAAATTACACACATCTCCTGCCAAACACTCTTCATCCGTCTCTATTTATCTTTTTTATCGCACTTTTTAACCCTCCTAGACACCATGTATTTTACTTAATTTATTTACTTCTTGTTTCTTCTCTCTAGCTTGTTAAGTTCCAAGAGGATGAGGATTCTTGCCTGTTGTTCCAGTACCTGGCACATAGTAGGTACCCAATAAATATCTGTCATATAAATTCAGGTGCTTTAGAGATTCCCCTCCTTGTTAGAGAATGATAAAATGGCTTTACAGAGTGAATTCGACTGTGAACAATAAGTGTAAAATACTGTGTAGATAAACAAATTATTATTTCATTATCTGGCCAATGTACAAGGGACAGATACAAATTGTTCTAATCACAGAATGATGAAAGAATAATGAACAATGAGTTCTTGAATGAGTGTAGGAAAAAATAATGAATTATAGTTTAAATGAAATTGGGATGCAGCGGCCTGCATCACAGGCTTGCTTTATTTATGAATATTCTTTGAACACTCTCATTTGGGGTAAATATCCTTTAGACGAAAAAAAAGTAGGTTATAGGGGCCAAGTGAAGAAATAGTTGGGCCCAGGGCTTGCAGTGAGTAGAGTCAGTTTTCAAATGGCTTTTCACAGAGGACCCTTTACTTTCTAGTCCAATTTTCTAATTATTGGCAACAACAGATCAACTAAACATTTGCTTCTTTGCCTTGAAAACCAATTTACTCTTACTCAGAATTTGTTAACAGCAATTGAAAATTCTGGCTACCTCTGATCAGATTCTCTTCCTATCTAAATACAATGAACTGAACAATAATTGGTGATTAAGATTGTTTTCCAAGAGAAAGTTGTCATTTAGGGTCAGTCTACAAAATAGTTTCCATTTCCCTTCATGCATCTTAGTGGCTAGACACAGAATGAGAGCATTTGCCAAGTAAATGCTGTTGCTAAGGAGAGGGCCTTTCATCTAGGTCATTACAGGGTTCAATGCCAAATGATGATTTCTAATTGAGCATACTGTGGAAGGCCTTACTTAACTGTACAAGATGCCAGATTACATTTGTACAATCATAGATTCAAACCAATGAAACCAGGAGCTAAGACCTCCCATAATGGTGAAACAAGAAAGAAATCTCTAGTCTTACTATGGTATATTAAAGTTTTACAATTTTCACACCAATAAAGCACTTGAGCTTTGAGAGAGAAAGAACCTGTTTGGCATGTGAAAGCAGCACCTAGCACCAGTTGGAGGCAATGACTTTTGAACGAATAAATGAAGAATATGCTTCACACATGCCATTTATATTAGGATTTTTGTACGTATGCTTCTTTGATAGGCCTCAGATTCCTGTCTGTACCCAAAACAGAACAAGAAATAACATTTTGATGCAAAGATAAGGAAAATCAATCGCAGCATCCAAAGTAATGGCACAAAAAGACATACATTGTCCTCCAGAAGGTCTCTGTCCCTCTGTATGAATGTCTCACAGGGAACTCAATGATTCCCAGCTCTATTAGCAGGAAGATTTTTTTTATCAATGATGAACAATCCAAAAGGGCTTCCCAAGTGGCTCAGTGGTAAAGAATCCGCCTGCCAATGCAATAGATGTGGGTTCAATCCCTGTGTAGGGAAGATCCCCTGGAGAAGGAAGTAGCAACCCACTCCAGTATTCTTGCCTGGAGAATCCCCATGGACAGAGGAGCCTGGCCGGCTACAGTCCATTAGGTAGCAAAGAGTTGAACATGATCTGGTGACTAAACAACCACAACGGCAATCCAAAACACAATTAGAAACTAGATATATGTTCTTCATACTGATCTGTGTAGGGAAGATCCCCTGGAGAAAGAAATGGCAACCCACTCCAGTATTCTTGCCTGGAGAATCCCTGTGGACAGAAGAGCCTGGCAGGCTACAGTCCATGGAGTCGTAAAGAGTTGCACAGGAATGAGCGACTAAGCACAGCACAGAAAACAAAGTAAATGGACACCATATGATTACTAACGGAGAAGGCAATGGCAAGCCACTCCAGTACTCTTGCCTAGAAAATCCCATGGATGGAGGAGCCTGGTAGGCTGCAGTCCCTGGGGTCGCTAAGGGTCAGACACGACTGAGCGACTTCACTTTCCCTTTTCACTTTCACACATTGGAGAAGGAAGTGGCAACCCACTCCAGTGTTCTTGCCTGGAGAATCCCAGGGAAGGGGGAGCCTGGTGGGCTTCCGTCTATGGAGTCACACAGTCGGACATGACTGAAGTGACTTAGCAGCAGCAGTAGCAGCATGATTACTAAATGTTTCAGTGTCAGATGCTTTATTGCTGTATAACAAACAACTCTAAAACATCAGAGCTTAAAACAACATCCATTTGTTATTTCTTATGTGATCGATGGTTCTACTTCACATGGTATTGGCTGGGCCTCTGGAATGGCTGGCGATTCCAAAATTACCTTCTTCACAAGGCTGGCAATTCGTGCTGGCTCCTGGCTGGGAGCTCAGGTGAGGTTGTTGGTTGAGGGCCTTGGTTTTCCTTCATGTCAGCCTCTCTATGAGCCTTCGTGGGCTTTCTCACATTATGATGGCTGGGCTCCAAGAAAAACTCCATACAAGAAGACAGAAACCGAAGATCACTCAAGATGCAACCATCACGTCCACCATATTCTATTGGTCAAGACAGGTCACTAGGCTAGTCAAAATTCACCTGTCAATGAGAGGAGTGGAAAGACCACACTGCAAAAGGGCATGTGGGATGGAAGATAACATAACAGCAAGCTTTGGAAACATATCTACCACAGTCAAGAAAATGTGTTTTTTACTTTCCCCTTTGCTACTTTCCTTCTCCTTTCCCCTGTATATTGGATTTTGAATCAGATCACATAGATGTACCAGATTAGAATATGTTAAGTGCATAAGATGTTCTGATCCTAATTTACAAACTATATCAATGTATATCAATGTCAAGAAGAATGGGACCAGGCAATATCCATCCAAATATTTTAAGGAACTCCAGGGAGAAATTATAATGATGTTCATTAAAATGTGTAGTTTGTGATTCTTGAAACTTAGAACAAATGGGAGTTCAAGTTTCCCTAAGGGCCTAGGTGCCAGGTACCATTCTGAATATTTTATATTCATCACCTCATTTAATTTTTGCAACACTTTGAGGTCAGTTTTATTGTCTCCATTCTCTATATGAGGAAACTGAGGTTCAGAAAGATTAGGTGAACTTGCCCAACTATCCACAGCTATTAAACAAGTCAACTTGGTCTTAAAATTCATGTATGTCCGACTCCAAAATCCCTGCTATGTCCATTATGCTCTTGCTACCCAAAGAGTGGCCGCACAGCACTATTACACCATTAGGAGAGGTGGAGGCCCCAGAAAGTTTCCATAAAGGTCAGGGCCCAGAGTAGGGGTTCCAGTTGGTAACATCAAATTGGGATGTTAGTAAGGGAAGTAAGTATTCATAGGTCTAGTTGGATAGTTGGGAGTGAGGAGCAGCACCTAGGATTATATAGGTTGCTGAATATCAAGCTGGCTAGCAAAGTTTGTAAAGTCTACAACAAACTGTAAGGCTGTAATTAAACATACTATGCTTGAGGAACGGACTTCCCTGGTGGCTCAGATGGTAAAGAATTTGCCTGCAATGCAGGAGACCTGGGTTTGATCCCTGGGTTGGGAAGATACCCTGGAGGAGGGCATGGCAACGCATTCCACTATTCTTGCCTGGAGAATCCCTGTGGACAAAGGAGCCTGGTGGACTACAGTCCATGGGGTCACAAAGAGTCGGACACAGATGAGCAACTAGCCTGCTTGAGGAAGACAATGTGGTTTCTCTGCGAGGAACTCAGAACAGATTCAGCTGCCCAAGTTCTTTTATAGGATGAATGAGAATATGGTCGATTCATTCATGTGTGCCTACTATGGTAACTTACAGCTTTCCAGAAGCATTCTTAAAATGAGAAGTGACAAATCCAGAGACTACTTTATACTGAGCTATGTGATGCTGGAGGCCCCTGGAAAGATGCAAAGGCTGGTATCAGGAGAAGTTTGTTCAAGGTCCACATCCTCCAAGGAAGTGGGGAGCAAAATCCCATGGGGCTACAAAGAGAAAACTATTGGGGAGTAATGGAAGAGGTCTTCATTTGAGTATAGTTTCTTTACAATGCTGTGTTAGTTTCTACTGTACAGCAAAATGAATCATATATATATATATTTATATCCCCTCCCTTTTGGACTTCCTTCTCAGTATCACTAATTGTTAGAGATCTTCACTTTTGCATGAAGCATATTTGATTATTTTTTTTAATTTATTTTTTAATTGGAGGCTAATTACTTTACATTATTGTATTGGTTTTGCCAAACATTGACATGAATCTGCCCCGGGTGTACATGTGTTCCCCATCCTGAACCCCCCTCCCACCTCCCTCCCCATCCCATCCATCTGGGTCATCCCAGTAGACCAGCCCTGAGCATCCTGTATCATGCATTGAACCTGGACTGGCGATTCGTTTCACATATGATAATATACATGTTTCAATGCCATTCTCCCCAATCATCCCACCCTCGCCCTCTCCCACAGAGTCCAAAAGACTGTTCTATACATCTGTGTCTCTTTTGCTGTCTCGTAACAGGGTTATCGTTATCATCTTTCTAAATTCCATATATATGCGTTAGTATACCGTATTGCTGTTTTACTTAAAAAGGAATATAAAACTATTTATTGACCACTGTTCACCAGTATTTACAATAAAGTAAACAACATACAGTTGAATAACATTCTGATTACTACAAAGTTATTGTTTTTCTTGGCTTCTGCTGAACTAGTAACCCAAAATACTGAGAAAATTGAGCCTTTGTGTAAGGAATAGGTTGGGGTAAAGTCTGAAAAAAACATGCAGGTCAAGCGTAGATTAGAAAAGTTTGTTCACTCATTTATTCCTGTAGATCGCAAATTGCCAATATCTTAAAAAATTATCTGATTAGATTTCCACGAATAAATCTGAGACATCCCATATATCACAACCTTTCCTAAATATAGCACAGGGACCTTAATTTCTTGTAAAGCAATGGTTCACCAAAAGGAACCATCAAGTGTCCATTTAACTAAGTTTTGCTTCGCTAATTAAAACATACCAGAATTTTTCTATTTTTTTCATTTGGTTGGGGAGGTTGTTATTAGTGATAAAAATTTTCCTTCCAGGGTTTCTGCATATAAAACTGCATTTATACAGATATGGATGCAGATTCTGATAGGGATGCTTTAAAAAATTACCCAATTTAAATTGCTTAATTTGTCTAATTACAAAATTGTTTAATTTGAAAGTTTAAGACTTAAGTATTCAATTTAAGTTGAAGGGATTTCTTATATTATTCAAAATGATGGAATTCCAGAAACATGGGCTTATCCATGGTTATGAAAGGCCGTTGTTTAACTATATTTAGCAAAACAAAACCACCACCACAACAAAAAACCTTCCCAAACCATTTACATTTGCATTTTATACAAATACAAGAAACTTAGAATGGTCCTTACGCATATATAAGTTAAATGCAAATTCTAAATTCTGAGTAATGACTATGGAGATTTCCCCCAACATTTAGAAAAGTGGTTCTCTTACGCTGAGAAAATAATATACCCTGGTATCAAATTCTTTTCTGCTGAAGGAAGCAACTACAGAAAGCTTTTATTTGTTCTAATTAACCAGTGCTACAGATGGGAAAAAAAAATGTAACTTCCCCAATACTACTTCAAAAATAACATATCAAACTTGATTTTCGTTAGAATGTAGTTATTTCTTCAAACTAATAAATAAAAAAACCAAGACCTACATTTTATATACATATATAAATATATATAAGAAACAATGCAAACAATTATTGAGCCTTATCTTCTGGACAAGAATGCCAAGTTAGTCTCTCTTCATAAAAAGCAATTACAATTTGAGGACATTTCACGTTTGCCTCTTTGGTAGCACCAAGTCCGCCTCATCGGAATCTTTCTGTTTCATGAGAAACAGTAATTCTCCACTGCTGTCTGTGGCACCAATTATTTGTTCTGCATCAAGATCTCTGGCAAAGCCTTTTGGTTTATCAGCATCATCTCTTTTCTTCTTTGATTTGCTATCATCAGATTCACTGTCAGACAAAGATCTTTTTGTTTCGTCTTTTTCTTTACCAGCTTTTTGACCATTAAGAAATACTTCAATTAACTCTGGACAATCTAAATTTTCTTCAGGTTCCCAAGTATTGTCTGCATCTGTAAATCCCTTCCAATTCAGGAAATACTCCACTTTCCCATTCACTACATGGTGGTCCAGTACTTTTTCTACCATAAATTCTTCAGGTTCTGCCTCTTCAACTATTTTACTCTTTCCATTTTGTTTCTTTCACATTTTTTGCAATGTAGTTTTATTGGAGGCCATTTTTTGTTGCAGACTTGAAGAGCTATTAGTCACAGCCTCTGAGTTGCCCTGGGTCCCAGGTCTGCAGAGTCTCCTCCGGCCCTGCACGCCTCACGCTCTGGTCACATCCGAGGAGAAGGGCGTATATTTGACTTTGAAAATGATCTGAAACATACTCCTGTAACCTGTCTGAGATTCAGTTTCCATATCAATAATTGGAATAACAATACCTGCATTTCAGTGTAGTTGTGTGATACCAAAAAACAAATCCACCTCATAAGACCTAGCAGTGAGGGAACAAATACTGGTTTACTGATTTTATACTTACATATTGATCACTATCTGCCAGGCACAATTCTAAACACAACAAGTTTTCACTCACTTAATCTTTATAAAAACAGATACCATTATTATCTTCATAGTACAGATGAGAAAACAGAAGAACAGAGAGGTTGAGTGACTAGCCAACAGTTGCACAGCGAGCAAACAGGAGCTTCCAGACTTGAACCCAGACAGTCTAGCTTGAGAGTCCACATCCTTATAATGTTACTTAACTATTAGACTAGGTTGGACTTTCTGAATTCTCTATCATTAAAACCTTCTAACGACTCATCCAAATAGAAGGAAATTCTACTGTATTTTATTTTCCCCCATTAAATTGAGCAAATGAGTTTGAGCGAACTTGGGGAAATAGTGAAGGACAGGGAAACCTGGTGTGCTGCAGTCCATGGGATCACAAAGAGTCAGCCATGACTTAGCAACTGAATGACAACATTAAACTGAAATTTCTGCAAGCTATTCTGATGTGAGAAGAAAAAGCAGGCAGCATGATTGGAAGCACTGCAGCAAGTTACCTTGCATCTCTGGAATTATTTGCCCAGGCACAATTGCTAACTCAAAGGAGGTGGGGCCCCAGAGTCCCAGAGCCCACTCCATACCCAGGAGGTCTTGCAAAGG
Organism: Moschus berezovskii; assembly: GCF_049115385.1. Classification (NCBI taxonomy): domain Eukaryota; kingdom Metazoa; phylum Chordata; class Mammalia; order Artiodactyla; family Moschidae; genus Moschus; species Moschus berezovskii. Next base: position 124,467,598 of record NC_142488.1, on the reverse strand, counting down.
AACCTTTCTCGTCACATATCCCCTTTTGTGTCTGCACGCTGGGTCAAGGAGGTTGACAGAGCTTTCATTTTCTCCAAGGTGATCATTAAAGACATAAATTTTTATTTCTCTCCATTAAATTGTTGATACTGTTCCATAAAAGCTAAAATGTAGTCTCCAAGGGTAGAACAAAGTAGGCAACTTGCCATGCTTCTGACTTTCTATCTAATTTAGATAGAAAGGGGTTGAGAGATCACAATGCATGATTTAGCCCTAGATATTCCCTGGAACCAGAAACCACCACTTCACAGGAAAGTAATAAAAAGGCAGAATACACCTTGCTCTTTGATATAGGATTATACCTGGTAGAGAAATAAAAGAATGATTTATAGAGCAAAGTGTCAGGACCAGGCCAGTCTAGTTCAGGCCTAAGAAGGATTTACTTCAACTCAGTCTGTTCTGTCAGGGAATGATAATTTAATGAATAAGAACTGTCACTCTTGGGTATGTTCTGTTTCACCGTCCTTCTTACCCAGCTCCCTCCCACCATCCACACCAGCCTGACCCCTCCCTACTTGTCTTTCTACTTGGAAATTCCAAACATGGATGGGGCATTGTCTAGCCAAAGCAGATAAAGAATGGCATAGGGATGCAGTGCCCGCCAGTCACTGGCTGGGGCAGGAGAGGCGGGAGGGATTCCGCATTGAGTTTTCTAATTCCCTGTTGGAGCTTTTCAGTCTTCTCCCTCCCACTGCTCCTGGCTGGCTGAGCTGAGCTTTGGCTCTACCAATACGCCTTTCATGCTCTGGCGGAGATGCCAGGTATAAGAAAGAGCTGCCACAATTGTCTAGTCTTCCTTTCCCTAGACTTGTGGTATTGAAACCTCAGACTTGAAACTTGAAAGAAAAGGAAATCTTAAATACAACCAGCCAAGCCCTGAAAATGAGTTTCCTCTCCTTTACTCTCCAATCTGTCTCTGTCTTTTAGAAAGATGGTACTGCTTAGGGGTCACTGCATAGATTCTAGGACCAGACTGATGTTACTTAACTCTCTGATGTTAGCTGCCTCATCTGTTTAATGGGGAAAATAAAAGGACCTACCCCAAAGTGGTGTTGTGAGAGTGTGGAACACAAATCATTTAGAACAATACCTAGCACAAGTCAATTCTATATTAGCTATTATTATGTCATGCAGAAATTAGAGATAAATAGAGAATTAAACATATGTTCTAGACTTTTGGAATTTTAAAGATGAAAAAGACTTCAAAGATCAGCTGGGTTTTGCCACACATTTTTGTTGTTGCTGTTCAATTGCTAAGTTGTGTTCAATTCTTTCTGACCTTGTGGACTGCAGCATGCCAGGCTCCTCTGTCCTCCACTATCTCCTGTGTCCTCCACTAAATCCTGTGTCCTCCACCTCCCAGAGTCAGTTCAATCTCATGTCAATTGAGTTGGTGATGCCATCCAACCATCTCATCCTCTGTTGTCCCCTTCTTCTCCTGCCCTCTCAGGGTCTTTTCCAGTGAGCTGGCTCTTTGCATCAGGTGGCCAAAGTATTGGAGCTTCAGCTTTGCATCAGTCCTTCCAATGAACATTCAGGGTTGATTTCCTTTAGGATTGACTGGTTTGATCTCCTTGCAGTGCAAGGGACTCTCAAGAGTCTTCTCCAGCACCACAATTCAAAAGCACCAATTCTTCGATGCTCAGCCTTCTTTATAGTCCAGCTCTCACATCTGTACAAGACTACCGGAAAAATCAGTAGTGAAAGAGGACAGTGAAAAAGCCACCCATTTAACAGATGAAGAAACTGAGACCCAGACTGATGACACTCTGGATTCCCATGTTGAAACACTTTCTATAATGTTACATCCAATTAATTGTGTTCCAGAAATTGTCTAATTTTGACTTATTTGTGCTTTCAGGCAGCAAATATTTACTGAGCGCTTAGTAAAGGATTGTCATAATGTACAGCTCCAGAAAATTGTGTGATATGGCAGCTCTAAATCTAGATGGTGAGATACTGTGGCTACCATGAACCCCAGCTCCTGGTGTTCACACCATTGTGTGACTCCCTCCTCTCAAGTGTTGGCAGGGCCTGTGCCTGCTTCTAGCTAATAGGATACAGTCAAGGTGACAGAATGTGTGATTATGGATACATGATTACTGATTATCAGTAATCAAGATCCTAATGCCTGCCTTGCTACAAAAGATGCTCCCCTCTGCTGACTCTGAAAAGAAAGCTGCCATCTTCTGAGCTGCCTTATGGAGAAGGAGCTGAGGATCATCTCCTGGCTGACAATCTACAACAAACTGAAAAGAGAAGCTACAAGCCAAAGGAGCAGGGAAGGAGAGCTGAAGGAGTATATATTATTGAATGTTCTACTCCCATTTACAGAGCCCTTATGAGGTTTGAGGCTGGTTTTTTAGGTTATTAACCCAGTCAGTGCTATGCTGAACCATACTAGAGCATGACTCAAAAGGAAAAATCTGTATTACATATTGTATATAAATATACATGTAGTTTTATGTATTTTAAAACTGGCTAATGGCTTTAATGAAAATATTATCAATGAGTTTGCTTCCGTTCAGTACAGGAAAGTAAAATGATAACAAATTCTGGTATTGGCATAAATAAAATATTTAAAGTTAAAATAATACTTTTCATTTTGTAAATATTTTTAACTCTGATATTCTGGAAAAACCATATATGTAGAAGGTATTCTTCCATACCCTTGATTGTAATTAAACACTGAACAGACGTGAAAACATGAATATTGGGGTGCACATTTTTTCTTTTGCCTTAGCCTCCAATATGGCTTGGCATAGTACTCTTGAGATCTTGTTTTTATTGAAAATTTTCTTCTTTTGTTCACCATGAATTTTTGGCATTAATTGAGATTCTTTAAGATAATCATATTAAAATATTGATGACCTTGAAAACAGAACAAAACAAAACCAAAAAAACCAACAAACTGAGACGCTTAGTTTGGCAGCCTACAAAGGTCTGAATTATCTCAACCACCATATGAGCTTGGAAGCAAATCCTTTCCCAGTCACACTTAAGGTAAAACAGAAAGCCAAGGTGACACCTTGGTTCCAGTCCTATGAGACTTTAAGCAGAAGATCCAGCCCAGCTGTACATAGAATCCTGGTCCACAGAAACTTTGCTATAATACATGTGTGTGTTCCTTTAAGCTGCTATGTTTGTGGTAATGTTGTTATGTGACAACAAATAACTAATATAAATCTAAAGGTGTGTAAGACAATGGTTTCTGATTGAAACAATTTTACAATCAAGTGGGAAGACAAAAGGCTACCTATATGACAGTGTGGGCAGGGCATAAGACATTAGGTATAAGAAAAAACAAGGCAGTCTGATGTTGTGAAAGTGTTAGTCGCTCAGTTGTGTCCGACTCTCTGCGACCCCATGGACTTTAGCCCACCAGGCTTCTCTGTCCATAGAATTCTCCAGGCAAGAATATAGGAGTGGGTTGCTATTTCCATCTCCAAGAGTTAAGAGCGGGCAGATACAGCAGGAAGTGAAGCACCAGGAAATATAGATGTGTGGGTTGTGGCTGTGAGCTTTGGCATCAGGAAGATCTGGGTTCAATTTCCAAATCTACCGAGGTCTTGTGACACTGGACAAGGAGGTTAAGGCTTCTATGGCTCAGTCTTCCCATCTGTAAAATTATAGTATAATCATACTTCTTAGGGCTTGAAATTGAAACCAAGTGAAACCTAAAATGAAATGATGCTCATAAAGCATTTAGTACACTACTGTCACATAGTATGTGCTCAATAAATATGTGAGCTATTGGGAAGGGTCAAAACATTGTGATCCTGGTAAGACATGTCAAGGAACTTCATCCCATAGGCAATCAAGATTTAAGTATGTGTGCTGGCAAGTTTTGGAGAAGGAAATGGCAACCCACTCCAGTGTTCTTGCCTGGAGAATCCCAGGGATGGGGGAGCCTGGTAGGCTGCCGTCTATGGGGTCACATAGAGTCGGACATGACTGAAGTGACTTAGCAGCAGCAGCTGGCAAGTTTGTGATATAGAAACATTTATCTGGGGCAGTTTCAAGGAAAGATTCAAAGGGGATGAGACTGATGACAGGTAGATCAGTTAGGAAACTGTTGTAGTGGTCTGGGAATATGCTGAAAAATAGCTGGAGCTGGTAGGATGGATATCATAAGTGGTTAAGTGGTGCATATGCTCGTCTTGATTGGCACAACAATGACTACAATAAATCATGACATAAACATAACCTTTCTGCTCCCTGCACGTGCTGTGCTTAGTTGTTCAGTCCTGTCTGACTCTGCGACCCCAATAACTGTAGTGTGCCAGGCTCCTCTGTCCATGGGGATTCTCCAGGCAAGAATACTGGAATGGGTTGCCATGCCCTCCTTCAGGGGATCTTCCCAACCCAGGGATTGAACCCAGGTCTCCCACAACACAGGCAGATTCTTTACCACCTGAGTCACCAGGAAAGCCCAAGAATACTGGAGTGGGTAGCCCATCCCTTCTCCAGGGGATCTTCCTGACCCACGAATTGAACTGGGGTCTCCTGCATGGCAGGCAGATCCTTTACCAGCTGAGCCACCAGGGCAGGCCCTGTATATACTCCTGTATATAGACAGTAAGGCCATTTGATCACTTCATGCTGGTCTCCCAGTCCTTTCTGTAATCTAGTGAGAGACATATCACCTTGGCTGTTTCCTGATGTGCAATTTCAAAAAAGTATTTCAAGGTACTCACTTGGCCATAAGAGGGCTCAGACTTACTTTCTTCAGAGTTCTAGAGCAATTATTCACTTGTGAAAATGAAAAAAAAATGCAACCCAATGTAAATGACTCGTTAAGGCTCTAGAGTCAGGTATAAGTTACTGTATGCACAACTTGATCAGATCTTCAGGCCAAGAATCCTAGTAGTGAAGGTACGAGTCCCCTTGTCCTAGATTGTTCAGTAAACAAAGCTTCATCTCCCACAGGGCCCCCTGACAGGGCTGCAGATTGGTGTTTCTTCACCCATCAAGGCTGGAGCTTTGTGACAGCCTCACTCGTTAGCACACAGCTGCAGATGGAGTCTAACACTGCAACAGGACAAAAAAGTGCCAAGCTTGTCAAGTTTTTCTTCTGTAGACTTTCTGTCCACTGTCGTCTCTATTGCCTCCTCTTTCCTTCTCCCCACCCTTGCTCTGAGCATCACTTCTATCAATCTTCAACATTTTCATGCTATTCTCAATCTTGGTACTAGGGGAAATGATGCTATAGTTAAATCAACTCACATTAAGCTTCTCCCCATGTGAAAAGCAGCTAAATATCAGGCCCCAAATGTAATTATAACAGGGGCTATAGACTCCACACTTCCACTGCAGGGGACACTGTTTCCATCCCTGATTGGGGAACTAAGATCCCATGTGTCTCCAGGCCAAAAAGTTTAAAAAAAAAAAAAGTAGCAGACCTCCAGAGAAGGTTGATACTCATTCCCAACAGGTTTGGGGTGCTGAGGTTGAGGCTGTGAATAAGAAGTGGGACCCTAAAACTTGGACTGATGAATCTGGGATCATGCATGCAAAAATCTTGGCTTCTCAGATTCTTCTGAACCCTCTAGGCTTGCAAAATAGCCCACTCCTCCCTGTGAAAAGCTAGTGCCTGCTCTTGCTTGCAGACAATTAAGAGACTTCTGTCTTATAAGACAGCATGCATTACTGAAACTGCCTTCTAATACCCAGAAGTAGGGTAAATTAAAATTCTCTGGATGAATGGCAGAGATCAATGCCACTCCTAGACACCTAAATGATGTAGGAGTGGCTGTTTCATCAAATCCCTATTTAACTCAGCAGACTGGACACTACAAAAACCAGACAGATCCTTAAGAATGACAGTAGACTCCTGCACACCCAATCAAGTAATACTTGCTGTGCTGTGCCAGACATAGTATCCTTTCTTTTTCTTTTTGCCATGCTGTGCAGGATTTTAGTTCCCTTACCAGGGATCGAACCTGTGCCCCCTTCATTGGGAGCACAGAGTCTTAACCACTGGACCTCCAGGGAAGTCCGCATAGTATCTTTTCTAGAATAACAACACAGCTACATGTTCATGGACTTCCTTGCTGGCTCAGACGGTAAAGAATCTGCCTGCAGCGCAGGAGACCCAAGTTTGATCCCTTGGTGGGGAAGATCCCCTGGAGAAGGGAATGGAAACCCACTCCAGTATTTTTGTCTGGAGAATCTCATGGACAGAGGAGCTTGGTGGGCTATAGTCCATGGGGTCGCAAAGAGTCAGACACGACTGAGCAACTAATACTTTCATGTTTATGGTGTGTGGTTACTGAAATCTGGACAATATGTTTTTTTCCATCCTATAAGGAAAGATTACCAGACACAGATCATGTTTAAATGAAACTGACAAGAAAATAGAATGCATTTATGATTTCGCCCCAAGGCTATAAGTTTCCAGTCCTCTGTCTTAATAGGGTCCAAAGGGATGTGGACATTTCTTAGAACATCATATTGGTTTGCAGTAATGATGACATCATATTAATTGAACCTGATAAGGAAGAAGTAGCAAGTGCATTGGGAGCCTTGGTAAGATATCTGTATACAGAGCATAAGAGAAAAACCCAATGAAGACTCAGAGAACATGCCACTTCAGCAAAGTTTTTAGATGTCTAGTGGATTGTGGCAGACCAGGGAATATCCTCAAAAGTAAAGGACAAATTATGCCCGCCTCCAAGAAGGAAACACAACACCTGGGCAGTCTATCTCCCTTCAGAGAATACAATGGTGTTAGTTCAGTGGTAATTTCCTTCCTTTCCAAGGTTCCTTTAAGCTTCCTAAGTTTAAGGGAGAGAAAAGAAAAGAGGATAAGACTGGTAAAGGAAAAGGGAAAAGAGAGTGGGGAAGGGAGAGGATGCAAGCTCAGTGGAGATGGTAGAGGGAAAGAAAGAGATGAGGGGAAAAGAAAGAGAAAGAATGAAAGGAGACAAGCCAAAATAAACAAGAAAAATGGAGGAAGAAAAATTACATGCGGAGAGAAAAAGAAAGGAGAAAAATTTTTAAAGGAGAAGTGGGAAACATTGAAGGAAAGTTGAGGGAGCACAAAGAAGCTATTTGTGGTGTCCTAAATTGAGGGGCAAGATACATTGGAGTAAAGGAATTCTTTCCAATCATTTTAAGGAACTAATATCATGGTGAGAAAAAACACGAAGACTTTATTTGCACTTAGCATTTTGTTTGTTTGTTTTGGTCGTGCTATATGGCTTGTAGGATCTTAATTTCCAGACCAGGAATTAAACCCACGGCCTCTAAAGAGGAAGCTTGGAGTCCTAACCACTGGACCAGCAGGGAAGACGCTAACAATTATTTTTCTTAACCACATTTTCCCTGAGATGTGGGTCCAAACCACTTTCAGGCAAATAATTGAAAAGCAGGTACATAACAAACCTCTAGAACAAAACAAAGAACCAAAAGGTGTGGAGAGTGATAAGCAGAGCTGCTCCAGTGCACACTAGCAGAGAAGAGTGAAAGGAAACCCCAGTTTTGTAATCCCTGATGCTATTCACGGCAGGCGTCAGGCTTCCCTGGTGACTCAGTGAAGAATCAGCCTGTCAATGGAGGAGATGCAGATTCAATCCCTGGGTTGGGCAGATCCCCAAGAGAAGGAAATGGCTACCCACTCCAGTGTTCTTGCCTGGGAAATCCTATGGACAGAGGAGCCTGGTGGGCTACAGTCCATGGGATCACAAAGAGTTGGACACGACTTACTGACTAAACAACAACATTCATGGTGTCACGTGTCACCGTTGGAAATCAGAACAGTTTGGTCAGATCTGCTGTATTTCTATGCACATCTTTTGCCTGAATTTTCTGAAAGCCAGGTCTTCAGAAGGCACAAGAAGGAGTTGTCAGTCCAGCCACACCTGACCCAGGGACAGGGGAACAGAGAGGGGCTACCCCCACCATCCACAGGATCAGACACATTGGGAAGAGCCATATTCTGCGGTTCCTGCTAACACACTGTGGGAGCTTTTGAAATAAAATGGGCACTACAACTCACATAAAAACAAACTTCATAGTGCAGCTCTATTTTTATTTTTCATAGTTTAAAAAATTGTAATTGTAGTAATAACCATGTAACAGAAAATTTACCAGCTTAACCATTTGAAGTGTTCAACTGGATAGTGCTAAATATATTCACAACGCTGTACAACACATCTCTGGAATTTTTCATCTTGGAAAACTGAAAATCAATACCCATTACCCAGCTCCCCATTTCCCCTTTCCTCCAGCCCCTGGAAACCACCATTCTGCAATCTGTCTCTAAGAACTTGACTACTTTATATACCTCATTCAGATGGAATGGTATAATATTTGCGTCTTTTTTTTTTTTTTGGTGACTGGCTTATTTCACTTAGCACATTGTCCTTAAGTTTATATTGTAATGTGTGACAGGATTTCCTCCTTTTTAAGGCTAATATTTCATTTTATGCAAATACCATATTTTGTTTATCCATTCATCCACTGGTGGGTATTTGAATTGCTTTACCTCTTGGCTATTGTGAATAATACTGCAATGAACATGGATGTGCAAATATCTCTTTGAAATCCTACTTCCTTTGGGATGTATACCCAGAAATGGCATTGCTGGATCAGATGTTGTTGTTGTTCTTATTCAGTCATGTCTGACGCTTTGCGACCCCATGGACTGCAGCACACCAGGCTCACCGGTCCTTCAGTTATCTCCCAGAGTTTGCTCAAATTCAAGTCTATTGAGTTGGTGACGCATCTAATCCTCTGCTGCCCCTTTCTCCTTTTGCCTCCAATCTTTCCCAGCATAAGGGTCTCTTCCAATGAGCTGGCTGTCACAACAGGTGGCCAAAATATTGGAGCTTCAACTTCAGCATCAGTCCTTCCAATGAATATTCAGGGTTGATTTTCTTTAGGATTGACTGGTTTGATCTCCCTGCTGTCCAAGAGACTCTCAAGAGTCTTCTCCAACACCACAGTTCAAACATCAGCTCTTCGGTGCTCAGTCTTCTTTACAGTCCAACACTTACATCCGTACATGACTATTTGAAAAACCACAGCTGTGAATACCCGGACCTTTGTCAGCAAAGTGATGCCTGTTTTTTAATATTGTGTCTAGGTTTGTCATAGCCTTCCTTCCAAAGAGCAAGCATCTTTCAATTTCATGGCTGTCGTCATCGTCCGCAGTGTTTTTGGAGCCCAAGAAAATAAAATCTGTCATTGCTTCCACTTTTTCCCCTTCTATTTTTCCAAGAAATGATGGAATCGATGCTAACATCTTAGTTTTCTGAATGTTGGGTTTTAAGCCCACTTTTTCTTTCACCCTCATCAAGAGTCTCTTTAGTTCCTCTTTACTTTCTGCCATTAGAGTGGGATCATATGGAAATTCTAATTTTTTGAGGAAACTTCCTACTCTTTTCCATAGTAGCTGCAGCATTTTACATTCCCACCAACAGTCATACCGTGACTCTAGTAAACTCAAACAACCACTGGGGAAAGCTGTGGAGATAGCCAGAGATAATTATAGCCTCAATTCATATTCAGAGGTTCTCTGAAAGGTTTCTGTTAACAATCACTGAGGGGAACAGTCACTCATCAAATCAACAACATAATACCAAGCAAGAGGTCACCTGGCAGTTATACAGCCATTAGTACTTTTGATTGATTCCATTTCTGTAGGCATGGACACTGGGAATGGAAAGAGCCACAAAAAACAAAACATTTTAATAAAAGCCCATTATGGGGGCCTTCTGCTGAATGGAAATTCTCATTTAGGCATTGCTCTGTGTGCTTTGGAGAACAAGAAATCCAAATCTGCTTTAGAAACCATTGGCATAATTTACATGCATTTCTAGACTGCCTGCCAGCCAGGGATGTTGTTCACAGTATTTCTATCCTGTTGCTGTCAGAGACAAATTCCAGACAGAACTGGTACTCCGGCTATATTGCTGCTGCTGCTTCAGATCCTTAAATATTCCAAGTCATGGATTTCGCCTCATGTCTTGGTATTTTCTCTGCAGGCTTCCAAAACCCACAGAGAATGGCAAACGACTCTCGGAAGCCAGCCCTCTGCTGTTTTTCAGGGTGTCACACACTGAGAACTCAACATTTCCAGCAGTCAACTGAAGCCACATGGACAGCTGCGATAAACTATAAGTAAACTCTCTCAGAGCCCACTCCCTGCCCCAAGTGACTTCCCTCTCCTAAAGGGAGGAGGAATAAGTCAGCTTGGATAACATTGTAAGACTGCCTACAAAGTGAGGACCCGCTGGAAATTCAGGCTCAGGCAGCAGTGTAGCCCTGAAGGAAGACAGGGAGACAGAGGAGACAGAGACAGACGGTCAGGAACAGAGAGAAAAAGAACACCTCTGACTTGGAAAGTCTTTGAGAACAAAACCATCCAATCCTCAAAGACTCTTGGAAGTCAGGTAAGGATATGCTGGTCCTGCTTGGGGACCAGTGCACACTGCCCATTGTCCGTCTTTTCTTCAGCATTTGTCATTATTGTGACTCTTTACCTGATTTCTATGAATAAATTACTGGAGTAATTTGTATCAAGAACATACAAAATGCCAAGGAGGAACTCACCTGATATTAGCATTTTGCTTCCATTCCATTTCCTTCTATTCCTTCCCCAGCACAGGTATTGCCTGAATACAATGAATCTCATTAAGGCCTGCTGGGGACCAAGTGACACCATGGTCCACTGGTCCCACATTTTCACATCACCCTCTATTAAAATGAAATAGTGACTGTCATAGCAAATTTGAAGGGCAGGCATGCTCTATATTAGCAGTTTATGGGTTCCATACCTATAGATGTCAGTGATTATTTCCACCAGGTTTGCTGGGTTCCAATAACCCCAGAAAGTAGTGCCAAAGGCCACTTTGGTTTCCCCTTCTTTTCCAACTGATAATTCTCTACTATGGCTGCACTATTTTCCTGTTAAGAACTTTTTTTTAGCATGTATTTATTTAACTTTTTTATTTTATATTGGATATAGTTGATTAACAATGTTGTGTTAATTTCAGGTGTACAACAAAGTGATTCAGTTAGACATATAAATGTATCTATACTTTATCTGTTAAGAAATCTTGGCTTGGGAATCCCCCTACCCAGCAAACTGCAAAACTCCTTTAAGAAGGTGTTTTTCCATGTAATATTTTGTTTTGTTTTAAAAGAAGAATATTTAGAAAGGGCAGATATTTATTATTTCAAATACTTGTCATCTTCTTTAATGAGCAAATGTCACATACATGTGTAACTTGTTTGCCTTATAGAGGAATAGGTCTCCCTAGAGATAGTTTCTATTTATTTATTTGGCCATGCTGGGTCTTAGTTGTGGCATAAGGCACACAGCACACAGAATATTTAGTTGTGGCATGCAAACTCTTAGTTTGGGCATGTGGGATCCAGTTCCTCCACCAGGGATGGAACGTGGGCCCCTGCACTGGAAGCGCAGAGTCTTAGCCACTGAACCACTAGAGAAGTCCCTAGAGATTGTTTCCAGACCCTCATTTTACAGACAAGGAAACCAAAGCCCAAAAGGTATTGGACACTTATTTTACACTAAGCTGGAACAGCAACTCAGGGCTTCTCATTTCCAGGTCAGCAACTATACTGACCTAGAAGAGAAAGGCAGGGGAGATTGACTGAGAGAGAGAGAGAGGTTGACTGTCAATGTCTCAGGCCTTACTATTGGAGGTAAAGGGAGAAGGGTGAAATGTCAAGTTCAAGAGTGAAAATCACTTCTCTAACTCTTTTCATGGAGAAAAGCCAGAGGCTCTGGCAGCCCCAGTCCTCTTGTACTGGGAGTGTCTAGGACACAGAGGAGTGTACATTGGTGGTGGGAAGGGAGGTGGGTAAGGACACGAGGAAAGGGAAGGTAAGAGAGAGAAATTTGAAAGAGCAATGTTTTGGTTCTTTTTATTAAAATAGGCTGTTTAGGAGTGGAAAATGGTTGTTCCAGCAGTGGGAGCTTGGAAGCAGAACAGCCAGGGCCGGGGGAGGGAGGCTGGCAGTCTCAATGTGCCAGGGAGCTTAGTGGGGCGGGGATTGAAGAGTTGCTTTTCTGTGGCTGATTCATGTCAATGTATGGCAAAACCCTCCACAATATTGTAAAGTAATTAGCCTCCAATTAAAATAAATAAATTAAATTTTTTAAAAAAGGAAAGTTGGTTTTGTAGACTACTGACTCTCATCCCATCCTCAGGGTCCTCTGAATAGCCCCCTGGCAGGCAAAGAGACATAGCCTGGCTCCAAACAGCCCCACAATTATGTTTGTCCGGTTCTATTTTATTGTGCCAGTGTCATATTCGTGGCACTGTATGTTCACTAACTCATTTTATCCTCACAACCACCCCATTAAGTAAGTTTTATTAATACCACATTTAAAAAATGCAAAAACAGAAGCTCAGAGACTTGAAGAAAGCTTTCCGAGGGCACACAGCTAGTCATGGCCAAAGCCGGGAGACAACCTAGGTCTGTTTCATCCTGAGGCCAGTGGATTTTGACTACCTCACTTTACCATTTCTCAAACATTAAAATGTAACTTTAGTGATTGTTTCCCAAGTTTTTTCCCCTCTTTTTGGCCATGCCGCCTGGCATGTAGGAATCTTAGTTCCCCTACCAGGGACTGAACTCATACTCCCTGCAGTGGAAGCATGGAGTCCTAATCACTGGACCACCAAGGAAATCCTCTCATGCTTTTTGCTTTTTAATTAAGAAGTGTATTAATAGGTTTTTAGAAAGATGTTCAATAAAACAGAGGCAGGTCAGTATAGAGGCTGACCTGGAAATGAGAAGAGCTGAGTTTTTGTTACAGCTTAGTGTAAGGAAATAAGTGCCCTTGGGTTTCCTTGTCTGTAAAATGAGGGGCTGAAGGCCACATCTTTAGGAAGCCATCTGAGGCAAATGAGTTACAATTATTTTAGTGGTGGGAGAACAGAAACAACTAAAAAGAAAAAACCCAAACACCAAGTATTAATATGAGCTGAGTGTGAACACCAGTCTTAATCCATTGACAAGGTTCATTATGGCGATACATCTTTCATCATCTTTGAAGTTATCATGCATTATAATTTTCCTGTCTCCAATTGTCTGCTTGCATTGCTGACACTGAATTTTTGTTTCCAACTACACATAAACATTTTTCTGAATCTGAGGGAAATCTGCTTATTTTGTTTTTTCCACTCTGTGATCTGTGTTAGAATTTGGACCCGAACTGTCAATGGCTAATTTACTATAGTAATGTTGTTCAGTTCAGTTCAGTCGCTCAGTCGTGTCCGACTCTTTGCGATCCCATGAATCACAGCACGCCAGGCCTCCCTGTCCATCACCAACTCCCGGAGTTCACTCAAACTCATGTCCATCGAGTCCGTGATGCCATCCAGCCATATCATTCTCTGTCGTCCCCTTCTCCTCCCGCCCCCAATCCTTCCCAGCATCAGAGTCTTTTCCAGTGAGTCAACTCGTCGCATGAGGTGGCCAAAGTATTGGAGTTTCAACTTTAGCATCAGTCCTTCCAATGAACACCCAGGATTGATCTCCTTTAGAATGGACTGGTTGGATCTCCTTGCAGTCCTAGGGACTCTCAAGAGTCTTCTCCAGTACCACAGTTCAAAAGCATCAATTCTTCAGCAATCAGCCTTCTTCACAGTCCAACTCTCACATCCATACATGACCACTGGAAAAACCATAGCCTTGACTAGACGGACCTTGGTTGGCAAAGTAATGTCTCTGCTTTTTAATATACTATCTAGGTTGGTCATAACTTTCCTTCCAAGGAGTAAGCGTCTTTTAATTTAATGGCTGCAATCAGCATCCACAGTGATTTTGGAGCCCAAAAAAATAAAGTCTGACACTGTTTCCACTGTTTCCCCATCTATTCCCCATAAAGTGATGGGACCAGATGCCATGATCTTTTTTTTCTGAATGTTGAGCTTCAAGCCAACCTTTTCACCCTTCTCTTTCACTTTCATCAAGAGGCTTTTTAGTTCCTCTTCACTTTCTGCCATAAGGGTGGGTGTCATCTGCATATCTGAGGTTATTGATATAGTGTATGTTAAATGTCTTCCAACTTTCTGTTGGGAATGCAATGATGTCAGTTCTGGATTCTGAACTGTAACTTTTTTCCTAATTTTTTAAAAACAGTATTGTCTATCACTGCTTTATAACAGCCATTATTGAGATCTAGTGAATATCCCACAAAATTAAAGTATATATTTCAGTGTTTTCTTTAGCATATTACCAAATTGTGAAATAATCCTCACTAATGTTAGGACCTATCCATCACCCTCAAAACAAAGCTTTTACCTATTAACAATCACTCCCCATTTCCCTCTCCACCCAGGCCCTAGCAACCACTAGTCTGCTTTTATGATTCTAATATTTGTCTACACTGGAAATTTCACATAATGGAACCATACAAAATATGCTCTTTTCTGACTGGCTTCTTTCACTAGGCATAATGCTTTCAATTCATCCATATTATAACATATGTCAGTATTTCATTCTTTTTTATGGCCAAATAATAATCCACTGTTGGCATATACCACATTTTGATTATCCATCCATCAGCTGATGGACATTTAGGTTACTTCCATTTTTCTGGCTATTAGGAATAATGCTGTTGTAAAATCTTTGTATATAAGTTGTGTGCTTTATTTTCAGATCGCTTCTGTATATATACTGAGGGGTGGAACTGCTAGGTTACATGGTAGCTGTATGTTAGACTCTGTGAGGAACTATCAGACTTTTTTCCAAAGCAGCTGAACAATTTTACAATCCCAGCAGCATGGTATGAGAGTTCCACTGTCTCCACATCCTTGCTGTCATTTGTTTTTGTCTATTTGAGATATAACTGGCCGGTAGCACTGTTTACGTCTAAGGTGAACAATTCAGTTCAGTTGCTCAGTCGTGTCCGACTTTTTGCGACCCCATGGACTGCAGCATGCCAGGCATTACCAACTACCAGAGCCTTCTCAAACTCATGTCCTTCAAGTCAGTGATGCCATCCAACCATCTCATCCTCGGTCATCCTCTTCTTCTCCTGCCTTCCATCTTTCCCAGCATCAGGGTCTTTTCCAGTTCTCATCAGGTGGCTAAAGTACTGGAGTTTCAGCTTCAACATCAGTCTTTCCAATGAATATTCAGGAATGATTTCCTTTAGGATGGACTGATTGGATCTCCTTGCAGTCCAAGGGACTCCCAAGAGTCTTCTCCAACACCACAGTTCAAAAGTATCAAATCTTCTGTGGTCAGCTTTCTTTATGGTCCAACTCTCACATCCATACATGACTACTGGAAAAACCATAGCTTTGACTAGAGGGACCTTTGTTGGCAAAGTGACATCTCTGTTTTTGAATATGTTGTCTAGGTTGGTCGTAGCTTTTCTTCCAAGGAGCAAGTGTCTTTTAATTTCATGGCTGCGGTCACCATCTGCAGTGATTTTGGAGCCCAAGAAAATAAAGTCTCTCACTGTTTCCATTGTTTCCCCATCTATTTGCCATGAAGTGATGAGACTATACCATGATCTAAGTTTTCTGAATGTTGAGTTTTCACTCTCCTCTTTCACTTTCATAAAGAGGCTCTTTAGTTCTTAGGTGAACAGCATGATGATTTGATTTACATACATTATGGAATAAACTTACCATAGTAAGTTTGGTGAAGTTCCATCATCTCAGATTCAAAATTAAAGAAATAGAAAAAATATACACTTCCTTGCATTGAGAACTTGTTTAGCATTTACTCTCTAAACAACTTTCATATATAACATACAGCAGGGGCTTCCCTGGTGGTCCAGTAGTTAAGAATTTGCCTTGCAATGCAAGGTATATTGGTTGAATCCCTGGTCTGGGAAGATTCCACATGCTTTGGAGCAACTAAGCCTGTACGCTGTAACTACTGAGCCCACCAGACACAAGTATTGAAGTGGTGTGCCCTAGAGTTGGTGCTCCACAACAAGGGGAGCCACTGCAATGAGAAACTGTCGCACCGCAACTATAGAGTAGCCCCCCGCTGCCACAACTAGAGAAAGCCTGTAACTAAAGAAAACCCACGGCAGCAACAAAGACTCAACATGGCCAATAAATAAAGAAATAACATTATGAATAATAAAAATTTAAAAAATAAAACATATAGCAGTGTTAATTATATTAATCATGTTGTACATTACACCCATGGTACTTATTTACCTTTTAACTGCAAGTCTGTGTTTCTTATTTTAGTGAATCTACTGGGTCTGAAATGTTATCATCTCACTGTGACTTTGATTTGTATTTCCATAATGACTAATCACATTATCTTTTCATGAGTTTGTTGGTCATTTTTATATCTTCTTTGGATAAATGTCTATTCAGATATTTTGCTCATTTTAAAAAGACATTTTAGGACTTCCCTGGTAGTTCAATGGTTAAGACTCTGTGCTCCCAATACAGGGGGCACAGGTTTCATCTCTGGTCAGGGAACTAAGATCCCACATGCTGCTCAGCTAAGCCAAAATAATTTTTAAAATTTATGAATCAAACAAAGAATCTTAAAAGGAATAAATATATATGTACAACTGAATCACTTTGCTATACACCTGAAACTAACACAACATTGTAAATAAACTATATGCCAATAACATTTAAAAATTTTAAAATGTTGGCAGACGCGAGAGACGCTGGCTCCGGCGGCGCAGACGCGAGAGACGCCCGGCTCCTGCGGCGCAGAAGCGAGAGACGCCCGGCTCCGGCGCAACCGACCACGTGCAGAATTGTGGCTGAGATGAGCTACCCCGCGCCCAGGGTTAGGGCGGTGGCCGAGAGGAGCTGTACCACGTTCAGGAGGCGGTGGCTGCTTGGGCACCGGAGGGCCGAGAGGAGCTGATCCACATTCAAAGCAGGAGGGGCGGCCTTGAGGTGATACCCCTCGTCCAAGGTAAGGTACAGCGGCTGCGCCTTGCTGGAGCAGCTGGGAAGAGATACTCCACGACCAAGTGGAATATAAGAATCCAGTGTTCTGGGGAAGAAGGAACAAGATGGCGGAGGGATAAGACGGCGAGACCACTTTCTCCCCCACAAATTCATCACAAGAACATTTGAACGTGGAGTAAAGTCCACAAAACAACTTCTGAATACTGGCAGAGGACATCAGGCTCCCAGAAAAGCAGCCCATTGTCTTCTAAAGGAGAGAGAAGAAATCCAGCTCCACCCACCAGAACACCGACACATGCTTCCCTAACCAGGGAACCCGGACAAGTCACTCGTCCAACCCCACACATAGCGAAGAAACTACATAATAAAGAGAACTCCACAAACTGCAAGAAGAGGGAAAGGCCACCCCAAGCAAAGCAATATAAGCAAGATGAAGAGGCAGAGAAATACCCAGCAAGTAAAGGAACAAGATAATTGCCCACCAACACAAACAAAAGAAGATATAGGGAATTTACCTGATAAAGAATTTCAAATTTTGATGGTGAAAATGATTCAAAATCTTGAAAGCAAAATGGAGTTACAGATAAATAACCTGGAGAAAAGGATTGAGAAGATGGAAGAAAGATTTAATAAGGACTTAGAAGAAATAAAAAAGAGTCAATATACAATGAATAATGCAATAGATGAGATCAGAAACACTCTGGAGGGAACAAACAGTAGAATAACAGAGGCAGAAGACAGGATAAGCAAACGAGAAGATAGAATTGTAGAAATAAATGAAACAGAGAGGAAAAAAGAAAAACGAATTAAAAGAAATGAGGACAATATTAGAGACCTCTGGGACAATGTCAAACGCTCCAACATTCGAATCATAGGAGTCCCAGAAGAAGAAGACAAAAAGAAAGACCATGAGAGAATACTTGAGGAGATAATAGTTGAAAACTTCCCTAAAATGGGGAAAGAAATAATCACCCAAGTCCAAGAAACCCAGAGAGTCCCCAACAGGATAAACCCAAGGCGAAATACTCCAAGACACATATTAATCAAATTAACAAAGCTCAAACACAAAGAACAAATATTAAAAGCAGCAAGGGAAAAGCAGCAAATAACACATAAGGGGATTCCCATAAGGATAACAGCTGATCTTTCAACAGAAACTCTTCAGGCCAGAAGGGAGTGGCAAGACATCCTTAAAGTGATGAAAGAAAATACCCTACAGCCCAGATTACTATACCCAGCAAGGATCTCATTCAAATATGAAGGAGAAATCAAAAGCTTTACAGACAAGCAAAAGCTGAGGGAATTCAGCATCACCAAACCAGCTCTCCAACAAATACTAAAGGATCTTCTATAGACCGGTAACACAGAAAGAGTGTATAAACTTGAACCCAAAGCAATAAAGAAAATGGCTACGGGATCGTACTTATCAATAATTACCTTAAACGTAAATGGGTTGAAATTTTCAAAAAGGCTAGGAAACAATTCTCATAGCCATCAATAGTTCAGTGTTGAGTTCATGAATAGTTTTTAAAGTTTGGGACAAACTGTAGTATTTGCTATTTGAAGTACTATTTGTAATTGGCATATTACGATGTAATATTGGTCTTCATTTCCAACTTAAAACGCCTAAAAATGCCTAACAGGATTTTAGATTTGTGAATTTTAGTTGAAATGTATTTTACGATGTTACTAAACCTGCAGAAATATTGAAATATTTCAGAGAACTTATTCACTGTACATTTAATTTATTTTATTTATAAAAGTTATGAACTGTAGAAAGTTTTACTTGTTGGGTCAAATGCTTGTTGCTTCAAATGCTTGTTGCATTTGAAGTGCTAGTTACAAGAAAATCAAGTACCTTCAATGTATAAATGCTATTAAGTTTTTAAAGGAAAAAAAAAATAAAACATCTATGAAAAAAAATTTTTTTAATGTTTTACAATATTTGTACAATTCAGTGGCATTAAGTATATTCACATTACTGTGCAATTATCACCACCACTCATCTGCAGAACTCTTTTTTTAATCTTCCAAAACTGAAACTCCATACACATTAAATATTTCCTCAGTCTCACCTCCTCCTCCCTCCCCTCCCCTACAGCCTTTGGCAACTATAATTCTACTTTCTGTCTCTATGAATTTGACTATTCTAGATACTTCATGTAAGTGTAACCATATGGTATTTGTCTTTTTGTGACTGGCTTTTTGCATCTGGCATAATGTCTTCAAAGTTCACCCACATTACAGTTAATGTCAGAATTCCTTCTCCATAGCCACTGATGTATTTCATTCTGGGTCTTTTCCTCGACAGTAGAATTTCTCAAATTTAGCACCATTGACATCTAGGACTGGCTAACTCTTTTGTTGTTGATGGTATAGTGCTTTGTTATCCAGTTTTATTGAGATAAAATTGACATACAAACTTGTATTTGCTTACAGTGTACAACATAACATGTATTGTGAAATAACCACCACGAGAAGTTTAGTTAGAATCTATCACCTCACATACTTCCAAAAATCTTTTTCCTTATGGTCAGAACTTTTAAGATCTATTCTCTTAGCAACTTTCAAATACACAATATAGTGCTGTTAACTATAGTCAATATGTTGTCCATTATATCCCCTAGAACTTATTAATCTTATAACTGGAATTTTGTACCTTTTGAACATTTTTACCCAATTTCCCCCACTTCCCAATCTTGTCCCGACCTCCATCTCTGGCCTCCACAAATCTGATCTCTGTTTCTATGAGCTTGGTTTTTATACTTAGATTCCACATATAAATGAGATCATATAAAATTCATCCTCCTGTGTTTAAATTATTTCACTTAGCATAATGCCCTTAAGATCCATCCATGTTGCCTTCAATTGGCAGGATTTTCTTCTTTTTATGACTGAATTATATATACATAAATATTTATATAACTCACATTTTCTTTATCCATTCATCTATTGATGGACACCTAAGTTGTTTCCATTCAGGTATGACCTAAATCAAATCTCTTAATATTATACAGGGGAAGTGAGAAATAGATTCAAGGGATTAGATCTGATAGACAAGAGTGCCTGAAGAACTATGGATGGAGGTTTGTGACATCGTACACGAGACAGGGATCAAGATCATCCCCAAGAAAAAGAAATGCAACAAAGCAAAATGTCTGTCTCGGGAGACCTTACAAATAGCTGAGAAAAGAAGAGAAGTGAAAAGCAAAGGACAAAAGGAAAGATACACCCACTTGAATGCAGAATTCCAAAGAATAGCAAGGAGAGATAAGAAAGCCTTCCTCAGTGATCAGAGCAAAGAAATAGAGGAAAACAATAGGGGAAGACTAGAGATCTCTTCAAGAAAATTAGAGATACCAAGGGAATATTTCATGCAAACATGGGCTCAATAAAGGACAGAAATGGTATGGACCTAACAGAAGCAGAAGATATTAAGAAGAGGTGGCAAGAATACACAGAAGAACTGTACAAAAAAGATGTTCATGACCAAGATAATCACGATGGTGTGATCACTCACCTAGAGCCAGACATCCTGGAATGTGAAGTCAAGTGGGCTTTAGGAAGCATCACTATGAACAAAGTTGTGGAAGTGATGGAATTCCAGTTGAGCTATTTCAAATCCTAAAAGATGATGCTGTGAAAGTGCTGCACTCAATATGCCAGCAAATTTGGAAAACTCAGCAGTGGCCACAGGACTGGAAAAGGTCAGTTTTCATTCCAATCCCAAAGAAAGGCAATGCCAAAGAATGCTCAAACTACCACAAAATTACACTCATCTCACACGCTAGTAAAGTAATGCTCAAAATTCTCCAAGTCAGGCTTCAACAGTATGTGAACTGTGAACTTCCAGATGTTCAAGCTGGTTTTAGAAAAGGCAGAGAAACCAAAGACCAAATTGCCAACATTCACTGCATCATCAAAAAAGCAAGAGAGCTCCAGAAAAACATCTACTTCTGCTTTATTGACTATGCCAAAGTCTTTGACTGTGTGGACCAAAACAAACTGGAAAATTCTTAAAGAGTTGGGAATACCAGACCACCCGACATTCCTCTTGAGAAATCTGTATGCAGGTCAGGAAGCAACAGTTAAAATTGGACGTGGAACAACAGACTGGTTCCAAATAGGGAAAAGAGTACATGAAGGCTGTATATTGTCACCCTGTTTATTTAACTTACATGCAGAGTACATCATGCGAAACGCTGAGCTGGAAGAAGCACAAGCTGGAATCAAGATTGCCGGGAGAAATATCAATAACCTCAGATATGCAGATGACACCATCCTTATGGCAGAAAGTGAAGAACTAAAGAGCCTCTTGATGAAAGTGAAAGAGGAGAGTGAAAAAGATGGCTTAAAACTCAACATTCAGAAAGCTAAATCATGACATTTGGTCCCATCACTTCATGGCAAATAGATGGGGAAACAATGGAAACAGTGACAGACTTTATTTTTGAGGGCTCCAAAATCACTGTAGATGGTGACGGCAGCCGTGAAATTAAAAGATGCTTACTCTTTGGGAGAAAAGTTATGACCAACCTACACAGCATATTAAAAAGCAAAGGTCTGTCTAGTCAAGGCTATGGTTTTTCCAGTAGTCGTGTATGAATGTGAGAGTTGGAGCATAAAGAAAGCTCAGCATCAAAGGATTGATGCTTTTGAAGTGTGATGTTGGAGAAGACTCTTGAGAGTCCCTTGGACTGCAAGGAGATCCAACCAGTCCATCCTAAAGGAAATCAGTCCTGAATATTCATTGGAAGGACTGATGCTGAAGCTGAAACTCCAATACTCTGGCCACCTGATGCGAAGAGCTGACTCATTTGAAAAGACCCTGATACTGGGAAAGAGTGAAGGTGGGAGGAGAAGGGGACGACAGAGGATGAGATAGTTGGATGGCATCACTGACTCAATGGACATAAGTTTGAGTTAACTCCGAGAGTTGGTGATGGACAGGGAGGCCTGGTGTGCTGCAGTCCATGGGGTCACAAAGAGCTGGACACGACTGAGTGACTGAACTGAACTAGTTTGTTTCCACGGGTTGGCTATTTGCAAACAATGCTGCAATAGAGGGGCTGGCACTTCTTGTAGCTGATGTCCTACAAGACATCACCTTGTCCCCAGTGTGTATTATAGGATTATAGCTGTACTCTGGTCTCTATGTTGCTATATGTTAATAGCATTCCCCCAACTGTAAAAAACAAAGCTGTATGTGTTGTTTTTCTTGTTTAGTCACTAGGCTGTGTCTGACTCTTTTGCCGCCCCATAGACTTTAACCTGCCAGGCTACTCTATCCATGGGATTTCCCAGGCAAGTATATTGGTGTGGGTTGCAATTTCCTTCTCCAGGGGATCTTCCCGACTCTGGGATCAAACCACGTCTTCTGCCTTGGCAAGGTAGTTTGTTTTTTTTTTTTTTTTTTGTACCACTGAGCCACCGGGGAACCCAAAAATGTGTGTTTGTTAAGTTGCTGAGTCTTGTCTGACTCTTTGTGACCCCATGAACTGCAACACACCAGGCTTCCCTGTGCTTCACCATCTCCTGCAGTTTGTTCAAATTCATATCCATTGAGTCTGTGATGCCATCCAACAATCTCATCCCCCTTCTTCTCCCACCTTCAATGTTTCCCAGCATCACGATCTTTTCCAATGAGTCGGCTCTCTGCGTTAGGTGGCCAAAATATTAAAGCTTCACCTTCAGCATCAGTCCTTCCAGTGAATGTTCAGGGTTCATTTCCTTTAGGATTAGATATTGTCGAAAAAGAGCTCTCTCAGAAGATGGCGGAGGAATAGGATGGCGAGACCACTTTCTACCCCACAAATTCATCAAAAGAACATTTGAACGCTGAGTAAATTCCACAAAACAACTTCTGAATGCTGGCAAAGGACATCAGGCACCCAGAAAAGCAGCCCATTGTCTTCAAAAGGAGGTAGGAAATAATATAAAAGATAAAAAGAGAGACAAAAGAGGTAGGGATGGAGATCCATCCCAGGAAGGGAGGCTTAAAAAGGAGAGAAGTTTCCAAACACCAGGAAACACTCACTGGTAAGTCTGTGGCGAGCCTTGGAACCTCAGAGGGCAACATAACCGGGAGTAAAAAGAAATAAACAATTAAACCCCACAGATTAGTCGCCCAACAGTAACACCCAGCGGAGAAGGAGCACAGACTCCCGCATCCACCACTAGCAAGCAGAGGCTGGGTAGGGAGGTGCGGCTGCATTGCTTAGAGTGAGGACCGGGCCTGAATGCCCCGATGCCAATCTAAGGGAAATAACTGGAGATAGCAAAGCAGACTATGGGATAGCTAACCCGCGAAAAGGCAAAAAGCCCTAACCTAAGACACCGCCAGACCTGCTCACAGAACAAAGGACTGTATAGAGTTCCCAGCTGCAGACAGCTCATCCCCCATCCCTCACCGAGACAGACAGGGGAGGGCAGCCAGAGCTGGAAGGGGGCAATCACGGTCCCAGAGACACATTTGATACCAAACTGCAAGCAGGCTTCCTTGCTAACCAAGACTTCTTGGGATTCTGGCCGGTTGACACCCACCTGAGAAGGTGCACCGGTGTACACCCAGAAAACCAAGCAGCAGGGACCAGGGAGGCGATAAGTCACAGCGACCACACTCACCAAACACCTGGTCACCTGAGCTGCTTGGACCTGGGATGGGCACAAAACGCAGGCCCAACCAAGTCTGCGCCTTTGTGGAGTACCCGAGTACCTGAACCTGAGCAGCTTAGATCTGGGCAGTGCATGCATCCCAGTGCCAGCCTCAGACAGTTTCTGGCAGAGCAACCTAGAGCCTGTGCAGGGTAGACTGGGACAGCACACACACGGAACCTTCTCCAGGACAGATCACATCCTGGGCCATAAATCTAGCCTTGGTAAATTCAAAAAAATTGAAATCACTCCAAGCATCTTTTCTGATCACAATGCAGTAAGATTAGATCTCAATTACAGTAGAAAAACTATTAAAAATTCCAACATATGGAGGCTGAACAACACGCTGCTGAATAACGAACAAAACATAGAAGAAATCAAATAAGAAATCAAAATATGCATAGAAACGAATGAAAATGAAAACACAACAACCCAAAACCTCTGGGACACTGTAAAAGCAGTGCTAAGGGGAAGGTTCATAGCAATACAGGCATACCTCAAGAAACAAGAAAAAAGTCAACTAAATAACCTAACTCTACACCTAAAGCAACTAGAAAAGGAAGAAATGAAGAACCCCAGGGTCAGTAGAAGGAAAGAAACCTTAAAAATTAGAGCAGAAATAAATGCAAAAGAAACAAAAGAGACCATAGCAAAAATCAACAAAGCCAAAAGCTGGTTCTTTGAGAGGGTAAATAAAATTGAAAAACTACTAGCCAGACTCATCAAGAAACAAGGGGAGAAAAACCAAATCAATAAAATTAGAAGTGAAAAGGGAGAGATCACAACAGACAACACAGAAATACAAAGGATCATAAGAGACTACTATCAGCAATTATATGCCAATAAAATGGACAACTTGGAAGAAATGGACAAATTCTTAGAAAAGTACAACTTTCCAAAACTGAACTAAGAAGAAATAGAAAATCTTAAAGACCCATCACAAGCCCGGAAATTGAAACTGTAATCAGAAATCTTCCAACAAACAAAAGCCCAGGTCCAGACGGCTTCACAGCTGAATTCTACCAAAAATTTAGAGAAGAGCTAACACCTATCCTACTCAAACTCTTCCAGAAAATTGCAGAGGAAGAAACTTCCAAACTCATTCTATTAGGCCACCATCACCCTAATACCAAAACCTGACAAAGATGCCACAAAAAAAGAGAACTACAGGCCAATATCACTGATGAACATAGATGCAAAAATCCTTAACAAAATTCTAGCAATCAGAATCCAACAACACATTAAAAAGATCATACATTATGACCAAGTGGGCTTTATCCCAGGGATGCAAGGATTCTTCAATATCTGCAAATCAATCAATTTAATACACCACATTAACAAAATGAAAAATAAAAACCATATGATTATCTCAATAGATGCAGAGAAAGCCTTTGACAAAATTCAACATCCATTTATGATCAAAAGCCTCCAGAAGGTGGGAATAGAAGGAATATTCCTCAACATAAAAACTATATATGACAAACCCACAGCAAACTTTATCCTCAATGGTGAAACATTGAAAGCATTTCCCCGAAAGTCAGGAACAAGACAAGGGTGCCCACTCTCACCACTACTATTCAACATAGTTTTGGAAGTTTTGGCCACTGCAATCAGAGCAGAAAAAGACATAAAAGGAATACAAATTGGAAAAGAAGAAGTAACACTCTCACTGCTTGCAGGTGACATGATCCTCTACACAGAAAACCCTAAAGACTCTACCAGAAAATTACTAGAGCTAATCAATGAATATAGTCAAGTTGCATGATATAAAATCAACACACAGAAATCCCTTGCATTCCCATACACTAATAATGAGAAAACAGAAAGAGAAATTAAGGAAACAATTCCATTCACCATTGCAACAAAAAGAATAAAATACTTAGGAATATATCTACCTAAAGAAGCAAAAGACCTATATATAGAAAACTAGAAAACACTGGTGAAAGAAATCAAAGAGGACACTAATAGATGGAGAAATATACCGTGTTCGTGGATTGGAAGAATAAACATTGTGAAAATGAGTATATTACCCCAAGTAATTTACAGGTTCAATGTAATCCCTATCAAGCTGCTGCTGCTGCTAAGTCACTTTAGTCGTGTCCGACTCTTAGCGACCCCATGGACTGCAGCCCACCAGGCTCCTCCATCCATGGGATTTTCCAGGCAGAAGTACTGGAGTGGGGTGCCATTGCCTTCTCCCCCTATCAAGCTACCAACGGTATTTTTCACAGAGCTAGAACAAATAATTTCACAATTTGTATGGAAATACATAAAATCTCAAATAGCCAACGCAATCTTGAGAAAGAAGAATGGAACTGGGGGAATCAACCTGCCGAACTTCAGGCTCTACTACAAAGCCACAGTCATCAAGACAGTATGGTACTGGTGCAAAGACAGAAATACAGATCAATGGAACAAAATAGAAAGCCCAGACATAAATCCATGTACCTATGGACACCTTATCTTTGACAAAGGAGGCAAGAATATTCAATGGAGAAAAGACAATCTCTTTAACAAGTGGTGATGGGAAAACTGGTCAACCACTTGTCGAAGAATGACACTAGAACGTTCCCTAACACCATACACAAAAATAAACTCCAAATGGATTAAAGATCTAAATGTAAGGCCAGAAACTATAAAACTCCTAGAGGAGAACATAGGCAAAACTCTCTCTGACATAAACCACAGCAGGATCCTCCAAGATCCACCTCCCAGAATATTGGAAATAAAAGCAAAAATAAACAAATGGACCTAATTAAATTTAAAAGCTTCTTCACAGCAAAGGAAACTATAAGCAAGCTGAAAAGACAGCCTTCAGAATGAGAGAAAATAATAGCAAATGCAGCAACTGACAAAGAATTAATCTCAAAAGTATACAAGCAACTCCTGCAGCTCAAGTCCAGAAAAATAAAAGACCCAATCAAAAAGTGGGCCAAAGAACTAAACAGACATTTCTCCAAAGAAGACATACAGATGGCTAACAAGCACATGAAAAGATGCTCAACATCACTCATAATCAGAGAAATGCAAATCAAAACCACAATGAGGTACCATTTCACGCCAGTCAGAATGGCTGCTGTCTGGAAGTCTACAAGCAATAAATGCTGGAGAGGGTGTGGAAAAAAGGGAACCCTCTTGCACTGTTGGTGGGAATGCAAACTAGTACAGCCACTATGGAGAATAGTGTGGAGATTCCTTAAAAAACTGGAAATAGAACTGCCATACGATCCAGCAATCGCAGTCCTGGGCATACACACTGAGGAAACCAGAATTGAAAGAGAGACATGTACGCCAATGTTCATCGCAGCACTGTTTGTAATAGCCAGGACATGGAAGCAACCTTGGTGTCCATCTGCAGATGAATGGATAAGAAAGCTGTGGTACATATACACAATGGAGTATTACTCAGCCATTAAAAAGAATACATTTGAATCAGTTCTAATGAGGTGAATGAAACTGGAGCCTATTATACAGAGTGAAGTAAGCCAGAAAGAAAAACACCAATACAGCATACTAACGCATATATATGGAATTTAGAAAGATGGTAACGATAACCCTGTATATGAGACAGCAAAAGGACACAGATGTATAGAATAGTCTTTTGGACTCTGTGGGAGAGGGTGAGGGTGGGATGATTTGGGAGAATGGCATAGAAACATGTATATTATCATATGTGAAACGAGTTCCAGGCCAGGTTCGATGCATGATACAGGATGCTCGAGGCTGGTGCACTGGGATGACCCTGAGGGATGGGATGGGGAGGGAGGTGGGAGTGGGGGTTCAAGATAGGGAACACATGTACACCTGGGGCAGATTCATGTCAATGTATGGCAAAACCAATACAATATTGTAAAGTAATTAGCCTCCAATTAAAACAAATAAATTTAAAAAAACTTAAAAAAAAAGGACTAGATATTGTCAAAATCCTTGGGGAGCAAAATTGCCCTAGGTAAGAAGCATTCCCCTAGAGTCCAGCAAGGCAGGGCTGAGAACAGGACTGGTCCTCAGGAAAATTGTAGATTTACAGTGGCTTGAATGTCAAAAGCCTCAAGACTTAAAGGATTGATAATGGTAACTACAAATTGGTGCTTACCAAGGGCATTTGCCATCTGCCTCTGTGGAGATTGTGCTGCTGCTGCTGTTGACCTTCAACATACCCTGAAGGGAGTCCAGGCTGGAGAGTGAGGCACTCTGTGCTCCAGGGAAACTGGTGGAACAGGTCTTTAGACAGATATTTTCAGGATCTGATTTCATGATCCCAATCCTTGCATCTCCTCATATTTAGAAAAGCACTAAACCCCATCATGGTGACATCAGCTCCTCGTGACTAGCAGAAAACCTTTTGTAAAGTAAGCACTTGATTGCACTGAATTCCCCCTTCACCAAAATCTTATATATTGACCTTCCCCCACTACCTCTATGGAGCAGTCTCTCAGAGTTATCTGAGGTGCTATCTCCTGGGCTGCATTCCTCATTTTGCCCCTAATAAAACTTAACTCACATCTCTCACATTGTGCATCATTTTAGTCAACAATACTCTGAAGCTGAAATTGCATGCTCCAGGTGGCATTGAAGTATGACAAATATATATGTCCTTTTTCCCGAAAGAGTTCTCATTTCTTATTATTGTATTCCTCTGGTGATAGTGATTTGTTAAACAAATTAAAAAATTCTATTTCCATTGTATGTCTAGTGCTCTTATTTTTAACACAATCATGAATCAGAAAAATGATCCTTTGGTAAACCACATGCTCTAATTCTTGGCTGGAAATAAGTCTTCTTAGGCTTCGAGGTCCTTTCAAGTCTCTGAATGCTTTCACCTCAGGTATGAAGGACCTTCCAGGGAGAGAGCACTTCATTAGGACTCTGTAAGGACATAATGCAGGTTGTCAGAGCTCAATGGGCCTTTTTACTGATCTCCTTTGATTTTTTTCTATGTTCTGCTTATCACAATGGCCAAGCCAACCCTTCTATCCTCCTCTGAAATGCTCAATCTTTTCCTCAATTGGATAAATTATATCACTTTCCTCTTTTATTCAGTTCATTCACTGGACATGTATTTATTGAAGGTTTACTATGGGTTTCCCAGGTGGCGCTAGTGGTAAAGAACCTATCTGCCAGTATAGGAGACATTAAAGAGGGGGGTTCGATCCCTGGGTTGGGAAGATCCCCTGGAGGAGGGCATGACAATCCACTTCAGCATTCTTACCTGGAGAATTCCATGGACAGAGGAGCCTGGTAGGCTAGAGTCCATAGGGTCTCACAGAGTCTGACACGACTGAAGTGACTTAGCATGCACTATGGGCCAGTCACTAGGTTAAATACTTTTGACACAATGGTTAAAAAAGCAAACTTACTCCCTGACTTTATGGAATTCTTGTTCTAGCGGTGTAATTGAGAAAAATCAATAAACACATAAATAATACTATTACAAAATGATATAAGCACTTGAAAGAAAAAAAAAGATTTTAGATAATAGCAGGACAGGCTAGAAGAAAGACAGCTCAGAAAAGGTGATAATTAATCCATGATCTGAAAGACGAGAAAGATCAGCCATGGATAGAGTGAAGAAAAGAGAGTTACAGTAAACGAGACCAGCATGTTCAAGGGCCCCGAGGTAGCTTTTTAGTAGTTAGCTACAAAAATGGCCACAATCCTTTCTTCCCTCTCTCAACATTGTTTGTAATATGACTTTAGCTCCTCCCACCAAGAGGTGGAGTTAATTCTTACACCCCTAGAATCTGGGCTGGGCTTGTACCTTACTTTGACCAATAGTATACTGCCGAAGGCAGAGTGAATCTGTTCAGAGCCTAGGCCTTAAGAGATAATGCACACTTCTCTTAGAGCCTGCCAGTTGCCTTGTGACCAAGCCCAGTTTAGTTTACTAGAGGATCAGTTCAGTTCAGTTCAGTCGCTCAGTCGTGTCCGACTCTTTGCGACCCCATGAATCACAGCACGCCAGGCCTCCCTGTCCATCACCAACTCCCGGAGTTCACTCAAACTCATGTCCATCGAGTCGGTGATGCCATCCAGCCATCTCATTCTCTGTCGTCCCCGTCTCCTCCCACCCCCAATCCCTCCCAGCATCAGAGTCTTTTCCAGTGAGTCAACTCGTTGCATGAGGTGGCCAAAGTATTGCAGTTTCAGCTTCAGCATTAGTCCTTCCAATGAATATTCAGGACTGATCTCCTTTAGAATGGACTGCTTGGATCTCCGTGCAGTCCAAGGGACTCTCAAGAGTCTTCTCCAGCACCACAGTTCAAAAGCATCAATTCTTCAGCGATCAGCTATCTTCACAGAGACCACAAAACATACATGCCATTCCAGCTGAAGCAAATCATCTTAAACCAGCCAGCCAGAAGCCCACCCACCAGCTGACCAAAATTCTAAGAGAAAACACAACCAAGACCAGGTGAACCACTAGCTGAGGTCTGCCCAAATTGCCAACCCAGGGAATTTTGAGCTTATCTTTTTTCTTCCTGCTCCTCCAACTTGATCACTTCCAGTTGCAAGTTGGAGAAGCCAAAAAGCCCGTGGTGCAATTCAGTCTGAGTCTGAAGGACTAACAATTGGGGAGTCAACGGTTTAAGGCCCAGCCTGAGTCCAAAAGCCTGAGAACTAGGAGTACCAGTATCCGAAGGCAAGAGAAGATGGATCCCGGGACGTCCCTGGTGGTCCAGCGGCTAAGAATCTTCCTTGCGGTGCAGATGACCTGGGTTTGATCCCTGGTTGGGGAACTAGGATCCCACATGCTGTGGAGCAACATGCCCCCAGGCCACAACTACTAAGCCAAATCACCATGACTAGAGTCCATGAACTTCAACCAAAGATTTCACATACAGCAACTAAGATGCCACGCAGCCAAATAAATAAACACAAAGAAAGAGAAGGTGGATGACTCAATGCAAGTAGAGAGGGAATGTACGCTTCCTTTGCCTTTTTGCTCTATTCAGGCCCTTAATGAATTGGATAATGTCTATCCACATTGGTGAGGGCAGTCTTTCTTCTAGTCTACTGAGTCAAGTGCTAATCTTTTCCAGAGACACAGCCATAAATCATATTTTACCAGCTACCTGGGAATCTCATAGCCCAGTCAAGCTGACACATAAAATTAACTGTCACATTGTCTATTAGGCATTGTATTAAGTGCTGGCAATACAGAAGTGATCTAATATGGAATAACCCTGCCCTCACAGAACTCTCAGTCTTTTTATTTTGTCTTAATTTCCCTTTATAATATGTGCAATGAAGACTTCTCTTTAATTTCAGTAGTTATGAACTTCAGAATAAAGAACAGTAAACCCACTAATATTGCTTCCTGATATCATCTTTCAATATGGGGATTTGGATTTCACATGATTTGGAAAGGTCATTAGAAACCTGAATTCCAGACCAAATGTCCCATGGCATTTATTTGCTTTTATTTATTTTTAAATTGGGGTATAATTGCTTTACAATGTTGTGTTAGTTTCTGCTGTACAATCCCATGGAATTTAGATTTACTCTTCCTCTCTCTCCAAAGAAATAAAGATGAGGTGAATGGAAATATTTCAGTTCAGATACAGTTGTGATGATCAAATGATCAAAGATATAGGACCTCATTAAGAACCAAAGTATCTGTGACATAACCCAAGAAAATCCATGAATCAAAGGAGAGTTAAGGAGTCCAGAACTTATTTCCTGTGGACCCTTTTCCCTCTCTAGTCTTGGTTGCCAGATCTCGAGTGTGTTGGACTAGATCAGTAGTTTTAAAAATTGTGTTCTGCAGAGGTCTAGATCTCCAGGATCCCCATCCCCACTGCAAACTAATATATTCTATTTGAAGAAAAGTTTTCATGGCTTTAAAAATTGAAAACATGAATTACATGATCCCAGTGGTCTCATTAAGCTCTGAAGATCTATGAGTCTATAATTCATCATTATGACCTCTCACAAAAAATAAAGCAATGCCCTACCCAGTTTCATTATTCTTAAGTAATCTGTCAGCAAGAGGATTTCGTGGATAATATTCTATAGATCTTAATTTCTGTTAGACCCTATGATGGATACCAAAGTAGTTCAAGATGTGGTCTTAAACTTCTTACAATGCACATCAATTGATCATTAAAAATCCCCCCAAGGTAGCTCATTTGCAGTTATTCCTTCAGTGAGTCCTTTAAAATCGTTTCACCAGACCTCAAATCACAGAATCTTAGGGCTGGCAGGGACCTTAGGGATTTCCACAGAGATATCATTAAAATAAAACTAAGTTTCTCTTATTTGCCCTCCTTTTAAAAATGTTGTCTCAAGAGAACCCTGAATATTAAACTCACACTGAAACATGTTTCCTCATTTGACGGTTTTAAAAATATTCTAAATATATGGGGTTCTTGGCTTTGTGCCCAGGATCTTGTCTTGTAGGATAGAAGTTTTGGATAAAAGACACTTCCAATTATAATTTCTCCCTGAAGAGGTCTTCTCCAGCTCAGTTCAATAATAGAGTAGTTACCTGGGGCAGGCAGCCTGGGGTTTCACAAAAGGCTTTCAGATCTGAAAACATGCACAATTGATAATTAAAGTCCTCGTCCATCTGACCTAAATTTTTCTTTGGCTTTTGTGAGATTTGCCTGTACAGTTAGAATCCTATTTGAACAAGTTTGACCAGACACCAAAATTTCTTTAGCCTAATCTCCATGAGAGGGAAACGTACTGTTATATGGTGTAGAAAAGAGCCATCTATTTGTGATTTCAATTTTTCTCATGTGAAGTGAATGTTTGTTACTG
Organism: Moschus berezovskii; assembly: GCF_049115385.1. Lineage (NCBI taxonomy): Eukaryota > Metazoa > Chordata > Mammalia > Artiodactyla > Moschidae > Moschus > Moschus berezovskii. Next base: position 124,435,256 of record NC_142488.1, on the reverse strand, counting down.
TACTTTATCTACAAAGAGAACAAGTTGGGGGTTATTGGGAGTATGGATGTGACGGCCGGTTTTGCCTGTTCCAGAATAGAAGTGTTTGAGAAAGAATATGCAGATTGCCTTTCTTCTGTACTACACTTGATCTTAGCCAAAAGGCCGAGAAGTGACAGAGGAGTCTGGTGGGCTATAGTCCATGGGTTTGCAAAGAGTAAGACACTACTGAGCAACTAACACTTTCACTTTTCTTCTATTCAGCTGTACAAGAGGTCCTTGAAATCCCCAAATATCACCATAGTATGTGATTTCCCTCATAAAGCCTCATATGCAAAAGAAGCATAGCCTTCTTAGATTCTCTTCACTTCTGCTCAATTTCATTACCAGCTCTAGGGGCTGGTTTTTATTTGGCAGACCGTTTTTAACATGAGAAGTGGGAGTAGCGAAATTGTTTTGACTTTATAGGAATTCCTGTTCCTAGCTGTGGAAGCTGGGTGATTATCTAAGCTCAACAAGGGTGGGTCAACCATTGTCTCACTTTGCTCATTTGGGTTATAGAAAATGAAGTTCAAGCTTGTGCCTGTGCAAAAAGGCAAATCATGACATGGCATGGACATCCTGAATTTCTCCTAAAGGTAGAGATCTCAAAGTGAAGTCTGTGAATGCCTAGGGTACATCATATTTCAAGTTCAGTTCAGTTCAGTTCAGTCGCTCAGTCATGTCCGACTCTCCGCGAACCCATGAATCACAGCACGCCAGGCCTCCCTGTCCATCACCAACTCCCGGAGTTCACTCAAACTCATGTCCACAGAGTCGGTGATGCCATCCAGCCATCTCATTCTCTGTCTTCCCCTTCTCCTCCCGCCCCCAACCTTTCCCAGCATCAGAGTCTTTTCCAGTGAGTCAACTCGTCACATGAGGTGGCCAAAGTATTGCAGTTTCAGCTTTAGCATCAGTCCTTCCAATGAACACCCAGGATTGATCTCCTTTAGACTGGACTGACCATAGCCTTGACTAGACATGTAAATGTTTTCAGGAAGATGCTTACTCCTTGGAAGGAAAGTTATGACCAACCTAGATAGCATATTTAAAAGCGGAGACATTACTTTGCCAACAAAGATCTGTCTAGTCAAGGCTATGGTTTTTCCAGTGGTCATGTATGGATGTGAGAGTTGGACTGTGAAGAAAGCTGAGCACCGAAGAATTGATGCTTTTGAACTGTGGTGTTGGAGAAGACTCTTGAGAGTCCCTTGGACTGCAAGGAGATCCAACCAGTCCATTCTAAAGGAGATCAGTCCTGGGTGTTCATTGGAAGGACTGATGCTAAAGGACCCATATTCCAAGATGTCTGGCTCTAGGTCAGTGATCACGTTATCATGACTATCTTGGTCATGAAGATCTTTTTTGTACAGTTCTTCTGTGTATTCTTGCCACCTCTTCTTAATATCTTCTGCTTCTGTTAGGTCCATACCATTTCTGTCCTTTATCGAGCCCATCTTTGCATGAAATGTTCCCTTGAAATCTCTAATTTTCTTGAAGAGATCTCTTGTTTTTCCTATTCTGTTGTTTTCCTCTATTTCTTTGCATTGATCACTGAGGAAGGCTTGCTGTTCTTTGGAACTCTGCATTCAGATGTTTATATCTTTCCTTTTCTCCTTTGCTTTTCACTTCTCTTCTTCTCACAGCTATTTGTAAGGCCTCCTCAGACAGCCATTTTGCTTTTTTGCATTTCTTTTCCATGGAGATGGTCTTGATCCCTGTCTCCTGTACAATGTCACGAACCTCCGTCCAGACTTCATCAGGCACTCTATTTATCAGGTCTAGTCCCTTAAATCTATTTCTCACTTCCACTGTATAATCATAAGGAATTTGATTTAGATCATATCTGAATGGTCTAGTGGTTTTCCCTACTTTTTTCAATTTAAGTATGAATTTGAAAATAAGGAGTTCATGATCTGAGCCACAGTTGGCTCCTGGTCTTGTTTTTGCTAACTGTATAGAGCTTCTCCATCTTTGGCTGCAAAGAATATAATCAGTCTGATTTCGGTGTTGACCATCTGGTGATGTCCATGTGTAGAGTCTTCTCTTGTGTTGTTGGAAGAGGGTGTTTGCTATGACCAGTGAATTCTCTTGACAAAAATCTATTAGCCTTTGCCCTGCTTCATTCCGTGCGCCAAGGCCAAATTTGCCTGTTACTCCAGGTGTTTCTTGACTTCCTACTTTTGCATTCCAGTCAGAAGCACAAGCTGGAATCAAGATTGCTGGGAGAAATATCAATAACCTCAGATATGCAGATGACACCACCCTTGTGGCAGAAAGTGAAGAGGAACTCAAAAGCCTCTTGATGAAAGTGAAAGAGGAGAGTGAAAAGGTTGGCTTGAAGCTCAACATTCAGAAAACAAAGATCATGGCATCTGGTCCCATCACTTCATGGGAAATAAATGGAAAAACGGTGGAAACAGTGTCAGACTTCATTTTTTTGGGCTCCAAAATCACTGCAGGTGCTGATGGCAGCCATTAAATTAAAAGACGCTTACTCCTTGAAAGGAAAGTTATGACCAACCTAGATAGGATATTAAAAAGCAGAGACATTACTTTGCCAACCAAGGTCCGTCTAGTTCAGGCTATGGTTTTTCTCATGTTCATGTACGGACGTGAGAGTTGGACTGTGAAGAAAGCTGATCGCTGAAGAATTGATGCTTTTGAACTGTGGTGCTAAAGAAGACTCTTGAGAGTCCCTTGGACTGCAAGGAGATCCAACCAGTCCATCCTAAAGGAGATCAATCCTGGGTGTTCATTGGAAGGACTGATGCTGAAGCTGAAACTGCAAAACTTTGACCACCTCATGCGACACGTTGACTCACTGGAAAAGACTCTGATGCTGGGAAAGGTTGGGGGCGGGAGGAGAAGGGGACGACAGAGAATGAGATGGCTGGATGGCATCACCGACTCTGTGGACAGGAGTTTGAGTGAACTCCGGGAGTTGGTGATGGACAGGGAGGCCTGGTGTGCTGTGATTCATGGGGTCGTAGAGAGTCGGACATGACTGAGCGACTGAACTGAACTGACCTGAACCCTGTTCTAATGAAAGTATTTGCTTTGGAAATTACAGACATATTAGCAAAGAGTATGTGTATGAGAGCAGTAAAGTGGATAGGTCTTGGCTTTAGTGAAGAGGTGGTGAGGATGGGGAATGTAACACATACTGAAAGCAACGCTGTCAGAAATCGTAGATGATTTTGCTTGGTGTTGGTTGAGTCCTGTCTTTTCCAAAAGGCCCAAACTACATAGTTCTGCTTTCAGTTTTAGCTCTAGGATCACAATCTCTCTAAAACTCTGTACCTGTCTTCTTTTCCTTTACTCATAGATGATCCTTCCCACATTCTGGCCTCTTACTCCTAACCACCAATGATCTTGTCCTCCATGTTGCCTCGGCCTCTCATCCCGGAATCTAATTTTCAAGCCTCCCACTCAGGGCACCATCTCCTAACTCTCCAGCTCACCTGCCTTGGAATCATAACCCAAGAATCCCAAAAAACCTCACAAGGGCCCTAAAGTCTACTGATCTTACCATCATTTCACTGCTTCTCAGCTCCTCTCACTTCCCTCCTGGCATTAAATTCTGTGGCCCCTCATTCTAGTACGCTCTTGTACACATCCTCAGTTTCTTTGTAGCTATCTTCCTCTGTTATTCTCACCTGGTAAACTGCCCACCTGGTTAAATCACCTCTCCACCAGCACTGGACCTGCATCTGTGCAGCCCATTAGAGCTTGAGAAAACAACAAGTTCTGCTGACTGCTTTTGCTTTAACTCCAAGACCACAAACTTCCCGGAGCCACTGAGTGGGACTCAGCATCCTGTTATGTTCCCCCAGGCCTTCATTCAACAGGCTTAGAGAATGATTTCATACCATCCCTGTTCTTCTTAAACCTACTACAGTAGGTTCCCTACATATGAATGAGTTCCGTCAAGAGCACATTCATACGTACATTTAGTTCCTAAGTCCAACAAAGTTAGCTTTGGTACCCAACTAACACAATCGGCTATATAATCTTATACTGTAGGGCTGCATTCACAAACTGGTTTAATTCTATTTAAAGAGCACATTTTGCAGCTAAATGAGAAACTCTCTAGGTGCCATTTGAACAGCACTGCCAGATGGATGCTCATGACCTACACATATATGCATAAACCCATACCTGCTCACAAGAGCCTCACACACTCCCCAGAGGGGCCGTGAAAGATGTGTGACCTTCAATAATGGTGGGCCAGTGACAAATGATTTCAGTGTGACTGATGCTAAAGCGGAAACTCCAATACTTTGGCCACCTCATGCGACGAGTTGACTCACTGGAAAAGACTCTGATGCTGGGAAGGATTGGGGGCAGGAGGAGAAGGGGACGACAGAGAATGAGATTGCTGGATGGCATCACCCACTCGATGGACATGAGTTTGAGTGAACTCTGGGAGTTGGTGATGGACAGGGAGGCCTGGCGTGCTGTGATTCATGGGGTCGCGGAGAGTAGGACACGACTGAGCGACTGAACTGGACTGAACTGAGTGACAAATGACCTTGCCTTTTTCTGCAATGGGTCCAGGACTCAGAGAGCTGCGGAGTCCAAAGGCAGAAAATGTTTTCACCCTCAGCCTTATCCTGTTACTGCTTAAAATTCCACTTTTTAACAGTGGATTCAGCAAGGTTGTGCTTTACAATAATTTTACCTGGACTGCCACTCAGTGGCCGCTTGGAGAAATACCCAGAAGAGAACTGCCAGTTCTGTAAATTCTCTAGTGAGTTTAGGGAGAGTTAAATATGAAGGTGTGAACTATATTTTGCGGCTTCCCAGGTGGCTCAGCGGTAAAAAATCCACTTGCTAATGAAGGAGATGTGGGTTCAATCCCTGGGGTGGGAAGATCCCCTAGAGGAGGAAATGACAACTCACTCCAGTATTCTTGCCTGGAGAATTCCATGAACAGAGGAGCGTAGTGTGCTACAGTCCATGGAGTCACAAAGAGTCGGAGGTGACTAAGCACACACAAGCTATATTTTATTTTCCTAATTTGTTTGTATTAAAAAAAAAACCATGCTGAAATCCATGTTAATTCGTGTTCATAAATTTTAAGCAGTAAGAGTCATCAAGGATAAGATCTTGTAATTGTCCTATTTACTGACTTATTTAAAAGTCTCATCACAGGTATTTTGGAGATTCAGGAGGTGCTACAAGGATTCTTCCACAAGTGTTTTCTTTCTCAAGTTCCACCGGACACCCATTCCCTGTGAAGTCATTCCACATCTGCTCTCCTCCCTGCCCCTTTCCTTGGGAACTTGTTTCTGGGATACAGTTCACACTCTTATCAGTCCATCTGCAATCTCTCACACAGTTTTCTAAATTTGGGGTGAAAGGTGAATGTAGAGAGTGTTAGAATCAGGGGCAAGGCATAATAACAGGAAACACTGAGTTATGGAGCAAAATATTCTAAAATAATGACTTTCATGAAGACCTCTTAATTTTTTAACTTCATGAAATGTTTTTAAAGTAGGTTTTAAACCCACTGATTACAAAAAAATGCTTTAAAAATTATTTTATTGTTGACATTGGAAAATATGAATGCTTGTTTCAGTGCAGGAGTTTCCCAAAAGTCTGAGAGCCAAATTTATAATCAGCACCCATGATTTTATAGCTTCCAGTGGCTTCTTGTCTCAGTGTAAAAGCCAGGTACCTTATTCAAGTTTGCAAGATTTTACACAATCTAACCTCCTGTTACCGCTCTGATTTCATTTCCTGCTACCATCCCTCCCAGTCTGCTCCAGCCACACTGACTGGCTTACTGAAACACTTATCCCCCTGTATCCTCATGACTTGTCCTCTCCTCAAATGTTACTTTCTCCCCAAGGCCTCTCTCTAAAACCTGAACCCTATCCCCTATATCTCTTTCCTACTTTTCTCCAAAGAACTTATTCAGTTCAGTTCAGTTCACATGGAGAAACAGTGGAAACAGTGTCAGACTTTATTTTTGGGGGCTCCAAAATCACTGTGGATGCTGACTGCAGCCATGAAATTAAAAGACGCTTACTCCTTGGAAGGAAAGTTATGATGAACCTAGACAGCATATTAAAAAGCAGAGATGTTACTTTCCCAACCAAGGTCCGTCTAGTCAAGGCTATGGTTTTTCCAGTGGTCATGTATGGATGTGAGAGTTGGACTGTGAAGAAAGCTGATCGCCGAAGAATTGATGCTTTTGAACTGTGGTGTTGGAGAAGACTCTTGAGAGTCCCTTACTGCAAGGAGATCCAACCAATCCATTCTAAAGGAGATCAATCCTGGGTGTTCATTGGAAGGACTGATGCTAAAGCTGAAACTCCAATACTTTGGCCACCTCATGCGAAGAGCTGACTCACTGGAAAACACTCTGATGCTGGGAGGGATTGGGGGCAGGAGGAGAAGGGGACGACAGAGAATGAGATGGCTGGATGGCATCACCGACTCAATGGACATGAGTTTGAGCAAACTCCAGGAGTTGGTGATGGAAGGGAGGCCTGGCGTGCTGTGATTCATGGGGTCGCAAAGAGTCAGACACAACTGAGCGACTGAACTGAACTGAGATGAGTGCAATTGTGCGGTAGTTCGAGCATTCTTTGCCATTTCCTTTCTTTGGGATTGGAATGAAAATTGACCTTTCCCAGTCCTGTGGCCACTGCTGAGTTTTCCATATTTGCTGGCATATTGAGTGCAGCACTGTCACAGCATCATCTTTCAGGATTTGAAATAGCTCAACTGGAATTCCATCCCCTCCACTAGCTTTGTTCGTAGTGATGCTTTCTAAGGCCCACTTGACTTCACATTCCAGGATGTCTGGCTCTAGATGAGTGATCACATCACCATGATTATCTGGATCATGAAGATCTTTTTTGTACAGTTCTTCTGTGTATTCTTGCCACCTCTTCTTAATATCTTCTGCTTCTGTTAGGTCCATACCGTTTCTGTCCTTTACCGAGCCTATCTTTGCATGAAATGTTCCCTTGGTATTTCTAATTTTCTTGAAGAGATCTCTGCTGCTGCTGCTAAGTCGCTTCAGTCGTGTCCAACTCTGTGTGACCCCATAGACAGCAGCCCACCAGGCTCTCCCGTCCCTGGGATTCTCCAGGCAAGAACACTGGAGTGGGTTGCCATTTCCTTCTCTAATGCATGAAAGTGAAAAGTGAAAGTGAAGTCGCTCAGTCGTGTCCGACTCTTCGCGACCCCGTGGACTGCAGCCTACCAGGCTCCTCCGCCCGTGGGATTTTCCAGGCAAGAGTACTGGAGTGGGGTGCCATCGCCTTCTCCAAGGAGATCACTAGTCTTTCCTATTCTGTTCTTTTCCTCTATTTCCTTGCATTGACCGCTGAGGAAGGCTTTCTTATCTTTCCTTGCTATTCTTTGGAACTCTGCATTCAGATGCTTATATTTTTCCTTTTCTTCTTTGCTTTTCGCTTCTCTTCTTTTCACAGCTATTTGTAAGGCCTCCTCAGACAGCCATTTTGCTTTTTTTCATTTCTTTTCCATGGGAATGGTCTTGATCTCTGTCTCCTGTACAATGTCACAATCTGCATCCATAGTTCATCAGGCACTGTATCTATCAGATCTAGTCCCTTAAATCTATTTCTCACTTCCACTGTATAATCATAAGGGATTTGATTTAGGTCATACCTGAATGGTCTAGTGGTCTTCCCTACTTTCTTCAATTTAAGTTTGAATTTGGCAATAAGCAGTTCATGATCTGAGCCACAGTCAGCTCCTGGTCTTGTTTTTTCTGACTATATAGAGCTTCTCCATCTTTGGCTGCAAAGAAAATAATCAATCTGATTTCGGTATTGACCATCTGGTGATGTCCATGTGTAGAGTCTTCTCTTGTGTTGTTGGAAGAGGGTGTTTGCTATGACCAGTGCGTTCTCTTGGCAGAACTCTGTTAGCCTTTGCCCTGCTTCATTCTGTACTCCGAGGCCAAATTTTCCTGTTTCCCCAGGTGTTTCTTGACTTCCTACTTTTGCGTTCCAGTCCCCTATAATGAAAAGGACATCTTTTTTGGGTGTTAGTTCTAAAAGGTCTTGTAGGTCTTCATAGAACTGTTCAACTTCAGCTTCTTCAGCATTACTGGTTGGGGCATAGGCTTGGATTAATGTGATATTGGATGGTTTGCCTTGGAAACGAACAGAGATCATTCTGTCATTTTTGAGATTGCATCCAAGTACTGCATTTCGGACTCTTTTGTGGACCATGATGGCTACTCCATTTCTTCTAAGGGATTCCTGCCCACAGGAGTAGATATAATGGTCATCTGAGTTAAATTCACCCTTTCCAGTCCGTTTTAGTTCACTGATTCCTAAAATGTCGATGTTAACTCTTGCCATCTCCTGTTTGCCCACTTCCAATTTGCCTTGATTCATGGACCTAACATTCCAGGTTCCTATGCAATATTGCTCTTTACAGCATCGGCCCTTGCTTCCATCACCAGTACCATCCACAACTGTGTATTGTTTTTGCTTTGGCTCCACCCCTTCACTCTTTCTGGAGTTATTTCTCCACTGATCTCCAGCAGCATACTGGGCACCTACCGACCTGGGGAGTTCCTCATTCAGTATCATTTTGCCTTTTCATACTGTTCATGGGGTTCTCAAGGCAAGAATACTGAAGTGGTTTGCCATTCCCTTCTCCAGTGGACCACGTTCTGTCAAGATCTCCACCATGACCTGTCCATCTTGGGTGGCCCCACACGGCATGGCTTAGTTTCATTGAGTTAGACAGGGCTGTGGTCTGTGTGATCAGATTGGCTAGTTTTCTGTGATTATGGTTTCAGTGTGTCTGCCTTCTGATGCCCTCTCGCAACACCTACCGTCTTACTTGGGTTTCTCTTACCTTGGACGTGGGGTATCTCTTCATGGCTGCTCCAGCAAAACACAGCTGCTGCTCCTTACCTTGGATAAGGGGTATCTCCTCAAGGCCGCCGGTCCTGACCTTGAACGCTCCTCTCGGCCCTCCTGCACCTCGTGCAGCCGCCACACCTTGGACATGGGGTAGCTCCTCTCGGCCGCCGCCCCTGGCCTCCAGCATGTGGTAACTCCTCTTGGCTGCCGCCCTTGACATCAGACGTGGGGTAGCTCCTCTCAGTGGCTCCTGTGCCGTCGCAGCAGCCCCTGGCCTCCAGCATGTGGTAGCTTCTCCCGGCCGCCGCCCCTGACCTCGGGCGAGGGGTAGCTCTTTTCGGCCTCTCCTGTGCCTTAGCAGCAGCCCCTGACCTCGGGCGTCGGGTAGCTCCTCCCAGCCGCCGCCCCCGACCTCGGGCGTGGGGTAGCTCCTCTCGGCCGCTCCTGCACCGTGTTACCCTCTGCTGTGTCATATACAGCTCATTTCTTTATTGTGCATTTCCTTAGCTCTTTAAAGATAAGCTCTAGGATGGCAGGAATTTTTATCTGTTGTTTTAGAATTGTATCCTCAATGCATAGAATAATGCAAAGAACAAAGTATGTGTGAGTGCATGCTCAGTTGCCAAGTTGTATCCATTTTTTTGGGACCCCCATGGACTGTAGCCCACGAAGCTCCTTTGTTCATGGAGTTTTCCAGGCAAGAATACTGGAGTGGGTCCCCATCTCCTCCTCCAGGGGATGTTCCCGACCCAGGGATTGAACCCACATTTCCTGCATTGTCAGGCAGAGTCTTTACCACTGAGCCACTTGGGAAGCCCTCACCAAGTACACAATAAGTATTGAATGAATGCCCCATGTTCATTGCAGGACTGTATACAATAGTCAAGACATAGAAACAAAGTATCATCAATAGACAAATGGATAAAGAAAATATGCCACACACAGTTGCAAAAAATAGATGGAACTTGAGGATGCTCAGAGTTTTTGTGTAATAAAGTTTTATTAAAGTATAAAAGAGATAGAGAAAGTTTCTGACATAGACATCAGAAGGGGGCAGAAAGAGTGCCCCCTTCTCTTGGAGAAGAAAATGGCAACCCACTGCAGTGGGTTGATATATATATATATATATATACACACACACACATATATACACACATATACATTCTAAAGGAGATCAGTCCCTGGTGTTCATTGGAAGGACTGATGCTAAAGCTGAAGCTCCAATACTTTGGCCACCTCATGCGAAGAGTTGACTCACTGGAAAACACTCTGATGCTGGAAGGGATTGGGGGCAGGAGGAGAAGGGGATGACAGAGAATGAGATGGCTGGATGGCATCACCGACTCGATGGACATGAGTTTGAGTGAAGTCTGGGAGTTGGTGATGGACAGGGAGGCCTGGCGTGCTGTGATTCATGGGGTCGCAAAGAGTCAGACACGACTGAGTGACTGAACTGAACTGACTGACATATATGTAGCAAATAAATGGATGGAACTTATGCTAAGTGAAATAAGTTACAGAGAGAAAGACGAATACTGCTTGATCTCACTTATATGTAGAATCAGAAAACAAAAACTCATAGAAGCACAGATCAGGTTGGTGGTTGCCAGAGACAAGATGTGGGAGAATTGTTTGAAGGCTGTCAAAAGGTAGAAACTTCCAGTTGTACGATAAGTAAGTTCTGGAGATGGAATGTACATCATGTTGACTATAGTTAACAATAATGTATATTTGAAAGTTGCTAAGAGACTAGGTCTTGAAAATTCTTATCAGAAGGGGAAAAGTGTGCAACTATGTGAGGTGATGGATGTTAACTAAACATATTGTGGCTATCATTTTGATATATATATATATATATATATATATGTATCAACTCACTGGAGTGGGTTGCCATTTTCTTCTCCAAGAGAAGGGTTACTCTTTCTGTCCCCTTCTGATGTCTATGTCAGAAACTTTCTCTATCTCTTTTATACTTTAATAAAACTTTATTACACAAGAGCTCTGAGCATCAAACCTCATCACTGGCCCGGGATCGAAATCCTCTCCTCTGGAGGCCAAGAATCCCAGCTTGGTTCACAAGGTAGCAGCAACCTTTCATTACCATTACTAATAATCATCATATAATCGTGTTACTATTATTAAGGTCTTCCCAGGTGGTGCAATGGTAAAAGATCTGCCTGCCAATGCAGGATCCCTGGGTTGGTAAGATGCCCTGGAGAAGGAAATGGAAACCCACTTCAGTATTCTTGCCTGAAGAATTCCATGAACAGAGAAGCCTGGTGGGCTACAGTCCATGGGGTCACATAACTAAGTAACTGAGCACACACTTTACTATTATTAGATAAATGCTAAAACCAAGGCATATATATGAACTTAGGGATCACAGTTGAAATGACTACTTCAATTTTGGGGCAGGAGGTGGTTAGAGAGAAGGTCACACACTTGGTGTTCAGGGTTATATAGGAGTTCACTGAATTGCTAATTAGAGAAAGCTGCTGCTGCTGCTAAGTCATGTCAGTCGTGTCCAACTCTGTGTGACCTCATAGACGGCAGCCCACCAGCCTCCTCCGTCCCTGGGATTCTCCAGGCAAGAACACTGGAGTGGGTTGCCATTTCCTTCTCCAATGCATGAAAGTGAAAAGTGAAAGTGAAGTCACTTAGTCGTGTCCAACTCTTAGCGACCCCATGGACTGCAGCCTATCAGTTTCCTCCATCCATGGGATGTTCCAGGCAGGAGTACTGGAGTGGGTCGCCAGTGCTTTCTCCTAATTAGAGAAAGGATGCACCTCAAAACTGAGAGAGTTGCACCAGGCCCCTCACCCACAACACGCATTTTGAGATAGCATTGACACAACATGAGTCATCCCTGGCTATAAAACAATTGACATGAATCTTGAAGAAAGGCAGATTTCTAAACAAATACATAGTTCGTTAACATAACCTAAGGAAGACATTTCCATGAGAAAAATGCATTGGTTAGCTCAAGGTTTGAGATAAAGTTAAGTTCAGGTGGACAGGTGTCGTCATGACAACACAGAATTAGAAAAGAAAAGGAAAAAAAAAAGTCTGTCTCTTGCAGTTTTATTTGCTCCTGCCGCTTGGGGACCTCTGGCCTCCCTACCGAGGCTATTAACACTCTCGGTAGTATTAATTTATATGTGACGCTCTCCAGAATAGAAACTGCCTTATTTATCTCTGTAACCTCTAAGCTTAGTGCAACACCTGGCACACATAAGGTGCTTAATAAATATTTGGTAAATTAATGACTATATGAATCAGTGAAGAAATAAATTTATGAATCAATAAGCAAACAAAAGATGAAGACTTTATTAGTGAAATCTTGTTAGTGAAAGGTTCCTAGGAAGGCTACATAGAGCTTCCTAGATATCTGAAGGACTACCGTGCTAGTTACTGCCCCTTCAGACTTGCAAGGCCAATTTCCTGGACCACCCACTGTATTGGTTTATTGCATCCCGTTATCATTAGGAATCGTGCATGCATTGTTTTTCCATTAGCAGAGATGGCTTGTAAGCAGCAACTGGTAAATTCAATTGCTTAGATTATGGTTTAAAGGGAGGCCAAGTCCATGGCTTGGTTTTCATGCATGCTAGTTAACTTAATTCTGTAGTCTGCCCATAGAATGCATTCCTAACTCTAGACAGGTAACTTGTAAATGTGAGCCAGTTGAGAACTTGGTGAAACCTGCAGGTAAAATTGTCTGTCGTGCTGATGGTCTATAAGGAGTTTTCATCTTGGGACAGGACACCAGGTCCTCCTCATTAGGTCTTTTGGCTCCTTAAAGATACCAAGTACAAAGAAAGCTGCCAGGGATGACTGTGGGGTGAGTATCTTTTGGGATCACTCTCAGCACAGGGCAGTGCTGTGCTCTACTGCTTGCATCACTCTGAAATGAAGCGCTCAGTCATCATGGATATGGTGCAGCCCCTGGCCATTGAGCAGTTTCTTTTGAACGAACCCATCAGTATCTTCTCTCAGCCACCTGACCTGCCTTACAAATGATAAAGTCTTTCTTCTGGCTATTTCAAAATGCTAAAGGTGTTACTGCTTCACTAGAATCTGAAAGAATCACATCCAGGGAACTAGGCTATCCTCAGTGGGAGACAATATACTTACCCCTTACTGGGAGGAAAATGAATGCAGTTACCAGCTCTAACTCACAAGGGATACAAAACAAATAGATCCCGAAAATGAAAAGCTCTACTTTAAAGTAAAAAGTACCATGATGCCAATAGCAGAATATTCCTGGCAATCCTCAGATTAAGCAGCAGCAGCATGAATAAATGAAACACTGTGGTATGTTGGCAGTGTGTAACAGCGCCGTCTCCCAGTGCTTCAGGTCAACGCTTAAGCTTTGTCAGGCCACAACAGCTAGGAAATTAGGAAGACATGAATGCTTGGAGGAAAATGACACAGATCCAGTTCCCTGTGGGACAAATGGAAAGGTTCCAAGCAAAGGAACCCAGCAGAAGGTCTCAAGGATGAAAGTCAAGCTCACTTAGAATTGCACTCTCAAACAGCTCAGGTTTATTTCTTCTATACTTAGCCAAGTGAATAATAGCTGGAACCTGAAACATCAGGGGCCCAAGCCAGGAGAGAATAGACTACTTTGAAACAATATATACTGATTAAATTAAACTTGGTGAGGTTTCCTTCCAGTGTGACTTAATTTGTATTGTGTCTGGTTATTGATCTGTGGCCTGGGTGTAGCCACACTCTCTTCACAGCTAGTACATTTTGAAGTGCTGCTCACAAAGAGGAAAACATGCAAATTCGAGGTCTTCTCAAGTGCTGTGGTTCTGCGATGGAATTCTCTATGGCTGTTAAAGATGACAAGGTTGCGGACCTTTTTTGAGCTATGGAAATGTGAGTACTCACTAATGTTAAGTGAAAGTGTGTACGCATTGATTACAGCCCCTGCAGGAACCCAGTCTGTACATCAGATAAGATCACAAGTGAACTTGGAGTGACACAAATAGAATTAAATGTGCAGAAGATTCTGAGTCTTTTGATCCCAGTAGAGTTGTTTAAGCTCACAATAAAAATAAATGAAACAGGTAAGAATAAATATACCACTGTGGTTCCAAACCTGTAGAGTTGTGAAGCACATATTGAAATCCAAATCCATCAACTCTAGAAAGGGAGCAGACAGCGGAAGGATGACATGGTGACACAGCAAACAAAGGGGCTTGCCTAGAAACACATCACTGAGACTGTCAGTGATGGGCTAAAGTGGAATTTTAATGATACCGTAGATGAACTGGATGAGCACTATGCATTCTGTTTGAACAGGGTTCCCTTCCCCACAATTAAGGGGGACTGTTTACTTTTCATATGCCTGCATTTTGAATCATGTGTGTAGATACCTGTGTTTCCAAATAAATCTGACTGTTAGAGAAATGTCAGGCCAAAAGTCCAGGGACTCGGCTTTGTCTCTGGAGATGGGAATAGAGGGCCCGTTAAGGACTGGGACAGTGGAGGACCTGAACGGCTGGATACTGAAGCCATCACCCAAATACCACCTACTTAGACTCTCTCAGACAGGCAGGGGCAATAAAGCTGTGGCTTCACTACCCACACTGCTGGGACATGTCTGTCCTCCCTCCAATTAACTTGGCCAGACATATGGTTGCACCTGGCCAGAAGCCGAGCAGCGCTGGCTTATGTGTTTCGCTATTGCTTTTCCCACCTTTGGGTCTTTGTCCTCTTCTGCACCTTTATCAGCAGAGAAGAGGAAGGGGAGGCCATGCAGTTCCCAGGCCTAGACTGCAGCCAACCCTCCCCTAGTTGCACATCAGAGGCAGCGCCATGCAGACCGCTAAACTGTTGCCATAAGTGGATGCAGCAATGAGTAAGGTTTGCATGGCTTCCCCAGCGCAAGGCCTGTCAGATTCTCGTGGTGTTTCCTTTGATTTCATTAACTGAAGATCGGTGGTAATTGGAAATTTACTCTATGCAAATAAATCATGTGATCAAAAAGTACAAAGAGTGACTCGTTTGCTTATAAAGTTCACTGCTGTATTTATATTCGTAAGAAACCGATGACTATGAAAAGGTTGCTACCAGTAACGACAGTGATGACCGATACAATCATACCATTTTCTTCATCTGTGAAATAAGGAGATTGGTACTAAAAGATCTATAAAGATTTATTGGATTTTTCTAGTTGAGTAGAGAGTTTCGTGTGATGTGGGCGTCCCTGGTGGCTCAGCTGGTAAACAATCTGCCTGCAATGCAGGAGACCTAGGTTTGATCCCTGGGTTGGGAAGATCCCCTGGAGAAGGGTAAGACTACCCATTCCAGTATTCTGGCCTGGAGAACTCCATGGACTGTATAGTCCATAGGGTCACAAAGAGTTGGACACGGCTGAGCGACTTTCACTTCACTTAGTGTGATGTGAGTGAGTTCATGTCAAATTCACATTCGCTTTCCCCTGTTTGTGGTTTAGATCACCTGTGCCATGGTCTTCTTCCTGCTTTTCTAATACCAAGGTTGCTGTGCTCTGCTTTAATGAGAAGTGATTAAAACAGACACATGGATGATAAACAAAGAGCCTCTTGGAATCAACATGCAGCAGGTGTTAAGTCCACACCTCATGGGTAACTAAAATCACCCAGAAGAAGGGATGTGTTTCATCTCAGAATGGTGTTGGTAGCTTTTCTAAACTAACGGGATAAATTAGAGGCACTGTTCTCGGAACAGCATCTTTAGGGATGACAACCACAGTGACCCAAGAGGGGATAGGATTGGCATTTCTGACATCTTTGGGGGGGTGGGAAAGCTAATGTACTATCTCTGCCAAGGCCATGAATTATAGCTTTATGTAACACTGTCCTCAGAAATACAACTCTTCACTGACTGATCAACACAACAAAGCCATCAATCCCAGAAGGCCCCTGATAAAGTACCCAGTGGTACTGCCTCAGAGACCCTGACAGGGCTGCACGCCCACATCCAGCCTCCCAAATGTGAATATGAGGGGGCCAGACGGAGCCTCAGCCAAGGTCTTTGTTTTATAGACTGAGTTCAGGGAGGGGTTGACCTGCAGTAATCCGAAGACAGGAACAAAAACTGAAGTGGAAACACAGCCGCTTATAATGAATGTTGATACACTACTCATTGAAGCCTCTGAACCAGGTGACAAAGTGATGGACCTGGTCCAAGGGGACAATGGCAGGAGCAATTTCCTGGAATAATTATCTGGCTGGCATCACAGAGCCGGCCTGTTGGGGAAGCCAGTCCTGGCATTCATCCTTGCACAGCTGCTGACTTTGAATTGAGAATCCTTTGTTCTCTTTTGCTGACAAGTAGGCTAATGACAAGTAGGTGATAGCATCATCGACTCAATGCACATGAATTTGAGCAAACTCCAGGAGATAGTGGAGGACAGAAAAACCTGGCATGCTGCAGTCCAGGGGGTCACCAAGAGTCAGATACGAATTAGCGACAGAACAACAACAAGGCTAACACAGGGCCCCCAGGCAGATCTCTTCAAAATATGGAGACTTCCAGCAGGAGACATCTCCATCGAAGAGTCTAGGCACATGTATAGTATGAGGGCAAATGTTTACTGAGCGCTTACTGTGTGCCAATAACCGGCAAAAAAGAGATGGCATGTTTGAAACAGGTAAACAAGGAGAATTTCATGAAGAGAATGTTTGCAAAGGTATGGGTAGCATTAGAGTAACCAACAAAGGATGCTGAAGCACCAGAGCTGATGCCAGGGCACTTACTTACTGAGGGGTGGGATGGGAGCAAAGTGTCATCTGTGCCTGAAAGAAGCTGTGGGTGGCTACAGGGAGAGAGACACAGCCAACATTGCTGCATTGAAGCAAGGAGGAAACCTGGTGGATAAATTACACTGCCCTCACACTCCTCTTGATTTCCAGCCTCCTGTTACTGCTGCCCATTGGCGCCATCCAAACAGAAGCCAGAGGGGATGGGAGCCCATTGATGCCATCCTTTGAGACCTTACTCCTGGAGCATTCCCTGGCATGCAAGTGGCCAAGTCTAGGCACTATCAGTGCCAGGGTTCCATCCCTGGTCCAGGAACTAAGCTCCCACAAGCCACATGGCATGGCCAAAAGGAAAAAGAGAGAAACAGTTGATAAAACCCTTTTCCTGGTAACAGAGCAAGTTGGAGAAGGACCTGGAGGAGCAGGCAGAGAACATCCGGCACTCCCTCATGCTGCTGCTGCTGCTAAGTCACTTCAGTCGTGTCCGACTCTGTGCAACCCCATAGACGGAAGCCCACCAGGCTCCCCCGTCCCTGGGATTCTCCAGGCAAGAACACTGGAGTGGGTTGCCATTTCCTTCTCCAATGTGTGAAAGTGAAAAGGGAAAGTGAAGTCGCTCAGTCGTGTCCGACCCTTAGCGACCCCACGGACTGCAGCCTACCAGGCTCCTCCATCCATGGGATTTTCTAGGCAAGAGTACTGGAGTGGCTTGCCATTGCCTTCTCCGTCCCTCATGCTACAAGTAAGCAAAATGAGGCAACATGACTTGCTCAGCAAGGGAGGGGTGGAGCTGAGATTCAAACCCAGAGCAGTCTGACTCCAGAGCCCATACGTAACTGCTCTATCAGATTCTTCATTTCTGGGCTCCCCCACCATTCCCATCTCATTCCCTTTCAGTTCCCTCTACACATACTCCATGCTATGGCCAAGGAGTTTCCCGCTTTCAGATGGTAGGGTTTTGCACATTCTGTTTCCAGCTTAACCACTGCTGATCAAAGAAATCTCCTCAAGCTGAAGTTGCTGAGGCGCCTCCCTCTTCTGAAGCCCTGGAGGGCATCACCTCAGCCTGGAGACTGTGAGCTCCTTCAAGGCAGCGACTTTGTCCACCGTATTTGTCTCATCCCCAGGATCCAGCCCAGTGCTGGATAGATAGCAATTAAATCGGGTTTGTGGGTTGAATTTTCAGCCCAAACAAACAAAAGAGGAGCACAATCTCACAAAGCTAAGAAAGTTAAAAGAAATAACTGAAAAATTTAAACTGGGTATTTCAAAACGAACATTATTCTAGGCTTCAACATTTTATTTTCCCAAACAGAATTTATTATAATTTTGCTTTTCTGGATTTAATTGAAACAAACACACTAATGACATTTAAAAAATATATATTTCTGGAGGAAAAAAAGCCTTTCAAAATACATGAAAACATGTATATAGGGACAAACACTTTTTCTTTTGCCTCAGGCTCCAGTATGGCTTGGAACAGCACTGTTGGATTCTCTACTTAAGTTTTTGGCATTTTGTTTATCAGATTATTTTGTATTAAGTTGGATGTTAACAATACTGCATTAAGGGGGATTTACTTTGGGGTACAGTGATTAAGAATCTACCCTTCCACTGCAGGGGATGCAAGTTTGATCCCTGGTCTGGGAACTAGGATCCCATATGCCTCAAGGTAAGGCAAAAAAATAAATATATAAAATATATGACATTAAAATATTTACAATAATATTTTATATGCATTAAAAACAGTGATGAACATATATAAAAATGATTATACATTTAAATGTCACATGATGATTTATTAGAGACACTACCAAGTCTTCATGAATAAAACTGGGAGAAGAATAGAAAAAAAAAATAATGAATACTGTGTTAAGAGAAATATTGTTTGATTCCACTTATCAAAATACCAAGAACAGTCAAATTTATAGAGTCAGAAAGTACATTGTTAGATGCTAGGATCCAGGGAGTGAGTGTGGGGTGGGGAGGGAGAATGGGGAGTTAGTGCTTAATGGGGACAGAGTTTCAGTTTAGGAAAGTGAAAAATTCAGGAGATGGATGATGCAGGGGAGAGTTAGACCAACAACGTGAATGTACTTAGGGCCACCGAACTGTGCAGCTAAATATGGTTAAAATAGTATGTTTTTATCATGTGACTTTTACCACAATAACAAACATTTAAAAATAAACACATATAAATATTTTAATAAAGGAAAATAAATAAAAATACTTCATTAAAATCTGAGATTTGGGTACCTCCTTAGCTTTTGCAGCAGAGGCAAGTGCCTCACTGGCGCTGAGGCCAAGGCAGTAGCTAGGGGGCTGGAGGAAAGAGAACTCAAAGGGCTATTGAGGAGCAGCATCCAGGGAAGTGATATTCTAGCCTCTTTTACTTACATTTCAGAACCAGTCAGTAAAAGGGGTCGTGTAAGTCAATCATTAGCCTATGTTCCACTAAGTTAGGGAAATTAAAGTATGTCACAAACAGAGGGACCAATGAAGAGAGAAAGACCTTTTCATTCAGAATCTCTTAACTTCATATCAGTTAAAGGATTCTGACGTGGGAAAGCTTAAAACAAAGCATTGGCCTGGGGGGTGGAATCTCTTTCCCCTTCCTTATCTGATGTGTACCTTCTGGAGTCAAGAACATGATTTTCAAAGGACCTGCTACAGGGTCCAAAACAAAGAGCACAGACGAAGTTTTCAGCCTTTGTCTCCACTTGGAAACCCCTCAGGAATTCTTTTTAATTCTGCTTATTTTAAAATGTTCTTAAGATATTTAAGTAGGTTTAAAAAATACCACCAAAATTAAGCTAAAAAGAGCATCTCAAAGAAAAGAATCTATTTTTACCTCATCAAAATATGATGAACTGCACACAC
This sequence comes from Moschus berezovskii, assembly GCF_049115385.1. NCBI lineage: Eukaryota > Metazoa > Chordata > Mammalia > Artiodactyla > Moschidae > Moschus > Moschus berezovskii. Next base: position 124,415,737 of record NC_142488.1, on the reverse strand, counting down.
ACACACACACACCAATAGCACCTATTTCATCTTGTGAGTTTCAAATGAATTAATAACATCTTTAGTGCCTAACAAGGTGCCCAGCACTTAATAAGTGCTCAATTAATGATAGCCACCATTAGTATTGTCACTGGGGCATACCAATGAGCAAGAAGCAATTTTGTTCAGTTTGAGAAATAGATGATGTTCCACTTGGCTGCTTTTAAAATTAAGACTTGAAACCATAAACACTATTTATAAGTAGTTAAAAGACTTTCTTCCATTTTATATTATGGACATTCTTAGGTGTAGGAGAGAGGGAGAGAGGGACCTGAGACACAGAAGTTGGGGGGAGAGGACAGATTGAGTCATAAGGAAGAGAAAGAAAAGGGGAAAAGGCCAAAGCCAGAAACAGAGAGAGAGGATAAAATCAGTCCAAAGAGAGAGCCAGAGGAAAACGGTAAGATGGGCAGAAGAAAAGAGAGGAAGACAGGCAGGGAGCTGCAGACCTGGCAGGTGCTGAGTGTGCAACTTACCATTGTGTTCTGTTCTCCTTAACTCTGGCCTTCAGAGGGAGTCATCATTACCCTTTGAAATATATTGCTTTTTTGGCTCTTGAAAGCAGCTTTTCTTCCTTTTTTTCCCCAAACCTCAAAGGTTTATTTCTAAAATAAAATTCAATTTTTTCATGAAAGATTGAGAGTTTTATACCTGCACAAAGATGCAGGGATGATTTAGGGTTTAGACACGTGCTTTGAATATTTATTTTTATATATTTGACTACACCAGCTCTTAGTTGCAGCACATAGGATCTTTACTTGCAGCCTGAGAACTCTTAGTTGCAGCATGTGGGATCTAGTTCCCCAACCACGGATCAAACCCAGGTCCCCTGCACTGGGAGCACAGAGTCTTAGTCCCTGGACCACCAGGGAAGTCCCTAGACGTGTGCTTTGGAAGATGAAAAATTGGTCAGCAAGTCGAAAGTCCTTTGGTCATTCGGAAGCTGGAAGTTTGTCCTTTGGCCATTGGGAAGCTGTCAGAATGACTCAGATCTGTTCTTCGAGGCTGCCTCATACTAATAAGTTCAGAAAATTACTCGTATAGTAATATGGCCTCTTGGTTCTTCTGTTCCTGGAAACAGAAGCAGAGTGGGTTCCACAGGTTGGAGAGCTTCCACTTTGCCTGTAAGCCTTAAGCCAGAACATTTCAAAACAATTGGCCACACAGGAATGTTGAAGGAGTTAGACATTTTCTGCCTTCCACCTGTTAGAGGTTTAAATCTGTGGTGGAGTAAGGTAGGGTTGGAAGGCTGGAAGTGAAGTGTGGCTAGTCCCCTTCTCAGCTTGTTCTGCTAGTCCAGAGATAGCCAAGATTTTGAGTCTTCATGAACCTCTTTCCAAGTCTGTGACACCAGGGCTGATGATCTAGCTCAGGGGTTGACAAACATTTTATCTAAAGGGCCAGCTACTAGGTTTGTGGGCCATACAGTCTCTTTCACAATTAATCAACTCCACTGTTGTAGTGCCCAAGTAGCTGTCGATAATATGTAAATGAATGAGCATGGTTGTGTTCCAATAAAACTTTATTTGTGGACACTGAAATTTAAATTTTACATAATTATCCTGTGTCACAAAATAGTCTTCTTTTGATATTTTTTGACCATTTAGAAATGTGCAAACCATTCTTAGCTTGCAAAACAGGTGTCCAAGCACAGGAGGTGGGCCAGATTCACCCATTGGCCATAGTTTGTTGACCCCTGGTCTACTTACAGGGTTAGAAAGAAACTGAGGAACAGTGAAGAGTGATGTTTCTAAGATCCCAGGCCCCACTTCTTTTTTTGGTGGGGGGGGCAGGCCCCACTTCTGTGCAAGGAAAAATTTCCCCTGCAGCAATTTCATTGCATAAAGAGGAATCCTCAACTCCCTCACCAGAATCTGATTTCTCAATGCCTGACCTCCTCAAATAATTGAAGGATTAACAAGTTGCTATAAAAGAAATATCACCCTTGCCTTCTAATTCCAATTCCTGACTCCATTTTTAGAGGTTAATGAATTTGGAGAATGAATGAGGTAAGTCCCATCATCAGATAAATTAAGGACTCTTACACTAAGAAACAACTCACTGAACAGAACTGATGAAATCTGAACCAATTTAAAGAATTAACCAATGAGAAAATTGCCAGAAGCTGCAGCAACTACCATGTTCAAAGATGTATATAACTTTCCAAAAAGACATGCACACTGTCTCAGTACAGATATTAGATATTTGAATAATTCTGGTCCTATAAATGTGCACAGAGCTCCCCACAACCTCCAGGGTCCCCAAGTTATGAACTATGAGCTAGCATAGTGGGAACTAAAGCTCATTAAAGAGAAATGACTTATATAATGTCACACACTTTGTCACATAGGGGGTGGGGAGACACTTGGATTAAGCTCCCAAGCAAAAAAAGTCAGAGGCTACAATTCTTAGCTCCACCAGAGGCTGATGAAGGTGGAGAAGAGGATGCCCCAGATGGACAAAGAATTCTCCCCAAGGACCAGAATTTCCACAAGAAATTGGGAGTAGGGGTGGTGTCAGGTAGAGAATAAGGTGGGCCAGCAAAAGTACTGAAAAGTAAGCATCGTCCTTTTGGAAGCCTATTAAGAGCTCCCACTCTGAGCCATGAACAATAGTAGGAGTGCTTTATACACCTTGGCTTCTTTCAGTTCACACAATTAGTCTGCACTGCAATTCCCATATTACAGATGAGGAAACTGAGTGGTGCAGAGGTCTACTAAAATAGCTGTTAACCTGGTGGCAGGAGAGCCCTTAGTTACCTCAACAAGACCTGCCTTGGCAGCAGCAGGAAGGGCAAGGTCCATTCAAGGCAGGACAGCAAGGGAGACCCACTCCCAGAAGTGGAAGCCTCACTCACTTCCTGGTGCTTGTGAGTGAGCATGTGGGGCCTCCTCAAGGTTGCAGCTTGGGGAAAAGTTTGGACTGAAGAGCTATTATTGTTAATATTTGTTTTTATGTATTTGGTTGCACTGGGTCTTAGCTGCAGCATATGAGATCTATTTCCTTGATCAGGGATTAAACCCTGGGCTCCCTGCATTGGAAGTGCAGAGCCTTACCCACTAGACCACGAGCGAAGTCCCCTGAAGGGCTATTTTTATTCTCATTGGGACCATTACTGACATCCTACAGTACTTCACCACTCTACCTTCCCCCCATCTCCTTCCTATTGTTATGACCTATAGAAGCAAAGGTTCAACTCATAGCGTATGACAACCTTGGAAAGGACAGACACTCAAACCCTATTCAATCATCAATAGTACATTGTTCACTGTTTGGATGACCTGTGGAGACACTAGGGTCTCCCATTTCTTTACTTCATGGAGGCAGCATCCTGTACTGCCTAAGAGCACAGATCCTGGAACTCAGATCCCAGAGCCAAACTCTCTGGGCTTGAATCCCATTTCCACCCTTTACTGGTCCTGTGACCTTGAGCAGCTCATGTAATCTCTTTATATGTCATGCTTTCATCTTTAAAATAGGGCTACTAATATACCTCTTGGGATTGTGAAGATGAATTGAGTTGTTGTGTGTAAAGCACATGGTGTGGGCTCTGTGAGGGAATGGCTATTGTTCTGAATGTTAAGGTCACATCCTGAGTTAGACTGAAGTAGGAAAGCAGCCAAGACTGGTACAAAGGATGCTTGTGTGAGAGTGGGTGTATGAAGAGTAAGGAGGTGGAGGAGAGAAAAGGAGAGAAGGGAGGAAAACCTAAAGGTCACAGAGAAAGGAAGAAGAGGAAGATAAGTGGGAGACAAATGGACAGGGCTGGGGGAGGGGCAAGAGAAAAGCAGAGAATCCAGCAACAAACACTCAACAATGTGAAAGTAGGTACTTCTAACCCCATACCACCGCAAACATAGAGGTGGAGGTTTGACATTAGCCAGGCAAAATCACAAGAACAACTATGGCTACATTGTTTGAATACTATGTCCCAGGCACTGTACAGGTGTTTTATCTGTGTTAACTTGTTTAATTCTCACAACAACCATTTTCCCAATTGAGGAAGGTTACACTTAGGGAGATCTGGTAACATGTGTTAAGGTCACTCAGCTAGTAAAAGGTACAGAGAACCCTGGCTTCAATTTCTGCTCTGGCTAAGTCTAAACACACTTGTACGAGCTTCTCAATCAGGAGTTCAGTATGTCTGAAAACAGATGACACCAGATTACTTCTAGAAATGCACTTATAACTCATGCAGAATAGCAGTCTAATAAAATTGGAAATGTTCAAAAAAATGCCATAGTATACCTATACCTTTGAGAGGATTCCTTGATAGGACAATCATGCTAGACTAATCCAAGATGCTAGCTGGTCCCATCACTTCATGGCAAATAGATGGGGAAACAGTGGAAACAGTGACAGGTTTTATTTTCTTGTGCCCCCAAATCACTGCAGATGGTGACTGCAACCATGAAATTAAAAGATGCTTGCTCCTTGGAAGAAAAGCTATGACAAACCTAGACAGCGTAGTAGGAAGCAGAGACATTACTTTGCCAACAAAGGTCCATCTAGTCAAAGCTAAGGTTTTTCCAGTAGTCATGTATTGATGTGAGAGTTGGACCATAAAGAAGGCTGAGCACTGAAGATTTAATACTTTTGAACTGTGGTGTCGGAGAATACTCTTGAGAGTCCCTTGGACTGCAAGGAGATCAAACTAGTCAATCCTAAAGGAAATCAATCCTGAATATTCATTGAAAGGACTGATGCTGAAGTTCCAATACTTTGGCCACCTGATGCAAAGAGCTGACTCATTAGAAAAGACCCTGATGCTGGGAAAGATCGAAGGCAGGAGGAGAAGAAGACAACAGAGGATGAGATGGTTAGATGCATCATGGATTCAATGGACATGAGTTTGAGCAGGCTCTGGGAGATGCTGAAGGACAGGGAAGGCTGGTGTGCTGTAGTCCAAGGGGTCGCAAAGAGTTGGACACAATTGACTGAACAACAACAAGCTGATCTAGAATATAATTAGGTTCAAATTCTTGGTGTCTTCCACAAATGAATCGATCTATGAAACAGAAATAGTACCAGGGACATAGAGAATAGTCTGGTGGTTGCCAAGGGGGAGAGGGGAGGCAGAGGGTTTGATTGGGAATTTTGGATTAGCAGATGCAAACTGGTATATATAGGACGGATAAACAACAAGGTCCTACTGTGTAGCAGAAAGAAGGAACTACAGTCAATATCCTGTGATAAATCATAATGGAAAAAATATGAAAAAGAATGTATATGTATTTCTATATATAACTGAGTTATAGCAGTAATGCAACATTGTAATTCAACTACAATTAAAAATATTCTTGGTGTCTTCGTGAAGAGTTCACTACCAAAGAGAATCTACTGGATGATGGGAATAAATGTGAGACAAGAAAGAATATGGGCCCTAAACCAGTGGGACCATGACCTTTGAACAGAGGAAACGAACTTGAATAGAACATATAGGACCTGAGATGACAGCTCTTATTCTCAGAGCTGACAGATTCTTAGAAGATAGTTTGAAAGACGATTAATCTCATCCTTTTAAAATTATTTTTTAAATGTTATTGAAGTATAGTTGATTTACATTGTTGTGTTAATTTCAGCTGCACAGCAAAGCAATTTCAGTTATGTATATGTATATACACATCCTTTTTCACATGATTTTCCATTATGGTTTATCACAGGATATTGAATATTCCCTGTGGTGTATGTACAGTAGGACCTTGTGGGTTATCCACCCTATTATATAATACTTTGCATCTGCTAATCCCAACTCCCAACCTTTTCCTCTCTCATTCACCCCGCTTGACAACCATAAGAATCTTCTCTATATTTGTGAATCTCTTCATTTTGTTTTTTAAAATATTTATTTATTCATTTGGCTGCACTGGGTCTTAGTTGAGCCATGCAGGATCTTAAGTTGTAGCATTTGAACTGTTAGCTGTGGCATATGGGATCTAGTTCTCTGACCAGGGATCAAACCCAGGCCTGCTGCACTGGCAGTTGGGAGTCTTAGCCACTGGACCAGGAGTCCAGTTCTCATCTTCATTTTAAAGATGAGAAAACTAAGGCCTCAAGAAAGGATGTGGCTGACCCAAGGTCATAAATCCAAAGGAGAGAGAAGGCTGTAACGAAAAGCAAAGTTTTCTGATGGCCAGACAAGTGCTCTTTCTTCTTCTGCCCCAGTGATCTCCTTTCCTTCACAGAGTCAGTTGAGAGGAATTCCTTTCCTGATTTGCCCAAACAAAAGACAAGAGTTGAGATGGAAGACAATGTGCTCTTCCCATCCTAATGACCATGTGCTTTCTGGCTGAGCCTGAGTTATCAACCTACAATAAGGGAATTTGCCCTGAGTTTTCAACTGAGAAATTACAAAATGAAAAAAAGAAAATGTTCATAGACTGAAATTTCAAGTAGTCATATATAGAAAAGCAGGAATCCTCTCTCTTCCCTCATGCCTTTTGGAATGTTTATTCTCTCGTTTTTCCCATGCCCTCTCCCTTCTACACAGTCCCCACTCATGAGAAGCCTCCAGGTTTTTTTCTTGGCTGCCAAAGCCTGGGTGGCAACTCCATTCCTAGAGGCGCTGAGTGTTTGGAGCGTCCAAAAGAGCCCGCTGTAAAACGAGGCTCCTCTCAGGTGCACCTCAGGCTAAGAAGTCATGGTCAGTTCTGGGGATAGAAACCTGAAGCCCCAAGAAGCCTTCACAGTATATTTCAAAGATGTCCTTCAAGCTTCATCATTTGTTTGACTGGAAAGTACTGTGTGAGTTCTTCCAACTTAAACACCCATTGGAACAAAGTACTTCCTCACTTTTCCGCTCAGCTCTAGGTGCCGGGCACCTCTTACACAAAATTTAATCACATTGCTGGGAACTACAATTATTTTGCATCTCTCAGAGGCTCAAGAGAGACAAGTGTAAATAACAGCTTACTCTCTTCACCAAACAAGAAAGCAATTAATTCACACAATTGCCTGAACACTGGGCCTGGGAACTCCTGTTTGGTTCCACAGGGATGCACTTAAGGGGCTGGCATAGAGAATGGAAAACTCCCTGACAGAGGTTGGAATGGTGATTTTCAAGCCATATGTTTCTCCAGGCTGACTTCGAATTTTAATTTGTCTTTGAATGCATTCAGCTCTTGCTCTATAATTCTCTTCTCACGATTCCTCTTTTTTTTTTTTTTTTTTTTATCAATAGGAGAATGGTTCCGGCTGTCTGGCATCTCTGAGGAAGAGTCTTCTTCTACAAGACCCAACACATTCAAAACGATCCTGGGAGGCCTGCTAGCTGGCAGTTTACACAATAGATTTCCAAAGAAAGATCTTTGGTGACTTTTCTAAATACCCTAATGTTATACCTGACATTTGTTTAGCAGTCTGCGGGACTCCATTAAAAGCCATCTTCTCTGTTCGGCTCGCTTTAGCTGGTGGAACTGGGAAACGGGGATTAGGAGATTCCCCCTCCGTTTGGAGACGCTCATTCTCCGTAACTATATTCAGAGGGTAGGATTCTGATTGGTGAAGATTAACCACCAACAGGTGAGGCTTTGAGAGTTTTCCTGCTTGTCTGAATTCTGATCTAAGGCAGGGCAGACTGTTTGGATTTCATTCAAACACAGTCTTGGCCTGAAGTATCATTGTGTACATGGACAGGAGTTGACAGAAAGCAAGGGTGGCTGCTGTTGCCAAAATGCCAGAAAGGTGCATTCTGGGGGCCAGGCGAGCACCCAGGACACATGGTCGTGAGCTGGAAAATGGCTCCGAGTTCCCTCTGCTGGGGATGGCATTTCTTGGGCTGCCCTTCATGGTTCCCAGTGCCAGACTTCGCCCTTCCAGGCACACTGTGATTCAGCTCCCTTGTCCTAGAATTCCTCCACTAGAGATTCACTAAGTTTGGTGGGGAACGCTGTCCCGTGCCTCCACCATTCTCTTTTTAAAAAATGTATTTATTTTTATGTAATTATTTGGCTGCACTGGGTCTTAGCTGCAACATATGGGATCTAGTTCCTTGACCAGTGATGAAACCCTGGGCCCCTGCATTGGGAGGTCGGAGTCTTAGCCACTAGACACCTAGGGAAGTCCCATCACCATTCTCTTAAAATAGGCAATTTCCCTGGGTAGGATGCCACTTAAGAATGTCAGCCCCTAAAGTCTGAATGAGGCATTAGGTTCCTTCCTGTAAGGCATTAGAGAGAACTCAGAAATATTTGCCTCAAATTGCTAAAAGGAGAAGAGCCAGGGAAGGGGCGCAGGGGTTTGGGATGGGACCTGAAGGCAGATGCAGGGAGAGGGATAGCAAAGCGTGACTCTGCCTGCTTTGGGATTTGGCCAGGCCTGCCCTGACAGGCTAATGGCCCAAGAAGGTCTGGGCCTTGGGGACCAGGAGGGAAGACACACAGGCCAGTTCCTCAGGAGCCAGGACAGTTTCAGTGTCCCTCCCCACAAGCACCACCTCCATTTCTTCTCTCCCTTCCACCTGCTGTAAGTCAGGTATCATTAATTTCTTATACACACACGAGATCATTGATTTCCACAAATCATTGATTTCATTCTGGACTCCACCCTTTCCCTTTGGAATATGAACACTTGTTCTCCACTTCCTGACCCATTCTCCTTCTCAGTAGCCAACTCCTCCAAGGAAGGCCAAAAGTGCCTCATCTTCCCGAGAGCAAGATGCACCCTCTGGGGTTGAGTGGCAAAGGCCTGGGAAAGGTGGCTCTGGCCTGGGGAGAAGCAGCTCCAGCTCTGGGTCCCCAGCCAGAAGGCCACTTCTCAGCCGCCTCTGCCAGCACTGTGGCTGTCCTTCCTAGACATAGGGCCCACTAAGGGTCTAGACCTCGCCCTACCACAAGGAACAACTCCTGCAAAGGTCTCCAGGGCTCCTGCTGAGGATCTGGAAGCCTTTGTGGAGCAGATGATGTGCAGAGGAGAGTTCCAATGATGCGAAGGGAACCGGGTCTAAGATGGCTGAGCCAAATGTGAATTGGGCAGGCAACAGCCCTCTCCCAACTCACCTTTCCTCTCAAAGCAATCCAAGCCTTGCTTCTGTGGTCGTAAAGGAAAGGAGCTGAGACACTCGTTCATATAGAGGAGTTAGCAGCTGGATGGGTACTGGGACCAGGACGACTTGTGTTTTTTGAAGACGGCAATGCTTTACCCTGAGTATGCTCAGGTGAAGTTGCTGGCATCGGTGTGGGGAGGGGAGAGAACAGGTAGTGAAGGGAGGCTTTTCTGATGCCCCTTGAAGTCCACCATGCAAGTGATTGTCTACCCAGGCCTTACTTGACCCTTTCCATACATCCTTGAGCCACAGAGGAGGGCTGACATGTCCCTCTGAGATGCCCTTCTTGAACCTCTTCCCCTGGGAACACACAATTACGGATCTCACTGCAAAAGCACAACACTGGATACTCATTCTCTGGCCCCCCAAAAAAGTTCTCCCTAAACACACAATTGGATTGCTAGTGGAAAGCTATATTTTATCTGGGAAGTGAAAGATGTTATGCCAGAGTTGCTCTCGCAAAATTTCTGAGAACAACAAAGCCTTGTTTGGTACCACCAGCATTCAGGCTTAGGACAATTATATAACAAGTCAGCAGCATTACAAGGTTGTCTCTCATCTGACTTATCCTGCATCTTTGTTTCCAAATCTCTTAATCATCCAGACAGCTATTATATCTAGGGACTACCAAGGTAATTGAAGGGAGGAAAATCCCGGAATTCAATAAAATCTCAATGACCCTAAACCACCTACTACACCTTTCACTATTTTTTTGAATTATGTAAAGGTCATAGATTTCATTGCTTTGTTTTAATGGCGATGGTAGTGAGAGACGAAAAGAGAAGTTATTGCCTCATCTTATACTAGCAATTCTAATGCACGGGTAAGACCTCTGGGTTTAAGAATCAGAAAGTTAAAAGTTAAGTTGCTCAGCCGTGTCCGACTCTTTGCGACCCCGTGGACTGTAGCCCACCAGGCTCCGCAGTCCCTGGGATTCTCCAGGCAAGAATACTGGAGTGGGTTGCCATTTCCTCCTCCAGGGGATCTTCCCGACCCAGGGATCAAATCCAGGTCTCCCGCATTGCAGGCAGATGCTTTAACCTCTGAGCCACCAGGGAAGAATCAGAAAACCTGGATTCAAATCCTGCTACCTACATATCAAATATTTCCACTTTGGGGTGAAGGACAGTACAGACCTGTCCAAGGAAAATAAAACATTTAAAGGATACCTCCAAGTTGTGCATTTGCCCCCTGACTTGGGAGTAACCCAAGAGAGTCATTAAAATTACACATTGTTTCTCACTGATTGAATAGTAGAAACTGGATGTTCCTGGTTGGTGGGCAGCTTTCTTGTCTGCAATAATTAAGGGGCCAAGTTTCTTCCATTCTGTGTTTCCACCATTCTCCTAGGACCCCAGAGTTCTCTGCTCCTAGCCATCAGAAGAGGAAAGAGAGAGGAAAAAATTCCACCACTTCTCAGAGATCTCAGTCTGGAACCGATACAGACCATGTCAACTCACGTTCCATTGTATTCCAAAGAACATAACTATGCCTAGGTGCAAAGGGTACTGTGAAATTTAGTGCCTGGTTTTGCAGCCATCTTTCAGAAGGTAGGAAGTGAGGGGACAAATACACCAACCTCTCCTACCTCGTGACCTCTCATTTCTTGCCATTCCTCCAAAAGATGAACTCCTACCTGAGGCCAGAAGGCCGGAGAGCCTTGGCAATTGCCTTCATAGAGGTCAGTCTCCCAGGGCACAGAGCAAGGCAGAGAAGGGCAGAGAATGGATTGGAGCGGGGATAAGGGCACCATAAACACAGACTAACCAGCACACTCCACAATTGGACCACAGAGTCCATGAGAACGGAGACTGTGTCTTCTTCATTTTGTGCCACCAACAGAGAAAAAATGGTTCAAAACATATTTGTTGAATGAGTGAATGATTGGATTCAGTGAGTTATTCTCAGCTACATGCTATTGAAAGTAACAACTGAGGGGTTTCCCAGGTGGTGCAGTGGTTAAGAATCCGCCTTGCAATGCAAGGGATACTGGCTCGATCCCTGATCCAGGAAGATCCCACATGCCGCAGAGCAAGTAAGCCCGTGTACCACAATTACTGAGCCAGTGCTATAGAGCCTGCAAGCTGCAACTACTGAGCTCATACACCTCAACTACTAAAGCCTGAGTGCCTAGGAGACTGTGCTCTGCAACAAGAGAAGCCACCACAATGAGAAGCCCACACACAGCAAGGAAGAGTAATCCCCGCTTGTCAAAACTAGAGAAAGCCCTCTCACAGCAACAAAGACCAACCACAGCCAAATAAATAAATAAATCTTTTTAAAAAAAGAAAGTAATAACTGAGTAGTGATGAATGTGGACCTACATAAGCATCTGCAATGCCAACTATGATGCAGAGAATCAACATGAGTAGACTTTTCATAGATGAAAAAATAGAAAAGAAAATATTGTCAACTATACCTCGATAACGGAGAAGGCAATGGCAAGCCACTCCAGTACTATTGCCTAGAAAATCCCATGGATGGAGGAGCCTGGTAGGCTGCAGTCCATGGGGTCGCTAAGGGTTGGACACGACTGAGCGACTTCACTTTCCCTTTTCACTTTCACACATTGGAGAAGGAAATGGCAACCCACTCCGGTGTTCTTGCCTGGAGAATCCCAGGGACGGGGGACCCTGGTGGGCTTCCATCTTTGGGGTCACACAGAGTCGGACACGACTGAAGTGACGCAGCAGCAGCATACCTCGATAAAGCTGAAATTTAAGTAAAAGAATTAAATAATATAAAATCAGGCACCTGGCTCTGATTGATTCACTGAAGAAGTTTTCCAAGAAACAATCCTTCTGTTATTATTAAACAATCTGTCCAAAATTACAGAAAAGGGCATACTATCAAACTTGTTTTATGAAGTAAATCTGGTTTTTATCTATTTTTAATTGAGGTGACATTGGTCTATAACATTATATAAGTTTCATGTGCACAACCGTATACTTCAACTTTTAAAAAACATTTATTTTTTAACATATTCACTTATTTATTTTTGACTATGCTAGGTCTTCATTGCTGTGAGGGCTTTCTCTAGCTGTGGAGAGCAGGGGCTGCTTTCTAGTTGCAGTGCACAGGCTTCTCATTGTTGTGGCTTCTCTTGCTGCAGATCATGAGGTCTAGAGCATGGGCTCAGTAGTTGCGGCACCCGGGCTGAGTTAATCTGCAGCATGTGGGATCTTCTCAGAACAGGGATGGAACCCAAGTCTCCTGCATTGGCAGGCAGATTCTTAACCACTGGACCAGCACGGAAGTCATGTACTATAGCTTTTGAGTATACCATGGAATACTTACCACCCAAAATTTGGTTTCCATTTGTCACCACACAGTTGAACCCCTTTACCCATTTCACCCTCCCCTGCTCCCTTTCCCTTCTGGTAACTGCTAGTCTATTCTATGTGTTTGTGTTTGTTTTGTTTATTTTATGTTCCATATATGAATGAAATTATACAGTATTTTTTCCTGTCTGACTTATTTCACTAAGCATAGTGCCCTCAAGACCTATCTATTTTGTCACAAGTGGCAAAACTTCATTCTTTTTATGGCTCAGTAGTATTTCGTTGTATATATATACCACATCTTTTTCATTCATCTGTCAATGGACACTTAGGTTGTTTCCATCTTGACTATTATAAATAGTACTGTGATGAACATAAGGGTGCATATATTTTTTCTAATTAGTGTCTTTGTTTTCATCGAACAAAGAAGCAGAAGTGGAATACTGGATGTATATTCTTATATTTTGAGTGACCACCATACTGTTTTCCATAGTGGTTGCACTAATTTGCATTCTCAATATGGTGTTTATTTAAATGCTCAAACACAACAATATCAAGAAAGAAAATGATAGGTTGGTTTTATGAATATAAGCACAAACATTCCAAGCAATATCATCACAAAAAGAATAAAATACACAAAATTGCTGTGAGCTAGGTACAAAAGTATTATACACTTAGAAACACTGTAATATAAGATATAACATTAATGGATAAAGTCTAAAAATTACATTCATTTGTATATTCATTTATATCCTGATGGCTTAGATGGTAAAGAATCTGTCGGCAATGTGGGAGACCTGAGTTCCATTCCTGGGTCGGGAAGATCCCCTGGAGAAGGGAATGGCAACACACTCCAGTATTCTTGCTTGGAGAATTCCATGGACAGAGAAGCCTGGTGGGCTACAGTCCACGGGATCGCAAAAAGTTGGACATGACTGAGTGATTAACACTTTCACTTCTGCACCTTCAAAAATATGTATTGAGAGTCTAATATGTATCAGACACTGTTCTAGGCACTGGAGATGCACCAGTGAAGAATCAAAAAGCCATGCTTTTTTGGAGCATCCATTCTCATGGGGTGAGAAACATGTAAGTCAATAACTAACTAGAACAGTTTCACATGGTGTCATGTGTTTTGCCAAAAAGAAGAGAGGGTGATATGACAGAGTGTGACCAGAGGTGAGTGGTCACATTAGATTAAGTTTTCAAGGAAATCCTCTCTGGGGCTGTTTGAGCTGAGGCTTGATTTTCCAAAGATGGTGAGAAGACATTTCTTAAAATTCATAAGTTCCATTGGTTAAACAAAATTAAAAGGTATAGAAGGTTTTCTTTCTTAATGGGATGATTATATACACATCTGAAATCAAGAGCCTAAGTTCTTTCCAAAGCCATGAAATAGCTGACTGAATTTTTACTATCATTAGAAAGTTCTATATGCAAACAACTAGAAATATTTGTCAATGTACTGTTATCACAACAATATAAAAATGATTTGTTCAGTAAAAAATAATAATAAAAATAAAACCAAGAGCCAGAGGCACTGGAGACACTCCATAAGAACATAAATATGACAAGGATGTCTCTCTCATCAGTCTTAATAAACTTTGTAATAAAATGTGATTGAAGAAGAAAAAGAAATGAGTTATAAACATGTGGAAGGAAGAAATAAAAATATCACTCCTCTCAAATGACAGGATTGTATAAAGAAGCCCAAGATATCAACAGAAAATTCATTAAAAATAATAAATATGTTCATCAACATAGATAACTGACAAAAGTCAGTTACATTCCTAGTAAGAGTGACATATAGCTAGACAATATAATGAAAAGGGGGATTCAAAATAATGACAAAGTATTAAATACTGGGTAATTCATTTAATTTGAGGGAATAAAGATATATTGAAAGGAAAGTATAAAATACCAGTGGGAGAAATAAAGGAAGACACGAATAATGATGCTATTTACTGAGAAGTAATACTTGAGAGACCAAACAGCATAAAGATAGCTAGTCTGCATATAAATGTAATGCAGTGCAAATGAAAGCCACTGAGAAAAGTTTTAGACTTTGACGGTTGTTAGAAAAATTGGTCAGAAGGATACAATTACTGTAGACTTGTTCTTTAAGATTTTTAAACAAGTTATCAAAACTATATGATATTTGATTTTTAAATGCTATGCTGCTGCTGCTGCTAAGTCGTGTCCGACTCTGTGCGACCCCATAGACGGCAGCCCACCAGGCTCCCCCATCCCTGGGATTCTCCAGGCAAGAACACTGGAGTGGGTTGCCATTTCCTTCTCCAATGCATGAAAGTGAAATGTGAAAGTGAAGTCGCTCAGTCGCGTCCGACTCGTAGCGACCCCATGGACTGCAGCCTACCAGGCTCCTCCATCCATGGGATTTTCTAGGCAAGAGTACTGGTGTGGCTTGCCATTGCCTTCTCCGTTAAATGCTATAACAAATATTAATATCCAAGAATAGAATTGGTTAATAACTCAACATTCAGCAAAGCAGAAACAACTGAGTAGTAGAAAAAAAAGTCACCACTTAATTAATGGATTTCAGTATGAGGACAAGGAACTTAGATCTATAGCTTAAATCATAGTTAGTTAGTTCAGTCGCTCAGTTGTGTCCGACTCTTTGCGACCCCATGAATCACAGCAGGCCAGGCCTCCCTGTCCATCATCAACTCCCGGAGTTCACTCAAACTCATGTCCATCGAGTTGGTGATGCCATCCAGCCATCTCATTCTCTGTCTTCCCCTTCTCTTCCTGCGCCCAATCCCTCCCAGCATCAGTCTTTTCCAGTGAGTCAACTTGTCGCATGAGGTAGCCAAAGTATTGGAGTTTCAGCTTTAGCATCAGGCTTTCCAATGAACACCCAGGACTGATCTCCTTTAGAATGGACTGGTTGGATCTCCTTGCAGTCCAAGGGACTCTCAAGAGTCTTCTCCAACACCACAATTCAAAAGCATCAATTCTTTGGCGATCAGCTTTCTTCACAGTCCAACGCTCACATCCATACATGACCACTGGAAAAACCATAGCCTTGACTAGACGGACCTTGGTTGGCAAAGTAATGTCTCTGCTTTTTAATATGCTGTCTAGGTTGGTCATAACTTTCCTTCCAAGGAGTAAGTGTCTTTTAATTTCCTGGCTGCAATCAGCATCCGCAGTGATTTTGGAGCCCAGAAAAACAAAGTCTGACACTGTTTCCACTGTTTTTCCATCTATTTCCCATGAAGTGATGGGACCAGATTCCATGATCTTAGTTTTCTGAATGTTGAGCTTCAAGCCAAATTTTTCACTCTCCTCTTTCACTTTCATCAAGAGGCTTTTGAGTTCCTCTTCACTTTCTGCCATAAGGGTGGTGTCATCTGCGTATCTGAGGTTATTGATATTTCTCCCGGCAATCTTGATTCCAGCTTGTGCTTCTTCCAGCCCAGCATTCCTCATGATGTACTCTGCATATAAATTAAATAAGCAGGGTGACAATATACAACCTTGAAGTACTCCTTTTCCCATTTGGAACCAGTCTGTGAATATTACTCAGTTGTTAAAAAGAATGCATTTGAATCAGTTCTAATGAGGTGAATGAAACTGGAGCCTATTATACAGAGTAAGTCAGAAAGAAAAACACCAATACAGTATATTAACGCACATATATGGTCATGTATGGATGTGAGAGTTGGACTGTGAAGAAAGCTGATCGCTGAAGAATTGATGCTTTTGAACTGTGGTGCTGGAGAAGACTCTTGAGAGTCCCTTGGACTGCAAGGAGTTCCAACCAGTCCATTCTAGAGGAGATCAATCCTGGGTGTTCATTGGAAGGCCTGATGCTAAAACTGAAACTCCAATACTTTGGCCACCTCATGCGACAAGTTGACTCACTGGAAAAGACTCTGATGCTGGGAGGGATTGGGGGCAGGAGGAGACGGGTCGACAGAGAATGAGATGGCTGGATGGCATCACCAGCTCGATGGACATGAGTTTGAGTGAACTCCGGGAGTTGGTGATGGACAGGGAGGCCTGGCGTGCTGTGATTCATGGGGTCACAAAGAGTCAGACACGACTGAGCGACTGAACTGAACTGAACTGAACTGATGGAATTTAGAAAGATGGTAATGATGACCCTATATGCGAGACAGTGAAAGAGACACAGATGTAAAAACAGACTTTTGGACTCTGTGGGAGAAGGTGGGGGTGGGACAGTTTGAGAGAATAGCACTGAAACATGTATATTATTTTATGTGAAACAGATCACCAGTCCAGGTTCAATGCATGAGAGAGGGTGCTCAGGGATGGTGCACTGGGATGACCCCAAGGGATGGGATGGGGAGGGAGGTGGGAGAGGGGTTCAGGATGGGGAACATATGTACACCCATGGCTGATTCATGTCAATGTATGGCAAAAACCACTACAAAATTATAAAGTAATTAGCCTCCAATTAAAACAAATAAATTAATTTTTAAAAAATTTTAAATTGCAGTTGGTCTGAGTAGCATGATGAAATCTCATGCCATCCTGCTCCATGCCACCCAGGATCTCCAGCCATGATATCATATGCTCCTGACATCCAACCATCGACATGGCCATGCCTCAGTGATCCAGGACCACTGGAAGCAAATGCTCATCCTTCTGAGGTATTGTCAGGCGGTCAATAGTAGCCTAAGGCTACATCACTATGCCTCTATCATGCGCTTCACTCCATCTGAGCATGTAGGCATCTTGTCATATCACATTGGCACAAGAAGAAGGGTGAGCATAGTAAGATATTTTGAGAGAGAGATCACATTCACATAACTTTTATTATAGTATACTGTTATAATTGTTCTATTTTATTATTATTATTGCTGTTAATCTCTTACTGGGCTTCCCAGGTGGTTTTAGTGGTAAAGAACCCTCCTGCCAATGCAGGAGACATAAGAGACACAGGTTCAATCCCTGGGTCAGGAAGATCTCCTGAGAAGGGCATGGCAACCCACTCCAGCATTCTTGCCTGGAGAAATCGATGGACAGAGGAGCCTGGCTGGTTACAGTCTATAGGTTTGTGAAGAATCAGACATGACTGAAGCAATTTAGCATGCAATCTCTTACTGTGCCTAATTTAGAAATTAAACTTTATTGTAGCTATGTATGTATAGGAAACATAGTGTACATAGGATTTGGTATTATCCACGGTTTCAGGTGTCATCTGGGGGTCTTGGAACATATCCCTTGTAGGTAAGAGGGGACTACTATAAATGAAAAAGTATAACAAAATATTGGACACTCAGTGCTCACAATATAAAAATAAATAAATATGTAAGCACTGAAAGGTGCTGGAAATGAATTGGGGTGATAAGATATTTATGTTCATTTCTTGTTTTAAAGAACAGCTTTATTGAGATATAATTCACACACCATAAAGTTCATCCTTCTAAATAGTACAATTCAGTAGCTTTTAGTACCTTCAGAAGGTAATACAACATTTAACACCATCTTATTTTAGAAGAATTTCATCACCCCCAAAAGAAACCCTTCTAATTAATCACTCACTCCTCATTCCTGTCTCCACTCAGACCCTGCTTTCTACATTTGTGGGTATGCCTGATTTAGATATTTTGTATAAATGGAGTAATAACATTACATAGTTTTTTTTGACAACCTTCTTCACTTACTATATTACAAAGGGTTATTCATGCTGTAACATGTATTACTACTTCCTTTTAGTGGCTAAAAATATTCCATTTTGAAGACATACCACATTTTGTTGTTTTGTTTTTTATATCACAGAAACTTTAATCCAATACATTAAAAAACTGAGATAAAACAGGAAGATTTCTTGACAGACACCATCAAATCTTACTGAAAAAGTAATTAACCTCTATAGCCCTATATCTATAAAAGAAATTGAATTTGTAATTAAAAACCTTCCTATAAAAACACTGCCAAACCTAGAATGGCTTCACTGGTAAATTGTATTAAGCATTTCTATTTAATTTTAATCTCTTAAACATTTAAAGGTCTCTTAAGCATTTAAAGAAGAAATGACATCTTGTTTATTGATTCACCAGCTAATGGACATTTGGATGGTTTCCACTATTTTTGTAGTTTAATTTATATATATCAAAATTTTTTTCAGCTTTATTGTGATAGCTGACTACTAAAATTAAATGAATTTAAGAGGTACAACATGATTTGACATAGTATAAATTATTAAATATTCATCATAATCAAACCAAGAAATCTATTCACCACCTCTAATGGTAATCATTTTTTGTGAGTGGTGAGAACATTTCAGATCTACCCTCTGAACAAATTTCAAGTGGGCAATATATTATTGTTAACAATAGTCATGTGACTGCGTATTATCTCCAGAACCTATTCATCTTACATAACTGAAAGTTTGCACCCCTTGACCAACATCTCCTAATATCTCTTTCCCCCATCCCCTAATAACCCACCATTCTACTCTGTTTCTATGAATGTGTTTTTTTTTTTCCACACTGCATGGCATGTGGGATCTTAGTTTCCCAACCAGGGTTTGAACTTGTTCCCCCTGCTTTGGAAGCACAGAGTCTCAACCACTGGACAGCCAGGGAAGTCCCCAGAAGTAAGGATTTACCAGCTGTCTGGGCATCCTTTAACCCAGTTAAGTTGACACATAAAATTAACCATCAGAGGGAGAGAAAAGAGTCACAGTGTTTGATGCCTACAAGGAGGATTCCAGTGAGCACTGGTCAAAGTGCTGTGTGTGTGTGTTAGTTGCTCAGTCACATCCAATTCTTTGCAAACCCCATGGACTGTAGCCCTCCAGGCTCCTCTGTCGACGAAATTCTTTAGGCAAGAATACTGGAATGGGTTGCCATTCCCTTCTCCAGGGGATCTTTCCGACCCAGGGATCGAACCTGGGTCTCCGGCATTTCAGGCAGGTTCTTTACCACCTGAGCCACCAGGGAAGCCCAAAGATGGTCATGATCTATTATCTTCCTTGAGGAACTATTCATCTAACAGCTGATACCACTCACTGTGTGTCTATGTAAATTAGGAATAGTTCTCCCACCAAGTGCTCCCAATCCATCTTAGCAGGTAGATTTCAGCCCCTCTCTGACCCCTTGGCCTGGTACCTTAATCAGAGCACTACCTGAACAACTGTCTTTGGCAGCCCTGCTATCAGGAAAGAAACAAAACACCAAAACACAGGGTTAGAAGAGGTTGACACTGCATGGGCAGTACGTGAAGAACTCAGAAGAGAGGGAAGGAGTGTGAAGTGGAGGTGGAAATTGAACCTGACCTTGATGGCAGGGTAGGATTTTCATAGGTGGAGATAGGGATGGATGCAGGGCAGGAAGTGGAAGACCGTAAACAGAGCCGATAATATGAGCCAAAATGTGGAGGCAAGACAGATTGAAGCAAGTTGAAGAAATAATGGTAGTTCAGTTAACAGTGGCATAGACTACATAAGTGGCTCTTTCCAGCTGTCTTTTTGTAGGAGAAAAAATTCTCCCAGAGCATGAGAAAAGTTGGCTGGATTATACACACACACACATGCATGCACACATGTACATGTTTTGAAATCCTCATAGTAATTCTCTACCTTTTCTTTCCTGTATTCTCTCCTTCTCTTCCAAACCACTTTCCAAGAAAGCACATATTATATACAGGAAATAGTAAAGATTAATAAACAGAAAGTTCCATTAAAGAGTGGAGAGACCAGAAGGGGGAGCTCTCATGCCCTGTGATGATAGCAGAGCCCAACAGGAAGAAGAAAATCTCTTCTTTCCAGGCAAGGATTCAGCCAGTGAAAAGCCATGGACCCTTTGTTTACTCAAGGCTTCCCAACTTCCCCCTCTATAAAAGCATTCTCCCTCCCTTGGACACTGTGTGGTTGCAGGCCCTGAATTTCAACTCTTTGCTGATCCTGAACAAACCAATCTTTGCTGGAGAAATATCTGGCACTCTATTTGTTTAAGGTCAACAGAAATTGACTGTTAGACATTTACTGATCCCTTAGTTTAGAGCAACATAGGATAAAACTATAAAGGTCCCAGATGTGGCCTTGACTGCCAAGCTGGGAAGCTCTGAATTTGATAGGAAGTGGCGGGGGGCATGGGGCAGGGGGATACTGGACTCTATCGAGTAGAGAAATGCTACTTTCAACTTGATAATTCAGGACAGTTAATCTGCTGGTATTGTTTAGAATGGATCAAAGAACCAACCTGGGCAGAAGAAGGAGAAAACAAAATGTTTTATTAAGTTACATAAAAATACAATTATATTACCCAGACAAAACTATAATTCAAAAAGACACATGCAACCCCTATGTTAATAGCATCACTGTTCACAATAGCCAAGACATGGAAACAACTTAAATGTCCATAGACAGAGGAATGGATAAAGATGTGGTACATATATACAATGGAATATTACTCAGCCGTAAAGGAGAATGGAATAAGGCCATTTGCAGCAACATGAATGAGTAAAGTAACTCAGAAAAAGAAAGACAAATACCATACGATATTATTTATATGTGGAATCTAAAATATGACACAAATGAACCTGTTTACAAAACAGAAACAGAATCAAGGACATAGAGAATAGACTGGTGGTTGCCAAGGGGGTGGGGGGTGGGTGAGGGTTGGACTGGGAGTTTGGAATTAGCAGATGCAAACTGGTATATATACATATAATTGTTAAACAACAAAGTCCTGCTGTATAACACAGGGAACTATATTCAATATCTTGTGATAAGTCATAATGGACAAGAATATAAAAATAATATATATATATATGTGTGTGTATAACTGAGTCACTGTGCCGTACAGTAGTAATTAACATGACATTGAACTTCAACTAGATTTCAATAAGAAATAAATTGAAAGAAAAACTTATTTCCACAAAAAATCTGAGTTAGTTTATAATGCGGAGGAAAACAACTGACACCAATCAGACCAGTGACGATACTTGTACTCTTCTCATAGTGAAAATGTGTTTCTTGATTACCATATATGAAAAATGCTGCCATCAAAGACTTCATAAAGGCCCCATGAGTCAATGCTAGAAGAGCCAGTCTCTTTCCAGTGATTTTTTTTTTCTTTTGAAAAGACAACCAAAACATACTTTTTCTTTTGCCTACTAATTTTGGCATATTTATTAGGTGTCAGTTGCTTCATATACAGTATCACATTCAGTTCAGTTCAGTTCAGTTCAGTCGCTCAGTTGTGTTCGACTCTTTGCGACCCCATGAATCACAGCACGCCAGGCCTCCCTGTCCATCACCAACTCCCGGAGTTCACTCAAACTCATGTACATCGAGATGGTGATGCCATCCAGCCATCTCATTCTCTGTCGTCCACTTCTCCTCCCACCCCCAATCCTTCCTAGCATCAGAGTCTTTTCCAGTGAGTCAACTTGTCGCATGAGGTGGCCAAAGTATTGGAGTTTCAGCTTTAGCATCAGTCCTTCCAATGAACACCCAGGATTGATCTCCTTTAGAATGGACTGGTTGGATCTCCTTGCAGTCCAAGGGACTCTCAAGAGTCTTCTCCAGCACCACAGTTCAAAAGCATCAATTCTTCGGCGATCAGCTTTCTTCATTAAATCCTCACAAAAACTTTTCTTATTTTTCAGATGGAAACTAGGGCTCCAGGAACAGTAAGGACTTTCCCCAGCATTATCCAGCTAATAAGAGGCAGAGCTGAGATTTAAACCCCAAACTGTCTGACCCCAAGACTGTGTTTGTCTTACAACACAATAGTTTCACAACCCAATTAATCAAAGAAAGAAGGAAAATTAAAAGTAACCAAACTGAAGGCAAGCATAGTTTGACATCCTTAAATATGTCTTTGGCATAAGGATTATTTTGAGCTGATTATTTTTCAGCAGACACAGGAAAAGCTCTGAAAACCAAGTAGAAGTTAACCTTTTGTAAGCTACATTTCCATCTATGAGAGAAATCTCCATTTGTAAGGGTGTTTCCACCTCTGTACCAGGAAGAGAAAAATGACTGCAAACCCCTAGAAACTCTATCGATGGAGAAATCACGGGCTTAAATCTGCATAATAATCTTACCCTTTTTACTGTGCTATCTTGGTCACCTCCCAATGCTGGCCTTCCCCCTACCCCCAATCTTCTGCTTTAGTTGGAGACAATTTTTAAGGTGGTAGCTGGGGCTATTGGGGGTAGTTATTCAGATTTCTGGCTCTCTCTCATGTAGACAAAGAGTATACATGTTATTAAACTTCTGTTTGTTTTTCTTCTGTTAACCCATCTTTTATTATGGGGGTCCCAGCCAAGAATCTAGGAGGGTACAGAGAAAATTATTTTTCCTCCCCCACAGAATCAAGCATTTTAAACTGTTATGCTCAAAGCAGAGACTGATTTGCATATAACCACTATATTTTGATCTTCTCTGAACATATCAGAAAAATAGTTTCTACCATAGCTTAGGATTCTATGGTGCCGTGAACTGGAGAACCATTTGATGTGCTCCTCTTGGTGCCAAACCCAAGGTGCCAATCTAGTGACTCCAACAGCAATGACAGATCACTAATTGGGTTCAAAAATCTGAAGCTTCTACTTAAGGAAGGCTCATACACACACACACACATACACACATGCACAACACATATGCTTTGTGGTTTTCCTTTGGTCATTAATCAAATCAATATTGGAACTAACTCTTCTGTGCTTATCTATGCATCTACTTGCCCATCTCATCCTCCAGGTAAATCAGTTTGGTATTTCTACCACAGTTCAGGGGCTGAAAGGGCTTCCCTTGTGGCTCAGTTGGTAAAGAATCTGCCTGCAATGCAGGAGACCCGGGTTCGATTCCTGGGTTGGGAAGATCCCCTCGAGAAGGGAATGACTACCCACTCCAATATTCTTGCCTGCAGAATTTCATGGACAGAGGAGCCTGAAGAGCTACAGTCCACAGGGTAACAGAGTCGGACACAACTGAGCGACTAACACTTCATACCTCTTATAGAGAATAAAGCCTACACATCTGAAACATCATTCCTAGCATAGCATATACTTAGAATAATAACACCTCTTTAGTTCTGTATAGTGTTTTTCAGTTCACAAAGTATACACTTACCACATAAATTCGTATATACTTATCACATAAATTTACATCACACACATTCACTTTGAGCACTTTATTATTGTTATTATCATTATTATTCCCATTTTTAAGGTTGAGGAAACTGAGGCTCAGAAAGGTTGACTGACATTCCAAAGGCCACATAGCCAGTAAGTGGAATTAATATTAAAAAATCTTGTTTTTCTGTTTTATCTTGGCCACACCATGCAGCATGCAGGATTTTAGTTCCCTGAGCAGGGGTTGAACCCCTGCCCCCTGCGCTTTTCTGGTTTTAAGATGAGTTCCTATTCCCTCAAACCCCTAGCTGCCTGTCCACATCTCCCTGCACCCTCTGCCCCCACCCACAATGTATGTAAACTCCTGAAGAGCATGGGCTACATCTCATGTTTTCTGGTATTTCCAAAATTCACTAGGCAATCATTAAATTAATTCCACTGTATTGTAAACATTTTACATTTCTTGTATGCTAAGATATTTTGACATCTTAAAAAACTTTTCTGGCTGGGGAGAGACAGCCCTTTCTGGGGCTAGCCATTCTTAGAGATAGAAAGAACCTGGGAGTATGTCTTTGATCTTCAAACTAACCAGTCCAAAGTGGTATCTCTGTCTGGCCCTTACATCCTAGGAGACAATATTCCTCTGCCTTAATCACCCCAGGGCCAGGGGCCAGACAGGTAGGGACCACTCCTCTAGCCCAAAGCCCACCGAAGTATTCAAACTAGCTCAGCAACCCCTCTGAAAGTCCTCTCCCCAGCCTTACCTTCCCCCACTCTCCCCACCAGCACCCCACCCCCACCCCAGAAATTCCAACGTAAAGGCCAAGGCCTCAACCTTCCCCTCCCTCCTATCTCCTGCCTCCTGACCACTCTGGTGTCTTTTCCAGCAGCCCTATGGGGCGCGCTGAGCCTCCTGTGTCTAGCACCTGTGAGTACTATAAACTCTGCTTCCCCAAGTCTCTCCTCTGTCTCCTCTTGTGGCCACATCTGACTAACCAGCTTATAAAGGAATATGAAACATTCACAACTTTTTCTTGAGCAACTATGGAGTCCTAAACTGTGTGCTAAGGACAGTGGATATGATGGTGAACAAGTCACACAGAGACCCTGATGTCAAGTAATTTATAATGTAGTAAAGGAAAAAGACAAGTAAACAACCTATTACTTAGCACAGTATCATATGCATGTTAATAATGGCAGTTATCATTTATTAAGCTATCAGTGTGTGTTAGATTCTAGGCTAAGCACTAGGTATTGTCTCAGATAATCCTCAGAACAACTCAATAAAGTGCCTCTATTACTGTTCTCTGTTTATAGATGAGAAGACCGAAACAGATCACACAGCCAACCAATGGAGGTACCAAGATTTAAGTCTCAATCTGTGTAACCCTTAGCCACTGCTGGGTCTTACAGTCAACCTTACCTGTTGGATGAGACGTACACCCTGAATAAAAATAGTACCTCTGTAATGCTTATCTCAGACTTGAGACAGTCCCACTAGTAAACGGAAATTGTGCTTCCAGGGCTTACCCTGCATCGTACCAAGGTGACAGCATTCTTGAGGTTATATTTGTATAGCTATCTCATCCCAGCAACTTAAGAACAAAAAAGACTTCCTTCCCTCTTCTACACTTGTCTGTCAGGAGCAGCCCATTACCAAATCGAGACTTGGATTTATATTAATGTCATCACATAAAATAAAAACAAATACACTTAGAACGCAACTTCAGTCCCAGGAGAGAGGCATTTTGAAAATGGAATGACTGTCACTCATTAGTTCTCTTATTCCAAATCCATGGCCTCATAAACATCAGCAAATATTTGACAGCAATGTGATTTCTGTTGTGCATCATGATAAAATCAAGACCACTAAAACATGTGCAAAAAAAAAAAAAAACAATTCTCAACTTATTTTTTCATTGCCTTGCCTGGAGACTAAGTCTGAGTTGGCTAAGACAGAAGGGACCACACAGTATTTTCCATATTTGATCTATTTTAAAAGGAATTTCAAATTTTCCAGTGAAAATGACTATTTGGAACAAGTAAAAGTCACATTAAAATCAGGCTTGATGTCTCTTTTAAAACGTCCCCTTATTTTATAGCAAAAGATAAAATAACACTTCGAAAAATAAAGAAAAATAAACTTCCCCTGATCCCCACAGCCTGATAGCAACTGTGTGTGTGTGTGTGTGTCCGTTGTAGCCCTGTTCATATGTAATCATGGTCTCTGTAATTGCATTCATAATGAATACACAATGTAGTGTCTGGCTTTTATCTCTTGACATCATGCCATAAGTAATTTTGATATTGCTACATAGTCTTTTTAATTATCATTTAAATTTTATTCATTGGTAGCATCAATGTTCCATAGAGTAGAGGGACTGTAATCTATTTAACTATTCTCTCATTGTTAAGCATGTAGATGGTTTCCAATCGTTCACTATTATAAATAATAGAGATATGTACACCCTCTTCATATAGGGTTTTTTCCCTTACTTTTAGATATTTCTGTGAGACAAGTTCTAAATGGAGTTACTGAGTCAGATTATGTGGAAAAAAAACTTAAAGACATAGAACCAAGTGGATTGTTGTTGGCCATATCTCTTGCTCATCCTTCAAAATGCAGCTCAAAATTTCCCTTCCACTGCAAGCATAGTGAATTACTCCCTTATTTGTGTAAGAAGTAGACCTTGTACATACCTCAATTACAGTGTTCACAGTGCAACATGTCTCAATTTATTAACTTCTCGAAGTCACAGCTTCATTGTCTGTAAAAAAGAAATCATGCCTAACTCACTATTAGGGCTATTGCAAGGATTAAGTGAAAAAATATATGTAAAATCCTTCATCACATTGTATTGCAATTTTGTGTTTACCTGGCTGCTTGACTTCGAGCTTTTGCAGGGAGGGATAATGTTTTTGGTCATCTCTGTGTCCTCCAGTGCATAGTATGCTGCCTGACACATGGAAGCATCCAACCAAAACATTTACTGAATATGAATAAATGAATGGATGTATGAATAAATGATTTTTAGTTGAAAGAAATTTACACTGCCACCAGCAGTGTTTAAAAATACCATTTTTGTACTAACCTTACCAGAATTGAGTACTTATGCTTGATATCTATAAAGAAAAATAAATTTAGGGACTTCCTTGGTGGTTCAGTGGGTAAAATCCATGCTCCCTATGCAGGAGGTCCAGGTTTGATCCCTGGTCAAGGAACTAGATCCCACATGCCACAGCTGGATGATCCTGGTGTCACGACTAAGACCCAGCACAGTCAAATAAATAACTAAATATTTTTAAAAAGCATATCCAAGGCTATCTCCCTTCACTAATGTGAAAAATTACTACTTGGGGATAAGTTTCAGTTTTTGCTCTACTATAGAAGATTAAAGATGCAGCTTATAACTGTGGTAGCCACTAGGCACATGTGGCTATTTAAATTTTAAATTAAAAAATCAATTAAATTTACAATTCATTGCCTTAGGCTCACTAGTCACATCATGTCAAGTGCTCAAGAGTCACGTATGCCTAATGGCTACCATCCTGGACAGTGAGAAAAGTTTTTGTTGATAATGTTGTTCTATAAACCAAAAATCATTTCCTGTTTGATTCTTAAAGCATCTTATGATGAATTTGCAGTAAAATTTACTTGAAAAGTTATATTTGGATAATTTTTTATTAAATAGATTAATTGTAAATCCAATGAATATCCCCTGACATCCACCAGCTGTGCAGTGGGAGAATATAGCCATGGAGCCCAGAAAGTGGTCAGAAGAAGCCAGAAAGATATTAAAATTTTACTACACAGTACCTCAAAAAGTTAAATGTAGAATTACCATATGATCAAGCAATTCCACTCTTAGATTTATACCCCCAAAATTGAAAACAGCTACTTAAAGAAATATACACGCATGTATTCATAAACTGCACTATTTACAATAACCAAAAGGCGGAAATAGCTCAAAGGTTCATCAACGGATGACTAGATAAACAAATTGTGGTATATCCAAACAGTGAAATATTGTTCAGCCATAAAAGGGAATGAAGGACTGATGCATGCTACAACTTTGATGAACATTGAAGACGTTATACTACATGAAAGAAGGCAGACACCAAAGGTCACATATTATGTGATTCCACTTATATGAAATCTCCAGGATAGGTAAATCAATAGAGCAAGAATTGAAGATTCGTATTTGCCAGGGGCTGGGAGAAGAAGGGAATGGAGAGTTATTACTTAACGGTTATGGCATTTTCTTTTGGGGTGACGAAAATGTTTTGTAACTAGATAGAGGTGGTAGTTGAAGCTGATGCTGATGCTGAAGCTCCAATACTTTGGCCACCTGATGCAAAGAACTGATTCATTGGAAAAGACCCTGATTCCGGGGAAGATTTAAGGAAGGAGGAGAAGGGGACGACAGAGGATGAGATGGTTGGATGGCATCACTGACTTGATGGACATGAGTTTGAGCAAGCTCTGGGAGTTGGTGATGGACAGGGAAGCCTGGCGTGCTGCAGTCCTTGGGATTGCAAAGAGTCCTTCACAACTGAGTGACTGAACTGAACTGAACTGAGATTTAGTAGTTACAAAACATCATGATGGTACTAACTGCCATTGAATTGTTCATGTTAAAGTGGTTAATTTTATGTTATGCACATTTCACTGTAATAAAAATAATTGCCATAGATGGTCCACAAAGTGAATCCTTAGCACATAGGTTAACTGTATAACATGGCAGTGGTAACTTCAAATGGGCTTTGGCAGAGCAAGAAAGTTGTAGACTAGGGGAGGTGGTCCTTGGAGGGTGTCTGGTCAACAGCAAGTCTCTCTGGGTAATCTGTTGAAGATGAGAAGTCCCCAGGATGTAAAGCCCAAGCAAAACACAAGCCACAGCTGAGCTGAGCTAGCCCATGGATTCAAGAAAGTCCATCCTCTCTCTCCCTCTTCCCCTCTCCTTTTCTTCCGCCACCTAATTCACTCCAGACATACCTTCTGTGAATTTTATGGAACAAACAGTGTCTGGTATAAGTTTAGCAGAGTGGAAGCAGTAATTGGGAGAGTAAGTAACAGGAATTTTCCACCATGGACTGGCTTTTAGCTTCAACTAGGGAAACCAGGTGATGGGACTGATCCTGGTGGGAATGAAGGGATCTTTTCTTGCTCGGGCTCCTGTACCAGTTGGGTTCCTTTAGAACCTTGGATTAGAAGACAATATTAAGTTGTCCTTGGTCCTAGGTTGGATCTCTGTGTGAGCCGGCTAACTTAATTCTATTGCCTTAATTTGGTTCCCCAAAGTTTTCCCTGGCAGTGCACGGCCCTGGCATTCAGCTTGTCCTGGCTCTGTTAGTGATGTATGGAGTGACTTCGACAAGTTCTTTCTCCTATACTGGCCTCAGTTTCCTCATCTGCAAGAAAATTGGTCTAAAAGGCCTCATTTTCATGATGTGCTGAAAGTGCACTCTATTATTCATGAACTTGCAGAAGCTAAAACTTCTAATATTTTGCTTCAAGCAATCACCTAAACAAATTTGAAAGGCTGAATGGCACGTATAGCCATCCATCCAAGACTCCTTCACAGAAGAAAGTGTTTTATATGATTGAGAAAATTCTGTGATGTTCCTGGAGTGTCTTCCCTAAAGGACATGAATAAAGTCCTGCAAAGCCATTCCCTGTCCTTTGAAACCTAAATATGCTACTTTGTTACTAGGTGTAAGGCTCCATCGTTCCATTTGCCTTGAGCAGTCCAGTCTTCCCTGCCAGCCTCCCCTGTGACCAACATTGCACTCCCAGATAAAAGACCCACCTCATCTTGCCAATTGATGCTAAACAAAGGAGCATCTTTTAGCTTGTAGACCAGAACCAGTGACTTCCGGGAAAACAAAAAAAAAGGATTTGAAAACGAGCCTGTTCACTTTTTGACCAGAATAGAAAAGATGACTGGGTGTACATACCTTCCAGATGGAAATAAGATGGCAGTTGCCATGTGAAGATTGACATGGAGCTGATGAGGCCCCAGAACGTCAAGACTCTCATCAAAATAAACCAACTCTCTGGGACTATGAGTGAATGATGGTGAATACTGGAGTGGGTTGCCATTTCCTCCTCCAGAGAATCTTCCCGACCCAGGGATCAAACCTGCCTCTCCTATATCTCCTGCATCGGCAGGCGGGTTCTTTTACCACTAGCGCCACCTGGCTGCCTCAGGAAAATATCTACTGGGAAGCCTGTTTTGAGGACTGCTTGTATTCTTTGTAAAGTGTTTCCTTTTGGTTCTCTCCTTCCCCTAGAGAAAAATAACTTTCAAAAATGTCTACCAGTTTCAACTCTACCTAGAGGAATTACCCCAATAGGCCTTGTGTCCACACGAGGGCCAAAGCAGGAGGGAAAGGTTGAGGTCCATGACTCACAGCAGTGACAATTGAAGTCAGAGGACTTTAAGGGAAAGACCCCAGGGGGACTGAGTCACCCTGCTGCGGCAGTCCTCCTTTCCTTCCCAACATTGTTCTGCTTGCCTGCAACCCTGGATGGGCCTGCACTTTGTTTTAAGAAAAGTTCCCCACTCCCTTCCAGTGCTTTCCCGCTCCCTCTAACTACATAGTCCTTTGTGTTTTGTATTGTTTTGTTTTTTTAGGGGGTGGGATCTTAGTTCCCCCGACCAAGGATGGAACCTGTGCCCCTTGCAGTGGAAGTGAAGAGTCTTAATCATTGGACTGCCAGTGAAGTCCTACAAAGTCCTTTTTGAAGCCAAGGGAGGCATTACCTTCCTGGAAGGAGTCAGGCTTCTATAAGTAGGTTCCATAAGTAAAATCTCTCTCTTTCTCTGGGTGCAACCTCCACTGCTGAACATGGCTCTGGTTCTTTTAAAGGCATATCACTCTTCGCCTTCAAATAATTCTGCCCTACTAATGCAGGCGTTTCAGCCTTGTCCCCAACTGAAGTTCTCTCTCTCTGCCTACCCACTCCCCACCCTGAACATATTCCCAGGCCTTACCACCATGTAAACCTGTAATCTTTTTATGCCACTATCCATATTGGTTTATAAAACAGAGGTATGCAACACATTGGAAAGAAAAATGGCACCTGTCAAATACCAAAGCCTATGAAATGCCTGTGCAATTTCACTTTTCACCTAGTAAATATCCAATTATTTTCCAGAATAGCTCTTTCCAGAATTCAAATCTGTTTCCATTAATATTAAAAGTTTAGAGGCCTGGGAGAACAGGAAGGGGTTGATTAAAAGCAGACGGGGTTCATTATCTGGTTAATCACTCCAGCATTTCCCACCCCCATTTCCCACTCCCCCCACCAACCCCAACAAAATGTTCTGCCTCAGAAAAGTCACACTAAGATTCTGCAAAGAAAACCTTCTCCTACAACATATTTAAGGGTGTAACTGTTTTGGAAGAGGTGAGACTGGTATCATTATGAAAGACATGTATGTCATACCACTTCACCCAGGAAAGAAAATGTCTTCCAAAGTATTGTCTACCATTCTATTGCACAGAGTGGATGACCAATGTGTTGGTTGCAATCGGACTCTGTCTGAATATTAAACACTGAATGATATTTAGAGTTGGAAGTGCTCCTTGGAGATACCCGCTTTGTTTAGCAGATAGGGAAACTGAGACCCAGAGAGGGGAAGGTGACTGCTGGAATTGCACCTCCAGATCACCGAGGAGCTCGAACCTCCGAGGTGTCCCTCACAGCACTGCAGGCAACGCGGGGGTGTGGGGAAAATGCCGAAAGGGCTTGAATTGAATGAATTGTAGTCATTTCTCAATCCACTACGTCTTCATGGGCCACATGTTAAGGGCTCATCTTTTATCACTCCCCTGAGAACTGACTCAAAGGCAAAACCAAAATGGGTGTTTTAATGCAAAGCATATTAGGAGGCCAGAAGGCTGGAGGTGTTGTCTGGAGCTGACTGGCTACAGCTGCCTGGCTGGGAAGGCTTTGCTCCAGGCCCTGGGAGAGGCTCATTCAGGTGCTGATGGTGCCAAGGCCAAAGGGGAGCCAGGCGAAAGGCTGAACAACCCCAGGGCCTGCCCCTTCCTGGAGTCCAAGTCTACCAGTAGGGCAAGTGGAGTTGGAGAGGTGGATCTCCTTTCTTGGTGCCATGGGGGTGCCCCAAAGTCTTATAGGGGTTGTGAGACTTCTAAGGTGGGGCTGCCATGCTAACACTTTCTTTTAAAAAGTGGGCACGAGAATTCCCTGGTGGTCCAGGGGCTAAGACTCCGTGCTACCAAGGCAGTGGAACCAAGTTCAATCTTTGGTCAGGGAACTAGATCCCACATGCCACAACTAAGAGGTTGCCTAGTGCAGCCAAATAGATAAATATTTTAAATAAAAATATAAAAGGAGGAAGGGCATTTAATTTTCAGCAAGATTCATAAAGAGCATAAAGACAGAACACAAGGAGAACTGGCTGTAAAACCAGTACCAGCTAGTACCTTTTCTAGACACATGTGACTTTGGTAGTGTCTGCTTTCCTTCCAGGACTAGTCAAAGCCATCTCCTTGACCCTTGGTGAGAATGTGCAATGGTATAACCTCTGTGGGAAACAGCATGGTGGTTTTGCAAAAGATTTAATGTAGTGTTACTATGTGAGCCAGCAATTCCACTCTGAGGTATACATACACTCAAGAGAATTGAAAGCAGAGCTTTGCCCAGTTATTTGTGAACCTGTGTTCATCAAAGCATTATTCACAATAGCCAAAGGGTAGAAGGAACTCATCTCCACCAACAGATGAGAAGATAAACAAAATGTGATCTATTCACACTATGGAATATTATTCTGCCTTAGAAAGGAATGAAGTACTGATATATATGTTAAAGTATGGATGAACTCTGGAAACATTATACTCTACTGGGTTTTCTCTCAGTGCCCTCAGGTGACTGCAGAGGGCAGGCTTGACTGTACCCATAAGGCGAGGGCAGAACCTCACAGAGCCTATGCTCAGAACACAAGGCCCCAGTACGCTAAAAAATGGCTCCTGACACCTAATTTTTTATATAATGGCAAAGCCTCTGTGTGCTCCCCTGACATTTGAGGGACCAAGAATACAAGCAAAGAATACAAACAAAGGCCCACATATCATATGTCTAAAAATTTTAAATTATAAGTCAAGGCAGCAAACTATTAAAATATGTTCTCTCTCTTACTTTGACAACTATAATTTATAATAACAAAAGCAATGAAAATGTGTCAAGTGATGGCTTTTATACTTTTGAAAGTCAGCACAATATCAAAGAGGACTGAATTTAATTACGATTGTGCATAACTGGATGTTCTTTTGATGGGTCAACAATATTTGGATGAGTAATAACTTAAGGACATACATAATTGGAGAATTAACTTGTATTTATTCCATAAAATTTTTTTGCTTGCCTTTATTTCAGCAAAGTCACTGTATTACATGTGGAATTGTCAGTTATGGTCTAAAGCAGAGGTCAGCGAAGTTTTTCTGTTAAGGGCCAGATAGTCAAAATTCAAGGCTTTGAAGACCAGAGGGTGTCTGTCTTAACCATTCAACTGCCATCATAGCTCAAAGCGCCGCTAGGCAATATGTAAGGAAAAAAAAAAGTGTGGCTGTGTTCCAAGAAAACTTTATTTATAAAAACAGACAGCAAGTTGTCAACACAATATCCTCCCGGCCCTTCAGGGTACTTGAGGGAGAGCTGAAGGAGGGTCTGTTGGGCATCTTACCTTCTGATCCCCTTGGCTCAGGACTGGACATGATGGCTTGTTTGGATGAGATCCCAGAGCTCCTCCTGGGGGTATCAGGGAACATGGTCAAAGTCCCTGGTGCGTGTGCTCAGGTGCTCAGTCACGTCCAACTCTTTGCGACCCCACGGACTGTAGCCTGCCAGGCTCCTCTGCCTATGGGGATTCTCCAGGCAAGAATACTGGAGTGGTTTGCCATTTCCTACTCCAAGGGATCTTCCCAACCCAGGGATCAAACCAAAGTCTCCTGTGTCTCCTGCATTACAGGCAGATTCTTTACGACTGAGACACCTGGGAAGCCCAAGATCCCTGAAATCTTACCTTTATCCTCTCAGCAACAGTTTCTGGGATGGGGGTAGAATTGGATGCTAAGGAAAATAACTTTTCTCTGGAGCAGGGGAGACATGATGAAAGCTATCTTCACTATCAGAAGAGCCATCTTGTGGATGAAAGCAAAGGCTTAATCTTTGTGACTCCAGAGCAACCAGTGAGGAGCAAGGGCAGAAATCACACACACATGAATTCCAGTTTAATTTAAGAAAGATATTGCTAACAACCAAGTGGTTTCAACAAAGAAACAGACTGGTCAGACAGTACTAAACCTCCTGGGAAGATAGCATTCAAGCGCAGGCCTTGTGTCAATCTGTTAGGATGCGTTTAAAAATCTTATTGGCCACATAAGCAGTTGGGGTAGATGGTGTCTCTAAGGATTCTTCTAATACCATAGGAGTCTATATGAACACATGGGACACAATCAAATTTAAGGCTCAATCTCATAGGTCCTAACTCACTGCATGGAATTAAAAAGTCAAATTACTGTGATGGCAGGCCACCTGGGGAGTATGTAATTATCTTTCTCTCAGCCAACTCAACATTCTGCACATCTCTTTTCTATCGTCTGATATTGTAGTCAAGGCGTGATTGTCTCCTGATGGGGGAAACAAAGGTCCCCAAAAGGTGTGACTTCCCACAGGTCATTCTGACTATGTAGGGGAATTTGAAGCCAGGCAGATTTCCTGACACACAACGCAAGTCCACTGACAGCCCACACAATGCAAACCATGCTCCATTGCTCTGGGAGAGAAGAGGCTCACTTGACCAATTTGAAAATTCTCTCACAGTGTGGAGATGAGTAGAAAACAGAATGTGAACTTTCCAAGTTCAAAGTCTATTTCCTACTGGGAAAATGAGACATCTGGTGTGGAGTTAAATAAGATGGATCCTGAGGGATCTTTGACAATAGTTGCTTTTCTAAATCCACCTTGTAGTAATTTAAACCTACATGCATCAGAAACATATGGATTAAATGTACAAAAAGCTGGAGATTCTGTTGGACTGGGAAACCATGAGAGAATCTTAGAATGATGGAGTGGAAGGGATTTCCAAAGGACTAACAGTCTCTCCTGACTTCTTGTTCATCTAGATATTTTGTCTTCATGAAGGAAGAAGTATGTAGTGAGGACTAGTTGTGTTTTCAGCACCTGTGGTGTTGTGTGCCAGTTAACAAAAAAAACAGGCCAGAAACAAGTAAATTCTCAGCGAGATAGGCATGTGGTCCTGAAGAAGAAAGTATCCCACAAGTTAACCCTGTTCTGGTGACATGCAACTATCAGCAGCGTCAATGGGCCAAAGCATTAACTGTGAACCCCATGATCTTCTGGGAAATGGAGTAGATCCCATGGTGCACACTGAGTATTACAGTGCAGAGCTGGGGTGGGAAAGGCACATGTGGCGCATGCTCAAAACACACAGAAACCCTCAGTTAAACGGCTTACCATTTGTTGCATCTTCTGATGAAGCATCTGTGGCCAATCCATTTTTGCATTAAAGCTACCTGAAGCAAAGATGTGCCCTGGAGACCTTATTAGCTCATGCTTTGTCTCCCTGAGTGTGTGTGTGTGTTTATGTGTGTGTCGGTGGATCAGTCATCAGTGGATGCTTATAAACACAGCCCGTTACCAATTCACAAGTTGTAGGTCATTTTAGCTAAACTTTCAGTCCTGCTGTCAGCTCAGTTGGACAGAGGCTCATGAAGCCCTGAATCTAGACTGCCTCTAAGGGCCCCAGCTGAGCAGAAGCAGGCTTGGGAGAAATCAAATATTTTCTCCTACATTGCAAAGGGGCAGAAAACAGACTGGCTTCAGGAATCTGGGAGGAATGAAAGGAATTTCAATAAGAAAATTTGATTAGAAATGTAAGGAGCGATAGCTGTTTCTGAAAATCAGGCAATTGGAAATTAAGGACCACAGATTGAAAAGGCACTGATAAAATGTAAATCTGAAGTATGACTGTATTTTTTAACTCAAAGAATAATATAAATCACAGACAAAGTATATATTTTGCTTAAATTTCTATAACAGAGAACAGAAAAGAAATGTAAAAGCTTTAAGTGTTATGGCGAAATTAGAGGTAAATGCTTTTTAAAGTCTTTATAGTGGAACACTATATAGCTATTTTTAAAAGAATGAAACCCAAGTGGAGGGAGGGAACAAGATGGCGGAGGAATAGGACGGCAAGACCACAAAGAATATACGGGAATTCTTTGAAAGATTTTTGCATTTAAGTCTGAACTTATTTCAAAATTAAAAGCATTTTTAAAGAATTATATAAATGATCACCAAAAAAACATGAATGAGAAAATTCATAACAGGTACAAAACAGAGATGTGATGGAAGAAAGGGAATCAGAAGATCAAGCTGGAGACTGGGGACCTGCAACTGATCCATCTGTGCTGTCATGTTCGGCATGAAATGTTGAAAAATCCAACAATTTTATTTTATTTTATTGGCCGTGTCGCCCTCGGCATATGGTATCTTAGTTTCCCAACCAGGGATCAAACCTGTGCCTCCTGCGTTGGAAGCAGAGTCTTAACCACTGGACCTCCAGGCAAGTCCCCTAAGAATTTTAAATTTGAACCTGACCTTTCAGATCATTACAAAGATGTGCTTTATTTGTCAAAGTAGGAGGACAGAACACATTTTATGAAACACTGTTAGCTTAACTTGAAAGTCTCTAGCCATAGTATGTGGGACTCCCTTTGTACATTTGCCCTGGGCCCCACATAAGTTAGAGACAGGCTTGGCTGACATATAGTAACTACTCAGTGCATAATTAGCTGAATGGATATCATAGGCTGTGGTTTTCATCTCAGATTTACATTTGTATCACTGAGTCTAAATGTGATTCTATTGATAAGACCTACCCACTTATTCCAAATAATTCATGCCAGTAATAGGGCATACCAAAGATGGCTAAAGTTTTGGTTAATCATTGTAACCTACGTACGTCAAGGAAGTCCCCACACACACCGCTCCCTCCTCCCCCGCCACCAAAGACACACACAAAATTCATGATAACAAAAATTCTGCTTGACTTTCTGTCTCTCACCTTCAGGGATTGTTCTAGCTGGCAACTGGGTTTTTCATCCCTACAGTATGACCCTTTATGAAATCAATCGGCACATGTGAAGTCTTTGAAAGTTTTCTCTTTTGCTAACACACAAAGGCTCTGGACAGATGGTGTCTGACTACAGATCTTCCAGCCTTCTGTGCAAAGCAGACCCTCCTGGGCTCCCGCTTGCTATTTCAACGTGTGGGGCATGTGTGGGAAGTCCGCATTTTAATAGAGTTTTTAGAGGTGGCGAGAAGCATACATTGGCAGAGATGAGAAGAGAAGACATTTCCATAGAGGAGCAGGTGTGTGTACAGAGGCAGTGGCAGGAGTGAAGGACAGGAAGCAGAAGAACTTGATAACAGCAGTGGGCCTGGGAAGACACGTGACTGCTTCACAGGCCTGTCCTCTGCACCTCGCCCAGCGCCTGCCACATGGGAGCAGGTGCCCAATGAAGATGTATGGAATGAAAAAATTAATGAACTGCAGTTCATTGGTGAGGTGAGGAGTATAATTGTGCAAGAGACAGGCTCAAGTGTTTGACTTGGCAATAGGGGAAGTGGGGACTTCCCTGGTGGTCCAGTGGCTAAGACTCTCAATGCAGGGGGCCCAGGTTCAATTCCTGGTCAGGGAACTAGATCCCACACGCCACAACTAAGAGTTCACTTGCCACAACTAAATATCGCATGTGCCACAACCAAGACCTGGCACACCCAAATAAATAAATAAACATTAAAAAAAAAAGATGTATCTGATTAGTTGGGAGGAGAAAGCAAGAAGGAAGGAGAGGTCAGTGATAGAAGGTTTTAATGATTCAATCTGCTTCACTCAGTGTCATGTATCATTTCCAGGTTTTTGGTCAAGTGAAGTCTCAATGCTGAAGGAAAAAAACATGATCATGAGTCTCCACTCAGTTCTCCAGGTACTAGATTTGCATTACTCTCCATGGTAGTGCATGGATCTGGAGACAAGTGTCTTCTAATTAGCCCCAAAGGCCCCACTCACAAATTCCAATAGGAATCTTATACTGAGGTTGAGGGCTTCAGCATATGAACTTTGAGAGGACACAGACATACAGTCCATAACACTCTTAAGAGTTCATCTGCTATTAGATAACAGACTAGAACAGCCTTTTCCTTTTTTTTTTCTTTTATACCCTTAATCAAAGTCATTCTCTGGATTCTTCATGTAATCGCCCTTATAATAGACAGAGGTGGCACTTCATCCTCAAGATGCAGCCCAGGCCTTCTCCTCTGGCCTGCTCCTCTCCTCTGGTTTCCCACTGCCCACTGGGTCCCACACCCTCTTCTTCACATACCAGGCACAGGCTCTCCCCCTTCACACCAGGGATATGGGCCACAGAACGTGTTTTTCCTGATGGAGTGAGACAGAGGCCTGAATACTCTGGAGGCCTGGAGCTGCCCAGCAAAGGGACCAAACTCATTATATGGAAAGGCATTCATGTCCCATGTCAGGCAACATTTTCTCGCCTGCAATCAGAATCGCTGAATGCACTTTAGAGCTCGGGGTCTTTTGCATCAACCACTGGATTTCTGAAGAAATGACGTTTCTGTAGGACCAATTCGAAAACACACAACAAATTCCAATATGGATATCACATGAATGCCTTAAATTGTCCAGGGCTCCCCGCCCAATTTACCCAAGCTAATAGAATTGGCACACATTCCCACATTAGCATTGGAGCATGTGACATGCTCGGATCAGATGAAGGAGAAATAAACAGATGTGCATTCTGGCAGCTCAGGGAAACCAGCACGTTATTTGTGACTCAGCATCTAGACCACTGTGGCACTCGGTCTCCAAACCAAATCAGGTTCCTAATAAGAGCAGCTGTTCTCCAGTGGCTTAGCAGTACAGAATCTGCTTGGAATGCAGGAGCTGCAGGAGCCCCAGCTTCGATCCCTGGGTCAGGAAGATCCACTGGAAGAGGGCATGGCAACCCACTCCAGTATTCTTGCCTGGAGAATCCCATGGACAAAGGAGCCTGGCGGGATACAGTCCATAGGGTCGCAAAAAGTTGGACATGACTGAAGTGACTTAGCATGCACGAACACACATTTACTAAGCACTTACTGTCAAGCCCCATTAGACACTTGGTGGATGTTGTCTAATTCTATCCTCACAGCTACTTTGTGAGGTAGGGGTTTTATCATATGATTTTTCAGAAAAGGGGATGAAGCTGTTATGTAAATTAAAAAGACAAAACTAGGACTCAGAACCCAAACCTGACCTACCTTCAGAAGCACCAAGGCTCACTAGTTATACAAACTTGGGCAAGTCACTTAGTGGCCCTGACCTTCAGTTTCCCCTTCTATGAAGAAGGGGATAATAATGGTACCTAGTTCACAAAGTTGTTGGAAAGATCATATTAGCAGATAGTCTGGCAACATGTAAGCATTCAGTAAATAGTAGCTATCATTAGTATTATTAACATGACCAAAATCTCCACCACGGGATCTTATGACTTCCTTCTTTGGGAGTCATCAATAGATCCTGGCTTCCTCACCCAGATTAGGTAGTTCAAAACCAAAAGCCTGGACTTCCCTGGTAGTACAGTGGATAGGCACAGTGCCGATGCATGGGACACAGGTTCAATCCCTGGTCCAGGAAGATTCCACATGCCACGAAGCAACTAAGCCCGTGTGCCAAAACTATTGAGCCCGTGCTCTAGAGCCCATGAGCTGCAACTACTGGAGCCCATGCTCTAGAGCCTGTGTTCTGCAACAAGAACAGCTACCACAATGAGAAGGCTGCACACCACAACAAAGGGTAGCCCCCACTTGCTGCAACTAGATAAAGCCCACATGCAGCAATGAAGACCCAGCCCAACCAAAAATAATTAAAACCAAAAGCCCACATATATACTACTATCAATATATGTAAAATAGATAACCAACGAGGAGCTACTGTATAGACCCACAGGGAACTATACTCAATATTTTGTAATAAACTACAAGGGGAAAGAATCTGAAAAAAAAATAGCTTAGTTGCAATGAAAACAATTAAATACTTAGGAATATATCTACCTAAGGAAACAAAAGACTTGTACATAGAAAACTATAAAACACTAGTGAAAGTAATCAAAGAGGACATGAATAGATGGAGAAATATACCGTGTTCGTGGATTGGAAGAATAAATATTGTAAAAATGAGTATACTACCCAAAGTAATTTATACATTCAATGCAATCCCTATCAAGCTACCAACAATATTTTTCACAGAACTAGAACAAATAATCTCACAATTTGTATGGAAATACAAAAAACCTCGAATAGCCAAAGCAATCTTGAGGAAGAAGAATGGAACTGGGGGAATTAACCTGCCGGACTTCAGGCTCTATTACAAAGCCACAGTCATCAAGACAGTATGGTACTGGCATAAAGACAGAAATATAGATCAATGGAACAAAATAGAAAGCCCAGAGATAAACCCACGCTCCTATGGACACCTTATCTTCGACAAAGGAGGCAAGAATATAAAATGGAGAAAAGACAGTCTCTTTAACAAGTGGTGCTGGGAAAACTGGTCAGCCACTTGTAAAAGAATGAAACTAGAACACTTCCTAACACCATACACCAAAATAAACTCAAAATGGATTAAAGATCTAAATGTAAGACCAGAAACTATAAAACTCCTAGAGGAGAACGTAGGCAAAACACTCTCCGACATAAATCACAACAGGATCCTCCAAGACCCACCTCCCAGAATATTGGAAATAAAAGCAAAAATAAACAAATGGGACCTAATTAAAATCAAAAGCTTCTGCACAGCAAAGGAAACTCTAAGCAAGGTGAGAAGACAGCCTTCAGAATGGGAGACAATAATAGCAAATGAAGCAACTGATAAAGGATTAATCTCCAAATTATACAAGCAGCTCCTGCAGCTTAATTCCAGAAAACTAAGTGACCCACTCAAAAAATGGGCCAAAGAACTAAACAGACATTTCTCCAAAGAAGACATAAAGATGGCTAATAAACACATGAAAAAATGCTCAACATCCCTCATCATCAGAGAAATGCAAATCAAAACCACAATGAGATACCATTTCACACCAGTCAGAATGGCTGCTATCCAAAAGTCTACATGCAATAAGTGCTGGAGAGGGTGTGGAGAGAAGGGAACCCTCTTACACTGTTGGTGGGAATGCAAACTAGTACAGCCACTATGGAGAACAGTGTGGAGATTCCTCAGAAAACTGGAAATAGAACTGCCATATGATCCAGCGATCGCACTCTTGGGCATACATACCGAGGAAACCAGAATTGAAAGAGACACATGTACTCCAATGTTCATTGCAGCACTGTTTATAATAGCCAGGACATGGAAGCAACCTAGATGTCCATCTGCAGATGAATGAATAAGAAAGCTTTGGTACATATACACAATGGAGTATTTCTCAGCCATCAAAAAGAATGCATTTGAATCAGTTTTAATGAGGTGGATGAAATTGGAGCCAATTATACAGAGTGAAGTAAGCCAGAAAGAAGAACATCAATACCGTATATTAACGCATATATATGGAATTTAGAAAAATGGTAACCTGAACCCTGTATAAGAGACTGCAAAAGAGACATAGGCATTTAGAACAGTCTTTGGGACTCTGTGGGAGAGGGTGAAGGTGGAATGATTGGAGAGAATGGAATTGTAGCATGTATATTATCATAAGTGACCAGTCCAGGTTCGACGCATAAATTTTCCTCTGTTCAAAAAAAAAAAATAGCTTATACATGTATGTGCAACTGAATCACTTTACTGTACACCTGAAACTAACACTACATTGAAATCAACTCTACTTCAATTAAAAAAAAACAAAGGTCATAAGTAGTAATGTTACAAATACAGATGAACCATCACTAATCTCTGGACTTCACTATCCTAGGTATCATCCCAAGAACTTGGATTTCTAAAAGTGTCTTCCAGGGAAACAAACTAGGAAGGAAACCAAAGGAATGGGATGGGCTAACATAACCAAAGTAAAAATCCTGTCCATATTTAGTATGTTGCTGTAATTAAAAGCAAACATCCAGCCTAGTCCAAGAGACTGGATCGCAGTATTCCTTGTGGCAGAGCAGCCATGGATATAGTCATCACATCCACTCAGCTTGGAAGCCCACAAGAGAAACAACTACATCAAGCCAATCAAAGCCATTTGGCCTAGGTGTCTGTGACTTTGTAGGTATGTTTCTGTTCAAACTTGAAAAAAATGCCCTACTCACCTTTGTGAAAAGCAAAGGAGAAAAGGAAAGATATACCCATTTGAATGCAGAGTCCCAAAGAATAGCGAGGAGAGATAAGAAAGCCTTCCTCAGCGATCAGTGCAAAGAAATAGAGGAAAACAGTAGAATAAGAAAGACTAGAGATCTCTTCAAGAAAATGAGAGATACCAAGGGAATATTTCATGCAAACATGGGCTCAATAAAGGACAGAAATGGTATGGACCTAACAGAAGCAGAAGATATGAAGAAGAGGTGGCAAGAATACACAGAAGAACTGTACAAAAAAGATCTTCACGACCCAGATAATCACGATGGTGTGATCACTCACCTAGAGCCAGACATCCTGTAATGTGAAGTCAAGTGGGCCTTAGGAAGCATCACTACGAACAGAGCTAGTGGAGGTGATGGAATTCCAGTTGAGCTATTTCAAATCCTAGAAGATGATACTGTGAAAGTGCTGCACTCAATATATCAGCAGATTTGGAAAACTCAGCAGTGGCCACAGGACTGGAAAAGGTCAGTTTTCATTCCAATCCCGAAGAAAGGCAATGCCAAAGAATGCTCAAACTTCGCACAATTGCACTCATCTCACATGCTAGCAAAGTAATGCTCAAAATTCTCCAAGCCAGGCTTCAGCAATACATGAACCATGAACTTCCAGATGTTCAGGTTGGTTTTAGAAAAGGCAGAGGAACCAGAGATCAAATTGCCAACATCTGCTGGATCATGGAAAAAAGCAAGAGAGTTCCTGAAAAACATCTGTTTCTGCTTTATTGACTATGCCAAAGCCTTTGACTGTGTGGATCACCATAAACTGTGGAAAATTCTCAAAGAATTGGGAATACCAGACCACCTGACCTGCCTCTTGAGAAACCTGTATGCAGGTCAGGAAGAAACAGTTAAAACTGGACGTGGAACAACAGACTGGTTCCAAATAGGAAAAGGAGTATGTCAAGGCTGTATATTGTCACCCTGCTTATTTAACTTATATGCAGAGTACATCATGAGAAACACTGGGCTGGATGAAGCACAAGCTGGAATCAAGACTGCTGGGAGAAATATCAATAACCTCAGATATGCCGATGACACTACCCTTATGGCAGAAAGGGAAGAAGAACTAAAGAGCTTCTTGATGAAAGTGAAAGAAGAGAGTGAAAAAGTTGGCTTGAAGCTCAGCATTCAAAAAACTAAGATCAGGGCATCTGGTCCCATCACTTATGGCAAATAGATTGGGAACAGTGGAAATAGTGGCTGACTTTATTTTGGGTGGCTCCAAAATCACTGCAGATGGTGATTGCAGCCATGAAATTAAAAGACACTTACTCCTTGAAAGGAAAGTTATGACCAACCTAGACAGCATATTAAATTCAGAGACATTACTTGGTCGACAAAGGTCCGTCCAGTCAAGGCTATGGTTTTTCCGGTAGTCATATATGGATGTGAGAGTTGGACTATAAAGAAAGCTGAGCACAGAAGAATTGATGCTTTCGAACTGAGGTGCTGAAGAAGACTCTTGAGAGTCCCTTGGATTGCAAGGAGATCCAACCGGTCCAACCTAATGGAAATCAGTCCTGGGTGTTCATTGGAAGGACTGATGTTGAAGCTGAAACTCCAATATTTTGGCCACCTGA
Source organism: Moschus berezovskii (assembly GCF_049115385.1). Taxonomy (NCBI): domain Eukaryota; kingdom Metazoa; phylum Chordata; class Mammalia; order Artiodactyla; family Moschidae; genus Moschus; species Moschus berezovskii. The sequence goes on along the minus strand of NC_142488.1, from coordinate 124,372,306 downwards.
TGCAAAGAACTGACTCATTTGAAAAGACCCTGATGCTGGGAAAGATTGAAGGTAGGAGGAGAAGGGGACGACAGAGGATGAGATGGTTAGACGGCATTACCAACTCAATGACATGAGTTTGGGTAAATGCCGGGAGTTGTTGATGGACAGGGAGGCCTGGCGTGCTGCAGTTCATGGGGTCGCAAAGAGTCGGACACTGAACTGAACTGAACACCTCTACCTTCAAAGCTTATCTAAATTGGAAAAGGCCATCCATCTTCCTATGGCAAGTTGGAATCCTTCGCATAAACTGGGACTCAGACCAATTGTTCCCTTAGGCCCACTGTCTTGGGAAATTGCAGATATTATTATTTTGAGGATTAGAGCTCACTGATTACATGGAATGCAAAAACACTTAAGATTTTAGAGGGTGGAAATATTATAAAAGTTATGTTGGGTCTAGATCATGGATTGTAATGGCAGAGAGAGTGGGGCTAGCTAGCATGACTGACTTAGCCTACATTTTCCCAGGAGTGAGCATTTCTAAAGGGTTGGCATTTTGCTCTCTTTTGAGCAAAGGTATTCCTTCTTCCTCTCTGCCCTTGCATGTAGTTCAAGGCTCAGTCTGAGCCTCTCAACTTCCAGGAAGCTTCCTCCAACTAACTGCTATAGTCGTCATCATTTGAACAACGTATCTAGCACACTAGCATGCACTGCATTGTGCTGTTTCTACTACAGTTGTCCAGGGCTGTTATTAACACTAATCACTCTTTCATGAGCTGTTTGTGTATGTGTCTTCTCACTTCATTTAGTCCTTAGAGTGGGATGGTATAGTTCTAAAAAATTCCGATATATCCCAAATATTTCCAAAAAGGTTTCAAGATGGATGGGCCTATTGTCTTAGAATTATTTCTATCTTTCCCAGAATTTAGTCCAGTTATACCTAAAGAATGTAAGTCATAAACGCTTATTGAGTTGGCAGATGAATAAGGGAATGCCATTGATCCATAAAATTCTAGTACATTCATTTGGGTCCTTAGCCTTAGAGTGAGAGCCAAGGAAAGGCTCCTCACCTCCCACCTCCCCCACTCCATCACATTCTCGAGGTACTCCAGGCCAAATGAATACAGCAAAGGCAGGCATGACCTAAAAGCCAATGGCACACAAAAGGAGCAGCATGACTGGGGCTGGAGAATCCACAAAGAATCATTAGACTGCACAATTCGCTGTCTTCTCCATGACCTTCAGTCTTCAGAACTTTGAAAGAAACATAGAGATATTGAGAGCCATGTGTCCCTTAAAATAAACACTGTGGTTCACAAAAACAATAAGGCTTCTTTGCTGTTCCTCAAACACATGAGGTGCTCTCCAGTCTCAAGGTCTTTGCACTTGCCCTTCTCTCTGCCTGGAAAGCTCAAATATTCCCACGACTCAGTCTCTTGAGCTTTCAGGTGACGCTTCCTATATTAGGCCTCCCCTGCCCACTCAGTGGCCCAGACCCCATATTCCCCATCCACTTACCCTGCTTGAGTTTTTCCTTAGAACTTGTTCCACTTGACAGTGAACATTTACTGTCTTTTAGAGTGCAAGCCCCATGTGGGTGGGGAGGGTGTTACTTTGTCTTGCTCCCCATGTTCCCAGCAGTTGGCATGCTTCCTGGCATATTATAGGTGCTCAATAAATATTTGTAGAATGAATGAAGTGAGAACTTAGTTATGAAAAGGGTTGACCCTTGGAGTCCGCAAAACTGCTCCCTAACTGCATTGAAAGAATGTGAAATCCTCTAATTCTCTTTTCACGGAGTAAAGTCAATTTTTATTACGCACTCATCTCATATTATAAAAGTGTAATAGCCAAAGTCATAATATCGTGAGAGAATATGTTAAGACTTTACTATAGTGGAGAAGGCAATGGCAAGCCACTCCAGTACTCTTGCCTAGAAAATCTCATGGACGGAGGAGCCTGGTAGGCTGCAGTCCGTGGGGTCGCTAAGGGTCGGACACGACTGAGCAACTTCACTTTCAGTTTTTGCTTTCACACATTGGAGAAGGAAATGGCAACCCACTCCAGTGTTCTTGCCTGGAGAATCCCAGGGACGGGGGAGCCTGGTGGGCTTCCGTCTGTGGGGTCACACAGAGTCGGACACAACTGAAGTGACTTAGCAGCAGCAGCAGCAGGAATCATGCTAAGAATTTTATACATATTTTCTACATTGTATTTAATCCTTACAACAACTGCATATAAGGGGAGAGTTTCAATATCCCCATTTTACAAATCAGGAAATGAAGGCTCATGGAAGTTAAACAGCATACCTGAGGCCTCACAACCAGTAAGTTGTGGTCTGTTTTCACCATGTGCCCTAAGTGGGATGGGAGTGGGGTCCAACCACTGAAGACCAGATACACATAATGGAGATTACTTCACTGAGCGTGAGCAGTGAGGGGCGCAATCACACTGCAGGAGGATGGGCATGGGCTGTGGGAGACCTGGGGGATGAGATCATGAGGAGAACTAGGAAACGGTAGAATCGTTTTAACTCATGGCCCTCTAGCTGCAGTGTTCATGTTTTACCGATTACTAGAGTCATCGTTCCTTTTGTGTGGTTGCTTCTCACTGGAATATCCCCTCCCCCACTCTCCTTTCAGTGCCCCTCCCCCAGGGCCCCACTCCAATGCAGCCTCCTGCATGAGGCCTTCCTGATTTTCTGTCCCCACTCCAGCAGGTAATGGGCTCTCTCCTGGTGCTGTAGGGTGGCCAATAGGGGGAAAACCTCAGAGCTGGAGTGCACAGGAAAAACTCAGAGCTAGAGTGTTGCGGGCTCTGGGATCGGTTAACACTGGTCTGGACAAGGTGAGAAGGCTGCAGGGTGTTTTTTCTTTTCTTTTTTTAGGTTTGTACTTGGTTGCAGAGATTCTAGAAAGTTCAGGGTAAACAAACAACAAAGTAACCGAGAGCTGTCTCTTGATTGGTCAGAGGACGCTAAATGCCAACTACAATTTAAAAATGAACTTGGTAAAAACAACCAAGTAACTCACAGCAGCCACCAGGGTGGGTTCTAGCAGCAAATTCAGACAATCCAGTTATCACCTTTTCCAGCATTTTGCATATCATGCCTCCTTTTAGAAACATTTCCTTCCATCTCTGCTATGGAAATCCTTCCTCAAGGCCCAGGTACAGGCAACCTTCTCTGCGAAGCCTTCCCTAATGTCATGCGCCCCCATCCCCAGCAGAGGTGACTGACAGGGGTATTGCTATAGGGTAGGGAATAAGGGGCGGCCATGCTGTTCTTCCCATGTAACAATTTACTTGATTTCTGAAATCAAAGGGTGTGTACTCTCATTCTACATCCAGTAGGTCTGTGGAATGAGCAGTAAATTACAGAGAATGGACAACTATCTAACATCACAGGCAGTTAGGAAATTCACTGGGGACCTCTTTCTTGTGGCCATGCTTTCTCCCACTCCATCCCTTTCCTCTTATCTTCTAGAAATTCATCAGCAGCAATACTCAGACTTTTCTCCTGGAGGTCAGCCCAACAGGTTGGGCAAGGAAGCAGTGCTGCAGGGAGGAGGTGCCTGGGGCAGAGCCAGATACAGCTTGGACCCACTCAGGAAGCACCCTTGGGACCCCATGGTCTGGGCCCAGGTTGAGTAGATTCTACCTTTTCTTTTTTTTTGCGGCAATGCAGGGGGTGCTACAGGGCTGATCTTTCCCATGGTGGCTGTCTAAGAGACCAGGTTCTCAACTCCAAATCTCATTCCTTCTCTAGCACTTACTAGACTCGAGCCAGCTTTTCCCCTCTCTTGCTGCTCTGTCCACCTTCACCCCCTACCGTATGCCTCTAGCACCCCTAGATATATTGACTGTGTACTTCTGGAAGTGACAAGGTGAAGTGTCTGAATTTATCAGCCTGATTACCGTCAGGGACCAGAGCTTCCCACATACTCACTGGCAATGGGGGTTCTGTATGAAAGGAGAGGGCCGATATGAAGTTAAACAATGAATGAGGCATGGGAAACACACAAACTCCAGGGAAGAATTCTCTAAATAGGATTCTCAGCGTGTGGATTTCCAACCTCAGAATCACCTAGGGAGCTTCTTAAAAATACAGAATCTCAGGCCTCAAATCCAGACCCATGAATCTGCATTTTTCTTTCTTTCTTTTTTTTGGGGGGGGGGACTGTGAAGCATACAGGATCTTGTTTCCCTGACCAGGGATCAAACTCATGCCCCCTGCAGTGGAAGTCTGGAGTCTTAATCATTGGACCACCAAGGAAGTCCCCTGTAAATCTGCATTTTGACAAGCTTCCAAGATGATTCCAATATGCAATAGAAATCCGTTGCCTTGATTAGCTTTAAATGCTTAAAGCATTGGTTCTCAACCTTGGTTGCACATCTGGGGAGCTCAGAAAAATACTGGCTCCTGGGTCCCACCCCCAGCAATTGTGAGTCAGTTGGTCTGGGGTGGGCCTGGACATTAGGGAATCTTCAAACCTTCTCAGGGGATTCTAATGGGCAGCTGTTGTTGTAAACCAATTGTTGTTGTTTTCCAGTCACTAAATCATGTCCAACTTTTTGCGACCCCATGGACTGCAGCACATCAGGCTTCCCTGGCCTTCACTATCTCCCAGAACTGGCTCAAACTCATGTCCACTGAGTCGCTGATGCCATCCAACCATCTCATCCTTTGTCGGCCCATTCTCCTCCTACCCTCAATCTTTCCCAGCCTGTCTCTTTTCCAGTGAGTCAGTTCTTCACATCAAGTGGCCAAAGTATTGGAGCTTCAGCTTCAGCATCAGTCCTGGCTTAGAACAAACACACCTAGAAAAGAGTTTATGATCCATTCATGTGTGTGTGTGTGTGTATATTATATATGTGTATATATGTACATATATATATATGTATATGTATGTATATTTTTTAAATTCTCTACTGAGCCTGAAGTATAAAGCAACATTTTCTGAGCACATTTGGAATTCTGTTGGATGTGACCACAGGCTCCCTCAGGAGACATAAAAGGTGGACTGACTGGCCCATTGGGGAAAATAAACATGTCTCATCACTCAGTTGCCGAATTACCCTCCAAGATCAGGACCACAGCTACATCCTTAGCATGGATGCCCTAGCAGTGCCTACTTCAGCATGTGGTATTTGACATTTCTACCATTCAAGCTTTATTCTCTCTGTTGGGCCCTTTTGAGTCTCTCTTCAGATGTGGTGTTCATTGTAAAGGTGAAGATCCAAAGAGGTGACTTCTGCTTTTCTATTCCCTACCCCCTCAAACACACAAGATTTGCTTGCCCCAAGTTCACTGCTTCAAGCCTCATAAAAGGCTCCAGATCCATTTATGTGTCTCCACTGTGAGTAATGAATAGCCATCCTTCGGCCTGTTGTCAATAGTAGATAAGCAATTGTATAAATTACCTCTCATCCAACTCAAAAAATGCGTTTGCCAAAATGATTTCTTCTAGAATTGTAGAAGTGGAAATAACGTGCACAGAGAGAAATTGAGTTTGCTCCAAGGGGCTATGAAGGCACCATTAAAGAAGCCTCAAAAAAAAGATTAGCAATCCAGCTGGTGTGTTTGCCCATCATTTAGTGCCATTTGGTGGGTATTTCTGAAGCAATGACAGTCACGGTGGGGAGGAAGAAGAGGAGGCTTCCCTGGCCATTAAGACCATATACGAACTCAGAGGCTGTGGTTATTAGGGCACACAGCTGGGTCCTACTCCGCCAGCTCTGAGCTCAGCTCAGTGAGAATTGCAAAAGCTCCAAAGTTTAATGAAAATCAATGTTTGGATTCCAGTGCCAGGAGATTTGTTAAGGCATTGTTATAAGCTTCAGGCCACATTCTCTAAACAAAATGACTCTCCATATCCTTAGATATATCTCCTCTCTCCCTTCTTCCCTCTCTCTCTTTCTCTCTCTCACACACACACCCTCACCAAAGGAAACTGATCCATGACAGCTGGATCTATCCCTTTTGAGCCAACATTTTCCAAGCCACACTGTGAAAGATCTTGGTTCAATATAGGACACCTTAAATTGTTACTGAAAACTCCCACACTTTTTGTCAGTCTGAAAATCAAGATAGATAATCAGAACATTGTGTAGGAATCATATTGTAACAGAGTTACTTACATTTTATATGACACAATTCTTTGTTAGTGGGCAGTGTATCTCCGAGGACACATTCTCTTTTACTGTTATTAGGAAATCATTACATACATGTATATTAGGAAATCATACTCCCTGCTGTATATACTATGTATATATGTATGGACCACACTTCCATCCACCTCATCAGGCAAGTTGGGAAGTCTGTCCACCCACTATGCTCACCCTTGGTCCATAAGCTGAAATCTTGGTCTCTGGAGTAATTTTCTGAAATGATCATACAGAATAGATTAAAGCAACTGTTCATAAAGAAGATGTAGGTTTTCCTGGCAGAAACACAACCTAATGAAACAAGGAGATAAGGTCCCAGTAATCTGCCTCTTCCCTACAAACATGGGATGTTGTCAGTTCAGTTCAGTTCAGTTCAGTCGCTCAGTCCTGTCCGACTCTTTGCGACACTGTCGCCGCCGCCGCCACTAAGTCACTTCAGTCGTGTCCGACTCTGTGCGATCCCATCGACGGAAGCCCACCAGGCTCCCCCGTCCCTGGGATTCTCCAGGTAAGAACACTGGAGTTGGTTGCCATTTCCTTCTCCAATGTGTGAAAGTGAAAAGTGAAAGTGAAGTCGCTCAGTCATGTCTGACTCTTAGCAACCCCATGGACTTCAGCCTACCAGGCTCCTCCGTCCATGGGATTTTCTAGGCAAGAGTACTGGAGTGGCTTGCCATTGCGACATTGTCAGTGGTTGCTTAACCCAGAGTTCATCTGTATTCATTGTGTTCCTTTCTTCTTTGTTTCGAATTGGGAAGGCATCATCAGGTTGGAGAGAGCCTCCACAATAAGTATACAAAGTTTATAATTGCAGAGATGAGAGTCTGACATGTAAGAACACTCAGTGCATGCCTTCTGTTTCTATTGTTGTTAACTGGATACTTTAGACTTTAAAACTCCAGGTGAAATTTCCAAATGTGTGGCTTGTTGGTCTAGTGGAATGATACTTGCTTAGGGTGCAAGAGGTCCTGGGTTCGAATCCCAGACAAGCCACATGTTTTTTGTTTCTGATAAATACTTTAAAATACATGTGCTATCACATTGGACTGTGATTCTCACTTAGAGTGTGAGAGGTCCTGGGTTAAATCCCATATGAGCTTGGTTTTCTTTGCTTCTGATAAGTAATTTATTTAAAATACATCTGCTATTGCATTGAGCTTCCCTGGTGGCTTAGATGGTAAAGAATATGTCTGCAATGCAAGAGACCCAGGTTCGATCCCTAGGTCAGGAAGATCCCCTGGAGAAGGGAATGGCAACCCACTCCAGTATTCTTGCCTGGAGAATTCCATGGACAGAGGAGCCTGGAAGGGTACAGTTCGTGGGGTCTCAAGGAGTCAGACATGACTTGGGCAACTAACACTTTCACACACACACACATTATGTGCTTAACTGTTCCTGAAGCTGACAGGGACAGGAACAAGACCCCTCCAACCCTACCCTGTGTCTCTTTGTCTCGGCTCTACTTACTTCTTGACCTCTGCTACAAATCCAGATTGTGTGTCCATGTGGAATGAGAGCACCCATATCCCAGTCCTAAGCTGGCAACCATGACAAGGTGGCATGGAGAGGGACACACTGCCTAGGACAGTAGATCAGATGATGGAGAAAAAACAGTCTGCATCCCAGGGGCACTCACTCACCTGCAGGCACTGTGTTTCCAGCCTCCAAGACATAGGCTGATGCACATTAACAGAGGCTTATGTCCTCACCCTGGCCACCAGGACAAGAACTTGTTAATCCCCATAGCCACAGAATAATTCACAGAGTCTTGGCAGGATCCACATGACACTGAGCAGCAGAGTGAAAATCACTGGGGTCCACCAGGCAAGAAACTACTTAATAGATGGATCAAGACATAGGTTGCCCATTTTATCAGTTCAGTTCAGTTGCTCAGTCTTGTCCGACTCTTTGCGACCCCATGAATCACAGCACGCCAGGCCTCCCTGTCCATCACCAACTCCCGGAGTTCACTCAAACTCATGTCCATCGAATTGGTGATGCCATCCAGCCATCTCATCCTCTGTTGTCCCCTTCTCTGTTGGTAAAGAATCCACCTGCAATGCAGGAGACTCTGGTTCAACTCCTAGGTTGGGAAGACCTGCTACGGAAGGGATAGGCTACCCACTAGACTGAGTGACTTTCACTTTTTCAAAAGTATAGGAATGATTTAGAAAATGATTTCTACAAACTAAAAATTCTATTATAAACATAGTGAAACAATAAGAAATAACTAGATTTGGGGGAGAGAAAGCACTCATATTCCACAACTCCCTTTTTTTTTCATTTTTCCTACCTCCCAGACTTGATCTATATTCATAGTTGAATTATATACACATAGGATATTTTGAAAATCACTTATTATGTCTTATTTACACAAGTAGAACATTTTCATAATGTAAAAATTGATAGATAGGCAAAAAGACAATTAAGACTCTTTGTAACCCTACAAATCAGAGATAACTACTCTTAGCATTTTGGTGTATACTTTCCAATTTAAAAACTACACACACACACATTTATATGTATGTGCATATACATACACACACACAAATGCATACAGATCCCAAACATCTTACTTAAAAAGCTGTCTTTTTGCCTTAATCATAGATAGTTAATATATTTCCATATCAATAGATACATCATAGTAAGATGACTTCTTATGACCTTCCCCAGTCTCATAACTCTAGAATTATTTTTATTTTATTATCTAAGTCTCAGGGATACTGCCTTAAAATGTGTGAAGTCAGGACTTCCCTGGTGGTCCAGTGGTTGAGAATTGACCTTCCAATGCAGGGGATCAGGTTCGATCCCTGGTCAGGGAATCAAGATCCCACACACCCCCAGGCAACTAAACCCTCAAACCACAACTAAGCCCTCAAACCACAACTAAGACTCAACCCAACCAAATAAATAAATAATAAATATTGTTTTAATGCATGAAGTCATCAAGTCATGATCCACTGTGTGCCCTGTGCAAAATAGATATTGTGAAGTACAAACATATCTATTATTTATTACCCAATTATTATGTGCCAGGTGTAATAATACTATTGGCACACTGCAAATATTCTCTCCTAACCCTTTAATATATTAATAGATACTGTGGTTTCTGTTAAAGGAAAAAAATGAAGGAGGCTGGAAGAGGTACACTGTTCCCACAGCTAGAAAGTGGAGGGCCCCTAAGTGGAAGAGACTTCCATCTGACTTTCAAGCTTGCTCTTGTTCTCTGAGAGGCTAGTGTGGGAGTTGAGCCATAGCAGTGTGTCATGACTGGAAAATGGACACATGAGTCTCAACCTGTATGATAGAGATAATAAACCCCACAAGCTGGGAGAAATTGTAGAGAGCCTTCTTGGTTGTAGTAATCAAAGAAAGCTTAGCGGGTAGGTGGAATCAGAGATGGCTCTGGAAACATAAACAGGGAAGGCATTCTTTGTGGCGTAGAGGTAGGGGGAGTGGTAAGGGCAAAGTCTTGATGGAAGAAATCAAGCATCCAATGCGCTTGGCACAGTAAAGACACTAGTCTTATGAGAGGAAAGGGTTTGTCCTGGCAAAGAGTGCAGCTAAAGAGGGATGACTGCACATATGGTCCTGCCCAGTGTCAAAGAGAGTCACTCATGCTCTGACAATATTTGGGAAGCTAAGAAATGTAGAACATTCTGTTTCCATATGGTTAGTTATGAATTCCAGAACTTGGAAATCTTGCAACCTTTGGAAAGAACCAGACTACATATTAAGGGATTAAACTTTGAAATGTCACTTTCCATTTCTGTCCAAAGGAAGCTGAGACATTTTTGATTATAAAAAAAATGAAGCTTCCCATGACAAGTTTCTTGCATGGTATTTGAATGGTTTGGATCACTGGTTGACTCGATGGTTGCCGCTAGATGCTGAGATGCAGATCAACTCCAATCTCGTAGATTTTCAGCATCAAAACAGATTCTGATGCTGAGTGGCAGGAGTTGGGTTTTAGGATTGAGTAGGATGTTTAAGTCTTTTCTTTTAATTGGCTTTGATAACTCCATCTCTTTAAAAAAAAGTTTTTTTTTCTTAGTGTGATCTATCTTTTGTCTGACCCACCCCAAAAGAAGCAACTTTCTTTTAAACATTCGGTTTGATGAACCACGCATGTTCTAAAATTATGCTGCATCTTTGGATACAAACCAGTTTTCTGATTCTGTGTAAATACTGACTCTTTCAGTGATTTTTTTGGCAAGATGACACCCAAAAAAGTTTTAGATGCATTTTTAATTTTCAACCAATTATTTTGATGACAAGTAGATCCAGCCTGAATATAAGTAATAATTCCTGTTTTTGTTCCATTTCAACTACCCAATAGGAGCATGCTTCAAAGGTCATCAATAAGAAACTGGGTTTGGTTATATATATTTTTTAATTGGAGTATAGTTGATTTACATTGCTATGTTAGTTTCAGGTGTATAGCAAAGTGAATCAGTTTTTGTTGTTCAGTCATGTTCAACTCTTTGCAACACCATGGAGTGCAGCATGCCAGTCTTCCTTGTCCATCACCATCTCCCGGGGTTTGCTCAAACTCATGTCCATTGAGTGGATGATACCATCCAAACATCTCATCCACTGTTGCCCTCTTCTTCTGCCTTCAATCTTTCCCAGCATCGGGGTCTTTTCCAATGAGTGAGTTGTTCACATCAGGTGGCCAAAGTATTGGAGCTTCAGCTTCAGCATCAGTCCTTCCAACGAATATTCAGGGTTTATTTCCTTTAGGATTGACTGATTTGATTTCCTTTCAGTCCAAGGGACTCTCAAGTGTCTTCTCCAACACCACAATTCAAAAGCATCAATTCTTCGGTGCTCAGCTTTCTTTATGGTCCAATTCTCACATCCATACATGACTACTGGAAAAATCATAGTTTTGACTATACAGACCTTTGCTGGCAAAATTATGTCATATAGGTCATTACAGAGTATTGAGTAGAGTTCCCTGTGCTATACAGTAGGTCCTTATTATCTATTGGGTTTGGTTTTAAAGTTCTCTTTGAAACCACAGCAAAGGCAGTATTGCTTTAAACCCTTCTGAGATGTTTGGCTTGGATGTGGGTGAGAGGTTCTTGGGAAGGCAGGATGCAACAGAGTCATCAGAGAAGACTCTGGAAATTGGCACTTGCCCAGTTTGCTCTCAGCATCCGACTTTTATCACTGATCAGAGTTGACACTTACTTGAAGAGAAAGTAGAAAGAATGTGAACCCTCAGGCCTGCTAAGAAGGATGGAGAGAGTGGTCTGAGATTCACAAGGTGACCCAAGTTGAGGATTATTTTGGCTAAGTGGTGAGATTGGTCTGAGATTCACAAGGTGACCCTAGTTGAGGATTATTTTGGCTAAGTGGTTTGTAGTGCTATTAATCCTTGATGTCTTCAGATGTGTGGTAGTGAGTCATCAGTTGGAATATGATTAATCTTGTTTTGTAGAAGTGGACAACACAGAGATTCTATCCAGACCTCATATACTGTGCCAGCCCTTGAGCTCAACATGCTCTGTCTTTCTAGAATAGTTCTCAGCCACGGAGCATTCTACTGGACATTATTAAGCTCAGTTCTTGAGGAAGAATGGAAATGACACTCCCAAAGCTCAGTCTTAGAGACCATAGACCAATAGCCCCCAATCCAAATCTTTCCATTTCACACAAGCAGCGCTCTCAAAAGTTGGCTTTCCCCATCAATCCAATCAGTGTGGTCCTATAATCTAGTAGGAGTGAGAAGATCTAAAACCGAGCTCTGATCCTCATTAGCTGTGTGACCTTGAGCAAGTCACTTTAGTTCTCTGGGCCTCCATTTTCTCATCTAAAAAGTGAAAATCTAGAATATCCATTCTTCCTCAAGAACTGAGATTAATAATGTCCAAACTTAGTAGAATGTTCTGTGGCTGAGAACTATTCTAGAAAGACAGAGCATGTTGAGCTCCAAGCTGGCACATTACATGAGGTCTGGATAGAATCTCTGTGTTTTCCACTTCTACATAACAAGATTAATCATATTCCAACTGATATGTGCCCTTCCTATCCACAGGTTCTGCTGTATCAAATAAGATTATATACATAAGAGTTCTTCAAAAATCACATAAGATACCAGGAGCTTATTATAATTTACTTGTCGTAGGATATGTTATGGCTTTGCCATTGAAATGTGAATAAAAATTTCTAATACAGAAAAAAAAATGTGTTTTTAAAAAAACAAGCATTTGGTGCATGGTGAAGATCTGGAAATTTGGGCAGAAGCTTTGAGCACTATATGAGGATCTATGTCCCCAAAAGTTCATTTGAGATAAACCAATAAAAAAAGACTTTCTAACTTTAGGAGCTTCCAGATGCCCACCCTGGCAGATGGACTGTAGCTGTCAGGGACAATGGGACCCTTGAAGCATTGCAAAGAGCCTACCACCCAGATGTTCTGTGCATCTGTTGTTCCACGTTTAGAGAACTCCGAAACTTTCCAGAAACTATCTAAGATACTTTAAGATGTTATTTACTCAAGGCAATGGCACAGGAAAACAAGCTCAACTCAAAGGGAAAAGTATGCCTTTTGAGCTGAAGGGCTAGAGCAAGGCTTGACAACTTCTCTGAAAAGAGTCAAACATAACACATTCTTGTTCTATGTACACTGCGGTGAAGGGAACCAAGGGAGCACAGGTCTAGAAGCAGACAAGGGCCACTGTGATGGGCCACATGATGATTTCCCACATATACCAACATCCCAAGATCCATCTGAGCTACTAATATCTTTTTCTTCTAAAATGCAGTTAAGGGATAGCTACCTAAAGAAACAAAAGACCTATATATATATAAAACTATAAAACACTGGTGACAGAAATCAGTGAGGACACTAATAGATACAGAAATATACCGTGTTCATCAACTGGAAGAATAAATATTGTGAAAATGAATATATTACCCAAAGTAATTTATAGGTTCAATGCAATCCCTATCAAGCTACCAACGGTATTTTTCACAGAGCTAGAACAAATAATGTCACAATTTGTATAGAAATACAAAAAACCTCGAATAGCCAAAGCAATCTTGAGAAAGAAGAATGGAACTGGGGGAATCAACCTGCCAGACTTCAGGCTCTACTACAAAGCCACAGTCATCAAGACAGTATGGTACTGGCATAAAGACAGAAATATAGATCAGTGGAACAAAATAGAAAGCCCAGAGATAAACCCATGCACCTATGGATACCTTGTCTTTGACAAAGGAAGCAAGGATATAAAATGGAGAAAAGACAATTTCTTTAACAAGTGGTGCTGGGAAAACTGGTCAGCCACTTGTAAAAGAATGAAACTAGAACACTCCCTAACACCATACACAAAAATAAACTCAAAATGCATTAAAGATCTAAATGTAAGACCAGAAACTATAAAACTACTCGAGGAGAATATAGGCAAAACACTCTCTGACATAAATCACAGCAGGATCCTCCATGACCCACCTCCCAGAATATTGGAAATAAAAGCAAAAATAAACAAATGGGACCTAATTAAAATTAAAAGCTTCTGCACAGCAAAGGAAACTATAAGCAAGGTGAAAAGACAGCCTTTAGAATGGGAGAAAATAATAGCAAATGAATAAACTGACAAAGAATTAATCTCAAAAATATACAAGCAGCTCCTGCAGCTCAATTCCAGAAAAATAAATGACCCAATCAAAAAATGGGCCAAAGAACTTAACAGACATTTCTACAAAGAAGACATACAGATGGCTAACAAACACATGAAAAGATGCTCAGCATCCCTCATAATCAGAGAAATGCAAATCAAAACCACAATGAGATACCATTTCACACCAGTCAGAATGGCTGCTATCCAAAAGTCTACATGCAATAAATGCTGGAGAGGGTGTGGAGAAAAGGGAACCCTCTTACACTGTTGGTGGGAATGCAAACTAGTACAGCCACTATGGAGAACAGTGTGGAGATTCCTTAAAAAACTGGAAATAGAACTGCCATATGATCCAGCAATCGCACTCCTGGGCATACACACCAAGGAAACCAGAATTGAAAGAGACACATGTACCCCAGTGTTCATTGCAGCACTGTTTATAATAGCCAGGACATGGAAGCAACCTAGATGTCCATCTTCAGATGAATGGATAAGAAAGCTGTGGTACATATACACAATGGAGTATTATTCAGCCATTAAAAAGAATACATTTGAATCAGTTCTAATGAGGTGGATGAAACTGGAGCCTATTATACAGAGTGAAGTAAGCCAGAAAGAAAAACATCAATACAGTATACTAACGCATATATATGGAATTTAGAAAGATGGTAACGATAACCCTGTATACGAGACAGCAAAAGAGACACAGATGTATAGAACAGTCTTTTGGACTCTGTGGGAGAGGGCGAGGGTGGGATGATGTGGGAGAATGGCATTGAAACATGTATATTATCATATGTGAAACGAATTGCCAGTCCAGGTTCGATGCATGATATAGGATGCTCGGGGCTGGTGTACTCAGATGAACCAGAGGGATGGGATGGGGAGGGAGGTGGGGGGGTTCCAAGATGGGGAACACATGTACACCCAGGGCAGATTCATGTCAGTGTATGGCAAAACCAAAACAATAATGTAAAGTAATTAACCTCCAATTAAAATAAATAAATTTTTTAAAATGTATTAAAAAAATAAAATAAAATGCAGTTAAGGGGACCTCCCTGGTGGTCCATTGGTTAAGATTTCACACTTCCAAGGCAGGGGTTACAGTTTTGATTCCTGGTCAGGGAACTAAAATCCCACATACCACACCACATGAAAAAATTTTTTTTTAAGAAATAAAAGGCAGTTAATCTCTGGGAGGATAAGAGTCTATCAGCCACTCACACCTTAGTATACATGTCTTTAGTTTGTACTCAGTAATACCCTCTTATCTGAGGTCTATTACAATGTGAAAATGAAAAAAATTTTATTGAGAAGTACTTTTAGAGCTTCAAGTATTTGAGAAAAGTGTAGCTCTGAGTAGATCATCAGAGGGAGCATCACACATTTTCTGAGGGCAAGATAAAAAAGGGAAACAAGATCAAAGTACAAAAATGTATGATGAAGGGCACTCAGAGACCCGGGAGAGGTTGTCAGCTACCCTTGCAGGCTGGCAAATGTGTAAAAGCCTGACACTTTCGGTGTGCAAGCTGTGGGTCGCCCATGCCTAACCTAGAGAAACGGTGGTGGTACTAAAAATTAATTTGACTTCAAGGAGAATGGGATGGAAGCAGAGGAAGTATGTACATGCTGGTACCCAGGTCCTCATGGTAATCCAAGCCACTAGGGCCCTGGAAAACCCTTTATTTAGTCTGAGGCACAGGCACAGCCCAGAATGGGGCCAGTTTGACCTTGAGCTCACTGAGCCATGGTTCACAGTCCATCAGCAGAGGCACACTGCCTTCTTTGACTGAGGCATCACAAGGGCACCATGTATCTATGCAGAGTGAGCTCATCGGGGAAGGAGTCTTCAGGTGAACATCGATGTTTCTTTTTAAGTAAGTGGGAGAAGAGTGCAAGCTTTACAAGAGTCCCAAGAGATGGATAGCACTTTGAATAAATTCAAATTTTGGATTAGGCCAAAAGCCACATTTGCGCATCAAGAAACTAAGATGGATGAGGAGATGGGAGAGGGATGGATAGTTCCATGTTTCATGATTAAATGAATAAAGTCAAATATCGGTGGCAAAATCTAGGTGATCGGGATATGGATGCTCACTGTGGAAAACATCAATAGTTCAAGTTTGCTGTGTATTTCAAAATTTTCATAATACACTGAGAGGGGGGGAAGGATAATCTTCCTTGAGAAAAAAAAAATCCACATTTGCAAAATTGATCATTTAGGATATGGTCATTTTTATGGAAAAGGATTTACCTGATTAATTTGTAAACAAATCTATCCCTTCTAAGGAGTGCAGTACAATAACAAAATGGCTATAGTCCTTGGCGTGTTGTATTAGCAGACCCTTCATTCCCAGGGAGAGAGGGAACATGAGATACAGAGATGTTCAAAATTCCAGAGAAAATGCAAGCAGGTTGGTTATAATGGTTTTTATCACCATTGTCCCAAACATCCTCAAGGAAGAAAATATTCCTTCTGCTTTAAATGCCTGCTAAATTCTGTTTGTGTGTGTGTGTTTTGCATACTTTTCTGCGGAAATTTATTTAACAAAAAGTGGACTTATACAAATCTGCACTTTAAGGTGGACTGAAAGAGATCTTGGGCTTCCCTCGTGCTGCAGTAGATAGAAATCCACCTGCCAATGAATGCAGGTTTAATCCCTGGTGTGGGAGAATCTCATAGGCGGCCGAGCAACTAAGCCCGTGTGCCACAAGTACTGAGCCCATGCTCTAGAGCCTGAGAGTTGCGACTACCAAGCCCACATGCTGCAACTACTGAAGCCAGAACACTCTAGGGCCCACGAGCCACAACTACTGAGTCCACGAGCCTAGATCCTGTGCTCTGCAACAAGACTGAGCCCCACAATGAAGAGTAGCCCTTGCTCTCCACAACTAGATAAAGCCCATGCAAAGCAATGAAGACCCACCACAGCCAAGAAATAAAATAAATAAGCAAACTTTGAAGAATAAAAAAAGAGAGATCTTGTGAGCCGAATTTCCTTTCTGGGGGAGTAAGACGGAGACACTTTAAAATGCAAAAAAAAAAAAAAAAACTGAGGTGAGACACTCTCTGAATGTAGCTTCACTCTGCTGGGATCCGTCTGCATAACTGGACTGTCTTATTCTGGCTGCTTCTGCTTGAAGTCAGAAGACAAGAGCAGTGTCATCTTGGTTCTTCTGCTGCTGCTTGGAATCGTAACACTGCAGTATGACCTGCCCCCCCCCAACCCCAGGGGACTTCCCATTTAATGTGCTTCTTTTATACAACACTGTTATAATGCCCATTTCACAGAAGAGCACACAGAGACTCAGAGTCAGAGAGATCACACAGCTGGTCAAGGGGAGAGGGAAGCCATATGTTCACATTACCTGGCATCTGATCACTGTCTCTATGGAACCTGGACTGGGGTGTCTTGATTACTTCCTGTGAGTCCTCTGACTAAGCATGAGATGTCCAACTATTCCAGCATTGGTGTCAGCTATGACAAGACAGGTCCCCTTCACAGAGCTGAAGCCTTTGGCAATATCCACTTTTCTGGCTGACTCTTATCCTTGGACTATATTAAATCTGCAAAGCACTGCTCTCATTGCTCTAAGTAGCAAGAATTGTGACCCCTGCCTTTACTAGCCTGTTGCCTGTCTGGCAGGGGAAGACTGTGGTACTGCTAAGTGGCTGAAAACTGTGTGTATTTTAGGACTTTCAACTACTAGAAGGACAGAAGAGGCCCTTTTTAAAGAAGTCAGGCTCTGATAAACAGTACTTGGTGCTCCAAGAATGTCTTCGTGTGACGGAGCTTTCCTTTTCCTTATAGGATTTGCTAAGCAAAGGAGAGGATGCGGTGTTGTCAGAAGTGATATAGTTATTGAACTCAGACACCTGTTCCCTATGTTTTCATATTTGGCATCATGGGAAAGATACTCTTCTTTCCAGCCCTGAACACAGGGAAGCAAACATGTGAATGTCCAAATGGCAGGGAAAGAGTGATGAGAGTTGGTTTTGTTTTCCCCATACCCCTACCCTCAACCCCTTGGCTGATTTCATAAAGGAAAAGAGGGAGGAGAAAAGTCTGTCAGGATTTCTCAAATGAAAAACATGTCCACATTGACAGAAATAGACTGTTTTCTATTAAGGAGTCTGGTCATGGTAACAATGATATTTTTGAATTTATCATCATGTTTATAAAGTGATACTCAAGAAAAGATTATAAGAGGAGATTTGGGGAAGGAATTCCTTCAGCCCAGTTTTCTCTGGGAATGCCTCAAGAAGGAACATTAGCCACATTCCTGATGTTTTCCTGTTGAACTTTGATGGGGAGGTTTTATAATTGCTGCAAATTGAAGGAGAAAGTTATTTTCTACTTTCCAATTTGTGATATTGGTGTTTTCTATTTATTAAGTTCTCCATGCCACCTAGTGTTTCTCTGAAGAAATACCAGATTCTTAGGAAGTATCCCCAATTCTGTGCAGGACCTCAGGTTCAGGTTGTCACTGAACTACACCTGTACACATAGACCCGTACAGTATACATAGCATGTCACACATGCTATGTGTGACATCCCAGTTGGATGCCAAGTTTGAAATAATCTTCATCATGTCACAGTTAAACACCAGTACAAATGACTAACCTCTTCTTCCTGAAGAAAGCATTGGCTTTTTGCTTCTGTGGGATACACTGACATCAAAGGATCCTAGAGTGGTCACAGCGGCAGACTTTCTAGAACTTTCTTCTACACCTGACCCGCTGTTGTACCAGGAAACCCCTTGTATACAATGTAGTGTTTCTCAAGAACTTCTCTGGGACTTCAACTGTGCTCTTTATTTTTTGCTTTTAAAGTATCTAAACTACATCGCAAGAAAGCCAGGAGGGGGACTGGGAAACATTCTGAATCCCTGTGTTTCCCTCTATTTGGGGGCGTGAGCCCCAGGGACAGTGTGCAGAGAGAGCCCGACAAAGGGCCTACTCTAGCTCTGGCAGCTGCTGGCCTAGCAGCAGGATCCAGGTCTCACAGCTCAGAGTTCTAGCTGGAAGGGCTAGATCAAATTCCTCCTCCCCCTTCCTATCCTCGTCCAGAAACAACAAACTGTAACAAACAGTGCCCGTGATGTTGGCAACAACAAAGCTGTCCTTTTCAAAATCTGTGTTCTATCATTTGCCTTCAGTGATTACCAAAGCTTCGAAATGCTACCAAAAGCTAAGTGAGGATGGGAGGGGGTGGAGGTGGGGAACAGAGCCAGAGGAACACAGACCAGGTTTCCAAAGGGACCCTGGCAGTCCTGCCAAGGTCCTGCTCCAGATTTATGGGAAGTAGTGGTTGTCATAATTCTGGCAAACACATAGTCCAAATTTCAATTATTTCCCCTGGTCATTGATGTCAGTGCACTTGATCTTGGTCACACTGTGGGTCCTGATTTTTTTTTTTTCTTGAGAGGAGTGCTTAGAAATATGCTCGTCCACTCTTTAGGGCTGAGGTCTCATAAACAGTCCTTTTTTCTGCCATGATTTGGCAAATTTCCTTATAGTTGTCACTTCCTATGGGGGCCTGGAGAGCCACAGGTTACTGAGAGGGTCGAGGCCTGGAAAGTCAGCTGGAGGCACAAAGAGTTGGCAACCTTGAGCTACACATTTGGAGTCTATAAAGCACATTTGCTTTGGGCTAGTAAACATGAAGTGGATTGTAATTTGTTTGGGGGATTTCCCCCCTCATTTGCCAATCCGGGCTGTCTACAAATCTTACTGCAACAGACAAAATACCATTAGCATGACCTTTTTCAAACCTATCTGCAGGGAGCCAGGGAGGCAACGATCAGAAGCATCTCCCCACTAGGCCCAGGGGATCTCCCCAGGAGGTGAGAGAGCTCCATCTGACAAACCCCACAGGCACTAGAGGTTGTCAGCTCTGCAGAGAAAAACCTCTATTCCTGCTGACCATGGCAGCACAGTCCATGTGCTGAACTGGAACTTTGTCGCCATAATGTGGAGTCCTCAGGTCCTATCTTATCCTCACTTTGGTTCGAGGCCCTGCAAGTGGCGGACTGAAGGCTCACTCATGGGGAGGTGGTGCTGGCAAAGTGGGAGGAAAGCTGAAGAAAGAGAAAGGAGAAGTGGAGGAAGGGCAGGAGGAGGCAGAAGCGGAAGTGGGCAGAGGGAGGGCACATGGAGCAAGAGGTGAGAACTGAGAGACCCTTCCAGCCAGAGCCTCAGGGTCAGGCCAGGCTCAGGCCAGATAAATGAGGGAACGCTGTTCAATATTCTGTAATAATCTCCATGGGGAAAGAATTAGATAAAGAATAAAGAATTAAAGAATATGTATAACCTGAATCACTTTGCTACATACCTGAAACTAACACATCATTGTTCTTCAAGTATGCTCTAATAGAAAATAAAATTTAAAAAAATATAAATTTTAAAAAGGAAAAATGAGTCTGCTCCTACTTTATTTCTTTGAGTTCTATCATCAACACCTGCTGTCTGCCTCTCTCTTCTTAGGAGTCTCTCTCCTGCCCTCCCCCTGAGCTCTCCTCTTATTAGCATTCTCTCTCCACGTCACACATCTCCTGCCTTTCTTCTTTCCCCATCTGGCAGTTCCCCCAGTACTTTCTGATCCATAGAGTTTCTGGTTGCCAGTCACCACTTCTTTATTGCTTTGGGATTGTGCACACCTGACCTCACAGCTGCTCCTGGAGACAGGACCCACTTCCTTCCCTTGGCCTCACCTTTCCTGTGGCTGCCATGTCCCAGACAAGCAGGGCCTCCCCTGCAGAGTTCCATCTGGGGAGTACAGGTGGCTCTGGCAGGACTCAATCCTCTGGGTCTCACTGTCGTCTGGGGGTTCGGGCCTATCACTTGGATGGGGTCAAGATTTGCAGCTTCACAACCCAGGGCTTCTGTCCCCCTCCTCAATTTCACAGTGTCAACACCGTGACCTATGTGGAATGGGGGTCCTGCTTAGGGCCCCCACCACTGGCTGCATACTCTAGCATAACTGACATCAAAATAGCAAGCAGAACATTCTCAACTGTCATTCTTTTTAAAAAATACATATTGCAAAGATGAAAACCCTCTAAAACACTATTTCTGAAACTTCTATTCCCTGCACATAACTTCCCCCCACAGGTGGGGGCTATCGATCCTTCTAGTTTTTCTGCTTCATTATGTTGACAAAAGAGTTTTATTAAATGTTACTGCAGATGCATCTGAAGTGAAAAAAACCAGATCTAACTCTGTAGCCATCTGATTACTACAGAATATTCAGCGGAAAGATTCATTGAAAGTAGATTTTTCAACCATCAGAAGCACATGAACCCCAAATGGAAAAACTCCATATATCCAAAACTTTGACCACCGCAGTCACTGAGCTATTCCATGGGATTCTGGAGTGAAGTATGGTCCTCCAGAATCAGGAAATGGGGCAAATAGATGAGGGGCTTGCTTGGGTCCAAGGATCCAGCTGACTTGCTTGCACAGTCTCTAAAGGGTAGGAAGTGCCCCAGGGGTGGGGGCAGCGGAGGCAGGGGTACAAGGAGTTGGGGGATGATGAGGATAGGGGACATTCCCGACAGCTGTACTTTGCAACTTGGGAATAAAGCACCAATCTTTTGATCTTTCCTTCTTGTCCTTTGACATTTGTTGTTTTTTTTTTTTTTTTTTGTGGTTTGTTTTTTCCTTTCGGCTGCCTGTGGGATCTTAGTTCCCTGATAAGTTTTTGGGGCCAGCCAGAGCCCCCTGCGTTGGAAGCACAGAGTCTTAATCACTGGACCACCAGGGGAGACTGTCATCCCTTCACTTTTAACCTTATGTTTCTAATTTCCTTCATTGTTGCATATTTGACAAACCCAACTACTTCAGAATCTAGGAAATCTTGTAAATAATGTACTATCTTTCCTCCTCCATAACCAAGAGGCTTGGGCCCATTTGACCTCTGCGGTTTGCACAAAAAAATCACCATGGGTCACAGGGGAATATCTACACTTGCAAGAGTTATATCATCATTGAATCTCATGCTGAAAAGAGCAGCTGGAATCATGTAGTCATTTTCTACAGTCCAGGGAGATTGGGCAGCATGTAAAATGTCATAGACTGAGACCTAGGACTCGTAATCCCCGATACAGGTCTTTTAATGGCATCTTCCTTTAAGTGGTTTAAATCTGTGCCTGCTACAATAAGTCCCTACATACAAACAAGTTCCATTCCAAGAGCCCATTCCTAAGTCCAATTTGTTTGTAAGTCCAACAAAGTTAGCCTAATACCCAAACTATTAATAACACAGTTGGCTATATAGTACTGTACTGTAATAGGTTTATAATACTTTTCACACAAATAATACATAGTGAAGTCGCTCAGTCACGTCCGACTCTTGGTGACCCCATGGACTGTAGCCTGCCAGGCTCTTCCATCCATGGGACGTTCCAGGCAAGAATACTGGAGTGGGTTACCATTTCCTTCTCCAGGGGATCTTCCCGACCCAGGCATTGAACCTGGGTCTCCTGCACTGCAGGCAGGCTTTGTACTGTCTGAGCCACCAGGGAAGCCCATCTTACAGTGCAGTGCCTTGAAAAGCACAATAGTACCAGCTGCATCACTGCTGCTTTTACACTTGCTTCCAGACATGCTGGGCTTGAAATAAAAATACTGTACCACTGTACTCTTTACAGTACTGTACAACAAAGTACACAAAAGTGCAACCACTTGTAGAGGATGCACACATGTGACAACATATGCCAGACATGTGAACTAACTTACATGACTGCACATGCGAATGCACATTCATATCGCTGAAAGCTTGAAACTTGAAGGTTCATATGTAGAGGGCCTACAGTACTGGGAAATACACGTAAAGGGCCATTGTCATGCAATGGACTTTCAGAGAATATATATGTCTATGTCCATGGACATGAAACTTCCATTTAGGATATAAGCAGAAATACAGGAATTCCCTGTCAGGTTAGTGATTCATGAAAACCCAGCCAAATCCCTGTGGGTGCTGTCACACAAAACCTTATCAAGGGAGAAGTCTCATCTATGGCCAAAAGTTCCTACTTTCACCCTTCTAGGGGAAAAGCCATAGAGCATCCTCTGGCCTAGTCACCCAAGGTCTATTGCCACCCCTATGAGTACAGCACTGAAAAGGCAATGGTGTCACTGAGGGCAGTGTCTCTGGCTCTGACATCAGCTCTGCCTCCTTGTTCTGGGAAGATCTGATGCCACCCCAGCTCCTCCTCACTGTTTCCTGTTCCTGTGAACTCTTTCCTCTTTCCAAACTCAAATTTCCCTGTAGGTGCACATCCTGTAATCGCCTGTGCCAGGTGCTGGTAGACAACTGACGTTATCCACACTAAACTCATGGTACCTCATCTCTCAAACCTTCCCCTAAGGAAAAGTACATCAGCCTAGGAGATGCAAAGCCAAGAGTAAAAATCTCGATCTTCATCATTGACTCTGCTAGGCCCCTTCTTGAGTTAGAGCATCATCTAACCTGGGGACTTCTGGACTTACCCATCCCCATGATCTATTCTTAGAAAACAGTTAAGTCTCTATAGAATAGCTATAGCTATGCAGAGTTACATATAGTATGGAATGATAAACGTATATTCATACCAGAAACCAACTTCTATTTATTCAGTGTTTCATTTGCTTATTCATTCATTCAGTCATTCAACAAACATTTACATGCCACATGAATGGCTCCTTGAAGCCTTCCATGACCCATGACTAATTCAAGATCCCTCCAACCTTTAGACAATGTCATCACGTGATCTTTTTATTTATCTCATTGCATTTACCATAATCAGAAATTATCTTCCAGTTTGGGTTACTCTCTCTCTCTTGCAAATAGAATGTAACCACTCTGAGGACAAACGTCCTGCCTGTCTTGTTCACAACTGTATCCTATTACCTATGCTTTCCCTTCTGACACCCAGAGGTTAGCACAGTACCTGTTACTATCAAACCATTACCAAACATGTTTTTGTGCTCAGTTGCTCAGTCATGTCCGACTCTTTGCAACTCCATTTACTGTAGCCTGACAGACTCCTCTGTCCGTGGGATTTTTCAGGCAAGATTACTGGAGTGGGTTGCCATGCCTTCCTCGGGGGATCTTCCTGACCCAGAGATAGAATCCTCATCTTTTATATCTCCTGCATTGGCAAGCAGGTTCTTTATCTCTGACCCATGTGGGAAGCCACCTGAGACATATAGGAGACAGTTACATATTATCTGAAGACTGTGCAACAGCTTAAAAGAATTGGGAGGGTTTAACATGTACCACCATGAGGCTGAGGCTGCTGCATGGAAAAAGCAGAGAAATCTGCCTGGTCTGATTTCATTTAAATTTTTTAAAAAATATCCTAAAGAAAACTACAGATTACATATGAATGTTAGATTTTTCTATTTATACAAAAATTTCCGTTAGGCTTCATATGGGATCTCAAGAGATTTAGAATATCCAGAATGATCTTAGAGAAAAGGACAAGGTAGAGGCCTCATGCTTCCTGATTTTAAAACCTATTACAAAGGAATAGTAATCATTACAGTGTGGCACAGGCATAAAGACATATAGAAACAATGGAGTAGAGAGCCAAGAAATAAGTCCTTGCATATATTGGTCAAATGATCTTCAACAAAGGTGCCAAGGAAACACAACGGGGAAAGAATACTTCCTTCAACAAATGGTGTAGGGAAAACTGGATATCTACATCCAAAAGTATGAGGTTGACCCTTTCTTCATACCACATACAAAAATTAATTCAAAATGGATTAAATACCTAAACTTAAGACCTAAAACTATAAAACATAGAGGAAACATTTCAACAAATTGGATGTAGCAATGCTTTCTTGGATGGATATGACACCAAAAGCAGAGGCAACAAAAGCAAAAAAAAAGACAAATGGGACTACATCAAACTTAAAAATGTTTATGTATCAAAGGAAACAATTGACAGACTCAAATGACAACCTGTGTAATGTGAGAGAATATTTGAAAGTCATACATCTAACACAACTCAACAACACAAGCTAAGCTGATTAAAAATGGGCAAAGTACTTCATCAGACAATTCTCTAAAGAAGATATACAAATGACCAACATCAAAAAGATGCTCAACATCAGTAATCATTAGGGAATTTTTTTCTCTAAAGCCATCGTGAAATACCACCTCATACCTATGAGAACTGGAGAAGGAAACAGCAGCCCATTCTGGTATTCTTGCCTGGAGAATCCCATGAACAGAGGAGCCTGGCAGGCTACTGACCATGGGGTCGCAAGAGTCGGACATGATTTAGTGACTAAACCACCACCACCAATGAGAATGGCAACTACCAAAAGAACAAAAAACAAGTGTTGGCAAGGATGCAGAGAAAAGGGAATACTTGTTTGCTATTGGTGGGAATGTAAAATGGTGCAGCTGTTAAGGAAAACAACACGATGGTTTCTCAAGAAATTAGAAATATGATCTAGTAATCCAGTAGTCCCACTTCTGGGTACATATAGAAAATAATTCAAGGCAGATCAAAGAGATCTTTGCACACTCATGTTCACTGCTTTATTATTCATGATAGCCAAGAAATGGAAGCTTCCCAAATGTCCATTGATGAATGAATGGATCAACAAAATATACAGCCATATAATGGAGTAATGGAATATTATCCAGCCCTAAATTCTAGGACTTTCATGGTGGTCCAGTGGTTAAGCCTCTGCACTTTCAATGCAGGGGGTTCGGGTTTGATCTCGGGTCAGGGAACTAAGATCCCACATGTCACACAGCATGGCTAAAAATAATTAAATTTTTTAAAAAGGAAGGAAATTCTGACACATGCTATATACCATGGATGGACCTTGACATCATGATGCTAAATGATATACACCAGTCACAAATGGACAAATATTGTATGACTCTATCTATATATGATACTTAGAGTAATGACACTCACAGAGACAGAAAGGAGAAAGGTGCCCAGGCCTGGGTGGCAGTGGGGGAGAGAGAGTGTTAAATAGGCATAGCAGTTCAGGTTTGCAAGAATAAAACGTTGTAGAGCTCTGTTGTACAACAATGTGAATATACTTACCACTTTATCCTTAAGTTTATACTTAATGATTAAGATGGTAAATTTAATGTCAGGTGCTTATAAGCACAATTAAAGATAAAATTAATAACAAAATAGAAGGATTTGGATAGCTGTGAAAGGAATGGGAAAGGGGGAATGAACAGAAATGTTGCTTTATCTCTATTTATTTACACCTTTTTTTTTTTTTTACAATGAAACCATTTCGAGGTATTACTATGTGATTGAAATAGTTGTTAAAAGCTTTAGAAAAAAGATTGTTCTATACATCTGTGTCTCTTTTGCTGTCTCATATACAGGGCTATCGTTATCATCTTTCTAAATTCCATATATATGCGTTAGTATACTGTATTGGTGTTTTTTAAAAATAAGAGAAGGCCCCTGCCTTGGAGGCATTAAGCGTCTCTGAAGAAGAGAGACAGGTACACAAATCATGTGCCAGGTGGTGTGATGGGGGCTGTGGGAGAAGTTACAGGGCAGGGACCGAGGGAAGGCCCGTTCCTCCTGGGCAATGGAGGTGTGGCCATTGGGCAGCTGACTCTGAAGATCAATAGGTATTTATCTGGAGGAGGCTAGTCTAGGCCCCGGACACTACATCACTCAAAACCTTCCATTTTATTTCCAGAGGCTCAGCTGCAATATATTCAAAACACACTTAGCTCAAATAATAATAATGCCATGAAACAGGCCGGGGTTGGGTGGTGTCTGGAGTGGGTAAAGAAGTCTTTTAAAGGTCCCTTTGAAAGCAGTTGATAAAATAACTAAACTAAACATCAGTTCAGTTCAGTCGCTCAGTCGTGTCTGACTCTTCGCGACCCCATGAATCACAGCACACCAGGCCTCCCTGTCCATCACCAACTCCCAGAGTTCACTCAAACTCATGTCCATCGAGCTGGTGATGCCATCCATCCATCTCATTCTCTGTCGTCCCCATCTCCTCCCGCCCCCAATCCCTCCCAGCATCAGAATCTTTTCCAGTGAGTCAACTCGTCGCATGAGGTGGCCAAAGTACTGGAGTTTCAGTTTTAGCATCAGTCCTTCCAATGAACACCCAGGATTGATCTCCTCTAGAATCGACTGGTTGAATTTCCTTGCAGTCCAAGGGACTCTCAAGAGTCTTCTCCAGCACCACAGTTCAGGGAATGCTAAAACCCTAAAGCTTATTCAATTTATACACAAAGTGATCCAAAGCAGAGATGGGGTGTGCCAGACACCAGAAGCTGCTTCCATGATTATTTTCATCCAGTCATTAGTTTCAGCCTAACAAAACAATTAAATGGAACTCTTTGGAGGATCCACTCAATCATTTTTTTAAATTTAAAATCCATGTTTATTTGACCAATTGGTTTTTATACAGTTTTATACTGCCAATCTCCCTTTTCTTATGTGGCAGCTTTCCTTTGTTATTTTCTGTCTTTATGTTTTAATATCTTTTTGACAAATTCAATGGGCACACTCTGTTCCTGGTTCTGGATAGGATCCATTTTAATCTCAAGAAGCTATGTTCTCCACTGGCAACCAATGTTGTCAAAGTTAAACACATTCTGAGAGTGGCAAAAGTTTTCAGAAATGTGTCCAGTAAATTACTGATACACCTGTATTGCTATGTGGCCAAAGGAGGCTTTAAACAGCAGTTTAAGGTTTGCATTCCTCACAGGTTGATGCTTTGTCGATAGCATGATCAATTTGCTGTCAATTTTCACAGTTACAGAATGATTTGTAATCAGCATATTATTTTTTTGTCAGTGTACACATCTGCAGTGCTTGTTGGGGACTGAGACATTTGTTCTTTTTCATTCATCCAGGCATTCTAGTTTACACCATGCTTTTGCTCACTTATTCATAGCCATGGGAAAATAAGCTTTAACTCAACCCTTGTCTGAAATTCAGATGGATGGGGTTCCCATTAGAGGGTCCAGCACACAGACAAGATATGTCTCCAGACGGCTCTTGATTAACCTCCTCACAAGATGGGAAGGGTTCACACGGAGTGCTGAAAGCGCTTTGCCCTCATGCAGAGATACAGTGCATTTTTCTTTTTTTTTTTTATTTTACAATATTATATTGGTTGGTTTTGCCATATATTGACATGAATTCGCCCCGGGTTTACATAAGTTCCCCCTCCTGAACCCCCCTCCCACCTCCCTCCTCCCTTTATACTCCCTCTGGGTCATCCCCACATGCCAGCCCCGAGCATCCTATAACATGCATCGACCCTGAATTAGTGATTCGTTTCACATATGACAACATACGTGTTACAATGCCATTCTCCCAAATCATCCCACCCTCACCCTCTCCCACAGAGTCCCAAAGACTGTTCTATACATCTGTGTCTCTTTTGCTGTCTCGTATACAGGGTTATCATTTGCATCTTTCTAAATTCCATATATATGCGCTAGTATACTGTATTGGTGTTTTTCTTTCTGGCTTACTTCACTCTGTATAATAGGCTCCAGTTTCATCCACCTCATTAGAACTGATTCAAATGTATTCTTTTTAATGGCTGAATAATACTCCATTGTGTATATGTACCAAAGCTTTCTTATCCATTCGTCTGCAGATGGACATCTAGGTTGCTTCCATGTCCTGGCTATTATAAACAGTGCTGCAATGAACATTGGAGTACATGTCTTTGACAAAGGAGGCAAGAATATAAAATGGAGAAAAGACAGTCTCTTTAACAAGTGGTGCTGGGAAAACTGGTCAGCCACTTGTAAAAGAATGAAACTAGAACACTTCCTAACACCATACACCAAAATAAACTCAAAATGGATTAAAGAGCTAAATGTAAGACCAGAAACTATAAAACTCCTAGAGGAGAACGTAGGCAAAACACTCTCCGACATAAATCACAGCAGGATCCTCCATGACCCACCTCCCAGAATATTGGAAATAAAAGCAAAAATATACAGTGCATTTTTCTTTTCATCATCTCATTCCGCTTTTCTATTTGGTTTTCCTCAGGTGAAACAAGAAAACTAGTTTGCAATCCCAGAATTCCCTAGATAACAAGACCTCACAGTCCCCCTGCGCTATAGCACTGCTGAACTGCTCCCAGGAACCGTATGAACTCCTCGCCGCCTGTGACAGCTCCAGGGCTGGGCAGGGAATGCCAGTTCCCAGGCTCCTGTGCAAGGTGGTTTTTGAGAACAAGTTTTACAGGAACTCTGAGGTCAGGAATGGGCTTCCCTGGTGGCTCAGACAGTAAAGAATCCATCTGCGGTACAGGAGACTTGGGTTCGATCCCTGGGTTTGGAAGATCCCCTGGAGAAGGGAACAGCTACCCACTTCAGTATTCTGGCCTGGAGAATTCCACGGACAGAGGAGCCTGACAGGCTATAGTCCATGGGGTCACAAAGAGTCGGACACGACTGAGTGACTTTCACTTCACTGAGGGCAAGGGCAGTCCTACTTTGGTCCGAAGATTTACCTCAGTAATTGCAGCCCTCTGGGAACCAACCCAAGCATAGCATCTTCCTGTAGGAGGCATTATACTGGATTGCCTACAAAGTTCTTCAGATTTTTCTGTAACGTCTTATGAAAAAATCCAAATGAACTTATGGCCCATATGGTGTCTCCATCAGAGTTTCCTCAAGTATCAGGAAAAAAGTCTTCAGTTCAGTTCAATTCAGTAGCTCAGTCATGTCCAATTCTTTGTGATCCCATGGACTGCAGCATGCCAGGCTTCCCTGTCCATCATCTGAGCTTGCTCAAACACATGTCCATCAAGTCGGTGATGCCATCGAACCATCTCATCCTCTGTTGTCTCCTTCTCCTGCCTTCAATCTTTCCCAGCATCAGAGTCTTTTCCAATGAGTGAGTTCTACACATCAGGTAGCCAAAGTATTGGAGCTTCAGCATCAGCCCTTCCAATGAATATTCAGGGTTTATTTCCTTCAGGATTGACTGGTTTGATCTCCTTGCTGTCCAAGGGACCCTCAAGAGTCTTATCGAGCACCACAGTTTGAAAGCATCAATTCTTTGGTGCTCAGCCTTTTTTATTGTCCAGCTCTCACATCCATACATGACTACTGGAAAAGCCATAGCTTTGACTAGACGGACCTTTGTTGGCAAAGTAACGTTTCTGCTTGTTAACATGCTGTCTAGATTTTTCATAGCTTTGCTTCCAAGAAGCAGGTATCTTTTAATTTCATGGCTGCAGTCACCATCTGCAGTGATTTTGGAGCCCAAGAAAATATAGTCTGTCACTGTTTCCATTGTTTCCCCATCTATTTGCCATGAAGTGATGGGACTGGATGCCATGAACTTCGTTTTTGAATGTTGAGTTTTAAGCCAGCTTTTTCACTCTCTTTCACTTTCGTGAAGAGGCTCTTCATTTCCTCTTCACTTTCTGCCATAAGGGTGGTGTCTCTGCATTTCTGAGGTTATTGATATTTCAAGTACCAGGAAAAACGTCTAAATAGCTATAGTTGATGGACAGCCATTTTTCTCCAAGGTGCTTGAGAAATAGATGATTTAAAGGAGCTTGGGCATGGCAGGCTACACCATGCCCACTCTAAAGATGTCCACAGCCTAATCCTCAGAGCCTGTTATCTTACATGGCCAAAGAGACATGGGAGATGTGATGTAGTTAAGGATTTCAAGTTGAGGAGATGATCCGAGGTTATCCAGGTGAACCCATGTCATTATGAAGACCTTATAAGACCTTATATAGAGAGAGGCAGGAAACTCAGAGTCAGAGAAGGAGATATGACAATGAAAGCAGAGGGCAGAGAGATTTGAAAATGCTGGGTTGCTGGCTTTGAAAGTGGAGGAAGGCGTCATCCACTAAGACATGCGGGCATCCTCAAGAAGCTGGAAAAGGGAATGAAACCCATTTTCTGGTAAAGCCTCCCAAAGGAACACAGCCTTGCCAATTCCTTGATATTAGGAACTCTGTCCTCCAGAACTTGAAGATCATAAATCTGTGTGATTTCAAGCCACTGCATTTGTGGTAACGTGTTAACAGTAACATTAGGAAACTAATGCAGTAGGTGGAATGCCCTCCACAAGTGGGCTGGAATGCCCTCCAACAGGACCTGTTCTTTTCTTCCTAAGAACTAAGTTAATGGATCATGGCCATGCTTTTACTCCTCCAAAATGGAATCTCAGAGGTGGTGGA
This sequence comes from Moschus berezovskii, assembly GCF_049115385.1. NCBI lineage: Eukaryota > Metazoa > Chordata > Mammalia > Artiodactyla > Moschidae > Moschus > Moschus berezovskii. Next base: position 124,341,349 of record NC_142488.1, on the reverse strand, counting down.
CGAGGCGCATGCTGTAGTTGATAGGAAGTATCATCTGATGTCTCTTGTTCCACTTGGAACTCAGGATCTTCTTCCAGCATTCTCAGTGGAGGCACTTTCCTCCAGCTTCCCCGGCACGCTTCCTTAAAAAGCATAGCAAGTCAGGGACTTCCCGGGCAGTCCAGTGTTTAAGACTTGGTGCTTCCACTGCAGGTGCCCGGGAAGTAAGATCTTGCATGCCTCAAAGAGTGGCCATACTGACTCCTCCCTACCCCCCAAAAAAGTATATCATGTTATATCCTTCTCTCATTTTTCTACTCAAAATTATTCAATGGTTCCCCATTACCCAAGGAACAAAAGTTCAACTCTTCAGCATTCCATTCAAGCATCTGGCCCTAAATTGCCTTTCTGGACCACCCTTTTACTGTTTCAAGCTTCCCTACACCCTAGGTTCCAATCACATGTAGCTTCCTGCTCTCCCTGGCCTTGCTCTGGTCACACGGCCCCATGACCCTGCCTTATGCTTAGGCTGTTTCCAGGGGGAAGTGTATCCCTTCCTCCCTTTCTTGAATTAAGCTGAGGACTGGCTACCCCAGTAGACTACCAATTGTTGTTTTAGTCACTAAATTGTGTCCCAACTCTTTTGTGACCCTATGGACTGTAGCCCATCAGGCTTCTCTGACCATGGGGATTCTCCAGGCAAGGATACTGGAGTGGGTTGCCATGCCCTCCTCCAGGAGATCTTCCCGACCCAGGGATCAAAACTGCATCTACTGCATTGGCAGGTGGATTCTTTACCACTGAGTCACCAGGGAAGCCCAGATTACTGGTACCTCCCTTCAGCCCCTTAGCATTCCACGTCATTAGATTTTTACACATTTGTCTGTCACCCTGGAGCATAAACAGGATGAGGACAGGAACAGTGGACAAATACATTCATAATTAGTAAATAAGCAAATTTCTTAACGATCTCTTCTCTCTAACCTCTGGCCCCACCAGCATGTTCCCTACACACACATACATACACACACACACAGAGCCACACATATAGTAGTCACTCAATAAATGCTGAAAGAAGGAGTGCATATTGGAGTCAAACATGACAGAGCTGCAATTCAGTTCAATTCAGTAGCTCAGTCGTGTCTGACTCTTTGCAACCCCATGAACCACAGCACGCCAGGCCTCCCTGTCCATCACCAACTCCCAGAGTTCACTCAAACTCATGTCCATCGAGTCGGTGATGCCATCCAGCCATCTCATTCTCTGTCGTCCCCTTCTCCTCCTGCCCCCAATCCCTCCCAGCATCAGAGTCTTTTCCAGTGAGTCAACTCTTCGCATGAGGTGGCCAAAGTATTGGAGTTTCAGCTTTAGCATCAGTCCTTCCAATGAACACCCAGGACTGATCTCCTTTAGGATGGACAGACTGGATCTCCTTGCAGTCCAAGGGACTCTCAAGAGTCTTCTCCAGCAGCACAGTTCAAAAGCATCAATTCTTTGGTGCTCAGCTTTCTTTAGAGTCCAACGCTCACAACCATACATGACTACTGGAAAAACCATAGCCTTGACTAGACGGACCTTTGTTGACAAAGCAATGTCTCTGCTTTTAATATGCTGTCTAGGTTGGTCATAACTTTCTTTCCAAGGAATAAGCGTCTTTTAATTTCATGGCTGCAATCAGCATCTGCAGTGATTTTGGAGCCAAAAATAATAAAGTCTGACACTGTTTCCACTGTTTCCCCATCTATTTGCCATGAAGTGATGGGACCAGATGCCATGATCTTTGTTTTCTGAATGTTGAGCTTCAAGCCAACTTTTTCACTCTCCTCTTTCACTTTCGTCAAGAGGCTCTTTAGTTCTTTTTCCCTTTCTGCCATAAGGGTGGTGTCATCTGCATATCTGAGGTTATTGATATTTCTCCCGGCAATCTTGATTCCAGCTTGTACTTCTTCCAGCCCAGCGTTCCTCATGATGTACTCTGCATATAAGTTAAATAAGCAGGGTGACATATACAGCCTTGACGTACTCCTTTTCCTATTTGGAACCAGTCTGTTGTTCCATGTCCAGTTCTAACTGTTGCTTCCTGACCTACATACAGGTTTCTCAAGAGGCAGGTCAGGTGGTCTGGGATTCCCATCTCTTTCAGAATTTTCCACAGTTTATGGTGATCCACACAGTCAAAGGCTTTGGCTTAGTCAGTAAAGCAGAAATAGATGTTTTTCTGGAACTCTCTTGCTTTTTCCATGATCCAGCAGATGTTGGCAATTTGATCTCTGGTTCCTCTGCCTTTTCTAAAACCAGCTCGAATATCTGGAAGTTCACGGTTCACGTATTGCTGAAGCCTGGCTTGGAGAATTTTGAGCATCACTTTACAAGCATGTGAGATGAGTGCAGTTGTGCAGTAGTTTGAGCATTCTTTGGCATTCCCTTTCTTCGGCATTGGAATGAAGACTGACCTTTTCCAGTCCTGTGGCCACTGCTGAGTTTTCCAAATTTGCTGACGTATTGAGTGCAGCACTTTCACAGCATCATCTTCTAGGATTTGAAATAGCTCAACTGGAATTCCATCACCTCCACTAGCTTTGTTCATAGTGATGCTTTCTAAGGCCCACTTGACTGCACATTCTAGGATGTCTGGCTCTAGGTGAGTGATCACACCATCGTGATTATCTGGGTCGTGAAGATCTTTTTTGTACAGTTCTTCTGTGTATTCTTGCCACCTCTTCTTAATATCTTCTGCTTCTGTTAGGTCCATACCATTTCTGTCCTTTATTGAGCCCATCTTTGCATGAAATGTTCCCTTGGTATCTCTGATTTTCTTGAAGAGATCTCTAGTCTCTCCTATTCTACTGTTTTCCTCTATTTCTTTGCACATCTGATCGCTGAGGAAGGCTCTTTTATCTCTCCTTGCTATTCTTTGGAACCCTGCATTCAAATGGGTATATCTTTCCTTTTCTCCTTTGCTTTTCACTTCTCTTCTTTTCACAGCTATTTGTAAAGACTCCTCAGGCAGCCATTTTGCTTTTTTGCATTTCTTTTTCTTGGGGATGATCTTGATTCCTGTCTCCTGTACAATGCCACGAACCTCCGTCCATAGTTCATCAGGCACTCTCTCTATCAGATCTAGTCCCTTAAATCTATTTCTCACTTCCACTGTATAGTCATAAGGGATTTGATTTAGGTCATAGCTGAATGGTCTAGTGGTTTTCCCTACTTTGTTCAATTTAAGTCTGAATTTGGCAACAACGAGTTCATGATCTGAGCCACAGTCAGCTCCTGGTCTTGTTTTTGCTGACTGTATAGAGCTTCTCCATGTTTGGCTGCAAAGAATATAACCAATCTGATTTCGGTGTTGACCATCTGGTGATGTCCATGTGTAGAGTCTTCTCTTGTGTTGCTGGAAGAGGGTGTTTGCTATGACCAGTGCCTTCTCTTGGCAAAACTCTATTAGCCTTTTCCCTGCTTCATTCTGTACTCCAAGGCCAAATTTGCCTGTTACCCCAGGTGTTTCTTGACTTCCTACTTTTGCATTCCAGTAAGCTATAACATGTGACATAATTGATGATTTTTTTTTAAAAATATTTATGTATTTGGCTGCACCAGGTCTTAGTTTCAGCACATGGGATCTTCAATCTTCATTGTGACACATGGGATCTAGCTCCATGACCAAGAATGAAACTCAGGTCCCCTGCATTGTGAGTGTGGAATCTCAGCCTCTGGACCACCAGGAAAGTCCCTGATGATTAGTAAAAATAATGTTAAAATGATGATTGTATTATTAACATTATTTTTAATGGATAAGCCTTGTCAGACTTGTCACCTAGTCCCTTCACCTCGTGAGCTGCCTCAGTTTCTTCATCTCACCATAGTAACAGCCCATAGCCGTTTGCTTACCTTGAAGGTTATATTTTAATCATGTGGAAAAAGACTTTTTAGGAAAGGTGCGTCCAATGGCAGGTATTAGGTAAATGTCAGGCAGCCCAGTCTGGTTCTGATGTTCCTTTCCCACATGCCTCTCACCAGTGTACACTCCTCTACCACGACCAAATGGAATCCCGTCAAGTTAATGAAAATTATTTCTGATGATAATTTTTAAATAACAAAAATCATTTTCTAAATCATAGTCATTTCTAAATCTTTTCCTTACACTGTAGATCACAGTGGAATTATCTTTATAAGAGTACCCATTCTGTGAACAGCCCAAGGGCTTTTTTTTTTCTTTCTCCTTTGGGTTTTTCTTTTGAACGCGGGATCTGACATCAGTCTCCAAATTGAGACTGGGTGGGAACTCTGTCAAGTTCAAGTCATCTCTGCGACACCGCTGCTTTGCTCTGTTTTTAATGATCTGGCGTCCTCCTTTTAAGACCGACTGAAGTGAACTTGGATCAGACCCTTAGTCCTGAAACAATGCATCCTACCTTTGTTGAAGCCTAAAGAGCTTTTCTGTGCAAAGGCCAGTGTGTCAGAACAAACGGCATTCCGCACATTTTCGCGGCCGCGGCTCCAGCCTCAGCGGGATTCCAGTGCATTCTTGGCAGTCGGGCTCCTCTGCTCTGGCAGGGGGTCAGCCCGGGGCCAGTGGGGTCAAGGAACCTCCACAGGCTGCTTGGGCTCCTGTGCGCACAACTGACAGCTTCAGGCTGCGCTGGGGACAGAGTGGGCCGGCCCTGTGGCAAGGGCACGTCTGTAAGGAGGGGCTGCCGGGGAGGGGCTGGGACTCCCCTTCCTCAGGAGGCCCTTGCGAGCAGCCAAGCTGTGGGAAACTCACTTCGACAAGGTTACGGCCACTGTGGTCCTGGTCCCAGCTGGCCCTCCTCCGAAGTGTCTCAGGCCCATCAAAGGCCCCGTGCAGGAAGGAAATCCTACGAGCAGTGCTTATGCTTGGGGAGAGGGCTTGTGGGTGAGTTCCTTTTCTTCTTTAGAGTCACTGGATTTTTTCATTGATTGTAACAATGACTGTACAGGCTCCTGGAATAGCACTGAACCCACCCCACCTCAAAAGGCCGCAGCCCTGACGTGTTGTTACCCACAAAGTGATGATAAGGCGTGATTTCCAGAAGCCCTCTTTGAAAATGTGGGATCGTTTGGAGTGAGTCAGGGTGGGGATGGAGACGGTTTTGCGCATGAAGTCACTAGCACTTATGAACCTCTGACCTGGGGTTGGAGGTCTGCTTTTTCTGTCTGGAAGGCTGGACCTGGGGGGCAACAGGCCACAGGAGAGAGCAGTTTGGTTTGTGTGGGACTAGGAAGGGAGTGCGGAAAGCAAAAGGCAAAGCATGTGAGCAAACACTCTGTGGGCATATATGTGCGTGTGTGTCTGTCTGCTCTCCAAGCAAGAGAAAAGTCACACTGTAAAGGAATAAAATGGTAAGGATCTGTCACAAGAATACAAAGTTTTCTGGGAACGTTTAGGAAGGCAGACTAGAAACTGTACCTTCCGGTCCTGGCCCTATTTCCTCATTTATAAAATGAGAAGGTGAGGCCCGTGCAGTCCATTCTTGGCAGTCGGGCTCCTCTGCTCTGGCAGGTCAGCCCGGGGCCAGTGGGGTCAAAGTTGCCACTGGTGACATATGGCTGTTGAACCTTGGGAAGGTGGCTGGTCTGGATTGAGATGTGTGGTAAGTGGAAAATACACACCAGATTTCGGAGACTTAATGTGAAAAAAAAGAAAGTGAGCTATCTTATTACCAATTTTTAAAATATTGATTACAGGTTGAGATAACAATATTTGGGGTGTGTCACCTTCAGTTCAGTTCAGTTCAGTTCAGTCGCTCAGTCGTGTCCAACTCTCCGCGACCCCATGAATCACAGCACGCCAAGCCTCCCTGTCCATCACCAACTCCCGGAGTTCACTCAAACTCATGTCCACAGAGTCGGTGATGCCATCCAGCCATCTCATTCTTGGTCGTCCCCTTCTCCTCCCGCCCCCAACCTTTCCCAGCATCAGAGTCTTTTCCAGTGAGTCAACTCGTCGCATGAGGTGGCCAAAGTATTGCAGTTTCAGCTTTAGCATCAGAGGCCCTTAAAATTCCCCACAGAAATATCACCCAACACAAGTCCCACCGAAGGGAGGGGTTTGGGAGAGGCTGGCTCAGAGCATAATCTGAAGCAGTCTGCCATAAGCAGGGAGTTTCTTTGAAATCTCACGTTTTCATTTTATAAATGCCTATGTTTGTTTAAATAACAAGTCTAAAAAAGGAAAAACAAAGTTCTCTCCCTGCCTTCACTTTCTAACTAATATCTTTAAGCAAGAGACAGGGTGCTTGGGGCTGGTGCACTGGGATCACCCTGAGGGATGAGATGGGGAGGGAGGTGGGAGGGGGGTTCGGGACTGGGAACACATGTACACCCGGGGCAGATTCATGTCAATGTATAGATAAACCACTACAATATAGTAAAGTAATTAGCCTCCAATTAAAATAAATAAATAAATAAAAAAGAAGACATACATTTTCTCCACTGGTTTCAAGCCCTTATCTGTGGCCAGCACGCTGTCTTGGAGCCCTAAGCATCTGCGGGCCTCAGTTTGGGAAGCACAGGCGGCGATGTCTAAAAGGGCCCGGCCGTCTTTTAGTGTCTATAGGAGGCTCCTGAGTTCCTAATTGCCACATGTTCCCTTTTGTTCTAGGGTTCTCACCTTTGCTCCCCACCCCTTCGAGTTCCCGAGGCCTTGGGAGTGGATTGAGTGAAGTAGAAAGGACAGAAACAGCTTTTCTTTCTCTTTTGTAGCCAGAGAACTATGCACACAGGTGCCCTGTAAATACTTGGCATATTGAATAGTAACCAGAACTGAGGGCCCAGCCTGCCTCCCGCAGCCCCGCTGGCTCCCGCTGCTTCTGGCAGTGTGAAAAGGTCTTTCAAAATGGTCCTGTTTGAAAATTCACTAGGGAAGAAAGCCGCCTCCAATCCTTTGGGGGAAGCAGATAGGGGCTAGAAACCAAATGATAAATAAGCCAGTGAGGTAAGAAATCAATTTGGAACCAGTACAATTCAGAAAATCATGGGATGCACCATCACCAGACTTGACTGTAACCCTTATCAAAGTTACACCACCATCAGTGGACTAAGTCAGGATGGCTCTCTCGTGGGCAAATTTCATTTTCTCTCTCCTCACCCTGAATGAGCTCTCCAGTGAGCTTGGCCGCCTCTTGTTGACACCTTTTTCCACTTTAATATTCCCATTTAGACTAACAATTCTAACTGCCCTTAACTTTCAAAGATGCCAACAGTGTCCAGCTCTGAGCCACTCACCAGGCTGCAGCCTCCCCCAGCCTTGGTGCAGGGGGCTCCTACATCCTGAAACAGAACCCTTGGAACTTACAAATATTTTTATCTGGCTGATTTGATCACTAGTCTTGAAATGGAGCATATACTAATTCCAATCAAGCCTGGTTGAATCTTCAGAGCCCTGTTTCCACCAGCAGGTGGGAACTAAAATTAGTGCCACTGCCCTGTGGCTAGGGCTAGCCACTAAGCACAGACAAGCTTGTCAAGCTGCAGTCTTTTGCTTCAACTTGCCATCATTCACCCATCAATGATTGTTTCTTTCTTTTTTAAAAAAATATTAGATTTGTTTGTTTATTTTTGGCCACACCATGAGGCTTGTGGAATCTTAGTTCTCCGACCAGGGATCAAACCTGGGCCCTCGGCAGCAAAAGTGCCGAGTCCTAACCACTGGACTGCTAGGGAACTCCTTGTGTGTGTCTGTTAATCATTCAGCCAGTTGCAACCCATGGACTGCAGCCTGCCAGGCTCCTCTGTCCATGGAATTCTCCAGGCAAGAATACTGGAGTGGGTTGCCATTCCCTTCTCTAGAGGATCTTCTCAACCCAGGGATCAAACCCAGGTCTCCTGGGAAGCTCAGGGAACTCCCTTAAAAAGATTTTAAAACAATTTATTTGTTCAAATCAAGATCAACCTCTAATTCATTCATGACAATTAATCAATGAATTTCTTAAGACTTTTAGAATCTCTCAGATTCCCCTTTTCTCTTTTTTTTTCCTCTTGCATTTGTCTTGTCCAGTTTCCCAGTCTGGATTTTACTCATGGCAATGTACTGCCTTGTTTCCTAGATTTTCTGTCAGTTGAAAGTTAGAAGCATGATCAGGTTCACGTTTGATTCTTTTAACCAATTCCTTCATAAGTGGTGGCTTGAAGTTCATCAGGAAGCACTGGATGCCTGGTCATTCTTCTTATGATGCCAATGCAACTGATGATCAAGGCTTGGATACAAAATCTTGACACCTCAATTCCATCCATCTCTCCTCATTTATTAGCTGGAATGCTTTCAGTAAAACAAATCTTCCCCTCATAATATTGTTTCCCTGGGAGTATGGTTTATATAGAAAAGAAAGATAAATGCTTGATTCTTTCTTACTATTCACCATTTTCCAAATGATTTAGTTACCTAATATCTTCAAAGGGGACCAATGAGTTTATTAATGTTTTATTCTTTAAACTACATTATGATACTATGTATAGTTATGGATTTAAATAATTATTGGTCTCCTAGTCTGTGTCAGGCATTGTTCCAGGACAAGTGCCTGAACAAGACAAACCTGGGCCCCTTCCTTGTGGAGCTGACCATCCACGGCTTACTCTATAACCCGCTTTCCCATTCTGCTGTTAAATGGGATATTTCACTGGAGGCTAACATATGACCAGCCACAGGCAGAGCTCCAGAAATAAGCTGAGGATCGCAACATCATGGCGGAGAAGGCAATGGCAAGCCACTCCAGTACTCTTGCCTAGAAAATCCCATGGATGGAGGAGCCTGGTGGGCTGAAGTCCATGGGGTCGCTAAGGGTTGGATGCGACTGAGCGACTTCACTTTCACTTTTCACTTTCACACACTGGAGAAGGAAATGGCAACCCACTCCAGTGTTCTTGCCTGGAGAATCTCAGGGACGGGAGAGCCTTGTGGGCTTCCATCTATGGGGTCACACAGAGTCGGACACGACTGAAGTGACTTAGCAGCAGCAGCAGCAACATCATGGAGTCTTCCTCAAGCCTTTCCCAGAACATTCCCCTGATTTTGGAGGCTCAACTTGTCACATCCCCTCTCCTTGCTAATCTTTCCTGGCTGTTCCTTTTTTTTTTTTAAGAAAGGGCTAGTTTATTTTTATTTTGGCCACACCATGAGGCATGCAGGATCTTAGTTCTCTGACCAGGGATCGAACATAAACGCCCCCTACAGTGGAAGCATGGAGTCCTAACCACTGGACCACCGGGGTGTTCATTTGAAGCAAATTTTATGGAGGAAATTATTAAATAAAAGCAATCTACACTGTGTAATTTCCTTCCCCTTGTGGATTTCCCAGAAATAACCTCTGTCGCCAATCTCTGTCCCACTCAAATGGGTAGAGGGTTGGGCTTTTTCTAGAATGCTGTGGCCTAGGCACCTGTGACCAGTCCCCATCATGTCACCTGCACCCCTCTTAGAGAGGATGGGGGTCCTGCTGTGCATCTGTGGGCAAGCATTTCTGCTAAATCGCAAAACCCAAGTTGCAGGTACAAGACCCTCAGTGACCCAAAGCCATTGAGAGGAGTTGTTCGTCTCTCTAGTATGCCTGGCTCGGGTCCCAACCGTAGCTGAAATGAAATAGGTTGAGGAGGTTGCTGACTGCGGTGAACAGATGATCTTTTAATTATTAATTTTGGGTCCCATACATGGTTAGAACTTTACTGCAAGGTCAAAGCAACAGCCCACACAAAAGTTGGCTAAACATGTAAGAGATGGAAAATGTTGATGGTGGTCACTAAATATAGACACACATATGGGTGGATTCCGGAAACGGCAAAGTGGTGAACCTGACACTGAGCCCCAGCAATATTCTGGACCACATTCTCAAACAGGTGGCTTCTGCATATTTAGAAAAGAATGTGGAGCCCACACACTACTGGGCTTGAAAATGTTAAAGAGGAAACCTCTGAGCAGCTCTAGTCAAAGAGCAGTATTTGATGACGGGAAGCAGGAAGGACCGCAGTGTTCGTGTTTCTATAACAACATCTGGAGGGGGTGTTAAACACAGGACATCACGAAGATCATGGAAAGTACTGAGAATGACTGAACTTACAGCAGGGATTATATTTTGCAAGAGCTTTCTTAAGCAAAAATAAAACCAACAGCCTAGAATAGCTTAAAGTGGGTTTCTGATGCTGACTTTTGTTAATAATTCCTTTATCACTCACACAACAGCAAAGCCCCTGCTCCAGATTTTCTGGTTCAGTGAGTACTCTTCTTTACCTGCATGTTCAAAGTTCTGCTGATCTTCTGTGTGTTCTAAACTGTACTGTCTTTCATGATACTCTCATCAATAAAATGGTGAAATGTGGGTGGACAGTAACAGTTAAGGAGGCTTGCCCCTGGTGCCTTACTCTTCCAGGGAATTGGTTGATGGCAGCATGAGTTTGGAGGAAGAGTGGGACCCTCCAGCTCTGTGTGGATAAACATTCCTTGTCAAGAGAAGTTTAAGTAGAATCCCTTGATCAAATTGATGTATGAGCCCAAGCTGAGAGGGCTAGTTGTCCAATTCTGTACATGCAAATACACACAAATTCTCACCCAAATCCTTCAAGAGCTGGAAGAGTTGACCTGCTCACATTCCTGCTTTGAAGGGGAGTCCCTACTGGCTGAACATCCCTCACTCTTATCTGCTTGATCTCTGCCCCAAAGAAAGAGAGGAGTACACACTTCTATAGCCCCTCTGTTCTCCCTCCAGATAAGCCCTGGGAGAAAACAATAGTGGATCAGTATTCATTTCATTCAAAGATCCTGGGAAAATGAAATTCTTCATAGAGATCATTTCACGTTAAAGCCTTACATACCATATTCACCTGAGGTCTGTAGGAAGTCGGAGTGACAAAATACAATTTGAGCCCAAATCTCAACATTCTTACTATAATTGTTTGCTCAATAACAAGGCGTTGCTCTCAGGGAATTCAGGTCAATCCTGTGGTTGACAAATCCATTACTGAAAAAGTAGGCAAAGAAGAAATGGCAACCCACTCCTGTATTGTTGCCTGGAGAATCTTATGGACAGAGGAGCCTTGCGGGCTATAGTCCATGGAGTCACAAAGAGTCGGACATGACTGAGTGACTAAACAGCAGGCAAGGAAGACGAAGGGAATGTGAATGCAAAATGCTGGCTCCTCTAAAGCTGCCTCACCTTCAGCTGCCTTCTAGCCCCCAAATGACTTAGGTTTATACAATTTAGATAAACCATGGGACTTCCCTGGTGGTCCAGTCATTAGGACTCTGAGCTTCCACTGCAGGGGGCATGGGTTCCATCCCTGGTTGGGGAACTGAGATCCCCAAATGCCAAGTGGCCAAGAAAAAAAAGATATTACACCCCCACTTTGTTTCAGAAGCTACTTCAATGACTTTGATAAATCTCCTAAAAGCTACACGGTGCTTTTCAAAGAAGATTAAAACAACTCCTTCACTTGACTTTTGCAAACTAGCCCTCAAACAATGCCCAAGGAACATTGCCTGATGCTTGGTTGCAGCTTATTTCTCAGAAAGCAGAAAATGTTATGAAAGGTTGGTTTGGTTGGGTCACTAGGAAAGTCCTTGGGTTGAGGACACAGGAACACACACATTCTTCTCCCCTCTCTCTCCCCTCTGGAACTCCTTATTGAACAGGTGGTTATATTTTTACTCCTGTATCTTATCAGCACCTTATTTGCTATGGAATAAAGAAGGCATTTGTTCAAACATTTGTGTATATACTGATCAGTTATGAGGAAAGTTGTGCCTTAAAATGCTCCACCTGGAAAATACTTTCTAAGTCTAAGAAGACAAAGTTGGCCTCAATTTCAATTCTAACTTACAGTTGGGAAAGGAAACCCCACTTTAACCTGCTCTGAAATCAGAAAACCTAACTCAGTTCAGTTCAGTCCAGTCGCTCAGTTGTGTCTGACTCTTTGCGACCCCATGAACCGCAGCAAGCCAGGCCTCCCTGTCCATCACCAACTCCCAGAGTTCACCCAAACTCATGTCCATTGAGTCTGTGATGCCATCCAAACATCTCACCCTCTGTTACCCACTTCTTCTCCTGCCCTCAATCTTTCCCTGCATCAGGGTCTTTTCCAATGAGTCTGCTCTTTGCATCAGGTGGCCAAAGTATTGGGGTTTCAGCGTCAACATCAGTCCTTCCAATGAATATTCAGGACTGATTTCCTTTAGGATGGACTGGTTAGATCTCCTTGCAGTCCAAGGGACTCTCAAGCATCTTCTCCAACACCACATTTCAACAGCATCAATTCTTCAGCACTCAGCTTTCTTTATAGTCCAACTCTCACATCCATACATGACTACTGGAAAAACCATAGCCTTGACTAGATGGACCTTTGTTGACAAAGCAATGTCTCTGCTTTATAATATGCTGTCTAGTTTGGTCATAATTTTCCTTCCAAGGAGTAAGCGTCTTTTAATTTCATGGCAGCAATCACCATCTGCAGTGATTTTGGAGCCCAAAAAAATAACAGTCAGCCACTGTTTCCCCATCTATTTGCCATGAAATGATGGGACTGGATGCCATGATCTTAGTTTTCTGAATGTTGAGCTTCAAGCCAACTTTTTCACTCTCCTCTTTCACTTTCGTCAAGAGGCTCTTTAGTCCTTCTTCCCTTTCTGCCATAAGGGTGGTGTCATCTGCATATCTGAGGTTATTGATATTTCTCCCAGCAATCTTGATTCCAGGTTGTGCTTCATCCAGCCCAGCATTTCTCATGATGTACTCTGCATATAAGTTAAATAAGCAGGGTGACAATATACAGCCTTGACGTACTCCTTTTCCTATTTGGAACCAGTCTGTTGTTCCATGTCCAGTTAGACTAGGTAAATTCAAAACTTCATTTCTCTTTTCAGAGTATCAGGAAAAAAAAAATTGAAGCACATGCACTGATCTTTTTCTACCCTCTCCCTTTCCTCTTTATTTCTGAACATTTTTACCTACAAATATGACTCATTTCTTCTGATTTAAAAATGAATGGCTAATTATATGGGGATTTCACTATAGCATAAAGAGACCAGAAAAGGTTTCGAAGGGTCTCTAAGTTCATTACTTAGGTTAACTTTGGTGACTTCATGCTAACAAAAGCATATTCACGTGTATATTTTTACCCACACATATATGCAAAGAGAAATCTTTTCAAAAGGTATATGAAGCACTTAACACTCTGTTTTCCCTCCCTCTGGTCACATCCAGTGCAGACTACCTTCAGATCCATGGTCCTCCCTTAACAAGGAAGTGTCCTCTAAGAATGAGCTTCACAGGAGAGTCCGTTGAAAGATTCACGACTGGGATCAAAATTCCCTGCTCCTGCTCCATCCAGTCACTGATTAGGAGCAGGGCTTTTTAGTTGCTTACCAGGTATCAGAGAAAATGGCCAAAGAACGGTCCCCTAAGAGCACTGTGGACAGCACCTTTATAGAATTCAAGTGAGAAAATCAAGTACAATCCTCAAGAAACCAAAACAAGAGCACGAGACCCCAGCCAGAATGAAATGGAATTTGAAGCAATTACCTCACTAACTGAGCAACAAAATTAAAAAGACCCATTCAGTTTCATAAGGGTTTAAGACCCCCAAATGGTCATAAACTAAACGGCCTCCAATCTCAGATCACCTTTGGCTCCAGAGCCATGCAGTCCGACTTGAGGCTCAGACCCACAGACTGAAGAGAGGCGGAAAGGCTCCTGGATATTTCAGTGACAGCCAGAAAGCCACACCAAGTTTGCTCATGTTTTCACATGAAACAAAGTGCTAGGGTGGAACTTCCCAGTTGGGAACTGAATTTAGAGAATCATCTAGCTTGCTGACGGAAACCCAGCAGATACCCACCTGCAAATTCATTGGGATTTGTATATGTCGGTGATTCTGTATTCACCGCATTCCAGTAAATATTTGAGATCAGTGTGTAAAATCTTGCAGGTAATTTCCCCAGTAATTCCATAGATGGCCAAATGTGGGCCAACACATTGGAAAATCTCACATTAAATTTATTTTCTTCATTGTATTCATAGTCTTTTAATATAAGCTACAATCAAAAGGGATGCTAACAATAAGGGCCACCTCAAGCCCTTGGCTACCCTCCCCATCTGTGGGTAAGGTAATCCCAGCTAAGGTAATCCATTAACTTGTCTTCAAAACACTGATATTTAGAGCAGGTAGTACTTTAGAAATTGCCTTCAAACACCCAAGAGTTACCTAAACATAATGGTCCTTTTGATCCAAAGGAACTATCCAGGGTGGGCTGGTGGTGGTGGTGGGAGCCCCACTATGCCCTCCTTCCAACCTGTCTGAGCTCTGCCTTCACATTCATGGAACCAGCACATCAATTGTGCCAACCCACAAAAACTCCAATTAAGCCCTACTTTGACCACTTGTAACTAATATACAATGATGAATGTTGTTTCTCTTTAAAAATGATAAAATATTAAAGATGGGATGAGATGCAGGGTATTATGGATGATTGGGCATATGGATGGAAACAGCTTTCTGTTTCTATATAGCAACACTTGGACAGATCACTTTCTGACTGATTCTGGCCTGCACTTGAATATACACTCACTACAGGGTGAAGATGAGAATATGGTTTGCAGAGAGAAAAGAAAGGAAATTCATTATTTAAATAATAATCAGGAGCCCTCACTTAAAACACACACACATACTCTTGTGTGAATGACCTCTCTTTCCATGGGAGAAGAGTTTATGGATTGAATTAATAAATGCATCAAGGGACACACTAATGGATCAACCCTATTCATAAAACACTCCCAGTGCACTATAGTAAGCTTTGAGAGAAAGGTCTGGAGAGCCCTAGGCCATAGTGCTTGATTGGCAGTTGTGTTACCTCCTACTGTGATCATTTTCCGTGCATATTATGCCTTGTATTAGCATGTAAGCCCCATCTTTATCTCTCCTACATACTTACACTGTACCTGGTGTACAGCCAGGGCTTCAAGTAAGTTTATTTTTGGCCATGCCTCATGGCATATGGGGTCTTAGTTCCCTGATCAGGGATGGAACCTGTGCCCCTTGCATTGGAAGCTCAGAATCTTAACCAATGGACCACCAACGAAGTCCCCTCCAAGTAAGTTTTGCAGCTGCTTATTCACTTGCCCCCAGGAAGCATAGGCACACATGATGACCAACAGGACAGAAGTTGGGCTTCCTGCTGCTCTTCACTTTGGGGCAAGGTCTCTGTAACTTGACGAAAACCCCATATCCTTGGTAACCTTCAAGGAGCCCCCTTTAGAACAGAGGCTCAAGCAGGCCTCATCCTTAGTGAAGCTCCAAGCCCCAAACAGGCAGACTTTGGAGCCAGAAAAGCAGTACTGACTTCAGACAATCCATTTCGCAGAGTAGGCAAAAGCCCAAACCCCGCCTGTTTCCAATATGAGTGTCTTTATTACCAAACATACATTTTTACTTAGGCCTCAAATTACGTCAACTGTTGAAACAGCCTCCAATTCCTCACCAGCCCAGCCCTCTCCAGAGCAGGGATCTGCCTGTATAATCAACCTGCCTGGGCCATGTGGGTCTGGCTGGTATCCACTCATGGTGCCCTCCACCCTGAGTCCTCACTCAGCTTATCTACAATCCGTGGAGGCACCCAGGAAGTCTGGTCCATGTCACCAGACAGGCTCCTCCTGCCTGTTATTTACGCAGTGAAGTAGACGGGCCAGGCCTTCCCTTGGGGGAAGCAGCTGAAAGTATAGACTAAATGGAAACCATCTTTCTCTTGGCCAGGCATTACAAGGTTCTGGAGACCATCTTGGTGGCACGTTCTCTTGAGGATGGGAAACAGCACAGTGGCTGGTGTTTTTCAGAGCTAATGAGTGACTTGGGGAACTTGGAAGCAGCCTCAAGGGCCCTGCCCTTCCTCGCCACCCTCGCCTCAAATCCCTCAATGATAATGTCATTGCTTCCACTGAAGACATTGTTCCCTGTCAATGTCAGAGCCCCTAGAGTAGGAAGAGATTGATACTTGGGAGGCAGAGGGGGCCTGGGACAAACCTGGCTTCTCTCACTAATTTTTTTGAGTTTCAGAATTTGTCCCTGAGAGATCACACAGACTGAGGCTCTGATGGGTCTGAGCACTCATCACATCAGTGGTAACTGCCAGAGAAGTAGGTCATGGGTGACAAGATGACAATGGCCAACCTTAAAGTGAGCTGGATAAGACCACCCAGTTGATAGGACCTCCGGATGCAGCCTCACACCAGCCACCATGTGTCCATACGGTCATGAAATCTGTGACCTTTAACAAGAGAGCAGGACTTGCATTTCCAAGCATGCCGGCTCCTCTCGAGTACAGACTTGAAGCAACTGTTCATGTGACCTGCCTTCAGAACCTGTTTCTGAGAGCCATATGAGAAAATCTCTCTCCTTTCATAATCATATCTCATTTCTGAGCAAAATTACTTACCTGGACACTGAGGTCACCCTATGAGAACTTGACTTCCTTGGCACCCATATAATATGCAGAAGGATCTGGTTAATGACCGAGTCCTTTGGTCAGGGCATCAGACTTGGCCTTTACCAACTACTGGCTATTAAAGAAATTTATATCCATCATCAGAGTTAGGAGATGGGCCCCCAAGTGTGCCACAGCCTAGGAAGACACTCCCTAGTGAGCCACAGGAGCAGTGAGTGGCTAGCCTCTTTAAGGAGCAGCCTGAACAGACACCATTGGAAAAATGAGGACATGTCTGCTAAAGGAGAATGGCCATCTGTGACTACTGGGAATTGGGAGCAATTTTCTGAAGGTTGGTTCCACAGGCTATGTCAAGCTCTTGGTCACTGTTAGAGAAGTATGACTCTGCCTTAATTATATTTCTACAAAGCTGAAACCAAACCCAAATCCCATATCTGAACATGCGGTGGCCAGTCCCAAAGAAGGGAGGTGGAAGGAAGTAGGGTTGCTGCAAGGATAGTGGTTTCAGAATTGGGGTGGAGGGAATGAACATGAATCTGGAGAGTGGTGAAAAGAGGGGACAACATTGACATAGCCTGTGGAACCAACCTTCAGAAGATTGCTCCCAATTCCCAGTAGTCACAGGTGGCCATTCTCCTTTAACAGACATGTTCTCATTTTTCCAGTGGTGTGTGTTCAGGCTGCTCCCTCAAGAGGTTAGCCACTCTCTGCTCCTGTGACTCACTGGGGAATCAACCTTGAAATATTACTTTTTATTTCATAATAAAAACTCTAATTTGAAGAGATACATGCACCCCAGTGTTCACAGCCAAGACATGGAAACAACCTAAGTGTTCATAAACAGATGAATGGATAAAGAGTATGCGGTATATATATAGGATGGAATACTACTCAGCCATGTAAAAGAACGAAATTTCGCAACAACATTGATAGATTGGAGAGGCATTATGTTAAGTGAAATAAGTCAGAGAAAGACAAATACTGTATGATTATCACTTAAATGTAGATCTGAAAAAATACTACAAGCTAGTGAATATAATTTTTTAAAAAAAGCAGACTCAAGGATATAGAAAACAAACAAACTAGTGGTGATCAGTGGGGTGAGGGGAGGGGGAAGTACAATGAAGGGGTAGGGAATGTAGTATAAAATAAGCTATATGGATATATTGTACAACAGAGGGAATATAGCCAATATTTTATAACAACTATAAATGAAGTACAACCCTTAAAAACTATAAATCACTCTATTGTACACCTGTAACTTATATAATATTACTGTACATTGACTATACTTCAGTTTTCTAAAAAGTAATATCATGTCTCTGACAATGCAGGCACACTTATGGGCAGTCTTCCCAGCTGGACATAGAAAAAATCTTTCCATAACATCATATTGAGATTTAAAAACAATTGACTAGAATTTATGACTCTAGTGAGCCTGGGCAACTTCCTTTGGTTTGATCAGGGAGTGGTGACCCATGTAGTCAGAGAAGAACAGTTATTAGGGGACAGAACATACCTTAATCTCTACCCTAGTATCCCCTTGAGACATTGTCCCCAACTCCCACCCGCTGCAGCAGAGCCATCAACGCGACCAAGTCCTTGAGTGGTCATGGCCAAGGCAGGAGCCATCGCTATTTCCCATTCATCTGGATTCATGTGAACACAGCGAATACACTATCTTACTCTCACAGCAAGAGATGGCACCAGGGGAAATGACCTCCTCTTCCCACAGGGACAACCAGGAGTTCAGCTAGGCTTCTCCAACCTAACTGGGGCAGGAGCTATGTGGGACTCACATACAATGACTATTTTCAAAGCTAATACCACAAGGCATTTCCTTAAAACATTTTCCCCCAAAATGTTAGTTATTAGGTTATGCTATGGTCTAATCTCTTGTTAAAATTTAAACCAGTCAAACCAAAAATGGGTTTGAATTATGAAAAATATCTACAGATCTTAATGCAGACAAGCCAAAATTTTCCCAGAGTTACTCAATTGTTTATTTTTTAAAGTATCTCTTGGCAACACTTATGAATCTGCAAGGAAATTTTAGTTAGAAACATCTGAAAACTTCGTTTTCCAGTAAACACTGACAGCAACTTCAAAGGCTTTGCCACCTAATCACTGAGCAAACAGTACATATGTGGACACTCTGGAGTCGGCAGAAAACCCTTTCTAATACTTAGAGCTGCCTAGAGATAACACCATTTGTGAAGCGGTGAGATCCCTGTCACTGGAGCTGTTCAAGTAGTGGTTGGGCAACCGCTTGGCAGGACTGTTGTAGAGGACAACCAATCACTAAGGATTCAAGATTGACCTGGAAGTCCTTGAAGAGATCCTGGGAATTGAGTTGAGCTGGTATGTTTAGAAGGTGAATTTATGTCTGTGTAGCTCTGCATTTTGGAATCCCTGAAGTTCCGTTAAGTTTTCAATCCGTCAAAGTTGCTGATGCCTAATGCAGTGATTTTGGAAGTGTAAATATGCAATGAATAATAAACTGATTGACAGGAAAAAAAAAAAAAAGAATCTGAAGCTCCAATACTTTGGCCACCTGATGCGAAGAGCCAACTCATTGGAAAAGACCCTGATGCTGGGAAAGATTGAAGGCAGGAGGAGAAGGGGACGACAGAGGATGAGATGGTTGGATTGCATCACCGACTCAATGGACATGAATCTGACAGTGGAGGACAGGGGAGCCTGGCTTCCTGCTGTCCACGGGATCGCAGAGTCGGACACGACTTAGCAACCAAACAACAACAACCATGCACTTCGTCATCCCGGATGCAGCAAGAGCACCCTACATGGCTACTGGTGTAACCAACCCAGTTATCTGCCTACCCAATAGCCATTCCTCTCTTCTTCCTTGCTGATCAGCCCCTAATTTGTTCAGGGTAGTTTAGTGTTCATCCTCTTCCCTGTGGCCATGTCTTTCAGATAAGACTGGACTCTGTCCAGGGCACAAATCTTGATTAGCTTAGCTTTCTTACTCAACAGCTCAAAGTTAAAAGATGGAAAGGCTCTGGATCCTTGATAATAATGTTGAGAAATAAGCATTCCTGGAGCTTCTCTACATCATGGCTTCTTGTTACACGAGATGATAAATCCCTTGTTGTTTAGATCATTTTGAGTTGGATTTATCCTTACCTAAGCCAGGATGGGCTTAACTAATACCACAGTCTTTGATGGGATCTTGTCCTCTTAACATCTTACAGAGATATGGCGAAATCACTCTTTTAATCCACATGGTCTGGGCCAGAAGATTACAGGAAGACAGAACAGGGCATTACTCAGCATCACCCGTTCCCTCCCATACTGGTCTTCCAAGAGCAGCTTGGATTCTTCAGGGAGATACAGATGGGACTTTGATCCCGGGAAACACTTCTGCACAGCTTTTTCCTTTCTCCCTGTCAATTCTGGAATCAGAGAAGCTGGGGAAGCTTCATTATGTGACCAGGAGAGAAAAGCGTTTCTCTACAACAGGATTGTTGCTGTTGTTCAGTCGGGTCTGACTCTGTGCGACCCTCTGGACTGTAGCCCGCCAGGCTCCTCTGTCCATGGGATTCTCCAGGCAAGACTACTGGAGTGGGTTTTTCTCCAGGAGATCTTCCCAACCCAGGGTTTGAACCTGAGTCTCCTGCATTGGCAGGCAGATTCTTTACTGCTGAGCCACCAGGAAAGCCCTTTTCAAAGGAGATGGCAACTCTCAAGGAACTCAGTTTTGTGGGAAACTGGGGAGAAAGGTGGAGAGAAGTGGGGTGGGGATGGGTAATTAAGAGGCTGGACAGGTGCTCGCCTAAGTTTTCTGTCTGCCTGCCTCCTAGATAGAAGGCTTAGTGTGTGGAATTCTCCTCTAGGGGTCCTGGTAGAAAAGAGTAGAGATGAGGCATGTTTTGGGGATGGAGAACAGTAAAAGGTCGGGGTGATGGGAGGTCAAGGGACACTTTGGATCTTCCTCTGCTTTGAACCCTCAAATCAGAATATGAAGGCAAAAGGAGAAGGGGGCGACAGAGGATGAGATGGTTGGATGGCATCACTGACTCAGTGGACACGAATCTGGGAGATTGTGGAAGACAGAGGAACCTGGCATTTGGCAGTCCATGGGGTCGCAAAGAGTCAGATATGACTTAGCGACTGAACAACAAACATTATTAGAAAGTTAGAATTTTTTCTTGCCTGCAAGAACCAGGCTTCATTCTCCTTGCTCATTTTCCAGAAAACCTCAGCCTAAGGCTTTGATCTAAATGCAGCTTTCCTGCTATCACTCAGCAATGGTCGGTGTCCAGGCCAGCTCCGTTCTAAATGTGGATAGTGTGCAGCCCACAAAGAGGGTGCCAAGAGGGCAGACGGAGCCAGGATCTCAGAGGTCCTGCAGCTGGGGCTCCTTCCTGTACAGGCTCTAACCTGGGTCCCCTGCCAGAGATGGGGCTCCGTGCAGGCCTTGGGAAGGTGGTCATCCTGCCTCCAGGGGCCTTAGTGGCCATAGAACATGGTGAGCAAGGTTTTGTAAAATAGCCACTGTTCTGGGCAAAGGCCTGTGATGGATGAAGCAGCTCCTGATTCCTTATCCCTTAGAGGAGCACTCCTTACCCTTGGAACACCACTGTTTCCAGCACCCGAAGTCTAGATTCCAAAAGCCCAGAAAGAAGTGAAGCAGAGGCTTCATAGTCTTCAAACTGTGATTGACTACCCCAGTGGTAAAGGGACATAAGCCACCTGGGATGGCAGGAGGTAAGCAGGCGGGGCTCTTCCTTTAACCTGAAAGATATTTGGCCCATTCATCCCGCTCACTGGCTGTCTAATGTTTCAGGATGTTTCCTTACTCCCTTGCAATCCCAGGTCTGCGCAGGATGGTGTCTGGGGAACCAGACTCCTGGGATCCTTCTCTGTGTTTTTCTCCAGAGCCAAAGGGTGTGTGGCCAAATATATCTGGGAGCTCTGGAGGGCCTGTGGGGGCAGGGCTGTGCAGGTGAGCTGGAGGCAGTGCTTAAAGAAACAGAGAAGAGGTGTGCAGGTGGGTGGCCAGAATGCAAATGTCTGATGGGCTGGGAGGAGCACTTTGAATGTGCTGACTGCATTCTGAGCCTGGACGTCCAAAAAGTACTTCTTGAGTGGAACTGGGTTGTCACTATCAGAGTTCCAAATCAAGATCATTTGGGGGAGGCCAGAGTGTGCCAGTTATGAAGGGAACTGAGCCCTTTCAGGCTATATAGTGCTAAGCATGTGGTCAAACGCAAGGGCGACTTCATAGCTCGTTTATCTTCTTTATACACCCTGGGCAACAGGTCAAGTCCTTTCAATAATTTGCATTAGATTGTGCCCTCCTTGAATTTTATACAAATATTTATTTATTTAGCTGCACTGGGTCTTGGTTGTGACACATGTGATCTTTGATCTTCCTTGCAGCATGTGCTTCCTTGCAGTTCCCTGACCAGGAATTGAGCCTGGACCCTCTACACCGGGAGCTTGAGTCTTAGCCACTGGACCGCCAGGGAAGTCCCCGCCCCCTTGAATTGAAAACTGCCTTGCCTGGCTTCTGAGAGCTTCCTACTGACCCCACCCTTTTCCCCACCCTTTTCCCCACCCTGTACTAGCAAACGCTTTACACACCTTTCATTCCCCATACCTATCACACTACCATGCTCAGAACAGTCAGTCCTACATCCCTGTCTCCCCAGTGGCTTCCTGACGAGGAGGACTCCATTTTACTTACATCCTCCCTCTTGTCCTCCAACACAGAGCAAGGCCAGATGTGTCAGAGATCAGATTATTGCATCAAATCCCATGTAATTTGGGAGGCCCATATACCCAGAGCCATTAGAGACCTCTGCTCACCAAGGGCTAACATCTCTAGGAATTTCATCTTTGGAGTCTGTTTCAATATTACAAGGAATTTCAAATACTTTGCTGCTAAGTCACTTCAGTCATGTCCAACTCTGTGCGACCCACAGACAGCAGCCCACCAGGCTCCCCCATCCCTGGGATTCTCCAGGCAAGCACACTGGAGTGGGTTGCCATTTCCTTCTCCAATGTGTGAAAGTGAAAAGTGAAAGTGAAGTCGCTCAGTCATGTCTGACTCATAGCGACCCCATGGACTGCAGCCTACCAGGCTCCTCCATCCATGGGATTTTCTAGGCAAGAGTACTGGAGTGGCTTGCCATTGCCTTCTCTGTCAAATACTTTGGTTGCACATAAATTACAGTTCTCCAAAAGGGAACTTAGAGGACAAATCACACAATGTGGGGCACATAAGGATCCATACAGCTCTGACTTGTGTGTGGGCCAGTGGCCCAAGGGGCAAGGTGAACACCAACCTCTGGCAGCCCCCACGGTCACTGCCCCTACACCACTCCTATCCACCATTTTGTTCATCATCAGCCTACAGCACCTTCGGTTTCACCAATTACGTAAGTCACTATTCATTGAATAAAGCAAGAACTCCTCTTTCTTCAACACGGACCATTTACACATTCTAAGACAGTTCACCTTGAGTCCTAGGAATTTGCTCTTCCCACATCTGGGAGTTGGGGTCACATGGCCTCTCAGCACCTCTCTCCATAGAACAGTGAGGCCTTCACTTGCCTATCTTTTGGAGGCAGAGCCCTTGGTCCCTGCTGGTTTTCAATGACATTTCTTTGGACCTTGTGTCAAGCTTGACATCAAACATGAGTCAGAATACCTCTAGAGCAGGACCTTTCCAAAGCTTTATAGCACATACCGCTTGATGGGCACACTTGGACATTCAGGAAACCAACCAAAGCTCCCAGGTTCTCTCCCCTCCCCACCCGACCTTGCCCTAGGTAGCAAAAGGTGAGTCAAAATCTCTGGACCCTAAAGCACAGATTTTGTCTTCAGATGTTATCATTTCTAAGCAGCATGAAGACTGGTACAGCAGGAGGAAGCTTTTGTTACACTCCCCAGGCTAGAATAGTGCCTGTAAGCTCGGTTGTGTCCTATCTCTAAGCTGGGTATGACTTTGAAATCTCAAGGCTCTTTCGGAGAAGGCGATGGCACCCCATTCTAGTACTCTTGCCTGGAAAATCCCATGGATGGAGGAGCCTGGAAGGCTGCAGTCCATGGGGTCGCTGAGGGTTGGACACGACCGAGCGACTTCTTTCACACTTCACTTTCATGCATTGGAGAAGGAAATGGCAACCCACTCCAGTGTTCTTGCCTCTTTAAGAAACCCAGATAATATTCACTGTGCCTTATTTACTGCAAGATGTATTTACCTCCTCACAAAACTCCAGTTGATTAAACAGGTGTGAATTTTTCCAACATAAATCATGGTATTCTTTTCACTACCATGGTATTCAGTGAGTCCCCTTTCTCAGCAAGGCAGCTGTCCAGCACCCCCAGTGCCAGTTCATACATGGCCGCATGCTGCTGTCCTGGGCAGACAGACAAGGTCACATGACTTAATGCCGGTTCCTTACAACCAAAAGGCAGAGAACACATGGTCCCCTTGCACTATCATCAAAGCTCTTTCTGATTTGAAGTCAGCTGAGCAAGGAGCCACTGTATGTGGTTAGAAAAAGATTGGTCTCCAGGTGGTCCTCGACTCCTCGCCTTGTACTCAGGCCAAGTCAACCAAGGTCTGCCACGACCCTTACCCTGGCCCTTCCACAGGACCGGGAGAGCTCTTCATGCAGCAAGCCTGACAAGCACCATCCCTTCCTGCTGATTCAGACGTGAAATAAAGGGGAAAGGGTAACAGAAGGAAAACTAGCGCCCGAGATAAGCAGACCCTTGTGGCAGACCAAGCCCTGTTCCAGCTCCTGTCTTTGCATTTCTTACCTGTCACCCCTTGGACAAGTCACCCAACTTATCCCTTTGGCACATCTGCAAAATGGAAGGGTTTCTACTCTGCAAGATCCTGTGAGATCATGGCCATGGCCCAACTTTAGTGCCAGGCACACAGGTTCACCTGCCTCAGTGCAGGTGAATTAACAGAAGTACAAATGAATGACTTGTTTTTTTATAGTCAATGTGCTGTTTTTCTGTTCATTGTTGCTGCCAAAACTTGTTGCAAAGTATTCAGAACTCCAACAACAGAGTAAAAACAATTTTTCCTTATAGTTAAATGAGAAGTGAAAAAAGTGGCTGAAAACTCAGCATTCAAAAAACTAAGATCATGGCATCTGGTCCCATACTTCATGGCAAATAGAAAGGGGGAAAGTAGAAACAGTGAGATTTTATTTTCTTGGACTCCAAAATCACTGTGGATAGTGACTTCAGCCATGAATGCTTGCTCCTTGGAAGGAAAGCTCTGACAAACCTAGACAGCAAAAAGCAAAGACATTACTTTGCCAACAAAGGTCCATATAGTAAAAGCTATGGTTTTTTCAGTAGACACGTAAGAAGACTGAGCGCCGATGAATTGATGCTTTTGAACTGTGGTGTGGTAGAAGACTCTTGAGTCACTTGGACTGCAAGGAGATCAACCCAGTCAATCCTAAAGGAAATCAACTCTTAATATTCATGGGGAGGAGCAACGCTGAAGCTGATGCTCCAATACTTTGGCCATCTGACTCAATGGACATGAGTATGTCTGGGAGATGCGGAAGAACAGAGAAGCCTGGTGTGCTGCAGTCCATGGGGTCGTAAAGAGTCGGACACAACTTAGTGACTGAACAATAACAAGAGAAGTGAGAGCAGGGCCACTGAAGACTTTTAAAGTCAACTGTAGTCAGAGTTGAGACCCTAGGGTGTGTTCAGAAAACCACTGGCTGACCATGATTATTTCTTTCTGGCCAACTTGGCACAAACTGCCCCATGCAGCAAGTCACCAAGAAGAGACGGTTATGGGCAGCTTGAGGCTGTCGATGGTGAGGCAGAAAAGCAAATCCCAGGCAGTGGTTAATCTAAGAAATTCTATCTGGAATGCATTTTATATGTGCGTGTATTTTTTTCCCCCCTTGGCAGGAGACTTACCTTCCTAATTATGTTTCCCTTAGGCTATTATTAAAATTTGTCTGTGTTCCCCAAGCATACACCACTGCCAGCAGGGAGAAGGCGGCCCTAAGTGACAGGGTAAAGTCTAACTGGGATTGTCTGAAAATACACAAATATACCTCTGTGTGTAGATACAACTGTTTATACTCACAAACACACAGGACTTACAACTCTCTCTGGTAAGAAACACAGCAACACATAGTAGGGCAAGAAAGTTGTTGCAAAACTTCCACAAAGTGCAGGGAACTTTGATTAAAGTCTATAAGACCACAAGACCTTTATTTTCTTTAATGATTTTTATTTTTTCTGGCTGTGCCAAAGAGGCATATGGGATCTTAGTTCCCTGACTAGGGACTGAACCCATGCCTCCTGTGAGGAGTCCCAACCACTGGACCACCTGGGAAGTCCCAGACCATGAACCCTTTAGAAAAGCATCTTGTGTCATCACACACGTGTTGTTTCTTCAATTCTTTAACCATACCTTTCACCTTTTATCAGCGTGAACCTGGCAGGATTGATGCATGAAAATCTTTTTCTATCCAATGATCCTATACTTTTCCCCCCAGAATTTCTAATATTTCTGTAAGAAATATCAAAAGTAGAGTAAAATTTGACATTTAATTCCACACATGGACCCTCAAGCTGAAAAATGAATTTCATAATTTTTCTGATTACTTCTGAATTTAGAAGTCACTTCATGCCCTGATGAGTAAAAACTTAATTTTACATGAAAACTGAACTTGGACATGTGCGTATCCTAATGATTCCTTGACCACTAGACAGATAATTCATGTGGTATCCCAGACAATCTAGTTACACATTTTCCTAACACTCTCATCTCCTTCCTGTGTGGTGGCTGATGCTATTTCAAGGCATTTGAGCTTGAGGAAACATTAAGAGTACTTTAATAGAATATGAGTCCACTCGAGGGCATGACATTTCCTTCCTGAACCATTTCCAAGCGTTAACAGTGGTATTAATGTGCTGTGCTCTAAAAGGATCTATCCAATTGCTTTGCCCAAGGTTTTCTTTGCTAGTGATGATACAGAAACAAAGTGCCAAAAATGAACCTTAATGAAGTACAGAGAGCATCCTAATTGCGCGCTCTGGGATTATAGCGCTACAACGCTAAACTGCTCATCAACTCCATGTTTATTTCTTGAAAAATTACTCAGATTAACCTGGGCCGAAATGCAGTAAAACTCCAAATTGTGGTAGCATAGAGAAGCCATGCCTTTTGAACAGGAGTCCTTTAGGGTCTCCTCTTCCTCTCAATACTTTTTTCAAGTTATGAGAAACCTAAAAAAATATGAGATGATTGGGCATAATATTCTACCTTTCAGGTAAAGAGACAAAAAAGGAAAACCTCTATTCATATGCTTATATTTGTGTGAAGGAACTTTGGAAGAAGACATATAGAAATAACTAATAAGTTTTTTGTGGTATAGGGATAACTGAGCAGATGAATGCAAGAGCTGGGTAGAAACTTTCGCTCTGCACTTTTGTAGCACAGGTTTTTGTTTTTAAATCCAGTCAGTATATGACCTACTTAAAATCTCAATTAGACAAGCAATTATTACATGGCCATTAGCTTTACTGATGGGCTTGAATTCCTGTATTACCATGTTATCTTTCAGGTATTTTTCACATATATAAAAAGGATTTTTTAAAGAAAACAATCAGGAGTTTGAAGGTAGAAACTGAATTTTTAAAGTATATCACAGAATGCCAAACTATATTTTCCCCATTAAGTTCTAATTAGAAGATTCTTCTCAGTGCTTTTTTTATTTCAAAAAGAAAGTTGTATTTAATAGTGTGGTATTTGCTTGAGAGCGAGTGCACACACACACACACACACACAGAGGCTTCCTGTGGTACTGTTAACATACTACCTTTTAGCTATACAAATAGACATATTCTGCCAACACAAAAGGGGAAGTAGAATTTTGTGTAGCACCATCTATACCTATTTTTATTGTGCTTTTGTAATCACATACAGTAAGTCTTAAAGATTTAACTGTTAATTTTCGTAAAAAATTATTTGTATACTATTAGGTTTCTAACACCCAGGAAACTAAAGTTCAAAACTCTAAGTCAATTGTTTGTACAGTTTTAGCAAAATAACAGGTGCTAATTACTAGTTTTGAAATAAAATACAACCTAAGAGTTGTAACATGTTTCTTAAGGTACAGAGTGGGTGAAGTGTTTGAAAGTAACCAGTAATTAATTAATGACTTTGTAAAGCACAAACTCTTCACATGCTATTAACTGAGGCTTTGGAAAAGTAATGTCTCCTCACAAAGCTTTCCTTCTACCTCATATACTGAACTCTTTTAAGATTTTTAAAATATTCAACTTGCCTTTATTCCTGTTTTGGGGAGAGTGGGGGTGTGAGCCTGCCAGCTGGTTGGAAGCCAACAGTTATCCAGTCAGACCTGAATGGAAAAATCTATGATTTGTTTATTTCATAGTTCAAGTTCAAAGGCAAGAGACAATTTAAATAATAAAAGAGTAACAGGAAAAATTGAAAAGAAAGAAAACAAATCATTTAGACTCCAGAGGAACCTTCAAGAATATTTAATTCGGAAAAATGTTATTGGTTTCGAGAACTTGACTGAAAGAAAACAGCTGGGCAGAGTTCAAGGTTTTAAATTAAAAACAATCTAACAAGGTCTATGGGGATAACTCTCTGAGCCACATTTTGGAGACCAGATTCATTTCTACCAAGTAAAAGTAATAGCAGTCTAAGCTAAAAAGGAAATTCCTCACAACTGAGGTAGTTACTAAGTATCAGCACATTTTCCAAGTTCTCACAAGGCAGCTTAGCTATTTACAATCAATTTTTCCTCATACATAAATGGAGTGCCTTCTCAATTTTACGTCTTCTGTGATTAGTTTAAAAGAAACAAAACTTATACACATGAGCCAGAATATGCCTATTTTATTAACATCGTGCTTTAATAAATAACTGGCTACTTCTAATAAAATTAAGCCTCTGTTTATAACAGCCCCAATATTCCATTTTGTTCATTCTGCAGAATTTGGTGTAAAAAGCTGAATGAAATGTAGACCCTGAGCTATCAAGTAATTAAGTTTCAATATAAAAATAGAGAATTACTCTTATAACTGAAGATTGAACAGTAACACAAACAACCTCTCTGTAGGTTTCAGCTTTTGAGGAATTGGTTGGGATCTGAATGGCTGTCTAAAGCAAGAAGAGACTTTGCAGAGTGTGATTCTTTCTGAAGACTTCTGGAACTCCTTTTAATGTGATTTGTTACATTCTCACAGTTTTATGAGCTGTCATTTGGTAAAGACACAAGGAAACAGCCCCAAAGGGGCCAAGGCAGTGGTTACTCTTTGGTCTGGGACAAGAGTTAATGGCCTTTGTCAGTTCACCTGCGTGGTTAAAGGTCACCCCGAAGATGTGTTCTTCTCAGTTTTACCTACTCCCATTCCTCCCTGCCCCCCACTCAAATGCCCAGCAACATGAGAAGAAAAATCTGGACACTCAGAGCTCCCCAACTGGGGTGCTTGGCTGATAGGGTAGCACACAGCTGTGAACCATTGCAAGACCTTTGGCATTCAGATGGGGCAGGGCTGGGCAAGAAAAAGACTCAATAAGACACCTTAGAATCTTTTTAAAAACAAAACAAAACACTGGGATTCAAAACCAAATAAATGCAAATACACATGCATGGACAAAAACTTTGCTTGAGTATTGATACTTACTGCCTGAGCCCAGGCTGTACCCCAATTCTGGCTAGCCCCCCAGACGGCCATGACTGGGTTTGGAATCTGGAACAAGAGGGACCAAGTGAGATTGCTAGCCACTTACTTCTGCTGGTGGGATATCAGTTCAAAGAGGGTGGTCTATGGCCATACCACCCTGAACACACCTGATCAAAGAGGCTCAAGTGTGGACACGAAGACCAGCACAGTGGCTTGCTAACTTGCCTGTATTTAAAAAAAAAAAAACAAACACCACCACCCCCCCCAAACCAAACCCACCCCCAAATTAAGTGTGATACCCTGAATGCCTTATATCTTTTGAGGGAGATCAAGAATCTTCTCGACTGATAAGCTGCTCCCAGAAATGGACTGATGTGTGATTGAAGTTTATACAACCCAGCTCAACCAAAATGGGTAGTCTGCAGCCTCTTCCAGGCACCAGCTATAAATGAAGTATAACATTCTTCTTGTATTGATGCCTGGACACAACCTGACAAGTGGCTCAGAAGCCCCCTTGTGCCTTCACATTGCAGAAAAAAAGATACAACACCTCCTGTTCTCTCCAGATAAGGCAACTAAAACAACAGGGATAGATGGCAATTTTACTGCTTGTTGGGCTTTTTCTTTTAATAAGATAACATGATAAATAAAACCTGCTTCTGTACAGCTATTTAATATTTCAGAAATACGTACATGTTACATGCCAAGAAAGGACCCTGGTTTTCTTGTAAGAAACAAGGTGAGATCATATTGAAAGGAAAAAAACCCCACAAACAGAAAGAAAACAAACAGAGTGATAAAAATCACAAATGCACAACTAACTACAGTTCTGTACCTACACCTTTAGCCACATTTAACATGATTCTGAGGAGGCCGGACTGACCTTACGTACAAGTCTCCTTCTCCCACAAAACTGAATGAAAAAACAAAGTCAGCATCTTTTAAACCAGTGGCCACATAGTAAAAACTGTACATTGTTGTCCATTCATTTAAAAAGCAAAGTCACTAGGATGGTATAAAAGTGATAACCAGTGCCTTTGTAACTGACGATGAACACTTGTTCGCTAAGGTTGAGAATTATCTCCACTCTCTCTGCATAACCAGGGATAAGATGCAGAAGACAGTGAGGAGGTAGGGCCAGGCCCCAGCAGGGACCCCAGCGCTGCTGGCTTTATCATTGGCACTCTTCCCAGAGTGGTCAGTTGCATTATACTCAAACTCCGAAGGACACTGCTGAGACACACATCCACTACCACTTCCTTCTCCACTGCTTTCGTCACCTATTTTTTGGGGGGAAATAAAAGGGAATGTTTATTCTGCTCCTTCTCAAGGTATACAAACAAACATATAACAATTTGTTCTTTAGAAGCACAGATGCTTACTGATGTCAAAGAAGTCCACATCATTCCCATTGTAGGCATTCTTCATCTTACTGGTCATAACTCGAAGAGCCATGACTTGACGCAGGATCAGTATGTCTGGTTTGCTGGTGTCAACCTGCACCTCTGGATTATTGCCCTGGTTGGCTAGACCATTTCCTGTCACAGCAAACAAGTACCTGCAATGAGAAATGACCTCATTAAGAGGATCAGTAAAACAAAAGCTGCCGAAGATTGGCGACGATTCTTGCTAGGTTCTAGTATTTGCCACTTGCAATAAACTGCAAGTGCTTGCCTTTTGAATAACTCGGAATCTCTCCTCTTCCTGGGGATACACATGTTCCTCCACTCTGGGACCTTTTTGAAAACTACCCATTTTGTGGAGGTTGGTGGGGCAGAGTTAAGAGGACACTTGTCTAAGTTACTGGGTATGTAGGGGAGGGACACAGAGCATCATCAAGGAAGACAATGAGACCTTTTGAGAATTGGTACTTGATGAGGCCACGCCATCAGGCACAGGACCACAGGTATTAAATATGAAAAATAATGACACTATTAGAACAACTCAATCCTTGCTTGCAGCACTAACGCTATCATATTAACCACGGGCATAAACCTTTGCCCTGAAACTCTCTGCAAGTAGCTGAAGGCCTTCCCAACACTTCTATGCCAATTCCTAAGAATGCCTAGAAATCTTCCATGTTGTTGCCGCCTGCGTGTGAAAGGCTTCACAATGCCTCAATGAACAACCGAGCAAACCTTCTCTGAAAGTTCCCCAGGCGTATAGGGAGAAACTGCACACTTGCCCAATGATGGCTCACCTGCTTTTGCCTTTTCCGTTCCAGCAGTCATCCTCATTGCCGTTCCCTGCAGCCATCCTCTCATCATTGCAGACACTGCTAGGAAGAGAGGACCAGAACTTCTTTGCCTGCTTCAGTTTCTCCTTGACATCAGTAACCTCATTAAGAGAGAAAACAAAAACAAAAACCTCTGTAAAACCCAAAACTACCTATAGAGGATCATGTCTAAAGTATCTCCAGAGTCTCTCTGTAGTCTGAAGAGAAAAATGCAGATTTTGGCTTGGCTAAAAATTCGTTCAGGTTTTCCCACACCATTTTGTGGGAAAACCCAAACGACCTTTCTGGTCACCCCAGTACTTCTATGTAAAATATATAAAATCACCACGAGAATTAACAGGTGAAATGCAAGCTCTGAATTAAGCTGCCATTTTAAAAAAAGCTGCCTAGTGCCTACACCCACTGTCCATTCCTGTTCTTCATTACAACTACCATCGTGGGACCTGGTAGGCCCACGCCCCAGAGATACACTGGACAAACACAGTATCTTGTGGCAGGGCTTTGATGACTCAGGATCCAGCCTATGAGTTATCCGCACTGTGACATAAAAGGTAGGTGTTCAGATAAGCCTCAGAGCACCCCACTTCCTAGCTCTATGGATGAACTTTCCGAGCGAGGAAATCAGAGAAGCAGGTTCACTGACATTGCTGTGTAATTTCCTGGAAAAGTTTTCCCTGAAAAGACCCCGTGCTTGGAATCCTCCAAATCAAACTGCCTTTTAAGCAAATGTTTTCAGTTTTTTGCCATTAAACATGGCCATTCCTGCCCCAGGGCTCACCAATCGGTCCAAACTGGTGCCAGCTGCTGTGGTGGGGCGCTCCTCGGGATGGAAGGGCCTGAAGCGGGCACTGAAGGTGCCTTCTGAGATGGAACGGGAAATCCGACCAGCTGGGAGGGGCTTGGGAGGTCCACATCCCTGGAAAACCTGCATGGGCATAAATGTGGCCACATGAGGCATAGCAGGCTAGAGTGGGCCCCACCTCTCCAATCCAGGACCTGCCTTCCTTACCTTCTGAGATACCTGCACACTGTTCTCCTGCATGTTCATAATAGCATCTGATATCTTCACGTCGATGGGATCCATGACTGACTCAATGTTGAAAGGACCCTCCAGCCTCTCGGCCACCATCAGCATAGCATCTAACATGAGGTTTGGGGCAGAACAATACAGCATACAAAGTAAATCATTAGCTTGGCCTTGAGTGATCAGTCTGATTATTTTATTGTCTTTGTTTCCCTTGTGGGGGGGGCGTGTTGAGGGGGAGGCATGATCATCATTAATTCATGCTTTCATATCTTTTTCTATGACACAAAACTGCATTCAGTCGCTAAGTACCACCAGCTCTCTAGAGTGGGAACTGGCCAGATGAAGACTTTTATTCCCCAGCAAGAAAATACAATCTGGAACCATCTATTATACTGATAATTCATCCCCCGATGTGTCAGCAGCTTTCACTGTATAGCTCTGACCTAGCTCCTGCCTGACACACCTAAGGCTGGGAACAGAATAACATGCTGGCTCGCCCAGGGACTTCCACGGCTCTTCCCATTTCACGTTCGATTTACAAGAGTCAAAAACATAAATCAGCTCAAATCCTGGCATACCAATTCTTTTCTTTCATTTTTTTAAATGAAACCCTTTCAGATCCTTGGGTACGCAGTTAGAAAATATAAATGAAAGTGTTCCTAGGAATTTTAGGCGCCTCCTTAGGAATTCTAAGGACTTTACAAATAATGGCATTTTGTAAAATGCAATTTTTTGTATTAAGATAAACTTTCAATTTCAAATACAAGGGTCCTGAGTTATTTTAAAGCAAAAAACATGTGCCACTTTTTATTCAAATGAAAAAAACAGAGACAGGGCACAAAATCTGTGTTTGCAATGTGTGTCTTCACTAATTACTCAGCAAATCATTTCTACATTTTGGAAAAGTCTAGAATTTTTTAGGACACACTGAATCTCTTAAAGAAAAACACCCCCTGTACTGGTTTTCTTGTCATCCATGTTTCTTGGGATTTAGTTAGCAGTTTTCCCTGATACTCATTGTGCAAAATTAGAAGAAACTGGAAAGGTCATCTCCAAATGAGAAAAAGGATGCCTCATTTATGACAAGCAGTGAACTTTTCCACGTGCTCTTTCCCCTTAAAGGAGAGTTAGGTCCACATACTCCATCCACAGCCTTCAGGTAGTCCAAGGACGGCTACCGGAAAGAAGGGCAAGGTTCTAGAACATAGTGTGGCCCTCTCAAAGCATAGGCCACAGCTGAACTTCTACCTAAGCTCGCAGGTGGTCAGCAACCTTTCACCTCCCCTAAGAGCAAATGTGGCCCAACATTTTAAAGCTCGAGCTCATTTCTCTCAACCAGAATTCCAATGTCACAAACCATGAGCAGTCGTCTGAGCAATGCAAATTTGGGGGGAAAGTCATAATGAATGAAGTTTCAGGTCACATTGTGGGAATCACCAAAAACTGACACTCCCAACCTCTAAGGAAAGCCTGCTGGCATGAATATACCATTTTTCCAGGAGAGGAAAAATGCGTTGGATGTGCTAGTGAAAGGGGAGTTCTGTAAACATGTGGAGCAAAACCTAAACGTGTTCATCATTGTCAAAGCATCAGCACCACCATGTCCACAGAGCAGACCTTCAGAGCCAAGAAGTCACCAGATCCAGAGAAAAATCCCAAACACAGAGGTTTACATAGGAAGGAAACAGTGCATCCCGTCACTACTTGTTCCCCTAATGGTGAGGAAAGGCCAGATCATGAACGTGCTTGTGAAAGGGAACATAAACCCCGATTCTTCTGGCTGTTTGGCTTCTGTCAACTCCAGTCCGGCTGGCCATGCACAAGGGCCTGAGAAGGGAATGGGGCTGGAACTGTCATATCAGCATTGCGTGCGGTGTCGCTGAAGAATGTGAGGCTGTGTTTTGCCCAGAGTCTGCAGCCCAGGAGCCAAAGTCCCTGCTCAGTCCTGGGACAGGTCCTGCTAAGCCATCCACTGGGTGCCTCCATGATCTGATGATGTCAAATCCAGTGTCGTTGCTTCGGATGAAACTAGGCTGCAGGTCTCCCTTTGCAGGATAGCTGACCAGCTCCTACCTCCTGCCAGGAATTGGCTGATGGCCTAGCCAGCAATCCCAATCCCCTCATATGAAATCCCCAATGGCAGCAACACGTGATGTGAATAAGGTTGGCTGGGAGTCCAATGAATGCTAGCACGATGGTAGTATATGATGGAGAGCAAGTTGTACCTACACATAATTTATGATTCTCCAGAAATTGACTTTTGCTGTGGGGGCACTATTTTTCAAAAAGAGGGTTTCCTATAACCACTTAGAAACCAAGTCCAAGGTGTTTTAACTATTTGGATCCACCTTTATCAAGGTGGGTGACAGTTTAATAGGTGCAGTTCAAGAGAGAGGAGGGCACAGTGGTAAGGCAGATTTGAAAAAATCATCCTTAGTCTCTTTAAAGGTTTTAGTCCGACTGCATCATTTCAGTGATCAGGACAGCTCCCTCCCACCCCGCAACAAAGCAACCCCTTCTCATAAGAAAAAGTGACTCCTTTTGCTCTGCACTGCTGATAATCACCAACTCACATCTTCAGCCTCACGACCAGACTGGATGAACAAAAGGCAGTTTTCCAACTTAACCCCATGATCTGATTTAAAGAAGCGGGGGAAAAAGCCCTTGACTATTCATTAACTGCAGTCATTTAAAGGAGGAAAAATTCCTTGTGAAGGAAAAAAAACAAAACAAAACTGAACTTATGGCACAGGCATGTAAATTGGGACTGAATTCGACAACCACAGAGCAAATTAATTAAACCCTTGTGAAAATCCATGAAAAAGCACTGGAGATTAGCAATGTCTGTTACTCCTGGCCTTTTATATCAGGTTATTAGAAATAAAGAATAAAATACCCATTAAAAATTCAGTTTAGATAGAATTATATTCCTCCTCCCTCCAAAAAAATATTTGAAATAAATGAGGAAAATTGATTCTGAAATCCTACCAATTTCCACTTGAGTTTAATTTTGTTTCTAAAGATGACAAATGTAATTTGTAAAACACACAGCAAGAACAGCAGCCATGGAAGTCCTCCTTGATTTAGAGTACACGGCTGAAGACATAAATTAAGACCAGAGGATGGTTTTGTTATGGACCTGCAAGCTCTTGGAAAAATATATAGAATTTGCTTTTTGAAATGTTTATTTTTACTAATTTATTTGGCTGTACAGGGTCTTAGTTGTGACATGTGGGATCTATTTCCCCAACCAGGGATCAAACCCAGGGCCCCAGCATTGAAAGCTCAGAGTCTTAGCCACTGGACCACCAGCGGAATCTCTAGAATTTGTATTTTAAGACAAATTTATGAGTTACACTTTCTCCCAGACACGTCAGAATAACAGAATAGTTTACATTATTCATGATGTGCCTGTAGAAAAGTTAGCCAACCTAGATCACTGTGTGCCAGTGTTACTGCTTTGCCCAGAGAACTAGTGCATTAGATGCTACAGGGAAAAGTGAAATGGCAAACCATCTTGTTTCTTAAAAATGAATTAGGCAAAAGTGAATTGCAAACATGACATTTGCAGGTGGAGGTGAGAAGGTGAGTAAAAAAGAAAGAAAAGCAAAAGTATAGCAACTTTAATTTAGATCTGGAAATATCTTCAAGTAACAATTTCTCCCATGGCTTCTTTCTGGGCATGATGTGCCACTAGTGTGTGTGTGTCTCTTCTTAGGCCTTCTCTTTCATGGGATTCTGCTTTTCTGTGTGTGGACTTTTTTCAGGTCTTCTAGCTTTGAACTATTTAGCTTACAATTGTGCTGTGGTGTTTAATATTCACATCTTTTTTTCCTTGTGTGAGTATTCTCAAGAATCTGTTGGAGCCAATTTACTGATGCACTTTCAGAGTTAATATAATTAGATCTCATGCAGACTAAAAAGCATTCCCCAGCTCCAATCCCCCCATTCCCCTCCCCACAAAAAACCCTCAGCAAATTGCATACATGTTCCCATGATGTGGACAAATAAGTGAAAAATAGGTGCTTACAAAGACACTCAAAATCTGCAATTATGCAAATGCAACTGGGGGATGGGAGAGAGTTTGTTTTGGGGTAACTGACAGTCTGTGTGTGCAGCCACACCAATAGCAGCTTCAACACCTGTCACGAACATTTCAGAAGTCCCATATGCATTAAGCAGGCATCCAGGGAGTTGATGATTGGATACTTCAATTATCCCTAATTTGTCATTTCCCACAAATCATACTTAACCCTCTTGGAAACTGGCTAGGTCACCTCCATCGCTGTCTGGGTTCCAGTAATAGGTTTTCTAGGTTTTAGGTTATAGGTGGGAACACTGACCTCTGAAATTCTCAGGGCAAAGGTCCTTCCATTCTCACCAGAGCAGTCTGTGATTGTTAAATCCTCTATAGAAATATAACCGCTAAATTTCCACAGTCAGATTGCAATTGATCCGAATATCTAAGTGGTATCTGGCAGGTATGCAGAAGATTCAGTTGCAATGTCACAAATGTAACATTTGAAAAGCTCCTTCCACAGGTCAGTGATGGCTGTACTCCACCGTTTACATGGATACAAGCCTACGATGTAGAACTAAAACTAACCTTTGGGGGAAAATGTCAAAAAGGCACTTTCTCATTATTGAAACTTGGTATTTGCTTGGTGTCCACTGTCTTCAGAAATGCCACCATTAGTTCAAGGGAACATTTACTTGTAGAGTGGTATGAACTTCGAGTACCATCAGAACTCCGGGAATCACTATATATTGAACAGAAATTCCATCGCTGACAATTAAAACTTCCCTTGGGGAATTCCCTGCTGGTCCAGTGGGTAGGACTTGGCACTTTCACTATTGGGGCTAGGGGTTCAATCCCTGGTCATGAAATTAAGATCCCACAAGCCATGCAGCACAGCCAAAAAAAATTTTTTTTAATTAAAGAATAAAACCTTTCTTGAGGCTGAAAAGTGAGCTATCCCTAATGAGTGATGTGCATGCATGGGTGCTTAGTCGCTCAGCTGTGTCTGACTCTTGGCAATCCCATGGACTGTAGCCTACAAGGCTCCTCTGTCCATGGGATTCTCCAAGCAAGAATACTGAAGTGGGTTACCATGCCCTCCTATAGGGGATCTTCCCAACCCAGGGGTCAAATCCATGTCTCCTGCATTGGCAGGTGAGTTCTTTACCAGTGGGCCACCTGGGACGTCCGGGAGTGACACAAACACATTAATCGCCTGCTCACCTATGAAATTGTTCCACTCGAGATCAAGATCCCCTTGGTTGGCCAAACAGCCTCTCATGATGTTGGAGCAATAGTTGTAACAGGGTTTCACAGTCACGAGACCTTGGCAGTGGGAACAGTACATCATCTTCACCAGGGCATGGGTACACTGGGTGGTGGGATTCACCTAATTTGGGAGAAGAAACAGACAATGGTGGGGCCAAGATAGAGACAGCAACTGCATATCTATTGCAAATCTATTAACTTGACTTTGAAGACTTGGCCATGAATTTCACGTATGAGTCACAATGGATCACAGGGAGCACGGCTTGGTGTGCTTACCAAAGAGGTGAATTACAGCAAGATTAGATAAGGAAAAAGGGTATGCTAGGAAGGCATGGGGAGGTAGGAATGAACAGTCAGAAACTCAGCTGTATATGACACACACACGTGCGCGCGCAACTACTCCCACTCATTTTAGATGGTCATCATTGTGTGTGCCATGCCAGACTGTAATCTGAGCACATCTTTTCAAAGTGCTAGACCGCCCTTTCAAATGTAAGCCCCCCACAGTCAAGGTTTAGAACGGTAGCTCGTGTGTACTCCCTTTCTGTGCCCATAGCTGCACAGAAGGCAAAATGGATGTATCCTACATGGAAGAATATGAGTAAATTTGAACTTGGGGTTATGTGAAGGCTGTCTGAGGCTTGGGAGCAGCAAAGCAAGGAATGCTCAGGGCCCACCTGATAGAAGACGTGGGACTTAGCTACATTCTGAAGAAGGGGTTGATGTATTTCTATCTTAAATTTTATTGACATATAGTTGATTCACCATATTGTGCTTCCATTTCTGTTGTACAGCAGCGGGACTCAGTTGTGCATATATTTATATTCTTCAGATTCTTCTCCACTATGTTTTATAACAGGATGTTGAATATAGTTCCCTAGACCATACAGTAGGACCTTGTTTATCCATTCTATTTACAAGAGTTTGCATCTGCTGATCACAAGCGGTTTAGACTGAAAAGATCAAATGAAGGGAGAACACTGTAATTAAGGGAGAATGAAATCAACAAAAGCATACATGGTACGGAGTAGACTGTGGATGGGGTTGAGGAATTCTGGGAAATAAAGCTGCCTGCGTATAGGATCGGAGAAGGCAATGGCAAGCCACTCCAGTACTATTGCCTAGAAAATCCCATGGATGGAGGAGCCTGGTAGGCTGCAGTCCGTGGGGTCGCTAAGGGTCGGACACGACTGAGCGACTTCACTTTCACTTTTCACTTTCACACATTGGAGAAGGAAATGGCAACCCACTCCAGTGTTCTTGCCTGGAGAATCCCGGGGACGGGGGAGCCTGGTGGGCTTCCGTCTATGGGGTCACACAGAGTCGGACACGACTGAAGTGACTTAGCAGCAGCAGCAGCAGCGTATAGGATGGACTGTGTATGTGGCCAGGCTATTAAGGGGCTTGGACACCAGGCAGAAACCAAGCCACCATATGGCAGGACACAGGGAGCTACTAAAAGTTCATGAGCAAGGGAAGCAGCAAGGATGAAGGTGGCACCGAAGTCAGATGCGGCTCGATGGCCTCTGTAGATAAATGAGACTTAGTTTCATCTTTCTACTTCTATAGGATGCAACTGTCTTGGGCATAGAAGAGCTGATCCCATCCTGTCATTCATTTCCATCAATGCTTAGAAAGGCTCATGGCCAGGATCATAAGCTGGCAGCTCCCCAAGAGGTCCTGTCTTCTCCGTCTCTCGGCCCCACCCTCCCCTTTTGGAGTCAGTATCAGAGGATTACTGCATTCCTCTCTATCAGTACCAACCAGTTCTGCAAACAGACTTATGAAAGCAGATACCACTGCAGGGAACAGATGCTGGAACACAGGGCAGTGCAGCAGTGCACTTCACCTGCTCTGGAGTGTAACTTTGGATACCACTTATCAACAGTAGCCTTAGGAACAGGAATGGGGGATTAACACTGTCAGGAGAAAAACTTCACACTGTTAGGCTCCTATCTGATGTACACACACACACTCTTATCTCAAACAGAACTCAAGTGTAAAGGAGGGCGACTGTCCAACAGGATGTAATTGTATACACTGAAGTCAAGGTTCCCTAGGAAGATTTAGGACTTTTCCACAGTTTTAACCAGTGCCAAATATTTTCCTAGGCACTAAATTGGTCCTTTAAACCACGTATTAATGTACAGTAAAATCTTGGCTAACCAATATCCTTAAGGAATAGCCATGCTGGAAAGCTAGGTTTTTTGGACAAAAAAACAAGAGCACGCCTTTAAAGTTACAGAGACTTAGGACTTTGATACTTTCTCACCCTCTCATTTGACAGAGGAACAAACAGGCCTAGAGGGAGGAGAGAAGGTGGTCAGAGAATCATAGAAGTCTAGAGTTGGAAGAGACCCTAGAGATCAGCGAGTATAGCTCTCACATTTAAGAGATGAAAAAACCAAAGCCAGAGAGAACAATTGACTTGTGGACAGCCACTTTGCTGCATCTGACTCTAGCAGTGCACCTTAGCAAACACTGAAATAATTTCCCACATCTGTCATGTGTCGCTGCCTCTTTAAAGAGAATAATATGAAACTTAAATGTTAAACATTGCTTGTTTTCTGATCTTTAATTAGGTTCCACACTGGTGAGACTGCTAAAATGGTTGGATT
This sequence comes from Moschus berezovskii, assembly GCF_049115385.1. NCBI lineage: Eukaryota > Metazoa > Chordata > Mammalia > Artiodactyla > Moschidae > Moschus > Moschus berezovskii. The sequence goes on along the minus strand of NC_142488.1, from coordinate 124,301,074 downwards.
TTGGACAGGTAAAAGAGTTACTACAAAAAATGTCTGTGAAAAGCAGGCTAGTGCATGACATTTTTTCATTACAATGCTTGTTAGGAAAAAAAGGACTTGTAGCAGAAAACAATGTAGAAGGAGTTAAAATGTCAAAAAGTAGTTACTGGGCACCTACTATGGGCCAGAGACTTTTCTGGAATGCATTAGGTAGCAAGGCAAGTAGGAATTTCTAGACTATGAGACTTGTTCTAGAAAACACAAAAGAAATTTCAAAATGGTATAGACCATTAGGAAATAGGAAAAAACTTAAACTCCGTAACCATGCTCAAGAAACACTTTGGTCAAAGATAACTCTAGGATGGGTTCACCGTATCCTTGGTTCAATCATAAGCTAAATCATTTAGGCAGTAGGCCTTGTACTACTATTCTTTTCTTAAATAGGTTGATGGAGGCTAAAGCTTTAAAAAGAGCGATCAAACCAAGTGACACAGTAGAGTGTTATGAAAGGAAGATTATGAAGCTGGGTTTGGCAGACTTTTTCCATTTCATACTTTGGCTAAGTACTGGCTCATGTTCTGCACATGATTTGTTGTGTAACTACTAAAAATGATCACAAGTAACTCAGATATAACGTGCTATGGAAACACTAAATACCCAACTGAGAAGAGAGACGGGGAAATTATAAGAAAGCTAGGATGAGAAAGGCAATGGCAAGCCACTCCAGTACTCTTGCCTAGAAAATCCCATGGATGGAGGAGCCTGGTAGGCTGCAGTCCGTGGGGTCGCTAAGGGTCAGACACGACTGAGCGACTTCACTTTCACTTTCACACATTGGAGAAGGAAATGGCAACCCACTCCAGTGTTCTTGCCTGGAGAATCCCAGGGAAGGGGGAGCCTGGTGGGCTTCCGTCTATGGGTTCACACAGAGTCGGACACGACTGAAGTGACTTAGCAGCAGCAGGATGAGAAAGGACATTTGAAACACCAAAGTTGGAGAAAAATCTGTCTTTCGTCTCCCAACCACTACTCAGACCACCACGCAGTATTCTACATTAAGGGAATTCAGAGCCTGGGAAATAAACCCCTTGTGTGGTTTGAGGCCCCATTAAAAGACAAAGGCTTTTAAAACAGTCATGAGAACTGCAGAAATAGGGATCCCCTGCAATGCTCATTCCCCCAAAAGAAGTGCCCCCAGAAGAAGTGATGAAACTACCACACCTCAGGTGTTGTGTCCCCACTCTCACTGACCTGACCAAGCTCAGGATGGTGAATCCAGAGTACCAAGGACAAGCTCTACTTTTTGACTGTGGACTACCATGCTCCCTTACAAGCTCTCAATGGTCTTGCCAAGATTTCAAGGGCGAACCTTTCACCCATAGGCAGATATAATAGTGGACTAAGTCATACTTTGTTCTGGGGATTTATTAATTTTGAATATAAAATCAACTTCATTCACATTCTACTCCCTTGTAACACTCAAAATCAATTACTCCTCTGAAGTCCTCAAAGAACTTACTTACTAAAGTAATTTACTCCAGAAGACCCAAGTCTGAGCGGTAGATCATGCCACATGGGGATTAACAAAAGGGGTAACCATACTTTAAGATCTTTCTTTAATCCTCACTTATGTACTGATTCTCTGTGGCATGGCATGCCACTTAAAATGATCAATCAGATTATTCTTTTGGGTCACAGCTCTTGACTAACATTTGATATGTTTTATTTTTATTTAGGAGGGACTCTTGAGTCCACCTGTGACTTCCAGAATCCTTGGGGCTAGGGTAGGAATTGGGTGGGGGTTAGTTACGATGGCTTTTATAAAAGTCAGATATTTAAGACCTCTCTTAGCAGTTAATAGTTATTTCTCAAAATGATATTTGGAAAGAACAGGAAAACTATACACTCCTCTCTTCCTGCTCTGAACCACTTACAAAAAGAATGGGTTAAAGATCTCAAAGAGAATGTTTAATTCAATTTCTATGTTGGGCTTCCCTTGTAACTTAGTTGGTAAAGAATCTGCCTCCAATGCAGGAGGACCTGGGTTCAATCCCTGGATCGGGAAGATCCCCTGTAGGAGGAAATGGCAACCCACTCCAGTATTCTTGCCTGGAGAATTCCATAGACAGAGGAGACTGACATGCTACAGTCCATGGGGTGGCAAGAGTCGGACAGCACTTAGAGACTAAACCACCATGATCATGAAGGTTGAGATGTAAACATTCAAGAGAAAAATATTCTCTTCAATTTCAGAATTCATTTTCTGATACTTTTTATTGGATTTCACAGATTTATATGATAGAGTACTTACTATGTGTGCCAGGTTCCGGTCAAAGTACTTTATGCATATTAACTCATTTAAGCTTCAAAATAATTGTAGGAGATGAATATTATCATTCCATTTCACAGATGAGGAAGCAGAGGTCCAAAGAGATTAAGGAACAGACACAAGATGTTCCAGTAAATGGCCAAGATTTGAACTTGAGCAGTTTTGTCTGGGAGCAGATAAACTGAATTTCCTTAATGTGTATCCTTTGAGTAACAGATTACATAGGAACCCTGAGGGAAGCCCACGGGGCTGGTCCTTCTCCACAGCTCCATGATCTAGCGTAGGGTATCCACACAAAGTGACTCTCTCAGCTCTGGGGCTGGATATTTTCTAATGAGAATTTGCAGGCTTCAAACTTATTGACCATTTTTAAGGTGGGAGAGCAAGTTAGGATGCAACTGTTCTACATGGAACAGTATATGACTGGACAACTATGGATGAGATGACACAGTTTTTAACAAAGATTAATGACTCATGCACTCAATGCTATATCCTTAGAATGCTTCAAGGTGCTACAGGGTGAGAAGAAAATATTCACCAGCAGTAGAGATACAAAGAACTCAAAAGCTCAAGTAAACACTGGTAGACATGGAGAGAAAAGAGGTTACTTGAACAAAACCAAAAACAATATATATTTTGCCAAAGTTTTCACATTTTGAAAAACTTGCAGCCAAATGTAGCAGCGATGATCAATCTCTACTAGAACATGACATATCATTTACATGTGCTTAGTCACTCAGTTGTGTCCAACTCTTTGCAACCTTATAGGCTGAAGCTCGCCAGGTTCCATCTATCAATGGGGATTCTCCAGGCAAGGATACTGGAGTGGGTTGCTATGCCCTCCTCCAGGGGATCTTCCCAACCCTGGGATCGAACCCAGGTCTCCCACACTGCAGGTGGATTCTTTACTGGCTGAGCGTAAGAAGTTTTGGACATTGTTTATAGAAGAATGGGATGGTTTAGTTTGTTTACTTTGGGGGACCTAAAAGATAGAAAGGGAACATCATCTGGACTCAATATTTCTTTATTAATGCAAATCAAAATCAATTTGAGCTGCTGAGCATAATGACAATACAGTAATAGCCAATTTACAAGCCTTATGAAATCCTCAGGACTGACTATGCTGTGCTTAGTCGCTCAGTCGTGTCTGACTCTTTGTGACCTCATAGACTGTAGTGCACCAACCTCCTCTGTCCATGGAATTTTCCAGGCAAGAATACTGGAGTGGGTTGCCATGTCCTCCTCCAGGGGATCTTCCCAACCCAGGAATCAAACCCAGGTCTCCTGCATTGCAGGTGGATTCTTTATCAACAGAGCTACCAGGGAAGCCCCTCAAGACTGACTAAGGTGTTTCTAAATAGTAAGATAAACAAGCATTTAGATTTTAGCTGCTAGTTTATGTTTTATTGGTAAAAGTTCGTCGGCGGGGTCGGGGGAGATCCTTATTTCCATTTTTAACTAGTTAAGACTCTTTAACTTAGTAAAGACTCTTGAAAATATTTATTCCTACCTTCCTCAGAATATACATTTAACATGACAGCTGCATGCCATTTCTGCTATAAAAAGCTTTTGCAGAAATGTCCTTTTCTCTGCAAAGATTCTCTTAATATAGATCAGGGCTTTCTACCAAATAACCTGCATTTTCAAAACACCACATTAAAAACTACTGCAAGCCGCCTGAAAAAAGAGAAATGCTGGAGCTGAGCTCTTCACACAGCCTGGATTTCATTTCAGTAATTCAGAACGAGTCTTCAGCCACATTACACAGTGATGGCAGTCAACATGCGGCACTCAAGTTAAAAACACATTTCTTCCTAGTTTCTTCCAGTTCCTAACATACACTCACTACATTTTTTCCCCTGTGCTGCCAATAGTACTGAACAAACAGAAAGGGTCTAGATTTTTATCTGCTGCTTGGTAACATAAGCACCCAATAAAAATAACAGGAAATCGTTTCCCAAATTATGGTTAAAGAAAAAGATAGGGAACCCAAACACACTGTGAGATGTGAAGGGTTTATTCAACAATTTCCCAACTAGTTTTGGATTCAATACACACACGTGCAAAGAAAGAAGGCAAAGATGTTCCTATTTCCCTGATAATAGAATTTCAAAGATGTAACAAAAAACATGAAATAAGCTAGGATTCATTCAGGAGTATTTAGGGCCACATGGTAGGTAAAACTGAAACTACATAAATGCTTGAAAATAAGTGTTGTTATGTTTTAAAGTAGATTTGTTAATGATAAGTCAAGGGGCTTCCCAGGAGGCTCAGTGGTTAAAGAATCCGGCTGCCAGGCAGGAGATGCAGGTTCAATTCCGGGATCCAGAAGATCCCCTGGATAAGGAAATGGCAACCCACTCCAGGAATCTTGCCTGGAGAATTCCATGGACAGATGAGCCTGGCAGGCTATAGTCCATGGGGTCACATAGAGTCAGACACAACTTAGTGATTAAATTGAAGCATCCTTGTATTCCCCCCTTGTAGAGGGCTCTATTACCATTTTGAGAATCTTCACTCCGTGACACTTCCCATACCCCTACCTTCCTCATCCCTACCTCTGTATATATTATAGAGTAGAGAATACATATACATCCCTCCTTCCTCTTTGCCATTCTAGTCATTAAGACTGTGACTGAAAAAGAATCTTAAGGGCTAAATATATATGTACGCCTAAAAGCTTTTTTGTGTATTGCTCATTTTTAAAATAGACCTCTATAACAATTTGGGAAAACGGAAAAATAATTTGTATAGTACTCTTGTAGGTGTTGGTGCATTGCAAATAGACCAAATTGAAGAGGGATCAATGGATCTCATTTTCAGGGCAGGACAGTCATTTAGACATCACAATGCTAAGGCACTGATTTCTAATTATAGTCCCCGTGGTTTGGGGTGGGGGTGTAGACATAGCCCCATTATGTCAGTGTTAATTGAAACCATGAGAATGCACCTCTCTTTGGCATAGGAGCTATTGATTTTCATGGTGCATGTAACCACTTGTGCATTTTTGAAAGACCACAACAGACTTCACCCTTCCAGGCAAAACTGCTGCTGCAAGCAGGTAAATAAGAAATGTATCATGAACCATGACAAGTAAAGATGGAATAAGTAATACAAAGACGTGGAGCACCGGGGTATTGAACCATCTGTTCCTAATTAAAGGAGCTTTTCTGCAGTTTGAATTGCAAAGCTCAGTGGAGTAAGCTGAAATCTCTGGATGTCTGTGCCCAGAAAAACTGAAGCAAGGCAAGTATACTTTAAGAAGTGACTTCTCTTGCCGTCAGTTAAGCCTGCTGGTGCTAATGGCCTTTAAAAGGCTTAGTGACAATCAAATCATTGCTCAACACATAACCGCAACCCTTTTGTTGCACAAAAACTGGAAAAGCAGGGCATATGCTCATAAAGAGAAAGTGGGAACATCTCTGAGTTAAATAAGCAATCACTAGCCCCAAGACCGCAATGGTCTTCATATTTGACTTCTTGTTAGATGAAGTGGGTGAGGTGGGTCTCTTTAAAAAGGTAATTAATTCTACTGGATACTAAAAGAAGGAAATATTTATTTCTTGGGTTGTTCTAGTCCACCTGTAAAGTACAATTGGATAACAGTTGGCAGGGGTGGGAATCTATATGAAAAAACATTCCCTGAGTTCCCAAACTGTTAGAGCTTACTTATTTTATTAATCAAATGTAGTTTCTTCAACATCTTCAATTTAAAATACACACTACACCTTAACTTAAAATCTCTGTTGAACTGGTAGTCATAGTCCAAAAACAAATGTAATGAATTTACAACTTTCTAAAAAGAAACATTACATAGATGATAGATTTTTACATAATCTGTGTTTTGGCAGTTTTAGAAGCTGATTTCACATTTGAGTGTCTTATTATTATGTAATTTAGATACAACTCAACCTAGTAAGAGTTGATTTCAAGTCAGTCCTTAGGTTGAGAAGATGCTCAGTAGTTAAGCAAAATATTATTTTTTAAGGTTTCTAATTATAAACATAACATTTAGAATAATCACATTTCTCTAAGCAAGACATACAGATGGCCAATAAGCACACGAAAAGATGCTCACCTTCAACAATTGTTAACAGAAATGCAAATCAAAACTATAATAATGTACCACCTCAGTCCAGTCATATTGGCCATCATTAAAAAGTCTACAAATAATTAATGCTAGAGAGGATGTGAAGAAAAACGAAGCCTACTACATTGTTGGTGCTAGTGTAAATTGGTATAGCCACTATGAAGAACCATATGGAAAGTGAAAGCCGCTCAGTCATGTCCGACTCTTTGCAATGCCAGGGACTATACAGTCCATGGAATTTTCCAGCCCAAGAATACTGGGGTAGGTAGCCGCTCCCTTCTCCAGTGGATCTTCCTGACCCAGGAATTGAACTGGGGTCTCCTGCATTGCAGGAAGATTCTTTACCAACTGAGCTATCAGGGAAGCCCCATAGTGAGGTTCCTTACAAAACTAAAAACAGTTACCACATGATCTTGCAATCTCATTCCTTGGCTTATTTATGGCAAAAACTCTAATTTGAAAAAATACAGGCACTCCAATGTTCATAGCAGCTTTATTTACAATAGCCATGACATGGCAGCAACCTAAATGCCCATCAACAGACAAATGGATAAAGAACATGTAATACCTGTTCAATGGAATACTATTCTGTTATAAAAAAATGAAATAATGCCATTTACGGCAACATGGATGGAGCTAGAGAGTGTCATGTTAAATAAAGTATGACAGACAGTAAGACAAATACCATTTGGTAGTATTTATACATAGAATCTAAAAGATTATGCAAATGAACATATTTACAAAACAGAAACAGACTCATAGACATAGAAAACAAAATTATGCTTAGCAAAGGGAAAAGGGAATGGGGGAGGGAGAAATTAAGAGTTTGGGATTAACAGATACACACTGCTATATATAATAGATAAACAACAAGGTCTAACTGTATAACACAAGGAACTATATTCAAATCCTGGGATAAATCATAATGGAAAACAATATGAAAAATATGTGTATGTGTGTATATATAACTGAATCACTTGGTTGTACATGAGAAACATTGGACATAAACTATATTTTAATAAAAAATGTTTTAAGTCAATACAGTATTTTCCACTAAACAACTGGCAAGTAATGTTTTATTCAAAGTAAATTGAGCTCTATAGCTTGTATTCATTGTGTTCTCACATAATGATGCAAATATCTCTTAGGCAGACATGAGAATACAGAATAGGGATCAATTCTGAAAAAAATCTAGGGTCATATTTGGAAAGTAACTTTCTTATACAACATGTCAAACCTAAGGTACACACACAGAAATTTCTTTCTTGCTTAAAAAAATTCGTATCAAAAGCAACATCGGAAACTGTGATTATTTCCTTTTGGGTCACATACTCTTTACTGCATAGGTAAGCAAGGGTGAATGGTCAGTCTTACTCATTGCCCACAGTTAATTCTGAAAGCTACGTCAAGACAAATGCAACACAGGGAAGCTGCAAGTGTTCATTTCTCTCTCCTCTGGGAGGTGGCGTGACAAAGACAAGCCGCCTAGCCCTCAAGCTTCTAACCTGCTTCCTTGTTCCGACCACCACCTTCCTCCTCCAGTTAGAGATTCTGAAATCTCAGTTCTCTGAAGGGGCCCCAACCTTAAGTGAGGTTAACACCACAGCAGGCTTGTGTCAGCCTGGTCCTTCTTCCCAAGAATAAACTCAAAGGGAAGGGGGAGGCGAATGTAAAGAAAACACTTGCGAAGCGTTTTCTAGTCCTTGCTTTTCTCTCTGGCATACACGTGCACACGCACACAGACATTCACACACGGCAGTGCCTTACTGGCTGCTCAGCTTAGGATAAATGCAAGGAATTGCTGAAAGAGCGCAGATGTGTGAGGGGAACTATGATGTCAATAACTTTGATCTGGATTCACTATGCATTGTTTAGGGACTCTGATATGAGCATCTTCAAAATTAATAATGGGTGCTGGGGTGGGCAGAAGTTCAGGAACCAGGCTATTCCTTTAATTATAACCATCATCTTCCTACTTGCTCCCACCCAACTCTCCTATACCCCAACATTTCTTTTCTTTTTTTTTTTGCAATTTATGATGAAAATAAATTGTTTCCTGTCATTTTATGGCTGGGAAATGTGAACATACACAACTGTAAAAAGGAATGCAACCAATCAACTAATACACCATGCGACTCTAAAATGAAACATCTGATAAGCACCTAATTTTCTACATAATTCTGTATCTTCACTCTGTAATTAAGTTTCCTCTATAATCAGGGGGGCCATGAATCCTGGTCTGCCCATGTTGTCTGGGTATGACCCTTTGAGGGTCTAATGGTAATAGTACTAAGATCAGTCCTGCACAGATAACTTTGCTCTGGAATAGTCTGTCTTCACTGGCACTGAGTCACAGAAAGGTAGAGGCGGAAAGGCTTTCAAAATGTTTTCAAATTTCACCGTGGGGAGGGGATGGGTGAAGGAGGCATAGAATTTTTCCCTCCTTGAAATCTTGCTCAAAATCCTACTACAGGGATTTTCCTGGTGGTCCAGTGGTTAAGCCTCCATGCTTCCAACTGCAGGGGTCACGGATTTGATCCCTGGTTGGGGAACAAAGACTCCACCTGGTGCAGCCAAAAAAATAAACAAAAACAAAACCCAAGCAAACAAAAGACCCTACTACATAAAACCGAGGAGAGCAAAGGTTTCCTAGGGCAGCCAGAAGGTAAAGGCACAGATGCAGAGTCTTGCCCACTAAGTCTGCTTCTCCCTTGTCTCCTGTCAAGGAGGCCCCTGAGGTACCCCCTTAGCTGGCTCCAAAGAACAGTCTGAAAAATACTGGTCTCATCTGATTCTTGTAATTTACAAATGAGGAAAACATGGTTCACTGTATCTGTTCTTTACTGCATACTACAATTTCATTCTCTTTTCCGATAATTCTGCAAAGCCATTAAGTCAAGAGCAGCACATTCCTAAGAATGGCTACCAAGGAAACCATGAAAAGAATGATGACAATATATGAAGATGTTCATCCCTGTATTGTTTATAGTGATACAATGCTCATATATCACAACAAAATGTAGGTGACAAGAGGGGAGAGAAAGAAAAGATGACTGTTATTAAGACAATGGAATTCTAGTCATTTATTTTCCCATACCTCCCAAACTTTCTTTTAACATGAAACAAAGCAATAACATAGAATGTAAACAGTACTTACCACTGAGACTTTGCTCACTACATCTCTTGCAACGGCTAAGCCCTGAGCAAAAGTGCGGGCTGCCACAAATGCACGAGTGACCTGGAGTTTCAGTTTCCGAGGGACATCTCCAAAGGGCTTCAGCTGCTCCGTGTACTTGCTCACGCACTCAAGATATTCATCTGTGAAGTGGTACTGGGAGTTTACCAGGCGAAACATGCGCTCCAGGAGGCGGGCCCAGAAGTCATTCAGCATTTCTTCCAGGTTCACGTTCCCTGCCACATAGTAGCGCTTCAACTCTTCGAAGAGATCTTTAAATAGCTCAGAATTCTGCATGTACAAGTGGCCGTATGTCTTCACAAACATGTCATTCAGGGACTTTTCCGCATTTTCAAGTAGTTCTTTGAAGAATTCTAAACACAAAACCAAAACGGAAAGGGTTCTCAATAATTAAATAATGGGAGTGCTTTTCAGGTAAATCTGAAAACTGAAAAAAAAAATCCTGATATTAAATTGGAAAACATGCTTGTATATGTGGTAGATTTCTTTCGGGGAATTTGGCATCTCTGATAGTTTGTCAATGAAAGGAAACCTATGTCACAAAGACACTTACACAATAAAAGAAACTTTAAACCAACAATTTCTCAGGACTCAATATAAAACTGTCTCCCTCCCTCCCTCTCTCAGTCAGTCACAAGGTAAACAAAGAACTGGACAAAAATGAAGACATAAAATTTCCCTGAACTTTTTACTGTAAGGATCTAAACCAAAGTGAATAATGCCTCCTCACTGTAACCTGACACCAGGACAGGTGTTTTCAAGATGTGCTGTTTACTTATACATGATTTTAACCTCCTTTCTCCTCCTTACATCTACATGACATATAAGAAAACTGCCTGGGAAATGCTTGAGGCCAAGAAACATAATGAAACACCCCACATAAGCAGGAAAAGAAGTTCTCAGGTAATCCCTGTGACATCAGTATAAACTGGGGTAACCAAGGTGGCCCTGGGTTCCTAAAGGATTCATACAGTAACACCATGAGATTCTTTCCAGTCCAGAAAGACAGAAATGAAATGCATAACAGATTCAACCATAGACCTGGTATATTTATAAGATAACACAGGAAAATAAATAGGGAAAAGAGAACACCTGTTCCCCCCCGCCTCCCAGATTTACTTTTTGGCCATCACATACTGCTGCTGCTGCTGCTAAGTCACTTCAGTCATGTCCAACTCTGTGCGACCCCATAGATGGCAGCCCACCAGGCTCCCCCGTCCCTGGGATTCTCCAAGCAAGAACACTGGAGTGGGTTGCCATTTCCTTCTTCAATGCATGAAGTGAAAAGTGAAAGTGAAGTCGCTCAGTTGTGTCCGACCCTTTGTGACCCCATGGACTACAGCCTACCAGGATCCTCTGTCCATGGGATTTTCCAGGAGAGAGTACTGGAGTGGCATCACATAATCCCACAGCCTAAATGTTAAAAGACTTAATCTCTTAAATACAAATAGTAAATTAGTTTCTCCCGAATCTTTCCTCAGGAAGTTCACTGAAAAGAGGAGTTAACATTAATCATTCTTAAAGAATCTATGTCTGGTATAAAAATAAACACCTCATGGTATCACTTTTATAAGCAGGAAATGTAATAAATACCAAAGCAAAATATAAGGACTACATCAAGAAAGAAGCTGCCTCCAAGTGAACGTGGAGCAGAAAGAGAAATTAGACAACTCCTTCAAAGCCAGAAGAACATTAGTAAGCTTATCAAAATGCAATGGCACTACAAAACCCTTCTCTACTGTTTGCCTTTTATTTCCTGAGTTTTCTTCAGTGAGAGAAAGGGAAACCCTCATTATACTGTACAGCCTGACATTTTTACCAAAATTCTCTCCCTGAAAGGACATAAAGTACAGAAGGAGCTAAGGAAACCATATGAAAAGAGTTACAGTTATCAGGTACCCGGGAAGGGCTCTCATTCTCAGCAAGGTCCCAAGTGGTTCTCAACTGTGGTCCCATGGTATAGACATGCATTGACATCACTGGGTCACAAGTTCCTGGATCCCACCTTAAACCTACTGGATCAGAAACCCAAGGGGGAAGGGGCAGCCATCTGGGACTCTGCTACACCCTACAGTTTGAGAATCAAGACTCTCAATGAGGGGTGGGGTGGGGAGGGAGATGGGAGGGGGGTTCAAGAGGGAGGGGACATATGTATACCTATGGCTGATTCATGTTGAGGTTTGACAGAAAACAAAATTCTGTAGAGCAATTATCCTTCAATTAAAAAAAAAAAGACTCTCAATGGTCCCATTGTGCCTCTCACTAGTAGTCACCACCAGTTCAGGAACTGTGCTGAATGTGAAGCATTCAGGGTAAGGGTTAATGCTTTAATTAGAAGAAAATACGTTTCCAATAAATTGGGTTTTAGCTTTTTTTGTTGCATTCTTGGGGGTCATTTTTTGAAGGTGGTTTCGGGTGAATTTCCTCATGTAGAAGTTTCTCAAAACTAAGAGTCAGGATGGAGGTAGCATTTTTCTAAGACTTCAAAGTTGGGGAAAGTTGGGGTGAGAAAAGATGTTAAACGTCAGCTGGTCCACTTGCCATACCGTCCTTGAGTCACTAGCATCCTTGCCAAGTGGTGCTGGCTCTCACATACTGGAAAAATAAAGCCTGGTCACTGATATCAATATGGAAAACTTGTGTCAACTCAGTGGTGCTAATATTTCACCATCCAAAAGAGCGGATGGCAAAGACAAGCACAGGTCCTTCCCTATACTGGATTTTTACTATATTGCTCATAAAATTGGCACACATCATTTACTGTAGAAATGGGAAGTTGAGAATGATTTGACTTGTGCTTTCATGACTTAATAAATAATTCTGAATACTCACATTTCTAATGAATGGTTTCTAATGGTTTTAAAACCTTGGTTTTTAAAGGTGGGGGCAGATGATTTGGGAGAATGGCATTGAAACATGTACATTATCATATGTGAAACAAATCGCCAGTCCAGGTTTGATGCATGCATGATACAGGATGCTCCGGGCTGGTGCACTGGGATGACCCAGAGGGATGATATGGGGAGGGAGGTGGGAGGGGGGTTCAAGATGGGGAACACATGTACACCCGGGGCAGATTCATGGCAAAACCACTACAATACTGTAAAGTAATTAGCCTCCAATTAAAATAAATAAAATTTTGTTTTAAAAAGGGAAAAAAATCCAAAAGAATCTAAAAAATAAAAATAAAAAAAAAAAATAAAGGTGGGCGGAATGGCATGGATAGCTTGGTTTTAACTGTATACTGCTAAGAAAGGTCAGAGTTTAATTTTTTAGGCTTAAAAGTGTTCGACGTCAAAGAATTACTAAGATACTGAAAATCTTATCGCAAAAATAAAACATTCTCAAGATTTCCTCATTTGTATAAACAGCCTGTGGGTTGGTGTAGATATATTTATATAGCTACACTGAGGTACAAGATGAATGATCCAATGGAAAACAGATCTGATTTTAACACAGCATGTTCTCTGCCTCATACCACAATGGACTTTATTTCCAGGACTCAAATTCTGTCTAGGAAGGTTTTTTGTGTGTGTGTGCATGCGCATGTGTGTGTGATGTTAGCTTATATTTTTCAGAGTTTAGTTTGATGCTACATACATATTAGGCTCTAATTCATTTAACCATTCAGAAAATTGATTTCCTTTCCTTCACATTTTAAAAGATTCTTTAGTGTGGCCATAACTTGCAAATATAAAGGCTGAGTGGATTATATATAGAAATTCTATAACACTGATATAAGGAATTATATATATAGCCAGGACATGGAAGCAACCTAGATGTCCATCAGCAGACGAATGGATAAGAAAGCTGTGGTACATATACACAATGGAGTATTACTCAGCCATTAAAAAGAATGCATTTGAACCAGTTCTAATGAGGTGGATGAAACTAGAGCCTATCATACAGAGTGAAGTAAGCCAGAAAGAAAAACACCAATACAGTATACTAACACATATATATGGAATTTAGAAAGATGCAAATGATAACTCTGTATAAGAGACACAGATATATAGAACAGTCTTTGGGACTCTGTGGGAGAGGGTGAGGGTGGGATGATTGGGAGAATGGCATTGAAACATGTATATTATCATATGTGAAATGAATTGCCAGTTCAGGGTCAATGCATGTTACAGGATGCTCGGGGCTAGTATGTGGGGATGACCCAGAGGGAGGATAAGGGGAGGAGGGAGGTGGGAGGGGGTTCGGGAGGGGGAACTCATGTACACCTGGGGCAGATTCATGTCAATGTATGGCAAAACCAACCAATATAATATTGTAAAATAATTAGCCTCCAATAAAAATTTTTTAAAAAATCTGATAATTTTATCTCTCCAAGCTATGCAATTTCAAAAGTATGTACCAAGTGGTTGCTCTGTGCTCAAATCAAAGCACATGGTTTTGCCATGCATCTTAAAATTCCTGCCCAAGCAGACCGTAATGAAAATTTCTAAGAAGATGAATTTTTCCATCCAGTTCACCTTTACTATCCTGCTACTTTCCGCACATGGTTTTATGGAGGCACCAGAGATTTTTAAAGCATCTATAAAATCCTTAATCTTTCTTTCATATACCAAGTTTTTTTTTAATATTCATCTATTTCTCACCTACAAAGTCAACAGAACAAAAGTCAAGTGATCCAAGAGACTCAACCTCATTTCTCCTTAGACATGTTCTTTTTAAAAAAATATTTAGTTTTTTATCTGGCTGTGTTCGGTCTTAGTTGTGGCATGTGAGCTCTTCAGATGGAACATGTGGGATCGAGTTCCCTGATCAGGGATCAAATGCAGGATTTTTAGTGTGAAGTCTTAGCCACTGGACCACCAGGGGTCCTTCCTTAGACATGTTCTTGCTCAGTCATTTCAGTCGTGTCTGACTCTTTGCAACCCCATGGAGGAGCCACACCAGGCTCCTCTGTCAGAGGGATTCTTTAGGCAAGGATACTGGAGTGGGTTGCGGTGACCTCCTCCAGGGAATCTTCTTGACCCAGGGCTTGAACCTGCACCTCTTATGCCTCCTGCATTGGCAGGTGGGTTCTTTATCACTAGCACCACCTGGGAAGCCCCAGACATGTTCTTATCAGCCTGGTAAATGGGACTATTCCACCTATGTTTTTTGTCTCAAAGAGATCTTTTAAGGATGGCAGACATAATTTAGATTCTAAAATCCATACCAGTTGAGTACAATACCAATCAAAGCATAACAATTTGCTGTAAGGAAAAGGAGGGAGGAAAGCTTTTGCATCTGTTCTTACCAAACTGGCAGCTCTCATATGTTCTTGTAGATTCCTTGACATCCCCATCCCCCTCTCTTCCTACATTTCCTTCTACAGTGGGGTACAGAGCACAACATGGGGACATGGTCCCCAGCCTTGAATAGCAACTTCATTCATTGCTGCAAAGCACATCTCTACTTTCTACCCCATTATTCAAAATCAGATTCTAACTCCTGAAGAAAAACCTTGCGGGCCTGAGATACCTAGCAATCATTCCTTCATAAACATTATGCCTCAAGCCAATTATAAGACAGTTGGTGGCTAAAACAGAACCAGTCAGGGGCAATACCAACCAGAGTTCCACCACAATCAGAAGCTGAATTAATCGGAAATCAGATCTCCCTTGTAGGAAATGCTTGTCTTCATTAAAAATGCTGCTCAGGGAGTCAGTTTTAAGTGATGCTATTGGTGTCTGAAAGAAGAGTCAGAGAGGAGACAGTTTATACGCATTTGAAATATGGTGTCTCTGATCAGGGTTTATTTCTCCTTCAATTTTCAGCTTGGGGGCTTAAGGGTTTATGTTCTAAGGATCAAACAGCTGCTACACCTAGGGCTCATGAATGACCACTTAACATAGGAATGGAAATAAACAGTGTAACATGCCAGGATCTAAAGCAGCATCACACAGTGGGAAAGGCATGAGACCTCACATTTATGAGCTACGTGACCTTGATGGGACAGAAGATCTAAACCTCAGTGAGCCTCTGTTGCTTCTTCCTCCATTAAATGGTACTATCACTGTTCCCCTCATTATGGATCATGCCTCACACATAATAGCTGCTCAATAAATGGACACCATTCATGATAAATGAAATGATACTGTCACCTTTAGAGTTTCTTTATATATACAATCATAAAAAAAAACTTTCAAGGCTGGTTTTTATCTTTCTTGGCAGAGTCAAATATTATCGATCTTGGGTGAACATAAATTAAGCCAAAGCTGCTGGAGAACAGTTAAGACCCAAGACCTTATAAAACTGGGAGCAATTTAGCCAAAGATAAAGATGCTTAATGGCTGTAGCTTCCAATGCTGTAAAATATCCCAGACATCCACAAGGGTGGAACAACTCCTGAGTGAAAAATACGGGATGGAGAAATCCAGGGAAGAGATTACACATGATATTACAACAGAATATCATATATGGCACACATATATGTATATTGCATTGGCCAAAAGGTCATTCAGGTTTTCCTGTAAGACAGTATGGAGAGACCTGAGTAAATTTTTTGGTTAACCCAATACAAAAAGATCAAGGCAAAGAATTAGGGAAAGGAAAATGAGGAATTTGGAAACAGTAGGTCAATGCCCCACCCCCATGTATTTCACCTACGTTCTTTGCCAGAAGCAGCTCAATACAAGGGTTGAGCTAAGAGACTGGGACTATTTTCCACCTTTAACATGTGATTATTCCTTTTTTTAAAGGTGATTATTCTTCTTGTCAGTAGTACCCATTCAAGATGGGAAAAACTACCAGACTGAAAAGGCAAAACTTTTCCATATAAAAGTTTTCTATGTAAATATCCTGTCTTTTACAAAAAGAACATCGTGTGCTTTTGGAACTTCTATCCACTGCCACTTGTCTTGCATCAAATAAACATTCAAAATTCTTGAAATGGGTCAAAAGGCCTTCAGTTGTGCTATTAAATGCCATTAGTTACTACTTTATAAACAATTGACCGGCTATTGATGAATGAGTTAGAATGCATTCTAGAATTAACCCATGACCTGAAGAGACTGGGAGCCCTTTCTATTCAATCCATTTGCTTGGTGCTATAAATTACCCCCTTGTATTTATGTTATTAGGAAGCTGCCTTTTACATATAAGGATTAATTTCCTCTTTGCTGTAAAGGACTATTTCACAGCTCTGGTGTCGTGTGCAAACAGAAGTTACCACATCCACAAAATTCCTGAGAAAGAAACCTCCTGGTAAATGCTACAAATCATACTTCTCACAGTTAAGAAAACTCAAGAGAATTATAGCTATACTATGCTTTCACCCAAAATCTTAAGTATTTGATGAAGAACAGCTAACATAGGCATCTACAAATGGAGGTGGTGGGGGGGAGGAAATTAAACAAGCATTTTACTGACCAAACCAAACTGAAACTTTGGCTTCTGACTATCTCCTCTGTCTTGCTTTTCTGGCCAGATCCATGTTAAGTTTTTAACAGGCACTGTCCTCCAGCCTGGCATAATCTCCCTCCTCAGGAGTGCCTGCTAGGGGGCATGGTGCACTAAAAGGACTCGTACTTGACTAATGTTCATCAGCTATCGCCCAACAATGGACCTCTCCTAGGATGACAAGGCCATTGCCAGCTGCGGCCCTTATTAGGGGCTGTTAACATATGAAAGGGGCTGGGGGATCCAGCCACAGTAGGAGCAGCCTTTTCTTCCCAAGGTTGCTTTCAGTAGTTAATGCATGTTGAATGCTAAAGCTCCTTTCCTTTCTCTCTCCCGGGTAACTTGGCCCAGGACACAGGGCTCAGTGCTGCAAGCCCTTCCCCTGGACCTTGTTCCATTTCTAGTAATGATCCTCCCAGCACCAGCTAGCCAAGTCACCTTAGCTCAGCTGTATCCCTTCTCGCTGAGAAGGGCCCATGGGGGCAGGTTTAAGAAACCTCCAACAACAACAACAAAAGAGGCTGGAGTAGTGTTCCAAGTGCTCCATATACTAACCTCCACGTCTATCTATTATATGATATGACCTTATACACAAAGCTCATATACAGTCTATCTGTTCATGATCTAATATGAAATGAAAAATGAGGATGCACAGTAGCATAATCAGTTATGATTCTGATTTCTATGTACATATATACATTATCTACCTGACCAAAAAAAGATGAGGTATACAATGGTGATGGTGCGCTACTCGGGAATCAGCGTGATGTGTTTCAATATGATTCTCAATTTCGTTCACTCCAGTTTTGCAGTGATGTAATCAGAAAAGTAATCCACCTCATGCTTTCAAAAATGACTTTTTCCCTTACCATATTCATCCAACTTAAATGCTTCAACGCATTTTTTTCTACTTTTTCCTAATTGTCTACAGTGAGTATCATGATGCTGAAAATAACCCCAAAGTGGCAAAACACCAAAGCAGTTCTTACATTTTTTGTTAAAAATTACTGTTTTTTTCCTACAAACTATTCCTTTGAAGTCGTAGCAATGTGGAAAATATGGCAAGGTATAAGAAAATAAAAATTACCCATAATCCCAACATTAAGAGAGAACAATAATGGTTTATTTAATTTCTTTCCTGTCTTTTCTATGAAGGAATGTGCTGTCACACGGTTGAAGTCATACGGTATTTATACCCTGTTCTCATGTAACACTGTATGGTTAGCGGTTCTGATGTGATTAAAAAGCTTCCAGAAATATAATTTTTAGCAACTGCATACTATGACACTATATGGCCAAATCTTAATGTAATCACTATGGGACATTTAGACTGATTTCCTATTTTTCATTAATTACAGATAACACTGTGATGAACATTCCTGTACATAAACCTGTATGCAGATTTTTCTTTCCTTGTGATCAATACCTAGAAGCAGAATTATTGAATCAAAGGGTATGAATCAACCTGTGTGACAAATCTGACACACTGCCAAAGTGACCTACAGAAAAGGTGTGCCCATGCAGCACTCCCTGCTTGAGTCCTCTTTATTATATGAGAGAGAGAGGTGGAGATGGGCCAGGACAATGAACAAGAAAGGCCTGAATGGCTTGGGAATTCTCTCAGTCTATCCGAATAACTGCTAGATCAAATAAGCCCTTTTCTTTGCCAGGACAGACAGACGCATGGAAAAAAGGGTGAGCAGGGATGATCAACAAGGTTCTCAACTCCCAGGCTCAAAGCACAATGAACCAACAAAAACAGATAAAAGCAGTTTGGCTCAAGCTCTTCTGTGTATTTACTCGCTTCCAAATAGATCAGCTGCTTCTTGTTGAAGCCACAGCTAATAGCAAAGGCCCAAAGCGAGCGCTCAGGGCGCACTGAAAGCTGCACAGGCATTTTCAATGAGAGAGCCAACGCCACAGTCACAATTGGTCACACCTGAGATAACAACTCAAAAGGCAGAAAACCTTTGTCAATACAGAAACGTGTGTGTTTTGTCTGAGCTCTTGATTTGATTACAGTAAACTGGTAGTGGCTCGTTCTAGTCACGTTTTGCAGAGAGATTATCAAAGAATTAGAAAAAATACCCAGCTTTTTAGTCTCTTTTGCATGGAGGGAAAAAAACAAAAGAAGGTAAATAGAATTGTAAAACACAGTAGCAGTGCTTTCCAAGCACAGTATGATCTGAAAGGAACATTGCATTTGCAGGAAGACCAGAGGCCTCATGTCTTTTTCTATACTTTTTGTGGCTACTCATCTTGCCTGCTGTGCTTTAATCGAAGTTTTAAGAAGCAACAAATTTAAAAAATACATCTTAATGAATGAAACCCGAGGTAAGGCTTAAAAACAACACTATGTTTTGTGTATGGTACACATTTCTATGACAGGTCTATCTTAAGGATGTCTAAGACTTAAACTAAAGACCCAGGAAGTCTTTAGTAAGTTGGTATGGCCTTGCAGAGGACAGTAAGAGAATTATGCAGTTGAAAAATACTTATGGTCAGGGGTCAGGAAAATTCCAGAGATTTCAGCTTAGCTAATGGCCATGAAGTTTAGTTGGCTATGTATGTTTTTCATGGGCATGTGAATTCGAATGCCTTCAACTCGCTGAATCTCCACACTGCTTTGCCTATTGGCCTAATGATGTAATGGCTAGGATGAACCATGGAAAATGTTTAGTCAGTGATTAAAACACAAATTTGGCTCAATCTGAAGAGTGGCCACCCTTCACTTAAGCTCTCCAGCCCTCTTGTTTTCTATCATTTCACAAAAGCAGGACATGAAGCACTCTTCAGATAGATGGGACAGATAATTATTTCTTTTATGTGCGTTTTAAGCTAATTCAGAACATTTCTACTATTATTCGAGTTAACAAGCTTCAGGCCCATGAGAGGGTTTTCAAAGACCTGGTGAAAGTAGCGGAGGGTTAAGAAATGATAGGAGGAAAATAGAGGGGACCGTGCAGACGCCTAATTACCATTTTGTAAGACCTTTCACTGAAGCAGCTGGTCTGGTCACATGTTTAGAAGATTCACAGAATTTGTAGAACTGAAAGGGTCTTTAGAGAGCATCCAACTCAACCCCTTCATTTTATGGATGGGAAAACTGAGACCAGTTAATTGCCCCAGGTCACAGTGGGTCCACAGCAGAACCAGGCTGATAACTCGGTAGGCTCCACCTCCTGCCCAAAGTTGCTACATTTGCTCCCACAATGGCAAATGAAAGCAGTTTCCCCAATGGATTACCATCAGACCATACTGCAATTTCCTTAAAATGTCTTTTTGAACCTGCAAAAACAACCTGCAAATAATTTGATTTGGGGAGTCTGTAAGCAAGAATCTATCTTTGTGGTTATTACCATCATTTTTACTATGTCATTTGGAAATATATTTAACATGGCAGCTCTAATCTTCTTAATCTATTTGGGTTGTTTGATTTAGCTCTGATTCTTTTAAAAACAACTAGCCTCACAAAATGTGACATTTGGGGGCGGGTCTTTACGTTGTGGTCCCCAAACACGGATTATGCCCTACTTCTATTATTTCTATTCCGTTTGCCAAGCAATTCTTTCAAAGCCCCCTGAACGGAGTATCTGATTAGCATATTTATGAGACAACTGATTCAGCTATGTTAATTAGCAGTTCTATACTTCAAAAAAAATAAAGAAAGAAAAATTCCCAGAACTGACCAAGAGGGGGAGCAGCTAACTCTGTCTGGCTCCATGTCTCCAGCCCAGGATAGTAGATTTCTGATACAGAACATTCTAAGTCAAAGAGTAGATTAAAGTATAGAAGAATACAAAGGTGAGTTCTAAACTCAGAGGTATAGGTTTAATATCTGGGATATTTGAGAATGGGGGGTGTGGGTGGGGGGACTAATGCCTAAGGAAGTTCTATACTTCAGCCAGGTCTCAAAACACGCATGTGTTTTACAACTTAAAAACTGGTTTATATGCTGTACAGGTGCAAAGAACAGAAAATTAAACGGTAGAACAAGGGACCTTAGAGATAAGGGGACCAACTGATTCCAAAATGCCAGAGCTGGCACTCGGACTCTGCCCAGAGTTCATTGAGGCAGTATGATAATGGGATGTTTTCTGGTTAAAAAGGGTGAAATCCTGAAAAACCTCAAAAAACCTTGCTTTTATTTGAAATTTTATAAAAAATACTTGCTCCTTAGAAAAACACGGTATCTCATAAACAAAAAATACTTGTTCCTGCCTTAGAAAAACACAGTAGCTCATAAACATGACTGAGG
Source organism: Moschus berezovskii (assembly GCF_049115385.1). NCBI lineage: Eukaryota > Metazoa > Chordata > Mammalia > Artiodactyla > Moschidae > Moschus > Moschus berezovskii. The sequence continues at coordinate 124,279,824 of NC_142488.1, read as the reverse complement.
TTTTGATGATAGAGGAAGTTGCCTGAGCTCAGGATAGCCGCTTTGAATTTATACTCTAAGCTTGGAGATGGCCAAAGATGCTTCTTGGAAGTAGTCTGACCTCCTCTGTGCCCATGTGTCTCCACTGTGCCTTCTTTGTGCCACCGTGCTGCCCCATTTTGTCTCTCCAGTTGCCATCTTGTTACTCTGCTCAGCTTCCTGCCTTCCATTCACATCAATAACCCTTGGTTTGGCTTTTACAAAGGTGGTGACCAAATCACCCCACGCGTGAATTTCTGAGAGTCACAACAACCCCTGTACAACTTTACTCAACATCTTCTTTACGCCTTGTGGAGTACTGGCAGGTCATAATTGCCAACCTTAAAAATCAATCAATCAATGCAGCACCCACCAGAGGATGATGGTTTCTTGGCTACCAATCAATTTTTACCATATAGAAGCAGTTAATTGTCTCAGAAAACCTAACTTGGTGGGGGGAGCAAAATATCCAAGCTCTGTTCTGATCTGCAGGTCAAACACATTTTAGCTACTACACCTTCAAAATAATTTAAATCTATTCTGCCTACCTTTATTGTCTACGCCATAGTCTAATGTGAAGTCAGAAGAAACAAGCTGGAGTTTCATAATGATTTTTCATGGCCAGTTTTGAAACATAAAGAAACGGTGTTAAACACATATATTGAAGGTGAAGCCTGGTAGGGATGGGAAAGAGAAACTGTTTCTCTCTACTTTTTAAAAAAACATATGTTAACACTTACTGATAAAGTTTCTTTGTATGACTTTTTAAAAACTACACACTGGAGTCATACGAATAATGCTATAAAACCATGGGGAATGTGAAGGGGAAAGAATAGGAAAACCAGCAGGCCCATCGGCAAGAGAAATCACCAAATGTCTGTGCTCCACACCAGGAGGACGCATGTCTAATAAGAAATGGGGTGATCTGGAGGTAGTGACCTTCGAAGTTAACAGCCTCATCTCCACTCCAGCAGGCTACAAACAGGCTAGCCACTTCTAAAGAGCTGGAATTTTCCCTCTTAAGTCCCATTAGTAAACCCCCAAGTAGTAATTTTTAATTATCAGCATCTCATGTTTTGAAAGATGACCGTCTATCTTCCTAAGTTTTTCTCAGTTATTGTCTTTAATGGGGAATGCCATAGTCAAGAGAATACCGTTCTTTTCAATGATCATACTGATAAATTTAGTGACCAGGAGACACAGGTGGTCCAATGATGTCTTTTGCCAATAACACTCATCTTCACATGGTGTCAACAGGATACAGATATATATAAAAATTATTTCCATCTATTTAGGGAAAGGATAGACTAAACATAATTCCTCATACAAAGTGTTGGGGAAAGTGGGCACAAAAATTGGTACATAGAAAAATTTAGTTCACCTACATTACAGTTTAATTATCCACTTGTCATGTAGCCTGGGAACCTACTAACACTTATTAAATCAGTTATCAGTTTCAAATAACGAATCTCAAAGCCAACATTTGAAATACAACCTGTTTAACTGGGGACTGCCTTATCAGCTAGATCAAATCTAATTTAGTCCCACTTCTCACCATGGTAATGAGCCCTTTGCAGAAATGCTCAAAGACATTTCACATCTTGAAAATTTGCCTTGTACTTCTTCACCACACAGAATGTCAGGAAAAGCATGCTTCAAAGGTACTATGTAATTAGAATGGCCTTTACAACAGGCACAAAGGAAATCATTTCTATTAAAATCTACTTCACAACAATCTTCAGACTGAGTGAACAGCAGCAGAGAAAGGAATCCTGAGGATCTATTACATTGCTTCAATGTTGAAGTCCCTCTCATCTAACTCACATTGGCTATTTCTTCACTCTGAAAACATGAACTGTGCATCTGAGAATCTGTATTTGGCACAGGGGACTGAAATGGGTTTATTCGTGGCTTTAATATGGATAGACCATTGCTTCTTGGCCTTTTGGCTAAGATCAAGTGTCACATAGATAGACCAAGTGTGAAACTGAAAGTGTTAGTCACTCAGTCGTGTCCAACTCTTTGCAACCCCATGGACTACAGCCCACCAGGCTCCACTGTCTATGGGGATTCTCCAGGCAGAACACTGGAGTGGGTGGCCATGTCCTACACCAGGGGATTTCCCAACCCAGGGATCAAACCCAGGTCTCCTGCACTGCAGGCAGATTCTTTACCATCTGAGCTACTGAAGCTCCAGCTAAAATGAGGCCCTGGATGGAGCCCAGTATACTGAAGACTAGAGCCCAGGAGCCATCTCTGGGTCGCCGCTGCATGGACACTCGAGAGCTGAGCTTTAATCCTGTGTTCTACAGGGTTTCTAGGAATTCTGGTTGGCTTTGGGGGAGCCATTTTGAAATTAAATTTGAAGTCCAGCATCTGCAGAATATCTATGGTTATTTTGGCTAAGTTTTCAGATGCCTGTTTTTTATTAGAAAGCTTTTTTTTTAAGTGACTTGCGTCAACAACACTATTGTGTGTTCACCCAAGAAAATAAATGAAAGCATTTAAACTACTTTAATCTCTTCCTTGGCTTCTTGTGACCATATTTCCATAATGGCTACCAGACCATACAGATCCGAGTGTATCTGAAAGGATTCTAGCACTAAAGCTGTAAGGCTCACTTGCCCCTGGGATCCAGGAAAGAGAGCATCTTGAGAGAAAACGAGCACTGACAGGAGACGGGCGCTCAGGGAGAAGCAACTGTACAGCTCATGGATGTGACTTGACTAAAAGGTATAAAATGAATTCAAGGGAGTTCCCTGGCCATCCAGTGGTTAGGACTCAGCACTTCACTGCCGTGGTCCAGGTTCAACGCCTGGTCAGGAAAATAAGATCCTACAAGCAACGTGGTGAAAAATAAATAAATAAATAAGCAAATGACTACACTTACTGAGACCAAAGTTCTAACACATACCATCAAACTTCTTGTAGCGGGAGGCAAAGACAGCTTGTAAGTGATTGCACTGTTCGCTGACCACACTTTTGAAATCCTCCTTACTTTGTAGGCTGTACTTCTCCTCCATCTCTTGAGAGCAGCAGGTATAACCCTGGAGACAGATTTTCAGATGATCACCTGGAAGAGAAAATGTACGACAATCAATCTCCAGCATAAGTCATCAAGTTCAAGAGGGAAGAGGTTGATTTAGGTGCCCCTGCTTGGCTTTATCTCTGTCCGTGATATGCCTGCAAAAGCCCAGATGTCAAGATTTTCTTGTCCAGCATCTTCTGTACAGGTGTTAAGACACTGGAAGATTGACCTTATGATTGTATGTGGTGTAGTCACTCATTCATCCAAATACAGACTGATGGCTTTCAATAAATGTAATCTTCGGGTAGCTCAAAGAGTCAAGGAAAATGTCCAAGACACATTCACTCCACAGCAGCTCAAAACCATCTGCCTCCCCTACACCAACAGCATTCTTTTTGTGGTTTTGATGTCAGAGTCTAGAAAGCTTCTTGTTTATAAACCCCAAACTTCACTCCCGCCTTGTTCCTCCTCTGTCACAGACCAAAATTTACCCTTCAAACAGACCATGCCTTTCTCTTATAATGACCAAGAGATACGGTGCCACTCAAAAATAATCCCACCAGGTAGCATCACATTAGTTATGCCAATACTAACTGTGTGGTACAGGTACCGTTGTATAATTTTCTACTGATGTTTACAAGGATTCAGCTTCACTGTTCCTCCTGTTGTTGCAGTTCATGTTCCATTATAAACAAAAGGGTTCTGTAAAGACCCGAGGTCTCAGGAACTCAGGAAGGCGTATACTGAAGACACATGAACCTTTCAATGGTTAAGTGTGAATAATAAATCAAGGGATGGGGAATGAAGAGTAAAATCTGTGTAACAGCACTAATCATGGACACGAACTGGGCCAGGAGCCGACCACTGCTGCTTCTTGGCAGCGGGTGCTTAGAGGAAACAAGTCTTCACCTCGGACAGATAGCAAAGTAGCCTTGTGGCAGGGGCAGACTTCAGATAACGTGGTGTTGGCAATTTATTTGACTAAACTATTGTTGTCAACTGCACAGATGCAAATAATTACATAATCAGATATATTCCTGATCATTCTTCCTTCCTGGCAATTAAAAAGTAGAGAGTGTGTTACTGCCAGACAAAAACAGGTTTGCAGCATTAAAGGGCTATTTAAAGAAGAGGAGAAGGGAAACAATCTTCAAATAACTTCCTCACCCAGAAACTACAAAATGCTTCTCCTGCCATTTGAAACCTTTGGGGTGGGGATGGGGTGGGGGCTAAGGAAGGATGTGAAAGAGTTTAGAGCTGTGAGCTTGCCGAACATCTTAGATCTCATCAGTGGAAGAAGCCCAGTTTTCTGGAAACACCTTGTTACAACCAAAAACAAAACTGCCTCCTCACTGGCTTAACAAGTTCACAGCAGGTCTTTGGTACTGAGACATCTAATTAGCAAAGAGATACCCAGTTGTCTCCTGGTTTCAGGGTGGAGAATTTCTCCCCCAACACAATCTTCACACAAAAAATAATGCAAAGGTCCCCAACTACTACAGCAAGTACAAGTTACAGTACTTGCTGTGTTAAAAAAAAATCCATATCACACTCACACCCCACATAGAAAATGAATTGAAATACAATGAGAACTTAGGATATACAAAACTACATAAATGAATTATAATAAGAGTAGCTACTTTTTAAGATTTTCACAGGCTAAAAATCATCACAGAGCCAATTCTGCTCATTTGAGCCTTGATTATACCATGTAATCTGTCTGCATTTCTAAAAAGTGTTACTTGAAAATGTAATATGACATTCTTGCCAGAAGCCCTGTCCAAGACACACTTGTGAATTAAATCCCAAACCATACTTGGGCTACTAGGGATTTGGTGCCATAACCAGTTTTGGCTGATGAGAAGTTTAAAGGGAGGAAAAGGGACATGTTTTGGTGCATCTGAAGAAGAAATTACGGCCCTGCACACTGGTAAGAACTCAAGCAACTCGTTTGATTTTTAAAACATAAATAGTTCTACTTTAACACCAAAAAATGATTTCTAGGATTCAAATCCAGGCCATATGTATCGGTGGAAGGACATTCCACTTTGTTGGAGATTGCTTCTAAAATGCTGGGTCTGAATGAGAAATGCCTTTTGTTTCTAGAGATCTCCTCTAAACTTGGTGATCCTATGTACTTCCTTCTTAAAAATAAGAAGGATGTCACAATTTGCCCTTTAGGCTGAAAGAGCAGAGTACAGGGACAACAGGATCCAATGTGGGACAGGCAGATGACAGCCACTGCTGGGGGCGCGGGTGAAGTCATGAGAGGAGCTTCTGACACATGCCCTTTCTGAAGAATTCTAGCTTCAAAGCCTGAAGCATTAGAGCCACAGAAGACTTGGGAGTCTTAGTTCATCCAACAGTTCAGGTAAACAGGGTTATGATCTACAACCGTCATTTATCTCCTCCACGTCCCTAACTCAGCCTCCTGCTTCTGGGACCCTAGCTGTGTTCTTCAGAGCCTTCTTCTGGTCCCTTACCTCTCCTATCTGCTTTTCACTGCTTTTCACTTTTCTCATCTTATTCTCTCTTAACCCACTCCACCTCTTTTAACAGCACATAATGAGAAACTGAAGGACTTTTTGTATTTGTTATACTTGTTGAGAGTTCCCTGTTCTTAAGTTCAAAAGCAGGTGTATTGAAGGCTTTATGGATTTCTAAGGAAGCACCTAAATTAAGTTGCTTTTTGTACATGGCCCTTGATTAGGTTTTTTTCTTTGTGGGTCAGTGGCCCTCAAAAGAAAAAAGGTCCCTTAGCCTTGTCCTCAGAGGCTTGGATGAGAGTCAATGAAGCGTGCTTTTAAAGCCTAACTCTGCGGCATTAAAAACAAAAAAATCACTCGAAGGAGCCAAACTTTTTTCAATCACACCAGCTCGATGTAATTTCTCCTTAGTCCTAATATCAATGCCTTCGTTTTTCAAAGCTGAACAAAGACAATCACAATAAATTACTACTCAATCCTGCTGAGTGTGGATTGGCTCTTTTTTTTTTTTCCTGTAGCACTTCAAATCAATGGTTAAAGAAGCAGGCACTGAATATGAGGAATCCAGTCCATCCTTTAACACAGCTCTGCGGCGGGCAATCTGCAGAACTGGGCTTTCTCATTTTATTTCATTTACTCCTCCCACCAAAGCTGGCTCTGATGTACAGATGAGTGCAGCTAACGTCCATTTACTTCTAATTACTCATAACCCATCTACCTATAGAAAATGTTAAAAATGGTGGTTAGGTTCTTAGCCAGCTCCCAGCCTATTTACTATAAACCTAACTACTTCTAACTGTAATTTCATTTTGAACTCCAACTAGAAGGCAAGAAAATGTCTCTCAGATTCTCACACATTTGGAGGGAGATGGTTATACAGGAATACTTGTAATTACTACTAGGGTGTCAGCTTTCTGTACCTGTAGGAGAAAGAATAAGTCTATTCAGGATTACTCTGCCAGAGTCCTAAATTGAGGAAACAGCAGCCAGTGTATGGGACACAATGCAGAAAACTCAGGCTTGCCTGCGCCAGCACAATTTGGAAAGCAGACATTCTCTGATGTCCAACTGATTTTACTCAAAACACAAACCAAATGCCTTTGGTAAATAACAAATATACAAACTGCACCCTAAGGGTGAGCACTGCAGTGAGGGGCAGTTGAGAAGAACTGACTGGAAAGTACTTAGAAAAACTGCCAATGTAAGAGGTTCTGATTTTGCAAAAGCCTTTCAAGCAGAAAGGAATTTGAAGAAAACTCAGCTTTTTGTTTGTTTCTGGGTTTTTGCTTTATTAACTTTATTGAAGTATGGTTAATTTACAATGTTGTATTTAATTTCTGCTATTGAGCAAAGTGACTCAGTTATACACACACTCACACATACACGTATATTCTTTTCTATTATAATTTATCACAGGACACTGAATATGGTTCCCTGTGCTATACAGGGAACAACCTTGTTTATCCATCTTACATATAATAGTTCACATCTGCTAATCCCAAATTCCCAGTCCCTCCTCCCCCCTTGAATACAACAAGTTTGTTCTCCATCTGTGTCTTTTTGTTTCATAGATATGTTCATTTGTACTGTATTAAGACTCCACATATAAGTGACATCATATGGTATTTATCTTTCTCTTTCTGGCTTAGTGTGTTAATCTCTAGGTCCATTTGTGGCTAAAGGCATTGCTTCATTCTTTTTAATGGCTGAGTAATATTTCAAATATATAAATACCACCGCTTCTTAAACCAACAGTCTGTTGATGCTCACTTTGCTTCCATGTCTTGGCTATTGTAAATAATGCTGCAATAAACATTGGGGTGCATGTATCTTTTTATGAGTTTTTATCTTTTCTGAATATATGCCCAGGAGTAGGTGTGCTGGGTCATATGGTAGCTTTTTAGTTTTTTTGAGGAACCCTCATACTATTCTCCATAGTAGCTATAACAATTTGCATTCCCACTAACAGTGTAGGAGGGTTCCCTTTTCTCCACACCCTCTCCAGCATTTATTGTTCGTAGATTTTTTTGATGATGGCCATTCTGACTGGTGAGGGGTGAGACCTCATTGTAATTTTGATTCGCATTTACCCAATAATTAGCAATGTGGACTATCTTTTCATGTGCCTATTGGCCATCTGTATGTCTTCTTTGAAGAAATGTCTATTTAGGTATTGTGTCCTTTTTAAAAAATATTTGGTTGTTTGGGGGTTTTGTTATTGAATTATGGGAGCTATTTGTATATTTTGAAAATTAGGCCCTTGTAGGTTGCAACCAGTCCATTCTAAAGGAGATCAATCCTGGGTGTTCATTGGAAGGACTGATGCTAAAACTGAAACTGCAATACTTTGGCCACCTCATGCGAAGAGCTGACTCACTGGAAAAGAATCTGATGCTAGGAAGGGTTGGGGGTGGGAGGAGAAGGGGACGACAGAGGATGAGATGGCTGGATGGCATCACCGACTCGATGGACATGAGTTTGGGTGAACTCCGGGAGTTGGTAACGGACAGGGAGGCCTGGCGTGCTGTGATTCATGGGGTTGCAAAGAGTTGGACACAACTGAGTGACTGAACTAAACTGAGGTTGCATCATTTGCAAATATTACATCCCAGTCTGTAGGTTGTCTTTTTGTTTTGTTTATGGTTTCTTTTGCTGTGCAAAACCTTGTAAATTTGATTAGGTCCCATTTGTTTATTTTTTTACTTATTTCTATTGCATTGGTAGAGTGACCTAACAACGGTACAATTTATGACAATCTTTTGCCTATATTTTCTTATAGGAGTTTGATGGTATCTTGTCATTTTTGTGTATGTTGTAATAAGAGTGTATTCTAGCTTCACCGATTTACATGTACTGCCCAAATTTCCCAACACTGCTTGAAGAAAATCTTTTCCCCATTGTGTATTCTTGCCTCCCTTGTTGAAGATTAATTGTCTCTAAGTGTGTGGGTTTATTTCTGGGCTCTCTATTCTGTTCCACTGATCTAGATGTCTGTTTTTGTGCCAATACCACACTGTTTTGATAGGTGTAGCTTTGTAGAATTGTCTGACATCTGAAAGGGTTATGCCTCCTGCTTTGTGCATTTTCCTCAGAATTCCACTGGCAATTCTGGATCTTTTGTGCTTCCATATAAATTTTAAGATTATTTGCTCTAGTTCTGTGAAAAATTTCATGGGTAATTTGATAGTGATCGCATTAAATCTATAGATCAATTTTTGAAAAGTTTAACAACATTAATTTTTTCAATACAAGAGCATGGAATATCTTTCAAAATCTTTGAATCGTCTTCAATTTCCTTTATTAATGTTTTATATTACTCAGTGTATAATTCTTTCACCTCCTTGGTGAGGCTTATGAAAACTTAGCTCTTGACAAGCAGTTTTAAAGAAGTGAATTTTAAAAACTTCCAAATACTTGATACTATCTAAGTCTTTCATTCTGCAGGTCTAATGGTAGTCTGGGGATAAGAAGACTGATACAGGGAGTTGGAAATATGGGTTTGAGTCTCAGCCCTACATGATTCACTGTAAGCTCTAGGGAAAGTCACTTACCCCCTGGAGGCTGAGCCCTTTGTAAAGAAGGAAGCATTATGAATACAGTGCAATAAAACCAAGACGGAAATGAAGAACATCTATTATACTGGTAAACTACTAAAGTTCTCCAGGAAGAGACTCCATTGATGACTTGTACTTTGTGGGGGAGAGGGCCTAGAAGAGGGGCATCTTCTTTTTTCTAGCTATTACAGGGAAATTTCTTGTTGGAAGTGGAATTTAGGGGAATAAAGATAGCCAGAAAAGAGAGCATTATCAATTAGGAGTTGTAGCATGCATAAGTGATAGGGAACTGATGACAAGTAAGTACAGACATTTATTTATCTAAATGGCCTTCAGAAGCAAAGCCTTGGAAGCCTAAGAAGACATGATGATGAGATGTAATGTGGTGCCCTGGCTGGGATCCTGAAACAGAAAAAAACATTAGGGGAAATCACACAAAGACTTACATGCAAATGTTAATAGCAGCATTATTCATAATAGCCAAATGTCCAACAATGGATGGATAAACACAATGGGATGATGTATCTGAACAATGAAATATTATTCAGCCATAAGAAGGAAAGAAGTTCTGAAACGTGTTCCAATATGGTGAACTCTTGAAAATACTATATTAAGTGAATGAGCCACTTGCAAAGTCCATATATTGTATGATGCCATTTATGTGAAATGTCCAGCCTAGGTCAATCTATAGAGACGGAAAGTGGTTGCATGGAGCTGAGGGGGGAGGTTGGCGGTCAGGGGTGAGAAGTAAGGCAGGGGTTAAAGCTTAAAGGTATAATTTCTCTCTGGGATAATGAAAATGTTCTAATTGATGTTGGTGATAAACACACAATTCTGTGAGTATATTAAAAACCCTTGTATACTTTAAATGGGTGAATTGTTTGGGTTATAAATCATTTCTCAATGAAACCATTAATTTAAAAAATGTACTGGCTGTTAATAATGCATCAATATTGGTTTATCAATTGTGTCAAAACCCCAGAAACATACGATGTTAATGATGGGAGAAACTGGGTGTGGGGTACAGGAAAGCTCTGGGCTCTATCTTCCCAAATTCTGTAAATCTAACACTTCTAGGATAAAGTTGTTTTCTTTTTTAAAAAAAAGCAAGCTTCAGTTTTCAAAGTAAAAAGGATAAATATGTGGGGGAGTTGCCTTTCATCAGTATTACATCAAACACTTGGTTTAATCCTAATATTGGGGAATCACATCAAGCTATTATTTGCTGGGGTAATTTTCCTAATCCCTCAATTGCTACTTTACTCTTTTCCCTAATTTTTATTTGTTCTGAAGTAAACAATTCCTAGCCATTGGTCTCAAGGGTTACCAAAATAGTTTCTGTTCACTTTCTAGATCTAAATTCGTGGAGCCACAAAGTGAGCTAAAACACAGGTTGCTGTATAACTCCAGCCCCTCCAGGCTACCTAAGAACCCCAGGAGGAATATACAATGCTGTGGTTCATGGGAACAAAGAAACAAAATCTCTAAAGGTTTCAATAATCCAAGGGGGGGTGGGGGAATGTATATATTAATCCATCCTTCCTCCCTTGCAAAGCAGCAGTGAAATGACTGCAAGTAAAGTGCTGTGCATATGCAAAGCCTGAAGTCACTTGACCTAAACCTTAATAATAAAGCACATAAATTATAGTCATTATGGAGATTTGAGATCACCTACCAATCAGTAGGAGAAATGCAGTTAGTGAGCATTTTGCAAAACTGTGCCAAAATATAGCTCTGGAGGGCTTAGCTGCCAATTATTTTTAGGTCCACTAATCCTGCAAGGTACTCTAGAAGGCCAATCAGAAACACATACATTTCAAACGTCAGTTTTATTATATTTTTCTAAGAATAGTTCATGTAAGTGTAGTTGGAAGAGTTAGGGTTGCTACTTTCAAACTCCACACTTCATTTCGGGGAGCTTGCAACAGCTTTAAAACCCACTCCAGACTGAAATCAAGCAGGGCTTTTTATTGCTTTATACTGATAAGCAAATTATGAACCTAAGTTTTTATCCGACAATCTTAAAACCCCATTTAAACTGTACCAAAAGTTCACTAAAGTAAGGCACATCAACCAAACTGAGTGAATGGCCTGAAATGCATACTTTGACCTTATGTTACCATTACTTTAGAGCAGCCAGAGTGACTGCATCTATTTTGCACATTTCCAACCACTTCATCCAGATCTAGTACTCAATAGGAATAATAATACTGGCAATTAACCCAAATCTCTTCAACAATTCTGAGGATCCAGTAAATACCACATAAGTAGTCGTTTCTAATAAAAGGCTCACTGAAACGTATTGGGGATCTTGGATTGGGGAGGAGGAGCAGGAGGCAGGAAAAGCAGGATGCAGAAAAGGAAGGTCTCTTACTTCTTTTGCAAGTAACAAAGAACTTTCATGTCAATGAGTCAGGTGCATATACCTAGGGTAGCATCATTTCAGAGTTTCTTGCAAATAATAATCTATGATTTCCATTGGGCTCATCATTTAACAGAATGCCTGAGACCAAATATGCCTATTTCATATTCAACTACCAATAAAAAGTAGCCTAGAGAGGAAACACTACTGGCTAGAACATTTTTTTCTTTGGTGCCCAATGGTACTTCTTTCTGGAACCTATGTACCCGCACTGTGTGACTGAATTCCTGGTAGACCAAGACCTCGGGAGGGCCATTTCTAAGACAGTTCAAAGGTCTCAGACATCTCTAAGACCAGGCTCAGAGGGGTCTCAGGATGCGGATTCTTAGGATGAGGCGATGCTGGCCACCAGCATCTTGTCCTTTCTCTGCACCCCTAGTCTAAGACTTAAGATGGTCTCTGTGAGCAGTCTCCTGCAGGCAAGCACATCAGACCTCAGAGAAAGGCAAGGAAGACAGCATCCTCAGAAAAAACACTGGCTATGTTCCTTTCCCCCTCCTCCCAGGGGCTGATTGAACACCACACTTCTAATAGGGAGCAATTTTCCTTATTATTTCCCACTCATCTCTAAAGAAACCTCCAAGAGCCTCATTCTAAAATAATCTGCCACAGCTATTGAGGTTTCACAGCAAGATTAGAAAGGGTCAACATCTGAGTACCAATTTTATTCCATGTGTAGGAGAAAAATGCATTTGGTGGGCATCCCTTATATGGTGGGATCTAAAAAGAAATTATACAAATGAACTTACTTACAAAACAGAAAGAGACTCAGACTTAGAGACTGAACTTATGATTGCTGGCGGGAAAGATGGGGGGAATGGATAGTTAGGGAGTTTGGGATGGACAGGTACACACTGCTATATGTAAAATGGATAACCAACAATTACCTATTGTACAGCACATGGAACTCTGCTCAATGTTATGTGGCAGCCTGGATGGGAAGGGGGTTTGGGGGAGAATGGATACATGTACATATATGGCTGAGTCCCTTCGCTGTTCACCTGAAACTATCACATTGTTTGTTGATCAGCTATGTGTGTGTGCGTGCCAAGTCGCTTCAGTCGTATACGACTCTGTGCAACACTATGGACTGTGTAGCCCGTCAGGCTCCTCTGTCCATGGGATTCTCCAGGCAAGAATACTGGAGCGGGTTGCCATGCTCTCCCTCCAGGGGATCTTCTGGACCCAGGATTGAACCCATGTCTCTTTTGTCTCCTGCACTGGCAGGTGGATTCTTTACCACTAGAGCCACCTGGGAAACCCTGATCAGCTATACCCCGATACAAAATTAAAAGTTTATTTAAAAAAATGTAGTTGTGGGGAGGCTTATCAATACCAGACACTTGATCTAATGCAAATACTAATACTTTTTGTTTTATAGACATGTCACAGGTTGTGTGGGTCATGAATATTTTTAACATTATTTTCTTTTTTTCCATGCTTCTTTTCAGCTTGGGTAACTAGAAAAATAAAAACCCTCTAAGCTGCTCTTTACGCACCCCTTTTCATGACATACCTAAAATTCCTTTCTCTAGAATAGGTTTTCAGTAAATCTACTTTCTAGTGAAAATATACCTAAAGAACAACATAGTCATTCATTAGGAATTCTCCCAAAGATATTTCTCCAAATGGCTATTTAGAATGCTTTGACTTTGAATGATAACAAAGTTCACTAACTCACATAAGGAAAAATGATTCTCTAACAACAGATTTCAAGCCATATGAACCAGTCTTTAAAATTCTAGCCAGGAGACTTTCCCCAGTTGAAGGGGGGCCAGGTTCAATCCCTGGCCAGGAAAATTGATCCCACATGCCACAACTAAGACCTGATGCAGGCAAATAAATAAATAAATACATTAAAAATTCTAGCCAGATATCAATGAAATAGATTAGTTTGCACTTCATTACAATGCTTAAAAACAACTTCCACAAAATTCTTGTTAAGGGTCACAGTAAGTTACAGGTTACCCTAATATAGAATTGATGCTTTCAAACTGTGGTGCTGGAGAAGACTCTTGCGAGTCTCTTGGACAGCAAGGAGATTGAACCCATCAATGAATGCTAAAGGAAATCAACCCTAAATATTCATTGGAAAGACTGATGCTGAAGCTCCAATACTTTGGCTACCTGGTATGAAGAGCCAACTCATTGGAAAAGACCCTGGTGCTGGAAAAGATTGAGGGCAGGAGGAGAAGGGGCTGACAGAGGATGAGATGGTTGGATAGCATCACCGACTCAATGGGCATGAGTTTGAGTAAGCTCCAGGAGACGGTCATGGACAGGGAAGCCTGGCAAGCTGCAGTCAATGGGGTTGCAAAGAGTCAGACATGCCTGAGCGACTGAATAACACTACAGATCTGCATGTAAGGACTCTTGGTCTCCGTTCCCATGGACATGGGCATGGACCACAGTTCAATAGGGATTCATTTTTATAACATGAGAGAAAAACTCAGCCTTAGCACATCTTAGCACAGGCAGATGGAAGAAAGGCAGAGCCCTCATTTTGAGGGTTTTCCCCAACCCTCAAAAAAACCCCTCCTCTTCACCATTATCTAGTATCCTAACACATGGGCCTGCCACCCCTGAGACAGTCCCCTAGAATTCATTCCCATTTTGTTGCCAAAAGTAAAGTACAACTTCCTTTCCCAGGCCATTTACTTTTTCTCCATCCTAATTTTGGAGAGAATGCCACTTTAACGTAGCTATACAGAGACTTGACTTATTATCCATAACCCTCTGCATCCTGCCTCGAAGCCAATCATAGTACTTGGTTAAACAGTCCCACAATTCTATGGTGACACCAGTTAATTTATGTTGCCTTGGCTTGCCATGCAATCCCAGGAGAAGCTTTTTGAAAGCCTAGATAGGTCAAGTTCACTGGTTTCCCTTCATCCACATATGCTTTAGTCTCTGGTAAAACACAAGGTCATTAGTTAAGCAGAGACTTCACTTATAGAAATGATCTTGGCCTTCCTAGAAGATTAAATTTGCTTAACATGGTCTCATTCTTTATTATATTTTCTACCTGCCTGTCTTTATAAGTGAGGCATCCCAGGTCTAACTGGGATTTATTTTAATGGCCATCTCCCTATTTATTCTAATGACTGTCTCCTTGACACCATCCAATTACCCAATCTCACTTTTCAGAATCTCTCCTTTAGGCTCAGACCTGTTGATTAATTATATTTTGTTTGTTCATCAGAATTTGAAAATTCAGTATATTTACTACTTCAACCAGTCCACCTCAAGAGATTATCTGTAAATGAAACCCTGTCCCAAAATTTTTCCCAAGTCTATATCAAAGTATTGATTCACTTCTCCAAAACTAACCTTTGGCCCAATTTGGCAACACAAAAATTTGGGGTGCTTAATCTAGTATTTTTACCCAGTATGCCTTACATGCTAGATGCCACTCCTCAGTGCAGAGAAGGCAAAATGCTTGGGCTCCACCCTCTTGAAAATGACAAGATAATCTGACGTGGATTTTATTGCTGTTCTATAGGCTTTTTCTCTCTCCCTCTTACTGTATATTCTGAATTACTCCACTCCTCCATCCCCTCCCCAAAAGATCTCTGTGGTCTTCTGATCTTATCTAGAAACAACTCAAGTTCAAAAGACAGAAGAGGTGATTCTATCCCAGGTAAATCCACCACAACTCATGCATCTTACACTGAGGCTTCAAGAGATGTGCCTTATAGTAGGTCCTTTGGACAAGCTGGGAGAGAGTTACATACTCAAATATAATACATTGCCAGATACGCTGTGGCCATTTTTTGAGTCCTCAACAGTAACAGAAGATATTAGTTTAGACTCAAAAGCAAAATCTTGCAATGAGCAAATTCCTTAAGGATCTAGTTCTGCTGCCTTTCTTGGTCAATAAAGCAAAATCCACAAAGGAAAAGCTTCACACAAATGGTTTAGCTATTCGGCTTGCCAAATCAGGTCACTAACCACTCAAATTAATTTTAAAACCCCATCTTTCAGACAATGTTCATGCTTTGATTTTTGAAAAGTCTGTGAATCTAAACCTGATCCCTTGATGATGAACTTCCCTAACCTTAATATCCAATAGTCAATAAATCACTGGTGTGACACCCCATTCAATTTTTGCTGCTCTGGTCTCAGGAGAGGAGCTTCTATGCCCTCAAGTGACTGACACACCAAACAGCAAAGGAACTGAGATAGTACACAATTTCTTTCTACCATGCTAGGAAAAAATCCCTGTTTGTTCTGGGCTCTGAAACTCCAATAAAAAGATACTTAAATGTAAGGTGTCAATTAGAAAATTCTTCGGCTGGGCTGCCATGCCAGTCACCTGCCATTTTCCTCTGGTTTAAGTATCACAGAGAAGGGAAAAATAAGGGCAGATCTTGGGCACTAAATTAATGGATTAACGTGATTATGTATTTATGACACAAACAAAAATTTACTTCCTTACAGAAGATGGAAAAGTGACTGCCCTTGGCAGCAAGTGACAAGGAAAAGAGAAAAACCAGTCGTTTGCTCTGTGTTCAAGTCCCCACAGGCCTATTCAATTCCTGACCATCCTCAGATATAGGCCTGCCAGATCCAAGGCCACAGAGATAGATATGAATGTTCCAGAAATCAACTAGTACATTGGAGGTGGCTGCCCTGTTTCCTGTAGAACTGTCAGAAAACTAGGTATAACGGGGTTTCCTGTTCCCATTTTTTGCTTTGGGTGAGGATGAAAGGAGACAGGCCATTCTGGTTTGAGCCTCAAAGAAGACAGGAAGGTTCCTGCCCTAGAGCTGCCATTGGAGCCACTAAAGAATAGTGTCTGTCACAGGACCTAAGAGAGCCACTAGAGCAACAGAATCTGAATCTTGCCAGGACACAGTCTGGAGGCCTGATGTTCACAAATTCAAAGCATCAAAACAGCTTTCCATGACCTGGAGCAATGGGAGAGTAAGCATCTGTTTCATTATTTCAATATGAAACTTGCTTTCCATAAATCTTTGGGGCCATGGGCCAACTACTCACTCATAAAGCAATTGATCTGGTCAAATATCTGATCCCAAAGAAGTTTCAATTACTCCTCCAGTCTGAGAAGGTGACCCATCAGCTAAGGGGGATGGGGGAGGTGCTGGTGGCAGGGGTAGGGAGAGAGACACCAAGAACTAAAGAGAAATGGGTCTAGGGAAAGACAAAGAAAAGGAAACTGGTATAGGACCCAGGGCTGAGCATTGAGAGGGCCACCTAAAGCTGATGCTAGTGGCAATCTGGCACCAGGGCCTCAAGTTCACGGTAACTCCCATCAAGCAAAGGGACATGTTTTACTCTTTAGTTTCCATTACACAGAGTCTGCAGATGGCATACTGCATTACTATGGCAATTATTGAGTATAATTATTGTGAAAGGTCTTTGAAGTGATAGCAAAATTATTAAAATGGCCCCTCTTAGAAAGGAAGGGCAATAAACACAGTCTCTTTTGGAAAATTCAAGAACCCAGTTTCATTCTGGGACTTTCTGCCAGAAGAGTGTGTCACTTTAATATACTTGTTTTTGGCTCCTCTCCTTGAAGATGTTTTATCCTATGTGAAAAACGAACAATGGTATGTGGTTCAGGATATATTTTAAGAATATACTTAAAGGTGCTTCAAAGGAAAATAAAACTAAAGTAACCTTCTCCTTGCAGACACACCTATATTTGTGCAAGTTCGTAGTTTTTCTGGATCCCACAGTAACTCAAGAGAGGCAATTTTTGAAACTGTCTTTGAGGATGAAAACAAATGCCAAGTGACATTAAAAGTCCATCTCTTTTGAAGATAACACTGTGCTTATCTGTTTGAATTAGAAAACACTTTAGTGTACTTAAATGAGTATTGGTAACTAGAAATAATGAACAGAAAATAGCTTTCTTTGTCCCTTTTCATTGAACCATAAATTGTGCACTTGAAAGATTTTATTTTTCACTTGAAAAATAAAACCTATTTAATCTTGCGTTCTAACTCTGAGTCAACGTAGCCTGATCCAAACTATAGCCAATGTTACAGGAGCATATGCATTGTTGTTGTTCAGTCGCTCAGTCGTGTCCGACTCTTTGTGACCCCATGAACTGCAGCACGCCAGGCCTCCCTGTCAAGCACCAACTCCCGGAGTCTACCCAAACCCATGTCCATTGAGTTGGTGATGCCATCCAACCATCTCTGTTTCTGTTGGCCCCTTCTCTCCTGCCCTCAATCATTCCCAGCATCAGGGTCTTTGCCAATGGGTCAGCTCTTCACATCAGGTGGCCAAAGTATTGGAGCTTCAGTTTCTGCATTACCACAGTTCAAGATTTTCAATCATATTCTGGAATCGATTTCAATGTAGTGAGGAAAGGCCGTTTCAAAAACTGAAGCCCACTAATGTCCAGCAACTATCTATATAATATTTACATTGTGTTAGGTATTATAAATAATCTATAGATGAGTTAAAGCATATGGAATGATGTGCTAGGATGTGTTGTGGATTTTGGTTTCCTGGGGGATCTTGTAACCATAAACCCCCCACTCCAAGGAATGGCTGTCTATTTCTCAGAAGGGGGATCCTTCCTATGCCTTGGGGTTCAACTATATTTAATTAAAGGAAGAGTATTTTCCTGTTGTGATGATTACTGCTGCTACTACTACTAAAGCTACTATTATTAGGCTTAGGAACCATTATTTCTAAAAATTACAGAAAAAAAAACAGCAATTTAGCTTTATTTAGCCAAAACACAGACTGTCCCTTGGTAAAAATTGAGGCTATAGCAAGATCACTTTGGGATTACAGGTTTCAGAACCTTTTCTTTAGTTTTAAAATGACTCTGTTACACTGCTTGGAGATTTAAAAAATAATAATAATAAAGGTTGATTCATATGAAGCTGCTATTATTTCAGATCAAAAGGGTGAAATACCAGCAACAGCCTAGCCTAGTATTTTGAGGAATCAACTCTGCATCAATATCTAAGTATTACATGTAAAGTATGAAGCATTTGCGTTCTAGGACTCCTGCACTCACAAATACAAATCAAAAGGTTGAAAGAAGACACTCCTATTTATTTACTTAAATAACATCTTACTTTAAAAAAAAGAATACACATGCCAGGAGTACATACCATGTTAACTGCACTATGCTGACAAATGATCAGTTCTTTCTTACTAGCCAATCATTTTGTTGAAAGAACACTCTGCTCTATAAGATAAAGGTGGATGATTCAGAAATTTAGAATATCTAAGGATAAATGTGTGTCAAATAAAAACCAGAGAAAAAAAAACCACTCACCCTGAGATGAAGGGAATTCGTTCCCTATCACATCAAAGGAAGGGAGAACAAAGATGGAAATGACAGCTCCCTGCACAATTGTGGTGCATTTAAGTGCTGATTTTTGATGTTGCTGATGAGAGTATATTGACCTCAGAGCTTCTGTCAGTTTATTACCTGATCACCTCCTTCTACTCGCTTTATTTCTTTGCTATTTCTGTCAAACAGGTCTTCCTCTACTAGGTTTTAGACTGGGACCATAGATTTCCCTCCCTCACACCTCAGAATTGTGCCTAAGATTTATGGACATGAGTGAGAAAAGGAAAATTCATCACCATAATACTTACTTGCCAGGATGTGTAGGCAAGGTTTCGAGAGATAAAAAATGCTTCCTGTGAACAAGTGTGTTTTTACGGAGTGGGGTAGGGGTGTGCAGGGAGGGAGGGGAGAAGAGGGGCCTGAGATACCCTGGCCTTGATCCTGAGTAGTATAAAGAACTCAGGCGCTGAGGAACAGGATAAAGAGGATGTAATGGGGATCACAGCCCTATGCAAGTCAACAACTCATGGGGAGAGGAAAAGAAAAGAGCAAATCACAATGCATGGATTTCCGTCCGCCTCCCCCCATTTTAGAGTAAGAAGCTATGACAAAACCAGGCATTATTAAAGGAGGAAAAAAAGAGTTCAAAAAGTAAACAACATGCAAGATATCTGGAAACTAGTTTGAAAATCGGGGGTGAGGGGAAGAGTCCTTTACCTGTTACTTCAGAGATAAGTGCTCCCAAGCACTTATATTTTGAAAGAGGGCTGGAGAGAGAAAGAGAGAGAAGAGAGAAACTTCAGCACAGCTAAAAGGCCAGAGTGAAAAAGAAGTGAAAGAATCTTTGATGAAATAAAAAGCTAATCCCAGACTGGGTATAGAGAAAAGCCCAAAGGCATGTAGGTTAGACACAAAATCAAAATTAGGCAGGAGCAACTTGCAAGAGATTGCCAAGTCAACAGAGTAAGAGGCTCTTTCTCTTTATCAAAGGGAGGAAGCCATTTAGAGCATCCAAGGACTCACTTAATCACAGTCACAGAGCTAAAAAGGAGACGGGTCGAGAGACTGAATGAATTCTTTGTCCTAGAGGTTCGCATTAGCAAACCAGAACACTGAACCCGGCAGGTCAGAGGTACTAGATCAAACAGTGGTAAACACGATGCTATACATCTAATCACAAACCAGGAGTAGAGAAATCACTGGGACCAGATGGTATCCACCAGTCAGTTTTGAAGTAACTCAAGGGTGAAACTGTTTTGGCCAACATGTGTAGGCCATCTTTACAAACAGCCACTGCCCGAGAAACTGGTGCTTGTCAATGCAACTCCTATTCATAAGAAGGGTTCCGAAGGGGACCCTGGGAAGTAGAAACCAGTAGGGCTCATTTCTGTATCAAGTAGGCTGGCCAATTTTATGATAAAGGTGAAATCACTGCATATTTACAAAAATAAACCCTATGGAGGAGACAGAACACCAAATATTTTGGCAAAGGAGAAAATTCCTGTTCATCTAATAAACCAGAGCTTGCCGGGTTGGTGAGGCAAGGAGAATGCACATTTGAATAAATGGGACCCTGAATATCCAATACTTTGGCCACCTCATGCGATGAGTTGACTCACTGGAAAAGACTTTGATGCTGGGAAGGATTGGGGGCGGGAGAAGGGGATGACAGAGAATGAGATGGCTGGATGGCATCACCGACTCTATGGACATGAGTTTGAGTGAACTCCAGGAGTTGGTGAAGGACAGGGAGGCCTGGCGTGCTGTGATTCATGGGGTCGCAAAGAGTCGGACACGACGGAGCGACTGAAATGAACTGAACTGAATATACAATTTATGGAGGGTGCTAACAGAAAGCATTATCGTGTACCTGTGCTCCTGTATACTGCCACTGAACCTTAAAAGATACAAAAGAGATAAGCAGAATTCCAAACTTTTAAAAAAGAGTATTCTTTTTGTTGACTCCTCATATATTAAACTCATTCAATAAACAACCCCAGAAGCATAGCAATCTCTCACTTACAGATTGCTTCAACTTTTGAGACAACCCAATGAGCGAGAGAAGCCTGACTTTAACAACAACAGTGGGGGGTGGGGGTGGGGTGCAGGGATAAAGTCTGAGAAATTTACTGTAGAATAGTGGAGCCACCCTCTGGGACATAGCCTTTATTTTGCACACAAATATTCCAGTTGCCTATTTAACCCACTCTGCTGCTGCTGTCTGATTTCTAGACGTTCAGTTCTGCCTTGGGTGAGAAAGGACAAAGAGTGAACCCAAATCAATGACAGCTCAAGTGACGGCTGAAAAGGGAGGCAGAAGCAACAGAGGCAGAACAGTATGGGGCCATTTAGCTTAGGGGCAAAGAGTTCCCGTCCTTCAAAAAGCCCTAAGGACATGACCACGTTAGAGTATCATTTATTAAATGATTTTCATGATGGCCCTGGGTCTTCTTTAACTAATTATGATTTTTTATCATTCTATTTAATTAGGCAAGAGCATAAATATTTCCAAGATATTTTCACAGAGATGTTTAGAACATTTTATAAGTTTGTTTGATGTGTAAAAGAATAATTATCTAGAAAAATCTGTTACCCCAAATATTTCCTTTTCAGAGGAAGCAACACAACCAACACATAACATTTTAATGTCACAAGGGTAAGGTCAACAGTTGTCTGAGGCTACAACTCAAGAGCTTCACAAAAAGTTCTAGATGTGTTCAGAGAGAGATCAATGGGGCAATTCATTAGGGAAAACTGGCTTCTTTTGTATACATTTGAATCCTTAGATTTTATGTTTCAACAAAACACTCTGCTTCCTTTCACCTGAGTGTGGTGTCCATACCAGAGCGCTGTTTTTTCCTTTCAAAGGACATCAAATGGCTGATACATATTACCAAAAATATTAATCCCAGAAGATTTAAGAGAGAAGAGTTAAGTAAACATGAAAATAAGGTTTATTTCTCAAAGTGGGCTTATTTCTTCGAACACCTACTTTCTCATTTGGGGAGAGACACTCTGCTATCTGCACTTCAGCTCGTTCTTTATTTCTCTCAAGGCAACCCGATCTTAGTGAAGGAAATTGATCTGAAACACCCAAGAAGAAAGCAAAAATAAGATCCTGAAGTGGAGCAATCTCTCAGACCACATGCCTTTAGAAGAAGCACACACCAGGAAAAACACTACTGCTCTCTGAAGTACTCCGAGGAAATGAAATGGAAGAAAACCTGGGTAATATCAAAGACCAAAATAACCAAAGTTTCTGGAAAACAAAATTCCATAAGTTCTCTCATTCATTCATTTTACAGTACCCATGCAAAAGTTACTCATCTCTCCCAAAAGAGAACAAGTGACAAGGCAGGAAAAGACCCTGAAACAAATTAAATACAATTTGAAAGTCACTCAGTTGGCCCCATGGACTATACAGTCCATGGAATTCTCTAGGCCAGAATATTGGAGTGGGTAGCCTTTCCCTTCTCCAGGGGATATTCCCAACCCAGAGATAGAACCGAGGTCTCCCACATTGCAGGTGGATTCTTTACCAGCTGAACCACAAGGGAAACAATACAGAAACCAAAACCATGAAGAAAAAGGCCAGAGAGGAGAAGAAGCTGGAGCAAACAATAACTCACTATTTCTTATTCTCAAACTGCCAGGACCAAATGTCACTTGCCATACCTGTACCCTACATGTAACACAAACACAAAACAAATGTTCTACACTGGTGAGAATAAGTTCAGAACTTATAATTTTAAAGGGCCCTGATATGGATACTGAGTAATGCCCTGCTAAAGAAGGGATGGAGAGCCTACATGCTGCCAGCATCTCTGAGGGAAATGAGCCCCCTCGATGAGAGATGTCCTGAAAACAGTCCTCTGGGATGGCTCACGCACACAAGCTTTATTTCCTGAAAATCTCCATGATGATGACTTTTCAGAAAAAGCTTGTACACTCCTTGCTTCCTCTCAGAGCGATGAATGGGTGCTGCTGTGGATCTGCACAGCTGCCTCCCACTACAAAGAACAGGTAAGCCAGGGACTTCCCTGGCAGTCCAGTGGTTAAGACTCCGTGCTTCCAGTGCAGGGGGTGTGGGTTCCATCCCTGGTGGGGGAACTAAGATCCCACAAGCCCCGTGGTCAAAAATAAATAAATAAAACAAATAACAGGTAAGTCAAGTCAGGCAAGCCAGCCTAAGGGCAGAAGGAGTTTGGGGGGCGGTGTGCCAGAGACGATGCTCCTATTGGTAAAAACAAATGGTGATGAGGGACAGAAAACTGAGGAATGACTGAGAGCTGGGAATGCCATGAGAGAGAGGCCAAGGAGTGCATGGGTAAATTATTGTCAATTCCTGGCCTGGATCACTAATACGAATTACCCTGACATTCGTGCCCTTGCCTAACAGCCTGAAAAACCGTATTTGTTTTTTTAAACATATAGCTCTGCTATCGGCTAAATGTTTGTGTACCTCCACTTCCCAAACTCCTATGTTGAAACCTAACCCCCAGTGTGATGGTATCTGGAGGTTAGGCCTTTGGGAGATGATTAGGTCATGAGGGTGGAGCCCTCATGAATGGGATAAGGAACCTTATAAAAATACTCCAGGGGCTCTCACTAGACAATGACTCTGCTGCTGCTAAGTCGCTTCAGTCGCGTCTGACTCCATGTGACCCCATAGATGGCAGCCCACCAGGCTCCTCTGTCTCTGGAAATCTCCAGGCAAGAACAGTGGAGTGGGTTGCCATTTCCTTCTCCAATGCATGCATGCATGCTAAGTCGCCTCAGTCGTGTCCGACTCTGTGCCACCCTATGGACAGTAGCCCACCAGGCTCCTCCATCCACAGGATTCTCCAGGCAAGAATACTGGAGTGGGCTGCCATTTCCTTTTCCAAGACACTGACTCTAGACACTCACTAGACTCTGCTGGCACTATGGTCTTAGACTCCAGAACTGTGAGAAAAAAATTCTGTTAAGTCACCGAATCTATGGTATTTTTGTTATAGTAGCTCAGAGACTAAGCCAAGTTCCTTTTCTTTCTTTCACCCTTCTCCAGACATCCTCAATCCTTTTATTATGAAAAAAGGATATGCTGTTTTTCCCACTGCTCATTTCCCAACATCACCCTTCATTCTCTGGGAATGGAAAACGGTGAAATAAGCTTGTATGTTAGTAATGCCATCAAAGTTTCCAAGTACTAAAACCTAGAAGGGACTTCATGATCTTGAGATCGTGTTTCCTCAGTTTATCGAAGAGGAAATGAAATTCCCTGCCAATGTGGATGAACTTGTGCAAGGTGGCACAACTTATTTGGTTATGGGGGAGGCCTGGTGGGCTGCCGTCTATGGGGTCGCACAGAATCGGACACGACTGAAGCGACTTAGCAGCAGCAGCAGCAGAACTCTGGTCTCCTGTGGTCCAGGTTGTAATTCTTGAATCCCATCAGTCCGGTGAACCCTGACATTAGCCATTTGAGAACCAGACATCAGAAATGACACTAACATGCTTCTTTCCACACCCACCCCACCAACTTCTAAAAATCCTAATATAATTCACATATTATACAGTTTGCCCATTTAAAGTGTACAATTCACTGGGTTCTGGTATGTTCACAGAGTTTTGCAACCATCACAACTATCTAATTCTAAAACATTTCCCTCACCCCGAAAAGAAATCTCATGCTTATTAGCAGTCACCATCACTCTCCCCTCTCCAACTGCCTACACACATCAGCCCTAGGCAACCAGTAATCTATTTTCTGGCTCTGTGGATTTACCTATTCTGGACATTTCACATGGAAGGAATCGTTCAATATGCAGTCTCTCTGTACTGGCTTTTCTCACAAAGCGTGAAGATTTCAAGGTTCGTCTGTGTTGTAACATGTATCACAGCTTCATTTCTCTTTGAGGCTATATAGTGTTTCCTTTTGTGGCTATGTAATATTTCATTGTATGGATATAGCAAAGAAGAATATCTCAGAAATACTGCACGTTTGGTTCCAGACCATCGCAATAAACTGAATTGCCGCCTGAGCCACCAGGAACTCCATGTTTACCCTGTACTATGCCTTAATTTTACATTCCTTCTTTAGTACAGACCTTAATTTAAAAATACTTTGCTGCTGCTGCTGCTGCTAAGTCACTTCAGTCGTGTCCGACTCTGTGTGACCCCATAGAAGGCAGCCCACCAGGCTCCCCCGTCCCTGGGATTCTCCAGGCAAGAACACTGGAGTGGGTTGCCCTTTCCTTCCCCAATGTGTGAAAGTGAAAAGTGAAAGTGAAGTCGCTCAGTCGTGTCCGACCCTTAGCGACCCCACGGACTGCAGCCTACCAGGCTCCTCCATCCATGGGATTTTCTAGGCAAGAGTACTGGAGTGGCTTGCCACTGCTAAAAAATGCCAGAACCAATTACAATAGTAACAAAGACTACCGACCATAACAAATATAAAGAAAGTCTGAAATATTGTGAGAATTACCAAAATGTGACACAGAGACATGGAGTGAGCAACTAATGTCAAGAGAATGGCACTGACAGATCAGTCAACATACAGGGTCACCACAAGCCTTTAATTTGTATAAAAAACACACACGCAAGTATCAGTGAAGTGTAATAAAGTAAAGCACAATACAATGAGGTAGGCCTGTACTTTGCTTATGCATTCACCAGTTGATGGACATTTAGGTTGTTTCCACCTTGTGACAACCAACTGTGGATAGTGTTGTCACAAACATTATATTAGGTTTTTATTTTGATACTGGATACAAACATTAAATAGGAAACCATCTTTACAACACTAAAATCTCAGTAATCCTCAAATTTACATGTTTTTTTCTTTTTTCTGCCCCAAAGGCTTCATTTCTCGCAAGTATGTACCTAGGAGTAGAATTACTGAGTCAGTCAGAGAGGCCAAAGAGTATGCTGAATGCCACCCAGAGACATCTTTGAGTTAAGAATACCATCTGAAATGGCCTCACATACAAGTTTAACACAAGTTATTGGTCTCCACAAGTTGCTCTGGCCACCAGAAAACAACAATGCCATTTAAATTGGGAGTGATGACCAAAACAAAACAAACTCCAAAACATGGGTTTTAATCCCTCAAATAAGAAAACACTTAAATATAGTCACTACTTCCTGTTTTCATCCTAGAATTTAGCCAGAGCATTCTGAACTTCCATGCACACACACACACACTTGTAAAACTGGAATGAAATAGTAAATAAGAATCAGATAACACGCTCCTCGTTTTTTAATAACTCTCATGTGAATCACATCTTTCAGAAATGGTAAAAGGAACACATAATCAACTTTCTGGATCAGAACACAACAAACTATCCCAAAGATATCCAGATATGAATGCTGCTGAAAATCTAAGAATATCCACTGCTTCTGACACAGCTAAAACCTGAGTAAGAAATTTAAGGCAGTCTCATTCTCTAACAAGAGATACTACTAAGGCAAACACTGTCAATTCATTTTAGAGGCAAATGGCTTGGGGGGGTAAAATGTCATTCTTAAACATGCTGGGAGGCAGCAATTGGCCTTTCAGTGGAGAGTAACAGAGCTTGTTGATTTATTTTCATTCTTAAAAATTCTTTTTTTCATTACTCAGGCTGCTGGGCTGAGCTTTTTCCCTGATCACAGCTGCAGACTTTTAGCCCCAAAGACAAACAAGTAATTTTTTCAACATCCCCAATTTGTTTTTTCTTAATCTTTCATTCTATTTTAATTGTAGTTTTGGTGACTGCCTATAGACACAGCTTCCCCTTTGTAACCCGGTATCTTGAGTCATTCACCACTACCTCGCTTGCTGTACCTATCTCCACCAGTTTTCTTTCTCGACTCACTCAATGAACATTTACTGGAGACCCAGTATATGTCAGGCATGGTGCCAGATGGTGAGGAAAAGAAATGAGCATACTCTCTGCCCTAAAGGAGCTGGGAGTCTAGTATGGATTATTCCACCAACCCACTCCACCCATTTCCATTTCCACTGCAGTTATAACAATATCCTACCAAGCTTCCACGTCAAAACCATCTGTTGGAAAGCCTGCTGAATTTGAGATTTCTTGCCAGAATACCCTCTGACTTATTGATCTCTCATACTCAAATTACTCCATTTTTATTCTGATGTTCAATAGAAACACTGAGTGGTAAATCTCTTCAGAACATGAAAGTCTTAAGAATTTCCATCATTTAATAAACCAAAGTTAGAGTGATTTTATTTTCAAAAGTCTTCCAAACCTACAGACAGATTATTTTCCTTTATTTTTTTGTTAGAAAAGGAAACAAGTCTGTTAAAACCTACAAATACGCACTATTTTCTGCATTACTCATCTTTCCTAAATAGTTGCAGCTGTTTCACATGCTTTTTCCCTGCAAAAAGATGGAGCAACATCCTCTACTGGATGTTAGGTTAGAGGGTGTGCTTTTTAGACAGTAAGATCAGAAATGGCAAATGACTGGCTGATGAAATGTTAAGAAGCAATCCCTCAAGAGCTGGACAGCAAGGATACAACAGGACATTCATCAGCCCTCCAAGTGTTTACATGCAATCAGAGCAGCCTTCTCAAGTCCTTATCAGCTTTATGTATTTCAGGTCAAAGTATGTAATGAAGGCACGCATGGATCAGGTATGCACTGAGGTGACTCAAGTTTAAAAGCATTTCAGATCATAACATTAAGTTCCAAGACCAAAGCGCCCAATGTTATCATTACATTAAAGCACACACACGTTTTCAATGGTTCAGTTCAGTGGTTTCCAACCTGTTGGTCTTAAGAGACATTCCCAAACATCTATAGATTTATAAGTCTCCCAAGTTCTACTGAGGCTAAAAGAGAGCATAAGTAGCACAGTATCATTTAAAGAGCAATAAAGATGAGAAGCCTTGGTCCTTGAACTGGCTCTGCAGCAAGGCAGCTGGGTGAAGCGGGGCAAGTAACTGGCTGTCTTAGTCTCAATGACCTCGTGTGTTAAATGATTTTGACCTCCCCTCTGGCTCTAACATTCAAAAGAGCTCTAAGATCTTATGTTCCCACAATTCTGCTTCTCAGGGGCACCCGGGGACTTCCAGTGGAGGGCAGAGCTGAGGCACATCGGCCCCCAAATGAGCTCCTAGACTTAATGCTCCTCTCGCAGTCAACAGTTTCTTTAATTCTCCTGAGTGTCCTTAGGGCCGCAGTACCTGGCTGAGTGAGTTCTCAATAAATGTGTGAATGAATAGGAGGGCTGGAAACGGCCTTCAGACTAAACCTCTGATTTCTTAGTCAACGGAAGTCCTTAGAGGTTCTTAGGTAGATCTCCTGATCCCTTTGAATTCCTTCTGCAGTGTACTTTCTTTTCTCCAAGCCCACTTCTCTGAGTTCAAAGGCAACTTCTACATTCTGCATATAGTAGCAGGCCAAACAGAGTAGCTGTTATTTTGTAAATTATGAGACTACAGTTTTGTCTACCTCTGTGGGGGTGGTTCAATTTGTACATTCCAATGTATGAATGCCAAAATCTGGGAACTAGGAGAGTTTTCGGTCCATTACGTCTGCGAGGCTGGAGGCCTGCCAAGGCTAATGGGGGGACATTTCTAGACAAATAAATGGAGCCCCTTTGCAGACTTGTGCTTTGGAAATGAATTTTAAACTCCTACCACAGACAAACAGAAAATGATTCCCATTCTATCAAAGGGTAGAGGACTGAAAAGCAGTGATGAGTTAAACGGTAGTAAACTAAAGCAAAACATTCTTCCCAGGACCACTGCCAGACTAATCTACTCTCACTGCCAGCCTAGCAGGACAGAGGTAAGTCCCTAGGACCAACTTCATAAACTGTGTCGAAGCAACGAACTTAAGTTTTGGGCTAGCTCCAGGTCTAATATACTATGGTCTTTCTCTATTTAATATTGAAAAGAATCGAGGCCAAATCGCTTGCAATTGATTAAGGTAAGAAAAGCCTAAATCTAATCACCACTGACAGTCAGCAGGATGAACATAACCTGTTCCCATGACCATAAAGATCCACAGGTGAAGCTCTCTGACAATGAACTCCAAGGGGACAGGGCTCCACAGAAAGCAGGCTGAGATGGTCTGAATCTGGACTTAATGAACGAAGGTGCTTTTAAAACATGGGGATCTGTGGGTCTGTCCTTGCTCCTTGCCCTATTCTCTCTGTCATGTCTCTCTGAACCACACTGCTTAAGAAGCACTTTCTGACTGCTCCAAGGTAATCCAGGTTTCTCAACTGAGACACTCTACTTGTAAATAACTTGCAACTGCCCTACCACTGCTGCCCTAAGTTTCCCTATCGTCAGCCAGGGCTGGACTGGGACCCCATCCTGGCCCAATTTAAAGCTTCCCCAGAGGGGCCTGCCACTCAAGGCTCTAGTTTAAAACACTGCCCTGGAAAAGGAGCTGACTGACCCACCCTAGTGCCCCAGAACTAAAAATAGTCCTGCAGGCAGGCCAGTTCCAGGCCCTTACCTCCCACTGCACTTAGGTTACACATTCCTGTCCAGGGAACTTTCCGCATTCGGAATCTCATTCTGCTTGGGGCAAGGGTTAGAGCTGAAGGCACTTACAAAGCCCTCCATGACCTCTCCTGTTTTAGCAAGTGAGACACAAGGCTGAGTGAGTGAATACATCTCCTGGAAGCCAGCAGTTCACTCCTTCAACCCCAGAAGAGGATTTCTGTAGCCTTGTTAAGCCTCAAAAAATAGAAAAGGGACCTAAAGCACAGAGGGATTAAGTGACTTATCCAAGGTCATCCAATGTAGCCCGGAAATCAGTCTCCCAGCTCGAAGTCCACTAAACTGCATGCCATCATAATAAACACATAAATCTGATCCAAAAAACACCTCCTCTGCACTATTTGGATATTTCTGTACAACTTGGGTATTATGGTGTTCCCTAGGCTGAGGATATTTAATCACTGGGCACAAAACCATAATTCATAGTTTTGCTCTGTAGTATTGTAACCAGTTTTTTTTTTTAAATGCACAAATAAAACAGAAAAGAGCACTTCATTGCTGTTCTTTGTTGTTCCCTGGAAAGGGGTTCACAAAGAAGAAAAGATTCCCTTTATTGGTCATTTCAAAAACAAAAATACTGGCAAGCCCTGGAGGAAGGCAGTTGCATATTCAACTCTCAGGCAGAAGCACTATGGAGGGAGGAAGACACTTGAGCCCACAAAAGCCCTCCCAGGACATAAGCCCTGACTGTTCTGCGCCTACTGCACCTGCATGCGCAACCAGCGACAGAAGTGCTATTCATAACGGTGGCCTTGGAATGTCATCAGAATCAATTCTGAGTGATTCTTCCTAGACATCATCTAGATGGCTTTCTTGCCTAGAGTGCTCTTCCTACATACACAGAACCTGCCAGGACATCAACCTGCTGCTGCTTCATTCCTCAGCCTTACACTAAGTCAAGCCTAGAAAAGATTTGCAAGTTCACTTACCCACTTTTTTTTTTTTTTTTTGGAGCAAGACTCTTTTAAATCATTTTAAATTATCGAATTCTTTTTGTGAATATACCATTTCCTGTCCTTAAGGGTGACCGTAAATTACAGTCCACACCAGGACACACTAAGAGAGTGAAAGGAGGTACTATTAACAATCACGCTGGCAACAGGTGTGAACCTGGCTGGGTTATGCTGGTCAAATGGAAAAATGAGCCCCCCCTTCACCGATAATATTTCAAGTAAAGTATTTGCTGAGATTTTCAAATAAAAGGGGTAAAAAAATGCCTAGTGGTTAAACTCTATGTTGTCTATCTTCCAACTGTGAATCATCTTGAAACAGAACTGGGGATGAATATACATGCTATTATTTTTCCTGGCAGCATCTGAAGTCTTAATTTAATCTCAATTATCTCAATTATCTGGATGGCCAAACCATCCTTCAATCTCAATTATCTGAATGGTCAAACCAAACCCTTTGATAAGGATGCGTGAGTGCTCAGTCACAAAGTCATGTCTGACTTTTTACCACCCCATGGACTGTAGCCCACCAGGCTCCTCTGTCCATGGGATTTTCCAGGCAAGAATACTGGAGTGGGTTGCCATTTCCTTCTCCAGGGGATCTTCCTGACTCAGGGGTCGAACCAGCATCTCCTGCATTGCATGCGTTCTTTACCACTGGGCCACCTGGAAGCCCTGGGGTCAGTGATGCAGCATATTTTACAGAACTTCCAACATCCATGCTGAATACATCACATTCTTTCCACCCACCACACCAAAGTCTAACGGAATGTCATTTCACAAAAGCACTGTTAAGAAAAGTATTCATGTTTCAACATCTTTTGTCCTCTCATTACTTATCATCTAAAAGATTTTACTGATTCACTTAGAGTTTCATTCTCAAGATCTTCAAGAAGATGGTAATTTTGTCATCTTAGAAAATATTGACATTACTTCAATATTAAGGGATATAAGAGCAAACTTCCATGGCAAGCTAGTTGTTAAGACTCTGCACTTCCAATGCAGGGGGCAGGGGTTCGAGTTCTGGTCTGGGGAACTGGTGTGGCAAGAAAAAAAAAAAATTGGATCTTTAGACTTTGAAAATCAAGAATCATGGCTTCTTGATCTTGCTCACATATCCAAGTGTAAATCCTACTTATGTGTGCTTAGTTGCTCAGTCGTGTCTGACTCTTTGCAACCGAGGGACTGCAGCCCACCAGGCTCCTCTGTCCACGGAATTCTCCAGGCAAAAATACTGGAGTGAGTAGCCATTCCCTTCTCTAGGGGATCTTCCCGACCCAGGGATCCAACCTGGGCCTCCTGCATTGCAGGCAGATTCTTTACCATCTGAGCCACCAGGGAAGCCCAAATCCTACTTATACATAGATGCAAGATGTCATAAAAAACAGTAAAGACCGTTTCTAACTGACAATGGTTCAACTTTATTCTTCCACTTGAAACCACACTTCAAACGATGAATGTTGATCTTTTCCTGGGCTAGGGATATGTGGTAGGTGATGCTGGGCAGTGGCTGCCACTGAAGCTCTCATCAGCCGTGCATTCACGAGGGAAACCATCCATACACCACTGTACCCAGACCACCATTCTGTTTTCCACTTTCGGGACAGTATTTAATAAACTACATGATTATTCCAGCACTATCAAAAAATAGGCTTTGTGCTAGATGATTTTGCCCAGCTGTAGGCTATTTTTAAGTGTTCTGAGCATGTTTAAGGTAGACTAAGCTAAGCTATGATGCTCTGGAGGTTAGGTGCATTAAATGCATTTTCAATTTATTGTTGAGGAAGATCTGTACCTTTTTGATATGCAAACAGGACATTTTTAGCTTACTTATAATTAAATAATTTTACATAAAACTGCATCCTTTAATCTCCCCCCAAAGCAGGACACACAACTGATTTAACCTTTACTACTGCTATATGTTTGGCTTTCAGTCCTGTTACTACATTCCTTCATGTAATAAAGTGCTCTTCAAAAACTAGTTCATCAGTTAAGTTTGCCTCCTCTGAGAAAGGTTATGACCTTTTTATACCCTGTGGGGCTTTTGACCCTAGTTCCTGTTTTTTCTTATATTTCTGTGAAGCTATAGTTCTCACAGAGCCACTGTCACTTACATGAGATAACCAGAGTCTGTCTTAAATGATGCTAAATGTATACACATTAGACCATTTGAGCTAAGCTAAGAAACCTAATATACTATTATGAATGAAAAGAAACCTAGTCAAGAATGTCAATTTTTTTTCAAATGCTTCATTTGCATGGTGAATTATAATGCAGTCACTCCATCCATGGTACTAGTCTCTCCTAAATGAATTTAAATTGAATTAAACACCCCAGTATTTACAAAGCTTTCCTTCCAGGATACATAATTCTTTCTGCATATGATATGAACACTGAAATGAGGAATTCTTGAACAGCAAGTAACTAGAGGTACAGTACTGAGCATTTAATTATCCTAAGGCACTGGGGGAAAAGAGAGGTCAAGAATTAGGCTTTAAATAAATCATTTTCATCATAAAATTGTTTAGTGACCTATGAAACATTCAACCAAGGAATCTGGAATCAAGCACTCACAGCCCAGCTGTGACTAATATTACTATTAACAATCCACCATTCAAGAGGCAGATCAAAATAATTAACACTCGACTTGATAAAAAAAAAGGCCAAATTACTCCCATATGATTGCTTTTAAAATAAGCAAGTTATGTCAACCAGTTGATTACTTAGTTAAAAATGAAAGCTGACAAGGTGGATTGAACGGAGGTGGGAGGTCAGAGTTCTCAAGCCAGTACATATGAAAATAAAATTTCAAAGTCAAGTGTCTTCTTACCAAATGCTTTAAAACAAAAACAGAAAACAGCCTCAAAACCCACCCACATTGCTCCCAAAATAAGTGTTTTTGCCCTGAGAATATGGGACATGCAATCTGAGGTTTTTGTTCACCTCACAGCTACAGCAGCAAAACCTGTCCACAGCGCTCACCCCCCACCCCCCAAATTTTCTGGTAAAATCAACAATCTGTCTTGTCTTTTACTGTCAACCCAAAACAAACCATGGGTGGAAGGGAGGGAGAGAGAGGCTATTTTGCAAGAGTTGGTTAAGTGTTCTGGGTTGGTTTATTTGATGGAAAAAAGCAATTTTCTAGAGAACCACTTGAAATAAAGAAGCCAACAAGCAGACACTGGAACATTGGGAAAGCTCATCATTTGGACTCATCTGCATCAATTCAGAGTTCCCATACCTAAGTTCTTCAGGTTGCTTGGAGAACCTTTTTTCATACCTTCATTGTTCCAGGTGGGCAGTTCCTGCTCCACTTTTTGACTTGGGTTATACTTCCAGTCTTACCCGAGATGCTTTAAATGCTCCAGTTGTAATAAGCCATTTTTTTCCTCCTTGGATGTTCTTTAGCCTCCAGAAGCCACTTACTGATTTAACTAATTTCCCTTTTGAGGACTGAATGACCACTAGCTCAGTAACTCTTTAAGGACCTAGTCCTACATTCAGAAAATTCCATAGAATTGCTAACCAAAAGAGAGGTTCTTTTAAGACTAGCTCTTGGGGTGGGGGGCGGGGGTTTCGAAGCAAAAAGGAAGTTTCAATTACTTTGTGAAGTGAAGCAGAAAAATTAAGTGAGATCCAAGCAAACTTTATTAGCTATGACAAGCAATCCTTAGCTTGTTTCATGAGTGCTCTGAAACCTTTGCTAAAATATTTGAAAAATTCATCAAGCTATGGCATCCCAATTTAGCTGGTGTGTGTGTGTGTACACACATATATGAAATTAGTCTTTCAGCAAATTCCCCTTCAGTGTGTTTTATGAACATCATTTTTCTTAAAAGTCCTAAGCCATCTTCGTATTCAAATAATAAATGTAATTGGAAACTGGCAAATTTTGAAACTGTTCATTAAAAGCCTACCAGGCTTAAACTAGCCTCAATATCTCTTCTCTCAGAGTCTGTCATGACCCCCACAACAAACAAGACAGGGCAGAACTATAAAAATTGCTAAGAAGCAACTCATACTCACTGATATTCTTAAGCAAATGTGCAGTCCTTTGAATCACGGTCAGGACTAAAAACTCTCTCTCTCTCTCTCTCACACACACACACACACACACACACAGAACTCAAACTTCTGCTTTACTCAAATCACTACTGTCTTTGGCGGGGCAGTGTCAGTGTCCTCCCTGCCCCAGTGCTGAAACATGCTCAGGTTTTGGAATCTAAATAAACTCAAAGAGAAGCTTGCAGCCATCATTTCTAAATATAAATAAAGCTATCT
The DNA here is from genome assembly GCF_049115385.1 of Moschus berezovskii. Lineage (NCBI taxonomy): Eukaryota > Metazoa > Chordata > Mammalia > Artiodactyla > Moschidae > Moschus > Moschus berezovskii. The sequence goes on along the minus strand of NC_142488.1, from coordinate 124,245,292 downwards.
TCATACACAAAGCTTGTCTTTAATGGGCATACCCTTTCGTTGATAGAAAAAAAACCAGCTTGAGTTGATTTCTCTTTTTCCAAATTGGTTCTTATAAACATAAGAAAACCCTTCGGCCATTATACGAGTTACAAGATTTCTCACAGGGAGAGGCAATTCACTGACCCAACAGAAACTGAGACTCCAAGATAATTTGCTTTCCAGGACACTCTAAAAGTCATTCTAAGATTGAGCCAAGGGCTGCAGGTGTTTTCAAAGCAATGAGTGAGGCCATCTACCCTAAATAAGCACCTCCATTCCCTCAATACCCAAGGCCAATACCAAGCCACTCCACCCAGACCCTGGCTCAACAGTTTGAGGAGTCTCCACGAAGCCCAAATTTTGCTTTTCAATTTATGTCTTTTTGTTTTTTAAGGAACTCCAATACTTGGCCACCTCATGTGACGAGTTGACTCACTGGAAGAGTCTGATGCTGGGAGGGATTGGGGGTGGGAGGAGACGGGGACGACAGAGAATAAGATGGCTGGATGGCATCACCGATTCGATGGACATGGGTTTGAGTGAACTCCGGGAGTTGGTGATGGACAGGGAGGCCTGGTGTGCTGTGATTCATGGGGTTGCAAGGAGTCGGACACGACTGAGCGACTGAACTGAACTGAAGGGTATAAACTAAGGGCAATCATAACACGCTGGTATTCATTTTCTGGAATGAAACCTCCTGACCCACTCTCAAGCTTAACACGTGGGCCCCCCTCTCCTGCAAGTCATCTACTCCTATTGTGACCAACGACCCCCCCCACACACACACACAGTCAATCAGCTTCAGGACTACTCCTGACAACCAAAACTCTCAGATGCTCATGGAGAAAATATCAGCAGATGTGGTTTCTGGTTCAATAGTAACACCTAACTTACTAGTTCCTTCAAAATTCTTCCCATTTCTTGCATTTTCTGAAAATGAATAGGGAGATGGGAGGGGGGTTCAAGATGGGGAACACATGTATACCCGGGGCAGATTCATGTCAATGTATAGCAAAACCAATACAATAATGAAAGTAATTAGCCTCCAATGAAAATAAATAAAATACTGGGAAAAAAATAAAAATGAAACACATGGTATAAAGGAAAATGTGCTCCCCCTACTCACTCACATACATGCACACACACACACACTCTCCACTCCCCCCAAAAGCAAATTATAACATTTTCCTAAATGCCAAAATATAGTAAAAGATTTTCATTCCCCTGTCACATGTTAGAGAAAAACAGCTGTGGCCTCCATTTACTGATAAACACTATTTGTTCAGCCTTCCTAAGGAAGATGGAGTTATTTCAAAATTCTTGTTGCTGACCATTGTATATGCAAAGTTATAGATACTTCGCATCTCTGAAAATATTCCTCTGACCTGCTCTTTTATAATCTACTTAAAAGCTTCTCAAGAAATACAGATCCTAATTCTAGGAAAACCAGTCATTACTTCAAGGTCACAGACACCCAGATATGCGTCACTTATTTTCCTAACACGAAATTTGTCTTCTGGACTGTTAAAAAGCCTTTAATAAGAATGAACAATGAAAGCAATTTCGTTAGAAAGGCTTGATTCCTAGCAGTATCTATCAGGCTCCTAAATGGAGCCTAAGGGTGGGAGCAGCAACAATCCAAACTTAACACGAAGCCAAGTGTTCACCGATGGGGTTAACGTTGTTATTCATAAATTATGAGCTCTCACAGCCTGCCCGGTGGGGACAATGCTCTTGGAGGGAAAGTTCTGGTGGCTCAAAAAAGAGGGTCCTCTCAAATTCCTGCCCCTTTGCTTCTCAATTCCTTTTCCACTCTCTGTCCACCTGCCTTGAAATGCTCATTCCCCACCCCCACCCCACTCCTCAGAGGTTAAGCTCAACTAATACTCATAATTGCCAAACTGGAAGTTTTTGCCAAGGCCTTTGATAAGGTCTCTGGTACAAATTAGGAGCATTTGAGGCGTTTGCTTAAGAGCAAGCACATGTCTTTGGAACTGCTGCATTCCTGCTTATCACGTTTTGAAAGTTGCCGGGACAGCTGAGATAGCGAGCTCTGCAAGTTCAAAGCAATTTTCAATATTGTGCTCCTTAGTGTGTGGCTTTTCATATCTTATTGCAGGACAACATTAAAACCACATGATCCTACAGGTTTCACTTTAGAGTCTTCACCAGTTTTAGAGGGATGCGAACATGTGTTGAGCTTCAAAATGCCCTGAACTCCTGCACTCTCTCCATTAATGTTTTATTGACACCTTCTCAACTTGGATGCCAGGCCCCCTGTTACGTTACTCAGAGGAATTTGAGATAGAATCCTCAATACCATTTATTTTCTGAATGTACAACATGCATGTCCTCAATGGCAAGTAAAAGCATTCCTTACCAGATGCTCATCCTCAGCTAAAGGAAAACAATGCTAAAAAGAACCAAAGCAGCTACATGGAATATAGCACCGGCTCCGTGGAGTACAGCTATGGGTCCACAGCACTAGTCTGACTGTGTCCTCTAAACCTTCTGCTTTTCCCCTTCAAACAGACGGAGCACCAGACTCACAAGACAAGACACAAAATGGCTGAGAAAAGCACCCATGTCTCACTAGTACACAAAATGAGATACATTTCAAATTTGTTCTGACAACAGCTTACATGCTATTTTAAAAATGATTCCAAAGTTGGGTTATTTAAAGAAAACACACACACACACACACAATGGCATTAATCTTCGCTAATATCAGAGTATAAGTTCACTTATTTAGTCAACACTGAGCGTCTCCCATGTGGCAGGCATGCACTGGGCTCAGAGCCGGAGTCTCCAAGTCCCTGCCTTAAGGAAGCTTCCAGTCCTGGGCTTTCCCATTTCCAGGGCTCCGAGGCAAAGGGGACGCCATCATCTGACAATAAGGTTGCAGGAAGTCAGACATCAGAAAGGGAGGCCCTGCAAATAAAATAGGAATTGGAATACAGGGCACACTCATCTCCAAGTTATTGAGGGAAAACAGGCAAAAATCAGGAAGGCCACTGTCCACAACTCCTCTTATCACAGGGAAGGGACTGGAGACAGGGCTCTCAGGATGCCCCTCTGTCCACAGAAAGCAGATGTGTGGTTAGCTAGGACTAAGCAAGGGGCTAAAGGGAGACTGATCGCTAAAGGGGTTTCTTTGGGGAGGGTGACAAAAATGTTCTAAAATAGAGTTAGTGATGGTCACACAACCCTGTGACTATATTAAAAACCACTGAATTTTACAGTTTAACATGGTGACTTTCATAGTATAACTTGTAGAGCTGGGGGAAAAAAATACTCCAATCCATGAGACTGCTGTGGTTGGGGAAGGCTTTGAAAAACCAGAACAAACACTCTCCTCATAGGCACCAAAGGAAAAAGAAAGTCCTACTCTTTAGACAAACCAAAGGGTAATTCATTTGTCCCTGGAATATTATCTGCTGTTCTGAAACTACTGAACTCTACCTAGAGGCTTTCTAGAGAAGGGCAACAACAACAAAATGAAAGGAACAAGAAGGGAGCAGGTAGATGGGAGAAAAAGACAACTGATGGAAAGTGAATGGAGGAAAGAGAAATGCGGAAAGTCACAAACAGCGTGGCCAGGGTGAGCCAAGGTTTCTTTGATCACAGAAACCTTTAAAAGGGTGAAGGTATCCAATGGGGGCGGGGGCGGGCAAGAGCAACCTCTCTACAGACTGTTACATATGTTGTGAGGAAGCAAGGCTGACTCAATCTAACTCTATGACCTTGAGGACAAATCAGTGACCCTCCTTGGGCTTACACTTCGTCTTCAAACACAATGTGATTCCTGCTGCTGCTGCTAAGTCACTTCAGTCGTGTCCGACTCTGTGCGACCCCATAGACGGAAGCCCACCAGGCTCCCCCGTCCCTGGGATTCTCCAGGCAAGAACACTGGAGTGGGTTGCCATTTCCTTTTCCAATGCGTGAAAGTGAAAAGTGAAAGTGAAGTTGCTCAGTCGTGTTCGACCCTTAGCGACCCCACGGACTGCAGCCTACCAGGCTCCTCCATCCATGGGATTTTCTAGGCAAGAGTACTGGAGTGGCTTGCCATTGCCTTCTCCTGCTGCTAAGTCACTTCAGTCGTGTCCGACTCTGTGTGACCCCATAGACAGAAGCCCACCAGGCTCCCCCATCCCTGCCTTCTCCTAATTTATGCTCAAATCCTCTCCCATTAATCAAGCGGAACCTATAAAGACCCAAGAGCTCCTTGTAACAGGCCTATCCTATTCCATTTGAGCTCACAATACAGAAATTGACTAAGCAAGTCAGTCAACAGGTAGGTGAATGACACAGAAATGAACTAACATTTCACAGCAGATATAAAAAACCCATCCACAGGGAGTAAGACCTTGGTGAAACCTTTGACAAAACATTGTTGGTTTAGGCTATAAAAACTCTCCAGGAGCCTTCAGGTTTGTTAGGAGATTGCTGCAGCCTATTAGGAGACTGTATTTTTTGCTGCCCGGTTAGCCGATAGAGTCTAAAACACTTCCACTTTCACATACTGCATAATAAAACATCTTCAAAGCTTCTGACCATTCCAGACCTCAATTTGTAAATATCAGCTACCATGCATGACAGAGTAGCTCACAGGATTAATACAATCATGGAAATTCTGCCAACATTTGTGTATTGTGGGATTACAGATACTGAACTCCACACCTCTGGTATGTATCTATGCAGTCGGTTATAGCTTTTTGATTTGTTAATGTGTCCTCAAGGTAATAAATCTAATAGAAGCAGCTCACAGTTAAGTTCTCCCCGAGATACCAAAAGAAACATGGTTAACAAGATGGATAGAGAGATTTATCTCATATTTACACCAAAGGGTAGTTTATGGAAAATGGAAAAATCTGTCCATCTATTTTAATAATCAGATGCTCAGAAAACAAGTTATTCATAGTCATGGAGTAAATAGCATTTTTTAAAAAAGCTAAAAGCCATTGACACTAATAAAAAAGCTTAATAAGAAACCACTTTACAACTAAGGCAATTTCTATTTCTTAAGAATATTAAACCAGGAAAAGTACAAGTAGTTACACATTTTGGAAAATGATCCACTTGTACTTGGGGATACCACAGCCTTTGGCCATTTAGTGATCTGATTGTCAAGCTCTGTTCAGGGGAGCAAAGCCTCCCTTCTTTCTTTTATCAAGGCACTGAAAAGCAGACTTCTCGTTTTCTTTTTTTAAAAAAAATAAAGAATGAGAAATGCTAACCTGGAAAAGTTAGCACTGATTCTAACTAATCCAACTGTTAGAAACAAGCACTGAGATTTGAACTTTCCTTCATATTGTCCATTTCAACAGTCCTTACCATATTTTATTGGTCCAGATATTGGTCTAATCTCCTCCATAGCTGCAAAATCACAAAAGTACACGCAGGGATTATGCTGTAGGGTTTGCAACAGTAAAAGCCCATTTAGGAAAGTAGAGAAGAATGTCACTTGAACTAAGACAGAGAGAGATGGCCCCTCTTCAAATTTCCCAGCACAGCATTGAGAGCTGTCCTATAGCCAAGTCTCCCCGGGGTTCTCCTAATCCTCCGCAGCCACTGAAGAGAGCCAGGATGAAACTTCTTTCGGAACAAAGAGAACTGAAAAGGGCCAAGTCTCAAAGTCACAGGCTCCTAGCTTGCCACTGGCTTGGTGCCAAGGAGCAGCCTGTGGGCACCGGCTGGCGGTCCTGCAGCTGATGGACAGACAGCAGGCTGGGGAGGGGCTGGCGAGCAGGCAGGAAGAAGCTGTACATCTGAGCCCACAACCACCTCCCCCGGGGGAACAGGGCTGCACGCTCCAGCCCCTGGTCCTTGCCAATGGCATTTCACACTCGCCGGCATCCTGGCAATGTATCTGCCGCGACGGCCCAGGGCCTGGGCTCCGGCACGGCGTGTGCGTGTGTGGCTTCAGCTGGCAGAGGCAATCTACCCCGATGATGGAATCCAACACAAATACCCTCACAGAAGCAGACGGCAATGCTGAACCATCTCTTGGTGGCAAATCACTTGGCAGGTTGGGAACCCAGGGTGTCCCCAGCTGTAAAACATGATCAGTCCACGCAGGATGCCGGGTTATGGAAAGGAGGCACAGAGATAGAAGAAAAGCACCTGGTGAACCTAAACAACCATATTGACTCTCTGGGCACTTGATACACTCGGTTTATGGCCAGCCTGTGGCACTCGTGAGCTTGTTCTCTGGACATAATCTTCAGTCCCTTTATGTATTTACTCTGAGTCTCTCTCATGTACTGGGGGGAGGGTGGCTGTCTTGGCTCTGTGTGCCCCTCCTGTGGGAGGTTGTCCCATGCCTGGAGCCTGCAAGTGTGAACACAGACGATGGCTTGGCTCTCTCTGGAGGCCCTTCAGCCTAAGAGCAACTGGACGAGCAAGAGCAGCTCGGCATTTTGTTCAGCTTTCTTTTTCACTCACAGGTCCTTCTCTGTCCTTTAGGTGCCTGCCTTCCATCCCATTCCAGCTTTTTCCTCCGTTGCTCTTGAAAAGTGGCTGCTTTCTTTGCTAGCACGAGCACCTACCACCTCCCAGGTTCCTGGGGATGGGATACATTAGGCGAAGCAAGAGGAAAACCTATCCAAGGGAGCTACTCTATACCACGACTCCTCAACATGACATCTCCTCCAACTATCGGATCATGACCTCCAAAGGAACTGGCGAGAATTCCAAGGGGGTCAGAGGCCCTGGAGCCCAGAGCCCGAGACCTTCCAACATCTGTTGTCAGTGAAGGCAGAGCAGCCTTTTTAATACAATTTCCTCTCCCACATCAGTACCAATATTCTTTTTCTAGCCCTTAGGTCTACCCAACACCCCCTGCCACATGACCTCATCTCCCATTACTATCCGAATTATTGCCTCATTACATGGCCCTGTATTGCTGATTGCCCTAAGCAGTAGGGTTGAACTAAATTCAAATTTTAAGAGGAATTCTACCTATTTCCTGTCCTCATTGTCCCATCATGAACACCATCTATCAGTTAGATCTTCAAAAACTATTTTATGATGCTAATATTAATAGTTACCAGCATGCACTGAGCACTGGTTATGTGTCAGGCACCATGCCAAGCACTATATTATGTATATTAGCCTCTTTGATCTTCACAACTCTATGAGGTAGGTACAACCTATTATTTTACCACCTTTTACACATATGAACCCTGGAACAGAGGCACTAATGAACTTGTCCCAGGCCAGAGCTAATAAGCAGCAGTAAGGCTCCAGAGCCAACTCTGGTTTTTAATGTTTTAATGAGATATTAATATACTATTTATCCATTTAAAGTAAAACACAGGGAATTCGCTGGTGGTCCAGTGCTTTCACTGCTATGAATGCAGGTTCAATCCCTGCTCAGGGAACCAAGATCCCACAAGCTGAATAGTGTGGCAAAAAAATACATACTACACAATGGTTTTTAGTATAATTACTGCAACCATCACCACAGCCAATATTAAAATATTTTTGTGACTCCTAAAAACTCCATACAACAGTTGTGTGTTAGTCACTCAGTCATGTCTGACTCTTTGTGATCCCATGGACTGTAGCCCACACCAGGCTCCTCGGTCCATGGAGTTCTCCAGGCAAGAATACTGGAGTGGGTTGCTATTTCCTTCTCCAGGGGATCTTCCTAACCAGGGATCGAACCTGGGTTTCCCTCATTACAGGCAGATTCTTTACCGTCTAAGCCACCAGGGAAGATACTACAGTTATCACTCCCTAAATCCTAGGTAGTAACTGATTTGCCCATTCTGGGTATTTCTTGGGCTTCCCTGGCAGCTCACACAGTGTGTGGTTCCAGCACCTACCCTCTTCACTATCTGACATGGAGGAAGAGGAGGATGGCCACTGACGAAATTGCAAACACCTCTTCTTTTCCCCCAAGCCCAAGTTGTAATTACCAACAACTTCCCCTCACAAGACCCCCTTGAAACCTGCTTCTGTTGTTGGCTGGAAGGGACACCTGGCAAGGGGCTGCTGGAACCTTTGGGGACTTATTATGAGATGGTATGGCTTAAGAAAATGAACACAGCCTCTGGCTTCAGAAAGACCTGCATGCACCTCACACCTGCTGATGGGAGTGTGAAACAACGCAGCCACTGTGGAAAACAGTTTGGCAGCTCCACAGAAAGTGAAACATAGAACTACCATATGACCCAAAACTCCACTCCTCCATATAGACTCAAGAAAAATGAAAACAGGTGTTCAGACAGAAACATGCACATGAATGTACTTTTTGGCAATTTCAACAGTGGTACTAACAACCCACAGGTCATCCATCAAATGAAGAATGGATTACAAATGTGGTATGTCCATACAATGGACTAATATTTGGCTGTATAAAGAAAAAAATACCAATAAATGCAACCAATAGATAAACTTTACTAAGTGAAGAAGTCGGACACAAAAGTTCCAACATTGTATGACTTCATTTATAGGAAATATCCAGAATAGACAAGATGCTTACAGACAGAAAGCAGATTAATGACTGCCAAGGGTGGGGAGGGGGCAGCAGATGAATTTTTGACATGAGAAAAGAATTAGAGTGTTGACTGTTGCACAATATTGTGGAATGTACTAAATGTCACTGAACTGTGACATTTTAAAATGATTTAAATGGCAACCTGTCTGGTGGTCCAGTGGTTAGAACTCTGCGTTTTTATTGCTGAGGGCGTTGGTTTGATCCCTGGTTAGGGAACTAAAATCCTACAAGCTGCGTAGTATGGCCAAAAAAGAAAAAAAGAAGGAAATGGGTGAAAAATGGTAGATTCTCTATTATATGAAATCTAAAGCAACAACAACAAAAAGAGTTAAAAAACAAAAGTTTTGGGTTCAAACTGCATGTTGCTTGATCCAGTACAAGGGACTTGGAGCTAAGTCCCGTAAGTGGAAAATTGGAGAGAGAAGAGTAACTCTACTATGTTTTGTAAGGATGAAAGGAGAAACACATGAAAAGCAGTGCTGAAATGGAGTTTCTGTAGAGAAGAGAGTGGTTCTAAAGAGCAAGTAATAACAGAGAAACATGGGCCTTCAGGAGAACAAATGGCTTTGACCCGGAGATGAGATGGTCCTGAATTTTGTTCACAAAACCTTTTTAAAATGTTAGCTCCTAATTCCAAGGACCCATTCCCAATCAAGCAGAGCAGTGCCATACCTTTGATGTAGCTCCCAGGTAGCAAGAAGTTTTAAGGCTAAGGACCTATCTGTCTCAGCCAATCTACGGAAACCCCAAAGCTTCCCAAGAATGATAGAGCCACAGCATCTTTAGTAAGGGGGATCATTGGAAATACACACAGAGCAGGGCATCTGTCTTTTACAGAGAATCCCTCCCTCCAAACTTACAATAATGTATTTATTCCCCAGAACAGAAGGGCAACATGGTGGTGTTGTTAGAGCACTTGTCTATATGTAAAGTGAATGTCTATTTTTGAAAATAACTTCCTCTCTAAGGTGTTGTTTTCCCTTGGAAAACGAGGTTTTGACATGATTGAAAGTTCTCCTTAGCAAGAGACGGTTTCTATAATCCATAAGGGGAAAAGTGCACAGAAAAGAGACACTTGGAATCCAGTCCTGTTACAATCCATGCCAGAGACTCCAAAGAAGACCAGCTTTCAATATGCTTTTAATTACTCTAGGAAGACAGTCCGTTTGAGGACTCAAATATGCAGCCAGCCTTACTTAGACCAGCTCCAGCGAAGCCTGTTCACCACTTAGTGCTGGCCAATGCCTCATCCACAACAGCAATTTTGAGTAAGCCAGGTCTTAAACAACCCAGCATTCTCCCATCAATATAAAACCAGAAATCACTCTTCACATGCTAACCAGCTTCCCCAGGCAGCACAAGAGGCCCCTCGTGGAGGGACTGACTGGTGATAAGAGCCCTGGTCGGTGGGCCCTCAAAAGCAGTTGGACAAAGGAGGTCATACGTGAGCAGTTACTCTGAGGATGAAATGAACCCCCACACACACCCTGTTCAAGAAATTGACCAGTCTAATAGGCTACAATGCTTATTTTGAAAATGTAAATTTCTTCCACTGCAATTGTTATATTAGGAAATAATTTGGGCATAATGTGAATTTCACAGCTCCCACATGGTTCCTTCACTGGTGATTTCATAAAGAAACCCTAGGCAAAACACAAAAGGAAGCAGACAATTCCACCGGTTGAAACAAATCATGTAGGAATCCACAAAACATGTATACAAGCACACACATAAACACACAAACATCAACCAGTTCCCTCAGTTCACTGTGCTGAGTCACACCCATTCACATTCATTTACCATCTGATTTCAGATAACCTTCCATTCACCACTTCACCACAATTCACAGGCTGAACCCCCATGCAAACTTGGGGTGGTTCTTTAAAGTGTCGTATTTATTGTAATTTGTATATATTTTTAGACCATTTAGAATGTAAACTAGGTTATTGTTTTTATTAGGTTTCTTGCTATTTAAATGTGCCACTGGTGAAGATACTTAGTGTTGTATCCTAACCCCAATATTCCCATTAAGGCCTCTGGTTTTACTGCACGATTTTGCATAGCACAGTGATTTTTAAGAAGGAATACATTGTGTTATATGTAGCAGAACCAACTGGACTTATACAGTCAACAAGTTTATACATTCAACAAGTTTACACATTCAACAGATTTATACACTCAACAGGTTAACTGGCAGCTGCACACTGAGTTGATCACTAACTTTTTACTTGCCCTTTCACCAGAATTGTGGTAATAAAAGTGAATCCTTCAGCAAACCCAGGGGGAACATTTACCAGGCATCATCTGCCTTAAAACCTACATATCTTAGGTGAGATATGTAACCAAAATCAAAATGTCCAGCTGCCAGTTAGAGAACAAATGAACATCATAGGATGAAAAAATATTAAAGAGAAAATGAACAACCCGATTAAAAACACGAGACCTAAGAAGACACCTCACCAAAGATGCACAGATGGCAAAAATGCATTTGAAAAAATGTTCCATGTCATCACTGGAGAACTGCAAATTAAAACAATGAGATACCACTATACACCTAATAGAATGGCTAAAATCCAAAACACTGACAACACTAAATGCTGGTGAGGATGTGGAACAAAAGTAACTCTCATTCATTGCTGATAGGAATACAAAACAGCACAGTCGCTCTGGAACAGTTTGGAAGTTTCCTAGAAAACTGAACATGCTAGATGGTATTTATCCGTGAGCTGGAAACTATGTCCACTCAAAAGCCTGCACAAGGATGTTTATAGATTTATTCATAATTATCAAAATCTAGAAGCAGCCAACACATCCTTCGGTAGGTGAATGGAAAAGCACACTGTGGTCCATCCAGACAATGAAATATTACTCAGTGCTAAAAAGAAACAAGCTATCAAACCAGGAAAAGACATGAAGGAAGCTTAAATGCATGTTACTAACTGAAAGAAGCCAATCTGAAAAGACCACATACTATCTAATGCCAATTATAGGACATTCTGGAAAAAGCAAAACTACGGAGACAGTTGGAAGATCAGGGCTTGCCAGGGGTTAGGGGTTGGGTAGGTGGGTGGCAGGGAGGGAAGGCTGAATTCCCAGAGCACAGAGGATTTTTAGGGCAGTGACACTATTCCATGTGATACTGTAATGGTGGATCCCTGTCATTTGTCAAAAACCCACAGAATGTATCAAAGAACCCTAATGTAAAGAAAGGATAGGCTTTGGCTGATAATGCAGGCTCGCTGATATAGCAACGTAGGTTCAGATTGTAACAGATGTACGACCCTGGTGCAAGATGTTGATAGTGGGGGAGGCCGTGCATGTGGGCAGGCAGGAGCTATATGGGAACTCTTTGTACTCTGTGCTCAAACTTGCTCTGAGCCTAAACTTGCTCTAAAAAACAAAGTCCATTAAAAATATTACGAGGTGCTCTTAAAGTTAAAAAGCCCTTTCAAAAACATGTAGCTTATTATTGTGATCATGCAACATGAGAATTTTCTTCAGAGAACTAAAATGCACAAAGAATTGCACTTTAATGTGTCCATAAGAACCCACCACCTACAGCAAACGGTCATGCACAAAATATAAAAGCCCTAACTGATTGGGACAATTTTGACTCCTTTATGAGAAGGACACATACAATCTTTCTTTCTCCTTTTTCCTGGAAGGGATCATGCTATCAGTTTTTTACAAGTTAATAAGTCTCAAAGATCTTTGTCAAACAAAGGCCATGTCCTTCAGCTGAAGCTGGGAGTAGGGCCATACCCTGTTGTTAAATCTTCAGTGAATTAAACTCATCTCTTTAAAAAAAAAAAAAAAAAAACTCCACCCCTACCCCAACCCTGGATCTCAAAGTTCAAACTTTTAAAGGGGAAGACAGACGATGAGATGAGAGGAACTTTAGGGTTGCTATAAATGTGTCAGTCTTCAGTTTGAAAGGTTACTTAAGGATGCAAAATTACCTGAGTGGGAGGGAGAGCCCAAGCCAAAAGCAGACTCTGGCCCTTGTCTTTGGCAAATGTAAAGTGTTTCTGGAAGGCTTCAGACCTTGGGCTACATGTACAAGCAGGAACCTTGAAAGGTCCGAGATCAGACATCACTCCCCGAGGGTGTCATCAAAGACCTTACCAGTAACCAGGAGCCCTAAGAAGATCCTGGGATTCCCTGGCAGCTCAGCTGGGAAAGAATTCACCTACGTAATGCAGGAGACCCTGGTTCGACTCCTGGGTCGGGAAGATCAGCTGGGGAAGGGATAGGCTACCCACTCCAGTATTCTGGCCTGGAAAATTCCATGGACTGTATGGTCCATGAGGTCGCAAAGAGTTGGACGTGACTGAGTGAGTTTCACTTTCACTTTAAGAAGCTCCTAGCACAGATGTCACATCTTGGGCACAGGGGTATAACACCAACCCCTGAAAAACAGACTAACTGGATCCAGCTTGAAAAGACTAAGTCCCTCTCTCTCTAGTCTCTAAGAGCCTCTTGGGAGGCACTGCCCTTGAGGCTGCCCTCAGCAGCCCTTCTGAACCCAGATCAGGGCCAGAGAACCCTAAGCCAGGACTCATAACAAATGCATATCTGTGTGCACAAGAGTATCAGAATGTACCTTAATACAGGTAATTGATGCCTCCAAAAGCCTAGGATTACTTCCTAACCAAGTCCCTGCAACTTTCCAACTTTTAAGTGAATAAAGAAAATGTATTCAGGGGCGACACAACCTCTGCCTCACAGGAATATGTCCTTTTTGACTTTGTAGTAGCACATTTCATTTAAAGACTCAATATTGCTCACAAATAGGGTGACCTGCAGTGACATTTACAAATCGATTTTTATGGGATGGCAGGTTGGGGAAAAGGAGTCTAAAAATGTAACTGAGGTGGTCTTAGGAGAAATGTCAGAAATGATTAAAAATTTTTAATTCTGTTGTTAAACAGCAGAAACAGTCAAAAGATTGGGCTCATTTGGTTGTGATCTTTACTTGAAAGTTGCTGTTCAGCTGCTAAGTCATGTTTGACTCTTTGTGACCCCATGAACTGCAGCACGCCAGGCTCCTCTGTCCCTCACTACCTCCCACAGTTTTGCTCAGATTCATCTCCACTGAGTCAGTGATGCTATCTAACCACCTCATCCTCTGTTGTCCCCTTCTCCTCCTGCCTTCAATCCTTCCCAGCATCAGGGTCTTTTCCAATGAGTCTGCTCTTCACAGTTGGCCAAAGTACTGGAGCTTTAGCATCAGTCCTTCCAATGAATATTCAGGATTGATTTCCTTTAGGATTGACTGGTTTGATCTCTTTGCAGTCCAAGAGACTCTGAAAGTCTTCTCGAGCACATTTCAAAACCACCAATTCTTCAGCGTTCAGTCTTCTTTAAGGTCCAATTCTCACATTCCTACATGACTACTAGAAAAACCATAGCTTTGACTATATGTACCTTTGTTGACAAAGTAACATCTCTGCTTTTTAATATGCTGTCTAGGTTTGTCATAGCTTTCCTTCCAAGGAGCAAGCGTCTTTTAATTTCATGGCTGCTGTCACCAAGCATCCCCAGTGATTTTGGAGCCCAAGAAAATAAAATCTGTCACTGCTTCCACTTTTGTCCCTTTCTATTGCCATAAAGTGATGGGACACCATCATGGTTCTCCAGGACATTAAGACTTTTTCTGTATAGTACTTCTGTGTATTCGTGCCACCTCCTCTTTAATCTCTTCAACTTCTGTCCTTACCATTTCTGTCCTTTATCATGCCCATCCTTACATGAAATGTTTCCTTGGTATCTCCAATTTTCTTAAAGGTATCTCTAGTCTTTCCCATTCTATTGTTTTCCTCTATTTCTTTGCATTGTTCACTTAATAAGGTCTTCTTATCTCTCCTTGAGGAAATGGTAACTCACTCCAGTATTCTTGCCTGGGAAATCCCATGGACAGAGGAGCCTAGAAGGCTATGGTCCATGAGGTTGCAAGAGTCATACATAACTTAGCAACTCAACCACATCTCTCCGTGCTAATCTCTGGAACTCTGCATTCAGGCATATCTTTCCTTTCTCCCTTGCCTTTCCTCTTTCCTCAGTTATTTTCCTCTTCAAACAACCACTTTACCATCTTGCCTTTTTCTTTGGGATAGTTTTGGTCCCTGTCTTCTGTACAATGCTTCAAACCTCCGTCCATAGTTCTTCAGGCACTCTATCTACCAGATATAATCCCTTGAATCTATTTGTCACCTTAACTGTATAATTCTAAGGTCATACCCGAGTGGCCTAGTGGTTTCCCCTACTTTCTTCAATTTAAGTCTGAATTTGGCAATAAAGAGCTCATGATCTGAGTCACAGTCAGCTCCTGGTCTTGCTTTTGCTGACTGCATAGAGCTTCTCCATCTTTGGCTGCAAAGAATATAATCAATCTGATTTTGGTGTTGACCATCTGGAGATGTCCATGTATAGAGTCATCTCTTGTGTTGTTGGAAGAGGGTTTTGCTATGACCAGTGTGTTCTCTTGAAAAAACTGTTAGCCTTTGCCCTGCTTCATTTTTTACTCCAAACACCTATGCATAATCGGAAGTAGCTATCTCAATAATGGCGCCTTGTATGGTTCATATGGTTCTTGAAGCATCTTTCCATATATTGTTTTATTCTGCTATTACCAGAAGCCCTGAAAGTAGTATCCTATTTTACAGTTAGAAAAACTGAGGCTCAGTTTCTGATCAGAAAAATGAAGAAAAAAATAATCGTCTTCTAAGATCCTTATGAAGTTGATGAAAGATTCCCTGAAGCTTATCCCAGAATAGGTGCTCAGTACTAGTCACAATGCAGGTCATTTAACTGCTGAGGTCCTTTTGCTGCTCTGACCTACATCTCCAAAAGTGAGGGAGCCAAAACTCCCTCATGTTTGATTTGTGGATGGCTTATTAAGCTAATGCTAAAATTAAGAGCTATTTCTCAAATAATAGTTGGGCAGAGAGGAAAGGATGGGGGTTTCAGCTTTGTGCAGCAGCTTTTTGATATGGGGGCCCCGTGGGGAGGTAGTGGGCTGTGAAATAGCAGTAAGGGCAACGGCATCCATTTTACTTGTGTTTGGTGGTGGAGGGGTGTTGATTTTTTTTTTTCTCTAAATCTCAGCAGTTCTTTCAGAGGATTCTACCAGGGACACAAATGGAATTGGAAAATGTTTTAACAAAGAATACACAACTTGCTTGTCTAAATTAAAATTCACTTCTAGGCAATTATCAAGAAACTTTATCTGCAAAAGTAATTGGGCAAAAGCACCACGGCTCTTAATTTTAACACGTCATGTTTTAGGGAGAATGAAAAGAACATGATTTTATTCCCTTTCAAAAAACAGCCAGAAAGAACCCTGATGGTCCTGTATTACACACGATGCGCAGCTCTTAATGACGTTAATGGAAATAAGAGGCAGGTGCACATGCTCAGAGCCCAAAGAACAACCTGAGAAGTGGCTATTAAGTCAGAGATCTGTCTATTCAAATCCCCCTTGCCGCCCTTGTTTTAAGGACCGGCTCAATAACTAGCTGAGTTGTGAAAGCGTTAATAGTGCTAATTCACGCTGACACATTTGAAGTAAAAGTACCTATTCTCTGAGTACAAAGGACACCCCCCCGCCCAGTTTCTACTCTGTTTGGTTTATGTGTTTCAGACGAGGGCTCGTTTTATGCAGAAATTTGATTTTAAGAAGAAAGAACTCACACCCGGTGCTTCTGGACCCCAAGCTAATTCTCATGGCGATTAGAGAGCAGATTCTGTTGTAAGCCTTGAAGGGGGACAGCAGCCAGAAGCCCCCAGCGCCTCCCTCGGAGAGCTCAATCAAGAAATTTCATGCACTACGGCCTGCTAGTGGTAGCAGAGGTTGGGGTTGGGACCTGCAGCCCATAAAGGCAGATACCTGCGCGGCTGGCCAAAGGGCCGTTCAAGACTGCTGTGTGACTTCTGACCAACTGTGTCCTGACAGGAGCCTGTTTGCACAGATGTCTGCTAAATCATCCTTGGCCAAAACACACCGGCCTCCATTCACGAGGGCCAAGTAGCTTCATGGGAGAAGGTCTCCAGTTATCCTTGGGGTGGGCTGAGAGTGTTTCCTTCGGTCTCCCAGTATTTCCTGTTATTGCAGTCATGCCCCATGCAAACAGCAGTGGGTTTCAATTATATGCTGCGAATAAAGCATTTTGTAGTGATATTAATTCTGTGTTATTTACAGTTGTCTGCCAGAATGGAAACAGCAGAGAACTGGAAGCAATTCTGGTCAGTAAAGGTTAATTTTTGAACAATAAAATAAAAAAATAAGCAAGCAAGCACAGACGACTAAATGAAATTTCCACCTTGTTAGTGAATTATAGCTTATGGGTTTCAAATATTATTTCTCAAATTCTTTCCTGAAAGGTTTAGGAATAATTATATAGCACTTAAAGGACAGGCCTTGCCAGATAAACCTAATAAGTCTATAATCTGTACTAGAGGCAGTGTTTCCTGTAAATGAGAGCTGGATTTAATTTTATCATTGTACTTCGAAAGGCTTGCTGATTATTAATCATGTGACCTGTGAGGTAGTAGCCCTTCAAGTTCCGTGCAGCACTTATGCTTGAATCAAATGGCTCCAATGCTTGAATTCAACTCCCCCAGTAAGTTCTTCAGTTGCTAACTCTGAACACCCATTTACCCTCAGCGTAAATTATCCCTAGCTATATTATTTTCACGCTAGACTTAAGCTCAAGAACTAGATGATTAGACGTTATTTTAACCAACACTGCTGTGTGGTCTAAAAGCCTTATTCTTCCTGGGACAATTCTTCTGCTGGGCTTTCCTACAGCTGAGTAGATGGCATCAAATCTTTTCAATAGATGCACATGTTTGTAGCTAAAGCACTTTTGCAACTCTGGGCATAACAAGATTGGTGGTGGACTGGAATGTGCACTTACCCGGGAGTATGAATGGGCAAAAGTCCTTACTTTGAAGGCTTCACAATAAAAAGAGGACCCTTTCGGTACCTGGCTGACAGTGACCAGTGTTTTCAGTCCACTTGATGTCGAGGGCAGTGTGTGCTTCAAAGACTAACATGCCTGCTGTTGTTAGATCAAAGAAAGCATCAGCCAAAGACGATGGTCTGGAAAAAGTTTTTGGGAATGTAAGTCCGTTTTTTTTTTCATGGGCAAAAAGTTGAGTGTTTTTCAGATCAAGCTAATAAACCCTTATGGAGCCCCTGTACTGTGTGTAAGGCACGATGGGGGATTACAGAACTGAGCAAGGCAGGGTGCCTGACTTCAAGGAGCTTCCAGACCTGAAGAAGTAATAAAACTGGTAGCCAATTTTAATAGGTGAGGATTATTTCCTTGAGGACTGAGACACGGTCTTTTTATATTCCTGTACCCTGGTGGCTCAGAGGTTAACGCGTCTGCCTCCAATGCGGGAGACCCGGCTTTGATCCCTGGGTCGGGAAGATCCCCTGGAGAAGGAAACGGTAACCCACTCCAGTATTCTTGCCTGGAGAATCCCATGGACGGAGAAGCCTGGTAGGCTACGGTCCACGGGGTCGCAAAGAGTCGGACACGACTGAGCGACGGAACGGAACAAACTGCCACTTATTTGGGCACATAGACAATGTTGCATAAACACTTACAGAATAAGTGAATGAATATTCATTATTCTAATGTCCACTCATTCATCCTTCTATCCCTTCCTCACAAAATGCTACAGGTAAGCAGAGAGCTATCCAACTGTGGGTATCAGAGAAAATGGATGCAAAGGTCTGAGACAGATGCAGAGACTTCATTGGGCAGAAGTAGAAGTAGCGACCACAAAATACACTGTGTGGCCAGAGCTCTCGACTGTGGGTTATGTACTGCTATTGGCCTGATGGCCAGAGAGATTACTGTGCCATAAAGATGAATCCTTTGACTTCAGAATAAGGAAGCATATTGGGATGTTAATGCCTAGCCATTGAACTTGCTGAAGGGTTAACTCGATTCAAATTCCCACTCTGGGACTACTCCCTGAGTCACAGGGAGCAAGATGTCTGTGGCCTTTCAGAAGCTCACATGAAACATTCCAGGCACCAGCCAGACAAGCAAACCCTGAACATACACACACTTGCTGGGGCAGCCTGCGCTTGCCAGCATCCTGCTTCAAGCAGAGAGGCACGCCCGGGGCACGTTTCTCTTTAGAACCCAAGCATCCAAGCTACAATATGACTCCAACTTTCTCAAATAGCTCCTTAGCCTAGCTCTTCACCCCAAACCACTTTTCTGTCTTTAAAGATTTTTTTTTTAATTTTTTAATTGGAGGGTAATTACTTTACAGGGCTTCCCAGTGAATCAGCAGTAAAAAATCTGCCTGCAATGCAGGAGCTGCAGGAGACACAGTGCTTGATCCCTGGGTCAGGAAGGTCCCCTGGAGGAGGGCATGGCAACCCACTCCAGTATTCTTGCCTGGAGAATCCCCATGGACAGTGGAGCCTGGCAAGCTACAGTCCATAGGGTCACAGAGGTAGACACGACTGAAGCAACTTAGCACGCACTCACGCATACATATATGCCCTCCCTCTTGAGCCTCCTTCCTACCTCTCCATCGTCCCCCAGCCCAGGTCATCACACGGCGCTATACAGCTGGCTTCCAACCAGCTATCTGTTTTACACACAGTAGCGTATATATGTCACTGCTAATCTCTCAGTTCGTCCCACCCTCTCCTCCCCCTGCTGTGTCTTTCCACAAGTCAGTCTCTATTCCTGCCCTGCAAATAGGTTTATCGGTACTATTTTTCTAGATTCCATATATATGTGTTTATATAAACAATTTGTTTTTCTCTTTGTGACTTACTTCACTCTCCAAACCACTTTTTTGATCTTTTTTTTTTTTTAACAAGATGAGCCGTCTGGCGAGGCCCTGGGATGCACACTACCTTCCCAGCCCCTTTCCAGTCTCGGTGCATCCTAGCCTCCTCTCCTCCACCTACTCTTACTCGCTGGCTTAGAGAAGAAATGTGCTTATTATTAACTACATTCATGTCTCGCCTGAGACAAACAGGGCTAGAGTGACACACAGCCTATCTGGAACCTAAAATAAGCTCCCAAAGGCTCTGACCGGCCACAGTCCATGGGCTAGGGCCATAGGAGAGGCCCTCCCCCTGGCTTCCATACACTTACTTGGCAAAGAGTCCTGATGAGCGTAATGCTCCTGTTCCTAAGACCACAAGGGAAGCAGCCAAGACGGGGGTTGCGGGGGGGGGACAGACAGGAGTTGCTAAAAGCGGGCATGCTGACAGCGGTACAGAATGACAGCTGACAGCGAGCAAGGAGACAAAAACCATTCAGAAAGCTCAGTTACCCAGAACTGCTCATTTCAAGGTTTTATTGTACTCAAGAATACATATGCAATGAGGAAAGGGCTTTCCTCATATTCCTCTCATCTTTCCAGATCATCTCATCAGCTCTCAACACATTTGCAGCGAAATATAGAGTATCAGAGCTGGAAAGGATCTTAGGGATAATCGAGTTAAATGCCCTCCTTTAATGAACACCAGGGACAAACAAGGCCCTGATATGATGAGTTACTGAATGCCCATCACCCTGCTGGTCAGGGGCCAAGCAGGGCATAGGACCCAGCTTCCTGAGTCACACGTGGTCCAAGGAAGGCTCTCTCCTGCCTGGCAGTGCAATATTTCTGTGCTTATGTTATAGCTTGTGTCTGCTTAGGGGAAAAACCAAACCAAACAAATTGGCTTAAAGTCTAATGTAAATACTGAAATTGAATAGCATAATGAAATAGCTTAGAACTTTGGAAAAGGTCAGCAAAGGAATTAAAAGCTATTAAAAGCATACTGTCAAGTTTCTTGAAACCCTTCCATAAAAAAACTTATTATTACTGTTGTTGCCAGCACCTGCCTTCACTTAGGAAACTGAGCTATCTTCTTTTGTTATCAAGGCTCTTTAATTTACAGTGAATTCCTAAAACCCCATGTAACAAGCATCCTCCTTCATGATAGAAGGCTTATACTGCCTCAGCAGATGGCCTTCTTTCCAAGAGGCCTTTGTCATCAGTGTTCTACTACAAAAAGGCAACATGGATCATCTTCTGCTCCCTGCTTTCACCCTAACTGATCACTCTGTATTCTCCCACAAAGCCACTTGGAAGCCCAAACTGGCCTAGAGCAAGAAAACGGGGTCTGGAAAAGAACCTCCTGGATCTCGAATCCTTTCAGTTCTGAACTGTCTGAGCTTCACTTGTTTTACTAGTTAATTTTTTAGACAGGTTTACATCTTACATCTTGTTCTTAATTATTAACAGGACTTAATCTGTTAAATGTAGTCAAAAACACCAAAAATAAAACCGTTCCTGAACCTAGGGAGGCTGTAGGAATCAAAAAAGAAAATACTCTCCTCCTTTTCTTCCAACCACCGGGAATATAATTGTATAATTCTGAGTTGTGCAAATGAAACAAGACATAAACTGAACCGACGGCTCAGGAAAGAGAAGCTGAAGTGATGAAGAGTCGGATGTAGAGCGGGAAGAGGGGTGAGGGCAGTCTGGTACAGGAGAGAACGTGTAAGGAATCCACATGTAGTTCTAATGCTTCAAACATCACAAAGACCCATGAACCCTACAAGTGGCAATCTCTGGAAGCTACAGATAATCCAAATTTAAGTGACCCGGGGAGTTGCTTCAGTTATAACAAAGAGGCACTACCATATCCAGTAGGCAGTCAGTAATTAGCCATCCCCAGGAGTGCTATAAACTAAAGCAAGTCAGGACTACTGGAAGATATCCCGGAACACCAGGGTCGTTGAGACCACCCGAGATACCACGCTGGCCTGGCCTCTGGGACTGATCCAAAGTGACAGGTCCTCGGAGAAGGACACCTTTTGAATGATTCATCACTCCTGTGCATCATTGCAGCCAATTAATCCTCAGAGTTGCATCTTCTACAGATTCTAATTCTGTTCCCAAAGACCCCAAAATGGTTCTAAAAAGGGTACAGCTATCTTCCAGGACTTGTTGGCAAACTCCTCCTTCAACGCCCCATTGAGGAGAAAGCATCATAATTACTTGCCGTTGTGTCAGAAAGCCCCAGAAGCAACAGCCAACCATCCTCCTCTTCCTGCACTTAGATGTCCCTCCTTTACCCCACCCTGTAAGCACCTCTTTCACCAGCCACCTGTCAAAATAAAGCAAGCCCCGGATCTTTCAGAAACTGACCCTGCAAAGAAGCCGTTGGACAATTTTTCTTCCAGGACCTGTTGAAAGATAAAAGATGAAGTGGACAATTTAAAAGGCGAGACTGTACCCTCCCGATCACAAAGCTGAAAGCAGACAAACCGTGGAAGCCAATGACAGAGGAAACGCCCTTTGACCAGAAACAGACACTAGGCATAACAAAGTTATTTTCCATAAAGAATAAGAAGCTGAATTAAGCCATTTCACAACTAATAGTCATAAAATCTTTTCATTGTCAAAAACTGGGAGAGAGGAGTGAGGAGGAGGGTTATTACGAACCCCTCCTTTGAGAAACAATGGCACTGCTTTCTAGGAAGTTCTGTTTAGATGACAAATGTTTTTAGGACGGGTTTTGTTTGGGTTCCCCCCACAGACATCTTTTTTTTTTTTTTTAAGAAGGATGCACAAACATGTGGAAAACTTTCCTCCAGTCAAAGGGCATATAAGAACCACAGAAAAAGGCCCTGTAAGCAAAGAATCTATACTCTCCTTCAGGTTTAACTGCCATCCCCCCACCAGCCAACATTTAAGCTGTTTCTTGAAATATTGCTGAACTACGTTTTTAGGAAGCAAAGCACATGTAGGTTCCTGGCAAGAGCTGAGAGAGAGAGTGCATCTGGGAAATGCTGGAAAAAAACAACTGAACTCTTAGAGCTGACCAAGTCCCTGGATTAAACCTCAGATTTCCTCTCTCCTCTCTTCCCTGAACACCTGAAACAGAGGAGTCTGGTGTGTGCCGCCAACAGGCTTTAGACACCAGAGGAATGTGTCGGGTATTTTTCCCCCAAGTTTCCTGAAAGTTAAAAAAAAAAAAAAAAGATTTACATAAAATTTAACTGAAGGAAGTTCTTCGACAGAAGCCAAACACATAGGTATGCAGATGATCACTGTTGCGCTCAATGTAATACCGAACACACATAAACACGTGCATCTACAAACCACCAAAAAGAACTACACAGTCGTATGGCATACATAAAAGAGATTCTATTGCATCAACTTCACAGACATCTATGTGGCCATTAGAAAATCTGAACCGCATAGAACTACAGAAGCACTTTTCATGTTCTGTTTCAAATAGCAGATACAGGAGGAATTGGATGAAGGTGGTCAAAATGTACAAATGTCCAGTTATAAGGTAAGTACTAAAGATGTAAGGTACAGCATGATAGCTGTATGTTATATATATAAAAGTTGTTAAAAGAGTAAATCCTAAGGGTTCTCATTATAAGAAAAAAGTTATTTTCTATTTCTTTAATGTTATCTACACGAGATGATGAATGTTCACTAAACTTGTGATAATCACTTCATGGTAATATGTAAATCACATCATTATGCTGTATGTCAACGATACCTCAATAAAACTGGAAGAAAAACAGCAGATACACCAAGCACTATAATTTCAATCACATAAAAACGTGTTCATGTGAATAGGGTTTGAACTATGATGTGAAAAGGACATAAAAGTTACTCTTTATTATTATTGTCATATCACCTTTTCAATTGGAAAAAATTTAGCCTACTATAAACA
Organism: Moschus berezovskii; assembly: GCF_049115385.1. Classification (NCBI taxonomy): domain Eukaryota; kingdom Metazoa; phylum Chordata; class Mammalia; order Artiodactyla; family Moschidae; genus Moschus; species Moschus berezovskii. The sequence goes on along the minus strand of NC_142488.1, from coordinate 124,222,034 downwards.
GTATCTCTGGAGACCAATGGGCTTCCATGGTGGCTCAGATAGCAAAGAATCTGCCTGCATTGAGGGAGACCTGGGTTCGATCCCTGGGTTGGGAAGATTCCCTGGAGGAGGAAGGCATGGCAACCCACTCCAGTATTCTTGCCTGGAGAAGCCTATGGACAGGGGAAGCCTGGCGGGCTACAGTCCATGGTGTCACAAAGAGTCAGTCATGTCTGAGTGACTAACACTTTCACTTCTGGAGACCAAATGACACTGTGACAATCCTGAGGGCCAGGTACAAAGTCCTGAGAGCAGAGTTCATCAGGACAGGGAGAAGGAAAATGGCTGAAGAATCAAAGATGCTGTCCAGCTTCCCTCAAATGGCTTCAATCCTTAGATCTAAGTGGCTTCAGCCCACAGGCTCTCACTTCCCTTGGTGTAGTAACTCTTCCTGGTTTTCTGAACACTGCAGGTGGGTGTAATGGCTGCTATCAGGGGGCCATTACAGGAGAGCTCTGACTCAGAAACCACGAGATATGAATTCATACACGAAAAGGAAGCAGTTATCTAGAATGATAGAAGAGTTGAATTCTTTCGACTAAAGATAATCCCATGGATCAAAAGCCAGACTGAATTTCTCAAATGTTGTTTCTTGGGGTTTTATGGGAGATCAGTACAAGAAATGAAATCATGTTGATGATACTGATTATTACACTGTTTGATGTCTTTTACTTAAGAACCTATATAATAAATTCTTTCTAGGTTTAGTAACAACAAGAAAATGTCTTGCCTTAAGAACTGTCAGGTTTCTTTTTTTCAATGTGATTTGATTTATATTTTTTCTTTTCTTGTTTTTATTTTTCATTGAAGGATAATTACAATATTGTGTTAGTTTCTGCCATACATCAACATGAATCAGCCATAGGTATACACCTGTCCCCTCCCTCCTGAACCTTCCTCCCACCTCCCACCCCATCCCACTCCTCTAAATTGTCACAGAGCTCCCTGAATCATACAGCAAATTCCCACTGGCTGATAAAAGCTACCTAGAAAGCATACTGGCTTACGCATTCAGTGGCATAAGCCTCTCTTTTAGAATTCCTCATTCCCCTCTCCTTCCATCATGTGTCTTATTTTATTTATATAAAATGGGTTAATCTACATAATGCTTTCCAAAAAGACCCAAGGCAAGTACTCAGTACATGCTATCTATTGTAACTAAAATAATAACGATCACTATGCTTGTAGGAATCTTACTGAATATGGATTAAATGATCTTAAGTAGGTAGGGTTTATTTTACAATTAAAATTTTAAAGCCTTGGAAGAAAATGACGTGACTTCTCAAAATTTCAGGCCCTGCCAGATTTTTAAAAATTAAAGACATATGGCTGAAGAATCGGTCACCAGCTCCTTTAAAAACTGCACCCTTGATGTTGAAGGGACCAACATATTTCCATTAGTAAAGCAATTAGAAAGCTGATGAAATCATGTTAGCCTCTTCTCGGCTGTTTTTTTTTTTAATGGGAAAAATATATCAATATTGACTGATTAAACAAAACAAATATTAGGAAAGGAAGAGAAGAGAAAGGAGGTCAAAAAGGTCCCATCAAGGTTACAATAAATTGTTTAAAAACGAACAAAAGCACAAAGTCAACTGCTTCAATGAACAGAATTCAATATAACCAAGAAACATACTAGAGTGATGTAGTATTTAAAGAAATTGCCAGCATTTTACATTTAGCTGGAGTAAAATGCCCTATACTTCCTTTTTTAAAAGTTTTATTTGGCCACTCTGTGCAGCATTACACGATCTTAGTTTCCCAACCAGGGATTGAACCCATGCCCCCTACAGCAGAAGCAACGTCCTAACCACTGGACTACCAGGGCAGTCCCTATTCTTCCTTTTTAAGATTAATGATCAAGATTGTCCTTCATTTCCAAGAATGACTATCATAAGCGACATACCTTAAGGAAGCTGTCAGTTGGCATTCTTTCTCCCACAAGAGTGTACACTACTAAATATACACTATAATGAAAACTGAGGGTTTGATCACACATCAAGTAAATTGAAAATGATGAAAAATTCCTTTATAACCAATTTTTGTTAAGAAAAACATTTAATATTAGAGGCAATTTATATTTGGAAAAATACACAATCTAAGGCTTACATTTCTTAAATGTCACCCCAGGAAGCCACAAAGCACTGGCATAACACTCCAGCATATAGCACAGATTCAAAGACATTTCTGAAATTAATAACTATGCCAATGCAATCATTTCCCTTTATTCTTAGTGATCAGCTTGCATTCCTCTCACATGCAAAACACATCTCAATTTGGGGGGCTGTTTTTCCCTTCTGCATCTCTGAGGATACAACAGCTGCTGGGATTTCAAGAAAGAAAACAAATATCCTACCCTAACAGCAGAACTGCCATTAGCCGCTCATGTTGCTATTGTCAATTATAGAAATACCTTCTATAAATTTGCCTAATTGGAGGGAATACGGGTTGAATTAAACAATAAAGAAACGCACACTTATCACTTTTTAAACACAAAGTGACTTCTCCCCACACCCCCCGCCAAAGTTTTAAAGCAACTTAGAGACCTACTTCAATAAACAGACATATTTGTAATGAACACAATGGTCTCAATGAAAACGGCTGTCCTTGAGGTGTTTGGTGATAACTCCCTTCCCCTATGCAGGTGTCAAACATCTCCTAATGTACTTATTCATTTGCTTAGCAAACCCTTTTATTACAGACCCAGCAGAGATAAACAAGCTTAGCCTCAGCTTCCTTCATCCCAGAATCTCTCATTCTAAAACTTAGAAAGAACCAAGAGAAAATCTCCGGGCTCTAAGAGAAACACTAGGTTATTGGCGAAAACGGTCCATGCTGTGTCTGTTTTAAAATAAAAGCAGAGACAATTAATCACTTCTCCCTAAAGGTAAAGCTATGCTTAGAGAGCTAATGATTGGTTTGCCTCAGCATGAACCTACATATCTTAGTCCACACCATGAGCACTTCATAGCATATGAACCATTTGCTTGCTCAGACAATAAGAAAAAAAATGCTTATGTCTATTTTTAATCAGGCAACTTATCCTTATATAGTGACAGTGCAAGCTTATATTATTTAGAATAGTACATATACCAAGAGCTTCATATTTTAATCCATATATAAAATAGGGTACAAGTAAATCTGCATATCTAAACAAGATTTAGTCCTTGCATACAACCTATTTACTACAGATGCAGTCAGTTCACTGCACTAAATCAAGAACTTGGGACTTCAGCCCTCAACACTGCAAAACACTGGTAATACTGGGATCTCATATGACTACTTGTGTACCAGTATGTAAAACTGCCAAGCATGCAAGGTGATGCCTATACATAATTCAGCCTCAGGGTCCCTCATTAGAGCCTGGAATTTCTGAACATACTAACAAAAATAAGGCCCTATTTTTATCCAGAGCACTCATCAAAAATTCTGAAAACTATCAATCCTATTTCAATTTTTTAAAAAATAAAATAGTATCAACTCTGAAATGGAGTCAGCCCTGTTCTGAGGGGCATAGTGTATGGCAGGAAAGGCTCCTTTCCATTCTGTCCCCTTGATAACTGCGGGAACACTTATCACTCAGGCTGCATTTGCTTACAATCCTATCTCCCTGGCCAGCCTCCACACTCACCGCCCCCCACACACACACAGCCAGGGAGACATGCACACTTAGGTGCCATTCATAAAGACTTGGAGAGGTAAGGAATCCTGCTGCCGACTGGCAGGAGCATCAGATCCATTTCTGCTGAAGCAGAATTCTACTGAACAGTCACCATGGGGCCAGAGGGCTTTGTTCTGAGCCACTTGGTTAAAAAAAAAAAAAAACAACCCTAGCATTTCAATTATTAGAGAAAGGCAAGTCAAAACTAAAATGAGGCACCACCTCACACCAGTCAGAATGGCCATCATTTAAAAGCCTACAAATAATAAATATTGGAGAGGGTGTGGAAAAAAGGGAACCCACATACACTGTTGACTGGAATGTAAATTGGTGCAGCCACTATGGAAAAACAGTCTGGAGGTTCCTTAAAACTACTAGAGTTGCCATGAAAAAGTGAAAAGTGTCGCTCAGTGGTGTCTGACTCTTTGCGATCCCATGGTCAGTCCATGGAATTCTTCAGGTGAGAATACTGGAGTGGGCTGCCATTTTCTTCTCCAGGAGATCTTCCCAACCCAGGGATCGAACCTAGGTCTCTCACATTGTAGGCAGATTCTTTACCATCTAAGCTATCAGGGAAGCCCCAGAGTTGCCATATAATCCTATAATGCCATGCCTGGGCATATACCCAGACAACAGTATACTAATGTGAAAAGATACATGCACCCCTATGTTCACTGCAGCACCATTTACAACAGCCAAGACATCGAACCAACCTAAACGTCCATCAACAGATGAATGGACAAAGAAGATGTGCTGTATACACACACATGCACACACACACACTTGTTGTTATTTTAGTTGTTAAGTCATGTCCAATTCTTTTGCGACCCCATGGACTGTAGCTCACCAAGCTCCTCTGTCCATGGAATTTCCCAGGCAAGAATACTGGGGTGGATTGCCATTTCTTTCTCCAGGGGATCTTCCTGACCCAGGGATCAAACTCACATCTCCTGCTTGGCAGATGGATTCTTTACCAACTGAACCACCAGGGAAGCCCCCCACACACAGACACAGAGTATTACCCAACCATTAAAAAGAATGAAATAATGCCATTGGCAGCAACATGGTTGGACCTGGAGGTTATCATACTGAGATAAGCCAGACAAAGACAAATACCATAAGATATCACTTATATGTAGAATCTAAAATACAACACAAACGAACATATATACAAAACAAAAACAAACACAAATATGGAGAATAGACTTGTCAAGGGGGAGGGGTTTCTTAGGGAAGAATTGGGAGTTTGGGATTAGCAGATGGTTGGATGGCATCATTGACTGAATGGACATGAATCTGAGAAAACTCTGAGAGATAGTGAAGGACAGGGAAGCCTGGCAAGCTGCAGTCCATGGGGTCGCAGAGAGTCACACGTGCCAGAGGCACAATGAGACATACATAATGTCAAAAAAGCATAGTCAATCCTAAAGGAAGTCAACCCTGAATATTCATTAGAAAGAGTGATGCTGACGCTCCAATACTTTGGCCACCTGATGCAAAGAGCCGGCTTATTGGGAAAGACCCTGATGCTGGGAAAGATTGAAGGCAGGAGAAGGGGGAAGCAGAGGATGAGGTGGTTAGATACCATCACTGACTCAATGGACATGAGTTTGAGCAGGCTCTGGGAGATGGTGAAGGACAGGGAAGCCTGGCGTGCTGCAGTCCATGGAGTCATAGAGTCGGACACAACTGAGACACTGAACAACAAAAACAAGATGCAAACTATTATATATAGGATGGATAAACAACAAGGTCCTACTGTACAGCACAGGGAACTGTATTCAATATCCTGTGATAATCCATACTGGAAAAGAATATGTATAACTGAGTCACTTTGCCGCACAACAGAAATTAAATACAACATTGTAAATCAACTATACTTCAATAAATTTTTTTAACTTGCACTTCTGTGGTCTCTATAGGATTAAGAATGGACACTGAGCTTTCACAGAAACCTGGAGGGTTCAGTACTCAAGAGTATCTAGTGGTTCCTCTGCAGAGCACTCCGAGGACAGAAGACAACTGTGCAAAGTGACACAAGAGTTCTCTGCATTTCCTGGTGCCTACCGAAGCCCCAACTCTAAAATGATGGTCAAGGGATAAAACCAGAGAAGAGTGCTAATGCAGGCCCATCTCCCCTGTGCCATCCCAACTGCTCCAGACTTACATCTCAAGACCCTGCCATTCAAGTGTATGTGGAGGGGTGGGGCAGGGTGTGATGGTGTGAAACGCACACCTCCTAGGAAGTGAGAAGAGCCCTATGGGCCTAAGTGCAGGTTCCAAAGTCCCAAAACACTCTGCTTCACACTGATCATCATTCACCCAAGCCCAAGGGCTTCTCCTTGGAAGAAGGTATCACAGCTGTCACTAAATATTGATTTGGAGATTTGTCAAGTCAATATCAGTTTCCTCATTTAGACCGTGAGCCCCATGCATGTGAGGCCAGGCCTGTATAAGGCACTGGTGGCTGCCTTACCCCCAGTGCCCAGGATGATGCCCCTCAATTCAGAGGCACTTGGTAAACAGTTGCTAAATAAACCTTCAGCCTAGGCACCCTCTTTCTACAGAGGGAGGGTAAACCACATGCTACTTGCCAGGAGTACTCACTCATGCATTCATTCATTCATTGAACACCCAGGCAATGCACTACCAGGCAATGTGCTAGACACCAGGTGTAGATAAGACAGTGACTAAAGAGGCAAAGTCCCTGCCCTCGGGTCAGATTGTGAGATCTGAATAGAGCAGTGAGGGAGAGAGACAAAGTTTCTGTGGAGAGGGGCATTCTAGTTCACACAGAAGTCAGGAAAGACTTCCCCATGAAGGTGATAGGTAAGCAAAACCCAGAAGGAAGACAGACCAGCATGTGGAGACAACAATAAAAAACACAAAGAAGACAGTACCATCTGGCATGGGAGGGGGCAAGAGGCAGACCCTGTAAGGCTCCCTCAGCTCCGGCTTTCCGTCTGGGTGGCAAGGGGAGTGACTGGAGCTCTTTGAGCAAAAGTGATAAGATCCCAGTGAGTTTTAACAGAATAGTATCACACTGGCTGATGCGCTGGGAATAGACTGATGGGGAGGAGGAGGGAGTGAGAGCCAGAGCAGAGATGTGTCAGAGCCAACTGTGATAATCCAGGAAGAAGTGATGGGGGATGAGATCAGGACTGTAGTTATCAGGGTGGTAAAGAGGAGGACAGATTCTTGGATACATCTTGAAAGCAGAGCCCAAAGGCAGAGATTCTGAAAGAATCTAAACAGAAACATTTCCCACAGTCATCTCAATCTGTGTGCTGATCACAAGAAAATGGACACTCTCTTAGTTTGGAAGGTTCTGGTTTCTTCATTTGCCCTCCAAACTGAAAGATACAAGACCATCTTCTCACATCGCCACATGGCTTAATGATCAATCCACCTCCCACCAGTAGAGCCTTCTTCCCAGAAGGTATCCAGGCCCATGGGACCTGAAGGGGCAGGGGAAAAAAATTAGTTCCAAACTGAGGATAAACAAGGCAGAATTATTAATGAACCAGCCAGCTGGGGGCATTTAGCTCAGATTCAGTTTAAAGTGAACCCACCACACGCCTCCCCTTAAAAAAAAAAAAAAGTCTCCCTATAAACACACAAAAAAACTATTCCTCATCATAGCTTCTGACATCCTAGTCAGCGAGTGATTTTTAAGGACCATTTCTGAAGTACACCAGTGAAAAGTTGTCTTGCATTGCTTTTTAAAATCTTCGCATGGGGAAATATTCTATAATTAAGGCAATTTTAACAATAGTAGATAATAATTTGACTATAAATTGTAAGGAATGTAATGACTGCTTATTCTGGCACCAAAGAGGCAGGACTTTCTGTGAAGTGACTGCCAAGAAAAATGATACTCCCACTCAGGCTGGACCATGGCAAGTAGTAACTGTTAGCCACATGCTTCACACTGCAGTTTGCAAGGACACAGTGCTTTGTTTTCATCTCTAACCAAACGCCAGACTGAAAACTCAATGGAGACAAACCCGGGTGGTGGAACAGAAACAATAACTGAAGGCAAAAAATTTTTCCTGTGGCTTGATGCTTGCTGGGATGCCGACGTCAAGGGTTTGGAGAACTAAGGAAACCTCTGCAGGCCAAGAGAAACCACTTCCCAGGCTGCTCCTGTAGACAGAAACCCAACATCAAGAAGAAGCCAGGCTTAAAGAGGCTTGCAAAAGCCAACGGACAAAGCAGCTGGGAGGAAAAAGGACTGGCATGAAAAGAATGGCCGGGGGGTTGGCGGGAACCAGGTGACCTTGAGCTAGACCAGACAAAGACAGGCAATCCTGCCTGGGGCCCAACCTGAGCTGCCTGAGGAAGGGGAAGGACATGAACACCAGGCTGAGAAGCCAAAGCAAGGAACAGGAGCAATGGTTCTTTTTCTCTAGAAGCACCTCGACAAGTACAGTGGAGTTCCTGTTAATGTCTAGAACAGACAATGTAAGAAGCAGCAACCATTTGTCCACCAGGATTAAAACAAAGCACATGAAATATTTATCTCCCATCTCTGGACGAACTGAAAAATAACACAACTTGGGTTTTGTTTTTAAGGTTATTTATTTTTCTCAGTTCAATCTCAGTCGTGTCTGACTCTTTGTGACCCCATGAATCACAGCACGCCAGGCCTCCCTGTCCGACACCAACTCCCGGAGTTCACTCAAACTCATATCCATTGAGTTGGTGATGCCATTCAGCCATCTCATTCTCTGTCGTTCCCTTCTCCTCCCACATCTAATACTGAATGTATTAGAATTTTTCAAATAAATAGTTTAAATTAATTAATTGAATTAAAAGGGATGGATGAATAGAAATATTCATTCCTTGAATGAATTTACCAAAATCACAAATCATGCTTGAACTTATTCATCAACCACAAACATTTCTCTAACACCTACCATGTGCCAGGCAGTGTGACAGGACCTGCAGCTACACAGCCTCTCAGAGCACGTGTGATCCGTCAGGAATGGCTTCTTTTTCTTTAAAGGTTCAAACAGCCACCTCAGCAGAGATGGGAACCCACAAATGTGTCCTCACTTTATTAATAGAGTAGCCCTGTTCTTAACTTCTACTGTTTCTTTATATATGATTATCCATTGACTTAGTATGGTAAATGTTTAAAAGGGAAACCAACATACACATATTTAAACGTGTCACGGGTTTCCTTGGTGGTCCAGTGGTTAAGAATCCACCTGCCAATGCAGGGGACATGAGTTTGATCCCTGGTCTGGGAAGATCTTATATGCCATGGGGCAACTAAGCTGGTGTGCCACAACTACTGAAGCCTATGTGCCCCAGTGCCTAAACTCCACAACTAGAGAGTAGCCCCCAATCGCCCCAACTACAGAAAGTCTATGCAGCAATGAAAACCCAGTGCAGCCAAATAAATAAGAATAAATTTAAAAAAAGAAAGAAAATCTGGCTGATGAAAAAGGAATATCTACACTCAATTAAAAAAAAAAAACAAAACCAACCTGTCACCTCTAACTCAAAACCAACCCTTGCCTTTGATGACTTCAGGTCAGAATGTCAGTTTCCCAAGGTGAGTTTAGCAGGTGGTAAAAGTATAAGGACAAAATCTACCTGGGACATTCGAGCGGACTTAGAAGACAAAGTGCAGAGCAACAAAATCACCAACCAAAAGTTCTGACGGTGAGTAAACCCCTGAATTGTGAATGGGCTTCCCAGGTGGCTGAGATGGTAAAGAATCTGTGTGCAATGCAGGAGACCCAGGTTTGATCCCTGGGTCAAAAAGATACACAGCCTGTAACTTTTTTTTTCCCCCTAGAAAACAACAAAGTGACACACAGAATTGACTCCTTATTGACCCAGCACTGTCGGGAAACTAGGTGCTCTAAAAAGGCAATATGCTTTCAAGGGCAATTTCTGTATTTTGAAGGTGTCCACTTTTTCTAAAATATACTTTCTGGGACTTCTCTGGCAGTCCAGTGATTAAGACTGTGCTTTTACTGCAGGGAGATGTGGGTTCGATCCCTGGTCAGGGAACTAAGATTCCATAAGCTATGCGGTATAGTCAAACATACACACACACACATATACACTTTCTTAACTTTTAAATCAGAATATTCCAAACACAATTACTTAATACAGCCCTGAAATATACCAGTGCCCTCAACTGTTAGAGAGGTGTCTCTGAGTATTCACCCATCCTAATAGGCCTCCAACTGCCAAGGATCAGCAAGTTCTAGGTCTACTATTCAGCCTCTGGCCGCCCAACCTGTTTCACACTGTCATCTCTCACTCCTCCCAGATGTCAAGCTCTAAACCTACCCATTCCTCTGACCCATCCACTCTCCAACCAGCACTACTGGCTACTCCTATGCCTTCTCCTCATCAGTTTTGGACTGGGAAGCCAGGTAACTTAAGCTTTTTATCTTCTCACCTATAAACCCTACCTACCAAATTTGAATAAAGTGCCTCCAAAAAGCTGGATTCTGGTTTTGAACAAAATCTTTGAATCCCCAGCACCTAGCATTCTGCTCGATGCAAAAGGCATTCAATCAATGATCGGGGATGATAAATTTCTGAAGGCCTTTTCTCCAAGTAGAATGCATGGGCTTTATGACAGCTGTTTCCATCATTTAGCTTTTCTGCTTACTTCCACATTCCCAGCTGCGTTCTGGATGACTATGCCGGCCAGAAGCCTAGGGATTTACTGTACTTCTATTTCTTGATAAGATACTTGAAGAAAATAAACACATGGCAAAGAGGACATTAAAGTAAGGGATAAAGAGATTTTTATTTTACCAATAAAGATAAAGGGAAGAAGTATCACCCAGCACACTGACACTTAATCAATAAACAACAGCAAGGCTGGATTCCTGTCTAAATCTCTCCAAAGTACTCTCAATGTCCTAGTCTTTATTTCTCAACCATCAGCAAAGCATCACTGGTGATGGCATGTACTTGCATCTTGACTACAAAATATTTTCCCCAAGTTTAACAGATCCTTCTCTTAAAACCAAGTTAACCAAGATCAAAACAAGCATGCACTGGATCTCAATCAAAGCGCTCTTCTGAGATAAGTTTGTGATGAAATTTATTGGAAACTCCAGAATCACAGAATCTGAGATGGAAGGGACCTCAGATCATCTAGGACACCGTTTTTCAACCATGGCTGCTCATCAGAACCACTGAGGAGTTTTGAAAAAAATTACAAGGGGCTTCAAACGCAGCGGGTGAGGGTTCGACCCCTGGTAGGGAAACTAAGATCCCACGTGTTGGGCAGCATGGCCAAAGGAAAAAAAGAAAAGAAGAATTGAAAACTTACCTAGCCCTACTTCCAAAAAGTATGACTTAATTGGCCTGGGGGTAGTGCCCAGGCCCTAGTGGATTTTAAAAGCTCTCCAGGTGGTTCTAAAGCATGGCCAGGGTTGAGAATCCCTGATGTAATCCAGTCTTCTAACAACCCCACACCCATTTTTCAAATGGAGGTGAAAGAACCTGACCAAAGGGATCAAATAACTAATTTGTCACAGAGCTGGGCTAGACCTGCTCTTTCTAAGAAACCATGGTCTTTCCATGTAAACTACTCCACCTAGGACAGTGGGGTTTCTTCCCTCTCCCCCTCCCTTCCCTTTTCCTCTTTTCAATAAACAAACATTCTCACCTATCCCAAAGTAAATGAATTTCCTGAATATACTCTGCCTTGGAATCCCATTGCCTAATTCTTGACAGTCTAAACTAGGTCTGTTTGCCTGTATGCACTTGGTTCTTTTCTCTCAAAGAACTCTGGGAGGTTAATCAGGCATGGCTGCCCTTTAAAGAAGCCATATTGCTTTTCCTCTGAGAGGCTGGACTCACTTAGCCCACCCTTTTCACCATTATCATCACCTGGGCCCTCTTTCAAGTCCCTGGCAAGGCTCACCTCCAATTCTCTTTCGGCTCACTTAATTTCTAGTTTGTACCTGCCCTGCTATACCTCATGGACTTCCTAAACTCTTCCTATTTTGTGAAAGATGCCTTTTTCCCTGAAGCAGCCTCTTTTACTCTGCCAGTTAGTCATGCCGGGTTCTTTTTTTCTTCCCCCAAGCAGCTGGTCTTTTTGATGTTTGGCACACATTTATCTGGGCTTCCAATAAGATGTTTTTACATAGTTTCCAGGCTTCCTGGAGGTTATTGACTTTTTTTTTTTAACTCTTCCATTCAATTTTTTTCCTAATTTCTAACATTTGTTAGAGTTTCTTTTTCAAAAGTTGAATACCTGGCTGATGGATCTCTTTGATTTTTCTCTCCCACCAGATTGCTGAATTAAATGCATCAGAACTTAAATATAATATTTCAAATTACCTCCAGGATGGAATCGCTTCATGAATTTTCTGCACTTTCATGTTCTCTGTAGTAAGAAACAGATGTTTAACCAAGTGGAATTGAAAATGCTAGTTTTTACCTGTTCACATTTTAGTGTGTCTGCTTATATAAAAAAACATTTTTTTTTTTGGTCACACTGCATTGTTTGTGGGATCTTAGTGCCCTGACCAGGGATTGAACCCAGGCCCTTGGCAATGAAAGCATGGAGTCCTAACCACTGGCCCGCCAGGGAAGTCCCTGCTCATATAAATTATCGCTATCCTGAAGCCTGTGTTGTTCACCTTGGTAAAGTCAACAAACAATATTTTTTTAAAAGGTCATTGATGTGCATCAGACAGCTCTATATGCTGAATCGAAAGTGTTAAATTACTCTTCTCCATTTGCTTTAAATTGCCTAATCACAAAAGTCTCAATTGTTTGTTCCTTAAAGAAACCAGGAAGAAAATCAGAATTCTGAATCCTTCTGAAAAATTCATATGACAGTTATTAATGAAGTGGTAAAGATGAGTAGTCCCATCAAAGAATAAAAACAGTCTCCAAGTTATAATAACATTTCCAGGAGGTTTACTCTAAATTTACTTCTTTTCAGAATGTTTAGACCTAAAAGCTTCCCAGGAGAGCAAGAGACCACAGGATGACGATTTATCCATCATCAAGGCAGCATAATCCGATGATAGCACTGGTGTCCTGCCAGACAACGCGATCTAATTGTCTGTGTGATTCCCCTCCCCACTATACACACACTTGTTTAACAAATACTGCACTGCATTCCTGTACCTGGTACCACTGGACACACAAAACACCAGGAGCTGCCACGTGCCCTTGGTTTACTTACAGCTGAGGCAAGAAGACACACATGTGCCTGCACACACGATGAACTAGGATACAAGACAGCTGGGTGCAAAGACCATGGATCTGATTCAAGCCAGGGTTTCAGAAGAAGGTGGCACATAACCCTGGGGGGTTCAGGAGTGACTCAATGAAACTATCATTTGAGATGCTTGAAGCCAGGGAAGCTCAAAGCGGAAGAATGAGTCCACTCACAGCACTGCTGAAGGGAAAGGAAGCTGGTGATACTTAGGATGGAATGGGGGAGAGGGACAGACAAGAGGCAGGTAGACCAGTTAAGAACTATTTGAAACAGCCTCCCTACCTTTATCCCCCTTGCCGCACCAACCCTGAACTCCCAGTGCCACTAGTTATCTTCCAGAAACAGTGTGACTAATAACATTCCCCTCCTCAGAAGCTATCTTTAGCTCCCCATGGCCCAGGAAATACAATTTACATTTAACATTAGATTGTCTCCATCAGCAACACGTGATGATGGTCTTTAACTAGTTAGTTACTGGTTCTTTCATGGGCTTCCCAGGTGGTTCAGTGGTAAAGAATCTGCCTGCCAATGCAGGAGACACAGGTTTGATCCCTGGATCAGGAAGATCTCCTGGAGGGGGGCATGGCAACCCACTTCAGTATTCTTGCTGGGATAATCCCTTGGACAGAGGAGCCTAGTGGGCTACAGCCCATGGGGTCGCAGAGTCAAACACCACTGAGTGCACAAGTATAGGTTCTCTAATAGCCTATGTTTCCAAAACCAGCCCTCTATCAGAGTTGGGACGATCGTGTTTAGGACCAGGCCCAGAGAAAGCACTCAATGGCCACCCATCTTTTCACTGAGGCCAAAATGCATTTTTGGAAAACATATATTGCAACCAAGTCAGTGCTAAAACAGATGATGTTATTCAGGAGCCAACTGACTTAGATGAACACTGATGCTGTTTCCCTTGTTGAGACAACAAAAGAAAACTTCCTTTTTCATTCCGCAGTCTAGTCTCCAGCTAATCCTGAAATTGCATGCAACACAATGTGAGTCTAATCAAAAAGGAAAATAGTAATTATGCTGAATCAAACATTTTAGATTTGTATGTTCTAACTAGAGACAGGGCTGCATAAGCTAGAACTTTTGCTAAATTCTTTTCTGAGCATGTCCAGCAAACTTGGGATAATTTCTATACTGACAGGTGAGAAAAATCACAAGTTCTCAGCAAAATCTAACCCACAGAGTTAAAGTATGTAAGAGGGAATACAACCTTGAAGACATGCTGTGTCTTACATGTAATAATCAATGCAATAGCAAAAGGTTTTCCTACTTCTCCAACACGCATTGTCCCACGCAATCCTCCAGAGCTTATGTGATTCCCTTGGAGATATACACACGAGCGTGCGAGCACACTCACAGGTGCACTGGTCATCAACGTAAATGGAAACAGGAAGACAAAAACTCCCAAATCGCAACTAGGATGCCAAGTTCTCCTTGGTAGCCTTCGATCTCACCTTGGCAAGCTTAAGCTTTCTAACCAAACTGGCTCACTCCTCAAGATAATTTCAAGCAAAGATTAGATGAGTAATAAAATGCCAACTGTTGCATGTCCTTTATCCTGTCCTTATGGAGGGAGGCGCAATAAGAATGCTAAGATTTTACAATTTTTCATTATAAATATTTTCTTTTTCAACTACTGAACTACCGTTAGTGAGTTAATACGCTAGTCCCAAATCCCTTCTCCCTTGAGCTCCCCAGGCCCTTCTTCCTCCTCTGCACCGCTCATATGGTGCTTACCACACGCCATGTTGCAGTCCCATCAGGTGTATGCGCAGCTCAGCTCCCTATTACCTGGGAAGGTCATAGTGGCAGAGCTCTCCTGTCCTCTTTGCTGCCTCCACGATGGTGAGTGCCTCCACGGAAAATCGCACATAGTACGTGCTTCAGAAGATACGCCCACTGAAAGCTGAATCAAAATCTATATTTTGTGTTAAAGATCCTTTTTGATCATGGCATCTGAGCTGCCCATTATTTGGTAAGTACAGGGGTCAAGTGGATAGGCAATGCAAGAAAGACCTAGTTTGGAGGCCCTGTCAGCCTGACGCATTTCCTGACACCCTTGAGAGCACATCAAATTATCTTAATTATGATCTTAAAGACTGAGAGTCCTTAAGAACGTGGAGTAGTTTCAAAGCCTGTTCAAACCTCTAGAAGGCAAGTGCAAGGCCGTTGGGAATCAAACCTTCAACTTGGGCTAAGCCTGGGGCTAGGCACTCAGACGCCGTGACCCTTTGCCTGGAAAACAATCGCGGACTTTTTGCACTTAAGAAAATACACACACCTCCCGCCTCAACCAAGGAAAGTGCCTGACAATTAATTCATTCAAATCATCCCATTGACTATGCTCTCCCAAATGACCAAAATTATCTGAGTGGAACATAAGGGAGACAAGGACAATGTAGGCATCTGGAGAGGCCAGGGTGATAGTAAAGATTACCCCTGTTTCTATACTGACCATCTAAAGGTATTTACTTGGGTCTGTCTGTGTTGTGACAGTGTCCTAGACTCAAATGAATGCCCCTAACACTCCACATTTTTGAGCCATTCAGTCATGCATTTTTGTTATTGTTGAAAGTGGTGCGAAATTGCACTGCATGAGCTAAAGTCCTTGGTGGTCTTCCAAGGATTCCAGCTAAAAAGGCACTTCCTTTGTTCCTCGGGAGAATGCAGTCCAGTAGGTCATTCAAAAGGGGAAATAAAAGCAGCAGCCCTGGGAGGGAGATGAAGGACAAGACAAAAAGAATAAAATGTTTTGGGTGTGAGCACATTAGCTTCCATTTCCTGCTGCTGGTCACTAATAACGCTCCTATCTTTAGGGGGGATATGTCCAGAGAAACATTTATGCAAAAATATTCCTCAGGTGTTTTCTGGGGACCATGACAATCGAAGGGAATACCTAGCACTGTCCTTGAGCACCCTGCAAACTTCCTTTTTCCTGAGATGCTGGCTGGGAAAGATGTCCCTCCCTGGCAAGGCTAAACAGAGCAAAGCTGGAGAAGGTGGGGAGGGCAATTTCACCACCCACTCCCCCAGCGCCTCCAGGGCACCTCAAAGCTGTTTTGCATGGGCAGAAGATGAAAACTTGTCACATTCCCATTAAGTGCATCGCTGCATCTATCCCTTCAAAACGTGGGAATGACAACTGTAACCTTCACGCCAATCATCTCCGCTGGGCCCCGGGACCCAAACCGTGCAGGGCACAAAGACCCTAGGTCTGACCTGTGGAGCCTCCAAGCTTCAGTGGCTGCTGGCTTAACTTTACATTTTCAGGAGGGGTGGGAGGGAGAGGGGAAAGAAAGAGGGCTTTTTAAGGGCTCTCCAGCCAATAAATTCGTGCCGCTGGGCAGACAGACTTGAGCTCCCCAAAAGACAAGCAGCTCAAGGGCAAACAGTCTCTAATCAGTAAGTGCGAGTTACTTGATAACTGCCCAGGTGCCGTGGGCTCCTAGGCTGCTCCACCGATTTCTTGGGTTCTATTTCTAGATAGATGCGGGTCACACTCTTAAAAGTACCCAGCAACTTCCCTCAATTACCTTTATAATTTATGTGTAATTGATGACTGCACTTAATCTTCAAGGGTATTAATAGCCCTTCCCAAAAAATGACCCCCGAGTCTTCCTAAGCCTTTAGAAGCGCCTGGCTAAAATTACAGTATTTCCTCTAGGGCTGCCGCCCCCCTGCCTGCCCCACCCGGGTGACCAACACCGCAAGGCAAAGGCGCGCTCTGCTCACTTCCATGAAAGGTTCGGAATGGAGCTTGGCCCCCGGGGCTCGAATCGCTCACTTCTCCGTTAGGTTCAGCTGGCCATCGGCCAGCTAGATTCGTGATTCTTTCTGAACCCTCAGGGCTAACAGGCTACCTGCCCCGGCGCGGCCCGCGGGGCTGCGCGGAACAGCTGGCCTCTCTGCGAATGCTTGAGTGCCACCCAGAGGGGACCGGCCCGGCCACCGCCGCCCGCCTGGCGAGGAGGGCCGAAAGGCACCCGACGCAAAGCTGCCTCCACAGCGCTCGGAGAAGGGCTTTCACAAACACCCCACGCATCCCCAGCGCCGAAATCCGGGTAACTTTTCCACGGGCTAAACCGTCTCTATTTGCATAACCATCTCCAAATTGAGATTCAGGTTTCCTGTAATCAGTACTTTCAAAGGTTTGTAATTGAAAGTGCAATTAACCCTTAAAATGAGGTGAGAAAAAAGAAAGGGGAGGGGGGATACCCTTCTCGTCCAACACCTTCCGGAAAGCAGGAGAGTTCCCAAAAGTCAGGGTTTGGAGGGCTGGAGAGTCGTTTTTCTTTTTAAAGGCCACTTCTAAAGCCGCTGGAGCTACTAAAAGTCTTAATCCATATCAGGGGTGGGAGAGGCGGGGAGTGGGTTTAAAGAAAATCAATGAAACATCAACTCAAATTCCACGTTTCGCGCCCCCGGGAATCTGGCAAGCTCTAGAAACCCCCTCACTGGCGGCCCCCACCCCACCCGACCTCTAGTCACCCAGACAACAAAGCGGGGAGCCCAATAAGGAGTTCAACCCGGAAAAGGCGAGGGAGCCGGTGACACGCACTCTGCGGGCCAGAGTCCTCCGGGGCTTCCTGGGACACGGGAGACCGGGGGAGGGGGTTGGGGGGTTGGGGGATGAAAGCACAGCGCGAGAGTGACACCGGGCAACTCCGGGACGCCCCGGGGGCCGCCGCGCCGCGGGGTTCGCTCCAGCGCGCCCGTCCATTTCTCAGTCTCGGCTACCTGCGTCCGGCGGCGCGGAGACCGGCGGGGCAAGGGGGCTGCGGCGGCCCCTTCTCCGGGGTGCCCGTCTTGGAGCTCGCCTCCCGGGGGCTCCCACCTACCGTTGATCTCGTGCATGGGGGCATCATTCTTGTCGAAGCCCTTGGATACGTAGAGACGTCGCACTTCCGAGCAACTTTTCGACTTGGGTTCGGCAGCCAGCAGCGCGGCGCTGAGCGCGGCCAGGGTGCAGAAGAGCGCGGGCAAACCGAACCGTGCCATGGTGCGGGCCGGGGCGGACGCGCTCCCACCTTTGGGACCGGACGGAAAGTGGCGGGCGGGCTCGGAGACAGGGGCTGGAGAGCGGAGTCAGAGGGCGAGGGAGTTGGAGGAGTTGGAGAAGGAGAGCAGGAGGAGCAGACGCGGGGCGAAAAGTGGAGCTGGGCCTCGCGCGTCAGGCAACGGTCCCCGGTGCCAGGCGCCCGGCCCGGGGAGCGGGAGGGGGAGGAATGCGTGGAAGCGCTGCGCGGCCCAGAGGGAGCGGAGGCGCCGGCCGGTGAGCTCCGGGCTCCGCGGGGGCAGCGATCCGGGCGAGCTGACCGGCGGCGGGACAGGGGCGCGGGGAAGGAGGGGAAGGTGGCAGGCGCCGCTGGGGCCGAGGAGGGCGTGGGCGGCGGCGGGCGCTGGCGGCGCGCGGCTCGGGCTGCCGGGCGCTGGTCCGCTCCGCTGGCTCGGCTCGGCTCGGCTCGCTCTGCCCCCGGCCGCGCGGCTGTGCCCTCTTCAGCTTTAGCGCTGATTGACTGGCCGGCGTGCGCGGCGACGCTCGACAAACTTGGCCCAGCGGGCGGCACTCGGGGAGGGGGCGGGCGGCGGGGGGGCGCCGGGGGCGGGCGGGAGCACGCAGGGCCGGGACGGGGGAAAACCTGGAAGCGGGGTTGGATCCGGAGCAACCAAATCCACTTCCTAGGGGGCCGCACCGGGCGCGCGGCGCTCCCTCGCGCGACACGCCCCGCTGGACTCCTCCCTCC
The DNA here is from genome assembly GCF_049115385.1 of Moschus berezovskii. NCBI lineage: Eukaryota > Metazoa > Chordata > Mammalia > Artiodactyla > Moschidae > Moschus > Moschus berezovskii. The sequence goes on along the minus strand of NC_142488.1, from coordinate 124,203,361 downwards.
TCCCCTCCTCCCGGGAGGCGGGGAGCCTGCCCGCCGCCCCCCACCCGGAGAGGAGCGGCTAACTTCTCCGGGCCGAAAGGCCCAAGTCCCTGGGGACCGGGCCGAGCGGCTGGGACTTGGAACCCACGTCCGAGTCCTAGGCCTTCTGCGCGCCGACCCCTGACCCGCTGCCCGCGGGCCAAAGCCGGACCGAGCCCTCCGGTCTCGATACCTCCCCGGCCCCGATCCACCCCCCACCCCACCCCTGCCGCTGCCGCCCCGCACCGCCCCGCTCCTGGGCTCGGAATGGAAAACGCTGGCATTAATCTCATTGTTTGCTGCAGGCAGCCTAGGGACTTGTGGCTAAGAGCTGGCCCTGGAGCCTCACCTGGCCTCCTCAGACCTGCTCTCCATCAAACGGTGCTCACCTGTTTGGAGACCTGGCAGGCATTCTCAGCCCACCCACACACACCCCTACCCCCTAGCTGGTTCTGCTACAAGTCTAATCAAACCCTAAACCGGGAGGTTCTGGACCCCCCCACCCCAAACCCCTGCGTGGGCGGGGCGGGGGGCTCCCTGGCAGATTCAGGGTTGACTTTGGAAACCTTCTGGCCCAAACTCACCTTCTGGCCCCAAATCTCCTTCTGCACCAAGGGAAACTGAGGCCCAGAGAAGGAAAGTCACTTGGCATGCGGCTGGGGGGTGCCCCCAGATCCAGAGATGATTCCCAGGTCACATGGAATAAAGGTAACCAAGGACCCCCGAGTCCCCCTCTGCCCTTAAGCCTCTTAACAGAAACTCAGACCTCTCTAGGACCCCGTCTCCACGTAGCCACCTGAAAACTGGAAATGGGTGAGTCTTCCCACATTCTAAGCTTCCTCAAATTCCATTAATGAATGTTTTTGAAGCTCCCAGGGCTCCTTAATGAAGGGAACTGTGCAGATTGAGAACTTGTCATTACCCTTGTTATTGTTACAATCTGCTGTAAGAGGTTAGGGTGAGAAGTGCCTCAGACACCTCGGGAGTGTGCTGGGAACTGGGCAGATAAAAAGGGCTGGAACTTATTATTTGGCTAGACTCTCAATTCCCATAAAATTACAGAGGGTGAAGATATGAACCATCATTACAATTATCGCCCTCATAGAGTTTGCTGAGACTTCCCCCCACTGTCGTTTGTAAACCTGGTAGATGTGGTTGGCTGTGAGGAGCTGTGGAAAGTAGCTGGCTCTTGTTTTGAAAGGTCACTATAGACTCTTCTACATTTTATTAACTCTTGGAGATCATCAGCATAAACAGATGGATTGTGACCCACCTGTAAATGGGACTTCCAATTTCTGTGGGTTGGCAGAATGGTTAACTGCAACTGTGAGAGGACTCTTTCTAAACACGAAAACTCCAGTACAAATGAATTTCCTGCCATTTTCGAAGGACTTTCAAATGATCCGGGTATTCCTTAAACTGATAATCATCAGGTCCTCAAGGCATTGCTAGAACTTAGCCCAGCAATTTTAACTTTCATTCACTGATGCATTTGCTTAAAGATGTTCTTTCCCAAAGAGAATACGATCTGAGATGGGACCAACGTTAATAATAAAATGAAACCCAACCACCTTAAATGAGAAAAAGATACTCCCAAACTATGCAGCCCAAATCATAGAAAACTCCCTTTCACATCAAGTACAGGGTGAACTCATTCCTTGTCCCCCAGTTTACTCCAGCTCTTGTTGTTCATATATTATTAACCAAAACCTGAGCCTTTTCCACCAGAAACAGTAACCTCTGGCTAGAAACAAATCTGGACAAGTCTGAACTTTACCACGCAAGGCAGGAACCCCAAACCCTGCTCAGAGGCAGCTCCCACTTCAAAGCCTCCTTTCATTTAAATACAAACAGGGTGAACAACTGGCAATCTGCGAAACAAATACCATCTAGCTTCCCTTTTCTGATGGCCTGTAGCTCTCCTCCTCCCCATCCCCCTCACTCCCATTCCAGTTTTTCTGCACTCCTTAGTGGAGATGCACCACTCTGTAAGTTCTCTGAATGCCAAAAAATGGACTGGGGGCTGCAGGTAGAGTGCAGGAATCAACAACTTCTCAGGATGATCAACTTTCATATTGCCTTTTGGGGTTTGTTTTTTAAATTGAGATAAAATACACTAACCAGGAATTGCCTGGTGGTCCAGTGATTAGGACTTTTGCTTTTATTCATGGGGCTGGGCTCCATCCCAGGTCAGGCAAATATGATCCTGCAAGTCACCTAGTGTGGCCAAAAAAAAAATTACAATTTGGTGGCATTTAATTCATTCACCATGGTGTGCAGCTGTCACCACTAACTAGTTCCAGAATATTTTCAGCATCTCAAAAGAAAACACATTAAGCAATTAAAGTCCATTCCCTTCTCCCGCCTAACTCCTAGCAACCACTCATTTTCTTTCTGTCTCTATAGATTTGCCAATTCTGGACATTTTGCATAAAAGGAATCATGTCATATGTGGCCTTTTGTGTCTAGCATCATGTTTTGTTTTTTTTTTTAGATCCACCCATGTAGTGGCATGTGTCAGCATTTCCTTTTTGTGGATGAATAGTATCCCATTTTATGGATGCACCACTGCACCACTTTGGGTCATACAGTACTTTAGAGTTTGCAGAGTGCTTCTAGGCACACTCTCATAGAAAATTTTAGTGATTTTGAAAATAGATCAGCAAACTGAGTCTCACTGAAGTTATGTGGCTTATCCACAGCCACAAAGCTCTTAAGTGGCTAAGCCAAGACTGAAAAAAATGTTAGGCCTTTGACTGAATCCCATATGTGTTCAGTTCAGTTGCTCAGTCATGTCTGACTCTTTGCGACCCCATGAACTGCAGCATGCCAGGCTTCCCTGTCCATCATCAACTCCCAGATCATCATCAACTCCTGGCTCAAACTCGTGTCCATCGAGTCAGTGATGCCATCCAACCATCTCATCCTCTGTCGTCCCCTTCTCCTGCCTTCAATCTTTCCCAGCATCAGGATCTTTTCCAATGAGTCAGTTCTTCGCATCAGGTGGCCAAAGTGTTGGAGCTTGAGCTTGAGCTTCAGCATCAGTCCTTCCAACGAATATTCAGGACTGATTTTCTTTAGGATTGACTGGTTTGATCTCGCTGTCCAAGGGACTCAAGAGTCTTCTCCAACACCACAGCTCAAAAACATCAATTCTTCGGCGCTCAGCTTTCTTTATAGTCCAACTCTCATATCCATACATGAGTACTGGAAAACCCATAGCTTTGACTAGACAAATCTTTGTTGGCAAAGTAATGTCTCTGCTTTTTAACATGCTCTCTAGGTTGTTCATGGCTTTTCTTCCAAGGAGCAAGCATCTTTTAATTTCATGGCTGCAGTCACCATCCACAGTGATTTCGGAGCCCCAGAAAACAAAGTCTGCCACTATTTCCACTGTTTCCCCATCTATTTGCCATGAAGTGATGGGACCGGATGCCATGATCTTAGTTTTTTAGTTTTAAGCCAGCTTTTTTAGACATATGCGTGCGTGCGTGCTAAGTCGCTTCAGTCGTGTCTGACTCTTTGCGACCCTGTGGACAGTAGCCCACCAGGCTCCTCTGTCCTTGGGGTTCTCCAGACAAGAGTACTGGAGTGGGTTGCCATTCCCTACTCCAGGGGATCTTCCAGACCCAGGGATTGAATCTGTATCTCTTATGTCTCCTGTGTTGGCAGATGGGTTTTTTCCCACTAGCTCCACCTGGGAAGCCCGAATCCCGTATGAATGTCCCTACTTCAGATTAATAAATGTTCATTGATTACCTACTACATGCCAGATGCTACCCAGCCTGAGAGGGAGGAGAGATATACAAGCCAACATGTATTTATTTTGGCTTGTATTATGGTAGAGTTGGTTTTTCCAGGTGAGGCATTTCTCCTGAAGTGGCACTGGGGTCGCTCGCTGGCGGGCAGAGAGAACAAAGTATATACTCACTGCTGCTGGCTTCCAAGCCAGAAACTACTCGAGCCCCATTCACTTTCTCAGCTTTGGGATGAGATGGCCAAGAGATGGCCCACTGAGGAGCTGCTTTGGTTGCCAAATATGTGGATGAGGAGTAGGATGTGGCTTCCTTCCTTAATACTTGATTGTCTTGCAGCCCTCCAGTCTCTCCCCTACCATACCCAGCCATCCCACAATCATCACAGTGAGCCTTTCACATCCCTTGAACAATGTCCCTCCCCTGCTTAACCTTGCACCTCCCCCCCCCGCATCTTACCGTATTGCTTTCCAGATCAATTGCCAAGTCACTCGACAGCTCTGGATTTTTACTATTGGGCCAGAGTCTCCATTACCAGCTTTCTCACTGGCCCTTCCCTACCCTGTATCTAGTGCTTGGCCCCACAAGAATGCATCACCATTCTCCATCATGCCTGCATCCTCACCCTGCCCCTGCTGGGAATACTTTTCATTACCCTCCATTCCTTGGACAAGTCGTTCATACTTATCCATCAAAATTCAGCTGAGGGGACTTCCCTGATGGTCCAGTGGCTAAGACTCCTCACACCCAATGCAGGTAGTCCATGTTCAGCTCCTGGTCAGGGAACTAGATCCCACATGCCAAAACTGAAGAGTTCACATGCCACAACTAAAGATCCCACATGCAGCAACTAAGACCCGGTGCAACCAAATAAATATTAAAAAATAAAAAATAAAATAGAACTCAGCTGAGATAGCACCTCTTCTTGGAAAACCTTCATGGATCTGCATCCCCCCACACAAAAGAGCTGATGGCTCCTGCTTCTAGGCCTCCAGAGCCCTGTCTATACAAATTGACTACCACACTTGCGCCTTAGCAGATGTCCTGATTTCCTGCAGGATTCTTTGACCCCACCCCGAGCAGCCTCCAAAAGGTCTTTTAGGCTTTTCATTTGAATGCCTCTTGCCCATCAGGCAGTTTTCCAGGGGGGAAAAAGACCTAGAATTGTAACTGAAATCTGATTTTTTGTTTTTGGGTGCACAATGCAGCTTGAAGTATTTCAATTCCCTGATCAGGGATTGAACCTGGGCCACGGCAGTGAAAGTATCAGATCCTAACCACTGGACTACTAGGGATCCCCACTCGGGAATTTTCCAGAAATCTCCCGTTGCTTAAATGTTAGTGATTACTTCAGAACTCTTAAAAGTTTACTGGACAAATTAAACCTGTCTTCAGCCTACATCTCACCAAGAAACGTACCTCCCTTGCCCCTTTTCAAGCAACCAAGTGGACTTTCCAGGTGGCTCATTGGTAAAGAATCTGCCTGCAATGTAGGAGACACAGGTTCAATCCCTGATCTGAGAAGACCCCACGAGCCATGGAGCAACTGAGTCCATATGCCGCAACTAGAGAAGAGCCCCTTCAGCAGCAAAGACCCGGCACAGTCATAAATAAATTAATTTTTAAAAAAATAATGAAAACTTGAAGAATAAAAGAAAGCAACCAACCAAGTGCTGTGTTCTGACTACTTCCTGTGTACACAAGTTGGTTCTGCAAAGGCCCTAGAAATGCCAAAGACCAGAGACCTTTGTGAAGCTGGCACCCTGCTTGGGGAGGTACGATCCATGTCCATGTGGAGAAAGACACTAGCCAAAGAAAAAAACACAAGACAATGCACAGGCCTTAGGACACTCATTCCAGTTTGCTGTTTGTTCCGTGGATGCCACTCTTCCTCTTGGTCCCTCTGCAGATTTACAGAAGTACCAGTAATAGAAGGATCAGCGACTTTGAAGAAGTTGATGGATGTGCTCTGTTCCTGTCTGCTTATTCCTTACCTCCCTTCGGTATTCTTTCTCTAGTGCCTGAAGTTCGCCTTAGTTTCTCTTCCCTCTGAGAGCTCATTTGTGTTTCCAGATTAATCACCAGCTCCAGGTACCTCGCCATACTTCCCTGTTCGTGCCGGTGTTGCCTACTGTTATCCCAGAGCCATAGTCACCACACTTCTCTCTTCATTAAAAACCCAAGCTGAGTGTTCCTTGCCACTCAACCTCTGTCAGCCCTTGTCCAAGTTCCATTACGTCTTGTCTGGACTGTAGAGCCAATGCCTAAGAGATCTCCAACCTCTCCCTCCATCCGTCCATCCAGGGACTATCACAAAATCAACCTTCCTATAGCATGATTTCCAAGTGTCTCACACTTTGTTGAAAAAAAGAATTCCACAGGAAGGCAATCTCATGCTAGTAACACATTTGTTTAGTGCAGCAGAGTTTGGGTATTGCTCCCACATGTATTATCTGTGAAGCCTGCATTATTTTCCATAATTTTTGGGCGAGGAAACTGGTTCTGAGTATTAAATCAAGGCCCTCTGAGTCCAAGTTCAATGACACAGTCACTTCTCACTATGGCCGAAGCCCAAAATATGCCCAGGAAGACTCCCAAGATAGTGCAGGCTGCTGTGCAAGTGAGCAGAGAAGGCAGGTCTCCCTTCGGACCATGAAGGGCGGGAAGAACCACTAGGCAGGGGGGAGTGGGAACATTGAGGCCAGTGATGAGAACATTCTGACCGAGTACAGGCTCATCTGCATGACTGTCATGAAATACAGTGCCAGATAATGGTGGCACAATACACCGGGAAAAAATAATGTAAGTTGAGTCAAAAGGTGCAAGTAGTGCATTCAAAAGACTGAAATGAGGAAGTGAGGAGGCATAGAATGGACTGAGAAAAGGCAGGTCAGGCCCTGGCAGTCTTTTCAATCAAGTGATGAAGTCCCAACAATTCTCATCTGGCTATTCTATTTGAAGAGCAGAAAATAAATATAAGACAGAAGAAAGGTAGTGTTGCCCAGTGAAGAAGGCGAGGCTAAAGGTTCAGGCAGCCCGAGAGCTAAATCCTGGCTCTGCTATCGCCTGTCTGTGTGTCCCTAGATAAGTAACTTACCCTCTTCAAGTCTCCCTTTTCTCACGTGTCATGCCTACTCTGTGAAGATTTCAACAGGAAACTGTGCATTTAGGATGCCTCCATGCAGTTGCCCGTAACCATCATTTTTGTTCCTTTGCAGAGCTGAGGGCTCTTCCTTTGTGTGGATGTACCGCAGTCTGTTAACCTATTCCCTAGTTGACATTTAGATCGTTTCCAGGTTTTGATGATTAGGAATAAAGCCAGTAAAACATTTGAGTACAAAAAAAAAGAAAAAAACAACACCAAAACATATGAAAAACATTCCTCTTGGCCTGGAGCATGTCGAATTCCTTTTAGTGCCCTCAGCTCCAGGCATGGAGGATAAAATACAACTATATTGAAGTAATCAGAAAGCACTTAGCATACAGCCTGGTATAAAGCATTTGTTTATTTGTCCATTCACTCATTCCTTCATTCAACCCATTTTAAGAAGATCAACACTCTTTTAGTCTTTGGGAATATATTTTTTAATAAAATAACATCTCTTCTCTCATGGAGCCTAAAAGTTGGGGCTCAATTAACATGAGCTAATATTGTTGTTGTTATGGTTATTATGTGTTTCCTCAGTCATGTCTGACTCTTGGTGACCCTATGGACTACCACCCAATAGGCTCCTCTGTCCATGGGATTTCCCAGGCGAGAATATTGGAGTGGGTTGCCATTTCCTTCTCCAGGGGATCTTCCTGACCCAGGCATCAAACCTGTGTGTCCTGCATTGGCAGGCAGATTCTTTACCACTGAGTCACTTAGGAAGCCCAATGGTTATTATAAATTCCATCTACTTCACAGTTTGCTCTGATCCAGCCCCATCAGCATTGATTGTTGTTCAGCATGACAATAAATTGGTCTAATAATTTTGTATTGGGATACATGAATTACCACTGTACTGGTCCATAATTAGCATTGAATTATAAATTATACAAGTTGTAGAGCAGAGAGGGATCTGAGTGAGTTTCATACAGTACTCTCTCACTATAGGGAAGATGTTTCTTATTATCCCCATTTTCCTGATGAGACAACTGAGGCCCAGAGAGTAACATGGACATTTTTAGGCAATAATCACATATTCACTGGTATTGATATTTTCTCATACTTTATATTGGGGCAAAAGTTTCATAAAGTCTGTAGCTTCTGTATAAATTCCAACTAATATCTCATGCTTGTAGAAGAACAAAAACCAGGGCTTGTATGGGAAAGAGGTCTCTGGTCTTTGTGTTCTGTACACCTAAGCTCTTATTTATAGTCTAATTTATAAAGAGGATTTCTAATTACTGGGGGAAATGTGGGTACATTTTTCAGTGGGTACATTTCCATGTGATGGCAAAATTGTTGTCATAGATATTCATTACTCTAGATTGTTGACCATGATTTGACCTACAGCTTTAGATATAAAATGTGTATTTCAATATAATTGGGAGAGTTCCTTCTCTAATTTACCCACTGGACATAAATGGTTCATACATGGAAAGAAAATTATTTCTTCATATCGCTTTGATTAAATAAAAATACTAATAACTCGGTGTTTGGTACTTAGATTGTGAAGGCATTGTGGAACATTTGTTTTTCAAAATTGTTTCTATAACTTCCACATCTCACCTGGCTGATGAGAAAAATTGCACAGACAGAAAGGTAGCATGGAGGCAGGAAACCAGCAGAGGCTTCTAGACTGTGAGGTCTGGAAGGGACCTTGGCATTTGTTTAGTCAATCCACCTCAAACTTGACCTTTCCTTTTTGAAGTCTCAAGCCAGCAAAAGACTGTCAGAGGCAAAAACATAGGTTCTGACTAGAACAGTGGTCATAGTAATGATGTTTGTCCAAGCTGCGTGCTTCTACTCAGGATTCACCTGAGAACACAGGCTCCTAGGTATAGGGAACACTGTGGCTCAACGTGACACTGCCTGGTGCATTTTATATTCATTCTCCACCTTGTTTGGAAAAACAGACAAGGCATCTGGTGCTCAAGGGCACGCTCCCCAACGCTGGCCCTGAACATTCTAAAACCAGTTCCTTCTCTGTGAGGATCAGGACACTGAGCGGCAAAACCAAGGCCCCGTTAGAAAGCTGCAGAATGTTTTAAAGGGACAGAAGGAAGTTCTTAATGAAGTGTCAGTTTAGCCCAACAAGTTTTTGGACTTGCACTTCAAACCTGAGAAGTCTGAATGAATGCCTTTTCTTTTCTTTTCTTTTTTGTCTCTTCTTTTTCCCCTAGAACCATCATCCCTGCTTTTATGTGAAGAGACAATGTGCATTTTTAAGAAGACCCAGCAGGGAGCAGGCATTTTTATTCCAAAGAGATACCACAGATAAAAAGAGCTGAAGAGAGTCAGGGTCAGACATAGTTTGACATTTGTCATTTTCTAACCAGTGATGGGTAAAGTCTACAGAACGGCTGCTGTTGCTGCTGCTCTAACAATAACGCATTCAAATGAGCAAGGAAACCATTAAACCTGGACAGACATTCCGAGCCCCTTGCTGAATCCAGGCTGCACAGGCAGCACACGGGGTTGGCCTTTCTCATGTCCCTCTCTGCTGACATCTTCCCTCACCCAGATGGACTTTCCAGAATTCAAACGGCCGGGCTATTTTCTTAATTCTCCAAGTACACAGCATGCATGTGGCTTGGTGGGTGGGGGTCGGGGGAGGACGCACAGGAACTGGTAGAAATGATAAAGAGGCTCTTCCCTGCTCTTCCACTTCCACTGCCTCCAAGAGAACCTTTCCTTTCTGCCCTTGACTCTTCGGGGTCAAGGTAAGGAGGTAGCTACACAATGTATCAAGAGAAATTTATTTTCATGTCAAATCTCCAATTTAAATGCTCTCATGTGGGACTTCCCTGGTGATCCAGTGGTTAAGAATCTGCCTGCCAATGCAGGGGACATGGGTTCAATCCCTGGTCCTAGAAGATCCCACATGCCACGGACCTACTAAGCCCGTGCGACACAACTATTGAGCCTGTGCTCTAGAGCCTGGGAGCTGCAGCTATTGAAGCCCATGTGTCCAGAGCCGGTGCCCTGCAATAAGAGAAGCCACCATAATGCGAAGCCTGAGCACTGCAACTCGAGAGTAGCCCCGGCTTTTCTCAACTAGAGAAAAGCCTGCACGCAGTAACGAAAACCCAGCACAGCCAAAGATAAGTAAATAAATACTTACTTAAAAATAAATGCTCTCATGTCTCTGACTCCTAACTTTACTTCCTTTGAAGTACAGATTCATTGTCTACTTTTAATACGTATATACAAATGATATGGTTTTTAAAATTTGCTGGTGTTAGGCAATATTTGGGAATTCCCCGCCCCAGTGGCTCAGTAGTAAAGAATCCACCTGCAATGCAGGAGATGCAGGAAACGTGGGTTCGATCCCTGGGTCAGGAAGATCCCCAGGAGGAGGGTATGGCAACCCACTCCAAGAGAATTCTTGCCTGGAGAATCTCATGCCACAGGAGCCTGGTGGATTGCAGCCCATAGGGTCCCAAAGAGTCGGACACAACTGAAGCAACTGAGCAGGCATCACAGGCAGTATTTATGAAAAAAGGATTTCAAGAAAACCTTCTGGGAGTGCCAGAATGTTCTATATCTTGATCCATGTGCTGATTACATGAGTGTATACACATGTAAAAATTCATCAGGCTATATATACATTGCAGATGTATGCACTTTATGTACGTAATACAAAAGGGGAGTACAAGCCACAACTGTAATTTTTTCCAGTGATGGGTTGAGGTGTGTGTGTGTGTATACATAAAATTTGGAAACTCCGTATTTTATTTTACAGTAAATATGTGTGACTTTTACAGTCTCAAAAATATTATACATATATTAGGATGGTCACATCCTCTGAGCTGAATAATGTTAGATGTTGCACTTTTAAGATCCAATACTCATTTGGCTCCTTTGTTGTTTCTTTCAGGCTGGTGGAAGAGGTGACTGTCCTGCCCCAGCTAACAGCTACTCTTTATTGAACTCTTCTCATCTCTACAGCCTCCATCAAAATATAATTTACCACCTTTTGAGCACCTGCTATGTGTTATTTAGACTTTGTGGCAACTCCATGAGGTAGGTTCTGAATCTTCATTTTACAGATAAGTAAACTAAGGCTCAGGGAGATTAAATATGCCTGATTCTGATAGGAAAGCCCTGCCCTTGACTGCCAGGCTGTCCTTACAACACTGTTTACATAGCAGTGAGACCATGTTGGGTGCTGGGGGCAGCCAGCAATCAGACATGGCCTAGACTTATGAGCTAAGATGCTGACATGCTTTTTCTCTCCCTCCTTTTTTGTTTCAACTGACTTGGAATTCACGTAACATAAAATTAACAATTTATTATTATTATTTTATTGTTATTTTTTGACTGGTGGGTCTTGGTTGCTGCTTGTGGACTTTCTCTAGTTGTGGCAAGTGGGGGCTACTCTTCATTGCGGTGTGTGGACGTCTGATTGTGGTGGTTTCTCTTATTGCAGAGCACAGACTTTAGGCACGTGGGCTTCAGTAGCTGCAGTGAGTGGGTCAGTAGTTGAGGCTTGCAGTCTTTAGAGCTCGGGCTCAGAAGTTGTAGCTCATGGGCTTAGTTGCATGTGGGATCTTCCCAGACCAGGGATCAAATCAGTGGACCTTGATTGCAAGGCAGATTCTTAACCAGTGGACCACCAGGGAAGCCCCAAATTAACCATTTTAAAGTGAAGAGCTGAGTGACATTTGGTGCATTCACAATGTTGTACAAGGACCACCTCTAATTAGGGCCAATCCTTTTCATCACCCCACAAAGAAACTCTTTAAACTTTAAGTAATAACTCCTCATCTCTCCCTCCTACTAGGCCCTAATAACCTCTCATCTACTCCCTCTCTCTATTAATTTTCCTATTCTGGACATTTCATATAAATTGTTATTCAGTCCCTAAGTCATGTCTGACTCTTTGTGACCCCCACGGTTCATATAAATGGGATCATACAATATTGGTTCTTTTATCTGGCTCATTTCATTTAGCATAATTTTTATGAGGTTTACGCATACTGTAGCAGGTGTCAGTACTTCATTCCTTTTTATGGCTGAATAATATTTCATTGTATGAATAGACACATTTTATTTATCCATTTATCTTATCAGTTGATGAACATTTGGCTTTCCATTTTTTGCATGCCCAGGAATTTATCCTAAGTAAATAAGCAGGGAGATGCATAAAGAGATTTTTATAAGGGTATTTATTGTGCATATATACTGCAATTTGTTAATCCATTCATCCTCTGCTATGAACATGCACACACATGTATTTGAGTACCAATTTCCAATTCTTTGGGGTACTGACATACTTTCTTTGTCATGGATTGTATCCAGCTATTATAAGAGAAGTTTCTAGACTGCTGCCCTCTGTGGCACAGTAGTTAGGGAGTCTGTATTTGGCAGGTCTTGGAGAATACCATAGTAAGAAGCCATTGGACCATGAATCTGGAAATCTCTGATGAGTCCTAACTTTGCTACTTCCCACTTTCTTTTTTATATATCAGTTTTGCCCTGTTTTTTTAAAAATTTTATTTATTTGGCTGTTCAGGGTCTTAGTTGTGGCACATAGGCTCTTTGGTCTTCACTGTGGCATGTAGGATCTTTCGTTGTGGCATGTGGGGTCTAGCTCCCTGATCAGGGATCACACCTGTGCCCCTGCATTGGGAATGCAGAGTCTTAGCCACTGGGCCGCCAGGGAAATCCACTGCCCACTTTTTTTACTTCAATTTTCTCATCTCTGATATGTGAGCTCTGGAGTTCCTTCTGGTTCTGACGCTTGATTTTTGCTCTAAACAAGATTCTAGCCCTCAAGAAATTTACAATTTAACTGGGCAAACAAGGCCACAGCATATATGAAACACTAAGAATTAGTCTTCCTGGTGTTGGGAGAAAGGAGTTTTATTTCCATCTACCTTCTCCACTCAATATGAAGAAGCCCTTTTTGATGATTTTCAGTTATTAATATTTTTTTATTGCAACAGCTGCTGCTGCTGCCAGAAATTTAGACATCTTGGGCACTGCTAAGTTGGGATATTACCCAGAGGGACCAAGGGCAGCAGTGAAAACAGAAATGTTACAAAGGTTGAAGTGCTGGGCTGTTAGCATTCTCCATTCTGGCTGCACAAAGCTAGCCCTTTACTAGGAAAGAGGAGCAGCTGGCCACAGCCCTCCCCCTTCCCTAAGCAGAAGGAAAAGCAGTGAACACTCCAGCTCTCCCCCAGACCCCTGAGGAAACATGGCTCTCCCACCTGCACGGCAGCCTCTCCACCCATTCCGCAAAGAAGCACAGCTACAGACTGCCCCGCGACCTGCCCGTTTCTTGCCCTCTCCCCTCTTTCAACTTTCTTCTAAATGTTACTTGACAATTGGATAAAAATCACATTTGAAAGAATGCACTGGACAATGTGCAGCAGGGACCCATTAAAACACTGCTTTGGTATATACCAAAATATACTCGTTTTCACAGATTTAAAGACTTCTCAGCTCTCTCCAAAGGACTGCATGACAGATGGTTTCAAAGCGAGTCACGTCTACAAACAGCAGACAGAAATATTATTTAGCAGATTTTCTAAAAGTTCTTCTGAGCCTTCCAGAACCCATCTTTCCCCACAGGCTCTTTTATTGCTAATTCGTGGAGGCCCAAAGGAAAAAAAATCTCTCTTACTTCCTAGCAACCTCCTTATGTGTATTTCCTAGGCTTGTACAATAGAAGAACTGAAAGAAGTTCTAGCGCTATGGAGCTGGCTCTTGTGTTATTTTGAAAATACTACCCTGGTCTGAAAAATATGAATTACTGGCCCATCACAACCACTGAGCCAAAGGCCAGGGTTGGGGCAGAGGAGGGGTTGTGTGAGTAAGAGAAGAATGAACTGATAGAGGAATTGTCAGGAGAGTTATGAATCATATACACAGCCATTTAGTAAGTTATGCTTTAAAGAAAGAGATCAAAATAGGGACCATGCCCTGGACAACTTCTCTGTTTTTCAAGTTTTGAAAAAAGTCGAGCATATATTATGAAGAGGGAATAAGCCACAGCCCTGGCCTGGCCTCTGGGAGCGTCCACTTTTGGTAAGGACTGAGCTATTAACTCACAAAGCAGGCCATGTATTAGATCCAGATAGCCTGTGGTCCTCACGGTCAGAGGAGGGGTCAGGTGGCTGGGCCTTCCGGGGCTGGATTTAGTTATCCACACCAGCGAGACCCCTAAAGGGATGGGAAGATGGCGGAAGGCTTGTCAGATCATCAGAATATCTTGAACTAAGGGCTAGAGGATGTGGAGGCTTTGGGGATGAGCAGAGGGAGGGCTGTGCGGGACATTTCAGCTTGCGGGAAGAGTGGATGCAGGTGGATAGTAGCAAGCGAGCTGAGCCCATGGGTTGGCAGCCAGGAGCGCAGATTGGCTCAGTGGGAAGGACGCTCTGTGATGTCATTGTGGCCCATCAGGCTGTGTTCTGTCACTGTACCAATGAAGACGGCCTTCTTTCTCTTACTGTTAGCCTAACCCTGAAAAACAACTATATTTACACCATCTCTAATGTGTATTGACAAGGAGAAGGAGAAAAAGCCTGAGCAAAGCAACAAGAGCGATCTCTCCTGCTTTCTGGCTAACAGCACAATTGTGGGCTGTTGGAACAAAGCCATCCTACAAGTAGTTGGTGCATTTTCATCTCTTACAGTGAAATTTTCCTGTTTATTCCTCCCACTCATGTTCTAGAATTTTATTTATAACTTTTTGGCCTGCTCTTTAAAGTGTGCTTGCGTGCCTGCCTCTGTGTGTGGGAGACTGACTGGGAAACTACTCTACTGGGCTTTGCGCTTCTGGAAAGCAGGCCCCACATACATTCCAAGTATTATAATTTTGATCCATTAGGCATAAAGAGAAGCAATATAGATGGGGCCCCTCTGTTCTGGCTGCACCAATCCTCCAGCACCACCTCCTGGGCTCGTATCCATCCAGTCCATCCCAGGAAGGCTGCCTGTCCACCAGGGCCTGCTTCCAGGCATGTCTGGGACCGGACCACCCTGACAGGTGACAACAGGTGTCCAGAGAGAGTCCACCAGCACAGCTGGGCACCTGGCACAGAGGTGAACTGGCCTGACAGGAAGTGCTTCCCAGACCCTACAGGGAGGAGGGGGTCCCCGTGCCCTGGTCTGTGGCTAGTGGCAGGGGCTGCAGGGGGCAGAGGCCTGGAGGAAGGGCGGGCCTGGCCCACACAGAGGCCACAGGGAGCCTGGTGGCTTTCTTGGCTTCCTTTTCAGCCCCAACGCAAGCCTAGACAGTCAATCAATTGCCTTTCAGTGGGGTGAGACTCAGAGATGGGCCATCCCTCTGGCTGCAGTTCAGGGCTAGGGGCACTTCCTTGGACCAAAGGGAGGCAGAGAGCTGCTTAGCACTTAGCCTGGGGCTGGGTGGATGCAACTGAGTTTTTTCCTCTGTTGTCTCATTATCTGGGTTAACTCATTCATTGCTAGGAAGCAGCATGATGTTAGAGGTAAGAATCCTATTGATATTTTTGGAATTAGGTAAACTTGTGTTTGAATCCTTGCTCTGCCATTTTGTTCATACATGATCTCAGGAAAGATATTTAATCTTTTGGGCTTCAGTTTCCTCATTTGAAAAATGGGAACAAAAATGAGGCATTCCTCAAGAAAGGGTTGTGAAGCTTGAAAGTATCTTGAACATAATATACAGATGACAAATTCATTTTTTACATCAGTGCGCCATATTGATTTTTAAAATCCATTTCAAAAAAACATGAAAGATCTATGTCAATTTCTGTTGATCTAAATATTACTTTAATAAATGTACCACTGCCTAGAGTTTTAACCAGCACTTTGCTACAGGGAAACGTGGCTGGGATGACTTATTTTATAGGACAGTCTTATCTGTATACTCAGCATGTTTTATTCCTGTGTTTTTTTTTTCCTGTGTCCTCTTCAGATTTATTTTTCACCACTCCACATAAGAACTCCAGGTTGAATGGCATTGAAACACGTATGTTGTCATATGTGAAACGAATCACTAGTTCAGGGTCGATGCATGTTATAGGATGCTCGGGGCTGGCATGCGGGCATGACCCAGAGGGAGGATAAAGGGAGGAGGGAGGTGGGAGGGGGGTTCAGGAGGGGGAACTTATGTAAACCCGGGGCAAATTCATGTCAATGTATGGCAAAACCAACCAATATAATATTGTAAAATAATTTGCCTCCAATAAAAAATAAATCAATTACCAAAAAAAAAAAAAGAACTCCAGGTTGGACCCAGGCTTTCTTGTTTTTGCAGATTAATATTTCTGAACAAGTGAAATACTGATAGTACTGCTTTCATTAAACTTAATAATAATCCTTTCTATTGTATGAAATGAAATATCATATGTAAAGTGGCACAGAGTAGGTATTCAATAATTAGCAACTGCTATTATTATTATAATGCAGGAGCCAGTAGGGGAAGATACTCCAGAGGAAAACTTTATCATTCTTCTCCTCGATGGAATGCCAAGATCCACGTGGATATAAATAAGACACCAAAGGCCTATTCAGCCATCTCACCAAGATATTGAAATAACCCCATCTGAAGTCAGTGAAGTCCCCAGTGTTGTCAACTTAATCATTGAGCCTAAGACCAGAGAGAAAGTGGAGGCTGATCAGCCTTGAGGTCTATTTAATTGCTCCAAACAAAAGGTTAATGAGGAAATGGAGAGGCCCTTCCTGGGGGGACACAAAGGCAGAGCCCTTCCCTCAAGGAACTTAGAATCTCTGCTCGACTCACTTTCCTCCCCATTATTCCCATTTGTATGTTGTTTTTTAAGTGTACTTAAGTCTCTTCTCAAGAGAGTCGCTAATGGGCCTGTAAATCCATCCGAGACAAGGGCCCTGGCTTTTACTTCTTTTGTTTCCCTCTCAAGGCGACTAGAACTGTACACAGCAAAGGGCAGAGGCTCAATAGAAGTTACTGACTGTCTGACTTTGGGGACCTGATCCACACGCTAGTTAGAAGCCCCAGCTAAACTAGTTTTAAGTGGCATTCACTGGTGACCCTGGCTGGCTCAGACAAGCCAAAAGGAACCACAAAGTGCAAGCATGCCAAGGGCAGTTTTGGTTTAGAAAGCCAGCCTGTGAGCAGATGGGGGGGGGGATGGTGGCACAGCGTGATGGCTCAGTCATCTCCTTCAGTAGATTGTATTTGCTTACTTCTCCAACATGAGCCCAGATTACCTTCTGTGGAATTGAGTCTTTGACAGCAAACTGCCTATTTTTTAAAATTAAGTTTTATTTATTTATTTTTGACTTTTGGCCACACCGTGTGGCATGCAGGATCTTGGTTCCCCAACCAAGGATCGAAACCGCACCTCTTTGAAGTGGAAGCACCAAGTCTTAAAACTGGTGGACCACTTCCATTTGGAAGTCTCCAAATTGCCTATTAAAAGTCTGTATACCTAAGGCTGATTCATGTTGATGTATGATAGAAACCATCAAAATATTGTAATTATCCTCTAATTAAAAAGAAAATTAAAAATTTTTTTAAGTGATAAAGTGAAAGGGAGTGGGGAAGGAGGGGTGGGGGTAGGGAAACTGGGTTGTCTATATTGAAAAGTCTGACTTTTTATGGTATGTTTAATAATGTAAACTTCAGATATCTTCTGGCTGCTACTACTTCCACCACAGTAAAGGGATTTGTGTGATATTTGCTTCTGTTGGCTAAGGAGTCTTTGATCATACTAGCCAGAGCCGGACATTCTGGTTGATAACGGAAATTCAGGGGAGCCTTTTTATTGTGGGTAGGGAAGGGTGGGTGTAGAGTGCATACCTGGAGTCAGGAAGGATTCCTAGTGAAACCATTGAGAAATTTTGTAATTTAGGAACTGTCATGTCTCCTTTCAGGATCAATTTCCTTATTTCCTTCCCACATAGAATCATAAGCATGGAAAGGCATCTATCTAACCAACTGCCTATCACTATAGCCAATGCCCAGCCAAATCTGAGAGTCAAGGAACAATGTTCTTAAGGCCTCTTGGGGGAAGAGAACAGATTTAGTCCATGTGGTTTCTGAATGAGAAACTGGGAACAAAGGGTGGAAGTTACAAGGATGCAGATTTCAATGCTATATAAGGAAGAGATTTCTAACCCACTAGAGCTGTTAAAATCTAAATGGGTTGCCTGCTAAGGTAATGAGTTCTCCATGTGGGTAAGTGTTTAACTTTCTGATTTAGTCCTCCTAACCACATATCCTGCTTCTCTGCCCAAATTTACAAAACCAAAGCCCTAACTGCCCATGATTCAAAGTGACTAAAGATGAGATCCTGGCATGCTGACTTTGGTGGCTGTTGAGTCCAGGGCCAATGCCAATGCCAGCTGGTACAATGAGGATTTCTTCCCTTAGAAATGTAAATAGGGTCCCCCAAGTCTGTCTCCTGTAGGGGGCATGGCTCCAGACCAAGTATTAATACTTCCTGGAGTGAGTTGAGATGCTTCTGCTTTGACCCTCAGGGAGTTGAGCCCTCCAGGTGTTGGACCTTCCTTCTGTTATTGAGTTTTCTGGGTGCCAGGCAGGCCCCCTGGCTCTAGCATCCCACCTGTCCAGTCACTCTCCAAGCCAAGTCCATTCTTCTGTCCCAATGAAGAGCTACCACCAAGCAAGCTTGGCAAGTAAATACAAGACGTTTACAAACTCCAAACCATTTTTCACCAGTTTGCCAATGCCTTCAAGGTACTCTAAGAGTAAAAGATGTGAAATTAGCATTCTCGACCTTTGATCCTACACAAATCATCATTCTCTGAAAGAGTGGTTTTTCACAGGCAGAATTCAGCCATTCAGGCCTAATAGACTCAACCTGGAGATGTGCACTTGGAGAGGCAGATTTAGAGCCTGTATGTTGAGTTCTATCTAAGTTTTAAGTGTATTCAGCCCTTACATGAATATTCAATTTAAAGAAAGCATTCAAGACTCTTGAGCACTACTTTCAATCATGATACTTTATGGGGGAAGCAGGGTGTGGGTATTAATTTATAGTTTACAAAGCATTTCATTTCCTGGACTTAATCAAAGGAGCAAAGCCTCAGCCTACCACAGGAACATATGCACTCACTGAAAGTTATGATCTCAGATGAAAACTCGGATGTCAGAGCTCCACTGGGGTGAAGGTAGATTAGGGTCACCCACCCTCAGTTACAGATGAGGAGACTGAGACTTACAGACAATCAGTGGGTTATTCTCTGGCCTCATCTTCCAGTCAGTTCCTTTCAGTAGTGTCTGACTCTTTGCGACCCCATGGACTGCAGCACGCCAGGCTTCCCAGTCCATCGCCAACTCCCGGAGCTTGCTCAAATTCATGTCAGTGGTGCCATCCGACCATCTCAATCTTGAGCTAAACAGGGCAAGTAGAAGCCATGAAAATGTACTGACCCCGTGCTGTTCTGGGGAAGGCAGATCTTCTGCAGGCAAGTGGTGCTTTGTTACCACCCTTTATGCTGTTCTGCACCCTACCTCACATCTAAGCCACAGAGTCGTGGCTGTCCAGCAGGTCTGGGAACAGAAACATCTTTTGCTCCCTTCAAATCTTACACTAGAGGTAAAGGAAAAGCTTCTCATTATTTTATTAACTCAACAACCCAGGCATTTCTTTGCCGAGTTTCTTTGCTGTTTTTGTTAGATTTGAGAAAAACTTCATTATGAGGTTCTCTTTGGTTTTCAAAATTTTTTCAGGGCTTTTTTTTTTTTTAAGTTTTTTTCTCTTTTTTTCCCCCCATCTTTCTTAAGAGGGACAAGTGGAAAACTGGTAATGTCCCAACTTCTCTCTCATTTAAATGAACCTGTTACCTAGGCCCCTTGATTATTTGTATTTTTTTTTTACATTTTTAATTTTAAAAATTATTTTACTTTTTTTAAGGCTCCTTGATTTTTGGTTTTGTCTGTTACTGGCTTGGAGCCCACTTCAATGCCTTGTCATAAGTGGCTGTAGATACTCTGTGGGCCCTCCCAGCCACCATCACCTCCCTTATGGCCCTTGAAGGCATCAAGAGCTTTCTTTCCATGAGTTCTTGTGAAGAGAAGCAAGGCAGAGCTTATCAGCAACTTGGGCTGACCGTGTTCCAGGGCTGAGCCCTTTGAAGGCAAGCTAGGAGGGTGGACACAACCACCTCTACTCTGCCCTGTGCAGTCATGGGCAAGGAGAGGGGACAGGCATGGGCCGACTGTCTTGGGGCATAGCTGAAAACTGAGTCAAACAGCAGACTCAATGGGAATCTGCTGAGGAAATTCTTGCCCACGTGGGTGGCAGAGAGGAGGTTGCAGAGGGAGCCCTTATCATTTGTTGAGGGCCTGCTAGGTGTTACTTATTCATTTCTGGGTGCTTTCTTATGTTATCTCGTGTAATCTTCCTAACAACCTTGTGAGATGAATGTTAATATCCCCTTTTGTGTGGATGAAGAAACGATGCCCGGATGGGTGCCGGGTGCCGCACCTGCCAGAGACCACACAGCTGTTCCTCCGGGTACTCCTGTGTGGCTAGCTTCAGTGCTTCTGTTTTCTGAGCTTCTCTGCAGCCTGCCAGCTGCCCCAACACTACCTGACAGGGAAGGAGAAAGGGGCGCTGGCAAGGAGAGACTTTTCTCTCCTGAGTTTCTGCATTTTCCAGGCACAACCCCGAACTTGGGTGGAACTGAGGAGGCTCTGCTCCTCTGACTGGTGCCTGTCGGCCTATTCCTGAGCCGACTCCCCAGGTACCCCGAGAAGGAAACACACAGTCTGCAATGTGCCGTCTTCCCCTTCCCTTCCCCCTCTTTACAAACTGGAGCTCTTATCCTAGAATTCAACCCTCCCCGGAAGCAGGAATCTATGTGCTAATGTGTTAATCCTCCTATTCAGAAGGTCGCTCCTTCCCTACTGTGGGGACCAGCAGCAGTCTATAACTTGCCCCATACAGTATTTCTGTCCTGGGGTGAGCCTTGTTCCAGCCTAATTACCGCACAAAGGGGAGTTTAGACCCACTCATGCAGTTGTTTAAATTTACTGGGAGCAAATGGGGCTAGGGGATTTGGAAGGTAGCAATGAGTCCCGACTTCCAAGCTACTAGAGGCCGCATGATGGCCAGGGCTCGTGGAGAAACTCTGAGGGCATAGAGAGAGTGGTGAATGTGTGCCTTAGTTTCAGGGACTTCCCCTAAAAGGCAGGAGTTGTGTGGGCAAATCACCCTCCCCCTCCCCGAGGCCAGGACTGGCCTCCTGGAGGAATGTGGCCCTCCCTCTGGTGTGCCAGGGAAGTCTTGGAAAAGATGGCCTCCATCGTGGGAACCTTTCTTTCCTTTGTGGGAAAGAACTGGGCTCAGGTTTCAAGCAGGCCATTCTGAGAAGGCCCGGAGAGAAAGGGATGGTGGGAACAGGCGGCCAAGGCTTTATTTCCTGATGGCAACGGCGGCAGACCTGGAGGAGATGTGACGGTGGCTTTGCTATCTGACTGGGGCTACCCAAAGGACAGAGGCCAGGTGTAGTTATGGGCACTTGCTCCTCTTTGCCAAGCAAATGAAAACAGAGGAGATCTGGGAGAAGACAAGTGCCTCACATTCAGTTCTTCTCCTGCTTCTCCTCAGCAGCTGTGATAAGGCAGTACCAGGAGCAGGAGGAGGAGGCGGCCCTGGTCACTGGACTTGGGAAGCTGCTGTAAAGACTGGTGACTGAGAGGAAGGAGCGCTGCACTGGAATCAAGAGTCAGGGGTCCAATCTCTTTCAGTCTCTGTCCTGTGTCTTTTTTATCTACACTCTAAGTAGGTTGGACTAGCTCATTGTTAGGGACCTTGAAGCTCCAATATTCCAGTGTTTACCTGGATAGGACAGAACATGAGTCTGGAACACACAGAAGACCTTTCCACCTGGAGAGTAAAAACTAGGACACCATGATGGTTGCTGCTGCCACAGGCAACAGCCGTGACCCCTCTGCTCACCCCTCCGGAAGTACTTGTGTGACGCTACCAGTCATGGCTGCCCCCAGGGGTCCCTAGTTTCCACTGAAGAGCACACCTTCTGACTGCCAAAAGGCCCAAGGTGCTAATGAGCAAGCTGGGCAAAGTGGGAAAAGTATGTACCAAGATGTGTCAGTGGTTGTAACAATGCTGAGATTAGGGATAAGAAGTTTTCCCCTTTTCCTTATTTTCCAAATTTTCAGGAAAGCGTTTATATTAATTGTTCTAAAAATTGCTTTGCTACGGAAATTCCCTGGTGTCCAATGGTTAGGACTCTGTGCTTTCACTGCCTGGGCCCGGATTAAACCCCCTGTGGGAATTAAGATCCCACAAGCTGTGTGGCACAGCCAAAAGAATAAAAATAAATAAAAATTGCTTTGTTAAAAGTAAGTTTGCCAGAAGCAAGCTGATCTTGATCCACAGGTGGCAAGGTGATTGGGGCCTTCACTGGGCTGAGATTTACTTTGGAATTGTACTGTCCAATATGCTACCCACTAGTTAAGCATAGTTATTTAGAAATAAAATTAATTGGAATTAAGAAAAATTTAAAATTCAGTTTAGTTGCACCAGCCACGTTTCAAGTGCCTAGCAGCCACTTGTGACTGCCATTTTGGACAAATATAGAATATTTCCATCATCTCAGAAAGTTCTACTGGATAGTGCTGTTTTGGGACATCTATGAAAATACGGTTGAAAGTCAAAGTCATATCAAATGTGTGCTGATGGTACCCGGCCCTACTGCTGCTGCTGCTAAGTCACTTCAGTCGTGTCCGACTCCGTGCGACCCCATAGACGGCAGCCTACCAGGCTCCCCTGTCCCTGGGATTCTCCAGGCAAGAACACTGGAGTGGGTTGCCATTTCCTTCTCCAATGTGTGAAAGTGAAAAGTGAAAGTGAAGTCGCTCAGCCATGTCCGACTCATAGCGATCCCATGGACTGCAGCCTACCAGGCTCCTCCATCCATGGGATTTTCTAGGCAAGAGTACTGGAGTGGCTTGCCATTGCCTTCTCCGACCCGGCCCTACTAAAGAGACCAAATGTCTTAAAAGCACCTACTTGGAATCCTTTGCTTATGGTAACCTGATTGTTTCACCTTATATTCATTTAAAAAGGGGAACCTAACCTCTTTGGGGAACACTTTCTTACTGTTACTACTTGGTCAAAAGTAATGAAACCCTATTTCCTGAAAGCATGATCTTACCACTTTTAAGGTAGTAACTGACCATGACTCATGGAAAGGTCCAGCTTCCCCCATCATTCAGTAAGGCAACTGGTCCATCTGAGAGGTTTTGTAGGACAGATGAGGTCTCCCATCCCAGATCTTGAAATGTCTGATAAGATTTTAAAAGCTAGTTATTGCCCTCACATCTTACAGAAAACTAGGCCTTAGGGAGTTCCCCCGTGGCCTAATGGTTAGGATTCCAGGCTTTCATTGCTGTAGCCCAGGTTCAATCCCTGGTCTGAGAACTCAGTTCCCATGGGCCAAGTGGCACAGTGACATTTGATTATTATCTTAACACTTTAAGAAAACAAAAATATCATCCTTATAAGGAGATGGGGAGGTCCCAGAAGTGCTACCCTTTTCCCTCTGACTCCTCCTCCACCAAGAGAGAACACCCTTACTGCTCTCTTGCTGTGGTCTCACCCATTAAAACTCCTCAGTCAAGTTTCAGTTCAGTTCAGTTCAGTCACTCAGTCGTGACCGACTCTTTGCGACCCCATGAATCACAGCACGCCAGGCCTCCCTGTTCATTACCAACTCCCAGAGTTCACTCAAACTCACCTCCATCGAGTCGGTGATGCCATCCAGCCATCTCATTCTCTGTTGTCCCCTTCTCCTCCTGCCCCCAATCCCTCCCAGCATCAGAGTCTTTTCCAGTGAGTCAACTCGTTGCATGAGGTGGCCAAAGTATTGGAGTTTCAGCTTTAGCATCAGTCCTTCCAATGAACACCCAGGATTGATCTCCTTTAGAATGGACTGGTTGGATCTCCTTGCAGTCCAAGGGACTCTCAAGAGTCTTCTCCAGCACCACAGTCAAGTTTAGACATCATTAAATGGTCCAAGCTACTCTGACCAGGTTCATGTGCTAGGCACCAAGGACTCAGAAATGAGCAAGATCTGGTCCCTGCCCTCAAAAAATCATACTTTCACAGGGGAAACAGACATCCAAACAGTGTATTCCAAGTCAGTGGGCAGGTGCTGTGTTATGTACAAGGTGCTCTGAGATTACAGGAAAGAGAATGCTGCACTCTGAATGCAGACATAAGGGGACATTCCTGGGGATGATGCGAGAAGTAAAGGATGAGTAGAAGTTCACTAGCCAAAAACAGTGGAGAGTTGGGTGTTCAAGGGAGAAGCATTGAGGCGTTGAAAAGTCTCGCCTTGGATGGTGGGGGTAGGGGAGAAGAGACTAAAAGCAGTTAGCTGTGGCTTCAGCACAGGGCAGAGGCAGGCAGGAGCTGGGTGACCCATCACCTGGGTGATGGACTTGTCATGGTAGGCCACAGAGCATCTTAGGAGTTTGGACTTGATGACCAGGGGAACACACCGGAAGACATACTGGTGAGAATGGACTAGAGGGGAGTAAGTGTGCATGGAATAAATCAGTAGAGTGTCAAAGACCTTGCTTCTACTCTCAAGATATTTATTGGAATCGCTCACTCAGGGTCACTCAGCTTCCAACCAAATTCTGTCTCTACAGTTTATTCCATACTCTCTGAAAATGTACCACAGGAACAGCCTAGAAATGGGCCAATAAGCTAATTTCCATTCATTCAACTGATTTTTTATGAATGACCCAAAGTGCAAGGCACAGTACTAAGCCTTATTTAAGCACTCTGGGACTATAGAGAAGAAGAAGACATGGCCAGTGCCCCTCAACTCTTCTGCTATTTGAATAATCTAGAAATTTGTCAGCGGGTTTGACTGTAACTTTTAATTTATTTTGTTATTATTTTATTTTACTTTTGGCCATGCCCAACGGCATGTGGGACCTTATTTCCTCAGCCAGGGATCCAACTTGTGCCACCTGCTTTGGAAGCACTGGACCACCAGGGAATTCCCATGGCTGTAATTTAAATAGGAACAAATGTAACACTAAGACATGTAAGCAGGTTTAGAATGATAACAACTTCTAATAATCACTTTGGTAATATAAAAATCTTTAACCAGGAAATGATACTGGTTTAACTGGAAATTTCTTCTGCAAAGACTAAAATATGGTATTTAGCTCTTCTGATTGGCACAGAGAACTGAGAATGTGACCAGAAGTCAAAGTTAGCCAGTTCCTTCTATGGCTTTGGGCATATCCCCTCTCTGCACACCAGTTTGTTCTGGAAAATGAGGACAGATCTAACAGTGCTTCTGTATCTGACAAGGCAATGCCAGAAAATGTACCATGAAGTCCCATGAACTGTTTTAATATACCTTTATATATGCAAAACATTTCCTTTTATGTTCTTTTTTTTTTGTTTAATTTGCCCCTTATTCTATGTCTCAGGAGGATTTGGTTCTCTTTCCCCCTATGGTTTCCAGAATGTTTCAAAACTCTTCAAATGAAAATATGCGAGTCATGACTTGCGGGTAGCAAGTTAGGACTTGTGGGGACAGTTAGCAGGGAGGGCGAACTCTGAGATCTGCCAGCAATTGTTTTCCCCCGTGATTCGAACGAGGGAAAAGATCATGTTATTTATACAGCATAAGGTTCCAGATTTTCAGGAATGAAATCTGAGCCCAGCATGTCAACATATTGGTCTGGTCTGTCTTGGAATCTACGGTAGATGGATTTCTTTGTGCTGAGAAACATTAGGAAGGTCAATATTCTTTTCTGATTTTTTTTTTCTGTTAAGAAAAGGGTTCATTCTCACACTCTAAAGCGGTGGTATTAGATATCATCCAGATAATACACTCAATGGTCGTGCTGCCTTTGGTTTCAAACATAAAGCCCCAGGGCAAACAGCTTTTCTGTATTCAGTTACATGTTCTTTACTTCACAGATAATGTTTTGCCACAAATACTCCCGGCCCGGGAGAAAATACAGAAGTGAACAATCAAATGAAATAAAAATAATAGTAATGTTAATAAGTCCCAAATTGCAAAGATCCCAGAGATTGTGCCAACCTGGGCTTCCCAATCAAGGAGGAATTGTCCTGGAAAGGGGAAGTGGATAGAAGCAGCAGGTTGGGCAGAAGCCTAAAGGCAAAGGTGAGTGGCAGTCCTGGGTAGGGGGAGTGGAGCCCTGGCCGGGGGAGGATCCCCCGGCCAGCCAGGGATCACAAGACTGGGCTTCAAGTCCTGCCCTCCTTCTGATGAGCTCTCCAACAAGCTATAATCACTTTCCCTCCCTGACTTTCAGGTTCCTCATCTTCAAAAGAAAGGGGTTGGCCTAGACCTAGAGGAACGGGCACGGCTCTGGAGTCAGACAGCTAGCTGCAGGTCTGCCTCTTGGCTTGGCCACTGGCCGATGCCTAACCTTAGACAGACATTCTCTGAGCCTCAGTTCCCTTACCTGGAAACTCAAGGACCATAATACCTTCCTGACTGAGCTATCCTGAGGATTAAAGAGATATTGTTTTTAAAGTGTCTGGCACATAGTAGCCAGCACTCAGGAAACTTTTGTTCCTTTCTGGCGTCCTCTGTAAGTCCCTTCCAGCCCTGAAACACTGGCTCCGATCCAGTTTCTTTGTCTTCCAAATCCAGTCCATGGCTTGGAAAAAGTCCTAATTCCCAATCACTGCGGGAGCACACACACCTGAATTGCTTCTTTCAGTTTTACAAATGGCCACTAAAACTTTCTTCCTGGGAAGTATTTGCCCCAATTCACCATCTCTTAAGAGTATAGAGTCACCGCTTTTTCTTCTCAGACTCAACTTCGAATTCCCTGCCCCCAGGCTTTGGGAAGGGGGCGGGGAAGGGACAGCCCCGAGGCTGAGCTCCTCTTGGCCTCCGATTCCCCATCCTCCAGGTGTTTGGTTGCAAAGCCCAAGATATAGCAAGTATTTCCCGTTGAGGAAAGCACAGACCTAGCTCATCTTCCAGGCTCTGGCTTTGCGATTTAGTGGAGCCCAAAATAGGGTCCCTTGGGGGGCTGGTTTCGTGGTGGTTTGACCAACCCTGCATGGGTTTGTGGTGGTCCTTTTTTGGGAACTTCTGATTCTGAATGCCTTAATTCCAGGGAAGCTTCAGCTATATAAGTATAATGTAACATACAAATATAAAGTAACATAATGTAATTTTTATATATTTATAATAGTAATATAACCACATGACAGAACCTTTGAAAAGTAGAGAAAAAGAAAATCCCTCCCTATTCAGTATTAACAACTCAACGCAGACACTGGTAGTACTTTCCTGTTTTGTTTTTTAAAATTTAAATCTTTCGCTATTTATTTCTACACACACACATACTTTGTTGTACTTTGCTTTTCATACTATAAACTTTTCTAGGTAGATACTTCATAATTATTATTTTAATACCTGTGGAATACACCTAGGGGATTCCCTGTCACTTCTTTTACACTTTTCTTGTTGGCCCTTTAGGTGGTTTCCAATGTTACTCTATCTTAACTAACACTGCAATGAATATATATTAGTGTAGTGCCTTTTCACTCAAAGTTCTTACTATTTCCTTAAAGTCATCTCCTAGAAATTGAAATACGGGGTTAACGAGCAGGAACATGTTTATGGTTCCATAAATCTTGCCCAGTTGCTTTCCAAAGGGTTGAGCTGATATATACTCTGACCTACAGCACGTGATAGTGTTTTTTTTATCACACCCTTCACAGCACAGGCTATCAGCTTTTTTAAAAAAATGATTTTTTTTCAGGGTAACTATGCTCTGATTGACAGTGAGAGGAAAAACACTTTCTTCCCTACCCCTTGAGTTTGACTGGGCTTCCCTCCTGGCTCAGCTGGTAAAGAATCCTCTTGAGTTTGATTATTAGGTTTTTTTCTGGGTTTATTTTTTAAGCAAGCCTTTTGAAGTGAGTGTGATTTAAATGAAGAAAGATGGCTTAGTGAATAGAAACTGGGAGGTTATCCCAGTAATGATGTTAAAGGAGAAATGGCGAAGTGAATGAAAGTTCTCCATGGAAAGGAAAGGTCAGGGAAGTCAGGGATGAGTTTGGGAGGGGCTATACAGTGGAGCTCAACATTCAGAAAACGAAGATCATGGCATCCGGTCCCATCACTTCATGGGAAATA
Organism: Moschus berezovskii; assembly: GCF_049115385.1. Taxonomy (NCBI): domain Eukaryota; kingdom Metazoa; phylum Chordata; class Mammalia; order Artiodactyla; family Moschidae; genus Moschus; species Moschus berezovskii. Next base: position 124,175,317 of record NC_142488.1, on the reverse strand, counting down.
GATGGGGAAACAGTGGAAACAGTGTCAGACTTTATTTTTTTGGGCTCCAAAATCACTGCAGATGCTGATTGCAGCCAGGAAATTAAAAGATGCTTACTCCTTGGAAGGAAAGTTATGACCAACCTTGATAGTATATTAAAAAGCAGAGACATTACTTTGCCAACCAAGGTCTGTCTAGTCAAGGCTATGGTTTTTCCCGTGGTCATGTATGGATGTGAGAGTTGGTCTGTGAAGAAAGCTGAGCGCCGAAGAATTGATGCTTTTGAACTGTGGTGTTGGAGAAGACTCTTGAGAGTCCCTTGGACTGCAAGGAGATCCAACCAGTCCATTCTAAAGGCGATCAATCCTGGGTGTTCATTGGAAGGACTGATGCTAAAGCTGAAACTCCAATACTTTGGCCACCTCATGTGATGAGTTGACTCACTGGAAAAGAGTGTGATGCTGGGAGGGATTGAGGGTGGGAGGAGACGGGGACGACAGAGAATGAGATGGCTGGATGGCATTACCAACTCGATGGACATGAGTTTGAGTGAACTCCGGGAGTTGGTGATGGGCAGGGAGGCCTGGCGTGCTGTGATTCATGGGGTTGCAAACAGTCGGTCACGACTGAGCAACTGAACTGAACTGAACTGATAGAGTGGAGCCAGGTCCTAGCTGCAGGTGAGAGAAGAAGTACCCAGTTTAGTAGCAGCGGTTTGGACCAATTGAAAACAAAAAAGGCTGGACTCCAGACATGAAATCAGCATCAAGGATTTGGTGAAGAGATGAAAGAGAAGTATATTTTGGACTAGTTGAAGAAAAGCGGAGTCTCTTAGGTATAGAGAGGAGGGAATCCCCCACTCTCTCATTGATTGAACGCATTCCCTGAGCCTAGGGAACTTTCTGGAAGCTGTCTCAATGAATCCTCACACTAAACCAAGTAGAGAAGTCATATCACTAGCTTCATTTTACAGATATGGAAACTGAGGATCTGAGAGGTTCAGTGCAGCAGCCAAGGCCTCATATATATTATGAGTGACCACAATCAGGGTTTTAAAGCATGCCTTTCTATATCAAACCTAATTCCTTCGGGATCATGAATAAGATTTGGACAAAGGAGGGAAGAGAAACAGCATCTATCCAGATCTTGAAAGCCCAGGGGTCAGGCTCACATCTCCAAATTCTTTGAGGAATAGGGGCTCAGAGCTGTCCGAATTCCAGGCTGCATCTGAGTATGTTGGCCCTGGTGGCCACTGAGCAAGGCTGAACAAGAATTCTGATTTCTAAATCCTCTGTTATTTGAAGGCCAGGTGCCTTAGAGCTTTGTCACTGCCTCATTTGGGATTCCAGCTACTCTTAGGACCAGTGAGATTGCAAGGATTCCTGTTTGCCTAACAGGCTGTCCACTCCCCTAGATCAATGAGAGAATGTCTACTGCTCAATTTCAAGTACCTCCTCTCTCTCTAAATTAAAGTGGAAACTGCCCGGCTTTATTTCATGACTTTCTATTGTGCACAGAGTCTTTGAAAGTATGATTGTGCAACACATATCACTTGGTGATCTGAGTGAAAGAGGCAAGACATGGCACCAGGGAAATGTCTTAGTTTGGCTGCTTTCAAGGTCTGGGTTTCCAGAACTCCCACATCTCAGCAAGGAAGGAAATCCAGCTGGCCCATTGTCTTCAGAGACAACAAACTTGTGTAAAACAACAGAAATAACAGATAATTATTATGACCTTCATATTCATTCTATATCTGAAAGGAAATACTCCAAAATGTTAGCAACAACATGTTACGTTGCTGGGTGGTGGTATTACAGCAAAATTCTTCAGATTTTTTTTTTTTTTGGAACAAAAGCCAAGTTTGTTATTTGTTCATTTCTTGCATTTGAAGTTCTCCCCCTCGACATCATCCTTGGCCTGAAACTCTGCTTAAGTCCTTAACTACCACATGACGTCAACCAGCCACTCCAGGTGGGTTTGCCTCTTGTCAGTTTTACACAGGTCTACCCAATACCCTAGTTACTTGTCCTCAGCAGCCTTAATTAGGCTGCTTTGGTGTTCAGCACAAAGGGTCTCCATCAGCTGACAGACACAGGCTCATCCCAGTTGGATGCAAGCTCACAAAGGGAGGCTTTAGCAGTTTCTTGAATTCCATTTGCTAGGCCATCCCCGACGGGACAATCTTCAGCACCCCTTGTAAAGCCATGGCTCTGGGTTCCTAGGGGAGCCAAATCTTGAACTCACTGGAGCCTCCAGGTGACTGAGGGTGGTAGGGAAAAGAGTTAGACTTATCATTAGGACCTTCCTGTGTTTTGTCCAAATTTCCATAATGAGGATGATTTGCTTTGAAATTTGGCAAAACAGTAAGAAAATAGCAAGAGTTATTTATTGAAATGCATTTTATTCAGGAACATTGGGGTGATCAATCACCTAGCATTTTTTAATTTAGCATTTAAAATGTGCTGGCTTGGAGCTAGGCACTGGGGATAGGGAGATTCAAAGGGGAAGGCGTGACTGTTTCCTGGAGGACTGGTTACTTACTGGGTACAATCTATCATCCTCCAAGAATCCTGGGAGGTTTTCACTAGTACTGGAAGACCTGGGTTCCATCCCTGGGTTGGGAAGATCCCCTGGAGAAGGGAAAGGCTACCCACCCCAGTATTCTGGCCTGGAGAATTCCATGGACTATATAGTCCATGGGGTCGCAAAGAGTCGGACAGGACTGAGCGACTTTCACTTCAGTACTACAGATGAGGAAACCGAGGCTAAGACCTCGTTTTAAATTACTGGAAATTCTGAGCCCACAAGGCAGGTCTGCCTGCTTTAGAGTTTGTGCTCATTAATGATACACCACTTTTCTCCTATGATGTACACACTCATACAATGTGATTCCTGACCTTTTAGCCCTTGTAGTCTAGTTGAGACAATGAGAAATGCATATACAAAACAAATACTGGCAGTCACTGGTTTATGGACACTCATCACAATCACAAGTCCCTTCTGTATCTCAGCTGGAATCTCCACATCTGGAGTTTTGGATGGCTGGGCTGGGCTGTAGGGAATTTGGCTTTTATCCACACCAGCCTTACTGCTCAAGTTTTTCTGCTTGGACCAGGGCTGAAATCCACCATTGCTGTCCTCAGTCATCAAATTGCAAATCTAGGTTTCCTGCCCTTCTGCCTTGAACAATTAAGGCAGTGCTTCCCAAGCTTTAACGTGGGGAGGAATCACCTGGGGATCTTATTAAAATGCAGATTTTGAAATTGTAGGTGGAGGGGGTGGGAGCTGACAGTCTGCATTTCTAATAAGCTCCCAGGTGATGCTGATCTAGTTAGTTTCGGGATTGGGTAGAAGTCACGAAGGAGTTAAATGAGCTTACCTAGCCCTCAGTTTTGTCTTTCCAGCCCCAGGAAAAATGATGGGCTCTCTACTTCCCTGTGGGCCCAAGGAATCACCCCTTAGAGCCGAAATGCAGCCAGAGGGAGGGATGGCCCGTCTCTGAGTCTCACCCCACTGAAAAGCAAGCAGTTGACTTGGGTCCAGGCTTTGACTGGGGCTGAAAAGGCAGCCGTGTCCCAGGAAAGCCACCAGGCTCCCTGTGGCCTCTGTGTGGGCCAGGCTCGCCCTTCCTCCAGGCCTCTGCCCCCTGCAGCCCCTGCCACTAGCCACAGACCAGGGCAGGGGGACCCCTTCCTCCTTGTAGGGTCTGGGAAGCACTTCCTGTCAGGCCAGTTCACCTCTGTGCCAGGTGCCCAGCTGTGCTGGTGAACTCTCTCTGGACATCTGTTGTCACCTGTCAGGGTGGTCCGGTCCCAGACATGCCTGGCAGCAGGCCCTGGTGGACAGGCAGCCTTCCTGGGATGGACTGGATGGATACGAGCCCAGGAGGTGGTGCTGGAGGATTGGTGCAGCCAGAACAGAGGGGCCCCATCTATATTGCTTCTCTTTATGCCTAATGGATCAAAATTATAATACTTGGAATGTATGTGGGGCCTGCTTTCCAGAAGCGCAAAGCCCAGTAGGGTACTGCACACACTTTTGCTAGTCTGGCTACTATCTGTAATGTCGTTTCCGTGGGAAATGCTTTTCAATTCCCGCAGTGCCTGATGGCATGTGGGAACTGGCTACACAGGGAGGAAGCTCAGTGTGTGAAGTGATTCCTCACTGAGAGTCAGAGGAGTTCAGGGGAGGGAGGGAGGACCATGGGCTGGGTGTTGACAGCAAACTTCCTAGAGTAGGAGAGCTTGAGCTGTGCCTTTCAGGAGGAAGAGGATTTGGTAAGTGGGGCAAAGGCATGCAAAGCACTGAGACAGGAATGGGGAGGGGGGCTCATGGGGAATGCTGGGAAAATCGGATCAAGGCATTTTCCTTGTAGTCATGGGATGTCAGGCCAGGTGGGATTGGAAGAAGCGTTGTCTGCAGAGCTTTCAAATTAGAGAAGGAAGGAAGGAGGTGGATAGGAGAAGCAAAACAATTTATAATTACTACTCTGGGCCAGGTGTTTTACCAATGGTGCCTCTATCCCTCATAGGACCCCAGAAAAATGGGAGGTATTGCTTAGATGAGGAAATAGCTTCATAGAGGTTACGTGAGGTTCTTTTTTTTTTTCTTTTAAATTTCATTGGAGTGTAATTGATTACAATGTTGTGTTAGTTTCAAGTGTGCAACATAGTGACTGTTATACATATATTGATTCTTTTCCTGTGGTACATATATAGAATGGAATACTGTGCTGTGATATTTTTTAAGTCGTGTCTGACTCTTTGTGACCCTATAGACTGTAGCCTACCAGGCTCCTCTGTTCATGGGATTCTGTAGGCAAGAATACTGGAGTGGGTTGCCATTTCCTCCTTCCTGACCCAGGGATTGAACCAGTGTCTCTTACATTTCTTGCATTGGCTGGGAGGTTCTTTACCACTAGTGCAAGTTTCCCTGGCTGGGAAGCCCCACAGTGGAATACTACTCAGTCATAAAGAACGAAATAATGCAATTTGCATCAGTATGGATGCAACTAGAGATCATCATACTAAGCTAAGTCAGAAAGAAAGACAAATATCATAGGATATCACTCATATGTGGATTCAGTTTTTTAAAAATGATATAAATGAACTTATTTACAAAACAGAAACAGACTCACAGATATTGAAAACCAAACTTATGATTACCAAAGTGGAAACATGAGGCGGGGGGAGGGATAAATTAGGAGCTTGGGATTAACATGCACATACTGCTATATATAAAATAAGTGAGGTTCTTGAATCCATTCAGGTGTTAAGTGCTTGAACCAGAATTTGAATTCTAGTCTGTGTGATTCTGTGACACTATGCTTTTCTTACTTCTTCACATGCCCCTGACTCACGTGTTGGGCTTAAAAATATCAAAAGGGAAGTCTATGTTTCTGCAAATGTTCCGAAGTTCCCTTGACCCAGTTCCTTAAAAAGTCAGAGGCCACAGTAACTGTCTTGGAGTCTTATGGCTGTGATAAAAAAATTACTATAAACTGGATATCTTAAAACAATGTATTTTTTTTATGGAAATGTATTTTCTCACGGTTCTGGAGGCCAAGAGTCTGAAATCATGGGTCAGCAAGGCCATGTTCCTTCTGAAGCTTCTTGGGGAAGATCCTGTGTTAGGGTTCTCCAGAGAAACAGAACCAATAGGACCTGTTGATCCATTGCTGTATCAATCAATTATTTATAAGGAATATGGAGGCTGGCAAGTCCAAAATCTGCTAAGTGGGCTAGCAAGCTGAAGACCCAGGAGAGCTAATGTCCCAGTTTTGAGTCTGAAGACAGTCTGCTCTAAAACCAGGAAGATCCAGGGTCTCGGATCAAATCAGAAGGCCATCTCCTAGAGAATTGTCTTTTGGTTAGGGGAGTCTAGTCTTTTTGTTCTGTATTCAGACCTTCAGCTGATTAGATGAAGCCCATCTAGAGTATGGAAGGCAACTTGTTTTATTCTAATTCCACCAATTTACATATTAATCTCACCCAAAACACCCTCACAGAAATGCCCAGAATAATGTTTGACCAAATATCTGAGTATCACATGGCCTAGCCAAGCTGACACATGAAATTAACTGTCATACCTTCCTGGCCTCTTCTAGCTTCTGGTGGCTTCAGGCATTCATTGTCTTTTGTCTGCATGGCTCCAATCTCTGCCTCCATCTTCACATGGCTTTCTCCCCTATGTGTCCCAAATCTCCCTCTGACTTTCTCTTTTAAGGCCACCTGTCACTGAACTGAGGGCTACTCCTAAATATAGTATGCATTCATCTCAAGATCCTTAGCCTAATTACATCTGCAAAGACCCTTTTTCCAAATAAGGTCACAATCACAATTTCTGGTTGTTAGGACATGGACATATATTTGGAGGGGGCGGGCACCGTTCAACCCACTACTGTGGAATTCTGCCATGGGAATCTGAGTTCTGTCATGGCCACTTCCTAACTTCAGGTTAAAAAAAAAAAACAAAGCAAACAGAAACCCCTCACAAAGACTCCAGACTATTAATAGTCATCCCAGTGCAAGGAGGTAAGTTGATGACCATCTGGGGTGGATATTTTAAGTATGGTGTCAACCTGGGTAGGGGCCAGGAGATGCTGCTGCCCACTCAGGGGATTTGCCTGGCCTGTCCCTAAGGAAAGTGAGAATGGGGGAAAATGACCAGAGAAGAGAGCCTTTTTGTTTTCTTAAAAATTTACTTTCTTTATTTTTACAATGTATTTGTGGTTTATTTCACATAAACCTTTCCCACAGTAGCCAAATATAGAAGGCTTCACTTTTTACATCTTCATTTTTTTTCAATTCTATAAATATTGAAACATTTAACATAAGAAAATTTGAAGTACAGTGGTAAATGACTCCCAATTTCTCTGCCCCAACACAAGTGGTTTCTCTTTTTCATGTTCTTTTTTGTCATGTCTACAAACGTCTTAGCCCCTTTGTGAAGTATTTCCTTACTTCTTCATCAGGCTTTCACGTTCCTTCTCCCTCACAAAAGCATTTTACGAATTACAACACCTTTCAGGTTATTTGTATAATTTCCACTTAGACTGAATCTCCTTGAAAGTAGGGGATCATGTCTTTTCACCTTTGTGAAAAGCACTATACCTGGGACATTAAGTGTTCTCAAAGGAATTAATACATGTATGTGCATACTCATGATAACCATGTAATTTTATAATTTGCTTTTCTTAACATCACAGTACACATTTGTACATTGTTTATTTTTCACATAATATACTTTAATAGTTTCCTAATAGTCTTTTCTATTCCATTAATGGACAGTCATTTGCTAATCATTGCCCTCTTAATGGGAATGGTTGCTTTCAGCCTCACACTGTTCATAATTACACTGAATCGAAAACCTTTATACACCTGTTAGTTTTTGCAGTGAATGAAATTTTCACGAGTGAGATCAACATTTCTTTTTAGTTCTTGGTAACATGTTGCTTCTCAAGGAGGTTAAACCAATTTGCATTAACTTTGTATGGAGGTGACAATTTTAACCACAATTTTGTCAGCATTGTGTTTTTTTTATTTTAGTATTGTTTTAAAATTATGTTTGTAATTGCTTTCAAATATTATCTCATATTTTTCATTTTTTCCATCCCATTTCAATAAAATTTAATGAGTACATTTAATTTGAGTTCTATATGTAATTCAGAGCTTCCCTTGTGCCTCTGATGGTAAAGAATCTTCCTGCAGTGCAGGACACCTGTGTTTGATCCCTGGGTCAGGAAGATCCCCTGGAGAAAGGAGTGGCAACCCAGTCCAGTATTCTTGCCTGGAGAATTCTATGGACAGAGGAGCCTGGCTGGCTATAGTCCATGGGATTGCAAAGGGTCAGACATGACTGGTTGACTAATACTACTTTACTACTTTCATGTAATTCACACTCTTCACTCTTTTTTTAAATATTTGTTTTTTCATTTGGCTGCTCTGGGTCTTAGTTGCAGCATATGGGATCAAATCTGGGCCTCCTGCACTGGGAGCATGGAGTCTTAGTCACTGGACCACCAGGGAATTCCCTCATCTTCACTCTTGAAGGATCCTTTCACTGATTACAGAATTCTGGGTTGACAGTATTTTGTCTTTAGCACTTTAAAGATGTTGTGCCACTGCCTTCTGGCCTTCATGGTTTCTGATAAGACCATGGTCATTTGAATAATTCAGTTCAGTTCAGTCGCTCAGTCGTGTCCGACTCTTTGCGACCCCATAAATCACAGTACGCCAGGCCTCCCTGCCCATCACCAACTCCCGGAGTTCACTCAAACTCATGTCCATCGAGTCGGTGATGCCATCCAGCCACCTCATTCTCTGTCGTCCCCGTCTCCTCCCACCCTCAATCCCTCCCAGTATCAGACTCTTTTCCAGTGAGTCAACTCGTCGCATGAGGTGGCCAAAGTATTGGAGTTTCAGCTTTAGCATCAGTCCTTCCAATGGACACCCAGGATTGATCTCCTTTAGAATGGACTTGTTGGATCTCCTTGCAGTCCAAGGGACTCTCAAGAGTCTTCTCCAGCACCACAGTTCAAAAGCATCAATTCTTCAGCGATCAGCTCTCTTCGCAGTCCAACTCTCACATCCATACATGACCACGGGAAAAACCATACCCTTGACTAGACGGACCTTGGTTGGCAAAGTAATGTCTCTGCTTTTTAATACGCTGTCTAGGTTGGTCATAAGTTTCCTTCCAAGGAGTAAGCATCTTTTAATTTGATTAATTATTCCCCCATATATAATAGTTTGTTTCTCTCTGGCTACACACAAGATTTACTTTTTATCCTTGGGTTTCATCCACTGGATTATGCTGGATTAGACATAAGTTTCTTCATATTTATTCTGCTTGAGGTTCACCAAATTGGAAGTTTCTAGCCATTATTAAATTTTTTTCTTCTCTCCTGGGCTATTACCTGTATATTAGATCTTTTGATAATGTCCCACAGATCCCTGAGGCTTTGCTCATTTTATTTTCTGACCTTTATTCTCCTTTGGATTGGAGAATTTCTCCTGATCTATCTTCCCATTCACTGACTCTTTCTCTGTCTTTCCATTCTGCTTTTGAGTGCATTGAGGTTTCTTTCTAGTTACTGTATCTTTCAGTTTTAGAATTTCTTAGATTAAAAAACATAGTTTCTATTTTCTTTCTGATTTCCTTCGTTTCCTCACTCATTATGAGCATATTTTCCTTTACCCCATTGACTATAGTTAAAATAGCTCTTTTAAAGTTCTTCTCTGATAATTTCAGCATCTAGGTCATCTCTGTGTTGAACTCAATGGGTTATCTTTTCTCTTGAGAATCAATGGGTCACATTTTCCTGGTTTTTTGGTTTGTTTTCTTTCTTTTTTTTTTTTTTTTGTATGTTGGGTAATTTCAGATTGTATACCACACATTGTAATTGTTAGTTTGTGGAGACTCTGGATTATACTATATTCCTCCTAAAAGGGTTGACACTTTTTTGTTTTAGTAAGCAATTAACTTGGTTAGCCTCAAACTCTGGAGAAGGCAATGGGACCCCACTCCGGTACTCTTGCCTGGGAAATCCCACGGACGGAGGAGCCTGGTAGGCTACAGTCCGTGGGGTTGCGAAGAGTCGGACACGACTGAGTGACTTCACTTTCACTTTTCACTTTCATGCATTGGAGAAGGAAATGGCAACCCACTCCAGTGTTCTTGCCTGGAGAATCCCAGGGACAGAGGAGCCTGGTGGGCTGCTGTCTATGGGGTCGCACAGAGTCAGACACGACTGAAGTGACTTAGCAGCAGCAGCCTCAAACTCTGCCTCACCTATGGAGGTCATCAGCTCAATTAGCAGTTCAAATCTTTTAGCCTTAACTGTGATAAGACTTGAGTCTGCCCCCGGGAATGCATGGTTCAAGGGCCCAGGATTCAGCCAGAAACCTTGGTTGAGTTTATTCATGGAATATGGGGACTTCCTATTCTGCTTCTCTAACTTATAGGATTCCCGTGGCATTTTCAGATGGCTATAGTTATCCTGGGTTCTGACATCATCTGGTTTGTCAGGCCAGCAAGACGGCAGAGTTTCTGATGAAGTCTGTGCTCAAGGTCAAGCTGTAAAGATAGAAACTCACCCCATATCCCAGGCTTTCCTTTTCAGCTTCCATCCAGAATATGCCCCTTTTTTTCCACTCTCTAGAATCTCTAGATTTCTTTTTTTTCTTTTTTTTTGTCATTTTCCTCAGAGTTTATAGTTGATATCTTAAGAGAGGTGGTTCTGTTAATGACTTATTCTACCATACTGGAAGTGGAAACTGTTTTCAATTTTTGAATAAAAAAGGACATTGGAAAATTAACTTCTAGTTAAAAAATTAATATACATGCACTTAAAAATGACATGACATAGAAAAACACAAAGAAGAAAGTAAACCTACTGTTAACATTTTGGTATATTTCCTTTCAGTTTTTTTTTAATGTGTATATATATCCAATGTGCTTATTTAAGCATGGAAGTATGTATATTTCTTATAACTAAAACAGGAACATACTACAGATATATTATAACCTGCTTCTCCTCCCAACCCAATATAGCAATATATAATAAACACTGAAAAAGAGCTGTTCAGGGTTTCAGAATAAAGAGTTGGTGAGCTTACTGAAGACAGATTGAAAAATGAGAACTTTGATCTAAAAGGGCATGGTACCTTTTGAGGATGAGATCCACTGAAGGGTCTCAAGACCCTGTCCTTGCAGGCATAAAAGTGTAGAGGGAACAGTGTCTTTTCTCAACCCTAAATACCTGGGGAGTGGCTGAGGATTTGGGATAGGGCTGTGGTTTCTTCTGCTGACTCCTGGCTATTGGAGACTGATGGGAGGAAGTCCCAGCCCTAGAGTTTGTGGTGGATTAGGCAGGCCACACAGGCAGATCTGCAGGATTCTGGGAGCCACTGCAGCTCCTGGGTGGCCTGTCCAGCTGCAGGTCCTGACCATGCAGTACTAACTGCACATGGAGGAGGTGAGAAGTGGGGCTCTGAGTTAGTAGAGCTGAGCTAACATTTGCCGCATTGATTAGAATTTTCAGGTGTTATCAACTATAGCTGAGGTGAACTTCCTTCAGATTCAAGTTATCTGATAAGAATCTACTCCCTGTTCTTTAGAATCAGTCTCCCTTTGTATCGATTTGACCTGAGATACTCACTACTCTTCACTGCGTATCCATCTTTCATTAGATTGTCAGAGCTCCACTCAATTTTGTTAGCCACTGACTTCAAGCTCACTGTATTCTAATCTGAGCTCATCATTTCGCTTCAGAGCTCACTCATCTTATTGTGTTTCCTATTTTTGTTTAGGACACTACCCATAGGTCACCCAGTTGCCAAGAATCTTTGCTAACTCTTCCCTCTCTCCCAGGCTTCCATCTTCCAATCAGTTGCTGCATCTCAATGACTTTGATTCCTTGAAGTGGAGCCACTAAAGTCTTTTCAATAGAGGGTAGGATGTGGTGAGCTGTGGGCTTTATTAATAGTATGTAAAAGGAACTATGTGTATGTGTGGTTGGGGGAGAGACAGATGTAAGGCAGAGAGCCCAGTTTAGAAAAGAGCAAAAGACCATAAAAGAGATGAGAATAGAAACTTTGACATGGAGGAGAGGATTTCAAGAGGCAACTCATAAATGAAGGATGTAAACATTTTCAAAAACAGAAGAACTCTTAAAAGTTGAAAAGATGGTTAATGTAGTTCAAGATATACTTATTTAGAGTAAATTTTTAAAGAAAGTATAGTATACACATGAAAAGTGAAGTGTCATCTTGATGAACTATCACAATCTGAACACACCTCTGTAATGATTACCCAGATCAAGAAACAGCGCATGACCAGTACCATAGAAGCCCCCTTAATGTCCCCTTCCAGTAATTTAGTTCCCCTCCAAGGTTAGTCATTAACCTGACAACTAATGCCATAGATTAATTTTGTCTTTTAACTTCATATGAATGAAATTCTATAGGGTAGATTATTTTGTCTGGCTTCTTGCATGTAACAGTATTTTTTTGGTGCAATTTATCCATGTGTTGCTGTTGTTTTAATAGAAATAGTTCTTTGCTTCTCAGGGCTACATCGAATTTGATCTATTGCTTATAATTATTTATGTTTCCAACTGGACACTATTATGAATAGTGCTATATGAACATGCTTGTATATGTCTTTTTGGTACATGTGTCTATACATTTATGTAAGGAATATATTTAGGAGTGAATTTTGCTTGTTTCATAGGACAATATATATCTATATTTATGATACTGCCATATACTTATCCAATGTATTTGTACCAATTTATACTCTGCCTAGCAATGTAAGAGGATTCCAGTTCTAGCACTTGGTATTATCTACCTTTTATTTTATTTTAGCCACACAGTGTGGCATGTGGGATCTTAGATTCTTGACCAGGGATCAAACTTGTGCCTCTGCAGTGGAAATGCCAAGCCCTAACCATTGGACCACCAATTTAAACAGCTGAGTATGGTAGAAACTGATACAACATTGTAAAGCAAGAATCCTGTAATTAAAAATAAATTTAAAAAATGGAAACCAATATTATCTAATTATCTTTATTTTAAAAATATTTTATTTTTTATTGACCTATAGTTGATTTACAATATTGTGTTACTTTCAGGTGTATAGCACAGTGATTCAGTTATATATAAATATATATTCTTTTTTTCAGATTCTTTTCCCTTAAAGATTATCACCAAATATTGAGTACAGCTCCCAGGTCCTTGTTGTTTATCTTATCTGCCTTTTTAAATTTTAGCTATTCTGGTAGTGTCTTTTGCTGCCCTTTTACTGGAGACAACCAAGCAGCATCAAATGTATTCATTTGCTCTGAATTAAAAGTGAGTCTAATTAAAGTGAGAGCCTGTCCTCAAGCAACTCTAAATCCAGTGGGAGACTCCCTGACATGTAAACAAATAATTGCAACATAAAATATGTGCTATTGTGAGTACCAGAGTGGAGGAAAGATAATGTGCTTTGTTAGTATAAAGGAAGTAGTTGGATGTGTTCACGGTTGGAGGCCCAGACTGGAGGGGCCTAGAAGAAAGAAGGATACAAGTTAGTTGACTATTAAAATAGAGCAACTGGGAGGTGAATAAAAAACAAAGCCACTGGAACTGTCAAGTAGGTAGAATTGACATGACATGACTAAATAAATGACTACTAAGACATGGGCTTGCCTGGTGGCTCAGAAGGTAAAGAATCTACCTGCAACACAGGGAACCCGGGTTCAATCCTGGGTCAGGAAGATCCCCTGGAGAAGGAAATGGTAACCTACTCCAGTATTCTTGCCTGGAGGGGCTTCCCTGATAGCTCAGTTGGTAAAGAATCCACCTGCAATGCAGGAGACTCCGGTTAGGTTCCTGGGTTGGGAAGATCCCCTGGAGCAGGGAAAGGCTACCCACTCCAATATTCTGGCCTGGAGAATTCCATGGACTGTATAGTCCATGGGGTCGCAAAAAGTCAGACACGACTGAGCGACTTTCACGTCACTTCACTTCATTCTTGCCTGGAGAATCCCACGGACAGAGGAGCCTGGTGGGCTACAGTCCATGGGGTCGCAAAGAGTTCGATACGACCGAGCAAATTTCAAGATATGAAAGAGGGGATGGAAGCAGAATGGACAGGGAGACATCCCATGCAATGTGGAAAATCAGAAAGTTATCAATGGCGACTCCAGGTTTTGGATCCAGGTGACTAAGTGGATGCTATTGTTATAGGTAAAGAAAAAGCTTGAGAGTGGGAGGTGGGAAAGATATCTTCAGTTTGGACATGCCGAGTTTGAAAGGCCTGTGGGCTGTCTAGGTGGAGCTATCATCAGTAGGCATTTGGACATAGGGCCTTGGAGGTCATAAGAAAGTGATGGGAAAGAACTGTGGGTATTTTTGAGCATTATTTACTTGGCTGCACTGGGTCTTAGTTGTGGCATGCGAAATCTTTTTTTTTTTTTTCTTTTTAGTTGCCCATGTGGAGACTTTTAGTTGCTACATGTGGGATCTAGGTCCCTGACCAGAGATCAATTCTGGGCCCCCTGCATTGGGAGGACAGAGTCTTAGCCACTGGGCCACCAGGGAAGTCCTGTGCTGTGGATATTATTTGAGGGATATTTGGTGTTTTGGAGTGTCTGAACCATGGGAGTGCATGAGATCAATAGGAGATTGTGAGCAAGCTTGGGACAGAACCCTGTAGAATCTCACCTTTAAAGGCAAATGGTAGAAGATGACCTTCTCCAAATTGAGGCTTCTGCATACTTCTAGGTTGGGAACAGGAAGCAAGTATAGAGGGAAAGGCTGAAGACATAGGAAGGAGACATGATGAGCCAGGTAGCAAGGACTCAGAAGTGGGGAGGGACACCTGTTGCTGACCGCAGGGAAGACATGAAGAAAGGGTAGGTTTGGAAACATGTACCTATAAATAGTTTGAAGACAAGAGAAGGAATAAACAGTTCATACATTACGGCATGTATCTTGGTAAGGACATCTGCCAGGCGTCCTCCTAACAGTGAAGGCGGCACAGCTGGGGCCGGGGATTTGAAGAGTGCTAAGACCTGGTCAGGAAGCAACAGTTAGAACTGGACATGGAACAACAGACTGGTTCCAAATAGGAAAAGGAGTACGTCAAGGCTGTATATTGTCACCTTGCTTATTTAACTTATATGCAGAGTACATCATGAGAAACACTGGGCTGGAGGAAGCACAAGCTGGAGTCAAGATTGCTGGGAGAAATATCAGTAACCTCAGATATGCAGATGACACCACCCTTATGGCAGAAAGTGAAGAACAAAATAGCCTCTTGATGAAAGTGAAAGAGGAGAGTGAAAAAGTTGGCTTAAAGCTCAGCATTCAGAAAACTAAGATCATGGCATCTGGTCCCATCATTTCATGGCAAATAGATGGGGAAACAGTGGAAACAGTGGCTGACTTTGTTTTGGGGGGCTCCAAAATCACTGCAGATGCTGATTGCAGCCATGAAATTAAAAGATGCTTACTCCTTGGAAGGAAAGTTCTGACCAACCTAGACACCATATTAAAGAGCAGAGACATTACTTTGCCAACAAAGGTCCGTCTAGTCAAAGCTCTGGTTTTTCCAGTGGTCATGTATAGATGTGAGAGTTGGACTATAAAGAAAGCTGAGCACTGAAGAATTGATGCTTTTGAACTGTGGTGTTGAAGAAGACTCTTGAGAGTCCATTGGACTGCAAGGAGATCTAACCAGTCCATCCTAAGGGAGATCAGTCCTGGGTGTTCATTGGAAGGACTGATGTTGAAGCTGAAACTCCAATACTTTGGCCACCTGATGTGGAAGAGCTGACTCATTTGAAAAGACCCTGGTGCTGGGAAAGATTGAGGGCAGGAGAAGAAGGGGGCGACAGAGGATGAGATGGTTGGATGGCATCACCGACTCAATGGACATGGGTTTGGGTAGACTCTGGCAGTTGGTGATGGACTGTGCTATGGTTTGGGGTCACAAAGAGTTGGACATAACTGAGTGACTGAGCTGAACTGACGGTTTGGATTAGTCATTGTGGTGAATGGGAGGTACAGAGGACTCCTATCAGCAATAAGATTGCAGAGTATCCTTGAAGTCTTTACAAGGTCAGCTACCATGTAAGTCAAGGTTCCCCAACTCAGGGAGACCCTTGGTTAAAACTATCCTGGGGCCAACACCCGAGGAATCCACTTTCTGCTGAGCTTCAGGACTCTTCCATTTTGCTGAAGGGATATCAGGAAAAGTGGCTTTTGGTGGAGATTAAGGTGGACTGGGGGAAATTCTCAACATGTCATTGAGTGATGGGAAGAGGAAATGAGGCCCTGTCTGGTGTGATATCTTTCTGCTAGGTTTCTCATCTGTCTCTGCTCTGGTCACTTCTCTCTTCTGCCTGTGGCTGGATTCCCTTACCTTGCTTTAAGTCTTGAGATCCAGCTGCATACCTTTGTGCCCACCTCTGGTGGCAGCAGTGAGGTACTCGGTTGGCTAAAAATTCGTGCAGGGTTTTCCCAAGCAAACTTTTTGGCCAACCCAGTAGTAGCACTCCCAATTTTCTTAGTTGACACCTGGGGAATTTGGGGCCATCAAGACAGAATGAATTCAGTCAACCTTTGCCTCCACCTTCTCTTTGCTTTTTGTGCTGCCTGGAATTCTCACCCAGCCATCAGCACATCCTGTTCTTAGATTTTAAACCAGCTAGTACAAAAGTAAAGGCAACTTACAGACCATAGGTTACACTTGAGAAACACAGGCCTAGAGGCATCATCTTTCCAATTAGATGAGGGGTGGAGCTCTTGATCCAATGGGACCTCCAGTGAAGATCCCCTTACAGTGTTAGCAAAATGTTGGATGTTAACCAAAAACTGTCCATCAACTTGCAACGCCAGCAATTATAGCTTCCGCCTGGGAATTTTACTCTAGATGGGACTACATTCCATCCAGGGGGAGATATCTGGACGGCTCTTATTCAGGATGCAGGTGTGTTGGGTGATTTAAGTAGCTAACATTTGTGAAACATGTCGCGCTCTTTCAGCACAAGGTGGTTTGAGAAGAGTCCGCTATTGTTAACATCTTCTTCTTTTTGAGACACTCCAGAAGTCAGAGTGTTTTCACACTGATTTCAGGACTGGACCAAGTTAATCCATTTCTGCAAAATGCCCAAGGAGCCAGCATGACTTGGAAATGAAGGACAAAAGGGACCCTCTGAAGATTCAAAGACCTCTCAGGACAATTGATGCCAAGAAATGGTAAGCAAATTAGCACTTTGGCTAACTAAAAAATAAATACTCGAAATAGTCAGTGAAAATGGCCCATCACCTTGATAAACAGTCAATCTGTTTGAGTAGCATTTCCAGTGTTAATTGAGGTCTGGTGACTCAGTGCCCTGGTGGCCAAAAATCAGTTGTGAAAAAAAAAAAGAGAGAAGGTACTGAGAGGCCAGGCCCAGGGCCCATGGCTTCTCCCATCTGCACGCAGCCCCCAGGCCAGCCCTTTGGAACTCCAGATGTTTATGCTCTACTTCCTGACCTCCCTTCCAAATGGCAGTTCTTGGAGTCCCACTGAAGGTCTTTGCAGGCTGTTTGTTATTCATGTGGAGTGCTGTGGATTTGATTTTTGCCTGAAATGACTTCCTGACAGACTTGTTTCCCAAAATGACAGTATTTCACTAGGAAATGGTTTGAAATCAAGGGCCAAAAGGTGTACAAGTTCTCCAGTGTTCTCCACAGGCCTGAGACCCCAACAGTGGCCTGGGCCCATGGTCAGGGAAGAAGAGTGATTTCTATGAACCAAGGAAGATCTTCGGTTTAAAGCAGTGTATTTTTAAGAGTCCCTAAAGAGACGTGAGCTTGGGAGTGCTTTGCTTTCCCCAGTGTGGAAACCATGCCAAGGGTAACGAGAGGAGCAAACGAAAATGTTGAGCCTGGCAGCATGAAAGACTGAGTAAGCCCATAATTCAGTCATTTGTGAAGTGGCTGGAGAAATCGCCTTCTTGTTGGCAGAGCAGTCCCATGTAGGTGATGACATGTCAGTAATAAAGTGCCTGTCACTCCCACTTGCGTCAGGCCTCTGATTCTGGATGCCACAGGGAAGAAGGGACTGCTTAATGGCACAAACAGAACCATTGATTGAAAGGCCTGATCCAGTGATTTCAGCTCTCTGAACAGCCAGCTCTGACTGTCTTTGAGATGCTGGTCCTTGCTGTGGACAAAGTAGTGGCTTCTATATGAGTCACATCCCTTCCTATAAGCCCGCCTCTTTAGGGAAACCCCATTAGCTTGGCGCTAAACAGGCTCAAGTCAAAACTGGTCAGAAACTACAAGCCCCGTATTCTGTACCCAATATGGTGCCAGGCAAACAGGGGAGAAGTAGTGCCTCCGCTTGTTGTGGGGAGAAGAGAGACACATGGCACACCTAGAAAATGTTCTGACAGGCAGAGACTCAAGCAGCGGGATTTACTGCGGGAGAGGGCTCACACCTTTATGGAGTCACCAGTGAAGGTTTCTGAAGGAGAAGAGGGCAGAAGGCGGTTCGGTGGAGGATGAGAGTGTAAGCAAAGGCGCTGAGGCAGGTGCAGGATTGGTGAGGATGAAGTGAGGGAGGGAAATGGTTGGAGACAAGTTGGAGTTAGAGCTGGGCTCAGGGAGGGTTCAATGCCACAGTGAGGGCTTTGAAATGTGCTGCTGCTGTTGCTGCTAAGTCGCTTCAGTTGTGTCCGACTCTGTGCAACCCCATAGACGGAAGTCCACCTGGTTCCCCTGTCCCTGGGATTCTCCAGGCAAGAACACTGGAGTGGGTTGCCATTTCCTTCTCCAGTGCATGAAAGTGAAGAGTGAAAGTGAAGGTGCTCAGTCGTGTCCTACTCTTCGCAACCCCATGGACTGCAGCCCACCAGGCTCCTAAGTCCGTGGGATTTTCCAGGCAAGAGTACTAGAGTGGGGTGCCACTGCCTTCTCCTGGAATGTGCTACCTGGGCAATATAGAGGGCCCTGGAGAGACAGGAGCTTCCTAAAGAGAGAATTGTTTGTGGCAAATGCCTGTGACTCTGTGTGCAGGACTTGGAGTTGTGGGAATGGGACATCGCAGCCATGCAGCGGTTAATGCTTAGCCTAGGCTGAGGGCTCGGAAGACTCAAGTGCGTGCCAAGCCACTTCAGTCGTGTCTGACTCTTTGAGACCCCACGGACTGCAGCCTGCCAGGCCCCTCCATCCATGGGATTCTCCAGGCAAGAATTCTGGAGTGGGTTGCCATGCCCTCCTCTGGGGTGGGAGGCAGGGAGGATGAAAGACAGCATGGCTATGGCATAGGCCAGAACTCTGAAACCACACAGCTGGGTTCCAGTCCATCCATTCACCACTTGAGCAAGAAACCTCACCTCTTTGAGCCTCAGTTTCCTTCTTTGTAAGCTGGGGCAAAACCCTCTTGCTTGCCTCATGGGAAAATGGCCTAGATGCAAAGAAATATGTCTCTAGCACACAGGTTATTAAGCAGTGGCTTCACATGTTCATACTCATTGGAAGAGACTTTTTGAGAAAGAACCAGCAGGACTGGGTACCAGCTAGGACTAGACTTGTGGGGGATGGTGGGACGGGAGTTGGGTGGGGTGGGGGTAAGTGGCCCAGATGCCTGAGCCTGGGGAATGAGCTGGTCCTGGGTGGGGGTGGTGACAAGCCAAGTTGTTTCAGACAGTGTTTGCCAGGGTAAGAGGAACTGCCTTCTAGTCATCTGTTTCACATGTATATTCATCTTCTCTGTGCTCAGGCTGCAAGAGGGCCTTGTTTAGAGAAACAGTGCGGCAAAGCAGAAGAAGGTATATTTTAAAGTGACAGGTCTAAAAATACTGCTGTCTCCTTGCCCTTTCACAGCTGCAGATTCCCAATCCTGATCCTCACTGGGAGAAATAATAAAATGCATATGTTTATAATAAAAATCATATTTCCCTCTTCCTGTGATGTCTCCCAGTTGTAGGTTCCCATCCGTTTGCTGTTTTACCTATCATTTAACAAATGTATTTTAAGAAAAGTAATCTTTTCCACTGACATGTCCTATAAACGTCACATCCTGAGCTTTGGTTCTTATTGAGGAACCGAGATGCATGTTTTGAATATTTCCAAAAATGCTTTCCACTCCATTCCCAGGCAAGGATTTTCCAGTCTTTGGTTAGAGATCAGATATACAGAGAATGCACTATATAGTGATGTGGGTCCCTGGGGCTGGATTATCAGCAGATGATAATAATTATCAGCAAGATGAGAATTTGGGTTCTGGGAAAATTAGCTACCATTGGCAGCTGAAATCCAGGCCTTTGTTCTTCTGTAGGTCATCCCCGAGGTGTCCTCAGTGCGAGGTATCCTGAGAAGTCAGACTGGGGGCTTACAGTGAGTGGAGTGAGGTGGACGCTGGGAGGTTTCTCATGAAGGACTGTGGAAGACAAGGCTGAGATAGGACAGTGGGCCAGCTCAGCATTCAGTGTGTGAAGGGCAGGGAAACACCCCTTCCCTTGGTCTGAGGGAAGAGGCTCGATCTGAGGACAGGTGGATGATAGCTGGCTTTGTTCACAGATGTTTCATCCTATGGAATAAAGAAAGTGTGTAGCATGTACTTAGTATGATGCCTGGCACATAGTAGGCCCTCGAGCAAGCAGGAGATGAGGGCTGTCAGCGGCCCTGCCAACTGTGCTGCAGTTCCAGGCAGGACTTGGGTTGGGGGATGGAAATAGGGAGGCAATGCAGAAGAGTGGTATGAGGGAGAAAACAGACAGAAAGAACTTTGGGGAACCAAGCCAGGGACAGCCAGCAGGATAGGGAGAAAGGTACAGAGAGAGTAGTGATTAGGAGGCTGGCAGGGAGCAAGTTCTCCCTGGTATACTTGGTCATTTCATTGATTCATTCATTCATTTAGCTAACAAGTATTTATTGAGCATCTACTATGTCCTACGGAGAAGGCAATGGCAAGCCACTCCAGTACTCTTGCCTAGAAAATCCCATGGATGGAGGAGCCTGGTAGGCTGCAGTCCGTGGGGTCGCTAAGGGTCGGACACCACTGAGCGACTTCACTTTCACTTTTCACTTTCACACATTGGAGAAGGAAATGGCAACCCACTCCAGTGTTCTTGCCTGGAGAATCCCAGGGACGGGGGAGCCTGGTGGGCTTCCATCTATGGGGTCACGCAGAGTCGGACATGACTGAAGTGACTTAGCAGTAGCAGCAGCAACTATGTCCTAAGCCCCGATCTAGGTGCTGGTGATCCAACAGCAAAGAAATTAAGAGAGGGACCCTTCTCCAACAGAATTTACAGATTCATGGCAATAGGCGACAAAGGAGGTTTGGGCCTGGGCCTGGAGAGTCATAGTCCAAAGCTTACCTACCCAAGCTGTGGAACCCACCAAATGGGAGCCCAGAAGTTGTTTATCTTGGTCCTTCTCAGTGGTGATCTGCCCTGAATAGTGGGGCCAATCCCACCCCAAGCTCCTTGACAGGGCCGGTTCTACCTGGAGGCACAGGAGACCCCTCACACTGAGGACTATTTCTGGGGGGAAATGTCTGTTTCCTGCCCGTCTCCTGTGGCCAGAAATGCCTTCCACAGAGAAGAAAACCTAAATTTTCCCATCTCAAGATCCGAATACACTTGGGAAAGTAAAAGCTAAACTAACTAAATGATGAATGCTAATCACTAGGGGGAATCAAGCAGGGGAAAGGGAAGGGGGGTGCTGGGGGAAGGGCCCTCAATTTACACAGGGGAGTCAGGGAGTCATTTCAATAAGATTCCATTTCAGTGGAAAACTAAAGGAGGAGAGGAGGTGAGCCATGTAGATCTCAGGTGGGAGAGGGAATTCCAGAGAGATGGAACAGTCTGAGCAAAGACTCTAAAATAAGATTGTGCCTGGCTTTTTCTTTTTATTAGTGAATCTTTTTTAAAATTTATTTTTATTTATTTTGCTGTACCAGGTCTTAGTTGTGGCATGTGGGATCTAGTTCCCTGACCATGGATCGAAACTGGGCCCCCTTCATTGGGAGCATGGAGTCTTAGCCACTGGATCACCAAGGAAGTCTTTGTGCCCAGCATTTTTGAGAAACAATCTACAAGTGGTGGCTGGAGCAGAATGTGTGAGAGGGGAGCAGTATACGCTGTCATGATGGGAAGCCAGATCACGTGGGGCCTTGTGGACCATGGTGAAGACTTTGGCTTTGACTCGGGATAAAATGAAGAATTGTGGCAGAGTGTTGAGCAGGAATGACATGGTTTGATCTGCACTTGAAATAGTTCAGTCTGGATGCTGTATTTTCTTTTTCCTTTTATTTTTTTGAAGAAAATTGAAGTATAGTTTATTTACAATATTGTGTAAGTTTCAGGTGTACAGTAAAGTGATTCAGTTTTATATGTATTTTTTCAGGTTATTTGCAAAAGTAGGAAGTCAAGAAACACCTGGAGTAACTGGCAAATTTGGCCTTGGAGCACGGAATGAAGCAGGGCAAAGGCTAATAGAGTTTTGTCAAGAGAATGCACTGGTCATAGCAAACACCCTCTTCCAACAACACAAGAGAAGACTCTACACATGGACATCACCAGATGGTCAACACCGAAATCAGATTGATTATATTCTTTGCAACCAAAGATGGAGAAGCTGTATACAGTTAGCGAAAACAAGACCAGGAGCTGACTGTGGCTCAGATCATGAACTCCTTATTGCGAAGTTCAGACTTAAATTGAAGAAAGTAGGGAAAACCACTAGACCATTCAGATATGACCTCAATCAAATCCCTTATGATTATGCAGTGGAAGTGAGAAATAGATTTAAGGGACTAGATCTGATTGATAGAGTGCCTGATGAACTCTGGACGGAGGTTCGTGACATTGTACAGGAGACAGGGACCAAGACCATCCCCATGGAAAAGAAATGCAAAAGAGCGAAATGGCTGTCTGAGGAGGCCTTACAAATAGCTGTAAAAAGAAGAGAGGCGAAAAGCAAAGGAGAAAAGGAAAGATATAAGCATCTGAATGCAGAGTTCCAAAGAATAGCAAGGAGAGATAAGAAAGCCTTCCTCAGTGATCAATGCAAAGAAATAGAGGAAAACAACAGAATAGGAAAAACAAGAGACCTCTTCAAGAAAATTAGAGATTCCAAGGGAACTTTTCATGCAAAGATGGGCTCGATAAAGGACAGAAATGGTATGGACCTAACAGAAGCAGAAGATATTAAGAAGAGGTGGCAGGAATACACAGAAGAACTGTACAAAAAAGATCTTCACGACCAAGATAGTCACGATAATGTGATCACTGACCTAGAGCCAGACATCTTGGAATGTGAAGTCAAGTGGGCCTTAGAAAGCATCACTACGAACAAAGCTAGTGGTGGTGATGGAATTCCAGTTGAGCTATTTCAAGTCTTGAAAGATGATGCTGTGAAAGTGCTGCACTCAATATGCCAGCAGATTTGGAAAACTCAGCAGTGGCCACAGGACTGGAAGAGGTCAGTCTTCATTCCAATCCCAAAGAAAGGCAATGCCAAAGAATGCTCAAACTACCGCACAATTGCACTCATCTCACACGCTAGTAAAGTCATGCTCAAAATTCTCCAAGCCAGGCTTCAGCAGTATGTAAACCGTGAACTCCCAGATGTTCAAGCAGGTTTTAGAAAAGGCAGAGGCACCAGAGATCAAATTGCCAACATCCGCTGGATCATGGAGAAAGCAAGAGAGTTTCAGAAAAACATCTATTTCTGCTTCATTGACTATGCCAAAGCCTTTGACTGTGTGGATCACAATAAACTGTGGAACATTCTGAAAGAGATGGGAATCCCAGACCACCTGACCTGCCTCTTGAGAAACCTGTATGCAGGTCAGGAAGCAACAGTTAGAACCGGTCATGGAACAACAGACTGGTTCCAAATAGGAAAAGGAGTGCGTCAAGGTTGTATATTGTCACCTTGCTTATTTAACTTATATGCAGAGTACATCATGAGGAACGCTGGGCTGGAAGAAGCACAAGCTGGAATCAAGATTGCTGGGAGAAATATCAATAACCTCAGATATGCAGATGACACTACCCTTATGGCAGAAAGTGAAGAGGAACTTAAAAGCCTCTTGATGAAAGTGAAAGAGGAGAGTGAAAAGTTTGGCTTGAAGCTCAACATTCAGAAAACGAAGATCATGGCATCTGGTCCCATCACTTCATGGGAAATAGATGGAAAAACAGTGGAAACAGTGTCAGACTTTGTTTTTTTGGGCTCCAAAATCACTGAAGATGCTGATTGCAGCCATGAAATTAAAAGACGCTTGCTCCTTGGAAGGAAAGTTATGACCAACCTTGATAGTATATTAAAAAGCAGAGACATTACTTTGCCGACCAAGGTCCGTCTAGTCAAGGCAATGGTTTTTCCCGTGGTCATGTATGGATGTGAGAGTTGGACTGTGAAGAAAGCTGATCGCCGAAGAATCGATGCTTTTGAACTGTGGTGTTGGAGAAGACTCTTGAGAGTCCCTTATACTGCAAGGAGATCCAACCAGTCCATGCTAAAGGAGATCAATCCTGGATGTTCATTGGAGGGACTGATGCTAAAGCTGAAACTCCAATACTTTGGCCACCTCATGAGACGAGTTGACTCACTGGAAAAGACTCTGATGCTGGGAAAGGTTGGGGGCGGGAGGAGAAGGGGACGACGGAGAATGAGATGGCTGGATGGCATCACCGACTCTGTGGACATGAGTTTGAGTGTACTCCGGGAGTTGGTGATGGACAGGGAGGCCTGGCGTGCTGTGATTCATGGGGTCGCGGAGAGTCGGACACGACTGAGCGACTGAACTGAACTGATAAGATATTGACTAGCTCTCTGTGCTGTATAGTAAATTAAATCCTTATTGTTTATAGGTAGTATTATCTATCTGTTAATCCCATACCCCTAATTTATGCATCCCTCTTACCCTTTGGTAACCATAAGTTTATTTTCTATATCTGGGAGTCTATTTATGTTTTACAAATAAGTTCATTTGTATCACTTTTTTAGATTCCACATATAAATGAAATCACATGGTATGTTTTTCTCTGACTTCACTAAGTATGATAATCTCTAGGTCCATCTATGTTGCTGCAAATGACAATTTTCATTCTTTTTTATGGCTGAGTAATATTCCATTGAATATCTGTATATCTGTATCTACATCTATCTATACCACATCTTCTTTTATATTAGGTTATAGCCAATTAACAAGATTGTGATAGTTTCAGGTGAACTGTGAAGGGACTCAGCCATACATATACATGTATCCATTCTCCCCCAAACTCCCCTCCCATCCAGGCTGCCACACAACATTGAGCAGGGCTCCCTGTGCTGTGTATCCAGTACTGTGATGTGTCACATCTTCTTCACCAGTTGTCTATTGGTGGGTACTTGGGTTGCTTCCATGTCTTGGCTATTGTAAATAGTGCTTCACTGAACATTGGGGTACATGGATATTTTCAGATTAGAGTTTTCATCTTTTCTGGTTATATGCCCAGGAGTGAGAATACTCAGTCATGTGGTTTCTCTAGTTTTTTAAGGAGCCTGCATACTGTTTTCCATAGTGACTGCACCAATTCACATTCCCACCAACAGTGTATGAGTGTTCCCTTTTCTCCACACCCTCTCCAGCATTTATTATTTGTAGACTTTTTGATTATTGGCTGCTACGTTTAGATGAGAGTGTGGGAGAATAAAGGTAGAAGCATGGAGGGGGCTCATTGACATAGTCCTGGGGTAGAGATGATGGCAGCTCAGGCCAGGATGGTAGAGGTGGAGGAGATGAGAAGTGATCAGATTCCACATAGAGTTTGAAAGTGCTGAAAATGTTAGTCACACAGTCACATCCAACTCTTTGTGACCCCATGGACCCAGCCAGACTCCTCTGTCCATGGGATTCTCCAGGCAAGAATATTGGAGTGGGCTGCCATTCCCTTCTCAATAGAGTTTGAAGGTAGAGCCAATAGCATTTGCTGATGGATTGGATTGAGGGCTTAAGAGAAAAGGAGGAATCAAAAATGACGCCCAGGACTTTGGTTTATGCAACTGGAGGAACAGAGTTGCATTAGAGAGATTGAGAAGGTTGTGGGTGGGTTTGGGGAAGGAAGTAGACACAGGTCAAATGTTGGGGTTTTGGCTTGTTGAATTTGAGGAACTTCTCTGACATCTAAGTGGAAAGGTAGAGTAGACAGTGGAATAGATGAACTTGGAATTGATGGAATAGGCCTGAGTTGACCTTTGATTGGCAAAGGGGGGGTCTGGGCAGCTGCATGGAGGCAGGGCCCCAGCTAGCTCCTTCACTCCGTTCTCAGGGCTGGAGCTGGATCAGGTACAGGATCCATCTTTGGACAAAGCTGAGATTCTCCCTTCCTTTGCTGTCTCCTTGGCTTGTCTTGGTTTGTCTGTCTTCCTCAGGTCCTAGGCTCCTTGTACTACTTTGGCTGCTTAGAGTTCCACACCTCTTGGCCCCTCTCACTGTCTTTTTCCTTTAGGAAGCTCTGAGAAAGAAGGGGCTGGCTAGACTCCAAAGTTGGGTGGAGGGTAGGTTGGTTGCAGTCAGCCTGGAGTTCCCTCAGGGTCACTGGCTATTGGCATCAATTTCAGAAATAACTTATAAGAATAAAGTGCTAGGAATACTGCAGTTAGTATGTTCTTTGAACCCATACGTACAATTAACATCTTCTTTGGAGGTTACATTTCTCATGTTTGCAGAAGGGATTTTTTTCCTTGTGATGGTGTAGTAACACATACAAGTAAAATAGTACCTAAATACTGGAGTCTTTCTTGGACATGTGCCTGAGTCTTCTTTTCTGATTCTCCATTTTCTATCTTGGTGCTGTCAGGTCCCTGGAGGGTACTACCTGTTCCCATCTCCTCCTGATGCAGAGGGTCACTTAGGTTTTCCAAACCCAGAAACCCTCAGATAACTTAACTTCTGTAATTGCTTAGCAACCCAACTTGGTACCAGTGGGCTGGAGAGTGAGCTACTGTTTCCCAGGTGTGTGGCAGTATCACAGATGTTCTTGGCATGTGGCTAAGCAGCCAATCACAGACAAAATCAACTCTGGGTGCCCTGGTGCACGTGGAGATGCTGTAGGTATTAACCAGAATGAACCCTCTTCTTTCTTTGATAACTAACACAATTACTTAACCTTGCTCTTATGGACTGCACATTGTGTACATGGATATACTGGCAGGAAGCATGGAATTATTTATTTTCTCATCACGTTCTTCTGACATAATTGCATAGAAACCTTATGGCGCTTTGGAGATCTTCTGTTTATGAGTCACAGAAATTAACTTTCTTTTCATAAGAGGTCTTTATAAAAAGAAAAAATAGAGCCAAATGCCTGTTCTTTGAACTTAAGTTGCCTTTCTTGACTCGTTGAAACCTGAATCTGGATGTCTGTTAGTCTTAGCCTTGCTTTAACTTTGAATTTCAATTATTCAGCCTCTGCACCCAAGAGAATGCCTGAAACAAATGTCCCAACCTGGATCTCACCCATTACTGAACTCAATCATTTTTCTCCCCTGTCCCTGTTGCCTCGGTAGTCCCAAAGGGACTATGGGGAATCCACAGAGCTCTGTAATGAAATAGCCACCTAGGGTTTTATAAAAATGTTTGGAGACCCTAGGTATGGAGGAGATTACAGTGTCTTTGTTAATCAACTGAAAAATAATATTAAATTGAAAATAAGTATAAGGAAGCCCAACAAAGTTGTTTTTTCCATAATGATTATATAATTAAATTCTATTTCTGAAATACCAAACCTCAAATGCTTTCAGCTACTTTTTTGGGGGGCGCCTAGCTTCATAGGAATCCTAAGCATGGGATGAATTTGTCTGTTGGGTAAACCATTGCTGTTGCCAATGAATATTTTGTCACCATATTTAGCTCCAAAAGTAACTGGGGGTAAAATGTGTTCTTGGGATGTTCATTATCACTTTATAATTCCTGGAACAACCTTTAAGAGAACTGTTCTCTATTTAAAAGGACTGAGCTTACAGCTTGGTCTCATTGCCATTAAAAGAAAGAAGGTACTGGGAATTCCTTGGCAGTCCAGTGGTTAGGACTCTGTGCTTCCTCGGTAGGGGCCTGGGTTCAGTCACTGGTCAGGGACCAGCTTCTCTCAGAGTTAGGACCGTAGACAACTGCTGATCATTGAATGGGTTGGGAAAGATAAGACTTTCAGTTGAATTGGAGCTGGGCTGCTGGAGCAGAAGGGTGGACTAGAGTTAAAAATGCCCGGGACAGCATGCACAGTGGGGCAAAGCCCAGAGAGCCCGGGCCAGGGCCCACACAAGTCTGGCGCTGAGGGTAAACTGTGAGAAAAAGCAGAGGGATATATTGGAACCCTTCCCAAAATGAAAAGGGGAAGGAAATGGAAAGTAGCTCTTGGACCACAAGGTGGGGACAAGAGAGAAGGTCAGGAACTCATTCAGGCAAGCATTTGACTCAGCAAGCATAAGACTCAAATTAGGAGACCTAGGGATTAAAGACTCTTGAGAGTCCCTTGGACTGCAAGGAGATCCAACCAGTCCATTCTAAAGGAGATCAATCCTGGGTGTTCATTGGAAGGACTGATGCTAAAGCTGAAACTCCAATACTTTGGCCACCTCATGAGAAGAGTTGACTCACTGGAAAAGACTCTGATGCTGGGAAGGATTGGGGGCAGGAGGAGAAGGGGACGACAGAGAATGAGATGGCTGGATGGCATCACCAACTCGATGGACATGAGTTTGAGTGAACTCTGGGAGTTGGTGATGGACAGGGAGGCCTGGCATGCTGTGATTCATGGGGTTGCAAAGAGTCGGACACGACTGAGCAACTGAACTGAACTGAGGGATTTCCTGGTGGTCGAGCAGTTAAGACTCGGTACTTTGACTGCTGAGAGCCCAGGGTTCGATCCCTGGTCGGGAAACTAAGATCCTTCAAGTTGCGTGTCATGGCCAAAAAAAAGAAGAGAAAACCTAGAGAATGCACAACAAATATCAGTTTTGTCCAAAAGTGCTTTATATCCATTGGTACTGCAAAAACTGGTCCCAGGATATGCACAGCCCCAAATAGACAGGTGTGAGCAGCTGAGTGGCGGAGTCTGACTGACGGTAAAGCTAAGGGATCTGGGAGAGAAGCACACGGACTCTGATTCACTTGGTCTGATGAGCCCAATGGAAAGGTGCACGTTTTATCCGAGATAGAGATGAAAATGAATAGAGAATCTCTTGTTTGTCCAGGTCCCCTTAGACTATGGGATAGTCCAGGACCCGAGTGGTAACCAGGTGCCAACCTTGTTCACAAAACACTACTGGCAAAGGTGCCGTCTCATCCAGTACATAGACTCAATGCATGGTTAGAGCTTATGGCTGAGTCCCACCCAATCTCAGATCTGGATCTCTAACCCCTGGACTTCTGACTGTCCCAGGGTCCTGAGAGGTTCAAATTCCTCTTTGTGTGGCCATAGGATTTGTTGTACTCTGCAGTTCCGTTGTCTTACTGTATTCCTAACAATGCTTTCTTGTGCAGCTCCTGAGATCAGTTAAGAGCAGGAACCTCCCCCTCCTGCCCCCACCATGATTACTGATAGCTCTTGGCCAGCTTTTACTGGTCTGGTCTCACAAGGCATGTTTGGGCATTCTGGTAGCTTTCACTTTTAAGTTTCGCAGTGCCATTCTGTCAAAAGGACTGAGGGCAAGGTCACCAAACACCGGACGGGGTGCCGTTGAAAGACCCCATGCATATTTGTACTTGAAATATTTCCTCCTGACTGACAGTCAGCCGGGGTCCCACACAAGCCAGGAGGCTTCTGTTTTCTCTGCCTGCAGATGGAGTTCTTGTTTTCCTGATAATTAGGGTCACTTTCCTCTCCTTTCTTTGTTTGGATATCCTTATTTCAATTGACCCAAAGACTTGCTTCTTAGCCTCCCAAATCATTTTTACTGTTATATCACTATATATGGGTTAAAGATAGTACTTCTTTTTACTATATTTTATTGCAATTCAAAATAACAGACTGCCATTTTAGCCATTTTAAGTGTACAATTCAATAGCATTAATTACATTTACAGGGTTATACAGCTAACCCTTTTAAAAATATTTCATCACCCCAAACAGAAACTCTGTACCCATTAAGCAATAACTCCCCATCCCCACTCCTTCCAGTCCCTGGTAACCTCTAATCTAATCTGTCTCTATGAATTGATGTATTCTAGATATTTCATATAAGCAGAACCATATATGCTTTTTATGTCTGGTTATATAATTTATAAT
The DNA here is from genome assembly GCF_049115385.1 of Moschus berezovskii. Lineage (NCBI taxonomy): Eukaryota > Metazoa > Chordata > Mammalia > Artiodactyla > Moschidae > Moschus > Moschus berezovskii. The sequence continues at coordinate 124,145,574 of NC_142488.1, read as the reverse complement.
GTTTTCAAAGTTCATCTAAAGTTGCAGCTATGTTTTAGAACCTCATTTCTTTATAAAACTGAACAATGTTCCATTGTTTGGATTTTCTTTATTCATTCACCTGCTGATGGACACTTGGGTTGTTTCCACCTATGGCGAACAATGCTGTTATGAATGTGGGTGTACAAATATATGTTTGAGTTCCTGTTTTCAATTCTTTGGGGTATATACCTGGCAGTAGAATTGTTGGATCATATGGCAAATACTACTTTAGAGGAACCAGCAAACTATTTCCACAGAGGCTCCATCTTTTTATAGTCCCACCAGCAATGTATGAGGGTTTCAGTTTCTCTACATCTGTGCCAACACTTATTATTTTCCATTTTAAAAATTATAGCCATCCTGCTGGGTACGATGTGGTATCTTCTGTGGTTTTGAATTGCATTTCCCTGATGACTATTGATGAGCATCTTTTCATGTACTTATAACCCATTTATATATCTTCCTTGGAGAAATGTCTATTCTAGTCCTTTGCTCGTTTCAATTAGGATGTTTGTCTTTTTGTTGTTGAGTATTAGGAGTTTTTTAATATCCTTCTGGATATCAAACCCTCAAATATATGATTTACAAATGTTTTCTCCCATATGTGAGTTATTTTTTTTCTACACTTTTTTTCCCCCAAATGTCTATTTCGTTCTTTACATCTTCTTTTTCTTCGCTGAAACTTTCTATTTTTCCATTTATGTCAAGAGTTCCAGATTTCTTACTGGAGCACCTTTTTTTTGCCATGCCACATGGCTTGCTGGATCTCAGTTCCATGACCAGGGCTTGAACCTGGGCCACGGCAGTAAAAAATCTAGAATCCTAACCACTAGGTCACCAGGAACTTCCAGATTTCTTTAAAATTAGCTTGGGCATAGATGCCAAGTCTAGTTTTGTTTTTTAAGCCTATAGCATCCAGAATTCTCAGGTGGTCTCCCACTGAAGTACCAACCAGGCCCAACCCTGCTTAGCTTTGTAGATCAGATGAGATTCAGTGACTTCAGGGTGGTATGGCTGTAGTTTTTACACTCTCTTAATAGAGTGTTGATGCAAAAAACACTTGAAAAGATGCTTGACATCAAGAGTCATTAGGAAAATACACATTAAAACCACAGTGAGATCATACTTCACACTCACTCGCTCAGTCACGTCCAACTCTTTGTGACCCCATGAACTGCAGCCCGCCAGGCTCCTCTGTCCATGGGGATTCTCCAGGCAAGAATACTGGGGTGGATTGCCATGCCCTCCTCCAGGGGATCTTCCCAACCCAAGGATCAAACCCAGACCTCCTGCATTGCAGGCAGATTCTTTACTAACTGAGCTACCAGGGAAGCCCTCACTAGGATGATAATGATCAAAAAGACAGATGCAAGTGCTGGTGAGAACTGTGAATAAATTAGAACTCTTGTATATTGCTAGTGCAATGGGAAAATGGTACCATCAATTCGTAAATACAGAAGTTCCTTAAAAGATTACACATAAAGTTACTGTTACGGCATAACAATTTCAATCCTAGGTATATATCCAGAATTGAATACACAGATCCACAGATCCGTACAGACATTGTTCAGGAATGTCATAGCAGCATTATTAACAATAACCCAAAGGAGGGACTAATCCAACTGTCCATTGAGGAAAGAATTACAAAGTATGGAATATCCATACAATAGAGTATTATTTGGTCAAAAAAAGGGATGAATTCCAGATACATGTTCCTCATTTATGAACTTGGAAACACTATGCTAAGTGAGAGAAGCCATTTGCCAGACACATATTTTGTGATTCCATTTGTATGAAATGAACAGTTAGGCCAATGTATCTAGAGTTTAGGATGATGGGGAAAAGGGAATGATGGCTAATGGATACAGGTTTAATTTTGTGGTGATAAACATGAAAATTATTACAGTGATGATTGTACAACACAGTGAATGCACAGAAAACCACTAAATGATAGTTGTTTTTTAAATTTTTGGCCACACCCCATGGCATGTGGGATCTTAGTTCCCAGACCAGGGATTGAACCCATGCCATCCGCAGTGGAAGTGTGTAGTCTTAACGACTGGACTACCAGGGAAGTCCCTAAATGATATACTTTAAATGGCTGAATTGCATGATATGCAGATTATATCACAATAAAGCTGTTTAAAAAATGAAAAGAAAGAAGAATATGCTAGGGACCATATGTGATCCATATTTCCTTTTGTTAACCAGCTAGTCCTTCCCAGAAAAAGTTTGCTGACTCCGACTTGGGGCCAGCACTCTCAGCTTACCTCTAAGGAGGCTAGGACCTGCTCATGCTTCGCCCTGCGTCTGCTGCAGATGCTCTAACCCACCCCTTGTTAACACACAGCAGCATCCCAAAGTGAGCAATCTGCTGCCTAGAGGATTTTGAGATGAAATCCCAAAGCCCTGTTGCTCAAGGTTTCCCAATCTTAAGTAATAAACTCTTGGGGAGACTCCAGGGCAATGAGAAACCTCCTCTTCCCATCAGATGGCCCCAGGGCCTCCTTGTAGCCCCGTGCCCCTTGGGATTTCAGAACACAGCTGCTTTTCTGCACTGAAACCGACTTCTGACACCCTGCAACATCTACAAATTGCTTCAGGACAAGAAATCCATAGAAGGTACATTAAGTAAGACGTTGTATCCCTTATCATAAAACATTTAAAGTGAAATTTAAACATGGATTTGAAACAGAGATTATAGGGTGTTTCATCTTGCTTCTTCAGGATTAAAGGTGTGTATGAGCCTCTTCGGAGAAGGCAATGGCAAGCCACTCCAGTACTCTTGCCTAGAAAATCCCATGGATGGAGGAGCCTGGTAGGCTGCAGTCCGTGGGGTCGCTAAGAGTCGGACACGACTGAGCAACTTCACTTTCACGCATTGGAGAAGGAAGTGGCAACCCACTCCAGTGTTCTTGCCTGGAGAATCCCAGGGACGGGGGAGCCTGGTAGGCCTCTGTCTATGGGGTCACACAGAGTCGGACATGACTGAAGTGACTTAGCAGCAGCAGCATGAGCCTCTTGCCATGAAAATAGCCCCGTGGTAATGCTTTGCTTTGCTCAAAGGAATGTTGGTGAGAGGTCTTTGTGCCTGCCTCTTCATTTCTGGTCTTTTGTTGGGTACTTTGGGGGTTCTGCTCCCACAAAGGAAACTGTGATCTCTTTCTTGGAAGCAGGAGTATATGCTTAAAAAAATACAATGTGCCATAACGTGTGGGTGACATGACTGTCTTCACCAGGGGTATATCCTTCCTTCACGGCACACTTTCTCCACGGACAGGGCCAGGGGCCTGGGAAGCAGAGCCAGGCCTGGAGGGGCCAGTGTCTGTGGAGCCCCTCCAGCTTTGTGTCTCGCACACGTCCCGGCCTCTACCCTGGTTTGTTGCAGGCATCCAGGTTGTCCTCATTCTCCGACCCCCTTTTTTGTTCCCCTTTGTAGCAACCCCAGTCCATTCTTTGTAGCAGGCTCCACCTTGGCCTCCAGGACTGGATCCAGGGTCCGGGCCTGGGTCCCTGATTCTTGGCGGAGAAATCCCACAGCAAGTGTTCACCACCTCCTCTTGTTGGTGCTGGATTTCCAATCATGAAGCCCAAAAGTGTGGCCCAAGCTCTCCAAAACAGGAAATTTGCTCTTGACCCTTTATTCTAACAATGTGTGTGTTAGTCGCTCAGTCATGTCTGACTCTTTGCTACCCCATGGACTGTAGCCCACTGCCAGGCTCCTCTGTCCATGGGATTCTCCAGGCAAGAGTACTGGGGTGGGCTGCCATTTCCTTCTCCAGGGGATCTTCCTGACCCAGGGACTGAACCCTGGTCTCCTGCATTGCAGGTGGATTCTTTACCATCTGAGCCACCAGGGAAGCCTCAATCTAATAGGATGCTGATTCTATTAGTCCCTTCTCTCTTTCTCAGGAAGTTTCTGTTGGAAAATTAGTCACCGCCTCATTGGAGTAGTTTTGATAGGGTTGGTTTTTCATTTTGTTGTTTTCGAGACAAAGGACATGCTTGACTCAAATCCATCCCTACACAACAATAGAGGCCAGGAGATGTAGGTCCAGGTAAGGCAGAGAAAACCTGTTCTCCTGGGGCTCTGCCTGGCACTTGGGTAACCTTGAAGATCACAGCAAGCTGTTTGAAGCACCCTGAACCTCGGTAGAAAGCCTCAGATGCCATACTCAAAATGTTCATTTCCCAGTGTTCAGTCAAGTTGCCCAGCCCATTTCTGAGGCCAGGAAACCCAGAGACAGTGGAGCTATTTGTTCGGAGATTCTTCAGTGAAGTTGATGAGCCACTCTCTTTCCAGGAGTGCTTGAAAATGCCAAGAAACTTCATGGATCATTTCACTGCGCTTGATTCCCTCCCGGGTCATGGTTGGCCTTCGTCCCAGGCCTCCTCTGGTAGCCAACTCCCTCATTCCAGCAATCATTTCTTTGCAGGAGTTTGCTTCTAACCTTTCAGCGTGTGTCCCAAATATTTAGGGATGGACTCAATCCAGTAGAATGATTTCTTTCCTTGAACTCATTGAAATGACTTAGGAAAAATGGAAGCTGTAAGCTGAATTGCCGGTGTCTCGGCCCAGTCCCTGCTGGCTAGAGCCTCCCCAGTCGAGCAGTTCCTGGGGCCTCTTCCGCTCTCTCACCTTCCTTGCCGATCCAAGGGCACCTGGGATGGAAGGATCCAGGCTCACGTGCAGGTCTTCTCTGTAAGCTGCCAGTCAACACCGCTCCTGCAGCAATCAAGCCTGGAGGTTTCTGTATGTGTCTGTTTCCTTCAGGTTTATTATGGGGCATGACACCTGTCATTGATTATCTGACCGTGTAGCCTGGCTTGGCTGTCTGAGGAGGGAAAGAGTTGGCTTCCCTGTGGATGGGAGCAGGGCCCAGGGCTGGCACGGGCCAGGGCTACATCAGGCTCCCTGGCTCTGTTTACTGCTTGCTATTTTGAGACTTTCTTTGCATGGAAATGTCGCATGGCTCCAATGCTCGAAAGAAGTGTGAGCTGAGAGCCACGTGAGGGAAACATTTTGGATGTGTTGACACATTCTGTTTATCTTCCAAGACTCTCTTCGGTGGTGTCTGCTGCCCAGGCAAACTGAGGAAAAATGGAGGTCTGTGGAGATTAGATTACCTGACTCCTTCAAGGCCAAAAAAAAAAAAGGAAAGAAAGAAAAGACAGGATAAAGAGATGAAAAAAAAAAAACCCACTCAGTCCCATTTTTCGTCACAGTCCATGGGAACATGTGTATTTAGAGACCTAAATTGGGTCTCTGCTTTCATTCTCCTCAGCGCTCGATGTGTGTGTGTGGAAACTGTCCCAGAAGCCCTTTCTACTTAGGGGTTATTACAGTGGAGTCTCTGGGAAGGCTATGAGAAGAGGCCCTTTTTGCCTCTACGATGGTATTATGATTTTGAAGAGAGATCTGTTTTCTTCCCAGAAACCTGACTGCTTGTAAAAGGGGAAACACACACCCAGGATTTGCAAAGAATGTCTTCCAGTGCTGGAGGAAGGACAGGGAGCCACAGGCAAGAAGCAAATGACCCAGAGTGCCCACGCCCACCCCCAGGAAAATGAGAAAGTGTATTAAGCACAGGAAGGAGCCATTGAGGCCAGCTTTTCCATCTTTGGAGGATTTACTTTAATCACATCTTTCAGCCCTGTCTCCATCCCCAATGCTTCCTGACCTCTCCTTGAACAGACCTAGGTGTCTCTCTCTGGAGCCGGCGCTGTTCTCATGCGGGCTCTGTTGCCCGGCCTCTGATAAGCTATTCCATATGCCTGGGCCCTTTGTTCTCACAGTGCTAGGTTTTACAGCTTCCCAGTGACTTGGAGTTTTCTTAGTTTGGCAATGGGCTCTTTCGGGATTTGCACCTCCGGCTAATGTACGAATTATTTTCCCCGTTGCATCATGTCCGTTCTTAATTTTGCAAACATCATATAAGGACCCACCAGAGGGGTACAGGAAGGAATAGAGAGTCTTGATTCCCCAGGCAAACCTCTCAGACACCATCTCAGACAACCTACTCAGAAAGGGAAAAGCAAAACAGAAAACCCAAGACTTGTCCTCGTACATTAAAGAGACACAGAAGTGCCCCACCACAGCTACAAATGTTTAGGACTCACCTGTAGTCTGCCCACCCAGTAGATAGGCCAGCTTTTAGAACTAAATGCAGTGAACAGGGAAAGCACACGACTCAGAGAAATAAGCTGCAGAAGCTTCAAGGGGGTGGAAAGTTACAAGGGAGTATAGGTGGCTACCCTCGCTCCCCCATCAGAACACGGTTAGCCTCTCCAGCACTATTCGTTTGATGTTAGTGCCTTTAAATAACTTCAGTCTTGCTTTTTGAAGCAACCAGTGCTACAAGTATACAGAGGGCCTAATAGTTGTTTTCACATCTATGCTGGCCTAATATACCTTGGAAACAGCATGGTACAAAGCAGTGGTTTTACTGCTGTATATTAGATTCACCTGGGGAGCCTTTACAACCTACCCCTGCCTGGAGCCCACCTCCAGGGACTCCACTTTAATTGGCTGGGGTGGGGCCTGGGTTTTGGGAGGCTTGAGTGCTCCCCAGCTGATTCTAATGTGCAGCCACGGTTAAGAGCCACTGCCTTAAATGAAAGGACATGGTCTTTGGTATTAATCAGAACTAGGTTCAAGTCATGCCTCTTCCCCTTAATAACAGTGGGGTCTCTGGAGCTTCAGTTTCCTTGTCTATAAACTTGGGAGAACAATCCTCCAGCTGTCAGAGGGAATGAGCTAAATGTATAGGAAGCCCTTCACAATGTCCGGTGCATGATATTCACTAAATAAATGTTACTCTGCTGAACACATGTATGCTATCTTTAAACCAGTAAGCTCTAATAGTTTGTACAAATGATCCTTATTTAAGTTTTATATAGATGAAAATTGGCTTCCCATGAGGTGCTACTGGTAAAAAAATAAAAAACAAAAACCTGCCTGCTAATGCAGGAGATGTAAGAGACGCGGGTTCAATCCCTGGGTCGGGAAGATCCCCTGGAGGAGGAAATGGCAACCCACTCCAGTACTCTTGCCTGGAGATTTCCAAGGACAGAGGAGTCCATGGGGTTGCACACATAGATGAAAATATGTGATGTAGGAAAAAAACTAAGGTTGTGGAAGAATACTTCACTGAAGGTTTACCATTTAGACTTAGGTATTCTGGCCTAGAAGAATTTGATGGCATCTTCCTCCAGGAATCAGACCTTAAAAAGTGGGACCCACATGAAGTATAGTACAGAGTTTATAAATATTTGGTTGTACGTTTTTCAGATGAAGAAGACAGTTTGATAAGAGATCATATAGATCTTGGGGGGGTCTGAGCTAACCACAGATTAAAGAAGGGCAAACAGTGCCTTGTGACTGCTGAGAGATGCAACACGCTCTCATAATATCCAGGGGAAGGAGCAGAGTAAGTCCCCTTCAGAGGATGCACCCACTTCTGGGCATCACAGGGACATCGGTGAATCCACAGGAGGGAGATGAAGATATTGAGTGGAAGGAGTGTCACGTGGAGGGTAGTTGAAGGAACCAGGGATTTGCAGAGGCTCCATTGACTGTCTTCAAATCCTTATCAAGTGGAAAGATTTGGCTGCTTTGTGTGGTACCAGGGGGCAGGACTAAAATCCCTGGGTGGTAATTCCAAGCACTTTCAGCTTATCATTGGATGCTGGCTCCAGGGAGATCACACCGGTCATTCTGAGAGACTGATTCTAGAAGGTTACTATAAATATGTATTTTTTAATGTTATATTTGTTTATTTTTTGCCCTGCCATGAGGCTTGTATGATCTTAGTTCCCTCACCAGGGATTGAACCTGGGCCCTCAGCAGTGAAAGAGCCGAGTCCTAACCTCTCTTGAATGGCTGGGGAATTCCCACATCCTAATTTCTTTTATTTTTTAGTGGTAAGAATAAATAATACTTAAATTTTTAAATTTTTTTGAAGTATAGTTGATTTACAATGTTGTATTAATTTCTGCTGTACAGCATAGATTCAGTTATACATAGATTTTTATTATTATTTTTTAAAATTTATACATTTTAATTGGAGGCTAATTACTTTATTCTTCTCCATTATGGTTTATCACGGGATGTCGAATATTGTTCCCTGTGCTATATAGAGTAGGACCTTGTTGTTTATTCATCCTATATATAGTAATTTGATGATCCCAAACTCCCAATCCTTCCCTCCCCCACCCCCAATATCCATTGCTAACCATAAGTCTGCTCTCTGTGAATGTTTCAGTTTCATAGATATGTTCATTTTTGTTATATTTTAGATTCCACATGTAAGTGAAATCATATGGTATTTGTCTTTCTCTTTCTGACTTACTTCACTCAGTGTGATCATCTCTAGGTCCATCCATGTTGCTGCCAATGGCATTATTTCATTCTTTGTTATGGCTGAGTAGTATTCCATTGTATTGCACATATAATTATATATATTAGAAGTGTTAGAAGGTTCCTGTGTTTAAAATATTCCTGTTTCATATGAATCATCCACGACCTAGTGGAGTCTCTGTCATTGACCAGCTGTATGATCCTGGATAAGTCACTTCATCTCTCTGGGCTTTAGCAGTTTGGCTGGTATCAAAGGACTCTGGCAACAATATTTATTGAGCAGCTACTATGTATTAGTCGCTGTGCTCAGCTATTTCTGCCTCCTAGGACATCACTGATTCACAGCATTTCCTCTATGTCATGTTCACCACAGCCTCCCCAGATCATCCCACTCTGAGCCTAGGTGACAGAATGGAACTAAAGGGACACCCATAGGGTTTTTAAACCAGAACACTAGAAGACTGAGGAAACGTGCCTGTGTGGTTTGATGAGGCTAAGTGGGAATTAAATTCAGATTTATCCCTGAAGAGGATAAATGTTCCATAGAAGAGGGTTTTTAAGAAACTCCATCATAAGCTGCTTTTCTATATAAGATTTGTGGATCAAAAGCATTTTCTGCACATGCATATGGGTATATTGTGTAGGCATATAGCAGACTTTGGGAACCTCTGGTTCCATGCCTAATTATATCCAGCCTTGGCAAAGTTCAGTCAAAAGTTTGTAAATCTGTGGGAGGGGGACAGGTTAGATTGAGTTTGCTAGTGAATTGCCAAGTACTCTGGGGCAACCATGTAGTACTATCTGGAGCAATCAACCTTGAGGGGCCCTAACAGAAAGATAAACCTGGAGTTTGCCTGGATCTCTCTCAGTCTAGATTTGGTGGAATGGATTGAGTGAATCTGGCCCAGAGTGAGCCAAGGGCCAGCTTGTGCTGGGGGAGACTTAGTCCATCTTGCCTCCAATTTCCCAGGAACTGCTGACATTTTTTGATTTCCACCTCTGTGCTCAGAACTGGCAGTGGACATGTAGATGAGCTTTGAGGAGGAACAGATATCCAGCCCATTTTGTTTCCTCCTTGTAGCTAAGGGAATCCATCCACGGGCCACTTAGGAGGACTGGGCCCATTGGCCTCAGTCAACCCAGTGGTTCCAGGAAGCCCCTTCTAGGCACCCAACACTCTTCAGTACCTTGTGGACCTGGGACTTTCAGTTCTGATGATCTGTCAGTTGCCTGACTTGGTCTGGTGAGATCTGAGGCTTTCTGTTTTCCTTCCTAGATTCAGATTCATCATGTAACTTTTTGATTGAGTGAACAATGTCTGTTCTCTCCCAGAAAGCCTGGTACCTAGGCTCCCATGCTCCTGATCTGGGAGTCTAGAGACTGGAGTCCTAGCCTCAGCTCAAGAATCAACTGGCAGCAAAACTTAGGCCAAATCACTTCCCCTTTATGGGCCTCAGTTTTCCGCTCAATAAAATTAAGGAGTTGGCCTGGCCGATACTCTGGTTTTCTGTTTCATTCTCTCTCCCGTTTTGTATCTTTCTGTCCCTTTTGTGTACTACACCGATTTATCTTTCTACTTGCCATCTGTTTTTCTTTTTCTCAGCACCCTCTCCTCACTCCTCTCCCCCACTGCCAACCCCTGACTCTTCCTTTTATCATTTTTTCAGTCATCTTCTATCTTCCATGTCCCTCCCAACTGTCTTCTTCCTGTACTGCTATTCCCATTCTCCTGCATGCCCTCTGTCTGTTTCTTAAATAGCCACCAGAAGGAATGAAGCATATTTGGAAAATAGAATTCAGTGTTGAATTGAGTGCTATGGTCCATTCTCTGAATTATCTGCTGTGGGTTGCTTGAACATAAAAACAGAGCCCCAGTACCTTACCCTTCCTTAAGAAGCAGTCACTGCAAACAGGAGTTGCCTTTGATAACTATGTGTGACCTACAATCGACATTGGTTTTGTGGGTCAGCAGCCACCATGGAGGAGAGGTTCCCTGCCCTTGACTGTGGCATCTGACCCACTTGGTTAGCTCAGGCTATCAGCAGGGCATTGCTAAAGATAGCTGGACCAGGTGGGGGCCTCTTATTTGAAGCCTGGGACTTGATGAGCCTGTGAGAAGAGAAGGGGTGCCTTGCTTGCTATATCAAGCACTGACCGTACACATCTCAGCTTTCAGTTTTCATGAAGACAAGAGCCCTTCCATAATGCCCAGACATTCCTGAATCACTCAAACTGGGGGGGAAGGGTACATAGACTTTCTGAAAAATACTTTCAGCTATTTTTTTAGAAGCTCCTCATCAAGAATCAACTGTTAGAACCAGACATGGAACAACAGACTGGTTCAAAACTGGGAAAGGAGTACGCCAAGGCTGTATGTTGTCACCCTGCTTATTTAACTTATATGCAGAGTACATCATGAGAAATGCCCGGCTGGATTACTCACAAGCTGGAATCAAGATTGCCGAGAGAAATATCAACCACCTCAGATATGCAGATGATACCACTCTAATGGTAGAAAGTAAAGAGGAACTAAAGAGCCTCTTGATGAACGTGAAAGAGAAGAGAGAAAAAGGTGGTTTAAAACTCAACATTCAAAAACCTAAGATCATGGCATCTGTTCCCATCACTTCATGGCAAATAGATGGGGAACAAGTGGAAGCAGTGGCATATTTTATTTTCTTGGACTCCAAAATCACTGCAGATGGTGACTGAAGTCATGAAATTAAAAGATGCTTACTCCTTGGAAGAAAAGCTATGACCAACCTAAACAGCATATTAAAAAAAGAGATACATCACTTTGCTGACAAAAGTCCGTATAGTCAAAGGTCTGGTTTTTCCAGTAGTCATGTATGGATGTAAGAACTGGACCCTAAATAAGGCTGAATGCCAAAGAATTGATGTTTTTGAACTGTGGTACTGGCGAAGATTCTTGAGAGTCCCTTGGACAGTAAGGAGATCAAACCACTCAATCCTAAAGGAAATCATCCCTGAATATTCATTGGAAGGACTGATGCTGAAGCTGAAGCTCCAATATTTTGGCCACCTGATGCAAAGAGCCAACTCATAAGAAAAGATCCTGATGATGGGAAAGATTGAGGGCAGGAGAAGGGGGCGACAGAGGACTAGATGGTTGGATGGCATCACCAACTCAATGGACATGAGTTTGAGCAAGCTCCAGGAGATAGTGAAGCCTGATGTGCTGCAGTCCATGGGGTCACAAAGAATTGGACATGACTTAGCAACTGAACAACAGCAGCAGCAGTAAGAACATTCTGGAAGTCAGTGGTTAGACTCGGGGCAGAGATCATATCCTGGAGCAGCACTGGGAGGGTGGGGACCAAGGGCTTCACAAAGTCCTGAGGGTCCCCAGATTGGAGATCTACCTTCTGGAGACACTCCACATGGCCAGCCATTCTCTGCTGGCCCATCCCCACTTTCCCCTTGAGAGTCCAAAGGTCAACATTTACACAGCCTATCGAAACTATTGCAATTCTAGATTTACTGGAGTGAGAATGAAGCTTGACTCTGTACGCTTTCAAATTGATTACTCCCAGACCCTTTCTGTACTCCCAATCCCCTACCTCTGAGGTTTCCTGAAGCTGCAAGTTCCTTTTACCCTAAAGGAAATTGTGCACTCTTGAGTATTTAGAATTCTATTGTATTCCATAAAGCTCACCAGCTATTTCCACTCTGGTGTCTGCTACATTTACAAATGTCCCCTTCAGTTCAGTTCAGTTCAGTCGCTCGTTGTGTCCAACTCTCTGCGACCCCATGAATCACAGCACGCCAGGCCTCCCTGTCCGTCACCAACTCCCAGAGTACACTCAAACTCATGTCCATCAAGTCGGTGATGCCATCCAGCCATCTCATTCTCTGTCGTCCCCGTCTCCTCCCAGCCCCAATCCCTCCTAGCATCAGAGTCTTTTCCAGTGAGTCAACTCGACGCATGAGGTGGCCAAAGTATTGGAGTTTCAGCTTTAGCATCAGTCCTTCCAATGAACACCAGGATTGATCTCCTTTAGAATGGACTGGTTGGATCTCCTTGCAGTCCAAGGGACTCTCAAGAGTCTTCTCCAGCACCACAGTTAGCATCCTTCAAAAACATATTAGCTCCTCAATCAGATGTCCTGAGAATACAGTCAACAGAGAAGTCTGCCAAAGGGAGCAGAAATAACTCAAGTTTTCCGCTATGATGGGAGTTTGTGATACATAGGTGTATACTCATCAAAATGAACCCATCAAGTGGCTCTTTTAAGCTTTGTGCATTTCCTGGGTGTAAATTTTACCTCAAAGAAAGAACAATAAACACATTTTATACTCTAGTTAATGCCATGAATGCTAGGAGTTTAGGAGTAAAGTATACTCATGTCTGCAGCTTATTATGAGGTGAATCCAGAAGATAAGATGGATTGAGGGATGGGTAAATGGATAACATGTGATGGAAAACAAACACAGCAAAGTACTAACTGAAAATGAAGTTGTCACCTGGGCGGATTTAAGACTTGCATTGAGGCACTGTCTTGTCTTCTCATTGCCATCTCACTCAGGCACTGAGTGATGAGTCCCCAAACCAAGATAGAGGACATTGGGTCCTCATCAGCCCTCACCCAGCTGGCAGGGCACCTCTTTGCTTCCCAGTGTTTGTCAAAACCATATTGGTCCAGTGCATCGGACACAAGTTGAGAGATGCTTGGGCAAGGTCAGGTATGTCTCCTCAGTCTTCTCCTAACCTGATAGCCAAATGTCAACCACAGAAGCAGCGTCTCCCCTGTACTCCCTCTTTGCCACCTGCCTGGTTTCAGTACTCCAGCAACTAGAAATGAAATGTGCATGTTATTTACCAAATCCTGTTTTGTCATGCTTTTCCAGAAACATGCTTCACTCTGGCCTTGATCTGATTGTGCCAGAACTGATTCCAGCATGATGCTGGTGACAAAGTGACAGTGTTGGTCTTAATTGTTTGTAAGCTTTTTTGGAGGAACTTTGACCTCTATTTCTTGATGCCTTCTTCTCTCTGCTGCCCTTTCTCCCATGCCTATTCTGTGTCCCATCTCAAAGGCTCTGAGATCCTTAATAGCATCGCTAAAAACAGCCACCAATGTCATTGTCAATGTATTGTTAGTCCTCTCTCATGGCTTTGGTCACTGGACACCTGCCCCTCATTTCAGTGACTAGTATTCAGGTATTCAACAACCAGGTATTGGGCACCTGCTCTATGCCAGGCAGTAGCTAGGTGTGGGGAGATGGAGTGATGCTGGCATAAGCAGACATCAACATCTGCCCTTGAGTTGCACTCAACCTAGCAGTTGAGCTACACAAAGAGGTGGTGAGAAGGCGTTTCCTGATGGCCCACTGGTTGGGACTCCATGCTTTCACTGCTGGGGCATGGGTTCAATCCGTGGCTGGGGAACTGCTGCTGCTGCTGCTAAGTCATTTCAGTCGTGTCTGACTCTGTGTGACCCCATAGACGGCAGCCCACCAGGCTACCCCGTCCCTGGGATTCTCCAGGCAAGAACACTGGAGTGGGTTGCCATTTCCTTCTCCAATGCGTGAAAGTGAAAAGTGAAAGTGAAGTCGTTCAGTCGTGTCCGACCCTTAGCGACCCCACGGACTGCAGCCTACCAGGCTCCTCCATCCATGGGATTTTCTAGGCAAGAGTACTGGAGTGGCTTGCTATTGCCTTCTCCGGGCTGGGGAACTAAGATGCTGCAAACTGCTTGGTATGGCCAAAAAATAATTTTTTTTTTTTTAAAAAAGAGGGAGAGGTAAGATGGCAACAATCTGTGGTAAAGGGACCATCTGCAACCAGCCTCCTTCCCAGACTTACCATCCATTCGATGTCAAGGCATCTACCACCATTAAGTGCTGATATCTTCCAGAACCATCACCCCCCTCCACCTCACAACTCTTCTCTGACCTTCAGACACTTAGTGTTTCCTGGTGCCCATTTGATATGCCCTCCTGGATGAATGGTCTACAGGTCTGTTAAACTCAACACATGCTACATCAAACTCACTTCATTGCACTCTTTTGGTATCTTTGTTTGCTTTTTGGCCACGCTGTGTGGCATGCAGTTTCTTAGTTCCCTGACCAGGAATCAAACCCATTCCCCCTGCATTGGAAGCTTCAAGTCTTAACCACTGGACCACCAGGGAGGTCCCCCTTCTCCTGCATCGTCAGTCTCACATTGGAGTCTCTTTTGAGACACAGCTCATGTTTCCTTGCATCTTGACCTCTCCAGGCAGGTTTACTGACTGCCTCCTAGGTGTTTCTATGTCTCTTGGTGTAAACCTGCAGCATTTACTGCACTGCCTTGTGATGTTTTTCTCACCTGGCCTCCCCAGCCATTCTGAGTTCATTTAGGGCAGGACCTGTAGACTTTCTCAGTTTTGTATCCTTGTGCCTAGCACTGTATAACATATAATGGAAGCTGAGTGTGTGTCAGCTGAATGAAATGGAATCGAGTGACTGATTCTATCCTGGACAATTCAATAAAGCTTTGCAGAGGAGATTATGTTTATACGGAATCTTGGAGAATCCAAGTTGGTCAGTGGCTGAGGGAGTGGAGCAGGAAGGGAAGAAGGGAGGCCTGGCTCCTCCTAGACAGACAGAACCAGAACGTGAACAAAGGGTCAGGGTGTCATCGAGTGTGTTCTTGGCATGGCAGGTGGTGCGGGGCAGGTGCAGGGACAGTAAATGAGTCTGGAAGACTCAGGATGGGCCAAATCACGCAGCGTCTTCAGTGCTTGCCTGTGAGTTTAGATTTTAGCCTGTTTGTGCTCTTGAAAGATAATCACTGAAAAGTCTTTCAAACAGGTGCAGCATAATCAGAGCAGTGCTTCTGGAAGGTTACCCTGTTGTCAGTGTAGAGAATCAGTTTCAGGATTGGGGGCTCTGGAGATGGGGAGACCAGTGAGGAGACTTGCCATAGTCTAGGTGAGAGACAGTGCAGGCCCAAACCAGGGATGAAGGGGTCGCTAGCCTGGAGAGAAGTGATATCGAACCCAGAAAGTGGGTCCTCACCTCTTATACCTGATATAGGGGGTAGATTTCAGGGAAGTCAATTACTCATTTGAACTGGAAACATTTTCTGAACATGATCTCTTTGAGTATTTTATCACCTAGAGTGCTAGGTCAATAAATAATTCAAAGTTTTAAGTCTTTGTTGGGCTTCTGGTCTATTTGGAAACATTTGCAGAACTGAATCTATAGGCTGTTGTGACTGATGAGAAATCTGGGATGAGGAACCTAAGAAGACTGCAGGGTCTTGGGCCCGTGGCACTGAGTGGAGGAGGGGTAGGTCTGGAATGGTGGGGATGGGGTGAGTGCTGTCCGAGCAGAAGCCAAGTGTGTGAGGTGCTGTGAGACGTCCAAGTGAAGCCATTGGGAAAGCAGCTGGAGGTATGGGCCTGGAGCCTAGGAAAGAGGCTAGGCTCTAGATGAAGGTCTGGAAGTTGCCAGTGTGGAGACCAAGGTGAATCCATGGGCAGATGAAATCATCCAAACACAGTGGGTGGAGTGGGGAGAAAGAAGCACTTGGGATGGAACCCCAGGGAAGATCAGATTTAGAGACGGACAGACAGAAGAGTAGGAGCCCATGAAGGAGACTAAGAAGAAGGGGAGTAAGAATCAGGGAGGAAGGGGAGCAAAAGAGTGGTAGGAGGAAAAAAAGAAAACAAAGGAAGAGGAGATTTGTGGAGAAATAAGCCTACTAATGGCCAAGATGCACTGGAAAGGATGCTTAGTAGCATTAGTCATCAGGAAAATTTTACTCAAAATCACAGTGATGTACCACTTTACATCCACTAGGATGGCTGCAATTTTTAAAATAGGAAAATAACAAGTGTTGGTGAAGATAGGAAGACATTGGAACCCTCATGTATCACTTGGGATGTAAAATGGTACAACCATTATGGAATATAGTTCAGTGGTTCCTCAGTAAGCAAACATAGAATTACCATGTGACCTAGCAACCCCTCTTCTAGGTATACATCCGAGACAACTGAAGACAGGTATTCAAACAAAACCTTGGACATGAATGTTCATAGCAGTGATGTTCACAATTGAATCATGCCATGCTTGGTTTATGTGAGTAAGTGGATGGGGTGCCATTTAGTGGTACAGAACAGATGGTGGGGAAAGCGAAAATAAATCCATCAATTCAACAGGTCAAGGGAAGACATCAGTGAGGAGAGAAAATAGTAAGTCTTAGCTCTTTTGTCTGAGGTTCTGGAGAGAACCTGGAATAGGTTGTGGCTGGCAAGCGCAGGCCTGGGAGAGGAGCTGGTTAGGCTGGTGTTGCTCTGGAGCAGCTGGACTCAGACATGAGAAGGATGGGTGTGAGGTTAGCAGTAGGCGCTGTACAGTTATGAAGAATGGGATCTGAGGATGGGGCCTGAGCTGGGGCCTCTTGGACTAGAGTCCATTGTCACATTGGCCCCCATACAGATTTGGTTCTCTGGTCATTCCACTGGCATTCGAGACAGTGTCTGGCTCTTTGTAGCACACAGATAAAGAGAGCTGTGTGTAGGGTTTGTTGGTTTATCCATCACCCTTCATCCAGTAAGCCATGGTGCTGCTCAGTAAGTAACAGCTATAGAATCTTCCTTAGCAGAAGCACTGTTACTCTTCTGAGTGAGCATCTTTCAGCTGGTGTCCATAGCTAGTATGTCCCTACTACAGCACCCTTCTGTCCTTCTTCTGCATAAACTGAGCTAGAGTCTGTGACTGTGGAGGCCAGATGCACAGCACTAAGAGGTAGTCAAGGCATTGAATAGTGTCCCCCAGAATCTTCTCATCTCAGCAGGACCTCTGACCTCAGAGAGCGCCTCTCTGTGGGATGGATGTCTCATTCGTTCTCTAGAAGGCTAGGCAAATAGAAAAAGAGCACCAAGCTTATCAGTTGGTGTTAGAACCTGGTTTGGATGGGACCAGCGAGGTATCTGGTGTAACAGGGAACAGGGCTCATTCAAGGGACTTCAGGGGCTGGTACCACAACAGCAATATGTCTTGAACTCTACAGGGTGGATGTGAGATCTCTATCAGGACAAGAGACAAGAGTTCTGGAAGGTGGGGACTGTTTGGGAATTGGGGCAGGGACAGGATGAAGTGTGGAAATCTAGGGGTGGGCCGAGTGCAGGAGGCAGGCTGAAAAGTTCGGAGCAAGGTGAGGTGCAGGAAGCATCTGTGGCAGGGGACTGAAAGCATGGGGACAGGGTAAACCTGTGTGCCTCTGGACAGCCTGGGGGTGAAGGCCAACCTGAGCAGTTAGCAATAGAGTCTGAGGCCTGGGGAAGAGATCAGAACTGGAGCAAGAGATCTGGAAGCCCCGACAGAGATGGGAGTGGAAATGGAAGCCACGGGCCTGGATGCGCTCACCAGGGAGGAGGGCAGAGGAGTGAAGAGGCCTCAGTCCATACCCTGGGAAGTGCTGGTGTGTGAGGGGCTGGCAGTGGGAGGAACGAGGAGGAAGGAGTCAGCAGGCACCCAAGTGAAAAGGATGAGCCACAAGAGGCCTTTCCATGGGTGACACAGGAAGTCACCTATATTCTTTAGTCAGAGGGCAGACAGGAGGTGGCTGAGAGAACCCACTTCCTCTTCTTGTTCAAGGGGACTTGAAGAGGTCATAGTTCAGGGCACCTTCTTGCCAGGGCTTTGCTCACTGGTGCCTCATTCTTGTGACCCACTCTCCTCGTCATACCAGGCTCTAGCTGCTGCTTCCCTGCCATGTTGGCCCTCAGCTCACTGGGAAGCTCTGCGTGGCGCCTGTTCCCAGGCAGCCGGACCACTGTGATACCTTCTGATCCTGCCTACCTGCCTGGCTCTGTGCATCCCTTTGACCTCAGGTGTGTGTGGTGAGACTCCTTTTCCTTCCTGTATTTTTTTCCCCTCATCTCCCTCTCCTCATGCATGTTGGTTTTCTTCCTTCCTCCCTTTCTTGCTAAACAAATATTTGTTCCTCTTTATCGTAATCTTTTTATTATGAAATGAAACTCAGATACAGAAAATCACATAAAGGTATGGCTCAGTGAGTAGCTACTAAATTTGGAAGCCTTGTCACTACCACCTCGGACACAAAATAGCAATTTGCCCGCCACTCCAGAAGTCTTTCCACAAGCCCTGTGCCAATCATAGCCCCTCCTTCAGTGAAGATGCAACTGCTGGAATCTTCCTTTGTACATAGAGACAGAGTTTCCATGTATTGAGCACTTCATTCCTGTTCAGTTCAGTTCAGTCCCTCAGTCGTGAGCGACTCTCTGCGACCCCATGAATCACAGCACGCCAGGCCTCGCTGTCCATCACCAACTCCCGGAGTTCACTCAAACTCATGTCCATCGAGTCGGTGATGCCATCCAGCCATCTCATTCTCTGTCGTCCCCTTCTCCTCCCACCCCCAATCCCTTCCAGCATCAGAGTCTTTTCCAGTGAGTCAACTCGTCGCATGAGGTGGCCAAAGTATTGGAGTTTCAGCTTTAGCATCAGTCCTTCCAATGAACACCCAGGATTGATCTCCTTTAGAATGGACTGGTTGGATGTCCTTGCAGTCGAAGGGACTCTCAAGAGTCTTCTCCAGCACCACAGTTCAAAAGCATCAATTCTTCGGCGATCAGCTTTCTTCACAGTCCGACTCTCACATCCATACATGACCTCGGGAAAAACCATAGCCTTGACTAGACGGACCTTGGTTGGCAAAGTAATGTCTCTGCTTTTTAATATGCTGTCTAGGTTGGTCATAACTTTCCTTCCTTTCATTCCTGTTAGGGCTATGCTAAGCACGCTTCATGTATGATCTCTCATTTAATCAGTACAACTACCCTATGAATTGGGTACTATTATTCCCATTTTAGAGATGCAGAAAATGGACTTCAGAAGGGCATGAACATGTCTTCAAGGCTACATGCTGCTGGAGCCAGGACTGTCACCCATTGTCACAGGATTTTACTTCCAATCCTGTGTTTTCTTCCCCCACCCTCCCATATTGAGTTCCGAATATTTCCCTATCCAAGAGGATGCTTGACATGAATTTAGCAATTGTCACAGAGCTAAATGCAGTGGCCATACTGGTAGGGGGGTAGGAAAGCCGGGGCAGCCAATCCTCACTGGGAAAGAGGCTCTATGATATTGAATCTTGCCCTGGGGGCTGAGGCAAGCCTTTTCTGGATTGCTTAGAGAGAAGGAAAGCCACTTGGCACAGAAGGAGGAGAGATAGGGAGAGAGAGGGAGAATCATGGACACATATGCAACTGCCTGTATCCTCTCCTTGTCATGTGATGCTAACTCCTTCCATTACCCAATGGGAAAATAAACAGTGAATGGCCATGCCACTTAAACTGTTTAATTACGTAGGTTGGGAAGAATGACATTTGTGTACATTCCCCAAAGACATGGATTAAAGCAATGACCTTTCCCTTGGTGTGAAACTAGTTTGTTGTGTTTTGGAACTCTGATCACTGCAGTCAAGCCAGGCATTTTGTTGCCCCCATGTTTATGTCTAAGACTGAATATGAGGCTGAATGAAGCTCCATGTTAGCTATACTGACTTACATATTAGCGTTTTTGAAAATCTCCCACAGCTGATACATATTCCCAAAGAAGTGTGTCTTCCTGTAGTGATCTCTGGGATTTTGTGTATTTGTTTGAATGTAAATGTATCTGCAAACATCAAAGGAATAAGAAAAATGACATTTACTAGGAGTCACAGAGTGGGAGAAAATGCCCGTTGATCAATAATGACTGCTAAAAAGACAGAGGAGCATCATTTATGGGGCTGGTACTGTTTTTATAGTTAAAAAACATCTGGAACCAGAAAAAAGAAATCATGGAACTAAATGTCAGGTGTCACATTGTGACAGCTTCATTAATTGCTAGTTAGTAAACTTCATTAATTCTTAATTTCATTATAATGTTTCTCTCAGGTATATTAGGGCTCTGTTAGTTTAAACAAAAACCTATTTGGATTATATTTTTCTTCACTGTTATTTTGAATTGTATTGTTGATATTTCCATAGTTATTGAAGTGTTTGAAACATTTGAAAAATGCATGTACCAATTCCACTTCTATTTATTTAGTCTCTGGGAACTTTGAGTTGATTTCTCTTTCATGGGTACAAAACAAATCAGTTAAAATTGGTTATGTCCATGAGTAAAGATTTACTGTTAATGTGTACACCCTTGAATTTCAAAGGAAATGTGGTATGTCAAGCTCCCCAAACCTCAAGTTTCAGGAGGAAAAATAATGGGGATCAAATATAATGTGACTCCAAAGCATCAATGAGTCCTACCAGCAGACATGAACCCCCCGATTCAGTTCAGGGTTTGGAGCTGCAGTTTGGATTTTTTTTATGAAATGTTTTTGGGGAAGATAATAAAAATTCCCAAATAAAATCTATTTGATGTGGCATATAAAGAGAGAAAAACTCCCAAGAGATTCTCCATAGACAGCAACCAGCGGATTTCTAGTGAAATAAGATCAGATGTTTATTTTCAAAAGGATCCAAACTCTGAGCAAAATATACTCTATTTGATTAACAGAAACTTTCTTCAACAACAAAATCACTAGTTGTATAAACATGCCAGGAGCTGTTCATCTGCTTCTAACAGGAAGCCCCTTACCTCAGCTGAGGGGAATGCCAGAAAGTTGTAACCCAAAGAGATGAGTGCTTCTTACATGCTCTGCTTCTCTGCCTGCTGATACCACCCCCAGCTTCCCCCTGCCCCTGCTCCCCCATGGGATCCTTTTGTTCTGATCCATGTCTCCCAGGACACAGCAGTGGGCCCAAGGTGGCTGTACTTGCTGTATCTAGTCAGGAGCTGGACGGAGCCAGGCCAGATGCTCTGATTTTCTCCATCTTCAAAGCCCTAGTGTTCCTTCTTGGACAGTGACTTCCAAGCAGATCCCTTGGCTCGCAGTGACCTCCCTGGGAGAGTCCTGAAACTTGTCTTTGCTGACGCATTCTCTCCTCTCAAGTTGGGCTGGAGAGACACAGAGGAGTTTGGTTTTCCCACCCATTCCTAACTGAGCCCCCTTTCTCTCCAAGGACTGCTTCAGCTCCATTATTCTTGGCTGCCTACAGAAGACTCAAATCCACCTTTTCATTATTTGGACTCCCAGCTGCTCTACTGCATTTATATTTTCCACGATAAACCAGCACTTTTGGTACTATGGATCAGGTAACTGTAAAACACAGACAAGAAAGGTGCAGATTTGGTCATGTTTTATTCAGATAGGTCTCCTTAAGGGCTCATCTTCCTCACCTCTGAAGCTAGACTGGTATTTTCAAGGTCACAAATTTCTCAGGACTGGAACTCTGCTATGACCGTCTGTTACTTAATGGACAGCATTCATTACTCAACAAAGCCAAGAGCCAGGAAGAAAAGGAAATGGCAACCCACTCCAGTATTCTTGCCTAGAGAATCCCCATGGACAGAGAAGCCTGGCAAGCTTACAGTCCTTGCGGTCTCAAAGAGTCCTGGACATGACTGAAGTGACTTAGCATGCATGCAAACAAAGGTTCAGTTCAGTTCAGTTCAGTCGCTCAGTCGTGTCCGACTCTTTGTGACCCCATGAATCACAGCACGCCAGGCCTCCCTGTCCATCACCAACTCCCGGAGATCACTCAAACTCATGTCCATCGAGTCGGTGATGCCATCCAGTAATTTCATTCTCTGCTGTCCCCTTCTCCTCCCGCCCCCAATCCCTCCCAGCATCAGAGTCTTTTCCAGTGAGTCAACTCTTCGCATGAGGTGCCCAAAGTATTGGAGTTTCAGCTTTAGCATCAGTCCTTCCAATGAACACCCAGGATTGATCTCCTTTAGAATGGACTGGTTGGACCTCCTTGCAGTCCAAGGGACTCTCAAGAGTCTTCTTCAGCACCACAGTTCAAAAGCATCGATTCTTCGGTGATCAGCTTTCTTCACAATCTGACTCTCATATGCATACATGACCACTGGAAAAACCATAGCCTTGACTAGACGGACCTTGGTTGGCAAAGTAATGTCTCTGCTTTTTAATATGCTATCTAGGTTGGTCATAACTTTCCTTCCAAGGAGTAAGCGTCTTTAATTTCATGGCTGCAGTCAGCATCCGCAGTGATTTTGGAGCCCCCAAAAGTAAAGTCTGACACTGTTTCCACTGTTTCCCCATCTATTTCCCATGAAGTGATGGGACCAGATGCCGTGATCTTTGTTTTCTGAATGTTGAGCTTCAAGCCAACTTTTTCACTCTCCTCTTTCACTTTCATCAAGAGGCTTTTTAGTTCTTCTTCACTTTCTGCCATAAGGGTGGTGTCATCTGGATATTTGAGGTTATTGATATTTCTCCCAGCAATCTTGATTCCAGCTTGTGCTTCTTCCAGCCCAGCATTTCTCATGATGTACTCTGCATATAAGTTAAATAAGCAGGGTGACAATATACAACCTTGACGTACTCCTTTTCCTATTTGGAACCAGTCTGTTGTTCCATGTCCAGTTCTAACTGTTGCTTCCTGACCTGCATACAGGTTTCTCAAGAGGCAGGTCAGGTGGTCTGGTATTCCCATCTCTTCCAGAATTTTCCACAGTTTATTCTGATCCACACAGTCAAAAGCTTTGGCATAATCAGTGAAGCAGAAATAGATGTTTTTCTGGAACTCTCTTGCTTTTTCCATGATCCAGCGGATCTCTATTGCCTCTGCCTTTTCTAAAATCTGCTTGAACATCTGGGAGTTCACAGTTCACATATTGCTGAAGCCTGGCTTGGAGAATTTTGAGCATGACTTTACTAGCGTGTGAGATGAGTGCAATTGTGCGGTGGTTTGAGCATTCTTTGCCATTGCCTCTTTGGGATTGGAATGAAGACTGACCTTTTCTAGTCCTGTGGCCACTGCTGAGTTTTCCAAATTTGCTGGCATATTGAGTGCAGCACTTTCACAACATCATCTTTCAGGATTTGAAATAGCTCAACTGGAATTCCATCCCCTCCACTAGCTTTGTTCGTAGTGATGCTTTCTAAGGCCCACTTGACTTCACATTCCAAGATGTCTGGCTCTAGGTCAGTGATCACACCATCGTGATTATCTTGGTCATGAAAATCTTTTTTGTGTAGTTCTTCTGTGTATTCTTGCCACCTCTCCTTAATATCTTCTGCTTCTGTTAGGGCCATACCATTTCTGTCCTTCATTGAGTCCATCTTTGCATGAAATGTTTCCTTGGTATCTCTAATTTTCTTGAAGAGATTTCTTGTCTTTCCTATTCTGTTGTTTTCCTCTATTTCTTTGCGTTGATCGCTAAAGAAGGCTTTCTTATCTCTCCTTGCTATTCTTTGGAACTCTGCATTCAGATGCTTATATCTTTCCTTTTCTCCTTTGCTTTTCGCTTCTCTTCTTTTCACAGCTATTTGTAAGGCCTCCTCAGACAGCCATTTCGCTCTTTTGCATTTCTTTTCCATGGGGATGGTCTTGGTCCCTGTCTCCTGTACAATGTCACGAACCTCCGTCCATACTTCATTAGGCACTCTATCTATCAGATCTAGTCCCTTAAATCTATTTCTCACTTCCACTGTATAATCATAAGGGATTTGATTTAGATCATATCTGAATGGTCTAGTGGTTTTCCCTACTTTCTTCAATTTAAGTCTGAATTTGACAATAAGGAGTTCATGATCTGAGCCACAGTCAGCTTCTGGTCTTGTTTTTGCTGACTGTATAGAGCTTCTCCATCTTTGGCTGCAAAGAATATAATCAGTCTGATTTCGGTGTTGACCATCTGGTGATGTCCATGTGTAGAGTCTTCTCTTGTGTTGTTGGAAGAGGGTGTTTGCTATGACCAGTGCGTTTTTTTGGCAAAACTCTATTAGCCATTGCCCTGCTTCATTCCATGCTCCAAGGCCAAATTTGCCTGTTACCCCAGGTGTTTCTTGACTTCCTACTTTTGCATTCCAGTCCCCTATGATGAAAAGGACATCTTTTTTGGGTGTTAGTTCTAAAAGGTCTTGTAGGTCTTCATAGAACCGTTCAACTTTGGCTTCTTCAGCATTACTGGTCAGAGCATAGGCTTGGATTACTGTAATACTGAATGGTTTGCCTTGGAAAGGAACAGAGCTCATTCTGTCATTTTTGAGATTGCATCCAAGTACTGCATTTCGGACTCTTTTGTTGACCATGATGGCTACTCCATTTCTTCTAAGGGATTCCTGCCCACAGTAGTAGATATAATGGTCATCTGAGTTAAATTCACCCGTTCCAGTCCATTTTAGTTCACTGATTCCTAGAATGTCTACGTTCACTCTTGCCATCTCCAGTTTGACCACTTCCAATTTGCCTTGATTCATGGACCTAACATTCCAGGTTCCTATGCAATATTGCTCTTTACAGCATCGGACCTTGCTTCTATCACCAGTCACATCCACAACTGGGTATTGTTTTTGCTTTGCCTCCATCCCTTCACTCTTTCTGGAGTTATTTCTCCACTGATCTCCAGTAGCATACTGGGCACCTACTGACCTGGGGAATTCCTCATTCAGTATCCTATCATTTTGCCTTTTGATACTGTTCATGGGGTTCTCAAGGCAAGTGTACTGAAGTGGTTTGCCATTCCCTTCTCCAGTGGACCACATTCTGTCAGACCTCTCCACCATGACCCATCCGTCTTGGGTGGCCCCACACGGCACGGCTTAGTTTCATTGAGTTAGACAGGGCTGTGGTCCATGTGATCAGATCAACTAGTTTTCTGTGATTATGATTTCAGTGTGTCTGCCCTCTGATGCCCTCTCGCAATACCTACCATCTTATTTGGGTTTCTCTTACCTTGGTTATGGGATATCTCTTCACGGCTGCTCCAGCAAAGTGCAGCTGCTTCACCTTACCTTGGACGAGGGGTATCTCCTCAAGGCCGCCCCTCCTGGCCTTGAACATGGAGTAGCTCCTCTCGGCCCTCCTGCGCCCGCACAGCCACACCCTCTCGGACGTGGGGTTGCTCCTCTCGGCCTCCTGCCCTGACCTCAGGGTTGGGTACCTCCTCTCGGCCGCCGCCCCTGACCTCGGGCATGGGGTAGCTCTTCTCGGCCATGTTTCTTCAAACCTCACAACCCAAGCAGACTCATGTGACAGTTTTTACACTCAGCTCTACAGGACATGATAACCAAGTGTAAATGATAGATAGCTCACAGAAATGGCAGTGAATACTCAGATTTCTGTATAGTAACCATAATTATTCTAGGAAGAAAACTCTGGCAACAGAGAAGGAAGGAGAGTTTGTTGTCTTTAGTCTTTTCTGCGGGAGGAGGTAACTCATGCCCCTGACAACACCCTGTAGCAACTTCCTATCAGGATAACTGAGTCTAGGGATGCCACTATCTGGTCTAGGGCTTGTGTTATCTTAAATCAAGCCAGTCCCGGGACTCTAGGTTCACTTCCAATCCAAAGGAACCATTAGATGGTTCTGTAATGACCCCAGAGAAAGAGGTTCTCCAGTCTGCAGGCGCTCCTGGGGTTCTCGTGTAGAGGTCTTTGGAGGAGCCTCTGAAGAGCTCTTGGTTCTACTTACTTTTTGCCTCTCTCCCTCTTTCCAGCTAGGTTGGAGGTGAGATCTTCAATGAGCCTTTTCCTTTGTCTTCTTCTATCCTGACCTCCCAGGGTTGCACTATACAAGGCAGTGGAACAGGCTGAAGGTTAAGACTTAGGCAGCAGTCTTCAACCTTGGCTGCACGTTGGTACCATCTAGAGAGCTTTAATAATACTGATTACTGGGTCTCATCCCCAGAGATTCTGATCTAGTTGGTTTAGGTTGTGGCTTGTGTTGGGATTTTTCACAGCTCCCCAGGTGACGCCAGGATGCAACCAAGGCCAAGAGGAAGAGTTTGTATTTAGTGAATAAGTTTATGCATAATAGTTTCTGGTTAGCACTTTCTGAACCACTTACCAGGAAGATTTTGGAAGCATCAGAACCTAGTTCCCCATAGTTAGGCCTTGCCAGTGAGTTAGCTTGGAGTTCTCAGTGCTGTTACAAAGCATCTCACCACTCTTGTGTCCTCTGTAAGCTCTAAATTTCTGTTGCTTGAGATAAAGTAATCCACTTTCTTCCCTGGGCTTCCCCAGGATTCCTGGGCCTCAAAGTCTCACTCTAAGGAACAGAGGCCTGTGTTAGCCCTTTTGGTCTCCCCTCTTTGGTTTGTCACTCAGGGAATAGACTTTGCCTTAGGGGCGAAGTGAAATCCTCATGCAGGAAGGAGTCTTGCCTGAAGTTGAGGAGCATCCCTCCTGTCTTAGTTTCCTGTGTGTGTTGCAACAGGTTAATATAAACTTGGTGGTTGAAAGCCACACAATTTCTCCTCTCACAGTTCTGGAAGCCAGAAGTCCAAAATCAGGGGCCGGCAGTGATGTACTACCTCTGGAGTCTCTAGGGAAGAGTTCCTTCCTAGTCTCTTTCTGCTTCTGGTGTCTGCCAACATTCCTTGGCTTGTGACTGCATCATTCCAATATCTTCTTCTCTGGTAGGTCACATTGCCTCCTCTTCTGTCTATCAAATCTCATTTATCTCCTTCCTTAAAAAAATATTTATTTACTTATGTATTTGGCTGTGCAGGGTCTGCATGATCTTCAATCTTTATTGTGGCATGCCAGATCTTTTAGTAGCAGCATGAGGAATCTTTAGCTGAGGCATGTGGGATCTAGCTCCCTGACCAGGAATTGAACCTTGGCCCCTTGTATTGGGAGCTCAGAGTCTTAGTCACTGGACCACTAGGGAAGTCTCCTCCCTCTCTTAAGGACACTTCTAATTGCATTTAGAGTCCACTCAGATAATCCAAGATAATTTCCCTATTTTAGAACCCTTTCCCTGGTGGCTCAGATGGGAAAGACTGCCTGCAATGTGGGAGAGCCGGGTTCAATCCTTGGATCAGGAAGATCCCCTGGAGAAGGGAATGGCTACCCTCTCCAGTATTCTTGCCTGGAGAATTCCATGTACAGAGGAGCCTGGTGGCTACAGTCCATGGGGTCACAAAGAGTCAGATAAAACTGAACAAGTTTCACTTTATTATTATTTTATTTTTTAAATTGAAGTATAGTTAATTTACAATATTGTGTTAATTTCAGGTGTGAAGCAAAGTGATTCAGTTATATATATATATATATTTAGATTATCAAATATAGTTTGCTGTGCTATACATTAAATTCCTTGTTGCTTATCTATAAAACCTTTACTTTAACCATACCGGCAAAATTCTGTTTCCATCTAAGGATATATTCATAGGTTCTCGGGATTAGGATAGATATCCTTCAAGGGGCCATATTTCATCCTACTATATCTCCTAAAGGCAAGAAAGGATGGCATTGAGAGGGTAAGCTGGTACTGTCATAGGTGTATATTCCAAAGAGGTTGTCAAAGGCTGGGTGAGGAGCTAGTGTACAGAGGTAAATGGAGGTCAGAAGTGAAGACCAACAAGTTTGTTCTAGACAATTCTGTAAACAGAGATGGGGCTCTGTGCGGGGAGAGGGGAGGAGGCAATGCCTATAACTGGATGGTACCTCTTTCTAGTCCATGCTTCCATGGGCCACTGATTCCTAAGAGGAATCAGGAATCAGTCTCTCAGGAGCAGACTTTATGTGTATGTGTGAGTGTGCAGAGCCGGCAGGGAAAAATCCACTTCTGCCTTGCGTAGATGGAGGGGCATGGCATCACCCACAAAAAAGAATGAAATAAACTATTTGCACCAACATGGATGGACCTAGAGATTGTCATACTAAGAGAAGTAAGTCAGAGAAAGACAAATATTACATGATGTCACTTATATATGGAATCTAAAACAACAATACAAATCAACTTATTTACAAAAAGAAACAGACTCACAGACAGACATAGAAAACAAACTTATGATTACCAAAGGGAAAAGGGGAGGGAGAGGGATAAACCAGTATTTTAGGATTAGCAGATATATACTACTATATATAAAGTAGCTAAACAGCAAGGTTTTACTGTATAGCACAGGGAACTATATTCAATATCTTATAATAACTTATAATGGAAAAGAATCTGAACCTGTACATGTAAAACATATAATATTAGTTTACTAAATAAAAGTTAAAAATTTTTTTTTAATTAAATTATTTACTTTCAGTCTTGATTTCCCTGGTTATGGACATTTTATTAAAATGGAATCAACTAATATATAACCTTTTGTGACTGGCTTCTTTTACTCAGCATAATGCTTTTCAAGTTTATTGAAGTTATAGCACATATCATTACTTCATTCCTTTTTGTGACTGAATAATATTCCATTGTATGGATATACCATTTTCATTCATCCATTCATCCACTGAAGGGCATTTATTGTTTCCACATTTTGGCTATTCTGAATAATGCTGAAATAGACATTGGTGTACAAATACCTGTTGTGTCCCTACTTTTAATTCTTTTGAATATAAACCCAGAAGTGGAATTGTTAGATTAGATTATATGGTAATTCTATGTTTGGCTTTTGAGAAACTGCCAAATCATGAACAAGTTTTTTATGTGGACATATGTTTTGAATTCTCTTAGATATATACCTAAGAGTCAAATTGTTGAGTCATATGATGTTTAACATTTTGAGGAACTGCCAGATTGTTTTTCCAAAATAGTTGCACAAGTTTACATTCCCATCAGCAATGTAGAGGAGTTCCAATTTCTTTATATTCTTGCCATCACTTATTTTTTTCCTTTTTTAAAAAAAACTACAGTCATCCTAATTGGCGTGAAGTAGGATGTCACTGTGGTCTTGATTTTCATTTCCCTCCCTTGGACTGCAAGGAGATCCAACCAGTCCATTCTAAAGGAGATCAGTCCTGGGTGTTCATTGGAAGGACTGATGCTAGAGCTGAAACTCCAATACTTTGGCCACCTCATGTGAAGAGTTGATTCACTGGAAAAGACTCTGATGCTGGGAGGGATTGGGGGCAGGAGGAGAAGGGGACGACAGAGAGTGAGATGGCTGGATGGCATCACCGAACCTGTGGACAGGAGTTTGAGTGAACTCCGGGAGTTGGTGATGGACAGGGAGGCCTGGCGTGCTGTGATTCATGGGGTCGCGGAGAGTCGGACATGACTGAGTGACTGAACTGAACTGAACTGAATGGCTAATGGTGGTATTGAGCATCTTTTAAAGAATTTATGGGTCATTTGTATATCTTTTAAGGAATGCTTATTCAGATCCTTTGCTCGTTAAAAAATTGAGTTGTTTGACTTTTTTATTGAGTTGTAAGAATTCTTTATATATTTTAGATACATGTCCCTTAAGAGATATATGATTTGAAAATTTATTTTCCTATTCTGTGAGTTGTCTTTTCATTTTCTTAATGGTTTCCTTTAAAGCACAATCTTTAAAATTTTGATGTGATGTCTGATTTATCTTTATTGTTGTTGTTGTTGCATGTGCTTTTGATGATATATCTAAGTAACTATTGCCAAATCAAATGTCATAGGGTTTACTCTTAAGTTTTCTTCTAATAAGTTTATAGTTTTAGTTCTCATGTTTAAATCTTTTCCATTTTCAGTTAATTTTTATATATGGTGTGAGGTGGGGGTTCTAGCTTCACCCTTGTGCATGTGGATATCCAGCTTTCCTAGCACCATTTATTGAAAGAGACTATTCTTTCCCCATTGAATGATCTTGGCGTCCTTGTCAAAAATCAGTGTATAGGTTGATTTCTGCACTCTCAATTCTGTTCCATTGGCCTGTACGTGTTCAGTTGTGTCCAACTCTTTGCGACCCCCATGGATTGTAGCCCACCAGGCTCCTCTGTCCATAGAAGTTTTCCAGGCAAGAATACTGGAGCAGGTTGCCATTTCTTACTCCAGGGGATTTTCCTACCGAGGGATTGAACCTGCCTCTCTTGCATCTGCTGCATTGGCAGGCAGATTCTTTACCACTTGCACCACCAAACAGTATCCATTAATTTATATGTTAGTTCCATTCCAGTACTATACTGTCTTGATTTTGATTGCTTTGTCTTCAGTTTAAAATGGGGAAATGTGATTCATACAGCTTTGTTCTTTTTCAATATTTTTAAGCTATTATGTGTCCTCATGTTTTCACATGATTTTTAAGATCAATTTGTTAACTTCTGCCAAAAAACGCTAGCTGGAATTTGACAGGAATTGTTTTGGATCTATAGAGCAATTTGGAGAATATTACCATTTTTACCCCCTTGGGCTTTTTCAATAGCAGTAAGCCCTACTAACTTACCTATCAGTGCAGGCATGCAGGGCAGCAAGTGCTGTAATGACCAAAGAAGCCAGTATTTGTTCATTATGTGAATTTCATATTAGTCCTGGGCTGTACTGTCCATTTACAGAAGCCACTGACCACCTGTGGTTATTGAGCACTTGAAATGTTGCTAGTCCAAATTGAGGAGACATCTGATTTCAAACATTTGGAACAAAAGGAACAAACTTCACAAATAATATTGATTATATGCTGAAATGATGATATTTGAGGCATAGTAGTTTAAACTAAATGTGCTATTGAATTTTTTTTACCTATTTCTTTTTTCTTTTTCTTTGCAACCCCATGGACTGTAGTCTACCAGGCTCCTCCTTCCATGGAATTTTCCAGGCAAGAGTACTGGAGTGGGCTGCCATTTCCTTCTCCAGAGGATCTTCCCAACCCAGGGATTGAACCCGGGTCTCCCACATTGCAGGCGGACGCTTTACTGTCTGAACCACCAGGGAAGCCCCTAAACATGGCTCTTAGAAAATTGAAAATATCCGTGTGGGTTGTATTGCATTTCTGTTGGTCCTCACTGGTCCAGGGGTTCTCAACAAGGAGCTAACTTAGAAGGGCCATAGCATGAGGTTTAGAATGTTCTGAAATCCCATGAACATCTGTGCAAAATCTTTGTGCACCGGTATGCATTAGTTATTTATTGCTGTGTAACAAGTAATATCCATATTTTGTGCTGTGCTTAGTTGTTCAGTCGTGTCTGACTCTTTGCAACCCCATGGACTGTAGCCTGCCAGGCTCCTCTGTCCATGGAGTTCTCTAGGCAAGGATACTGGAGTGGGTTGCCATGCCCTCCTCCAGGGGATCTTCTCAACCCAGGGATCGAACCCAGGTCTCCTGCTTGCAGGCAGATTCTTTATCAGCTGAGCCACCAGGGAAGCCCTATATTCATATTTAGCAGCTTAAAAACCAATAATTTATTATCACATGATTCTATGTGTCAGGAACACAGGTGTGGCTTAGGTTCTTTCATAGGCTGCAACGTGATCACTGACCTAGAGCCAGACATCTTGGAATGTGAAGTCAAGTGGGCCTTAGAAAGCATCACTACGAACAAAGCTAGTGGAGGTGATGGAATTCCAGTTGAGCTATTTAAAATCTTGAAAGATGATGCTGTGAAAGTGCTGCACTCAATATGCCAGCAAATTTGGAAAACTCAGCAGTGGCCACAGGACTGGAAAAGGTCAGTCTTCATTCCAATCCCAAAGAAAGGCAATGCCAAAGAATGCTCAAACTACCGCACAATTGCACTCATCTCACACGCTAGTAAAGTCATGCTCAAAATTCTCCAAGCCAGGCTTCAGCAATATGTGAACCGGGAACTCCCAGATGTTCAGGCTGGTTTTAGAAAAGGCAGAGGCACCAGAGATCAAATTGCCAACATCCGCTGGATCATGGAGAAAGCAAGAGAGTTCCAGAAAAACATTTATTTCTGCTTCATTGACTATGCCAAAGCCTTTGACTGTGTGGATCACAATAAACTGTGGAACATTCTGAAAGAGATGGGAATCCCAGACCACCTGACCTGCCTCTTGAGAAACCTGTATGCAGGTCAGGAAGCAACAGTCAGAACTGTACATGGAACAACAGACTGGTTCCAAATAGGAAAAGGAGTATGTCAAGGCTGTATATTGTCACCTTGCTTATTTAACTTATATGCGGAGTACATCATGAGGAACGCTGGGCTGGAAAAAGCACAAGCTGGAATCAAGATTGCTGGGAGAAATATCAATAACCTCAGATATGCAGATGACACCACCCTTATGGCAGAAAGTGAAGAGGAACTCAAAAGCCTCTTGATGAAAGTGAAAGAGGAGAGTGAAAAGGTTGGCTTGAAGCTCAACATTCAGAAAAAGAAGATCATGGCATCTGGTCCCATCACTTCATGGGAAATAGATGGGGAAACAGTGGAAACAGTGTCAGACTTTATTTTTTGGGCTCCAAAATCACTGCAGATGCTGATTGCAGCCAGGAAATTAAAAGACGCTTATTCCTTGGAAGGAAAGTTATGACCAACCTTGATATTATATTAAAAAGCAGAGACATTACTTTGCCAACAAAGGTCCATCTAGTCAAGGCTATGGTTTTTCCAGTGGTCATGTATGGGTGTGAGAGTTGGACTGTGAAGAAAGCTGATTGCCAAAGAATTGATGCTTTTGAACTGTGGTGCTGGAGAAGACTCTTGAGGGTCCCTTGGACTGCAAGGAGATCCAACCAGTCCATTCTAAAGGAGATCAATCCTGGGTGTTCATTGGAAGGACTGATGCTAAAGCTGAAACTGCAATACTTTGGCCACCTCATGCGATGAGTTGACTTACTGGAAAAGACTCTGATGCTGGGAAAGGTTGGGGGCGGGAGGAAAAGGGGATGACAGAGAATGAGATGGCTGGATGGCATCACCGACTCTGTGGACATGAGTTTGAGTGAACTCTGGGAGTTGGTGATGGACAGGGAGGCCTGGCGTGCTGTGATTCATGGGGTCGCAGAGAGTCGGACACGACTGAGCGACTGTACTGAACTGAACCAAATATTGGCCAGTCCTGCATTCATCGCAAGGCTTGTCTGCTTCTACAGTCACTCACATGACTGTTGGCAAGTCTCAATTCTTTGCTAGCTACTGTCCAGAGACACTCGTTTTTTGCCCTGTGAATTTCTCCATAGTGCATCTTGCAACATGGCAGTTGGCTTCTTCAGTGAGTGAGCAAGAGAGTGAGCAGGAAAATGGAAGCAACAGTCCTTTTTTATTATTATTGTGGGAAAATATATATAAGGAAGCCACAATCTGTTTCTACCCTAATCCCACCACTTTTGTCATACCCTACTCGTTAGAAAGAAATCACTAAGTTCAGCCTCCACTCAAGGGGAAACAGTTACTGAAGGATGTGACTATCAAGGGATTATTGGGAGGCATCAGAGATATTGCCTATCACAGTGTATCTGTAAATTTTTTATAGAGAAATCTAACCCTTCATATGATTTGCAAAGAAGTCTTATACCACCCTCAACACTCCCTCTTGCCCCTAGACAGTTTAAGAACTAGTTTGGAGGAAATTGAAATGGAGATTTTGAGTAAGGAAGAGATTTTTTTCCAAAATTTCAAAGTTAAATATAAGATCTAACGTCTTTCTCATGTTTAAAAAAATGTAAGGAAAGGGACCCATGTAGGATTAAAAACTCGAAGTTTACTTAAGCGAAATGATTGCAAGTTCTGTTTCACAACCCCCTCCCCCCAGGCCCATTAGATTTTCTGAGCTGCTAATATTATGTGTTCCCCCTATGGGAATTCACCTCTCAGAAAGGCCTGGTAGATAGCTCCCAGGTATTCTGTGACAATACATTTAAGATGCAAATATAGATTGCCCTAGGTCAGATGGTTTTACAGTGTCTGCGGGAGCTCAGTTTCTCCCTGCAACCTCTCAGGCAGGATTCTCTATACTCCAGGAGCCAGCAGGCCTCTGGAGAAGGTTTCCTGAGGCCCTAGTTGAGCCAAATCCTTGTGGCCCCATGACTTAGTCTTGCCAGAGTTATGTTTCCAATCCAATTAGCTCCTACTGTAGGGAGGATATTGGTTTCTCTCCACTTACACTGCCCTGCTTTTGTCAACCTCTCCTTTTGGTTCTAAGAACTGAGTGTGCAAACCCCTCCTAGAGCTGAGATTTCCAAAGGGCCTGGGCCAAGCCTCAGTGATGGGGATGGATAAAAGGGAATGCCCAGCCTCCATATTCTGCCAGCAAGTGGAAGTGAAAGCCTTGTGCTGGGCCAGCTATGCTGTTATTCTTGGAAAATAGTTTTTGGAATCAGTGGTTGAATCCTCCCTCCCTATAATAAGGGCTGAGCAATGGGAAAGGCAGATCTACAGACATGCACATTTGTGAGCTCTCAGGGGATGGGGCAGGAGCCTGAGCTTGAGTCATTGCAGAAGAAAAAGACCATGCCATTTGAGCAAATTTGTTTTATCTTCTTCATGGCCCTTGAAATGAATCTCCATCTGTTTCTGTAAGGAAAATTCATGTCTGTTAAGACTTGTAGGAAACAACGATTCTAATAAGCTCTCTATTCACTGCCCTTGCACCTGTCTTCCCGTTTCCAGGCAATTTAAGGATTCTACAAGGTGTTTATTGGTCTGATTCTTGTCACAAGGACTGGTGATA
The DNA here is from genome assembly GCF_049115385.1 of Moschus berezovskii. Lineage (NCBI taxonomy): Eukaryota > Metazoa > Chordata > Mammalia > Artiodactyla > Moschidae > Moschus > Moschus berezovskii. The sequence goes on along the minus strand of NC_142488.1, from coordinate 124,110,812 downwards.
GGAGGGGTTAGAAATAAGAAGTCAGGGACTCTAAGATGGAGAAAGCTCTAGACTGTAATTTGGCAGATACAATTTTGTTTTTGATCCTACTCATGGGCTAGGACCAAGAGAGCCCTGGACTGGGGCCAGGAGGCCCTAGGCTCTAGAATAATCCCAAGGTCCCTTACCCCAGGGCCTTACTTTCCCCCCTCTATTAGCTGAGGGGACTGGACTACTTGACCTCAAGGGCCTGCCTGCTCTGCCTCTGGCTGCAGCGTGTAGAGGAGGACAGGCTGAGAATAAGGTACCCAGGTTTGAGAGGCATCAGAGTACTTCCTCCCAGAACTGCCAGACTCTTGCTGGATCATAGCCCTGAGTCCCATACCTGCCGCTACCCTGATCCACAATAAAAAACCCTTGTGGGGCCTCAGGCAGGAGATCAACACTTCCTGGGAGCTCAAACAGGGCCATCAAATTCCTTTCCCTTTGAAATCGAGCATCTAACAGTAAGTAGGCCCCTCATCATCTCACTGATCCTTTTTTTCCACTCTCGCTCCCAAATCTCAGTTGTTATAAGAATGTTCAGTGGGTTTGGAATTATTACAAATAAAAAATGCCAGAAGATTTTTGGATCAGAAACACTAAGCTCTGCAGCTTCCGGAAACATCTTAGAGAAGAAGAATGTGGAAGAGCATGAAACCGAGCCTGGCTGGCTGCCGGATCTGAAGCCTTCGGTTTCATCTGGACTTACAGGGACGTGATGGATGGCGCCTCTGAGGATGTCAGGTTCTGGTACTCCAAATTGCCTTTTAGCGCTTAAGGTCAAAAGCAAAATGGGACCCTCAGAAGACCTTTGGGCTGAGCTGCATTGGTGGATGGACTCCATCCCACCTGGGAGGATAGCTTCTGGAAGGGCCTGGGCCAGACCACATGAGATCTGTGAGTCCCTCCTTCGGGGCACAGACCAGGCCTAAAAGTGTCCTCTGAAGCCACAGGGGCAGGGCCTATAGGCTGCCGGCCAGGAAGGGAAACTGGTGATCAGCAGAGCCAAGCAGGGAGGAGGGAGTCACCAAGGAGCTTTGTTGTGTGAGCTGCAGGCTCCTTCTGGTGGCAGGTGGATGTCCTACCTCACTGCTGGGCAAAGCGACTCTGTACCTGAAGCTCTCATTTGAATTCAGTGGGTGGCTAGACCTGGAGCAGTGGTTGTGCAGTGCTGGAGTGGCGGCTGCATCACACTGGAGTGGCTGTGAGGAGATACCTCATGTCTGTACTTTGGTCACCTCATGCGAAGTGTTGACTCACTGGAAAAGACTCTGATGCTGGGAGGGATTGGGGGCAGGAGGAGACGGGGACGACAGAGGATGAGATGGCTGGATGGCATCACCGACTCGATGGACATGAGTTTGAGTGAACTCCGGGAGTTGGTGATGGACAGGGAGGCCTGGCGTGCTGTGATTCATGGGGTCCCAAAGAGTCAGACACGACTGAGCGACTGAAATGAACTGAACTGAACTGAAGGGCAGAGAAGCCCCAGCAAGATGGCAGGCACTGGAATGGCAGCTGCGCAGTGCTGGAGCGACTTTGAGGAGATACCCCATGTCCAAGGGCAAAGGAGAAGCCCCATCAAGATGGTAGGAGGGGTGAAATCATGTTTAGAATCAAACCCCATCTCCTACCAGAGACGCTGAGAGAGCTCAAACAGACCTTGTGTGCACCAGGACCCAGAGACCCCACAGAGAATGAGATAGAACCATGTTTGAGTGTCTCCTGCAGAGGCGCGGGTAAGCAGTGGACTGCCACAGGGGCAGGGGCTCTGGGTGCAGCAGACCTGGGTATGGCATAAGCCCTCTTGGAGGATGTCACCATTAACCCCACCATAGAACTGCCAGAACTTACACCGGACTGGGGAAACAGACTCCTGGAGGGCACAAACAGAACCTTGTGCACACCAGGACCCAGGGAAAAGGAGCAGTGACCCCACAAGAGACTGACCCAGACTTGGCCATGAGTGACTAGGAGTCTCTGGCAGAGGCGTGGGTCGACGGTGACCTGCTGCAGGGTTGGGGGCACTAAGTGTAACAGTGCCTGCATGGGACCTTTTGAAGGAGGTCTCCATTATCTTTATTACCTCCACCATAGTTTGGCCTCAGGTCAAATAACAGGGAGGAACACAGCCCTGCCCTTCAACAGAAAATTGGATTAAAGATTACTGAGCATGGCCCCAACCATCAGAACAAGACCCAGTTTCCCCCTCAGTAGGTCTCTTCCACCAGGAAACTTCCACAAGCCTCTTATCCTTCTCCATCAGAGGGCAGACAGACTGAAAACCATAGTCACAGAAAACTAACCCATCTGATCATATGGACCACAGCCTTGTCTAACTCAATGAAACTACGAGCTATGCCCTGGAGGGCCACCCAAGACGGACAGGTCACGGTGGAGAGTTCTGACAAAACGTGGTCCACTGGAGAAGGGGATGGCAAACCACTTCAGTATTCTTGCCTTGAAAACCCCATGAACACTATGAAAAGGCTAAAAGATAGGACACTGAAAGATGAATATCCCAAGTTGGTAGATGCCCAATATGCTATTGGAGATCAGTGGAGAAATAACTCCAGAAAGAATGAAAAGACGGAGCCAAAGCAAAAACAACACCCGATTGTGGATGTGACTGGTGATGGAAGTAAAGACCGATGCTGTAAAGAGCAATATTGCATAGGAACCTGGAATGTTAGGTCCATGAATCAAGGCAAATTGGAAGTGGTCAAACAGGAGATGGCAAGAGTGAACATCAGCATTTTAGGAATTAGCAAACTAAAATGGACTGGGATGGGTGAATTTAAATCAGATGACCATTATATCTACTACTGTGGGCAAGAATCCCTTAGAAGAAATGGAGTAGCCATCATAGTCAACAAGAGTCTGAAATGCAGTACTTGGATGCAATATTAAAAACGACAGAATGATCTCTGTTCGTTTCCAAGGCAGACCATTCAATACCATATTAATCCAAGTCTATGCCCTGACCAGTAATGCTGAAGAAGCTGAAGTTGAACAGTTCTATGAAGACCTACAAGACCTTCTAGAACTAAACACCAAAAAAAGATATCCTTTTTATTATAGGGGACTGGAATGCCAAAATAGGAAGTCAAGAAATACCTGGAGTAACAGGCAAATTTGGCCCTGGAGTACAGAATGAAACAGAGCAAAGGCTAATAGAGTTTTGCCAAGAGAACACACTGGTCATAGCAAACACCCTCTTCCAACAACACCTGAGAAGACTCTATGGACATCACCAGATGGTCAGTACCGAAATCAGATTGATTATATTCTTTGCAGCCAAAGATGGAGAAGTGCTATACAGTCAGCAAAAGCAAGACTGGGAGATGACTGTGGCTCAGATCATGAACTCCTTATTGCCAAATTCAGACTGAAATTGAAGAGAGTAGGGAAAAACCACTAAGACCATTCAGGTAGACCTAAATCAAATCCCTTACAGTGGAAGTGACCAATAGTTTCAAGGGATTAGATCTGATAGACAGAGTGCCTGAAGAACTATGGACAGAGGTTTGTGACACTGTACAGGAGGCAGTGATCAAGACCATCCCCAAGAAAAAGAAATGCAAAAAGGCAAACTGGTTGTCTGAGGTGGCCTTACAAATAGCTATAAAAAGATGAGAAGCAAAAGGCAAGAGAGAAAAGGAAAGATACACCCATTTGAATGCAGAGTTCCAAAGAATAGCGAGGAGAGATAAGAAAGCCTTCCTCAGTGATCAGTGCAAAGAAATAGAGGAATAAAATAGAATGGGAAAGACTAGAGATCTCTTCAAGAAAATTAGAGACACCAAGGGAACATTTCATGCAAAGATGGGCTCCATAAAGGATAGAAATGGTATGGCCCTAACAGAAGCAGAAGATATTAAGAAGAGGTGGCAAGAATACACAGAAGAATTATACAAAAAAGATCTTCACGACCCAGATAATCATGAAGGTATGATCACTCACCTAGAGCCAGACATCCTGGAATGTGAAGTCAAGTGGGCCTTAGGAAGCATCACTACGACCAAAGCTACTGGAGGTGATAGAATTCCAGTTGAGCTATTTCAAATCCTGAAAGATGATGCTGTGAAAGTGCTGCACTCAATATGCCAGCAAATTTGGAAAACTCAGCAGTAGCCACAGGACTAGAAAAGATCAATTTTCATTCCAATCCCGAAGAAAGGCAATGCCAAAGAATGCTCAAACTACCGCACAATTGCACTCATCTCACACACTAGCAAAGTAATGCTCAAAATTCTCCAAGCCAGGCTTCAATAGTATATGAACCTTGAGTTTCCACATGTTCAAGCTGGATTTAGAAAAGGCGGAGGAACCAGAGATCAAATTTCCAACATCCATTGGATCAACAAAAAAGCAAGAGAGTTCCAGAAAAACATCTGCTTTATTGACTATGCTAAAGCCTTTGACTGTGTGGATCACAACAAACTGTGGAAAATTCTTAAAGAGATGCGAATACCAGACCACATGGCCTGCCTCCTGAGAAGTCTGTATGCAGGTCAAGAAGCAAGAGTTAGAATTGGACACGGAAGAAGAGACTGGTTCCAAATTGGGAAAGGAGTACATCTAGGCTGTATATTGTCACCCTGCTTATTTAACTTATATGCAGAGTACATCATGAGAAATGCTGGACTGGAAGAAGCACAAGCTGGAATCAAGATTGCTGGGAGAAATATCAATAACCTCAGATATGCAGATGACACCACCCTTATGGCAGAAAGTGAAGAAGAACTAAAGAGCCTCTTGATGAAAATGAAAGAGGAGAGTGAAAAAGCTGGCTTAAAACTGAACATTCTGAAAACTAAGATCATGGCATCTGGTCCCATCACTTCATGGCAAATAGATGGGGAAACAGTGGAAACAGGGACAGACTTTATTTTGGGGAGCTCCAAAATCACTGCAGATGGTGACTGCAACCATGAAATTAAAAGACGCTTGCTGCTTGGAAGAAAAGTTATGACCAACTTAGACAGCATATTAAAAAGCAGAGACATTACTTTGCCAACAAATATCTGTCTAGTCAAAGCTCTGTTTTTTCCAGTAGTCTTGTATAGATGTAAGAGTTGGACCATAAAGAAAGCTGAGTGCTGAAGAATTGATGCTTTTGAACTGTGGTGTTGGAGAAGACTCTTGAGCGTCCCTTGGACTGCAAGGAGATCCAACCAGTCCATCCTAAAGAAAATCAGTCCTGAATATTCATTGGAAGGACTGATGCTGAAGTTGAAACTCCAATACTCTGGCCACCTGATGCAAAGAGCTGACTCATTTGAAAAGACTCCGATGCTGGGAAAGATCGAAAGCGGGAGGAGAAGGGGACGACAGAGGATGAGATGGTCGGATGGCATCACTGACTCAGTGAACATGAGTTTGAGTAAACTCCAGGAGTTGGTGATAGACTGGGAATCCTGCGTGCTGCAGTCCATGGGGTTGCAAGAGTCAGACGCGACTGAACTGAACTGAACTGAAGATCTGACAGGCGCTTGGAAAACATGAGCACCTTTGTCCTTGTATCTGTGCCCGGCTTGGAGCACAGGCTTTAGCGGTTCTGGTCAATTCTTGGGAAGCCTAAGCTTTCCTCACAGTTCGGTTCTTTATAACCTCATCTTTAGAGGCTCCTCATTCCCCTCCCAAAGTCCTGCTGGGGTGTGACCTGTACATACACATCGCTGAACCGTTGATGGCTTTATAATGAACATAAGCATTCTGAAAAACCTAGACCATGACCAAGAGTTGACTGTGACTTCAAGTGGATTTGATTATCTCCTTTGGGTGACTGTCATGGATAGGCAGCCCCTTGGGCCTTTCCTCATGCCCTAGCTAGGGGGTAACGCAAGAGTGACCAATGAGAGAGATGTTGGAAAATACCTAGCAGGACTTGAGCCCCTAAATACAAAAGATAGGGGACCAAATTTTTACTGCATTGTCAGGTGGAATCAGACCACTGGTGAGGCCTTAAGAAGGCTCTTTCAGGAGAAATAAAACAAGAGATGAGGCAGGATTGATTAAGAACAATGTTTTGCAGTGGTCATGCAGGCTCTTGGCCTTGGTCATTTGTGAGTTTTCAATAATGTTTCCTTCAAAAGGAACATTGATTCTTGGGATCAAAATAAGCCAGAGTGTTCAATTCTTCATATCCATCTTATTCTCTTCCTTCTGAAGGTGTCCTCTTAACTTCAACTGTGAAATGCTTGGAAGAGGATGAGGAGGGCAAAGGTTCTGCAGCTGTATGCCTTTTCAAGTGATGTCTCTAAGAGATTCTTTTGATATGAGGACCACTGCCCATTTGAGGCCGAGGAGAGCTCTCATCCTGACAGGTAGGGTCCTGTGTAAGTCAGGTGACACTAGGCAGTTACAAAGGCCTAAGATGGCTCAAATGGTAAAACGTCTGCCTGCAATGCGGGAGACCCGGGTTTGATCCCTGGGTTGGGAAGATCTCCTGGAGAAGGAAATGGCAACCCACTCCAGTACTCTTGCCTGGAGAATCCCACGGATGAAGGAGCCTGGTAGGCTATAGTCCATGGGGTTGCAAAGAGTCAGACACGACTGAGTGACTTCACTTTCAAGAGAGCTGACAACTTCCTGCTCTCATGGGGCAAACCACAGTGCTCTCTTCCCAACAAAAATTTGGTAGTACTTTTTTCAAAAACCTCTAATGGATGTGTCAAGCCATTTAAAAGACTTTCCTGTCCATTTCCCTATGTGAGCCTCAGGACAAGCCTGACAGTAAGCAGTATAGGGCTTATAGTAATACTTAATGTTCTTTTTTCCCCAGTTTTATTGAGTTCTAGTTGACATAGGGGCTTCCCTATTAGCTCAGATGGTAAAACGTCTGCCTACAATGCGGGAGACCCAGGTTCAATCCCTGGGTTGGGAAGATCCCCTGGAGAAGGAAATGGCAACCCACTCCAATACTCTTGCCTGGTAAATCCCATGGACCGAGGCCCTGATAGGCTACAGTGCATGGGGTCGCAAAGAGTCAGACACGACTGAGCGACTTCACTTCACTTCAGTTGACATATAACATTGTCTAAGTTTAAGTTGTACAGCGTGATGAATATATGATAGATAAATGAGTGATCACAATAAGTTTTGATAACATCCATCAGCTCCTAAAGTTACATTTTTGTCCCTTATGAGAACTTTTAAAATCTACCAAAATGTTTTTATTGATACTCTTTGGCTGACCTGATGATAGGCAGTGAGAAGCTGCTAACTAAAACTTCTTCAGTTTTCTGTACGTTTCTCAAAACCAGGTGAGGGACCCATGCTGGGAAATCATAGATTTTATATGATCCAGTGAGGTAGGACTAAAGGGGCATCTGAAATCACAGGGACTTAGCTCATCAAGACTAGATATAACCATTTTGATGGCACAGGGAATACCAAAGTTTGTCAGCAAATTTAAGGAACTAAAGAGATGGAAGTTTACCCTTGGAAAGGAGGGGTGTGGCAATATATTTCGGACAGATTCTAATTTGTTGGGAGCCAGAACTGTGTTTTAAATATTCATTATAGTGGAAAGACAACCTTTAACTAGCAGCTTCTAGACTGAAAAAGTTATAATGTGGTAAACTCTTTATAATTATAGATTTGGCAAAACTAAATATGCCATTTTTGTTTTGTGTATGTATATACACAGCTTCCTGATATTCCCAGAATTAAAATACAGTGAAACACACTGAAGGAAGGCATATGGAGAAAGCATTGACTCTTTGATGGTTGAGGACTCTGATCACTCTAAATAGGACATAAGGAGGAGTTTAGACAGTCTCATGGCCATTTGGAAGTAGCCGTATTTTTTGGTTTTGCTCCTAAACAATACTTTTGCCCTGTAGTAGTTTTGCAATTGTGATCATAAGCAAGTTCTAGAAAACTGTGGGAGAATAAAGCTTTCTTGTTGGTAAAATGGCAGAACACAAGACAATATTATTCCAAGTTAAGCGTGCTCTAGATTACTGATACATGCTCCATCAGTAGCAGGTCAGACTTGAAGCTTATGGTCAATGTTCCATGTGGCTGGTGCTTGGTGGCCTCGCTGTATAGATGTGGGAATCCATGGTACTGTTGTCTGAGGGAAAGTGAATAGTTTCCACATTATCTGCCAGGGATGTGGCCACTCAAGTTAATGTTCATGCTGCAAACATCTATGGTGCTGCCGTGTGTAAGAGGTGGACCTCAGTGCGGTGGCAGATCCCAGGCGAAATGATTTTATTGACTGCAAGCCTAAGACACATTTTTATTTGGAATTCTCAGTGCCCTAGAAGCTTTTCCTGTTGGCAGTGTGGTGTTGGGGGAGGCTATAGGAGAAGGGTCAGAGAAGGCAATGGCACCCCACTCCAGTACTCTTGCCTGGAAAATCCTATGGGAGGAGGAGCCTGGTAGGCTGCAGCCCATGGGGTCACTAAGAGTCGGACACGACTCAGCGACTTCACTTTCACTTTTCACTTTCATGCATTGGAGAAGGAAATGGCAACCCATTCCAGTGTTCTTGCCTGGAGAATCCCAGGGACGGGGGAGCCTGGTGGGCTGCCGTCTATGGGGTCGCACAGAGTTGGACACAACTGAAGCGACTTAGCAGCAGCAGCAGCATAGGGGAAGGGTGTACATGTTTTTAATTTCCAGAAGGGTAAAAAATTGTTACTTATCTATCAGCACTGTATCCTAATGGCAAAAGTAGTCAGCCCTGTAAATTGTGAAACAGTTGTCATGCTTCTATTTGTTCTGTGATAGTATAAGAATCCAAAACAATTCATATCAAGAGAGTCGAAATAAAACCCACCTCTATTCAATTTGAGTCAGTTTTGCCCTCCCCCTGTATTTTTGTCTTAATATGTATCTTTGCGTATCTAGGGTTAAGTCAGATCTCCAGATCCTCCATTGTGGAGACATGTAAGAATGCAGTCTCTGTGATCCGTGCAAAAAGAGACTTTTCATCTCCAGTGAGACAGCGTTTGGTGCTCTGGCTAAGACAAAAATGTGGGCAGCAAATTCATCCCAAGGACCAAGTGAGGATTACTACGGGACTGGGAATATTTTTAGAGATGGAACACTTCCTACCTCCTCTGTTAGTGAATTCAGTCCATCCTGCGGTCGTTTTCATGAATTTTTGGCTGGGGAGCTTGGTGACTAGGAGCTGCCGCCCTTTCTTCCCTGAGAGAACAGCACCAAGGGGCTTCCCCAATTCCACCGTGGGAGATTTATCTGCCTCCTGGATGGTTCCATGTAGGCCCATGTCTAGACTGATTACAAAAGCGCCAACAAAACAAAATAAATACCTAACATCTTACAGCAAAGGCACGAAACCAAACAGTGTGAGAGAGGAGAACAATGCAGCCGTTGTGCCAGGGAGTCTTCCTGAGGAGGATGGAATTCCCGCACCCCAGGTTCCAATTTGTAAGGGCAACACAAAGCGTCTAGAAGCAGGCCCTGGCTTGAACGCATTCATTTGGAAGGGCAATGTGTTTTGTTAGATAAGAGACTTTTTTAAAAAAACTCACACTAGGATCAAAATGAAGATCAGTATAACTAACTCTGTATGCACACAGATTTCAGGAAACTTCAGCCTTGATTCTAGCTCTCCAGTGTAACCATTTGTTAATTCTGCTCTTTCCAGGTGACAGGGTATATATAATGTGATGGGAGAGGCTCTGGTTGAGTCAATACTGACTTTGCACTTACCTTGCTGTGTGACTTTATGCATGTATCCTAGCCTCTCTGGGCCTCAGTTTCTACATTAGTAAAACGAGGGAGTTAATGTTCATCATCTATCTCTATGAGCTCAAGACTCTAATAAAGCAGAATAAATATTACAGTTCCATTGCCTAAGGGTACTGGAAATGGGATTTTCACCCCAAAAGAAAGTAATAATTATCTGTCTGAAGGAGCTCTTAAATATGTTGTCTCAAACTGAAACTTCGGGGATTCTATGGGTCACTTCTGAATCACCTCCACACGCCACATGATTGAAAGCGCATTTGCTTAGCCAATAGTTTCAAGTGGCCTGAGGCAGAATGTGTGGACTGCTCATTTGTTCATTCTCTCAATATGTATTTACTGAGCACCTACTCTATGCCAGGCCTTAGAGAGAAGATGTTCTCCCCAAATTATAAACCTCCCTCTTTCCCTCTCTTCTTCAAGTTTGGTTTTGTTTGTGACCTTGGGTGCAAAAGGTTGAGTTAAAGATAACTGCCCAGTTCACTGTATATAATCAGAGTTGGTCAAGACAAAGCTCTTTTTCTTGCTCTGTTTGACTTATTTATTCCTTTTTATTCCCAAAGCCCACTCCCGTTCCCCTCCATGCAAAGGCAACCATTCTGACGTGCTCAGTGTATGCTTTTTAGTGTGTACTTTTTCTGTAAAATGTGTATTGTCTTCTGTGAATATATCTTCATTCATTGCAAAGGTTAAATGCGATATAGTCCATTCGGTTTCTTGCTTTTTTGTCCATATTATGCTTTTGAGATAGACTCATCCTGCTGGCTGTAAATATTTGTCATTGCTTCTAACCACTACGTGGTGCTGTGTTGTTCAGTCACTAAGTCACCTCTGACTCTTTGCAACCCCACGGACTGCAGCATGCCAGGATTCCCTGTCCTTCACTATCTCCCAGAGTTAGCTCAAACTCATGTCCATTGAGTCGGCGATACCATCCAACCATCTCATCCTCTGTCGTCCCCTTCTCCTCCTGCCTTCAATCTTTCCCAGCATCTGGGTCTTTACCAATGAGTTGGCTCTTCGCATCAGGTGGCCAAAGTATTGGAGTTTCACCTTCGGCATCAGAATATTCAATGAATATTCAGTATTGATTTCCTTTAGGACTGACTGGTTTGACCTCCTTGGTGTCCAAAGGAATCTCAAGAGTCTTCTCCAACACCACAGTTTGAAAGCATCAGTTTTTCAGCACTCAGCCTTCTTTATGGCCCAACTCTCACATCCATACATGACTACTGGAAAAATCATAACTTTGACTATACGGACCTTTGTTGGCAAAGTGATGTCTCTGTTTTTTAATACTCTGTCTAGGTTTGTCATGCCTTTTCTTCCAAGTAGCAAGCATCTTTTGATTTCATTTTTGATTTTGGAGCCCAAGAAAATAAAATCTGTCACTGTTTCCATTCCCCCCCTCCCATCTATTTGCCATGAAGTGATGAGACCGGATGCCATGATTTTAGTTTTTGAATATTGAATTTTAAGCCAACCTTTTCACTCTCATTTTACCCTCATCAAGAGGCTCTTTACTTTCTGCCATTAGAGTTGTATCATCTGCATATCTGAGTTTGTTGATAGTTCTCCCAGCAGTCTTGATTCCAGCTTGTGAGTCATCCAGCCTGGCATTTCACATGATGTACTCTGCATATGAGTTAAACAAACAGGGTGACAATATGTACCCTTGACGTACTCCTTGCCCAATTTAGAACCAGCCTGTTGTTCCATGTCCGGTCCTAACTGTTGTTTCTTGACTTGCATATAGGTTTTTTGGAGGCAAGTAAGGTGGTTTGTTATTCCATCTCTTGAATAATTTCCCACAGTTTGTTGTGATCCACACAGTCAAAGGCTTTAGCATAGTCAATGAAACAGAAGTAGATGTTTCTCTGGAATTCCCTTGCTTTCTCTATGATCCAGCAGATGTTAGCAATTTGATCTCTGGTTCCTCTGCTTTTCCTAAACCCAGCTTATACATCTGGAAGTTCTCAGTTCACATACTGTTGAAGCCTAGCATGAAGGATTTTGAGTACTACCTTGCTAGCTTGTGAAACGAGCACAATTGTGCAGTAGTTTGAACATTTTTTGGCATTGTCTTTGGGATTGGAATGAAAACTGACCTTTTCCAGTCCTGTGGCCATTGCTGAGTTTTCCAAATTTGGTGGCATATTTAGTGTAGCAAAGCATCTGCCTACAATGTGGGAGACCCAGGTTCAGTCCCTGGGTCAGGAAGATCTCCTGGAGAAGGAAATGGCAACCCACTCCAGTATTCTTGCCTGGAAAATCCCATGGATGGAGGAGCCTGCTAGGCTACAGTCCATGGAGTTGCAAAGAGTTGGACATGACTGAGCGACTTCACTTTCTTTCACTTTGACACATCATCTTTTAGGATTTTAAATAGCTCAGCTGTAATTCTATCACCTCCACTAGCTTTGTTAATAGCCTATCTGAGTTTACACTCCAGGATGTCTGGCTCTAGGTGAGTGACCACACCATTGTGGTTATCCAGGTCATTAAGGCCTTTTTTGTACAGTTCTTCTATATATTCTTGCCACCTCTTCTTAATCTCTTCTGCTTCTGTTAGGTCCCTACGATTTCTGTCCTTCATTGTGCCCATCTTTGCATGCTCTGTGTATGCTCTACATAAGTTTCCCCTGTCTTGTGGATGGGCACTCTGGAGTCCCACGGTGCCCCACAATGGCCAATAATGCAACAGCCCTGTGCATGGTCCACTATGGACCTGTGTCATACTGCTCTGCTAAAGACACTCTGTCTCCTTTGTAATCTGGAGCATTTCTACATTTTCTTTGAAAACTAGGAAATTTCTGTGTTTTCTTCTACACTTTCTTCAAGGGTTATATCCCTCACCATTGACCATAGTATGTTCCCCATTCTAAGCTCTCCCTCACATCCTGTTTATATTGTATTGTAATTCTTGTCTCCCCCAATAGATGTGAATCCCCATGAGAGCAGGGATTGCTTCCATGTCATGATTATGGTGAATAATGCTGCAATGAACATTGGGGTGCATTTATCTTTTCAAATTAGTGTCTTCATTTTCAGTTCAGTTCAGTCGCTCAGTTGTGTCCAACTCTTTGCAACCCCATTAGGGGGTATATATTGCCAGGATTGAAATTGCTTGATCCTATGGTAGTTCTATTTTCATTTTTTTGAAGAACCTTCATATTAAATACTATTTTCCATAGTGGCTGTACCAATTTACATTCCCACCAATAGTGTATCAATATTCCCTTTTCTCTACATCCTCTCCAACATTTGTTATTTGTAGACTTTTTCATGATAGCCATTCTGACAGGTGTGAGGTGATATCGCATTGTGATTTTGATTTGCATTTCTCTAATAATTAGTGATGCTGAGCATTTTTTCATGTGTCTATTGGCCATCTGTATGTCTATTTTGGAAAAATGTCTATTTGGGCCTTCTGTCCATTTTTTTATAGTTTTTTTTTTTTACATATTGAGTTGTCTGTGCTAGTTGTATATTTTGTATATTAACTTCTTGTTCATCACATGACCTGCAAATATTCTGTCATTCCATAGGTTGTCTTTTTATATTGTCAATGGTTTCCTTTTCTGTGTAAAACCTTTAACGTTTAATTAGGTCCCATTTATTTATTTTTGCTTTTATTTCTTTTACCTTAAGAGACTGATCCAAGAAAATATTGCTACAGTTCATGTCAATGAGTAGTCTGCCTCTGTTCTCTTCTAGGAGTTTTATGGTTTCCCTCTTGCATTTAAGTCTTTAAAGCCTTTTGAGTTTATTTTTGTATATGGTATGAGGGTATGTTTGAATCTCATTGTTTTACATGTGACTGTCCAGTTTTCTCAGCAGAAATTGTTGAAGAAATTATCTTTTCCCCTTTGTATATTCTTGCCTCCTTTGTTGTAGATTAATTGATCATAGGTGAGTTGATTTATTTTTGGGTTATTGGTTTCACTGATCTATGTGTCTGTTTTTATGCCAGTACCATGCTGTTTTTATTACTGTAGCTTTGTTGTATAGTCTAAGTTAGGGAGAATGATACCTCCAGTTTTGTTGTTGTTTTTTCCCTCTCGAGGTTGCATTGGAAATCTGGGATCTTTTGTGGTTCTGTATAAATTTTAGGGTTATTTGTAATTCTGAAAAATATGAGTTTTTTTTTAAAGGGATTGCATTAAGTCTATAGATTGCTTTGTGCATATGGCCATTTTAACAATATTAATTCTTCCAATCAGTGAACCCAGGGTGTCTTTCCATTTCTTTGTGTTGTTCTCAATTTCCTTCATCAGTGTTTTATAGTTTTCAGAGAATAGGCCTTTTGCATCCTTGGTTAATTTTATATCTAGGTAATTTACTCTTTTTGATGTGGTCTTAAACAGGATTTTTTTTCTTTGATTTCTCTTTTTGGTGAAGACTTTAGGATTTTTTCTGTTAGCTGTTAATTTTATTTTTCTCAACTTTTATTTATTTTTAAAGTAATTTTTAATCGGGGGAAATTTGCTTTACAATTGCCATATTGGTTTCTTCTGTACAAAAACACAAATCAGCCATATGTATAATGGCTGATTTGTGTAGTTATATGGTAGGGTTTTATATATGTAGTATCAGTTCATCTGCAAATAGTGACAGTTTTATTTCTTCCATTCCAATTTCACCAAGTATATTTTTCACCTTTTTCTCTCTTCTCTAGAGACTCCTATAATGAAAATGTTGGTATACTTTATATTGCTTCAGGGGTCCCTTAAACTAGTCTCATTTTTTAAAATTTGTTTTTCTTTTTACTGTTTTGTTAATGTTTTGGCTACACTGGGTCTTCGTTGGTATACACCGGCTCTCTCTAGTTGTGGTGGGTGGGGACTATCCTTAGTTGTGGCTCTCGGGCTCTAGAGCACAGGCTGAATAGTTGTGCAAGGGCTTAGTTATTCCACAGCCAGTGGAATCTTCCCATACCAGGGATCAAACCCGTGTCCCCTTCATTGGCAGGTGGATTCTTAACCACTGACCACCAGGGAAATCCTTTGTGCTGTTCTTATTGGATCCCTGGATTGTTTCCACTATTCTTGGTGGTTCAGATGGTAAAGAATCTTCCTGCAATGTGGGAGATCCAGGTTCCATCCCTGGCTTGGGAAAATCCCCTGCAGAAGGGAATTGTTACCCACTCCAGTATTCTTGCCTGGAGAATTCCATAGAGAGAGGAGCCTGGCGGGCTCCATGGGGTTGCAAAGGGTCAGGCCTGACTGAGCAACTAACACTATCCACTGTTCTATCTTCCAGATCACTTATGTGTTCTTCTGTATCACCTAGTCTGTTATTAATTCCTTCTAGTGTGTTTTTCTTTACCATCTGAGCCACCAGAGTATGTTTTTCACTTCATTTATTGTATTTTTCACTTCTGTTTTTTTTTTTTTTTACAGTTTCTAGTTCCTTGTTAAAATTCTCACTGTGTTCATCTATTCTTTTCTTTAATTCAGTTAGCATTCCTATGACTTATGCTTTGAACTCTTTATCTGGTACATTATTTTTCTTTCACTAGTTCTTTTTTCAGGGATTTTCTCCTGTTTTGTCAATTGAAACAAATTCCTCTGCTTTTTATTTTGCTTAACTTTCTCTGTTTCTGTGAAATTAGACAACTGAGTTACCTGTTATAGTCTTGAAGGTGTGTCCTTGTGTGGGAGTGTCCCTCTGCAGTCTGCATGTGCCCAGTGGCTTTGGTGGGAGAGCTGGATCTGACATGCATGTGAGTTATGTCTTTACTCAGGGTGTGCTGGCAGCTGCCACCATGGTGGAAGGTAGGACTGGAGATAGAGGGGCTAGAACCGGAGCCAGATATGATCTACTTCTTTGCTTAGTGGCCAAAAAACACCCTATTAGAGTGGGGGTTGGGTCCCATGTTGCTGGAGCAGAAGCCCTAAAGTTTGTGTCCAAGCTGGCTCCATTCCTTCTAAGTGTGTGCTCTCCCTCCTCCCAGCAGCAGAACCCTTGCCCTAGAGGCAGCAGGGTTCCCTACAGGAAGAGGGGCCAGGTACGGGTGCATAGTGTGGGTCTGCTGTCCTGGGCTGTGGCCACCTGACCAGAGTCTAGGACCACTTCTGATGTGCTGCCTCTGTAAGAACCAGTAATGTCTGCCCCTGTGCTGTTCGGATGCTCTTCTGGGTCTGGGTTGGCACATTCCCTCATGATTGATCACTCCTCTCATGGCAGCCTTTACCCTAGTGTAGAGCTGCATTGTGAAGCAAGTGGGCACAGTGAACATGTGGCTCAGGCTAGGAAGCTCGTTGGAGTGGTTGTGGGAAACTAGACAGAATCTCATACAATTTCACTCTTTTTCTGCCTTGTTTCAGGAGTAAGCAAGTGTGTGCATGCACTTCACTAGCAGAGTCTAGGTTTCTTACAGTCCTCCTGTTAGTCCCACTGGTTTTCAAAGTAGCTAAGGGGGCTCATCTTCCCAGGCCTCCATATGCCCAATGTGTGGCTGGAACTACTCCCTCCCCGATGAGGATCTCTGCATTTTTCACCCCTCCCCCCATTCTGTGTCCCCTTCCAGGGGCAAAGGTCCTGACTTGATCACTTCTCGTCCCTTCCTACCTGATTCTGTGTGGATCTTTTTTTTAGCCTTGGTTGTAGAAGAGCCTTTATGTTAGTCTTGTTAGTTTTCAGTGAGATTGCTCCAAATATAGAGGTATTTTTGATGTGTTTGTTGGGGACGAGGTGAATTCTGTGTCTTCCTACTCTGCCATTTTGTTCTTTTCCATCTATTTTTAATGTGAAACTTTCAAAACCAATATATTTGTTTCAAAACATATAAAAATGAATAAAAAAGCGATGAGCTTTTTTTGTTGGTTCCTTGGCAAACCTAGCAGAGCTTTTATATTCAAACTAATGCCGTGACCTTCCAAGATGTACAGTGTCCTCAAAAATACTGTAGAACTTTTCTTTGGGGGAAAACCCCTCCATATCCCATAGCATATTCTTTGGAATCTTCTCAGGGAGGCCTTTGTTTCTTGGAGGCAAATTTGATTTTTGGAAACAGCTAAAAGCTACTTGGCAGCAAATCTAGTGAATGAGGTGGGTGATCAAGCTGAAGAACATTATTTTTGGTTCCAAACAAGGTGTGACTCTAAAGAAATGAGGCTAATTTTCTTGTATGGTACATAAACTGGCTCAACAGTCATTCCAAAATAAGACTTCCAAAAATGTATGGCCTTGGCAAGAAGAAAATTTTCTCCCCCGTTCTTGTTCTCTGTCTCTCTCTCTCACACACAGTGTATACTGTCTGGCCCAGTATCTAGACAAGTAAAATCAAAGGCCCTTGGAATTTGGTTTAAAAAAATCAGTTACATGAGTATGGGATGGAAGAGACCTGGCTTGGCAGCCATTCATGCAAAAACACCTGGGGGTTTCAGTTGGCCACAAGCCCGTCCTTCATGAAGAATGTGACGTGGCCTCTAAGTGTCTGCATTCTAAGGAGGTGGAGGTCTTGGGCTCTGTAGGAACTTGACAACCCATACTCCATTCTGCACAGGCTCCAGCTGCACCTTGAGCTCAGCTATCAGCACAACAGCATGAAAGGACCACTGACCCACTGGAGCAGGGAACAGGTGAATGAGTTGAAGAAACCAGCTCAGAAGAGGCAAGAGTCACTGATTGAAAATGATTAAAGACAGCTGTGTGAAAAGTGGTATCATCTTACTCTCATGTTGGTCATTATGGAAGAGTCAAGAACAATGGGTAGAAATTACAGGAAGTCAGATTTAGGCTCAACCTATCAAAGACCAATTCATATTATAGACTTATACATTCATTATAATCTCATGTGTGTGGATATATACATACAAAGCAAAAATAAAACAAGTGGAAAGATTTCAGTCAAATATTTAGTACTAACTATGGGGTATGGAATCATGAGACAAATGTCATCTTTTAAACTTTACATGATGTTGTACAATTAGATTTTGATTACCTGTGTATATTTCTTTTGGAAAAAAAATGAACTTTCTAAAAATCAGAGGTGTCCAGCAACCAAATAGTCTGCTTTGCAGCCTAGTGAGAGCTCTGCCTTAGGTGCTAATCAAATATGAGTTGTGGGATGAACTACTGGACCCTTTTCAACCTAGGGATTCAGTGTGTTGTTACATGATTTAACCTTGTCCAAAATACCAGAGTTGAGCTGGTGGAAGTTCACACATGGGTCCAGCGAGAAAGAGGCCTGAAAACTCCCAAGATGGTGCAACTTTCCAACTCCTGAGCCTAGTCTAAGGCCTCCCAGGTGGTGCTAGTGGTAAAGAACCCACCTGCCAATGCAGGAGACATGAGATATAGGTTCGATCCCTAGGTCAGGAACATTCCCTGGAGGAGGGCATGGCAACCCTCTCCAGTATTCTTGCCTAAAGAATCCCATGGGCAGAGGAGCCCAGCAAGTTACACTCCATAGGATCACAAAGAGTCTGACATGACTGAAGCGACTTAGCACACACGTACACAGGCTTAGTCTAAGGACAAAATTGTCGTCTTAACAGAATTCATGTAGGATGTTTAAAGCAAAGGGTAAGATAAACACTTCAAAGGTATAAAGCTACCAGCAACTAGCTGTGAAACTAGATTCTGAACTGGGAGAATAAATACAGAGAAGTAGGAAAAAGCATGGATAAAATGCTGAGAGATAGGCCACTGAGTAAAACTAAAATGTCAATAGGAGATGGTGGATTTTCCATGTTTTGTAAGTGTAAGTGGTTATTTTAGTTCTAACCATTTAGCTGAAGCCAGAAGGCCTTGGACTTTATATAGAGCCTTCTGCTGGCTGGTCATCACTCAGTGGGCATGGACTGAAGTGGCAATGTACTAAGATTACGGAAATGCTGCCTGGCTTGGGTCATGTTCTGGGAACTGAAGTGTTTCAAATATGACCTGAAGCTGGCAACATCTTGAGAGGCACGTGGCAACAGCACATGCATAATCCCATCACTGGGCAGAGGGACCGGCACTTACTTCCTTTTGGGACCAATGATGCCACAAAATCAGAGCAACAAAGAAGCTGGACATCTGAACTGGATTGTCCATTTTACAAGAGGGAAACTGAGGACTAAAGAAGGGAAGTGAATATGAAAAATGTTCAAAAACAGTCCCTTTCGTCTCCTAGAGAGGAGAAAAGGACTTTAAGATAGAGCCCTTCTGTTTGCAGGCGTAAAACCCAATCTCAGGATCACATTTTTGCCACATTAAATAAAACCTTGCTGTCAAGTGACAGGGACAGCCATTAGGCGCTAACTGGGCTTTCGAGCCTTCTGGTCTGCTGGTAGTGTAGCCTGGCATACTCTCGAGTCCAAGGAACAAACTTTTGCAGTATTTAGTTTTCATGAATCAAAGAATAACGATTCTCATAAATCTTACTCAAATACAGAAATAATGATGTTTAAAAGATGCCTGTTCAAGTTTTACCAATCACTACAAATCACTGAAAGATGCTAACAAATACCACTGATTGTAGCCTTGACCAAAACCAAGTGAAGGAAATGCTAAACCAGAAGTTTTCAAACTGTATTTGCAAAATTTCTGCAAAGGATGAACATGGCTACCAGGAACTTGTGCTCCTCAGGAGACCCTGATGAAAGTGTGTTGGTGACCCGTAAGTCGTGAGAAGTGACCCCCCCTTCCTCCTGTCACTCTGCAGAAATGGAAGCTCCTGGTTGGGACCGCCTCCCAGAATCAAAGGGGACGTTTCATCCTCTCCCTGACCTTGGCTCACACTCCGGCTGTGTGCCCAGCCCCTGTCTCTCCTCATCCTTCAGCTTTGCTTCTCCTTGCCCTCAGGTGGGAGTTGAGGTCCCACTTACAAAAAGAGTCAACAATGTTTCTGGTGACCTGATCTGGCAAATGGGCAATAAGCCAGGCCTTGGAAACAATGTCAAGTCAGTCATTCCTGAGGTTCTTTGGCAGCAGAACATTCAAAGATCAGCATCAGCATCTTTATTGGGATGGCGTATGTGTGAAACACAGTCTTCAGTGATAATACTGGGCCTACAATGGACAGAAAGTTGGTGTTGGAATTAGTATCAGTGCCAGACCTTCAGCTCCATGAGAGCGGGATCCAGTCTGTCTGGTATTCTATCATCTTGCAGCTGGTAGAGTGCCTGACAGCCAACAGGTATGCAAGGCCTAGCTGTGGAAAAAACAACTGTTGAAGGAACCTGTCTGAGGCCAAGAGCTGCGTTGCTTCCTATAATCCTGGATCTCCCGACAACAACCCCTATGACCTGACCCAGGGCAACTGCTGGCCTTGCTATGTGGCAGGCCCTGGAGAAGAGTGACAGGGAGCAAGGAAGCTGGGGGAAGTACTCCTTTGTACCCTTGGGGACCCCTCTCTGGGTAGGGGGGAAGGAAGTATATGTGTACATGATCCATAAAGAGGATTTCTAGTTGGGCAAAACATTTTAGGCAAAGTGAAATTGGTAGAGAGAGATGGGGGGACTATTTTGAAGTGTCTTTGGTTTCAAAGGCAAGACACTCTAACCCATTTATTTTCAAAAAATTATTTATTTGGCTGCACTGGGTCTTAGTTGTAGCATGCGGGAGCTTAGTCTTACCCACTGGATCATCAGGGAATTCCTTCTAACCTATTTCTAAGTGGAGATTATGGATGGGGTGTGTGTTGAGAGGGATTGTCTTTGGCTGAAGCTTGGGGCCAAGACTGATACTCACCGAGAAGACAGGGAGGGAGAGGGATTTTCTTATATGGAAGATAAAGCTAGGTGAGGAGGAGGAAAGCACCGCATGGTCACCATGTACGAGGACTTACAAAAAAGACTCAACACATTTTTATTTGAGTGTTTATTATTTTTTTTTCCAAAGAAATCCATGCAAAGGGAAAGACAGAGAGAAAGACATGGAAACCATGTTCTAGCAGCCAAACATAGGAAAATAATTTGGCACAATTTGATTTTTTTTATGGCAAAAGACAATCTATACTACCACTAAAATTTGCCCTCCTCATGGAGATGCCATGTGATTTTCGAAAACATAACGCAGGGTTAGTCTTCTACTTAATGGCTGAAGGAGGTATAGAAGATAAAAAAAATAGGGAAAAAGAAAAAGGTGGTTCCCTTTATAGAGGGAGACCACTGGGTGCTGAAGGGCAGCACATATACTGTGAGCTTGGCAGTCAGTGCACCAGGAGGAAAAAGCACAGCACAGAGATTGCCAAGCTGGTGAGAAGCTTCAGGGGAGGATGGCCATTCCCAAGGTTGTGAGAGGCAACTATCTCATTGTCCTTCTGATTCACATGTTGCTTGCTTCCAGGAGCATCGTCCACGTCCATATCATAAGCCAGTTCTGCCAAAAGAGAAGAAAGACTTTAAATGCAGGCTCACCAATGGCCTCAGGTGTGCACTCTTCATGGCCCAGGCACTTGTCTGGACTGCTGGGGTAGCCCGGCTTTGAGTTCTTCCTTTCCTTGAAAGGAAGGCCGCTGGGAGATGGGAAGCAAACACGGGTGTGGAGTTAGGGGCCCGCCCAAGGAAGAGGGCTAGTGGTGTTCCTGCCAGAGAGCACACCAACAAGGTGCACATGAGCTGGCCACTCCCCTCCTGCCTTTGGCTCCGCCTACACCCTGGGGTGCACACTGGCCCTTGTCATGTCTCCTGGTTGGCAAGGCTGTGCCATGTGGGTAACTACATGCGTGTTCTCATGTGTATGTGTGTTGGTGGGGGAGGGGATGTGGTGAACCCCCAGTGTACCTTTTCTGTGTCCTGCACCCCTGGGAGCCTTACTTTAGAGTTGACAGTAGAGTAGTTTGCCACTGAAAGTTGTTTTATTTTTCTGAAATATTTCTTCTTTTATCTATATGGTCTTTTCACTGCTGACTGCCAACACACACACATGATATGCATAGGATTTAAACTGATATCAAGTAAATTAAGACTAAGGAGAGGCCTATGGATAACAGTCCTTCTTTGCCTACCATTTATGAGCTATCTTCATGATTCTGAAAAGAAACTGGGTGGGATACTGGGGTTGGCCTAACTCAAAAGTCCCCCAGAAGGCAAATCTAAGTTGATAGTGGTGTATCAGGAAATTAAAGATGATTGGCCCAGGGCTCAGTTTCTTTTAGATTTGGTTTTCCAGATTTAGAGTGCAAATCTTTTCCTTTGGCTTTTCTAGACTCAGTCACCAATGTTTCTATTTCAATATCTTGTAAAGGTGATGTGATGTGAGCAACTTCAGCAGCCAACTGTCCTGTGGCCAATGGAGCCAGAAAGATCTCTTGGGGACATGGAGATGCTTAGCAACAGGCACAGAGGAAATGACTGGGATTCTGCAGAAGGAAGGAAGGAAGAGGAAGGAAGAGCTCCTCTTACAGCGGATAAAACATGCAATAAGTCACAGGAAGAAGGTGTGGGGACTCAGCTGGTCCAGGATGTGTGCAGAGCAGGGCCCAAGACCAGGGCTGCTGTTAACAGGCTGGCATTGCTGAGAGCAGACAGCAAAGTCAAGGTGATCAAAGCCAAAGGGTCTGATTACACAGTCTGCAGTGCTACTTTCCAAAGGGCTATTGCAGTTTATAATGCCACTAGTAATGATGAGGGAACCAAATTTACTATGTCTCAATAAAAAAAGATATTGTAGTTTGTATAAAATGATACCTCACAGTTTCTTTAATTTCCATGTATCTGATTACTAGTATGGGCTTCCCAGGTGGTACAGTGGTAAAGAATGTGCCTGCCGACACAGGAGAGGCAGATGCAGGTTCATTCCCTGGATTGGGATGATCCCCTGGAGGAGGGCATGGCAACCCACTCCAGTATTCTTGTCTGAAGAATCCCATGGACAGAGGAACCTGGTGGGGTGCAGTCCATGGCGTCACAAAGAGTTGGACATGACTGAGCACACATGTGCAATTACTAGTATAGATGAACTTTTTTTTTTTTGGTTCATTAATTATATTTCTCAATGAAGGACAGTTCATATCCTTTGCCTTCTTATCTAATTGGTATTGATGTTTTTCCTATTAATCTGAATGCATATTTCATTGAGTCCTTTTCTTATCATATTCAATACAAATAATTTTTCTATTTTGTTAGGAACTATAATTATATTTCATTGCTGTACAAAGAAATGATGTCCTAACTTTCAATATATAGGAATCAGACCACGTCGTGTTCTTCTGAAGCTGAGAAAGTGTTTCTTCTTCATTGTTAATAATTCAAATCAAAATTTCCCACGAACCCTCTTACTGAGGGAAAAGCAAATCAGCAGACTAATCTCCATTCCTTCTCCCCCCCAAAATAACTAGATACAGAGAAAATCAAAGAGAAAAAGAACAAAGAGCAATCCTTTGCTTGGAAATCAGACCTCTGCCTCTGCAAGGTGAGCGGTGCAGAGCACACAGAGCAGGTGGAGGTCAGCTGTCAGTGGGAAAGGGCAGTGCAGGCTTAGGGCCTGATCAGATTGCGCCAGCGCTGAGGACACATATGGCTGGATCTGTTGAAAGCCCAGCCTTGAGTTTCACGGCAGCTTCTCAACTGAAATGAAGAGGGGTATTTTTAGGACTGACCTGAATGAGAGCCCTCTCAGCAGCGCTTTCAGATCCCTTTCCCGGATATTCCCCTTGCCCAACATCTACTAGTGTGACCACTCAGTTCCCTTACTGTTTATCTTGCTCTTCAAATAATCCATGAATGCTACACACTTTTGTCTACTATAGCAGTTATGGTGCACCCAGGAATTATGTTAAATCCAGCAGTTTCTCATCTTTGTACCACGCAGTACATCTTTTGTTATGTCTATATCTAGAATCTATGTTTTGAAATTATAAAAATGACTACCAATTGTTCAGTCCTCATTGTGTGCCAGGCACTGTGCTAAGTACCCTTTATATATATGATCTCATGTAATTGAACACTCTCAGCAATATTATGAAATAGGTATTATAATTCCCATTTTACTGATGAGGAAGCTCAAGCTCAGGTTACTTTTTTGCCCATATTTACACAGCTGGTAAGTGGCAGAGGTGTTCTTTGAACACAGGGCTAACTCTGAACCTCACATGGAGCTATGCCATACACAAATTGGAAAATTTTATATACCAAATATACTTCAGTGATTAAGTAGTAATGGGTTCCTTCTTGGAAAAAAAAATACTCAATTAGTGAAAATATCCTGCCAATGAGAACTAAAAACCAGATGAAATAAATAAAGCAAAAAGACAACTTACAGACTGGGAGAAAATATTTGCAAATGATGCGACCAACAACGGCTTAATTTCTAAAACATACAAACAGTTCATACAACACAACAATAACAAAAACCCCAACAACCCCTTATGGGCCTAAGATCTAAATTGACATTTCTCCAAAGAAGACATACAGGTGGCCAACAGGCAATAAAAAGATGCTCAACATCACTAATTATTAGAAAAATGCAAATCAAAACCACAATGAGATATCATCTCACACCAGTCAGAATGGCTATCACTAGAAACCCTACAAATAACAAATGCTGGAGAGGGTGTGGAGAAAAGGGAACCCTCCTACACTGTTGGTGGCAATGTAAGTTGGTGCAGCCATTATGGAAAACATTATGGAGGGTACCCCAGAAAACTAGAGTTGACATATGATCCATCAATTCCACTCCTGGGTGTATATCTGAACAAAACTATAATTCAAAAAGAGACATGCGCCTTAGTGTTCACAGCATCATTATTTACAATTGCCAAGATATGGAAGCAACTTAAATGTTCATCCACAGATGAGTGAATAAAGATCTGGTGTGTGATACACACACACACATATATATGGAATATCACTCAGCCATAGAAAAGAATGAAGTAATGCCATTTGTAGCAATATGGATGGATCTAGAGATTATCATACTAAGTGAAGTCAGAAAGAGAAATACAAATACCATATGATATCACTTATATGTGTGGAATCTAAAATATGACACAAATGAACTTATCTATGAAACAGAAACAGAATCACAGATGTAGGGAACAGACTTGTGGTTGTCAAGGAGGAGGAAGGGCAGGGGAAGGATGGGAGTTTGGATTAGCAGATACAAACTACTACATATAAAATGATAAACAACAAGGTCCTACTGTATAGCACACGGAACCGCAGTCAATATCTGGTGATAAACCATAATGGAAAATATTTAAAAAGTATATACGTGTATAACTGAATCACTTTGTTATATAGCAGAAACAGAACATTGTAAATCAACTATACATCAATAGGAGAAAGCACATGAGAGAAGTCAACGTTTCCACATACAACCGATCACATAGTTGATTAAGTAGTCTTCTGAAGCTTTGTGAAATACTGAAAAGAGTTTTAGGTTTTGGGACCCCAAACGGTTTTTATATCAGCTCTATTTTCCTGAAGCAATCAGCAATGATGGCCAAGGCCATCAGACACACACCTGGCACAAAGCTGGGCCAAGTCTCCTACCTCCAAATGATCCTAGGAATATTCAGAATAATACCTTCCTGTGTTTCCTATGCTGTGGCCGTGGGTTTCCTGAGGCTTCCCACCCAGCAGCAGCAAAGCTTTATCACTCAGTCCTATAGCCAGGCTCCTGTGGCTGATACTGATGGGGGTCCCAGCAAAGATACATTCTGAGCCTGGGCCACCATCATGAAGAATAAAGATGAAGAGGACAGCTTGGCATGACAAGGAAGCACTATGGGACACAGAGGAAATAGAGATTTGGTTAAGATAAGCATGGACATTCCTGGACAGGGGAAATACAATCCAACTTAATTCAACAAACTTAATGGCAGCCTACTCTGTCCCAAGCATTGAGCTAGAAGATTGGAGAAAGACTGAATGTTTGCCTTCAGGAATCCACACTATGGTGGGATTATAGACCAATAGACAAACCAACAAGACACTTGGCAGAAAGTGGAAAGGGTTCCGTTCCGTTCCGTCACTCAGTCGTGTCCGACTCTTTGCGACCCCGTGGACTGTAGCCTACCAGGCATCTCCGTCCATGGGATTCTCCAGGCAAGAATACTGGAGTGGGTTACCGTTTCCTTCTCCAGGGGATCTTCCCGACCCAGGGATCGAACCCGGGTCTCCCGCATTGGAGGCAGACGCTTTAACCTCTAAGCCACCAGGGAAGGAAAGGGTTCAGATAAAGGCAAAAATGAAACACCAGGGGGTTAGAAAGGAGAGAAGGGACTTCCCTTGTCTAGTGGTTAAGAATCAGCCTTCCCAACCTAGATGTCCATTGACAGATGAGTGGAGAAAGAAGATATGGTACATATAGACAATGAAGTATTACTCAGCCATAAGAAGGAATGAAACTGGGTCATTTATAATGATGTGGATGGTCCTAGAGTCTGTCATACAGAGTGAAGTAAGTCAGAAAGAGAAAAATATCATATATTAATGCATATATGTGAAATCTCAAAAAATGGTACCAATGAACCTATTTGCAGGGCAGGAATAGAGATGCAGACAGAGAGAATAGACATGTAGATGTGGGGTGGACAAGGGGAGGGTGGGACATATTGAGAGAGTAACACTGACTGCCATGTATAAAATAGAAGCTAGTGTGAAACCTGGGGCTCTGTGATGATCTAGGGGGTGGGATGGGGGTTGGGAGGGAGGTTCAAAAGGAAGGGGATGTCTAATTCACGTTGTTGTACAGCAGAAACTAACACAACATTGTAAAGCAATTATACTGCCAAAAAAAAGAAAAATCCGCCTTCCAATGCTGGGGGTGCAGGTTTGGCCTCAGGTCAAGAAACTAAGATCAGACATGCCACAGCACAACTAAGGTTGCACCACAACTCAAGAAAGCCTGCGTGCTGCAATGAAGACCCAGCATGGCCAAAAAATAAATTTTAAAAACAAGGGAGAGGGAAGAATTCCAAATAAAAGCTTACTGGAAGGCTCCTTTGGACAATTGGGTTATAACTGCGCCATGAAGCATGGGTGGACTGTGGCAGGGCTGAATGAGATGGTTACCCATTTCAGGCAGAGGGTTCCGCTCCAGTCAAATCATCAATACCTGAGAATGCTGAGAGGGCACAGTCAGTGCGAGCCAGTAGCCTCTATGGAGGGAAGCAATGTTGAGTGCTCATTGTTGTGGGGGGTGTGTGTTTGTGCATGTGTTGCTTGCTGGATGATCAAGGGTAAGGCAGGAAGGACAAGAAAATAAAGGCCAGATCTTGACAGATTAGAAAGATAAGACTTTATTCTGTGGGCAGTAGGGAGCCACTGCAGGTTTTTAAGTAAGGAATCCATACAATCTGTTTTTGTTTTTTTCAGAAAGATCATGGTTAACAGTTGAGAGGACAACCCTGAGTGGGTGGGAGAGACCTGTCAGACATCTTGTCTTGGGAAAAACAAGAAGCCTGTGGGAACAGTATCTGGGGATCTGCCAGTAGCAAATATTAAAAAAGAAAAAATTCAAAAACCTACGAAGAAGCTAAATCTACACCAAACCAAGACCATCTCATTTTGCTACATGCCAGATGCATTATGGTGATCACCACAAGCCATACTCTTAAATCACTCATATTTTTATGTTTATCAGTGATGTCTGGTTAGGTACATAGTATAAAATGTACATAAATTGTTTCTGTCTTACAGTTGAATGTCAGTGAGAACCTTTTGGGCCAGCAAGGAGATTTTCATGCTAAATTCAAAAATCTGTTTCTATGTGTCATCAGTTTAACTACACCCAGAGGGTTAGACCCAACAATCTGTACTGATTACACACTCAGTCATGACTCTCATTTTGCTCTTATGTCCTTTGTGTTGCAGATTAGATAATCCCTTTAAATTATCATCAGTCATTTAGGCCTGAACTTTGTGTGGAAAAAGTTTTCTGCATTGGATGAAGCACTTACTCTGGGGTACAACCCTGAATATTTATTGGAAGGACTGATGCTAAAGCTGAAGCTCCAATATTTTGGCCACCTGATGTAAAGAGCTGACTCACTGGAAAAAAACCCTGATGCTGGGAAAGGTTGAAAGGAGGAGGTGAAGGGGACAACAGAAGATGAGATGGTTGGATGGCATCACTGATTCAATGGACATGAGTTTGAGCAAACTCTGGGAGATGGTGGACAGGGAAGCCTGGCATACTGTGGTCCATGGGGTCACAAAGAGTCAGAAATGACTGAACAATACCACCAACAACCCCATTCTTAGTTATTCAGAATCTCCTAGGGGAGTTCCTAAGGAAGATGCCTCTATCCTGGGAGTCTGGGGCCCTGGGTTCCAGGCCTGGCTGTCACTGAGTTACTATTTCACATTTGGCAAGTCACCTCTCCTGGGCCTCAGTCACCCCATTTTGCTAAATCAAGGTACTGGACTACATGAACTCTAAATTTCCTTCTAGTTTTATTTCTCTCTGATTCCAAGGCTCTTGGGGCCCAGTGAGGAACACAGTCTGCTCAGGCCGCCATCATTCCCCTACCCACAGCAGCCAAGATGGTTGCCCCACCAGAGCACCTGGAAGCAAGCAGATGCAATCAGTTGCTTTATCTGGGGTGTGAGCCTTCCTAGTGATGTTCACCAGCTACCAAATTCTGAATCCTCTTTCTTCTTAAGCTGATCTAATGGTGGATAAGAGACCCTGGCAAGAAATAAATCCATGCTGGACTGTTTTTATTTTCTTTAAACCCTGATGTCTCCTAAAGGCCATAAACACCAAGCCCTGGGGGTGGGGTTGCTTAGGTGCATCAAGCGGGCGTGCACAGGCAACCAAGGAAAATCTGTCAGCCAGTGAGACAAGCCTTTGGGCCCTTACAGAGCCACTGGGGTCTTGAACATATAAGAAGATTCAAATGCTTACCCTCTGGTGGCATGGGCATCAAGCAGGGCAAGGCACTGCTAGAGGGGCCTCGCCCACCCTAGCTGGCGGACTTCACAGGGGCAGCCCAAGAGAAGAGCTGTCATTGCAATACCAGGGGAGCGAATGCTGCTGCTGAGCTGAACAGGGGGTGTCTTCCTTGCCAAGCCTTCACCAGCAGAAGGCTTCAATCCAGGCCCTAATGTGGCAACAGAACAACACTGCTCTCCCCGTGTTTTGTATCTGCTGTGTATGGCTGGGCCCTGGGACATCAGTGTGTGAAACCAGCAGTGCACTGCTTGGTAGGCCCCCGAGGCTGAAATTGGGGAAATCACTAGAAATTGTACTATTGCACACTCTGCTGCCCCTTCCCACAGAAGCCTTTGGGCCGTTGGCTTCTGAATCCCTAATTGATCTTGGTTTTCCTTGTCCTCCCCTCAATACAACCTTCCTTCCTGCCACATCAACGCTCCCCACCACCACCTTTGTGAACTTTCAGGTGTGAAATGACTACTTAAGACTTGAAAGCAAAGGAAAATGACTTTGTTAATGAACCTCAGGTCTCTGGGAGTGAGTCGGAGATTTTCTTCTTCATAGATCAGATGAGGGAAATGGCACACTTGAGGCCTCTGGTTTTAATTGGTCTAATGGGACTCCTTTTAGGGTCCATTTCACAACGTGCCTTCGTGACAAATAAGTGAGCTGCCAATTTCGCCAACTAAGTGACTGCAAATTCTGGGAACAATCCAGTCACCACTCCTGGAAGAGGGCTGGGGCAATGAGATGCCCACTTCATTTCCTACAGCTAATTCCAGCCTACAAATACCCTTAGGTACAACTGCTAGGATGTTGAAAGAATACAGTGGATTTTACCACTAGTATAGACATGGTCTCTCTTCTTATAGGCTCTGTTTCTCAGTCTGGGCTGCGTGTGCCTTCAGGTTACATTGCAGTGGGCTGTGGGGACATGACGCCATGGCATGCTTCTTCCCAGGGATTTAGTGGGAAAAGCACACTATTTTGTACTGGGACACACAAGGCTGTATGATGGAGCAAAAGGGTGTTATTTGCAAACTTAGTTAAGATTTCATAAAGTATTTCCCGCTTACTAGGACCTTCAGGTTATATCCCAGATCTTCAGAATCAGGTGTTCACTCCCACTCTTCACTGCAGTATGGGGTACTTAGTATAATTGTTTTAAGAGCACCATGGGACACTTGGGTCACCCAGGCTTTGTATACTATCAAAGCTGGGCTATTCTGACCACATATTCCTGATTAATGACTTAAAGTAACTTTTAAGATGACAAGTTCCTTGTCAGGAGAGGAATGCCACAGTAATTGCCCTTAAATGGGGCTCAGAAAGCTTAGTGTTTAATACAAAATGGTGTCAAGGGGATTCAGCCACTAACTATGTCTCACTTTTGTGTCCAGCCACTGAGAAAGGAACAAGGAAGAACATCATGTAATACATTTGTAAACTGTCATTTTGATGTAGAATCTTATGATGTGGGCCAATGCTATACTTGTCTAGGTACATCGTGAGTCAAGTCATATTCCCTGAAACAGAACAACTTCATCCTGGAAACTGAGAGTGTGGATGGGTGGTGTGGGTGCTGGCTTTCCTCCACCAGCCTAAGAATAATCACCACCTTCCACGGGAGTGTCATAACTATTACTCTCAGAGATTCAGACCCTTCTCACCTGAGACTGCCTAAGGGCTCCACAGGAATCACAGTTCCTCAAAGCCTTTCCTTCCCATGGGAAGTAATGGCCTGAGACTCATTGGAATATGAGAAGCTGGTGACAGAGACATGATTCAGCCAGGGCCAGCGGAGAAGATGAAGAAAACAGGCTTCAAGAAGGCAAGTGAAGAGAACACTTTAAAGAGAGGAGGAGAAGCACAGTAGAACATTATAGAAAGGTCAAGGAAAGTAAGGACTGAGAAGAAGCTACTCAAAGTGTCAAAAAGAAAGTAAGGGAGATTTTTGAGAGAACTTTCAATCGGGTGGTTGCGTTGGGCCAAAAACCAGATAGTACTGAATTGAGAAGAAAGTGAAAGCTGATGTGGATTTACTCAATACTGATTAGCTTTTGGAGAAGTTTGAGAGTGAGTGAGATGAAGCACTGTCGTCAGAACTGTGTATTGTGGCAGAGCTATCAGCAAACACCTGTACAACCAAGCTTCATTAGAAGGTGTCTCCAGAGTTCCAACTCAAGATGGTCTTGGAAATGCTATATTCTTGTTATCCCTGATGCATTAACAACCTGTACTAGATACCAGATACCTGTATACCAATGTTTATAGCAGATTATTCACAGCAGCCAGGAGGTGGAAGAAACCCAAACGTCTATCCATAGATAGATAAAACGTGGTCTACCCATACGATGGAATATTATTCAGCCATAGAAAGGAATGAAGTACTGCTGCCTGCTACAAGATTATATGAATCTTAAAAACCTGACACTAACTGAAAGAAGCTAGCCACTAAATACCACATAGTATATGATTCCATTTCTATAAATATAACTAGGCAGAATAGGCAAATTTTGGCAATAGTGGTAATGGTTGTACACATTACAAGTGTAAATAATGCCTGTGAATTATATACATAATGGTTAAATAGACAAGTGTTTTGTGATATCTATTTCACCATGATTAAAAAACTATAGAAGCCAAAAGATAATGGCATTTACAGGTACATCCTAGTTCCTAAGGGGAGTGTGAATGCAGCGTTTCTCTGGCATTTTCCTTTATAGAGGAGTGAGTGTGTGTGAATATACCTGATACCAAAGCACCCACCCCCAAAAGGTATGCTTTGAAATTCAAGTTGTCCAAAAAAATTTAAATGGATTTTAAGCACTACCTTAGAATTGCAAATATGGCTCCCAATAAGGGCAATTTTTGTCAAGAATTTTAATCTGAGGCTATTTTAAGAGAAATTTATATACAACCGCAGGAAACTTACATTTACTTTAGTGAGTCACACATATGCTAAGCTGAAAATGCATTTTTTAAAAAATCAATGAAGGAATAAATACACTCTGTCTTCATTACTTTAAAAAACTTAATGGTTTAGATTCACAGAGCTCTGTTTATAATATAAATTTCAAACATAACACAGCTACAGAGGTATGATCATTGGGCTTTAAAGATGTAGAAGAAAAAGATACAAAATGTCACTTTTTGTAGCCAAATCAAATTGCTGAGGGGGCAGTTAGGAGTGAGGGAATGGCCTTATAGTCCCTTGGAACCAGCACTCCAAGATACTTAATAAAAAACTCTTTGATAGTATTTGACATAGGGCTTTCGACAGATTTGAATCGGAAAACCCCAAATCTTGTAATCTTCCATTTTTAATCAGCCATGGTGGATCTTACAAAAAATGTACCTGAGAACTAAACTGCTATCCAACAACAAAGGAAAGTTACTAGAACAATAGCCAATGGGTCAAAATGGCTCAAGTCCCTGAAAACACTCAGCCTGGGCGTAGGAACATTACAGGCCAGAAATCAACAGAAGGCAGGTGTCCTCATAAATGAAAGATGAAAAGCCTCTCTAAGTTGTTCTATCTGAAGCTGTTCCCTAAAAACTCTCCAGTTGTGAAATGCCCCCCTCATCATTAAAGGGATTTGGGGAACTGAGTCTATTTTCCTGTCAGTTTACTTGGAAGAGCACATAGTCATCCTGGCTCCCTCCTCCTTTCCCATCTTTGGATCTGGACTGTCAGTATGCCACCATTCACAAAGGTACCACTTCCTGTGTCTGTGTGGGGGTTTTTGGCTGAGCTGCTTGGCATGTGGGATCTTAGCTCCCTGACCAGGGATGGAACCCATGCCCCCCTGCAGTGGAAGCACGGAGACTTAACCACTGGACTGCCAGGGAAGTCCACCTTCCTGTCTTTGGGCAGTGAGCATTTCTCCTCTTCTCCTCAGACTCTCTCCCTCTGCTTTCTCCCCTCCCGCCATAGTCCTTAGTGCCCTAGCTAGACAAGATGTCTATTGCTTTCCAACGGCCTACTGCTGTCCAGGAAGAAAGAATATGTTCTATTCTGTGAAAGTAGAAATAAGACAAATACCCATTTCCTCAATCACTGCTGAATCACATTTCTCTCTTCTCAAAATCCGATGATGGCTCCTTACTGCATGTGGGTAAGTCCTAGTTCCTTAGCATGGGCATTCACGAGCTTCTTCAACTCATCTCGTCTTGCTTCCCAGTTTCAACTGCCCATACATTTCCCTAAGTACTATATACTGTGGTCATACCACCCATTTATCATTTTCTGAGAGTGGCAAGTGCTTTGAGGTTCCCATGTCTTTCTTCATGCTGTTCCCTCAACTTGGGATGGTATCTCTTTTTTTCTCTCTCTCAGGCTTCAACTTACATGGCACTTCTTCCAGGAAGCTTTCTTTCCCTTATTGCCCCAGTCCAGATGAATCATTTCTCTCTCTGATTATTAATTGGATTGTACTTCTATCATAGCACTAATTTCAACCTGCAGCATACATAGTGGACTTCCCTGGTGGCTCAGAGGGTAAAACATCTGCCTGCAATGTGGGAGATCCGAGTTCGATCCCTGGGTTGGGAAGATTCCCTTGAGGAGGAAATGGCAACCCACTCCAGTATTCTTGCCTGGAGAATCCCATGGACAGAACAGCCTGGTAGGCTACAGTCCATGGGGTCGCAAAGAGTCGGACACGACTGAGTGACTTCACTTCACTTCAGCATACACAGTAGAGTTAGTCACTGAGCTAGACTTGGAGCCCCATCAAAGGAAGAAATGAGTCTTACTCCTCTCTTTAGCTCCCACCTGGTACTGAGCTAGCAGAGACACTGAAAAACTGTGAATGGATGTGTGAATCAATGGCCATACAAATGAACACGTAACCCCAGTTTACGGAGAATATGAAGGTGAAGGGCTACCTCCTTAGTAGATACCCTTCCGGAGGAGTCTGTCTTCATCAACTGATGATTTCCTTAGCGGAAGGAGTCCCACTGAGCAATGATGAACATAAGACAAAGGCAGGGCCAACGGTGTGGGTGGCCCAGGAAGCACATGGCAGCGTTCAAACCCTGACCTTTAGATACCAAAACCCTCCTTTCAATAGCCAGTTCTCATTACCCACAGCACCAGTTCACTGTACTCAGTGTGGAAGGAATCTACAAGATTTGCTTCTTACTCCCTTTCACTGTCTGGAACTCGATGCCTTACTATGTAAGCAAGGGACACATGTCAGCATTCTGGGTGCCACGCTGGGTGGGAAACAGGATTGCTGGTGAGCAGGTTCCATTTATTTCTCACTTGGAACAATTGTGATTGGCTTCCCATACCTTTGACCCTTGCCTTTGCCCTAGAATCTACCCACTGCTGGACCACACCCTGCCCTTTCCATCACCACCAATTCCCAAATGAGGAGCTGTTTGCTGGTGATTGACATTTCAGTGCCTGTCCCTGCAACATCAAAATATAGCTTCATTAATGAAGTCCCTTGCTTGGCTGTAAAAGCACAGAGCAGTTAGACCTCAATCCCTATAGTCACACGTGCCGGCGCCCCTTCCCCTTGCAGAGGTCTGTGGAATGGCTGCCAGGAAAATACAATTATGTGCTAGCACGAGAATAAATACAATTCCTTAACCTAAAAGTTCTGTGTTTTCATTCCCCCCCTTTCAATTTCTCTATTCACTTCTTTTTCTCTTTCCATTGCTCTTTAAACTCATTTCCTCTGTACAGCTATTCCCTTCTCTTCTGTCTAGTTGTCGCTCTACTAAACATTCTCTCCTGTCTCTACAGTGATCTTTGCCATATCCTTAGGCAAAGGGCAAGGCTGGAATCCTCTGATGGATTCCGAATGTTACAGATGCTTTTCTCTTCCTCTGCACTTTTCACTTCCTCTCAACCTCTAACCCGGGTTCCATTTGTTTTAGAAGAGGTTCTGCTGCTGCTGCTGCTAAGTCACTTCAGTCGTGTCCGACTCTGTGCGACCCCGTAGACGGAAGCCCACCAGGCTCCCCCGTCCCTGGGATTCTCCAGGCAAGAACACTGGAGTGGGTTGCCATTTCCTTCTCCAATGCGTGAAAGTGAAAAGTGAAAGCGAAGTCGCTCAGTCGTGTCTGACCCCTAGCAACCCCACGGACTGCAGCCAACCAGGCGAGGTTCTAGTATCTCCTTAATCTTCCATCAACATATCCATGGCCTTCCTGTTTACCCTGAGCACCGTTCCTGCCTCTCAGCTCAGTCTCCTTCATTGCCCCGCCCCCCACCCGCCAGTCCCACTGACCTACTTATCTGCCACTGCTCCACCCCCCTGCACCACGCAGACCACTGTTGTTACTTCCCTTCTCTTTCTCATCTCAGACTCTTCTTGCTTCACAGCCATGCCATTTTAGTACTTCTGTTTCACAGCCTTGTCATTCTTCTAAGGGGAAAATGATTTGAACTTAAAAGAGATAAAGAACTCTTATAATTACTGCAATCTGACAACTGCATAGGCTGCCCCTAGGCAGTGAGATCTATCTCTGGAGGTGGTCCATGAGAGTTTGGACAGCCATTTGGTGGAGAGACTGGTGAAGGGATTCAAACATAGAATGAGGGGGTGAAGGTAAATAGCTTCTGATGACCCTTCCAACCCCGAGATTCTAGGATTTCATTCAGGTCTTTCTAGGTCTCATGGGAGGGATAAAGGGTGAAGGGACAGGGTTCAAGTGACCTTTGCATTCCTCCCTTTGACACAGACACTGTCTGGAGAGGAATCTAAAGAGACTGCTTTGGATTCTCTCTTTCAAAGAAAGGGATCAGTGTCTTTTGGAGACCATGAGTAGCTTAGGTACAAGGGCTTTACGTTTGCCAAAGAGTTATCAACCAAGACATAAATTTAAGGGAGTAACTACTGACCTGCCTAGGGTAGTGATAAACCCCTCCCCCAAAATCTGTACCACTTATTAAGATAGAGGCTAAGTCTCAGAAATAACGTATTTATTAGGCAAATATGAAATGTGCATGGGCATCCCTAGTGGCTCAGATGGTAAAGAATCTGCCTGCAATGCAGATGATCCAGGTTTGATCCCTGGCCCTGGGTTGAGAAGATCCCTGGAAAAGGAAATGGCAACTCACTCTGGTATTCTTGCCTGGAAAATTCCACGGACAGAGGAGCCTAACTGGCTATAGTCCATGGGGTCGCAAAGAGTTGGACACGACTGAGTAACTCACACAGTATGAAACATGCATATATGGTAAGGGATGGCCATAAAAGGATGCTGTCTATATAGAAGACAGAACAAGCATCTTAGGAATTGTTTCCATAGAAATTTTTCCCTATCAATAGGAAACAATTATCAGTAATTTGCAGGCGGTAGACACCACGCTCAGTGCAGCCACATATTGGTATCATTCAGGATCCAGAGGAAGAAAAGAGTATCTTGTAATAAACCATAGCATCACCGATTCAACGGATATGAATTTGAGCAAAATATGGGACATAGTAAAGGACAGAGGAGTCTGGCGTGCTTCAGTCCATATAGTTGCAAGAGTATGGGACACGACTTAGTGACTGAACAACAACAAAAATAAACCATAATGGAAAAAAGTCTGGAAAAGAGTATGTATGCATATATATGTGTGTGTGTGTATGTATGAATCACTTTGCCATTCACCTGAAACTAACAAAATGTTGTAGATCAACTATACTTCAATTTTTAAAAAATACATAAAAAATAAATAGGGTGCTTGCTTTGGCAGCACATATACTAAAATTGGAATGATACAGAGACAATTAGCATGGTCCCTGTACAAGGATGATATGCAAATTCATGAAGTGTTCCATATTTTTTAAAAAAATACATAGGGTCAAGGGCGGCCATAGTTCCTTATAACTAAAAAGGGGCAGAAGTTTTTCCATATTGCTTTTACCTGTCTACAGAATAAGGCAAATGTGCTTGTTAACTAAGACAAATACATCTCATTGGTCAAATCAATTTAAGAAGGGAAATGACTGAGAAGAATGAGGCATCAGGCTAAAAGCATAAGAGAGGTGTTAGAAAATGAATGATGAGATTTCAGACTGAAAGGCCTTGCAGGGGCAATAAAGAAGCCACATTTAAAGACACTAAAATGCAATCAACAACAAAAAAACAGATCAGAACTGGCGCCTTATAGCCTGGCACTATAAAATGGAAATATATGCTAGAAGTTAATACAAATAATGAACACAACAACTATACTGCAATCATCTGAAGGAAGACAGGGAATAGGGTGGTAGTATTTATTGCCTGGTGAAAAGCAAATCACACACATAAAGGAGTTTTTGATGTTGCAAGAGATTGGGGAAGGATCAGGATGTGGCATCAGCAGTGTGCGCTTCCTGCCTTTATTTCATGGGTCTTTTTCTAACCAATTAGGAAGAAGAGTCTAACACTGGAAAGTTCTCCCTGGAATCAGAGCTTGCTTCAAACAAAGTTCCAATAGATAACTCCCCCCCTCCCCATTTTTACTTTTTAAAGAAATTTATTGAGTACATACCAGATCACCTGCTGCTACTGCTGCTAAGTCACTTCAGTCGTGTCTGACTCTGTGTGACCCCATAGACGGAAGCCCACCAGGCTCCCCCGTCCCTGGGATTCTCCAGGTAAGAACACTGGAGTGGGTTGCCATTTCCTTCTCCAATGTGTGAAAGTGAAAAGTGAAAGTGAAGTCGCTCAGTCGTGTCCGACCCTTAGTGACCCCATGGACTGCAGCCCACCAGGCTCCTCCATCCATGGGATTTTCATGGCAATAGTACTGGAGTGGCTTGCCATTGCCTTCTCCCACCAGATCACCTACTTCAAGTAAATTTCAGGTATACAGTTCAATGAGTTTTAGTAAATTGAGCAAGGTGTGCAACCATTGTAATTCAATTTTAGACCATTTTTATCAGTCATGGGGCTTTACCCATAAGGTCCCTTGTACCAGTTTACAGTTAATCCCTCAATGGTTTCTTCTGAGTTTCTCATCTTCAGCTTTCTGCATCATCCAATACTGTTGTTGGCTATTCTGTCTTGAAACTTGCTGTCCCCTCACTATCTGATACTACTTCCTCTCGGGTCCCTCCTCTAATCATTCTCAGACTGCTCTGGGGACTGTTTTTCTTAAAGACAGGTGTTCTCTCCTTCTTTGACTCTCCTCACTTCTCCCTTGATAAGCCTTCTTGAATGTTCTCATCTGTGGCTCTAGTTTTCTCTTTCCCCAGAGTCCCAAGTCTATCTCTTGCTCAGACATCTCTGGAAAAGTGAACTGTTCTGACCTGGATGTCCCTCAGGCAACTCAGACTCAATAAGCCACAAACAACACAGAGTTTCTATTTCCTTAGTTGCTCTTCTTCCAGTGGGCCCCTCCTGCCCCACCCTCACCCCAGTTCAGATTAGCTTCAACTAGCTATCCTGTCGGAGAAGGCAATGGCAAGCCACTCCAGTACTATTGCCTAGAAAATCCCATGGACGGAGAAGCCTGGTGGGCTGCAGTCCATGGGGTCGCTACGAGTCAGACATGACTGAGCGACTTCACTTTCACTTTTCACTTTCACACATTGGAGAAGGAAATGGCAACCCACTCCAGTGTTCTTGCCTGGAGAATCCCAGGGACGGGGGAGCCTGGTGGGCTTCCGTCTATGGGGTCACACAGAGTCGGACACGACTGAAGTGACTTAGCAGCAGCAGCAGCTATCCTGTACGTGAAAACTGGATGAAGCACAAGCTGGAATCAAGATTGCCAGGAGAAATATCAATAACCTCAGATATGCAGATGACACCACCCTTATGGCAGAAAGCAAAGAAGAACTAAAGAGACTTGATGAAAGTGAAAGAGGAGAGTGAAAAAGTTGGCTTAAAACTCAACATTCAGAAAACTAAGATCATGGCATCTAGTCCCATCACTTCATGGCAAATAGATGGGGAAAACAGTGGAAAGAGGGACAGACTATTTTCTTGGGCTCCCAAATCACTGAAGATGGTAGCTGCAGCCATGAAATTAGAAGACGCTTGCTCCTTGGAAGAAAAGTTATGACCAACCTAGACAGCATATTAAAAATCAGAGACAT
Organism: Moschus berezovskii; assembly: GCF_049115385.1. Lineage (NCBI taxonomy): Eukaryota > Metazoa > Chordata > Mammalia > Artiodactyla > Moschidae > Moschus > Moschus berezovskii. The sequence continues at coordinate 124,072,209 of NC_142488.1, read as the reverse complement.
TACTTTGCCAACAAAGGTCCATCTAGTCAAAGCTATGGTTTTTCTAGTAGTCATGTATGCATATGAGAGTTGGGTTATAAAGAAAGCTGAGTGCTAAAGAATTGCTGCTTTTGAACTGTGGTGTTGGAGAAGACTCTTGAGAATCTCTTGGACAGCAAGGAGATCCAACCAGTCCATCTAAAGGAAATCAGTCTGAATATTCATTGGAAGGAATGATACTGAAGCTGAAACTCTAATACTTTGGCCACCTGATGTGAAGAACTGACTCATCTGAAAAGACCCTGATGCTGGGAAAGATTGAAGGTGGGAGGAGAAGGGGACAACAGAGGATGAGATGGTTGGATGGCATCACTGACTCAATGGACATGAGTTTGAGTAAACTCTGGGGTGGACAGGGAGGCCTGCTGTGCTGCGGTTCATGGGGTCACAAAGAGTTGGACATGTCTGAGCGACTGAGCTGAACTGAACTGAGCCATCCAGTTGCCCAAGCCAGAAACCCACAAGTCACCCTAGGTTCCTTTTCCTTTTGCATCCTCCAGGTCTAATTAATTCTCACATCCTATGAATTCTGCTTCCTTAATATTTTGTGACTTCTTCCCCTTCCCAGCGCCACGGCTTATTCCCACTACTGCTTAGATGACATTCTTCTAACCTTTCCCCTGGTCTCCTTCTCATGTAAACCATCCTCCACACAGTTGATAGACTCCTTTTATTTTGTTAATTTTTGAAGTACTCAACACATGAATACATTTGAAACAATACCTGAATATATGGAGTAAAAAAAAAAAAGCGAGCCACCTTTTCTACATGTCCCTCTCCTCGACTCCAAAGAGGTGATTACCAGTAAATGCAATTTCTATGCTTATGCTATAAGGTCTTGGAAACCTTTGAATGTTAATACACAGAGAACTGCCTCATTCCTTTAATCACTGTGAGAAATTCCATAGTATGAATAGATATAATGGTGCTATTAGGCATTTTCCCACTGACAGGCATTTAGTTTGTTTTTAATTTCTCCCCAGCATGAACAAGGCATGAACATCCTCTGACATACACCTTTGAAAACATGGTGTCTTTCTTTCAGGAATATTCCAAGAATAACACTGGCAAGTAGGGATGGAGACGTGCATGGGAGATAAGTTGCAGGACAGTAGGACAGAAGTTGGGAAAGCTGGGTTGGAGAAGATTTTGAGAGGAGATTAATTTTTTTTTCTTAAAATGATGACATTCAGTTCAGTTCAGTCGCTCATAGAGGATATGTTTATGCATGTTAAGTCACTTCAGTTGTGTCTGACTTTTTGCAACACTATGGACTGTAACCCACCAGGCTCTTCTGTCTATAGGATTCTTCAGGCAAGAATGCTGGAGTGGGTTGCCATGCCCTCCTCCAGGGAACCTTCCTGACCCAGGGATAGAACCCATATCTTTTACATCTCCAGCATCAGCAGGCAGATTCTTTATCACTAGTGCCACCTGGGAAGCCCATCAATAACATAGAATGATATTAAATCATCTTTGGGGAAAAATCATCTTATCACCCTATTGCAACAGTTATTTTTAAAACAGACAGATATTCATTTAAAACAAAGGAGGTACTTCTGAATTATAACAAATCCGTCTGGTCACAACAGCCACAGAAGACCTGGGAGTCACAATGACCCACTTCCAATGCAAGGGGCGTAGGTAGTTAGGGAACTACGAACCCACACGCTGTGCAGTGCAGCCCCCCCCCCAAAAAAAACCTAATATTATGCTAAACTATATAAACTGGATTGTGGAACAAATCCTAGTACATAAGCTGTCTTTGGTTATACCCATTTTACTATTGTATTCCATTTTTATTTTCACAATTTTAGAAGGATATTGAGAATACTTCTCAGAGCAGAGAATCCAGATCATTAAGGGGATGGAAACTAGATCTGAGGAAGTGAAATGAAAATATAATTGTCCTGTGATCTCTGATTCACTTCTAAAAGTAGTGACATCTTGGTCCTGAGACCACTTGGCTGAGTTTTTAATGCCACTAATAAGTTCATTGCTCAGCCTGCAAATCCACCACCACATTAGCAGCAAGGAACACTATAAGGGGGAATCAAAATGAGCAAACTGTAATTAGGTATGCCATGTCACCAGAGAAAGTAATTTACTAAAGGGATTACCATGATTAAAGATGCATTCTCCTTAAATAGAGATTGTTTTCTTCCATTGATTTGTCCCAATCAATTCCCCCTATGTCATGCAGTATTCCAGTTGGACAGCAATTTCTGTTGTCTTTTTAATTTCTCTGCCAAGAGATTAGAGGAAGTAAGTCGAGCTTCTGCAGTCACTATAATTTCCTTACAAATGGAAGAAGTATTAACAGAGGACTATAGAGACAGATTACAGCTTAGGTCACCCAGGGGAGAAATCCGAAGCCCGCTTTTGACTAACAACAAGGTAAGTAATCCTCAAATCTTTTTTTCCCCTTAGTATTAAGCCTAAGACCAAGTTTAGGGGGCCTCCTTTTCAAATTGATTTTTTTTTCTTTTTTTGGCTTCACCTTTCTCATGCCCTAGGCAGGCAGGCAGAATATAGAGGGTACGGGGCCCTGGATACAGACTTAGGCAGCATTCTTCACCCCCAGTCTCTCTCAGGCTGCCTTGTTCACCTCGTGACTTTTTTCTCTTTCCCTAAAACCTCTTCTAACCCTTGCCATTTCCATAGTGCTCTTTTGGCAGAAAATAGGACTGAAAATGTATCAAATTCTGGGTCCTTATATTTGCTACAAATACCTGAGTTGTCATTTTAAATGTGATATCACCGATAACCCCTTGAGGTGGACGAGTGGCAGCCATGGTTCAATGGAAGGGTTTGTGTTATATATGGTTGCTGCTGCTGCTAAGTCGCTTCAGTCATGTCCGACTCTGTGCAACCCCATAGACTAGACAGCAGCCCACCAGGCTCCCGTCCCTGGGATTCTCCAGGCAAGAACACTGGAGTGGGTTGCCATTTCCTCCTCCAATGCATGAAAGTGAAAAGTGAAAGTGAAGCCGCTCAGTAGTGTCTGACTCTTAGCGACCCCATGGACTGCGGCCTACCAGGCTCCTCCATCCATGGGATTTTCCAGGCAAGAGTACTGGAGTGGGGTGCCGTTGCCTTCTCCGTATGTATGGTTAGTCTAGTGTAATTAACAAATTACTTGCTGAGCACTAGGAACATTTGTTGACGTCCTGAAAACCATGCAGGCCCGGCATTGCGGTTCTCACAGATGGCACCCATCCTCAAGGAGTTCCATCTGGGAAGGAGCAGACCATGAGTATGAACTGGGAGCCTGTTGTTTGCTAGACACTGTGCCAGGTGCCATGGGGGATACAGAGATGAGGAAAACTCAGTCGTTGGCCTCAAGGACCTATCTATCCTGGCAGGAAGAAGAGACAGGAACAAAAATCACTGTATCCAGGTTAGAATGGGGGAAGTGCCACAAGACAGGCAGGAGCTGAGTGCAGTGGGGGTTCTGAGCAGGGATGGAGCCTGACCCTCTCACCTTTCTAGTTCTGCCTGTAAGCAGAGAATCCCTGGTTGCTGAGCACCAAAGTTGTGCTGCTTCTTAAGTGAGAAGGATGAGAAGTATGAGAAGATATGTAAACGCGATTTCTAAGCCTTAATGTGCTCTACAAGTGTGTTATTTTTTGTTACTTGAGAAAATCATAAATATTAGACCTTTCTCTGGGGAGACATTGCTCTAGAACCTAGGTAAATCTCTCCTGCTTTTCCACCCCCCACCCCACCCCTCCTCTCTCTCATCTTCACTGTGTGATGATCCATGGAGCTCAGGGAAGGATCTTGTCGTGTCCTTTGGTCTTAGTCACTGACTGACAGGAAACCTAGGTCAGTAACTCGGGGCTGGATGTGAGTAGGCATGGAGGGTCACCTGCCCTCTCACATGAGGTTCTCTGTCACTGCATGATTTCCAGCGCGCCGCTTCACTGGTGTTCGGTGTATCTGAGCACAGGCATGGTGGGGTGCAGCTGCTCTTCAAATGAAACCCTAAACCCTTTCAAACACTCAGCAATCTTTCTACTTTCTCTGCTTGCGAGGCTCTGGAGATTTCCCTCCGTACATTTTTCCAGCATGATGTGAGATGCCAGTTAGTCCAGAGAGATTTATGAGAATGTCATTTAAATGTAGTCTCCCTTAAAAAGGAGTTCCCTATCCCCTGGAGTTTTTGCCACTAATTATCTGCCAGTTTATTTGCACATTTTATGAACTGAAGAGCAAATATATGCCCACTTAAAAACAAACACACGTGGATGGATTATTTTGCCAGTCCTGATTATTGAAATACAGACAAAAGTCAGAGATAATCAAAGAGGTTGGATGCAATGAGCCAAGGGTGTGAAAAAATCTCATATTCTCATTCCTCCTTAAGGAAAGGAAAGAAAACTTACTTCAACAATGTAGGACATGTCTTATTGAGGCATTAAACACATACACCACTTTCCAAAGAGTTTCTGGCTGAGAGGATCTACTGTGCTAGCCTTGATCACCTTCCAACTTCTCTCACTACCTACCCACCCGCTGCGCCCCCACGCCTGTCTAAAAGTACCAACTCACCTTGGGTAAGAAGCTGTAGTTACGGGAAGGTTTCATCCAGTAGATTGGTAAACAGACTATCAGCCTGAATGACTGAAATTAGCAAGGCTAATGCAATGTCACTATTCAAAACAGCACCAATTTGGAATTTCTTAATGGCCTCAGGAGAGGGAGTCTTTATACATCCTACAATCTCTCTTCATTCTTACCTAAATTCCTTCTCATAGATGTTATGAATGGCCTGTTTTGTAGCCAACACAAACTTTGTCCAGTAAAATAATGTCAAGAACTCAGAATGAAAAGAGATTAGCTGTTCCTGGCTCCTGTTATTTTAAAGCAGAAATAACTTTGGCTTCTACTGATTCATAGACAAAGCTTGAAATGCAAAGCATGCTCAACTCTAGATTCAGCATGAAAAGGACCTTAAAATATGCCCAAGTGCAAGTAATGGACTTATTAAAGGGAAGAAAAGAGGCACTTTTCACAGACTCCCGAGCTCTTTAGTCCTGTCATATCAGTAATCTTGCTTAAGAATTTCATTCTATTTACATTTCTTCTCCCTTTAAATATCCTCAGGACGCATATGGCATCAAGTATTGAAGCTTGTAAGACATTAATTTCTTTATGTTAATAATGGAGAAGGCATGTAAAGTGCACAAGTGATAGAACTTGGAGCATTTGCGACGATTTCAATAGGAATTAAAAATCAGTTCTGTATTTTTAATTGAACACCTGATAATTCATCAACACATATTTGGGGAAGCAAACTTCCAGTGGCTTCTTTGGACTCTTTTTGGCATTGTTCCAGACCAAGTGCATTCTTCATTAGGAAATTTAGTTTATATCTGATGACAAAAGCATGAACTGCACCATTTGAGTGATTATGAAAACCTGTATAAATTCATAATAATATTGCTTGAAAGCCATAGTACATAAACCACAAAGTTCTAAAATATACACATGGCACACACATATATACTTTCTGTTTTAACTTTAAGAGAACTCGGAAGAATGAAATTAGGCCCTGGGAAACTTCTGGGCATCTTGGAATATTTGTGTAAAATCAAAAAGGTGAAGGAATCACGAAAACCTTCCCAAGCAGCATTAAAATAAGGAGGCCACCTGGCTCAGTTTCCCTTAGAGGTATGAGGTTCTAGTCTTGAGTTTCCCCAAGATCAAGAATAAATGAGGAGGTGGGAAGGAGGTTCAGGATGGAGGGGACACATGTATGCCTATGCCTGATATTGTAATTATCCTCCAGTTAAAATAAATTTAAAAACAAAGAATAAATGACTTGATGTCTGTGCCTTAGTCTCCATCTGCAATATAGGTAATGTGGTAAAGTAGGACTCAGATGGAATTTGCATGACCAGGTCCATTCTGGAGAGATGCTAGTCTGCTTCCACTGGATTAGTTTGAAATGAGGATCACCATCATGGAGCTGTCCTGGGAATGTTAAGATCTAGAAGGCAGTGTCAGAGACTGAGGGTCCCAGGTCCCATTCTTCCAGGTCCCTCACCTATTAGCTATGTGACCACATTTTTAAAAATCTGAGCTCTTGATTGCTAATCTGAAAAGCGAACATAATACCACTGCCTTCACAGGTTTATCAAGGGAATTGACTGAAATAATACATAAGTCCTGGTTTGTGGACCAAAGAGAGGGAAATAGTCAGGAACAAAGGAAAAAAGACAACTGAAATATGTTTCTGTTCCCTGAATAGGCTGAGTTTGGGTATATTTAAATTTTGTTTAGGAACCAATAAATGAAGCTGAGCTACAAGAATCCAAAACACTTGGAGGATGAAAGAGGCAAGCTGGCTATCTAATGCTAAGGAAACAAGACAACTCAACTTTCTTTTTTAGAGTCAGTCCAATTGATTTGTGTCTAGATAATTAGATTGAATTTGAACATGAAATTAGTGGTACTTGATTGCAGCCATGAAATTAAAAGACGCTTACTCCTTGGAAGGAAAGTTATGACCAACCTTGATAGTATATTAAAAAGCAGAGACATTACTTTGCCAACCAAGGTCCGTCTAGTCAAGGCTATGGTTTTTCCCGTGGTCATGTATGGATGTGAGAGTTGGACTGTGAAGAAAGTTGAGCGCAGAAGAATTGAAGCTTTTGAACTGTGGTGCTGGGGAAGACTCTTGAGAGTCCCTTGGACTGCAAGGAGATCCAACCAGTCCATTCTAGAGGAGATCAATCCTGGGTGTTCATTGGAAGGACTGATGCTAAAGTTTAAACTGCAATACTTTGGCCACCTCATGCGACGAGTTGACTCACTGGAAAAGACTCTGATGCTGGGAGGGATTGGGCGCGGGAGGAGACGGGGACGACAGAGAATGAGATGGCTGGATGGCATCACCAACTCAATGGACATGAGTTTGAGTGAACTCCAGGAATTGGTGATGGACAGGGAGGCCTGGCGTGCTGTGATTCATGGGGTCGCAAAGAGTCGGTCACGACTGAGCGACTGAACTGAACTGAATGTTACATATATTAGAAATAATCTGATTAACAAAATCTGCTCAAATCAGAAAGTAAAGAGGTGGTTACAGGTAACTAAAGATATGAAATGTTTTCTTGCATAAAGTTCCTGTGACTGTTTTGAAATGCCAGATACTGGATTTCAGATACAAATCAAGTTGTCACTCCTCATAGCTTTGTGACTGGTAAAAAGCAATAGGCTAGCACATCAAGCATTTTTGAAATAACAAAGTTCAAATACTTCCTTTTTCCTTTGCAGGCAGTTCAGTCTACTTAACCCTTCACTTGCTGACAAAGTTTCCCTCCAAAGCCAGGACTCTGGGCCCAGGCATCTGTAAGTATGTGATTTAGCCAGGTCCGGCTCTATGTCCCGTTTCCTATGTGTCTACCATGACCATTTCTAAAGATGGGGTGTCTTGTGTTGTGGCCCTCAAAAATGTAGGGGTGGGGTTCTGGCCAACTATTCACCAGACTTCATTTCCCATGCCGACACTTTTTCTAGAAGTACTTGGGAGGAGTGTGCTGAGAGGTTGGGACAATGCCAAATTATGAATTCATAACCTAATAGAGGAGTTCAGGAGCTTAAAGGGATCCCAGAATCAAGTCTGAGATTTTGACCTGCCCTTGAGTGACCTGCCACTGTTAGTTGGCCTTGAGACCATTTATCAACCTTGATGTCTGTTACCAGTCCGCAAGCTCCTTGGCGGACATGGATCCTGGATCTGCAGAAGGAATAGGAAGAAATCAGATAGCCCCACGTTGTTACGCATCTACCTGGGACAAAATTGAGAAGACAAGTGTATCTCTTCCCATTTTAATGTCTTTTGTATCATGGTCCTTCCTTGTCTTCTCAAGAGATTTGCTGACTTCACGCTGTCTTGTAGCAGATCAGGGCAACTTTCCTAGGCTAGCACTGCTCTATCAATACCCAATTCTCTCAACATGTCCCTCTCCCCCATCACAATACAACAGTCTCAAGCCCTATTTCTGCAGAGCCCTGGGTTTTGTTTAAGTGACAATAAGTGCTCATGAACAAATCAGAAACTGTCATCCCTTTCCTGTGATGCATACTGTGTAAACTCTAGGAATGCAAAATAGATTGGGGAGGAAGGTAATATAGTATAGTGGTAAGAGTCCTAGACTGGGAGCCAGAAACAGAGATGTCAATTACGGACCAACTATATACTGAACTCTGACTTCAGGCAAGTTACGTAACTTCTCTGGACCATAGTTTCCTCACCTGTAAAAACAGTGTTGCTGTAAGGTTGTGTGAGAACACTTAGCATGGTGTCTGGCACAGAGCAGGTACCTCCAAAATGTAAACATTCCAGAAAAAGGCAAATAGGGATGGGAGATTCCTGGCCCCTACCCCAGGCCCTCAAGATATAAAAGGACACTCATAAAGGGGACAACAGAGGATGAGATGATTGGATGGCATCACCGACTCTATGGACATGAGTTTGAGTAATCTCCAGGAGTTGGTGATGGAAAGGGAAGACTGGCATGCTGCAGTCCATGGGGTCACAAAGAGTCGGACACAACTGAGCGACTGAAATGAACTGAATCTTCCGAGGTGGTGCCAGTGATAAAGAACCTGCCTGCCAATCCAGGAGACCTAAGAGACATGGCTTTGATCCCTGGGTCAGGAAGATCACTTGGAGGAGGGCATGGCAACCTGCTCCAGCATTCTTGCCTGGAGAATCCCATGGACAGAGGAGCCTGGTGGGCTACAATCCATGGGGTCGCAAAGAGTCAGACACAACTGAAGTGACTTAGCACGCAGCACACGTAATCTTATGTACTTCAGCTGTGCACACCGGTGGACCAAAGCTACAAGGGACTTTCATTCTTATGTAGATTTAAATCTCTCCAAAATAATTTATGAATTTTTCTTCTCTCAAGGATTCTTTTGGCAGAACCAATACAAATATGCTAGTAACACAAACCACAAGAAGAAGAAGATGAACAATCAATATAACCACTACAAAAATATCAGGCAGCTGCTCTTCTTTCAACTGGTTCAAAGTTGCTAAGTCTTCGTGCTGGTGTCTCCTTTTTTAAACAAATATGTTACTGCAGATGGTTTATATCCTTTCCACTCAACTGTGGGATTTCACATGTATGGGAGGTGCTAGGCAAAGATGCAGAAACTGTCACGTCTTTAATACCGCAGTGGCGTGCAGTCAGGCTTTCCCAACGCCCACCACCCTGTGCTCTTTCAGTTCCCTGGACTCTCCTCCTGACCTCCAAGGTAGCCTTGCAAGAGTGAATGAAAGCATACCTTGGGAGCAGCTGTCACATCTCTGCTCAAGAAGCACCAGTGCCTCCCCACTGTTCCTAGGATTAAGTACAAACTCTTTGGTTCTATACCTTCCTTCCTCCTGGAAAGCACGTATTATTATTACATGTGGCCTCTTTAGCCTCATCATGTCTAACAATGTGTGAGGCACAGAGGAGGTATGTCATAAAAATGTGTGAGCTGAGCTGAAATAACTGACTGAATTAAATTCTCTCTCTCTGAGCACCTTGTCTTCAGCCCTTGCACCTTCCCAAGTTAATGCAGATGAGGGCATTTTCCCATGCCATCAACTACCTGCATACAGTTAACCAGAAAGGGACTTCGAAAACTTTGAAGGTGGCCACTAAAAATCATCAAGTGGCCCATCCTCAAGGGACCTTTGTAACTATGGAGCCCTTAACAGATTTATGCTTTTTGGGAGAATTGAGCTGTAAAATAACAGGAAATAAGGAGACAGCATTCCTGGCATGCCACAGGCAGCAAAGGAAGATTTTGAGGAAAAGATAGACCTGAGAGCAAATCCAAACTCCACCCATCGCCAGCAGTAAGACTTTGAGCAAGTCACTTGACTTCTTTTAGCCTTGGTTTTGTCATCTCTAAAGGGAGCCTAATTACCTCCCCCACGAGCTGCTGTGCACATTACATGAGAGCATTTATGTCAAGTTCCTCATAGAAGGCTTGATCTTTAGTGGGATCTCAATAAATATTTGTTGGTCAAAAGTGGAAGAATGACTAATTTTCCCAAATAAAGCCATTAGCCTCAGAACTGGACTGGCCAGAATGCTTCTTTTAGTCATTTTTCCATGTAGAGCTTGCCAGCCTCCATGATGCTTCCCACTCCCCAATGTGTATTGCTGGCCCAATGGATTCTTTTGAAGATTACGCTCTGTTTCAATGATGTGTCTTCTAGCACAATGAGTGAGTCATCTGTCTAGAGTGCAGGTGTTGATGGCGGCAGTGAGGGATTCCTATGTGTATTTTAAGAATTATCATCCACCTCCAGACTCCAACAGGGTGGCCCTCCTCTGGAGAGGACACATGGGGCCTGACCTGTATGAAGGCACTTCTGTTCATAACATGGGGCACTAGGACTTATTGTGGCTTTTCAACTTTTTGGGGGGGCTTCCTGACTGAGAACTGAATTCGATTTTTAAATTTATTTTTAATTGAAGGATAATTACTTTACAATATTCTGAATTCAATTTTTAATTAAAACGCACATACACACAAACTCTACCCACTTGGTGGTATGGAAGTCAAGCGTACACTGACATCACTACTTGTCTTCCATTCTTCCAAAATCTTTAGCTGTACCGCAGCTAAGCCTGTGAAACCTACGAACACCACATGAGGTATCAAAATGAATATAACAGACCTGTTTAGCTTCAGGTGTTCTATGTAAATAAAATACTCACCAACTGGTTTATGCTGCAGAAGGTGAGCAGACACGAGGTCAAAACATGACCTCAGGCCTCTTCTTCCTACAGGGAGGGCCGTATCCCCTCAGCTCCACCTTACCTCTCACCACCAGGTACACAGGGCCCAAGGAGGCAACCACCGCTGTGCCCTGTGACCTAGCTCAAGCTTGACTTCTAGACCACAAAAGTGACGAATAATGAGCAAAACCAAAAACCTCTGAGTCTGTCCATATGTCAGTAGCTTCCAAGCAGAGACTGGAAAGATAGGATAAAATTAAAAACGGAATCTTCCCCTTTCCTTCCACCTTTTTCTGAAATTCAGTGACACCCAAGCAGGAATTAGCTCAAGAGTCACTAGGGCAGAGAAAAGGTCAGTATTTCCCTTATTTCTCCTGCACTGATGCCAGTACGAAGTTGCAAGGAACACATTCTTATCAGGCTAGTTCTTTCCCTTTGCTCAAGTACTTTGGAGTGTATGCTGTGTACCACGCCGTGGATTGAATGCCGAGTCTCCTAGGTGGACCCAGTCTCTTCCCCTTCCTAGAGTGCATCTGACTGTGTAACGGTGGCACAAAACTGCACGTCCAATCTGCCTCGTCACGAGACCCTTACCTCAGCTCTAAGAAGAGAAACAACACAGACTGAAGACTCTGACCACTTAAAAATTATGGCCACATCCCATTGGAGTCAGTCAGTCAGTTCAGTCGCTCAGTCGTGTCCGACTCTTTGCGACCCCATGAATCACAGCACGCCAGGCCTCCCTGTCCATCACCAACTCCCGGAGTTCACTCAAACTCATGTCCATCGAGTCGGTGATGCCATCCAGCCATCTCGTTCTCTGTCATCCCCTTCTCCTCCTGCCCCCAATCCTTCCCAGCATCAGAGTCTTTTCCTGGGAGTCAACTCGTCGCATGAGGTGGCCAAAGTATTGGAGTTTCAGCTTTAGCATCAGTCCTTCCAATGAACACCCAGGACTGATCTCCTTTAGAATGGACTGGTTGGATCTCCTTGCATCCTCCAATTCTGAAAGCACAATTAAGAGTTGCACATTTTGCCTGTGATGGACAAAACTCACATTCTCCTTGGCAGTCAAACCAAGTCCATAGCAGAGCCCTTTTAGTTGCTTACTTTTCCTCCATTTGAGTTTCCTGATCCTCATTTGGATTTATCCTTGCCTTTATCTCCTGAAAATGTGGTCAAGCTATTGACCCGTGTCTCTGGCATTAAAGATTTCCCCCCATCTCCCTAAGAATACTTTTTAAAAGAAAATATAGAAACTCAGTTTAATTGAGAGTCAACTTGGAATTCAACATGCTCCACGTATCTGTCAAACAGGGATTGCAGAGAGGTCCAAATCCAGAGAGGCCCATTTACAACACATGTTTTCCTCTTGACTTTACCAGAGAAGCACTTTAAGAGAAACCAAAACATTTCTCATTTATTTACACATAAAACCTTTCATGTTCTTTTGAATGTACCAAAAACTTTACAGAACTTTCAAAGAGATTTTGAGAGAAAAGGAAGACATACTGGCCAACAATAAACAAACTACTAAACCAGTTGAAATTGGTTTAAAAACCTAACAATGCAAAATTCTGAATGAATTCAATCCTTAACGAAGGATAAGCTCCAGGTCTGACATAGGAGAACAAATCCTTAGAGAATAATCAAAGGCTAGAATGAAGCACCAAACACCCAATTTGTATTGTTCAACATGATGGCCAACTTAAGCAGAGAGAAAGCTACTACAGTCCACAGTGAGCAGCTCCCTTTTGTAGGCTAACAAGGAAGCTAGTGGAAGGCAAGTGACAGACCCAGTAGATTACCTCCTAGATGTGTAGAAGGCATGTCCTCCCTCTCCACCATGTTCCCTTTATTAAAGGGGTGCCTATTGACTCCAGAAATACTCACATAGTACCCACTCTGGGCCAGGAACAATGCTAAGTGCTGAGGGTATAAAGTTGAACAAGACATGGTCTCTGTCCTTCAGGCCAGCTACAATTGACAGAGCATCTACCGTGTGGGTTCTTAGTGCACATAATTTCATTTAACCCTCATAAGAATCCTATGAAATAGTGATATCTCCATTTTACAAATTTAGGGACTGAGACTCAGAGAAGTGTAGATGTCCAAAAAACTTGTATGTGGTTATGTTCTTATCTACTATGTTATACTGTCTCAGTCAGGTACAGAGAAAGTTTAGAGGAGGAATTGAGCACTTCTGGGTTGGGTATGATGTTTTAAAGTCATGGAGATTTTAAAAAATTGAAAAGGAGGCTGGAAAGCATGGGTAGGTATGGATAAGTAGAGATTAAGGGGGAAGGAGGAAGTGGAAGGACAGATATAAATATTTCAGATGGAAAAAAGAATGGTATATAGAGAGGCACAGAGGCATGGAAAATATTCAGGAAACACTTTGGCTGTACTGAGTGAGAAGAAGCAAGGGATTAGATGGGAAAAGCTGAGTAGGATGAAACTGTAGAGGGCCATGAAAAAATGAGTAGTTCAATCCAGTCAGTCATGTCAGACTCCTTGCAACCCCATGGACTGCAGCACACCAGGCTTCCCTGGCCATCACCAACTCCCGGAGTCTACTCAAACTCATGTCCATCACATCGGTGATGCCATCCAACCATCTCATCCACTGTCGACTCCTCCTACTTTCAATTCAATAAATGAACAAATATAAACCAGTTGTCCAATGCAGATGAGATTTAACCTTGGAGCTATAATCCTTTCAAAGCTGTGGTGTTCCTGCTCTATTTCTGTCTACAACCAAACACTAGGAAGATTTTAGGATCAACTATGTGTTGCCAGACATCTTGGAATATGAAGTCAAGTGGGCCTTAGAGAGCATCACTACGAACAAAGCTAGTGGAGGTGATGGAACTCCAATTGAGCTATTTCAAATCCTGAAAGATATGCTGTGAAAGTGCTGCACTCAATATGCCAGCAAATTTGGAAAAACTCAGCAGTGGCCATAGGACTGGAAAAGGTCAGTCTTCATTCCAATCCCAAAGAAAGGCAATGCCAAAGAATGCTCCAACTACCGCACAATTGCACTCATCTCACACGCTAGTAAAGTCATGCTCAAATTCTCTAAGCCAGGCTTCAGCATATGTGAACCGTGAACTTCCAGATGTCAAGCAGGTTTTAGAAAAGTCAGAGGAACCAGAGATCAAATTGCCAACATCCGCTGGATCATGGAGAAAGCAAGAGAGTTCCAGAAAAAGCATCTATTTCTGCTTCATTGACTGTTCCACAGTTTATGCCAAAGCCTTTGTGTGGATCACAGTAAACTGTGGAACATTCTGAAAGAGATGGGAATCCCAACCACCTAACCTGCTCTTGAGAAACCTGTATGCAGGTCAGGAAGCAACAGTTAGAACTGGACATGGAACAACAGACTGGTTCCAAATAGGAAAAGGAGTACGTCAAGGTTGTATCTTGTCACCCTGCTTATTTAACTTATATGCAGAGTACATCATGAGGAACGCTGGGCTGGAAGAAGCACAAGCTGGAATCAAGATTGCCGGGAGAAATATCAATAACCTCAGATATGCAGATGACACCACTCTTATGGCAGAAAGTGAAGAGGAACTCAAAAGCCTCTTGATGAAAGTGAAAGAGGAGAGTGAAAAGTTTGGCTTGAAGCTCAACATTCAGAAAACGAAGATCATGGCATCTGGTCCCATCACTTCATGGGAAATAGATGGGGAAACAGTGGAAACAGTGTCAGACTTTATTTTGGGGGGCTCCAAAATCACTGCAGATGCTGATTGCAGCCAGGAAATTAAAAGACAGCTTACTCCTTGGAAGGAAAGTTATGACCAACCTAGATAGCATATTAAAAAGCAGAGACATTACTTTGCCAACCAAGGTCCGTCTAGTCAAGGCTATGGTTTTTCCCGTGGTCATGTATGGATGTGAGAGTTGGACTGTGAAGAAAGCTGATCGCCGAAGAATTGATGCTTTTTGAACTGTGGTGCTGGAGAAGACTCTTGCGAGTCCCTTGGACTGCAAGGAGATCCAACCAGTTCATTCTAAAGGAGATCAATCCTGGGTGTTCATTGGAAGGACTGATGCCAAAGCTGAAACTGCAATACTTTGGCCACCTCATGCGACGAGTTGACTCACTGGAAAAGATTCTGATGCTGGGAGGGATTGGGGGCAGGAGGAGAAGGGGACGACAGAGAATGAGATGGCTGGATGGCATCACTGACTCGATGGACATGAGTTTGAGTGAACTCCGGGAGTTGGTGATGGACAGGGAGGCCTGGCGTGCTGTGATTCATGGGGTCGCAAAGAGTCGGACACGACTGAGCGACTGAACTGAACTGAACTGATGTGTTGCTAGTGTGTGTGTGAGAGACTTAGAAACCATGATCCCAGTTCCTGGGACGGAAGTTGCCCTTCTTCACAGGAGAGCCCACTGCCATGAACCTAGTTCCTCACCATCACTGTTGATAGGAACTTTAATTGAAGTAAAGATACAACTTCAATTATAATAGCCTTGAAGCCTGATTCTATAAATTCTTTTCCAACCAGAAACGTTTTATATTTTTCTTAGCAAAATTAGCATTTGGGAATTAAATGTTGTATTTCACATTACTCTGTGCTGAATGGGCATTGGTATCCATTTTACGGTTAAATGTGAGACACATGTGGCCATATCTGCATAGTGTCCCTATAGATACAGACAGTAAGCTATTAAGAGCCATCTTCATATTGCATAATGTGTATTAGCAGATGGAAGTTATTTTAGATTACATAAATCTTGGTTACTCTAGAAACATCAGCTTTAACACATTTGTATCAAAAAAGAACATTTTAAAACAGAGATATTAATGAATGTAATATGAAATGGCACATCTGTGGATGATTCATTTTAAGTTGAACAAAAAGATTCTCTTAAAGGCATCCAATGTCTCAGCTCTCAGTAGAATTAGGCCCTACTGAGCTTGGGCTTCTGTCTTTTCTCAGCATGAGATTCACTGCCTTTACTAGCCTGATTTACTGAAAGAGAATACAGTCCAAGTCTGAGAACCTGGTCTTTGGCCATCTTTATATTACTGTAGCCAGTGTGTACCCAATTTTAGTACTTAGAGACAGGATATTTTGTGGTTGATTTTAAGAGCATTTATGTAAGAAGTAAAAAAAAAAAAATCTCATAAGAAATGGTTCTCCTGTGTTTCAAACTTAAGCTTACCTACTGTGAATGTCTGTGATTTTTATTATTGCATAGCTTTATAAACTTATACATATGTGCATGGCATAAGTATCATGAGAATTTAGAATAATGAAAAGAGATCGAATTTTTTCTTTTTGTCTTGCAACCCACATCTTGGTTGATCATAATATTTTTATTTCTTTGATGTTTATTTGCATTACCTTATAAATCTACAAGTGAGAAATTTTCACTGACAAAGGCAATATTGAGCACCATTTAAAATAGGAAATTAGTTCCAGAACTCATTTTTTTGAGGTACAGCCAGCTTTTTAAAATGGCATAAATGATAGCAATAGACAATTTAGGCATCATGTTTGACTTCATCCAGTCACTCAGTCAGCCATTGTGTTCTACGCATTTAGGCTGTCTACTTCTTTTCAGGTGTATTGATAGCCATTTTCTTCAGCTGATCTGATTTTGTCACTGAGGAGATTGAGAATACTGGTCAAATAGAGGTTTCTTACTTTCTGGGCTCTTATGGCTTCAGCAACAGGATAACAAACCACCACATTCAAGTACTCAAAATCCCCTCACTTCTGTGCTGGTTTACATTAGTTGCTTCAGCCTGGGAGGTGTGGCAGAAGGATTGAAAGCTGCAAGTTCAGATAAGCCACAAAGTGGAAAGTTCAATCAAAGATCCTTCCTCCATGTCCTTTAGAAGAGGGCATGTGATTCACAATTACCACTTGATTTTAGGGTTAAAAACAGACCCATAGGAAGTCTCTTCTGAAGGGAAAGGGAAAAGGAAGGATAGGGAAGGGAAGGATAGGAAAGGGAAAGATAGGGAACGGAAGGATAGGGATGGGGAAGGAAGGATAGGGAAGGGGAAAGAAGGGAAGGATAAGGAAAGATACGGAAATAAGGAAAGATAGGGAAATTTAGGGAAGGGGAGGGAAGGATAGAGAATGGAAGGGAAAGATAGGGAAATATAAGGAAGAATAGGGAAGGGAAGGGAGTGGGAGAGAAGGAAAGGGAAGGATAAGGAAAGATAGGGAAATGAGAAAAGATAAGGAAACTTATGGAAGGGTTGGGAATGGATGGGAAGGATAGGGAAGTGGAGGGAAGGGGAGGGAAGGATAGGGAAGGTACAGGAAGGATAGGGAAAGGAAGGATAGGGAATGGTAGGAAAGGATAGGCAAGGGAAGAGAAGAGAAGTTTGAAAGGTTGAAGGAAGTTTGAAGGGCAGGTCATGGCACGGCACTACTTTCCCTGAATCCATCAAGTTTTAGTATGTTGTATCTTCGTTTTCATTTATCTCAAAGTATTTTCTAATTTACTTTGTGATTTCTTTTTCAATATAGTTTATCTAGTTGTGTACATAAATAAATAAATAAATAAATTAGATAAAAGAAGAAAATCATTTGGGAAATTAACCAAAATCAATGTAACAGAAAACAGAAAAACCAATAGATGAAATCAACAAAACCAAAAGTTGGTTCTTTGAAATATAAAAAAGTTGACCAACATTTAGCTCAAGTGAATAAGGAAAAGAAAGAGAAAAAAAATTACTGAAATCAGGAATGAAAAGGAACATTACAACTAACCTTATGGGAAAAAATTATAAGGAAATATTGTGAACAGCTGTATACCAACACCATTAGATAACCTAGATGAAATGGATATATTACTAGAAATATACAAACTACCAAAACTGACTTAAGAAGAAATAGAAAATCTGAAGTGACAAAGCCCAGGCCCAGATGACTTTTTCTATCAAATGTTGAAGGAAGAATTAACAACAATCCTTTATAACTCTTCCAAAAAGCAGAAGAGGAAACAGTACTAACTGATTATATGAAGACATGATACTAAAGCTATGTAAATATAACACAAAGGGAAAAAAACCTCAGACCAATATCCATGATAAGTATAAGCACAAAACTTTACAAAATATAAGCAAAGCAAATCCAGCAACATGTAAAAAGGACCATATATCATGACCAAGTGAGATTTATCCTAGGAATGCAAGGTTGGTTTAACATACAAAATGAAAACAATATAATACACCATATTATCAGAATAAAGACAAATCCCACATACTTATTTCAATAAATGCAGAAAAGGATTTGACAAAATTCAACATTTTTTCATGATAAAAGCACTTAACAATTTAAGAATAGTAGGGAATTTCCCTCATGCGATGAGTTGACTCACTGGAAAAGACTCTGCTGCTGGGAGGGATTGGGGGCAGGAGGAGAAGGGGACAACAGAGAATGAGATGGCTGGATGGCATCACCGACTCGATGGACGTGAGTTTGAGTGAACTCCGGGAGCTGGTGATGGACAGGGAGGCCTGGCGTGCTGTGATTCATGGGGTCGCAAAGAGTCAGACATGACTGAGCGACTGAACTGACTGAACTGAACTGAGGGAATTTCCTCAAAATGATAAAGGGCATCCAAAAAAACCCAGCACTAACATCATATATAAGGGTGAATGTATAAAAGCTTTCCCCAAAAGGTCAGGAACAAGAAGGATGTCTGATCTTGCCTCTTCTATTCAACATTGTAGTAGAAGTTATAGCCAGTGTAGTCAGGCCAGAAAAGAAATAAAAAGTATCCAGACTGGAAAGGAAGCAGAGAAAATATCTTTATTTGCAGACAACACAATTCTGCATGGATAAAATTCTGAGGAAATCACTAAAAAATATTAGAAGTAATAAATGAGTTCAGCAAGGTAGCAGAATACTAGATGAATATACAAAAGTCCACTGTATTTCTATACACTCAGGATGAGCAATCAGAAAATTAAATTAGGGAAACAATTCCATTTACAATAATATAAAAAACAATAAAATATGTAGGCATACATTTAATAAGAGACATGCAAAACCTATATTCTGAATACTATAAAACACTGTTGAGAAAAATTAAAGACCTAGATAAGCGAAAAGTCACCCCATTCATGGACTGGAAGACTTAATATTGATAAGGTGTCAACTCCCCCAAATTTATCTACAAATCTAGAAATTGACAAGCCGATCCTAAAATTGATAAGGAAATTCAAAATACCCACAATAGCCAAAACAATCTTGAAAAAGGAGAACAAAGTTGGAGGCCTCACATTTTCATGTTTAAAAACTTACTGCACATATAGAAATCAAGACAGTGAGGAACTGGCCAAAGTATATATTAATAGAATAAAATTGAAAGTCTACCAATTTTTTATTTTATTTTTTTTAAACTTTCACATTTGTAATAAACTGACTTGGATGACAGTATAAAGATCATCTAATAGAGACAGAATAGCCTTTTCAACACATGGTGGCATAACTGGATATCTATGTGCAGAAGAATGAATTTGGATCCCTATCTCATACTATGTGCCAAAATTAAAATGGATCGAAGACCTAAATGTAAGAACTAACACTATAAAACACCTAGAAGAAGTGTAAATCTTTCTGACCTGAGATTAGGCAATCACTCCTTATATATGACATGAAAAGCACAAGTGAAAAAAGAAAAAATAAATAAATTGGACAGTACCAAAATGAAAAACTTTTGTACCGCAAACAACACCTTAAAGTGAAAAGGTAACTCAAGAATGGGAGAATACATTTGCAAGTCTGATAGGAATTTTGTATCTAGAATATATAAATACAACTCAACAGTGAAAAGAAAATAACAATTTTAAATGGTCAAAGGATGTGAATAGACATTTTTCCACAAAGAAGATCTACAAATGGCCAATAAGCACATGAAAAGATTCTCAACATCATTAGTTATCAGGAAAAGGCAAATCCGAACCACAAGGATATACCACATCACATCCACTAGGATATAATAAAAAAGGTAACAAATATTGGAAAGGATGTGGAGAAACTGAAATATTCACATACCACTGGTGATAATGTAAAATAGTGTAGTCACTTTGACAATCTGGCAGTTCTCAAAATATCAAACAAAGACTTAACCATAAGACCCAGAAATTCCACTCCTAGTTTTATTTCCAAGAGCAACAAAAACATATCCACACAAAATCTTGTTCATAGCAGCATTATTTATAATAGCCAAAAAGTGGGAACAACCCAAACTCCCATCAACAGTACACTGTAATCTATTCATACAATGAAATACTATTTGGCAATTAAAAAACTGAAGTACTATACATACTTCAACATTAATGAATCTTGAAAGTATTATGCTGAATGAGAGAAGCCAGTCACAAAGGATCACATGCAGTAAGATTCCATCTACACAAAATTTCAAGAACAGGAAAATTCATAGAAACAGTAGATTAGTGCTTACCTAGAGTTGGGGGCAGGTAACTGGGAGGGATAAGGATCTATGACTAAGAGGCATGGAGTTCCTTTTTTCAGATAATGAACATATTCTCAAATTGTGGTAACAGTTGTGCAACTCTGAATATACTAAAAACCACTGAATTCTACACTTAAAATGGTTGATTACATAGGTATTTTAATGATATCTTAAAAAAAGCTGTTACTAAAAAAAAAAAAAAATGACCAGTTCATCAACTCATATTTAAAATGAGATTCCATAGAGGCCCACATTAATAAATGCAACATTCTTTATAAAGTGGAGATTATCTATATTCATTGGCCACATCATATGAGCCAAAGATAACCACCAGTTCAAGTTATTTTCAATTTTTTGTCATTTCTTACCAGACTTTTCTGTGAACAAATTTATACTTTTCAGCCAAGGTTGTAGATGTTTAAAACTGATCTCTTCTTCATGGAACATGTCCAATCTTTGGCTGGCCAGAAAAGTGGACCGATTTTGTGAGCATGTCTAGGCTCAAGGAAAAGAGGAATAAATACTAGACCAGATTTGTTTATATTTTTACAAAAGTCCAAGTTGACCAATTTAGTGGGATCCTCCCATGCACTCTATTTGCATTCTTGCGTCTACCTTTTCTCATTGGGAGAACCAAGAACAAGGAGGCTCAGGGTTGGCCAGTGGAGCACAGCATAGATAGAATGACCAGTTTCAGGACCTTAGTGCTGAATCCTGGTCATGACCTGTTGTGGACCTGTCTCATGGGCTGCCAACTGAAGGCTTACATGGCATAGACAAGTGTCCTATGAAGCAAGAAGGGAAGAGGCAGAGCAGAGGTTAGTCTTAAGAATTTCATGGCCTTTGGAGCCAAAAAGGCATGGGTTGGAATCTGGGTTCAACCATTTATTAGTTGCATAACCTTAAGACATTTACTTAATCTCTTTGAGCTTCATTTTCCTCATCTGTAAAATGGGGGATATAATATCACCAACCTTTCATAGGATATTGTAGAGATTAAATGTGGTAATATTCAGGCCAGTGTAACCACAGAGAGAATTACCAGTGTTGAGTGTTACTATGTTTCTGACTATTGTTGCTGTTGTTACTGCTAGAATGAAGTTCATTCCCACAATCATTTTGAATCTCTGTAACATGCAATTCTCTAATGTACAAAAGACCTACAAAAAGCCAGGCTCACTCACAAGTATACAATTTAAAATTTAGAGTTGCATGGAAGGGATAATGAATAATTCCAAATGTATTATTTTAGCTGGGGCATTGGGCCCAAGAACAGCACATGGGGCCTTTAGCCTGGCTGCCTGCTCAGTCTCCCAGAACCAAGATTATGCAGGTTTCCAAAGATATGTTCAGGATAAGCTGTCTAAACCAACTGCTGCCCCAGCAAATGATAGCCTAGGACATACTCAGGCCAGATGGTCACAGAGCACAAGAATGCGCTGTGGGTCAATAATTATAGGTCTCAAGTGGAGCGAAGAGGCGTGAACTCAGGTCTCCCAAGCATGGAGAGTGAGTTACTCGAACACATGTGCTCTATGGTCCCTGCTTTAGGGCCAGACTCAGGCAACCAGAGGAACTGTGATTCATGGGAAAGATACTGGGTTATATATAGAGAGAAAGGAGTGGGAACCCAGACTAGCCCAACAAAACTGGCCTGAGCACCATGCTTTCAGCTCATCCCTTCACGACCTAATCCCTAAAGGCTGGAGAGACCCTGAACTACGCCTGCTGAGGCTGTTCTGATTTTGAGCATCAAGTCCATGGAGAAAGTCAATGGCTATTTACCGGCATAAGAGGACTGTTACCATCATCTTCATCAACAAATATTCATCAGCTACATGTGCTGGGCCATGCACTGACCTTGGGCCAGTAATCCAACTCTCTGAGCCTGGGTTTTCCCCTGTACACAAGCTAATATTAAAGCCATATAGTCCCCCCTACTATTTGACCATATAGGATGGTCAGAAAGGCTTAATCAGATGATGAATTTGAAAGCTGTTTGTAAAACAAGCTGCTAGTTGATTTTTGTTATATGCAGAATGGTGGATCCAGGGTTTTGGAAAAGGAAGCGACATGGAAGGCTGAGGCCATCAAACATGAGCTTTGTGGAGGAGGATTTAAGTACTGGAGGGGAGAACAGAGGGCATCACAGATAGATGTAATGAATGATCTGATCAAAGAGAAGTAGGTGGTAATGAGATTGGTATGTTCAGGCAAAAGATGGACACTGTAGCTATAAAAAGTTCCAGACGACACTGGAATCATTAGCACACCCATGGTCTCATGATCTGAGTTCAGGGTTAATAGGCAACTTGGTCTGGGGATCAGGAAATACAGGCTGCACAGTCCTCCCTACTATTTGACACCAATGCAGAGCTGTCTGCTCAGGTCATAGACAAGGACATTTTTGCCCTCCCGGCCAAAGTGCCTTGTCTCCTGGTAGTGCTTGCCACTATGCCACTGATGCAGCCCAGACAGCCAGACATGAAGCTAAGATGAAAATAACAACACATCTATTACCCACCGAAATAGCCTATTCCTTAAAGCCATTAGATTCCTGATTAGAACACTTTAATGGGGAATGAAAAAGTGCTTTAGAAGGCAAGAAGTTACTAAAAAAATGGATCAAATACATACATTTACATAGACACAAATGTACACTGCATATCATCATTGAAATAAGAAAAGGTTAATCATTGGAAAAACACAGCACAATTCATCGTGATGTATTCTTTTAAAATCCAATACCCCTCTAATCTTGCTCTTTTAATTTATGAACACTCAGTTCAGTTCAGTCACTTAGCTGTGTCCAACTCTTTGTGATCCCATGGACTGCAACACGCCAGGCTTCCCTGTTCATCAACAACTTCTAGAGCTTACTCAAACTCGTGTCCATAGAGTCGATGATGCCACACAACCATCTCATCCTCTGCTGTGCCCTTCTCCTGCCTTCAATCTTTCCCAGCATCAGGGTCTTTTCCAATGAATCAGTTCTTCCCAACAGGTGGCCAAAGTATTGGAGCTTCAGCATCAGTCCTTCCAATGAATATTCAGGACTGATTTCCTTTAGGGTGGACTCATTGGATCTCCCTGCACTCCAAGGAACTCTCAAGAGTCTTCTCCAACACCATAGTTCAAAACCATAAATTCTTTGGCACTCAGCTTTCTTTATAGTCCAAATCTCACATCCACACATGACTACTGGAAAAGTCAAAGCTTTGACTAGATGGACCTTTGTTGGCAGTAATGTCTCTGCTTTTTAATATGCTGTATAGGTTGGTCAGAAATTTTCTTCCAGGAGTCAGCTTCTTTTAATTTCATGGCTGTAGTCACCATGGATCATGGAGAAAGCAAGAGAGTTCCAGAAAAACATCTATTTCTGCTTCATTGACTATGCCAAAGCCTCTGACTGTGTCGATCACAATAAACTGTGCAACATTCTGAAAGACATGGGAATCCCAGACCACCTGACCTGCCTCTTGAGAAACCTGTATGCAGGTCAGGAAGCAACAGTTAGAACTGGACATGGAACAACAGACTGGTTCCAAATAGGAAAATGAGTACGTCAAGGTTGTATCTTGTCACCTTGCTTATTTAACTTATATGCAGAGTACATCATGGGGAACGCTGGGCTGGAAGAAGCACAAGCTAGAATCAAGATTGTTGGGAGAAATATCAGTAACCTCAGATATGCAGATGACACCACCCTTATGGCAGAAAGTGAAGAGGAACTCAAGAGCCTCTTGATGAAAGTGAAAGAGGAGAGTGAAAAGGTTGGCTTGAAGCTCAACATTCAGAAAACGAAGATCATGGCATCCTGGTCCCATCATTTCATGGGAAATAGATGGGGAAACAGTGGAAACAGTGTCAGACTTTATTTTTTTGGGCTCCAAAATCACTGCAGATGCTGATTGCAGCCAGGAAATTAAAAGACGCTTACTCCTTGGAAGGAAAGTTATGACCAACCTAGATAGCATATTAAAAAGCAGAGACATTACTTTGCCAACCAAGGTCCGTCTAGTCAAGACTATGGTTTTTCCCGTGGTCATGTATGGATGTGAGAGTTGGACTGTGAAGAAAGCTGATCGCCGAAGAATTGATGCTTTTGAACTGTGGTGCTGGAGAAGACTCTTGAGAGTCCCTTGGACTGCAAGGAGATCCAACCAGTCCATTCTAGAGAAGATCAATCCTGGGTGTTCATTGGAAGGACTGATGCTAAAGCTGAAACTGCAATACTTTGGCCACCTCATGCATCGAGTTGACTCACTGGAAAAGAGTCTGATGCTAGGAAGGATTGGGGGTGGGAGGAGACGGGGACGACAGAGAACGAGATGGCTGGATGGCATCACCGACTCGATGGACATGAGTGTGAGTGAACTCTGGGAGTTGGTTATGGACAGGGAGGCCTGGCGTGCTGTGATTCATGGGGTCGCAGAGAGTCGGACACGACTGAGTGACTGAACTGAACTGAACTGAGTCACCATTTGCAGTGATTTTGGAGTCTAAGAAAATAAAGTCTGTCACTCTTTCCATTGTTTCCCCATCTTTTTGCCATGAAGTGATGGGACCAGATGCCATGATCTTAGTTTTCTGAATGCTGAGTTTAAAGCCAGCTTTTTCACTCTCCTTTTTCACTTTCATCAAGAGGCTCTTCAGTTCCTCTTTGCTTTCTGCCATACGGGTGGTATCATCTGCATATCTGAGGTTACTGATATTTTTCCCGGCAACCTTGATTCCAGCTTGTGCTTCATTCAGCCCAGCATTTCGCATGATGCATTCTGCATATAAGTTAAAGAAGCAGGATGACAATATATAGCCTTGATGTACTCCTTTCCTGATTTGGAACCAGTCTGTTGTTCCATGTTCAGTTCTAACTGTTGCTTCCTGACCTGCATACAGATTCCTCAGGAGGCAGGTTAGGTGGTCTGGTATTCCCATCTCTTGAAGAAGTTTCCACAGTTTGTTGTGACCCACACAGTCAAAGGCTTTAAGTAAAAGGTAGTAAAGGAAGCAGAAATAGATGTTTCTCTAGAACTCTTTTGCTTTTTCTATGATCCAACAGATGTTGGAAATTTGATCTCTGATTGTTGTGCCTTTTCTAAATCCAGCTTGAATATCCAAAAGTTCTCAGTTCACATACTGTTGAAGCCTAGCTTAGAGACTTGAGTATTAATTTGCTAGCGTGTGAGGTGAGTGCAGTTGTGTGGTAGTTTAAACATTCTTTGGCATTGCCTTTCTTTGGGACTGGAATGAAAACTGACCTTTTCAATCCTGTGGCCAATGCAGTTTTCCAAATTTGCTGGTATATTGAGTGCAGCACTTTCACAGCATCATCTTTTAGGATTTTAAATAGCTCAACTGGAATTCTATCACGTCCATTAGGTTTGTTGGTAGTGATGCTTCCTAAGGCCCACTTGACTTCGCATTCTAGGATGTCTGGCTCTAGGTGAGTGATCATACTATCATGGTTATCTGGGTCATTAAGAACATTTCTGTATTATTGTGCCTATCTTTGCATGAAATGTTCCCTTGGTATCTCTAATTTTCTTGAAGAGATCTGTAGTCTTTCCCATTCTATTTTATTCCTCTATTTCTTTGCATTGATCACTGAGGAAGGCTTTCTTATCTCTCCTCGCTATTCTTTGGAACTCTGCATTCAAATGGATATATCTTTCCTTTTCTCATTTGCCTTTTGCTTCTGAAGATTCATTTGGAAATCATATAGGTCGTCATTTGGACAGACTTGTTTTAATTCACTTTCCTTTTTGGATTTTTCTTGGGGATGGTTTTGATCACTGCCTCTGTACAGTGTCATGAAGCTCCATCCATAGTTCTTCAGGAACCTCCGTCCATAGTTCTTCAGGCACCCTATTAGACCTAATCCCTTGAACCTACTTGTCATTTGCACCGTATAATTGTAAGAGATTTGATTTAGGTTATACCTGAATGGTCTAGTGGTTTTCCCTACTTTCTTCAATTTCAGTCTGAATTTTGCAATAAGGAGTTCAAATCTGAGCCACAGTCAGCTCCTGGTCTTGCTTTTGCTGACTGTATAGACCTTCTCTATCTTTGGCCCCAAAGATTATATAATCAATCTGATTTCAGTATTGAACATCTGGTGATGTCTATGTGTAGAGTTGTTTCTTGTGTTGTTGGAAGAGGGTGTTTGCTATGACCAGTGCGTTTGATTGTTAAAACTCTTTGTTAGCCTTTGCCCTGCTTCATTTTGTATTCCAAGGCCAAACTTGTTTGTTACTTCAGGTATCTCTTGACTTCCTACTTTTGAATTCCAATCCCTTATGATGAAAAGGACATCTTTTTTGGTGCTAATTCTAGAAGCTTTTGTAGATCATTATAGAACTGCTCAACTTCAGCTGCATTTTGGACTCTTATTGGCTATGACGGCTACTCCATTTTTCCTAGGGGATTCTTGCCTACTGCTGCTGCTGCTGCTAAGTCACTTCAGTCGCGTCCGACTCTGTGTGACCCCATAGACGGAAGCCCACCAGGCTCCCCCATCCCTGGGATTCTCCAGGCAAGAACACTGGAGTGGGTTGCCATTTCCTTCTCCAATGTGTGAAAGTGAAAAGTGAAAGTGAAGTCGCTCAGTCATGTCTGACCCTTAGCGACCCCACGGACTGCAGCCTACCAGGCTCCTCCATCCATGGGATTTTCTAGGCAAGAGTATTGGAGTGGCTTGCCATTCTTGCCCACAGTAGTAGATAAAATGGTCATCTGAATTAAGTTCGCCCATTCCAGTCCATTTTAGTTCACTGATTCCTAGAATGTCGATGTTCACTCTTGCCATCTCCTGTTTGACCACTTTCAATTTGCCTTGATTCATGGACCTAACATTCCAGGTTCCTATGCAATATTGTTCTTTACAGAATCAGACTTTACTTCCATTAGAGTCACATCCACAACTGGGTGTTGTTTTCTCTTTGACTCTGTCTCACCTACTGACCTGGGGAGTTCATCTTTCAGTGTCTATCTCTTTGCCTTTTCATACTGTTCATGAGGTTCTCAAGGCAAGAATACGGAAGTGTTTTGCCATTCCCTTCTCCAGTGGACCATGTTTTGTCAAAACTCTCCACCATGGCCTGTCTGTCTTGGGTCGCCCTACATGGCATGGTTCATAGTTTCATTGGGTTAGACAAGGCAGTGATCCATGTGATCAGTTTGGTTAATTTTCTGTGATTGTGGATTTCATTCTGCCTGTCTTTTACAAATAGCTGAGAAAAGAAGAGAAGGTAAAGGCAAAGGAGATAAGGAAAGATATATCTACCCATCTGAATGCAGAGTTCCAAAGAATAGCAAGGAGAGATAAGAAAGCCTTCCTCAGTGATCAATGCAAAGAAATTAAAAAAAAAATCAGCAGAGGCCACAGCACTGGAAAAGGTCAGTTTTCATTCCAATCCCAAAGAAAGGCAATGCCGAAGAATGTTTAAACTACCACACAATTGCACTGATCTCACACACTAGCAAAGTAATGCTCAAAATTCTCTAAGCTAGGCTTCAACAGTACTGTGAAAACTTCTTCAAGAGATGGGAATACCAGACCACCTTACCTGCCTTCTGAGAACAGTTAGAACCAGACTTGGAAAAAGACACTGGTTCCAAATTGGGAAAGGAGTACATTAACACTATATTGTTACCCTGCTTGTTTAACTTATATGCAGAATACATCATGTGAAATGCCGGGTTGGATGAAGCACAAGCTGGAATCAAGATTGCTGGGAGAAATATCAATAACCTCAGATATGCAGATGATACCACTCTTACGGAATAAAGCGAAGACGAACTGAAGAGCCTCTTGATGAAAGTGAAAAAGGAGCGTGAAAAAGCTGGTTTGAAACTCAACATCCAGAAAACTAAGATCATGGCATCTGGTCCCATCACTTCATGGGAAATAGATGGGGAAACAATGGAAACAATGACAGACTTTATTTTCTTGAGCTCCAAAATCACTGCAGATGGTGACTGAATTCATGAAATTAAAAGTCGCTTGCTCCTTGGAATAAAACCTCTGACCAACCTAGACAGCATATTAAAAAGCAGAGATATTACTTTACCAACAAAGTTCTGTCTAGTCAAATCTATGGCTTTTCCAATAATCATGTATGGATGTGAGAGTTGAACCATAAAGAAAGGTGAGCACCGAAGAATTGATGGTTTTGAAATATGGTGTTGGAGAAGACTTTTGAGAGTCCCTTGGACTGCAAGGTATTCAAACCAGTCAATCCTAAAGGAAATCAGCTTGAATATTCATTGGAAGGACTGATGCTAAAGCTGAAGCACCAATACTTTGGCCACTTGATGTGAAGAACTGACTCACTGGAAAAGACCCTGATGCTGGGAAAGATCGAAGGCAGGAGAAGGGGACAGCAGAGGATGAGATGGTTGGATGGCATCACCGACTCAATGGACATGAGTTTGAGTAAGCTCTGGGAGTTGGTGATGGACAGGGAAGCCTGGCGTGTTGCAGTCTATGGAGTCCCAAAGAGTTGGACATGACTGAGCATCTGAACTGACAGACTGAGTTCACTTTCCTACTGATGCCTGCCCTGTGAGTAGAACAGATGTGTTGAAATCTGGATGAATTTGTACACATCACAGTGGTCCTTTTCCAAGAATGATAAATGCTTTGGTTTCCAAAAGATTAAAGACAAACAGATAAACCCTATCATGGGTGCCTGGTGACTTGATTGACTCTCTTTATATTTATCCAAATATGTGTTTTCAGCTTTTCTTGCCCTAATGATCTCTCTCAGTGCCACTGATTTTGTTAGGTCTTTAATATTTTACACCTCTCTATGCAGTTTCTTTATCTGCAAAACAGAAATAATAATGGTACCTACCCCACAGGGTTGTTGTTGGATAAAATCAATTCCTTCACATAAAATGGTGAAAACATTACTCAGTATATAGTAAACACTCAAAAAAAGTGAGCTCTTGTTATCATGCCAAATCTATCACTATCTCCTTCATGCTTTCTCGGAATGGCACTGGGATCTGCCCACTTGCCCAAGGTGGGAACAATCACCTGGTTCTTGACCACTCTTTCTTCTTCATCTTGCCACATCTAAGCAGTTGGGCTCTGTTGATTCTTCTTCTTAATGTGCATAGAGATTTCCAAAATGCAAGTCTGACCAGGTCATAATTCTCTCATAACCCGTTCTCTCCCAAATTCCCAACCTTCATATACACACACGTGGAAAATCTTACACCAGCCGACCAGAGTGCCACCTCTGATCTCTCGGTGGTGTGCCCTGCAGTAGTATGTTGAGAAGGATTATGAGGTCACATCTGGGCCCAGTGGAATGGGGTGCTGTGATTGATTATCAATGTCTGCCATGAGAGGGGTGGGGGTGGGGAGGCTGATGACCCATATGTTGTGAATTTATAGACCCTGCTATAGGATCAAGGGCAAGCTCCTTAACAAGGCAGAGAAGGCTTTCATTCTCTGACCCTAACTAATCTTCTGGCCTCACCTCTCGCCTCTCTTTGCTGTGGCCCATCACGCTGCATATTGTTCCCAGAACCACCATGCTCTTTCTCACCTCCATGTCTTTTCTCATATTATCCTCCTGCCTTGCAATGCCTTCCACCTTTCCCCTGACTCTTACGCATTGTTTTAAGACTCCGCTTATTTTCTGACCACCCTGTCTGGGTCTGAAGCTTTTCCTTTGTGTTTCCACAGCCCCACGTGCATATAGCAATCAGTACCTTAATCACATCACATCATAATTATCTAGTTCAGTGTCTGTCCCCCATGCTCCTGACTGGACTAGGTGCTTACATGGGCAGGTATTGTGCTTATTCATAGCTGTATGACCAGGGTCACGCAACAAAAACTTACTGAGCACCAGTGATGTGTTGGGCACTGGCAATTACCTGACTTCAAGCTCATAACGGCTAGAATGGGTATTAACGAAACAAAGCCGAGGGCAAGGATTCACTGTGGAGGAAGGCACATCTGAGCTGAGTTTTAAAGGTAAAAAAGGGGAAACTTTTCTGGGCTAAAAAACCAGCATGTGCAGAGTATTAACAGCCAACATTTATTAGAACCCACCGAGGGGCACACACTGAGCTAAGTGCTTTATGTGTATCGCAAATACAGGGATTTATAAAGGCTCAGGAAGGCTTTAAAGAGCAGAACAGCAAGTTCAGGAACAGCAAGAAATTCAAAGTAGCTGGAACACAGGGTGGGGTAGGGATTAGCGGGAGACAAGATTAGAGGAGGAGGCTGGGCCTGATTGAGAAAGGCTGGGCTGTGAGATGGGCTTCATGACTTCTCATTGTTTCCTGGAATCCAGGGACAGCAAGGAGAATGGCCTTCTGACTTCAAATTGCCATCATAGGGAGACTACAACAGCTCCTTGAAGGAAGTTAGACTAATTTCCATTCCTTAAGCCGAATTGGATTCTAAATTCCTTTGAGATGATAAAACCTCCTGTTTTAGGCTAAAGTATGCCTTATGTATTCGGGGTGAGAAAGCCCTGGAACTGAAATGTGCATAATTTCTACAGATACTGCCCAAATCATTACCACTACCAAAACCTAATCCATCTTCATGAAGTGGCGGATGGGGAGAAGGAAAGCCAGAACATAAAAAACTAAACAGAGAGAGAATTCATGGTTCCATGCTCTAAAATGGCTGAGTCAGAAAGATATTAGGGCAGAAAAGTGCTCTCTCTGGATGTCAACTAAAAATGATAAAGCACTTATTAGCCAATAGACACGAAATCCTTTCATTATTGATTTAGTCTTCTAGTGCTGTGTGCAGACATGTTCAGAAATCTGCAGAAGCAGAGTGCAGACGTTCTGACTGCACTGCTGCGTACTTGGGTAGAAAATCTCCAATACCCTGCTCCAACTGCATTTTGGGAGAATCTCATTCCTCAGTCCTATAGCAACTGGTGCTGTTAATGTGAGTATGAGTAATATGTTGCCTCCCGGCACAAACAAGAAAGAAACGTTAAAAGGGAGAGTGGGGGTGTGTTCCAAATTTAGCTTTCCTTCCAACCTCTGCCCATATGGTTGGTGGTTAAAAAAATTATTACCAAGCCAACAAAATGTAACCTGATATTAGGAGTTCCACTCTCAGTGTGTGAAAGCAGGGCTAATACCAGCACACGGTATTCATTTGTCTTAATACCAACCGATATAGGGAGACTCAGCTCTGAAAGTGGTCCTTGCTTTGGTGCCCCATGAGCTCGCCTACAAGACTCCCATCTAGATTTGGGATGGAGCTGAAGAGATTTCCATTGGTTAGCAGAGAGATTTCAATGGCAGTCCATCAACCTCAACAGGGAATAAGGGCTTTTGAGGAAGAAAAAAAAAAACTTCATGCATCTGGTTAATAGTTTCCAAGTTTCCAATTCTCGGATTCCTAAGGAATTCCAAAGGCATCTTAGATTTCAGACTAACTGAAAATGAGAGGCTCTTTCATTTGCCAGCATAACTTTGGAAGAGAAATTTTCTCCCACTTGTGGTAGAAAGAGCTATTGATTCAAGCCTAGAAACTTTAAGGATGAAGGAAGGAAAATAATCTTTCAAAGCACTCCCTTTACCCCATGATGTGCTGGTAAATGTTTAATAACTGGCGCGCTCTCTCAAAAAAAAAAAAAAAAGCATGCATGTTGGCTTATTTTAAATTTTGTTGGAATAAAGGATGTGGGTCATACAATTTACATATCATAAAATCTATCAATATTCTTTAAACTCCAAAAAAAGCCAGTTGGTTTTCACAGAATGCTTTCACTGACTTTTGCCAGACTCTGGCATCTGTAGCCAGATCAAGGTTGCAATTGACAAGCAAGTATAGTTCCTGCAGGAACACTGCTTGATATATTGGTTTACATTAAGGAACAGGACAAAAATGAAATAACAAAGACTTATGTGGGAACATCACTCCTTCATCAATGACAGGAGTGACTTTTCTGCTAAACTGGATAATAGTTTTCAAATGGCAGAAGAACAGTTTCTCGATGTATTGTGCTATTTATTCACAACGTAATAGCTACAGAGACAACCCGATTTCAAGTTTAATCTGCACTGCTAACATTTTTTTCCATCACTTTCTTGACTCTAGATTTTAGACAATCAACAAAACAATAAGTCAAGCCCTCATTTGTAGTTTTCAGTGATCTCTGGGGTGTAAATATTTCTGTCATGGTCAATTTCAAGCTAATGATGTGAAGACATTACACACAGAGTTAGGAAGAGTATAGAGTACTTCTACCACTCAGGCACAAGGAGACACAGATAATATCAAATCAGTCAATTCTAAAGGAATCCAACCCTGAATATTCATTGGAAAGACTGATGCTGAAGCTCCAATACTTTGGCCAACTGATATGAAGAGCCAACTCATTGGAAAAGACCCTAATGCTGGGAAAGGTTGATGGCAAGAGAAGAAGGGGGTGACAGAGGATGAGATGGTTAGATAACATCACCGAATCAATGGACATGAGTTTGAGCAAACTCCGGGAGATAATGAAAGACAGGGAAGCCTGGCATGCTGCAGTTCATGGGGTCACAAAGAGTCAGACATGACTGAGTGACTGAACAACAACAATGGTAAAATTACTAAAATAACCAGGATCTGATGAATTTTGAATGGCTTGTTTTTAATAGAATATAATTATAGCTATATAGAATTTAATTTTTAATAATGGCTATTTTAAATAACTGAGTCATGAAAATTCTGAAAAGAACAGTTGGCTCATGTGAGCCAATGCAAGCCAGCAGCAGTACCCCACTGCCCCCACCCCCATCTAGACTGCTGCTTGAGTCTATTCCACCTCTGGGTCTAAGGGTAGGGAGCGATCCAAGGCAGAGACAGACAGCGGGTTACTTCTTCCCGCTCAGCGTGGGGTCTGCTGCTCTTTATTGCCAGTCTCTGAGAAGGTAAGTCCAGAAGTTGCAATAAGCACGTAAGACATTTTTATAGCAATTTGACAGAGAGATTTTTTAGATCTGCTGAGTCTCATAATTAAAAACTGTGGCTTTTATTTTTGTAGGCCTTTTTTTATAATTTCCTTTTATTATATTGTACTGGTCCATGACAGATTTGGGAGGAACAACAATTGCAACAAAAAAGCAAACTAAAAAATACTCTGGTTCTTCACTAGAGAACCTGAAAGTACTGGCCTATTTTTGAGGCCAGAGTTGGAAGGGAGAGAGTGGTGGAGGAGATAAAGGTGGACTGGACAACCTTGATATTGACCATTCAGCCATTAAGGATAAAGACTTGTAACTGGAGGAGGGTCTGTATCCCAGTTTGCTTTTCTAACATGAGGCAGGAAGTTACAAGCCTGGAAATAATTGGGGAGAAATGAGAACTGGATTCTCATAGTAGTAAAACAAATCTAGAGGCTGTGAGTGACAGACAGGATGTTGAAAAGAATTGCTCCCTGGAAAAGTCTGCCATTTGTAAGGATCCATTTGCTTAGGAAAATAGTTGCAGAAAATCATAATTACTGACAGGTGCTCAAATACAACCAGAGAATCTCTTCTCCACTCCTCTTTCCTTCCCAGAGCCTGAAAAATTGCCTCATTGGTTTGCTCCAACATCTTGGTTCTCTTTTGTTTTACTTACATGTCTGCATCATAAAACCACAGCATCTCAGAGCTATTCAGGACCATGGAAGTCAAGAGCCCCTAATGTAGGTATCTATCCATTCTCTGACATTCCACTCCACCATCACACCAAGCCAATGTTTCTGATATACGGTTGTTCATTCACTCAGTCGTGTCTGACTCTGTGACCCCATGGACGGCAGCATTCCAGGCTTCCCTGTCCTTCATTATCTCCCAGAGTTTGCTCAGACTCATGTCCATTAAGTCGGTGATATCATCCAAGCCTCTCATCCTCTGCCACCCCCTTCTCCTTTTGCCTTCAATCATTCCCAGCATCAGGGTCTTTTCCAATGAGTCAGCTCTTTGCATCAGGTGGCCAAAGTATTGGAGCTTCAGCTTCAGATACATGGTTACTTACTCTCTAGTCAAACACCTCCAGAGTCAGGAAGCTGATTTCCTAGAGCAATCCATTCCACTAAAGAATCGCTTAAAGTGGAAAGTTTAACCTTTTTGTCAGTCAAAATATATCTCCTTATAAATTCCAAGTATCGGTTCTAGATCTACTCTCATCTTCCATATGCAAGACCTCTAAATAATAGAAGAGCTCCCTAATTCTCCTCTTGTAGAGACTGAACGTTGGGACTTTTTTTCAGTTGTCCTTCCACTGACCCTGTTTGCAGATTCTTCTCCATCCTGCTCACTCTCCTTGGGATGCACGCAAGGCTACAGACTCACAATGTCTCACGCAGTGTGTCCTCCCCCTCACAGGGGGCCCTACCCTGGTGTTGACCGGAAGAGGGAATCTCATGTCTCTTGGCTCACAACTTCCATTCCTAGAAGGATACTTTGAGGAAGCTAATGAAAGAAGCTTCTCAGGAGGCACTAGTGGTAAAGAACCTGCCTGCCAATGCAGGAGACATAAGACTCGGGTTTGATCCCTGGGTCGGGAAGATCCTCTGGAGGAGGGCATGACAAGCCACTCCAGTATTCTTGCTGGGAGAATCCCATGGACAGAGGAGCCTGGCTGGACTACAGTCCATGACTGTCCACAGAGTCAGACATAACTGAAGCGACTGAGCGCACACACACAATGAAAGAAGCAGAGAGGGTGAAAGCTACCAAGTAGGATGCAAAAAGAAGCAAATGCTGACAAGTAAACATTGCCCATGGGTAACTAAAGTATTTATCAAACACCTACTGAATGACAACTGTGGGGCAAGGCAGGAGAAGGAAGCAGAGGTTGGCGACTGATTGCTGATGACAAAGACTTGCTTTCTAACCTCTGAGAGGCACATCATTAATCAAGGAAACCACTTCACTTGGAAAGCCATCCTGAATGTGCTAATGAGATTGCCCCCTGTTCTAACAGAGACTGTTCTCAGACACCAGAATTTGCAGAATAGCCTTGACTCTATTTTTGTTTACTTGGTAATTATATCGTTGCCAAGTCCACCAAAGACCTACAAATTAAGATTCTGTCTGCACAGGTATCCCCATTCTCATCTGTCTGCACAGGTATCACCCATATCCATTAGGATTGTTTTAAAAAAAATCAAAAGGCAGTAAGTAAGTCTATTTAGAATCATCAAGAACCAGTAGTGCTCTGGATCATTTTTCTGGATCATTAAACATCTCTTGGACAGGTGTGTACGTAGGCAGGGTCTATAAGAAGATCTCCTTTCAAAAAGACTAACAACAAAAACTGCCAGTAACGTCAATCCTATCAAAGAAAACTGGAACTCTCCTGTCCCTGGCACAGGCAAATAAGAGGGAGAAAGAGGTGATGGCTGTACCTCTATTCTTTTTGCTATATTAACAAAATTAACAGACAGCATTGTCTGAATTGGAAAGAGACTTGATAACATGTATGCACACTTGTGCATGCATGTAGTTTCAGGGGTTTTGTGGAAGGTTAGTGATTGTAGGGCAGCTGATGACTCTGAGTCCCTCCTCTAAGAATGGGACCTCAGCCTGGCTTCATATCTAATCTCCACCTGCAGCCACTGGGACTGTGCTCACCACGTGCTCTCAGCTTCTCCCTTGTTCTGCAGGCTCATGATTCCTTGCTCCCCTGGGCTCCTCTGATTTGGCTTCCTCTAGAGTCCATTGTCGGAGAAGGCAGTGGCAAGCCACTCCAGTACTCTTGCCTAGAAAATCCCATGGACGGAGGAGCCTGGTAGGCTGCAGTCTGTGGGGTCGCTAAGGGTCGGACACGACTGAGCGACTTCACTTGCACTTTTCACTTTCACACATTGGAGAAGGAAATGGCAACCCACTCCAGTGTTCTTGCCTGGAGAATCCCAGGGACGGGGGAGCCTGGTGGGCTTCCGTCTATGGGGTCGCACAGAGTCGCACACGACTGAAGTGACTTAGCAGCAGCAGAGTCCATTTTTCATCAGGGGAATGTAGGGCCATCACGCAGGTTTGATTAGACATTGAATCTCTTTCTGATGGGATATTTCTTCTTGCAGAAAGCACTTCCCACTCAAGGACCCACAGCTGGTCCTCCCAGATTCCTTGGGGATGAAGTGTGGATCCCTTCACTTCTATCTCGCAGCTCAGGTGGAGACTCTGGGCTGGCCACTTTCCTGCTGGTTCTGCTCTTTCTTTTCTACTAGTAAGTATTGAACCTTCCCCTCCTATTCCTTTCTAGTCAACTAGATCACAGCAATTAGTTGAGGCTGTCACTCAAGTGGCCAACATGGCTTCCTCCAGGGAAAATCAATCACCCCATTTATCCACATTCATATAGTCAACTGTTTCCTTTTAATTTGAAAATTGATGACAAAATACAATGGTCACAAATTGCTCACACTATCCCCAACACTCCCCCAATTCTTAAAGTTGTATGCAAGGTCTACCAATAAGCAGAAGCATTATAGCATTTCCCCTGATAAAAGCCTCATGGCCTAATGGTTCAGAGGGCATTAGACCCACAAACGTGAACCCCAGCATATGTCCTTTAAAATAACAAGATGGTAACTTTAGTTTTTACCTTTCCTTATTCTCATCTTCCACCAGCTTACCTGAAGTAATTCCCTAGTCAACACTAAGGCGTGGGGATGGACCCTTTCTGGGTACACTTATTCAGTTGGCTGGTAATGTCACTATGAAAGTTTGCATCCAGATCCCTCTGTGTGAGCCATGGGAACTGCACAAAGCTCTGGGGTGAGGTGGGAATGGCTGTCTTGTCCATATATTAGCCTGAACCACCTGGTCTGTGTCTGGGAGAAAAGTGCTATTATAGTGAGCTTTGGTTCCTTCAGCTTCCCAACGGCATTTGATCTCTAAAAGAGAAGATCAAGGCATGAAAGCAGATTGCTTGTAGCTAACAGCAAGATAGAATGGAAAGAATCAGGGGCCCTTTCATGACCCTACCCAACTCTGTCCTCCCCTGCCCTCACAGACCCCACTAACACCAAAGAAAACAAAACATAACTAGCTGAGATTCTTTCAAGATGTAGGTGACTACTAATTTTGTGACTAGTCATTTGCACAACTCAGCAGACATATTTGTCATTGTTTAAATACCTTCCTACTGGGCTAAAAACAAGTTAATGAGCAACTGAAAACACTACCCTGGGGATGAAAAAAGAGGGAGCACATTATAGTGAAATTTGTTGACCGGAACATTGGGAATTTATTATTTTAGCTGTAGGCTTTTGATGAATAAAATTCACTTATGACCCCATGGTACCAAATAATACTAATAATGTTACCCTAAATGGGTAATTGCTTTACAGTTTATAAAGTATTTTTATATTCATTATCACATGTGTTTCATTCAATACCTTATGAAGTGGGCAGATCAGGAAATATTTTATTATTTTTGCATATGAGGAATATGAGGCTCAGAGGAGTTGAGTGACTTTGTCCAAGTCCAACACTGGGAGGTAACAGAGCAAAACTAAGACTCAGTTTATCTGACTCCATAGATGAAATACCCTCTTTCCCATGATATTTCAAGCTTCAGCAGCCTAAGGGTAGGAGAGTGTCCCGTTCACCCATCAGATGGGACCTACCTCCCAGGGTAAGTGACAGGGGGTCCACTTATGCTGAGATCTCATGGTTGAGGGACTGATATCCCAAGGAAGAAGGTTGAAGGGAGGCACTACAGGATCTTAGCTGAGAATTTCAGAAGTGGATTACTTAGTGGTTAGCAACCTTCAACATAAGATCTGACTGCTCGGTTTCCAAGGAGTGCAAAGTAAGTGACATCAGGTCATTCAAACTATAGAATACATTGTGGGAACACTGCCATAATCTATTCCTGGACTTGTTACCAGCTGCTGCTGCTGCTGCTGCGTCACTTCAGTCGTGTCCGACTCTGTGTGACCCCACAGACGGAAGCCCAGCAGGCTCCCCTGTCCCTGGGATTCTCCAGGCAAGAACACTGGAGTGGGTTGCCATTTACCAGCAGGGCAGTATAAATCCGCATATATTTTGAGCTCTGAACAGGAC
This sequence comes from Moschus berezovskii, assembly GCF_049115385.1. Lineage (NCBI taxonomy): Eukaryota > Metazoa > Chordata > Mammalia > Artiodactyla > Moschidae > Moschus > Moschus berezovskii. Next base: position 124,033,896 of record NC_142488.1, on the reverse strand, counting down.
TTGATAATTTTCCCAATAAAAAATCCAAGGACATTTCATTCTCTTACAAACCCTGTACTCATTCTTCAGCAGGCAATATGATTTGTTCTAAAGTGTGAAAAATTTGCAGATGTTGCCTATGATCAAAGGCCCATTTTAGAGTTCCTCCATTAATTTCACCCTTGTCACCAAACCAACCAGTCAATTAATTTATTAAAACACGTGACTACCAGCCGACATTTGTGAGGGTTTGACTTGACAGTTCAGAAGAACAGTTAAGCCACTGAAGCATCCTTCCCTTATTCTATGTGCACAAGCGTGTTAGGAATCGGAGTATAAGGCTGCTGCTGCTGCTAAGTCACTTCAGTCGTGTCCGACTCTGTGCAATCCCATAGACAGCAGCCCACTAGTCTCACCAGGCTCCCTACATCCACTTAAAAAAAGAAGGATGAAAATCATTGGCTTAAAAATATTTTCTAATCTCTGTTTTTAGTAAGAGGAGAGTCATTGTTCTTTTGCTTGCAGATTGTAAAGTAACTGTAGGGAGAGACTATGGGGTGCAGAGATTCATGGGGCTCACAGCTTCTCTCCAGAACTACTGGGAAGGGGTGACTGAAGGGGTGGGGAAGCAGACAGCTTCTGTCCCTCCCAACAGCTAGGGAAGACAGAGAAGAATGGCAAAAGGGACCTGCTGAGACTTGGATTTCACCTTCACTTCCAGTCAGGGAACAAGTGTCAAGTTTTCTCTTTTCAGTCCTCACACTGACATGAAGAGACCGAATGTTTCTTGAGGGCAAATATTTCCACAAGAAACACTGGTTGAGTATGGCAGGAAACTGCCCTTTGGTTCTAGTACTGGTTCAAGTCCTAGGCCCGAGGTATGTTCCACGAACTGTTCTCCTCACACTGCCACCAACCAGCTGAAGCCCTTCTGCCTCCCACGGAGCCACAAGGAATGTTCCTATATTCTATGGTCTGTTTCTGCTTTCCTCATCCAAAGAAATCAGCTTTCGCAGTATCCATTCTTTGGCCCAGCTTGAGACAAGAGTATCTTTGTTTTCTGACTCGCTGTTATAAAGATGTTAGGCTCGCCAGCATGCTTTGGCTGTACCCACAGAACAGCACAAGCTGGAGCAAGAAGAGGTCCAGGGAGGACAGGGGTGAGGGAGTGGTAACACAGATGTCTCTGAGACAGGTACTTCTTGCTGGGAGTTTTGTGTGAGCATAAATTTCAATTGTGTTTCCAACAGCAGGTAAGCACATGTGCACACCTACGTGTGTGTGTGTGTGTACATGTGTGCGCATGGGCATGTGTATGTGTTTTCTCTGTGGGTGAGACTTGGCGGACAGGAAGCAGATGCTTAAGATGCTTAGTCATTATGCCTTGGCCAGGGACACATGGCCAGAGCTTGCAAAGCTTCTCAGGGATCAGCCCCAGCCAAAGCTCTGGGAGTCGCCAGCTACCCAAATAGCTTACAATAAGAGCTTTGACAAGGCCAAAAACTAGGAACAATGCTGATGGCAACCTGGCAACAAAATAGTCATCTTATTGCACCGGGTCCATCATGGATGATCTACCGTTGGAAGGGAGTCTGAACATGGGTGTTCAACACTGGTGCTTTAGAACTCATGCGCTAAATTCAATCTTTTCAGAAAATACATGCTGAACTTGGGTTGCTGAGAAAGCCAAAGAGTTTCCAGAGACTTTGGAATAATAATAACAGTCCTCTGGTTGTTATAAATATTTGAAGAGCTTCATAGGTTACAAAGCACTTTCACACTTATTATCACATTTGATTTTCACAACCACCCACTGAGGTAGGCAAGTATGATTATTCCCATTTTATAGCTGGAGAAACTGAGGCTCAGAGCAGCTACATAACTTGCTCAAGGTCCCACTGTAGTAAATATGCTAGGACTAGAACCGAAGTATCCTCACCTACCACAGAGATGATGGGCCTTGGGCCTCTCTTATACTCCTTAGAGTACTTAGCCCAATGCAGGGACAGGTTAGTGGCTTCTTGTATGCTTCAAGTATCAAGCCTAAATGCCACAAGAGTTCAACTGGAAGGTGGTAATGACTGTAAACAAATCACCTAGGGATTGTGTTAACATGACCTCCTGATTCAGTAGGTCTTGAGGTGGGGCCTAAGATCCTGCATTTCTAACAAGCTCCCAGCTGATACAGATGCTGCTGCTCCATGGACCCCACTTGGAGTAGCACGGGGTAAGGGGAGATTGCAGAATGTCAGTTACCTGGCTTTAGTTGCCTTTTATGGGTCTTAAATAAACCAAAAAATCAGGCGATTAATTCTGATCTACATTTGCAGGCTCTTGGAGTGCCCATAGGTCAGTAGCAACAGCAACACACCAGGTGCTTTAACAGTAGGTAACATTTTTGGAGTGTTTACTAGGTCCAGACCCTGTGCCAAGTGCTTTGCATGGATTATTTTATTTAACGGCCACAACACTATGAAACAGGCTGAGAAAGGAGGTAACCCTCCAAAAGGAAAACATATGATAATGCCTTGTTTTGAGAAGTGAAAGGAATAGGTCAGCTGTAACTGTGGGTAAGAAGACATCGTTTAGTGGTCATCTCAGCAGCAATTAACAACAATCGGAAAGAAGGGTCAGACTCCAAATTCAGAAAGAAGAATTATAGAAAAAAAGAGAGCACTTGGGAAACTTTAGGATGAAGACTTTTAAAAGTGAATATAGCACAGAAGGCTTGGATACTGCTCAGAACTTACTATGAGCATCCTGGCCTACAAGTGTGCTGAGGGCCAGGTGTGGGCAGCCCTTGGTAAGAAGCCTGGCTTGTCTGACTGGAAAAGTCAAAGGAGCTAGTGTAGAGAAAATAAGACCTGTTTTAATGTGTAAATAGCTCAGGAGAAGAACAAAACACAGGGAATCTGCATGGTCAGAAGAAGGTGTCCCTGAAAGATTCCAGTAAGCATGTTGCCAGGGACTAAAGCCAAATATACGAACATCATCACAGACTGTTGGCACTAGCATGGCCAGCGAAAGATGTCTGGGCATTCTCTTCATTTTACAAATGGAGAAACTGACTTCTCAAAAGAGGAAGGGTCTTGCCCTGGGACACATGGGAGTTAGAGGTAAAGCCAAGAATAGAAGCTCAGTGTCCTGCACTTCCTCCAGTGCATCAAAAGATGGGAATAAGTGAGCTAGGGAAAGCAGCCAGTAGGACTGCTTGCTGGCTAGAGTGCAAAAGAACTGTTCAGGGACAAAAGGGAGACAGAAGAGAGTCTGAACATACTCTGAGCCTTGTTTTTTACTTTCAAGTTGTCTTTTGGAGGAAGGAATTTGGAAGCTCTAAATGAGATAGAGGTAAATGCACAGTGTTCCAGGTCTAGCTGACTAAATGGATGCTGATGAATCACCAGGATCAGATGGCATCTCCCCAGATTTGGGGTAAAACTGTGTAACAGCTGACCAAAATGTATAGCTTGTTATTCCAGATAGCTATTGTGCCACGAGCCTGGCAGATTGCCAACGAGTCTCCTCTTCATGAGAAGCATTTCAAAGGGGACCCAAGGAACTCCAGGCAGGTAGGATCACTGAACGTGTTAGGCAAGTGTACCCTATTGGGAGTAAAGCATCATTTTTTCCTGTAAATTAAATTAACCACCATTTGTATAGCATTTTACAGTTGACAAAGCACTTAGGGTTAATCATGCCTAACTAATTGACTAGAATTCTTTGAGAGGATAAATGTGCATTTGGACAAAGGGAAACCAGTAGATGTAATCTATTTACATTTTGAAAAGGCCCTTGACAAGGTCCCACACCAAACACTCTTTAAAAAAGTTAAGTCACCATGGAATCAGGGAATTGCACTTTGAAATGGATAGGGAAGTAGCTTATAGGCAGGAGAGCAAGAGGAGGGATAAACAGGGACTTTTGGAGAAACACGAACAGTGGTGTGTACTAAGGATCAGCATGGGGACCAGTTACTAGTTTGCTGAGTCATCTAAGCAACCTTTAGCTGACCGAAAGCTTTTTGGGGGGAGCAAAATGCAAAGCAGATTTGTCCAATCAATGGCCTCTGAAAGCTGACTGCCTGACTCTGAATCCTGACTCTGACCTTAGCCACTGCATGACCTTAAGCAAGTTACTCTACCTCTTCCAGCATCAGTTTTCTCATCTGTAAAGTGGGGATAATAATAGTGGTGTTGTGCAAATGATATGAAGCAATGTGTGTGAATGTCTGGCACAGCACTTGCAGCATGGTAAGTGTCCAATAAACAAAACCTTCTATGAGTTTCTTGTTATGTTTACTCAACATTCTTTCTGTAGGATGCCAGGCTCTGAGTGACCATGTTATGCCTTAGGAATGGAACTTGGGAGCAGTGCAGACTATTTCTTGAGGAAAGTATTGGCAGAGTTTGTTTTAGTAATTCAGAGGGCAGAGATAAGTATACAATGAGATGATTGTGAAAGATTTCATTGAAGGAAACAAACAATTATGGAGCACCCAGTATGTTGCAGATACTGGGACAAATGCTTCACAAACTTTTTCCCTTGATTTGATCCTGAACTAGTTGCTTAATGATGGGATGGATCAAATGGATCCCCTTTTGATGGATGAGGGAATGCAGATTTGGCTAGGAGGCTAAGAACTGACCCAGGTCCTGCTAGCTCATAAGGAATAGAGCCAGAATTCAAATACAAGTTTACTTGACCCCTAAAAATATTTTCACTGCATAATACTTGAAATGCACTTTTAGGGATGGGTGTAATTCAATAGAAAACAAAAGGGTATGTACATAGAAATAAATGTGGGGAACATTTGAAGACAGAAATAAGAACAGTATGTCAATTCATGCTCCTGGGGGATGAGTATGGTTTGTTCTTTCCAAAGTGTAGGGTTGCTATGGGGCTAGTGGTGGGAAATGACACTGGAAGGATACTTTAGGCTAGACTAGAAAGCCCTCAGAACTCTGCTAAGGAGTCTGAGCATAACCCTCCAGGCAACGGGGACAGGATGAAGGTAGCTGAGTTAGGAAGAGGTAGGAGATGCTTTCGAAAGATTAACCTGGCAGCTGTACACGGTGAATTTGGTGGAATCTTCTGCCTGGGTCTCTGATTCTTTGTTCTCTAATCTGTTAGCCTAAGGCTCTCAATACTCCTGGCTTAGCCTAGAAGCCTGGAGTCCACTTATGTGATCTTAGCATATGCGGGGGTGGGGGATGTGACGAAAGGAGGATAGAAAGGAAACAAGTGAGAGAAGCAGAAAAAAAATGATAAATCATCTACAGGGATTTGGTGCCCAAATGTATATGAAAGGCAAGGGAGAAGAGTCAAAGAAGACTTCAGTTTTAAGCCTCAGTGATTGGGATAATGGTAGTGGCATTAGAAAAATAATGATATTAAGGGAGGAACCAGTTTGAGATGGTCTATTGTTAAGTTTGATTTACGATACATCGAGTTAGGGGTAATGGTGGGAAAGTCAGGAAGAATAAAGCTAGTAAGCAGCTGGAGATCTGGGAAGGTAGCTCAGGAGACCAGGGAAGACTGGAGGTAATAATTTTATGAGTTATCCCCACAGTGGTATAATACTTAAAGAATGTTCACTGAAGCATTAACCACAACAGCAAGAGGTAGAAACAACCTAAATGTCCACTGATGGCTAAAGAAATAAAGTAACCATAGGACAGGCATACAGTGGAACATTATTTAGCCTTAAGAAGAGGGAAATCCTATAGTCATACAGTACAATGTGATGAAACTTGACATCATGCTGAGTGAAATAAGCCAGGGCTACATGACTCCACTTCTATGAGGGAGCTAAGTAGCCAGACTCATAGATGCAGAAAGTCAAATGGTGGTGCCAGGGACTGAGGGAGGAGGAAAGAGAAATTAGTGTTTAATGGGGACAGATTTTCAGTCATACAAATGAAGAAGTCTAGAGATCTGCTGTATAATCTGTATATTATTATTAATAACAATACTGTACACTTAAAAGTTTGTTATGAGGGACTTCCCTGGTGGTACAGTGGCTAAGACTCTGTGCTCCCAAGGCAGGGGGCCCAGGTTCCAACCCTGGTCAGGGAACTAGATCCTACATCCCACAACTAAGGGTTCACATGCTGCAACTAAAGATCCTACACGCCACAATGAAGATCAAAATTCTTATGCACTGCAATTAAAGACTTGGTACAGTCAAAAAAAAATAAATATTTGAAAAAGTTTGTTAAGAGGGTAGATTTCATGTTAGATTTTATTTGCCAGAATAAAGAAAAAAAGAACTTACAGAAGTCATTTAAAAAAAATGAAATAGCCAAAGTAGATAAGATATGTATTTTCTCTGGAGAAGTGAGGAAACATAGAAGCTTAAGAAGAGACTCAGTTTTAGGACAGCATTAGAAAGAAATAGGGAAGGAAAGAGGTTGAAACAGAAAGAGGAGCTTGTAGGGTCTCAGAGGCCACGGGCAATAGGATTTCAAGGAGAAGGCTGTGCATTGCAAAAGGACACCAGAAATCTAAGACCCAAGTTGGATTTCTAGCTCTTTCATTTAGATGAATCTCATTTATTCTCTGAGACCCAATTTTCTTGTAGTCATACACTACTTTATCTCTCTGTATAAATGGAAACAAGAATGCCTATCCATACAAAAGCATTTTGTATATCGGGCTAATCGATACAAAGGTGACTTGTGAAGAAATATTTTTTGTTATGGTTGTTTTGCCTTCTTGGGAGCATCAGCTCTTTATTTTTCTTCTACTTGTTTTCATGTAGCTGTACAGTTATGTAGCATAGCCTATCAGTGTTAAATTACCAGTGGGAAAAAACAAATATGACATTCTAAGAGGAGAAGGTCACCTAATGTCTTTTCTTTGAAAGTTACCCCATCGTTGGTTTTTCACTAGGCTCTCAAGATTGCATTTCTTTTTGCATCTCTTTTTATAACTGAGAAGAACCAAGGAAATTTCCAGTAGGAAACAAAGCCAACTGATTTAGGTCAGTTCATTTTAGACAATGAAAAACAGGGAAGTTACCCTTTTAGGTCCAGAGATTTTTTATTTTTTTATTTTTATTTTTTTTCACAGTTTACTTATCTCTTTTATTACTGATGAATGTTTGGGTTGTTTCCAGTTTGACGGTACTGTGAATGATGCAAAGCTTTCTTGATGTGCCTAAAAGGCACATCAGAGATTTTTTAAAAAGCTACCTGAAAAGTTCATTTTTCTAAAGTGTAGCCTTTCCTTGATGGCATTGTGTGTTACAGAGAGATTTTAAGGAAGTTATAAAGAACAGATTCAGTTGGTATATAATTCCCAAGCATCACCATTTTAGCTCAGATTTGAACCAGCACTAATCACTTACCTGCAAGGAAGCGGAGCTGGTTCTTCACTTTCATCATTCCATCACCAGAGCCTCCGATGCACTCATCTTCATCATCGCCACAGTCTCCACTTTCAAGCCCTTCCTCATCAAGGTTTTTATCCAGAACTCTACCTTTGGGTACAGACATGGTCCTCAGGAGCTGAAAGAAAGCAACCAGGATTGCAGCAACTTTTCATATTTCTCAAGTAGGTCTAAGACAGTGTGTTGTTAATGGGAAGCATTTTAAAATGTGAAAAAGAGCTACACAGAATATAGACATACATTGCTTATACTCTTTAGAGCTGCATACTTCTGGACCTTTCCATAGCATTTGACTTGATTCTCCACTCTTTCACTCCACTTCCACCATCAGTAGCCAGAATGAATATTGTATCAGAACTTTCCCATGTCTTAAGCCTCCGTGGGAGGAGAAGTCACTGATGAGGAACTTAAGTCATGATAGGCAAAGGATATTTACAGGCTGAGAGAACACTAAGTTCAGAAAAGATGTCTATGAAAGCCCACTATATCTATATTTACATTCACTTAATTAAATCAGCAAATGCATCCCACCGCATGAAGAAAATAGCAGTGACATTTTATACACATTTAGATGAATACTTATAATTAATTGTTTCATACTATGCCCTGATCACTTGAAAAACTTAAAAAAAAATCTCCATCTTCTGCAGTTTCAATAAGATGCTTTGAAATTCATTCTGCTTTATTGTAGATCATATACCTAATAAGAGGCATACCTGTTTTGCTCTGCAGTATCTGGCCTTTCAGTCACACAGTCAGTGCCTTTTTAATTTTAAGGTGACTTCCACCTCCCAAAAGTCTCACCACAGACCCAGAAGCCCAGCTCACATCATGAGTGGTCTTCTGAGGGCAATTTTACTTTTCCTCACCATCTCTCTCCAAAGCTGTATTCCAACACCCTCTATTCCTACTGTAGCTTCTGCCCCACCATCCATGTTTAGTCCTAAATATCAGTCCACCTCCTATTTTTAAATAATGGACAACAAAAGATGTGGATATACAGAAAGTGAGACTTTCGCAATTGCAGAACAGGTATCCAAGAAAAGAAACGCTGCATATTTACACAGGCACATTTTGGTTTCCGTGGCTTTCACTGTCTGTCTTCACTGTCCCTGCAAAATATACTTTTCTGCTCTCCACCTGTGATTTAGCTCTTACACCATGATCTACTTGAAACAAGCTATATACCATAGAGAAGTGTGATTCTGCAGGTTTGTTTCTCTTGCTAAGCAAAGAAAGAAAAATCCACAACAAAAAGCTGGTTCTTTCCTGGCCAACAGCCTCTAATGGTATCAGTGAAGCCAACCCCTCTATCATCTTCTACTCCAGCACCATCTCCACCATCGAACTAAACACATTTCCTTCTCTACCCTTTCCCCCATCCTATGCGTCTAAACGTATAATATAGACACAAAGACTGGGATAAGCTAGACCAGCAGTTCTCTAACATTTAGATTTCAGAACCCCTTTATACTCTTATTGGGAATATCAGGGAAATTTTGATTATACAGTTGTATCTATCAACATTATCATCTCAGAAACTACAACTGAGAAATTAAAAGAAATATTTAAAAATTTAAACATAACAAATTAAAAACTCAAAACATGTTAACATAAATAGCATTTTTAATGAAAAAGAAATATATTTTCCCCTGACATAATACCATTAGAAGGAAGGCTGGCATAGTTTTACATTTTTGCAAGTATCTTTAATATCTAGCTTCATATGATACCTGGATTATCATACCTACTTCTCCCTTCAATCTGTTGTTATATGTTGTTTCAGTTGAAACATTTGCAGAAAATCCAGCCTCTTACAGGTATGTAATAGGAAAAGACAGAAGTATTTTATTAAGAGTAGCCTTTTCAGATAATTCTGGATATTTTTCACTGAAACTACATAAAAACTCAACAAGTGAGAAAGTTTACTTGCAATGTTGAATATGAAACCATATAAGCAAACTTTTCATGTTATGTTACATTAAAATCCATTGGTATGTTTTGAATTTTGAATGGGCCTTTTACCCATTTTGTCTCATCATGCACAGATCATCTGGAAAATATTGGTTCACTGAGCTCTGCAGGTCTCCCAGATGTTGACACCTTTCATTATATGATATTTTAAAAATCACATTCATTAACATCACCTCCAATCTCATTTAAAAAGTCTTTGAAGCATTGGGAAGCTCTCCAGGTCATGGTGGTAGATACAAGTTTTCCAAAATTTTAATTTACTCTTTAAAGTTTGAATTTTATCCTTGGCAACAAACACTATCAGTATTTCCTTTAACTTTCAGGCTCTCTTTGTTCCTTTCAAACAAAATGTCTAACAAATACTCAAGCCTGCGTAACCATAGTTTGTCAGTCATTAAAAAAGGCTAATTTAGCTCATGGCTTAAATAATCTCACAAATGCTTTTCCTTGAGACACATATCAACACAGTTCGTAGCATAAGTACCTTACAGGTAAGTCAAATGTCATAACACAGAATATTTTTTTTAAGTGCACTCAATTGTTAAGGTTTAATATATTAATCATTTATACTGCTTTAGCAGTGATATTCTTAAGTGGAGTGCCTTTTATTTTCCTGCAAGTGTAATGATTACGAGTACAATTTGGTGTCACTGCCTTGATTCATACTGACAGTTTGGTACTGACAGTTGTACTCACTACTGCTTCTGTACCATCAGTGCAAATATCAGCACAGTAAAAAAGGCAAATAATATTTAGTATTATTGTGCAAGTCATTTTAACTTGTGTGGATCCTTGGGTTTCATGGACTACCAGGGTTCATTAACTATTTTTGAGTACTACTACCTAGACGATAATGTCATTTCAGTTTGACCAAACCACCCTAATTTCTTCCATTACCATTATGAAATGTATGGGAAAACTGCTTTTGACATACATGTTTTAAGGTCAGTTTTGAAAAATACATCTTTCATGTATATCACGGATTACCTGAATTAGAATTGTTCACATAAGGGGAATCTGTGGTTAGATACAGCTTTGTGGACTTGCTATTTCTCAAACACATCTCACATCTGTGCCTTTTATTAATCCCTTCAGCAAACATTAATTGAGCACCTAATGTGAATTGTTTTCATTTCCGTCTATTGAAAGCACTCCATCCTTTCGAGCCAAGTTCAAATGTCACTTCCTTAATAAAGCCTTCTTGGCCACCACAGATGGTCATTATAATTCTCCCTTTCCCTCTTCCAGCATTGCTCCCTGTATCTGTACCTCCCAAATAGCACTTTATGAATGCAACCTGGTATTATTTATTGTACATGCGGCTTCACTCCACCACCAGACAGTGAACCCCATACCATTTAAGGCAGTGTCTGGTACATAGTTGTTGTTTAGTCACTAAGTTGTAGCCAGCTCTTTTGTGACCCCATGGACTGTAGCTTTCCAGACTTCTCTGTCCATGGGATTCTCCAGGCAAGAATACTGGAATGGGTTGCCATTTCCTCCTCCAGGGGATTTTCCAGACCCAGGGATCAAACCTGCATCTCCTGCACTGGCAGGCAGGCTCTTTCCCACTGAGCTACCAGGGAAGCCCCTGGCACATGATAGGCACTCAATAGCACTTCAGTGCTATTGAACTGAAGCAAAAGGAAATGGCATGGCATATTTAATTCTCTAAGAGCTACTTCCACAATCTCATGAAAAAAGAGAAAGTCAAAGCACAGATGAATTATAGAAAAACTTGTAAATGAATAGCTAAAGGCTTTTGGACGACCCTGGCTAAGATCTGTAGCTAATCTTTGAGAGGCTGTTTTCCAACCTCGTGTACAATGCCTCCAGTATTCTCTGGTATTTTAGCTTTTTTTTTAAGGGCAATTAAAAAAAAAAAAACTTAAAAACTTTGCCAGTGAAATTACTTCTTTAGTTCTTAAATTACTCCCACTTGGGTGACAACTTCAGCATTGAAGAAGGATTACAGCACACCTTCCAACCATATTACATAGACGTTGCTGATGAGCCTAACCCTCACACATTAACAAAACCAATCCAAACCTAGAAAGCTATTGTTAACGCAAAAGTCTTAAAGGACTCTCTCTGAAGCACCAGAATGTTGAAAGAAGGGTAATGTGTCAGAGATGAGGAGTTGCCAGTGAGGACTGTGGATTTAGTACAGCCTGGAATTTGGCACAGAAATCAAATCAGCTAATTACAATTCACAATATTGACCTTTTCATTCCCTCTCTCACTCTTTACAATGTCTTCCAGACTGAATGCCCACTTTATGAAAGGAAAGTTATGAGGACCTTGTACAGTTAACTTTAGGTGCCTAATGCTTTTGATTAACTGTTTGCCATTTTCAAAGGACAATATCCTATTAGCTTTTTAAAAGCCAGGGCTCAGAATAATGATTATTAATGTAAACTATCTTATTAAAACACTGGTCTGATGATTTTGCTCCACGACCTCACTGAGACATTCAGTAAACCTGACATTTCTGCCTTGCATCATTTGGCTGGCCTTAGCGAGAAGTACACGAGACCTTTCCACTGTGCAGCTTTTTCCATTTTCTACCCTTCTTGCTGCTCTGTTGACTCACATGAAACTTTCACAGTTGCTTAAATATACAATCACTTTTTATTTTATGATGTCATATTTTCATTATGTAAGTATTAAAATAGAAAGATGAAAGAAAAGGATATAAGGGGGAAATTCCAATTTCCAAATGTTAAGAACCAGTGTTTGGTTTTCAACGGTAGAGTTTGTTTCTAATGGCTGTATTTTTACACAGTTGAACTTGCATTTTAGAATTTAGATTGATCCGGGTTAGAATCCTGGCTTTCCCCCTTATTAACTTCTTTTTTTCCACTTACTAACTTTGTTGCTTAATCTCCCTAAACCTCAATGTCCTCATCTGTAAAATGAGGAAAATGCCTGTCTCCTAGAATTGTTGTAATGAATAAATGTGATCAATGTAATACTTCAAATGTGTTTAAAACACCTACACAGTGCCCTCCAGGGATCTAACAAAATCTACCTAACCATTTTCCTAATTATGAAAATATTACATTGCTTCTAGTTCTTTTGCTCCTCTAAATAAAGATGGATCATCAGGAGTATTCAATAGTTCTTTCCATATTTTGGATTATTTCCTTAGTTTCCCATTAGTAGGATTACTGGATCAAATGGTATGTACATTTTTATACACCAGGAGAGTGAGTCTTCAATTTCCATTTGAATCACCTAGGATGTTTGTTAAAAACTCCAGCTTCCAGGCCCCACCCACAGAGCTTTTAATTGAGTAGGTCTGGGGTGAAGCACAGCCCCAACCTGCCCTGTCCCCACTTTCCTGTGAGTGAACCACAGACCACACTTTAAGAAGGGCTAGTGACTCAGAGGTTAAAGTGTCTGCCTGCAAAGCGGGAGACCTGGGTTTGATCCCTGGGTCCGGAAGACCCCCTGGAGAAGGAAATGGCAACCCACTCCAGTATTCTTGCTTGGAGAAACCCATGGACGGAGGAGCCTGGTGGGCTACAGTCCACGGGGTCGCAGAGTTGGACAACTGAGTGACTTCACTCACTTTCACTCTAGTGTTACTCCACTTCCTAGAAACCCAGTGAAACCATCTTTGGACAAGAGTCACCTCAGCTCCACAGGTTCCTGAATCCTTAATTCATGTTCTTCAAACCATTTTATGAAAAATCTGATGATTTCCTTTTTACTTAGATATGGACATCATGACCTTTTGTCTTTGTAGTTAATGAAAATACTCTTGTGCAATATTTAAGTTTCCTTGGAACAGGTATTCAGGGTTGTATGATAAAAGGAAACAAACCTCGAATAATTACGTAAGAAAATTAGAACCACAGCATAAGAGCAAAAAAGGCTTTCTAGAGTACAGCAATTTCATGTTCTTAAAACCATAATCAAGATAACAAAAGAGCACTGCAGCATGGGACAGTGCTATTTGGCCCAAGCTCTTTTCATGCTTGGTTGACAGGGGAACAAAGATCAAATAACGTACTTGTTGTTCCTAGGGGGATCAAATATGCTGAAATTAGACCAGAGAGAGCAGCAATTCTCGATCTGCCTATATGGTATAAGTAATGTGCCTCTTGGAATTATCTTGATTGTAAAGATATGAACTTTATCAGCCACACACTTTGCTAGGACTTAACATATGTTCTTTCATGTAATCCTCAAATCCACACTATCAATTTGTATAAACAAGGAAGATTGCCATCCCCATTTCCCATGTCAAGGGAGGCTCAGAGAGGAGATAAGACTAGACCAAGCACTAAGTAAGTGATAGAGTCCTCATTAAAAATAGAGTCTTCTGCTTCCAAGTCTGCAGGTCTTCAAAACAAAAAACAAAAAAACCTATGCTCTCTTAGGTAAAGACATCAACTAATGGGGCCTTCATTCACATTTTTTGCCATCTTGACTTCTTTACCTAAGATAATTTCCAGTTCAATCTCATTTTCTCAGACACTATCCATGAACTATACCTTGATGGGAAAGCCTTCTGTTATTGGCTGGGAGAGCTGGTTGGGGGGACAGGGGTGGAGGGGGAGATAATGACATCGGATGCCTCCTGCTTTTTTCCCAGCCTCTCATCTCTTGTGTTTTAAAGAACCAAACCATCTTATCACAAACACATTTGTTTTGAAAAGCTTCAGACAGCTGGTTAGAATAGAATGAAGAATTCCATCACTGCTGCTACATGGCTATGAGTTTTCTTGACTTCAAGCACTTTAGTACTTTAAAAATAAAGGATAAATAACAAAGTAGATACTACAAATATGGGGCTTGGTACATATTTGAGGATTTAGCTAGTTTTGTCTCTTGGCCACTCACATACCTCTCTCTAGGCATTTTTCAAAATATCTGGAATCCAGGTTACCTTTTAAAGCTATTGAGCTGGGCTTACAAAACTGATTTTTAACTATTTGGGCGCTCAGCATTATACAACCTGCAAGGAATGCTTTGGGGGCTCGGCTTCCCATGTCCACAGCAATGTAAATACATGCTTTACTGTTTGTATTTGAGTAGCATAAGCTAATGGGAAACAAATGTAGTGGCTCCAATGAATCCCAGCTTTGGAGGAATGCCATTATTATTTATACGTTGTGCACATCCACGAGGCCTAGGGCACGTGACCTCTGCTTTGCATGCACAGTTTCTTTGAACTAATGCACCAAACCACAGCCACAACTAATTGGAAACAATTGCGACTCCACACGGTTGAGGAGAAGCCAGAACCAAAGTGCATAGGGCTAGAATGACTGGCTATATAGGCACTTCACACATTGGAGAGGCAATAAAGTATAGCCCTTAAGAGTGTGAGCTCTGGAATCTGACCAGCGTGGATTTGAATCTCTACTCAGCGTACTTACTCTCTGTGTTACTTTGGGCAAGTCACTCAACCTCTTTGAGTTTCAGTTTCCATGCCCATAAAATAGAGGATAATGCTATTTATTAACTTCACAAGGTTGTTGAAGATTTAAATTCAATAGTACCTTTTACCTTTCATAGTCCCATGTATCTGTCTTTCATAGACCTTTCCACAGTTTATAATTATATAGTTCCCTGTTGCACCCCCACTAACAGAAGAAATAACCGTCTGTTTTGATTACCAGTGTGCAGTGCAGTGTTTGGTACAAAGCAAACATTGACTAAATCTTCATTAAATGGATGAATGAATAAATAGAAGAATGGGTATAAAGTGCTTAGCACATTGCCTGGCAAGGCTCAAATGTGTTAACTCTGTTGGCAAGGTTGATGGTGATGATCGTAACGATGAGGAAAGGAAGGAAGAGGAGAAGCAGTAGCAGGCACAGTAGCCACCATTAAATGAGCTTATTACAAATGCCTCGTGAAGCAAAACAAATAACACTCCATGGCCAAATACTGAGGCACCAGGAGAGAGGGTGGGTGAAATTTTTTTGAGTCTGGGGAAAGCCTTCTGGATGCCCCCAGGAAGATGAGGGTCTGTGCACTAAGGATGCATGCAGAGAGAGAAATGTACAGTAATAAATAGCAATGGGACCTGTCAGAGGCTGTGCTTTCATGTGGTGTCAAGTCAGAAGGTCACCCACACCTGGATACACTCTTGCCTGGGCATTGCTTCCACTTCTGCCTCTTACCCACAGCACATGCTTTCTCTACCACTTCTAGCTTCCCTGATTCTTACTTGATGTTTGTTAATGTAGAGTAGAAACGTGTGAAAATAAGTCCTCCCAATTCAATAAGCACCTGGATAGTACAACAAGCCAGGATGTGAGAGAAGCAAACTTGGGATGAAATGAAAACTATTCCTATGGGGCTCCCTCCCAGTGAGAAATGGTTCTCTGCAGTTTTAGGAAGCTGTCCACCGCCTTAAAATAAAAATATCTACAATAATACTACTAATAGCTTAGAACTGTAGAGTTTTATAGTTTTCTAAGAGGAGGCAAAGCATGGTGGTTAAAAAGCTCACTCTAGAGAAAGAAAACTTGTATTCAAATCTAGACTTTATCATTTACTAGCTTTGTTACTATAAGCAAGTTATTATTTCACCTCTCTGAGTCTTATATTTCTTATCTATCAAATGTGTTTAATAATACCTATTCCTATCTCCCACATTGCATTATCATGGGGATAAAATGAGGTAATCCATGTAAAGCACTAAGCTTAGTATCTGGCACATAGTAAATAGTTACACAATAGTGTATTAAATTTTATATTAAAATAATACATTTATAAGATCTGAATCTCAGAAGAGGATGAATTCTGAATTTTTGGTTCTGGTTAACATTCAGCTATGGCCTGGGTAAGACTTGTTCTGTGGAACACTTGTTTAGTCGCTCAGTCATGTCCGACTCTTTGCAGTCCTATGGACTGTACCCCACCAGGCTCCCCTGTCCATGGAATTGTCTAGGCAAGGATACTGGAGTGGGTTGCCAATCCCTTCTCCAGGGGATCTTCCCAACCCAGGGATCGAAGCCATGTCTTGGCAGGAAGATTCTTTACTATCGGGAAGCCTATAAGCTCTCAATAAATCTGAGTTATGTGTCATTACTATCAGCATTTCATTATTTTTATAATTAAAGGTATTTCTATCTTCTCAGTGGATTCATCCTGCACCCCTGTAAGGCAGCAGGGCAAGTATTATTAGGTTCATTCTTATAAAGAACTTGGAGCTGAGGGAGATGTGAGGCAACGTACTCATTTTTACCTTGAAAAAGTTCAAGTGTAGGTACTTTAAGGTGGTTAGGATTTGGAACGGGGCCAGGGAGGAGGGCTTTTGTACTCCAGCGTTAAATTGGAAAGGGTATGGCCCTGGGACTAGCACAGTTCCTGACACATAACAGGTGCTTAGGAAATGCTTGGTGATAGAAAGAATGAATGAACCAAAGGGCTAACAAAATAAACAAGCAATTTATTCACCGAATTTTGGTTCTCTTAATCTCCCTCTCTTCGACCCTGGTCTGATAAGTCATTGTTACTGCTTTCACATGGATTTAGCTGATTCCTGCCAGGGAGCCCTGGATATACTGAGGCTAGACAGATGTACAGATACACTGAGTGACTGACTGCCAGCAGGTCCTTTACTCCCCGCTGGCTGAGGGAGCCCCCTCCTCTGATAAAGTGGGATAAAATGAAAGAGGAAGGCAGGAAAGTAATCTTTTTAAGCAAATGAACCAACTAATTCAAAGGATACAGCCAAAACCAACCAAAGCACTAAGGGGCTGAACATGGTTCTTTAAGGCCACCTGGTGAGCCTCTTCCAATCCCCAGATGAGTCTTCTGTTTCTAGATTCGTTGGCCTAATGGGTGTCAGTTCCGTGCTCTGTAATGACCTCCTTTACTGTCTCTAGCATTACTAGAATAAATCTCATTTTAGGGGTCCAAAAGCCCCACAAACACAGTTCTGGTTCTAAGGCTGGAGTCAAGGCTGGTCTAGCCTCCAGGAGCTGGCCAGATTGGGCTGATTTGCCAGTGGCCTCAAAATGCAAATACAGCAGGGTAACCTTTCAGGCCGCCAAGTCCAGTTTTCCTTGGAAGGCATTTGACCCTGGCCACCACCATTGTTGAAGATGAGTGACTTTTTGTCCCCATGTCAGTTTTAAATTGTGAAAAGTCTCAGAGATGAAATATATCTTTTTTTCTGGAATGAAAACTTACTTTGAAGACATCTGTGAAACCCCACAGCCCTACTTGGTTTCCAAAGGAATCACCTTGTTAGATGTGGGAGGGCCACTGATGGAGGTTAAAGGTCCCAGGGTGCGAGTAAACTAGTATATCACGCTTCCTCAGGGAACTGAGGTTACACAGACATGATCTGCACATTTACGGTTGTCCTAGTGTATAAATGGGATTCATTCCAAATAGATATTTTGTGGTTATACTTTTGGGAAATGAGAATTCTTGCCTCTAAAAATAACCTCTGTGAATGAACCACAGCAGATATGTCATCAAGCACAGGGCTTTAGGAGTCAACCTCAATGGCCGGAGTAGAGGGTTCACTATCTTTCAGAGGGAGGCCCACCAAGGGTTAGTGAGATGCCTCTAGTTTTCCTGTCAGAGCTTCCTGCCTTTAAAGGTGAGGTCTAAATCAGGGTTGATAAATAGGTTTTCAGTGAAAACTGTTTTCCTTCTCTGGTGTACTCTTAGAAAAATATGAATTTCAAATATGCTTCAGATAATTAAGGCTGCATTGTATTATTCTGAAGTGTAATAAATGGCCTGGTGCCTCTGGTACAAGTAAATTAGCTGGGACTTGATGAAAAACTAGATTCTGAGTTTCCAGTTATATTTTCCTTGGAAATCAGAGAGCTTTAAACTCTTCCCTTTCCAAGTTTTAGGCTGTAGATTCCTAAGAGGGAAGTAGGCTCCCATAGGAAACAGAAAACATGAGTTATTTTAATAATCATACCTAATCACATACTTTTAAAGGTTGAAATAGATGAATCAAAGGAATGGTGCTCTTCAACAATGTTCATAGCAGCATTATTCACAATAGCCAAGACATGGAAGCAACCTAAATGCCCACTGATGAATGGATAAAGAAGATGTGGTAATACACATACATACATACAAAGGCATATTAGTCATAAAAAGAATGAAATAACACAAAATGCACCAACACAGATGAATCTATAGATTACCATATTAAGTGAAGTAACCCAAAGACAAATATCATATGATATCATTTATATGTGGAATGTAAACTAGGATACAAATGAACTTATTTACAAAACACAAATTCTTTTAGAAATTCCATCTGCAGAATTTTCTGCTGGGTTGATTGTATATACTTATGAAATAACTGCTACTTAGCATTTGGCTAAACTATCCTTCACACTCACCTTTCATCCTCTAAATAAAACAGTCACTCATTTAATATATGGAAATACTTGCCACTTGGTAACACATCTTAGACTAATTTCATTTCTCTGAAGTAAATAAGCAGAATTGGAGTCTAGTACAGATATAATCAATTTCATCCCCATCTAGGTTTCTCTAATCATTGCTTCTTATTCTTAAATTCCAAACCTCATCAAGCATTTCTCCTATTGGCTCTGCCTAGGAAACCATTTCTCAGACAGGCCCCTTGTTTTTCTTAAAAAGCTCATTACGATTTAACCACAAGGTCTGGGAAGAGCACCATGTAGCCAAGTCCAGCTAATTTGTACTCAGTGTTGGGCAGAGCTTGATTCTGTGCTATTTGGGTGATGTATATGTCCCAGAGATGATGATGAATTATTTTCCTTGTTGGCTCTTTGGTGGATGGTGTAGGGACATTTTGCTTGCCACTAGAACTGAAGAGCTTGGCTGACTATCTTACCTGAGTTCCTTCTCTATTTCACACAACTATTTGGTGGTGATGGTAGTAACAGAGTAGCAGGAATAGGAGAATGTAAGTGTGGGAGGGGAAAAGGACAGTTTATGACAGCCTGTAGCCAGCACATATTTATAATTTCACCTTTATTTGTTTCTCTTCATTGAGCTCAGTAAGTAAGAATGGCTTTATCAGTTCTAACATGGACTTCTCCACCATCTTCTGAGACTCTGTAGTCATATTAACATTTTGTTAAATAAATACCTGTTTCCCTCCCCCACAATGTTTAATCTCTTTTGATACAGTGGGTAATATGCACACATTATGAACATCCTGTTTATTCAACACATTTCTGGATACAGCCATGGTAATTTTCATCATTGGAAAAATTAGCTCATATGCCCATGCAACACGTAAGGAGATGGTTGGGAAGCAGAGAACTTACCTCTCAGAGAATGGTGTCCGATGTAAGAAATGGAGATATTAGGTATATTGAGCACCCTGAAGTAGTCAGCATTATATTCAACCTGTTACTAAGGGAATCAGGTCATAGACCTGGAATGATAAGTGAGTTTGAAAGGACCTGAGAGATCCGGTTTTACAGATGAGCACAGCAAGCCCACACAGACAATTGTTAGTAGAGCTTTCCAACACACCAGTGCTGCCCAATCCTTGGGGATATCACAGGAGAATCAGTTGACAGCAGGTAGGAGAGAGGCAAAGGGACTTGCAAAATGACTTTAAAAACAGGGGCTTCCATTGTGGCTCAGCTGGTAAAGAATCCACCTGCAATGCAGGAGACCTGGGTTTGATCCCTGGGTTGGGAAGATCCCCTGGAGAAGGGAAAGGCTACCCACTCCAGTATTCTGGCCTAGATAATTCCACAGATTGTATAGTCCATGGGGTCGCAAAAAAAAAAAAAAAAGAAAAAAAAATAAATAAAAAATAAAAACAGGAAGGAGGGTGATGAGGTTCTTTCTCCTGGATCCTTAGTGGTAGTCAAAGCACAGGCTACAAAGAGGACAGCGTGGCTCCTGAGCTTGGCAGCCAATTTCCAGGATGACATGGGTAAGGGGTAATAATAGAATATGAAGCCTGCCCTCAAGAAGTGTATAGTCCAAAAGTAGTTCTTCTCTAGAAGGTGTAAAAAGTAGTGGAAACACCTTCCAAAGTCCTCATCTTATCCATTTCTGATTAGGTGGATAAATTCACCTGCCAAAGTATTGGTACTTCTTTATTTTCTCCCATTCATCTCTTCCTGTCTATTCCCAAATAATTCTGATTGAAAACATCTTAGAGAGGGCTTAATCATACCGAAATCCTTGTATTTGCATTCAATTACAACATAATTTCATTTTGTTTCCTACTCTCATTACATTTAAGCGTTTTGTTAAAATAAATGGTAAATTCCTAAGTTATGGTAGCTTTCAACTAAATTGAAACTTCAAATATGTTGCTGTCCTGAAGATTAGGTTTGGTAGGCTGGTTATAATCTTTATATCTTTAAATAATAATTATGTTTAGGGACTACCATGATATTTTAGATGGTCAACATCTTGTGTTTTCATGGTTCCAGAAAGAGACAGGAATATGTAGTGTAACCATCAGTGATGTTATATGTAGTGATTCTACAAGTTTGAACTAAATTCCAGTATCATTACCTGTCAGTTAACAGTGCAGAGACTTTCTGCTATAAATACATCACCCACAGCATCAGAGACAAAGTGTTCAACAAATTTACACACTTAGGTACTCATACTTATGCAGATACCTTAATTCATGGAAAACAAGTGCATAACTGCCTTAATTAGTAATATAAACCTAGAGGGCCATAGGGGTTTACAGGAAGCTGCTGTTACTGCTAAACGAATTCTTCTCCTTTCCCAAACATGACCCTAGGCCAGGCCACCCCCAACTTGACTTCTATTTCTTATTCTAGTTACACGAGCCAGAAAAAAATATTTTCTATCAGCTCAGCCAGGAAAATAGATCCTTCACTTTTGTCTACACTACCTCCCTTTTAGAGGAGCAAATCATTCCCTATATTGCTTTGTGAAGTTCCACTTTCTAGCTCTATGTTAAATAATTATCCAAACCTACTATTTCTAACAGCTCTGTATTTAAAATCAAATACAAAGGGAGAATTATGAAAGCAGTGAGAGAAGCAACTCATCATGTACAAGCAATAATCAACAGGATTAACAACCAATTTCTCATAAAAAAATAAGAAGCCGAAGACAGTGGGATAAGAGATTCAAAACACTGAAAAAAAAATTTAAAAGACCCTGTCAACCAAGAATTCTACAGGCTTCCCTGATGGCTCCATGGTAAACAAGCCACCTGCCAATGCAGGAGCTGTAGGATACGGTGGGCTCAATCCTTGGGTCAGGAAGATCCCCTGGAGAAGGAAATGGTAACCCACTCCAGTATTCTTGTCTGGAGAATCCCATGGACAGAGGAGCCTGGGGGGCTACAGTCCATAGAGTCACAAAGACTCGGATATGACTGAGCATGCACACAAAAATTCTATATCCAGCAAAACAGTCCTTCAAAAAACTGAAGACATTTCTGGAAAAACAGTGAAGGAGTTGTGAAGGAGTTTGTGACTATTAAACATGCCTTCAAGAAATGGTAAAAGGAATCCTTTCAGCTGAAATGAAGATACAAGACAATATCCCAAAAGCTGCAGGAAGAAATGAAGAAAACTAGAAAAAGTAACTCCATAGATGATGATTATTAAATTTTTACTTGGCAAATATTTTTCCTATTTCTTTATTTTTATTTTCAATTAATTTTTTCTTTAGCTGTACCATGTGGCATGCAATGGTACAATGGATTGAACCCACACCCCCTGTGGTGGAAGTACAGAGTCTTAACCATTGGACTACCAGGAAAGTCCCTATTTCTTTTAAAGGAAAATTGCATAAAGCAATAATTATAATTATGCATGGATGGACTTATAAAGATATAAGGTGTATGGTAATAACAGCACAGAGGAGAGAGAGAACAAAATTATATAGTAGTAACATTAAGTTAGTATTAATCCAAACTATCAATGTGCATGCTCAGTCCCTTAGTCATGTCTGACTCTTTGCAACCCCATGGACTGTGACCCACCAGGGTCCTCTGTCTGTGGGATTTTCCTGGCAAGAATACTTGAGTGGGTTGCCATGCCCTCCTCCAAGGGATCTTCTTGACTCAGGGATCGGTCAACTCAGGGATCAAACCCATGACTCTTGTGTCTCCTGCATTGGCAGGTGGATTCTTTACTACAAGCGCCAACTGGGAAGCCCAATTATTATAGTTAACATGTTAACTGTAATCCACAGGGAAACTACAAATAAAATAATATTTAAATGTGATAAAATAGATGACAAGGGAATTAAATTACAAGCTAGAAAATATTTAATGCAAAAGGCAGTAATGGAGAAATAGAGAGAAAGAGACATAAGATATGTAGAAAACAAGCAAGATGATAGATGTGAATCCTATTATATCAATATGACATTAACTGTAATAGGATTAAACTCTCCAATCTAAAGGCAGAGATCTAATTATAAACTGCCTATAAGAGACACACTTCACACTCAAAGATAAAAATAGGTTGAAAGTAAAAAGATAAGAAAATATACTATGCAAAGAGTAACTTAAAAAGAGCTAGAATTGTTATACTAATATAAGATAAGATATATTTTAAGACAAAAATTGGTACTATAGACAAAGAAGTTCATTTTTTAAAAACATTGAGGGTCAATACCAATCATTTACAATTATAAATGTATATGCATCTAACAACAGAACTTGAAAAGACATGAAGTAAAAACTGACAGAATTAAAAGGAAAAGTAAGCAATTTAAAAATAATAACTAGGGGCTTCCCTGATGGCTCAGTGGTAAAGAATCCATCTGCCAATGCAGGAGACACTTGTTCGATCCTTGATCTGGGAAGAACCCACATGCCATGGAGCAACTAAGCCCATGCAACATAACTATTGAGCCAGTGCTCTAGAGTCCAGGAGTCATGACTACTGAGCCCACGTACCCTACAGCCCATGCTCCAAAACAAGAAAAGCCACCACTTTGAGAAGACTGTGCACCACTAGTAGAGTAGTCCCTGCTCACTGCAACTAGTGAAAGGCCCGAGCAGCAATGTAGACCTAGCATAGCCAAAAATAAATAAAATTATATTGTAAAGCAATTTTCCTGCAATTAGAAAATAAACTTAAAAAACTGGCACACTAATAACTATAGATATTAATATCCTATTTTAAATAATGGTGAGAGCAACTAGACAGATTTACAACAGGATATAAATGACTTAAACAACATTATAAACTAACTGGTGCTGAAGAAACTGGATATCCATATGCAAAAGAATGATTTTGATTCCTACCTCATATAAATGATTTTTGATCTCTACCCTCATATACAACAATTAACTCAAAGTGACTGAAGGCCAAAATGTAAGACCTAAAATTATAAAGCTCTTAGGAGAAACTACAGGGGTAAATCTTTGTGAATTTCAGTGAGGTGAAGTGTGACAAAAGAAACAAAATCAACTGGACTTCATCAAAATGAAAAACTTTTGTGCGACAAAAAAGACTATCAAAAAGTGAAAAGACAACTCACAGACTGAGAAAAATTCTTTGAAAACCACATATCTGATAAGGATCTTGTATTGAGATTATCTAATGAACTCTCATAAGTAAAAAATGAAAAGAGAACCAATTTTTAAAATGTAAAAAGGATCTGAATAAACATTTATCTAAAGATATGTAAATGGTCAATTAAAAGATGTTCAACATCATGAGTCATTACTGACATGCAAATCAAAAATCACCATGAGTTATCACTTCATACCCACTAAGATGGCAACAATAATAATCAGAAAATAACAAGTTAGGATATAGAAAAAGGGGAATCCTCATACATTGCTTATGGGAATGTAAAATGGTACAGTCATTGTTGAAATGGTTTTGTTGTTCTTCAATAAGTTAAATTGCTGCATATAACTTAATAAAATTATATACATTATAAATATATAATTACCATATGACCCAGCTATTTCACTCCTAGGTACATACCCAAAATAACTGAAATCAAGGACTCCAGCAGATACCTGCACACAAATGTTCAAAGCAGTATTATTCACAATAGACAAAAGGTAGAAACAACCCAATGGCAAGCCACTCCAGTACTATTGCCTAGAAAATCCCATGCATGGAGGAGCCCAGTAGGCTGCAGTCCGAGGGGTCGCTAAGGGTCGGACACGACTGAGCGACTTCACTTTCACTTTTCACTTTCACACATTGGAGAAGGAAATGGCAACCCACTCCAGTGTTCTTGCCTGGAGAATCCCAGGGACGGGGGAGCCTGGTGGGTTTCCGTCATGGGGTCACACAGAGTCGGACACGACTGAAGTGACTTAGCAGCAGCAGCAGCAGAAACAACCCAAATGTCCATCAGTGAATTAATGGATACATAAAATATAGTGTGTCCACACAAAGGAATATTACTCAGCCATGAAAAAGGAATAAAGCACGAATACATACTGCAACATGGGTGAACCTTGAACACATTATGCTAAGTGAAATAAGTCAGTTAAAAGGACCATACATTATATGATGCCATTTACATAAAATGTTCAGAATAGGCAAATTCATAGGAACAGAAAGTAGATTAGTGGTTCCCACAAGTTGGGGGAGGGAAGAATGGGGAGTGACTGCTAATCATATGTGTTTTCTTTTTTGGGGTGATGAAAATGTTCTGGAATTAGATAGTGGTGACGGTTGCACAACTTGGTCAATATACTAATAACCAGTAGACCATACATATTAATAAGATATATTTTGTAGTATGTGTATTATATTTCTCAATAAAAAGAGAAAAAAAATGGAAACAACTAATTAGGAAAAATTTGCAACCCCAAATTTAGAAATAAACTTTCTATTGCTAGAATCGAAAAGGTCACTGAAAAATTCTACTCGGTGGACAGAGGAGCCTAGTGGGCTACAGTTCATGGGGTCACAAAGAGTTGGACACGACTGAGTGATTAAGCACAGCACAGCATATCAATTATCTTATTACACCAAAGTCTCAGTGACCTCAATCTTCCACAAGAATCTCTCATGGATTTGCTTTCAGTACTCATTCAGACCATGGAAAGCAAGTCATGCGAGAAGGGCCATCAAGGAGAAGCAACATTGCTAGTCCTGATATGACAAGGGCCTGTAGAGTTTTAGCACATGATGAAACACTGGGAAAAAGAATTCAGTAAACAGTTGTCATTTGGCTAAATTCTTGAGGTAGAAAATGAAAATGATTCCTAAACCATGAATAATGTATTGGAAAGTTATGGTTTCCTGGGGGAGTTGAATTCACTCCTACCGTTAATAGTAATAGTGCTGTGCAAGTGACTCTCTGGATACCAAGTGGGAAACTTGGCAAATGAGGTTGTTATATTTCTGAAATTTCCATCATATTTCCACTTTCATCTTACAAGAGAAATATTACCATCTGATGCTTTTGGAACATGGTTACACTCTTTCCTTTAAACTAACAGTGCTAGCTTTCTGATAAGTACAAATTCAACAAAAGCCTACTTCGAAACCTGGTTGGATGATTCAAAGCTTAATCTGTTCCAATCCATAGGTAACTTAAGACACCACATGTAATATTTTGGAGCCTATTTTCACACAAACAGAAAAATGGTAAATTCTAAATACATTTCAAACATATAAGGAAAACAAATGATTCTATGGACAATCTCTCTATGGGGATTGCCTCCCTGGGCTCTGAGTTAACAGACTGCCCTGTGGGCATTGGCTGTAGGAATACAGTCATTCTGTACTGTTTATTCCAAGTACTACACAGTTATGAAACTACTAATTCTCTTTATGAAAGAGCTGCCTACTAGGCTTCTTGTTTGCACCACTGCACCTTATTGACATCTGTCAATCATACCAGGAACCTGGAGTCTAGGACAAGGGGAAGATATGGCTTAATCAGTTTGACTTTTAGTGTTGATGGGTTAGGCATTTTAACAATAGTTAATGCCACCTTTATTTTTGTTGTTGTTACTATTGTTTATAACTTTTGCATCTGAGGTTGTTATATAGATAAAGTTTAGCTATCTTAAAACAACTAGACTGAACCCATCTCAACACCAGCATTGGGGTTGTTTATGTAGTTGATGGTTTCTCCCAAGAAACTATTGAAACCCACATGTCCCAATTCTAACTATTCTAATATACTAAGAATCCCTGAAGAGAACAATGAAATAAACCACTGGTTGACATCAGACTCCCAAGTGAGTTGCTCAGTCATGTCCGACTCTTTGTGACCCCATGGACTGTAGCCCACCAGGCCCTTCTTTCCAGGGAATTTTCCAGGCAAGAATACTGGAGTGGGTTTCCATTCCCTTCTCCAGGGGATCTTGCCAACCCAGGGATCGAACCTGGCTTTCCCACATTGTAGGCAGATTCTTAACCATCTGAGCTACCAAGTGTGAGTCCCATAGATTACAGACTTATGACTCCCAAGGTTAACACCAGAAGTGTCATCCTAATAACTGGTTGATTGTTGATAGCTCTTAAACTGGTTAATGGCACATGACCTTAAATACATACACGCCAGTATGTTAATTAGCAAGTGAATACGAACGTTACCAAAAAGTACTCCACCCCCATTTTTTACACAACATACATTTTATCTATATTATATTCCTACCAAACTTTCCTATCAAGTAAACTATTTCCTGGTGTTTATTAAGCTACATAGCCTGTGTATCATTTACAGATACAGAGTTCCTATAAAACCTGATAATTCACAATAACAATTCCCTTCAGAATCTGAATAAATCTGATATAGGCATCCACACAAATCAAAGCCACCAAGTAATTCCAGTGGATATATTTGACCTAATTGCTATATGTTTACACATAAAACAAAATGTCACATTATAGTCAACTATACATTCTTACATGTTGTGAACGCTGATTTATCTCAGGTTTTAAGTTTCATGTTCAGCCTACAAATTGTATTACCTAAGAGAAATTGCATTCTGGCTTTCAAATAAAAACCCTTGTTATTTGCCTGTCTAATAAATTATACACAAGTTTGATCTGGAGTCATAGCTATACTGGGCCCGTGCAGATCATCTTCTAATGGGGTAGCACAGTGTACTGCAGAGGACAGGCAGGTCTTCTGGCCTTTGACACTCTTTGGGTCTTGGGGGAAATCTCTTCCCTTCTCTGAGCCTTGGTTCCCCCAAATATATAAGAGGGGTTTGGACTGCATGAGCTCCAAGTCTTTCCTAGCTCTGACAGGCTATGATTTTTAGAGATTGTTAAGAAGACTCACTGGAAAAGAGTCTGGTGCTGGGAGGGATTGGGCGTGGGAAGAGACAGGGACGACAGAGAATGAGGTGGCTGGATGGCATCACCGACTCGATGGACATGGGTTTGAGTGAACTCCGGGAGTTGGTGATGGACAGGGAGGCCTGGTGTGCTGTGATTCATGGGGTCGCAAAGAGTCGGACATGACTGAGCTACTGAACTGAACTGAACTGAAGAAGAGGTAAGGACAGGAAAAGGGGAAATTATTTTGGAATGATTCTTTGTGAAAGAGACTTGAGTTTTGGGGACTCAGGATTTTTTTTGTGTGTGTGTGGCGATGCAAGGAAAGCTGATCTAATTTTAGCTTCAACACAGTAAGGAATAATTGTTAATCAAATGTTAATAAAATGCTTACAGGATTTAGGTCTGGAAAAGTCATTTTAAACACTTAGAAAAACAATTGGGAATGTCAGCTGTTTTTTCACCTGTTCCTAGAGGAAATTCTTGGCTTTTAACTATGACATCCTCCTTTAACTCAACTACACTACATTTAAACCTACTAGCAACCTTTCGTTTTTAATTATACAGCAAGATAGTCAACCCAGAGAATTGTCTTTCCCTTGACCTGATTCCTGTTCATCTAAAGGTTCCAGCACTGCATTGAAGTTCCTGCTTAGGAGGGCCTGCAGTCTATATTAGAATGACTGGATGCCTTAATGAAACCATGAAACTTTATAACGAGATACTAAAGATTGTCCCCTCCCTAAGAATACTTTCTACGCTTGATGGCCTCGTCTCTCAACTGCCAAACTGCAGGGCTGAACTTGCAAGCAGGCAGAAGAGCTGGTTGTGGACAAGCAGAGATCTGAGAGGTGCTGGGTGGCACAGTGTCCCCAAATCTTTTCCTTCTTAGGTACTTGCAGGGCTTGACATTCCAACTCTAGAGACACATTCCTTTGGGATAAACACTGATCATCTCAGGTGTCTTCCTGAAATAAAATGTCTGTTGGAGAGGTAAGTTATTAAATCACCAACACCTTGTAGCAATATTTCCTAAGGTGAAATCCTTAATAAACTTTCCCTTGTTCCATAATACTGTGGAAAAAGAGATCCATGGTCAGATAAGTTGGGAAAACACATTATGCTACATCTCTTCATGAAGAGTCATAATGCATATTAGCATAGTAAAGGTTCTAAGTCCTGATGTAAACAAATTTTATTTCATCCATTGTTTAATCCTTAAGTGAGAGTATGGAATGCTTCTGAAAAAAATTTAAATTGTGGTCCAATACACATAACATTTACCATCTTAACCCTTTAAAAATATATAGCTCACTAGTGTTATGCATGCTCTCATTGCTGTGCACCCAATTTCCAGAACATTTTCACTTTGCAAAACTAAAACTTCTGATCCATTAAACAACAACTTCCCATTTCTCCCTTCTTCCAGCCCCTGGCAACCAATGATCTACTTTCTGTCTCTATGAATTTGACTCCTCTAGATACTTCATGTAAGTATAATAATATGGTATTTGTCCTTTTGTGCCTGGCTTATTTCACTTAGCATAATGCCTGCAAGGTTCATCCATGTTGTAGCAAGTGAGAGGATTTCCTCCTAGGCTGAATAATATTTCATTGCATGTACATACTACATTTTGTTTATACATTTATCCATTGATGGACATTTGGATTTCTCTTACCTCTTGGCTATTGTAAATAATGCTGCTATGAACGTGGGTGTGCAAATATCTCTTTGAGATTCTGCTTTCAATTCTTTTGGATATATACTCAGAAATGGAATTGCTATATCATATGGTAATTTAATATTTAATTTTTTAAGGAAACACCATACTGTTTTCCATGGTGGTTGCACCATCTTACATTCCCATCAACAGGGCACAAGGATCCCAGTTTCTCCACTGTCTTGAGAACATTTGTTATTCACTGTTTTTATTGACAGTAGGCACCCAAATGGGCTTCCCTGGTGGCTCAATGGTAAAGAATCTGCCTGCCAATGCAGGAGACTAGAGTTTGATCCCTGGGTCAGGAATATCCCCTGGAGAAGGAAATGGCAACCCACTCCAGTATTCTTGCCTGGGAAATCCCATGGACAGAGGAGCATGACAGGGTCGCAAGAGTCAGACACGACTTAGCAACTAAACAACAAGGCACCCAAATAGGCAGATCTCATTGCGGTTCTGATTTGCATTTTCCTAATGATTAGTGATTTTGAGCATCTTTCCATCTGCTTGTTGAAAGAAGGTTTTTTTTTTTTTAATCACACCAATAAAATTTCTGGGAAACACACTCAGAGGTATATTGCTAGAGCAGATGAATGATAATGGCTGCTTTTTGGGGTAGAGGAGTTTTTGTCCATTTATTTTAAAAGCAACTAATAATTTACTAGTTTGAAGGTAACACCTATACAGTTAGTATGTGTCCAAACAGTGATTTTCTCTGGGTGGTAGGATTAGGAGTGAATCAATTTATTTTTACTTTTATGTAATTTCTAAATTTCTACAATTAACCTGTATTAAATAATTTTTAAACTCTAGTATGCTGCTGCTGCTTAGTAGCTTCAGTCGTGTCTGACTCTGAGCGACACTATGGATGACAGCCTGCCAGGCTCCTCCGTCCATAGAATTCTCCAGGCAAGAATACTGGAGTGGGTAGCCATTCCCTCCTCCAGGGGATCTTCCCAGCGCAGGGACTGAACCCAGGTCTCCTGCACTGCAGCGAGATTCTTTACCATCTGACCCACCAGGGAAATCCAAACTTTAGTATGCTGCTGCTGCTGCTAGGTCACTTCAGTCATGTCTGACTCTGTGCGACCCCATAGATGGCAGCCCACCAGGCTCCCCCGTCCCTGGGATTCTCCAGGTAAGGACACTGGAGTGGGTTGCCACTTACTTCTCCAAGGCATGAAAGTGAAGTATACTTGATGATAAATAGCTAGAGTCCTGTACTGTGCTAGCTGTTTTAGCCATAGCACTCAGCTTCCAATGATCCTTTTCTTATAATAATTTTTATGTTCTTGTGCTCCATTTAGCCGGAGAAGGCAATGGCACCCCACTCCAGTACTCTTGCCTGGATAATCCCATGGATGGAGGAGCCTGGTGGGCTGCAGTCCATGGGGTCGCTAAGAGTCAGACACGACTGAGTGACTTCACTTTCACGCATTGGAGAAGGAAATGGCAACCCACTCCAGTGTTCTTGCCTGGAGAATCCCAGGGACGGGGGAGCCTGGTGGGCTGCCGTCTATGGGGTCGCACAGAGTTGGACACGACTGAAGTGACTAAGCAGCAGCAGCAGCAGCAGCAGCTCCATTTAGTGGTTTCTGAGGTTCTGACTTATATCATTTCTTAATTATTCTCTATGCGTGAATATTGACAGCTTCAATATTTGCAAGATCTTTAGGGGAAGGCACTGTGTTTTATATTTTTTTGCATACCCCAGTAATAATAACCACAGTTTCCAACCCTAACAAGTCATATCATCTAACAAAGGATGTGTTTCTCTGTGTTCATGTGGTATCTGACTACATGAAGCAGTTTGGGAGTCTTCATAGGAATATCACAGTACTGAAATTTTGGTGCATTCTCAGTGATTTATGAGGCAAAACAGACAAAATGTTTAAAAGTGTGCTCTTGAATGATGCAGAATTGTTACCCAAACCCAATAATAAAACATTCTTAAAACCTTAGAGGACACTGAATATAAGAAATTAAACAATAATTTCTCCAATATTATAGACACTAGTATTCTTATTTCTCCATTTAATTTTTGGACAATATTTTGATCCTACAACTTAGCATTTTGTCAAACATTGTTTAATTGGTTTTATGTAAACTGACTTGTTCCTAAAATAATATCCAATCAGAATATGCCATCTCATCTATTAGCTTTCCTCCTCTCAACAGATGTTCTGAGTCCTCATTGTTTCCAGATTACAATCAAGTTGTCCATAATACAGAAATCCAAACATCTGGGCCAAGGGAAAATGGGCAAAACCATTCAATCAGGTAATGGAGGAAATGCTTCCTGCAAGTTTATCCAGCAGCTATTCCCACAAGTGATATCCTGAAGTTACTAATCTGGGCTTTGCTGAAATTATGATACAAAAAACCAGAGTGGACCTTTATGTGTGGCTGCCTGATATACTGGAAAGAGTAGAGGATTGGGAGCCAGACCTGGGGTCAAAACTCAGCTCTACCAACTTACCAACTGATTACACATGTACAAGTCACTTCTCCAATCAGTCTCAGATTAAAATGCAGTCATCCCTCTGTATTCATGGGGTTTTCATTCTAGTTCTGCACGTGGATACCAGGATCCTCAGGTGCTCACAACCCTTATATAAAATGGCAAAGTATTTGCATACAACATATGCACATCCTTCTGTATACTTTAAATCATCTATAGATTACTTGCAATATCTAATACAGTTGTAAATGTGATGTAATGTGCTTTCTAAATAGTTGCCCATGGTCAGCAAATTAAAGTTTTGCTCTTTGGAACAGTTTGGAATTTTTTTTTTCTGAATACTTTCAATTTGAGGTAGGTCGAATCCACAGATGTGGAAACTTCAGGTAGAGGACTGACTATAGTATCTAATAAAGCAACTGTGAGGAATCAATGAGATGATACATGTAAAAGTATTTTTTAATATGTCACCCATAGTAATTCACGGTAAGTTTCTTGGTGGCTCAGCTGGTAAAGATTCTGTCTGCAATGCGGGAGACCTGGGTTTGATCCCTGGGTTGGGAAGATCCCCTGGAGAAGGGAAAGGCTACCACTCCAGTATTCTGGCCTGGAGAATCCCATGGACTGTATAGTCCATGGGGTCGCAAAGAGTTGGACACGACTGAGAGATTTTCACACACACACTACAGAGAAACTCTACTTAGAAGATTATCAATGTCTTCAGAAATTCTATTTAACCCAGGAAACTATTATGGACCATTTTAGTCTTTCATTTATTCAAAACAGAACAAACCAAAGGCCCAAAACAACTGAAAGAGAAACAAGCTAGTTAATATGTAGAAGAGAGGAGTGTATAATCTCCCATCATAGTCACATTTTTCCCCTTCTCCTCTCTTATTTAAACTATAAAATATCCATGCAAAATGACTGAGCAGGCATTTCATTAAAGAATATATACAAATTGCCAAGAAACACATGAAAAGGTGCTGACTACCATTGACCCACTAGGGAAACACAAATTAAAACCACAATGAGATACTACTACACATCTACTTAAAAGTCTACACTCAAAGAATGACAGTACCAAGTGTTGAATAGGATGCAGACAAATTAGCGCTCTCCTACATTGCTTGTAGGACTATAAAATGGTACAACGACTTTGGAAAACAGTTTAGAGTTTCTTAAAAAGTTAAACATTTATTTATCATATGACCCTCCTGGGTATCTACCCAGAAGAAATTTACACATACTGTGGATTCCCAGACCAAGGTCACAGGTGCGAGGCCTCGTTCCAAGGCCACAGACATGGAGCCCAGAATAAGGTCATCTCTGGAAACGACTGAACCCCACAGCAGCCATTGCCATGAGCCACCCTGATCTAAACTGGCCAGCTCCCTGACCCCATATTAGGTAAAAAAAAAAAAAAAAAGCCCACTCTAACCAATCACCTAATGGCACCTTCCAGCAGGAATTTTGTTTTGAAGCTATAAAAATGGCTTCTAGCCTATGAAAGGGGTCAACTCTCCCTTGAGCCAGCCTGCTGTTCCAGCAGTCAGCTCTCCCTGGTCTGTCAGGAGGTCAGCCTCCTGAGCTCACAGTACCCGGATTATCTCTAATCTTTGTTTTTCATAAACTCACTCCTTTCTGAAACACTGTGTCTGGAAATTCTTTTCCAATCTGCACACAGACCGTGACACATATGTCCATGCAAAGCCTTCTACATGAATGTTCATAGCAGCATTATTTATAGTAGTCCAAATCCGGAAACATTCACCAACAACCAGTGAATGGATAAACAAGATGATGTATATATCCAGACATTGAAAGACTACTCAGCAATAAAAAGAAACAAAATATTGATATATGCTACAACATATATGAACCTCAAAAACATTATGCTAAGTGAAAAAAAGGAAGACACAGAAGACCATATTTTATAAAATTGTGTTTATATGAAATATTCAGAAAAGGTGAATCTATAGGGACAGAAAGCAGTTTAGTGATTGCTTGGGGCTGGGAATGAGTACAGAAAGTGACTCCAAACAGGCATGGAGAAATTGTTGGGCTGATGGAAATGTTCCAAATTGGACTGGGGTGATGGTTGCTGAACTGTATACACTTAGTAAAACTCTTCAGACTGCATGTATGACAAAACTAGACAGCATATTAAAAAGCAGAGACATGACTTTGCCAACAAAGGTCTGTATAATCAAAGCTATGATTTTTCCAGTAGTCATGTATTAGTGTTAGAGTTGGACCCTAAAGAAGACTGAGCACCAAAGAATTGATGCTTATGAACTGTGGTGTTGGAGAAGACTCTTGAGAGTCCCTTGGGCTGCAAGGAGATCAAACCAGTCAATTCTAAAGGAAATCAATTCTGAATATTTATTGGTAGAACTGATGCTGAAGATGAAGCTCCAATACTTTGGCCACCTGATGCAAAGAGGTGACTCATTAGAAAAGACCCTGATGCTGGGAAAGATTTAAGGCAGGAGAAGATGATGACAGAGGACAAGATGGCTGATGGCATCACCGACTCAATGGACATGAGTTTGAGCAAGCTGCAGGAGTTGGTGAAGGACAGGGAAGCCTTGTGTGCTGCAGTCCATGGGGTCTCAGAGTCGGACACAACTGAATGACTGAACAACAATGGGTGAATTTTATTAAATGTAAATTATATTTCACTAAAGTGGTTAAAAATCTTTTTGTAAAAAAGGGAGAAATGCCACTCAATGTGACAAAGGAGAAAAACAAGCTTTGATGAAAATGCCTGCCCTTGGAATCAAAACCCAATAGGAAGCCAGCAATGTCTTCCCAGATTCCTTTCTTATCCTAGCTTTCAGCCACTGTAATCATGCCATTAGCAGGGAGACACATTAACTACAGGAAGTTCAATTTGATACTTTTAAAAACTCAATTACTACTCCTCTGAGATTTCACTTTTCCATCCCATGTCTTTCAGTTTTTTCAACATTTGTTTTATTTTATGTTGCTCCCCCCGGGAAATGTGTTGTTTTGCTCAATTTATACACACTTCTTCCTTCTATAGTCTGCATGAGCTCTTTTCTCTTTCTCTTTCCTAATTCCATACTCACGGCTCTTACAGTCAGTATTTCATAGCAGTGAATTTATATTGGAACAGACAGATCCCAACAGATAACTGAACTACTTACTTGTAGAACTAGTGATTTCCAATCTATACTCACTCTTGTATGGATGCAAAATATCATTATTTATCCAAGAATGCAGAAGTGACCAGAAAATGAAAATAGGCCAGCTAGACAACACTTCTTTGAGTTCCTCTGTGAGGACTGGAGGGCTTGGCATCAGACAAATGCACTGCATGTGTGAGTGCTTTAGTCATGTCCGACTCTTTGTGGCCCTGCCAGGCTCCTCTGTCCAGGGATTTTCCAGGCAAGAATACTGGAGTGGGCTGTCTTGCCCTTTTACAGGGGATCTTCCCAACCCAGGGATCAAACCCGCATCTTCTGTGTCTCCTGCATTGCAGGCAGATTCTTTACCACTAAGCTACCAGGTAAAGCCCTGAACCAAAGGCAGAGGTAGCCAAGAAGAGTCTTGGACACTGAAGCGACACCTTAAAGTATCTCTATAGTACAATGTAGTTATAAAAGGTAAGGAAGTCTACTTTAGAAAGGTTTCTTTAAAAAAATGAAATAAAAAAGAGTTAACAATTTGAAATTTTGGTCCTAACTTTGAGGTGTCAGAACTACCTGGGCTTTCCAGAATTCCCAAGAAATTTAACTCAATGTTTAAAATGTACCTAAGATGATATGCCAGACCCATGATTTGTTTATCAAAACACAACCAACACATTCATTACGCTCTGGTATACTGCAAAGAGTAAACCATTTGGAGTCTGAAGACCTGGATTCCTATCTCCTTTGTTTCCTCCACTTATTGGAAGTAAAACCTTCGGCAGATCTCTGAACCTCATGAATCTCTAGTTTCCTATGCTATAAAATTCAGTTCAGTTCAGTTCAGTCGCTCAGTCGTGTCCGACTCTCCGCGACCCCATGAATCACAGCACGCCAGGCCTCCCTGTCCATCACCAACTCCCGGAGTACACTCAAACTCATGTCCACAGAGTCAGTGATGGATAACAGTAATACCTACCTCACAGGGTTATGGGAATTAAATGTGCTTGTGTATATAAAAAGGACTTTGTAAACTGCAGAGACCCATGCCAATAGAAGAGTTCTACTTTCCAGAAAACGCCAAAATTCTTTAGATGTTACTCTGAACTTATAGGGCACACCCCAAGATTACTTCAAAAAACATTGCTTTCATATCCCTATCTCTAAGGGGTCTTGTTGATCCCTGACATATCTGGCCTTGCATATGGTGGTTTCTTACTCTGCTGCACACATTAACGGTTAGTCTGTTTCTTACAGTAACACTTCCTGGCTCACAAAAGAAAAAAGACTGTCAATCCAACATTTCTATTGCACCACTTTCCCTGAAGGATTTCCACATGCATTCCCCACTGGGTGAGATGCAACTGCTATTTAACAGCATAGAGCAACACTATGCAAGGGTCTGAGACAGGATGCGAGTGAGGCAGTATTGTATGCCGCTGAAAGGACAAGGCAAGCCAATGTCAACAGATGCAATTACCAGATGTGAACTCTGGCCAAGGCAGTCTGGGCAAACTCTCCTTTAAGAAGTGCCATGGGACCTTTAATGCCCCAAAGTCACTGCAACCTTGGCATCACATCTTATTCAAAGCGGAAACTTCTGGAGCCCTGACCCTTTGCATTTGCATCAATCTAGTTTTGACTGGGGGCCAGGGGTGACTTATATGGTTTTACTAGTAGATCTCCCCTTGCTATTCAGAAGGCAGGCTCTTTAGAAAATTCACTTCTAAATATGAACTTGGCATTATTTTGGAGTGATTTAAAGGGATGATAGCTGGAATGGATCTGGCCACAAGCCACAATTTAATACTCCGTCCCCAAGGCTGCCTTTCCCCCTTCCAACATGCTGGGAAGAGCCATTGTACTCCAGTCCCACATGAACTTGGAATGAGCCAATTGTCCTTACTTTGTTCTCACTTTGACACTTATTTCCTTCCTTATTTCCTACAAGACAGGTGCACTGGTGCTTGTAGTATAGGGAAATCAACCAGATCCGAAGGGAGAGTAAGGAAGTTCACTCTGAGTAAACTCCACTCTCCCTAGGGCTTCCTGTCTCAGGCCATCCATGATGACTTCCACAATGATATCCAGAAAGAAACTCTACTAAGGGCAACATGAATTCACCCAGGGATTGTCTTTCAAATCTATTAAATTCTTGAAGGCAAAATAATAAGGATGTGTAAGCACCTGGTCATCAAAATGAGTCATTACTAGATATTTTAATTGAATCTATTTTCAATACAGCAGGAAGTGTCAAATATTTATGTGTTCCTACATGACGAGAAGGGTTTTTGTCCCCTAGGGAGTCCAGATGTGTGTTAGACAAACTACTATTCTCACACCTTTACAAACACAAAGAAGGAATCTGGCCTACCTGCTTATTCCATTTTGTACTATGAGGTGTTACTTTAAGAATGTGAACAGATCCTTTATTCATGATAAAACAGGAGAAAAACCAATCACTTTGAATTTATGATCAGTTAATTTTTTCATTCTCCAACCTAAAAATGAATTGACTGTTCCTTCACCCACCGGCCTTTTCTCCTCTGTTCCCTTCCTTCCCATCCATTCTGTTCGTTCGTTCCGTCGCTCAGTCATGTCCGACTCTTTGCGATCCTGTGGACTGTAGCCTACCAGGCTTCTCCGTCCATGGGATTCTCCAGGCAAGAATACTGGAGTGGGTTGCCATTTCCTTCTCCAGGGGATCTTCCCGACCCAGGGATCGAACCCGGCCATTAGTGTTGATAAATGAAGTCTGTTTGTGGTCTGTGGCAGTGTTTATCTAGGAAGGGTGTGATATTTGAATGGGGTGGAGGATATACTAAGGCTCCAAGTTGGCCTCAAGAATAATTCAGTTCAGTTCAGTTCAGTCGCTCAGTCGTGTCCGACTCTCCGCGACCCCATGAATCACAGCACGCCAGGCCTCCCTGTCTATTACCAACTCCCGGAGTTCACTCAAACTCATGTCCACAGAGTCGGTGAGGCCATCGAGCCATCTCATTGTCTGTCGTCCCCTTCGCCTCCCGCCCCCAACCTTTCCTAGCATCAGAGTCTTTTCCAGTGAGTCAACTTGTCGCATGAGGTGGCCAAAGTATTGCAGTTTCAGCTTTAGCATTAGTCCTTCCAATGAACACCCAGGATTGATCTCCCTTAGAATGAACTGGTTGGATCTCCTTGCAGTACAAGGGACTCTCAAGAGTCTTCTCCAACACCACAGTTCAAAAGCATCAATTCTTCAGTGATCAGCTTTCTTCACAGTCCAACTCTCACATCCATACATGACCACGGGAAAAACCATAGCCTTGACTACACGGACCTTGGTTGGCAAAGTAATGTCTCTGCTTTTTAATATACTATCAAGGTTGGTCATAAATTTCCTTCCAAGGAGTGTCTTTTAATTTCCTGGCTGCAATCAGCATCTGCAGTGATTTTGGAGCCCCCCAAAATAAAGTCTGACACTGTTTCCCCATTTATTTCCCATGAAGTGATGGGACCAGATGCCATGATCTTCGTTTTCTGAATGTTGAGCTTCAAGCCAAACTTTTCACTCTCCTCTTTCACTTTCATCAAGAGGCTTTTGAGTTCCTCTTCACTTTCTGCCATAAGGGTGGTGTCATCTGCATATCTGAGGTTATTGATATTTCTCCCGGCAATCTTGATTCCAGCTTGTGCTTCTTCCAGCCCAGCGTTCCTCATGATGTACTCTGCATATAAGTTAAATAAGCAAGGTGACAATATACAGCCTTGATGTACTCCTTTTCCTATTTGGAACCAGTCTGTTGTTCCATGTACAGTTCTGACTGTTGCTTCCTGACCTGCATACAGGTTTCTCAAGAGGCAGGTCAGGTGGTCTGGGATTCCCATCTCTTTCAGAATGTTCCACAGTTTATTGTGATCCACACAGTCAAAGGCTTTGGCATAGTCAATGAAGCAGAAATAGATGTTTTTCTGGAACTCTCTTGCTTTCTCCATGATCCAGCGGATGTTGGCAATTTGATCTCTGGTGCCTCTGCCTTTTCTAAAACCTGCTTGAACATCTGGGAGTTCACGGTTCACATATTGCTGAAGCCTGACTTGGAGAATTTTGAGCATGACTTTACTAGCATGTGAGATGAGTGCAATTGTGCGGTAGTTTGAGCATTCTTTGGCATTGCCTTTCTTTGGGATTGGAATGAAGACTGACCTTTTCCAGTCCTATGGCCACTGCTGAGTTTTCCAAATTTGCTGGCATATTGAGTGCAGCACTTTCACAGCATCATCTTTCAAGATTTGAAATAGCTCAACTGGAATTCCATCACCTCCACTAGCTTTGTTCGTAGTGATGCTTTCTAAGGCCCATTTAACTTCACATTCCAAGATGTCTGGCTCTAGGTCAGTGATCACGTTATCGTGACTATCTTGGTCGTGAAGATCTTTTTTGTACAGTTCTTCAGTGTATTCTTGCCACCTCTTCTTAATATCTTCTGCTTCTATAAATCACCAATAATATATCTTGTGCTTTCCTCCTTCCACTCCTCAACTGGTGTCCATGTATACTGTATCATATACTATGTATGTCTTTCTGTTTTCTAGTGTAGGTATATATGAAAACCTTGCCTCTAAATTTAATTTGGATCCTAAGAGTAGAGGCAGAGTTCTAATATTGTCCCCAAGGGACCTGGCTTCAAGGGAATGATATGTTTCAGATTAAAAAAAAAAATCTGTGGTTAGACTTTTCTCTCAGGTTGCTAACTCAGGTTCATAACTGCCCAAGCTACATTTCCAGTGAGTCCCCCAACTCTCACAACCCTCTCCAGGTACCTTCACTAATTCCCGTCTTCCAAATACACCCTACGGTTTCACACCTCCATGCTTTGTCCATGCTATGCTCTTAGCCTTGTGTAACCTCCTCAGTTAAAATTCTATGTATCTCCCAAGAATCATCTCATATGTCATTTCCTTCACAGATTCTTCCCCAATTCCTGTAGCTGAATCTAATTGTTTCATCTGTGCTCCCACAACACTGTTTGGGCCTGTCTTAAAATCCCAGTCACATTCTGCCTTGTATTGTAATTATTTGTGTCTCTGTCTGTCTCCTCTATGAGCCCAACAACTTTTTGAGGGTGGAATTGTGTCTGATTCATCTTTGTGCCTGTACAGATTCCCAGGGCCTAGCCAAGTGCCTGGTACTCAGTGGCTAAATAAACAATAAGCATTTAGAATAGGAGCTCAAGTACTATGTGTTGATTTATTGAACTGTCTATGTCTTCTAGCTGTTAATCAAGGAGCCTGGCATAGACCACAAACCCAATACAGAACACAGAACATCTGTGTCAGAATAATTCCCCAAATTTTTAAATGTCAAATTTTTGGAAATTTGTTTGAATTCTTTTGCTTGCACGAAAACTTTGTGGGCCTGGCAGTTAATAGAAAAAAAAAAAATCACTAACTTACCTCCAAGAGTTTTAGCCACAGAACACTTTGCAGACATTAAGAATGAAGGCTTCTGTTTAGGCAGTACTGGTTAATTTCTAACACAGAAAGTTATTTCTGGTCACAGTGTTAGGGCATAGATTATTTTTCACTTTTCTCAGCACTGTCATGCCCTGAACAAACACTCTTTTTTGGAGAGTCTGCCTTTCTGAGGGTCCCAAATAATAGGAACCTCTACTGATGACATCCCTTCCCCTTCAGCCTATCGGGAGCTGGGTGGGGTGGGTGGTGGTCTCCCTGCAGGATGTTCTTGCTGTGGCCACCAGAAGCTCCAAATAAATGATCTACAATCCTTCCCTAGAAAAAATTAGGCAAAAGTGCCTTGGAACATGCTCCATTGATACTAACTAAACATGTTTGCCAGTGTTTCCAGCATCAGGCCCAGTAAATCAGTGGGATGCTAGGTGTCGATTTGTGGTGGGGTTTTTTTCCCCTTTCTGAATTCTAGACATCTTGGAATCTATGTTGTTGATATTCCAACACACAAATGATTATCATGACTAACACAAACAGAATTACCTGCTGCTACATTCCAGGTATGTTTATGTATTTCCCTGTCTAATCTGCTTCCTCCCTCCAGCTGTCTCAGTGTAGGGGAAATAGGGATTTCTCCCCCCTCCCCTGCATCTTCTCCAACAACTGTGATGTCAAATGCAATTATTTGCGGAGGAATCTGCTGTGTGCATGGATGAAAGGGACACATGCAAATCCTCAACAAGAAAGGGAAATACCAGCTCTAGGGAAATATGTCCCAAAAGCATGCCGCTTGGCGACTCTGCCCAAGGCCCCCTGTGCAGATATTAACAAGCTGAGCACAATATGACTTTAGGAATGCAAAGAAAAAACTGTTTAACAGTTGAAAAATCTCCTCCTCAATCTGAGGTCAACCCAGCTAATAAAAAAACTTCAAAAACTTCTGAAAAACCATGAATAAGCCCCAGATGTTCCCGTTCTCGGCTGAACTTTCCACCAAGTTGTTTCATACCCTCTATTTTTCACAAGTAAAACTATTGCAACCTCTTGTGCTTTCCTATCTCTTTCCAAAGAAAATGGCCTCCAGTCAAATTCCTTCTCCCACCCACAGTAACTAATTGTCCATACTGTTATTCATCTCCTTTTCTGAAGCAGAATTAAATTGGCAAGACCCCTTAGTGCGAGGGTGGGGACCTTTATTCTACCAAGGGCCACTGACCCACAGAGGGAAAAAAATCAATGGGGGCCACACACAAGTAAGAAACCACTTGATTTACTCTAGTTTTTATTTGGTTTTGTGGAATAAATATAAAATATTCACTTCATCTCCTCTAGAAAAATAACAGAGGGGGAAAAAACCTCCATTCAAAAGATATAATAAATGGTTAAAATATAGTCCAGGTCTATGCTACAGCAAGTTTGGGCAATGAGGTGGTTAAATAAAAAGATGTGGAGGGAGAGATAAGAGGAAAATTGGGAAAATAAGGGGAGAAATGAAAGGTAAGGAAAAGAAAGAAGCCAGGAGATTGTGAAAGGAAGTAGAAAAACAGATTCCGAGAGAACGGAAAAGAGGGGAAACAAGAGACAGGCTTGGCAGACTCCATAGTTAACGTGTTAGTTGCAGTAAATAGCTTGTACCCGCCCCCGGTGCTCCCTGTACTCTGGGTATCAGAGTGAAGTTATCACCAGCCTTTGAAATCCTTATTAGCTTTCTAGCAGTTTCAGAAAAGTCCTCTCTGTGCTGAGAAACAGCTGGTCTGCTTTGATTTTCAAACTTCAAAGCTAGTTTTTGAAATAAAGATTATTTTCGCAAGAAAGTCTGAAGGTTTTACATGTGTGTAAAGGAATGACTGAAAATCTCTGACGTTGCAAAGCTGTCAGATGGCCTTATCTTTGGTCTCTGAGAGATTAGGGCTGTCTTATTTCATAGAGTCTGGATATTATATCTGGAATCAACATTTATTCCGTAGATTTGAAAGGTTTTTTTTTCCCAAAATCAAACTTAGTGGGGTTTAGCTGGATGCTGGTGCAGTAGACAACATGAAATGGAGACCACATACACATCTCTGAATTAAGTCAAAACAACCAGCATTCACAGCTCTTTGCTACTCTTCTCCCAGAGAACGCTCAACTTCTGAATGTCTGCACCTAGCAACCCACTAAGAGAGATGTTGCTTCAAAGCTGCGATACTGATTTTAGAGCTACTATGTATGTGCTACGGGCTTCCCTGGTGGCTCAGAGGTTAAAGCGTCTGCCTCCAATGCGGGAGACCCGGGTTCGATCCCTGGGTCGGGAAGATCCCCTGGAGAAGGAGATGGTAACCCACTTCAGTATTCTTGCCTGGAGAATCCCATGGATGGAGAAGCCTGGTAGGCTACAGTCCACGGGGTCGCAAAGAGTCGGACACGACTGAGCGACGAACGGAACGGATATATATGTGCTACTGTACCTTATTCCCAGAATATTTGGGATTGCCTTCTGCTGATGGTGTATTAAAGGCAAAATGTAACAGGAAAATGTTCAGAGAAGGGGAAGTAAGATAATGAAAGGTGGAGAAGAACGCAAAGCCATATGATGACAGATGAAAATCACTGACACCCTGAGTCTGAAAAGATGAAGGCTAAGGGGAAAAATGAGAGAAATGCATATAGCTGTGATGGGTAGGGTAACTATAATCTGTGTCTCAGAACATTGCTTTCTCAGATTTAAAGATCATTTTTAAAAAGTACTTGGGAAGAGAACAGAGAAGTAGAAAATACAATGAAAACTACCCTACTATTGCTAATGTTTTGATATGTAGTTTTACAGACTCTTTCCCCGTACATACCTTTATACATGTGTTAATTTTTTGTTAAAATTGGATTGTACTTTAGTACTGTCTCATCACCTGCTTTTTGTACTTCACAGTATATCACAGATAGTTTTCTATCTATAACAACATTTTAACAATATTTTTAATGGCTGCAGATTATTCCATTGTATAACAATGGCATAGTTCACATAATAAATCTCCTATTGATAGACATGTGGGCGACTTTTAATGCAAACACCACCACTGAAATATCCTTATACACACATCCTTGTGGACTGTCACACTCTTGCCCTAGCAGAAATTGCTAGAGGTCCCAGAAATTGCTACTGGTTCCAGGCTACTTCCAATGACCTGCCATATTTTCAGACTGTCTTAATGGTTCTTCTCTCCAAAGAGTGGAAGAAAGATCACAGAACTTAGAGTAAATGCAACCTTTTAGTCACTTAAAATCTGAGTGTCAATATCTTCATCTATAAAAGAGAATATTAATGCATTCAGAAAACTAAGATCATGGTATATGGTCCCATCACTTCATGGGAAATAGATGGGAAAACAGTGGAAACAGTGGCTGACTTTATTTTTGGGGGCTCCAAAATCAATGCAGATGGTGATTGCAGCCATGAAATTAAAAGACGCTTACTCCTTGGAAGGAACGTTATGACCAACCTAGAGAGCATATTAAAAAGCAGAGACATTATTTTGTCAACCAAGGTCCATCTAGTCAAGGCTATGGTTTTTCCCGTGGTCATGTATGGATGTGAGAGTTGGACTATAACGAAAGCTGAGCGCCGAAGAATTGATGCTTTTAAACCGTGGTGTTGGAGAAGATACTTGAGAGTTCCTTGGACTGCAAGGAGATCCAACCAGTCCATCCTAAAGGAGATCAGTCCTGGGTGTTCATTGGAAGGACTGATGTTGAAGCTGAAACTCCAATACTTTGGCCACCTGATGCGAAGAGCTGACTCATTTGAAAAGACCCTGATGCTGGGAAAGATTGAGGGCAGGAGGAGAAAGGGCGACAGATGACAAGATGGTTGGATGGCATCACCGACTCAATGGACTTGGGTTTGGGTGGACTCTGGGAGTTGGTGATGGACAGGGAGGCCTGGCGTGCTGCGG
Source organism: Moschus berezovskii (assembly GCF_049115385.1). Taxonomy (NCBI): domain Eukaryota; kingdom Metazoa; phylum Chordata; class Mammalia; order Artiodactyla; family Moschidae; genus Moschus; species Moschus berezovskii. The sequence goes on along the minus strand of NC_142488.1, from coordinate 123,989,666 downwards.
TTCATGGGGTCGCAAAGAGTCGGACACGACTGAGCGACTGAACTGAACTGAACCGAATGATAACCAGCTCACAGAATATTTGTGAGAAATACACACGGTCATGTAAATTAAAGAGCCTCATACACTTTAAAGTATTAGTCTCTCAGCTGTGTCTGACTCTTTGTGACCCCATGGACTGTAACCCACCAGGCTCCTCTGTCCATGGGACTCTCCAGGCAAGAATACTGGAGTGGGTTGCCATTCCCTTCTTCAGGGGATCTTCCTGACCCAGGTCTCCCCCATTGGAGGCAGATTCTTTACCATCTGAGCCAACAAGGAAGCCCCTTAAAGCACTTTAAATGCAGAAATTCTGATTTTCTTAACATTTTATATTAAGAATTTGGAGGCACTTTTAGGGAGTATATTCTCCTAGATGTCCTCCACACTAAGAGTGCTCAAAGAAACCTCTGAGGGCTTGCCATCACCCAGAATAGCATTTCTGAGGCTCCAGACCTCAACTGTCTGCCTACAGGGGCAAGGGGGCACCCTTCAATCTAGTAGATATCTGGCTGCCATATACCAAGATGGCATTTGATTTCTCAAGTTGTGTGCTATGTGGTATTCACTTGGTGATTGTTTACCACTGTCTGTTGTACTGCGGAGAAAAGTTTATCATGTTTTCTTCCTCCTTCAGCCCTCTATAAATACACACAGTTTGCGTGGGCCTGAATTGAACGCTCTGGCAAGAAACCAACTTTCTCAGGAAGAAAGAGATCAGTTGCATTACAACACAACTTGCAAATTCCTTTCCAAACTTCTGGTGTTTTTGCTTTGAAAAAAAAGTGCTGCTGTTCATTATCACTAGCCAAAAACATTTATAGATTATGGATTCTTTTTTTTAATCTAGAAAGGAGCACATAGCAAGTATGGTTCTCAAGCCAAAAGCATTTATAGATTATAGATTTTTCAAAATCTAGAAGGAGCATATAGCAAGCATGGTGCTTCCTGTTAGATGCTTTGAAACACCCAGTCGCACCAGCACTCAGTAAGCACTCGATAGATGCTATGTAGTCTTGATCACTGTCTTTCTCCAGGAGTCATTTTAAAACTTTCTATTAAAGACAGAATCATCACTAAGGGCATAGAGAAAAAAATCAACCTATAAGAAAAATCTTAAATTATATGGAAGATGAGAGTGGGTGGATAGGAAGATGAGGAGCGAGCAGCTGTGGGCAAAGAGGTTCCCCAGCTCAGAGAAGGTAGCATGGCATAAGTGGGAGTCAAGTCCCATATTTGGGGGACTTATAAAAGGTAAGCAACAAGTATTTTTGTGGTAGAGACAGAAGTTGTACAAATGGATCAACAAAAGAAAAATATAAAGTGAAATGTAAAGTCATATTGGAGACTTCAGTGCTATAAGAAAACAAAGATGTTAAAAAAAAAAAAGATTGCCCATCCCTAGAAGCCAAGGGCAGTGAGTGTCTCGTCGATTTTTCTAGTCACTGTGCCCATCAGGGGATTAGAGGTGAAGTAAGGCAGGCCTGGAGTAAGGGTGATGGTATACAGATAGAAAAGGATCTCAGACAAAGAAGGTTACAAAGAATGACATGGAAGCACTTGGTCATTGATGGGCTCCAGGGAAGAGAGATCAGGACTAGATGATGCTGAGAGTAGATAAGATCACAGACCCATTTGTCTTCCCTCACAGAAACTACTTCCTGTAGAAAAGCACAAGAAATATGTGTAAACAGGATAGATGATGATAAAGATTTTGATTGCTTGAATCACTTTCGTAGCCTGCAAATAAGAAAGCTTCCTACATATAACTGAGGCAGGAACCATCACAGTCTTCAGAATCCAGGAAGATGAGTTGAGAAATAAAACAGGGACATGAATTATAATTTCATCTTAGCTCTTCAAGCCTCAACAAGCTGAGCTTGAAGTAGAAAGGAGACAGCCAGAAAATGAAAGTTCCTGTTACTCAGGCTCTGGCAGATTAAGTAGGTTTCCCATCTCCTCTCAATACCATATTTTAGAGAGACAGAGTAGGCATAGTAGGAGGGAGCAGGCCACAGCCTGGGGTCTCTGTCAAAAATCATTGCACTGGCTGGGAACCATGGCATAGCCGCCAAATGAAGGTCAACAAAGGAAGACAGAGCAGGGAGATCACGAATTTTCCAAGTTCTGCCAAGTTAAGGAACTTCTGAACGAATATAATAGAGGACTCATGGGTGGACACGGTACAATTCTACCATGTTTCTCAAGAAAGCGAAGAAAGAGAGATCTTAAATGTTCTCATCATAAAAAAGAAATGGTAATGATGTGATTGAATGGAGATGTTAGCTAATGCTATGGTGGTCATCATTTTATGATATAGAAGTGTATGAAATCAACACATTGTACATCTTAAACTTTCACGATGTTATATACTGATTATACGCAATAAAACTGGAAAGAGTAAAATAAAATTTTAAATTGAAGGAAGCACTATTCTAGATGGTTTTGGCAGATTTAGCATATTCTGTACATACTTCAGTAATCTTGCCTAGAAAATCCCATGGATGGAGGAGCCTGGTAGGCTGCAGTCGGTGGGGTCGCTAAGGATTGGACACCACTGAACGACTTCACTTTCACACATTGGAGAAGGAAATGGCAACCCACTCCAGTGTTCTTGCCTGGAGAATCCCAGGGACGGGGGAGCCTGGTGGGCTTCCGTCTCTGGGGTCACACAGAGTCGGACACGACTGAAGTGACTTAGCAGCAGCAGCAGTACATACTTTAAAGGTTAAACTGTAGTGTAATATTTAATATTTTTTTAATGCTGGAAAGAATGCCCCTGCTTTCTCTCTTTCATGCATGCACACAATCTCCCTATGAACAAAATACATTTGCCCTATCCCAATATTCCTTAAAGTCTCAACCCAATACAGATTCAACTCTAAGTCCAAAAATCTCATTAATCATCTTAGCTGAAAAGTCCCAGATCTCATCATCTCAATCAAGTACTAATGAGACATTGCTCATGGTCCATTCTAGGTCAGAATTTCCCCTCTGTCTGTGTACCTGTGAAACTTGAAAGCAAGTTTTCTAGTCCTAAAATTCCATGGTGAAACAGGCATAGGATAAAACTTACAGACTCCTTACGCTGGAGTTAAACAGCTGGTTCAAAAGCTGGAACAGAATATTTCACTTATTCACACAATAAAAAGTCATTGCCTAAGATGTGCCAGGCACTGTTCTAGAAGCAGAAGGTTCAGTGGTGAGCGGGGCAGATAAGACCCTACCCTTGTGGAAGTGCTGTAAACAAGCTTTTACACTGCCTGCCTACTCTGTATCTGCTCTGACCAGCAAGGGCGCAAGAGTGCTAAGGTGGAGAGCAAAAGTGGTATCGAGGGCCTGCCAGCCAGCCAGCCTCAGTGAAAGGTCAGGTCAGCTCAGCTCAGCTCATTGTCAGCAGACGTTTGAGTAAAATGAACAAGCAGGGCCCTATATATAAAGTGTATCAAGTTCTTGAAGACCATTCTAGGGAAACAGCACAAACTATAAGTAGCTGCCATAATTAGAAAGACACAGGAGTTGGTAACAAATGGGAAAATGTGTTTTAAGGAGGTTGGAGGAGGCGAACAGTCACCGCTTCCCTCGGGTCCCCCCACCCCCTTTGTGAGGCTGTCACGAAACACAGTCGTCTCTCCAACACATCTAAGCACCCACGGTGGCAGCTGAAGAAAAACCACTATAATCTCTCTCGCTCTTTCTCACAGTTTTGGTAATTTTTGAGGCTTCAGTGAATGGATGACGCTCAACATTCAACAGCCAAGGAGCCACTTTTAATTGGAATCCTGAATAAAAAAGTGTGTAACAAATTGATTAAAAAGTAATAGTTAACACATTCACCAGGGACTCTAAATACTCTATTGTGAGAACTTCTACTTCAGGTTCAATGAAATACCAGAATTACAAATATTTTTTTTCTGTGAGACCTGAGTTAGGTACTGGTCTGCTGTGAGGTCACACCACGCTACCTTCACTCTTGAAATCCGAACCAATGCACGCTCCAGCCTCCCTACATCGCGGCTAACAGCCAGAAGATGACTGGCTCGACTAGGTACAGAGCAGTTTTCAGCCCCTGAATTGTTCCATCAGGGAGTGGAAAGGAAGGTGAATGATTTTTAGTAGCAAGCTTCGCATCTTTGCCTTGTGAACCTGAGCAAGCTTAACTGAACTCTGCTTCCAATTTCTGATGTCCAAGTCACCCTTCATGCTCCTCGTGGAGTTAACATCATAAAACACTGATCTGACCTCATCACTGTGGCTCCAGCCCCTGCACTGGCTCAGGGAATATTGGTTTATTAAACAGGTAGTATCGGTTTATTAAAAACGCACGTGGAATAGTGAAATTTACAATCCCCAAAGAGTTCTTCTGAACCTTTAAAGAGAATAGATAGTATTTCTCTAGCTACTTACTTGTATGCCCCTCTCTCTCTACCCCAACTCCCACTGCTAACAGAGGGAAATTCAGATTCCTTTACTATTCATGACCTTCTCACATTTTGCAGTATACCATCTCTTCAGTCTCATCTCTCACTACTTACGACCTCTTGCACTCTGGCTATCGATGCACTTTCATGTCTTTGTGCCACTGTGCATAGCACATTTCGCTGCCAGGAAGATCCTTCCCACCAACCTCTGTCAAAATTCTCCTCATCTTTCAAAGCCATAAAGGCTTAAAGGCTACCTATTTTTGAAGTCTTGAATTAATCCTTCCCTTCTCTGGGTGAGCAGAGTACTTGGTTTATATTTGTCTAGTGACACTTACATTATGCGTTGGATTATAGTTATGTAGGTATGTTTTCATCACCTTCCTTGAAAGCAGGAATTGTGCTTAAACTTATTCCTATATCCTTGTTCACAGCCCCTGCCTCCAGTACATAGAGCTGCTCAACAGTGAACATATGAATTCAAATGATAATGATACACGTATATGTGAGAAGTCTATACAAGGAGGAGGGATTCTCTATATCTTAACAATAGAGCCCACCACCAGACTCAGCATTGCACATAAGGTGTGCATTCAATAAATAAGTGCTAAATGAACAGTGAGGAGACATATATATATATATATAATATATTATATAAATATTTTACTTTTTTTCTGATTGAGTTTCATTTTGAAAAGGAGTCATAGAAGCAATCATGGTTTAACAGATTTCCAAGAAAAACAGATAAGAACAAAGACTGTTCATCCAAGTAGAAGCTTAGACCTGAGCTCCATCTCAGCCTCTTACAATAAAACCTGTAGCTTTAACAATAATTGGTACTGTGGGTTATCAGATTGCAGTTATTGATCAACCAATTTGCTACACTAGCCGGGGGAATGACATTCTGTAAAATAGAAACTAGCAATAAGAAAACTGCTCCCTACAGGGACACCCTTATCATATACATGGGTCTGGTGAACAAATCAACAGCTCCACCGGATTCTGGTCTGGAGATCCTTCAGCTGCCTTCAAGAATCCATATGCAGCTATAACAATCTACTTCTAGCTTGGCTTAATCTTTTGTACCAACCCATTAATGAGTCTGGATTCCTTCCCCATTTTCCATGGTATCCCAGGCAGGGATAAAGGCTCAGGCAGCAGGGGGCATCTCCCTTTTTGCCTGACAACAAGTGGCGGCTGGTCCCAGTCTGTAGCTAACAAATTCCATGGTTCTTAGATGGCAGAGCCCATGGAAGGGGTCTTGTCTGCCTTAGACTCTGCAATGCAAAACTGAGCTTTGGGAATTTGGGCCTAGGCAGTGTTCCTGGCATTTGTGACATCACCCCGACAGCTGAATGTGATGGTGTCTCAAGAAAGCTCAGTAACCCCAAGCCCTGTGAATTCTTTCTGCTCTGTCGGCATGTGAAATACACACACACACACTCATGAACACATTATATGCTACTCAAAATCATTCTAAATACCCGCTGTGAGACATCTGCCAATAAGGATAACATGTCAGCCGGGTTTTAAATATAGGAACTGCTCACCATCTTCAACCAGAGAGCAAGATGTTCAAAAGGAATGCAGATTAATTTGCCCTGAACTTTATAGCTCTGAAGTCTTCTCACTTGATACCATCCTTCCATGAAAGGTCCTGGTGGGGCTGAAGATTAAAATCGGACTTCTGGATCATGGTCTCTAAGTTATACTCTAAGGATAGCCTGCCTATTTATAGATCCTCCACTTTAGGGCAGAGTTCATACTTGGAAAAATCTGAGGAACTTAAACACACGCTCCTTCATATGTGTGTGTGTGTGTGTACATACACATATGAATATATTAATATATATGTATGTATATATAATTTTTAAATTTATCATCTTCATTTTCCATTCAGTTACCTTGAGCCAAACTGAACTTTAAATAGTTAAAAAATCTGTCAGGGATTGGCTAGACATATTTTTCCAAGAATCTTTATGGCTGAGATAATTATATTTAAAATCATTTAAACAATAATTTGACCTAGAAAAGTTATAGTTTCTACATTCCAAACAATAATTTGACCTAGAAAAGTTATAGTTTCTACCTTGATAAACTGAGGCACAGTGAATCAAGTTACTTAAAAGGTTACCTGTGACTTTCCTTTATGTTAACTCTATCATAACATGAAGAAAAAGAGTAGCTATAATTTATTGCAAGGGTCCCCATCCTCCAGGCCACGGACCGGTACCTCCATCATATCAGTGGCAACATTAGATTAGAAATAAAGTGCTCACAGAGATGACCCTGGGGGATGGGGAACACATGTGCGCCCGTGGCTGATTCATGTCGATGTATGGTAAAAACCACTACAATATTGTAAAGTAATTAGCCTCCAATTAAAATAAATAAATAAAATTTAAAAAAAGAAACAAAGTGCTCAGTAAATGTAATGCACTTGAATCATCTCTAAACCATTCCCCCACAACCCTGCTACATGGAAAATTGTCTTCCACGAAACTGGTCCCTGGTGGCAAAGAGGTTGGAGAGCAGTGATTTACTGCTACTACACGTATTATTTCTAACACTTCTCTTATATCTTAAAGATAGATTGCAGTATAGTTATTTCACAGATTAGAGGACTTGAGGTACAATGAGGTTAACTAATTCGGCCATAAGCTAGGCAATCACAAAGTGACACATCTGGGACTTAAACATAGATCTACGTTTAGTTCTAAAGCCTTTGTACTTTCCCCAAACTAGATTATACAGTGTTGTGGCTCTCCAATTTCTCATTATGACTCTAAGTCACATACCAGTAAGACTTTACAATGGAAACAGGTAGTATTGATTTATTAAAAACTCATGTGGAATAGTGAGCTTTACAATCCTCAAAGAGTTCTGAACCTTTCCACAGGATAGACAGTATTTCTCTAGCTACTTACTTGCACACTCTCCCTCCTCTACTCCAACACATATGTATGTATTTACCTGCCTCCGTTCCCCCCACCCCCCAGTAATGGCCACACATCAAAAGAGTGGCTAAATCATGTTTGGGAATCTTCATGTATCACTTCCCATTTTCCCCTGAAACATTTCACCTTGCTAGTTTTCTCTGCCATTCTATCCTACTGAGATATTTTGAGACCCTGATTGTGTTATCTATGCATCGGCTAACCCCATCTAGCTTCATGCCATCACTAAATATTAGAAGTATGTCTTCTCTGTCTGTAGTAAGTCATTGGTAAAAACTTTAGGCAGTAAAGGTCAAAGCAAATAGCTAAAAGCTTCTCTCCAGGCTAACACTGACACATTAAGAAAGCACTCTTTAGGAATGATGCTGAATTAGCTACCCATTCCCCAAACCATGTGATTACTTAGCCAACATTTTGTGTCACTTGTTTATAAATGATCATAGGCATTTCTGTCAAACACTTCACTGAAATCTAGGTATACCATCTATATCACATGCACATAAGCAAGGGGAAGTGGTCTGATTTGTTCTGAGTAGGCCCAAAGTGGCTCCTAGTAACCACCACCATGGTGTCTGCAAGCTCACAGTCGCCAAGATTCTAGTCTAGAATTCGGGGAAGATGTGATACCAGGTTCCCTGATGTGTGGTTTCCAACTGCCCCTCCTTATTCAAGGTGAGGGTAAAACTTTGTGCCTGTCTCCAGTCTTTTGGCTCTTCTGCTTGTTGTGATGATTCAAAATTTGCTAATAGTGATACATAAGACTCTTCAGTGCCATGGGATATAAACTGATTTGAACTTGGGCGTCATTATCTAGGACATATCACAATGGGAATTCTCTTAGCAGTTTTGGTCTTGTCAACTGCTTACCCATAGTGCAGAATAGTTACTACCTTGAAAAGTGATAAACTGGCAAGATATGGATTATGAAGTAAATAACAGAGATCAACTAAACAAATAAGGCCATCTTTAACTATATTAGGAAATTATCCAAGAAAACGAAGTACCTATGAATAATAACAAAATTTTTACTTTGAACATTAATTACAACTCTGCTGGAAATATTCCACTCAATAATTGCTATGCAAAATTACCGTGGCTGCTATTTAAGGAAAGCATATAGTTAGGCACACAGAACTGACCCCATTATTATTATTTTACATTCACTAAATACTAACACTGAGCCTACACAGAATATGGAAACATCCCTGGCCATATGTCAATAAGTTTACACTTGAAGGTTAGGTCTCAGTGTGTGTGTGTGTGTGCTAAGTCACTTCAGTCATGTCCGACTTTGTGACCTATAGACTGCAGCCCACCAGGTTCCTCTGTCCATGGGATTCTCCAGGCAAGGATACTGGAGTGGGTTGCCATGCCCTCCTCCATGGGATCTTCCCGACCCAGAGATTGAACCCATGTCTCTTAAGTCTCCTTCATTGGCAGGCTGGTTCTTTACCACTAATGCTACCTGGGAAGCCCTAGGTCTCAATAACCATGGGTATAAAGGAGTAAGGCCAAATTTTTTGTTGAGCCAATTAACACTGGGCTGCCATCCTGGGGCAAAAATATCTGCTCTCTATTCAGAAGTTAGTTTTATTCCCATTGAATTTTGTCAAAATCCTAATGACATGGGCAAGGAAAACTTTGTTTCGGTCTTCAGCTTCAAAGAAGATACTTTTGGCTCACCAATATGAAAATAATGGGCCTTCCAATGGGAACATCATTTCCAATAGGAATAATGTCTCCACCAACCCATTCATACTTTCCATGTTGTCTCCATTTTAACTAACAGTTCATTTTAGGAGTGGCAGATGGAGATTGGAAGGCATTCAGTGACTGCCTTGTGTATTGTAGATAGTTAGTACATTCACTGAGTGAATGCTTACATGAAGAAATGGCTCCATATGGGATTAAACCTTTAATATTAGCTTCAAGGGCACTCTGAGCCTTTTTATTGTTTTAGCAGTTGAAGCCCTTTGTTTAAGTGAAATCTTATTTAGAAGACCCATATGTAAAGCAGATTTTAGACACTCTGATTAAAATAGGAATGGGGGATGCAGAATAACCCCCATAGCACGTCTCCCACATCTCTACTCCCCGGGGAACAGAATCTGAACAAACTGCCTTGACAACTGAGCTAACTGGCACATAAGCCCACTGACTAATATGATGCTAATTTTGCCATTCTGAAAGGAGGGAGAAGGACTGGATAAATCATTATAGGGTACCCAGAAAGGTGGAGGAGTTGAGATACAAGCATGAGAGTGAACGGCTGACTAATGACTAATCCTGAATGTGGACAGGAGCCCAAGTCAGACTGTGTGAGTGGGCATAAAATCACGAGCAATAGGTCCTGCTGACTCTGCCCGGTTTGGGTCCAGTGATCCCAGCAGAGAGCCCCCTGCCCTGGCCCCTAGCCCATGTGCAACCATTGCTCTCTGGGTTTAATGAGGCAGGAGGCACTGAGGTGTGCTTGTTATGACCAAACACTAGTTAATAGATATGACAAGAGATAAATAATTAGCAAGTTCCTGTCTCTTGCTATGCCCATTTTTGTTCCAAAGATGAACTGCTTCAGTAGGGGCTTCTGCTGTGGTTGGGAGTTTTGTATAAGAAAATGTGCTTGCGTGTTTACAAGCATGTTTTGCATTACACAAGAGCCTTTGGAAGCAGAGCAAAGGCACTACAAACTATCAATCTGTTTGTTTCCCAGGCCCAGCTCTGTCATTTACTAGCAGTGTGACTTTGGACAAGTTATTTCTCTCTCGAGGTTTTCATTTCCTCGTCTATAAAATCAAAGGACTGGACCCTATGACTGAAACATCCCTGCAAACTATAACAGTGCATTTACATAACCCTCTTCTTTAGCACAAAAACTGGTTAATATTGAATGTGAAAAGTACCTTAAATTAAATCAAAGTTCAGAAATAAATGTAGGGCAACAAAGATTAACTTCTTTGAATGAACTGATCTATAAAATACTGTATATGAAGGTCTATTCTGCATATGCCACTATGTTAGGTGCTACAGAAAACAGAGTTGTATGCATGATCTCAGACTTAAGGAGCTGGCAATTCAGAGGCAGGATACATATATATTCATAAATATATCAGGATAAAAAGTTGTCTCTGAATTTCCAAATAGTATTTGAACATACATACACCAATATACTGCTTGTAATACAGGTTTATGGGGGTAGAGAACAATCATTTGTAAGCATTTATTTTTGCTGTGTTGTATTTGGCCAGCAGGTAAATGTAAATAAGAGACTCTATGGATTTCATAGATATTTTGGAAATATATTTCTAACTTTGTAAACCCAATAGCCGTTATAGTTTGATAGAATTTCCTTTTCATATGTAGAACTTGTCTTTACATAGCTAACACTTCCGATACTTCTTACTAAAAAAAACCTTATGAAAGAGTATAATACTGCAATGAAAAAAGATCATGTATTTCCTTTCACTGATAAGTCACAATCACCACAAGACTGGTATCAACAATATTTTGGCTTACCACTCTTGACTTACTTTCTGCTTTTGAATAATTTAACTTAATGTACAAAGATTAAAATACATGACCCAATTTAAGTACCTTTAATCCTGTATCCTCTAAAAAAAAGCAAACAGTTCATTTTCAAGAAATTTAATATGAAATACTTGGGAATTCATCTTGGTGCAGTGTTATTAAACTGTACATAGTAATTAAGATATTAAAAACACATGCTCCCCAAAGCCACCAGACATTGTAATTATTTTTCAAGCTCTTAAGAAAAATGACACAAGATTTTTTAATGATAAATGTGTTTTGGAATGCATCAGCTAATTCCCTTTTACTTCATGAAATCATATTTAGCTCCACAGAGTCTAGGTCCGGTATTTGAAGACCAACTCGCATTGTTCTTTTATAACTCAGAAGTCATTCATTGGCTGTTGTTAACATGCCATTGTAGATACTCTGTCTTTCACACACACACACACACACATTCTGACTCCATATGGAAATGGCAATTATTAGAGTTCTGCTGCACTATTTGTATGTGAAGAAGTGTGAGAGACACTGGGACATAATTTCATTTGGAAAGGCCTTTTTTTAAATTTGACCCTCAAAAGGTTTCTCCTTTGGTTTAGAAATTTTAAATCAGTGTCAGCTTTTCTAGCAACCTCTGGAGTAGGCCAGCATTTTATGACTCTCACTGGTTCTATTGTGAGAAAAAAGTTACTCAAAGAATTTTTTTCTCATGCTTGAGGTTCATTTAAAGATTTTTAAAATTTACACGCTAAGGTATGCCCTGGGTACTTTTCTGACATGTAACAACTTTATTAATTAATTTATTAAAGTTGCAACTTCCTATTTCAAAGTCAGTGCCTTTTCACGATACCACAATAATCTGTCAGGCATCTTAAAAATACTTTTCAGGTATTTATGAAGGGGGAGGGAAGCGGAGACATTCCACTGTCTGTTCGACATTTAAAATTTTCTTTGGCCATTTAAAATCATTTTATGAGTTAGAGATAGCTAATAGAAAGTTTGTCTGCTGTCTATGTCACAAAGTGCCTCAGTTTCCACACCATACACAATTGTGGTCAGTTTTCTAAGACTCTTCCCAGTGGACGCTTGGTAAACAACATGCTTCTTCTTTCTTTGCTGCCGATTTTAGAGCTTCAGACCATAGACATTACTACATTAGGGACTTGGAAATCGTCAGACAAAGTCAGGAGTTTCTGCTATTTGTACTTCTTTCTACACATCTTTTATATATAGATCATGCTAACCATAGCAAGGCATGTTGTGTCTTCAAAGACATAAAAGGAAAGAGCACAGAGACTGAAATCAGTCCCCCTGGATTCTAGGTCTAGTTTGACCACTTACTATATGAAGGTCACTTAGACATCCAGTGCCCATAGGTTCTTCATCTGGTAAATCTAGGTAATAATGTCTGCTTCTCTGAGTCATTGTGAAAACCAATTTATGTCATGTTCACGAAAGAGCTTTACAAACTGAATTGTGCTGTGCAAATTCATGGCAGAATTATTATCATTCATATGGAGTCACATGGCTAACAAGATCTGAAGACAGATCACCTATCTGGTTCTGGAGGAGGGTGATAAATGCAAAAGTGTTTTTGTGGTTTAATGTTTTCATGGCCTAATGAGAACAAGGCAGGAGAACAGAAGAATTGGATAGGGGGAAGGGCAAGTTTAAGTTCCATCTGCCCAGGCTGGAAGACTGGTGGGAAGGGAAGAATCTCTGAAAAGATGAGAGGTTACAAAGTAGAAAGGGGTGACCTGGGAACAGGGTGTTTAAAAAAGAGTGGCAGGGCAGAGAATAAAGTCACAAGACTTGTTCACAAGAGGGTGCTGGGTTAAAGCCTGACCTTGAGCCACAAATCACTGAATCACACGGCTGGAAGGAATCTTAAGAGGCCACCTCGTCCACACCCCCACCATTCAGCAGGACGTTTCAACCATCCCAAACAGATGAGACTATCCAACTTTGAATGAAAAGCTCTGACACCAAATGAGCAGGTATTGACTGCTCTGGCTTCAACTGTTTCCAACAGGCAGGAAAACAATTTCTGGAATTTCATTTGAACCCGAACTGAAACTAAGGGAAAATAATAAACAGCTAGGTTTTTCTTGGAAACAATAGCTTCTGTAGTAGTTTAAGGTCTGCGACATTAACACTAACGACACAGCGACTCTTAGAGAGAAACTGCTACCAACAAACTGAGTTAGAAGACACACGGGCCACAGTGGGCTGTGGGCAGGAGTGTATCATGATCATTCTTGGTATTTGTGGGGTCTTCTCTCCATGCAGGAGCCTTGAAGCAGGATATTAAGAAAAACACAATTTTTTTTTAAAAAAGCAACATGGCCCAGCAAATTCCAGGACTGACATTGAGGACTTAAGAGTTCAATTCCTCTCCTAACACAAGACAATAAATCCTCACACACAGATTAAAAACTGAAAAGGAAATAAAAGGGTCCTCATTTCCAATCGTGGGAATGTTACACAAGAACTCTGGTTTGGAAGGAGGAGGGGAGGACATTCCACACCTGCAGGCCTTCCCAGGAAAGGGGCCCCGGGCCTGACCCTGAACACGTCCCCTCCAGGTTGCACTGTGGGACTGTCAATACGGAAATAATGTTACATTATTCCCTCAGTGAATATATTATTTCAAATCCTATCAACAGCAACCACAACTTGAAAGGAGGCAGCTGAGAATTTCCATGGAAGAAAGTGAAGAGGTCTTTGGGGATGTGCTCATAAACGGCCTAGCCACAGTCCATCTGGATGGACACACATGGGCATGCGTGCATAGACAAAAGTAGCTCTGCACTTGCAGTTGCATATGTTGGAGCATCCTACTGTAGTATAAGAGTTGCAGCACCAAGTGAGGAGCTTAGGAAAATAACATTATACTCCTGGATTCTCCACTCACTTACATGTGAACTGAGGCAAGTTAACTTGATTCTACCTCCTCATCACTAAAACTTTAGGTCAATGTAGTCAGGCATTCAGTGAATCCAGATGTTTGGCAGTGAATAGGAAACAACATCTGGATGATTGGTTGAATTTTCAACTGAACTTACTGGATGTTTTGGCAGCATGCCCACACAGTGCTTAATGGCTTTCTGCCTCAGTTTCCCTAGCTATAAAAAAAGGTACAAACATTATCACTTACCTCCCAGGAGGCAGTGAGGATGAAATAATACCCAAGAGTAACAATGAATTCCTGAAAAGAATGATTCTTTGACAGTACTGTATCTTATACAATTCCAGACTGGATATTTTTTTTTCCAATATGAGCAGTTAGACTTTTAGGACATAAAAGCACTTTGAAATATGGTTCAATGCTATACAAATACAACACATTATCATCATCATCCCATTCTTCATTATGACTTCTCTAAAGTATCTCACTTTCAGATTGAACCATAGCCAAAATATGAATTTTACTGAAGGTCTGAAAGAAGATATGTTTTGGCCATGTAAAGCAATACAGATGAGACAAGAAAAAACCAGCGTGGGTGTTTGGAGCCCAACCAATTTTAACAGCTCAACTTAAACAGGTAAAACTGGTCTATCAATGAGAATTAATTGGTTGCTCAATGGTATTTATAAGGGAACCAAAAATGTCCACACACATGTCCATGGCAAAGGTAGGAGAAAGTAATTATAATGGTGACCTTTCCGTCACTGACAATATACACCTCCCTACCTATGAAGAGGCTTCACCTTTTGTGGCTGAAAGTTAGCATGAAGAGAAAGAAGGAAACAACATGGGAGAGAAAGATGTATCAAAGGGATTTCTTTGATCCACCCAAAATTTGGGTGGCAGAATTAGACTGGGAACAAGTATTGGAATACTGTTCTCTTTCAGACTCACTCAAGTCCTGACTACAGAGGAAATCCTGACTATAATAATCACCTTAACTGTGTCATGCACATGCAATTATATATTTGTGTGTGTATATATATATATTTGTGTGTATATATATACATGCATATATGTAAAATGTATAATTATACATAAATTTTATATAATGGGATATGAATAGACAGATACGTAGATATAATTTTTTATACTCACAATAACCTTGTAAGGGACTATTTTGCTAACTCTAAATACTACAGATGAGAAAACTAAAGTTCATAGAGGTTGAATGATTTGCCCAAAGTTATATATCTAGTAAGACCCACAGTTGAATTGGGATCCACGTGGATTCAAAGCCCATGTTCTATTCACTATACGGCATGGTCTCCCAAAGCATTCATATCAAACACCCAAAGTCTTTACTGAGGGGGCTTGCTATAAATAGTCACTTTTACTGACTGCCAGATCATATGCTCTGATGCAGCTTTCCCTTTTTACAGGGTGGGGCTCCATCCACAGGTCTTTCTCTGATGTTTCTTATGAAATCCTTCTCACAGTAGCCCAGCCCACCTCAGGCCTAAGCAAACCACCCCAAAACTGATGAGCAACATCACTGTCTAGCTCTTCTTCATTATTGGCTGCTTTTTCTTTGTATTTAAACATGCTGGTGTTTCTCCTCCAAGGAAGGTATGAAAACAGGCCAGACTCCTTTTGAATCCTCAAACTCCCTGGCACCTGGCTGAGCACACAGTAGGTATTCCTTCACATCTGGGGACCAAAGTCATCTGTTGACACTATTCTTCATTTAAAATGAGGGACACAGAGATGGACCCTGAGGTTCTGGCCTCACCAGTGCTTGGATCTAGCCAGTCAAGTGGAGTCACCCAGACACATTTGGTTTGAGATAATTTAGAACTAATTCAAAGAAACACTGCCTTTGTCCCCAGGTAAAGCACACCATCAGCAATGGGAGGTTTACGCTGTGCTCTGAATTCTTCAGAGATGTGTTTTGAAACATCCTGTATGTAACCAGGCTTTATAGAACTTAGTGAGGTTGTGAGTTCACCAAAAAGAAGGATCTGTTATGCAAATACTGCCACTATTCTGTGCTCAGAAGCAGTAACAACTATTTATTAAGTGCTCACGGAGAGCAGAGCACTTTATTAGGCTCTGGAGGAATCTCACTCAAAAGTGTAGTAAATTCTTTCACAATGCCATTCGCCATGAAATACGTCACTATTAGGAAGCCCTTCCAAACATTTTTCCTAAAAACCATAAAGATTTCACTGTTAAACTTCACAGGAAAAGACAAAATGATGCCAATGTTATCCTACAGAAACCTCTGTCCTTGCAGAAGGAGTTTAATTTCATTAAGTCCTTCCTCAGCTATGAATCAGAGTCAGCGGTGCCAGGGCCCTCCCACCCATGGACCATAGGGTAGAACACTGTCACTCTGGTATCTGGTGGCATTTTTGATGGCATTTTTAAAACTGTGGGCACAAAGCAATCACAAGCAGATGGTACAACTAGCTTCTATTTGTGTTTCAGTTACTAAACTCCTGAGAAGAAAAACTGTGTACAAGTCAAGGGAATCTGTGGGTGCTCTGTGCATGGCAGTGACTCAGAAGTTGGCATGGGTGCAGTGAAGCTGGTCCTCTCGTATCTTGCTGGTGGCAGTGAAAGCTGTCACATCCCCATTGGACAGCAGTTTGGAAACATGCAGTAAAAGGCTCATATCCTTTAACCCCATAACTCCAATATGTTAAGAAATTGATCTAAGATCAGGAGACAGCACTATGTAGGAGGTTGCTTTATTTAATGGTAAAAATTTTAAGCAATCAAAATGTATAGCAAAAGCAAATTAATTATAATTAACACTCAAAGGAATCTTTCGGGGCCACAAAAGATGATTAGTATGCAGATTTGTGGCAACATGAAAAAGTGTTTCCAATACAGTGTTCATTTTAAGAAACAGAAATCACTAATATACTTCCAATTATATAAAAAGTCGATGTGTGATTTTCTGACCAAATATTAAAAAAGAATATGTAAAAATGAAAACTGGATTTTCTAGTGGGGTTGAGACAAATACTTTTCTTTCTGTTTTCCAAGCTTTCTCTTATGTTGCAATATTTTCTTATAATTTAAAAGTGGGGTGAAAAATAAAGGTCAGAAGTCCTTTTTAGCAGAGAGACTCTGAAGAAAATGAACATGGCTGCCTTTCCAAAAGCCCAAGAATACAGTTTGAACACTCAACATCATCCATCACTCAGCTTTTTTGCCATATCTGTTTTCACTGGATACACACATACCTGGTTAATGTGCTTCAGTTTGTCAATAATTTGACTGACCACTGGCTCAGGGCCCTTCATTTTCAGCTCATGGAGGTTGAACTGATTTTTCATTCCATTCCTCGCTGCCTTTTGGCTGTATCTGGAAATATGAAGGTAAAGAAAAGGTTTGTCACAAGAGAGTTCCAAGCAAAGTGCAAGTTAACTGTATTTGGCACATGGTCGAGCTGACCACAAGCTACCTTTAGCCTTCCAGCCCGTGGGATGACTGCGTGGTACAAAGGTAGACTACTCCAGATAGAGTCTAGTTGTACTGGAGAACATTCATTCAAAAGTAAGCAAGTTTTATCCACCTCATTAGAACTGATTCAAATGTATTCTTTTTAATGGCTAAGTAATATTCCATTGTGTATATGAAACTGGAGACTATTATACAGAGTGAAGTAAGGCAGAAAGGAAAACACCAATACAGTATATTAATGCATATATTTGGAATTTAGAAAGATGGTAACGATAACCCTATATGCAAGACAGCAAAAGAGACACAGATGTATAGAACAGTCTTTTGAACTCTGTGAGAGGGCGAGGGTGGGATGGTTTGTGAGAATGGCATTGAAACATGTATATTATCATATGTGAAATGAATCGCCAGTTCAGGTTCGATGCATGATACAGGATGCTGCGGGCTGGTGCACTGGGATGACCCAGAGGGATGGGATGGGGAGGGAGGTGGGAGGGGGGTTCGAGATGGGAACACATGTACACCCGGGGCAGATTCATGTCAATGTATGGCAAAAACAATACAATATTGTAAAGTAAAAAAAAAAAAAAAAAGTCAACAAGTATTAATTCACCATTCCTTTTTTCTTGGTGTTGGGGATATAGCAATGAACAAGACAGAGACAAGGTCTCTGCCCTTATTCTGCCCTCCGTCTAATGTAGAGTCCAGAAGAGCTCTAAGGGAGGTGCTGGGTCTTGGACAGGGAAGCACACAGGAGGGTCCTTAATTCTGAGTGTGCTTTCTATTCATCTGAAGGATAAAGACTCTTGCATGTTCTTTACTTCTTTCTCCTTCTCCATTTCCTCCTCCCATCATTTCCTGCAGGTCTGGGCAGCCCAGCTCCTCCTGAAAAGGCTTTTCCAACCCATTTGCAGCATAAATGATGACTGCCAGCTTCTGTCTCTCTTCTCCACAGGGAGGCAGACCAGCAGCTCAAGGGAAGGTTTTAACATGGTCCCCCAGGATAAGACATAGGTTTTTCCTTCAGGATTGAAGTTTCAAGCTATCTATGGACATCCTCACCAGCATGAGAATGGGGGATATTTACAATTCTGGGCAATTCGGCCTTTCAGTGTGGGGCTTTGTCAACTTCAACTGGAACAGTAATTCACTACTGAGGTGGTTTCTTTGCTGGCTTCATGGTTCCAGACCTCTGTACATTTACTCATCTTTCAAAACAAGACAGACAAACACAAAACAAAAACAAGAAACAGATTTCATTTTCTCCTTTATCTTTTTTCATGTAGAAAGACCAGAACACTGTTACCAAAGGGGGAAAATGTTTTGATCTTATTTTTTTGCTTTTCCCTCATCCTGATAATGGAATCTTTTCTTAAAGAAATAGAAAAATTTGCAGGGCTTTTGCCCCTACTTTATTCACTTAAAAAAATTACAATCGGGCAGTTAGTTGAATTAAGGACAAATTCATAGTTTTTACTCATATTTTAAATTACAAAAATAACAGTGCTCATTGAAGACAATTAAAATATACAGACATAATCAACGCATACAGTACAAGTTCTTGCATTATCTTATCCTTCCAAGAGAGAATCATCTTTAAGTTTGATATATATTCTTCTAGAGGTTTCCACATGCATATGTGTGCATGTGTGTTCAGCCTCTCAGTCATGTCTGATTCTTTGCGACCCTATGGACTGTAGCCTGCCAGGCTCCTCTGTCCATGGTATTCTCCAGGTAAGAATACTGGAGTGAGTTGCCATGCCCTCCTCCAGGGAATCTTCCCAACATGGGGATCGAACTCACATCTACCTCCATCTCCTGCATTGCAGGCAGATTCTTTACCCGCTGAGCCACGTGGGAAGCCCTTCACAGGCGTATACTAACATGCAAGTCTAACCAAAATTGGAATTGTACTAGTTATGCTGATTTGCAACTTATCACCTAACATGTATCTTAGATACATTTCTGTGTCAGAACATAAATAACTGCTTTGTTTTTATTCCTCTGTATGGCTAGATCATAAATTATTTATCCAATCTCTTACTGATAAACAGATGAGGTATTTCTAATATTTTGCTAATATAAACAATGCTGCAAAGAACATCCTTGTATGGTGATCTTTGTACATTTCATGAATATCTATTAAGGATAAATTCCTAGAATTTAATTAATTTGTACTTCTAATCCCAAATTATGACATGCAAAGAATAATTAACACCACTGTATTTTTGCACAGCATTTTACAAAGCGGTTTTGTATCACTCAGCTCATTTGAGCTTCTCAGCCACACTGTGAGGAGATAGGGCACACCTCATTATCTCTTTATTATTGAAACTTTCACAACTTCAGAAGATACTGATCTAATAGATGCTTTCTTATAGTAGAATACTTCTGCCAATATTAAGGATATGCTTTGATGCTACCATGCATGATAGCAGAGGAGGTCAGGAAATCTAGGTCTGACTTTTACAATTAAAAGTCATCTTCTGAGAAGGAAAATATCTTGTGGGAAAGTTGAAGAGAACATTTGACTGCATTTCTTCTAAAATGGTAGCGCCCGACTCTGCGACCTCATAGACTGGAATGGGTTGCCATGTCCTTCTCCAGTGAATATACAGATCACCCACCACATACCAATTGCCTTTGGGGGCTGTATTAAAGAAGTGTAATGCATTTCTTTAAGGGAAATTCTTTGTTTATATATTTGGTGAGAATCAGTTCCCCACTAGCCTCCTTTTGTGTGCTTGTATATAATGGTGTCTGTTTAAATGTCATCTCCCTCTTGATGACCACCAATTCCATCTTCTTTTTCTTTATATCTACTGATACCTGAAGCAGAGACTTGATTCACAGGTAAAGAGGTAAGCAGTTCTAAAGTGAACCTTAGGAACGTGACCCTAGAGACATGTCCCTGGACTTGTTCCTCCTGCCCACTCCTACAAAACAAGTCTCCTTCTAAAGTTTATTATCCTCAGTGGAATAGTGTAAAGACATCTGCCAACTTAGTGACTTTGCCCTGTACTCCTTCTTCCAAACCATTTATAAATATTAAGTCAAATCAGTCCCATAGTTGATCCCTTGTGGCCCTACTCTCTATTTTCTACCATTCAGAAAAATGCCCTTTCAGCTCTTTTTTTGTTTGTTTCTTACCTCCAAGTCTTGGATAAAGAGCCAGGACTAAACACTGCGCCCCAATCCCATGGTGACTCAATTTTTTAAAAACAGCCTTGAGTTTAAAAGCTTGCCAAACTTTCTGAAAGTTGAAATAGCATCCACTATTTTGCTCTATCCATGTGCTATTTAAATCCTCAAAAGACTTAGTAAATTAAGCATGGTTTCTGGTTACAGAAGTGTTGGAAAGAGCTGGCTTATGGCTTAGACCTAAAACTTAACTTTATTTACTCCACAAAGCAGTAACCAAAAGTACTGGTTCGATTGATGTCTACATCTGCTAAAATTTAGTGGCCCTATTTTTAAATTTAGTGGCACTATTTTAAAACTATTCAAGAACTCTGCTCTTCCCGTATCCATTTTGGCATGTGAATACCTCTCCCCCATGCCCAATACTATGCTCTGTTTCTCACACCTCTACCCTTTTCTCCTTAGCCAGACAAAATGTCGAGCAGAATCCTAAAATTCTGGAGTGTTAAAATGGAATACTATGGAGACATCAAAAGAACAAAGTTAGAACAAAGCTGAAGATGGCCCCAAATTCTTGAGACCTGGTGATGCTACCATCATTGATAGGGTTCCTGGCAAGCGCACGTGTGTTGAGAGCTTCTCTATCCTCCTCTGAGCCATTTTGCTGTTCATGACATGAGACAGACAGTTCCTGTGGGTGTCATCAAAGCAGTAGACAAGAAGGCAACTGGAGCTGGCAAGGTCACCAAGTCTGCCCAGAAAGCTCAGAAGCCTAAATGAACAACATCCTCAATACCTGCCATCTTAATCAGTCGTGGAAGAATGGTCTCAGAACTGTTTGTCTCAATTGGCCATTTAAGCTCAATAGTGAAAGATTAGTTAATGGTAACCGGGCAAGATAAACCTTCAGAAGGAAAGGAGAATATTTTGTGGACCATTCATTTTTTGTGTGGCTGTTCTAACTCATTGGTCTTTAAAATCAGTACTTTTTGACAGAAACAACTTGATTAAAAATATGTCATAGAATTTGAAACACTTAAAAAATTTAATGAGGAAAAAAAAATGGTAAAAGCAGTTACTTCCAGCAAGTAAGATATTGGGGGAAATTTTACTTTTTTATGTCCTTCTGTATCTTTTACACTTTAAAATCTTTAAAATAATTTTTAATGAGTGAAAATTTATATAGCAGTTATTTTTTAAGGTAAAATAAAACAACATGAAATAACAATAACAACAACAAAAAACAAACCAAAGGGAAATAAAAAGTGGGCCTAACTCCTAGGCCTTGCTCACAGCTTCTGGGAAATTCTTCTTGTTAATCAGAGTTATGTCGGCCATGACTAGAGCCCCGGCTTAAAGGTGATCCCTTATGAGAACACACGTTTGGGCCAATACACACAATGTCACCCTGGAATTCCTTCACACCTCAGATGGTTATCATCAGGTCACAAACTGTACTTTGTTAGGTTAAACACAGCCTATATGTTTTCCGCTCTTCAACGAGGTAATGCTAACCTATTTAAAAAGGACAGTCAGTAAGGATGTGACTGAATGTGTATTATTATGAGGACCCTGTCCCTGAACAGAGGCAAAAAAGCCATTCAGGTTCTTGCCCACCTTCCCAGAAGATGCCTAAAGTCCTCTTCTGATGGGAGTTGAGGGCCTCCCTGGGATTCATTCTGAACTGCTGCTCTTGCACCCAAATGCATTGTGGGTACCACACTGAGTGGCTAGTGCTCCTTCCACATACATTCCATTTGCCAGCCCGTATAGTCTGTGAGCTCTCTGAAGGCAGAGACTCGGTTAGTTCTCTTGTGTACCACCCAAAGCACCTCCTAATGCATGTAGTAACACCAGCTGTCAGTACCGAGTGCTTTCTCTATGCCAGATACTGTTCCAAGCACTGAGGAAAAATACAACTTGCATCACCACACTGAGTCCTCCTAAGAGCCCTACAGGATGGACAGTATTATAATCAGCTCCTTCTTGCAAATAAGAACACTGAGGCATGAAGTGAAGCCACTTGCCGAAGGTCACACAGCTACTCAATAGCAAAGCTAGAGTTTGAACTTTTGAGTCTATGTCCAGCTGCCTCTATTCTTAAGCACTCCGCTGCTATTATTCCTTAGAAATAATCCATTATTATTGATTAAATATTTGATGTTTCCATTTCACACTGCCCAATTCATGGTATGATACAATTAGCCAGCTACTGGCGATGGTCTACAAGGCTCACAACGGGGCCTGCCACAACAGCTCTCTTTACCTAATCAGCAAATTCCTGGGCTTGCCCTTTAAAAGCCCTGGGGAGAGCCCTGTGTATGGAGTTTCTTCTCCCAAACAGAGATCCAACAGCATCACCATTCAGTGAAATATTTGCATTCTTGAAAGATAAGGTATTGAAGTTAGACGTATAAATAATCTTCCTCCACCACCACCGTATAGACAAACACCAAAGGTGATCTGAAATCTCTAAGGACAATAGGAAAATGAATTCTGGCGAAGGCCACCCTGCCATGTAGCAATATGTAATGTAACCCCAGGGAGTTTTACGTAACATACATGCTCCAAGCTTTAAGCTCAGAGGGACTCAGTTAGGGGTGTCTCTGTAGAGTTGCATTAATTCATTCATTCATCCAGCATTTCATTTTCATTCACTCCCTCTGTGCCCCTGGTGTACAATGGCTCCTGACAGGCTTTGAATGAGGCTGAGCCACTGCGGCCACAATTCTCCTCACCCAGACTGCCCAGAGTGTCAGGAATGGTTACACTGTTGGCCATGGGGGATTTTAAGGATAGGTTATCTGCTTAGTAACACTCATCTCTAATTAAATTAACTGTCCTCTCTCCAGAGCATTGCTTTTTCCTAAAGCTTTGACATGGTTCTGGCAATAAATACTAGCCAGTAGGGGAGGAAAAATAGAGAGGAGCTCCTGCCTCCTAAATCTAAACTCTTCTTAACTGGACATGTTATGCATGATATTAGAAGTGACCCCACAAAGCATTACCTGTGGTGTCATCTTCCCCCATCCAGTGTGGTACCTGCTTATTAGCACAAAAATAGCAACTTTGATTTGTGAAGTGAAAGGAAGACACATCCCTGTTCAGGCAGATTGGGCAGGGATGGAGGGGGGACACCTTGCAAAAGCCGTAAAGAGAAAAGGAACCCAATGAAAACAGGACATCTGAGCTAGATGGTGTTAGGACAACTGACACAAAGAAAGCACTTGAAGCAGAGGAATAGAGGCAAACGTGTAAAAGGGCAAGCTTTTCCTCCTGGTTCTGTGTTGGCTGAGGCAGCACAGGTGAAGTGGAAGGAAATCAATGGATTCAAATGTACAACATTCAAATAGGAAGCACCCTTGTCCAATCCACTGATGGTGTAGATGAAGAAACTGAGACCCAGGGAGGGATTTTCCCAGCAGCACAGGTAGTTAGTATCATAACTCTCACCTTTGGGAGAAATTTCTTCTTTAAAAGGTTCCTTAAATACACGTTAGTGATTTTGAGCATTGCTAGTACGGGTGCAGGAGAGAGAAGTTGCTAGAAAATTGACTTTCGTCCTTCTTCTAGGCATTAGACTACTGGAAAGTATTTGAAAGCAAGTCTTAGAAAAACCAACTTGCCCCCTTCCCCCCACCAAATATTTAATTTCACAGAAGTTTGTTTCATTTACTGCTGGGGTTTTAGATGATCTGCAAATAAGTTACAGATCTCACATTCTCAGTGCGCCATCTGATGGAAAGGCTGCAGTATTGCAAGTAGCCCTTTGCCCAAACACTGATTTCTCAGACTGTTTCCTTGGAAAGCACTGCAGTTGCAACAATCATTGTGAAAAAAATGGCATAAAGAGTATAAATACCTTTAAAAAAAAAACTAGAACACAGGGTAGAAAACCCACCTTATCAATAGGCCTAAGAAAATGGTCTTTTTCTATCCAAGATGCAGTCTTCATTTACATAAATGAACAGAAAAATAAAGCAAAAGTGAAAATTGCTGAGTTTTATAAATATGTTTAATAAAGAAGGCAGCAATTTGCTTCTCATTTATGTATTCACAAGTCTAAAGAAAAATGTTGTCCATAATTGTTGGTACAGCAGTACCACTTCAGAGCAAATATCAGACAAGAGAGTGCCAGAAACAGACTCTAAGAACTACTTTGATTCTCAAACAATAGCCTTTCAGAAATTACAGATATATTTCAACAGAAAGGAAGCAAAATTTAGAGTAGAAATCAGGGGCTGAAAGCCCATTTATACCTCATCTAGTGGACATTACCTATATAAGGGAATAGCTATATTAGAATCTGCTTTTAGCCTAGTTTAAACCTCACTGTGAGGAGAGACTAAAAGATTGGTCTTGGAATATAATCAAGAAGTCATTTAAACCTCAAGAAGCGAAGAATATTTTCCAGATGGTGAGGAAAGCTTGAGAAGTTGATATCACCCGCTGTGGGGAACAGCCTCCTGCAGAGATGGGGAGGTAGACAGAAAATGTCTGAATGTTTGTCTGAAGAGGCAAACTCCACAGAGGAGCCTGGAGGTAAGGAGAGAGAAAAGTAAATAAGGAAGCAAAAGTGATTCCTGTGAGAACAGCAGCATAGGCAGAGCCTGATGTGTGGGAACGCTGGTGAGAACAGCCTCCTGGGCTTTGAGCCCTGACCACGGGCAGCCAGGACACCAAGCCAGGGTGGGCAGGGCTGCTGAAGGGTTCTCCGAGGGGTGTCCTTGAGGGGAACATACCACGGAGGAGAGGAATCTGAGCCAGTGTAAGATTTCAAAAAATAGCAAAAAAAAAAAAAAATGCAATTCAAAGTTCAATAATTGGGAGTGGAGATGTAGCAGAGCAAGGTGTGTAATGGTGACTTATCATTAAATCACCCCAAACTCATTTACTGAGTGCCTCTAGCCCAGAAAGTGGGCTTCCCTGATAGCTCAATTGGTAAAGAATCTGCCTGCAATGCAGGAAACCCCGGTTCGATTCCTAGGTCGGGAAGATCCACTGGAGAAGGGATAGGCTACCCACTCCAGTCTTCTTGGGCTTCCCTTGTGGCTCAGCTGGTAAAGAATCTGCCTGCAGTGTGGGAGACCTGGGTTCAATCCCTGGGTTGGGAAGATTCCCTGGAGAAGGGAAAGGCTACCCACTCCAGTATTCTGGCCTGGAGAATTCCAAAGAGTCAGACATGACTGAGTGACTTTTACTTTCTAACCCAGAGAAGTAGCCCAGAAAACCAGATGTTTTCTTGTTCCACTGGAGTTAAACCAAAAGGAAACGGTCTTTACCGTTTTTTAGTTTTTTTTGAAAGTTAGATTTTAACTCAAAAATATTTGAGTCATAAAGGACCCTTGAAATCATTTAGTTCAATGCACCCCTCTTACAGATGGGCAAACTGAGTCCCAGAGAGACCAAACACTAGCCATCCAAATTATTATTGGTATCACTGCTGATGGAAGGTGACTAGAGCTACTACCTCCCCCAAATAGAAAAGCCAAGAAGAAGAGGTCAAAGAACAGGTCACACACATAAGAACATTGTATGAAAGTAACTGATGTTGAAAATAATGATCAATAATCATTTTATTTTTAAAAGGTAAAATTCAGTCCTGTCTACATAGTTTACTGAGACAGCAAAGACAGTATGCTCTAGAAAGGCTGAGTGAGATGGTGGAAAGAGCACTGGTCCTGGAGTCAGGACACATGATCAAAGGCGGGTACTGTGTGACTTTTGACAAGTAACTAAACTCTACTGGACTTGAGTGTCCTTATCTCTGAAATGGGGATAATGCCACTTACATTTGTTTTGAGGATTAGTTGATGTAATGAATGTTAGCAAATTTAAGATAACATAGGTTAAGTGTTTAGAAGAGGGCCCAACACATTTATATGAGCACTGGTATTGTTTTGTGAAAGGATCCAACACAAAACAGGTGTTCAATAAATGTTATTTGGAAAAGGATTTTCTGAAGTAGAATGAATAAAGCTCGCCATGAATACTTAGGGGAAGCTTCAAGTCTGCTCATCCCTGTACTGAGAAAACTGGAGAAATGGAAGAGTCTCCGTTGGCTGAGTAGACAGCACTGAGCAGGCAGACCTGACTGAAAGGAACTACTCTTCAGCAGAGAGGTCCTCACAAGACTTCCAGGGGATGGGGCATCTGAGGCAGGGACTTATGGTTAGGACTTCAAACGGTTCAGAATTTATTTTAGTCCATTGAAGAAGACACTGTTGACCTGTGCCCCAGGGCAGACAGCCAAGTTTCCCGAGTGATCAACTTTGGGTGTCAGAAGCCTTTTCACTCTCTCCTCCCTCCACATTTCATGTTCCTGCTCTCTGTGACAGAAAATATTTTGCTTCCACTTTGCATATAACTGTCACAAGTAATGAATTAGATGGCTTGTGAAAACACCCACAGACTTTTTCAAATCTTTCTCTTCAGAACACTGCTTTGTTTGTCCCAGGTCCCTGCGGGATCCAGAACAAACATCTATTCTTTAATGCAAGGATCTTCAAAATGAAGAAGAGAACTTTCAAAGTCTACCTACAATCACACTTCACAGACTCAAGACCAGTTTCAGGGAGAGGCAAGTCTGAGTTAGAGAAGAGTGCAACTTGTGGATTTTTTTCTTGCATTGCGTTTCACAAAGAAAAGTCTCCTAAATGTTGCTTTAGATGTCTTGCTGAACCTTATTTCATGAACTGACAAAGACTGTGAGCAAAGGATAAACTGTTTTTACATGAATGGGTACTACTGAAATACTTTAAAAGAAAGCTGAAAATTCCTGTCACTGTTTTGTTGTCAGTTTGTCTAAGCCACAGTCTTCTACAGGCCCCTAATCCATGAGAAACCTGTATGCAGGTCAAGAAGAAACATTTAGAACAAGATATGAAACAACAGACATGAGAAAGGAGTTTATCAAGGCTGTATGTTGTCACCCTGTTTATTTAACTTATATTCAGAGTACATAATGCAAAATGCTGGGCTGGATGAATCCCAAGCTAGAATCAAGATTGCAGGGGGAAATACTTGTAACCTCATATATGCCTATGATACCACTCTAATGGCATAAAGTGAAGAGGAAGTAAACTGCCTCTTGATGAGGGTGAAAGAGGAGAGAGAAAAAACCTGGCTTAAAACTCAGCATTGAAAAAATTAAGATCATGGCATCCTGTCCCATCACTTCATGGCAAATAGATGGGGATAAAGGGGAGAAACAGTGGCAGATTTTATTTTCTTGGACTCCAAAATCACTGTGGACGGTGAGTGCAGCCACGAAATTAAAAGACGCTTGCTCCTTGGAAGAAAAGTGATAACAAACCTAGACAGCGTATTAAAGAGGAGAAGCATCACTTTGCCAACAAAGGTCCGTATAATCAAAGCTATGGTTTTTTCAGTAGTCATGTATAGATGTGAGAGTTGGACCATATAGAAGGCTGAAGATTTGATGCTTTTGAACTGTGGTGCTCGAGAAGACTCTTGAGAGTCCCTTGGACTGCAAGGAGATCAAACCAGTCAATTGTAAAGGAAATCAGTCTTGAATATTCTTTGGAAGGGCTGATGCTGAAGTTCCAATACTGTGGATACCTGATAAGAGCCGATTCACTGGGAAAGACCCTGATGCTGGGAAAGATGGAAGGCAGAAGAGGGGGATGACAGAGGATGAGATGGTTGGATGGCATCACCGACTCAATGGACATGAGTTTGAACAAACTCCAGGAGACAGTGAGGGCCAGGGAAGCCTGGTGTGCTGCACTCCACGGGGTCACAAAGGGTCAGACACGACTTAGCAACTGAACAACAACAATAAATCTTCAGTGCGTGGGATTAGGCCTACTGAGATCCTGAGCCAATGGAGACATAGGTGAGAGCTTAGCTGTCTGACCTATCCTTGGAGCCAGTATTTCATGCTTTTGGGGTGAACCCTACATGTTCAGGCATGGCTTCGTCTTGTCAGGTATATTTTCCTGGGCTATATGGCCAAATTCCATCCTGGTTTCTGTGTTTATATTCACCTGAGTCAGCCCTCTGATTTACCCAGTGGTCAGCACACAACAGGCAGTCAATAAACCTCTGCTGAAATGAATTGAGACTGAAGACTTCATCCAAAGCTGATCTATTCTGCCTAGCTCTTGTCAGTCTGTTCCCCTGGGGACTTCCCCCCAAATCTGGAGCCAGTGACTGAGGACCTGCCTTATACTGGACTTCCATCTGGGCCCTGCCAGGAAAACCTGCCACTGTGTCCCAAGCCACCAGATCGCAGCACTTTGGAAAACAATGGCCAGGTAGGGGATGGCAGAGTTCCTGCCTGAGGCCCCAGTGAACACCATCATTCAAGTGGAGGGTCACTGCCCACTTGGGCCAGTCAAACAGGAGAGTTGCCACAGCCCAAGCACCACTCACTCCTGCAGACTGTGTCCCATTGCCTGGGACCAACTACTGGGCTCCCACACTGAGCCCACCCATAGCACACAATATCAGTTTGCATCACAAACCCTATTCCAATGGTCTAAACTTTGGCCGCTTCTGAGATTTTACCATTGTGAAAGCAATTCTTTGAACCCATCTTTTATATTCGCTATGGTCAAGGCAATAACTTCAAGAGGGTTTCAAATCTGATGGTGAAATTTCCAGGTTCTCAGTTTTGGGGGTCAGAGAAAGGATTTGTTGTCTTCCATCAGTACAGAGGCTTCCCAGGTGGCGCTAGTGGTAAAGAACCCACCTGCCAATGCAGGAGGTGTAAGAGACGTGGGTTCAATTCCTGGGTCAGAAAGATCCCCTGGAGAAGGGAATGACAACCCAGTGACAAAAAGGTATCTGAGCTTAGAAGTAAGGAGAAGAGTTTTGTGCTACCTTAACCTTAACCAATGTGACTCCCTGGTGGCTCAGACAGTAAAGAATCCACCTGCAATGTGGGACACCTGGGTTGATCTTTGGGTTGGGAAGATCCCCTGGAGGAGGGCATGGCAATACACTCCAGTATTCTTGCCTGGAGAATCCCATGGACAGAGGAGCCTGGTGGGCTATGGCCCATGGGGTTGCAAAGAGTCGGACACGACTGAAGTGACTTAGCACATGTCAGTACAGAATGCAAATACCTTCTATTCTGCACTTGCCTATTAAGCATCTATGCAACTCTGTGCTCAGTCACAGAGCCCTGGGAGTTAGAGACACTGAACTGTCCAGTGTTCTAAGCCCACTATCCCTAGTTTGGACTTCACAGACCAGATTCTGGCTTGGTCTTTGGCAAATCTAGTCCTCAGAAAATGAAATCTTAAACTAGTGACTGTGTGGGATTTCCCTGCAAACTGATGCTTGAGAAGGTGCAGCTCTACCACTTCATGAGCTGAGGACACACACACCAGCCTCCACCACGACACCCAGAGAGCCAGCAGAGGGCGCCTCTGTGGCTGATGGAAAGGAGAAGAAACTAGCGAGAAGGACCTGCCCAAGGACACTAAAAAGTCTGGCCTGAAGAAAGCGGAACTGCCACTGCTGCTGCCTTCTCTTAAACTCGGTTCCAGAGCCCCAGGACGCAGGCTGCAGTCAGGGCCCTGGGGAGCAGAAGGAAACACACTCTGGCGGAAATGTGTTCCAGTACTCCCCTGGTGGAAGACAGTGCCCATGGTGGGCATGACCAGAGGAACTAGAATAGAGCCACCGGCTCTACCACTGCCAATAGCAGACTAGCTCTGCCCTTGGCGGGCCCAAGTCTGGCACAGCCGCTCTCTAGTTGCCAGCAATCAAATAACACTCAAGAGTAACAGAGGGAAGGAAGGGTGAACTGAAATATAAACCACCCCCATTCCAACCGCCCCAGTAGTTACAGGTGCCTCCAGGTCCGTGACTCTTTGCACCTGCTCTCCTGCTGGAACAAGGGGCCTATTGTGTGAAGCTGTGTGCAGGGCGGTGCTAAGCAAACAAGAAGTGCCTCTCCTGATCATAAAGTAGATGGGATTCCAGGAAAACTTTACTCAGCCAAATAAAAGTGATTGTAAAGCACTTGGTGAAATATAAACTGCTACATAAATACTTAATAAAAGCTCACAGCAATGCACACAAGGACAGCTAGGTCAAAAATTACCCTAGCTCTCTAGCCTGGAGGGTTTCAGCAAAGAGAATTGTCTCCTTCCCTTGGGTTTTCTCAGCCACTTTGTATCCCTCTGCTCTGACCTGCCCTTCAGCCCCTGGCACTCCACTTGATGGATCTCTCCCCACACTGATAGAGCTCTGTGGTTTGAGGGCTTCTCATTTTCATTCTGGGTGGTTGTGTCAAATATTATTTGGAGCCACAGACACTGAATTCCATTTCTTTTGCTCAGAAGCTCCACTGGGGTCGTGTGGTACTATGGGGGTGGCAATTTCTTTAAGGCTTAATTATGTGAATTTCACCCCAAACTCTCCAACAGCAGAAACTGAGAACTCTGACAACATCTCAAACAGCCAACCTACCTGCCCCCCTGTAGCCCCAAAGATACCCGAAGGATCTGTTCTAATGAGAATGATTACACCCCGGGGCTCCTTTGCAACTGCTTTCACTTTGGTCTGTTTGGGAAGCCATCAGAGAAAGAAATGGATATTCAATGTCATCAAGGAGGCTTTAGGGCAATCCTCCTCCATTCAGACTTCCCCCTCCCTCAAATATCCTTGCCATTGAAACTCATGGACTGTTAGAGCTGGAAAGAGCTTTAGAGGTCATCTTGTCTAACTCCATTTTACAAATAAAAGGCTGGCGGTCAGTGACTTGCCCAAGGTCACATAAACCAGTTTGTGGTAGAGTTAAGAGCCAAGCTGGACTTCCAGTCTAGGGCTAAAGGGGTCTCTACTTGCATGGGCTTCACATTCATAGGTAACGGTGCTATCATAGGAGCCATGGTGGAGGGGAGATGGGATGGAGGACTGGCCTTAGAGGGAGGTGAAGGTCATTGGCTCTTTCTCCCAGGGGATGCCACCTTCCAGCCCTGAGAAAATCTTAAAGCTGAGAAGCATGGTACAAGAGGCAGAAAAAGTACTGCAATTTCCTGGGCCAGGACTGGGGATAGACCAAGGGAGGGTTAGAATTTAGCAGCACAGGCCAAGAAAAGCCAGACAGAACACCTGTCCCAAGTGTGCTGGACTAGGAGAATAAGCTGAGATCAGGGTTTCCATCAAGAACAGGAAGAAGAGAAGCCAGTGTCGTGGACAAGAGAGCATAGACTACCAGATTTTGGATCCCATCTCTCTTAATAGCGCTGTGGCTTTTGTTGTTATTTAACCTTATCGTTAGGGCTTCCCTTGTGTTTCATCTGGTAAAGAATCTGCCTGCAATGCGGGAGACCTTGGTTCAATCCCTGGGTTGGGAAGATCCCCTGGAGAAGGAAAAGTCTACCCATACCAGTATTCTGGCATGGAGAATTCCATGGACTGTACACTCCATGGGGTTGCAAAGAGTCGGACATGACTGAGTGACTTTCACTTTCAACCACATCAATAAATGAGGGTAATAATCATGTCCTGAAGAACTATGGATGGAGATTCATAACGCTGTACAACAGGCACTGATGAAAACCATCCCCAAGAAAAAGAAATGCAAAGAGGCTAAATGGTTGAGTGAGCTATTCTCAAATAGCTGAGAGAAGAAGAGAAGCGAAAAGGAAAGGACAAAAGAAAGATATATCCATCTGAATGCAGAGTTCCAAAAAAGAGCAAGGAGAGATAAGAAAGCCTTTTCCAGTGAACAATGCAAAGAAATAGAGGAAGACAACAGAAGAGATCTCTTCAAGAAATTAGAGATACCAAGGGAGCATTTCATGCAAAGACAGGAACAATAAAGGACAGAAACAGTATGGACCTAACAGAAGCAGAAAATATTAAGAAGAGATGGCAAGAAGACACAGAAAAACTATACAAAAAACATCTTCATGACCCAGATAACCATGACGGTGTGATCACTCACCTAGAGCCAGACATCTTGAAGTGTGAAGTCAAGTGGTTCTTAAGAAACATCACTATCAACAAAGCTAGTGGAGGTGATGGAATTCCAGCTGAGCTATTTCAAATCCTAAAAGATGATGCTGTGAAAGTGCTACACTCAATATGCCAGCAAATTTGGAACACTCAGTAGTGGCCATGGGACTGGAAAAGGTCAGTTTCATTCTAATCCCAAAGAAGGGCAATGCCAAAGAATGTTAAAACTACTGCACAATTGTACTCATTTCACATGGTAGCAAAGAATGCTCAAAATTCTTCAAGCTAGGCTTCAACAGTACATGAACTGAGAATTTCCAGATGTTCAAGCTGGATTTAGAAAAGGCACAGAGATCAAATTGCCAGCATCCACTGGATCACAGAAAAAACAAGAGAATTTCAGAAAAACATCTACTTCTGCTGCATTGACTACACTAAAACCTTTGACTGTGTAGACCACAACAAACTGTGGAAAATTCTTCAAGAGATAGGAATACCAGACCACCTTACCTGCCTCCTGAGAAATCTGTATGCAGCCCAAGAAGCAACAGTTAGAACCAGACATGGAAAAACAGACTGGTTCCAAATTGGGAAAGGAGCACGTCAAGGCTGTATATTGTCACCCTGCTTATTTAACTTATATGCAGAGTACATCATGCGAAATGCTGGGCTGGATGAAGCACAAGCTGGAATCAAGGTTACAAGGAGAATTATCAATAACCTCAGATATGCAGATGACACCACCCTTATGGCAGAAAGCAAAAAGGATTAAAGAGCCTCTTGATGAAGGTGAAAGAGGAGAGTGGAAAAGCTGGCTTAAACATCAACATTCAAAAAACTAAGACCACAGCATCCAGTCCCATCACTTCATGGAAAAAGATGGAGAAACAATGGAAACAGTGACAGACTTTTATTTTCTTGGGCTCCAAAATTACTGTGGATGGTGACTGTAGCCACATAATTAAAAGAAATCTGCTCCTTGGAAGAAAAGCAATGACAAACCTAGACAGCATATTAAAAAGCAGAGACATTACTTTGCAAACAAAGGTCTGTATAGTCAAAGCTATGGCTTTTCCAGTAGTCATGTATGGATGTTAGAGCTGGACAATAAAAAATGCTGAGCACCAAAGAATTGATGTTTTTGAACTGTGGTGCTTGAGAAGACTCTTGAGAGTCCCTTGGACTGCAAGGAGATCCAACCAGTTAATCCTAAAGGAAATCAGTCCTGAATATTCATTGGAAGGGCTGATGTTGAAGCTCCAATACTTTGGCCACCTGATGTGAAGAACTGACTTGTTGGAGAAGAACTTGATGCTGGGAAAGATTAAAGGCAGGAGGAGAAGGGGACGACAGAGGATGACATGGTTGGATGGCATCAGCGACTCGATGGGCGTGAGTTTGAGCAGCTCTGGGAGATGATGAAGGACAGGGAAGCCTGGCGTGCTGCAGTCCATGAGGTCGCGAAGAGTTGGCCACAACTGAGCGACAGAACAACAACAACAATCACGTCCAGATCAGAAGGCTGTGGTGAGAATTAGCTTACTTAATGCACACATGAGAAGCACTATAGAAATGTTAGCCATTCTTATGATTAAGCCTTTCACTGTTTCAGTCCTACTTTCTGCTGTCAAATGCTCTACTCCTGGGCTATGCCACCTCCACTCAGTCCTACTTTCTGAAGTTTCATTGCACGCTCAGACAGGAATTAGAGGGGGCAAAGGGAAGAGAGAAGGTTTCAGAATGCCTCAGGGAAGAAAAGGTAAGAGAAGGTAAACTGTGAAGGCTGAAAGCCCAACAGATCTGCAGTTCCCCAGCAACACTTCAACTATCCAGTGTAAACCTCCTATGGTGGCACATTTTCCCTATGCTCCTAAGGGCATAGTTGCCAGGAGATGACCAACTGTCCCTCTTTGCCTTAGACTGAGAAATTTCCCAGGATTCGGGACATTCTGTGCCCAAATTAGAAAGTCTTGGGCAAACCTGACCAAGCTGATCACCATAGGGGCCAGAGGGTGTTTGCGGTTCGAGATCACTATGTTATAACCAGAGCACAGAGCACTCCTTCTAAATGCCATCCACTGGGGTTCAGAAAAGCTGGGTTATCCAGGAGCCATGCGAAGGGGGTTTTAATTGGACTTTCTTCATATCTATGAAGAGCAGGGGAAGAGTTTCTAAAATTAACCGGTTTCATCAGGGGTACATTAGCCAGTTTGAGGATGCTGATCTTCAGCAGGACATTCGCACAACAATAGCCTCATTATCAACGATCCTTATTTGTTCACTTTGATTCTCTGATGCAGGCTTTCTTCAAGTTCTATTCCCAGTGGTGTTGTTATATGTGTTTGAACGTAATAAAGCTGCACTTATTTTAAAACAGTCTGTCACTGAGACTTTTCATTACTTTAAACTGATGCTACAAATCCCCCGAAGTATCTCCTTAAGCAGGGCCAATCAGTGTATTCAACACTGTGGAATGGCTTGTTTAAAAATAGAAGTTTGTGGGAATAGGTGGATTTGCTTAAGGAAAAAAGGAATTTGAAGATGTTCTTGATGTGGACCATTTTTAAAGTTTTTATTGAATTTGCTTCAATATTCTTCTGTGTCATGTTTTGGATTTTGGGCCGCAAGGCATGTGGGATCTTAGCTCCCTGACCAGGGATTGAACCTGCACCCCTCCTCCATGGGAAGATGAAGTCTTAACCACTGGATCACCAGGGAAGTCCCCAATTTTTTAAAGAACTATTTCTGGAGAGATGCATAGAGAAAGAGATACTCAGGAAGCTGCTCAAAGCCGTGTGTTCATAAAGAGAGTCCAGTAATGCTCTGCTAATTAGCCAACACATAATGCCATTTATTCAAGGTAAAACTTCCCTCCGTGTCTGATCTACTTTTCTACATTTTTGTTGTTTAGTCGCTAAGTTGTCTCTGACTTTTTTGTGACCCCATGGGCTGCAGCCCACCAGGCAAGAATACTGGAATGGGTTGCCATTTCCTTCTCCAGATGATTTTCCTGAAGTGAAGTGAAGTGAAAGTCACTCAGTCATGTCCAATTCTTTGCGATCCCATGGACTATACAGTCCATGGAATTCTCCAGGCCAGAATACTGGAGTGGGTAGCTTTTCCCTTCTCCAAGGGATCTTCCCAACCCAGGGAACAAACCTGCATCGGCAAGCGGATTCTTTACCACTGAGCCACTTGGGAAGCACTTTTCTACATTAACACCTAGTAAATGGAGGGCGCCTCACAATTTTCAAAGATATTTCATATGCAATTGCTTATTGGAGGCTCACAACAACCCTATGAAATCGGCAGGGGAAGCATTAATTTCACCATTTCAAAGAAGGAAGAAATGAAACACAGAGTTAAAGTAAACCTGTCCAAAGGCAAACACATATACCATGAGCAAGCTGGATCTGGTACTCAGGTTTGTTACCAACAAGTATGTTTGTTGGTTCATTTATTGAATTCAACAGTATTCAACAGTATAGAGAGTCAATTCTATGGCAGGTACAACTAAACAGTGAGGATACACAGAGAAGACACAGGGCTTGTCTTCTAGTGGAAGATTAGATAAAACATGCTCACTGGAGATGTGCCAGAGGGACACCTATGTGCTGAGGGTCTTAGGCTTCTCAGAGGAGATGCCATTGAGTCAAGGATAAGGAGGGGTAGGCCACAGCAACAGCTTTTTCTGGCCCCTTCAGGCCCTTTCTGGTCCTGGTCATTAAGCTTTTCAGCCTGAGTTTTTTTGGGGGAGGGCACACTTCATGGCAAGTGGGATCTTAGTTCCTTGACCAGGGATTGAACCCTCACTCCCTGTACTAGCAGCTCGGAGGCTTAACCACTTGATTACCAGGGAAGTCCCCAGCCTGAGTTCTTGTGTAGCATAACCCTCTAACTATCCCTCGGACCCAAGGCTGGTGTACCCTGACCTCAGGTGAGGCCAGCTCACTCTGGCTTTCTTTAAAGAGGGACTTATCCCAGCTCTAGGCCTGAAGCTGTGCCCAGAAGCAAGAAGGGGGACAAAATGAGCCATCGAGTAACTCAAACTATGGTGGTTTAAGATCCATCCATTCAGAGACACGTGGACCACTAAAATACCAGGGGGCAAAATGTAGAAGCTCCTGTGACACCAGAGCTACAAATGCAAGTAAATTTTCCTTCAGAGGGAAATAAAACTTCATTACAGAGGCGACAAATTCAAGGATCAAAGGCATACTCACGTAAAAAAGTAACATTCATTGGCTTGAGAAATTGGGCAATCACGACTGATTTTAATGACCTCTCTCCTTTTCCAAAAAGGTTAACCCAAGGGTGATAGAAAGGACTTCAGAGAATTGGGCAACGAGATTTGCCCTGCAACCTGACCGTTCCTGGTTTCTAATGTAAGTAAAATAGAAAGATTACCTGAGTGAATCACTGTTAAAAAGTTCTAGGTGGAACCGTTGAAATGGCCTTTGCTATGAAACAAGATATTGAAGGTAGGAAGTCTAGTCCAGGACATATCCATAGATGCAACTAACTCTCACTTTATCACCAGTGGACTCAAATGCCCACCACCTGTGCTGAACAGGAGCAAGGGTGAGGATTTTAAGGTTTTTGCAGAAGGGAGAAGAAAAAAGATAAAGATGAGAGGGAGTGGATAAAGCTGTCTCCCTGTTCAGTTCAGTTCAGTTGCTCAGTCATATCTGACTCTTTGCAACCCCAGGGACTGAAGCACGCCAGGCTTCCCTGTCTATCACCAACTCGCAGAACCTACTCCAATTCATGTCCATCACGTCGGTGATGCCATCCAACCATCTCATCCTCTGTCGGCCCCTTCTCCTCCTGCCTTCAATCTTTCCCAGCATCACAGTCTTTTCCAATGAGTCAGTTCTTCTCATCAGGTTGGAAAGTATTGGAGTTTCAGCTTCAGCATCATTCCTTCCAATGAATATTCAGGACTGATTTCCTTTAGGATGGACTGGTTGGATCTCCTTGCAGTCCAAGGGACTCTCAAGAGTCTTCTCAAGCACCACAGTTCAAAAGCATCAGCTCTTCGGCACTCAGCTTTCTTTATAGTCCAACTCTCACATCCATACATGACCACTGGAAAAACCATAGTTTTGACTAGATGGACCTTTGTTGGTAAAAGACTTCAGAAATGGATCACTGAAGGGAATTAAAGTCATGAAGAGCTCCATCTCTCTTCCAGTAAAGAACTGGAAGGACCATTTTTATAGGCTCATTTTATTGAAGAACAGCAACACCAGTTACCATTTCTTGAGGGCCTACCATGTTTTGGGCACTGTACTCTGTATTCACAATCTCTCTGAATCCTGTCAACAATTCATTAAAGGTAGAAATTATTAACTCCTTTGGGCAGATGTGGAAATGGGCTCAGAGAAGAGAAAGAGCTAATACCTACTGGAGCAGAAATCCAAACCCAGGCTTGCTGACCCCAAAGCTGTGCACTGAAACAACTACCTCATGGCTTTTTACGATTGCCCTGTAACTTTGCAATTTGCCTCTGGGTGCTTTTTGTTAATTCCTAACTGCTTGACTTTATCAGTAAAAATCACCAGAGAAATGCAAGCAGTATTTTGCATTTGCTTAAGTATAGGAGGAAAAGGGCAAAAAAAAAAAAAAAAAAAACCCTGCAGAGCTGAGTTTCTTGCAAGGGAACCTCCAAAAGCTTAACCTGGGGCAAGAACTGGGGCCAGTGGCAGTAGAGAAGGGGCACCTGCCAATCGTTTCCTGCAGCAAGTAAAATCTATAGCACGACCACAACAGCCCCAACAATAAGGCAGCCAGAGGGGTCTAAGAGCAGAGCCCCTGACAAGAACCTCCCAAGAGGCTCCCCTAACAGGCCTCTGCCTGTCCTTCAAACTTGGAGTCTCAAGAGTCCATTTTCTTGATGCTCAGCAACTGCCAGAAATAACTCTTCTGCGTCAGAGCACCTGGATGAAAATATTTCAGGTGGGTTCTGCTTGTGCCAGTCAAAGGCGTATGATGAAGCAACACCGCTGTCACTCAAGGACTGACTGCCCTCTTCAGACAGAAAAGTGGCAGCACTTGTCCCGCCCAGCAGCCTTGTTTCAATCAATTCGCCAACTCCCTTCCGTGCTCGCAGAGGGGTGAACAGAAAGCAATGGCAGAGTTCACATTTGTAAATAAATATCAATCAGAATGTATACAGCCAAAACTGTGTTGGGTACCATCAGTGATTCTGACATTACTTAAAACATTTCTGGAAAGTCTATGCAAAACCAGTTTTAAGTGTCACAAGAAATACACAGCTCCTTTTATCCTCTTACCGCAAATGGATCTCAAATGGTATAACGCAGCTTAAGCAGCCTCCCCATTCAACAGTTTGGTTTCAAAAGACCCCAAATCCAGTTTGCCTTGACAGGAAGAATGGCCTACAACTCTTCACCCTTGCCCTGGACGTTTACCTGTCCTGCTCAACCACACTCTAATGATGTGCCAATATTGACAACAGCTATCATGTACTCATGTGTCAGCATACCCCTTCACAACAGTCCTGCAGAATAGGTACAATTATTCCCATCTCAAAATAAGGGAACAGGTTGTGCTGTTAAAGAACCTGCTAGAAGCACACAGTCAATGTCTAAACCAAAATTAAAACCTTCACCTTTATCATTCTAGTGACTGTGCTCACTCTTCCAGACACGCGCCAATCACCTGACTCATGCATCCTAGCCTCTCAGGATCTTCTCTAATTCTCTGACTGATCACTGATGATCAATGGGCTGAACACCAACAACTTGCAGACTGGGTAACTGACCATATGCCCTCAAGGCTTTTTCTCCAGGTAATCTTCCCAACCCAGGGATCGAACCCAGGTCTTCCACACTGCAGGCAGATTCTTTACCAGCTGAGCCACTAGGGAAGTCCAAGAATACTGGAGTGGATAGCCTATTCCTTCTCCAGCGGATCAAACCGGGGTCTCCTGCATTGCAGGTGGATTCTTTACCAACTGAGCTATCAGGGACCCTTTCCTAAAGAAGATGTCAAAAAATATTTTGAGGACTGGTGGCCTCA
Organism: Moschus berezovskii; assembly: GCF_049115385.1. Taxonomy (NCBI): domain Eukaryota; kingdom Metazoa; phylum Chordata; class Mammalia; order Artiodactyla; family Moschidae; genus Moschus; species Moschus berezovskii. Next base: position 123,950,217 of record NC_142488.1, on the reverse strand, counting down.
GTGAAGTCAGTCCATGACCTACTAAAGTTGCCTACTCTGAAGAAGGCAATAATATCTCAAGCACATAGAAGCCCTGATGTGTTAAATAAATAATTTCTTAAAAGCAATTATAGTCCTTCATGGATCCATCTCCTAAGCCTTCCAAGAAAAAATGGAGCAGTGCATGGAGCAGTGACGGTAATAGGAGACAAGCCTTACTCCACCTTCAGAATCACATTTCAAAGAGGAAGCTGTGTGGTGAGATTGATTTGGTGAGGGTATGGATGTGCGGGGACCTGTCTTGGAGGCCCAAATGCTCTTCTTATAATGAGATGATCCAACTGAGTGTGGGTGGGGCTGGCGTAAGTGCTAATAGGGTACACTCTGCTCCAAGAACAAGTCACCCCGCCTTCAACAGGTGGCTACAGACATCTGTGCGGAGCTGTGAGAGTGTCTCCTCTCACAACTGTAGACCTGACAGTTGACAAGCCCATCCTGAATGTGACAGACCATATTATGCTGTTACTCACTAGGATAAGCTGAGGTTTTGTCACTCAATTCTGCAGGTTGAGCTGCTGTATGTGACACTATAATCTTAAGGGATAAATGTCATTGTATTGCCATGGAGTAGGTCCTGAAAAATAGCTGTCACTAGAGACAAGTTTTGAAATAAATATATGATGGAGAATATGCCAATCTAAGCCCTTAGAGGAATTATTACATAGGGGTGCATGCCAAATTTATCTATCTTACCTTATCAGGATTATAAAAGATCTTTCACTGACACAAATATTTCATGCTACACCAAGTTAAGCCATTTTCTATGTAATCTATTTTTCCTTCAAAACTTTCCCATGAGCAATTATGTTTACCTGAAGCAAGTTAGAAAATGTAAGCTGCCATACTAGCTGTATCTCAGTACTTTCATTCTAGGACACAGTCAAAGCAGAAAGAATTGAAGTGTCATGTTTCTGCTTCCAGGAAAACTGAATACAATGAAATCCAAAAATGTCTGAAGGGGACTGAGAAGCTGTGAAGGTAGACAGTGCTCCAAACAAAATAAAGTTATTTTCCTGGTCAAAAACAAACAAACAAACAAACAACCAAATCCCTATTTGTCCCTCTCTCCCTCCTACCAGCCTTTCACAAGCAGAGCTTCCTGCAGGATAGGGGGCAGAGGAAGAACTAGCAATGAGAAGAGCTGGGATACTGAAGACTGCACCTCAGATTCTAATCCTCCAACCATCACAACAAGGGCTGCTGAGAAGAGCTATAAGCCCTGGCTTCAGCATGAGTTTAGTCTGGTCTGTGACTAAACCAGCTCAGAAGCAAATGACTTTAGGACTTGACTCAATATCATTCAATATTATTTCCATGATCCACTGTTTACTTTCTTTCCTCTGCCCACTTCCTTTTGGCTCTGTTTTTTGTAATCTTATTTGCTTCTCCATCAGTGTTTTCATTGGCTATACCATATTTAAAATTCTATGTATTCGGCCTTGAGCCTTCAAAAACTACAACATAATCCTAAACGAACAGAAGGCAAACAACAATAACAACTTATTTTAGCATGAGAGTATGGGAGCTATATGTAGCAACTGCTGCATACTGCTGGCCTGTTCTGATGTGATGGGAATGAGCTGTGCAAATGTGTATATCTGAATATCTATACACTCCACACATAGGCCTTTTCTGCAGTTCATCACTCATTACCAGGTTGAAGATTCTGAAGGTCTTTCCATTCTGCTCTGTGAACCAGTGAAAAACCTTTTAGTGTTACAATTTGGTCCCTCCCCCTACCTCAAATCCTCAAAACAGTGTTCTTTAAATAACTGTATTATAAAAACAGATTCAACTATTTTCCCTCATCTTTCCTGCATATAGGGCAAAAATCAGCCATTTTGTTCATCTCAATTTTAAAAAATTATTTTGTACATGTCAGAAATTGGGTGTTAATGGTTCTCACATTCATTCCCACTTGTTGCTATGACATAGTCTATCCTTCCAATCCAGCAGAAGAAAAATAGTCTCGTTACCCTACTTTTCTGAAGCATTCAGAAGGTTTCGAGACAAGAATAAAACTCCTCGAGAATTAAAATAATTGCTTTGTATATTCCTGCTTCTGCCTTTCCAATTAAGCAGAGAAATCCTGGAGAGGCCTTATAAACATTGGAAGACTTGTCTGATCAGTGGAAACAAGGGAAAATTCGCAGTAAGAGTATGTGTCTATAATTTCTCAGGTGAAGTGGAAGGTAAGATTATGTAAGAGCCAGAGGATGTACCTTCACTGCAGTGTGACCCTGCAGATCTCATGTAGTTTATTCTCTAATGCCAGGTGCCCCATGTACTCCACTCAGAGTCCCAGCGTCATACTGAGGAAATGCAAAATGGATACTGATCCACAATGAACACAAGTGGCTAGGCAGATCTATCAGCCAGAAGAGAACAGCAATATTCTAGGGCTGACATCTTGATCCAGGCCCATGGAGGCCAACAACATGGCAGAGAAGCAGCAAAACCAGCTAGGACTAGATCAGAGAGGGAACTGAGGCACTGTGCCACAAAGCACAAAGAGTTGTATATGTGGAACGGATAAATGTCAAAGTCACCAGAGAAGTAGAAACTCCTGTAGGAGGTATCTGACTGTAGAAGAAGCCAGCTGAGTATACATACAACGCTGAGAAAAAAGGACTCAGGAGAATGACTGCAAAGGCACATGGAGATGAGGCCAGGTGGAGAGCCTAGCACAGAAATGCTGCTCAAGTATGATGGGGATGGAAGACCTAAAGCTTTGGCTCTCTTAACTACAGAAAGCCCATGTGCAGCAACAAAGACTCGGCACAACTGAAAAAAAAAAAAAAAGAATGGAAAACTGATGACTGGATAAACAAAATGAACTATATCCATACAATAAAATATTATTGGCCATAAGAAGAAAAGAAGTGCTGGTACATGCTACAACTGGGATGAACCTTAAAAAGCATTATGCTAAGTGAATTGTTCCATTTATACGAAATATCCAGAACAGGTGAATCTAGAGATAGAAAGCCGGAGAAGGCAATGGCAAGCCACTCCAGTACTCTTGCCTGGAAAATCCCATGGATGGAGGAGCCTGGTAGGCTGCAGTACGTGGGGTCGCTAAGGGTCGGACACGACTGAGCGACTTCACTTTCACTTTTCACTTCACACATTGGAGAAGGAAATGGCAACCCACTCCAGTGTTCTTGCCTGGAGAATCCCAGGGATGGGGGAGCCTGGTGGGCTGCCGTCTATGGGGTCACACAGAGTCGGACACGACTGAAGTGACTTAGCAGCAGCAGCAGCAGCATGCTAATTTAAAATAAATGATTAAATAATAAAACGGGGCTTACATAGTATCAAACCGTTTAAAAGAAGAATGAAAATTTCAGCCAGATAGTTGGCCTAACAGTTCTAAAAGGGTGCTTGAGAATGTATTTGCTAAATTGTTCACTCTTCATATGGGTATTTTCAGCTCACTGCAGGCAAAGCCTACATTTAGCTGTTTTTAAGCCCAGTGTTAGCTTACTTCCATGGGCACCTTTATATTTATCTTGGTCTCAGGGATTCTCTAATTGAAATTCTCTGTGGTTCTACAAAGGCAAAAGATGGAGGATTTTCTGCCTTTGGCAATGATAGGAGGTTTTTGCCTGTAGGATGCATGCTGGCTCTCATGATGGAGTATACCTCAAATGAGTCAAGCTTGCTAATTTGAAGATTTCTTTGTGAAATCCTGGAAGCCAATATTTATTTCCAGCCAAGATGGGGAGGAGGTAGAGGGAGGAGGAGGTGAGAAGACAAATGATGCTTAGGTGGTACTCCCTGAGACTAGATGTATGAAAACGTTCTTTTCTTGCATAGTTTGATTAATTTTATTCAGAAGAGATAAAAACTGAAAGGATGTGAGATACGGCTCTATTTAGAGAGACAGTGACTTGTTTGACTTTTTAAAAGTTGAGAAATAGGTAGATCCACAGTAGGAGGGTATAAATAGTTATGATAACCCAGCTGATATGGATTTTTAACTCAATATTTCATTTTAATCGTGTGTCTCCACTGACAAGTCATTCTTTTTCAGGATCCTTGATTTTCATTAATTTTCTTGATTAAAAGTAAAATATTTTCAAAGCAACACAAAGCCAACCTATAAAGAAAACAAAGTCACAACCCATTTGACAATATGAAGTGGCAACTGTTACTTAACACTAAATGAGAAATTCAATGAAAAGCCTCAGATAGGGGATGTAACTATAAGTGATACATGCAGCGCAAGGCTACTCTTTATAAATGGTGCAAAGAGAGAGCACACATATGCTCAGGCTACAGAACTTCATATTATTAAATGTATATTCCTGAGTAATCTGGTAAAAACCTAGCTTAAGACTATTTCCTGCTCCCATCATTGCATTGCATGCTATGCATGCTAAGTTGCTTCAGTTGTGTCCGACTCTGTGCAACCCCATAGACGGCAGCCCACCAGGTTCCTCTGTCCCTGGGATTCTCCAGACAAGAATACTGGAGTGGGTTGCCATTTCCTTCTCCAATCATTGCATTAGGTCAGTGATTAAAGTACAGGTTAATGATAAGCCAAGGTTGCCAACCACGGAAGAAGCACTTCCTGGATTACATTACCCGTATTCTGTCTACAAATAACATTTGACTTCCTTCCTCCCTCCCACCTTCTTTCTCTTCCTTCCGTCATTTTCTGCATCATATATATTAATAATAAAAGTTGCTTTGAAAAAAATAGGTTTTGCAGAAGTGACAAATAAGAGCTTGAAATAATGGCTTTCTTCCATAATATAATATTTATTATTTTGTTCAATATCCTAAGATATTAAAAGCTGGCAAATTAAAGTTTTTGTTTAGCAGAGCTATTTTAATGGTGCAAAAGTGCCCTTAGTTAACTGGACTCATTCAAAGTTAGCAGGCTTTGGATTCCACCATTTGATAGAAAAGGATTTTCTCAGTTTCAGGACAACATCCTTCATGAAAGTATATCGAACATAAATAGTTCACATGAGTAAAATTCAATTTTTAAAAATCCCACTAATTCAAAAAACATAGGACTGCCTAAGAAGAAACTCTTTTGAATTAACTAAAACTGAATCATCTGATATGTCAGAAGATATATCCAGTGTGGTGACATTTGCTCTAAATGATCACAACAAGGAGGAAACAAATATTAGTGCTTGATACGTAGTAGGTACTCAAATATTTGTTAAATGAGTAAATGAATGATTACAATAGTAAATAAGTATAAACTAAAATTTGCTTTTTAATAAAAAAAAACATGGTTATGCTGCTCAAAACAAATTAAAAATTGTTCGTTTTTCACCATGTTAATATACCAGTGAGTAAGTTATTGGGATGGTTTCTCATCAAGTTTACGCAAGAACCACATATTGAACCTGTGGGAATTTTCTTTTTGAAATATGATATCATTTATACCTGTTTTAATGGAGAAGGAAATGGCAACCCACTGCAGTATTCGTGCCTGGAGAATTCCATGGACAATGAGCCTGGCGGGCTACAGTCCATGGGGTCGCACAGAGTTGGACACAACTAAGCAACTAAACAGCATACCTGTTTTAAAGCATCTGCTTTTTATAAAGCCAAATACCAACTGCTTCTCTTTGATAATTTAAATGAATATGCCACAACAGTTGGATACAGTTTCATGATTCTACTCAGTACCTGATAGAACTTTTAGGGTGATAAATATACACCCCATTCTCATTGTTCCAGGTCAGTACAAAGCTTAGTTGAGAAACAAGCTGTTTTTAGGCCTATGTTCTACTTTGCCTGAGGAAGAGGAGGGGTGGTGGGGGAAGGTAGAAAGAAGAGAACTAGCACGAACTGAGCTTCCAGTATGTGCCTGCCTGCTAGGGGCTTTATCTCACCTGCTAGTTGCAACAATATTGGGAGACACCCCTTCCTTACAGAAGAGGATCTTGACTCTAGGTGAAGTGACTCACCCAAGGCCACACCGAGTCAGTAGCAGAGCTGAGATAAAAACCCAAGTTCATCTGGCTCCAAAGCATTCCTCTGTCCATGGCATTACAGTGCTAATTAATTCCATTTAGCATCATGATTAATTATCCTATGTCTGGATATTGGGTTCTGCTAGAATGTAAAGGTCCTCAAAGCAAGTAACTTGCCTGTCATCTTGTTCATCTTCATAACCCTAGCACCCACCTTGATGCCTAATGCATAGTATCTCAAAACATAACCATAAACATAAATCTCAAAACATAAATGTTGAAGGTATGGATGAATGAATGGATAAGGAAATAAAACACACAGACTGTCAGAACTAGTGGTGCTTTAATCCAACCACCTCAGTTCTTGCCTCAAGTCACTTGTCCTGGGTTAAACAACTGGTCACTGAAAGATTCAGAACTTGCATCCAGGTCTCTTCTGTGCTCCCCTCTACAACATGCTACCCCTTGCACAAACATTTTTGAAAGCATGTTCATCAACCCCATTATGGAGTTTCCTAAGCATTTTACCCTCCTGACTTAATTCTTTAATTGCCAGCCATTTTTTATACATACAAAGCAATAGCGGTCAGGAATATCACTAGCCCACTAGAATGAAGGCTCCTTGAGGACAGGAAAGTTTGCCTGTTCTGTTTACTTCTACATGAGAGGTACTTAGAAAATGCTCAGTAAATATTTTCTGGAAAAGAATATATATTATTTCCTTTCCAGTGATAAGCAAATTCTTCAGAGGTGACAAATGTTAGTACAGATAATACTAAGAAACACTCAAAGAATCAAACATTTCAATAAAAATGATGTGAAATGGTACTCCTCCTTCCCTCCCCTTTCTTCTTTTCTCCATCTTCATCTATAACACAGGGGGAGATGATGCAATTTCATAGGATTGACATAAGGATAAAGAGAGTTAACACATACAAGCACTTAGCATGGTGCTTGATATGTAGTTAATTCTCATAAATAACAGCCATTAGTACAAATATGATTTCTTTAAATCAATCAATCAATAAGGGCCCACATAATGAGAAGGTGGAAGAAGACAAAGACCCACAGAAAAAAGACTTGCCTTATGCTTACAATTTGTAAAATGTTCCTGAATCCATAGTTCTCTGTGCACTTCAAAGTTTGTAAGTTCTATGAGGGCTGTAAGTCATAGACAGCATGTGCCATGTCATAGATGTTCATGTGTATGTTTTTTTCTATTATTTTTCTCATGAAATTAATGGATAGAAGACATAGCTAAGCCTGAGATGAGCATATGATGAGTATTTCTCATATACTGCTATATTTAACATTCAAAAAAAGATTACCTCTCCACGAGTTCTTGTCCATTCCAGCAAAGAGTGTCATTTTCAGCCACAGGGCTATGGCTGCAGATGTAGCCAGGCAAAGCATTATAGAAGTTGATGAAAGATTTTAACTTCTGAATTAGTTCCCTGAAAGAAAAACAAAACATCTGTGCATAAGACGCAAGTAAACTCAGTATGAGGAAAGTTTAATTTCCTTATCAGCATGACAGAAAGGCTCTGCCAGGCTGATTAGAGCAATAAATGATTTTAAAAGACATTCTTGGCTACAAGGTCACAATTTAGTTTTTTTTTTTAAATCAATAAAATGATATTAGAAAAAAACAGTTGCCTGCCATATAAGGTGCTATTCCTACCAGAAGGATGATTTAATTCTAATATCCATTTTCTAACACGTTCAGCTTCCATTTTTCATTCAGATGCTGTTACCTACATTCTCAAAGGTGCTGATTACAAGGCACATTGGAGCACTACATATCTTTGGCTTCTGAGTGTAATTGAGTGCATTGATTGTAATTTTCAATGCTATTACCCTAGAGATGGCCCCTTTCCATATAGACTCTGGCTATTAGTTGCAGATCAGAATCGCAGGGTGCTCAGAGCAGTATAAGCTCTATGAAATTCTCCTGACAATGTCATCAGAGAAACTCACATCTGCTAGAGGAGGAAGGTTTCTTTGTTCTTTGTTTGTATATTGTGGTTCCTAAAAGGGGGTTGGGAGGGCTCCTAGTATATTTTATTATATATTTGCTCTGGCTTTCATGTTATACGAGTGTGTGTGAGAGAGACAGAAAGAGAGAGAACACATATTATATATGCAAATATGTATAAACACACACCCATAAATACCCTGCAAAATTTCTGGCCTATTATCTTCTTTCAGATGTACATGAACACACAAAATAAGATACTATAGACTGGAGGGAAGTGTATATGCTTATAAAGAAATACTAAAATATCTATGCAATAGATGTCCAGTAGTAAACAAACCAAAATAAAATACTATTTTCTAAAGCAATATTTCTAGTATCAATAGAAAGGAAGTTAAAGAGTACTTCCTGTATATCCAAGTTTATCTTAAGTCTCCACTAAGTGTTTAGAGTCTCACCAGGGAATTTCCTGGCAGTGGAGTAATTATTCAATATTGTCTCCAGGCTAAGAATGGACTGACCTGATGTATAGGCCTCTGGAGGAGCCAGAGGCCTGAATCTCATTTGGACACTGGTGAGAGCCCAGAAATGCCTTCTGGGGGTTGATCTCAGATTTGGCTAAAAGAGGAAGACTGGTGGAAATTATTTTCTTGCATTTAATGCCATTTTCCATTTTATTACCATAAGACGACTCATTTCAACTAATGATTCAGAGGAAGAGAGAGAGAACGTGTGCTTCCAATACTTGGCACATCTTCAGAAAGGCTCGAGTCACAGTAAAGCCAGGGTGATGGACAGAACAACTGGGGAAGGGTTATTGAGACATATATAACTTCTGATACCCCAACAGTTACTTCCTGTTACGCTCAAACTCTCTCATAGCCTACTCCTGGTGGCTGTGCTTCGTCAATCTCCAAAGTGAAGAGGCTCAGTATAGGGCTCTGAACATAAAAGTCAACATTATAGTTTCTCACAGAGGAAAAAGATGGGTTCAATTAACGCTAATAGGGGAGATGCTCCGTTTTACAAGGTAATAATACGGTTCCCAAGAGTGGAAATTGAAAGACTAAAGGCTGATGCCAAGCAATTCCCCTCCTTACATGAGGAAATGGAATATGGCTATTAGTCTATGAGAAGTGATGGCCCTCCCTTTAATGAAAGTTTCCCTTAGGCCTCCTCCTACCTCCAAATTCTCTCTCACTAACATAGTGCTGGCAAGAAAAATTGAACTCATAGCAAAGCCTTCCAATTTGACTTCTCTAGAAGTTAAAAAAAAAAAAAACAGCATAACACTCTGAACTGCTTCCAGCCTCCCAACTCTTGGAGTCTTTTTCTTGGCTGATCATTGACACACTGGAGCAGATTCAGAGAGGGTCTATCTAAGTGTTGAGGGGACGAAGGGCTGTGATAAACCTAAGACCTCTCACTTTAGTATGGAAAGATATTACTTGGTTGGGTCAAGATAAAAGTCTAAGAAAGCCACAAGGAATGTAAATAATGTCTGGCTCATTAAAATTGTAGAACTTAGGGAATCTCTCTGACACTTGAACAAGGTAAGCTGGGGAAATAAAAGATCATCTTACTTCACAGAGTACTCAATACCTCTGTAGGACATACACGATGGACCTAAGAGATTGTATTTGTAAAACTTGTTCTTGAATTAGTTAGTTTGAATTTAGAACACAGTATCATCTAGGAGCTATGATATAATGATGATTGGGTTCTCAGGACAGCCCCTTAAAACCCATTAGGAATAGTAGCTAAGAGAACTGATTTTGGAGTCTAACTCATATGAGTTTCGAGTGCCAATTAATCCCTCACTTACTTAGCAGGAAAACCTTATTACACAGACTAAACGTCTCTGAGGCTTAGTTTCTTTATTTTAAAATGAAGCAAATGATAGGTTGCTGGGATGATTAAATGAGACAATGCATGTAAAGTGTTGAGCATAGTACCTGGCACAGAATAATACCCCACAATGTTAGCCATTTGGCAATGTATTTCCATTATTATGAGCCTGTAGAATATAAATATATAATCTATATAAATATATATTATATTCCAGATAAACTTATGTATGCAAGATAATTAAGTTTTTTCAAGTTCCAGATAACTTTATATGCACAAGATAAATAATATTTCATCTGTTAAAGTGGGTATTTAAAAGTACAACCATGTTCTCTCCCTAAATATTTTTCCTGTTACTCTTTTTCAGAGACTTGCTAGCTATTGGACTGGGTAAATCATTGGACTAATCTGGAATAGCAGTTTGGATGGTCTTTACTTGGTAGGAAAGTGGTGGTGGCCTTCACAAGGATTCGTGTCTAAGAATCTGATGTTGAGTCTTAAAAGGTAGGTTAATCATCAGGTGGGATACCAAGGGGGGAAGGGAGGAGGGAAGGGATGGATTGGGAGATTAGGGTTGGCATATATACACTACTATGAATAAAATATGTAACTGATGAGAATCGACTATATAGCACAGGGAACTTTACTCAATACTCTGTGTAATGGCCTACATGGGAAGAGAATCTAAAAATGAGGGGATATATGTATATGAATAACTGATTCGCTTTGCTATACAGCAGAAACTAAGAACAATGTAAAGCAGCTATATGCCGATTTAAAGAAAGAATTGACGTTCAAAAACAATTTAAAAAATTTTCTTAAATAAAAAGGTAGGTTAATCCTCAGGGAAATGTAAATCAAAACCACAGTAGATACCACTTCACTAGGATGACTATAATAAAAAAAGACAGGAAGTGAAGAAACTGGAACTCCCACACATTGTTGGTGGGAATGCAAAATAGTGCAACCACTGTGGAAAATAGTTTGGTGGTTCTTCACAAAGTTAAGCATAGAGTTCCCACATGACCCAGCAATTCCACTACTGTAACAGGTATATACACAAAATAATCAAAAGCAAGCACTCCTAATAAGTACCTGTACACACCTGCTCATAGCAATACTATTAACAACAGCAAAAGGCAGAACAAGACAGATGTGCGTCAACTGATAAATGGAAAAACACATATTCTATATGATGGAATATTATTTGGTCTTAAAATGAAAAAAGTATTCTGTAACAGAGGTGTACCTTGAGAACATTATGCTAAGTGAAAGAAACCAGTCATGAAAGACCACATAATATATGATTCCATTAATGTGAAATGTCCAGAATAGGCAAATGTAGAGAGACCTAAGGAAGATCAGTGGTGGCTTTGGGCTGGGACAGATGAGGGTTGGGGAACGACAGCTAAAGGGTATGGGATTTCTTCTGAAGGTGATGAAAATGTTCTAAAATTGATTGTGGTGAGGGTTGTACAACTCTGTGAATATAGTAAAAACGGCTGAATTATATACTTTAAAAGGATGAATTGTGTGGTGTGTGGATTATATTTCAATAAAGCTGTTATTGAGATATAACTCCAGAAAAGCTACAAGGTGAAATATGTCTTAGAGAAAGAGAGGGCTTGTCTATGAGAGAGAGATACTCCTTGAAATAGTGGAAAGAGACAATCAGGAGAGCTGGGAAAGAGCCAGTTTGGACAGACTTGAAAAAAAGATAAGGGTGAGGCGTGAGAAAAGAAATTTGTAAGAGCTGCAAAGAGTGGTTAAAATCTATTTCTTCCATCTTAGAAAATGAAGTCTGCTGCCTTTTTCTCATTATAAAAGAAATATATGTTCACTATTGAGAATTTATAGAATATAGAAGTGCAGAAAGGAAAAAAACACCCTCTTATTTAGTCCTACCAGCCAGAGATAATCACTGCTAATATTATAGAACACAGAAATGTACAAGGGAAAAAAAAATCTCTTACTTATGGTCCTACCAGCCAGAGATAATCACTGTTAATATTTGGATATATTTCCTTTCTAGACTTTCCTCTCCAGAAAAGTTTTACTTTTATTTCTCTAAAACCTATTCATGCTAGACTATCTACTGAGTTCTTTTTGGTTCTCAGTGTATATTACCCCCATCAGAATCCACCGAGAATCCAAAGTGGGTTTGGTATACAAAGAACATCAAAATAATGAAATAAATGCTTGCTCTCAAGTAACTCCCAGGACCTGTGGGATGAGGCAGTAGCTGTTCAATGAGAACAAGGAGCAGGGCTCTAGCACATCTAGAAAACTGGCCAATACCTCTGAGTCCCCACATACAGTGTTTCGGTGCAGGCCAGGCCTTCATGCAAAACCTTCCAAAAGACTGAGAAAATAAATCTTGGTTTCCAAAAACTTTGATTTTTTTAAAAGAAAGCCAGATGTTATATTTTTTTAGGATAGAAGACTTTCTAAACTGATGGAGAGTTGATGACACCACAGCCCCCAAAGTAGTACAGTAGGACAGAAGCAGTTTACTGCCTATCGGGTTTACTGGGCATCTATTTCTCCTCTTCTTTGTCACTCCTTCCTACACTTGTTCTGGCATGGGAACTAAGTATATTTTACTTTTATCTTTTCTTAAATAACTTTCTGTCTCCCTGCTTATACGAGTAAGTTTAGAAGGAGATGAGTTGAATATTTTATTTCTTTAAAGAACGATACCTAAAACTAAACTGACATATGAATTACCCATGTATGACTCAGTTCAGATTCCTTTTCTTTGTGCTAGCAACACATGACAGACAACAAAAAAATCTCCACTCATGAAATAAGGCAGTCTGCTCAACTGAATTGTCTCTGGTTAAAAAAAATAAAAAAGTTTGAACAATTAGTTGCCTGGAATGGAAACAACAATTTAATTGAAGGGAATGTTCTTTGATTCCAATTCCACTTTATTCTAATCATACATGTCAAACATATCATTTGACATATAAATAGTGGAGCCGTAAGCTCTCGCTTGGGACAAACCCAATGCTTGTTCACAGCAGTCTACTCAGGAAAAAGAGTCTCTTCAGTATGTGGAACTAAAGGAGAGGGCCCCTTTGCATGCACGAACTATTTTGAAATATCGCAGCTGGGCACACGTGATCTTCCCTGGGGTCTCCCACCATCCTCAAGAGGAGCGTCCCCTTCTTGGGTTGTGGGGGAGGGGATTCCCTTGGCTTTCTTGCAACGATTTGCTTGGGCCAGGCATCAAAGCAGCACTGCAAACCACTGCAAGTAAAAACAGCCTTTCATCCCCAACTGCAGATCTTGAACTTTTCTCCTTTATCATTAAGGATTTTTTCTAATATAAAATAATATGAGCTCAAAAAAACTGAAAACACAAAAAAGCATGTAGACTAAAATAATTATCATTGGAATGATGCAGAATCGTGCTTAATTCTGCTGCAGAGACCCTTTCACAGTCTGACCCTAAACTATCATTTTCTACCATTCCAAAGACTACCCCAGACTTTTTCTCATACTATTCCCTTTGCCTGGAATACACTCCTTTCCTTCTTTCATTTGTAGAAATTTCTGTTCTTCCTTCAAGGCCCACCTTAAGAGTTACCTTTTCACAAGAGAGCTGCTGACTTTCCCATCTAGGATGCTGCCATTCTTTTGTACATAGCTCTGTTTTGGTACTCACCCATCAATGTACCAAAATTATGTGTCTCCCTAACTAGGCTAGGAGCTCCTCCTATTTATCAGAGCCTAATCCTTACACCAACATAGATGGTGTTGACAAATGTTGAAAGCAGCAGAGTTCTATTTAGGGCAGAATGACTTGTACCAGACCTGAAACTCATTGATTCATTCAGGATATGTTTTGTTGTTTTGTTCAGAGGGTGGAAGGCACCACTGAGCTTACAAAGCTGCCTGGCCAAACCAGAACAGCAATCTGAGAGGCAGGGAGTAAACATTGATTTTGGACCAGGGAGCTGAGATCAGCTTTTGTTCTTTCCTTTCTAGGTCACTTACTAGTGTCACCTAATCCATTGCCCCTTTAGACCAAGTCAGAGAGGAAAGGGAGGAGGGGGAGTGCAGGACGAGGAAGGCTGGAATACACAGATGTAATTTCATGAGGGTAGAGGGACAATGTGACTTTCTCACAGGTTAGCAGTTGGGCCAGAAGCTTGGTATATAGATGTTGAATGGACTATATTCAACCATAGATTTTGTGTTTGGAAAAGGGAAAGATAGTGCTCATGTCATAAAATACCAAACTTTGGGGGGATATGCAAATGACAAGGTAAGCAGTATTATAGGGGAAGTAGTGAAAGAGACATTCAATAGAGCAAAGGAGGGACAGGCTGACATCTGAGATGTGCTGAAAATATTCGGGTTGGAAAGCACTGTGAAAATATCATTTCTTCTATTCTGATTGTCCTACTTGTACATCTTGTCTTATCCTCACTGGATGAAATCTGATGACAGATATTTTCAATATTTGTATGTGCAAGGATTGCTGTGTCCCATACTTAGACCACCAGTTGAGTTATCAAATCACCTTTAAATTGAACTAAGCAATTTCTAAGATTAGTTGTGAATTGCAAACTACCCAGTTGGGGGCAGACAAAACAAACAGATGATTTCTGAATGCTACCAAAGGAATCCTGCATTTCTTTGTGTGTTTTTATTTTAATAAGGCAATGGAGCTTTTCAACTCATAATCAGATTCAGACAGCTTGCTTACAACCGCCACAAACTGAAAGCTACAATAGGGTTCCTTTCCAATTATCAGATTTTCAACCACAGAGGACGGCCCTGGAGCATGGGTATGAGGGGTGCTGGAAGCACATATATTTTTTGGACAGTGTGAAATGCTGTGCAGAACATACAGAGAAATTTACAAAGGTACTACCACTCTGCCCAAAGAAGCCCTCTTAATATCATCAGATTGCAGGGGGCAGTGCATTTAGCAAGAGAGCATCTTAACCTTCAATTCTCCACTCTCCCTAAGAGGGTTTACAATGCCTATTTGAAAGAGTTAAATGAAATCAGACACTCTCCTGTTGTTTTGTTTTCTTATTCCAGCAGAGAAGTCAGAAATAAGGGCTCCTTCTCAGTTTTGCTTCAGTTTGCAAAAAAGATGAGAAGCATTATGAGGTGGGCTCATGTTTCCAACACCCAAGGAGTCCTACCTGACTGCAACTTACTCAAGTCTACAGGCTTTGTCATTTTTCTCACTACCCTTTCTTTTCTTTGGGGGTTAGCAACAAATTAAAAAATGAGTCTGAACAAAGTGTCAGATCTGGATGCTCAGCCAGGAACTCATTTACCAATTTTTTTCTTTTTCCTGGAGGAATCAACACCCATAGAGCTCTCCCCAATAAGGCAAAAGGGAATAGATCTCACAGAGCCCAAGGTAGAAGGCAGCAGGATCTTAATAAACCTCCTATTTACTTATAAGTGTGTTTAGGTTGACAGGGTAAACTCAAAATGTGACTGGAATAGTGTGCTATTTTTTTTTTTAATTTAAATCTCTGCTGCCCTCTTTTATTTTTATTTATTTTTTGCTGCCCTAGTGTGCTATTTTGAAAAAGCTTTACATGTGATTCTGTTACAAATTAATATATCACATCTCCCATGAAGCCTCCACTCCACCTGGGCAGAGCTCTCTCCTGCCCTGTTGGCTGCCTCCATAGACTCTGCACATTCTTTTGCACTTATAAAACTGGTTTGAAATTATTTGTACTTAAGTCTATTTCCACATTAGACTGACTTGGGAGAGCAGAGACTCTGTTTTGACTTTCAATGCCCAGTATACATTCTGGCACATAATAGGTGTTTCCCAAATTTCTGCTGAACAACAGCAGCAGCAACAACAAAATATATATATACAATAATGTAAAGTAATTAGGCTCCGATTAAAATAAATAAATTAAAAAAATGGAAAAAATATATATACACATAGATGCACATACACATATATATATATACATAGTACTATATATTTAATTTATATTATGCTGTAAATAAAAATAAATATAACAAACATTACAATTTCTGTTTCATTTTATGTATTGTTTATAAATAATTAATACATAATATTATATAAATTCCTCATTTCGGTGCAATATGCAAGAGATTTCCACTAGTTACAGATCAACAAGTAATGTTTATTTCTCAGGTGGTTTGGGCAGAGTGAAAGCAATGGAGAACAATGGACAGGGGACAGACAGAAGCTAAAAAGGGCCTTGAGAAATCCCTTAATTTCGTCTTCCCAGAAAGACAAAAATTTCCCAAAGAACACCTTTGCTATGTGGAAATGGTTCTCAGAGTACTCTGGTGCCAGGACCCCTGAGATGGTTTTAAACATGTCCAAGGACTTTCTTAGTGGTCCAGTGATTAGGACTCCACATTTCCACTGCAGGGAGCGCAGGTTTGATCCCTGGTCGGGAAACTAAGATCCTGCATGCCTTGGGGCACTGCCAAAGTAAAAAATATGTCCACAAAATCTTTGACACTAATCTATTCAAGAGCTGGAGCTCAATTTCCCTCCCCTTGAATGTGGACTACAACTGGTGACTTGTTTTTAACAAATCAAATACATCAGAAATGACAGTATATCACTTCCGAGACTAGGTTGTAAGAAACATTGTGGCTTTCTCCTCGCTCTCTTCCATGGCTCACTTATTCTGGGGAAGTCAGCAGCCGTGTTATAAGGACACTCAGAAGGTCCGTGTGGTAAGAAACGGAGGCCTCCTTCCAGTCAACTAACTTGTTCCACATGTAAATGAGTCCCCTTGGAAGTGGACCCTCCTGCTTCCCATCACCTGTCAGCGGACTGCAGCTCCAGCTAACACCTTGACTGAAATTTCTTTGAGACTAAGGAGCACCCAGCTAAGCTGCTCCCAAAGTCCTGACAGAGACTGGGAGATAATAAATGTTTGTTGTTTTAAATAACTATGTTTTGTTGTCACTTTTTATATAGCCCTAGATAACCAACACAACCCAAAAGGTTCTTAAGAATTATTGAGGACCCCAAAGAGCTTCTGTTTACATAACATATATGTAGTGACATCTACTGTTTTAGAAATTAAAACTCAGGAAAAAAATTTTAATTTATTTATTATTAATTTTAAACCAACAATGAGTCTTGATATGCTAGCATAAATAACATTTTAATGAAAAAAGCATGAAAAGCAGTGAAGCTTTTGTGTTTTTGCAAAATATCTTCACTGCCTGGCTGAACAGGAGACAGCTAAATTTCTGCATTGGCTTCTGTATTTAATGTGTTGCCATATATTATTTTGGTTGAACTGTATGGATAAAAACAAGCTTCACACAGACATGTAGTTAGTAAAAGGAAGATCTTACACACCTCTGAAAGAGTTTCTGGGACTCCCTGAGTTCTCAAATCACACTTCAAAACTGCTGCTCTAGGGAAACTAGAAATGTATTAGGTTGGAAGTCAACAAAGAAAATGGGACTTCCTGAAATGCTTTGGAGGACTGTCTCTCAAGTGGCCTTACTGCCCTCTCTCACTCTAAACTGTGTCATATATGCTTAAGAGCTGCCATTTCAAAATCTCCTGTAGCAAATGGGTATGAAAGAAATAATTTAGTCCAAATCTGAGACTGTTACTTATTTCATCTCTTAATTTTCCATCTCTAGGCCAATCTCTCCCAATACTCTCAAAGTCATCACAAGGCTAAACTCATGTCTAGCTATTCCTGAGCCAGTGGCAGGGCTGGCTACTGGTGCAGTCTTTTAGGGGAAATCAATTCTTCAAGATTTGCACTGAACTTCCCAATCCAGTTTCTACCCTTTATAGGTAAGCATGAAACTAGAATAGGGAAGGAGGGAATCTGGATGGGGGAGGGAGGAATGAAGAGAATAAGAAACTTTAATTTGGTCCCTCAGCTGCTGTCTTAAGGAACTGAAACCAAATCCTTCATTTTATCATTCTTTAAAGAGTGGGTAGAGTGCACATTGTAGGTATGTACACATGGGAGTGTCTTGCCAGTTTCTCTTTGGTGAACTCACCCCAGACTCAATGTCAGTAATTGGGAAAGACACAAACAAAGCCATGGAATTGTGAGACATAAAGATCTTGAGAAATCTATTCCACTCTGTGTTTTTGTACTGGATATTTACATATGGTAAATTTACATTTAAATATGGCTTGGATATAATACAATATCTTTTTTCTTTTAACATTAACAGAGGATAGAATCTAATTAATTGAATACTCTACTCAGAAGAACTAAATAACATGTACTTAAGAAGCTTCACTCCAGTGGTTTTTGACCTTAAAACACAATTGCTAATTGTATGCTGAAATAGAGAAGAAAAAAAGAAAAATGCTCTCACCTTCTTCGGCTGGATAAGGTTTCTTCACGTTCTACGCGAGCAACTTTTAATACCTTCTTGTCAATGAATAGATCTTCAGGATAATAAGCAGATCTATATTGACGTTGTTGAGAATGGGCACATAACTTGCCAATCTGAAAAAAGAAATGTAATATAATTATATGATACTTTCACAGATATGATAGTAGAAACAAATTCTGAAAAGCACTTCAATTTCTTCCCCAATTTCTTTTTAAAGAGCAGAACGAAGCTATTACTGGAGTCAAAAAAGGTGATATGCTTTTAAGGCAAAGAATCATCTGTGGAAAGGAAGGCTGAAGGCTGGCGGGGGCACTTTGAGCACAGTCTATTCACAGATTTCCTAAGATGAAAATGCCTTATTTCTATAGTGAAGTACATGTTAGAAAGGACCCTCTACACAGGACTTATGCTACTGATGCCTTTCAATGGCACTTGATATTTATCCCTAGGAAGTTCACAAATGGAAACTGCCAAGTTTAGGAAGGTCTGGTGCAGGAAGTGAAGGGGTGTGTGGGAGACGCACAGAGTAGTCTATTAGAAGAGCGGCCTCCTGCACACAAAGTGATCTGACTCTTCTGAGCATTTTGCTAGCTCTCTTTGAAATTATATAAATTTCAGGTGTACAGCATTAAAATTTAAAGTTTAGCTCTATTACACTCATAGCAATGATGAAAATAGCATCAACTTTCTTATCTCAAATCTAAATGATTGATTTGGTGAAAAAATTTGTAGATTTGTTATTTGTTCACTTTCAGTCAAAAGCCTGAATAAACTTCTATATAAGTAAGTATGAATATTAACATATGTTTCCCTTTGTGCCAGATGCTGTGCTTCGTTGCATGCGAGGAAACGTTCCTTCATTTCCTTTGTTTCCTTCCTTAATAAGGCAACTCACTGTGTGCTAAGTCGCTTCAGTCGTGTCCAGATCTTTGCAACCTTATGGACTGTAGCCCATGAGGGTCCTCTGTCCAGGGGATTCTCCAGGCACGAATACAGGAGTGGGGTATCGTTTCCTTCTCCAGGGAATCTTCCTGACCCAGGGATTGAACCTATGTCTCTTTACATCTCTTGCACTGGCAGGTGGGTTTTTCACCACTAGCGCCACCACTTTAATAAGGCAAAGGGCTTTTCAATTAATAATCAGATTCAGACTTCCCATTTTATAGCTGGGGAAATTGAGGCTCAGAGAAGTTATGTGACTTGCCTGAGACAAACAGGCAATGGATTCACTGTCTGACTTGGAACCCGCATGTCTGACTTCAAAGCTACTGCAACATCACCTTCCAAGAAAATGATGCTTGGTTTCCAGTTGTTTACACTCTATGTTTTGGGGGATAAGAAAGAATTCCCAGTTCTCAAAAACATAGACAAGGTTTAAATATAGATTGTATACTTTAGGAAAAATACTAGAGATAACTCATGAAGACAAAGGTTATATCTTTGTCAACTTCTATACCTCCATGGAATTCACACTGGATTTTACACACTGTTAGGCATTTAGTAAAGACACAATTGAAGTGAATTGAAGGAAAATCCTAGTATATGATCTGGCATCCCATTCTACCGAGAAGAGAGGCCATGGGCTCTGAGTGCTAATCCCAGCTTTTGGATTTCTGAAGATGGTCCTGATCATATTCACTAAGTTATTAATCTCTTAATAAAGGGACAAATAGCATGTAGCTGGTATAGCTTTGGAGAGTTATCCATATATAAATGAATTTTTGAAGTATAAAAAAATCTAGAATCAGCAGTAATATCACCTCCATTTATGAAAGACAGCACCTATATAGTATGATATTCATACTACCTCTTCTCAATAGTTTATCTTAATGAGAATAAAACAAAAGTTGCAGACATTTTAAAACATTCTATTTGGCTTTGGAATGTATGATACTGAATTTTTCAGATGTGCTTATGTAATGCCATTTGACTTGGGCTAATTAACTTCAAAAATTCACCCCATTTGGTGGCAGTCTGGTAGGGTACTTTAGGTAGGGGCTGCCTGGCTGTACTGGGGAGTTAAGTTCTAATAACTTACATAATGCAGCTACAAATAACTGAGGGCAGACTGTGCATAATAAAAGTATGTCCTTAGACACATAGGCATTTCTTTGTTAAACTGCAGATGAACGTTCATGGAACAAAATCTTGATTTTCCTTCCACAAATATCTATTTATGACTCTGTGAACACATATCAATGTTAGAGTTTATTTCATAGAGATCCAAGTATTCTAATCAGCACATTCAGGAGCACAGAACACACTTTCTTCATCGACACCTGTTTCAAATCCAGCACCAAAGTCAAAATCTTTCATACATCTTGCACAGTAACTTGCCTACTTGCAACCCACAGCTGCGAAATCACCCTCACCATTGAAAGTCTGCCCTTTGTATCAGTGAATACTAATTGGACCCCAGCAAGACTTTAAAGTTTTGAGTCCCTCCAAATCTACTGGAAAGGGGGGCAGCTGAAGCGAAAGTAGGAAGGTTAAGACCAAATGAGAATATAGCAAGCCTGCAGTCTGACCTTTCTTCCCAAGCCACCCAATGTGGCATTATCAAGCCAACTTCCCAAGGCTCTGTGTGGGGTAAGGGGTAAACAATGGTATCCTGCCAACACCCCCACTGCCCCATCTGAAATCTGCCACATCTTATCAGACAGGCTGTATTTTCTTCCACAAATCTACCATGAAGCAAATTCTTCTCATATACAAAGCATTTGTCAAATGTAGACCCCCCTTTGGGCCCTTCTCTCCACATCTTTCTCTTCCACACTGTGTGAGCTCTAATATTAGGTGACTATTATGAGCTTATTTTGAGAAGTAGACATAAAAAGAAAACATAATTTACGAAGAGATGCGGTATTCACATTAAAGAGGTCCTTTCAGCTTCCTACTTGGGAAACCTCAGGCTATGCTGAGAGACCTGGCTCTTACTCTATAGCTGCAGTTGCTAAAGAAGTCAGCCTCCCAGGTGGCATTTGAGAAATCAGTATCCTGCCCAGGAGTTTTAGACTCTTAAATAAAAAGTGCAGTCCAATTTCTTCTCACTGACTAATGTACCTAGGATACCACTACCTTTAAATCTACTTAGTTGGAGTGAATTTATTGGATACGAAGGTGTCTCTATCAGTAGACCGGGAATAGAAAACCTTTTTGTTCTCCATGAACTGTGATTCCTAACGGTGCCTTTATTTATGTGCCAGAACATGTGGAAGGGAAAGCAATAGTGCTCTGAAGTGTTATAAGATCCAAAGTGTTAGAAGAAGCCAGGGCCTCTGATCATATCCAGGCCAGCAGGTCACTGTTTGTTTTAGGAGCTCTCAGGTGACAAAAAACTCAGACTTATCTTTCCCTCTAATCAGAGTCCAGAAGCACTGGCGTTGCACATACATGAAGAAAATACACTGCTGGGCCCAGCAAGGTATTTGTAAGAGCCCAGTAGACTGGACATCAGGAAGTATGGCCTACAATCCCACTTCTACCTGTCACTGAGAGAAGGACTTCCTTTTGACCTCCCATAGTTTCAATCCACCTGTAACTCTAGTCTCAAAAGAAAAGAGATATCCCTGGACCCTGCCTCCTAAAGGCAGATTCTTGGATTGGCTACAAAATCTTCTGTAATTTCTACAATTTAACCCAGGTCTGCTCTGGTATCTGGCATGAGTATATCCTTTACAGTTTCTCCCTAAATGGAAATTCCTGGTTAATCCTATGGCTACAAGAATTCAAGAGGTTTAAGCTTTTAGGCTATAATGGCCTACATTAATGAGTATCTCTGACTCTCCCCTACTCTTAACTAGCCCTAACTGCTCTTGATTTAAACATCAGATGTATGACTTTACATTCTCTTTCTCAAAAAGCAGCTAAGGAGGGGTGGTGGGGTGGTGGGGTGGCGGGCGGGTGGGTGAGTAGGTGGGTGGGTGTGTGCTTTAACTTATATGGTCTATAACAGAAGGAAGAGCAGGAGGGACGGGGGGAGAGGAAGAAGCAGAAGTGAAAAGAGAAAAATTCCCATCACTAAGTCAGTGGTGGGAGCTGAGCCAGGGATGACACATACTGCCCTCAGCAATCTGACCACTTCTAATTGGGAAGATGGATATCCCACTGACTTGTCCTCAGTGAGCAGTACAGCTCCTTTCCTCTCAAGAGCAGTGCCTGAGGCCACCAAGACTTGAGGACCTCTAGGGGACCTTTCAGTTTTATTTAATGACAGAATATTCTGCTAGAATCCAGCTGATGACTGTGGTCCCAAGGAGTGTCTCTCTGAGAACTGTTGCTAAATAATTCACATAAAATTTAGTCTTCCATTGTCAATGGATGGAGCAGAATCCTGAAGAATTAAAAATAAAATATCCTATATGGTTATACAATTTAATATCGATTCTGACCCTGCAGTCCACTATGGTGGAATATTATGTGTGACTTTTGTTTCAGGGAACCTTGGGCCTGGGGAGAGGGTAGTGTGGAAAGGCCGTAAGTTTCTAGTTAAACTAAAAGAATGAACTTCAGTTCATTTTGTTCAATTGTCTATCATATCATTGCTCAATTTCACTTAATTAAATCTTAAAAGTTTTAAAAAAAATATACATTGAAATTATGTGATATACAACATAAACTTTTAAACAGTAGCAACCATGCCCATTTAACAATTCTACAGGTATAATAAAAATGCTAATATATGTTAATGTTTAGTCTGCGGTTAATGTTTTGTCTTGTTAATTTCCCCAGGGCTTTTATTACTGATTTAAATCTGCCACACTACTCAACTGATTGCACTGTTTCCACGAACTGCATGGAAGTAGCTCAAATGAATACTGATTAACAGAAATGAACAAACATTTGGCTGGGCCAACCATTCTTATTATATGCTTGTAATCGTTACATACATTTTCTTACAATGAGATGGGCATGGCAGGCAGTTTCCACTCATTTTTCCTACAGAATATATGCATATGAGTATTAATTTATAACCTCGTACTTCGGGAAGCACATCATTATTAATTAACTATTGATTGATCAGGATAGAGAGCACAGAGGATAATGAACAGACCTGGGGACAAAGTGAGCATTTTATGCTCCCACAGATTTGTTGTGACTCATCATTAATTGCTTGACCATTAAAATAAAAGTTCACGAATAATCTGTAATGTGTTCTAAATCAAGCTATTATAAAAAATGAGGTGCCATTGTTTGAACATTTCATTCAAGTCAGCTCTTTAAATAATCTGGAATTTTTAAAAATGGAACTAATGTCCTATAGATCAGTCTGCTGTTTAATTGAACTATAGCACTTACAGTGAAAAGAGCACGGAATTTGGAGTCAGGAGACCTGGGTTCCAGTCCCAGTGCATCCTCCTACCATTTCAATAACTCTAGCAGAGTCCTTTAATCACCTTCAAACTCAGCTTCCTCATCTGAAAACTGAAGATAATAATACCTGCTGTACCTGGCAGTAGTGTGAAGATCAAATAAAATAATGGATGAAAGTGAAATGTCTCCCACATCCAGACAGAAAACTGACTCATTCACTCCATAAGGCAGAACTGCTTACCTTTGGCAACCCCCTTTGTGAATTAGAATCCTGGCCCAGCTGATTCTATTTGGAGGAGTTCTTTAAAAGGGGGACTTTGGGGAACTAGTGAAACTGTTTTGTGTGACTGGATCCCCACTCTGAAAGGGAGCCATACTGAGTTTGCCTACATTGTTCATGCATCATAGTCTGATCTGTTTTGCTCTGGAACACCTAGAATGTCCCATTCTGTTTTTCAGGGTTCCAATTATTGATGGGTGGTACATGATCTTTGCCAGTTACTCTGTGTCTCTAACCTGTTTACTTGTGTCCATGGGAATGTATGCTATGAGGAGGCGAGACAGGTTTTAAAAAATCATTTTGTGGAAGAGACTTGCATTTTTACTAATTTATAACTGCCATAAGTGGATTCTGAGAAGAAATAGAACCCTGCATGTGTGCATAAAGTTTTTATGTAATACCAATCCCTTCCCAGCACCGAGAGCCTAGGACTTTATTGTTTAATCACATATGGCCAATATTGTGGGGGCTAAAAGAGAACTCCATGCAGTCAGTAAACTCAATACTGAATTCGAACACCACTCCTCCAAATGTACTCATCTGTTGTGTTCCCTGTCCCAGCGAATAGGAATCATCACCTACTCAGTTGCTTAAGCCAGAAGAAATGAAAGCATTTCTGATGAATTCTCCCTCTTCCTGACTTCTCTATGTCCAGCCACTAAGTCTTATTTTTTTTCTCTCATATAACTTTTAAACTTCTGGGCTTTTCGCCATACTCAGCTTTTCAGTTCAGTTCAGTTCAGTTGCTCAGTCGTGTCCGACTCTGAGACCCCATGAATCACAGCACGCCAGGCCTCCCTGTCCATCACCAACTCCCAGAGTTCACTCAAACTCATGTCCATCGAGTCGGTGATGCCATCCAGCCATCTCATTCTCTGTCGTCCCCGTCTCCTCCCGCCCCCAACCTTTCCCAGCATCAGAGTCTTTTCCAGTGAGTCAACTCGTCGCATGAGGTGGCCAAAGTATTGCAGTTTCAGCTTTAGCATCAGTCCTTCCAATGAACACCCAGGACTGATCTCCTCTAGAATGGACTGGTTGGATCTCCTTGCAGTCCAAGGGACTCACAAGAGTCTTCTCCAGCACCACAGTTCAAAAGCATCAATTCTTCGGTGATCAGCTTTCTTCACAGTCCAACTCTCACATCCATACATGACCACGGGAAAAACCATAGCCTTGACTAGATGGACCTTGGTTGGCAAAGTAATGTCTCTGCTTTTTAATATGCTATCTAGGTTGGTCATAACTTTCCTTCCAAGGAGTAAGCGTCTTTTAATTTCATGGCTGCAATCAGCATCTGCAGTGATTTTGGAGCCCCCAAAAATAAAGTCTGACACTGTTTCCCCATCTATTTCCCATGAAGTGATGGGACCAGATGCCATGATCTTTGTTTTCTGAATGTTGAGCTTCAAGCCAAACTTTTCCCTGTCCTCTTTCACTTTCATCAAGAGGCTTTTGAGTTCCTCTTCACTTTCTGCCATAAGGGTGGGGTCATCTGCATATCTGAGGTTACTGATATTTCTCCCGGCAATCTTGATTCCAGCTTGTGCTTCTTCCAGCCCAGCGTTCCTCATGATGTACTCTGCATATAAGTTAACAGGGTGACAATATACAACCTTGACGTACTCCTTTTCCTATTTGGAGCCGGTCTGTTGTTCCATGTACAGTTCTGACTATTGCTTCCTGACCTGCATACAGGTTTCTCAAGAGGCAGGTCAGGTGGTCTGGGATTCCCATCTCTTTCAGAATGTTCCACAGTTTATTGTGATCCACACAGTCAAAGGCTTTGGCATAGTCAATGAAGCAGAAATAGATGTTTTTCTGGAACTCTCTTGCTTTCTCCATGATCCAGCGGATGTTGGCAATTTGATCTCTGGTGCCTCTGCCTTTTCTAAAACCTGCTTGAACATCTGGGAGTTCACACTTCACATATTACTGAAGCCTGGCTTGGAGAATTTTGAGCATGACTTTACTAGCGTGTGAGATGAGTGCAATTGTGCGGTAGTTTGAGCATTCTTTGGCATTCCCTTTCTTTGGGATTGGAATGAAGACCTTTTCCAGTCCTGTGGCCATTGCTGAGTTTTCCATTAGATACCATAAACTGCCTCAAGAAACTCCAATACTTTGGCCACCTGATCCGAGGAACTGACTCATTGCGAAAGACCCTGATGCTGGGAAAGTTTGAAGGAGAAGGGGATGACAGAGGGTGAGATTGTTGGATGGCATCACCGACTCAATGGACATGAGTTTGAGCTCATGGGAGTTGGTGATGGACAGGGAAGCCTGGCATGCTGCAGTCCATGGGGTTGCAAAGAGTCGGACATGACTAAGAGACTGAACTGACTGAAACTGCCTCTTAGAGCAGTGCTTCTCAAACCTGGACAGATATACAAATCACCTGGGAATCCTACACATTTCGATTCGAACACACACGGTATATCTGGGGTGAGGTCTGGGATGAGCAGCAAGGTCCTTGGGCAGTGGTTATCAAAGTGTGGCTAGAAAAAAAACAAGCAGCATCAGTATCATACTGGGAACTCGTTAAAAATGCAAATTTTAAGGCCTGACCTTAAACCTACTGAATCAAAAACCCTGGGAGTAGGGTCTGGCCATCCTCCAGGGGATTTTGATATGCTTCAAGTTGGAAAACCACCAGTACATAGATGAGCCCAACATCCTCTTAATTGGCCTCCCAACCTCCAGTCTTGACTTCTTCCAATTCAGAGGAACCTGACATGCTACAGTCCATGGGGTTGCAAAGCGTCAGACATGACTGAGCCACTGAACAACAACAACAACAAATTCATTCCTACAACAGCAGTTCTCTGAGACCCTCTCAGGAAGTCCCAGAGGTCAAATCTATTATCATAATAGTACTAAGACTTAACGTGGTCTTTTCCCTCACAAATATATTGAATAATTTTCCAGAGACGTTATGTTGTATAATGACATCATTGCTCTGGAATATGTGTGTCTAGATAGCAGGTTTAGGGCACAAATATATTTTATTTCGGAGGTTAATTTATTCTCAGTCCTTAGTGCTCTCATTGGCTATCTACTTAGGTTATGCCTACTATAATTTTTGTAACTTGATTATCATTTAATTTTAAAATCTGGAAGCTTTGTGTCTATGTGAAAACACAGGAAGTAACTACAGTTTGTAGTCTTATTTGCAATAATAAACATTTTTTGAAAAAGTACTAAGATTAACTATAAACAAAAACACAACAAAACCTCATTCCTTTGACCTTATATACATTAATAATTCATCTTATTGTGTATGATCAACATTTCAGAATAGGATTGTAGTGTGAGCCAAGTTGTAGTCATCTTGAAAATCATTCAGTTTAAAGAAAAAGGAGTAAAACAAAGGAGTTAAATATTTACAAGATGTTATGAGCTCTTTAAAAGTCAAAATTATTTGTTAGAGTTTTTCAAAATAGAAATGGAAAAACAACTGAAGCACAGTTTAGGGTAAGCTGTTATATTACAGTAGCTGGAGAGGCACACATCGGGTGAAGAGACGAATAAACACTGTAGGATTGATATTTGCTCAGTGTCTATGGGAGGAAGACTCAGTAGAACAAACAAATCACACCACCTTCCAGTGAAAGAAGGGAACTCACCAAATTAAAGATTTAGCTGCAAACATAAAGATGGAGTTATACCTCAACAGAATTGAGTTTTTGCCTTTCAAATGGAAAAATCTACAGTCATGAGCTGGACTTGCTGTTTTGCTTATATCCATCCAGTATAACTAATCATCGAAGATCTATGAGAATTTGGGGGAAAAACATGAGCAGTGTTGAAATACTGTATTGAATAATGTTGAAATTCATGATTTATCTTCAA
Source organism: Moschus berezovskii (assembly GCF_049115385.1). Lineage (NCBI taxonomy): Eukaryota > Metazoa > Chordata > Mammalia > Artiodactyla > Moschidae > Moschus > Moschus berezovskii. The sequence continues at coordinate 123,922,610 of NC_142488.1, read as the reverse complement.
AAAACTATGAGGACATTTACAGTGATGATGCAAAAGACATAGTAGGTAAAACTGGTGGCAGCTTAGCATGAGTCAGGTCAGAGGCATGAAACTCTTAATAGTAGTCACTGTACTTCCCACTGCTAAGCACTTGCGTTTTTAAAAAAGCCAATTTCACTTAAGAATGCACTTGAAGAAACAGTAAAAAATTTTAGTAAATGTTCACCCTTGGAAAGGAACAAAACAAGCCAGTTACTTTAAAGAAAACAATTGACAGTTTGTAACCAATGATAAAATTTCCATTATCAGGGCTCCCAGTTCCACATGTAAGGAGTTTGGAAATTTCCACTCCATCCAAAAAACAAGTAAGAAGCTAAACAGCCTAAAAATTCAACTCTTTCCAGATTATAAGAGTGGAGGGGAGAGATGGTAAACTACTACACCAAGATGAGAGAAACAGCTAACAAATACAGGAAGCAAGGGCTTACCAAACACAGACTTAGGAGCAGAAACTGCCTTGGGAACCCAGGGCTGGAGTAGGAAAACAAACTGTAAATGGCAAACTGCTGGAGGCGCAACAAAGACAACTTTGAAAGTTAAACTCTCCAGAGATACCTAGTCATAAAGGCACCCCAACAATGTGAATTTTACCTTCAGGTGGTTTGACCAGATTCCCATAGTAAATGTCTGAGAAAAAAATTCCTCATGCTTCCAGCATGGAGAAGGGGAAAGGAATCATTTTGAAATACACCAGAGCACTCTGTTCTCAACAAGGCTTGCCCTCAGAATAAACCAATTAACTAAAGTCTAATGCTATAGGGTCTCTTCAGAACTTAACTCACTTGGGCAAGAGAAATACCAAACTCCAGCCCACTCTACCCATCCTGTCCCAACTAAAAGTGGAGGTGGAATTTTAAAACCTGAGAAACAGTTGGGAGGTTTATGCTCCAGAGGTTTAGGCTCATTAAAAGACCAAGACCTAAATATAGGACTGTAGACTGCCTCCTCTTCCCTACATCTTATTATCATATCATTACAGGCCTATTTATAGCAGTTTCTTTTAACCAATAGATCATGTCCAGCTATCCAGAAGAAAATTACAAGGCATACTAAAAGGCAAAAAGCACAAATTAAAGAGACAGTAGGAATTATCAGACTGGGAATTTAAAATAGCTATGACCTATTAATAATGGATACAGTAAACAGTACCCAAGAACAGACTGGCAATGTAAGCACAGAGATGGAAATTCTAAGAAAGCCAAAAAGAAACACTAAACAGAAAACTACTAACAGAAAAGAAGTATGCCTTTGATGGACTTATTAGTAGATTGGACACAGCTGAGAAAAGAATCTCTAAGTGGAGGATATGTCAACAGAATGCTCTAAAACAGAAAAGAGACAAAAACAACAAAACATCTAAGAACTGTGGGACAACTACAAAAGGTGTAACATATACATAATGGTACTATCAGAAGGAGAAGAAAGAAGAAATATTTAAAATAGTAATGACTGAGAATTTCTCTAAATTAATGTTAGACACCAAATCATAGATACAGAAAGCTTGGAGAACATCTAGCAGGATAAATGTGCCCCCCCAAAAAAATAACCCACACATAGGCATACAATTTTCAAAATACAGAAAATCAAAGATGACGAAAAATTCCTGAAAGAAATCTGGGATGGGGGAAATACCCTACCTATAGAGAAACAAAGATAATAATTATAGCTGACATTTTTTTAGGAACCATGCAAGCAAGAAGAGAGTGGAGTAAAAATAAAGTGTGGAAAGAAAAAAAAAATCACCAATCTAGAAAGCTGAGAGTAATCTGAAAAATTATCATTCAAAAGTGAAGGAGACATTAAACCTTTCTCTGACAAACAAAAATTAAGAGAGTCTGTTGCTGGTAGACTTGCCTTGTGAGAAATGTTAAAAGAAGTTCTTTAGAGAGATGGAAAATAATATAGCTCAGAAACTTGGATCTATATGAAGAAAGAAGAGCACTGAAAAAGGAATAAGTGAAGATGAAATAAAAACAAAATATCTTTTCTTACTCTTAAACTAAAAGATAACAGTTTGTTCAAGGTATATACACGGTTATATATAAATGAAATGAATGACAGCAATAATACAAGAAATGGGAGGAAGGAATTGGGATTATTTTGTTATTATAAGGTATTCACACTACCTGCAAAGCGGTGTAGTGTTATTTGAATGTGAACTTGGATTAGTTGTAAATGTATATTGCAAACTCCAGGGCAAGCAATAAAAAAAGCTTAAAAGAACTAAAATTGATAGGCTAAGAAAGGAGAAAATAATGGAGTCACATAAAAAGCTCAGTTAAAACTACAAAAAGCAGGAGAAGAATGGAAGACAAAGCCAAGAACAATGTACAAGGGCAGCAAATAGAAAACATGGTGACTAAGATAGTAAACATTAATACATACATAAATTTTAACTTTGAATGTCAGTGGTCTACATGAATTAACTAAAAGACAGAAATTTTCAGGGTATATCAAAGACATGACCTAACTATATGTTGTCTACAAGAAACCCACTTTAAATATAAAAACCCCATATAGATTAAAAGTAAATGGGTGGAGAAAAATGTACCATGCTAACACTAATCAAAAGATAGCAGGCATAGCTATATTGATTTCAGGTAGTGCAGACTTCAAAGTAAGAAAATTTATCAGGGATAAAAAAGGGCATTACACAGTGATAGGTCAATTCTCCAACAATTCTTAACATATATGTGCATAACAATAGAACATTAAGCCACATGAGGCAAAAATTGATAGAACTGCCAGGGAAAATAGATGAATCCACTATCATAGTTAGAAGCTTCAACACACCTCTCTCAGAAATAAACAAATCCCAGCAGGCAGAAAATCAGTAAGGACATAGTGGAACTTAACAACACTATCAGTCAACTGGATATAATTGACATCTATAGACTATGTCATCTACCAACAGCAGAATATACATTCTCCTCAAATACACATGGGACATTCACCAAGATGGACCACATTCCAGGCTATAAACACATCTTAAAATGTTTAAAAGCAAAGGAATCATATAATATCTGCTCTTTGACCACAAAAGAATGAAATTGGAAATCAATAACAGAAACATAACTGGAATATTCCAAAATACTGGAAGATAAGATAACATGTTTCTTTTTTTTTTTTATTGGAGGCTAATTATTTCACAATATTATATTGGTTGGTTTTGCCATATATTGACATGAATTCGCCCCGGGTGTACATGAGTTCCCCCTCCTGAACCCCCCTCCCACCTCCCTCCTCCCTTTATCCTCCCTCTGGGTCATCCCCGTGCACCAGCCCCGAGCATCCTGTAACATGCATCGACCCTGAACTGGTGATTCGTTTCACATATGATAATATGCATGTTTCAATGCCCTTCTCCCAAACCATCCCACCCTCACCCTCTCCCACAGAGTCCCAAAGACTGTTTTATACATCTGTGTCTCTTTTGCTGTCTCGTATACAGAGTTATCATTTGCATCTTTCTAAATTCCATATATATGCGTTAGTATACTGTATTGGTGTTTTTCTTTCTGGCTTACTTTACTCTGTCTAAATAACACTTGGGTCAAAGAAGACTAAAAAAGAAGAAAGTACAATTTAACAGAATTTGTGGGATGCAGTGAAAGTAGTGCTCAGGGTGAAATATATAGCATTAAATATGTAATTAAAAAATCAGAAAGTTCTAAAATCATAAGTTTCTACCTTAAGAAACTAGAAAAGGACAAGCAAATTAAATCTCAAGTAAGCAGAAGAAAAAAAATAATATGACTTAGAGCAGAAATCAGTAAAACTGAAAACAGGAAATCAATAGAGAAGATCAATGAAACCAAAAGCTGGTTCTTTGTAAAAATTGATTGAATTGATAATCCTCTGGTCAGGCTAAGAAAAAAGTAGAGGACACAGATTACTAATAACAGAAATGAAAATAAATTAAAAGGAAATAAGGGAATACTATGAATAGCTCTATGCCCACAAATTTGACAACCTATGTGAAATGGACCAATTCCTTTAAAGACATGATCTGCCAAAACTTACACAAGAATTAGATGATCTGACTAGAAATACACCTAGTAAAGAAATTGAATCAATGATGAATATCTTTCCAAAGCAGAAAAAAACCAGGCCCAGATGGGTTCACTGGTGAATTCTACCAAACATTTAAAGAAGAAATTATGCCAATTCTCTACAATCTCTTTCACAGGATACAAGGAAAGGGAATACCTCTTCACTCACTATAGGAAATCATTGATACCAAAATAGCTAATGAACATGAACATGCTTGTGTGCTAAGTCGTGTCCAACTCTTTGCAACCCCATGGACTGTAGCCTGCTAGGATCCTCTGTCCATGGGATTTTTTTTTTTTCATAAAAGAATACTGGAGTGGGTAGCCGTTTCCTTCTCCAAGGGACCTTCCCAAGCCAGGGATTGAACTGGAGTGTCCTGGGTCTCCAGTATTTCAGGCAGATTCTTTACCCACTGAGCCACTGGGGAAGCCACCCCCAAATAAAGACATTATATGAAAAGATCTTTCATATTATATGTCATAAAAGGAATACAAATTAAAATGAGATACCACTACACACCTATTAGAAGGACTGTAGAATTATTCTGGCTATTAGAATGCCCAAAATCTGTAAAACTAACACCACCAAATGCTGATGAGGATGTGGAGAAGCAGGTATTCTCATACATTGCTGGTGGGAATGCAAAATGGTACAGCCATTTGGGAAGACAGTTTGGTGGTTTCTTACAAAACTAACCACACTCTTAACCACATGACCCACCAATTGCACTCCTTCCTAGTTTCCTAAAGGAGCTGAAAACATGTCTACACAAAAACCCACACAAGGATATTTATACAAACTTTATTCCATAATTGCTGAAACTCAGAAGCAATCAAGATGTCCCTTAGTAGGTGAAATGAATAAAAAGTTGTGATACAGCCAGACAATGAGATTTAATTTAGCACTAAAAAGAAATTAGCTATCAAGCCATGAAAAACATGGAGGAAACTTACATGTATATTAGTAAGTGAAAAAAGCCCATATGAAAAAGGCTACTTAACTGCATGATTCTAATTAGATGATATCCTGGTAAAGGGAAAACTATGGAGACAGTGGAAAGATCAGTGGTTGTCAGGGTTGGGGGTAGGAACAGACACGAATAGGCAGAGGATAGAGGATTTTTAGATGAATAAAAGTACTCTGTATTATATGACACTGACAGATATATGTCATTATACTTTAAAGACATAAAACACATAATATCTAGTGAACCCTAACATAAACTATGGACTTTGGTTGATAATGATGTGCCAGTGTAGGTTCATCCTTGTAAAACTATTTTAAGAAGAAAAAAAATAAGGACTAGTCTGGTAAAGGATGTTGATAAAGGGGAGAGTTATGCATGTGTGTGGTCAGGGGCTATATAAGAAATCTCTGTACCTCCCTCTCAATTTTGTTGTAAACCTAAAACTGCTCTAAAAAATAGAACCTTTCTTTTTTGCTGCATTGTGCAGTATACAGGATCTTACTTTCCCAACCAGGGATCAAACAAGTGCCCCCTAAAATGGAAGTGTGGAGTCCTAACCACTGGACTGTCAGGGAAATCCCAATAAAGTCTTTCAATAAAAGAAAGCTTTCACTATCAAGTAAAAATCAGGATTTGCTAAAACTTAATTCTTCCACTATGAGCTTTACAGCTTTTGATGAGGCTGTGGTGATATTAACGCATATGGTATTTTGATATTGTATAGTGAAGTGTGTTAACCTTTGGCAGATCTGCATAACTCAGTGAACCCCATTTTTCAAATGATACAAAATCACACAATGGCTAAAGATCCACTAAAACTGCAAGGAAGATTTTTTTTTGTAACAGAAAATAAAAAGTTAATTGATATGTTTCAGGTTCCATATTGCAGCTAACCTTTAAGAAACCGTCACTTGTCAAATTTTTATGTAATATCAGAGAAATATAGCCTTAGTTATCTTAAAAGCATATTAAAACACTGCTCTTTTTCCAACTGTTTATCTGTGTGAGATCAAATTTTCATCAGTTTAACCACACTGAGTGCAGAAGTAGATATGATAATCCAGCTGTCTACTATTAAGTCAAAAGAAAGAGATTTACAAAATGTAAAACAATGCCACTCATCCCATTAAAGGATTTTGTTTTGGAAAACATATCTATTTTCTTAGAAAAATATATGTGAGCATGATGACTTTACTAATATTTTCAGAAAATCATTTGTATTTATTTGGCTTGTACCAGCTCATAGTTGCGGCATGGGGGATCTTTAGTTATAGCATGTGGGATCCGGTTCCCTGAGCAGGGATCGAACCTGGGTCCCCTGCATTGGGAGCACAGAATCTTAGTCCCTGGACCACCAAGGAAGTCCCTATTATTTTTTAAATAAAGTAGTAAATAAGTATTTTAAAATCCTGTTTTAATTTCTAACACAATAAATAACGATAGATATAATTCACAAAAGCAAGTCTCTTTGGAGGTTTCTATACTTTTTAAGAGTGAAAAAGAGTCCTGACACCAAAGGTTTCCTGCATACCAACACCCAGAATAATCAGAAAACAATAATTTATAAGTAAATTACAAAGTATTTTTTGTAAATAAAGCATTATTTATCTACTGTGTTTGGAGAGGTTCCTAGGTAGCTCAGTGGTATGGAGTTCACCTGCAATGAAGGATACACGGCTCAATCCCTGGGTGGGGAAGATACCCTGGAGAAGGGCATGGCAACCCACTCCAGTATTCTTGCCTGGGAAGTCCCATGGACAGAGGAGTCTGGTGGGCTACAGTCCATAGGGTTGCAAAGAGTTGGACATAACTTAGCAACAACACAACAACAAAATGTGTTCTGAGTGCTGGAGTCACAGCAAAGATAATATCACCACTCAGCTTAAAAGCCCTCAGTGGCTTCCCATACCCTTTACGATAAAATATATATCTTACCTTCACTTACAATATCCTTGCTGATCTTGTTCCTGCAAAACTCCGAGCTTTGTATCTCCCTCCTCCCATCACATTCTATGCTGAGTTCTTTCATAGCATCACAAGCTTTTTACACATGCTCTGCATTCTGCCTAGAAACCATCCCCTTGTTCTTTGGGTTCCAATTTACATTGGACTTCCTTCCAGAAACTTTTCCTGACCCCCAAAGTCTGGATTTGATCTAATTCTATAATCTCCTACAGTCCTCTATACTTCCCTGACCATGGCACTTATGACACTGCACTGTAATATTACTTCTTTCAGCCTGTCTTTGTCCACAAAGGTGTAAGCTTCATGAGGACATAGACAAAAGCAGTCTTGTTCATCACTGAATTTCCAGTGCTCAGCAAAACTCTACTTATTAGGTGATTAATAAATATTTGTTGAATGAATAATAAATTAAGCAATAAAATGTTATATAACGTATGTATTAAAATACCAATCATAGGACATCAGCAAAAATTTCTGCATATGGATCTAGGAGAAATCTCTCCTTCAAAACAGCTGTGAGAAAACTGGAAAAAAATGTCAGAATCAACATTTTCATAGCTCGAGAAATTAACAAAAGGACTGCAAAGATCCAAGGAGTATTTATTCAAGAAAATAACTGAACCTCTGAAAGAGTAGTGAGCATTCTATGAAGCCAGTAATAGCCTGATATCAAAATTGCACAAAGATATCACAAGAAAACTACAGAAAGATATCACTTATGAAGATACACTAAAAAATCCTCAAAAAATCCTAACAAGCTGCAGCTAATAACACATCCCTGAACTTGGAACCCTACCTCATAAAGACTTATACTAAAGTGCTAAAAATATAAAACTTTTAGAAGAAAATATAGGCATAAAGTTTTGTGACACTGGATTTATTTGGCAATGATTTCTACATATGACACTAAAAACACAAGTGACAAAGAAAAAAATAGATAAACTGGACTTCATATAAATTAAGTACTTTCATGCCTGAACTGAACTGAATTGATGCCCCAAAGGACACTATAAGAATGTGAAAAGAAAACCTACAGAATGAGAAATAATATTTTCAAATCATATATCTGATAAGCATCTAGTATTGTGAATGCTAAAGAACTCTTATGACTCAACAATAAATTAATAATAAGAGTAAATACATGGATATAATCTGATTAGCCCCTTTATAGTCTGTCACTTACCTGATACTAATTATGCACGATGGCGTGATCACTCACCTGACATCTTGGAATGTGAAGTCAAGTGGGCCTTAGAAAGCATCACTACGAACAAAGCTAGTGGAGGTGATGGAATTCCAGTTGAGCTATTTCAAATCCTGAAAGATGATGCTGTGAAAGTGCTGCACTCAATATGCCAGCAGATTTGGAAAACTCAGCAGTGGCCACAGGACTGGAAAAGGTCAGTCTTCATTCCAATCCCAAAGAAAGGCAATGCCAAAGAATGCTCAAACTACCGCACAATTGCACTCATCTCACATGCTAGTAAAGTCATGCTCAAAATTCTCCAAGCCAGGCTTCAGCAATATGTGAACTGGGAACTCCCAGATGTTCAAGCAGGTTTTAGAAAAGGCAGAGGCACCAGAGATCAAATTGCCAACATCCGCTGGATCATGGAGAAAGCAAGAGAGTTCCAGAAAAACATCTATTTCTGCTTCATTGACTATGCCAAAGCCTTTGACTGTGTGGATCACAATAAACTGTGGAACATTCTGAAAGAGATGGGAATCCCAGACCACCTGACCCGCCTCTTGAGAAACCTGTATGCAGGTCAGGAAGCAACAGTTAGAAAAGACTGGTTCCGAATAGGAAAAGGAGTACGTCAAGGTTATATATTGTCACCCTGCTTATTTAACATATATGCAGAGTACATCTTGAGGAACGCTGGGCTGGAAGAAGCACAAGCTGGAATCAAGATTGCTGGGAGAAATATCAATAACCTCAGATATGCAGATGACACCACCCTTATGGCAGAAAGTGAAGAGGAACTAAAGAGCCTCTTGATGAAAGTGAAAGAGGAGACTGAAAAGGTTGGCTTGAAGCTCAACATTCAGAAAACAAAGATCATGGCATCTGGTCCCATCACTTCATGGGAAATAGATGGGAAACAGTGGAAACAGTGTCAGACTTTATTTTGGGGGGCTCCAAAATCACTGCAGATGGTGATTGCAGCCAGGAAATTAAAAGATGCTTACTCCTTGGAAGGAAAGTTATGACCAACCTAGATACCATATTAAAAAGCAGAGACATTACTTTGCCAAGCAAGGTCCGTCTAGTCAAGGCTATGGTTTTTCCCGTGGTCATGTATGGATGTGAGACTTGGACTGTGAAGAAAGCTGATCACTGAAGAATTGATGCTTTTGAACTGTGGTGCTGGAGAAGACTCTTGAGAGTCCCTTGGACTGCAAGGAGATCCAACCAGTCCATTCTGGGGGAGATCAATTCTGGGTGTTCATTGGAAGGACTGATGCTAAAGCTGAAACTCCAATACTTTGGCCACCTCATGTGACGAGTTGACTCACTGGAAAAGACTCTGATGCTGGGAGCGATTGGGCACGGGAGGAGACGGGGATGACAGAGAATGAGATGGCTGGATGGCATCACCGACTCTATGGACATGAGTTTGAGTAAACTCTGGGAGTTGGTGATGGACAGGGAGGCCTGGCGTGCTGTGATTCATGGGGTCGCAAAGAGTCGGACACGACTGAGCTACTGAAATGAACTGAACTGAATGACTAAACCACTGATCTAAATCAGGGTGTGAATATATATTTGAAAACAAATATAAATAAATATTTAAAATTCATATATCAAAAAAAAATTAATGAGGTAGTGCCATTTTGTCAGCTTGTGATTCTTTTTGTTCCCTAGTATTTGCACAATTCCAGCCACCCCACAGAATTTTTGGGCATCATATAAAATGGACTTTCACCTGCTGCCTTCAATATGCTTAGACTCACAGATACATGGATGTCAGAGCTGGCAGGCACCATGCAATCAATTCTCCCTTTTACAGATAGGAAACTGAGGTCCAGAGAAGGTCATAGATTACACATGGCCAGCTTTTGGAATTGCTGGATGTGCCCACAGAATTCCTCTCGGTTGAATTTCGCTTTCTGCAAAGAGATTTCAGAAGCTTTCCCAAATACAATAAAACTCAAACAGAAATGGTATCGAAATGCATTGCTGTTTTGTATCATCTGTGCTCCTCCACCCTACCATTAGTGTGAATAATCGAGAAATTATTGAAATTAAAGGATCTACTGCTTATAGATCATTCAAGAATGAAGGATATTCCAGACCAGTTTCAGGAAATCTGTATGGTAAGCATTCTAATAACTAACATCGTGGTTAGTTATAGCCCTTTGCTCTTTACAAAGCACTTGTCCATATTACATTATGACATAGGTGCTTTATAACCAGGTCTGTGAAGATCTTATGCCTATTTTTACCAAGAGAGGTTCTAAGAAGTTAAGTGATTGCTCAAGGCCACACAGCTAATAAGGGACAAAAAAAGGGCCTTTAAACCAGGACCTAACACTCCAAATTCTAACATGCTTCTACTTATAGTCCCTATTGAGGAAACTCTTTGGGAGTAACTTAGAATCAAAGATTCACCAAGTTCAAAGTTAATATTTAAGACTTCTGTGGTCTTCAAGAAGATGGAAAAAATGAGTAGCAACAGAAATAACCCTGGCCAAGTGTTTCCTATATTTCTTTCTTAACAACAAAAATGGTCTCAAGTGACACCCATATTGTCCAGTTGGACATGGTGATTGAAAAATGGGACCTATTTTTGATTTATGCTGAAGAGTAATAAGGACTTTACTTGAAATGTGTCTTAGGTACCCCTGATCTGAACTTTAAAACCCATCTCTTATTCTTTATGAGTTACTGAAGTAGCAGGGTGAATATCCAAGGCCTTTTCTAGCCGGAGAAGGCAATGGCAAGCCACTCCAGTACTCTTGCCTAGAAAATCCCATGGATGGAGGAGCCTGGCAGGCTGCAGTCCGTGGGGTCGCTAAGGGTCGGACACGACTGAGCGACTTCACTTTCCCTTTTCACTTTCACACATTGGAGAAGGAAATGGCAACCCACTCCAGTGTTCTTGCCTGGAGAATCCCAGGGACGGGGGAGCCTGGTGGGCTTCCATCTATGGGATCACACAGAGTTGGACACGACTGAAGTGACTTAGCAGCAGCAGCAGCATTCTAGCCCTAGCTCTGCTACTGGGACTTTTGTGCCCTTGGTAAGGTCTTCTCGGGGCCTTGGTTTTCTCATCTACAATATGAAGGGGATTGGATTAAATAAGCACTCCCAACTGTGGCATCTTAAAGTGCTATGGCCCTAAAAGCAGGAATGGTGCCAGGAAAAAGGAGTCATTTCCCTTTGAAAGTAGAGGCTGTCTCCTTCCTTGCCCATCATTTTGCCTTTTTCCCCCCTCATGGTTTTGCAGCCGCTATAATAAAGTTAAGTAAGACTTGGACAAGAAGTTCACTCACTGTATCATGATCTTTTAACAGATTGCATAATTTAACATAGTGATGTGACAACTAATAATGAAAAATAAACACAAGTTTGAGGGGCATACACGGGGCTCCTGATGGGCACCATCAGATGAGAGAGTCTGCAACCTGTCAGGAGAACGTATTACCTTGGGCAGCTGGGGCTCAGAGCACATTTGTAGGTCAGGTCACAGAGACTCGCCCACTGATTTCAAAGGCCCTTCAATTACCAGAATTATTGTTAATAGAAATACTCTCAGGTCAGTTATAGACCACTAAGACAAATCATTTAGCCTCTACATAACACAGGAGAATTGCAAAACAAGTTTGTTCCAAGGAGGAAAGATACTTTTAGCAAAAATCCTTGTTTTAGCATCGGATTCTGCCCATGTGGGAATTACCTGCACAAAATTAGTGACGTCTATGACAAAATACTGGTAGAGGCAATTATGCTGATTCCACAGCATGCATGACAGCTATGCAAGCCCACTCGGGTTGGGGATACCTGAAACATACTGTTCTACTTGAAAAAAAAATCAAATTGCTTCATTTTTGAGTCAATTTACAGTGAGTAAGAGCAGAGCTTCTAAGACATATGTCCAGAGGAGGGCAAGTGTGATAAAGAAATGAATTACTGTGAAAATGACTGAAGAAGAAAGGGAAGAAAAGCAACCCTTGGCTACACATAGCTGGTGATAATAATTCTTTCAAGGAGTCAGCCCCCAGTCTTTTAACGAGAGGAAAAGAAACAAAATGAGATCCTTGCCCTTTACAACAAAGGTACAGGCACTAGTGTTAGTAACACTGCTGTGGAGAACAGGCAAGTGGACACCAGAAGTCCAATAGAGTTACTGGGAAAAGACAAGATGATGAATAGCTTTTTTGTATTGACTTTCCTTCAGCAACTTTTGATCAACTGACAAATCAGCAGGCCTCTTGCTAGTGTCATGAAATCATATGTTTCTGGAGCCAAAGAGGGGAGCAAGATTGGACATATGAGTGCTCTATCTGCTCAGTTTTATTAAAAACTCATTGCTTGTTGCTAAGATGTATCACAAAAGATTGCTTTTCGAATAAAGAATAAAGACAGTCTCTTCATTCTGTTTCCTTATCTATGTTTCCCTAACATATAAAATAATACCTACCTCACATCTTGCTATCCTGCCAGAGCTAATAACATACATGAATCACAAGTGGATTGTTTTGATCCTAACATTGGCAGTTCAGCAACAAAAGAACACAATGACATTCAGGTTTCAGTCCCCCTGAAAAAGGCCACTAAGTAGGTCTCCCTTCAGACATTGCCTCAAATATCAACTCTGAGACAGGGAATGTGGATTACTGAGTAAAAATAAATGCTTAAAAAGGAACTAATTAAATAATCATAAGAAAAACACATGAAGTAGAATGACTGCATGAAGTCAGCATTCAGTTTTATGGATCACACCATAAAAATAGTCCTTACACAAATGTCCAAAGAGCAAACAAAGCTGTGAGGAGTTCCGTGGAGTCTTGCAGTCACCTACTCATTCACTTTCTTGGTCACTCACCTCTCTGATGTATCAATCTGCCATCCTCTTCTCACAGGCTCCCCTCTCAGCAGAGAGTCACTCTCCTGTCTGTCTTCCTATTCTTACTCTTATGTGTTCAAATAGTCGTTCTCTCCATCACCCCACTCACCTCCATGCTCACAAATCTCTGTTTATTCTGCAAGGAGGATTTTACTTGAAATGTGTCTTCCAAAGAAATCATTCCCTCTCTGAGTGGGCTTGTTTGTTGTCCAATGAAACTGCTGGCACTCATGTGCTCTTCTTATCAAGAATTCCCTTCAGATCTAAATTTCTTACCTCTGATTTGCCGCTCTCTGTGTATTGACTTCATGACTGACCTGTCAGTCTTTGTATTCACTCTCAGGTTACAGACTTTACAACATGGGCTGGGAGGCAAGGTGCTTCACTTGAGCCCCCAAAACATACACATCTGATCCCAGGTCTCCTGGTTGATTCTTTTTTTTTTTCTTTTCTGCTGTACCACATGACAAGTGGGATCTTAGTTCCTGAACCAAAGGTTGAATCCACACCTGACCCTCCACCCCTTGCCACGGAAAAACAGAATCTTAACCACTGAGCCTCCAGGGAAGTCCCCTCCTGCCTCTTCTTAAATGGAAAGAAAATATATGTGATTTCACTCCACTCAACCTCAGCTTCCTCATCTGTAGAATGGGGACAATAATAAGTTTCATTTTATGTCATTGTGGTGAGGGTTAAAATAAAGAATCTATATAAAGTGCCCAGCACTAAGCTCGGTATATAAAAGGGACTCAAAAAACAGCAATTCCCTTTCCTCCAACGCATACTGTATGCCCACCTTGTCACTCCACTCTCTAATCTTACCTAAAATTTTAAAAAGTGACAGCAGGTACTTCTGAACATACTTTATGTTCTTCCTCTTGACTCCCTTTTACCATGGTTATCTCCAACTTCCTGTTCTCCTCTATATGCATCTTTCCTCTCCAATCTGGTTCTCTGGTTCTTCACTGGTACAAGAATATGAATGCACTAAACAAGCTCTAAGGGTTGCAAGCAGCACCAACTATAGCCACAGTCTGGGTTCCAATGCTTCTTGGGCAAACAACTGTTATAACTACTCCCTCAGAAATAGATTAGATAATGACAGCACATCACACAGGAAATTGTCCGATAGGAAATTATTGTGGGTATTTTATTTTGAACTGGATTTTTCTCTGGTCAGGGAAAAGTGCATAAGAAACAGTTAGACATTTGTCATTTCAATGAAACTCTCTGAAAAGCAAACACTACGATTTAGATGAAGCCATGGCCTTTTATTAAAAGCATGAAACTGACATACGGTGCTTCCCCATCCCCAGGGAAACAAGCTTTCTAGGTTCTATTTATTTGCTTCTGAAAGTTTTATTGAGTTTTCACTTTGAGACCTGAAAACTTCCCTAAAGGCAATAAAAAGGCACAAGGCTAGCCCTAGTTCTCCCCACAAGTGAACTGCTTCACGCCTATACCAGTGGCCTCTGTGGCCTGTGTGGCAATGCCTGTCCTCTGCCTTCACTTCTTCAGTTAAAGATCTGCCTCTAGAGATAAAACACCATGGAGCAGGTCTTCCAATAGAAGGAAATTGCAATCTGTTCTCACTATTGCATTTTTATTGAAGAAGAAGAATTGGGAAGGAAGAGGAGGGAGAAGGAAGCCGGGAAGGAAAGCAATGAAGAGAAGGAGCAGAATGAAGGACAATTTAGACAAGAAACAAAGTTACCTATTAGGGTATATTATTCTCAAGTGAACCAGGAATCATCCTATAAATCTCTGCTGTTGCATAGTTTATTTGAAACCATCATGTACTCAATGAGTTTACCCAATTCTATTTCCAATAACTAAAAGTACGCCAATCCAGCCTAGAGGGTTTAGCATGGTATCACCCAGGCCATTTGGTTCTGTATCTCCTTTAGCAATGTTCTCTAAAGGCAAAGATTGACTATGGCTTGACTTTTAAAGCTACGTATCCAATTTGAGACAATAAGTACATTTTATTCTGGAAGCTAGCAATTAGCTATTTGTATGCAATTTATGACTGAATAAAACTTGAGTCTTCAAGGGCATTTGCTGAAAAACTGTGCATTAACTTTTCTACCAGTGACTTCATGAGTGCTTTTTATTTTTTAAAAAAAATTACCACTCATAAAACTCAAGTAGAAAAATAATTGATGATGTTCAGGTTTCTTAATTAGTCCTGCTACTGCTAAGTCACTTCAGTCGTGTCCGACTCTGTGTGACCCCATAGACGGATGCCCACCAGGCTCCCCTGTCCCTAGGATTCTCCAGGCAAGAACACTGGAGTGGGTTGCCATTTCCTTCTCCAATGTGTGAAAGTGAAAAGTGAAAATGAAGTCGCTCAGTCGTGTCCGACCCTTAGCGACCCCACGGACTGCAGCCTACCAGGCTCCTCCATCCATGGGATTTTCTAGGCAATAGTACTGGAGTGGCTTGCCATTGCCTTCCTACTTTCCTTTAATAAGAGTCTAAAAGCAAGGGTATAATTTTATAGGAAGTGGTTTCTTTAGAAACAGGACCAGTTCCCTTCCCCACGAACTGTTTCTGTTTTCTTTTCTGGAAACAATCCAGGCCCACCCAGACGTCCAAGCTCCTGTTTCCAAACCTCCCATATATGCAGGTGACTGGTCCAGAGTGGGAGGCCTGACCTCTCCAGCCCCCAAGTTGCCCTCTTGCTGCTGGAGCCAGCTACAGTGGGCCTTTCTTCCAGAGTTGATCCAAGGCCTCAGGATCCGGGTGGCCTGCTACTGCTTCGGACAGAAGTCTGGGCCATAGGATGAGTTCTGGAAGTGAGTAAGAAAGACCCTCTTCCTTCCATATTCCTCAGTCTCTACCTAAATTCCATGCCTCGATGGTTCTTTGTCAACAATCATCTATTCCTCACAAACTTGTTGCTCGCCTCTTCACTGGCTGGAAGAGCCTTTATTCACGGGGAAGTTATCTGTGACAGCTTCCCAGGCTAGTTTAGAAGCCCCTTAACCTATGTCCTTAGATTGTGCATTGGATGGCCTCTATTTCTGTCAATTGCATCCCTCACAAGACCATGAACTCTTTGGAGGGCAGGGGCCAACTTATTAAAAAATCTTTTTATTCATACCACACAATCCAGGACAGAACATACCTAAAGTACTCAACAAACGCTCATTAGATATATTGATAAAGCTGTGACCTTGGTAATATTGGTTATTACCACTGAGTCAGGCAAGTATTTGCTTCTGGAGAAAAACCTTATCAAATGAAGTTAGTTTTCTGAAAGTAACCACCTAACAAAAGAAGTACCACACACATTGTCAAACATTGAAGATATAACAGTCAAATGTTCTTTTTTAACCCCTATTTTTAAGCATTAGTTTAATTAACACTTATGCCTTGAAAGTCCTAGAAGTAATCAGGATCATTAGTGTCAGCTAGACAAAGGTATGAAGAAAGTTTCTGTAATATAGCCCAAACTGCTTTCACAAGATAGTCTGGAAATAAATAGCTCACTATGAAATTTATGACTTGCTTTATATATTAATCAACGGTACATTGGTGCTCTAACAAGGTTAAAAGTGTTCTCTGATTTCCATTATAAAGATAATTTCAATCAAGCAGCCTAACAGTCTAATGGTGTAGGTCATTCTATAATTCAACTGTACTAATGACTATGGCATGCATGCAAACAAGAGAATAAAACTGGCTGAAAGACCAAACCTAGAACAAATGTTTTATTGAAAAAAAAAAAACAAACAAACAAACCCAATGATTTGCATCTTGCATTTTCAATGACCTTTGTAGTACTCATCTGCAGATGAAATAGAATCATTCCTCATGGCACAACAGATACCTTTTGTTCCTGTTCATCTATTTTGTGTAAATCATATATGCTGACCTTTAATTGGCTATAACTGGAGCACATTCTGAGCAACACTTTCATATTGATTTGCTTAGACTTCTGCAAGAGTCGATGAGAAACAAGACTGACGGTTTCTATTCACTATTTATATAGCAAGCCATCTTTAAGATATTCTCCAAGTCTAAACTGCATATTTATATTTTATTCCTTCTGCATAAACAATTTCTCAGGTAACTTATAAACACAGAGATCCAGAATACCTTGGCAAGAAATTTCATCCTCTGCCTGTTTTAATTTTCTTCATATAAAAATGCTCATAACACATAATTATGGTTGATCTGTGTTGTTGTATGGCAGAAACCAATACAACAATGTAAAGCAATTTTCCTCAAATTAAAAAATAAATTAAAAATAAAATAAAAAAGATCATATGGGAAAAAGGCTCATAAGAGTCTGTGCATTGAAATCCACACTCATAATTGCATTTATTGTGATTTCTAGGAATTCTATAATCAAGAAACAAGGAGAATCAAGAAGCATCTCAGATGTTATTTTGAATATTTTTTGGTAGGAGAAGATACAGTAAGTCCCCTCCATACAAACCTTCAAGTTGTGAACTTTCAAAGATGCGAATGTGTTTGCATGTCCAATAATGAAAGTTAGCATACTCACTGCTGCTGCTGCTGCTGCTGCTAAGTCACTTCAGTCGTGTCCGACTCTGTGTGACCCCATAGACGGCAGCCTACCAGGCTCCCCCATCCCTGGGATTCTCCAGGCAAGAACACTGGAGTGGGTTGCCATTTCCTTCTCCAATGTGTGAAAGTGAAAGTGAAGTCGCTCAGTCGTGTCTGACTCGTAGCGACCCCATGGACTGCAGCCTACCAGGACCCTCCGTCCATGGGATTTTCTAGGCAAGAGTCCTGGAGTGGCTTGTCATTGCCTTCTCCGAGCATACTCACTATGTCCTATCAAAGAATCAGATAGTATTTTAGAAAGAATTCTGGCGTGCTTGTTAGAAACCATAGGTTTTACACCCTAATTTGACATTAACTGGTTCATCTTTGGAAAATCCTTTGCCCCAAATCATATGCCTCGTATTCTCATCTTCAAAGTAAGAAGACTAGAGTATATCTTTGAGGGTTATTTCTGACTCTAAAGTGGAAAGTTGGTTTAAAAAAGAAGCTTTAATTTAATAAAATTCAACATCCATTCATGACAAAAATTCTTATGAAAGTGGGTATAGTGGGAACATATCTCAACTCAATAAAAGCTATTTATGACAAACCCACAGCAAATACAATACTCATCAGGGAAAAGCTGAATGCCTTCCCACTAAAATCTGAAGTAAGACAAGGACGCCCACTCTCATCACTTCAATACAGTATTGGAAGTCCTAGTCATGGCACTCAGACAAGAAAAAGAAATAAAAGGTATTGAAATTAGTAAGGAAGAAACATGACATTATATATAGAAAACTCTAAAGATTCCATACAAACTATTAGAACTCATCCATTCAGCAAGGTAGCAGTATACAAAATTAACACACAGAAATTGGTTGCATTTCTTTATACTAACAATGAAATATCAGAAACAGAGTGTAAGCAAACAATCCCCTTTAAAATCTCATTTTAAAATACTAAGAAACCTCACCAAAGAGGTGAAAGACATACACTGAGAACTATAAAACATTAATAAAGGAAATGAATTGCCAAAGCAAATCTGAAGAAAAAGAACAAAGAAAGAGGCATAACCCTGTCATACATCAGATAATACTACAAAGCTACAGTAATCAAAACAGTGTAGTACTGGCACATAAACAGACATACGGATCAATGGAACAGAATAAACCCTCACACCTATGTCAATTAATTTTCAACAAAGGATATCAACTGGATATCTTACAGTTTCATATAAATTTTAGGATTGTTTATTCTAGTTCTGTGGAAAATTTCATGGGTCATTTGATGTTGTTGTTCTATAGTTGCTAAGTTGTATCTGACTCTTTTGTGATCCCATGGACTACCTGGCTCCTCTGTTAATGGGATTTCTCAGGCAAGAATACTGAAGTGGATTGCCATTTCCTTCTCCAGGGGATCTTTCTGACCCAGGGTATGATGGTGTGTTCTAATTTCATTGATTTGCATGTGGTTCTCTAACTTTTGTAACACCACTTGCTGAAGAGGCTATCTTTTCTCCATTGTATACTCTTGCCTCCTTTGTTGCTTTGAGTTGTGGCCATCTTAACAATATTAATTCTTACAATTCACAAGCATAGAATATCTTTCCATTTTTTTGAAATTGTAAGAATTAATATTGTTAAGATGGCCACAACTCAAAGCACTCTATAGATTTAATGCAATCTGTATCAAACTACCCGGGTTTCCCTGGTGGCTCAGTAGTAAAGAAGCTGCCTGCCAATGCAGGAGATGTGGTTTTGATCCCTGGGTCAGAAAGATGCCCTGGAGAAGGAAATGACAACCCACTTCAGTATTCTTGCCTGAGAAATCCCATTAACAGGGGAGCCAGGTAGTCCATGGGATCACAAAAGAGTCAGATACAACTAAGCAACTAAACAACAACAACATCAAATGACCCATGAAATTTTTCACAGAACTAGAATAAACAATCCTAAAATTTATATGGAACTGTAAGATATCCAGAATTGCCAAAGCAAACCTGAAGAAAAAGAACAAAGAAAGAGGCATAACCCTGTCATACATCAGATAAGACGACAAAGCTACAGTAATCAAAACAGTGTAGTACTGGCACAGAAACAGACATATGGATCAATGGAACAGAATAAACCCACACACCTACGTCAATTAATTTTCAACAAAGGAGGCAAGAGTATACAATGGAGAAAAGATAGTCTCTTCAGCAAGTGGTGTTACGAAAGCTAGAGAACCACATGCAAATCAATGAAATTAGAACATACCATCATACCATATACAAAAATAAACTCAAAATGGCTTAAGTATAAGACATGATACCATAAAACTCCTAGAAGAGAACAAAGGCAAAACATTCTGTGACATAAATCATACAAATGTTTTCTTAGGTCTGTCTTTCAAGGCAATAGAAATAAAAGCAAAAATAAACAAATAGAACCTAATCAAATTTACAAGCTGTTGCACAGTAAAGAAATCATAAACAAAATAAAAGATAAGCAAAGGACTGGTGGAAAATATTTGAAAATGATGCAACTGACAAGGGCTTAATTTCCAAACCATACAAACAACTAGTACAATTCAATAACAAGTAAACAAAAGCCCAATTGAAAAATGGGCAGAAGACCTAAATATACATTTTTCCAAAGAAGACATACAGATAGTCAGTAGGCACATGAAAAGATACTCATTATCACTAATTATTGGAGAAATGCAAATCAAAACTACACTAAGTTACCATCCGATAACAGAAAGAATGGCCACTGTCAAAAAGTCTAGAAATAATAAATGTTGTAGAGGGTGTGGAGAAAACGGAATCCTCTTACACTGTTGGTGAAAATGTAAACTGGTACAGTCACTATGGAAAACACTCTGAAGTTTCCTTAAAAAAAAAAAAAACAAAACACAACTAAAAATAGACTTGTCATGTGATCCAGCAATCACACTCCTGGTCACATACTGAGACAAAACTACAACTTGAAAAGGTACATGCATCCCTACATTCAAAGCAGACCCATTTACAATAAGCAAGACATGGAAACAACCTAAATATCCATTGACAGATGAAGGCATATAGAAGATGTTATATATGCATACAATGGAATATTATGTGTGTGTGCTCAGTTGTGTCTGACTCTTTGCAACCCCATGGACTGTAGATCACCAGGCTCCTCTCTTGATGGAATTTTCCAGGCAAGAATACTGGAGTGGGTTACCATTTCCTACCCAGCCATAAAAGAATGACATAACACCATATCCAGGAACATAGATGGACTTAGAGATTATCAAACTAAATGAACTAAGTCAGAAAGAGAAAGACAAATACCATATGATATCACTTATACATGGAATCTAAAATACAACACAAATGAACATATTTATGAAACAAAAACAGACTCACAGACATACAGAACAGACTTGTGGTTGCCAAGAGAGGAGGTTTCGGAGTTGGGACGTTGGGATTAGCAGATACAAACTATTATATATAGGATGGACAAACAAGATCCTACCGTATAGCACAGGTGATTATATGCAATATCCTGTGATAAGCCATAATGGAAAAGAATGTGAAAAAGAATATATATGTATAACTGAAAAAATGCATAACTTTATACCAACTATAGGACAAAGAAGGAAGATAGACCAAGTGAGAACTTTTCCCAGGATCAGAGATCAGGAGGTTTCAATAACAGAAACAAAAGTCCTAACCCACGGTCAGCATTTCCCAAGGATGTTTTTGAGAACAGATGGTAAAGGAAGCTTGTGGTTTTGGAGGATACTTCCTGTGGCATCCCTGACAGAGCAGAACCTCAGCTTTTTAAAACTGACATGAGGCCAATCCCAAGAATGAAGTTCCAGGTTTTTATGGTCTTCTTTTTGGACATGTATGCTTGTGCTAACCTTGGTTATTCGTCTATATTTCTACACTTCAGTGTTTTACTTTCCCCTATATTAAAAAGCAGAGACATTACTTTGTCAACAAAGGTCCGTCTAGTCAAGGCTATGGTTTTTCCCGTGATCGTGTATGGATGTGAGAGTTGGACTGTGAAGAAAGCTGATCACTGAAGAATTGATGCTTTTGAACTGTGGTGTTGGAGAAGACTCTTGAGAGTCCCTTGGACTGCAAGGAGATCCAACCAGTCCATTCTAAAGGAGATCAATCCGGGTGTTCATTGGAAGGACTGATGCTAAAGCTGAAACTCCAATACTTTGGCCACCTCATGCGACGAGTTGACTCACTGGAAAAGACTCTGATGCTGGGAAGGGTTGGGGGCGGGAGGAGAAGGGGACGACAGACCATGAGATGGCTGGATGGCATCACCGACTCTGTGGACATGAGTTTGAGTGAACTCCGGGAGTTGGTGATGGACAGGGAGGCCTGGTGTGCTGTGATTCATGGGGTCGTGGAGAGTCGGACACGACTGAGCGACTGAACTGAACTGATAAGTTGATATTACATTTGACTAATTAGCCAAATAGTACAAAGCAAACATCTTGAAGTATTCATGGATTTTTCCTTTGATCCCAGAACTTACAGATTCTACTAGAATATCCACTTAGTATTTGTTTTTCCAATCTTTACAACAGGCAGGCATATCACATTTGCTTACTTTGCTGTGCTCCTAATCCTCACTTCTCTGTCTTGCTGATTTGTCTACCACATTCTATCAACTAAATCTCCCCACTCTGGCGTGACAGATAAAACAAGGAAATGTCTTCCCTATGATCATACTTCATAGCTGCTGGGCTGATAGGTTTCTTTGTTTTTTTATCCAATAGGGTCTTTAATTTTGCAGAGTTAAGATCCCATATAGAATCTTCACTTGTTACTTCCTAAAAGTTATGTATTGCCTTGAAAGTGGCATTCAAGGAGTGTTTCTTTCTTCCTCTTCTGTCACTTTGAAATCCAAGGCCAAGCCCAGTGGGGTTGGCTGGCATGGGTGTGGAATGAGGTTTCTGGCTAATAATCTAAGCAAGGAAATTTAGATGCTATATTAAGAGAGGGGAGTGAAGGAATGGAAGGAGAAACAGGCAAGTAATTTAGATCCAGGCAAGCCTGACGGCCACAAGATTCACGCCACAAGTTTCAGGGATCCAGATAAGGACCTAGAAAACATGAGCCCAGGGACCTAATAACAGAATCTAGACAAGAAGACAGCAGCATCGGGGCAAAAAGTCTGAATGGCAGATAGATGGAATTAACACAAAGGGAACATGAATCCTAAGGCACTACTGTCAAAGCCAGAGAGAACATGCAAAACCTTATAAAAAATCAGAGGCCTAAATTAGTTATCTGGACTGTCCCCAAACCTGAGGCAAAAAGGGTAGATATCAAATTGAGTGATTAAGAAAAATTAAGAATTGGACTTCCCTGGCGGTTCAGTGGTAAAGAACCCACCTGCCAATGTGGTTCAATCCCCGGTCCAGGAAGATCTCACATGACATGGGGCAACTAAGTCCATGTTCCACAACTAGAGAAGCATTAACACCTAGAGCCCATGCTCTGCAACAGGAAGTCACCACAATGGGACGCCCATGCACTACAACTAGAGAAAAACCCACACAGCAACAAAGACTCAGCACAGCCAAAAATAAATAAATAAAATTATATGAAACAAGAAAAGTTAAGAATTAAATGAGAGAAGAAGTGGTGATTCTTCCTTGAAAACCAAAAGTAAGCTGAGAATAAGCAATATTCAAGTGACAAGAAACCTGTAATCATCCAAATCAGACAAAAGGATAAAGGGAAAGATTTGGGCAAATATACAGATGCTTCTATTCATCTCACAACCTCCTAAATACCACTCAAAAACAAAACAATGAAAAATACACTCTTCAGGAGGGAGAGGTGTCTGGAGGGACTGGATCGCGCAAAATGGCACCTGAAATGGCTCAAATTTGGTCAGTAACTGTGTGGCTTTCCCCTTGCTTAGGCCTGATTCAATCCTATATAGGGTATCCACACCAGAATGTTAGTATTAAAGAGCTTGCTACACTTTATTTTCTACATACACAAAAAACTATCATTAACTATTAACTGTGCTGTGCTTAGTTGCTCAGTCATGTCCAACTCCAGGACTGTAGCCCCTCAGGCTCGTCTGTCCACGGGGATTCTGCAGGCAAGAATACTGGAGTGGTTTGCCATGCCTTCCTCGAAATATTAACTAGTTCTCACAAATTAATTTTCATTGCCTGCAAGTATGCTTTGGGTGAGAAGTTGTGTCAGAGAGACCACACACTTTCTTCTGAGTTACTTTCTTCTACTTCTGAGCACTTCTTAGCAGGGCAACTTAGAAGGGCAGTTAGTTGTATTGTCAGCCTGCTTATTTAACTTATATGCACAGTACATCATGAGAAATGCTCAGCTGGATGAAGCACAAGCTGGAATCAAGATTGCCGGGAGAAATATCAATAACCTCAGATATGCAGATGACACCACCCTCATGGCAGAAAGTGAAGAAGAATTAAACAGCCTCTTGACGAAAGTGAAAGAGGAGAGTGAAAAGGTTGGCTTGAAGCTCAACATTCAGAAAACAAAGATCATGGCATCTGGTCCCATCACTTCATAGGAAATAGATGGGGAAACAGTGGAAACAGTGTCAGACTTTATTTTTTGGCTCCAAAATCACTGCGGATGCTGACTACAGCCATGAAATTAAAAGATGCTTACTCCTTGGAAGAAAAGTTATGACCAACCTAGACAGCATATTAAAAAGCAGAGACATTACTTTGCCATAAAGTTCTATCTAGTCAAGGCTATGGTTTTTCCAGTAGTCATGTATGGATGTGAGAGTTGGACTATAAAGAAAGCTGAGTGCTTAGGAATTGATGCTTTTGAACTGTGGTGTTGGAGAAGACTCTTGAGAGTCCCTTGGACTGTGAGGAGATCCAACCAGTCCATCCTAAAGGAGATCAATCTTCAATATTCATTGGAAAGACTGATGTTGAAGCTGAAACTCCAATACTTTGGCCACCTGATATGAAGAGCTGACTCATTTGAAAAGACCCTGATGCTGGGAAAGATTGAAGGCAGGAGGAGAAGGGGACGACAGAGGATGAGATGGTCAGATGGCATCACTGACTCAATGGACATGAGTTTAAACTCCATGAGTTGGTGATCGACAGGGAGGCCTGACATGCTGCGGTCCATGGGGTCACCAAGAGTTGGACACAACTGAGTGAATTGAACTGGTTTTATTTGTGGAAAGTGGCCTTCCTGGGGTGGGACTGGCATTGTCACTACATTCCTTCCAAGAGGGGAGGTTGGAACTACACTGTCCAATCTGTATCATGAGCACATGAAATGTGGCTAGTTCAAGTTGAGGTGAAAACCAAAGTAAAATATCTCATTAACAATTTTTAAAATGCTGATTACATGCCAAAATGCTAATTTGGGGGCATAAAGTCAAAGTGAACTTACTCAGTCATGTCCAACTCTTTGTGAACCCATGGACTGTAGCCTACCAGGCTCCTCTGTCCGCGGGATTCTCTAGGCAAGAGTACTAGCGTGGGTTGCCATTTCCTTCTCCGGGGATCTTCCCAACCCAGGGATCGAACCTGGGTCTCCCGCATTGGAGGCTGACTCTTTAACCTCTGAGCCACCAGGGAAACCCAAGGGGGCATAATTAGGCTAAATAAAAATATTAACTTCATCTGTTTCTTCCAACTTTTTACTGTGGCTTTTAGAAAATTTAAGATTACTACGTGGCTTGCATTATACTTCTCTTGAACAGTACTAACTTGGAAATCACACTGAGACAACATTGTTGCCAAAGGAAAGTACAAAGTATACTGAATTGTAGGGAGAAAGGAAAATTAAAATTCCATTAAGACTAAACACAAAAGTAAGTGTAAGTAAGTAAGTGTTAGTCGCTCAGTCGTGCCCGACTCTTTGCGACCCCATGGACTGCAGCCCACCAGGCTCCTCTGTCCATGAAATTTTCCAGGCAAGGATACTAGAGTGGGTTGCCATTTCCTTCTCCAGGGGATCTCCCCAAACCAGGGATCAAACCCGGGTCTCCTGCACCACAGGCAGATATTTTGCCAACTGAGCTACAGATGACTGCAAAATAAGACTCAGAATTAGTTGGCAGAGCTGATAGTAGAAATGTGAGAGGGCCTTCTCCAGGTAACAAATCATTTTCAAACTCTAGAACAACAAGTAGACAATTATTTGGTCACCAGAGTGGACAGGGCATTGAAAAAAACCAAAGCACTAGTATATCAACATCCCATAGGAATTGTTAGTATAAATCTAAGTAGACTCTGACAATTTAAGTTGTGTACTATAAGTCCTAAAACATCTACTAAGAAAATAACAAAAGAAGTTGAAAAAAATATTCAAAGAAATGAAAATGTTACACTAAAAAATATAAACTTAATGGCAAAGAAAGAAACAAAGGAGGAACACAGACAAAAAAATACATGAGGCATCCAGAAAACTAAGAGTAAAATGGCAGATGTAAATCCTACCATATCTGTAACTACATTAAATATAAATGCACTAGATACACAAGTCAAAAGAGAAGGAAGAAAATAGTAAGTTAGAGCACAAATTAAGGAAATCAAGAATACAAACACAAAGAAATCAACAAAATTAAAAGTTGGTTCTGTGAAAAAAATTAACAAGATCAATCTGCCTTTAGTTAGGTTGACAAAAAAAAGAGTCAAATTACTATATAAGGAATCAAAGAGGGGACAGTAGTACAGGTCTTACATAAATAAAATACGTTTTAAGGAATTACTAAGAAAAATTGTATGTCAACAAACTATATAACATAGATGCTAAATGGACAAATTCCTAAAATGGCAAAAATGACTCAAGAAGAAATAGAAACTCTGAATCAATTCATAACAAAGAGATTGAATTAGCAATTTGAATCTTCCCATTAAAAATTTTTTTAAAAGTCCAGGACCAGATGGTCTTACTGGCAAATTCTACCAAACATTTAAAGAATAATTAATGCCAATCCTTATAAAACCCTTTTGAAAAAACAGAAGAGGTGGGAACACATCTCACCTCGTTCTATGAGGCTAATATTACTCTGATACCAAAACCAGACAAAGACTACAAGAAAACTATAGACCAATATCTCTCATGAAGAAAAATACCAAAATCCTCAACAAAAAGGTATAAAACAAAACCCACCAATACATTAAAAGGATCATATATCACAACCAAGTGATATTTGTCCCAGAGATGCAAGGGAGGTATAAACATCTAGTATAATAATTAGTTTAATTATTATTATTGTCATCACTTTAGTATACTTATTACATTAATAGAATAAAAGACACATATACATTAGATGCAGAAGAGGAATTTGATAAAAAAAAAAACAATATACCTTGATAATAAAAACAATCAACAAACTAGTAATACAAAGGAATTTCCTCAAACTAATAAAAGGCATTTATGAAAAATTCACAGCTAACTCTATACTTAATGGGGAAAGACTAAAGACTTTTTTTCTTAAGATGAATAAAAAGACAGAGATGTCCATTCTTGCCATTTCACTGGAAGTTCAATCCATACATTTATGGTCAATTCATTTTTGAAAAAGCTGTTAAGACCATTCAATGGGGAAAAAACAGTGTTTTCAACAAATGGAGCTGTGACAACTGGATATCCTCAAGCAAAAGAATGAAGTTGTACCCCTACCTCACACCAAATATAGAAAATTAACTCAAAATGGATCATACATCTATATGTAAGAACAAAGCCTAAAAAATTCTTAGAAAAAACCATAGGTGTAAATCATCATGCCTTTGGATTAGGCAATGATTTCTTAGATATGACATACACACAAAAATATATAAATTAGACTTCAACAAAAGTATAAATTTTTATGTTTTAAAGGATATTATTAGAAAAATGAAAAGACATCCCACACCACGGGAGAAAATATTTGCAAATCATACATCTGATAAGTGTCTCATATCAAGAATATACAAATAATCCTTACAATTCAACAATGGAATGACAGATAACCCAATTTAAAAATTGAAAAAGGATCTCAATAGACCCTTTCACCAAAGAAGATATACATCTTCTTTGGCCAACAATCACAAGAAAATTACTCAACATCAATAGTCATTGTGCTCAGTCACTCAATCGTGTCTGACCCTTTGAGATCCCATGGACTGTAGCCCACTAGACTCCTCTATCCATGGGATTTTCCTGGCAAGAATACTGGAGTGGATTATCATTTCTTCCTCCAGGGGATCTTCCCGACCCAGGGATTGAACCCACGTCTCTTGCATTTCCTGCATTGCAAGTGGATCATTTATCACTGAGTTACAGGGGAAGCCCATCTATATTTATACAATGAAGTATTTTGGGGGCATAAAAAGGAAAGAAGTAGTGAAACATTCTACAATATGGATGAACCTTGAATACATTATGTTACATGAAAGGTACCAGACAAAAAAGGCTGGACTTGTATGATTCCATTTATATGAAATGTCTAGAAGAAGCAAATCCACAGAGACAGAAAGTAGATCAGTGGTTTTCAGGGCAGGGGCTTAGGTGGGTGGTGGGGAGGGAGAATAGGGAGTGACAACTTATTGGTACAGAGTTTCTTTTGGAAAGATGAAAGTGTACTAATACTGATTTTTGGTGATGGTTACACAACTCCACGAATATACTAAAACCCACTGAATTGTACACTTTAAATGGGTAAATTGGTAAATGTATTCTATATGAATTGTATCTCAATAAATAAAAAAGTAATGATGTGGGATTTACCACTAACTCAGTGGGAACAAGGATTTGGACTGGAAATTAAATTGATTTAAAAATACAAGATGCTCCAGACAATGGGATATTATTTAGCACTAAAATGAAATGAGCTATCAAAAAGACATGGAGGAAGATTAAATGCATACTAAGAAATGCAAAAAAGCAAAATGGCTGTCTGAGGAGGCCTTACAAATAGCTGTGAAAAGAAGAGAAGCGAAAAGCAAAGGAGAAAAGGAAAGATATAAGCATCTGAATGCAGAGTTCCAAAGAATAGCAAGGAGAGATAAGAAAGCCTCCCTCAGCGATCAATGCAAAGAAATAGAGAAAAACAACAGAATAGGAAAAACAAGAGATCTCTTCAAGAAAATTAGAGATTCTGAGGGAACATTTCATGCAAAGATGGGCTCGATAAAGGACAGAAATGGTATGGACCTAACAGAAGCAGAAGATATTAAGAAGAGGTGGCAAGAATACACAGAAGAACTGTACAAAAAAGATCTTCACGACCAAGATAGTCATGATAACGTGATCACTGACCTAGAGCCAGACATCTTGGAATGTGAAGTCAAGTGGGCCTTAGAAAGCATCACTATGAACAAAGCTAGTGGAGGGGATGGAATTCCAGTTGAGCTATTTCAAATCTTGAAAGATGATGCTGTGAAAGTGCTGCACTCAATATGCCAGCAAATTTGGAAAACTCAGCAGTGGCCACAGGAATGGAAAAGGTCAGTCTTCATTCCAATCCCAAAGAAAGGCAATGCCAAAGAATGCTCAAACTACCGCACAATTGCACTCATCTCACACGCTAGTAAAGTCATGCTCAAAATTCTCCAAGGCAGGCTTCAGCAATATGTGAACCGTGAACTCCCAGATGTTCAAGCAGGTCTTAGAAAAGGCAGAGGCACCAGAGATCAAATAGCCAACATCCGCTGGATCATGGAGAAAGCAAGAGAGTTCCAGAAAAACATCTATTTTTGCTTCATTGACTATATCAAAGCCTTTGACTGTGTGGATCACAATAAACTGTGGAAAATTCTGAAAGAGATGGGAATACCAGACCACCTGACCTGCCTCTTGAGAAACCTGTATGCAGGTCAGGAAGCAACAGTCACAACTGTACATGGAACAAGAGACTGGTTCCAAATAGGAAAAGGAGTACATCAAGGCTGTATATTGTCACCTTGCTTATTTAACTTCTATGCAGAGTACATCATGAGGAACGGTGGACTGGAAGAAGCACAAGCTGGAATCAAGATTGCCGGGAGAAATATCAATAACCTCAGATATGCAGATGATACCACCCTTATGGCAGAAAGTGAAGAGGAACTCGAAAGCCTCTTGATGAAAGTGAAAGAGGAGAGTGAAAAGGTTGGCTTGAAGCTCAACATTCAGAAAACAAAGATCATGGCATCTGGTCCTATCCCTTCATGGGAAATAGATGGGAAAACAGTGGAAACAGTGTCAGACTTTATTTTTTGGGCTCCAAAATCACTGCGGATGCTGACTGCAGCCATGAGATTAAAAGACACTTACTCCTTGGAAGGAAAGTTATGACCAACCTAGATAGTATATTAAAAAGCAGAGACATTACTTTCCCAACCAAGGTCCGTCTAGTCAAGGCTATGGTTTTTCCCGTGGTCATGTATGGATGTGAGAGTTGGACTGTGAAGAAAGCTGATCGCCGAAGAATTGATGCTTTTGAACTGTGGTGTTGGAGAAGACTCTTGAGAGTCCCTTGGACTGCAAGGAGATCCAACCAGTCCATTCTAAAGGAGATCCATCCTGGGTGTTCACTGGAAGGACTGATGCTGAAGCTGAAACTCCAATACTTTAGCCACCTCATGTGACGAGTTGACTCACCGGAAAAGACTCTGATGCTGGGAAGGATTGGGGGTGGGAGGAGAAGGGGACGACAGAGAATGAGATGGCTGGATGGCATCACGGACTCGATGGAGGTGAGTTTGAGTGAACTCCGGGAGTTGGTGATGGACAGGGAGGCCTGGTGTGCTGTGATTCATGGGGTCGCAAAGAGTCGGACATGACTGAGCGACTGAACTGAAGTGAAGAGAAAGGAGACAATCTGAAAAGTCTACATGCTGTATGACTCCAACTACATGACATTCTGGGAAAGGCAAATCTATGGGGACAGTAAAACATAACAGCTGTTGCTAGAAGTTCAAGGGTGGGGTGGAGCAGAAAGGAGGGATGAACAGGCATGCACAGAGAATTTTTAAGGCAGTAAAACTATTCTGTATGATGCTGTGATGGTAGATACATTTCACTGTACATTTAATCAAAACTAATAGAATGTATAACACCAAGTATAGTGTTAATCACTCAGTCGTGTCTCTTTGAAACCCCATGGACTGTAGCCCACCAAGCCCATGGAATTCTCCAGGCAAGAATACTGGAGTGGGTTGCCATTTCCTTCTCCAGGGGATCTTCCTGACCCAGGGATTGAACCAAAGTCTCCTGCACTGTGGACAGGTTCTTTACCTCTGAGCCACCAGGGAAGCCCAAGAGTGAACCAAGTGTGAACCCTAATATAAAGGATGGACTCTGGGTGATAATGACACCTATCAGTGTAGGCTCATGGATTATAACAGATGTGCCACTCTGGTACAGGATGTTGATAGTGCGGGAGGCTGTGGATATTCAGGGGGCAAGAGGTATATGAGAAATCTTGGTACTTCCTGCTCAATTTTGCTGTGAACCGAAAAAGTGCTTTAAAATAGTCTTTTTTTTTTAAAAAAAAGCATTTAAAATGTACTTTCTTCTACTTCTGATTTTGTGGATGGAGATTCATGCTCTCTATACTGATGCTGGGAAAGGTTGAAGGCAAAAGGAGAAAGGGGGCAGCAAAGAATGAGATGGTTAGTTAGCATCACTGATTCAGTGGACATGAGTTTGAAAAATCTCCAGGAGATACTGGAGGACAGGGAAGCCTGGCATGCTGTAGTCCATGGGGTCACAAAGAGACATGACACGATTTAGTGACTGAACAACAATACTTTTGATGGCTCCCCACTATCCAAGGAGGGACTCCGTTCCCCTTTAGCTTGATTTAAGAGAAAAAGGGAGGAGGGAGGTGGGAGGGGGGTTCAGGAGGGGGAACTCATGTACACCCGGGGCAGATTCATGTCAATGTATGGCAAAACCAACCAATATAATATTGTAAAAAATTAGCCTCCAATAAAAAAAAAACAAAAAAAACATATCAACCAAAAAAAATAAAAAATAAATAATTAGCCTCCAATAAAAAATAAATTAATTAATTTAAAAAAAAAGAAACTCCTACCCTATGTAAGACTAGAGGTGAGGACAGAATGGTAGTCACATGCTAAAACTGATACAATCAAGAAAATGTCAGGTAAGTCATACTTGATACACACTGTATTTTTTAAATCTAGAATTTATGACTTATTTGTATTGTGCCAGCATGAGTGGAGCAATGATTATATTAAATAAATACTACAGATGATGTGCCAAGAAAAAATCATTTTCAAATGGTTTGATTCACTTCCCATGTTCCTGTTTCTCTCCTAAAACTCCCTTCACTTCCTCCCCTATTGTTTTCTTCTTTTCCCTAATTCCAAAGAAATAGAGTGATAACCCAAATCCCCCAAATCATAAAGGTAGTTGCCATTCATTACAAAGTGGGGGGAAAGACTCTGAGTAGGCAGGATGGATAAGAACAGACAACAAAATTGGGGGATTTCATAAAAGTATAATGTCTAAAACAAGAGGATATCATTAAATTATCCCAAAGACATGTACTACGTATCATTCAATTTTTTCCTTTTGAACTTTTTATTTTGTATTGAGGTATAGCCGATCTATTTATTTTTCTACCAACCTAAATTTAATCATCATTTAACAGTGGTGCCCTGCAAAAGCAATTTAGCATCATACTGCACCAGATACACTCCAAAACAAAGGGACCATCAACACACCTTGAGTCCTCCTCGACTCCCATATTTTAGCACTGCTGCTACTGCTAAGTCGCTTCAGTCGTGTCCGACTCTGTGCGACCCCATAGACGGCAGCCCACCAGGCTCTCCCGTCCCTGGGATTCTCCACTGCTACTGCTGCTAAGTCACTTCAGTCGTGTCCGACTCTGTGCGACCCCATAGGCGGAAGCCCACCAGGCTCCCCCGTCCCTGGGATTCTCCAGGCAAGAACACTGGAGTGGGTTGCCATTTCCTTCTCCAATGTGTGAAAGTGAAAAGGGAAAGTGAAGTCGCTCAGTCGTGTCCGACCCTTAGCGACCCCATGGACTGCAGCCAACCAGGCTCCTCCATCCATGGGATTTTCTAGGCAAGAGTACTGGAGTGGCTTGCCATTGCC
The DNA here is from genome assembly GCF_049115385.1 of Moschus berezovskii. Classification (NCBI taxonomy): domain Eukaryota; kingdom Metazoa; phylum Chordata; class Mammalia; order Artiodactyla; family Moschidae; genus Moschus; species Moschus berezovskii. Next base: position 123,889,912 of record NC_142488.1, on the reverse strand, counting down.
TTCTCCGGGGATTCTCTACTAAACCCAAGTAAATTCAATGAATGCTAGAAATCCCCATCAGGAATCTAGACATATCACACTGCCCTCTATTCAAGAGTCTTCTGTGAAGACCTCTCTGAGCAGCTGGAAAACTTATGTGTTCAACTTGATCTGCCTGGCTGGGCATCAACTCACCTGAATGCCTGGGGGAACATGATTGATCCTCCTGGTTATTAGTGCAAGCATTGGACAAATGGAAGGAGAGGCCTATAGCCATACAGGCTGAATAAACTTGTTCAAAACCATACCAAGGACTTCCCTGGTGGCTCAGTGGATAGGAGTCTGCCTGCCAATGTACAGAACATAGGTCCAATCCGTGGTCTGGGAGGATTCCACATGCCACGGAGCAGTTAAGTCCAAATGCCACAACTCCTGAGCCAGTGCTTTGGAGCCTGTGAACCACAGCTACTGAAGCCCACGCACCCTAGAGCCTGTGCTCCCCAACAAGAGAAGCCACCACAATAAGCAACCTGTGCACCACAGCTAGAGAGCAACCCCCACCCACCACAACTAGAGAAAAGCCTATGCAGCAACGAAGACCCAGCACAGCCAAAAATAAAAATACACAATAAACAAACAAATAGATAAAACACACCAAACTCTGAATGAAAAGACCTGTAGCAACTTCGAGTCCCCAGGAGACATGTGGAGTACCTGGACAAGCAACCTCACCTGAAAGAGCTATCCTAGTGTTAGGAAAAGAATCCAGAAATTCTGCTCCAACTCAACTGGTTTCATCTGTTGAAACGGCAGCCTCATATTTGTGCTACCAGCTTCTGTCTTAGGGTTTTTGTCACAAGAGCTCGGTAAATATTTATCAATGATGGTGTTGCTTATGAGAGGATCCCAAAGATGAATGCCCCCACGTGAGGAAAGACCGAGGAAGAAAAGGCCACTTGGTATCACAGCATATGAAATCTATCGTGTTACATGTCAGATTTTATAGTGCTACTAGGTGCTAGGCATCACTGCTAATTTGCATAATAGTTCTAAGAGGTTGGCATTTCCCCCCCATTTTACAGATGATACAACTAAGAATAGGGAGATTATACACTATGTCCACTGTCACTAAGATAAGGACTGGTTGAGCAGAGATTCACATCATAACTCCTGAAGCCTGTGTTTCTTCTACTATATCACAGCATCTTTTTTACCCTGCTCTTTGCAATACCAGGCTTGCCCATTCCTATGCAGGGTATTGACTTGGCTTTCCATCTTGAAAGCTTTGCTCTTAAAAATCTCTATGGTGCCATTAAAATGAATGCTGCAATTTATTATCCCTGGCTTCTTGAAGAGTCTTTGGTCAATGATAACCAAAGCTGAGACAATTCTGAATGGGGCTTTTCACAGCAGAGTGGTTTGAGTCATGCATTAATTTTTTTTTAAATCAATGGATTATAGATTCAGAAGAAATGATGGAGGAAGAAATAGACTTTAAAACTTGATAAACACAGATGTATGAGGGAAACATTCCCATAAGTACTGTATTCTTTCACCCTCTGTGATCCAGGGCTTGTTACTATACTTTTCATGCTGAAAGGAAATATAACACACACTCTATAGCTTCCATCTGTCAAGTTTGATTATGACAATTTATCACCATTACTGTTTTATTTTTAATCAGAGTAAGGGCACTAATTTAGTTTCTTGCTCTTTTGTCCACAGTACTTTGTCTAGAAAACTTGTGAAGAGACTGTCCAAGGGTAATTTAAAGTGTTCATAATTTTAAAAAAATCTGCTAGGAAGTTGCTATAGTCAAGAAACCGATTCACTTTACATTAAGAATTGTTAAGCAGAATGGGGCAGTAGAGTAAATCAGAAACTCAATTACTATGGAATCCTTTTTCCTGTTTGGAAAGAGATCATTGCAGGGTTTAAGGCATAATAAGAAAGGCACAGAACTTAGTATTTCATTGGATTTCTGATCTGAAAGGGGGGAACCCTAAGTGCCATTATCTTTTAAAGTATCTCTTAAACCTAAGCTTATCAAAAATGGATTTTTTTAAAAGGGTAAATGGAATAGACCCTGATCCTGGGGAGAAGTCTGAGCTTTAAACAGATTTAGAAAAATCTAATTAGGATTTATTTAAGTATGAGAAAATGCAGAGAATAAAAGCTATGCCCATAAGAATGGTTTCCATGCTGTTTTCAAGGCCACATATAGGAAACAGGATGAATGATAACAGAGAGCAGGCAGGAATGAAAGACCCTTAGCAATTCCCTGGCTCCACACTCTGCCTTATTTCTGCCGAATAAGTCATCTTGTGTCCACCTGCAGAGGGAGCCAGGCTCCACTTTCACACTCGAAGACTGGTTGTGGCTCTGGGCAAGAGAAGACCCTAAGAAGCTCCTGCAGTAGAAAGCAACCTTGTAGCTGTCACCTACTTTCCAGTCTTTCTGCCTCAGTTCTTTAACCTGGAAAAATGGTACTAATGATAATTTTTCCTTCCTTGTCGGGATTGTCACAAACATTAAATGAGTTAATCCACGTAAAGGGCTTGGAACTATGTATGGCACATGGCAAGTGCTTTCATTTTCATCGTCATTCCATTCTTCACTGTACAGATTAAGCTGCTTTTCCAACACCAGTCTCCTGTGGTAGCACAAGGCACAGACTCTAAATCAATATTCTGATTCCTGAACTGATGTTATGTCCCCTGTACAATGCATAGCAGGTGATTTCAAAAGCACTGAAAGGTCCCTCACACATTTAAATAGTTCCCCCTACAGCTGTGTCACGGTAACTGAGATCTCCAGCCTCAATAACCGCTTTCAAGAGTTTTCTGGTGATATAAAATTTTTTTAAGTGAAGTGGGTTTGTCTCAGAGAGGGAAAACATTAGAGAACTAGCAAAAGTAGAAATGGACTTCCTGTGATGACTAAACCGTGATTAAACATCATTTTAAACCAAATGCAGGCCCTGAATGAACAAGACACTGAGAAAGGTACAATTTTGAAGAAGAGGGAGGAGGGAGAGGTTTAGAAGAGAGGGTGGTCAGAGGTGGAAGCCAGGCAACTGGGAAACAAGGGCTAAAGTCTTCCAGGAGGGTTTAGGGGACTTCAACTTCATTCACAAACATTACGCTCTTAGGTTTTATTGCATGAACCTGAGCCTTGAACTTAGATCTGATTATTCATAATTTTCTAGAAGCATAAGAGCAACCTGCACCCAGAACTGAGAGATATGTGTATGCTGACAAGGTGATTTCTGGGCCAAATCAAAGTCTCTTTCAGCTCTACTTCATGAAATTTAATGATAAAAATAATTCACAGGGTAGGTTTGAGTTAGAAAAAGAGGAGTTCATCTACTAACTACATAAGAATACCAAGAACGACTTTTAAAAATCATACATTTAAATTTTTTCTTTGGAAAAAAAAGATACAACATTCACTTCAAGCATTGCTTGGGCTGCATATTTTATGAGGTTTATTTGGACTGCATATCTTTGATGGGCTCTATTTGTGGCTGAAAGTACAAACTTACTGATTACAATCACTCTTTCCTACATTTAGGAACAAAATTAATTATCTGCAAAAAGCAGAAAGGCTTAGATAGACTCTCAGTCAGTAAATGATAATAGACAGCACCCAAATATAATGACTCTGTTTCCTACTTTATCTGTTTTAGGCATTCTGAGTGGAATGAAAAAAAAAGAAAAATTAATTCACTTTCTGACTGTTCTTCAGAAAGGATTTGAATTTGGGCAATAGGAAGTCAGAATCAACCCTCCCCCACCTCTCACTCCCCCTCCATATAAAACAAGAAAGCCACCTTGATGGAGGGTACACTTCCCAGAGACATTTTTTTCTACCTTCTAGTTTCTAGTACTGCTTTTATTTGTTTTTGTTTACTTTATAGTCTTAGAAGAGAGGGTGGTCAGAGGATGAAGCCAGGCAACTGGGATAAAAGGGCAAAAGTCTTCAGGAGAGTAATTTATTGGAATGATATGATTAATATTTATACATGTGTCATTTTACTAGGTGTTTTATAATATGCTGATACATTGTTGTATTTGAAATGCTTTATATGTTGATTCTACAGTTTTTTAATTTTACAAAGTCCTTTCCACAATGTTATTTAGGTGTAATTTTGGATTTATACAATTCGCCCATTTCAAGTGTACAATTTAATGATTTTTACTAAATTTATGAAGTTGTGCGACCATGACAAACCTGTTTGGCAACAGTTTCATCTCCCCAATAAGATCCCTCACGCCCATTCTAACATTCCTTTTGAGAAGTCGGATGCATTTCCTGTAGCTCAGATGATAAAGAATCTCCCCGCCATGCAGGAGACCTGGGTTCGATCCCTGGGTCAGGAATATCCACTGGAGAAAGGAATGACTACCCACTCCAGTATTTTTGCCTAGAGAATCCCCATGGACAGAGGAGCCTGGTGGGCTACAGTCCATAGGGTCACAAAGAGTCAGACACCATTGAGCAACTAACACTACACTACTACTGATGCATTCTGAATCCCTATCCCCAAAGGGACATTTTAAAGGACATTAAGAACTCTGTACCTTCACCAAAACAAAGGTTATTTGTCTTACTCTATTCACAGTCTCCCCAGTAAGGAAAATAATGGCAAACAGAAAGACCTAGAACAGCACCCCGTACCAGGACTCAGAAAGTTCTGGCTGCTGGTGATGATGAAAGTTTGTGTTTTATCTTATGAAGGCTGTAACACACTGGAAGAAATCTGCCCCAAATTCTGTCATTGTGGCCTTCTGTGAAATTCTTTATTACAGCAAATATTATAACTACCCCTTCCCTGGAGGAAATTACTATACTACGGTGTAAGTTCATTTAAAAATGCTTCTGTGATGTTCATAATACATGCTTAATTTTTAATGTGGGGGTGGAGGGACAGCCCTTTAAGAAACGGGCCAAGTAGACAGCATTTTCTGCCTGAGACCTGAGAAAGACAGCAAAATGCACAGCGGAGGCTGTCCGCAGCACTACTGCTAGTGGATGATGTCGCCCTACAGCTGCCAACAGTAACCTTATTCCAAGTGGGTAAAAAGAATCAGAGGAATCACACTGTGTACATGACTCCATGTTTTCGGAGGTGTTTAAGGTTTTGCAATTTAAAAAATAGAAGAAAGTATTCGAGAGCTTTTCTACCCTCACCAGACAGAAGACTGCTTTCCCTCTGTTCTGATTCCTGGGCCACCCAACATTAAAAGGCATTTTGGACTCCCTCATTCTCATCATGGAAACATATGGATTCTCTGAATATCAGGTCATCAGTGAGGCCTTCCTAGATTTCTGCCCACTTGAACAAATATTCCTGACTTCCTAACCTTTCTGAATATATTCCAAGTACAAATCTGTCCTCCACAGCACTCCCACAGACATGGATAAGCATCTGCTTACTACTCTGTGGTTATCACTTGCTTCATCTAAAAGAGAGAACTCTCAGGCAAGCTACTTAGCAACACCAAACTCCCAAACCCAGAGCCTGAATAAGCAAGAAAGGAAACAAGAGCTTGGAGACTCAAATAGACAGCAATAGAGTAGTAAGTAGGTGGAGGCCCAAAGTAGCGAGTTTACTCCTAACCAGAGGCAACTACTCAAATGCCCCTTTTATACTTTTTAAAGTATTCTCTGAAGAGCTGAGAAAACAGCTGCCATCTATTCTTCGATGTTCCTTCTGCTAGCCTACAACAGTTGGCACACATCCAGCCTTTTGACCAACCAGTCAAGGCTGAGCTCAGTGTCCATCAGCAACTTCTTATTTCCTTGACAGATCCTCCAGAAGCACCAAGAACTTGAGAAGTTTTGGCAGCCATCCAAGGTTGGGGGACTCATGTGTTGCAAGACAATTCTCCATGGTCCTCTTGTGTTTCTGCATGTCTTATAAACAGAGGCACATCCCTCCCCACCCCCGGACTATTTGTATCAAGTATCTTTCTACAGCAAATAGTCTCGGAAGAGTGTAATGGTGTCTCTGTCAGAGAAAGTAGCGGACAGTTTTAGTATCTATTAGAAAAGATTTGAGTACCCTAAAAGTTTGTGTGAGGGAACACAGACCCCCCCATCAACAGAAAATTGGATTAAATATTTACTGAACATGGCCCCAACCATCAGAACAAGACCCAGTTTCCCCCTCAGTAAGTCTCTCCCATCAGGAAGCTTCCATAAGCCTCTTATCCTTCTCCATCAGAGGGCAGACAGAATGAAAACCACAATCACAGAAAACTAACCAATCTGATCACATGAACCACAGCCTTGTCTAACTCAATGAAACTATGAGCCATGCCATGTAGGGCCACGCAAGATGGATGGGTCATGGTGGAGATTTCTGACAACGTGGTCCACTGGAGAAGGGAATGGCAAACCACTTCAGTATTCTTGCCTTGAGAACCCCATGAACAGTATGAAAAGGCAAAAGGACAGGACACTGAAAGATGAACTCCCCAGGTCAGTAGGTGCCCAATACGCTACTGGAGATCAGTGCAGAAATAACTCCAGAAAGAATGAGGAGACAGAGCCAAAGCAAAAACAACACCCAGTTGTGGATGTGACTGGTGATAGAAGCAAAGTCTGATGCTGTAAAGAGCAATATTGCATAGGAACCTGGAATGTTAGGTCTATGAATCAAGGCAAATTGGAAGTGGTCAAACAGGAGATGGCAAGATTGAATGTTGACATTTTAGGAATCGGAGAAGGCAATGGCAGGTCACTCCAGTACTCTTGCCTAGAAAATCCCATGGACGGATAAGTGAACTAAAATGGACTGGGACGGGTGAATTTAACTCAGATGACCATTATATCTACTACTGTGGGCAAGAATCCCTTAGAAGAAATGGAGTAGCCATCATAGTCAACAAAAGAGTCTGAAATGCAGTATTTGGATGCAAACTAAAAAACGACAGAATGATCTCTGTTTGGTTCCAAGGCAAACCATATCACAGTAATCCAAGTCTATGCCCTGACCAGTAACGCTGAAGAAGCTGAAGTTGAACGGTTCTATGAAGACCTACAAGACCTTCTAGAACTAACACCCCAAAAAGATGTCCTTTTCATATAAGGGACTGGAATGCAAAAGTAGGAAGTCAAGAAACACCTGAAGTAACAGGCAAATTTGGCTTTGGAGTACAGAATGAAGCAGGGCAAAGGCTAGTAGAATTCTGCCAAGAGAACACACTGGTCATAGCAAACACCCTCTTCCAACAACACAAGAGAAGACTCTACACATGGACATCACCAGATGGTTATACCAAAATCAGAATGATTATATTCTTTGCAGCCAAACATGGAGAAGCTCTATAGAGTTAGCAAAAACAAGACTAGGAACTGACTGTGCCTCAGATCATGAACTCCTTATTGCCAAATTCAGACTCAAATTGAAGAAAGTAGGGAAAACCACTAGACCATTCAGGTATGACCTAAATCAAATCTCTTATGATTATACAGTGGAAGTGAGAAATAGATTCAAAGGATTAGATCTGATAGAGTGCCTGATGAACTATGGACGGAGGTTCGTGACACTGTACAGGAGACAGGGATCAAGACCATCCCCAAGAAAATGAAATGCAAAAAAAGCAAAATGGTTGTCTGAGGAGGCCTTACAAATAGCTGTGAAAAGAGGAGAAGCAAAAAGCAAATAAAAGGAAAGATATATCCATTTGAATGCAGAGTTCAAAGAATAGCAAGGAGAGATAAGAAAGCCTTCCTCAGTGATCAGTGCAAAGAAATAGAGGAAAACAATAGAATGAGAAGGACTAGAGATCTCTTCAAGAAAATTAGAGATATCAAGTGAACTTTCCACAAAAAGATGGGCACAATAAAGGACAGAAATGGTATGGACCTAACAGAAGCAGAAGATATTAAGAAGAGGTGGCAAAAATACACAGAAGAACTATACAAAAAAGATCTTCACGACCAAGATAATCATGATGGTATGATCACTCACCTAGAGCCAGATATCCTGGAATGTGAAGTCAAGTGGGCCTTAGGAAGCATCACTACGAACAAAGCTAGTGGAGGTGATGGAATTCCAGTTGAGCTATTTCAAGTCTTGAAAGATGATGCTGTGAAAGTGCTGCACTCAATATGCCAGCAAATTTGGAAAACTCAACAGTGGCAACAGGACTGGAAAAGGTCAGTTTTCATTCCAATCCCAAAGAAAGACAATGCCAAAGAATGCTCAAACTACTGCACAATTGCACTCATCTTACAAGCTAGTAAAGCAATGCTCAAAATTCTCCAAGCCAGGCTACAACAGTACATGAACTATGAACTTCCAGATGTTCAAGCATGTTTTAGAAAAGGCAGAGGAACCAGAGATCAAACTGCCAACATCCGTTGGATCATAGAAAAAGCAAGAGAGTTCCAAAGAAACATCTCTTTCTGCTTTATTGACTATGCCAAATCCTTTGACTGTGTGGATCACCACAAACTATGGAAAATTCTTTAATAGATGGGAATGCCAGACCACCTGACCTGCCTCTTGAGAAATCTGTATGCAGGTCAGGAAGCAACAGTTAGAACTGGACATGGAACAACAGACTGGTTACAAATTGGTAAAGGAGTACATCAAGGCTGTATATATAACTTATATGCAGAGTACATCATGAGAAACGCTGGGCTGGATGAAACACAAGCTGGAATCAAGATTGCCGGGAGACAATGTTCATTGCAGCACTGTTTACAATAGCCAGGATATGGAAGCAACCTAGATGTCCATCGGCAGACAAACAGATAAGAAAGCTGTAGTACATATACACAATGGAATATTACTCAGCTATTAAAAAGAATGCATTTGAATCAGTTCTAATGAGGTGGATGAAACTGGAACCTATTATACAGAGCAAAGTAAGTCAGAAAGAAAAACACCAATAAAGTATATTAACACATATATATGGAATTCAGAATGATGATAATGATGACCCTATGTGTGAGACAGTAAAAGAGACACAGATGTAAACAACAGACTTTTGGACTCTGTGGGAGACAGCAAGGGTGGGATGATTTGAGAGAATAGCATTCAAACATGTATATTATCATATGTGAAATAGATTGCCAGTCCAGGTTTGATGCATGAGACAGGGTGCTCAGGGCTCGTGCACTGGGATGACACCGAGGGATGGGATGGGGAGGGAGTTGGGAGGGAGGTTCAGAATGGGGAACACATGTGCACCCATGGCTGATTCATGTGAATGTATGGCAAAAACCACCACAATATTGTAAAGTAATTAGCCTCCAATTAAAATAAATAAATTTAAAAAAAAGATTGTTGAGAGAAATATCAATAACCTCAGATATGCAGATGACACCAGGCTTATGGCAGAAAGGGAAGAAGAACTAAACAGCCTCTTGATGAAAGTGAAAGAGGAGAATGAAAAAGTTGGCTTAAAACTCAACATTCAGAAAACTAAGATCCTGGCATCCGGTCCCATCACTTCATGGCAAGTAAATGGTGAAGCAATAGAAACAGTGACAGACTTTATTTTGGGGGGCTCCAAAATCACTGCAGATGGTGACTGCAGCCATGAAACTAAAAGACGCTTGCTCCTTGGAAGAAAAGTTATGACCAACCTAGACAGCATAATAAAACGCAGAGACGTTACTTTGTCAACAAAGGTCCGTCTAGTCAAGGCTATGATTTTTTCAGTAGTCATGTATAGATGTGAGAGTTGGATTATAAAGAAAGCTGAGTGCTTAGGAATTGATGCTTTTGAACTGTGGTGTTGGAGAAGACTCTTGAGAGTCCCTTGGACTGCAAGGAGATACAAGCAGTCCATCCTAAAGGAAATCAGTCCTGAATATTCATTGGAAGGACTGATGTTGAAGCTGAAACTCCAATACTTTGGCCACCTGATGCAAAGAACTGATTCATTTGAAAAGACCCTGATGCTGGGAAAGATTTAAGACAGGAGGAGAAGGGGCCGACAGAGGAGACGGTTGGATGGCATCACTGACTCAATGGACATGAGTTCGAGTAAACTCCAGGAGTTGGCAATGGACAAGGAGGCCTCACATGCTGCAGTCCGTGGGGTCGCAAAGAGTCAGACACGACTGAGTGACTGAACTGAACTGAAGCTCAAGCCTCCTCTCCTGTAATGCACCTCACTGTGCGTGTAGGAGTCATCTGGTCCCCTTTGCCTTTCCCCGTGGGAGCTGGGGCTTGGGAACCTCGCACAAATGCTGATATTCTGGCTACTGCTCTCGTTGTGAGAAGTAAACTGTGCTGCGTCTCTGAGCCAGAGTCTCCTATCCTTATCCAGCATCCATGAAATTAGCTGTGTAACTTGTTAGTTTGCAATCAGGGTAAAAATCTCAGATGTTCCACAGTTCCTGAGGACACTTTCTTGCCACATTAGTCCAGAGACCACAGCAAGGGGGGAAGACTTCTTTCTAAAGATTCAGAACATATAATCACACTGCCACTCTTGCCAAGGCAAAGGCAAGTAATTCTAGATTTGTGAGGAGCCCATTGGACCCCCTAATATGACCCATAATGTACATAATTTCAAGATGAAGCATTATAAAAGCTTCCCTTGTGTGACCACTGTTTGAAACTTGTCCCGAAATTAACATTAGGTGCCTGAAAGTGATGTAGATTTTTTCATTTGTATTTGGTTTGTCAATAAATAGGTACTCTATGTTTTAAAACTATATATTTTCCCGATGGGAATCACTAAAGCTATTTTTATCGTGAACGAAAAAAAGATGGCATCCTGTAAACATTTTTCTCTCTCCAGAAATGGACCTCATGCAAATAAAGCTGCCTACCACCGTTCTAGATGCTGACCTGCAGACAGTAATTAGGCAGTGAGCCATTTACTTGTTTTTATCACTTTGAAATCACTTGCTACTGACAACAGCTTGTATGAATTCAGACAAGGTATCTCTATATGAGACTAAAAAATGAAAGTCCAAAGTGATGGCGTGAGGAGAAAAACACTGACATTCTGACACCTGAGAAATAACCTCAGCCTTCAAAAGTGTAGGGCTAATCTTGGAAATTCTGATGAGCTACAGTCACTCACATAGACAGCAAAATATAAGAATTTGATAGAGTGAATTATTATTGAGGACCAACAGAGAATCTTCCCCAGAGCTTCCTAGCACACATAAATAAATACTGACTTCAATGAAGATATCTTCAGAAATTCTACCTTAAGAAAATGGATGTACCTCAACACTGGAATATGTTAGGTACTCAGTAGGAAGTGTTACTAATATTAAGGAGACTCCATAATGGAGACCTGGGTGTACTGAGGTCCAGAATTAAAGACAAATGCATTAAAAACTGTATGTTGATCCAACAGGCAGACTCCAAACACTGCAGCTGCAAGATAACCTATACCTCATCGTTGGCACAGTGCATCCAGATTCTAGGCAAAGTCATTTCACCATGTGACTGGGTCTTCCATCACCTACAAAAACATTCATTCTTCCCCTAGAAACTATTCTGTGCCTTTAAATGTTCAGTTCAGTTCAGTTGCTCAGTCGTGTCTGACTCTCTGAGACCCCATGAATCACAGCACACCAGGCCTCCCTGTCCATCACCAACTCCCAGAGTTCACTCAAACTCATGTCCACACAGTCGGTGATGCCATCCAGCCATCTCACAAAGATGAAAAATCTCACGCTTTTTAGTACTTGATTGAGGAATACTATAGGAGAAATCTCCAAGGAGAGATAATTAATTCACAAACTGATTGTGCAGCTGTAAAAACAGTAGAGAGTAATACAGGCTATTAAATAAGATAATCAAGACCCACACAGCCTGTGGTGAGAAGAGAGTGAACCTATATGAAAGAGCAATGTAGAGAAATTGTGAGGAGCATGTGCTTTGGAGTCCGACAGATCCAGCTTTGAATCCCAGCTCTGCTACCTCCTGGCCAAATGATTTCTGAGGACAACAACAGTCATGGTCATCTTTCCAGCCACTTCTTGCACCTCCTCTGTCTATTAGTGGCTCCACAATTGGACACTCACTAAATGTTCCCTGAGAGGAATGCTATTTCAGACAGTGCTAAAAAGAATATCATAGTGAGGAAAGACTGGTTCCAAAGGATCTATATTGTCATCTTGCTTATTAAACTTATATGCAGAGTACATCATGAGAAATGCCAGGCTGGATGAAGCACAAGCTGGAATCAAGGTTGCCGGGAGAAATATTAATAACCTCAGATATGCAGATGACACCACCCTTAGGGCAGAAAGACAAGAGGAACTAAAGAGCCTCTTGATGAAAGTAAAAGAGGAGAGTGAAAAAGCTGGCTTGAAGCTCAACATTAAAAAAACTAAGATCATGGCATCTGGTCCCATCACTTCATGGCAAATAGATGGGGAAACAATGGAAATAGTGACAGAGTTTATTTTGGGGGGGCTCCAAAATCACTGCAGATGGTGACTGCACTCTTGAAATTAAAAGATGCTTGCTCTCTGGAAGCAAAGCTATGACCAACCTAGACAGCATATTAAAAAGCAGAGACATTACTTTGCTGACAAAGGTCCATCTAGTCAAGGCCATGGTTTTTCCAGTAGTCATGTATGGATGTAAGAGTTGGACCATAAAGAAAGCTAAGTACCAAAGAATTGATACTTTTGAGCTGTGGTGTTGGAGAAGACTCTTGAGAGTCCCTTGGACAGCAAGATCAAACCAGTCAGTCCTAAAGGAAATCAACCCTGAATATTCATTGAAAGGACTGATGCTGAAGCTCCAATACTTTGGCCACCTATTGGGAAGAACTGACTCATTGGAAAAGACCCTGATGCTGGGAAAGATTGATGCTGGGAGGGGAAGGGGCCAACAGAGGATGAGATGGTTGGATGGCATCACTGACTCAATGGACATGAGTTTGAGCAAGCTCTAGGAGTTGGTGATGGACAGGAAGAGTCCATGGGGTCAAAAGGAGTTGCTTGGACATGACTGAGTGACTGAACTGAACTGAAGTAAGGAAAGAAGGGGAGAAACAGAGAAGGTAGAAAAGGTTGCAGTTTTGGACAATGTTCAATGAAGCACATAACTAGTCAAGGTAATGAAATTGTGGGAGAGGAAACACTAATGCTGAGAAACTCTGAGATGAATCAATAAAGAAAGTACATAAGTAAAAATGGAAAAATAAAAGTGCAAACAGCCATGTGAGGACATATGAGCAATTACTTTAGGGGGGTCAAGAAAGTAAGTACAATCATAGAGATTCTTGGGAAACTTTCTGAATTAGCAATAAACATCCAACATGCTGATTCCCTGGTGGCTCAGACAGTAAAGAATCTGCCTGCAATGCAGGAAACCCGGGTTCAATCCCTAGGTCAGGTAGATCCCCTGGAGAAGGGAATGGCAACCCGCTCCAATATTCTTGCCTGGAGAATCCTGTCCATGGGGTTGCAAAGAGTCAGCTACAGTTGAAGGACTGAGCACATCCATAAGGTATGGAATTCAATAATGTGCTGATAAATTTTAAAATGACACTCTCAAATACTACCCAAATGATGCCCCAATACTACGAAAGACCTACTCAGTACTCACTTGGGGCCATGATATTTAACCTAGTTCACAAATGTAGATGAATCAAGATGGATCTATTTACAGTCCCATCATTAATACTTTTCAGTAAAACTTTTCTCTTTCCTTACCTTCCTTTCACCTCTGCTCTGTTTCTCTCTCACACACATATATACACACAATAAAATATTGGTATTTTTATTCACTTCTTTGGGTTAAAATAACATGAAACCTCCTGGAACTTAAAAACAAGTTTAAGAAAAACTCTATCCATTTGGCACTTAGAAACATGCTGTAGAAAGAGTACTGCACTGAAGCTTAGTTAGTACTTGCCATGTGCCTCGAACCCTGGCACGTACTTTGAACCTATCATTTCAATGAATTCCCATATATCAGCCCCATTCGATACATGAGCTCACAGCTTTGCCATTGTCATTCACTTCCAACCTCTGGGCCTTATCTTCTAAACAAGGTGGCTGGATTTGCTTTCAAGGAAGTATCAGAGTCAAATGGAGTACTTTTTAAGTGACAGATTCTCTGGCACAGACCTATGGTATCAGAATCCCCAGGGCAGGGGGAGGGGCTCCAAGAATCTGTTTAATGAGTTCCCTAGATGATTGTGGTGATAAGTCAAGTTTAAGAACCACATGCTTACCACCTCCAGGAGTGCAGCAAGGAACAACATCCTAATATTTGCTCGCGTGTCTTCACTTAGTAGTCTGAAGAATGGAAAAATATCTTAGGGAAAACTAAAACACTCATAGGCCATAATTATAAAAATTTCACAGTGCCCCGCTCACTTCAGTTCAGTTCAGTTGCTCAGTCTTGTCCGACTCTTTGCGACCCCATGAATCACTCACTTAGATAAGACCAAAATGTCCTTCATGATTTAGGGTAGATGAGCAAAGTCCCTGCTTGGCAGACTTCATGGCTCCTGCATTGTAGGTGGATTCTTTACCGCAGAGCCACTGGGTAAGCCCATGGCAGACTTCATGCATAGCTTAAAGCTAGCTAAAAATGCTGTCCTAACAGAGCGCTGGAAGAGCTGATTTTAAAGAGGTCTCTCACCACAACTTAACCTCGATCGGGACTAACTGTCCGGGTCTCACATTTGATCACAACTGGAAGGTGAAGGTGCTGCAGCGGAATCTCATTAATGCTTTAGGTTTCAAGGAGCTTAGGCTTGGGGGCATTCTGTGGCTTTGTTAACAGGAATAGGGTTCTGCAATCCACCCAGCCCTCACTTCCCCTCACCACCCATAAATGACCCAGCCCCGTGATGGTGCATACAGAGTATAGCTGGATCACACCTGGGCAATGATTCCCCACCCCCACCATTTGGTACATATTACTGAGAGCTGGCAATCATAAAACAGTAACGAGGCAGCATTTACATATGCTTTCTGTTCTAGTTTATGCATTCCCTGGGGAAGACAGACTTCACGCTCTCAAAACCAGCTGGGAGCTGGGAGCAATCAGGCCCTTAATGGCCAAAACAGAAAGGGACTGCCTGCATCAGTGAGCACCTCTTGACAGCCAAGGCTTTTCTTCCTGAATGATAATAGCATGAAATGTACTCCCTCTGTGTGTGTGCGCGCGCAGACAGGTCCATGTGCACCTAACACACAGCAGGTTTGGCACCCCCAAAATAGCTATTCAGTTTAAGTTCATGATGTCTTTGCAGAATCCTAAGGAGCTTTTTGAGTGAAAATCTGGGAGGGTCTTATGGGAGACAGATCAGTGTGGTGGAAAGAGTGCTCGACTGCAGAAGCAGCAGACCCTGGGCTCTACTTCTGGCTCTTCCACTAACTATATAACTGTGGGCAAGCCTCTCTGAACTTTTTCATTTGTAAATCAAAGGGACTGAACTAGGTAATCTCTTTCAGGCCTTCTAACATTCACATTATAGTGAGATATTGACAGTGCTGAAAATTATTCAGTTACACGTTCGTCTGTCAACAAAGCTAAATTGACCTTTTAAAGACTTAAGAACTATGTCTGGGACAACTGAGTACCCAGCACCTGGCAAAGTGCCATGAACAGAGCAAATGCTTAAGAAATGTTCACTAAATAAACTTTCATGTCTAGAGCTTGATCAAAATAGTGGACTCAATCCACTACCAGCTCCCCACCCTATTTTTCTGTGTTGAAAATAACCAGAGGAGAAAACATGTTTTCAAAATGTTGCTGTCAAAGTGACCAATATCAGTTTTCAAAATGTTGCTGTCAAGTGACCAATATCAGAGGCAAACTTTAAACACTCCCATACTCTGTCTTCAATGTTATCTTCTTATTTTCCCCCTATTGAAGACAGTTCCACACTCCCGGCACTCTTGTTTTGTGTCGGACACACAGAGGGCCCTCAACAAACATCAGATGAAATCAACATACAAATGCACTGGCTTTTCATTTTTCTAGTTCTCTGCGATTTACTTTTGTTTAAGGCCCAAGAATCTGGCCTCGAATTATAAAGCAATCAGAGGAATAATTAACCACTGAAGAACACTATTGTTACGACATTTCTGTTCATTTTACTATAAAATATTTTCTCAGAAAATGTGTTTTAAATGGCTAACATTCTGAATGGGACAATTAGAGCAGCTCCATGAGTAGCCATCCTGTGGGTTGCATCATTTTTTGTTCTCCTTTCTAGTTTAATTCACCAAAGAAACCAATTACCCCTATCATTTCATACTTGCAGAGCTTAAAGACAGGGCTAAATGGCCCAATCTGCACTCCACATTCTGGGTAAGCGATGGTTCAGAGAACACAGCAGTTGCACTGTATAGAAGGTAAGAGCATGAATCAAGCAAGGCGACAAGCCAGGGTTGGAATCCCAGTTTCCCTACTGCCATTTAACTAGCTTTGATGTCTGGGCAAGGTATTTAGGCTCTCTGAAGTGAAGTGAAAATCGCTCAGGCATGTCTGACTCTTTGCGCCCCATGGGCTATACAGTCCATGGAATTCTCCAGGCCAGAATACTTGACTGGGTAGCCTTTCCCTTCTCCAGGGGATCCTCCCAACCCAGGGATCAAACCCAGGTATCCTGCATTGCAGGCAGATTCTTTACCAGCTGAGCCACTAAGCTTCATCTTGTTGTTGTGTCTGACTCTTTGCAACCCCATGGACTGCAGCACGCCAGGCCTACTTGTCCCGCACCATCTCCCGGAGTTTGCCCTAGTTCATATTCATCACATCCGTGATACCGTCCGGCCATCTCATCCTCTGATGCCCTCTTCTCCTGCCCTTAATCTTTCCCAGCATCAGGGACTTTTCCAATGAGTCACCTGTGAGTTTCAGATGACCACAATACTGGAGCTTCAGCTTCAGCATTAGTCCTTCCAGTGAATATTTAGGGCTGATCTCTCTTAAGATTGACTGGTTTGAACTCCTTCCTGTTCAAGGGACTTTCAGGAGTCTTCTCCAGTACCACAGTTTGAAGGCATCAATTCTTCAGCATTCTGCCTTCTTTACAGTCCAGCTCTCACAACCATTTGTGATCACTGGAAAGATCATAGCCTTGACTATACGGACTTTTGTCAGCAGAGTAACGTCTCTGCTTTTCAACACACTGTCTAGGTTTGTCATAGCTTTCCTGCCAAGAAGCAATCATCTTCTGATTTCATGGCTGCAGTCACTGCCCACAGTGATTTTGGAGCCCAAGAACAGGAAATCTGTCACTACTTCCACCTTTTCCCCTTCTATTTTGCCATGCAGTAATGGGGCCAGATGCCATGACCTTAGTTATTTTTAATATTTACTCTTAAGTCAGCTCTGAAGCTGGCTTCATCTACTCCTGTGTAAAGTGGGGATAATATTAGGATATATCCCATGGATTACTGTGACATACTATTATGTAAACTGGTCAGCCAAGTACTTCAAATGTGGTAAGATCCCAACAAGGCTAGTGTATTAGATGATTCTGCCACCTCCTTCAACAAAGCTGGCAACATTCAGGAATCAGTTACTATAACTTAGTGAGATCTCACTGATAGCTCTTGGCTGCACCGAAGAAAAGTGTGTGCTCCTGTGGTTCTGAATGTGTGCATCCTAGCTTAGCAGGTACAATGTAACTAATAATGTCTGACTGAAACCAAGCAAGCTGCTCCCTCACAGAACTGTCCCACCCCAATACAAATACCATCAGGTTTACACTGGTATAAATCAAGGCTGCAAAAACAACTGTTGGAAAATACGAATGTTTTGCCTCATTCATTTATGGCTTTGGTTAGTGGGTTCTAGCTGGGTTTCCTACTTTTAAAGTCATTACTCAAAATGCAAATCAAAACTAACATCGCAAATCAACTACTCAGAATAGTAATGTGATATATACGATTAAGAGCACAAGAGTGAAATCAGAATCAGAGAAACTGGTGATAACCTAATTAAAAGGACACCTGATCAATTTGTGAATCATGGCTCTTTCATTAACTATAGCTGGATGCCCTTGGTCAAGTTTCAGTTTCCCTGAGCTTCAGTTCTCTCATTTACAAAATGGAGATAATAGTTCATACCTCACAGGGCTGTCAAGAATGTTGTGTTAACTAACAGCAGTGGTAGTAATAACTAATAATTACTGTAACCCATGTTACTCCCAATGAAGAAGATATTCTTTTTATCCTTATTTTATCAATCAGCAATATGAGACTCATACAGAGCCTCATAACCAAGGTCCGCAAACAAGAAAGTAGATGGAGCTAAAATGCAAAGCCAGGCTTTGGACTCCATAACCTGTGGATTTAATGCACTGCCCAGCTTTGGGAGGACATTCAGGCCCTCTATCATCCCTGCCCATATTTTTCGTCGTTCTCTCCATCAGCACCTGCTACTGGCCATGCCACCACACCCCCAATAGAATCCAATTCCTTGGAAAACTATAGAATGGCACTCACCGTGGTGGTGAGCTTTCCTCCGTTCTTCTGGACATACTGGATGGAGTCATGGATCGTAGAAAAGAGACCGAGCAGTACATTCTCCATGTCATAGATTCTGTACATGCCATTCACCAGGTCTTCCAGAGACAGGATGTATTCTCTCCAGTACTTGTCAATCTCCACCACACCTGCCATACAGCCCTGCATGACCACATTGCAGTAGCCACCACAGGGCTTAACCATCATCAGTCCCTGGCAGTAAGAGCAGTACCACATCCTGGTGAGCATTCGGCCACAGTCCTTACTGAACTTCAGGTGATCGGTTGTGTTGATCACTTCAATTCCAAGATTCAGGGCCTGGAGGAAGATCCTAGTGACTTGCAGGGACTTGGAAACCTGGGTCATAATAAGCTTGGGGAAATTCCCAAATACTTTCAAGTCACGCCTTGCCCCTCGGAGGCACTCATTGATGTCTAAGGTGGACTCTGGAAGGCCTGGGTTCATTAGCTGGGTATAGATGACTGGAAACAGGCTGTCAAACAATTCATTGACCATCTCGTCCACGTTGATGTCAGAACCCAGGATGTAGAGGGATACATCAGTGAAAAATTCACCCACAAAGTCAAAAGCTTGTGGGGTCAGGCTCGGATAGTTGTTCTTGAACATGGCATTGGTGTAATTCTTGGCGTGGCGAACAACAATTTCAAAGGCCTCTGTAAAATAAGAGATATAGAAATGCCCACAAATTAAAGCATGAAAATCCAGTATTTAATTGAATTTGAGATTTGTCTATTGCTGTGGTGATTAAGGTCCTATTTGCCTTAAATAATTGACTTGTGTTTACTTCTGGCATTGCCTCTACTCCTGCAGTTGTTTGTTCCTATAAAACAATTTTCCTTTCTGAACATGAAGTCCAAACCTCGATGTGTACATAAATTCTTAAACACACAAATTATATTTCAAATGACGAAAGTCAGGATTCAGTTAACATTCTGGCCTCTCATAAAAATATCGATTAAAAATTGGCTAAATGAGAAGTTCTTTTTCTCTCATTGATTTATTCAGTTAAAAAGAAATTGTATTTCAAGACATTTCATTTTTAGACAAAGATAAATATTTGACAACAAACCATATACTATATAAACTCACATAACAATTTAAGCCTGTTCATCTCTGGAGGAAAGGCAAGTTCTTAGCCAAGAATAAAAGCTATCACCAATTTAATCATTTTGGTAGATAACTTTAAACGGAGCTATCTGACAGATTGCCAGACCCAAAAATGGAATTTGTCCCCTAAACGGGTATCAGGATGAAAAAAAAACAAGGCATGTACTTATCTATACATTTGATACTGAAAATAACACCTCTGCTATTTGCAAGCTGAACATCTGGAAGGATAATAGCTAAGCTTCTTTGGTAAGTTCGGCTTCCACATGGCTTGGAAGCCTTATCCACTCTACAGAGACTATGGGTTCAGGATTACATCTGTTGCCCCTAACCCTTGGCATAAGGCCTGATTAGTGTCACTGGTTTGAGAGAGAAAGTAATAATGTCACCATCCCATTTTCTCCAAACTGAAGCCCTCTAGACACAATTTATCCCAAATAAGCAGAGTTCTGCATTTCTTATGAGAGAAAGGAAAAGAACAATAACAGATTTTTCAAGAAATGAGACATAGTTTAAAAACAAAAATAATCAAATTTCCCAAGACTTTTAAAATTAACTTTGCACTTTCTTTCATTTCCTTCCAAAGAACAGAAGTCAACAACAGATGTACCCCCAAATGATGCCATTTCAGGAGCCTTGAAAAATCAAATTATTACCATTTTCAGACTACCTAGAGAGGCTGAATTCCAACTGCTCCTTGGGATCACTTAGCCAAACATCTCAGTCATCTGTGGCAGAAGTGAGCTCTAGGTTGTACCACCACCATCTGCCCCAGATCCCTCACAAAGTAGAACACGCATAGTAGATTCTTCCCTTGGGTTTATGACCATGCCCAACAATGTTGAGCAGATGCCAGAGCAATTCTACTGGGTCTCCAAGCCCACTTGAGAAAGTTAATCTTCATTTTCATCAATTGCTAAATGTTCATTTGTGACTTTTGTTGTTTAGAATATTAAGAACTTCCTGGAAAGCTTATCTATAACAATCTCTTCTAACCTCATACAATATTCTCAATCCTTGAATCTAAACGTTGAATGAACTCAAGAGATTTTCTAATGCAATCCAAAGGACCAGTCAATTAATTCTTCAAAATCATCAGAAATTTGAAGATTTAAAACTATTCATTAATTTTAGCTACCAATCCTTTATCAATACTAGACTCTGTGCTAGGTACTAGGGGTATATAAGTGCTAGGTAGATGGAGATAAATGATACACTATCCTTGTCTTGAAAGTATAAGGTATGTGTGTGCATGCTTAGTTGCTTCAGTTATGTTTGACTCTTTGCAACCCCATGGACTGCCCACCAGGCTCCTCTGTCCATGGGACTCTCCAGGCAAGAATGCTGGAGTGGGTAGCCATTCCTACTCCAGGGGATCTTCCCGACCCGGGGATTGAACTCTGCATTGGCAGGCAGATTCTTTACCACTAGCACCACCTGTTATTGTTGTTCAGTCACTCAGTCATGTCCGACTCTGTGATCCCATGGACTGTAGCACACCAGGCTCCCCTGTTCATCACCAACTCCTGGAGCTTGCTCAAATTCATGTCCATTGAGTCAGAGAGCCATCCAACCATCTCACCCTCTGTCGGCCCCTTCTCCTCCTGCCTTCAATCTTTCCCAGCATCAGGGTCTTTTCAAATGAGTCAGTTCTTCCCACTGGGTGGCCAAAGTATTGGAGCTTCAGCTTCAGCATCAGTCCTTTCAATGAACATTCAGGGTTGATTTCCTTTAGGATTGACTGATTGGATCTCCTTGCTGTTCAAGGGACTCTTAAGAGTCTTCTCCAATGCCACAGTTCAAAAGCATCAATTCTTCAACACTCAGCCTTCTTTATGGTCCAGCTTTCACACCCATATATGACTACTGGTGGGTCAGTGCCACCTGGGAAGCCCTTAAATGCTATACCATATACCTTATAAGTGGGGCTTCCCTGGTAGCTCAGTGGTAAAGAATCTGCCTGCAATGCAGGAGTCACAGGAGACAGGAAATGCAGCTTTGATCCCTGGATTGGGAAGATTCCTTGAAGAAGGGGATGGCAACCCACTCGAGTATTCTTGCCTGGAGAATCCCATGGACAGAGAGCCTGGCAGGCTACAGTCCCTAGGGTTGCAAAGAGTCAGACACGACTGTAGCAACTGAAAATGCATGCATAGCATTTACAAAGCATTTCCAAGTATATTACAACATCCACTTTTTACCACAATCTTCTGAGTTTGGTTTTGCAATCCCCACTTTATAGATGATGAAACTGAGGCAAGCAGAATTTAAGCACTTTCTCACAGTCATGCAAAGCAGAAGTAGTCAACTCAAACTACTGTCTCCCAGCAATGGTTTCACTCTAGCTGCCCTCAGCCAAACACACACATTCTCAAAAATCTCTGAAAGTCAAGTTCATTTTTAAGCTCATTATATTTCTATCTGCTTCTCCTCTCCAAATGGAAAAGTACTGGGAGAAATTGCAGCTAAAGCCAATTGTACTTTCACCTTTGTCTTGGGGCTGTATAAGGTCAGAGAATGAAGATAGCTGCCGAGGTGCTACCCTGTGGATCTCAGTCATCGAAGCTACCCTAAAATGAATTCTCTACAAGGCAAATTTCATCTTTGGCACAGTGCATTTATTCTCTAATGTGCAAGATATATGACAGTGAAATTCCATACACTATATGCCATAACTGTTTTAAGTTTCTGTTACTAGCACTGCTGGATCAATAGGAAAAGAAAATTATAAAAGATCATGAACTCTTCTCCAGAAATAATAACAACAACACATGTTGCAGGGGGAAAGGGTTACCTCAAACTCACATGTGCTGCCTGCTCCAACTTTCACAGCTCAGAATCCACTTAGCACATCTCTGGGTTTTACTCAACCGCCTTACGTCTACATCACAGAACAGCCCAAACCATAACTACTCAAGCAAAGACTCCTTGGGGACTTATAGGAACCAACATTAGGTGAAAAGTGATGCTCAGCTTGAAGTTGGCAACTTGAGGTTTCCTGAAATGAAGCCAAGAGCTAGAATTACTGCAAAAAATGTCCAGCCTGCTGATATTTTTGGTCAGATAATAATGTACACTTATGCTAGGGGAGGTTTTCCTCTGTTTCTTTCCTGGGAAGAAGTCAAGCATTATATCCAGGAAAAATTGGAACAATGTAAAATCAGAGATATTATGAAAACTAAGGCATGAAACAGAAAACATTCTATTTTTAACACTATATATAGAAAGATGGATGATACAGATAAATACATCTAATAAATTAATACACATCCAAATATAGCAAGGTTTCTAGATTTACTAATGCCCCTATCACCATCCTGGTCACCCGTTTTGGACACACTCTACTGTTACCAACTTCCTTCTTAAATTATGTTGCTCCAAAAGGGACACAACTCTCCAGTATGGTTTGATATGTAAAGTGTGCGATCAAACTATCACTTCTTTTTAAACGAATTTTAAACTTCTTTTTAAACTTCTCCCCTATTAACCCAGGACATATATCCTATCACCAGAGCAAAATGACTGTCCTTAGTACTTGGTGCAGATGTTTCTTTATTCAGACCCAGATCAAAAAAAAAAAGTGCTTTCAAGGGTCTTTTCAGCAGAATACTGTACTTCTTTTTTTTTTTAAGGAGAATATACTTGCAGTTTGGAGAGAGGAATAAATAAACCATTGAGTTCCCTTCAAGGCCTTAAGAATAAAGCAGTCTTATAGAGGCAAGTTACTTTTTTCAAGGTAGTATTTCCAGCATTGTAAGAATGGCAAAGACTTCATAAGAACTTTTTAAATTCCTAGGATAAATGTCACACAATGGGTTGGACTCCAAACAGTCTTTGTTTTCAAGCACAGGTACTTTAATGTAGAAAGAAAACTGACATTTATGAGATACTTGTAAAGTATATTACAGGATCTATGATGAACCTGCTCACATATGTTCTATTATTTAAATTTAACACAACCCTATGTATTTAGAACTATTTTTGACTGGTGAGGATATTGAGATTCAGACAGATTAAGTGACTCAGACAAGATAGTATCTCTAGATGAATACCATGGCTTAAATTTGAATGTAGTCATTCTTAACACCAATATCCCTGCTAATTCCACAACATGCTCCAGTCTTGAAACATGGACATTGGGAGACTTCTGGTTTTGACTACAACATGTAAAGAGCTTGGAAATTATAAACTGTCATTCCCATTCTCAACAAGATAATAACGAACAAACTGAAACTCAATTATTCTTAGACTCCTCAGGGAACTGAGGTCACAGGGCAAACTGCTACCTTGAAATCTGGAAAGAGAGGCAAATACAGCGAACCACGGCTGAGATCTTCTAACCTGGAGCAGACACCACTGAAGCCATAAACTACTCAGAACACTTACACAGTAATTCAGACAAATTGCCAGAGGCTGAATGGGAACTGACTTGAGAGTTAAAAACTCTTGGGTACCCAATTTTGTGGGTCTCCCACATTCCCATGGGATTTACTTCAAGAAAACACACAGAGTTTTCATGCTTAAGATCTAAGAAAAATCTTGTTCTTTGGCAGAGGAAAAGTAATAATTTAGAAATATACCATGAGCATTCTCCATAACAAATGCCTGTTTTCCAAGGGACACAATTTTACCAGAGCTGAATAAACCTAGGGGAAGTACAGTTAGACAACTCCACTCCCCTCTAGCCTTTCTATAACACCTAAAGGGAGGGGGAAAAGGCTGGAAAATATTATGATGGTTATAGTCCATGGACTTAAGCCCACTAAAAGACTGATTAATTGTAATATTATACATCACTTCAACTCCCCCCATACCTTACCATCAGAAAGACAGAGATTCTATTTAAGAAGGAGTTCTTAGAGAAACCCACCAAAAACAGGTGAAAAAAAATAGACACCAGAGGAAACTAAAGTCTCTGGCATCTATGACTACAGCAAACAATAAATAGCCCAATTCCAAATGACATTAACATAAAACTTCACATGAAAAGTCTAATTACCTCAGTTCCTGATACCCAATATCATACCCTGCTTTTAACAAACAATTATAAGCCATGCAAAAAGAAAAAAAAACAGTCTGAAGAGACAAAGCAATTATCAAAACCACACTCAGATATGGCACAGATTTTGGAAATATAAGACACAGAATTGAAAATAACTAGCATTAATATGTTAAGAGCTATAATAGAATAAGTGGACAACATGCAAGAACATATGCATAATGTAAATACAGACACAGAAATGCCAAGAAATATCAAAAGGAAATGCTGCTGCTGCTGCTGCTGCTGCTAAGTCACTTCAGTCGTGTCCGACTCTGTGTGACCCCACAGACGGAAGCCCAACCAGGCTCCCCCGTCCCTGGGATTCTCCAGGCAAGAACACTGGAGTGGGTTGCCATTTCCTTCTCCAATGTGTCAAAGTGGAAAGTGCAAAGTGAAAGTGAAGTCGCTCAGTCGTGTCCGACCCTTAGCGACCCCACGGACTGCAGCCTACCAGGCTCCTCCATCCACGGGATTTTCTAGGCAATAGTACTGGAGTGGCTTGCCATTGCCTTCTCCAAAGGAAATGCTAGCAATCAAAAACACGAACAGAACTGAAGTATGCCTTTCACGGGCTTATCAGTATACTGGAAACAACCAAGGAAAGAACCAGTGAGCTTAAAGAAGTGGTGATAGAAACTTCCCAAATGAAAATATGGAGAGAAAAAAACAAGACACAAAAAGGAACATCCAAGAACTACGGGACAAATCAAAAACTGTAAAATACGTATAATTGCAATTCTAGAAAGAGAAGAAAGACAAAAGAGAGCAAAAGAAATACTTGAGGAAATGATACCAAAAATTTCACAAAATTCATAATACATACCATCCACAGACCCATGAAACTCAGAAAATTACAAGTAGGTTGAATACCACAGTACCTGCTCTAAGGCATACCATATTCAAATGGCAAAAAAATCAAAGACAAAGAGAAAATCTTCTAAGAAGCCAGAGGAAGAAAAAAAACATCTTATCTGTAGAGGAACAGGATAAGAATTACGTTGAACATCTCATCAGAAATCATGCAAGAAAGAAGAGAGTAAAAGGAAATATCTTGCATTGAAAGAAAAAACAACAACCTAGAATTCTCTTTCCAGCAAAATCACCATCAAAAAGAAAAACAAAGGAACTTTCTCAGACAAACAAGAATGGAAGAAATTTGTCATCAGTAGACATGGCTTGTAAAGAAATGTTAAAAATACGTTTTTCAAGAAAAGTATATAAGCCAGAAAATCAGATCTACATAAAGAAAGAGCATCAGAGAAGGAATATGTATAAGGGCAAAATAAAACCTTTTCTTTTTAAAAAAAAATGATTTAACATATAACTTTGTTCAAAGTAATAACAGCAATAATGTATCAGTGATTATAGTATATGGACAAGTAAAATGAATATTATAAGGCACTCGAACTACCAGTGAAGCAATTTAGTATAGACTTGAAAGTGGACTTAGTTTAGAAAGTATATTGCAAACTTGACAGGAACCACTAAAAATTTTCAAAATGAAGCATGATTGATATACTAAAAGGGGAGAAAAAGATGGAATCATATAACTCAGGCTTCAGTTAAAGCCTGAGAAGGCAGAAAAAGAGAGGAAAATTTAAAATAACCAAAACAAATAATATGTGCAATAAACAAAAAGCATTTATAAATGATGAATATTAACACATTACCTCACTAATCACTTTAAATGTTAATGGCTTAAATATAAAAAGTAAAAGAGATGATCAGAATAAACATAAAAATAAAACCCAACTATAGATTGTCTAAGGTAAAAAAAAAAAAAAAGATTGTCTAAGGTAACACATCTTCAATATAAATATACAGATAAAGGGATGAAGAAAGACATATCATGCTAACACCAGATAGAAAAAACTGGAATAGCCAAATTAGTTTCAGAGCACACTTTAGAAGAAGGAATATTATCAGGAATATTATCAGGGTGTCACATAATCTGAAGGGTCAATACTCCAAAACGATGTAATTCTTATATATACAAACCCACAATTATAGTTGGAGATATGAGCACCCATCTATCAATACCTAATAAATCCATCATGCAGAAACTGACTAAAGACATGGTTGAACTGATTAGCATCATCAATGAACTAGATCTAATTGACACTTATAGGATAATTCATCCATCAACAGCAGAATATACATTCTCAGGCTTACTTGGAACATTCAGCAAAACAGACCATAATACTTGGCCATAAAATACACCTTAACAAATTTAAAAGCACAGAAATCATACAAATAATGTTCTTACCCCACAATGAATTTAAATTACAAGTCAATAACAGAAAGGTAAGACAATATCCAATCCTCTGCAAATTAAATAACACATTTCAATATAACATATGGGACAAAAAATGTCTTAAGAGAAATGTTTTTAAAATGTTTAACTAGCTGAAAATGACCATACAACTTACTGAAATTTGTGTGATGTAGCAAAAGCAGTGTTTAGAGGGAAATTTGTAGCATTGAATGCTTATATTAGAAAAGGAAAAAAGATCTCAGATCAATAAATTTAAGATTTCACCAAACAAAACTAGAGAATTAAGAGCAATATAAACCTAAAGCAAGCAAAAGAAAACAAATTATAAAAAAAATTAGAACAAAATTCAGTGAAATTGAAAATAAACATCAATAGATAAATCCAGTGAAACAAAAATCTAGTTCTTTGAAAAGATAAATAAAAATTTAAAATATCTGGCCAGGCTAATCAAGAATAAAACAAAAGATAACAATTTATTAATATTAGAAATGAATGAGGGGTCATTATTAATAATCATATGGATATTAACAGGATAATATATGAATATTATGAACAACTCTATGTACACTTGGTACACTTGATAAAATGCACCACCAATTGCTTAAAAGACAAAAACCACCAAAACTTACAAAATGACAAATAGGCAAACTGAATTATTCTCTGTTCATCAGAGAAATTAAGTGATCAATTAATAAACTTCCCAAAGCAATGCAGGTCCAGATGGTTTTGCAGGTGAATTCTATCAAACATTTAAGGAAGAAAGAATCTCAACTCTGTACAATCTCTTCCAGGAAATACAAGCAGAGAGAACATTTCCTAATTCATTCTATGAGACCAATATTACCCTAAAACCAAAACCAGATAAAGGCATTATAAGAAAGAAAAGCTAGACACCAATATTTCTCACAAATATAAATGCAAAAACCTACAATAAAATATTAGTAAATCAGTTCATATAATTCATCACATTAATGGGCTATAAAGAAGAAAAATCACATGATTGTACCAATAGGTACAGAAAAAGCATTTACCAAAATCCAACACCATTCATGATAAAAACTTTCAGTTACCTAGAAATAGAGGGGAAATTTCTCTACTTGAAAAAGTAATTTACAGCTAATTTCATACTTAATGGTGAGGAACTAGAGGCTTGCTCCCTAACTTAAGATCAGGGAACAAGGCAAGGCTGTCCCTTTTAGTGCTTCTACTTAATATAGTATTTAAAGTACTACCTCACACATTAAGACAAAATAAAGAAATGAAAGATACACAGATTGGAAAGGAAAAAATAAGCTGCCTTTGTTCAAAAATGACATGCTTGTCTATATAGATCATCACAAAGAATTGAATGAAACTCTGCTTGAATTAATAAACTTATATAGCACAGTTGCAGGATACAAAGTTAATATACAGAAGTCAATTGTTTTCTATACACCAACAATGATGAACTGGTATTTCAAATGGAAAACACAATATCATTTACATTAGCATCCCCAGTGGAAAGCTTAGATATAATTTTAATAATATATGTATAAGAATAAGTGGAGAGATATTCTCTGTTCATGAATAGAAAGGTTCAATATTATTATGAAGTAAATTCTTCCAAACATGATCTATATATTCCATGGAATACCAGTCAAAATCATTGCAGGTTATTTTGTAGATAACAATACTAAAATTTATATGGAAAGGCAAAAGATCCAGAATAGACATCACAATACTGAAGAATTACAAAATCACAGGACTGGGACACCCAAGTTCAAGAATTTCTATAGGTTATTATAAGACAATGGCTATATTTCCCTGTGTTATACAGTATATCCTTGCTCCTTATCTACTTTATATATAGTACTTTTTGTCTTTAATCCCTTACCCCTAATTTGTACTGTGTCCCTTCCCTCTACACTTTGGTAATAATTTATAATGGAGTATGATCTGAAAAAAAATACTGAATCACTGTGTTCTACACCTGAAACTAATACAATATTGAAAATTTTTGAAAAAAGAACTACTAGACAATCAAATTGTTAATTATTATTGTTTTCTCAAAGTGCCTATACCTACAATCAGATACATGAAAAACATTGAGACTAAAATAAATTTTCAAACAGGGAAAAGAAATTCTTATAAAGTTACAGTAATCAAGATGGTATAAAGCGAAAGTGTTAGTCACGCAGCAGTGTCTGACTTTTTGCAAACCCCATGGAGCCTGTCAGACTCCTCTGTCCATGGAATTCTTCAGGCAAGAATACTGGTTGGGTTGCCATGCCTTCCTCCAGGGATCTTCCCAATGCAGAGCTTGAACCTGGGTCTCTTCTGTCTCCTATGTTGCAGGCAGATTCTTCACTGTCTGAGCCACCAGGGAAGCCCCCAAGACAACAGAGTGTTAGCAAAAGAATAAAGAAATAGATCAATGGAACTGAATACAAAACCTCAAAATAGACTGACAAAAAGAAGAAAAGCAATTCAATGAAAGAAAGATAGTTTTCTCAACAAATAGTTCTGAAACAAGTAGACACTTATATGCAAAGAAATAAATCTTAGATACAGACCTTACACTCTTCATAAAAATTAACTCAAAAAGGACTGTAGACCTAAATATAAATTATGAAACTTGTAGATGATAACATGGGGAAAGATGTTGATTACTATGAATTTAGCGATAAGGTTTTAGATAGAATATCAAAAGTACAATACATGAAATAAACAATTGATAAGCTGGAATTTATTAAAATTTAGAACATTTGTTTTGTTAAAAGAATGAAGAGACAAACTTCTGTTAGGAGAATGGAAAAACAAATCACAGCCTGTGAGAAAATATTTGCAAAATATATCTGATAAAGGACTTACACCCAAAATAAACAAAGAACTGTTAAAATTTAACAATAAAAAACAAAAAAATAATTTAAAAGTGGACAAAAGATCTGAACAAACATCTCATCAATGAAAATATGTAGATGGAAAATAACCATAAGAAAATATGCTCAATATCTTATGCCATTAGGGAATTGCAAACTAAGCCAACAATGAGATACCAATACACAGCTATTAGAATGGCTAAAATCCTTAACACTGACAATACCAAATGCTGACAAAGATGCAGCACAACATTGCTGAATACAAAGTAGCAAAGTCACTTTAGAAGACAGTTTGCCAGTTTATTACAAATAAAATTATGATCCAGCAATTGTGCTCCTAGATATTTGTTGGATCAATTGAAAACAAGTTCACACAAAAAGCTAAGCATGAATGTTTATAGAGTCTTTGTTTATAATCAACTAGAAACAAGCAAGATACCCTTCAAAGTATAAACAGTGGTATAGCCACACAAAGAAATACTATTTAACAATAAAAAGAAATGAGCTATCAAGCCACAAAGAGACTTGGAAGAGTCTTCGATCATTTATTGCTAAGTAAAAGAAGCCAGTTTTAAAAAGTTGTATACTATATGATTCCAACTATTTGACATTCTGGGAAAGGCAAAACTATTGGGAAACTACGATCAGTAACCAGGGATTTGAGGATGGCGGAGAGGTGGAGAGAAAAAGTAAATAGGTGAAGCACGAATATTATTAGGGTGGTAACAGAGTTCTGTATGATATACTAATAGAGGATACAAGACATACTGCATTTGTTAAAACCCACAGATCTGTGAAACAGAGTAAATTTTAAAGTAAACTATGGACTTCAGTAAATAATAATATTGGTACTCAATCACTAATTACAAGAAATATAACATATTGATGCTAACAATATTAATAATAAAGGAAACTGTGCAGCAAAATGGAAGCAAGTAGGACCTCTGTATTATCTGCTTGACTTTTGTTTAAATGTAAAACTGTTCTTTAAAAAAGTCTAATAATTTTTCAAATGAGAATAACTGAACCTTGGAAATTAGTACGTGATGGAACTAGTGACTAGAACCACTGAAAAGTGTTAACTCACTCCCTCTGCTCAATCTGCTTTGACATTTATTTCAAGAGTTAGGGAGTTTTATCATACAAATAGATGCTATATGGCATCAATGTAATATTAATTGGAAAAACCACTGGGAAAAGTTAATGGACCAAAACTCAAATAGGTAACACATTTCAATGCTACTTTTGAATACTGAATGATTTTTTTAAAAAAATCAACCACAGAAAAATACAAGTTTAGGTGGTAAGAAACACTCCCACATTTTTCAGAGTAGTTAATATAGAGGGTACTAGAAGTTCTGCTGTAATTCCTATTGAACTTTTCTGGAATTTTATGTTCCACATTAATTTAGATAGAATTGACAAGCTTAGAAATAAGTTGCTAATACACATGAACCATTGGCTTGTGCAAGTCCATGACCAGACTGTAAATGCATGCAGCCTTGCATTCTAAGTCTCACATGCTAAACTTCTAAATATCAATACAAGGTACATGAACTGGAAATAAAGAAAGAAATGAAAGAAAACATGAAGGAAACATTTTTTAAGGGCTATTATATATATCATTTCATAGATAGATGGATAGATAGATACATAGATAGATATGATGAATTTTCCCCCAAAGACTATTTCAGACCAGAGAAGACAATTAAAATGATTCACTCAAAGGATCTCCAGAAACAAAAATGAATATCCATAGCTACCAGGAAATGTATGACTCTTGCAACAGTTGACCACCTTTTGCCCCATTAGCCCAGTTAGTTCTTATTCTTCACCCTCCATTAGCTTTTCTGAGAAACTACTTTGTTTTAACCTTCTGTACATTCTGATTCATGTAGTCAAACATTTTTCTCTCTTCACATATGTTGGTTGAAAGCATAGACCAAATTTATGGTCTGCCTCTATCGAGCATAGTCAACTTCATGTCATGCATTTTGTGTCACAACCCTAGTCCTCATTCCATCTTACTTCCCTACCCGTATTTTTCCCTTTGCCTAATTGTTCCCATGTATTTTAGTTGCATTGGATCTTGCTTTTACTATGTGCCCTTTTGTAGAGTACTTTAAACTCTTTTCAGGAGAAGGTAGGATATAAATAAATAGGTAGATAAATAAGGAGAAAAAGAGCAGTTATACCTACTACTTCAAGACAAAATATTATTTCAACAGTCTATTCCCATGAGTTTTAGTTTTAGTAGCAATGATAGAAATGTTTGTATTCATACATGCCAGACACTTCCCAGGGGCTCATTAGCAGCCCAACACTGTCTTCCCTTACAGTTGTCAGGGCCTGAGATTCAATCTGCATACACGATCCTTTCAAAACCTTTTGTCTTTCTGCCCTTTTATTATATCTGAAAATGTTGGTCAAGTATATATAACAATGTTAAAACTGGGTAGGCATGAACAAGGCTGACTTCACCATGGCTTGGAATATGTCTGTTTTCACACTGGATTCAGGAACAAGCCACCCTTGAGAAATCAGGAAAGTGGCTTAACAGAAGAATATAAGGGAATTCCAGATGCTGACTTTAAGAATAATTTCTCCTGGAACTTATTTTTCTGTGGACACACCAAGAATAACTCTGATTCTTATGTGATAATCTTGTGGTCCAGCATTTTTCATGCTAGACCATGCCTTGCCCTTCATCTTAGTAAGTTCGAAGACTCAAGTTTTAGTCTTTTTTTTTTTTCATTATTCTGTCTCCCAGGCTTTCACTTGAAGAAGTCAATCCTTGATTAATTAGGAAATATTCTTATATATTCAAGGTTGCCGTGGCTAATAAATGACTCCTACAAAAAGAGGCATCAGGGTCATGTTCTTAGATCTTGTAGTTTATTCTTTACAACAGAAAGTCTTACAGTATCTAAGGAAGTCAAGTTTTGTATGTAGTTCCTCCCAGAATCCACAATTACTTTATTAAAGTCCCCCGTTCCGTTCCGTCGCTCAGTCGTGTACGGCTCTTTGCGACCCCATGGACTGTAGCCTACCAGGCTTCTCCGTCCATGGGATTCTCCAGGCACCCCAGAGCTCACCAAATCATTCTACTAAAATATTTTAGTAAAAATAAAAGTCCCCCCACCAAAGAGTTTATGGGACAAGGATTGCTCAAAACAAACAGTCACAAGAATGGCTTATGTCTTAGCCAAACAAAAAAAATCCCTAAGACATTCTAGGTTTGGTAGTTACCTTCTCAGCTTGTGAAATCTTCTTTTTGTGACAAATAGATTCAAGGGATTAGATCACACAGAGTACCTGAAGAACTAGGAACAGAAGTTCGTCACACTGTACAGGAGGTAGTAATCAAGACCACACCCAAGAAAAAGAAATGCAAAAAGGCAAAATGGCCGTCTGAGGAGGCCTTACAAATAGCTGAGAAAAGAAAAGATGCAAAAGGCAAAGGAGAAAAGGAAAGATATACCCATTTGAATGCAGATTTCCAAAGAATAGCAAGGAGAGATAAGAAAGTCTTCCTCAGTGATCAGTGCAAAGAAATAGAGGAAAACAACAGAATGGGAAAGACTAGAGATCTCTTCAAGAAAATTAGAAATACCAAGGGAACATTTCATGCAAAGATGGGCTCAACAAAGGACAGAAACGGTATGGACCTAACAGAAGCAGAAGATGTTAAGAAGATGTGGCAAGAATACACAGAACTATACAAAAAAATATCTTAATGACCCAGATAACGATAGTGTGATCACTCTCCTAGAGCCAGATATCCTGGAATGCGAAGTCAAATGGGCCTTAGGAAGCATCACTACAAACAAAGCTAGTGGAGGTGATGGGATTCCAGTGGAGCTATTTCAAATCCTAAAAGATGATGCTGTGAAAGTGCTGCATTTGATATGCCAGCAAATTTGGAAAACTCAGCAGTGGCCACAGGACTGGGAAAGGTCAGTTTTCATTCCAATCCTAAAGAAAGGCAATGCCAAAAAATGTTCAAACTACCTCACAATTGTGCTCATCTCACACGCTAGCAAAGTAATGTTCAAAATTCTCCAAGCCAGGCTTCAACAGTATGTGGATCGTGAGCTTCCACATGTCCAAGCTGGATTTAGAAAAGGCAGAGAAACTGAGATCAGATTGCCAACAGAGAATTCCAGAAAACCATCTACTTCTGCTTTATTGACTACGCCAAAGCCTTTGACTGGATTACAACAAACTGGAAAATTCTTAAAGAGATGGGAATACCAGACCACCTGACCTGCTTCCCGAGAAATCTGTATGCAAGTCAAGAAGGACATGGAACATGGAACTGGACATGGACACTGGACATGGAACATGAGACTGGTTCCAAATCGGGAAAGGAGTATATCAAGGCTGTATATTGTCACCCTGCTTATTTAACTTATATGCAAAGTACATCATGAGAAATGCCAGGCTGGATGAAGAACAAGCTGGAATCAAGACTGCCAGGAAAAATATCAATAACCTCAGATATGGAGATGATATCACCCTTATGGCAGAAAGCGAAGAAGAACTTAAGAGCCTCTTGATGAAGTGAAAGAGGAGAGTGAAAAAGTTGGCTTAAAACTCAACATTCAGAAAACTAAGATCATGGCATTCTGTCCCGTCACTTCATGGCAAATAGATGTGGAAACAATGAAAACAGTGACAGACTTTATTTTTTTATTTTTTGGCTCCAAAACTGTAGATGGTGACTGCAGCCATAAACATAAAAGACGCTTGCTCCTTAGAAGAAAAGTTATGACCAAACTAGACAGCATATTAAAAAGCAGAGACATTACTTTGCCAACAAAGGTCCATCTAGTCAAGGCTATGGTTTTTCAAGTAGTCATGTATGGATGTGAGAGTTGGACTATAAAGAAAGCTGAGCGCTGAAGAACTGATGCTTTTGAAGTGTGGTGTTGGAGAAGACTCTTGAGAGTCCCTTGGACTGCCAGGAGATCCAACCAGTCCATCCTAAAGGAGATCATTCCCGAATATTCATTGGAAGGACTGATGTTGAAGTTGAAACTCCAATACTTTGGCCACCTGATGCGAAGAGCTGACTCATTTGAAAAGACCCTGATGCTGGGAAAGACTGAAAGCTGGAGGAGAAGGGGACAACAGAGGATGAGATGGCTGGATGGCATCACCGACTCAATGGACATGAGTTTGAGTAGGCTCCAGGAGTTGGTGATGGACAGGGAGGCCTGGCGTGCTGCAGTCCATTGGCTTGCTAAGAGTTGGACATGACTGAGCGACTGAACTGAACCATAATTCCATGAATCAGGGATAAAGAATTTCTGAACTTTCTACTGTTGCTAACCATACGTGAGGAAAATAAAAATAGTCGTTTATGGAACTACTGAATGAAAGATTTTGCTGAATAAAGAGGGAATAGCTTCATTTAAATGTTTAAATGCAAAGATTCTGGTGGTACCTTTATCTAATAAAAACCTATATTTCTTTTCAATATACCATTATATATTGAAAAGAAAGAGCACAATGAGGGGATTTTTCTGTTGATATGAGGACAATTAATGTATTTGTTTGATACAGTCTCACTCTTGTTTGTTCTTCTTTCCTCCTTTAACTACTTAGACACTAAATGAGTAACCTAAGAAAAGTTAATTGTCAGAAGCTTATGCAACAAAAGAGTTCTGTCTGTAACCTGTTATTAGGAATTTCCATAGCACTTTACATTGCTCCAAGTGCTTCACAGCCAACACTTTAGTGACTATTAAAGAAACAGACTCCTCTTCCCCATGGTTACTAGAAGATGCAGTCCCATCCTTCTTCCTCTCACACTAATGAGAAGCACCACATATGAGCTGGTTTCAATTTATTCACACATTCTGCCAAGGTCTTATTCACTCATGCACTCAACAGGTATTCACAGAGCACTCTTTATAACAGTTTTTCACTTTTTACACATATAGAGCCAAAAGGCTACAGTCTACTCTCAAGTGAAAGAGAAGATAGATCTGGGAGAGCAGTTTCCAAGCCTCAGAGGCTTGGGCTATGGCTTTTCCTGCTGAGCCATAACATAGTCTCTAAAGATATGTGTCTGAACCAAATTTCAACCTGTTTGAAACCTAAACTATCACAGGCCCCTGACATTATGTGAAGTCAACAACAACAACCACCTTCTAGAAAACTATTTAAACACCATTGTCGAGGCATCTTACCTCTCTCATTAGATCAACAGACTTGTATAAAATTACATTTTTTTCCACTTAACATTTCCTGAATGTACACTATCTGCTGCACTGTGAATATTCCAAGTAAACAGGGACCTTATGTCCTAGAGGCTTGCAGTAGCCAGCTGTGATGAAATACTGGATGGCCTATTTGCTTTGAAAAGCATAAAATACCTTATAGATAGGAAAGTAATTTTTGTTCCAAGAATACTATAGCTTAAATATACATAGTATACAAGGCAACACGATCGCCATAACTGAAATGTTTCATGCCCTTCCAGAGTTTTAACGTTTGTGTTCTCTTTAATTGTCTATCATGGAAAGTGAACGTGCATGCGTGTGTGTGTATCTGTGTTTGTCTGCGTGTGTGCCCACACTCATGTATGCACACTGGAATGAAGGGAACGATTACTAGCCCACTTTCACAGGTGAGATAACTGAAACTGTGACTGGCCCTAAGTCACAGAGTTATGCAGCAGTTGGTGACAGCAACGAAACACAGGCCTCCTGACGATCTGTGCAATGTTTTTTGCCATTATTACTATCTGCTTCCAAGGAAACTATTGCATAGCACTTAAAGATTAGTTTTATGTGTAGTAAGAACGAGCATCTTCTTACTTTCGAAAACATAAAATAACTCATAGATAAGAAACACTGCAGTGTTTCATGTATTATCAGAACCCCCCTATGAGGTGAGTATGCTATTATCTCCATTTTAAAAATGAGAAAACTGAGGCACAGAGAGGTTAAGTAACTTACCACCAAGGATACATAGTCAGTAAGTAGAAAAGCCAAGGTTTGAATTCAAGCACTTTGACTCCAGAACTTACGCACTAAAACACTATTCAATAATCCCTTGAGGTATGAGTAGCTTGCTTCACTTTTTTTTCCCTCTTGGTTCAACACTAAAAAAAATATTGCAGCTGTTTGGCTATACTGGGTTTCCAGGATATCTCAGGAAAATAACTTTATAATTTGGGTAGGATGTGAGAACAAAGCAAAAGCCTGAATGATTCCAACTACTTACAGAGACCAATAATTCCCCAGAAACACATAGCCTGCAGTGCCTTATAGCCACAATGAAATGGAAATTATAAGAAAATAAGAGAAAAAGGTCAATACTATGCATCTCCTTGGGTTTATTGATACAGGTATGAAATCTCAGAGCTCTCAGCTCTAATCATAAAACTATGGTATTTAATTGAAAAGCTAGCCTTTGCAAAAAGGCCAGGCCCTCCCTTGAGCCCACAGTTCCTTCAAAGTGCTACTGGCAGAGACAGGATTCAAGGGCCAGGATCTTGACAATTTCTTGGGAATTAGCCTCCTGCAGGACACTCCAGGTCAGGCAACACAAGGAAGGTGAGGGCTGGCTTGATAAACTCAGGGGGAGAACGCTGCTCGGGCGAACTCAACGGGCTCTGGGAGCGGCCAAAGAGTTGGCAGGAAGGTCAGAATCACCACAATGACTTCAGCTGAATTCAAAGGCAGGGAGGAAGGCAAGGAATGTCAGCAAAGGTCAAAGGAGGGAATATTTCACTTTAGCAAACTGCTATTAGATTCTACAAACTTTACAAAATGCTCTTTGCCTCCACATTAGAACTGACTCACAGTGTGTGTGCATCTGGTATGTGTCTATGTGAAAGAATGGGGTAGGAGAAGCGGTGGATCTATAGGATTAAGGTTAGAACCTGACCAAAAAAAATCCAGCAGGTGGAAAAAATTGGGGCGGGAGGAGAAGGGGACAACAGAGAATGAGATGGCTGGATGGCATCACCGACTCTGTGGACATGAGTTTGAGTGAACTCCGGGAGTTGGTGATGGACAGGGAGGCCTGGCGTGCTGTGATTCATGGGGTCGCGGAGAGTCGGACACGACTGAGCGACTGAACTGAACTGAACTGAACTGAATATCTGAAGACGTCCCAGGTGAAGCTGGGCAAGGTAGTCTATGTTTCCCTCAGATTCTCAAGGACATCAAGGCACTGGAGCAACCACTATGGTTTGCAATTATGACTTGACTGCTGGAGGGTTTGATAAATGCTGGATGCTTCTCAATAAGTCAAAAAATGTTTACATGCAAAAAGGGAAGTGTTTCGCAATTTACTTAGCAGCAAAGACCTAAAGGAAATAATTCTTCCTTCAGGAAAAAGTTGAGAGTGAGTGAATGTGACTCCATGGACATTCTCATGAATCACTTTTCTTTCTTCTAAAAATAGATGTTTGATAATCTCTTTTTTGACATTACCTTTCTTTTGTTTAACAAGAAAATTATTGTTATGCATCCAAAACTACATGTGAACATATCTGAGTACTGCCTGTGATTTATTTCCTCTTCCATACCTCCTCCTCTCCACCTTAATCTTTGGATGAAGAACCAGTTCTAGTGACCTCTAGAATGGTGAAATGCAGTAGGGGGAAAAAAAAAACACTACAATATCAGTAGGATCTATGAAGCAGGTCATCTAATCTCTCTCAGTTCAGTTCAGGCACTCAGTCATGTCCGACTCTATGCGACCCCATGGATTTCAGCATGCCAGGCTTCCCTGTCCATCACCAACTCCCAGAGCCTACTCAAACCCATGTCCATCACGTCAGTGATGCCATCCAACCATCCCATCCTCCATCATCATCTCTCTAGGCGTGCATAAATTATTTATTGGTACCTATTCGCACCAAATGAGCTAAAGTTTGAGGCTTGAATGCTACCTGAATTCTGGTCTGTAGCAGTTATTGAGGGCTTTGGCAACTATCTGAAGAGGCGAAACTTCTAGTACATATTCAAAGAAATTAGTTACAGAAACGTCGTTTATTAAACACACAATTGTATTTGTTTTTAAAGGGCACATTTCTTTAAGATATATGAAGGACATGTTGAATGCCATGCATGCAATAAGAGTATACCACCCTCTTCCACAGACGTGTGACATCAGCAGCCACGAGGGCTGTCAGTATCGTACTTTTGAACAATGTTAATGACTAAGGACGAGGTGACCTAATGGAATCTGACATTCCGAACAATCTTGAACAGCCAATTATTTTAACAAAATGGCCTTAACAGGGAGTTATAAAAATGGAGAGCTGGTGATTGAAGTAATCCTAGAATTACAACCTGGAAGAAGAAAGGTACCCTCTCAGAAAGACAAGCAGCCATTCCCACAAACATAAATGCTTGATTCAGCTTCCCATTTAGTGTTGTCTGAGTACCTCTGGCAACCATCATATGCAATAATATTAAAATCAGTGAGAGAATCCCAGGTCCTGAGCGAGAAAATAGGAAACAAGCCACTCAGAGGTACCTCAGTTACTTACAGCATCCCAGACATGGGTCACCTTGACTGGCCATTTGTCCATGAGCTTCTAGCAAACTGCTCATGATTTTAGAAATGTCTTTGGAAAACTTCTGCAGCCTTTGCCAATCCCTCCCCTCTTTTCCAGATAAGGGGGTGGGGGACTGAGCACAGGCGCCTCCTCACAGCAGGATGATTTTCTTTTATATTCTAGGAGTGTCATCCTCAACAGGCCACAATGAATTTCCTTTCCTTTAACTTTAACTTTTCTATTCCTAAACCTCCAAACACTCAACCTAATTTTTAAGTCTAGGAGAGAATAGGGTGAAGGATTGAATCAATATAATTCCATGGGGTAGATGGACAGGGTGCAATATAAACAAATATCAAGGCTCAAGCCCCAAGAAGGGAACATCTGCGCAAAAGGAAATCCAGTTGCTGGCTAGGCAGCACCACTTAGGTTTGCTTCTGGTACACTGACATTTTCTGGATTCAAAGAAAAGAGTGCCTAAATTACTAAAAGGCCTGGGCACTATTTTAAAATAATGCATGGAGTGATCTGATGTCTAAAATGACTTTGTGCCAGAAGGACCTTTGCCACAGTGCTACATTCAAGACAGCTGATTTTAAATGGACATTTGAAAACTGGTCCATTGCTGTAACTTGGCAACATGCCTAGAAAAAACTAATCTTGTGATTGGGCATTTTAAAGACAATCTCTAAAATATAAGCTACAGTCACTTTCTCTAATGAGACCTTCTGATCCTGTTGCTTAGCATTTCCCTGAATCATACTTGGGGCTCCCCTTGCAGGAATGTGGGCAGCCCCGATGCCACTGCAAAGGAAGAAAGAGCACAATTGCACTGTGTCCTCCTCCACTGACCTAACTGTCCTCAGCTGAGCTATAAATTCCAGCTTGCTCTCCAAAGAAGACATACAGATGGCTAATAAATGGGAAAAGATGCTCAAAATTGCTCATTATTAGTGAAATGCAAATCAAAACTACAATGAGATATCACCTCGCACCAGTCAGAATGGCTATCATCAAAAAATCCACAGACAATAAATGCTGGAGAGGATGTGGAGAAAAGGGAACCCTCTTGCACTGTTGGTGGGAATGTACATTGATGCAGCCACTATGGAGGACAGTGTGGAGATTCCTTAAAAAAATAGGAATAAAACTACCATATGACCCAGCAATCCCAGTACCAGGCATATATCCCAAGGAAACCAAAATTGAAAAAGACACATGTACCCCAACGCTCATTGCAGCTCTATTTACAATAGCTAGGACATGGAAGCAACCTAGATGTCCATCGACAGATGAATGGATAAAGAGGCTGTGGTACAATGGATTGTTACTCAGCCATAAAAAGGAACACATCTGAGTCAATCCTAAAGACGTGGATAAACCTAGAGCCTATTATACAGAGTGAAGTAAGTCAGAAAGAGGAAAACAAATATCATATATTAACATATATATGGAATCTAGAAAGGTAGTAACGATGAATGTATTTTCAGGGCAGCAATGGATATGCAGTCATAGAGAACAGACTTATGGACAATGGCAGGGGAGAGGAAGGAGAGGGTGAGATGAATGGAGAGAGGAGCATGGAAGCTTATACACTACCATATGTAAAACAGGTAGCCAATGGGAGTTTGCTGTATGACTCAGGGAACTCAAACTGGGGTTCTGTAACAAACTAGAGGGGTGGGAAAAGGTGGGAGGTGTGTGGGAAAAGGTGGGAGGTGGGAGGGAGATTCAAGAGGGAGGGGACCTATGTATACCGATGGTTGATTCATGCTGATGTATGGCGGAAACCAACACAATATTGTAAAGCAATTATCCTTCAATTATAAACAAATAATTAAAAAAATTCCATCTCATGGGGTCCATAACCCTGGAGCTGACAGCACTGAAAATTCTGTTTTAAGAAGGAAAGTTGAGGGGAAATCCCTAAAACATTACTGTTCCTGATTGAGCCATGTACCACAAAAGGACGAATTACAATTCAATTTTCTCATTTTCCAAAATCTGCCTGTGGAAGTCACTAAGGTCAATGACTCTGGTCCAAAATGACTGAAACCAAAGTAGAGAAGTGAATTGCTTTCTAGTCTTCCCTAGGCTCTAAATTCTTTTAGCAGGGAAAGGGTAAGGAAATAGAAGTGTGGTGTGGTCCTGGCATACCACGACATCAAAGATGCACTGAAATGGTAATGTGAATGATGCTCAAATTGCCCCTGTGATAGACCCATTATGAGGCTGCCCCATTGCTGTGCTGGATGTTTAGGCTTTTCAGGACTTTTTGGATCTGAGTTTTTACTGTGTAACAAGTGACCAGTATACCAAATGGAGGTCAACAAATGTGGCCACAGAAGGAAAAAACAAAAGTTTATCTGCCATTTCTCAATACTCATTAGACTGCAAGTACATTGATATTGGTACTTCTGAGGTGGCTCAGTGGCAAAGAAGCCGCCCGCCAATGTAGGAGATGCAGGTTCGATCCCTGGGTTGGGAAGATCCCCTGGAAGAAGAAATGGCAACCCACTCCAGTATTCTTGCCTGGGACATCCCATGGACAGAGGAGCCTGGTGGGCTACTGTCCGTAGGGTCGCAGAGTCAGACACAACACAGTGATTAAACAACAACGATATACAATACTTTTTTCTTTTTAGCTAAGAGGTTTTGTGGGTCAGCTCATACACTGGCTTACCAACTTGTTTCTACAAAATGCGTTAGGCTGGATGAGAATGTTAATTTATCTGAGCAGACATTTGTCAGTGTTGATTGTAAAGAAAGATGCTGGTGTGTTCTGCCAGTACAGACCAATGCTGAGAAAGGTATGCTGCTGACAGCAACCTGGTGAAAAGATCCACCATAATTGTTCCCAACCTAGCGATAACTGTGTCTCCATCATTAGCTCATTTTGGCTAACATTATGATCATACTCTACCACCAGAAGTGCCAAGTGTCCTTTTTTCTTTAAATTAAAGTTAAAGTTAATTTCATTTTGTTTCTGGAATGCCATGACAGCCCTGTGAGTGCTGACACTGACAATCCAGGTCGAGAATCATTGATTAACATGTCAGCAGAGAAGGCAATGGCAAGCCACTCCAGTACTATTGCCTAGAAAATCCCATTGATGGAGGAGCCTGGTAGGCTGCAGTCCGTGGGGTCGCTAAGGGTCGAACATGACTGAGCGACTTCACTTTCACTTTTTACTTTCACACATTGGAGAAGGAAATGGCAACCCACTCCCGTGTTCTTGCCTGGAGAATCCCAGGGACGGGGGAGCCTGGTGGGCTTCCGTCAATGGGGTCACACAGAGTCGGACACGACTGAAGTGACTTAGCAGCAGCAGCAGCAGCAGCAGCAGCAGACTGCTTCTAACCATCTCATCCTCTGCCACCTCCTGAGATGGTTAGATAGCATCACTGACTCAATGGAAATGAATTTGAGCAAATTCCAGGAGAGAGTAGAGGACAGTGCGCTGCAGTCCATGGGGTCGCAAAGAGTTGGATACAACTTAGTGGCTGAACAACAACAGACTGGTTCTATAATGATGACTAACTGACAATATTCTAACAACAACAATAATAATGACAACAGTAACAACAACTAATATCTGCATACATGCATTCATTCACTCAGTCATGCCTGACTCTTTGAGACCTCATGATCTGTAGTCCACCAGGCTCTTCTGTCCATGGAATTCTCCAGGCAAGAATGCTGGAATTGGTAGCCATTCCCTTCTCCAGAGGTTTTTCCCAGCCCAGGGATTGAACCGGGGTCTCCCACATTGCAGGCAGATTCTTTATCACCTGAGCCACCAGGGAAGCCCAACATCTGCCTAACACATTCATTTGAACTAGGCACTATTCTAAGCCCTTTACATTTATTAGAGACATTTCAATCCTCACAATCCCCTTATGGTATAGGCACTACAATTATTATTCCCACTTTATAAGATGAGAAAACTGAGGATCAGAGAGCAAAATTGACTTGCCCGAGCCCACACAGCTAGTAAGTGGTGCACAGCTGGAATTCAGAGTGAGGGCTGTCTGGCTTCAAAGTTCTGAAGCGCCTCTCTCTAATGCCAAATACGGGAGACTTGATTCTCCCTGGAGGAGAGAAGAGAGTAGTTTGAAATGGCATATTCACTATTACTAGAATTTCACACAATAAAAAGAGGGCATGTGATTTTTGTTTTTATTCTGTGGAATTTTCTTATAGAAACAGAGGGAGTTAATTGGCTGGAGGATGCTGAAGACTGCCTTCAAAGAAACCTCGCTAGGTCCAGAGTTGAGTAATACTTCTCTGAGGTATAGATTCACATCAACCGAGCTCACAAAGGGCTGTAAGTAAAATTTTTAAATTCCCAGGAGACTCCAAACTTAATTTTGACAATGTCTCAAATTAATTAAATACACAGTATCAAACCCTCTTAAGACTGCTATATCAAAGCCAAATGCCACTGTATAAATTTATAATGATAAATATAATTTACAACGTGACAGATCATCACTAATCTCCCTGGTAAATAACATGGGAAGCCAAATTATCATCTAAGACTTGCTTAATAAACATAGAGTCGGTATCAACTCAAGTTATAAGATTTGAATGTTTAATAATGGCATCATGTTAAGTTATATCTCTATAATGAGGATTTTATAATAACATGTTACAACAATAGCTAACATTTATTGAGGGATTACGATGTGCCAGGCACTGTGCTAAATATAAAAATTATCTTCCTTTATTCTCACAAAGGCTCTATGTGGTAAGGAACATTATTAAAATAAAGACTGAACCTGAGGCTTTGAAACATATAGCCACTTGCCCAAGATCATAAAACTAGGGAGTGTTAGGCATGAGACATGAACACTAATCAGTCTGATTATGGGATGTCACTCATAACCACGCTGCTTCATTGCTGTGATGCCTACTCCAGAGCCACACAAGGCAGTCCCTCACGTGGGTAGAGTGGGCTGATCAGAGCCACTAGCTTTCTCTGTGACTTTCTCCTTTTCTTCTACTTTCATGACTAACAGCCCCTAACTCCCGCTGCCTAATTGACATATTCTTTCTTCAGCTGTGCTAAGACGGTCAATCAGGCTACTGTCTGGTCTTTT
This sequence comes from Moschus berezovskii, assembly GCF_049115385.1. Classification (NCBI taxonomy): domain Eukaryota; kingdom Metazoa; phylum Chordata; class Mammalia; order Artiodactyla; family Moschidae; genus Moschus; species Moschus berezovskii. Next base: position 123,845,562 of record NC_142488.1, on the reverse strand, counting down.
TCCCTGCTGCTGCTGCTGCTGCTAAGTAGCTTCAGTCATGTCCAACTCTGTGCAACCCCATAGAGAGCAGCCTACCAGGCTCCTCCGTCCCTGGGATTCTCCAGGCAAGAACACTGGAGTGGGTTGCCATTTCCTTCTCTAATGCATGAAAGTGAAAAGTGAAAGTGAAGTCACTCAGTTGTGTTCGACTCTTCGCGACCCCATGGACTGCAGCCTACCAGGCTCCTCCGTCCATGGGATTTTCCAGGCAAGAGTACTGGAGTGGGGTGCCATCGCCTTCTCCGGGTCTTTTTCCCTAGGAGCCATTAAATCCACCTGTCTCTATCTCAGTATTGCTCTCTCTCTTTTTGAAATTTAAAAAATAAAATTCAAAGCAGCAGCATAATAATCACCCATATTCCTGAGAACTATTATCAACAATAGGTAAATTTTGCCAATTTGCTTCTAGTCTTTTCTTCTACAAGTATGCTTTAAAAATTATACAAATAATATGTGATGACATTCTTCTTTTATAATTTACTCTCTTCAGAGGGAATTTGCATAATTCTGTTCTCCTTTATAACTTGTTGATTTCCTAGCTTACCTCTTACGGGGAAATTTTATTTTCAGTATTTTCAGGTGCTTGGGGAGGCGACTTCAAGCTGCTGTCATACCCCAACTACCTATTACCAGATATGGTAAGACTGGTATAGAAAACAGGTAGATAAGACTGACCATCTTATTAACATCAGAATTCAAGACCATATACTTTGTCTAGCTTGCTTAACTCTCTTAATTGTTAAGAAAAATTCAGATCGGCATAAAAGATTGCAAAAATTGGCATTTTGCAGGAGTCAGTGACTATACAAGCTTTCCTCAACAATGCAAAAGTATTTGTATTTTGACAAGGAAATTACAGGATTGAATATAAACAATTAATTACATGGGTTACTTTAGCAAAACTGAGGGCATCATTTCGAACAAGAGATACCTTGGAAACAGAAAAGTAACCTATTTAGAAGCACCTCTGAACATTTCTGAAACTCACAGACATAATTCATGATATCAGATGAATGACAGTTATATTTATTTCAAAACAAAAAATTAAAGGGGGTGTTGGTTTTGGGGTTTGAAGAAAGATGCATGCCCAGAACTATTTTTAAAGGTTACCTGCAGAAAGGATAAGACCACAAAATTAATGGAAACTAAAAAGCCTCCCTGAAGGGGAAAACTGTGGCGTGCATGGCAAATATCAACAAGTGAGCCCAGTGAACAATGGTCAAAGAAATCTTTTCCATTGAATCAAAGAAGCCTTTTTCAGTCTGTGATACATTAAACTTCTAGGGTTGTCATTATAGAGTTATTTTTACAGTTTATCTTCTCTAAATATATCTTTCTCAAAATATATATATAGCAGAAAACAGAGGAGATATTATAAACTAAATTCATTGCTATTTCTGATCAAAATACTGTTCAAAGAATCTTATCATAGATTATGAAGTATCAACCAAATGACTTGCTCCCCCTCCTGGCCACCGCAGGTATGACATAACACATCCCTCCTGCCTCAGCCCTTCAGGGAACCTTTCTCAAGACACCGTTTGGCACACTCCTGCTATGCAGAGATCCACAGTGTTCTACTGCCAGCATTAAGGCAAACAACTGTAGAATCCCTTTATTCTCTGTGCTTTCAACTGGAGTAGCAAAATCTACTTATTCATATCATTTTTTTATACGTAGAAAATCAACATGTCCTTTAAATTTACTAATGCCATGAACCCTTCATTATTCCTCATTATTCTGTGTTATCAAATCTCTCTGGATCATGTGAGCTGAACATCCCAGGCTCCTTCTGATCCACCTTCATCTTCCGATCTCTGCTCACACTGTCTGGCAATCATCCCTTTCTGGTCATTTTCCTCAGCCCCTGCAGTGATAGTCCAAAGCACAGAAGAAGACTGAGCCAGGTGCATCTCTAATACCTTATGACGTAAGAAACATTTCTGCTCCACTCACAGTCCATGCACGTGCTTGCGCACATCCTCTTACAGCACTATAGCAATGAGCATACTCCAAAATTAGTGCAAAAGGTAGACAGTCACAGCCTTCCTTTACTAATGCATGGACCACCAGCCGTTCTAAGAACCGAGATTTTACTCTCCACTCTCACCTTCTCTTTCTCCACTTCTCCCCTGGTCTCTATTCCTCTTGATCCATGAATTACTTGCATTCCAAATCGACAAACTCCTGTAGAAGGTTGGCTTCTACTCCTCTTCATTTTTTCCTATCTGCCCCAGACCCTTGTAGGCCAATTTCTTGGCCTGAAATCATGGCGTCATAGTGCTTACCTCCCCTTCCCAGGTTAGCAATCTGAACCCTGACTCCAGCACATTGGCTGAACCCACAACCTCACCAATATGTTCTAGTTCTGCCTGACACCGAGAACTCTAATTCCAGAAAACAAAAGCCTAGTGTGAAAATAAGGATCCTCTAATCAATTCTGCTTACATCGAATTCAGTGTCTCCTAGACATTTTTGGTCTGGAAATCTCTGATACCAGAATCTCCTGGGGTGCTTGTTGTAGCCCCTACTACAAATATATAAACTCTGAATTTCTAGGCATTGGTCCCAAGAATCCACATTTTAACAAGTTCCCAAGGTAAGTCTGGTATAGAAATAGGTCTGGGCCTACTGACTATCAAGCCTGTCATTTCACAGATGAGGAAACTTAGAGAGAAGGTACTAAGAAACCCAAAGCTCATCAGTCCCGGTCTTTTGTTCTTTCTGTCATACTACTGTCTCTTCTGCAGGGAAAAGCATTTGAAACTATCTTGCATAAGAGCTAGTTATAATGTCCATGACCACAAAAGTGGTTTGTAAAGAATACAGTGGCCTATCAGCTAATTCAGTTCAGTCACTCAGTCGTGTCCAACTCTTTGCGACCCCATGGACCACAGCACACCAGGCCTCCCTGCCCCTCACCAACGCGAGGAGTTTACTCAAACTCATGTCCATTGACTCGGTGATGCCATCCAACCATCTCATCCTCTGTCAGTCCCTTCTCCTCCCACCTTCAATCTTTCCCAGCATCAGGGTCTTTTCAAATGAGTCAGCTCTTTGCATCAGGTGGCCTAAGTATTGGAGTTTCAGCTTCAGCATCAGTCCTTCCAATGAATATTCAGGATTGATCTTTAGGATGGACTGCTTGGATCTCCTTGCAGTCCAAGGGACTCGCAAGAGTCTTCTCCAGCACCACAGTTCAAAAGCATCAATTCTTCGGCGATCAGCTTTTTTTTATAGTCCAACTCTCACATCCATACATGACTACTGGAAAAACCATAGCCTTGACTAGATGGACCTTTGTTGACAAAATAATGTCTCTGCTTTTTAATATGCTGTCTAGGTTGGTCAGAACTTTCCTTCCAAGGAGTAAGTGTCTTTTAATTTCATGGCTGCAGTCTCTCAAAACCCTCCTTTTAAAAGGTTTGCACACTACTGAAGACAGCCATCTTGTGGTGACACATATTGACTCCTGAATATTTAAGATTTCTCCTCCACAAAACTTAAATGGGTCACAAACAGGAGAGAATGTTGAGTTTGAGCATTGCATTGGAGCAGAAGAGAATTACATGAGAATGATTACATGAGCTATCTAATCTACCTATTACCCCTTCTTTATAAAGACAATAGGATGAGAACCAAACAGCCAAAAGCAAAATGGAAGAGAAGCACTAACAAAGACAGTATTCGTAGCCTTCAGACAGCCTTAGGCTTTAGTTGCTTACAGCTTAGCTTACAGTTTAGTTATAACTTACACACACAACCTAACTCTAAAAATGCCACCAAAAAACTACTAGAGCTAATCAGTGAATTTAGTAAAGTTGCAGGATATAAAATTAATACAGAGAAATCCCTTGCATTCCAATACACTAACAATGAAAAATCAGAAAGAGAAATTAAGGAAATGATGCAATTCACAACTGCAACAAAAAGAAAAAAATATTTAGTAGTAAACCTACCTAAAGAGACAAAAGACCTGTATGCAGAAAACTATGACACTGATGAAAGAAATCAAAGATGACACAAACAGATGGTGAGATAATCCATGTTATTGGATTGAAAGAATCAACATTTGCAAAATGACTATACTGCCCAAAACAACCTATAGATTCACTGAAAAGTGAAGTCACTCAGTCATGTCCGACTCTTTGCGACCCCATGGACTGTAGCCTACCAGGCTCCTCCATCCATGGAATTTTCCAGGCAAGAGTACTAGAGTGGATTGTCATTTCCTTCTCCAGGGGATCTTCCCTACCCAGGGATTGAACCTGGGTCTCCTGCATTGCAGGCAGACACTTTACCATCTGAGCCACCAGGCAAGCCCTATCAAATTATCAATGGCATCTTTCACAGAACTAGAACAAAAAATTTCAAAATTTATATAAAAACACAAAGATCCCAAATAGCCAAAGCAAGCTTGAGAAAGAAAAATGGAGCTAGAGGAATCAAGCTCCCTGACATCAGACTATACGACAAAGCTACAGTCTTCAAGACAGTATGTTACTGGCACAAAAACAGAAACACAGACCAATGGAACACTATAGAAAGCCCAGAGATAAACCCATGCACACATGGGCACCTTATCTTTGACAAAGGAGGCAAGAATAAACAATGGAGAAAAGATAGCCTTAATAAGTGGTGCTGGGAAAACAGGAAAGCTATGTGTAGAAGAATGAAATTAAAACAATTCCTAATATCACATAAAAAAATAAACTCAAAATGGATTAAAGACTTAAATGTAAGGCCTGAAACTATAAAACTCTTAGAGGAAAACATTTGCATTACACTCTTTGACATAAATCACAGAAAGATTCTCTCTGACTCACCTCCTAGTTTAATTAATATAAAAACAAAAATAAACAAATGAGACCTAATAAAATTCAAAACCTTTTGCCCAGCAAAGGAAACTATAAACAAGACAAAAAGACAACCCTCAGAATGGGAGAAAATAATTGCAGATGAACTAACTAAAGGTTTGTCTCTAAAATATGTAAACAGTTCAAACAGCTCAATATGAAGGAAAATACAAAACAAAACAAAAAAATGGGCAGAAGACCTAAACAAACATTTCTCTAAAGAAGACATACAGATGGCCAATAAACACTTGAAAAGATGCTCAACATTGCTCATTATTAGAGAGATGCAAAACAAAAGTACAATGAGGTATCACCTCACACTGGTCAGAATGGCCATCATCAAAAAATTTACAAACAATAAATTCTGGAAAGGATGTGGAGAAAAGGACACTCTCCTACACCATTGGTGGGAATGTAAACTGATACAGCCAGTATGGAAAACAGTATGGAGATTCCTTAAAAAACTATGACCCAGTAATCTTACTACTGGGGACATGTCCTAAGAAAACCACAATTCTAAAAGACAGATGTACACCAGTGTTCATTGCAGCAATGTTTACAATAGCCAGGACATGGAAGCAACCTAGATGTCCACTGACAGATGAAGGGATAAAGAAGTTGTGGTGCATTTATACAACGGAATATTCAGTTCAGTTCAGTTCAGTCGCTCAGTCGTGTCCGACTCTCCGCGACCCCATGAATCACAGCACGCCAGGCCTCCCTGTCCATCACCAACTCCCGGAGTACACTCAAACTCCTGTCCACAGAGTCGGTGATGCCATCCAGCCATCTCATTCTCTGTCGTCCCCTTCTCCTCCCGCCCCCAACCTTTCCCAGCATCAGAGTCTTTTCCAGTGAGTCAACTCGCCGCATGAGGTGGCCAAAGTATTGCAGTTTCAGCTTTAGCATCAGTCCCTCCAATGAACATCCAGGATTGATCTCCTCTAGAATGGACTGGTTGGATCTCCTTGCAGTATAGGGTACTCTCAAGAGTCTTCTCCAACACCACAGTTCAAAAGCATCGATTCTATTACTCAGCCATAAAAAGGAACAAATTTGAGTCACTTATAGTGAGGTGGATGAAACTAGAGCCTCTTATACAGAGTGAAGTTAAGTCAGAAAGAGAAAAACAAGTATCTTCTATTAATGCATATACATGGAATCTGCTGCTGCTGCTGCTAAGTCACTTCAGTCGTGTCCGACTCTGTGTGACCCCATAGACGGAAGCCCACCAGGCTCCCCCGTCCCTGGGATTCTCCAGGCAAGAACACTGGAGTGGGTTGCCATTTCCTTCTCCAATGTGTGAAAGTGAAAAGTGAAAGTGAAGTCGCTCAGTCATGTCTGACCCTTAGCGACCCCACGGACTGCAGCCTACCAGGCTCCTCCATCCATGGGATTTCTAGGCAACAGTACTGGAGTGGCTTGCCATTGCCTTCTCCGACATGGAATCTAGAAAAACGGTATTGATGAACCTAGTAGAGAACAGACTTGTGGACAAAGCAGGGGAAGGTAGGACAAACTGACAAAGTAGCATTGACATACATACACTATTACGTGCAAAACAGATAGTTAGTGGGAAGTTGCTGAATAACACAGGGAGCCCAGCCTGGTGCCTTGTGATGACTTAGAGGGGTGGGATGCTCAAGAGAGAAGGGATATATATATATGCAAAATTATGACTTTTTCACATTTCTATACAGCAGAAACTAACACAAAATTGTAGGATAATTTTCTACCAAATAAAAGTTTTAAAAGAAGAGAAAAAAAGAGAAGAGATTCATACACAGAATTTTTTCCATTATAGATAAATATTTTGGAAACAAAATTAGTAATGAACTCTTATCAAGTGACACTAATAGAAATAATAGTGTGATTATGTGATAATACAAACAACTGAGAATTTAAGGTAATAATCAACTACTTTTGGGCCTGGGTCAGATGACCATAAAGTCTATTGTCTATTACAGCATTATCATGATCTCCCACTTGGTAAAAACTTAAAAAATCACTTCAAATTTAGTCATAGTAGCCAAAGACATGCAAGACTCAACTGGAAATACCAGGTTGTTTTCCTGACCTGGGACTGCCTGAAGGCCTCTGAAAGCTTGTTTTGAATATGACAGAATAGGGCCCATGGGGGATAGGAAATAGCAGATGGGAAAAGGAGTTATATAAAGATGTGACAAAGGCACTGGGCTTATATATGTGATCAGAGCTGACATCAAAAGTATTTGGCTATGGGTTTAGCTAGATCCAAATGTAATAAAGGTGGTGGAACACTTGTATGGCAATTGCCTAAAAAGGCATGAGGCCTTAGAGTCTGGAAGTCTCTGCTGTGTGTGTATTTGCTAAGATTAAGAAATTTTAGTTATGTTCTCTACTTCTCATCTTATTGCTATTTTGGTCACCTGGAAAGAGCCAAAGATTATACAAACTTCCAATTTAATGAAAAAGAATCAACAGCCTGGACAGCAAGGAGATCAAACCAGTCAATTCTAAAGGAAATCAACCTTGAATATTCATTGGAAGGACTGATGCTGAAGCTGAAGCTCCAATACCTTGGCCACCTGATGCAAAGAGCCGACTCATTGGAAAAGACCCTGATGCTGGGGAAAATGGAAGGTAGGAGGAGAAGGGGACAACAGAGGATGAGATGGTTGGATGGCATCACTGACTCAATGGACATGATTTGAGCAAATTCCGGGAGATTGTAAAGGACAGAGAAGCCTGGCACGCTGCAGTCCACCAGGTTATAAAGATTTGGACACCAGTTAGCAACTGAATAAGAACAAGCCTGCCTCAGGAAATTCAAACAGGGGATCTGTATCAATCTAGAGGGGTAGGATGGGGCAAGAGATGGGTGGGAGGTTCAAAAGGGAGGGGATATATATATACCTCTGGCTGATTCATGTTGAGGTTTGACAGAAAACAACAAAATTCTATAAAGCAATTATCCTTCAATAAAAAAACTAAATTAAAAAAAAAGAAAGAACAAACCTGCCTATCTTAGTCTCTATCTCTCTTCCGTGCACCCAGAGTAATTTGTGTGTACTCCTTATATTAAAGCATACTCACTAAGGTGTAATGACAGTCTATACTTACAAACCTATCTCTCCATATGAGTGCTCTAAGGGCAAGAACTGTGTGTCTCATTCATCTTAACTACAGCACCTAGATAGATTCTGGTTACATAGGAGGCTCCCGATTTTGTTGTTTAGTTGCTCAATCATGTCCAGCTCATTGCAACCCCATGGACTGAAACCTGCCAGGCTCCTCTGTCCATGGGATATTCCAGGCAAGAATACTGGAGTGGGTTGCCATTTCTTTCTCCAGGGGATCTTCTTGACCCAGGATCAAACCCGTAGTCTCCTGCAGCTCCTGCATTGGCAGGTGGAGTCTTTACCACTGAGCCACCAGGGAAGCCTGGTTCCCAACGTGTGTTTGCTAAATGAATGGATGAGTGAGTTAACAGATGAATGAGAAATCAAAGGACGTCAACTAGACATCATGGATGGTTCACGCTGTGCACAATGAATGCTAAAAATGAAAAATTAGACAATCAATTGGTTTTTCTACAAGATATCAAACTAGGAATATGCTTGCTTTTACTCCCTCCAAATATCAAGACATTTCACGTTATATTGCCACTCAACTAGAACTGAAGGACATAAATCACTTTTGTTGTTGTTCAGTCACTAAGACTTGTCCAATTCTTTTGTGACCTCCATGGACTGTTTGTTGTTCCCCAGGCTCCTCTGTCCATGGGATTTCCCAGGCAAGAATACTAGAGTGGGTAGCCATTTCCTTCTCCAAAGGACCTTCCCAACCCAGGGATTGAACCCGTGTCTCTTGCATCTGCAGGCAGATTCTTTACCAATGAGAAACCAGGGAAGCCCATAAAACACCTCAGACTACTGCACAAGACTTGGAAAATTCACACATAATCTGCTGTTAGCTTTATCTGTTAGGACACAGTTTGCAATAGAGTGGGGGTATTTCAAAAAAGTCTTTATTATCAAAGGAAACGACAAAGACTTTTTTAACATTATCTCAATAATCTTCCAAACATAGTTGTAAGGCAACAACAATTTTTACCAATGAGAAAACAATTACAAAGGAAGCTAAGTGACTTACTTAAAATTATTAAGTTAATTAATCACTAATTCAGTTGACATTTGACAGTTGATATCCTCCTTCCTAAATTGCTTTCCCTTGACCTCTCTGACACTAAACCATTCTTACTCTTTTCCTTTTCTTATGAATTTAAACTTCTTTACCAGTAATCCTAAAGGAAATCAATCCTGAATATTCATTAGAAGGACTGATGCTGAAACTGAAGCTCCAATACTTTGGCCACCTGATGTGAAGAACTGACTCACTGGAAAAGACACTGATGTTGGGAAAGATTGAAGGCAGGAGAAGAAGGGACGACAGAGGATGAGATGATCGGATGGCATCACCAACTCAACGGACATGAGTTTGAGCAAGCTCCAGGAGACGGTGAAGGACAGAGAAGCCTGGCATGCTGCAGTCCATGGGGTCGCAGACAGTCGGATGCAATGGGACAACAACAACCAGAGTCTAATGAGTTTAATTATAAATCTATTTATTTGAATTGTCTTTGTCAATGTATCTATATGTGCATAGATATATTTACATACTTTTTGAAGTTCTTTTCCATTTACAGACAGGTGTATTATAGTAGTTAAAAGTATGAACTCTGAAACCAGAATACATGTGCTTTGAAATCCTGGCTCTGCTACAGGCTAGATGGGTGACCTTCAGTCAGTCACTCAAACTTTCATTACCTTGGATTCTCTACCTGTAAGATTGGGAAAATAATAGTACCTACCCTCAGAAGGTTGTTCTGAGGGTTACAAGGTAAAATATTTATAAAAATGCTTAGAACAGTGCCTGGCACATACTTTATAATATATAAATATATTAATACTCAATGTTAAGTATTATTAATAGCATTATTTCTTATACACATTTTCATGTAACTATGCAATGTTTCATTGGCTTAGACAATTTTATCTTGCATAATTTTAGACGAGTTCATAGGAGTTTGGAAAAAAATCACTAAAAATTAAAAACAGGAAGTAGATCACACCCATCATTTTTGTTATTCAATGGTATTTTTTCAAACTCCCTCATTGTTTCAACTCTTCCTTTCCCACCACATCCTAGACTCCTTTTTTTTCTTCCAGATTATTGCTGCAACCATAGCCCAGGCACATAGCACCTCATAATATTTTAATGGAGCTCATGTAGGATGCATGGTAAACTAATAAAGCCCCCACCAAAGTAAAATGATGTGTGCTAGATCACAACGAACCTAATGATGTCTCGTGCATGGCGCCTCTGTATAAATGTCATATAGATGGATGACACGGAGTGGGCATGGGGACTATATGGAAAAGGAGGCTGAAAGCAGACTGAGGCCAGGTTGAGAAGGGACCTAGGCACCATGCCTGAGTTTAGGTTTGATCTTGTAAGCTATGGAGGGTCAATACATTTTTCTGAGTTATAAAAGTGGGAAAGAAAAGAAAAAGGGAAAGCTATTTGGAGGCTAAAAGAGCAGTTTATAGCTTTCTCACTATTCAATAGTAAAGTTCATTTCTCCTTAACCCTGCCACAACTGTTTCAGAGCAATCCCTTTTCTTACCTGTCCCTCCACAAGGAAGCTTTTTAAAAGATACAATATTTTCTTTTGTACTTTAACAACAGATTCTTTTTTTCTAAAGGGTTCACTCATATCTCATTTTAATTGCTTTTCTGTTTTATAATATTAAAGAGAAACAATGTATGTCCAAGATTACCCTGTTTGAAAGACAGGTAGTTGCTGGTAGCCTGGGAAGTCTAGACTTGAGCTAACTGTGAGTTCCAGCTGATCAGTTTCACAATAATTAACTATCTCTGAAAGCAATTTATATAAGAACATATACCAACCAACTTGCTTCTGCAACACTGGAACTGCAGTCTCAGTGATAGCCACCCTTCAGATATGTGGTCCTTCACCTGGGAAACGAGCAGGTTCGGTTGCCAGAGATTTAAAGAGAGATCGATAGCCAACATCACCACCTTGATCAAACCCCTCGCAGTCTACCTGGGGTGTTGTTACCCCAAAAGAGAAAGAGAACAATGAACTGCAGTACTTCAATAAAACTTCCAAAAAGGAGGCTCCAAAGGATTTCTGTGTTAGTATCATTATAGTATAGTCATAGTGAATAGCAACTCATCGAGGACCTTTCTCCATAATGGCTTATTCCAAATGCTTACTTCATTTTTCTCATATTTCAAATCTCAGTAGAATTACAATGTTCTCACTGACTTATTGAAAATTATTGCAGAAATGATGTTCTCAGTATGAGCAATATTGCATTTCCTCCTCCAATTACAGCCTCACATTGTTTCTTTTTAATTCTGTATTTTTTTTTTATTATTTTCTCTCTGAATCGATCCTCTGCATCTACAAAGGTAGCTCGATATTTTCTTTCCCAAGTGCCTCACAGTGATGTTCTCTGGCAATATAGGCTAGAAGGAAATCTCTCTCGGTCTCATTTCCTTCACTACAGAAGTAAATCCACTGGTATGCCTCATCCACAAAAAGGTAATGGGAATGTTTTCCTGCCACATGAGTCAATCCTGATGCAAGAGGAGTGAAAGGCCAGGCCAGATGGCAACTGTCACAGCTGGCTGGATATACTGCCAGGATCATAGAGGCTAAAGCTGGGCCAGGTGTCACAGCTCAAAATGAGGCAACTGGGGACTCCATGAAATGACTTTAAGGCCAGGATGACAGGAGACCAATAAAAAACTTTTCCAACAAACTGAGAAAATAATAACTTGCACCCTTCTCTTTACTAGTGAACTTCTATTTGCAAAGGCGAACTCTTGATTGCTTGGAGGAAGTGATACATTAGAGTAGACTTCTCTTCTGAAACCCTTTGGACAAGGCGGATGAGCAGAAAATAGGTGTAAGTATGCCACAGGAAAGTGGGGAAGAGGCAGGTTGGTAGTGAGGAGCTGGCCGAGGCCAGGCAAATGCAAGGTAGCTAAAAGGTACCTTGCTTGTTTAGCTTCTGCTCCCATGTACAGTGAGGGCCTGCACTGTACTATGGGTGCCAAGGGCCCCAAAGAGAATCAGATGCGAGTCTTGTCCAGAAGGACCTTACCTGGTGTGAAATCCAACCTCTGCTATGTCATCAACAGTTTATTTAGGCTCCCTTGGGGCTTTAACGTTACACGCACTTCTGAGGACAGAAATTAAGAACTCCTTTTTGAGTCAGAAGCCCTGTCATTTGCAAAGAGCACCATGAATCATGCAAACTAGAGATTCATCAGAGAGCTCATTCCCAAAATAGGAACTGCTCTAAGAAGAGACAGCCCTAAAAGCCATCATGTGCTGTGCTTAGTCACTCAGTCATGTCTGACTCTTTGTGACCCCATGGACTGTAGCCTACCAGGCTCCTCTGTCCATGGGGATTCTCCAGGCAAGAACACTGGAGTGGGTTGCCATGCCCTTCTCCAGGGGGTCTTCCCAACCCAGGGATTGAACCCAGGTCTCCCGCATTGCAGGCAGATTTTTTACTGTCTGAGCCACCAGGAAAGCCTAAGAATACGAGAGTGGGTGGCCTAGCCATTCTCCAGCGGCTCTTCCTGACCCAGGAATCGAACCAGGGTCTCCTACATTGCAGGTGGATTCTTTACCAGCTGAGCTATCAGGGAAGCCCCAAAAGTCACCATAGGGATCCTACTTACTGAAAGGGCAGACCTTCCCTTCCATCTTCCCTGTGTGAGACAGAGTATTAGCCCTAAGCCCCTGGCCCAGCCCCAAAGCAACATCATGGTGCATACCCGAACCCTGCAAGCTCATACTCTCTGCTAGGGGCTGGGCACCTAACCGTAATTACCACCATTTGCTAAATTCCATCTCTACAGAAAGTATAAGAAAAAGGTGGATCTCTTTCCGAGAAGCAGTTGTTAAGAGTAATCACGCTTGAAACCATGATAGAAATGCAAACCTGAGGTTGCTGGTTAGTGAACAAAAGGAAAAGGAGAGCCCAACAGAGCCAGCCAGTTACCTTGGGAAGCTCTCAGAGCTCCACCTGCTTTAACTCATAGACATACTCCTTCTCTCAGTACATCTCTTCACATTTCCTATTCCACATGCCGCCCCATCCTCTCTCTCTCTCCCTCTTACTCCATCCCCTTTCCCCATTTCTTCTTCTCTGTACTCTCCTAGCATCTTACTAGAGGGTGGAAGTCCTAATCAGACTCAGAGTAGCCTGCTTATCCATGGCTGCTGATGGACTGTGCATGTCCATTCCAACATCAAACACAAATGAATTCGGGATCATCCACTCAATCAGATTACCAATGCCCCTGCTTCCCTCCATTAGCACTAACAACCAAGAAATGACCATAGAACTTCAGACTGGATGTCTGGTATATGGACTTCCTGTGCCTAGTTCCCATGGTAACAGAGATCTGTCACAAGAATAGGTGTTACACATCTATGCACACTGGCTGCCAAAGCTTTCAACTCAGACAGCAAAGAGATGGGTTAGCAGAGGCCAGCCCTCAGAGTTTGCTGGGCCTGCAGAGCCTGGTGGTAGTTTAGTCACTAAGTCGTGTCCGACTCTTGCAACCCCACAGACTGTAGCCCACCAGGCTCCTCTGTCCATGGGATTTTCCAGGCAACAATACTGGAGTGGGTTGCCATTTCCTCCTCCAGGGGATCTCCCTTACACAGGGATTGAACCCAGGGCTCCTACGCTGCAGGTGGTCTCCTGCATTGCAGGTAGATTTTTTTACTGACTGAGCCACCAGAGAAGTCTGGCAGATGTCAAAGAATCAGTGGGCAAGGAGGGGACCAAGAGACCTCTGCTACCACAGCAGACATCAGGCCAAAAAGCGTGTCAGGGTACTACTCAGCTTGGTCAGGAGAGTCCAAGCAGATAGGGGCCACAGAGAGCCAGGGATCCTACAGTTGGAGGTGTTGGGACCATAGGAAGGCAAGGTACAATGAGCCTTTCCTGATCTGAGTTTCAGGGCAACACCTCCAGGATTTATTTAATAGCTGCCATCACTCACAACAACAGAGACTGCATTTCAGGAGCTGTAAAGCAGTTCTAGACCACAGCGTAGATTTGCAAAACTTTTGGGGGTGCTTTAAGATGAGATGGAAAGCTGTGTTTGACAGGCCAACAAAGATAAGCCAGCAAATCTCAGGTATCCTAGGGTGGACTACTTTGCTTTCACATGCTTATTAACAAAGTTAAGCAAAGCAGGTGGAAGAATGGCTGATGTTGCCTTGCTCTTCTTTTCACTTTTCTCTGTGGGCCTGCAACCAAGCAGGCGGCCTTTTAAACATGAAAACACTTCATGATTTTCATCTAGCTAGAAGGCCCCTCTGGGCTGAGTGGGGATGCCATAATTCTTCAGCATAGCCTAGAGTGGGACAGATGTCTGAAGAGGGTTTTGAGGAGAGATGCTGACCAGCGGGACTTTTTAAAAATTTTCCACCTTCTTTCATTCTTATGCAGCCCTCAGAGTCAAATGAGGGCTAATACATACACCAAAGGCGAAGAGAGGTTTTCAGAGGAGCCATGCCCCTGCTCTCCACGATTGGCCTGGATAATCAAGAGCTGACGGTAAGCATTTGGATCCTTGGGAAACGAAACTAAGTTTTATAAACACCTTCTCAGTCTTGTTTTAAGGGGAAAAAGCCTAATGCTGGTTTGTATGACATTTATCAGCGTTAGGGTTTAGGTTAGGGTTTTTAGGACACATTAGGCAGTATCACAAGTCAGAGCAGATTGGATTCATTAATGGAATTGGTCTGCCTCTCTAAACATCACAGCAACTTTTAAGTAACAAGAAACCTTACTTCCTCCACTTATTTGAGCTGGAAAATTAATGTAGTGTGCTTCTGAAGAAACACATAATGTACATGATGAATTTTCATCATCTTGCTGGAAAGTGATTCTTTATGTTCTTATTCCAAATTTACAGCAAGTAAATTTAACGTTCCAAAGCTGCTGAGCCTTTTTAAGACCTCACTATCAATTTGTGGGGCGCTTTAACTGATTCTGACCTGGAATTGATTAGTGCTTTCTGAAAACCGCACGTGTAGCAAATTGCTGCACTTTAAGATAAATCAGGTTATTTGGGGAAGTTACACTTTAACTATTCACATTTTTTTCTAAGGAGAAAAACACAACCTTTACCTGGATATTCTGCAGAGGGTCAGGGACCCAAATTGGCACTCTGATTTTCATAGGAAAATTGTAATCAGAGTTAAAAATCTCCACTGGTAACTAGGAGTCCATGCTGACAAGCCCCTGGACAGAGCTGATTTTAAAGTTACTCACTGATCTTTGGTCAAAAGTCATAGGCCACAAAAAGGCATCTCAGAACACTTAGGGGATGTTCTAAGCAGATGTTCTGTTTCCTTTTTAAAAATAATACTGAGATATAATTCCCATAATATAAAATTCACCCCTTTAAAGTATACAATTCAGTGGGTTTTGGTATATTCACAAAGATGTATAACCATCACTGCCATCTGATTCCAAAACATTTTAACCACTCCAAAAAGAAACCTTGGACACATTAGGAGTCACTTCTCATTCCTCTTCTCCCCACTCCCAGCCCTGGCAAGCCCTACTCTTTCTGTCTGCATGGATTTGCCTCTTCTGGACAATCATTCCTTTTTGCATAAGGGTTTTTGCCTTTTATTTTGTTTTTTAAGTAACCACTGGATTTTCCCCTTCAGGAAACAATAAATCAGTAGGAAATGTTGAGGTGGTTCCATTTAAAATTTACATCTTTGAACAAACCAGCCTGAGAATTTCCTTGGGAGAAACTTCCCTTAGGGCCTTTACTTCTGGATGTGCACAGGTGTTGACAAACAGCACTGCTTGAGCACAGACCTTCCCACCAGGTATAATTCTCTTTCCGGAAGTGGGAGGGTCTTATTTTGCTATTTGTCAGAGACAGGGTAGATCTGAATATCTCAAAGTCAGTCCCAGTCTGTTTGCAGGAAGTCGTATAGCCAAGTAGACTCCAAAATCAGGTCAACTAGGTCCAAACCATAGCTGTATCACTTTTTAGGTATTCCCAGCTGGGTGGCTATGGGCAAGCTTTAATGACCTCTCTGAGCCTCAGTTTTTCACCTGTGAAAAAGAAAGAGTAGTATCTACCTCACAGGATTCATTTTGAGGACTAAATGAGATACAGATAGGTAGACAGATAGATGCGACTATAGATACAGATAACTTGGTACTAGAGCAGGTATTTGCAATACCTCATTAAATATCTCAAATTAAATGCCTATTATGTGCCAGGTACAGGTTTTTGTATTCACTGGTTACTTACTTTCCATTAAAAGGAAAGATGAGACTCTGAATACAAGGATTGGCAATGCCTAGAAAAGATACTGATGTAATAAGATGACATGATGTCTGAGCGAGTAAAAGACTGCTGCCACACCAGCAAACACTAGCTTCAGATTAATTTCTTGGCAGGCAAGGCAAGTTGACATTCTCAGGAAATTAAAATTCAACATGTTCTTTCTGTGAAGAATACTACAGTCCATGAAAATCAATGTCTCACCCAGACTATACAGTAGTCAGTTTCTCCAGTAACATAGCAATCGCTATTCATGCACAGCATAATATAAAATCTATAGATCAATAAGCCCTCTGACTTATAAAAGTTACAGCAAAGCGCCAGGGACAAAAGATCTAGAAAAGATAAATGTCTATCATCAAAAGACTCCTTTAAACACAATCCTGTCAAAATAAAGAATACATATTTTATAAAGTATGTGTGAAATTCCAACAGGACTTTTAAACACAATTAAGCATGTATCTTCACTAATAAATGTTCCAAGTCGAATAGTTTATAACTGTATACACAGTCCATCTGGTAGGTGGACAAAAACAAGGGAATTACCATAGGTCTCTACCTGTAGTGATTATTTAACTACATAAGGTTTTATGACCAATAACCTGATGCTTAATACTGTTTATAGCAATAGAATATAATCACAAAGCAGTGGGTTCCCAACAGAATTCCATTTCTATAGGATTTCCTATAGTCCTCAAGAACTAGGGCCATTTGAATCTCTGGTCCACAACTACCCGAACCTCATAAAATTATACCCAGGAAGAACAGACTGGAGCTACTAACATTTATCAATATCAAAGGAATGAGGATTAAGATACAATTGTGTATCAATAACCTGATATGGGAATGTATATATTTTTCTCTCAGCAAAACCATCTAAAAGAAACACTCCTGGATTCTAGCTAGGTTCTGAGTGAATGGCAGAGTGAATGACTGTATGAAACTTTTTGGAATTTTTTTCTGGAAAAAAAAAATCTGGTCGTTAGTTCTTCCAGCAATCAGGCTTTGATTTTAAACAAAAAGAACACTGAACAAGTGGTGAAGAACCCCTGGGAATTCAGTTAACCGTTTCCCTCCAGCACAAAGAAGTTTTGAACAAGGTGGACTAAACAGAGTGGCAGAAGCCTAAATACCGCGTAGAAGCAAGGCCAGTCCCTGCTTCACAACTTATATCTACCCTACCCTGTCCTATCCTATCCTGCTGTGTGTGTGCTAAGTCACATCAGTTGTGTCCGATGCTTTCCGACCCCATGGACTGTAGCCTGACAGGCTCCTCTGCCCATGGGATTCTAGCCTATCTTATCTTAAATCTGGCTTCTGGCCCCACCTCTTGCTCCTGTGTGCCTAGAATACAGTGAGGGTCATATGCTACTTATGGCTGCTGTCAGCTAGATATGTGATGCTAGGCAAATTACCTTTTTCTTCTTTAGTTAGAAGAAAATTGCTTTACAATGTTGTGTTGGTTTCTGCCATAGACAAACATGAATCAGCCATAGGTACACATATGTCCCCTCCCTCTGGAACCTTCCTCTCACATCCCACCCCATCCCACCCCTCTAGGTTGTCACAGGGCACCAGGTTTGAGCTCCACATCACACAGCAAATTTCGACTGGCTATCTATTTCACATATGGCAACGTATATGTTTCCATGCTGCTCTCTCAGTTCCTCACGCCCTTACACCGTTGTGTCCACAAGTCTGTTTTCTATGTCTGCATCTCTATTCCTGCCCCACAAATAGGTTCATCAGTACCATCTTTCTAGATTCCATATATGCAGGCAAATTACCTTTGATGCCAAACCTCAAACCTGTTTTTTTCCTTCCTCCTCATCATTCTACTACTACCTTACATTTCTTCAGTTTCCAAAGCACTCAAAAAATGCAGACACCAAGGCTCAGTTCAGTCACTCAGTCATGTCCGACTCTTTGAGACTCCATGGACTGCAGCACGCCAGGCCTCCCTGTCCATCATCAACTCCCAGAGTTTACTCAAACTCATGTCCATTGAGTCGGTGATGCCATCCAACCATCTCATCTGTCGTCCGCTTCTCCTCCCACCTTCAATCTTTCCCAGTATCAGGGTCTTTTCAAATGAGTTAGTTCTTAGCATCAGGTGGCCAAAGTACTGGAGTTTCAGCTTCAGCATCAGTCCTTCCAATGAATGCTCAGGACTGATTTCCTTTGTGATGGACTGGTTGGATCTCCTTGCAGTCCAAGGGACTCTCAAGAGTCTTCTCCAACACCACAGTTCAAAAGCATCAATTCTTCAGCGCTCAGCTTTCTCTATAGTCCAACTCTCACATCCATACATGACTACTGGAAAAACCAGAGCTTTGACTAGACGGACCTTTGTTGGCAAAGTAATATCTCTGCTTTTTAATATGCTGTCTATGTTGGTCATAACTTTCCTTCCAAGTAGCAAGCGTCTTTTAATTTCATGGCTGCAATCACCATCTGCAATGATTTTGGAGCCCAAGAAAATAAAGTCTGTCACTGTCCACTGTTTCCCCATCTATTTCCCATGAAGTGATGGGACCAGATGCCATGATCTTAGTTTTCTGAATGTTGCGTCTTAAGCCAACTTTTTCACTCTCCTCTTTCACTTTCATCAAGAGGCTCTTAAGTTCTTCTTCGCTTTCTGCCTTAAGGGTGGTGTCATCTGCATATCTGAGGTTATTGATATTTCTCCCGGCAATCTTGATTCCAGCTTGTGTTTCATCCAGTCCAGCATTTCTCATGATGTACTCTGCATATAAGTTAAATAAGCAGGGTGACAACATACAGGCTTGACATACTCCTTTCCTGATTTGAAACCAAGTTCAGAGCAGAGGAATGACTTGCTCGAGTTTGCACAGTCTATAAATACAAAAAATCCCTAGATGTTCAAAAGAATGTGTGCATAGTCATAATGAAGGGTGTCATCAGGGAAAGCCAACTGACCAGGCAACCACTGCGAAGAGGCTTCATTTTGACAGAAGAGGCTTCATTTTGACAAATTTTATTTTGTCAGTGTCCCAGTGTTCAATTGACTCATGATAAGAAAGATCCCAAGTAACTGGCATATGCAACCAGAATGCCTAGGTATTCATTTGCAATATGAATTACGACTACTAGGGAGACTAGATTCTCATATTCCTGGTCATATCTCCACTGACAAGCTACATGAAAAGATGAATTATAATCAGAGGGTTGATTAGTGAGTCAGAATTATTACCAGATGAGTCACTGAAATCACGTTCAGTGGTATCAGGTCTTTGTAATCTAATGAATCATCTCCGCAATGAAAATAAACCTGCTACAGGAACTGGCCCTTAGACAGAACTAGACAGGCTCTGCAGAATGCCCTCAATTACTCTCTCCAGCCTCTGTTCTCCTTGACATATCACTTCTTTAACAATGTTAATACCTTCCGGTGACACCTCTCTGCTTTGATCTATTGCATCTTGTTTAAAGTTTAATTATCAGAGAACAACCTATTTTCAGAGTCTTCAGGGGACACCTGTCACCTCCATGGACCACCAACCGAGACCAGGTCCTTTGATTCTGAGTCTGAAAGGGTTTCAACTACACTTTGCTGCCTCACCATCAAACAGGATGATGCTATATCCTTCACAGGGTTGTTACAGGAGAAAAATGAAACTAATACAAAAATGCTTTCAAAGGACCCTGCAAATACAAGCTATTATCATTTGAAAAAACACAAATGGATCATTTTGCTATTCTTCAACTTTACCAAACAAAGTTGTAAATGAGACCAAAGCGCACTTGGTGGAAGAATTTCCCAAAGGGAAAAATTCTTGGTCAGCTAAAAGCTTGGGGGAACTCCTGCTTAACTATGGCTTTTATTTAAGCTCCCCAAGGCTATTACTTATTTCCAAAACAATGCTGATGCAAGAGATACAATGAAAAGAGGTCAATGAGGGCAGATTCCTCCCCAACTGGGACTGGGAGAAGTCTAGGGTAATCAGTGCATTATTAGTTATTAACTGATAAGTGAGGAGTCAATTGTCTGGATTACATAGAAGAAGTGGAGATCAGACACACACACACAGACACACACACACCCCCGCTGATTTATGAGAGAGAAAAAGGAGGAAGAGGGGGAGAGAGAATGAAAATGTATGATAAAGCCCCAAGAAAGAAGTATGTGCAGCAAAGAATTCCTGGATATTAGCAAGCGCCAGAGGCAAAAAAAGAACCTGTTCCTCCCCTACCAGCCACAAGAAGCATCTCTCCCTGGGAAGAGGGGCCGATCATTTCTTCAGGAGACTGATTACACTCACAATGACCATTCAAAAAGCTGACCTCCAATTATATTCATCACATTTCATTTCAAACTCTTCTTTGTCATATGTGTCATTCTCCAAGTTGGAGGTGGGGGACATAAAAGGCTATGTTATTATAGGAGATGAAACATCCTTATCTTTCAAAAGGACATGTTTTCTGCTAGAAATTTCTTTACTCCAAGAACGCTCACTTAAAAAAAATTCCTTTTGGCAGCAGAAAAACCAGAGGTAAATAAAGTTTAAGCTGGTCACTTGCTACACCCTTATACTACACGCCTATTGGTGTGTTCAAAGGCATGTCCACAATTAGGCTGTCAGATATGACATCATATCTACATTTGATAATAGATTTTAAAGAGATGAAAACCAAACCTTAAAGGGCAACTAGGAAAATACTCCCTTCCAATCTTTGAATCGTTATGTAAAAAGAAATGAGAACAGGAGGCTATTTCTTCTAAAGAAAGATCCGAAGTCAAAACACACAGTATGGATAACCCCATGAAAGGAATGGGAGTTAAGTCGTAAAAAGCAGGGAGGGCCAAGGTTATGCCAGAAAGTGCGCATAGGGCAGGCTCTCAACAAAGGCAGTGTCTCCTCCATCCATCCTAAGTGACTAGACTGCCATGTGGATGAGGGTTCCACTTCATTAGTGCTTTGACCCTTTCTCTGAATCTGATGACCTTTGAGCATCACCCCCGCCATTTTGTGAATAAGAGACTTTTTCTCCACAGAGTTCTCCTGACTTGGCGCCTTTTAAAGCAAGCAGAGACAGCCCCTCTCTTCCTACAAGCACTCTAGGAGAATACAAGGAGCAGCCATTCTGCTAGGGGGTGGGGATGGTTAGGCGGTGGGGGAGAAACAGCAAATGACCTAGTGTTGTATCTACCCTGGAACCTTCCTCTAAGACACACAGCCACCTAGCACTCCCCTGGCTACTCTCAGACACCACAGGATTACAGTGAGATATATGAGCAGGAAGCCTGCCATTCATGCAGGTAACTGCACACTTTTCTATGCCAAGGACACCTGCCAGACACAAACATTTAGAGATCTAGCCTCTCTCTTAACTTTAACTCATGCTTGTGTCTCTCCTCATAAGCCAGGGCCCAGGTGTCCTCTCAATATATAGAAGCTCAGTAACGATTTTTTTTCCACTTATTTCATCTGGATGCAGTGCAGAGACAGATCATTGCTTTGGAGTCGGGGGACACATGTATTCTAGTCATACTTCTGCTGTGAAAAAAGCTGTCTTTAGGCCAATCTCTTCCCCTCTCTGACCTCCATTCCCTAGCACCCTCACTTAATTCAGCTCTCCTTTCAAATTCTACTTCATTGGGAAGGTTTTTCTGACCACCCTAACATCTCATCACCACCCATCTCACTCTTTTACTCGAGTCTGCCTTACCTTTACATCATCATAGCACTTGACACAAATTTTCAATTGCCTTATTTACACATTTCCTTGTTTGCTGTCTCCTTGCCCTCCACCTCCTCACCTGCCAATAGAATTTGAGTTCTATTAAGGCAGAGATTTTTCTTTATCACTGCCTCCTTTCCACTGCTAGAGCCCTAGCTTCAGGGCACAGTGCCTATCACACAGTAGGTGCCAAAAGTATCTGTTGAATTAAAAATTAAAAGCATAGTAGATGCTCAATAAACGTGTATAGAGTGGGACAATTAAAGCGGTGAAATGGATGAACACAAGGTCCTTCCCAAAGTAGAAAGTCTACAGACCACAGCATCTGCACGTCCTGATAAGAATCTGGTACTCCAGCAGGCACTTCCACACCTGCTCCCAAGAGCCAGAGAGACAGCTCAGGCGTTTAGCTGCCCTGGGCTCCCAGCGCTCGGAGCAGGGCTACCCGGTGCCTCTCCGAGCTGGACGCCGGAGGGCAGTAGACCCACACTTACTGCTTCCGTCCAGCAGCAGGCCAGAGGCAGGGAGAATCCAAGTTCTGAAGAAAGGCAGGGCTCGGGTGTTCAATTGGCATGTCAGGAACGGCGCCTAACTGCCCCCTGACGTGAGGAGCTGTAGACTGCAGGACAAAGGGTTCAGTAAAGACTTCATTCAAAATTTGTAACATGGAAATCAAACGTGAACAACAGACCCCAAAACCATCTGTTCTTGCCAAAGCCAGGACGGACTCCATGGCCAGCTGCCAGAAGTGTCCCGTTGCTCTATACACACGAGGGGAGGGAGCCACGTTTCCTTGTAACAAAAGCCCATTATGTAAAGGGCTGCCAAATGCAATCTTCTTTTTGATGTGTTCTCTTTAA
Source organism: Moschus berezovskii (assembly GCF_049115385.1). Classification (NCBI taxonomy): domain Eukaryota; kingdom Metazoa; phylum Chordata; class Mammalia; order Artiodactyla; family Moschidae; genus Moschus; species Moschus berezovskii. Next base: position 123,822,686 of record NC_142488.1, on the reverse strand, counting down.
TTAGAGTAATGTAATAAAATGATAATGATAATCTTTTGGTTTATGCTCATCCCAAGATCCCTCTCACCCAGAAAAAAAGCCAACTCCTGGCATCAAAGTAAGCTGACATTACAAGCTGATTATTTGCCTCTCCAAGAAATTTATCATTGTGACTTGCTAAAAGTACACTTTAATTAAAATACTGTACCCATTATAAACTGGGGCTTTTTTTTTTTAAAGAGTATAATTAAATCCAAAAATTGAGCACTCGGCTACAATATTAAAGGTTTGCATGAAAATACATATGGGCATATGTACATAATTTCTATTAAGAAATTTAAGGCCTTAATGAAAATCCAAAACCATTAATATGTGAATTTCGATTATGATGTCATATTCTATTGGTTTTGAATTCTTAGCTCCTGTAATGTACAGATTTAATTTTAACCATTCCTTCCTGTGAAATAACAGGTTTGATGCTCTTAGTAAATATAGTCCAAGTCTTATGCCTAAACAGATTTTCTTTATATTTCCCCCTAATTCACCAAACCCAGAATATCCAAATTCTACTCCCTAGGCACATCCTTTTATGGACTCCAGTGTTACACACAACCCCTCAGGCCACAAACTGCAGTCTGCTCAAAATACTAACAACCTCTATATATTTGTGTGGCAAACCAATAATCTCTAGCTTCAGAACACACCACTGCCTGGGACCTCTGAGAGGCTTCTGTATGGTGTTTCTTCTATAAAACTGCAGACCTCGCTGTAAGCTTTTGATGAATTAAAGTATTCATTTGGAACTAGATAAGCTTAGCAGGCTTGTCCCTACAAGTTCCTGTTAATAAAGTTGAGAGTGTTTCAACCCTCAGGAGGTAAAAAGAAGGAGCTGGTCCATCTTGGACTGTCGGAGGCAATCATTTTCAGACGGCCCCCTGATAGTGTCAGCAAATGTATCCCCTTTAGCATCACTTAAAGCAAGCTAATATAGGAGATTTCTCCATCTACATACGACACAGCAGAATGAAAGAAAAAAAAATAAACAGCTCTAAACTTACATAAATAGCTCCACAGAAAATTCAAAAAAGCAAAGCCTTTTCAAAAGCGCTCCTTTTTCCTATGCACAAGACATGTGCAGAAAGCTGGTTCCATTTAGCATTTTTACCCCAGCTGCCCTAGATTCACGGCACCTGGACAGGGTGTGGACACCAGTAAGCACTGCTTGGTGTCTGCTCCATTTTTAAACTTCTTATCATTTCTACAGAGGCTTTAGTTTTTAATCAAAAGAACAGGAAGTAAGCTGAAAGCAATAAAACACAGAACAGAGCAGGGCCTGTGAATTCCAGGGAAAAAACTTAAGTGCTAGAGAATGTCCCTAAGCACAAAGGAGGCCTCCTTTGTGTGAAAGTTGCTAAGAAGGAGCTGGAGGAGTAAACAGCTAAATATAGCTTACTGAACATACACAAAGTCTACACCAGGGTCAGTAACCTTTCTAGCCTGGAAGGCACCTGGGTTTGGGGACCGGAGGAGTGGACCATTCCTGCTGCTTTATTTTCCCTCCTCCTTCCTCCCAGTATTTCTCCAGCTTTCCCCTTTTTTCCCCTCCTCCTGCTTCCACTCATTGTCTGTTCCTTCTCAACCTTGTGGCAAAGGCCAAAACCAACTACCCTGAATTGGGGTTGGAAACCTGCATCCACAATGGCCTCAGCTATCTCAGAGCCTAAATGTATCTGAGCTCAAAAGCATATCCACTGTAAATGCCCTTCCATAGGACAGAAGGTTGGCTACTAAGCAGCAGAAGATGCTACTGGCTTCCTAGTCTAGTTTAAGGAATATGTAAAAATTTGGTGACTAGCAAGTAGGCAAACAAGTTCTAAGAGGCAGAAACAATCTTTGTTCTCACTCCTGTCGCACATTTTTGCATACCTCCATCTGAGTGTATCACGATGCACGGAAACTATCCATTCATCTCTTAGTATACCCCACTGGACTGTGAGCCCTTAGAGGCTAGGGGCTTTGTCTCTCTCATCTTTGTGTCGGAGTATTTACCTCAGAGCCTGACACACAAAGAGGCATTTGATGACTATTTAACTGAATCAAGCTCTGTTTTAGGCCTTCAGCCTAAAATCTGCCAACTGAAAATAATCTAATGTGTGGATCATAGAATGTTTTTAAAAACTTAGTAGTTAAGACACATATGATTATTCCAAGCAGAAAACAACTGATATAATCAAAAGAAGCAAGGAACATTCAAGAAGTTGTTATATTCGTCAGGAAAAATGTCCTTCAGAAACACTATCCTTTATCTGCCTGTCAGGAACCATGTTCTCCCCTTGTGGTAATTCACATAAAGTGGTCATAGTCATGAAAAACTACAAAGGCAGAGAGTCTGCTTATGCTTTCCTAGGATTAAATATTAAATAAATGGATAAGGGTCACACATGGTCCCAATTCCAAATTCATGTTGCAATGCCTGGTCAAGGTGGGGTGAGACAAGAGAAAATTTCCAGCTTCTATTCTGAACAACCTGGCTTTGGTCCGATAAGATAGATTGTCATAAAAACTATCCAGTGAAATGTAATTTTTCATTCAAATCTTCAAAAAGAAAAAAACAGTAAAACAACGTTACTATCTTGTGTATGTATCTAAATACTTATGGACCTAAAACTCTGTTTTAAAAAGGTTATATTACAAGTAATATAAATTACCTTGAAGCTTTTGAAAAACACATTATGTGCTAGAATACTATTCTACTTCCTTGTGGTGCTGTGATATGAAAAATGGTGGGTCAACCCTCTCATAAGGATCCCAGATAAACAATCATCATCTATATTGTACATGGAGTCAAGTACATTCCATGGAGCAAAAGTCCTCAGGGACATAGACTAGACCTATTTCTTAATAGTTTAATATTTCAGTAATTTATATTTTTACTTTTAAACTTAGAAGGCAATGAGAAACATTTCAACACGATCAAGAAACTTTCATTTCTGAATGCTAAAGTAGAAGTACAAAATCAACCCTAAGTTGATACACTTTTTTAAGTATGAGTTTAAAAATAGCACTTTCCACCATATATGCTGCTGCTGCTAAGTCACTTCAGTCGTGTCCGACTCTGTGTGACCCCATAGACGGAAGCCCACCAGGCTCCCCCGTCCCTGGGATTCTCCAGGCAAGAACACTGGAGTGGGTTGCCATTTCCTTCTCCAATGTGTGAAAGTGGAAAGTGGAAAGTGAAAGTGAAATCGCTCAGTCGTGTCTGACCCTTAGCGACCCCACGGACTGCAGCCTACCAGGCTCCTCCATCCATGGGATTTTCTAGGCAACAGTACTGGAGTGGCTTGCCATTGCCTTCTCCCACCATATATGACAAATCCTTAAATGTGCCTGAAGACAAATGTACTGACAAGTTAGACATTTGTCATAGTAATACCAAGAAAGGGGTGCACTGGGAGAAAACAAATGGTTTTCAGTGAAAACATGGTAATTAGGAACTGGCTATACATTATCTGGGATTCAAAACAGAAACTACTTAGAAGGAAGCCTACTTAAATTCTGGAACATTCTCTATTCCTATAGATCAGTTCAGTGTTTATTTAGATGAGGTTTCTCTAATATCCACTGCTACAATTACTTGGGTAGTCACCAGTCAAATTAGGATTTCTGAGGACACATTTTTTTTCAAATTATCCAAAGCTTAAGTGGTACAATTTATAAACTGTCAGAGATAACTTTTTCTTTTTTGTTCAAGAAACCATAACGCTGTCCGCTTTGCCTTCACAGTTAACCTAACTAAATCTCATCACTACTACTTTTGAGTGACCACAGACAAGCCCAGTCCTACCTTGTCTCAGGATAATCTCTGAAACCAGGGAAGCTAGTAGAAAGCACAATGCTCAGCATCAAGTCTCCCTGGGCTTCTAGTCCTGCTCTGACATTTTACTCCAGTTGCAGTAAGGGAGCCTTTAGTAACTCAATGAGATTTACATACCTCGGTCAGTTCAGGGAATCCTGCGCCTGTCCTTGACACTCTATCTTGCCTGACTCAGTTCTTGTCTTGATTTCCTGGCTAGAAATCTAGTTCTTCTGGATTCCCTTGCTGCTGCTCCTTATGGTTCTGCCCTTAGAGTCAGGGATTAAAAATCCATGTTCTTAACTAGAGTCAGATGGGCTCAGCTGAAATCAGATATCCCAATTGAGCACAGGTCTATCTCCCCTCCTAGACTTTGCACTCAAGAACAAAGACCTTACTATATTCATCTTTATTCCATAGAACTAAACACAAGGCGCAGCATATAGAAAGCCTAGAGAGGACTAAATCAGTAGACCTCTACCATGTTTATCATTTACTGCCATGTTTACTTGAACCGATGTTACCCTCATAAAGCTAAACTTCTGGAATTTTCTCTGATCACCAGCCCCATGTTCCCTGAATTTCTTTAAATGCTTAGGGACAAGTTTCTTAGGTTTTGTATCTAAAATAAATAAATAATTGTTAAATCTTAGTTCTAGTCTTCTCAAGTCTTCTCTCAAATCTCTCAATGTTATTAAGAAAAAAATTCCTACTTCCTGAAAAAAAATTCTAAGAAATTTCCCGATAACTCATGTTTATAAATCTTTTCTCAATAGACTAAGTTTGTCAAAACATCAAGAAATCCCTTTTTATAATGCTTCTTTAGCACAGGTGAAGAAAGGTCAACTTCAAATTCAGCTGGAGTTCAGTAACACATTAAGATGGTACATTTCATTTTATATTTATCTGGCAAAAATAACAGAGCAAACCAGCTTTCCTTCACTGAAAGATCAGACTGTTAATAATTAAAAGAAATGCTGGTCAGATAGATGGTACAATGATGGTGTTCATGAGAGAGGAGATCCTGGTCTATGTGTCTTCAGATCTGCTGGCCCATGTTGAAAGGGTCCCTTGGCATGACACTACCTCCCCCTTTTGTATGCTTTGCTTCTCAAAACTTCTACCTTAATTGATGCTGGCAAGGGAAGAAGGAGTAGGGCTCAGTCCTCCAACAGCCAGTACCAAAGCTCTTAGGTATTGTAGACAGGCATTTGAACCCCATGGGACACAGGATGAACGTGCTTATTTTCAGGAACTTGTCTGATCCGTCGAGCTTGTTTATTTACCTTTCCTGAATAGAACACAGACACTATCACACTGCCTGCGCTTTGTATGTGGAACAATCTGCAATAATGAGTTTTGTAAACAGCTAAGTTCAACTATTGCTGTTGTTCCTGTTTCTGCCATAACTATAATAAACATATTTATATTATACACACACATATAAATATATAAATATATATACGCACACACTTTTTTTGACCGAATGGCATGTGGGATCTTGGGGTTAGTGTTAGGCATGTGGGATCTTAGTTCCCTGATCAGGGATCGAACCTAAACCCCTTAGAGTGGAAGCGCAGAGTGCTAATCACTGGACCACCAGGGAAGTCCCAATAAACACTTTATATTTTTTTAAAAGGCCAAAAACAAACAAAAAAATTACCTAAAAATGCATTCCTTGAACACTACCCTTTGCCTGCTACCTTCTTTTAGAAAGAAAATCGTCCTTGGAAGTGAGAGCCATTAGGTCCTCTAAACTTAGGTAGAAATTAGTATAATCTGGTGCTTCCTTCACTGGACAGAGCTGGGGTGGCATATAGAAGATGAAAGTGTGCAAAAAAGGGTGGAGGATGTTTTTATTTCATCTCAGGCCATCACTTGTTAAAGCAGGACATGGTACAAGCAGATAAGTCCTCATAATTTGTGGGTCCCAGTGCAAACAAGGCTTCCCTGGTGGCTCAGTCAGTAAAAAAAAAAAATCTGCCTGCAATGCAGGAGACCATCTGCAGCATAGGAGACCTGGGTTAGATCCCTGGGTTGGGAAGATCCCCTGGAGAAGAAAATGGCAACCCACTCCAGTCTTCTTGCCTGGAAAATGCCATGGACAGAGGAGTTTGGTGGACTACAGCCCATTGGGTCTCAAGAGTCGGACACGATTTAGTGACCAAACAACAACAGTGCAAACAAAAATGCAGGGCATCCTTTTGTTTAAAAAATTAAGAATTGCTTCCGGGCAGGTAACATTCAGCCAGCCAGTTGGGGCGACGGGCTCTCCGTCCTAGGACCATGGCCCAGTTTGTCTGTAACCTCGCGGAAGGCCCCGGCGCTGGTCATGCTGCTGTGACTTACTCGAAGCCTCGATTGGCCACATTTTGGTACTATGCCAAGGTTGAGCTGGTTCCCCCAACCCCTGCTGAGATCCCTACAGCAATTCAGAGCTTGAAAAAAATTATCAACAGTGCTAAAACCAGTAGCTTCAAACAGCTCACTGTTAAGGAAGCTCTACTGAATGGTTTGGTGGCCACTGAGGTGTGGATGTGGTTTTACGTTGGCGAGATCATAGGCAAGCGTGGCATCATTGGCTATGATGTTTGAAGACCAATTTTTAACACGTGATTATATTTACTTTATTATTCAAGTGTTCTTGGACCATGTGTGAGCAGACTGCTATTTGAATAAAATAAGACAATGTGTCAGAATCAGTGTTTTCTCTATCAAACACTACATGAAAGGTCACAATTTCTCTTGATATTTAGTCGGGTTGTCTTTTGCTTTAATATATTAATACAGCTCTAAATGCATGCCTTTGCTTAGCTGGCAATTGGAAAAGATATATATGAGTATACCAATCTGGTACCTGTATAAATGCGGTTAACTTTATTTTGAAGGCTTGAAATAAATGATATTTAAGCTTTATTTCTAGAAAAGCTGGGGGGAGGGAGGCTTTGAGAAAATGAGAACTTGCTCCAGTAGGAGAAATAATAATACCATGTGCCAAGCATGATACAGTAAAATCACATAGCATTAAGAATACAATTTGGACTGTGTTTCTTTGCAAAAAAAAAAGAGAAAGATCCCTTTGACAACACCTTTTTGTCAGCTTGAATATAGCCTCCCAAAAGAACACCATGATGATAATCTGTGTATCTTTGTAACATCTTTAACATTAGGACAGAGTGAATGAGAGCAATAACATATTTTTCATCTGATTTTGATATTTGTTATATTATTAATCTGTCCAGTTTTTAAGGACCTATCTTCGCAAAAATAAAATATCTTATAGATATTTAACAGGGTTATGATTTAGTATTGTCTTTGGGTCTAAATAGTACATTATGTCCTGAAATAAATATAAGTGATTGATATAAAAAAAATAAAAAATTAAGAATTGCAAGTGGACAACATTTAACCAAGTGCTATGCCCTCCTAGAAAATCCCTGGTAGGCTGCAGTCCATGGAGTCGCTACGAGTCAGACATGACTGAGCGACTTCACTTTCACGTTTCACTTTCACACATTGGAGGAGGAAATGGCAACCCACTCCAGTGTTCTTGCCTGGAGAATCCCAGGGACGGGGGAGCCTGGTGGGCTGCCATCTATGGGGTCGCACAGAGTCGGACACGACTGAAGCGACTTAGCAGCAGCAGCAGCAGCATGCCCTTCTAAGCGCAGGGCTCCATATGATTGTGCATGCGTGAGACCTAAGTCACTTCAGTCGTGTCCAGTTCTTTTTGACTCCATGGACTATAGCCCACCAGGCTTCTCTGTCCATGGGATTCTCCAGGCAAGAATACTGGAGTGGGCTGCCATTTCCTACTCCAGGGGATCTTCCTGACCCAGGGATCAAGCCCACATCTCCTGTGGCTCCTGCATTACAGGTGGATTCTCCACTGCTGAGCCACCAGGGAACCCCCCTGTATGACTGTACAGGTTGCATATTCCTGGAGACTAGAAGGTCAAAAGTCTGAGACTAAGGGAAAAAAGGCAGAATTTTCCACTAGCACTTTATCTAACCCTCTGTCTAAAGGATGAAGTGAAAGTGAAAGTCGTTCAGTCGTGTCCAACTCTTTGCGACCCCATGGAACTGTATAGTCCATGGAATTCTCCAGGGCAGAATACTAGAATGGGTAGCCATTCCCTTCTCCAGGGGATCTTCCCAGGGATGCCACCCAGGGATTGAACCCAGGTCTCCCACATTGCAGGCAGATTCTCTACCAGCTGAGCTGCCAGGGAAGCCTCAAAGGATAAAGGATAGGCTCCACTTTTTCCAGGGTGACCTGATGGGTCAGTGTGTCAACCCAAGAGAACGTGAATAACTTTACAGAGAGGTCTCTGCTCTCTTACCAGTTTGCTGGGAGCCACCTAGAATTGGCAGCACCCTTCTGAACAGAGCTGGCCAACTGACCTTGCATTTTCTTTGACCTGTGATACCTCTAATCCCTTCTTTCTTTGGCCTCCCAAAGACTGACTGCCTTGGGGAAAATGAGTTTGTACAAAAAAAAGTAACAGACAAAATAAGGGGAAAAAAAGAATCAAATTCAATAATTGGAATAGGTAAAAATAATTATGTCTCCCGATGATTAGATGGCTGTTTTGGCTTCAAATGATCACCTCTACCATCTGAGATGGCTTTCCTGGTGACTCAGCTGGTAAAGAATCTGCCTGCCATATGGGAGACCTGGATTCGATTCCTGGGTTGGGATGATCCTCTGGTGAAGGGAACGGCTATCCACTCCAGTATTCTGCCCTGGAGAATTCCATGGACTGTATAGTCCATGAGATCGCAAACAGTTGGATACAACTGAGTGACTTTCACTTCACCATCTGAGAATTCCCCAGAATCAAAGAACTTACTCAATGTTCCACAGAAATGTTCATCTTCTCAACACAGAGAACATTTTATAAATACATAGACCAGCCCAGATATTACAGATAATAAATCAGGGTGTTTAGATTTCGGGGGACATGAGCAAAGAATTCCAGGTTCCACACTCAATCTGAGTTCATCCACTGTATTATAAAACTCAAGCATGCAGAACTCTGAAGATATTGGTTATTATGGTATCTGTCAACCTAGCCTTAGGGGGTTCATTTTGTTCTGAAATCTCCTTAGGTGGTCATTTATTTCAACAAGAAAACAAAAGAAAAAAGCACATGTGAATGGTTTTCCAAATAATAGAATAGGATGCATATTTAAAAAGGAAAAGCAAAAAAAATGTCCTAGTGCATTGCGGAAAGATTGTAGAGAGAACCATAGGAGCTGTGTACAGTAGGAAGTTCCAGGGTAGTGTCGTCTGCATATCTGAGGTTATTGATATTTCTCCCAGCAATCTTGATTCCAGCTTGTGCTTCATCCAGCCCTGGATTTCGCATGATGTACTCTGCCTAGAAGTTAAATAAGCAGGGTTATAGTGTACAGACTTGACGTACTCCTTTCCCAATTTTGAGCCAGTCCATTATTCCATGTCCAGTTCTAACTGTTGCTTCTTGACCTGCATACAGATTGGTCAGGAGGCAAGGAAGGTGGTCTGGTATTTCCATCTCTTGAAGAAGTTTCCACAGTTTGTTGTGATCCACACAGTCAAAGGCTTTAGTGTAGTCAGTGAAGCAGATGTTTTCCTGGAATTCTCTTGCTTTATCTGTGATGTAATAGATCTTGGCAATTTGATCTCTGGTTCCTCTGCCTTTTCTAAATCCAGCTTGTACATCTGGAAGTTCTTGGTTCATGTGCTGTTGAAGGCTGCTGCTGCTGCTAAGTCGCTTCAGTCGTCTCCGACTCTGTGTGACCCCATAGAGAGCAGCCCACCAGGCTCCCCTGTCCCTGGGATTCTCCAGGCAAGAACACTGGAGTGGGTTGCCATTTCCTTCTCCAATGTATGAAAGGAAAAGTGAAAGTGAAGTCGCTCAGTCGTGTCCCACTCTTAGCGACCCCATGGACTGAAGCCTACCAGGCTCATCCGTCCATGGGATTTTCCAGACGAGAGTACTGGAGTGGGTGACCATTGCCTTCTCCTGTTGAAGGCTAGCTTGGAGAATTTTGAGCATTGCTTTGCAAGCGTGTGAAATGAGTACAATTATGCGGTAGTTGGAACATTGTTTGACATTGCCTTTCTTTGGTACTAGAATGAAAACTGACCTTTTCCACTCCTGTGACCACTGCTGAGTTTTCCAAATTTGCTGGTATATTGAGTACAGAACTTTCACAGCATCATCTTTTAGGATTTGAAATAGCTCAGCTAGAATTGCATCACCTCCACTAGCTTTGTTCATAGTGATGCGTCCTAAGGCCCACTTGACTTCGCACTTCCCACAGGATGTCTGGCTCTAGGTGAGTGATCACACCACTTATCTTGGTTATTATTAAGATCTTTTTTTGTATTGGTCTTCTGTGTATTCTTGCCACCTCTTCTTAATATCTTCTGCTTCTGTTAGGTCCATACTGTTTCTGTCCTTATTGTGTCCCTCTTTGCATGAAATGCTCTAATCTCTAATTTCCTTGAAGAGATCTCTAGTCCTTCCCATTCTATTGTTTTCCTCTATTTCTTTGCATTGATCACTTAGGAAGGCTTGGAATTTAAATTAAAAAGCATCATTAAAGACCACCAATGTTTGAGAGAACTCCCAAACCAAACTGAACTCTACTTCTCTCCCTAGGGGAAGGCTTAAATGGCCAATTAATGGGAGAAGTAAGCCTTTAGTTTAAGCACATCTACGTGTCGATTTCAAATAGTCTTAAGCTGCAATGACACCATCACTGCTTTCATCTGAAGTCTACTCATGTACGACATCTTCCCTTACAAGCAACTAATTGAATAAACAAGAATCTCCCCAGTAAATGAACTAGGAGATCTGAGCACTAGTAATCAAGGTTAGTAGAAACAGCAGGATTGATCAATGACTTCTGAAACTTTCTTGTAAGGAATATCTCACAAGAAAAAAAAATGTGGCAACAGAGTTCACCAAGGGGGTTCCTTTTAATTCAAAGAGAAATGTGACCACCAATAGCTTTTCATCTGAAGCAGCCATAGAAATTAGATAGATAGGTGGTCCCAGTCTTTAACTAGCCCATGTAGAGATGGTCTTTGAAATACATTTTCTACTTTTTGTCAGGTTCAATTGAAAGTATTCTAAGCAATGGAGTTGTAGCTTTCTTCCTTTCTACTTTGGAAAATGGAGGTTCATAAGTCTAATTTTTCATAAAAATATGCTTGCTAATGTGTGCTTATGCATGCATCTTTCTTCTTAGGAATCCAGTAAATACACATAAAGGCTAGTACAATTTTAAAAAATCATGCAGGAAAAAGCACTTCTTTTTCTCTAAGGAAAGAAATAGCTACTGTGTTTTTAAAAAACTGACAGCAAAACTGGCATGACTTTAACAAATACTAATCTTGGATAGCTTCAACTAAATCTCAGTTATCTCTTCAAGTCTTCATTTCAAGGGATTTTAATTAAAAGGTCACGAACACTAAAATACAACACAACATGTATTAGCACATCTTGGTTAAACAAAGAACACTTACAGATACATTTTGTCAAGGCTATAAAGACTCTTTATACCTCAGGCACTCAGATGAACTTCACTAATAGGTCTCTTAAGCTTTGGTTTTTTATGTTTTGTCTCCAGGAAGTCTGCATTCTAAGTTTAATTGCACGTGAATGAATTAACCATCCAGAGGGGAGTGTGTGTGTGTGTGTGTGTGTGTGTGTGTCTGTCTGTCTGTCTGTCTGTCTGTTTGTCTGTATGTGTGTGTGTGTTCAAAGATAGTGAGAGCATACAATGAAGAAACATAAAACGGGCCTAGAGGGAAAAAAAGCCCTTGCTGACATCTCCATTTCTGATGACCATTGCTAACACACTTAATTATAAACTCTAACACTCTTAATAATAAACACAAAGCCTTATAACGCCTTCCCAATGGGAGACTCAATACAAACAGAACAATAAGATGAACAATTAAACTTTCTGAAGGTCTGGATAGAAGCAGCATTTCATAGAACCATGTATTCTATATCTGAAGTACAATATATAAAAGCACATTGCTAAGCACAAAAGGTCTCCATCATCTAGGGAAAAGTCCAGGAACTCTACTTTTTATATACATAAACATTCACACCCTCATCAACTCATGAAAATAGATAACTGATGAGAACCTACTGTATAGCTCAATGTTCTGTGGCGACCCGAATGGGAAGGAAGTCCAAAAGAGATGGGTTATATGTACATGTATGGCTGATTCATTTTGTTGTGCAGTAGAAACTGACACAACATTGTTAAGCAATTATACTCCAATAAAAATTAATTTGAAAAGATAAAAAGTTAATGGTATTTAAGAAGCAGGTGTTATATTCAAAACAACATAATAAATTAAAAGCCAAATCTGTGACTTAGTCTAGCCTGTAAACAGTCTTATATGAACTGTGTGGTTATTAAGAATGTGCTTAATAATTTTCCTCCTATGGGCAAATTATTAATCGTGATGATCCCCTGCCTGCATATCTGCAAAGCTGTTTCAAAGCCCATGCATCCATATTTTCTTCTCCATTACTCCTTGTCTTCTTCAATCTACAGGAAGACTGAATGGCAAGGGCTCTGGATTGAGATAAATCTAAAACCCTAGTTTTCAGTCTGGAAAATGGTAGTATTAAACCTCCCTACTCTCTCTATCTCACAGGCCTATTGTGAGAAGCAGATAACACACATAAAACTGCTTTAAAAAACATCCCTCCAAATATGCAACAATATTACTTTATCAGTAAAAACAATCTGCATATTACATGCTAGTGATTGATCAAGCATGCACAAATTTTTCCAAGTTTCTTATCTAATGAAAGATCCTGCCAGAGACTAGGGACCGGTCCAGCTCCACTGGGAAACATCTGTTTAGATGACCAGAAGGAGAAAATGAGCAGAAGACTTGGAGATGTGTGAAAGATGCAAGGTCACAAGAGAAGAAATTCACAAAGTAAAATATGACTCCAGCAGGACGCAGCCAAGGCAAAATACTGGACTAAGTTGATAACCAAAGTAGATACAACTTGTTTTAATTCCATAACCAAGAATTTAGACCAACTGAAATTTCCAGGTTCCCTACCGTGGTCCAAAAGATCCCATTCTGGGCTTCTAGGTCACCTGAGAAGACAACTCCCCTTCTGACCCTTTGGGGCCTAAAATAGAGACTGCTCCCTCCATCCTTCAATTTGACTGGTCTGGCCTTAAATGTGCCCAAAAGGAATAGCATCCTCCTCTCCCAAGGCACATGGGAAAAATCCTTGATGGTTCCATCTGTTTCAAATGAGAAATAGATCTGATTCGAGAAGCCTGGAGTGTCCAGGGCTTACAGTTAGATCCGGAGACAGTGCTTGGAGGGGAAAAATCCAATATTCAACCTCAAAAATGGCCTGGAATCTATACTTGATTCAGGTTAATTTGAACTACAACTATCATTTATCCTATATTACCGACCAAATACAAATTTTTCCCAAAGTCCGCACGTATCTTTCATATCTATAGACCTCTATTAAAAAAAATAAAGCAATATTTTTAGTATGGAAGCCACTAAAGCTAAGAATGTTTTATTTATTTAACATAATAAAATCAACCCAGTATCCTGTTTTTTCCTAAATTATTACTCTTTAGGCAACTTTGGAAAATGTGCGTAACTTACCCATTCAATATCTAAGCCCACAGAAATGATTTTCTTTCCTTTAAACAGATAAACAAATTGCAGTGGAGATGACTCCATTGTCTGTGGGATTTTCCTACATATTTCCTTTAAATATATCTCGAAAACTAGCTTTGCTTTGGAAACTACCCTCTTTTGAAAGGACAAGAGATGAATCGTTCACGTTTTATGATCCCTATTGGAGGCAACAAAGCAGCAGCCAAGTCCTAAGGTGATGGACAAGGCAATGATCTAACCTGGCTGCAAATCAGAATGGCCTGGGGAGCTTGTTAAACAAAAGGGAAAACAAAAACAAAAATGATGACAACAAACACACTCCCCATATAAATACCTCCAAGTGCAAGGCCAAAGAATCTGTACTTTTAACTAGTTCCAAAACATCTGTACCAACCCATCACCTCCTCAGGTATCAACTTGGCTCTCTTCTGAGGATGCTCCTGTCTCTCTCCAGCCTGACCTTTCTCTTGAGTTCCAGATAAGCCCTCTGGGTATCTGAGTGGCACCTCCAATGCACTAAGGCCAAAATACTGAACCTATTTCTTTTCCTCTCCAACTTGTTCCTTATTTAAGTCTCATTTCAGGCTGTTTTTAACATGAAAAACAGACAAGTCCAAGATCAGTTGCACTTCTATGAACTAGAATTCTAGCTGGCTCGCAACCTTACACCTTGCTGTTGTTTAGTCACTAAGTCATATCCAACTCTCCGTGACCCTCTGGACTGTAGCTCACTAGGCGGCTCTGTCCATGGGATTCTCCAGGCAAGAATACTGGAGTGGGTTGTCATTTCCTTCTCCAGGGGATCTTCCCAACCCAGGGATCGAACCCACCTCTCATGCATTGGCAGGTGGATTTTTTTACCACTGAGTCACCTGGCAAGCCCAACCTTATACCTTAATATTCCTTTAAAATTATTTTTTAAACTGATAAAAAACTTGTTACAAACTTTTACCATCCTTTGACAGTTTTCTTGGGGCCGCGTATATTTTCTGTATGCAGACATGGAATATCACCATTATTTACCAAATTGGGTCCTTTTAAAATAGGCCTTGATTAAAGTATCAGTTAAGTATCAGAAGAGGCAAGTTCCATCATCGGCTTTTCAGAGAGATTGTTTATCCACCAGATTACACAAAAGCAAGCACATGGGGGTTAAAATTGGCCCTGGAGTTGTGTTGAGTATACGAGAATAGAACTTAAGCTGTTGCTTTTGTTAGAATTATCTGATCCATCATTTGGTCTTGACAACCAAAGGAAAATATAAAGAGGACAAATATTAGACACAGAAAGCTGAGGTAGTGTCACAAACCGGGTCATCTACACAGCTTCATCTTGATCCTCACCTCACCTCTTCAACTATCTCTCACCCCCATCTAATACTAGGAAGAAAATAAAAGTGGGTGCCTTGTCTGGAACTCCCTTTCCGATAATGCCTCAAGGAAGAATTGAACTGGTGAAAGGGAAGAGACGGAGTCTAGGATTTGGAGATAGTGAAATATAAGGTCAAGTTCTAGGCCAAAGTTAGAGCTGGATGTAAGACAGCTTATCTTTGAATGTGACCAGCAGTGAACTCTGTCACTCTTCTGTCTCACCATTCACAATTCTGCACACTCAACTACAACACAAAAGTGATGGTGCATTGGAAAAAGCCCAAGCTTTGGAGTCAGCCAAACCTAGGCTGCGATCCCAGCTTTGCTAACTGATTGTGTATGATTTTGAGCAAATTCCTTAACCTCTCTGAGAGTCAGTGTCTTCCATTATAGACAGAGGATACTAACTGTTAATAATACCTTCTATGTTTGTTGAGAGGAGTTAATGAGAAATCACATATAATGTACATGGCACATAGCAGGCCCTGTGTAAATGCTAGATTTTATCCCTATTATCATCATTATTAGATACCTTGAGGAATTACTCTACATTTCTATTTGAAAATTATATTATCTGAAAGTATTAGGTTTGCTGTTGTTTAGTCCCTAAGTTGTCTCCAACGCTTCTGTGACCCCATGGACTGTAGCCTGCCAGGCTCCTCTGCCCATGGGATTCCCAGGCAAGAAATGGGTTGCCATTTCCTTCTCCAGCAGACCTTCCTGACCCAGGAATTGACCTCATGTCTCCTGCATCTCTTGCATTGGCGGGTAGGTTCTTTACCACTGACTCACCAGGGGGTTGAATCATACTAAACTGCCATTTTTTCAGTTTAAAAAAGTCAAGTATCAGCAATTTTATGTCTCGCAGCCTAAAATTTTAAGAAGTATATCCTGGGAAAGGCGTACACTGTGTTTCATACCTGGTTATATGTGGCAAATGCACAAACTCTAAGGAATGAATGACTATGGAGTAGAAGGATGAATATCTGGTACTTAGTGCGGAACAGAAAGTAACTCTGCTAATAATACGAGGCAAGTACTGAAGGCCAAACCACTGCAGTGCCATTGGTAGGACTTGGCTACACTACTATGAAGCAGTCATGAAAGGACCCTGAGAATAGGGAGGAGACCATGTCTACATATAACAAATTAAACATAAGCCTAGCCTCAAAAAGTTCTTCCCTGCAAGAAAGGCAGAGAGCTTAATGAAAAACATGCCCTCAAGACAAGGAGAAATTTAACACACACTGCTTTTCCTTCTTAGTCTCAAATGACAGTTTAATTTTTCAAAGTAATCCATATGTGTTGGGGGAAGAAAATGGGAGAAGGGTCGTCCAATCCCAAAATACAAATGAAAGCTTAGAATGCTTCGTAAATAAACAATTACAGACTTTTGGATATAAAAAATTGAATATAAGAACACACAGGTCAGTGGGGAAATATGCCTGGTCCTTATATGCTATAACATTAGGAAATAGGAAAACCCAGAATCTTTTATGTTTGGAAGCAGTATAATATAATGAAAAGAGACTGGGGCTTTGGAGGCAGAGAAATCTGTATCCAAATTCTGGTTCTACCACTTACTAGCTATAAGATGACAGAAGACTCCATTAACAGGATTGCAGTGAGAATTAAATGAGATAATATATGTAAAGTGCCTGTTACACAATAACTATTATAAAACCAGGAAACAACCAAATACCTGTTCTAAGTTTGCAAATTTATAATACCAACACGTACAGTTTTGACTATATTCCTACATACCCTCCTGCACACAAAGATGCGTAACACACAGAAAGAAACTTTATACATAATAAAAAGATAGTACTTTTTATGGCTTTAGTATTCCCAAATACAAATAAAGAAGATGCATTTAAATGAAAATATGTTCTGAATGCATTAGAAAAAGTTAGTTTTTCACTGTATCTTTCAGGTTATTCTCATTTTCCTATTCAAATCCTTGTTCCCTGAATTTAAATGAGGTCAATGATGTGGAGGAAAAACAGAAGATGGAGAAAAAACTGCAAGCTATATATAAAAGTAAGGTTAGAAAGTGAACCAATATGAGGGACAAGAGGGAGAAACATCAATTCTATACAGTATGTGAGAGGAGGATGAGACATTAGGTGGTGGAAGGAACAACAAACGCACAAATGACTTGAGGAAATAACTGACCAACCCCCAGCAACACGTAGATGATTTCATATACCTGCACCATCAAACTCTCCAGGAAATTCGCTTAGAAAGAAGTTAGTTGTATTGGGGCTCCTTTTCATTCATTTCTTAAAACTTTGTAACTTGTGAAACCAAATGACTAGCTTGCCTGAATATCAGAGGTTTGTTTGGATGAGAGGAAGTTCCAAAGTAATCAATTTACTAGTTTGAAAGTGCCAACCAGGAGGGAAAAAAGGAGGGTAGTGAGAAGGAGCTAGAGACACCCTCATATTCCATCCCAGGCCAGCCCGGGGGTGATGGGCTACAGCTTCCAAGTTGCCCAGCCAGAGCCATTAAATGATGAAAGGAAGAATAATTAGCTTGGAGACTCAGTAGTGGCATCCAACAATGCTATTCAGTCAACAAATGATGACTGAGCTATACATAAAAGGGGAGTGAGATGTTGATGTCAATGCTGAGGGCCTTATATCAGTCACACTGATTTCCATTACGATCTGACAATATTTTTATTCTATATCTTTTTTGTTCATGTATCCCTAAACTCATTCAAACATTTTCTCTGTCATCTGTATCACTGGTGATGAAGTTTCTGACAACAAAGTGTATCATTGGAGCACATCCTCTTCATTAATGAGGTTATCACTACACTGCCTATCACCAGAGAAAGTGAATCTAGTGTTTCAATCACAGGGATGAAAGAATACACACAGGATAAAAGCCACAGGAGACAATGAGTATTACATTTATAACCTTAATCTCAGTTTCTGGCCCATTTCTTTCAGTTACATTTTGTGCAGTTTCAAGTATGTCAGCCAACAGCAAAGATATTTAGTCATTCTTAACTCTCAACCAGATGCAAAAGTTCAAGTTCATTATTTCAGGAAAAACTGCACTCCATTGCCTAATGTTGGCTAGTCTGAAAAATATGCCTCGAAACCCATTAAGGCTTTACTTGGTTCCGTTCTCAAAAGAAAAGTATTTTTGGATTTAAACTATCCAAATGCTTCTATAATATCTAATTGGGTTAGATTTTGTGAACTTATCGTCCTAACTAAACCACAAAAGTGGGAGAAAGATCACAATGAATTTGTACTAAAGGTTTAATAAGAATCAGTGTACTTAATTAACTGTGAAGCACTGATTTGGAGGGAAGAGGGGCTGGTGAGTCTCATGTCTGAGAAATTTCACATCTAAAAAGCTATCTGTTAGAAGAAAGAAAATATGAGAATGAAATGGCTCTGTGCTGTCTGTTCTTTCATCTTGCTAGAGTGGTGAGGCAGGGAGAGTAACTGAAAGAAGCCTGGGCTGAGAGCCAGAAAACCTGGAATAGAACCAGTCATTGTGGGTCCAGAGTCTCAGTTTCCTCTGTGAAAAAGTGTACACTAGATGCTTTCTAAAGCCTCTTACACCTTAACATCCTAGTCTTCCCTGTGAATAAGGTGACCATACATCCTGATTAATCTGCTACCTCTTGATGAGGGTGAAAGAGGAGAGTGAAAAACTTGCTTAAAACTCAATATACAAAAAACTAAGATCATGGCATCTGGTCCCATCACTTCATGGCAAATAGATGGGGAAAAAGTGAAAGCAGCGACAGATTTCATCTTCTTGGGATCTATAGTCACCGAGGACAGTGACTGAAGCCATGAAATTCAAAGACGCTTGCTCCTTGGAAGGAAAGCTATGACCAACCTAGACAGCATATTAAAAAGCAGAGACATCATTTTGCTTACTAAGGACTGTATAGTTAAAGCTGTGGTTTTTCCATTAGTCATATACAGATAGGAGAGTTGGACCATAAAGAAGGCTAAGTGCCAAAGAATTGATACTTCCAAATTGTGGTCCTGGAAAAGACTCTTGAGAGTCCTGTGGACAGCAAGGAGATCAAACCAGTCAATCTTAAAGGAAATCAACCCTGAATATTCATTGGAAGGACTGATGCTGAAGCTGAAACTCCAATACTTTGGCCACCTGATGCAAAGAACTGACCCACTGGAAAAGACCCTGATCCTGGGAAAGATTGAAGGCAAAAGGAGAGGGAAGCAGAAGAGGATGAGATGGTTAGATAGCATCACCAACTCAATGGACATGGAGATAAGTGAAGGACAGGAAAGTGCTGCTGCAGTCCATGGGGCTGAAAAGAATCAGAAACAACTTAGTGATTGAACAGCGACAAACCTGCTAAAGTCTCCATTTACACCTTGTAGATCAACCAACCTGTTGGTTGTTTTTAGCTCTTCTTTCACTCTCAATAGTGTCCCTTTTTGGGCAATAATTTACATTGTCATTCTACCTCTGAGTCATTCTTAAATGTAAGTTTTGTACTTTGGTACACAGCTCTAGATAATTACATATCTCTAGCTAACATGCTTAAAATTACAGAGCTTCATTCCTAAAGAAAGGAAGGAGGAAAAAGAGGAAGGAAGGGAGGGAGGTAGGGAGGATAAAACCAGTGACATAAAAAGAAATAAGTGTGAGTAAAGTGAATGTAAAGTTAAGTTTCCTCTATTTGGCTAAAGAGATGTAAGGACTCTAACTGAAATTCCTGAGGGTTTTTGTTTGTTTGTTTGTTTGTTTTGTTTCAGAATAATTACACAGGAAATTCTCCTATATAATTCAGCTCCCATGGGACCATTCTAAATCTCTATTGATATCTAGAAAGGGTTATTTATAGTCTGCTTAATGGGCATTGATGTTGCTGCTTAAGTGTGACTCACTCCCTTTTATCATCAAACACCATTTATATATAGTATTGGTCAAGGCACATAAGTTAAATTGAGGGAAAAGGGTCTAATTCTAAAAACTAGCCATTCTGAAGTCACAAAACTCAATATAGCTGCTCACATAGGCTGAAATCTGCCCTCAGGTAGCCACCAACAATTATTATCCAAATAATCACAGAGTTTAGGGTGCTAGTTTAAATGTGTCTTGAGAATTTCAGGCTTAAATAACTTTTTTAAATATTGAGGCTACTTAAAAGAAATTCCTCAAAGGTACTTAAATCTAATTTAAAATGTATGTCTCACATAAAAGTTTTACTTTAAAAACCAAATAAGGAAAAGAGGTTTTGTTGGAAACAGTGATGATAATTCCCAAGTCTTCCTTTCCTCGGATTACAAAAGTTTACAACAAACTATTGTAAAAACCCAAAACCATATCTCAACTAATGAAATAGAACAAAATTTCGACAAATATTCATGCTATTTGGGTTAAATCTTATTGAAATTTCATTGGAATCTAAAAATTTCACTTGTTTTTTCAACCTAGAAGCAGATATGCATATCTAATGGACTTCATCATATAAAAAAAAATTAGATACTTCCAGTGAAGAAGTACCTGGAAGACAGGTCTAATCTCAAAAATTATTTATCATTCAAGCCAGAAGGATCTACTTTTTAATTACAAAGCCATTTGAGAAACAAAATGTTGTTAATATTTAAACTCAAATGATTTTGGATCTTGATATATTTGGCTCAGGCTATGTATATAGATGTACAGGTGGGTGTGGAAAGCAGTGGCCACAATTTCCATAAACCCTATGGGAAACTGGGGGTGAAGGGTGGATATGGGTGGCAAGGAGATATAAAGAGACCTCAGTCCAGATCTTTCTAGCTTCACTTCAAATTGATCTTGCTGCCTGGGAGGTGACTCACGTTTTAGACTCTCGTTCAGTGTTCCCCCACCACATCTCTTGCGAGACAAATGTCTGAACATACTGCCCTGAATATTTGAGCTTCCGTTCTTTAAAAACAATCCCTCCTTGGGAAACCAAAGAGAAAGTAGCATAGGGTGGCTACTGTCAGCAAAAAACACAGGGGTCCTGACTCCCTGTGAGCTATTATCAGGAGTTCAGCGACCTCACAATCCTTGACTAGGAATTATACACCAGACAATCCAGGAAACAATCCTACCCAGCACTCAGACTCTCTGGCCCTCTGGGTAGATGTTGATGTACCTCTCTATGCAAGCAAAGTAATGCTCAAAATTTTCCAAGCTAGGCTTCAACAGTACGTGAACCAAGAACTTCCAGATGTTCAAGCTGAACTAAGAAAAGGCAGAGGAACCAGAGATTAAATTGCCAGTATCCACCGGATCATAGAAAAAGCAAGAGAATTCAAACAAAAAAATCTATTTCTGCTTCACTGACTACGCTAAAGCCTTTGACTGTGTGGATCACAACAAACTGTGGAAAATTCTTAAAGAGATGGGAATACCAGACCACTTTACCTGCCTCCTGAGAAACCTGTATGCAGGTCAAGAAGCAAGTTAGAACCAGACTTGGAAGAGTGGACTGGTTCCAAATTGAGAAAGGAGTACATCACCCCTGCTTATCTAACATCTATGCAGAGTACATCATGCGAAATGCCAGACTGGATGAAGCACAAGCTGGAATCAAGATTACCGGGAGAAATATCAATAACCTCAAATATGCAGATGACACTGCTCTTATGGCAGAGAGCAGAGAGGCACTGAAGAGCCTTTTGATGAAAGTGAAAGAGGAGAGTAAAAAAGTTGGCTTAAAACTCAACATTTAAACAATGAAGATCATGACATCTGGTCCCATCACTTCATGGCAAATAGATGGGGAAACAATGAAAACAGTGACAGACTTTATTTTCTTGGGCTCCAAAATCACTGCAGATGATGACTGCAGCCATAAAATTAAAGGATGCTTGCTCCTTGGAAGAAAAGCTATGACCAACCTAGACAGCATATTATAAATCAGAGACATTACTTTGCTGACAAAGGTCCATCTAGTCAAAGCTATGGTTTTTTTCAATAGTCACATATGGATGTGAGAGTTGGACCATAAAGAAAACTGAACACCAAAAAACTGATGCTTTTGAACTGTGGTGTTGGAGAAGACTCTTGAGAGTCCCTTGGACTGCAAGGAGATCTAATCAGTCAGTCCTCAAGGAAATCAGTCCTGAATATTCATTGGGAGGACTGATGCTGAAGTTGAAGCTCCAATACTTTGGCCACCTGATGCAAAGAACTGACTCATTAGAAAAGACCCCGATGCTGGGAAAGGCAGGAGGAGAAGGGGATAACAGAGGATGAGATGGTTGGATGGCATCACGGACTCAATGGACTTGAGTTTGAGAAAGCTCTGAGAGTTGGCGATGGACAGGGAAGCCTGGCATGCTGCAGTCCATTGGGTTGCAAAGAGTCAGACACAACTGAGTGACTGAACTGAACTGAAGTTCCAATAGCATTGTCAAAGCCACTTGCTTAAGACATCTCCAGCTGTGAGCTAAGCTATTATCTGCCCCACTTGGAAGTTCAGTGAAGTGAAAGAAGAGTCTCCTGAGATGGGTTCAATATGGAACATTTTACCTGAGAGACTCTCTTTCAGAGAATTCACTTGTCAACTTAAATGGCAGGGACAGGAACTCCTTAAGAGAGTTTTTGACTTTCTGAAACTTGTCCCACAGGCCAAATCTATTTAAGTTTAAGGTTTTCCCATTCTCAGCACAGCACCTATTCACTCTGGCCCCTAATACCAGCCCTAGGAAAAGAGAGCCGGAGAGAGCTGCTGCTGAGAAATGCCTCTGTTAGGGTAAAGAGTGTTCAAGAAGCGAGAGCTGTCGTAGCTCCTTAACTAAAATGAATATCCACATCTTACTTATAAAGTAGATAGCCATTCCGATAACACTGGCTGTAGCAAAGATCAATAGACGTAATTACCCTGTCCTGTATACTCTGAGACTAGCCTCTAGGGAAAGGAGTACTGGTGCAAACACTGTATGCAGCATTAAGTATTAATAACACTCTCAGGTTTCCTGAAAGGATAGGTAAAGTCAGGAAATACAAAAAAAAAAAACCTTTGATTTTCTGACCATCATTAGAAAACTAACCTGCCCGTGAATGTCAATATTATGTCAATAATTCCAATGCAGAATAAAAGGAGTGTGGTGCACAACTACCCATTAAATAGAAGAACACTAGGTGACATTCCTGATGAGTTTGTATAAATAGTGAGGGTTTGGAGTTAGTGGTGCACGGAGCACCCATCAGCAGCCAGCTCTCTGGTTAGTTAAAATTCTGGAGGACATGCCAATGTTTCTTACTTCCACTCTGCTCCCTAGAATATCCGGAGGAAGCAACTTTCAACTTGCTGTCGACCCAGATCGGGGCAGTGGGTAAATAGCGGATGAACAACAGTAAGATGCTCCTAGAACAAAGCCCAGGCTTGCCAAGCAGGGAGGGCCTAGGCCATATAAAAGCCACTCCTATTCTCTAGGCAGGCATTCAACCACACAAATGTCAGAAATGGAAAGGAGCCGAACATGCCCCTGTATTGAGAAATGCTGAAGAAATGCCCGCACAATGGCATCTTGCAGGCTGTTAGGGCTAACGGTGAGGCCTGAAGCATGGAGAAGTGACAGCTGTGCTTTTAGGGGACATTTTCGGATGCAGAGGTCACTGGAGAAATATGTCAGTTGGCGTGGTGAGTTACCCCATGCTAAGAGAAACCAGATCAAATTTTTGGCTGGTTACCCAGGACACTCCAGGATACCTCCTCTATAATATGATTTTCAACCCACATCCTCCTTCAGCAAAGGGAGTATTTGTTTACCCAGTTTTCCCTTTTCTCTGAAGCACACATACTTTATGGGGCTCCTTGTCAGAAACAGTTCCCCACCCTGGAATGAAATCTGCTGACGTGGTTTCCTCAACTGAGGCTTGTCTGCTCACTAGGAGGGACAAGCAGTTTCAATTAAGGACAGCACGTAAGCCTTGTTTGAGATGCTGCATTCTGTCAAAACCACAGCAAGCCAGGGCAAAGGCTGAGAGTAAAGCTGTAAGGCCTTCGGAGCAGATTCTTAGTTTTATCAGAATCCCAGAGTCCTGGGAGATCAGAGAGGACTTAAGAGACTTCACCCAGCCTGATGGTCTTGCCTGTGCTTAGTTGCTCCGTCATGTCTGTGACCCCATGGACTAGAGCCCGCCAGGCTCCTCTGTCAGTGGGATTTTCCAGGCAAGAACACTGAAGTGGGATGCCATGCCCTTCTCCAGGGGATCTTCCCAACCCAGGGATCAAACTCAGGTCTCCTGCATTGCAGGTGGATTCTTTACCGTCTGAGCCACCAGGAAAACCCAATATTTCTAGAAATGAGAGAAAGGAGGTGCTCAACTTTTCCCAAGCCAGCGACCTTGGCTTTAGATTCCATGTCTCCAGATATCTGAGTTCATAAAAAAATAAGGGATGGCAGCAAGTTTTACATAACATGTCTTCGGCATCCAAACTTTGACAGTTTGATTAAAACAACCAAAAAAAAGAAGAAAAGAAAGAAAACCCAACAAATACAGCACATAATTACAGAGAAACTGTTACAAGTCACATGGAACAGAGGAAAAAAGGCAAGACCTGATCCCTGCCCATAGGTGCTTAGATAGAAAAAAAAAAAAAAAACATAAAAACGAGCAGGAAGAAAATGAACAGCTTCATATTTTGCAACACTATAAACTCATAAGCACAAATTGTGCTGAACAGTGTATTATAAGGTACTAATTGGGCACTACGGATAATGCCGAAGTACAAGAGAAATTAGAATATGTTGAGAACTGGGGGAATTGAGACCAGAGAAGGTACAGCAGCTGGAGTGTGAAGGAAGGCTGAATGAATGGGCTCAAACATTTTAGGATGAGGAAACAGCATGAGTGAAAATGTAGGGGTGGGAGTGAGGTATGCATGATGAGAGCACATTCAGGACACAGAACCTTGATGTACACATCTTCTGGGAGTCAGGAAAGGTTGGAGAGGTCACAATGGGGACCAGTTTCTGGTAGGTCTGAAAAATCACACAGAAGATTTTATGTGTGGTGAGGTAAGCATTAGGGAGACATTTTATGTTCTTTGGTAGAAAATAATAGCTCTCTCCTGAAAACTTAGAAATGTGCTAGCACTCTGCTAAGCTCCTTACATGGATTATCTCATTGAGTATTCACAATAAGCCCAGGAGGTAGTACTAGCATTACCCATATTTTCTTAAAGGGGGAAAAATGAAGATCAGAAATATTAAGCAACTTGACTAGGACTACACAGTGAATAAAAGGAAAAATCAGAACTGTTACCCAGAGATGTCAGATTCCCTGGTGACTCAGTAAAGAATCCACCTGAAATGCAGGAGACCTGGGTTCTATCCCTGGGCTGGGATGATCCCCTGGAAAAGGGAACAGCTAACCACTCCAGTATTCTTGCCTAGAGAATTCCGTGGACAGAGGAGCCTGGCAGGCTATACAGTCCATGGGGTCACAAAGAGTTGGACACAACTGAGTGAATAACACTTTCACTTTATGTCAGATTCCACTGCCCATAAACACTGTGCTCTTAAATAGCTTGCTTTATGTGATGAGGGTAACTTTCAAAAAATAAGTATGACATGATTACAAAACAGAGAGGGTTAGGAAGCAACAATACTGGTTAAGAACAACTTCAAGGGACTTTGGGATTCCCAGGTGGCTCAGTAGTAAAGCATCCACCTACCAATGCAGAAGACTCAGTTTCGATCCCTGGGTTGGGAATATCACCTGGAAAACGAAATGGCAACCCACTCCAATATTCTTGCCTGGGAAATCCCAGAGACAGAAGAGCCTGGTGGGTTACAGTCTGTGGAGTTGCAAAAAGTCAAATATCACTGAGTGACTGAGCACACATGCACAAGGGACTTCCCTGGCGGTCCACTGGGTAAAACTCCATGCTCCCAATGCAGGGGGCCCAGGTTCAATCCCCGGTCAGGGAACAAGATCTATCATACCACAACTAAAGATCCCCCATGCTGTAATGAAGACCTGGCACAGTCAAACAAATTTTTAAAAAGTTTAAAAGAGTAACCTCAATAATCCAGTCAACTAGGAGACAGGTTCCAAGAAAAGGTAGTGAAAATTAAGAACAGAGAAATAATAAACCCTAGAGACAATGGTGATGCGAAGGGGAAAGCACAAGATTCTGAGGAAAAGGTAGGGGTGGGGTAAGATGAGTAGTTTGCAGAAAGGTGGTACAAAGGTTAAATTTTAGACATGTTGACTTTGAAGGAACGATGGAAAATGTCCAGTGGAAAACTGAAGGTGTGAGCTTGAAGACAGACCTTTGTTTTATGTATGGATCACTAAAGAAATCTGCCAATCCATCCCCCAGAAAATGTACACTTGCGTGTACTTGAAATTTTGCTTCACAGTTCACAGGGCCAGTGACTCTTCAAAACCCACTCACAATACCTTTGGTACAATCCATTAGTAATAAATTGAGAATGAAGATAGACAGATTGGGGAGCTTTATTCATAGTGGATATCACATGAACTTCTCTTGACTTCCAGGATCCTGCCCTTTCTGGTTCCCTCCTTCCTGTCTGATTGCTACTTCTCCATTTCTTTCTTTCGCTTCTACTCTTTTCCCTGTCCAGTAAAACTGGGTGGTAACCAAGAATCTAGCACATCCTTGACCCTCTTCTGTTCTCTGTACAGGTTCAGTTGGCTGATTTTTATAGAGATTTTGTGAATATTAAATGAAATAATAGGTGTAATTTGAAGGGCAGTCCCTGGTTTGTATATCACTGCTAGAGATGGTAGCCATGATAACAAGCTGAGAAAAACAGAAGAAAGAAATTAGTTGAATGAGACAAAGAACAAGCTTTGACAAGTTTCAAATAAGTGCAGTATTAGAGAAGCCCAAGAAGAAGAGCATATCGCAGAAGGAGGAAGAGGATTCTTAGTGGTGTGAGGTGCCTCAACAAGAGCAAAGGAACAAGGTTAGATGTTACTTGAATTGCCTCAAATTCAAATCAGGAAAGAAGACTCGCCTTACTCCTGGTCAAAATAATACTTCCCAAGATACTCAGTGGTGATTAATCCCCTCTCCTATAAGGTACCTTATGATGACACAAGAACATGCTTTTGCAGTGGTAGTCATGGTTGCTACAGTTCATAATTTAACCCTGTCATCACGAGAAAATGTGGAAAATGAGCCCTCCAAAAATATATATCAAACTCGGAATACAGTTTTCAAGCTGAAAATTCAGAAGTCAAGCATTTCTCAGAAGCCAATTCTCCTCTAATCAGGTCTAGAGGCAAGAATGTCAGGCAAACATGCCTCTGGCAGCATTTAAACGAAACAGCATCCTCTTATCAGTTCCCAACCTGGCCTCTCCCAGCATATGCTTCTCAACATACAATTAAGTGCCATGCTCTTACATTTGCAAATAGATTAATCAGGTCTCATGAAAAATTGGCAGGATTTCTTCAGCTTTCAAGGGGTCAGATCTTACTTACCTAAACTAAGTTTGATGGGCCACATACCAGGAAAGTTATTATCTGTTGGAGCTTCTTATTTATAGTTTTCCCTTTAAAATTTTTTGACTACTTCTAGGGACCTATTAAGTGAAACTAGAGCTCTACTGGTTGACTTTAAGAATGTAGGGTTAAATTCTACCAGATCTGTTCCTGAATCACATGTGAGAAGTCAGTAGGACTCCTGGGGAAGGAAATGCTTATTTTTCCCCAGAAACTGGGTATTATCACTAGAAAATATGTGCACGGAAGAGGGAGGAGGTGGAGAGTATTTGAACCATTTCTGTAAATAAACAAGTCAGTGAATATGATGCATATTTCCAAAAATTTGCATCTACAAATTTGCATTTCAGATTTCTCAAAAATTACAATACGAGCTAGCTGGCTTTTCATTCCTGCTTCCCTCCTCCCGTGATCATCCCCAATTTCAGCTATGATTCACTAAATAGTTTTTCCCATTGGAAATTATAAAATGATATCCTAGCTCATTGTTTCATTTTACACTGAATTTCATTGGGTTTTCAGACATTTACACTGTCAGCTCTCCTTCCCTTACTGTAAAATCCTTTTTATTGACAATTCAATCATGTCAAGTTTGGAACAGGAGAGGCACTGATTTGATCAGCTATCATTGGATTTACAATATATAAATGACAGCACCATATCTGGCCCTCGTCTGAAGCAGCTGCCTTTTATCGATTTATATTCCACTAGCAAGGAAGAAAAATTGCAGCACAATGTAGTGGTATGGTCCAAGATCAATACCAATTTTTTTCTTAATGACACAAAGGCCAAGATAAGGACAGCATAAGTCAAAGCTAGACAGATCAAATTTGTCCGATATCCCTTTCAATTACCGAAGAACATGCACAGGGATGTATAACATTAAAGCAAAGCAGAATATTATTCCAAGTGGTTTAAAATTACGACATCAAACAAGACAGAGTAGCATCCTCCCCAAGATATGGAATTGAAATGAGCTGAGAATGGAGAACCACCCTCCCTGGTCTAAAGCAGCTGGGCATTTCCAGAGTTAGCCTAACTACTAGACCTCAGAGCGCTGCTTCAGCTGTGTAATCCCAACAAAGAGGATTTCAACCAGGACTCCAGGACAAGGAAATGGAAACCCACTCTAGTATTCTTGCCTGGGAAATCCCATGGACAGAGGAGCCTGGCAGGCTACAGTCCACGGGGTTGCACAGAGTTGGACATGACTTAGTGACTAAACAACTACAATCAGAACCAAACATCCTGAATTCCTTAGATGTTGATATTGAACGATAGGTAATGAAGAGTGAAATAGACTGGTTGCTCCCCAGAATATAATACTTGTTGCAGGAAGCCGAAAAGCAAATTACCCAAACAGCTTAACAAGCTCAACAGAGCGGTTGGCCACGTCTAATCTGGGTGCGTTGTACAGTTATGGCTATCTCCACTATGGCAACAAAAGGCTGCCCAATCCCCTTGGGAATCTGGGATGATTCTGTAGTTCAGCAAAAAAAAAAAAAAAAGGATCTGGGTCCAGCTCAAAGCAGTTCTTTCTAAAACTGATGTGCCACAACCCCAACCCCACATCAGTTCAGTTCAGCTGCTCAGTCATGTCCGACTCTGCAACCCCATGGACTGCAGCACGCCAGGCTTCCCTGTCCATCAACTCCTGAAGCTTGCCCAAACTCATGTCCATCGAGTCGGTGATGCCATCCAACCATCTCATCCTCCATCGTCCCCTTCTCCTCCTGACCTCAATCTTCCCAGCATCAGGGTCTTTTCTAATGAGTCAGTTCTTTGCATCAGGTGACCAAAGTATTAGAGTTTCAGCTTTAGTATCAGTCCTTCCAATGAATATTCGGGACTGATTTCCTTTAGGATTGACTAATAAAGCCAACTCTAAGGAATGCTGGCATGGAGAATACCTTGGTGACTTTCTCTCCTGATAGTTTTTAAAAAAAAGCAAAAAACAAAAAACTTGCTACCAACACTGAAGGAGGCAGGGGCTTCTCCTCATTAAACGATGCGCCTATTCTCTTTGCACATCTTTCTGATAGTGTCCTCTCCAACATAACACAAACATGGTCAGGCACTTTATATAACAAGAGATGAGATAAATTACAGATAAAATAGAAGTGTTCACGAGAGGCACAATGATATCTTGAGAGGGCTTTTGTGAAATAACGTGGTGAAGGGAATTCAAATATCTAATCAGTGGCATAATAGATGATGTCTGAATTCCTTCCAGTCCTAAGTTCTGTTTCTAAGTATTAACAGCTCACATGCCCTATTGCTAGTGGGAAAAAAACAGAGTAAAGAGAGCATAAGTCTTTGGAACCAAACTGACTTGGGTCTATGACTAGACTCCGCAACTTACTAGCAGTGTGATCTTAGGCAAGGTCCTTAGCCTCTCTGTGCATCAGTAGCAGGCACAATAGGTGTGCTGTACACAATATATCATTTGATCCTCATAACAATCCTATTAGATTGTTATCTCCATTTTAACATGAAAAAACTGGTTCAGTGAGCTTAAGTAAACTTGCTCAAAGTCATACATAGTTGTAGAGTTTATATTCAAACCATGGTCAAGATGGTTCTAAAATCAACTTTTACCACTGATACCATCAGGCTACCATCAAGACTTCCACCAGAACTTCTAGTTCAATCTAAGCCTGAGTTATTTTCTTCACTGTCCCTCTGGTTACCGAGAAATCAGGTCTGGGCCACATAAAGCTAACCAGAACAGAACCGTATAATCCCATCTACAGAGTGAGCGGTCAATGATAACTTAGATACCTGCTCAGGAAACAAAATTAAAACATGGAAACCTCCCTTCTTCAAGCCATGTTTGTTATCAATGTCACCATTAATAATATATCTAATTGAAGAGAAACAAGTGTCTCAACACTAAGGGCAAAGAATGGATGCTGTAACAAGAATACAAAGGGCAGCATAAGACATATATTTTATTCAGTCTATTTGAACTTGATTTTACAGTAGTGCTGCCAGTGCATTTTTCCCTTGCAAATTAGTACAATACTTACTGATCATGACGTCAGGTGATGCAGTTTAACTAGGGGTAGCAGAAGCAGCTATTTCAACCGGTGTGAAGTAATCATAAATAGAATGCCTTGTTTTCCATAAAATGTCATGCTAGGACTTTGAGTGACACCAATGCTGGGGCCATCAGATTAATTTGGGGACTGCGAAGTTTGCTAAGGCCATACTAGTAGTTAGCACAACTGAAAAGTCAGGAAGCCAAGGAGATTATGCAGAGATAAATAAAGATATAGACATTGGAATTCAGAGCAGGCAGTGGAGTCATGTGTTTGAGTGGAGTAAATGGGAGAAGTCCACACAAAAAATCATTCTTTGAGGCACCTAGCTTGAACCAGATACCCTTATGTACTTTCTCTCACAGAAAAAATACACCAGTTATATCTTCAGCTAGTAGCAAAGAGGGAAATGATATCTGGCTGAGCAAAACAGACACAGGAATAACTAGCTGGTAGGTGGGAGACAGTACAGAAATTAGGCACTCTGGCAATAGAGTCTCAAAATGACTGTGGTCAAAGTTATCACTGAGAAAATATATCAGGAAGCTAGACCAATTGCCAGCACACAATAGGATCTCAACACATTTTTTAAGTCCTGAAAAAGAGATTGTGCCTAAAAACCAAAGAATGAAAATTTCCAAGTGTATGCAAAGTGATCTTTCTAGTCACACATCTACACAGCAACATTTTTCATAAAATTATATTTTTCAACACATAATTTAAAATGAGGGTAAGGTAATAACCAACGATAACCTCAAAACAGCTTATTTTGGAAATATGAATGTACACTAATTATTGCCAGCTAGCAGCAGCAGCAACATGTCTACTACAATGACTAATACGCTTTCTGACTTCATAAGAAAGAAAAAAGAATTTTGGTTAAATCTATACCAATTAATCATATTTTGAATTTCTATATAATCCTGGCACATTCTCAACTGGCCCAAATAAGTGAAGAACAGCAATGTCGCAATCCTTGTACTGTCAACTGCATCTATCATTCAGGAATATGAGCACACTGATGATTCTGTTCAAATTGTGGTGGAATGGAGAGTTACTTTATACCTCTTTTGAAGCGCTGCCATCCTTTTTTCTTAGATTGTGTACTTAATAAAATTATTCAGAGTCAGAAAACCTGAGACCAAGGCCTAGTTCTACCACTTACTAGATGAGCTAACTTTCTGTGCCTCAGATCCCCCACCTACACTAAGGTTACCTCTCTCAGTGTAGATATTATTCATCTTTATATTATTATTCATCTGTTACTGACATTAAAATTGTGCCAGACAAACAGTGAGCAGATGCCCCAGAAACATTTGTTGCTTATTGATGAAAATTTCAAAAAAACATAATAGTTGACTCTGGAATTTTTTGTTTGCCAGAAAGATGTGCATATTAAAAACAAATATTATAATTCTACAATTATCACACCCCTCAAAATCATTTTATCAAAATAGATTGCCTTGAATTTATTTTGAAAATAATTTCATTTTTATTTTTTTAAACTTTAAAAAATGCTTTATTAACCTTGTAACAATTCTAAGATAGGCACTATTATTATTTTTAATTGTAGTATAATTGCTTTACAATATTATGTTAGTTTCTACTGTACAACAGCATTAATAAACTATATGTATACATATATCCCCTCCCGCCCGCCACTCTAAGTCATCACAGAGCACTGAGCTGAGCTCCCTGTGATACAGCAGGTTCCCACTAGCTATCTATTTTACACATGGTATTGTATGCACATCAGTACTACCTTCCCAATTCGGCCCAGCTTCCCCTTCCCCTTCATGTTCACAGGTCCATTCTCTACATCTCTATTCCTGCTCTGCAAATAGGTTCATCTGTACCATTCCATATATATGTGTTAATATATAATTTTTTTTCTCTCTCTGACTTACTTCATTCTGTATGACAGACTCTAGGTTCATCTGCTGCTGCTGCTGCTGACAAGTCACTTCAGTCGTGTCCAACTCTCTGAGACCCCATAGATGGCAGCCCACCAGGCTCCGCCGTCCCTGGGATTCTCCAGGCAAGAACACTGGAGTGGGTTGCCATTTCCTTCTCCAATGCACGCAAGTGAAAAGTGAAAGTGAAGTCGCTCAGTCGGATCCGACTCTTAGCGACCCCATGGACTGCAGCCCACCAGGCTCCTCCCTCCATGGAATTTTCCAGGCAAGAACACTGGAGTGGGTTGCCACTGCCTTCTCCATAGGTTCATCTACATCACTGTAAATGACCAAATTTTGTTCCTTTCATGGTTGAGTAATATTCTATTGTATATATGTACCAAAAACTCCTTTTATGAATTGGCATCACTTGACCTAGTAAACAGGTAGCTATATACTGCAGAGACCATGTATTTTACATTCCTAATGAACATGCATAAGTAACACCAAACATAAGTAATGCCAAACATTCAAACACATTTAGAAGATACAATTAACCTAATTACCATAGGATATTAAAACATCCAGAGTCTCACAGTATAATATACAAAATGTCCAGGATATGACCAAAAATTACTTAGCATACAAAAACTAAAATAAAACAAAAAACAAAACAACTCACAAGGGCAAAGATGATCAATCTTACTTCGCCAACACTGAGATAACAAAGATGATATAGTTGTGAGACAAAGATATTAAAGCAGTTATTATAAAAATGCTGCAAAAAATAAGGATAAACCCTCGTGAAAGAAATGGAAAGATAGTATGTTTCCGCAAAGAAACAGAAGGCATGAATAAGATCAGATGGAAAGTTTAGGTCTGAGCAACACAATAAAAAAAACAAACCTTAAGAAACAAACAAAAAAACTTTACTAGGTTCATTCAATGGCAGAATGGAGATGACAAAGATAAAGCAATATAAATTCTCCAATCTGAATAACAGACAGGAAAATGACTGAAAGCGAAAATGAACATAGGCTTATGGAGGAAAGATAAAACACAAAGTCTAATATTTGTACCACCAGAGTCCAAAAAGATAAGGAAGAGTGTACAGAAAAATATAAACAGAAGAAGAAATTTACCCCAATTTGGCAAAATACATAAATCTACACACTCAAGAAGCTCAGCAAATGTTGAACTGGATAACACCAGAGATCTGTACTCAGGCAAGAAAAAAATCTTGAAACTGGCCAGAGAAAACTAATATACTGCTTACAAGGAAATAACAACTTGAATGACTATGGATTTCTCACGTGAAACCATGGAGGAAAGAAAAAAGCAGCACATTTTTTAAACTGCAGAAAAGAACTATCAACCCACAATTCTGTATCTAGTGAAAATATTTTTTAAGAAATGAAGATGAGAAAAAAACATTCTCAGGTGACGGAAAACTATGAGAATTCACAGCCACTGAACTGCTATAAAGGGACTCCTTTGTAGAGAAGGGAAATGATACCAGAAGGAAAATTGGAAAATCAAGACTGAAGTAAGAGACAAAAAATAATGAATATCAAGATAAATAAAATATAATATTTTCCTCTTCTTGAGTGCTTTAAAATATACTTCACAATTAAAAGCAACCATTATAGCAATGTCTGGCAAGATTTTCAATATATTTGGATAAAATAATATAAAAAGAGTATATAAAAGGGATCTATACAGTGGAAGATTTCTGCATTCAGCTTAGGTTGGTAAACTATGGACTGTAAAAACTGTGAAAAGTAGAGTATGCATATTCTAATCCCTAGAGTAATGACTGAGAAAAAAAAACAAAACAGTGACCCCAATCTACAAGAAGAAATACAGAACACCAGTAAAGGTAACTCCATAGATAAATATAAAAAAGAGTATAAATGTATTTTTTAATAATTATTTTTCCCTCCTACTTTATTTAAAAAACAAAGGGCATAAAGCAAACATTATAAATCTGTGTTTGGAAACACAATGTACAATAAAATAATAGCATAAAGAATAGGGAGGAGAAAAGTTTTACTATATAAAGATGATATTAACCTGAACTAGATCATCAAAAATTAAGAACAAACTCTATGATAATCTACATGAGAAAAGAATCTGAAAAAGAATGAATATATATATATATGCATAAGTGAATCACTTTACTGTACTAACACAATACAGTAAATCAACTATTTGCCAATAAAATTTTTTTAATTAAAAAATTTAGAAATAAAAGGGTTTTTCCTTTGGTAATGGAGGGAAAAAGAAAAAAAAACAAGAAAACAAATGTCCAGCATAACCAAACCTATAGTGACAGAAAGTAAAATAGTAGCTGCCTAGGACTAGAGGAAATGATAGCACAGGAGGTCATGGCTAGGAGGTGCAAGATTTCTTTTGGGTAATGAAAATACTCTAAAATTGATTGTTATTAGAAGGCAATGGCAAGCCACTCCAATACTCTTGCTAGAAAATCCCATGGACAGAGGAGCCTGGTAGGCTGCAGTCCATGGGGTCGCTACTAGTCGGACAAGACTGAGCGACTTCACTTTCACTTTTCACTTTTACACATTGGAGAAGGAAATGGCAACCCACTCCAGTGTTCTTGCCTGGAGAATCCCAGGGACGGGGAAGCCTGGTGGGCTGCCGTCTACGGGGTCGCACAGAGTTGGACACGACTGAAGCGACTTAGCAGCAGCAGCAGTAGCAGTAAAATAACATATATTTAAAACAAAACAAGTCAGAAATGGAAGAATACTAGAATAAGAAAAGATATAAGACATGTAAAATAAATAATAAAATGACAGATGTAAATGCTACCTTTTATTAGTAATTAGTAATCACATTAATGTATTAGTAATTACATTAAATATAAGTTAAATAAGCAGGGTGACAATATACAACCTTGACGTACTCCTTTTCCTATTTGGAACCAGTCTGTTGTTCCATGTCCAGTTCTAACTGTTGCTTCCTGACCTGCATACAGGTTTCTCAAGAGGCAGGTCAGGTGGTCTGGTATTCCCATCTCTTTCAGAATTTTCCAGTTTGTTGTGATCCACACAGTTAAAGGCTTTGGCATAGTCAATGAAGTTAAATGCTTATTTAACTTATATGCAGAGTACATCATGAGGAACGCTGGGCTGGAAGAAGCACAAGCTGGAATCAAGATTGCCGGGAGAAATAGCAATAACCTCAGATATGCAGATGACACCACCCTTATGGCAGAAAGTGAAGAGGAACTCAAGGGCCTCTTGATGAAAGTGAAAGAAGAGGGTGAAAAACCTGGCTTGAAGCTCAACATTCAGAAAACTAAGATCATGGCATCTGGTCCCATCACTTCATGGGAAATAGATGGGGAAACAGTAGAAACAGTGTCAGACTTTATTTTGGGGGGCTCTAAAATCACTGCAGATGCTGATTGCAGCCATGAAATTAAAAGACGCTTACTCCTTGGAAGGAAAGTTATGACCAGCCTAGATAGCATATTAAAAAGCAGAGACATTACTTTGCCAACCAAGGTCCATCTAGTCAAGGCTATGGTTTTTCCTGTGGTCATGTATGGATGTGAGAGTTGGACTGTGAAGAAAGCTGATCGCCGAAGAATTGATGCTTTTGAACTGTGGTGCTGGAGAAGACTCTTGAGAGTCCCTTCGACTGCAAGGAGATCCAACCAGTCCATTCTAAAGGAGATCCATCCTGGGTATTCATTGGAAGGACTGATGCTAAAGCTGAAGCTCCAATACTTTGGCCACCTCATGCGAAGAATTGACTCACTGGAAAAGACTGATGCTGGGAAAGATTGGGGGAAGGAGGAGAAGGGGACGACAGAGAATGTGATGGCTGGATGGTATCACCGACTCGATGGAGGTGAGTTTGAGTGAACTCCGGGAGTTGGTGATGGACAGGGAGGCCTGGCGTGCTGTGATTCATGGGGTCGCAAAGAGTTGGACACGACTGAGCGACTGAACTGAACTGAATCACATTAAATGGAAATTTATTACACTAACTGAAAGACAGAGATTGACAAAATGCATATAAAATATAATCTAACTATATTTTGTCTATAAGACACACTTTAAATAAAAACGAATATTTTAAAAGTAAATGCATGGAAAAAGATACAGATATACCACGGAAACAGTGATCAAAAGAGAGCTTGAGTGGCTATGCTAAAGCATTATACTAATAACACTATCAAAAATTGTTACTAGACACAAAGGACATTTTATAAAGTTAAAAAGTTAATCCAACAAGAAGATATAACAATTATAAACATATCTGTGGACTTCCCTGGTGGCACAATGGATAGGAATCTACTTGCCAATGCAGGGGACATGGGTTCAGTCTCTGTCTGGTAAGATACCACACGCCAAGAAGCCCATGCATCACAACTACTGAGCCTGTGCTCTAGAGCCCGCAAGCTGCAACTACAGAGCACGAGTGCCATAATTAATGAGCCTGCATGTGGCAACTACTGAAGCCCATGTGCCTAGAGCCTGTGCTCTGCAAAAAGAGAAGCCACCGCAACGAGAAGCCCACAACGAAGAGCAATTCCCACTGGCTGCAACTTGAGAAAGCCCACACAAAAGCACTGAAGACCCAGTGCAGCCAAAAATAAATAAATAATAATAAATAAACATATCTGAATCTAATAACAGAAACCAAAATACATGGAACCAAAGTTGACAGGATGAAAGAAACAAAAAATTCAACAATAATAATTGAAGACTTCAACAACCCGTTTTCAATAATTAACATATAGCACAACTAGACAGAAGATGAACAGAGAAACAGAAGGCATAAACAACGCTATAAACCAACTAGACTTAACCTTTACACAATGCTCCCTCCAGAAACAGTAGAATACATATTTTTTACAAAGGTCCATGGAACATTCTTCAGGATAGACCACAAATCTAAAACAATCTTTAAAAATTTTAAAAGACTGAAATGACACACAGGATTTTCTGACCATAATGGAGTGAAATTAGAAATCATTAACAAAAGGAAATTTGAGAAATTCAGAAAATATGTGGACCATTAAATGCAAAAGGTAGAAAATAATTTACCATGCCAACATTAATCAAAAGAAAACTGGAGTGCCTATTTTAAAACCAGAAAATGTAGATTATAGAGCAAAAAGAATTATCAGGGATATCACATTACATAATGACAAGAGTCAATCCACCAAGAAAGCCTACCGATTATAAATGTGCATGCATGTAACAAAAGGGCTTCAAGATACATGAACACATAATATAGTAAAGATGTCAGTTCTCTCCAAATTGATCTATAGAATTAACATGATTCCAACCAAAATTTCTCTAATATTTTCTCTGTACACACAGACAAGCTGGTCTTAAAATTCCTATGGAAATCCAAAATACCTAGAATAACCAAAACAATTTTGAAAAAGAAAAATGAAATTAAAGCAATCACACCACACAATTTTAAGTCTTCCTTAAAGCTCTAATAGTACAAACAGTAGACAGCACTGATATAAATCTATGGAATAGAACTGAGAGTCCAGAAATAGAACTACACAAATATGACCAAGTGAGTTTTGATAAGAGTTCAAAGGCAATTTAATGGAGCAAAAATGGTGTTGGAGTAATAGCACACATGTACTGAAAAATAATGAACCTCTCCCTAAAATCATGCCTTAAACAAAAATTAACTCAAAGCTGATTGCAGATCAAAATAATTGATTATAGATCTAAATGTAAATTGCAATAAAATATTCTGACCTGAGTTTGGGCAAAGAGTTCTTTTAAATGACACCTAAGGCACAATGGGAAAGACTAGAGATCTCGTCAAGAAAATTAGAGATACAAAGGGAACATTTCATGCAAAGATGGGCTCGATAAAGGACAGAAATGGTATGGGCCTAACAGAAGCAGAAGATATTAAGAAGAGGTGGCAAGAATACACAGAAGAACTGTACAAAAAAGATCTTCATGACCCAGATAATCGCAATGGTGTCATCACTCACCTAGAGCCAGACATCCTGGAATGCGAAGTCAAGAGGGCCTTAGAAAGCATTACTACGAACAAAGCTAGTGGAGGTGATGGAATTCCAGTTGAGCTATTTCAAATCCTGAAAGATGATGCTGTGAAAGTGCTGCACTCAATATGCCAGCAAATTTGGAAAACTCAGCAGTGGTCACAAGACTGGTAAATGTCAGTTTTCATTCCAATCCCAAAGAAAGGCAATGCCAAAGAATGCTCAAACTACCGCACAATTGCACTCATCTCACACGCTAGTAAAGTCATGCTCAAAATTCTCCAACCCAGGCTTCAACAATAGATGAACTATGAAATTCCAGATGTTCAAGCTGGATTTAGAAAAGGCAGAGGCACCAGAGATCAAATTGCCAACATCCGCTGGATCATGGAGAAAACAAGAGATTTCCAGAAAAACATCTATTTCTGCTTTATTGACTATGCCAAAGCCTTTTACTGTGTGGATCACAATAAACTATGGAAAATTCTGAAAGAGATGGGAATACCAGACCACCTGACCTGCCTCTTGAGAAACCTGTATGCAGGTCAGGAAGCTACAGTTAGAACGGGACATGGAACAACAGACTGGTTGCAAATAGGAAAAGGAGTATGTCAAGGCTGCATATTGTCACCCTTCTTATTTAGCTTATATGAAGGTACATCATGAGAAATGCTGTCCTGGATGAAGCACAAGCTGGAATCAAGATTGCTGGGAGAAATATCAATAACCTCAGATATGCAGATGACACCACCCTTATGGCAGAAAGTGAAGAAGAACTAAAAAGCCTCTTGATGAAAGTGAAAGAGGAGAGTGAAAAAGTTGGCTTGAAGCTCAACATTCAGAAAATTAAGATCATGGCATTTGGTCCCATCACTTCATGGGAAACAGATGAGGAAACAGTGTCAGACTTTATTTTGGGGGGCTCCAAAATCACTGCAGATGGCAAGTGCAGCCATGAGATTAAAAGATGCTTACTCCTTGGAAGGAAAGTTATGACCAACCTAGACAGCATATTAAAAAGCAGAGACATTACTTTGCTGACAAAGCTCCATCTAGTCAAAGCTATGGTTTTTCCCGTGGTCATGTATGGATGTGAGAGTTGGACTATAAAGAAAGCTGATCGCTGAAGAATTGATGCTTTTGAACTGTGGTGTTGGAGAAGACTCTTGAGAGTCCCTTGGACTGCAAGGAGATCCAACCAGTCCATCCTAAAGGAGATCACTCCTGGGTGTTCATTAGAAGGACTGATGCTGAAGCTGAAACTCCAATACTTTGGCCACCTTATGCAAAGAGTTGACTTACTGGAAAAGACCGTGATGCTGGGAGGGATTGGGGGCAGGAGGAGAAGGGGACGACAGAGGATGAGATGGCTGGATGGCATCACCGACTTGATGGACATGAGTTTGGGTAAACTTCGGGAGTTGGTGGTGGACAGGGAGGCCTGGCATGTTGCGATTCATGGGGTCGCAAAGAGTCGGACACTACTGAGCAACTGAACTGAAGGCATAATCTATCACAGAAAACAAATGATCACTTGGACTGATTCATCACAAGTAAAACTTACTCTGAGAAAGAGAATTTTAAATTTTATCTTAACTTATTTATTATTTCTTTATTTATTTGGCTGTGCCAGGTCTTAGCTGGGCACTCAGGATCTTTGTTGTGGCATGTTGGATTTCTTCTTTCTTTCTTTTTTTTTTTTTAATTTGCATCATGTAGGTCTAGTTCCCCAGTCAGGCACTGAACCTGGGCCCCGTGCTTTGGGTGCAACGAGTTTTAGCCACTGAACCACCAGAGAAACCCTGAGAAAGAAACTTAGAGATAACAGAAAGACAAGCTACAGAGTGGAAGAAAATATTTGCAAATCATATTTATTACAAGGAATTTATATTTACAGTATATGAAGAGACCTCATGTAATAGATCTTCAAGGGCATTATCCTGAGGGGAAAAAAAATCCTAAATGGTTACTGTCAAATTCCATTGATATGATGTTCTTGAGGTGACCAAATTAAAGTGATAGAAGAGCGATCACTGGTTACTACACGTTAGTGTTGAGGGAAGAGTATGACCACCAAAGAATAACACAAGGGAGTTTACTTGTGATTGAACAGTTTAGTATCTTGGTTTTCATGATATGTATTCAAACTGACACATATAATAAAATTTCAGAGAATGATACATGAAAAAGTATGTGTAAAAATTAGTGAAACCTTAATTAAATCTATACCTGAGTTAACAGTAGTATGCTAGTGTCAGTTTTCTGGTTTTGACAGTGTACTAAGGTTCAGTTCAGTCAGTTCAGTTCAGTCGCTCAGTCGTGTCCGACTCTCCGCGACCCCATGAATCACAGCATGCCAGGCCTCCCTGTCCATCACCAACTCCCGGTACTAAGGTTATGTAAAACATTATCTTTGGGTCAATCTAGGTGAAGGGTACATAGAAAATCTCTGTATATTTTTGTAATTTCTTGTAATTTGTAAACTTTTTCAAAATTAAAAGTTGTACTAAAAGAGCTCAGCAATATGAAAACAAACAATCCAATTTAAAAATGGGCAAATAACTTGAAAAGACATTTTGCTAGAAAAGGATACATACATGACCAGTAAACACATGAAAAGATGCTCATATCATTAGCTACTGCAGGGATGCGAATTAAAGTCACTGTTGAGATACCATTATACCCCTATTAAAATGGCTAAAATAAATATTGCTGACAATAATACCAAGTGCTGACTAGGATCTAAAATGACAGCAACTCTCATCCATTGCTGGTGGGAATGCAAAATGGTACAGCTACTCTGGAAAACCATTTGGCAGTTTCTGATAAAGTTAACCATATACTTATCATATGATCCAGAAATTCCACATCTAGGCATTTATCCCAGAGAAATGAAAACTTACAGAACTTATATTAACATAGAAACTTATACTCAATTGTGTATAGCATCCTTATTTATAGTTCCCCCAAACTGGAAACAACTCAAATATCCTTCAACTTGAGAATATAAGAACAAACTGTAGTACATCTAAACCATGGAATACTACTTGACAGTAAAAAGGAACACAGTATTCATACATGCAACAACTTGGATGAATCTCAAAAGCATTATGCTGAGTGAGGGAAGTCAGTCTCAAAAGGCTGCAACATTATAAGATGCCATTTATGTGACAATCTTTAAAAAGCAAAATGGAGCGATAGAGAACAGGACTGGGATGTTACAAAGAAGTAGCAAGAGAAAGCTTTTTTGAAGTGATGTCTGTTGTGAATCCTCATTTCAGTAGTGGTCACATGCATTTATGCATGTGTTAATAGTAAAAAACCTCTACACCAAGAGTCCGTATGCTAATTTACTGTATGCTAATTTTAAATAAAATAACAATTATGAGAGCAATACTGTCATTTCACAACCTAGAGATTAAAAATAGGAGCACATATATGCATAGCACTTACAGAGTCCAGGCATTTTTCTAAGTATTTGACAAATATTAACCCATTTAATTTTAACAGTAATCCTAGGGGGTAAGTACTAGAATTCTCCCCATTTTACACACAAGGAAAGTGATACACACTGAGCTTAAATAATTTGTCTAAAATGACAAGAGTTGGGATGAGGTGGGCCTGAGATTAAAGCCAAACTTCAATCTAAGTCCAAAGTCTCTACTGTTAACTACGAAGCTTTATCGTGTTCTATGCTCTATACTAGGAGAAGGCGATGGCACCCCACTCCAGTGATCTTGCCTGGAAAATCCCATGGATGGAGGAGCCTGGTGGGCTGCCGTTTATGGGGTCGCACAGAGTCGGACACGACTGAAGCGACTTAGCAGCAGCAGCAGCATGCTCTATACTAAGCGCTCTTTAGAAGATACTCTCTCCTCATTAATAACCCTATTTGAGGTGCTTATTAATGGATACTTTCTAAAGAAAGTCCTTAAGATTTAAATTCAAACAACCAATCAGTCAGGAAGAGACGAAAAGCAGAAGCAAAAGACCTGTCAGAATTTACATCGCACTTTCCCACAAACTGTACTGATTAACACAGGTGGCTGGTTTCTTGCCATGAATTTTTTTGGTCTCCTTGCATAAATCCATATGACACTTGCTATTTAAACATAAACAGAAATGAACCTTTATCATTCACAAAATTGCCAAAAGAGGTTTGGGTTTCCTATAGTAACTGCAGAAGTGGAAGAGGAGGTTTTTTTAATTTGTTTGCTGATATTAAAATTAATTTCTAAAGGCATGTAGGACAATGGTACTAAAAAGATTATTAATTTATGCAGTCTTGATTTGTGTTTGTTCCAACCACATTGCCTTCGCCTACATTCAGAATAGTTAATGAAAACTCACACACACCAAAGTGCTGAGCAAAGACAAAAACAAGTAACACAAAATCTCTCCTTGGGGAGAAGGAATAGATGTTATAGAGGACCATGTTTAGTTATTGTTTTTGAAATAAAATTGACCAGAAAAATTAATTGGGTGGTGCTGTGTAAATTGTACTGTCTCTTCAAGGACTGATTTTACTTTGAATGGAAAACAGAGCCAGATATGTTGTTTGGGGAAGGAAATGGATCCTGCGGGTTTTTACAGTTAAGATGCCTTTGGATCGTTTCCTTCTTTTATATGTTCAAAGTAAGTCCTAAAATGAAGGGCTAATTTCATGAAGTAGACAAGGAATGAGCTTGCTTAGAGGTAAGGAAATGTTTAAGAGCAAGAATGTATATAAATTCACTGTTAAACAACTGCAGACACATTCTGATTTTCCCCAAGTCCATATTAACATACCCCAGCCAGCTGTATGCTCTAAGGTCCACCATTTGAGAACTAAACTGCCCATTTATATTTCAAATGCATGACTCTGCCAGCAGTTGGAAAGTGTGAGGGAAGAAGTGCACCAGGGACCAGGAAGGAGGAGTGAGGTTCTGATGAAAACTGGGAGGGGAGAGTGATACATTTGCTACTCATTCAACAAACAGGCACTGAGCACCTGCTAAGTGCGGAGCAATCCACTAAGATCCCCAAACCTTTGGGGAAATACTAGTGGGGCTGTGTAACTGGAGTTTTCAGGGCATATGACAAAGGATGGGAGATCACCAAGAAAGAAGCTGAAGGAAGATGCAGCAGACACATAATGAAGGGCTTTGGATTCTATGCCAAGGACTTTCACATTTTATGTCTTTTGTTTAAACACAAATAATCCATGTTTACTGTACAATATTTTAAGAATACAGAAAAATTGTTA
Source organism: Moschus berezovskii (assembly GCF_049115385.1). Classification (NCBI taxonomy): domain Eukaryota; kingdom Metazoa; phylum Chordata; class Mammalia; order Artiodactyla; family Moschidae; genus Moschus; species Moschus berezovskii. The sequence continues at coordinate 123,779,134 of NC_142488.1, read as the reverse complement.
AAAAAAATGTACCTCCACCACCCAAAGCTGCATAGTCTCTCTTTGCATCTCAGTCTGTCTTGCTCTCTTTCTAGATAGACAGGTATGTCTCTCTATATATGGACAGAAGTATATATACACTCTCTCTCACACACACACACTCAGGGCTTTTCCCACTTAAAATATAGAATGACTATTTATTCATATCATTAAATCTTCTTCAACAGCATCTTTTTAATAGCTGCCTAGGATTCCATCATATTGCTCTTTCATAATTTAACCGGTCCCTTATGACTTGTTTCCTTTTTTGCAATTATACCAGGAGATATTTTTGAAATGCAGTCGTGTTTGCATTCTATGACGGCTGTTGTCCAGAAACACGGCAGTTTCAGGCTGCCCCCAGGGTACAGCTGCTGAAGAGAAAAAGGAAGAGTGGAAGACCCTTCGGTGATAAATAAGGAGAGAAGTTGGGCACTTTGTGAAAAGAAAAAATGGGTTCAGGTAGCTGGTTCCTACTAGAGAGGAAATAGTAAGAGGGAGGAAAGACTCTGTCCATGCTGTGGGCCCTGGTTAATTTATTCACTCAAGAAAACCTTATCACTCGCCTACTCAAAACATATGAATCAACTCAGACCCTTAGTCTTAGAATAACCCAACCAAGGTTTCCAGTATGATTTCCGATGCAAGCTATCATCAATCAATAGTTCATTTGAGGCATCTGACCTCAAATCAAAACTCAAGTTTTGACAAAAAACTGACTGGGCATGTTCCAAGATGATCACCTGTGTTTCCTAAGTTCTATTCTCATATTAATTTAAATAATCACAAAGCCAAGTCCCTGGACCACATTATCTCAGCCTCCAAAGAAACACCTAAACTGAATTATGATTTAATATCACATTCTCACCCTTTATGGACAAGGTTGATACAGGAATTATCCATTTCAACAGGGTTGTTGTTCCTTTGCAAAACTGTAGTTGAAGATGTCTGCTATAATCTATTATCTCTCACAGAAGGGTCTGTATAATAATTTTCATGATAAATTTTGTCTAGTGAAAAGAAGTATACATATTTTTCTTCAGTAACAATGAAAACTATACACGCCAATGTATTTTCCTGTTTACTTTTTGCTGCTAGGAAACAGACTATTGGATTGGCCTGTCCAAATACCTCATGGCATCCACCCTTTCTGGTTGCTTTAGTTTGTCTCCGTTTGTCTATTTTAAAGGTCCTATGTTTATTTTTTTTTTAATTTTATATACTACCTTGGATCATTTTGAAGGGACATGGAATGAAAGGAATCTTAAATTTAGTAAGTAAAAGATTTATGATAACAACTGAGACACATGCTACTAAAACCTGGCTCGATAGCTATCCCTATCTGCTTGGGGCTTGTGAGATTTGATATTTGGTAGTTGATAGTTTTGATTGTGGTGTATTAGCCTCCATGTGATTAATGTCTTTATTTGTGCCATTCTAATTCATTTTCATAATATATGCATGTGTACATGCAAGTGCTAATAATATAGCATCTCAAGATAACTAGACCTCTAGAGTAATCTATAACTCCCATCTTTAATGCACATAACCCTGAGCCATTCTTTTCCTCTGCAGACAGCAATAAAGAATGGAATGAATCCAACTCAAAATTGTATGAATAGGCTCTTTTCTCTATCTCTGATCTGAAGAGAGAGGACTTACAGTGAAACCTACTTAAAACTCTTCAATGGCTCTCCACTTAATAAGAGTTTTCATCTTCAGGATAAAGTCCAAATGCAATGGTAAGATGTTCATGGTAGCTGAAGTAAAAAAGGCAAACTACACAACAAAATGATCTCAATTATATCGCAGATATACAAATAAAATAGACCAAAAATGGTCTATTAAATGGCACTGAAATCAAAAATAGGGTTACAAATTATTCTTTTTGTAAATCAATATATGCTTATTTTTCTAAAATAAGCATGTGTTAGTCCAGTACTCTTGCCTGGAAAATCCCTTGGACGGAGGAGCCTGGTGGGCTGCAGTCCATGGGGTCGCGAGTTGGACACGACTGAGCGACTTCACTTGCACTTTTCACTTTCACACATTGGAGAAGGAAATGGCAACCCACTCCAGCGTTCTTGCCTGGAGAATCCCAGGAACGGGGGAGCCTGGTGGGCTGCCGTCTATGGGGTCGCACAGAGTCGGACAGGACTGAAGTGGCTTAGCAGCAGCAGCAGCAGCAGCAGTGGTGTTATCAAGAAAAGAGAATCATCCTTCTGCAAAGTTCCAATATTCAGATATTCCAGAAATTAGAGATGACTCCACCCACCCAGCCACCCAGAGGCATGCCAGAGCTGGTAGAATACTATAAGCCTCTCTCTTTAGATTGAGTACATCTAGGCTGTGAGAAGACTCATGATGTCCACAGAGTGTCATAGCCAAATCAATGGCAGAAGTTAGAACAGATCCAGGGCTCCACCCAGTACAGAGCTCTGATGCCCCAGCTACCATCTGCGTTCTGGCAAGATGCTAGAGCAAGGACTGAGCCGTAGGGATCTGGCTAAGGTACAAGACTCGAAGGCTCCTTACAACTTTGTCCTTCAAATACAGTCTGGCAATACGGCCTTCCCTCAGGTTGGAAGACCTAAAATCAGACAACAGACAAACAAGGTATTTTTTAAGGTAAAGAAATTTTTAAAGACACAGAATCATTTTTGGACCTCTGTGATGGACACCGTTCTAGGATTTGGTATTTTTTTTAAATTTCAGATTACACATCTTGCTTGCTTAAAAATAACATTTCTACCTAAATGAAGAAAATATGGCAGATAAAGATAGTTCTTTTGGCTGGCCTCCTGACCTCTTGATCCAGAGCTTATTAAAGAATATGTTGGGAGACTGATTTTTATTCAGGGACTAGGAGTTGGCCTGAGCTTTCAAATTCCACCTCTTTCCTTACAATAAAATGGCCTTTCCTTTTAAAAGCTCTGTGCCTCTGAGTTAGGACTACATAAAGCCTCAGTCAGATAAGTTTATTGTGTTTTAAGTGAGGAAACAGTGGTAAATCAAAGGAACATGATAACTTTTGGACCACTGGTTCCCAATCTCTGATCACAAGACAAATTATGGTAACCAAGAGACATCCTCCCTAATCTCTTGGCCAAACATGGTGTCAGGTATGGAGTCCAGACTTTTTGGTTAGGGGAGATAAAGTACCTTCAGGACCATACTCTTCCAGACAATAGAAATAGTAGTAATGGTGATGATTGTAGTGCTTTGTCCTCTCATCAGGACTCCCAAAGATGGAGCAACCCAACAGTTCTTCAGAGGCCCTCTTGGCTTTGGTCTGTGTTGGGAGACAATTCTCCATGGACAACAAATGTTTCTACATATTTTGTGAACAGAAGCACTGAGTGCTTTTGTTCTGGAATATTTTTTCGAGGATGTATGTATAGCCAACAGCCTTGGAAGACAGAGAAAGTGTCTAACTCTGAAGGAAAGAGTGGGCTCACTTAGAAGATGTAGCTGAGTGTGGTCCAGTATAATGAAGATAATCTCTCTCTGGAGCAAACGGATGGTGTACTTACTGCCCATTATAAATTATTTGAGCTCCCTAAACTCAGGGTTCCTCTCCTGTAATTCAACCCACTGAGTGTGCAATTACAACCCACCTGTCTTCACATCATCTCTGGGTACTAGGACCAGGCACTAGGTACAGGTACTAGGGCCAGGGCAAAAATGCTAATACTCTGACTACTGCTGTGAATAAGGACCTGTTCTTCATCTCTGATTCAGGAACCTTGTGCCTACTGCCGGCAAGTTAGGTAAAAATTCAACCCATTACAGTTCTTAACAATCTGTACTCCCTGACTAGACTAGTATAAAATCCACAGAAGCAATTAGGAAGAAAGTCCAGAACCTACAGTCAAAAGGTAAAAGGATTGCTCGTGGTTCAAGACAGTCACTGTCAAAGAACAACTGCATGTATTTTTAACAATTAACTACTTTAGTTGCATCTGGGGCCATGGAGTCACAAAATCTCATCAGTGCTTGATTTGGGGCCACGGTGATAAAAGAACAGGTTTAGACCTAACGCAATATGTCTTCAAGGGCAGGTTTAGACAGAAGCTGAACTGCCTTTTGAAGGACCTCCTTGGAAGACTCAAAAGTCCAGTCACTGACCTGTTCTGTAACTGGGAGAGCTTTGGTTTAACTCTCGGTCTAAAGACCAACAAAGGGCTTCCCTGATGGCTCAGTTGATAAAGAGTCTACCTGCAATGCAGGAGAGCTGGGTTTGATCCCTGGGTTGGGAAGATCCCCCGGAGGAGAAAATGGCAACCCACTCCAGTATTCTTGCCTGGGAAATCCCATGGACAGAGGAGCCTGGTGGGCCACAGTCCATGGGGTCTAAAGAGTCAAACACGACTGAGTGATTAACACTAAATACCAACAAGCATTTTTTTGACATTTTGTTCAATTTACGTAGTATCACTTGAGTTAAATTCACCCTTTCCAGTCCCTCTTAGTTTGCTGATTCACTCTTGCCATCTCCTGTTTGGCCACTTCCAATTTGCCTTGATTCATTCCAGGTTCCTATGCAACATTGTTCTTTACAGCATCGGACCTTGCTTCACCCTGCCTATTTAACTTATATGCAGAGTACATCATGAGAAACACTGGGCTGGAAGAAGCACAAGCTGGAATCAAGAGTGCCAGGAGAAATACCAACAACCTCAGATATGCAGATGACACCACCCTTATGGCAGAAAGCAAAGAAGAACTAAAGAGCCTCTTGATGAAAGTGGAAAAGGAGAGTGAAAAAGTTGGCTTAAAGCTCAACATTGAGAAAACTAAGGTCATGGCATCTGGTCCCATCACTTCATGGGAAATAGATGGGGAAACAGTGGAAACAGTGGCTGACTTTATTTTTTAGGGCTCCAAAATCACTGCAGATGGTGATTTCAGCCATGAAATTAAAAGATACTTACTCCTTGGAAGGAAAGTTCTGACCAACCTAGAGAGCATATGAAAAAGCAGAGACATTACTTTGTCAACAAAGGTCCCTCTAGTCAAGGCTATGGTTTTTCCAGTGGTCATGTATGGATGTGAGAGTTGGACTGTGAAGAAAACTGATCACCGAAGAATTGATGCTTTTGAACTGTGGTGTTGGAGAAGACTCTTAAGAGTCCCCTGGACTGCAAGGAGATCCAACCAGTCCATCATAAAGGAGATCAGTCCTCGGTGTTCATTGGAAGGACTGATGCTGAAGCTGAAACTCCAATACTTTGGCTACCTGATGCGAAGAGCTGACTCATTGGAAAAGACCCTGATGCTGGGAGGGATTGGGGGCAGGAGGAGAAGGGGACGACAGAGGATTAGATGGTTGGATGGCATCACCGATTCAATGGACATGGGTTTGGGTACACTCCAGCAGTTGGTGATGGACAGGGAGGCCTGGCATGTTGCGGTTCATGGAGTCACAGAGAGTCAGACATGACTGAGTGACTGAACTGAACATAGCAACACTGTTTAAAGAATAAAATTTTCAAAATACCTAATTCATTGTGGAGGGTTTCTGGAGGTTTTTTCCAGCTCATTATAAACCATACAATATGCCAACGTATTCTTTTAGTGCAATTATGCAGAAATATAATGTACAAACTGGACCCCTTTATTCAGCAGTGGCCACGTTCCAAAATAACTGAGAAAGACATTACTTCCACTCCAAAAAACAAACAGTAATTCTTAAATGCCTAGAGAAAGCTGGATGACTTTTTAGAATTACTAGATTATTGCTTTATCATTTTAAGAATTCAGTAATTACATCTTAGCTGGGGGGTTACACTGTTCAGAATACATTGTGGTAATAGCCTGCTTCTCTCTGTCCTAAAAAATAACCCCATTTTTCATTTATGAATATTGTTATCGATGTAACTAAAATGACTCATAATTTGTTTTCTCCTGAAATGATATGTTAAGTTCAGAAATCCTCATTTTCAAAAAGAAAGGGAGGTGGAAGGGATGTTCCCATCTCCAGCTCCATGTCTAGCAAATAAGTCAAGGTTCCCACTGTCTTTGCCTCAAAGGGTCCCCAAAGTACTTGTGGAAGCAGATGTTAAGTGAGACTCACATTGAGTATTTGAGTCTTTCTGTTCCCTGAACACATTAACTTGACACTTGGAAACATTATATTTGAAAGTTATTATCACACTTAAATTTCTTAAATATTTCTGATAGAATAGAGATCCACATGGTGTCAATGAAAACAATAGTTTCATTTTTATGTAAAGAAAAAGCTTTATGTAAAAAAAAAGTTTCCCCACCCCTTATATGCCTGGTTGTTATCCAAATTTATTCTTCAAATGCAAATTCAGATGTTTGCTGTATCTGTCAAAGCCACCACAACTATTCTTGCTCCTGGCCTAACTGAAGTACTAAAGTTAAAGCCTAGCAAAGGGCATAACCCTGTGGGGTCTGCCCGCTCTCCACATCTACCCACCATCTGCAAGGAAAGCAGTAGAAGCCTTTTTACTAGATCCTCTTTAACTCCCTTAATGGAAGGTGGCAGAAACAGCTCCAGTGTGATGACGTGGAAAGATTATTGATCCAGGGCTAACGAAGCTGACTTCAGCAGGCAGCTATCTGATTCACATATATGGTAGCCAAAGAACGGCTTGAAGGACAAAGTTCCAGCAGGAGAAACAGGTAAGGAGAGCATAGGACTGACTCATAATAGCTTTATTCCTCAGAGCTGAGTTTCTTCAGATGAAAATCCCCCACCCACATCCCATTTCCATACCCAAACACACCACCATCAGTATAAGCACCATCTTCTTTTCCTTTCTGGTGATGGTACTGGGAGATCCTCACTGAGAAAACAAACAAGAGGCAGCAGGATTTTCAGAACTTGATATTTGAGTAGCTTGTCGCCAAGGCCCCGAAGCATTTTTGGCTCCCCCTTGTGGGGAGAAGCTGTATTAACGCACACTCTGTGCCAGGACCCAGGAGCTAATTTTTATCTGGGGTCCTGGGAGAATATACTTATTTTAATTAAGTTAAAGGAATAAAGAGGGTGCTTGGGTGAAGGCAAATGAGTTATCAAAACCTTTGATGGTGATTCTCAAGCTCACAACTAATATTAGTCCTTCGTTCCCTAATTTTAAAAATAAATATCATTTGAAATTACTCAGAACACAAAGCGTTCATGTGTATCTACTGGCTAATAATGATTAGACATGTGACTAGAAACACTAAAAATGAAGAAGAAACAATGAACTAGGTTTTCAGAGACCTAGGTTCTAGTCCCAGCTCAATTCCAAGCTCAGTGGATGACTTTTGACAAGCCACGTAGCTATTTCAGATTCTTTTCTTCCATAAATGGTGATAACAGCTTTCATAGATACTTTACTGAACTGTACAGAGTTTCAAATTAGGATACTAAAGTATTAACAGATGTTATACTGTTTTGTATCCAACATATGTATATTTATAAAATATATGACCTAGAGTTCCCTCTAACAATGACTCTAGGCAAAATTATCTCCTCTATAATACATACATACATACATCTCCTCTATAATAGATACATATGGACATACAGCTAGCAACCATTAAGGTAAGTCTCAGGGATGGAGAAGATGCCACAGAAAGGTCTTGAGTAAGAAAGTCTTCAATCCCAATCTGAATCCATCTCTCTTTCACTGTGTGATGGAAGATTCAGTTTTCTCATCTCTAAAATGGGGTTAAAGATAGTAGCATCTTTTCCATTAAGCTGTTGTGAACTTTAAATGAGATAATGCAAATAGATCACTTTAGCACAGTACTTGGAATATTAGAAAACATTCTGAATCTGTCAACTATTATCATGATTGTCATCACCCTCTTTCCTTCTCCTTTGACAGAGATTTCAGTCTCAGCATCTCAGAACTAGTGCATTATGTGGAAGGTATGTGGGTCAAAGGAGCCAGTTACAGTTCTGCTGAAGTTGGAGCAATGAATGGTTACAAAGGGCCACATGGTGAAGTACCCAATAAAAGGGGAATTTTTTCAAAGGCAAAGCTTTGTTCCTATCCTGAGGATGCCTGTCTATGTGGGCCCTTTTTGGTAGAACTGGATATTGAGATGCCAAGGAACATTTGCAATGACTCTCAGACATCTCTTCTGGTCTATAAGTAAACTCTTGAAAATCCCTTAAAAATTATAATTATATATATAATATATATATAGCCCATGTAATCCTAATGCATCACCTATACTTTTAAAATTTTATCAACTTATTTTTACCAGTGTCACATTCCACTGCTCTCAAAAGCATAAAGATACCTATAGATAGAGACTTCATAATGCATACCATCATTTGGCAAGCACTCCCATGTTTACTTCAGGTAGGCATCGGATTAAAATGGTGGTGATGGCACTTCCCTGGTGGTCTAGTGGCTATGCTGCACTCCATGCTCCCGATGCAGGGGCCTAGGTTCGAACCCTGGTCAGGGAACTAGATCCCACAAGCTACAAATAAGAGTTTGTATGCCACAAATAAAAGAACCCTCAAGTGGCAACTAAGGACCCTGCGTGCCCCAACTAAAGATCCTGCAACAAGAATTGAAGATCTCACATGCCACAACTAAGATCTAGTATAACTAACTAACTAAATAAAAAGGTAATGAGACACTGGCCTTAGTCTCAAGGAGTTCACAGTCCAGTGATGAGGTATCCAGAAAGGTAATGCAGGAATGGCAAACTTAGAGAGGAAGGGGGTCAGTTATGTTTTGAACATGTTCAGTTTGCAATGCCCTTAGATAGCTGCTTGTAATGACAGAAGTCTAGGCTGACACTATGAATATATTTGAGTCCTCAGCGGTAAGCCTATGAGTCACCCAGGTACAGTGTATGCAATGAGGAAAAGCAAAGATGAGCCCCTGAGGAAACATACCGAAAGGGTAAACCGAAAGGAAGAGACAGACAAAATAGAGGTTAAGAGTAAAGAAGACAATCAGGAAAGAACGCCAGTCCAGAATCACTGTTATGATCATTCCTATTTTCAGTACTCAAAGGGCTTTTCCTTATTCACGTAGACGGTGCAGTAGCCAGCTTCCAAGGTGGCCCACAATGACGCATACCTTTGGTATCTCTGCCCTAGAAGAGTCTCCTTCCAAAATGAATCAGATCTGGCCCCGCTTGAGCAACAAAAATACAGTAGAAGTGATGATGTAGGACTTCCAAGTCTAGATCAAAACAAGCATTGTGGATTCTATTTTGGTCTCTTAGATCATTTGTCCTATGAAAAGGCAACTACCATACTAGGAGGCCATTCAAGCCAACCTACAGAGAAGTCCATGTAGAAGAACTGAGACTCCCCACGTTCAGTTATCATCAATTTGCCAGCCAAGTGAGTGAGCCATCTGGAAATATATCCTCCAGCCCCAGTCAAGACTTCAGATAAATGTAGCACCAGCCACCATCTGACTGCAATCCTATTAGAGAACCCACATTATGAACCATTCAACTGAGCCATTCCCCAATTTCTTATCCACAGAAACCAGGAGAGAGAAATTGTCATTGCTGTTTTAAGCAAGTAAGTTTGGAGTGATTTGTCATGCAGAAATAGATAACTGCACAAATGTCTCCTTCTCCTAAATCTAATCAACAAGTTTTTAAAAATCTGTAACACTTTATTCAGAACCATACATTTCCTGCTATGAAAACTTTCTTCCACACATTATTGGTACATTTCATTACCCTTTTCCCCTGTCCTGTATGTCAACTAATATCTTAAAACTACATGAACTACATGGCTGTTGCCAGGGGCATTCCTTGGCTTATACATCCTTTTAGCAAGAGACGAAGTCCTAGGTAATAGACGTCACAGAAGACAATCGTTGAAAGGAAACTAAAATAATAATCCTAATATCTTCCTGGCAAAATATACTTGTAAATAAAGACAAGTTAACCATGACATGGAAGGCCAGTAGAATCTTAAAAACATGACTGGACATTCATGGTAAATTGATTAAACATGTTCACCAAAAGAAAATGTATGAGGAGCCCAAATTAACCACTTGCACCAAGGATGATTGTACAGGAGCCCAGGTTTATGGAAGACAAAGCAGACCTATTTGTGAAACCTTATTTGGTAAATCCACTTTGCTTCAGGAAAAAAAAAAAGGAAAAAACCAGAACTTATTCTTCACATTCAAAGGAAAGCAAGACGTATTTCACCAAACCCTCTCAACTCTTCCTACCTCCCCCCTTTACCCTTAAGCTTCCGGAAGGTGAGAGAAAGACAGAAACATATGCCTGACTCACAGGAAAGGCAAGGAACAGTTTTGACGTTTAAATGTTTGGTCCCATTTTATATCATATGCCTCCACCATATTCACTGCAGAAAGTAACAGTCACTGCAGATAATGGGTAAATAAGCCAGTGAGACTACTGGAAGAAACTACAGAAAAAAAATGACTAATCCAGGGACAAACCCTGAGGGTCCTGGCTCAGAAGGCAAGCAGGTTGCAGGCAACAGTGGAAGGAGCAGAAATACCAAGTCCCTTTTTCACACTCCTCTCACATTCCTCATGGCTGGAGCTAGGATCCAACCTTCCCAGTTTAGACAAATGACTCCGCTTGTATATGCTACTTTTGAAGAAATAAGGTGCTGGTCAAGAGAAACAACAGGCTGAGACTTAATAATAGATCAGATGAGGCAACAGGGGAAGTCAGGCCTGGAAGGAGCTGGAAACTGTGAGAAAAATGACAAAAGTCCAAACTAAAATAGGGGGAGGGTATAGCTACCAACTAGCACAGTCCTGCTGACTTAAAATGATGAGAATTAGGCCTGCGGTACCAATGTGACTGGCTGAGGACAGAAGGTGGGGTTTGTATGGAAGTTTTTCTTTCTTCAAAGATGAGAGGAGCCTAGAGAAGTTTAGCATTTGACAAGAATAACAGAGTAAAACAGGAAAGAGAAAGTCCACCTCTCAGATACTCAGGAAAAGAAGATCCTAGTCTGAGATCAGTGTGGGTCCCAGGAGCAGAACATAAACACCCAGTACCTTCAAGGCTCCATTAGAAGTCTCTCTTTAGTTACCACACTCCCTAGAGTTCAGGAGACTGTGGTAGAAGTGACCCTAGGAAAACTCCATTAAAAAAATTTTTTTTTAATTTTATTTTTTGGACACACCATGAGTCATGCAGGATCCTGGTTCCCCAGCCAGAGATCAAAACCCATGCCCCCTGCATTGAAAGTGCAGTCTTTTTTTAAAATTTTTATTTAATAAATGGTACAAAGCACAATGCCAAAAACATTAACAGTTAAAATTTCACCAAATTAAAAAAATACTATAGAATACACAGTTGCAAAAAGCTACATTAAGTTAGAGTCTTAACCACTGGACTGCCAGGAAACTTCTAAGAACACGTTTATAAATATCTATTAATGTTCATCAAAATAAGACAAGAAAAATAGCACAATAAGTAAAAAGAATATCAATAATATTTGGTACTATACAATTAACTTTTATTTACCATTATCTGCTGACTACAAACTTTCCAGGATCTGCTGCCACAATAGTTTGAGTGAGATCTTTATAAATTCACTTGCTCATATCGTAAAGAATCCACCTGCCCATGCAGAAGACCCAGGTTCGATCCTCAGTCGGGAAGATCCTCTGGAGAAGGAAATGGCAACCCACTCCAGTATTCTTGCCTGGAAAATTCCATGGACAGAGGAACCTTGTGGGCTAGAGTCCACAGGGTCGCAAAGAGTCAGACACAACTGAGCGACTAAGTAACTAATGTTACAAATAAAATATTAAGAGACATTTTTTCCTTCCTCCATCCAAATGTTTTGATACTGAGTCCCTAGATAACACTCCATAATTCACAACTGACAATAAATGGAGACTTCTGTAATGTTAATCCAAAATTCTTGAGATGGTGAGAAAAATATAGGTGGAAGTCTTTACAGGCTGCAATTTTGAATTCAGACTTAAGGAAGGATTACTGTATATATACCATACCTAGAGTAAAGTGAACAAAATGTGGCCTAGCAAGGATATTTGCCTCACATGCAAATAACTATTTGAAATTAGTATACCAGGAGCTACTTCTAAAGTATTTGAGAAGTTTAGTCAAAGGCTTCCTCAGGCAATCTTGTTTACAAATTAACAGAATTCTGAATTAATGAGGTCTAACTGTGATCTTTTTAAATAACTTCAAATACAGGCTAACTTTAACACACATGGAAATAATTCTCCTCCCACCCCAATGATACACCCGACCTCAAAAATAACTTTTCTTTTGGGAGCTACTGAAGAATTCTTGCCAGAGATTCATTTTCCAATGGCACCATTTTGAAGTGAATGACAAATACTCTAATATTTACGTCCTTTAAACAAAACCTGGCTAACAAAAACACATATTTGTTTTCTCCAGTACTTTTTCCATATTTCTCTCCAAAGACCTGAAGGGATGGTTTGGTTTTACAGTCATCATAAATTTATGATACTGAACTTGTGACCCAATCTGGATGAGACCCAGAATGATATCCAACATGAAAAGGCAGAATTCACTCAGTTCAACAAAACTGTGTTCTTTCGGAAATCCTGAAAAATGTTCTCCTCTCTAAGTGCCACCAAAATATTTTATTTTTATAGTTTAACCAGCCCTAATAAATACATACTGTATAGTTTTATGCCTGTGAGTTACAGATGAATAATTCTAAGATTTGATATCACAAGATTCAATATCATTTTATTAAACAGAACTTCATCACCTAAACTAGTTGTCCCTATAGAACTCATCCTAAAGCTTCCATTACTCAAATTACTCCTTATGACAGCAAACACATAACAGACATTTTAAAATAAAGACTGACATCTTAAATATTCTCTATTTTGAAGCCTTTGATATGTGACCCTTCCAGTGACAAAGCAAAGAAAAAGCCAAGAGCACCTAACTTAAGTGGATTTATAGAAACCAATTATATGTATACATATATATACACTGAATATATGCATATGACATATGATAAAGAAAACAGACATCCAGCAAGGCAAAACCCATAAAATGTTTCAAGATAAAACTATATAATTACACATGACACCACATAAAGGGCATTTCTCTACCATTTGCCATCTGCAGTACAGAGTATTTTTATTTCTCTCACCAAAGGAGGTATTTTATCCTCTTTTACTTCAGAATGAGCATAGATACCTTCAAAAAACTCTTTAAAAGCTGATTCCTGCCTGAAGATTTATTTCCCTACCATAATTTTCATTATTCAGAAAGGATATCTTATACAAAATGTGGGTTTCATATGCTCTCAATTTCAGATACCACTGTATATGCACTCACTGAAAGTAGAAATCCAACTGACTATATAATGTTTTTATAAATGGAACAAGTTGGCTTAAATTGGACCAATTTTAGGAGACTTTTCCACTGCCTACTTTCCATGACAGTTCTCCAGCTCATAGCTTTTGAATCTGAAATAAAGAACTTTTACAGCAACAGTTAGCATAGACCTGTTATCTACAAACAGGAAATTTTTCATAACTTAAAAATAAGAATGAACTATTTTTCAAACTACAATAAGTTAATACTCAGGATTGTGTTCACTTAAAGAGAAAAAAGCACAATACAGAGTGCCTGACTTGTTGGATGGGAGTCAGAATCAGAATTAACATTATGTGCTTATTTCTCTGATGCCTGCTTCTATTAATGTACAAAAGGATTTGATCATAAGAAAGGAAATTTGTATTAAAAATACCAGCCAGAAGAGACAAAAGAAACAGCTACTCACAGAAACAATGTATATCTGATTGTTTTCTTCTGAAAAAAGAAACATAGAAAATCAATGCTGCCACTTCAATAAAGGAAGAGAAAGGGGTGTCATTTCAAATACATGAAATGATAGAACAAGGAAGGTCAATCAGTATTAATAAAAACAATAGTGGAAAGAGATGCTACTAATTACTGCAGAAACATTCATGACAACCAAGAATTCAAAATTAGTTCAGGCTAACCTAAGTCAGCGGAGAAGGCAATGGCACCCCACTCCAGTACTCACAGAAACAATGTGTATCTGATTGTTTTTTTCTGAAAACAGAAGCATAGAAAATCAATGCTGCCACTTCAATAAAGGAAGAGAAAGGGGTGTCATTTCAAAAACATGAAATGATAGAACAAGGAAGGTCAATCAGTATTAATAAAAACAATAGTGGAAAGAGATGCTACTAATTACTGCAGAAACATTCATGACAACCAAGAATTCAAAATTAGTTCAGACTAACCTAAGTCAGCAGAGAAGGCAATGGCACCCCACTCCAGTACTCTTGCCTGGAAAATACCAGGGACGGAGGAGCCTGCTGGGCTGCAGTCCATGGGGTCGCACAGAGTTGGACACTACTGAAGTGACTTAGCAGCAGCAGCAACCTAACTCAGAGTCCACTGACACTTCATGGCCACAGATTTTATGCTTGTTCTAGGGGGAAAAGAAATATGGGGTGGGGGTGAGAGAAGAGGTTGGAGCCAAGGGGGATTAAGGAACAAACAGAAGGAAGAATTTGTTACCTTGAAAAAAAATTATCATAGGCCTGCTTCCTAAAAGATTCTGCGGTATTCCTCCCATAGAGCTCACAGATGGAGAAGGGTAATGGACTGGAAGATGAACTAGGAGATACACAATCTTCACATAAACCAACTGAAGTGGTCATACCAAACAAAAAGCAGCATTGAAGCATGCATGCTGATAGACTGCAAGAATATCAATGCTGATCACATTCCTAGAGGAAACTGAAATCAATTGGAAACAGACAAGAAATCCAGTGTTTTCAGTGATGCTGATGTACTTTTTTAGCGAAGTCATTAAAACTGTAAGGTTCAAAGGCACACCCTTCCTTTATGGTGTATTATCCTTGTTAGGGCCAGGTGTTCCCATAACCAGCAAGAAATAGAGGAAAACAACAGAATAGGAAAAACAAGAGAGCTCTTCAAGAAAATTAGAGATTCCAAGGGAACATTTCATGCAAAGATGGGCTCGATAAAGGACAGAAATGGTATGGACCTAACAGAAGCAGAAGATATTAAGAAGAGGTGGCAGGAATACACAGAAGAACTGTACAAAAAAGATCTTCACGACCAAGATAGTCACGATAACGTGATCACTGACCTAGAGCCAGACATCTTGGAATGTGAAGTCCAGTGGGCCTTAGAAAGCATCACTACGAACAAAGCTAGTGGAGGTGATGGAATTCCAGTTGAGCTATTTCAAGTCTTGAAAGATGATGCTGTGAAAGTGCTGCACTCAATATCCCAGCAGATTTGGAAAACTCAGCAGTGGCCACAGGACTGGAAGAGGTCAGTCTTCATTCCAATCCCAAAGAAAGGCAATGCCAAAGAATGCTCAAACTACCGCACAATTGCACTCATCTCACACGCTAGTAAAGTCATGCTCAAAATTCTCCAAGCCAGGCTTCAGCAGTATGTAAACCGTGAACTCCCAGATGTTCAAGCAGGTTTTAGAAAAGGCAGAGGCACCAGAGATCAAATTGCCAACATCCGCTGGATCATGGAGAAAGCAAGAGAGTTTCAGAAAAACATCTATTTCTGCTTTATTGACTATGCCAAAGCCTTTGACTGTGTGGATCACAATAAACTGTGGAACATTCTGAAAGAGATGGGAATCCCAGACCACCTGACCTGCCTCTTGAGAAACCTGTATTCAGGTCAGGAAGCAACTGTTAGAACTGGACATGGAACAACAGACTGGTTCCAAATAGGAAAAGGTGTACGCCAAGGTTGTATATTGTCACCTTGCTTATTTAACTTCTATGCAGAGTACATCATGAGGAACGCTGGGCTGGAAGAAGCACAAGCTGGAATCAAGATTGCTGGGAGAAATATCAATAACCTCAGATATGCAGATGACACTACCCTTATGGCAGAAAGTGAAGAGGAACTCAAAAGCCTCTTGATGAAAGTGAAAGAGGAGAGTGAAAAGGTTGGCTTGAAGCTCAACATTCAGAAAACAAAGATCATGGCATCTGGTCCCATCACTTCATGGGAAATAGATGGAAAAACAGTGGAAACAGTGTCAGACTTTGTTTTTTGGGGCTCCAAAATCACTGCAGATGCTGATTGCAGCCATGAAATTAAAAGACGCTTGCTCCTTGGAAGGAAAGTTATGACCAACCTTGATAGTATATTAAAAAGCAGAGACATTACTTTGCCAACCAAGGTCCGTCTAGTCAAGGCAATGGTTTTTCCCGTGGTCATGTATGGATGTGAGAGTTGGACTGTGAAGAAGGCTGACCGCCGAAGAATCGATGCTTTTGAACTGTGGTGTTGGAGAAGACTCTTGAGAGTCCCTTATACTGCAAGGAGATCCAACCAGTCCATTCTAGAGGAGATCAATCCTGGATGTTCATTGGAGGGACTGATGCTAAAGCTGAAACTGCAATACTTTGGCCACCTCATGCGACGAGTTGACTCACTGGAAAAGACTCTGATGCTGGGAAAGGTTGGGGGCAGGAGGAGAAGAGGACGACGGAGAATGAGATGGCTGGATGGCATCACCGACTCTGTGGACATGAGTTTGAGTGAACTCCGGGAGTTGGTGATGGACAGGGAGGCCTGGCGTGCTGTGATTCATGGGGTCGCGGAGAGTCGGACACGACTGAGCGACTGAACTGAACTGAACTGAACACATCAGTGTTACAGGGGAAGGAAGGCTGATAGGCTATAGCACTTAGCACAGTGACTCACATGCTCTCTAAATATCTGTGGGAGGGAGGAAGGATGTACAGAATAAAGATGTACAGAGAAAAAGAAGATCATTAAAAAGTTTGGGAGTAAGTTTTTATGGGGTCGCGGAGAGTCGGACACGACTGAGCGACTGAACTGAACTGAACTGAACAACAGTGGAATTATTTACGCTTAGATAAAATGGAGAAAACATTTCATAAGTCTTCCAGGATACTATGGCCTTCCTTCGTGGCTCAGACAGCAAAGAATCTGCCTGCAATTCAGGAGAGACCTGGGTTCGATCATTGGGTTGGGAAGATCTCCTGGAAAGGGGCGTGACAACCCACTACAGTAACTGAGACAGACAGACAGACAGACACAGACAGACACAGACACACACAGACACACACACACACACACACACACCACCCCCACCCCAGGATATTTTGGGCTTCCCTAATGGCTCAGATGGTAAAGAATTTGCCTCTAAGGGAATGGGCATGGCTAATCTCTCTCTCTGCTGAAGAAAGAACAAGATAAAACACTGTTTACATGAGTTAGGTTAAATTTAAGTTACATATAAAGAAGACTTCTTGTCAAATACTTGAACAGATTACTAAGTGAAAATGAAAAGTGTTAATCACTCAGTCATGTCCAACTCTTGTGACGCCATGGACTGTAGCCCACCAGTCTCCTCTGTCCATGGGGTTCTCCAGGCAAGAATACTGGAGTGGGTTGCCATTTCCTTCTTCAGGGTATCTTTCCAACCCAGGGATCGAACCTGGGTCTCCCTCATTTACCATCTTTACCATCTGAGCCACCAGGGAAGCCCAAGATTACTAAGGGAAACTGAAAATACCTTAAAATAACATGGACTCTCATATAACCAAGATGAACTAGGCTGGACAACAGAATAAATAAGTTCACTGAAGTTCCATATGGCTCTGATCAGTTTCTGATCAATTCTAGCAAGCACTCTAAAATTAAAATACAAATTTTATAGAGACCTTGGAGATACATGTTTTTTCCAATCACTGTACTTAACATCCATCCTGATCTGTCAACAATAATATGTTGACAGATAACTTTCTAATAAACTTTAATACCAGCATTCAGCTTAAGAAGTAACCATTTCTATTTCATCGACCTCTCTTTTCTTTTTTTCTTTGGTAAGCTCCCCTCATCCACTTTCAAAATCTTTTCCATCTGGCAAAAAAAGTCACAGAAAAATCTCATTTCCTGTGCCCAGTCTGCCTGATCCTTGCTGGAGACAGGACCCACTTAACTGTCACATGATCCTTTGGTCCGGTCCTTACTTGATCTCCCTACCCCCACTCAAAGGTAACCTCAAGCATTTCTTTTAGAACTCTTGTAGAGCTCTGTGTTTACCTGTCTTAGCACATTTGACAAATTCTACCTTGGATTATTACTGGGCTGTATCTTCTCTTTTCTAGAAGAGTAGAAATCCCTTGAGGGCAGAGATTATGGCTGACTCATCTCAGGATCCCTATGACTTCAAGGAAACTGCCTGGGTATTGAAATTCAATGAGTTGAATTACAGCCCTTTCCTAGGTTTAAAACCATGGTTTAAACCTAACAGGTCCCTGACAGGAACTTACTTAATTGTCTATTTCTTTCAAGTCCGGATTATTGTGTAAAATATTATAATAGATAAAATCAATAATCTTTACTTTGAGCCTTGAAATTAAACTCAGAGATACTAAAATTCTATCCACCAGATATGTTCTTCTTTATGGTCTGACGTAAGTTTTTTGTTAAATAAAGCTAGCTGTGCTCCTTCCTTAAAGCTTAAGATGAAAAAAACGTTCAAACCCAGCAAATTCACAGGATTCTCATTAGCTTCTCCACAGTCGCTTGTAAAATGATTTGAAAAGTGAAGGTTCAGAACTTCACACAATTATCAGAACCTCCAAAGCTCGGGAAGTACCCTGAAGAATGAGAAAACATCACTACTGTCCAATTTCTGAGGGGGGTGGAGATCAATAGCTAATATCACTCTACCAAACAGAGATGTGGTATTTGCTCAGTAATCCTTGAGTTCAGTTCAGTTCAGTTCAGTTCAGTCGCTCAGTCGTGTCCGACTCTCCGCGACCCCATGAATCACAGCACGCCAGGCCTCCCTGTCCATCACCAACTCCCGGAGTACACTCAAACTCATGTCCACAGAGTCGGTGATGCCATCCAGCCATCTCATTCTCCGTCGTCCCCTTCTCCTCCCGCCCCCAACCTTTCCCAGCATCAGAGTCTTTTCCAATGAGTCAACTCGTCGCATGAGGTGGCCAAAGTATTGGAGTTTCAGCTTTAGCATCAGTCCCTCCAATGAACATCCAGGATTGATCTCCTTTAGAATGGACTGGTTGGATCTCCTTGCAGTATAAGGGACTCTCAAGAGTCTTCTCCAACACCACAGCTCAAAAGCATCGATTCTTCGGCGATCAGCTTTCTTCACAGTCCAACTCTCACATCCATACATGACCACGGGAAAAACCATTGCCTTGACTAGACGGACCTTGGTCGGCAAAGTAATGTCTCTGCTTTTTAATATACTATCAAGGTTGGTCATAACTTTCCTTCCAAGGAGCAAGCGTCTTTTAATTTCATGGCTGCAATCAGCATCTGCAGTGATTTTGGAGCCCAAAAAAACAAAGTCTGACACTGTTTCCACTGTTTTTCCATCTATTTCCCATGAAGTGATGGGACCAGATGCCATGATCTTTGTTTTCTGAATGTTGAGCTTCAAGCCAACCTTTTCACTCTCCTCTTTCACTTTCATCAAGAGGCTTTTGAGTTCCTCTTCACTTTCTGCCATAAGGGTAGTGTCATCTGCATATCTGAGGTTATTGATATTTCTCCCAGCAATCTTGATTCCAGCTTGTGCTTCTTCCAGCCCAGCGTTCCTCATGATGTACTCTGCATATAAGTTAAATAAGCAAGGTGACAATATACAACCTTGACGTACACCTTTTCCTATTTGGAACCAGTCTGTTGTTCCATGACCGGTTCTAACTGTTGCTTCCTGACCTGCATACAGGTTTCTCAAGAGGCAGGTCAGGTGGTCTGGGATTCCCATCTCTTTCAGAATGTTCCACAGTTTATTGTGATCCACACAGTCAAAGGCTTTGGCATAGTCAATGAAGCAGAAATAGATGTTTTTCTGAAACTCTCTTGCTTTCTCCATGATCCAGCGGATGTTGGCAATTTGATCTCTGGTGCCTCTGCCTTTTCTAAAACCTGCTTGAACATCTGGGAGTTCACGGTTTACATACTGCTGAAGCCTGGCTTGGAGAATTTTGAGCATGACTTTACTAGCGTGTGAGATGAGTGCAATTGTGCGGTAGTTTGAACATTCTTTGGCATTGCCTTTCTTTGGGATTGGAATGAAGACTGACCTCTTCCAGTCCTGTGGCCACTGCTGAGTTTTCCAAATCTGCTGGCATATTGAGTGCAGCACTTTCACAGCATCATCTTTCAAGACTTGAAGTAGCTCAACTGGAATTCCATCACCTCCACTAGCTTTGTTCGTAGTGATGCTTTCTAAGGCCCACTTGACTTCACATTCCAAGATGTCTGGCTCTAGGTCAGTGATCACATTATCGTGACTATCTTGGTCGTGAAGATCTTTTTTGTACAGTTCTTCTGTGTATTCCTGCCACCTCTTCTTAATATCTTCTGCTTCTGTTAGGTCCAAAGAATAGCAAGGAGAGATAAGAAAGCCTTCCTCAGTGATCAATGCAAAGAAATAGAGGAAAACAACAGAATAGGAAAAACAAGAGACCTCTTCAAGAAAATTAGAGATTCCAAGGGAACATTTCATGCAAAGATGGGCTCGATAAAGGACAGAAATCCTTGAGTAAGGATTACTTACTGCCAGCCTCAGTCAAAAACTTCCAACTTTAAGTACCAAGAATTGATAGCTGAGCTGAGCATTTAAATACTAGTGCAATGATCACGTAACTTCAAGCATGTATGAAAGTGAAAGTGTTAGTCACTCAGTCATGTCTGACTCTTTGAGACCCCATGGACTGTAGCCCACCAGGCTCCTCTGTCCATGGAATTCTCCAGGCCAGAATATTGGAATGGGTAGCCATTCCCTTTTCCAGGGCATCTTCCCAGCCCAGGGATCAAACCTGGATCTCCTGCATTGCAGGCAGATTATTTACTCTCTGAGAAACCAGGGAAGCCTTCAAGTATGTATAAGATATATGTATTTGATGAATTCATCTTTCCTCATCAATGGCAACTCCTCAGCATAAGCACCCAACAATGGATTCTGAATGAGAATAGTCTTCACCTAGTACACTTTTCTCTTTCCTTGGGCAGAATCTCCAATTAGAAGTGAAACAGTGATAACATTCAGAGTTAAAAGAGAACTTTGATTTGTCTAAAAGAGCTATTTCAAAACTCACCCCTCAAAGATCCTGCTGCTGCTGCTAAGTCACTTCAGTCGTGTCCGACTCTGTGTGACCCCATAGACGGCAGCCCACCAGGCTCCCCCGTCCCTGGGACCCTCCAGGCAAGAACACTGGAGTGGGTTGCCATTTCCTTCTCCAATGTGTGAAAATTAAAAGTGAAAGTAAAGTCACTCAGTTGTGTCTGACTCATAACAAC
Source organism: Moschus berezovskii (assembly GCF_049115385.1). Classification (NCBI taxonomy): domain Eukaryota; kingdom Metazoa; phylum Chordata; class Mammalia; order Artiodactyla; family Moschidae; genus Moschus; species Moschus berezovskii. The sequence goes on along the minus strand of NC_142488.1, from coordinate 123,757,801 downwards.
CCCACGGACTGCAGCCTACCAGGCTCTTCCATCCATGGGATTTTCTAGGCAAGAGTACTGGAGTGGCTTGCCATCAAAGATCCTATTTCTCATTTATTTTCCCCTAACCTCCAGAGAGGCCTTTACCCTGGCCCACATGAATACTTATTTAAAATGGACACTTCTCAAATATGACTTCTAATTTTGCCAAGGTCTGAACATAAATCCTTGCTAAATAAAACCCCATAAGGCACATCACTCCAATTACAGCATCAAAGAATTTTTCTTCATTTATGCTTAAAAACCAGTGGATTACTTAGCTTATTAGATACTGCAGCACTATCCCACCCCATGGTAAACCAGTTAATATTTTATCTATCTACTCTCCAACTTCCCAGTACACTAGTTATAATGAAGATTGCATAGGTTTCATACAATCAGTCTTGTTCTCTCCATTGAAAAGCTATCCCCACACATCTTGCTACTCTCGGTGAATTAGACCTGATTTCCTCCAATTATTTCATACCATTACTTTAAAATCTTTCTCCTCTACTGATTCACTTCCAATACCAATAATATAAGTTTTACTTTCCCTTCCTGCTGTTTTTTTCTTCTCCCATACATGGCTTCATCCTTATTTGCATGCAAATTCATGATAAAATCAGCTACAAATTTTCCTTTTCTCTTTACATCCCTACAGTTTGGCACAATTCTTCATTGTTTCTACCGTAATCCAACTCTTGAGTACTTTTTAGCAAATTTCAATGTAATGAATCTTGCCAAGATTTCAAAATTTCTCCAATCATTTGGGCTTAAATGCATAACTAGAAGAGAATTCAAACATTAGGAATAACTTCTTGCCCATGAAAGAGATTTAGACTTAAACACTGAAACAGACCATGAGAAAAAAAAAAAGATACAAAATATCTAGGTCTCAAAATCTTTTCAAATAGGATGGAAAACCACAACTCATATATGATTTAGGTGTAGGGATACCTAAGCAGATGGCTGCATTGGGGGGCTTATTTATTCAAGGTCTAAGGGAGACAGCAAGAGAGTTCCAGAAAACCATTTATTTCTGCTTCATTGACTATGCCAAAGCCTTTGACTGTGTGGATCACAATAAACTGTGGAACATTCTCAAAGAGATGGGAATACCAGACCACCTGACCTGCCTCTTGAGGAACTTGTATGCAGGTCAGGAAGCAACAATTAGAACGGGACATGGAACAACAGACTGGTTCCAAATAGGAAAAGGAGTACGTCAAGGTTGTATATTGTCACCCTGCTTATTTAACTTCTATGCAGAGTACATCATGAGAAACGCTGGGCTGGAAGAAGCACAAGCTGGAATCAAAATTGCCGGGAGAAATAGCAATAACCTCAGATATGCAGATGACACCACCCTTATGGCAGAAAGTGAAGAGGAACTAAAAAGCCTCTTGATGAAAGTGAAAGGAGAGTGAAAAGGTTGGCTTGAAGCGCAACATTCAGAAAACAAAGATCATGGCATCTGGTCCCATCACTTCATGGGAAATAGATGGGGAAACAGTGTCAGACTTTATTTTTTGGGGCTCCAAAATCACTGCAGATGCTGATTGCAGCCATGAAATTAAAAGACGCTTACTCCTTGGAAGGAAAGTTATGACCAACCTAGATAGTATATTAAAAAGCAGAGACATTACTTTGCCAACCAAGGTCCGTCTAGTCAAGGCTATGGTTTTTCCAGTGGTCATGTATGGATGTAAGAGTTGGACTGTGAAGAAAGCTGATCGTCGAAGAATTGATGCTTTTGAACTGTGGTGCTAGAGAAGACTTTTGAAAGTCCCTTGGACTGCAAGGAGATCCAACCAGTCCATTCTAAAGGAGATCAATCAGGACTGATGCTAAAGCTGAAACTGCAATACTTTGGCCACCTCATGCGACGAGTTGACTCACTGGAAAAGACTCTGATGCTGGGAGGGATTGGGGGCAGGAGGAGAAGGGGATGACAGAGAATGAGATGGCTGGATGGCATCACCGACTCGATGAACATGAGTTTGAGTGAACTCTGGGAGTTGGTGATGGACAGGGAGGCCTGGCGTGCTGTGATTCATGAGGTTGCAAAGAGTCGGACACGAATGAGCGACTGAACTGAACCGAACTGAAGGTCCTACAATATACTCACCCAGCTACACGTCTCAAATTTTGCTAAGAAAATCTTTAGATTCTTGTAGAATGAAAACAAAATTCATTAAAAGAAAGCCAGGTCAAGATATTATACCAAACGACTCAATATTTTATTCAGTTTGAGCTCCTCTTGGGGAAAAGATGGAATCTGTAATTTAATAAGGCCTTTGAGGGGTGAAGGGGTGTGACTGACCCATCTTCCTGCCTATCCTTAAAGCTGGTGCCAGGTTGCCTCTAGAAAAGAGGAGGGAAATTATTAGAAAATTTATTGAGTGGCATGTTGTTCAGCCAACTAGGTGCAATCAACTGCTATGGGTATTAACTTTACTTTTGAGAACACATAGCTCAAATGGAATTCTTTGAAGATCAGGGCAAGATTTCCTCATTGTTAGGGGACTAAATACACCCTAAACTTTTACAAATCCTGGCAAGCTACATATCATTTCTAATTATCTGCCAATTGGTTGAGAGAGACTAACAAGTAGGAACTTTGCCAGTCAAGAAATAAACAACACGCTGAGACAAGGATCATGTAGCTGGTAGGAGTTTGGCAGAGCCAAGAGACAGGCAAAAGTGTGGGAAGGGGCTCAAGATAACCACGTTTCTGTTAACAGCACACAGTCTGCTATTTCAATAATAAGGCAAGATAACACGTATAACTTTGATGCTTAAAATACTGCTATAGTCTTTCATTAATATCATTGTCGCTTGTGACTTTTCCTTGTAGAGCACATCACAGGTCATGTTACATAAATAAGCAAACCCAAAGGGCTAAGAATTATCAAGGAAATTTAAGGGAAAGTCTCAAAAGAAGAAGGTATGGCATATCATTAATATTTGGTGAATGTGACATGTAATTTTTAACTTCTTAAAAAAAGCATCTTATGTTTTATTCCTTTAAATGTTAATGACCTCTGACTATATAGAAAGAGGCAGCATGGAGTATCAGAAAACCTAAGGAAAAATCGAGGTTTCAAAATCAGAGAAGCAAGAATTTGGATTCTACCACTGCCACTTCAAAACTGTGTAACCCTGGGCGATACCATTAACATCTCTCATTTCTCTCATCTGTAAAATGGGTGTGATACTACAGTGAGAACTATTTTGAGAAATGTGTGCATGTTAAAACACATAGGGCAGCAGCATATGCTTAACAGTAACAGTTCATTTCCCTTAGGATCTCCTTCTACCCACTAGCCTTTTCAGTTTACCCTGATCTCCTCTGTTTCCTTCATGTTGCCCTTCCACAGCCAGCTTTCATTTCTCTACAATAGTTATTACACACTGCTATATCTAAAATGGATAACCAACAAGGACTACTGCAGAGCACAGGGAACACTGCTCAATATTACATAACAACCTAATGGGAAAAGAATTTGAAAATGATCAGATACATATATATGTATAACTGAATCACTTTGCTGTATACCTGAAACTATTGTTAATCATTTATACTTCAATATAAAATAAAGAATTTTTAATAGTTATTCTTTCCAACTGAAGCATTATGGTAAAATCAGCAGTAATTAGCAGTAATTATTGGGACTGATTGGATGCTTGCAGATTTATAGAACTAGGAAGACTTCTAGACACTTTGAGTTTAAACGTCAAAATGTAACAACACACCTTGGGTGATCATCATGAGTATCTGGACAGAGCATTATGTTAGGTCCTCAAAGAAATCAGTCTATTGGAGGAGACAGACTTAAAAAGAAATGATTGTAGTAGACTGTAAGGAGCACAAGAATAAGGATATGTGGAACCCACTACACTGTTGGTGGGAATTCAATCTGGCACAGCTGCTATAGAAGACAGTATGGAGGTTCCTCAGAAAATTAAAAATAGAGTTACCATACATTGCAGCAATCCCACTCTTAGGTATATATCCAGAAAAAGCACTAATTCGAAAAGATACATGCACCCTGATAGTCATAACAGCACTATTTACAATAGCCAAGATTTGGAAGCAACCCAAGGACACATCAACAAATGACTGTATAAAGATGTGGTGGGGGCAGTGTGTGTGTGTGTGTGTGTGTGTGTAAAGATGTGGTGGGGGCAGTGTGTGTGTGTGTGTGTGTGTAAAGATGTGGTGGGGGCAGTGGGGGGTGTGTGTGTGTGTGTGTGTATAAAGATGTGGTGGGGGCAGTGGGGTGTGTGTGTGTAAAGATGTGGTGGGGGCAGTGGGGTGTGTGTGTGTGTGTGTGTGTGTAAAGATGTGGTGGGGGCAGTGGGATGTGTGTGTGTGTGTAAAGATGTGGTGGGGGCAGTGGGGTGTGTGGGTGTGTGTGTAAAGATGTGGTGGGGGCAGTGGGGTGTGTGTGTGTGTGTGTGTAAAGATGTGGTGGGGGCAGTGGGGGGTGTGTGTGTGTTTGTGTAAAGATGTGGGGGCAGTGGGGCGTGTGTGTGTGTGTAAAGATGTGGTGGGGGCAGTGGGGTGTGTGTGTGTGTGAGATATGGAATATTATTTAGCCATAAAACAGTGAAGTTCTGGCATTTGCACCAATGTGGATACATGTAAAGAATATTATGCTTAGTAAAATGCAAGACAGAGAAAGAGAAATACTGTATGATACCACTTAAATGTGGAACCTGAAAAAAACAACAAACTCACAGATATAGAGAACAGGTGGTTGTCAGTGGCAGGGGGGTGGAGGTGGGTAAATGGGTGAAATAAGTCAAAAGGTCAAAACTTCCAGTTATAAAATAAATAAGACATGAGGATACAATGTACAGTATGGTGACTGTAAGTTGCTAAGAAAATAGATCTTAAACATTCTCATCACAGAGGAAAAAACTCTGTAACTGTGTATAGTGATGGATGTTAACTAGACTTACAGTGGTGATCATTTCACAATATTTACAAACACGGAACATTATGTGTACACCTGAAACTATGACAACGTTGTATGTTGATTATGCCTCAATAAAGAGGGTGAGAGATGTATGAATACAAAGCTGGCAAGGAGGATGGGGAAACCCAAACTGCTGTATTGTACTGACATGGGAACTGGGGGTGAGAGTAGGATAGCAGTCAAAGAAGATCTCTTAGAAAAAGACACTTGCTCCAGTCCTAGCTATGCTCTTATCCAAGCTGCATCGCCTTGGCCAATTCAGCCCACCCCTTTAAGCCCATTTTCCTTATCAGTAAAATGAACAGATAGGAGTAACAATCTCCATTAGTCCTTGTGACTTTAAAAGTCTGGAACTTTTTACCAACTAGGCAAGTGAAGGGAAAATAGCTCTGAATTCCACATTTATTTCTTCTTTCCTCCTATTCTTCTCATCCATTCATTTTCCCTTGTAGTCAACTAGTCATTTCTGGTAGCTTTGCTTTTGACTCTCTTCTATCATGATGGTGTTGTGTTTATAGATTTGATATTATGGTTGCAAAAAAGCTCTTTTGACAAAAAGAAGTTCCCTAGTATGAAAGGATCAGTTTCTACCTTGTTCCTTATAAAATAAGATGATAGGTTGAGTCCTGTGCAATGATTTAAAATTTTAAATCCACAGATTCTTTTTCTCTAACACGTCAAGACTTCAAATACTATTTTAGTAACCTAATATTGACCCTCACAAAAGCTCCACCTCCATAGCCATTTAACAAACATTTATTAAGCCTTTCTCTGTGTCAGGCATTAGGCTGGGGGCTATGGGAGATGCAGAAATGATTAAGATATGGGCCTGGTTGTCGGTGAGCTTATGATTTATTTAGCGGCTGTGGCACTGAGCCCAGTACTATATAAAACATATTAGCAAGGCAATCTTTGTTCTGTCACAACTGGAGCCACGAGTCCTCAACATGTATATGTGGTTTTGACTAGAAGTTGTACATTCAGTAGGCGTTGAAAGCCACATGTCAAAAAACTGAGCTGCTCTAAAAAACCTAAACCCATTAGTAATAAAAGAAATTTAAGTTAGAACAATGAAATTCCATCATTCTCCTAGCAAATTGGCAAAGATATAAAAAGATAAACTGCAATTACAACAGTATGGTAAGATGGGTACTCATGCACTGTTAGTGGAAATGGTAAATCAAGTATAGTACATCCATAATAAATCATGGTACAACCACAAAAGTAAATTCTATACAACCATTAAAAATAAACTTTTTAAGAATATATAATGATATGGTAAAACACTCATGATGTAATATTAAGGGACTATGACAATTATCAAACTGAACATAAGCTTAATCACATTCTGTTAAAACCACATATATATATTTTTTGTGAATGCATAGAGAAAAAACATATACCAGAATGTTAACAGTAATTATTGCTGGGTAGTGTGATTACAGATGATTTTACTGTTCTTTTTAATATTTCTCTGAATTTTCCAAATTTTCTGTAACAGTACTATTGCTTTGTAGTAATAAAAAGGTCTAACAATGCATATAAAAAGGAAGAACATACACTAAAAGTTAATAGCAATTTTCTTTGGATGGCAGGATGATAGTCTGGGTTTTTTGTTCTTCATGGTTTCTGTATTTTAAAAAAATTTCTAGAGTGAACATATACTAATTTTACAGGGCTAAAACTCAACTAAGAAAAACCAGATTGTCCAAGGAGTTAGCAAAGACACATGAATAACCATGTGTTATTTAAATGAGTCCATTCTACTGCCGTGGAGCTTTGCAATACTTTCAGGCCCTGTCTCCACTGGCTCTGATTCAGGCCAGGTCACTTAACTCGTGTCTGTTTTAGGAAATCAATAATTACTGCATGCCTCAAAGGGATTCTGTGATGGTGAGTGTGATAGCAGTGGTGAAATGCTTTGAACTCAGGAAAGAAAGATATATAGCAAGAAGTAATGGAGATTTTAATTCTCTACTGTATAATGTTTGTTTAGATTGTCTTCAGCAGTTTCACCCACTGTCGTTTCTATATCTATGTGCATATTGACTCCCAGATTTCTGTCTAGCACTGTCCACCCCCACGAAACGTTTCTTTTCCCCAATGCCCCTTCTTCTGTCCTGTTCTTCTTATTCTCTGGCTCGTTTTGCCTACATTTCTTGCTCACACCCACAAATATTGTCATACCAAGTTAAATTGATTATGAATGAATCATGAACTTGATTAACCAGTTTCTCTTGAATCAATAAAAGTTTGTTTAATTAACTTGGATGTGAAGTTGATAGAACTATTTTTTCAATTGCCATTCTTTGACTCCTGCTAGCTATCCATGGAAATTGTATAAGTTAGGAAACATTCAAATATGAATGTCATCATCCCTTTCACCCTATGAGTTCAGCCGCAAAAGCTGTTCAAGACTCCTTGCCTCAGAGTCAGGGGAGTGGGGTTCTATTTGGTCCAGATGATAGATATGAAATGGGAACATACCACCGTATAAATGAGCTGCCTCTACTCTTCACTATGCCCTTGCCCAGAACAGCACAAGGCACAAACCAGGAGCTCAGTATGTGACAACATAATTGGAATGACACACTACAGCACGGAAGCCCACATCCCAAGCCAGCAAATAACCTTTTACTGGCAAGTCAAGTACAGTCTACTAAGCCTTTTGGCAATTATTCCTGAACAATAAAGCTGTCAGCCCTTGTTTTTTGTTTAAAAAAAAAAGTACTTATAGATAAAGGGATAAAAGGGGGGAAAGGGAGCTAGTCTTGTTATAAGAGTGGGGGAGCAAAGCTAAGGAAATATTTTAGTCTGCCAGACAATATTCTGAGATGGTATGGTGGATGTGAGATCAGATTGTTATCAAGATGAATGGATATCTGGGTACACAGAACAGGCCATGTGGACAGAGTCTCATAAGTGGACAGTTCAGGAAAATGGACTGCTGATGGAGTGCCCTGCCATTATCCAGAGAAAATTCCCAGCAATCACTAATCTTCCCTCCACCCATCCCATCTAACAGCAAACAGACATCCTTGTCTTCACACCATTGCCAGTAACTACCCTTAGGGCCACTGCAAGCACACTGTGTGCCTTTGTGCAAAGTAGGAAAAGGCTACTTTCTGGCATCAAATAACACTCCCTCTGGCTCACCCAGCTGGAGAAACAATGAGGGATTGCAAATAGTGCCCTTTGGGGGCAGACTCCCCCAAAAAATCAATGGTTGGCAACCAATACCCTGGCTGGATCTCAGCTCCCACATGATGTACCCTTCAGCCTGCCATCTAGCATACTCTGGGACCCTGATGGTGCATGCTCCTAGCTCCTACTCCTTACCTCCAATTCCACACCCCTGCTCCAGTAGTCCAGGTCAGGTTAATTTCTGACAAACTGCTACCCACTCCTGCATTCGACTCCCTGACCTCCATCACTGATCCAATCATACTGGGTACTATTGTCATTACTCATTGTGCTTTGGATTGGAACCAGATTCATCCCTGAGTGAATGAAAATTAAAGGTTTCGATTCCTTAATGAGAAGAATATCATTTTGGGATATGGAAATCTGAATGAGTCTCACTGGTAGTGCCATTAACTATTCCTTGGAGTCTTGGAAATTCTATCTACTGTAGCCCCTGGAAATTAAAATCACACATTAGTGAATGAGGCTCTGTTTCACCCACAATCACTCAAACTTATAAATCGTGGAATCTACTGAGAAGGCCTCATCTTCCTTGCACTCCAGGCTTCCTTGCCAGTATACTCCCCAAGAACACAGCCCTTCTGCGCACCCCAGCCACCCTTCCTGGAGATGAGAGGATGTCTGAAAGCAGAGCTATTAGAGCCTTAGCACGGGGTTCCCAGAGAATAATGATTGCAGATTGGAAGCCCCTGGATCAGTGTGTCCCTTAGGATGCCAAGACGTGCACCTGGCGAAGGAAATCTATGGCTGAGGAACTGTGCTTTGCCACGGAACCCCAGAACCTGGTTTGGGTGTGTGGGGGTAAAGATAAAGGGGAGACTATCTCTGGGTTCTTCCAATCATGATGACTGACTTTAGAAAACAAGGTCTGAGGCTTGGGAAAGAGACATTGCATGTCTGTGCAGGTGCCAGGTTCCTGACAAAAAGAAAATTTCAACAGATTTACAGACACCCTCTATGTCAAGATTTTGAGTTTGCAAAGTGATAATGGCATTATCTCACTGGACCCTTGGCAATCCTCTGAATTAAAAAGGGGAAGTAGGGATTTCCCTGGTGGTCCAGTGGTTAACACTTTGCCTTCCAATGCAGGGGGTATGGGTTTGATCCCTGAGCTAAGGTCCCACATGCTTCATGGCCGAAAAACCAAAACATAAAACAGAAGCAATATTGTAACAAATTCAGTAAAGGCTTTAAAAAAAAAATGGTCCACATTAAAAAAATATTTAAAAAGGGAAGTAAATTCCTAGTATTGATATATATGTGTAAATCACTGAGACTTTCATCTATATGTTATCCTAGTGAATAATTTAAATCCTCATAACAAACCTGTAACCATAAGCATCATTCTTATCCCCCTTTTGTCTAGACTTGGAAACTGAGACTCAGAGGGCTTGCTTTGTAATAGTCACTGGGCTAGGCGTTGGGAATACAAAAGAGAATCAGGCAGACATAGTCCTTTCTTGGAAAAATTCACAGCCTAACGAGGGAGATCAGATGATAAGTGACACTCAGACCATTGTGAAAACTACCAGGACAGTTAAAAATAATGATAGTGGCTAGCACTTAATGAGTGCTTACTAAATACTAGGCTCTGTGCTAAGTGCTTTACGGATATTGTCCTATTTAATCCTGACAACATTCCAAGGAAGAAAGGTTTATCCTTATTCCTATTCTAGAAATGAGGAAAGGCCTGAGAAAGATGGACTATTTCAGAGTTGACCATCTAGGATCGAGTAAATCCAGAATTCTAACTCGAATTGATTTGACAACAGATGTGCTGTTAACTGGGCTTCCCAGGTAAAGAACCCACCTGCCAATGCAGGAACACGGGTTCAATCGCTGGGTGGGGAAGATCCCTTGGAGAAGGGAATAGCTATCCACTCAAATATTCTTGCCTGGAGAATTACATGGACAGAGGAACCTGGCAGGCTACAGTTCACAGGGTCGCAAAGAGTCGGACATGACTAAAGCAACTTAGCACGCATGCACAAGACGTTAACTACGAACTGTAGATGGTCCTATGGACCAAACACTGAGAGCATCTTAAGCTTCATATTCTAGTACACACAGTATATCTTTTTAAAAAGTTAATTGGATATTTCTATACATTTCAAAATGATCACCATGATAAGTCTACGATATATTACCATACAAAGATACTACTCCATTATCAACTATATTCTCCACACTGTACATTTCTTACTTGTGATTCATTTAATTTGCAACTGGGAGCTTGTGCCTCTTAATCTCCCTCATCTATTTCTTTACTTCTCCTCTCTGCCTCCCACCCCTCTGGCAACCACCTATTTGTCTTTGTATCTATGACTCTGTTTTGTTATGTTTGTTCATTTGTTTTGGTTTTTGGATTCCACATATAAGTAAAATCATGTATGTGTCTTCCTTTGACTTATTTCAATTTTAGCATAATACTCTCTAGGTCCATCTAGGTTGTCACAAATGTCAAGATTTCATTCTTTTTGCATTGAATCTGTATACCACATTTCCTTTATCCATTAATCTACTGATGAGCGCTTAGGTTGCTTCCATATCTTGGCTATTGTAAACAGTGATGCAATGAACACAGAATCACTATGTTCTGTAACAGGAACTAACATAGTGTTTGTGGTAGGTCAATGATACTTTGAAAAAACAAACTCAGAAAAAAAGAGATGAGATCTGTGGTTATCAGATTTGAGGGGTGAAGGGAGGATGAATTGGATAAAGGTGGTGAAAAGGCACAATATTCCAGCTATAAAATAAATAAATACTAAGGATGAAATGTACAATGTGATTAATACTGCTGTATGTTATATATGAAAGTTGTCAAGGGAGTAAATCCAAAGAGTTCATAAGAATAGTTGGTGTAAATCAGCAAATATTATTGGCAATTAATAACCAAAAGAGGAAGAATGGCTTAGTAAGGATGAGGTACTTCCAAAAACTAAATTCTGATAGCATGCTTATATGTATACTATCTCAACAGGAAAGAAAAGAGAGGGGCCTTGTTTGTCACATGACTCCATATTTTATTATCACAAGAAAAAAATTTTTTGTAAATTTTATATCTATATGAGATGATGGATATTCACTAAACTTATCATGGACATCATTTCATGATGTCTGTAAGTCAAATCATTATGCTGTACACCTTAAATATATGTAGTGTAGAATGTCAGTTATATCTCAATAAAACTGGAAGAAAAAATGTTGATTGGAATATTCATTTTAACCCAGTTGGGAGGAGGCAACTATATAAATAATAAGCATAAAACTGCAGGGCCTTAAATTTTTATTTATAGATCATTTCATCATAGTAAGTGACTAATCTGCATCTCATCTGGGCCCTCAAAAACAGGATCTATGACTGGGATCATTTGATTTAAATCCAAGAATGAAACCTAGTTAGGCACATATGAAATTTGGATCCTAAGAACTGAAACCTGGCCAGCTACTATGTAAAGTTTCAACTTTGAGTTCTTGTTTCCATAAGATTAACAACCCCAAAGTTGGATAAGCTAAAGTATGTCTTCTGTACTAGTTTAAATGGGGACTGGATCATGGATGATACTAAATATATTTGGAGATGCTTAAAGAAACTGAAGGGAGAAAGCCCCAATTTATATAAGAGTAGTTTTCAGCTCCTTAAACCAAACTCATAAATAAATTAGTCTTACATGTGAATATAAACTTGCATTTCCTCTTTATTGGCTACAGTCTTAGTATTTTGGGGAAAGGGGCATTTCTTTGCCACTCACTAACTGAGAGGCTTTACCTTCCACTCTACCTATGAAGAATGGAACATATTTAATAAGCCACATCTAGTTTCCTGTCTAATCAGCATATGCCAAGATATCATTTGCCAGGCTCTTCCCACTGTAGAAATAACAATCATCCCTAGATGACAGCACAAGGATGTATCGAGATATAGTTAATGTCCAACCAAAAGGCCATATAACAAAAGTAAAACAGGCAACTCATGCCTTTATAAGGTGCCAATTCATACATTATAGCCTTCTCACTTCTAGACAATATTAATCACAGAAGCAACAAAAGCTATCCTGGTGCCTCCCAGGCTTCCACATACAGCTGTGACTTGAACAACTCTAGAGGGCGCCTTGCGCATGGCCCATGATGTTATATGCAAAGCATGACCCACACAACTGCATATAGCAGTCTACAATATTTCCCCACAGCCACCCCCACTCCCAGTTATCCCAAAACATAGGTTGGGCAGTTTTGATTCTTACATACTGGAGGTGCTTTTGTTCACAAATCTCCTGGCACTGAATATGGGCTGTTCAGCAGCACTAGGAAAGCATAAGAGATACCTGCTCACTTCTTAACACTGCTCTTCTCATGTCAATTCTAAGAACATTCAGCAACATTTTCACTCTTTATTAGACATTAATGAAAACAATAAGCAAAGCTGGGTCAATAGTAATTGCTCTCAAACAGAAAATGACATCCAGTCAATTATTTTTGATAAACCCCTAGGAGCAGCAAGTAAAACATTTGTGCAATAACCCCTTGTCAATAGAATAGCCATAAATCTGGATTGCAATACTCTGACCAATGCTCTAAAGAAAAAATATTTTAAGCATAGTAAGAGAATGTTGAAGAATGATGGTATCCCTCTCTCACCCTAAGTAAGAATGAACATTTTGATAATCTTGAAAGTTTCTTCTTGGTTCCACTGGGCCACAGGAATAATTTTAAATTGTATTTCTGGCAGGCAGTAAATGAATGGATGCAAACATCTCCTATTCCAGAATAGCGTTAGCAGGCAGAGAAGGGGGTCACCCAAGTAATGAAATTTGAAGAGTGCTGAGAAGGGCACACAACTAATAAATGCTATCACTTATGTTACATCACTCTTTATTAAGGGCACTGTGCAGTCACCGACCAGTATGGTCACATTTTCCTTCCTACAGATAGTGTCTGGAAGAAAAGGAATACCCAGGAAACTTTAAGTAGAGCGAGAACGGCATAGGGCAATAGATTCAAAACCTTGATCACAGGGCTATTTTCTAGAAAGAGTGCAGCAGGGTGCTGGTTTTGGGATGGGAGGGTTAAGGACAGTTGGGGTAGTATTTGAAAGGCATCAAATACTGGACACCTTAGGAGGGGAAAGGAGAAGAAGGGAGGAAAGTTGAAGAAAAGGTTAAAGGGCAGGAAACCCAAATTGCACTCACTTCATGGTTTTGGCTAAAACCTTTCCTGATCCCATTTCACAGGGATTGACTGTGAAGAAAGTTCCCATAATAGAATTAGGAAAGTAGGCTATCATTTGGTATGTGTTCCTGGAAGGCTTGCATTAACCGACAGTAGCTCCTGGGAATTTATACCAAATTTGTTCTCCAGCTGTTGGCATAGCATGATGGTGGGTGGATACAAACAGCTGCAACTCCCATCGCCTCTCATTTCCACCTGGCTCTGATCGCTGTTCAGCCCCATCCCTAATCTCTGTGAACAGGCAACACTCACATCTCCAGCAGCCTTGTCTCCTCTGAACCCAAGTGTAACTGACAGATGGGCTAAGTTGCCCAATTTAAAAATATTTCTTCTTGGGAATACAATTCTAAAGTTTTGGTGAAAATTTATGGAGAAATGTGTTGCTATTTCCAAACATTTAATTTAACTTTTTTGTTGAACATTTTTATTCATGAACCCAGGAAGTTTCTTACTCAAATATGAGTGTGAAACACAACTCTCAAACTGTGAATGAAATGAAACTAAAATAACTAGTGTTGATTTGGGGTCTTCTTTCATTCTGAATGTCCCTGCATTTATATAGCCTATAGAAACATACCTGGTGTTTTACACAGATTATAACTTGCCAATGGGAAGAGGATGTCCTTGATCTTCGTGAACTGAAAATGTGATACGGGCACAATAAACTTACTCTTAGACATAAGTACTTTAAATGTGGTGTTGTTTTCTGTTTTTTAATTTAACATGTCCAGCTGTTGCTCTATTTACAAGTTCTCTTCTTTCAATAAAATTCAATTACAGCTATCTGTGGGATGTCTTTTTATTTATATCCCCCACAATATGAAATGGTATTTTAATATTAATATTTTCTCCCTGTATAAGTTAAAAATTCAAACCTATCATGCAAACCATAAGTTCTAAAGAGATAACATTACACTGGGTGATTTTGGTACTGAGAAGCAATAAGAGTCATTCTCATTTTTCTACATATAAGCCAACAAAACAATGTAATTGAGGTTACAGTATTACAGATGGTATGTTTCAAAATCCTTTTGCACTTTTTCACAAAATAGTTGCATATCGATGCTGTCATTTCATGTTGGAAAGTCACAAGCAATCCTCTCCATGGAGTGCCTACTCTATAATGAGCTGTGTATGTTATTGAATCAAGCAGGAGGGAAGAAAGAACAAGAAACATTTCACGCAGAAAAAAGCACTCATGGAAGGAGAAATCCGTTTGGGTTTTGGTTGCTGAAACAAAAACCTATATAAAGTTTGCTTCCTTGAAAATGTATAGGCAGATGTAAATCAGCTGAATCTGTTGTCTCAGTAAAATGGAGTGCCTTTTTCATCTTTTCTAACATGTGGTAATAGGTAAGCAACCAACATAATAGTTACAAAAACCTGAAGTCCAAAGCTAATTAAGCCCGGGCACCATTTTGACATTAAATCTTCAGCACAATTAGGAGGGCCAGGCAATTTACTGAATTGAACAGCAAAAAACTCAACCAAGCCCCTTCACATGGGCCAGAGATGCTGGGCCTTACTGGTTTTAGGAGACAATGCTACAGGGATGTCTGAGGGCATTTTAGATCCACTTAATGTAGCTCGGTAAAGTAAATATTACTTGTCATGCAAATTTCTAGTTTTAAGAAGTGGCCAGCGACAGAGATTACTAAGGAATACAGACAATTTAAATATGAAAAATTGAAATAAAAACAGATGAATATGTGTAGTATTTCCAGACACAATCATCTGAAGCTATTTTTCTGCCTTCCTCTCTCTGAGCAATAAGAAGACAGAGAAAATGATACTTAAATTGAAAGAAACTAAAGAGAAATGACCTCATGTTCCATTAACCAAAATCAATACCTTATATATGCAAATGCAAGTTTCAACAGGGTATCCATATGCAAATTGTAAATATGAAGCAGCATTGCTTTTAATGCACAATCCAGCATTAGGTTGCTATTTATTTAGGAGATTTTCAGTAAATTGCATGCTTTAATCTCTGTGTTATGGGAAATGTTCCCTTCACCTCATTCAGAAGTTACCTATGGCAGCTATTAATACCCACAAGCAAGGCAGTGACCCTGGCAGTGCATAATTCCACAGTGCATGTTTAATTTTGAAGGTGAAAAACGAGACATCATCCCCTCATAACACTTATTTTTATGACTCTCCTAATTCTTTGAAATTTATTGTTTTCACTAAAAGCACCCAGAAGGTAATTGAAATAGATTTTCCAGATACATTTCTAGATTATCTTAACCTACAGTAACATGTTAACTCATTCATAATATTCTTAGCAAATACAGGAAATGGAATTTCCCAGATTAAAAAAAAAGTCCTGACTAACCTGCTACTTCAATGTTCTGCAATAAAACTAAAGTCATTTTCAAAGAACTACCATGTTTTTTTTAGAGATCAAGGCCCCAAATCTCTTGAGTCAATCATCAGAACTAGAAAAGGGAATAGGTAAATAAGAGATGGAAGTGGCTCCTCTAGGGTTGAAACTACTAAGGAAAGAAGCCATCATTCTCTCTCAGGCTTCTAGGCTAGGTATTTACTGCCTGAATAATATCATTTACGCCAAGATTCTCTTGTGACTTGAAATGACTAACTCCCAGGAAGGAGTTTGTTACTGTCACTGTCATGTTTGGCAATGAGTCTTCACTGAATCAGATGCTGAATTATTAGGTTCCCAGGCCCAGAAAATAAATGGCAGAAGGAGAATTGAAAATAGTGTTCAGAGCAAAGAGAACGTTAGCTAAAACTGCAACTGGAGAAATGAGAAAAACACCTGAACAAGTCACCGCAAGCACAGAGCTGATTGAAGCCTAAGGAATCACAGGTAGAATTTTGTCTTTGGTGTCTGGTCTTCCTACCTAACTAGGCAAGGCCTGGAGGGCAGGCCTTCATCTTGAAAATCCCCTCTATTCCCATAGTGGCAATGTTCAAAAAATACTGGCAGAATCTATGGGGGAAACGGCATACTGTAGATCACATTCACTTGGTCAATCAGTCAAACTTTATTAAATAGTCACAAGTCACTGGAGCAGATGCCGAGGGAGAGACAAAGAGCTCCCTCAAGGAGCTCAGGGTCTAATTGGGAAGATAAGACATGTTTACAAATAGCTGTTAAAGTACAAAATAATAACAAAAACAAATGCAAGATAATAAATAACAGATCCCTTTAAGGCAGGGGTCCCCAACTTCCAGGATCTAATGCCTGATGATCTGAGGTGGAGCTAATGTAATAATAATAAAGTACACAATAAATATAATGTGCTTGAATCATCCCCAAGCCATCCCCCAACCCCGGTTGGTGGAAAAATTGTCTTCCATGAAACTGGTCCCTGGTGCCAAAAAGGTTGGCTGCTTTAAAGGGATACACATGAAGTCTAGAGCAATGGAAGATGAATTCCAGCTGGAGGAAAAAGAGAGGACCTCATAAGAAGGAGCCATTTGAAAAGGGCACCCTCTCTTGGAGCCCTTCAAATCGTCCTTCATTCAGTTTCTTTTCAATAGGCCCTTGGTGCCGGCTCCCTCCCACCCCTCCTCTGCTGCCAGCACTTATTCTTTGACTCAGGTTTTCTCTTGGGCTCACTGCCAAGCAGAACACAGCTATATAGTTTCCCCATCTGTATCTACTTAAGCCCAGAAACCCTTTTGAGGTTTTGTAAAGGGTTTTACAGCTAATAACTATAGGGGAACAGACAAGGTTTAATAACACACACGGAGAAGTTCTAAGAAACCTAAAAAGCCTCCAGAAAAAACTATCACAGATCCTAAGTGGAATGGAGATGGGATTAGGCCTGATTTCCCTAGTTCCTTTCACTGAGCTCAAGGCTTCTTCCGGTATTCAGCACTACCCACCTTTCTGCACCCCTGTTCCCATCCTTTTCTTTCACACACTTAAAACTTGAAGAGGAAATGTAATGGTAGAAAACTGGGTGTCTCTGGAAGGAAACATGACAGTCCTCTACATCTCAGAAAATATGAGCTAGATTTAATAGCTTCTGTGCAAGAATAGTCATCTTAGATCAGATGCATGGTGCCTAGGAAGAACTAATGACTTTTAGAAGGAATGCCTTGCAAATTTAACTTGTGTGAGTAATTGTAAATGTCACAATTATAACTTCATTCAAAGTGCACACAGAATCTAGCACTAACAGATGTTTTCATGCGTCCTTCTTTGCATTCTACATTCCCACCTGTTGGGGTTCACTGAACACAAGCAACTGTAAGCGTGATGGGAAGAATATTGACACAAACCATGGCAACACAAACACATTTCAAGCTTGAATGGCCCAGTCTGCTTTAATAATGAGCTCAGAATAGTAACATGAACTTTTCAAAGGGTGGGGAAGGAGAGGGACTGTTTTTTTGGTTCTAAGAGTCCTGGGCAACTACAGAAATCACCATTTTACATTTCATACGACTTCAATGAATTCTCACACATGGAAATTCAACTTTTTTTTTTTTTTAGTGATGATATATCAATCATCTCTCTAACTGCAATAAGTTAGGGAGTGGAGAGGATCCTCTTTTCTCCAAGCAACATTTGGAAGGACAATTAAAGTCATTCATTTCAAAAGGAATGCATGGTTGGAAACTGTATGATTTAAGTGATCACTTTTCTTTTCCAAATATCCAGTGCTCCTGGTAGTCCCCCCAGAATCATGACTGTGTGACCATCATCAGTTTGCCAACTCCCAAATCATTTCCTTTCACTGCTTCTCTTCTTCATTTCATGATTTCTCCAGATAATCTTGAAATTTTGCCATGTTGATGGCATACATTCAAAATAAAGCTTAACTTTAGCTAAGCCCTGGTTGATGTTAACCAAGCCTTTTACTGATATCTTGCAGATTACCTGGCATTTTCCAGGACAGCCAATCTAAATCTTTCCCATTTTCGACTCTTTCCAAGTTTCCCAAGTCCCAAACCCAATCCTATCCTCTTTACGTCTAGCAAATAACATTCCTTTTTACCAGATAAAATTGAAGATATTCAACAGAAGATATTCTGAGTTCCTACGATGCCTTGCCTCTCTGTCTTAACACATTACTAAGGTTATCATCTTCTATCCTAGAGTGACTGCCACTCAATCCTTACTGCTTCAGCTGATCTCCCCATTTTGACTCAGGGCATCAGCATGCTAGTTCCCAGTTACTAATAGCTCTGAAAGTAAAAAACCTTTCATTCGTTCCTCCCACTCATCCCTATCCATCCACTCATCAAGTCTTACCAGTTCTCTTTTCCTCAATCTTTCTCACACCCATCTCCAGCTTTTCTGTTTCCACTGCTACTTCCCAAGTTAAGATCTTCATCATCTGTGCAATACAAGGGACACTGTGCTCAGTGCTTTACACAGCATGGCTCACACAGCAGGTGAACAATGAATCTTTGTTTGATACACCATCATTTTCCTACAGATGATGCCAAGCAACTATTAACAACCATCACCACGAACTGGCAATCCCAGAAGAATTTTCTTTCAAACACATAAAAGTCTTGAATAAAAAGTTTCATGTGAGAGATCATACACTTTGAACCACATATAAAGTAGGATGGAAGAAGTGATTAGGTGATATAACGTGGCAGTCCACTATCCTCAAGTAGTGCAACCGTATGGTACACACTAAGTAGAAACGTGCTATCTCACACAGAGAAAGATTAACCATACAACAATGAAAATGGGGAGAACATATTTAGTCCCTTCCAAAGGGAGCAACAGGATGCCAAACAAGATGTTGTCCCTTAAATGGTTTCAACCCTGTTTAATACCCAAAGAACTGGAAGATGATAACAGGTTACCTTTTATATTAACTGTCTCCAGGCACATCATGCAATATCTTCTCCAAAGACTCTGAAGAAACATGACAGAAAGAAAAAGTGCAATTTTCTGTTTCAGGTACCCATGAACCTCATTTTTTTCCGAGTGTCAGACATTCTCCTTGGTATATAAATGCCAAGGGGATGTTAAAGGATGCAAATATAGCTTCTTACAGAAAAAGAACTAGCTGAGTAGGGCTACCTAACTGCCTCTGGGGGTATCTTGATCGCACTAAAACATCTAATGTCATCGGTTAAAGACACGTTCATGGTTTTGTTTATATAATTCATGGTCCTCTGGAGCTCAAAAGTATTTCTACAGCAAACAGTGTTGAAGTGGAGGTTGGAGAGAGGAGAAAACTAGAATGATTTCTGCTTCCTCCCAACTGTCTTTTCTTTGTTCCTGTATTGCTCTGGGCTTTTGATGGGACCTTGAGAAGGGATGGGGATGGAGGGAAACAGAGATGAGAAGAGAGGAAGAAAGGAAGATACAGATGGTGTTTCTAAGTTTTTACAACTTCTGTGAGCCTGGCTACTTCAACTAATCATTTGCCTACTGGCTTCAAAGTCTGCCTCTCTTTTCCCTTCAGTTCCATTTTGGTGTATGGGTTTAACTATTTATTGATAAGGAAATCTTGGGTAGGAACAGCATCAGTGTTGGAAGAAAATTGCCTGACCTAACTGCCTGATGGCTAGGGCATTCACCTCACTTTGTGTCCCCAAATCAAAGATGTAAAAATCATCCCTTTTAAAAGACAATTGCCCCCCCCTCACTCAGTGCCAACTGCCAAAGTAGCTAAAATGTTTAAAAGGCACCCACAGAGAGCACTTAAAAGTCTTTCCTTTCCCTTATATTTCCTGGTATAGACAGTCTTCCTGAAATAGGAATTGTGCAGTCCATAATAAAAAGCTGAATTTGCTAAGAAGTTTTTATACCCTCATAAAGTAGCCCTAGTGAAAGTCATGTAACTTGCAGGAATTGTACAGGTAACAGACAGCTGGAACCTCAACCATGCAGTCTTCTAAACTTTAGTTAATAGGCCCTGGCAGGCTGCCATCCCAGAAGTTTACTACAAAAGTAAAATGCAAGGCTAATGAATTTTAGAATGATGCCAGGCATAAACACTACCCTTTGGCATTCTTTTGCCATTTAACAAATATCACAGACAACTCTGCAGGTTCCCAGGTACACCAACCAACACAAAGTACAGAAAATACTAGCTAGGCCTACTGTATATGCTCTCCCCTCAAAAATCCAAAGACTGTTGCTGAGATGTAAACCATCCACAAAGTATTAAAATGAACAAAATGGCACCAGGGGTATAAGCAAGATGCTTTTTCACCTGGGTTGCAACATACTATTCTGGGCTCCCTGGTGACAAGACAGAAAAAGCTTGAGAAATTTAGCTGATATCTTCAGGGGGTGCTATAGGAAGGCAGATTACAGACCTCAGGCACTTCAGTCAAAATAGATTGAGGCTAAGAAAGGATATAATCAGTCTGTCAAATAATAATGGATATTGATGAGGTGAAGTGCACTTATTCGCCAAATCCTAATACAGTAGAGATAAAGAAGACTTTCAAAAGTAAACAAAGCTAAGCTTAAAACAGATTAAAATGGGTGATGCTGGGAAGGAGCCGATTTAAACATATAGAACACATTACATTATTCAAACCAAGAGGAGCTAATGGCTGAAACTACAGTTTCCCCAAAATTGAGTAAGACACACTCATAAGATTTAAATCCACAATGGTTTACTGAATGAGCATAATTTCAAAATAGAACCTGATCTTCAGAAGCAGACTCCTTGAAAGTGCAGAAATGATCCAGTTCTAATTATGATACCTAAGAAGCATTCCCAAAGTTTACTAGGGATCTTATTTGTACCAAAAAAAAAATCATTAAATCACAATGACATTGTTATGAACATTTCCTTCTTATTAAGGAACATGATTATTCTCAATTGTTTTTCTAGAATACTGTTATAATCCTTCTATTCCATGTTTTATAGCCATCTTCCCTATCCCCTAATCTTTTGCAATTGGATTTTGGGAGTGCATAAACCATCCTATTTTTTTTAATCTCAGAGAAACTTTTTTTCTGTTTGGTTTGACCAATAACTACTTGAGCATTAAATGTCATGTTATCTTAGTTTTGCTGCAACTCCTTTATCTCATACAATCTTTAAAAGATTTGTTCAGCTTCCGTGGAGGCTCATTGGTAAATAATCCCCTTGCCAATGCAGGAGACACAGGTTCAAACCCTGGTCCAGGAAGACCCTACATGCCACCAATAAACTAAGCCCATTTGCCACAACTACTGAGTCCACACGCCACAACTACTGAAGCCTACATACCCTGGAGCTTGTGCTGTGCAACAAGAGAAGCCACCACTATCACTCCACAACTACGGAGTAGCCCCTATTCACTACAACTAGAGAAAAGCCCATACAGCAATGAAGACTCAGAGCAGCACAGCCAAAAATAAATAAATAAAATTATAAAGGTTTGCTATGTTGCTGAATCTTAATCCTTCCATTTTATGCTTATATTTCTTTCTCTACAGTTCCCTATACACAACTATCTTACTTTTCAAGTCCTCTGATTGTGTTCCCTTCCATATTTGTTGAGGACAAACCAAGAGGAAATAGCTGTAAGCCACAGAGTAAAATTTTTCAGGTAGTCATATCAGTTAGACTGAGAATGATGCTATGTAAGTAATATGTTGGACAACAGGCGATGTTTTTGTTCTTTAGCCAGAATGGAGCAGTTGCAGGAAATTAGGCCAGCTTCTCAGCAGCTCAAGTAAGACCTTTATAGTAAGACTTCATTATTTAGTTTGAAAGTGAATTTCAAAAACAGACTCACCCATAGTCAAATGTAAATATAAACAGACTTTCTAAGTCTCATATAAATGAGTTATTCATCATCTGTCATTTGTAATTGCTCATACTTCTGGTTCACTGCCATTAATTAAATGCATCAGAAAATTCGCCTTAGAATATTGACTTCAAAGGTAAACTTCTAGGGTCTTGCTTTTAAAATAATATGTCAGATGAAGACAGTGGCCAAGACAGAATAAAAAAAAAAAACAGATAATATATCAAGGACAGACTCTGAGCCATCCTCTGGCTAGTGGAATGTCTCATATGAAGGGCTCACATATGAGATCATTTGATCAACAACTTTTACTTTCAAACATCCAGGAATACATACTACATCATTTAACTAGAAAGTAGTGAGTTTGAAATCACACAGCTGCTCAGCTTGATCCAAAGAGATGTTAACCACTCTGGCAAATTTTCTAATCCAAGTCTTTCATTTCCAACTGGTCTCATTGGGTGGCCCACATGATGTATGCAGAAACTAAAAAGGGGACTGTTTAAAGCAGGACACCCTGAAGGGTTATTTTACAATGCCACATGTTGTACAGATTAACTCAAGATATTGTTCCTTGGGTGTTGCTTTAAACTAGACAAGTTTTTAAAAATTTATTCATATTTATTGAGCTCTAGACATATAGCCCTAGAAAACAGCTGGGAAATGAAAATGAGGGTGTTCTGTCCCTTGCCTGCCTTTTCAACTTTCTCTTTCACTACACTATTCCCTTTAAGGAACCTTTTATTCCAGCCCAAATAGTTACTTTGGCACCCACAAGGTTCATTTTTCCTGGCTCCAAGATTTTGGTCAGGCCATTATATATACAATACATATCACAGTCTCTCATATCCTTTCATCAATAGCCTCTCCATCATTCAGGCTTAGCTCAAAAAGGGATAGTATGTGCATGACCTCTTTGTCAACTAGACTATAAACCCCCACTTAAAAGTAGAAATTGCATCTGACATACCACCCTCACAGTATCTAGCACAGTACTTGGCACTTGGTAGATGCTCAAAAAATACTTGCAGATTGAATGAACCTGTCAACTGATATCTGTCTCAAGATGCTTACTGTAACATGGACATCTTGAGAATCTAACTTCAGAAGATGCACATATTCAAAATGTAGTTCTTGTTGTCTGATAACAGTTAAGCAACAAAGACCGCCACTACTATCACTATCTGAATTCAGTGTTAACACCTTGATAAGAAATTGTCATTTCCTTGGGTGAAGATGCTCAAAGAGTAACAACATAACTAAAAGTTCTGGGGATGTAATATGCAACATGGTGACCATAGTTAACAACGCTGTGTTGTTTATTTGAAAGTTGCAAAGAGAGTAAGTCTTAAAACTTCTCCCCACAGGACTTCCCTGGTGGTCCAGAGGCTAAGACTCAGCACTCCTGATACAGAGGGCCTGGGTTCAATCCCTGGTCAGGAAACTAGATCCCACATGCCACAACTAAAGATTTCATGTGCCACAACTAAGACCTGGAGATTTTTTGGGTGTTTGTTTGCTCAGTCATAACTGACTCTTTTGTGACCACATGGACTGTAGCCCACCAGGTTCCTCTGTCCATAGGGTTCATGCCAAATAAATTAATTAATTCTAACAAAAAGTTCTCACCACATGCACATACACACACATAATATAACTATGTAAGGTAAGGAATGTGTTAACTAATGTTATTGTGGTAATCATTTCATGATATATACACATATCAAACCATTACACTGTTCACCTTACACTCAGACAATATGTCAATTATGTCTCAATAAAGCTGGAAAAAACAGTCATTTCCCGAAACACTGAAAAACTGCTACATTCAGAAATATTAATAGGCTATTTAGATCCTTATTACTAAAGCCATTGAGATTTGCCATTTACCTGGAAAGCTGTTCAACCAACACAAAACAACTGAAGTAAGGAACATTAACACATTTTAGGCAATTAGTGTAACATGATCTCCATTCCTAGGCATCTCTAATTTATGTCAAACATAACAAAATTCATATTACATAGATTCCTATTTCATTAATATAATTATGATTTGAAATAATAATGACAATGGAAAACTTTTTCCCCTCAAAGGCATATCATGATACAAAAAGAAGACTTCCAACAACATACTACTATCTCCAGAAGCAATGGTACCTATTAAACACTTACACAGGGCCCCCAGGGTAAGGAGATACTAAAGAGAACATGGCCTTAAATAAGATAAAGCCTTACCCCAGCTTTCAGAATCTGAATGTTTTAGTTTCAGTTTATGTCCCATCTATCTATTCCAATACCTTGGAATCCAGAAGTAAAACAATATCATTGCATTGACAAAGAGCAAAAGGACTTCATCAGAGTCCAAATATGGCTCTCTGGTGATCTAGAAATTGTGAATGGGCCATCCTAAAACAGCCATGGTGCTGAGCTGTTCTAAGAATTGAGTATGCTACGTGAAAGAAGTAAAGGCTACCGATGTGGTTTTTCCTTTTGGCAGTATTGTTCTGTTTTTGTTTTGGTGGTGGTGGAGCAGAGGTTTGTTTTACTTCCCACATTTGGTTTGGTTCTATTCCAATTAAGGAAACCATCTTTAATTGCTATATTCCATCTCATTCTGAAGTCCTGACATAAAAAACACATAAAAATTATGTGGTTTTTTTCCCCTTCTTTTTCCAAAAACGAGAGTCAACAAAAGTTTCAGTTCATTTTGTAGATGCTAAGGGTTACTTATTATGGTTTGAGAGAAGATTTAATCCTGACAGAAGTAATCTTTTCAATGTCTTGATGCTGAACTGGAAAAACTGTTACTTAATAAAGAATAGTACTTTAAACCACCTCTTTGTGACCAAAAAAAGAGCAACAAAATCTATCATTTCTCAGTTAAGCATAACCTCTGTAGTGGATATTTTAGGTGTAAGTCAGAAAACATATTGCAAATACAAAAGAATGCCTTTGAGAAGTGACCCATGCATTCATGTTTAGTTCTCATTATTTATCAAATTCCAAACACATTAGAGTTTGTAAATAATAATGGAACTAAATTTATTTTAAAGCCATGGCTGCATGAGGTTTCCCTTCACAAACTGCACAGTTAAATCGCTATAGATCTGTCACTAACTTTACAACAGCAGTGGTGGAGTGGAAAAACTGTAGAACTGCCAGAACACCAAAGGACAAGTGATATTAGTCATATGACCTTGGGCAAGTCTTAACTCTCTCTAGACTGAGCTTTGGGGATAATATCAATTGTTCTTTCCTTATACACTGCTGATGGGACTAAACTGAAACAACTTTTCAAAGTTTAACTTGGAAAATACATCAAAGAATTTTATAACTTCATACATGTTTTTTAACTCAGTAATCCTGAAATTTCAAGATTTTATCCCGATAAAATAAGTAGAAATGCACCCAAATATTTATGTACCAGAACGTTAATCACAGCATGAATTCTTATTGAAAAATATCAGAAACAATCTAAATAGATGATGAAGTCCAAATAAATTGTGCTATATCCATACAATGGAAACTATACAGTATTGAGAAGAATACTTAATGAACTAGCAAGTTCACAATAAATACATAGCGGAAAAGTAGGTTTCAAAGCAGTACATAAAACCTAATGCAAATTATGATACAAACACACATTTGCAAAGGAAAAAGACTGGAGTGAAATAAGCCAAAACATGAACTACTGACTCATTGTTATCTTTAGAAGGAATTATGGATGATTTTTATTGTCTTTTTATATTCAGCATTTTCAAATTTTCTTTAAAAACCATGCATTGTATTTATAATCTGAAAAAGAATTTTAAGTAATATTGCCTGTCTACTGCTATGAAATATTTGTGAAAGTATATTTGTAAACTCTAAGATAATATTACAAGAATAATACATTGTTTAAGTCGTGTTGGATTCTTTGTGACCCCATGGACTGTAGCCGGTCAGGCTCCTCTGTCCATGGAATTCTCCAGGCAAGAATACTGCAGTGGGTTGACATGCCCTCTTCCAGGGGATCTTCCCCATCCAAGGATAAAACCCACATCTCTTTTTCTTTTTAAAAAAACTTATTTTAATTGGAGGTTAATTAAAATATTGTATAGTGGTTTTTGCCATACTGTCTCCTGAATTGGCAGGCAGGTTCTTTACTACAAGCACCAGCTGGGAAGCCCATTACAAAAATAAGATCATATTATTATTGTTGAGTGAATGGAGTGGAGTGAGTGGAAGTGGCTCAGTCGTGTCTGACTCTTTGCAACCCCATGGACCATACAATCCATGGAGTTCTCCAGGCCAGAACACTGGAGTGGGTAGGTTTTCCCTTCTCCAGGGGATCTTCCCAACCCAGGGATCAAACCCAGGTCTCCTGCATTGCAGGCAGATTCTTTACCAGCTGAGCCACATGGGAAGCCCAAGAATACTAGAGTGGGTAGCCTATCCCTTCTCCAGCGGATCTTCCCGACCCAGGGATCAAACCACGGTCTCTAGGATTGCAGGCAGATTCTTTACCAACTGAGCTATTATTGTTGTAGGGAATTTCAAATCCTTACTGTCAACAGACAAAAATTAAATAATTCAACTAAAAAAAAGTGTTTCTGAAAAGAATTGTATTGAGAAATTTCCTTCTGTGGCCTTGCTTGACTTTCCACACCTTAAATGTGCTTCTCACCTTTTCTTTTCATTCTACATATGGTACCTGATAACATGGGTCAGAAGCTGTTGAAAACTCCTTAGAGTTATTTTAGCTATACAACATTTTTGTTTTCTAAGGTGAGAAAAGTATATGCCACTACTCTGTCCTGTTAGATACACAGCAAAAATGTCCACATGACTGCAGGAGTCAAGTGAAGAAGTGTTCTCTTGCCTATGACAAATGAGCATACAGTACATTTATCTATCTTTAATCACTGGCAAGGCCTCCAGTCCAGAAGACAAACTTAGAACCTATAAACTGCTAGATAAGAGAGCAATACTAGAAATCTATACAAAACTCAAATGTTTACTTTGGAAAATATAGGAAAATGGGAGTATACAAGACAAACATAGAAATTAGAGGTATAAACGATAGAATTTTTAAATGTGTTCACTTGACGACTGTGCTTTACTGGACTGAATCAGCCTCAAAGGGCCACGGTACATCCAGGGAGACGTTTTAAAACTGAGACATCAGTGAACTATCTGTATAGGATTAAGTGCCTTGTCTCCCTGTCCCCTTATCCATCCTGAGGGATAAGAAAATTACTCAAATTTCCATCTATGGCTTTTTAAAGATTTATTTTATCTATATATAGAATGCAAGCTTCTACAAAGTACGTTTCAAATGCAAAATTAAACAACTCAGTGATTATCTCTGTAACATCTAAATGAAAATTCAAAAATTGGTGATATTGAGAGGTCTATCAAATGACCACTTGACAAGGTTAATGAATGGAAACAATAAGGACAATCCAATGAATAGATCTATATTTTTTTAAAAAAGTATGTAATCCTTACTTGAATCCTCATTATTTTTTGAACCAATTATCACTATCTCGCTTAACTCCAAGATTCTTCCAACTCCAATTGCAAGCTTAAACTCTTTAAAAATATAAAAGTCATCACCCATTTCATATTATGAAGATTTTTCTATACTATCCCATAAAACTGAATGTAAAAGGGAGAAAACAGGACAAGTTCACTGAGAGAAGACACTGTGAAAAGACAAAAATCCAATGATGCTTCTAACCCAATATTTATGGCCACATATCTGAGAGAGAAAATAAACACAACTTTTATGAGCACAGTAGCTGACTTTGAGGTAAATAGTAATCTGACCCTCATATGACAAAAAATCAGGTCAGGTCCTCAAGGAGAAATTAGATATCCTGATGGAAGCCAGCACTGAATGATCTCCTCTTATACTTAACAGACCCCATTAAATATTTTTTCACTCACTCAACCTCAACAATGTTCACTTGAACTTTCAACAACCTATTAACATGAGTTGAAAGCAAAATACTGATGTTAACTGTACAACCACAGCCAGTTTCTCAGAAATGTGAACCTACCCTGGCAAGTCACCAACCATACTGGCTCACATATTCTCCTCACACTGTTCCATAGTAAAGATCAAAGTGAAAGTGAAAAGTGAAAGTGTTAGTCTCTCTCTTTGCAACCCCATGGACTGTAGCCCACCAGGCTCCTCTGTCCATGGAATTCTCCAGGCAAGGATACTGGAGTAGGTTGCCGTTTCCTTCTCCAGTGGATCTTCCTGACCCAGGGATGAAACCTGGGTCTCCTACATTGCAGGCAGATTCTTTACCAACTGAGCCACCGGGAAAGTCCAAAGAGCAAAGGCCTACAGCATCTTACTGCTTTCAGATACACACAATAACAACCATCCCATTTGAATACTATATTTAAAAATGAAAAGACCAATCCACATTGAAATTTGCCTTGCCTACCTGTTTAGCTTTGATAATTCAATCTTCTATTTGATAACAAGGAAAAATTACATAACATGATCCCCTGTGAGAAAAGACTGGTTGTTTTTCCAGGAAGTTGTCAATGAGATCTATTCAAAGATCAGAAAAAAATCAGAAAGACAATGAAAACAAACCAAAACGTTACAATAGGATGCATTGCAACTTTTATAATCACTGATAGTAAAGCTGAAATGAACTTATTTAAAATAAATCGAGGTACCAGTCTTCAAAGAATCATCCTGAACTGAAGAGCTTTTTCTGAGATTTACCAAAAAGGAACATAACCTTTCTAGTTCGGTATATCTTAATCTATATTGCTACCTCCTAAACATACCCAACTGTTTAGGAAAACCCAGCAAAGTTACATGTTTACAGCAAGGAATATGCTTTTTAAAGTCATTAACCAATTTGCAATCATTTGAGAACCTCTCTGCCCTGAGATATTTCAAGAAAGACAAGTTTGTTAATCATTTGGTCATGCTGCAATTCAATATCAGCAGCGGAATCAAGCCTTAAGCCCCTTCAAATTCTAAAATACCTTCCAGAATCCCTCCCAGTGCTGCAAAGGGCTTTCCCTGCTCTCACTCACATCGACAATCCCCGTCAGTATTATGTGCACACGCACCATTTGTTGCTGACACTCAACCAGAGACACAGACAGACATGCTCCACTGCAGGACTGATTTCCAGAGCGAAGAGATGCTTTAAATGAGAAAAACAATCTACCCTGTGTGCTCTAATTGCCTGTGTGCTGTGTACGATTTAAAAAGAGAGAGAGGGAGGAAGGGGATGGGGAAGGCAGCAAATGGATTTTAATCTATAAAGTGAGAATTAATATGTACAGCATTTTATTTTCAAATTTAAATCATTTCCATTAAACTTAATTTAGCTAATTGTTAATGAATTAGCAAACACATTTAGCAACTAAATCACCTACTAATTGGATCCTAATGAAAACTACTTAGCTGCTTGTATTCATGTTGATCATCATGTATGATTCACCAGGGTGAACTACACCCAAGACCTCTAGCTAATGAAACTGTACTTCCATTTTTCACTTTGTTACCTGGATCCTCAAAGTAAAGAATTTAGTTCTTTTCTTCCCTCCCTCTCGGGTCAGGGACAGTATTGCTGCAAACTGTAAAGCAGTACAAAACATTTACATCGAAGGGGCTAGGAGATCATCTAGCTCCTAACAGCCCAGATTGTATAAACTCCATATGCCACTGCTTACTGATACAACAGTAAAAGAAACTCGTCACCAAGTTGTTAACCAGGATGTGTAAATATCTGCCAGTGTTCAGCATAAAGCCTGAAACCAGGCTGGAAAATCTGGAGATGCTTTAGAAACGTCTTCCCAGGATGCCAGAGGGCTCTCCCCCACCCTCCCCTCCCTTTCCTTTCTTCAAGGCAAAGGGATGTAGCCAGAGGCAGGGCTTCTTCCTGTGGAATGTATGGCCAATTAAATGTGAGTCCTTAAAGCACTCTGGGCTCCTTTAGTCTGGGGGCCGAGGCTTCAAATGAGGGTCTCCCCTCCCCTACCATGATTCCAGCGATAACAATCTTACAATCCATTCTCTTTCCTCTATAAACACAACCCAATGACCTGCTTCCTTTTGTAACTGGTGCCAGACCCTGAGTTGATTTCATCCACCACCTTTCCTAATCTCTAGTTTGACCTGGCTAACAACCATTTAAATCTGGACCTTGACTAAAACTGTTCATAGGTGCTACTGAGCGACATGGCCCTTAAATCCTGCTTGAATTTGTCTATTTTTGCTCCTGAAAGATACTGGACCTTGGACTTGCTCTTTAGAAATGTGCTTTTTATACCTTTGGATGTGTTTAGATGCATCATCCTTTTTTGTCCCTAGAATGAAAGACAATTAATTTTTCTTGATTTCCATTTAAATGACCACTAGATATTTGAAAACAACTTTTTGTGGCTTAGCTGCCAATTTAATTAACAAGGAGTTGCCTGTGGGGTACAACTCAGCAAGCATTTACAAAACCTAAATTGTGCTCACCAACTCTGCCCCTGCTGCTGCTGCTGCTAAGTCACTTCAGTCGTGTCCGACTCTGTGCGACCCCATAGACAGAAGCCCACCAGGCTCCCCGGTCCCTGGGATTCTCCAGGCAAGAACACTGCAGTGGGTTGCCATTTTCTTCTCCAATGTGTGAAAGTGAAGAGTGAAAGTGAAGTCACTCAGTCGTGTCCGACCCTTAGAGACCCCACGGACTGCAGCCTACCAGGCTCCTCCATCCATGGGATTTTCTAGGCAAGAGTACTGGAGTGGCTTGCCATTGCCTTCTCTGAACTCTGCCCCTAAACAAGAGCAAAGTTGCACACCAAGTCTTTACCTACAGAGAATTACTGTCTCAATCTGCCATTACCTCACATTGTGACCTTGCACTAATCCTGCAAACAGGCAGGGGACAATGCAGAAGTTGGGTTGAATGGGAAGAGGTCCTGCTCAGAGGCAGGAGACATGGTGGAGGGAGGCCTATCCAACCCCTGACAACCTTATTTTTAATCTGACTCCCACTAGATAACTCAAATTTTTCCATAGCTGCTCCCATTTTCCCTTCCCCAGATAGCCTAAGATAATATCCATCTTCTGCTAAAACAGTTCCCTGCTGCTGCTGCTGCTGCTGAGTCACTTCAGTCGTGTCCGACTCTGTGTGACCCCTTAGACGGAAGCCCACCAGGCTCCCCTGCCCCTGGGATTCTCCAGGCAAGAACACTGGAGTGGGTTGCCATTTCCTTCTCCAATGTGTGAAAGTGAAAAGTGAAAGTGAAGTCGCTCAGTCGTGTCCGACCCTTAGCGATCCCACGGACTGCAGCCTACCAGGCTCCTCCATCCATGGGATTTTCTAGGCAAGAGTACTGTAGGTCCAACAAAATGTCTCAAGCTGAGCCATCATTTACGTAAAGACAGGCTGTGAACTTTGCTAAGAATGACTTCATGGTCTGTTAGTCTAAATTTAGAAATACACATATGTATAAGTACATGCCTGTGTGTGTAGACACACATAAACATATATATTAATATGTGTATCTAAAGCCCTTCCCTAATCACCTTTTAAACAAATTTGTTAGCGTTCAGTCACTAAGTCATGTCCAACTCTTTGCAACCCCATGGACTATACCATGCCAGGTTTCCCTGCCCTTCACCATCTCCCTGAGTTAGTTCAAACTCACGTCCATTGAGTTGGTGATGCCATCCAACCATCCCATCCTCTGTTGTCCCCTTCTCCTCCTGCCTTCAATCTTTCACAGCATCAGGGTCTTTTGCAATGAATCAGCTTTTCACATCAGGTGGCCAAAGTATTGGAGCTTCAGCTTCAGCATCAGTCCTTCCAATGAATAGTCAAGATTGATTTTCTTTAGGACTAACTGGTTTTATCTCCTTGCAGTCAAAGGGACTCTCAAGAGTCTTCTCCAGCACCAGTTTTAAAGCATCAATTCTTCGGTGTTCAACCTTCTTTATGGTCCAACTCTCATATCTATACATGACTACTGTAAAAACCATACCTTTGACTACCCATACCTTTGTCAGCAAAGTCATATCTCTGCTTTCTAATATGCTGTCAAGGTTTGTCATAGCTTTTCTTCCAAGGAGCAAGCATCTTTTAATTTCATGGCTGCAGTGATTTTGGAACCCAAGAAAATAAAATCTGTCATTGTTTCCACTTTCCCCATCTATTTGCCATGAAGTGATAGGACAGGATGCAATGATCTTAGTTTTTAATTATTTTTCAACTGAAATGTAATTGCTTTACAGAATTTTTCTGTTTTGTCAAACTTCAACATGAATCAGCCATAGGTGTTAGTTTTTTAAATGTTGAGTTTTAAGCCAGCTTTTTTAACTCTCCTCTTTCACTTTCATCAAGAGGCTCTTTAGCTTCTCTTCACTTTCTGCCATAAGGGTGGTGTCATCTGCATATCTGAGGTTGTTGATATTTCTCCCAGCAATCTTGATTCCAGCTTGTGCTTCATCCAGACTGGCATTTCGCATGATGCACTCTGCATATATTAAATAAGCATGGGGACAATATACAGCCATATATATTGTACTCCTTTCCCAATTTCCTGGTTCAAAATCAAGTCAGTTATTCCATGTCTGGTTCTAACTGTTGCTTCTTGACACGCATACAGGTTTCTCAGGAGGCAGGTAAGGTGGTCTGGTATTCCCATCTCTTTCAGAATTTCCCACAGTTTGGTGTAATCCACACAGTCAATGGAGCAGAAGTAGAAGCTCTTTTGGAATTCCCTTACTTTCTCTATGATCCAACAGATGCTGGCAATTTCTCTAGTTCTCTGCCTTTTCTAAATCCAGCCTGTACATCGGGAAGTTCTTGATTCACATACTGTTGAAGCCTAGCTTGAAGGATTTTGAGCATTACCCTGCTAGCCATGTGAAATGGGTGCACTTGTAGGTAATTTGAATATTCTTTGGCATTGCCTTTTCTTTGGGATTGGAATGAAAACTGACCTTTTCCAGTCCTGTGACCACTGCCGAGTTTTGCAAATTTGCTGACATATTGAGTGCATTATCATCTTGTAGGATTTGAAATAGCTCAGCTGGAATCCCATCACCTCCCCTAGCTTTGTTCGGAGTAATTCTTCCTAAGGCCCACTTGACTTGACACTCCAGGATGTTTGGCTCTAGGTGACTGATAACACCATTGTGGTTATTTGGGTCATTAAGATCTTTTTTGTATAGTTCTTCTGTGTATTCATGCCACCTCTTCTTAATCTCTTCTGCTTATGTTAGGTCCTTACCATTTCTGTCCTTTATTGTGTCCATCTTTGCATGAAATGTTGCCTTGGTATCTCTAATTTTCTTGAAGACATCTCTAATGTTTCCCATTCTATTGTTTTCCTCTATTTCTTTGCATTGTTCACTTAAGAAGGTTTTGTTATCTCTACTTGCTAGTTTTTGGAACTCTGCATTCAGATGGACATACCCCATGAACAGTAAACAAATTTTAAAACCTACAAAAGGTTAAGAATACCTTTATTCTGACTCTCTTTATTATGGGCCTTTCAATACTTATAGATCCCACTTGTATTGCTTTCCAATACAATTATAGTAGAAGGTTATAGAGGTATTTACTTAGAAACACCACTGCTCTGGAATCAGCAAAATAGCCTCTTTTGTACAATCTTCCCTATCCCTTCATTTGTAAGAGCATTTAGAGTACCCAGCTTAGCATGGTCAAATCAAAACTCTGTAGGTTTTGTGGTAGGCATTTGTCTCAATGAGTCTCTAATACAATGTGACCATTATTGCCATCCTGCCCTTTAATAGGATTCTACATGCAATATATATTTACTGTGTATGCACTGAAAGGACACAGAAAGAGACAGGGGGATTTCAAGTCAGTTTTTACAGAATATAATGGATTTAAGCTAAAGAAGGGCATGCAAGAGAGGGCAATTAAGCCAAAGAAATCTTTTAAGCAACTTTATGGGGGTAGAAATTAAAAATGTATTGGGATATACTCTAGAATCTAGACACTCAAATTCTGAACATTTTATGGTCCTCATTACCAATACTCTTCCCCCAGGAACCCCCCCCCCATTTGTATTCAATTTTAGCTTTCATTACTGAATTCCAATTGTCCTGAGGAAATGTTATTCTTTAACACTGCAAGCACAATATACTATTAATAACTGCTTCAGATATATGTTGCCTGAGTTGCTAAATCCCTGTTAAATGATTTAAGTAAGGTTGTCTTCTACTTTCTGGCTCTGTGTCAAAGATATGTTAAACGGTCTTTCAAATTTTTTAATTATTCAGTTCCTGAAACTACATTATACAACCCTTATGCAATAATTAACCTGTGGCTTTCAACAGTGATTAGTGAGCCTTTATTATGGTAATGATGGCTCATTCCTCAGTTCAGTTCAGTCACTCAGTCGTGTGCAACTCTTTGTGACCCCATAGACTGCAGCACGCCAGGCTTCCCTGTCCGTCACCAACTCCTGGAGTTTGCTCAAACTCATGTCCAATGAGTCAGTGATGCCATCCAACCATCTCATCCTCTGTTGTCCCCTTCTCCTCCTGCCTATTCCTAGATGAAGGAATCTCCTCCGGCTCATTCCTAGATGAAGTTTATTAAGCTCATTGAGATCCCAGGAAAGTTTCCACAGGTCCTCCTCTAAAAGGCTATATCCTAAGGAAGAGAGAGACTTGAGGCACTGAATAGCAAGGTTTCACTAGCAAAAGAAATAAATAGCCTCTAACTATATTTACCAATTGCCCTAAGAAATTTTCATTTTGGTGAGTCAAGAATACTCCATCATGATTGCCTATCAATTTTCTGCAAGCAAGCTGTCTTCACTTCTCAGAGTCTCATTCCTCTAGACTGCAAATAAGCCCTTGGGTCTTCAAGAGATTTAACAAATCACAAGCAAAAGACACAGCTAGGTCACTTGGTGGATGTCTCCTTAGCCAATCATCAAAGCCAACACCAGCTCTAGGTGATAATATTAACTTATAGATTTCTATGATGTGCAAGGACTATTAGGTGCTTGGCACATATTATCTCATTTAATCTTTACAGCAACCTTTTGAATGGGTTGTTAGCCATTCCATTATATCAATATATATCAGGAAACTGGGATACTGAGATTAAACAACCAATAGATGCTGATTGCAAGGTCCCAGCTACAATGTTGTAATTGTGTATCTATAGATAGAACCTCAGAGACATTAATAGACAAGAATCTTCCTGAATGAAAATTATAAGTTGTCTGTATGTAAATATACAACTGTCAAAGCTTTCATCTCGCATTCACTTAAAAGCCTAATCCATGTTCAACATAAATTGTAGTCCAAGAAAATTCATCGAAAGATATCAGAGATGAACTGTTCATTTGTCATATCAAATTAGGAAAGGCACAAACCACAAAGTCAAAAATTTTTTCACATCTAAATTAGGTGTTTTCTGGTAATTTTAGTTTACTCTCGAAACATTAGCTTGCCATTCTGACTACTGTCTATTGTCAAACATTAACCAGATATTTTGGATACAAATATTTCCCCTTTGTCTATCAAGAAGACAATTATCACAGCACTAAATATTTTACTCTTGTAAACATGCCATTTGACTTAATTTCAAAGATTCCCCTCCCCCAAGATATTTGACTCCACATCACCTATCACTTTTGGAAAGCTTATTTGTGGTGACCCTGGCAATACCTGACCCATTTAACAAATCACTGCAGCTTGGGTTATGTGGCATAGAGTCATTACATTTAGCTTCCTAAATAACTCCTTTTAGGGAGTCAAAGAAGATTCCTCTCCTATTTTAACTGGGTCACACATTTTACTGAGAAATATTATTTGGATCTCCCTTATAGGTATCCTCAATGGCCAGAGTTAAAAAAGAATCAGAATATAATCAAAGAAAAGTTATCTCACCAGGAACAATGTAGAACCCTCTCTCTCCAACCCCAGTCCTCATTCAGAGCTGAATATTTTTCATTTATCTGCAGTTCTGCTAAGTTTTGTAACCTAGTTGTTCAGCCCCAAACAGATTAAAAGCAGCAAGTTAGAGGGGGAAAGGAATGTACTAAAAGGTTGGTGTTCTGGTGAAGATTATAGAAAACCTTACAAAAGCCTTATATTTTAAGAGGCCAAATCTATTTAGATCTAGATATATGCTTATCCTTATGAAAGGCCTAAGGCTGAGAAGAAAAAAGCAAAATTTAGATGACTGTAAGTAAATATGACTTTGAGATTACTAAGCACAAGCTTTGTTGGGTATGAGTGCTATAGGTCTTCATGCATTTTGTTTTGTTCCATGACAATGTCAGGATTTCCTCACTGGGCTATAAAGTAACCTTAAAGCTTACATTTAAAAGTTTACAGTTTAGAAATTTTAAAAAATTCACTTTAGGCAAAGATAAAAAAAAACAGGAATGAGAAAGTTGAGATGTTTTTACTAAAGAGGGAAAAAAGGAAAATAACAGGAATTCAATTTTCTTCCCTAAATTCCTTTGCATACCCATTAAAAGTATAAAAGTTTATTGAACCCTTACAATGTACCAGGCAATATGCACTGAAAAGATAACTTCATTTAATCTGTGCATCAACTCTGTGAGACAGATATTATCATCCCCATTCTATGGATGAGAAAATTGAGGCTCAGAGTCTCGATCTTGGCAGGGATTAGAACTCAGGTTGGTCTGACTGTACTTGGTAACTTCTACCCTACGCTACGTCCTGCCCACAAAAGTTACTCAAAAATACATATTCCTGGTGGACCAAATTATCTTCACCCCCAAACAGTCAGAAGGGTTGCATGTCAACACACAAACAACTGGCTTGATGTGACAAACCAGTCAGAGCAACTGAACAAATGTGTGTGTACTGATGCAGCAAAAGGCAAGACCAGCCTATTATTAGAATACACACATCTCATTTATGATGTAAATGGAACACAGATTTAAATTCCCTCACTCAACAGTGGTGCTGAATGTAGTAACACTTTCTCAAAGAGTTTACACCACGCTGATAATCAATGCTTAATGAGGTCCTTTTCTCCAGACTCAAGACCTTTATGTTACCGTCATCCTGTTAACCATCTCATTTTCTCCACTTGAATAGCTTTGTCCTCTTACAAAGAAAGGCCCATCACTATGTGAAAGTGGCAGTATAATTAATTTTTGCAGTAAAAGCCAAATTGTTTGTGCTCAAACATCCTGCAGTTCAGGAAATGTCAAAATGTCAGACCATGTAGGTGGAAATAAACTCTGAATTCCACTTCCAATCACTTCCTGTAGGGAAAGAATAGCTAGACATTCCATTGAGAAAGCAGAAATGCACAGGACTGCTTCAAAAAAGTGACTCACTGTCTTTCTTATCCGATAAACATGTTATTATCAGTACATCTTAATCTGTTTGGAGTTCAGGCATCACACCCTAGTGCTGCTTATAAGATCCTTTCACATCTCCAGAAGCTGGTACATGCCCATGTGAGTGGACACAATACATAATCCCCCACTCCCTTTTGAATTGTTTTTAATAATAACATTGATTTTAATTTCCTTATTACAAAATACATGTACACCACAAA
The DNA here is from genome assembly GCF_049115385.1 of Moschus berezovskii. Lineage (NCBI taxonomy): Eukaryota > Metazoa > Chordata > Mammalia > Artiodactyla > Moschidae > Moschus > Moschus berezovskii. Next base: position 123,720,111 of record NC_142488.1, on the reverse strand, counting down.
ATGTCTTGCACATACAAAGTACTCAATAAGTAATTATGATTTAATTTTAGAAAAATTAGAAAACATAGATAAAAAGAAGACAGCAAAACCTCCATAACTCCATTATCTAGAGAAAATCACTGTTTCCTGTTAACCACGATTCCAGCCTTATTTCTGGGCATGTTAAATAATTTTTTATAAAAACAGAATCACACTATATGGAATATTTTATCACTTAATAATAAGTTGTCAGCATTTTCCTATGTCATTTTTAAGAGCTGTACAATATTCCATCATATAAATATCCCATAATTGAACCAATCCCTTAATGTTGGAGATTCAGGTTATTTTCAGTTTCTTAATTGCATAATATAACAATGAATAACCTTATAACTAATTCTTTATGTACCCACTTAGTTATTTCCTCAGGATACATTCCTGGACATGCAAAAAAGGGAAACAACCATGATAGATTAATAAATTATGTATATCCATACAGTGGAATACTGTGTCTGTTAGTCTGCTCAGTCATGTCTGACTCTTAAGCACTCCATGGATTATAGTCCACCAGGCTCCTCTGTCCATAGGATCTCCTAAGCAAGAATATTGGAGTGGGTTGCCATTTCCTTCTCCAGGGTGTCTTCCCAACCCAGGGATCAAACCCGGGTCTCCTGCACTGGAGTCAGATTCTTTACTGTCTGAGCCACCAGGGAAACCCAGTGGAATACTACTCAGCCATGAAAAGGAATGAAGTTCTGATACATGCTAAAACATGGATGAACCTTGAAAACATCATGCTAAGTGAAAGAAGTCAGATAAGAAAAGACAAATATTGTATGATTCCACTTACACAAGATGTTCAAAACAGGCAAATCCATAAAGACAGAAAGTATAATGCTGTTGCCAGGGGCTGACAGAAAATGAGAATGGGAAAGGACTGCAAATGGATATAAGCTTTCTTTAGGTGGTAATGAAAATATTCTGAAATTAGACAGTAGTGATAGCTGCATAACCATGCAAATATACTAAAAAAAAATACTACACTGAATTGTACACTTAATTTAAAGGGATGAATTTTATCTCAATAAAGCAATTTTTATCTCTAATAAATATTAGATATAAATATTTATTAAAGATAAAATATTATGTCTGTATCTCAATAAAGTTATCAAAAAGTCTGAGGTCTGTTACCATTTGGTCAAAGGTTATGCAAAAATTCTAAGCTTTTGATTTCAAAAATTATTTAAAATGAACTAAAATTAATTGTCTTTTGAGAGTGTTCTGAATGTTGTGCAACAACTAGTAAGATCACCTAAATAAACAGTTTAGCTGAAAATCACCTAGACTGAGACTTAACCTTGGCATAAATATATTAATATCATGACTTATAGCTTTATTATTTATATATTACAAAATCCAGAAAGGACAGAATTCTTTTCTGGGTAATACACACACACACACACATTTTTTTTAACATGAAAGCATACAACAGTTTTCAATAGTCAATAAGGTTACCTGTAGTAATACCATGCAAGATGCCAGATCCTGCGTCAAGACAGAAATGACAGAAGGGACATTAGTACCTGGCTCTAAGGGTCATCCGGAGAAGGCAATGGCAAGCCACTCCAGTACTATTGCCTAGAAGATTGCATGGACAGAGGAGCCTGGTGGGCTGCAGTCCATGGGGTCGCTACGAGTCAGACACGACTGAGCGCCTTCACTTTCACTTTTCACTTTCATGCATTGGAGAAGGAAATGGCAACCCACTCCAGTGTTCTTGCCTGGAGAATCCCAGGGACCGGGGAGCCTGGTGGGCTGCCGTCTATGGGGTCACAGTCGGACACGACTGAAGCGACTTAGCAGCAGCAGCACCTAAGGGTCATCTCATCTAAGATAAATTACAGTGCTTTTTCAGATTCCCTATACTGTATCTGAACAAAATACCACTAAACACCATTTTACTTCCTGAGTAGAACCTTAAAAAAAAGGCTACAAGCAAAGCCTTCAGTGTATATTCTATTTTCCTCTCAGTGCCCTCTTCATTTCAAATGCTGCAATGAACTCACTTCTGCTCTTCACTTCTCCTCTCTGGTATGCTTCTCTCATGGGCACCTCCTAAGTGGTTCAAGCAAAAAGACCCATCATTGCTCAGCAGTGAGGGCAAGATTAAGCCACAAGTCAAATACCTTCCTGAGACCTTTAACCTTGTCGAATGGGGTGGGAGAGTGATGAAAGCCATTCTGCATACCAGGAAGGTCTAATGTCACAGCCTACAATCTGTCCAAACAGGATGCTTGGATTTTTTTTTTCCTAAATGGTGACCAGGGTGGCTCAAAAGGAGTATTCCTATGATGACACCCTTAAGCCACTCCACACCAAAAGAGAGGGAAAGACAAGCTGGAGAAAGGGAGATAAACTACCTTTGAGAGCTGCCTATATGAATACTTGGGAAGAACTGCCTAGGAAGTCCCTGTGAAGAACTTTACATACCTTGGAGAGGAATAAAGTGTCCACACAAATGGTTAGTCAGGAAAATCGCTGCCAGGAGAATGCAGGTTAGGTTAGGTAAAAGTTGTAGTCATAAGACATCAGGCAAATACAACCAAAGTTTCAGATGCATCTTTAATTACCTTATTAGGTGCTAGCCTAAATATTTCTCAGAGGCCAGTCTTTCAAAGAGCCATCAGTATCTTCCCTAGGTTTCTAATCAAATTATATTTCTGAAGTTCCTGTCATTTCTCAGTAGTTTCTAAAGAAATCGTGATGCCTCTGAGGTACTTGAGGAAGAAGATTGCATTTTCCCATTAAGCTTAGCCTGTGTACTCCTTTAATACAATTTTTACTTATTTTTATGAGGCATCGTTCAAAGTGCTTTATTTTAAAAACTAGTAATTATACGGTCCACTGCTTAGGATTTCAAGTTTCCACTGCAGGTTCGATCCCTGGTCAGGGAACTAAGATCCCACATGCCTAGCAGTACAGTCAAAAGTTTAAAAAGAAGAAAAAGAAACAAACAAAAAACAAACTAGTAATTATAGAATCAACCAATAAAGTAATGGGAGGCAGGTTTAGAGCATCAAGGAATGGCATCTGATAGGGAAGATGTTTTACCGGACAAATGAGCTAACCCTCAGGAAGCCTGACAATACCAGGAAGAACACATAGTATCCAATTGTGCCAGGTGATTTAAGACTAAAATGATGAAACCAGTGTTGAAGACCAGAGTCCCAGCGTACTCATCTTCCTTTCTTTAGGCTGTCTCATTGTGAACATAATAGGGCTTACAAAAAAATCTCAATCTTTTGGTTTTATAATGTTTGTTCATGGGCCTCTGGCCCCTGGAACTACAAACACTTACCTTCAGAACTGGCTCAGAGGTCTCTTGCAAGGTACACACAGGACAATCACAAGGTACATCCTCTTATCTCTCAAGGAAACAGAAGATTTAAATTGTTCTCTCTTCTACTTCTCTGTATAAACATTTTCATCATTAAAATGCATAAAATTCTTTCCAGAGTTTGTAGTCATTTTTGTGCTACCATATAAGAATGTAACTGCAATAATGCTTATTCAATGTTAAAACTTAGCTTCCCTGGTGGCTCAGATGGTAAAGAATCTGTCTGCAATGTGGGAGACCCAGGTTCAATCCCTGGGTCAGGAAGATCCCCTGTAGGAGGAAATGGCAACCCACTCCAGTATTCTTGCCTGGGAAATCCCAAGGACAGAGGAGCCTGGTGGGCTACAGTCCATGGGGTCTCAAAGAGTTGGACATGACTAAGCATAAAGCTGGCTAGCTAAAATGCTAAAATTACGTTTCTCCCCACCTCAACACTCTGTGGATTTAAGAGGCCGTTTCTTCCAGAAGTGTATAAATTAGCCTGGGATAGAACCTGCACACTGAATTTACTAATTAAGAAATGAGAAACCAGAACTATAAAGGTGGCATAGAAATACAAGAAATTATTCTTAAGTAATTTTTTAAAACTTTGAACAGAGTTACAGATTTTGCCATTTGTTATAAACTGGTATATGTAATTTAACCAGAACCATGAGAAAGTTGGTATTGTGTGAATTCTGAGGCACTTTCGACATGTTGTAAAAAAAATAAAATTACATTTCTTCTCTCTTAGTTCTCTACCAATGACAAGTTGTTAATTGGTGGATTTCTGTGAGTGAAATGCATAGAAACACCTGAAGAAAAGTGTGGACATTATAGTTATATGAAAATCAATTTAACACACTTGATCTAAGGACCAAAAGCATCTACTTGGTTACTTGAAAGTGCAATTTCAGTCAGTCAATCAACAAACATTTTCTGAGCTCCGTCTATGACCAGGCCCTATGCTAGGTGCTGAGGACACAAATGAGACAGTCTAGGCCCTGGAAGTATTCACAGTGTAGTAGAAACAGCACCAGACCACTGGATCCCTATAGATCTACTCTAGAAAAGAGTCGACCTTCCAATCAAAGAGACTCGTGTTTTACTTCAGCTAGGATTATAAATAGGAACTGCTCATGGGAATTTTTCCACCTCTGTGAGGTGGCCTATTATTCCCTTTTGGGGTACCTTAGATTGCTGGAAAGTTATTGCCTGGCTTGAGAAAGCTGTATCTCCCTGTAACTCTCCTCCATCAGTCCTAGTGTGCCTCTTCCCACACCAAAATCACACACACACACACACACACAAACTAGCTTAATTCTATTGGACTTGAGAAAACTTCATGCTTTTCACATCAGCCAACATGGCCCCCTGAAACTCTCATTCCCCAAGCTAAAAATTTATAGGTCTCTGAACTTTTTCTTATGTAATGTGATTCTGAGTCCCTCTGCCATTCCTTATTAAAGTAATTCCAGGTAGCAGCAGATAGAGTTATTTAGAAGGTTGATAACTGGGCCCTGATAACAATTTACAAACCTATTTTGATGGTGGAAGAGGGATGCACTAGGTTCTCAAATAATAGGGACCCAGTTTGTGGTCTTTATGATCAAGTATATTTTATCAAGGATAATAATTCGTATCCTGCTAATGTACAACAAATCACATTAGAGCTTCAGCTTTAGCAAGGTCTTGAAACCGAACACACGCTCACAGCACAGCTCAAAAGCATGAATTTTTTAAAAAAGCAATCTGTATATTCATCTCAATCAGGTCTCCTGATTACTGCTCACTGGCAAGAGAAGTTTTTGTCCTTGCTAAGTTTCTGCACCCTTGGACTTAGCAGTCTCTCCCCTAACTGTTCACTCTATATAAAAACTTCCAGTTACAGTTATTAAAGATGCCAAAGCCAATCATCCCCATGAATTTAGTGTGAACAGAGAATCACAATGCTTCTCCAATCCAATATGTTTTTTAGATAGAAGAAAGTGAGCCTTAGGGAAAGTGACTTCTAAGTAGCAGAGTCCTGACTAGAACTCAACTTTCATAACTTTTCTGTTTTCTATCAAAATGCATCGAAGTTCAAAAAAAAAGTCTGCAAAAAACATCAAGAGACATAATTCAACTAATAGTGGTGTCTTGGGAAAAAAAGGTTCCTGGTGACCAAAGTTGTATGCAATGAGTTTGGGTCTGTTCCACCTTACCACCACCACTTTTTCCTCTTTTCAGCAGCTCTCTGTAAATGTGTGTTTCCTGTATCTACCTAAGGCAACAGAGGACACTAAGTTTGTAAACAAAATCAGACTCAAATAATATTTACTGGATATCTACTAAGTGCTAGGCACTTTCACACACAGGATCTCACTTATTCTTCATAATAACTCAGTGAAGTAGGTGTTACTATGCCTGTTTTCCAGATGAACCACTGGAACTCAGCTCAGAGAAACCACATAGTACAGTCAGGATTCGTACTTTCTCTGTGTCCCTTTTAATAACTTTGATGGTTAGGATGGTATCGATGGTCTACTCGATCCAAGTTCTTTATTGCTTGCTTCACAAACTGATTGTAAGCTTTATTGGGTTGAAATTCTAAAAGATCCAACTTTTAGCACTCTTCTTTGTATACTATGACTTTGACTATGATGGTATCCTGCCTACAGCAGCAGTCAGGACAGGAAGGTTTCCCAATAGGTTTCAGCAGATTATAAGAAAACTTACAGCCTGAACGAGGGAGAGATGAGGTAGACTATCTAAACATGCTGTTGTCGATGGTGCCAGGAAACTGTGAGACAAATAAAATAATTGGGTTCATCTTTTAGAAGGTCCACATCACTTTGGCCTCAAATAAACCTTGACACCGAAGCAGGAGTACCAGACAACTACAAAGGCCATTTATATCTCCAGCTTACTATAAAAAGGAAAGAGTAAGTTTCCTAATCCAGACATTGAAACGCTAGGTTGTAGCCTCCTGTTTGTAACCAATGAGTATTCACAGGACAGGTGGGTAATGGAGAACGAACATTCCCTCCCAGCATTTTTAATTAACTGGTTGTTGGATTTATTGGTCAGCTCAGTGGGAAATCAGAACCTACTACTTGGGGGCTATTTTTATAGCCTTCTGGAGTTGGGTTGCCTTAGTACAGACACCTGGCACCATTCCTAGAAGTGGTTAGATCTGTATTTTTCCCTTTTAAATAGCAACCAGTGAGTAGATTTGAGCATTCCAGGCATCTGGCTAGTAATCCAATATAATAAAGGTACCCCTTCCATTTCCACTTTGGTAATATAGTCTATGCACCACCAGTTTACCCCTTCATATCCAGCAGCAGGTCAGTGGCAAAGAAAGTGTGGTTAAAACACAAAGTAAACTCTGTAAAACCTGAGAAGCAAGGGACTGTATCCATCATCAATACGTTTATAAGCTATAAAACCAGAGTAAGTAGTCTCTGAATAAACAACAGTTGATCTTATCAACTCTACATTCCTCAACTCAGAGTTTTGGCTCATTTCCTCTTTGTCTTCCTTCAGATGAAGCACTGTTTAGAAAAAAAAGACAGTCTTTTGCCATCGGACCTCTTTTTACAGCATACACTAACAATTTCCAAGCAGATATTTGGGTGGCAAATTGTAACCCAATACCTATTTTGCAATAAAACTACCACAGCATTAAATTGACATAATAGAGACAGAAATTCTATTCAGTCAAGTTTTGGTCATGCAGGCACTCACTTTAATGTGGGAGATGAATTAAGCTCATCCTTGGGAAATCCAAGGGTAATGACTGAAACACAATGTGACTGAGCTAATTATCAACCAGGTGTGCTTTAAGGCGTTGATGGTTCAATCTATTACTGCTAAGTGCACAAGCCTTTTTTGGGGAGGCATTTATGAGAGCAGCTCAGACACTGCAACTTCTCAGAGGGCAAACAACAACGTTTCTGCAGATCTTGCATTATGTTTGCTCAACCTAAATCTTGCCCAACCACCAAGGCCAGCTCAAGAACCTGGAAAATTTTCCTGACTGTTCAAGGCCCCAGGGAGCTGGCCAACCCCTGGAGCCCACTGGAAGTTGCCATCTATAAGCAACAGGCCTATACGGCCTTGTAACAAGAGTCAAATTTTCTTTTGTATATGTCTGGTCTTCTCAGCTAAATAAACCACTCAAAGGCACACACATGTTTTTCTGTCTCCCCCAGGATGTCTGACCTTGTTAAGTATTTGCAGATTAAGGTCTTCTGCATGAAAGGTAATTTTTTAAATACTTACACACTGGTGTATGGATATTTCTTACATTTGTTTGTCTCTGTAAATGGAGTTCTGTATATGAAACATAAACTATTTAATGGCTCTGGTTCATTATAATGAACATCAGTCTCCACAATGTGGCACATGGAGCTGGGTATGCACTGACCTCCCGCTACTTCCCTGGCGCCACATCTACCTTCTTACAATCATCCTCTGTTCCTTCTTCCATTGTTTTTTGCTATTTCCTGCACTCACATACCTCCTTTTTCTCCTCCTCAAGGAGACTGGCATTCCCAGTTACAATCAACCAACTCCAGCACTCGTTTCTTCTAAGTTGTCAAAGTATGTCTTCTTCAAACTGGATATCATCAGTCTTCTTCAATGAATTCCAGTACTCTATATTATAGGATCTCAGAAAATAGAGACTAAATCCAAGCCATCACTGTGGTAAAATCTACCTCCAACCCTCCATAATGACCCAAACCTAGTTCAAGAAATGTTCAATAAACAGTTTGATTGAACTTCGAGATTCTAGGTTGCCTACCAGCTACTGGAAGATCCTTATTCTCTGAGTGACTGTTAAACAAGTGAACTAACAGTCTACTGAGTTATTAGATTCCTCATAGACTAAGGCATAGAAGCAGAACACACACATGCCAACTGACCTATGGAGAGCTAGTCCAAGTATTCAAGCAGGCATTCTCCTGACAGAGACTTCTTCAGGTTTTGGCACAGGGAAACTTCAATATTTGAATGTTAAATGTTGAATTTACATTTAAAAGATAACAGTTAATCAAATATTTATTGATTGCCTGGCACATATAGGGCCCTGTGCAAAAAGTCTTTGAGAAAAAAAAAGGATGTGTTTTCAATAAAGTAATGAGATCAAGTGGCGGTAACAATTACAAAGCATCAACTCTGTATACTTCTTCTTAAGAGTCCAAAGCCATCCAGACAGACTAGCTGTGGGGCCTGAGAAAATACCAGGTATATATACCTCACTCCATGTGGAAGGTCTAGAGATTAAACCAAGCAGAGGTACAAGGCTTCATCTTTAAACATTTTACCAACCATCACTGAAAACCAATTTCCTTCTTGAATGCTCTTTCAACAAAATGACAAGGAGGAGGAAGGAAACTGATCCAAGGATATAAGATCTTACCTAGGACCATTTTAAAGGTCCTCTAAGGGACTCAGATGCTGGGAAAGGTTGGGGGTGGAAGGAGAAGGGGACGACAGAGAATGAGATGGCTGGATGGCATCACCAACTCTGTGGACGTGAGTTTGAGTGAACTCCGGGAGTTGGTGATGGACAGGGAGGCCTGGCGTGCTGTGATTCATGGGGTCGCGGAGAGTCGGACATGACTGAGTGACTGAACTGAACTGAACTGAAGTGTTCCCCATTTGCTGGAATCTTCTCTCATGGAGATCTCTCTGCTCAGTTACCATTCATGTTCTTCTGCTAATTTGCTGCACTGAGCAAAGCAGGCTTCCAATCAAGCTTCAACTAGCCAAAGTTGTCAAAGAACAAACTATTGATACAAAAAGGCCCACCAAGTACCATCCAGAAGGAAAACGGGAATTTTTTTCACAAAGTAGGATTTATTTTTTAAGGTAAATTATGTTCTGTATCGTCCATCTCTCTCTCTTTCTTTGGAAGAATATATTGTTAAATTGTTTATAAATACAATCACATAGGTTTTCCAGGAGTTTCTGTTTGAATCAAACCAACTCCATCTGTTAACATACCATAATATAAATCCGCTGAAAGAACCATTTCTATGATAGATACATTTAAAGGCATGTGAAATGCTATCTTTTAATAAAAAATTAACTATAAGTCAAATAATTCTGATTTCTTAAAGAGGGTATAGCAAAAAGGCTTAGAAGACATTAACCTGAGTGAATTTTTAAACCAAATATTTACTCAGTTAATATTAGAGCAGTTTTTAATTTTGAAACTTAAATTAAATTACATTCTTAAAAACAAGCACCAACTTTTTATTTCACCAAAGCAAGTAATTTGTTCATTTGTATATGAACACACATACACACACATATTTTAAATTTGTCTCTATTTTTGAGTTAGTTATTTATCTGAAAGGAAAACAAAAGCTAGTTCTTTTTTTAGAAATGTGAGGTACATGATTTTAAGAAAGCCACTACCCCTAGGAATATCAAAATGTCTTTCCTCATTGGAAATAAACTGATAGAGCAAAGTGCTGGGTATCTCCAGGATTCTAGAGTCAGTTGTATAACCAGAAAGAAGTCATTTAGACTCTCTCTCAGTTTAGGTATGTTAGAGCCATGCCTAGCAAAGAATACTGTCAAAATCTACTGTTTATCTTTACCCAGAGTTGGGCCAAAGGATGTATAAGGTCCTTGTGGTTTCTAAAAATCATGCATGAAGATGCCGTCTAAAATATAAGGACCTATTTTAAAGTATCTTGTATTTGAACCCTCACTAATTTGTTAGGTAACAGAAACTACACTGATACGTCACAGTAAGCTTCTCTTAAAAGGAAGAGAGTGTTAAGGGTATTTTAAGACATTTCATTGCTGCTATTTTTCCTTATTTTTTCTGTATTTAAAAAAGCTTCCAGAATACAAATATAATTTTTATTCTCAGAAAAAGTTATTCTCTTTATATTGGCATGTGGATTTGGAGGTCAAAGATGGTAGTAAGGAACATTTTATCTTTCTGAGTATAAAATTATAAATCTGCATTATAGAAATTTCAGAATATATAATACAAAAAGGAAATGTTTCATGAATCCAACAAAGATAGTCTCCATTAATATTTTAGTACATTTCCGTATAGTATTTTCTCTATGTGTATTATAAATAGTCAACTGGGATCAGATCTATTATTCCATATTTTACTTTTTCATGTGTATTATTTTGTGAGTACTTTTCAGTCATTAAAATATGTGAGAACACCATTTTAATGGCTTTATCACAGTGTACTCTATACAACCAATCCAAACTGTTCACTATTGCAAATAATGCTGCAATGAACTCCTATATAAATGTTTCTGTGCACATCTCAGGTACACCTGAACTTGTATCTCCTTGCAGCAACTCACTGCCCAAGAAGGTAAGAGCAACCCTGTGGGAAGCCAAGAGGGAGCTAACTGGCCCCATTGCCACCCCTCCCCTTTTTTACTTGCCTTTCTACTATTCAGTTTTCCTTTCCCTCACTGTAATAAATTTGGCTCTGGATTCTGATAGATTCTAACCCTGCTGCACTGAGCAGAAGTGGCTGAGGAGACAGGCAAACACACACAAGGTTGCAGCCAGAAAAGAAAGCACCAGTGACCTGGCCCACAGAGCAATCCACCCTCTGGCTGGTGATCTGAACAGCACTAGACACCAGACAAGAAGTGACTGGTTTTCCTAGCCTGGGTCAGGATGGGAAAAGGACCACAAGCTCTCCATTGACATAGCCCCTGAGCCTCAGGCAAAAGCCATGCCATTACTGGCTCTGGGCTTCCCGGGTGGCTCAGCAGTAAAGAATCCACCTGCAATGCAGGAGATGCAGGAGACTCAGGTTTGATCCCTGCATAGGGAAGATCCCCTGGAGAAGGGCATGGCAACACACTCTAGTATTCTTGCCTGGAGAATCCCATGGACAGAGGAGCCTAGCGGGCTATATTCCATAGAGTTGCACAGAGTCAGACACGACTGAGTACACACTGCAGCCCTGATGGCTTAGCAGGTAAAGAATTCACCTGCAACGCAGAAGACACGGGTTTAACCACTGGGTCAGGAAGATCCCCTGGAGAAGGGCATGGCAACTCACTCCAGTATTCTTGGCTGGAGAATCCCATGGACAGTGGAGCCTGGCAGGCTACAGTCCATAGGGTCTCAAAGAGTAAGACATGACTGAAGTGACTGAGCAGGCATGCATATCATTACTGAAGTACAAATTCCCAACACAATTCAGAGGACAGAATAGAAGTACAGCTGAAGGACTTCAGAAAAAACACTCAATATACTATAACCTGAAAGTAAACATTAGTACTCTCATCAACATCTAGTTTATTTTTTCTGATATATCTGACATAACTTTTTCTTTGACTTCGTGGAGCCCTGTGTTTCTTCTAGCATTTCTTCCTTTGGCCAAAAATGGTTTGACATCAAGGTGTGTCACCCAACTACATACAGCTTGTTAATAAAGGAATTATTCTGTAAAACACGGTTTCTCCTTGCAGAGCATTGCAAACTAATTGGGAAGCAGAAAGGAAAATACAAGGAAGGACTAGAAAATAATAAAATGAAGCAGTGAGACTATTCTCAGACTAGCATTCAGAGCCCTGAGAAGTCAGACATGGGAAAGAGCAATGAAAATGGATAGTCTCTGGCTACCCAGAGAGAGACAGGGAAGATGTTCCTAAGATTAAGAAAACCACCAAAGAGGGAATGTGCCCCCATCAGTAATCAATCTAGCATATCTACCTCCACAGACTCAAATGATGCCGAGACAGCAGGAGGCAGTTCGGCAAAATATGCTGGCTAGGCTACTGGCTCAAATCTGGTTTATCACTAAAGGCCTTAAGAGGCTGCATTCTAGAGGTAGGAAGGACCCAGATACTTCAAAGAGAAACCTAAGCCCTTGATGAAGCAGCACTAAATAAGCAGCAATAAAAAAAGAGAAACTAACAACCAGCATTGGGACCTAGATCTGTATAAAAACCAAAATAAAGAAAAATAGCCTTTCCTGAAAGAAAGTTGACATCCAAGTGCAAATGGCCTCCAGGGTACCTTTCATTTGCTTTCCGGCCATTTGTACATGACCTTATGCACACGGTAAAGAAAGCAAATTTACCACATCATCTTCACCCCATGGGGTACCATCTGCTCCTTTCAAAATAAATTTCCCCTGTCCTCACCAAGCACCAGTATTTCACATGTTTAACTATCAGGAGACACTAACTTATTCTTAAAAACATTTTATTAAAAAAAAAAATAACAAGGGTTGAAAAATCATATAATCAAGAAGCCCATTTCAAAGGAAATTTGGAGCAATGGAAAGAGTGCATCTTCCACTTACTTTTGCCAAAATATTTTGGACATCCTGGGGGAAAACATTCATAAAATCGTGCTGTTTCTGCCATAAATCACTCCAATAGAATTCTTTGTGAATTATCTTCTATCTATATGGAGATCAAAGACTCACCGCCTCTGCCCCCACTAAAATGACCTACAGTTCCAATGGAGTCATCTTCAGGCAAATGATCTAGCTATTATTAACACTTGCCAGACCAACAAGACTCTAAAGTTAACTGCAGTTATGGAGAAAGGAGTTTTGAAGTACATACCATTTTTTCAAGTAATCCAGATCCCCATTTAAGTATACTCATCCCTGGGATCACAGCTTCAGATTATCAAGTGGAAAATCTCTTGTCAGTATCAACCAACCTAGGACATCTTACAAGAAAATTCATATTAAATCCATTCTTTAAATACTTTCTATTTTGGGGCTCTATAGACATGTCAATTCAATGCTAAATGAAAATTTTCATTAAACAGAGATTTGAGGTTAAAAAAAAAAAAGGAAGTGACCGATTCTGAGGAATAGTTTGCTTCCCACTGAGACAGAAAACAAGGGGATACAAGAAAATAAGAACAAAGTTTTTTTAAATAAGAGGAGGGAAAACACTAGGGATGGAGAAAAAAGAACAAAACACAAGCAAGGAACAGAAATAAGTTATCAAATTCATCTGCAAGTGGGCCTTAGGAAGCATCACTATGAACAAAGCTAGTGGAGGTGATGGAATTCCAGTTCAGCTATTTCAAATCCTGAAAGATGATGCTGTGAAAGTGCTGCACTCAATATGCCAGCAAATTTGGAAAACTCAGCAGTGGCCACAGGACTGGAAAAGGTCAGTCTTCATTCCAATCCCAAAGAAAGGCAATGCTAAAGAATGCTCAAACTAGTACACAATTGCACTCATCTCACACACTAGCAAAATAATGCTCAAAATTCTCCAAGCCAGGCTTCAGCAATACATGAACCATGAACTTCCAGATGTTCAAGCTAGTTTTAAAAAAGGCAGAGGAACCAGAGATGAAATTGCCAACATCCGTTGGATCATAGAAAAAGCAAGAGAGTTCCAGAAAAACATCTACTCCTGCTTTATTGAGTATGCCAAAGCCTTTGACTGTGTGGATCACCATAAACTGTGGAACATTCTGAAAGAGATGGGAATACCAGACCACCTGACCTGCCTCTTAAGAAACCTATATGCAGGTCAGGAAGCAACAGTTAGAACTGAACATGGAACAACAGACTGGTTCCAAATAGGAAAAGGAGTATGTCAAGGCTGTATATTGTCACTCTGCTTATTTAACTTATATGCGGAGTACATCATGAGAAACGCTGGGCTGGAAGAAGCACAAGCTGGAATCAAGATTGCCGGGAGAAATATCAATAACCTCAGATACGTAGATGACACCTCCCTTATGGCAGAAAGTGAAGAACTAAAAAACCTCTTGACGAAAGTGAAAGAGGACAGTGAAAAAGTTGGCTTAAAGCTCAACATTCAGAAAACTAAGATCATGGCATCTGGTCCCATCATTTGTCACCATTCACATCTATGGCAAATAGATGGGGAAACAGTGGCTGACTATTTTGGGGGGCTCCAAAATCACAGCAGATGCTGATTGCAGCCATGAAATTAAAAGACGCTTACTCCTTAGAAGCAAAGTTATGACCAACCTAGACAGCATATTAAAAAGCAGAGACATTACTTTGTCAACCAAGGTCCATCTAGTCAAGGCTATGGTTTTTCCAGTGGTCATGTATGGATGTGAGAGTTGGACTGTGAAAAAAGCTGAGCACCTAAGTATTGATGCTTTTGAACTGTGGTGCTGGAGAAGACTCTTGACAGTCCCTTGGACTGCAAGAAGATCCAACCAGTCCATCCTAAAGGAGATCAGTCCTCGGTGTTCATTGGAAGGACTGATGTTGAAGCTGAAACTTCAATACTTTGGCCACCTGATGAGAAGAGTTGACTCATTTAAAAAGACCCTGATGCTGGGAAAGATTGAGGGCAGGAGGAGAAGGGGACGACAGAGGATGAGATGGTTGGATAGCATCACTGACATGAGTTTGGGTAAACTCCAGGAGTTGGTGATAGACAGGGAGGCCTGGCGTGCTGTGATTCATGGGGTCTCAAAGAGTCGGACACAACTGAGCGACTGAACTGAACTGAACTGAATGCGTGTGTGCTAAGTCGTTTCAGTCATGTCCCATTCTTTGTGACCTTATGGACCATAGCTCGCCAGGCTCCTCTGTCCATGAGATTTCCAGGCAAGAATACTGGAGTGGATTGCCATGCCCTCCTCCAGGGGATCTTCCCAACCCAGGGATCAAACCAATGTCTCCCAAGTCTCCTGCATTGGCAGGTGGGTTCTTTACCACTATAGCCACCTGGGAAGTCATCTGCTTAATAGTATTTCATTATCCTTAATATGCAATATACAAGAAAACAGAGAAGAAAATTAATTCCACAGAAATAGATATACATGCTATGCAAAACTCTAAGACACACAAAAAAAACAGGATTATCAAATGTGAACATGTATAAAAACTCTATTTTCTCTTCAAATCTAGACTGTCTTCAAACATTCTGAACATCCTCAATGAAACTGGATCTGTTATTTACCTCTGATAGAATCCTGATCCCTGCCACCCACAACCACCAATATTACAGACCAAATTTAGAACCATTTCGTTTTCTGAGGTCTGCATGGTCCTTTTTCTAAAGTAGAAATGAAGGGGAAAATGATAATGCAAGAGACTCAGGGACCAAGACTCTCATTAGAGGAAGAGGCAGGGCCAGGCTGCATTACTATGTAGCCCACAATGAAGTTTGCATCAAACGTGCCTGTGAACATGTCTTCTTTGTAGAAGGTAAACCGTGTGTTAAATTAAACAACGGATATTGGAAAACCTACTAGTAATTTTGATAGAAGAAAATTGGACTGAATTGAACGTCTAGAGTCATGGGTTAGTGCAAATTACTTGTAATGGATGCATTTTTACAGTGTACAGAGGTCTGACAGCTTGAACTTTCACACATCTGAGCAATATATAAATATCTATTAGAACAGATTTTGATTTAACAAGATAACACCTGATATCCAGATTCTTCAGGTACACATCAAGCCATTCAGTCTTATCCATTTGCAATCAATCTCTCATTCTTCCCTCTTCACATCCAGGAGTCAGCCATTCAAGACTTTATTAAGTGCCTGTTACTACAAGGCACTTTTTCATGTCCATTTACAAAAGGTACCTGGCTCTTTAGAATCCGAGATGCTGATTATTTCCTTTGTAAGAATTGCATCATTTATTTGTAAAGTTCATTAACACACCCTTGATCCAAGTGTGCCCAGTATATATTTACATTTATGTGCTTTGAATGAAAGTGAATTAAAATTAATTTTAATTAAATTTAGAATTAAAATTAATTTTGCTTTGAAGTTGTTTGGATTTGCTTTTTCCTCACAGTTTCTGAATGCCCTTGATATAACTGGTGACATGCAGGAGGACTGAAGGCCTAGACTCTATGGATCTATTCCTAGATATTATAGGACTCATTATAAATTCTCTTTGATATAAAAATGCTTTTCAAAAAAGAAATTTAGAAAATGCAAAAAAGACAAATGCAAAAGTAATTTCAGTCTGATAATCTCACACTGAACAACAGCCACTTTTGATATTTTAGTATAAGACTTTCCAGGATTTTTCTCCATATAAGTTTAGGTTTATTTATTTTCATGCACTCGTATCATATTATATGCACAGCTTTATATCCTGTGGAAACTATAAACTTTAATGGCTTTATAACCTTATATCAAAGGGACATATCACATTTTATATAACCATTCACTTCTCTATTATTAAATACTTTGTTGTTTCCAATATTTTTGTTATCAGAAAACACCTCTGTTCATAAGGCTTTTTTTCCTGTATTCAGGATGATTTTCATAGGAGAAAGTCCCAGAAGTAGAATTACTGGATCAAACTATGAATATTTTCAGGCCCTTGATAATACAAATTGCCAAACTGCTGTTCCAAAAGGCTTGTACCAGAAATGCAAGAGTGTGTCCATTTCACTCAACCCTCACTGGCAGTGCATAGTATTTTTTACCCACTCTTTCCCTTGTCGTTGTTGTTCAGTTGCTCAGTCACGTCTGACTCTTTTCAACCAATGCCATGGAAAGACCACCATGGATTTTTTCCCCTAATGTACAAGTGAAAAAATGATACCTCATTGTTTTCATTTGTATCTCCTTGATACTATTGCCTGAACTTTAACTTAGTTTTGAAAATGCTCCTTTTGGAGAGAATGCATTTTTAGGATTTCTGTTAAAACAGATATGCTAGTATTAGATCCTAGCAGAAGGCAAAAGAAAGAGACTAAAGGGGAATCATTCAAAAACTTTTAGGAACGTTGACATTTCTTTTGTGTTCATTTAATGACTATAGATCCCAGGCATTATAGTTCTTTATCCGTTTTCCCCCAGCTGTACATAAGGTGTCACACTTGGAAATTTCACTCCATCATTCTGTAAGCATTTCTGGGGACAGACCTTGTTATCAAACACAGTACTGGACCAACCGATGTCACAGTGAACAAAGACTGAATCCTGGTCTAACAAAACCCTAGTCTAGTGCAGAAGGCAAGAGGGTTGTCCAGAGGAATGTGGAAGTACACAGCCATGAAACCTAACCAAGGCTTGAAGGGTCTAAGCTGAGGCTTAAAGCAAAAGCTGACACTCCACCCCCATCCCTCAGGTCTTTCTTTCAACCATTGCTCATGTGATAGGATTTTCAGACCCATCCTGGTCACTGTCTTCTGGATATACTCAACTTTGTCAATGTTCGTAAAATGTGGTGACTATACTTGAACATAATACTCCAGATGTGGTCTGATCAGCACACATGCTTCTAATACAGCCTAAAATTGTTTGGCTTAAAAAAAAAAAATAAGCTACACCACATTGTTGGCTCATATTAAACTTGTGATCAGCTAAATCCCCAAGAACTTTTTACATAAACTGCTGCCAAGTCACATCTCTCATATCCTGTACATATGCAATTTTTTAAACCTAAATTCAAGACTTTACATCTATCACTGTTAAATTTCACCTTGTAGGTTTTGACCTAGAGTTCCTACAAGCTGAGGTCATTTTAAATCTGGATTCTGTCATCCTATATATTAAACTATGCCACCCAGCTTTACGTTATCTGCAGAGTGAAAAGCCGGTCTTTGTGATCAATCGTGATCAAGACTTTGCTCCATTAAGGTGGGGGCCATGATATGGACACCTTTGTACCCCTCACAGTACTAAGTAGGGTGCCTTTTAAACAGTAGGTGCTCAGTATTTGTTGTGTGAACGAATGCCCAGGCAGAGCCAAAACAGTCCTGTGACCCTTCACTAAAACATCTTCCCCCAGGTTGACGCTGAATCTGTTGCTCAACTAGCTGTGAATTTGCCTAATTACTGGCTATGCAGTCAAATTTCACAATCTTATGCACAAGATATTACAGAAAACTTTCGAATGTTTTGCTAAAATCCAGACATCCTGTATTTATGTTTGACATTCTGGCATAGTTGTTAGGATGCAGACAGCATGATGCAGCCATGAAAAAAACAGACTAGAGGCTGTTTATCATTTACCTCCCTGACGCTTTCTCCTCAGTCCTTACCCAGATTATGGGGGAACTTCCATTTTCTACTTTCTCCGATATGAATATTCTTGAATATTCAGTCCTTGTATGCCTTTAGGTTCTTTACATTAGAGAGGCAATTTTTTAAAAATAGTTTTACATTAAAAACTGCACAAAGTGAAAACTCATATATTTTTTATTAAAAAAAAACCTAGATGTATATTTAGGTTTATTAGCTTTTGAAAGAGGATAAACCTCAAAAGAGCCTACACAGTCCTATTCCTTCAAAAGAATCTAGCAAAGTTTACAATTTTTAAAATAGCAGAAACATATAGTATTTTACATGGAATACTAATGAGAGAACTGACAGGCACTGACTTAAGGCAACAGTGAAGCCTGAATCTGAGACTATATTGTCACCCAAATATCCTTGCCCACTCCATTCCTGTCCCCTGAAAGTTTGCAGAGAGTTTAAGAAGTAGACTGTTTAAGAAGGAAAAGAATTCTCAGAGAATGAGCAGATAATGTGCCCAGCATGATTAATGGCCTTTCAAAGATGAGCAAGTGTGGGAAACACATGACTCCTGGCAATGTGTGCTTTGCCTGCCAGATGGTGCCTGACCCTCCACCCCATCCTTCATCCCTTTTCGGAGCTTTACCCCATCCATGACACCCATTCCATCTTTGACCTCCTCTCCTACCTCATCCCTGATCTCCACCCTGCAGGCTAAGGGATGAGGTGAAGCTGAGGGATGGGGTGAGGATGCCTGTTTTGCACATTACTTGGTAATTTTTAAAAAGTAGCTGGACGTTTTACTAGTTTGTTTTGGAGGCTTTTGCAGAAGTCCCCCCTCCCCGCCCCTGTTAAAATGGTCTTGTCAAAAAGTTCCCGGCATCAAAAGAACTGATCAAAGCAAGTGTGTCCAAATGCCATATAACTACCTAAATGATGGAATGAAAGAAGTACCTGAGAATTACGAGATTTGAGTATATGTTTACAATTTCTACCAATCATTTGGCAAACCTTGGGAAATTCTATTCCTAATCTGAGCCTGTCTTCCTTGTAACTGGAAAGTTTGGGCTAAATTATCTTCATAGTTCTTTCTCAAGCTATGATTCTCAGATGCCTGGTACTATTATTACTATTTCATTTGTAATTATCTTGCCTTTAAGCATGTCTGGGTCAAGAACCACATCTCATACTTCTACAGAAGGCATCACACAATCTGGGCCCATAGTCAGCACTTACCATTTTTCAATTGAACTGATTTCCCAATTGTGAGCTAAACTGGCTATAATTAGGCTTCTATTCAATAATTTTTCTCTGAAGAGCATATGACACCACAGATAACCTTGGTTGCTGGTCAGACTGTAACCATCAGGCCAAACTCTTTGCTTACAGAGCATAAAAATTTACAAGGATGACTGAGAAAATATTGATCCGCCCAAAAGTAAATCTGATGCAAATTCCTCCACGGTAGACCCTGGCCAGACGGACTGATGCTTCCAAGTGATCCCTACTCTCAATTTCACCTCTCCACTGCCCTTGGCCTAAATAGTATATATTAAGTCAAAGATGAAAAGCACCCTACAGTCCAAGAAGGAAAAAAAAGCCTGGTGAGATATCACTGATATTTTACATCCTAGGATAAAGCTTTCCTTACAACCTAAGAATTTCAGTGATTTTTTTCAAAGTAAATTTTACTCCTATCAAACTTTAATTTATGCTAATGACCACAAGGAATGTCATAATAATTCAGAACATTTTAATCTTCTTTTTGCTAAAATAACAAATTCATTCCACAAGTCTTTCTTTGAACCCCAAGTACATGCTAGATACCGCTAGTTGCTAGTTTGTTCAACTAGATATAGGTTACACTCCTGGAAACCACCATCAGCTTTTTATCTTCTTTTCATGACAGTGATTAAACACCCAGCTTCTCAGATTTTTTAAAAGGTATGCTCTAAGTTCCTTATTAAGAAGACCATCCACCAAAGGCTAATCTGAGTATGTTTCTCTTGTGATACATGTTACTACCATCCTGGTTAAGTCTGATTAAAGAGTCATGCCACTGTAATTCCAGACTCCCATTCCTTACTACAGAAGAAACTGAAGTACTGAACAGATACCCCAAATTTCTCAATGGGTCTATGCTTTCCTTTAGCCTGACTTCATAAGAACAAAATATAAGTGAACTTTTAACCTTCTGTACTGCTTCCATAAAAAAATGATAGCAGCTATGGCAGATTTGTGTTTTTAAATGAAATGGTCAGAGATGCTAGCTAGTAAAAACAGCCCAAGAATGGTACATAAAGAATCTGCAATAAGGTCTTGTCACCTGGTGATACTATTAGTGGACTTCAAAAAGATGTGGAGTTTCTCACTTCTCTGATTCCTAAGTGGTATCAAGTTTAAAATGGTGTAGTATTAGGCAAATACACCGCATGCAGAAGAAAGCTAGTCCTCACCAATGGGCATTTGGGCCTTCCCTGGTAATCTGTGTGTTTTCAAAATCATGGGCTCAACACATCGGTATGTGCAGATCAGCTGTGAATATGTTTTGCATCAGCTGTTACTAATACTGAATTACAAACATTTGTAAGTAATTTTCTTTTTAAAAAATAGTACATTGAAAGCTGTTCCTATACTCCAGAAATACCATCACTAAATCATTCACATTCCAGTAGGCTTTCCAGTCCAAGAGAGAAGAAAGGGGTGGGATTACTGCTGGTACACTGGGAAGTGCGCAGAAGCCAGGCTAGCCCCACCTATGGGAGGGACCTACTTGGGAGGTTTATCTTGAGGACTGAAGAAAACACAGCTGGGGCTGAGAATTAAGTTTAACTCTAGGCAGCCCAGAACATGCAGTATTGGAAAGTTATGAGACTTAGCTCCCCTAGTTGGGAACTGCTCATCTGCAGGATAGCCTAAACTTTAATTTTCAAGATATGAAGCTGTAATAATTTGGGCTTGGGGGATTTTGAGGGTGTTGTTTTATTGGAGACTGAGGGCAATATTCCAAAGCAAATATCTGTCTGATTTTCAACTCTCTCAGCCTGCAAGTGATATAACAGAAAGTGGGAGAGTGGCACTGCCTTAAAGTCAGAAGGAGTTTGGAGCCAGAGAAGGAATTCTCTTTTGGACCTGCTGAGTTTCAGTTGATGGTAGGAGACTGAATGGAAAAATACAAACACATGTAACTTATTTGAGCTGGTTTCCTCTTATGTAAAATGGACTTAAGACTATCTGCCTTGAAGAATGTTATGAGAATTAGAGATAACGTAAATAAGTACAGAGCACAATGCCTGACTCTAAAAGACAACTTTTAGTTGAAGTGAAAGACAAAGGAGAAAAGGAAGGATATACCCATCTGAATGCAGAGTTCCAAGGAACAGCAAGGAGAGATAAGAAAGCCTTTCTAGGTGATCAATGCAAAGAAATAGAGGAAAACAACAGAATGGGAAAGACTAGAGATCTCTTCAAGAAAATCAGAGAAATCAAGGGAATATTTCATGCAAAGATGGGCACAATAAAGAGCAGAAATGGTATGGACCTAACAGAAGCAAAAGATATTAAGAAGAGGTGGCAAGAATACACAGAAGAACTATACAAAAAAGATCTTCATGACCAAGATCTTCACGATAACGTGATCACTGACCTAGAGCCAGACATCTTGGAATGTGAAGTCAAGTGACAAAACTAGTGGAGGTGATGGAATTCCAGCTGAGCTATTTCAATTCCTAAAAGATGATGCTGTGAAAGTGCTGCACTCAATATGCCAGCAAATCTGGATAACTCACCAGGGGCCACAGGATGGGAAAAGATCAGTTTTCATTCTAATCCCAAAGAAGAGCAATGCCAAAGAATGTTCAAACTACTGCACAATTGCACTCATTTCACATGCTAGCAAAGTAATGCTCAGAACTCTCCAAGCTAGGCTTCAACAGTATGTGAACCAAGAAATTCCAGATGTTCAAGCTGGATTTAGAAAAGGCAGAGGAACCAGAGATCACATTGCCAACATCCACTGGATCATAGAAAAAGCAAGAGAATTCCTGAAAAACATCTACTTTTGCTTCATTGAGTACACCAAAGTGACTGTGTGGATTGTGACTGTGTGGATCACAACAAACTGTGGAAAATTCTTAAAGAGATAGCACCTGACTTGCCTCCTGAGAAACCTTTATGCAGGTCAAGAAGCAACAGTTAGAACCTAATGTGAAACAATAGACTGGTTCCAAATTGGAAAAGGAATACGTCAAGGCTTTATATTGTCACCATGCTTATTTAACTTATATGCAGAGTACATCAGGCGAAATGCTGGACTGGAAGAAGTACAAGATGGAATCAAGATTGCTGGGAGAAATATCAGTAACCTCAGATATGCAGATAACACCACCCTTATGGCAGGAGGTGAAGAGGCACTGAAGAGCCTCTTCATGAAGGTGACAGAGGAGAGTAAAAGGCTGACTTAAAACTCAACTTTCAAAAAATGAAGATCATGGCATCCAGACCCATCATTTCATGGCAAACAGATGGGGAAACAATGGAAACAATGACAGACTTTATTTTCTTGTGCTCCAAAATCACTGCAGCCATGAAATTAAAAGACGCTTGTTCCTTGAAAGAAAAGCTATGATAAAAGCTGCTGCTGCTGCTGCTAAGTCGCTTCAGTCGTGTCCGACTCTGTGCGACCCCATAGACGGCAGCCCACCAGGCTCCGCCATCCCTGGGATTCTCCAGGCAAGAACACTGCAGTGGGTTGCCATTTCCTTCTCCAATGCATGAAAGTGAAAAGTGAAAGTGAAGTTGCTCAGTCGTGTCCAACCCTTAGCGACCCCATGGACTGCAGCCCACCAGGCTCCTCTGTCCATGCGATTTTCTAGGCAAGAGTACTGGAGTGGCTTGCCATTGCCTTCTCCGATGACAAAAGCTAGACAGTGTATTAAAAAGCAGAGACATTACTTTGCCAACAAAGGTCCATCTAGTCAAAACTATGGTTTTTGTGGTAGTCATGTATGGATATGAGTGTTGGACCATAAAGAAGACTAAGCACCAAAGAATTGATGCTTTTGAACTGTGGTGTTGGAGAAGACTCTTGAGAGTCCCTTTGACTGCAAGGAGATCAAACCAGTCAATTCTAAAGGAAATCAACCCTGAATATTCATTGGAAGGGCTGATGCTGAAGCTCCAATACTTTGGCCACCTAATGCGAAGAACTGACTCACTAGAAAAGACCCTGATGCTGGGAAAGATTGAAGGCAGGAGGAGACACGGACGACAGAGGACGAGATGGTTGGATGGCATCACTGACTCAATGGACATGAGTTTGAGCAAGCTCTGGGAAATGGTGAAGGACAGGAAAGCCTGAAGTGCTGCAGTCCATGGCGTCGCAAAGAGTCAACCACGACTGAGCAACTGAACAACAACAACAAAAGAAAACTTTATTATTAGTCCCTAAGATCTATAGGACTGGGGCATCAGTAAGAAGTGATAACTGGAGAATTAATGATATTGAGATAGCCGTTGAATCCATGAAAATTAGTGAAGAGTAGAGGGGGAAGGGAGCACTAAAGACATGCCCTTTCTAGAATAGTCACATTTGAATGGAAGAGGAAGACTTGCCATCAAAAAGGAGAGAAGGAATGCTCAGAGAGGTGGGAAGGAAACAGATACATGTACTGTCACAAGCCAAGGGAAGAAAAACATTCAAGGGGGAGAAAGAAAAATAAGCCCCAATGAATTCTGTAAAAAGTCCGTCACTGGTAACCTGCAGGGGAGCAATTTTACTAAAAAGGCAGTGGCAGAAGCCAGATTACAAGGTGTTTCAGAATGAGTGGTAAAGAAATGGAGCCAGCAGATATAAAGCACTCACTTGAGAAGAGAAAGTCAATAATATTGCAGTCTGACAGCTGGACTTGGTCCAGACACGCAAGAACAGACTTTAGCCGTAAAGACTTAAATGTGGGATTTTAATATGGAATTTCTGATGGCTGCAGGTATAGAGGGGCCTCCCAAGGGAAAAACACATTCCTACTAAAACTAAATATGGCTTTCATAAACTCAACAAAGAAAGGCCAACCTTGGTTGTTTCTTAAATCTCCATGGCTTCAAGATAATGCCACTCAATTCTAGGGACTGAGAGAGGAGAAAAACAGAATGAAAAATTTAAGAATGTACAAAGATTTGTGAAGAGCCTTCTCTCTTAGGTGGCCCCCCTGCAGAGCTTTTGTTCTCAAGATTCCCAGACCCTCCAAGACTCTTAAGGAGCATAACCCAATCAATCCTCCTCAGGTTAAAGAGAAAAGAAAAGGCTTGCCTATTAACTCCAAACCAATCACTTCCTGCTTCCCTTGTGTTACACAAAGTCCCTATTTTCATTGAGTAAATAAATAACTCCCCAAAAAGCATAGTAGTTTTTGGGAAAAGCTGGTAGGGTCCACAAAGCTGATTAGGACTTATTTATTTGAAAGTTTCAAATAAAAGGTATTTCAACTGGTCAGGAATGTTTGAGGACTATTAAGATGTGACAGGATTCCCTAGGTAAACATATCGTACCTCAGGCTTCTTGGAGTCTCTAATCCCTATAACAAGTAAGGTCCTAAATAAGAGAAATAATAATACTAGCTACCATTATTGAGCAAGCATGTACCATGTGCCCTTTACATGCATTGCCTCATTAAATCCTCACAATAGCTCTTCTGCTGCTGCTGCTGCTAAGTCACTTCAGTCGTGTCCGACTCTGTGTGACCCCATAGACGGAAGCCCACTAGGCTCCCCGGTCCCTGGGATTCTCCAGGCAAGAACACTGGAGTGGGTTGCCATTTCCTTCTCCAATGTGTGAAAGTGAAAGTGAAGTCGCTCAGTCATGTCTGACTTGTAGCGACCCCATGGACTGCAGCCTACCAGGCTCCTCTGTCCATGGGATTTTCTAGGCAAGAGTCCTGGAGTGGCTTGCCATTGCCTTCTCCGCACAATAGCTCTATGAGGTTAGATATTATTAACCCCAGGGATGCAGAGCCCTTAGGCTAACCCCTGTTGCCAAAGGACCCCCCAGGATTCACCAGCATAAATGCCCTGTCGTCTGGCCATGGACTTGTATTTTCTTGTCCCAGTACTGCTTTGACTGCTTGGTTTTCAACAGTTAAGAAAAAATTAAAAATATATCTTCTCCCTTTTCTATCTGATGTCATATGGGTTTTGGAAATAAACAGATCCCAACTTGGGCTTCCCTGGTGGCTCAGTAGTAAAAAATCTACCTGTCAATGCAGGAGACACGGGTTTGATCCCTGGGTTGGAAAGATCCCCTAGAGAAGGAAATGACAACCCACTCCAGTATTCTTGCCTGGGAAATCCCATGGACAGAGGAGCCTGGCAAGTTACAGTCCATGGGGTCATGAAAGAGTCAGACACAACTTAGCAACTAAACAACAAGACCCCAAGTTCATATCCTGGCTCTGTCCCCAATCTGCGTGGGCTTAGCCAAACAGACCATCATAGTAACTTCAGTGTTGTTGTGAAGACTGAGATACTAGTACAGTGCCTAGCACATAGTGAATAATAAAAAATTTATAATTTTTAAATTCAGAAAAATATAGAGAAAAAAAATGAGCTATCATTCCCACCATCCAAAAATAGGCCCCAAGATATTTCAGCATATCTGTATATGTGTTTTTTCCACCAAACTGGAATTTTGTACACACACACACACATCCCAAGTGTTAACATATATCACAAAATATTCTTTGGAAATATCAGTGTTAACAGCTTCACCAATACCTTTCTCAGCAAGATACAAAGTGCAAAGTGACTCTCATTATAATTATTCAATTTCTACTCTGTGTTTCTCTTTTTATTCAGTGTGTCCTTCTGTGTTCAGACTGGAATGTAAAAAAGAATACGCAAACAGGAGAGATGCCAATGAGACTGGAAATAACTGAGACGATGGGAGTAGACAAATAGCTGAGTACCACACAGTCCTTGTATCATGAGATGCTTGCTCACAAGCAGAATCAAAATTAATGCAGTTCCTTGCCCCTACCTCCCCTGTAACCCTGACCTAAACCAAAAAAGAATAGAAGCTCAGGTTTAAATCTCATATTTAAATGGTCC
Organism: Moschus berezovskii; assembly: GCF_049115385.1. Classification (NCBI taxonomy): domain Eukaryota; kingdom Metazoa; phylum Chordata; class Mammalia; order Artiodactyla; family Moschidae; genus Moschus; species Moschus berezovskii. The sequence goes on along the minus strand of NC_142488.1, from coordinate 123,693,713 downwards.
AGTGTTACTGCAGCTGTAATTGCCAGAGGCACACATCTGATTTGAGCATTGGGAACGGGGAGATGTATTAACAAGTGTGATTAATAATCATAAGGGAAGGTTAAAGGAAACTCTTGTTGACTTCATAACAGAAGAAAAGGGCTTTATGTACAGTCAATGTTAATTATGTTCTTGTTAGCCATATGATCTTATGAGAACAGTTCTGTCTGCTTCTGTGCTAATGAGCACCTAAAACTAAGGATCTGTCATGTGCATTTTATTACTGCCATTGGTTTTTTCCAAAAGCGGTGTCATTTGTCCTAGAGAGAAAAAAGGAAGGTATTTCCAAATGAGAGTTATAATAATAATAAGCCTCCAACTCTTCCTCTTTTTTCCACCTCTCTCTCTCATAAGGTGGTGTATCATTCTGTAATTCACAATTTCCAAAAAATAAACTGAGAAATGTGATGGTATTAAATATGAATAACCAACTGTGCCATCTCTCTGAGAAGAGCAGGAACTCCAAATACAGGGAAACAAAAAAGCCCGCCCTCTGGCATATAGATACTTCAGCAAAAGCGTTCTTTCAATCCATACACTCAAATATTTTAAAGAGGTAGATGAAAAATGAGCTCTTCAGTCAAAATTCTCACTTTTTAATGTCTGCAATTTTATCTAACATTCAGAATTGCATCCTGGGTTAGAATTGTATACTTGGTACATCTTCTTTAAAAACCATTTAAATCAAAAACTACTAGAAGTCTCAAAACATCAGATAATATGATTGATTTAATTCTTTTATGACATCACCTGAACAGGAGAGGAATGAATGGGCTTCAGAAACCTCTTATTTTTCCAGCAGCTTTCTTACAGAATAATATACTTTCATAATGAAATGTAAGATTATAAATTGCCAAATTGATTTTGCATCAGTGGTAAAAAGTCATAAGTGACTAAGTGTCCTAAGGTGACCTAGTATGTTATAGAAAATGTGAAACCATAGTATACTGACAGTTTAATTGGTTTAGCAAGAGTTCATATCACTTGGCTGAAATGCATCATTGGCCTTTTTATCGTTACATCTTATTGCAGCTTTAAAAATAAAGTAGATGACAATCTTGTGAAATGTTTCCTTTACTGAATCAGGTTCCTGTCCTTGACTTTATTGCTTTGCTTAGCTTTCCAAAGCAATGTTTACAAACTTCCTCTGCCTTTTAATATATTTTGAATAGTGAAATTTATCTCCCCAACTTGATCCTTTCGAGCCTGGAGATGGGAAAACACTAGTGTACCGTCAGTGCGAGGTGCACGAAAACAGATAGCATCAAGGAGTTAAATACCAGAGTGGATGGCACCTTGACATTTATTGCTGTCTAGTGCAAACCAGAATATATAATTTGACTCTTTTACAGCATTAGGAGAGCAATTTAAATGCGTTAGGACTTGAACTATCAAAAGATGCTGTCTCCTGTCTCCAGATGTAATTACAAGACAAGACTATTAAAGCAGTCTTATAAATACGAGAGGAGCTAAGACTGTGAAGGGCGACAGAAGCGGAAAGAACTACTTCCCCAGCAATGGCAGCTCGTTTTCTGAGAGCAATCCCTACAGCAGAACAGGAGGCTGGCTTGTGGGCTAGAGTGCACTCCTCCTGAATGACTGGTGTCAAAGGGAGTCCCTGAGCTCAACTGTGACCCAACACAGCAAGATAGGAGCAGAAATGACACTGCCACCACGAAGACCCTTCTACGCCTTCTGCCTCCATTATACTTCTGCAGGTTAAACAGGCAGAATGTAGTCATTAGTCCTGCTTATTGAGAAGCTGTTTATTATATGTGAGGAGTGTAGGCAATGGTGCATTTAGCAAACCCAGGCCATGCCAAGTTGGTATTCTCCAAATCCCAGGTACATAGTGACTCCCTAAGGGACAACTTTTTGTTTTCCCCACCCCTTCCATTCAGTGGTATTAAAGTGTGTGTGTGCATGTAAATATCAACAAGAATCAAAAGGTTTATCTGTGAATTTCACAATATTCCTGGAAACAAGGTTAAAAAGAATCTCCAGTTACTTGTCAACACGATATTATCTTTAAAAAGATCATGTCCCAGTTAGCTACCATGTTAAGGAATTATATACAAAAATGGTAAAAGGATGAGTGGGGGAGAGGCCAAGTCTGGTCATTCTTAATCCACAGGTTGACACTCAGATTCTAAGGAGGGAGCCAAGTTAAAGCAAGGGCATGCAGAAAAGATGCTTGTTCTTAACAGTAAGACTCAATGTTGTTTAGGATGTAGTGAGACGGGCACCCAGGGCACTGCTCCTAGGTGTATAGACTGATAAAACTCTTCCAGAAAGTGATATGGTATTAAGTATCTAGATCTTCCTAAAAGTTTATATTCTTTGATACAGTTTCCTTAGGTCTGTAGCCCAAGGAAATATCAGAAATCAACACAAAGTCATATGTACACAAATGTTCACTGCAACATTGTTTATACCAACATGAAATTGGAAACAACCTAAATGTACATCAGTAAGGGCGTGGTTAAATACATTATGCATAGTAACAATCACACTTAACATGAACTTCTAATGGCATGTGAAAATGCATGTATATATTGTTAAGGAAAAGGGCAGAGTTCAAAACTCTGTAGTAGAAGCAAGTATCCTAGTGCCCGCATCCCAATCCCATGTAATTTCAAAAACATCTTCAAACAAAGTACGTGAATAAAAAATCAGAGATGGGGATGAAACTAGAGAATGTTGTGCTTACTGAAATGTCAGACAAAGAAAGACAAATACTATATGATATCACTTATATGTAGAACCTAAAATATAGTACACAAATGAATGTATATACATAAGAGAAACAGACACACAGATCTAGATAACAAACTACTTACTGGTTACCACTGGGGAGATGGAGGGAGATGGGGCAAATTAGGGGTATGAGATACAAACTACTACATATAAAGCAGATAAGCAACAAGCAAATATCGTATAGCACAGGGAATTATAGCCATTATCTTGTAATAATGGTTAACAGAGTATAATTTGTAAAAATACTGAATCATTATGCTGTACGCCTGAAATTTATATAACATTGTAATTCAACTACATTTCAATTTTTTTTAAAGCAGAGCTTATCACCATTGAAAGTAAGAGAGTTTGACCACTTGATTTAAAAAACAAGCCTTTTTATTTTGCAATAATTTTAGATTTACAGTAGAGTTACAAAGCTAGTTTCACTTGGTTTCCCCTAATAGTAACATCTTAAATAACCATGGGCCATTTGTCCAAATTAAAATGTTGACATTGGTACAACGCTATTGACCAAACTACAGCCGTTATTCAGATTTCCCAGGTTTTCCACTAAGGTCTTTTATCTGTTCCAAGCTCTAATTCAAGATACCACATTGCATTTAGTTGGTCGCTTAATTTTAACAAGAGAATTCAAATTTGCGCCTCACCCAAGACTCATAAATTGCCTATTCATTTAATTAAGTTTTATTTTAGCTTAAGCCATTTCTACTGAAGAGCCATGAAAGTATAAAATAGATATCATTTTAAAATAAGTCAAAATAATCTGTTTTCCTGATTTTCACACAAATTTATTTCAGAATTCTTCCCAGAGAACTTTGTGTTTTTCCTCTCCTGTGGTCCCTGGGTCCCTGTTAACTGGTTTCACATTCCCCTAATGATGAGGCCCCAGGTGGCTGGGCACTAGGGCAGCACCATCTCAGACACAGCACAAGTACTAAACTGAATGGAGCAGAACTTTAAGGTAGGGAGCTACCATCAATAACCTCAGTCTTGCTAGGAATAACCTCTGGATAAAGATGATTCACTTAAACATTTCTTTAGCATCTATACATAAAAGCATTTTCAGCATCGTGTGTGCTGTTTCAGAGTGGTACAGAGAGGCTGAGTAACTCCACAAAAAGTCTGTTAGTAGACGGCAGATCAGTGATTCTAACCCCAGCTCCTCTGTGACTCTAACTCCATGCTCTTGATTGCCTTATTGTTCCTCCTTGAGAAACTCTCAATAAATGATGGAGCTGAATTATTCCAGTTCTAGTTCTTAAACCCTGACTATTCCAACCTTGAACTTGAACAGAACTCTGACCCAGCACTGGTTTGGATTTGATATTTGTGGCCATGTGCCTTCCTTCCCCTTTGACTAAACCTTGGCCTTACCTGCTCAGATGTGCTGTATATATGCCAACCAAGTTGACCCCTCCGTAGTGTGTCTCAGTCATGTTCTGTTGAAGCTTTCTGGATCTGCCTGGTTGGGGACCATCCTGCCTGTCCCCAGCGATGAGGGGCCTCTGGTGTCCTTTGCTCTGTCAGCCAGTCTGGTTGCCATTCTGGCCATTAAGAGACCTGCTCCTGGCCCTCTGCTGCCCTCTAGCAGCCACCAGCCACTCTGCCCCATCTGGAACACGGGACTAGCTTTACCTTTGGGCCCTGTACTCTGCCAGTTGGCTTGGCAACCTTGGAGACAGGAAAAGGGAAGTCTAGCTGAAGCAGCCTGGATTTCCTGGGAGAGTGACACTTGGCAGCAAGTAGCTCAAGGGAAATGACTTCCTAATCTTCTTTTTTTAAAGATGGCTGAAGAAGAAGGACAAGAAAGCCTAGTCCAGATCCTTTTCTTCACACTGAGAATCACTCAAAGGATGCTATTCACAAAACAGAATTAGGGAAGACCTAGGGCAATCTCAGCCTAGTGTGTTCCAGCTTATAAAGGAGCTTCCCCACTCTGGGAATGAAGGACAGAGAAGACAGCAAGTCCTTGAGCCTTAGGGAAAGGGATATATCAGTGACTTAGCTGCGTGGATACTTTCTAAACTCCTCCAGTCACTACCAAGTGGCCTCAGGAACTACCAGCTGTGCACAGGCAGCAGAAGCCTTTGATGACTGGTTTCCTCTTCCCTAGAGTCATTTAGCAGCAGGAGGGGTTGTGGGGCCGAGAGAGCAGCTGTTTATTCTCATGACACTTCCCCCTGCCAAAGACAGCTCTTTGATTGATCCCCCGGCAGAAGATCTAGCTTGTACTCTGGGGACAGAAACGGTTTGGGGATAGATGGGTTGTGCAATTTCCTCTGGGTCTAACAGGGAATCCTCAGGAGAAACCAGTGACTTTCCCTAGTGCCGGCTGTTGATGGGAGCGAAGGGGGGTGAACACAAAGGTCCCACCACCATTACCCTCTTCCCACCTTTCCCTCTGACCTCTTTAGGAACCATCAATGTAAGTTTACATGAGTTTATTCACTTGGTCCACACTAGAACTGTATGAGATAGAGTCTTCTACCACCCATATTAAAGACGGGGAAACTGAAGCACTAAGGAAACAACTCCCAAGATCACAGAGAGGCAGAACTAGGATTTGAACTCAGAGTCTTAGAACTAAGAGAGTCATTAGGATTAAAAACAGACTTGAGAAAAGAAGCCTTACACACCCTGTCAGAGCACCCCTTGCCAACACACACACACACACACACCCCTACTCCCACCATGCCAGTGACTGTCTTTTCCAGCAAAGAGCAATGTAATCTCCTTTTAGGAAACAAAATCTGACCAATTTAGTCAGGGAGAGAAGACAGGCTGAGAATAGACAAGCAAGTGAAAGTAAAAAATCAAACTTGCTGAAAACAGGAAGTAGAGAAAGCAGCCTGGAAGCTGTGATCAGAGATGGAACACAGTAGATGTCAGGCACTGGTTCCTCGTTTATGAGATGTTTTAAAACAAGAATGTAAAAGAGAAGAGTCTAAGTCACGTCCTCTCTTACAACCTCATCCTGAAATACAGGGTAGGGCTTGTCTGATCATTGGGAAGACAGAAGAAAGGAATTACTGCCTTTTCCTTCCAGCCTTCCCTGAATTCCAGCATCAGTCAAGGCTGGGAATCCAAGAGAGAAATGGGGAAGACTAGAAGAATTCCCAACAGGAGGGTTGTACACTACAACCAGCAGGTCAAGGGACTAGGGGACCATGCTGAAGAGCATGGGAACAACTGGAACACAACAGCTGGTTGGGCCAAGGCTTCCCAGCCCTAGCCTCGGCATTGACACAAACCCACTGTTTCTTTGCATTGCAAAAGCGTATCACCCTCAGGCTGGATCTTCCAAAGATGCTAACATCGGTTCCCATTTAATTATGAAAAAGGAACAATCAAAATAAGCAGATGACTCTGGGCTTTCCTCTACTGCCACAGGTAGAATTTCAATGCTGATTGACACTGACAAATGCCAGGTTTTGGGGGGAAATGGCAGAATCCCGAGATGCTCTGCTTGGGTATTCTCTGTCCTTGTAAATTGCCCAGGAACATTGTTTTTAAAGGAGAGCAATCACCTTGAAGTGCTGATGATTCTAAATTTGGGGATCGCAGACAGATATTGGTGGTTTTTACATGACATTTACATATGAAGACATTCTTAATGAAAAATATATTCTATACTGTTTAGCATAACACTGGCTGAAAACTATTCCACTATGTGTGCTGTTAAAGGGCTGCAATTGAAATTCCAGTCGCTTTTGGAAAATGCTCAACATTTTTGAAGCTATTTCCTACCAATGAGTTTATCACACAATATATAGAACCCAACTGGCCACTTTAAATGACTCTAGAAGGCAATTGTATATCAAACTCCTCCATAATAGATTTTTTTAAATTGTTAAAGAAACTCATCAATCCTCAGTAATCATTTTAAAGTAAAACTGATTCACTCATAACTAAGCTACTGCTGCCCCGGCTCCCACAACAGAAGCCATGACCATGAATAACTCCAATTCACCCCCAATTCTGGAAGTGCTAATTACCTTCAGGGATGCTACATGGGCAGCTGAAAAGCCGGATGACCACAAGCAATTAGCCAATCAATTTCGCTTCAAACTGCCCCCAACACAATTGGCAGAAAGCCAAACATGGAGTTTAAATGGCAGTCACCTATTTGAGGAAACAAAAGGTTTTAGCCTCCCACACTACATTAATAACCGCCATGATGCCCAAAATTACCACCATCCTAATCACACGTTGGGACTCAGGCCCTGCTCAGAAAGCAAACAGATTACTCATTGTTGAATACATTTTAGTCCATTAGCACCCATTAGCATACTAAGTAGGTGTCACCTAGGAAAACTGAGGGCAGTGTTCTGATGGAATGGAAAGGAGTCAGCCCAGCATAGGAAAAGGTGACAACGAAAGGAGTATTTGGGAAACACTGGTGAGGGGGAACCAGAAATCAAAGCCCCTCTAGTTCCCATATTCCTTAAAGGGGAAAAGTCAGTGGCTGTCACAGATAATAATCTCATCAGTCTAACATCAGTCTCAAACAGGATTTCAGAACACAGCATCAAGCAGATTTGTGAGCAAAGAAATAAGCAATCACAAGAAGCTGGCATAGTTTTACAAGAACAAGTCATGCCAGAGTAACCTCATTTCCTTTTATGATGGGAGTATTGGACTGAAAACTAAGGGAAAACAGTGGATATACTGCTTCTGGATTTCAAGACAGTTGAGAACAAAGTGAACAGTCATGTCCAAGACAGACTATTAGAAATTGAAAAGAATACTGCTGGCTGGTTCCTTCACTACTTTAATGGCTGTATCCAAAGGTGCTAGTTAATAGACTAATGTCAATCCAAAAGGAAATTTCTGATGGGGAACCTATGTGATCTGCTGTGCTCAGCATTTTTATCAATGGCTAGTATGATGGCGTAATGGTACACTGATCAAATTTACAAACTGCATGAAGCTGGAAGGCACAGTTAACTCATTTTGAAATCCTAGTGATCTCAACAGGCTACAGTTTTAGCTGAAATTTGACAAGATGTTATTATAAGACCAACACCCCAAACATGGGATGAAGGCTGGTGATATCAATTTGGAGAATTTTACTTGACTTTAAGATCAACACTCATTGACTCAATAGTTAGTGTCTTAGGCTGGCTGCCTCAATAAAAGAATCGTATGTAGACTATAGGAGGTGAAGGCTACTCTGTGCTCTGTATCGGGAAATTCTGGGTACTTCAATTTAGGGGACTAATCACCACATAGAAGCTTATCCACATGAGAGTGACCAGTATGGAAAAAGAGTTACAAGGAGATTGACTTTGGCCCAAACTAACATAAAAACTAGCAATTAGAGCTGACCAAAAATTAAATGGGCTGCTTCTTAAAGGGTAGGATTCCTTCATCAGAGGAGGTTTTCACTCCAAGACCAAATGATCACTAGCTTAGAATACATTGTATAGAGGAGTCACATGAAGGCAGGAAGGCTGCATCTGATGGACCTCTAATGCTCCCTGTCAACTCTGAGATACTGTGACATTATGGAACCACCTTCCTTAATTTATATAACTGAAAAAGGACACAAAACTAAAACCAAACCTCTTGGTAGTGAATTAACACAGGAAAAAATATTCTGAACCCGGAAGAGAGACTACAAAAATAGCAGACAATCCCCATGCTTTCTAACTCCAAACTCCTTAGCTGTAGGGGTCTTGTTTGCATGGATAGCTTGGAGGTTTAACCTAACTTCACTTGGGTGGCTGAGATGTCTGTAATGAGGATGAGGGTAAAGAGAGTCAAATGGTGATGTGTAAACAACTTATTTCCCTGCCTTCTGTGAAAACAGTTTGATGTTTTTCTATAGACAGAGTGGTTTATATGAAAAGGGACAAAAAACAAAAAAAAAACCCAAACAACAAACTAACCCACTTTAAGAATATTATTTGTGAAATGCAACTGAAATTCCATCTAAGTCAAAGCATCTCTTCTATGAGCCCTTAATTAAGACACAAAAAATAATGGAGAGCATATCCATAAGTAGGCAAGACTACATTTTTGAGGAATACAACTGCATAATCCCATGTGCATGTCTGAAAATGCACTGCAGTACATGGCATACAGTAGATGCTCCTGAATACTTGTTGACTGGCTAACAAAAACAGAGAAAGTTTTTGAGGCATTTAACCAAAAACTGCCCTCAAAATTCCAGCCTATGACAGCAGGACTTAGAAGACCGTCTTCTCCTTGAGACAACTTAACAGGGCTCGGCCGTGTTAAGTTGTCCTTGCTGTTCCTTGACTTCTGGGTCACTGAAAAAAGGACAGTCTCCTAGGCAGATTGCTCAGGGTCAGTCCTCTGGAGCAATCAGTTAGGTGCTTGTCCAGTGACATATGGAAAATGTTGGGAGGTAACACAGAATGTAAAACTGGCCTGTGGCCTCTGGAAATGTTGCCTTGAACCCAAAAGTCCTCCTTCTAGGGATAGCCTAGACGGCTTCTGCTCCAGGTGTAACTTTTCAAGTGCATGAAAAGATATGACTAAACATATTCCCTGCAGCACTGTGTGTCAGAGAAAAAAGCAAATAACAAACCCAAATGGGTGCCAACAGGAGAGGAGATGGATAGGAACATTACACAACTGTTTTTAAAAAGGACAAAACCTTTCAGTACTTATTTTGAAAGACGTCATAAGATATATGAAGTGAAAAATTATATTGTAAAACAGCACATATGGTACGGTCACATTTACAGAGGGAAAAAATTGACAGTGACTAGTGAGTGTGTATATACATACACAAAGGCATGGGAAAAGGTTTAGGAAGGACACACACATCAAACTGTACAGTATTTCCAGTCAGCATAACCAGTCAGACAGAGGGAGATGGACAAAGGAGGACTTGGAACTTTTCTATTTTCACGTTCTACTCTATAGATATTTCTGTACTGCTTTTTTTTTTGCATTCCGTTCCGTTCCGTCGCTCAGTCATGTCCGACTCTTTGCGACCCCGTGGACTGTAGCCTACCAGGCTTCTCCGTCCATGGGATTCTCCAGGCAAGAATACTGGAGTGGGTTACCGTTTCCTTCTCCAAGGGATCTTCCCGACCCAGGGATCGAACCTGGGTCTCCCGCATTGGAGGCAGACGCTTTAACCTCTGAGCCACCAGGGAACACACACTTTTCCATCTCAGAAAATTACACACATAATTTGAAAAAATATCAAAAATTAAGGACTGAAGCTCTCGCCAAGCCTCCACGGACTTCACAGAGGGCCATGGTGAAGGAGTCTAGCCAGACCCATTTAGCTTCCCTGCTCCACTCAAGTCATTCCCACTCTCTCTTGGGGGTTAGGGCTTTCAGAGGAGACAAGTTCTCAGGGTGGTACATAGCCCCAAGTGGAGGGACAATTTATGAATAAATGACTTTCTTAAAAAAGTCAAAACCCAGGGAGAATCAACAATCCTGTCTCAATAGAACCCTTTCTCAAAGCCTTCTCGTAATAAACAACAGCAGTGCTCACTATGAAAATTATGTAATGCACCTACCAAACTCAAAATGGAGAAAATCTGGCACTTGAGGCAAAAAGAAACTCAGTAAAATGAAGGCACTGATTCACATAAGCCTCCAGGCAATAAAACCTTGATATGCATGCTCTTTTCTATCCAATCCTCCCAGACACACTCATGCACAAGTTGTTTAGGAAAAGAAAATGAGACAGCATCAAATAACTAGATTGAATCAACAAAGCGGCCCTGTAAATCACTCGTGAGTGCTTCTTCGGTTAGACACCAAACACTTTCTGTGCTTCATGAAAGAAAAGGTTAATGTGAAAAAGCACCTCCTGGACCAAGGTCTTCCTCATCAGAATGTGAATGGAAGACAACTCTATCCTCAATTTTGTTACCTGGAAAATAGGAACCATGTGTCTCCTGAAATTATAAATGTTCTGAAGTGTTTACCTTTATATAAATATAGAATTATCTGATCCCAGGGTCAATTTAGTGCTTCAAGTCTATCAAAGTGGAAGTGAAAGTCACTCAGTCATGTCCAACTCTTTGTAACCCCATGGACTATACAGTATAGTATCTCCAGGCCAGAATACTGGAGTGGGTAGCCTTCCCTTCTCCAGGGGATCTTCCCAATCCAGGGATCAAACCCAGGTCTCCCACATTGCAGGCAGATTCTTTACCAGCTGAGCCATAAGGGAAGCTCAAGAATACTGGAGTGGGTAGCCTATCCCTTCTCCAGCGTATTTTCCCGACCCAAGAATCGAACTGGGGTCTCCTGCATTGCAGGCAGATTCTTTACCAACTGAGCAATCAGGGAAGCCCCGAAGTCTATCAAAAGTGCCTGACAATGGTTCATTTTCAGCTTCAAACTTTAATTTGGGCTTCATGAAATCCAAATTATTTTTTAAAGTAACTTTAAAAAGAGCCATAGAAGGCTCCTTGGTGAAGGCAGTACTTGAGGCAAAAGACAATATAGAGCAGAGACTGAGAACCCAGGCTCTCAAGTATGTCTGGGTTTGAAATTCCAGCTCTGGTACACAATAGCTTAGTGATCATGGGCAACTTACTGAACATCTGTAAAACATGGTATTAATAGTATCTACACTTCATATGGTTGCTGTGAGGATTCGATGACTTAATGGATATAATGAGCTTAGAATAGTATTATACTTGGTAGATAGTAGACAGCTATTAAATATTTAAATCAAATAATTAAATGTTGGCTAGTATTATATTGTTAACGAAGCAGACCAGAAATAAACAAGGCACTATGGGACACAGAAGAAGGTAACATAATCCAGTGGAGGGGGTAGACAGGGAAGGTTTCTTAAATGATGTCTGAGTTACTTCTTAAAAACTGATAGACACTAGAGGAAGGATATAAAACTAGAGACAGAGAGATTAGTTAGGAAGTGGTTTAAAAGTCCAGAATAGAGCTAAGCATTGAAACCAGGGCAGTGATGGTAGAGATAGTGAAGAGGAATAACTAGCAGGACTTGGTAGTGACCGGCTGCAGGGAAGAGAAATCAGGAAGGAGTGGGCAGATGCCAGCACTTGAGCAAGTTGCTTATGCTCTCTGGACTTCAGTTTTCCTCATCCATAAAGTGGAGATAATACCACCTACCTAACAGGATTACTGTAAGTAAATCAATTTTATTTAAAAACCCATAACACAGTGGGGACTTCCCTGGTGGCTCAGACAGTAAAGAATCTGCCTGCAATGCAGGAGACATGGGTTTGTTCCCTCGGTCAAGAAGATCCTCTGGAGAAGGGAACAGCAACTGACTCTAATATTTTTGCCTGGAGATTTCCGTGGACAGAGGAGCCTGGCTGGCTATAGCCCATGAGGCCACAAAGACTCAGACATGACTGAGCTACTAACACTAACATAGTTGCACCCAGTAGACAATTAAATGGAAACTCTATTATTATAATTATTATTAAAAATAATTACAGCATTAGCTCAGATGGTAAAGAGTCTGCCTGCAATGCAGGAGACCCAGGTTCAATCCCTGGGTGGGGACGATTCCCTGGAGAAGAGAATGACTACCCACTCCAGTATTCTTTCCTGGAGAATTCCATGGACAAAGGAACCTGGTGGGCTACAGTCCTTAGGGTCGCAAAGAGTCAGACACGACTAAGCAACTGACGCTCGAACAGGCCCCTAGATGATAACTAGGCCAAGAGCTCAGGATCAGGAAGAGACTTGCCCAATGATACACTATCTGCTTAGTGGCAGAGCCATAAACAAAAACTCTTATCTTCTGCATCCTAGTCAATGGCTGTTTTTTTTTTTTTTCCTTCCCACTGTATCATTCCAAGTGATTGGCTAGAGATGCTCTCCTCCCAAAGATTATGGTGAGATCACCCACATGGTTAGCAGTCTTCTCCTTCCAGTGCCAGCAATGAATAAGATTCTAAAACAGACTGGAAGACCACTTCCTTCTACTCACTATAAAAACTGCCTATACTTCCTAATCTGGTAGTTTTTCTCCCATCTCTCTTCATGAAAATAGAAAGCTCAGTGTACATAACAAAGTTGAATCCACCTTGCTATTTCTACAGATGTTGGGACTTTAACTGTATCACTTCCCAAGAGAATTAAATGGTATACAGTAGCTTCATTATGATCAGAACAAACACAGCTGGGCTCCTAAATGGTGCAACTCCTCCAATGCCTCTCCTGGGCTTTAGTTTTGCTATTGCTATTTTATTTCTTTAAGGGATGTTTATTGCACTCAGCTGACAAACATGAGTAAAGTTTCTAATTCTACAGACCAAAATACAGTCCCTCTTAAAAAGCAACACAGGTGAGGACAAAGTAACTACATTTGAGAAAGTAGATGGGAGGCAACATTTGAAATAATAGTTCTTCCCTCAAGCCAAGTTGGCATCTGAGTGGTAGCAGAATATGCCGATGATCAGTACTGAAATGGGTATTATTAAATCTGGAAATCCTGACTTAAGTGCCGTTAAAATAACTGAGGCTACTTACTTAAGTCCATTAAATAATCAGAAATTTGAATCTATTTATTCAGACTAGGATTCTTCATAGAATCAGATTAGAGCAGAATGAAATCTAGAGATTAGTTAGCCTTGTGGTTCTCAACTGTTTGGGGTACACAGACCCCCAAATCTGATTTGAGATATGTGCTCTCTCTTCCAAAAAAAGTCACATATACAAAACATTTTATAAACAATTTCAGGGGCTTTGTGGATCCCCTGCAACCTGTCCAGTTAAAAGACCAATATGGCAATCTACTCACCTCTTTGGACAGACAATCTGCACTTCAGAAAGGTTAGCTTGATCAAGTTCCACTAAGAAAACAGTCCTAAATGTGCTTTAGATGAAGGAGGAGGATTTCTGTCCCCTTCACTGAACTGAAGCTCCTCAAGGATCTTCTTTGAGCCCAACAGCACTACACACTCATTCATGTAAGGGGCTATTACAAATTAGACGCCCCTTACATGAATGAGTGTATAGTGCTGTTTGGTTTAATATGCAATTTTATATATACATCTTTATATTCCCCTAAATAAGATAGATTGGAAAAACAGCTGCTCCATTTTACAGATGAGAACCCAAGGTTTAGAGATATTAAAGTTCCACCAACATGTGTTGAAAATCTATTATGTGCATCTACCCACCAACACTCAGTTAGGAGGCAGAGATACAAAGATGGGCTCAAAGAAGATCCTCGAGGAGCTTCAGTTCAGTGAAGGGGACAGAAATCCTCCTCCTTCATCCAAAGCACATTATTTCTAGTTTGGCCAGGTAGCAATAGTTGTAAAGAATCCACCTGCCAATGCAGGAGATACAGGAGACACGAGTTTGATCCCCGGGTTGGGACGATCCCCTGGACAAAGGCATGGCAGCCCACTCCAGTATTCTTGCCTGGAGAATCCCATGGACAGAGGAGCCTGGTGGGTTATAGTCTATGGGGTCACAAAGAGTCGGACACAACTGAAGTGACTTAGCACATAGCACAGCACAGGATACAGGAAGGGAGCATGGGGCAGGCAGGCCTGAGCAAGGTGGCAGAGAGGCCTGCAAGTTTGACAAAAGATCCACGCTGGCTGCAGGTCCCAAAGCTAGAAGAACGACCAAGGTGGAACTGAAACCTATGTTTGGGTCCTAAGGTTGGTATTTCCCCATGGGATGAGCTTCCCAAGGACTTTGAAATAAGACGAGGCTGAAAAATCATTCCTGGGAGCACAGCTTCAGTCACATCAGGAATAAATCCACCTAACTCTTCAATTTTCAATAAGTGTCACTCTCAGTTCGTACATGCTCAGTACCTGTAAATCTGCTTTAGCACAGGAAATTAGCCATGATTCAACTTAAACATGAGATAATTAAGTATGTAAACCTGAAACAGTTTCTTCCTACGAGTGACCGTGTTACTATACTCAGATGTTCTCCCTCCATGCTTCTCCATTTTCTAATCTTGCTTCCTTTGTGTTTTGCTTTGGCTCTAACTATTTCTCTTTTCTTTGGTGTTATGCTGGTAATCAGGGCCTCTGAATGGCTGGGTAGAAAAAAAACAAAAGTGATTCTTAGAGAGCCCATACAACTGTATTCTAAGTACAAAGCCACATTTCTACTATAGTTTCACTGTCTGTATTGAAGACGTCTGGAGAAAGAATAATAAGCGTGCAGTGGGGGTTGGTAATAGCTGCATGGGTTGACACAGAGAGGATTGTTCAGCTATATTTTAAATGTTTTTCTTCTTGTCTTCTCTCCCTGACCTCCCACTGCCAGCGGCCCATTCCCCCACCCTTCTAACCCATCCCCTAAAATGTCCTGAGCATTTTTGTATCATGATGAATTATTTCCCTTTTCAGAGTCTCTGGAGCTATATTTATAGCACTATACTTAATATGATTTGCAGTACACATGTTTAATTTGAATATTGCTCATTTTTCAGTACTGAGTATATTTTAAGTTTGTTGAATCCTTTATTTTTTTAATGACCTCTGGAGGACAAAATTTTCTGTGGGTAATATTATCATGATATAATGTAAGACATAGAAGAGTTTTGATTTATAAAATTGGCTTCCATATAATTTTTCAGCACAACACCGGTTCAATACCTGTGTCAGGAAGATCCTCTCGAGAAGGAAATGACAGCCCACTCCAGTATTCTTGCCTGGGAAATCCCATGGACAGAGGAGCCTGGTGGGCTACAGTCCATGGGGTTGTAAACAGTCAGACACGACTGATATGCACACACACAAATATCTATTGTATCAAGTCAGACCTATCCACTGAAGGCCTAAATGATAACACCAAACTTAATGATAATCATAAGTTTATCATACATTTGTATGACAACTAAAGCATTATCTTATTTGTGTCTCATACCAATTTGAGATTTAGAAAAGACTAAGATTACCCCCATTTTACAGACAAAGAAAATGAGGCTCAAACAGGTTTAGTGGTTAGTTCAAAGTCATACAGCTTCCACATGACAGAAATGGAACAAGAAATCAAAGGTAAAAGTTTTTCACATATGCTTAAACCCCTAGGATAAAAAATATCACAGCTCTCTCACCTTGACTTAAAAGTGTTAACAACGGCTTGTGAAAAATGAAAAGCCTTGAAGGAAGGCAGAATAAAAATCTAAGAGACAATCACCGATCTTTTATCTTCTAGACTTCAAGCTGAATCAAGTTCTTAAAAAAAAAAACCAATAAAGCCCAGACATTTTCATCATAACAAAATAAATAATTCAGTCAGGCTTTAGAGGACTCCTGCATTATGATTGGCTATTTGATATATTTGTGACTTAGCCGCCACTAAACTGATTAAAGCTAACCTCATTGACGCAGTTATGTCGACAGAGCCTGTGACACTGACAGTTATGAATGGAAAGTGTAAATAACAATAAATAACCTGAAGCTCCCACATTTATTCCTAATGGAGGATTTAGCACTTTCAAAAGTCAAATGCCTGATAGGCTAAAAATTACAGCTTTGGTCTATCTGGCGCCAAAGAAACTATTGAAATTCATCACTGTCCTCTCTTTAGGAAGATCTCCACAGAGCCTCGGGTTCTTCCAGGCAGACAGGCAACTTTGACTTAAAAAACAAAAAACTCTGATTCTCTGAGCTGCAAGCAGCTGTAGAAATTATCTGGTCTAACTCCACATTTCATATATGAGAAAATGAACAAAGGCCCAGAGAAATGAAATTAATTGCCTAAGGTTATCCAGTGAGTCATGATGGAGTCAGAGCTACAAGCTGCTATCTTCTTATTCCCTGTCCAATGCTCTTGTCACTAGACCACACAGCAGGGAGAAATCTCCACCCAGGATACACAGGCAGCCTGCCTGCCTGCCTCCCTCCCTCCCTCCCTCCCTCTCTCTCACACACACACACTTATACACACAGACATCAAATATGAATAATTATGGACCTATAAAGATAATTGAGTCCATATTCTCTGTGCTGAATTTCTATTGGTCTTAACAGAAACAGATCAAGGACTCTCAGATGTAAAATTATGTGCAATTTTTCAAGTCCATCTCATGATTACCAATTAATGCCCTATTTTAAGGCATACCTGAAAATAACATGTACGCTCTCTGCTTTATCACTAGCATTGCTTCTAATGAGTGCAGTATGATTCCATTTTTGTTAAGAAAACCCACATATGTGTATTTGAATATATGCAGAGAGAAAGCCAGAAAACTTATGGTCATCTCTAGGTGTTAGGATTCTGGGTGGAATTTATATTCTATTTTATATTTACCAATATTTACCAATTTTTCTTTCAAAACAAACACCTATAATTTATGTAGTATCAACTGGATAGCAGAAAAGGAATAATATTAGAAATGTTACAATATTCAGACATATAAATTCTTGGTATTTTTCAGGCTCCAAAATAACTTCACAACTTCAACGCATGGTCAGTTAGGCTTATAAAATAAAATATACTCAATTAGAATTTCCTTCCTGGGAAACTAAAAAGCCTTTGAATCTGGTCATCATCACTTTCCATGTATACGTTTGGTCTATAGAATATGGAAAGCAATTTATTAAGTTACTGTCCCCAGAGGGCCTCTCATTCAAATTTAGGAGTGGCTAACTCAACAAACAGGCTGTTGTCCTGGAACATCTTCACTAAATTGATCTGATAAAAGGAAAGGGTAGTTTAAGTTAGTTAAGTATGATTAACAACTACTTTCCAAGAATAACAAACATCAGCTAACATTTACTGAGCACTTGCTATATACTAGTCACTATTCTAAGTTAAGTTTTACAAGCATCATATCATTTACTTCTCACAACAACCATGTGTGGTTAGGTCCTATTATTTAGTATCCCTGTTTAAGGAAATTGAGGCTTAGAGAGGTTAAGTGTGCTCCCCTAGGTAACAAGATTCAAGCTCAAAGTCAATTTATTCCAGAATCTATTCTCTTAAACACTACACTACTTTTTATTATTTTTTTCCATACCTGGAGTAACTCTAAATCACTGCTAATAAAGTGTTTCCAAGTAGAGTTTCTATCAGGTTTGCTTTAATAAGCAAAGCTCATTATAATTAGCAGCCCCAATTAATGGGCTTGCTCAAGTCCTTCAAGCAAATTAAACATGCCTTCCTACAAATCTTATACACACTATTAATTTGTTTAGCAGATTCTTTCGTAAACTTCAGTCCAAGTCAAATTATCACAATATTCAAATTAACAGAGCCAAAAGTTAATGAGAGTTCACTATAGATCATTAATTTTTACAAAATATTTACCTCCTGCCTTGCCTTCACTTCTGCCATTTCAGCACTTACTGCTACACTTACAGTTACACTTACAACACTGTACAGACGTATGTTTGCATTATTCCAGTTTTCATATAACGGGCTTCTGACCACTTTCAAAATAAAAAGGAAAAGCCCAACTGTGGTCCTGCTTTATTTGTGAGACATTTCTAACATAGTCTCTAAAGAACTATGATTTAATAATTTGTTAAAAACCTAGCCTAATGCCAAATAAATATACAATAGAAGAAAATGCCCAAGTTGGAATACGTAATTAACACTTGCATTCAATGTTCTTAAACAGTCCTCTCTCTTGTTATGCCAAGTCTGATGGTCCAGAATTCTGGTCCCTAAATTAGTACCAGTCCACCCCACTCCCCAAGCAAATAAGCATAATTAGACTGCTTCTGTCTAGCTTCTCCCTCCCATGAACATCATATAGACAAAGCTTCAGATCAGTTCTGAGTTCCTTATTTTAACTAATACAGGTCACCTTCTCAACTCTCCCATGTCTACATTCACACAAAATAAAAAATAACAAGAGTGACACAAAGCTTCACCTGGAAATGCTTGAAAATATAATCAGTGAACATAAAGCACATTGAAATCTCTTGAGGAAAAGTGTGTACAAACCATACCTTTAAAATATTGAATATTTCTATTACAGTCTTAATACGCCTAGCATAGAAGATTTGAGCAGAGAATTCGAGTTCAAGGAGTCCAGGTAAGTGTTTCCTCTAAATAGATTTTATGAGCAAAGAAATGACAGATCCCCATGTTTCTCTAACACTGTCATGCCCACATTTTAACTAGGCCAAGAAAGAGAGGCCCTGTGTGGTATGGCTAACTACTTATGGGAGTGATTTCACCATACAACTATAGCAAATTTATTTCAGTTCCAGATATCACTTTCCCCATTAACTCAAGAGACCAAAAGAGCATAACCGCCTTCCTTTCATCCCTGTCAAACTCAGCAAGTTTCTCAGGAAGTAAATACTATTTAAATCATTTTCATAATTCTAAAATGCCTGTAAGACAAGCCCAGGGTCTAATTATGCCACTTAAATTTGTTGAAGATGTTTGGGTTTTTCTTTTTTTAATTTCAATACCGAAAGAGCCCAAGGGTTTAAAGCCCTAATAATCTAATAAACTTTGCTAAGTGAACATTGTAACAGATACGCCTGGATGGGATTTTGTAAATACCAGACAATTTCCCCTGATCTTTATCAAGGAAAAGAAGTCTAACTCTTTGGCAGGAAGAAATTAAATGTAGTGCAAAATAATAACATCTGGCCAGATTGTGTTTGTCAGAGTAGCAGCCCCTTTAGATGTCAGCCTGAAAAGTACTAAAATGAACTCTGAAGGGGGTGTGTGCGATTCTTTATGAGGCAATAGGAAAGGCTGCCGCGCTGCCATAGAATACTCGGGGTACAATTAACTCACCAGAGTATGTCCCTACAGAGAATCGTTTCACATCAATGGAATTTGAAGCCTTATGCAAAATAAAATTCGGGAGCCATTCTTGAGGTATTTTGTTTATTTCTCCATTACTGTACAGATTCCTAACAGCACTATTTCTCAAAACTCTCTACGATCATTTTTTATCACTTCATAAATCTTATTTTTATCTTCTACCTCCAAGGGAGACAGTGTGACTCAATGAAAAGAGCAATGACTTTGAAGTTAGAAACTTAATCCTGCCACTTACTGGTTATGTGGCCTTGAGCAGATTGCTTAATGGCTCCAAACTCCAGCTTCCATGTCTGTGAAATGGGGATAATAATACCTAGCCATATCACTACCATAAGGAAGATTAATCAAACCTAGCACACAGTCTTTCAGTAAACTTAGTTAACCTTGCTTCTCCTTCATGTAAGTGACCCAGATGAGTTCAAATGTCTAACCAGCTATCCAGGGGCCTCTGACCTTCAAGAAGGCTTAAGTTATGCAAGTATACACTATCTTCCCCTCCCATCAAAATACAAACAAAAGTCTTCAAGGTGATATTTGAAATAATATGTGTATCATTTAAGCCTCTTCTCCCACTGTCACCCATCTCAACTATCTGGCAAAGACTGCCAGAAAGAACATACTTTGTTTTTCTCCTAATGATTACTTTGATGCATGAGATAGCTTAATTGTTTTTCCTGCCTCTGATTTTTTTAAGCTGGCATTTAGAGAGGGAGAATTCTGGTCATTTCATAATTTTTTTTTAAAAAAAGGTTTTCCAAGTAAACAACTCTTTCCAGAATATGTACCACAAAACAATGCTAAACTGCTGATTTATCTGATAGGCCAGTGTGTCTGTTTCAAATGTTAATTGCTAGAAAGAGTACTGTTTTTCCAGTCCCCAGGGAATATGAGTGTGGACAGAAGGCTTTGGGTTTTCTCCCACCTACTGCTCTGTTGGACAGGAACAGGCACTTTGGCCTCACTGAATGAGTTTCTTTAGCTACCCTTCATGGGCTGGGCATGTGGGAGTAAACACACATACTACTTCAAAGAATAGTTCCAGGGCCCATTTTCCCAGCTGGGAAGGTGGGAAGGATGCCCAGAATCCATGCTCCAGGCCGAGACTGGTGGCAGGCAACATTTCACCACCCTCCCAGGGCCTTTCCAGCTACCAGAACAGACTCCAGTGCAATTCTAGACCAAGATTATATCCTAGTAAATGGTCAGAAAGGTCTCAAATCCACAGGGGAAAAAAGGCAATGCTGATAGCAGTACTATAAACAGGAACTCATTCAGACTAATGGTCAGTGTCAAAGATAACTGAATAATAACAACAATAATCCTTTAAACTTTTCAAAGCATTTTTATATACATTACCTCTTTTGGTCCTCAAAAGCTCTGGCAAGTTGGTAGATCGGGTGTTATCACACATAAGAAAACAAATTCAGACACTTTAAATTACTTACCAATTTTTACACAGCTACTATCAGAATAGGAAATAGAACAAATCTTTGATTCATCTAAGGCTAATATCAATTAGGCAAAATCCAAAGGCTATACTGAAAGCCTAAGAAGATATTGATACATTTGACTGGAAGTGTTTTTAAAGCACCATAAAAAATGAATATTGAATTAACAAATCAGTAAAATCAATTTATAACATATAAAATTGGTTATGATGCTGAATATATAAAGGGCTCTTAAAAATCAATAAGAAAAGGGCATTTCAATAAGAACAATGAATAGCTAAATTTTTTAAAAGATGAAAGAATGTTAATGAGAAAAATCACAAAATAAAAAGTACAAATGATCAACAAAGTTTCCTGATAAGAAAAGAGTACTATTTCTTCACCTAAACTGGGGTTATTCTAAAAGGGCAAATGGTCAGGAAAATGGATGTTCACACATTGCTAGCAAGAGTGAGAAGAGATACAACTTGATGGAAATCAAATAGGCAATAAATGTGAGAAACCTTAAAAACTGCATAAGCCCCTGACCCAGCAATTCCAGCTCCAGGAATTTATCCTAAGGAAACAAAGATATGCATAAATACTTACTTACATGTACATTATTTTACTATGGTCTACTGAAAGCAACCTAAATTTCTAACAATAGAGAGAATTGGATTAATAACATATGAGAAAACAGCATGACTAAGTACTAGGTAGTCTTTAAATATTCTATTACTATTATATTATACAAATATTTACATGGAAAGATGGCTATATTGCATTACTTGAAAGAGCAGTGTAATCCATTTCTTAAATATATACATACCTATATCTGTACAATACTGAACAAAAGTATGTTAAATTATATACTAAAACATTAACAGTAGTTATCCTCTGGGGGATAAAATATAGGTAATTTTATTTTTTGTTTCATTTCTTTGTGTTTTTTTTTCATTTTATCTAATAAACATGTATATCTATTTGTATACTAAAAACTTATTTTTTTAAAAAAAGAATATTCTCAAACAAAGTTTGCCATACTACTTTAAAGTGCCCACAGTAATCAAGAATGACATATAAGAGTGTATCTGGAAAAGCTGATTGATGCCACCACTCTTGTTATTCTTGGTCACAAGATGTACATCTTTGGCTTTGCGCTTTGTTCACAATTCTCTGTGAAGAGGTTAGGCTGGAGGAAAAGACCAGCCAGGGAATGGTGAGGCAGAGGCTCAGGTAAACATAAGACATTCCATCTCAATGGGAAAGCATCAATCCACTATCTAGACTTTTAAGATCTTACATCTGAGTAGACTTCAAAACCTATGAATAAATGCTGTAGGCAATAGTTTATACTTTTCTGTCCATCTGGTCATCGTGGTAGTGATTGCAGAGGAAGTGGAAGAGATAGACCTGCTTCTATTAATATTAATTATTTTAATTGTGTGTATATGTGTATGCTTCTGATACATTTACTGAGTGTCCACTATCTCATTGGGGGATACAGGGTTGAGGTAGAATACACATAAGCCCCACCTTCAGAGAGGTTATTCTCTAGTAAAGGAGATTCATGTTAATAAAATAACCACCATATATCACTATCAACTCGATAAGTGCTAGAAAGAAAAAACATAGGCTCCCAGAAGAGGGAATACAGTAGAACTTGGTCTAATCTGATAATTACATTTCAGTTAATCAAGTCCAGTACTAATGCTAAAGAATTTCAACCAAAAGAGGGAAGCAAGATAAACATCCTTATTTCATAATTTTTGTTCTCCTTCCTCTCCTAATCAACCCAATGAAATCAGAGTCTGCCATTGCTACTTAGATCGAGAGGCTACATTAACTCATTCAGACCACTAGGGGACTATGGAGAAAACATATACTCTTTAGTCTTAAGTATACACATACACACAGAGAAAGAATGAAAACACACATAAACGCTATTTTCTGAAAACATAGTTTTCTCTGAATGACAAGATTATGAGTGGGTATATTAGAGCATTGCATATTAATTAAATGCAATGAAAAGCATTTTTAATGTATATGTGCCAGGTATGTGACATTCAATACTGCAAAGCAGGTATTATATTTCATACACAATTATGCTTATAAATGTACGAGAAGGAATAACAAAAACAATGGCTACCATGCATTTGGTTCCTATAGACAGAGCTGAGTTCTTCCATCCTCACTAGATTTAACCCTCTTTAACTCATGGCTCAGAGAAAAATGACTTGCCCTTGGTTACAAAGAGAGGAGGTAGGAGAGCTGGGACTTAGATTCCAGTCTACCTGAAGCCAGAGCGCATGCCCGTCTCATTACGCCCACACCCCCTGCTTCTTGCCTAGGTGTTTTGCCCTTTCCAAAGGGCTAGCTAGGAAGTCCAGAAAGACTTGTACCTAGTAGGCAATTAATAATGTTTAAAGTTTAGTTTAAATTTACAGAAAGATGTGTACTGATTTACCTAACTCCCTCACTGGCCCTTCTCTTTGATCAAGAGCCTCATCTGTCTGGAGAATTCATACAGGCAATCTCTTCCAAGAATCTCTGCCCTCTGGTTGAAATTAATCTCTTCCAACCCGACAGCCCCATACAGAGGTGAATTTCCTATGCAGTTAATGAAACAAACTACAGGGACCCGCACTTGCAAGCCTCCTTCTAGAAGAACCACAGGCATTTTGTTTTTGTACATTTGTCTCCTTTTTCTAAGAGGGCCTTCAAATTCTGTAACCTTTGAGCCTTAAAAAACCTGGATCCACTCCTAGCCCCTATAGAGAAACCTAATAACATTTTTCTTACTGAATTTCTCATAGGATGCCTTGTACCCAAATTACTCATGTATAAAAGTCTTGGTTTCTGAAATATGAGCTGTTTGCAAGTAGGCATGAAGTAGGTTTTTTTTTTTAATTTCCCTACACCTGCCTGCCTTCCGACGTGTTAGATACTTGCTAAGCAAATGTTACTTAATTAAATATAATAGAATTCCCATGCAAGAAAGCTAGAACTGGGGAGATTGTCCTTGACCATGAAACAAAATACACAGTGACTATAAAACACGTGGTGATTAAGGGCACAGGCTCTGGAGCTATATGTCCAGGGTTCAACTCCTGTCTGTTCCTTTTATTTATTGGCTATGCAACTTTAGACAAGTTACTTAATCTAAGCCTCTACTTCCTCGGCAATAAAATGAGGCTAATAATAAATAGGACCAACTTTGTGGGTTGGTGTGAGGTCTAAATGAGATAATATAAGTAAAACACTTTAGAACAGGAAATTTTTCATTCATCTCTCATTGACTTAAATACATATTCACACAGGAGGTTTCTGATTCTTACTGCAAGCCTTCAACTCTCCTCCACGCCAGCTCCACATCTCCTACCTCTGCCACCTAGACTCATTCAAACCCAGCCAAGTGATCCCAGAGCCTGCCATCTTGAACTTACACTCCACTGCTGAACTGAGAAGCAAGGGAGGAGACCAAAGACATGAAACCCAGTTCAGCTTTTGCAGGTGGCCTGGATGTGAGCTGATGGAGCCTGAAACTAAAATCAGAGAAACAGAGCTAGAAGGCAACGGTACGTGATTAATGAGATGACTGAGACCTAGGGAAGGCAAAGGGGAACAGAATGTGGGGTAAAGATGGGAGGAAGTAGGAAAGAATAAGCAAGACCTGATGACTGAATGAAAGAGCAGACAGCAAAAGGAGGAGTACCACGGTGTGCAGCAGCCCCTGGAAGCATCTCACAGTCAATAGAAGGAAAGGTGGTTTTCATTTCTGTGACACCACTTCCAGCTTAAAGGAAAATTGTTTCTACCTCCACTCGATTGACAGGAGAATTCAAATCTATGGAACATATGCTTCATTACTCCGCTATCAGGTAGTACAACTCAGTGAGACAGAAAGAGGAGGAGGAACATATGTTTTCAGAAAGTAAACAAATCCCAGTAGGGGAGGGGAGGCAGTAATCACTCCAGGCAAAAGTGGTATTTTTCCTGGAAGCTTCTAGAGGGCAGGGACAATTTTCTTTAATTTGCTTTGTCAGGCCCACTAGTGAGAAGGTGGGCAGTGATGATGGAAGCTCCAGGGGGGAGTTCAGAACCAAGGGGCACAGGCTGGGGTAAAGGGTTAATCTGCATAATCTCCTCACCCCACTATTGGCCCAAGAACGGTCCCCACCTGCCCACTGAGTCATATTCCTAAGCTCCTTTTATTAAACAGTTTTCAGTCTAATGACTGACTTCTAAATCAATAGAGGGCACAGGAAAGGTATACAAGTCTACCCACACCCCCCACCCCCGGAACCGTCTCTGGCTCTGCTACAGCCACAGAATTTTGAAACTGAATTAAATCCAAAAAGTTCTTAGTTTAAAACCAAAATAACTTTAAACACCCGGTTTCCAATTGTTTTTCCAATACTACTAATAATTAATCACATTTTTAAAAACTTTATAACCAAAATATCTCTTTGAGTCAGCACCATAAAAGTTCACTAATTAAAGCCAGCATCTTCTGGCCTCTGATGAGAAATTCACCCTTTTATAATGGGATTACTAGAGCTTTGCTGTACAGATGAGTGGTTTGATTAATAATTTACATTTTTGAGGATATATAACCTCACTCATGGTCATGGTCTGCGTTCCTAAAATTCTCCGATTCAGTTTAATGTTATTCTATTTGGTCCTGGCAAATGAATTAAGTCTTGATTAGACATCAGTGTAATTATTCTCTCCTGTATGTTGTTTTTGAAAAAGAAAGGGTTGTCACAGAATGGCCCGCTGTTTGTGCCGAGGACTCACTGCAGCTCAGCATGGGCAGGAAAACTGTCAGACTAGGCAGGAGGAAAAAAAAGTGTGAAATGGAGAAAAATCGCTCAGTACTCACTTAAAACCCCCACCACATTATAAAAACTAAATTAACAAATGATTGAATCTCAAAAACATGTTTATCAACATTCAAGCAATTATTTAGTCACATATTAACTGTGAAGGAAAAAAGCTTTGCTTGAATAATGTCCCTAAACAGTTATTTCAGGCAGAAATGACTGGAGAAATTGCTCTGAGCTGATGGAAAAGGGTGTTCTAACCAAGGACAATTTTATTTAGGGGGGGAGTGGGAGAAATAGGAATCTGACAGGAAAAAAACACAAGAGCAGATGGAAATGGAAAATAAGGGAGCAGAGAAAGAAAAGAAGCACAAAGCACTGTCCCCGCCCCATGCATCTCTTCCATGGAGAGCAGGTAGGAGAAACCCTTCCAACACTGGATGAAGACAGCGCTTTTCTTCCTCTCTGCCCTGGTAGAATGGACCAGAAAATGCAATGAAAACATGACCTGAACACAACAATGCCTTCGTGATCTAGCCTCTCATTTGTGTGTAAAATATACCAGGTAGGGGCCTTCTGAGAGGATTTCAGAAGCTGAATAAAAAGGATTGCTCATGGAAGTACTGGCATTTCAAACAGCACAGCTTCATATCTATGAATGCATAAAATAAACCTCTCTTTCAAAGGGTCCTTTGCCTAGGTGCTCTCTCACCTGTGCACTGGAGCTGCTTCAGCATCACCTACGCCTGGCAAAAGTTGTTAAGTTACATCAGGAACTCCAGTTTTAACTAGGTTACTGTCTGCATCATTCATCTGGCCCATGTGGGGTGAAGCAGCCACAAAAATGAACTGTCTAGATCATATTGCACGTATATAGTGTTTTACAAGACATTTTTGCATACATTACCTCTACTCCTGAGGGAAGCAAGACTGCAATTATTGTCTCCATTTTGCAGATAAGAAAACTGAGGCTATTAGAGTCTAAATAACCACTCAAAGTCATAAAGCCCATAAACATAGAACCAGAATTGAGATTTTTCTGACTCCAAGTCCAGCATGTCCTCCTTTGCCTTTCAGCACCAAACATATTTTTAGCCATTCAAAATGGAAATATTCAGGGGAAAAAAAAATGAACATAACTTGATCTTTCCTTATCCATTCATAGCCATCACTAGGGACGTTAGTTGTTGGATCTACTATAACCTAGGGGCTATGAGGCACATAGCAATATAACCCTCTATAAGATGCTCCCAGCCGCCACATTCAGTGAGTGCTTGAGTCGCTTTTACATCCCCTACTCTCACTGTCACTCATTAACTTCTTGCTCCTCATATGTACTTTCCTCTGGCAGTCTTTCAAAAAACCCTTCTAGTTAACTGTTTATCTACTAGTGACTAGAAAACTAGAAAATCAAGTTTGTAAAGACTGCCTAAAAGCAGAACAGTAGTAGGGTCTGAACAAGGACCCAGGAGCTCTCAGATAAGTCAACTACATAAGCAGGAGCTTCATTTTAGGTGCATAGAGATGTTTTCTGCTTACCCACCATTTCTCCTCTCTGATAGAGAGACTTCCAGTTGTGAGAGAGGCAACTTCCAGAAAAGCAAAGTGTTGCTACATTCTGAAGAGTATTTTCACTCCAAGTAAGTGGTAACTTGGGGAGGACTGGAATCCTCTAACATACAGAAAAAACCTGTCATACCCCAAATATTTCCTGATGGTGCATGTGTGCTAAGTCACTTCAGCTCTGTCCAACTCTTTGTGACCCCATGGACTGCAGCCTGCCAGGCTCCTCAGTCCATGGGATTCTCCATGCAAGACTATTAGAGTGGGTTGCCATGCCCTTCTCCAGGGGATCTTCCCATACAAGTTTAAAATTCTACAAAGAAAGCAGAACTCAAGGTTTTAAGGTATTTAGGTGGTGGAGATATGATGAAAAATTCAGAATTCTACCCCATTTTTCTTCTCAAGGACCACAAATCCTACAACTTCTTGGAAAAAAAGCTGGGCATCAGTGAGTTTCCTCATCTGTAAAATGGAGTTGATTACAGTATGAACTTCATAGGGCTGCTGGGAAAATTGAATGAGAGATAATTATGTAAAAGTAAGCATCATATAGTAGGCACTTAACAAACTGTCACTATCGCTATTATTATTATCATTATCATCATCCTCATTATTAGGTAGTGGAGAAGAAAAAGAGAAAAGGAAATCTACTTTAAGTGAAGGGGTTTTTCAAAAAGAATTAATTAAGCAGAAACAAAAAACGATTGTGCTGCCCCATTTTACTTAGCACATCAAAGTAAATTAAATTTAGGAAACGAGGCAATGCAAAGATTGAAAATAAAGAACAACTTTTTTAATGCTTCAATCATTATCAAAACAACATTAGCAGTAGAGCATTCCAACCACTGTAGCAAAGGGCCCCAGGCTCATTTATGAGGGCAAAGGCTTCCTGCAAAAGAAGACATAAATTCCAAATCAAGGCAGTAAGGATTGCTCGTGGAACTGTGCACATATTTGCAGAACGCACTCACTGCTTAATACCCCCAATGTGGGCTAGTGAAGGAATCCTAAAGAAGATAGTGGATGGAGGCCAAGATCAAGATGCGCTTTCTTCAACTTCACGTGGTGAAAACAGCTCATATCAAATTTCACAGGAGTGAAGTACTGGAGCAATTTTCTCAATAAATTGTTCTACCAGAATCTTGGGGAGGGGATGTGTTTTAGAGAAAAAGTAACTGTGCTCCCAATTTAAATTAATTGGAATACTAAGTAGTTATCAGGAAAAAAAGGAGATATTCTTTTTCTCAGTAATTAATAATACATCATCTTGTAGCAGTCCCTGATTGTAGTCTTGTCTCTCCAAACAAGGGGACAATCGTACAAAAAAGATTTGAGGCAATGTCTCTATAAGCATGGTATAATTGCCTTGAGGTCTAGGACCATGTTTTAGTTTTTCTTTGGGGGTTTATTTTTTCGAAGAAAAAATAAGCAGGAAAGGAGTAAGAAGACAGAATGAAACAGATACCAAATGAGTACACATGGTGACAAGGCACTAGCCTTGAGAAGGTGGCAGCAGCAATGAGTTTACACATCAGTTGTCTCCAGGTTCCTTTTCTAGGGTTGTCCTTATGCCTGTCCCCACAGTTTGAGAAATGATGTCTGTGTGTGTGTGTGTGTGAGAGAGAGAGAGGGAGAGAGACAGACAGAGGACAACTAATAGGTATTGTTTCCACCTCTCTACCATCTATTCACTTGCCAAGTGTTCAACTTTCATTCTAAAGCAGCCATGGTTGGAAGCTAATCCAAAATCTTGTCAAAACTTTCTCTCCTACTCTTGCGCTGTTCTAGACGTAGAAAACACAACATGCAAAATGCACAACTGGATGGAGATATGAATGCTGACATGCAAGGTCCTCAGATGGACAGCCACATCAGCTCACTCTGCACTACAATACCAGTGTGATCACGCCACCACCCTGCTCCAGGCAGGAAAAGGTAGCAAGATAACATCTGTGAGCTTGGTTCCTCCGGGAATGAAACAAATCACAAATACTACATTCTAGAAAAGCACCTTGACACCCCACAGAGTAAGATTCAGCCTTACTGCAACTTGATTGTCGGTGTCACATCACTTCTCATCACCCCACTTTCACCCAACGGATCAGCTCCAAAACTAATCTAAGAAGTACATGAATGGCACATGTATTTTTAAAATGAGCTTAAATTATTCATTCTTTTGCCAAATTGTTAGTCTCAACAAACTCTTCACAAGAGTCTGACTGCATAAATAGCTTTAACAAATACTTCAAGCTTCTGTATTATACTTCATATAATCAGCCCAATGTCCCCTGAGGCTTTGACCCAAGAAACTGTTGTGAATGTATGTTTTATTAGCTAATTTGAATAATTTTCTTAGCTAATTCTAAGTATTTCGTTACAATAGACAAAATAAGCTATAATCAGCCCACCTTACAATTCAAACAGGTTAATTCTTATAAAGGTGCTATAAATCAAAAGATTTTAATGTCAAGTAGTCAGAAGTGGGTTTTCTTTTTCACCTGACGCCAATTCTCTCCTTGTGGGACAAGAAGGCAGCTCATTCCATCTGCTTAAGGAAGGATAGAAGAAACCTCCAATACCCATAATTAACTTCCCTTCACAGAAAGTGGTGTAATGAAGCAGCTAAAAGCAAACGCTCGGAGAGTCAGGCGCTCTAGGTTCAAATCCTACTTTCCTCATTTATTAGTTGTGTGACCTTGGGCAAGTTACTTAACCACTCTGTGCCTTGAGTTTTCATCCATAAAATGGGGAAACTACTACTACTATTTACTTCATAGGGCTTACTGTGAGGATTCAATGAGTTAATATATGTAAAACACTTAAAAGAGTACCTAGCACATAATGCTACACACATATTTGCTATCACCACTAGCATCCTCCTCCTAGCTATCCTTTATACACAGACAGAGGAAGTACTGAGACTCAGAAAGAGAGGAAAGATAGCCACTCACACAGATGAGAAAATGTGGAGCCATTAAGCCAGTTTCTCCCTCTTAAATGAAAATAGTCCCAGTGGTCAGAAAGAGTTTGTGCATGTTCCACAAATATCCAACTAACTTGTGCTTAACTGGTATTTAAGTAAACGTTTTTGTGTTTTAAACAAGTTTAATGGGCTAGTGGAGAAAAAGTACCACTTACTCTTTCTTCAGAGATTTACATCCTTTCCATACAGGTAAATAGAATGTCCTTAGACAATGAGTTTTGACAATACCCACCTTCCCAAAGATTGTAATGTGGCTTCTCTAAAAACTATGTTTTCCCTTAACCAGAATCTCTCACTGGGAGGTTTTCATATCAAGCATTAATACTGGAATGGTAATTTCTAAATTATACCTAGCATGTGAAAAGCCCAGTGACCAAATTATGATGCCACTGCACAGCACGTCTCAAATGATGCCCAGAACTCACCTTGGAAAACTGCAGCGTTCTGAATAATTAAGAACTTGAGCTCCATACTTGCAGACTGAAGCAGTTGTTCCATGTTCAATCGTGCTGTTAGTTGATATTTTTCTTCCATCTTTCTTGAGCAGCATGTTGGGCCCTTGGGGAGACACACTTGCAAATCTGATCCTGAAACAAATAAGTTTTTCGTGTTTCAGTAAGCAGAATGTCACACACACAAGGCAAATACAGCAAAACAATGCATTTCTTTTAAAATACAGTAAAATCTTGATTGCTTAAAATTATAGTTTATCTTAAATAATCCCTGATTTCTCCCAGTTATCCTTATGACTGTATCTTTTTGAATAACCATGAGAACTTATTGCCTAGGTTTGACTTATAAATTCTGCATAAACTAATTTATAGCACAAAGTATATGTCATTGAACACCAATATTTAATTTGCCTGTTAAAAGATCAGTCTTCACTCCTATAATTTCTTTTTCATGACTGTAATTTATGAATGAGAACACAACCAAGGAGCAATTTTCAAACTTCCAGTTATGATTTCCAAGTGAAATGTATGTCTGGCCAATCCCGTGCTGCTAACATTAACCAATATGCCTTACAACCTCAACAATTCTGGCTCTATCACAAATGCCAACTCTTGTTCCTCAGAATTTCTGAGCCACCTCTTCACCACCTGCCAAAGGATGCAGAACGCTTTTATTTTTGTATCTTGATAAAGATTTTCCAAATGAATCATCTTCTCAATTATTCCAAAATTAGGGAATCAGAACCTTTTCTTCTCAGTCCTTATTCAACGTGACATTTTGTAGTCCTCACAGTATACCAATCCCTATTTAAAATTCTCCCCATCCCTTGCTTTAGTGAACCTACTCTGAGCCCACACATCCCCCACATACACCCCACTACTGCTATGGCTATTCAAGTCTTTTCTTGCTTCCTATTCTTCTGCCTAACACATAAATGTTGTTGACTCCCTTTCTCATTCTCCATCTCTCTCAACCCTGATGATCCAACTCCTATGACTGCTGAACTCTCTAATCCTGACTGTACCTCTCTTCTCAGCTCCCAAATGCCACATTTTCAAACTACTCTATGGGAATCTCAAATTCAGCATACCCCAAACTGAACTCAGTATATCCCAGAAGCACAAAGTCTCCTGTATTCTGTATCTCGGTTAACAATTACCATCTACCAAGTTTCCCAATGATAAAAACCCCTTTGGTTGTTTTCTGCTCTTCACTGGTGACTCAACACATTCCTATATCCCTGGAAGTCATCAGTATGTGAAAGAAAGCTGTGGGAGTGAGAGTCATTCAACAAATGTTTTATCGGGCATCCACTATGTGGATATATAGCAGTCCTGTAACAACCCTGCCCCTGTGGAGCTTATATTCCGGGAGACAACAAACTGCATATGCAAGGCCAAGTAGTGATAAATGCTACAGATTAAAAAAAAGGAAGGGAGAACAAACCGTGGTATATACATACAATGGAATACTCCTCGGCCATAAAAAGAAACTATCGATACATGCCACCACACAGGTGAACCCCCAAAACATTATGCTAGGCGAGAGAAACCTGATTTTAATATTACCTACCGTATCGTTCCATCTAGAAAGTGAAAATTCATAGTGACAGAAAGCAGTTCAGTGGTTGCTGGGAGAGACAGAGGGCGGGGGGTGAGGTGAGAGTGAGGAAATTTGGGAGAGTGACCGGTATGCTCGTTACTTTGATTGTGATGACTGTTTCACGGCTGTAGGCATGTCAAACTGTCAAATGGTACCCTTAAAATATTTGCGGTATGTCAATTAAACTTCACTAAAGCTGCTGATATTTTTTAATGTTTAAGAAACAAACTAAGGAACATAGGGGATGTCGTGGCTGTAGGGATGACTCTATTTATATAAGGTAATCAAGGATGGTTTCTTTCACAAGGTGACATTTGAGGAGAAGCGAGAAACAGGAGGGAGTCCCATGATTTTATATCCTCTACCAGTACTAGCAAATATTAGGGCTCAATGAATATTTAAGTCTAATCCCCTTCTTCTGTAATTCCTGTTTTTACTCAAACTTTCCCTTCAATAAGCATTTGTTGAGCTCCTTCTGTACTGGCCATGAACATGGGCATCTCAGACCTCCTGCTGCACAGTGTATAACTGACTAACAACCCCAGCTGCTGCACTCTGCATTCACTGCCATGTTAATCCTTAGGGGCTCCTCCCAGCCAATGACTGAGCATGGCAAAGGTGCTGACAGGCATTTTCGCTTGAGGACTCCCCACTGACCTTGACAAAACTTCCTTAAAACTGCCCTGCAGTTTACATTCTTTCTACTCAATCCTCCTTCCTTCCCTCTCTCCTCTACAGGGGTCAGACCAACACCACAGTCAAATGGCTTCTCCGGCTTCCTTCAATTCCCTGCTTATTTCCTTCCCCAGTGTTTTCCCCAATAAATTTCTTGCACATCTAGTTGACATCTGCTTCTCAGAGGACCCAGGCTAACATATCTTCCATGTGCCAAGCACTGTGCTACATAGCTACAGCTTTCAACAAGAGAAACGTGGACCAGATAAAGGGGTTAAGAGATGAAAACCTAGTGCATATAAATGAGTGCAATAAAGCAACAACATTAGCTAGGTTGACAAAACATGTATATGGGATATCCCCCAGAGGGGGGACACCCCCAAAGTTCCATGAAGTGGTTGGCAAAGTAACCTTAGTACATGTGTGTTCAGTCATGTTCAACTCTTTGCAAACCCATGGGTTGTAGCTCACCAGGCTCCTCTGTCCATGGGATTCTCCAGGCAAGAATACTGGAGTGGGTTGCCATGCCCTTCTCCAGGGGATCTCCCCAACCCAGGGATCGAACCCATGTCTCTGGCATCTCCTGCATTGGCAGGCCAGTTCTTTACCACTGTGCCACGTGGGAAGCCCTGGCAAAGTAAAGTTTCATAATAAACATCAAATCTTACTGAAGTGAGGCTAGAAAGCATATTCAGACATTTTTTTTAATATTTATTTTTTATTTAGCTATGCTGGGTCTTAGTTGCTGCATGTGGGATCTTCGATCTTCATTGCAGCATGTGGGATCTTTAGTTGTGACCTGTGGGATCTAGTTCTCTGACCAGGGATTGAACCTGGGCCCCCTGCATTGGGAGTGCAGAGTCTTAGCCACTGGACCACCATATTCAGACATTTTAGACAGCTTTTCAACAACCTGAGGTGTTGTTTTCGGTAGGGGGGATTAATTAGTCATAAGTTATCAGAAAATTGATTATTACAATGTCTCATTTCCCTATTAATTCCAGTTAATCATGGCCTTAAAGTATGTGTCCAAGTTTTATTAATTTAGGAATGAAATTAATCAAGCTCAACCTCACATGACATCACTGTTGGAGTTCACAGTATTGACTCCAACCTCTCCACTTCCCCCTCCTCAAGGGAGCTGCTGACAAAAATAGTGAAGGAGAGCACAGATAACATGTATCGCCGAACCTAATCCAGCACTGCGATTTATAGTACTGGATGGAAAGGTGATATTTAATGTGTCAAAATACAATTTGGGATCTAGAGACACAGAGTTCAGATTTATCTCCTATAAATGTCAATCTCATATACAAGCCTTAAACCAATTTTAAATAGGGTCTAAGCTCAAAGGCTTTATTATTATCTTCAGGAAAAAAACAAAAACAGAGCTCTCTAGCTCATGGTGTTCTTTCTATATGAAGTTACAAAATGTAATGCTTTTCTAAAAGTAGAAACTGATGCAGTTTACTGGACCAAGAAAGGAAAGAGTCCCCTTGGGGACATGTGGTTAATCTAGATTTAAACAAGGGTAGTTGAGACAGATGTGTAGATATGAAAAATCCTACATAGCAGGCGATTTCCGTATACCAAGTTCCTGTCCATTGAGCAAGGTTTAATTTATTTTCTTGATAAACTGATACCTAAGTAATGTGTGTTTAAAATACCTTTATTTGCATACACTCTTAAAATTAAATGTTATAGATAAACTCTTTGTGTTTCTAAACTGGTGTTTCATCACTGGTGAAGATTTCCAGTTTTCAAGAATTGTGTTTATTTGGCAAGGTGGCTGTTAGTACTGCTTTTCTCCCACCAGCTCTAACCAGTGGGAGTCATAAAATAATAGGGCTCATAGTTTTTCTTTGTGAAGTGCCCTGAGCGCCTTACTAGAAGGTAACAAACTGCCACTTGATGTACCAACAGAAGCCCAGGAATGGCTCTTTAAATTACCATGACCCCAATTTGGTTTGCCTTAATATGATAATTCACAAAGTAACTTAGAGCAAGCATAGGGAGAACCGTTCCCTGAGTTGATCAAATCTCATCTTTGTACAGACTCCCACTACCTCAAGAAATTGTTTAGCCAAAATCTTTAAAGAACTAAAATCTTAAATGAGAACTTATGGGAAAGCATGTCAGATGTCATGAAGAAAGGTACTTATTATATCCAAATATAAGAAATGTATATATAGCAATATTTATCCTCCCTCCAACTTATCACTGCCTGGTTAATCAATAAACCAGTACAATTGGTCTGGGGGCTACGAGTGAGCTATAGATTTGAGGAAATAAAACATCTCTAAACTGATAAGAATTCAGGATTTCCAAACCACGAAGGAGAGAAATAAATGCCAAAGGGAAAAACATTTTCTTTCAAGTAAATTTCATATAACTCACAGGCCAGGTTAAAATAAGCCTTAGCACATGATAGCATACCTAGAGAGCTAGGTATGAGAGCTAGACATACCTAAACTAAATGACAACAATGAAATAGAACCACTTTAATGCATGAACAAACACAGGAAAGAAACAAGACAGAAAGAATGCACAAAACAGAAAGAAATACAGAAAGAATTTAGAGAGGAATCCTCATCAACAAAACAAAGAATTACCCTGGGAACCAAATGGCAAGTGGGATGAATAAAAAGTAAAACCCAGGGAGGATGACTAAGGAGGCACATTGAGAACTGGTACACACTGTGTGAATAAAAGCAGAAAGGCCAATTCAAAATAAGATGCAACCTACAAAAGACACAGTAAGTAGCAAAGCATTCTTTAAGTGTGTCAGGAACAAAAGAAGGTTAAGGGAAAAGTGCTCCTTTATTAGGTGGGAAAGAAAAGTAATCGTGGGCCACACTCGTCAAAGAGGTGCTCATTTTTTTTTTTTTTTTTTGTAAAAATGGAATTCAGCTGGGAAATGGGACTAGAGACAAGCAGTATAGCCTGGGATGGAGATAAGGAGAAGACTTAGCAATTGACTATTCAAATGAGTCACAAAGGTTCAACTCTTTAGGGCTTAATAACTTGCATTCCCAGATGCTAAAAAAAAAATTAAAGTCATTATGGGGCTGCTAGTTCCCATTTATTTTGGAGGATTAAAAAGTACCTTCATACTATAATCTCCTCTCCTAGATTTTGAGTTCCTGAAAAGCAGAGAATGACTCCCATCTCCTTTGGGATGCCCTGTCGATCTCAGCCAGCCCTGTGCATGTAGCGGTGATTAATGAGGGCTGCAGACTGAGAGCGCTAGTAAAGAACTTTCTGTCTGATCGAAAAAGGAGAAGGGGAGATAGACAACCCTGAAAATGTTACATCTGTATACTTAACTTTGATCTTTCAAAAATATTTTAAAATACCACAAAAATCAATTTCCAAACACCTTGAAGATTCACAAATAGATGCTTCACTTGAAGGAACTATGAAGTAATTTATTTCTAGTTATTTTGAGACAATGTCTTGCTTGCACATTGGGTCCAGCTCTGGGTCTTCCAACTGAGAAGGGATATTTGAGTTATGGAAGCTCTTCTCTGGAGGATTATTCCCATGTGTATCCAAGCTGGGCACCTTTACCAGTTGCTTCCCCTTCCAGAGGCTAAATCACAAGAGGTCCACAGCAGGCTCCCTCCTGTGTACTCTTGGGTAAAGGGATCTCTTAGATTTGGCTACCTATGGCCTTGCATTCTTTTATTTATTTATCTGGCTGTGCTGGGTCTTAGTTACATTTGGGATCTCTAGTTGCAGCATACGAACTCTTAGTTGTGGCATGTGGAATCTAGTTCCCCGACTAGGGACTGAACCCGGACCCCCTGCATTGGGAGCATGGAGTCTTAGCTACTGGACCAGCAGTGAAGTTCCCCAGCCTTACCTTCTTGACCCATAACACAGACTCTTTCCTTCGGGTCTAGTTCTTGGTCTTTCTTTAGCTCAATTCAAAGACTTGACATCTTAGACTGCTCTGGATTCCCTTAGCCACCTCTGCCAGTACTGGGATGTCAGCACCACATTCACTTGGAGATCCCATTCCAGGCCTGAGCCTGGTCCCTAATTGGAAGGGGACAGTGAACACTGTGTATGGGGCTATTTAAATGCATCTGTTCTATTGGATTTTATTCTAAGTCGGTAAGCTTTAATGGCCTTACATCATTGTAAGACTCTAGTAGGCAGGAAAGAGCAAAACACTTACAGCCCCTCTGGTCAAGTAGTTTACAATTTAGTCCTAGCCCCACCACTTACCAGCTTGCAGGCAAAGATGGATTATTTAACCTATACATGGTTTTTCAATCCTTATTATCAACAGCACTTACCCTGCGAAGTTGTTGCAAGGACTGAGTAACACTATGCATATGAAGCTCTTAGCCTACTTGGTACAAGGTAAATATTCAATATATGTTAAGTAAAATTAAAATAAACAAAAAATAAATTCATGCTAAGAGACCAGACTTTCACACACAAAAATAGCTAGAGAACAGTTAAAGCTGATATATGGTTAGGTGAAAAAATATGCAGTATATTTTCTGAGGGAATGGAAATAGTCTATATTTTAATCGGGGTGGTAGTTACATGGGTATATAAATTTGTCAAAACTCAGTAAATTCTTCACTCAAAATGTACTTTGTTATTTATAAATTATATTTCAATACAGTTGATTTTTTAAAATACGAAATATAGACAACATCTGCTACATAAGTAAATGCTCACCAGAGGCTCTCGGGGTCAAAGACTTCCAGGAGGAGGTGGGGCTTATGCTAAACAGTAAAAGATGAGGTCAATGGGCGAAATGTGTTTGGCACCAGTGGAATAGTGGGGCAAGACTAGCCTGTCTGGAGAAAAGCTAGAATCTGGGGTATAGCTAGCTTACCAGACAAGAGGGGCCAGAGTCTGAAAGGCCTGGAATGGAGGTAAAAGACTATGAGCTTGACTGTACAGACAACAAAGAACCCCGGTTGAGTCTCAAGCAGAGGCATAATATGATGAAGGGTCCTGTCTAGGAAGATTAGTCTTAAAGCTTGAAATTGGGAAATGGGCGAAATAACCCCTCAAGGTCACTTCCAGCCCTCTGATTCTCTAATTACCTTTATTATGATCTACATGTTGGTTATTTTACTACACTGCAATTTTAGCTAATGACCATAAATTGTCAAAAATCACATTTAAAAACACACTAAAGAACAGAAGAAATATTAATGTGGACCTTTATCTTCATACTTTTCTAAAAGCAGATAGAACATATTCAAACAGCAAGAGAAGAGAATAAATCGTCAGGGCTCAGTAACAATGAAAATTGAAATCTTTTCCATATATACGTGTGTGTGTGTGATGATTTGACATATTTTATTGCCAAGGTCTGCTTTATGAACAGCAGATTTTTTTGCTAACAAAGGTATGCTGTGCTAAAAATAATAATGCAATATTACTATTAAAGTAATATTAAGCAAAGAAATGAATGATATCCAAAACTGGTTGCTTCATGACTTATTGGGAAAATAATAAATGACTACTAGAATTATCCAAAGGATTAAGTGCAGATTGCTCTACTAAAGAACAACAACAACAGAAACATATCAACCATTTTTAAAACGTTTTTTTTAAACAGAGGACAAGTCAATTTGCCATCCAAAAATATTAACTAATTTCCTTAGCATATAATAGTGACTTGCTGTTAGAACGGTGCCTTTTCCCCTAATTAATCATTATCTAAATCAAATCTTACACGCTCATTAATTTCTTACTAATCAAGATAGGAATACAGATGAAAGAAATGGCTGCATTTGAAACCAATGGGGAAGTGAGAATTGCTGGTAGAAGAAATTGTCTTAGGGAACCCAGATGAAGGTTGCTCTTCTATTATTTAGCCTGAAAGAACATGACCTTGCAGAGGGCACACCTGGGTATCACGAGCTCAGACTTTAAATCAAAGATCATGCCTGGGGCCACCACAGATTCTGCCTCTGTAAAAGGCAGGCCAAAAATGTCGCTACCACACTGGAGTACTGGGAGTTTAAAGCAACCCTGGAGATAAGCCATTCTCTAAGTCTGAGAATTAAAGAACGAATTACCTTTATCTCTACTGCCAACTGTCAATTAATTGTGTATCATTTCATGCCCAGTAAAGGCTGAATCCCTTGATCGCTACACTCTCCCACAAAGAGGTTCTTTCTGGACCACATTGCCAACCAGCCATCAACATGTGCTCTGGGAATACAAATTCACTGATTACATGCAGCCTGCCAAAGTGGTGAACAATTCATTCATCCAACATTTACTGAATGCTTACTCTGTGCTAGGGTCTCTGACCAACCCAAGGAATACGATAATGAACAGGACATAGTCCTTGCCCTGGAGTTCACAGACTGGTTCAGGAAATGGACTCCCAAACTAACAGGAAACCTCTAGATCACTCAGGACACCTCATTCACTTTTATCCCCTATAACCAACTGTCACTGGTTATAGCTAAGTCGTGTCCAACTCTTGCGACCCCATGGACTGTAGTCTGCCAGGCTCCTCTGTCCATGAGATTTTCAAGGCAAGAATACTGGATTGGGTTGCCATTTCCTTCTCCAGGGGGATCTTCCCAACCCAGGAATCAAACCCGGGTCTCCTGCATTGCAGGCAGGTTCTTTCCCAACTGAGCTACAAGGGAAGCCCGCTCCTACTGATTCTGCTTTTTTAAATATCCCTCATCATTCCCCTTCTTTCCATCTCTGTCTCATCACCTCACCTCTTTTCACTTGGAAAACTATTACAGCCTCCAAACTGGCTTTCCTGCCTCTAGACGCTCTTCCATCTAAGCCCTAGAGAGATGTTGCTAACATATATATCTGCATCCTTCTCCTCCTTAAAACAGAGCAAGTGCCAGGGGTGTGAAAGGGGTGGCATATTCAGGCATTGCCGAGGAAACTGGTAAGGCTAGAGGAAAAAGTGAGCTGGTGGAAAGTGGCTGGGGCCAGATGAGGAGGACTGATATGAGCCCTGCCACAAGATGATTTCCAGTTATCTCTGGCTACTTTTTGTTTTGTTGTCTTTTTAAATACTATTTCCAGCTTTACTGAGGTATCACCGACTCTGAGTTATCTTTGGATTGGATTCTCACAGGAAAGAATGTTCATGGAAGCAGAGATGTCCTCAATCCTCCACAAGCTGTCTACCCTTTGAATTCCCACAGCACTCCACATCCTTTATACAGACACTTCTCACACTCTGAAACTTGCATCATGGCTATATTTGCATGCCTTATCTTTGCTGGATTTAAGTTCCTTGATGGAAAGACCCTTAACTGACTCATCTTTGTACCTCAAGGGGCTCACTGAGGTTTGGGCTTCATGCCCTCCCTTTGACTTGGAACCAATGCCAGAACTTCAAGAGAGTTCAATTGTAAAGGAACTAGGTCAGACCAATTGAAGCTACTAGAGCAACTTGTAGAACAGTATTCCAGAGAAAATGAAGAGTGCTCAGAGCCCAAAATGGAGATCTCTCTCTCTCCTCCTCTTTTCCCCTCTTCTCTTCCCTCCACCCTCCTCCCACCCACATATATCACTTCGACAGGGGAAAACCCTAATAAAAACAAAATAGGGTTGGAGGATATGCCAATTGGGATAAAGAATCTTTTAGAAATCTGCCAGAAGAACTAAATCAAGGCAATTTTCCTGTCTCCCCAAGTCGCTCTTTCACTAATTGCTATTCTACTCAGGTAAGTAGCAGAGATCCCATATTTTAGGAGATGTATAATTTTTATTTTTCAGATACAATCTTCAAACATGTAGACCTGAAGCATAGCTGAGAATTTCAACAACCTAGGCCTAATCTAAGTGCTAGGCCATTCCCCCTGTGTATGAAATCACACTGGGGCAGGGGGGAATAAAGAACCCTTCTGTATCAAGACTAAAGTGTTATTATCTGCTCTGCTACCAAGGACAACTCAACCAAAAACCTTTTCAAATCTGGGCCTCACTAGATGACTGCATAGATAATTTCCGGTCTGAGAGTCTAAGTTTCCAACTATAGGTTAATCCATAATCACTGAGCCCATTCTAGATTAAGAATTGTTGTTTAGTCACTCAGTCATGTCCAACTCTTTGCAAATCCATGGACTGTATCCCGTCAGGCTCCTGTGTCCATGGAATTCTCCAGGCAAGAATACTGGAGTGGGTTGCCATTCCTTTCTCCAGGGGATCTTCCCGACCCAGGGATCGAACCCGTGTCTCCTGAAGCTCCTGCATTGCAGGCAGATTCTTTACCAGGGAAGACCAAGACTCAGTATACCTGACCCTAAAAAAGCAAGCTTTTGCTTCACAGATGTCTCTGGTTTGTAAAATCCCTGTACCTGATGTTTCTGCAAACCACAAAAACTAGATTGAAAACACACCAACCACCTTGACCCTACAGATCCCCTGAAAAGGATCTGAAAGGTTTTTCAAGTGGTTAATAAGCAATGATTGCCTTCTTATGGCTAAAGTGTTTAGAAAAAGATATATTTTTATAAGAAAAAAAATCCAACCCAATAAGTCCAAGAGTTAAGACACCAAGTCCAT
The DNA here is from genome assembly GCF_049115385.1 of Moschus berezovskii. Lineage (NCBI taxonomy): Eukaryota > Metazoa > Chordata > Mammalia > Artiodactyla > Moschidae > Moschus > Moschus berezovskii. The sequence continues at coordinate 123,652,149 of NC_142488.1, read as the reverse complement.
GCTTTATAATAATATGGTAACCTACTCTGTTTCAGAACTCTTCTTCTGATCCAGCGTGACTAGGTAAGTCATTTCACTCCCATTTAGAAAGTGGGTTAACAGCAGTTGCCACCCACATCCCCTTCAGGAAACACACTGAAATGTTACAACAAAATTTAAGCTTCCCTAGAGCAAGTTACCTTAGAGTAGAAAGCTCTGGTAAATTGGTATAATTCAAGAGGCCCTGAAAGTTCTCTTCTATAGTGGATTGAATGGTACCCCTAAAAAGATGATGTCTACCTCCTAACCCCTAGAACCAGTGAATGTGATCTTATTTGGAAAAGGGGTCTTGAAGATGTGATTAAATTAAAGATCTCAAGATGAGGTCATCCTGGATTATCTAGGTGGGCCCTAAATCCAATGACATGTCCTTATGAACCACACACAGAGGAGACACAGGAAGAACAGAAGGCCGTGTGAAGATGGAGGCAGGGACTGGACTGACGCAGCCACAAGCCAAGGAAGGCTTGGAGCCAGCAGAAGCTGGAAGAGGCCCGGGAGGATTCTCTTACAGCCTATGGAGGGAATTCAGCTGATACTTTGATTTTGTACTTCTGGCCTCCAGAACTATGAGATAATAAACTCACTTGTTTTAAGCCACGAAATTTGAGGTAATTTATTATGACAGCTCAAGGAAACTAGTAAACCCTCCTCTCTACAACCTATAAGTATCTGCCTATGTGTGTGTGGTCAGTTGCTCAGTCACGTCTGACTTTTTGCGACTCCCTGAACCGTAGCCTGCCAGGCTCCTCTGTCCATGGGATTTCCCAGGCAAGAATACTGGAGTTGGTTGCCATTTCCTTCTCCAGCAGATCTTCCCGACCCCGGGATCAAACCTGCATCTCCTGCATTGCAGGCAGTTTCTTTACGCACTGAGCCACCTGGGAAGTCCCCAAGTATCTGCCTAGTAATGTCTCAATGTTCATGATTGAGTTACTATTTTGATTAAGCTGTTTCATCAGGTGTTGTCTTAAAGAGCAACATTTCTTGAGTAATTCTCTTACTTCAAACCTAAAGAGTTTATGTGGGAGCTTCCTTCAGCACAGGAAAGAGGAGGTGGGAGTTAACCCAGAACACCTGGACAGTCAAAGTGAAAGTTTTAAAAAAGATGAAAAGGGACAAAAACCAAATTTTATCTATGTTCAGCCTTGAGAAAGTCCTACTGACAAAGCTCAAATGTCACTTTAACAGCATTAGTCCCAAGCCATAAAACAGACGTCTTGCAGAAGCAAAAAATAATAATATTGCCTTAGTCCTTGGCTTGTATTCCAGAAAAGTTGTTAAAAGGGTGCTCGGACTAATCCAGATGCCTCATTCTCAGTGCTCAAATGTGTTTGCTGTCTTTTTTAAGTATTTATTATTTGGCTGTACCAGGTCTTCGTTATGCCACTCAGCATCCTCAATCTTCATTGCAGCGTGCGGGCTCTTTAGTTGCTGAGTGTGGGATGTAGCTACCTGACCAGGGATTGAACCTGGGCGCCCTGTATGGGGAGTGCAGAGTCTTAACCACTGAACCTCCAGGGAAATCCCTGTTTGTCTTCTTAAGTCTGATAAATTAGATGTATTTCATATATATGAAAAAAGAGTTTTAAGCTATTAGCAACCGAACAAACACAAAGAGAGCTGGTATATCCCATTGTCTTTCTTCACATTATAGGTGCCCTAGTCTTCCAGCACTTCTGGAGATGCTGTTTAACCAGCTCCCAAGCAAATCTTTCCGATGCCCAATTGCCCTTACTGTTAAGATGCTTCTCCCAGCTCTAATGGCTAACCTAAATTTCAGTTTCAAGCCATTGCACCTTGTAATTACTTTCTCAGCCACTGTAAATAATCTGTGCCCTCTATTTTATCTTTCCCCTTTCCCTATGATAGGAACCTGTGGAAAAGGGAGCTGGTTGCCTTGTTAGTACAACAGACACATTGCACCTGAGCAAAATGCAACCAAAAGAAAATCAAACCCTCACTCTTGATCCCTTAGTGAGAAGCAACGTTATTGATCTTTTCCTTTTTCCTATCCTTCAGCTGATCTGAGTGTCTACACTGACATGCTCTAGTGCTGTGGCATTTATGCCATCTTGGGGAATAGCTGTGTAAATGCTCCAGTAATTTTATACATCTTCAGCATACTGTTGTGTTAGAACTTTAGTATCTGAAGGACTGGGAAGGACAGTTTTCCTCCTCCTCCTCCCCCGACTCTCATGCAATATGAATCAAAATCTTCACTAATTGGCCCTCCTCTTGTGTGTTACTGAAGTCTAGACTTGGTGGCAACCCCTTCTGTGGAAGAGATTTAATGAAGGTGAAAGTGCACGGGAGAAGAGTTGGCAAGCAAACCAGCTATACGAAACTTGGAGACATGAGTTTGGGGTAAGCTGAGATTGGAAACTAAAGAATATTGTTTCAAACACACACACAGACACACAGATACACAGAGAGAGACACACAGACACACACACAGAGACACACACACACACACGTTGGTGAATTCACTTTGCCCTGAACCAAATGTTTCCAAAAATTGAGGAAATCTTAAGTTATTACTGCAACATATAAAAGATGGTTCCGTGATGCTCAATAGTGACTTTTTCCCTCCTTGCTTTCTTCAGGAGCTACTAAAAACAAAAAATAAATTACCCCAACAGGTGATTTGGGGATTTGCCTTCCCATCCCAGGATTTCACTGAAAAACTCCAAAATTGCTAATAGCAACTTCATTCTCCTGTCTGACTAAGGATGATTCAGATACAGAGCTCTCCAGAGCCCAGTGTGGGTTCCAAGAGGCAGTGCCAGGAGGGCCCCAGATCAAGCTGAACGAACTAAGCCTGGATCTAGGACCTCCCTGCGAGCTGCTAGTCTTATATGACCTGCCTTCAGAAAGCCACCAGCTTTTGAGACCACAGTAATTTGATTTAGGAATATCTGCCTCATTTAATTTTTACTTTTTTAAAAGAAATGAAATAAAGTAGAAACAATATGGGAACTATGGGGCCAATTCTCCCCAAACCATGCTGACCCTGTGTGTATACCTAAAGAGTATAGGGGTTCAAGGTAGCTGATGCTACAGACAACTAGGGCAGTGATGGAAACCATGTGATGCAATCACTGAGGCAGATCAACCCAGAGATGACAACCTTCACTGAACAGGAAAATGAAATGCCCATGACCCCTGTCTGCTGAGCTACATTTGGGATGCAGCATTCCCACAGATTCAAGCCTTCACTCTTCCCATGCCCTCCTCCTTACCCTCAACAGATACAGAGACCCCTCCAAGCCTGGTCCTCATCTGTCTCCATGTCGGCCTCCCCCATCAAGAACACAGAATAGAGTTGTTGTTTTACTTCAAACCCCTAGTATCTGACATATACTGGATTCTCAAAACTGGTTTCAAAAATAATCCTCAGAAATGGTGAGCCCACCACAAGAGTAGTGATTAGGAACATGGCTCTGAAACCAGCCTAAGTAGATTTAATTCATTTCGTGGTTATTCAAACTTGGACAAGTCACTAAACTTCTGTAAGCCTCCGTTTCCTTATCTGTAAAATGGGAGAAATCATACCCACCTGGTAGTTCTATTGTAAAGATTAAATGGGATGTTACCCATAAAGGGCTTAGCACAGCGCCTGGCTCAATAAATGTTAATGATTATTAGCACTGCCCCCAGCACAGGTGCTCAATAAAAACTTGCTGAATTGAAGTCACACCAGTGGGAATGAATAGCAGATGTGAAGGCAGCCTGAGCTTTTTTTTTTAAGGTTTTTCCTCACCTCACTATGCACTAGATGACCTGTGAGAATTTTTCTTTTTCTTTCATTTTCTTTTCCTTTCTTTTCTTTTTTTTTTTTTTTTGAGAAATAGGATAGAATAGGGGATAGTTAGGCTCCAGTTTTGCTGATCTTCAGGTTTTCATTCAGGGCAGAAAACCAAGTCTGGCAAAGTCAGGCAGATGATTTTCTGACGAATATGACAAGGCTATTATAAACACTAAATTAAAGTTGTGTAATGAGCATGAATCTGAATATATTTAAATTTCCTCTAGATCCAGTTATTCCAGCATCATCCTTATATATTTTTTAAGTGTGCTTTTTGCAAATGTGAGGAGATCAAAGCCCTGATAGCAGAATTTCTTCAGAGGTGGGGGTTGGGTTGTGGGTGGGGAGGGGATACACAATTGTCATGAAAATTAACCCCTGAAAATGCACAGGATTTTATTACCCAACGGATGCCGGAGGAGATTACTAGATTTTTAAGGTCTTTGCTATCAAGAGAGCAACCTGCATGCCTGAAATAATTAAGAAGAAGAAACTCAATTATCTAGTAAACTGAAATTTCAAACCACCCTTACCTAAATGAGAAAAGCTGCTTAGACTAAAGCGTCATTACTTCTATTTAGACAAGCCTTAGCAAAGATATACTAGGAGCTAAAGAATGGGACCCCACATTCTTCCCTAAGCCACAACAATGCCTGTTTATGTAAATAGGATTTTCAATAACGGAACGGAATCTGAAAAAAAATGTTTTCATTATTGTCTCTGAAAAAATGCAAATGTGGAAGATGAAAGTCAAGGGGCTTTCACTATGATGGGCACTGAATCCCCTAAAATATTTATCCTATGCGAGTCTGAGCCTGGATTCCAAGTGGATCTAAGAAACAAGCCATGACTCTTTTCTCCTTAAAAAGGTCTGAGTACGATATGAAGAATCACAAAGGTTTCTCTGACTCTGTGGCAAGTTGAGTGTGTATTTATTCAAAAACTCCATTTCGAAAAGGAAGAAAAGTAGTAGTAAAGATCTCTTTACCTTTATCTGGCAGCCCCTTCCAAAATCGGGGCCAAAATATAAATACCCTTGCCTCCATCATCATCACCATCTGACAATCAAACACTCCTGCCGCATGACCATAACAACTTCCAGGCACAAACTAAAAGCTCATTAAAGACTATATGAAGGCTATTTATAGAAGAACTAAACAAAGAAGGAAAGGCCTACTAGCAAAATTAATTAGACTGTTCATGCTTTTGACAACTATTAACTATTTGTTTGAACTCAAGTGTCCAGCTCCTTTACTGACAGGTATTGATGACAACAGCGATGCCATATATCCAGAGTTTTAAACTGACCCTGTGGTTTTTTGGTTCAAGAACTCAGGTTTTGACCTATACTCTGTATATCAGCCTTCCTGTTGCTGTTTAGGCAGCTGATAAGAGGCAGAAATCCTTCTTGCTCATTAGGCCATTAGCTGCTGTTAAGCAAAGGGATCAGGGAGTGGGGGTGTTCAGTGGCCCAGAGGAATGTGTCAAACTCCACATATAAAGCCAGCCCCGATTTGGGGTTAAGAATTTAACCTTAAAAGGTTGACAAGTCATAAATTTGCCTGAGGTTCATATATATGTGTGACTTTCACAGTTTATATTTCCTCGCCAGGACTCAAAGTCAAAACATGCCCCTGATTAATGAATGGTACTAATTGTTATTCCGGACTTGAGAGCATTAGTCTTTATCCAAAATATTTTCTTAAAAAACATACAATCTCATGCTCAAAACTCTTCTGGCTTAGGGGAGTTTGGATAACTGGTCAGGAAAAAAAAAAATAGGAAGAGGAGCCTAATGTTATCTGTTACTTGGTGCTACCATTTTGGTAGTCAAGATTGACTGAAAAGCTTCCATTTCACTGTGTCCATCAGGCAAAGTGCAAAGGAATGTCTTCCAAATCTAAACATGTGAGATAAAGCAACCATCTGTGAGTCCACACAAAAACTGAGCTGGGGCCCAGGGTGGTGAGGAGGTTGGGGGGAGGGCTAAAGTATCTTTAAGCACATTTTGTCTAACTTATCTTGTTAAATATTTATACATAACTGCATAACCTAACAACCTTGGCCAGGCTTGGAAGAGATAATAGATATAGCACAAACCCAAGATCCCCAAAGTGTAAACACAAAGAAAAAAATACCACAGAAGACTCCAATTGGAGTACACTCTCAAACCTGCAGTCGAATTTGAAACTAGGCCACTACACTCCTACAAATGAAACAATGTCCTGAAATGTGACCCCTTCATCACAGAAAAGCAGACTACAGTTTGGTTAGCCTACAACGTAGGTGGCAGTTCTACCCCATGTTAGCAGTGTTTCAAAGGGGCTTCCTTAACCCGAGAAAAATGAAAGGCATTCTGTGTAAGAAAAGAGATTTTGAAGAACAGAGATGCAATTTGCATTCATTGAGAATTATGACAAAGTAAGAGCAAATGTAAACTATATTGCAATGATCAGAGGCATTCAAGTCAGATATATTTAGCTTTGTTCTATCTGTACAAGAAGCCTCTTAACTACCCAGAGTTCTTAGAAAGTGGAGTGTAAATTCATCAGTGCACATTTTAGACCTCTTCATTTCCAAACTAAGGAAGTGAATTTCACAATATCCCAAGAGAAGTAACCAGGTGCCCCAGCCCAATATGTGGGCAGAAATGCAAAGCCTGTTTTCTCTCCAGAATCACTGAGGGCAAGCGGATGTGGAGGAGGTGGAGGAAGACAGAAGGAAAGAGGGGAGAAAGGAAATCAGAAGCAATAGGAAAAGGAAATGCCACTTGAAAAATAGTGAGGAAAATACAAAGCATTCCACTCATCTTTTTAAGAGACCAAGAAACACAAAACCATTCAATAAATATAGCAAACCATAAAACACCTTCTGTTCTAAACTATCACCACTTGAAAGAGTGTGTGGGTGGGAAAGAGGAAGGCGGAAAGGGAAGACAAGAGCACACGGAACTCTCACTGTTCCGCTTACTGTGGTGCCAGAGGAACTCGGGCTGCTCATCACTCCGCTACGGAATGCTCCTGAGCTCTGGGGCATTTGTTAGTCGGGTAAAACATCTTGCGGCCACCAAGACCTCACTTGAAAATAAAACTGAATATTGTTGAGGGGTGGGGGAAGACTCTGAATAACTGAATAAATGTTGACTCCAACATCACCTTCAGGCATTGTGAATGAGGCAACCTCACTCTCTCAAAGAACAAAAAGGCAATCTGACAGCTTTTGAAGGCCAAAAGAACCTTCAGGCAACGTTATTAAATTGACCCACAGCACTGAAGTTTCAAAGGCAAGAAATGACTTGGGTTTTAGAAATTAACACTTGTATAAAACCTTCCGAATTCCGTGGGGGAAAATAAACCTTATTTCAGAAACAGACTTTGAAGTTTGAAAACAAAGCAGAAAATCTGTTTCTGAAAACAGAAGGGACTATTGGAAAACACTGAGCACAATTCTCCTGTGGCTCTTTGAAACTCCTCACAGGCTCCACTCTGACTTCTGGAGATGGCCAGAGAAGACAAGCCACAGGATGCAGCAAGAGAGAACGTGGGAAACCATTTCTTCCCTAGTGCATGTGCACGCGCTCAGTCGTGTCTGACTCTGCAACCCCCTAGACTGCAGCCCATCAGGCTCCACTGTCCTTGGGATTTCCCAGGCAAGAATACTGGACTGGGTTGCTGTTTCCTCCTTCAGGGCATTTTCTTGACCCAGCAATGGAACCTGTGTCTCCTGCATTGGCAGGCGGATTCTTTACCACCGTGCCACCTGGGAAGCCGTAGATTCTCCAGGCAAGAAGACTGGTGTGGGTTGTCATTCCCTTCTCCAGAGGATCTTCCCGACCCAGGGGTCGAACCCGGGTCTCCTGCATTGCAAACAGATTCTTATGAACTACAGGGAAGTTCCTAGTTCCCTAGAGTAAGAGCAAGAGATACTGCCTCTGGCCACGTTAAATTAAGGAAAGGCCTAGACTATAGGGAAGCAAAGACTATTTTCCAAACTAGTTGTAAAGTTATTAGCAAATGAGTGAAGATCCTGTAGGCTCTCTCTAGCCTGCCCCTTCGCACTTTCTCACACCCCTCATTCTCGCCCTCGCCCTCCACGCTCTCTGAATCTCTCTCTCCTCCCACCCTCCTTTCCACCCTCACCCCACGCATTCACATCTGCGAATAAACAGCTGAAGCAGAGCACAAACTTGAGAAGTCAAAAGAACAATGATCTATTATATGCAAGACCCTCTCTTAAGTGCTCCAAGGTTCTTATCCTCAAGGAGTTCATATTTGCATACAAGTAACCTGGGGGGAATCCTGTTTAAAAAAATAGAAATTTGGACTCAGTAGTTCTGGGGTAGCATCTGAGATTCCGCTTTTTTCTTTCTGTTTTGAAACCCAGATTCTACATTTTCTTCCAAGCTCCCAGATGCTGCTGATGCTGCTGGTCCAAGGGCCACACTTTAATGAACAAGGATCTAGTAAGAAGAAACAAGTATACAAATACTTACAAGAGCAAAGAACAACCAAGGCCATTGAAGTTCATTGATCACAGGGTTCAAAGGGACAATCACATCTAGTCTTGGGGAATCATAAAGTGATTCATGAAGAACATGACATTTCACTGACACCTTGAAAAATGGGTAAGACGGCCACAGGTACCGAAGAGAAGAAGACAGTCAGGTGGTCTATAAGTAAAAGCTTATAGAAGGCAGACAACTACAGGAGCCTCTCAGTAATGAGTTAGCAGACTGTCATGCTTAAATAGAGGGCACACATGTCAACAGGATAAGAGTGAGAGGCAAGATGGAGGCAGACTTGCAGGACTCAGCCATCTGATTTGGATGTGAGATGTATAAAAAGAGAAGTCAAAGATGATTTCAAGGTTTCAAGTTGGGTACCATGCAGAGATGCGATCACCAGAAATAAGAATGTTGGAGAGAGGCAGGTTTGTGCAGATAGAAAATGATGGACTAATTTTTCACTGTGTTGAAAGTGAAGCACTGGCAGGACTTCTGGATGGAGATACCCAACAGGCAACTGGGAAATACTGAACTGGACAGCAAGGAAGAGGTCAGGTTGGAAAGAGATGGGGGAGTCATTCAAGCAGTGAAGATAATGAAGTCATGGGAATGGTTGTGGGAATGAACAAAGAGAACAGAAAGGGCAAAGGACAAACCCGACTGGAACACTTGTGTCTAATGAAGGGTGGGAGGAAGAGCATAAACAAGCAGAGACAGAATCCGGTCTACAATTAGGAGGGGAAGCTAGAGCGTACAGTATCACAAAAGTCAAAGGAGGGTGGGAATTTAAGCCAAAAACTTTATATCCATCCAGACCATATTCTTTCCCCTTATAATACAATGTGAATACTGGAAAGAGCATAAGCTATGGAGTGAGACTAATCTGGATGTAAATCCTGGCTCCACTACTTAAACAACCTTGGGGAAAGGAAACTTTTCCAGGCCTCTGTTTCTTCATCTGTAAAATGGAGATAACATCACCTACCTTTTACCTTTGCTGTGTAAATTACATGAGAGATTAAACATAAAACAAGTAACATCCAGTAGGCACTCAGTGAATTGTAGTCTCCACGCTCTTCTCTTGTGCCCTTCCAACTAGTCCATCAAACAAAGTAGACTCAAAAAATCTACTTAAGAACAAGGAGTTTCAAGCTTATGTTGAATGAAAATGGTAACCTCAGCAACAACAGAGAAATTAAAGAAACCATTTTGCCAGAGAAACAGAAAAGTATACAACTCTTTCCCCCCCACCAATCAAAAAACTTCCCATCTCCATAGACACTTGGGGGGGGAGGTTCAGGAGGGAAGGTAAATATGTATGCTTGTGGCTGATTCATGCTGTTGTATGGCAGAAGCCAACACCATATTGTGAAGCAATTATCCTCCAATTAAAAATAAAGAAAAAAGGAAAAGACCAGCCCAATTACATAAGTATTCCTAGTATTTGCCTGGAACCACATGTTTCAAAGTCTCATCAGCAGGGCCCAGTCTAAAATGGAATAGAGCTCCAAAGCTACACACAGTTAGAGCTTTCTTTCTCTCCAGAGTAGGAGAGCCAGAGGGACCTCCATGTTGGAACCAAGTTCCTCCATGTGGAACTGAGAACCTGCTGACACTTTCTGAGTGGCTGAATTGTTTGCACATAAGATATATAAAAACAAGGCTTTACCAAAGTAAATGTAAAGTATGACTGTGAAAGACCACCCACTGCTAACAGTTAACAACAACTTTCAAACAGTTTAAATGACACACATAATTATTAATTATTGCTATCAAAAATAATAGAAGTCTGATCCGTTGCTTCTAATGTATTTTTCTGCATGGAAGTCTGTGTGTGTGTGTATATTGGAGGACATTATCTTTTTTGCAAAGTCTTGCACTATGATAACATATACTCATACTTTTAATCAAGAGAGTTCTTAGTCTTTGGCTGTTTGTTGTTTTTTTTTTTTTTCCCTGAAAAATCACCAGATGTTGGCAAAACACATTTTAAGACATGTCACATGCAAAAGCCTGGAAGATATCATCCACACCCATGAGTTCCAACTTGAGCCTATATGTTAATAATTCGCAATCCTGCTTCTCTGGTACTCCAGAAGAGTATATACACTCTTTGCCCGTGATCTCATCTATCTATCCCCAGTTTTAAGTTACCATCTGCATGCTGATAATGTCCAAATAGATACCTCCAGCCCTCTCTTCTATGCTCTCTCTTCTATGGTCCAAAACACAACCTCAACGACCTACCAGGCATTTCTGCCCCAATGATCAAAGGACCCCTTAGACTCAACCTGTTCAAAAATCAAACTCATTATTTTACCCCTCAAAAACATGTTCCTCCTACATTTCACTCATTCATTCAGCAAATACTTACTGAGCACCTATTATCTGCTGTGGCCCCACCACCCAGCAAAACTAGAAGTTCCAGACTCTCGCTTCTATCCTCGTGACCAGTCAACACGTCATGTCTATTCTACTTCCTCTATTCTCTCAACTTGATCTTTTATTCTCCTGTTTACTGCCCTGCCTTTTCACCTGCATTATTAAAACTCTTCTGCCACCACTCACTCTCAAGTTATCCTCCATACTGAATAGTGTTTCCTCTTCTTAAAATGTTTTCAAGGCTCCTCATCATCCTTGGATACAGTTCACAAAACGCCTTAGCATTTCCTACCTCCTTCTCTTGTTCATCTTTCCTCTACTTTCCCCACACCTGCACTCCAAACAACCCAAACTAGTCCAATACAAAAAATGTCTCATTTTGTCTAGTAACTCTGTACCTTTGCATATACCTTTACAGGACAGCCCACTTAAGGCAACTGGTTACCCTCTTCCATAATTCAACAGCGACCAGATCCCCACAGGGCACCCAGCTCATCACGCTGTCTTGACATCCATAGTTTTCCTTACTGGCTCCCTCCCTAAGCAGTGGTTTCATCTTATTCATCAGCTCCTAGCTCAGTACCTGGCATAGAATCAGTGCTCAATAAATGTTGGTTTGAAGAATGAGTGAAAAACTTGTAATATTTATTCAGAGATAGCATACAAAGTTCATTATTAATAGGTTCATTTTCTGAGAATTTCCATCTCTTTTTCAAAATAGTTAAATGTGGTTCTCCAATAAAATCACTCCATGAAACCTAACTTGAAAAGTATCTCTTGGGTCATTGTCTCATTTCCAGGGAGCACAACATGCAACCCAGCCAGAGATAGATGTAGTTCTGCAAAATGAGCCAAATTCACAGTATGGGTTAACCATCACAACTTGAACAAGGATCATATCTCTGTACTTAGGGAAATGATGGAACTCAATAAATGAGCAGTAGCACTCCAGTACTCTTGCCTAGAAAATCCCATGGATGGAGGAGCCTGGTAGGCTGCAGTCCGTGGGGTCGCTAAGGGTCGGACACGACTGAGCGACTTCACTTTCACTTTTCACTTTCACACATTGGACAAGGAAATGGCAACCCACTCCAGTCTTCTTGCCTGAAGAATCCCAGGGACGGGGGACCCTGGTGGGCTTCTGTCTATGGGGTCACACAGAGTCGGACACGACTGAAGTGACGCAGCAGCAGCAGCAGCAGCTCTATATCAGTGACAATTAGGTCTGCAACAGTTTAGGGCGAATCCAACTGAAAATGGTTTACTCAGGCGCTGAAAAGCTGTACCCCCTTAGTTCTTCCCAGTGTAGGTTAGGCTTATTCTCTGGATTATTAAGGGTGGACAGTTACAAAGATATTTTAAATGTGTGCATGTACAGGTATACACATATGTATGGGGGCTGTTGGAACCAAGCCGATCTGTGGAACTCAGAACCTGCAGACACTTTATGAGTGGTTGCATTGTTTGTACATAAGATATAAAAGCAAAGCTTTCATGACACAAATGTAAGGTAGGATTGTGAAAGACCACCCACTGCAAAGAGTAGCAACTCACAACTTTCAAACAGTTTAAATAACACATAATTATTAATTGTTGCTATCAAAATAACAGAAACATATTTATACATATATAATCTATTAATATATACATAAAACATATACAAATACCACATTCAGATAAAGCTGCAGCTAAAATCTCTCAACTTGTCAAACTTCAGTTTTTTAAAGAGGGGCAACAAGGCTCCCAGGGTCACAAAGAATAGAAAAATATGCTTCAACTTCACCACCCCCCTTCCTTAGTCTCTGCTACAAATCAATTTAGAAAATGATGCATTCAGAGAATCAGTGTCTCTCTAGGTACATAGCATCCCGAGGGCTTCCTGGGTGGCGCTAGTGGTAAAGAACCCACCTGCCAATGGAGGAGACTTAAGAGACTTGGGTTCGATCCCTGGGTCAGGAAGATCCCCTGGAGGAGGGCATGGCAACCCACTCCAGAATTCTTGCCTGGAGAATCCCATGGACAGGGAAGCCTGGTGGGCTACTGTCCATGGTGTCACAAAGAGTCAGACATGGCTGAGAGACTTAGCACACGTGGCATCCTAGCATGTCATTTGACAGTGATAAAGTCCTCCAAACTATGTCTTTATCTGTTTATTCTTACATTCATTTCAACTTTTAATAATAACTCTGTACAAGGCACTCTGCTCACCACTCTAGAGGATACTGTGACAATGACTCCTACATTCAATGAGCACAGGGTCTGTCAGAGGCTATGAATAAACAATGAACTTCAAAATCATGGATAGTAAGTAAGAAGTACAAATAAGGTAATTCTGGGAGCCGAATGTAATTGGGGCATCCTCTGTATTGTCTCTGCACACATGTTAATTTCCATGTTCAAATGTTTCCCAATCCTTTTAGTCTGTTATGTGTGAGTTAACTTGCTGATACAGACCAGAGGGAGGGCTTTTTACCTACTCCCTGTATCTGTCACCCTAACTTTTCCTGTCTTCACCATGTTTCCCTCAGCTTCAATCATCCAAACCAAAATTTGACAAAGAGCAATGGAGAATCCCAGGATGCCATGATTCACACTGGAAGTACCAGTATGCAGAGTTTGGGAGACAGAGAACAGAATCATAATTAAGAAGGAAACTATTCAAATCTATATTATTTTTAAACAATCATAATATTTTTCTCTTTTCCCCTCTTTACTACTTGGGCCTGTATCTGCAAGAACATCGCTGCTGCTGCTGCTGCTAAGTCACTTCAGTCGTGTCCGACTCTGTGTGACCCCATAGACGGAAGCCCACCAGGCTCCCACGTCCCTGGGATTCTCCAGGCAAGAACACTGGAGTGGGTTGCCATTTCCTTCTCCAAGAATATCGCTAGCCAACTTTAAAAGTATGCCCTAATGCACACAGAAATTAAGAGGACTTTCATAAGGCCCTTTATACTACTTCAATAAAATTCCCATGGCTGAAAATCCACTTTGAATTATGTCCTCTTAGATGTACATTTATCAAGCTTGACGTTATAAGTAAGAAACAGCAAACACTGAAGAAAAACTGATATACATTTAGTATATGTTTCTGTAACTGACACCAGTTGCATTATTTTCACACTAAATACTACAAATCTGAAAAGTGAAGTTAAATGTATGCATTTATGTAATATGCATTTATGTACATGTAGACATATTAAATTTATTTTTAACTACTTAAAATAACCTTGTAAACAAGTACAAACTACTTACCTCTTGTAAGTCTTGGCTATTCTACTTTTTCCAGGGAGTTACAGTACAGCCAAATGCATTAAACCAATGTCCTTTATCACTTACCTATAGGCAACAAATGGATTTTTGACCTGAAAAAGTAGTTCCTTTTTTAGAAATTTTAGTATATTAGTAAAAATGAATCAACTACTTAAAGAATGGTTTTATGGAAATTTTATGGTTACAATACATTTATAATTCCATTTTTAATTTAGACTACAAATGTTATTGAGTATCTGTTATTTGTACTATGCACTATGCTAGACACTGGGGATACAAAGATAAAACACAGCCCTTATAACCCTAAGAAAATCACAATCTAGTAAGGAGATATAAATAATTACAAACACATACCTTAAAGATACCATAATCAGGATTTCTAATTTTCCAGTAATAAACTTATATTCAAAAGGCAGATTCAAAAAAGCCAATTAAAATTCTAAAGTTTTGCTGAATTTATAAGAAATAAATGCATGCTTCATTGTGTAAATTTTGAAAAGTACTGAAAACTCTCAAAATTTCCACTTCTGAGAAATGTACATCTTTCAACTTTCAGGTGAATGGTTGGAATCCAGTAGGTGGAGGTTTCATTTACAATCGCTTTAACTTCTCTGTCCCTTTTTACTGCCACTTTCGCTTGTATTTTATCTGTCTTCCTATCAATTATTTATCAATATAAGCCTATTAAGTATACTTCAAAGAGCTTAGTAGATTTACTAATCTAGCATATAAATGCAATTTCAGCTACTAGACGTAATTAACTGTTCAGAACACTAGCAATGCATTTTGGTCCTAACACTGACTCCTTTTTCTTCATGAGAAAAAAATACAAACTCTCAAATAAGGCTGTAACATGGAAATGCGTTCCCTGTTAATCAATCTGGATTCATTTTTATTTAAAAATGGCAAACGAGTATTTCTAATAATTAGCACTTGGATAATTAATATTCAATTGGCCTAATCTGAAGAAGAGAAGTAAATCTTTACATTGTCTGTTCAACAGGCATTCAAGTAAGACTATAATGTTCCAGTGAGCATTTTCCACTCACACACAGCATTTCAAAAGGCACGTTTTCTCTGCTGATAATGCTCACCTTCAGGATGCTTTGTGAATCACATTTTTACTGTCATTATGTTTCAGGAGATAAATTCCCATTACTTTCTGCTCTTTCTAAAGCCAGTTGGGGGCCCATGACTTGGACCCTTATTCTCTGGTACTCATTTCTTAATGGAGAGCTCGGGATCCTGTTTCAAGCCTGACAACTTGCTAAACATGGGCAGAAGGGAGGATTCTTCAGCCCACACTTTCCACTAGACCTTAGATTAACAAAAACACCGAACCTACTCAGAAGCTCGGCTAGGGCTGATGAGGTGCTGGCTCCTGGTGTGATCTCTGCAATTGAGGCTGTGCACAAATTCTGATTCCAGGTTACAGAAACCCGTGAGGTACTTCAACAGGTCCATGCATGTGTTAGAGCTCAACTCCCAAGTATGGTAATGTCAACATTAGTGAGAAAGGTCTAGCTGACATTAAATCAAAGAGAATTTGATTTAAGAGATGTCTTACAATTTATGTGCTATAATAATTGTTGATCTTTAATGATACTAAGCCAGTCATAACAATGTTGCTAATTTCAATTTGTTCTCTGAGTACTCAACCTTAATCTCAACCTTAATAAGCCCTGCCTGACAGTAAGAGTCGCCAGCTAACTGAGGTAAGCCTGAATCAGTCTCCAGTCAAAATATATGCAGCTTGAAATTTGTCCACATACCCCAATATGTCTCATAAAAATTTGGACTTAGACTTTAAGTAAGATGACATATAGCTTAAGAAAGGATTTGAGAGTTTCATCAAAGAATACATAATGATCTAGAAATCCTATTATCTATTATTTACAAAACATGCTATGGTACTCTTAGCATTGGGCTCCACATGTGTCAAATGCAGTGCTTTCCCTTTAAGGAGCTTATAATCTAAAACATACAAATAACCATATGCAGAAAAAAAGCTAGAGATCAGAGTAAAAGGAAGCATTCACAAAAATGTACAAATTCAGCATGCCAGAACTTTTCAGTTGAGCAATATGATCCCCAGTGAAATTCTTTCCAAATGATGTATCATGTGCACAAGTTATAAGTGATTATCTTCAATTTTCTTAGAAATGAGTAATAAGATACCTCTTAAGACCCATGCTTTTGTATATGCATCAAACACTAGAGTTGGCGTGGTCCTATTGATAGCTGCCATTTAAGGAGAAAACATATTTTCTGTCTTGTCTCATAGCAGACAAATCCGGACCTCTTTTCTCCCAGGTTGGTAATAAGCAGCCTCTTTCTAGGCTACAGTGAACAGCAAATATTGCAACTCTAAAGATGGAAGCAACAGAATGCTCAAAAATATTGCATCAAAACATTGGATACAACCTATCAGCCCATAAGAAAAAAACCACATTGCCAAACTGACACCATCTGTGTCATCTAATATCCATCGAAATCTTCTTATGCCTGTATTTCCTACAAACAGAATTTCTTACAAACAGAATTTGCTCCAAGAATTAAGAAAACTCTTTTTAAGATGGCGGCCCTATTAAGCGACTTCTCCCTATCTCCCACTTCATCTCTTCAGTTTTGTTTTTTTTTCCATTGACCAGGCTGGCTATTGTGACCATTTCAGCCAATTTCCTGAAGGTATTTTCTAGCCCTTTTCACCCTATTTAATCCTACAAGTTTCCTGAGAAGCCTGTTTACTCGTATGCTCCCCCACTAGACTGTGAGCGCCTTGACAAAAGGGACTATGTCTTCTTCCTCTGGGCACCCCCCAACACCTAACAAGAGAGCCTGCCAAGGAACAGGCAATCTGAGACTCCTTTCAAGCCAAGGTGCTCCACCGGTCATCTGCCATCTCCTCAATCAGATTGATGCTTCCCTCTAAGTACATCTCGGTACCAATCATCAGGATTAGCGTAATAAATATATTCAGACCACATCTGAGCAAATTCTCCAAACTAGCCCAAGTTAGCACATGGTAATACGACTTTTCCAAAGTTTCAACAAATCACCTGCTCACTCAAATGTCGAGTGCAATCTCAGGGGAGAGAAACCCTCCCATGCCTCACTTACTCTCTCTCCCAGCTTTAGCACCACTAACAGCTTCCAACTAATTGGGGAGCCACAGCTGGCAACCCGGGTGAGATTGCTAGTTCTCATACTTTAAAACAACAGCAACGAATACCAAACTCTTTTTTCAAGAACGCTGATTTTTATTTTTATGCTGTTTCATCTATTTTGAGAAACTCCAAGTCGATTTTGGCTCTTCAAGGCTGCCTTTTACCCATACAGGCATTTGGCCTTCTGGATTGGTTCTTGCACTTTCCAAGGCCCTCTAAGGCAAGATTCCTCAATCTTCTGGGAGTTGCAACACTACCACGGTTTGTTTTTCTCATTTCCATCCGTTCCCTTCACCACCACCACCCCCCCCCAAAAAAAAGTGGTGTATGGCATTCATAAAGTGAATTACACTTGATTTTTGTTTAGAGGAATTTTTTTTTTCAGACTTCTGTAACATTCCCTTGAGACAATTGGAAACATCATTGTCTGATTACTAGCTCACTTTCCTTGCCTAAAATTGTATCCATTCTTGATTGCGCCTGTGGGTAGGTTAAGCAAAACAAAATAAACATCTAGACTTATGAGCTCATTGGCTTTTTTCTGAATTTTTCTAAATTAAATAAGGGCAAAAGAGCTGCACTGAAAGTCAGTTATATGGATTTTTCTGCCAAATGCTAACTGTGTGCCTGGTTTCCATCTGTGGTGCTTTCCAAGTTACAAATCCTTTCAAAAAAAAAAAAGAGTGGGGTATGAAAAGATCTATGGATTTGAGGGACATGCCATTTAGAATTGCTATCTTGTGTGTTTGAACACTAAAAAAATGGGAACACGAGATTGTAAGGCTTTAGATCAGCTTTGTGGAAGTCCAGTGTAGTCCTTCAGCACCAGTGATTTATTTAGGCTGGCCAATTTCAAATGCTATTTAGTCTCATCCATATTAGCATAAGAAATGTACCTTCTCCACTCTAACCCAATTCTGCTAATGGTCGAAGTTAGCAGTCAATCCCAAATGCTCCCCCTAAGTGACACAGGACATTCCTGAGGATTTCTCCTTTCTGTGACCAAATCTCATTTTATCTGGGACAAAGAAAGCTTTAATGCAGTTAATACAGTGGAGTGGGCAAACTGAACATGGCTTAAAATATAGATAGGGAAAAAAAATGTCAAGCAGTCATCATGATGGTTCATAACTATCAAGTAATTTGCAGCTCTTTTTCAATTTCCAACCACTGAATGACAGCAGCAAATCACACATTTATTCATTTTGAAATTATGCACTTGCCATTGTATTTAAGTCCGCCATTATCATCTCTTCTCTGAAATACTGATGAGCTCTTTCCACACACGGACATTAGGATTTTCACCATGCTTTCTGTATCTACAAAGACTGTATTTGCCCAACTAAAGTTTGGGACACATGGTTTTATGCCAGGGGTATTGGAAATCTGCACCGCCCCCAGAAAATCCAGGCTATATGGTAGTTGTATGGGTATCATCCACCATATTTGAAGTTTGGCTTTGCTCCAGGGCGAGTCAGAACAGTGCCTGCCATATAGAAGGTGCTCAACAGGGCATATGTTTGTTAAATAGAAGTGAAGTAGAGAACACTGGGTTTATATGGTTTAGACGCTCGGAACATGATTTTTCCTATAGAGTTTGGGAGATACTTGAGGAAAATGAAAAATCTCCATCACAAGTCCCTGTTCTCTACATGGAATATGGCCATCCTTAGGCCAGGAGGAGTAAGGGAACTTGGAAGGAGGGAGCCAAGGCCAAATCTCATACACACGGTGTGCGGGCCCTCCCAATACTTTTATACAGATGCTGCAAAGAGGCAGGCAGCCAGAGAGCTGGGGGAGGGCAAGGGAGGGTGAGGGCCTGTTTGAGTCTCTGTAGAGGGGGGTTGCTGAATGAGTATCTGTGCCTTCCCTCTGGTTTTTTTTCCTCTTGTAAGTATAATCTTTACTCCTTGGCTTCAGATCTGCCCAATGTGGCCCCAGCCCCAACCTTGGACCCATTCATCTTGTGGGGGCTCATCCTGCGAGGACCAATTTTTACATTATCAACAAAAGCATGTCTCTGGCCTTAGCAATCTAATTACCACGGCACTTCGAGGGGAGAGAGATTCGCCCGCTGTTTCAGCTCTGTGGAACTGATTCATAGGTTGCCCCTTACAGCTCCTGCACATGCCCACGTGGTATGTTATTAACACTTAACAGTGGAAGAGGTAGTTGTACGCTCCCGTAGAGCAAAATCCTGCAAAGCAATATTTAACATGCGCAAATGCATTTCAGTCACCAAAAAGGGTGACCAATTACCTTTGCAACTAAACAGCAGGCTCGCTTGGCTCTTTTCATCCACCTAAAGAAAAGGCTAAGGGCGCGCTGGCTGCCTAGGTAACCTCCCGCTAGTGAACGCTCGCCGGCAGCGCCCACAGAGAGCGCATCGCATTCACAACTTGGCCCAACCAGCAGGCCCGCCTCCCTGACTTGTTGAGAGCCACGAGCCAAGTTTTGGCGAGGGCTGCTCCCCGATCCCTCGGAAGCGCGGGACGCGCACCTTGGTGGATGCATGGGTGGTGAAGAGACCCCGGAGGCCACAAACGTTTTATGATTTGTGAATACAACCAGCCGTTTCTTAGAGCGCACCTCTGATAAATTAACCTGTTTGAAGCCGACTCTTCTTGCCTGCATTGTCAGTGTAGCAACTTGTCCTAATTGGATTCTAAGGCAGGCTTTTAGGACTCCAACCGTGGGACAGTCAATCACACGAGGCCATTAATATTCATCTGTTGACAGCGGCAGCGCTGGGGGAAGGTTAAAATATGCCCTTACAACACGATCTGATTGTGCTGAACAAAAGGCAAGCGTTCAGAAACTTTCCTCCACCTAAACTCATCTTCCCTTCAGGGTCCAGCCTGTCAAGAAGGCAGATGAATTTGAGAAGGGGAGGAGTTAAATCATCTTTGGACTCTTGCTCCCCCGGCCAGCAGCATGGTTTTGGAAACGATTTTGCCAGCCTAGAGAAGAGACGCTGTTTTGAAGGGAAAAGGCTCAGTCCTCCTCATTTGGGGGACCCTCCTACTCAAAAGTTTCCCTCCGCGTGTCTTTACCTGTCACTGCGAATTCGGAGATCTGTCCTCAACTTTGCTTGCACTTGGGCCCGCGAGCCTCGGGAACCCAGGCTGCAGAAAGCAGGGCGTGAGGGCAGGTTGGGGAAAGAATGGCTGGAGCCGCGGTCCAGCTGAGGCTGAAATTCTGGCATGTAAGTGCGAGCGAGGGTGGCAAATTCCCGAGGCACCAGCTCGGATGTGCGGCGCCAGTTCGCCGAGGCTGGGAGAACGAACTCCAGCCTTCCCGCCCTGCCCCCCTCCCCCAAAAATGGGCGCCCGCTAGAAGGCCATGCCCGCCGTTTCAACCACTCGCATCTTCGCTGACAGCCCAGCGAGCCTGGGAGATGCGGACACGGTCCACACATACCCTTCTTATCTTCCTCGGGAGACCTGGCCGGGCTCGAGCGCGGGAACCACTCCCAGGTACTCAGCCGCTGGGCTCACGATTGCGGCCCCGCGGGGCTAGCGCGCTCGGGTTACGGCCACCACGCGCCCCTTGGCTCACCGCCCGGCGCCGGGACCGCGCGAGGGACGACTCCTCACCTGGCACCGGGGTTTCAGGCACCCACTTGAGTCCGGGCTGCAGTCTCTGGAAGAAGGAGCGGACCTGGTGACAGGTGGCGTCCGGCGGCGGCGGCGGGGGCTGCGCCTGTCCCGGGCAGTCCAAGCTGAGCAGCATCGCCACCACCAAGCACGCGGTGCGCACGGTCCCTGCCATCCTGCTTCGCGGGGAGCGAGGAGACAGTGGGAGAGTGGCAGCGGGGGCGAGAGAGGTCCCAGGACTCGGCAAGCCTGGCAGTGGCCCTAAGGAGCTGGAGACGTGCCGCTACCCAACCGCTGCAAAAGTTTCCTCGCAGCTACCTGGGCGCGGGGCGAGGGCGGGAACTGCTTGGTGGCTCGGGGCGGGGCGGGGCTGACCGGATTGGGGCGGGGCGAGGAGGGACCGAGCGGGGCGGGGCGAAGTGCGCTACCAGGGGGCGGCGGTGGCCGAGCGGCCGGCCTGCGGGCGCGGGGCTGCGGGCACTGCTGGGGTACCGCAGTGTTGGGATCCCGCAGGAGCCGCGCGAGAGGAGGACACGGATCGCGTGCGGTGGCTCCTGGCCGCCCAGCCCAGCTGCCGGCTCGCCGCCGCTCTACACAGGGCGCTCTGGCATAACTACTGCAGAGGGGCTGCAGGCTCGGGCGCGCTGATTGGCTTCCCAGCAGCCGTCCCCTCTGACTGGCTCTGGGAGAAGTTCCCCAGCCTCACTCCTCCTTCCCGCCGCTCATTGGCCTACAGCCGAGTAGGCTTTCCCCTTTAGGATTTTTGCAACCTCTCCATCCTTCCTTGGGGTGCGTGGAGGTCCCTGGCCTCGGTACCCCCCCACAGCCAGGTCCAGCTCGTCTCTGGCCACCAGAGCCTCCCAAGAGGTCTTCCTCCTCCGCACAAAATCCACTTCTTCTTCCTACTCTCTGAGGGGCTTCCCTCGATTCTTTTTCCCAACGCAGCTCAGAAACCTACCCCACAAATAGTCACATTCAGGGCAGCTGGGGGCCGCTGGCGGATGGTGGGGGGAGGTTCACACCTGCCTCATCTTTGAATACTGTAGCTAAAAATCTGACACCCCGTGGGGTTTAATTTAATAGAAGCACACAAAGTCAGAGAAGGCACCTGATCCCAGGATGTTAAAAGAATGTCTCCTGTAAGGTAGCCCCTGGTGACCCTTCATGAAGCAAAGCACAACTGGTGACAACAAGATAACCTGAGGCTTAAAGTCAGCCTAATTCATTAGAAAACCGCTTCACACAGCAAATTCATTGAGCCAGAGCTAGCCTGTTTGAGAGATCTCCTACCCCAAATCCCACCTCTCCTGCTTAAATTTCATCATTTGAAATCCGGTTCTTTGAAAATCAAATACCTCTCAGAGGAGAAATGCATTTAGTCATTACCCATAAGTAGGGATCTTCAACTCCCATATTCTTTCTAGTGGCTCACACACGCCTTAGCACAATGCCTGGCACATAGTAGGAACTCAGTAAGTATTTGTATAATGAAATGACCTAACACCTCAGTGTGAATTAGTTTACCATCTGATCCTGTCGTCTCTGATCTAGGGAGAAGCAGGTTCAGATAAAGAAAGGAAAAGGAGAGCCTCCACCCCAGGAATTCTGCAGTGAGTGCCAGACCATGGAGGAAGAGGTTGTGTGCCAGAACTTGTGGGCTGAGAAGAGAGGCAAAGGAAAGGTAGGTGACTGAGGGGCTCATTCATTCACTCAATAACAAATATTTGAATTGCTGCTACGTGCCAGACACTGTGAGGTACAAACAATGAGATACAAAGATTAACCTGTGGTACCTGACCTCAAAGATCTATGGGTCTTGTGGTAAAGACAACCAAACAGAAAAATGTCAACCCAGCATGTGGTAAGTGCTAACATGGGGGCAAATGCAAAGTTCTAAGGGGTGAGAAGGCAAGTCACAGAAAACTTCCCAGAAGAGGTGATACCCTAAATTCAGGCTTGAAAGACCAGTAGGAGTTGAGGTGAGAAAAGAAAATGGGGGAGAGTGCCAGGGGAAAAGAAGCAACCATGAACAAAGATTCTGATGGGAGAGAGCATGACCCAGTTGGATGATGGGAGGTGCAAGTAAGGGTCTCAGGCTGGGGAGTTAGGGAAGCTGAAGCAGCAGAGGTAAGCACGGGTCAGATTATGAGTCCCCAAACCATGCAAAGGAGCCTGGGGAAGCACTGAACGAACTTCTAAGCAGAGGGGTGATATGATCTTGTTTGCCCTATGAAAATATCTCTACAGCAACATTGTGGGGAATGGCTTGGAGAAGGAAGCAGTTTGGAAGCAACTTAAGAGGTTGTGAAAATAATCCAGACAAGAAATGATAAAGTCCTGTGGCAGAGGAGACTTGGAAAGGGAAAACACTACTGGAGATATTTAGGAGATAGAATTTTAAAAGGCACCAAGTGGATGCGGGGGTTGGGAGAGAGGGATTCAAGGACGGAGGGCTCATTCATTCTTTTTCAACAAACATTTGAGTGCGGCCTACGTCTCTGGCATTCTTCTCCTACTTCATAATTTTGCCTGGGGCTAGGCCTGCGCCTGCATTGAACATTTGACAAATGACATATCCACTTTAAAAGAAACACCAATTAAGAGTCATAATTTGGCTGGTGAGTTTGATATGTTCCACCTGTGGAGCCCTGTGACCAAAGGGCAGATTGGAAGGCAAGCATTGATTGAATTTCATGACCTCGCAGAGGAAGACATGACCTCCCATAAATTCATGATCTTCCAGAGCTCATGCAACTAACTACAAAGGCAACAGTTGTTTTCAACTACTGGGTATTGAGTACCTTGAACAGAGGGACTACAACTTATTTTTAATATATACTTTTATATCTAATATACTTTATATGAGCCAGGGCAGTGCTTCCCTAAGTGAGGTGTGTGAATCTCTGTTGGTATGTGGGCCAGTGAAGTTTTGGGTTGTTTTTTTTTTCAATAAATTTTTGTTGTAATGTAGATCAGAAATGTATGAACATGCATAGTAGCACATCCAACCCATGATTTCATTAAGACAAAGTTAGTAGACAGTACTATGATAATTTAAACTGTGAGTTAGCTTTAAAAATTTTTAATAGTACTGAGAATATGAGGATCTAGCAAAACTTGCGCGGTGGTATGTGAAAGAGTAGAATTTGGACTTTGGTCATAAGCAAACTCACCCTGAGGTTTTGGCAAATATTTATGGTTTTGGCCTTAAAGCTTCTGCTCCCCCTACAAGCAGCTACTTGAGGGCTTTAAGCCGACCTAAGGTAGGAGTTAATAAAACTTGCTAGGCTTAAGGAGTGGTTGCATTTTTTTTTATAAGTGACTCCCAAAGACTTTCTAATGTTTCAGTCCCCAAGCTAAGACTCTGCCAGTGGGATTTCAGGCCCTGGAATAGGCACTGAAGAATAGACTTTTGGTCAGGACAGACTGCAGGGACACTCTGGACAGCTGTCCATTCTGCCAGTGTCTGGTGTGTGGAGTTTTACTGACAAAATCCCGTTCCTTTACCAAAGTGTTAAAGCTGTTACTTTATCTGCTATATACTGCCAAGATGGGTGACTATGAATTAAGATTGGGTGTTATTTTTCTTTTTACATAAACAACCATCTTACTTTTCAGGGCTCCCTTCCTCATTTTCGAAGTCAGGCCAATGACTCATCCTTACTGTTCAGCTGGAAGAGACAAAGAGAAACAATCAGTGTAGAAACACAAAAGGATGTGCTGATTGAGCACCGGTGTTCACTTTCCACAATTCATGGCTCTGTGCTTTCAGGCCCAGTTGGAAGCATTTAGATAACACCATTGGGCCCCATTTTCCTCTCTGGGCCTCAGAGGAAGGCTACCTAGCACAGCAGGCCCAGAAGAACTTTTCTTCACCTTTCGTTCCTAGTCTCTAGTTTGAAAGAATTCGAGAATTCCCAGCTGTAGCCGGCAGCTATTATCTTGCTGTAGCTGGGAGGAGAGTCTGGTTCTATGACTCCAAAAGCAGCATAAATCAAGGTTTCTGGGAGAGGGTTAAGAAAGGGTGTTCAACAGCTGCCGCCATGGGAGGGGCTCATATATAGCCATGCATATGGCCACACACACACACATGGTTTGTCTTGGGCCTAGTTCCCCTTGCCACCAACCCCCTCCAGGTAACGCTCTCCCCTCCCCATTCCCCTGAGGCACACAGTATCTTCTCCCCTTCACGCCACCCTCAAAACCTCCTTTCTGAGAAGAAATTTTAAAACTCATCCGCTCACAGTGTGTATGGTTGATGGGATACAATGGGGCTGCCCACCCAGGTTAGGGGGTATTTTCACAGGGATCAAAGCTTTAAACCAAAGGAACAGGGCTCTAAAAACTGTGGAATTTGAGGCATTTGCTAGTGGGAAGGGAGTGTTTAAACTGAGGGGCAATGAGGCCTTTTTTGGTACACCTGAAATCACATCATGTAGACATTGCTTATATGTTAGACTGGTGCTGCTCACAGTCAACACCTCCCTAGCCACACCTCTATGCTCTATGGCACACAGCCACTTTGTCTCCTTCTCTTGCAGTGTATGACTCCTTTGTGGGGCGGAGGGGAGGGGAGGCGCCAGGCACACTGATCCCAATTCTCCCAAATGTATAAGCTATGATCAGAGAATGAATTATGGTCCTTTGGGAAAGAGTGTTCATTCATTCATCCCAGCCAGCAGGCCAGTGCAATGTAAATGGTAACTTTGTAAGTTGAAAGACTTAAAGCCATTTTGAAAATTGCATAATAATCCTAGACAGAATTTGGCTCCATGTGTGTGGAAAATTAATAGACCCAGCTGAGATGCCTGCATTGTGAGTTGTGGATGGATAGCCTCTCCCCAGACCAGGACTATACTTTGCCCTCACTAAATCCACAAAATATCCTGAGGTTCTTGTAAGTTAGAGTTCAAGACTTTGAAGAAAACTATTGAGATTTTTATTTGTGGCATCATGTTGATTGTTGCAAATAAGAAATTATTCTGTCTTCATATGTATAAAGGATCTAGATTCCTAACATATTTCCTCATACCCCTAGTCCATTGGTTTTTTTTTTTTTTGATTGGGCAGATAAATGTATATCTAACATTTTGTCTCTATTGATAATCAGTTTTCTACTAAAATTTAAGTAGCTTGTAGTTAGGTGATTGAGAAAATAGTAGCTTTAAATGGAAAGACTGCTGATCGCCTGAGGCATGGCTTTAGGTGCCACATGGCAATTCACAAATACTTTGTTTTGCTTTGAATTATTGTGTCCCCCAAAACTCAACGGTTTAGGTAATGTAATATGTTTATTTGGATGTATGTTGTGTAGAATCTATAAGTAAATTTGCTAAGTTTTTTCTGGGTCATTTTGCTCTGGAGCCTGGGTGCCCAATAGGTCAATAGTTGACCTCAAACCATTGACCGCTCACATGTTTGCTTCTCTCAAGGCCTTTTCCCACCCCCAGAGCTCCCTGAGTTCCCAACAACATATGAGAGGGAGTCAACAGCCACCACGGACAGCAATTCATACTTTCAGTGGCCTCATCCATCTGACTTCCCAAGCCTCACCCACAGTACCAAGTCTAGGGGAATTTCAACAGTAGCATCTCATGAGAAAAGGCCATCACCCCACTGGTAACTCTACAGTCATTGTAAAGTCTACCCATTAGAAACTGTGTTGTTCAGAGGCAGTATGGTTGGGACCTGCAGCCAAAGGAGGGGAAGAGAAGTGCTATATGGTTCCATCCTCTACCAACCAAGCCCAGAGGCTGCTACACTTGCTATACCAAAACCTGGGGTGACCACTGCATTTACCATATTGGGTAAATGTATGCTTACCTTTTTGTCTCTATCATGACTTTTGAGCTTTAGATGATCAGGAGTTCACATTAATATCAGAAAATAAAAATAATATTAAATAAATTGACCCTTCACTACAAACTGTTTGAGAAGCATTATGCTAAGTATGTGCACAGTGCCTTGGCCCGTGGTAGTCACTGAGTAAATGTTTTTAAATAAAGCTCTGAAAGGCTTTTTTTTACAAAAATAAATTCCCACATTCCCTAATTATAGGGAATTCCTATTCACAAGGCATAAAAACTTTCCAATAATAGGTAGCCCATGTGAGGATAAATGTGTAACTAAAAGATTTTTCCTACAAAAATTATCCCATAGGAACACTCTTCTTCTTTGGCTCACTTTTATTCAAGTAATACTCAGAAGAAAGGAAATATGGTTTGCGTGAGATTTTGACTCTCAGTCGAACTTGGTGTAAATTACAGAATGGAGGTTGATCTCCACAACCTTCGTGTTTTATTATATCCATTATTTCCCCCCTAATTTATGTCATGTTTTCTGTTGTAAATGAAAGAGATGCTTGCCTGTGTACAAAAACATAGCAAACATACCAAAACCAAACAAGATAAGATCCAGAGGGAAGTAGGCTTCCTTGGAATGCCTTCATCTCATTCATTCTCATGTCAGAAGTACAGCAAGTCTCCCCTGCCATAAATAAATTGCATGTCATTACTCAGAAGATTTAAGCTCTGTTGGATGTCTCCAGTCCTTCCCTAACTGCTGTTAAACTTATGCTTAATACCATATGGTTTGTTAGCAGCTTTTTGTCTCATATCGTTCTGAAGTTGTTTCATCTGAGAGTACCCTGTCTTCCCAAATAGATTGGAATAATTGAAGGAGCAGAGGAGCAGCAGTCAAAAGTGCTGGTTTCTCATTCTTATCCTGCCTCTCTGAGCATTGTGACCCTGAATATGCAACTTAACATCTCTGAATCACAGCCTCCTTAACTGTAAATTGAAGATGGCCGACTTCATGTTCTCTAAGGTTCCTTCTACCTCTGACAGTCTGTGTCTCTATGATTGTGAACTCATTGAAGGAAGAGTTCTTACACTTCTGTACCCAGAATCTAGAGCAGTGCCTAGGATATAGTAGGCCCCCAGTACCTATTTATTGAATTAAAGGCTGAATGCATCCACAACATAGACCCCAGAAATGGCTTCACAGGAGATTCTCAAGGTATATTTGTTGATTCCTTAGCACTCTCTTTAATCAAAGTATTGTGTACAACATTTAAAATCTAATTTTTCTCCCAATGAGCAGCACAGTAATGCTTGTTGTAAGCAATATTGCAAGAGTGAAAATATAAACAGACATACTTCTATTGTGTTTTCTTTATCTCCAAAAATCTAAATTAGAGATTTTTGTAATTAAGTCATTAAAATTTTTAAATAACTGAGGCTTTGATGTTGACTCTTTAAGATTGTAAAGTACTAAAGGTAAGAGACTATGTTTACCTAAATCTCAGTATACAGGGACCTAACAAATTACTTTGTTGTTTGGAAATTATGGTAATAAACTTTTGGGGGGGTTTAGTATTCATTTTCCCATGTTGAAAATCTGTGTCAGTCCTTTCTATGGAAATCTTTCTGAACTGTATTACATATTTCCCTGCCTTAGTAAACAAAGTATATGAAATCTATTCTTGATGTTCTATCATATTCAATTTTCATACTATGCTATGAATCTACAGAAATGGTGAGACAGTAAGCTGAGTCTATGCTGGGTCTACGGCATGGCATGAAACTTGCTTTCTTAAAAACAATAACAAGGATTCCCTGTAGGAGGACTTCCCTGTGGCACAGTGGATAAGAATTCACCTGCCAATGCAGGGGACACAGGTTCAATCCCTGGTCTGAGAAGAGCCCACATCCTATAGGACAACTAAGCCCACGGGTAACAAGTACTGAATCCCTGGTGCCTAGAGCCCATGCTCCGCAACAAGAGAAACCCCTGCAATGAGAGGCCTATGCAGCACAGCTAGAGTCGCCCCCACTCTCTGCACCCGGAGAAAGCCCACATGAAGCAACACAGATCCAGCACAGCGAAAAGAAATTAATTAATTAGTTTTTAAAAAGAATGCCCTGTGATGATTTATCCCCTCCTCTTTAACATATGACGTAGAATGTACAGATCCCTGCCCTCCTGCATTAGTCTGCTATTCACACATTGTAGTTCTGAGGTCAAAGGCTGAGTTAGCCCTTCCTAGGACGCTCCTCTGATTTCAGCACTAGTGCCTTCAACCTCGCAGTCGATTTCAACCCACCCTCCAGTTTACTTTCTTTAACTTATGTTGCAACATAGCGATCGCGAAAGTCTGCCCAGTGTGGTGGAGTGGGCACAGGCTGCACAGTTCAATAGTTCCAAGTCCAGATTTCAGCTCTCTGACTTACTAGCTGGGGGACCTTGGACAAGCCGCCTTACCTGGTTGAGACTTCACTTACAAAATGAGGATTAGACACGCAACCTCAGTTGATGAATGGGTGAATAGATAGATCCATGTGATAATACAAATAGAACACAGTGCTACTTACAGAATATAGGCAATCAGAATACTAGTGTCCACTATAATATTCTTTCAGCTTTTCTGTATATTAGGAAAAATATAACCTTGCAAGGTCTTTGAGAGACTAGAGATAAAATAGGTAAAGCTTCTGGCATGTTGTAGGTATTCATGTTACTCTATGAACTTTAAGGCTATTTCTTTTAAAGGCCATCAAAGCCAGGTTTGTTTATTTGTAATAAACATTAATTAATATTTTTATTACCAACATTTATAGAACAGCCACTGTGTTCTAGGCACTGGTGATATAGTGATGAGGGCAAAATTTTTGCCCTCATGTACATTTTCCAGGTTTGTTTTAACCATCTGAGTGAGCAGGCATCTTCAGTTGTCAGTTCACTGCCAGGCTTACCTCAGTGCCAGCACTGAGACTGCCAGATTATCAAGGTTTTACATGATTCATAAGTTTGAAGGAGGCATATGCTCTCAGAAGGTCTTCTTGAACTTCACAATCTTGGCTGCTGCTCAGTCCTCCTTCAGCTTCCCTTAAAACAGATCCATGTGGAGAGTATGAGAGCTAAGCAGTGTTCATTGATGGCCAGAGTCCAGCAAGAGACCTGCCACAGGCCCAGGAATTCTCAGACACCGATTTGCCATTCCATTTCCCAGGGCTTAACCTCTGTCATTTGGCCTCCCCAATTACAATTACATTTCCAGACCTTTTTTTTTTTTTTTGGCCTTACCCTCAATTCCCAGCCTTAGTAATGGCTCGTATTTCCTGGTTGTAACTACAGGAGCTCAAATTCACTTCTGAAAAAAAAGTTTTCAAACTTAAGCTTGCAGCCAGATCTACCCTAGTTTTAAACTTCACAGTCATACTCACATATACTCATATCATTTCTAACTTACCATTGTACAGAACATCATGATATATTTATTTTTCTTTTTTTTCTGCTTGATACTAGGCTATAAATTGACTCTTCTTCAGAGGAAAAAGGCCAATGATATCTTGACAACCGGAAAGAATGCCATTCTCTTGGCTGATAGTCTGCATGCAGAGGAACAACATTTCCCACACAGATGGAAGGGAAAGTTCATCTTCCTCAGTATAGCTGCTCCTATGGCAAAAAGGTCATTTAATCGCATGGGAGCAGCTAGACAAGATAATATAAAGCAGGATCCTGTGTGCTTCTAAATCATCGGGGCTTTATCAGCTGCCCCTACGCCAC
Organism: Moschus berezovskii; assembly: GCF_049115385.1. Classification (NCBI taxonomy): domain Eukaryota; kingdom Metazoa; phylum Chordata; class Mammalia; order Artiodactyla; family Moschidae; genus Moschus; species Moschus berezovskii. The sequence goes on along the minus strand of NC_142488.1, from coordinate 123,621,810 downwards.
TCAAGGATGGGAAACCCTGAGACAGTTAAACAGAAACATCAAAAAATAAAGGATGGATGTGCCTGTTGTCCTTTTGTATATTTTCACAGATATGGCTTAGTTCTTGCCTCTAAAATGAGAAGAACAGCAGGTTACCTTTCTATGAGCAGTTGTTTTCACAACTGAAGCAGAACTGAACCTGAAATCCAGGGAGAAATTCACTTTCTCACTTTAGTTTTGCTGCAAACAGAACTTGTATTATTACTGATTACTTTAACATAGTCATTATATTTAGTGTCATTAATACTAAAAAAAAAAAACTTTAAGCCTGCCAAGTTTCCTTAAACCTATGCTAATATTATTATGGATTCTGAAAACTGAGGCAATATATCTACTCATACCATTTTTCCTTAGAATTTGATCTTTGTGTTTTTTTTTTTAAATCCAACAAACAGGAATTAAAGTAATGGTAGCACACAGTGCAATTTTGTGAGCTGACAACAAACCTCTTGATCTGGGAAAGAAGGGCCAAGTTTTCAGGACTACCTATTAAGTAATAATTCCAATTAAATTGTCTCCTTGAGAATCTCTTATATTTGTTTAAGACTTCATTCTTCTTACAAAGGGCTTCCCTGTACCTTATCTGGATTGTGCTTCCCAACAGCCCTCTGAGATAGATCAGGCATGAGATAGATATGGGGGCCAATATTATTGCCCCCAATAATATTGATGAGAAAACCTCTGAGATTCAGAGAGTAAAGAGATGTTCCCAAGGTCACATAGATAGCAGGTCAGCAATGAAGACAGGGCCATAACACGAGTCAGATACCTCCAATACCTCCCAAACTACAAAATCCCAACAAGCCATGTGGCAGTGGTTTAAAACCTAAATGTCATAGGCAAAAACTTTTGAATGTTATCCAGATGTCTCTGAAAGCCTCACAGAATTCAATACGCACCTTAAAGAGCCAGGCATGAAAAATGACATGTTCTGAGAAGCATGCCAATTTGAGATTTACTAAATGAGAGAAAGAAGTTGGGGACAATAGAGACAGAACCAGGTTTCAAACAGAATATTTCTTTTGCTCTTTGATTCACTGCAAACAATGACATTAACACAAGGTAGAAAAGGTACCATGTTGGCAGTAGAAAAGTGAGTTTGTATCATATAATTCACTTGAAGTTTGTGGGAAAAAAGTGGAAGGCATTTTGGAAATTGCCCCTGCAGTTTGATTTTAAATGTTTGAAGAACCTTTTCTTCCTTGTAAGGTGGTTCAGGGGACGGCTGTCCCTGTTCTACTGTCATCATGCTATCAGAAAGGCAGATGAAGAAATTAAATTAAGTCTGAATGAAGTAGCCTTTGAAAGCATCTGAACTGCACTTCCTCATGCCAGCAGAATTTGACAGCTAATTATGGAGCCCATAGATGATACAAAACTCAGCATTTCTCAAAACGTAGTAGTAATGCCTGAGCAGGGAGAACTGGTTACATTCATTACAGGAAATTCAGTTTCCCTCAGGAAAAGTGGTTCCATGGGTCAGAGTCAGGCCTCATGCTTGGAATTAGGGTTTCAGGTCTGCCTGAAGCCCTTTTCTTCCTGCCTTGCTTTTACAGACTGAGAGAAGCACTAAGTCCCTCAAACGAGAGCTCCCCACAGTAAGGAAAAGTTAGCCTAAGAGGGAGCTAAACCGATGATGCTGAGTTGCCAGAATCCCTCCACAGGCCACCCAAGCAGTGAAGAAATTCATGGAGAGAAATAAAGAAAGAAAAGACCCACAGCCGTGAGCAGAGCCAGCTGGGAGGGATGTTATTACTTTATTTCTGTTTTCTTAACTGTGTGTGTGTGTGTGTGTGCATATGTGTGTGTGTGTGTGTGCATGCGCGTGTGCCTGTGCATGTGTGTTGAGGGGGAGGGAGGATTGATTGCAGAAAATGTCTGGATCCACAGCACTCAAGATGGAAACTTTTGTTGATATAATTTCTCCTAACTTTCCTACACCTTCCTTCCCTTCTACTCCATTTCCCCAGTGGCTATCAAGAGCTGTATATATCTGACCACAAAACATCCAGTCAGTTCAAGTCAAAAATGCAGCCAGCCATCTGGATTGACTCAAACTCTGTCTACACACACCAATTGGCTTGGGGGTAAAAAAATGTAATTCAGTGGAACAACTGGTTATTTTTAAAACAACGAGTTGAATTCAGACAACCATCCAATTAGTTGATTTCAAAATGCCTGTTTGGAGACATGAAAAGGGTTATTTTCAAAGGGCCTTGTGTGTGCATAAACAACCTGAATGCTATTAAATTGACGAGCTATTTCGGAATCAAGTAGATAAGGCCAAAGCGGCTGGACTCTGTTTATAAAGGGGAAACCTGTTAGGGTAGCAGTCCATCAAGCACTCCAGAGGGTGACACCTTCTGTTGGAAGGCTGAAGTCTTTCATTTGACAGCAGCATAACCATACCCTTCTCTTTGCAGAAGCAAGCATCTCATTCTTTTTTTAGAGAAACCTCCTGTGCACTTCTTCCTGGACGTGCCACACTAGACAGAAGGCTAAAGATTCAAATAGACCCTCAAAGGCAAATGCTACTGGGTTAACTATTGCCACACAACACATTTCCCCACACACACGGTGATGGTAACTCGATTGTCTCTCCTCTTTTACAGGTTTCAGTCTCACTGCATACAGCCAGAAAGCCTACTCTGAGCCATTTGACCCGATTCATGATGAGTTGAGTCAGTTTAAACCGCACAGCTATAAGTCCCTGAGCTTTTCTCCCCCTGAAATGTGAAAGTTCTTTCCCAGTGTTACATTGCTAAGAAATGATTTAAGAAAAAAGCAGGAACGAAGGTCTCCTCCTGAAGAGAATTTTATTTGCACTCCCCATGCTTTGTCATAAAGGGCATTCAACTGTGTTAATCATATAAGAAGTTTTAGAGAAGCTCTCTTTTTCACATTAGGCTTAAAACATCACCCCTGAGGTGGTGCTGATGGCTCCCTTAGAAAAGATTTCTTTGACATCTAAGACACAAAGGACTTCAGCAAAGGCTCAGAGTTAAACGAGTGGTGCTTAAGTGCTGACTCTCCATCCCCAGTGACAAGCATTTACTAAGTGAAACTTTTGTTACTGCAAATGTCTTACTTGGGTGTGTCTTAATCCTGAATGTTGTGGAGGTTTTGTTTTATTGTGTGTATGTGTGTATGTGTGTTTTAAAAAAAAAAACATTTATTTTATCAGAAAGGATTCTCACAATGGAAGCATTCATTGCCATGGCTGTGGCTGAGTCTTTAGGTTTAAGACTGGTTAAGCTGCCCCAGGTAGAAGTGTTTGCACAGCGACAGAAGTATAGAATCACAGCCCCTGAGTTGGAGGGGGCCCCATTAAGCCAGTCCTTGCCTTCAGGCATCCACGCCAGAGGAATAACCACCTTTCTCTTTAAGATCTCCAAAGACAAGAACTCCACATGTAGTTCTTTTATTATAAAAAGTGTGAACTGTAAAACATATTTACAAGGGAATAATATTATAATCCATCTTCAAATTATTTCCTTTTTTAAACATTTGCTTTCCCAAGCTTTAAAAAATTAATACAGTAAAGTTTCCTTTCTCCTTTGAAAAAATCCTTTCAATAGAAGCATTTCTCCTCTATTTGAGCACCCACATGGGACACTGCTCTCAGGAAATTCTACCAGAGATCCTTATGTTTCTCCTAAAAAGCAGGTTTGCTTTCATCTTATGGATACTTTGAATCAAGAGATGTTGCCTCTTTCCCTTTGACTGTTGGAAAGCTCAGAGCCAAATGTAGAATCAATGAACAGGACCCTATCTCAGCTTCACCCACTTTCCTTCCTTTGCTTTCTCTTCATCCTAATTTCTTCACTTAGTTGTGGTTTTTGCTGTTGTTTCTGGGATTTCTGGATTGGTCTGTTTTGATGTTTGTGAACAGTTTCATGAAACAAGAACAGCGGAGGCTCTGGATCCTAGCTCCACCCTTTCATAGTTTAACCTGAGTCTCAGTTTCCTCATCTGTAAAATGGAGATAACAATTGTAGTTTCTCCCTCATGGGGTTGTTGTAGGCATTAAATAATAAAATACATGTATAATGCCAAGCAGATAGTATCCATTATTAATAACTATGTTACCTTTAATCATTTGGGGAGCAAGAAGGGCAAAAAAAAAATTATTCCTCAAATCAAATTTTCAATCTTTCATCGCACTTCTCCTTCTGTCTTCTGTGTGAATTGTCTTTCAAGTGAAATCATTTGATGTTTCACACTTTGATGAAACTCCTACTACCTTACAGGAGAGTGCTCCCCAAACTTCTTTGATCTTATTGGAAAAGACCCTGATGCTGGGAAAGATTGAGGGCAAGAGGAGAAAGGGGCAACAGAAAGAAGATGAGATGGTGGGACGGCATCACTGACTCGATGGACATGAGTTTGACCAAAGTCAGGGAGATAGTGAAGGACAAGGAAGCGTGGCGTGCTGCAGTTCATGGAGTTGCAAAGAGTTGAACATGAGTGAGCGACTGAATAAGAACAACAAACGATCAACAAAATCACTTATTAAAAACACAGATTCCTACTCTTGGACACCTGAAATTACTGTGTCAATGAGCAGTCCAAGGTCTGATGTTTCTGGGATTGCTGTATTCTATATTGGATTTGATCACCAGCTTTTTGTGCAATACACGCCAAATTGTCTGTACTTTCCTCCAAGAATCTAATTGCAAACTTCCAAACTTCTCACTAACGTTTTGTTTCCATGCTTTCCGTTCCGTGACTTTTTGTACTTCGTTTCATTCTTTTACTTCCTGTCCTGCTACACGTGTGAGCCTATCTTTTTCCCAACTCCTGATGCCCCTTTGTTGTACTAGCAGGTTCTTTTCTACCCCCAACACTTCTTTGGGTGAAGTATATCAGAGCTACAATTGTCATTTGTATCTTTTTGTGATTAAATGTATATGGACATTATCACAAAAACAGTTACTCAATAACCATTTCAACCCCTTCTTTGGGGAGAAAAACATCTGCTGCCTTTTTAATTTTATTGGCCTGCTTGATGGCTCTACAACCCAGTGAAGAAGGAGCCCCACCCACCACAAGGCTCTTCATTCTGCTGGGGAAGCCATACATAGTTGAAAGACCAAAAAGTGCAAAAAAAAAAAAAAAAAAGATTGCATCCGCCTTCCTCTGTTTTCCATGGATAAATGCCAAATCCTTCATACTTAAACTTTTCCCCCTTCCTTTATTTTGCCTCCCAGTTTTCCTTTGAATGAATGAATAAATTGTCCAGCCCTCCAAATTTTCTTAATAATCTACCTCTGTAGCTCATTCCAGTGTTTAATCACTTTGATGAAAGAAAGAAAGAACGAACGAAAGAAAGAAAGTCTTGCTTACTAAAATCCTAAAAATCTTTCCTGCTTTATCTTAAGACTGTTGGGCTGTTTCCCCTTGTTACATGTGTGTTGCTAGGATAATACAAGTATTTTCAAGATGAATTCTCTGCCAAAAGATCTTGCCACTGAGTCATCACCATCCTCATCTTTTTAAAAACATGAGCAAGTCTCAGCAGCACTTCATTCACGTTAGTAAACATTACCTAGGGAAAGAAAGAACAGGCTTCAAGAACATGACATCATCATTAAAAATAAATGTTTACTGAGTACCTACTCAGTGCATAGTACTGTTAGTCCTAGAGATGGAATAACCACCGGCCTTTAGACACACCTGCACACACATGTACTCCCGTGTGCTAAATCCAGAGAAGTGGCTCACACTAGAAGGATTACTGGAATTCCAAGGAAGGAGTAATTCTGCCCAAAGGGCCCAGGTGGTCACAAAAGGTAAGACTTCAAGCCCTGAGGAAAGAGTAGCAGAGAGCCTGAGAGAATTAATGTGAACAAAGACCAGGAAACAGGAATGAAAATAGTTTGGGGGGAAACAATTAGGAGACCATTTGACAGGAGCAGACAGTTTGTGTAGACTGGAAGTCAAGTGGGAGATAATAATGGAGCGCTAGACCTTAGTCTGCTTATAGAGGACCTTGAATGCTAGGCTAATTAAGGAGTGCCACCCTCACAGATAAAAGAAAACAGACCACTGGGGCTTCTGGGTACCTTCGAGGAAAGGAAGCAGGAACTAATTACAAGAACTTTGTGAAATGGCTTGAGTTTGTGAAACTCTTCTCTGTATTTCTGACTTTCTTATTCCCTTGAAGTATCAGCACTGGGATTACCACAAGAAGAGGATAACGGGAGAGAGTACAGCCTACCCCAAAGGAAGTGAATAAGGAATGGAATAAGTGGTGGTGGTGGTTTTAAAAGTAGAAAATAGACAAGAAAAATCTCTGAGGCTCACAGAAGGGATAAGAAATGCTGCATACCTGGAACCAGCACAGGTCTGCCAAATCCTTTGAGGGCTTTGTGAAGAACCCTGGGTATTTCCCTACCAGACAAACGTTTGCAATAGTATATCTCATGCTAACGTAGAGGAGGGACCTTGAATGGGAATTGTTATGTGAATGCACCATTTTGTGAACCCCAGAGAACTCTGAGAATACTCTGTAATATTCTGTAAGTGGAATTGACTAGGTATGAGGTAACATCTTAAATCCCCTAATTTGAAAGTACTGCTTGGGCCATAGCAGCTCCCCAACTCCTCACTTAGATTTGATGCAAAAGTAAAATAAAATTCTTTTCAGTCAAGAGCTCATTGTGCCCTGCCAAGATAAGCAGTTGATTTGGATAATCAAGTACTGCTCTCTGCTCTCTTCCTAATTCAATATGGCTTCAGTATTGTGAATGGGCAGCTGTCTGTCTAGGAACATAAAAAGCTTCTGTCTCTGCTGATCTTTATTTCTAGCTGAGCTGCTCTCTCTTGGTCTTAAATTCACCCCTTTCTCCCTTTGCAAGTAGGGTATCACCAGTGTTTAGCACAGAGTCATGGGGAAAGACCCTGTTGCCTCCTTTCATCCACTCTGCTCACGAATCAAGAAGATAGGAAACATCGCTTTCCTCACTGACTTTCATGATCATTTTGTACTTGATACATACTAGATATTCAGTAGTAGTTGGTGAAAAAAATGAATGAATGTCAGGTGCTATCCTAGGTTCTGGGCATTCAACAGTAAAGAAGAAGAAAATAAGCAAAAATCCTCACCTTTATGCAGATGCCATTGTAGTGAGAGACAAGAAATGGGAGACTAATATAATAATGCATCTACCTGATGCTTCTCTTCCTCCTCAGTCTCATTAAAAAAAACTTATTATCCTCAAAAAATTAAGAATATAATTACCATATGATCCAGTCATTTCATTCCTAAGTACATGTCCAAAAGAACTGAAAGTAGAAGCTTTAGCCGCTATTTGTATACCAGTGCTCATAGCAGCATTTATGCATACAAATAGAATATTATTCAGCCTTTAAAAGGAAGGAAATTCTGATACATGGTATAACTGGATAGACCTTGAGGACATTATGCTGAGTGAATTAAACCAGCCACAAAAAGACAAGAAAGTAGAATTGTTGGCTGCCAGGGGCTAGGAAGAGGGAGGAATGGAGAGTTTCTCACATTAACAGGTATGCAGTTTCAGTTTAGCAACATGAAAAAGTTCTAGAGCTCTGTAGCACAACAACTTGAATATATACTTAATATTACTGAGCTGTACACTTAACAATGATTGTGATGGTAAATTTTCTGTTAAGTGTATTTCACCACAATTTAAAAAAAATTTTAAACACTTATTAAACCTCTTTTTGTGAGCATTGTTCAAAGATTAACAAACACAAACCCTTTGCTGAAGTTTACATTGTAATACAGACCCTTCATGATGTGGTCAGGCGTGTCAAGGCCACACAGACAAGAGAACACAAACATTCAGCCCAGATATGGAGAGGCAGCTGGGTATTTACATTACCCAACAGAGCAAAGGTGAGTGCATTTTGGGATGGAAGGAGGGCAGGCTGTCCATACAGGGTAATTTGACTAGATGCTGCTCCCAATACATTTCTCAAAAATATATCAACACCACAGCCTGTCATGCATTCCAAAATTATAGTCCTTTTTTCAAATCTTGAAGGACTAGGATCGTCCACAACTCCTAATGAGTAGGCAAATAACCCAAGAAGGGACAAGATTGGTTTTCAGCTAACAGTTTGTTTCCTGTTTTTTATTACAGGGCTCTAGGATGAGAGGGGAAGCAGTGGGGGAGGACAGGAGATGGGTGGGCAACCAAGATCAGCTTTCCACTTTTACACCCAAGTGAAGGAGGAAGGGAGGCAAAAGATACTGATGTGACAAATCCACCCTCACAGAGGCTTTGAGGAGCTGTCCTCCCCTCAAATAATGGAGAGTAAAGGAACACCATTTCTAAACATTAGCACTGATCAGCTTCCGGAGGTAGTGATCTCCATTCCTGTGACCAGAAGGACTCAAGCAGAGGCTGGGGTGGGGAAGGGGTGTTTCTCCCAACTGTACATTCTCTGCTTCTCTTAACCTCCTTTACCTCACTCCACAAGCAACTGTGTGCGAGAGATTCTAGGGAGAGATCTCTTTGCATTCTCCATGAAGAAAAAGTTTGCTGGGCAGGATTCTTTAAACCATACTGCAAATGCATTTCTATCTCCTTAAAGGAACAAACTTTTTAAGGACTTCAGCACATGGTTTATGAGTCAATGGAAACTGCTAATAACAAATGGGTCTTATCTATTCTAGAAAGCAAGTCTCTGAGAATCTCTCTTGGGAACCATTGTGAGCAGTTAGTTTGAGTTATTGTACACATAGACTTCAAGTAATAAAAGGGCATGTTTTAAGACATTCCAGAATTCCAACCTGTCACTAATTCAGATTGGTCTGCCTGCCCCCACCCCCATTAGTCCAAATAGATGAGATTTTACTGAGGCAGATTTTCAAGTAGTTTGCAAGTGGTAAGGAAGAAGAGGTTTCTCTCACCCTCTTTCTTAATTTGAGACACACATTTTGACATCTCACTATTAGGATCAATAGGTGACCATTTTTCCCAACTTGCTATCTACCTTGGTTCTCACTAGAAAGTTGTGTTACAACAGGAATGAGCACTGACTTTCTTGCCAAGTGCCAAACAACTTTGTTTTTCTTCTTTGGTTTCATAAATGTTATTAAGCTAATGTCAAATTAAGTTAGCTTTCAAGCATCTGGGCTTCAAACATGAAGCTCAAATGCTCATCAATAAGATAACTTAAAGGTATCCTAGAATATGATAACTTAGAGGTATCCTAGAAGATGCTCTGGCCAGTCACTCCCTTTGAGACATCTCTTTGGATTGCAATGACACCTGTGATGTGTTACTTTTGAACAATATTTTCTAAGATCATCAGGCTATAAAGTGCATGCTTAAAAAAAGTGAGCCATAAGTCATTTAAGGGACATGTGTAAAGAGAATATTTAAATAAGAATTTTATTTTTCTAATCATATTAAGAGCACTTCATCTCTAAAGCCTGTGGGAGCCTATCATGCCAAGGGTTCTAGTCTGTGTGCAGTAGCTGGAGTTTCCCAGAAAGACATTAAGCCAGGTTCAGAAGTTTTACATAGGTCTTTGGTTTTATATATGTGTGTATTCACACATACATACACACACATATGTCAATTGACAGTTGTATTGATATTTGTTTCCTATATGACAAGAATTATGACTTGCTATTGAAAAAGCATTTTGAGAGCCCCAGGAATAAAAAAGAAGCAATGATGCTGCTCTGGTTCTGAGTCTCATCAATAGAAAGGGAGTGTTAAGGCTTGGTGATAGGCGCTTACCTGGCTAGCAGCAGGTAAGACATGTGACTGAGGGTTTGAGGTAGTTTGGTGCTAAGATGAAAGTATCCTGAACTGGGTTTTGAGGCCAAATACTTTATCATCCCTTACCTCCCAGCATGCACCTCATGTAATAAGCTTTAAAAGCTTACGAGGCAAGCAGCTTATAGCAACAAAGGGATTCCCCTTCCAAGAAGTTTCCGGCCTGAGATGACACACGTAGTACAGAAATGTTCCATTGTTAACCAACGTAATATATGCATTAACTGAGGGATAGAGGAGCATAAGCGCTTTAGCTTCGAAGGTGAAGGCAAAGAATTTGAAATGCACAATCTTACAATTAAGACTTCAAAACCAATTTTCAAAGTACAAGTAGATACAAGCCAATAGAAGAGGGCTAAAGTAAATGCAGGATCAGTGAATCTGCGGCCAATGCAACAATGAAGCAAATCTTAGGGAGGCACTTCTCTCATTTAAAAGATGCTTTTTTGCTCATGCAATTGAAATACACTACCTCCTCTATGAAGTCTTTCCTGTCTCTCACTCTTCCCCTGGCTACGTTGGGACACTCTTTCCTTTTGGTTGGACTTTCCTGGTGGCTCAGACGGTAAAGCATCTGCCTATAACGCAGGAGACCCAGGTTTGATCCCTGGGTCGGGAAGATCCTCTGGAGAAGGAAATGGCAGCCCACTCCAGTATTCTCGCCTGGAAAATCCCATGGACGGAGGAGCATGGTAGGCTACAGCCCATGGGGTCGCAAAGAATCGGACACAACTAAGCAACTTCACTTTCTTTCCTTTTGGTCTCACTGTGCCCTGGTACACACTCCATCACATCACACATAACAACTTACTGCATTTCTGTTTTCATGTCTGTGTCCCCACTGGACTTCAAGTACTTTGAGGACAAGGTCCTCTGATTCTTTTGTGTATCTTCATCACTCTAATTCAGTACCTAGTGCATAATAGGTGCTCAAAACTTTTTTTGAATGGATGATATCCCATAATATCCTGTGATGAAAAGAACCACAGCTAAATAAATGTTCCTGTTAAACTTATGTCAAGCCAATTTAGGGCCCTGCGGAAGAAAGAGAACTGTAAATTCCCAGGTCCTAAATCAAAGGTTGAAAGCTGGCTCCTCCCTAGCCATAGCTCCTTGATATGGCTCCTGATTAATAATCTGTTACATCCTCAAAAGGGGTCATTTTAAGGTAACACAGAGGAGCTCCCATGACCTATTGACCTTTTATATCACCAAAAAGGAGCTAACTTTGGGTCAAACCATGGCAGAATACTTTGCTATAATTCACATACTACCCAGAAAACTTTGGCTTCCCAGAATTCATAATAAAAATACCAAATCCCCAGCAATAACTTTCAAACTCCGCAATTCTTGCTAACACAGCATAGTAACACTTGGATTCTATGCCAGGCCTCCTGACCTTTTGTTAATTGCAAAATAAACAGATCTCCAGTTTAGAGGGGCCTTCTCCTTTTATGGGCTCCCTGCAGGGTAGGCACTGCTTGAATGGTATTTATTTCGGCCATATTTGCTTTCCAACACTTGTTCAGAGCAGGAGGCAGGTGTCTGGGAGTGGAAGGAACAGGGATTGGAACAAGAGGAGAGAAGCAGGTGCCCTCATATGCTGAAAGTGCCCAATTTATTCTTCAGAAGAGACTGACATCCTATAATGATGTATGCAAATGAAATTTTATTTTAAAACTCTTCAAAAAGTGTATCTGAGCTCATACTCTTGTGTCTCACCCTGTACTCACATGGCTCACTATGACAGAAGCACAAACCGAAAGCTGAGAGAGCCCAGAGGAGAGAGAACTGTTCTCCTCTGGCCAATGCTAGTGATTGACATAGAACTCAGCTAAGGAATGGCTGTGGTGGCATCATGAAGATTGGCCACAGGCCTCAGTATTACAGATTCAGAAACTTATTTTTATGAGTTGCTCTAGGGCCAATCAAATTCCAAGGGACTGATAAACAAGAAAGTCAAGTACTAATATAAATGATGCACTAAAATTACTTTACTATGTATTTACTATATGCCAAGAAGTGTTCTAAGGGTTTTATATGAATTATCTTATTTAATAGTCATAGCAACACTATGAGAACACTACTACCGCCACCTTCATTTTAAAAGTCAATAAACAAAGAAGACTCAGAAAGGTTAGGACTTACCCAAGCTGGGCAAGTTAGGATTCCTATATTAATAAAAGTCTATCTGATTCTAATGCCCACGTTCTTAACCTTAGACCCACCATCACTCATTATTTTATACTGAAAAAATGGTACTTGTTGGCTACTTTGTGTACTCTCTCTCCAAGAAGGAAGATAATGAAAACTGAGTTAAGTCTTGAAGATTGTTTGGTAAGTGTCAAAATCAGAATAAAGAGCCCAATAAATACCTTTCATGGATGACTAGTTAAGAGTCCTCAAACTATGCCCGCCTAGTGAATTAGACTCTTTCACTCCTACTCAACAGATTCCAGGCCTACAAATCAATCAATCAGGACACTCTCCTCCAGAGCTCCAGTGATTAAGTCTAACTCTGCAATGCTGCTTTTTCTGTCCTTAAACACCCATATCTGAGCCCTATCTTGAACCTCAGGCAGTGACTAGGGTCTTAGAAACTATTCTTGCTCAATTTCTGCCAACCTTCTTCTAAGAGCTGGATTCTACTCTCCCTAAATCCTATGCCCCCACCATAAGGCAGCTCCTTTTGCCAGACTGGCCCTTCGAGAACTCCTGATGACCAGAACTATACCTGAGCTAGTTAACTCTTTCCTTTGGACCACCCAGCTCTTCTCACTAAAGTCCATTAATTTATTCATTTAACTAATCTTTACCATGTGCCTTCTATTTGCCAAGCACTGTGCTAGGGGCTTGAGGGACCAAAAGGAGGGACATCTTCTGATGTGATGATGCTAATGCCTTGGGTTTGGGGATATAGTACAAGAATCACCCAGGTTTATCAGTTAAGGTCTGGGCAGGAAACAGATGGCATACTCAAATTGAGTACTGTTGGGAGAATTTCTTTAAGAGGTTATTTATAAAGGTATGAGTAGAGTGTAGGAACCTCACAAGAGACTGGGTGGTACCTAGGAGATAGTAATAGCAGGGAGCTGTTACCCACCCGAAGGGCTAAGGAGAGGGAACAGTATGAAGAGTGTGGTTTTATAGGACCTGTGGCCTTCAGCAGAGGGAAGCAGCTGCTGCCAGTACTCGGCCCATCAGAAGAGAGCCTGGGGAATAAATACTCCAACTTCGCTCTCCGTCCACCCTCTGATCTCCAGTTGGTGCCAAACACAACCAGAAGTCAGGAGGCAAGGGAGCCCATTAATGCAATCCAGATGGATCCGCCTCCTGTGGCACAGAGCAGGGTGAAGGGCGGATCTGCGTATCTAGTAACACTGTGCAACTTGATTATTTCCTCCCCAGCCCCAATCTGCTCCTGAGAGCAGATTCCTTCCACTTCCTCCTTCTTCCCTATTCCATACGCCAGACTGCACTTCTTATCATGGCATCTGAGATACCCCATGACTATTTAGTGACAAAATCAGATCACAGACCTGAACTTCTCCCAATCCAACGTGTTTACTTCTAGTTATCTCATTCTCTGCTAACATCATGATGATGATGATGATAGCTGTCGTGTTTTTTTTTTAATTCTTATGATGTGCCAGGAACTGTGGTGTTTAGCATAGAATGCTTTGCTCTGAAAATAGTGCAGATTCCATAGGTGTCTAATCTAGGGCAGGAAAAAAACCTAACTTCCAGTGGACAAGTGAGAATAAAGACCAACTTCTTACCTTTACAGATAGTGAGACGTTTTTATGTGTGCCATTTCCATTCTGCCTCTGTCACCCTTCAATTGCTCTGTACCAGATGCAAAGAGGATGTAGTTAACACATTCTAATTATGGGCTCTAGGAAGAGAGCTGCTTTTATGGAATGCACTCCTGCTGCCACTTTGGCTTCTGTTGCAGAGGCTGCTGAGTGTGCTAAATGTTCTCCAAATGCCCAAGGGGCACCCTCAAGATTTGAACATGCAAACAGAGGAGCTTAATCATGGATACTGAGAACCAGAATGATTCCATTTATAGCAGTAAAGTCCTGAAAGGCAAGCTAAGTGTTTAAGGGAAAACTCCAATTGTACCTAAGGGTCAAGACAGTTTCATCAATGATTTGATATATCCATCTAGTTCAGTTCCCCCCAAAGTTACAGAATCTGTAAAAGAATTACTAGCCCTTCCTGGGGGAGAGGGCCAAAGGGCTGAGGAGAAAGGCTGAACATAAACCCAGCAGGAATTCTCCCATACACGCAGAGCAGCTTATCTTTGTTCACCAAATGTTTACGCAATGGTATGTAAACTCCACCAGGTCAGGGGTTTTTGTCTTACCGCCCCCTCCATGGCAGCATCGCTAGCACACAGCATGCTGCCTGATGCATAGTATGTGCTCAATAAATATTTGTTAAATGGATGAAAGCAGAGGTTTCCTCAGACGCCCAAAGACTCCATAATAACTCCCAAGGTTATGTCAGTTGGAAATTGCTCTGGGCATCTGTAGGATACTGTCTCTTCCATTCGCTCATATACTGGAGTTTAACACTTAACCTTTCCTGTAGCATTTTTTTCCAATCGTGGTCAAAATAAGGCTTTTAGTAGTGCTTCCCTGTAGTAGCTCAGATGAAAAAGAATCCGCCTGCAATGCAGGAGACCTGGGTTCAATCCCTGGGTCAGGAAGATCCCCTGGAGAAGGAAATGGCAACCCACTCCAGTATTCTTGCCTGGAGAATTCCGTGGACAGAGCAACCTGGCAGGCTACAGTCCATGGGGTCCCAAAGAGCCGGACACGACTGAGTAACTAAAGCTGACGCTTTCACTTTCAGTGTTAGCTCATGAATGAATATCATTAGATCCACTCAGAAAAATGTAATGATTTACTCCTTTGCTTTGGATATCTCAGTGCTGTAGCTGACTGAGTTTGAGACACTCCTAGAAAAGAGATACCAGGCCCAAACCTCACCTGACACCCAGTATCATAGTTAATGTTAACTGTTTCTGTGCTAGTGAACTTTTCATTATTTAATTGCTGCCCCAGTTCCAGAGATGGGGGCAATTGACAAGATATGTAATGAGCTTTCATGTTCTTTATACAAAGCCAATTAAGCAAGTGGCTGCACTTATTTTGCAGCTTATTCAGAGCAGTAATCTTCCTTTCAGATACAGTCCTATGGCTGAATACTCAGGGCCAGAAACAGAGCAAGTTTCAGTTCAGTTCAGTTCAGTCGCTCAGTCATGTCCGACTCTTAGCAACCCCATGAACCACAGCACGCCAGGCCTCCCTGCCTATCACCAACGCCCGGAGTTCACTCAAACTCATGTCCATCGAGTCAGTGATGCCATCCAGCCATCTCATTCTCTGTCGTCCCCGTCTCCTCCTACCCTCAATCGCTCCCAGCATCAGAGTCTTTTCCAGTGAGTCAACTCGCCGCATGAGGTGGCCAAAGTATTGGAGTTTCAGCTTTAGCATAAGTCCTTCCAATGAACACCCAGGATTGATCTCCTCTAGAATGGACTGGTTGGGTCTCCTTGCAAGTTTAGCTGCATTTTTACTCTGTGTATTGCTAAGGGGAAGGACATGCCTATTACAGCAAGGATTTGCAAGATGGTCAATTTACTATAAGCAAATCAAACCAGACTGGAAAGCACTCTTTCTAATAGATATTATTTCCAGACCCTTAACTGGGATCCCCAAGGTGGTCTACTTAGACAAACTAGATTTCAGTCAAACATGTATAACCTGCTAGATTTGTAAATTCCTTGAGACAACTTACAAATGTCTGTCTTATTCATTGCTGTGTCCTCAGTGCCTGGCTCAGTGGCACCTACTAGATAACCAATGAAACATTGATGAATAAATGAAGGAATCCTTTCAGATCAACTTCTAGTAAGTTTGCTGGCTAAACATCACAGTAAATATTTTGGGCATCTCATAAAGACAAATGGTGAGGATGATGACAAGGAATAGCTTCTACTCTGTTTTGGATCTGAGCAGTCATGTGTTTAGATCATGTGGTCATTCATTCATGTAATAAACATTTATTGAAATGTACCATGTGCCAACTGCAGGGAATACAAACATAAATAAACTGTGGTACTGGCTGTCAAGGAATTCAATCTGTCTATGGAATAGACAATAAAATAATTGCAATGCTATCTTTTAAGTGCTTGAGGGGATAGGCACCATGGGCCGTGGGTGCACAAAGGAGGGACATCTAATTTAGGCTGAGAGGTCGGAAAGGCTTCCCAGGAGAGATGAGAATTAACTGGAGTTTTGTAGGGCAGGTGGAAGTTAGCCAAGATGAAAAAGAGAAAGGCATGTTTTAGGCAGGCATGTTTTAGACACAGGCTGGTGAAACCAGCATGCTGTTTCCAAGGAATTATAGGTAGTTGATACAGTTTGTTGTTGTTGTTTAGTCACTAAGTCATCTCCAATTTATTGTGACCCCATGGACTGTAACCCACCAGGCTCCTCTATCTGTGGGATTTCCCAGGCAAGAATACTGGAGTGGGTTGCCCTTTCCTCCTTCAGGGGATCTCCCCAACCCAGGGATCGAACCATGTCTCCTACATTGGCAGGCAGATTCTTTATCATTGAGCCACCTGGGAAGTCCAGTTGATACAGTTACTATTGACATTATGGCCTGGATAATTCACTATTGTGGGAGGCTGTCCTGCGCATTATAGGATGTTGAGCAGCAATAGCTCTAGACCCGAACTACTACTTGAGTAGCACCTTGCTTCCCTGAGTTGCAACAACCAAAAATGTCTCCAGTTATTGCCAGATGTTCCTCAGGGGGCAAAATCACTCCCAGTTGAGAAACAGTTAGAGGCAAAGGTTTGTGTGAGGAAGTGATGGGAAACAAGATTGGAAGGCCAGGCAGGGGTCCAGGTCATGAAAGTCATGTGCACTGTGATAAGAAGTTTGGACTTTATCCTGAAGATCACAAGAAGCCCTTGAAGTATTTCAAGCCAGAAGATAATATGCTCAGATGTGCAAGACTTATCACTCTGGCAGCAGTGTCAAGTGTAAATTTGAAGGGGATGTGTGGAAAGAGTGGTAGCAGGGTGATGAGTTCAAAGACTCTTGCAATCATGCAGAAAGGAAGTGATGAGAGTCAGTGTTTAGGCAATAGTTCTGGGAATGGAGTAAAGAGGGAAGATTTGAGAGATATGAATAAAAGTAAAATTTTGGGGAGGATTTAGTGATTTAGGGATATTGGGTAGATGAAGAAAAAGATATGACTCCAAAGTTTCTAGTTTCAATATTTGGATAAATTATGGGGCCATTCACAAATGAAGATAACATAAGAAGAAAGTCAGGTTTGAGGAGGCCTATACATTATATTGGGCTTCCCTGGTAGCTCAGTGGTAAAGAATCTGCCCGCAATGCAGGAGACCTGGATTCGATCCCTGGGTTGGGAAGATCCCCTGGAGGAGGGCATGGCAACCCACTCCAGTGTTCTTGCTTTGAGAATCCCATGGACAGAGCTGGGCTACAATCCACAGGGCCACACAGAGTCGGACATGACTGAAGCAACTAAGCAGCAGCAGCATACATTTTATTACTGTATGTTGAGTTTGAGCTACTATAGGACATTCAAGTGAAAACGTTCAGAAGGGGATTTGCCATATTGGTGAGCATTAAGCAGAGAGTTATGGGAGCTACTAGGGTAAATGGGTTCTGAAAAGGAGCTATGTGACATCATGTCATATACTACTACATTTGCCACTAAACAGCTCAGAGCTTTCAAGGTTCTCACAGTCCATAGATAAGTAAACATGCAACAATAATGCAGTTTGATAAGAACTATGATGCATATCTGAAGAACGCTGTAAGAGCAGGAGAGGAAGAGCACCTAAAGGAGTGAGGGTAAGACAGAGAAAGCTTGCTGGTAGAGGCAATATGGGGCTTCCCTGTGGCTCAGTGGTAAAGAATTCATCAGAAATATCAAACCAGTATTCTTGCCTGAAGAATCCCATGGACAGGGGAGCCTGGAGGGCTACAGTCCGTGGGGTTGCAAAAGAGTCAGACATGACAACAACAGAGGCAGTATGATGGAGAAGGGAAGAATCACAGAGGCCAAGAGAATGGTCTTTGCAGGCTTTTCACTAAGCAGCCTTTCTCAACCTCAGCACTATTGGTATTTTAGACTACATCATTCTTTGCTGCAGGATGTTGAGCAGCCTTCCTGGCCTCTACCCACTGGATGTCAGGAGCACCCTCCTCCAACTTGTGGCAATCAAAAATGCCCCAGGTGTTGTCAAATGTCCCCTGGAGGGACAAAATTAGCCCAGGTGATATTGAACTACAAGGAGAATAATTTGATCAAAGGCCTGAGGTGCTGTATTCTGAAATTCATCACTGAATGTGCTCAAGGCTGCACTTCCACAGGCTATCTCTAGTGAAGAGACTAAGGCCATCAGGAACAGTAAGACAGACCTGTTTTGGGGGAGATACAGGAATCCAACACGAGACT
The DNA here is from genome assembly GCF_049115385.1 of Moschus berezovskii. Taxonomy (NCBI): domain Eukaryota; kingdom Metazoa; phylum Chordata; class Mammalia; order Artiodactyla; family Moschidae; genus Moschus; species Moschus berezovskii. Next base: position 123,603,481 of record NC_142488.1, on the reverse strand, counting down.
TTGGCTCAAGAAAATGGTGAAGGCCTCTCTGAATCTCTTTGACTACCTGGCAATCTAGGATATTCCTACCAGATCTTTCCCTCTCTTTCCAACAGGGCTCAGATTTGTATCTCAGCCTGATACCTCTCAACCTTCCCAGTTTCTCTCATACTGGTCTTCCCTAATGAGATTTTTGCACATTTAATCCCATATTGGTTTCTGCTTCTCAGAAGACCCAGACTAACATAGGCAGCCAGACTTTGGTATCAGAAATATCTGGATTCAACTGTGTGGCCTTGGGCAAGTTACCACACTTCTCTGAACCCTGTTCACTTATATGGAAAATGGAGGCAACACTGTCTACCTCAGAAGGTTTCTATGAGGATGAAATGAATCACTGCCTCTAAAATATTTAGCAGAGTCCTAGATACCAAGTAAGAGTTCATTAAGTGCAGACTCTTAGTAAAGTCTGGGTATGTGGAGAAAGGACATCCTAAGCAAATTGGACCACCTGACCGGCCTCTTGAGAAACCTGTATGCAGGTCAGGAAGCAACAGTTAGAACTGGACATGGAACAACAGACTGGTTCCAAATAGGAAAAGGAGTATGTCAAGGTTGTATATTGTCACCCTGCTTATTTAACTTATATGTAGAGTACATCATGAAGAATGCTGGGCTGGAAGAAGCACAAGCTGGAATCAAGATTGCCAGGAGAAATATCAATAACCTCAGATATGCAGATGACACCACCCTTATGGCAGAAAGTGAAGAGGAACTCAAAGGCCTCTTGATGAAAGTGAAAGAGGAGAGTGAAAAGGTTGGCTTGAAGCTCAACATTCAGAAAACAAAGATCATGGCATCTGGTCCCATCACTTCATGGGAAATAGATGGGGAAACAGTGGAAACGGTGTCAGACTTTATTATTTTGGGCTCCAGAATCACTGCAGATGCTGATTGCAGCCATGAAATTAAAAGACGCCTACTCCTTGGAAGGAACGTTATGACCAAACTAGATAGTATATTAAAAAGCAGAGACATTACTTTGCCAACCAAGGTCCGTCTAGTCAAGGCTATGGTTTTTCCCGTGGTCATGTATGGATGTGAGAGTTGGACTGTGAAGAAAGCTGATCGTTGAAGAATTGATGCTTTTGAACTGTGGTGCTGGAGAAGACTCTTGAGAGCCCCTTGGACTGTAAGGAGAGCCAACCAGTCCATTCTAAAGGAGATCAATCCTGGGTGTTCATTGGAAGGACTGATGCTAAAGCTGAAACTCCAATACTTTGGCCACCTCATGTGACGAGTTGACTCACTGGAAAAGACTCTGATGCTGGGATGGATTGGGGGCGGGAGGAGACGGGGACTACAGAGAATGAGATGGCTGGATGGCATCACCGACTCGATGGACATGAGGTTTGAGTGAACTCCGGGAGTTGGTGATGGACAGAGAGGCCTGGCGTGCTGTGATTCATGGGGTCGCAAAGAGTCGGACATGACTGAGCGACTGAACTGAGCAAATTGGACAACGTGATACACAGACATGGTGTGAGAAATGCCGTAGAAATGTGGGGAGGGATGTAAAATGCCATAAGCATTTCAGTACCTCAGAAACACAAACTGCAATCAGGAAGTTATGAGGGATGATGCAAGAGGTAGGCAAGTCTCAAGTAGAACAATTCCAGTCCTTTCAACCTTTTTAATTCAACCTCTATTCTGCAATCCTTTTATCAACTCCTCTGAGCCTTCTTCAAATTCACCACATCTGCCTTTAAGCTACAAACCTAAGCCTTCACATAAACTCCATCCAGATTCTCTCATTCAAAGTGTCTGACTAGTTGGGAGAGAGACTAAAGGGTTTGTTGCTTCACAGTTCCTCCCCTCAGGATTCTAATTTATGTGGCCCTGAATGGAGATTACTCGGAGGGAAAAAGATCTAATCGCTATTTGGCCCTTGCCCTGACAACTCTTTCATTCAATCTAAATGCATTAACAGGGACCATTTTCCCCTCAAGGAGAGTTAATCATTATTCCACCTCCTCCTCTCTACCCTCTCCACTCCCTACCACTCCCCACTCCCACACAAGAATAATCCAGGCATGTCCATGAGCATGAGAATTTTTAAATTCTAATATAATAATATAACCAACGTTTAGATGTTCTGCCAGCTAGACTTGAATTCAAGACCCAATCCCAAGGATGAACAGCTATACAATCTTCAGCAAGTCAGACTATAAGTTTCAATGTCCTTTTCTATATAATGGGGCTAATAAATTCTACCTTGTATGAAAAAGCATTTTGAAAACTACAAACACAAGATAAGTTATTACTTCAACTTGTGTCACGTTAGGAGGTCTAAAACTACCCCTCTGATGCCCTTCAGAATGTTCTGTGCTTTCCTTAACATCTTTAACCAGACAATAGATGTGAAGAAAGACAATTGGTTTCCTAAGTAAGCAGAGAAAATGCTGCTCAGAGCTTCTCTGTGGGAGAAAGATGCAAGCAAAAAAGGACTGGCAATGCCAAGCTCTGGACTGGGTTTCATTCAGCTTTGCCAAACAAATTTCTCTCCCTATGCCCTATATCTGCTCCTGAGACTTAACTAATCTATTCTTATACCCTCTACCTTACTTGGTTTATTTTTTTTTGTTTTTAATTTATTTATTTTAATTGGAGGCTAATTACTTTACATTATTGTATTGGTTTTGCCAAACATTGACATAAATCTGCCCCGGGTGTACATGTGTTCCCCCTCTTGAACCCCCCTCCCACCTCCCTCCCCATATCATCCCTCTGGGTCATCCCAGTACACCAGCCCCGAGCATCCTGTATCATGCATCAAACCTGGACTGGAGATTCATTTCACATATGATAATATACATGTTTCACTGCCATTCTCCCAAATCATCCCACACTCGCCCTCTCCCACAGAGTCCAAAAGACTGTTCTATACATCTGTGTCTCTTTTGCTGTCTCGTGTACAGGGTTATCATTACCATCTTTCTAAATTCCGTATATATGTGTTAGTATACTGTATTGGTGTTTTTCTTTCTGACTTACTTCACTCTGAATAATAGGCTTCAATTTCATCCACCTCATTAGAACTGATTCAAATGTATTCTTTTTAATTGCTGAGGAATACTCCATTGTGTATATGTACCACAGCTTTCTTATCCATTCGTCTGCAGATGGACATCTAGGTTGCTTGGTTTAGGAGTTCATCCTTTCATGCCTGAAATCATTCTATATTTTTGTCTACTTTCTTACCGTCTGTCACCTGCTACTATGAATATAAGTTCCGTGACAGCCGGTTGGCATTTTTTTGCTGTTGAATTTATTGAAATATCTCCAGGACCATGACAGTGTCTGGCACACAGTAGGTGCTTAGTTAGTCTCTGAATGAATGGATGGATAGATAAATAAATGAAACACTAGACATTTGCAATGGGATCCTGGCTGGGCTTTTATATTCCAATCTCTCCAATCCTGTATGCACCTCTGTATTAGGCTTCATTCAGGTGGTGGTAAGAGAAAGAGAATGTAGACTTTGAAGAGGAGGTAAAGGAGTAGGTGCTCCACCCTCAAGAGTGGAAGAGTAATAGTAAGAGAGTTAAAACTTCTAGAGTCATCAGAAGAGTGTTATTTGGAATTATAAACATGAGTAGTCTTGCCCAAAGTATATACTGGGGAACACTAATCTTATGAATGCTTCTTAACAAAGGTACCATGATCAAGTAAGTTTGAGAAACACAGCATCATTAATTCTACACTCAGTGCACCCACAGATTCACAAGGTATATAAGCATATTAAAGGCTTTCAAATGTTGGATAGAAAAGAAACATGCTTAATCACAGAACCCTTTTATCATCTAATATCTGTGGAAAATATTTTAGAAAAAAACTAGTCTAGGAAATAACCATGATAAGAAAGTTATCAGATTTCTAGAAGCCTTAAATCCCTTCCTTAGATTTTTTTTTTATCTGCTGCCTATTTCCATTTAGTTATCACCAGCAAAATGGAGCTTTAAAGGGAAAGGAAGCTGAGTGTTCAATAGGAGCTACCAATATTAGAGTACAGTAAAGCCCTGGAGAGACTGGACAAGGCAGAGAGGAACTCAAGTAGAAAAATCAGCTAGTGGGATCTGTGGAAAAAAGGCAAAAAGCAAGTTTCTTATGAATCACTCTCTCAATGACTATAATCAGTCTTCCTCTCCCCATACTCCACTGAAATTGCACTCACCAATGGACTGACCCCTTATTGCAAAATTCAATGGACACTTTCCCGTCATTAGCTCTCAGATATATCTGATGCAGTCGACACTCCCTCGTTCCTGAAGCATTCTGTTCGTTTGCCTTCTACAAAATCAGGTTCTCCTGATTTTGGTCCTACTTCTTTGACTTCTCCAGCTCAGTCTCCTCAGATTGTCAATCCTTAAATAGTGGTATAGGACCTTGAGAATGTGTCCTAGGCCTTCTTCTCTTCTCACTTGACACATTATTCTGAGCACTCACCTACTCCTACGGCTTCGAATACTATCTGTAGGCTGATAACTCCCCAAATCTGTATTCCTGGTGTGGTATGTCCCCTTGATTTTTGGACCTTAATATCCAACATCCTACTCAACATTTAAACTTGAACTTATACTCAAAATGGGCTTCCCTGGTGGCTCAGTGGTAAAGAATCTGCCTGCAATGCAGGAGACCTGGATTTGATCCCTGGGTCAGGAAGATCCCCTGGAGGAGTGCATGGGAACCCATTCCAGTATACTTCCCTGGAGAATCCCAATGGACAGAGGAGACTGGAAGGCTACAGTTCAAAGGGTCACAAAGAGTAGGACATGACTGAGCAACTAAACACAGCACAGCACATACTCAACATACAAAAATCTGAATTCATCTTCTTTCTATGAGCTCAGAAAACAGCATCATCAGCAAGTCAGCTGCCCAAGTGAAAACCCTTTGAGTCAACCTCAACTCTCTCTATATAGTCAATCATCACATTCTGTCAATTAATTCTCCTAAATATTTCTGAAATCTATCTTCTCTGCATCCTTCATCCTCATTGCTACTGCCATTCTTATTTCACAGCCCCCAGTTTAGATCAACTCCTTAAAGAACTCACCGCCTCTGATCTTGCTACTCCTCCCCCCGCACCTGCCCAATCCATTTGGTCACATTGCAACAGGAATGCAATTGGTCTTTTCCAACATAGGTCTGATCTTATCACCTCTGCTTAAAACACTTTAAGAGGACCTCAATAAAAAATTAAAACTCTTTAACATGATTTCCGGGCTTCCCAGGTAGCCCAGCGGTAAAGAATCCACCTGCCAATGCAGGTTCAATCCCTAGGTCAGGAAGATCCTCTGGAGAAGGAAATGGCTACCCACTCCAGCATTCTTGCCTGGAGAATTCCATGGACAGAGGAGCCTGGCGGGCTACCGTCCATGGAGTTGCAAAGAGTCGGACACGACTGAGCAATGAACGTGATTTCCAAAGCCCTTCATGATCAGATCTTGCTTTCATGGTAAAGTATAATGGTTACACTCGGCAGCAAGACTGGCTGGGTTTATATCTCAGCTTTACCATTTTTAGTAGCTGTGTAACTTTGAGCAAGTTAACTTCCCTATGTCTTAGTTTTCTCATCTGTAAAATGAGGTAATTACAGTACCTACATTCTAGAGCTGTTTTTTAATACTTTGTTAATATATGAATAGTTTTCAAATAGTGCTCTATAAATGTTAGCTTTTCATAGTAATATTATCTCTTCAACCTTATCTCTTGCTATTTCTTCTCCTCTCTATCCTCTAGTCATATCATGTCTTTTAGTTTCTACAGAATAACACATTCTCCTTTTTTTAAGTGCACTATTCAATGGCTTCTAGTATATTCTTAGAATTGTGCATCCATCATCGCACTTAGATTATTTTCATCACCCCCCAAAGAAGTCCCACATCCCTTAGCCATCACCTCCAGCCACCTCCCTCTGCCCCAGCTCTAGGAAACCACTCATTAATCTACTTTCTGTCTCCATGGATTTACCTATTCTGGACTTTTCATATAAGTGGAATCATGCAATATGTGGCCTTTTGTGTCTGACTTCTTTCACTTAGCATAATGTTGTCAACATTTCTCCATGTGGTAGCATATATCAGTACTTCATTCCTTGTTTATGGCCATACCATGTGTTCTTTCATTGACCTTTGTACTTGGTATCCCCTCTGGTAGTAACATATAGCTGCCCTCCACCTCGACTCACATGGCTAACTCCCAGTTAAAACTTCAGTTCTCAATTTAGATGGAATGATAAGATTTCCCCCTAGAAGCCTTTGATGACAGCCCTCTTCCATATCCCCTCCTGCTCCAGCCTGAATTAGGCAAACTTCCTAGGTGCTCCCCCAATATCCTGTGCATCCCTTCTTGCTTGTTTTTTGTCTGTATTTCTCTCAGTTTGCCAGCTGAACAGTAAGGTGGGCTGTGTGTATGTTGCTTGTACCCAGCACCAGAAGTGTGTGGCACATAGTAAGCACTGAATTACTTTGTCAAATTAATGAAACAGGAACATGAGAAGCTGACCCAGAACAGAAAAGTGGACGTTTTATTGTAGCAGACCAATAGGGGGGGTTTTGCTGTGTTACTAGATTAAACTTTCTAAAACACTGCTTTTTTCAAATCTAATGTCCTCATCGGAGAAGGCAATGGCAAGCCACTCCAGTACTCTTGCCTAGAAAATCCCATGGATGGAGGAGCCTGGTAGGCTGCAGTCCATGGGGTCGCTACGAGTCAGACATGACTGAGCGACTTCACTTTCACTTTTCACTTTCACACATTGGAGAAGGAAATGGCAACCCACTCCAGTATTCTTGCGTGGAGAATCCCAGGGACGGGGGAGCCTGGTGGGCTGCCATCCATGGGGTCGCACAGAGTCGGACACGACTGAAGTGACTTAGCAGCAGCAGCAGCAATGTCCTCATGGAAGATGCTGGGCCTCAGTTTTTCCTCTACAAAATGAAGAGTTCACCTGAATAATCTCTACAGTTTCTTTCAGCTCAGACACTGATTGCTTTCAAGTATCAGTGATACTTGTAACTTGAATGCAGAGTTCCAAAGAATAGCAAGGAGAAATAAGAAAGCCTTCTTCAGTGATCAGTGCAAAGAAATAGAGGAAAATAATATAATGGGAAAGACTAGAGATCTCTTCAAGAAAATTAGAGATGCCAAGGGAACATTTCATGCAAAGATGGGCTCAATAAAGGACAGAAATGGTATAGACCTAATAGAAGCAGAAGATATTAAGAAGAGGTGGCAACAATACAAAAAAGAACTTCATGACCCAGATAACCATGATGGTGTGATCACTCACCTAGAGCCAGACATCCTGGAATGTGAAGTCAAGTGGGCCTTAGGAAGCATCACTACGAACAAAGCTGGTGGAAGTGATAGAATTTCAGTTCAGCTATTTCAAATCCTTAAAAAAGATGCTGTGAAAGTGCTGCACTCAATATGCCAGCAAATTTGGAAAACTCAGCAGTGACCACAAGATTGGAAAAGGTCAGTTTTCATTCCAATCCCAAAGAAAGGCAATGCCAAAGAATGCTCAAACTACCACACAATTGCACTCATCTCATACGCTAGCAAAGTAATGCTTAAAATTCTCCACACCAGGCTTTAACAGTACATGAACCATGAAATTTCAGATGTTCAAGCTGGATTTAGAAAAGCAGAGGAACCAAAGATCAAATTGCCAACATCCGTTGGATCATCGAAAAAGTAAGAGAGTTCCAGAAAAACTTCTACTTCTGCTTTATTGACTATGCCAGAACCATTGACTGTGTGGATCACAACAAACTGTCGAAAATTCTGAAAGAGATGGGAATACCAGATCACCTGACTTGCCTCCTGAGAAACCTGTATGCAGGTCAGGAAGCAACAGTTAGAACCGGACATGGAACAACAGACTGGTTCCAAATAGGGAAAGGAGAATGTCAAGTATATTATCAACCTGCTTATTTAACTTATATGCAGAGTACATCATGAGAAATGCCGGGATGGATGAAGCACAAGCTGGAATCAATATTGCTGGGAGAAATATCAATAACCTCAGATATGCAGATGACACCACCCTTATGGCAGAAAGTGAAGAAGAACTAAAGAGCCTCTTGATGAAAGTGAAAGAGGAGAGTAAAAAAGTTGGCTTAAAACTCAACATTCAGAAAACGAAGATAATGGCATCCGGTCCCATCACTTCATGGCAAATAGACGGGGAAACAATGAAAACAGTGAGACTTTATTTTTTGGGGCTCCAATATCACTGCAGATGGTGACTGCAGCCATGAAATTAATGAAAATGAACTGAAATGAAAAAATTAAAATGAAGATGCTTGCTCCTTGAAAAAATGATAACGAAGACGCTTGCTCCTTGGAAGTAAAGCTATGACCAACCTAGCCAGCATATTAAAAAGCAGAGACATTACTTTGCCAACAAAGGTCTGTCTAGTCAAAGCTATAGCTTTTCCAGTAGTCATGTATGGATGTAAGAGTTGGACTATAAAGAAAGCTGAGTGCCAAAGAATTGATGCTTTTGAAATGTGGTGTTGGAGAAGACTCTTGAGAGTCCCTTGGACTGCAAGGACATCCAACCAGTCCATCTGAAAGGAAATCAGTCCTGAATATTCATTGGAAGGACTGATGTTGTAGCTGAAACTCCAATACTTTGGCCACCTGATGAGAAGAACTGACTCATTGGAAAAGACTCTGATGCTGGGAAAGATTGAAGGTGGGAGGAGAAGGGGACGACAGAGGATGAGATGGTTGAATGGCATTACTGACTCGATGGACATGAGTTTGAGTAAGGTCTGGGAGTTGGTGATAGACAGGGAAGCCTAGTGTGCTGCAGTTCATGGGGTCGCAAAGAGTGGGACATGACTGAACGACTGAACTGAACTGATATGTTTAGTCTTATAATTGTGCTGCTGCTGCTGCTGCTGCTAAGTCACTTCAGTTGGACTCTGTGCAACCCCATAGACTGCAGCCCAGCAGGCTCCCCCATCCCTGGGATTCTCCAGGCAAGAACACTGGAGTAGGTTGCCATTTCCTTCTCCAATGCATGAAAGTGAAAAGTGAAAGTGAAGTCGCTCAGTCGTGTCCGACTCTTCGCAACCCCATGGACTGTAGCCCACCAGGTTCCTCCGTCCATGGGATTTTCCAGGCAAGAGTACTGGAGTGAGTTGCCATTGCCTTCTCCATTATAATTGTGAAGGAGAGCCAAAAGGAAACCAAATGCAATAAAAGTACATTTCTCTCAAATTAATACAAAGTGGCACTATACAAACTATTGCTTTTTTCCCCTTTAAAGTATTAGCAATGTGGCATTTACTGGGGTCAAATAAACAAAAAAAAATTAAAATAATGTCTTACATTAGAATGGTTATCAGCTAGAAGCTTCTGAATCCTCTTTTAATCAGTTCTATCTTGACACTTGATTGAATTTTTAGTAGTAAGTGCCTCTGCATTTATCAGCATTTAATTTCCCTCTACTGGCCTGGCTTTGTAAGATGGAATAGAAAGTAGGAGGTACTGCTCTCTCTCAGAGAAGTCTTTCCCAGCTCCATCAGCCAGGTCTGAACTCTTCTTAGTGGGATTGCTGTTAATGAATATCACTGTGGCTCCTTCTCAGTCTAGACTGCTCTCCATTAGAGCAACTAGAGCTAAAATTGTCAAAAGCAACAAAAAAATTTAGAAGCACAGCACACTCCGTCTATGAATACATTCTAAGGCTTCAATGTAATAACTCCCATTTATCAAACGCCATATTGACTCTTTATAACATAGTATAATGTTCATAACAATCCCATGGAATAAGTATTATTATTATTATCCTCATTTTACAAATAAGGAAACTGAGCCACAGAGAGCTTGAGCAACCACCCAAAGTCATGCATCCAGTAAATGATAGAGCCATGATTTAAACCAGACCTGTTCAAATGCAGAGGCATGGCTTATGATGGTACAGTACACTTGCCTTCCATTAGTAATTATTCCTTTACATATCTTCCTCTCCCACTGTGCTATAAGCTCCCTCTGGGTTTGTGCCACCAGAACCTAGCATAATGCTTCGCACATTGGTTCATTCATTCCTTTAAGACAGATCTATTGAGTGTGTACTAGATACTAAACACTGATTGTAGGACTAGACCATACATCAGTGAACAAGGCAGTAAGACCCCTGGTCTAATGGAGCTTACACTCAGATGAAGGAGACAGGCAAGTAAAAAACCAAGGTTTTTCTATGAAGAAAATAAAGCAAGAAAATGGAACTAACAGTAGCTTGGGGTGGAGGTGGGCAGTGTTTTATGAGACTAAGGTAGGTGGTCAGGGAAGGCTTGTCTAAGTAGGTGATGATTCATTTGAGCTGCAACTTAAATGATGAGAAAGAGCCAACCATGATAAGAGCCAGAAGAAGCATGTTTCAGGCAGATGAGCCAGGATGTATAGGAACCAGGGGCTAAGAAAGTGTTTGGCACATTAAAAGACAGAAAAGAGGGCTAGTGTGGGCAGAGCACAGGAAGCAAAGGGGTGACTGATAGATGTCAGATCTTACAGGACTGTGCAGGCCCTGGACACCTCTGGTTGTACCTACACTTCGGATTGGGACTGCTGCCCCCTACTGATTCATAACAAGAGCCAAGCTGGAAGAAGCACATTTATGGAGGGGGATATTCAGAGGTAAGATCCCTGGGCTCAGGAAGGAAAGCATGGGTCTTCCCTGCACCTGCTTCCTCTGTTCCCTGGGAATGCCTATCTCTGTAGCCTCCTCCCACTTTTTACCCTCCTTCTGCCTCCTCCTCCACACACATCTCTAAACAATTTAAGCATGCAAGCCATATCCTTCAACTCCTCCTGACACCACGAGACAGTCAAGCTGTGCCTGAGCCTCTAATGCTGAAACCCTGGAGTCAAATAAGAGGGAGTGATGGTGACAGTGCAGCAGCCACATCCCAGCCTGAGCTCAAAGCTCTAGGGCTTCTTCTGCTTGACTCCTGGAGAGATTCAGACCATTTTAGTTTGGTTAAAACATCAGTCTGGAGGGTGAGCTTCCTAACTACTATGGTGAGCAGGAAGGAAAGCAAGACTCAGAGAAAGCAAACACTGGGGACCAGAATTACAAGCACAGCCTCTGCACCAAGAGCAGACACGCTGCGTGGAAGGCTCCTAGCACAAACATGCCCAGGTTTCATAGCACAGGGGGAAACCTTTTCCTCTCTTGAAAGCCAGGTCCAACACTTCTTACTCCCTACTGCCCCACTGTGGAGAAACGCTTTCAGGAAAGCAAAGAAATATATTTGTTGCCGTAGTCTCTGGTTTTGGGTTTCTTGCAGCCCCCATTTTCCATTTCCTCCAACACCTGTCTAGCTCAGAGAAAAGAATTTCTGACAGATGTATAATAGCATCGTCTTCACCTCTCACTATTATAATTTAAGGCCAATAAAATAAATGAAACATTTTAGAAAAAGAGCAAAATATTGCATGAGAAAATAGGAGGAAGGAAATAATAAAGATAAAAGCAAAAAAATTAATTAGAGGATGTAAAAACAGTGGAATTAATAAGTAAATTCAAGAGCTGGTTGCTTGAAAGTGCTAATAAAGTAGAAGAACCTCTGGCAAACCTATGTAAGAAAGACATACACATAAAATTAAAAATGAGAGAGGGAATATAACAACCAGGATAAACAATATTTTTAAATTGTAAAGAAATGCTATGCACAATTATATGCTAGTACATTTTAAAATATAATGCAATGGATGGTTTTTTCTTCAAAATATAAAATACTAAAATTCATACCACAAGTAGATAATTTGAATAAATTAATAACTTAGGAATAAATCGAGAAACTGTCACCACATAAAGTTCTTAAAACTAATAAATAAGTATTTTCAAATGTCCAAGGAAGAAAGTATAGAAAAATAAAGTTAAGATATACCTAATTTATTCCATGATAAACAAATCTAGTCCTGATCCCAAAACCTGACAAAGATAAAATAAAACATGAAAGTCAGAGACCTGTATAAACTCTGAATATAAGGAAAAAATCTTGAAGATTCTAGTAGTCATGATATAGCAAAACTTAAAAGGAGGAAAACTTCACAATCATAAAGGACTGATTCTAGGAAAGCAACAATGGTTGAGACTAACACAGTCTATTAGTATAAGACTATCTATATAAGTCTGGTGGTCCAGTGGTAAAGAATCTGCCTGCAATGCAGGAGACTCGGGTTCAGTCCCTGGGTCAGGAAGATTCCCTAGAGAAGGAAATGGCAACCCAATCTAGTATTCTTGCCCAGGAAATCCCATGGACAGAGGAGCCTGGTGTACAGTCCATGGGGTCATAAAAGAGTTGGAAATGACTTGGCAACTAAACAACAACAACAACAAATAGGTTAAATCAGTGCTTGCCAATTTTTTTCATAGCATAGATAGAAAATAAAAATATTTGTATGGGTCATTTGGGTATGTAGATGAGGCTGCTCCTAGCTGGAGGAGAGGAGAAGGGGTCTCTGGCTGTTCCAAATCACTGGTAATCTTGAGAGTCGAGAGGATGGATATATTGGTACATCCATAACCAAGGGTGCTATTCACAGTATTTATCAAGTGATAAGGTACAAGAATTGACCAATCAGAATGTACTTGGATTCTGGGTGATAGCATTAAATCTGGGTCCTTTTGGTGTCATACTGTAGCAGGTGTTACTCCTTCAGTTGGTAAATTCCCAGGAGGTCTGGGCTAGGGTGAATTCCAGGAAACAGCTAGGTCAGTGAGTGAGTGCTTAGGGTGCTTAATGCAACAGTGATTTACTATGGAAGTATTTCAATATTTTAAATGATCCAATTGTTTTACTGAGGACCAGTTGAATATAAGCTCTGTCTGCAACCCAGAACCAATCCGTCATGTGAATCACTTGGGAAGATCTGGATTAACCTGCACTCTTAGTCTGTTTTAGGACTTACCACCCTGTATTGTAATGGTTGGTATCTTGTCCTTATGACTAGTCTGTGATACTATTCATCTTTGTCTCTCCAGCACCCTCATATAGTGCCTGACACAGAGTAGAACCTTAATAAGTGTTTGCCAGATGGATCAAGGTTTAATTCCAAGAGAAAACCAAAAGAGCAGATAATAATATTTAACATGCATTTTGTAAAATTAGGAATAGAATGACGAATATGCTAAGGATATATTTGAAAATGATAATATGACAACGAACATCTACTTTATTTTTAAATATTTATTTATTTGACCGCACTGGTTCTCAGTTGCAGTATGCAGGATCTTTAGTTGTGGCATGTGGGATCTATTTCCCTGCACTGGGTGCAGAGTCTGAACCACTGGAACACCAGGGAAGTCCCAGAACATCTATTTTAAACATGAAGCATAATAATATTTACTGAAGATTATTAACAGTATTTCCTTTTTTAAAAAACATGGAAAAAGATATCTTCTATCATTTTCAATATTATTTTAGAACTTCTGATCAATTCAATAAAATATAAAAAAGAAATAAGATACGAGTATTAAATAAATTATGATGGAAAATACAAAATATAAGGAATTTAAGAATAAACAAGAGAGGGACTTCCTTAGCAGTCCAGTAGTTAGGACCTCACCTTCCAATGCAGGGGGTACAGGTTCAATATCTAGTCAGAGAACTAAGATCCCACTTGCCTTGCAGCCAAAAAAAAAAAAATATATATATATATATAACAGAAGCAATACTGTAACAAATTCAACAAAGACTTTAAAAAATGGTCCACATAAAAAGTTAAAAAAAAAAAGAATACACAAGACAATTTATATAACCCATATAAATAAAACTATAAAAACTATTGGAAGATGTAACAAAAAGCCTCCACCCTCAACCAACCATATATGTGTTTTTGGTATGAATGAATGATATTTTATGTTATTTTCTAAAATTGTTGTCAAGTTATGTCTGCAGGGTAAGGTCACACTCCTATGGGCAAAGCATGAATCGAGTATCCCTAGAAAACAGTGCTTATTCCAGATTATCAATCATCTGAGTGAAAAGACAAGAATGTAAAACTGAGAAGGCAGATCTTGAATGAATGCAAGGAAATGAACTGCTTGTCTTTCTTTAAGTCTGGAGCTCTTAGATCCAGATGTTCTCTCTTTATGCTCCTGGGTGTGGGTTGCTAAGACAGTACCCATCTTGTGGAAATAGTTGTGGATCAATGATAAAATGGGATTCTGAAAAGCAAGTCTTTTGTAAAGTATAATGATCTGGTTTCTATTATTCTCTGTGTTTATTGATCTATTGTTATTCCCTAGCCTTTAGAACAATTTTGTTAAATGTCCCAGCCTTATCTCAACTATGCTAGAAAGTATTCAGGTAAAGTTAATGTAGCCACATTTAGACCGAACTGCTCATGGGGGAGCAGAATCTCTTCTTTCATAGACAGGCAGTCATAGGTTGTGGGTAATTATGTAGGTAATTGAGTGTTTGAACTAGGCACTACTTTACATAATCTCATTATAATTATTTATTTATTTAGGCCTTGAGATCTTGGTTCCCCAACCAGAGATTGAACCCCAGCCTTCGGCAGTGAAATCATGAAGTCCTAACCATTAGACCGCTAGGGAATTCACACATAATCTCATTTAAACCTCTCCACAAACCAGGGAGGTGGATACTTCTTAAACCTCAATTTACAGATGAGAAAACTGAAACAGAAAAGTGTAGTGATGCACCCAAAATTATACAGCAAGGAAAATGGCAGAACACAATCCTGCCCAACTTCAAATGCCTGTTCTTTACTGCTGCTGCTGCTGCTGCTAAGTCGCTTCAGTCGTGTCCAGCTCTGTGCAACCCCATAGACCTACTTCAAAAGACGCCTAGGGAAAGACAATTTGTTGAGGACAAGAGTTAAGGGTTCTAGGCTTAATTTAATTAACAAAGGTAGATGTTTTCCTTTTATGAGATATAAAAGATGAATTAAATAAATAGAACATATGCTATGTTCATAGATGGAAACCCTAAATGTTATAAGGATATAAATTCTCCTTGAATCAGTTGTTATTTTTAAGTGCCACATACTAGAGTAAAAGTAACTCCAGAGATGCACAGAATCTAGATAGGTTATGAAACGAGAGTCTTTGGATGTATTTATTAATATATTTTACTTGATGCCCTTAAGAGAGATACCTCGAAGTCCACTGGGGTGTCTTCTTCAACCCTGTTTAAAGTATAGAGTTCTATAGCTCTAGTTTCTCCCCTGGTAACTTCATGCCAGAGATTCTCAAAACACAAGAAGACCCTTGTACTTGGCCACTATTAAGACCCTCACCCACTTTTAGCTCCCTCCTTAAAGAGACAGGAATGTAATCTAAAGATTCTTGTGTGTTTTGATTTTGCTTTCTCCATCTTTTCTCAAGACTTTTTCTCCTCAAGACTCATTTTCCCCTTTTATAATCACTTCAACCTTCCTACTTTTTGTTTTGCTTTAAAAGCTTGTTGCTTTTATATCAATGAATAGAACCTCATTAAATCATCCAAGATTGAACTGCTTCAATAATGGAAGGGGTTCACAAATAAAACACTTAGAGCATTAAAAGCATGGGCCAGCCAAGTGATCCTGGATTTAACCCTGGCATTAGTTCAGAAATACAGAGATCCAACTGTTCTCCACTGGGCACTCTGAAGGAAAAAACAAGCAAAAGTAACCTTCACTCAAAGAGACCCCAAAAGCATCCCATATCACAAAATAAATCCTCATACACTAAACACAGATTAGTAATAACTAAAGAAAAAAATGGGCTTGGGATGATATCAAAATCCTGCTCTGATTCCACATAGTCTGAGAAAGACTATGTAAGTGTAGTAGTTGAGAGAATAGACTCAAGACCAAACTGTTGAGACTAGAATCCCGACTCTGCCACTTAGTACCTGGATAACTTTAGCTAAGTCCCTTCACCTCTGTGTTCCTTAGTTTCCTTATTTGTAAAATGGGATAATGATAATAATTACCTCAGAGAATTGCTGTGAGGATTAAATAACATGTATAAGATAACTGTTAACACTGTTGACAATTACATATATTAATAAACTCTGCCTCCTCTGCCAGAAACCCAAGATGACTTCTTTCATGTTTTTCTGCACTGATCCAATTGCTTATCCTTTTGTCAAAGGCAGCTTTACTGTTGATTCCCTCCCCTCTTCTTTGACTTCTCTTACTGCCTCTTCAAACATCCCTCTCTGCCAAATGCCCTTTTGCAAGCTGCTGTTAAAGCTCCAGAGTGTCAAGGCTCAGTACTCTCTCAATCCCAAGACCCAAGATTGCTTTCTCTTCCAGGGATTCTAGCCCTATTAATGAAAAATAGCCAAATATAGGGCATAGGGTTTGTCCTGTGGAGATTTGCAGATGTAAAATAACAGCTGTTCTACCACAACTGTTGTTTTTGAGAAATTCAAACTGCTCAGATTAGACCCATGCCAAAAGAAATTCTTTCAGACCACTGAGCATGCCCTATTTAATTTCGAGGCCAAGTCTAACTTCCTCAGTGACCGGGAGATTTCTACAAACCTTCATTTACCTTACTTTGGACTTTTTTGCCATCTTCCTTCAAACTTTCCATGTCCCCATGCCAGCTACCACTACATACTGATGCCATCTGTTCTTCAAATCCCTCCCATAAAGGCTTTTAATATTTGCCTTGCATTTTGTCCTTTATTTTCAGCTCCCTCCAAGTCCCTGAGCAGATAGCCAATCAGGAATATCAGACTAAATCACTGCGTGTGTGTGTGTGTGTGTGTGTGTGTGTGTGGTCAGTTTTGTCCAACTCTTTGTGACCCCTTGAACTGTAGGCTCCTCTGTCCATAGGATTTCCCAGGCAGAAAACTGAAGTGGGTTGCCATTTCCTCCTCCAGGGGATCTTCTCAACCCAGGGATCGAACCCGCATCTCCTGCATTGGCAGGCGGATTCTTTACCACTGAGCCACCTGGGAAGCCCCATAAAGAATCAAATCAAATATTAACAACAGTTAAGAGAAATATACCAAGAAGTCCCATAAGCCCAATGCAACATTCACAACAGTGCCTGGGTCACTAAGCACGAGATCAAAAAACTCATCTAATGCCAAGCAAGAAGCCCATTCCTCTCAGAATAAAGATTCATGGGTACAGCTGCAATCCAGGTGCAGGGGTAGCATATTTCAGTGATGGTTCTATGTTCATATTACATTCTGGATATTACCCAATTTCATTACAAGTCTTTCCCAGCCATCCTTGGCAAAACCTCAGAACCAGTTCAAATTAAGCAAGCAGAAAGCACACTAAATTTTGGACAAGGAATCTCCTAGCATTTCTCAGTAAAATCTTCTGTAGCCTGGGACCTAGTATTTCAGTTGTCACCATTGATCATTAAACACTCTATGATTAGATTGTGAGCTCCAGGAAGGCAGGGATTTGGGTTTGTTTTCTATTCTGTTGTGCTCCCAAAACCTAGCACAACAGGAGGCATTCAATAAATTTTTTTGAATGTATAAATAACTACATTCTCAATTTTATGTTGTGGTGTGCCACACCCTCCCCTGGCATCAATCTCCAAAGAAATTGAAATACCTATTACTCATTTAAAATTTTTAAATCTCCAAATTTTAACTAAGTTAATTGACACTAACTTATTCCCACAAAAAGTAAAATCACCATTTGAGCAAATCCCCAGACCAAGGAAAAATTCAGTTAGTTGTATAGTAACACAGCTAAAATGGTTTTTCCCATTGTACTAGACCATTCCTCAATGATAATGTATCAAATTTGATAAATTCCTAATCTAAATCCTAAAACGTTTGCTATGACACTCAACTAAATGATTCTAAAATTCATTTGGAAAAAATAAACATCAATAATATCAAAAGAATAGAAAGCAATCCAGAAAAAATCATTTATATAAAAGAATTTACTATGCAAATGAGGTAAGCACTGTCAAACACTGGGAAAGAAATATTTATGTAATAGTGCTAGGATAACTATAGCCACTTTGGGGGAAATGTGGGTTGAATTACATTCCTTACATTCAGTTCAGTTCAGTTCAGTCACTCAGTCGTGTCCGACTCTTTGCGACCCCATGAATCACAGCACGCCAGGCCTCCCTGTCCATCACCAACTCCTGGAGTTCACTCAAACTCATGTCAATCGAGTCGGTGATGCCATTCAGCCATCTCATTCTCTGTCGTCCCCGTCTCCTCCTGCCCCCAATCCCTCCCAGCATCAGAGTCTTTTCCAGTGAGTCAACTCTTCTCATGAGGTGGCCAAAGTATTGGAGTTTCAGCTTTAGCATCAGTCCTTCCAATGAACACCCACGACTGTTCTCCTTTAGAATGGACTGGTTGGATCTCCTTGCAGTCCAAGGGACTCTCAAGAGTCTTCAACACCACAATTCAGAAGTATCAATTCTTCAGCGATCAGCTTTCTTCACAGCCCAACTCTCACATCCATACATGACCACTGGAAAAACCATAGCCTTGACTAGATGGACCTTTGCTGGCAAAGTAATGTCTCTGCTTTTTATTTTTTTTTAATTTTTATTGGAGGTTAATTATTTTACAATATTATATTGGTTGGTTTTGCCATACATTGACATGAATCCGCCCCAGGTGTATATGAGTTCCCCTTCTGAACCCCCTCCCACCTCCCTCCTCTCCTTATCCTCCCTCTGGGTCATCCCCGCACACCAGCACCGAGCATCCTGTATCATGCATTGACCCTGAACTGGCGATTCGTTTCACATATGATAATATACATGTTTCAATGCTTTTTAATATACTATCTAGGTTGGTCATAACTTTCCTTCCAAGGAGTAAGCATCTTTTAATTTCATGGCTGCAATCAGCATCCGCAGTGATTTTGGAGCCCCAAAAAATAAAGTCTGACACTGTTTCCACTGTTTCCACTGTTTCCCCATCTATTTCCCATGAAGTGATGGGACCAGATGCCATGATCTTTGTTTTCTGAATGTTGAGCTTCAAGCCAACTATTTCACTCTCCTCTTTCACTTTTATCAAGAGGCTTTTTAGTTCCTCTTCACTTTCTGCCATAAGGGTGGTGTCATCTGCATATCTGAGATTATTGATATTTCTCCTGGCAATCTTGATGCCAGTTTGTGTTTCTTCCAGCCCAGCGTTCCTCATGATGTACTCTGCATTTAAGTTAAATAAGCAGGGTAACAATATACAACCTTGACGTACTCCTTTTCCTATTTGGAACCAGTCTGTTGTTCCATGACCAGTTCTAACTGTTGCTTCCTGACCTGTATACAGGTTTCTCAAGAGGCAGGTCAGGTGATCTGGTATTCCCATCTCTTTCAGAATTTTCTTGAAAATTGAGTTAATGAAAAACAAATTGAGTTTAGGAAAGAACACATTTTATATCCTTGGAAAGATATTTTCTAGGAAAAGAAATTTAAAAATAAATTATGAACTTTTATGACTTCATTGTTTAAAAAAGTAAACTTCTAGGCAATAAAGAAAATTTTTAATTCTTTTTTTAAACTAATTAATTTATTTTAATTGGAGGCTAATTATTGTAGTGGTTTATCCATACATTGACATGAATCAGCCATGGGTGTACATGTGTTCCGCATCCTGAACCCCCCTCCCATCTCCCTCCCCATCCCATCCCTCAGGGTCATCCCAGTGCACCAGCCCTGAGCACCTTGCCTCATGCATCGAACCTGGACTGGCAATCTATTTCACATATGATAATATACATGTTTCAATGCTATTCTCTCAAACCATCCCACCCTCGCCTTCTCCCACAGAGTCTAACAGTCTGTTCTTTACATCTGTGTCTCTTTTGCTATCTCGCATCAATACCATCTTTCTAAATTCCATATATATGCGTTAATATACTGTATTGGTGTTTTTCTTTCTGATTTACTTCGCTCTATATAATAGGCTCCAGTTTCATTCACCTCAGTAGAACTGATTCAAATGTATTCTTTTTAATAGCTGAGTAATATTCCATTGTGTATATTTACCACAGCTTTCTTATCCATTCGTCTGCCAATGGACATCTAGGTTGCTTCCATGTCCTGGCTATTATAAACAGTGCTGCAATGAACATTGGAGTACATGTGTCTCTTTCAATTCTGGTTTCCTCAGTGTGCATGCCCAGCAATGGGATTTCTGGGTCGTATGGCAGTTCTATTTCCAGTTTTTTAAGGAATCTCCACACTGTTCTCCATAGTGGCTGTACTAGTTTGCATTCCCACCAACAGTGTAAGAGGGTTCCTTTTTCTCCGCACCCTCTCCAGCATTTATCACTTGTACACTTTTTGATAGCAGCCATACTGACTGGCGTGAGATGGTACCTCATTGTGGTTTTGATTTGCATTTCTCTGATAATGAGTGATGTTGAGCATCTTTTCATGTGTTTGCTAGCCATTTGTATGTCTTCTTTGGAGAAATGTCTGTTTAGTTCTTTGACCCATTTTTTGATTGGGCCGTTCATTTTTCTGGAATTGAGCTGCAGGAGCTGCTTGTATATTTTGAGATTAATTCTTTGTCAGTTGCTTCATTTGCTATTATTTTCTCCCATTCTGAAGGCTGTCTTTTCACCTTGCTTATAGTGTCCTTCGTTGTGCAAAAGCTTTTAAGTTTAATTAGTTCCCATTTGTTTATTTTTGCTTTTAGTTCCAATATTCTGGGAGGTGGGTCATGGAGGATCCTGCTGTGATTTATGTCAGAGAGTGTTTTGCCTATGTTTTCCTCTAGGAGTTTTATAGTTTCTGGTCTTACGTTTAGATTTTTAATCCATTTTGAGTTTATTTTTGTGTATGGTGTTAGAAAGTGCTCAAGTTTCATTCTTTTACAAGTGGTTGACCAGTTTTCCCAGCACCACTTGTTAAAGAGACTGTCTTTTCTCCATTTTATATTCTTGCCTCCTTTGTCAAAGATAAGGTGTCCATAGGTGCGTGGATTTATCTCCAGGCTTTCTCTTTTGTTCCATTGATCTATATTACTGTCTTTATGCCAGTACCATACAGATCTTGATTTCTTTCATCAGTGTTTTACAGTTTTCTATATATAGGTCTTTCGTTTCTTTAGGTAGATTTATTCCTAAGTATTTTATTCTTCTTGTTGCAATGGTGAATGGAATTGTTTCCTTAATTTCTCTCTTTTCTCATTGTTAGTGTATAGGAATGAAAGGGATTTCTGTGTGCTAATTTTATATCTTGCAACTTTATTATATTCACTGATTAGCTCTAGTAATTTTCTGGTGGAGTCTTTAGGATTTTCAATGTAGAGGGTCATGTCATCTGCAAACAGTGAGAGTTTTACTTCTTCTTTTCCAATCTGGGTTCCTTTTATTTCTTTTTCTTCTCTGATTGCTGTGGCTAAAACTTCCAAAACTATGTTGAATAGCAGTGGTGAAAGTGGGCATCCTTGTCTTGTTTCTGACTTTAGGGGAAATGCTTTCAATTTTTCACCATTGAAAAAAGTTTTATGTTAGTCTGCAAAGATCTATATAATCTGGATATCTAGTGTCTCTCTGACCTCAGCTACTCACTCTGCTCAAACATGATGGCTTCCTTGAACATACCATGTTTGGGCCTTTGTACTTGCTATTTTCCTCTGCCTGGAATGCTGTCTACTCAGATACACACACGTTCAAATGTCCCATAACACCCTATGTGCAATAACAATGCCTCCACCCAACACTCTTTGTCCTCATTACTGACCATTATTTTTCTTGAACTATAGCATTTATTGTCCTCTAACATATTATAAATTTACTTTCTGAATTATTGACCATACTAAAATTTAAGGACTGTGAAGGCAAAAATTTGATTTCTTTATTGCTATACACCTGGGGCCTGAAATCAACCTGACATATAGTAGAGCTCAATAAATATTTGCTAAATGAATGAACAAAAGACTAAAATAAGAGTAAGATTCTACCACAGAAAAATTCCATCAACATGATAGGCAAAGGCTTAATGGCTCTTCTAGATAAAGAATTTGTCTGAATTTATAAAAATGACATTAAGACTAGGCTCATAATAACAGTCAAGCAAGATGTGCTGAATGAATGAATGAACAAGTGAATGAGTGTATAAATGAATAAGGGACATGAACAATCAATTCACATGAGAAAATAAAAGTAGGAAGCAAACATGGAAAAAATATTCAAATAAAAAGGGATTAAGACAAATTAGCAGTTTAAAATGCTCAATGAAGTTTCAGTTCAAATAGTAGCAATATAAATGGATAGACTTCTCTTTTAAAAGTATGTCAGTATGCTTCTGCTTGTAACAGGATGCCCAATTCAAATTCACTTAAAGGGAATTTATTGAATCATATAACTAAGAGTTCAGGGGTAAAGAGGTTCCAAGGCACAGTTTAATTATGGATCTAGCTCTGTTTCTTTGTAATCCCTTCACCTCTGCCTGCATCTTTGTGTTGGCTTCATCCTCAGGTTGCCGCTCCTCATTGCTACAAAATGTCTGCCAAAGGAATGAGGCTATATACTTCCTCTTGGGATCTTGGAAAAGAGTGCGCTGCATTTTATAAGCATGGAAAGAAGTCCTGAGCTTCATAATGACTGGGCCACTACCAAACTAATGTCTGTGACCAGTGGAATACTAGAGGCTAAGTAGGTTAGGCCTGGGTTGCCTCAACCAAATACTAGGGCAGAGAATGAATTGCCCAGAGTGGTTAAGAGTAATGAGGGCTCACAGTTTGAGGTGGTGGTAGAATCAGTTCCAACCATATCAAGTAGTTCTTTGAAAGAGAACCACAATGTCCACTGCAGAAACTAATTTGGAAAGACCTGTCAAGAACCTTTAACCTCCCGGCGGCGCAGACGCGAGAGACGCCCGGCTCCCGGCGGCGCAGACGCGAGAGACGCCCGGCTCCCGGCGGCGCAGACGCGAGAGACGCCCGGCTCCCGGCGGCGCAGACGCGAGAGACGCCCGGCTCCCGGCGCAACCGACCACGTGCAGAATCGTGGCTGAGAGGAGCTGCCCCGCGCCCAGGGTTGGGGCGGTGGCCGAGAGGAGCTGTACCACGTCCAGGAGGTGGTGGCTGCTTGGGCACCGGAGGGCCGAGAGGAGCTGATCCACATTCAAAGCAGGAGGGGCGGCCTTGAGGAGATACCCCTCGTCCAAGATTCATCAAAAGAACATTTGAACGTGGAGTAAAGTCCACAAAACCACTTCTGAATACTGGCAGAGGACATCAGGCTCCCAGAAAAGCAGCCCATTGTCTTCTAAAGGAAAGAGAAGAAATCCAGCTCCACCTACCAGAACACTGACACATGCTTCCCTAACCAGGGAACCCGGACAAGTCACCTGTCCAACCCCACACACAGCGAAGAAACTACATAATAAAGAGAACTCCACAAACTGCAAGAAGAGGGAAAGGACACCCCAAGCAAAGCAATATAAGCAAGATGAAGAGGCAGAGAAATACCCAGCAAGTAAAGGAACAAGATAATTGCCCACCAACACAAACAAAAGAAGAAGATATAGGGAATCTACCTGATAAAGAATTTCGAATTTTGATGGTGAAAATGATTCAAAATCTTGAAAGTAAAATGGAGTTACAGATAAATAACCTGGAGAAAAGGATTGAGAAGATGGAAGAAAGATTTAATAAGGACTTAGAAGAAATAAAAAAGAGTCAATATACAATGAATAATGCAATAGATGAGATCAGAAACACTCTGGAGGGAACAAACAGTAGAATAACAGAGGCAGAAGACAGGATAAGCAAACTAGAAGATAGAATTGTAGAAATAAATGAAACAGAGAGGAAAAAAGAAAAACGAATTAAAAGAAATGAGGACAATATTAGAGACCTCTGGGACAATGTTAAACGCTCCAACATTCGAATCATAGGAGTCCCAGAAGAAGAAGACAAAAAGAAAGACCATGAGAGAATACTTGAGGAGATAATAGTTGAAAACTTCCCTAAAATAGGGAAAGAAATAATCACCCAAGTCCAAGAAATCCAGAGAGTCCCCAACAGGATAAACCCAAGGCGAAATACTCCAAGACACATATTAATCAAATTAACAAAGATCAAACACAAAGAACAAATATTAAAAGCAGCAAGGGAAAAGCAGCAAATAACACTCAAGGGGATTCCCATAAGGATAACAGCTGATCTTTCAACAGAAACTCTTCAGGCCAGAAGGGAGTGGCAAGATATACTTAAAGTGATGAAAGAAAATAACCTACAGCCCAGATTACTATACCCAGCAAGGATCTCATTCAAATATGAAGGAGAAATCAAAAGCTTTACAGACAAGCAAAAGCTGAGGGAATTCAGCATCACCAAACCAGCTCTCCAACAAATGCTAAAGGATCTTCTATAGACAGGAATCACAGAAAGAGTGTATAAACTTGAACCCAAAGCAATAAAGAAAATGGCTACGGGATCGTACTTTTCAATAATTACCTTAAACGTAAATGGGTTGAATGCCCCAACCAAAAGACAAAGGCTGGCTGAATGGATACAAAAACAAGACCCCCATATATGTTGTCTGCAAGAGACCCACCTCAAAACGAGGGATGCATACAGACTGAAAGTGAAGGGCTGGAAAAAGATAGTCCATGCAAATAGAGACCAAAAGAAAGCAGGAGTAGCAATACTCATATCAGATAAAATAGACTTTAAAACAAAGGCTGTGAAACGAGACAAAGAAGGAAACTACATAATGATCAAAGGATCAATCCAAGAAGAAGATATAACAATTATAAATATTTATGCACCTAACATAGGAGCACCGCAATATGTAAGACAATTACTAACAAGTATGAAAGGGGAAATTAACAATAACACAATAATAGTGGGAGATTTTAACACCCCACTTACATCTATGGATAGATCAACTAAACAGAAAATTAACAAGGAAACACAATCTTTAAATGATATAATAGAACAGTTAGACCTAATAGATATCTATAGGACATTTCACCCCAAAACAATGAATTTCACCTTTTTCTCAAGCGCACACGGAAACTTTTCCAGGATAGATCACATCCTGGGACATAAATCTAGCCTAGGTAAATTCAAAAAAATTGAAATTATTCCAAGCATCTTTTCTGACCACAATGCAGTAAGATTAGATCTCAATTACAGGAGAATAACTATTAAAAGTGCCAACATATGGAGACTGAACAACACGCTGCTGAATAATGAACAAATCATAGAAGAAATCAAAAGAGACATCAAAATATGCATAGAAATGAATGAAAATGAAAACACAACAACCCAAAACCTCTGGGACACTGTAAAAGCAGTGCTAAGGGGGAAGTTCATAGCAATACAGGCACACCTCAAGAAACAAGAAAAAAGTCAACTAAATAACCTAACTCTACATCTAAAGCAACTAGAAAAGGAAGAAATTAAGAACCCCAGGGTCAGTAGAAGGAAAGAAATCATAAAAATTAGGGCAGAGATAAATGCAAAAGAAACAAAAGAGACCATAGCAAAAATCAACAAAGCCAAAAGCTGGTTCTTTGAGAAGGTGAATAAAATTGACAAACCACTAGCCAGAGTCATCAAGAAAGAAAGGGAGAAGAACCAAATCAATAAAATTAGAAATGAAAATGGAGAGATCACAACTGACAACACAGAAATACAAAGGATTATTAGAGAATACTATCAGCAATTATATGGCAATAAAATGAATAACCTGGAAGAAATGGACAAATTCCTAGAAAAGTACAACTTTCCAAAACTGAACCAGGAAGAAATAGAAAATCTGAACAAACCCATCACAAGCACGGAAATTGAAACTGTAATCAAAAATCTCCCAGCAAACAAAAGCCCAGGTCCAGACGGCTTCACAGCTGAATTCTACCAAAAATTTAGAGAAGAGCTAACACATATTCTACTCAAACTCTTCCAGAAAATAGCTGAGGAAGGGAAACTTCCAAACTCATTCTATGAGGCCACCATCACCCTAATCCCAAAACCTGGTAAAGACCCCACAAAAAAAGAAAACTATAGGCCAATATCACTGATGAACATAGATGCAAAAATCCTTAACAAAATTCTAGCAGTCAGAATCCAACAACACATTAAGAAGATCATACATCATGACCAAGTGGGCTTTATCCCAGGAATGCAAGGATTCTTCAATATCCGCAAATCAATCAACGTAATACACCACATTAACAAACTGAAAAATAAAAATCATATGATTATCTCAATAGATGCAGAGAAAGCCTTCGACAAAATTCAACATCCATTTTTGATAAAAACCCTCCAGAAAGTGGGAATTGAAGGGACATACCTCAACATAATAAAAGCTATATATGACAAACCCACAGCAAACATTATCCTCAATGGTGAAAAACTGAAAGCATTTCCCCTAAAGTCAGGAACAAGACAAGGGTGCCCACTCTCACCACTACTATTCAACATAGTTCTGGAAGTTTTGGCCACAGCAATCAGAGCAGAAAAAGACATAAAAGGAATACAAATTGGAAAAGAAGAAGTAAAGCTTTCACTGTTCGCTGATGACATGATCCTCTACACAGAAAACCCTAAAGACTCTACCAGAAAACTACTAGAGCTAATCAATGATTACAGTAAAGTTGCAGGATATAAAATCAACACACAGAAATCCCTTGCATTCCTATACACTAATAATGAGAAAATAGAAAGAGAAATTAAGGAAACTATTCCATTCACTGTTGCAACGAAAACAATTAAATACTTAGGAATATATCTACCTAAGGAAACAAAAGACTTGTACATAGAAAACTATAAAACACTAGTGAAAGTAATCAAAGAGGACACTAATAGATGGAGAAATATACCGTGTTCGTGGATTGGAAGAATAAATATTGTAAAAATGAGTATACTACCCAAAGTAATTTATACATTCAATGCAATCCCTATCAAGCTACCAACAATATTTTTCACAGAACTAGAACAAATAATCTCACAATTTTTATGGAAATACAAAAAACCTCGAATAGCTAAAGCAATTTTGAGGAAGAAGAATGGAACTGGGGGAATTAACCTGCCAGACTTCAGGCTCTATTACAAAGCCACAGTCATCAAGACAGTATGGTACTGGCATAAAGACAGAAATATAGATCAATGGAACAAAATAGAAAGCCCAGAGATAAACCCACGCTCCTATGGACACCTTATCTTCGACAAAGGAGGCAAGAATATAAAATGGAGAAAAGACAGTCTCTTTAACAAGTGGTGCTGGGAAAACTGGTCAGCCACTTGTAAAAGAATGAAACTAGAACACTTCCTAACACCATACACCAAAATAAACTCAAAATGGATTAAAGATCTAAATGTAAGACCAGAAACTATAAAACTCCTAGAGGAGAACGTAGGCAAAACACTCTCCGACATAAATCACAGCAGGATCCTCCAAGACCCACCTCCCAGAATATTGGAAATAAAAGCAAAAATAAACAAATGGGACCTAATTAAAATCAAAAGCTTCTGCACAGCAAAGGAAACTCTAAGCAAGGTGAAAAGACAGCCTTCAGAATGGGAGAAAATAATAGCAAATGAAGCAACTGATAAAGGATTAATCTCCAAATTATACAAGCAGCTCCTGCAGCTTAATTCCAGAAAACTAAGTGACCCAATCAAAAAATGGGCCAAAGAACTAAACAGACATTTCTCCAAAGAAGACATAAAGATGGCTAACAAACACATGAAAAAATGCTCAACATCCCTCATAATCAGAGAAATGCAAATCAAAACCACAATGAGATACCATTTCACACCAGTCAGAATGGCTGCTATCCAAAAGTCTACATGCAATAAATGCTGGAGAGGGTGTGGAGAGAAGGGAACCCTCTTACACTGTTGGTGGGAATGCAAACTAGTACAGCCACTATGGAGAACAGTGTGGAGATTCCTCAGAAAACTGGAAATAGAACTGCCATATGATCCAGCGATCGCACTCCTGGGCATACACACCAAGGAAACCAGAATTGAAAGAGACACATGTACTCCAATGTTCATTGCAGCACTGTTTATAATAGCCAGGAGATGGAAGCAACCTAGATGTCCATCTGCAGATGAATGGATAAGAAAGCTTTGGTACATATACACAATGGAGTATTTCTCAGCCATCAAAAAGAATGCATTTGAATCAGTTTTAATGAGGTGGATGAAATTGGAGCCAATTATACAGAGTGAAGTAAGCCAGAAAGAAGAACATCAATACTGTATATTAACGCATATATATGGAATTTAGAAAAATGGTAACCTGAACCCTGTATAAGAGACTGCAAAAGAGACATAGGCATTTAGAACAGTCTTTGGGACTCTGTGGGAGAGGGTGAAGGTGGAATGATTGGGGAGAATGGAATTGTAGCATGTATATTATCATAAGTGACCAGTCCAGGTTCGACACATAATTTTTCCTCTGTTCATTTCTTTGCATTTGTGCTTTTTTAATAAAAATACTTTTAACTGTAAAGAAAAAAAAATTAAAAAAAAAAAAGAACCTTTAACCTAGTAATCGCATGCCTAGGAATTTATCCTGAGGAAGGAATTCAAAGGAAGAAAAACTATATGCATCCATATTTACTTCAGCTCTGTATTATATGAATAACTGTATTAACCTATACAAGCAAAATGGTCAGTTTTCATTCCAATCCCAAAGAAAGGCAATGCCAAAGAATGCTCAAACTACTGCACAATTGCACTCATTTCACATGCTAGTAAAGTAATGCTCAAAATTCTCCAAGCCAGGCTTCAGCAATACGTGAACCATGAACTTCCAGATGTTCAAGCTGGTTTTAGAAAAGGCAGGGGAACCAGAGATCAAATTGCCAACATCCACTGGATCATCGAAAAAGCAAGAGAATTCCAGAAAAACATCTATTTCTGCTTTATTGACTATGCCAAGCCTTTGACTGTGTGGATCACCATAAACTGTGGAAAATTCTGAAAGAGATGGGAATCCCAGACCACCTGACCTGCCTCTTGAGAAACCTGTATGCAGGTCAGGAAGCAACAGCTAGAACTAGACATGGAACAACAGACTGTTTCCAAATAGGAAAAGGAGTACGTCAAGGCTGTATATTGTCACCCTGCTTATTTAACTTATATGCAGAGTATATCATGAGAAATGCTCAGCTGGATGAAGCACAAGCTGGAATCAAGATCACTGGGAGAAATATCAATAACCTCAGATATGCAGATGACACCATCCTTATGGCAGAAAGTGAAGAAGAACTAAAGAGCCTCTTGATGAAAGTGAAAGAGGAGAGTGAAAAAGTTGGCTTAAAGCTCAACATTCAGAAAACTAAGATCATGGCATCCAGTCCCATCACTTCATGGCAAGTAGATGGGGAAACAGTGGAAACTGTGGCTGACTTTATTTTGGGGGGGCTCCAAAATCACTCCAGGTGGTGATTGCAGCCATGAAACTAAAAGACGCTTACTCCTTGGAAGGAAAGTTATGACCAACCTAGACAGCATATTAAAAAGCAGAGACATTACTTTGTTAACAGAGGTCCATCTAGTCAAGGCTATGGTTTTTCCAGTAGTCATGTATGGATGTGAGAGTTAGACTATAAAGAAAGCTGAGTGCCGAAGAATTGATGCTTTTGAACTGTGGTGTTGGAGAAGACTCTTGAGAGTCCCTTGGACTGCAAGGAGATCCAACCAGTCCATCCTAAAGGAGATCAGTCCTGGGTGTTTATTGGAAGGACTGATATTGAAGCTGAAACTCCAATACTTTGGCCACCTGATGTGAAGAGCTGATTCATTGGAAAAGACCCTGATGCTGGGAAAGATTGAGGGCAGGAGGAGAAGGGGACGACAGAGAATGAGATGGTTGGATGGCATCATCAACTCAATGGACATGAGTTTGGGTAAACTCTGGGAGTTGGTGATGGACAGGGAGGCCTGGCATGCTGCGGTTCATGGGGTCGCAAAAATTTAGATACGACTGAGCAACTGAACTGAACTGATACTAGCAAATACTGTAATAACTTAAAAAAGAACAACTACTGAGAAAAATTTGAAGAAAGTATGCTATATAAATCAACATTCAATGGAATAGTATGATACTGTTAAACATAATAATTACAAAGATAATGTAATGACACTAAGATATATAAACATTCTTACATAATATACATATATACTATATGTAAAAAACTGAATACAAAATTCTGTATATACAAATAGTGGAACAGAACATGAAAAGATGAAAATTGTCATTTTTTAAGCAGATGAGTATTTGTTTATCTATTTGTCTGTGCTCATTCAGTATGCAGGATCCTAGTTCCCTAACCAGAGCTTGAACCCGTGTCCCCTGCATTGGGAACACAGAGTCTTAACCACTGGACCACCAGGGAAGTCCCCAAAAGAGTCATATTTTGTTGTGAGAATTAAAGGTGATTTTTTTCCTTGTAAAATTGCCTTTAATTTTGTCTTAACAATAGATTTTAAAATCAAAGAGAGACTTGAATTTTATTTAAAATCCAATAACTGAGATATTCCTTAGAAGCATGTGTACTCTAACAATGAAGTCAGATTCTAGGTTAAGCAAGTGGCTCCATCAAATCCTGGGCAGAGCTGCTCTTCAATATGTTGGCCTGTCATCATTACCAAATACTCCCTTTCTTTTTTGGTTTCCTTTTCCTATTTTTGTATCTCCTCCTCCACTGACCTCTATGTTTCCTGGAATTGTCAGTCAAGGTCAAAAAGATCTTAGAAACTCATTTTCATTGAGGTTCCCTTGTGGGAGGTCTTACAAAGTTGAGGTGGGGTGCACAAAGCTCAGTGTAAAGAAATAAAGAGATGAGAACTGATGCTTTGATTCAGTTCAATTTTGGAAATGAAAAATAAGGGTCCATTTTGAAGATGGAAGAGAAGAGGCTTTCCAGTACCTGTTAAGTGTCTATTATCCAAATGTTTATTTAATTACTAAATTCAAGACACTGTGAGAGATATAAATATGAATAAAAATTACAGACTAGAAAAAGGGATAGGCCTGTACACAAATAACCATAATAAAATGATGAAAATAAGATGTACATAAATAGGACTAAATGATACACAAATTCAAGGCAATAGATTATTTCAAGCTGATGATATTAAGAAAGTCTTCACAGAGGAGGTGATGCAACTCCTGGGGCTTGAAAGATTGGAGAGTTTGTAGTATGCATAGAAAGGGGAAAAAGATTCCAGGCTGAGGTAACTGAATAGGAAAACTCACTAAGATGTACATAATAATCACAAGTACTAAGTTTCAGTGAATCTAAGCCACCAATAATTATAAGACACATTGTTATTTTATGCAGTATTAAGAAAAGATAAACACTTCCAATCAAACAAAAAACTTGATGCTTTCTTTTCATTTGGAATTCTTACTCTGTGTTTACTGAAAGAGCTCATTTAAACTTTAGACATAGACCAAGTAAAATAATGTGAAATGCCAGGCTGGATGAATCACAAGCTAGAATCAAGATTTCTGGGGAAAATATCAGTAACCTCAGATATGCAGATGACATCACCCTTATGGCAGAAAGCTAAAGGAACTAAAGAGCTTCCTGATGAAGGTGAAAGAGGTGAGTGAAAAAGCTGGCTTAAAACTCACTGTTCAGAAAATTAAAATCATGGCATCTGGTCCCATCACTTCATGGCAAATAGATGGGGAAAAAACAGAAACAGTGACATATTTTATTTTCTTGAGCTCCAAAATCACTGCAGACAGTAACTGCAGACATCAAATTAAAAGACACTTGCTCCTTGGAAGAAAAGCTTTGACCAACCTAGACAGCATATTAAAAAGCTGAGACATCACTTTGCTGACAAAGGTCTGTACAGTCAAAGCTATGATTTCTCCAGTAGTCACATATGGATGTGCGAGTTGGACCATAAAGAAGGCTGAGCGCTGAAGAATTGATGCTTTCAAACTGTGGTTTGAAGAAGACTGGAGAAGACTATTGAGAGTCTCTCGAACAGTAAGGCGATCAAACCACACAATCCTAAAGGAAATCATGAGAATATTCATGGGAAGGACTGATGCTGAATACTCATGGGAAGGACTGATGCTGAAGCTGAAGCTCCAATATTTTGGCCACCTGATGCGGAGAGTTGACTCATTGGAAAGGACGCTGATGCTGGGAAAGATTGAAGGCAGGAGGAGAAGGGGAAGACAGAGGATGAGATGATTGAATGGCATCATTGACTCAATGGATATGAGTTTGAGCAAACTCCGGGAGATAGTGAAGGACAGGGAAGTCTGGCGTGTTGCAGTCCATGGGGTTACAAAGAGTCAGACATGACTGAGCAACTGAACAACAGGTAAAACAAAATAGCTATAATATTTCTAGAGTTTCTTCTCAGTTGAGTGAGGAAGGGGCCAGACGATGCAGAGCTTTGTAGCTCATGTGAAGAATTTTGGCCTTTACTATGCACTTAAAACTGTTTTCAACAATAAAATACTAGCGGACAGCTCTGACCATGTTTCTACCGGCAAGACCATTCCCTTTCACACTGATACCTTCCCTTGCAATCTCCATGGATTACCCCAACAGAGTAATTCTTAAAGAGTAAGTTGTCATCAATGGACATGAGTTTGAGCAAACTCCGGGAGATAGTGAAGGACAGCGAAGCCTGGCGTGCTGCTGTCCATGGGGCCACAAAGAGTCGGACATGACTTACTGACTGAATAACAACAAGTTGTCTTTATTCTTCTATAAATAATGGGCCAGAAAAGAGCAAAGGCAAGAAGAAATGGGGCCATATATACTATCAAACAATGTTAATGAAGGATGCTTAAACCACAAATAAACTACATTCTTTTTTATGCCACAATGACTTAGGAAGAAAATGAACACAGTTCTGGGCTGAGTGTGTACTCTGTCACTCAGTCGTGTGCAACTCTTTGGGATCCCATGGATTATAACCTGCCCACCAGTCTTCTATGTTCAGGGAATTTTCCAGGCAAGAATACTGGAGTGGACTGCCATTTCCTGTTCCAGGGGATCTTCCCAACCCAGGGGTCCAAGCCACATCTCCTGCATTGGCAGGCAGATTCTTTACCACTGTACCACCTGAGTCAGGAAGATTCCCCTGAAGAAGGAAATGGCAGCCCACTCTAGTATTCCTGCCTGAGAAACCTCATGGACAGAGGAACTTGGCAGGCTACAGTCCACAGGGCAGCAAAAGAGTTGGATATGATTTAGCAACTAAACAACAACAACATGGCACACAGCCGCTGCTTTGGCTAATGAGTTCTGGCATACACAATGATTAATAATGATCATTCTTGAGAGATTTTGCAGTTGAATTACAAAATAAAATCCCCAGCAATATAGTAAAATCAAGAAAACCTTTTTATCATCCAAATGGACATTCAAAAGGCATAATATTGCCATAGGAAGGCAAGAAAAGAATTATTTGGATTTTACAAAATGCATATATATGATTGATATCTCAAAAATGATTTCAAAGTTTACTGTATGGTCCCTCCTCCAAAATATATACAATATATAGTTATTTAATATTGCTCAAATTAATGTACCTAACATTTATGAAACCAGTCTGCCATTTTATCTTAATTTCTACATGAATGAAAGAGCAGTCCCATAAAGTTGAAAATGTGATTTAGCAATTTAACAAGGACACAACAATCCTTTGAAAATGAACAGCTTTTAACTAAGTAGTGTAATGTACCTACTTGGCATACTAAACAAATAATATACTTAATACTAAATAGTTTTCCTTACTACTGAGTTTCACTTAAAAACTGGAAATTATCACTGTACCCATACTTTTAATTTAAAACTCCAAGAATGTTTTTAAAGTATACTAACCAGATGTGTCTTCTTGGAATGTGCAAACATTAACCATTTTAATGACAAATTACCACTGAAATATTATTGAAAAGAAATGTATCATAGGATTTTACAAAGAGCTGTGAAAGTTAATATTAAAAGTAAGGGCAGAAATCATACTAAAATGGACTCACCTTCAATTTTTAAGATTATGTTTACATCTATGATTAATCTATTTAGAGAATATTCAACATAATACAATATTAAATATGCTGTCACCATCTCACTTACAGACTGATTACAGGGCAAATTAAAGTGTCATGAAGTCATCCTGCTAACCTTCAGGCTAATGCTCTCCGACTATAATGTGCATGCCAAACACCTGCGGATCTTGTTAAAATGCAGATTCTGATTCAGTAAGTCTCCATGAGACCCATGATTCTGCATTTCTAACAGGTTCCCAGGTGGTGTTCATCTTGCTGGACCGCAATTTGAGTAACAAGACTTGAGGCTACAAGAAACTTCATATTCTGCAAGAAACCTTATAGAAAATGTTTTTAGACCCCACTTCTTTCATTCTTACTTCCAACATATTCAACAAAAATTTAAAATATTTCCTCTGGATAGAAATGTTGTCTATTCAGAATAGACTGTGATTCCCAAGGGAGAGGAGGGGTGGAGAAGGGAAGGATTGGAAGGTTGGGGTTAGCAGATGTTAGTTTTTATACATAGAATAAACAACAAGGTCCTACTGTATAGCACAGAGAACTATGTTCAATATCCTGTGATAAACCATAATGAAAAAGAATGTGAAAAGAATGTGTATATATGTATAACTGAATCACTTTTCTGTCCAGCATAAACTAACACAACATTGTAAATCAACTATTCTTCAATAAAATTCTATTCACAGTGAAAGAGGAGAGTGAAAAAACTGGCTTGAAACTTAGCGTTAAAAAACTAAGATCATTGGAGAAATGCCTGTTTAGGTCTTCTGTCTGCTGTTTGATTGGGTTGTTTGTTTTTCTGGTATTGAGCTGCATGAACTGCTTGTATATTTTGGAGATTAATTCTTGGTCAGTTGCTTAATTTGCTGTTATTTTCTCCCATTCTGAGGGTTGTCTTTTCACCTTGCTTATAGTTTCTTTCACGGTGCAAAAGCTTTTAAGTTTACTTAGGTCCCATTTGTTTATTTTTGTTTTTATTTCCATTATTCTAGGAGGCAGGTCTTAGAGGATCTTGCTGTGATCTATGTCAGAGAGTGTCCCGCCTATGTTTTCCTATAAGAGTTATATAGTTTCTGGTCTTTCGTTTGGGTCTTTACACAATATTACCATATGTATGGCGGAGGAATAGGACGGCGAGACCACTCTCTCCTCCACAAATTCATCAAAAGACCATTTGAACACGGAGTAAAGTCCACAAAACAACTTCTGAATGCTGGCAGAGGACGTCAGGCACCCAGAAAAGCAGCCCATTGTCTTCGAAAGGAGCTCTCAATATTGTGATTCCGACGCGAGAGACGCCGGCCCCGGTGCAACGAACCACACAAAGAGGTGCGGCCGTGAGAAGCTACCCCACGCCTGAGGCCAGGGCCGGCGGCCGAGAGGAGCTACCCCACGTCCAACAGGCGGTGGCTGCGCTGGCGCAGGAGGGCCGAGAGGAGCTACTCCACCTTCAAGGTCAGGAGGGGCGGCCTTGAGGAGATACCCCTCGTCCAAGGTAAGGTACAGCAGCTGCACTTTGCTGGGGCGGCTGCGAAGAGATTTTCCACGACCAAGGTAAGAGAAACCCAAATAAGACGGTAGGTATTGCTAGGGGGCACCAGAGGGCAGACAAACTGAAATCATAATCACATGAAACTAGCCGATCTGATCACATGGACCACAGCCGAATGTGGTCCACTGGAGAAGGGAATGGCAAACCACTTCAGTATACTTGCCTTGAGAACCCCATGAACAGTGACAAAGGGCAAAATGATAGGATACTGAATGAGGAATTCCCCAGGTCGGTAGGTGCCCAGTATGCTACTGGAGCTCAGTGGAGAAATAACTATAGAAGGAATAAAGGGATGGAGCAAAAGCAAAACCAATACCC
Source organism: Moschus berezovskii (assembly GCF_049115385.1). Taxonomy (NCBI): domain Eukaryota; kingdom Metazoa; phylum Chordata; class Mammalia; order Artiodactyla; family Moschidae; genus Moschus; species Moschus berezovskii. The sequence goes on along the minus strand of NC_142488.1, from coordinate 123,567,606 downwards.
AGTTGTGGATGTGACCAGTGATAGAAGCAAGGTCCGGTGCTGTAAAGGGCAACATTGCATAGGAACCTGGAATGTTAGGTCCATGAATCAAGGCAAATTGGAAGTGGTCAAACAGGAGATGGCAAGAGTGAACGTCGACATTCTAGGAATCAGTGAATTAAAATGGACTGGAATGGGTGAATTTAACTCAGATGACCATTATATCTACTACTGTGGGCAGGAATCCCTTAGAAGAAATGGAGTAGCCATCATGGTGAACAAAAGAGTCCGAAATGCAGTACTTGGATGCAATCTTAAAAATGACAGGATGATTTCTGTTCGTTTCCAAGGCAAACCATTCAATATTACAGTAATCCAGGCCTATGCCCCAACCAGTAATGCTGAAGAAGCTGAAGTTAATCGGTTCTATGAAGACCTACAAGACCTTTTAGAACTAACACCCAAAAAAGATGTCCTTTTCATTCTAGGGGACTGGAATGCAAAAGTAGGAAGTCAAGAAACACCTGGAGTAACTGGCAAATTTGGCCTTGGAGCACGGAATGAAGCAGGGCAAAGGCTAATAGAGTTTTGTCAAGAGAATTCACTGGTCATAGCAAACACCCTCTTCCAACAACACAAGAGAAGACTCTACACATGGACATCACCAGATGGTCAACACCGAAATCAGATTGATTATATTCTTTGTAGCCAAAGATGGAGAAGCTGTATACAGTTAGCAAAAACAAGACCAGGAGCTGACTGTGGCTCAGATCATGAACTCCTTATTGCGAAGTTCAGACTTAAATTGAAGAAAGTAGGGAAAACCACTAGACCATTCAGATATGACCTCAATCAAATCCCTTATGATTATACAGTGGAAGTGAGAAATAGATTTAAGGGACTAGATCTGATAGATAGAGTGCCTGATGAACTCTGGATGGAGGTTCGTGACATTGTACAGGAGACAGGGAACAAGACCATCCCCATGGAAAAGAAATGCAAAAGAGCGAAATGGCTGTCTGAGGAGGCCTTACAAATAGCTGTGAAAAGAAGAGAAGCGAAAAGCAAAGGAGAAAAGGAAAGATATAAGCATCTGAATGCAGAGTTCCAAAGAATAGCAAGGAGAGATAAGAAAGCCTTCCTCAGCGATCAATGCAAAGAAATAGAGGAAAACAACAGAATAGGAAAAACAAGAGACCTCTTCAAGAAAATTAGAGATTCCAAGGGAATATTTCATGCAAAGATGGGCTCGATAAAGGACAGAAATGGTATGGACCTAACAGAAGCAGAAGATATTAAGAAGAGGTGGCAAGAATACACAGAAGAACTGTACAAAAAAGATCTTCACGACCAAGATAGTCACAATAATGTGATCACTGACCTAGAGCCAGACATCTTGGAATGTGAAGTCAAGTGGGCCTTAGAAAGCATCACTACTAACAAAGCTAGTGGAGGTGATGGAATTCCAGTTGAGCTATTACAAGTCTTGAAAGATGATGCTGTGAAAGTGCTGCACTCAATATGCCAGCAGATTTGGAAAACTCAGCAGTGGCCACAGGACTGGAAGAGGTCAGTCTTCATTCCAATCCCAAAGAAAGGCAATGCCAAAGAATGCTCAAACTACCGGACAATTGCCCTCATCTCACACGCTAGCAAAGTCATGCTCAAAATTCTCCAAGCCAGGCTTCAGCAATATGTAAACCGTGAACTCCCAGATGTTCAAGCAGGTTTTAGAAAAGGCAGAGGCACCAGAGATCAAATTGCCAACATCCGCTGGATCATGGAGAAAGCAAGAGAGTTTCAGAAAAACATCTATTTCTGCTTCATTGACTATGCCAAAGCCTTTGACTGTGTGGATCACAATAAACTGTGGAACATTCTGAAAGAGATGGGAATCCCAGACCACCTGACCTGCCTCTTGAGAAACCTGTATGCAGGTCAGGAAGCAACAGTTAGAACTGGACATGGAACAACAGACTGGTTCCAAATAGGAAAAGGTGTACGTCAAGGTTGTATATTGTCACCTTGCTTATTTAACTTATATGCAGAGTACATCATGAGGAACGCTGGGCTGGAAGAAGCAGAAGCTGGAGTCAAGATTGCTGGGAGAAATATCAATAACCTCAGATATGCAGATGACACTACCCTTATGGCAGAAAGTGAAGAGGAACTCAAAAGCCTCTTGATGAAAGTGAAAGAGGAGAGTGAAAAGGTTGGTTTGAAGCTCAACATTCAGAAAACAAAGATCATGGCATCTGGTCCCATCACTTCATGGGAAATAGATGGAAAAACAGTGGAAACAGTGTCAGACTTTGTTTTTTTGGGCTCCAAAATCACTGCAGATGCTGATTGCAGCCATGAAATTAAAAGACGCTTGCTCCTTGGAAGGAAAGTTATGACCAACCTTGATAGTATATTAAAAAGCAGAGACATTACTTTGCCAACCAAGGTCCGTCTAGTCAAGGCAATGGTTTTTCCCGTGGTCATGTATGGTTGTGAGAGTTGGACTGTGAAGAAGGCTGATCGCCGAAGAATCGATGCTTTTGAACTGTGGTGTTGGAGAAGACTCTTGAGAGTCCCTTATACTGCAAGGAGATCCAACCAGTCCATTCTAAAGGAGATCAATCCTGGATGTTCATTGGAGGGAGTGATGCTAAAGCTGAAACTGCAATACTTTGGCCACCTCATGCGACGAGTTGACTCACTGGAAAAGACTCTGATGCTGGGAAAGGTTGGGGGCGGGAGGAGAAGGGGACGACGGAGAATGAGATGGCTGGATGGCATCACCGACTCTGTGGACATGAGTTTGAGTGTACTCCGGGAGTTGGTGATGGACAGGGAGGCCTGGAGTGCTGTGATTCATGGGGTCGCGGAGAGTCGGACACGACTGAGCGACTGAACTGAACTGAACTGAACTGAAAATACATAGACAGTGGGAGTTTGATGTATGATGCTGGGAACCCAAAGCTTGTGCTTTGTGACAACCTAGAGGGGTGGGAAAGTGAGGGAAGTGAGAGGGGTATATAAGAGGGAGGCGACATAGTATACCTATGGCCATTTCACATTGATGGATGGCAAAAATCATCACAATATTGTAATTGTCCTACAATTAAAATTTTTAAAGGAAAAATAGATAAATAAGTACTGGAGATGTAATGTACAACATGATAAATATAATGAACACTTCTTATGTTATATGTGAAAGTTGTTAAGAGAGTAAAGCTTAAGAGTTCTTATCATAAGAAAAAAGGTCTTTCTGTATTTCTTTAATTTTGTATCTATATGAGATGATGAATGTTCACTAAACTTATTGTGCTAATCACTTTATGATATATGAAAATCATATCATTATGTTCTGCATCTTAAAGTTTTACAGTGCTGTTCTTGATTATATCTTAATAAAATTGGAAGAAAAAAAACTAAAATCATGGCATCCAGTCCCATCAGTTCATGGCAAATAGAAGGGGGAAAAGTGGAAGCACTGACAGATTTTATTTTCTTGGGCTCCAAAATCACTGTGGACAGTGACTGCAGCCATGAAATTAAAAGACACTTGTCCCTTGGAAGGAAAGCTATGACAAACCAAGACAGAATATTAAAAAACAGAGACATCACTTTGCCAACAAAGATCCATCTAATCAAAGCTATGATTTTTCCAGTAGTCATGTAGGGATGTGAGAGTTGGACCATAAAGAAGGCTGAGCACTAAAGTATTGATGCTTTTGAATTGTGGTGCTGAAGACTCTTGAGAGTCTCTTGGACAGCAAGGAGATCAAACCAGTCAATCCTAAAGGAAATCTACTATGAATAATCTTTCATAGGCAATGTTGGGCTTCCCAGTTAGCACTAGTGGTAAAGAACCAACCTGCCAGTGCAGAAGACATGAGAAAACCAGACATGTCTGAGAGCTAATACACTAAATTGCCTTTACAAGAGCACAGAACATAAGGGCTACCATGAAAGAAGGCAGTGGTGGCCTCATCTCTATTTTCACTAATTCATAAAAGGATGAAATGAGTTGTAGTAGAAATAGGCAGTTCTTGACAGTGTTATAAAGCTCTATGATATAAGCTGTCAGAGGAGGCTGCGGAATCTTCTGCCCTGGAACTCATTAAGAACAAGAAAGATACCCACTTGGAATAAATCCAGGAGTAGAGTCAGAGAAATACCAGACATAGAGATGAACTAAACATGGTCTGCAGCAAGGGCTGGCTTCAGCCAAAAAACTGGATCCCAGCCAGCTGCATAAGGTAGCCATTCCAGCAGTCTGGCAGGACCACTTAACTCTAGTGTGGCCAGAGAGGGTCAAGGGGTGGTTCCTAGAGAACTGGACTCTCCAATTCTGCTTCATTCCGTCTCCTTTCTTCTGTGAAAACATGGCCACAACACGGTCACTAATGTAACATTTAGAAATCAGAATATGATTTATCCTAAGCCTCTAGGATCTTTGATTAAAATATATATTAGACAAAGAAACAGCAACTGATGTTTAAATAAACCTCAGGGACTTCCCTGGCAGTCCAGTGGTTAGAACTCCATACTTTCACAGCAGGGTCATGGGTTCAATTCCCTGGTCAGGGAACTAAGATCCTGCAAGTGGCACAGCTGGCCAAAGGGAAAAAAATGTGAAACACATGGCCCCCAGTCACTACAGTTTTTATCCATAAATATCAGTAAAGGGCTGATGGAATACACACATGACTATTTAACCTTAATTCCTGAACCTGGCTCTAAGGTCATTCACAAGGGTCTGATTCCAGTCTCCAAGACCTCCTTTACCCATAGCTAAGACATCAATTTGATCCCAGCTACAGGCTCATTGCTAGCCGCAGACACAGTTCTGTCAGCGGAGCTTTGAGAAGGTCCACTCCAACACTCTTAAAACTCAATGTCAACTTGCTTCAAGTCCTGTCCTCATAGCCCAGTTTGTTAAAAATGGAATTCCCTTCCCTTCTTCCTTTCCTCCCTCTCTTCCTTCCTTCCTTCCTATCATCCAGCAATTCCACCTCTAGGTTTTTACCCAAAAGAAATGAAAACATGTCTACAAAAAGACTTGAATATCAATATTCAAAGCAGCTTTATTTTTAATAGCTAAAAATCTAGAAACAGCCCAAATGTCCATCAACAGAAGACTGGATGAACTGTAGTATATCTATACAATGGAAAGAAGTATTGAAAGTGTTAGTCACTCAGTCATATCCAACTCTTTGCGACCCCATGGACTGTAGCCCACCAGGCTCCTCTGTCCATGGAATTCTCCAGGTATGAATACTGGAGTGGGTTGCCATTTCCTCCTCCAGGGGATCCTCCCAACCTAGGGATTGAACCCAGGTCTCATGCATTGCAGGCAGATTCTTTACTGTCTGAGCCACCAGGGTGATTTCATACAATGGAATACTACTCAGCAATAGAAGGGAAATACAAACTGATATATGCAATGAAATGAATGAATTATGAAAACATGCTGAGTGCAAGAAGCTAGACACAAAAAACTATATACTGCATAATTCCATTTACATGAAATTCTAGAACAGGCAAAATCAGTGGTGGAAAAATCAGAATAGTAGTTACATCTGGAATGTGTTATGGTTTGAATTAGGCCTGTCAGTTGATTCAGTCATGTCTGACTCTTTCCGACACTATGGACTGTAGCCCACCAGGATCCTCTGTCCATGGGTGTTCTCCAGGCAAGAATACTGCAGTGGGTTGTCACGCCCTCCTGCAGGGATCTTCCTGACCCAGGGAGCAAACTCAAGTCTCATGTTTTCTGCATTGGCAGGCGGGTTCTTTACCACTAGCACCACTTGAATTCAGTTCAGTTCAGTCGCTCAGTCGTGTCCGACTCTTTGCGACCCCATGAATCACAGCACGCCAGGCCTCCCTGTCCATCACCAACTCCTGGAGTTCACTCAAACTCATGTCCAGCGAGTTGGTGATGCCATCCAGCCATCTCATTCTCTGTCGTCCCCGTCTCCTATCGCCCCCAATCCCTCCCAGCATCAGAGTCTTTTCTAGTGAGTCAACTCGTCGCATGAGGTGGCCAAAGTATTGGAGCTTCAGCTTTAGCATCAGTCCTTCCAATGAACACCCAGGACTTATCTCCTTTAGAATGGACTGGTTGGATCTCCTTGCAGTCCAAGGGACTCTCAAGAGTCTTCTCCAACACCACAGTTCAAAGGCATGAATTCTTCAGCGCTCAGCTTTCTTCACAGTCCAACTCTCACATCCATACATGACCACTGGAAAAACCATAGCCTTGACTAGACACAGAAGAACTGTACAAAAAATATCTTCACGGCCAAGATAATCATGATGGTGTGATCACTGACCTAGAGCCAGACATCTTGGAATGTGAAGTCAAGTGGGCCTTAGAAAGCATCACTACGAACAAAACTAGTGGAGGTGATGGAATTCCAGTTGAGCTATTTCAGATCCTGAAAGATGATGCTGTGAAAGTGCTGCACTCAATATGCCAGCAAATTTGGAAAACTCAGCAGTGGCCACAGGACTGGAAGAGATCAGTCTTCATTCCCATCCCAAAGAAAGGCAATGCCAAAGAATGCTCAAACTACTGCACAATTGCACTCATCTCACACGCTAGTAAGGTCATGCTCAAAATTCTCCAAGCCAGGCTTCAGCAATATGTGAACCGGGAACTTCCAGATGTTCAAGCTGGTTTTAGAAAAGGCAGAGGAAGCAGAGATCAAATTGCCAACATCTGCTGGATCATAGAAAAAGCAAGAGAGTTCCAGAAAAACATCTGTTTCTGCTTCATTGACTATGCCAAAGCCTTTGACTGTGTGGATCACCATAAACTGTGGAAAATTCTGAAAGAGATGGGAATACCAGACCACCTGACCTGCCTCTTGAGAAACCTGTATGCAGGTCAGGAAGCAACAGTTAGAACTGGACATGGAAGAACAGACTGGTTCCAAATAGAAAAAGGAGTACGTCAAGGCTGTATATTGTCACCCTGCTTATTTAACTTATATGCAGAGTACATCATGAGGAACGCTGGGCTGGAAGAAGCACAAGCTGGAATCAAGAATGCCAGGAGAAACATCAATAACCTCAGATATGCAGATGACACCACCCTTATGGCAGAAAGTGAAGAGGAACTCAAAAGCCTCTTGATGAAAGTGAAAAAGGAGAGTGAAAAGGTTGGCTTGAAGCTCAACATCCAGAAAACGAAGATCATGGCATCTGGTCCCATCACTTCATGGGAAATAGATGGGGAAACAGTGGAAACAGTGTCAGACTTTATCTTTTTGGGCTCCAAAATCACTGCAGATGATGATTGCAGCCATGAAATTAAAAGACGCTTATTCCTTGGAAGGAAAGTTATGACCAACCTAGATAGCATATTAAAAAGCAGAGACATTACTTTGCCAACCACCTGAATTATGTCCCCCCAAAATATATGTTGAAGTCCTAATCCTCAATACCTGTGAATGTGACCTTATTTAAAAACAGGGTCTTTGCAGATAGAATCAAATTTAAATAATTTGATTAGAGTGGGTCCTAATCCTATATGACTGGTGTCTTATAAGAGAGACAAAGACAGAAGCCCACAAGGAGAATGCCATGTGACGACAGAGACAGAGGTTGTAGTGGTGCATCTATAAGCCAAGAAACACCAAGTACTGCCAGGAACAGCAGACGCAAAAACAAGGGAATCGGATGGATTCTTTCCTAGAGCCCTCAGAGAGAGTGTGTCTCTGTGGATACCCTGATTTGGGTACATTGAAGGACTGATGCTGAAGCTGAAACTCCAATACTTTGGCCAACTGATGTGAAGAACCGACTCATTTGATAAGACCCTGATGCTGGGAAAGATTGAAGGTAGGAGGAGAAGGGGACGAAAGAGGATGAGATGGTTGAATGGCATCACCGACTCAATGGACATGAGTTTGAGCAAATTCCGAGAGTTGGTGATGGACAGGGAAGCCTGGTGTGCTGCATGCAGTCCATGGGGTCGCAAAGAGTCAGACACGACTGACTGAACTGAACCCTCCAGAACTGTGACAGAAAAAGTTTCTGTTATTTTAAGCCATCTAGTTTGTGATAACTTGTTACAGTAGAAAACTAATGCAAGGTGGGTGAAGTGGGGACTGACTGGAAAGAAGCATTAGGGAACTTTCTGGGGTAAAGAAAATGTTCTATATTTTGGTAGGGGCTTGGGTTACATGAATATATCCGTTTGTCACAACTCAGCTAATAGTACACTTGAGATTCACCTCAAAAAGAAAATGTATCATAAATAAATACTGAATTATAGTTAATGACATTTTGATACATGCTGAAGCATTGAGGGGTGAAGGGTACCAATGTCTGCAACTTACCTTGATTGATGAATGGCTGGATGGACAGATATGTGGTAAAACAAATAGAGTAAAATGTTAATCACTGCAGAATCTAGGTGGTGGGTGTCTGGTGTTTGCTCTATACTTCTTTCAACTTTTTAAACATTTGAAAGCTTCATAATAAGTGTTGGAGAAAAAACAAACTCTGCTTTTGTATGAAAGCGTCCTCAAAACCAGTTCCTTAGCCTACCATGCCTCTGCTTCTTCCACGCAGACTGGAAATTCAGGAGCTGCCATACCCTCAAAACATTTTACAGTTGAGAAAACTGGGCTGCAAGGTAGTTCGGTGACTTGCCGAAGGTCACACAGCTAGTAGGAGAGTCATTTTATTCCCCAACTTTGCAAGGCTGGAATCATCCTGTCTTAGTCATCATTAAATACCTAGCCCAGTGCTTGCACCTGGTACAGGGTAGAAGTTCAGGATGAATCAAAGCTTACCAAGTTGTGCTCTTGATTGCTCTGCACACACCTTGTCCTAAGGTCCAGGCTCTACCTGTGCTACAGTTCTGGTCACTGGATGCCTCCTCCAGAGCCAAAACCCTCACTCTGATGTCCTACCTAAACCCCTAATCCCACAACACCAGCCTTGCTATCTTCACTCCTACAACTGAAATCCTATTCATATCCAGACTTTGATACATGTTCACAGTTTCCTCCTATCAACCTACCATGATTTCTCATGTCATCTAACCAGATTCCCTGCTTGTCTGGTGGCGCTTCCCACTTCTTTGGCCACAGACATGGAGCACGACTCCTACCCCACCACCAATTGCCTACTGTGGTCACATTTTGCCTGCTGGTCTGGCCTTTGCACCAGATCTCTAGCAAAGAAAAAACAGAAACCTTTACATCAAACACTTTCCAATGTTACCTGCTTCCTGGTGGTCTTGGGTCCTTTCTATCCCAGTGTGATTCCCTCTAGGTACTCCTCATATCCTCACAGACAAAATCTGAGCCAGAACCCATTGTTCTAGGGATGGAGATAACTTCTCAAGCCTGAAGAGGAGGGAAGGAAGGCAGAGAAGGAAGATAGAGAGGGAACCGAATAAACATTTTTCCTTTCTCTTCAAAATGTAGGGCAGCATGTGAGCACGACAAGGTTGGGGTAAAAAGTGCATTTATTCTAGAGGGAACAAAACACCAAACCATTAACCCAGCACTTGCAGAAGGGCAAAGAGGAAAGACAAAGTTTAAAAAAGGGACATCAAATGCCAAGAGATCAACAAAGGTTTTTGGCACAAAGCAGCTAAGGCCTGTGAAAGAGAAGATCATGTGTAATATCCAGACTGTCATCTTTTCATGAACTCATTTGATCCTTCTCAGCTGTACTGTGACTCAGTAGGTATCCCGACACTGTCTCTGAAAATCCCTCTTTAGTCCCCAGGCTCCATCAAGTGAATGCCTCCATTCATAAACATGCTACAAACTATATAGAGAGACTATGTGCTGTTCTCTGTTTAGCCGCTCAGTCATGTCCGACTCTTTGTGACCCCATGGACTGTAGCCCATCAGGCTCTTCTGTCCATGGGGATTCTCCAGGCCAGAATACTGGAGTGGGTCGCCATGCCCTCCTCCAGGGGATCTTCCCAAGCCAGGGATCCAACCCAGGTCTCCCACATTGCAGGTGAAATCTTTACTGACTGAGCCACAATGGAAGCCCATTGAGACTATAGACACATCATTTGCATGTGGTCTGCCTGTGGCCAGCCTAATTAAGGTAGAGTGAGCGCCCAGGAAGGCAAACCTTCCAGCTGGAACTGCTTCACCAATCAAAGATGATTCCACAAAAGTATTATTTTCACTAAAATTCACTTTGGATGAAAATAGCCACTTATATGCAGAGTACATCATGAGGAACGCTGGGCTGGAAGAAGCACAAGCTGGAATCAAGATTGCTGGGAGAAATATCAATAACCTCAGATATGCAGATGACACTACCCTTATGGCAGAAAGTGAAGAGGAACTCAAAAGCTTCTTGATGAAAGTGAAAGAGGAGAGTGAAAAGGTTGGCTTGAAGCTCAACATTCAGAAAACAAAGATCATGGCATTTGGTCCCATCACTTCATGGGAAATAGATGGAAAAACAGTGGAAACAGTGTCAGACTTTGTTTTTTTGGGCTCCAAAATCACTGCAGATGCTGACTGCAGCCATGAAATTAAAAGACGCTTGCTCCTTAGAAGGAAAGTTATGACCAACCTTGATAGTATATTAAAAAGCAGAGACATTACTTTGCCAACCAAGGTCCGTCTAGTCAAGGCAATGGTTTTTCCCATGGTCATGTATGGATGTGAGAGTTGGACTGTGAAGAAGGCTGATCGCCGAAGAATCGATGCTTTTGAACTGTGGTGTTGGAGAAGACTCTTGAGAGTCCCTTATACTGCAAGGAGATCCAACCAGTCCATTCTAAAGGAGATCAATCCTGGATGTTCATTGGAGGGAGTGATGCTAAAGCTGAAACTGCAATACTTTGGCCACCTCATGCGACGAGTTGACTCACTGGAAAAGACTCTGATGCTGGGAAAGGTTGGGGGCGGGAGGAGAAGGGGACGACGGAGAATGAGATGGCTGGATGGCATCACCGACTCTGTGGACATGAGTTTGAGTGAACTCCGGGAGTTGGTGATGGACAGGGAGGCCTGGCGTGCTGTGATTCATGGGGTCGCGGAGAGTCGGACATGACTGAGCGACTGAACTGAACTGAATACAGAATTGGACATAATGAATTATTTTACCTTAGATATGCATAAAACAGAATAAACCATGTCTCCCTCACTCCACACCCCCAGTTCTATAAAGATTATAACTTAGTAGCACTGGAGAGAAAACACAGGGAACTGAGTAAGGGAGAGCAAATCATGCTACAGGCAAAGAGCAGATAAATGTAAAGAGAATAAATTAACATTGTGTGGCATAGTAACATTGAGTGGTTGTGCTGGTGATTACAATTAACATCTTAATCTATAATAGTCTAGTTTTTATTAAAATCAACTTAGTTTTAATAGTTTACAAAAAGTATGCTTTCCTAAAACTCCATTCCTTCTCCCTTCTTTTTTGCTTTACATTTTATATTGTATGGCCATGAACACAGATTTAAAATCATTGCTTTATGTAGCTGTCTTTTTAAATCAGGTAGAAAAAAAAGTTACAAACAATATATATGTATATGTATACATACACTTATATACCTATATACAGTCTTTTTATCTTTATCTATGTAGCTAAATATTCTGATGCTCTTTATTTATTCATGTGGATTCAACTTACTGTCTAGTGAGTGTCCTTTCACTTCAGGCTAAAGAGCTCCCTTTAGTATTACTTGGAGGGTAGGTCCTTCAAGAAAAGCAAAGAATTATTTGCTTTTATTCTGGGAATGTCTTAGTTGCTTCTTCTCTTATGAAGTATAGTTTCAATGTATTTAGAATTCTTGGTTGACTGAAAGGTGAAAGACATACACTGAGAACTATAAAACACTGATAAAGGAAGAAGAAGATGATTCAAAGAAATGAAAAGATAACCCATGTTCTTGGATTGGAAGAATTAATATTATCAAAATGGCCACACAACCCAAAGCAATCTACAGATTTAATGTGATCCCAATGAAATTAAAGGAGAAAAGGAAAGATATATCCATTTGAATACAGAGTTCCAAAGAATAGCAAGGAGAGATAAGAAAGCCTTCCTCAGCGATCAAGGCAAAGAAATAGAGGATAACAATAGAATGGGAAAGACTAGAGATTTCTTCAAGAAAATTAGAGATACCAAGGGGACATTTCATGCAAAGATGGGCTCAGTAAAGGACAGAAATGGTATGGACCTAACAGAAGCAGAAGATATTAAGAAGAGGTGGTAAGAATACACAGAAGAACTGTACAAAACATCTTCATGACCCAGACAATCATGATGGTGTGATCACTCACCTAGAGCTAGACATCCTGGAATGTGAAGTCAAGTGGGCCTTAGGAAGCATCACTACGAACAAAGTTGGTGGAGGTGATAGAATTCCAGTTCAGCTATTTCAAATCCTAAAAGATGATGCTGTGAAAGTGCTGCACTCAATATGCCAGTACATTTGGGAAACTCAGCAGTGGCCACAAGACTGGAAAAGGCCAGTTTTCATTCCAATCCCAAAGAAAGGCAATGCCAAAGAATGCTCAAACTACCGCACAATTGCACTCATCTCACATGCTAGTAAAGTAATGCTCAAAATTCTCCAAGCCAGGCTTCAGCAATATGTGAACCATGAACTTCCAGATGTTCAAGCTGGTTTTAGAAAAGGCAGAGGAACTAGAGATCAAATTGCCAACATTCGCTGGATCATAGAAAAAGCAAGAGAGTTCCAGAAAAACATCTATTTCTGCTTTATTGACTATGCCAAAATCTTTGACTATGTGGATCACAATAAACTGTGGGAAATTCTGAAAGAGATGGGCATACCAGACCACCTGATCTGCCTCTGTATAAATCTGTATGCAGGTCAGGAAGCAACAGTTAGAATTGAACATGGAACAACAGACGGCTCCAAACAGGAAAAAGAGTATATCAAAGCTGTATATTGTCACTCTGCTTATTTAACTTATATGAAGAGTACATCATGAGAAATGCTCGGCTGGATGAAGCACAAGCTGGAATCAAGATTGCTGGGAGAAATATCAATAACCTCAGATACGTAGATGATACCACCCTTATGGCAGAAAGCAGAGATTAACTAAAGAACCTCTTGAAGAAAGTGAAAGAACAGAGTGAAAAGTTGGCTTAAAGCTCAACATTCAGAAAACTAAGATCATGGCATCTGGTCCCACCACTTCATTGCAAGTAGATGGGGAAATAGTGCCTGAATTTATTTTGGGGGGCTCCGAAATCACTGCAAATGGTGATTGCAGCCGTGAAATTAGAAGTCACTTACTCCTTGGAAGGAAAGTTATGACCAACCTAGACAGCATATTTGGAGAAGAAATGGCAACCCACTCCAGTGTTCTTGCCTGGAGAATCCCAGGGATGGGGAAGCCTGGTTGGCTGCCGTCTATGGGGTCACACAGAGTCGGACACGACTGAAGTGATGCAGCAGCAGCAGACAGCATATTAAAAAGCAGAGACATTACTTTGCCAACAAAGGTCCATCTAGTCAAGCTATGGTTTTTCCAGTGGTCATGTGTGGATGTGAGAGTTGGACTGTGAAGAAAGCTGATCGCCGAAGAATTGATGCTTTTGAACTGTGGTGTTGGAGAAGACTCTTGAGAGTCCCTTGGACTGCAAGGAGATCCAACCAGTCCATCCTAAAGGAGATCAGTCCTGGGGTGTTCATTGGAAGGACTGATGTTGAAGATGAAACTCCAATACTTTGGCCACCTGATGCGAAGAGCGACTCATTGGAAAAGACCCTGATGCTGGGAAAGATTGAAGCCGGGAGGAGAAGGGGACGACAGAAAATGAGATGGTTGGATGGCATCAGTGACTCAATGGACATGAGTTTGGGTAAACTCTGGGAACTGGTGACAGACAGGGAGGCCTTGCGTGCTGCAGTCCATGGGGTCACAAAGAGTTGGGCACAACTAAGCGACTGAACTGAACTATGAAATTATCTATGACATTTTTCACAGAACTAGAACAAATAATCCTAAAATTTATATGGAGTCATAAAAGACTTAGAATTACCAAAGCAATCCTGAGGAAATAGAACAAAATTGGAAGATAACACTCCCAGACTTCAGACAATACCACAAAGTTAAAGTAATCTAATTGGCACAAAAGCAGACATACAGATCAATGGAGCAGAATATAGAGGCCATAAATAAACCCACCCACCTATGGTCAATTAACCTTTGACAAAGGATGGAAGAATACACAGTGGGGGAAAAAAACAGTCTCTTCAGCATATTATGTTGAGAAAGCTGGACACCTTCATGTAAATCAATGAAGTTTGAATGGGTTCTCTCACCATACACAAAAATAAACTCAAAATTGTTTAAAGACTTGAATATAAGACATGACACCATGAAACTCCTAAAGAGAACATAAGAAAAACATTCTCTGACAGAAATTGACATAAATCATTGTACCAATATTTTCTTAGGTCAGTTTTCCATGACAATAGAAATAAAATTGGTAATAAATGATTGGTATCTAGCCAAATTTAATAAGTTTTAACACAGCAAAGGTAACCATGAACAACAAAAAAGGACAACCTATGGACTGAGAGAAAATATTAGAAAATGACACAACCAACAAGGGTTTAATTTCCAAAATATAGAAACAGCTCACACAATATAATAACAACAACAAACCAATAGAAAAATGAACATTTCTCCAAAGAAGACACACAGATGGCCAATAAGCACATGAAAAGATGCTCCATGTCACTAATTATTCAGTTCAGTTCAGTTCAGTTCAGTTCAGTTGCTCAGTCGTGTCCGACTCTCCGCGACCCCATGGATCACAGCACACCAGGCCTCCCTGTCCATCACCAACTCCCGGAGTTCACTCAAACTCATGTCCATCGAGTCGGTGATGCCATCCAGCCATCTCACTCTCTGTTGTCCCCTTCTCCTCCCGCTCCCAATCCTTCCCAGCATCAGAGTCTTTTCCAGTGAGTCAACTCGTCGCATGAGGTGGCCAAAGTATTGCAGTTTCAGCTTTAGCATCAGTCCTTCCAATGAACACCCAGGATTGATCTCCTTTAGAATGGACTGGTTGGATCTCCTTGCAGTACAAGGGTCTCTCAAGAGTCTTCTCCAACACCACAGTTCAAAAGCATCGATTCTTCGGCAATCAGCTTTCTTCACAGTCCAACTCTCACATCCATACATGACCACGGGAAAAACCATTGCCTTGACTAGACGGACCTTGGTTGGCAAAGTAATGTCTCTGCTTTTTAATATACTATCAAGGTTGGTCATAACTTTCCTTCCAAGAAGTAAGCGTCTTTTAATTTCATGGCTTCAATCAGCATCTGCAGTGATTTTGGAGCCCAAAAGAATAAAGTCTGACACTGTTTCCACTGTTTTTCCATCTATTTCCCATGAAGTGATGGGACCAGATGCCATGATCTTTGTTTTCTGAATGTTGAGCTTCAAGCCAACCTTTTCACTCTCCTTTTTCACTTTCATCAAGAGGCTTTTTAGTTCCTCTTCACTTTCTGCCATAAAGGTAGTGTCATCTGCATATCTGAGGTTATTGATATTTCTCCAGGCAATCTTGATTCCAGCTTGTCTTCTTCCAGCCCAGCGTTCCTCATGATGTGCTCTGCATATAAGTTAAATAAGCAAGGTGACAATATACAGCCTTCACGTACTCCTTTTCCTATTTGGAACCAGTCCGTTCTTCCATGTACAGTTCTGACTGTTGCTTCCTGACCTGCACACAGGTTTCTCAAGAGGCAGGTCAGGTGGTCTGGTATTCCCATCTCTCAGAATTTTCCACAGTTTATTGTGACCCACACAGTCAAAGGCTTTGGCATAGTAAATGAAGCAGAAATAGATGTTTTTCTGGAACTCTCTTGCTTTCTCCATGATCCAGCGGATGTTGGCAATTTGATCTCTGGTGCCTCTGCCTTTTCTAAAACCTGCTTGAACATCTGGGAGTTCCCGGTTCACATATTGCTGAAGCCTGGCTTGGAGAATTTTGAGCATGACTTTACTAGCGTGTGAGATGAGTGCAATTGTGTGGTAGTTTGAGCATTCTTTGCCATTGCCTTTCTTTGGGATTGGAATGAAGACTGATCTTTTCCAGTCCTGTGGCCATTGCTGAGTTTTCCAAATTTGCTGGCATATTGAGTGCAGCACTTTCACAGCATCATCTTTCAGGATTTGAAATAGCTCAACTGGAATTCCATCACCTCCACTAGCTTTGTTCATAGTGATGCTTTCTAAGGCCCACTTGACTTCACATTCCAAGATGTCTGGCTCTAAGTGAGTGATCACATTATTGTGACTATCTTGGTCGTGAAGATCTTTTTTGTACAGTTCTTCTGTGTATTCTTGCCACCTCTTCTTAATATCTTCTGCTTCTGTTAGGTTCATACCATTTCTGTCCTTTATTGAGCCCATCTTTGCATGAAATATTCCCTTGGAATCTCTAATTTTCTTGAAGAGATCTCTTATTTTTCCTATTCTGTTGTTTTTCTCTATTTCTTTGCATTGAACGCTGAGGAAGGCTTATTTCTCCTTGCTATTCTTTGGAACTCTGCATTCAATGCTTATATCTTTCCTTTTCTCCTTTGCTTTTCGCTTCTCTTCTTTTCACAGCTATTTGTAAGGCCTCCTCAGACAGCCATTGTGCTTTTTTGCATTTCTTTTCCATGGGGATGGTCTTGGTCCCCGTCTCCTGTACAATGTCACGAACCTCCGTCCAGAGTTCATCAGGCACTCTATCTATCAGATCTAGTCCCTTAAATCTATTTCTCACTTCCACTGTATAATCATAAGGGATTTGATTTAGGTCATATCTGAATGGTCTAGTGGTTTTCCCTACTTTCTTCAATTTCAGTCTGAATTTGGCAATAAGGAGTTCATGATCTGAGCCACAGTCAGCTCCTGGTCTTGTTTTTGCTAACTGTATAGAGCTTCTCCATCTTTGTCTGCAAAGAATATAATCAATCTGATTTCTTTCAAGGTCAGGAGGGGCGGCCTTGAGGAGATACCCCTCATCCAAGGTAAGGTGCAGTGGCTGCGCTTTCTTGGAGCAGCTGTGAAGAGATATCCCACGCCCAAGGTAAGAGAAACCCAAATAAGACGGTAGGTATTGCGAGGGGGCATCAGAGGGCAGACACACTGAAATCATAATCACAGGAAACTAGTCGATCTGATCATATGGACCACAGCCGAATGTGGTCCACTGGAGAAGGGAATGGCAAACCACTTCAGTATTCTTGCCTTGAGAACCCCATGAACAGTATCAAAGGGCAAAATGATAGGATACTGAATGAGGAATTCCCCGGGTCGGTAGGTGCCCAGTATGCTACTGGAGATCAGTGGAGAAATAACTATAGAAGGAATAAAGGGATGGAGCAAAAGCAAAACCAATACCCAGTTGTGGATGTGACCAGTGATAGAAGCAAGGTCCGGTGCTGTAAAGGGCAACATTGCATAGGAACCTGGAATGTTAGGTCCATGAATCAAGGCAAATTGAAAGTGGTCAAACGGGAGATGGCAAGAGTGAACGTCGACATTCTAGGAATCAGTGAACTAAAATGGACTGGAATGGGTGAATTTAACTCAGATGACCATTATATCTACTACTGTGCACGGGAATCCCTTAGAAGAAATGGAGTAGCCATCATGGTGAACAAAAGAGTCCGAAATGCAGTACTTGGATGCAATCTTAAAAGCGACAGAATGATTTCTGTTCATTTCCAAGGCAAACCATTCAATATTACAGTAATCCAGGCCTATGCCCCAACCAGTAACGCTGAAGAAGCTGAAGTTGAACAGTTCTATGAGGACCTACAAGACCTTTTAGAACTAACACCCAAAAAAGATGTCCTTTTCATTATAGGGGACTGGAATGCGAAAGTAGGAAGTCAAGAAACACCTGGAGTAACAGGCAAATTTGGCCTTGGAGCACGGAATGAAGCAGGGCAAAGGCTAATAGAGTTTTGTCAAGAGAACGCACTGGTCATAGCAAACACCCTCTTCCAGCAACACAAGAGAAGACTCTACACATGGACATCACCAGATCGTCACTAATTATTCAGTTCAGTTCAGTTCAGTTCAGTTGCTCAGTCGTGTCCGACTCTCCGCGACCCCATGAATCACAGCACTCCCTGTCCATCACCAACTCCCGGAGTTCACTCAAACTCATGTCCATCGAGTTGGTGATGCCATCCAGCCATCTCATTCTCTGTCGTCCCCTTCTTCTCCCGCCCCCAATCCCTCCCAGCATCACAGTCTTTTCCAGTGAGTCAAAATGCAAATCAAAACCACAATGAAGTAGTGAATTCTCTGGATGTCCAGTGGCTAGAACTCCATGTTCTCATTGCAAAGGCTCCGGGTTCAGTCCCTGATTGGGAAGCTAAAATCCCACAAGTTGCGTGGTGTGGCCAAAAAAAAAAAATGTTTAAGTGATTAAGAAAACTGTAATAAGATATCACACTGGCCAGAATGACCATCATCAAAAAGTCTACAAATAGTAAATGGTGGAAAAACTTCTACACTGTTGGTGGGAATGTAAATTGGTGCAGCCACGATGGAAAACAGTATGGAGATTCCTTAAAAAACTAAGAATACCATATGATACAGTATTCCCATTCTTGGGCATATGTCTGGAGAAAACTATAATTCAAAAAGATATATGTACCCCAGTATTCATAGCAGCACTCTTTACAATATCCAAGACATGGAAACAACCTAAATGCCCATTGACAGATGAATGGATAAAGTTGTGTTACATATTAACATATGTAATTGAAAATTGCTGCTGCTGCTGCTAAGTCGCTTCAGTCGTGTCCGACTCTGTGCAACCCCATAGACGGCAGCCTACCAGGCTCCCCCGTCCCTGGGATTCTCCAGGCAAGAACACTGGAGTGGGTTGCCATTTCCTTCTCCAAAGCATGAAAGTGAAAAGTGAAAGTGAAGTCGCTCAGTCATGTCCGACTCTTTACGACCCCATGGACTGCAGCCCACCAAGTTCCTCTGTCCATGGGATTTCCCAGGCAAGACTATTGGAGTGGGGTGCCATTGCCTTCTCCAAATTGAAGATTACTCAGCCACAAAAAGAACAAAATAATATCATGTGCAGTAACATGAATGAAGCTAGAGATTGTCTCACTCACTGAAGTAAGTCAGACAGAGAAAGATATCACATTTGATATTACTTATATGTGGCTTCTACAAATGGGTACAAATAAACTTAGTCACAAAACAGAATTAGAGTCACACATATAGAAAACAAGCTTATGGTTACCAAAGGGGAACTTGAGGGGGATAAATTAGGAAGTTGGGATTAATAGATAAATACCACTATATAAAAATAGATAAACAACAAGGATTTACTATATAGCACAGGAAACTATATTCAATTAAAAAAAAACCTATATGGAAAAAACAACCTGAAGCTATACTCCTGAAACTAACACAATATTATGAATCAATTATAGTTAAATAAAAAAATACTTCTGGGAAAATGAAAAATCTGACAGTCATTCCAGTTTCCAACCTCCATAATAGCAGAAACATGGTTGCTCAGTCTCAACTTACTAAAAAGAAAGGAGTGGGAGTTTGGGATGGACATGTACACATTGCTATGTTTTAAATGGATAATAATCAACAAGTATAGCACATGGAACTCTGCTCAGTGTTATATGGCAGTCTGGATGGGAGGGGAGTTTGGGGGAGAATGGATACATACATGTACATGTATGGCTAAGTCCATTCACTGTTCACTTGAAACCATCACAACATTGTTAATCGAATATACTCCAATACAAAATAAAAGTTTTTATTAATGAAAAAGAGAGGAGAGGTGGTGGTGGTGTGGGCTGAATTGTGTCCCCACAAAATTCATGTTGAATCTCAAATCCCCAATGTGACTGCATTTGAATATAGAGCCTTTAAAGAGATAATTAAGGTTAAAGAGATCAGTTCAGTTCAGTTCAGTTGCTCAGTCGTGTTCGACTCTTTGCGACCCCATGGACTGCATCACACCAGGCCTCCTTGTCCATCACCAACTCCCGGAGATTACTCAAACTCATGTCCATTGAGTTGGTGATGTCATCCAACCATCTCATCCTCTGTCGTCCCCTTCTCCTCCTGCCTTCAATCTTTCCCAGCAACAGGGTCTTTTCAAATGAGTCAGCTCTTTGCATCAGGTGGCCAAAATACTGGAGTTTCAGCTTCAGCATCAGTCCTTCCAATGAACACCCAGGACTGATCTCCTTTAGGATGGACTGGTTGGATCTCCTTGCAGTCCAAGGGACTCTCAAGAGTCTTATCCAACACCACAGTTCAAAAACATCAATTCTTCAGTGCTCAGCTTTCTTTATAGTCCAACTCTCACATCCATACATGACTACTGGAAAAACCATAGCCTTGACTAGACAGACCTTTCTTGGCAAAGGTTTTGTTAAAGAGATAATTAGGGTTAAATGAGGTCATTTGGGCTTCCCTGGTAGCTCAGCTGGTAAAGACTCTGACTGCAATGCAGGAGACCCTGGTTCAGTTCCTTGGTCGAGAAGATCCACTGGAGAAGGGGTAGGCTACCCACTCCAATATTCTTGGGCTTCCCTGGGGACTCAGATGGTAAAGAATCCACCTTCAATGCGGGAGACCTGGGTTTGATCCCTGGATTGGGAAGATCCCCTGGAGGAGGGCACGGCAACCCACTCCAGTTTTCTTGCCTAGAGAATCCCCATGGACAGAGGAGCCTGACAGGCTATAGCCCATGGGGTCGCAGAGTTGTACACAACTGAGCGACTAAGCACAGCACAGAGGTCATTAGGGTGGGGGCCAAATAGTACTGGTGTCCTGATAAGGAGGAGGCACCAACAGCATTCGTACATAGAAGGAAGGCCATATGTGGACACAGAAAGAAGACAGCCATCTGCAAGCCACAAAGAGAGGTCTCAGGAGAAATCAAACCTGTCAACACTTTAATCTTACATTTGCAGGCTGCAGAACTGTGGAAAAAATGAATTTCTGTTTTTCAAGCTGCCTTGTCTGTGAAATTTTATTTTGGTAGCCTGAGCAGACTAATACAGGTGGTATCCTGGATGGGATCCTGAAACAGAAAAAGGATATTAGGGGGAAACCAATGAAATGTGAATAAGTGTGGAATTTAGTTAATAGTAATGTACCAGTTTGGGTTCATTAGTTATGGCAAATAGACTATAATAATACGTCGATAACAGTGGAAATTGGGTGTGGGCTACACAGGAGTTCTCTGTACGATCCAACAATAGTACAACTTTTCTATACTTCTAAACTACTCTAAAATTAAAAGTTTATTTTCACGAAAATAGAGGAGAAGTAGTCAAGCCCACAGGTACAGGGTACCAGAGGCCTGCATTCAATGTTCTAGACTTCCCAGGGCAGCACCATTTCCTCCACCACTACTTCCTCTCTGGAGACATATACCAGCGCTCCCCCTAAGTTTCCTTTTGGGCTGCCTTCCAACATATGAAGCAAGGTGTGGATCACTCCTGATCCAGCTCCCTTGGAGCTGCTGCACAGTTGTTTCTATTGGAAATAGATTATGGACCAGGAAAATGGAAAATCTGATGGTGTTTCCAGTCTCCAGTCTCTGTAAAAAGCACTCATACAGCTGCCCTTTTTCACTCTCTCGAAAGGAGAGGGAGCAAGTTTTCTAAAGCTCATAGGTCCAGGCCATAGAGGTTTATGAAGGAGATGTTGGTGTTAAAAAAGAAAACTTTAAAGAGCATCTTCTATCTTGCTTCCAAATCACCATAGATGGCATCACTCTTTGGGTGCCTGCTCCCACACATTTCACTCTGTGAAACTTTCATTCTACTAATTATGGCCAGATTCAGTCATCCTCAATTCCCCCTTTTTACAGATATTTCTTGCCTGTAAAGAATAAAAAAATAAAGGAAAAAGGAAGCCACCAGGAACTTCCAGCCTCTAGTTCTGTAACTGAGTGATAGGGTGGGATCCACAGGGTGAGAGACTCATGAGGAAGGAGCCAGTGTGATAAGGCAGGTCAGCCTTCATCCTTCATCTGCCACATCATGGACTAAGACCAGAGGCCCCTGTCACTGCCTCCCACTGTTTCTCCCTTTGGACTAACTTCTACTCCAACCAGCAAGTCTGGTGTCTTTGTTGATCTATCCCTTTTATGAACCACCACATACTTTGCCCCTGAACAACAAGACAGGGATGAAGACATTAGACACCATGAACTCCTTGCCTCTAGAGTGGCACTAATACAGCTGTCCTGGTAAAATAAGAAAGGAAATCTCCATGAGCCTGAGGCTCAGAGCAGCACTGACCTGTGAAGCTGAGGCAGATATGATCTGCTCCCTTGTCCCTGCTGTTTTTTTTCTGTGGAGAAAGTCGTTAACTTGTGTCTCAGATGCTACCAGACAAACCCCCTCCTGGCCCCTCCTATCCCTCCAAAAGAAGCAGAGGTCACTCTTGACCTATTCCCCGTATATTCCTTCCCTTGAGTGAAGATAAAACTGGAAGAGGGAAGACATCAAGTCCTTTAGCTTTATAAAGTTCCACTAGCCCAATACTGTAGAACAAACAAGGTTTTAGGCATAACAGAAGAGGAACACGTGAAACTTGTAACCTTTACAGCTCATGTTCTAAATAGCTGTAAAGAAAAGAGTATTGGGAGTAAGATTCAGACTGGCATCTAGGTCCAGGCATTCACCTGACTAGGCAGCCTGGGACACAGAACCTTCTCCCCACCTCACACCACTTGAAGCAGCAGCCTGCCTCCGAGAGTCTGTCGAGTGTGCTTGAATTCCTAACAGGGAAGAAGAATGAGAACTTTGGTCTGTCTAACAAACTGCTCAGGAAATCCAGCTCCTGGGTAAGGTGGGCTTTGGAGGGGCAAGGCCAGTTAGTTGTGCAAGGGGATCCCAGAGTCCTCGCTGCCCTCTGCTGGTGCCAGGGTCACATGCTTTCCTTTCCCCCGGGATGGAAGGGTCCCCTTGCTCTTATTCTTGCCAGGTGAGGCAGGGAGCTATTTTGCACAGTGCTCTGCTGGAAAGAAAGTGGATAGTGTGGAACAGAGGAAGAGCATCTCAGAAGAAATAAAAGAAAGAAAACGTGAACTGAAGCACCGTCCTGTTTTCATAGAGCCATAGCAGTTTCTATATAATATATTTAACAGAAGCTCACAGTCTCTTCTTTGTAATTGTTTGTATGCATCATCTGGACCTTCAAACTATCTGTGTTATCCACAATTATTTCAAACTCATCTACATGTTCAGTTTCCCAGCAAGGGAAAAACCTCTCCTGACAGTTTATGAATTCTGGGGAATCTGACTGGGGGAGATATAGAAAAGCAAACAATTGGTAGGGCATATAATTATCTCTTTCAAAGGAAACATTCACCTCCAGCTGGCCTACTTGGGTAGGTTCTAGTGCCTGAAAAGAGAATTAATTAACCCAGGCAGGTCTCTAGTGCTTGCATGTCCTCCTTCAAAACCTATTTACAAACCTGCTTAGAAATGCTGGGCTTTTGCAAGCAAAGAGTTCACTTATAAATACAGCTGCAGATGGAATTCTTTGCAAATGTAAGTGGAAAATTCTGAACAGGAATAACTTGACATTTGATTCTGGAACAATGGTAAAATGTCAACATCTGCCATGAAAATATAGAACTATAAAATAATGGTTAAGGGTCCTTTCAGGTTTTTTTAAAATATATACCACTGTTTGGGTTTGGTTGTTTCACGAAGCTCTGTGCAGTATCACTTTACTACTATTTAAGCAATTGAGTAATTAAACAAGCACACTTAGACATTAAATTTTATTGAAACATAATAATAGTCTCATTCTATCAGAGCTGTGGTCTATTCAGGCCAGAAGTCTCTCTTTTCCATGTACTAGAAGCTGGGTTTTTGATAGCCTAATAATCCCTTGTTAATGATGATTTCAAAGATCTGGATTCACAGAAACATCCCAAATTCTGTTAAAAATCCATTTTAATGTTATCACTTATAATTGTGCTAAAACTTTTTTTACGTTTATGAACAATATGAACCAATACCAGCTCTTGAATGGCTAATTAAATCTGCTGCCTATGGTGTTAAGTAGCACCTCCAACTTTTTTTTCTTTTTAAAATATTTTTATTGTGGTTAAAAAAAAACACACTTAACATAAAATTTACCATTTTAACACTTTCTAAGTGTCCTGTTCAGTAGTGTTAAGTTTATTTACATGGTTGTGCAATCAATCTCTAAAATGTTTTTGTCTTGCAAACCTGAAATTATACCCAATAAACAACACCTCCCCCTTCCCCTTTCCAACTCAGCTCCTGGCAACCACTATTTTATTTTGTTTCTATGAATTTGATCATTTGAGGTACCTCATATAGATGGAATCATACCATATTTGTTTGTCTTTTTGTGGCTGGCTTATTTCACTGAGCATGATGACTCAAAGTTCATCCATGTTATATCATGTGACAGATTTCCTTCCTTTTTAAGGGTGAATAACATTCCATTGTATGCATATACCACACTTTGTTTATCCATTGATCCATTAATGGTGTGTGTGTGTGTTCAGTCGCTCAGTCACGTCTGACTCATTGTGACCCTATGAACTGTAGCCTGCCAGGCTCCTCTGTCCATGGAATTTTTCTGACAAAAATACTAGAATGGGTTGCCATTTCCTCCTCCAGTCAATCTTCCTGACCCAGGGATAGAACCTGTATCTCCTGCATTGGCAGGCGGCTTCTTTACCACTGTGCCACTATGAACACTAGGCTTTCTTCTGCCTCTTAGTTATTGTAAATAATGCTGTTATGGACATGGGTGTGCAAGTATCTCTGCAAGATCCTGATTTCAACTATTCAGGACCTATATCCAATCATGGGATTGATGGATCATATGTAATTCTATTTTTAATTTTTTGAGCAGTCACCATACTGTTTCCCATAGCATCTGTACCATTTTTCATTTCTACCATCAGTGCCTTCTACCAAGGTTTCAATTTCTCCACATCTTATTTTCTGTTCTTTTTTATAGTAACCATCCTAGTGGGATGTGACTTGGTATCTCTTTGTGGTTTTGATTTACATTTCCCTAATGTCAAGGCTATGGTTTTTCCCGTGGTCATGTATGGATGTGAGAGTTGGACTGTGAAGAAAGCTGATCGCCAAAGAATCGATGCTTTTGAACTGTGGTGCTGGAGAAGACTCTGGCTTGGAGAATTTTGGACACGACTTACTGACTAAACAACAACATGCAATAATCGCCATTCTCTAATTCCAGAATATTTTCATCTACCCAAAAAAGAAACCCTATACCTATGTAGTGATTCCCCATTCTCTACTCCCCCCCCCCAATTTTTGGCAACCACTATTCTGCTTTCTGTCTCTATATATTTGCCTATTTGGGACATTTCACATAAGGGGAATCATATGATATTTGTCCTTTTGTGTCTGGTTTCTTTCAGTTCAGTTCAGTTCAGTTCAGTCGCTCAGTCGTGTCCGACTCTTTGTGACCCCATGAATCACAGCACGCCAGGCCTCCCTGTCCATGACCAACTCCTGGAGTTCACTCAAACTCATGTCCATCGAGTCGGTGATGCCATCCAGCCATCTCATTCTCTGTCGTCCCCGTCTCCTCCCACCCCCAATCCCTCCCAGCATCAGAGTCTTTTCCAGTGAGTCAACCCGTCCCATGAGGTGGCTGGAAGAAGCACAAGCTGGAATCAAGATTGCCGGGAGAAGTATCAATAACCTCAGATATGCAGATGACACCACCCTTATGGCAGAAAGTGAAGAGGAACTCAAAAGCCTCTTGAAAGTGAAAGAGGAGAGTGAAAAGTTTGGCTTAAAACTCAACATTCAGAAAACGAAGATCATGGCATCTGGTCCCATCACTTCATGGGAAATAGATGGGGAAACAGTGGAAACAGTGTCAGACTTTATTTTTTGGGGCTCCAAAATCACTGCAGATGCTGATTGCAGCCATGAAATTAAAAGACGCTTACTCCTTGGAAGGAAAGTTATGATCAACCTAGATAGCATATTAAAAAGCAGAGACATTACTTTGTCAACCAAGGTCCGTCTAGTCAAGGCTGTGGTTTTTCCAGTGGTCATGTATGGATGTGAGAGTTGGACTGTGAAGAAAGCTGATCACTGAAGAATTGATGTTTTTGATCTGTGGTGTTGTAGAAGACTCTTGAGAGTCCCTTGGACTGCAAGGAGATCCAACCAGTCCATTCTAAAGGAGATGAGTCCTGGGTGTTCATTGGAAGGACTGAAGCTAAAGCTGAAACTCCAATATTGTGGCCAACTCATGCAAAGTGTTGACTCACTGGAAAAGACTCTGATACTGGGAGGGATTGGGGGCAAGAGGAGAACGGGACAATGGAGAGTGAGATGGCTGGATGGCATCACCGACTCGATGGACATGAGTTTGAGTGGGGTCACAAAGAGTCAGACACGACTGAGCAACTGAACTGAACTGAACTGAACCAATAGACTTCTCTGTTTCTCAGCACTTTGTTAGCCTTCCCTCACTATGGTTGTCTCAGATGGAGTGTGTTCAAAGTCTTTGTGCTAAACCTGTGTAGTGGGGTTAATTCAAGCAGTAGGCTAGAGCAAGATGAACTGATTAAGGTGTTGATTTATGTTTCCTGTATTGAGAGCGTATAGATGGTCCCAAAGGAATGGTCTTCCAGAAACTTTTCATTACCACTCTACTGTATGGTAATGCTTTAAAGGTGGAAGCACAGTTTTCACTAGAGGGGTGTTTGTATTTCTCCATAATGTCAATCGGCTTTCCACCTACTTCTTTGTCTACACTAATCAAAACTTGAAGGAAGAAAGATGGATAATGTAATGCCCTTCTTTCACCCCAAAAGCCTAAGATCCTGTAATGGTTTCTGTAAAATCAGAACATGATTACCTAAGAAACCATGACTCCATGTAGGAAGCTCCTGTTGTCTTTCCTTTCTGTACTATTCACTCTTCTGTTTCCATTTTCTTTATGATGAATCAGCCTTTAACATGCAATGAAAATTCTCAAATATGTAGGCACTGATAATTTTTAAGTAATTGCAGCTCCTAGTAAAGAGATTTTTCCATTTTTGAAATTTGCTATTTTTGAACATATCTTAAACATACAAAATTGTTTTGAAGAGAGTTACATAGTTTTCTTATGTGAGAAGAAGAATGGCAAAGTTGGAAGCAATATTTAAGCATGTTCTCAACAATCCATTTGAATTTCATTTGTAGCAAAGAGTATACTTTTAAGACACAACAGGACATAGTGTTTTTGCCTCATGCTGGGAATCCAAACAAGTGAGTTGCATTTACATCTCAGCCCCTAGCTTGATAAGTGGAATTCTAGATCATTATATTTGTTTGCAAAGAAGTATCAAGTAGTTTTAAAAGTCTGATATTTTCACTGAGATTTAATTTATGTACCAAAAACTTCACCATTTTAAAGTATGCAATTCAGTGGTTTTTAGTATATTTAAAAGGTTGTGCAATCCTCACCACTCCTTAAATCCAGAAAATTTTCATCACCCCAAAAAGAAACCCCACACTCAGTAGCAATCACTCCCCTCTCCTCCTTCCCACAGGCCAATGACAACCACTAATGTACTTTCTGCCTTTATGGATTTTCCTATTCTGGACATCTCATATGAAAAGAAACAAACAGTACATTGTCTTTCTGACTTCATAAAACATGTTTTATGAAGCATGTTTTCCAGGTGCATCAATGATGTAGCAGGTATCAGTGCTTCATTACTTTTTAAAATTTTTATTGGATTATGGTTAATCCAATGTGTTAGTTTCAGATGTACAGCAAAGTGATTCAATTATACATATACATATATTCATTATTTTTCAGATTCTTTTCTCGTATAGATTATCACAGAATATTGAGTAGAATTCCCTGTGCTATACAGTAGGTCCTTGTTGTTTGTTTATCTTATATATAGTAGTGAGGCTTCCCTGGTGGCTCAGTGGTAAAGAATCTGCCTGCCAATGCAGAAGATGTGAGTTTGATCCCTGGGCCAGGGAAGATCCCCTGGAGAAAGAAATGGCAACCCACTCCAGTATTCCTGCCTGGGAAATCCCATGGACAGAGGAGCCTGGCAGGCTACAGTCCATGAGGTTGCACAAGAGTTGGACATGTCTGAGTGACTAAACAACAACATATAGTAGTGTGTATATGTTAATCCCAGGCTCCCAATTTATTCCTCCCCTGCCCCGCCATGTTTCACTTTTGGTAACCATATATTTGTTTTTTATATCTGTAATCTTGTTCCTCTTTTGAAATAGGTTCATTTGTATCATGTTTTTAAATTAGATTCCACATATGAATGATATCATGTGATATTTATCTTTGTCTGTCTTACTTCACTTAGTATGATAATTTCTAGGTCCATCCATGTTACTGAGTGCTTCATTACTTTTAATTGCCAAGTACTATTTCATTGTCTGTATATACCACATTTTACTTATTCATTCATCAGTTGGTGGACTTTTGAGTTCTTTCCACTTTGGGGCTATTATGAATAATGCTTCAATGAACATTTGTATACTAGTTTTTGTGTGGATATCAGTTTTCGTTTCACTTGGATACATACCTAGGAATGGAGTTCCTTGAATATATGATAACTCTATGTTTAACCACTAAAGGAATTGCCAGTCTGTATTCTATAGTGACTGCACCACCTTATAGTATCACTAGCGTGGGTCAGTGTTCTCCTTTCACCAACATTTAATATTGTCTGTCTTTATATATTTATATAATACCCTAGCCATTATAGCTACCCTAGTGGGTATGAAGTGGTATCTCATCATGTTTTGATTTGCATTTTCTTAATGACTAATTATTTTGAGCATGTTTTCAAGTGATTTTTAACCATTTGTGTATCATCTTTGGGAAAGTGTATATTCAAATTCATTGCCCATTCTCTTTTTTTAAAAAAAAAATTTAGTCACACCCCTTAGCATGTGTGTGGTACCTTAGTTTCCTGATGAGGGGTTGAACCTACACCCCTTGCATTGGAAAGTAAGTAAGTAAGTGTTAGTCACTCAGTCGTGCCCAACTCTTTGCAACCCCATGAACTGCAGCCCACCAGACTCCTCTGTCCATGAGATTTTCCAGGCAAGGATACTGGAGTGGTGTGCCATTTCCTTCTCCAGGGGATCTTCCCAACTCAGGGATTGAACCCGGGTCTCCTGCACTGCAGGCAGATTCTTAACCAACTGAGCTACAAGGGGAGCCAAAGAAGAGTCTTAACCACTAGACTGCCAGGGAAATCCCCAATGCCCATTTTCTAATTGGAATGCCTTTTTATTGTTGACCTGTAAGAGTTCTTTATACATTTTGTATGTAAGATGTATCATATATGTGATCTGCAAACATTTTCTCCCATTCTGTGGGTTGTTTTACCACTTTCTTGATGGCACCCTTTGAAGTATAAAAGTTTTAATATTCATGAAATTATCTGTTTTTTTTTTTTTGGTTGCTTGTGCTTTTGGTGTCTTATCTAAAAAGTGCCTAGATTCTCTAATCTAGGTCATGAAGATTTATACCTATTTTCCTTCTAAAAGTTTGATAGAGTTAGCTCTTTGATCCATTTAAAATTAATTTTTGGTATATGGTGTGAGGTAACTTGGAGAAGGAAATGGCAACCCACTCCAGTATTCTTGCCTGGAGAATTCCGTGGATTGAGGAGCCTGGTAGGCTACAGTCCATGAGGTAACTTCCCTCTTTTGCATGCAAATATACATTTATCTCAGTACCTTTTTTTGAAAAGACTATTCTTTCCCCATAGAATGGTCCTGGCACCCTTGTTGAAAATCAATTGACCTTAGAAGTGAGGGTTTATTTATGGACTTTCTTTCTTACTCCATTGATCTATATGTCTTTATCATATAGATATAGGCCAGTATCACACTGCCTTCATTAAAGTAGTTTAATAGTAAGTTTTGAAATCAGGAAGTGTAAAGTTCACATTCTTTGTCCTTCTGATCCCTCCAGTGGCTGCTTAGTTGCTGGTTTTCACTGTGGTTGTGGGCTGTTGATTTTTAAGGCTACCACAGGACTGGAGAGGGAGCATGGAAACAGAGAGACATTCTAATAACACAAAGCTTACTGTTCTTATCAAGATTAAGCCATTTTCTTGAAGAAATGCTCTCTGGATTTTTGTAAGCTTTCAGTTATTTTCTGGAATACTGGAAAAGTTACTTTTGACAATTTTTGGCTAGTGTTTTCATTGCTTTTATGGAAGGGAGGGTTTTCAGAGTTCCTCATTTCATCATTCTTGAAGTCATCTAGATCTGAGTTTTTAACCTCCACTACTTCCTCCTCCTTTGCACCAAATGTTGTTAGATCCCAACTTGTGCAGCTTTCTAGGAATTGAATAGGTAACAAAATCACAGATTATCACATGCATTTGGGCTTCCCTGGTGGCTCAGATGGTAAAGAGTCTGCCTGCAATGTGGGAGACTCGGGTTCGATCCCTAGGTTGGGAAAATCCCCTGGAGAAGGAAATGACAACCCACTCCAGTATTCTTGCCTGGAGAATTCCCGTGGACAGAGGAACCTGGTGGGCTACAGTGTATAGGGTCAAAAAGAGTGGGACACAACTGCACGACTTCACTTTCTTTCACAAACCAGCATAAAACTTCTGTGTAAGACAGGATCCTTGTCTTTTTA
Source organism: Moschus berezovskii (assembly GCF_049115385.1). Lineage (NCBI taxonomy): Eukaryota > Metazoa > Chordata > Mammalia > Artiodactyla > Moschidae > Moschus > Moschus berezovskii. The sequence continues at coordinate 123,536,950 of NC_142488.1, read as the reverse complement.
TGTATAAATGTGTATATCACTTACCCACATTGAAGTAGAGTATTAAAATGGGAAATTCTGTCATATATATATATATATATATATATATAATCCAACCTCCATAGTACAGTTTTGTCAATTGACCAGTAATATCCTTTACAGCACTTTATTATCCTTTAGCACAGGATCCGGTCTAAGATCAGATATAGATTTATTTGTCACATCTCTTTAGTTTGGAGCATGCACACAGTCTTTCTTTTATGACATTGAGATTTGAAGAATAAAGCCTTCATTTCTTTTGTTTTGATAGACTGTTCCTCATTTGGAGCTTGTCTAGTATTTCCTCATATTTAGATCCACGTTATATATTCCTGGCTAGAAAACTACATATTTGCTGCTGTGTCATTCATAGGGTTTAATATTGAGAGACATAAGATGTTTATCTGACCTCCATGGGTGATGTAAATTTTGATCATCCAATCAAGTTGTTTTTTTTTTATTTTTCCGCTTTACACTTAATATTTTTATCTCTAACAACTAATAAGTAGTCTGGAGAGACATTTTAAGAACAATGTAAGTATTCTGATCCTCATCAAAAATTTCCCTTTGGTTTAGCATCAATTGATGATTCCTGCTTAAATCAGTCTTTACTATGATGGTTGAAAAATGATTTTCCAGCTCCAGCGCTCCCTCTAAAATTACCATTCCATACTCAGGGACTCATATTTTAAAGCAGCTTTATCGATGGTCCTTTCTAGGTGGGGAAGCTAGTATGACATACTGCAGTCAAAACCAGCTTGTTGGTCTCAATGAGGATAATATGGTATGGTGGGGGGAGCTACTAGGATAGGTAGCAGGGCCTGTATGGGTAATCAGAAATTGTAGTTCACTGGTCCTTTGGCATTACATAACTGAGCAGGTACCCGAGGGACATATAGATGTGCAGCCCACTGAGGTCCTTCTACAACTAACAAAATTCCTGGTTTAGTGAAGGGAAACATGGTTTGATCTACCACAATAGAGTCACGACCTTTCACCCCATTACCATATCTGAGTCAGTTTATAGATTTAGGATCTCATAAATGAAAAGGAGTCCAGGTACCCTTAAAGAAGAATACCACAAGTATGTATACATTTTCCTCCTCATTTTCTCCCCAGTGACACTAAAGCCATTTTCCCTACAGAAAGGGAATATCCACATTTTGGAGAACAGTAGATCCTAATTTTGAGTTAACACTATTTTCTGGACAGTCAGAACACTATGGTCACCAGCCATAGACTTTAAGGATAAGGATTGACAGAATTTAAGTACAGTTTTGACCCTAGGCAGTCTCACCATAGGCCCAATGAAACCACCAAGCCCAATTCAATGAAAATATTCCCAGTTCCTAAAGGTAAAAATGAAATGCATAGCCTCAGCAAACGACAGAATTCCCACTGGACTTCTTGAGCCACAGAGATAGGACTTTTGAGACTATTATGGAAGAAAGGACCAAATATAGACTCTTGGAACTCCACCTGCCTAACAAGGAAGCAATATTGCCTTCCTGGTAGAATAGTAGAGATAAATGTTACCATAGTGGCTCAGATGGTAAAGAATCCACCTGAAAGGCCGGAGATCTGGGTTGATCCCTGGATTGGGAAGATTCCCTGGAGAAAGGAATGGCTACCTACTCTAGTATTCTTGCCTAGAGAATTCTATGGACAGAAGAGCCTGGGGGGCTACAGTTCATGGGCTTGCAAAGAATCAGACACAACTGAATGACTTTCAAATAAACACAGGAGATATTGAAGTGATGATTTAATTCATATTTGGCTACATTTTTTTTCTCTCTCTATAAAAATTTTTTATTATTTTTTTCAGCTCAGTTCAGTCGCTCAGTCGTGTCCGACTCTCCGTGACCCCATGAATCACAGCACGCCAGGCCTCCCTGTCCATCACCAACTCCCGGAATACACTCAAACTCATGTCCACAGAGTCGGTGATGCCATCCAGCCATCTCATTCTCCGTCGTCCCCTTCTCCTCCCGCCCCCAACCTTTCCCAGCATCAGAGTCTTTCCCAGTGAGTCAACTCGTCGCATGAGGTGGCCAAAGTATTGCAGTTTCAGCTTTAGCATCACTCCCTCCAATGAACACCCAGGATTGATCTCCTTTAGAATGGACTGGTTGGATCTCCTTGCAGTATAAGGGACTCTCAAGAGTCTTCTCCAACACCACAGTTCAAAAGCATCGATTCTTCGGCGATCAGCCTTCTTCACAGTCCAACTCTCACATCCATACATGACCACGGGAAAAACCATTGCCTTGACTAGACGGACCTTGGTTGGCAAAGTAATGTCTCTGCTTTTTAATATACTATCAAGGTTGGTCATAACTTTCCTTCCAAGGAGCAAGCGTCTTTTAATTTCATGGCTGCAATCAGCATCTGCAGTGATTTTGGAGCCCAAAAAAAACAAAGTCTGACACTGTTTCCACTGTTTTTCCATCTATTTCCCATGAAGTGATGGGACCAGATGCCATGATCTTTGTTTTCTGAATGTTGAGCTTCAAGCCAACCTTTTCACTCTCCTCTTTCACTTTCATCGAGAGGCTTTTGAGTTCCTCTTCACTTTCTGCCATAAGGGTAGTGTCATCTGCATATCTGAGGTTATTGATATTTCTCCCAGCAATCTTGATTCCAGCTTGTGCTTCTTCCAGCCCAGCGTTCCTCATGATGTACTCTGCATATAAGTTAAATAAGCAAGGTGACAATATACAACCTTGACGTACACCTTTTCCTATTTAGAACCAGTCTGTTGTTCCATGTCCAGTTCTAACAGTTGCTTCCTGACCTGCATACAGGTTTCTCAAGAGGCAGGTCAGGTGGTCTGGGATTCCCATCTCTTTCAGAATGTTCCACAGTTTATTGTGATCGACACAGTCAAAGGCTTTGGCATAGTCAATGAAGCAGAAATAGATGTTTTTCTGAAACTCTCTTGCTTTCTCCATGATCCAGCGGATGTTGGCAATTTGATCTCTGGTGCCTCTACCTTTTCTAAAACCTGCTTGAACATTTGGGAGTTCACGGTTTACATACTGCTGAAGCCTGGCTTGGAGAATTTTGAACATGACTTTACTAGCGTGTGAGATGAGTGCAATTGTCCAGTAGTACAATATTATATTGGTTGGTTTTGCCATACCTTGACATGAATCTGCCCTGGGTGTACATGTGTTCCCCTTCTTGAACGCCCCTCCCACCTCCCTCCTCCCCATATCCTCCCTCTGGGTCATCCCCGTGCACCAGCCCCGAGCATCCTATATCATGCATCAAACCTGGACTGGTGATTCGTTTCACATATGATAATATACATGTTTCAATGCTATTCTCCCAAAACATCCCACCCTCACCCTCTCCCACAGAGTCCCAAAGACTGTTCTATACACCTGTGTCTCTTTTGCTGTCTGGTATACAGGGTTATCATTACCATCTTTCTAAATTCCATATATATGCGTTGCTGCTGCTGCTAAGTTGCTTCAGTCATGTCCAACTCTGTGCGACCCCATAGACGGCAGCCCACCAGGCTCCCCCGTCCCTGGAATTCTCTAGGCAAGAACACTGGAGTGGGTTGCCATTTCCTTCTTCAAAGCATGAAAGTGAAAAGTGAAAGTGAAGTCGCTCAGTCGTGTCCAACTCTTAGCGACCCCATGGACTGCAGCCCACCAGGTTCCTCCGTCCATGGGATTCTCCAGGCAAGCGTACTGGAGTGGGATATACTGTATTGGTGTTTTTCTTTCTGGCTTACTTCACTCTGTATAATAGGCTCCAGTTTCATCCACCTCATTAGAACTGATTTAAATGTATTCTTTTTAATGGCTGAGTAATACTCCATTGTGTATATGTACCAAAGCTTTCTTATCCATTCGTCTGCAGATGGACATCTAGGTTGCTTCCATGTCCTGGCTATTATAAACAGTGCTGCAATGAACATTGGAGTACATGTGTCTCTTTCAATTCTGGTTTCCTCAGTGTGTATGCCCAGGAGTGCGATTGCTGGATCATATGGCAGTTCTATTTCCAGTTTTTTAAGGAACCTCCACACTGTTCTCCATAGTGGCTGTACTAGTTTGCATTCCCACCAACAGTGTAAGAAGGTTCCCTTTTCTCCACACCCTCTCCAGCATTTATTGCATGTAGACTTTTGGATAGCAGCCATTCTGACTGGTGTGAAATGGTATCTCATTGTGGTTTTGATTTGCATTTCTCTGATGATGAGGGATGTTGAGCATTTTTTCATGTGTTTGTTAGCCATCTTTATGTCTTCTTTGGAGAAATGTCTGTTTAGTTCTTTGGCCCATTTTTTGATTGGGTCGTTTATTTTTCTGGAATTGAGTTGCAGGAGTTGCTTGTATATTTTTGAGATTAATCCTTTGTCAGTTGCTTCATTTGCTATTATTTTCTCCCATTCTGAAGGCTGTCTTTTCACCTTGCTGGAAAAAGATATTCCACACAAATAGAGACCAAAAGAAAGCAGGAGTAGCAATACTCATATCAGATAAAATAGACTTTTAAAAAAAAGGCTGTGAAAAGAGACAAAGAAGGAAACCACATAATGATCAAAGGATCAATCCAAGAAGAAGATGTAATAATTATAAATATTTATGCACCCAACATAGGAGCACCGCAATATGTAAGACAATTACTAACAAGTATGAAAGGGGAAATTAACAGCAACACAATAATAGTGGGAGACTTTAATACCCCACTCACACCTATGGATAGATCAACTAAACAGAAAATTAAGAAGGAAACACAAACTTTAAATGAAACAATAGACCAGTTAGACCTAATAGATCTCTATAGGACATTTCACCCCAAAACAATGAATTTCACCTTTTTCTCAAGCTCACATATTTGGCTACTTTAAAAGTCAGGTGAGTCTGAAAGTGACCTTGCTGCTGCTGCTGCTGCTGCTAAGTCTCTTCAGTCGTGTTCGACTCTGTGCGACCCCACAGACAGCAGTCCACCAGGCTCCCCCGTCCCTGGGATTCTCCAGGCAAGATCACTGGAGTGGGTTGCCATTTCCTTCTCCAATGTGTGAAAGTGAAAAGTGAAAGTGAAGTTGCTCAGTCGTGTCCGACTAGTAGCGACCCCACAGACTGCAGCCCACCAGGCTCCTCTGTCCATGGGATTTTCTAGGCAAGAGTATTGGAGTGGCTTGCCATTGCCTTCTCCGGAAAGTGACCTTAAATTATCATTAATTGTATGTCAACTCTAAATCTGGCTACTGTTCCAGATGTGATCTTGTAAACAGTTGGCAAGTAGCTATTGATCTAATGAAAGCACTTTCTCTATATATCAGTCAGGACAAAGATTAGGGTGAAGTGAGTGAAGCAGTTGCCTCTGGCACAAAATTTAAGGGACTCCCCCCAAAATCAGTAACCAAGATAAATGATACTTTAATGCAATATTTTACAAAACTAAAACTAATGCAAAAACCCATGACATACAAAATAGCAAAATTTTAAATAGAGACAAGGTTAGCAACAGAGAATAGCAGAAGCAGAATACCACAGATTATGTCAATTCTTCAGCCATGTGCTACTAATTTGCAGGGAACACTGATCATCTCACCATCCCACAGCACATTGTGCTGCTGCTGCTGCTGCTGAGTCACTTCAGATGTGTCTGACTCTGTGTGACCATATGGACTGAAGCCAGCCAGGCTCCTGTGTCTATGGGATTCTCTAGGCAAGGGTACCGGAGTGGGTTGCCATGCTCTCCTCCAGGGGATCTTCCCAACCCAGGGATAAAACCCGGGTCTCCTACATTTCAGGCAGTTTCTTTACCAGTGAGCCACCAGGGAAGCCCTATCATTATGCTAGTCTACCACTGATAACATCATATTGACTAAACACAGAAAGCAAAAATTAACAGGTACCTCAGATGCTAGAAAATGGGCAACAGTTCTCCCCAAAATACAAGGTTCTCCTGACACATCAGTAAAATTTTGGTGGGAGGGGGGCAGGTACATCCAAGATTTGGGACATACTGAATATCCCTTCCAAAGTAAATAAAAAGTTGTTGCATCTTTGACTACCTATCATTTAAAGAATTTCAACGGATTTTGTAGATAACATAGATCATGTTTGACTGGTTGCTTCTTTCCATTTACTGGCCTACAATGCTGTAATCTTCCATCTTTGAGAGAACACAGAGCAAGAGATGGTGCCCCACCTAATCCAAGGAGTGGTTCTACCACTTGGCCACTATAACCCATTAAACCCAACGGAACCAGAAACAGTTGTGGCAGATTGGGATGTTATAATAGCTTGTGGAAAGTCCATACCCAAGAATCACAGCAAGGAGTCCCTGGAGTTCTTAAACAAATTTATGTTCCCTTAAGGAAGTAACTTTTCTCCTTTAAAACCAATCCATGTCTTGCTTCTAGTTTCTGGTTGCTTTTAGTTTCTGGTTGAATTTCTAACACAGATCTTCAAGTGACTAATTATAACCCAAACTGCCCATCATGAATTGAATACTAAGAGTCAGCTGCCTCGCTATAACCTTAGATGTACCCTGAAGCATTTCCTCTTCAATGGAAGCTACTGAGTATATATTCCGAATGTGGCCTGAGTAGATATTAAGTCCTAGCATATCTACTCCTGCTTCATAGCTATTTTTGCAATACCTACAACGTCATGGGAAGTTCAAGGCTTATTTAAAACTGGTTCTGCGTAATATGCCTGCAACAGCCAGAGTGAATTGTTCCAGCATTATAGCCCTGAGAGCTATCCCAGAAGAACAGTGGAGAAGTAAAGTCCTCCCAGTGCACAGAACTTCAAGGAGTGCAACGTTAGGTCCAATTTGCTTGCTTGGCTTTTAGGCCAGGATCTATACCAGTGGTTGGCAAACTTTTCCTCTAAACAGCTAAGTAGTAAATATTTTCAACTTTTAGGCCACATATGATCTTGTTGCAACTACTTAATTTTACCCCTGTAGTGCAAAAATGACCATGCTGCTGCTGCTGCTAAATCACTTCAGTCGTGTCCGACTCTGTGTCACCCCATAGACGGAAGCCCACCAGGCTCCCCCATCCCTGGGATTCTCCAGGCAAGAACACTGGAGTGGGTTGCCATTTCCTTCTCCAATGTGTGAAAGTGAAAAGTGAAAGTGAAGTCGCTCAGTCGTGTCCAACCCATAGCGACCCCACGGACTGCAGCCTACCAGGCTCCTCCATCCATGGGATTTTTTAGGCAAGAGTACTGGAGTGGCTTGCCATTGCCTTCTCCAAAAAATGACCATAGATAATATATAAATAGAAGGATATGTATTTCATTAAAACTTTATTTCCAAAAGCAGTTAATAAAATGGAGTTTACCAGCCTCTTAGCTATACAATTCACTGGCAGAATCTAATGGTTTGATTTGTTGTTATAGATTTGGAAAACATGAAAGTAGAAAATTGGTAACTAGATTAGCCTCTTAATTTGGGGTCCACAGAATCCTAAGTGGCTGGAAGATGGAACAATATAATATTATATAATCTGCACTTAAAAATACTACTCTGAGAATGGGTTCATGAGCTTTACCAGACTATCAAAGCTTTTAAAAGACAAAATGGTTAAGAAGTCTTTAGAATGGGCCTCGAGAATGAGAACTTTCATGTCTCAAGTAGAATGCATGCTAAAAGGCCTTATTCTCCATTGCAAAAGAGTTGTACCAGCAGGGTCAGAGAGAGAGTGAATCCAGAAACAGTTTCTACTTTAGTGAGGGAAGTTGCTACCCCTTCCATAAAGGAAGGGGTCTAATGCAATCAACCTTCCCTGTTATGGCTAGTCACCTCAAAGTATGGTACTTTACCAGGGGCTCAAAGTGCGCTGCTGCTGATAAACTGGGTTGAAATCCACGAGATTCACTGGTGTTATGTACACCATCACCAAAGGTGCAAATCGTTGGAAAGGTTACTGAAGACTCAGTTACAGTACCACTTAGGAAGCTAACACGTTGTAAGGTTGGGATGCTGCTATAGGATGTGGAATCACTCTGAGTCAGCCAATAGTACATATAATGCTATTTCTTTCATTGTCCAAATACATGGGAGTGGGAACCAAGAAGTCAAAAAGGTTACTGGCACCTCTCATGAATCATTAAACCTAATGGTCCATTGACAAACCTTTGTTTCCCATACTTGAAACTTAGAAGTTGAGGACAGTAGTATCTTTGATAGACTCTGGCAGTAATGACAACTTCATTACATCAAAAATCTTGGCAGCAGATCATCAGACAATGGAAAAAGTATGGACAAGACCACTTGAAAGCTGTGAGTATGAATGAGATTTTATTCCTGGGAGTTCCAAGAAATAATGTGGTTGAGTTTTGATGTGGAGAGAAACTGGAGACTCCATAAGAAGGAACTCAAGCAAACCGAGAGAAATGATGAGTGTGACACTCTGACCATATTGTGATTATTTAAACATGATAATGGCATTTTTTTCCATGACATCTGTGAATTTTACAGTCATACAGCTGAAAAAATCATGACTTATGTTTTATAATTTACACAGCTGTTTTGATATATTTTTGACCATCTTATTTTAACTATTAACATTTTTTGTATCTTTGTGTATGTAGATATGTGCTCCCCTATCAATGTTGTACCCATCTTTACCTTTAAGATGAGAAGGAAAAACCTCAGTCTTCCTCCTGTGTATCTCTTTTATTCTCACTACTACTGCACTCACACTTCTGGCACCAGATGTGTGGAGATTCTCCCCCACCAAGCAAATTCTCTGTGCCACCAGCTGGCTGTCCTAAGATTTAGCTCAATTCTGATAGGATCTATCTGGAAATATGTCAGATCCCACAGGTGAGCTCAGTTCCACAAGACTGCCCCCTGCCACACACACACACACACACACACACACACACTTCAGATGCCAGTCACAAGCCCAGATTATAACCTGTCTGACCAACTGGCTACAGGTCAGAAATTCCAAGGACCATCTCTTCAGGTTTGATTAATTTGTTAGACTGGCTCGCAGAACTCAAGAAGACATTTACTTAACATTTACCAGTTTATTAAAGGATATGATAAAAGATACAGATGAACCACCAGATGAAAAGATACACAGAGCAAGATCTGAGAGGGTCCTGAGAACAGGAGCTTCTGTCCTGATGAGGTTGGTACATGTCACCTTATGACTGACCATTAACTCCAGTACCAGCCCTTCTCCATTCTCAAAAGAAAGGGAGCACGGCTGAATATTACAAGCCACTAATCATGGCTTGGTCTTTCTGGTGACCAGCCTTTATCCAGGAGACAGCCAGGAGCCCCTTTCCCCCTAGAGTTGCCTCAATAGAACAAAAGACACTTCTATCACCCAGAAAATGACTTGGGTTTTAGGAGCCTTATACCAGTAACCAGGGAAGAGACCAAGATAAAATTTTTCTACTGTCTTACAGTGAGCATGTCTCTTATGTCGCTCCAGGCTGGTGTGGGCTGGGATAGCATAGATTATAATACAATTTTGTATTATATAAAAATATAATTATAAATTGTAATACAATATTTTACTCTCATAGTGTTCACCCTAACAAGATTTTCAACTCCTTAAGGAGAGGGTCTTTGCTTTATATCAATGTTACTCAAAGTGTAGTGTGTGGACTCTGTATTACCAGTCCACAGCTAGACAAGCACAGGAATTAAGATTAAGCATTTTAAATTATTTACAGAAATTTGATAAGATAATTTTCATGCTTATAAAACTTTAAAAATTTTTTGGATCTTTATTATCTATGACATTGATTTTTTAATTCTTCTAATAGTTTGTTTTTATTGTATTTTATAAAAGTATTCAGTTCAGTTCAGTCACTCAGTTGTGTCCAACTCTTTGCGACCCCATGAATCGCAGTACACCAGGCCTCTCTGTCCATCACAAACTCCCAGAGTTCACTCAACCTCATGTCCATTGAGTTGGTGATGCCATCCAGCCATCTCATCCTCTGTCGTCCCCTTCTCCTCCTGCCTCCAATCCCTCCTAGCATCAGAGTCTATTCTAGTGAGTCAACCTTTCACATGAGGTGGCCAAAATATTGGAGTTTCAGCTTTAGCATCAGTCCTTCCAATGAACACCCGTGACTGATCTCCTTTAGAATGGATTGGTTGCAGTCCAAGGGACTCTCAAGAGTCTTCTCCAACACCACAGTTCAAAAGCATCAATTCTTCGGCACTCAGCTTTCTGCACAGTCCAACTCTCACACCCATACATGACCACTGGAAAAGCCATAGCTAGTTCACTACAATTTGGAAATTTTTAGAAATGTCCTTCACCACATATTTTGAGAAGCAGTATTTTTATATCACTTTTTTTCCATTGGAAGCTTTTGAGAAGATGAGATTGTAGAGAAGAAGGATGTGAAGCTTTTGAGTTTAAGTTTGATGCCACTTTTTATAGTTTAATTTGTTGTTGTTTGATCACTCAGTCATGTCCAACTCTTTCCGAGCTCATGGACTGCAGCGCATCAGGCTTCCCGGTCCATCACCATCTCCCAGAGTTTGCTCAAACTCAAGTCCATTGAGTTGGGGATGCTATCCAATCATCTCATCCTCTGTCATCCCCTTCTCCTCCTACCTTCAATCTTTCCCAGCATCAGGGTCTTTTCCAATGAGTCAGCTTTTCGCATCGGGTGGCCAAAATATTCAGCTTCAACATCAGTCCTTCCAATGATAATCCAGGACTGATTTCCTTTATGATTGACTGGTTTGATCTCCTTGCTGTCCAAGGAGATCTCTAAAGAGTCTTCTCCAACACCACAGTTCAAAAGCATCAATTCTTTGGTGTTAAGCCTTTTTTTATTGTCCAACTTTCACATCTGTACATGACTACTAGAACAGCTATAGCTTTGACTATATGGACCTTTGTAGGCAAAGTAATGTCTCTGCTTTTTCATATGCTGTCTAGGTTTCTCATTGCTTTTCTTCCAAGGAGCAAGCATCTTTTAATTTCATGGCTGCAGTCACCATCTGCAGTGATTTGGGAGCCCAAGAAAATAAAGTCTGTCACTGTTTCCATTGTTTCCCCATCTATTTGCCATGAAGTGATGTGACCAGATGCCATGATCTTAGTTTTCTGAATGTTGAGTTTTAAGCCAGCTTTTTCACTCTTCTCTTTCACTTTCATCAAGAGGCTCTTTAGTTCTTCATTTTCTGCCACAAGGGTGGTGTCATCTGCATATCTGAGGTTATTGATATTTCTCCCAGCAATCTTGATTCCAGCTTCTGCTTCCTCCAGTCCAGCATTTCTCATTATGTACTCTTCATATAAGTTAAATAGACAGGGCGACAATATACAGGCTTGATGTACTCCTTTGCCAATTTTGAGCCAGTCCATTGTTCTATGTCCAGTTTTAACTGTTGCTTCTTGACTTGCATATAGGTTTTATAGGAGGCAGGTAACGTGGTCTGGTATTCTCAAGTCTTTAAGAATTTTCCACAGTTTGTTGTGATCCACACAGTTGAAGGCTTTAGCATAATCAATGAAGCAGAAGTAGATGTTTTTCTGGAATTCTCTTGCTTTGTCTATGACCCAATAGATGTTGGCAATTTGGTCTCTGGTTCCTCTGCCTATTCTAAATCCAGCTTGTACATCTGGAATTTCTTGATTCACATACTGTTGAAGCCTATATTAAAGGATTTTGAACATTACTTTGCTAGCGTGTGAAATGAGTGCAATTGTGTGGTAGTTTGAACATTCTTTGGCACTGACTTTCTTTGGAATTGGAATGAAAACCAACCTTTTCTAGTCCTGTGGCCACTGCTGAGTTTTCCAAATTTGCTGGCATATTGAGTGCAGCACTTTCACAGCATCATCTTTTAAGATTTGAAATAGCTCAGCTGGAATTCCATCACCTCCACTAGCTTTGTTGGTAGTGATGCTTCCTAAGGCCCACTTGACTTCACACTCCAGGATGTCTGGCTCTAGGTGAGTGATCACATCATCATGGTTATCTGGGTCATTAAGATCTTTCTTGTATAGTTCTGTGTTCTTGCCACCTCTTCTTAATATCTTCTGCTTCTGTTAGGTCCATACCATTTTCTGTCTTTTTTTGTACCTATCTTTACATGAAATGCTCCCTTGGTATCTCTAATTTTCTTGAAGAGATCTCTAGCCTGTTCCATCTTATTGTTTAATTATAAAGACTGAAATACAAGTAACAATATGTATAAAACATTTCCAATGAAATGAGAGGAAGGAGAAGAAAAAAAAAAGAAATAAATCTTTGGTGTATATTATCGATATACACCCGTAGCAGTATGGACACCATCAGATATTTATTTTAGCTCAGTATATCTCAGACAATAGGTCAATGATAACGTATAACATGTCTTGGTTCTAATGAGAAGTTTTTTTATTACAAGGGATAAAAGGAATTCCATGTTTGGATTTTGTCCACCAAATAAATTTGTTTTTGTGAACCATAGTTCTTGATACACACAAGTTTACTTTGAAAGACATTTTGTAAAATCCTCCTTTCACTTATGACTTTTAAAATATGTTTTTTAAGTGGTGGATCTTATACTAGTTTAACTTCTGTTTTCTCCAGTATGATTCTGGTCCTTAAATGCATGATTGATAATGCGTTAATGCTTATGCTGTATAGTCTTAATGCTGTTTTTCATGCATGAGCCTAGAATGAAGAAAATTCTAAAAATTGGAGATATCTCACCCAAAAAATGAATAAAAATGATGTCTAATTAACTAGACTATTAATTCATTTAACATGTATTGGACACCCGAGCACCAGATACCCAAAGCTAGGCCATGGTATGCAAATGTAATTTTAATTTTCTTGCAACCAGGAATACTCTTATATTGTATCCCATTAATGGCCAGGTAGTATATCCTTGAAAAAAGTTTCTATTTGTCTAATACTAGAAGCTTAGTTCAAATTCATAATTGTTGAATGAGCTATTCTGGTGCACTGAGGATTAATCCACTTCCATATTATATTACATTGTAAGGTAAAAAAGAAAGCAAGAGATATGACTACATGTACACTACAATTACAAAAGGGCAAAACATGCATATGAAAATAGCCCAGTTGTTATTTTATAGCGGTTTTTATTTTCTCTGTTTTGCAAATCTTTTGTAACATATTATTTTCATAATTAAAAAAATAGAGGCAGTAGACAGGAACAGACATTTCACAAAAGAGGAAATTCAACTAGTAAGCAAACATACAAAAATTTTGCACTCACTAGAAAAAGAATATATATTAAAACATCACTGCGGTACAATTCTTCACCTAACTGACAAAACAACTTCTTTTAAAATTAAGCTTAACCCATGGCTGATTCATGTCAATGTATGGCAAAAACCTCTGCAACACTGTAAAGTAATTAGCCTCCAATTAAAATAAATTAATTACTTTAAAAATAAATATAAAGTAAAGCTTAAATGTCATTGAGGATACAGGAAAACAGTGCTATTACACATTATAGATAGCACTATAATTGATTTGATCCTTGTTGTGGGTTGAACCGTGTACCCCTAAAATTCATACATTGAAATCCTCACCCTTAATGTAGCCTTATATATGGAAATAAGATTGGTGCAGATGTAATTAGTTAAGTTAGGATGACATGATGCTGGAGTATGGTGGGCCCCTAATCCAATATGACGAGCATCCTTAGGAAAGGGGGAAATTAAATTTTTGTTGTTTAAACCACCTAATTTGTGGTATTTTGTTATGGCAGCCCTCGGTTCAGTTCAGTCGCTCAGTCGTGTCTGACTCTTTGCGACCCCATGAACTGCAACATGCCAGGCCTCCCTGTCCATCACCAACTGCCAGAGTCTACCCCATTGAGTCGGTGATGCCATCTAACCATCTCACCCTCTGTTGTCCCCTTCTCCTCCTGCCCTCAATCTTTCCCAGCATCAGGGTCTTTTCAAACGAGTCAGCTCTTTGCATCAGGTGGCCTAATTATTGGAGTTTCAGCATCAACATCAGTCCTTCCAATGAACACCCAGGACTGGTCTCCTTTAGAATCAACTGTTTGGATCTCCTTGCAGTCCAAGGGACTCTCAAGAGTCTTCTACAACACTGAAAAATAATAAAACCTATATACAATTAAAATAGCAAAATTATATATATGTATGTTATATATTATGCAATATATTTATATTTGTATGTATAAATCCAAGTCATATATGATCAACTATGCATAAAAATAATGTGATGAAACTGATTGTTTTCTTTCTCTTCTTTTATTTAATGTATATCTTTTATAATGAAAGGAAAATTAATAAAATGTAAAAATAAGAACAAATTTTTAATTCCCTTACCAATTAATTCAGGGACTAGTAATTGAGAAATGTATCTATTTAGTCTCTGAAGGACATTTCAGTTCTGAAATTCTTAATTCTGCAAAATAGTTTTCTTGTTGGTGTATTAATATGTCTTGTAGGTTAAAAAACCTTCCAAGGATATATGGATGAGAATTCAATCAGAACCTCATTGCTAAAAAGGATTCAAGTCAAATACACAACTGCAGAAATTGCAGGACTCATTGAATTCCCTGTATCATCCCTGACAGATGCTCATCTGGCCTCTGCCCAAGTACTTCCAATGATAGGGAGGTCACTGCTTTTCCAATTAGGCCAGGCAATTGTTGCATAGCAGTTATAGCTAAAAGTCGTCAGTGTATTAAGCTGAATTCTGCTTCTCCTTGTTGTGCCCAGGGTTACCTTTGGAACAACACAAAATAAATTTATTCCCTGATTTATATGGCTCCCTTTTAAATATAAGAAGCCTTTTGAGGTCAAATATTTAATTGCTGATATTATTCCTTGTCTGATATTGTTTCCAGAGATCCTCTTTTCATGCTTACTTGGTTGCTCCCTAGTCTCTCAGTATGCTTCAAAATATGATACAAAAGCAAAGTTCTCTAGGTATAAACTGAACAAAGCAGATTAGTGTGGAACAATTACCACAGCTGATCTAGAACAAAGCTAAATGCTAAAAATTTATTATTGCTACTGAATACTTTTCCAGGTTCTTTACAGATATTATTTCGGTTCTCTCAATCATCATGCATTATTATTAGTCATATTTTACAAATAAGAAAATGGAGGTACCAAGAAGTAACTTGCCTAAGATCACAGAGTCCAATCTGAGACCAGTTGACGTCCAAACCCCTTTCTCTCAACCAGTTCTTAATATGCATTTCTGGAATGCGTGTTTAATAAATTCTTGTTGAATGAAAGAAGGATTTATATATTTACTCTTTTAGTAATTTTTTGGCCTTGTCCTGATCTTGGCACTTACAGAATTAACAGTGAACTGAAATCACCAGATGCTTGTCATATATGCAGACTTTAACTCTCATCCTGAACCTTAGCCCGCATCTCATTAACCTCAATGCAAAAAAACATACATTTCTCTCTATTACATTTCACTTGTTTGTGGCTCATCATTACAGCCTGTTGAACTAGTTCTGAATCCTGTCATATGGTGCTCTCCTATCTTTGTATCATCACAAATTTGATAAACACACCTTCTCCAATAATTCTTCAGTTTGAAAAAGATTTTAAAAATTCCTAATTTTCTATGACATCAACTATTGCTTTGATAGCTACACAGTTAATGAATAAAATAAAAGTAGTGACAATAGGAAAGCATACCCTGTAATTCAGTTTTAAGTATTTCATGTTGATATTCAGCCCTAATTGGGCTGAAGCTATGAAATTTTAGTGCAGTGCTTGGAAACTAAGAGAGTGACTTCACCTAATGCAATATAGGAACCATCAACTTTATGTAGGATGTCTGGATGTGACTAATAGAAAACTCAACCCAAACTGGCTTCAACAATTGTCAGCTTATTAAATCCTATGACAAGGAAAACAGAGATAAAGCAGTGTCAGCAATTCACAGGTTCAACAATATTATCAAGTATTCATTCTTTCCATTTTTCTACTCTGAGGTTCTCTTTGTCTGCTACTGTTCTCATAGCTGCAGAATGGTTACAACACCTCCAGGCATATGTCCTCAAACAATTTCCAAAGTCCAGGAAAGAGGACATTCTTTTTTGGTGCTTCTTTCTAAGACTGACATAAAGACCTTCCCAAAAGGTCTCTAACAGACTTTTCCATTTGTGTCATTATCAGAATTAAATCACATGTCCTTGCCTAAGCCTGTCATTAACAAGGATAATGGAATTCTCATGGCTGCAGAATGGGGAAAATATTTGCAAAAGATACACCTGATTAAAAGGACTATTAAACCAAATATATGAAGAACACTTACAACTCAATAAGAAAATAAGCAACCTGTAAAAAAAAAAATGGGTCAAAGACCTTAACAGGCACCTCAACAAAGAAGATACACAGATGGCAAGTAAGCATATGAAAAGATGCTCCACAGCATATGTATTCTGGGAAATGTAAATTAAAACAACAAGATACCAGTACACTCCTATTAGAACAGCCAAAATCCAGAACACTGATAACATCAAGTGCTGGCCAGGATGTGGAACAATAGGAACTCTCATTCACAGCTGAGGGAAATGTAAAATGATATAGCCATTTTGATGATTTCTTATAAAACTAAATATACTCTTTGTTGCCATACAATCCAGCAATCTCCCCACTTGATATTCACCCAAAGGAATTGAAAATTTTGTCCACACAAAAACTTGTGCACGATGTTTACAGCAACTTACCTAATTGCCAAAACTTGGAAGCAACCAGGATGTCCTACAGTAGCTGAATGGATGCATATACCATGGTTCATCTAGACATTGGACTGTTATGTGATGCTAAAAAGTAATGAATGATCAGGCCATGAGCAGACATGGAGGAAACTCAGATGCATATCACAAAGTGAAAGAAGACAATCTGAAAAGGCTACATACTGGATGATGCCAACTATATGACATTCTGGAGAAAGGAAAACTACGAAGATATTAAAAAGATCAGTCAGTAGTTGCCAGGAGTTGGGGGTCAGAGAGGGATGAATAGGCAGAGCACAGAAGATTTTTAGGGCAGTGAAAATACTCTGTATGATACCATGATTATGGATATATGTCATTAAGCATTTGTCCAAATGCATAGAATGTTCAACACCAAGAGTGAATGGTAATGTAAACGATGGACTTTGGCTGATAATGATGTGACAACATAGGTTCAACAATTGTAACAAACGTACCATGCTGGAGGGGATGTGGTTAACAGGGAAGGAGTGGGAGGGAGGCTGTGCATAGGTGGGAGCAGAGGTAAACAGAAAAATCTCTGTACCTATTGCTGTGAATCTGTCACTGGCAAAGGCCATTAACAATTCCCAGGAAATAAAAATAGAATCTAGGTAATAAAATGAAGTCTAACCCTTTTTTCTCTTCTCTTGTCCTTTGTGCTTAGTCTAGTTTCACTTGTTCCTCGGGGGTTGTGTATGGAGGCCTCACATCCAGCACTTCAGAACAGAGTCCTAGTGTGAAATGGCTGTGCCTGACACTTCAGCTTAGCGGGCCCTGTGCAGAAGCTGTGTACATGACATTGCAACCCAAGATGGTAGCAGCAGACCAGATGCTGATAATGCTGCACACGACACTGCAATCCAAGATGGCGGTGGCAGGCCGAGTGCAGAAGTGTTGCGCCCAACACTTGGATCCAGATTGAGTGCTATGAGCAGCACAACCATGCCCCACCCGTGAGAAATCCTGGCCCCTGCCCGCTGACAAAGCCCTATAAAGCAGCCCTACCCACAGACGTGTGCTCTACAGCACAAGCTTGCACCTCTCCACTCTGATCAGAGCATTCCTTTGCTTTCTTTGCCTCTGAACTGAACTTGGTCTCCTTCTGTTGGCTCCAATGACACTGGGCAGGAGGACCATTGTTGGAGCCCAGCTAGAGAGAGTCAATAACAAATCTAAAACTTCTCTAAAAAAATAAAATAAGTTTTAATAAAAAAATTTACCAAGGCCAGCTTATCTGGCTTACAGACTGAGCTGGAAGGGACTGAGCCTCTGTTGAAACCTACAGTGCCTCAAACCAGTACAAATTGGGGTTCTGTTATCGTGGAAGAGGTGGTGATGGTAGGCAATCAATGGTGTCTGCAACATATACCAGGATATACTGACACTCTAAAATGTGGGATGAACAGATAACATCCAGATGTACTGGCATGATTATATATAGTTACATACTATTTGGCAGTGGAATAAAACTATTAAAACCCAAGCCCATTGGAAAAACTAATGCAGTCGTCTACTTGGTGGACATTGTCATGGATGAAAAGTGGAGCTGAGCTCGAAATGCTATAAACAAATTACCACATATTTCATCCATTCAACAAAGATCGGATCAAAAAGGGAAGGAAAATTTCTTTCAAAAAATCCAAGTAGAATTCAGTAAATGCACAACAATGAAGTATCATGATTTTGCATTTATTCCATAGAAAAATAAACAATATACTTCAGGCTTCCTTATGTTTATACAAGTATACTCCATAGTTTCTTTGATGTCTTCAGTATAAAGGCACACTAATACCAGTTTTTAATAAGGAGTAAGAGTGATATAGTGAATATTTCATTTTCAGGAGTTGGCAAAAAGATTATTTTTAAGTTCACTTCAAAGGAAAAGGATGAAATAATAAAAGATGAAAGACTGATTCATGTTCTCAGTGCTAGTTAATTCAGAAGACTCCACAGTCCCATTTTTATTTGCTGACTGCAATCTTTCTAAGATAATTGATCTAGGTTTCTGTTTTATTGCATCTGCTGTCACTCATTGCATTGTTTGCCAGATTAGAAGTGTTTGATATAAATTTATGTACTAGGTATAATTTCAATATGTCATCCAGTCTTTGTTCATCTTTCACTGTCAGTTTATGGCTTAAAATTGCCTCTCCAGGAAATCTTAATTCACTATCATCTAACTGCTGCATTAAAAAATAATGAGGGAGGGACTTCATCACCTACCATTTCAAACATAATTCCATAAACCCTACACACTCAGACCTACAGCATGATTAGTTTGGTTGGATTTTAAATTATTGAGTCCAATTTAAAACAGTTTTACAAAAACTACATTTCAAGTCCCATGAACCAGATTCATTACCTGGAATTAGGAAAATAGGAAGTATTTCTAAAAGAATTCTAAAGACATCAGCGGTATTCACAGGATCAGATGGATGAGTACAATATTATCAAATCCAATAGCAGATAGAAAAGTGTCCTTATTTGGTGGGACTGGTACGTTTTGTGTTTGTGACAAAGTAAAACAGACAATACAAGTCCAAGCACCTGCTACAGAGCTAACAGAAGGGATATTTAGCCATGTGCCCTAGAGAGTACATATGCCTCAACCATAAATCAGGAGGAAATACTAGAGCAAGTGCAGAGAAGGAAATTTGTTTTTCATAGAGTGAAGTCAGAAAATCTACAAGAGGGGATGACCCATGAAATTCAAGGAACAGAACAATGATATCTCAGAAAGTAACAACTTGGTTCAGAAGTTTCTAAGAAGCTGTGGTGAGTAATGCATTACTCAGAAGCCATTAACCCACAATTCCCCCTGAAGACAAGTCTGCTGGGAGTCCCCCTTAACCTCCCATCAAGTTACAGAGCAGGGACTTTTGTGTTTAAATTCAAACAAGCTTATCTAGACCATGGTGGTTCAGGAAATAGGCAACAAAGGAAAGTATAATAAATAAAGTGCTCTTCACAATGAAATTTGTCATACTTTTTGAGAAAAGTAGCTATCAAAAGAATTTTGCATAATACCTTACCCCAGGGGGTTGAAATCAAAGTTTTCACAAGTTCTTAATCTTCCTACAAAGTTGGAAAAGAAGGTGTAGCACATAGCAGTACAAGAGAGCAACATCATTCATTCATTCAATAAGCATGTATTTAGTACCTACTATGTGTAAAATTCTGTGTAAACATAGAGGATACAGAATCAAAGAAGACACTGGTGTTGGCCCCCAAGAGGTATGTTGGAGGGAGATGGGCAAATAAACTCATGATTCCAATCAAGTGTGGGGAACCCTAGGGTGTATCTGCATAGAGGTTACCCCCATATTCATTCTATTCCCTCCTGGCATCCTTTCTCACCTATTCCCCCAAAATGTATAGATGAAAATAGAAAATGGTAGGAAAAGGAAAGATAGAGAGGCTTATGAAATGAGCAGAGGATAGCTAAATCAGCCAGAATGCACCAAATAGACCACTTCTCGTTTTGTCAATGACTAAATTCCAAGGGGGATAAAAAAGGAGAGCAGAAACCTTACATTTAAAGAGATTTAAAAACAGAATAACCAAATGTAATGTGTGACATTTGCCCATATCCTTATTCAAACAAATCAAAAACTATAGGACACAGAGAAAATTTAACACTATCTGGATATTTGACATGAAGGAGTCATTGTCAATTTCTTTAAGTGGATAATTGTATTGGAGTTGTGTCTTTTTTTGAATTCTTATCTCTTAGAGACTCTGACCAAAGTATTTACAGATGAAGTGATAGGATGGTAAAGATTTTATTTCAAATGATCTAATGGGGGGCGTTGATCACTGAGGAAGGCTTTCTTATCTCTCCTTGCTATTCTTTGGAACTCTGCATTCAGATGCTTATATCTTACCTTTTCTCCTTTGCTTTTCACTTCTCTTCTTTTCACAGCTATTTGTAAGGCCTCCTCAGACAGCCATTTTGCTTTTTTGCATTTCTTTTCCATGGGGATGGTCTTGGTCCCTGTCTCCTGTACAATGTCACGAACCTCCGTCCAGAGTTCATCAGGCACTCTATCTATCAGATCTAGTCCCTTAAATCTATTCCTCACTTCCACTGTATAATCATAAGGGATTTGATTTAGGTCATATCTGAATGGTCTAGTGTTTTTCCCTACTTTCTTCAGTTTAAGTCTGAATTTCGCAATAAGGAGTTCATGATCTGAGCCAAAGTCAGCTCCTGGTCTTTTTTTTGCCAACTGTATACAGCTTCTCCATCTTTGGCTGCAAAGAATATAATCAATCTGATTTCGGTGTTGACCATCTGGTGATGTCCATGTGTAGAGTCTTCTCTTGTGTTGTTGGAAGAGAGTGTTTGCTATGACCAGTGCGTTCTCTTGACAAAACTCTATTAGCCTTTGCCCTGCTTCATTCCGTGCTCCAAGGCCAAATTTGCCTGTTACTCCAGGTGTTTCTTGACTTCCTACTTTTGCATTCCAGTCCCCTATAATGAAAAGGACATCTTTTTTGGGTGTTCGATCTAAAAGATCTTGTAGGTCTTCATAGAACCGTTCAACTTCGGCTTCTTCAGCATTACTGGTAGGGGCATAGGCCTGGATTACTGTAATAGGTTTGCCTTGGAAACGAACAGAAATCATTCTGTCATTTTTAAGATTGCATCCAAGTACTGCATTTCGGACTCTTTTGTTGACCATGATGGCTACTCCATTTCTTCTAAGGGATTCCTGCCCATGAATATTTCATGCAAAGATGGGCTCGATAAAGGACAGAAATGGTATGGACCTAACAGAAGCAGAAGATATTAAGAAGAGGTGGCAAGAATACACAGAAGAACTGTACAAAAAAGATCTTCACGACCAAGATAGTCACGATAACGTGATCACTGACCTAGAGCCAGACATCTTGGAATGTGAAGTCAAGTGGGCCTTAGAAAGCATCACTACGAACAAAGCTACTGGAGGGGATGGAATTCCAGTTGAGCTATTTCAAATCCTGAAAGATGATGCTGTGAAAGTACTGCACTCAATATGCCAGCAAATTTGGAAAACTCAGCAGTGGCCACAGGACTGGAAAAGGTCAGTCTTCATTCCAATCCCAAAGAAAGGCAATGCCAAAGAATGCTCAAACTACTGCACAATTGCACTCATCTCACACGCTAGTAAAGTCATGTTCAAAATTCTCCAAGCCAGGCTTCAGCAATATGTGAACTGGGAACTCCCAGATGTTCAAGCAGGTTTTAGAAAAGGCAGAGGCACCAGAGATCAAATTGCCAACATCCGCTGGATCATGGAGAAAGCAAGAGAATTCCAGAAGAACATCTATTTCTGCTTCATTGACTATGCCAAAGCCTTTGACTGTGTGGATCACAATAAACTGTGCAACATTCTGAAAGAGATGGGAATCCCAGACCACCTGACCTGCCTCTTGAGAAACCTGTATGTAGGTCAGGAAGCAACAGTCAGAACTGTACCTGGAACAACAGACTGGTTCCAAATAGGAAAAGGAGTGCGTCAAGGCTGTATATTGTCACCTTGCTTATTTAACTTATATGCAGAGTACATCATGAGGAACGCTGGGCTGGAAGAAGCACAAGCTGGAATCAAGATTGCTGGGAGAAATATCAATAACCTCAGATATGCAGATGACACCACCCTTATGGCAGAAAGTGAAGAGGAACTCAAAGGCCTCTTGATGAAAGTGAAAGAGGAGAGTGAAAAGGTTGGCTTGAAGCTCAACATTCAGAAAACGAAGATCATGGCATCTGGTCCCATCACTTCATGGGAAATAGATGGAAAAACAGTGGAAACAGTGTCAGACTTTATTTTTTTGGGCTCCAAATCATTACAGATGCTGATTGCAGCCATGAAATTAAAAGACGCTTACTCCTTGGAAGGAAAGTTATGACCAACCTTGATAGTATATTAAAAAGCAGAGACATTACTTTGCCAACCAAGGTCCGTCTAGTCAAGGCTATGGTTTTTCCCGTGGTCATGTATGGATGTGAGAGTTGGACTGTGAAGAAAGATGATCGCCGAAGAATTGATGCTTTTGAACTGTGGTGCTGGAGAAGACTCTTGAGAGTCCCTTGTACCGCCAGGAGATCCAACCAGTCCATTCTAAGGGAGATCAATCCTGGGTGTTCATTGGAAGGACTGATGCTAAAGCTGAAGCTGAAATACTTTGGCCACCTCATGCGACGAGTTGACTCACTGGAAAAGACTCTGATGCTGGGAAAGGTTGGGGGCAGGGGGAGAAGGGGACGACCGAGAGTGAGATGGCTGGATGGCATCACCGACTCGATGGACATGAGTTTGAGTGAACTCCGGGAGTTGGTGATGGACAAGGAGGCCTGGCGTGCTGTGATTCATGGGGTCGCGGAGAGTTGGACACGACTGAGCGACTGAACTGAACTGAACTGAACTGAATGGGTGGCGGGGCAGGGAATGTGGCAGGCTATAAAGTAAACATAATTGACTATTTGTTAAAAAATTTTGAAGCTAGGAGACAGTTACATGGTGGTTCCTCCTATTATTCTCTTTACTTTTGTGTATGTTTGAAATATTCCATTAAATAAATCATCTTAGGGAGTCAGAGGAAGCTTCCCAAAGGAAATTTGAAGTGAGTTTTGAAGGTGGACAAGAGCTATCTAGCTGAAAAAAAAAAGACAATCCTCTCATCTCAAAGAACTTAAAAATAATAGTACCTTTAAAAGAATAACATAAAAACTGTGAAGTATACCATGCGTGTAATAGTGTATTTAAGGCAAATACATAGTTTAAAGAATAAAAGTACAATGAAAATCTGTGATATACCACCCAGCTTAAGAAAGAATGCCTTTAAAACAATCCATGCCACTCCTCAGCCTAACATCCCCTTCTTACCACCTGCAAGAGCTAGCCACTCTGCTGAATATTGTGCTATTTATTCCTCGTTTAGAGTTTTTATCACATATGTTTACCTCCATAACCACAAACCAATAAGATATTACTTAGTTTTACCTGTTTTTGAACTTCAAAGAAATGAAATTATACTGCATGTGTTCTCTGACTTACTTTGTTCAACATTTTCGAGATTTATCTGTGATTCTATTTTGGTAATTGCAGATTATTTTTTTGTGTTGGTTTTCCATTTTATGAATATGCCATATTTATACAACCATAGTGGAGAAGGCAATGGCACCCCACTCCAGTACTCCTGCCTGGAAAATCCCACGGATGGAGGAGCCTGGTAGGCTGCAGTCCATGGGGCCACTAAGAGTCGGACACGACTGAGCGACTTCACTTTCACTTTTCCCTTTCATGCACTGGAGAAGGAAATGGCAACCCACTCCAGTGTTCTTGCCTGGAGAATCCCAGGGACGGGGGAGCCTGGTGGGCTGCCATCTATGGGTTCGCACAGAGTCGGACACGACTGAAGCGACTTTGCAGCAGCAACAGCATAAAACCATAGATACAATTTATTACAACTGATGAATGCTTATGTTCCTTTCAGTTTGGGGCAGCTTGCTACTAAAAGTAATCATTTACATGTCTTCCGAGCATAGATGCAAGGGTTTTCCTAGAACTGGAAAATGTCAGTTTTCATTCCAATCCCAAAGAAAGGCAGTGCCAAAGAATGTTCAAACTACTGCACAGTTGTACTTATCTCACACAGTAGCAAAGTAATGCTTAAAATTCTCCAAGCCAGGCTTCAACAGTACATGAACCATGAATTTCCAGATGTTCAAGCTGGATTTAGAAAAGGCAGAGGAACCAGAGATCAAATTGTCAATATCCGTTGGATCATAGATAAAGCAAGAGAATTCCAGAAAAACATCTACTTCTGATTTATTTGACTACGCCGAAGGCTTTGACTGTGTGGATCACAAAAAAACTGGAAAATTCTTAAAAAGATGGGAATACCAGACCACCTGACCTGCCTCCTGAGAAATCTGTATGCAGATCAGGAAGCAACAGTTAGAACTGGACATGGAACAACAGACTGGTTCCAAATCAGAAAGGAGTACGTCAAGGCTGCATATTGTCACCCTGCTTATTTAACTTATATGCAGAGTACATCATGAGAAATGCCGGACTGGAGGAAGCACAAGCTAGATTCAAGATTGCTGGAAGAAACATCAATAACCAGAGATATGCAGATGATGCCATCCTTATGGCAGAAGCTGAAGAAGAACTAAAGAGCCTCTTGATGAAAGTGAAAGAGGAGAGTGAAAAAGCTGGCTTAAAACTCAACATTCAGAAAACTAAGTTCATGGCATCCAGTCCCATCACTTCATGGCAAATAGATGGGGAAACAATGGAATCAGGGAGAGACTTTATTTTTTGGACTCCAAAATCACTGCAGATGATGACTGCATTCATGAAATTAAAGGAAAGAAAAGATCAGTTTTCATTCCAATCCCAAAGAAAGGCAACGCCAAAGAATGTTCAAACTCTTTGGAAGAAAAGCTATGACCAACCTAGACAGCATATTAAAAAGCAGAGACATTACTGTGCTGACAAATGTCTGTCTAGTCAAAGCTATGGTTTTTCCAGTAGTCATATATGGATGTGAGAGTTGGACTATAAGGAAAGCTGACCACCGAAGAACTGATGTTTCTGAACTGTGGTGTTGAAGAAGACTCTTGAGAGTCCCTTGGACTGCAAGGAGATCCAATTAGTCCATCCTAAAGGAAATCAGTCCTGAATATGCATTGGAAGGACTCATGCTGAAGCTGAAACTCCAATACTTTGGCCACCTGATGTGAAGAACTGACTCATTGGAAAAGTCCCTGATTCAGGGAAAGATTGAAGGCAGGAGAAGAAGGGCATGACAGAGGATGAGATTGTTGGATGGCATCACCGACTCAATGGACTTGAGTTTGAGCAAGCCCTGGGAGTTGGCGATTGACAGGGAAGCCTGGCATGTTGCAGTCCATTGGGTTGCAAAGAGTCAAACACAACTGAGCGACTGAACTGAACTGAATGGCTTAAGAGTAAAGTGTAGGATTGTTGCTGTTGTTCACTCACAAAGTCATGTCCAGCTCTTTGAAACCCCATGGATTGCATCATGCCAGGTTCCTTTGTTTTCTGCTATCTCCCAGTGTTTATTCAAATTCATGTCCATTGAGTTGGTGATGCTATCTAACCATCTCATTCTCTGCCACCCCATTCTCCTTTTGGCTTCAATCTTTCCCAGCATCAGCGGCTTTTGTAATGAGTTGGCTCTTCGCATCAGGTGGCCAAAGTATTGGAGCTTCAGCTTTAGCATCAGCCCTTCTCATGAATATTCAGGGATGATTTCCTTTAGGATTGACTGGTTTGATCTCCTTGCAGTCCAAGGGACTCTCAAGAGTCTTCTACAGCACCACAGTTCAAAAGCATCAATTCTACAGTGCTCAGCCTTCTGTATGGTCCAGCTCTCACATCCATACATGACTCCTGTAAAAACCATAGCTTTGACTATATGGACCTTTGTCAGCAAAGTGATATATCTGCTTTTTAATATGCTGTCTAGGTTTGTTGTACCTTTCCTTCCAAGGAGCAAGTGTCTTAATTACATGGTTGCAGTCACTGTCCACAGTGATTTTGAAACTTAAGAAAATAAAATCTGACATTGCTTCCATTTTTCCCCTTTCTATTTGCCATGAAGTGATGGGACCAGACATCACGATCTTAGGTTTTTGAATGTTGAGTTTTAAACCAGCTTTTTTACTCACCTCTTTCATCCTCATCAAGAAACTTTTTCATTCCTCTTCACTTTATGCCATTAGAATGGTATCATCTGCATATCTGAGGTTTGTTGATAGTTCTCCCAACAGTCTTGATTCCAGTTTTTTATTCTTCCAGCCCAGCATTTCACACGATGTACTCTGCATATAAGTTAAATAAGCTGGGTGACAACATTCAGCCTTGTCATCACCCTTTCCCAATTTGGAACCAGTCAGTTATTTCATATGCGGTTCTAACTGTTGTTTTTTGACCTGCATACAGGTTTCTCAGGAGACAGGTAAACTGGTCTGGTACTTCCATCTCTTTAAGAGTTTTCCACAGTTTGTTGTGCTCCACACAGTCAAAGGCTTTAGCGTAGTCAATGAAGCAGAAGTAGATGTTTTTCTGGAATTCCCTTGCTTTTTCTATGATCCAACGGATGTTGGCAATTTCATCTCTGGTTCCTTTGCCTTTTCTAAACCCAACTTGTACGTCTGGAAGTTCTCAGTTCACATACTGCTGAAGCCTAGCTTGAAGGATATGGAGCATAACTTTGCTAGCATGAAATGAGCCCAAGGTACAGTAGTTTAAACATTTTTTGGCATTGCCCTTCTTTGGGATTGGAATGAAAACTGACCTTTTCCAGTCTTATGGTCACTGGTGAGTTTTCCAAATTTGCTGACATATTGAGTGCAGCACTTTAACAGCATCATCTGTTAGGATTTTAAATAGTTTTGTGGGGGTTTTTTGCTGTGTTTAGTCACTCAGTCATGTCCAACTCTTTGTGACCCCTTATACTGTAGCCTACCAGGTTCCTCTGTTCATGGGGATTCTCCAGGCAAGAGTACTGGAGGGGTTGCCATGCCCTTGTCCAGGGGATCTTCCCAACCCAGGGATTGAACCCGTGTCTCCCACATTTCAGGTGGTTTCTTTACCATCTGAGCCACCGGGGTAGCTCAGAATTTGAAATAGCTCAGCTGGAATTCTGTCACTTCCACTAGCTTTGTTCATAGTGATCCTTCCTGAGGCCCACTTGACTTCACACTCCAGGATGTCTGGCTCTAGGTGAGTGATCACACCATCATGGTTATCCAGGTCATTGAGATCTTTTTTGTACAGGTGATCTGTGTAGTCTTGCCTCCTCTTCTGTTTCTGTTGTTAGGTCCTTGCCATTTCTGTCCTTTATCATGCCCATCCTTGCATGAAATGTTCTCTTAGTATGTCCAATTTTCTTGAAGAGATCTCAGTCTTTCCCATTCTATTGTTCTCCTCTATTTCTTTGCAATGTTTATTTAAGAAGACCTTTTTATCTCTCCTTGCTATTCTCTGGAACTCTGCATTAAGTTGAATATTTCTTTTCTCCCTTGCCTTCTGCTTCTGTTCTGTCCTCAACTATTTGTAAAACCTCCTCAGACAACCACTTTGCCTTCTTGCATTTCTTCTTCTTGGGAATGGTTTTGGTCACTGCCTCCTGTAAAATTTATGAACCTCCATCTATAGTTCTTCAGGCACTCTGTCTACCAGATCTAATCTCGTGAATCTATTCATCACCCATGCCTGTATAATCATAAAGGATTTTATTTAGGTCATACCTGAATGGCCTAGTAGTTTTCCCTACTTTCTTCAATTTAAGTCTGAATTCTGTAATAAGGAGTTCATGATCTGAGCCACAGTCAGCTCCAGGTCTTGTTTTTGGTGACAGTATAGAGCTTCTCCATCTTTGACTGCAAAGAACATAATCAATCTGATTTCGGTATTGACCACTTAGAGATGTTCGTGTGCAGAGTTGTCTCTTGTCTTGTTGGAAAGGGGTATTTACTATGACCAGTGTGTTCTCTTGACACATTTATGTCTTTGCCCTGGTTCATTTTGTACTCCAAGGCCAAATTTGCCTTGAGATACCAAGAGTTTCCAGGTATCTCTTGACTTCCTACTTTTGCATTCCAGTCCCCTATGATGAAAAGGACATCTTTTTTTGGTTTTAGTCCTAGAAGATGTTGTAGGTCTTCATAGAACTGGTCAACTTCAGCTTCTTCAGCATCAGTGATTAGGGCATAGGCTTGGATTACTGTGATGTTGAAATGGTTTGCCTTAGAAATGAACAGAAATCATTCTGTCGTTTTTGAGCTTGCAACCAAGTACTGCATTTCAGACTCTCTTGTTGACTATGAGGGCTACTCCATTTCTTCTAAGGGATTCTTGCCCAAAGTAGTAGATATAGTGGTCATCTGAATTAAATTCACCCATTCCTGTCCATTTTAGTTCACTGATTACTAAGATGTCAATGTTCAATCTTGCCATCTCCTATTTGACTAT
Source organism: Moschus berezovskii (assembly GCF_049115385.1). Taxonomy (NCBI): domain Eukaryota; kingdom Metazoa; phylum Chordata; class Mammalia; order Artiodactyla; family Moschidae; genus Moschus; species Moschus berezovskii. The sequence continues at coordinate 123,508,244 of NC_142488.1, read as the reverse complement.
GTCCGATTTACCTTGATTCATTGACTTAACATTCCAGGTTCCTGTGCAATATTGCTTTTTACAGCATCGGACTTTACTTTCTTCACCAGACACATCCACAACTGAGCATCATTTCCACTTTGGCCCAGCTGCTTCATTCTTTCTGGAGCTATTAGTAATTGCCCTCCACTCTTCCTCAGTAGCATATTGGCCACCTCCTGACCTGTGGGATGATCTTCTGGTGTCATATCTTTTTGCTTTTTCATACTGTTCATAAGACTCTCCTGGCAAGAATACTGGAACGGGTTGCCATTTCCTCCTCAGGTGGACCACGTTTTGTCGGAACTCTTCACTATGACCCATCCATCTTGAGCAGCCCTGCACAGCATGGCTCATAGCTTCATTGAGTTATGCAAGCCCCTTTGCCACGGCAAGGCCATGATCCAAGGATTAAGACTGCTTTTTTGAGATGTCAGCTGATTACATCAACTCAAAATGGAAGGAGACTGTCAACTCCACTGTCACTCAGCCAGTGGTGTTAACAACACTCAATAATGTCTCTTCGTAGAACTCAGCATTGAAAAAAGTGTTCCATGAGCATAGTTTGGCAACATATATCTTGCACCTTATGAGGGAGTGAAAAGTTGAACTTAGGTGCCATTTGCTGCAAAGCAGAGATAGTTCTTCAGGCTTCACCATAGCTGGAATAAAATGTCCCTCAAGACTATTCCCCTCCCTTTATTTTAAGTCCTTGCTCACCAAGTAGATTCGTGAATTGTATCTCTCAACAATTCTAATATCAGGAAAAAGGAGTACTTTACATAAGACAGTAGTCAAACATCCTATCTATGGAAAAGTGATTACCTCTATTGGAGGACAAGATGCTGAAATATAAAACTGGCTGACAACAGTGAGAATGGAAATATAAAGATTGCATGACAATTCCTTAGAACTCTGAGAGCTCAAGAGTTTAAGCTTAGGGCCTGAGAATATGATAATGCCATTAACAGACATAAAATATTCAAAAGGACAGGTGTGAGGTGGGGGCGGGGAGCAGAATTGGAAGTGATGACATTGGCATATACTAGATGTACGGGGCCTTAGAGATATCCAGGTGAAGATGGCCAAGTTGGGAGCCTGGAAATCAGGTCTGGAGTTCAAGTGGAAAATTGTAACCAGAGATATACATTTAGAAGTCATTCACGTAAGCCTGAAATGAAATTACTAAGATAGAGAATGCAGAACAAGAAGAATTTTGAGCACGAGATCTTGAGGGCATATCTACATTTAGGAAATAAAGAAAAGGAAGAAGAGTCAGTAAAGGCAACACAAGAGACTGTCAAAGAAGTAAGAGGAGAACCAAGAATGTAGAAGGCAAGGAAAGAAAGTGAGAACTGAAGGCTGAGGAAAGTGAATAAGTTTGGAGTAGGTCCTCTAAATAAAACTGTGGGGATTCACCTCGTGATAAAAAAGAAGTAGATAATAAAGCTTCCAGCTTTGTTATCGTTATTTAGTTGACAAGTCGTGTCCAACTCTTTGCCACCCCCATGGAGCCCTCCAGCAGCTTCCAACTATTCAGCACCTATTAAGCAGCAGGCACTATGACAAGAACCTGCCTGGATCATTGTTTTTATCATGGTAGAATCTACACAACATAATATTTATCATCTCAACTATTAAGTGTACAGTTCAGTGGCATTAAACACGTTCATTTTGTTGTGTAACCATTACCACCATCCACCGCCATAATTCTTTTCTTCTTGCAAAACTGAAACTCTGTATCTATTAAATATTAACTCCCTACTCCCCGCTCCCCTCAGCTCCTAGCAATTATTATTACACTTTCTGTCCTTATGATTTTTACTAAATATCACATAGTTGTAGAATCATACAATACTTGTCTTCTGGTCATTTCACTTAGGATAGTGTCCCCAAGATTCATCCTTATTGTAGCATGTCACAGACTTGCCTTCCTTTTTAAGGCTCAATAGTATTCCATTGTAAGCATATACCACTGTGAGATCATAGAAAATATATATATTGGTCTCTGCCCCTAGTTCCTGGCACAGGGCCCCAGAAAATCTTGCAAACTCCTAAGTGATAAGAGCACAAGGAACATCTTGTGTTCTAATATTTGGTTTTTGACACTGGTCCCTGACTCAAGGCTCCTAAACCCCCTGGAATTTCCTAGGTGGTAGGAGCATCATTTGTTTTGATGAGCAGTAACTCTGGGTGAGCTCCTGGATGGAAGCTGGTCACCAGAAATACTTCTTCATGATTAGAAGTTTGGAACTTTCAGCCCCAACCTCACTTCTCTAGAGAGGGGAGAAGGGCTGGAAATAGAGTTAATAACTGATTATGCCTATGTGATGAAACTTTCATAAAAATCCCAGTGTGTGTGTGCTAAGTTGCTCAGTCATGTCCAACTCTGTGCTGCCCTATGGACCATAGCCCATCAGGCTTCTCTGTCTGTGGGATTCTTCGGGCAAAAATACTGGAGTGGGTTGCCATGCCCTCCTCTGGGGGCTCTTCCAGACCCAGGGATCGAACCCGTGTCTCTTAATGTCTCCTGCACTGGGAGGCAGGCTCGTCATCACTAGCACCACCTAGGAAGCCGCAAAATCCCAATAGTAGGTGGTAAAGGGAGCTTCCAGGTTGATGAACACATCCATGTACCAGCAGGGTGATGAACCCAAATTCTGCAGAGACATAAGCTCCTGTACTTGTGACCCTCCCAGATTTTGCCCTATGGGTAAAATCTGGCTGTTCTCTGCCTTTTATCATATCCCTTAATAAACTGATAAACATAATTGTTTCCCTGAATTCTCTGAGCCATTAAAGCAAATTAATAAAACTTCAGGAGGGGGTCATGGGATCCTTCAGTCTGTAGCCATGTTGGATAGAAGTTGTGGGTAACCCAGGGATTGGGTTACCTGGCAATTGGCATCTGAAGTGGAGGTGGGGGCAGCTTCTTGGGACTGAATGCTTAACCTGTGGGGTCTGACTCTATCTCCAGGTAGAGAGTGTCAGAATTGAGTGAAACTAAAAGATACCCAACCGATGTATCAGAGAAGTGCTTAGTGGGAAAATCGCCCTCCCACCACATCAGGTGTCAGAAGTATTGTGAACTAGCAGAAGTGTGAGAGTAAAGGAGAGGCTACTAGGTTTTTCCTCTTTACAACCACATTTTGCTTGTCCATTCATCCACTGATGGACACTTGGTTCACCTCCATGATTTAGCTGTTGTGAATAATGTTGCTGTAAGCCTGGGTGCACAAATAACTCTTTGGGACACTGCTTTCAATTATTTTGGGTATATGCCCAAAAGTGGCATTGCTGGATCATTTGGTAATTCTATTTTTTTTTTTTTGAGGAGCTGCCATACTGTATACTACAGCAGCTGTACCATTTTACATTTCTACCAACAGTGCCCAAGGGTCCCAATTTCTTCACATTTTCACCAACACCTGTTATTGTCTGGATTTGTTTTTATTTTTTTGATAGTAGCCATCCTAATGGGTGAGAAGTAGTATCTCATTGTAGTTTTGATTTGCATTTCCCTAATGATTAGTGATGTTGAGCATTTTTTATGTTTATTGCCATTTGTATTTTTCTTTGGAGAAATGTCTATTCAGATTCTTTGCCTGTTTTTGAATCGAGTTGCTTGTTTTCTTTATTGTTGAGTCTTTGAAGTTATCTTTATATTCTAAATATCAGATATATGATTTTCAAATATTTTTTCCATTATGTGGGTTGCCCTTTTATTCTGTGGATAGTATCTTTTGATGCACTAATTTTAAATTTTTCATTGAAGCCCAATTTGTCTATTTTTTCCTATTGTTACCCATGCCTTTGATGTCATATCCAAGAAATCATTACCAAATCCAATGTTGTGAAGTTATTGTCTCGTCTAAGAGTTTTATTGTTTTAGGTCTTCCTTAGGTCCCTGATCCATTTTGAGTTTAATGTTCTTTGCCTATTATTATTACTATTATTATTACCGTGCCACGTGGCATGTGGAATCTTAGTTCTCCAGCCAGGGATTGAACCCATGCCCTCTGCAGTGGAAGTGCAGAGTCTTAATCACTGGACCAGGGGGGAAGTCCCTGTCTATATTGTTTTGAATTTTCTCAACAACTCTTGATGGTAGATAGTATTGGTATTCCTATTTTAAAGAAGAGGAAACAAATTTTCAATAATGAGGACCTTGTCCAAGGCCATAGTGATAGTAAGAGGAGTCAGGATTCAAACCCACGTTTGTATGACTTTACGGCTCAGGTTCTTGCCATATATCATACAGTCAAGGCTTGGTCAAGATTAGCAGGAAATTATAAGAATTAGCCAGTGTCTGACTTTTACTTGAGAGTTGGAGGTGTGCAGTTTCCCCAAAGCATGGGATTGGCCAGAGGACCTCAGAGTTCAGTTCTTATGTGACTGAACATAAGCTCAGTTGGGAAGTGAGCATAACCAAGAGAGTGGAATGGTGATGGGCAAGGGGGGCAGGGGAAGGCGAGGCGGAGGGAGCCTCAAAGCATAGAAAGAACTTAAAGGCCCAGATGTGGTCAGATCAAATGTAGAAGGCTTTGGTAAAGATGGGAGTTTCGGAGTTTGCACTGAAATCTTAGGAGATGTAGCACTCCCCAAAGCTAGCCACACTTACTCTCTCCCCTCTAGATCTTTGCACATAATGTTTTTTCCTACCTCCAATACTGCTTGCAACCCACATACCCACACCAGTCACACACACACCCTGACTTTGCCTGGTTAAGTCCTACTCACCCTTCAGCCTCAGCTTAGATGACCCCCATCTGAATAAGATGCCCCTTGTCTGTGCTCCCACAGCACTCTATGCTTATTCTGTGCCAGGCACTGTGCTAAGCCACTGGGAAACAGAGGTGAACAACAACAACAAAAATCTCTGACATCTAGTTCCCCGATAGTCTGGTGGATGAGGCAGAAATGTAAATCATAGTGGTGTGGATACAAGGCATTGAGGTGACAGCTGTCCCAGGGAAGAGATCCTCAGGTTGGGCTTTGCAGGCTGAAGAGGTAAGAGGCAGCATTGAAGGTGAGGTTCCTGAGGTCATCTTCCTGGAAGGACCCATGGCTTCGCATTGCACTGCTCACTATCTTAGGCGTGCCTCCACCAGGACCCGACCTCTAGACCTAGCCCTACCCTGCAGCTTCCAGCACTGCTCTTGGCCCAGAGTTAGGGTCACGAGATTTAACAAAAACGCAGGTTGGGAATTCTCTGATGGTCCAGTGATTAGAATTCTTCACTTTTAGTGCCAAGGGCATGGGTTCGTTTCCTGGTGGGGAGACTAAGATCTCACAAGCTGCGAGATGTGGCCAAAAACAAACAAAAACACAAGCTACCCAGTTAAATTTGTATTTCCTGAACAATAAATATTTTATAGTATAAGGACTCCCCAAGTATACACATGGGACATCCTTATACTACAAAATTTTTGTCATTTATCTGCAGTTCAAAACTGGGCATCCTGTATTTTGTCTGGCAACCCTACTAAGAGTAAATGTTCAACAGATATTTATGGGAGAAAGGGAATGATAGAGAAAAGAAGAAAAGAAGCAAGGCAGGGAAGAAAGGAGCTAGTTCATCCCCTGATGGAGTGTGCGCAGGAAGTGTTGCAGGCTTGAGGAAACTGTTAGATTTGTCAAGGCCTAGAAACCACAGAAAATCTGGATTTAATATAACTTCTCATTTTCTTTCTTCTTCCTTTTTCCTCCAGTTTTATTGAAATAGAATTGATATATAACACTGTCTAAGTTGAAGGTGTACAACATAATAATGTGATATAGGTGGTTATTGGGACATGGTCACCATGGTAAAAAAAAATTAACATCCATCAACTCACGTAGTTACAATTCTTTTTTCTCGTGGTGAGAAATTTTCAGGTCTACCGTCTTAGCAATGTTCAAAGATGCAAAACAGCATTGCTGGCTATAGTCATCACGTTGTACAATACATCCCCAGCACTGTTTCAGTTCTATATAGTATAAGGTAAACAGTTGTTTCCTCTTGTTTTTTGTTAAAAAGTCTGCCCTCATGTGGTAGGAAAAAAGTATTAGTCCAGAAGCCTTAAATCTGGTCTTTAAGCTCATTGGGGCAACAGGCACCACGGAGGCATGTGATCTGAAAAGGAGGATGTGATACTAGGAGTGTGTTTGTTTGTTTGTTTGTTTATGCAGGTGAGGGACAGGAGAGGAATGAACAAAAGATGCATAGGCTTTCTGTCTCAGATACCCAGAGAGTATTGTTAAAATAGCTTTTTAAAATGATTTGACGGAGAAGGCAATGGCAAGCCACTCCAGTACTCTTGCCTGGAAAATCCCATGGATGGAGCAGCCTGGTAGGCTGCAGTCTGTGGGGTCGCTAAGGGTCGGACACGACTGAGCAACCTCACTTTCACTTTTCACTTTCACACATTGGAGAACGAAATGGCAACCCACTCCAGTGTTCTTGCCTGGAGAATCCCAGGGATGGGGGAGCCTGGTGGGCTTCCGTCTATGGGGTCACACAGAGTCGGACACGACTGAAGTGACTTAGCAGCAGCAGCAGCAAAATGATTTGAAACGCATTTGTAACTCTATACAAACCAACCCAATCTGTTTCCAAGCTATGTGGGTGTGAAAATACGTTAAGAGACTGCCTAAAATTCATGCAGTAGAATATTTCAATGGAGACACACTTTCTAGATGGTAAAGTACTATTTTAATGTTGTCAGTTAAGAAACCACCATACGGGGAGTTCCCTGATGGATTAGTGGTTAGGATTCGGTGCTCTCCCTGCCATGGCCAGAGTTCAATCCTTGATCAGGGAATTGAGATCCCTCAAGCCACGTGGCATGCCCAAATTGATTAAAATATTTAAAAGCCACCATGGTGACCTTGGATGTGAGGAAGCCTGGTTTGTGCACTTTTCCTGATCATTAACCTTTCTGGTCCTCTTCCCCAATGCAGGTGGCTCATTCTCTCCAACCGTGAGAACAAGATCGGATGAGGTTGCTATCATCCAAAGTGATTCCAGTATCTAAGTGGGCACCCCCCCAAACACCAGGCTCATGGCTCCTCCAGGGTATCACTCACAACCTTGCACACAGGCCCATGTACGTAACTTTGGCTTTGCCATCTCTGGGTACACCTCTTCTTCTGACATGTCCAACTCCAAAATCTCTCTCAGACTGGACCACGACTTTCTGTTCTTTCCACTTTCTCGCCTTCCCACTGAGACTGTTCTTTCAACTTCCAGTAGACTTTCAGAAGCATGACCCACTGCTCTTTTCCCAGCCTATCCACCCTCTCCCAACTTCACATCCTTCCCTCACCCTGGAGGCCTCACGTGACCACTTGAACTGCATTCTCACCAGCACCTGAACCCCTTGGCCTCTGTCAGCCTGGCCCCCAACTCTGCCTCAGTCTGATCATCTGTCAGCATCCCCCTCCTTCCAGAAGGATGACCACAGCTGAAGCAAGTGGCACAGCGGGAGAAACAGGTGCCAGCCCACAGTTAAGAGAGCCCAGTTCAGCTCAGGCCTCAGAGCTTTCCTTTGACTTTCACCTGTCCTGCATCAGCTACCTCTCCTTGTCATCCTTCAGCTCTTCCCAAGCTCCTACGCCTCTGAGTATCTCTGCTTCCTCATGGACAAGCTGGGGTGATCATATCTCTCCTGTGGGTTGTTGTGAAGAATGACAGGTATGCATATAAATGGCCTGGCACACTGCAGATCATTCATATACACAGCTCATTTATTGCCACTTGTCTGGCACCAACACCATCTGCATTTCCCTCACTCTAAACAAACCACCTTATCTCACAGGGAAAAGAGAAGGCATGAGGCGAGAAGGAGAGGCCACTCCTCTTTACCCAGGCTGGTCCCTCCCTTGAGTCAGATACTCGCTCAGTCTACCCTTTTTCTCACCTGTATCGTCCTCCTTTCCTGCCCCGTTGCCTCAGGTCATACACATGCTCAGATCTCCCCCATCTTAAAAGAATTTCTTTCTCTCTTGGCTCTAAATCACATCTCTCTTTCCTTTCACAGTCAAGCTTCTTCAGAGAGTGGTCTGGGCTCATTGTCTCCACTCTCTCACCTCCCACTGGTTTCTCTCCCTACACCCCCACCCAGTGCAAATTGCTCTCTGCTCTCAGGTCTCCAGCCTGGTCCTCCACTGTGGACTACAGAGCCCTTATTACTGCTGGGGCTAAGGGCCCTTTAAGAGAAAACCCACATGCTTACAAGAAACATCCATTTCTTTCCACATCTATCTACACTGGGACTAGCTCTCCTGATCCTAACCCCTCTGCTGAGTTCAAAAGTGCCCTGTCTATCACTTCTTAGCTATGTGATGTGGCTTAAGTTACTTGACCTCATTAGTAAAATGAGATTAATAATGGTGTCGACCTTAATAGGTTATAGTGAGGATGAAATGAGATAATCCACATGAAGTGCTTAGTGCATGGCCTGGCACCAACATGGCAAACACTCATTCTGTTTTATACTGTGTTGGTCAGTCTTCCTGGGGCTGGATTCTGGCTCTACTGCTTCCTGCTGGTGTGTCTAATAGCAAGTTACTTAATGTCTCAGAGCCTCGGTTCTCTCTGGACATTCACTAAGTGGACATATCACTTAGAACGGTGCTCCAAAAGGATGAAATATCCGTGCTAGTGCTCTCCTCAGCAAGGCAGGGAGTGTGTCTGTGAGCCTGTCAGAGCACAGCCATCTGGGTCTCATTCCCGATTCCCCTTGCCATATACTGCTGCTGCTGCTGCTGCTAAGTCACTTCAGTCGTGTCCGACTCTGTGTGACCCCATAGACGGCAGCCCACCAGGCTCCCCCGTCCCTGGGATTCTCCAGGCAAGAACACTGGAGTGGGTTGCCATTTCCTTCTCCAATGTGTGAAAGTGAAAAGTGAAAGTGAAGTCGCTCAGTCATGTCTGACTCGTAGCGACCCCATGGACTGCAGCCTACCAGGCTTCTACGTCCATGGGATTTTCCAGGCAAGAGTACTGGAGTGGCTTGCCATTGCCTTCTCCGTGCCATATACTAGACACATGTATACATGCTCCTTGAGGCCAGCCAGGAAATGGGAAGCAACATCAGGACAACAAACGTCACCTGGTGCAGCCCAGTGTCAAAGAGCTCCAGGGGCAGCTCTTTGTGTGGGGATAAAAGCTGGTTCAGCAAACTCTAGCTGTGTGATTCCTTACAGCTGTACATTGCTACGTGACACCCCCTGAGGTCCAAGTGGCCTCTCCTAGACTGTCAGCATCTTGTTCTTTCTTATCTTGAAACTGTCTTTGAGGCCCTAAACAAGGATCTGCTGTTCTCATTTTTAAATAGGTGGAAAAAAACTTTATTAACCCTTAACAGTCTTTTCCCCTCCAGCAACTGTGAAGCCAGTGGCCTTTCGGATGTCTCAAACAGGCACTCCGCACTGCCCAACAATCCTACTTACTCTCTCAGGTCAGCTTGTGCTTTCATTTTCCCGGAAGATGTTCTCAAACTGTCCTCATTCCTCTTAAATCTCCCCACTTGCTATCTCCTCAGCACTCCCCACTCCACCGCTGCCTCTCAAGGGCTGACCTACTTCACAGAGTAAATCGAAGCTATCAGAGGCAAAATCATCACACAGTGTTGACAAATCTGACTGTCAAGATGTTCTGTCCTCCCCTTTCCGGCCCTTACTGGCAGCATTTGATGAAGTGATTCCCTCTCCTTGATACACTTTCATTCCTGGGTTTTTAGATGCTGCAATCCCTTGCTTCCCCTTTTCCCTTAGTGGCAGCTCTTCTTCACCCTCCACTGCTGGTTTCTCATCATCAAGTCAACTTTTAATATTTGATAGCCCCACAGCTCTGTCCTTGGACCTCTTCTGTTGTCATCTACTTTACTTCCTTGATGAATGCATCTTTTCATGACTAACTACTGTCTATACATTGATAACACCAAGTTTATATCTTTAGTCTAGACCTCTCTCCTGAATTCCAGACCCATTTTCTGCTGCCCACTAGATATCCCCACGGATTGGATGCCTTAAACGACAGACATTTATTTTTTCACAGTTCTGGAGGCTGGAAGTCCAAGAGCAAGTTGCTGTCATGTTCGGTGTCTGGTGAGACTTCTTCCTGGTTCTATATGGCCACCTTCTTGCTATGACCTCACATAGTTTTTCTTTAAAAAAAAAAAAAGATTTATTTATTTCTGGCAGCTCTGGGTCTTTGTTGCCACACACCGGCTTTCTCTAGTTGTGGCAAATGGGGGTTACTCTCTAGTTGCAGTGCACGGGCTTCTCATTGCAGTGGCTTCTCTTGTCACAGAGCATGGTCTCCAGGCTCCCAGGCTTCAGTAGCTGTGGCTCCCAGGCTCTAGAAGTCAGGCTCAGTAGTTGTGGCACACGGGCTTTGTTGCTCCTTGGCACATGGAATCTTCCAGGACCAGAGATCGAACCCATGTCCCCTGCATTGGGAGGTAGATTACTAACCACTAGACCACAAGGACGGAGAAGGCAATGGCAAACCACTCCACTACTCTTGCCTGGAAAATCCCATGGATGGAGGAGCCTGGTAGGCTGCAGTCCATGGGGTAGCTAAGGGTCAGACATGACGGAGCGACTTCACTTTCACTTTTCACTTTCACACATTGGAGAAGGAAATGGCAACCCACTCCAGTGTTCTTACCTGGAGAATCCCAGGGATGGGGGAGCCTGGTGAGCTGCCGTCTATGGGGTCACACAGAGTCAGACACAACTGAAGTGACTTAGCAGCAGCAGCAGCAGACCACAAGGAAAGCCCAAGATTTTCTTCTGTGTGCTCATGGAGAGAAAGAGAATTCTCTGGTGCGTCTTCCTCTTTTTACAAGGATACCAATCCTGTCGAATTTGGGCTCCCTTCTTTTGACTTCATTTAGCTTTCATGGTGGCTCAGAGGTTAAAGCGTCTGCCTCCAATGCGGGAGACCCGGGTTCAATCCCTGGGTCGGGAAGATCCCCTGGAGAAGGAAACGGTAACCCACTCCAGTATTCTCGCATGGAGAATCCCATGGACGGAGAAGCCTGGTAGGCTACAGTCCACAGGGTCTCAAGGAGTCAGACACGACTGAGCGACGGAACGGAACGGAACGGAACTTCCCTAAAGGCCCTATATTCACATACTACCACATGGGGGATTAGGGTTTTAACATATGATTTGGGAGGAACACAATTGTCCATAATAGATGTCTAAAAGACATCTCAACCTTAATGTTTCCAAAATGGAAATTCTGATCAGGGTAAATCCAAATGTTTGGTTCCTGAAACTGATACAATGTAGAGTTCCTTCCTCAGGAAGAACTTAAAAATACTTCTTAACATATTGCTAGAGCCAGAGCAAATGAGAGAGCTAAGCTTCACTAGCTTTACAGTTAAGATACCTCTGCTCCGTGTGTTCATTCCCGCACAGCCCCTGCTCCACCACTCGTGTCCGATAGTCCTGCCTCTCCTAGCCAATAGCAACTCCAACCTCCAAGCTTATCAGGCCAAAAACTGTCCAGTCATCACTGACTCTCCTTTTTCTCCAACCCTACATGTAGTATGTCAGAAAATCCTGCTGCTTCTACTCTAAATATATTCAGAAACTGACCACTTCTTACCATTTCCACCACTAGCACTGTGTATTAACCCCCATGATTGACTCTTGCTTGGTATATTATAGCTGCTTTTAACTGGTGTCATTGCTCCCACTGTTGATCTCAAACATCTATTCTCAATATAGTGAGAGTTTAAAAAATGTAAGCCAAATCATGTCAGTTCAAAACTCTTTAATTTTTTCATTCAACAAACATAATCAATGTACCCTCAAGGCCATGAGAAAGCACTGAACAAAACAGATAAAAATTCCTACCTTCATGGAACTTACATTCTAGTAATGACTTCCCTGCTCACTCAGAATATCTGAAGTCCTTATTATGATAGATTTCTTTATTAGCTTATTGTGTCTCCTGCTGCATGTGTGTGTGCTACGTCACTTCAGTCGTGTCTGTCTCTTTGTGACCCCATGGACTGTAGCCCACCTGGCTTCTCTGTTGATGGGATTCCAGGCAAGAACACTGGAATGGGTTGCCATGCCCTCCTCCAGGGAATCTTCCGGACCCAGGGATCAAACCCGCATCTCTCATGTCTCCTGCATTGGCAAGCAGGTTCTTTACCACTAGAACTACCTAGGAAGCCCATGTCTCCTGCTACTAGAAAGTAAATTGCATTAAGTCAGGAATTTGTTGGTCTGTATCCTTAGTGCCTGGAACATGTTATATACTTAATGAATATTTGTTGAATGAATGAACTTCCCCAAATCAAACTAATGCATCTGTCCACATCTGTATTTTTTCTGATTCTCATTCTCTCCTGTAACAGTGAAGGAGATATTCTCCCTTTTATCTATGGTACAGTTCAGTTCAGTTCAGTTGCTCAGTTGTGTCCGACTCTTTGTGACCCCATGAATCACAGCGCCGTCCATCACCAACTCCCAGAGTTCACTCAAACTCATGTCCATCAAGTCGGTGATGCCATCGAGCCATCTCATTCTCTGTCGTCCCCTTCTCCTCCTTCCCCCAGTCCCTCCCAGCATCAGAGTCTTTTCCAGTGAGTCAACTCTTCGCATGAGGTGGCCAAAGTATTGGAGTTTCAGCTTTAGCATCAGTCCTTCCAATGAACACCCAGGATTGATCTCCTTTAGAATGGACTGGTTGGATGTCCTTGCTGTCCCAGGGACTCGCAAGAGTCTTCTCCAACACCACAGTTCAAAAGCATCAATTCTTCGGCGATCAGCTTTCTTCACAGTCCAACTCTCACATCCATACATGACCACGGGAAAAACCATAGGCTTGACTAGACGGACGTTTGTTGGCAAAGTGATGTCTCTGCTTTTTAATATGCTATCTAGGTTGGTCATAACTTTCCTTCCAAGGTGTAAGCGTCTTTTAATTTCCCGGCTGCAATCAGCATCCACTGTGATTTTGGAGCCCAAAAAAAATAAAGTCTGACACTGTTTCCACTGTTTCCCCATCTATTTCCCATGAAGTGATAGGACCAAATGCCATGATCTTTGTTTTCTGAATGTTGAGCTTCAAGCCAACTTTTTCACTCTCCTCTTTCACTTTCATCAAGAAGCCTTTGAGTTCCTCTTCACTTTCTGCCATAAGGGTGGTGTCATCTGCATATCTGAGGTTATTGATATTTCTCCCAGCAATCTTGATTCCAGCTTGTGCTTCTTCCAGCCCAGCGTTCCTCATGATGTACTCTGCATATAAGTTAAATAAGCAGGGTGACAATATACAGCCTTGACGTACTCCTTTGCAGAGTTCCAAAGAATAGCAAGGAGAGATAAGAAAGACTTCCTCAGAGATCAGTGCAAAGAATTAGAGGGAAACAACAGAATAGGAAAAACAAGAGATCTCTTCAAGAAAATTAGAGATACCAAGGGAATATTTCATGCAAAGATGGGCTCGATAAAGGACAGAAATGGTATGGACCTAACAGAAGCAGAAGATATTAAGAAGAGGTGGCAAGAATACACAGAAGAACTGTACAAAAAAGATCTTCACGACCAAGATAGTCACGATGGTGTGATCACTGACCTAGAGCCAGACATCTTGGAATGTGAAGTCAAGTGGGCCTTAGAAAGCATCACTATGAACAAAGCTAGTGGAGGTGATGGAATTCCAATTGAGCTATTTCAAATCCTGAAAGATGATGCTGTGAAAGTGCTGCACTCAATATGCCAGCAAATTTGGAAAATTCAGCAGTGGCCACAGGACTGGAAAAGGTCAGTCTTCATTCCAATCCCAAAGAAAGCAATGCCAAAGAATGCTCAAACTACCGCACAATTGCACTCATCTCACACGCTAGTAAAGTCATGCTCAAAATTCTCCAAGCCAGGCTTCAGCAATATGTGAACTGTGAACTCCCAGATGTTCAAGCAGGTTTTAGAAAAGGCAGAGGCAGCAGAGATCAAATTGCCAACATCCGCTGGATCATGGAGAAAGCAAGGGAGTTCCAGAAAAACATCTATTTCTGCTTCATTGACTATGCCAAAGCCTTTGACTGTGTGGATCACAATAAACTGTGGAGCATTCTGAAAGAGATGGGAATACCAGACCACCTGACCTGCCTCTTGAGAAACCTGTATGCAGGTCAGGAAGCAACAGTCAGAACTGTACATGGAACAACAGACTGGTTCCAAATAGGAAAAGGAGTATGTCAAGGCTGTATATTGTCACCCTGCTTATCTATGGTACAGCGAACCTCAAACTTGAGTGCACATCAGAATTCCCTGGAGGGCTTGTTAAAATACAGAACTCTAAACTACTACTTGTTAAAATACAGCCCTACCCCAAATTTCTGATTCAGTCAGTCTGAAATGAGGCACAAGAATCTGCTTTTCTAAGCAGTTCCAAGTGATAGTGGTCAAGGGACCACACCTGAGAACCACTGACCTCACCCCTCCTACTTTCTTAGGACACCTACACTCTCAACTATGTTTTCCTTCTAAATATATGCAATGGCTTCCTTTCCACTGAATCCTTCCATTTCCTTCCAAGTCTTACTGTTACTATCTTCCCAATCATAAGCCAAATTTCTTAAATGTGTTATCTATACCGAAAGTCTCCATTTTTCACCCTCTACTCACTTTTCCACTCAACTAATCAACCCTCCTTCCCCATAACTCTATCAAACCATTTCTCATTAGGGTCACAAATTATCTACGTTACTTCAAGTCTACCGGACATGCTTTTAGTTATCATCTTCCACACATTCAACACTGGAAACTCTTTCCTTCTTCTTTTAGCAGTCTTTTCATTTGAGCTCTTTCTCTTGGCCTCCATGAAACTATAGTCTCATTGTTTTTCTCTGGCCGATCCCTCTCAGGTTCATCTTCTTCTATCAAACAATTAGATATTGAAGATCCAAACAATTTGGTCTTATGCTCTCTTCTTTTTTTAATCTGCATTCTTCTAAGGAGATCTCATGAATGACCAAGGAATGCAGTTTCCAGATCCCAATGTTGCCCAAAATTATATCTCTAGCCATGTATTTTAGACATTGCTAGCTCTAGTCTTCCATAAATGACTAGCTACTTAACTTATCTGCTTATTGGTCTCTTAGGCATCTCAAACTTTTAACATGACCAAATTGGAATTCTTAATTATCCTCCCAACCCATACTCTTCCTCTTAGCCTCCCTCTACTCAGTACTGGCACCATCATCAACCTACATGCCCAAGTCAAAAATCATTCTTGACTCTTCCTGTACTCATGCAGCAACCTAGCCACTGAATCCTACCCTTCTCCCCCTTAAATATCTTTCAAACTCATCAAATTCTCTCTCTCTCTCAGTCCAGGTGAGCATTGTCTCTCACTTGGGCTAGAGTTGTAGACTCCTAGTTGATCTCATTTCTTCTAATCTTGTCCTACTCTCCACCCTCGACCAAGTAGCTACAGCCATCTATCCAAACAGAAATCTAATCAGGTCTTTCTGCTCATCAGCTTTCCACATTGTACCTTACACCCAGGAGAAAGTTAAAGACAGGGCTCCATAAACAGGTGTACAAAGCCCACTGAGCTTGGGGGCATTACATATACATCAAGGCCTTTGTAATCTATCTCCAGCTGATCTCGTCTCCTCACTGCCTCCTATGAACCCTCACTCTAATCATTTTAGCCTACCTGCAATTTTTTTTTAATTTTTATTTTTATTGGAGGCTAATTATTTTACAATATTATATTGGACATGAATCTGCCCCGGGTGTACATGAGTTCCCCCTGCTGAACCCCCCTCCCACCTCCCTCCTTCCCTTATCCTCCCTCTGGGTCATCCCTGCATACAAGCCCCGAGCATCCTGTAACATGCATCCTACCTGCAATTCTAAGAATGCTATATGTCCTTTCCCATGACACTCTCTTCCAAGAAGCCCTTGACTTCTTCATCCACTTGACTTACTACTGCTTATCTTTAGATAGCAAGTTTAAGTGTCATTTTCTAATATTTTCTTCACTTTCATCATCCTAGCTGCCTTTGTGCTTCCAGATGTTCTCATGCCTTCCCTATCATGTCACATACTAGTCTGTATTTTAATCATTCTGTTTACTTTCTGTTCCTTTCATGAAACCATGAGAGTCCTGTAAGGCAAAGACAACTTTGATTTATTTATCTCTATATCACTGATATTTAGCCCAGTACCTGATGCGTACTAGGCATCAATAAATGTCTGGTGAATAAGTTATTAATACATAAACTTATGAACAAATAAGAAAAGTTATGACAAACCTAGACAGCATATTAAAAAGCAGAGATGTTACTTTGCCGACAAAGGTACATCTAGTCAAAGCTATGGTTTTTCCAGTAGTCACATATGGATATGAGAGTTGGACCATAAAGAATGCTGAGCACCCAAGAATTGATGCTTTTGAAGGTGTTGGAAAAGACTCTTGAGAGTCCCTTGGACTGCGATGAGATCCAACCAGTCCATCCTAAAGGAAATCAGTCCTGAATAGTCATTGGAAGGACTGATGTTGAAACTGAAACTCCAATACTTTGGCCACCTGATGTGAAGAACTGACTCATTGGAAAAGACCCTGATGCTGGGAAAGAGTGAAGGCAGGAGGAAAAGGGGACGACAGAGGATGAGATGGTTGGATGGCATCACCGACTTGATGAACAGGAGTTTGAGCAAGCTCCAGGAGTTGGTGATAGACAGGGAAGCCTGGCATGCTGCAGTCCATGGGGTTGCAAAGAGTCAGACATGGCTGAGCGACTGAACTGAACTGAACTGGTAAACAAATAGTGACCTTGGAAAAGCACATTCAAGAGTAAACTTGTTTCCAAAAAGCTAAAAAACAACTGAAGGGGGAGTAAATGGAGAAGATGAGTATAGACCATGAAAAAATGGAGGGGGATAAGGAAGAAAGCAGTGCTGAGGGAAGATGTTACAGAGATTGCTAGTTCCCTGCTGCTGCTGCTGCTGCTGCTAAGTCACTTCAGTGGTGTCCGACTCTGTGTGACCCCATAGATGGAAGTCCACCAGGATCCCCCGTCCCTGGGATTCTCCAGGCAAGAACACTGGAGTGGGTTGCCATTTCCTTCTCCAATGTGTGAAAGTGAAAAGGGAAAGTGAGGTCGCTCAGTCGTGTCCGACCCCTGCAGCCCACCAGGCTCCTCCATCCATGGGATTTTCCAGGCAAGAGTACTGGAGCGGCTTGCCATTGGCTTCCCTAACCAATATTTATTGTCCCCTATAAAAGACTGGCTTCCACAGGGCACATAATCATCTAAATTAGAATAAAGTCTATATTTCCTGACTCTCTTGAAACTCTACATGGCCAGTGGGATATAAGTAGAAATGTTGTGTGGTAGAATTTTGCATATTTCCCTGAAAAGGTCATTGATGTGTGCCCCTTGCCTCTTCCTACCTCTTCCTCCTTCTTTCTGCTTGGAATACTGATACAATGGTTGGCACCTCCTCTTGGTCCCTGAGGAAGAGAGCCACACTCTGGGAATGGCAGAGCAGAAAGCTGGAAGAAACTCGAGTCCTGGATCGCCACATCAGCCTTGGATTGCCCTGCTCACACCCTTCACATGAGAAAGAAACTTCAATTTTGTTTAAGCCATTGTTAGGTCGGGTTTTTCTGTTACTCACAGCAGAGTCTAATCCTAAGAAATACAAAGGGTGGTTTTCTTCAGGATGGGAGAGATAAGATAATGTTTATAGCTAGAGAAAGGAGTCAGTAGAAAGGGAGATAGCAGACCCAGCTGATAGATAAGGTTAATGAGGGCATGGACGGGATGGAGACCTGGGACACAGAGGGAGGGATGGGCTCTGGTTAGGAATAGACATTTCTCATTCTGTGAGCCCTAAGGAAGGGGACAAGAACAAACATTGGCTGAGCACATTCTAGATACTAAGTGCTTTATAAATATATCTAACCTAATCATTGTAACACTTCAAGGTCAGTATTGTAAAGAGTACAATTTTTAAATTGTGCTCAGTTGTGCACAAGAAGTGACTTTAGAGAACTCCCTGGTGGTCCAGTGGTTAAGATGCTGCACTTCCACTGCAGGGGGCACAGGTTCTATTCCTTAATTCCCTGGGAACTAAGATCCTGCAAGTTGCACAGCATAGCCAAAAAACAAAAGTGACTTTATTATTATTTCAATGAGTTCAGTCTCTATCTCAAGTTATAATCAGATTTCAGTTCTGTCTATATTGTTTGTGATAACAATAGCAAAAGGTTGAAAACAAAATGTCCAGCATAACGGATTCATAAAATAAATTATGGTCCATTTCCACAATGGAACAGCCTATGACTGCTAAAAAGAATTAGGTAGCTCTCTTTGGACTGACGTGGAATGAACACCAAAACATATTGCAAAGTGAAAAAACACGTTGAAGAACATTGGGTATAGCATGCTATAAATGTATGAAAAATGTGTGAAAAAGGAGAAGCCAAATCAAAGAATATACATGCTTATTTGTATGTATGCATCTATCTCTAAAAAAAAATACACAAGAAACTAGTAACAAGTGGATATGCCTTGAGAAAGAATGGGATGGTGAGAAGAAGACTTGTATATTCTTTGGGGATTCCCTGGTAGCTCAGTCTGCAATGCAGGAGTTCGATTCTTGGGTTGGGAAGATCCTCTGGAGAAGGGATAGGCAATGCCTATTGAATTGAAGATGATCTACAATCCACATATTTTGCCGAAAAAATATCACTTAAACAAATAAAACTTCATCAGTTGAGGATTTTTCTGTCATCCTCCTTCTTCCTGGGCTGGCATCTCAGTTCTAGCAGGCTTGAACAGCCCAGAGGCTGCATTGAAAAACTGAAAGTGTTAGTCACTCAGTCGTGTCTGACTCTTTGTGACCCCATGGACTGTAGCCCACCAGGCTCCTTTGTCCACAGAATTTTCCAGATAAGAGTACTGCATTTGGGTTGCTATTCCCTTCTTCTCCAGAAGATCTTCCCCATCCAAGGATCGAACGCGGATCTCTTGCATTGCAGGCAGATTCTTTACCATCTGAGCCACCAAGGAAGCCCAGTGGCTGCAGTAAGAAGCAGCTATTCATCCTGGAAACACTTAGATCAGAGGCGGATTCAGGTTGATTGGGCCCCATTTACACAATTTGGAGAGACTTTTTTTCTTTTTTGGCCATGCTGTGTGGCATGCAGGATCTTAGTTACCTGACCAGGGATCAAACCCATGCCGCCTATATTGGAAGCATGGAGTGAGTCTTAACCACTGGACAGCCAGGGAAATTCCTGGAGAATAATTTTTAAAGAATTGTGAATAAATATTAAGTACAGGCCTTGGAATTTGTCTGTGCAAATGAGGGGCCCTGAAGCTGAAACTCCAATGGCTTCAAGGTAAATCAGCCTCTGATGCTGACTGCATTATTCCATTGGATCTGGGCTAATGTCCCTCCTCCACATTGCTCCACTGAGATAAACCCAGGCTCATCTTATTCCCAGCCTAACAGTCATGCCCTGAATGCATACAGTCGTGACTGGCAGCCTCCTTCCAATCTGCCAGCTTCCTCTTTTTCTCAGATAACTTCAGTGCCCTTCTTAGAGGTTACAGGAAAATTCAGCTGTTTTTGTTGCAGAAAGGGCACCCCTTCCAGGGCCCCAGAGTGGGCTCTTGTCTAACATTCAGAAATGAAATGTCTGAGGAGACACACGTGCTGACAAAGCAAGAGATTTTATTGAGAAGGGTGCCTGGGTGGGGAGCAGCAGGGTGAGGGAACCCAGGAGAACTGCTCTGCCACGTGCCTCACAGTCTCAGGTTTTATTGTAATGGGGTTAGTTTCCCGGTTGTCTCTGGGCAGTCATCATGCTCGTGCCCATATTTGGTCTGACTCAGGGTCCTTCCTGGTGGTGCGTACATCTTGCAGCCAAGATGGATTCCAGTGAAAAGAATTCTGGGAGGTTGGCAGGGCAATGTTATGGGCTGGCATCTTCTGCCTCCTTTTGACCCCTCCCGAATACTTCAGGTTAGTTTTATAAGACATATTATGGGCTGGAGTCTCCTCCCTCTTTCTGGCCCCTCCCAAATTCTCCCAATTAATTTTTGGTGTTAACAAAAATTAACAGCACCATGGTGTTAACAGCACCATGTTCCTTATTGGGACCTCCTGAAACTCCAATACTTTGGCTATCACTGGAAAAGACTCTGATGCTGGGAGGGATTGGGGGAAGGAGGAGAAGGGGACGACAGAGAATGAGATGGCTGGATGGCATCACCGACTCAATGGACATGAGTTTGAGTGAACTCCGGGAGGTGGTGATAGACAGGGAGGCCTGGTGTGCTGTGATTCATGGGGTCACAAAGAATCGGACACGACTGAGCGACTGAACTGAACTGAACTGAACTGAATTGTGAGACAACTCATACAAATGGTTATCATCATGCCTTGTCAAGGTGGACGGTTTTGGTTAACATTTCCCTAACATTCTCACAAGCTAGTGCTGTGAGAAAATTGGGAGAATCAGAATATGGACAGTAAAATAGTAGCATTGTAAACCCCTCTGAGATCATGAAGACATCAATCCCCACTTGGGCGTGTCATGTTCTCTGGCAGTGTCCAGCCAGCCAGGTGCAGGAGCAGAGAAAGGAGAGCTGTTGTATTGAGCCACAGTTGAAATTTTTGTATAATGAGTATTGTATCATGACAAGGACAAGGGAGGTAGTAGTATGGCATGACAGATGTTGAATAGATGGACCACAGATACTAGATTCAATGGTAAAGATCAGGATTTGGGGGAAAAAGATAGTGCAAAGGGAGGGTGGTGGTGGAGGTTGGAAGTAGGCAGAGTTGAAGTCAATTTACTGTGAGGTTGTGGTTCTAAGAGGTTCAGCAGTGATTTCCATGATATCACTATATCCTAGTCCTCTTTCTGTCTTCATGGTCACTCATTTACAGTCTCTTTTATTGAACCTTCTTTCTTCAACTGCCCTTTAAAACAGTCATATCTCCAGGAATCTGTCACCATATTGGACCTCTCCACTTGGCTATACCACAAGCCCTTCATATCCAACACAACAGATTTGTCCAGCTCATTCTCCTCCCCACCTCCTATTTAGTCTTCTTCCAATGTATTGAGCCTTATTTTACAAACTTAATTTACATAAGAACACTCAAATTTTAGAGATGAGAAATCTGAGGCTCTGTTTACACAACTTGCCCAGTTTCCGGGTCTGCTACAATCGTCAGGGCTGGGATTTGAGCCTAAGTCTGGCTGACCGAAAATCCCATCCGCCATTCATGAATGCCCTTTGATAATTTTGGAATTTTATATGCCTTACTTACAAGGCTCTATCCTGCTCAGTGGAACCACCATTCACCATGTTACCTAAACCAGAAACCTGAGAGTTATCCTCATCTCTTCTTCCTCACTACCTCTCCCCATGTAATATAATCTACTCCATTACCAAGTCCTGCTGATTTTACCTCATAATATCTTTGAGTCCATCCCCCTCCCTCTATCTCCACCACCACCTCTCTAGTCCAAACCACCTGGACTGCCGCATTCTTATTCGAACTCCTCCAGCCATTCTCCACATCCAGCTAGAGATGCTGCTAACAAAGCATGAGTCAGAGCAGACAACTTCCCTTAGTGCCTAAAAGATCAAGTCCCCTTTTTATGGGACGTAAAGGATTCTCTATTATCCTCAACAACCTCATCTCTGGCTCTGTTCTTTCTTAAACAGGGCACTCAGGGATTGAGTTAATTCAGCATCTGAAGTTTATACCACTAATGAGGTATCTTTAAGAAAAAGAATACAAAATTAGGTAGGAGGCTCTGGGGGGTGGGGTGGGGCAGGCCCTGCAAGTGAGGAACCCTGAAGCTTAAAATTCATTAGCATCAAAGAAAATCAATTTCTAAGAAGACTCACCAGTTTGATAAAAGCACCATGCTGCTTCACATGCTTGCTACCTTGAAAAATGTGTCTCCCTACTTGAAAGGTCCCTTCCCCACTTTTACCTAGCAACTCATGCTTTGCCAGTGGTGTGCTGGAACCAGATCACAGGCTCAAGAGAGCCGATTGTTAAACAATAATTTTGTGAACTGGTTGTTAAACACAGCCATTATTCAAAGTTTAATTAAATAAATTTCCAATTAAATAAGCTATATTAAAAGTAAAGGTAATAAATACTCAAAACTCACCACTTCCTAATTATTTTTCCACATTTTATTGTTATCTGTGTTTGTGATGCTATCTCCATCCATTGCATCTATGTGGTGGAAATATTCTATAAATATGTGCTACAGTACATCTCTTCCCAGCTCTGCATCCATGGACTTCACATTGATAGCTTAAAGTGGGTGGGAGTATTTACAGCACAGAAATCAGCAAATGCCACAAGTCAACACTTGGTTTTCCCTAGAGAGCCCATTGTTAAGTATTTACCAGCATGCCAACATTATAACCCAACTCAAGGAGCACCTCTGTGCAGCCTGCCCTGATTCTCTCCTCCTTATATGCACATGTGCACACACACACACACATGCGCGCACACACACACACACACACACATACCAGTTGACCACCACACCCCTCCTACACCCCATGATAGCATTTTAACATACTCTGTTTCAAGAGTTGGTTTAATTAAAGGCAGGTACTATGTTTTTCCAATAGTCATGTATGGATGTAAGAGTTGGACCATAAAGAAGGCTGAACGCCAAAGAATTGATGCTTCTGAACTGTGGTGTTGGAAAAGACTCTTGAGAGTCCCTTGGACTGTAAGGAGATCCAACCAGTCCATCCTAAAGGAAATCAGTCCTGAATAGTCATTGGAATAACTGATGCTGAAGCTGAAACTCCAATTCTTTGGCCACCTGATGTGAAGAACTAACTCATTGGAAAAGACCCTGATGCTGGGAAAGATTGAAGGCAGGAGGAGAAGGGGACGACAGAGGATGAGATGGTTGAGTGGCATCACCGACTCAATGGACATGAATTTGAGCAAACTCTGGGAGATGGTGAAGGACAGGGAAGCCTGGCGTGCTGCAGTCCATGGGGTCACAAAGGGTCGGACACGACTGAGCAACTGAACAAGAACAACTATGTTTTATCCATCTTTGTATCACAAATGCCTCACACATTGTAAGGACTCAATAAATGTTGGTTGAATTTCTGGATTCAGTTTCTCCTTATGTCAAATGAGAATACCTGCTTTCCCTACCACATGCAGACCTTACAAGGACAATTGAAATCCTAGACATGAAAGCACTTTGAAGGAAATAGTGAAAAGTGTCATACAAGTACAGGGTATTATTTTCATGTGTTCATATAGTTTAATGAGTTTCCATCATAAAACACCTGTTGAAACATATAATTCTAGCTTTTCCTTGTTCTCTTGAAAGATTTTCTGACATTTAACCCCTGGGCTCCCTGGGCCTCTTTGAACCTTTCTGGTGTGACCGTCAGGAGAAATTGCTTTGTTTTTAACAAAGCTGACTATAAAGTATATTTCTATAAAGTTGATTTTGGAAACCTACGAAGAAAATGATAAAAATCAGAGATATATTGCCATTGAGGGAAAAATCCCAGTTGACATTTAAGGACCCAAAATGATAAAAGGTGTCAAAATAGATTAAGCCACTTTACCCAAAACTCTCTTTTTTGGTATCCTATTTCATTTTTATTTGTCTTATTTAACAGGTTCAAATATATAGTTTACTATGTGTCAGACACTATTCTAAGTGCTTTACAGATATTAACTCATTTAATTTTCATCAATCACTCCTTTTTATTTTTTAGTATTCATAATAACAACTAACATTTATTGGGTACTTGCTATGGACCAATAATTTGCTAAATTTTTATGTCTTATTATTCATGAAAACCTCACATTAGCCCTCACTATCTCTGCTTAATGGGAAAATGAGCTGAAAATAAGGGTGTTGAAAACTGTCCCATATTCTCATTGTATAGATAAGGATACTGGGTCACAGAGAGGTTAAGTAAATTCCCCAAGGTCACACACTTTCTTCCATTGTAGGTCATTTCTGGACCATAACCTCATGACTCTGACTTGACTCTTGCAGCCCCAAAACCCACTCTTCCCTTCTTCTCCTATGTGGATATTTACCAGATAATGGTCACATCATCTCCTACTATGTTGGGCAGTAATAGCAAACTATATCAGTATGCACTGTGACATGAGTCTGGCTTTCAGCCAAGAGAGCTGAATTTGCTCTGCCACTAACCAGCTGTCACATTTGGGGAGCCCCAGAACCCAGTAGGACAGGGAAGGCTTCAGCATGGCACCTATAATGCAGCCAAGAATTGCCTGCTGTAGTCGGAAGCCCCTTGAGGAAGGATGTGGCTACTCCCAGCAGAGTGTTACAGAAAGTTGCAAGCCTAGCTCCAGGGCTCTTCCCAGTTGGCAGGTTTCTCACCCTTGGAGGACTGCCTTAACCACCAGACCTGTGCAAGAAACAGGGTAATTGGAAACTGTATCCACTCCCTCATGTCCTTGATCCCACACCCTTTGTACTGAGTATTTGATGGTTCTAGAGCAAACCAAATACGCAACTTCGGGCCAGTGTGAGTTGATAGTGTGATTAATATAATCCTAGGTCTTTGGACCACAATCAGCTTTCATGGTCTGACCTATATCAGACCTCCTGGGCAAGTTACTCAACATCTCTGAGTCTCAACTTTTCCATTTCTAAACATATGAGTCAGTGCTATGTTGTAGAAAGAAAAAAAGAGTTCTGTGTCAGACAAGCTTTTTCATTCATTCATTCACTAAAGCAATATTTATGGAGCGTTCACTCTGTGTCAGTCACCAAGTCAGGCACTGGAGACAGAGAGATGAACAAGACTGATATTGGGGTTGTCCCAGCCCTTGCAAAGTTTACATTCTAGTTGGGAAAATAGGCAAGGGACGAGCAAATAAGCAAATACTATAAATTTGGATAAGTGTCACACAGTAAACACTGTGATAGAAATAGTGTGTGGAGACGGGGGTAGGGGCAAGTTTACTTTTCACAGAATATCAAGTAAAGTTTCTGTCAAGTGGCATTTAATGCAAATCAAAACTACAATGAGGTACCAGCTCACACCAGTCAGAATAGCCATCATTAGAAAGTCCACAAACAATAAACTCTGGAGAGAGTGTGGAGAAAAGGAAAGCCTCCTACACTGTTGGTAGGAATGTGAACTGGTGCAGCCACTATGGAAAACAGTACGGAGATTCCTTAAAAAACTAAAAATAAAGAATTCCCTGGGGATCCATGGTAAGAACTTTACACTTTCACTGCCAAAGGAGTGGATTCAATCCCTAGTTGAGGGACTAAGATCTTACAAGCCATGAGGCATGGCCAAAAAAAAAAAAACTAAACTAAAAATAGAGTTGCCACGTGATCCAGCAATCCCACTCCTGGGCATAAATCCAGACAAAACTATAATTTGAAAAGATACGTGCACCCCTGTGTTCATGGCAACACTATTTACAATAGCCAAGATAAGAAACAACCTAAGTGTCCATCAACAGCTGAATGGTTAAAGATATGGTATATATAGACAAGAGAATACTACTCAACCACAAAAAGGAATGAAATAATGCCATTTGCAACATGGATGGACCTAGAGATTATCATACAAAGTGAAGTAAGTTGACATAGAAAGACAAATACCATATGATATCACTTATATGTGGAATCTAAAATGAACTTCTCTATGAAATAGAAACAGACTCACAAACATAGAGAGCAGACTTGTGGCTGCCAAGAGGGGTTGCAGGAGGGATGGACTAGGAGTTTAGGATTAGCAGATGCAAACTAGTATATGTAGAATAGATAAGCAACAAGGCCCTACTATATAGCACAGGGAATTATATTCAATACCTGTAATAAACCATAATGTAAAAGATTATGAAAAACAATACATATATATGTATAACTGAATCACTTTGCTATACACCAGAAACTAACACAACATTGTAGATTAACTATGCTTCAATAAAATAAAATTTTAAAAATTAAATAAATAAAATTGAAAAGCAAAAACAAAGGTGGCATTTAATTTTTTATTATTTTAATAGATTTGTGCCCTTGGCTAAAATTACAGTAAGCTAAAAAAATACAATATGTAACTGCTCTGAATTTCAATGGTATAACTCCTACTTGCCAGGATTCTTGTGATGATCCAATGAGATAATCTGTATAAAACAACCAGCACATAGTAAGCACCCTACAAATGTTCATTCCTTTTCCTTTCTAGCTTGAGCAATTGATATTTTCCATCCTGAAAATTGCTTAAGATCACACAATCTGCTTTGACAGGTATTTACCTATCTAGTTCAATAGTCAGGATTTCAGTGAACAAACCAAGACACCCCAGAAATTTGCAAAAATAATATGCACTTACACTTTAGGATTGAATCTAGATGCTTTCAATTTAGGGTTTCCCCATCATGAAGTCTGGATAATCCTTCTTCTAAAATAACCAGCTGTCTGAGACTTCCTTGGTGGTCCGGTGGTTGAGACTCCATGCTTCTAATGCAGGGGACTGTGGCATCCATCCCTGGCCAGAAAACTAGGATCTTGTATGCTGTGCAGCCAAAAATAAATAAATAAATAATCAGTTGTCCAAGCAGTGAATTAATGTCCTGTAATTTTCCAAACTGTCTCCAGCCAGACTTCCCCATCATTGACTTAACCTTTAGCAAAAAGTTATGGGAGATAACCACTACTGGATCCTTGTACTGCCCAAGGATCTGGCTCTTTGATTTCTCTGTAGGGTGAAACAAACCTTTAATAGGGAAAGGAGGCTGTGGTTCCCAACTCTTACAAGTGAAGGACTAGCAGAGTTTAATTTTGATGCCCAAGGTCACATAGCAAATTTACTAGCAAGCTCAGACCAGAATTCAATAGTGGCTTTGCCATTATTTTCTTGCTTAGACTAGTCCTTGCCTAGGGTGATGATTAAAAAATCAATTCAGCAGAGCTAAAACCCCTACTTACTAGTCATCCCATCACAAGACACACACACACTAATTGACAGAGCGATGTTGGTTTTGTCAAGAATGATGTGATGATTTGCAGCTGACACTCACTATCTTACAGAATCTGGACTTAGAGCTAACATGGAGA
Organism: Moschus berezovskii; assembly: GCF_049115385.1. Classification (NCBI taxonomy): domain Eukaryota; kingdom Metazoa; phylum Chordata; class Mammalia; order Artiodactyla; family Moschidae; genus Moschus; species Moschus berezovskii. The sequence goes on along the minus strand of NC_142488.1, from coordinate 123,481,108 downwards.
TTATTATACAATAGGCCCGTTCCCTGAAGGTCACTTGGTAGAATTTCACTTGACCATACTTTAAAAACACAGTGCTAAACACACACACACACACATGCACCCCACCACCACCAAGGTAGTCAAACTTTTTTTAAGAAGTGCTTATTGTTAATAATGTACCTACAAGTAAAAGTTTAAACCATGTTTCAGTTACAGCCTGAAATGTGGGGAAGATCACACTGTTGGGCCAGGAAGAAAGGAGGTGAAAGTTGCTCAACCTGACAAAGCAGAAACAATGTTTTTGGTTTCTGAATTAAGATATTTTTCATATTTAAGAAAGAATTGCTATTTATTCAAATATTGCTTCCAATTATCAATATTAAAAAGGATAAATCTCTAACTTAAAGTTTGTCTGAATCAACCATGGTATAACATAAATTAGCACCTAAAACCCTGGGGACATTATGAAGTTTTTGTCTTTAGAAAAAGTACTGATGATATGCTTTTACCCTTAAACAAGTATGCCACTGTGTGTGTTAAGTCACTTCAGTTGTGTCCAACTTTTTGCAACCCCATGGACTGTAGCCTGCCAGGCTCCTCTGTTCATGGGATTCTCTAGGCAAGAATACCAAACTGGATTGCCATGCTCTCTTCCAGGGGATCTTCTAGACCCAGGGATCAAACCCATGTCTCTTACATCTCTTGCATTGGCAGGCGGGTTCTTTACCACTAGTGCCACCTGGGAAGTCCAAAACAGGTATACTTATTTCCAATTGTTTTCAATACAGTCAGTCTCCAACCTAAAATTTAAGAGCCCTGTCAAAATTAAAATAGCGTACTTAGGCATTAAGTTAAACTATGGTTGTTTTCAAATTCAATGCAGACAACCATGGAGTATGCTTGAAATAAATTAGAAGCAATGGCTGTAACAGTGTTTCCCAAGTTGATCCTTTTGAGCAGCTCCTAGAAATAGCACTAGTAATATCCCCGGTTTGGTAGCCAAAGCAATTTAAGCAAATTAGAGATGCTTAAGCTTTTGTCAAATGACTGTACTAAAATAAAATTTGATACACTTTAAAAACCAATATTATAGATAGTAATTATAATTGCTTCCAACAAGTCAGTTGAAAAACCATCCCAGACCTCCATCATAGAGTGTCTAAATAGGATTGTCCTTTAAGCACAATTCTATATAAATTACTCAAAGCAACAAAAGAACAGAAGTCACTGTAAAAGAGATGCCATTTGACACTTTGTTTCTTCTAAAGCATTCAAAGTGTTCTGGCTAATAGTCAAAGTAATCTATAGATGGAAAAATTCTTGGAGAAAAAGAGGAATTACTGGAATATGAAAGAACCTGCACTTCACCATGAAACAATATTATGGTTCCTAGAGTTCCTGATGAACTCTGGTCGGAGGTTCGTGACATTGTAAAGGAGACAGGGACCAAGACCATCCCCATGGAAAAGAAATGCAAAAGAGTGAAATAGCTGTCTGAGGAGGCCTTACAAATAGCTGTGAAAAGAAGAGAAGCGAAAAGCAAAGGAGAAAAGGAAAGATATAAGCATCTGAATGCAGAGTTCCAAAGAATAGCAAGGAGAGATAAGAAAGACTTCCTCAGTGATCAATGCAAAGAAATAGAGGAAAACAACAGAATAGGAAAAACAAGAGACCTCTTCAAGAAAATTAGAGATTCCAAGGGAATATTTCATGCAAAGATGGGCTCGATAAACGACAGAAATGGTATGGGCCTAACAGAAGCAGAAGATATTAAGAAGAGGTGGCAAGAATACACAGAAGAACTGTACAAAAAAGATCTTCATGACCAAGATAGTCACAATAACTGACCTAGAGCCAGACATCTTGGAATGTGAAGTCAAGTGGGCCTTAGAAAGCATCACTATGAACAAAGCTACTGGAGGGGATGGAATTCCAGTTGAGCTATTTCAAGTCTTGAAAGATGATGCTGTGAAAGTGCTGCACTCAATATGCCATCAGATTTGGAAAACTCAGCAGTGGCCACAGGACTGGAAGAGGTCAGTCTTCATTCCAATCCCAAAGAAAGGCAATGCCAAAGAATGCTCAAACTACCGCACAATTGCACTCATCTCACACGCTAGTAAAGTCATGCTCAAAATTCTCCAAGCCAGGCTTCAGCAGTATGTGAACCGTGAACTCCCAGATGTTCAAGCAGGTTTTAGAAAAGGCAGAGGCACCAGAGTTCAAATTGCCAACATCTGCTGGATCATGGAGAAAGCAAGAGAGTTCCAGAAAAACATCTATTTCTGCTTCATTGACTATGCCAAAGCCTTTGACTGTGTGGATCACAATAAACTGTGGAAAATTCTGAGAGATGGGAATACCAGACCACCTGACCTGCCTCTTGAGAAACCTGTATGCAGGTCAGGAAGCAACAGTCAGAACTGTACATGGAACAACAGACTGGTTCCAAATAGGAAAAGGAGTGCGTCAAGGTTGTATATTGTCACCTTGCTTATTTAACTTATATGCAGAGTACATCATGAGGAATGCTGGGCTGGAAGAAGCACAAGCTGGAATCAAGATTGCCTGGAGAAATATCAGATATGCAGATGACACTACCCTTATGGCAGAAAGTGAAGAGGAACTCAAAGGCCTCTTGATGAAAGTGAAAGAGGAGAGTGAAAAGGTTGGCTTGAAGCTCAACATTCAGAAAACAAAGATCATGGCATCTGGTCCCATCACTTCATGGGAAATAGATGGAAAAACAGTGGAAACAGTGTCAGACTTTATTCTTTTGGGCTCCAAAATCACTGCAGATGCTGATTGCAGCCATGAAATTAAAAGACGCTTGCTCCTTCGAAGGAAAGTTATGATCAACCTTGATAGCATATTAAAAAGCAGAGACATTACTTGGCCAACCAAGGTCCGTCTAGTCAAGGCTATGGTTTTTCCCGTGGTCATGTATGGATGTGAGAGTTGGACTGTGAAGAAAGCTGATCGCCGAAGAATTGATGCTTTTGAACTGTGGTGCTGGAGAAGACTCTTGAGAGTCCCTTGGACTGCAAGGAGATCCAACCAGTCCACTCTAAAGGAGATCAATCCTGGGTGTTCATTGGAAAGACTGATGCTAAAGCTGAAACTCCAATACTTTGGCCACCTCATGCGATGAGTTGACTCACTGGAAAAGACTCTGATGCTGAGAAGGGTTGGGGGCGGGAGGAGAAGGGGACGACAGAGAATGAGATGGCTGGATGGCATCACCGACTCTGTGGACATGAGTTTGAGTGAACTCCGGGAGTTGGTGATGGACAGGGAGGCCTGGCGTGCTGTGATTCATGGGGTCGCGGAGAGTCGGACACGACTGAGCGACTGAACTGAACTGAACTGAAAGTGAACTTGCTTTTCCTTTGTCTTGTTAAAAAAATATATGGTGAATATAAGTCATGAGGATATTTTCTCATATGTTCCTATAGAAGACAGGCTACATAAAGCTGTTTGGGTATTTTCCAACACAACACCAGATTTTCTTGTGAAAATGGTGTGAAATTGAGATACACAACAAATGTTGATCTCTATGACACCACTTTCCTCTGCTTTTTCTTCGACCCTCAGCTTGGCTGCATGCTCTTTTTTCATCAGCTCTTCAAATGAGTTTCTGTCCTCAGCACTCTCTGCTCTTCTCATTGCTAAGGCTTTAATGGACAGGCAGAACCAGATCTGTGTCCTCTGCTCTAGTCCTGCTGTCCCCATCTCTCCCTGGATGTCCCTAAAACCTCCTAAACTCACTTGTACAAAAGTGATCTCGTTGTCTTTCTCTATCATGTCCACCAGCCCCGCATCATTTTCCACAACCTTTTACCTATTGCCACTACCTGCTGTTCCTCTGTATTTCATCTGTGCTTGCCAGAATTTTGGGAGCCACTCCAAAGAAAATGCAAGAAGTAGGGATAAAGTGTGCAGACTTTGGAGTTAGGCTACTCCAGGTGCAGCCACATTCTAATTAGATAAAGTCTCAGCAAGATTCTCCCACTTCAGTTCACTTCAGTTCAGTTGCTCAGTCTGGCCCGACTCTGTGACCCCATGGACTGCACCATGCCAGGCTCCCCTGTTCATCACCAACTCCCAGAGCTTACTTAGACTCATGTCCATTGAGTCGGTGATGCCATCCAACCATCTCATCCTCTGTCATCCCCTTCTCCTCCCACCTTCAATCTTTCCCAGCATCAGGGTCTTTTCAAAAGAGTCAGTTCTTCACATCAGGTGGCCAAAGTATTGGAGTTTCAGCTTCAGCACCAGACCTTCCAATGTATACTCAGGATTGATCTCCTTTAGGATGGACTGGTTGGATCTCCTTGTGATCCAATGGACTGTCAAGAGTCTTCTCCAACACCACAATTCAAAAGCATCAATTCTTTGGCACTCAGCTTTCCTTATAGTCCAGCTCTCACATCCATACGTGACTACTGGAAAAACCATAGCTTTGACTAGATGGATCTTTGTTGGCAAAGTAATGTCTCTGTTTTTTAATATGCTGTCTATGTTGGTCATAACTTTTCTTCCAAGGAGCAAGCGTCTTTTAATTTCATGGCTGCAGTTACCATCTGCAGTGATTTTGGAGCCCCCCAAAATAATCTGACACTGTTTCCACCGTTTCCTCATCTATTTGCCATGAAGTGATGGGACCAGATGCCATGATCTTAGTTTTCTGAATGTTGAATTTCAAGCCAACTTTTTCACTCTCCTCTTTCACTTTCACCAAGAGGCTCTTTAGTTCCTCTTCACTTTCTGCCATAAGGGTGGTATCATCTGTATATCTGAGGTTATTGATAATTCTCCTGGCAATATTGATTCCAGCTTGTGCTTCCTCCAGCCCGGCATTTCTCATGATATACTCTGCATGTAAATTAAATAAGCTGGGTGACAAAATACAACCTTGACATGCTCCTTTCCCGACTTGGCACCAGTCTGTTGTTCCATGTCCAGTTCTAGCTGTTGCTTCCTGACCTACCTACAGATTTCTCATGAGACAGGTCTGGTGGTCTGGTATTCTCATCTCTTTAAGAATTTTCCACAGTTTGTTGTGATCCATACAGTCAAAGGCTTTGGCATAGTCAATGAAGCAGAAGCAGATTTTTTTCTCCGACTTACTAATTCCATATACAATCTGGGTACTATAATCAGGCAGGATTCACAGCCTAGATCACCTACTTTCAAGCTGTGTCACCTTGGGTAAGTTGTCATCCTTTATGGGCCTGATTTTCTTCATCTGTAAGACAGAGATAATAGAGATGTATCGCATGCAAGTATGCAATACAAGGCCCGGTACATAGCACTCAGTAAATATTAGTCATTATTTTAGTTGTCTACATTCTTCCCTTATCCAATCATGTTCTTCTTCCAATATTTTATTGTAAAAACTCCTGAACATGAAGAAAAGCCCAAAGAATTGCACATTGAACATGCACATCCTTATCACCTAAGTTCCACTATTGTTAACAGCTGGCTATATTGACTTTATTGCATATCCATCCATCCATCCATCCACCAGTCCATCTTAACTTTTTAAGCACTTCAAAGTAAGTTGCACAGTTAACTCTATCCCTAAATGCTTTAGCATGCTTGTCATTAACTAGAGTTTAATATTTAATTCCTTTTTCAGATAACATGAACATGTAGTGAAATGAATGAATCTTAAGTGTATGTGCTTTGATGAGTTTTGACAAATGCACACACCTGTGTAACCCAAACCTCTGTCAAAATATAGAACATTTGCATCACCCTAGAAGGTTGTCTCATTCCGCTTCATGTTCCTACCCTTTCAAAAGGCAGTCACTGCTCTGATTTTTTTTCCTTGTCAGAGATTAGTTTAATCTATTCTAGAATGTCATATGAATGGAGTAATACAGGATGTACTCTTATCCTCAATCTTTTTAATGGTGGTAAAGTTGATGTCCAAAAAATCTCCCTGTTGTTTTGATTTTCACTAATTACTACTGAGGATGGACTCCTAAAAAGTTATCACTTAGGAATTCTTTTATATTCATTATTCTATTGGCTTAGACTCTGCAGACAGTAAGGTATGAGCTTGGTTCTTAGTTTACCAGATGTGCAAACTTAGACAAATTACTTGACCTTCCTGAGCTTCAGTTTCTTCATCTCTAATATGGACATAATAATTGATTTATCTTATAGAATATTAATACCTTATAGGATTGTGAAAATTATGAGATGCTACACCTAAATCATTTATTATTACAGTGTCCAAGACACAGAAATTGTTCACTGAGTGTCAGCGATTATTATCAAGTGTTTCATTTGCATTAAGAATAATTACTGTGCTCTTCCTTCCATACCCACATAGCTTATTCCCTCCTGACCTCCTCCTCTCTACTCAGTTGTCACCTCATCAGTGACAACTCCCTTGATTGTCATATTTTAACACAGCAACCAACCCTAACAATGTTTCCCCCATTTTGCTGTACTGGGTTGAATTGTGTTCCTTCAAAAGATATGTTCAAGTCCTAACACCTATACCTGTAAATGTGACTTTTTTCAGAAACAGAATCTTCGCAGATGTAATCAAGTTGAAATCAGATCACACTGCATTAGGGTAGACCCTAAGTCCAATGACTGGTATTCTTGTAAGAGACAGAGAGACACATAGAAACACACAGGAACAGTATCATGCAACAATAGTGAAAAAAGTGAAAGTGAAGTCGCTCAATTGTGTCCGACTCTTTGCCACCCAATGGCCTGTAGCCTACCAGGCTCCTCAGTCCATGGGATTTTCCAGGCAAGAATACTGGAGTGGGTTGCCATTTCAGATTGGAGGGATGTGTCTACAAACCAAGGACTGAGGGCAATCACCAGAAGCCAGGAAGAGACAAGGAAACATCACCCCCTGGAGCCTTCAGAGGGCCTTCCAACACTTTGATTTTGGACTTCTAGACTTTAGAACTATGAGAGAATAAATTTCTGTGGTTTTAAGTCACCGAGTTTGTTACAGCAGCCCTAGCAAATGAACAAATACACTTATTTTTCTGCATAGCACTTGCCATCTGATATAATATTTATTTTGTTTATTATCCATTTCCCTGACTAGAGTAAAGGATCCATTAGAGCAGGGACTTTTTCAATATTTATTAATTTTATTTGTCTGTGTCAGGTCTTAGTTATGGCTCGTGGGATCTTTCTCAATGTGGCACGCAGGCTTAGATGCCTTGAGACATGTGGGATCTTAGTTCTCTAACCAGGGATTGAACCCACATCTTTTGCATTGCAAGGCAGATTCTTAACAACTGGATCACCAGGAAAAAGGTACTTTGTTTTGTTCACAGTGACACCCTAGCACTAAGAGGTATCTGACATAGTAGATCCTCAATAAACATTCATGGAAAGAAGGAAGAAGGAGGGAGGGAAGTACGGAAGGAGAAAGTTGGTTTACTATTCATATATAATACATTGAACATTATGAGTTTATCTTCTGCTTTTTTATTTTAAAATGGTCTTTGATGTGAAGCTTTTGCGTTCAAATTCATCTTTTTTTAGTGGTTCCTTGTCTTCCCTGGTGGCTCAGATGGTAAAGCGTCTGCCTCCAATGTGGGAGACCCGGGTTCGATCCCTGGGTTGGGAAGATCTCCTGGAGAAGGAAACGGCAACCCATTCCAGTATTCATGCCTGGAGAATCCCACGGACAGAGGAGCCTGGTAGGCTACAGTCCATGGGGTCGCAAAGAGTCGGACACGACTGAGTGACTTCACTTCACTTTGTCATCTATATTATTCTTAAAATAGCTTTTCTCAATCTCATGATTGAGCTTTTCTCACCTTATTTTCTTCTTAGTACTTTATAGTTTAATTCTTGTTTTATTTGTTATGAAAAAAATTAAATATAAAGAAAAGTAGGGAGAATTAGATAATGTGCAGTTTCAGTTTTTATATTCAGCCCTTTATCCATCTGGGGTTTATTCTGATGAGTGGGATGAGAGTTTTAGCTGTTATTTCATTTCAGGTTTTCTCAAAATAATAAACCAACTTTTACTGACTAACCTATCTTTTCTTTCCCAATTTGAAATGACACCCTAATGACCATCTAAATACATATATATATATATATATATATATTTCAATCAGTAGAACAGAGAAATCTCAGCAACAAGCATCTATTTTTATCTTAGCATCACTTTTATTTTTTTCTTAGCATCAATTTTAAAATGCTACTTTGTAAGTTTTAATATCTGTTAAATTCTACTTCATGACTCCTTTTTCTCCTCACCATTTTTCTTTTTTAGAAAATTTTATTTATTTATTTTATTTGGAGGATAATTACTTTACAATATTGTGGTGGTTTTGTCATACATTGACATGAACCCCCCTCCCACTCTCCCCACCCCACCCCTCTGGGTTGTCCCAGAGCACCAGCTTTGAGTGCCCTGCTTCATGCATCAAACTTGCACTGGTCATCTATTTTACATATGGTAATATACATGTTCCAATGCCATTCTCTCAAATCGTCCCACCTTTGCCTCTCCCACATAGTCCAAGAATCTGTTCTTTACATCTGTGTCTGTTTTGCTGTCTTGCATACAGGGTTGTCATTACCGGCTTTCTAAATTCCATATATATGCTTTAATGTACTGTATTGGTGTTTCTCTTTCTGACTTACTTCACTCTGTATAATAGGCACCAGTTTCACCCACCACATTAGAACTGACTCAAGTGTGTTATTTTTTATAGCTGATTAATATTCCATTGTGTATATGTACCACAATTTCCTTATCCATTTATCTGATGATGGACATGCTTCCATGTGCCAGCTATTGTAAACAGTGCTTCAGTGAACATTGGGGTACATAGGTCTTCATTGGGGTACATAGGTCTTCCCTGTGTATTCTTACAGATGAACTTCAGAATCATCATGAAGTTTGGAAACTGGTTGGAACTGTGTTAAATTTATCCATGTATTTATAGGAGAAAGCTGCCGCTACCTCTGTGCTGGGGCTACTGTCCTGATTCACATCTTCACCTCCCATTTAGCCTCCTAGCTGGATTTGGGCCCAGTGCTCTCCAAGCCAGTCTCTATGTTGCTGTCAGAAAGGTCTTACTAAATGGGCAAATGTGGGTCACTTCTCTGCTGAAAACTCTTAAGTGACTTCCCTTTCCATTCAGGACAAGGTTCTGTGATCTAGCCCCAACTTACTTCTCTCCTCACATGGGCCAGCCATTCTGAACCAAGTATAGTTCTTTAGAAGAACCTCCATCTGCTCTCATCTTTTTACATAAACCACTCTGCCTAAAAAGACCCTTCACTGACCTTCTTGCCTACCTCCCCTCAGGCTCCCCTTCCTGAGGCCCCCTGGGAAGGACTACCTGATCCAGCCTGGGTTTCATGTCCTCTTCTCTGCCTCTGGACATCTAGCCTGGCACTCAACATATTGGTCCCTATTACTTATCAAAACCTTGAGCAAGTCACATCTTCCTGGGCTTCAGTCTCCCCACTTAAGAATAAAGCTGGACTATGAAAAGGAACTAAAAAGCCTCTTGATGAAAGTGAAAGAGGAGAGTGAAAAGGTTGGCTTGAAGCTCAAAAGATCATGGCATCTGGTCCCATCACTTCATGGGAAATAGATGGGGAACAGTGGAAACAGTGTCAGACTTTATTTTTGGGGGCTCCAAAATCACTGCAGATGCTGACTGCAGCCAGGAAATTAAAAGACGCTTACTCCTTGGAAGGAAAGTTTTGACCCACCTAGACAGCATATTAAAAAGCAGAGACATTACTTGGCCAACCAAGGTCCGTCTAGTCAAGGCTATGGTTTTTCCCGTGGTCATGTATGGATGTGAGAGTTGGACTGTGAAGAAAGCTGATCGTCGAAGAATTGATGCTTTTGAACTGTGGTGTTGGAGAAGACTTGAGAGTCCCTTGGACTGCAAGGAGATCCGACCAGTCCATTCTAAAGGAGATCAATCCTGGGTGTTCATTGGAAGGACTGATGCTAAAGCTGAAACTCCAATACTTTGGCCACCTCGTGTGACGAGTTGACTCACTGGAAAAGAGTCTGATGCTGGGAGTGATTGGGGGCGGGAGGAGAAGGGGACGACAGAGAATGAGATGGCTGGATGGCATCACCGACTGGATGGACATGAGTTTGAATGAACTCCAGGAGTTGGTGATGGACAGGGAGGCCTGGCGTGCTGTGATTCATGGGGTTGCAAAGAGTCGGACATGACTGAGGGACTGAACTGAACTGAACTGAACTGAAGATCCATATGTTAATAAATTTGGAAAACTCAGCAGTGGCCATAGGACAGGAAAAGGTCAGTTTTCATTCCACTCCCAAAGAAAGGTAGTGCCAAAGAATGTTCAAACTACCGCACAATTGCACTCATCTCACATGCTAGCAAAGTAATGCTCAAAATTCTCTAAGCCAGGCTTCAACAGTACCTGAACCAAGAACTTTCAGATATTCAAGCTGGATTTAGAAAAGGCAGAGGAACCAGAGATCAAATTGCCAACATCCACTGGATCATCAAAAAAGCAAGACAGGATTAGTTGCCCGGGTGGCCGACGGCGCGCAGAGACACAGTCGCGGCTGCCAGACCATGCTGAGCGGAGTGTGCGGCTGGCTCGCGTCAGCGCTGCGAGGGACACGCGCGGACCGCCGTCCGCGGTCGCCCTGAGGTGTCTGCACGTGTCCAGCTTGCGGCCGTCCGCAGATAAGAGCCAGAGGACAGAGAAACCGCCCCGCGCCTTCGATCAGGCTTTGCAGGAGTTCCTGGTGTATCCGCTCTCCAAGAAGCTGCTCAGATATGAAGCATCGACAAATGAATTGATTAATGAAGAGTTAGGAATAGCCTATCCAATTATTGATGGGATTCCTAATATGATACCACAGGCAGCTAGGATGACACATCAAAATAAGAAGCAAGAAGAAGTGGAGCAGCATTAGATCATACTTAAAAACAACACACACAACTAAATATTCTAAATACCACCTACCTTTTAAAAAGTCAAAGTGGCGGGTAATAAGTGGAGGGGAAGAATGTTTCTGTCTCTTCCAACGTTGACTGTCCTGATTCCACTGGTATCTTTAGCAGGATTGTTTTACTCAGCCTCAGTGGAAGAAGACTTCCCTCAGGGCTGCACTAGCACCACCAGTCTGCTTATACAGTCTGCTCTTGCCGATTGCCATACCTGTTTATGTGTTCTTCCACCTTTGGACTTGGATGGGTATTAAACTCTTCAGGCATAATTAACACAGCCAGAGCCAAGATGGTATATCCTAAAGATATGCTTGAGTGCCTGTCTCTATAGGTTAGTCTACATGGGAATACTGGAAACCTGCTTAATTTGCAGGAAAGATGCTTTGCCTAGCTTTCTGTCAGGGGTCTAGGTCTATGGGAGGCTTAAGCTGCAGAGGCATCTTTATTGTACTTTGGTTCTGCCCTTGTTTTTTGAAGGTTCTCATTTACACCTGAGGTATCAGAAGGAACATTTCAACAAAGTGTCTTGTTGAAAATTAACAGCCCCAATCATCACTTGATGGCTTATCACATTCATAATTAAAAGTTACTATTTTGAAATTTTATGTTTATTTTAGATTCAAAGTCTTTGGTAATGTCACATGTTAATGATGACTAAAATAATTCCAAAGGAGCTATGTTGGAGTAGTTGTAGAGAAATGCATTTGAACTAATGTGATATAAAACTATAATGAAATGGAAATTTTATGGACTTGCCAAAATTCTGAGTTTTTAAAATCACCATCATTTCTTTGGCCTCAAATGGTTATATTAATTTTAATAAAATAATAAAAAGATACTGACAAAAAAAAGCAAGAGAATTCCAGAAAAATATGTACTTCTGCTACACTAAAGACTACGCTAAAGCCTTCGACCATGTGGATCACAACAAACTGTGGAAAATTCTTAAAGAGATGGGAATACCAGATCATCTCACCTGCCTCCTGAGAAACCTGTATGAAGGTCAACAAGCAACAGTTAGAACCGGACATGGAACAACAGACTGGTTCCAAATTGGGAAAGGAGTGTGTCTAGGCTGCACATTGTCACTCAGCTTATTTAACTTATATTCAGAGTACATCATGAGAAACACCAGGCTGGATGAAGCACAAGCTGGAATAAGATTAAAGGGAGAAATATCAATAACCTCAGATATGCAGATGACATCACCCTTATGGCAGAAAGTGAAGAGGAACTAAAGAGCCTCTTGATGAAAGTGAATGAGGAGAGTGAAAATACTGGCTTAAAACTAAACTTTCAAAAAACAAAGACAATGGCATCCGATCCCATCACTTCATGGCAAATAGATGGGGAAACAATGAAAACAGTGAGAGACTTCATTTTCTTGGGTTCCAAAATCACTGCGGATGGTGACTGCAGCCATGAAATTAAGACACCTGCTCCTTGGAAGAAAAGCTATGACAAACCTAGACAGTCTATTAAAAAGCAGAGACATTACTTTCCTGACAAAGGTCCATCTAGTCAAAGCTATGGCTTTTCCAGTAGCCACATATGGATGTGAGAGTTGGACCATAAAGAAAGCTGAACATCGAAGAACTGTGGTGCTGGAGAAAACTCTTGAGAGTCCCTTGGACTGCAAGGAGATCCAACCAGTCCATCCTAAAGGAGATCAGTCCTGGGTGTTCATTGGAAGGACTGATGCTGAAGCTGAAGCTCCAGTACTTTGGCCAGGTGATGTGAAGAACTGACTCATTAGAAAAGACCATGACACTGGGAAAGATTGAAGGCAGGAGGAGAAGGGGATGATAGAGGATGAGATGGTTGGATGGCATCACCGACTCAATGGACATGAGTTTGAGCAAGCTCCAGGTGATGGTGAAGGACAGGGAAGCCCTGCATGCTATATAGTCCATAAGGTTGCAAAGAGTCAGACATGACTGAGCGACTGAACAATAACAACAGTGATGTATAAAGTAGGATTCTTTCAGCTTAAATTTTATAGAGTCCCTTGTTTCAAAGCTAATGTAACAGAATTGCCAAATAGACAACTTCTCAGTCAACATATGTTTGTGCCAATTAAACTGATGTCACATTGACTCTTCTGTCTGGGGAAAATAAATGCCCACACTGATGACCTTGGGAAAAAAAAAAAACTGAATCAAAGGCAAATCATATACTTGTAGTGCTTCTCCTGAACTTATTGTAAATCTTCAGAAATAAGTAAGGAGTATGTCAAGGCTGTATATTGTCACCCTGCTTATTTTACTTATATGCAGAGTACATCATGAGAAATGCCGGGATGGATGAAGCACAAGCTGGAATCAATATTGCTGGGAGAAATTTCAATAACCTCAGATATGCAGATGACACCACCCTTATGGCAGAAAGTGAAGAGGAACTAAGGAGCCTCTTGATGAAAGTGAAAGAGGAGAGTGAAAAGGTTGGCTTCAAGCTCAACATTCAGAAAACTAAGATCATGGCATCTGGTCCCAACTCTTCATGGGAAATAGATGGGGAAACTGTGGAAACAGTGTCAGACTATTTTGGGGGGCTCCAAAATCACTGTAGATGGTGACTGCAGCCATGAAATTAAAAGACGCTTATTCCTTGGAAGGAAGGTTATGACCAACCTAGATAGTATATTAAAAAGCAGAGGCATTACTTTGCCAACCAAGGTTCGTCTAGTCAAGGCTATGGTTTTTCCCGTGGTCACGTATGGATGTGAGAGTTGGACTGTGAAGAAAGCTGATCGCCAAAGAATTGATGCTTTTGAACTGTGGTGTTGGAGAAGACTCTTGAGAGTCCCTTGGACTGCAAGGAGATCCATCCAGTCCATTCTAAAGGAGATCAGTCCTGGGTGTTCATTGGAAGGACTGATGCTGAAGCTGAAACTCCAATACTTTGGCCACCTCATGCGAAGTGTTGACTCATTGGAAAAGACCCTGATGCTGGGAAGGATTGGGGGCAGGAGGAGAAGGGGACGACAGAGGATGAGATGGCTGGATGGCATCACCGACTCGATGGACATGAGTTTGAATGAATCCCGGGAGTTGGTGATGGACAGGGAGGTCTGGCGTGCTGTGATTCATGGGGTCGCAGAGTGCGACAGGCCTGAGCGACTGAACCGAACTGAAGCTGTATGTGGTATGTTAATCATTTTCCCCATGTGGTGGTTTAGTCACTAAATCATGTCCTATTCTTTTGACCCCATGAAGTGTAGCCTGCCAGGCTCCTCTGTCCATGGGATTCTCCAGGCAATAATACTGAAGTGGGTTGCCATTTCCTTCTCCAAATTTTCTCCATAACTACCGATTTAAGTGACACATTTCCCCTCAAATTCTAAACAAATGACTTAAATGCAAAGCACTTTTAGAATTACTGGAGATGTCTAACTTTAACAGACAGATTATTTTTAAGGTTTTAAGTTTATATTGGAGTATAGTCCATTAACAAGCTCTGGGAGTTGGTGATGGACAGGGAAGCCTGGTGTGGTGCAGTCCATGGGGTTGCAAAGAGTCGGACACTACTGAGTGACTGAATTGAACTGAATTTTAACAAAGAGATTATTTTTTAAACTTTTTATTTTATATTGGGGTATAGCCCATTAACAATGTTGTGATAGTTTCAGGTGGACAGCAACTGATAGTGATAGTTCAGGTGGACTTGGCCATACATACACATGTATCCATTCTTCCTGAAACTCCCCTCCTGTCCAAGCTGCTATATAACATTGAGTAGAGTTCCATGTGCTATACAGAAGGTCCTTGTTGGTTATCCATTTTTAAGATAGCAGTGTGTACATATCCATCCCAAACTCATTATCTCTTCCCCTCATCCTTCCCCTCCAGCAACCAGGAACCAGTTTGTTCTCAATGAGTACGTTTCTGTTTTGTAATAAGTTTATTTGCATCACATCTTTTCCTTTTAGATTCCACATACATGGGATGCCATTTGACATTTCTCTCCAAAGGTAGATCAGAATATTTGAAGCTACAATCACCCAGATCTGCCCTGATTTTAGATGAAGGAACTGAGGCTCAAAAGAGGCCAAGTGGTTTACCCCTCAGGAACCCAGCCCCTCCACACATGCCCATTAAAAGTGGAAACTGCAATAACTGTCTGCATACTAGCCACCTTTGCTAAAGCACCAGTGAACCACTAGACAATAAACTTGCATTATTAAAGCGGAGGTTTGGTGGTGTTAAGGATTATAACAAATAAGCTTTAATCCCCTCTTTTACTGAGCTATTTATTAGGAGGGAGGGAGACCTTTGCTTTGCTGCCACATCAAACTTAACTATGATTAGGCACCAACAAAGTAGTAAGCATTAGACAGCACAGGAAATATCTGTAGAGTTCTTTATGCTTGTGTAATTGCCTCAAGCATTAGTCACTTTTAAAAAATCACACACTTAATAATGGAAGAGAGAATTTACTACCAAGTCTCTTTTTCATTAAGATTTCACTTCATCACCAAGAATTAAAATCCATCCCACAAACCACTACCACCAAAGAAAACATACTGAACCCACATATCCTTGAGGTAGACCAACGTTATCATTATTTCCCCTTATGAGGAAACGGAAGCCTTAGGCAACCAGCTCAAGGCTAAGTGCACTTCAGTAAGAGGTCCTCTTCTAGATTAAACTGGACTGTTATAAGGGAAAATTAAAATGGTTTGAAAATTCAAAAATTCCATGGCAACAGGAAATAAATTAAAAATGACACATACACCACCTTTTGGTTGTCCGTATCTCTTTTTGATGAGAAATAAAGACTAAAAGATGACATTTCAAATAAGACACCTTCCTCTGTTGACTAGAAACTGACTTCATGTGTTCTAGAAACTGAGATCTTTCATTGTTTTTGAGCAGTAGTTCTCCAAGTGTGGTCTCCAGTCATCACAGCAGTATCTGGGTTAGAAATGCAAACCCTCAGGCCTCACTCCAGACCTACTGAATCAATCTTTGGAGGTAAGGCTGGGGATCTGTATTTTAACAAGTGCTAACGTTCAAGAACCACTACAGGATCCAAGCTGCCTTATCTGGGGTGGCAACTGGCTGAATAAACTTAACACTTTTACTGTGTCATTAGTCAATATTCACTTTTTCTACCATGTGATCTGTCTCAAACAGCTAACATGGGTAATTTCTGCTCAAGGTTAGTCACCCTATAGAACCCCTGGGCCCCAAATTCTAATAAGCCCATGTCCAGGTTTCCAACATTCAGTAGTTTTCAAAGCAAGACAGTATTTCTCCATCTCAGTGGCCCTTCCACCAAATGATTTCCTCTGACAATCCCAAAGTGAGTGGATCAACAAGCTCCCTCTACCCTGTTAAACCTCAAGTGTACCCAGGTCCTCAGGGGTCTATAACTCAATTGATCTATAACTTTGCATCTCCCTCATATGGATAAGCACGGGTACTTAAAATGAGCACATTTTGTCCAGATATGTGTCTGCATCATAAAATCTCCCAAATTAGGTGTCTCGCTGCTTTCTGTAGATGCACACTTGAAAAGCAGATATGTGCAAGTTTCCCTTTAGGGCCCCATCTCATCCAACCATGAGATTTTTTTTTCTTGAATCTGCCAGCATTTTTAATTGTTTGAAAAAAAGAGTCAATTTTTTTCAGATCTGTAAATATCATTTATTTTGCAAATTTACATTTAAATGTCCATTTACATTCAGTAACAATCTGCTCCTTCACCCAACTGCCAAAAAACACCTTCTTGATTTCAAATATTTTATTTTAAAAACTGTTATCATTTTTAAAACTCCAGACATGTTTCAGAACATTTTTTCACTGCAGTTAACTAAAGAAAGGACATCTTACTTAAGTACCAACAGACTGTTGTCAACAAGGGTCCTGCGGTTCACAGATGGATACCGTGCAATTTTTCTCCTATTATACTAATCAAAATTGCATCGTGATCCACCCGACAACAGCAAAACAGGCCATTTTACAATGATCAAATATCAGAACTTACAACCTTTAAACATTAAAAGAAGAAGATAAATTCCTCATTTCTTCCATAGGCCGGGACAAGTGCAATACTTTATATATAACACAAGTAGTGCAACAAATCCCCACCCATGGATGAATGGGTGCAAAGACTGGAGATTCGTGAGAAAACTGGAGATTTGTGGGAAGGTAGTCACAGGGCCGCAGAAGAAACACAGTATCACAATCAGTTTTGCATGGATTTGCACAGCCATATATACACACGCTGAAATGCAAACCAGCAAAACTAACTGTAAGTAGCAGTGTCTCAAAGTTCTCAGCATCAGCCAGAGCCGTTATCCAAGAGTACTGGAAGTGCCCACACTACAGTAGAGTGTTGCCAAAACTACCTGCACTGTGAGCACTTTGGTACTACTGGGACCTGATCTTATGCTTTTGTACAAAAACCGTACCCTGCACACAACCCTCACCCCTCTGCTCCCAACAAACAAGGACAAAACCGAAGACAAACCTTTGAAAGGCGTCCTATGCAAATTATTAGTCAAGGCATATTTTCCAATGCTGTGTGTCAGGCAGCCTGTGCCAGAAGGAGCATTTAGGGCAGTAGATTCTAAGCTGCTTCACTAACTGCACTAGATGCACCTTAACACAAGAGACACATTATGAGAAACAGCTCCGAGGCACCAACAGCTTCATTATGCACAAACTACAGGTCTCAGTAGCCATTGATTAAATCACCATGGTAATGTAAGAAGTGCTTGCATTGCAGTAGATCTCAAAAAGCTACCTGCACTGTAAGCACTTTTACATGGCCAAGGCCTATCCCTGAAGCAAAAAAGCAAAAGTGTCTTTCATGAGCTCTTCTTTTCCATCCTCACTGATCTACTCAGACTCACCTGGTTAAAAAAAAAAAAATTAGATACTGAACAAGTAAACTACTAGTTAATATTCCTGAAACAAGCTTTTCTTTGGCTTAGAGAGTCCCAGCTAGGCTTTGGAGTTTCAGCCAAGTCCTGAGAAATATTAATACTCTGAATTATTTACACAGAGTTGAACACAAATAACACTGGCAATTTCAAAAGTCCAATTCTTATGTATAAGCGGATTTTGGACTTCCCCTCTCCATCTAAGAAAACTTGATATCTGCATCCCAGAAAATGTGCAGGTCCATTACCTCCCCCTGCCCCGATTTTAGAATAGGTTTATCTAGAGAAAGCGGCATATAAAAATCAGAGCAACTATCCACTTCTTGAGGTAGGGCATCATACAAAAAAATGACTGTTAGATTAAATGAACATTCCCTGCCCCCACTCCATTAATACACTATGAGAGAAATTTTAAAGCTGGTTTAAGAAACACAGCCTTCCACGCTCTTCACATAATGCACAGATGGCCTAGAGATGTCACATTTTGATCTATTTCAAAGGGCTCTTGTTCTGTTTAAACATTTATGGACCCATTTTCTCCATTAAACCCAAAGAAGGCAGATTAGCTTCTCATCCCTTCATGTCATTATCGTCCATAAGCAAACCTTCTGCATTCCCAAGTGCTTATCTTACCTAAGAACATGCAGCAAGGAAATCAGCCCCTATTTGAAAAGGGTTCACAAGGTTACTCTACCTCTTCCATGATGGGTTAAGTTTTGTCGAAAAAGAAAAATTCAGAGACTCAGAATCCATACTATGTTTAACTAGTGAGGGAATTTTAAATGTTGGGCTTCCTTCACAGTACCCCAGACCACTAATCTAGTTTTTATAAGAAAACTCCTTAAACTGATGCATAAAAATTACACTTAAATCTAAAAATCTAAATTCTATGGAGAAAGAAGACTAAAATTGGTAGAGAAAGAGGACCATTTTTCCTCTTAGATTTCTCCGCCTGTACTTTTCCCTCTTAAAAAAATACTCCTAAATGGACTCAAAAATGTATTTGATTCAACATGGCAACACTGAGCCCCACACGGGTCGGAGAGAGCGCCTGCCACAGTAACTTTCCTTAATGAGCCGTTCATCTGGTATACCTCGCCAGCGCTGGACAGCCACTCTCCCACTTCTTTAAAATGTAAAAAGACAACACTCCCCCGCCTCCCTACGAAGAAAGCCTCCACCGCCGCCTATGTGCATCCCTCGGGTTCTTCCCGCGCCTCTCTCGCACTTACCTAGCGCTCCCGTTGAAGTCCGGGAGCCGCCGCGCGCCCAGGGTGTGCTCCAGCTGCTCACACCACGCGCTCCTGTCCTCGTGCTGCAGCCGCCGCCGCCGCGATTAAAGAGAAAGGAACAAAGCATCATGGGAAACGGAGTTCTCCATTCAAAGCCCCAAAAACGCGCCAAGCCCACGCCTCCCTCCCCCTCCATTCCCGGGTTGGTGGGAGACGAGCCAAGGGGGAGGGGAGTCCTTTTATCCCCTCCACGTGCACCCCTCATTCCGCACCCCCCAAAGTTCTCCTGGAACCTAAACGTCAGTGATGGAAAAGAATTGGCGTGTCTTTTCCCGCGCGCTCCCCACTACCCCTCAACTGCACTAATGTACTCGGTTTTGCTCAAGTCCCACCCGCTCCGTCCCCTCCCACCCAGCCAGTCAACTCTCCCCATCAGAGCTGCCCTAACGAAGGTTCGCCCGTTCAGCGCCGGCCCGGGCCACCCCGGCACGGGACCAGGCCCGCGCCCGCGCCTCGCAGGTGGCGCGCGCGGCCACCCCGCCCCGGCACCGCTCTCCCCGTCCCCGCGCGGCGCCCCACCACACACCCTGGGCGGCGCGCGCCACCCGAGCGCTCCACGGCCCCGGCGTGAGCGCAGCCCCCGCGGCAAGCCCGAGGAGGAAGAGAAGCGGGAAGCGGCGCTCAGGAAACCAAGCGGGGCCGCCAGAGCCCGCCTCACCCAAAGCGCCCCCGGCCAGCACGACGCGGGGCCACCAGCCGTCCGGCCACCGCTCGAGGAGCGCTCCGTCCCCTCGGCCCTCCGTCCGACGCTCTAGCCCTGGGAAAAGCCCGCCCCTCGGCCTTTAATAGCCCAGGGAAAAAGCCCGCCCCCGCCCGCCCGGCCGGCACAGGAATTAGGAAACGGAACCCCCACCCGGCCAAAGCGAAAACCCCACCGAGTCCCAGTTACCCACGGGCCGAGCACAGTCGGCATTTCCCCCTCTTCCCCGCGAGCCCAAGTCTGTTAATGAAAGGCGCACCTCCGACGCGGGCGGGCGGCGTCCGCTGCTAGAGCCGGTGCCACTGGCCGCGAGCCCAGGAGGGCGCACTCGCCACCACCTCGTCCGCTCCCGCTCCCGCGGCGCTCGCCCCATCCCCCCACCGGAGACAGTCGACGAGGCCCACGGAGCCGTGGGACCGGGCTGTCCCCCACCCGGCGCGCGCATGCGCGCCCCCTCGCCGCTAGATTGAAAGTGTGCCTAAGGCCCCAGGAGGAAAGAAATACAGACACAGCATATTCACTCTGTGCACATGTGAAAGTTCTAACCTCTGGCACCTTGTGCTACTGTTGGGAGGGTTTCGCCTTTGCCAGGAGCCCCCCTCACCCAGTAAATCAGGCTTTCTTGGCAGGCATCGTTAACGGTAGCAGCCACCGAGTACACGCACAAATGCAAGAAAGATACGGTGCAATTATCTGGCTTTCTCTTCTCATTCCACAGCTAATGAGAACCAATTGAGGGCCGGCTGCTTAAAGGCCAAAGCCCAAGTACACTCTCTGTGAAAAGTAAGACGACGTCTTAGTTTTTAAGAAGCACAATAAAAATGGAATGAAGCACACCAGACTTTGAACACTGGGCAAAATGCGGTCATCAGACTATACCCACTCCAGGTTCCGCGCGGACCCGGGAGCGGGGAGGGAGCTTGGGAGTGCCGGAGAGTTACAAATCAGAGAAGGGGACGAGCACGCAGAATCCAGAGAGGAAAGCACTGGGGCGCTAGCGGGGGGTGAGGAAAGGGGTGTGCCAAATGAAGCCGACCTCTCCCTCCCCACTATTGTTACCGCAGTAGACTGTGGCAGCCCAAAGCCCAGACGGGGACAAGGGCGCCATGTGATTCTCAACCTGGTGTACAGTAGTAGCTCAGGCAAGCTGATTACAAAAGACTGGCCTCTCCCGCCCCTGGTCCGCGATGGAGTCCAATCTGAACGGCCGGTGCCTCTTAGGAGTCTGCGGTGGACGCAATGAAAGCCACACTCATTTCTTCAATAGGAGTCACTCCTACAGGTGGGCTTTCTCCTTTTTTCATAAAACGCGCAACACGGACTTCGCAGCCCACCCTGGCGTTCTGCCTGATACTTTCTGAAAACTACGCAGCCCAGAGTTTACTACTCAGCCAGATCCGTCCTGTGAGAGTGCACCGACTTCAATGCAATTTTCGACCTTTAATGGTAACGACTAGCAGTGGAAAGAAGAGGAGGCGGAGGGAAGAGATCTTAAACCCGACTTCAAGAAACATTGTAGTAAAGCAAGATAAGAACAGTACCTTTGAGCTCGAGCAAAACCTGGAGTAAAAAAAAGGGTTTTTGCAAAAGTGGCGCGAAGATAATATCATGTGATCCGACCCCAGGGCGTCTCCTTCCCCTTTTGCCAAACTCCCCTCCCCCCGATAAAAGGGGGGTAGGGGAGTTACATCCGCTCCTCACAAACTATTAGCATAATTAATTGTGTCCTGCGGCTGCAGCCAGAGCGCCCAGTCAATGAGTAAACATATCCTCATCCTCTTCACCATCAGAACAAAAAGACCCATTACCCTGATTTTGGAAAATGTTCCCAAATAAATCTCATTATCATCAGAAGTCTTAATTTGGCATTCTGGCTCTGTCTATGTGTCTTGGTTTGAGAAAGGGAAGAGAGTTGGAAAAGATGAAATCATCCTTTTAAAAGGGAACTAGCAGAAGCAGCTACCCAAAAGTGAAAGATCTGAGTAGAGGCTTTCAAATGGAAATACCATGTTGAGGGACTTCAGTAGCTTAAGATTTTCCAAAAGTTTTAAACAGTTCATTAAACAAGACATCCTCCAGAGTCTTCCTACTAGCTCCCCCAACTTACACCCCTCCTCCCACCCCCCTTCCCTTTAAAGCCAGAACAATACCCGGAATGAGGTATTTTGAGATTGCTTTACCAGGATATTTTCTTGTTCTTGATTTTTTTAAGGCTTGCAACATATAGAATGTCTGGGTCAAGTTCCCAACTGGCGAAAATAATTTATTCCATCTCAGTACCTGGGTAGTGTAAGGTAAAATTAAGCACAAGCTATATGTTACTATCCAGAAAAAACTAGGACATCATTTGATACATAAGTCACTTATTTTGGTCTTTTTCTTTGGGGAAAAAAATTATAATCAGTCAAAATACCTAGAGAATCAGAAAAAAAGCTAAAGAACAAAGCATTTCACACACACATACCCCAAAAGTCAGAATAACTAACAGCTCAAAGAAAAGCACGTGATCCCTTCATGCTTTAAAACTTGTGGTCATGCTGAGGCTAAAAGCTAAGAGCTTGTGACCCTGCAACCCCGTCCCCTCCCCCAGACCACAGCCCAGGGCTTAAGGCTCCAGGCTCCCACCAGGCTCCTTCTCCCTCCCAGTATTGTGAGACAAACAATACTTATTCTGCAAAATAAAGGAGCCACAACTCCCAGTCCCAGTCTCATCATTTACTCCCAAACAGATTGGCCTGTGTGTGTGTATATGTGTATGGGTGTGGGTATAATATATATGTGTGTATCTCATATAGAACATACGCTTACATAGAAGCCCACATGTTATATAAGAATGTGTAAGGAAGGCATTGAAACTGGCCCAAGGGAGGAAGAGAGAACTTATCTAAGAATTCTCATTACAATGTAAAAATCTTGACACTATTTTGAGTTTCTAATGAATTAAAAACCAGATATCCTGTGAAGAATTGCCCCCCAAGTAGAGATACTTGGAGTGTTCATCAGCCTGAAAAGGAGAGGAGGATGCCTCTATATTGACTCTAGATTTTAATTGTGCCACCAAAAGCAGCAATCTCAAGTAATTTGAATTTTAGCACCTTTAAAAGTACTGGTAATAAACATTTTACCCATTTGAGAAATCATTTTATTTGATTTAGAAATAATATTAAGTGGCTCTGTTAAACCTAATGATTGGTATCTTAGGACAAAAAGGTCCCCATGGAAACCAGAAAGTAATTTAAGAGTATTATGTTCCTCACACAACTAGAATAGAGCTTTTGTTCTATGTGTATTTACTACTTTAATTTTTTGGACTACACTTGCAAAGGTCCTTACACTCTAGTTTTGCCTGGATCAGGAATTCAGCATCCTCCTGCACTGTGTGTTTGGCTCCATTTGCATGGTTCTGTGTCCATATGTGAGTGTGGCCCAGGGGGCCTAAAACAAAGCCAGCAGATCAGAATACTCACTGAACAATATTGGGGGGGGTGCGTATGGAGGTACCAAAGAGAAAACATTTCAAATGCTATTTTGCTATTTGATTCTAGAACAAGAACTGGGATTTCAGGAGATTCACTTTAAACTGGTCTTGACTAACTTTGTTTCTTTTCAAAGTATTCATTTATTTACAAATATTTCCTGTTTTAAAACTGAATCATCTTGTTTTGAATAGCAAGAATACTAAGATAAATTGATCTGAATAAAAGAAATTTGAATTTTTTGTTACCAAGGTTTAATTTGTTTGAGAAAATTTGTGTCAATGAAACAAAGGAAAATATTTGCATTAATAATGAACTTCTGAATGCTATTTATTTTCAATAACATATACCAACATAAATCATATAAGTAAACAATACATCTTCAACTAAATAGTGTCAATGTGAATTAAATATCAATTTCAAAAGATTTATCCCTTGTTAAGAAGCAGGAAATTTCACTAATTGAACATGCACAATTATATAATTTGGTTTTAAAAGGCAGAAAGCAAAAATATAGTTATCTCAATCTCAAAGGGTTTTATGAAGATCAAATGGCAGCAAGAGGTGGATCGACTTTCTGAAATGTGAATAAGTTTAAAATACACATTTTATTAAATTTCATTTGTTAGTAAACTTTACTTTTATGAATTGGTCTTTGCTAACTTTGATTTTTTAAAGTAAAAGTGTTTCATTATTTACAAACATCTCTTATCCTTATTAATGATTTAATCTTGTTTTGAATAGTAAGAATAAGTTACAATAGAATAAAATTACATCTTGCATAAATCGGATGAGGTATGTGAGTACTAGCACTTACAGCATGAACTAATTTTGTTATTATGTGATGCTTTTAAATTACTGTTCTGTCCATCTTTGCTTCTCTCAATAGTATGATAAAACAGTTTCCTCCCACTAACAGCATTATTTTTACAAGTCAAATATTTCAAGTCAAAATAATTATGCAAATATTGAAAAGATATCAAAATAACCTGCCTTCCATCAGTTGAAAAATTTCTTAAATTAATTTTCCTACCTTGAGAATAGACTCAGTAGACATAAAGTGATTCACTATTAAGATTAAATAGTGTTAAAGGTATTTTTACACTCTGTTTGCAACACTTTGATTTTCCTGTTTATGTGACCTTAGAAGTAGAACTTCTGGTATTACAAACCATAAAATTGCTAGCAGATTGTAATACTATAATCAAAGAAAAAGCTATAAAGCAGAAATATTTTACACACATCACTTTTTTCAATCATTTTTTCAGATTAAATTTGTCCATCTTTGCACCATTATAAATTTTCTAAGGGAAAATAGTCATGACATGGAACATGATGAAAGATACAGTTTTATATTCAAAATACAATCTCCCAAAACTTATCATCATATTTTCTTCCAAAGCAAGCAAATCGTAATGTTAAGGATTATCCATTTATATAATAATTTTACAATATTAAGTGTGTTACTTGAAAAGGTCGTGATTCAGAAGTAGACTCAAGATCCCAAGTATTCCTTTAATGTTAGAAAAATTTCAGTCATTCAGTATTCTCTCTGCTATCACTGCAGTAAAGCGTGGCAAAGTTCTACTACCTTGTGTAGAGAGAGCATAGTAGTATTTTTTAGAGCTTCTCTCTCTTCCCTCTCCTCAAAGATAACGTTTATCCTCAGTTTGGGAGTCCCCTGCTAAGCTTAGAGAGTCTCTTTAACTGTCTCCTGACTTGTGATTGCTGAAGGAAGTTGAACTATTGTCTGGCCTTTTTCATGCTGAGGAGGAAGGCGCAGTGAAATGTGTTGAATTATCCAGATGCCTGAAAGGACTGCAATGAAAGCTTGGAACAACCTAAATAACAGGACTACCACTCACTGTAAAAGGGAATCTTTCAACAGATACAGCCTACAGAACATATCTACTTTCAAAATGAAAGAGAGAATTTATTTTCTCAAAACAAATGTAATCTAGCTTACTTTTGACATTTTTGAAAGGATGTCTAAGTCAACAGGGAGACTAATGATTTAAAAATCCAGCATGGAAGGACACAGTTCTCTTTTTAAAAATCGTAGCATTTATAACCCTACTTGGAGCTCTGTATACATATTTTTTCCTTTTAGAGAAGAGCGATCTGTCTGTAGCATCCCCCACTTTTTCAAGTCCTAATGAATTTAACTACTTGAAACTTTACTCCCTAGATTTAAAATATGATTCACATCACTAAGACAAACGGCTCCTTTATAGCTGCTAGTGATCCCATTTCTGCTACTTATTAAACCATCTTTAAGAATTAAAACAGTTTATGTGCTGCTAGAAGATTAAAGCAAGAAGAAAATGTGGAAGTTAAGATTTAAGTATGGGTTGCATATTAGAGAAAATGTTTGGATATCAAATTGATAAACTTGCTGAACTAAATAGCATTATTATAGGATGTGTTTTAAATATACTAGAACTCGAAGTTAAGGAAGCAAACATGATATGTTGGTATGTATTACAAAAAATACTCTATTACAGCATTTAAACCTTTTTTGCTTTTTATAATTAATTAACTAGACCAAAGTTCAGTGTTTCCTTGGAGGATATCAAGGCTAATAAACAAAGCTATTTTAAATATAGAGTCTGCTTGTTGATTTTGGAGAAACAGCAAAACAAATAATACTAGTGAATATCTATCATTAAATTATGTTTTTAGAATGTAATACTTAACTAATCTAAATCCTTTCATATTCATTTCATTTGTAATTTTTCTTTAAAGACTCTTTAAACAAAAGCATAGAAACCACTAGATCTTGGTGAACAGTAGTAGATGGTTTCTTTAAAGTAAGATATACAACTTACCTTCAGACCAAATTATACTCTTTGAGGCTTTCTTTAATTTGGTCTGAGAAAAAATTTGCTTTTCTCCCTCTGTATATTTTAATGATGTTTTCTTCAGTTATTTGAAATGTACTTATTCTTCTGACATTATATTATTTGTTAGTGTATCTAGATGTTATATCTTTTATTAGATATAGATACAATTATAGCTTTTGATTTATACCTCAACCCAAATTATTTACAAACATTTAATGTGTCTAAGGATAATCAACAAACTAGAAATTGAATAGATCCCATCAGTTTGGTTAATCACCTAACAAAACACGACCAATTTTCATTTGCTATATTTGTCCCACTAAACTAATTACCCTTATTCATTAAGCTTCAAAAGGCTCTTCTTTAAATAGCAGTTTATAACATCTTTAAAATCTACTGGGAGGAGGGGAGGGTAGTCAATACATTTACTTGATTTTTACTTCTGTGTCAGAAATTTAAATAGAAAAGTTAAGAGAATTCATTTTACGTTTTGGTTCCTAAACAAAGTATCCTATTTATGCTTGTTTTGGTCTACAGTTCCTTGGTTTTCTGCAATTTCAACTATTTCATTTACAATTCAAACCCACCATTCTTAAACTAATCTCTATACTTGATTAATCCCTGCAAGCAAACTGCATCTTTTTTTTAACTTCACTAAGATAGTTACCAAGTATACACAAATGTCTTGATATTTAAGATCTGAAGCTCCTAACAAATTAATCCTAAAATTAATTTTGTTGACTTTTAACACTGTCATATATTTGCAGCGATAGAAATTAATCCTAGTATTTGACAGATTAGCACAATTTTTGGAAAAAAAAATCCCAAATTCCAATTTGCCTTTCATTTTGCCTAACTCCTGGTCAAGTCTGTATGTTTTTTCAACTCTAAGTGATGAAACACTGAAATAACAGCATTAAACCTTGAAAGGACATAGCAAGATATCTTTTAAAGGATAGTTTGAGCCAATATTTTAGGTTCAAAAGATCCCTTAGTAGGCATCTAACCCAATCACTTAGTTTTACAGACAAAGAAACTAAGACCCCCAAAATAATTTGCCTAAGATGCCTCCACTAAATTGGCACAAAGCCAGAATAAAGAAAACCACTCTTTTGGTTAATTTGGAAAGAAATCTAGATGGTTTTTGATGTATTTTCAAGTTTGATTTTCCCATAGGGCGGCTGTGAAGATTCAATGAGATCATGCAGGAAAGCATCAGAGTGTTCACAATGTGCAGCACTTAACAGTGCTCAGTGAATGTTCTTTCTCCTTCTCTTCTCTTTCTTACTGATGCCCTGTGCCTATTTCTCAGTCTCCTTGCCAAGATCCCAAGTTCTTACTGTCAGCATTTGGGGCACCAGAGTTGCAAGCAAGGCACTGAAAGAGAGTTTGGACAGACACATGCTATCAAAAAATGTAACAATCTAATCATCCTCACACTTTAACTAGGATCTGATTATGCCAGCTGAAATGACACACAAACTACCACCCTCCTACTCAAGTGTTCCAAGGAACCTGGCTGTTGCACAGGGAAATGGGTACATTTCTCACGCCTCGCAGCCCCACTCCAAACTGGGATCCTAAATCATGATAAATAATAATGAACATCTGACCATCCATATGCAACTTTATGTTCAACTTTGTAACCTGCAAACTGAAATTTGCCTCCTTTGTTCCTTGCGTCTTAGGCTTTTCTTCAACTATGCAGTTAAAAAGGAGAAACACAGCTCACTCTCTGACGCTTTTATCGGTACTAGTTTGACAGTAAAAGAGCTGTTAAGATTGTATAAACTGTTATAACATCTGTGTTATAATTCTGCCTCATCAGGTTTTATGGAAATGCCCCCCCTCCGTTTCCTTCATTCCACCAGGCGTGTCATCAAAGGAGAATAAATTAAGTATTGTGCCAGAAAATGTGGTCTACTTTCTAAAAGGCATCTATCTCTAGCTTTCAGAAATGCCTTTTGGAATGAGCAATGTGGAAACAGTGTCCCCATTGTTGTATAGGAATGTCATGAATTGGATCCCCACCCCAGCCTTTTATAGAGAAAAAGAATAAAAAGCGTTCATCTGAGTTTAAAATTATCATATTTTATAGCATATGCTAACATGCTAATGAGGTGAGGTATTATCACATCTTTGCTGAGGCCATTATGGATAACTGAGCTTTGTCCATCCACCCAACTAGATTGTAAACTCCGTGATGGTGGAGACAACTTCAACTTTGTAGTTTTATGAGACGCTATCAGCGTGTGTTGACACTTCCACTGTTGGTCTAGTGACTAGGTTGAATATTTGTATTGGGGGATACAGAAATGGCAGCTCTTTTCCACTTTGTTAATTCTATTTCAACACGAAGTGTTTACTAACGATCACAAACCGTATGTAAAGCACTAGATAACATGAGCAACTCTTTAACTCTGTCTAAAAATATATAACTGAGAGAGCAAGCGTTCCCCTAGTAAATAAAGATAAGTCCAGGGAGTTTCTCTGTAAAGATTTAGACAGTTCACAGAGAAGTTCCTTTTGGTGATTTGGAATAGAAAGGGTAGGGGAAGATTAAGGGAAGCCAGTTCCAAGTGTTAGAAAGAGGGTTTTGCATCTCAAAGAGGGGGAGGGGTTGGAACTCTAAGAAGACTGAGGCTGGGAATGGGGGCCTTGCCCTTCCTGCTGACTGCTCTAACTGACCCTCTCCCCAAACCCTGTGGTAGTGTCGAGAGGGACCAGGAGTTAGAAGCCGGAGCCCTCAGCTTGAGTCTGCTCTCTGTCACTAACTAGCTGAATGACATTTAAGCAAATCACTTACTAGATTACCTCTGAGGTCTCTTCCCACTCCATAAATCTTTGCTCTTTATCTTATTCCCCGCTCTTTTTTGTTCTTCCTTTCCCCCACCCCACCCCCTCTTCCTGGTCTTCCTTTTAACTGCAATAATAGTAATAATGAATTAGTTACCTCTGGAGAGAGACTTGAGATGGTGTGTGGAGAATTAATGGAGACTGGCTTTTTATCTCTGCTGTGAACTTTTTTCTTTCTTTCCGTCTGTTTTCTTTATTGATTAAATTACCATTTCTCATCCATTTAAGGTGGTTATTACCTTGAAGTATTCAATAATCTGCCAAAAATGTTTCTCTTTTGTGGATATGAATGTTAACACAAAACATTTGGCCACAAGGAGTGCAGTAAATCAGGAATTAATGTGGCATTATTTTACATAGGTCTACCATATAGAAAAATATTCTACAAGGGTGAGCATTGGAACCCAAGGCTCAAGTTGCATTTGACCTCATCTTTTAAGCTATAAATAAGGGTTTTCATTCATGTAAGTCAGCAGAAAGATTCTGCAGACCCCTTTTACTATTATATCCAAAATGGATTCACCTCATGACAAGAACACAGGGTTGGCAGAGATGTCGGCAAATCTGCAGTCTCTAGGTCTCTCTCCTCCCATTCTTTAAGCACCATTTCAAGTTACACCTCTTGCAGGAAGGCTTCCTTGCTCAATCCAGCATGCAGTGATTTCTGCCTCCTCCAATCTATCATGGAACTGAATTTCCATTTTGTTTCAATCGTGTTTTCTGTTTGCAGAAAATGGGGCTGACAGAGGTTGAATGACCAATTCAGGTCTCCACGAACCTTGCTCAAATCCCTCCTTAGCAATCCCAAATGCCACAGCTCCAGGAGATCTCATTCCTTCCTTAGCTTCACGTACACAAAGTCTGCTCTTCACTGTCACTTGGTCCCTAGAAAATAGTTTCAGCTGCTATCTCTACTCCATCAGTCCCCTTAAATGGAGAATACCAATACCCAAAATGGAAAATCATTGGTGATCCCATTGTCTTATCATTATCAGCAGAATAGCTTGGGTAGACTTTTCACCTAAACTGGAAACAGGTTTATTAATGCAGACCCCTCACCCAAAAAAACACTCCAGGCAAAGATGTTAATAATCTGTAACACTGATTGAAGGTTTACTATGTGCCAGAAACTGCTCTAAATACTGTATATAAATATCTCCCACTGTGACCGTATTAGATAGGTAATTGTTACTGTTATCCTTCTGTTCTAAATGGTGAACTGAGGCTCTGAGAGGATCAGTAATTTGACATGAAGGAGCCTGTACTTGAAGCCAGGTTGGACTGTCACTCAGCATTGTTTCAGAAATCTTTATGTTTACAGCAAAAGACACACAGCGAAGCCATGATAAGTCAGAGTAGAGCTCAGTGCTGGCGGCAGTGATAGAATGTGACTTCTCTGGGAACGCATCTGGGAGGAAGGGAAATAGAACTTTCCGGGACAGAGTCACAGAGTGATTTAGCCTTCAGTGAGAGACTTATTGGGGGAAAAATTTAAGGACAGGGATAGTTGGCTCCTTTAAGACTTCAAAGCAAATCCCGACTCAGATAGAAAGATAAAGCAAGCTGTATGTGTAATTTAAAATTTTCTTATAGCCACATTAAAAAAGGAAAAGAAACAGGTGAAATTAACTTCAATACTATATTTTATTGAACCCAATATATGCAAGATATACTTGTTTGACTATGTAATCAATATACAATTATGAATGAGATATTTTACCTGTTTTTTCTTTTTTACCAAATTCAGTGTGTATTTAATATTTATAGCACATCTTATTTCAGACTAAATGCGCTTCAAGTGCTTCATGGCACATGTGGCTGGTGGTGACCATACTGGACAGCAAGGGCTTAAGGGATTTTCACTGCCTTGTGGCACTAACCACTCTATTAATAGCACCAACTAGTCTTCCCTCTTCTTATTCATTATCCACAGTGTGGCTGTTAGCTGTTAATATTGCTTTCCCAATGTTTCCAGGTCATCAATCCATCTCTGTCAATAAGAGGTTCACTCTATATCCATCTCATAATAACATTAACATTTATTGAATATGTATTATGTGCCAGGCATGCTTCTAAGAGCTTTAGCCTTACATGTATTAAGTCATAAAAATCCTCACAGCAACCGTATGAGCTAATCTTTTTACCATCTCTCCATTTTACAATTAAGGAAACGGAAGTCATTTAACTGTCGAAAGTCACACAACTGGGAGGTGAAGGAGCCATGATTTCAGCCCCACAAGCTTAACCACCTCTGCATCCACTTCATGTTCTAGAATCAGAGTCACAGCTGACTAATAACTTCATCTGACTCCATCACAGAGGTACAGCTTAGTCTCTCCTCCTGGACCATGCCAGACCTGTGAGGAATCTGGACATTTGCTGTCGTGGTTGCCCATAGTAACTAGTTCATAGTACAATATATAGGGTTTGTAGATATCTCTCTGTGTAGATCTGTACCTACAGGCGCGCACGCGCACACACATGGACACACACACACACACATCAAACACAAACTTTACAGAGTGTTCATAAAAACCAGAGAACTGTAGAGCCGGAAGAGCTCTGAAAGACCAATCTCATCAAGAAAATTCAGTGCAGCCAGCAGTTAGAGACTTGCTCCAAATTACACAGCTGAAGTAGAACCCAGATAATCTGACCTCTTACCCAGGATGCTTCCCATGTGAAAGATAGGAGTTGCAACAGCTAATATACACTTTTATCAAATGTTTATCCTCTCTGCCACAATAGTATTTTTTTATTGTGTCAGCATTTACAAAAAGCATTTGTGTTTTTTAGAAATTTAAAATTGGAGAACTCAGACTTAAGGTGGATTCCTCTTGCCTTCCCTTGTTTACACCGCTAGCCAGGCATTTACATTGTTGCCTTAATGATTCACCGGGCCAACCCCTTATTAAGCTCTTTAAGGATTAAGACACCATCATACATTTATTTAAATTCACATATGAGGTTCTTTAAGGATTAAGACACTATCATACACTTATCTAAATTCTCTACTGCCCTAATTCTGAGCCTGTAATAAATATGTAATTAACACAATTGAAATTGTACAATTATCAGTATGAGGAGGTTGGAGTTAGCCTTTTCGTCTTATAGATTTTATTAAATGATGTTAAGACGCACTACTCAGAGAGCATTGTTACCAGCTTGACCTTTAGATTAGTGCTGGTTGCCATTGCAGCCAAAGGGACAGCAGTAGCATCTCACAAAGATTCTCTTTCAGCCTCGAACTAGCCATCGTTCTTTCCTCGGATCATTGTATTTCAAAGTGGAGAGCTTTACCACAGTTTAAATGTTGAAATGTTTCCCACTTAAGCACAAAACATACTTGATTTCAGCTAAAACAAAAACCTCAGCTTTTATATATTATGTTTCAAAGTGGAGATGGCTGTGAAACTTGAGCCCTGACACAACCTCAACATGACTTTTTAAAAGTGCTCAGAAAACCGTTCTTCTAATGAGCATGATGAGAGGCTGCTCCTTAATGATTTTTTTTGCCTGCCTTACATTATTTATTCCAAATCATTAAAAAATCAAAATAGTTTAAACAAATTCTCAAGTACAAAAGAGGATGGTCTCCCTCATTGTTGGATGAAGATCGAAAAGGCTACAGAGCTAGTTCCAGGGTAGAATAGAGACTCGGTAGTGACAGCTTAATTCTCAAGAGCTGTTACTTAACAGAACTTTAAAAAGCCAAATCAAATGACATATTCTGGAATTATTTATAAAAATCATGCAAAACAAACTTTAGGGACCATGGGAAATTCATTTTCTCCTTGCTTTTAACATTTTCAGAGCCTATCTCAGTGAACAAAATGCTAAGTCCAAAAACAAGTGAATTAATATTTAGGTGGTTGAGCAAGCCTTCTGATTTTTGTTCATTGCTCTTTGATTTTTTTTTTCTAGTAGCCCATTGTAAAAGCCCTGGGGCACACCTTCAGAATGCATGAATAATATCAATAATAACTAATACAGCCTGCTATGGAAAATACTGTTTTCAAAACCACAGGTTAGTTCCTGGAAGTCAGCCGGTCAGAGAAAGGATGTGGTGTAGCAGCAAGTTTAAATAGCTTGTGCAACAAAGGGAAGAGAGCTCTGTTGACTTCTGCCTCCTAGAGGGTTGAAATCAGAAAGAACTATATTTAAATAGCTCATTCAGAAAGCATAGAAAATGAAGAAACCAGTCCATTTTGAAAAGGTTCACTCATCACTTTGGGGAATTCAGATGAGAGAGGAAGTAATGTATTAGGATAATGACATGATAAAAGTAAGTGTTAACTTTGGATTCAACAAATCAGCCTGGTTCATTTTTGTTGTTATATGAAGGGCGTCCCTTTTTAAAATGACATCACGTAAAAACTGACATCACTTTTTACATGAGCCCCCAAACCCCATTTCTTCTTGTTGTGAACTGAAGGAGTCATGGTAATTCACCTGGCTTTAAAATTTCTCGCAGTTGTTGAGTTCTGTAGCCAAGTCAGTTCTGCAAAATAAACTCATCGCAGGCGCAGGAAAAGCAGCTCTTTTGAAAATACCTTGTGATCAGGCTCTAGGTCACGACCTGGGTCTTGAGAAACTTGAGTTAGTAGATGTTAGTTTTTCTTAGCTCTTTGTTTACCCTGGACTTAGACATTTTGTATTATTAAAAACCTGTGGCTTTTAAGGACATTCTATTTATCTTTCCAGGCTTTTTTGATGGAAATGCCTGGATTTTCTTGGAAACAGGGATTTTATTGTGGATTCCTGGTGCCCCTTGGAGAGGCTTATTTTTCTGGACAATAGTTTTCCTTAGTGTCACTACTCTTTTCATCTCCCACCGATCACAAGCTCCCAAGGTCGAGAAAAGTGCATCCTTTTGTTCTAATGAATCTGAAATTCCATTTAAAAAAGTATGCAAAAGAGGCTATTGGTTGGCAATTTAAGGCATAATTCCACTGCCTGAAGTATCCAGAGGGGTTTTGGAGAAAAAGAAAATCCAGCTCAGTTAAAGTCAAAGAATTTAGCAGCAATATGCATAGTTTGAGTATTGCCACTTAAGGACTTTAATTTTTTATTATCTCCACTTTAAAGTGTGTTAAACAACACAGGCTTGCTTGCCTTTGTTAAAAGAATAGGACCCAGTAAACTGGCCTAAAGAAGTAAATTACCATTGCCTCTGACTGTAAGTGGAATGTTCAAGGCATGGAAAGTTCCATTGCTCCAGACTGAATCTCTTGCCCTCATTAGAGTATGAGCATTAAAGTGTTTTGTGAGTTCATGTTGTATGTTATTTTCATTGATAACTCAATCTTTCAGGAAAAAAATGAATAAACATTTACAGTTAAAAACTGCACCACTAGCCACCAGTCATATGTCGCTATTTTATATTTGAAGTTTAATTAATGAAAATTCAACAACACAAAAAATGCATTTCCTCAGCCTCACTAACCTGGACAATTAAGATGTAGAGTGTTTCCCTCATTGCCGAAAGTTCTATTGGACAGCACTGCTTCAAAGGGTACTTATTCTTTGACATGACTCTTCATATCTGGCAGCAGAAAACGCTGATGATTGTTGTAGCTTCCTATCCACCAAAGCCCAGCTTTCTAGAAGCTGAGTGGT
The DNA here is from genome assembly GCF_049115385.1 of Moschus berezovskii. Classification (NCBI taxonomy): domain Eukaryota; kingdom Metazoa; phylum Chordata; class Mammalia; order Artiodactyla; family Moschidae; genus Moschus; species Moschus berezovskii. Next base: position 123,446,490 of record NC_142488.1, on the reverse strand, counting down.
ATTTCTTCTCCCAGTCATAATGTATTTGAGAAATACACTGGGGCTGGTAATTTAGTGTGATTATTAAGAATTCTGAAAATTCCCCTCAAGAGTTGTTTGTTACTCTAACCTATAATTAAAAATAAACAACGAAACCAAACTCCTCAGTGCCCTCTAGCTTTGATTAACTAAAGAAGAAAGGTAGCTTCTTCTATTTTTTTCCCCTAACCAAGATATATAGAACACTATGGAAACTGTTTGGCTGACATACAGTAAACGAACACAACATTATCATGGAAGATTGTTACAAGAAGACATAATGGCAGCATGTTGTAAAGTGACTACTGTTCAAAAGATCCATGTGATAGTATTTTTTAAAAAATCACCTTGTTGGCTTTTTACTTTTTACAGTAACAGTTATTTCCTTTTAATCTTTCAAAACATTGTATCTCAGAAATAACTATGTTAATTAGCTTGATTTTCCCTACTTCCTAGGTTTGTGATCCTTTCAATTATCCAGTCCTTTATCTACTCCTCATTCCAACTGGCTGGCTCAGGATTCCTTGAATATATTCTGTGCTTGCTTCACTCCAGTTTTGGCTCATGCCCTTCTTGTGATCTGGAATGCAATATCCACCTGTGCTTTTCTGAGACTTATTCATTTCTGAGACTTATGCAATGCCACCTGTTTGAAGAAGTAAGGGACCCCTTCTTCCTCTAAATTTTAACTGCGTTATAATTGTCCCACCTCCTTTACTGGACTGTAAGCTTGTTGGCACAAAGATCTTGGTCTCAGTCATCACTGGATCCCTCCATACAGTCAGCACAGGACAGGTATTCTAGACTTGGGAAAGTCTACCAATTTTCTAAATATATACACAAATTTCTTTAAACTTGGCACTGAAATACCAAAGGCAGTAGCATTGTACATGTGGCTTTATATTAAATTTTAACAACTATTTCACACATGCCAGTTCATTTTGGCTTATATAGATCATTTGTAATGTTGCTGCAGTTATAGATATATCGACATACAATATTGTACTCATGTGAGCGACTGAACTGAACTGAGCCAGGGAAGAAAGAAATTGGACTGCAACAATGTAAACTCTGGTTCTAGTCAAATCTAGATTGTATGAACACTTGACAAGATAACATTTTTTTGTGTATCAAGTTGGCAAAGACTAAGAAGAGCTTGATAAAGCAGTGTTGGTATGGAGAAATAGAGATTCTTCTTCATTTCAGAAGAGAATGTAAATTGGCATAATTTCTGTGGAAGACATGCTAATTTGGTAATAACTGTCAAAATTTTAAAATGGAACAAGCAATCTTACTTCAAGTTATGTATTCAACAGTCACCCTCCCACCTCTATGGCTGTGTGCTCAGTTGCCTCTGACTCTTTTGTGGTCCTATGGACAGTAGCCCACCAGGCTCCTCTGTCTGTGGAATTTCCCAGGCAAGAGTAGTGGAGTGCTTTGCCATTTCCTCTTCCAGGGGATCTTCCTGACCCAGGGATGGAACCCACCTGTCTTGTGTCTCTTGTATTGGCAGGCAGGTGTATTCTTTGTGCTGTGCCACCCAGGAAGCCCCACCTCTATAGCAGAATGCTTATGGTCTCCTGAGGGAAGTACATAGCACCATATTGGAAGCATTCTTGCCAAAGCATTGAACCTGAATGTGACAAAGCCTGCTTATCGAACTACCAGTATGGAAGAAAGACAAGGAAGAGAGAACATGTTAAACAAAACCATGCAAAGCAGTCAGCAAAACCCAGAATATGGGAAACTGCAGGACAAACAACCGAATTTTGCCAACAAATAAATTGCAAGGGAAGAAAAGGGGAGGGAGAACTTCTAAATTAAAAGTGACTTCAGAAGCATGTTGATCAAGTATAATACATGGACTTGTTTGGATTCTGACTTTTAATAGATTAGCAGTAAACAATTGTCCTTAGGAGAAATTTGAACACTGACAGTATATTTTTGGTATGAAGAAATTATTGTTATTTTTTTAGGTATGGCAATGGTGTGTGTTAATTTTTTTTTAAAGAGTCCTTACCTCTGTAGATAGATAATGAAATTTTTACAGAAGAAATCTGCCTCAAAATGTGGTGGGGGAAGTGGAGGAGTATGGATGAGACAGTTCTGCCCATGAGTTAGTTGATTACTGTCAAAGATAGCTAGCTGGTCAGTATATGGGAGTTTTTTGTGTTGTTTCTCTACTTTTGTATATCTTTTTTATTTTTTTACTTTTGAATATTTTTGACTTTTTAAAAATAGTGAAGTGTAAAGTTTTATAGCAGTATTGCTTGTAATTGGAAAGAAACTTATGAACAACTTATGAACAATATATCTAGAATAAGGACTATGCTGTGCTGTGTGCTTAGTTGCTCAGTTGTGTCTGACTCTTTGTGACCCCATGGACTGTAGCCCACCAGGCTCCTCTGTCCATGGGATTCTTCAGGCAAGAATACTGGAGTGGGTTGCCACGCACTTCTCCAGGGGATCTTCCAAACCCAGGGATCGAACCCAGGTCTCCTGCATTATAGGTGGATTCTTTACCGTCTGAGCCACCAGGGAAGCCCATATATCTAGAATAAGGATTAGTTAAATAAAATAAATGTATAGTCACCCAATAGGATACTGTGATATTGTTAAAAGTAAAAGACAGATGGATTGACAGATAGATCTCCTGATATGAAACAATCTTTCAGATACAACAAGTAGGACAATATGAATAAAATGTTCCCATTTACATGAAAAGGAGGGGATAAATATACCCATATCTATATGTATTTGTAGAGATTATTTTCAAAGATATTCTTAAGAAATTGCTAACAGTGGTTGCCCCCGCATAAGAATCTGGCTGTTGAAGGAGAATGGGGTGAGAGAGACTGCTTCTGACAACTTTTCTAATTTAAAAAATACTTTTCATTTTTTTCACGCTTGAAAATATGGCCTAGAGTAGTATCTAAGAACTAGACTTCTTGAGTCGACTCATGCTTATTGCCAAATAGATGCTAGACAAAAAATTTTGCTGACTGGTAAAAATTGGGGGGTTAGAACACATTTTAAAATTATGTGCAAATTGGCAAGCATTAATGCTCTCCTTTGTGTCAAGGAAATGCATGCACTTCTCACTCACAAAGGAGAGAAACATTTCCATTTGGAGATTCCCCAGAGGGACCTATGTTTATAACTAAACATATGTTTTCAAGGGCTATGAAACTGCAGAGGAAATTCAACCCTCTCAGGCAGTGGAAGAGATAATCCAAAACAGCAGATAATACAAACTTCATAATATTTTGTTTTTAAATGCATAATATTATTTTTAGAAACAGGCCATTTATGTTCTTAATTATGTTTTGCTGAGGGTAATAGACATATTAAAGTGAATTTGTAGTCTCTGAGCACCCACCAACAGAAGGTGATGGGAGACATGGGCCAGAAATCAGCTTGGTGATAGAGGAGATGCTGATAACCTGTAACTGGGTCACGAGGTGGTGACTGAAGATTTTGATTTCACTTCCCATCACCATTTAGACATTCTGCCTTTGCCTTCATATGACCTCCCCTCCAAAATCTTTCTGAGAGCATTCCATCAAATTTTCCTTCCAAACCAAAGTTTAAAATAACAATACTTGTCTATAAGAAGAGAAGAAATCATTAGCATCCTATTTAAAGTAAAAAGATTAGGGTATTTTTCCATTAATATGTTTCACATGGGCAACTCTATTATTCCTGCCTAGTGGAAGGTGATTGTCCGGTACACTGATTCCTCCAGGTACACAGTTTAACAAGTAGGGCAGAAGCCTTAGGTAGACAACGTGGAAAGTCCCTGGGTGGCTGGTAAGAGGGCATTGCTTTAAAAACATTTTTTTGTTGCTTTTTTTGTAGGAGATTGTTGTTTGGGGGCATGGAACTGATGGATAAAGCTTCCCAAGGCAAAAGAATGAAATCCCTTTTCCTGACCACTGCCTGCCTAACAGTGTACCGGGCACTTCTAGATGTGGGACCTCATTTCAGGCTCACAAAGACCCTGTGAAAGAGGTGAGTGCTGGGAGCAGCTGCATGGAGCAGAGAAAGAAGTGGTGACGCCCCCTAGATTTCTAGCTCGGCTGACTGGGTAGATGTGATGCCTTTAACAGAGATGGGGAACACAGCAGGAGCTGCAGATTTGGGCAAAAGTTAGGAAGAGTTAGTGAGTTCCATTTTCCACAGGATAATTGGTGGGTCACTAGGTCCTGACAGGTCACGTGGTGCACGGTGGGTCATAACCTTTAAGCCAGTGAAAGAAACAAGCCATCCTTTCTATCCCTCTGAAAATCTTAATTCCCACCATATGTTTTACTGCCCATGGTACATTGCAGATCACTGGTCTATTTTTTAAATGCCAGAAGACTGTATTTCTATTGTTCTTTATACGTTTACCACTTATGTTAGTGATAGGAAAGTTTTATTTTTTTTAAGTGCAAGTAACAGAGAAGTGTGTTTCATTTACCATAATTGCTGTATTCCCCTAAAGTGTATATACATCCATTCATTTTCAACTCTCTTTAGCAAAGTGCTTCTTTAAAGAAATACACATCTCTAGTAAAACATAAGAAAATGCTCAACCTCACTCAGTTCAAGAATGCACATTAAAACAGCATTATTCACCTTCCCCATGTTGGCAGGGGTGCTGGGGAAATCCATAGGCACTCTCCAAACAATAATAGTGAGAATACAAATCTTGGCAACCTCTTTGGGACCAACGTCCATGCACTTAATCACTCTATACCACCTGCTGTCCAAGTTTTGTGATTTTTCTCCTACAAATATACACCCACCAGTACAGGAAACATCGTTGAAGAATGTTCATTACAATATTGAAAATAGTAAACAGCTATAAAGAGCACAAATACTCATGAATGAATGACTAGTTACATAAATTAAGGTACATCAGGCAATGGAGTAACAGGCAGCTGTTAAAAATAATGAAAGATCTGTTTGTATTGGACTCTGTTTAATGTGATCCCATTGGCATCCAAACAAAACAAAAATGAACCCCCCCAAAATGTTTCTTTCTCTGCTTGTATGTTGTAGAAAATTTGGAATGAATTTGAAAGAAATCGTTAATGATGGTAATGCCCAGGAGGCAACATTACAGTGAGACAAGGACAAAGGAAGAGTTTTCATTTTTTACCTCACTGTTTTGACTTTTAAAACATGCGTGAACTGAACTGAAGTTGCTCAGTCGTGTCCGACTCTTTGCGACCCCATGGACTGTAGCCTACCACGCTCTTCTGTCCATGGGATTTTCCAGCCAAGAGTACTGGAGTGGGTTGCCATTTCCTTCTCCAGAGGATCTTCCTGACCCAGGGATTGAACCCAGGTCTCCCGCATAGTAGGCAGATGCTTTACCGTCTGAGCCACCAGGGATATCTAAAATAATAGAAAAGAGATGCTGAAAAAGTTCTTTGAAAATAAAATACCATAATTTTGTAACTTTTAAAAACTTATAGGAAATGCTCTGGTGATCCAGTGGTTAAGCATCTGCCTGACAATACTTTGATCCCTTGTCGGGGAAGATTCCCTATGCATGCCGCGGAGCAAGTAAGCCCGGGCGCCACAACTACTGAAGCCGGGGCACCTAGAGCCTGTGCTCCACAATAAGAGAAGCCACAGCATAAAGAAATCCGTGCATCGCAACTAGAGAGTATCCCCGTGCTCGCTGCAACTAGAGAAAACCCACGCACGCACAGCAACGAAAACCCAATGCACCCATAAAAAAATAAAATAGAAAAAGAAAATTCCTTAGCTTTGTAACTTTTAAGAACCTATAGGGACTGCTCTAGTGGTCCAGTGGTTAGGACTCTGCACTTCCACTGCAGGGCGCATGGGTTTGATCCCTGGTAGAGGAACTAAGATCCCACAAGCTGGGCGATGTGGCCAAAAGAACCCTTGAAACCCAATGCCTCTCTTTTGGTACATTGAAAAATGTCATGTTCTCCTTTAGTGCTTTTTGAAATTTTAAAATAAATTGAACATTGTAACTGCAAACAAGGAACTTCCCAGGTGGTTCAGTGGTAAAGAATCCGCCTGCCAACGCAGGAGACTGGGGTTCGATCCCTGGGTCAGGAAGATCGCCTGGGGAAGGGATAGGCTAACCACTGCAGTATTCTTGGGCTTCCCTGATGGCTCAGACGGTAAAGAATCCGTCTGCAATGCGGGAGGCCTGGGTTTGATCCCTAGGTTTGGAAGATCCCCTGGAGAAGGGCATGGCAACCCACTCCAGTTACAGTCCATGGGGTCGCAAAGAGTCGGACACGACGGAGCGACTAACACACACAACCGCAAACAAATCATGGCAATGCAACAAAATGTATTGTTTTCAAACTTACTAGAGATTCTAACACTATCTTATCCTACAATCTCCCTTAATTGTCTCCAGAATGCTCAGTAATCTTATTCCTCTCTTTTGGTTGCTTATTTTTTATTGAAACGTAATTGACATGTAACACTGTATAGGTTTAAGGTGTGCCACATGTTGATTTGATACATTTATATATTGTAATGTGATTACCACCATAAGTGCTATTTCTTTTTGTGGTGAGAACACTTAAGATCTAGCCTCCTAGCAATTTTGAAATATACAATACAGTGTTGTCTATAATCACTCTGCAGTACATTAGCTCTCCAGAACTTATCCATCTAGTTGCAACTTTTAAAAATATTGGGTTAGCCAAAATGTTTGTTCAGGCTTTTCTACCCAATACTTGTTAAACAACTTTACTGAGATATAACTGACATAAACTGTACATCTTGCCATCTGTATATACCTATGAAATCATCACCACAATCAAGATAATGAACGTGTCTATCACCCCCAAAGTTTCCTTGTGCCCTTGTGTAGTGCCCACCCCACCCCACCCCGTCCTTTGAAAACCTCTGACCTGCTTTATGTTACTATAGGTGAATCTGCATTTCCAGAATTTTCTTTATAAGTGGAATCATATAATATATAGTCATTTTGTCTGGCTTTTTTCATTTAGGATAATGATTCATGATGTTATGTATAACAAAAGTTCTTTCCTTTTTGTTGCTGAATAGTGTTACACTGTGTGAATATACTAGAATTTGTTTATCCACTCAGCTGTGGAATGGACGTTTGAGTTGCTTTCCGTTTTGGGCCATTACAATTAAAGTTGCTATAAATATCTATGTACAAGTCTTTGAAATGGACATATGGTTTCATGTCTCTTGCATAAATACCTAGGAGTAGAATGGTTGGATCATATAGTAGGTATATATTAAGCTTTTTAAGAATTTGCCAAAATTTCTCATCACAAGGAAACAAAATTCTATAACTATGTATGGTGACAGATGCTAGTTAGACTAATTGTGATCATTTTGCAATGTATACAAATATTTAATCATTATGTTGTACAATACACCTGAAATGCACATAATATGGTTTCTAAATTGTATCTCAAGAAAATTAATAATAATAAAATTTTTAAAAAATTACCAAATTTCTTTCTGAAATGCTTGTATCATTTTACATTCACACTAGTGGTGTATAAAAATTCTAGCTCTTCTACATCCTTGCCAACATTTGGTACAGTCTTTTAAATTTTAGTTATTTTAATAGGCATGAAGTTGTTTTAATTTTCATTTCATTAATGACTAATGACATTGAGCATCTTTTCCATGTGCTTATTTGCCATTGATATATAGATCTATCTTCTTTGGTAACATGTTGATTCAAGCCTTTTTCTTTTTTTGTTCATAATTGTGTTCAGTTCAGTTCAGTCGCTCAGTCGTGTCCGACTCTTTGCGACCCCATGAATCACAGCACGCCAGGCCTCACTGTCCATCACCAACTCCCGGAGTTCACTCAAACTCATGTCCATCGAGTCGGTGATGCCATCCAGCCATCTCATTCTCTGTCGTCCCCTTCTCCTCCCGCCCCCAATCCTTCCCAGCATCAGAGTCTTTTCCAGTGAGTCAACTCTTCGCATGAGGTGGCCAAAGTATTGGAGTTTCAGCTTTAGCATCAGTCCTTCCAATGAACACCCAGGACTGATCTCCTTTAGAATGGACTGGTTGGATCTTCTTGCAGTCCAAGGGACTCTCAAGAGTCTTCTCCAACACCACAGTTCAAAAGCATCAATTCTTCGACGATCAACTTTCTTCACAGTCCAACTCTCACATCCATTTACTTGTCTTTTTATTATTGAGATGTAAGAGTGCTATATATTCTGTGTGCATCTTTCATTAGATATGAAATTTGCAATTATTTTCTCCCAGTCCATGCCTTACCTTTATATTTCTGAAACTGGGTACCGAGAAGAGCAGATGTTTTAGATTTTGACGAAGCCCACTTTATAAATTTATTCTTTCATGGATGTGCTGTTGGTGTTATATCTAAGAAACCTACGCCTCTGCATGCATACATGCTCAGTCGCTAAGTCATGTCCTACTCTTTGCAACCCCATGGACTGTAGCCCGTCAGGCTCCTCTGTCCATGGGATTCTCCAGGAGAGAATACTGGAGTGGCCCTTCTTCAGGGGATCTTCCCAACCCAGGAATTGAACCTGCATCTCTTTAGTATCCTGCATTGGCAGGCAGGCTCTTTACCACTAGTGCCACCTGGGATGCCTCATCTATGATCAAAAAAGATTTTCTCTACAATTTTCTTTTATAAATTGTATAGTTTTAATTTTACAATTATATTTATTTATTCATGGCTGTGCTGGGTCTTCATCGATGTGCTGGCTTTTCTCTAGTTGCAGCAAGTGGGGGCTACTCTCTAGTTGCCCTGCTCAGGCTTCTCATCATTGTGGTGGCTTCTCTTGTTGTGGAGCATGGGCTCTAGGGAGAGAGGACTTCAGTGGGGTGTGAGGTCTCAGCAGTTGCAGTTCTCGGGCTGTAGAGCACAGGCTCAATAGATGTGGTGCATGGGCTTAGTAGCTCTGAGGCATGTGAGATCTTCCTGGACCAGGGATAGAACCTGTGTCCTCCTGCATTGGCAGGAAGATTCTTTATCACTAAGCCACCAGGGAAAACCCCGTATGTTATGTAGTTTAAAGACTATAGTTTGGACGAGATCTGTGACACATTTGGAGTGAATGTATTTGATACAAGATATGGATAAAAATTATTTTTTTGCCTATGGGTATTAAAATATTCCAGCATGGTTTGTTGAAAATACAACCCTTTCTCCATGAGTTGCTTTGCACTTGGTCAAAAATCGCTTGTGTACATATATTCATACATCCTATATGAATTTTAAAATCAGCTTTTTTTTTATTTTCACCAAAGAAAACTTCTAGGATTAAGATTGGGGTTGTGTTGAACCTACAAATCAATTTGGTGGAGAATTGATAGCTAAACAGTGTGCATGTGCTCCATTGCTCAGTCGTGTCCAACTCTTTGTGACCCCATGGACAAAGGAGCCTGGAAGGCTCCCCAGTCCATGGGGATTCTCCAGGCAAGAATACTGGAGTGGGTTGTCATGCTCTTCTCCAGGGAATCCTCCCAACCCAGGGATCGAACCCAGGTCTCCCGAATTGCAGGCGGATTCTTTACCAACTGAGCGACCTGTTGTCGTTCAGTTGCTAAGTTGTGTCCGACTCTTTGCAACGCCATGGAGTGCAGCACAGCCGGCTTTCTCTATCTCCCAGAGTTTGCTCAAACTCATTTAGATGATGCCATTGAACCATTTCATCCTCTCTATCGGCCTCTTTTCCTTTTGCTTTCAATCTTTCCCAGAATCAGGGTCTTTTCCAATGAGTCAGCTTTTTGCATCAGGTGGCCAAAGTATTGGAGCTTCAGCATCAGTCCTTCCAATGAATATTCAGGGTTGATTTCCTTTAGAATTGACTGGTTTGATCTCCTTGCAGTCCAAAGGGCTCTCAAAGAATCTTCTCCAACACCATAATTAAAAGGCATCAATTCTTCCATACTCAGCCTTCTTTATGGTCCAACTTTCAAGTCTGTACCTTACTACTAGAAAAACCATAGCTTTAACTAGGCGGACTTTTGTTGGCAAAGTGATGTCTTCACATTTTAATATGCTGTTAGGTTTCTCATAGCTTTCCTTCCAAGGAGCAAGCGTCTTTTAATTTCATGGCTTCAATCACCATCCGCAGTGATTTTGGAGCTCAAGAAAATAAAATCTGTCACTGCTTCCCCTTTCCCCCATCTGTTTGCCATGAGTGATGGGACCAGATGCTATGATCTTACTTTTTTAATATTAAGTTTTAAGCCAGTTTCCTCACTCCTCTTTCACCCTCATCAAGAGGCTCTTTAGTTCCTCTTCACTTTCTGCCATTAGAGTGGTATATACCAATGCAATTGATTTTTTGATATTGATCTTGTATCCTACAACTTTGTTAAACTTACTTATCATTTGTCATATTTTTGTAGGATTTTGTACAAAGATGATCATGTCTCAAAGAATAAAATTGGTATTACTTCTTTCGTCTCAATGTGGAAAGATTTTCTTTTTCTTCCCTAGTTGCACTGGTTAGAAACTCTGGTAATATATTGAATATAAATGGAGAGAACAGACATCCTTACCTTACTCCTAATCTTAGTGCAAAACCATTCAGCCTTTCATCACTGAGCATGATATCAGCTATAGGTTTTAGTATTGATAGATGCCCTTTGTCAGGTGGAGGAATTTTTTTTCTATTCCTGGTTTGCTGAGAATTTTTATCAGAGATGAATGTTGGTTTTTGTCAAATACTTTTTCTATTGATGATCATATTTTTTCCTTTTTGGAATAAAATCTTGAGTTACATAGATTGATTTACAAATGTTAACCCAAACTTCCATTCCCAGGAAAAATGTTACTTGGTGGATTATCCTTTATATAATTAAATTTGATTTGTTAATATTTTATTAAGAATTTTGGTATCTATGTTCATGAAGGATTATTGTCTTAGCTTGTGATTCCTTTGTATAGCTTTGGTGGCTTCATAGACTGAATTCATTTTCTAAAAATCTTTGTTTGGAATTAATATTTCGTTCCTAGGTGCTGGGAAGAATCACAAATAATGTTATCTGGGATTGGAGTTTTCTCTGTAGAAACCTTTTCAATAAGTTCAATTATTTTAATAGATTGTTACTGAAGTTATATATTTCTTCTTGAGTGAGTTTTAGTAGGTAGTTTGTTAAAAGACTTTCTCCATTTTGTCTGTCATTGAATTTATAGATGTAAAGTTGTTCATAACATTCCCTTTCTGTCCTTTTAATATCTGTAATAATGTCTTCTATCTCATTCCACTTTAGTTTTTTGTGTCTTCTCACTCTTTTCCTGATCAATCTGGCTAGAGGTTTATAGGTATTATTAGTCTTCTCAAAAAGAAGAACTAATTTCATAGATTTTTTCCTGTTATATTTATATTAAAATTTTTATTTATTTTTACTTCTATCTTTGTTACTTTTTTTTTTTTTTTGGCTTACTTTGAGTTTCATTAGTTCTTATTTTTCTAGATTTTTAAAGCAGAAGTTGAAGTCACTGATTTGAGAAGATAGAACTGGCTCCATTTATAACATAAGTATTTAGTGCTTTAAATTTTTCCCTGAGCACTGCTTTAGCTACCTATAATAAAATTTTATATGCTATGTTTTCATTTTCATTCAGTTTCAAATATTTTAAAAATCCTTCTGAGCTCTACTTTGACCCATATGTCATTGAAAAATGTGTTATTTAGTTTCCAAATATTTGAGGATTTCTCAGATGTCCTTCTGTTGTTGATTTCTAATTTAATTCCATTGTGAACAGAGAGCATGTTTTGTTTTAATTCTTTAAAATTCGTTGAGATTTATGGCCCAGAATGTTTTATCTTGGTCAATGTGTGTAATTAAAAACAATATGTATTTTGCTGGTAGTGGTGGAATGTTGTATAAATATCAATTAGGTCAAATTAGCTGATAATGTTGTTTGGGTCTTCTATATGCTTAACAATTTTCTGTTTACTTGTCTTATCAATTATTGAGAGAGGAGTGTTGAAGTCTCCAGCTATTATTGTGGATTTCTCTGTTTCTTTTTGCATTCTGTAAGTTTATGTTTCATGTAATTTGAAGCTTGGATATTAGGCACAAAAATATTTAGGCTTTTTATCTAGAAGGATAGACTGCTTTATCATTATGTAATGATAGTCTTTATCCCTGGTAACAGTTTTTACTCTGAAATCTACTTTGTTTGATATTAATATAACCACCTCAGCTTTCTTTTGATTAGTGTTAGCACAGTGCCTTAATCCATCCGTTTGGTTTCAACCTATGTGTCTTTGTATTTAAATTTTCTTGAAAGTGACATATGTTTAAGATTTTCTTTGTTATTCAAGATGACAATCTCTGTCTTTTAATTGAGATATATCAACCATTCATAGTGAATGTGATTATTGATATTCTTGGATTTAAGTCTACCTTTGTACTATGTATCTTCTATTTGTCCCATCTCTTTTTGTTCCTTTCTCTGCCTTCCTTTGGATTGAGTATGTTTAATTATTATAATACTTCTTATCTCTTTTGTTGACATTAGTTATAACTCTTTGTAGTTGTATTTTAATTATTGCTTTCTAGGGCTTGTAGTACGGAAAGTCATCTCTTTGCATGATACTGCTGGACTGTAAAAATGACCACCCAAGGTGAACTGTACAAGAGATCTTAATAATGAGAAAGTAACAATAGTTCTGTGAGCTTGGAAATTTTTATCAAAATATTAAAACTCTTTTACTGTTGTTTATAAGTATATAGAGAAAAGAAAAATGTAGTAAAGTATTTGTTTAGTATATTGTCATTTAAAATATTAAAACATTGAGAACTAAAGCACTTTGTTTCTTTGTTTAAAAAAACTAAGCAAGAAAGCTTCCTCTTCCACGAATATGGTATAGACATACTTGTTCCTATTCCTTTCTCCAATTGTGTATTGATATATACACAATTCATATATACGTCATATATGAAGCAACAAAAGAGAACTCTGAAAGCTGGACTGAAACAGACAAACTGTATTGGTTAAGAACTTCAGGCCCTGAGGAATAACATGGTGGTGAGTTCCCTGCATTTTCTTTTTTGCCTCATTTTTCCCAGACATGGAAAAGAAGTTGGCAACCCAGAAATGCCAACAGGAACAGACTCAAAATAGTCCCAGTAAAAGCCTGCACTCCTTAGCCAAAGGGCTAAGAAAGGGGCAGCCTAGAAAGAAAGAAAACATTTTGCAGTAACTGCTCTACTCCAGCCAAACACCACAGAAAAATCTGCGATCCCACCCCCAGTCCTAACAGCAAATGTTCAGGAGCTGGCTTAGAATTCCACAGTAAGCAGGCAGTAACAAAGTTCTGTAACACCCCCACTAGAGTGGTGTCAGAGAAAGCCAAGTCAGAAAGCCAAGTCAGGTCACTCTACTGACCCATAATAAGCTTCCCCTCTTCCACTCTCCACCAAAAATGTATCAGTGGAGACCTCATGGAGAGCTTGGATTTGCCACCCCTGGCAGCAATGAGATGCTCCTTCCCCTCCCCACTGGAGTGATGGTAGAGGTAATAAAAGTTTAATAAAATGGACTGGATGGGATTGTGCAAACCTGGAGTTAAATCTTTTAAACATTTGGTAGAATTCGTTAGTAAAACTATTTGGATCTGAAGATTTCTTTGGGGGGAATTTTTAAGTTGGGAATTTATCTTGTATATAGAAAATTTTGAAGAATTCATAAATGCATACACACCTACCCCCCAACACACACACACAACAAACTTCTTAGAGCTAATAAACCAGTATAGCAAGATAGCAAGATAAAAGGTCAATCACTTGTATTTATATATATATATATATATGCTTTATTTATTTATTTTTGGCTGTACTGGGTCGTCATTGCTGCGAGGGCTTTTCTCTGGTTGCAGCGAGCAAGGTCTACTCTCTATTTGTGGTGCACAAATTTCTCATTGTGTTGGCTTCTCTTGTTGCAGAGCATGGTCTCTAGGGCACATGGGCTTCAGGAGTTGTGTCTCGCAAGGTCTATAGCACAGGTTCAGTAGTTGTGGTGCATGGATTTAGTTGCTCCACAGCATGTGGAATCTTCCTGGATTGAGGATCAAACCTGTGTCTCCTGCATTGGCAGGCAGATTCTTTACCACTGAGCCACCAGGGAGGCCTCAATCACTTGTATTTGTATACACTAGTAAAGAACATTCCAGAAATGAAATGAAAATAATCCTATTCACAGGGACTTCCCTGGTGGTCCAGTGATTAACAATTCACCTTCCAATGCATGGGACTAAGTTCAATCCCCGGTCAGGGAACTAGAAACCCACACTGATCATTGATTGGGACAACTAAGCCCATATGTGCTGCAACGAGACAAAGCCCATGTGCTAAAGATCCAGTGCAGCCAAAAAAATAATCTTACTTACAATAGCATTAAAAAGAATAAAACACTTATGGGTAAATTTAACACAAAAGAAGTGCAAGACTGGAAACTACAAAATATTATTGAAAGAAATTAAAGATCCAAATAAATGAAAAGACCTCCGTGTTCATGAATTGGAAGACTTGGTATTGTTAAGATGACAATAGTCTATAAACTTGAATCTTTATTTATAAAATTTTGAATAGAAATTAATTATATGAAATTTGAACAATTCCCTCAAATATTCCCTCTGATAGCTATACCTGAGCCTGAAAAGTATAATGACTTTATCTTATCTAAATGACAGCATAGTGAATTCTTCAATTACCAAAAAATTATTAGCACTCATTGACTAAAAACCCTTGCTTTTGGGGGTGAAATTTTATAAACTCTTCAAAATAAGGAGGCCCTTTCTCATCAGAAGGAATAAAAACTTTTCATAAGAAGGAATTTATTATGAACAGGCTGAATTCATATGCTCATCCTTTAGCCTGGTAATAATCATCTCAGCTATGTGAACCAAGTAGGGCTTCCACCTTCTTAACATTTAAAGATAATTGGGGGAAGAAACCTTAAATAAATAAACCTACAATAAATATTTAATTGCAAATTAGGAAAAACTTTCTAAAGGAAAAGAACAGGATGCCATTAGATTAGGTGGTTAGGAGAAGTCTCCAACAAATTTACAGTTAAAGGTGAGATATGAAAGTATAAATAGAAGTTAGTCATGTAAAAAGCATGGAAACAGTATTCCAGGAAGAGGAAACAGCAACTGTAAGAATCTGAGGTGAGAAAGAGTGCAACATGTTTGAGGAACCGGAAAAAAAAAATCAGCTTTTCTATAGCATTATATAAGGGGACAATTAGACATATATAATCTGGAGTTAGATTATATAAAGTTTGTGGTTATGGGTTATGGTAAATAGTTTGAAATTTATCTACCAAATACAGTGCTTTGAAGGGTTTGGCCCAGGCAAAATGACATGACCTAATTTTCATTTTTATTTTGTTCTCAAAGAACTCTAATTTTTTAAGTTTTTTATTGAAGTATAGTTGATTTACAACGTTGTGTTGGCTTCAGGTTTGCAGCATAGTGATTCAGCTGTACATATACGTATACATACTCTTCTTCAGATTCTTTTCCCATTCAGGTTACTGCAGAATATTGAGCAGAGTTCCCTGTGTTATACCATAGATCCTTATTGGTTATCTATTATATTATATGTAGTAGTGGGTGTATGTTAATCCCAAGATCCTAATAATTTTCATTTTTAAAAGATCACTCTGGTTGCTGTGGGGAGAATGAATTGGTTGGAGAGAAGAGTGGGTAGAGGACATCACAAGGAGGCTACTGAAATAATATAGATGTTAGTAGGTGAAGTAATATAGATGTTAGTAGGTGAAGTAATATAGATGTTAGTAAGTGAAGGTAGAATGGTGGCAGAGGAAACACAGAAATGAGAATAGTCGGATACGAGCCATGAGGAGTGGTCGTCGATGAGCTGTCTACGAAAGTGAGGTGTTGTGAAAGCAGAAGCTGGTTCCAAGAGGGAAGGAATATAATCAGGTGTGTCAGAAACCATGGAGAGGTTGAATTCAATAGGAATGAAAAGTATGTCAAATTGATATGGCAGCTGAGTGATCTTTTCTGACCTCTGTGAAAGGTTTTAGTGAATCCAGAAGCTGTGTTGATGCGGGCCAAGAGGGAGTATAGGCTTTCTGTTTCTGGCATGTCATCACTGCTGAAGATGACAAAAAGTACAGTTCATAGATAGAAAACACCCACTGAAAAAGCCTTGAAGATCTGCAAGGTAAGGAATTATCAGGATAAAACCTCTGAGACTCTGAGAACATAGAGAAGTGAAGTCATGAAACTGGCTTTGTCCTGAAAACAACTGAGAAATTTGGGTGTTTGAGGAGTTCAGCTTTGCAAAAGCCATCTAAAACATAGGGGTAAAAGATACAAGCCCGGGGACAAATTAAAGGTGAATAGTCTAATAGAATTCTTTTTCTATTAAATTGGTGCCCCAAAGGAATAAACCCTCAGTAAAGGAGAACTTATTGGAGAAGGAAATGGCAACCCACTCCAGTGTTCTTGCCTGGAGAATCCCAGGGATGGGGGAGCCTAGTGGGCTTCTGTCTATGGGGTCACACAGAGTTGGACACGACTGAAGTGACTTAACAGCAAAGGAGAACTTAACTTGTTTTCCTACCCACTCCCCCAGGGACTACAAAGGAATATTTTCTTGATGATGGCAAGCAGGACAAGGAGGAAAAAGATGACCCAGAAACTGTCATCTTGTAGCCCCAAATCACACTGCTGAGGTGACTCAAGATATCTTTGGTGGTGGTATTAGTCACAAAGTCATGTCCAACTCTTGTGACCGCATGGACCTGCCAGGCTTCTCTGTCCATGGGATTCTCCAGGCAAGAATACTGGAGTGGGTTGCATTTCCTTCTCCAAGATATCTCTAGTCATAAATTTAAAGTGATTCTGGCAAGTTAATGTTCCAGACAATTAGCAAAAGCAAACGTAGATTCTTTGTCCAAGATCTCAAAGAATGTGTCCAAATTATTTTATAAGGAAAATGAGCAGCTCACAAAAAAAGTTAATAATCAAAAAAGGAATTGAATTACCATAAGTGAGAATTAGCGAAAGAACCAGACAGCAGAGCCATATGCTGAAATAATTTAGATTTTGGAATTATTAAACACAGAATATGAAGATCTATACTTATTATGTTTAAAGAAATAAAAATGTGTGTGGGAAATAAAAAATTCTAGAGAATGACTGTATTTGAAAAATTATTTCATTAAACTTCAGAAAGTTAAAAAAAATCAAGATTGAAATTAGGAACTCAAATTAGATTAGATTAATAACAAATTAGACACAATTAATTATAGAATTAGTGGGTTGGAAGACATTTCAGAAGAAATAATTTATAAGAAAATAAATCTTAAAAGTTCTCACCACGAGAAAAAAAGTATAACTGTGGTGGTAATAGACTTTAAATAGATTTATCATGGTGATCATGTCACCGTATACTCAGATATCAAATCACTTTGTAGTACACCTGAGACTGATATAATGTCACACATCAACAATATCTTAATATTTTTGGCCACACTGCATACGGCGTGTGGGATGTAGGATCTTAGTTTCCCCACAAAGGAATCCAACCCATGTCCCTTGCAGTGGAAGTGTGGAGTCTTAACCACTGGGCCACCAGAGAAGTCCCTCAGTTTTTTAAAAAAAGAAATTAACAGAAATCAGCACAGAGAGGCAAAGAGGTAAAATATATGAAAGAGTCTACAAAGTAATTTTATAGACAGGCTTTGCTATTTGATAAGTTTCAATCCAAGGTGTATAATATAACATCTAGTAGATGTTATAATAAATTATTTTTCTGATCAAAAAAATCAACAGATAAAAGAAAGTAAAATTTCCAAGAAAGAAACTTGGAATTTAGAGTGATAGATCTGAATTATACACTTAATCAGAGTTCTAAAAAGAAAGTAGAGGTAATAACTAAGAGCTTTTCAGAACTAAGCACAGATACAGAGTAAAGCAGCCAGAGAAATAACACAGATTACTTTCAAAGGAAGGAGAAACATCAGACAGCTAACTGACAGCTGATTCCCAACAATGGTGGAACCAAAAGACAATTGAATTATAGCTTTAATGTGCTAACAGAAAAGAACTATCAACCTACAAGTGTATGCCTTGCAGAAATATCTTTCAGCTAAGACGGTGAAATATAATGACAGGAATTGCCACCAGTGGAATCTCATTTAAGGAAATTCCAAAGGCAAAATAAGTTATTGCAGATACCAGAGATTTAGAAAGAAGAATAGAGCAAAGCAAGTGAAAACATATGAATAAATCTAATTAAATATTAACTGTATAAAAATAATTCTTAGAGGGTTAAAGTATATAAATATATAGAATTAGGATATAATAACAACACAAACTGAGAGGAAGCAGTAAATGAACCTAATACTTTTTAAAGGTCCTTTTGTTGTCTGAAGAGTGTTGATTAGTTCTAAATTTTTGTAGGCTTTCATATTGCAGTCTCAGTAATGAATAATTGTTTAAAAATAAAATCAGAGGGCATAATCTTGGGATTAAAAGAGAAGAAAACCATGGAATAAAAAAAGGTAAGAAAGAAAGGAAAGGAATGTGGTAAAGAGGAGCTTATAGAACAAAAATAAGGCTATAAAGTTAAGCCAAATATTTAAGTATTTAAAGTATTTAACTAAGACCAATGTCAGATTGGTCTTAGAAACATACAACCAGTTATTTACTGAGACATATTAAAAAACATAAGAAAGCAAAAATATTGAAAGGAAAAGAATGGGAAACATATATATCATAGAACAGTATGCAACCCAACTCGATCTACAGATTTAAGGCACTTCCTACCAAAATCTCGGGTGATTTCTTTGTAGAGATTGACAAGTTGATTGTAAAATTCATGTGGAAATTCAAGGAGATCAAAACAACCTTGAAATAGAACAAAGTAGAAGGACTTGCATATCCCAATTTCAAAACTGACTAAGCACTACAGTAACCAAGACAGTGTTGTACTGGTACAAAGATATACGTACAAATCAAAGGGATAGAATTGAAAGTGCAGAAATAAACCCTCAAATGTATAGTCAATTGACTTTTAAAATTTATTTTTAAATTGAAGTATAGTTGATTTACAATAACTGTGTTAGTTTCAGGTGTGCAGCAAAGTGATTCAATTTACATATATACATAAAACATATATGTTCTCTGCAATTGTTGCTTGAATAAATGGAAGTTGGGGTGAAATTGAAGAAAAAGAATAGAGACACTAGAAGAAAGTCATGTAAGGTTTCATATAAGGATTCAGTTGCTTTTAAATATTTATTGAGGTACACAAACAGAAAAAAATTTGCAAATCTCAAGTGTACAATTCATGATTTTTTACATGTAAAAGCAACCCTATAACCAATGCCCAGGTCAAGAAATATTAATAGAACATTACCAAAACCCCAGAATCCTACCTGGTACCCTTTCTCAATCACTATCTCCCCTAAGACAACTATTAATCTAACTTCTAACACCAAAGATAAGTCTTGTCTGTATAACAACTTCTTTATTACAGCCAAGACAGGATCAAAATTTGATACCTTCATTATAAACTTTTACTATACACCACTACTACCAGCAGTGGCTAAGGCTTGTTGAGTGCTTTCTGTTTACCAAGTGTAGTTCTAATTGCTTTACTTACATTAACTAACTGATCCTCAAAGCCACCCTGTGAAGTAGGTACTATAATTACTCCCCATTTACTAATGAAGAATCTGGGATAGAAAGAAGTTAACCAATTTGTTCAAAGACCCATAAAAACTAAGTGGTGGAGCTGGTATCTGACACCAGATAACAAGTCTCCAGAGTTTGTTCAGTGCAGTGTACAAACAACATCAAACTATCTCAGCAACATATGGCAATAGTTTAAAATGGTTACTTTGCATCACCTGCAGTTGTAAAATGTGAATGTCAGAACAAGAGATACAGGGTCTCCCAGGCACTTGTGGTCAGATGCCCTTTATATGTCAATGCTGCATAGTTGTTGAAAACCAGACTTTCCTGAGTTCAAACCCCAACTCTGCTGCTCACTAACCCTGTGACCTTAGGCACTTAGTTACTTAACCTTTTTGTGGCCCAGTTCTCTCATCCAAAACTGTAGGTAATAATAGCACCTATTATAGTTGACCCTTCCCTGGTGGCTCAGAGGTTAAAGCGTCTGCCTCCAATGCAGAAGACCTGGGTTCGATCCCTGGGTTGGGAAGATCCCTGGAGAAGGAAATGGCAACCCACTCCAGTATTCTTGCCTGGAGAATCCCATGGACGGAGGAGCCTGGTAGGCTACAGTCCACGGGGTCGCAGAGAGTCGGAGACCCGGACACGACTGAGCGACTTCACTTTCACTTTTCTCATCCAAAACTGTAGGTAATAATAGCACCTAGGTCATATAATTTTTGTGAAAGTTAAAGGAATCATTCCTGGCATAAGGTGTGAGCTTCATTCATTCATCACCTATTCAACAAATATTTGTTCATACTTACCATATGCCAGGCACTTTGATGCTTGGGATGTATCAGTGAACAAATCAAAGATAGTGCCCTCTCGGAGCATAGTGTAGTGCAACCTGGAAGAGGGGTGGATGGAGAGAACAGAAGAAAAACAGTATAGTACGTTCGAAAGTGATAAAGTGCTATATTTTTTTCAAGTAGAGTAGGATAAGGAGAAGTGGAAATGCTGGAGAGGTTGAAAGTTGAGAGGATTAAATAGAAGGGTCAGGGTAGGCCTCACAGAGAAGCTAAGATTTGAACAAACACTTGAGGAAGATAAGGCAATAAGATATGTGAATATCTTGTACCTTTTGAAGAGCATTCAAGGCAGAGGGAACAGGCAGCCAAATCCCTAACGGTGAGAGGGTAACTGGCTGTTATAGGAACAAGGCAGCCGGTATTGCTAGAGTGGCGTCATCAAGGGACAAAGTGGCAGGAGAGGAGGTCAAAAAGGTATTGTATGGAGGTGTGAGTGGAGAAAGGGGGCTGGGGATTCTCCATGCAAATCCTATAGGACCTTGTAGGCTGTTTGTTACAAGGATTTTGGTTTTTACTACAAGTCAAACTGAAAGCCTCTGTAGGCTTTTGAGCAGAGTGGTAACATGGTCTGACTTAGTATTTTATAACAGTCTCTCTGGATCTGTGTTCAGAATAGATGGTGAGGGGGTTGTGGGTTGACTTGTGTCCCCCCAAAAGATATGATCATGTCCTTTCCCCTCTTCCTGTACCTATGAATGTGCTCTTGTTAGAAACAGGGTCTTTGCAAATATAATCAAGTTAAGATGAGGTTGTACTGAATTAACGTGGGCCCTAACCCAGTTAACTAACATTCTTACAAGAGGAGGGGCCTTTGGGCACACAGACACACACAGAGAAGAGATAGCTGTGTGGAGACACATAGACACCTAAGAACACCACAAGAAGACAGAGGCAGAGACTGAAACGATGTGTCTACAAGCCAGGGAAGGCGACAGATGGCTAGCAACCCCCAGAAGTAAGGAGAGACACACTGTTCCTCAGAAGCTCAAGAAGGAGTCAGCCCTGATGACACCCTGATTTCAGACTGCTAGCCTCTAGAACTATGAGAGAATAAATGTCTGTTGTTTTAAGTGCCCAGTGTGTGATACTTTGATATGCCAGCCCTAGGAAACTAATGTAGGTCAACTGTGGAAGCAGTTAGGAGGCTATTGCCATAGTCCAGGCAAGAGATGGTGGGGGTCAGGATCAGAGTGGTGATAATAGAGACAGTGAGAAGCCATCAGATCATGAATACATTCTGAAGGTACAGCCAACAGAATCTACTAATGTATAGGATATGAAGTGCAAGAAATATTCGCTGTTATTATCTGCATGAACAATTTAAATATTTATAAACATGATGCATATACCGATAAATGTATATTTTTTCATTCTCCCAAATATCCTTCGTTTGAGACTACTCAAGCAAGTTTGCCAGGGAAATCGAAAAGAAGCTTATTTTGCTGTGTGATCAAGGAGTAAATCACATTACTTGTCTGAGTCTCAATATCCTACTTGGTAAAACAAGAAGATTGTGTTCCATTGTGTGAGTGTATGATCTTGTTATTATCAAGTGCCTTGTTTTGGTATTGATAAAGGTTCTAGAGGGGTAAACTGTTTTCTGTCTTCCATATTTGAAAACCTATCTCCAAGTCTGAGTACCTTCAAATAACAAAACTCTGTCCTCACTGTTGTTTACACTCTGCCATTTGATATTTGACTACATGAAGGAGTGACCTCCTACAACAGAAGCAGTCCTCACCACTGGACTGCCATAGAAGCGCCCTCCACCAGTGTGTTTATATTTTAGGAGGGTAATGAATTTATAAGACAAGGTAATATTAGTACTAATGATAATAGCAAACATTTATATAGGGTTGGCTATGTGAAAAGGGATAGCAGAGGATGAGATGGTTAGATAGCATAACCATCTCAGTGGACATGAATTGGAGCAAACTCTGGGAGATAGTGGAGGACAGAGGAGTCTGGCATGCTGCAGTCCATGGGGTCACAAATAGTTGGACACGACTTAACAACCGAACAACAATATGTCAGGGATTACTTTAAGGGTTTTAAAGATATTAACTCACCCAATCCTCACAACATTTATATAAGTTAGGTACAATTATAACTTCTATTGTATGAACAGGGCAACTGATACACAGAGCAACTAGGAAACATTCTTTTCTTATATTAATAAAGGATCTTATATCAGGGGAAAAAAAGGAAACTCTTTTAAAAGAATGAAAATAGACATGATTAAATGCAAAGTAGTTTGGAGACTTAATGTCAAGGAAAGTAGCTTTGTCAGAATCCCAGAAACTAATTTTGATGGGGTCCATAACAAAATCAATGTTGGCATTGAGCCTCTTCCTGCCGCCAACTCTCGTTGACATTGGTTCTCTAAGGAGGGAAAAAAGACTGAGAACTAGGCCTCCGGGCAGCTGAACGCAACATTGTCAGTCACCAAACAGCTGTTAGATCTGATTCCCAAGAAGTTTTGAAATGAATCCTGGTCTTGTTTCTAAGTCATTCCCTTGCTAGGTCTTGAAAAATTAGACTGTCACTTTCTTTTTTAAAATCCTTTTCTCTTTATTTTTAAAGATTTATTTGTTTGGGTATTTTTGGCTGCACTGGGTCTTTGTTGCTACATGCGGGCTTTCTCCAGTTACAGTGGCTCAGTAGTTGCGGCACATAGGCTTTAGTTGCTCTCTGGCATGTGGCATCTTCCAGGACCAGGGATCGAAATGGTGTCCCCTGCATTGGTAGGTGGATTCTTAATCACTAGACCACCAGGGAAGCCCTTAGACTGTCGTTTTTTAAATGAGTGTAAACCTCCTCTCACTTGAGATTCCAGAGCCAAAGTTTCTTTTTACCTTCCTACTTCCTAGAAAATACCAGGCTTCCTGAAAGTCACTAGGGTTACTATTTTGGACACTCCAGTCCCTCTCTGTCTCAGGCCTCACAACTTTTGTCTAGTCCATCTTTCTGTTAAGCCTGGGCTGGGTACCAATCAGACTATAGCCAAGGTGCATTGTCAGTGTGGGTAGCCAATTTGATGATGGAAGAATCATCTTGGCAGTTAGGCTAATCAAAGTCTGAAGAGATCATTAATTTATTTAACAAAATAGTAGGACTTAATCTATCACATGATGAAGAACATGGGCTTGTTCCCCAACCAAATCAGGAAAGTTGTGAGCAGCCTTTGAAGCTGGAAGAGAGTAGCTTGGGGACTGATCAAAGGAGACCACTTTACACTGCCAGTAGGGTTGGACTTTGTGTGTGTGTGTGTGTGTTAGTCGCTCAGTCCTATCTGACTCTTTTCGACTCCATGGACTGTAACTCACCAGGGTCCTCTGTCCATGGGATTCTCCAGGCAAGAATACTGAAGTGAGTTGCCAAGCCCTTCTTCAGGGGATCTTCCCAACCCAAGGATTGAACCCAGGTATCCTGCATTGCAGGTGGATTGTTAACCATCTGAGCCATCAGGGAAGCCCAGTTGCCAGCAACTGGTTTTAAATTCAAATAGGTGCAAGAGTGGTTTAGAGAAATTCCTGAGTGATGGGTGAGGACACCATGGGCCAGCTGGGGAACGAGCCTGGTCTCCCATAGGTGCGCGACCAGGACACATGCTCTCCTGATACAGGCCCTTAGAACCTCGGTCAGAGGCAGAAATTCCGACCAGACCATTGTGCTGACTGGCAAGGATGTGCGTGGGGGGCGAGGCGTGCAATCCCCACGTTGTCAGGGACTCCGAACCAAATCCAGGCAACCTTCCAGAGCTGACCCTCCTCGAAGGAACGTCACTAAACTGCAGGCCTAGGGATTATCAGCGTGCCGCTCCCTCCTACCCCACAATCACAGTGTCCAGGTGCCTTTGTGAGTCACCCAGACCCTCCGTAATAAGCCCACCATGGGTGGGGCTGCCTCGCACTTTCTCGCTCCTTCCCTCGCTGACTCTTCTCTTTTGCTCTTCTGCTGTCTTGCTCTTCGAGCTCGGCTTTCGTGCAGGCAGAAGCCACCACAGCGCCCGCCCATCGGGCATGCTCAGTGCTCAGGCGGTTTGTGACGACCGCCGGGCAGCGGCGCGCGGGGCCCTTTAAATCGGGCCGGCCGGTTGCCAGGCAACGGCGCGGCCGGCGCTGGCGCAGCACTGCAGAGGCTCTGCCCTGGGCCGGCGCGGCCGGGTCGCGGTGGCCAGCGCCAAACCCAGGTCACCTGGCCGTCGCTGGAGGCCGTCTTCGGGGAAGAGGGACCAGGGCTCACTGGACCCCACCCACGCCGCCAGGTAGGTCTGAGCCCAGTCAGGCCGGGGCTCCCCAGGCTCGCCCCTCGCCCTCCCTGGGTGGCCCGGGCGGAGCCACCGTGCTCCCTGCCTCGACGCCCACTGCGCTTTCCTCATTCTTCAGGGCTCCGGCGGGAACCGGCGGGCGTTGGCGAACGAAGGTGACTGGGCGTGGAAGTCGGAGTGTGGAAGGAGGAGTGGGGTCAGGCCTTGCCCCTGCTTTCTCCCAGCCAAGGGGTAGATGGGAGTAGGGCCTGGGGAAGTGGGAGGTGTTACCTGCAGTGGCGTCCCGGGCAGCACCCGAGCTTTGCCATCTCCTCTGCACGGGAAGCTGCTGTGGCAGGAGTTTAGTTAACCATTTACAGAGAAAACCCCCAAACCCTGCATGCTTAGATGCAGCTTTATAGCAAAAATGTGACTTTCATACTAATAAGGTACTCAGCCTTTCAGAATTAAGGTGACTTCATATCTTTTCTTCTAGAAGGAGTAATTCCACACTAATAACAAAGAATTGGGGGTAAGACCCGTTCACAGGGCCCAGTTTTCAATGGTTCTTGGCTTTGCTCTCAATATCTGCCAAACAATAGACAAGACAGTTTGTCCCGTGAAGTGGACACTTGGCTCATATGTGAGGACCCTCAAAGATTAAGGCAAAAAGTGGGATCACTTTCCTTTTTAATGGTTTTTCAGGATAACTGGACTCTGGGGGCGGGAGCCAAGGCTTTGGCTCCATCCTCTACTAACATGGCTCTTGGCATGCTCCTTACTAACAAGCATGTTGCTGTGGCCGCCAGTGGTGGCTCATTTGTTCAATAGTTGCTAAAGGCAAGAAGGTACAGTGTTGAGTAAGATGCCACCATGATTGTCGTCCCATCTGATATTTGCGTTGCTGGGGGAAGGAAGACTTAATGGCGTAATAGCTGGGAAATTGTGTTGACAAGTTAAAATGAAAATTTGCTTCAAAGTGTCTGATGTTGCATTTCAGATCAGCCAAACAACATTAAAGCTATCACTTGTAATTTTAAGCTACATCTCAGGTGTGAACACATATTTGGGCATTCTGGTTAATTATATTTTCTAATTAAGCTGTGGCATTTTCTTTTTCAGTTCAGTCTGCAGAAGGAGAACAGTGGCAACCAACAGAAGACATTGGACTTCAGGAACTGTAAGTACCGTTGTGCTGGCTGATAGCTTGCTATGGGTGTTGAGAAGCACAGAGCCTCACCCAACATAAATCTTCAATCTTTTAACAAGACCATTAGTCTGCACTGTCAGTAGTACATTATCAAAAAAGCCTCATAGAAATACAAAAGAAAAGTGTCCTAAAGACTTTAGCTGAGCCAAATAAACTTTGAGGGAAAAATGAAAGTTTTTTCCCTAAAATGCCACCCACAAAACCTCATAAGCCAAAGGAAAAATTACAAGTATTTACAGAAACTCAATTAGAATCAAAACATTATAGAATTTTCAGGAAGAATATTAAGAATTATTCACTCAACAAATGTTTATTGAGGGTTACTATGTGTCAGGCAGCAACAAGGGATACAATGATGAATAAGGTGCCCGGAGATCTCAACATATTGGTAAAATGAAACTGTATGAAATGATGCTGAAGCACAGAAAAAACTTGCAGTCATCCTTACTAATCTTCAAACTGATGCCCAATTGTAATATTTTTAAGATGTTTATTAGTAGCTCTGAAAAACATTGGGACATTTGGTAAGTTCATGGCAAAGCAATTAGTGATTTAAAAAAATGTAAATCTCTTTGGTGTAGAAGGGCTACCACTCTTCTGCTTAGAATAAATTTAGCTTGGAAATCTGGGGACATCAACAACTTACAGGCTTTAGGGCTAATTCTTCCATGAAGATACAGCTCAAATTAATGTAAGATTCAAGTTGAAGTTCCCCTCTACCTACCTTAATAGTACTTCCTTTTTTTTAAACTGACTTTTTCTGAGGTCTGATGACTTCAGACTGGCAACTCTGAAGCACATATCTTTGGAGAAGAGTTGGGTTTTTGGTTGATGTTCCAAGGGAAGGTAAGGAAAATCTAAAAAAGAATAAAACCCATTGTCTACAGTATAAAATTGTTTGCATTTTTGTTTTCACTAATTTCTCTTAACCATCTGGAAAAAGGTATATTGTCTGTATATTACACCTGAAGAAACTGAGGTTCACAAAAGGTAAGTTTTTATGAAGTTCTAAAATGTGGGAGCCAAGATATCTGACTTCTTCAGTCTTTTTTTTTTTTTCCACCAGAGTTGACACAATTCCTTTCTTGAGAACTTTCTTTTCCTTCTTCCCCACAATTTTGCACGGCAAAACATGTTTACCCCTTCTTTCAGACAGCTTTGGAGAGTCCTCATAATGGAGAAGGTCACATAGAGGGGGCAGGTCAGAATCTTCTGGAGCAAGGGAAGAGAGTAATGGTGGCAGTGCTTGGGAACAGGGGAAGCAGAAAAATAGGTTGAGAACTACTGCTTTTATGTGAGAACAGACTGGACAGTTGAGCAATGAAGGAAGGCCAGTGATCTTTGTAACAAACTTTTCTATTCCAATCTTGGCCAACCAGTTTTTCTAAGGGTTGAGAGAACTGAAACCATCCAAGAATAATGGGAAAAAGTTCCCTGGGCTAAGAAGGGCCTTTTGTCTTCCCCCTTATTGCCCCTAAGCTGTGACTAAAAGCCACAGTTTTAGTTGAGTGTGGCTGAAGGGCTGAAGGTTATGACATAAGGTTGTCCATCACAGGTTGGAAATGACCTTTTCTAAACATCACTCCCAGTTTACAAAGTTTGGGGTGAAGCACTGTTGCAAGATGGGAAAAAGCTTCTGGAGGTTTCCCAGTCCCTGGCCTCCCCGCCTGGAAGAATAATTGCCTTTTGCAGGCAGATTGAGATTTATGCAAAAGAGATACTCCTGACATTTTGAAATAAAATCTAATGTAAATGAGATAAGGAAATAGGGGAAAAAGATCTTTGATTTTTATGTCATCAAATTTCCCTAAAGCATGTGATTTAAAGTATGAATATTTTAGAAAATAATTAGATTTCCTATATTTGATCACTTATCCATCTTAATATGAGCGTATTCCCCAGGGCCCCATATCTTGAAAATGAAAATGAGATAGTTTAGTGGGTTTCTCCTTTCACAATAAATAGTGTATTAGTTTCTGGAGCTATTTGGAGACAGATATGCATTCACCTAAGATTTTTATGTAATAGTTTACCTAAAAATCCACAATAAGTGATCACTCTTCGCTTAGCTCTCAACAATTACACTGTGTTATATTACATTATAAATCATTTTCAATTTATTTTATCAGTGGTTCCCAAATTCTTTAGGTGAGTAGAAGCCATTTCCATGAGTCAATAAATTTCCTTACTCCATCAAGATGCACTACTACTTTACCTTTGCAAAAATAAGGAAGTTACCAGAGGATGAATGGTGATGTTTTTAGAGAGACACTAACTAGAATAATCAGGAGTCCATTATCAATTCATGTCAGACACAAATGAATACATGTAGCCATATAATGGACAAGTATGCAGTGCAGTCCCAAGGACTTCTGGGAGATCACTGGCTTAGAGGACCACTAACTCATTTTTGTCATATGACTATATCGTTTTCCTGTGTTCTGGTTGGTTGTTTCTTTAAGTGTTTCATTCCTCTTGGACCTCCTTCCCCTACCCTTCAGTCCTTCAACACCCAATATTGTGTTGGGTAGGCACTTGTAATAAACAGTGTTAGCAGTTGACCCACTAAAAAGGCATGCTTAAACGGCAAGCCACTCCAGTACTCTTGCCTGGAAAATCCCATGGTCGGAGGAGCCTGGTAGGCTGCAGTCCGTGGGGTTGCTAAGGGTTGGACACGACTGAGCGACTTCACTTTCACTTTTCACTTTCACACATTGGAGAAGGAAATGGCAACCCACTCCAGTTTTCTTGCCTGGAGAATCCCAGGGACGGGGGAGCCTGGTGGGCTTCCGTCTATGGGGTCACACAGAGTTGGACACGACTGAAGTGACTTAGTAGCAGCAGCAGCAGCAGCATTCTCTCAATAATGGCTCTGCTTTGATTTGCCTTATGCTGCGACAAATTACCTAGTCAAGTTTATTGAAAGAAAAATGGCTGCCATGTCAGGATAGAGGAAGGAGTGTCATTGCCTCAAAGCATATTTCTTGTCTTTGCCAGAGAATACTAATGTCGTACTTGTTCTGCGGAAAAAACAAAGAGCACAGTTTGTGAAGAGAAAATGAGCCTGGTATCTTTTACCCTCAGTCTGGGCTTTGCCATCCTCTGTGACTTGATTTGGGAACAATCCCTTAAAGCATATCTTGCCAGTGAAAGAGGAAAGAAAGAGAAAGGAAAGAAAGAAAGGGAGAGAGAAAGAAAGAAGCAGTTCAGAGACCTCTTGACCCTGCCCTGTGTAAGCCAGGGGAGGGAAATTCCTAAAGGCTTTTCAAACCTTTCTCTTTCTGTCCTTTGATATGTGACATGCAATTCTCCTTACCCTCCCCCATTCATTTTTCCTCTCTCCTTTTGTGGCCCTTTAAAAAATACCTAAGCTCTGAAAATAGTGAGTTGTTTTTTTTCAGTCTGTGGAATGAAACCTAACAGAAGAATAAAGAGAAATTTTAGAGTAAGCACTGATCTGGGAGACAGGGTCTCAGTTTCACCACTATAGGCTGTGAGGACTTGGACAAGTCACTTAACTTCTTTGAGCCTCAGTTATAAAATAAGTGGACTCTTCCCAGTTCTGTGAAAAGCATTGACTGTATCAGGAAATTGTACAGAGGCCTAGGAAAGAAAGGTAGTGACACTGAAAAAAAAAATATATATATATGTTTTTAGCCAGAGATTTATGGGAGGGTTGGAGATAGAGTGACTTTTTCAAGGTGCAAAATCATTAATGAAAATAGCTTTCTATTTTAACCTCTATCTACACCCAGACCTCTATCTCAGATTTGTCATTATTGCTATCTCCAAGTATAAAGTGGCCTCACCTGACTTGCCCCGCTGCACACCTCTTTCCTGATCAACCTCACCAATACCTTTCACTCATAATTTGGTAGGAAGAATAATAGTAATCTCCCTCCCACTGCTACCTGATTAGAAGCATTTTTTTGGCCACTCTGCACAACTTGTTGGAGAAGGCGATGGCACCCCACTCTAGTACTCTTGTCTGGAAAGTCCCATGGATGGAGGAGCCTGGTGGGCTGCAGTCCATGGCGTCTCGAAGAGTCAGACACGACTGAGCGACTTCACTTTCACTTTTCATTTCCATGCATTGGAGAAGGAAATGGCAACCCACTCCAGTGTTCTTGCCTGGAGAATCCCAGGGATGGGGGAGCCTGGTGGTCTGCCATCTATGGGGTCGCACAGAGTTGGACACGACTGAAGCGACTTAGCAGCAGCACAACTTGTGGGATCTTCATTCCCCAACCAGGGTTGGAACCCGAGCCTTCAGCAGTGAAAGTACACAGTTCCAACTGCTGACTGCCAGGGAATTCCCTAGATGCATTTTTAAACTCTTACAGAGTCGTCTGGTAAACATTTGACTGCTAAAAACTGTGACTGGCAATTAGCATATTTTCCCTTTTCTCTGTTCCTTTCCTTTATGATCACTGTAATAATCCCCAGTATTTGCATTCATGTTTCTAGAGAGGAGAGCAAGTGCGATTATGGTCATCTTCATCTTTAAGGGCAGATATGTCATTGATGCTTCTGGATGGTGACTAATAGGATAACAAAGTCAGAGAGGACTATTTCAAGAGAAAGCAGAGGATGCTCCAATGGCAAATATTGACACATATCATGAATTTCAAGTCTCGACATACTACTGTGGTCTGGTTGACTAAACTTAACGTTTGGGTTATGGCTTTCGAACCAATCATTTTAACACCTTCACTGAATATTTGTACCTTTTCCTTTCCTCCACTTGTCAATGGAGATATATCCTTGGGTATAATGAGTTACCTTCCTCTTCTTTTGGAGGAAGGTGTCAGGCATGTAGGTATTGAGTTTATTCTCTCATTGTCTGTAGCAGGAAAAATTTGTTAGAATTTAAACTACATTTGTTAAAAAGTATCGAGAAATAATATACCAAAGAGTGGTTATCTCAGTGCCACGGGATCATGAGGAATATTTCTGTGTGTGTGTGTGTGTGTGTGTGTGATTTTCTGTATTTCCAAAATTTTACAGATAACATGCATGACTATTAGCATCTTTATATGAAATAGTATATTAATTAATATAATGTAACATTTATACTCTTTAATAATATTAAAGAAAATATTAATTTAAAAATAAACACAACTGCTATTTTTGTTACCAAGATAAAATTTCATTTGTGTACGTGGGAAAAATAGATGCAAACACACTTTTTCTCAGTGGTGATGTAGCAAATATATTGCAGCAATTTAATGTATAGAATGAATAAAGTGATCCCCTCCTTTTCCTTCCCACCCTTTAGCGGTAACTGCAGTCACCAGTTTGGTGGCTTCAGATGCCAGGGGCCCATCAGTGTGTTGCTTGGGTCCTTCTTTCTTCCTTTTTTCAAAAGTAGTCACTGATCAAATATTTTTGTGTTTTAGGAAAGCTGTATGTTATCGACTCTCTTTGAATAGGGAAGACTCCTTTTGAAACAAAATAAATATCCTGTAACTTTTGTAAATTTAGAAAGTTGGTTGTGGTTTAATATGCTAAGTTTTCTTCTAAAAATTATACTTGGAGTCAGTATCTTAGAAAAAGAAACCCATTTGGTGGCATTAGTATTTCCAATTGTTGACATTCGGTTCTCATGATGAAATTGCTGTCAAAATGGATTGAATTCTGTACACTTGGCAGTCTTGTCTAAAAGCAAAGCCCAAGACTGGAATAACAGGAATTTACAGGTCAAGACAGAAGGGCATTTGGCAGAGTTAGTCATAAGGAAGTCTGCATGGTATACTTTACCAAAAGCAGCTCACATTGCATTAAGCACTGATGTTTTAGTCACTTTAAAGAATGAATAAATAGTAGTCCAACCAAAAAGAACTAGAAAAAGCTCAAGCACATTGGAAACACAGGCTTACCCATTAATTAAAAATCACTTATACTGTTTTGAAACAATCTGTTTTCATGTTGATTTCTCATAGGATTATTTTTCTCTATAATAAATAGCCAAGCTTGTCCATTTATTGGTTATATTTCATAGGATCAGAGAACTTTAAAGCTGGAAGGGTCTGTAGAACTTAGCCAGTTTAGCCCTTTCCATTTATAAAAGAGGGAACTGAGGCCTGAGTTGCGTGGTGAATTAGAGGGAGTGCCAGCCGTCAAATATTTAGATTCTTTCACCAATGGGCCAGGAGTCTTAGTTCTTTCCACTGTCCCAGCTGCCAGTGTAAATATGTGCCTTGATTTAAAATTTTGTTTTTCAGGAATTGGAAGAGGTGCCTGAAGAAATGGCTGCTAGGAGAAAACACTGGAAGGAGAACACGTTTTCTCCTCTTCTCAGTGCACAGGATATTCTAGACGAAGCTGCTCAGCTCGAACCTTCTTCTGATCAAATGACTTTAGACAAGGTCAAGAGAATGGAAAGAATATTTAATTTGTCTAGTAGAAAGTTTCTAGAAGAAAATAAATTTAAAAGGAAAGAATTTATTTCCCAACCAAATAAAAATGAGCAAGAATCAAATTTAATAGAGAGAAAGATAAACATTTCAAAGAGTGAGGCAGACACAAATTCTGTCTCCTGTGAATCATCTAATTTGGACATTGCAACTGAAGAAAGCTTTAATAGCACAGAAGAGCTTCCTACCTGGGGTACAAAGGAGTTATCAACTCCACCACAAAAAGACAAGAAAAAGAAATTCACTGAAAGAATGTCTCCAAAACTTCGCCTGAATCTTTTGAATGAAGAGCTGGAAGTGCTTAATATGAAATGCAGAAAAATTGAAGAGGAATTTGAAAATGCAGAAAAAGAACTTTTGAACTCCAAAAAAGAAGTCTCCACAAAACCCCTAAATTTTCAAGAAGCAGGGATGGAAGCTTCCAAGAAAGACTGGGAGCTTCAAGCTTTAAGAAATGACCTCTCTGAAAAAGCAACAAATGTTAAAAACTTAACTGAAGAGCTCCAGCAAGCCAAAGAGGTCATCCACAAGCTGAGCCTTGAGAACAAGGATTTAAAAGAAGCTGTTAGGAAGTTAAAGCAGCAGACTGAGTTTGGAAATGCACTCCTAAAAGAAGAAATGAAACTGTATTATGAATTAGAAGTGGAAAAGATCCATGGAGAGCTCAATGCCATCAAGAATGAACTGAGAACAGAGAAGACCCTACAAGCAAGAAATAACAGAGCCCTGGAGTTGCTTAGGAAACACTTTGCTTCTGTAATGCCATCAGGTACCTCTGACAACTTTATGGGGGATTTTTTTTAAAAACTTAAAAAAAGAAAATAAAAAAATCCTTTCATCGGGCAAATCATTGAGCCAAATCAGTGTTTCTTGTGCTTTCCTTGTATATGACTTAAAATGTGTGGGACACGATATAATTTTCATGTTTGGTGAATCAGGCTATCCATAAAGGCTATAGACATTAACTTCAAAGCTTCTGCTTTCTCTTTCTAATGAATTTATTGCCTAAGTCCAAATAGAAATGAAGTTTCAGAAACCTCTTTATATATATATATATATTTTTAAACTCAGAGACATATAGTGATTCACCAAATCATTGATAAATACAAATCAACAGACATTTGTGATCTTGTGAGCAATATTTCCTTGGCACATGAATATTCTTCTTTGTTAATTGATATTAACAATAAAAATTTCATTTATGGATGTAA
This sequence comes from Moschus berezovskii, assembly GCF_049115385.1. Taxonomy (NCBI): domain Eukaryota; kingdom Metazoa; phylum Chordata; class Mammalia; order Artiodactyla; family Moschidae; genus Moschus; species Moschus berezovskii. Next base: position 123,412,877 of record NC_142488.1, on the reverse strand, counting down.
GTATAACTTGCGTATGGGTCTTAAAGACTCAACGGGATACTGAAAATGTATCTCCTTTCCCTGAGATCTATCCTTAATTAGGAATAGATAAACATCTGCTCCAAATGCAGGCTTTTCCTCCTTCCTGCTGTTTTCCCCATGCTTTCTCACTTGACCTGGCCACGGTTCCCATAGACTGGAAGACAACTTAGAGACATGGCTGTGACCTTGGCTAGAGCCCTGATTTTGACAGCCTTGGCTTTTGCCTTTTCTTATGTTGACCAGCAAGGGGCGATGTTGACACAGTTCTTCCAAAATTCTACCAGGGGAAAATTTGTAAGCTTCCTGCCCAGTTTATTTCACCAGCTGGCTGAGACGGAGTGAAAGGTGTTGGATGTCATCTAGGTAAGCTTTTACTGAGCTGGCTTGATTTATACAGAAATCCAGCTGTGTAAAGAGCCCAGACGATGACAGTTCCTTTTTTACTTAAAAAGAATAAAAATGTACTGCCTCAAGCCTTTGGTGGAGACTATGGGCCAGTCGATTGTTGCATTTGTTGTATCAATCAAGATTTTTTTTTGTAATTGAAGCTCTATTTGCATGGTATTTTTAAGTCCAATGAGCCAAATGTAATTGCAGCCTGTGATAGTGAGATACAGTTGTAAGGGTTCAAGTATTTTCCCTCATGGGAAATCCCCAGACTGGGAGTCTAGACATTTGAGTTCTAAGACCTGCTTTGTTGTTACTAACTAGCTAATTAACCTTCTAGACCTAAAAGCCCTCATCTATAAAATGCAGAAGTAGATCTATCATCCAGATTCTGTTCAGTTCTAACATTCTGTGATTTCATCACAGTGATTTTAATCACAAGTGTAACTACCTACGAGGAAGTAAAACATGGCTTTGGAAGTGTTCAGCTCTTAATACTTCAGGGGACCTACTTTGCAGAGCTTCTCCTTTCAAAGGAAATGCACAAAGGCTCTTTTTTATAGTTTGAACATCTCTGAATACCATGTCAATAATAAATCAGGAGAGAGAGTAAATGAGGTTATTTCTTCTCCTTTCTCTTGATTCCTTTTTACTCATTAAGGTCAGGGAAGGCACTTGAATAGAGAGAAACCAGGTTGACCTGGAGTTGAGCAGAACTTGCCTGGCCTGGGAAGATTGGACTAAATTGGAAGATAATCATCTTTGGAACTTTCTGACTTCATCCTGATAACTTTACCCAGGAGCTGGCAGCCTGCTCAAAGAGGAAGCTGACTTTCAGGTTTTTAATGGTCACTGCTTCCAACCCAGGGTCTTTCCTTCCCCCACAAAGACCCTCAGCCCCTGACTGCTAATGTGCACATAAGCTCACATGCTTAAAATATTTCACAAATTGTATTAAGCTATTACGGTCCATCCTCTTAGTATATTTCAATTTTTAAAGAGGAGTTTTTACTCCAGAATTTCTATCAACCAACCACGCATCGATAGTCTTTGGTGACAACTTGGTTTATCTTGCGTGTGTGTGTGTGTGTATGTGTGTGTGTTTATGAGTGCTTGGGGGGTGAGGAAGGAGTGTGGTTTTGGGAGGTGCAGAAAAGATAAGTGTATCACTTAGCCCAGCTCTTGGGTGGTCGGGGTGGCTTTGTATTTCTAGGATGGAACTGAAACAGTCTCCTGATGAGACAGCCTGGGATGGTGAGTCCCAGCAAGCTTCACCCTGTGGAAAGGCCCTTTAGAAAGCCTAGATCCAGAAACAATCCAGGGAGAACAATATAAAATCACCAAGTCCAGAGGGTCAAGGAGAGTCAACAGGTGAGAAAGGACCACATCTTTTGATGCTTTAATTTTTCAAAGCAGGGCTGCAACAAGCTGAGAGAAAGCTGAGAAGTTACTGTTCATCTTCATGGGTAGATGGGAACACCAGTGGATTGAATTGGTTTACAGAACCAGAATCAAGGCTGATGCAAATACTCTGTCCCATTGACTCTGTAATCACACTCACTTGTGTGATTGTGGGCATTAGGTGGCCCCCAATTTAGATCAGAACATATTGTCACTGTACCTTCTAGTCCATTGAATGAGCAATGTGGCGGTGTTTCTTAATAGTAATGGCATGTCAAGCCTCTTATCCCTTCAATCTGTTGGGTAAAATATTTGAAATCAGCGACACAACTGCACACCATTCCTATCAACTCCCAAGTCCATAATTATTCAAAAACAGGGTCTCTGAATAGCTGCTCCACCTTGAGTTTATAACCCAGTTCTAGAAACATTAGCTGAGCAGTTATTACCATAATCACTTCTAAGACATATATATACTGAGTGCTAAGTCGCTTCAGTTATGCATGACTCTTTGCGACCCCTCTGACTGCACCCCACCAGGTTCCTCTGTCCGTGGGATTCTCCAGGTAAGAATACTGGAGTGGGTTGCCATTTCCTTCTCCAGGGGATCTTCCCAACCCAGGGATCAAACTGCATCTCTTTTGTCTCCTGCATTGGCAGGCAGCTTCTTTACCACTAGCACCACCTGGGAAGCCCCAAATAAATAACTAAATAAACATCCCTGAATTTGGGCCACATCTTTAAATTGATGGCATGTCATAGTATAACTGTCTGTGTTTGGTTTTTTAAATCTCTCTTAGTAGTTCATAAAATAATGGTGTATCTTACAATCAGTGGGGTTTTAGATTTGATGAAATGTGGTATGAGCTAGGCCAGGGATATGGGGATAAAAGGATTTAAGAGTAAGACAGGTCTCTGACCTCAGGGACCTTACTTATGCAACTAACTAAAACAATGTGGCAAGGGCTCTACTAGCAGTGCTAATACAAAGTGCTGAGGGAACACAGAGGAGGATCAATTAATTCTGCCTGTGGGGCTGGGAAGGACTTCATAAAGGAGGTGACATTTGAGCTGGGCCTTGAAGGATAAGAAGGATTTTTCCAGGCAAAGCATGGGGGCAGGGGCGGGGGCATTTCTGGAATGTGAATGTGGAAAGTCTATTTGGCTTCAAAGAAAACTCTTTAACAGCAATGAATTAGAACACTGCAACTACGTTTTTAAGTCCCATGCGAGGTTCTACTCTGAAAACTGCCTGGATTCCAGCTCTTTGCAGATAAACTGGAGAATGAAGTTCTCATGACATAAACACGAGATTCCAGATAACAAATTACAGGAAAAATTTTTTTTACTGGTGCCACTGTACCTGTAGCTGCCATCATTTTTGTTTTGGAAACAAAAGATCTAAGAGATTTTCTTCATAGTACCCAGCTAAGTCCACTGTGAGTGGTTCGGTTTCAAAGAGATATATGAAACAGAAACACCACAGTGGCTCCTGTCTTCAAGAAGCAATGTAACACAGAGATTAAGTGCCCAGACTTTGGTTATCTACTTACTAGCCCTGTGACTGGTCAAGTTGTGTGATTCCCTGTAACTCAGTTTTCTCACTTTGCAGGATGGGGTTAATAAATAGTGTTATAAGAAGGATAAGATGAGATCACATATAGTCAGTAAGTGTCACCATCTTTATTATTATTATCATCATCATATAACTGACAAGGGGAAGTTGATCAAGTCCATCTGTCTCCTCCCAGCTATTATTTTCATTAAGCTTTTTACACTTATTGACCCTCAAATTGTGTTATCTGGAGAATTAGGATAAACTCATTCATAAGATGTGTATCGATGTGTGTGATATATTTGGGAAGGTGGAACAAGTTGCAGGGGGGAGGGGGATATTTTGATTTTATTAGTGTATGAAGCCTCAAGCCAAAGTAGTGAATCTGTCATGATGGACTTTTGGGCCTCAAGACAGATCCTATAAAGGGAATTTTCTTGGGTCAGAGCCCACCCAGCCCCCCTTCCAATCAGGTCAGAGTAAGGCTGGACCCTGGCCTTGGCAGGCACAATACCAGAAGGAGGAAGAAAGCCCTGCTCTAGTGCTCCAGTGGGAAAAAGCTCATCTAGGAAGAGGGAATGGAGACAAGAGAGGCTATTATAGTATTTTCCATTTCCCCTTGGCACAGGGAGCCATGCAGCTGGGGACCCGCTACTACAGCTGCCCGGATAAGAATAAGTCATTGTCTTGTTTTCTGTACTCTTAAGACACTGAAGCTGTAGTTTCCCATGTATTGTAGGTGTGCCCTTCTTTCCACACTGAGTATCAAGGTGGTGTCTCCCCTGTTGAGTGGCCAGAGCTACTGCACACAGCCTCCTTCTCCCTCGCTTTCTCTCTCTCCCTGTCATTCTCATTCTCTTCCTCACCATTGATCACACCCAACTTTTGATGATTGCAACATTTCAGTGGGCTCAAGTTGCATTTCCCAGGAGACTCAGTTTATACCTGGTTCTCTGAGGATGTGTTCTGGGGTACCCTTGAAGAATCTCTTTGCCCTTTCAGCCCATGCCTGCTAACTCCAGAATAGGTGTTGTCATGTATATTCCAGACCATGATAGAAGATATAACCTGAGAGATTCTTTTTTATGTCAGTAGTACTGTAGCCTGCACTTGGACTGTTGGTTGGATGAGTCAAATACTTCCATGTACCTTGTCTTCTGTAATCTGCACAAAAATCCTTGATCATCAGATGAGGAAAACAAGGCTCAAAGATATTAAATGACTTTTTCAATATCACACAGTAAGTAGTGGATCTGGAATTCAAACTCAGCTTGTCCAACTCCACATGTGATGTTTGTTCCATTATATCAGGTCACTTTTTGTACAAAAATTAATGAGCCAAAGGTTCAATCACCATAGAGGTTATTTAACTTTCTCAAGAATAAACTGGTTTATTGCCACAATCTGGGCTCAACTTGAGTCAACCATCTCTTAAATGGCAAGGCTGAGTAGTGAAGATGTATCTGATTATTGGAAAGACCATAAAGTATACATCTTATTATGGTGGGTTATTAGGTCTACATAAAGGACACAACACACAGTAACAGAAACAAAAACAGTTGAAATATGAAGACCAATTGACAGTTCTCTAAAACAAGCTCCAGCACTAATAGAACCAACAAGGAGTCTTTCGATGTTCATCATAGCTTTGGGGTTTGAGTTTTTTCTTTATAATTAAAAATTACTAATCATATTTCACCCAATTTTTTCCTTTGTATCTTTGCTTCCTAAAGTGTTTTCATTGAAAGAGGGCTACTTTTTAAGAAAAAAAAATGCTCTAAGCCCCCCTTACCACTTGGACAGGGTTAAATATGCTTGATAATTTCTATACTTCACTCTTATTCTTTCCTTGATGCTCTGGTAAATTTCTGAAAGTGCCAGTGAAGGAATCATATTGTGTTCATTCATAACCAAACAGTTCTCAGAAAAACCATTTCAATATCTCTTTATTAAAATATCTTCAATAACAGACAAAATGTTTCCTTTAGACTTACAAATTTATTCAAGATTTTATGAAACAACATGTCCCCTTCATATAATGAAGTAGAAGAAAATCTGGAGAGCTGCTCTTGACATTCATGAATGTGGGTTATGTCAGGAGTGAGCCTGGAGGGCATTTCTGGTTATAAGGTAATCAACCTTTTAAAATGCGTAATGTATTTTATGTGGTTTTAATGAGTACAAAAAATGCCTTTACATGTAGCATAAGGACTTTTCTCCCATAAAACATGAGTTATCTGAAATCTTTTCCTTTGTGTATATATTAAGGTATGTTTATAAATAGAGCTGAGATTGAAGGGCTCCAGCTCATATGTTTGTGCCAAGGCAGGGCAGTGTACTAGAAAAGCAGGAGATGTGGAGTTTGCCTTGTTGGGTCACTGATAGAAGATGGAGTTTAGGGCCCCAGAAATTTATGAGGGATTGACACCTGTGAAGGAAAAGAGGAGGAAGCAACATTGAGCAGAGAGGGAATTGCCATGTGAACAGCAAAGTCTTGACAACCGGGCAGGAGCTCTGGAGTTTTATCCATCAAAGTGACCCCCATTGGGTGGAAATGGCTGGGCCTTTGTGCCTCGCCAAATGCTGGTGGTCTCCGGAAGGTGGAGTGGCTCTCTGAGGATAAAGCTGTTCCTCAAAGAGCTGATGGCTAGAGATGTCTGCAGCCCTCACTCCCCCCTGTCAGGTGGAGTCCGTCCTTAAGGAGATTTGGGAAGTGCATCTTTTCATCCACCACCCTGTCCTCCAACCTCTCTTTCTGGCCTCCTTCAGGCCTCTCTTCCAGAGGGGAAACTTAGAAGAGTTATGTTCGTGGGACTGACGACAACCCCCACCTCTGCAGCTGCTCTTGGGGCTGCAGTTATTACTCAGCATCTCCTTCCTTCAACTTCTTAGGCTTCCCAGGGGGCTCACTGGTAAAGAACCCACCTGCCAATGCAGGAGATGTGGGTTTGATCACTGGTCGGGAAGATGCCCTGGAGAAGGAAATGGCAACCCACTCCAGTATTCTTGCCTGGGGAATCCCATGGACAGTGGAGCCTGGTGGGCTACAGTCAGCGGGGTGGGGAAGAGTCAGACACGACAGCATGCATGCACACAGGATCTCCTTCCTTCACTCTGTTCTAGGTCATGCTCTCCCAGTGCTACCGCCCTCTGGTGGCCTCAGTGCCTTACTGGCGGGCCTGATCCAGACCATCTTCCAAGGGAGGGAGCCCCTGGTCATTACGCCCTTCTCAGGCTGGGGCTGCTGTATCTGTCCACCTCCTGTCATCATTGGGCAAAAGAGAACTCACAGAGGCCCAAGTGGTCACACAGTTCCACACGAGCTTCTTCAGGGCTCTGTCATTTAACAGCAGCCCTGCTTCTGACAATCAGAGTCCATTACCCCTGCTGTGTCACTGACCTCTCTTCTGGCCTGCTGGACACTGGACACAAGGGCCCTAAAAGTCTTAGGCAGCAGCTGTAGCTTAGAATTCAATGGGATTCTTGGGAATTCCCTGGTTGTCCAGTGGTTAGGACATGGTGCTCTCCGGGGCCCTGGTTTGATCCCTGGTCAGGGAACTAAGATACCACAAGCTGCATAGTGCAACCAAAAGAAAAGGAAAGGAAACAAACTCAATAGGATTCTAGCTGTTTCCCCAGAGAAGGGATGCCTCCTTTGGAAACCAGGTCCTCAAGTCCTGTAGAGATACAGGGAGGGAAAGTGCAAAGTTCCTGCATTAGGCAGGATTCAAACAGAGAAGTAGAACCATGAAGAGATTTTATTTTGATATCTATACCTATATCTTCTACATTTCTTTATCACCTGTCTGTCTGTCTACCTATCTATCATCTATGGATAGAGACATCAGAGATGGTGTGACATGATGTTATATGGCATCCCATAATAAGTCCTGAGAAACAAGTTGCTGGTTGAGGACCTGCAGGCAGGAGAGTGAAGCCCATCCTTGCAATCTGTGTCTATTTCTGTGAGAATGACCCATTGGCCCTTTCAGGATGGAAGGGACATAATGTTGTAAGCTTGCTACCAGGTGGCCAGTTGGTCCCAAGGAATAGTGCCATCTTGGGGACTTTGTGTTGGTCTCTGTATGTGGCACGTTGAACATTCTGCAGTAGCATTAGCAAGATCAGCCTTCGTAAGCAGTAGTCCATGCTGTTGGAGCCATATGTAGCTTCCGTGTCTGCCACCGTGGGCACTGTGTTCATGTGCCCATCTTGTCATCACTGGAGTGACCAATGACAAAGACTGGCTGATGTCGGCTGCCCAGGTCGTTTTGTTTACTTGGTTATTCAGTGCCTCCTCTGAGCGGTATGCTCTCTGCTCGATGTTAATATGTGATGCAAAGATCTTCACGCATAGAGCCAATTCTCACATGAACATTCACATGCTTCTGTCTCATATCTCCTTGTTCCTCATCTACCAGGCTTTTTCCTTCCAAACCCCTAACCAGCTATTCAGGACCTTCACCACTGACCATCAGTGTATAAATATTTTAACCTAGAGCTACTTCTCTTTCCACCCGAAGTGGGCAATTAAGCATATCACCCAAATCACTGCCCATTGGCAGGACTTTAATGCGACACTCTCTTTCAAGTCCCCCATCCCCTGAGGGAGGCTAATACAGCTACCATCCATTTTTCACTTCTGCCCACATACTGACCCAACCCATCTGTAAACCAGGCTTTTCCCTCCTCCTCCAGTTCATCTGATGGGGGTCCTCACAGAGCTGTTGGCATGACCTGAGGGAGGTGCTCTGTATAGCAGCGGTGCATGCCATGGGCATTGCAGCTACCTGAGCTGGCAACTTGTTTATGCCCTTTAGTATTGTTCATGATCACCCTTGGATACCTCCTTTTCATCTTGTAATGAATTGTTGCTGGGTCTGCCTGACCTTATGATTTAATAGACCTGATAAGACCCAGTTTATGATAGACAGTTCTAGTTGCATGGTTACTTCGTGTCCCATGGTCAGGTATTTCATCTTCTCCAGGGCCCAGCAGCATACCAGGAGTTGTTTCTCTAATGGCATGTGACTCTCTTCTGCAGATGGCATGGCCTTGTTCCAGAACCCCATGGGCCTGCATTGTGATTCTCCCATGGGGGTTTGCCATGGATTCTATACTGTGTCTTTTCCCACCGCTGATACCTCTAATTCCATGTGATCTGCCAAGATCGCATGGCTGGGCAGCATGCATGGCAGCCTGGACCTGCTGCAAAGCCCTTCACTGCTCTGGGCCCCAGTCATAGCTGATGTGTGTTGCCTTGTCACTTGAGATGGAGTAGAATCTCTGGATGTGAGACACACTGCCTCTACAACCCAAGAAGACCCATCAGAGGTCATGATTCCTTCTCTTGTGGCAAGAGGTACAAGTGTAAGAAGTTGTCTTTTGCTATGAAGGGGATGCCCCAGAAAATCCCTGACTACTGGGCCTCTAATATTTTATGGATCTGGTAAGCCTCTGAATCTTTGTATGGTTTATCTGTCATCCTCAGGAGCACGTGCATCTTACTAAGAAGTGGAACAATAGCTCCCTCTTGCTCTTGTAGTCTGATCAACGAAATATTGTTAATGTAATAGGCTAGTGAGATGTTCTGCAGGATTCCCATAAGGTTCTGATCTCTTCAGACTAAATTATGACAGAGGATAGCAGAGCTAATATAGCCCTGGGACAAAGCTGTAAGTGTGGGACTTCCCTGGTAGCACAGTGGATAGGCATCTACCTGCCAGTGCAGGGGACACAGGCTCAATCTCTGGTCCAGGAAGATTCCACATGCCGTGGAGCAACTAAACCCATGTGCCACAACTACTGAGCCCATGTTCTAGGGCCCACAAGCTTCAACCACTAAAGCCCACATGCCTAGAGCCTATGCTCCACAACAAGAGAAGCCACCACAATGAGAAGCCCACGCACTGCAATAAAGAGCAGACCCCACTGACTGCAACTAGAGAAACGCCTCGCAAAGAAATGAAGATCCGCCAGAAGCCCCCCCCAAAAAACCCAACAACTGTAAATGTATATACTATTTCCTATTCCATTTGAATGCTAATTCTTTTTGATTCTCCTTTCTGATTGGGACAGAAAATAAAGTATTTGCCAAATCAGTGGCCATAAGGATGTATTTAAGATTATCACATCTAGCACAGCTGATGTGATTGGAGCTACTACTTAGTTGAACCTGTGGTGGTCTACAGTCCTATCCCAGCTAATATCTGCAGGCACAAGACTGGCAAATTAAATAGAAATATGATGAGAATCACCACCCTGCAATCCTTTAGAGCCTTAATGGTGGTATTAATCTCTACAAGCCCCTTCTGCAATGTGACAATTTACTGTCACAGCCAAGCAGTGCGGTGTGGTGGTGGTGGTTTAGTATCAGAGGTTTCCACTTGCCTTCCCCACTGTGATAGCTCTTATCTCACTGGCCAAGGACACAAAGTGGTAGTTGTGCCAACTACCTAATTGTACCCTGGGAGACTGGAGTGATGACCATGGAATTCTTGCACCCACGGACCTTCCGTCAACTACATCTTGGCCAGGATTCCACTTATTACCTGGCCCTCATATGTTCAGTCTGTCTAGTCAAGGCTATGGTTTTTCCAGTGGTCATGTGTGGATGTGAGAGTTGGACTGTGAAGAAAGCTGATCGCCGAAGAATTGATGCTTTTGAACTGTGGTGTTGGAGAAGACTCTTGAGAGTCCCTTGGACTGCAAGAGATCCAACCAGTCCATTCTAAAGGAGATCAATCCTGGGTGTTCATTGGAAGGATTGATGCTGAAGCTGAAACTCCAATACTTTGGCCACCTGACGTGAAGATTTGACTCATTGGAAAAGACCCTGATGATGGGAGGGATTGGGGGCAGGAGGAAAAGGGGACGACAGAGGATGAGATGGCCGGATGGCATCACAGACTCAATGGACATGAATTTGGGTAGACTCTGAGAGTTGGTGATGGACAGGGAGGCCTGGTGTGCTGTGATTCATGGCGTCGCAGAGTTGGACACGACTAAGCGACTGAACTGAACTGAACATATGTTCCCACTTTCATTGGAGGCTATGATGATATTTTGAGTATCCTGGTATCTATGTCAGCTCAGACCCTATATCTTATAGTCCTCAAAATATCGAAGTGTACTCTTTCTCCAGTATGCTGCTGCTGCTGCTGCTGCTAAGTCACTTCAGTCGTGTCCAACTCTGTGTGACCCCACAGACGGAAGCCCACCAGGCTCCCCCGTCCCTGGGATTCTCCAGGCAAGAACACTGGAGTGGGTTGCCATTTCCTTCTCCAATGTGTGAAAGTGGAAAGTGAAAGTGAAATCGCTCAGTCGTGTCCGACCCTTAGCGACCCCACAGACTGCAGCCCACCAGGCTCCTCCATCCGTGGGATTTTCTAGGCAAGAGTACTGGAGTGGCTTGCCATTGCCTTCTCCGTTCTCCAGTATACAGTTACCCAAATAAATGACCAGAGGTCCCTTTGCAGAAGGGGAATCACTATAGTAAATACTTGCTCTGATATTGCAGGGTCCTTTCTCTGAGGGATTCAGCCAGGTCTTCTATCAGTGAGTCGAAAACTGAATCAGGTCTGGAAACTGGACAGGGGATCATGATTTTTTTTTTTAAACAACTGGCCTTGGTCTCCCAGATTGTATCTGTTATCACAAATGGAGTAGTAATAGTGCACATAAATTTTCCACTAGGGATGCTACGTTCTGTTCACCATCTCCATAACTCTGTGGGTCAGACCCCTTGGCTGCCAATGTGAACTTGGTTATATTACAATAACTGCAAACTCCTGGCATCTGGTGATTAAGCACCACAACCTGGCTTCTGTTGTCATGAGCTTTTTCATCTATAATGCTATCAGTAACCTAAGTTTGTGACAGTTTTTTCTCAGACCTGGATGGCAAAGGAGGCCACCACTGAATTCTTGAGTGATGGTGGCATCTGTCTCACCTGAGCATTCCTGACAGCTTTGTTAAATAGTATGCTCTCTGGCTTTTCCTATGGAAGACAAACTTTTCTGCTGGTTCTTGTGGTTGGACATGGGGATGTCCATTCCAGCACACCCACTTCCTTGAGCCTTCTAATCCCATCCTCAACTATTTGCCACCACGGTAATTGACATTGCAAATCCATACAGCATAGGCTATCACGTTTTCCTTCTAGGAGCCATCCTAATAGAAAATTTACACCACTTCCTGGGGTCCATAACAAGGTGTTATACCTGTATTTCAGGAAAGTACTCAATAAATTCAATTACATCTCTCTGAGTTTTATCCATCCCCACATCAATCAACCAACCTCAAAATCCAATCTCATGTATATTTTCCCTTCTCCTACTGACACACACCAGCTACCTCTTGCAGCTTCTTTGGAGTACAGTCCTTTTCCTCTGTTATCAGGCCCAGTGCATCTGGTTATGTTTAGACTTATCCTGTTTTCACAGCACCATTTCTTGCAGAGACTAGCCTTTGCCCACTGTGTGCTCTTGACACCCTGGTCAAAGATGACTTGGCTGTATACGTATGAGTTTTTTTCTGGGTTCTCTATCCTGTTCCATTGATCTATGTATCATTTTTATGCCAATACCATACTATTTTGATTACTATAGCTTTGTTATATAGTATGAAATCAGAACACATGATGCCTCCAGGCTTGCTCTTCTTTCTCAAGATTGCTTTGGCTATTGGGGGTCTTTTGTGTTTCCATATGAATTTTAGGACTGTTTTTTCTCTATTTCTGTGGAACTCTGGAGCAACCAATGATAACCTAAGTGCTCTGTTATCAAGCCAAAATCGCTACACCTTTATAATCCTACCTCTCTGAGTCAACAGATGCAGGCTGTCTCAGAAAAGGTGCGATCTGGCTGTGAGGTAACTCTCTGTAGCTGTGGAAGGAGCTGACAGCTGGAGGCTGTTTGCTGACTGAACTTCCTACAGCTAGGCAGCATTTCCTTCCTCGAGGTGGACTTCTTCATGTCTATCACAGAGAAGATGAGGAGGATCTGAGTCCTGACTCACTGTGTGACACCGGACAAAGTTCTACATTGCTGAATCTTTATGGAAATACCTCCCTTGTGGGGTTGTTATGGGAAGATTAAAGGAAGCAATACACATATGATATCACTTTGTAAACCCTAAGGTGTATTATAAATCTCCACATGCAAAAAAGTCCACGTTAACTGGGATTCATAGGGTTTTTCCCCTTTCTCTGACCTACTTCCACTTCTTTCAGCCTCCTACATTAAGGTGATGCACTGAATAAAGTCTTATCCAGCATTTTTCCTGTATTGGGGTATTTAATATCCTTTCATGTGAAGATCCATGTTTTACTTAATCTGGATATCCAATAGTGCCTAATACAGAGCTTTGTTTGTTGTTGTTTAGTCACTAAGTCATGTCCAACTCTTTTGGACTATAGCCTACCATGCTCCTCTGTCCATGGGATTTTCCACACAATAATGCTGGAGTGAGTTGCCACTTCCTTCTCGAAGGGATCTTCCTGACCCAGGGATCAAAAGCCTCCTGCACTGCAGGCATATTCTTTAATTCTGAGCCACCTTAGAAACCCAATACAGAGCTTGGCACTCAATAAATATTTGCTCAGTTAGTGAGTGAATGGGAAAAGTTGTGCCCACTTTTAGAGGAGACAGAAAATGTAATCAGAAATGAATAATTACCTGGAAAATTAGATTAAATAATAAACCCATATTTTATTTTCATGATTTAGCTACATTAGTAGACCAACAGGTTGTGAAATCCTTTAGTTTGAATATGTCATTACCAATGGGCTGAGAATTTCCCATTAGATGGGTCCTACATGATCTGAGACAATAGTCATTGGCTTCCTTGTAACAGGCACAAATTGTTAGCAGTATTTACCTGGTGGTTTATAATCATGTTCATGCAAGTAAGCTCTTGTTTAGGTAGACAATGCTTCTTTCTATCGTATGAGGATCCTATGTGATCATGTACATAAGAAACTTTGTAAATGACTGTACATACTTTCATTTCCATTAATATTATTTTCTGACCAATCAGTCCCTCCCTGAAAGATAATTTGAAGACACTGTCAAGAAGGCCTTTCTGGACTTCCGTGGTGGTACAGCGCATAGGAGTCAGCCTGCCAATGCAGGGAACACGGGTTTGAGCCCTGGTGTGGGAGGATTCCATGTGCAGTGGAGTGGCTGGGCCCATGCGCCACAACTCCTGAGCCCGTAATCTATAGCCTGTGGGCCACAACTATTGAGCCCAAGAACTGTAATTACTGAAGCCTGTGTGCCTAGAGCCTGTGCTCTATAATAGAATAGGTCACCGCAATGAGAAGCTGCACATCGCAACAAAGAGTCACCTCTGCTCGCTGCAAGTAGAGAAAGCTTGCCCATAGCAACAAGACCTAGCGTAACTATAAATAAATAAAATAATTTTTAAAAGTCCTTTCCTTGAGGCCTTGCCCAAAAGTGTCACTTTCTCACTGAAGGCTGGACTTTAAGTAATTTCCTCTTTCTTTCCTGCCAAAACATGAGCTCCTTGATTATCACAGTACAGATATTCAATAATACTTGCTAAATGACTAAGTGACTGAATGAAATATTTTAAAAAGGCAATTTAAAAAAGAGATGTTTATTGCTAAATAGAAGGGCTCATTTGTTCCCATTCTATTAAATGTTCTGGTTCCAAGAGAACAACTGAACTACTTTTTTTTCACTCTAGGCTTTCCCCAAGTTTCATAGAACTTTACATAGGAACTTTTTCTTTTTTATGGATGATTTCAGTTTTATTTATGCTACTATATATATGTATATGAAAAGAGAAATACACATATATAGGGAGAGAGTCAACCTATGTTACAGTCAATATATTTGTAACTTTTTCTGCTTAAAATTTTCTAATTAAAGTTTCTATACAAAGTCACTGCCAATTAATATGGCAATGATTACATAGAGCTTAAATAACCAAAATACATTTAGAAAGCTATAGTCTTGGACCCCCTCCCTCTCCAAAACTGAATAATTAACAATGTCATAACTTGCATATATATACAGTATTTGAAAAACTATATCTCAAATCAAGTATAAAAGTATCCATACCACCTACTTTGAATCACAATATTTCCATTACTTTGTACAGTGTTTATACATAGATTATAATAGCTTCTGAAATACTAGTTGTTTAACTATTGTTACCTTTGCTGAACAGTGTGACATTATAAAAATTGTTTTGGCTTTATTATGGAAAATTTCAAACATACAGAAAAGTAGACAATAATATAATGAACCCCCACAGATACATCACTCAGCTTCAATAATTACTAGCACATAGCCCAACTTGTGTCAAATATATTCCCTCCATTCTTCCTCACCCAACTCCCACAGGACAATTTTAAAGCAAATCCTAGACAGCATATCATTTCACCAATAAATGCTTCAGTTTGTAAAAACTATTTTGAAAGAAGTATTTGCCATGTCATGTTTGTTTACTGGTATCTATAACAATTTTAATCTCCTTGACGAAAATTTAAAATCAAATATTCTCAGCAAGGCAGTGTTGGTATTTAATCCTGTATTCTTTCTTTGTTTTATCTTTGGCTGCACTGGGTCTTCATTGCTGCAAGAAGGCTTTCTCTGCTTGTAGCTCATGGGCTTCTCATTGCAGTAACTTCTTGTTGCAGAGCACAGGCTTTAGGCACATGGGCTTCAGTACTTGTGGCACATGAGCTTAGTTGCCTCATAGCATGTGAGATCTTCCCAGACTAGGGATAGAACCAGTGTCCTTTGCATTGCAAGACAGACCACCAGGGAAGCCCTAATTCTACATTTTTCAAAAGCAGCTTAAAGGACTTCCCTGGCAGTCGGGCGGGGGCAGGGGTTCAATCCATGGTCGGTAAACTAAGATCCTATATGCCGTGTAGAGTAGCCCCCCTCACCAAAAAAAAAAAAAAAAAAAAAAGGCAGCTTAAATGAAAACAACACATATATTTATTATCTCACAGTTCCAGGAATCCAGGCTTGGTTTAACTGAGTCCTTCACTTCAAGGTCTCTCAAAAAGTGCAATCAAAGTGTTGACTGGTGCTGGGGCCTTATCTGAGACTCAACTGGGGAAGAATCCATTCCTAAAATCTCACAGTTTGCTATCAGGGCTTATTTCCTTGTGGTCTCTGTTGGACTGAGGGACTCAGTTCCTGGCTGTCTGCTGGCCAGACACTCACCTCATTTTCTTGTAACCTAGGCTTCCCTAATATGGCTGCCTGCTTCACCAAAGTGCTTAGACAGCAACAGAGAGTCTGTTTAGCAAGACAGAGGTTACCATTTTACGTAACATAATCATGGAAGTGACACCCAAAGCCCCTGCCACATTCTACTGGTTAAAAGCAAGTTTCAGACCACACTTGAAGGGAGACAATCACACAAGGTGTGAATGCCAGGAGATGGGGGTCATTGGGAGCATCTGAAAGCCAGCATGTCACACCTCAGACCTAGAGTGACAGATAAAATCAAGGTTCAAAACAACCTTCAGAGCGGGGTCCAATCACTTAGGAGCAGGGCTCTATTGAGATTGACTGTGGCCAAGAGGTGAACTGGGTACAACAAAAGGCCTCTTAGACAACCTCCACTCATCTGACTAGCTGAACTCACAGATACTTTCCAGTCTCTGTGGATGTGCTCACTAATGCCTGAGTTGTCTGCCTACAGGAGTCACCTGCCTGTGGAAGGCTTCCCACCAGTCGGCCCTGAGCACTCCCACCTTGTCCACTGGGGTGGTATACTTTCCACAAGTCAGTTCAGTCTGTCCCTCTTTTGGACCATTCAGGCTGCTATAACAAAATATCACAGACTGGGTGGCTTATAAACAATGAATTTTTCCTCACACTTCTGGAAATTGGAAGTCCCATGTGAATGAGCCAGAACAGTCTCATTCTATTGAAGGCCCTTTTCTAGATTGCAGACTGCTAGCTTCTCACTGTATCCTCACATGGTGAAAGGGGTGAGTGAGCTCTCTGGAGCTCCTTGTGAGTGAAAGTCGCTCAGTTCTGTTCAACTCTTTGCGACCTGACCCCATGGACTATACAGTCCATGGAATTCTCCAGGCCATAATACTGGATTGGGAGCTCCTTGTATAAGAGCACTAATTTCATTCAAGAGGGTTCCAACCTCATGACATAGTCACCCCCTAATATCATCACCTTAGGGGTAAGAATGTCCATATATGAATTTTGGAGGGACACATTCAGACCAAAGCAGTCCCCTACCCCCTAATAACACTAGTTATTGTAATTATAACTAAATATTACATAAATTGAATAGATATGGCTGTAAAAACATTTTATAAAAGCTAAGTTTAATGATTACAGAAACTGTTAAAAGACTCAACTAGCTAAAATATCATTGTCAGTTTAGTTGTGGTTGAGATATCAGTAAAGATGGGAAAACATGAAAATCTAGAAATATTCTGCTCTCAGATTTCACTACCCATATCTCCAAGTCCTTTATTTATTTTGAATAAACAGACACTGAAAATCAGATGCTGCAAAAATGTGCTATTTAAACAAGAAGGGTAAGGAGAAAAACCCATCAGCATATTCATGTTCGGGGGAAAAAAACATTGGCCTTAAATCAATAGATTGGTGAGCAAGTGTACAGCTTTTAAGATAGGATAAAATGTTCATGTATCTTTTTTCCTTTTTTGGAATGATTTTGTAGTTAGCATATATTGATCTCTATCAGAACTGGCTGTTGACAGTCTCCTCATGTATTCCATGGGCATCCCAGGGGAGAGCTGGCTTCCCACTCACCTTCTGCTGTGCTCTTCTTCCAAGTGGTACTATGCTTGCTTGGGCCTCTGACTTTCATTTCCCAGCACCAAGTGGTTGGTGTTCCCTGCCATATAGGTGATTTCATTCACCCATAGGCGTGGGTGGCTGGAGATCCGGCTGACTGTCATGCAGATCAAGAATCCTGCTTCTCTCAGCTCATGATGTTTCTCTAGGCCTGTGACTGACTGGAGCCTTTCAGGTGCTTGGCAAACCACAGCTGTGGCTCCTTCGAAAACCCAAGGGTCTGAGAACAGAAACCCGAGGGACTTCACATCTAGCTGTGTTCACCTAAATCTGCCAGGGAGACCTGCTACCCTCCCCTTATCTGTCCTAATTGCTCCTTTCTTTTTTATTGACAGTTTTATTCATATAACTTCCTAATACGTATAATTCACTCATTTAATACATACAATATATTCATAGGCTTGTGCAACCATCACCACCATCTAATTTTAGAAAATTTTCATCATCCCAAAAGAAAAACTTGTACTGATTAAGCAGTAGTTTCCCATTTCCCTATCCCCCACCCCTAAGCAAATACCAATCTGCATTGTCTCTACTGATTTGCCTATTCCGGATATGTTATGTCAATGGAAACATTGTTTTCTTTCATTGCACATAATGTTTTTGAGGTTCATCTAGATTGTAGCATGTATTAATACTTCATTCTTTTTATGGCAGAGTAATATCTCCAGTGTATGGATATACCACTTTTTGTTCATCTGTTTATCTGTTGTGAACATTGTATCAGTTCAGTTCAGTTCAGTTCAGTCACTCAGTCGTGTCTGACTCTTTGCAACCCCATGAATCAAAGCACGCCAGGCCTCCCTGTCCATCGCCAACTCCCGGAGTTCATTCAAACTCATGTCCACAGAGTCGGTGATGCCATCCAGCCATCTCATTCTCTGTCGTCCCCGTCTCCTCCCACCCCCAATCCCTCCTAGCATCAGAGTCTTTTCCAGTGAGTCAACTCGTCTCATGAGGTGGCCAAAGTATTGGAGTTTCAGCTTTAGCATCAGTCCTTCCAATGAACACCCAGGACTGATCTCCTTTAGAATGGACTGGTTGGATCTCCTTGCAGTCCAAGGGACTCTCAAGAGTCTTCTCCAGCACCACAGTTCAAAAGCATCAATTCTTCGGCGATCAGCTTTCTTCACAGTCCAACTCTCACATCCATACATGACCACGGGAAAAACCATAGTTTCTACTTTTTTGGCTATTATGAATGATGCTGCTATGAACATTCAGGCACAAGTTTCTATGAGGACGTATGCTTTCGTTTCTCTAGGAGGAGAATTGCTAGGTCATATGGTAACCCTAACTTGTCGAGGAACTGAGGATGGATTTCATAGAAAATTGATTATTAATTCTCAGCGTGTAAATTTTTTACTTCATGGACTAGTCACCGGTCAGTTTAATCTCACACTTGCATCTCTGTTATTCATATGTTCCATGATCATTTGGTGTCTTCTCAGGGAATAAAAGTAAATTTAATTATTGGTCTAATCACAAATAGAATTAGGCAACTGAAAACAACAAAAAATATATATAAATTTTGGTTAATTAGTCACCATTACTCCTTAATTTATCCACTGTCCTTTTTGTATTTAGGTCAAACATTTTTACTCTAATCAATTTGAAAAATGATGAAAAATTGAGTACACTACTTATATCTCACTAACTGTATTCCTGTTGTTATTTTTGAAAGATGGTGAAAGGAAGTAGCTGAATTTGAAATTTAACATTGGGTAGATGCACCACAATTTAACCAAGCCCTTACTGATGGACACTTGGACTCTTTTTAATCTTTTAAATGATTTTGAATGTTTTGAATATAAGACCATAAGACCTGGAAACTTTGGGGATATGACTTTGGCCATTTACTTAAAAAATTGCTTTCAGGAAGAGATAAAGGGAGTAAGGAACTCCCAGACAGAAGTTAACCAGATATACCTGGGTACAATCTAAGATTTCTCCCGTAAACCTCTTCAGGAGTAGTTTTGAGATCCATGAATTTGCTGTGTGATGCAGGGAGCTCAAATCCAGTGCTCTGTGACAATCTAAATTGGATGGGATGGGGTGGGAGTGGGAGGGAGGTTCAAGAGGGAGGGGACATATGTGTACCTGTGGCTGATTCACATTGATATATGGCAGAAACCAGCACAACATTGTAAAGCAATTATTGTCCAATTAAAAATCAATTTAAATTAAATAAGACATAATGGAAAAGATAAAAGAAAATTATTAAAAGTTTTTAAAGAGTAAACTCATTTCAAAATGGCCTATATGGGAATGGAATCTGGAAAAAGTGCATATATGTATAAGTGATGTACTTTGCTGTACAGCAGAAACTAATATAACACTATTAATAAACTATACTCCAGTAAAAATTCATTTTAAAAAATTTGATAGCATACATTTGAAAAGTTGCTTGCATTTTGAAAACAGGAGAAGAAATAGAAACCAGGTAAAATATACTTTAAGCAAAAGACTCAAAAATATTTTTTGAAAACAAGAGGAGTCAGAAGAACCAGGGGACTATAATAGTGAATATATTTAAGAGTTTATAAATTTCATTCAAAACGAAGCTTCATTTGTTGGGTTTTTAAAAATATGTTATTTGGGGTGCTGTTTTCATTTTCAAAAGACAACCACTTTCAAAATATTTAAACAAATCTTGGCTGTACTTACCATGGTATTTCCAAATAATATTATATGCATATTATTGTTTCTTAATTCATCCATTTGAGACATTATCCATTCTCTTTTCTTTTTCATGGTAAAAGTATATATTGAAAGTTTATTATATTCATTGTGCTAGAGCTTAAATGTAACATAAAAAAGAAACCATGGTTTATCAAGGTTTTTATAGTTTCAAGGTCTTTATAATTTAGGAGCTGAGTCAAGAATACAAAAGTTAATACATTAAAAATACAATTATTATAATTGAATGTGAGGCATATACATTTTCTCGCACTATTCCCTAAATACCTCTTGCATTATCTCGATTTTTTAACAAGGTCTTTTTTTTGGCTGGGCTGGGTCTTTGTCCCTGCATGGGGTTTTCTCTAGTTCTGGCAAGCGGCGGCCATTCTCTAGTTGCAGTGCACGGGCTTCTCATTGCAGTGGCTTTTCTTGTTGTGAAGCACAGGATCTAGGTGCTCGAATTTCAGTAATTGCAGCATGTGGGCTCAGTAGTTGTGGCTCTCGGGCTCTAGAGCACAAGCTCAATTGTTGCTCTGAGGCATGTGGAGTCTTACTGGATCAAGGATTGAACCTGTGTCTCCTGCATTGGCAGGCAGATTCTTTACCACTGAGCTACCAGGGAAGCCCTGCTTTCTATTTTTTTAAATAGACTTTATATTTTAGAGTCATTTTATGTCCACAGCAATACTAAGCAGTAGGTATAGAGATTTCCCATATACCTCCTACTTCCATGTATGCATATCCTCTCCCATTATTTACTTCCCCCACCAGAGTGGTACATTTGTTACAAATGATGAACCAACACTGAAATATAATCATCCAAATCCATACTTTATATTACCATTCACTCTTGATATTGTATATTTTATGAGTTTAGATAAATGGATAATAATATGTATCCACCATTATTGGGGGCAGGAGGAGACGGGGACAACAGAGAATGAGATGGCTGGATGGCATCACCAACTCGATGGACGTGAGTTTGAGTGAACTCCGGGAGTTGGTGATGGACAAGGAGTCCTGGCGTGCTGTGATTCATGGGGTCGCAAAGAGTTGGACACGTCTGAGCGACTGAACTAACTAACTAACTAACCATTATAGAATGATACAGAGTATTTGTGCCTGGGTGCTCAGTCGCTTCAGTCATGTCCAACTCTTTGCAACCCTATGGGCTATAGTCCACCAGGCTCCTCTGTCCATGGGGTTCTCCAAGCAAGAATACTAGAGTGGGGTTGTCATGCCCTCCCCCAGGGGATCTTCCCAATCCAGGGATCGAACCTGGGTCTCCTGCCTAGCAGGTGGATTCTTTACCCACTGAGCCACCTGGGAAGCCCACAGAGTATTTTCACTGCCCTAAAAATCCACTGTATTCTGCCTGTTCATCTGTCTGCCCCAAACCCTGGCAACTACGGATGTTTTTTACTGTCACCTTTTCCAAAATGTCAGATAGTTGGAATTATACATTTTGTAACCTCTTAAGATTGACTTCTTTCACTTGGTAATATGTATTTAAGCTTCCTTCATGTCTAATACTGTCGTTACTCTTTAGGGAAATGCAAATCAAAACCACAGTGAAATACCACTTCATACCCATTAAGATGGCAATAAACAAAAAGAAGGACGATAACAAGTATTGGTAAGGATATGGAGAAAATTTGAAACCTCATACATTGCTGGTGTGAAGCAAAATGGTGCAGCTGATTTGGAAAACCATTTGACAGTTCCTCAAAAAGTTAAACATATTTACTACATGACCTAGCAATTCCACTTCTAAGTATGCATCCAAGAGAAATAAAATATACAATCTCACAAGACTTGTCTGTGAATGTTCATACCAACATTATGTATAATAGCCAAAATGTGGAAATAATCTGTGTCCATTGATACATTGATAAAGTGTAGTATATCAGTAAAATGGAATATCAATCAGCCATAAAAGGAATGAAGTACTGATCCATACCACAACATAGATGAACCTTGAAAAAATGATGTTAAATCAAAGAAGCCAGACACAAAAGGCCCCATATGGATAATTCCATTCATTTGAAACATCCAGGATAGACAAATCCATCGAGACAGAAAGTTAATTAGAGGTCAAGGTTGCACAACTTTGTGAATACACTTAAAAGCAATGAACTGTACATTTAAAAATGGTATGTGGCATGTGAATTATATCTTGTGGGGGGGAGAGGAAGAAAAGGAGGAGGGAAAAAATACCACTACCAAGCAAATCAAATTGCTGATGTTGTCACAGATTCTCCTAAGGTGCCAATTATTTTCTCTGTGAAGGGAAGGGGCAGGTTTCTGATAAAGCCAACATCTAATTAGGAATGGCTGTGCTCCAGGACCCTGCAGGACACATTTTAATAACACTCCTATAATAGTTACTCTGGTAATTTCTCCAGAAATGTGTGCAGTACATTTTGCTTTCCCCAACAATTTCTGTTAAAAGCACAGTGGTATTTTCTGTTCTATGTTTATCCAAAACTTAGAAGCACAGGTTGTTCTTGAAAGACATTTTCTTCTCCAGCTGGACTATGGACATGCCAGGGAGCTGATCATGTCTGATGAGAAGCTGTCTCACTTATACAAATTGCCGGCCTATGAAAGAGGATTAATGCAGTGTCAGTTAAGTGACATGCTCTTGTTTGTAGTTTAAATCCCATAAATTTGTAATCAAGGCATTTGCTTTTATACTGAAATGGGAGAATATAAATACTTAGGCTTGTATGTAATGATTTTGCCACCTAGTTTGCCAGTGAAAAGTTTTTCTTTCACTTGTTTGTTGTTAATGCTGCTTGGCTTCCTGCCAGTTCAATAACAATTACCCCACATTGTCATCTTGTCTGAAAGAATTCTACAACAGTGGATTCTGCACAAATGTCTAATGAATGAAAGAATGATGTGTTTTTCTTGTTTATTTTTCATGGGAGGTACAGAATCATAAATAAATGCTTTGTGAGTCAGCTATAAAGAAATTAGATCCAACATCATTTAAATGAAAAGTCAAAGGCCAGGAAGCAGATAGACAGTAGTGTGATGAGATCTGTTATGAACGTGGATCACTTTGTCCCCAGCCAAAGCATAATTCCTAAGAGTCCAGGAAAGAGCCAGGCAAGAGTGAGGGTTAGGCCATAAAAGAAGGTAGGTCTCCCTGTGCACAGTCTTTACATCCTCTTCCAAGCAACTGACCTCCCCTTAACTCTAGTTACTGAATGAAGGCTTCATATTGGCATGGAGTGCAGTTTCTTAAAAGACCCCCAAAGATTGGGTTTGTTGAGCCTAAAGTGAAAAAAAGTGAAAGCTAGTCACAGTCATGTCCAACTCTGCGATTCCATGGACTGCAGCCTGTCCCACTCCTCTGTCCATGGAATTCTTCAGGCAAGAGTACTGGAGTGGGTTGCAGTTTCCTTCTCCAGGGGATCTTCCCAACCTGAGGATCGAACCCATGTCTTCCACATTGTAGGCAGGTTCTTTACCAGCTGAACCACAAGGGAAGCCCTTGGGAACACTTAACGCTCTCTGTTTCTCCTTGTGGGTGCTCAAAAGGCTTACAGCCTGATAAACTGATAACAAGGAACAGATAGCTTCATCATGGGAGATGAAATAATCAGAAGCTGAAAAGTCTTAGCCAAGTTGTCAATGATTAAGGACAACCCCTGTGTTAAGGTTGAAAGTCAATTTGATTGCTCACTTACTGATCTCAGTGCTCAGGTCACAGAAGTCCTTGTTCACCCTGTTCCTAAAGCATTTGTCAGCCCTGTTTATCTCCCCTTCTTTGAAAGTGTCTTGAAAGGTCTGTAAGCTCCAACCTGAACACCACCCACACTTGGACAACAGTGGTATCCATGGTAATTACTCAGGGAATTACTGAACTAACTGGCAAGTCCAAATTCCTTTCTTGCTGAAAAAGTCTTCCTGCTATCTCCATTTCTCAACTGAATTTGGAAGTTTGCGTGGACTTTTATCATTTCAGTATGGTCCCAGACCCCTACTGCTACCAAGCTCATATGTAACTTTTATCCCTATCTTTCAGACCTAGTCCACTTCTATGCCTACTTTCCACCAATCCTTTCTGAACATGTCTTGTTTCTGCCAAAAGGTGTGTTCTAAGCACTAGGGTCACATCATTTCCATGCTGGCCAGCATACAACTTTGAACATAGGAAATATTTAAGAAATTTATCTGAAGAAAATGAAAACACTAATTCAAAAAGATATAGGCACCCTTGTGTTCATTGCAACATTATTTACAATAACCAAGATAGGAAAACAACCTAAGTGTCCATCAATGATTAAATTGGTAAAAAAAATTGTGGTATATATATGCAATAGAATATTATTCAGTCATAAAAAGAGTAAATTCTTATCATTTTCCACAACATGAATGGACCTTAAAGGCATTATGCTAAGTGAAATAAGTTGAACAGAGAAAGAAAACTATTGTATGATCTCTCCCTCTCTCTCTTTTTTTCTTTTTTGGTCATTTACCATGGCATGCAGGAACTTAGTTCTCTGAATAAGGATGAAACCTCACCCCCTGCAGTGGAAGTGCAGAATCTTAACCACTAGACTGCCAGGGAAGTCCCTATATTATCTCTCTTATATGTGGCATCTAAGGGGAAAAAGCCACTAAGTTCATAGATAAAGAGAACAGATTGGTAGTTGTTAGAGACAGGGAGTAGAGGGTGGGAGGAATGGGTGAACTGTTTTGGCAGATTTTTTCATTAGATAAATTGACCAATTTTTAAAAATTTAAAAATGTAGGGATTAGGAGATAGTAGACACCATCCTGGGGCTTCCCTGGCTCAGTAGTAAAGAATCTGCCTGCAATTCAGGAGACCTGGGTTCAGTCCCTGAGTTGGTAAGATCTCCTGGATGAGGGCATGGCAACCCACTTCAGTATTCTTGCCTGGAGAATTCCATGAGCAGAGGAGCTGGGCAGGCTATAATCCATAGGGTTGCACAGAGTCAGACACAACTGAAGCGTCTAAGCAGCATCAGCAGACACAATCCTAACACCTTTCCTCTGCCTGTCTTTGCGAGACAGCTATCTCCATACTTCCAACTGAAGAAGCCTCTAAACTTAACAGTAATAACAAAAAGAACAATGGCCCAAAAAAGAAGAAGAACAACGGCTAGCATTTATTGAATGGGCACTAGGGGCTAAGTATTTGACATAAAGCCCTATGAGGGAGGTCTCATCAGCCTGATTTTAATGTTGAAGGACACGAAGCTCAAAGAGGATACAATGCTTGGGTCAGCTCACACAGCTAGCTGACTTTGGCTGAGCAGGGATTCAAAGCTAGGGCTACCTGACTCAAGGAGCCTATGTTCCTTTAACCATAGCGTACTGCCTCATTTTTGGTGCTAAAATAAGGAAGAGGTGAGGGAAACTGAGTTAGGGGAAAGGGATGTAATTTGACCCTTAGAATATACGTTTTACTTACTTTTATTATCCTTCTTATGATCAACTATAAAGTCAGGAAATATGTCCCACCCACTAGATCTGTATTATACTTCTGGAAAAAAATTAAAATCACAGAAAATAACAAAACATGGTTTTCATTCTCTCCCTATTCTCTCTTGGATTCCATTTACCTTTATGAGAACTTTCAAAGGCAAATTTTCGTGTTACTTTTCTTTTGAGGTAAAATCTACATACTACATAAAGTACACAGATTTTAAATGCATAGCCCAGTGAATTGTCACAAAGTGAACACAGTCGTGTTCTCACCACCCAGAAGAAAATGAAGAACAGGGACTTCCCTGCTGGTCCAGTGGCTAAGACTCAGTGCTTCCAATGCAAGGGATGAGTTTAGTCCCTGGTTGGGGAACTGGGATCTCACATGGTACACTGTGCACCAAAAAATATTTTTAATTAAAAAAAAAGAATATGTCTGACATCACAGAAGCCTGCCTCATGCCCCTTTCCAAGTCACTAACTGGCTATCAATAATTATGACTTTCAGTTCTTAATAATAGACTTGATTACTTTTGACTGTTTTTGAACTTTATGTAAATAGAATAAAAGAGTATACTATTTTGTGTTAGCCTTCTTTGTTTCAACCTTGTATCTATGAAGCCAATCCAAATTATTATTTGAGCATAACTTTAAAAAACACATAAAGATGTATATATACACATATATGCTGCTGCTGCTAAGTTGCTTCAGTCGTGTCCAACTCTGTGCAACCCCATAGACAGAAGCCCACCAGGCTCCTCCGTCCCTGGGATTCTCCAGGCAAGAACACTGGAGTGGGTTGCCATTTCCTCTCCATATAAATTTATATATTTGTAATTTATGCATATGTTTATATAAGATTCTTTTGTATAAATATTAAATATATTTATGCATTCTACAGTTGATAGATATTTGGGTGGTTTCAAGTTTGGGGCAATTCTGAATAATACTGCTATGAACATTCTTACAGATGTCTTTGGTGGACATATTTCCTTAATTCCCTTGGATATTTATTGATTTACTTATTATTAAAATTTATTTTATTGAAGTAGAGCTGATTTACAATGTTGTATTAATTTTTGTTTAGGGTATATATTTGGCACCCTAATTACTAGGTCATAGGAAAAACATGTTCAGCTTGGCAGATACTGTCAAACAGTTTTCCCAAATGGTTGTACCAATTTTTACTACAATGAATAGAGTATAAGAATTACTCCACAAACTTGCGAAACCTTCCATCATCAGGCTTTTAAATTTTAGATTTTTCAGATAGATTTGTTATCACCTTATGGATTTAATTTGATAATATGTTAAGCACTTTTGTATGTGGTAATTGGCCATCTGTAGATACTATTTCTGAAATATCAGTTAAGTCTTTGTATTCATTAAAAAATGAACTTTCTTTTTCTGGATATGTAACAATTCTTTATATAGTCATAGAACCCACCTGCCAATGCAGGTGCCATAAGAGATGCAGGTTCAATCCCTGGGTCGGGAAGATCCTCTGAGATGGCCTTGGCAACCCATTCCAATATTCTTGCCTGGAGAACCCCATGGAGAGAGGAGCCTGGCGGGCTATAGTCCATAGGGTCACAAAGAGTCAGACATGACTGAAGCAACTTAGCACGCACACCACACAGGAGTCTTTCTATCTCTTGCCTTTCCACTTTTTAAATGGTGTCTTTTGGTGTACAGAAATTCTTCATTTTAAGGAAGGTCAGTTTATTAATCTTTATCTTTTCTGCTGTTGTTGTTTAGTCGCTAACTCATTTTCTACTCTTTGTGACCCCATGGACTGGAGCCCATTAGGCTTCTCTGTCTATAGTATTTCCCAGGCAAGAATTCTGGAGTGGGCTGCCATTTCCTCCTCCAGAGGATCTTCCCGACCCAGGGATCGAACCTGTGTCTCCTGCATTGACACGCAGGTTCTTTACCACTGAGCCACCTTGCAAGCCCAATATGGGTCTTATAACCAGAATATATAAAGAACTTTTAAACTCAGCAACAGAAAGACAAATGATCGAATTTAATCATATGTGAAACGAATCGCCAGTCCAGGTTCGATGCATGATACAGGATGCTGGGGGCTGGTGCACTGGGATGAACCAGAGGGATGGGATGGGGAGGGAGGTGGGAGGGGGATTCAAGATGGGGAACACATGTACACCTGGGGCAGATTCATGTCAATGTTTGGCAAAACCAATACAATAATGTAAAGTAATTAGCCTCCAATTAAAATAAATAAATTTTAAAAAATGGAAAAAGGATCTGAATAGACATTTCTTCTAAGATGTACTGATGGACAAGAAGCATAAGAAAAGATGCTCAGCAAAATTAGGCATCAGAGACATGCAATTCAAATTTGCAATGGGATATGGGTCATATACATTTCAAACCCACAATGGAGTATTACTCAGCAATTAAAAAGAATACATTTGAATCAGTTCTAATGAGGTGGATGAAACTGGAGCCTCTTATACAAAGTGAAGTAAGCCAGAAAGAAAAATACCAATACAGTATACTAATGCATATATATCGGAGAAGGCAATGGCAGCCCACTCCAGTACTCTTGCCTGGAAAATCCCATGGATGGAAGAGCCTGGTAGGCTACAGTCCATGGGGTTGCTAAGAGTCAGACACAACGGAGCGACTTCACTTTCACTTTTCATTTTCATGCATTGGAGAAGGAAATGGTAACCCACTCCAGTGTTCTTGCTTGGAAAATCCCAGGGACGGGGGAGCTTGGTGGGCTGCCGTCTATGGGGTCGCACAGAGTCGGACACGACTGAAGCGACTTAGCAGCAGCAGCAGCAGCAACGCATATATATGGAATTTAGAAAGATGGTAACGATAACCCTATATACGAGACAGCAAAAGAGACACAGATGTATAGATCAGTCTTTTGGACTCTGTGGGAGAGGGCAAGGGTGGGATGATTTGGGAGAATGGCATTGAAACATGTATAAAAAAAACATTTAAAAAAGTGTAGGTGAGGATGTGGAGAAACTAGAACTTTTATACACTTCTGGTGGATTTTAAATGGGGCAACCACATTAGAGACAGTCTGAAAGTTTCTAAAAACAATAAATATAGAATCACTAAATGACTCAGCAATTCCACTCCTAAGGAGACATGCAAAATAATTGAAAATAGGTATGAAAATGTTCTAGTCAGAAATTGCAATGTGTATATGTGTTGGGGGTGGTTGACTTCACACACCACCGAACAATTCTTTGAGTGTCCTATGATTCAGCTCAGTTCTGACACTATCTACCTGGAAATAGTTGTCAGAGTCCACGAATTAAGGTCTCAGTCCCACAAGACTGATCCCTCCCCACCAACACACACTTCAAGTACAGATGTTATCTTTTCTTCTTATCTACTGGCTAAAAATCAGACGCCTATTTTTACTCGTATAAGTATTTAAGACTTGTACACAAAATGTTCATAACAGCACTATTTCCAATTGCTGATAGTTTGAAATAACTCAAATGCATAAAATCATGCATGAATGAGTAAAATGTGATACATCCGTACAATGCAACATTATTGAGTTATAAAAAGGAATGAAGAAGTGATACAAAATGCATTCTGGGTGAAACTTAGAAACATGCGAAGTAAAAAAGTCAGACATAAAAGGCCACTTTCATATGAAGTACCCAGAACAGGCAAATCCACAGAAACAGGAAGTAAATAGCGGTTGTCAAGGTCTGAGGGGAGGAGGGAATGAGGAATGACTGCTTAAAGAGTGCAGGACTTCTTTTTGTAGCAATGAAACTGTTTTGAAACTAGATAGAGGTATACAATATTATGAATGTGCCACTAAATTGTATAATTTAAAATTGTTAAATTTAAGTTATATGAATTCTACTTCAATAAAAAAGAGAAAATGAACAGACAGAAATAAATAACAAAATGGAAACCATAAGCCTTAATATAGCAATATTTCATTAAAAGTAAATGTAAGCACATTTGTTGAAAAACAGTGACTGGAAGAGTGGGTAAACGAATATGGTTCAATTAGATGCTGTCTACACAAACTCACTTCAACGATAACGATATAGGGATGTTGAAAGCAAAAGAATGAAAATAGATATATCCTGTAAATATTAATCAAAAGAAAGTGTTGCAGGAAAGGGGACCCCTTCCAGGGCCCCAGAGTGGGCTCTTGTCAAACATTCAGAAATGAATCGTCTGAGGAGACACACGTGCTGACAAAGCAAGAGACTTTATTGAGAAGGGTGCCTGGGTGGGGAGCAGCAGGGTGAGGGAACCCAGGAGAACTGCTCTGCCACGTGCCTCACAGTCTCAGGTTTTATTGTAATGGGGTTAGTTTCCTGGTTGTCTCTGGTCAGTCATCATGCTTGTGCCCATATTTGGTCTGACTCAGGGCACTTCCTGCTGGCGCCTACATCTTGCTGCCAAGATGGATTCCGGTGAAAAGGATTCTGGGAGGTTGGCAGGACAATATTATGGGATGGCATCTCCTGCCTCCTTTTGACCCCTCCTGAATACTTCAGGTTAGTTTTATAAGACATATTATGGGCCAGAGTCTTCTCCCTGTTTTTGGCCCCTCCCAAATTCTCATAACTAGCTTTTGGTGGCAGCACCATGTTCCTTATTGAGACCTATTGTTGTAAGACAACTCATGAAAGTGGTTATCATTGTGCCTGGCGAAGGTGGATGGTTTGGGAATTAAAGCCAGTGCTGTCATATAAATTTTTGGGGGAAGTAAACATTCAGTCCATAAAATTGATGATAAAAACTCTTTCCCAACTAAGGAACTTGCTCAACTTAATAAAGATCATCCTACTAAAAAACCCTATAGCTAACATTATAATTAATGGTGCAATATTGAATGCTTTCCCCAGAAAACAAACAAAAGGCAAGGATGCCTTCTACTCTCTCTATTCTTATTCATCATGGTACTGAAACTCTTAAACAGTACAAGAAGGCAAGAAAAAGATATGCAAATTAGAAAGGAGGAAATAAAACTGTCCTTATTTGCAGATGTCATTTTGTCTAAGTAGAATATCCCAGGAATCTACTAAAAAGCACTAAAATAAGTGGATTCAGAAAGGCCAAAGGTCACTGGGTCCAGGATAACACACAGGTATCAGCTGTATTTTTATATGCTGGCATTGAACAGATGGAAACCAGAATTAAAAATAATACTATTTTCAATCATGAAGTCAGTTCAGTTCAGTTCTGTCGCTCAGTCGCATCTGACTCTTTGCGACCCCATGAACCACAGCACTCCAGGCCTCCTTGTCCATCACCGGAGTCCACCCAAACCCATGTCCATCGAGTTGGTGATGCCATCCAACCATCTCATCCTCTGTCGTCCCCTTCTCCTCCTGCCCTCAATCTTTCCCAGCATCAGGGTCTTTTCCAATGAGTCAGCTCTTCACATCAGGTGGCCAAAGTATTGGAGTTTCAGCTTCAACATCAGTCCTTCCAATGAACACTCAGGACTGATCTCCTTTAGGATGGATTGGTTAGATCTCCTTGCAGTCCAAGGGACTCTCAAGAGTCTTCTCCAACACCACAGTTCAAAAGCATCAATTCTTCGGCACTCAGCTTTCTTCACAGTCCAACTCTCACATCCATACACGATCACTGGAAAAACCATAGCCTTGACTAGACGGACCTTTGTTGGCAAAGTAATGTCTCTACTTTTAAATATGGTGTCTAGGTTGGTCATAACTTTCCTTCCAAGGAGTAAGTGTCTTTTAATTTCATGGCTGCAATCACCATCTGCAGTGATTTTGGAGCCCAGAAAAATAAGTCAGCCACTGTTTCCACTGTCTCCCCATCTATTTGCCGTGAAGTGATGGGACCGGATGCCATGATCTTAGTTTTCTGAATGTTGAGCTTTAAGCCAACTTTTTCACTCTCTTCTTTCACTTTCATCAAGAGGCTAAATAAAATAATTAGGTAAAATATTAACAAAACATGTGCAAGATCTAAGTGCTGAAAGACTACAAATAAGCACATGAAAAGATGTTCAACATCATTAGCCACTAGAGAAATGTAAATTTAAACCACAATGAGATATTAATACACACCTGGGCTTCCCCAGTGGCTCAGATGGTTAAGAATCTGCCAGAAAATGCAGGAGACCAAGGTTTGATCCCTGGGTTGGGAAAATCTCCTAGAGAAAGGAATAACAACCCCCACCAGTATTCTTGCCTGGAGAATTCCATGGACAGAGGAGCCTGGTGGGCTACAGTCCATGGGGTTGTAAAGAGTCAAACACGACCGAACGGCTAACACTTTCACTTTCACCAAAATAGCTAAAATTACTGATGCTAGCAAATGCTGGTGAAGATGTGGAGAAACTGGATCTTTCATACATTGCTGATTGGAATCTAAAATGGTACAGACATTCTAGAAATAGTTTGTCATTTTCTTTCCATGCATCCCAGCAACTGTATGCCTGGTATTTATTCCAGAGAAATAAAATTTTATGTTCACACAAAAACCCATATGCAAATATTTATAGAGGCTCAGTTACAATCTCTAAAAACTAGAAACTACCCAAGAGACCTTCAGTGGATGAATGGATAAGCAAACTGATATATTCATGCCATAAAACACTACATAGCAATATAAAGGAAAGAACTCATATACACAATGACTTGAATGGGTCTAAAAGACATTATGTTGAGTGGTAAAAATCCAATCTCAGAAGGTTACATACTGTATGATTCAATTTATTTAACATGATAAAAATGACAAAATTATAAAGATGGAGAATAGATCAGTGTTTTTTAACATTTTTTTTCACTTTTGGCCCCCCTGAGAAGAGTTTTTAGACATTTTTTTCTAATAGCTTCCTCCCAAGTGAAATACCAAAGAAGAAGATTTTATCAGGTAGGACTGAAGTTTGGAAAGTGACAAATTATTGTTATGGCTAAGGTTCTTTTTCAGGGAGGAGGGGGCAGGGGCATGTGGGAAAGGATGGAGAGGGAGTCACACTTCTCTGAGGACACATTTTTGCAGTTTTAGCTTTTGAAATTGTGCCAATGTTCTACATTTTCAAAAATAAAATTGAATCAACAGGAGGGGAGAAGAAACTTAAAACTGAATGCAAACAGAAACAAATGAACCCAACTGTATTTCAAATGAATAACATCACCACATGGAAAATAACTAATCCAAATAATTTTCAAACAAAGTACTTGGTCTATGTATTCTCTGACTAGGGATAAAAAAGAACTGCATACAGATCTTCAATTTATTTAAGTGTGATTCATCGGGTCGCAAAGAGTCGGACACGACTGAGTGACTGAACTGAACTGAACTGATGAATACAGTAATTCTGAAACTTTTTTTTTTATGTGTTTTGGAGAAAATGAGTTAATACTGTTGGAAATCAGACTTCTTGCTAGAAGAAGGGAGATAAAAATTTTAAAATGGTCACCCGCAGGAGATAACTTGTAGTGTTGGAATAGAGTTAGAAGTATCAGTATGCACTCATAATTTCTCCAAAATCAAGAAAAAAATTGGAATGTAGACTAGAAAGTATTAAATATATCTGTATATGTATATATTGCACATACAGATTGATTTTATTCTACTGGAGATTATTATTTACACAGAGAAAATGAGAGGTATCTATATAACTACTTATTAAGAAATGATCCCAGGGACTTCCCTGGTCCAGTGCTTATGACCCCCTTTTCCAATGCATGAAGTGAGAGTTTGATCCCTGGTCAGGGAAGTAAGATCCCATATGCCACAGGTGTGCCAAAAAAAAAATTTTTTTTAATGAAATGATCCCAGATTGGGATTGACACATGCACATTACTATATTTGAAACGGATAACTGAATAAGGACTTACTGTATAGCACAAGGAACTCTACTCAATAGTCTCAGTTCAGTTCAGTTCAGTCGCTCAGTCGTAGTCTATAAAGGCCCAAATAGGAAAAGAATCTAAAAAAGAGTGTGTATATGTTTATGTATAACTGATTCACTTTGCAGTACACCTAAAACTAACATAACATTGTAAATCAGCTATATACTCCAGTAAAAATGAAAAGAAATGATCTTAAAAAGTTTTCAAAGTAACCAGGAATTTGTGTTCCTGCTTTTATTCTTTTTTTTAACCTTTAAAATATCCTTTTCTTTTTGAAGTCATACATGGTTTCATACTTCTTTTAAGTGAGAAGTAATGTAGTTTCAATTAATAGAATGAGTTTTGAAGTCAGAGCATCTGTGTTTAAAACCCAGCTTTTTCAGTTATTAACTATGTGGTCTCAATCAAGTTATTTAATCTCTGTGAAACTTGGATACTTTATCTCTAAAATAAGAGTAATAGATATGTTACTCATGGGGTTGTGTACAAAGAGTGCCCTGCTGCTGCTGCTGCTAAGTCACTTCAGTCGTGTCCGACTCTGTGCAACCCCACAGACGGCAGCCCACTAGGCTCCCCCATCCCTGGGATCCTCCAGGCAAGAACACTGGAGTGGGTTGCCATTTCCTTCTCCAATGTGTGAAAGTGAAAAGTGAAAGTGAAGTCGCTCCGTCATGTCCAACTCTTAGCAACCCCACGGACTGCAGCCCACCAGGCTCCTCTGCCCATGGAATTTTCCAGGCAAGAGTACTGGAGTGGGTTGCCTTTGCCTTCTCCAACATAGAGTGCCCAGTACACTGTAGATACCCAATATCTGAGTGACCCAAGCAATACAGTTCTGGTACATTGTTTCTTTACAAGTAAGAAAAAGAAACAGAACTTTGTGTCTAATTCAGGTACCCAGATGAAACAATCACATAACTTATCTATTCTGATGTTACATATTCATACACTTTCTTGGAAGTCTCAACATTGTCAGAATATTTAAAACTTGTAACACTTGCTGTAATTCTTCCCAAAGGAGAGAAACAACATAAGAAATACTTTGTATTTGGGGCTTTTAATCAGAGTGGTTTAGTTACTAATGGAGCAAAAAGTTGTCACTTCTAGGCTGAATGTATCCTTCAGGAGATAAAGGATGACTGCTCTGGAGCACAGAGCAGTCATCTTGAGTTTGAGTCCTAGAACTGCCTTTTCTCATTGCAAGACCTTGGGCAAATCAATTACAGTCTTTAAATATCAGTTTCCTCATCTGCAAGATCTGGATAATATTGTCTATTCATAGAACTGTTATGAATTTATTCAAATAAGAAGGTGTGTGAACATGCTTTTATACACAGTGAGGTGCTACACAAGTATATCAGATGGTATTAGATATTTTGTGGCACAGTTCTAGTGCCACAAAATAGTTCTAGTGTACCTTGACTTGGTTTTATAAGCTATGCTTTTATTACTTACTGAATTCCAATAGTTATTCCCTGTAGCTATTCGAAAACTAGATTTACAAGATACCAATGTAGTTCATGAACTGTAGAGTGCTTTTGATACCTACTATGGTATGTGTTCTATTTTTAACTTTTCCCTGAGCAACCTCTTGAAAATGAATTATCTTTTGGTAAGAAAATAATTACTGTGAGAAAAAAAGTCCCACAAACAAAATCTACTAAGATTTTTGTTGTCGCTTGAAAAGCAGTTAACTTACAAATAAAGATGAGTGTAGCCAAACCAGTATATGCTTCTACGGGCTCCAGAATTATTGATACTATCCATTAGTATCTAATCCAGAAATGGAAATAAAGTCTGGATTGTTGGCTTACATTTCAAATTTTTCTCTGTATTTTTTAAGACACTATCTCCAAGTGCCAACAAAACTGGTTGTGAAATATTTAAATGTACTTATCAACCTCTTTTTTTAATGTATGTCAGACGAATCGTGTCACAGATTCATGTAAATTGCCTGGTCATTTATGTATTTTGTGGATAAATGCTGGTTGTCTCCTCTAAATGACAAAGTCTTCTTATAATTTGTTCATTTATTTAGTAGATTTACCTAGTGCCTTTTTCTCTAGCTCATCCTTATCTATTTAGGAGGTAATGAAAAATAATGCATAATACATTTTTCTATGTAACTTTCTGTTTTAGTTCATCCTGTTTCACATTTTAATTTAGATGACAAATAAAGAGCATGCTTGAGCCACTTGCTAAGTCAAACTTCCCCGATTCAAATTTTCTTATGACAACAGTTGCAGTTTATGAATTCCTAAACTCTAGTCTATAAAAATAACTAGCTTTATTTTTCATTCTCAACTCTTCAGAAAACTCTACCAAACCTCAGTTGATCTCAGATGATATTCCTGAATCTATGGTTGAAATTTTAAATATACATCTTCCCCACACTTCCACCAAATGACACTTATTCTAGTAAGCACTTAGGAACATTTCAATAGTTTCTTTAAAAATTCATCAGACTTCCCTCAGCCTCTGTATCCCAGGAGTCTGGGCTACCATTTTTATCTGTAATTCCAAACAGAAGTTGGGGTAGTGTTTGGAAACTCTGATGTGGTTCCAAAAGAATCACTTGTAAACTGCTGCTGCTACTAAGTTGCTTCAGTCGTGTCCGACTCTGTGCAACCCCATAGACAGCAGCTCACCAAGCTCCCCCGTCCCTGGGATCCTCCAGGTAAGAACATTCCTTCTCCAATGCATGAAAGTGAGAAGTGAAAGTGAAGTTGCTCAGTCGTGTCCGACTCTTAGTGACCCCATGAACTGCAGCCTACCAGGCTCCTCCATCTATGGGATTTTCCAGTCAAGAGTACTGGAGTGTGGTGCCATTCATTGCCTTCTCCAACTTGTAAACTAGATACCTGAAAAAATAAACCACTAAGATTTCCCAGGTCGACCTGCATTTGACTTCAAGTCATTCTGTTTAGGTCCAAATGTGATTTGACAAAAAAATTGGAAGCAGGTAGAAGGTGTGCAGACCTTATACAATGCCACAGTTAAGAAAGAGCAAAAGTGTTTTCATGTCATCATAGACTCTTCAGGTCTGAAAGGATTAATGAACATTAAAGGTCATATACTCAAATCACCCATGTGATACTAGAATCTCCTTTACAGTACCTTGCCAAATCTTTGTCTAGCTTCTGCTTGGAAATTTGCAATGACAGTTAACTCATTATCTCAGAAGGCAGAGAATTCCATCTTCCTTACGTTGATCCAAAATCTGTAGCTTCCACCCCCTGGTTTTAGTTCTACTCCAGGAGGCCATTCAAAAAAAAGTCTAATGCCTCTTCCACATGACAGTCCTTCAAAGATTTAAAGACAGCTCTCATACCCACCATGTTATGTCTTCTCTAGGCTGAACATCCCTAGTTTCTTCAAGTGTTCCTCCTATAACCGTGGAGGAGCTTAATAAATATTTGTGGGTTGAAAAGTGGTTCCTTTTCTTTGACTATATTAATACTCTGTTTTGACCACATCATTTTAAAATTAATATTTATGGAGTACTTACTATGTGTTACTTCATTTAATTTTCACAATATCCTTATTATTATCTCTATCTGACAGTTGAAGAAACACAGAAGTTAAGTAACTTGCTCAACGTCACAAAACTAAAAATAAATGAAAAGTGACAGATTGAATTAAAAGTGACAAAACTGGAATGTGGGGTAGGGCCGTTGTGACAGTAAAGCCCACATCACACACATCACACTGTTCTGCATTCTTAAGAGTACTGCTCACAAATGAACACCAATACCTTAGCTGAAACTCCAATACTTTGGCCACCTCATGTGAAGAATTGTCTCACTGGAAAATACTCTGATGCTGGGAAGGATTGGGGGCAGGAGGAGAAGGGGACGACCGAGAATGAGATGGCTGGATGGCATCACTGACTCGATGGACATGAGTTTGAGTGAACTCCGGGGGTTGGTGATGGACAGGGAGGCCTGGCGTGCTGTGATTCATGGGGTCGCAAAGAGTCGGACACGACTGAGCGACTGAACTGAACTGAACCTTAGGTGTGGTGCAAAGTAAGTATGGCTATGATCTCCTTTTTAGATATTCTATTTCTTGAATGTAGCCTAGCATCAGTTGAATGTTTGGAGGGGACAATTCATATTATTGAGACACATTAAGTGTATGCTTTCAAAGTGACAGCATCCCTAAACTGCACTCATGCAGTTGGTTTTTGAACTCAAATATATGACCTTATATTTTGCCCTGTAAACTTTCATCTTTCTTGGTTCATTCAGTGTCTGTAACTTGCCAATATCTCTTTGAGTTCTAATCTTTCTATATGATATCGTTATCATTCCCTCAAGTTTGTATTTACTGCAACATAAGGAGCCAGTCTTATGTTCTATATTTGTTTGAAAAGACTGATGAACAAAGGAAGGCTGCAGAAAAGAACCCTGTGGCAAACCACTAGAAACTTCCTTCAAGGGTGCCATAACTTAGCAGCACCCTTTGAGTACAACTGTATCAACCAGTCGCTAAGTCATCAAATTGTTTAAACTGCTTATTCACGGAAGCATTGTTCACAATAGCCAAAAGTTGGAAACAATAAGAATGTCCATGAACAGAAAAATGGATAAGCAACACATGGCATATACATGAAATGGAATATAATTTAGCCTTGAAATGAAATTCTGATACTGTCAACATGGAACCTTAAAAACATTATGCTGAATGAAATAAGCCAGATACAGAAGGACAAATATTATGACTCCACTTATAAGAAATATCTAGAGTGGTCAAATTCATAAAGACAGAAAAAGAAGAAAAATTAGCAGGAGCTCAGAGGAGGGGAAAATGTGAGTGATTATTTAACAGATTCAGAATTTCTATTTAGGAGGCTAAAAAAAAATTCTGGAAATGGATAGAGGTGATGAATTTACAACATTGTGAATATAGTTAAGGCCACTGGATTACACACTTAAGATGGTTAAAATGGTAAATTTTATGTTATGCATATAATTTGAATTCCTGGACACAATTTCCAACATGTGGAGTGGAGAATTATCCATATATCCACCAAACAATTCTTGGATACCAGCAGGTGAATTGTTCCGGTAAAGTGTTCTATGCTATGCCGTACCATGCTCAGTCACTTCAGTCACGTCTGACTCCTTGCTACCCCATGGACTGCAGCCTGGTAGGCTCCTCTGTCCGTGGAATTTTCCAGACAAGAATACTGCAGTGGGTTGCCATTTCCTCCTCCAGGGAATAATTTCTTTTTTCAGGTAAGAATACTAGAGTGGGTTGCCATTTCCTACTTCCCGACCCAGGGATTGAACCCTGGTCTCCTATGTCTCCTGCATTGCAGGAGGATTCTTTACCACTGAGCCACCTGGGAAGCCTTCAAGTTGTCCTATAATTTGACTCAATTTTGATGCTATCTACCCGGAAATAGCATGAGATTCCACAGGTTAAGGGTTAAGTTCTACAAGACTGTCCCCCAGCTCCCACCCAGAGCCCCACTTCAGACACCAGTCACAAGCCAAGTTATCACCTGTGCTTCTGACAGAGCAACTATAGATCAGAGGTTCCTACAACTCTCTTGATTAATTTGCTAGAGCAGCTCATGAACTCAGAAACATTTTACTTACTTGATCTCCAGTGTATTATAAAAGGATAGACCTCAGGAACAGCAGATGGAAGAGATGCAGAGGGCAAGGTATAGTATAAGGGCATGGAGTGTCCATGCTCTGTCCCAGGTTCACCAACTTATGCTTAGTCACTCAGTCATGTCTGACTCTTTGTGACCCCATGGACTGTAGCCCTCCAGGCTTCTCTGTCCATGGGATTCTTCAGGCAAGAATACTGGAGTGGATTGCCATGCCCTCCTCCAGGGGATTTTCCCAACCCAGGAATCAAACCCAGGTTTCCTGCATTGCAGGCAGATTCTTTACCATCTGTGCCACCAGGGAAGCCCATGAATACTGGAGCCCATGAATACCCTATTCCTTCCCCTGGGGATCTTCCCGACCCAGGAATTGAACCAGGATCTCCTGCACTGCAGGCAGATTCCTTGCCAGCTGAGTTACCAGGAAAGCCCATTATAAAAGGATAGATTTCAGGAACAGCAGATGGAAGAGATGCAAAGGGCAAGGTATGGGGTGAGGGCATGGAGCATCCATGCTCTGTCCCAGCCCTCCACAGTTTCACCAACCTGGAAGCTCCCTGAACCCCATCCTTTTGGATTTTTATGACAGTTTCATTATGTATGCATGACTGATTAAATCATTAGCTGTTGCTGACTTTTTCAACCTCCAGCCCCTCTCCCCTCCCCAGAAATCAAGAAGTGGAATTGAAAATTCCAACCTTCTAATCCCAATTGGTTACCCTGACAACCCATCCCTATCCTTAGATGAGTTCCAAATTCACTCATTAACACACAAAAGACACCTTTCTGGCTCTTATCACTTCAGTTCAGTTGCTCAGTCATGTCTGATTTTTTGTGACCCCATAGACTGCAGCACGCCAGGCTTCCCTGTCCTCACCAACTCCCAGAGCTTACCCAAACTCATGTCCACTGAGTTGGTGATGCCATCCAACCATCTCATCCTCTGTCATCCCCTTCTCCTCCTGCCTTCAATCTTTCCCAGCATCATGGTCTTTTCTAATGAGTCAGTTCTTCACATCACCCGGCCAAAGTACTGGAGCTTCAGCTTCAGCATCAGTCCTTCCAATGAATATTCAAGACTGATTTCTTTCAAGACTGACTTGTTGGATCTCCTTGCAATCCAAGGGACTCTCAAGAGTATTCTCCAACACCACAGTTCAAAAGCATCAGTTCTTCGGCACTCAGCTTTCTTTATGGCCCACCTCTCACATCCATATGTGGCTATTGGAAAAGCCATAGCTTTGACTAGACAGACCTTTGTCAGCAAAGTAATGTCTGCTTTTTAATATGCTGTCTGGGTTGGTCATAGCTTTTCTTCCAAGGAGCAAGTGTCTTTTAATTTCATATCTACAGTGATTTTTAGAGCCCAAGAAAATAAAGTCTTCACTGTTTCCTTTGTTTCCCGTCTATTTGCCATGAAGTGATGGGACCAGATGTCATGATCTTAGTTTTCTGAATGTTGAGTTTTAAGCCAGCTCTTTCACTCTCTCACTTTCATCAAGAGGCTTTTAGTTCCTCTTCACTTTCTGACATAAGGGTGGTGTCAGCTGCACATCTGAGGTTATTGACTAACATACAAAAGATACCTTTATGGTTCTCATCACTTAGGAAATACAAAAGGTTTTAGGAGCTCTATGCTAGAGATGGAGATGAAGACCAAATATATATTTCTTATTATTAATCACAATATCACAGAATATGGTACCATAATTAAAAGAACTGTCCGCCTGTATTTCTGCACTTAAAGAACCCTTTTCAAATGCCTTGCTGAAGCCTGGAGAGGCTGTATGTCATTTTATGATCAATTTGGTAATCCAATTCAACCTGTCTAAATTACTCTATCAAAGAAAGAAATCAAGTTAGTTTGATATCTGTATCTCTAACTATGTAGAACTATGTATATATATCCTCTTGGTCTCCAAAATCACTGCGGATAGTGACTGCAGCCATGAAATTAAAAGACACTTGTTCCTTGGAAGAAAAGCTATGACCAACCTAGACAGCATATTAAAAAGCAGAGACATTACTTTGCTGACAAAGGTCCATCTAGTCAAAGCTATGGCTTTTCCAATAGCCACATATAGATGTGAGAGTTGGACCACAAAGAAAGCTGAACATCGAAGAATTAATGCTTTTGAACTGTGGTGTTGGAGAATACTCTTGAGAGTCCCTTGGACAGCAAGGAGATCAAACCAGTCAGTCCTAAAGGAAATCACTCCTGAATATTCATTGGAAGGACTGATACTAAAACTGAAGCTCCAATACTTTGGCCACCTGATGGGAAGAAATGACTCACTGGAAAAAACCCTGATGCTGGAAAGATTGAAGGAGGGAGGAGAAGGGGACAACAGAGGATGAGATGATTGGATGGCATCACCGACTCAATGGACATGAGTTTGAGCAAGCTCCGGGAACTGGTGATGGACTGGAAAGCCTGGCGTGCTGTAGGCCATGGGGTCACAGAGTAGGACACGACTGAGCAGCTGAACTGAACTGAACTGATCCTCTTCTCCTCCCCTATATATAAATATAATTAGGTCATATATAAACATATCATGTCAGTTGGTCCCTTCTTTATCCAAATACTCAAGAACGTTTTCCTTTAATAATCCTTGTCAGAATTAACTGTTATATTAATAACAAGTAATTTTTAAGAAATCTACCTTCTCTTTGCGGAGAAAGCTCTATGGTATATTAAGCATTAAACACACAACACTTATTATTCAAACTCTTACCATGTCCAATAATTATATCCTCATTTTACATATGGGAAAAACTGAGGCTCTGAGAATTATTTATGTGATTTAACCAAGGCCAATGTCAGAGCCAGAATTCATTGCACTGTTGTCTAGTTCTAATGTCCACATCTATTCCTTTAAGCTCCTTTGCCTACTTCCACTTTTGCTGAACATCTCTTTTCTCCAACAATTCCTCAATCAAAGCAGAAATAAACACAGTGAGAGTTGGAGTTATTCATTTCCTGTGTCATCCATCAAATTTAATCATTAGCCCTAAGCATCAGGTATATACCTTTCTTAATCTTCCTTCTCCTTCTCTGAATATAAGTTCCCTAAGAGGTCTTTTTATTATTGTTTGTTTTAACTTTGGGCTTTTTGTGTATTTTCTTCGTTTTCAACATTTACTGCAAGTCTCAGTTCCTTCTTGTTAATAGTCCATTCGTAATTAATAAAGTAATTAACACAATTAATTAATTAAGTGACAAAGTTAATTGGTTAATTCATAATTAACTAGTTAATCAACTAATCCATAATAGTTAATTCTTATTTAACTATGACACCCTCTTGTGTATTTTTCCTTGCATGTGTGTCCCCTTGCCTTTTTGTTTTCATCCACTCACTCATTCAATTAGTAAACATTCAGTTCAGTTCAGTCGCTCAGTCGTGTCTGACTCTTTGCGACCCCATGAATCACAGCACGCCAGGCCTCCCTGTCCATCACCAACTCCCGGAGTTCACTCAAACTCATGTCCATCGAGCTGGTGATGCCATCCATCCATCTCATTCTCTGTTGTCCCCTTCTCCTCCTGCCCCCAATCCCTCCCAGCATCAGAGTCTTTTCCAGTGAGTCAACTCTTCACATGAGGTGGCCAAAGTATTGGAGTTTCAGCTTTAGCATCAGTCCTTCCAATGAACACCCAGGACTGATCTCCTTCAGAATGGACGGGTTAACTGAGTACCATATGGGTTAAACTTTAAGACTATGGTGGTAAACATGATGGGCAGGGTTCTTTTCCTCATGGAGTTTATAGCCAAATGAGAAAGATAGTTGAGGGACTTCCCTGGTCATCCAGTGATCAAGATTCCGTGCCTCCAGTGCAGGGGCCCAGGTTTGATCCTGGGTTAAGGAACTAGATCCCACATGCCACACTGAGACCTGGTGCAGCTAAATAAATAAATAAACATTTTAAAAAATAAATAAATATCAAAGGCATACAAACAGAGATGAGATTGATGGTAACCAGGGCTGGGGTGGTAGAGAAATGGGAAGATGATTGATGAAAAGATACAAACCTCCAGTTGAGATGGATGAATTCCAAGAACATAATGTACAGCATGGTGAGGGTAGTTAACAATACTGTACTGTATACTTGAAAGTTGCTGCGAGTAAATCTTAAGTATTCTTGCCATAACAACAGCAAAAACAAAACAGTGAATGTGTGAGGTTGATGCATTAACCTAATCACAGTAAACATTTTGTAATATATACATGTGTCAAATCATCACATTGTATACCTTAAACCTGCACCATATTTTATGTCAATGCTATTTCAATAAAGCTGGAAAAAATAATCAAATGGAAATTATAGAACAGAAAACTAATATATGAAATTAAGAACTAGCTAGAAATATTTAACAACAAAACAGACCTGGCAGAAGACAGGATTAGTGAATTGAGAGTTAAATACATA
Organism: Moschus berezovskii; assembly: GCF_049115385.1. NCBI lineage: Eukaryota > Metazoa > Chordata > Mammalia > Artiodactyla > Moschidae > Moschus > Moschus berezovskii. The sequence goes on along the minus strand of NC_142488.1, from coordinate 123,369,619 downwards.
ACATTTAAATTATAGTGCTGAAAGAAAAAAGTATAAAAAATAGAGAGAACAAAAAGACATGTGCGACACATTGAAAATGCCTAATATAAATGTCCTTTAAGTCCCAGAAGGACAGGAGTGAGAACAACTGGGGCAGAAGTAATATTTGAAGAGATTATGGATGAGCATTTTCCAAAATCAAGTAAAGACATTAACACACAGATGGAACCACATACAGGCTAAGTACACACACACACACACAAAACACTTATAGGGATGTCAGAGTAAAATTGCAGAAGTCAGAGACAAAGTCTTAGAAGCAACCAAAGAGAAAAAGCCAAATTACCTTAAAAAAAAAAAAGCGAAAGAAGTCTTAAAAATGACTTTGCAACCTGGAACATTTTGAAATTGACTTCCCTAAAATCAAGGTACATTTATGAGTATGCCTTTAGTTCTTTTTCTGAAAATTGCAACTTGCTGTCAACCCAGTCACTTTCTTTCTTTGTTATTGACATTTCCATATTATTAGCAGGTTCTCTAGAACGAGGTCCATGCTCAGTGGGAGGCACTGTGGTACGGTGGAAATAACAGGGCTCTGTCTCCAACAAGCATTGTGAACTTGGGCAAGTTGGTGAACTAAGCTCTTTAAAACTTGGTAATAGTTCTTATCTGTAAAATTCAGTCCATGCTGCTGTCCATTGGGTCACAAAGAGTCTGACATGACTTAGCGACTGAACAATGGTAACAATCCATCTTGTGGGAGTTATGTGGCAATTAAGTGAGAAATGCTTTTAGCACAGTACCTGTAATAACAGAGGAGTTCTGTGAAAGGCAGCCAATATCTTCTTTCAAGATGGAACATTTTCAGCAGAGCAGGTAAAGAATTTACCAAATGTTTCACTTTCAGCAGAAGCAACTGCAACCATCTGATGATGAAGAAGGTGATGGTGATAATGACTCCACCTACCATTTATTGGAGCACTTACTATGTGCCCATTTACCTTTATATACTCCTTAGAGCAACCCTATAAAACCAGTACTATTATCATTCCTATTTTACAGTTGGGGCAACTGGGGCTTAAGGAGGTTAAGCAACATGCTTAAAGTGAAAATGGCAGAGCCTAGATCCAAACCAATATGTCCTCACCTTTGAGGTTGTGCTTGAGATCTTAGGTGATCCACACCACTCATTTATGCCAGACTGGCCAAGTCTCTTGGCAAGACATCTACACAATCCATCTGGAAGGCTTGTGTCACACCTCACAGTGATACTGCCTCCGTGCCTCCTTCCATTGGCCTGGCTCAGTTTTCTCTGTAGTTCCTTCACTCTCTGTCTTTTGGACTTGTCCACAACTGGATACCTCTGAAGTCTCAAAATATGACATTTCCTTAGGAACTTTTTTAATGTGATGACCATCATACTAGGTTGAAATTCCCTTTCTTTCTTTTCATTTGTTTCAATGACATCTTGGTCCAATCCCAAGAGTTTCCAACCCCTTCAATGAGTTTCATTTTAGTAATTAAGTTATGCTGATTTCTTTTTTTTAATATTTATTTTTATTTATTTGGCTGCATAGAGTCTTAGTTGTGGCACGCGGGATCTAGTTCCCTGACCAGGGATTGAACCCAGTTCCCCTATATCGGGAGTGCAGAGTCTTAGCCACTGAACCACCAGGCAATTCCCCAGTTATGCTGATTTCTAAGCTTCAGTCTTTGAGTTCATTCAAAACTCTTTTCTCAGGGCAAGGAGGAGTTCCAACATGGGTCTAGAACAGAGTAGGGGGTTTCCTTCTCTTTTGCTCTCTCTTCCCTCTTCTGCACTGAGAACTTTAGGGCTGAGACAGGAAGGAGGGAGAAAAATGTACACTGTCATTTGCCTGACTTTCTGTATTGAGGTTCTGTTACTTATGGGTCATCTTTTCAGGACAGTAGATAGTAATGATCCCCAATGGAGTGTATATCCTGAGGGGAGGTGCAAGATGCACCACTGGGTACTGTAAGAAAATATTAGAGCTTATAGTGATGGTTTTTTTAATCCAAAGAAAAATTTAAAAGTCAGCTTCACTAATGTTTAATACACAGGTTAACATCAGCACCTTCCCAGGATCCATATATCAGATGGTCACAAACAAGGCCTGGGGGATTCATGGGTCAGAGAGGAGTTCCACAAAGCAAATGACTTGCTCATGGTGTTCTCCCACATTCCTTGGCCCTTTAGTCTTGCAGTTTACCTGTGGAGGGTTAAATATGTTTATGCATAATGTTATCTAATTTGAGCTAAACCAACTCTAATACAATGGACAAAATATTTCAGAAGATCTTTGCAAAGAAGCCATGGGTTGAAGTGAATGTTAATGATGCAAGCACAAAACAAGCAAAGAAAATGGAAGAGCAGAGGTTTCCCATCATCCCAATATAATTGCTTCTTCATCTCTTTTTCAGGGTGAAGACTGAGACACTCTAAGCAAATATAACCAAAAGTCAGGCAAAATTTTTCTAATTATCAAGAGGACAATGTGAAATATGGATTTAAATTCACATCTTACATCATTTGCTTTATTACATAGTCCCATTCTACACATATCAAGATAAATAGTTAAAACTTAAGCATCTCTCCTGATTCATTTCTATTGCCTGCTTCCTTTATTCTGTGATATAATATAAATAGACGGAGGAAGGAAAGGATTCCAAGATGATTCAGTTTCTTTCCTCAGTGAGTGAATGAGTTGTGATATGGAAAGTTGATAATGAAATAGTAGATGATGATGTTTTTGAGCAAGTGAAATCTGAGATCAGAAGAAGACATTTAAGAAAAAGAAAGAACAAAACAAACACAGAGAGAAACACATACACAGTGCATTTAGAGATAAAGCATTTCATTTTGAAGAACTTTGAAAAATTAGATTTATAAATTTAAATATCTATAAATGGAAGCATATTGCCACAACAAGCTAAAGCAATATACTATTATGCCTTGAAAAATACAGCTATTCAATCTAGAAGGCATTTATAAACAATAACACATTTTGAGGGAAATGTACCAGTTCCAAATAGGTGATACATGAAAAGTATAAACACTATGCCATTTTAATTATGCAATTAGCAAATAAAATACTACATTAAAAAAAAAAACTAACTTCTCAATGGGAACCACAGAAGCCAGAACACAATTGTGTTATTATAGCATGAAGGAAAGTGACTCACAAAAGTAAAAATCCACAGTCAGTAAAAATATTCTGGAAAAACAAAGGTGCCATACTTATTTTATGTCAGACACATAAAATCTGAGTGAATTTATAGTCAGCAAACCTACACTAAAAGGAATTCTTTAGTGAAGGAAACGATCCCAGATGGATACTAAAAATGCAGGAAAAAATGAAGAGCTATGGAGAACTAAATATTGGAATAAAAACAGATTGATTTAATTGTACAAAACAGTAATAGTAATGTTTAGTAGGGTGTAAAATATAAAGAGAATTTAAATGCATAACAACACCACGGAGTTTGGGTGGAGTTCATTCCAGTCTCTAACTTCAGGGTTAGGCATGTGATACAGTCACATGGTCATGTGATATCACATGCATGTGATACAGATATGGTCAATAAAATACCATGATGATTGGTTGAGTGTAGGGTATTTGATCAAAGATGAACCCATAATAAGCCAGCAAGCACCAACCCTGAAACTTCAGCTGGAAGTATTATGGTATAGGCATTTCCCCCCGCCCCACTGGTGTTGCTAAGCAGCAGGTTGTATACCTTGAGATTCCAAGGCTTAATATAACAGTGGGATGGCCTATCTGAAATGAATCCAGAACAGAAGGAAGCAGAGATGGTAGATGGACAGAGGTCTATTTTGGATGTAAGATCCTGAATCCACCTATCCCTGAAAGCTAGCTTATCTCTGAAATTTGCAATTCTGTGAATTAAGTTCCTTTTTAAAGCATGAAGACAATAATGCAAAATGGGAGTGTAAATGGAGTTAAAGAACTTTAAGGTTATATAAAATTATTGGTAAAGAAGAAAAGCAATACTTTGTATTAGGCTGCAATAAGTTAAGGATACAAGTGCAATCTCCAGGATAATCACTAAACAAATAACAAAAGAATGTACAAGCCATGGGTTAGAAGAGAAAATCTGAATAACAACAAAGGTTAATGTAAAAGAAAGCAATAAAGAGAAATGAACATAAAACAGCTGAATCAAATAGAAGAAAAACAGTGGGAGTTAAAAACCCAAACATGTTTCTAATTTCATTAAAAGTGAACTGTCTGGAGATGAAAATGTTGAAAATTTGATTGTGGTAATGGTTGCACAGTTCTATGAATATACTGTCATTGAGTTGTACAACTCTATGAATTTACTAAAAGTCATTGAGTTCTACAGTTTAATGGGTGAATTGTGTAGTATGTGAATCATATCTCAATAAAGTTGTTTTTTAAAAAGTGAATGGATGAAATATACCAATCAAAAGGTCAAAATTGTCAGACTAGATAAAAATAAAACTCAACTACAAATGGCTTACAAAAGATACACCTTAAATATAAGTTGAAATTTAAAGAATGAAAAAAGATATATTCTGCAAACACTAGCCACAAGAAAGCTGATGCAGCTGTACTAATCACAGACAAAACATGATCACATATAGAGAATATTTTGTAAAAATAAAAGAATCAGTTGACTCGGAGAATATTACGAATTCTAAAGCCATACACACCCATACTAGATAAAAAGCAAAAACTGACGGAACTAAAAAGTGAAAAAGACAAATTTGCAGCCACAGTAAGAATGATCCAATGGATGGAGAGCAAATCTTTAAAAATACAACATCCATTCATGATTAGGAAAAAATTAACTCATAGCACATTAGTAATAGAAACTCTAAATCATATAAAGTGTACTTATAAAAAAAACCCTCTAGATCAAACATCATGATGAATTATTGAAAAATTTCTCCCTGAGATCAGGACTGAGACAAGGAAGTCTGTTATCACAACTTCTATTCAACGAAGCCTGGAGTCCAGTGCCAATAACACCGGGAAAAGCTGTAAAGAGTATATGGTAGGAAAGAAAGAAATAAAACTGTCATTATTTATGACATGATTTGCACTCACAAAAAAGATTCAAAAGAATCTACAGAAAATCTATTAGAATTAATAAGCAAATTCAGCAAATCTACTGGATAGTTTATATATAAAAATATAAAAAATCAATAGTATTTCTATATACTAGCATTCATGGGGTGGCTAAGAGTCGGACACAACTGAGCGACTTCACTTTCACTTTTCACTTTCATGCATTGGAGAAGGAAATGGCAACCCACTCCAGTGTTCTTGCCTGGAGAATCCCAGGGATGGGGGAGACTGTTGGGCTGCCGTCTATGGGGTCGCACAGAGTCAGACACGACTGAAACGACTTAGCAGCAGTAGCAGCAGCACCATCAAGTAAATAGAAATGAAATTTTCTTTCAAAATGAAGTTTTTAAAGATACCATTTATAATAGTATCAAACAACATCAAACAATAAAGAATAAATCTAACAAAAGATGCCCAAGAGCTGTAAACTGAAAACTAAAATATATTGAGAAAATTCAGAAAAAGACTTTAAAAAATAGAATGATATGTCATGTTTATGGATTATGTGACTCAGTACAGTAAAAGTATTGATTTTCCCCAAATTGATATGTAAACTGAATGCAATAATAATCAAAATACCAATGAAGTGAAGTGAAGTGAAAGTCACTCAGTCCTGTCTGACTCTTTGCAACCCCATGGACTATGTAGTACATGGAATTCTCCAGGCCAGAATACTGGAGTGGGTAGCTGTTCCCTTTTCCAGGGGATCTTCCCAACCCAGGGATCAAATCAAGGTCTCCAGCATTGCAGGCAGATTCTTTTGCAGCATAGGTTATTTTTATTCCACTAAAAAATTTGACACACTGATTATAATATTTATATGGAAATGCAAAGGGTCAAAAATAGTCCAAACATATCCATGCGAACAGCTGACTCTTTGGAAAAGACTCTTATGCTGGGAAAGACTGAAGGCAGAAGGAGAAGAGGGAGACAGAGGTTAAGATTGTTGGATGGTATCACCAATTCAATGGACATGAACTTGGGCAAACTCCGGGAGACAGTGAGGGACAGGGAGGCCTGGCATGCTGCAGTCCATGGAGTCATGAAGAGTTGGACACTATTTGGCGACTGAATAACAAGGCTGGATCATTGAAAAAGCAAGAATTTCAGAAAAACATCTATTTCTGCTTTATTGACTATGACAAAGCCTTTGACTGTGTGGATCACAATAAACTGTGGCAAATTCTGAAAGAGATGGGAATACCAGACCACCTGACCTGCCTCTTGAGAAATCTGTATGCAGGTCAGGAAGCAATAGTTAGAACTGGATGTGGAACAACAGACTGGTTCCAAATAGGAAAAGGAGTATGTCAAGGCTGTATATTGTCACCCTGCTTATTTAACTTATATGTAGTACTCTGTATATTGGAGAAGGAAATGGCAACCCACTCCAGTGTTCTTGCCTGGAGAATCCCAGGGACGGGGGAGCCTGGTGGGCTGCCGTCTATGGGGTCACACAGAGTCGGACACGACTGAAGTGACTTAGCAGCAGCAGCAGCAGCAGTACTCTGTATGGATTGAACTTATATGTAGAACTCTATAAGTTCTCACATCATGAGAAACGCTGGGCTGGATGAAGCACAAGCTAGAATCAAGATTGCCAGGAGAAATATCAATAACCTCAGATATGCAGGTGATACCACCCTTATGGCAGAAAGCAAAGATGAACTAAAGAGCTTCTTGACGAAAGTGAAAAAGGAGAGTGAAAAAGTTGGCTTCAAGCTCAGCGTTCAGAAAACAAAGATCATGGCATCCGGTCCTATCACTTCATGGCAAAGAGATGAGGAAACAGTGGAAACAGTAGCTGACTTTATTTTTCTGGGCTCCAAAATCACTGCAGATGGTGATTGCAGCCATGAAATTAAAAGACACTTACTCCTTGGAAGGAAAGTTATGACCAATCTAGACAGCATGTTAAAAAGCAGAGACATTACTTTCCCAACAAAGGTCCGTCTAGTCAAGGCTATGGTTTTTCCCGTGGTCATGTGTGGATGTGAGAGTTGGACTATAAAGAAAGCTGAGGGCCGCAGAATTGATGCTTTTGAACTATGGTGTTGGAGAAGACTCTTGAGAGTCCCTTGGACTGAAAGGAGATCCAACCATTCCATCCTAAAGGAGATCAGTCCTGGGTGTTCATTGGCGGGACTGATGTTGAAGCTGAAGCTCCAATACTTTGACCACCTGATGCGAACAGCTGACTCATTTGAAAAGACCCTGATGCTGGGAAAGATTGAGGGCAGGAGGAGAAGGGGACGACAGAGGATGAGATGGTTGGATGGCATCACTGACTCGATGGACATGGGTTTGGGTGGACTCCAGGAGTTGGTGATGGACAGGGAGGCCTGGCGTGCTGCGGTTCATGGGGTCGCAAAGAGTTGGACACGACTGAGCAACTGAAGTGAACTGAACTAACAACGACAAAAATTGTGGCTCTAAATGAGAGTGCTATGTCAACAAAACTTTTACAAGAAAGGAAAGAAGACTATCTCTATGACCTTGGCAAAAGCAGTGATTTCCTGAAGACAACAAAAGGCATTGACCATAAAATAAACAATATGGAAATGGGTGTGCCTCTATTCCAATAAAATTTTATGGACACTGAACTTTGAAATTCATACTATTTTTTACAAATCATTATTAATGTATAAGATTAAATTTACAAGTTATTTTATAAAATAAACTTTACAAAAATTTTTAACAAGTAAAATTTTATGAAATATTTTTAAAAAGTAAAATGTTGATAAACTGGGCTCTATTAAATTTAAGAAATTGTGTTAAGAGACACTGTTAAGAGAATAAAAAGCAAGGCACCAAGTAGGAAATGATATTTGTATATTGTATAATTGACAAAGGGCTTGCTTTTATCCAAAATATATAAACAATTCCTACAAATAATTATGAAGGCAGCAGATAACTTTAAAGAAAAATGGACAAAAGACTGGAAGAGGTGTTTCCCTTTTAGCACTTCTTTAGCTACATTCCATGGATTTTGATATATTGTAATTTTCATTGTAATTAATTCAAAATATCTTCTAATTTACCTTCTGATTTTCACCTAGACCTATGGATTATATGGAAATGTGTTGCTAAGTTTCTAAGAGCTTGGAAGGTTTACTTTTGTTTTTGTTTTCTTGGTTTCTAGTTTTATTCTGTTATGGTCAGAGAAATTTTCAATTCTATCAAGTTTGTTTTGTTTTATCAACTAAGATATAGTCTAGCAGGCTCGCCTTACCAGAAATACTAAAGGAGTTCTTCGGACTGAAAGCAAGTGACCCCAGAAGTCAATTCAAATCCACATGATAAAACAAAGATCCCTAGTAAAGGTAATTAAGTAACTATAAAAGACAGTACAAATCTATGTTTCATCTCCTTTCTTCTCTTCATTAATTTAAAAAGCAATTGTATTAATATGTGTATAATTGTATTGTTATAGCATAGAAAAATGTAATGTACTATATTTAACAATAAGAGCACAAAAGAGGTAGGTGGGAGCAAGTTGTATCGGGGTAAAGAAATGATACCAGGTAGTTATTCAAATCCACAGGAATAAATGAAGAGGACTAGAAATAGTGAATAATTAAAAGGTAAATATGAAAACCTCTATAAACATACACTTTGTCTCTTTTCTTTTCTCAGGCTCTATACTAGATATAAATTGTAGATAATTATAACATGTATGTTTGGGTTGGTAACACATGTAAATATAATATGTATAAGAATAATAGCACAAAATGAGGAAGAGGGAACAGAACCATATAGGAGTACTTCTATATGTCACTGGAATTAAGTTAGTATAAATGTAGCTTCTGATAAGTTCAGATGTACATGAGAAGCCATAGAGCAACCACTAAGAAAGTAACTTTAAAAACAGAATAAAAAATCATTAAAAGTATTCAATTGTTATATTAGAAAATACTTAATGCAAAATAAATAGTAAGGAAGAATAGAGGAATATAAAAGGCATGAGATTACAGTTGACCCTTGAGCATCATGGGGCCCCAACTCTCTCACCCCTGAAGATGAAAATCCAAATATAATTTATAGTCAGCCCTCCATAGATGCTGTGCATTTGTATTCATGGTTCTGCATTGGAGGATTCAACCAACCAGGGATTGTGTAATACTGTAGTATGGATTTATTGAGAAGAATCCATGTATAAGTGGACCCACACAGTTCAAACCTACGTTGTTCAGAGGTCAACTGTATACAGTAAACAAAAAGGGAAATATCAATGCAAGTACTCCATCAATAATAAAATCAAAAGTGAATGGATTAAACAATCCAATCAAAAGGCAGAGAATATCAGACTTGATAAAAGAAGACAAAATCCAAATGTATGCCATTTACTGGAGGAGTCACACTTTAGATTCAAAGATACAAATAGGTTAAAAATTTTTTAAATGGAATAAGATACATAATGCAAATAGCAACCGTAAGAAAGTTGGAGTGGCTGTATTAGTATCAGACAAGGTGGACGCCAAAAGGGAAATCATTACTAGACACAAAGAAAAACATTATATATTGATAGAGTCAATCCACCAAGATCATATATGAAGTATAAACATATACAGCTACAACAGAGCCCCAAAATACATGAAGCAAAAACTGACTTAAGTGAAACAAGAACTTAGAGAATTCGACAACAATAATTGAAGATTTCAACACTTTACTTTTGATGAAAAGGAAATAAAAGAGCCTTTTTTCTTCCAGTTTTATTGAGATATAATTGACATATTGCACAGTATAAATTTAAGGTATACAGCATAGTTATTTGACTTACATATGTCATGAAATGATGACCTAGTAGGTTTAGTGAATATCCATCATCTCATATAGATACAAATTTAAAGGAAAAGAAAAATTATTTTTTTCCTTGTGATGAGAACTCTTAAGATTTACTCTCTTAACAACTTTCATATATAACATGCAGCAGTGTTAATTATACTTATGTTGTACATTACGTACCTAGTACTTGTTTATCTTATAACTGGAAATTTGTACTTTTGACCACCTTTATCTAATTCCCCTCCCCCCTAACCCCTGTATCTGGTAACCACAAATCTGATCTCTTTTTCTATTTGTTTTTTTTTTTGAAGCATAATTGACCTAAAACCATATGTTAGTTCTTATTATACAATATAGTGATTTGGTATTTCTAACATTTCAAAATAATCGCCATGAGAAGTCTAGTTACCATCTGTCACCATATGAAGATATTACATTATTATTGAGTATATTCTCCATACTATACATTTCATCCTTGTGACTCATTTATTTTATAACTGGAAGTTTGTACCTCTTAATCTCCCTTACCTATTTCTGTCCTCTCCCAACCGCCTCCCCTCTGGCAGCCACATGTTCATTCTCTATATTTCTATTTCTGTTTTGCTATGTTTGTTCATTTATTTTGTTTTAGATTCCACATATAAGTGAAATCATACAGTATTTGTCTTTCTCTGACTTATTTCATGTAGCATAATATCATCTAGGTCCATTCATGTTGTCACAAATGGCAAGATTTCATTTTTTTTTATGGCTGAGTAATGTTTCATTGTATATATCTTCTTTATCCATTCATCCATTGATGGGCACTTAGATTGTTCTATATCTTGGCTATTATAAATAATGTTGCAATAGATATAGGTGTGCATATAGGAAATAGAAGTCAAATATGTGGAAATTAAACAACATATTCCTAAATAAACAATGGGCCAAAGAAATCACAAGAGTGATTACAGAATACTTTGAGATAAATGAAAATGTAGACACAACATACAAAATTTATATGATGCAGCTACAGTATTGTTTACAGAGAAATGTATAGCTATAAACAACCTACATTAAAAAAAAGAAGAAAGATTCAAATGAATAGCCTAAATGTCCCCCTTAAGAAACTAAAAAACAAACAAAAAATTAAACTCAAAACCCAAAGCAATTAGAAGGGAATAATAAAGAGTAGAGTGGAAATTAATAAAGTAGAGAATAGGAAAAAATAGAAAAAAATTAATGTAACCAAAAGTTGGTTCTTTGAAAAGTTCAAGGAAATTGAAAAACATTTAACTAGACTATCCAAGAAAAAATTTACTAAAAACAAGAATGAAATAGAGGACATTACTACCAACCTTGCAGAAACAGTGTCAGACTTTATTTTTTTGGGCTCCAAAATCACTGCAGATGCTGACTGCAGCCAGGAAATTAAAAGATGCTTACTCCTTGGAAGGAAAGTTATGACCAACCTAGATAGCATATTAAAAAGCAGAGACGTTACTTTGCCAACAAAGGTCCGTCTAGTCAAGGCTATGGTTTTTCCCGTGGTCATGTATGGATGTGAGAGTTGGACTGTGAAGAAAGCTGATCGCGGAAGAATTGATGCTTTTGAACTGTGGTGCTGGAGAAGACTCTTGAGAGTCCCTTGGACTGAAAGGAGATCCAACCAGTCCATTCTAAAGGAGATCAGTCCTGGGTGTTCATTGGAAGGACTGATGCTAAAGCTGAAACTCCAATACTTTGGCCACCTCATGCGAAGAGCTGACTCACTGGAAAAGAGTCTGATGCTGGGAGGGATTGGGGGCAGGAGGAGACAGGGACGACAGAGAATGAGATGGCTGGATGGCATCACCGACTCGATGGACATGAGTTTGAGTGAACTCCAGGAGTTGGTGATGGACAGGGAGGCGTGGCGTGCTGTGATTTATGGGGTCGCAAAGAGTCGGACACGACTGAGCGACTGAACTAAACTGAATGAACAATTGTGTGCTAAGTCACTTCAGTCATGTCCAACTCTTTGCGACTCTATGGATTGTAACCTGCCAGACTCCTCTGTCCATGGGATTCTCCAGGCAAGAATATTGGAGTGGCTTGCCATTTCCTACTCTGGGGAATCTTCCTGAACCACAGATTGAACCCATGTCTCTTATATCTCCTGCATTGGCAGGCAAGTTCTTTACCACTAGCACCACCTGGACAACTATATGCCAACAAATTAGATAACTTAGATAAAATGAATAAATTACTAGAAAGACACAAACTACTGTATTGGACAGAATAAGAAATAGAAAATTATGAATAGAACTAAAATAAGCAAAGAGACTGAATTAGTCATTTTAATGGATAGCCAATGGGAATTTGCTGTATGGCTCAGGAAACTCAAACAGGGGCTCTGTATCAACCTAGAAGGGTGGGATGGGGAGGGAAATGGGAGGGAGGTTCAAAAGGGAGGGGATACATGTATACCTATGGCTGATTCATGTTTAGGTTTGACAGAAAACAGCAAAATTCTGTAAAGCAATTATCCTTCAAAAAAAATAAATTAATTAAAAAAAAAAAACTACCCACACACAAAAAAGACTTCACTGGTGAATTCTACCAAATATTTAAATAAGAATTAATAGCACTTTCCCACAAACTCTCCCAAAAATTAGAAGAGGAGGGAACACTTCCTAACTCATTTTATGAGGCCAGTATTACTCTGACACTAAAATCAGACAAAAATACAGCAAAGAAAGAAAGCTAAAGACCAGTATCTCTTATGAAAACAGAAACAAAAATCCTCAATCAAATACTGGCAAATTGAATCCCACAACATATAAAAAGAATTACACACCATGACCAAGTGGGATTCATCCCAGGATTCCAAAGTTGTTTTAATATCCACAAGTCAATTAATGTATTAATAATATACCATATAAATAGAATAAAGGACAAAGCTAACATAATCATCTCAATAGGTGCAGAAAAAGTATTTGATGAAATACGCCATCCCTTAATGATAAAAGGACTCAATAAACTAAGAATTGAAGGAAACTTTCTCGACCTGATGAAGAATATCTTTGAAAAACCCACAACTAACATCATACTTAATGATGAAAGATTAAAAGTTTTCCTTTAAGATCAGGAATGAAACATGGATGTCTGCTCAAGTCAACAGTAGTCAACCACATGTTTCAACATTTTTTATTGAAATATATTTGCCGTAGGGACTGCCCTTGTGGTCCAGTGGCTAAGACCCTACACTCCCAATGCAAGGGGTCCAGGATCGATCCCTGGTCAAGGAACTGGATACTATGTGCCACAACTAAGCTAAATAAATAAATATTTTTTAAAAAGAAATATATTTGACATATAACACTGTGTTATACATATATGCATAGTAATATGATTGTCATTGTAGGGATAGTTAACACCTCTATTACATCACATAATTATCATTTCTTTTTTTGTGGTGGGAATAATTAAGATCTAGTCTCTTTGCAAGTTTGATGATCATAATACAATATTGTTGTCTATATTCACTATACTGTGTATTAGACTTCCAGGACTTATTTACCTACTAGTTGTAAGTTTTCATCCATAAACAACATCTCTTCTATTCAATATTGTACTGGTGGTTCTAACCAGGGCTTTAGCAAGGAAACTAGGCATCCAGTTAGGAAATGAAAAAGTAAACAATATTATCACTATTTGCAGATAATTTGATCTTATCAAGGGAATAGCAAACCACTTCAGTATTCTTGCCTTGTGAACCCCATGAACAGTATGAAAAGGCAAAAAGATAGGACACTGAAAGATGAACTCCTCAGGTCAGCAGGTGCGCAATATGCTACTGGAGATCAGTGGAGAAGTAACTCCAGGAAGACTGAAGAGACGGAGCCACAGCAAAAACAACACCCAGTTGTAGATGTGACTGGTGATAGAAGCAAGGTCTGATGCCGTAAAGAGCAATATTGCAGAAGAAACTGGAATGTTAGGTCCGTGAATCAAGGCAAAATGGAAATGATCAAACAGGAGATGGCAAGAGTGATTATTGACATATTAGGAATCAATGAACTAAAATGGACTGGAATGGGTGAATTTAACTTAGATGACCATTATATCTAATACTGTAGGCAGGAATCCCTGGACTAGCCATCACAATCAACAAAAAAGTCCGAAATGCAGTACTTAGATGCAATCTCAAAAATCACAGAATGATCTCTATTCATTTCCAAGGCAAACCTTTCACTATCACAGTAATCCAAGTCTATCCACCGACCAGTAATGCTGAAGAAGCTGACGTTGAACAGTTCTATGAAGACCTATAAGACATTCTAGAACTAACACCCCCCAAAAGATGTCCTTTTCATTATAGGGGACTGGAATGCATAAGTAGGAAGTCAAGAAACACCTGAGGTAACAGGCAAATTTGGCCTTGGAGTACAGAATGAAGCAGGGCAAAGGCTAATAGAGTTCTGCCAAGAGAACGCACTGGTCATAGCAAACACCCTCTTCCCACAACACAAGAGGAGACTCTACACATGGACATCACCAGATGGTCAACACCGAAATCAGATTGATTATATTCTTTGCAGCCAAAGATGAAGAAGCTCTAAACAGTCAGCAAAAACAAGACCAGGAGCTGACTGTGGCTCAGATCATGAACTCCTTATTGCCAAATTCACACATAAATTGAAGAAAGTAGGGAAAACCACTAGACCATTCAGTTATGACCTAAATCAAATCCCTTAAGATTATACAGTGGAAGTGGGAAATAGATTTAAGGCACAAGATCTGATAGACAGAGTGCCTAATGAACTATAGACAGAGGTTCATGACATTTTACAGGAGACAGGGATCATGACCATCTCCAAGAAAAAGAAATGCAAAAACGCAAATTGGCTGTCTGAGGAGGCCTTACAAATAGCTTTGAAAAGAAGAGATGCAAAAAGCAAAGGAGAAAAGGAAAGATATAACCATCTGAATGCAGAGTTCCAAAGAATAGCAAGGAGAGATAAGAAAGCCTTCCTCAGCGATCAATGCAAAGAAATAGAGGAAAACAACAGAATAGGAAAAACAAGAGATCTCTTCAAGAAAATTAGAGATACCAAGGGAACATTTCATGCAAAGATGGGCTCGATAAAGGACAGCAATGGTACAGACCTAACAGAAGCAGAAGATATTAAGAAGAGGTGGCAAGAATACACAGAAGAACTACACAAAAAAGATCTTCATGACCCAGATAATCACGATGGTGTGATCACTCACCTAGAGCCAGACATCCTGGAATGTGAAGTCAAGTGGGCCTTAGGAAGCATCACTATGAACAAAGCTAGTGGAGGTGATGGAATTCCAGTTCAGTTATTTCAAATCCTAAAAGAAGATTTTGTGAAAGTGCTACACTCAATACACCAGCAAATTTGGAAAATGCAGAAGTGGCCATAGGACTGGAAAAGGTCAGTTTTCATTCCAATCCCAAAAAAAGGCAATACCAAACAATGCTCATCTCACACACTAGTAAAGTAATGCATGAAATTCTCCAAGCCAGGCTTCAACAATACATAAACTGTGAACTTTCAGATATTCAAGTTGGTTTTAGAAAAGGCAGAGGAACCAGAGATCAAATTGCCAACATCTGGTGGATCACTGAAAAAACAAGAGAGTTTCAGAAAAGCGTCTATTTCTGCTTTATTGACTATGCCAAAGCCTTTGACTGTGTGGATCATAACAAACTGTGGAAAATTCTTCGAGAGACAGGAATACCAGACCACCTGACCTGCCTCTTGAGAAACCTGTGTGCAGGTCAGGAAGCAACAGTTAGAACTGGACATGGAACAACAGACTGGTTCCAAATAGGAAAAGGAGTACGTTAAGGTTGTATATTGTTACCCTGCTTATTTAACTTATATGCAGAGTACATCATGAGGACCGCTGGGCTGGAAGAAGCACAAGCTGGAATCAAGATTGCCGGGAGAAATATCAATAACCTCAGATATGCAGATGACACCACCCTTATGGCAGAAAGTGAAGAGGAACTCAAAAGCCTCTTGATGAAAGTGAAGGAGGAGAGTGAAAAGGTTGGCTTGAAGCTCAACATTCAGAAAACAAAGATCATGGCATCTAGTCCCATCACTTCATGGCAAAAAGATGGAGAAACAGTGGAAACAGTGTCAGACTTTATTTTTTTGGGCTCCAAAATTGCTGCACATGGTGACTTCAACCGTGAAATTAAAAGACACTTACTTCTTGGAAGGAAAGTTATGACCAAACTAGACAGCATATTAAAAAGCAGAGACATTACTTTGCCAGCAAAGGTCTGTCTAGTCAAAGCTATGGTTTTCCAGTAGTCATGTATGGATGTGAGAGTTGGACTATAAAGAAAGCTGAGTGCTGAAGAATTGATGCTTTTGAACTGTGGTGTTGGAGAAGACTCTTGAGTGTCCCTCGGACTGCAAGGAGATCCAACCAGTCCATCCTAAAGGAAATCAGTCCTGAATATCAATTGAAAGGACTGATGTTGAAGCTGAAGCTCCAATACTTTGACCACCTGATGGGAAGAACTCACTCATTTGAAAAGACCCTGATTCTGGGAAAGATTGAAGGTGGGAGGAGAAAGGGACAACAGAAGATGAGATGGTTGGATGGCATCACCGACTCAATGGATACGAGTTTGAGTAAATTCTGGGAGTAGTGATGGACAGGGAGGCCTGGTGTGCTGCAGTCCATGGGGTTGCAAAGAGTTGGACACGACTTAGCGACTGAACTGAACTGAACTGATCTTATATATAGCATATTCTAACAAACACATTAAAACCTACTAGAAATAATAAATGATTTCAGCAAAGTCATGGACACAGAACCAAAATACAAAAATCACATGTATTTCTATAAACTAGTAATGTTCAAATAGAAAGTAAAATTAAGAAAACAATTCCATAAGATGCAAAGTATTATATATAGAATGGATAAAAACAAGGTCCTACTTTATAACAAGGGAAATATAGTCAATATCCTGTGATAAACCATAATGGAAAATAATATAAAAAAGAATGTATATATATGCGTAATGGAACCACTTTGCTGTACAACTGAAATTAACACAACCCTGTAAATCAACTATACTTCAATCAAAAAAATAAAATGATTCCATTCACAATGACATCAAAAAGAATAAAATACCTAGGATTAAATTTAACAAAAGATGTGCTGACTTGTACACTGAAAAGTGTGATTTGATGCATGAGACAGGGTGCTCAGGGCTGGTGCACTGGGATGACTGAGGGATGGGGTGGGGAAGGAGGTGGAAAAGGTTCAGGATGGGGGACACATGTATACCCATGGCTGATTCATATGAATGTATGGCAAAAACGACTACAATATTGTAAAGTAATTAGCCTCCAATTAAATTTTTAAAAATGGTAAAAAAATAAATAAATTGGATTAAAAAAAGAAATTAAAAAACCTAAAATATTAAAAATTTCCCCATGTTCATAGATCAGAAAACTTAATATTGCAAAGATAGAAATACCTCCCAAATTGACTTACAAATTCAACACAATCTTTTATTAAGAACACAGATGGTTTTGTTGCAGAATTTGATAAGCTGATCCTGAAATTCATCTGTAAATTCAAAGGACCCAGAATAGCCAAAACAACCTTGCAAAAGGAGAACAAAGTTGGAAGATTCACATTTCCTGATTTCAAAACTTTATGCAAAACTCTAATAATCAATACAGTGAGGTACTAACAAAAGAATAAACATATTGATCAATGGAAGAGCATTGAGAGTCCAGGAATAAACTCTCACATTTACGGTCAATTGATTTCCAACAAGGGTGCCAAGACCATTCAATGCAGAAAAGAATGGCGTTTTCAACAAATGGTGCTGGGACAACAGGATATCCACATGCAAAAGAGTCAAGTTGGAACCCTACCTCCCACCATATGTAAAAATTAACCAAAAATTGATCAAAGACTTAACGGTAAGAGCTAAAATAATCTCAACAAAAGTGTTGAGCACAGAATACATAGATTTTACTAAGTGGAAACAGGTTGCTAGACTTGCAGGAATTATTTTCCAACTCTCCAAAAATGTACATTCATTCACTGTGTATCTTCGAGCTACTTTTATTAGACTAGCTGTTTGCCAATCAGGTCCTTTGTATCTATAAATTCATTGTATGGGCTTATCCATGCCTAAAATGTCTATAATTTTTGTTCATAAGTTAACCCTTGTTCTCAGGGCAAAAAAGTACAGAGGAAATCTGAAATTGTGAAATCAAAATTGGATTCCAAATAAGTTAGAATTTTCATAAGAAATTGAGGAAGCACTGCTTAACTTGACTGCCCTTTACTGGGTGACATTTTATTTTGAGTTCTAAAACCATCTGCTTTCCAAAATTTACATTGGCACTGTCTATTGAATATGCAGAACAATGATCAAAGATAGATATCAGCAATCTTTTATTCTTATTATTTTTTGAAGCTTCATTATGATCTTCAAAGAAGTTAAGAAGATGATTTGAAATCCTCCTTTCAAATCAAAGTACCTAAAAGCTAAGAGGAACATTTTTCAGTTGCCATGATTTGACACATCATTTGATTTTCTGTACAAAGCATGATCCTTGGTAAGATCCTCGGTAAAATCAACTCCAGACTGCTAGGAGCCAAACATCTTATACCAAAATTTCCCCTTTTGTTCACCCACAGGACATTTTAGTTGCTGTCTTAGAATCAGGAAATGTAACTCTATTCAAAGAGCAATGATAAGAATGATAGAATAACACATACTTGTTATGATATGCTTAGGGTAAATTAGTGGCCACCAATTTCAACCAAACATTAGTGTCTTTTTGGAAGACCAAAAGCCTTTGACTGATTCATAAGCACTTATCTGTCTTACCCTTCACCTGTGAGATTCAATCTCCATATGTGCTTACACATTTCCTTCTCTGCCATGCTCAGTTCCAAATTCTTTTCAGTTTATTATTCATTATGTTGTTTTCATTGCTTACCTCCCTAATCCATTTGTATGTGTCCTTCCATCTGTCATCAAAATAACATAGTCATTTAATTAGTTTTCCTTTTCAGTAATTTCTGGGTCAAGCTGCAGTTGGTATTTTAATTGTTCTCATTTTCTTTATCTGAACACTTAGAACACAATGTTCATAAAGTTTAAAATTAAAGTACCACTACACTGCTATTTTAAAATGGATAACCAAGAAGGACCTACTGAATAGCACATAGAACTCTGCTCAATGTTATGTGGCAGCCTGGATGGGAGGGGAATTTGGGGGAGAATAGTGAGTGAAACTCGCTCAGTCATGTCCAACTCTGTGACTTTCTCCAGGCCAGAATACTGGAGTGGGTAGCCTTTACCTTCTCCAGCAGATCTTCCTGACCCACGAATCAAACTGGGGTCTCCTGCATTGCAGGTGGATTCTTTACCAACTGAGCTATGAGGGAAGCCCATTGTGGGGAGAATGGATACATGTATATGTATGGCTGAGTCCCTTCACTGTTCACTTGAGACTATCGCAACATTGGTTATACTCCAACAAAAAATAAACAATTAAAAAAAATTACAGTAATGGCAACCCACTCCAGTATTTTTGCCTGGAGAATCCCATGGGCAGAGGAGCCTGGTGGGCTGCTGTCCATGGGGTCGCACAGAGTCCGTCACAACTGAAGCGACTTAGCATGCATGCACACATTGGAGAAGGAAATGGCAACCCACTCCAGTGTTCTCGCCTGGAGAATCCCAGGGACAAAGGAGCCTGGTGGGCTGCTGTCCATGGGGTCGCACAGAGTCGGTCACAACTGAAGCGACTTAGCGTGTAGCATCTCCATACAAATCACAACAGTAAACCCACAGGCAAAGTCAAAGACATAATGTTACAAATCATGACTACAATGTCTATAAGTTGCAAACTTAAAGTTGCATCTCTCTGACAGGTACAACAATGAATAATGGGATATCGTGAGCAGTGAATCATGGTTGCCAATATCAGTGGTCAGGATTCAGTTCAGTTCAGTTCAGTTGCTCAGTCGTGTCCAACTCTCCACAAACCCATGAATCACAGCACGCCAGGCCTCCCTGTCCATCACCAACTCCCGGAGTTCACTCAAACTCATGTCCACAGAGTCGGTGATGCCATCCAGCCATCTCATTCTCCATCGTCCCCTTCTCCTCCCGCCCCTAACCTTTCCCAGCATCAGAGTCTTTTCCAGTGAGTCAACTCATCACATGAGGTGGCCAAAGTATTGCAGTTTCAGCTTTAGCATCAGTCCCTCCAATGAACACCCAGGATTGATCTCCTTTAGAATGGACTGGTTGGATCTCCTTGCAGTACAAGGGACTCTCAAGAGTCTTCTCCAACACCACAGGGGTAGATAATTGATGCCATATTCAGTGGACACTGAAAATAGCATTGCTTTCAGCCCCTGTATATGGAGCCATAGTATGAGTTTGGTACCTTTCCCTTAAACCTGAGCAGCCATTGCTGAAAACTGATTTTGCATACTGGGAAAGAGTTTCCTGGGATGCAGGAATTTCAGTGCTGAAAGTGGGACAGAACCAAGAAGATCAGGATAATTGGTCAAACTGTTATGTCTTTGGCAGCTTTCCAGAGCACTGAAAGGGCTGTTTTTGATAGTTGTGTAAAGCTTCATAGTTGCTTTGGGTGAAGACTTGTTAACTTCCTTAATTCATCATGCTGGAAGTAAATTCCCCATACTATGTATCCTCCACATTATTTTTATTTTTAAAATCTTTTATTGAATTGTTACAACATTGTTTCTGTTTTATATTTTGGCTTTTTGGCCATGAGACATGTGGGATCTTAGTTCCCTGACCAGGGATCGAACCTGTAACCCCTGCACTGGAAGGCGAAGTCTCAACCACTGGACCACCAGGGAAGTCCCTACATATTATTTTTAGTGTGTCTCTCTTTTACTAAAATGCAAACTCCATGAAAATAGGGATTTTTGCTTGTTTTGTATACTGCTATATCCTGAGTGCTTGGCACATCATTTGTAGGTACTCAATAATTTTTTTTCTTTTTCTGTTTTTAATAAATATTTTTTGGTGAATAAATGAATTAATGACACTTGCAGGAGTGTTGGAGATAGATTGGAAGAGAGAAAATTAAATCAGATAGCCAAGTCAGTAAACTGGTGGAGTGGTCCAGGTTGAAAATGGTAGAGGCAGTAGAGATAACAAATAGTAGTCTGATTTTAAAGATCATTAGGAGTCAAAATTACCATGATTATTGATAGACTAGAGATGAGTGTGGGGAGTGAAATAGAGGGAGGTGTCAAGGATGACTTCTTGATCTCTGGCCTGTAGAACTGGTGGACAGAGGTACCAGTCAGTGAGTTAGCAAACAGTGGACCAGTACCAAGGTTATAGGGAGAAGATAACGAGTTCTGTTTCAGACATACTGAGTCTGAGATGCTTTTGAGGTGACTAAGCAATTTCAAATAGGCAGTTGGATATATGGCCCTAGAATTCAGAGATGTTTTGGCTAGAGAGCAAAATGAGTGTGCTGTTCATCCCAGTGGGTGGTAAATAAAGTGGTGGGGGTGGATGATTACCAAGTAAGAGAGAGAACAGAGTCTAAGGTCAAGCTGTAACTGTACCCCACATGCACTCAAGTTTTCACTTGGATTAAGGAAAGGAAATCACGTGATTGTCAACTGGAGCCTAAGTTAGGATTTCAAATCATAAATATTTTAATGATTTTGCAATGCAACAATTCAGGTTTCCAGGTTTTCTCCTACTTTTCCTACCCATTTTTAGAGATGAGACATGTTTCATGGCACACTTGGAGTCTATCGGTTGTGCTTTTTAAAAAAAATATCTTGGTAAAAGAAATATCTTGGTGAAGTTTCTGACTTTGAGTATTTCTCAAGTCCTCCTGTGTGCTCACCACTGTGCCAGGTGTTATGGAGAAGGTAAGAGGTGACATCTACCAGGTTTACCCTGAGGAGCCTAACTATTGGGCAGAACTGCACATTAAAACTAGAAGAGATCTTAAAGGTAATCTAGTCCGATTTCATATTTTTTAGAACAAGAAAAGGTGTCCCAGGAAGATGAAGTGACTTTTCAAGTTCAAAATGAAGTTTGAAAGCCAGAGATCCTGATTTCTAGTCTTATCAAGTACACTACTGTTTTTCACAAAATTGCTCATTCATTTAATAAATACCGAATGCCTACGTGTTCTAGGCACTTGTGGTAAATTATGCTACTTTTTCATTTGCATTCACCTCTGGTGATTGATAATATCATCCACAATATCCTGTGCATTCAATAAACAGACCTGACTGACAACTGGGTGTGGCTTCCAGCTAGATTATCCACTTCCCATTTATAGCCCTGTATTCTCTTAATGCCTGAGGGAAGAGGAAATAAGCGTAGATTAACATATGAAGCAATTAAAATTGTATAGTGTATACAGTATATAATTAATTGCTAAATTGCATTGAATGATTCTCAGCACAACAGAAAGGTGTAGGAGCCAAGGCCCAGAGTACAAGATAGCAGTCTCAGAGACTTCTCTGGTGGTCCAGCGGCTAAGACTGCACTCCCAATGCAGGGGGCCTGGGTTCAATCCCTGGTCAGGGAGCTAGATCCCACATGTCACAACTAAAGATCTGCATGCCCCAACTAAGACTCAGTGCAACCAAATAAATAAATCAAATAATAAAGACAGCAGTCTCAGACAGGAAAAAGTCTTCCAAAAGTAGTAACCATTGGCTCCCTAGCATGTTCCTCTGAGAAACTTCAGTAAACATTTATGGGGCAAGCACTGTGCTAGGTGCAAAGGGTAGAAAAATTAATAGGAGATGGCTTGTTCTCCCAAAGAGCTCACTGTTTAGTGGGAGAGACAGAAGTACGAATAACTCCAATACAAGGTGGAAAATGACGAGATCAAGGTCTGGTCAGGATGCTGTGGAAACAGAGGATGGGAGCTTTGCCCAGTGGAAGGGTAATTAAAGCTTCAGGAAGCTAAGCGCTGACAACTGAACCAGAGTTTGAAGGCTGCTAGGTCCTAGCAAGTCCAAGAAAGCTGTCAAAGGAATTGTAGGAAGCAAATACAGCAGAAAGAAAGAAACAAAAGCCTTTTGTCTCTCCATCCCACTTAACAGAAAAACTGAAGACAACCACAGCTGCTCATTAAGTGGAATACTCCATACTGCTACCCATAAAGCTAGCTCTAATGTTTATTGAGCTCTGTGGGCCAGGAACTGTGCCAGATGCTATATGTGGATTATTTCCAGCCATCCTAAAAAAAAATCCTTGAGACAGGCACTTCCATCATCTTCAGTGTACAGATGAGGAAACTAAGGCACTGAAAAGTTAACCTGAAACCAGGATTTTTGTCCAGACCATTTGATTTTTGTCCCTGGCTCAGACTATATCTCATTGTGAATATTAACTCCACACAAATCTTATCCATATACAATTCTTCTTGTTTTAAAACATTATTATAATAAGTGAGATTAGTGTAGACTTGTCTGATCATGCTATCTAGGCAACAGCCAAAACAGGGCCACAGAACCACGATGTTCAAGATCACCTGGGACCCAATGGCAAGGCCAGTTATAAGCACATGTCCTCACTACCCTCCATGTCTAAGAATGATATTTATCAGAATGAAATCTCTTGGGCAGTCAGGTGAAACTGATGAATTGCCCAAGTGATACTTTTTTCTCTTTTTCCCTTGCTTTCAGCTTGATGGCTGTAGGTCAGTTGTTCTCAAATGTTTGTATCTATCACAGTTTTTTACCTGGGGTGCTTGCTAAAAATATAGTTGCTGGGCCTCATTTTATACCTATGCCAGAATTATTGGGGTAGGGGCTTGGGCTGCTGTATTATTAACAAACTCTTGAGATGATGTCATCCCATTCCAATTTCACTTCTTCCCGTTCTTCATTACAGTCTCTTTCCCATTCTCCATTTTCTACTCTTTTCCATTGCCCATTCTCCACACTCAGCTTCAAATTGCTAAACTAGGGAAAGAGATCTATACAAATTCCCTCAAGGCCCCATCTCCTCACTTAGGTACCAGAATAGCTCCATAGGGTGGAGAGAGTTAACAATATTATAAAGGGTCATCCACACACTAAGTGGAAGTTGAAACAACAGCAACAAAAACTAAGTAGAAGAGTATAGTGGCCAAATGCTGGCAGCCGCTTTAGCAGGTAGATCAAGCCAATGATACGGCAGTTCAGGGATACAAAATTGCCCTCCATATTTTATTGGGTAAGAACATTCATGTACCTACCTCATTATCTGTCCTTGCAAGTAACAGTAATCTTGCAAGTAACCTGCAATCAATTTTTCAAGTAACAGTAATCTCATCTGACTGATGTGTAAACAAAGCCAAATGAATAACCTGAGGCAACTCTGCTAGTTAGTGGCAGGCCAGCAATTCACACTCAGGTCTTCTGACTCTTATGCAGCATCTCACACAAATACATAGCATTGTATTTTTCTCACAGAAACATTTAAAATGCTTAATCCATCCACTTTAAAAATAAAGAATAAAAAATATGTAGCCAATATACAAAATGCAAATAGACTTCAGTTTCATATAAGGGACATTTGCTTCTTTTTGAACAAGTTGTACAAAATTTGTCATAATTATAATTTTATATTGGTTTATGTGATTAATTGATTACTGTCTGTCTCCCCCACTTGACCCAAATGGACCATGTCCATATTTATCTAACAATGTAGTAGGTAATCAATGGGCACTTAATGAATGAATGCCTAATCCACTGGTGTTGATTACGGCTAGAAGGGAGGTCATGGCACTAGGCGAATTTAGCCTTTGGTTTAGGCAGGAGCAGAAATGCTAGTGGTATCTTACACAAAAACACTGAAGATGGAAGAAAAAGTACTTTGTAGTTGCTGGAGAGGATGAATTTGCTTGTATTGGACTTGGTGATTTAAGCTCAAGGACAGGGCTGATCTAAGCAGAGCAAGCGTAGTTGCTAAATGGTTGCTTACAGGTTAGTGAAAGTCAAGAGATTGTATCTGTTCTATAAAAAAAGAATGCAGGTAAGTTTCTTAATGTGTGATCCCCAGCACATCCACATCAGACTATCTGGCCAGTTTAAGAACACAGATTCCTGGACCCAAACCTTCAGAATCCTCAGAGGAGGGGTGCCAAAAATTCTGCATTTTAAACAAACTCCTCAGGTAATTCTCATCTCCAAAGTTTAAGACTGGCTGGGCTGATAGAAGGCTGCCCTGATAGCTCACATAGTAAAGAATCTGCCTGCAATGCATGAGACCCCAGTTCAATTCCCGGGTTGGGAAGATTCACCGGAGAAGGGATGGGCTACCCACTCCAGTATTCTTGGGCTTCCCTTGTGGCTCAGCTGGTAAAGAATCTGCCCGCAATGCGGGAGACCTGGGTTCAACCCAGGTGGCGCTAGTGGTAAACAACCTGCCTGCCAGTACAGGAGACATAAAAGACGCAGGCTCAATCCCTGGGTTAGGAAGAGCCCCTGGAGAAGGAAATGGCAACCCACTCCAGTATTCCTGCCTGGAGAATCCCATGGGACAGAGAAGGCTGGCGGACTACAGTCCACAGGGTTGCAAAGAGTTGGACACAACTGAAGCAACTTAGCACACACACAGGCTGATAGAACAGTAGACCAGGGGAGGGTATAGGATTCTGTCTAGGGAGAAGCCTGCATTTAAAAAGAGAAGGGAAACCTACAAAACAGACTGAAATAACAGCCAGAAAGCCATAGTCAGAGTCCATGTTACAAGGAAGGAAGGTGAAAGTTTCAGAACAAGTAAATGGCCTAAAGAGTCAAATGTAACAAAGATGTAAAGAATGAAGATAGAAGAGTCATGAAGATGGGATCCAGATTTTTCTAGACCAGGACCTGTCTTTTAAGACTCAACTCAAAACATTTCTTCTGCAGGGATGTATTTCCTGCTCCACTGGACAGAGTTCATAAATCTTGGAGGGATGTAATTCTGTTGTAGCATTTCACCCACAGACAGAAAGAAATTCTGTCTTTCTCATTAGACTGAGAATTCCTTGAAGGCAGGAGCTGAGTCTTACTCCTTTTCAAACATGCAATGTCTGGCATAATACCTGGCATACAGAAAATATCTGCAAATGCCTGCTGAATGAGTGATGGGAGAGCAATTTGAGGGAAATAACACAGTCTACCAGTGAAGGTAGAGTCTGGCAGTGAAGGTAAATGAGAGCAGGGCAATTGATGCTGCTGAAGCAGAAAATAAGTAGGGAATCAGTTCCTCCAGAGTACAGAAACAATGTGATTAAAACTACAGCTTTAACTTTAAAAAGCAGGAAGGACGATTCTCTCTCTGTATCTTGAAGGAAGCCAGAGAGGATGGGTGTACAAGATAAAGTAGTGAAGCTCAGATGGCCCTACACTAAATAAGTCAGGAAGTTAAAGACTGCTGAGAATCAGGTACAAAAAACCAGACCTAGAGCCTGAAGAAAAAGTGAAAGGAAAAGAAAGAGTATTGGGTGGAAATGTGCTGGTTGAGATTAAGAGATCTGATGTTCCATCCTCAGGCATTGTTAACAGCAAGTACCATCTGACTCCTTTCTGTAGCCCTTGAAATAACAGGCTGCATCTATCACTCAGGCTAACTGGAACTAGTTACCAGACCCGGGACCTGAAACTAACTGGAGTCACTGATCTCTTCTTCTCCAGAACTTTCCCTGCACTTCCTTTCCATTGTAAAGGCACTTGCTAGTCTATCCCCTATCGCAGCTATTCATCTTAACCTTGTTACACTGTAAAGAGTTGAGGGCAAAGACTGTGTCTTATTCACAGTTGTGTTGTACCTTAGCATAGCACTTTGTACATAATAGAGGATATCTGTACCAGGCACACACCTAATATAGCACATTTCACATCATAATGCTTTGGTTTGCTTGTCTGTCTCCCTTTTTAGACCATGAGTTCAAGGTCAGGGATTGAGTTGATCTATGTCTCTTCTTGTGTTTAGAACTTAGTAGCTGTGCAGATGTTTACTCAATCAAATTGTGTTAGAAGGAATGCATGGATGAGAGGATGAATAAAAGAGAGCAAAATATGGGGATTTGTGAGGAAATCTAAACTGAGGACATACTGCACAGGCACTACATTTTGTCATTTACACAATCATCAGTCTCATCCTCACATCAGTAAGTATGTGAAGTTGGTGGAAAATGATGCTAGGGGTTGGGGGGGTGCTGTTTTCAAAAACACTGTAAATATTTGGAACACACATTCTGGATCTTATGTAAATCTCTAGTCTCTCCCTTTCAAGGGTACAGGGCCTGGATGAAAGGGCAAAGGGTCCTGCTTTGTCTACCCTTATTGGGTACATGTTCAGCAGGTAAAGAATCCGTCTGCAACACAGGAAACACAGGTTCGATTCCTAGGTCAGGAAGATTCCCTGGAGAAGAAAATGGCAACATACTCCCGTGTTCTTGCCTGTAAAATCCCACGGACAGAGGAGCCTGACAGGCGTTAAGTCTATGCAATCCCAAAGAGTCGGACAGGACTGCGCGACTAACACTTTCAAACGGGATACAATGTACATCAAACGCGGTTGCTGTTTTCTTGAGGGTTACAATTTAATGTTGCTATTGAGGTCGGAAAAAAAAAAATGGTGAAACAGCATTGAAATGGCAGTGGATCAAAACAATGGAAATCCACTGCTCCCTCTTTCTTTTTTTAGACGGGAAAAATAGCTACTTGAAGCTACATCTTTAAATTTTCATCGGTTTATTAGGACTTTTTGTTGTTGTTGTTCTTTTAAACCACTAGTTAGCACTCTGTGAGCCCAGGAGAAAAATAACAAAAGCTGACCCTTATGGCGTACTATGTGAGCAAGCACATTCTATGTGATTTACATATATCAGTCCATTTCTCTTAACAACCCTATGAGATGGATACCACTGTGTCCATTTTTGATGTCTTGAAAGTGAGGGACACACAACGTGCTCAACACAGGTAATACAACATGCTCAAGGTCATTTAACTAGAAGTGGGGGAGCTGAGATTCAAACCCACGCAGTCTGGCGTAAAACATTAAAGAGGAAATTGCTCAGTTTAGGTGTTGGGTTTACCTGTGCGAATTATGAAGAAAATCACTTATCTTTTCTGATTGTGAAAATCACAGAACTTATACAGGGCCTGGTATACTTCAGGGACGCTAATACACGGTTTACTGGCATTATCTCATTTCTACCTCACAATAAACCCGTGAGCTACTATTTTTATCCCCATTTTAAAGATACACACAAATTTAAGACACAGAGGTGAAACATGATTCGCCCACAGACTGAAATCCGGGCAGACTGACTCCACTACCAGCTTCTCAGTTTTTCCTGGCAGTAAAACGAAAGAATGGAGGACCTAAAAGAGATGCCACGAGAGTACAATGAAATAATGGATGTGAAAAGGCCTCAGTGAACAAGTGCAAGGGATAAGGCCTACCCACTTGAATCACTGTTGAAAACTGGTTACCCAGGGCCCCTGGCCAACGGTTTCTAGTCCCAGCCCAGTCCCTTCTCCGCCCAACCCACAGTGATATCTTTGAATCTCTTTCTCCATCTCCTAGGATCCTGCCCCCAAACACTTGGCTGAGCGGTGGACCGGAGAATAGAAGGTACGCGCGCGAGCAGGAGGTGGGGCCTGCTGCCCGGCTCCATCCTGGGGGTGGCTTCTACACATGCGTCCTGGCTGGGCGGCTTCAGCTGTCCCCTCTGCGACCAATCAGGGCCCGCGGCGCGCTCGAGACGTATTAACGCTCAGAGTGTCGTTGCGTGCGAGGGGGGCGACGTAAGGGCGCTCCGCGAGCCCGTCTCTCCTCGAATGAAAGGAAACAACCTCCGGCGACAGAGCCCCGCTCCCAGGCGCTGCCGGAGAACGGAGATCGACTTCTTTCTCTTTCGCCTTATTGGCGCTTCTCCCCTTCCCTTCGCCTCTGGGCCCCGCCGGTGAGTCCCCACGGTACCCTGGGGCCCCCCATTCTCTGCCCAGAGGGGAAAGACAAGGAGGATGGCGGTGGCCAGGCCGCCGCCCCTGCCCGTTGTTAAGGGGGACTCTTGGTGGTCTCGCTTCATTGTCAGGGACCCCAGAAGCGCCACTCATTGAAGGCGCTGGGCACAGAGGCTGCTGAGAAAAGTGCTGCGGAGGAGCGGAGGAAGACGTTAGGCTTAAGCCTAGACTTCGGGGGAGGGGGCGCAACATTTAAGGAGGACAAAATACAGGGAATTTTTAGTCTTTCCCATCGCTTAGAACATATTTGGGGAGGAGGGGGACTCGCAGTTTGGGAAGAGTGAGAAGAAAAATTGTTAGGATGACAAGAAGGTTAGCCTTTTGGAATGAGGAAAAACTCCGGGGTGGGGGGAATTGGGGGTGAAACTGAGATACGAAACGAAGACTATTAGAGGGCGAACTCCTGGGGGGAGGAGTGTTCAAGAAAGTGGTATGGTAATCTTTTCCTGGATCCAGGAGGATGGGAAAAGGACAATTAGGGGAGCCTGACTTCACGACCGAAAGGAACCTGCTAAAGTGTTTTAGTGGAAGATAGTTTTGCGAGTTTATCTAGCGCTTGATTAGAGAGAGATCTTGGAGTCTAGTCTGTGTTGAGGAATAAATAACGGAGAGGATCCGGTACGTTCTGTGTACCGTCCTTTATTATATGGACGAGCAGCTCGGCATTCTTTTGAAATTTCTTCGTTTCGATATTCTGCGTGGAAGTTGAAAAATCCTTTATTTTTGAAATGCCTTTTCTTTTCATCGGCTTACTGCGTAATATCAGGTCTTCTTCATACAATTCAAATTCTTTCTCTACCCTTGGGTTTGAAACAACTGGAAAATTCCTTCAGTTTCCTTTTGAATAAAATAGTGCGAAGCATGTAATAATATCGTGCAACCAAATTCAGGTGCCCTTCCGGTTCGTCTCTTACTCGTTAATTTCTCTACAGTGTAACTGATAGAAACACTGCTTCTTGGATCATGTTTATATATATTTTGATCTGTATATTTCAACTTGCTTGCGTGTTGAATTGTTTGATCTTCCGGAACTGCAGTTTTTGTTTTGTTTTTCTATGAAAATGGTCTTTTAGATACCAGACATTGAATGATCTCTCAAGTTGGTTCTTGAAGGCTTTCCTTGATGTTTCAGGTTATTGCCACCTTCGTGCTTTACAGCATCTTGGAAAATCAGAAATGCACTGATTGCTTCAGCCTAACTAATCAGGCTTTTCTATTTTTTCAGACAATGTTTCTCAGGCTGGTATCTTTGCCTATTTATTTCTGCTGTATAACATAATTCATAATACTGTATTTCTTTTAAGGAAAAGGTTTCATTGTTGGCGAAAGCATCAAAGTTTGATCTCTGCATGCCCGGATAAACCTTTTAGACTAGAACTAAAATGCCATGTATTGTATGGATCATTATGAACTTAATATTGGTCCTTGGAATGCCCTTTTTCTCCTTAAGTAGAAACCACAAATGTGACAGCATTAGATACAAATCTATATTTTTATGATAAAGACATTTTTTGCTAGGAGTCATTGTTTCCATGATGTTCTCCACTTCATGTTTTACAAGGAGGTTGTAAAAAAAAATTAGCAAGATATGCATAGATGCATTATTTGAATTTTAGTGGAAAAATCCATTTAGTCATTGCACGTTGGGGAAAGTTTTTAATTGGTTTGGTGCACTTTTGTGTGCGTTTCTGTTCACTTAACAAATTATATTTAAACTGATTATAGAAAAGATACACTAGAATATTTTTTAATGCAAAATAAAGTGTACCTTTTTTTCTCTTTTAGATTTTGGGGTCTTTGATATCTAGTAAAGTGATATCAAAATTAGGATGAGACATTTATCTGTTTATAAATGGAAAGAGGTAGAATTCAGTATGGGTAGAATTTTGGGGATACCATTTTCAGAATTAATTTTAAGAATAAAGAGTAATTTTCTAATCTAGGAATTTATCTTAAGCTGATTTTATAGCTTATGCTGGGGTTGTACAGAAACACATTAAGATGTCCGTGTAGATTGGATTCGTAGTGGTGCCATCCTTTCAACTGGCCAAGGATGACCGGAAAAATTGCTGAATGCATTACAGTGCTTTCAGAATGTTTACTGTTCATTGCACAGTAGTAAAGAAGGCTAATTTAGAAGTCAAGTAGCAAATTCTGGTGCTATTTGTGAATTTTGGTGTTTTGCATATTTAATTCTAAAGATGTTGGCAGCTATATTCTTGATAAAGCAACTGAACACATATTTGCCTGAGCAAATGCAAACACACTTCCCCTTTTGTTTCTTTTGTTTCTCTGTTATGTTCTTTTTTTTTCTTTAATCCTAAAAGTATTTGCTGCCTGTTTTCAATCAGTTTCACAGTTTATAGCCAGTGCTGTGAATACAGTACTGTTGTGAAGTATCCGATGCCATTTCAAAGAGGGAGGTATTTAAAATTGTTGATAGCATTAAGAGTTTGTTAAACCCATCAATGCAGAGACTGTCAGGGCCTGTGGAGTTTCGTTACTCAGAAAAACCTAGATATAAATTGATGAGAAGACCTGTTTCTTTGTGACTTTATGTTCAGTTTTCAGTATTTGTGTTTTTATATTGTGACGCACTGAATGGTTTGCAGCTACCACCTTACTGGCATCCAGCGGCTGCTGTTCTGTTGGTGAACAAGTGCTCCTCAGAAAGCCACCGTGTAGTGTTAGTGAGTCCATTTTTTCAGCATTTTATGAAAAGGTTCAAATATATGAAAGAATGGAAAGAATTTGTAAGTTCTAAGATAAAAATTTGAGATTTTATTGATTGTAATGTGTGTCATGGTAACCTAGGTCCTGAACTGCTTAGTTCTGTTGATTTGGGAAAACGGCACAATTCAAATAACTTTTTACATTTGTTTTTGTTCTTCTGAAGAATCCATGTTGAGACTGATGATCTAAATCTGAAACCTTCCATGTTATAACTTTTCTTCCCTTTTTTGTTTGACTATACTACCTATAATTATAATTTTGACTAAATTGAAGGCTCATTCTGAAAAATTTCCCATCCTTTATACAGTATTACTAATTTAAGTATGAAAGTTACCGCATATAGAACACCGCTGTCAGTTTGTAACTTTAATAAGCAGACTTTTGAAGTAAATCTCAGAGTCAGATAACATAGTTGTTTTTATAAATGATTGGTTCTTAAAGTCTATGTTTTTTAATAGACTGCTGTAAAACTTAAGTTTTCCTTTACTTGCAGAAGGAATACAATAGCAAAAACTAATAAAGATGTATAAATGATTTTTTTAAACTTGAAAAGAACTCAAAATTTAAAAATAAGTGTTCCAAAGTCATGGTTATATAAAATTTATTTCTCATTTGTTGGATTATCAATATGTGAACTTTACAGAATTGTATAATTAAAGAGTTCTGTTCACTCTGAATATTGTGTAGTTCTCAGTGGTTTTTGCTCTGCTCTTAGATATATAATTCTTTGTCTCCTTGAAGGGGCACCCCGGTATACATGAAAAATGTTTTTCATTAATTATGTCAGCAGATGACTATTTTAATTTCACACATTGTTCATGTTTTATTTATCCATGCAGAAGTAGTTCTAATTATTTCACATGTCCCTTAATTTGAGAGCAGTTTGATTTTTCCCAGTTACTTCATTAATTTATCTTTATGCACAGATAGTACACTTTTTAAAATTACAGAGGTTTCAGTGTTCATTTGTCTACACTAAGTAGCTATTTTTAATTATATATATTAAAACCTACGTCAAATATTAAACAATTTACATGAATGTGTAAATTGATTTTTAAAACAAATTAACCATTTTGTTGCCCTTCTTATCCTCTGTAGCTTTTCTTGAGGCATAAAGTGGCATTCTAAAGGCAATTTAAAAATCATGTCAAGCTCTGTTGAACAGAAAAAAGGGCCTACAAGACAGCGCAAATGTGGCTTTTGTAAGTCAAATAGAGACAAGGAATGTGGACAGTTACTAATATCTGAAAACCAGAAGGTGGCAGCACACCATAAGTGCATGGTAAGTATGCTCGCAGCAACCAAGAGCCCTGAAACCAGGAGAATCTTAACAATGAATATTCCTGAATACTAAACAAAACAACAGCAAAACCAGTTAAACGTCTAAGAAATGGTTCCTCACTAATGTTGTGTCATTTTTACTTTACTGTTTCCTTTTAAATTTAGCATCTTATTCACTATAAATTATGTTTCACTGTAATTTCGTTTTATATGAACCTTAATTTCTTTTAAATGTAATTTATAGCTTTTCTCATCTGCTTTGGTATCATCACACTCTGATAATGAAAGTCTTGGTGGATTTTCTATTGAAGATGTCCAAAAGGAAATTAAAAGAGGCACGAAGCTGGTAAGTTGCTATTTCTGCCTCTTTGAGAATAAAACTTATTTTAAGCTCATTAAGAAGGAAATTGCTTATTTTAAAGTGTATTGCCTTATTAACTGAGTGTAATTTTTTTTAAATTGCAGTCTTATTTTTTTCCCCCAAATCAGCGAATTGCAAGGTTAGTTTTAATTTGTCTGCCAATGAACAAAAAAGGAGTAAATCAATATGTATATTTATCTTTTTTTTCCCCCAAAAGTATTAAAATCTTCTTGGGGGCTGTGTTGACTTAGAAACAAGCAGTTTGCTTAATTTGAATGTTTCATGTTAAAGTCATCATTCAAGTTTATATTCATAATTAAAATTCTGAAATGTTTTTACTTTCCATGATAAAGTAGTTGTGATCATTACAAATGAAGTTGACAGAACCCTTTCACCAAGAAAATATTAGCAGTGTCTGAACAGCATATTCTACTGTGATTCAGTTATACAACACAGCATTTATGACTTTGGTTAACTTTTGGTGAATTTTACAGTTTTCTGAAACTTCACCAGGGTAATGTTCCTGCAGTTGTCTTCACTCCCAAGTAACCAGTTTGGCAAGACACTGTATTCTGGTGGAAAAGTAGTATTGTCTCAGGTAGTATTTGATACATTATAGTTTACATTGAAACAATTTCTTCTTATCTGGTTATTTTTCTCTTCTGAGCTCTTTATTGAATCTGTAAATGTGCCTTCAGTAGCTTCACTATCAAGTATTTCATTATTTTAAAGATGGGTTTGGCAGAACATATATCTATGTCCTTAGACACTGAGTAATCTCATATTTCATAAAGAATCTGATGGGAAAGAGGGCTATCATTTTGATATCGGGAATAGTCTATTTTGAAAAGTAGTCAGTTTTCTATAGTTTAAAAATAAAAGCACTATGAAGAAGTTCAAAGAGAACATTTGAGATTTGTTTTTAGGATAGTCTTCAACTCTAGAGTCACTATAGGCAGAAATGGGAATTCAAGAGGTCAGACATTTTTGTTGTTGTTGCAGTGAGACCTTAACCATGACAATGTTTTTTTTTTCCCATCCCCAGAACTGCAGATAACAATAGAATGCTCCATTTTAAAGAAATGTGATCTTTTTTTCATTTTGTGGTTTTAGATTTCTTCATGTTACTGTGCTTGCTGAGTTTTGAGAACTGAAGCAGTATGTTTTTATTGCCTAGTCCTTAAAAACCAATTTGGATAAGAAGAAAGAATACTATTTACTTGAAACTAGTTATACTGTAACCCTTATCACCCATTGTTTTTTCCTTTGCATGATGAATATTCATGGAAAATGTGTCTACACCCTGACTTGTTAGCATTGTTGTTATTCTACCGCTGCTCTAGTCAGAACAGAAGCAGTTTTGGTCCCTGATGTTACTGTGTTACTAACAAATGTGATGCCTATTTTTGTAAGAAGTGGTAACATATATCTGTCAGTATTGCTAAATTCAGTGGAGATTTAATTTATTTCAATTAGAGAAAATTTCCCCTTTGTGCAGAAAACATCAGAACTTTGTATAAATTTCACTATTATAAATTGTCTTGATTAATTTTTAATGGCAAGATGTAGGGAGTTAATTTTTTTGCCCTAGTGAGTTATACATAACTAAGCTTATTCCTTGATCTAGGGAGTAGAACAGTACTGGAGGTTAAGACCACAAGCTATAGTAACAGACTGGGATTTGAATCCCACCTCTCTTACTGACTAGCTGGGTGACCCTGCACAAGTTCTTTACTTCTCTATGCCATGTTTTCTTCACCTGCCTAAAGGAAATAACGATAGTCCCTGCCTCCCAGGGATATTGTGAGAATTAAAAAGAAACTAGAGAGGACTTAGCATGGTGCCTGGCACATAGTTAAGACTTGAAAAATGGCAGCCCTGTTGTAGTTATTGTTCATAAGTAATAATAAGATCCTGCTAACATTGTTGTAGGCTAATGAAAAGCCTACTGGGCTGAGAATTCATGAGGCCTGTTTTGTTAATAGCTGCCACTGATACATTATGTAACTTTAGACAAGTCATTACCTTATTTGTATTTTTACCAGCAGTATAAATGGATAATGCTGTATCACTGCTTGCTATACAGTGATGTTGCATAACTAAAACGTGCTATAAAAGATGTAAAGAGTTACCTTAGGGAAGGTTTTTTTTTTTTTTGTTCTGTTCTTTTCTGACACTCCCCAACCACGGATTGAACCCACTCCTTTGGCAGTGATATAGTGGAGTCTTAGCCACTGGACTGCCTGGGAAGTTCCTTAGGAAAGGTGTTTTGTAGCCAAAATTTTGAGACTGTGGGCATCCAGCCTTGAGTAATAGTGGCAGAAGGAGAGAACTTTTGAGCCAGGTATATAATTTTGCTCCCTTTCCTTCTCTTAAAATGTCAGAATTTAAATAATTTACATAAGGCCTAGGACTAGAGTAGCATTTATATGTTAAATTTTGAAATAATTTTTAAGTCTCCTTTTTGCCCTTAGTTTCGGCCCTTCCATTATATCATTTTTATATGAAATATTATCAAGTAACCAAAATTTCAGATTTTTATTTTCTTCTTTTTTCCTGTGTGGATTTATCTAAGCAGTTCAGTTCAGTTCAGTTCAGTCGCTCAGTCGCGTCTGACTCTTTGCGTCCCCATGAATCACAGCACGCCAGGCCTCCCTGTCCATCACCAGCTCCCGGAGTTCACTCAAACTCATGTCCATCGACCTGGTGATGCCATCCAGCCATCTCATTCTCTGTCGCCCCCGTCTCCTCCCGCCCCCAATCCCTCCCAGCATCAGAGTCTTTTCCAGTGAGTCAACTCGTTGCATGAGGTGGCCAAAGTATTGGAGTTTCAGTTTCAGCTTAAAAGAGCATAAATCAGAAAGAAAGACAAAAAGTGAAGAGTTTCATGTAAGTAGGTAAACTATATGAAAACTAGATAATCAGCTTCCCTAATTGACTTTTTGGGCTTCCCTGGTGGCTCAGATGGTAAAGAATCCACCTGCCATATGGCAGAATCCCCTGGAGGAAGGCATGGCAACCCACTCCAGTATTCTTGATTGGAGAATTCCTATGGATAGAGGAGTATGGTGGACTACAGTCTATGGGGTCACAAAGAGTTAGACACAACTGAGCAACTAAGCACAATTCACTTTTTAAGGCATTTTATCTTGTGAGTTTGTTTTCCCTGGCTCTTGTTCATCTAAATTTCTAGGTGAGAAGTGGATCAATACCCATTGAAAATAATGAAAAGCAAGAGTGCTGGTCCATAGGTGCTTTTAAGGCAGGTTCCAGTCTGTATATTATGCTTGCCCCAAAGAAAACCATAAAGAGAAGAGGCTGGGATGTAAGGTGTAAACATATAGGTGGCTAGGTGCATCAGAGTCTTGAGAGGATGGGAAGCCACAAAAAAGAAGGGGGTACAGGTGGCTAGTTTCTGTGTTCTTGCTGCCATAGTCCACTTTCCAAGATTATCATGTCAGCCACAAGAATTGGAGAGAAAAGCCATTCTGCATGAACATGTTTATCTCTTTTACATCAAGACATTTGCCAGCATATAAGGTTTTTATAATTTGAAAGTCTTTTTGCAATTAAGACAGATTTTTTTTTCCAGAATGGTTTCTAGTTTTCCTGTTGAATCCATATGTGGAGATACAACATCTGTACCATTTACTCTTATTCTCCAGCTATCTAGCCAAGAAATGCAAATTTCCAAGTAAAATTATGAGTTATTGTTGCTGTTTTCGTTTTGTTTAAGGAGACACTTGGGAGGAATGTTGAAGAACATACTCTTGATGAGTGGAGCTAGGTGGTGAGATCGTTAAGAGTATCTATGGGGAATTCCCTGGCAGCCCAGTAATCAGAACTTACTTTCACTGCTGGGCCCAGGTTCGAGCCCTGGACAGGGAACTAAAATCCACCCCCCCCCCAAAAAAAAGATATCTACATCAAATAATTAACTATTTTAATTGGTAACTGTGTCGAATATATCAAGGACTCTTAAGACCAAAAGGGGTTAAGAAGCCATTTAGTTCACTTTCCTTCCCCTTAGTTAAGATTACCTACAAGCCATATAACAGATTTTTTTTTGGCTATCTTATGTTTAAATATATTAAGAAATTGTGATTCTACCCAAGCAGGCTGAAACAGGACCAGTATTATATAACACTCTTCACAATTGAGAAATTCGTCCTTCTATATAAATCAAATATCTCATTTAATTTAGAGTCATTTATTCTAGGTCTGTCTCTTTCCATTAAGGGAAGTATTTTTTTCTTGTGTTAAGAATGAAAAGTCCTTCATATACTTGATGACTATCCTCAGATCATTCCTAAACTTTCTCCTTTTTAAACTAAATTTTTCTCACGTCTTGAGAAATCCTCTGAATATTTTTCCTGTTTTCTTTTTCAGTAGCAGAGATAGCTAACATTTATTGAACATTTAGTATGTGCTAGGGACTGGGCTAAGTACTTTAAATACATGATCCTTTTTAATCCTCACAGTCATATTGTGAGATAGGAAGGTATTTATTCTCACTTTACAGATTAAGAACCTGAGGCTCAGAGAAGTAACCTGACTATGATCATATAGCTGGTAAGTGGCAGAGCTAGAATTTGAATCCAGGGCCAGTTAACGCCAAAGCCAGAACTCTTAATCACTAGGCTATTCTAGACTGTTTTTTAAGCTCCCTAACCCAAAATCACATTTTAAAATTAAAGCTTAATAGTTTTCTTTTTTTTAATTTATTTATTTTAATTGGAGGCTAATTACTTTACATTATTTGTATTGGTTTTGCCATACATTGACATGAATCTGCCCCGGGTGTACATGTGTTCCCCATCTTGACCCCGGTTTTCTAATAAACATGGAAATAATACTGAATTTAGGACATTATCAGGCTGCTATTAATATAGTCTGTTCATAGCATTGTTAGTTTTTAGAACAAAAATCCTACCTACATACTATCTAAGAATATTCTGAGTCTCTGTTACCTGCAAGATATTTTTAGTAGCCTCTGAAAATAAAAAGACCAATTCTACATATTGACTTTGTTGTTTACTCACTACCAGTTGAGTGCTGGGCACCCCAGAGAAACAGGATATCTGGTTTTGAGAGATCATAATTTAGATATGATTTGCATATATGAATCTGCAGTATGACAATTTATAGATACACCTTTTTATTTTGTGTGGGAGGAGTCATACCAATTTAGGTAGCTAAGACTACATCCCAGAGATGGTAAGATTTAAAAGGGAAAAAAGTATGAGTCCTTGAAATAGGTTAACTATACGAGAATAGGCTATTGAGACTGGCAGTAATAGATTAGAATTGAGAAAGGTGGGATGATTGCAGGGTCTTTAAACATTAGACAGGAATTTCAACTCAGGTAAGAAGGGAAGGGTAAAGCAGGATTTTTCAGGAGACAAGTGATATACACTGTGGGAAATGAAATACAATGATGGTAGCATACTTGTCTGCTGTACCTAGATGTCCTGCAGGCATCTTAAACTCAACCTGTCTGTTCCACTGTTCATCATCTCCCTGCCCTGAAACCTGATTCTGTTTCTGAATCCTTTACCTTCCTTCTTCCATATCACTCACATCGATTCTATTTCTGGGATGTCTCAGCCTTCTTTCTTATTGCAACCCTGTATCCAGTCTTCCTCTTTCCATCCTTCCAGCAGACTGCTGGTAATTACTTGATCTCTACCTTTATAATCTAATATCACTCACTCCCTAACTCCAAACCTTTACTGATTCCTTTCTGTCTGTAGAATATCTACCCTTCAGAAGTCATAACTTAACCCACCATTTCCATTGTTTATCTCATCCCCTATCTCATTCTAGCTGTTTCCTGAATATCCTCCACTTGTCCCCCACTGCTGTGCATGTACTGACGTTATTAATCTAGCTGCCTCTCAGAATTTCGGTTTTTGAGTCCAACTCAAGCTTCCTCTTTGACATAGGGTTTAATACCCTGCATTGTATTTGTTACACGTGCTCAAGCCTTTCTTCTCCACTGTGTTGTGAGCTCTGGGAGAGTACAGACTGTATTCTTTTTGCCAAGCATAGGATTAAGTGGGGGTGGGGGCTGGGGAATGCATGGAAAACACTTAGCACGGTGCTTGACATCTCATTTGTGCTCAATTGTACTCTCGTAAGTGGGCACTCCTTAATTGTTGGCTGAATTTGGAGGAGGGAAGGGCTTCAATGGGACAATAGCGTGAAGCTTTAATAATGGGCTAGGTGTAAATTGACCACGGAGATAAGAGTATAGGCATAAAATTCCTCTATTTTGGTTAATCAGTGTTTTAGTGTTGTTTGCAATTCTAGCTGTTTGAAGAGGACTGAGAGAAATCTAGAAGGAAAGATCAGGTTGCTTATTTGTTCAGGATGGTGAAGAGCTGTGTATGCCTCAAACAAGGACATTTCCATGTTTCTTCAACCTTCATTCTCCCAGTAGGGTGTTTAATTTTTGTTCTTTTCCTTAGGCATTATATTCATCAAGGCCTCTATCTAGAGTCTAGAAATCATCTGTCTGTCCATTTATCAGATACTTAATTGAGCATCTACTTTGTACCAAGCACAATGTTAGAC
This sequence comes from Moschus berezovskii, assembly GCF_049115385.1. Lineage (NCBI taxonomy): Eukaryota > Metazoa > Chordata > Mammalia > Artiodactyla > Moschidae > Moschus > Moschus berezovskii. The sequence continues at coordinate 123,329,749 of NC_142488.1, read as the reverse complement.
ACTTTGTATGCGATAATGAGTAAATGTACTTTAGCCTTTGAATGTAAAGAATGCCATGGGGGATCTGGGAGAGAGGACCATAATTAACTCTACCTGAGAAATCAGAAGACTTCAGAGAGAGTGACATTTGAAGTGTGTTCCACAGGGAAAATGATACTGTAGAACTCATAGAGGGAAGAGTTTCAAGGAGGAGGAAGTACTTTTGACAAGTATATAGTAAATGCCAGTGCTATTTTTTAAATTTATTTTTTAATTGGAAGAAAATTGCTTTACAATGTTGTGTTGGTTTCTGTCATACAACAATGCAAATCAGCCACCATTATACATATATCACCTCCAGTGCTGTTTAGAGTATGTGGCTTATTTGGCATTCAGTAAGGGTCCTGGGTGTTCATTGGAAGGACTGATGCTAAAGCTGAAGCTCCAATACTTTGGCCACCTCATGCAAAGAGTTGACTCACTGGAAAAGACTGATGCTGGGAGGGATTGGGGGCAGGAGGAGAAGGGGATGCCAGAGAATGAGATGGCTGGATGGCATCACCGACTCGATGGAGGTGAGTTTGAGTGAAATCCGGGAGTTGGTGATGGACAGGGAGGCCTGGTGTGCTGTGATTCATGGGGTCGCAAAGAGTTGGACACGACTGAGCAACTGAACTGAACTGAACTGAACTGAAGGGTAAAATGAAGCACCCAAAGTGTATAGAATGTTACCACTGCTTACTACATACAAAGAATCACAAAATGCCCAGTGACTTAATGGTGCTACTAAATCCTTAGATCAGGGATACTTAACCAGCAATCAGAAAGGAGGGTGGGTGGGTTGAAAAAGGTTCCAAAATGACTTGATGAGCACTCAGTTATGGATCATTGCCTTAAGACAGGGGTTGGCGCACTTTGTATAAAGGATTAGATAATTAATATTTAAGGTTTTGCTAGCCATATTGTTTCAGTTGCAGTTATAGACAGTACCCAAAGAAGTGAGTGCGACTGTGTTCCAGTAAAACTTTCTTTGTGAAGACAGGTGATGGGCCGAATTGGGCTTGCTTTAGAGTATTTTGGGGGGAAAACAGGTAAATTTTTTCCTGAAGATTTCCCTGGCTTCATTGTCATCTGTGTAAGTGTACATGCAGCATGAAGGTATTCATATAACTGTGAATTGTTTTCAAAGCTCAGATTATGGCATGCAGATTAAATGTGCACAGATATTTTACCTGTCATTTATTTTTTTTAAAAAAAGAACTTTGTTTTACTTTGGAGGTGATTAAAGAGAATAAATGTGAGGCCAAAGAGAAACTTCAAGTCTAATAATGGAGAAAATCAGGTCTTTGGCTATTACTGAATAAATTAATTTTTTAAAACTTCAAATGTTTTTCTCCTTTGCCTTCATTTAATACTTCTTTGCAACTGAGAATACTATAAATTTATGTCATTATGTAATTATTTGTGATAATGGAAGATAACCCAACCAATAATATAAAATAATCTATGTCTGATTTGGGGGGGATGTCTTATTTGAGCATGGATTTTTGGTGTTCACAGATTAAATGTAGCAAGCAGTATGGCACTTTAGAGTACCCTCAGCCTGTAAGACCTGCATCTTAGAAGAGCGTAAACATAAAGATCTGAGCTCTGAAAAACTCTGAATCTGAATCTTTCAGATAAGTAAAACAAATTTCAAAAGCTCCAATAAGAGAATTTATGTTCCTCATAAGGATGATTCATAAAGTTGGATAGAGTTGGAGTATGTGATATTGAGAGCAAGGTCAGGAGACTAGGTTAAGTAAGAGCTTGATAGGCTTACTTACTAGTTCCTTGCCCTCTGATTTCTAAAAGACTTCTGAAATTATTTATTCAGTAACTGCTTAGATTTAGTCTGTCACTCTAGTAAAGTCCTTTTCAGTGGCCCTGTTTTTTAGAAGCACTTGGAGAATTTAAGGTCCTAATCTATCAAGTCATTTTTTAAATGACTTAGACAAACTTTAACAGTTCAGTTTTGCTTTCTAGCTTTCCATTTAGACCTAATTATTTTATTATTAATAACTAGAGGTAGTGTTTTCTGTTATTAAAAATAAAATACAAAGTGACAAACACCAGTGTGAGGTAAACTGCTCTCACTTAATTTTTGTCTCATCTCTCCTGTGAAAATATCTTAGGTACCCTAGTCCCAATTCCAAGTGCTTTTGGTAGTTTTTTTCCTTACAGACTTTTCTTTTGGAACTCTCTTGCATTCTCTGTACATTTGTAGCAGTTTTCTTGGAACAAGTGTCTTGAGAGTAGTACCTACTTGGCTGTGAGAATTTATACCTATACACTTGTGGTCAGTTACTGACATACATAGTAGATACACAGCAGCTGAGCTGGGCAAACTGAGTCTTAGAACTTTCTTCAAGAGCCTTTTCTTTCTACCTGTCCTAGAAGTTGGCATCTCATTTGTTTTGCCTTGTCTCTGTGGTCTTAATTGAGTTTTCCCCTGAGTTTTCCCCATAGCTACTAACAAAGCAGTATTTGTCCTTTTATTACTTAAGACTTCTTCCTTCTGTAGAGTGAATTTCAGTCCTGGCCTCGATCAGTTGACTGAGGAGCAGATAAGTTCCAACCTCGGGCTCCTGCAGGACTTTAGCTAAGTCATAGTCGTTTCAGTTCTGTTCATCTCCTCTCATGCATGACTCCCTTCCTCTTTTGTTTGTGGGTTAGCTCCTTGAGACTCTGCTTGTGTGGCCCAACTTAATATAGCTTCCCAGAGAGTAGAACCCTGGTTACCAGGGGCAGGAGGAGTTGGGGAAATGGGAGATGTTTGTCAAAAGGTACAAAGTTGCACTTATGTAGGATGATTAAGTCTAGAGATCTGTTGTACAACATGATGACCATAGTTAATGATACTCTGTGGTATCCTGGAAATTTGCTGACAGCAGACTTCTGGGGCTTATACCAATGCACCAAAAAATGGCAACTATATTGGAGACATGGGTATGTTAATTAGCTCAACTATAGTAATTATTTCACCATGTATATATATACATTAAAACATGCTCTATATCCTATATGTAATTTTTATTAAAATTTTTTAAAAAGATACTATGTTATGCAAACATCTGTTGAGTCTTGTTTTCTAATCTTCCTATTTTGGAAGACAAATTGTTGAATTTGTTAGGTCTACTAGATAGCAAACTGAATAGAGGGGTAAAAGTAAAAGAAAAATCATTAACAACAAAGAAATTATCACCTCTATATAAAGAACTTGAAATCAGGGTATAGGCAGGATAAGCTGAGAATTGACATTATACCTATCCTGAAGACAGGAAGTTGGCCTTCAACAGAATATTTGATATGTGGGAAAAGACCTTTTTTCAAGGAGGAAGAAGTCCACCATTGTCCTTGAAAAATGTGTTCCCATCAGGTTAACTTTCATTTCTCAACATTTGAGAGCACTCTGACTACAGTGCAAACATGATGTTAAATGGCAGGTTAACACTCCTCTGATTAGGGCCCAATAGAGCCTATAACTGATTGAAGGGCAAATAAATGTTTTGTGTGAAGAGGAACACAGGATAACATGACTCTGGTCCAACCAGCTAGTGCCTTGCTGTGTCAGGGCAGGGGTTATTTTCCTATTATTCAACTTTTTTTTTTCCCAGTAGAAGTCTTCTTTATTTTCCATAATATTTTTTAAAAGAAAAATATACTAGCTACCTGTCTAGTTTCCAAACTTTAATTGGGATTTTTATGTCTTTAATTGTCTTTTTATCTCTTCCTCATTCTCTCTGCTCATTCTCTGCCCCTTCAACTGGATTGTTCTCAGTTTTACCTTTTCAAATCAGACTTTTAAAATATTTTTTAGCCATACTTGAAGATAATTATGTCAAGTCTGCAGATGTTAAAAACATGAATGAAAAAAAATATGGTATATGTTTTTAAAATTTTCAGTAACATAGTAAGCTTAAAATCAAAATGCTTTTTGAGTACTACATGGTAGTCACAGTGTTTATCTTTCAAAAAACTGGGTCTAGAAGCAATCGGTGGATAAAATCTGTACATTCACAAAGATAATTAGTCATACAAAGAAGTAAAATGGTAAGAGCCAAAATGAATACTCTATCTTAAGTCCCATAGGAGTTCAAATATTATTTCAGGGGTTGCAATATAGCAATGATGTCTTGAACATAACAGTAGTATTCCCATTCCGTATTCACAGGTACATAAGCAGATTTACATTTCATCTTTAGTTTTATTATGGATAATATTTTGGTATTTTCATCGTACCTTCCCAGAATGTATTTACAAGCAGAAATACCTGCTGGCATATGAATGCTGCATAAAGTCTTGTAAATTCTTTCTTTTTCCTATAAATTCTAATTAAGAAAAATTCCTACTTCTAACCTTGAGAAGAAGCTTCCTCTCTGAAAACATTTTCGTTGGTATATCTTCCTCTTTCCTTTCTTTCTTGAGAGACACTGACAAAATAAAAATGAGAATAAGCTTTTTCCCACTCAAAAAATTTATTTGTCCTGAGTTGCTATAGTTAACTGGTTATACTTTAGGCAGATTTGAATTTATAACCAACCAAACACATTTTGATATATTTTGGTATTTGGTTTCCTTCACATTCTCAATAAACTGAGAGATGGGGATTGAAATCATTTGCTGGAGTATTCCCAATGGTTTTAAAATAGTTTTTCATATATGAAAGTAATTTTCCCATTGTAGAAAAACCAGAAAATATAGGAAATTATGAGACAGAAAACCAATTAGAGATAGCCACTCAGCATTTCACTATGTTTACTTTCACCTATTTTCAAAGAATAAAGTTATATACATAATTGGGGTCAAATTTGCATACCTAACTTTGTGTCCTTTTTTTTCACTTAATATTATGCATAAACCTTTTCCCATGCCATTAAAATGTTTTTGAAAAGAGTAAAGAACGTTCCTACATATGGTTGTACTATAACTTATTTAAACATTTTTCAATGGCTGTTTTCCACAGGTGGTTTTACATTTGGAGTTATTCTAAATAATTCCTCAGTGAATGTGATTGCATATAAATTAAGTCTGATTTGTTTTGTAGACTAGGTTAATAGAAGGAAAATTATTGGATCAGAGAGTATATAAACTTTTAATAAGCTCTGTGATAAATAAGACAAGTCGCTGTCCAGAGAGTATACCAATTTCCAGCAGTATCTCAAAGTGCCCATCTCACTATATGTGTGCCAGTGCTGAGCTGGTACAGGATTTTTAACAGTACCTCTCCTTTCATTTTTGCTTGCTCATTGCATTCAATATTTTCAAAATGTACCTGTGCAAACCCATTTTCAGTGTAATTTTGAAATGAGCTACTTGCACTACAGTTCTTAGTGAAGTAGTGGTAATGTTCAATTTATTAAGTTAAAAACCAGGTGACAAAATAATATGTATAGAATGACAGAAAAATGCTTTTACATAAGCATTGCAACACCGTAATGGTGTCTACACGTGGTTGGTATGAATGATTTTTTAATTTTCTTTGTGCTCTTTTGTGTTTTCTGCAATTTCTATAGTCTATGTTTTTTTAATTAGAAGTATAATTTACTAAAATAATAGAACCTCATAAGTAAGGTGAGTACAAATGTTCCATGTCCTTAACAATTTATAAGCCACCCAAAAGGATTTAACAACTTTCCCTGCTTGATAATTTGGCACTGTGTTTCTTTTTACAGTATTGCTTTGAAGTTTCTGTATTTATTTAAGGAAGTGGTATATTTCTTTAGCATTAATAATGGGCACTGGCCCTCGTGTTTTCTGGGAAGTACCTATATTGAGAATGTTTCTGTTTCTGACTTATATAGGAGTCTTTTTTAAGTGATAGCTTGAATGAAAGGTTGAGTGTTTGACTTGCTTAGAGAAATAGAAGGTATTTTATTAGAATTTACATTAGCCTCTTGGTACATCAAAACTGCTTAGGGGCCAAGTAAAGAGGAATGAGAACAGTTCCCAATGAGGCATCCCTACCAAGAAACAAGTGAAAAGTTTTTAAGATTTACCTTACTATGAATTTATTTTGGCATGGCAGTTATAGCTTAGGAGAGAACCTCATTAAAAGTCCACTTAGTATGGGCCTCCCTTGTAGCTCAGTTGGTAAAGAATCTGCCTACAATGCAGGAGACCAGGGTTTGAGTCCTGGGTAGGGAAGATCCCCTGGAGAAGGAAATGGCAACCCACTCCAGTATTCCTGCCTGGAGAATCCCAAGGACAGAGGAGCCTGCCAGGCTACAGTCAACGGGGTCGCAAGAGTTGGACATGACTTAGCGACTAAACCACCACCATAGTACAGTATACTATGATATGTTAATCAAAACCACTAACAGTCATCGTTATGCACTTAAAGAATTTTTTTCTAAATTTAGATATGAGCTAGTTAAACAATATGAATTATCCAGTAAAGTCAGAGGTAAATTATATTAAAATATGTTGAAAGCATCTGTTTTATCTATTTGCTTGAAATCATAATGTGAGAGGTAAGTAACAGATTAAATTAAAATAGATGAGCATGTTTTCACAATCAGTTTATGACAATATTTTTAGGGCTTGAGGGATTTAAAAATTTACCTAATTATTTTATCTTTTTTCCCTCCCTCACTTGAAATTGATTTTCAGGTTCCCAAATGGTATGTGAGATTTCTTTTCTAAAAATTCTCACTGATAAGTGGAAATGTGAAGGACAGTTTTTTCTGGTATGAGCCATTTTCCCCAGTTACTCATTTCCAGGAAGATCTGGATTGTGAAAAGGTCTACAGTTTACATTCCTGCAACATTTCAGATTTTCTCTTGACCACAATAGAACAATAGACATCAATAATATTCCATTAATTTTGTCATTGTTTAACATGGGAAAAAATACTCCCAGTAGGATTTTATTTGAATTATTTCTAGGTGAGAAAAATAATATTAGTTACAGAACTTTTCAATAACCAGTTTCTTTTCCTTGACAGAGATTTGTTATGCCTCTAACCTGATATCATAGCTGTTGCAAAACCACACACTAATAATAATATTTTATTGTTTTGCTGTAGATGTGTTCTTTGTGCCATTGTCCCGGAGCAACAATTGGTTGTGATGTGAAAACTTGTCACAGGACATACCACTACCACTGTGCATTGCATGATAAAGCTCAAATACGAGAGAAACCTTCACAAGGAATATACATGTAATTATTTAACTTCTCTTAGCTTTTTTAAAAGTCATACTTTCTTTAGGCCTTTGTAAAACACTTTTGCCTGATTCCAAGCATCTCATCATCCATTGTAAAGGGCGTTTTTGGTAGGTAACTGACTGCTTCGAGAAATGGCATAGAAAGTTTAATGATAAGGTTTTTGGAATCTAATGAATGGGGTGAAGTATACTGCTCATTCTTAATTTGAAAAATGAGTTGGTTTGTTGGTAATTTTTAATTTTTTCATTTTTTGTAGGGTTTATTGTCGAAAACACAAGAAAACTGCACATAATTCTGAAGGTACGTCATTCAGCCACTTTTTAATTTCAGGAGGAAATTTGAGTAAAATATGAGCGAATTATACTATACTAATTTTCACCACAAGAGGTGTCTTAAAATTGAATGCTATTTGAAGAATTAAGAAAAGCACTTGGGTGCTTGCTTTAGCAGCACGTATACTAAAATTGGGACAATACAGATAAGCATGACCCCTGTGCAAGTATGACATGCAAATTCATGAAGCATTCCATATTTTTCACAACATTGTAAATCAACTACAGTTTTTTTTTTAAAAGAATACTTAACCCATTTTCTACAGAGGTTCAAAGCCTTTTGAGAGCAGTTCTATTATATCTGCAAATGAATTTTTATTCCTATTATTAAGATTTATAATGAAGATATTTAAGTATAGAGAACACATTTGTTCATTTTTAATTAAGTTAAGGCACTATAAAAATTGCTCAAGTTATGAATGAACCAGAACAGTGGGAAAAAAAGAAAAGCATTTGGATAAACTAATGTGAAAAGTCTACATTAAACTAATAGTGAAAAAGTTCTGAATTTTTAAAGAAAACTTTTACCTTAAAATTCCTGTAAAGAGTACACGGAGAATGTATTTATCTTTAGGGGGAAATGATGCTAGTGGTTACGGGTTTCTGTGTTCAGGTAACTATGTTAGTGGATTGTAAAGGTAATAATTATAGAGTCCTTGCTACTGTCAGATAAAGAAAACGTGGACTAGAAATACTGGTACATTTTGTGATAAACAATCTTTCTGTTGAATTTTTATTCACATTGCAGTACTTTCACCCCCCTTAATACAGATATGTTCATAAGAAGTAATCAATTTTAAAATACAAAGCTTTAAAATTATTTTATGGTTTGTTTCCACTTAAATTTGTACAAACCCAGGACAGTCATGTTTATATATAGTTAGCCAAGCTGTATAGTTGGTCTTTAAAAGGTATGGGAAAGTTCTGAAACTGAATTCTGACTTGTTTCAAATTTCTCATACAGATGGTTTTGATACTCTTACTAGCAATATGAAAAGCTCAGATTTAATCTGAGATTGTTCTAACCTTCCATTTAGATTAGAGATCTTTCAAGTTTTTGTTAGCTTCTGAGAGCATGTTGCTTAGAATTAAGAATGATTTGAGCCTGTTGTTTTAGGAAGTTGTCTCTTTTATAAAGACTTACCTAATTATCAGTGTTAGCACATTAAAATTTGTGGCCCTTTTTGATTTCTTAGGTCTTGGTTTTATAATACAAAATAGTATTGTTTTCCCTTTAGGACCAGATTAATCTAAATACTTTAGAAGTGCTGGTTAAAGATTATCTTTAGCAAAAACTTATCATTAAGATAAACATATTGGACAAATATAAGAACAGATTGTTTTTTAATTGATAAAGTGCAACTGATAAACTTCATAGTGTTTTTCTTCAGTTTTTTCATTTAATTCTGGAATTGAGTTGAAAAACCTTTAGTGAAAGGTTAAGAGTAAGTTTTCTCACCTTTCATTGCTTCAGATTTTAACAATGTATTTATTTGATTCTCTTCAGAATTTTAGTGAGCATAGGTAGTAAACCAAGTATTGAGACTTAATGATCTGACAAATCCAAGTGTATCAGCATACTGGGGCAGGGTATTTAAGGGGGGCAACAATGAATCATATAGACGTCGCCCCTTTTATTCCCTCAGTTTCTGAAGCTGATAGTACCATCTAGTGGTGGAAATAAGTCACTGCAGACTACACAAAGTGAAATAATGTTAACCACTGTTTTGCTTTGAGAAACTTTTTAATGAGGAAGATCTAAATTCATACTTTTTGAGAGGACTTTTATTTTAATATAACTGGCAGGAATACTACAATTCAAACTTATGATACAATTGATTTGAAATTTGGGTTCGGTGTATACTTTGATAGCATATTGGGCCTGTATTAGTGACATATGTAGTGTGTGTATATACTCATATTGTAGAACTTGAGAGCATAACTTTGCAATTTAAAAATATGGAAATTTCTGTTCCTTGAACTTAGACTTTTATCACATTTATCTAGCTTGAATTTATTAGATATTGGGTGCTTTGTCAGAAACAGAACTTCCACTTATTTCATTATTCTAATAGGAAACATATGTTCTACTTTATGATTGTAATTTATGGTGGGAGGTTATAGGATTGTATTTCAGAGCCTGTCTTTGAGAACTGTACAGCACTCGTCTATAGAGCAAAGAGGAATTGATACCTTTGGCAGTTTATTCATCATTTGCCATCTGTGGCTCAGTACCTACTTTGCTAATACTAAAAGTGATAAATACTATATAAGTCAGTCTGTTATGTTAGGTTGATATAACATGAACTGTGTTTTGAAATATTAAATTTGAGAATCTCTGTACCATCTTCCATACTTTTGCCTTTTCCAGAATGTTATATACTTGGAATCATACAATATGTAGCCTTTTCAGATTGGTTTCTTTCACTTAGTTGGCCTTTGTGGGGAGGGGGATTAGTTATTAATGCTTACACGAAAGGATTCAATGGACAAGAAGAGATTGAAGGTACAAGAAGGAGAATTGAGTGCACAGGTGGAACAGTTGCCCTATGATATGGAGAACCTTTCCACTGTAATAGGAGAGAAGGAAGACAGGTGGTTCCTATTAGGTCTGTTTTCTCTGTGAGGGAAAGTGTAGGGAGATGGGTGAGGGTTGGAAGTTGAAGGAGAGAGTTTTGAAATACTAGTTGTGAATACCAGGGGAGAAAGTTTACCTAAAGAAGTGTAGTTTCCAGACTTTATTGGAGCAGTTGAGGTTAGTAACCCTGAATTTATAAAATGATGCCGTCAGGTTGTGTGACATTTCCTCCATCTATTCGGGATCCTGGGTGTAGCACAGAGAAAATGGCTAGTTAGTTCATTCAGAATCAGGATTTTTTCCAAGTGAGTTCAACAAAGAAGTGAAAGGATAGGAAGTTTAGAATATTTGCTAGAGAGAAATAAGCTGAAAGGAAGTAATAAGACTGGAGGTCCTGGTAAGATTGAAGAACAATGAGAATGAAACTACTACAGAGCAGTGATCTGTCGTCCCACGGTATGAGGCAGTGATTTCAGAGATAGAACCCTTTTAGGTGATTATGCGGGATCTGGGTGTGATTATAGGGATTAGGTGGTTGGTGGAGGATGTTAGTGAAGATTAAGGAACTGAATGACTACCTGTTGCTTGGATTGTCCATGTGGACAGTGAAATCACCCAGGATGATGGCAATTTCCAATCTTCATTACTTTTATTAAATGGAAATTTAGGGAGATCTTAATGTGGTATCAAGGTCTTTAAAAACCTTTTAAGTTTAGGTGCATAGAGTAGATTTACTAAGTACTGGAAAGGCAGCTTTCCTGTCATTCTTGTCCTTGTTTCTCAGTTTTCAAATTTTTTCGCTGAAGGCAACATCTAGGATCAGTTTTTTTTTGTGCCCATTAAGAGCACTAATATGCATACATAAGCATATGTATAGCTTTCAGTTTTCTACCTTGCAGGAGCATATGAAAATGCTTATTTCCCTGATAGTCGGTATTAATACTTCTAGAGCATATAGTCACTCACTGACATGTGTCTGTTGCAGCTCTGCTCTTCCCTAGCTTTGTGATCTTGGGCAAAATAATTTTAACTTTTCTGAATTTACTTTTCTTATCTGTAAAATGGGGGATGGGGATGATGACTGATATAACCTCATGGGGCTGTTTCGAGACTCAAATGAAATAATGCATGTAAACGGCATAGCACATCTGGTATAGTAAAAACTCAAATGTTAGGTCTTATATTTTGGGTATTTGCATTTATATATTAAATGGAAAAGGGCAAGATGTAGAGCAGTATGCTTGGATTTGCATATGCATAGAAAATAACAACTGACATTTATTGAGAATGCCTTATGTGCCAGGCCCTGTTCTAGATTAAGTACCTTAACTCTTAATTCAAGAACCCTCTGAGGTAGGTCTCAGGTCCAAGGACACAAAGTCTGTGACAACAGATCCAGGATTCAAAACCAAGCTCTCTACCCTTGAGATTGAGAAAAGAAACCTTAACAGTAGTACCTTGAGAAGGGAGGGAGCGAATATGAAGAAAGGGAAGCAAGAAAATTAGGACAAGAGCTGGGAGTGCAGAGTAGTAATGTTAAAATATTTTCACAGTTTTGAATAGGAAAAAACCAGTAAGCAACCATGAAAAATTCCAACAAAGGTGCGGTGACTAGCTTCCTACTCACATTTTCACATGCAAATAATTTTCAGAATAAATTCTCCAAAATAATATTGCTGGGGCCAAAAGGTTTAATCTTTTTAAGGTTCTCAATCCACACTGCTTTGCTGCTTTCTAGAAAGATTGTGCTGGATTATATTCCCATCATAAGTGGCTGACATTACCCCCTCCTTTTGCCACATTATATGATATGAATTCTTTTAAATACAAAGGTAGTATACTGCCCGTTGTTAAAAAAAATGTCAATAGTACAATAGTACTATTAAAGTAATTCAGAAAGTCCCCTCTTCACCCCAGAATCACACTCTATGAGTAACTACTAATAATGGTTTGTGTATCTTCTCAGAGCCTTTCTTACATACATACAGTCTTACATATGTATCCATATATGCACTATTTGTAATACAATGGCATCATAGTATATATATATATATAGGTGATGTTGTGCAACTTGCTTTTTTTCTTTCTGTGATATGTCAGACACCCTTCTCTGCATACAGATCAACCTCATTCTTTTTAATTATTGTGTTATATTCCATAGAATAAATAGAACTGTAGTTTACTTCTAGATTTCTCTACTTTAAAAAATCACCTTGGGACTTCCCTGATGCTCCAGTGGTTGAGACTCTGCGCTCCCAATGCAAGGGCCCCAGGTTTGATCCCTGGTGAGGGAACTAGATCCCACATTCTACAACTAAGACCCAGTGCAACCAAATAAATACAAACAAAGTGTTTTAAAAACTCACCTATATCTATTTTTTCCACATACAAATAAAACTGCATTTATCTTCCTTATACATTTGTGCTTATGTACTTAGGCAAGTGATTCTATAGGATAAAATCATAGAAATGGGGATAGCAGGTGAGAGTCTATGCATTTAACATTGGAAATAAGTACTATAATATGTACCAACATTGTATGAGAGTGTCCAGTTCCCTATACCTCTGCTGGATATTATCAGCCTTGTAACTTTTACCCATCTGATTATCTCATTTAATTTCCATTTCTCTTATCACTAATAAGGTTGTGCTTCTGCCCATTTTTTTGGTCATTTATATTTCTTCTGTGAGCTGTTAGTTCTATCTTTTACATGTTTTTCTTTCAAGGTTTATCTTTTCAAAATTGATTTGAAGTGCTCTCTGTAAAGTATAGATATTAATTCCCTGCTACTAAATGACTTCTTAGGTGTCCTAATCCCAAAATTCTCTTCTATTTTTTTCTATTACATTTATAGTTTGTTATTTTACTAGATTTTTGGCTCCATCTCTAATTTTTTCAGGAGAAGGCAGTGGCACCCCACTCCAGTACTCTTGCCTGGAAAATCCCATGGATGGAGGAGCCTGGTAGGCTGCAGTCCGTGGGGTCACTAAGAGTCGGACACGACTGAGCGACTTCACTTTCACGTTTCACTTTCATGCATTGGAGAAGGAAATGGCAACCTACTCCAGTGTTCTTGCCTGGAGAATCCCAGGGACAGGGGAACCTAGTGGGCTGCCGTCTGTGGGGTCGCACAGAGTCGGACACGACTGAAGCGACTTAGCAGCAGCAGCAGCAGCAGCTAATTTTTTCATATGGTATGAGAATAGGAATCTCAGTTTTTAGAAAATAGGTAGCCATTCATGCCATTATGTCTCTCCCAACTCATTTGAAATGCCACCATTATCATACTCTGATTTCCCATATCCATATGGGTTTGTTTTCAACCTAGCTTTCTCTTCTGCTGATATGTGTCTATTCCTACGCCAGTGTTTTTAAGTACTGTTGCTTTATGGTATATTTTGATGCCTTTTTTAAAAAGATAGTATTATACATTTATTGTTCCAGAAAACTGGGGAATCAACTTATGTTCTGTCTTTTCAACATTTCATTAAATAAGGTTAGCAAGAACTGATACCATTCTAATCTTGATCCGGTTCATCCAGAAGCATCATTTATCTCAGTATATTTGTGGGGTTTCTTTTATGTTTGTATTTCTGACACATTTCTTGTTGGATTTATTGTAGCTTTTCATAACTAAAGATTGCTATTTTGATAGGTGAAAATGATATATCACTTAATTTACACTTTGACTCTAGAGAAGTCAAATTTTCTCAAAGTATATTTAACTATTTATGTTCTATGAATTTTTTGATCATATTTTATTTTGATCATATTTTTCTGTTGGGTTCTTAATCTTTTATGAGCTTATCAGATCATAAAGATACTAGTCCTTTGTCATAAGTACAGAAGATATTTTTCCAGTTTATTGCCTTTTAAATTTGTCACTTATTTTTTTACTTTCAGAAGTTTAAGTCCCCTGAAATTTTATACTAAATGATTTCATATTTAGGACAGACAGATATGCCATGTAGAAAGCTAGACATGTTGGCCTGATAATGGAATCAATTAAGTAATTTCTTTATAGATATTTAACAATGTAGTGTTATTATAGTGCTAATGATTTTTGTTTTTATTTTAAATGACAGAATATTGTGTATTTTACATATATGATATAGTATGTACCAGGATGATTGAAACATTTGGTTATGATTTTTCATTTTAATTTTTGGTACATACAAGTAATTCTAATAGCTTTAATGAAATTGTGTCTTAAGAGTTCTCAGATTAAATGTTTAAAGAAAGTAGGTGGTCTTTTCTGATGTTACATTTGCTATAGTGTTAAGATTAGAATATGTCTTTAATTGACTTGTCTGTCTTCACAGGGAGAGTTATCCAGATTTTTGCCTGTAAAACTCTCCCCCTCCCCTTTTTCTTCTCTCAGATTCTACCATAGTTAGGTGAAGTTACATTGATACAAGTTTTAGTAACTGTTTTGCAAATGATCTAATGCTGTCAGTTCCTGGAGTTTATATATGCAAGTACACTACTTAAATTACCCTTTTTTTTAAATCATAATGAATGTGCTTTTATTGCTTTCAAAAACCCCTTAAAATATTTATTAGGAAAGATCAGCATCTGAGAATAGGAGTTAATGTGTTTTCTCATGGAGAAATTAGTCCATGGAATTATAGTCAATAATTTATGGTAAAAGAAAAATCAAAATAGGTATTAGAACTGTACCTAAAACTTTCTGTATTTGACTCTAAGACTGAATATTTGGTTTTTATATCTTTTGAATACTAAATACATTGTCTTATATACTGTATACCCTCAATGAATAAAATATTTGTAGTGAATAACCAAATGAAACACCTCTATTAATGGTACAAATTCTTTTCATATTGCTGGGAAGTACAGTTCTGAAACTTCTACATTAATTTTGTTTAATTCATTAAAGTATGTACAGACAGCCTGCAACATAGCTTTCCTACCACTTATGTTAGAAATTCCTTTTATACTTAGGGAGTGAAAGTGTTAGTCGCTCAGTCATGTCCAACTCTTGTGATCCCATGGACTGTAGCCTGCCAGGGTCCTCTGTCCATGGAATTCTCCAGGCAAGAATACTGGAGTGGGTTGCCATTTCCTTCTTCAGGGGATCTTCCCAACCCGGGAATTGAACCCGGGTCTCCTGTATCTCCTGCATTGCAAGCAGATTCTTGACCATCTGAGAGCCACCAGGGCTTAATATTTGTTTACTTTATCAATTGGTTAGCTCATTTGTAGATGACTTCTTTGTTGAATTAGGTCTTTTGATTTTCATGTTAGTTTAAAGAGCTATCTAGAACAGTGCTGTCCAATAGAACTTTTCTGCCATGATAGAAACATTCTATATCTGTGATGTCCAGTAGAGACTCAGCTTACTGCATGTGACTAATAAATACTTAAATGTGGTCAGTCAGACTGAGAAACTGATGATTTAATCTTATTTAATTATAAATGACTTAAATTTTAAAAAATGCATGTTGCCAGTGGCTGCTATATTGGACAGCACAGATATACCATGGGCTTCCCAGGTGGCGCAGTGGTAAAGAATCCACCTGCCAATGCAGGAGACATAGGAGACACAGGTTCAATCCCTGGGTTGAGAAAATCCCCTGGAGGAGGTGACTGAGCTTCCCTGGTAGCTCAGTCAGTGAAGAATCCACCTGCAGTGCAGGAGACCCAGGTTTGATACCTAGGTTGGGAAGATCCCCTGGAGAAGGAAACGGCAAACCACTCCAGTATTCTTGCCTAGAGAATTCCATGGACAGAGAAGTCTGGCAGGCTGCAGTCCATGAGATTGCAAGAGTCAGACATGACTTAGTGACTAAACCACCACCACTACCTGAAGGAGGAAACGGCAAACCACTCCAATATTCTTGTCTGGAAAATTCCAAGGACAGAGGAGACTGGCAGGCTACAGTCCATGGGGTCACAAAGAGCCAGACATGACTGAGCAACTGAGCACACATGCATGTTATACCTACTTTATTTTCATTTAGCTTTCCAAATTATGGTAAATTTAATTTTGGAGTAATTTTTCTGATTTCACCAATAGTGTGAGGGAAAACTCTTTGAAACCTATGGTAAAAAAAAAAAAAAAACCACAAGATCTAATTCTTTTTTTAAAAAAATTATTTATTTTATTATTATTATTTTGGCTGCACTGAGTCTTTGTTGCTTTGCATGGGCTTTCTGTAGTTGTGGCAAGTGGGGACTATACTCTAGTTGTGGTGTGTGGGCTTTTCTCACTGTAATGGCTTCTCTTGTGGAGCACAGGCTCTAGAGTCTGCAGGCTTCAGTAATTGTGGCCCACAGGCTGAGTATTTGCGGCTCACGGGCTCTAAATTGTGGGCTCAGTAGTTGTGGCTCATGGGCTTACTTGCTTCATGGCATGTGGAATCTTCTTAGACCAGAGATTAAACCTATATCCCCTGCATTGGCAGGCGGATTCCTGTCCACTGCACCAACAAGATCTAATTCTAAAATTTCCCTTACTAGTATTTGGAAATGTTTACTGAATTATGTGCACAGTTGGGATCACAAAACTCACTTTCATAGAATTAAAATTTGATGGAAATAATTTACAATGATTATAATAAAACTGTTTCTTTGTATTTGGTTTTCATTGCATTTATATGAAATGTTAGGCTGTTACATCAAACATACCACAGATCATTTCTCCTCATATCTTGAGGTGATATTCTGAGGAAAAATGTATGTTCTAAGGACCTGTGAACTAATGCTCATCTTAAGATTGGTCCATGTGAATAAAGCTTTTGTTCATTTTTAAGCAGCTGATTTAGAAGAAAGCTTTAATGAGCATGAACTGGAGCCTTCATCGCCTAAAACTAAAAAGAAAAGTCGCAAAGGAAGGCCACGAAAAACTAATTTTAAAGGACTGTCGGAAGATACCAGGTCCACATCTTCCCATGGAACAGATGAAATGGAAAGTAGTTCCTATGTAAGTAGAAAAATGTTGGATTCTTACTTTTGTGGCAACATGAGTATACCTGTGTTTATAGGTAAAGTTAATCATTTGAAGTGTTAACTAAGCTTGAGGTACTTAGTGTTAACTAAGCTAGTGTTAACTAGCATATTTTTTCTTTTTCTTTCACATTTGCAGAGAGATCGGTCTCCACATAGAAGCAGCCCTAGTGACACCAGGCCTAAATGTGGATTTTGTCATGTAGGGGAGGAAGAAAATGAAGCAAGAGGAAAATTGCATATATTTAATGCCAAGAAGGCAGCTGCACATTATAAGTGCATGGTAAGTATGGTTCTTTTTATATGCTTTTAAATCCAAGTTTTGGAAAGGCATTTAGCTAGTAACCAAATATAGAACTTCCCTCCACAGTATTGGTGTTTTAGAATTAGGAACAGCATATCCTATAATCCCAAATCTTTTTAAAAAGTATAATTGACTTACAATATTATATGTTTCAGGCATACACCATAGCAATTCAATGTTTTTATATATTATGAAATGATCACCACAATAAGACTAGTTACCATGTATCATACAAAGTTACTACAATATTATTGACTAGATCTCCTATGCTGTATATTACATCTCCAGTTCAGTCTCTCAGTCGAGTCCGACCCTTTGTGTCCCCATGGACTGCAGCACGCCAGACCTCCCTGTCCATCACCAACTCCTGGAGTTTACTCAAACTCATGTCCATTGAGTCAGTGATGCCATCCAACCATCTCATCCTCTGTCATCCCCTTATCCTCCTGCCTTCAATCTTTCCCAGCATCAGGTTTTTTTCAAATGAGTCAGTTCTTCGCATCAGGTGGCCACAGTTTTGGAATTTCAGCTTCAGCATCAGTCCTTTCAATGCATATTCAGGACTGATTTCCTTTAGGATGGACTGGTTGGATCTCCTGGCAGTCTGAGGGATTCTCAGGAATCTCCTCCAACACCACAGTTCAAAAGCATCAGTTCTTTGGCACTCAGCTTTCTTTATAGGCCAAACCTTACATCCACACATGACTACTGGAAAAACCATAGCTTTGACTAGACGGACCTTAATGTCTCTGCTTTTTAATATGCTGTCTAGGTTGGTCATAACTTTTCTTCCGAGGAATAAGCGTCTTTTAATTTCATGGCTGCAGTCACCATCTGCAGTGATTTTGGAGCCCCCCAAAATAAAGTGACTCACTATTTCCATTGCTTCCCCATCTATTTGCCATGAAGTGATGGGACCGGATGCCATGATCTCAGTTTTTTGAATGTTGAGTTTTAAGCCAACTTTTTCACTCTCCTCTTTCACTTTCATCAAGTGGCTCTTTAGTTCTTCGCTTTCTGCCATAAGGGTGGTATTATCTGCATATCTGAGGTTATTGGTATTTCTCCCGGCAATCTTGATTCCAGTTTGTGCTTCATCCAGCCCAGTGTTTCTCATGATGTACTCTGCATATGAGTTAAATAAGCAGGTGACAATATACAGCCTTGACGTACTCTTTTTCCTATTTGCAACCAGTCTGTTGTTCCATGTCCAGTTCTAACTGTTGCTTCCTGATCAGCATACAGATTTCTTAGATCAAGTGGTCTGGTATTCCCATCTCTTGAAGGAATTTTCCACAGCTTGTTGTAATCCACACAGTCAAAGGCTTTGGCATAGTCAATAAAGCAGAAGTAGATGTTTTTTCTGGAACTCTCTTGCTTTTTCGATGATCCATCGGATGTCGGCAATTTGATCTCTGATTCCTCTGCCTTTTCTAAATTCAGCTTGAATATCTAGAAATTCATGGTTCACGTACTGTTGAAGCCTGGCTTGGAGAATTTTGAGCATTACTTTGCTAGTGTGTGAGATGAGTGCAATTGTGCAGTAGTTTGAGCATTATTTGGCATTGCCTTTCTTTGGGATTGGAATGAAAACTGACCTTTCCAGTCCTGCTGAGTTTTCCAAATTTGCTGGCATATTGAGTGCAGCACTTTCACAGCATCATCTTTTCAGGATTTGAAATAACTCTACTGGAATTCCATCACCTCCACTAGCTTTGTTCGTAGTGATGCTTTCTAAGGCCCACTTAACTTCACATTCCAGGATGTCTGCCTCTAGGTGAGTGATCACACCATCATAATTATCTGGGTTGGGAAGATCTTTTTTGTATAGTTCTTCTGTGTATTCTTGTCACCTCTTCTTAATATCTTCTGCTTCTGTTAGGTCCATACCATTTCTATCCTTTATTGTGCCCATCTTTGCAAGAAATGTTCTTTTGGTATCTCTAATTTTCTTGAAGAGATCTCTAGTCTTTCCCATTCTGTTATTTTCCTCTATTTCTTTGTACTGATCACTGAGGAAGGCTTTCGTTGGAACTCTGCATTCAGATGGGTATATCTTTCCTTTTCTCCTTTGCCTTTCGCTTCTCTTCTCTTCACAGCTATTTGTAAGGCCTCCTCAGACAACCATTTTGCCTTTTTGCATTTCTTTTTCTTGGGGATGGTCTTGATCCCTGCCTTCTGTACAGTGTCACGAACCTCTGTCCATAGTTCTTCAGGCATTCTATCAGATATAATCCCTTGAATCTATTTCTCACTTCCACTGTATAATCGTAAGGGATTTGATTTAGGTCATACCTGAATGGTCTAGTGGTTTTCCCTACTTTCTTCAATTTATGTGTGAATTTGGCAATAAGGAGTTCATGATCTGAGCCACAGTCAGCTCCTGGTCTTGTTTTTGCTGACTCTATAGAGCTTCTCCGAGTTTGGCTGTAAAGAATATAATCAGTCTGATTTTGGTGTTGACCATCTGATGATGTCCATGTATAGATGCTCCTCTTGTGTTGTTGGAAGAGGGTGTTTGCTATGACCAGTATGTTCTCTTGGCAAAACTCTATTAGCCTTTGCCCTGCTTCATTCTGTACTCCAAGGCCAAATTTGCCTGTTACTCCAGGTATCTTGATTTCCTACTTTGGCATTCCAATCCCTTATAATGAAAAGGACATTTTTTGGGGGTGTTAGTTCTAGAAGGTCTTGTAGGTCTTCATAGAACTGTTCAATTTCAGCTTCTTCAGCATTACTGGTCGGGGCATAGACTTGGATTACTGTGATATTGAACGGTTTGCCTTGGAAACGAATAGAGATCATTCTGTCGTTTTTGAGATTGCATCCAAGTACTGCATTTCGGACTCTTTTGTTGACTATGATGGCTACTCCATTTCTTCTAAGGGATTCCTGCCCACAGTAGTAGATATAATGGTTATCTAAGTTAAATTTACCCATTCCAGTCCATTTTAGTTCGCTGATTCCTAAAATGTCGATGTTAACTCTTGCCATCTCCTCTTTGACCACTTCCAATTTGCCTTGATTCATGGACTTAACATTCCAGGTTCCCATGCAATATTGCTCTGTACAGCATTGGACTTTGCGTCCATCACCATTTACATCCACAACTGGGTGTTGTTTTTGCTGTGGCTCCGTCTCTTCATTCTTTCTGGAGTTACTTCTCCACTGATCTCTAGTAGCATTTTGGGCACCTACTGACCTGGGGAGTTCATCTTTCAGTGTCCTATCTTTTTGCCTTTTCATACTGTTCATGGGGTTCTCAAGGCAAGAATACCTTGCCTTGGTATGCCATTCCCTTCTCCAGTGGACCACATTTTGTCAGAACTCTCCACAATGACCTGTCATCTTGGCTGGCCCTACACAGCATCGCTCATAGTTTCATTGAGTTAGACAAGGCTGTGGTCCCTGTGATCAGATTGGTTAGTTTTCTGTGATTGTGGCTTTCATTCTGTATGTCCTGTGATGGAGAAGGATAAGAGGTTTATGGAAGCTTCCTGATGGGAGAGACTGACTGAGGGGGAAACTGGGTCTTGTTCTGAAGGGCGGGGTCATGCTCAGTAAATCTTTAATCCAATTTTCTGTTGATGGGCGGGGCTATGTTCCCTCCCTGTTATTTACCTGGGGCCAAACTATGGTGGAGGTAATGAAGATAATTGCAGCCTCCTTCAAAAGGTCCCATGCAGGCACTGTTGCACTCAGTGCCCCCAAACCTGAAGTAGGCCACTGCTGACCCATGCCTCTGCCAAGACTCCTGGACACTCACAGCCAAGTCTGGATCAGTCTCTTGTGGGGTCACTGCTCCTTTCTCCTGGGTCCTGGTGTACACAAGGTTCTGTTTGTGCCCTCCAGGAGTCTGTTTCCCAGTCCTGTGTAAGTTCTGGTGGCTCTATAGTGGGGTTAATGGCGACCTCCTCCAAGAGGGCTTATGCCATACCCAGGTCTGCTGCATCGAAAGCCCCTGTCCCTGCGGCAGTCCACTGGTGACCCGCACCTCCGCAGGAGACACTCACACACAGTGCTGGCTCAGTCTCTGTGGGGTCTCTGGGTCCTGGTGCATACAGAGTTTGTTTGAGCCCTCTCAGCGTCTCTTTTAGATTATGTTCTATAATCCCAAAGCTTCATAAACTCTAGATTTTAAAATATATAGTGTTTATGATTTTAGTGGGATTTAAAGTAATCCTGATTGTAGTTACTATGTTCCAGATAATCCATAATTAACAGTCTTATAACTAAAAACATCGCCTTTACAAACTTGTCTTGGAAGCTATGTTTAGACTCCACTATAACCTAGTAAAAATCCCTCTTATTGTACTTCTTACACTATATTGCAGTTATTCATTTATTAGCCTTAATTCCTTGAGGGTAAAAACTGTATCTTATCTTTGCATCCTTAGATACAGGTCTGACATATAGTATATGTAAGCATTTTTGAAATAGGTTGTATTGAAATTATTCAT
This sequence comes from Moschus berezovskii, assembly GCF_049115385.1. NCBI lineage: Eukaryota > Metazoa > Chordata > Mammalia > Artiodactyla > Moschidae > Moschus > Moschus berezovskii. Next base: position 123,307,922 of record NC_142488.1, on the reverse strand, counting down.
CCCATTGATGATTAGGTTTTAAAAATTATATTATTTATAGAATTCCCTAGTGGTCCAGTGGTTAGGACTCTACACTTTCACTGTTGAGGGCCTGGGTTCAATCCCTGGTCAGGGAAGGAAGATCCCACAAGTCATGTGACATGGCCAAAATTTTTTTAAAATTATAATACTTATTTCAGGATATTACTTATTTCAGGAGTTCTTAATTGGAGATGCATATCAAATTTACCTGGAGAGGTTCTTCCAAAATACATATCCCTGGAGTAGATCCCAAACATGTCTAGTTGGAAAAAAAAATCTCCAGGTGATTCTGATCTGTATCTGTGGTTGAAATTTGTCATTTGAAACTATTTTTTTTCAACTTTGTGGAAATGTAAAATAGTTGAGATGACAGGATGACTCTGCTGAACTCTTCTTGTTTAATGAAACATTTAATCTTATTTCTGTACTGTCAACATTAGTTTTATTCTATTGTTCTTATTTTGAGTTATATTTTAATCAGACGTGACTAGATTAAAAAAAATATTTGAGTCAATACTTGATTAAGGAAAAGTCATCTTTCTCAGGATATTAAAATAATGGAACACATTTGTGCACACATTGTCTAATCTTTTTCTCACAAGGATTCTGAATATTACGTGTTTTTGCATTTTTCTTCTCCAGTTATTTTCTTCTGGCACCGTTCAGCTAACAACAACTTCAAGAGCAGAATTTGGAGATTTTGATATTAAAACTGTACTTCAGGAGATTAAACGAGGGAAGAGAATGGTCTGTGCTTTTATGTTTATGCTATGCAACGTTACTCTTCTGACTTTGTGCTTTAAATTTAGAACACATCTTAAATTTATCCAGTCACCAAAAATTTCAATATAAAGTAGTTCATGTGTTAAAGCAAAGTATATATTTGACTCATTTGTAATATAATAAAGGATGCTGATGTTACTGAAAGTTATTCTTCTTTCTATGTAACTTCATTACTTAACAGAATTATACGGAGATTTATATTTCAGGGTATTTTGAGTCTTTTAATAAAATAAATGAAGATGTGAATGTGACACACCTTATTAAGTTTAAAATGTTAAATTGTTTAAGCTCGCTTTAAGAAAAATTTCATAACCCCAATAGAGTATTGAGAACCTCCCCATGTTGTTATTCATTCTTTTTTTTTAAATAAAAGGAAAGATATTTTTCAGAGCCTTCTGTTTAAAGTTCACATACATAGTTGTCTCTTAATATGTTTATCATAGCTTTAAAGTTTCCTTTATAAAATGTGCCTAAGTCTCATGTTTTTAAACATACTGAATTACTAATAAATAGCTTTAAGAAATATTGGCATCTTTATTTGATCACTTACTCCTTTACAGTTTATGAATATTATAAAATGTCCTAGGAATGCAAAATATTTAAGATAGCAGTTATCTCTAGAAATGACTTTATTTAAAAAAATTTTACTGTGAAAGTTTTCAAACATCAAAATTAGAAAGAGTAGTAACACACGTCTATCCATCACCTTGACTCATCATTTATCAAGAATTTGCGGCACTCGTTTCATCTATGCCTTTTATTCTTGTTGCTTGAAGTATTTTAAAGCAGAGCTGAGACTTCATATCATTTCACCTCTACATATTTCAGTATGTATCTCTTAAAAGTTGGGCATTTTCTTACCTAACCACAGTGTTATTACAACTTACAAATTAACAATGAGTCTTCAGTATCATTTAATACCTAGTTTGTATTTGTATTTCCCCAATTATCTTAAAGCTATCTTTTTAAAGTTGGTTTGTGTGAATCAGAGGAGGTTCACACATTACATTTGGTTGTTACATATCCCTTAAGTAATTTAGGGCACTCCGTCCTCCCTGTCTTTATTGTTTCTGTTTTGTTGTACGCCACTGACTTGTTGAAGAAAATGAATTAATTGTCCTATAGAACATCCCACATGTTTTAGTTGTCTGTTGCTTTTTCACAGTGCCATTTAACTTGTCCCTCTATCCACCAGATTTTCTTTTAAAGTGGAAGTTAGATGTAAAAAACTGATTAGATTCAGTTTTCAACATTTTGGGGGGTAAGAACTCTTCACAGGTGGGACTATATCGTCCATATCTTATCACATCAGACAAGTCATAATGTCTGATCCTTGGATTCAGGTGGTGAGTCAATCCCTCCTTTGTGAAGTTCCCCTTCGATCTGTTTCAGACATTGCTGATCTTTGTCTGAATTGATTAGAAATGACTTTTTCTCTGTGGAACTGCATTTTTGAGGGTATAAAGATTATTGATATCATCTGTTCCATTTAAATCCAGTTCAGTTTCTTGATACTTTGATTATTCTTTTAAAAAAGGAAACTCCTTTAAAACAGAATGTGGAGTACTAAAAAAATAATAAAGGGGAAAACATATTATGTTGAGCAATGTTATTATGTCATACATCTGAAGTCAGATAGGTGACTAGGATAACAATTCCGTTCTCTTGATCAACTTGCTTACTTCTACACTGTTGACCATTAGTGTAAGCACTAACATAGCATTTTCCCATGTGTGCTTCAAAGGAAATCGCTCCATCAAGATGCTCTCCCACTGCTCCAAAATTAAAAGGGCATCTGGAATTCAATAAACTTGGAAACTGTTTACTATACCCTCCTTCCTGGAGGAAAGGCTGTCAGAAGTTCTGCAATCAAGTAATCTGTTTAAAACTAGCATTTCTCAAACTTCTTTGACTATGAAACTCTTGCCAACAATCACCTTAAGTCTTACAAGAATTTCAGCCCATTAGTCCCTTTCTGCCCTTTTGCCTACTTGGTAGGAATCCCTTTCTGAGGGACATTGCTTTCCTATCTTCTCATTCTTCCCCCTGGTCATAATAAGAAAGGGACTGATTGCAGGGAAAAGAAGAAATCAACCACTAAAATATAGAATATATTTTTTATGTGTATTTGCCAGTATTAAGGAGTGTTCCCTTTATGTTTCAGTGTCAGATTGCTGATGGTTAGTAGAGTTAAATAATGGAAACATCAGGGGTGACTACATATTAGAAAGTCAAAGTATGATTTAGATTGCAACATTATTTAATATATATGTTATACTATAAGTTCAGTGCACTCTCAATAGAAAAACTGGCTGTTTTCTTTGTAACATGAAATGTTTGGCTGAAATATGGTTAAAATAGAAAAAATAAGATTGCATAAACTTGGAAATACTGCTTATAATTATTCTTTCTCTTCCCCTAAACAGAAATGTACACTTTGCAGTCAGCCCGGTGCTACTATTGGATGTGAAATAAAAGCCTGTGTTAAGACTTACCATTACCACTGTGGAGTACAAGACAAAGCTAAATACATTGAAAATATGTCACGAGGAATTTACAAGTAAGAGAACAACAATTTTCCATTTTCCTAAACTTAGCAGTAAGTAACTGCCCTTAATAGATGACATTAATTTACTTGCTCACTGTTCTTAGGTGATGTTTAGCCAAGTATAGAATACTGAGGACTCTATATGAGTACTGCAATGGCATTTTCCTTTGCCTAGACATCTCTGAATTAGCATTTGTTTGTCCAGTGTTTGTTATGCTTCCTATGTGCCTGGCATTGGGCTAGGAACTGGGCATACAACAGTGATCAAAATGGACACAGACTGTGTCTTCATGGAAGCTCACAGTCTAGTGGGAGAAACATCAATCAAATGGCCACATAAATAAATATACAATCTCAAACTTCATAAATGGTATAAAACATTGGTCCTCAACTTTTTTTTTTTTTTTTTTTGGTCCTCAACTTTTTTGGCACCAGGTTTCCGGTTCCGAACCAGAAGACAATTTTCCCATGGACTGGGGGAGTGGGGGGATGGTTTAAGGATGATTCAAACCCATTACATTTATTGTGCTAATGATAGTCTTTATTTGCAGCCACTCCCCAGCAATAGCATCACCACCTCAACTCCACCTCCAACCATGAGGTATTAGATTCTCATAAGGAGTGTGCAACCTAGATCCCTTGCACGTGCATGCAGTTCACAGTAGAGTTTGCCCTTCTATGAGAATTCAGTGCTGCCACTGATCTGACAGGAGGCCAAGCTCAGGTGGTAATGCAAGCAGTGGGGAGCAGCTGTAAATGCAGATGAAGCTTGGTTTCCTCACTTACTGCTCACCTCCTGCTGTGTGGCCTAGTTCCTAACAGGCCATGGACTGGTACTGGTGGGCGTTGGGACCCCTGTTGTAAAAGTTCTGTTACAAAGTGCTGTGAGAGCATATAACAAGGAGGAGCTAACCTAGTCCATAGTGAAGTGTCTAGGAATTTCCTTAAGGAAATAGTGCTTGAGCTGAGATATGAAAGGCAAAATGGATGTGGGTGTTGGGAAGTTGTTCTAGGCAGAGAGAACAGTGTGTGCAAGGCCCTAAGATGGTACAAGCCAGGGTGCAAATGGTGGTGGTGGGGTGCTTGGTGGTAGGAGGCTACTGCTGAAAGTCCAGGTAAGAATTGCTGGTACATTAGAATAGTAGTTGTGAAGATAGAAGTCTAAAGGTACTCTTGGAAGACTGATGAAAGAGTAAGGTTTGGAGATTTGGGATTACATGTTACCTTCATTTTTTTATGGTCTCCTTTCCTGTGCTGCATGGGACTAGTGGTATCAATATGAATCTATAATGGTTCCCACTGTTTAATCAAATGGAGAGTAAATTAATAGGGATCCATGAATATTTATTTGGTTTTTCTTTGCAAGTTGTAAAGGACTTCTTTGCTCTCACATTCCCAGTGTGCAATAAACCAGTGGCCCAGAGTTAAACACTTCATGGACAAAGCAGTTTGTGTCAGCAGTCACCAAGCCACTTGGGTGACTGTGTGAGGTGCTAATGCTGTGTTATAAACTTGGCCAAACTTTGCTTAATAATAAAGGCACATGTTTTTCAAATGAATTCTATCAAGCCTTTAAGGAACAGATAATTCCAATGTTATTTTTAAAAGTCCAGCACATAGCAGAAAATGGAAAACGTCTTGATTCAGTCTGTAACACTTGCATAGTTGTGACACTAAACCTGACAAAGATACCATTTAACAACAGAAATTTAAAAACTAGAGACTGATCTTACTTTTAAAAATATATGTATCAAAATCCAAAATAAAATATTAGAGAATCAAATCCAGGGCTGTAGTCTAACAATTTCAAGATTATTCAAAATTAGGAATGTGACCCATTATAATTAATAAAGAAAAATCCTAGCATTTTCCTAGTGGAAACTGAAAAGACATTTGATATCATTCAACGTCCATTTCTGAATTTTAAAGTAAGGTAGCACAGGTGTTCTTGGTTGTAAGCTAGGAGTCTTACTAGAGTGTTAAGAGAAAAAAACAGCTTCTTTGGCATTAAAGTAAATGGACCATGGTTCTTAACCAGAACTGAGCCTTCAGTTCTGGAAGTATAGAGAGCCCTCTTTAAAAATGGTCATGCCTGGGCCCTACCCTCACAGTAGATTGAGGCCCAAACCATGTATTTTATCACTCACCAAGTGATTCTCAAGTTCATCTCTAATTGAGAACCACTATACCAATACACTTTCATTCAGATCAGCAACAAGACAAGGGTGCCAACCAGCAACATCACTTTCACTGTTCTTCTGGAGGGTTAAGCTGGTACAACAAGGAAAGGAAGGAAAATGTATAGTAAATATTGTAAAGGAGAAAAAATTGTCAATATTATTGATTTCATTGTCTACCAAGAAAATCCAAAGAAATCAACTCTTGAATTTATTAAAAAGTTTTAAGAGCTCACTCAGTAAGGCTGCTGAATATGAGATGAATTTTTAAAAACAATTCCATGACCAAAAAAACCCCCCACAGTTCCATGGCAACACACTCCAGTACACTTGCCTGGAGAATCCCATGAACAGAGAAGCCTGGCAGGCTATAGTCCATGGGGTTACAAGAGACTCAGACACGACTTAGCAACTAAACAACAAATAGCTAGTTAAAATGTAAAGGAAAACTGTCTCCCACTCCCCCCCCCAACTCTCACCCCTCTTCACACACACACACATATACCAAAGGTGAACTTTGTTTTAAAAAAATATCATCTTACACAGGACAAAGTATATTATGATCCTTGATAGACTCAACTTTGAAAGATACCTGTTATTCTCAAGTTATATATTTTAATACAATTTTAATGAAACCCAACTTTTTCACAGTTTTATCTAAAAAGTAAATGTAGTATTATTGTCTATTAGTCATGATTATTACCTTATATAACTGGAAAAAGAAATAGAAACTTAAACAAGATAGAAGTTTGTTTCTCTCCTGAAAGACGTCCAGGGGAAAGCAATGCAGATGTGGTAGGCAGCTTTTCAGTGTTATCATTGGTCCCCATTTCCTTCTTCCTCCTTCCAGAGGAAGCAGGAGGAAGCAGGGGCAAAGGAAGATGAAAGGACAAAGTTGCTGTTGCTTCACCTGAGTCGGGCTTTAATCAGCCTTCCTGGAATTTCCATACAGTCAGCATCTCATTTGCCAGAATTTAGTCACGTGTCCAAAGGAATCTGGGAAATATACTCTTAGTGGACACATTGCTACCCAAACAAAATATGGTTTAGTGCTATGTAGGTAAGGGCAGGGATAGATATTGGAGTAGCCAACTAATCTTTATCACGTGAAGCCAAGAAAATTTTTAATGCAATTGAGAAGAGAAATCTTCCTGTTATATATCAAAGCCAATCATATAGTATAGTAGTGAAAATAGTATGGTACTGGCCCAGGGATAAAGATCACTGAAGATAGATCCATATCTTTGTTGGAATCTCAGAATCTAAGAAGATGCCTTAGTGGGCATTGCTGCTATCACTAACAATGCAATGAAACTTCTTGCACATACATGTTCTTGCACTGTTGTCTGCTCAGTCCACACAAGCAGACTCGTAGTAAAAGATATATATTGTTTCAATGATGTGCTTAGTCACTCAGTCGTGTGCAACTCTTTGTGACCCTTTGGACTATAGCCTGCCAGGCTCCTCTGTCCATGGGACTTATTTTTCAGGCAAGAATACTGAAGTGGGTTGCCATTTTCTTCTCCAGGGGATCTTCCTGACCCAGGGATAGAACCTGTGTCTCCTCTGTCTCCTGCATTGCAGGCAGATTCTTTACCCGCTGAGCCATTGGGGAAGTCCCCAGTCCAGATACAGTCTACCAATTGGGGGATAGCATAGATTAGTAAAACAGTGACACAGTAATGTTTGTTAAGTTGCCAGGGGAACAGAGCTAAAGAGTTAACCAAAGGTGAAATTCTCATACAGAAAGGGGAAATATTTTTATTAATGTTTCACCTACGATAGCAAGAAGAAAAGAAAGAAAGAAAGGAAAAAAATCAGAATTCCATCAAGAGACTTAGTAAATGCATTTTAGTACATATGAGCATCTAGTGGAATGCTATGCAGCAGTTCAAGAATAAAGTTGACCCATGTGTAGAGTTGTGTAAGAGGCATTTCCAGTCAGGGAGAAAAAGGTGCATAATTCTATTTTAGCATATGAAAAGTACATGCATACAAGATATGTGTATACATGTATATAAGAAATGTGTATTTTTTAAAGCCTATTTGTTCAAATTATATTTGGATCCCGTCACATTATAGGATTGTTTTTGGCCACACTGCACAGTATGTAGGATCTTAACTTCCTGACCAGGGATCAAACCCATGCTCCCTGCATTTGAAGCACAGAGTCTTAACCACTGGACCACCAGGGAAGTCGCATGGTTTTTATACATAGAATAATTTCTAGGAGTATAGTCAGCAAATGTAATAGTTGTCACCTCTTATTCATTGCATAGGGAAGGAGAAGAGACAATTTTATATTCTCCTTTATATAGTTCATGAGCAATACATTATTGTTTAAAGTCGCCAATAATATTTTATTTTAATTTTATTTACTTATTTATTTTATTTGGCTGGGCTGGGTCTTAGTTGTGGCATATGGGACCTAGTTCCCTGACCAGGGATTGAACCCCAGCCCCCTGCATTGGGAGCATGGAGTCTTAGCCACTGGACCACTGGGGAGTCCCCCAATAATATTTTAAAATAACAAGCTCATTTAAAATATTTAAAATCAAATATATGGAGAATTATTGTATTTAAATTTTAACTTTATTTAGATATTCTTTTCACAATAGTTATCCATTTTCATTTCAGAAAGAAAATGGAAACTACAGATAAAAATAAAATTTAGTATCAACTTTAATTCTAGCATCAAAGATAACTTTTAAATCTTTTGGAATGTTTTCTTCTAGACATTTATGTGATTATTTACATGTATACATTTAAAAAACAAAATTTTATTATATATAATATTTTATAACCTATTTTCCACTTCCTGTATCTTTAGTAGAGGCATTTTTTTCTGTGATGTTAAACAACAGTACATTACCATTTTAATGGTTGTCTAGTATTCCATTGAATGGGTGATTTAGCTTGTTTAATCAGTTCTTTTAGGCATTTAGATGGTTTTTTTTTTTGAGTTGTTAGAACACCACGTTGCAGTGGTCATCTCTGAACAAAAATATTTGGACTGGGATCTATGATGATTTGAAATGTTCTTTTTATTTTTTCACATTGAAATTTGTTTCTAAAATTAGAAGGTGGAGTCTAGCTTTTTCATGGAGAACACTGAGTTCAAATAAGTCCATAACCAAGTAGTTTGGGGAGAGAAGAATGGGCAGATAGGAGGAAATGAAAGGAGGAATATTTCTGCATGAAATGGCTTCCTTCCCTTCTTTCTTTACCAGTCCTCTCTGGATCATGAATCAGTTCAGTTCAGTCACTCAGTCATGTCTGACTCTTTGCGACCCCATGGACTACAGCACACCAGGCCTCCTTGTCTATCACCAACTCCCAGAGTTTACTCAAACTCATGTCCATTGAGTTGGTGATACAATCCAACTATCTCATCTTCTGTTGTCCCCTTCTCCTCGCCTTCAGTCTTTCCCAGCATCAGGGTCTTTTCAAATGAGTCAGTTCTTTGCATCAGGTGGCCAAAGTATTGGAGTTTCAGCTTCAGCATCAGTCCTTCCAATGAATATTCAGGACTGATTTCCTTTAGGATGGATCATGAATATATTCATATTAAAAAGGCAAGGGAAGATTATATAGTGATCTTTGTATCCTGTTTTATTGTATTTCTAAACTATATAAATATATAGTTTTCTAAAATTTCAGCCTCCCACCGTAAAACAGTAAGTTCTGCGACAGCAGAGATCTTCTTTGACTGGTCAACACCTGTGGCCTGGGTGTCCAGAATGGGGAAAGACACATAATAGGCCTATGGGAAACAGTCCTTGAGTGAAAAATAATCCCAGAAAAGATTAATATTTTTCTAACAAAGAAAGAGCTCATCTTTTAGATAAAATTCTGTTACAAAAATTTCTAAAACTACACAACTCATAGTCTCAGCAGGTACCAAGTTATTGCCACAGTTGTTTCATCTACATTTTTTTTCTTTCTGAGGTATGTTAAAGCAGACTCCCAGATCTTCTGTCATTTTATCCTTATATACTTTAGTATCACTATGTGATTATTATCACACTTTTTAAAATTAACAGTAAATTAGTATCATCTCATACCCAGGCCACTTGCACCTTTCCCCAGTTGTCTTGAAAATGTTCTTTTGGCCTTGATTTGTTCAAATTTCAATACATTCACAGTCCTTACATAGCATTTAATGGAAGTCTCTTATTCCTCCTACTTATTGAAGAACCCTGGTAAGTTGTCCTGGAAAAGCCCCATGTTCTAGATTTTATCTATTTCCTTGTTCGTGGTTTCATATACCTCATTTCCTGCCCCTCTGTATTTCCTGTATTTATAACTTGGTTCAAAGGCTTAATTAGATTCAGGTTGTATTTTGGAGGAAGATACTTCACAGGTACACTATATAGAAGTCTCACTCTTGATATTTGAAGTCATGATTTTAAAAGTGATTCCTAATGTGCAGTGTTTGACGAGTAGAAATTCTCCATAGTTCTTTGAAAATTATTGAAAATGTTTTAAGAATAAAAAGTGATGAGCAAAACTATGTCAGAAGTCAATTATCCTTGTTGCCCCCCAACCCCACCTCTGCCGTTTATTCTACTCACTTGTTGGAAACTTCAATGTTAAAGCTACTCTTACATTGTCGATGGCAGATGAATTCTTATGTGATCATCTTTTATCTGTTGCTGCCCACAAGAGGGCATCTACTGAACATTTTTTTAAGCATTGTTCCATTTTGTCATCTTGTGTATAATTGACCTGAAACTAAGCTCAGATCACCCCCCACCCTTCTTTGACTATGGTGGAGATGATTGATTATGCAAAATATATTGGTGCGTATATAGTAAAGCACCAATAGTAAAGCTTCCCTGGTGGCTCAGATGGTAAAGAATCTGCCTGCCAATGAAGGAGACCTGGGTTCGATCCCTGGGTTGGGAACATCCCCTGGAGAAGGCAATGGCTACCCACTCTAGTATTCTTACCTGGAGAATTCCATGGGCAGAGGAACCTGGTGGACTACAGTTCATGGGGTCACAAAGAGTCAGACAAAACTGAGCAACTGACACTTTCACATATATACTGAAAATTGAAATTTTTATGTTGGCTGAAAACCTTTTTAATCTCATTGGGCAAGGTGAGGAATTGCCTTATATTTGGACATATGTGGTAACTTTCATCCTAAACCAGAGGTTTTATTTGAGATGAACTTTTTGTATCTCATTAATAGAGTGCTTTCCTTTCTACTAAATAGAAATGAACCTTTACCTAATTGTGGAGTGTTTTTAAGCATGGATGAGGAGACCATATTTTAAATGGGCATCAACCTCATCCACTAATGATATAAATACATTCTCATCAATAATGACAAAGCATTTTGAGATTTTTATCTTTCATCATTGTAGACTATATTGTAAAAATCATAGTGGAAATGATGAGAGAGATGAAGAAGATGAAGAACGAGAGAGTAAAAGCCGAGGAAAAGTAGAAATTGATCAGCAACAACTAACTCAGCAGCAGCTTAATGGAAACTAGGTATGAAAGTTAACTATACTGGCTGTGTTGTCAGAATACAGTACACAATGATAAATATATATTGAACTAATAATGTGCAGTTTGGTTTTTTTTTAATGCTATTATATTTAGTTAAGCATGTTACTAGAATGCTGAGGATGTGTAGGCTTGCATAGTTTTTTTTTTCTTTTAACTAGCTGATTTTGTAACTATAAAAACAAGCTATCCACTTTATCAATAAATGTAGTTGTAGTGTCAAACCAATAAGATATTCTTGCTCCTCAATAACATTTTATTTATTGTGCTCCCCTCAAGCATCATATTTTACATTTTTTTATCATCTTTTAAACAGGTTCATGGGACAGAGTTAGAAAACTGGGAATGAATAAGACATCCATAACTACTATTCTTTTTTCACTGCTTTCTAAAATCAAAAAGGGTTTGTAACTTTTTACTGCCCGACTCTTAGATCCTTCATTGAACTGCCTAAAAGCATCTTGTTTGTTTTATGAGCCTTCACTAGATGGCAGAGTTTGACATGTTGATATTACGTAGCTGTAGTTTGCAGTTTCTGGGAAGCAATTGAAACACTATTAACCCTGTGTATAGTGTCAACAGTTAAAGCAGACATTGAAATGAAGTAAGCTATATTTCTGGACTGAACAAAGGTCTGCTGTTTAGAATGTCTAAGTTTGTTTAGTGGATTCATACTCAAGGGAAAGCATAAGCAAGTTTCACTTTACAGTGCAAACACACCTCTGGTGGCAACACATGGGAATTTTTGAATTTGTTTTCCACGCTCAAGTAACGGAGGCTAGAAATGAAGAGAACCTTCTTTTTCTCTTGGCTTTGACAGCACATGCTAAAAAATCTCTTCCAAGAAGTGTGCTTAAGCTTTTCATTTGGTTCCTGTTAAAGTTGTTCTCACTGACCAGCATGGACTCGGGCAACTGGTGATTATAAGCTTTGCGCTCCAGTGCTTATGCCAAAATTCTCTTGACAGTAAACCTCTTCTCTTTTCGTGTCATACAAAGAGCTTCTAGCAAAATGATTGGATTCTTTCATGTTTAAACTAACATTTGGCAACAGCAAATGAAACCTCTTTAAGATTTAAGGGGTTACCACTTACTAAGGACTTTAGCTACCATCTCTGAAACTTGTTCCTCTCAAGTGCCGTGTTTTTGTGGAACACTTCATATATTGGCCCAAAGTGTGTAAGGAGGTCTCATGTGCTGTAGAAGTTAAAAAAAAAAAAACAGTCTTTGCATAAAACAGTATTTATTTTTAATTTTGTGACCACTATTTTAGAAACTTTATTTAATATTTTTAATGTTTTCATTCATTGCTTTGCTTATCTATAAAATAGGCTTCTGTGACCTATTTTCCTTCTGGTAACGTTCGGTATTGTTTTATTGATCATCAGAATTGTATCTCAAAGCCTAAGAACCCAGCTTTTTAGAAAGGGTTTTCACACTGGCATTTCTAGCTAGTGATATTTTCTTCCACTTACCTGCTGAAGCACATTTATCTATTTCTTTGTGGCAAAACCAAAAAAACTTTAGTTGTGTTCTGCCTAATATTACCATAGCACCTCAGTATCAAGGGTAGGGATTCTGATTTCTGATTTATTAGTTAACCTACCACATTAAAGCAGATTAGCCAACAAGAAATGTTAACTTGACTGTACATTGAGATGTTCTGCAGCTTATGGAAAAGCATTTTAAAAATGTAACAGGTGGAAAATTACACTGTGCTTAATGACTGATTTTATTTTTTAACTGCTAGTCCCTTAAAGTCACATTTGTCAAGTGTGTATTCACACATTTACTTAAATCAAGGGACTCAATGATTGCTTTACTTTAACCATCTTTTATTATTTTTAGAGAAACTAGCTTTAGTAGTGGATTGCCCTATACGTTGTTCTCCTTTTGCTCTAAATATACATTGGATTTTTTTGTGTATGTATGTGATGAATTTTCAAAATTAACCATGACTTGAAGTGCAACGACAGATCTAGATGTTTGTTTACCAAGCTATGTGACTTTTCCCAAAGGATCTGTACTTTATTTCCTTACAGCAGCTTCAAAACCATTATTTTAAATCTTTGAATCACTGTGTCTAGATCATTTTTACATTGTGTGCCATATACTTACCCGTGGAATAATAGAGCACCTTCATTTTTGGACAACTACTGTAATGATATTTTTAGGAAAAATGGAAGGTGCCAAGGGGTAATAATGGCCAGTCAATAATCATGTAATCAGCTTCAAATACTATAGCTGTCAGTTAATGAATTTGTTATGTAATAAAGTGTATGACTTTGTATGGGTTTCTTCAACCCTTTCTCTGCCACTAGCAACCAGAATAGCACTTTACCATTTGGTTGGCTAGATAAGTGGCTGGCTACCTATTTTTCTCACTGTGGTGTCATTGGCTAAACAGTCTTTCATTAAAAAATGAAATGTAAATTGAAGTCACATGAAAAATCACCTTTGGTTGTAAACTTCCAATATTTTGATTCTCTATCCATGTTTTCGTCACATGCTGAGTAAAAGTGCCTTACAGTGTAAAAATTGTACAGTACTTATGTTCCCAAGTAGCATCATCATCTTTTGGGTAGTAATTACATTGTGGTATGAATATTTAGAAAAATGGACCTCAGCAGTGTATTTACTGTTCATCTCTTAAGTCCTTAACTGTAGTTTTAATAAGCATGACATTATTTGATAAGTATATAACATTTACATCATTTCAAAAAATACTGCCATGACTGTCCTTTATGCATATTTTAGCTTAAAATTTTGAAGCATTTTTTCTTTTTTCCTTTTTTCCCTTTTTTTTTGTTTTGTTTTTGTTATTGATATTAAACAGTGTAATCTTTGCAAGCATATATTGAAGATTATTCTGGAGCATTTATTGCCTTACCAGAAATGTTAGTAAGAAATGTTCTTTAGAGTAGAGAGATAGACTTGAGTTTCTATACTTTAATAAGAGCTCTTTGTTCCTGGGGGGAGTGGGGGTGGGAAGGGTGAGTTTTACTTTCATCTCAATTTATTAAAAACCCACAACTGAAGTACATTTTATTTCAAGGATCAGCAGTTTTAGAATTTCAGATAGTACTTGCTCAGGAGTACATGTTACTCAAGATATTAAGAGAATAACAAGATATGTAGATCTACTGTTGAATCAGAATCTATGTACTTGAACAAATGTGTGAATCTTAAATATCTCAAAGCAAAAGAAAAGTGTTCTAGAATGTTGTTGCTTTTTTTAAGAAGCACTAAAGTTAGACCAAGGTATACAGTTTTATTCTAACAGACATTTAGGTTATTGTAAAGATAAGGAATGCATTATGGGTCAAAATCAAACATTCCTCTCATATTATGTATATTTTGTTCCTGTTATATTGGCTTTATTTTCAAAATTGTAGTTTGTAGTATTAGTTTCCTTTTATTGGTATTCTTGCATATACTATTCATTCAATAAATGAGTTATGACTTTCATGTTTGTACTTATGTCTTTTTTGTGCAAGGGTATGATGAAGCTTATCTATAACTGCAATAGTATTATGTTCCTTTTAGTCTTGCTGTTATTTCAAGGTAAAATGCCTAGTTTGTTTAATAACTTTGTGGTTAAATAAGTATGAGAGAAAAATATGAATTTGAGTTAATTTCGATGTTTCACACATAAGACTTTATCAGGGATAGAAGCAGCAAATCTTTCAAAAGTATGATAGAACTGCATTACATCTTGTTTCTTTTATCATTACATGATTCAGATACCTATGACTTACATCAGATCCTCTGAAACCTAGTTAGAAGTTGATTTTAAAGATAAACCCAAACTCCTAGTATAGTTTATCAGCTTGCTCATAAGGGTGCAAGGTTAATATCCTTGTCATAAAGGAATTCCACCTTAAAGATTTAAGTGTACTCCCTTTACTGTGGACAACTTACTTCTAGCAGTAGTGCTCATATATTGAGGTGGTCCTATTGAGGGCAGAAATCAAAGTTTTAGTTGGTAGAATATGCTCATACAATACATATAATTTCTAACCTGCATGCCTGGATCCCTACTCAAGAGGAAAAAGAAATCAATTAAGAGATTTCTGATTAATGCTGAAACTAGAACTGTAGTGTGCTTTATTGTAAATGTTACCTGTCATGTTTGAGTGAGTGAGTGTGTGTGTGTGCATGTGCACATTGAAAATCCATTACTTAGCTTCATTTTAATTACCCAATAAAAATATGGAGAAGAGAATTATGTGGTTTTTCTTTAGCTAATTGAAACTATTTACAGCTGGGGTTTGTGGTTGGGGTGTTTTTTGTTTTCTTTTTTCAGCTTTGCTGAGGTCATTCCAAAGCATAAATGTGGTAGAATTTCCTAGGAAAATTCTATGGCCAGTCCATGTATTTAAGAGAAAAATCCAGTCCCTGTGACAGTGCTGCTTTATGTATCAACCAGTATTACATAATTTTGCCTTGTTCAGATAATGAGGTAACCAAACTTTAAGGACAAGGCAAAAATATAGTCTTGATTTTTATTCAGAAGATGAAAGCTATAAAATACCTAGGGAAGTTAATAGTAAGTTACTATGGAAGTTAATGATAGCATTTTACTTTGTTACACTGTAGCAGACATTTCTGCCTGTGGTCAATGTACTGAAGTCAACCTGACCTGGGTCCTTGTCAAGATAGCGGATCCATAAACTCCCAAATTCTGCCTTTGCCTATACACGTCTATAGACTTACAAATGTGTTTTATGTTGGGGATGGTGCCAGTGGTGGAGAGATAGGGAAGGTACAACTGGGCAAAAAGCGTTCTGTGTGAATGATAATAGTCTAATAGATTTATGTGAAAACAAAAGTACTGTTTGAAGAGGCAACCTTTTAAATGGGACCTGAGAGAGTAAATATTCAAGGGAGTGTTAGGAGCAGGGAGGTAGAAATAAACTGTACTTTAATATGGACACTGGATTTAGAGCTGCTGAGTTTCTATAAAGTCACGTGTACAAAAGGGTAAAGTTTTTCTGTTTGAGTAGCTTTAAAATCAGAGCTATTTACAGATTTTTTATTTATTAAAGTCATATATAGCCATAAGAAGAAATGAAGTGCTGATTCATACTAAACATGGATGAAGCCAGCATACTACACTATGATCATCATAGTGTAGGATTCTGTTTATATGAAATGTCCAGAAAAGGCAAATTCATAGAGACGGAATGCAGATTAATGGGTGCCAGGAGCTGTTGGGGGTGGGGTGGGTAAGAAATAACTGGCATGGAGTTTCTTTTGGGGGTGATGAAAATGTGTGAAATTAAATAGTAGTGATGGTTATACAACTTTGTGACTATACTAAAACCCACAAATTATATACTTCAAAGGGTGAATTTTATGTTATGTAAACTTTACCTCAGTTTTAAAAAATGTAGTCATTGTGCAACATGAAAATATACAGATGTATAAAGCAAAATGCTAAAATCCCCCTTTTACCACCAGCCTATTCCCCTATGCTGCTACTGCTAAGTCACTTCAGTCGTGTCCGACTCTCTGTGACCCATAGACAGCAGCCCACCAGGCTCCCCCGTCCCTGGGATTTTCCAGGCAGGAGTACTGGAAGTGGGTTGCCATTGCCTTCTCCTATTCCCCTATTCAGTTCAGTTCAGTTCAGTTTAGTTACCAGTTGTGTCCGACTCTTTGCGACCCCATGAATCACAGCACTATACTTGATGTGTGTTGTGCCAAATGCTTATGTTACGTTATAACTTAGCACAAATAGTCTCATGCTGTACTTCCAGTTCCGCACCTTGTCTTTTTCACTTGAACAACACTATAAAGTGTCAGCACAACTAGATTTCTCACATTCTGTTTAGCAGCACCATGGCATTGGAGTGTATGGATGAACTGAAATTCTGTCCAGTCTCATGTACATCTTCATGTTCTTAAGCAAGTAATTTCTTAGGCTATATTTCAGAAGTGGAACTTCTAAGTAAAGGGTATGTACATTTAAAGTTTTGATTTAAAAAATCACCATCCAAAAAATTTGTACCAATTTAAAAGTCCACCTATAGGGAGTAAGCTTCCCTGCTCTGCTACTCCAAAGGAGTACTTTTTAATGAAAAAGAGGTGTGGAGCCTTAAAAAAAAAAATCATACATGCTCTATAGAGAATTTTGTGGAGTTTTGATTTTGTTGTAAAGACCAAGTAGACTATATCTCAAAATAGAATATGAATTATCTTTGGGAAACTGGATACTATATTTCATTTGTGAAAAGATTAAGTCAAAAGGTTTTGTTTTGTATGTATTATCAACAGTTTTGTATGTATTATTATTCATATTAATTATTGGTGAATCGTTTCCCTTATTCTGCTTTCTGAAAAGTTACAGCTTGCTCATAGCTGTTCTTTGTTGCCAGATGGATCTTCTCTGTGTGTCCAGAGTCAGATGTGACTCAGTTCAGTGTACTTGAAGGGGTTGTGTACTGTTTTGTTGAAGAATTTCTATGACCTTTTTCTGTTGAGATGTTTCCTACTCCCCAAACACTGTCTAACAACTGGTCAATTATGTAAAAAATAAGGTAGAATCACTTGACCTTTTCAACTAGTTGGTTTGTCCTTGTATGAATAAAATCTAAGACTAACTAGAAAGAAATGACTTGATATACATATCATGCTTTTAGCTTATCTGCTAGAAATTTTTTTCATTTAAGAATTTCAAGCACCAGTTACCTGCATGTCTGAATATAAAATAAGAAATAAGAGTAAAAATAACGTGAATAGGGACCTTCCTGGTAGCTCAGTGGTAGAGAATCCACTTGTGAATGCAGGAGACATGGGTTTGATCCCTGGTCCGGAAAGATCCCACATGCCATGGAGCAACCAAGCCCATAAGCCACAACTATTGAGCTTGTGCTCTAGAGCCCGGGAGCCACAACTACTGAGCCCAGGTGCTGCAACTACTGAAGACCAAGTGCCCTAGAGCCTGTGCTTCAACAAGAGAAGCCACAGAGTGAGACGCCTGTACACTGCAACTAGAGAGGAGCCCCTGCTCACCACAACTAGAGACAGGCCTGACCAGCAAGGAAGACCCAGCATGCTGCTGCTGCTAAGTCGCTTCAGTCATGTCCGACTCTGTGTGACCCCATAGACGGCAGCCCACTAGGCTCCCCCGTCCCTGGGATTCTCCAGGCAAGAACACTGGAATGGGTTGCCATTGCCTTCTCCAATGCATGAAAGTGAAAAGTGAAAGTGAAGTCGCTCAGTCGTATCCAACTCTGTGCGACCCCATGGACTGCAGCCTACAAGGCTCTTCCATCCATTGGGTTTTCCAGGCAAGAGTACTGGAGTGGGGTGCCATTGCCTTCTCCGACCCAGCATAGCCATAAGTAAATAAATAAAGTAGGGGAAAAATAACGTGAATATTTGGTTATCAAGAAAGTTTCTAAAGAATAAATTGAATGTAGTCAAGAATGAATTGATGCCATTCAGTCAGTTCAGTTCAGTCACTCAGTTTTGTCCAACTCTTTGCCACCCCATGGACTACAGCACGCCAGGCCTCCCTGTCCATCACCAACTCCCGGAGTTTACTCAATCTCATGTCCATTGAGTCAGTGATGCCATCCAACCATCTCATCCTCTGTCATCCCCTTCTCCTCCCACCTTCAGTCTTTCCCAGAATCAGGGTCTTTTCAAATGAGTCAGCTCTTTGCATCAGGTGGCCAAAGTATTGGAGTTTCAGCTTCTGCATCAATCTTTCCAATGAATATTTGGGACTGATTTCCTTTAGGATGGACTGGTTAGATGTCCTTGCAGTCCAAGTGACTCTCAAGAGTCTTCTCCAACACCACATTTCAAAAGCATCAATTCTTCAGTGCTCAGCTTTCTTTATAGTCCAACTCTCACATCCATACGTGACTACTGGAAAAACCATAGCTTGACTAGATGGACCTTAGTTGGCAAAATAATGTCTTTGCTTTTTAATATGCTGTCTAGGTTGGTCATAGCTTTTCTTCCAAGAAGCAAGTGTCTTTTAATTTCATGGCTGCAGTCACCATCTGCAGTGATTTTGGAGCCCCCCAAAATAAAGTCACTCACTATTTCCATTGCTTCCCCATCTATTTGCCATGAAGTGATTGGACCGGATGCCATGATCTTAGTTTTCTGAATGTTGAGTTTTAAGCCAACTTTCTCATTGTCCTCTTTTACTTTCCTCAAGAGGCTCTTTAGTTCTTCACTTTCTGCCATAAGGGTGCTATCATCTGCATATCTGAGGTTGTTGATATTTCTCCTGGCAATCTTGATTCCATCTTATGCTTCATCCAGCCCAGTGTTTCTCATGATGTACTCTGCATATAAGTTAAATAAGCAGCATGACAATATACAGCCTTGATGTACTCCTTTCCTGATTTGGAACCAGGACTTGATTCCATTAGTTTAACATTTTGTGCTAATTGGGTATTTATGACTTTAGCCAAACAACTATTTTACTTAAACAGTTTTAAGTCAGATGTATAATATTACAAATAGCTTTTATTTATTTATCTTTTTACAAAAATTTTTAAAAAATATTTTACCAATAACTTGACCTTTGGTCATGTTTCCTTCCCTTTTTCTCATATGCTTATGAAATAATTAAGTCTTTAAGGAGGAGCCACAAACAGAATAACTACACTAGAGAGTTCATTTTTGTAACTTGAAACTTCAGTGGTAATGAAGACAGGTATTATTTTCATTTCAGAGTTTAGCCAGACAACAGAAAGGCTTATTTTCAAATGTTCCTGATCCTTAAGCCCAATAGGCTTATGTTCTATATTTAGTATTGATTTAGTATTACCAGGAAGCAGTAATTCTTTGGACCCTGGTCTCATGTTCTCTGTTAGAGAGCAAGCATAGAAGATAAGCAGTGTCTGAAAGTTTGCAGATCAGAGAGCTGAAATTTTGGCATTATCCTCAAATACAATAGTCTTCCCAGACTTCCCTTGGAAGAATGATTCTTAAGTGATTCAGCTCATCCATGTGTCCAAGCAGACTAGGGCAGGTATCCAGTATGCTGGGGGTGGAGATGGGGGCGGGGACCAAGGGTCAGGGAAAGGGGTTAAAGAAAACATTTGTTGCTTAGGAAAAAGGCTTGACAGGTTTTCTTTTTCCCTGGGAAAAAGGCAAGGTAGGAAAGGATTTAGGCTGCCTTTACTGCATTTAATAACTAGAGTCACTCCATTTCATGAAACTTGGAAATGCAGCCAACTATTTGTAGGCCATTTCCTAGAAAGGTGGTTGACATAAAACTTTAAAATGTTCCTATCTTTATTCTTTTTTCCCTTTGATGCCCTCCTGGAAACTTTCTTACCTTAATTTCCATGATCTATAGCACCCATTCAAGACTACTCCTTTCCTGACTCTTCCCCCTGCCCTGATCTAAGTGTTCCATGGTGTCCTGGTCTTTGCCTTCTTGTATTGTCCTCACTTGTCACCACAATCAACTGATCAAACTGTCACTTGTGTGTTCTGCTGATTAGTTCCAGTCCCTATCCACAGTCTGCTCCACTCACTGAAGCTGAGTCCCAAATGGGACACTATGCTATTCTTCTGGACGTTTTTACCCAATGTGCTGGCTACTCAAGCATGAGTGTCACATCAGATTGTCCTGACCTGAATTTTATCTGCCTGTTTATGATACCATCAATCATAGTGATAAAATTGATCTGCTTTGATTTCCACATATACTTCTTTAGAATTTCATTCTGTCTTTTGGATCTATTTTTACCACTGATAAACTAGTTTGGATTCTACTGGGTTTTGTTTGTTTGTATGTTTTTCTTTTGAACTTTTTGCCAGGATTCCTAACTTCTACTCTGTGCCCATGGTCACCAGACTCTTAGTTCCTTCATTTTCTTTGGTCTTGCTTCCTTAACTACCCAGTTTGGATAAGATGGTTAATGACCTCTATTACCCCTTGACACCACTGACCTCAGCTTCCCACTTCTCGTAATTCTTTTCCACTGTTTGCTTTTCCTCTGCCTAGAGTTTACCGTATTCTTACTTTGGTGGAAGATGACCTGCTAGATGAAATCACAATGCAGACTGATGCCCCATAAATACTGGTGTTTAGTCTCAGATTCTCCACATCAGTCTGCAGTCCTTTGTAATTACAGATGGACTCCGGATTTTGGTGGCCTTGATGAGGTTGCTGACTCTCCACTTCCATTATCTCTCATCTTTTAAATGCAGTTGAAACTAGTACTCCGTGCACAGAGCTGTGAGAATTAGAGGAAAGAACACAGACTGAAGATCTCCATCCCCTAATATGCTGTCCCTTGTTCCTGTGCTCCCTTCTAGTTTTACTTGCCCTTCTCTTTTCATATAATTTTCTAGAAAGTCGTCTTCACTTGGTATTTCCACTTCAATATTTTTCTTATACACTCTTTAGCTCACTGTACTCACTTCTGTCTACATCTCTCCATTTCTCTCAACTGCACTAAAACCACTCGGGCACAGTTCACCAGTGACTGTTGCTAAAGCCAATTTGCGCTTTTGAGTTCCTATTTTACTTGACTTCCTTGACTTTATTTAGTGTCCATGATAGTCCACGCAACATCACACAGTTCTCTGCCAATCTGCTTTTGCAGATGACCCAAAGAGAAGAGTAACCCACTAGATGACAAGACCAATACTGAAAAGTCCTGTTGGTTGGGACTGTGCGTGGACTGTCTACCTAGCCCCTCCCCAGTAGCAGAGATTTAATAGGTGCCTGTGCAAAATCACCATCTGGTTTCCTTTCCTTGGCAGAGGACCCACAAATACAGAGTGGAGGGAACCGTAGGTACCTGAGAGGTAAAATGGTGGAAGGGAAAGTTGAGAGAAGGAAGATGTTGAGGCCAGCGGTGTCATGAGGTAATGAAGTTGATTAGCTACCTTGCTTGGGAAAATGCCATATAATAAAGATAACTTAAAGCTTGAGGCACATCAGAAACCAAAATCATTTAATGTACATAGATGCCCAGTCACTCAGTTGTGTCTGACTCTTTGTGACCCCATGGGCTGAAGCCCACCAGACTCCTCTGTCCATGGGATTTTTCCAGGCAAGACAATACTAGAGTGGGTTGCCATTTCCTCCTCCATACACATATATAAATCTTGCTTAGTAGAAAAAATAAAAGTTAAGGTATGTGCCTACTTATGAAACCTATGAAAATCATCAGAGGTATGATGGTAAGACCAAAATCTGGGAAACTGTCAAAATTCTAAGCCCATTATGCAGATAGAGTCAGGCAGCAGACACCTAAAAAAGAGCCACACAAGGGCAGAGTGAGGTGGATAAATTAGGAACTTTATGGTCTGAAAGTCCTGGGTTTGAGTCCTAGCTTTGTGTCCAGTAAGTGGTAAACTTTGAGAAAGGTACCTTCCTCCTGTCAGTCTCACCCTTACACCTCTGTCAAAATAGTATCCATGTTATATGTAATATACCACTGGGTTGTCATAAAGAGCAAATAAGATGAAGTGATTTTAAGTGAAATTACCTGGTTTATGGTACAGAAAAGTAATAAGTATTTCCTTTTCCACATGGTGATGCTTCAGATATAAAAGTGAAGCTATCCTGTTACATTTTAAAGTTTTTAAAAATTTTCACTATTCACAGATGACTTGATTCTCATATGACAAAATTAGAAAATGCAGATAATATTTTAAGTTTTTAAAAATTTTTTAAATTGAAGGATAATTGCTTTACAGAATTTTGTGGTTTTCTGTTCAATACATCAACAAGAATCAGCCATAGGTACACCCATGTCCCCTCCCTCCCAAACCTCCCTCCCATCTCCCTCCCCATCCCACCCTTCAGCCTGTCACAGAGCCCCTGTTTGAGTTCCCTGAGTCATACAGCAAATTCCCATTGGCTGTCTATTTTACATATGGTATTGTAAATTTTCATATTATTTTCTCCATACATCTCCCCTTCTTCCTCCTCCCCTACCCCCACATCCATAGGTCTGTACTCTATGTCTGTTTCTCCATTGCTGCCCTGAAAATAAATTAATCAGTGCCATCTTTATAGATTCCATATATATGTGTCAGTATACAATATTTATATTTCTCTTTCTGACTACTTCACCTGTATATTAGGCTGTAGGTTCATCCACCTCATTAGAACTGATTTAAATGTGTTCCTTTTTGTGGCTGTATTATATTCCACTGTGTATATGTACCACAGCTTCTTTATCCGTTCATCTGTCAATGGACATCTAGGTTGCTTCCATGTTCTAGCTATTGTGAATAGTGCTGCAGTGAACATTGGGGTACATGTGTCTTTTTCAATTTTGGTTTCCTCAGGGTATATGCCTAGGAGTGGGATTGCTGGGTCATATGGTGGTTTTATTCCTAGCTTTTTATGGAATCTCCATACCGTCTTCCATCAGTTTACCAGCAATGCAAGAGTGTTTCCTTTTCTCCACACCCCCTCCAGCATTTATTCTTTGTAGACTTTTTGATGATGGCCATTCTGACTGGTGTGAGGCGTATCTCATGGTAGTTTTGATTTGCATTTCTCTAATAATGAGTGATGCTGAGCATCTTTTCATGTGCTTGTTAGCCATCTGTATGTCTTCTTTGGAGAAATGTCTCTTCAGGTCCCTTTCCCACTTTTTAATTGGGTTGTTTGCTTTTCTGGTATTGAATTGTATGAGCTGCTTATATATTTTGGAAATTGTTTGTCAGTTGTTTCCTTTACCAGTATTTTCTCCCATTCTGAGGGTTGTCTTTTCATCTTATTTGTAGTTTCCTTTGCAGTGCAAAAGCTTTTACGTTTAATTAGGTCCCACTTGTTTATTTTTGTTTTTATTTCCATTACTCTAGGAGGTGGGTCATAGAAGATCTTGCTTTGATTTATGTCATTGAGTGTTCTGCCTATGTTTTCCTCTAAGAGTTTTATAGTTTCTAGTCTTACATTTAGGTCTTTAATCCATTTTGAGTTTATCATTGTGTATAGCATTAGGTAATGTTCTAATTTCATTCTTTTGCACGTAGCTGTCCAGTTTTCCCAGCACCACTTATTGAAGAGGCTATCTTTGCCCCATCATATATTCGTGCCTCTTTTGTCAAAAATAAGGTACCCACAGGTGCATGTGTTTATCTCTGGGTTCTCTATCTTGTTCCATTGGTCTGTATTTCTGTTTTGTGCCAGTACCATACTGTCTTGATGACTGTAGCTTTGTAGTCTAGTTTGAAGTCAGGAAGGTTGATTTCTCCAGCTCCATTCTTCTTTCTCAAGGCTACTTTGGCTATTTGGAGTCTTTTGTGTTTGCATATGAATTGTGAAATTTTTTGTTCTAGTTCTGTGAAAAATGTCATTGATAATTTGATAGGGATCACATTGAGTCTGTAGATTTCATTTGATAGTATAGTCATAGAAAATACAGATCAATTTTAAAAAATTTAATCCATCAAAAAAAATAAAAATAAAAAATAAAAAAAATAAATAAAAATTTAATCCAGCTCTTTGCCGTGTCTACTGCGAGAATGAAGACCATTCTCAGCAATCAGACTGTCGACATCCCAGAAAATGTCGACATTACCTTGAAGGGACAGACAGTTATTGTGAACGCCCCAGAGGCACCCTACGGAGGGACTTCAATCACATCAATGTAGAACTCAGTCTCCTTGGAAAGAAAAAGAAGAGGCTCCGTGTTGACAAATGGTGGGGAAACAGAAAGGAACTGGCCACTGTTCGCACAATCTGTAGTCACGTACAGAATATGATCAAGGGTGTTACACTAGGCTTCCGTTACAAGATGAGGTGGTGTATGCCCACTTCCCCATCAACGTTATTATTCAGGAGAATGGTTCTCTCGTGGAAATCCGAAATTTTTGGGGTGAAAAATACACACACAGGGTTTGAATGAGGCCAGGGGTTGCTTGTTCAGTATCTCAAGCCCAGAAAGATGAGTTGATTCTTGAAGGAAATGACATTGAACTTGTGTCAAATTCAGCTGTGTTGATTCAGCAAGCCACCACAGTTAAAAACAAGGATATCATAAAATTTTTGGATGGTATCTATGTTTCTGAAAAAGGAACAGTTCAGCAGGCTGATGAAAAAGATCTCAGTGATCCTGCTGCAGAAACAACAAGATAGCAGATGGTTCTATGGACTCAATTGTGATATTTTAAAGAGACAATAAAAACTCTTGATTTGAAAAAAAAAATTTAATCCATCATCTCAGTCATGGCACCAAAAAAAGAAAAAAATAATTTAATCAATCATATTCCTGTTGACCATAGGTCACCATTATATTTTTTTGTAAAATCTTCAGGGTTTCTATGCATATATGTAATTATATAAAATAGGCTCATGTTATAACAATTGAGTTGTATTCTGCTTTTTTCAATTAAAAATTGAAAATTTCTTCACAGCTCAGTAAATACACTCTATCATTTTTGTTAGTTGCATGATAGTACATTTTGTGAGTATCACAGTTTATTTAACCATTTCCCTGTTATCAGACAGTTAAGTTGTTTGCAGGTTTTGTTGTTGCCATTATTTTGTGAGTGCAAAGAGGGCTGATCTAATCATGAAGAGACAACAGGGAACTCTAGATTGAAGAATATCCTACAGAACAACTGGCTTGTACTGTTCAGAAAAGTCAACGTTGAAAAACAAAGGCAGAGGAACTGTTTCAAGTTAAAAGTGACCAAGGAGACATGACAACTAAAAGCACTGTGCGATCCTGAGTTGGATCCTGGTTCAGAAAAAGAATTCTTCCTATTAAGGACATTTGGGGGACTGTTAACTAAATGTAAATATGGATTGAATATTAGATGATATTGTATCAATGTTAATTTTCTGATTGTGATTATTGTTGTTATATAAGAGAATATCCTTGTTCTTAGAAAATACATACTGAAGTGTTTAGGAGTAAAGGTGTGTCATGTCTGCATTTTAACTGGTTCAAAAAGTAATCCGTGTGTGTATGTATAAAAAGACATAAAACAAATAGGGCAAAATGTCACAGGTTGGTAAGTCTTGGTAAAGGATGTACGGGAGTTTTTTGTACTATTCTTGTAACTTATCTGTAATTTTGAAATTATTATTTATTTTTAAAGTTAAACACACCAGCAGAAACAGCAGCTCTTGTTAAGGGAGTCTGAAGAAGGCCCAATCTCAGGAAACAGGAGTAAGCCTTGGTGAGTCATCAGGATGTTTCACTAAGGAACCACATCTGGAGGAAAGGGTGTAAACTGTATTTGGATCAGGTGGCCTAGAGAGGACTCTCTCCCATTTAGGAATCAGGGAATCAAGAATCAGAGGATTCTCTACCTTTTCTACTGACATACACCCAAAATAGAGGAAATTTATCTTTTGAGCTGTTTTGACCCTTCACCTGCCACTGTTTTGCTTTGTCTTTCATTTTGTTAAAGTAACATTTCTTTTTTTCTTATACATGAGTAAAATATATTTTAAAATAATACTGAGATGAACATTCTTAAACATATAGCTTTCTGCCCTATCTGATTATCTCCTTAAGGTAAATTTCTAAACAGAAACTCCAAAGTCAAAGTTCTGTGCATATTTTTTAAAGTCCATTAATTCACATAACTAAGTGCCCTGCAGAAAATTTTTATTGTGAACACAGTAGCCGGATACGACAATTACTAATTTTCAGTCTTGTTTCATCTACACCCGTACCTATTCCTCTCCCACACACCATGGTTTATTTTGAATCAAATCCCGTTATTATACATATATATATATATATACACACACACATATATATATATATATAGCATGAAGACTTTAAAAAATATCACAATAATATTATTGAACCCCTCCAGTGTTTAAATTTCTCCAATGGTAAGTGCTATTTAAGTGTTTGCTATTATCTGAATTTCCACAGATTTGAGGAGGAAGAAGCAAACACAAGTTCTTGAGGTTTTGTTTGAAATCATCTTAAAGGTCAAAATTCATTTACGTATAAGTACCCCTATATTATGTGTTATATAGGTATATGTTACAGGAAATTCTGGTAGATATATAAAATCAAGTGCTTATTCATCTAGTTCATTGCTAATTTAAACTCCCCAAAGATACTTAAGAATATTAGGAGGTACAATCAAAATAATAGAGGCAAAATACGATTGCTAAATAATTACCACAATTGTCTGTCAGATAGTATGCCTTTAAAAGTCCACACACAAAGTTGAGTGGAAACATTTCTATATATTCACGAAAATTAAAGAATTTTACCTGGATTCAGCCAAACATTAAATTATTTTGCAATAGCTACTGGTGAAAATGAGTTATTTAAAAAGCAGCTGCTTTTTAAGTTTCTAATAAATGGTGGAAATTAGGCATAATCTTAATTATATAGTAACAAAGTCATTTTTAGCATTATTTTTAGTCATACTGATAATATTCCTTCAAACTAGTTTCCTATATGAGGAAGGTGTTTCCAAGGAAAATCTCATGACACTTCATTTCCACTGGTAGCTATTTTGTGTAGCCTATGACTCTGCGCTGGCAGTGCCCTGCCAGGCCCCTTTACTAGCTATGCCCCCATCCCTCATTAGCTTCACATGTACCTTATACAGGGACCTCTAGTTTCTTGCACTTGACTGATAGGAGCTTGAGAGGGTCCACTCCCCATCTTCCCAGGTAGCCAGTGATACCAGAATACAAAATCCTTGTCATCTGGGCTTGAAGGCAGGACTCCAGGGGATCAGTCTGGGGCTCTGTATCCTTGCCCACATCTCTCACTTTCCTGTTTCTATTCCTCCCTCAGATAATGGAAATAACATATCAGTCTGAGGAAGAAGTTATGCTTTTGTTTTAGAAATGTTGTTTCAGTTGGAAGTCCACTGATAGTGATTTTTGAGCAAATGTGTTCATTTCAAGGGCGTTGATGCCACCTTCTAAACTGAGGGTTACAAATGGAGCAAAAAGAAAGAATGGAGCCTTTGTTGGAAAATAGAATATTGAAAGCAATTCTGATAAGAGTCTAAAACAACCACAACTAGATTTCTCATCCATTTTACTCAGTCCTGTTTTGTTTTCCACTTGGAGTAGTCATCTACTTTTTTAAAAAATTTATTTTAATTGGAGGTTACTTACAGTATTGTTATGGTTTTTGCCATACATCAACATGAATCACCCACAGGTATACATATGTTCCCCCCACCCCAGTCATCTTCTTTTGTGAACTCATCTCCCTCTACACTAAGTCCTGGAAATTGTGAGTCTTTGGTACACTGGAACATTCTGTCAGTTTTATGCACCTGGGATCAGTATCAGCTTACACTGAGAAGCCTGCTTCCTTCCTCCTGAGGCTCTGAGACTGTTCTTTGGCATTCCTTCCAGAAGACCCACTCTACTTTCTACAGGGATGGAAATGTTCTGTGTCCACACTAATACAGTAGCCACTAGCTGCAGATGGCTATTGAGCATTTGAAATGTGGCTAAATATATATGGAATCTAGAACAATGGTACAGATAAACCTATTTGCAATGCAGGATTCTTTTCCAACTGAGCTATCAGGGAAGCCCGAATAGAGGCACAGACACAGAGAACAGACGTGGGGAAGGAGCGGGTGGAATGAATTGAGAGTAGCTTTGACGTATGTACACTACCATGTGTTAAATAGTTAGCTAGAGGGAGCCTGCTGTATAACAGGGAGCTTAGCCTGATGCTCTGTGATGACCTAGAGGGAACTGATTGGGGGGGGGGGGTTGTGTTAGTCACTCAGTTGTGTTTGACTTTTCGATCCCATGGACTATAGCCAGCCAGGCTCATCTGTCCATGGAATTCTCCAGGCAAGAATACTGGAGTGGGTTGCCATTCCCTTCTCCAGGGGATCTTCCCAACCCAGGGATTGAACCTGGGTCTCCTGCATTGTAGGCAGATTCTTTACCATCTGAGCCACCAGGAGGGAGGTCTAAGAGGGATGGGACATATGTATACATATGGCTGATTCATGTTGTACAGCAGAAACCAACACAACAGTGTAAAGCAATTATACTCCAATTTCAAATATTTTTAAAGAAATGTGGCTAAGTAGGACTGAGGAACCAATTTTTAAATTTGATTTTATTTTAGTTCATTTAAATTAGCTCTAAAGAGCCACATGTGGTTAGTGGCTGCTCTCTTAGACACCACAGCTCTATCTTATTTATAGCAGGACCCTTTAAGTAAGCATGAAGGGAGACCAGAGACTACTGTGCTGAAAGATGGAATGATAGCTTCGAGTAACCAAAAGTATCATAATGGAGGAAAATGGAATGTCTAATTAGAGAATAGTACACAAGCGAGTGGACCTACTTGTAACTTTTTATTTACTTAGTGTATGATAACCCTGAGGCAAGAATGTATCATGAACAGAGGAGGCCTTGAAAAATCCTCAGTGTTACAATCTGTCCTGTACAATGTGTACTATATAATCACTTTCAAACAACAGAGGTATTTTAAACTCAGCAATAAAATCTTTTTTAGAAGTCAATTTCTTATCTGTCTCCTTGTTACTGCCCAGCTTGAAAAGACACACAATTTCCTATAGTAGTATTTGGCCTATACGAAATTAACCGAAAGTAACCTGAGCTTCTTTGACTTACAACTTTCCCTATGATGGGAGCCTGAACTGTTTAAGACAGTTTACTGTTGAACTCGTTAAAAATATATGAAGCATATCTATTATACCTAATAATTTCTAACACACACCCCTCAATCCTTTTGTTTGTGATAGCACACTGTGGGTCAGGAGATGAAGGAGTAAGCCTTTGGTGCTAGCAGCCATGTAAGAAGGTGCTAAAGATAGTTTGGTGTAAAGTACCCTGTCCGTTTTTAATATTCTGAATTTTGAGCCTGATCCTGGAAAAGAGCACCATCAGAAAGAGATGTCATGTTAGCATACAGATACCTGAGAACGTCAAGTTTTAACTGCGTTAATAACCAGAGTAACAGTGCTTTCTGAAAACCAAAACAGAAGGTAACATAACCTTAGGGATTTTAGCCTCTCTAGAAGCAAGGAACCCTTATTATTCTTTCTGTCTCATTTGCTGATTTTTCTACAATTTTCTATAGCAAAAACACTCAAATGCAGCACAGAAACATGAAAGGTAGACTTTAAGAGTACACATTTATGTTGGGTGAGGCAACAACTCTGTCTTCATGTAGAAATTAATTCTTTTATTGCCTCACCTTGAGAACAAACTGTATTATATAGCCCTTTTTTATTTTTGTGAGCTACTAATTCTATTTTATGTAAGGTTCTCTTTTCAAAAAAGAATTTAACATACCTCAAAATGTACATTTATCAGTATTTAAATGTACAAACTTAAGTATACATACACATACCCAGCTGGCTCAGTGGTAAAGAATCTGCCTGCCAATGCAGGAGACACAGGAGATGCAGGTTCGATTCCTGGGTCGGGAAGATCCCCTGGAGGAGGGCATGACAACCCACTCCACTATTCTTGCCTGGAAAATTTCATGGACAGAGGAACCTGGCGGGCTACAGTCCATAGGGTCTCAAAGAGTCAGACATGACTCAGCAACTGAGCACACACACAGCACATGTACTAAATACTGATAGATGGCATTACATTTTAAACCTTAGTTTTTAAAATATAATTACTCTTGGGACTTAACCTGGCAGTCCAGTGCTTAGGACTCCATGATTTGACTGCCGGGGGCCGGGGTACCATCCCAGTTGGCAGTGAGGCATGAATGAATCAATCTCTAAAAGCTTGTTATAAGACATTTGGTTTTTACCATCATGAATTAAAAGTTATAACCTAAAGGAACCAGGGCTTTGGGGAAAAATGGCTGATTCCAAGGCTAGGGCTGGGAAAGCACAAGATGAGCATAGAAAATCATACAGTACCAGAAATTAAGAAAGTGCTTAGGACTTCCTGGCAGTCAAGTGGTTAAGACTCCATGCTCCCAAGACAGAGGGCACCAGTTGATCCCTTGTCAGGGAACTAGGATGCTGCATGGAACAGCCAAAAAAAGAAAAAGACAGTGCTCAAAGAATGGTGGGGAAATATCAAGATACAAGAGCCAACATAGAGGGCCTCCCAATGGCCAAATCTTGGGCAATTTGGGTTACAAAGTCATGCTACTAGTGGATCATTACGTATAAGATAAATTGGAATCCCTGAGTCTATGATGATATAAATAATTTAATAAATAATGAATAGGGAGAAAGGAAAGCTCTTCACTGTAATAGGATTCAAGCTAATAAACTAAAAAGGAATTATGTTAATAGGAAAATCAACATTTGACAAACATCCCAGTGATAATTATTTCAGGCAAGAATGCTAGAATTGGTGAAACTTTGATGAGAAACAATATTTTTTACATATTCTTAAAATATCATTCCTCATAATCTTTATTAGTTACAAAGGGGAAAACAGTATCTTTATAGTGAAGAAACCTAGCAAACACTGCCTTAACTAAGTAATCCAAGTGAACATCCATAACGGGACAGATGGGTAGCATGTGCCACCTAAGGTGAAGCATTGTGAGGAACACACCATCACAACTGTTGTCTTTCTGACCCAAAGTGGACTGCCTGAAATCTAATGATGTCATACCATTGGACGAACCCAAATTCAGGGACATTGTTCAGAGTAACTCACCAGTGCCCTTCAAAAATGTCAAGACCACAGAGACTGGGAAACTGTTCCAGAATGAAGGAGAGTTAAGGAAATGCAATATGCATTCCTGGAACCAGTCGTGGTCCAGGAAGGACATTGAGACAATGGGTGAAATTGAAATAAGGGTTCTAGATTAGTTAACACTGTTGTAACAATGTTAATTTCCTGATTTTGATCATTGTACTAAGTGTGATTGTATTGGATGCTAACGTGGGAAGGGTATACTGGGAAGTTTGAGAGAAAGAGCAAGAAGAAATAGGGCAGTAGGAGAATCAGGAAGGTGGTGATATAGAGACATTCAAGAACAAAGTGATAAACAGTATCAAATGCAATGTGAAGGACAATTATGTAAGGCCAAAAAGAATGTACATTGGATTTGGCAAGATAGCAGTCAATGGTGTTCTCTGTTAAAGTTTTTTTCAGTACAGTGGTTGGTGCAGGAGACAGAGGTAATGAAGATTTGTTGAGAGGAGATGGGAAATGAAAAAGCAGATGGACCAAGTATGGAGAGACTCATCACTTCTTGGCCTGGAGAAAAGAGGTGAAGAAGCAGTGTAGATATTGGCAGAAGGAACTGATGAGATTCAGGTCTGATTCCTTCCATCTCTTCATAAGTTAGTGGGTTGAATCTGTGTTCTAGAGTGAATTTGATGGAGTTGAAGAAGAATATGTTCAAAACATTCCTGAGGAGAACAAGAGGGGAAACTGACCAAGCACTTGTAAAGGATTGTGCATGGGTGTTTAGGGCCCAGTTGAGGTTTGAGACCATGAATCTGTAGAGGAATCAATGTCCATGGCTGTGGGATATTCTCCTGAAACCCTTCATGGCCTAATAGGGTGGACAAAGCAGGCTGTGGGTTGAACAAGGGTGTGGCACTGCCATTGTGGCAGAGCAAAATTAGAAGGGTACGAAGGACCTCTGGCAGTGGTGAGAGAGTGGTGCAGGTGGAATCCAAACTGAAGTGGGAAGTAAATGTTGTAAGGAGAGCCAAGAACAGAATGCTAGATGATGAAATTGAAGACCTGCCATGAATCTGAAGCACAAATGATGTTAGGCATGGTGGCCAACATGAACTGGAGAGGAAGAAAACTGGTCACGGGTTGGGAGCTGCCAATCAGGAGCATTGGAAAGCATCCTCAACCTGGCCTACACCATTATGGGGGACTATATATTCCAGTTTGCCAAAGACAGTCCCGGTTTATGTGTTACCCTGCATCTTGTCCAATTTAGCATTTGTCCCAGATTTTTCATTTTCCTATCAAGTTTTTTTTTACTAATTAATTTTTTGCTGTGCTGGGTCTTTGTTGCTGCACGTGGGCTTTTTCTAGTTGTGGTAAGCAGGGGCTACTCTTTGTTGCACTGTGTGTGGGTTTCTCATTGTGATGGCTTCTCTTCTTGTGGAGCACAGACTCTAGGCACAAGGGTTTCACTAGTTGCAGCTCATGGGTTTAGCTGTTCCATGGCATGTGGGATCTTCCCACACCAGGGATCAAATGCATGTTCCCTGCATTGGCAGGCAGATTCTCAATCACTGGACCACCAGGGAAGTCCCAAGTGTAAGTATTAATAGTTGAATCAAAATAAGCCAGGATGGGTCAGTTGCATACCACTTTTTAATTCCAGCTTCTGCCTTGGTCTTGTCTACTAGCTTGTGAGATGCAATATCAGAGAACCAAATTCTCACTTTAACACAGTTAAACCTAAGCAACAACCAGTGGATAGTCAGTGATAAACCTTCTCCCTTTTCCTCTCAAGGACAGTGTGTTGGATGTTCACTGGTGTCAGCAAGGGCACTGACACTATGAGTTAGAGACAACCGACTCATTCTTGTCCTGGGTGGGGATTCAGTTCAGTTCAGTTGCTCAGTCATGTCCGACTCTCCATGACCCCATGAATCACAGCACACCAGGCCTCCCTGTCCATCACCAACTCCCAGAGTTCACTCAAACTCATGTCCACAGAGTCGGTGATGCCATCCAGCCATCTCATTCTCTGTCGTCCCCTTCTCCTCCCGCCCCCAACCTTTCCCAGCATCAGAGTCTTTTCCAGTGAGTCAACTCGTCGCAAGAGGTGGCCGAAGTATTGGAGTTTCAGCTTTAGCATCAGTCCTTCCAGTGAACAATTAGGGGAGCAGTATTCACTACTCTGCCTCTTGCTGGACATTGGGTGTGCCAGCTGGGTGTGCCCATGCCAAAACCTGCAAGATACATGAAGCCACTAGGCCAGTGGACATAGGAAATTACATATGTACATGTATGTAAAATATATTCAGGAAATAGAGGTAGAAATATGTCCTGCCATAGAACATAATATAGCAAACAGTCTGAATGCTCTTGGTACAATAGTTATTCATTATATGTTGCAAATCTACAACCCTTATCTTTTTAAAAACTTTCAGTCCACCCTTTCAGCATGGGTTTAAAAAACTAAAGTGCATAATTAATGATAAATACTGAACTTGTTATTTAAGAAAATTGATCATGAATGTATAATGTGAACAAAACATTTGTTGATTATTATCATCCACACATGGGTGGGGCTCCTCAGTGATATCACTGATCACATGAAAACCAGAAGACGTATGCATGCCTGCAGAGACAGCATCATCAACCTCAAAGGTCTGTAGTTATTTTAAGAAAATTGTGCCCAAAGAGGATGACTTAAGGAGGTCCAGCTACAGAGATGGTAGCTTCATATTGCTCATGAATGAATTTGTTTAGATCAAATACTTTTCAACATTCATTTACTTGTTTTTTGATGTCAAGTTTCCTTGTACATGATGAAAAGTGAAACAATAGCTTTTAAGGTGTAGCTCTACTAGCAGGAGAACTTCACAGTTAAATGATGTCAGTTTTATACCAATATCGTGAGATGATTCAAATTGAAAATCAGTTATATTAGTCAGCGTTCTTAAGAGAAACAGAACTAACAGGATGTGTGGGGCGGGGGGGGTGGAGAGGGATTTTATGGACTTGGCTCATGTGATTGTGGAGGCCTGGTGAGTCCAAAATCTGATGGAGAAGGCTAGCAGGCTGGAGACAGGGAAGAGTTGCAGTTCCAGTCTGGCTGGCAGAATTCTTTCTTACCTGCAGGGGAGATCAGCCTTTGTTCTATTTAGGCCTTGGAATGGAGGGCCACCCATATAAGGAAAGGTAATCTGGTATACTCAAAGTCCAGTGATTTAAATGCTAATCTCATCCAAAAAACACCTGCACAGAAACATCCAGAATAATGTTTGATGAAATATCTGGGCACCACAACCCAGCAAGGTTGGCACATAAAATGAACCATCCCATTAGTTAATTCCAGTAATTGTTCAGTTTCTCATCCATTTGATGGAATCAAAGTAAAACTAATGGGAATTTATACTGATGGAGAAACATCTGACATTGAGAAGGCTATTGTAAATTCAGTTTGAAAATTCAACATTTAGGATAAGGATTTTTGCAGTGATTTTTTTTATAGAAATACACAGCACCATGGTAAAATCAAGGTTCTTACTAAACAAAGAAACCTGTGGAGCAGAAATACACTCAGAATTGGCTGTAGTATAGAAATAATTCCTCATTCTGTCCACGTAAGTGGATTACAAAATTGTTTCTTGAAAGGTAAGGGTGGGGCAGGCAGGGGAATGTTGCATTATGTCCATGCTTTCTTTATTTCTTCCTGCATGCAGATCTTCTAGTGAAGAATGGGGGCATACCTAGTGTATTTGACACCCAGAATGACAAAATTATGTGAGAAAATTATTTTGCCTGACAAAATTATTTTCTGTTAAAATAATGGTTATTACTAATTACTACAGAAAAAAATCGTAATTAGTAAAAACCATTATTTTCTTGTTTCATCTTTAGTTTTAAAACAATTAAACATTTAAATGAATACATTTCAATTTAAAATATATTGTCCAAAATCAGCAAAAGATGTCATATATGAACCAGATTTTCACTTACCAAACAAAAGGATTACCTCTTGTAGATTGCACTCTGCTGTTTTAAATTTTTAAACACAAGTAAAAGCTCCAAGTTGTCACCTACAATGACAGGGTTGAAATAATGACTTGTTTGTCTTTAAAATCACTGGCTTTCACCATTTATTTCAAATCTCTGTTAAAATACAGGAGTATAGGAGTTGGAGAAAGAAACTGCAAAGCAGAAGCAAGCTGGAAGGGTTCTGAAGTGTTGGTACCTGGTTTAGAAACCAACGTGGGCGGCTGAGTCCGCATGTGTCAGGGGCCAAATGTATAACCGAAACTTGTCTGAATTAACTTCCCAGGGCAACAGTGTTTGTTAAAGGAATAAGTAACAAAAATGTGCTGATATGAATGTCAAAGTCTTTACCCAATGGAAATATACTCATGATCACCAAAAGATAGGTACAAAAAGTTCTTAATTGCACTACTTTTTAGAGAAAGAGACTGAGGCTCCGCGTTCAATGACTTGCCCAGTTTCAGAAATCTCCTCCCACCACGTACCTGTCAGTGGCCTTAATGGAGGCCACCAACTATGTGCTAGGCGCTGTGGTGGGTGCTGGAGCTACACAGATGAGCACAAGTAGAAACGGAGCAACGGTTACTGGCGTGCTCGACCTATTGGAGGGTAGGGGAAGATTTTTTTCCCCCAGATTCATATCGGGAATTGTGGTGGCAAAGAATAAAGATCAATGAAGGCGATAGTTCTCATTTACTGATCATGCACCGTCCTCAGTGTTGTACCACACACACACACACACATACATTACAGATATATAGAGAGAGACACACATATATAAATATAGTGTGTGCTCATAGAACACCGTCTACGAACATATCATCATTCCTCAACGATCCTCGTTAATGTCCTTATTTTACTGAGACGCAAAAGAGTGGCTCAGTGAGTCTCATTCGCACAAAGTCAAAGAACAGTTAAGGTTTCCCTTCGGATTTGTACCCTGTTTGGGTTGACTCTACGGTTCTAGGTCTCAACTCTTGCTGCTGCTGCTGCTAAGTCACTTCAGTCGTGTCCGACTCTGTGTGACCCCATAGACGGCAGCCCACCAGGCTCCCCCTTCCCTGGGATTCTCCAGGCAAGAACACTGGAGTGGGTTGCCATTTCCTTCTCCAATGTGTGGAAGTGAAGTCGCTCAGTCGTGTCCGACCCTCAGCGACCCCACGGACTGCAGCCTACCAGGCTCCTCCATCCATGGGATTTTCTAGGCAAGAGTACTGGAGTGGCTTGCCAGTGCCTTCTGTTTACACCCCGTTAAAGATTTTTGTTAGAATTGGGCCACGAGTCAGGAAAATGGAAGCCGCAATGCAGTCCAAGGTCTTGAGAAGGGGACGCTGGGTGACAGGAACCACGTGGTGACAGAAACCTGAAGAGCCAGCGCCCGATTTAGGGCCACTGGGAGGAAAGGAGGGCGACGGCAGGTCTGGGAATTTGGGGGCCGTCTGGACAGAGACTGAGGGAAAGAAAAAGAGAGGTTGCGGACAACTCTCCGCTTCCTTTGGAAGAAAATTCCCACGGCCACCCCCGGAGCGAGGAGACCCGCGGGCGCCCGCGGAGGCGCGCGGGGAGCGCGCGGGCGGCCCGGGGCGGGGCGGGGCGGGGCGGGGCGGGGCGGGGCTTGCCGCCGAGCTGCAGGCGGCGGCGGAGAGCGCTCCTGCAGAGCTCTCGGCTTTCCCGCGCGGCGCCGCCTACTGCCGCGCCCCCGCCTCCTGCTCGGCCCCGCCGCCGGCTTCCTCCTCCCCAGACTGCCTTCAGCCCGCGCGCCAGCCGGCTCCGTTATGGCGGCCCGCAGCCCCAGCGTGGTGGTGAGCAGCCTGGCCCGTCAGGCCCGTGGTGGCGGCGGCCGACGGCCCCCCGAGCCGCGGGGCCGCAGTGCGGGCTTGGGTCCGGGTGGCCCGGGGTCGCGGGCAGGGGGGCGGCCGCATCTTCCCGGGCTCAGCCGCGTGTCACGCCGGGGCGCTGGGGTGACGGAACGGCGGGGTAGGGGTGGCCGCCTCCGGAGAGCCCCGGGGAAGAGGGCTGCGTGTGGGAGGAGAGGGTGGAAATGGCGTTTGGGTTGGCGTGTGCCGCTGGCGAGCGTGCTGTGGGGAGGGACCGCGGGCCAGTCGGGAATGAGCTGGCGCGGTGAGGGTGGGGGCTTTCTCAGGAGAGGCTCTTCTCTGTAGGT
This sequence comes from Moschus berezovskii, assembly GCF_049115385.1. Lineage (NCBI taxonomy): Eukaryota > Metazoa > Chordata > Mammalia > Artiodactyla > Moschidae > Moschus > Moschus berezovskii. Next base: position 123,270,124 of record NC_142488.1, on the reverse strand, counting down.
TTGGAGTGTGGGAGTGAGGTCCTCAGGGCAGCTCCGGAGAGGGCCCTGGGGCACCGAAACGACCACATGGGAGGCATGCGGAGACTGGTATTTTCACTTAGTTCTGCAAACACTATGATCAGTATTTGTGGGAATGCGCATTGCTTCATTGCATCCTCGCGGCAGCCTTGGCAGCGGTAACCATGCCTACACGCGTAGAAAATAGTTAACTGATATTAGGTAATTTTCCCACAGCCCAGAGGTAAGCCAGGCCTCGCAGTCAGATATTCTTGAATCCCAATCCGTTGCTCTTTGATGTCTCAGGGGACACAAAAATGCGAATCTGGTCCTTACCTTCAAGGACATTGGTACCGTAATCCGTCTCTGGTATCCTGTCTCCAACCTCATTGGTTCTTGTTTCTCCAAGAAGCCAAGCTGCTCCCTCCCCTTGCTCTCCCCTTCTGATCATGCTTGCTGAAAGAGCCAACTCTCTCTCAATAGTTAAATGCCTTAGCCGGTGTTACTATTACTATTAACAGTTACTTTATTACCTGTTGATTGTCTCTCCCACAAGGGCAGGAATCACGGTGCCTTGCACGTAAGAAATTCTCAGTGATTTTCTGATGGATGAGTAAATTAAATAAACCATTGAGCCCTAAAAAAGAAAGGATTCTATTTCATATTAGGCCTTGTGACTTAAAGAGCAGTGCTCTTAATGGAGTCTGCCCTGGGATTCTGCCCTGGGAGTCTGCCCTATCTATCGTTGTCGTTACCCACCTATCCCTATTTAGTCCTCAAAACAACCCTCTCAAAGAAATATGGTTATCATTTTACAGATGAGGAATCCTTGAATCCTTTTAGGCTCTAAATCTTTGAAGTTATTGAGAGGAGCTCAGACTCAAACCTTGGTCTCTATCAAGCGCCCATGTGCTTAAATATGATGCTAATAGTCCGTACTCAGCTATTTTTATTCAGTTGCTGAGGAGGTTCATTGGTTTTAAGTTTTGGGGTCCAATGCTTGCCCCGGCATACAGTGAATTATTTTTGCTATAACTGGCTGTTAGTTTTGTTTGAACATCAAGATATTCATTGTGGTTTTGGTTTGCAAATTCCTGTTCCCTTTTTTATTTCCTTCCCAGAAATTGCCTGCATGTTAGCAATAATAAACACTTAAATAGTGCTTACTATGTCCTTGTTACTAAGCCCTTTACACATATTAATTGGTTTGATGTTTATTTTAAAAATTTACCTGGCTCAGAGAGGTTAAATAACTTTCCCAAGATGACCCAGCAATACTACAATTTGAATCTAAGCTATCTGGCCCCAGAGTCTGCTCTTAACTTGTCCACTTTTAAGTTCAAAGTGACAGTAGTAGGTGTTTATTTAGTACATACTATGTCTTAGGCATTGAGGTAAATATTTTACAACATTATCTAATATAAATGCCCTAAGAATACATAATAGATATTCCTAGGGAGGTTGAGGGAGGTAGATAAATACTAGTATGACCTTGGAGGCATAGATGGATGAAGTAACTTACTCAGTATCAGTCAGATGAAATTGACCCCCAGATCTGCCTGATAAGACCCATGCTACTCCTAACTATGTCTCTAAACTACCAGGGTAAACTTTGACACACTTGAACAAAGAACAAGCTTCTGAATTTTTGCAGGTTATTATGAAGCATCAGAAATACATCATGTGGATAAAATATCTTCTACATTTCAGGATGGTAGTGCTTGAAATGTAATCCCTAGTAACGGGGCTTAAATCTTACCCTGCCAGGTTTTCACAGAATTGATAAAATAGTGCTTTTTTGGGGTCCACAGCACTATCATTTTATCAAAAGGGTTTAGGCTGACAGTGTAGACCAGAATTATCCTTGGGGACCACTGAGAAATGGAGTAGTTGAATTTGGCTGTTTCATTCTACAGATTGATTAATTAATGCAACATGCATCCTATAGATTCATCTTAACTTTTTCTGTCGATTTTTTATATCTAGGTATCACAGAAAGTCCGTAGGCAAGAGGTGGGAAAAAGACAAAAGGACCAACCAGATCAGCAGAGAAGAAGGGTCTTGGAGTTCTTCTAGCTTTCTGTAGTTCACTAGGCAGTAATTAGGCCATGCCATTCTTACCCCCAGTGTGAAGAGATGCCAAAGATGAAGATGCGCTAGTGTCCTCTTCTTCCTCTGTAATTGTATATTCTGTCCATCAGTAAGATTTATATGCCGTAAAATTGTCAGCCACCATTGTTAATATCAATATTGAGAATAGATTGTTATTTCCTACCAGTAGCTGCCAAATGTCTAATATTGAGAAAAATCTGCTATAAATAAGAATTCAAATGAACATTTTAAATTGCTGTGAACTTATCTTCAGCACTGTGCTTCTGATAATTGATAGGCATATATTTTGCCCAGAGTTAACATGCCTATTATTCTACTGTGCACACTGGAAAGGAAAGATGCTATTGTTGGCTAAATGCATGTCCTTGTACATATAGATAGTAGTTATGGGCCCGCTTACATAGAAGCAGGTAATAATTTATCCCTGAGTTGAATGCTGATTTTAATTCTTGTAAGCCTTAGATTCTTGTAAAGCTTTTGATTCTTTACCTATTAGAAGGGAGGGCAAGCAAGTGATATATGTAATTTATTTGTAAGGCTGATATAAAATTGGAAAATGAATATACTACTAGCTTAAATTATTTTCACATTTTGGAATAAATGAATCAATAGTTCATAATTTTGGTCTTAAGATACCCTGAGTTATTGCAAATTATCCCAAGGGTATGACACATCTGCTTTGGTGTTTTTTGAGAGTTTTGAAGTATCTGAATATAAAAGGTAAAAATATGCCACCTGGTCATTTCTGCCCATTCTAGAAGCTTGGAATTATTGTTGGTGTGTGCGTGCTAAGTTGCTTCAGTCGTGTCCAACTCTTTGCGATGCTATGGACTGTAGCCCGCCAGGCTCCTCTGTCCATGGGATTCTCCAGGCAAGAATACTGCAATGGGTAGCCATTTCCTCCTTTAGAGAATCTTCCTGACTCAGAGACTGAACTCTTGTCTCTTTCGTCTCCTGCCTTAGCAGGCAGGTTCTTTACCACTATCGCCACCTGGGAAGCCCGTATTGTTGGTTACTAAGAATAAAATAAAATGTATTTTATCTATTACTGTACACCTTTTAATTCACATTTTAAAACTCACTTCCTCACTTCCATTTACTCTTGTTTAGACCCATAAAACATTGTCATTTTTTGATCACAAATAGACCTAAGCCATCCAGCTCACAGGTGATGAATTGATGTTGCATGTGTTATCTTAGTTCTAGTTAACTTCCTTGCTTACTGTAATTTTAGATAATATATCTTTGTAATTAGACATCTTATGTACAAACCACAACATTTTTCATGTATGAAAACCATTATTATAGATGTGACACATATAATTATTAAGAATTTGTGGCTCAAGTTTTACTGGAAAATAAAATAATTTTGATAATTTATGATAGTAAAAGATTGATTTTGGTCATAAACAAAAGATATATAGTAATGTTACGTTTCTCAGTAATCTTTCATATTAAGAAAAGTGCCTTGTAGATTTTACCATTAACAAGTTTATTATAGATAAGTTCGAATTTGAAAGCTACCTTCTAAAGCTCTGAGGAGATGCAGTCAGATTTCTAAACTGAGTAAATGGTAAGTATCTCACAGCTATTAATAACCTATCTTTTGACCATTTCTAACTGAACTGGGAATCATAGTAGGAAAGGTGTATCTGCAGAGAAACCACATTTTCATTTGTTTACCACTTCTAGCCCCTCCAGAGCTCTCCCCTAAATATTTTGGGGTTGGGCCCTTCCCAAAGCCATCCAGAAGCTTCTTTGTGAGCTTGAGCCATTTTAAGTTCACATGTTGAAGCTTTAGCTGCCTCACCGCCCCAAGCAGTGGTATTTGGAGATGGGGCCTTGGGAAAGTAATTAGGATTAGATAAGGTCGTGAGGGTGGGGCCTTGGTCTTTGAAGAAAGACACCAGAGTTCCCAGCCCTGCCCCACCCCCACTCCCCCACCCCCACCCCGTGACACACACATAGCTAGGAGAAGATAGCTGCCTACAAGCCAGGAGAGGAGGCCTCATAATCCAACCTACTTTATGACACCTTGATCTTGGACTTCACTGCCTCCAGAACAGTGAGAAATAAGTTACTGTTGTTTAGGCCACCCAGTCTATGATTTTTTGTTACAGTTCTTTTAGGAAGTGTTGGTAGTAACCACTGTCCTTAGACACACAACACCAAGCTACAAATAATATGTAATTTATACTCATATACAAAGTTGGGCATTTCTGTCACCTAGTTGATTTAGAAGGCTGTGCTAATTCGGTGCCAGAGACATGCCAGTCTAATTTACCCAGTTTGCAGTTTAGGCAACAGAATATAATACTTTATCATATACTTTAAGCTTAATATTTCTTTAGGAGGGAGTCATTGGTGCAAGGTGACCTTGGGTTCCATTTATCTTTAGTGTGTATAAACACTTTTGATAATCACACATTTGTGGCCTTGTGGAATTAGATATGGTACAGGTTATAAGTTTTAATGTGCTGTATAGTTAGCTGTATATATATATATGTGTGTGTGTGTCTTTTCCATTAGATTATAAACTCTTTGAAGTCTCTCAATTTATAATCTCTGTATGCTACTACAAAATCTGTGGCATAGTGCTGTAATCAAGGTGGATCCTGAAGGCATTTTTATGTAATTATGTTATGATCCCTTCCTATCAAAGTTGGGGCTTCCCTGGTGGCTCAGAGGTTAAAGCGTCTGCCTCCAATGTGGGAGACCCAGCTTTGATCCTTGGGTTGGGAAGATCCCTGGAGAAGGAAATGGCAACCCACTCCAGTACTCTTGCCTGGAGAATCCCACGGATGGAGGAGCCTGGTAGGCTACAGTCCACGGGGTTGCAAAGAGTCGGACACGACTGAATGACTTCACTTTCACTTTTCTATCAAAGTACCCACTGGATTGTTAACTAATCCATATTCAGTTCAGTTCAGTTGCTCAGTCGTGTCTGACTCTTTGCAACCCCATGAATCACAGCACGCCAGGCCTCCCTGTCCATCTCCAACTCCCGGAGTTCACTCACATTCATGTCAGTCGAGTCAGTGATGCCATCCAGCCATCTCATTCTCTCTCGTCCCCTTCTTCTGCCCCCAATCCCTCCCAACATCAGAGTCTTTTCCAGTGAGTCAACTCTTCGCATGATATTAGATGGGGTTAATTCATATCAAATGTTAATCAATTAATATTGAGATTCCCAGGTGGCTCAGTGGTAAAAAATCCACCTGCCAATGCAGGAGACCCAGGAGACACTGGTTCAATCCCTGGGTTGGGAAGATCTCCTGGAGGAGGAAATGGCAACCCACTTCTCCAGGCAAATATTCTTGCCCGGAGAATCCCATGGACAGAGGAGCCTGATGGGCTACAGTCCATGGGGTGGCAAAGAGTCAGACACAACTGAGCAACAACAATATTAACCAAATAACCAACATCAGATGAAACAAATAAGGGCTAATAAGATTAAAGGCTGCCAAGTATATTTCTGTCTAGCTCTTCTAAGGATTGAGATTATTGAGCCTCTTTAATATGAAGCTTTGGTGTTGGGGGATGATAAAAGCAAATTCCTGTTTATTGAATTATATTTTATGTTAATTCTTCTTATTGGTGATCTAGGTGCAAGCAAGGCTAATGAGTGAGAGTTTCAGTACCCTCTTAAGCTCCCATAATACTTCTTTATTTTTAAAGTAGTTTAACTCTGTCTTATGGTTATTCCTTTATATGTCATGTCTTCTGCTACATTATAAGCCCTTGGAGGGTAGTGGTGTCAAATTTATCTAATCATCTCTAGTATGTACAACATAGTATGTACTCAATAAATATTTGAGTACTGGTGATAAGAATTATAGGTTCTGAGTAAGGTCCTCACCACTTTAAAAATTGCTATTCTAATACATATTTGATCATTAAATATAAATTTTTAAAACTTGGATTTTTTTTTACTAAGTGTAAAATTGAGAAAAATTGATGTTGGTGCCTTGTCATTAAAATAAATTGCTCCTTGTTTAACTTTATTCACAACATACACACGTACACATATTAGTATAATGAACCCTCATGTAGTCTGCCCAGTTCTGACAAAATATGTTTCTCAAATTAGGACCCTCATAAGTATACCCCATATATTTATAGTGAATTATAACAAAGTTGTAAATTTATGTCTAAAGTACCTCAAGTGATGCAGATTTTATGAATTCTTGTTTTTGCCTTTTGGAAAGAGTTATATTGATGTATTTTTTAATGCTTCAAATAACAAATCAACCCTTTTACACTGAATGTGATATATAAAACGAATAGTACTGATGGAAAATAAAACCTTTTGAATTGGAAAAAAAATTTTTTAAATTTCATTCTTTGGCCATGCCACGCAGCTGGAGGAATCTTAGTTCCCTGACCAGGGATCGAATCCGGGCACTCAGCAGTGAAAGCATGGAGTCCTAACCCACTGGACTGCCATGGAATTCCCTGAGTTGGAAATGAATTTGGCATGTTGACAGAATTCCTGTTTGGGGGTATATCCCTGCTGATCTGTGTTAGACTGCGTGTCTGGGATGAAATCTGGGCAGAATTCACATTAGCTTTGATGGAGACGAACAAGACTCTTGAAGTTCTTAGGATGCATGCAAAACCCATAGCCAGATACTGAGCCATTTTCACAGAAGCAGTTCAGTTCAGTTCAGTCACTCAGTCGTGTCCGACTCTCCGCGACCCCATGAATCACAGCACACCAGGCCTCCCTGTCCATCACCAACTCCCGGAGTTCACTCAAACTCATGTCCACCGAATCGGTGATGCAATCCAGCCATCTCATTCTCTGTCGTCCCCTTCTCCTCCCTCCCCCAACCTTTCCCAGCATCAGAGTCTTTTCCAGTGAGTCAACTCGTCGCATGAGGTGGCCAAAGTATTGCAGTTTCAGCTTTAGCATAAGTCCTTCCAATGAGCACCCAGGATTGATCACCTCTAGAATGGACTGGTTGGATCTCCTTGCAGTCCAAGGGACTCTCAAGAGTCTTCTCCAGCACCACAGTTCAAAAGCATCAATTCTTCGGCGATCAGCTTTCTTCACAGTCCAACTCTCACTTCCATACATGACCACGGGAAAAACCATAGCCTTGACTAGACGGACCTTGGTTGGCAAAGTAATGTCTCTGCTTTTTAATATGCTATCTAGGCTGGTCATAACTTTCCTTCCAAGGAGTAAGCGTCTTTTAATTTCATGGCTGCAATCAGCATCCGCAGTGATTTTGGAGCCCCCAAAAATAAAGTCTGACACTGCTTCCACTGTTTCCCCATCTATTTCCCAAGAAGTGATGGGACCAGATGCCATGATCTTCGTTTTCTGAATGTTGAGCTTCAAGCCAACCTTTTCACTCTCCTCTTTCACTTTCATCAAGAGGCCTTTGAGTTCCTCTTCACTTTCTGCCATAAGGGTGGTGTCATCTGCATATCTGAGGTTATTGATATTTCTCCTGGCAATCTTGATTCCAGCTTGTGCTTCTTCCAGCCCTGCGTTCCTCATGATGTACTCTGCATATAAATTAAATAAGCAGGGTGACAGTATACAACCTTGACGTACTCCTTTCCCTATTTGGAACCAGTCTATTGTTCCATGTCCAGTTCTAACTGTTGCTTCCTGACCTGCATACAGGTTTCTCAAGAGGCAGGTCAGGTGGTCTGGTATTCCCATCTCTTTCAGAATTTTCCACAGTTTATTGTGATCCACACAGTCAAAGGCCTTGGCATAGTCAATGAAGCAGAAATAGAAGCAGTAGTCTTCTGTAAAAGTGTTGCATGTTTCAGAGTCCTGGGTGGGTCCTGGTTTATGCTTGTGACAGAGCAGTGAGTAACTGGGAGAAAGGGAAGCCATTTTGGTGCTGTGGATCTTGATTTTAAAGCACTCTGAAATGGTACATTTTCATTCTTGTCAGGTAATAGCAGATCTAGTCTGACAAGCCTAACACGAATGTTTATCCTCTCATAGGATCTAGCAAGGTCTACCTCTCCTTTTCTCAAAACTTTAATTAGATTTCAGTTTATAACATTTAGAAAAGCAATACCTTGCTTGTTATGAAGCATTATAAAAATAATACTCAAAATACTTGTGTAGGTGTCACAGATGTCCCATTCCCATTCTTTTTGTAGTAATGTCTTCTGAAATAAGCCTGATGTGAATGCTGAGTGGATACGTTAGTACTTCACCCTAGAGGATCTGGCATAATCTTTCTCCCATACCCAAAGTAGGATTTCCCCCCCTGCGTATGAAAGTAATACATGTTTGTTTTTAAAACAAACCAATATTGACTTCAGACTGCACGCCCAGCGAGTGCCTGTGCTCTGCATGCTGCTGGACCTTGCCCGTGGGCATGTCCACCTGCCCAGATGACCGCCAGCCTCCTGGCCACAGCTCCAGACGGAAGTGGCGTGCAACTACTACCACTCTGACAGCACTTGAAACTCCACCAAAGTCTGGAAAACTCAGAGCTCTGGGGACTGAAGGAAAGACGGCATGAACTTCAAATTTCTTAAAATATAATTATCAATTCTGTGGATAATAGATGCATCTTAAAAATTTATTGAAAACCAAGCCACTTGTCCTTAAGCATCTAACACAGTGCTGACTGGAGCAGGAGATGCTCAATAGATAATAACTGACTTGGCAAGATTTAATTATGATTTGACCAATATTTCTTGCCAAGTGCCAAAGTTCATGTCATCATCTTCTTGAATGTGATTTGAAAGATATTCCATCTTGAATAAAATGTGAAACGAAATATTATAATTCTGGCTGGTGTCTTTGGAAGAAGCTGTATTAGCACCACTCTAACCAATTGAGTTAACTGGCCAGGTGCTGAAGAAGTTTTAAATATAACGCCAAATAGAAATTATAAAGAAACTATAATTTTTTAAGAAAGTGAAATTGACAATGAAAAAAACTCAAGTCAAGATTAATGTGCAGAAAGTGGCAGGTCCCCAGTTCTTACAGTTGACCATTGTTTGGTATATTCTTGCATACCAACCTTTCCTTTTTTTCTTGGCTTCCGTTTATTTCTATTATAATTTTTTATTTATAGATTTGGTTTTAATATATCTTAGAAAATTTCCCTATGCTTTTCATATTATACATGAAAAGACATACTACCACAACTAATTAATGAGAGCTTGAATTTTTAAAAAGCAATATATACTCATAGAAGACAATTTGAAATATATAGCTAAATAAAATCAGTATAACTCCACTCCCCAAGATAAAGGTTTTTGTGATTTTATTATAGTTTTTCTGTGTGTATGCATGCTAAATCACTTCAGTTGTGTCTGACTCTGTGTGACCCTTGGACTATAGCCCACCGGGCTCCTATGTCCATGGGATTCTCCAGGCAAGAATACTGGAATGGATTGCCTTTTCCTCCTCTAGGGGATCTTCCTGACCCAGGGATTGAACCTGCATCTCCTGCATTGACAGACAGGTTCTTTACTACTAGCCTGGGAAGTCCTCTGTGTGTATAGGTTCATATATAAAATTTAGAAAGCTGTAGTCATAGTATATTTTACCACCACAGGTACCACGTCCTCAGTGTTATTAATATTTTATTTTCCAGGAACTAGACATACCAAGATGACCAATATGTGGTCCTACTCAAACAATCTTAGAGTGTCTAGTTTGAAGGCTCCTCATGAGTTTAACAATCTCAGACTTATACAAGTGTGGATTTTTAAGGAATCACTTAGCTTCTTTGGTGGGTTTTTTTTTTCCCTACTGTGAGATGAGACTATTTTGATTTGAGTTAGGGAACATCAATTTTTCTTGTTCACTGTGATATTTTAACTTGTTAGATTATAGTGTATTCAAAATTTTTTACTAAATTTTCAAACATGCAAAAGTGGAGAGCATATTGAAAGTATAATTGATCTCCATATAGTTATCACCTATGTTTATAATATTATCAAGATTTTGCCATATTTGTCTTAGCTATTTAAAGTTTTTCTTCTCTGCTGAACTAAAGAAATTTTCATGTCATTCTACTTCTGTAATCTTAACTGTTCATCTCTGAAACATGTGATTGATTTCTTCTATAACTACAATTCATTATACCTATGAAGTTACAGAAAGTTCTTGGTCACAGTCCATAGGGTCACAGAGTTGGAAACAACACACAAGATATCTCATAATATCTAAATTTCTGTGATAGACTAAGGTTTTTAAACATTTAAATCCAATCAAGTGTTTGTATCCTGAAATGCTGTCATTAACACAGCTGTATTTCTTTTTCAGATTAGCGATGATGAACCAGGTTATGACCTAGATTTATTTTGTATACCCAATCATTATGTTGAGGATTTGGAGAGAGTGTTTATTCCTCATGGACTAATTATGGACAGGTTAGTATGATCTCAAGTTGGAATTTTGTCTTTTCTTATATTAATTTCTAGTGTCAGCAACTGTTTTAAGTAGTTGATATTTGAACATAAACTAGGCCAGCTCTTCACATAATTGATGCTTTCTATTTTAGAAGCCCTCTTGACAAAAAAGGGAGGGGAGGAGAACTTACGAATAACCCAGTATAAGTCATGGTATACCGAGAATATGTATGGAGTAGAATAACGTAAATATTGAAGGGAAACTGGAAGAATGAACTTTAGTCACAAAGTCTTTGATTTCTCAGCCCTGAACATGGTAATGGACTGGGGCTCAATCATGGGAAGTCAAGGTCATATTTTTATTATTATGCATACTAGCTTGAAAATTTTCTGTTAAATGAATTGCAGTGAAAAACTTCACTATTTAAATGCTTGTCTTGTGTGTCTGGCTGTTCTTTTTTATTCTAAGATTATATATCATTGTTATAACTATATTCTAAAATATCCTAACTCTAGATGCTTAAACATGAAGAGTAAAGTTCTCTCAGTCTCCTGTACACATTTCTTCCCTACTCACTGCCTATGTATGTATACCATATATTTTAACAGAGTATTGCTGTTGTATAGATCTGCAATTTATTGGACATTTTTTTCAGATTAGTACATCTGGAGCTGTCTCAACCTTTAAAATATATTTATGGCATTCCACTTTATAGCTGTACCATAATTGATATAACCAGTTCCTTATTGATGGATGCACGATGTCTCCATTATTTTGCTTTTACAGATCATACTAGAAGGGAACATCCTTTTACAGATATTTGGGCAGTTAACTTTATCCATGGGGAAATTTTGGGCCAAGGGGAAGGTGTTTATTGAATGTTTTGATACTGTCAGAGTATCCTCCAGAAACTTATATTAATTTATACTCCCAGTGGTATATGAGAGTGCTGTTTTCCTCACCATCTCTTCTAATATTGTATTATCAGAATTTACCAGTTTGATAGGTGAAATTGTAACTTATTTTAATTTGCTTTTTTAAAATTTTCATGATAGATGTTATAGTACACATTGATTTTGAAGGTTTTTGAAATTTTTACCTTCGCTTTATGAGCACAGATAGACTTAATGGTGGAGAAGGCAATGGCACCCCACTCCAGTACTCTTGCCTGGAAAATCCCATGGACGGAGGAGCCTGGAAGGCTGCAGTCCATGGGGTCACACAGAGTCGGACACAACTGAGCGACTTCACTTTCACTTTTCACTTTCATGCATTGAAGAAGGAAATGGCAACCCACTCCAGTATTCTTGCCTGGAGAATCCCAGGGACAGGGGAGCCTAGTGGGCTGCCATCTATGGGGTCGCACAGAGTCAGACACGACTGAAGTGACTTAGCAGCAGCAGCAGACTTAATGGGGGCAGAGAACGTGTTTTATGGAAGCTTAATCCTTTCTTTTACATTTGTAATGCATTGATTTTATTTATTTATTCATATTTTTTGAACTTATTTTTAATTGAAGAATAATGGCTTTACAATATTGTGTTGGTTTCTGCCATATATCAACATGAATCAGCCATAGGTTTACTGACTTGAACCTCCTCTTTTTTTTTTTAATGTTTGTCCACTCCCCTCGGCTTTACGCTTTACCGTCTGAGCCACCAGGGAAGTTATCCAAGTTCCCTTACCAGGGATCAAATCCAGACCCTCATCCGTGAAAGCATGGAGTCCTAACCACTGGACTGCTGGGGAATTCCCATAAAGTTTAAATGTTTTTTTTTTAATAATATAATTTAATTTCTATTAAATTACTGATTTTAATTTCTATAGGACTGAACGACTGGCTCGAGATGTGATGAAGGAGATGGGTGGCCATCACATCGTGGCCCTCTGTGTGCTCAAGGGGGGCTATAAGTTCTTTGCCGACCTGTTGGATTACATCAAAGCACTGAACAGAAATAGTGACAGATCCATTCCTATGACTGTAGATTTTATCAGACTGAAGAGCTACTGTGTAAGTATATTTCATACATGTTTAAAATAAACATGGCATTTTTATTATATGTATCCTGTATGTATCAGCTTTAACTGATTATGCATAAATTCCTTTTGTTTATAAATTTTATACAAGAATCACAATTGATCTATATTAATAAAAACAAAACTACATGGATTCTAAAATTCAGATTAACATGAATTTATTGTGAAGCACTATGTTTTGCTGAAATAAAAAACAAAACCAGCAAAACCCATGGCAGCAGTAGGTTTTCCTATATGTTTTGAAGCTCTTCAGACTATACTTACATGTTCATTTTACATGGTTACTGAGCTTTTCTAATATATGCCCTAGTACTTTATATCCAAGTGAATATTGTCTTTTTCAAACTAGTTGCCTTATACAGTCGCCAGTATTTATTTTAGTTTTTTTCAAACTTTTAACTTTTTATTTTGTATTGGGTTATAGCCCATTAACAATGTTGTGGTAGTTTCAGCTGAACAGTGACGGGACTCAGCCATACATATACACGCATCCATTCTCCCCCAAAGCCTATATTTATTTTAAAGTTTTTTGGTTTAGTTTCAGTTTTCTGGATTTTTAAAACCCCCTTGAGGAATTGCTCTTGGGACTTCGGGGATCCTCTGTTTACTGGTGGCAGATATCCTCTCTGGATCTAGATTGACTTGCAAGGGAGTCCGTGGCATTTGGAGTTAGTTGTAAGTAATAAGGAGGGTTAGCAGTTGTCCCTTAGAAAGCGTGTTGGAGTGCGAGCATTAGCAAATTAAAGAAACCACCTTTGAGTCACAGTCACTCTGTGTCACACAGTCTCAAATGCTTCAGAACATTGACAAAGTAAGCATTATTGATGCTTGTTGGGTGAACCAAAATCCATGTCTTCTTTTCATGTGAATTTCATCATCCGTATGTTTGATTTTTATTACTTCATACTGTTGCCTTTTTTCTGGTTTCATGTTGGCATTGTAATTCCTGAGAGTTACTGTTTTCCCTAAATAATAGATTTTTTCCCCTAGCTTCTTCAAGGATTAGAATGAATGTCTGATCTTTTTCTGTTTCATAAATCAGTATTGTAGGGCATCTTTGTAGAAATGGCCTTATGTTTACACTTTCATTTGGAAATAAGGACCGCTTATCTACATTTAACTTTCAGCCTCCTTTCTTTTCGTTAATCATCTATTTGACCCAAGTCTTTGACCTTTCCCCCATTTTTATCAGTCCTACTGGTGATTGGACAACTATTTAAGTATCATCATAGACTGTTTCCCTATCCTGTTAAAAAATGTTTGTGCTTATATATCATGACATTACTTTGTAATTATAAACTCATTTTAATTTGTCAAAGTCTTGCTTGAATTAAAGACTTGCTTAAATGCAAAATTTGGATTTTTACTTAACAGAAGTTGTTTTGCTGATTTACACTAAGATTTAATTCTAGTCAATATAACTGACTTTAATATGTTGTTGCTTAGAGGCTCACAGTCCAGGGCATGATTTCTCTTTTTGATCTTCTTAAGAATCCTCCTGCCCACACACATACACATAAAAATCAGTTTTGTTACTTTATGACTTCTACTTCATTACTCTGGAGACTTGTGCAGAATGTTCTTTCTTTGAAAAGAAAGCTCATTAAAAAATGAAGGGAGTTTAATATTTTCTTTTTAAGTATATTTATGGTCATAGAGCAATTTGAAGCAGTAGTAACATTATTTTAATTCCGTTTTTTTGGCTATACCACACAGCATGCAGGATTTTAGTTCCCTGATCAGAGACTGAACTTGTGCCCCCGCAGTGGAAGTGTGGAGTCCTGACCACTGGACCACCAAGGAATTGCTAGTTTTTTCCTGTTAGTTTTAGATCTTAGAGGATTGTTAAGCTGAACTCCTCAACTGATAAAAAGTGTTGAAATCTTGAACATAATTAAAACAAACATTTAGGTAAATTTTCCCATAGAGAAAAAAACTATCTGTTCTATTTTATGTGACATTTTGTGTAGATTTACTACTAAACAATAGAAATTAGGAAAACCATATATACTTTGTTGATTTGAAGTAACGTTTCTACCCTCTTTTAATAATTCATCAACTTGTTGTGGAAGATATTTCCATGTGCATATTATAAAACAATTTGATATAATCATAAAATAGACATTTAAAATTATTTGTAGCATCGGTAACAATAACATTAGTGTAATCTTCACCACTTTGAAGTAGTAAATTAAACATTAACTGATCTGTACTTATCCTAAAGAAACGCTCCACGAACTATTAAATTTTCCCGGATATATGAACAGCCATAATAGTGTTAACACACCCTAAGATAGTTTTTCTTCAGAATGAAAGTAAATTTTTCTGATTTAAAAAACCCTGTAAAAGAACATACAACCATAAAAAATTATAAAGGAATTAAATTCCAGTACCTCTTTTAATTTTAATATTTTGAAGAATTTTCTGTGTATACACACACATATTATAGTTTACATACTTTTAGACTAGCTATTCAAATTTTTATTTGCTTACTGCCTAGTTGAGAAATTGTCTAGGGATTCCAGATACCATGTTTAAATCTAAGATAGCCTCGATTTTAAATTTACCACTACTTTTTGTACTGCTAAGAAAGAAGACACTGTCAGTTATAGCTGTAAGTTGCTGGCAATTGTCATATGTCAATTTCAGGAGGTATTAAGATGTGTATATATATCCTTCCAAAATAAAATGTTATATATTCAGTGACCTTTTGTATCACTAAAGAGCTATGATATTTAAAAAAAAAGCAGTTAGTAAGTGTGCAAATGTATTTTCTCTATTGTGAGTTCAATTTTGTAGTATTTTTTTTTTACTGAAATAGTTTAATTTAAAAAAAATGAGACAGCCACTATGGAAAACAGTGTGGAGATTTCTTTAAAAACTAGTACTAAAACTACCATATGACTCAGCACTCCCACTACTGAGCATATACCTTGTTGTTGTTGTTGCTAAGCCACGTCCAGCTCTTTTGTGACCCCATGATCTGTAGCCCACCAGGCTCCTATGTCCATGAGATTTTCCAGGCACGAATACTGGAGTGGGTTGCCATTTCCTTCTCCAAGAGCATATACTCCGAGAAAACCACAATTTTAAAAGACACATGTACCCCAAGCTTCATTGCAGCACTGTTTACAGTAGCTAGGACATGGAAGCAACCTAGATATCCACCAACAAGATGAATGGATAAAGAAGTTGTGGAACATGTATACGATGGAATATTAGTCAGCCATAAAGTCAGTTCTAGTGAAGTGGATAAATCCAGACCTTGTTATCCAGAATGAAGTAGGTCAAAAAGAGAAAAACAAGTATCGTGTATTAACATATGCATGGAATATAGAAAAATGGTACTGATGAACCTATTTGTAGGGCAACAGTGGAGACGCAGACATAGAGAACAGACTTGTGGACACAGCGGGGGAAGGAGAGAGGGTGGGACGAATTAAGAGAGCAGCATGGAAGCATATAAATAACCACATGTAAAATAGATAGCCAGTGGGAATTTGCTATGTGATGCTGGGAGCTCAAATCTGGTGCTCTGTGACAACGTAGAGAGGTGGATGGGGTGGGAGGTGGGAGGGAGGTTCCAGAGGGCGGGGACATATGTATACCTATGGCTGATTCATGTTGATGTACAGCAGAAACCCATACAACATTGTAAAGCAATTACCTTCCAATGAAAAATAAATAAAAAGCCTCAGGAGGGAAAGTTGTCAGATGAGTAAATTTTTTGTGGGTCATAATCAAAGAAAAAATTAGCCTAATTTATGATGTGTTCGGACTAAATGGCTTACCTTAAAATGAAATTGTTCTTAGGATTTTAAATCTTGTAGAAAACTTTTTTGAGTCAGAAATTATCTCAATGTACATTTTGGGAGAGCTTTGCTGGTGGCTCAGCAGTAAAGAATCCACCTGCCAACACAAGAGCCACAGCAGATACAGGTTTGATCCCTGGGTCAGGAAGATCCCCTGGAGAAGGAAATGCAACCCACCCCAGTATTCTTGCCCGAGAAATCCCACGGACAGAGGAACCTGGCAGGCTATAGTCCATGGGGTCGCAAAAGAGTTGGACACAACTGAACAACAGCAACAACACATTTGAGAACAATGAGGGGCAGAGGGATTAAGTGACTTACCCAAGATCGTGCAGGCTTTTGATTTGAACCGAGGCCTTTAATTCTGTGCAGAAGAGTCTAACTTGGGAAAACTTTTTAACTGACTTGGATCCTCTGATATAGGCTTCCTATTATTTCTTCATCAGTTTTGCATGCAAAGACAATTCATTTTACCAATTATGGGATTTTTCCTCAATTATAATCAAGATTCATAAAGCTGTAAGTTTCAGTCTTAATCTTGGAGGTCACTTGATTCATAGCTTGATTAGGCCAACTATTTAATACATGAAAGGTGCAAATTACTTATAACTATTTGTTATTTGTAAGAAGCTGGCTTTTTGAGTGAGTTTGGTAAAGAAAAATGCAGAAAATATTGGAGTAGTTTCTTAAAGTATCTCTTCTAAGAAGAGGTCAGTACTTTCAGTCTGTATGTATTTAGTCAATTGCTTTAAGGTATGCTTTTTTCTCCAGAACAGTTGAAGTTTAAATGTAAAGTACTACTTTGATGTGGTCTAAAGCTTATCTTCTGTAAACCTATTTATATATATATATAAAGCAAGTGAAGTGATTTATGCCTTTTTCCTGCCTATTGAACTAAGACCATTGGACACTGATGGGAGAAAGAATTTGTTCAGTTTAAATTGGCAGGAATGGGGATATGAACTGTCCACGGTATACAGAAACTCTAACAGAAAGGTCAAAAGTGTACTTTCTCATCCTTGCCTGTAGATTTTTACTTTGATGTAGTCTTTGTTGTGCGGAGAAGGCAATGGCACCCCACTCCAGTACTCTTGCCTGGAGAATCCCACGGACAGAGGAGCCTGGAAGGCTGCAGTCCATGGGGTCGCTGAAGGTCAGACACGACTTCACTTTCACTTTTCACTTTCACAGATTGGAGAAGGAAATGGCGGCCCACTCCAGTGTTCTTGCCTGGAGAATCCCAGGGATGGGGGAGCCTGGTGGGCTGCCGTCTATGGGGTCGCATAGAGTCGGACACGACTGAAGTGACTTAGCAGCAGCAGCAGTCCTTGTTGCGCAGCTTAGGTTTTATACAAGCACCCTGACTCATAGAACATGAAGGAAGTAGTCACGTTTGGCCCCGTGAGACCACAAATTTTATTATTTAAAAAATTGAGGGATTTCCCTGGTGGTCCAGTGGCTAAGACTCTGCACTCCCAATATAGGGGACCTGGGTTCGATCCCTGGTTGGGGAACTAGATCCTACATGCTGCAACTAAAAGTTCCCATGCTACAGCTGAAACCTGGTGCAGCTATATAAATATTTTTTTAAAAAGAAAGAAAGTTTGATAACATGGAAGCACAGACACTAAGGGTATATATTTGTAAACCCAAAGAGCTTCTCTGGGAATTTTATGTAGTGGACAGTGACATTCTGAGTTAAGGACTGACTGGGCTCTCCTGTGCCAGTACCATCATCTCATGAAGGATGAAGTACTTGAGAGTCACTCAGTAATGAAATGCAGCAGGGAGACAGTGGGAGCCTTGTCCTAGATGGGAATGAAGGGAGTGAGGGAAAATCCTCTGGTGGGGTAATGGATTCATGGTTGTCATTTGTATGCGATTTGGGAACATGTACCTGTATTCTAGCACAGTGGACTGTAACATTTTTCTTAAATGAATGTTCTGTTTTAGCCTGCATTTTAAAAGTTGTCTGTGTTTCATCAAAGAAGCCTTAGAAGCTAAAACCCTTGGGGCAAACACGAATATGGAGATTTAGATCTACCAGAGCAGCAGTGTCTTGCATACTTGGAGTTCTCTTGTCTGTTTCCCTGTTACCATCGCCTTTAGATCACAGGGTTTTTTCCATGATTTCATACTTTCCATACTTTTCAGTTCTCAGATGTTTCCTCTGTACAAAAGGGTCAATTGAAGTTGGAGTGTAATACCACATTTCAACAGAAGATGTCGCTGTTTATCTTGATTTGTTGTGCTCATTGAAAGCTTCAGGTTTTGTACACTTTTTGTTTTCTAGTCTGTGTTTGAAACTCTAGGTTTTAAGTTAGTTAGAATAAGAGGTGGAGATGAGAAGTGATATGCAAGGGTTTTTTGATATTGGAAGTCATACTTTTGTATCTTATATTAGTTTGCATCACTGTGTTCTGTTGGTGCATTTGTGTTTTTCAAAAATAACACTGCCATCAAATATGGACATGTATATAGAAGCATTCAGGCACACCTTGTTTTATAGTGCTTCATTTTATAGTGCATTTTTAAAAATAAATTGAAGGTTTTTGGCAGTTTTGTGTCAAGCAAGTCTATCGATGCCATTTTTACGGCAACACTTTTGTACTCTTTGCATCTGTGAATTACGTTTTGGTAATTCACACAATAGTTCAAGCTTTCATTATTATCATATTCGTTATGGTGATCTGTAATTAGTGATCTTTGATGTTACCATTACAAAAAGATTAAGACTCACTGAAGGCTTCGATGATGGTTAGAATTTTTATTTATATATATTTTGGGGGGAGGTTGTACCATAGTTTCGTGTTTTATTTTTAAAGAAACTGCTGGTTTCCAGAGTGCCTGTACCATTCTATACTCACATAAAGTATAAATGATCCAGTTTCTCTGCATCCTCCACAGTGTTTGCTGTCACTATTTTCTTTTGAATTAATTTTTATTGGGATATAGTTGATTTACAATGTTGTGTTAGTTTCAGGTGTACAGCAGTGAATCAGTTATGCATACGCATATGCATGCGTGCATGCTAAGTTGCTTCAGTTGTGTCTGACTCTTTGCAACCCTATGGACTATAGCCCGCCAGGCTCCCTTGTCCGTGGGATTCTCCAAGCAAGAATACTGGAGTGGGTTGCCACGCCCTCCGGGGGAAATTCCCAAACCCCCATCTTGCCTACCAGGCGGATTCTTTACCACTAGTACCACCTGGGAAGCCCCACATAGGCATATATCCATTTTTTTTTTTTAGTCTTTTCACATAGAGGCCATTATAGAGTATTGAGTGGAGCTCCCTGCGCTGCACACAGTAGGTCCTTATTATCTATTTTATATATAGTAGTGTGCATATGTCAATCCTAATCTCCCCATGTATCCCTCTCCCCCCCTTACCCCTGGTAAGCCTCAGTTTGTTTTCTACATCTTAGAGTCTATTTCTGTTTTGTAAACAGGTTCATTTGTACCATTTTTTTTAAGATTCCACGTATAAATGATAACATTTTCTAGCAATAAAGTATTTTTAAATTAAGGAATGTACATTGTTTTTCAGACATAATGCTGTTTCATACTTCATAGACTACAGTACAGTGTAAATGTAACTTTTATGTCCATTGAGAAACCAAAAAATATGTGTGACTTACTTTATTGCAACATACATATTATCGTGATGGTCTGGAACCAAACCCAAAATATCTCTGAAGTATTCCTACATGTAAAAGTAGAAAGTCTTCTTATCCCTTGTCAGAGGTAATTGCAGTTATAAGCTTTTAAACAATGCTGAACAGAAATGGCTTCATAGGCAGCAGATTGCTCTACAGCTTGGTGTTTTAGTTACTGTTCATGACAGTATTTACAGATTGTCAGATTCTTTTTAATAGCTGCACAGTATTACACTGTGTGGGTGAACTTAATTTAAATAATTCCCTGTTGATAGACATGTTGGTTGTCTCCAAGTTTTGTTGAGAATGTGAAAATATTCTGTGTTTTCTTCTGGTCTGCTTATGGCTTTATTTTTTATGTTTAGATTGTAATCCATCTGGAATTTATTTTTGTGTATGCTATGAGGTAGGGATCATACATTATTTTTTTCCCAAATGGATTACTAGTTGATGAAACGCCATTTATTGAATAATTCATCTTTTTCTTATTGACTTGAAATAACCATCTTTCAGTTCAGTTCAGTCGCTCAGTCGTGTCCGACTCCCTGCGACCCCATGAATCACAGCACGCCAGGCCTCCCTGTCTGTCACCAACTCCCAGAGTTCACTCAAACTCATGTCCATCGAGTCGGTGATGCCATCCAGCCATGTCATTCTCTGCCGTCCCCGTCTCCTCCCACCCCCAATCCCTCCCAGCATCAGAGACTTTTCCAGTGAGTCAGCTCTTCACATGAGGTGGCCAAAGTATTGGAGTTTCAGCTTTAGCATCAGTCCTTCCAATGAACACCCAGGATTGATCTCCTCTAGAATGGACTGGTTGGACCTCCTTGCAGTTCAAGGGACTCTAAAGAGTCTTCTCCAACACCACAGTTCAAAAGCATCAATTCTTCGGCGATCAGCTTTCTTCACAGTCCAACTCTCACATCCATACATGACCACAGGAAAAACCATATCATGTATCAAATCCTCATATCTCTGGGTCTGTTTCTGGGCTCCATTCTGTTCCTTGGTCTCTTTGTCTGTCACTGTGCTGGTGCAGCACCATTTTAACTGGCAGAACTTTGGCATGGTTTGCTCTCTGGTAGTGCAAGTCCAAGCTCTTTCGTTCACTGTTCTTTCACTAGTTTTCTGTCTTGAATCCAGCACAGCTGAATTACGATCATTATCAGCACCAGCTCGAGTGGGTGTGGAGCATTCCTTTTTGAAACTCGTTTAATGGTTTCTACTAGATTTTGTGATAGCAGAAAACTGGGAGCCTAAGAGGTATGCTTTAAAGACCTGATTTCCCAGACTGTGCTGAAGATGGCCTCGGCCCCAGCTACACTTTTGAGGGAGATATCTTTGGAGTTGAGTATGATATAGACCAGACTCTACAGTTTGATTGACTCATGGGAATGGTCCAGGGCCAGAACCAGACACCTGTCATGCTAATAAATTCTTTCATGGTTCAGAAATTACTAAGACTGAACATGGGTGACTGCTGTAATACTGCCCATTCAAAAATGCGTGTGCCTCATTTTTAGGACTCTTCAAAGCATCACATCAGTAATGACCAATTAGAACTTCTTAATTTTTTGTCATTCATTTCTAGAAACAGAATTATTAGAGTATCATAATGCTGTGACATGAGATAGCTAACTTCTTAAATCTCCTGTTTCCCATTTGATAACTTGAAATGTGTGTTTATTATATGGAAGGATATACACGTATATTTATACATTTTTTTTTAATTAGAACGACCAGTCAACAGGCGACATAAAAGTAATTGGTGGAGATGATCTCTCAACTTTAACTGGAAAGGTATGTATCTTGTTGTTGTTCTTTTTCTGGTTCTCTTCGGTGTAAGGTTAGGTTGTTTATTTGATGTTTTTCTCATTTCTTGAGGCAAGCTCATAGATAAACTTCCTCTTAGGGAAAGGTATGTATCTTGAGGGAGAAGGAAAGAACACTCCATACCAAGAGTCATACTGCACTTTCAATCCATCACCAAGAGGCAGTTTAGATAGTTATTTATGTACTCAAACACAAGTTATTTAGCCCTTGGAAACAATCTAAGCTAGGTCATATAGCAAAGAGGCCACAGAATCCAACATTAAACTTCAAATCTCTTGTTGCCAAGTACTATTGGTATGCTTCTGTGGGGATCTAATTTGGGATCCTTCAAAAGAATATATGAAGGGAAAAGCCTCCTTTTTAAAAATAGATCATGCATAGTTTCTTAAAAGATAAACAGTATAATGTAGTGACTGAGAGTGTGGGTTCTGGAGCTGGAGAACTTCGATTCAATGCTTGACTCAGTGCTTCATAACTGCATGACCTTGGGCAGGTTCTTTAACTTCTCTGTCTCCCATATGTGTGGTGGGACGACACTGGCAGCCACCTCAGAGAGTTCAAAGGGCCAAGTGATAATAATCGTGTAGAACCCTTTCAGCAGTTTCTGGTAGTTCGAACACTTCAAACATACTGTTATTTTAAGGAATCGCAAAAAGAGTTTTAAAAACATCAAAAATCTTCCAGTATAGACGTTTAGCTGAGATAATAGAGCTATTAAAATATTTGAATAGTATTCTTTTGATACACTGAAATGAATTTTGAGTAACCAGTGATAAATGATGGAATGCTATGATTTCTTTTTCAGTTGCCAGTTATTTTATTTTTTTTTTGCTGATAGACACAGTACCAAATATAGAGGCATAAACTTATAAAAGTTTCACAAGAATCCTGTGAGGTAGATATTATCATTCTCGTTTTATAGATCAAGAAACTTAAGACTCAGAAAGGTTGAAGGACTTGTCCAAAGTCACTCTGCCAGCAGAGTGAAAGAAAGTTAAAGTGTTACTCGCTCAGTCACGTCTGACTCTTTGCGACCCCATGGTCTGTCCATGGGATTCTCCAAGCAAGAATCCTGGAGTGGATTGCCATTCCCTTCTCCAGGGGATCTTCCCAACCGAGGGATTGAACCCAGGCCTCCTGCATTGCAGGCAGATTCTTTACGAGCTACCAGGGAAGCTGGCAAATGATAGAACTTGAATTTAAATTTAGGTCTATTTAGCTCCAAAGCTCTTTTCTTCCTCTGGTTTTTAGATTTTAATGTTTACAACTTACTTACATGACCGAGTATCTGTAAGGCAATTTTAGCATACAACACTTGTGTCAAATTCTATGGTCCCATATCAGGGCCATGCCAAACTAATGTTGTCTTCCTCAACATGTTTTGAAAACTTCAAAGGAGAAATTGTAATCTGTTGACTCTTCTCCCTTTCTGCCAGACATATCCTCCTTCCCTTTCAGCATGCTTTGTCCATATTTAGAAGTCATTTGAAGCCCTTACTCCTAGAATCAGTTTTTAGTGCTGGAAGGGACCTAACCTTCAAAACTTTCTGATTCCATTTGACCTTGCCTTTCCCACTTAATGGCTGTCCCACTGCATAGCTCTGTGATCTTACAAGTTCTTTGCCTCTGAAATAACTTAGAGTAAGCTCACTTATTGTGGAGAAAAATAAAAATGCAGAAGTTGGGTGAAGTTATTTCTTAGGGGTGAGATTATGGATTATTTAGACTTTCTATTTCAGTTTGTCTCTATGAGTAGTTTTCCCTTTTTTCCCAGTTAGTAGCTGAGAACCCTGAACCCTGAAAACCTCTCTTCAATTCTATCCACTTGACTATTTTTATAACTTTAAGCAGATCATTTGACCTCTGAGCCTCATTTTTTTTCATTTATTAAGTAAAGAGGTAGCTATTTGATATAAAATAAACTCTCAATAATGGTTGCAATTCTCATTCTTTTATTTTTTAAACAGTAATGATACAATACTCTGGATACTATAATTTTGTGTGGCAAATATTTAATCTTTCTAGACTTTGATTTGTGTATACTGTCTCACAGTACTAAAAGTCTTTGATTATGATTTAGACAAGCTTTTGCAGCTACTTAGTATTAGAGCCAAGACTAGACTCCAGTTTCTCTGTCTCATCATTCAATGCTGTTTTCAAACTATAACTCCATCCCATGGTCCTGATTGCCACATCAGTGAGCCAAAGTTCCTGATGGGAAAATATTATCCTTCAGATGTGCTAGCTGGGCTAGAGAAGATGCTGAGAAAACCACATGGTGGTGGTGAAACAATGATTGGTTCATTAACTGATTGCAGTTGGCCCTTGAACAACATGGGTTTGAACTGTGTGAGTCCACTCATATGCGCATTTTTTTCCATCAATCCGTACTACACAACTATACAATCTATAGTTGGTTGAATCTGTGAATATGGAGGAACTGTGGCTATGGAGGGCCGACTGTAAAAGTATATATGGTTTTCAAGTGTGTGGAAGGTTGGTGTCCCTAGCCTCCTTGTCGTTCAAGGGTCAACTGTATATTCAATTTTCCTAAAGATTTAGGTTACAGTATCTTTTGAGAAGAGAGAAATTAGTTGTAATATGAGGAAGAGAATATTGTATATGAACTGTTATAGTAGTATAATGTATATTATAAAATATATGCAGTTATAAAATTATAGATTAAATAATGTGAGGTTTAAAAAATTTCTAATGTTTCTTTCAAACCTCCCTTGATAACCACTGACTTAGAAAAGTATAGAGAACATCATACCTGATGCTGTGGTATGTGACAGAGAAATGAGAACTACAAATAAATAATATACCATGAATCTTCTTATGACTGATTATAATCAGTATGTGAAATGCTACCTCATTCCCAAGAATAGATAGGATTCTTCTCTACCTTAGACAGTTAAGGCAGTATTTCCTCTAAGGGTTCTTTCAGCTATAAAATTCTGAGAGGTAGAAATTGGGATAAGGGTTTATGGTAGCAGGAAGCATTGGTATCTTTTTTTAGTTTAGTCCAAGAATATGAGCACATGCAGATCAGTTTCAGCCTACCAAGAAAATGGGGGTTTTAATAGGATTCCATATGGTAAGTTAAATGCATGATTTTGGAGTTATTGTACAAATTATAGTTTTCAAATGTTATAGTTGGAATACACATTAGTGTATTTCTACATGGGAAACTGAGGCCCAGAGAAATTTGTCAACTTGCCCGAGATTATTCTGTTTAAGTAATGGAAACTCTTTTAAAAAATTGAACATATGGGTCAAATTTTATTTTAAAAATTCCATTGCAGTGAAAATTTTATATTAAAGAGTTCCAAATCCCAACAGATGGCCCATTTGTTTAAATCAGGGTTTGATATAGTAAAGTAGGTTAAAACAAGAATTTGGAGAAATCCTTAGAGTTTGTTATGATGTGACTTAAACTATAATTGGAAACACTGTCTGATTCATTGTACTGATTTTCATTTCTCTTTTTCTTCCAGAATGTTTTGATTGTTGAAGTAAGTTTTACATATTTTTAATACGGTGTTTATGATTTTCTAATTTGGTATACGCAGTCCTAAAGGTAACCCAGGGAAAGAAATTCCTTTTCATCAGTTTTAGTGATGGGCTTGTGTTATAAGGCAATGAGATTGTTTGTAAGAAGTATTTAGTAATTTAAGTTAAACTGGATAGTGGAAACATTATGGCATATATCTTACTCCTGTTTTTTTGGCTTGGAATTTAAAAATTTCTTTTAAAGTTACATATATCATTCCAATCCATGTTTTTATGCTTCTGTTGACTATATATAACCATATGCAAAGCTTATCTTTTGATAATTTACATGTGAAAGTCACTCAGTTGTGTCTGACTCTTTGTGACCCCATGGACTGTACAGTCTATGAAATTCTCCAGGCTGGAATACTGGAGTGGGTAGCCTTTACCTTCTCCAGGGGATCTTCCTGATCCAGGGATCGAACCCAGGTATCCCACATTGCAGGCGGATTCTTTACCAGCTGAACCACAAGGGAAGCCCAAGAATACTGGAGTGGGTAGCCTATCACTTCTCCAGCGGATCTTCCTGACCCAGGAATCAAACTGGGGTCTCCTGCATTGCAGGCGGATTCTTTACCAGCTGAGCTACGAGGGAAGCCCATAGTCTCTATATGTTCTCTCTTGCAACTTGTTATTCTCACTCAGAATTGGTTTTGAGGTTCATGTTGAGACATATAGTTACTTGACCTTAAAATCCGTCATAACATTGCAGTGTATGAATCAACCTATTTGTTGCCCTACAAATAGGGAGTTTGCTTCCAGTTTTTCCTACTACAACAGGATTGCTAAGAGCATCCTTTTGTGATGTCCCGTGTGCATGTGTTTGAGTTCCCTCTGGATGCAGGCACTTAGAAGTGGAATGACTTGGTTGTAGAATTTGTACATTTTCAATTTGACTGTTATTGCCAAATTACTCATCAAAGTACTATATAGAATAAATTCTCACTCTTTTATGTAAAATGATGTAAGGCTTAAGAGCAGCATATGGTTAGTTACTCAGTTGGGTCCGATTCTTTGCAGCCCCATGGACAGAGGAGCCTGGTGGGCTACAGTCCATGGGATTCTCCCGGCAAGAATACTGGAGTGGGTTGCCATTTCTTTCTCCAGGGGATCTTCCTGACCCAGGGGTCGAACCCAGGCCTCCTGCATTACAGGTGGATTCTTTACCATCTGAGCCACCAGTAACCCTTAATTCATTTTTTTTATTGTTATCAGGGTTCTTAGATTTTAGCTCATAGATTAAAAAAATAAGTAAGACTCTTTCCAAAGGGTTTGTGTACATGAGTATCCCTGGGAATTGGTTGCTTTCTTAAAATGTAGATTCACTAATTCCACTTCAGATTGATTCATTTTGTCTAGGGTAATGCCACTTAAGAAATTACTACAAACTAAGCAGCTTAAAACAGCACACATTTATTATCCCAGTGTTCAGGGATCAGGAGCCTGAGTTCAGGGTAGCTGAGTTCTCTGCCCCAGGTCTCATCAGGCTGAATCAAGGCTGGGACTCTGATCTCACCTGTGGTTCATGGTACTCTGGTACTCTCTTCCAAATTCATTCCCATCGTTGCTACAACTGAGTTCCTGTGGTTGCGAGACTGGTAGCCCCATTTTCTTGCTAGGTTGTCCTCATGTCCTAGCACATGGCCCTCTCACATGGCAGCTGACTTCTTCAAAACCAGCCGAATCTCTCTCCAGGCTGCTCCAGCCATTTTGTGTTACACAAATGACTACTCCGTCATTTCACAAGTCCTGCTCACACTCTGGGAGCAGGAGATTATTCTCGATGTTTCCACTAGGTGGTGGGAGTCAGAGTCTGTCTACCACAGCCCAGAAATCTGTATTTTTCAGAAATCCCCAGCCCTGATGTTTCTGATGACTTACAGCTTCATTTTGTGAGCACTGCTTTAGACCATCTGTAGAGAATCTTTTCACTGAAGAACATTTGGAGAAGGCAATGGCACCCCTCTCCAGTACTCTTGCCTGGAAAATCCCATGGATGGAGGAGCCTGGTGGGCTGCAGTCCGTGGGGTCGCACACGACTGAGCGACTTCACTTTCACTTTTCACTTTCACGCATTGGAGAAGGAAATGGCAACCCACTCCAGTGTTCCTGCCTGGAGAATCCCAGGGACGGGGGAGCCTGGTGGGCTGCCGACTGTGGGGTCGCACAGAGTCGAACACGACTGAAGTGACTTAGCAGCAGCAGCAGCAGAGAATGTTTTCACTGAGGAACATTAGGGTTATGGTTGAAGAAATATTTTCCCAATTAGAGATGGGTTTCTTTTGAATAATGTCCTACTTTTGACTGAATAGCTAAAATTCACTTTCGTGTAAAGTCATTCTATATGGTAAAATCTTAATATTTTGGATACTTTTTTTTTAGTTTTTATTTACTTGGCTGCACCTGGTCTTAGTGGTAGCATGCGGAATCTTAAGTTACAGCATGCAGGATCTAGTTCCCTCACCAGGGATGGAACCCGGGCTCCTGCCTTGGGAATGTGGAGTCTTAGCCACTGGACCACCAGGGAAGTCCGTTGGATACTTTTAAGATGATATAAAACAGTGTTTCTCAGTGTGGTCTTTTAACCACCCGCGTCTAAGAGTTGGAAGGAAAGCATCCTCATCTTGAATTTATGAAAAAATATCTAATCTCTTATAATGAAGGGCAGCACCACAACTCTCTAATAAAATACGTGTGTACATACTTGCATATATATTTAAACTAGCTGTCATTGACCTCTTGGTGCCTATAAAATCCAGCCCTGAGGACCGGCGTTCCTACTGCTTGCTGAAAGCCAACTGATTTTCAGATTCCAGAATATCTCAGTATGAATTGTGGTGAGAATAAATGCACTGAAAAAAATGGCATTATTCCAGTTATATGTGGGATTTTGTTTTTTTTGTGTGTGTTTGTATAATGACTGAATTTAAAGCTGTGATGGTTTTATTTGCCATTTAAATATATTTTCTTTGTTTTTAAAGGATATAATTGACACTGGGAAGACAATGCAGACTTTGCTTTCCTTGGTCAAGAAGCATAAACCAAAGATGGTCAAGGTTGCGAGGTATGTATGTAACATTTTGACATAAGCTACTTCTTGAAAAAAGAGTACTTGCTTCTTTGTAAGGGTAATTACTTTACAATATTGTAGTGGTTTTTGCTATCATAGAATTGTTTAAATTGTAATTAAATACCTCTGCTGATGTACAACTGTAAAAAAAAAAGACTATTAGAAATGGTAAAAAAAAAAAAATTTCTCAACTCTAGTTTTATCTTCAAAAAGTAATATACTCTCAAATAGGACTCAGTAAACGTCCTTGTAAATCATTCGTCATGTTTTAAAGCCTTTCAGTGCAGTTGCCTTATTGTCTTATGTTATTAATATTTGGTTTTTCAACAATATAATAATGATACCAACTTGTTCAGGGTAGCATGGCAGAAGATTTGGGGCCACTTTGCAAAACTGAGACCACGGATCCTAAAGACAAGTTAGGAGGTGGTGGGAAAGGGTAGGCCCTGAAGCTCCTTAGCTCCTGCAATTGAGTGATGGAGTGGTCCTGTGTATTGCATCTTGTTTTGTAACTACATTGAAAATGGACAGTGCCTGCTTCCTTTCTTCTGAATCAGCCTCACCTCCTGGTCCTACCTATGCTGTCTGGCTTTTGCTTTATTCTATCTGTGTTTATTTTATCCCTAATTATAGTTCCCCCCCCCAACAACTCTTGAGGTCAGTTGTTAGTCACTTCACGGATGGGGATAGCAAGCCATAGGGAATTATCCAAAAAGCACAGAGCTGGATCACTGTAAAGGTGAGATTTGAACCTGGAAACCTGGCTGTACTATTTTAAGTGTTTTGTCGACTGACATTCCTGTGTGGATTTTTTTTCCATATTATTATTTTTTTAATTTGACCAATTTGCAATTTTTGTGTAGGGGTCAGATAGTGATCTGCCTTTTTTTCCCCTAAATGATTACCTGGTTTTTATAAACCTCTCTTAAAGGAACAAAGTATTTGTTGAACATCTTTGAATCAGAGTAAGCCTTCCACTGAGTCATATGTCTGCAGTTTGTCCTTCAGGGCGTTTCTGATAGCTGGTGCAAGTTTATCATCAGGATTTGGGACAGGCATGATGGAAGTGTAGAAATGATGCATTATAGTGCTCCAAGCAATTTCCTGTAAACCAATCAGTGCACTTGCTTGTTTCTCTACAAGTGCTTTTAGGATTTTAAATGTCAACCTACCGTGGTATGTACTTCTCTAGATATTCTTTTGTGCCTCTTTCCTGGAATATGCTGAGAAACTGAGAATACTGCCTCATGAGAGAGGTATTTCCTGTTGCTGGAGGTGTGAAGTATTCAAAGAATACCTAGGTCATTTCTTAGTGATGGACTTGACCCAAGTCAGTTGTTTTTCAACCTTTTTTTCTTCATCTCTTCCTTGCCATTACATTTTAACATCACAGATATATTGTGCATTTGTTTGTGTAGTGTATGTGTATCTGTGATTTATGCATAAAGAGAGGAAACATAAAGCTTATTCTTTTTATTCAGAGCAGGGTTAAGAATGACTAGAAAGCCTTTTAACTTCAAAGTTAAATTGCAAATAAAAAAACTATTAAGTGAGAGGCATGTCAAATGCTGCAGCCACTTTGGGAAGCAGTTTGGCAGTTTCTTAAGAAACTAAACTTGTATCTGCCATACAGCTCCCAACAGCTGTACGCTGGGCTTTTCTCCCAGAGAAATGCGAACTTGCATCCACACAAAAACCCATGTGTGGATGTTCATGGCAGCTGCATTTGTAATAGCCCCAAACTGGAAAGAACGAAAACGTCCATTGGTAGGTGACTGGTTAAACTGTGTTCCACCCTACCATGGAATCCTACTCAGCCCTAAAAAGGAACAAGCTACTGATCCACACAATGACTTGGAGGAGGATCAGGGACTGTTCAATAAAAGCCAATCTTAAAAAGGGTACATACTGTATAATTCCATTTATACAACCTCTTAAAGTGACAAAATGATAGAAATGGAGAACAGATTAGTGTTTGCCAAGGGTTAGGAGGTGATGTTTAGAGGTGACTATAAATAAAGAGGTAGCAAGAGAAAGCCATGT
This sequence comes from Moschus berezovskii, assembly GCF_049115385.1. Lineage (NCBI taxonomy): Eukaryota > Metazoa > Chordata > Mammalia > Artiodactyla > Moschidae > Moschus > Moschus berezovskii. The sequence continues at coordinate 123,239,665 of NC_142488.1, read as the reverse complement.
GTGATGGAAAGTTCTGTATCCTGATTGTGGTGGTGGTTACATTAATCCACACATTTGATACAAATGCCTAGAACTATACATATATAAACATGAGCATGTAAAGCTGGTGAAAGCTGGACAAGGTCAGTCCACCAATGTCCATGTCCTGGTTGTGGTAATCTGCTACATTATGTGAAATGTTCATTGGAGGAAACTGGAGAAAGGACACAGGGATCCTCCCTGTGCATTTTTTGATAACTTCCAATTATTTCATTCAGATCTATAGGAAAATAAGGTGCTGAGTTCCCCTGAGCTCTTAGTACAGCTTGCACTGAGTTTAATGATACCTTTTCTGGATTGTTCCTGAATGAGTTCAGGTAGATGGAAGGGGTTTTGCTGTGATTGATTTGTTATTTTCTTTCTAAATGAAAACCGAGTCCAAGTGTCTCTTCTCATTACTGGAAGGAGAATCACGAAGGACTTACTAGACTATGATCTCTTGGAGGCTAAGGCTTAGGCTGCTGTTGCTAAGTCACTTCAGTCGTGTCCGACTCTGTGTGACCCCATAGACGGCAGCCCACCAGCCTCCCCCGTCCCTGGGATTCTCCAGGCAGGATCACTGGAGTGGGTTGCCATTTCCTTCTCCAAAGGCTTAGGCTAGTGCTTCTCAACTTAGGCTGCACATTGTAATCATCTGAGATGTTTTTTTAAAAATAATTATTAATTTAATTTATTTATTTGGCTGCCCCAGGTCCTAGCCATGGCACTCGGGATCCTTGATCCCCAGCTGCGGCATGTGGAATCATGAGTTGTGGCATGTGAACTCCCAGCTCTGATATATAGGATCCAGTTCCCTGACCAGAGATCGAACCCGGACCCCCTGTATTTGGAGCAGGAATTCCCAGCCATTGAACCACCAAGGAAGTCCCTCACCTGAGAATTTAAAAGTCCCTGCCCATGAGCTTCAGATGTAATTGGTGAGGGGTATGGCTTGGGCATCTGAGTTCTGTTACATTTTTTTTAAGGTTCCCAGATAATTCTGAGAATAATAATCCTTTCCAGCTCTTTTAATATACTTATCTCTGAAGGTGTGAAATCTTGAGTTTTATTGGGACTGCCCTTATCATATGTAAAGACTTTCAAAGCACCATTATAGTTTTTTTTTTTTTTTTTTTAGCATCTGAAAAAATTCTGCAGGCAACATTTGGGTTATGAAATTAACCTTTGTAGAGTTGCTGCATCCTACCAGCAGTTTCTGCTCTCCAAAGTAAATGCCAGCTCCTTTGGCATGGTAGTTTTTTTGTTTTTTTTGCTAAAGTGCCTCTTTGTAAGCCACTTATCTGTGGCTTGGGGATTGTTTTCTGGGGATTTGGGACTAAGAGCCTTTATCTTATCATCTTTGCTCATTGGCATTCCCCACCCATTCATCCTCCAATGAGCTGCCCTTTGATGGGCATGTGGATAGTCAGGGGGCAGCTCTCAGAACAGTCACTGCCTTCTGTCCCAGGTGGAGATCAGTCAAGGGCCCCATCTGTAGTGTGAACTCATCGCTGCCCCTGCCCAGGAGCCCTGTGATGCTGCTCTCCATTTCACAGTCTTTCTTTGAGTTTGTGAAAACTGACCATAGCATGCTAAACGGCAGATGAAACCATGTTGCAGAACACACATGTTCTCTTCTGTAATGCCCTCCGGTGTCTTCATGTGTCACATGTCACATTTTATAATTAACAGCTTGCTGGTGAAAAGGACCCCTCGAAGTGTTGGCTATAGACCAGACTGTAAGTGAATTACTTTTCGTCAATCATTTAACCGTCTTTAACCCAAACAAGTTTTATATGAAGTGGTTTAGAATTACTTTAGAGAATGTTTACACATATTAGATTTGAAAGTGATATTTTCTGTATCTGAATGATGAATTATGGTTCTTTTTAGTTGTTGGATTTGAAATTCCAGACAAGTTTGTTGTGGGATATGCCCTTGACTATAATGAATACTTCAGGGACTTGAATGTAAGTAATGCTTCTTTTCTTCACTCTCAGTTTTCAGAACCCATATAAAAATTTACAAAAGGGAAGACTTGTTTTCTCTTTCCAGCACCTCATAATTCGAACAGACTGATGGTTCCCATTAGTCACATAAAGCTGTAGTCAAGTACAGACATCCTTAGAGCTGGAACTTGGCCAGGCGAGGGTGACACTTCTTGCTGGCTCAACAGTTGAACAGCTTTAATATACAATAACCGTCCCATTATTATTTCAGATGATGGATGTGTCATAAGAAAGAAAGGAACTAGTTTCTGTCTCTTAAGTCACTCTCCTTCAAATACCCACCTCCTCCTCTGGAGGCAGGAATTTGGAGAATGCATTTGTGAGCATGCGTGAGGAAGATGGGGAAGGCACACAGACCTCTGTTGGTTTCACTAAACCCCCTTCTCTATTCAGAGAAGACATGCCAAATATTGTTCTTGCCTTTCACTTCAGATGATACTTTTCTAATGTAAATTTCTCAATTTTTATTTTATAGCACGTGTGTGTCATTAGCGAAACTGGAAAAGCAAAATACAAAGCCTAAGATGAGAGTTCGAGTTGAGTTTGGAAATACCTGGCGTCCCATTGAAATCACCAGTGACATGATCCAATGTTCTCGTTCTGTGGCCAGCTGCTTAGTAGAGCTTATTGCATGTATCTCCTAAGAATTTGATCTGTTTTGTATTTTAGAAATGTCAGTTGCTGCATTCCCAAACTCTTCATTTGCACTATGAGCCTAAAGACTATCAGTTCCGTTTGGGTAGATTGTTGTTTGACTTGTGAATGAAATATCTCTTAAACCACACCACTATTGACTGAAAATATGGAAATTGTATCTGTAAGAAACATTTAAAGAGAAGAATATATTAGTTTTTTAATTGGTATTTTAATTTTTATATATTCAGGAAAGAACAGAAGTGATTGAATATTGTTAACTATACCACTGTGTGTTTAGAAAAGTAACAAGCAGTCAGTTTCATATCCATGACAGCACTTAGAGGTATTGTTATGCCAGAGAAACCGTATGTCCTGGAACTTTTTTAGTAGGTTTCAGTAGTATTAACTATATTTTCTTGCTTGTTCAGATTATTTCTGGTGAATCTTTGTCAACAGTTCCTTTTCAATACAGGTCAGTAAGTTCCAAAAACCTACCACTTTTTGAATTCTTCAAGTAAAAATCCTTCAAATAAAGGCTGTCTCTTTAAAGGAAATTATGCATACCTGTCATTTCTCTACAAATTAACCTAGTTTAGTTTTCTGTTGGCTACCTTTTCCTTGTCTGTTAAATTTTAGTAGATAGTTTAATTGTAATCTTTACCCAACATAGCAAATAATGATTATCTATTAAAATGGGTTGGTGGAGCTAGACCTTCTTCAGAGGCCTTAGATTTTAGACACATAGTATATAGTTTATTATATTTTCCTATGCTAAAATAACATGGCTCAGGGAATTCTCTGGCGGTCTAGTGGTTAGGACTTTGCACTTCTACTTCCAAGGGCCCAAGTTCGATCCCTGGTCATGGAAGCAAGATCCCACAAACTGAGAGGGCCAACCAAAAATAAAATAAAATAACATGGCTCTCTCTTTTGTAATTCTGTTAAATTGTTTCGATCACAACTTCACCTACACTTCCACAGCTTTTCAAACATAGACTGCTACCTTCTTTGGATAGAGAATACTCTATTGACTAAAGAACAACAACAAAACCTTTTGTTTTCTGGGAGCAGAAAGGTAAGTTTTAAGCCAAAACTCTTCATTGCTTCTCTGCTCCGGGTAAAGTATGAACTAGCAACCTTGTAGGCCATCCAGCTATATCTGTGCCTTAAAAAGTTTGCTGTAATTCCCCACAGGGAACTTTGAATGATAATGAATAATAATGTGTTATAGTCCTAGAACTTCCTAGTTTGCAGAATATTTTCACTTTTGTTACCTCACTTTTGTGACCTGTGAGTCTGAGGTAAATGTTGCCCTGTGAGTGCAACATCCAGGATCAGGAAGAGGGTGACCCCCAAGTCCTATTACCATACCCCCTACTAGGTGCCCCAGGCCACCCTACCCCCCCTGCATCCTGCCTCCCACTGCAGACCTGCCTTACCCTCTTCTTTCCAGCTGCACTTACCACCTTCTCCGTGTTAGTTGCTAAATCGGGTCTGACTCTTTGTGACCCCATGGACTGTAGCCCACCAGGCTTCTCTGTCCATGGGATTTTCCAGGCAAGAATACTGGAGTGGGTTGCCATTTCCTTCTCCAGGGATCTTCCTTACCCAAGGATCAAACCCCTGTCTCTTACATCTCCTGCATTGGCAGGCGGGCTTTTTACCATCTGAACCATCAGGGGATCCCACCACCTTCTCTTACGTTGAACTATATGAAATTACCATTTGTGTAGGTCTAAATAGTTGACCTATTGGCAATTTTGAGTGACATAACCTATTAACATGAGGTGTAATTTATATTTGTATTTGTTGCTCACTGTTTGTCTCTTTCATGTCTTCTAGAATGTAGGCTCCAAAGGAGGGCAAGAATTTTTTCATTTTATTCAAATATAGAGTGAAGAGAGGAGGGAAGGATAAGGGGGAGGAGATTAAGAGGTTCAAACTACTATGTATAAAATAAAGGAGGCCAAGAATTTTTGTCTCTCACTGAGGTATACCTAGTGCTTCAAAAATAGCAGAATAGCTAAGAGTTCTGGGTTAGACTGACCGTTCCTTATTTGTTATGTGACAAGTTACTTAACTTTGGAAACATTTCTGAACTGATCAATGGGGATGATGTTGCATCCTTCACAGGCTTACTGTAAGGATTTGTTAGATGGGATTGTGCAGGTATAATGGGACAACAGCCTGGGGCATAGCAAGTGCTCCGTAAACATGAGTTGCTGTTGAGAAAAAAATGAATGTTTTGAGAAGATAGGTGCACAGTTAGTAAGTGGTAAGGATTAAACCGAGATCTGTCTGCTTGTTGGCACAATATCATGAAGAATCGGAACTGTTTCCTCTTCTGATTTATTTCTTTAACCAACTTTCAACAGATTAAATGTAGTCCATTTGTAAGAAATGGGAGGGGAGATACTGACAGGAATAGCAGTAATTTTTAGGATAACATCCTGTCAAGGTAGAGGAAGAATATTTAAAAGGAAAAAGCTGCAGCCTTCGGGACCATGTAGTCATTGAGGATTGGAGCAGATGGTCATAAATGTCACACCTCAGTAATCCCTCAGGGCTGCTCTTTCACTTCAACCTCTTACAATAAGGAACGTTCATAAGGAAGAAAAAATGAAATTTCATTTACTTGATTTTAGGAGCTAGGGCAACACAGATTCTGTTTTAGGAATGTTGCCATCCAGGGAAATGTTGGTGCTTAAAGAAGAAAACCTCAGCAACCTGGAAAATCCGTTATGTCAAAGCCTTCATATGTTCCCATATTGTGAATGCTTATAATATTCCATGAATCATACCTGTAAATATAGGTAGGTCCCCATTTTAATTACATGTATAAAAGATTTATAGATAACCTGGGCTAGTGCCTTAATTCTTTAGCTAGGCTTAAGTTAATCAAGTAACATCCTTCCTTGCATTTGAGATCCTAGAATACATTGAGCATCTACAATATGCTAGGTCCTGGGAAAGATGGGCAAGGTTCCTAGGTTCACAAAGATTTCATTCTAGCTGGGGAGAGGGACAGCAAACCAAATAATTTCCAATAGTGGCAGGTTGTAAAGGACCTAAAACAGCAATGTGCTAGGGACTGGGGGTGAGGGGTGGATGCCATATGTTAGATAAGGCAGTTAGGGAAGGTCATGGTTGAGCTGCAACTGAATGGAAGAGAAACCAGCCACATGAAGAGATGAGCTGATGGTGACAACCATCTGAGGGGTTGGAGGGAGAGAAGGAAAGCCAGTGTCTTCAAGCTAGGAGAGAGGCAGGCCCTGAGATTGGAGAGGAAGGTCAAGGCCAGACCGTGGACCACCCAGTAGGCTGTGACCAGGAAGGTAGATTTTCTGCATTCCACAGGGCAAAAGCACTTCAGGGTTTTTAAGTATAGAGAGATAAGATTGTATTTGCACTTTTTGAAGACACAAGAACCTGTAAGAGCAGTTCTCAAGGTAGGTGCAGAGGCTTCAGGAATGAAACTGGCAAAGCCAGTAGTAGCTACTATTTAATAGGCTTAATATATGTCAGATGCTGTGCTAAATTCTTTATATACATTATTTTTATCCATTCTAAGCACATTTCACAGAAGAGACTATCTCTGAGCTTCAGTTTCCAAAATCATGGAGGGAAGGCTGCCACAGACAAATTGGCCATGATTTCTTCTGTAGATTATGGCAGTAATCTCCGATTCGATTTGATTCGAACTCCAGCTTCCATTCTTGTCCCCTTTCCCCTGACCAACAGACACAGTTTCTCAACACAGCAGCCTAAGTGATCCTAATTTAAATCTTACCTAGAGTGAGTCTTTCTTGATAGGGCTGGGTGTGCATGTGTACAGGGCTCAAATCCTTCCTGTGGCTCCTGGTTTCAGAGTTCAAGCCAAACTCCTACAAGGGTGGATTATCTCTTCCCCACCTTGCTGCTCCTAGCACTCTGAGCATATTTCACCAGAGTGCTAGGCCCCTGCTTTCAGTCATGTCCAACTCTTTGTGACCCCATGGACTGTAGCCCACCAAACTCCTCTGTCCATGGGATTCTCCAGGCAAGAATACTGAAGTGGGTTGCCATAGTTTGGGACATCCTTTTTTCATTCTTATGTGTTTTTTCCTCTTTTTTGGATGATAGTCTTTTGAAAAATACAAATCCGATTACAGTTGACCCTTGAATAACCATGTTCACCTGTGTGGACCACTTATACACCGATGTGTTACAAAAAATACCTACAGGGCTACACACTCTGTTGTGCATTGAATCAGTGCACGTAGAACTGACACCTTCTATGCGGATTTCTGACTACTTGAAGGGTCAGCGGCCCTAATCTCTGTGTTGTTCAAGCGTCAACTGTATATCGCTTGCCTTAACACTTGAAAACTCAAGCTATCCTTAGACCTGCAAAAGTAAGTAAGTGTTAGTTGCTCAGTCGTGCCCAAGCTCTTTGCCACCCCGTGGACTGCAGCCCAGGCTCCTCTGTCCATGAGATTTTCCAGGCAAGGATACTAGAGTGGGTTGCCATTTCCTTCTTCAGGGGATCTTCCCAACCCAGGTAAATCAGTCCCTGCCTGTTCCTCTAACTTCATTTATCGTCCACCTCCTGTCTCACTTCACTTCACACTGCTGTTCCTTCCGCCTACTACTCTGTTCCCCCAGATGAGCTCACCTATCACCTTGGTGGACCTGTCCCTGCTCTGCCTAATAGCGTCAAAGTCTCTCTCCATTACCTCTGTTTTAATTTCCTCATGGTCCTTAGCTCTGTCAAGTGGTCAGGCAGTCCCTAAATGGCAACTACTGCCACAGCTGCTAGGTGGGACTTGCCACTGTGCCGTTGATTGGGGTGGGGAGGAAAAAAAGCCCAAGGTGGATGCAGAGTTTATTACTTCGAAGGGTAGGCAAGATCCCAGCATGATGTCAGCTTCCTGCATCCCTAGTCCCTGTGGGATGGCACCAAACCAGGGAAGACAGATGACACAAGTGGTGGGTTGCCCTGTCGTGGTGGAGTCGGCTCCATACTCTAACTGAATGATTGTATTGCCCTCAGTTGTACCCTCAGCAGTGCAAGGTTGGAAGTCCCACGCCTCTCAGGAACCAAGGAGAGGGACCAGAAACTGCCTTCTGAGGCAGCCCCCTCAAGATTGGGAGTTGGGTGACCAATAGCCTCAGGACAGCACCTCACAAAGCTGTTTACCATGTTCCTGGGAGGGTCACGGGGCGTTGATCTGAGACTTGGGTCTGACTGCAGTTGACCTTGTCCACATGGCCTATGGCAGAGCTGTTCCCTTACAAGCACCTGCCGAGTGGAGCTTTTCCTTTATTTCTCTATTGGCTGTCTCCGGTGGTACACCATCAGCTCCGTGAGGGCAGGACCTGGCCTGTCTTGTTCACTGCTTTATCCCAGACCTCTACAACAGTGCGTGCCAAATTGTAGTGCCCAATAAATATTTGTTGAATAAATGATAGAAATTTAAAAGGTAAACATAATATTTTAAAATTGTATCTGAATTACCTAGAATAAGAAGCAAAACATGTTCAGGATGAACAAAAGAAAAACCAAAAAACCCCAAAAAACAAAAAAACCCCCACAAAACCCCCAAACCCTATTTATTATTAATCTTTTATTGAATTATCACCATATGCAATAGAACCGTACTAAGCATTTTGAATCTTTATGATAAACACTATGATGGTGGGTTGGTTTTTTTAATTACCCCAGGTTTGCATATAAAGAAATGCAAGCCCAGAGAGGCTGCATCATTTGCCCAGGATCACACAGCTAGAAGTGGCTGAGGATGAGGAATTTGAACCCAGGCAATCTTAGTCCAGAACCTGGCTCTTCATTCACTGCCACTTAACCTTTGGCACTCAACTCTTAAGTGGAAATGAATACACTGATAACATAGAGGAAAATATTAAGCTCATTGAAGGTAATAATTCCAAATGACTTGTATATTAAAGTGCTTTTTTGAGGTCATGGCTGATCTTTAAGAATGTAAACTGACTTCCTCTGGCACTGGGAAGCATTTTCAAAGATGATTTCAGAGTCCTTCTAATGTGATCTTCAAATTTTTCTGCTGGCTTATTTTATGATCCTGCGGGCAGCTTCAGACAAAATAACTTTCTGACATGAAGGATTGTGTGTGCTCTTTGCCATTTTTAAACGTGAATTTTATAGATACTTCAAGCCACTTGAAAGAGTAATGATTTCTTAATGGCTTTTCATTATTATTTGTAACTTCAGGCATTACCAATAAAAGCTGCCAAATTAAGTTTCAAGTTTTCTCTTTATACAGCCTGAGTGTACATCATAATGAGCCTCCTCATTATGATTCATGACTGAACTGACTTTCACACTTGGTAGCTTTTCAGTAGAATTTATCAACATTTTTTCTCCTATTCCTTTCATTATGACAATATTTGAGAGTTTTGAACATAAATCACGGGTTCATTTATATTGCACATTTTTTCCCCTGGAACATTTGCTGTGCATCTTCCCATTAGTCCCACCCTTTTCCAAGCACTTTCCTATTTCCTGGCACCATGGGATATTACAGGTTTACCTTGTGTTTACCCTGCCCTGGTATGGAATCAACCATTACTTCAAGAAGCCCTGGTTCCTTTACTGGAAAATGGTATTAGAAATCAAGGTCCGAGGGCTAGGTGTGCTTACGACTGTTGGGGTGTTACTGATTCTAGGTCATCCCAGTGGACAGAGCTAGGAAATACAAGCATGCATACTAACCCGTGTACACACACATCTATGTTTACTTCTGTATCTGGGCTAGAATGAATCCTGTAGTTTGAGTGAGAGTGGAGATGTCAGTATGTTTATTTCCATATGTCTGTTGTCTCCATTCTCATCCACACCACAAGATTCATTCTAACCTTCCCCTTTTCTTTATTCTTAAACTTTTTTTTCTTTGATAGAGAGATTGTGGCTCAGTTCACTAGTTTGTTCGATCCTAGTATCATAAAGTAGTTACGTATGCCTGTAGCAGATTTATTAACTAGAGTCCAGTATTTGTGGACAGATCTTTGTCATAAGACTTACAGTATTCAGTCAAAATGCTGTTTTCCACAATTACTTTATTCACCTATAATAAAATTTGATTCATTTGTTAGTGTTTATACTTCATGTAGGCCCTCCAGCTCCCAGTCGTAAATACTTATTATGGCAAAACGTAAGAGTCAGAGGTATACGAAAAGGTCTACTTGGATGTTCCCTCCCCAGGCCACAGCATCCTGTCTGCATTACCCCTACTTTCCACTGCTTCCCTTCCCATCCCTTGAGGATCACCCTCTTTGTTAATGGCAGTTACAACTTTACCGAGCACTGAATATGTGTGGACGCTGAGCATGCACTGCTTCATTCCTATTCACAACAACCTCTTGATTATGCACTATTGTCCCCCTTCCCATTTTCTTAGATGAGGGAGCTGAGCTCCCAGAGCGTGGAAGGAATTTGTCCAAGGTGAGCTATCTGGAACATAACCAGTACTGAAACCGGGATCTGTCTGACACCAGGGATGGTGTTCAAACCACCCTTTTCTTAAAGTTATCTGGTCTTTCCTCAGTCTGGGTCTTCCTGAAACTCAGCACTTCCAGAATCATCTTTCTGAAGACATTTTGTTAACAGTTGCAACACTTGCTCCAGTTGGTCAGGTGTGGTTAAACAAGTTTCACAAGGGGCCACCTGGCCTTTTGTTGGAACTTGGGGGAATATACTGCCCTCAGTTGAATCTGACTTCCCCACTTTCAAAATGTGTTTACATATGTTACTTGTAAATTTGGAGACATAACAATTTCTTTAAAAAGTCACTGAGCCTTCATAGGAAACAATTGTCTGGAGTCACATAAGTTAAGCAACCACATTTGGTATTGTTGCTGTTCAACTCAGTGCAAGTGCCCTACAGAAGAACCTTCAAGTTGCGAACTTTCAAAGATGTGAACATTTGTATCTGGCATACATTGTCACATGTGTGCATCCTCTGCAAGCGATTGCACTTTAGTGTGCTTTACTGCACAGTACTGTCTAGAGTATAGCAGTAGAGTATCTTTATTCCAAGCCCAGCATGTCTGGAAGCAAGTGTGAAAGCAGCAGTGAGGTAGCTGGCACTGCTGAGACACACCCGCTATTGTGCTTACTACTGCACTTTTCAGGGCGCTCTACTGTAAGATTAAAAGCGTTTTCTTTATTTTTTGTGTTTTTTATGTATTATTTGTGTGAAAAGTGTTGTAAACCCATTACAGTGCAGTACCATATAGTCAATTGTGTTAGTTGGGTGCCAGGCTGACTTTGTTGGACTTACGAAGGCACACTTGAAATGGAAATTTTTTGTATGTGAGGGACTTATTATGGGGCCTTTCTGTGTCTCAGGCTCTGTGCTAGGTTCTTCAGGGATAGAGATGAAAGAAAATTATCCCTGTACTTGACGGGGTTAAAGTCTAGCAGGGGAGAGGGATCAAGTATATAAGCATTTGTAAAGCAAGGCAGCCCTTCCTTCGGTGCTAGAAAAGGGGCACATCTAATGCAACAGGAATTCAAAGAGGAAACTCAGAAGAGGGAGATGGGAAGGGGGGCGTTCTGGGAGAAACTTCAGGGAGAAACGATATTTGACATGCGGCCTGGGAGAGTGGGAAAGGTTTTCACAGGGAGATATAGAGGAAACAAAGCTGGGGAAAATGTTTCAGCCATGAGGTCTGCTTGGGCAAAGTCATAGGGAAAAAGTCTCAGGGGAGTGTGGGAAATGGTGAGTTGCCTATTCTGGTTGCAAAAGGGAAGGTAGAAGGAAGTGACAAGACAGGAAGCCAGACAGGTGGACTGGACTCATCAGAATGGCCTTTGTATCAGTTAGGATGTTCTAGGCTCCCAGTCATATTGCCCAGATCAAACTGGCTTACACAATAAGATTTACTGACTATATAACTGGGAAATCCAGAGGTAGCTCAGGCATGACCAGTTGATCCACTGTTCCACTAGGATGCCAAGGACTCACAGGGTTTCCATCGCTCTACTCTGTGGTCCATAATACCAACTTCATCCTAAGTCTGTGCCTTCTTGCAGTCAGGAATTGTTGTTCAGTTGCTCAGTCATGTCTCACTCTTTGCCACCCCATGGACTGTAGCATGCCAGGCTTCCCTATCCTTCACCATCTCCCAGAGTTTGCTCAAACTCACGTCCATTAAGTTGGTGATGCTATCTAACCATTTTATCCTCTGTTGCCCCTGTCTCCTCCTGCCCACAATCTTTCCCAGCATCAGGGTCTTTTCCAATGAGTCGACTCTTCACATCAGGTGGCCAAAGTATTGGAGCTTCAGCTTCAGCATCAGTTCTTCCAATGAATATTCAGAAGAGAGGCTGACAATAGTCACGTGAGTTCAAGTTTCCCTGAGAAAGGCTTTCTGAGTCAATTCTCAACAGCAATGACAAATCTCTCAAGTCCCACTATCCAGAATGGGCTCAAATGTCCCATTTCTTAATCAGTCACTGGAAATGGGGGATGGGATTGCCTTTTCCCCAGTCAAGCCCACTTTTAAAGCTAAGATTATAGTTAATTTCCCTTGGAACATGTTGAACACGGTCAGGATTCAATGAAGAAGGATTAAGGGAGAAATTTGTGCTGAAGAGGCAAGAAGCACCAAAAAACAAAAAAAACTGCATTATGCTTGTTAAGTGAGAAATTGGAAAACCTGGAAAACTTTCTGGGTTTTACAAAGCAAAAATATTCCTGTGTTTCTAATCTAAGATGCTGTCAATTGTTTTCATACAGATAACAACCTGGTTTCATTAACAAATAAGTTGCAAGGAAAAAAGACATAAGGGAGAAACCAATAGATAAAGAGATTCAAGAAATATCAATTAGGGACTTCTCTGGTGGTTAAGACTCTGGGCTTCCACTGCAGGGGGCACAGGTTCGATTCCTGGTCAGGGAACTAATATCCCACATGTCATGCATGTGGCATGGCCAAAAAAGAAGAAGAAATATCAATCAATAGTGACATATGGACCTCATTTGGATCCCAATTCAAATAAACTTTAAAGTACACGCGCATTTAAAAAAGGGAGCATTGGTACAGGAAAAAGTACACATTTATGACACCTAGGAGACAACTGGAAATTTGCATACACTTGAACGTACATTGATATCAAGGAGTTGTTGTGGTTTTTAAAAGGCTCAGATGGTAAAGCATCTGCCTGCAATGTGGGGGACCCGGGTTCGATCCTTGGGTTGGGAAGATCCCCTGGAAAAGGAAATGGCAACCCCCTCCAGTACCCTTGCCTGGAAAAATCCCATGGACAACGGAGCCTGGTAGGCTACAGTCCATGGGGTCACAAAGAGTTGGACACGACTAAGCAACTTCACTTTAGAATATGAAATAATATACCGTGGTTATTTTGTTTAAAGAGTCCTGTCTTTTAGAAATACAATAATATTCAATTATCTATAAACAAAAAAATCTTGATGTCTGGGATTTATTTCAAAATAATATGGGAGTGGGGGGAAATAGGTGGGGGTGTGAAAACAAGATTGGCCATGAGCTGATGATCATTGAAACAGGGTGATGGATCTATTGTATGTTTTTATACATTTGAAATTTTCCATAATATAACTTTTTTTTAATGAAAAGAAGATGATATTTCTTTTCTTTGATGTTTGGGAAACAGAAACGCAGGAAAACCTGTGGTATCCTTGGTAACCAGTGATGAGAAGGAAGGAAAACACAGGAAGCTGCAGAGCAGTTATTTAAAACAAGGAGCTCCAGTAGGAAACTGGTCGTGCATTGTGTCATTCAGTGATTTGTTTCCAGATGGAAAAGTATTTTCCTCTCCCTTTTTACTGCCTGCCTATAGAACTGTTCTTGGTAGTTCTTTGTTTATATTACAAGTATTTCATAGCGATGGTAGGTTTTTCCGTTATTGAATCTTCTGTGTATTGGGGTTCTGGTGTCCCTAGTCTTCACTTCCATTTTTCTCAACAGGATTACTGATTGAAATACTGATGCTGTCAAGGAAGAATAAGTTAAACATAGAAAATAATACTTTAAAAATAGCCATTATAAACCAACACCATATTGTAAAGCAATTATCCTCCAAATAAATAAAATAAATAAGATTTTTTAAAAACCTTAAAAAAAAAAAGAAGAAGAAAAACAAGATATCCGGATAAGCCTAATTGAGAAGGTGACATTTGTTATGGAATGCTCAGCATGTACAGGACCCCTGTCACCATCTGGCAATAAAAATACTAAAAACATAGTCTAGGGGCTGTTGTGATAGATTAAATATGGCCAAGAATTCTTCTCTAATCCTCCCGTCAAGAGGTGGAGAAAATTCCCCTCCTCCTGAATCTGGGCTGGCCTTGGAGACTTGCTTGAGCAATAGACTACAGCAGGGTGGCATTCCAGACTTCTAGACTAAGTCATAAGAAGTCTTACAGCTTTATTTGGCTTTCTTGGGACACTGAGAGCCCTGAGCTACCCTAGGAAAAGTCTGACTACCCAGAGTCAGTAATTCAGGAGTTTTGGCTCCAGTCCCAGCTGAACCATGCCTTCTACGCACCCAAGCCTCCAGACTTGTGCTGAGCCCATGTAGGCCTTCCAGCCCAGCCAAGCCCATCCACTCTTTGTAATAGAAGAATCTCCTACCAGAACCCTGCTTGAATTCCTGACACACAGAATCATGAGATATAATTAAATGCTTGATGCTTTAAATCACTGTTTTGAGACAGGTTTTCAGGCAGCAAGAAGTGGCCAGAATAGAGCTAGATACATATGTGACAAACAAGAGAAGAATAAACACAAAAGTCAGAACAGTGTTTCTTGGTGGCAGGGGATGGGGTGCAGATAGGCAGAGGCAGGGGATGACATGACATGGTGTTGGACACAGGCGGATTCAAAGGTACCCATAGGGCCTAGTTCCAAGACCAGGTGTTGTGGTGGGTTCTTAACTGTGCATTTTACTTTTCTATGCACATTACACACAGAATATTGTAGGTACTGAATATTACATAAGAGAATTTTATAAAAGGTCTCAAGCAAGAATGGGAAAATACAAAAAACAAAAAATTTTCTAAACTTGAGTGGTGGGTACATGGGCATCTGCATTATGATTCTCTATACATTTGAAATATCATACAATAATAAAATATTTTGAAATTAAAAGGATTTCTATGAGGACAAAACCCACATAATATACATACATGTAAGTGTAAAGATGCATGAAAAGATGAGTTCTCCAAGTTTCTGTGTGTTTTTAAATTAATTAACTAATTATTGGAGGTTCTGTGTCTGTGTTGCTGCTCGCGGGCTTTCTCTGGTTGCAGCAAGCAGGAGCTAATCTTCGTTGCAAGGCACAGGCTCTGGGGTGCATGGGCTTCGGCAGTTGTGGTCTGTGGGCTCAACAGTTGTGGATCCTGGGCTCTAGAGCACAGGCTCAGTAGTTGTGGCACACGGGCTTAGTTGCCCTACGGCCTGTGGGATCTTCCTAGACCAGGGATCAAACCTGTGTCCCCTGTATTGGCAGGCAGATTCTAATCTACTGGTCCACCAGAGAAGTCCAGTTCCCTAGTCTTAATGATTACTATCTCAGGGAAGTTCTTGCACATTTTTTATTGTGGCATATATACACAGCATAAAACATACCATGTTAACTATTTGTAAGTGTAGAATTCAGTGGCATGAAGCACATTCACATTGTTGTGCAACCATTACCATCATCCATCTCCAAAACTTTTTCATCTTCCAAAACAAACTCTGTACTCATTAAACAATAATTCCCCAGTCTCTCCTTCCCCTAGCCCTTGGCAGCCAGCATTCTACTTTCTGTCTCTGAATTTATTTCCTCTAGATTCCCCATGTAAGTGGAATCATATAGTGTTTGTCCTTTTGTGACTGCCTTATGTCTGTTACCATAATGTCTGCAAAGTTTATCCATGTAGAATTTCCTTTTTAAGGCTGAATAACATTCCATCGCATGTATATATAGCCTTTTTGTGTATCCATTCATCCACTGATGGTCATTTGGTGTCATGGACTGAATTGTGTCTCCTCAAAATTCATAATCCCTAATGTGACTGCATTTGAGATAGGCCTTTGAAGAGGTAATGGAGTTAATGAAGTCATAGGTATAAGACCCTAGTCGAAGAAACCGAGTGCAGAAGGGCTATGTGAAGACACAGCAAGAAGGTGGCCATCTATAAGCCAATGAGAGAGGTCTCAAGAGAAACCAACTCTACTGACAGCTTGATCTTAGACTTCCAGCCTCCAAAACTGAGAAAAGAAATTTCTGCTATTTAAGTCACCCAGTCTGTAGTATTTTGTTATGGCAGCCCTTAGTAAATTAATACACTTGGGTTTGCTTCTACATTTTGGCTATTGTGAATAAGGTTACTATGCACATGGGTATACAAATGTCCATTTGTGTCTGCTTTCAATTTTTTTGGGTATATATTCAGAAATGGAATTGATATTTACTATATAATTCTGTTAATTTTTTTCGAAGAACTGCCATCCTGCTTTATACAGTGACTCCACCATTTTATATTCCCACCAAAAATGGACAAGGGTTGCAAACTTTCCACATCCTCACCAACACTTGTTGTTGTTTGTTTTCTTGATAACAGCCATTCTCACAGGTCTGAAGTATCAATAGCATTGCATTGTGGGGGTTTTTATTATTTTTAAAAATTTATTTATTTTAATTGGAGGCTAATTACTTTACATTATTGTATTGGTTTTGCCATACATTGACATGAATCTGCTCCGGGTGTACATGTGTTCCCTGTCTTGAACCCTCCTCCCACCTCCCTCCCCATCCCATCCCTCTGGGTCATCCCAGTGCACCAGCCCTGAGCATCCTGTATCATGCATCGAACCTGGACTGGCATGTATATTATTATATGCATTGTGGTATTGATTTGCATTTTCCTTATGATTAGTGATGTCGAGCATCTTTTCCTCTGTTTATTAGCTATTTGTATACCTTCTTCAGAGAAATATCTATTCAAGTCCTTTGCCCATTTTTAATCAGGTTGTTTACTTGATTTTTTAACTTTTATGTATATATCTGAATGTTCATGGGGCTTCCCAGGTGGCTCAGTGGTAAAGAATCTGCCTGCCAATGCAGGAGATGCCGGTCCAATCCCTGGGTTGGGAAAATCCCCTGGAGGAGAAAATGGCATCCACTCCAGTATTCTTGCCTGGAGAATCCCATGGACAAAAGAGTCTGGTGGGCTACAGTACATGGGGTCTCAAAGAGTCAGACATGACCGAGCAGATGAGCATGCACAATAAAAGTACATAATCAGAAAAAAAGAAACTATTTGCATTGTAGCCAAAACAGAGAAAGAAGAAAATAATTTTTAAAATAAAGCTAACGCTCTATGATTTTTTCTCTTTTCAATTATTTTTCACTCTTTCTGATTACATCAAGAGGAAAACCTGTTTGTGCTCCTATAGATTTTAATGCTCTCTGATTTTTAAAAATGTGGAAATTAGGGAAAAGTAGGACATATCCAAACACAATCATAGTGCACAGTATTTTTTATCCTAATTTTAATCATACTTTATATATGCCCATGACATTTTAGGGGGCTTAGCTTTGTGCCTTCCCTGGTGACTCAGACGGTAAAGAATCTGCCTGCAATGCAGGAGACTCAGGTTTGATCTTTGGGTCTGGAAGATCCTCTGGAGAACAGAATAACTGCCCAATCTAGTATTTTTGTTTGGAGAATTCCATGGACAGAGGAGCCAGGTGGGCTACAATCCATGGGGTCACAAAGAGTTGGACACAACTGAGCAACTAACACTAACATTTGTGTGTCGTACACATTTCCAGGCTATTGCATGAGAAAACCAACATGTATCTACTGTCAGAATTGAATTTATGTGCTCACCTCCACTTCCTCCCTACCCCTGGCATCTGAGCAAGGTTCAGTTCCCACTTAGTATCCATTTCCAACAACATGGGGTAGGCAGATAATCAACAAACGACAATTCTTATTATAATTGTTACACAGACTTTTATTACCAATCTTCTTAATAGCTGTATATGATAATTATTTTTTAATATTTATTTTTGGCTGTACTGGGTCCTTGTTGCTGCACAGGGGTTTTCTCTAGTTGCAGCGAGTGGGGGCTACTCTTTAGTTGCCGCGTGAGAGCTTCTCATCACAGTGGCTTCTCCTGTTGTGAAGCATGGGATCTAGGTGCATGGGCTTTAGTAGTTGTGGCAGGTGGGCTCAGTTGCTTCTAAACATGTGGGATCTTCCAGGACCAGGGATCGAACCAGTGTCCCTTGTATTGCAAGGTGGATTCTTAACCACTGGACCGCCAGGGAAGCCCTTAACAGCTGTATATTATTTTTAAAGCAGTAACTATTTAAAAATCAAAATAGTTTTTTTCTTCCCTGTGGTTTCTGGAGGGCCCTGACTTAGAGCAGGTCCTTTCACAGTTCAACTGAGATGGGTTAAAACTTCCAAAGTAGGGTCTTTGTTTGACCCATACCCCCAATAGTGGGATTTTAAAAATTAACCAGAGTGATGAATTTGTTAATCAAAATAGCACTATCATTTTTTCTGGATATACAAGAAGGTATGAAGAGCCTTGGAAATGGCAAGTAAGTGAGTAAACATAAAAGACTGTGTTTTCAACCTGTCATTTACTTAAAAGACAAATGAGTAGAAAAATAAACAATAGAAACTGTCAGCCGGGGTTTTTAAGACTTGCAGAAGTAAAAGATATGACAATGATTGCTCAGAGAACAGGAGGGCAAGTGTATGGAATTATTGTGTTGTTAAGGTTCTTAGATTTGTGAAGTATCACACATAAGATGAGAAGGGAGAGCTGTAAGTCTGATGTTTTGTCTCTGTATCAGTAATGACTCTCAATAGACTTTCTAAGTTAAGGATGCATGTTCCTAACCCTAGAGCAACTGCTAAAAAATAACAAAAAGAAGTAAAGCTAAGAAGACAATAGAGAAAACTACATCATCACAGAGAAATATTAATCCAAGGAAGGCAGGAAACTCCCAAATATTAGAAAACTAACACACTTCTAAATAACCCATAGATCAAAGAAGCTATGTGAGATATTAGACTTGCAAACAAA
This sequence comes from Moschus berezovskii, assembly GCF_049115385.1. Lineage (NCBI taxonomy): Eukaryota > Metazoa > Chordata > Mammalia > Artiodactyla > Moschidae > Moschus > Moschus berezovskii. The sequence continues at coordinate 123,220,907 of NC_142488.1, read as the reverse complement.
TAAAATCCTGAGGTAACACCACTTTTTTCTGATTTTAAAATTTTAAGTATTTCCTATTGACTGCCTCTGGAGAAGGCAATGGCAAGCCACTCCAGTACTCTTGCCGAGAAAATCCCATGGATGGAGGAGCCTGGTAGGCTGCAGTCCGTGGGGTCGCTATGGGTTGGACACGACTGAGCGACTTCACTTTCACACATTGGAGAAGGAAATGGCAAGCCACTCCAGTGTTCTTGCCTGGAGAATCCCAGGGATGGGGGAGCCTGGTGGGCTTCCGTCTATGGGGTCACACAGAGTCGGACACGACTGAAGTGACGCAGCAGCAGCATTGACTGCCTCTGTCCCATCTCTCGTGCTCTCTCTCTCCCTCCCTCTTCCTCACCCTCTCCCTCTCTCCTTGACTTTCTTCAAATCTTTGGCTAAATATTTTCATAATACCCAATAACTTTATTTTTTGGCTGTGCCATGTGGCTTGTGGGATTTTAGTTCCCCACCCAGGGATCGAACCTGTGCCCTAGGCAGTGAAAGCGCCAAGGCCTAACCACTGGACTGCAGAGGAATTCTTAATGTCCAATAACTTTGTACGACAACTTTCAACTCAATTTTTCTGATGGGAAATACATTGGAGAGTCTATCAACTCCAATCTATTTTTCTTCCTGCTCCACTTCCTTCCTCCTGAAAACAACCCTCTTGAGGCCTTCCGGTTCCTGCTCCAACCTGAACTGGTAGCTCCCAAGGTCTGGTGTACAGATTTCATCCTGGCATCCTCCTTCCCTATCGCCATGGGAGTTTCCTTTGTAGTTCACCTGTGTTACATTCTCTATTTTATGGATCCCATGTCTTCACCTTAATTGGTTTACTCTCATGTTCTTTTTTTTTTTAATCTTCTATGACTTCTTTTATGGTTTTCAGCTTCCGACTACAGTTGTAAAGCTTGGCATTTCCCCTCTGAACAAAATACACATCACTGCTTTACAATCATGGTTGAAAATTGTGGCACTGCTTTACAATCATGGTTGAAAATTGTGGTGTTGGGAATTCTGCTTTAATTTGTATTGGCTATCATTTCTACTGGTTCTTGCTCATCATAGTGTCTAAAAACTTTAGGAGTTTGATTATGTGTTGGACATAACTTTTTTAATGAAGCCTAGGATACCGTTCTATTCCTCCAAAGATTTTTATTTGTTTTTCCCAGGTGCCTGGAACTGCTAGCTATCTGAAATACACTGAATACTATTTCAGGGCATGAGGTTTTGGGGGTTACTCGGAAGAATGGAAGGCAGGCTGCATTGTGTGTGAGAGCTGGTTTATTTCCAAGCCATCCTTATTCCTGCTGCTGCTTCTGTGGCTAAGTCGCTTCAGTCATGTCCGACTCTGTGCGACCCCATAGACGGCAGCCCACCAGGCTCCCCCATCCCTGGGATTCTCCAGGCAAGAACACTGGAGTGGGTTGCCATTTCCTTTTCCAATGCAGGAAAGTGAAAAGTGAACGTGAAGTTGCTCAGTCGTGTCCGACTCAGCCCACCAGGCTCCTCTGTCCATGGGATTTTCCAGGCAAGAGTACTGGAGTGGGGTGCCATTGTCTTCTCCTACTTACTCCTAGGCTACAGCTTTTCCAGATACCAGGCCAAGACAGGTGATGATTTACCAGAATCTTTGTCGTGGCCTGACCCTGGAGTCTTGACTTTTGTTCCCTACCCATTGGAGGCCACTGGAAATATTCAGTATCTTGGCTTCTTCTTTCCAATTGGAAAAATCTCCTTTGACCAAAGTGACCCGAAGAGCTGGTCTCATTTCTCCTGGATCTTGGCTCACTGCTTTCTATCTTGTTAAGTGTTTCATGCTTTTAAGGATATTTTTAAATTGTGTTATCCACCTTCTTTGATGTCTTCAGCAGGAGTATTGGTCCAAATGACCTACCATGTGCAGTAGCTGAAGTCTCTCGTTCTCATTTTGGTGGCATATAGCCTCCAGGAGCTTCCTGAGAAAGGAAGCAACTTTTTCGAGACCCTGCATGTGTGCAAATATTTATATTCTCTCCTCATGCTTAATTGTTGCTTTAGCTGCATACAGAATTCTAGGTTGGATCTTAATTTTCCTTCAGAATATTGTTTCCTGTCATCTAGCTGCCTGTTTTCCTCTTGAAAAATCCAAAGTCATCCTGGTTTCTGATCTTTTGTGTGTAATCTTTTTTTTTTTTCTTCTGGAAGCTCCTAGAATCTTTTCTTTATCTTTCCATTTGAAATTTTCATGATGAGGTGCCTTGATGTGGGATTTTTTTCATTCACTATGCTGGGCACACATTGTATTCTGCCAAACAGGAAATTCATGTCCTTCAGTTCTGGGCATTTTTATGTATTATTTCTTTGATAATATCCTCTCCCCCTTTATTTTTTTATGGCTCTCTTTCTAGAAACATCTATGATTTGTCTCTTGGAACAATCCTCTAATGCTCTTTTCCTTTTCTTTTCTATTTTCCTACTCTGCCTTTTTGTTCTACTCTCTGAGAGATGCCCTAAACTTTTCATTTCTTGTTCTTTAAATGCTCCTTCTTTTCTTCTTGAAGAATGCATAAATTATGTTTCTGGAGATACGGTGGATTTTTCAAAGCTGTGTTCTGCTGTGTGCATTGTTTCCTTTATTAGCGTTTCTTTTTTCCATTTGTTGGTTTTAGTCTTAAGTCTTTTTGCTACTGTCTCAGCCAGTGCCAGGATTCGGGAGGGGCAAACAGGACACCCTGGGTGCCTCCCTTGGCTCACTCTCATCTCAGCTCTGGGCCCTGATCCACATTTAGGGATGAGACACTGACGTGCTGACTGGAAGTTTTGTGACCTGTGTCAGGCCTGTCCATTGGCTCCAATCTAGAACAGCTGGACCAGCACACAGGCTTTTCATTCTGGTGTCTTCAAATGGAGACTATTTTAATTTGCATTCCCTCAAAAGCAGAGGCTCAGAAACAAAATCGAGAGCAGGTAGTTTATTTGGGAGTTGATCTTGGGAAGTTGGAATGAGGGAGCTAAGAGAGTGACACAGGGAAAGAGGAAAAGCCAATATAACCAAGTGTTATTGAGGTCACCCTTGTGGGAAACATGAGTTTTATTCCACCTGGGGCCTCCCTAGAAGCTTTCAGAGACCTTCCAGAATTGACCACTGGAGAACAGGAAGCTACAGCCTTTAAACACCAGCTCCCATCTCCCTGCTGGGTGAGGGTAAAGCCTTACTAACCCTTAATAAAGTCTTATTAACCTTGGGGTGTTAATTGACCACATTTTCAAGCTACTTTTATAAGTAGCTCCTACAGCCTCATAGTCCACGGGGGCTGCTATAAAAAACTACCACAAACTGAGGGGCTTATCAAAAACAGACATTCTTGCTCACCATTCTAGGGGCTGGGAAGTGCAGCATCATGATGTCTGCCTCCTGATTCATAGACTGGCCTCTTTCCACTGTGTCTTCAGCTGGCAGAAGGGGGACGGGATCTTTCTCCAGCTTCTTCCATGAGGTTCAGTTCAGTTGCTCAGTCGTGTCCAACTCTTTGCGACCCCAAGGAATGCAGCACGCCAGGCTTCCCTGTCCATTACCAACTCCCAGAGCTTGCTCAAACTCATGTCCATCGAGTCGGTGATGCCATCCAACCACCTCATCCTCTGTCATCCCCTTCTCCTCCTGCCTTCAATCTTTCCCAGCATCAGTGTCTTTTCCAATGAGTCAGTTCTTTGCATCAGTTGGCCAAAGTATTGGAGCTTCAGCTTCAGCATCAGTCCTTCCGATGAATATTCAAGACTGATTTCCTTTAGGATTGACTGGTTTGAATACCTTGCAGTCCAAGGGACTCTCAAAAGTCTTCTCCAACACCATAGTTCAAAACCATCAATTCTTCGGTGCTCACCTTTCTTTATAGTTCAACTCTCACATCCATACATGATTATTGGAAAAGCCATAGCTTTGACTAGACAGAACAACGCCCAGTTGTGGATGTGACTCTAATGGAAGTAAAATCTGATTCTGTAAAGAACAATATTGCATAGGAACCTGGAATGTTAGGTCCATGAATCAAGGCAAATTGGAAGTGGTCAAACAGGAGATGGCGAGAGTGAACATCGACATTCTAGGAATCAGTGAACTAAAATGGACTGGCATGGGCGAACTTAATTCAGATGACCATTTTATCTACTACTGTGGGCAAGAATGGCAAGCCACTCCAGTACTCTTGCCTAGAAAATCCCATGGATGGAGGAGCCTGGTAGGCTGCAGTCCGTGGGGTCGCTAAGGGTCGGACACGACTGAGTGGCTTCACTTTCACTTGTCACTTTCACACATTGGAGAAGGAAATGGCAACCCACTCCAGTGTTCTTGCCTGGAGAATCCCAGGGATGGGGGAGCCTGGTGGGCTTCTGTCTATGGGGTCACACAGAGTCCGACACGACTGAAGTGACTTAGCAGCAGCAGCAGCAGTGGGCAAGAATCCCTTAGGAAAAATGGAGTAGCCCTCATAGGCAATAAGAGTCCAAAATGCAGTACAATCTCAAAAACAACAGAATGAGCTCTGTTTGTTTCCAAGACAAACCATTCAACATCACAGTGATCCAATTCTTTGCCCCAACCACTAATGCCGAAGAAGCTGAAGTTGAACAGTTCTATAATGACCTACAAAACCTTCTAGAATTAGCACCAAAAAAGATGTCCTTTTCATCATAAGGGATTGGAATTCAAAAGTAGGAAGTCAAGAGATACCTGAAGTAACAAACAAGTTTGGCCTTGGAATACAAAATGAAGCAGGGCAAAGGCTAACAAAGAGTTTTGCCAATCAAACGCACTGGTCATAGCAAACACCCTCTTCCAACAACACAAGAGACAACTCTACACATAGACACCACCAGATGTTCAATACTGAAATCAGATTGATTATATAATCTTTGGGGCCAAAGATGGAGAAGGTCTATACAGTCAGCAAAAGCAAGACCAGGAGCTGACTGTGGCTCAGATCATGAACTCCTTATTGCAAAATTCAGACTTAAATTGAAGAAAGTAGGGAAAACCATTGGACCATTCAGGTATAACCTAAATAAAATCTCTTACAGTTATACGGTGCAAATGACAAGTAGGTTCAAGGGATTAGGTCTAATATGGTGCCTGAAGAACTATGGATGGAGCTTCATGACACTGTACAGAGGCAGTGATCAAAACCATCCCCAAGAAAAATCCAAAAAGGAAAGTGAATTAAAACAAGTCTGTCCAAATGACGACCTATATGATTTCCAAATGAATCTTCAGAAGCAAAAGGCAAATGAGAAAAGGAAAGATATATCCATTTGAATGCAGAGTTCCAAAGAATAGCGAGGAGAGATAAGAAAGCCTTCCTCAGTGATCAATGCAAAGAAATAGAGGAATAAAATAGAATGGGAAAGACTACAGATCTCTTCAAGAAAATTAGAGATACCAAGGGAACATTTCATGCAAAGATAGGCACAATAATACAGAAATGTTCTTAATGACCCAGATAACCATGATAGTGTGATCACTCACCTAGAACCAGACATCCTAGCATGCGAAGTCAAGTGGGCCTTAGGAAGCATCACTACCAACAAAGCTAATGGAGGTGATGGAATCCCAGTTGAGCTATTTAAAATCCTAAAAGATGATGCTGTGAAAGTGCTGCACTCAATATACCAGCAAATTTGGAAAACTGCATTGGCCACAGGATTGAAAAGGTCAGTTTTCATTCCAGTCCCAAAGAAAGGCAATGCCAAAGAATGTTTAAACTACCACACAACTGCACTCACCTCACACGCTAGCAAATTAATACTCAAGTCTCTAAGCTAGGCTTCAACAGTATGTGAACTGAGAACTTTTGGATATTCAAGCTGGATTTAGAAAAGGCACAACAATCAGATCAAATTTCCAACATCTGTTGGATCATAGAAAAAGCAAAAGAGTTCTAGAGAAACATCTATTTCTGCTTCCTTTACTACTTTAAAGCCTTTGACTGTGTGGGTCACAACAAACTGTGGAAACTTCTTTAAGAGATGGGAATACCAGACCACCTAACCTGCCTCCTGAGGAATCTGTATGCAGGTCAGGAAGCAACAGTTAGAACTGGACATGGAACAACAGACTGGTTCCAAATCAGGAAAGGAGTACATCAAGGCTATATATTGTCATCCTGCTTCTTTAACTTATATGCAGAATGCATCATGCGAAATGCTGGGCTGAATGAAGCACAAGCTGGAATCAAGGTTGCCGGGAAAAATATCAATAACCTCAGATATGCAGATGATACCACCCTTATGGCAGAAAGCAAAGAGGAACTGAAGAGCCTCTTGATGAAAGTGAAAAAGGAGAGTGAAAAAGCTGGCTTTAAACTCAGCATTCAGAAAACTAAGATCATGGCATCTGGTCCCATCACTTCATGGCAAAAAGATGGGGAAACAATGGAAACAGTGACAGACTTTATTTTCTTAGACTCCAAAATCACTGCAGGTGGTGACTCAGTTCAGTTCAGTTCAGTCACTCAGTCGTGTCCGACTCTTTGAGACCCCATGAATCACAGCATGCCAGGCCTCCCTGTCCATTACCAACTCCCGGAATTCACTCAAACTCATGTCCATCGAGTCGGTGATGCCATCCAGCCATCTCATTCTCTGTCGTACCCTTCTCCTCCCACCCCCAATCCTTCCCAGCATCAGACTTTTTTCCAGTGAGTCAACTCATCGCATGAGGTGGCCAAAGTATTGGAGTTTCAGCTTTAGCATCAGTCCTTCCAATGAACACCCAGGATTGATCTCCTTTAGAATGGACTGGTTGGATCTCCTTGCAGTACAAGGGACTCTCAAGAGTCTTCTCCAACACCACAGTTAGAAAGCATCAATTCTTCGGCACTCAGCTTTCTTTATGAGGTTACTACTCCCATTCCTGAGGACAGCTCCACTCTCAGGACCTAATCATCTCCCACCCTGACCTAATCAGCCCCACCCCCCAATACCATCACCTTGAGGGTTAGGTTTCAACATATAAATTTTCAAGAGTGGAGACATAAACATTCACACCATAACACACACAGCATTAGAGAAGGCCTTGGAACTGAAAGCAAAGAGAGACCTAATACTCTCTGAAGGTCAAACGCTGCCAATATGAGGTGAGTCTGATCTCTTACAAAACAGTGCACTTATGCAGCTGAAATCAGAGGTGCCCCAAGGGGAAGGGACAAGAGGCACCAGAGGTGTCTACTACATAGAATAAAATCCCACCTGCTGTCTGGGAGACATAAGCCCAGTTGCCAGCATTCTGGAAGCTCAGTGGGAAAGACAGGTTGGGGTGATGGTAATATAGTTCTCATTCATTTGGACATTCAGTTAATCCTTTCCATTTTGGTTTGGTGAATAGCTCCCATTCTCAGTTGTGTCAAGTGTTCCCAATGGCAGATCTTCTAAAATTCACCCCTACCCTCCATATTGATGCCTTCCTTAACCCACTTGGGCCAAGATGCCCCACATATGTCAGGTTACCCCTCCGCATGGATGTGTGCTCACAGGTTGGCAGCACTGCTCTGAGGTTTGTGTCCCAGGGGAGGTCACAGACAGAGATTCCAGCTCCAGTGTCGCGAGTCCCCGGCCAAGTACTGTCCAAGTACCAAAGAGCATCGGGGGTGGAGGCTTAAACACCGTTGGGCGGTCGTCAGTCAGCCTTGGGTCCTAGTGGTTGACCCTGGGGGAGCCAGGAGGCCTGACCTTTCTTCCCCAGACTCCACCGCCAGGTATACTGGGGTAATACAAGCGGGTCCATCCTGAGTCTTCTTGGGGGGAGTCCGTCAGAGTCGTGGGGCAGAGCACATCCCCACCGTTATGGGGGAGGTGGGGACCACCTGGGCGCCTGCAGGATGTCCCAGCAGGGCCAATGCCTTGTGGTTAATTCTGACCTGTCCAGAGTCTGATCTTTTACTGGAGGTCTAAAGACACTCTCCCAGGATGTGTTGTGCCAGAGGGGCTCCCCGGGCTGCTGGGACCCTGGAAATAAAACCGGGAAGACTCTTAACTGTGGATGATTCTGCTGCTGGGCCCTTGAAGAATGTGGCTAGCTGCCAGAATTAATGTCTGTATGAGTTTGATTACTCATAAAAGCATATAACTCATATAAGTAGACTCATACAATATTTGCCCCTTTGTGTCTGGCTTATTTCACTTAGCATAATGGCTTCAAGATTCATCCATGTTGTAGCCTGTGTTAGAATTTCCTTTCTTTTAAAGGCTGAATGGTGGTTTAGTCCCTAAGTCATGTCCAACTCTTTGTGACCCCATGGACTGTAGCCCACCAGGCTCCTCTGTCCATGAGATTTTCCAGGCAAGAATATGTGAGTGGGTTGCCATTTCCTTCTCCAAGGTATCTTTCTGACCCAGGGATTGAACCTGCATCTCCTGCATTGCAGGCAGATTCTTTACCAACTGAGCTACCAGGGAAGCCCAAATAATATTCCATTAAAGGCTGAATAATATTCTATTATACGGCTATATCACATTTTCTTTATGTATGCATCTGTAGATGGATATTTGTATTATGTACACATTTTGGCTATTGTGAATAATGCTGCTATGAACACAGACTGGTGTACACATATCTATTTGAATCTCTGCTTTCTTTTGTATATGTATGCAGAGGTGGGGTTGCTGGATAACATGGTAATTCTATGTTTAATTTTGAGGAATTGCCAGGTGGTTGTCCACAGCAGCTGTACCATTTTATAAGAAATGCACGAGTGTTCCAATTTCTCCATATCCTTGCCAACACTTATTATTTTGGTTTTTTTTCATAGTAGCCATCCTAATGAGCATGACATACATTTATTTTTTAAGTATAATTTGATTTCACTATGGCAAACACATGAAATTAAAAGACATTCGATCCTTGGAAGGAAAGCTATGACAAACCTGCTGCTGCTGCTGCTGCTGCTAAGTCACTTCAGTCATGTCCGACTCTGTGTGACCCCATAGATGGAAGCCCACCAGGCTCCCCCATCCCTGGGATTCTCCAGGCAAGAACACTGGAGTGGGTTGCCATCTCCTTCTCCAATGTGTGAAAGTGAAAAGTGAAAGTTACGTCGCTCAGTCATGTCCGACCCTTAGCGACCCCACAGACTGTAGCCTACCAGGCTGCTCCATCCATGGGATTTTCTAGGCAAGAGTACTGGAGTGGCTTGCCATTGCCACCTAGACAACATATTAAAAAGCAGAGACATCACTTTGTTGGCAAAAGTCCATCTAGTCAAAGCTATGGTTGTTACAGTAGTCATATACGGATGTGAGAGTTGGACTACAAAGAAGGGTGAGCACTGAAGAATTGATGCCTTCGAATTGTGGTGCTGGAGAAGACTCTTGAGAGTCCCTTGGACAACAAGGAGCAAACTAGTCAATCCTAAAGGAAATCAACCCTGAATACTCATTGGAAGGACTGATGCTGAAAGTGAAGCTCCAATACTTTGGCTACCTGATCCGAAGAGTCAACTCATTGGAAAAGACCCTGATGCTGGGAAAGACTGAAGGCAAAACGAGAAGGGGGCAGCAGAGGATGAGATGGTTAGATAACATCACTGACTCGATGGACATGAGTTTGAACAAACTCTGGGAGATAATGAAGGACAGAGAAGCCTGGTGTGCAGCAGTCCAGGGGGTCACAAAGAATTGGACATGACTTGCGACTGAACAGCAACAACAACAACAGCAACATGGTAAACACAAAACTATTTCTGCTTGCCATAAAAAAAGAAGCTAAAGACAATCATAGTACTAAATTAAAAAAAATTCCCCTTTACTGTCTAACCATTCTGTCGCCTACCCCCAGCTGTGCTCTCAGGCTACTGAACCAGGAATGCAGCAGTGCAGGTTTCCCTCTTCCTCTCACCCCTGGGTCTTTCCCCATCCTCACTTTTGGTCCTAGAGCTGAACAGTGCACCAGACTTATGCTACAAGAATTGATAAATCAATATTTCCAAGAGGGAGTACCCTGCTTATGGGTTGCTAGAGAGCAAACCACCCCAAAACTTAGTCTCTTAAGACAATGAAAATCATTGATTTTGCTCAGGAATCTGCAGTTTCGCAGAGATGACTTGTGATATCCACGGGCTTGGCTGGGGTGACCTAAACTGCTGGGAGCTGGAACAATTAGGGGCAGCCTGGGCATCTCTTTCTCTCCTTATTGGAGTCTCAGGGCCTCTCCATGGCATCTCTTCACATGGTTTCTCCAGAGCAACTGGGGCATGCTCCTCAGAGCAACTGGACTCATACGTGGAAGCATGAGGCTCCAAGAGGCCCAGGTGGAAGCTGCAAGGCCACTTCTGCCACCTGGGGCAGCAAGGCATTGAGGCCAGGCCAGATTCGAGGGGAGAAGACAGAGACCTCATATCCCGGTGGGAGCCATGTGTCAAAGAACTTGTGGCCCTCTTTAATCCACCCAAGGGAGAAATGTTTGTCTCGCAGGGCCTCTACACAGAAGCCAGTGAGTATGGAGCAGTGGCAAAATGATGCTGTAACCCTGGAGAGACAGAGGTAGAGAGGGCGATGGGAGGGTGAAGGGCTGAGTCTGTTTTTTCTTTTTTGCTTGCCCCTGGGAGGCAGAGATTCTCACAAGCTAAGAGCTGAAAAGAATCATCAAGCAGCAGTTTGCCCCATCTGCTGGATTTCTGGTGTGTTCACGATTGCCTTTGAACTCTTTCTGCTTCTGGACTGAGCTCCAGTGCCTTTTCAGTCTTTGTGGGGTGTAACAGCACTATTTTATATACCCATGGCATGAAATAAATGGAGGCAATACCAGGGTGTTGTGACAGGCTGGACTGTGGCTTTAATGCTTCATGTGCTTGAGCAAGTGTGGGAACCAGATGCAGCCTAGCAGGCAAGCCTCTCCAGAGCTCAATAAGGAGCATGTTCAGTTCCAAGTAACCAGAGCACAGAATTGCAATATAATGCTGCTTTGATTTTATAAGTATTTTGTCTTATATCAGGAGCCCTTTCAACTTGGCTATGACAACAGCTCCTTTGGTGCCCTCCAGACAGGTAGGTAACAACGTATTTTATCACAAGATACTTTTGAAAGTGGGAGGATGCTGCTGATGATTATGGCAATAACATAGGCTGAAACCAGGACTGTCCCAGGAAAAGGACTTCACATCATTACCCCTCAGTCACCTCCACAATCAGTCTCATCAACTAACTGGGGTGGAGCACCCTCTCTGCAGTGTCAGGCACAGGGCTAGGCTCTGTGGGGGGGTAGTAGCATAGGGGAACCTGGCTCTGGTCTTCAGACAGCTTCCTACTGAATTGTAGGAGGATCACCTGAAAAAAAAAAAAAGCCACCTCTGCTATGAGTAAGTTCCCGGATAGGAGAGTGGCGGGATCCCAAAGGAGGTTCTACCTGGGTGGGGCCGTCAAGGGAGTCTTCTGGAGAATGAAGCACTTGGGATGGGTCTTAGGTGGGTGGGTCGGGGCAGGGAGAGGGCAGCCCAGAAGGCAGCTCCGTGGGCCTCCCTTTAGCTGCTCTGTTCTGGTCAGTGGCATCTGCCCTTCGCGTGCAGACGGCTGTCATTGTGCTGCACATGTGCAAAGGGCAGGAAGATGGAGCAGCCCAGGGAAGGCAGAGCCACACAACCAGAGGGAGTGGGGGTGGTGGGAGGGCCGGAAGAGCTGGGCCTGGAACACTTCCTGGAAGCATTTTATTTTCCTTTGAAGTTGACTTTCATGGCAGGAACCATGACGTTCTCTTCGTGAGAGTATCTCAAAAATGGAGCAAATTGGAGCCCCAGCCATTCCAGTGACTTTTCATAGTCACCGCTTCCAGCCAGGCCTGCTGTGAAAGATCACATGAGTCCCCTGCTCAAGAAATTTCAGACTCCTTTGTTTATAGTATAGACTCTCTCTCTCTGGTCCTTATCCTTAGCATGTACATTCTTACGCAATCTGTTGCAAGTGACAGAAGCACAACACAATCTAGAATGTAAATTCCATGGGAGCATTGTTTACTGTTCTGTGTCCAGGCCTTAGGATGGTGCCTGGCACCTAGAAGGTACTCAGTAAGTATTTTTCTAACAAATCAAATGAAACCAGCTTAAACAAAAAGGAACAGAACATACATGCTCCCAACCTGGGATCGGACTAAAGTTAGGTCATTTGCCTCCCTCCCCTTCCCCCACTGCTCCTCCCCTTCCTGCTGGGTTTCTAAGTGTTTCTAGGTGTCTGCTGTTCTCATTCTCTCCTGCTGAAGATGGACTTCCTCCCAGTGATGGACACAGAAGAGCAAGGTGGGTGAGGACCTAGCCACATACAGCCCCAAGCTTAGAAACTGCAAGAACGACTCCCCATTTCAGGATTAACCCACCCTTACTCCCATCAATCAGAGAAGTATTATTGGTTAGACTGGGGTCACATGAGATTTTTAGAGTGTAATTGATGTGTATGTAAACGGACATGGGATACTATGGGACTGGCCTGACCCGGGTCCTGTGCCTGACATGGGGCTCTAGCAGTTTCCTGGGGTGAGCAGCAGTCACCTTAAAGGGCAGAGCAGGGCAGCTGTTGTCAGAAGTCAAGGATCCTGGAACTGGCAGGAAAAGCAAGCAGAAAGCCAAATGTCTGGAGACAAATGCATAAATCCTCCCTCAGGATAAGACTGGGATGGAAGAGGTGGCACAGCCCACAGGGGCCTGCAACCAACTTGAAATGATTTTGAGATATCAGTTGTATCTTCCTGAGTCTGTGCTTAACAGAAAAACAGTGCTTTAAATGACCCACTGTTGAATCAAATCTTTCTCTTGGAAGTTGTGTCATCTGTATTCCGTGGCTTTTTGCACCCCTTGGGACAATGTCTTATCCCCTCTAGGGTCTGCATAGCCCGCGTTTGGAATCTAGACTTGACCTTAGCAATTTCCTCTGGACCTGCCTCCTGACTGCCCTAGTGCCAGAGCACACCCACCCTGCCTGCGCCTGCGCCGGGCCATTGTCCCCCATCTAGAGTGTCCTCACGTGCCTCTCTGCCTCTTCTGGCTCCATCTACCTTTGCAGATGTTCATCAAGCCCCACATCCTATCTAGCATCTTCCTGAGTCGCTCTCTCTGTCCTTTAGACGCAATGAATTACAGTGGAAAGAACCCTGAAGATCAAGGTTCAAGTTCTAACGTCACCACCAATTCTTTGCAAGTTGCGACCTCTCTGAAAGTTATTTCCTCTCTCTCGGCAACTTGGTTTCCTCTTCTGTAAAATGAGGGATTGCACTGACCCTGCTAGCAAAGGGCAGCTCCCAGCTCCTGCGCCGGCCCCCTGCCCCCTACCCACTGCCCTGCTCCTCTTGGCACATTCCCAACTAGGAGTACTCTCTTTAGTGGTCAAATTCTAGGACATTTTATTGGTTCAGAAAATCAGGAGTTGGGGTTTTTTCTCTGGTAATAAAGAGTTTAGGGTCAGTGCTTATGTTGAGTTCTCTCTCTCTCCTCCCCACCTCTCTCTCTCAGCTGTACAGGAAAGCTTCCACTGAGGAAGGGGGCCCTCCCACACCCTTCCCCCATTCCATGGTCTGGATCTAGGCGAAAAGGAAGATGCTGGATAATTCAGCTGAGCAAAGCAGCTGTCTCAGAAGGTCAAACCCACAGCTCTGTACTCAGTGGCAGACAGAGGACAGGATTGGTGTGTTCAAGGGCACTCTGGCTTAGTATCACATTCACCCGCTTCTCTTCTGTCCTCTCTTCCCGGCAAAAGTAAGTAGCACAGAGCTAGGTATCCTGAAAATGTGTTCAGATTGCTAGAACGTGGCAGAGAAAAGTGCGTATGAAAGATTAAAGAGGAGCACGACCACTTATGCAAAAGGACACATTTGGTTATATGACAATTGTCCTTAAACAGAAAAAGGGCATGGCACCAGGAAATTGGAAGGCTGTTCTCAAAGTCTTATTTTGAAAGTAATGTCTAAAAATATGGACTTGCTACAGGGTTTGAATGATTCTTTGAGGGGAAACAATTTCCCCAGAGTGCTTCTTTAAGGATGCAGGTGGGACCCTAGTCCTCTTCTGATAAAGTGTCTCTGTTCAAATCAGTGCAACTGAGGAGCGTTCGACACTTGGTGGCCGTCTTGTCAGGCTGTGAGCCTGATGTGTCTCCAAATGCCTCTGTCTGTCTCTCTTTTTTAAATTTTAGCTGCAGGCCTCATGCTTGACTTTGGGTAGGTTATTTTGCTCCTCCTTTTTTTTAAAAAAAATTTTTTTACAATGCTGTGTTCGTTTCTACTGTACAACAATGTGAATCAGCTCTAAGTATATATATATATCTATATCCCCTCCCTCTAGAGCCTCACTCCCACCACCCCCACCCCACCCTTCTAGGTCTCTGTCTCTCTTAAAAGAACAGGGAACGCTTAAATTTTGGGTGGCACATGTGTTTTTCACCACCAGGGTTGCTATGAAGCGCAGCAGAATTGCGGGGGGATGCAGGGGGTTTATCTGTATCTGCAAAAAGTCAGCTAAGTGGAATTAAGACTCTCCGTAAGGTGTTTTCCTGACTCAGGCCTGTCCCAAGCTGGCCAATGTGTCTTGAGGCTCTGGGCAACAATCCAAGTCCCGCCAGCCTCAATTGCTCATGGGGAAAAGCAGCCTGTTTCAACTTTCTATACTTCTTAAAGTGTTACTCTGATTAGACAAGAGATAACAGTCTATTTAGCAATATTACTATTATTACTCTGTCATGGTTATATTTTAAAATGATACTTTCTCTTTCCTTTGCCAAGAGTAAATGATAACATACATTTGCACCACAGAGCCAACCAAAGCTGTGTAGGTTTTGCTCAGACAGGTTTGAAAATGTATTCTAGGCCCATTGCTGCCCAAATAGTAAGCCTTCCCCCATCCCCGGGTCAAAGGACCATGCTTTTTTTTTTTAAATAAGTACAAACTCTTTAAAAACATAAAATAAGTTTTATTATCGCTATAAAAGTAATGAATCTTGTTGTTTATACAAGTATTACTTGGAAAATACATAAAACTATAAAGAGAAAGACAGATATCATCTATAATACTTAAACCCAGAAATAACTACTATTTAATTTGGGTGTATTTCTTCCTAGCCTTTTTTCTAAATACTGATACAAAACTATGGATGCAAAATGTTCCCAATATACTTGTATTAAATATTCAGGAACATATTGCAAAAATAATTTTGCATCTTACTTTTATCACTTTATGATATCATAACCCACAGATAACCATGATATAATTTTTGGTTTCTTCCTGCCAGTCTTTTATCTGTATATTGATACAAAACCATGCATGCAAAATGCTCCCAATATATTTATACTGCATATTAGGAACACATCGCAAAAATAGTTTAGCATCTTTCTTTGATGGACTTTTGGTATCCGTCCTCCTAGCCTTCTTTCCATATAATAATATGAATATTGATACAAAACTATGAATGCAAAATGTTCCCAATACATTTAGATTACATATTAGGAACACATCGCAAAAATAGTTTAGCATCTTTCTTTGAACACTTTTTATACCACAATTCATAGGTAACCACTTTTAAAGTTTTGATACATTTCCTCCCAGCCTTTTATCTGTACATTGAAACAAAACTACACACAGAATGCCCCCTATATGCTCAGACTGCATAGATGGGAAAGGTGCAAAAATGTGCTCATTTCTTTTATTGCTAAATACTCAGCAGGAGCATATTCTCTTGCCACATATTAGAGGCACCATCTTCTATTTACCCAATCCTTTTTCACTGGTCATCAAGATGTTTCTAATTTCTATTCTTAAAAATACTGAAATGAGGGACTTCCCTGGCAGTCGAGTGGTTAAGACTCCATGTTTCCAATGCAGGGGGTGCAGGTTCCATCCCTTGTCAGAGAACTAAGATCTCACATGCAGCATGGCGTGGACAAAAAAAAAAAAAAAAAAAGGCACTGAAATGAGCATCTTTTACGTATTCTTCTTCTGTGAGTTTTTGTTCATGGAGTTTTTATGCCTTTTCTTAACAACTTATATCAACATATTAAGGATGACCCTGTGTCTATAGTGCTTATGGTTCGTGTTTTTTCAGTTGTTCGCTTGAGCATAAATTCTGTAACATTCTAGCATGAATATAAAATCTTATGCCTTAAATGAATGTCAATTCATTACAAGGAACTTAAAAGAACAATTGAAGACACAAAGTCTGACTCCCCCCACCTCCCATTAAACTGTAAAGTACAGCTTGTCCCATTCCTTCCACCTCAGCAACCTCTTTCTTCCTCCCTCAAAACCCACTTTTTGATCTTTTCTTCAACGGGTCTTGTAATACTTACCAGTTGTATTGCTGTGAAGATGAGCGGCTCCCAGACCTTTCAGTTATCAATCTGTCACAAGTGCACAGTGGTATCTCGTGACATGATGATCCCCGAGATGTCTGAGGTCTGTGCATCTTTGACCCAAAACTGCTGTATCGTCTGTGACCCCTAAAGACTTTTTAGAGAATTATGTTTGACAATGTAACAAAAAACACGGCATAACAAAAAACACATGGAAAAGCAGAGAAAGAACTTCGGCTCGAATCCTATCATCTTAAGCAACAAGTATGTTTGTTTTGATGTTCTTTCCAGTTTCTGCTCCTACATAGACCCCCTTGTCAACTGTGGTATCCACATGATTCTATGTCTGTGATTTCTAAAACTTGATATTATAAGTGTTTCCCAGGTTTCAACGCAGTCTTTAAAATTATTATTTGTCATGGCTCAAAGAGGTTCCACTGAGTGAGTGACTACATTAACTCTTATGGTTGGACATTCCATCTCTTTGCTTAAGATTAATTTGGTTGAATCTTTGGAAAGTATCCAATACAGGTCAGAGACTTTAAATGATTTTCAATCACACTTTTTTTTTTTTTGGTTTGTGTGTACTTATTGTATACACCTGGGTTATTTATTGTCACTATTTAGCCATCCAGGGGCCAATCATGGGCCTCAAGCAGGAACTGTCCAGGGCAGAAGGAAAAGCTCATCAGACAACTAATCAGTTTCACCTCTAATTTTTCTAAACAAACAGATTCAACTCCATTTTCTGCTCTAGTCACTACTGTGTAGTTCGTTCTGATTAACAGGTAATGAAACAAGAAGTACAACATGAGCTCAGGAGGAAGAGGCCCCAGACTAGCCTCAGACCCCCATAAAAGCCTCAACCCCCATAAGCCCCAGGCTTCTTGTCAGCAATTGCTTTTCTCGATGTTTTATCCTATCTCTTGGGGTTGTTGCAAGTAGAAAATGTGAAAACATTTGAAAAAGCATGTAAAACCACAATTTTTTTTAAAAAAAGGAAAAATGTTAGGATTATTATGTTTCTGATTATTGCAGTTTTTGTGACCAGGACTTTACAATGTCTAGCCTTGGGGCAACAGTCTGGTTTGGAGGGCAGGTCAGGTTGGGTTAGTGGACAAGTGCGGGAACTGCTTTGGGAGAGGCATGCTTCAAAGACTTCGGAGCTCAAGGACACTGCTCTGTTCTCACCTCCTTGACTAACAGCAGCGGCCAAGCCAGGGCCACTGACTCCTACTGGCTGCTCAGATTCTAGAGCTCACTGCCATAAGCGGAGGGCTCCAAAGCTGAGCAGCTGCCTGGAAATGGAGGTCTTGTCAGGGCTCCTCCCCAATGGTTTAATTTACTATCCCTACAGGGGTCTATGTCTTTTTAAACTTGCCAAAGAGATCACTTTTGGAGCAGGGGAGGGAGGTAAAGGCTGCAGGTAGGTGAGATATTATGAAAGAGCTAGCAGATTTTTGTTCATTTACTGAGCAGTAACTAATGGGAAGGATAACTGGGGTGTAGAATAGCAGGGAGATACACATTTACTATAATTGGTGCATAGATCGATTTTCTTTTAGGAGTAATGTAATCATTCTAAACACAAATGCATATCAAGTTTTAGGGTTATGAGGGTAAGTTACACTGTAGGCTGATGGGAAAATAGGTCTCTAAAAATTTACTCCAACTTGGATACAGCCCCCAACTCTAGTCTTTAATTCCTATTTATAAACTTTCATTGGTTTTAAAAACAAATGCTTTTTGGACCTATTTTTATTTTCATCTTGTGCAGTTTCTCAGGAAAGCTGCCTAGAAGTTAACTCACACCTGTGTAGGATGACTTTTTCTCCAAGTGTTGCCCTGAGCCTGTTCCAGGATTGGGTGAACAAACCCAGTCCCCTGCTGCCCCATCTGCCTTGATGATTTGATTGGTATGGTGTTTTAAAAACAATCAGCAAAATAATTTGCACTGCAGAGTCCTTAGTAGGTCTTTTTAATTGGACAGTTATTCATATTAATAAAAATCAAAAGCAGCATACAATCATTTAATGTCCCAGCACTGGAGTATATCAGACTGTTTTCCTGTTTGGGGTTCCACTTTAGACACTGTCTGTATGCATGCATAAATTTTTACATAGTTGCAACCACTGCCTTTTTTTTTTTTTGTGGCTGTGGTTATTGGCATCTAGTTTTCCAAGTAACATTGACACACATCTGTTCAAATCAATTGATGTTCCCATCATGACTGACTCATTTGGCGGGGAAAACAAGTTTACATGCCAATTGGAACAAAGAAGCATGGGTATCAGGGAGCAGCAGGGAGAAAGAAATGGTGGGAGAGGGTTATTTTGACTTACAGATCATAAAACATTTTCCAATAACATTTTTAAAGGATGCATAATATTACACTGAGTGATTGATTATATTTTATCCCATGTTGTGGGACATTTGGGTGGTTTTCAATACCTAGTGAGTTTAGAATGCATATAAATTACAGGATTTGAGAGATGACTGTATTTTCTTGAAACAGAAGTCTTCTGTGTCCAGATCCGGGCCAAGAGTGTTGATGCAGTGTTCCTTTGTTGGAAAAAAAGTCATTACTGCTAACTGGAAATGCTGGATGCCTTCAAAAAATATCCCTGTGATTAAAATATTTTAAATTATGTTCAATTCTAGCTTATAAATGTAACCTATATATCTTGTCCCACAACTTACAGAAATGTGGAATTTTAAATTTAGAGCCTGACTAAACTTTTCCTAGTTTATGGGCCACATCTGTCTAATAAACTTAATACAAGGCTGTGTGCACGCAGCTTCCTAACAAATAACATGTGCTGGGAAGAGATGAGAAAACAATGGAAAGGTGCCTCCTTGAAGGTGGTAACATTGGATCAATTGATCTGCTGACTATAAGTGGATTCCTTTCACACTCCCACACATTATGATGCACATTTAGCAACGTTGAAAAACAACTTGAATGAATACCTTAGAGAGTTAAAGAGAATTTATAGTCTGGAACGAATTGCCATCTTAATTGACACGGAAATGTTTGGCTAAAATATTGCTTTATTCACATTTTTGTCCTTGGAGGAAAATCTAGGCACACTGCAACTTCGACCGTGTGAATACTGGTGTAAGATGACTGCTTTTAAGTCAGAAAAAGGGCACTACGCAGTCCGAAGGCTGTGTGGACACCCTCAAGCTCGATGCCTCTGGGGGGCCTGAGGCCAAGCCGGATCGTGGCTCCCACCCTCTGCCACTTGCAGTCCCCACCCGGCCGGGTCTCTCACCTGGGTCTCGCTGGCGGGAGCCGGGGGGCCGCGGGCACGGTGCTCCCGTGGGATGGGCGCCGGTGCTGCCGGGCCTCCTCCTGGCTCGAGGGGCCCCGTCCTGAGCAGGGAGAAAGGGAGATGAGAGGCGCGGGGGCAGTCTCGAGGAGCCTTTCCTACCCCAAGCGCAAAGCCAGGCGGTGCGGGAACCTGTTCGCCGTTCAGGCCTCGACATTGCGGGCCTGCGGGGCCCCGGGCCGGCCGCCAGCCAGCTCTCAGGGTTCGTGGGCCGGGATCGAGGCCGGGGCGGGGCAGCGGCGGCCGCAGGGAAACGGGCTGGCCCCAAGCAGCCGGGTGGCGGCGCCCCGGGGCCCGAGGGTCCGCGGCGGCCTCAGCGCGAGGGAGTCTGGGAGAGCGCGCGTGGGGGCGGCGGCAGCCTGAGCCCCGGCTCGGGCTACCTGGAGCCCCGGGCTCCCCAAGCCCGACCTCCTCCTCCTCCTCCAGGGGCCCCGGGACGACAGTTCCAGGCAGCCCGTACAGACCAGAGGGGTTTTCACGTCTTTGGTTTCTTTTAGGATGACAGAAAGCGTGGGAAAGTTTCCACACCTCTCTCCGTCTTTGCCAAGAGTCCTTGACCTGCCCATGCACTGGATCAAACCAAAAACCTAAAGTGATTTTAAAAGTGCAGGCAAAGTGCGACCTCAGCCAGAGAATGAGTCCTCTCGTTTCCAGGCCGGCACTCCAGCTCCTAGCCTAGACTGGGGCGTGGGGGGCGCACAGTGAGGGGTGGAGATGGCTTTCGAGGTCCATTGGCAACAGTTCCTGGAGTTCTGCAGGCACGCAGGGCCCCAGAATCAGCAGCTCAGGGGCTGCCATTTTCTCAGGAGCTGTCCAGCCGGTGCCCTGCCAGCGGGGCAATCCCTTGTGGGCGGGCCCCGGGGCGACCGCGGTGGCCTTGGGGAAGCGCCTTCAGAGTGGAATTCTGGTACCAGATTTTGGGAGATAGGGCAAAAAGCAGCTTGAAACGCCGAGCCTCATTCCACAGCCACCCCCCTCGGGTAACCTGGCTCCCTGCAGGCCTCAGATCAGTCAGGTCAGCGCCTTTCCACGCGGCAGCCTGGGATTCACCGGCGGGCCAGGCTCTGCGCCTCGCCAGATCTCGACAGAACGCTTCCCCCGATAGAGACAGGGAGAAGAGTGGGGAAGGTGTCGAGAAGGGGCCAGGAACATTCTCTTTCCTGGACTCCAGTGTCCTTTCCACTTGCAGGACGTGAGTCATTTACCAGGAGCCGCACAGCGGCCTGGAGACTGCTTGCAATGGGTCACCTTAAGGCGTCCCCTTACTTCTTTTCCAACTACTCCCCTCCTCGCCGCCACACCATTTAGTTGCTGAGACTTGAAGGTAGTCTTTCTTCGGTTTTTGTCCTGTGAGTGGTAGTCTAGGTGATCAGGAGGGTTTTCCCCCCACCCTCCTCGTTTAAATTTTACCCGGACAGGCAAAGTAGTGCTAAAATGCAGTTTTTTTTTCACATCTATTCAAAGGCGGGCAAAGGTTGGACCAAGGACAAACGCGCCTCACCCGGGTCTCGCTGCTGGAGCAGACAAGGCGGGCACTGGACTAGGACTTACCTGGTGGGTGGGCCCGTGCGGGAGTCCCAGCCTTGCCCGGGCAGCAGAAACAATACTCCAGATCACCGATCGCCCACTGCAGTACTGTTCCCGCTGCTAGGGCACGGCTGAGTGCTGCACGGCAACCCCCTTCTCGGCGCTCGCGCGTGACCCGGACCATCCCCAGCCCCCAGCCCCCTGGTGAACAGTAGCGCTCTCCTCGGATTCTGGCGGAGCCTCGTGGGAGGTGAAAGGGCGCCGAGGGAAGAGGAAGAGAGATGCAAGCCTCCGCTCACCTACCTGTTCCAAAGCTGGCCTGGGGAGCCGGTGCTCCGTGGGAACGCACGCACGTCTAGCAGAACCCCACCTTCCTACTTCCTCGCAAGGGGGTATAGCAGCGCCTCACGTTTTGAACCGTTTAAAGCACTTCAAAACATGAATTGCTGCTGCATCCCCTCGGAGTCAACGAAGGAGGATCGCTCTGGGGTACCTGCAGGTGGAGAAAGACAAGGTGACTGGAAGGAAGACCCCCTGTCATGCCCGATGGGGAGGAATAAAGCAAAACGTCAGTCCAAATCGACATGCTGTTTAGAAATTTGATTTCCAGGATCAGCAGGTGGAATGAAGAATGTTACTCGGTTTCTTCCTTTTTTCCCTCAGAGGATGAATCTTGGAAAAGTGTAGTGGTGAAAGGCAGAGGGCTGAGAAAGAGAGAGGAATTAGGGTGGGAAAGAATCTTCTGAAGGAAAGAATAGTAAGGAAAGAAATTGAGGCAGTTTGGCAACATCTGGATCACTCTTGCCTGCTTCAAACTCTTCCTGAAACTTCTTCCTGGTGTATGTTATAAATAAGCCTCACTTAGTGTCCCCACTAAAAAAACAATAACTTTCCATTTATTGACTTAAAGATGACCAAAATGTCTCTGGCGGCTTCAGCTGATTTTAACATATATGATAGTTGGGAAATACAGATCCATCCCTAGAAGCATGAGATGTCCTCTTGAACTCACCAGTGCTTCCTTATTACAGCAAACACTCTGCCTTGAGTTTTCTTTAAAGGTATTAAAGAATGAGAGATAACTGTTCTGAGATGAAATATCTGGATGTTTACATATGAAGCTAACTCAAACTTATTCATAAATACTTTGTACCTTTTAATATCAGCTATCAAAACACAAGTCAAAAAGTTTAAATACTTGATGTCAAATCAATCCTTCTTGTCTCAAGCAGTTCCCCAGAAATGCTTTCCTGTTCTGAAATGGCCGGCACTGTGCATACTCCTTAATGATTAACTCATTACATACCGCTTTTTCCTTTTTAAAATGGACACACATTAGCAATAAGTTACACACATCCTTTCCCACAGTGTTTAAACGAAATAGTCAAGCAGAAGAAAATAAATCTGTAACCCTCAATCACAAACCTGTAAGTTAAAACAACACAACTAGTACAAAATGCTAATGGTTTTGAAAGTTAAAATACGTTTCAATACAGGTAATAGACACAAGTATCCACATCTGTTAAGTGTTTTGGTTCATTTAAAATTTACATCGTTTTTTCAAAACCAGTATAATGGATGCTGTGTCCTGTTTATTAGATGATAAAATGTTCAGAGTATTCAATGAGACTAATTACAAAATTCATAACACCAGACTGAAATCCAGTGTTACCAAATGCACTACTTATGGTAAACTAATTTATTAATAACTCGTTCCCTAAATTGGGACATACATTTACGTGCCTGTAAATTCCATCTTGTTTTGGCTATGCTATTTACAAACAACTCTCACTTTGGGGATTAATGGAGATAAACGTCCTTGGTTGCCTTTAAAAAGAAAGAAAAAAAAAACATGTTTAGCAAATGTACAGTTTTACTTTAAAACTCCACAACCTTCTCCCAATTAAATATGTATACCCCACACAAATATGAGAACCCTCACATCAGATATTAAAGTCATCCCTCATTTAACATTTCCTTAGTTGACTACTTAGAAAAACAAAATTCATTCGAAATAGCAATGGTGTCAAAGGCGAAGGTTCCTTCCAGATTGCTCTGCAAACTCACTGGAATCGAATTCATTTGTACCTGTCATTTAACCCGTTTTTTCTCTCCCAGTGACAGTACAACGACTTACATTCCTAAAAAGCCACATCGCTTCCCTAGTTTGTGGATTTCCCCTTAGATTAAAGTTTACTTACGAAAAGAGATTACAAAGAAGCGTCTTGTCACTTCAGAAGAGAGTCAGTCGCTGATACAATAGACAAAGAATCGATACTTTCGAGTTGCCCATGGCCCCACCCCGCCTTCTGAACTGAACTGTGTTGGGCCAAATCATTTAAGAGCCAAAGAATACGCCTCTTCCTCTGTTCATATTTTACAACGTTTTGTCTTAATTTTGCAGATGCCTTCTTCCCCCCACGACAAACACGATGTACCTTCCCTCGGCTCATTCATGCCGACTTTCCCAACGTCATGTTTCCTACAGGGAAAACTAAACAACCTTGAACGTTTTAGTTGGGAAAAGACAGTGCAAAACTAATCACACATTTATTTCCAAGACATATTTTACGGCTTACAAATAAGGGCCACGAAAAGTTCAGGTACAGTCCGTCAAAACCAGTGGATCCCGACTCTAGCGAGGCTGACAAGCGGTCACAGCCCCTTACTCGATTTTCTCTCCCCACCCCTCCATCTTAGCTTTTCCCAGCCCGTTTCCTAAGAATTCTCCCAGCCCACTCAAGTGTCTGTTTCGCCCGCACCCCGGCCCCCCAACATGCGTTACAATCCCAAAGCAACACATAACTTTTTCAGCGTGGTAACTCGAATTTTTTTCAGTCTGCCATAAACCAACGTGATTAAAGGGAGAAATGCCAGGCAACAAGTCCCTTTTAAAAAAAAATCGCATGTCACCTCTCGATCCACTCGAAAATGGCGCCGAAATCGAAGAATTTCTTAAATTTCATTGTCAGCTTTTTGCAAAGGTTTCTGGGATTTTCCTGCGAGGCTGCTTCGCCGCGTCTGAGAGCTAGCGAACGAGCAAGCAAGCAAAAGAGAGAGGGAGGAATGGGAATGGAGGGGGTGCGGAGGGGTGAGACAGAAAGACTGCGAGAGAGCGGGGCCCGGCAGGGGAGCGGGGTCGGCGCTTGAGGTCGGCGAGGGCGCGGGGGTCGAGGGACCCGGTCCCGGGCCGTAGGGACCGGAGCCGGACGCGGAGAGGCGGGAGCCCGCGGCCGGGGTTCAGGGTGGCGGCGCGGAGGGCGCGCTCCTGCGTTGGCTGCAGCAGAAGCCCGGAGAGCGGCGTGGCGGAGGCGGAGCGGCGCGCACCCCGGGAGGCAAGTTGGGCGGCCGGCGGAGAGCCTCCAGCAGCGGCTCTAGAAAAAGCCGGCTCCGGGGGCGTGGCCACGCGGTGCCCACGCCCCCGCTTCGGCGCGCTGCTCCCCGCCCGGGGGCGGAAAGGGGGAGGGGGAGAGGGGAGGTGTGTGTGTGTGTGTGTGTGTGTGTGTGTGTGTGTGTGTGTGTGTGTGCCGGCGCTCCACACCACAACCTTGGCCCGCAGCCGGGATAGGGCCGAGGAGGGCACGGGGCATCCAGTAGAGCCGGTACAGAGTCGAAGAGCCGGGGTTCAGGGAGAAAAAGGAATGGGACAAGGCAAAGCCAAGGGGAAAAGGGTAGCGCAGCGCGCACCCAGATGTAGGACGGACACCACCCCGCGCCCACCGGCCCCCTCGCGGTGCCCCCTGAGCTGCCAGCAAGGTGACTGAGCAACGCCCCTGGCGCTGTGCCCGCTGGGGGTGCCTGCCTTGTTGGGGGAGGAAACGGGGGGGTTGCTTCGGGCCACGTGAGCGTAGCGCTTTCCCCAAGCGTTTGAGGCCAGCCTGGTGGGGACTCCCCTGCCCACGCCACCCCTCCAAGCCCTCAGAGAGAGCGGCCCCGGGGCGGGCCCGTACTTGCAGGCCGTCCGCTGGGGGCACCGAGCCCGGAGGGATGGAACAACTGTCTGCACAAGTCCCGGTCCAAGAAGGGGAAACATTTTGAAGATTGACCGGGGGCAACAGGAGGGAAATGAGCCCTTATTGTAAATGCTAGTGGCTGTTAGGGATGGAGAGTTGATTTTCTTAGGTGAGAATGGTATTGAAGGTAAGTAGGAGGATGCCCTTAGAAGATGAAGGCTGGAGTGGAGAGGTGAAATGTCATCGTGTCTGCAGTTTTCAGATGATCCCGCCTACACACGCACACATTGTGCCAGACAGAGAAAGCAAGTGTTATAGCGTGTTAAGTTGTTACATCCAGGTGGGGGATAAATGGACGTTTGTTGTACTGTTCTTTCAACTTTCCTGTCTACTTGCAAAATGTCATAATAAAAAATTTGTGAGAACGCCTTCTCCTCGTTAAAAAAAAAAAAAAAAAAACCAGCGCCTGAATGCTGTCTAGGAAAATGAGCGCGACTCCTTTCTCCCTCCCTGTCCCGGGTGGGACAAATCTGTCAGCACGCAGGGCTCAGACCAGCGAGATATGGACGGGAAGGACAATGGGTAGCGCTGGCCGGCAGCGGCCACCGCCCTGGACTCGGGAAGCAGGCCCGGAGGCACCCGGGGCCCTCGGCGCAGGTGGGCGGCCAGGAGCACAGCACGGCGGAGGAGCTGCCGAGCGCGCCGGTCTGGGCAGGGGGCTCCACGGGCGACTCAGCCACCCCGGGTCGCGACTCCGACTCGCTCGGCTCAGCTCTGCCCAGCCGCCCGCGCGGCGGACTGGCTAGAAAACGGCTGGGCCGCGGGGAGCTGGAGCCGCGCGCCTGACGCCGCCGCCGCGGCCCGGGTCCCCCACGTTCCCCGAGGGTGGCCAGGGTTGTAGCGGCCTGCGCCCTGCGCGCGGGGTGGTGCGGAATCGCGAGCTGCACTGGAAAAAAAATTAGGTGCTGAAAAAAACAGCAACACACACACCACACACACGAAATCAGTATACAAAAATAAAACCACGGATTCTGCCTTGCCTGGCGCTCAAGTTTCTTAAGCTACTTAACTCTGCATGCATTTCACTGAGGTTTC
Source organism: Moschus berezovskii (assembly GCF_049115385.1). Lineage (NCBI taxonomy): Eukaryota > Metazoa > Chordata > Mammalia > Artiodactyla > Moschidae > Moschus > Moschus berezovskii. Next base: position 123,194,688 of record NC_142488.1, on the reverse strand, counting down.
TGGAGCGCCGATGTCAACTCTTAATTTCTTTGCAAGGGCGATCTCGCAGACCCGAGGCGCTGCAAGTGCTGCGCGGCCTGTCCCTTGCCTCGGCGGCTGTTTTCTTTCTTTCGTTTTTTTAGAGGTGGGGGGTGGGAGGGAGAGTAGACTCTTCCAGGGTCTGCAAAACTATTTTCAAAAATTAACTAAAAAGATTTTACAGGCCAAGATTTGATTTTCAGGAAAGGTTTTAAGACTGCAGTGACGTGTAAGGGTTCGGTTCGGTGGGCGCTAAGAAGTTATTTCTAAACGACAATTTCCCTCTGAAAGTTTTCAGAATGCTTCGTGGACAGGGCTGAAAGTTTGTTGGGCTGTCAGACGTGACTGAACAAGCTTCTAAATCCTCGGATAGATCATTTATAAAGCTCCAGTGTCCTTGGGGTGAAAGACTTTTCTGGGCTTTTAAGGCTCGGCTTCGTGGGTAAATTTGCTTGGGTTGAACTAACTGGGCGCAAGCGTGCATTCCGCTCCTTGGATTAGCAGAAGGGCAGAAGATTCCAGCACTGTAAGATAAAAGTGGAGTTTGTGGCATGTCCTCTAAAGGGGGGGGGGGGGGAACAAGTTTCTTTTATTAAACTCTTCTTGCTACATCAGCAAATTAGAGAGCCAGTTGAATATTGATGAATGCTTTGAGGGTGAGTAATAAGGCTACAGGCCGCAGAAAGTCAGGGCGGGCAAGCTAAGTATTTACTCAAGTGAACAATCTTCAAGTATTTTTCAAATATGATGTCTTAAGGATTTCCTTAGGTTTTCTTAGGACCTCTGAAATAAACCCTGATTCTGCAAATGGCTTCTCATTTTAGTAGGCCCTTCCCAACCTCACAAAACAGAAGTTGCTCAAGAGTCACTTAGAAACTCAGCCTGGCATTAAAACCCAGCTGCAGCCCTCCAAACCCCAGTGTCAAGGAGGAAACTTCTCGATGGGCAACCCAGGAACCCCCAAATGAAGTGGACACCATTCACTATTTGTTTTTTTTTTTTTGTCGTTTCTGAAATTCAGCTTCAAATCAGGTATTTTCAGGAAAATAGCACATATTTTTTTTTCTCCCTGAAACGTTCAGAAATTACCTTGATAAGAAATAATTCTAGTCAGCCGTGGGAGGAGTTTTAAAAAAGCTTTGAAGACTCTGAAGGTGCAGCTGAGGAAAATAAATTAGCCCTTGACTGGAGAAATTCAGCAAGGAAGTAACCCATAACAAGGTATTTAGAAGAATTTTTGGAAAGTGTTTTCTGAAAATCAATTGCAAATAAATCTTTGGAATTAGATACTAGGAAAAGGAGTTGAATTGAAGATCTTTTTTACACTGTAAACAAAATGTCTAGAACTTAGCATTTTCATTTTAACTAGAAGTATCTTTTATGATTATGTTTTTCACCAAGGCCTTGAGTTAGGGAAACAAGATTTTCCTTATGTTGTAAATATCCAGAAGTCTTCAGAGAGATAAAATCAGGATAGAGTTACAGATTTAACAGAAAGAAAACAACTGGAATTGTGTTATGAAGCTTCTACTGTGTTATTTGTAAAAGCTTTTTTTTTCAGGGTTCAAGAAAAGGCTAGTAGTGAGCAGAAATAATAGACTCATGCCTGCCCTAGTGTCAGATTTAACAAAAAATATAGTGCACCTTATTTTTTATTTTAATTTAATTTTATTTTGAGATATTGGTTATGATAAAAAAATAGCTCTTTGCAAAAATTAGAACTTTGGGGGGCGGGTGGGAAATGTCAAATCTTAACTTCTCCCAACCCCATGATCTCACCAGGAAAAAGTAGAATAAATTAGTAAATTTTTCCTTTCTGCCAAGGAGGAGCTTAGTAAATCCTTGATGGCTGTTGTTTTTGATTTCGAAGTCTCTTTTCAAAGATGCGGAATCACTGCCTTCAATGCTGCTGGGATTTCTTCTTTAAACAGGGCATGTTTTCCTTGTTGGGTGTGCACTATTATTGTCTTAATTATTCCTGGATTTTGGCCCATGAAATCAAAGACTCTCTCAGATGACAGAAATGATCGGATCTTTGCACAAAGGAAGGCCACGGTGGAGGGGTGGAGGGTGACTTCAGTTTCTCCACTGTGCTGGCCCTACAGGGTCCTCATCCTGTAAGCCAGCTGGACTCTCCTTTGCACCAGAGTGAGCTCACAGCACAGTATAATGACAGGGGCATGGAGATGAAAGCCCACCTCCTGGACAAGATCTGGTCACTTGCTTTCACCATAAACAATATGATCAATTTCTAAACTTACACTTCTAGCACTTTCCTTGAGCCTTATTACCTAATTATACAGAAGAAATAAAAACAAAAACTCAGTATAGAGCAATGTCAACACATCAAATGCAATTGGATTCAGGGAGGCTGAAGTGCATTTGGACAGTTGGTTACTCCCTTTAATATAAAAAACATTTTTTTAAGCTCCAAATTGGCCAGTACCAAGGAGGTGCTGTCAAAAGTACAGAGCTCCCCAAGTCAGAACGACTTCACTTTTAGGATCTTGCTGCTCCTGGGGAAAATAATATCTCGCTAGGCAGAGATAGGAGGAGGGGACAAGAAAGTGAACAGTGTGAAGGGATGCTACCTTTGTTTAAAACCAGGATGTGTTTTCCAAACCATGAAATATTTGTTGAAATAGAAAAGGAAGGAAAGTCAGTGTGTATAACTGAAGCATTAATATTAAAGCTATTAATGCCAAAATATCCAGAATTTCTTCTTGTGTCCATAACATAGCTGTTTGCATTAAAAAATATTTAAAGGACTTAATATGTAGAGTTTCTAGGACTGGTGGGAAATGTCATTTCTTTTACCTCCTGTCTCTTAAAATAATTCTTGGGTTTAAAATCAGGTGGGATTCCACAGTAGCTAATGATAAGGGTGAGCTCCATCCATTGGCAGGAAATGGAGCTGGAGATCTGGGTCCAGTTTTCCATTTTAGCGTGTGCCCTAAACCCAGGGCTTCAGCAGCTTCCTTAGCTCAGCGTCCCCAAGGAATGCTTAGGCCTCAGGCAAGGAAAGCGGAGAGAGGCAGAGAATAAGGGCAAAGACAAAAAAGAGAAAGGAGGAAGGTGAAAGAAGAAAAAGAAAATCAAGTCCTTCCCCTCATTCCTTCTCTGTCTTCTAATGCAAACCCTTAACTTGCCACCCCTAGGTTACCAGGGTAACCTTCTCAAGCTCCCTGCTCATCTCCCAGCTTAGTTTGGCCCCTCTTACCCTAGTTCCCTAAGTTCAACTCTAAAAACACAATTCTGATCATATTGATCCTTGGCACTAAAAAAATTACACAATGAAAAGTATAGTCCTTGAATGTGGCTCCAACCTGGCTCTGATCTGCCCCTCTGGTTGTACCCCTCCACTCTCCAACCACAGCTTCCTTTTTATCCTTCCACGCAGGAGATTTTTGCTCTTCTCATTTCCTCATCCCTCAAGGCTCAGCCCAAATGCCATCTCCTCCCTGAAGCCTTCTCAGATGATCTCAGGTTGGAGTTAACTGCCTCTGGCCTGTCCCGTCACAGCACATTAATAAAGCTAGTTATTCTAAGTCTCTTCCTAGCAGATAGGAAGCCCCTAGAGGGTAAGGACATGCCCATCTATGGATCTCTTCTCAGCACTTTGCACAATTACTTGTGTCAGTTGGTGTCCAACGCAGATTTTCAAATAAATGCTACCTGAGAAGGGAAAAGAGATGGAGGGAGTGAGGAGAATGTCAGGTTGTGTTGGTGGTGAGGCTTGTGGCCAGTATCCTCAACAGTTGGCTTAGGTGCCCTTTGGTGCGTTTGGTGCTAAGGGTTGTCTAACCCAAAGCCAACATGGTTGCTTAACAAGTTGGTCTGAGATTGACATTTGAAACTCATCCCCTTTAATAATATGGAATTAGTTTATTTTAAATTAACAACTCAGTACTAGAAACCCACTCCTGAAAAACTATCTCCATCACTTGATTTATTTTTATTTTTTTGTCTGTGTGGCATAGTATATGGAGTGTACGGGATCATAGTTCCCTGACCAGGGATCAAACCTGTGCCCCTGCATTGGAAATGTGGAGTCGTAACCCCTGGCCCACCAGGGTAGTCCCCCACCGTCATTTCATACTTTTAAGTTTCAAGCCGATTTTTGAATGGAAGGTGCAATTTGAATGGAATGGGGAAAACAGTATGTTCAGGGATCTGCAGATAGAGAAGAGTTAAAAGGAGAGAGACTCAGAAAGACAGAGGCTATCTTTTGGGGAATTAGTTGGAGATTGAACTGGACAAATAAGGTCTGCCCCTCCAGGACAAATAGATTAGAGGGGTGTGGAAGTAGGCAGAGGAGTCTTGATTTAATTATGGGACTGTGAGGAGTCTTTGAAGGGCCTTGAGGAGTGTGATGTAATGAAAACTGTTTGCAATAGATTCACTGGGCTTACCTGGTAACTCTACAAACTAAAACTGTGCTAAACCTAGGACGATCGGAACCATTGGAATATCCTCTTCTTCATGCACACAGGAGTGAGTTTTCTTACTGGAGAAGAGAACAGATGGAAAAATACTGCTTCATATATGCCTACTGTGTATCAGGTGATGTGCTAGACTTTTTTCCCCAGCAGCTTTTCTTTCTCCCTCTCCCTACCCCGCTTTCTTCCCTTTTCTCTATTTCTCAGACAACTGCATAGGCCCCCACCAAAACATACCCCCCTGCCCCTGACTAGGACTTGACTGGCCTTTAAGGATAATCAATTTCCTGTGATATTGGTCATAAAAATATGTTTTAAAATACCAGTAAATATCAGGCAAAAAAATTCACCAAAAGAATACAGAAATTTAACCTCATGTGCTGATTTGGTGGAACAGAGGAACGGAAACACACCTTCTGGACTGAGGCTAATCATTTTGGAGTGATGGCAGAGCTTCAAACTGGAGAATGTTTTTTTTCATGGGCAGCTTAAAAAATTGTCATTAAATATTTTTAAGAAGTTAAAACAACACTGAAAGCAACTTGGGCAACTTAAATATTCATTGTAGTTGCTGTGACCACATATCCCAACATATTTGAGCTTAGGTGCTTCAGTATAATAAGAAAAGTGTGATTTCTCTATAGTTTGGTAGAGCAAGATGAAATAAGCAGATGAAATATGAAATGAACACGAGAATTAATTTGTAGCTTGGATCATAAAAGTCAGATTTTTGAAGAGATAATTTTATTTTGATTGCAGACTGTAAATTATTTAGGGAGTTAGTGTAGGAATGACATTGAGGCTTACTTTTGGGTCAATTTGTTCCCAACTTGACCCTTTGTTGGTAGTGGGGAGGGCTGAGGTTTCTCTAACCCCAAAGAAACCAGTCTCACTATGGCTTCAGGACTTGGCTTTAGGACTTGGCTTTAGGAATTATTTCTCCTCTCCTCACACTGGCTTTCTTTCAGTATATTGTCATGTAAATGCAGTTTAGAAAACAGAATAAATATTCTGTGGGCATTACTTGGAAAATAAACTTTTAAAGATGTGTATGTATTTAAGTTGTAGAGTAACAACTCAAAAGAATTCTTGCTAGAAAGAAATACGTATTTGGCTAAAAGTCAAAAATTTTGAAGTAACTTTAAAAGGTGAATAATTTACATTAGCCTGGTGTTTATATAATAGGGTGTGTGTGACAAAGTTAAAATAACATTGAAAATAACTTGAGTCATTTAAATATTCCTCCTGGTAACTGTAGAATATAAGTGCTTTTGAAGGGGGGAGTGGTAAGTTTTTAGACAGCTGGCAGGGAATTTTTTGTGTGTTCCTTTACATTTGAAAACTGGTATTAGCATTTAATTCTCTGACTCAGAGCAATTCCCCCTTGCCTGTCAGAGAACATCTACAAATGAAGGCCGACAGAGCCAGGCAGGGAAGGGCAAGCCTGTCATTTCACTTCCGGGAACTTGTTTATGAAGTCTCCTGCAATCCCCCACCTGCTCAGACCCTGTTAGCCCCTCTCGGTTCCTGCTATTTAATAATTCTGGGAGCTACTCTGATTTCATTGCATTACCCTTCAGATAAGTTACAGGAACTTCATCAATGGCCAAGCCAGATGGTTGTGGATTGGATAGGAACAAAGCAAAAAAAAAAAAAAAAGAAAGAAAGTAGTAATGGGAAAAGTGATGGGAAGCATTATGTTAGTATTTATATATATATATATATATATATATATATAAATCAATGAGCAAAGTCCCCTGCCTCTCAGTTTTGAAGCTGGCTATGCCCTATATATATATATATATAGTGTATGTGGCTCAGTCACTCATTGTGTCCCACTTTTTGCGACCCCATGGACTGTAGCTTTCCAGGTTCTTCTGTCCGTGGAATTTTCCAGGCAAGGATACTGGAGTGAGTTGACATTTCCATCTCTAGGGATATATAAAAAATATGTGTATACACATATATATGACTCAGATTCCCGCATCTCCCCACTCCCACTGAGTTGCATTAGGAAATCATTGGTCTGATCTGAACTAGCATCATCATTTATGTTATTTGATTTACCTTTTACACTTTTCCCCTTTGGCTTTAAATGTCTTCAGCAATGTCGTCTTAGAAAAATAAATAGAAGCTTCCTCTGGAATACTTTTCACCAATCAGTCGGACTTGTAATTTGCAGCTGGTAGGACTTATTTTCCCCAGAGAAGGAAAACAGAACTGACAGAGGCAAGGGTACAGCAGTGACTTATGTATTTTTCCACCCAGGCTGTGTCTTGCTGTTGATTGTAAATTGATTGCATATACACAGATAAATTGAAGAATGTCTCATTTGTGGAGTTAAGGTCATCACTAAGATGGTCCCCAGTGATCCCGCCTCCTGGTGCTCCCACCTTTGTGTAATCTCCTCCCCTCATGTAGGTGCTGGACCTCCAGAGTCACTTCCCTAACAAATAGAACATGGCAGAAGTGGCGAGATGTCACTTCTGAGACTGGGTTACAAAAAGCCTGTGGCTTCTAACTTGGACTCTGTCCCTCCTCTCCTCCCCTCTCCCTTCTCCCACTTCCTGTCTTTGTTGTCATTATCATCTTCCATACCAAGAGAACACTCAGGCAGACTATGAGAGGCTCACATAGAGGAAATGAGGCCTCCTGCCAACAGCCCCTTGAGTGAGCTTGGAAGTGGAATCTCCAACCCCAGTTGCATCTTGAAATGACAATTTGATGGCATCTCCTCAGAGATCTCGAGCCAGAGGCACTTGGCTACATTATGCCCAGGTTCTTGATCCACAGAAACCATGAGAGAATAACTAGTTGTTGTTCTAGGGTAATTTTTTTTCTTTTTGGCTGCACCAAATGTCCTGTGGGATCTTAGTTCCCTGACCAGGGATTGAGCCCCCTGGGTCACCAGGGAAGTTCTGTTTTGGGGTAATTTGTTATTCAGCAAGGGCTTCCCAAGTGGCGCTAGTGGTAAAGAACCCATCTGCCACTGCAGGAGACATAGGAGACACGGGTTTGATCCCTGGGTCGGGAAGATCCCCTGGAGGAGGAAATGGCAACTCACTCTAGTATTCTTGCCTGAAGAATCCCATGGGCAGAGGAGTCTGGTGGTCTTCAGTCTGTAGAGTCGGAAAGAGTCGGACACGACTGAAGCAACTTGGCATGCATGCACATTGTTCAGCAATAGATATCTAATACAGAAAGTTTTATAATTGTATAATCAGTGTATAAGTGTATAAGCTGAAATCTGATCAAATCATTTGTTTTCTTCTGAAAAAGTTGTAGAAAGTTGCAAGACTGAAAGCCCTCTCCTTATGTCTCTCTCTGGCTCTGTCTCTCTCCCTATCCTCTCTTTCTCTCTTTTATGGGAATAAACAACTATAATTACACTTTAAGCAGTATATCATAGAGATCAACCACAGAGATTGCAATCCTAATTAGATTTAAAGAAAACAGAGAAAAAGAATTAAAAGATGTTACTTCATAAATTAGCATTTCTTTAAACATTTGATCTTTGATGATGTATTTCTTTTTTTTAGATAGTGTATTTCTTATAAACATGGTGTGTGTGCACCTCTGTCTGCATGTGTGTGTGTGTGAACATGCTGTGTTTAGTTTAATGCTTGGTCAGACTTTCATTCTTGATAGAGGAATGGAGGGATGGGAGTATTGACATGCAGTTCCAAAATGGCCTATTAATTAAATAGGGATAAAAGGCTTTTTGCCCTTGACATTGATATATACTTTATACTGTTTTTTAAAAATCTGGTTTGCTGTTTTATAATTAGTATTATAATACCCTGTTTTCAGGGTACAAGAATTAAAATTTAAATGTTACTTTGACTCTCCTTCTATCAGTGAAATATTTTTAAATATTTGACAAGCAATTATCATAACACATGGTTTCAAACATTTTTGGCTTTCCCGGAGAGTGAAAAAAATGTGAAAATTCTCATTTCTTTTGAGGGCAATAAACCTTTTCTTATTATTATCACAAATATGATTAAAACTATGTAGTAGATTTTTATAAATCATGTCACTTTAAAAGTGAAATGGACATTACCACAATAAAGGAAGAAAATACCCTTTCAGAGTGGCACATCTAAAGGTAAATAAATTAGCCAACTCAAAATGCATTTTTTCCTTAAAGCATTTTTATCTTCCCATCTTTTGAATGGTTTCTATGCTTATGAACTTCCAGGCCCTTTCTCAGTAAGTCACCAAACAGGCTTGAGCACCTACTGAATACCTTCACCAAGTTCTACATAAGAGAAAAGCAGCGCAAACAAACAAATGAACAAACAGGACAGGGTCTCCCAAGCTCAAGAAGCACAGGATCAAGCAGAAAAGATCAAACATGGACCTGAAATGGTTGAAGTTTGCTTTTACTGAGTAATGACATGTCCAAGTCAACAAGTGCAGATTACTCTTGAATTCTGAAAAAAATTACGCCTAATTATGCAGAGAGTTTTACCCAGGTCAGATATGATTCTTAACACAATATTGCTTTGCATCTTTGCTCATGCTGTTTCCTTTGCCTGGAATGCCTTTGTCCTCCATCTTCACCTGATGAAATCCTCTCTCTCACTTACGGCCTAGTTCAAATGCCCCCAATTCCATGAGGCCTAGGCTTATTCCATCTTGACTTATCTGTTGCACTGGAAAAACTCACCCACCCAGGTCTAGAGTCCCATGAGTCACACTGCTTTCATCTCTTGATCACTTCTCTTTGGTATCTCTTTTTTTTGCAACTGTGCCTTGAAGAGTGAATGTTAGGGAGTTTTCATTCTCTGATCCTAATCACCTAGATTCATGTCATCTTCCCAAGGCTTTATCTCCCAGTAATTACCTCTTCTACCCTTTTCTTGAGCTCCAGTTCAAGGAAGCTCAATTTCTTGAACTAATTCCTGGACATGTTCCCTTGGATATCACGATCATCTCCAACTCAACTTGTCCAACCTGGACTCATCTCCACCCCTATCCTCTACCCTCATTCCAGTTTCCTTACTTAAAGCCAGAACTGACCATGTCTTCTGAGCTGCCGGGGTCTAAGTGATGACATCTTCTTGGATTCAGTCTCTTCTTTTTCACCTATATCCTGTCAGACAGATCAGGGCTTAGCTCCAACTTCATGGCCTCCACGAAGCCTGTCCTCTCTGCTTCAGGGTCTGGAGTCTGTCACACTCCAAATTTGCCTGCACAGCTCAATTTCTCTCTTGATCAGGAATGGGGCTTCTATAGACATTTAACTGTTTCATAGGCTAAAATGAATGAAGTCTTGTTCTTCACTTGAAATCATTCTCATTTTCTCATTCTCATTCCTTCTACACCTTCCCCTATTTGTTCTTCTCATGTCCTGTCACCTAACTCACAGCCCTAACCCACTAGGAGTCTTCCCATCAACAGTGCACTTAACTGCCCTGTGCCAGTTCTTACACTCACGAAGGATGCCCCTTGTCCTACTCTCTGCTTAGCCAACTCCTCCTTATCTTCTAAGAATGAGATCACTGCCCGTCTCAACCAGGAAATCTTCCTGGATCTTTCAACCCAACTGGAAGCTTCTCCTCTCTGGGAGGGAGTGTTAAGTGTAGGGGAGGAAAATGCATTTCGGAGCTAGTCCAACCTGGGTTTGAATCCCAGTTATGTTACATATTAACTGTCTAGCCTCAATTTCTCTGAGACTCAGGTTCCTCATCTAGAAAACAGAGAAAATAATTTTTGTCTTGCAAAGCAGTTTTGAGGATTGGATAAGGTCATGTGTATAATGTAGCAGGCATATGGTAACAACTGTTATTAGCAAGTAGGTCTTGAGTGTCCTCCAAGGCTGATACGTTCGTTGCACAGCCCCTGGGGGTATCTCCATGAATGCTGCCCTTGAGGTTGCCAAGTGCACAACTTGCACTGTAGTCCAGGTCTACTATATCTAGTACTGACAGTTTGCTATGTTATTTATAGGTGTTTTAGTGTTTAATAATCCATAAGCTTCTGAAGAAAGGATGGGGAAGGGCAGTCCTCATTCTCTTGTACATAGCCTTGTTTATTGCTATTTCTCTACCCCATTTCTCACTGCTGTCAACTGCCCTCCACCCCAATTGCATTGGATTAAACTAATTGTAGTTTCTCTGATAGCCGCATCCCTGATCCTCAGGCCTCTGAACAGGCCCATTCTCTGGGCTAGAGTAACTTCTAGCTGCCTAGGCTTGTTTACTTGTCTTCTCCTGATTAGACCGTGTTAGTCTTGTTCACCAATGCATGCTCAGCATCTAACATAATACCTGGAACATAGGATGAGGGTGCTAAACGTTTGTTGAATGAACACATTGTTTTCAGGGATTGTTACCTAGCTTTCCTCAAGAAGGGGCAGGAAATTTTTAAATGAACAGCTGTGTTTCTTCGATGGCCATGAATGGGATATACTGGGTATTTGTCCACCTTCCATAATTTGTATGTTGAAACCCTAACCCCCAATGTGATAGTATTAGGAGGTGGGCCCTTGGAAGGTAATTAGGCCATGAGAATTGAGTCTTCATGAATGGGATTAATGCACTTAAAAAAGAGACCCAGAGAACTCACTGTTGAATAAACTGATGTACCTTCCCCTTGCAAGTCTTTGAGAACAGTAATGGATAGCCAGGCTTGGCTGAAAAATTTCTGATCACATAAGTTGGGCAACTTTTCAGAGTACTATCAGTCTGTGACTGAGTATAAAATCTACCCCGTGGCCTCAGGAGTTTACCTTCTAGTTGGTGGGATGTGAGTTGAGTGATTCCTAGAACCACTGGTGGTTTATAAATCACTAGTGTGAATTCTGCCTTCCATGGACAAAAAGTGATACAGGAAAGTGATAGATCAAACTAAGAAGGTATGTGGCTAAATGATAAGTTGGGTGGTGTAGAGTTTTAGGAACATGCGTAGACAGATGGAGGGATTCATTGGGGGCCCTTAAAGGAGAGAGAAGACATCTTAGAGAAGGGACCAGGCACTCATATTTATAAAGCACTTAGAAGAGTGTCTGGTGCATAGTAAAAGCTTTGTATGTGTTTCTGAAATAAAAATGTCCAATTGATATTTCTATGCCAGCAGGATTTTATTTTTCCCCTAAAAAGATACAAAAAATTTTTTTAGAAAGCTCATTCATGAAATCACCATGAGTTGTTCTTTCTCAGAAGCACACATAGGAGGGTCATAAGAGATTCTATTTGTCTGCTTGGTGATGTGGGGCTCGACTCTTCCCTCTTTCATTGTAGACACAAGACAGACAATAGCAGCTGGGCCTTTGGCTGGACTGTGACAAGGTGAACACTTCATAGCATGTCTCACCATTCCGGGTTGTGATCCCTCCATTGGGGGCCAAGTTTCTGGAGCAGGACATCGTGAGCCATGGGGAACATAGCGGGGCAGTACATGACACTGGGATCACATACTTAGATGAGGTACGCTTGGAAGTGTAGTATATCTCGGTGCTGTAGAGAACCATGTCCTGAGAGATAGCCTTGGCCCTGATACCACATTCTGTCACACGGTAGGTGAATTGGTAGGCATATGGCTGAATATGGTTGGCAGGGCAACCCAGGCCCAAGTGTAACTCATGGAAGTGTACATATACGTCGTTGTTCAACATGAAGGGGTGTACCGTGACCATGAACCAGTCTGTGGAGCACAGTACAGTCATTGGATTTTGTCCAAAACAGGCTGAAAACACAGAGGTGAGGATGATCAGCCCTCTTATCAGCTCGAAAACTTTCATTCTGGTAGCTTATCAGGTAACGACTCTCAGGAAACAGGAAGCTATCCCGTGAGGAGTTCTAGAGCACACAAAAACACAAAAGGCAAATCATCGTATTTCTTATGGTAAGTTCAAACATGACCATTTTTTAAAAAAACAAAGGGCCAGGGACTTCCTTGGTGGTCCAGTGGTTAAGATTCCTTGCATCCACTGCAGGGGACATGGGTTCGATTCCTGGTCCAGGAACTAAGATCCCATATGCCACGCAGTGCAGCCAAAAAAAGAGAGGCCATTCCTAAAGCATTGAAAAAGAAAAGTGAAGAGAGTAGAACTTAAATGTTCTCACTGAAAAGAAAAAAGCTAAACATGTGAGGTGAGGGATGTGTTTAATTAACTCAATAGGGGGAATTCTTTCACAATGTAAATGTATGTCAAATCAGCACGTTGTATACTTTAAATCTCTTGTGATTTTGTCTATTATACCTCAATAAAACTGAAAAAAACTAAGAAGCAAAGGAAAATATCTTTGTGAGAGAGAACTGAATATTTATTTCATTGTTGGAATTCATGGGTTTCTAGATAACTACATACAATGATTTCTTTCAATGACTTTACCATGTTGTTTTGGTATAAAATACAACTCCCTCACATATACAATGAAAGTCTACACTGATTAGGAGTAGCATTCCTTTGTGTGCAACCCCAACAGAAAAGAAAACAAAACTGTTTTCATGCCAAACATTAAATAAGGTGATAGAAAATAGCAGTTTAATTCAAGCGGACAGAACTTTCCTCCTGAAGGCCCCAATGTCCTCCCCTATACCATACTAATGAACTCTTCTCTATTGCCTTCTTTTGGTTAGCAACAAATTTAATTAAATGAAAACTCAGAAAGAAATTGTGGTTTATTTCTGACAAACCAGTGGCTCACTTAAGGTGATCAAATGAATGCTTTAAAAATGCCAGCAGTGGCACCATAGGCCATTATAACCAACAGATTCCCTAATATATTCCTCAGGACACCTTGTAAAATAGTGAAATTGCAGAAATAAAAACATAATGGTTTTTATTTTGACATTTCCCCATCCATATTACACATGAATTCTACCCAAAAGTCCCATATTGAAGAAAGCAAGTCATGGGTTTGCACTTTACACACTGAATGTCAAGGCATCTCTTAAGGTGCTCTTTGTGGCCATGGCTTGCACCTCATAGAGTCATATGCTTTGCTTGACATTCTTTTATTTTCACTGGTCTTTTAAATTTATTTTCTTTTTCAATAGGAAGCTTTGTAGCCATTTCCCAGTCCTATTGCCTTTACCTCCTAAAGAGTGACAGGCAGAGTAATAAAGAGGAAAAAGGAGTCATGCTAAGAACAAGTGTAAAGCACTGCTTCAGAAGGGGCACACATGAAGAAAGAAGGAAGGAACAGGAAGATCATCACATATTGTTCAACTCAGCTTTACTTTTGAAAATGAAAATAAAATAAATCAAATAGAAAAGTGCCTAAAATTTCAAAGGAAATGTCTATGCAGGGTTTTACTTTTGTCCCTTGGTGAGTTAAGTAATCCTTGAGTAAACGAACTCGTTTGATCTATTGAGAGTCTACTATGTGCCCAGCACTGGGCTAAGCAAAAAGCATCCCAAGACAGTTCTTTCTTCCCCTCTTTCTCAGTTGCAAAAATGCAGCTCTCTCTTTTCCTTTGATACTGATGAATTTGCTGTCAGAGGAGCCCACTAGCCAGGTGCTGTGGCCTGGATGAAAAGTTTTGTTTTTATGTCAGCACTTGATCTGATTGGTGCCCCTGTCTTTCCCTCCCTTGTTACTGACTCCTCATTCTCTTGAGGATATTGAGGTGTAAAGAGAAGCCTAAGAGGTTTACTTGGCTCCATCCTTTCCTCTTTGTTCTGAAATGTCTCTCTTAAGACTGTTTTTTGGTTTGTTTTTCACAAAGCAAAAAAAGAAAAAAACGAACAAAAAACAACAGCAGCAACAATCCGAAAACTCAACCCTCTTACCCCTCCAAAAACCAACCAACCAAAATACAATGATGACCACAGCAACAACAAAAACCCAGTAAATTCTGATGCCAGCTGCTCCTGGATAATGACTCAACAGCTAAATAAACAAGCTGCTTGCTCCAGAATGATGTGTATTTGCTGAGGTTGCTTCTGGAAGCTGAGGTCATCACGCCTCACTGCTGCTATTGTCTTGGTCTCAGGAAGACCACCTTGTCCTGAGCTCACTTTAGGAGTGTCCTTCTCTCTCTCCCCCTCCTCTTTCCTCCTTCCTACATCGTCTCACAGTCTGGACCTATTTGCCCTGAACAAAAACCTCCCTTTTACGTACTTCCTGGAATAGGCCAGGGAAACAATCCTTCCACTCCAGTTTTGTTGTTCAAACCCCAAAACTAAGACCAAGTTTAAGGCTATGTTCTCTTTCAGGGAGTTAGCCATCCACTTCTCCTTCCCTCGAGCATCTTTTCTATCTTCCCTTCTCCTCCTTCTCATGGTTAATGCAAAGAGAATTATAAAAAGCCCAGATTGTCTGAGAAACATTACAGTTGCCCCCCAACCAATCATTTTAGACTACCTCACTCTCACCCCCAACATTAACTTTTTGAATTACATTCACTGAATCTGTCTTGAAGGAAGTGGTTTAGTAAACATCACTGAGTTTGGGAGTTTATTTAGCATAGGACAGAATTTGTTTCCTCTGATTTTCTTGTAACCACAAGATTGCCACAAGATTGGAGCAATAAATGTGTGTGACAACATAGCTTGGGCTCAGATAAAACTGAAAAATGAAGTTAGTGGGACCTATATTTAAGACTGCATCTCTAGGGACTTCCCTGGTGGTCCAGAGGTTAAGACTCTGTACCTCCAGTGCAGGGGGTGCTGGTTCGATCTCTGGTTGGGGAACTAAGATCCCATAAGCTGTGTGTGACCAAAGGAAAAAAAATGATTGCATCTCTAAGGTGAGAGAGAGGAGTTGGGACATCAGGAGAGAGCAGAAGGCACTTGTTAATGAACTTGCTAAGGCTTGGCTTAATGCACTCTTGGGGAGTTGCTCCATTTTGCTGAGCACAGGTCATCAGAACTGAGCAGCCTCCCTTCCCTAATGCCTGCAATTCCCAGGGAAGTTAGAGGGTGTGTGTGTGGGAGTGTGGGTGTGAGTTAAAGGATGGTTATAACTCATTCACAACACAGTGTGAATTCATCAAGTCAGCAGCCCTTTCTAACATCCAGTTGAGATGTGCTGGTAGAATGGGATCTTGGACTTGACTAGGGAGGGAGAGGGTGGGTTTTGATTATAGGGTGAAGGGGAGCAGAGGAAAAAGAGGGCTGAAGGGCTAAAGATGGGAAGGGGGTGCGAGAAGAGAGGGCTGTGCGGGGATGCCGAATTAGAGCTATTTTTAACCACAGTTGGGTCTGTGCACAGCATCCCAGGAGCTAAGGGAGTTGAGATTTGGGGAAGAAATAACTGTAGAGAGGGGAAACATTCACCCTGGCTTCTTAGAGGAGGTTGGACTGTTAGAAAAATTACAAATTATCCCTGTGACATCCCAGAATCTATGAGCTTCGATGCATTTGTATAACCAAACAGGGCTCCTCAGCTATTGGTACCTACAGTCCTGAACTAAGCTATAGAGAGGCCAGTAAATCCAGAGCTGCTAATGACACGTGGATGCAAAATGTTTGCTTTCCTTGCAGCTATAGAGTACAGTAGCTTTCTGTTTTTCTAAATGTGGTTTATGCATACACAGTTTCCAACAGTTCTTTTAAAAGAGTTTTCCTCCTTTCCCCTTTTAAAAAAATTCCTTAATAAGCCTAAATCTTAATACATCCTTTACATTAAAAAAAAAAGAAACATTTCATTCTGGGAATATGAACTCTATTTCTTAATGTCTTACAAGAAAGAAACTGAATATTGGTCTAAACACAGAGCGTTTTTAATCTCAGGGAAAAGAAGATATTTTTTAAGAGAGACAAAAGCTGAAGTCCAGCTTAGTCTTGTGATGTTGGTGAGCAAATGGAGATGTGTAACACAAATCTCCTTGAAAGCAGACAAGACTTTTGCCTCCCCATTGCCTCTGATGTCGTTAAAGACACATATGAACTCTTTGCATGGGAAATGGGGAGGGGAATTAGCTAAACATTTCCACATCTGGTTTGAGAACAGTTTGGAAAAAGAATTCACTCCATAGGCTCCTGGAAGCTTTTGGGGTCGACAGTTATTTATTTTTAAAATTCAGTATACTCATGACAGCAGAGTTATCGCTTGTATATTGTTTTCCCAGAATCTTGTTGTCAAAACAAAAGGAAACAGAGGGGAAAAGGAAACTCCAAAGCAGTATGCAATTATCTCAGGGAAATATAACTGTCAGGGCATTGATTTGCAGCAAAGTTTGTTCACGCTCTTGCAGCTGATTTGAAGAAAAATGAATCTGAGTTGGAATAAAAATCCTTCTAAAAAATAAAAACAGAAGAATCCTAACACTCTGTGGACCCTTTAGTTTAGAAATTCAAATAGTCACATGTTGACTTTGCCCAGCCAACTATCTCAAAGCTTTGGGAACCTTTTAAAATTGAGGCCCAGTTTTAAAGAATTACTTGGTTCGCTGCTCCCAAAGAAAGTGAAGATTGTGATTATATTAATGATGTTGAAGGTATATTAAGGTGAGTTAGAAAATTAAATTACTGCTTTTGTAGAATTTACATTCATTCTAAAGAAATCTGGGTCCAGTTTTGTTTTCCAGCCTCATGAAGCAAGCTGTTAAAGTAACCACACATTATTCATTGTTTGGTGAGGAAGAAGAATTATGAACTGCTAATGCTTAACAATGTCCATTCTCTCAACCGAGGAAAACACCTTGACTCAACCCTAGGAAAGATTTCATTCAAATTAAACTAATCATTAAAAGTGTTTCTTTTTTTCCCTCTGATTCTAAAGGTGGAAACAGTGGAGGGAAAAAACTGTAGAAAAATTGGGAGATATAGAAAAAAAGGAAAGCATTCTTTGATCTCAAAATAATTATTGTTAAATTTTTAGTTTCACTACTTTTAGTTTTGTGGGGGAGCAGAAAAGTCTATATACATATATATGATCCAAAGTCATTTCTGGAAAAAAAAAAAAGGCAAGGTTTTTTGAAAGCTGTTTTTAATTTTTGACATTGAATTTGAAGGCAATCAAAGCATTATTTTTGTTTGGGCCATCTGGTTTTGTTCTTATAATCTGTTAAGCTATCAAGCATAGTTTAAATGTCATGGTTCATCTCATGCACAAATAAAAGTTGCGAAATAAGTAAGAATCCAAGCTCCTTGTAAGAGAGAGAAGTTTTTGCTGGGTCATAAATTTGGTTACTAAAAGGTGAGGAGTCTGATGTGAAATCAAGTCATAATAAGCCTATGAAACAAGGGTAAACCATACCCTGACTGAACATAAGCATTTCCAAATAAATATAGAAAGCTGTACTTTGGTGGAAATGGCAAATATCAGGTTATGGGAACCCGTTCCCTTTCATGAAGAGAAGCTGAGTTAGTTCAGTTTTTAAAGTTGAACGAAGGGACGTATTTCATAATTTCCATAAAATGTAAGGAAAATCCCAAATGCGTGCCCCTAATCCAGTTTATGTATTAATTTAATAATTTATTTGAGTTTGATTTTTCAGAAAATGACTCCCTTTGCCACAAAGCCCCAGAGTCCCTTCTCATTTCAAATGACAAGGTAAGTTTGTATCTGGGCAGAGGCTGCAAGTCCACAGCAGCATGGCTGCCTTTTTAACCCATTAGTCATCTCTGGAAGGCTGCCCAAACCAGAGAAAGGCTCCTTCGCCTGAGATGACTTCCGGGTGTTACCATCAGAAGGCAGAGGACTGAATCAGACGCTCCTTCAAGGGCTTCACCACCTCTTTGATACACCTGTGTCAATAAACAAGGGCTCTAGGTGGCTTTCAAAAATGGTCAGGCACATTCCTCTCTCCCTTTCAAAACTGGGATTTTTGGGTACAGGTTTTCTTAAAGTGAGGTGCACGTCTATGGCCCCAGCTGAAGGATGGCTTAAGTCCAAATCAAACCACAGTTTACTTTACAGACTGTTTGGCTGATTTTTACCTGACTTGACTAATATGTGGCTCTCCCAAATCCAAAGCTACCTTGTGTGTGCTCCCACCCAGAATGTGGCCGCTTGGTCCATATGTGTACACCCTGACTTAGGCCATTCACCATCCCTTGGCTCCCGAGAAGGAGAAAGGGTTTAGAAAAGGTTTCTTTGGTAGGAAAGCTGTTGCCCATTGTTAGGGAGCCTACAGCTTGGGAGGCTTGCCTGCATATTGGAATAGGTAAAGAGGCATTGCCCTGAGGCCAGGACATTGTGGGGAAAGCAAATCCTTTTTTCCCTCTCTCTTTCTCTCACACACATATACAGGCACACACCGATGGACAGATGGACGAATACACAGACACACACATTAAGAAGAAAGGAAAACCCAAATCTTATTTCCTGCTGTTGCCATGATCCTTACTATTTTTTCCCATCTTAATCCTTGGGCTGTAAATTCCTTAGGGAGCTGAGTCTTGATCTACTATAGTATCTGGTACATGGTAAGTGCTCAGGACATAGTTATTGAATAAAAGAATGAAGGAACCACCAGAAATTACCATCTTCCCCTGTGCCTCCTTATCCAGCCGCTAAAGGCCTGAACCTTGTTACTGGCTAAATCTCTCCTCCACTCATTCCTCAAACTCCTCCTTGAAGTCCTGGGGCAACAGTGAAAATTTTCTTGGTAGAAAGTGTAGGGCCCACATCAAGAGTCCTGCCTACTTACCAACCCGCCTGTCTACTGAGCTCACTAATGCCAAGGACTGTACGTCAGCCCAGGCCAACTGTACCCACTGCCCTCTCGATTAGTTCCTAGCCAGCCAGTCCAAACGGAGCCAGCACTCCGTACACTAACTCCCCAACCCAGGTCACTGTCCTCCTTCCTGCTATCAAGCAACCAAGCACAACAAGTGTCAGCATGCCTAGATGTAATGGGAAATTCACAGGCTACCCCCACTCTAATGGTATCAGATAAGTGAATGAAGTCAACCTCTACACAAAAGATAAGTGCAACTTTCTCCGGTCTGGCTTGACACTGGAGGAGAGAAGAAATTCTTAAGACCACCCAGACCAAGTCAGGCAACTGAGAGACACAGTATCATCAGAACCGAAAGTCCCAGGTCCATAAGGTACTGAAGAGCGCTGGGTGCCTAGAAGGGGCTTCCTGGAACCACTGGGTTGACTGAAGCCAATGGACACAGATCTCCTAAGTCACCCGTGGATAGATTCCCTTAGCTACAAGGAGGAACCAAAACATGGGCTGGATGTCTGTTCCTCCTCAGAGCTCATCTACATGTCCACTGTCAGTTCTGATCACAGAGGTGGAAATCAAAAAGCACCAGAGGTTCCTGAAAAATCAGAGGCACGATGGATTAAGTTTTTCCCAGTGCAAGCTGACCCTTGGCTCACTCTGGGCCAGACTCGCTCAATCCACTCCACCAACTCCAGACTGAGAGAGATCCAGGCCAACTCCAGGTTTTGTTTCAGTGCCCCCAGCCTGAGTGCTCCCCTAGAATGCTTTGAAGTTGACCCCATCTCTGCATATGCTATTGTATTTCGCTGGTAGATATCACTCTCCATCTCTGCCATCTGTAACTTTTATACAACAAAGATTTGACTTTTGGTATGATAGGTCCTTATCCCAGCAATGTTGAAATACTTAAGTCAGAGTGTTGCCTTGGTACCTTCTCTATGCAATTAGTCTTTCATTAAAATAGATACATAATACATTGAACCTGTATTCATCATCTATTATAATATATCTATATTTAAAAGTAAATATATAGCATATAAATAATGTTAGGCTAACCTATTATTATATCTGATAATATATACATATGTGATATATAATGCTATGAAAATATATATTAACAACAAAAAGAGGAGGGCCTCTACTCCTGAAAATCTATCTTCCCCTTAACTAAGAACAAGGCCTCTTTTCTGAATCTCAAGGGCCAAGCTGTTGAACTTATATCATTTAGCTATAAATGTATATGTGTGTATATATATACACATATACATGTGGAATTATGTCCCTTCATATTCATCTGTTGAAGTCCTCACCCCGGTACCCCAGAATGTAACCTTATTTGGAAATAGGGTCTTTACAGAGATAATGAAATTAAAATGAGATCATTAGGGTGGGCTCTAATCCAATATGACTGATGCTCTTACTAAAAGGGAAATTTGGACACAGAGGGAAGATGATGTGAAGTCACAGGGAGAAGACAGCCATGTGACTGGAGCGATCATTTCCAAGCCAAAGAAGGCCCAGGATTTTCATCAAACATCAGAAACTGGAAAAGGCAATGAAGGATCCTCTCCTAGAGCCATCAGAGAGAGAGCATGGCCCTGATGACATTTTGATCTTGGACTTCTAGCTTCCAGAACTGTGAGAGAATATATTTTTGTTGTTTTAAGCCTCCCAGTTTGGGCTACTTTGTACAGCAGCCTTAGGAAACTAATAAATATATTTTTCCAACAAATTGAACAGACACACATGCCTCCTTCCTGAGATAAGAGTTTGAAAGGATGAACGTTCTGACTCTGTCTTGTTACAACGTTAAACTCCACTTGGGATTAGGAAGATGATAACTAACCAGGAATGGAGACAGGAAGTTAGAAAGAAAGGAGCCTGTCTAAAGGTACTGTCTAAAGCTGCTGATGGTACTGGATGCCTGCAAGAGAGTGGAAGGAGGGAGGGAGATTTTAGTGTAATATCAGGAAGGCTTTTTCTAACTTTAAATGTTGTCCAAAAATGCACAGAGAAGTCTGTTGTAGAACTAAGCTTCCTTAGTTCTCTGCAGGCCTTCCAATAGAGTCTGGGTAATCACTTGTCAGGATGGCTGGAGAGGGAATTCCTGTCCTATGTGGGAGGCTAGATTACAGTGTCTTGAAGGCTCTATCACCAAATGCCTCATGTGTGTTCCCATGTGTGTGTTCGTAATATATGATCATAATTCATAGTGTGTTCATAATCATGTATCATAATGTGGTCATAATTAGTGCATATATTATGAATATAGGCAGGAGAGAATACACACACACACACACACAGAGTATACAGTTATTTATATACATCTTCCTGATATATACAGGACTACACAATATGACCTCACAGGGACCTGAGTCTTCAGCCAGGTTTTTGTTGTGACTGGCCCTTGCTGATATTGGTGGCAGTGACAAGGATAAGGTGCCAGGGGAGAAGGGAGGGTAAGTCACAATGTAGCCATCAGAATGGGGCTTACTGTCCAGCTCTAAATGACGGGGGGCTGACTTGCCCTTTCAAGCAGCACAACCTCTGAAAGTCTCACACTGGGGCTTCTCTTTACAAACTTCCTGCACTGAATGGAAGGGTTGGGGCTCTGCTCCTTGGAACTAGCATCATAGCTATAGGGCAAGTGCTCAAAAGTCTAAATATTCTCAATTTAATCTAGAAAGGAGTGGGGGGAACAACAACCCCCCACTCTTTTTGTGCTTCTTTGCAATGTTCTAAGCAATTACAGAATCCTAGGATTTTTGGAAGTTTGTTTCAATATATATGAGTCATATATGGCAATAAATCTCTGCTTTTTTCTTTAATTTGGCTATCATTTCTGTGTATAGAGACGCCCCTCCCGTAGAGTGTGTTCTCTTGTTATCTCTGTTGATCCTTGCAGTAATCCTGTAAGGTCCTCAAAGGCAAACATCACATGTTAAAACTGTGGAAATGGGGGCCCAGAAGGGTGGAGACTTGAGGCCTTGGGCCTTCCCAGGAGCCTGCCTGGTTTCTCTCCGCCTTTACACCAGATACAAAATTGGAAGATACTATAGTGAGCAAATCATTGTGGCAAGGAAGGGAAAGTCCTGCAGTGACTTGACCTATGGACCACTGCTTCAAGATACGTGGCGAATTCTGCGTCAGTGCTGGCGGCTGGGTTGTTTAGGAGAGGGAGAAGAATTGACTCTCAAACTCAGCCAAGGGAGCAGGCAAACAAAAGGAACAGAGGGCCTCTGGGAGCAACTTCCCACAGCTGCAGAAAGCTGAGAGAAGCTCTAAGAGGGCAAAAGGCAGTGAGGGGCAGATATCGAACTTTCCAGAATAGCCTGAGGTTTGAAAATGACAAAAGGAAGAACAGAGTATTCACAGGCTGAAGATGGCAGACCTGTCAGACAGTGGCTGAAAGTGTCATTTGTGTTTCCACTGTCACTTTTTAAAGTTTTCTTTGTAGTCCTAAGTTATGGGAACAAAGAAACTGAGTCCACCCAAGGCTGTTCATTAGAGGCAGCTATCTGGTGGAGAAACTGAAATTCCTCTGAAGAAGGAAGGAAGGAAAAAAACATTTACTGAGACACTGTGCTAAGGGGCTTTACTCGCAGTATCTCACTGAATTCTCACAGCAACCCCGTGTGGGAGGTACTCTTAGTAATAGCCCCATTTTACAGAAGAAGAAATTGAGGATCAGATACATTAGGGAACTCACTAAAGACACAAAGCTAGTTAGTGGCAAAAACAGGATTGGAAGCATCTGCCATAAACATGGAGCTTCCAGAGTTTTCTCTCTAGCATTTGCCAGTGCTTTAGGAAAGTAATACAGGGCAGGTGTCTGACAAAGAAGACATTACAAAAAGAGGCATAGATTATTTATGGGGTGATGACAGATGGGAAGGTGAGGAAATTAATAGCCTTTCAAACAGAGGGAATCGAGAAAAAAAGCGATAAATGAGAGACAGAAATTCAGAAGTGCTCAGAGAAAATAATTTGAGGTCACCAATCACTCCTTGTAGTTTTGACTTCTTAAGATCAAGCTGTCATTCCTGATTTCAATGGAACACATTTATTCCATGAGCTTCATGGTGACCCAGAGTATAATGCACCTTAGGACACGCTGTATATTCAGGCCTTCCCCATCTATTTTTGACAAGGGAAATGGGCATAGCTTCTGTACAAAGCCACCAAATATGGCAACCGCAACTCTGAAGAATGTCCTGCAAGCTCAACCCTCAAGATCTCTATAACTGGAAAAATGGTACCGCACTTTCTCAAACTCTTGCATTTGTTACAGGAGTGGGGAATCACATGGTCCTACTTCTACCCCGAGGACAGAGATTGTGTCTCTTTCTGATTTCATCATGTCTTTAAAAGGAATGCTGGGGTATGTTTACCAGGCCTGGATGTTTGTGAAGCTATGTGCAAGGCTCGGATGGGAGGGGGAAGGGAACAGACCACTGATAGGGGCTTCACATTGGCTCCATGTTCTAAACAACTTGCTGGGCAGCCCCAGTGCCCTCATAAAAGTTGAGCTTCCAGAAACATTTTAGCACTCACTTTAAAAAAAGCCCACGTAGTGAGCATTAAGAAAGCAGTGGGGCTGGGATATTCTTGGTTCCTGGACAAAGACACTAGCTTGAGATGTTGGAGAAAGGAACTGAGCTGGTTTCCCCTAATACTACCATCTGGCATTCTCTCAGACTCCTCATGAAGAATCTTACATTGTTTGACCATGCACTAGCTCACAATAAGAACTGAACAACTGTGGCCCTCAGCTGTTAGAAATCAAGACAGCACTATTAAAACCAGCAGGGCCGACCCAGCAGAAGAGCCTGGCCATTTTGCATGCAAGGCGACCCTCTCCTAAACCTGGGGATTAGTGTGTTCACGTTGGGACAGTCACTGAAGCAGGTGCTCATTCTCTGGGTGGTTCAGAGTTATTTTTCTGACTGCCTAGAGGTAGAGGCTGAAATAGAGTAAGTCCTCAAAGGGCACGACCCCATCCAGGGGACTGGGAGATAAGGGAGATATTCCTTGTTCTTTGCTCCCTTGGAAAATGAAAAGACAAACTCTCGGCACAAAATGGCAGCTGCTCTGGTGTTTGTGCTACAAAACCAGGGGGACGGAGCAGATTAAAGAAATAGGAAGGATTGTCCTTCTCAAGGGATATGGTCGTTTGGGACACATCACTAGGAATGTATGCTTAAATTCTGAATCTCTAATTAAGTGACACTTTTGAAAGGGCCACCTTATCATTGCTTATAAAATAAACTGATTTTCAGGAAGGGGGATTTTCCCCTTCATTTGAGAGATTTTGCTAATGAGAGATCATCAAACTAGGAGGCATTTTTTAAAAAATCAAGTTTTAAATATATTTGTTATTTCTAAATATAAGAATTTATGGTTTTACTTTGTCTTCTGAAGATTCCATGAGCTTATCTATAAAGGTGACTAAAAATTTGGTGCTAGTAATGTTCTGGTTATGATTCCTCCTATGTGGATACATGTAGGATGTCTAGGCAGATTGGGTATTGGGAATAATAAGTGGTCTTGGGGAGGAGATTAGAGAGGAGACAGTGACGTAGCTCAATTACAGGACAGAAATGGGTGAGATTTATACGGACAGGGAAAGGGTGAGAAGAAAGTCTGAGGAAAGACTCTTCAAAATAATATCATAGAGGGCTCAAGGCAAGATGATACTCTAGCAGCTAAGTGGCTTTGATGTGTCAGAGAAACCTGGTATAAAACTGTGCTCAGTTTTTACATGCTGAGTAACCCTGGGCTTTCTAAGTGTTGCTTTCCTCATTTGTAAAATAAGATAGTAACAACAACAACACTTCCTAGGGTTGCTGTGAGGAGTAAATGAAACCAATGAGTGTAAAAGTGCTTAGTATAGTTCCTGACACGTAAGTGCTCAATAAATGGGAGCTATTATTAAAAACCATTCCTTTTTAATTTTTTTTTTGGCCATGGCACAAGGTTTTTAGGATCTTAGTCTCCTGACTAGGGATCGAACCCAGGCTCACAGCAGTGAAAGTGCTGAGTCTTAACCACTGGACCACCAGGGAGTCCCCTAAAATCATGATTCTTGAATACAAAAACTAAAGTAAACTAGGCATAGAAACAGGGTTCATAGAACCTTTTAGAAGCTCCTAAACTACTTCCCTGGTGGCTCAGATGGTAAAGCATCTGCCTGTAATGCAAGAGACCTGGGTTCAGTCCCTGGGTCGGGAACTTCCTCTGGAGAAGAAAATGGCAACCCACTCCAGTATTCTTGCCTGGAGAATTCCATGGATAGAGGAGCCTGGAAAGCTACAGTCCAAGGGGTCTCAGAGTCAGATATGACTGAGCGACTAATACTATACTTTCAAACTAGTTTAATGCTGACGTCTAAACCACATTCTGAGTTTTTAAAATGCCTGGGCATTGGAAATAGACCTAAGCTTGAACTGGGGCTATGTTGTTTCCTAGCTGGGTGACCTTGGGCAAGTCACTTCCCCCTCCTGGCCTTAGTTTCCTCATAAAGAAACAGGCCCAGGTATAATAACTACTTCTTGGGTTGGAAGGTTGAATGAGGTAGGAGAGATGGCATAACCAGAGCCTGGCACAGAGCAAGTGCCTGATAAACGAGACCTATAGCCTGGGCTTGGGCAGACAGCCTGGCTGCGGGTTTCCTTTCACCCCCACTTCCCTCCACCCCCTTGTGAGTCCCAGCTGGACTCTCATCAATCTGCCACTCTCCCCAGGGGGGGTTGCTGGAAATTCCTGGCAAAGATGTCTCCAACAGGGATGAATTTTGGATATTCCTTCATCCACCCCTGTTACCACTTGAATTATGGGGAGAGAGAGAAGGAGAGAAGACCCATTGAGAGGGAGAGGAGAAAACAAGCGTCTTCTGTACACTCCTGCCCTGGCGAGCCCAGGCTTATGCCTGAAATAGGTGTTCGGTAAATACTTGAGGAATGTATGTACAAATGAATGAAAAAAAAGAGGCGGTGGGCAGGCATCCGGGAAGGCAGAGACAGAAATGAGATTTGTGGCAACCTTTTCCTGATGATGCACCCGCAACATCTCTCAATCACAGGGGCCTCCCCAGGCAGGGGACCAAGGCCAACCCTAATCTTCTCCTTCCTCAGGCACAGGTTACTGGCAAATACCCATCACACCCCCTTCAAGACACCCAGACAGAAGTGTGGTGGTGGACCGAAGCTCTCCACTTGGGGTTCAGAGCACCTGAATCTCTCAGCTGTGTAAGAAAACAGCTTAATTTCCTTGCTCATCCAGGGATGTGCAGATAGAATCCCATTCAGCATTGTGAGATCCCTTCTTGTCCTGAGGCTGAGCAGTTGGGGGGCCAGATGACCGATCCACCAGCCACTTCCATTTCTCATACACAAGCAGTCTGACTACGAGGTTTTGCTGTGAACGATGTGCAAGTGAGTGAGGACACCTGTACACACAGGTGGACCATCCGAGCATCGAACATGCGTGATGACCGTGCAAGGCACTGAGGTGGAGGATTGTGCTTTTTACCAGCAATGTCTTAAAACCTGTGCCATGGTTTCTCAGTGCCTTTCATAAGCTCAACTTCTGTTCTGACATTTGTTTCAAATAAAGTTTCCTTCCATAAAAATACCACTTAAGGACACACACGCAGGAATGTGCATTTGGCCTTTCCTGGGTGTGAAATATTTTATTTGATGTGCTGATTTTCAAACTACATTGCTGGAAAATTAATATACACTTAATTGCCTGGGTGACAACCTCTCACTACAGAAGCAACAGTGATTTGATCCTGAATCCTTGATTCTTGACCTCTTGCTGCCTGGGGCTCCCAGCCTCAATGTCACACCCAGTCTCCTGTTGCCCACAAATTCTGCTAATGACACATAGAAACAGGCTCAACATCTTGAAAAGAAAAAAATAACCCACCACCACCAACAAGGATCTGGAAAAACAGTGTGAGGATTCCATCCTACGTGATTGAAAATTTTAAAAATATTTTAAAGAGAACCATTAAGCCAGGCCTTTCTAAGCCAGGAAACTTTTGATTGGTTCCACATTCACATCATCTCTGGCTCGACTTGGTTCTTGGGGTTTGACTCAGCAAGCTTTTGTATTATCTCATTCCACATATGCTGAGGGTGGGGGGTATCTCTGAGTTGCCCTTTTATAGTTACAAAATAATAGATACATATTAGTGAAAATCAGAGCTGACTTCCACTGTGGACAATTCCAGCTAATAGATCAGCATATGAGCCTTAGGCAGTGTGTGGAGAGGACCCCAAGGTAGGGGTAATTTTGGCCTGGTGGCAGCTGGCTGGGCAGCTGGGAGTGAGCAGCTGCAGGAGGGGACTGCTTCCACAGAGGGTAGAATTTAAAGTTGGGCTTCTGTGCAGAACTGTTCAAGTTGACCTGACCCTGGGTCGAATTCTATCCCTCGGTGTATGTTACCAGCTTATGATTTGACATGAGATGAACAGCGGTGGGGAAGTGAGCCAGGGCCATAACAAGGACCCTTGCCTACTTCTGGAGTCACAGCATTACTGGGGAGATTTCAGGTCCCGAAGGTGGCAATTCTTATGTGATCTCCTTCCTCTCAATGCAATGTTTGGGTGGAGCTTCGCCAACAGGGTTCTCATTTAAAGTTTAGAATGTCATCTCATATCCACTGGAAAGGAGGTTTGCATACATAGAGAGTATCTAGGATTTGCCCACTTCTGTTTTAATAAAAAACAACCCTTTTTGACTGTAAATCCTGTGTTCCATAAATAAGTTTTGGGTCCAAGAAGACCAACGACTCACATTTTCATACCCCACTGCCCACCCTGCTTCTGGATCCCACAGCCACAGGACGGGGAGGCATCTGCCTGGGAGGGGCCACAAATGGATCCAAACAGACATATTTCGTTTGTCAACAAGCTCATCATCTTCTGAATGTTAAAATTCACTGTGAGCAAATATAAATGCAGGCTCCCTTTGAAAAAATGTACAGCATTTCCCTCAGAGCAACTCAGTAACTGCAGGAAGGCGAGAACCACATTCCATCCAGGTGTGCAGGACTGAACACCTGTGAGTTTGGGAACAAAGTCTCAGCTGTTCAACCTGAGGGGCCACGGCTGGAAAGGCAGAGTGCCTGGGCAAAGAGACACTGGCTGTCAGACCCCTTCTTTCCAGTAGAATCCAAGGTCATCTGGCCATTGGTTCCGTATCACTTCTCCTTCCTCCTCCGCACCTCTAACATTGACTGTGCGCTCACAATATGCCCAACACCCCACTAAGGGCTCTCTGAGCCTTCTTAAGTTTCCTTTCTCTCTCACTTCATTCGTGTGCTACTTACAATGGCCCCTGCCTGGCACATCAGCTTATTTAGGAGACCCGCTAGGTTTTAAGGTAGCAGGTGGGGGTAGGGAAGGGGATAGGTATTAACATCAATGTGGTTGTCTTTTCCGTCCCCCTGCTTAACCTCAAAACTAGAAAAAGGAGCAAGTTTCATGCAGAATAAATCAAATGCCAACACATTTCTTGGTTTTCTGAACTGGTAACATTTTCCCCTGCTTAAAAAATGTGGTCAGGTCTAGAAATAAGCCCAATGTATAAAGTTCTGATACTTGTATTCTCAGAGAATGCTGAATAAGGTCCGTATACAAAAAATATGCTCCTAGGAAAGTGTTGTAAAATGCCCTTGAGTAGATTTTCATGGATTATGATTTGATTAGCCATTCCCAGTTCAAGGTATTTTGCTGAAAACCACTCTCATTGGAAAACTTGGTAATATTTGTATCTTGCCTGCTTTTTTCTACAGGCATCTGCCCTGTTCTGTGTGTACTGGAATTAGATCCTCTTGGCAGGGGACACTGAGATGATTTCAGGAAACTGTATGTGTTTGGTGATTGCCAGTTGCTGATGGGTAAAGGACCACTCCTGAATCCAAACAAGAGCCTGGGCCAGGTGTGGGGAAGGGCATTATGAGAAAACAGTCGACTTGAGTATGACAGGCAAGGGGAGAATCCTCAAGGATGTAGAAAGCTCGAGCTGGAGGAAGGGAGTAGAAACTCGGGATGAAATCAATCAAGAGCAGTAGAAAGCAGAAGGGCACCTTGGGAAAAAGTTGACTTAGTCGGGGGCCCAGGGAACCAAGTTAATTCCAGCCCTGCAGGCACGGGAATGAGGGAGGGTTGAGCAACCGCTCTGGTGTCAGGTGGCCATGAGGAGAGCAGTGTTCATTGTAACTTGGGAATTGCATGTGAAATTCAGCCAGCAAGGACCTTGTTTCCCTTAAGGGACTGGGGGTTGGGGGAAGCCTGGGTGGCCTGGGGCTGGATCATGGTATATTGAGAAGAAAAGGCAAGTTTATGAGTTAAAGGCTAAACAGGTTGGACCTGTCCTTGAAATGTACTGACGTGGAACATCTGCACCCCCCTTGCAATTCCTCCCACTGGAAAAATCTGGCTTCCTTGTTGACTGGTGGGGAGGGGGGCTCCTATGTGAGTGACAGGGAATGGAAACTTGGAGAAGCATGGGAAACAGTATTTGGGCTCTATGGTCAAAGTCTAAAGGAGACTTTTTTCTCAAATCTTTTGTGCTCACTCAACTTAACTCAGTTATTCCCATGGGGGAAATAAAGGTAATGAAAACCATAATTTTTGATCCCTAACAGTCCTTATGTAGCCTGGGCAGGCACTCTAACCTAGCACTGGTT
The DNA here is from genome assembly GCF_049115385.1 of Moschus berezovskii. NCBI lineage: Eukaryota > Metazoa > Chordata > Mammalia > Artiodactyla > Moschidae > Moschus > Moschus berezovskii. The sequence continues at coordinate 123,164,952 of NC_142488.1, read as the reverse complement.
CCTGCTGGGTGATTTGGAGAGATCCTTGGTGGGTGGAAAGAAGCCCCCTAGAGGTGGACACATTTTCATACATAACATCTCCAGGGCTTAAATTCCATGAAAAGAATGTACAATGGCTCCCCAAACTCAGTAGGTAGGAAGCCTGTGCTTTATTATCATTAGCCCATGGACTTGAATAGTGCTCTTTACTCCAGAGTATCTCCATATCTATTCAGTCTGTCCAGTGTGACTTCCCAGGTGGCACTAGTGATAAAGAACCCACCTGCCAATGCAGGAGACATAAGAGACACGGGTTTGATCCCTGGGTCGGGAAGATCCCTTGGAGAAGGAAATGGCAACCCACTCCAGTATTATTGCCTGGAGAATTCCGTGGACAGAGGAGCCTGGTGGGCTACAGTCCATGGGGTCACAAAGTCAGACAAGACTGAAGTGACTTAGCACAGCACACAATGTGACATGGGGGATAAGTAATGTTTTTCCTATTTTCATAATAGAGAAAATAAGTACAAATCAAAGTTTATTTTTCTTAAAATGGTTTTCAGTAAATATGTTTAATTCAGTGAGAATCTTGTTACCCTCTCCCTCTTCACTCATCTAACAAATACGTACCAAGCACCTTTTAGTAACACTAGTGTGTCAGATGCTTGCATGCATGCATGATAAGTCACTTCATTCGGGTCCAACTCTTTGCAACCCTATGGACCATAGCCAGCAAGGCCCCTCTGTCCATGGGATTCTCCAAGCAAGAATACTGGAGTGGTTTGCCATGCTCTTCTCCAGGGGATCTTTCTGACCCAGGGATCGAATTCGCATCTCTTAATGTCTCCTGCATTTGGAAGCAGGTTCTTTACCACTAGCACCACCTAGGCAGCCCTGTTAGATGCTTGGGAATATACAAAAATGAACTAAGACAAGGTTCCAACATTCATTCCAGTTATAGTCCCAAATAGGAGACATGTGATAAACTCACACGTCATTATCTAACACTTAATCAGTCAGTTCAGTTCAGTTCAGTCACTCAGTCGTGTCCGACTCTCCGCAACCCCATGAATAACAGCACGCCAGGCCTCCCTGTCCATCACCAACTCCCGGAGTTCACTCAAACTCATGTCCATCAAGTCGGTGATGCCATCCAGCCATCTCATTCTCTGTCGTCCCCTTCTCCTCCCGCCCCCAATCCCTCCCAGCATCAGAGTCTTTCCAGTGAGTCAACTCGTCGCATGAGGTGGCCAAAGTATTGGAGTTTCAGCTTTAGCATCAGTCCTTCCAATGAACACCCAGGATTGATCTCCTTTAGGATGAATTGGTTGGATCTCCTTGCAGTACAAGGGACTCTCAAGAGTCTTCTCCAGCACCACAGTTCAAAAGCATCAGTTCTTCGGCGATCAACCTTCTTCACAGTCCAACTCTCACATCCATATATGACCATGGGAAAAACCATAGCTTTGACTATGTTGGACCTTTGTTGTCAAAGTAATGTCTCTGCTTCTTAATATACTATCTAGGTTGGTCATAACTTTTCTTCCAAGGAGTTCAGTTCAGTTCAGTTCAGTTGCTCAGTCATGTCCGACTCTCCGCGACCCCATGAATCACAGCACACCAGGCCTCCCTGTTCGTCACCAACTCCCGGAGTTCACTCAAACTCATGTCCATTGAGTCGGTGATGCCATCCAGCCATCTCATTCTCGGTTGTCCCCTTCTCCTCCCGCCCCCAACCTTTCCCAGCATCAGAGTCTTTTCCAGTGAGTCAACTCATCACATGAGGTGGCCAAAGTATTGCAGTTTCAGCTTTAGCATCAGTCCTTCCAATGAACACCCAGGATCGATCTCCCTTAGAATGAACTGGTTGGATCTCCTTGCGGTACAAGGGACTCTCAAGAGTCTTCTCCAGCACCACAGTTCAAAAGCATCAATTCTTCAGCGATCAGCTTTCTTCACAGTCCAACTCTCACATCCATACATGACCACGGGAAAAACCATAGCCTTGACTAGACGGACCTTGGTTGGCAAAGTAATGTCTCTGCTTTTTGATATATTATCAAGGTTGGTCATAACTTTCCTTCCAAGGAGTAAGCGTCTTTTAATTTCCTGGCTGCAATCAGCATCTGCAGTGATTTTGGAGCCCAAAAAAATAAAGTCTGACACTGTTTCCACTGTTTTTCCATCTATTTCCCATGAAGTGATGGGACCAGATGCCATGATCTTCGTTTTCTGAATGTTGAACTTTAAGCCAACTTTTTCACTCTTCTCTTTCACTTTCATCAAGAGGCTTTTTAGTTCCTCTTCACTTTCTGCCAAAAGGGTGGTGTCATCTGCGTATCTGAGATTATTGATATTTCTCCCAGCAATCTTGATTCCAGCCTGTGCTTCTTCCAGCCCAGCGTTCCTCATGATGTACTCTGCATATAAGTTAAATAAGCAAGGTGACAATATACAGCCTTGACGTACTCCTTTTCCTATTTGGAACCAGTCTGTTGTTCCATGTACAGTTCTGACTGTTGCTTCCTGACCTGCATACAGGTTTCTCAAGAGGCAGGTCAGGTGGTCTGGGATATCCATCTCTTTCAGAATGTTCCACAGTTTATTGTGATCCACACAGTCAAAGGCTTTGGCATAGTCAATGAAGCAGAAATAGATGTTTTTCTGGAACTTTCTTGCTTTCTCCATGATCCAGCGGATGTTGGCAATTTGATCTCTGGTGCCTCTGCCTTTTCTAAAACCTGCTTGAACATCTGGGAGTTCATGGTTCACATATTGCTGAAACCTGGCTTGGAGAATTTTGAGCATGACTTTACTAGCATGTGAGATGAGTGCAATTGTGCGGTAGTTTGAGCATTCTTTGGCATTGCCTTTCTTTCGGATTGGAATGAAGACTGACCTTTTCCAGTCCTGTGGTCACTGCGGAGTCCTCCAAATTTGCTGGCATATTGAGTGCAGCACTTTCACAGCATCATCTTTCAAGATTTGAAATAACTCCACTGGAATTCCATCACCTCCACTAGCTTTGTTAATAGTGATGCTTTCTAAGGCCCACTTGACTTCACATTCCAAGATGTCTAGCTCTAGGTCAGTGATCACGTTATCGTGATTATCTTGGTCATGAAGATCATTTTTGTAACACTTAATAGTTAGCCTCAAAAACATGTAACTAAAATTGTGATAAATGACACCAAGGTCAGATTCAAGTCCTGTGAGAGTGTGTAACACAAGGCTCTAACTTAGTCTTGGGGTCTGGCTTAAGGCCTCCCTGAAGAAGGGCCATTTCCACACCAGTTCTCGGACTCTGAACTGGGGTTGCAGATGGGGAGATAGTGAGCACATGTCAACAGAATGACCAAGACCAAAGCTACAGAGGTGCAGCACAGGTCAGCACAAGCCACCCCCTGCAACTTTTATCGGGTTTATCTTCCTCTCTTTCCTGCTACTCTTTCCCCTACGTTGCCACCAGCCATTACTTTCTCCCCTCATCTGAATACAGCTTAGGTGGGTCTCTTTCATCTTTGAAAATGAGGTAACAGAGATAAGAATCTGATAGCATGAAAAGCCCAACATGTTGGTTATGTATATGCATGCATGAGTGTGTGTAGATGTGGGAAGATAATGATAATATTTAAGAAACATTGCTTTAGGGATCTCCCTGGCTGTCCTGTGATTAAGAATCTGCCTGCAAATGCAGGGGACATGGGTTCGATCCCTGATCCTGGAAGATTCCACATACTGTGGGGCAACTAAACCTGTACACCACAACTACTGAGCCTGTGATCTAGAAAACTGGAGCTGTAGCTACTGAAGCCTGCATGCCCTACAGCCCATGCTCTGCCACAAGAGAAGCAATCACAATGAGAAACCCATGCACTGCAACTGGAGAGTAGCCCCTGCTCACCAAAACTAGAGAAAGCTCATTGATGTATAGCAAAAACCATCACAATATCGTAAAATAATTATCTTCCAATTAAAATAAATTAATTAATTGAAAAAAAGAAAGCACATGCACAGCAACAAAGACCCAGCGCAGCCATAAATAAATAAATAAAATATATTATTTTAGAAACTACCATTCCTCATACACTGCCACAATGTTGAAATCACCAGGGTGCTTCTTTTTATCAATTTATCTTTTGAATCTTAGGGAGCTGAATCTAGAATGTTTGCAATTGGGGTGGTGGGGTACGGGGACTACAGAGTGAGGGGTGGAGATCTTGATGCAAACAGTTTTGCCACTCAGGATAATACCCTTGAGGTCCATCCAAGTTGTTGTACATTCCTTTTCATCACACCCAGAGTTTGCCTAACTGTTCATCTATCAAAGGACATTTTGGTTGTTTTCAGTTTGGGGCAATTACAGGGAAAGCTATAAGCTGTAAATATTAATGTACAAGACTTTGTAGGGGGCATTAGTTTTCATTTCTCTGGGATAAACTTCCAGGAGTGTGATTTCTGGGTCCTATGATAATTACATGTTTAGTTTTATAGGAAACTGCCAAACTATTTTCCAAAGTGGCCGCAGCATTTCACTTTCCCATCCACAATATCAGAGAGTTCTGGTTTTTCCACATTCTCGCCAGCATTTGGTTTTGTCACTGCTTTTTATTCAATTGTTCTAATAGGTGTGTAGTATTAATAACATTTCATTGTCTAAGTTTGCATTTCCCTAATGGTTAATGATGGTGAACATCTTGTGTATTTATCATCTGTATTTTCTCTTTGGTGAAATGTGTCTTTATGTCCTTTACCCATTTTCTGGTTGGATTGTCTGTTTTCTTCACTGTTGAGTTTTTAAAAAGTTTTTCATATAGTCTAGATATGAGTCATTTGTCAGATGTATGGTTTACACATATTTTCTCCCATGTTATAAGTTGTCTTTTCATCCTCTTTAACAGGACCTTTCATGGAGCAAAGGTTTTAAATTTTGATCAGGTTCAATTTATTGGTTTTTCGTTTTCTGTACTGTGCTTTTGATGTCAAGTCTATGCACTTTTCCCCTAGTCCTAGGTCCTGAATATTTGCTGTTTGTTTTTAAAAATTTTAGTTTTACATGTAAGTCTGTGATACTTTTGACTTAATTTTTGTATGTTATGAGACTTAGGATGAGGTTTTTGATGAATAATTTTATATGTCAACTTGGCTAGGCCATGGTGCCCAGATATTTGGTAAAACAGCTGAATGTTGCTGTGAAGGTATTTTTTATTTTTAGAAAAGATTAACATTCAATTCAGTAGACTATAAGGCAAATTACCCTCCAAAATATAGGTGGGCTTTATCCAATCAGTCAAAGGCCTTAAGAAAAAGATTGACCTCCCCAAGGAAGAGGCAGTTTTCTAGAAGACTACCTTCAGATTAGAGCTGCAATATCAACTCTTCCCTGGGTCTCCAGCCTGCTGGCCTGACTTGCAGATTTGGACTTGCCAGTATCCACAATTGCATGAGCCAATTTCTTAAAATAAACATCTCTCTCTTTCTTTCTGTATATATTTAAAGTACAAATGGAATTCAAAGAAGGAAAGGTGGATAGTCTTTTCAATAAATGGTGCTGGAGAAATTGGATGTATGTATATACACACATATACATACATACATATATATATATACACACACATTCTTACATTCTTTCTATACACACACAATCTCTACACAAACACACACAGTTTATTGGCTATGTTTTGCTAAAGAACTCTAATACAAGGTTCTTTTATTTTGCCTATAGATATCCAATTTCTTCAGCACCATTTATTGAAAATGCCATCTTTCCTTCACTGAATTGTATTTATAGTTAAAAAAATCAGTTGAACATATTTATGTGGGTGTATTCTGTATTCTATTCAGATCTGTTGGTCTATATATCCTTCTGCCAATACCACAGGCTTAAAAAATATTTATTTGGTTGTGCTGAGCCTTAGTTGTGGCATATGGGAACTAGTTCCTTGACCAGGAATTGAAGCCAGGCCCCCTGCATTGGGAGCTCAGAGTCTTAGCCACTGGACCACTAGGAAAGTCCCCACCATAGTCCTGATTACTATAGATACATAGTAGGACCGACTGATTCTTTCCTTTTTTTTTCAAAATTGTTTTAGCTATTCTAATTCCCTTAACTGTTTGTATAAATTTTAGACAAAATTCTACAAAAGTCTTGCTTAGATTTTTATTAGGAACTACCAACTTGTATATTCAGTTCAGTTCAGGAGCTACCAACTTGATTAGGAACTACCAACTGAAGAACTAGGTACGGATTTTCTAGACATTGCACAAGAGGCAGTGATCAAGACAATCCCCAAGAAAAAGAAATGCAAAAGGGCAAAATGGTTGTCTGAGGAGGCCTTAAAAATAGCTGAGAAAAGAAGAGAAGTGAAAGGCAAGGGAGAAAGGGGAAGATATACTCATTTGAATGCAGAATTCCAATGACTAGCAAGGAGAGATAAGAAAGCCTTCCTCGGTGATCAGTGCAAAGAAATAAAGGAAAACAATAGAATGGGAAAGACTAGAGATCTCTTCAGGAAAATTAGAGATACCAAGGGAATGTTTCATACAAAGATGGGCACAATAAAGGACAGAAACGGTATGGACCTAACAGAAGCAGAAGATACTAAGGAGAGGTGGCAAGAAAACAGAAGAACTATACAAAAAAGATCTTAATGACCCAGATAATCATGATGGTGTGATCAGTCACCTAGAGCCAGACATCCTGGAATATGAAGTCAAGTGGGCCTTAGGAAGCATCACTATGAACAAAGCTAGTGGAGGTGAAAGAATTCCAGTTCAACTATTTGAAATTTTAAAAGATGATGCCGTGAAAGAGCTGCACTCAATATGCCAGCAAATTTGGAAAACTCAGCAGTGGCCACAGGACTGGAAAAGGTCAGTTTTCATTCCAATCCCAAAGAAGGGCAATGCCAAAGAATGTTCAAACTATCGCACAGTTGCACTCATCTCACACACTAGCAAAGTAATGCTCAATATTCTCCAAGCCAGGCTTCAACAGTGTGTGAACCGTGAACTTCCAGATGTTCAAGCTGGTTTTAAAAAGACAGAGGAACCAGAGATCAAATTGCCAACATCCGTTGGATCATCAAAAAAGCAAGAGAGTTCCAGAAAAACATCTATTTCTGCTTTGCTGACTATGACAAAACCTTTGACTGTGTGCATCACAATAAACTGTGGAAAATTCTGAAAGATATGGGAATACCAGACCACCTTACCTACCTCCTGAGGAATCTGTATGCAGGTCAAGAAGCTACAGTTAGCACCAGACATGGAATAACGGACTGGTTCAAAATTGGGAAAGGAGTATGTCAAGGTCGCATATTGTCACCCTGCTTATTTAACTTATATATAGAGTACATCATGTGAAATGTTGGACTGGATGAAGCACAAGCTGCAATCAAGATTTCTGGGAGAAATATCAATAACCTTAGACATGCAGATGACACCACCCTTATGGCAGAAAGCAAAGAAGAACTAAACAGCCTCTTGATGAAAGTGAAAGAGGAGAGTGAAGAAGCTGGCTTAAAGCTCAACGTTCAAAAAACTAAGACCATGGCATCACTTCATGATGCCATCCCATCACTTCATGACAAATAGATGCGGAAACAATGGAAACAGTGAGAGACTATTTTTTCGGGCTCTAAAATCACTGCAGATAGTGACCACAGCCATGAAATTAAAAGATTCTTTCTCTTTGGAAGAAAAGCTATGACCAACCTAGACAGCATATTAAAAAGCAGAGACATTACTTTGCCGACAAAGGTCCGTCTAGTCAAAGCTATGGTTTTTCCAGTAGTCATGGATGGATGTGAGAGTTGGACTATAAAGAAAGCTGAGTGCTGAGGAATTGATGCTTTTGAATTGTGGTGTTGGAGAAGACTCTTGAGAGTCCCTTGGACTTGCAAGGAGATCCAACCAGTCCATCCTAAAGGAACTCAGTGCTGAATATTCATTGGAAGGACTGATGCTGAAGTTGAAACTCCAATACTTTGGCCACCTGATGTGAAGAGCTGACTCATTTGAAAAGACCCTGATGCTGGGAAAGATTGAAGGTGGGAGGAGAAGGGGCCGACAGAGGATGAGATGTTTGGGTGGCATTACCGACTCAATGGACATGAATTTGGGTAAACTCTGGGAGTTGGTGATGGTCAGGGAGGCCTGGCGTGCTGCAGTTCATGGGGTTGGAAAGAGTTGGACACGACTGAGCAACTGAACTGAACTGAACCAACTTGTATATCATTTCGAGGAAAACTGACATCTTTATTATGTTGAATCTTCATATCCAGGAACATGGCATGTCTCTCCATTTATTTAGATCTTCTTTAATTTCTTTTTTTCTTTTTTGGCCATGCCATGAGCAGCTTGGGGGATTTTAGTTCCCCTGCCAGTGACTGAACCCAGGCCCCTGGCTGTGAAAGCATGGCATCCCAACCACTGTTGGACTGCCAGGGAATTCCCCTCTTCTTTGTTTTCTTTCATTAGTATTTTGTAGTTTTCAGCATACAAGTCTTATGCATATTTGTTAGGTATATGTCAAAGTCTTTTTTTTTTTTTGAGCAATTTTAAATAGTATTATATTTTTTATTTTGGTGCCCATGTTTCATTGTTAGTATATAGAAACATAATAGATTTTTAATGTTTATTCCATGACCTTGTTGAACTCACTTATTAGTTTTAAGAGTTTAAAAAATAGATTCCTGGAATTCCTTGGTGGTCCAGTGGTTAAGAATCTGCCTGCCAATGCAGGGGACACAGGTTCAATCCCTGGTCCAGGAAGATCCCACATACCTTGGGACAACAATCCCTGGTCCAGGAAGATCCCACATGCCTTGGGACAACTAAGTCCATACATTACAACTACTGAGCCTATATGCCACAACTATTAAGCCTGAATGCCCTAGAGCCCGTACTCCACAACAAGAGAAACCATCACAATGAGAAGACTATGTACTACAACTAGAGAGTAGCCTCTACTCACCACAATTAGAGTAAGCCTTTGCACAGCAATCCAATGAAGCCAAAAAAAAAGAAGATTCCTAAAATATGACACAATTGAACTTATCTATAAAACAGACTCACAGATATAGAGAACGGACTTGTGGTTACCAAAGGGGAGTTAGGTGGAGGAGGAAATGATTGGGAGTTTAGGATTAGCAGATGCAAACTATTATATAGAGAATGAATAAACTATAAGATCTTACTGTATAGCACAGGAAACTATATTCAATATCCTGTGATAAATGGAAAAGAATACAAAAAATATATATGTGTGTATATATAACTGACTCACTTTTTTGTATAGCAGAAATTAACACTGTAAGTCAACTATACTTGAATAAAATGAATTAAAAAATAGATTCCTTGAGATTATCTATGTAGATTATCATTCCACCTGCAAACAGAAAGTTTCATTTCTTCCTTTCAAATCTATATGTCTTTTCTTTTCTGTCATTATTCTACTGACTAGAACTTCTAGCACTATGATAAAAAAGAATAGTGGAAGTGGACATCCTTGCTTTCTACCTGATCTTAGGGTGAAAGCATTCAGTTTTCCACCCTTAAATATAATATTAGTTGTAGGGCTTTTTTTTTTTTTTCCGGTAGGTACCCTTTAGCAAGTTAAGGAAGTTTCCTTCTATTCCTTGCTTGCTGAGAGATTTTGTCATGATTGAATGATGAATTTTGTCAAATGTCTTTTCTGCATCAGTTGATATGCTCATGTGATTTTTCTTCTCTTGGCCTGTTAATATGATGGTATACATTGATTGGTTTTTAATATTGAACCAGACTTGGATACTTGTCACTATCCCATAGGATGGTGGAGTAGAAGGATGTGTGCTCATCTTCTCCTGTGAGAAGTTCAAAATTGCAACTAACTGCTGAACAGCCATTGACAGGAGAATGATCCCAGCAGAAAAAGATACCCCACATCCAAGGGCAAATAAGAAGCCCCAACAAGATGGTGAAAGGAAGAGTGAAATTTGCTCAGCCATATCCGACTCTCTGCAACCCCATGAACTATACAGTCCATGGAATTCTCCAGGCCAGAATACTGGAGTGGGTAGCCTATCCCTTCTCAAGCAGATCTTCCTGACCCAGGAATCAAACTGGGGTCTCCCTTATTGCAGGCAGATTCTTTGCCAAATGAGCTATCAGGGAAGCCGATGGTAGGAGGGGCAAAATTGTGCTTAGAATCAAACCCTTTACCTACCAGAGATGCTCGGAGGGCTCAAACAAAACCTTGTGCACAACAGGACCCAGGGAAAGGAGCAGTGACCTCCACAAGAGACTGAGTCAGACCTGCCTTTTAGTGTTTGAGTGTCTCCTGCAGAGGCACGGGTCAGCAATGGCCTGCCACAGAGACAGGGGCTTTGGCTGCAGCAGACCTGGGAGGCACAGCGTGTGAGCCCCACTGTACAGCCACTGAGCAGACAACCCACAAACTGAAGAACAATTATACCAAAGAAGTTCTCTTACTGTTGTGAAAGTTCTAGGGCCCACAACGGATTTCCCAACCTGGGGATCCAGAAAAGGAACTGAGAACCCCCAGGAAATTAGACTTCGAAAGCCAGTGGGATTTGATTACAGAACTTTCACAGGATTGGGGAAACAGACTCTTGGAGGGCACAAACAAAACCTTGTGCACAACAGGACCCAGGAGAAAGAAGTGACCCCATAAAAGATTGAGCAAGACTTACCTGTGAGTGTCCAGGAGTACAGTCATGAAATTAAAAGACTCTTGCTCCTTGGAAGAAAAAGCTATGACAAACCTAGACAGCATATTAAAAAGCAGAAACCTTACTTTGCCAACAAAGGTCCATCTAGTTAAAGCTACGGTTTTTCTAATAGTCATGTATAGATGTGAGAGTTGGACCATAAAGAAAGCTGAGCGCTGAAGAACTGATGCTTTTGAAGTGTGGTGTTGGAGAAGACTCTTGAGAGCCCTTTGGACTGCAAGGAAATCCAACCAGTCCACCCTAAAGGAAATCAGTCCTTAATATTCATGGGAAGGACTGATGTTGAAGCTCCAATACTTTGGCCACCTGATGCAAGGAACTAACTCATTAGAAAGGACCCTGATGCTGGGAAAGATTGAAGGCAGAAGGAGAAGGGGATGACAGAGGATGAGATGGTTGGATGGCATCACCAACTTGTGGACATGGGCTTGGGCAAGCTCTGGGTGTTAGTGCTGCAGTCCATGGGGTCGCAAAGAGTCAGACACGACTAAGTGACTGAAATGAACTGAACTGAACTGGATACTTGTAATGAACCCTATTTGGTCATGGCATATAATTCCTTTATATTGCTGAATTCTATCTTATTGACTATACCAAAGCCTTTGACTGTGTGGATCACCATAAACTGTGGAAAATTCTGAAAGAGATGGGAATACCAGACCACCTGACCTGCCTCTTGAGAAACCTGTATGCAGGTCAGGAAGCAACAGTTAGAACTGGACATGGAACAACAGACTGGTTCCAAATAGGAAAAGGAGTATGTCAAGGCTGTATATTGTCACCCTATTTAACCTATATGCAGAGTACATCAGGAGAAACGCTGGGCTGGAGGAAGCACAAGCTGGAATCAAGATTGCCAGGAGAAATATCAATAACCTCAGATATGCAGATGACACCACCCTTATGGCAGAAAGTGAAGAAGAACTAAAGAGCCTCTCAATGAAAGTAAAAGAGGAGAGTGAAAAAGTTGGCTTAAAACTCAACATTCAGAAAACTAAGATCATGGCATCTGGTCCCATCACTTCATGGGAAATAGATGGGGAAACAGTGGAAACAGTGGCTGACTTAATTTTTTGGGGCTCCAAAATCACTGTGGATGCTGATTGCAGCCATGAAATTAAAAGACGCTTACTCCTTGGAAGGAAAGTTATGACCAACCTAGATAGTATATTAAAAAGCAGAGACATTACTTCGACAACAAAGGTCCAACATAGTCAAGGCTATGATTTTTCCAGTGGTCATGTATGGATGTGAGAGTTGGACTGTGAAGAAAGCTGATCATCGAAGAATTGATGCTTTTGAACTGTGGTGCTGGAGAAGACTCTTGAGAGTCCCTTGGACTGCAAGGAGATCCAACCAGTCCATTCTAAAGGAGATCAGTCCTGGGTGTTCATTGGAAGGACTGATGCTAAAGCTGAAACTCCAATACTTTGGCCACCTCATGCAACGAGTTGACTCACTGGAAGAGATTCTGATGCTGGGAGGGATTGGGGGCAGGAGGATAACAGAGAATGAAATGGCTGGATGGCATCACCAACTCGGTGGACATGAGTTTGAGTGAACTCTGGGAGTTGGTGATGGACAGGGAGGCCTGGTGTGCTGTGATTCATGGGGTCGCAAACAGTCGGTCACGACTGAGCGACTGAACTGAACTGAACTGAATGCTTTGCTAAAAGTTTTTGCATCTATATTCACGAGGGATATTGGTCTGTAGTTTTCTTGTACTGTCTCTAGGTGGTTTTGGTATCAAGGTAATGCTAACTTCATAAAATTAATAGGGAAATGTTCCCACTACTTCAATTTTTTGGAGGAGATAGTGTAGAATTGCTGATACTTTAAATATTTGGTAAAATTATCCAGTGAAATAATCTGGAACTAGAGAGTTCTTTGTTGGGAGTTTTAAAATTATGCAATTATTTTCCTTAATAGTTATAGGGCTAGCTATGAACTCTGTTTATATTGGGTGACTTGTGGTAGTTTGTGTTTTTCAAGGAATTGGTCCATTGTATTTAAGTTTTATATACAATTGTGTAGAGTTGTTCATGGTACTACCTTATTGTACCCCACCCTTATCTGCAGGATCTGTAGTGATATCTCCTGTTTTGTTCCTGATATTGGTAATTTGCTTTTTCTCTTTTTTCTTTGTCTGCCTTGCTAGAGATTGTCAAGTCTATTGATCTTTACAAAGGAACAGCTTTTGTATCATTTATTTTTATTGTTTTCCTTTATTCAGTTTCATTGATTTCTGCTCCTTATGATTTCCTTCCTTCTGCTTGCTTTGTGCTTATTTTGCTCTTCTTTGATAGATACATACTTTTTTTTATTAATGTTTGCATGATATATCTCTTTACATCCTTTTACTTTCAGCTTCTCCATAGCATTATATTTGAAGTACGTTTCTAGTAGAATGCATATGATTGGGTGATATTTTTCTTATCCATTCCACCAATTTTTGTCTTCTAATTGATATACTTAGACCATTTATACTTAATGCAATTTTTTATAAATTATAATCGAAATCTGACATTTTATTTTTTGTTTTCTGCCTTTTATCAAATTTCTTTTTTCTGCCTTCCTATGACTTACTTGAATATTTTTTGGAATATCATTTTTATTTATCTGTCATGGTTTTGAGTGTATATCTTTGTATAGATTTTTAATGGTTCCTTTAGGTATTTTTTATACATATATAAATAAATTACTTATCACACTCTAGTGATGGTGTTATTTTACCTCTTCAGGTGAAGTGGAAACCTTACCTCCATTTAAGTTCATTTACTTTCCTCATAGACTCAAGAGGGGAAGGAAAGTCTACTGGATTTCTTCATGTTTTTGTTTATTGTGTTCTTTCTTCCTTATATCCCAAGAGTCCTTCTTTTATTATTTTCTTTCTTGTGGAGTTCTTCTAGCTATTCTTTTAGGGTAGATGTGATGGTGACAAATTCTCTTTTCTTCATCTGAGAATGTCTCCATTTCCCTTTCATTCCTGATGGACATTTTTGAGGGATGTAAGATTCTGGGTTAGTAGTCCTTTTCTTTTAGTGCTTGAAAAATGTGCCAATTCCTTATTAGAACATTGTCTCCTTGTTCTCTTTCTTTTTGTCTTTGTTTTTAGTTTTGAGAAGTTTGACTATGATGGGTCTTAGTGTGAATTTCTTTGCATATATCCTGTGTAAGGTTCTTTCAGCTCTTTGAATATGTAGGTTTACATTTTTTCCCAAACTTGGAAACTTTGAGATTTTATTTTTTCAAATGGTCTTCAGCCCCTTTCTCTTTCTTCCCTCTTCCTGAAACTCCAGTGATATGAATGTTATATCTTTTGTTATAGTCCCATAAGTTCCTGAGGCTCTTTTCATTTTTTTCCAGTTCTCACTATGTAATTTCTATTGTTATACCTTCAAGTTCATTAATTCTTTCATTTGTCTGCTCTATTCTGTTGAGCTCATCCACTGAATTTTTCATTTCTAAATTTTTCATTTAGTTCTTATTTGTATCTTTGTATTTGTTTGCTGAGATATTATATTTCTTTGCTGAGACTTTCTAGTCTTTTCATTTGTTTCAAGCATGTTTGTAATTATTCACTGAAGCATTTTTCTGGTAGCTGCTTCAAAATCTTTGTCAGATAACTGCAACATCTCTTATTTTGATTTGTGCATCTGTTGATTCTTTTTTCCCATTCAATTTTAGATCATCCTTGGACTTGGTATAATGAATGATTTTCAGTTGAATACTGTTCATTTTGGATATCATGTAATGAGGCTCTTATTTAAGCCTTTTGTTTTTCCTGTTTGGAGAAGTTTCCCCTACTCTGGCAGGGAAAAGATAGTTGCCGCCTTGTTACTGCCACTTTGGGGTAGAAGTTCAGGCTCTCCACTCATCATTCGTTGGCATGGGTGTGTGTGGAAGTCATAGTTTTTCCTGTGGTGTTTGGTGACAGTAGAGTAGGACTTGTCTAAAAGTTGCCTACTTTGCTAGGCTGCCCCTTTCTTGGTCCTTTGGCTTAAGAGAGCAGGCCTTTCTTGTTTGTTTGCTCCCACTTGGTTTTTTCTTAACTGCTGGTGTCACCATCATCCAGTCTGGGATCAATGAGGCAAAAAGAAAATCCAGGGAACTCACCATAACGTAATTCATTGGTTACTGAGGTCCTCAGCCACTCTGCCTTCTTCTTTCCACCTTTCTTGGTCCTCTTATATTTGTTTTATATATAACACCCAGGGTTTTTAGCTGTATTTAGTGACAAAAATAGGGACGAGTACATCTATTTCAGCTTCTTTCCTTGGAGGCAGAAATCCCCGTTTGATGCTTTGGACCCCACACCTCTTATTCGCTAAACCTCTTCACTTATCCCTGAAGGTATGGTGTTAAAAAGTCAGTTTGACATGCGGTCTTCATTGAGTGAGTGGATCATGCTCATGTAGCCTGTGAGATATTGAGGCAGATCTACGGATTATGGCATCCCCAGAGTTCTCCAGCTGCTGAGCTGGTGACAGATTCCTTAAATCTGTTCTGCTCTTGAATAAACAAGTCTTCAGTATGTGCCCAGAGCTGCAACGGGTGTTTAAGAGGTTATGGAGAAAGCTGTAGCCTTCACTCTCAGGATGTTTAATGTCTAGTTGAGGAGAAAAGACAAATGAATTCTCCATCTCAGGACTTGGCATAAAGTAGACACTCAATACTTGCTTGATGCTAGGATGAGTACTGCTGAACAAATGTTAACTGTCCCTGAATGACAGGTGCTAAAATAATTGTGTGATGCAGACTAGAATTGTTGTCTGAGCCAGAAGATAGGCAATGGTGTGGTTTGGGAGTAGTCAAGAAGGAGGTAGAGGTTGGGTTGTTTTGCAGGTTGGGTTGGATATAGAAGCATTTTTTTTTATTGAGGTATAATTGACATATAACATTATATTAGTTTCAGGTATACTGCATAGTGATTCAATATTTGTATGTATTGCTAAGTGATCACCACAATAAGTCTAGTTAACATCTGTCACCATACATAGTTACAAATGTTTCTTTCTTGTGATGAGAATTTTTAAGATCTACTTTTTAGCAACTTGCAGATATAATAATATGGCTTTATTAATTATAGTGTCCATGCTGTACATCACATCCTCATGACTTATTTTGTAACTGGAAGACTGTGCCTTTTTGAAGGTATTTTTTTTGAAGGAAAAATGGACAGGACTTGTTAACAGACTGTTTATGTCGGGGATGGGCATGAAAGAGAGTAAAAAGCCAGACTTTGGTTCAGATCCTGGGTCACTGGGAGCCAAGCAGAAGACTATATGTTTGATCTTGGACCTGATTAGCTTAAGTTGTTAGCAAAAGATCCAAGCACAACTGCACAGTATCTGGTCTATCTGGAACTGAGGGACAAGATGATATTAGAAAAACTCATCTTTTCACCTGAGAGTCTCCAGAAGATGTAGGCCCTAGCTCCAGCTTTGCAGCCAAAAATTATGTAATCCAAGGCAATTTACAATGCCTCCCTGGGCTTTGATTTCCTTATCTGTAAAGTGGAGTGCATTGCCAGGTGGTTTTTAATGAGATAACATTTGATCAGCAACCAGCACAGTATCTGGGATTTGGAAAGAACTCTGTACTTGTTGGAATATTTTCCTAAAGTTCTAGGATTCTGAGATTTCTTTGAAATGTGAAGAGTACTTACTGTATCTGCCTTCTACGACTGAGTTTTCACTTAGTAGCTTTTTTTCCCAGCAGAGCCCACCAGTTTATATTATGTAAAGGTCAGAATGTGAAGGAGGGACGGCTGTACATGTTGTGTCTCAATCTTCTCAGACTTCCTACATTTTGAGCATTTGCAGTTTTCATGCTTGAATCAGAACAGCCTCCATTCTGGCTGACTCCAGCCCTCCACTCTGGGGAGTACAATGGGCAGGTAGCCATTAGTACACAGGAAGGGAGGGCTTTGTGATATCTTAAAGCTATTGGATTTTATTTATTTCCAGTTTGCTCAACATTTGTTCCACAGATCTGGACAGTTTTAAAATGGGTGGGGATGGGGAGAGAGAAGGATGAAACCTAACTAGGCCTAGAGAAAAGGATGAACAGTTTTGCCTTTCAATATCAAACTGAGGCTCTTAATAAAACTTGAAAAGACTTGTAGGCATGATTTTGTTTTTCTGAAAACAACACTTCCATGACTTTCCACATGGCATCTAAAGAGTGGACTCTGGTTTGAGAAATCGTTTCACATTTTGTGACTAGGATAGTATTTCTTTCTTTCCAATTAAAAAAATATTTTTCAGGTTGTAAAGTAATACAAGCTCATTGTAGAGAATTTGGAAGTTATAAATACTAGAATATGAAAATAATTCATAATTCTACTATTAGAATCGTTGGTAATATTTTATTTCGTTTCTGTCTTCTTTCTTTTTGCATGTGTGCACACACACACGCAGGAGATCATACTGTATGTTCATCTGTATCCTCCCTTTCTCCACTTAATTTAGGTTGTGAGAATTTTCTCATGTTGTTATAGACTCTCTTAAACATGATTTTAAATAACTACATAGCATTTAGAGTATAAATGTTACTATGTAAGATTTTATAACATAGACACTGAAGTTAACTTCTCTTTTTCTCTATTTTAAATGATACTACAATGAGTTTCTTAGTATTTATATCTTTTCTGCATTTCTGGGTTTTTTTTAGGGTAAGTCCTTAGAAAGAGGGTTACTGGGTGAAAGGACAAGAATACCATTAAGGCTTTGGCACATTTTGGCAAATGACCCTGTGAGAAATTTGTACCAATTTCCATGCCCAGTAGTGTTTGAGAATGCCTGACTCACTGCATTGATACAGAATACTTCACCATATGTGTGCATGACAATATTTTGGATCATTTCCGTTCAAAAGGCATTTACTGAGCATCTACTATGTGTAGCATACCGGGTTAGGTATGAGACTCACCCCCTATTATGCAGTGCAAGTGCTAGGCAGATAACACACATACAAAGATGGTTAAAAATACAAGTAAGTGTAATCACATATCAATCTCTATGGCCAGGGTTGATATCACTCAGCCTTCAAACAGATACTTTTTGAGGAAAGACACTGTGGTAGCAAATTTTCAAACAGAATCGCAATCTCATAGATGCTTTTAAAAAAAAAGAAAAGCACTAATGTGAACCTTGCAAACAGCAGGGGTTCAATTGTAATCATTTACACTGTATTTTCTGATGCGAAGTAAGGTCAGAATGGAGAGGAATATGACAAATCCACAACTTTTCAAAAAGCAAAAAACCTATTTGAGTGAAAGGACAATTTCTGCTATTGTCAATTCCCTTTAGAAATTTAATCTGTCAGTTATCAGAGAAGGGTGACACAGAACACACAGAAAGCTAACCTCCTTCTGGCAGCTGGGGATAATTTGTCAGTCTCCTTTGAAATGTGGCTTTGTGCTCACTGGTGAAGGCAGCTGGAACAGCAAAAGCATGACAGACAAAAGCTGAAATCCACAGGAAGAAAGGTCTTTTCCCCCAAAATTACTGCCTGAGTTAGCAACGGTCAGAACAGAAAGTACATGTATATGTTCCCAGCAACAAGCATGTCCAGAGCTAGAGAAGGCCCCTGTGCTACAGGAGCCACTGAGAATAGTAGTAGCCCTGAATGGGGCTGCTGGATAGCATTTAAACAAGCCCTCTCACCCACATGAAAAATTATACCCTCAAATGTAATCCATTTAAAACAGATGAAATGAATGAAAGTATCATGTTTTAAAATCTAGTCAAAAGCATTTACTATTCTGAAAATGAAGACCCACTTAATATATAGTGGATAGAGAGATATAGAAATAGAGGTTTTAGTATATGATTTCAAGTTAAAAGGTAACCAATGGAATTCACTAAAAATAATACTATACAACTGGAAACAATGCAAATGTCTTTCAACTGATGAATGAGTACACTGGTACATTCAAGTGATGGAAGACTACTCAGCAATTAAAACAATGAACTACTGAGACATAAATCTCAAAATAATTAAAATGAGTGAAAGAAGCAGTACAAAAAGATCATGTATTTGCTGGTTCCATTTCTATGACATTCTGGAAAAGGCAAAAGTATAGGAACATAAAACAGATTAGTGGTTACCAGGGGTTGGGAGTGAAGGATGGGGTTGATTGCAAAGGGCAGCATAAGAAAGTTCTGGGGGTGATATATATTGATTGTGATGGTAGTTATATGATTTTTTGTATTTGTCTAAACTCACAGAACTGTATAACCCAAATAGGAAATTTTACTGAATACTATTTTAAAGTGAGTGAAGTCGCTCAGTCGTGTCCGACTCTTTGCGACCCCATAGACTATAGCCTACCAAGCTCCTCTGTCCATGGGATTTTCCAGACAATAGTACTGGAGTGGATTGCCATTTCCTATTTTAAAAGGTGAATTTAAAAACCTCATAAAGATAATATTATCAAACATGGGGAGGTGGAGAAAGAAAGGAGGTTGAGAGTAATGCTAAGTGAGCTAAATCCATAGTTTTTACAGCAAGGTGTCAATAGATAAGGCTTCAAACGGATAAATTAAGAAGTAGGAGTAGAGACATATTTAGAAATATTGAAATAACCACCAGATGAATTGAAAACAGAATCTCTTAAAAATGGTTGCTTCTGAGGAGTGACACTAGGGGTAGGGCAGAAAACTCTTTATTTTTTTTTAAATTACAAATGTTTCTATATTACTTGATTTTTCAAAATCATTCTCATGTATTACTTTGATTTAAAAATAAAGGCAGTGGAAAATGCACTGGACTGGGAATCATGAAACCTGATCTCTAAACCTTCAGTCTGCACTAATTGAGCAACTCCCTTCTCTCTGAGTCTTGGTTTCTATTGATATATCCATAATATAAAGGGGTTGAACTAGATGACCTTTAAGATCCCTTTCGGACCTAAAAGAATTTATAACATCAGATGACTGGCATATCTACAACAATTCTTTATTGAACCCAAAGCTAAGAAACAGACATTCTTAATTTTAAACCTGGAAGGGACTCAGTCATCTTTAAAGACTCTTTTTAAGCACTAAAGAAACCAAGACACAGATTTGTTAAAAGACCCACTTGGAATGACAGTTAATTGGCACAGAGCTAGGACTGGAGCTTAGGTCTCCGCCTGAACTCTTGCCATTGCATCACCCAGCTTCTACTGGGTCTAATGGAATTATTCCCAGGCACCAAGGCTGACAGAAATTCCCAGAGATGACACCAGACATGAAACTCATATGCTTACATGGTTCCACTGGTCTGGGAAATGAGTCAGAATTTTGGAAGTGGTCCCTAACATAAGCATGGATGATGCAGTACCATAGGCATTCCCAAGTTGATTAAGGCTATGTTAGAGCCCAATATGAGGACTCCACTTACTAATAACTGGAGAATCAACCACCTTAGGCAGCTCCTGCCAGCCTACTCACTTTCCTTTTTGTGCTATAGGAATCCCACCACTCAGAAATACCACCCTTTACATTCTGATTTAAAACAATCTTTTTCTCATCGGTCTTTTATCTCTACAGCCTCTAAGCGCAAGACATATTTCACTGAAATCTATGAAGTATGATAGATACGTCCATTTGGAAACATTTATCAGCCATCATCAAATTAAAACAATACCTGGGTATGGTTTAGCAATCCTCCTAGAAAGCGAGTTGAAACAGACCCCAGACTTTGACCACACTATCTTCTTAGCAAAGACCTTCCATGTTGGCCAGCAAGCAAGCTGTGAGCATGTGCGTTGTGCCAAGTGTCTTGCCCACCACCCCCCCTTCTCCTGAGCCTGAAGGCTCACTGGCCCCTCATCGCACAAGGTCTGAGATTTAGAGAATAAGGACACCATTATGTGGGGCTATCATTCTTCCCCGGTGGAAACAACGCTGCCCTTTGTAAGCTCCCAGCGAACTTCAAAGGGTGTGGCTATCTCTCTGTGCTCCCAGGGAAGCCTCCTTGGGAAACATCGCTCACAGTGACCTTCTAGTACTAGAATCTTCTTCAACTGATAAGTGAGTCAAAGAAGGAATTTTTAGGCTGCTCCCCCACAGCCCATTGGTGCTCTGTCTACCTTAGAAACAAGATTGTATTTTTTTTAGTCTTCCTCCCTTGGAAAACACTTGTTTGCCAACTTTTGTGCCCCCCCTCCACTCCTGAATCAGGGCTCCCACTCAAGCCTGGCGGTCTGCCCAGTTCTGAATCTTGCCTTACCTACTGCCTGGCGTTTACTTCACAACAGCTGGCCCAGGGATCTCGAGTACTTAGCCTCAGCTGCCAGCTTAGGGAAGGAGAGGCCCCTGGAGTTGAGCCTGTGACAAAGATAGCACTTGTTCCCACACCAGTATTCTCAATGTCAACAGCAGTGACAGGCTTGGTGAGAACTCCACAAGCCCAGGGATGTTTAGCCATCCAGCTTCCAGACTGGCTTTGACTCTCCCCACAATGCTCTGAGTGACTAGAAACCAGTAATAAGATTCTCACTTTACAGTGTGGAAAGGCAAACACCTGGACACTAGGGATTCACCCAAGGGAATGATGATCATAGTATTCAAAACAAAAATCAGGATACCTGGTAATGACAAACACTGGTTTCTACAATATGCCAATTTGTTGATGTGAAAAGTGCTGTAACCTGGTTTGCTTGTCACTGAGTGGTTGTGGTGGTGCCACCCAAAGTGATGGATGATGGAAAGGAAGTTGATGTGAGAGGAGGGGTGGTTCATGCCCTGTGGCAGGATGGCAAAAAGAGGCTCTATCCAAGACCACCTCTCCCAGGGGGGCTGCATGGCATTCCTGTCTTCCTTCCACCAACAAATGTTGACTGTAGTGGAAACATGGAATCTTAACCACCTGAGCACCAGGGAAGTCCCAGTATGTAGATGTATATATATATACATATTGTGTGTATATATTTATATACACATACATACTTATATATATATATATATATATATATACACACACACACATATCTTTTGGTGGCACAAATGGTAAAGAATTTGCCTGCAATGCAGGAGACCTGGGTTCAATCCTGGGGTCAGGAAGATCCCCTGGAAAAGGAAATGGCAACCCACTCTGGTATTCTTGCCTGGAGAAATCCCATGGACAGAGGAGCCTGGCAGGTTACAATCCATGGGGTCTCAAAGAGTTGGACACGACTGAGCAACTAACATTTTTCTTTCTCTCTCTCTATTTTTGTAATGATATCCTTGCATATCTAGAAAACCTGAGATGTGAGTGAATTATAATTTTACATCAAAAGTTAATGAGAGTTCAGCAGGGTAGTTAACATGAAGAAATAAAAACTTTCTTATATACCAGCAATACCAGTTAGAAAATATGCAAAAAAGACACAAGTCATAACAGAGGTGTATGTGGGAATATTACCCAGTACAAAGAGCTGGGCATCTCCTCTATACAATTCTAGGACACCCAGGCCTAGAAGCAGTGCCATGGTGTCAGTTTCCCAGGCCTATCAGCCTCTGGCCTTGGCCTTGGCCTTCTCCCTCTCGAGGCTCAAGCCCAGTTCAGGGACTGGCTGTCCAGCTCCAGATGGTCCCATCAGCTTCCTTGTTCTCTCCTCAGTCAAGATACAATTGCTCCCATAGAAGACTAGTTTGCACAAATGGTTCCCAGCCTCGCTTATAGACAACTTTATGTATCTTTCTCCTCCCAAAGCCACTTTTGCTTCTTGAACCACATATTAATTCCCTTAAAGAGTACCTGCTTGAAATTTGCAGGGAGAAGAATTCTGAGCAATTTTCCCAGGGAAGATTTGCGTGGTCATTAAGATTGTGGGTTCAAGTATGGAGATTCCTTTAAAAAAAACTAGGAATAAAAGTACCATATGATTCAACAATCTCACTACTAGGCAAATACCCCAAGGAAACCATAATTGAAAAGGACATACATACCACAATGTTCATTGCAGCACTATTTACGATAGCTAGGACATGAAAACAATTTAGATATCCATCGACAGATGAATGGATAAACAAATTGTGCTACATATACACAATGGAATATTACTCAGCCATAAAAAAGAACACATTTGAGTCAGTTGTAATGAGGTAGATGAACTTAGAGCCTATTATACAGAGTGAGGTAAGTCAGAAAGAGAAAAACAAATATATATTAGCACGTGTATATGGAATCTAGAAAGACAGTACTGAGGATCCTATTTGCAAGGCAGCAAAGGAGATGAAGACATAAAGAACAGACTTTTGGACACAGTGGGGGAAGGAGAGGGTGAGATGAATTGAGACACTAGCATTGAAACATATATATTATTATATGTAAAATAGATATTCAGTGGGAATTTGCTATACAACACAGGGAACCCAAGTCTGGTGCTCTGTGACAACTTAGAGGGGTGGGATGGGATGGGAGGTGGAAGGGAGTTTCATGAGGGAGGGGACGTATGTATACACATGGCTGATTCATATTAATGTATGGCAGAAACCAGCACAATATTGTAAAACTATTACTCTTCAATTAAAAATAAAGCCAATTAGATCTTCAAAAAAAAAAAAAGATTACAGGTTCAAATCCCACCTCTCCACTTACTAGGAACCTTACTTTAGTCAAATCCCTTCAGCTCTCTGTCACTTTCCTTATCTGCAAAATGGGGGATAAGTGATCCTAAAAGTGATCTTCACTTTTAGGGAGATGGTGAAGCTTAAATGAGTTTATGTATGTAAAGGGTTTAGTAGAATCACATGGGAAGATCTCAATATATAGGAGCTGCTGTCACCACTAAAACAAGAATAGTTTGTCAACAATAAAAATCAAAGATTTCATCTCTTGTAAGCTACAGACTGCTAGCAGCAATTAAATAGGGCTTCCAGACCCCTAGAGAAGGAAATGGCAACCCACACCAATATTCTTGCCTGGGAAATCCCACGGACAGAGAAATGTGGTGGGCTACAGTCCAAGGGGTCGCAAAAAGAGTCAGATGCAAGTTAGCGACTAACCAACAGCAAACAAGACCCCTATCTTCCATCCAAGAAAGTTTCAAAAATATCAGTCTTAGTTTCAGCCTGGGACCCCCAAACACAACTGCTTAGGACCCCTCAGAGTACATAGGCTCAGATATTAAACTAAGGACTTACCACCTAGATGGACAGACAGAAGTCACCCACAGGGAACAACCAGTTTCAGTGAGAACCAGTGACAAGCTCTCAGGCACATGAATATAAGGAAACATATCTATATAGAAACACGCATAAGGAAATACGTGATCTCCCCACAATGCTCCCTAAGCCCTCAGGCCACAGGGCTCTATTTATCCAGCAAAGGTAATTCAAACACCACAAAGTCATTTTTATATTCCTTTAAAGTTTGTAAAAACAAGATTCTCTTCTTCCCTTGAACATGAATGTATGGCACCTTCACCTACCCCGCTGAGGAGCTGAACCTGGAATGAATCCAGTCACTGTCAGCAGCCTTGATCAAGTGCACGACTCCTGCCCTCTGGGGGTTTCTGGGGCTGATCCAGGCTTGGCCTCTCAGGCACGCGAGGCAGGTAGAAGCAGTGCTTCAGAGCTCCAGCCAACGTGATGCTCGGAGGGGTCAACTCTCACCACTCCTCACCCAGTGTCCACAGCAGGAGTGAAGAACTGCTTCACAGCCCTGGGTTTTCTCAACCGAGGGAAGTGCTCAAATCTGAGGAAGAAAATCTCAGGACAACCCAGGGAACTGAATCCCAAGCCCCCTTTGCAGACCTTGCTTCTGTACCTTTCACACTGAAACGTCAACAAAATTGTTTCACTGCTGAACTAGGGCCTTGATCAATCTCTGCAGGCTGACAGAGGTGTCTTTCCATCAGAGAAGTTTCACAAGACCTGTTACATTAAGTATTAATAGTTTAGTTCAGTTCAGTCGCTCAGTCGTGTCCGACTCTGCGACCCCATGAATCACAGCACGCCAGGCCTCCCTGTCCATCACCAACTCCTGGAGTTCACTCAGACTCATGTCCATCGAGTCAGTGATGCCATCCAGCCATCTCATTCTCTGTCGTCCCCTTCTCCTCCCGCCCCCAATGCCTCCTAGCATCAGACTCTTTTCCAGTGAGTCAACTCGTCGCATGAGGTGGCCAAAGTATTGGAGTTTCAGCTTTAGCATCAGTCCTTCCAATGAACCCCCAGGATTGATCTCCTTTAGAATGGACTGGTTGGATCTCCAGTCCAAGGGACTCTCAAGAGTCTTCTCCAACACCACAGTTCAAAAGCATCAATTCTTTAGCGATCAGCTTTCTTCACAGTCCAAGTCTCACATCCATACATGACCACTGGAAAAACCATAGCCTTGACTAGACAGACCTTGGTTGGCAAAGTAATGTCTCTGCTTTTAGAAACCTGGGCAAAGGCTGAGCAGGGGGACTGCCTAGGGGTTTTGTCACCGTACGCTCCAAAGCCTCTCAGGACACAGGGTGCTACCCTGCACGTAACCTAAGGGAGTTACATTCCTTCCCTTTTTTCCTTTCCTTTGCTTTTCTTTCCCTCTTCCTTCCTTCCTCCTTCCCTCCCTCCCTCTCTTTCTTTCTTTCGATAGCATGCAATTTAGCTAACTCCTCTTAAAGTTTCATTTCCCTCATCTCTGAAATGTGGAGAATACCTCAAAAGACTGTTGTGAAGATAAAACAGGATAATGACTTTAAATTGTTTAGTAATATGTCATACTTAGCAAGCCTTCAATACACGTTGACTACTATTACTATTACTGGTTAATTCCTCATATATTTCATCTCAGTAAATTACCATAGCTTAGTATTAATTTCAGCAAGTATAAGTTTTATACAGTTCCCATGTATCACAAGAAAAGACAACTGGAAACATTTGGCTCTCCCCCCCCCCTTTTTTTTTTTTACTTTTTAAAGCTATTTAAAGAAACAGTTTCGATAGAATTTCTGAATTGGTTCATCCTACATTCAAAAAGGCACTTCAGGGAATCTAAGTCAAGGAGCTCTCTGTATGTCCTTTGGTAAAGAAACATTTCACAACATGAAGAATCGCCTCTTGATTTCTCTCTTTTGCAAGTGATTTTGCTGATTGTCTTAAAGCCAGGCAGCCACGTGCTTCTGCATGAAGGAGGCATGCTGAAGAAATAGAAATTTTTCATGCCAGAGAAATATAAAGACCCCAAATCAATTTGCTCCATACGGAAAGGAAAGTCTTTGTGCTCCAGAGACCAGCACACTCTCCCTTGCATTGTTCATCTTCCTGGGTTTCTGTGGCTTCATCCTAGCCCAGACTCTAACCATTTAAGTTTGGATTCCCATTCGTGGCTCCCAGCTGGACACTTTGGCTCCATTCCCTCATTTTGCCCCTCTGCTGCCACACTTAGCTGCTCCAGATGCCTTCTGTTTTCATTTGGGCAACTGGGTGTAGTCTCCAGAACCTCTTTACCCAAAACTCTTTCCAAAGCAGCACCCTGGCTCATCACCCTGTTTGAGCTCCTCCCTTCTGCAGGCTTTTCCCAGCTTCTCAGCTCTTGCTTATCTGCTTCCCTTCTTTCCTCTGCCTCTCTGAACAGCCCAAAACCTGCCTCCTTGAGGAAGGCTTTCTGGTGTCCAGCAACTGACTTAGGACTTCCTGTCTCTAAAGACTTACTGCCCTTAATTGGATGAGAGCATCCAGTGTTCAGTTAGACTCTCTTGTGCTTTTTCCTTTTATGGAATTCTAGACACCCCAATGTAGGTAAGCCTTTCCACATGCCCAGCTCTGTGCTATACTCATTTATAGACTCAGTACTCACAAACGAATACTCAATTACCGATTCTTGCTAACACACTCATTTTTGTTTGTTTGTTTTGTGCAAAACACTACATTTTCACCAAGTCCTCAAAACTCTCAGACTTGCTTATACTATTGCTGTAATAAATGGCTTTTCCAACATCTGTCCTTCTGACCTCATCCAGATGTTTTGAGGCTCAGATAGGAAGAAGGGTGGGGAAACCCTGTGGACACTATGATTGCTGCTGGGCCAAAGCACTGAAGGAAGTTTTTGAGCTGATTTGACTGCACCAGTTGCTCCAGCCTCCTACACTCACTGCCTGAATCTCTATATAGAACTCCATTCAATAATCAAATGTGGTATCAGGGTTCCTTAGCAGCTTTTAGCAGAGGACAAGTGCTGAATAGGCCAAAGCCTATATTTTGACAAGGTGACAATGGTCCAGTGGGTTTTGTTTCTATGCCCATGAATGGGTCACTGAGCATGGCCCCAGGCAGCAAGGTGGGCCCTAGAGTGATTCACGTCCTCATGTCCTCCAAAAAGAGCTTTGGATCTTCATGAAGACTTGAAGATCCAAGCAACAGCAATACCCACTTGTGGATGTGACTGGTAATAGAAGCAAGGTTCAATGCTGTAAAGAGCAATATTGCATAGGAACCTGGAATGTTAGGTCAATGAATCAAGGCAAATTGGAAGTGGTCAAACAGGAGATGGCAAGAGTGAACATCGACATTCTAGGAATCAGTGAATTAAAATGGACTGGAATGGGTGAATTTAACTCAGATGACCATTATATTTACTACTGTGGGCAAGAATCCCTTAGAAGAAATGAAGTAGCCATCATGGTCAACGAAAGAGTCCGAAATGCAGTACTTGGAAGCAATCTCAAAAAAACGGCAGCATGATCTCTGTTTCTAAGGCAAACCATTCAATATCACAGTAATCCAAGACTATGCCCTGACCAGTAATGCTGAAGAAGCTGAAGCTGAACAGTTCTATGAAGACCTACAAGACCTTCTAGAACTAACACCCCCAAAAAACTGTCCTTTTCGTTATAGGGGACTGGAATGCAAAAGTAGGAAGTCAAGAAACACCTGGGGTAACAGGTAAATTTGGCCTTGGTGCACGAAATGAAGCAGGGCAAAGGCTAACAGAGTTCTGCCAAGAGAATGCACTGGTCATAGCAAACACCCTCTCCCAACAACACAAGAGATGGACATCACTAGATGGTCAACACCGAAATCAGATTGATTATATTCTTGCCGCCAAAGATGGAGAAGCTCTATACAGTCAGCAAAAACAAGACCGGGAGCTGACTGTGGCTCAGATCATGAAGTCCTTATTGCCAAATTCAGACTTAAATTGAAGAAAGTGGGGAAAACCACTAGACCATTCAGGTATGACCTAAATCAAATCCCTTATGACTGTACAGTGGAAGTGAGAAATAGATTTAAGGGACTAGATCTGACAGACAGAGTGCCTGATGAACTATGGATGGAGCTTCGTGACATTGTACAGGAGACAGGTTTTAAGACCATCCCCAAGAAAAAGAAATGCAAAAAAGCAAAATGGCTGTCTGAGGAAGAGAAGAGAAGTGAAAAGCAAAGGAGAAAAGGAAAGATATACCCATTTGAATGCAGAGTTCCAAAGAATAGCAAGGAGATATAAGAAAGCCTTCCTCAGTGATCAGTGCAAAGAAATAGAGGAAAACAACAGAATAGGAAAGACTAGAGATCTCTTCAAGAAAATTAGAGATTTTTGTATAAAAGGGAAGGGGGAGAAGGAAGAAGTAGTTTCAACTTTTCTACAGGAGAGCAGGTACCAACCTAGCCAAGAAAATCAAGTTTGAGAATTCCAGAAACAGAAGTTGCTTCTGACACTTCCATGTGGAATCTTAGTTCAGTCTTAGTTTCCTGACCAGGGACTGGCTCGAGATCCTTGTAGTAGAAGCTCGGAGTCTTTACCACTGGACTGCCAGAGAAAAATGAGCTGTAAGACTGCAACAGCATTACCTACTGGAACCTCAAAGTGTGCGCCGTCCCAGAGGGTGCCTGCCCTGACAGGCACTACTGCCTCCAACAATGACTTGGCGAGTCTCTTTGAGTGTCCAGTCTGCTTTGACTATGTGTTGCCACCCATTCTTCAGTGCCAGAGCGGCCATATTGTTTGTAGCAACTGTCACCCAAAGCTCACATGTTGTCCAACTTGCCGGGGCCCATTGGGATCCATTCGCAACTTGGCTATGGAGAAAGTGGCCAATTCAGTACTTTTCCCTTGTAAATATGCCTCGTCTGGATGTGAAATAACTCTGCCACACACAGAAAAAGCAGACCACGAAGAGCTCTGTGAGTTTAGGCCTTACTCCTGTCCATGCCCTGGTGCTTCCTGTAAATGGCAAGGCTCTCTGGATGCTGTCATGCGGCATCTGATGTATCAGCATAAGTCCATTACAACCCTGCAGGGAGAGGACATAGTTTTCCTTGCTACAGACATTAATCTTCCTGGTGCTGTCGACTGGGTGATGATGCAGTCCTGTTTTGGCTTTCACTTTATGTTAGTTTTGGAGAAACAGGAAAAATATGATGGTCACCAGCAGTTCTTTGCAATTGTACAGCTGATAGGAACATGCAAGCAAGCTGAAAATTTTGCTTATCGACTTGAGCTAAATGGTCATAGGCGGCAATTGACTTGGGAAGCCACTCCTCAATCTATTCATGAGGGAATTGCAACAGCCATTATGAATAGTGATTGCCTAGTCTTTGACACCAGCATTGTACAGCTCTTTGCAGAAAATGGCAATTTAGGCATCAATGTAACTATTTCCATGTGTTGAAATGACAATCAAACATTTTCTGGCCAGTGTTTAAAACCATTGCATTCAATTTCACAGAGAATAAAGCACCTGCCTGCCTACCAACCAAAAACTTGTGGTAGGTGGAAGCTAGACACATGAAGGTAAATAAAAGGAAAGGCTGTTAAATACAGGAAACAGTTGCATGTAATAACACTAATATATTTAAAAATAAGTCAACAGTAAACCACTGAAAAATAAATAAATAAATAAATAAATATATATATATATATACACACACACCCAAGATGGGCATCTTTTGTATTAAGAAAGGAAGCATTGTAAAATAATTCTGAATTTGTGTTTGTTGTAGATTGAGTGTACCATTGAAATATACTGGGTTCTTGTTTTGGTTTTTTGTGTGCCTGTGTGTGTGTGTGCGTGCGTGTGTGTGTCCATGTGAGTGTGTTTGGATTTTTTTTTCTTTAACTGACAAGCCATGTTGAGTGGTCTTGGACCACTGCTTTTCCCCTATGTGAGTGCTGCTGTGTGTGTATATTTTTTTTGTGTGTGTATTTGCTAATTTTTATTAATTCTAGTTTTTCATTAAATAAATTTGACTTTCTTTTCTGTAATTCAGGTTTTTCCTCACTTTTTTTTGTACCTTTTAAAGTTAGTGTCTTTTTGATATGCATAATTGTTGATGGTAAAATTTATACATGTGTTCGATACATATTTTCTTTTCCCCCATTAATCAGTTCATTAGAAATATTTTAAATTCAACTGTTTTGTGAAGATATGAATTTCAGAAAGGAAAGATAACATCAGGAGAATTATCAGAAGCTACTTAAAGCAGCTATAAAATGGTCTCCCTCTCATCTCCAGTTGAGTCATACCTTCAAACTTATTCTTTGTAAGGTTAGGGAGTACTGATTTTTTTTTTAAATACTGGGGAAAAAAAATCAGGCTCCCCCCTTCCCCTCACATATCTTGGACAAATCACATATGTTTAAAATTTGTTCTTGTATTTATTGGTTTTGCAAAAGAAGGCATTGTCTCATACAGTATTTGTAATTAAAAGCAAATCATTTGTTTAAAAAAAAAAGGCAGTTTGCAAAAAAATGTTTTTGGTCTTTTATAATTCTCATTAAAAGAATATCTGGCAAATTAAAAAAAAAAGAAAATTAGAGATACCAAAGGAACATTTCATGCAAAGATGGGCACAATAAAGGACAGAAATGGTACGGACCTAACAGAAGCAGAAGATATTAAGAAGAGGTGGCAAGAATACACAGAAGAACTATACAAAAAAGATCTTCATGACCCAGATAATCATGATGGTGTGATCACTCACCTAGAGCCAGACATCCTGGAATGTGAAGTCAAGTGGGCCTTAGGAAGCATCATTATGAACGAAGCTAGTGGAGATGATGGAATTCCAGTTCAGCTATTTCAAATCCTAAGAGGTTAAGCTGTAAAAGTGCTGCACTCAATATGTCACCGAATTTGGAAAACTCATCAGTGGCCACAGGACTGGAAAAGGTCAGTTTTCATTCCAATTCCAAAGAAAGGCAATGTCAAAGAGTGTTCAAACTACTGCACAATTGCACTCATCTCACATGCTAGCAAAATAATGCTCAAAATTCTCCAAGCCAGGCTTAAACAGTATATGAACCGTGAATTTCCAGATGTTCAAGCTGGATTTAGAAAAGGCAGAGGAACCAGAGATCAAATTGCCAACATCTGTTGGATCATCAAAAAAGCAAGAAAGTTCCAGAAAAACATCTACTTCTGCTTTATTGACTATGCCAAAGCATTTGACTGTGTGGATCACAACAAACTGTGGAAAATTCTTCAAGAGATGGGAATACAAGACCACCCTACCTGCCTTGTGAGAAATCTGTATGTAGATCAGAAAGCAATAGTTGGAACTGGACATGGAACGACAGACTGGTTCTAAATTGGGAAAGTACGTCAAGACTGTATATTGTCACCCTGCTTATTTAACTTATATGCAGAGTACATCATGAGAAATGCTGTGCTGGATGAAGCACAAACTGGAATCAAGATTGCTGGGAGAAATGTCTATAACCTCAGATATATGCACATGACACCAACCTTATGGCAGAAAGCAAAGAAGAACTAAAGAGCCTCTTGATGAAAGTGAAAGAGGATAGTGAAAAAAAACTGGCTTAAAACTCAATATTCATAAAACTAAGATCATGGCATCCAGTCCCATCACTTCATGGCAAATAGATGGGGAAGCAATGGAAACAGTGAAAGACTTTATTTTGGGGGGCTCCAAAATCACTGCAGATGGTGACTGCAGCCATGAATTTAGAAGACGCTTGGTCCTTGGAAGAAAAGCTCTGACCAACCTTGACAGCATATTAAAAAGCAGACTAAAAAGCTAACTTTTTAAACTGGCTGTATACTTGTATACTCATTGCATTTCCTTTTTATGTAAAGTCTACTACATTTAAGGCCTCAGTGGATAATGTTTTCCATATCCCGCAGGTTTTAAGACTTTGTATTTTTGTTATCTTTCTTTAATGATGTTGTTTTTAAATGCCATGTACTCAGTGAGTGATATAAACACATTAAAAAAAAAGCAGAGACATTACTTTACCAACAAAGGTCCGTCTAGTCAAGGCTATGGTTCTTCCAGTGGTCATGTATGGATGTGAGAGTTGGACTCTAAAGAAAGCTGAGCACTGAAGAATTGATGCTTTTGAACTGTGGTGTTGGAGAAGACTCTTGAGAGGCCCTTGGACCTCAAGGAGATCCAACCAGTCCATCCTAAAGGAAATCAGTCCTGAATATTCATTGGAAAGACTGCTGCTAAAGCTGAAGCTCCAATACTTTGGCCACCTGATGCGAAGAACTGACTCATTAGAAAAGATCCTGATGCCGGGAAAGATTGAAGGTGGGAGGAGAAGGGGTCGACAGAGGATGAGATGGTTGGATGGCATCACTGACTCAATGCACATGAGATTGAGAAAACTCTGGGAGCTGTTGATGATCAGGGAGGCCTAGTGTGCTGCAGTCCATGGGGTCACAAAGAGTTGGACACGACTGAGCTACTGAACTGAACTGGACTGAAAGACTTGGTCATCTGGCATAGATACTGTTGGCATTGTTATTTATTGAGCACTTACTATATGTCAAGCACATTACATCCACCATCTCACTTTACAATCCTCAGGCAACCATGATACTACCCCCATCTATTGGGTGAGGAAACTGAGGCTCAGATAGATTAAGTGACTTGCTCACAATCAGAACTATCAGCCTTTAAAGCTCGAAATGTGAAGCACACATGTCTGCCTTATAGGCTGCACTCTGGGATTGAGAACTGAAGACAAGTACTGGGTGGGCCAAAAAGTTCATTCGGGTCTTTTGTACCATCTTACGGAGAAAGTCAAATGAAATTTTTGGCCCACTCAGTGACTGGAAATGTTATCAGGTACCTTATTCCAGTCTACAACAAGCACCACTCACATCTTATTAGTGTGGCCATTACCCTGCAAATAGGTCAGGGAGAAGATCAAAGCATGGCAGCATGTCCCATTGGTGCTCATCCTTCAGAGGTCGCACAAGGGAAGAGAATCTGACCATGGACATTGACAAAGTTGAAGTCACTTTCCTGATAAATTGCAGTTGAACTTGCATGATTCATAACACAATTACATTTCCACCTTCCTATAAGCCCATCATTCTTAACCTTTTTGAGGGTAGAGTCCTTTGAGAATCTGAGAAAAACTTCTCTTCTCAGAAATATGTATAAACTCAAATACACAATTTTGCAGATAGTTTCAGAAAAATCCATGCAACTTTCTGTATCTCCTTCAAGAACTACAGACCCCAAGTTAAAAAATCCTGCTTTAGGCAAACCTAATTCTATATTTTAAAAAGTGATAAATTCAGAAACAGTGATTCTTTTAGATCACAAACCAACCTAGGGCACAAAAACCAGGATGTGCTTTGTGAAAATTTTGTTTTCATATAACATTTTAGGAACATGACTGACGGCCTCCATGAGGTGCATTTGCAATCAACATCTCTGTATTCCCATAGAAATGCAGTCAGAAACGTCAGTGGCACAGACAGCCATCATTAGAACTGGCCAGAACCCAGAGCTAGAAACTACGTAGAGTGGTAAAGTTTTTTTGTCACTGGAAGTTGGGCAGCTACTCAGCAGAGAGAAGTGTCTTCATCAGATGGGGATTGGACTCATAACCTGAATAGCCCCATTCAGGATATGTCAAAGGTTCTAAGACCCACATAAACCTGGAGAAGTTTCAGACCACAAGTCCACTCCCACTCAGCTGCTAATGGCTTTGTGAGAGGTACCTGATGGGGGTGAACTAAGTATATATTGGCTCGCTTACCTGAAGCCAGAGTCAGTCTCCTTACCCTGGCCCAAGTTGTTGCAAATAGCAACCATTAGTTCCCTGCCAACCAGAGGCCCCATTGTTCTTTTACAAAAATATCAGATAATCCCAGCCCAAGTCATTCCAAGGCCATTTCCCCCTGGCTTCTTGTGTTTTGAGTGAACAGGTCTTAACTGTGATCTTGAGTATCATTTAGTCATGGACTGATATTTCTTCTTCTGCACCCAAATCTAGTGTTTGAGCCCTCATGCAAAGTGTGCTTAGTTACAAGGCATTGATGCAGTAGCACTTTCTCCTTTAAAAACCCTTTCTTTGAAAATATGAGGGTGTGTAGTATTGGTTTGGCCAAAAACTTTGTTTGGGTTTTCCATACATGACTATGGAAAAAAATCCGAATGAAATTTTTGGCCAGCCCAATGTTTGAAGGTGCACTAGATCTGGAGCCTAGTTTCTTCATGTATTCCTTCCCACCTCTCTGAGCCTCACCTCCCTCTGTCAGACACATAATCTTTACTCTGCTTCTCTCACAGGCATCTTGTGAGATTCAAATAAGATAGTGGGTGTATACTTACTTCATTAACTGTAAAGTGTTAGACAAGCAGAAGAATTCATAACTATTTCATTTAAGTTTCAAACCAACTCTGTGGGCTGCACAGATCCTTATTGTCTTGTCTTACATTCTTGACTCTTTTGCCCTCTCCTCCCTTTCATTCACTGAATATTTAGAGGCTGGATTATTATCAGGCACAATGTGTAGCTCAAGTAAGTGCTTACAGAATCAGAAACAGGCTTAGAAAAGTGAAATTACACTTCCAAGCTCACACTGCTAGGTGTACAAGGAACTGGGACACCCTCCTTCTCCCCCTTTCCCTCCCCCAGGACCACGTTGGCTGACCCAGAACGCTCCCCTTCATTGGAATAAGAAATCGTTACTCACTTCTGAAAAGTAAATCCTCGACCCTCTTAGAGACCCGTAAGGCAGTTGGTCCTGTTTTCTCCTTGTGGCTAAGCGGGTGGGGGTAGGGGGCGTGGGGAGAGGGTGAAGCAGGCCCCTCAGACTTGACTCCTCTGTGTGGGAACTTTTGCCGTGGTCGATGGCTTTCGAAGATGGCTGTGTGTTCCCTCTCCCTCTCTCCCAGTTTCCCTTTTCTAATTTGCAAGTTATAAAAATGTGTCGACCCCAAACGCACCAGGTGTCTCCAACTTTCTAATTGAGCAAGGCAGACTCCTTTCCAGCCAAGAGCCTTGAAATATTTATCCGCATTTTAGTTTCACTGAATTAATGCCTTAAGCTGGTGAGCAATCCAACTGAAGTCAATGTTCGTTTCCTAAAGTTGTCCAATGTCTGTGTGGTATTCAGACCTGAAAATGATGACTCGACTCCAGATTGCAAACTCCCCCGAGTGCACCCTGGAGATGGAAGGCAGCCCACATTGCTTTCTGATCAGTCAGCAGAAATGATCCTCTCGAGTTCAAGGTGGGCTCAGGATTGAAGCTGCCTTGAGATAAAGCAGATCCGGCCCATTCACCCCTGGGGGAAGGCCTCCACGCAGGGGGATGTGAAAGGGCCCTCCGGTCAGGGGAGACATCTGCTCCCCTTGGCTTTGGGCTGTACCAGTTGGCAGATGAAGCTCTGTGTAAATGCTGGCCAAACCAAAATGGTGCCGAGACGGCCACAGTGTTGTTTAGCAGAAAAGAAAGGAAACATCTGTAAACCCTGCCTTGGTGCTGAGCGGGGACAGCCTGCGGCTTTTCCTCATGGGCCCAAGGTGGGCCAGCTCCTGACTGATCAGAATGGTTCCCTGAAACAAATGCATTTGAAAGATATTTTCCATCCCTCTTACCCCTCCCACAGGAAATTCTTGTGTTTAGTCATCCTTACTACATGGGCTGAGTCAGCAAGCTCTGCTTTAACCACAGCTGCTTTCACATAGTAAGCTAAGAAGACCAGTTAGCTGGGTGAGGGGGCTTGGCTGAAACACTTGGACAGCCAGAGCTTCAAATCAGATGGATACGGGGTGGACTGGCAAGTTGGGCCCTGCTCATTACCTTTGAATCCTTCTGGGTGGGCCTTAATTACTTTTAAGTATGTTGGTACTACAGAACCAGAGAGTCTCTTGGACTGCAAGGAGATCAAACCAGTCCATCCTAAAGGAAATCAATCATGAATATTCATTGGAAGGACTGATGCTGATACTGAAGCTCCAATACTTTGGCCACCTGATGCAGAGAGCTGACTCATTAGAAAAGACCCTGATGCTGGGAAAGATTGAAGGCAGGAGGAGAAGGGGAAGACAGAGGATGAGATGGTTGGATGGCATCACTGACTCAATGGACATGAGTTTGAGCAAGCTCCAGGAGATAGTCAAGGACAGGGAAGCCTGGTGTGCTGCATTCCATGGGGTGGCAAAAAGTCAGACACCACTTAGCAATTGAAGAACAACAACATGGTGCAATGGCCTAAGCTTTTGGCCTACAATTTAAATCCTGGGTCTGCTAATAATTAGCTCTCTGGCTATAGGGCAATTGTCCCCTCTCTCTGGATCTTAGCATTCTCATTCTTATAATCAAGCCTTGGATAAAATGACCTCTAAGGGCTTTTCCTGCTTGGATGGTCTATAACACGATCTAGGACAGATGGCCATCTACTCTTTGCGCAATTTACCAGGGAAAGACACTATATAACCTGTTTTGGGAATCTAGCCCAGTATTTTATCCATCTGTGGTAAAAATCTCTTCTCTGGGTCTAACCACAATCTGTTTTCTCTTGTTTGGACCTCTGTGGACATGGAGTACCCCCAGGGAACATTCTTTTCTGAAGATGCTTTGTCAACTCCAAGAGCCTTCAGGTCAGAGTTCTGTTAAGTCCTCCACAAACTGGGGAGACAATTGCTTGGTTAAAATGACTACACTTTCCCTCGCGTGGAATAGATTCCCACCCTTTTTGGGGGTCATTATCACTGACTTGTGAATGTAGAGAGACTAAGACTGGGGTAGATGAACTATCCAGTGGGCAGTTAGCCCTGCGGATGGAAGAAATTCACCTCATCCAGAGCAGACACCTCACAAAAGGTGACCTAGACCCCAGAGACACATGACACATGAGAAAGGATAGTTCTGTGTAATGTGACCCTTGCCACTCCTGGCTCCATACCTGGACATGGATGCCCAATGATGAAAATGGTTGGCATTTACTGAACTTAATAATGTTCAATGAACAATGTGTTATACATTGTTCTAAGCACTTTAACATGTTCATCTGATCTCATTGAATCCTCACAACAGTACGATTATTAATCATATTTTACAGACTAGGAAACTGAGCCACAAAGAGGTTCATTAGCTGGCTCAAGGTTAAGTAGCTGCTATTCTAACCCATGGGGCTTCCTGAGTGGCTCAGTGGTAAAGAACCTGCCTGTGATGCAGAAGATGCAGGAGATGCCATGGGTTTGATCCTTGGGTCGGGAAGATCCCCTGGAGGAAGGCATGGCAACCCACTCCAGTATTCTTGCCTTGGAGAAACCCATGGACAGAGGAGCCTGGCAGGCTCACAGAGTCGGACATGACTAAAGCAACTGAGCATGCATACACACATTCTAATCCAGGACTGCTATCTTGGGGGTCTGCCCTGAGCCATCATACTTCTGAGTGGGACAAGCACCATGAGAGAACTAAGCTGGTAACTATGTTTCTGGCTCTTGTGAGGGCTGCCCACCCCACCTTCCTCATATGCCTGCATCCCTTGTCAGTCACAGGGGCTTGCCCTGGCTACTATGGCATTTTGTGTCCCTTCTACAGAGAATAAAGCTTTCTCAGGCAGTGATGCCAAATGTTGACTTTATGACACTGGATATGGGTTGTGTTTCCCTCTTAAAAGGGTCACAGAGGCCAAGAACACTGTAGAAAGTGGATATTCCCAAACTACAGAAAGTGCTGGAAAATGGCCACATTGCTCTGTGCTGGTAAGTCCATTAGATTTGTCAAGTGTCAGAGTTTGGGAAGAACTGTCAGCTTGACTGGTCAAAGTCCTTCATGTTATAGGTAAGGAAGCCAAAGCTGAGAGAGTGGGATTAGACTCACGGGGACTGAGGTTTAGAGGGTTCTTCAAAGGTTGGGAAGTGACAGAAATGACAGAGTTGGCCTAGTTTAGAATTCCTCTTTGAACCAACCCTCCAAGGGAATCGAAGGAGGGATTCAGCCACAACAGAGCCACTTCTTCCCGTGTGCTTCCCCAGCCCCTGGCATAGCGGGGACTCCATGCAGTGTGGGCTTTGAATGCAGCGAGACATCATGCCATTGCCACACTCAGTTGGCCATGGTCCACAGCTAAATTGGAATGTCTCTATTACCTGTCTTAATACCAGATCTGCTTACAAAATGGATCTCATAGTGATAATCACAAACAACTTTGGGGAAAACCACTTCTGTTGAAAAAAACAGATGATCAAAGAGTTTAGAGTGATGACTGTGATCCAAGGATCCCTCTCAAAGCTTATCAGAAAGAGAGCTCAAGAGAACTAGCTTACTTTTCTGTATTGAATGTGCAGACATCATTGAAATATTTTTCAGGCCAAAAGGCTTGTAAAGTATTATTTTAAAATGAATTTTATGGCCATATAAAATTTCACTGATCCTAACTGAGAGTCAATGTGGAAAAACAGAAAGGACCTGAGGCTTTGTCTTTGGTTAAGCCGCCCAGAAATTGGCCCGAGGGAATGGTATCTTAATAGCTGTTTTCAAAGAAATAGTAGATCTTCTTCCATTCCCCAGTGTTAACCCACAATGTACTTTCCAGTTTCTTCCTCGTAAACTCAAAAAAGAAAAAAACAGTACCAGAGTTTAAAAAAAAAAGGCACAGAATTGGAGATTTGGCCTAATTTGCCTGCTACTGAATTTTACATACGGTAAAATCTTATGAAGTGTCTTGTCTCCTAGGTGCAACTATAGCTACGCTGGAACAGATCATTCAAAGACCTACATCACGCTTTGGGGTATAGTCTATTACTGCCTACTGACTTCCCATGTGGTAAAGTTGGCCACACACCATCTTATAAATAACCAAATGAACTCCCCTTCATTTTATAGGGTAGCTAAAGCCTGATTACCTCTCACAATCAGCCAACTTCTTAATTTATCCCAGGTTGCAGTTGGGCTTTGGAAGCATGGAGGAGCTTTGGTTCAGGAGGGAAGACAGAGGGTGGGAGAGGGACAGGGGCACATGTGGATGTGTACATGGCACACAGAGTCACTTTTGAAGATTTCTTATAAGTATTCAGTACTTCTAAGCTAGGAAAGAAAAATAACCCGGCCTTTGTAGTGTTAGGGGATGACATTTCATTGCAAAAATAAATGATTTGGTCATTACCATTTCATGGTTGCTGGCAACCACCCTCCTCTGCTTTCTAACAATTTCCATTTTAGGCACTGACAGGCCCTTCAAAGTGATTCAGCCAAATATCCACCCAAAGTTGCGTATTTGGCAGTTTCATACTTGAGAAATCTGGGGCCTCTGGGCAAAAATGTCAGAAAGGGCTCCCTCCTTCTTTGTCAGTTGCAAAACAAACAGATCACCATACACAGTCACCGGGGCTCCTTGGGCAGCCATGCCGGAGGGAAGGGAAGGAGCGGAAGTTGTTGGCAGGGGCTGCCTCCTTGGCTCTGGCTCTTGCTTTCACTCCCCACTGCTGCTTGCGCTTTTCCTGAAGGCCAGAGCTGCCTCAATCCATCGTTAACCCTAACCAAGGTGAGGCTCAGTGTTTTGGCAAGCAGGCATTCCCCGCCCATGGCAAGCAATGAGCAGAGATGGAAATCATTGGGATGTGATTCTCTGAGGTCGGGCAGACTAGGAATCCTTTGGAAGCTCACCATATCGAGCTGGCTTAACCAGCCTGTCACCATGGATCCTCACTGGGTAACTTCCAGGTTGGTTTCTGGAACTCACTTGGGTCCTGGAGCCACCACAAGGCCTAGAGCACTTTGGTTTGTCCAG
This sequence comes from Moschus berezovskii, assembly GCF_049115385.1. Classification (NCBI taxonomy): domain Eukaryota; kingdom Metazoa; phylum Chordata; class Mammalia; order Artiodactyla; family Moschidae; genus Moschus; species Moschus berezovskii. The sequence continues at coordinate 123,125,319 of NC_142488.1, read as the reverse complement.
AGAGGGAGCAGCTCTCAGGTAGCCTCCTGCCTGCCCAGCGACTCTACGGGTCTGATTGCACAAACTCCTTTCACATGTTTCCCTCAGCCTTAAAGGCTCTCTGCCTGGCTCTTTAAGCCACTCAGGACTTGGTCTAAACGCTAGGCTACCTTGGCAAGACCATCCTGACTCCTCAGGCTGGGCCCCATTTGAATGTTCTCTTTCTGAGAATCTACTTTTTTCCTGCTCACAGCACTTATGACTGTTTATAACTATGGGTTTAATTGTGTGTTTGCTTGCTTAATGCTTATCTATCCTCCGACACAGTAAGCTCCATGAAGGCAGGGGCCACCTTCATTTTGTTCAATGCTGTACTTCCCAAATGCCTACCACAGTGCGTGGCACATAGTAGATGCTCAATAAATACTTGTTGAGTGAATGAATAAAACGCTGGGATTCTGTTCACTAGTCCATTCGGTAGAAAATTTCAAAGCACACCTATTGTCTTCATGCACAGGTCTCTTGCTAAAACTTCTTAAATTTGACCACTTGTCTCTCTGGGGAGAGACAGCTAGCTATCTCTCAGCTACCTCCTTTCCCTGTCTGCTTCTTCCATTTTTGTTGGCCCATGATGCCCACAATCAGGTAGCTTTTTGGTCAGAGGCTGGGGATTTGCAGGTGGAACTGACTCTAATAGCAGTGTAACAAAATGTCACCTGGGGACCAGACTATGATGCTTAATAATAACACTTGAGTTTACCCTCCCTTCCCTTTGGTTGCTACTTTTAAGAAATCTGAAAACAATGGCCAACGTTCTCGAAGCTACAAATAAAGGCAAATTCCTATGATGTCTGAAGACTTCGCTCCTTTCAGTTTGCCAGCCTTCCTTCTGGGAGCCTCCGTATGCTTTATTAAATAATGGTCACAGCCATCCTGTTGTTACACACTCCAGCTTAGTCCCTCCTCCTTTGAAATTAAGTAATGAAGAGAGATGAGTTACCAGATTTCCAACATTTGAAAATGATTCCCAGAGGGTTGCCAGGCCTTCGGTTCCCTTTCTACCTGTCACTAGATGTGACAATATGGGTGTTCATTTGTTTTAGAAAGGAATGGAAGGCCCTGTGCTTTTTAATTATATCATTGAATGGTGACCAATCCATTTATTTCTGCTGTAATATATCATTCCCTAATGGTATCAAGAAAGGTTTTCCCTTATCCCTAGTTTAATATATTAATCATCTCAATGCTGAAAATCTTTTCAAAAAAGTCTATCACAATTTGAAATGTGTTTCTTTTAGCCTGGAAATTCTATTGCTTGGAATTGATCCCACATATGTACCAGGATGCAAAGATGTATGCACATCCAGAGTGTTTACTGAAACTGTTTGTAATAGTGGTGCTCCCATAGAATGGAACCCTGAGCAGCCACCAAAAGGGTAAGACAGATCTACATGTATGGTCACGGAGAGATCTCCAGGATGTCCTAAAGGAAACCAGCAAAGTTCAGTGCAGTAGGACCCCATATGTCTTTAGAGTCTGTCAGTTCCTCCTCCAAGTCATTTCACCAAGTCCTTGCTTTTCATCTCCTCTTATTGGTTTAAGCTCCTAACTGGATCTCTAATCCCAGGGTTTCTCTTTCCAATTCATCTTTCCCACCAACTGGAATGAGTGTTCTAGAACATCACTTTTGTCAGCTCTCTACTGCCAGAGTGAGAGTCCCAAGAAATCAAGCCCTTATGATGACAGAGGCAGGATGGTGGAGTGTTTCCATGCTCTAAAATGAAGGGAGACCTGGATTTGAGGGTAGATTCCACCACTGGCTAGCTGTGTTACTTAGGGCAAATGAATCAACCCCTCTGAGCCTCAGTTTTCTCATCTGAAAAGTAGTGACAGGGTGGTTGTGAGGATGAAATGAGAAAATCATGTGAAGAGCTCAGCATGGTGCCTGGCACATAGTAAGCACTCAATAGATGGTAGCTGTTATTATTATTACACCAAAAATTGGTTTAGTTGAAGTTCTCTGAGAAATGCTTTGTAACTTTGTAACGCCTTTCAGGTGGAGAAGTTTTGTGCATTTCCTTCATGGTTTTTTTTTTAATTAGAAAACTGAAATTTACAATGTGTCTATATCACTCACTGAGCACATGGCATTTAAAAACAATATCATTACAGAAAGATAACAAAAATACAAAGTCTTAATATCTATGGGATATGGAAAACATTATCCACTGAGGCCTTAAATGTAGTAGACTTTACATAAAAAGGAAAAGCAATGAGTATACAAGTATACAGCCAGTTTAAGAAGTTAGCAAGATAAACAGAATAATAATAAAGAAACGAAAGCACATAATACATACCAGGTATTAATGCAATAAAAATAAAGATAAAATTGAGAGGCTCAACAGAGTGAAAGCTGCCTTAAAAAAGCTTCTCTAAAAAGGGAAACATCAGGTAACAATAATCAACAAGAAAAATCCTGCAAATAAACAATATTCAAAATGGAAGTTATTCATAGAAGTATTAAGAATATAAATTATAGAAACAACTTTATGCCTATACATTCAAAGATTAGTTGTCTCATGTGGGCATCTAGTACTCAAGGAGCCTGGTGGGCTACAGTCCATGGGGTCACAAGGAGTTGGACACAACTAACACTAGTACTCACTGTGTACAGTAAGGCTGCCTTTTGTTCATTTTTCCTGATATGCACTACAAAGGCTGCCCCTCTCGTACTCTAGAATCTGGAGGACATGTTTAAGTCCTTTGGATCCATGACCTTCTGGAGTTTCTCTATAAATTTTGATCATATGACATCCCTTCTATGCCTTCATCTTCCCTAGCTATTTTGCTCTAATATTTCCTGCCTGGCCTCGTAGGGCAGCCTCTCAGTGCCTTTGGCCCTTTCTTGGCTTCATTAAGACTTTCTTTATGGTTGCCTGTTTTGTTTCTCTTCCTTGGGATCAGGTGACTATTTTACACCACACAAATTCTTTAAAACCAAAAGATCTATTAGCTGTTGCTATGGAATGAAAGGGCATGCCAGTTCTGTTTTCTTTTTCCTTGTAGAATGCTAATTTTATGCTATTATTGTGAAAGGGCAGTCATGCTTTTATATTCCATTTTGACTTCTGCCTCTTTCAGCTGGGCTCCCAGAGCGGAGTCATGTCTCAGCTCTGCCTGGGTTTCATTTCACTGTTGACCTTGGGCATATCAAAGACACTCCTGTACCTGTCTCCTCGTCAGTGAGCTGAGAGTCTTGGATCATGGTTCCTAGTGTGTCTGCCAGCTCAGATATGAAGTTCTTCTATGGTGTGGATGGGGTCCTGAAGGCAGTGAACAAGGCTGAAGTTCTCTCATTAATCCCCATGCCAGTGACTGGGCTGAGATGGTTCAAGCTGAAGTTAGCTCTTCTAAGAACCCAGCTTCTGAAAATTTTTCTATTGTATATTAAATGTCAAAAGAATTGGGTTTTCCTTTCCTCCAGGCCTCACCTTAGAACAACAAGCTCTAACCCATATTTATGTTGAGAAGAACTGAACACATTGACCTCTGGTTAGATCTGATTGCAAAGGACATTTCTCTCATCAACACCTCTGTTCCCAAGATTGCCATCCTCCTATGCTTACATCCCTTGATATTTTCCAGGCGAATGCTGAATGGTTGATTATTTGCCCAGATGATTTTAGCATGCCCTCACTCGGATTTTGCCTCCAAAGTCTTTTTATTGAGAATTTTTATATTAAACATACACTAAGTCTCAAGCTTGATTTTAACTGATCCCACATGAAGGAATGATTTTCAACTCATAACACATGAGGAACATCTGTTCTGCTTATTTGCATTCAGGCGGCACCATTATTATTATTATAGAAGCTGACTGTCGAGTATCAATATTTGTCTCTTTCAGTTCCATTAAACTTTCTGGAGTGCCACTCCCATTGGTGGAGCTTTGAAACATACATCCTGGAGTCTAGAAAACAGTGGGACAATACCCATTTTCCTTTCCCTTTTCCCCAACTTTGGCTAGTGAACTTGAGTCGGGCCCTATCTCTTACATGATTGGGCATGGGAGTCTGTGTCAAACGCAGCCAGAGTCATGTTCAAAAGTCCAGACATCAGGTGCACAGCCTTCGAGGCTGCTTCATGAAGGCCACCCAAGACATTTGTTTACAGTAATCCGATCTTCAGTCCCCAGGGAAGCTTGATTGAACTGAGTTATCCCTCTCTGAAGCCTCCAGATGGGTCATGAAGGAGAAAGTCTTTGGACCACAGGTTCTCATCTTTGATGTCAGGGCACTCTGGTGTCTGACAATCAGTTAGTATTTGTTTCTAATAATCAAATACCAAAGCTTGTATCTGATTTACTTAAGAAAATAAACTCAAGCAGATTGAAGAGTTTCTTTATAAATAACTGTCACTAACATTCCCATATGCTGTCATGAGTAGGAGAGAAAAGGGTGGGGTCATATTCCGAGAAAACTCTGGGTATGCCCAAGGGCATGTGAACATAAGGGGCACTCATGCCAGGCTCCTATCCCTGGCAGCACAAGGGTATTTTAACAAGGGCCTCATGAGATTATTCCCTTGCCTATGGGGTCTTAAAGGTACGCAAGATGGGGCAGGCAGCACATACCACAAAGGCAGTAAGCTGGCTCTAACTAAGCAGATTGGCTCAAAGTCGGGCTAAATTCATGATGAATAATGGGAGGACTTAAGTTGGAATCTTAACTTTAATCTACTAGTAGACCTTGCCTAAGTCACTTAATTTCTCTGTGCACCAGACTACTCACCTTTAAAATGGGACATTACTATTACCTACTTCAGGAATTTGTGAGGATTACACAGGGTGGTGCAAATAAATCACCCAGCGTGTGACTTGAGTGAGCTAAGTACTGTATTGCAAAAAACATAGCAGCGGCTGCTACCTGGCACGCATCTGAGGTTGGAGTCTCATGCCTGTTAGAGCAACTAGCACATGGAGGTACTAAAGAAATGAAGGCTTGTCACAAAGGGCCACATATTGTACAAGTCCACTTATATGAAATATCCAGAATAGGTAAATCCATAGAGACGGAAAGCAGATTAGTGGTTTCCAGGAGCTGGCGGTGGGGGGATGGGGAGTGACTACCTACTTAGTGGGTATGGGGTCTCCTTTGGGGGTCATGAAAATGTTCCAGAACTAGACAGAGGTGATGATTGCACAATATCGTAAATGCACTCAATGCCACTGAATCGTGCACTTTAAAATGGTTACATTTTCTGTTATTTGTATTTTACCACAACAAATTCACTGGCTTGGATTTAGCACTTTCCTCTCTTTCGTGGGTCTCTAATTCGCAGACAGCTCTGAGCCAGTACACACACGGAGGCTGATCATCAGGACCTGCTTCTACCCCACGGCAGGCTGGAGGCACAGCTCTGATGTGCGCACACTCTAGGCAGACACCCCGCAAGGTGCTGGGCCCTTGCACTCATCTCAGGCCAGCTGGTTGGTCTGGTGGCTCTGTTGGCCTTGCCTGCCCCTGACCTGAGCCCATGTTAGAGGAGTAAGAACAGTAGGAAAGGTGCCAGCAAGAACCAGAGGATTAGGCTGAGGCCCAGCAGAAATAGTGGTGTCCAACTCAAAGCCAGCTGTTTCTCAGTCAGGCCACTCAAAGCTGAGCAGCCCCGGTGGGAGCCATTGGCAACTCTGCTCTCAGAAGAGGCCACTGTCCACATGGCTGTGGGGAGCCCAAGGGGGTCATGGGATTATTAAGCCTGCAATGTACCCTCCTTGAGCAGTCATCCAACTTGAACTACTACCAGGAATGTCCCTGGAGTGAGTTCATCTGGGGGGGATTAAGGGACCAGTTCCAATTCGGGGTCTAGAGGGTGACCGGTTGCATTTGAGATTTGTTACCCAATAAAAATCTCTGCTAAGGCCCAGGACTGAAATAACTCAGCTGGACTCTGGACTCAGCAGGGACCATTCATTAGCTAACACTTCTCATCTGTGATAGTTACAGACAGGTTTTTTCATGCCCCCCAAAATGGGCTTCAACGTTGCAGCTGGCAGACAGCTGTGGCCTCACAGTGTTTACATTACCCAGACGAATGCAGTCTGTGTAGGAGACACAGAATGAATCTGATTTAGCTTTTGGAAAATGGGATTTTAAAAAGTTCCGTGGTTTTCTCTTGCCCCTCCCTTCCTGGACTGCAGAAAGACTGAGGTGGAACGAAACAGGCACAGCTAGGAAAAGAGGACTCTTGTTTCTCAGGCTGATGCTTTTCTTTGTTTGGGACTTCTTTGTTTGACACCTCCAGGTGGTGGGGGCTGAGTTGAGACCGTAGGATTAAGATGACCAAAAGTCAGGCCATCACTCTGCAGCATAGTCTTATTGGGTCAGCACGAACTCCCTAGGAACTCAGCACAGCTGGCATGGAGACAGCTGGGCAAAGTCCCCTCAGCAATGGTCTAGTCCCCTTCATTCTAACTGTGAAAAGAACAGAAGACCAGGGTCTCTATAAACAGCTGGATCCATGACCAATTGCCCACAGAATGGGAGCAGGGGCTGGTTAATTCTACGGGGGTCTGTAGGACCTACCACACTACCTCGTGAGGAAACTACTCCAATTCAACTCAATAGCCATTTTGTTTTATTTCCTCCATCATTGTTAAGATTTCCAAGTCCTGTGCATTCTTCCTTTGAAATGCATCTGACATCCTCCCTTCTCAGTCACCATTGCTACTGCTTGGGGTCAGGGCCATATTTCCTCCTGTCCCATGGATGGAGGAGCCTGGTAGACTGCAGTCCATGGGGTCGCTAAGGGTCGGACATGACTGAGCAACTTCACTTTCACTTTTCACTTTCACACATTGGAGAAGGAAATGGCAACCCACTCCAGTGTTCTTGCCTGGAGAATCCCAGGGATGGGGGAGCCTGGTGGGCTTCCGTCTATGGGGTCACACAGAGTCGGACATGACTGAAGTGACTTAGCAGCAGCAGCAGCACTAGGGCAACATCTTTCTAAACAAGTCTCCTCTCCCCAACCTTCTCCTGATGGCTCTTCCAAATATCTAGCCTTGTATCCCAGCCTATCTTGTCCAGTTCCCACCTCATTCCATCAAGAAACATTTCCTGAGTGCCAACCGTGGGTTAAACTCTTTGCTGGGCCTTAGGGAAAAACACACCAACTAGACATAAGCTCTTCCTGCAAGAAAATCAGTTTGAAGGGGAGAACTCTAAGGAAGCAGGGAATCATAGGAAAGTGTGATAAGTGTTAGGATAGGGCGCAGGGGATTATGGGAGCCCAAGGGAGCACACTTCAACCAGTGTTGAGGGGAGGGTGAAGAGAATACACCGCTGACCTGGTTTTCATTTGGCCACTCACTTCCTCAAAACCCTACATTGCTGCCACGATCTGTCTCCAGCTTTCTCTGTCAATCAAATATGCCATGACTCCCTTAAAAGAAAGCTCTATTCCAGAAAGGCTGGTCCCCTGACTGTTATTCAACATATATAAACTCTGCTACCTCCTCAGCTTTGCCCCTGCTCTCCGCTATGATTTGTCTTATTTGGAGCTGGATGGCTCCTGTTGGACTGGCATTGTGTCTTCCCCTTCCCTCCAGCAATAGCACAGTGCCTGGCACACAGTGTCTGATGACTGGTGACTTACTAAGCACACTTTCTTTTCACTAGGGTACTAATCTGACTCTCACAAGCAGGATGCATGATTTGACCTCTATTAAACAGGGCTATCAGAAAAATCTGTGAATGCAGATGAAGGGGTTTAGAAAACTGCTGGTAAGTTTTGGTTATACTGTCCCCAGTTTCGTCCTGAGCTCCTAGAAAACAGAATGTTATTGATAATCAAGTGGAGATGAGCAGTTTGAAAAGCTTCAGTAGGCGTAGAGTTGGATGTATTTTCTATTCTGATTCAAATATTTAGCTTGATTTGTTTTGGGCTTCATTTTTTTTTTTTTTTTTTGGTCCCGGGCCTGTTGGTCAGGGCTAATTTGTACAGCTGCTTTTTCGTTTGGTTTCTTCCAAGAAAGCGAGAGGAAATAAGGTTGCCAGAAAATTTGCAGTTACCAAGGTTTTCCTAAGATGAATATTATTTTTCTCTTCTAATACTGCCAAATACAGTATAAAGAGAAGCATGTGATCATTCCACAAATTTAGCTGCACCAGGGGTCAAATCCTGTACTCTATCCACATCCTGATGTTGGGAGACCTATACTGCACATTTCCTGACCCGCTTTTTAGTCAACCACATTTCCAGACTTGAATTATATTTCCAAAATTGTAAATTCACCCTGATTTTGAGCTTAGATTCTCAGACTTGACTCCTCCTGGATTTTAGCAGGAAGGGTCCAAGGGGCTGCTTTGGGTAGGACAGGAACAAGAGAGGCAGTGGAGAAGCTGGGAAGGAGAAAAAGCACTGGAGAAGGAGTCTGGAGTGTCCAGTTCTGGTTCCTGCTCTGCCACTGACTAAATGTGTGGCTTGGGCAAATCACTTCCCCGTTTTGAGCGTCTCCATGGGGAGGGTTGGAGTGGATAAGCTCCAAAGTTCTTTCCTGTCCAATGTTATTGGATCCTGTGACTTTGTGATGGATGCTACTGTAAAGCCTAAGAAGAAAATGCCAAGGCCTTGTGGGTATTAACAAGGCTTCTCTCCCCCTATCCCCAACCAGGTCTGCCCTTAGGAGGCATTTGCCAAAGCTGGTGCTTGGGCAACCTGAGAAGACTGAGAAGAATGGTCTGGAAGAAGGCACCCATGTTCTTACTAAAGGAACGCCAAGTCTAGCCTGGATAGCTGGTTACTGAGTCCTGCTTAGGCCTGGTGGCTACTTTTTAAAACAGCTTTATTGAGATATGATTCATATACCATACAATTCATCTATGTACAATGTATCATTCACTGATTTTTTTAAGTATAGTCACAGAATTATACAAACATCACTGCAATCAGTTTTAGAACATTTTCAACAGCCCCTGATGCAAGAAGCCCTGTAACCCTTAGTTGTCACTCTCCATGTCAAATGCCCTACACTGTCCAGTCATAGGCAACCACTAATGCTTATGTTACTATGGATTAACCTGTTCTGGATATTTTATAGACATGAAATCACATGATGTAGTCTTTTGTGTCTGGCTTCTTTCACTTAGCAAAATGTTTTCAAGGTTCATCTGTGTTTTAGCATGTGTCAGTCCTTCATTAGTTTCATGACTGAATAATATTCCATTGTAAGGATATACCACATTTTGTTTATCTGTTCATCAGTTGATGGACACTTGAATGGTTTCCACTTCTTGGTTATTATGCAAAGTCCAATATTATTGGACCGCTATGAACCTTCATGCACAAGTTTTTGTGTGGACATTTGTTTTCAATTCTCTTGGGTATATAATATACTTAGGAGTAGAACCGTTGGGTCATATGGTGACTCTGTGTTTAATTGCTTGAGAATTCCCAGACTGTTTTGCAAAGTGGCTGTACCATTTTACAATCCCACCAGCTGTGTATGAGGGTTCCAGTTTCTGGAGGCTACTTTTTAATCTTGACTGATTGGTAGAGAATACTTTCCAACACAGATGGCCCTGGGATAGTTAGACCATGTAATGTTAAACTTTCAAGGGGATAATTCTGATAAGCAAGTCACCTCCATTTTGTTATATGGTAGTTGGATCCTAGGAGAAGATGATTTGGGGGAAGCCATTGTTGGCCTTTGAAATCTATAGGAATTCAGTGGAAACACTTCCAGGATATCTGATAGAATGACTTGTAATAAGACGCCGTGTGCTTATATCAGTTTTAACCCTTTAAAGGATACTTTCTGTGTTAGATCATTTTGGGGGTAGAGGGAGTTGAGGGACTTTTGGTCTATCTGCCTACTCAGTTTCAGTGTCAACCTGTCCTACCTGGGAGTTGGGGCAGAAACAAAATAAGACAAACAGGAGCCCCATGCTTTAGGTGGGGTGAAGATATGCACTGGCTTGCCCAGGATGGTCCCAGTTTACACTGGTATCCCAGTATTATGAATAGCACTGTGCTTCACCCTTGAAAGTGTGACAATAAGCTGTATGTCACCTCAGGTTTAGACCACAAATATGTAATGCCCAGAATCACATTCAGAGCTATAAAGGCTAGAGTTTCACATCTTGATGAGCTTATATCTCACAATGATAAAGAAAGGGTCTCTCAATAGGCTGAACGTAGGCTCCAAAATGACAGAGTGAGCCAGGACTGTACACAATAAAAAATAAATGCTGATGAGATTCAAAGTGTAGAAAAGTGCATTTTGGAGGAGGGGTGGGACGTTTGGCGGGGATGGAAATTAATACAGTGGAGGTGTCCATGGATGAGGTGAAGCTTAAAGAGAACCTTGAATGAGGTATAGGATATGGGTACTCCAAGTTCCCTGACAGACCAAGGTCCCGAATAGCCTTCATCCTTGTTCTAATTAAAAGGCACTGTGCTCCCTTGTGCTTGGGCAGACAATTCACATGACCTCCCAGCTCATTTGGCAGCACTTGGGAGAAATCTGGCCTTGCAATCAGACTAAATGATGTGTTACCCTACACTTAATCTCCACCATCCATCAAAATCCAGAGGCCTTGGCCTCAGCCCTCGACAAGAGGCCCACAGTACCTGGGTAGGATTTCATCCAGGGAATGAATGCAAAGCCCCTAATTCTCCATCCATCTCAGCCCTCTGTAAACAGTTAAAGACTGCAGCCAACAGCAAAAGAACTGCCAACCCAAATGAAAGCAGTGAGTCAGCAAAATAAAGACAGATGGCAATGGATTAACTGTAGCATAGGCAGCAAGAAGCAGACCCTTCTTCATTCTGATCAGATTGCCTCCCCTCAATTTTGGGCGAACTGGTGCTCACACACAGCCCCTCGTGAGTTATGTTGGGGGTGAGAGAAAATGTTTGCTGCACACAGGGTGAGAACACTGCTTCAATCCACTGTCTCCAGGTGGTTCAGGCAGGGGGGCAGGGGATAGAGAGGACAGGACACATGGGAAGACAGTCTCTTCTACTTCCTTTGTCACAGGGCCATTTCCTAAGCTGGCCTCATTTTCAAGTGTTCTGCCGCTTAACCATGCTTCTTGCACCACATAGTCCAGTTGTGGAAACACCATCACTATCACCATAACTTGTCCTGCTCTTGCTAATCTGTTTAATCAAGCTCAAAGTTTGGAGAAGTGAAAGGTTGAAACTCGGTTTAAAAATAATGTTTGGAATTGTATGTGAATTTTTCTTATTCATGTGTATGATTATGAATCCCTAGCACTGTGCTTCCTAGAACACAGGAAGTCCTTAATAAATGTTTGTTGAGTGAAAGAATGGAGGAATGAGAGCACTGACACAAAATGTAGCCTGAAGACGGGAAACAAGATAGGGCATCCCTGAAGTGAGATCCTTTATGTAAATATCTTTTTTCATTCGATCAAGAAATCAGTCAATAAGCATTTCCTAGCACTGCCCCACCCAGGTACCCAATACTTTGTGCTCACCCATCCCCTTAGCTACACTAACATTTTCTCAAGACTTTCTTCAAAAGGCCATCCTCTTAAACTGACCTTTGTCTTCTTTCACCTAGCATAATGTTTTCAAGATTCATCCAAGTTGTAGCATGTATCAATACCTCATTCCTTTTTATGGCCAAATGGCATTCTATTGTATGGATACATCACACTTTTAAAATTCATTCATCGATCGATGGACTTTGGGTTGTTTTCATCTTTTAGTGATCCTGAGTAGTGAGGCCAAAGCTTCTGAATATATGTGTGCATGTACTAGTTTGAATCCTTGTTTCCAGTTCTTTTCAGTGTATACCTAGGAGTGGAGTTGTGGGGTCATATGGTAACTATGTTACTAAAAAGGTAATGTTTAACTTTTTGAGGAGCCACCAAACTGTTTTCCTGCTCTATTATTTTAATACCTTCAAGGATGAGTAAACACAACAATAAAAGTGACCAGTTCAAAGTCACCAGCATCTGTGAAGCTGACCTAAGGATCTCTGGGTTTTTGGCCCATGATTCTGGGGGCTGCTTCAGGATTCTAAAGTATTGACACTAATATTGACACCTAATCCTCTTTCCTTTCATCATTCCTCCTCTCCTTTCATTCCTTCATTCATTCAACAAATATCACTTGAATGCCTACCATCTTTGAAGCAGTGTTCTAGATATTGGGGGTACAGAGATAAAGGACATACAGTTCCTGTCTTTGAGGCCATTGAAAATGCTGAGGAGATGGGGCATGTTCAAGTCAAGGTGCCATGTGTCATAGCCAGGAGAGTTCCAAATGCGGACAGAGTGTCCCATATAGACATCAGCCTAGAAACTCCTCAAGGGCAGAGCTGTGTCCTGTTCTTTGCTACATTCCTAGAGCCTGACATGGTGCCTGTAACACATGTGCTGTCAGCAAAGCACCCTGAGAAAGGTCTGAAGTAGCCTGCCTGGCAACATCAGCCCATCACCTTTTGTCAGCACCCCAGGTCCCACATTGTGCCCTGTGGGCCATCTCTCTCCATTGAGTTCTATATTTGATAGGTGCCACAGAGTGGATGTACTTTGAGTCCTGCTTCCTCTGACTTCCCTTCAATTTCAGAATGAGTTCTCTTTCAAAAATGTCTGTATATTTTTAGTTTCATGATCCCTTCTTCAAAGAGGAACCTAGATTATGCAAGGAAGTGAGACCATCTTTCTCAGGGAGTAAATTCACGGTGAGCAGGAACACGCTCTATCACCACTTTGATTTTTGTTTCTAGAAATCATCTTCTATCAGACTGTAGCTTAGGGTGGAAGTGGGGGCTGAGAAGTGGGCAAGAGCTGGCTCTCATACTCATGGTATTCCATGATTTTGGTATGCATCTCTTTCAGTTCAGCCTATGTTCTGCTTTCTTTGGACCTGACTACTAACCACAGAAGTTTCCAGAAGAAAACCTAGGGCAGCAATGCATGGATGTTGCCAATTTCATAAACTACTACTTCAGTGAATAATCTTGAAACACCTCCTGGACACAAGTAATTAAAAAACTGCAAGATCAATGGTAAATAAAAGGAGGGAATTGAGGGGAAAGAAGAAAAAGAGGGAAAGGTATTTCAAATTACATTGGAAACAAGAAAATGGAAGTGTGGGATGAGGTCCTCCCCCACCCTCACTGCAGAGAAGGAAAGGGCCCCTGTGCAGGAAAGCTGCTTTTAAATGGAAAAGCCCTGGGGCAGCCTGTAGACCTTTAACTTCAGTTAGCCTCAACTCCTTTAATGGGTAACTCTTGGCCTTGTCTCCTTTGGGGTGAAACCTTCTATATCCATGCTGGAATGCAGGGCTGAAAGGGGAGGGCGGGGGGAAGACTCCTTCCTAGGTGATGACCATTGGAATTACACATTTGAAGGGTTTTGATTCTTCAAAAATCAAGAAAGGAAGTTCTATCAAAATTAATTGTTTTTCCTTTTTTTAATACCTGAAAGGGTAGGTGAAGTAGGTGCAGGGGATGAAGATGTACAAACCTCTAGTTATAAAATAAATAAGCCATGGGGAGGTAAGATATATCATCAGCATAAGGAATACAGTCAATAACATTCTAATAACTTTGTATGGGGCTGAGAGTTAGTAGACTTATTGTGGTGATCATTTAATAATGCATGCAAATGCCAAATCACTATGCAGCACATCTGAAACTAACAGAACATTGTACATCAATTATATTTCAATCAAAACAAACAAAGATCCCAGACCTCATGTACCAGACTGGTGGGAACCTCTCTGTTAGATCTCCCTGCCGACTCAAGGAGTGCTACCTCCAATAAAACTTCCATTTGAATTCCTACCAGGGAAGCCAAGTACTGTGTTAGGCACTTGGAGGTACAATTATGAACCAGATACGGTCCCTGCCCTCAAGGAATTTACAATCTAATAGGGGAGAGACACAAGCAGACAGCTAATTATAATGTAGAATGATGAGTGCTGGAAGTTTCTGGGGGAGGACAGAGGATGAGCATTTAAATCATGCTGGAGGGTCAGGGAAGGTTTCTTGAAAGAAATGATGCATAAACTGAAGAATGAGTAGGAGTTAGCCAAGTGAAAGGGAAGGAGGAAAGATAGTCCAGACAGATGGGCTTTACAGGAATAAGGCTTGCTAATAGAGATTAAAGCAAAAATTTACAAAATACACAATCACAAAAAAGGGAAAGTTGATCTATACAAACAAAAGCTGGCTCTTTGAAAACACCATTAAAATGGGCAACGTTAGCAAGTTTGTTAAAAAAAAAAAATAAACCACTCATGAGTAAAAAAGAGATAGAGGGAGAGGGAAAGGAAAAAAGAGGTGGAAAGAAAAAAGAGAACTACATTTCAAATGCATTAAAAACTGTAGGAAAATTTAAATATTCTTAGTAATTGTGTCAGTCTTGGTATATGTATAAAGTTATAAATAATTGGCATTTTGTATTAATATTTATGCCAATAAATTTGGAACCTAGATGAAATGGATTGTTTTCTAGGGGAATATAAATGACCAAACATGGTTTGAGAAGAAGGTGAAAATCAGACTATGCCAATAAACTAGAGAAGAAATTGAAATAGAATAAAAAATGGAAAAAAAAAAAGCATACACCTCAACCTTCTTGACACACAAAGATTTTAAAGGCAAATTGTACCAAACCTTGACAGGACATTCTTTTATCAATCAAACAAACTGCTTCAGAACATTGAAAAAGATGAAAAGCTTCCAATTTATTTCCCCAAACTATCATTATAGTAAGTCACTCGTTCAGTTGTGTCTGACTCTTTGTGACCCCATGGACTATACAGTGCATGGAATTTTCCAGGCCAGGATACTGGAGTGGGTAACCTTTCCCTTCACCAAAGGATCTCCCTAACCCAGGGATCGAACGAACCCAGGTTTCCCGCATTGCAGGTGGATTCTTTACCAGCTGAGCCACAAGGGAAGCTCAAGAATACTGGAGTGGATAGCCTGTCCCTTCTCCAGTGGATCTTTCCGACCCAGGAATCGAACTGGGGTCTCCTGCATTCCAGGTGAATTCTTTACCAACTGAGCTATTAGGGAAGCCCAACTATCATTATATGAATACCAAATTGTACGAAGACAGAAAAATGACACTGTGCAAAAGCCCTAAGTAAATTATTAGCAAATCAAATCTTGCACTTTTGAAAAAGAAGAATGTAATAGAATCAATTAGGGTTTAATCCCAGAAATGCATGGTTGGTTCACATTTGAAATAATATCAATGTAATTCATTATGTTTGCATATTAAAGGAAAAATGTGATATCATTTCAATAGATACAGCAAGAATATTTGACAAACACAGCACTCATTTGCTCTTAGAAAGCTCTAATAAAACTAGAAATAAAAGGAAACTTTAATTTGATGAAGACTAGATGCAACCAGTCCATTCTAAAGGAGATCAATCCTGGGTGTTCATTGGAAGGACTGATGCTAAAGCTGAAACTCCAATACTTTGGCCACCTCTTGCGACGAGTTGACTCACTGGAAAAGACTCTGATGCTGGGAGGGATTGGGGGCGGGAGGAGAAGGGGACGACAGAGAATGAGATGGCTGGATGGCATCACCGACTCGATGGACATGAGTTTGAGTGAACTCCGGGAGTTGGTGATGGACAGGGAGGCCTGGCGTGCTGTGATTCATGGGGTCGCGGAGAGTCGGACACGACTGAGCGACTGAACTGAACTGAACTGAACTGATCAGAAACCTACAGAAAATTCCTTTCTTAAAGAGGTAACAAACAAAGCAGAATTATTTAAAACAGTCTCTGAAGCTAGAGTGGAGGTTTGACTCTCCTTTCTGCCACTTACTAACTGTGTAACCTGGGGTAAGCTACTTACCTTCTCTGTGCTTCAGTTTCCTCATCTATAAAATGAAAATAATAATAATACCTATCTCATAACTTTGTTCAGTTCACTTCAGTTGCTCAGTCATGTCCGACTATTTGAAACCCCATGGACAGCGAGCCAGGCTTCCCTGTCCTTCACTATCTGCCAGAGTTTGCGCAATCTCATGTCCATTGAGTTGGTGATGCCATCCAACCATCTCATCCTTTGTCATCCACCCTCCTCTTGCCTTCAATCTTTCCCAGCATCAGGGTCTTTTCTAATGAGTTGGCTGTTTGCATCAGTCACTATTTTCTGCTAGACATTTCTATTTGCAAGTGTTACCATCATCTCAAATTGAACATTGAACATTGAATCCATTTCCTTTCCTCCATGCTTGCTTTTCCTTTTGACTACCATTTTTCTGTCAATGGCACCACCACTTTCCAAGTCATCTAGACTCAAAACTTTGGAACTCTTTTGGTCTCTTCCTTCTCTTTCATTTCCCATATTCAATTACCAACTCTATCCAGTTAACCCCCTCCCAATACTTTCAAATGTTTTGTAGTCTCACTCTCATGTTTCTAGTCCAAGCCCATATGAACACACACCTGATACAGTAGATATCCCTCAGTCCCTGCCTAAGTCACTAAGCACACTTCCAGGCCAATCTTACTCTAAGACCACTATCCTCAAATCATCCTCTTGCTTCAGAGACTCTGCTGGCTTCTCACTTCCTGTTATATCCAGTTTATCTCCTCTCCTTGGTTGTCAAGGCTTTTCACCATCTAGCTGCACCTAACTTAACAAAGTTTACTTTTTCTTAGTCCTTTAACGTATATCCTCTGCTTTGATAAGACCATTATCCTCAGCATCCTCACACACCTCCTTTATTTTTAAATTCAGTGACTTTGTTTAATTCCATTCCTTGTATTGTTCTGACTCTCTCTATGAGTGTCTCCAAACCACCCATTCTTCAATGATCAGCTTAAATAGTGCCTGAATGATGCCATTTGTTAAACACTTAACTATGTGCCGTGTACTGTGTTCATTTAACCTTAGCAACTTAATGTGATAGCTGTTTATGAATTTTCATCCCATTTTACAGCTAGGGTATAGTGATTTGTTCAACGTTTCCATTGCTAGTAATGGTGGGTCTGGAATGCAAAGCCATGATCATTGCACAGCCCCAGAGCTCATGTTCTGACTCTGTGAGATGCCTCCCCGGCTGCATCACCTCTCCCTGACATTCGCTGTTTTGCCTGATATGCACTGTTGTCTAGTGTGTACAAGTTTAGCTCCCAGCAAACTAAGTTCCTGGAAGTCGGGGTCCACATCTCATATTTCTCTGTGCCTCCACAATCGGCACTTGATCAATTGGTAAAGTTTGATCAAATATAGCTAGCATCCAGGCTTCCAGAAAGAAGGTTTGAGTAGCTTGAGGATAACACACGCCCTCCCCATTCAAAAGTCTGTGCTCTAGAAAGGGAGGGGAGGGATAGAATTACTAAATTTTTTGAGATTGCCCCCCTGCTCCATCATGTCACCCCTGATGATCGGAATCTCTCTGCCTAGTTTAGTTCAATGTTGCAGGAAAAATCTCCCCTTTACATAAGGATTAGGCTGGGCCAGGTTTTATTAGCATGTGAAAATGGAGCCAAATCTGTCAAGTTACTATTGTGCAAAATCTGAGTCCTGGGCATCTTCCAAAAGTGAGCCCAGGGAAAACTAATAGTTGTCCTACCTACCTCACAGGGTCCTGGCAAGAATCAAGTGAGATAATGGATATGAGCACAGTTTGGAAAGTAGCAATGAAAACAGCTTGCTGCTTAAGCCTGGAGCAGAGCAAGCAGAACTCTTTGGTGATATCAAGGCCATGGCCAGGTGAAGGGAGGGGGCGCTTCAGAAATTCTTGGACTCACCATTTCCCAAAGGCGAACAGCCTTGCTTTCCGGCAATTCTTGGGAAAATCCACTTTATCATGAGGCTCCTTCAGCTTCATGTGAATTTATCCTTGACTTCCCTTTTCCTTTTTCTAATTACACTTACTCAGCTAGTCCACAATACTCTGGGGGCTTCTGAAAGATAAGCTAACTTTCCCTCCTTTTGGTGCATTGAAAAGACAGCATTTTGCTAGTGGTTTACATTTAGCTTTCAAACCTCTCTCCAAGGTCAAGAGCAAGTGATGAGGGAAAACACACTCAGGTTGCTATCTCCTGTGGATCATCTATATATGATAACAGCCACTGGATGTTAATAAATAAATAAGGAATGTTTCTCTGTTTCCCCTGGAGAGACCAAATTCCCCCGAATTCAAGTGTTGGAAGTCTCGAGAATTTAGGAGTCTAGGTTGGAATAAAGTTGGAGGTAAAAGAAGAGACTTTTATAAGAGACAAAGTTTGGGTTCAAAGGATTCTGATTCTGAAAGCGAAGGACTTTGGGGGGAGCCAGGGGAGAGTGAGCTCAGCTTGGCCAGAGAAGAGGAGAAAGTGCCGACTGTGCAGGGACTGTAGCCAAAGGGCTCTGGATGGAGAATAGACCTGGCTTGCAGAGGTAGCCAAAGGTATTCTGACCAGGGAATTGAGCAAGATTTATCACCTAAGTTGGCCTAGACTGGACAGAGCTTGGCTTTGAGTCTGTTTTATGTGTTGGGCATGCATTCATCCCTCCCTCCTGTAAGAGCCTTCAGATATAGAGCCATCACTCTCAGGGAAATGGGGACAAGGGGAGTTTGTCAGGAGTAGGGACAGAACCTGAGAAACCAAGCTGCAAAAGTACCCCTAAGCCTCTGAAGGCAGCCTTACAGGCAGGAAATAGCAGCCTCCACTCCCTCCCAAGCTCCTGGGCCACTGGCTGCCCTATCGGACTTGAATAGCGCACACCCGGCAGACTTGGCAGTGGACCAGGAGGCCCAGCACTGTACCCCATCCTGTGAGCTCCTAGGTCCCAGCTTCCATGCACTATATGCCGTCTCTCCACATTTGGTTCTAGAACACTGATTCCTATGAGCTGAGCTGTGGCAACTCTGTGTGTGTGCGTGTGCGTGTGTGTGTGTGTGTGTGCGCGTGTGTGTGCGCGTGTGTGTGTGTGTGTGCGTGTGCGTGTGTGTGTGTGCGCGTGTGCGTGTGTGTGTGTGTGTGCGCGTGTGTGTGTGTGCGTGTGTTGTGGTGAGGGGTTTCCGAGTGGCCCCAGCCTCAGCCTCTCTGACTGCAGGCTTTAGGGGGTGCCTGTGCCTGTGAACTTTGCTCGACTGTGACTGCTGGAGGGAGAGAGATGAGAGTAGGCTCCTGCTGGTTCTGTCCCACACTCCCCGTTATGATAGGCAGTGAAGCAAATCATTTGGGCAATTGCCTGACCTTAATGGGATAGAAAGGGCTCCTCTCTTGCCTGCAAGGAACATCCAAGTATGTGCTTACTGTTTAGTTTTCCTGGAAAAATAATTTCTCTGGCAAGCTCAGGAGGGTGAATTTGCCTTCAGAAAAGAATTGTGTCACATCCATAACCCCTGCGGCCCCCTCATGCATTTCCATGGCTGAAAAACTTGCATTCAGTGGGAGAGCAACCCAAACATCTGCTAAGAACAGTTTTTAGCTTTTACATAAAGAAAACTGTGTTGTGTAAAGAAAAATAGAGATCCACGATCGGGCAGCAATTGGTAACCCAGTAACCCACAGATGCGTAGAGCTTTTGGACGGAGAATGCGAGATATAAAATAGGTAGATTATGGGAGTGCCCCTCCTGCTTGCAATTCCGCCCTTTGTACATCCATCCCTTTGTATCTGAAAGACCTTCAGAAGAAGCTTCTGGAGTCGCATGCTGAAGAGCAAAGTATGCCCAGAAGGGATCCCAGTCGAAACCAGATCCAACGATAACAGTTGTCTCTTCAGTGGAGTTGGGGATCCTTGGGATGGGACAGAAGGATTGCTAGGAATAGCAGGAGGAGGAAGCCTGAGTGGCAAAAAAGAGACCAGGCAAGGAAAGGGGAGATGCAGATGGGGCATGGCTCACTCTGGATACTACAGATGGAAAGGGCCTCATAGCCCATCTACACCAGTGTGTTAAAAAAATTTTTTTTTAAACATTGGAATCCTTTGTTCAAGCACAGAACCAAAAATTGAATACAAGTGGGGCTGCTCTGGTTAAAGTGGGGTGAGGGCCCCGAGGCTCTGTTTCCTTAGCTTCTCTTTCTTTTACTGAAGCTAAGAGAAAAGGGAGGTAGAACCACACCCTGTTGGATAATGAGAGCTGATTGTTCAACAAAAATTGGGGGAGTTGATTTGTTGAATACAGCCATTGTTAAAAATTAAATTAGCTTTATTGGCAATTAAATTATATTCAAGATAAGGCTGATAAATACTGAATACTCATCACTTCCAAATTGTCTTGCTACACTTCACTATTATCTATGCTCTTGATTTGCATTGGTTATGTCTATGTGGTAGAAACACCCTATGATAGTGCACAGGTGGACATCTCATCCCAACTTTTTTAAAAAAATTAAAAAAATAATTGGGGCCACATTATACCTCATGTAGGATCTTAGTTTCCTGACCAGGGGTCGAACCCATGATCCCTGCAGTGGAAGCTCAGAGTCTAACCACTGGGCCGCTAGGAAGTCCCTCTTTACGACTGTGTTCCATGACAACATACTGAGAGCTTGAAACTGGCCTTGGTGGGAGTGTTTACATCGCGTGAAAGTGTGGAGATCAGCAAATGCTATAAATCAGCATCCTTCTCTCCCACTAACTGAGAGGGCCAATTGTTAAACTTCTTACCAGTGGACCTCTGACTATACTGTCAGTCCTCACTTCTCCAGAAGCTCTCCTTACAGCAACCTCAGTCGTGAAGAGTGTGCTTTAGAACTCAGGAGGGGAAGAGGAAAGGCAGCTGAGTGACGGTATCACAAACAGACCCTTTACTCTGTGGAAGAGACAAGCCACTACACGGCCCCAGTCCATGCAGATATGTGTTAAAAAATGTGCCAGATGAGAAGCAACCTGGTGATAACAGCATGGACTGACACCTGACCCTGGGAAGTCCCAGTGTCACAATCTTGAGTCTTATACTTTAAGGGCAAATGCAAGCCAGCTTATTCCTAAGACCTTCAAAGATCCTCCTAAGACCATCAAAGACCCTTATTCCAAAGACCCTCCCTGCCTCACTGCCTCACAGCCCAGCACAGTTCAGCAAGTGGCCCTGTTGATCCTTATGACTCTCTCTAAAGGGGCTAAATTACAGGCAGAACAAGCCCACAGAGAAGCTCCGGGTCTGTGGTGTCTCCCAGTGTCCAGAGCACCTAGCACAGTATTTGTCAGATAGAAGGCCCTTAATAATGATTTATTGAAAGAAGAAACCGATTTTTCAAAGCCAATCCCTTGCCTCTTTCCCACGATTTCTCTGTCTTTCCTCTTCTCTCTCTTCTGGGCCTGCTCCCTTTACTTCCAGTCTCTCGTCCCCTCTTCTGTGTCCCCTCTCTTCCTCTGTCCTCTTCATGCCAGTTGTCACCCACTTTTCCCTCCTCACCCACCCAAACACCCATCCTGCCAAGTCCTGCTTGAGGCCCTGCAGACTGGAGATGGTTCCCCCCAGACCCAAAGTGTCTTTTAGTGGAAAAGTCCCTTTGTCCACAGTCTTTACAAAAGGAAACTCAGTCATCTAGAGCCAAATACTTCCCTTTCTCACTTCTCAATTTATACTGGCACATAGGTGTGTATTCTCCAAGTGCCTCTGCTGTGCCCAAAGAACCTTGTATGCCTTTAATGTCCTTACAACCTCATTTGCCACATTGAGAGTTTATAGCATGCTAGAGACGCGGTTGAATGTGTTTCATGATTTTAATGAAGCCTTTTTGGATTACAGTGACCCGATGCAATCATCTAGCCAGCTTAGGCAGACTCCAAAAGAAGCCTAGGCCGGAACTGCTGGGTGAAACTCACTGCAGACAAATTGAATCGATCAGGAGAGACGAGTTAAAAGTCAGTTTGATTTAAGAAAAGTAATCTGATGGATGCTAGCACGCTAGCTGACTTCTAGAAGCTCTGCTACCAAATAGATGGGCAGTGCTGGCCACATGACTTGACTTCTCTGGGCCTCAGTTTCCATATCTGTAAAATGAGGGCAATGAGAATACCCACCTCACAGGGTTTTGGTGAGGATGAATTAAATGATACATCTAATATGCTTACTTTAGCATGTGGCACAGACTCTGTGCCTTTAAAAGTGTGTTGGGGGGTACTTCTCTGGTGGTCCAGTGCTTAAGAATCCACCTGCCAATGGAGGAGACACAAGTTTGATTCCTGGTCTGGAAAGATCTCACATGTTGCAGATCTACTGAGTCCACATGCCGCAACTACTGAAGCCTGTACACCCGGGAACCCATGCTCCACAAGAGAGGTCCCCCCAAAGAGAAGCCCATGCACTGCAGCTAGAGAGTAGCTCCTACTTGCTGCAACTAGAGAAAAAAGCCTGGATGCAGCAACGAAGACCCAGCCTAGACAAATTTTTTTTTAAAGTGTATGTGTGGTGGGAGGATAATGAAAAAAATTTTTTTAAATTCAGAACTGTGGAGTTGGTAAGAGGCATAGCAGAGTTGGAGTAAATTGTTTTGTAAGGTCCTTGAGGCCTGATCCCTCAGCCATGAGGCCCCTGCCACTGCTCCCTGCCACTGGAGTCTGTGCCACTGAACCATGGGGCACAAGGAAGCATCTAGGGTTAGCAGGCTCACAAAAGATGTGGGCGGCGCACACACTTGGCATGGTCATGGTAACCACACAGTTAGGGAATTGGAGACCATGTGATGGTTTCCCAGTGTCCCAGTCAATAGGGCCCGTGTGTGCCCGTGGGGCCACATCAGACTGTCTTGGCCCAGGTCCCTCATACACTTCCTGACTTTGCCTCTCCCTGGGCCCCACACCTCACTTCCCTCATTCCCAAAGGGTCTACCAGGACCAGGTGGGCTGGCCCTGGGCCCTCTAGGCTTCCTTTCCTGCCACCTGCCCACTGTCCAGGTTCACACCAAGTCCAGACCCAGTTCTACCTTCCCTTCCCCATTTGGTTTTTTTACTTTAAGTGAAAAGCTGATCTTAAAAGATTGAGGATCCTGTCTGTACCTCCAAGACACTGGATTTAGAAAAGACAGGGTGACTTCAGTGCTTGACACTGAAATCTGAACCTTTCAGGCAGTGTGACAAATCAAGGGCTCCTCTGGCATTTTGGGTCCCTTACATGATGTGGAGGCCTGGCTGCCTCCTCTACCTAGTCCCACCTCAGGGGATGATTTAGATAAATGTCTGGGGTTTCCAGGACTCCTGAAGGGACTTATTGGGGATCAGTGCCAGGCTATATGGGTCTCTGGGCCCTTCAGGCCCCACAGAGCTCAGGCTCTTGTCTCAGGATTGTTCTTGAAATACTGTGATTGAGTCTCCTTGGACTGCTTTTAGTAGGGGTTCAATTCCACAGATCTTAAAAAAAAGTCATTTCTTAGAAATTCAAGTCCATATCAGGAATGATAATGGGATGGCTGCCTCCCAAGGTTTGCAAGCTGTTCAGGATTTAGCTGCAAAAAAAAAAAAAAAGAAAGAAAAAGAGAAAAAGGAAAGGAATCCAGTCCCTTTTTGTTAATAGTGCCAATGCTTTCATTTTTCAGGCAATTTCAGTTCAATCCCAGATCTGGTTTCTGGCATCACATTTTTCCAATCAAACCTTCTCATTTGCAGGGAGGACCCTGATGTTGGAGTGGAGGATTTGAATTTGCCCAGGTGCTGGCAGTTAGGGAGGCTTTTCATATGCAAAGCTGCACATGCTTTGGAAATGTGACCCCCCGGATTGCAACAGGAGGCAATCATCTCTGGCGAGCAAGGGCAGAGGGCGGAAGCTCACATGGGAGTTTGTGGGCTCTGTCCTTGGACCTCCGCGTTTCTCTGGCATCTTGCCTTCTCTGTCTATTCTGCATTTAACTAGCACCATTAGTGGAAGTTCCACCCCTTAGAGCAATCTTGTCACCGGAGGCCCAGCCCTGTTTCTCCAACTGTTTATGGCAGCATTTCCCAAGCTCGGGAGCTTGTTCAAAAAATACCCAAGTATTCTTCAGATCAGGTAAGTTCAGAAAGCCCAGGAAATTTTCACCCAGATGCTCCCCTGCCTTGCATCACCCCAAGTACAATATGATTAAAACTATACTCATCCTAGAAGCAACTCATCCTCAAAACTGGCCTGAAAGAATGAGGCAGGTCTATACATTGTCCTGTGGAACAATCTCTGAGAAGTCTGGAAACTTATACAAAAAGTGAGCTGCCAGCGTTACAGTGGAAGCTTGCTTACCAGGCCTCTGTGGAGCCAACTCTCAGGAGTTTCCATTCCATTTCCTCTGTAAAATGCACCGACACTGGATGCCCAGGAACACCTCTCCCTAGTAGATCCAGGCACTTCTTTAATGGACTTTTAATTAACTGACCAACTACTCCCCCGACTGCATAGATAAAGGAGAGTCTATTGCAGCTAACAAAAAGATTTATAGCATGAACTCCTCTATTGTACAAAAGGATCTACAAACATAAATATAGGCTTGTAAATTCAGATAATATTTCAAGACATGTGAACACTGGTTGCTTCTGGGAAGGGAGTACTGAGTGTGTAGGGTAGAAATGTTCACTACATATCCTTTTTTGTATGGGTTAACTTTTTACTATGTTCATATTTTAGGGAATTATCTTTTCCCAAATCTTATTTTGAAAAATTTAATACACACAAAGAGATTTAAAAAAAGAGGTACAATGAATACACATTATACCCATTAAATTCCACAATTAACTTGTTGATGTATTTGTTGTATATTTCTATCGATCAATTTATTTATACATACAGATTTTTTTTTTCTTTGTTGAGCTACTTGGTTGTAAGTTACAGGCATCATGGCACACTACCCTAAATTCTTCAGAATGACTCGCCTAAGAATAAGGAAATTCTCCTTCACCACAAATCATTATTACAGCTAAGAAACTAAATAAAATATCATGTAGTTTCCAATTCATATTCAAATTGTCCCAATATCCCATAAATGTCTTATAGAGTCCTTTTAAATAAAAAAATCCAAACTCATTGCACCAACTCACGTCTTTTTAGAGTAATTCATTCTGCGGTGGTGTGTGGCCTTAATTTTTGTGTCTGTATGTGACATTGACTTTTTGAAGAGTTCAGGTCAGTGGTGTTGTAGAATATCTCATATTCTGAATTTGTTAGTTTCCTCATAGTATACATTCTTTTTTTAGTACAAATATTTAATAGCAATAGTAATAAAGGAAATCAGACCCTGCTTCATATAAGCATCAGTCTTCAAAGTAGTTCACCTTCCCAGTATCTCCAGCAGCAGCGTTATGAGCCTTCTGGTTCTCAGATCTGATATTTTAATCTCCTTCCCCTGTATTCTCTGTATTCAGTCAGTTCCCAAGACTGTCAGTTTGCCCTTTGACATGCCTCATGTTTTTATGTCTTCTCCAGTCCCCCTATGCCTCTGCCCCCAGGTCAGGCCTTTAATCCTCATCCTTAAACTACTGCCACTGCTTCCTAACTGACCCCTCTGGTGCCAGAATCTTCCCCTAAACATCTGTGCCCCAAGTATATAAAACAAACATTGCCTTCATCGTGTCACTCTCTTTGAAAAAGTCAGTGGCTCCCTAGTTCCTACTTCCCAGCAAAGGCCCATCTTTTTTCATCTTTGAATACCGGCCTCCAGCATCAGAGACAGAGCCCCACTTAAATTCCAGTGCTGTCAATTACTTGCTAAGTGACCCTGCACAAGTCACTAGGCTTCTCTGCCCTTCCATTTTCTTACTTGTAAAATGGAAATAATAACTGTGCCTGATTTTCAAGTTTGTCCAGCATATGTCTGCAGAGCTCCCCCTCCTTGTAAGGGTCTCTTCAAATCTTGCCCTTTCTTGGAGTCCCAGCTGAAGCCCTGCTGCTTCCAGGAAGACTTCCTATCCACAGCAGACCCCCACCCCCACCTGCAGCCACACTGTGAATTTCCATAACCCTTGTGGTCTACGGGGAATACTTTAGCAGATGCTAGTTGCTATGGACTGAATGTTTGTGTCCCTTCAAAATTCATATGTTGAAACCTAATCCCTGATGTTTACATTTTCCTCTTATCTGCTAGTTTGGACCGCTGGGGCCCCTTGAGGGCAGGAGATCTGTCTGTTGTTTGTCCTAGAGTTTAGAGAGCTAGTGCTGTGCTGAGCGTCAGCAGCTCTGAGCTTATCACACCATTGGATGTGGGAAGATGTTTGTGGATCTTTACAGTCCTCCATTTAACCCTGAGAAAATAGGGCTCTGAGAATTTCTGCCTCAGGTGAGATGAGACGGGCCAAGGACTGCGACCATCATCCAAATGATCGTAGTCATTGCTCCTGTTTATAGAGTGCCTATTATGTGTCCAGCACTTTGAATATATGCTCTGTTTGATTCCAACTAGATAAAGAAACAGAGGCTCAGAGGGGAAGAAACTCGCCCAAGGTCACCCAGCTATTAACAGCTGAACTTGGATTTTGAAGCCAAGTTTGCCTAAGTACAGACTCCATATTCTTTCCCTGCTGCCTCTGGAGTAACAGTGAACAAACACTGTGTTGATGGAAGGAAGGATGACTTATTAGAGATGCTCTGATTAGGACCAAATTTATTCCAGTTCTTTCCTTTATAAATGAGAATGCCCACCCCAAGGGTGGTGTCATATTACCAGTGATGGGGAAGCTTCCCTGAGGAGGCTGCCTCCCTTCAGAACTGAGACCAGAGACAGGCTTCTCTGTTACCATGGGAGAGAATGAAGCAAAGCAGCTCACACTGAAGAAAGATTTAGGATCCCTTTATGTGCCTTAAAGGGCCTCAAACTGGGTTCATGGGAACTCCAAGAGGGTTAAAAGCAATGATAAGGAAATAAGTAGGAGAGCAAAGGAAGAGAGAATGATGAGACAAGTAAATAGGGGACAGCATAGGAGATGAACTTAGGAAATCATGTTTAGGGGAGTCCACCAGGAAATCCAAAAGGACACCCCTGTAATTGGGGAGTGGTGTGTTTGTGTGTGTATGCTATTGATTTTATCAATATATGTATGCGTGCGTGTGTGTGTGTGTTGGTTCAATCTTTGGATTTAAATAAAGAACAGACCAAATTCAGAGTCAAACTGCCTCCTTCTCAGCAGCCACTTCATCACCCCGGCGTCACATTTCCCAGCTGGAGGGCAGTAATTGCATGGCCAGATCTGGACCCATCTGGGAAACACCAGGGTCTTCCTGAATCGTCATCCACCATGCTGACTGCCAAAGGCATAAGGTGACCTAAGTGAAGCCTTCACACAGGCCATATGCACAGAGTCATAAAACCCCAAGGGAATGTGGCAACAGAGTCAGAGCTGGCAAGTCTGCCAAATTTCCAAAGGGAAGAAGGAACTTGCTGCGTCTGTATTTGCCCCCAGGATTGGAAAAATATATCTCAGTCACTGGAACTGATGGGGGTGGCCTTTACCTTCATAGGAGAGTCACTGTTTATACAAATACTGTTGATGGCCTGATATATGTGTGCATCTTAATATAAATAGAGTTATATACTTACTTTGCCAGATTGCATCAGCTACCTGTTCAACGTTTTACTCTGGTACTTAACAAAAACAGTCTGAAAATCAGAATAATCTGTGGCCTCTGTAGTGTTTCCACTTGGCTATTTTGCTTTGAGAGTAAAAGAAACCCAGATCAGGTGCTTATCCTTGAGCTAATCACTGATTGAATGCATTACACCTCTTTTTGTTTGTTAGAAACCGTATCTTTTTGACAGAGCTCATTCACAGGAACGAGGAGGGCGGGGGCCCACACCATGGCAACGGTGGTGGTAAAGCTAAGAGAAACGAGTGAGCTGAAGTCTTGTAGGACTTAGAGAAATCAGTGAGCTGAAGGCTTGTTGCCAATGTGGTGTTTCATTTCTTAATTCAGTAAGCATGTCAAGTGTACCAGGCCCCGTGCTAGGGTTAGGGGATACAAAAGCAAATAAAACATGTCCTTTTGTGTCCTGGGTTCTCTCAAGGATCTCATGGCCAAATAACAGCTAAGCCTCTTTAGAAAGAACATGCAGGGATTTCTGATCATTTCGGTTGCCTGAGTTGTAGCAGGAAGCTCCTCCTCCACTCCAAATGCATTGTTTTTAGAAAATTTAAATATGCAGCAGAGATCAAAAACAAAACCAAGCAAACAAATTCTAGAACCAGAAATGAAGAGGTAGCTCATAGCCATAACAGCTCCACAGTCTACAGAGGGATTCAAAGTGGACATGAGTCCCAGGTTCAGGGCTTTAATGGCAGAGTGGGGGGTGGGGGTAGGATTTGAACTCCTCTAGAAAGCTGGCAATGGCAAGCCACTCCAGTACTCTTGCCTAGAAAATCCCATGGATGGAGGAGCCTGGTAGGCTGCAGTCCATGGGGTCACTCAGTCGGACATGACTGAGCGACCTCACTTTCACTTTTCACTTTCACGCATTGAAGAA
Organism: Moschus berezovskii; assembly: GCF_049115385.1. NCBI lineage: Eukaryota > Metazoa > Chordata > Mammalia > Artiodactyla > Moschidae > Moschus > Moschus berezovskii. The sequence continues at coordinate 123,096,970 of NC_142488.1, read as the reverse complement.
GGAAATGGCAACCCACTCCACTGTTCTTGCCTGGAGAATCCCAGGGACGGGGGAGCCTGGTGGGCTGCCGTCTACGGGATCGCACAGAGTCGGACATGACTGAAGCGACTTAGCAGCAGCAGAAAGCCGGCAGCTAGAAGTGCTGGCTCATAAATGTGGACCGGTATAGAAGAATAAAAACAATTTAGAAGTGTCCTGGCTACTTTGAGCTGAGAGTGGAGAGATAGTCACATTAACTTGAGTTATGCAAATAAGCCTCCCAGGTAAAACAATTCTTGCCATGTAACAGTAATAATGCTGATCAAGTGCTTAATTAAGTGTGGGTACTGTACTAAGGGCTTTGCTTATACTAATGAATTCTTAGAATAGCCCTATTTTTAAAGATTCTGAACCTAAAGAACAGAAAGATTAAATAACTGGCCTAAGGTCACACAGCTACTACATGGCAGAGCCAGAACTCAAATCCAGATAGTAAAGCACATGGATCTGTGTCTGTCACTATAATTCTGAAGATGAGCTCATAGCCAAAACTTGCTGAGTCCCCAAGGAAATAAGTCACTGTGAGATTAGCATGACAAATGGGAGAATTCACACCTTAAGAATTATAGCAAATAAAGAAATATGAAAGGGACTTTAAAATAAGTATGGTTTGAATATTCAAAAAATTTTTAAAGGAATAAGAATTATAAGAGAAAAATAGAATAGTTTGAAAAATACAGGTAGACTTAAAAAAGAACAAAAATATGAAACTGAAATGGGAAAATATAAATAGCAAACCAGATGCAGTTGAAAGGAGGATTAGTGAACTAGAAGCTAGATCTGAGGAAATCATCAAGGATGCAAGACAGGAATAAAGAAATGGAAAGTATTAAAAAGATGTTACACACTACATGGAGGATAGAATGAGAGTTTCTAACAAGTGTTCAGTAAGAGAGAATAGAGTGAATGAGGAAGAGGCAGTATTTGAAAGATAACTAGAGGAAAATTTCCAAGTTGTTGAATACCAGGAGTCCTCTAACTTCCTGTCTTAATATCAGACTCAGTAATCTGCAGGTAGGTCACCAGTCCTTATGGGAAGAGGCCAGCATCTTAACTCTACCACTGCTACTGTAATAGCTCCAAAGTGCCACATTCTTTATATAGACCAATATTCTCAACCTTTCCCCCCCCCCATTATCATTTCCCTCCTCTTGGGAGACTTTTTAAATAATTTTTCCTAATCATATTCCCCTCATGAAAATTTAATGCCAAAGATATATATCTGTTTGTGTACTGGATGGACATCTGTGCTTTATAAAAGCACGATATAGGCTGTTCCCATCACCTGAGATGAAGGCTATTCTACTTTGCTCTCCCTCTTCCTTTGCCTGGTTCATCACATATCAGATTAAATGTCAAATCCTCAACCCCTCCAGGGTAGGTCAGGCTCCTATGTTATACAATCTTATTTAATGAAATTAAGAAAAGTGTAAGTGAACAATGATCTGTGTAATTATAGATTCAGCAGGGTTAATGTCTATCTTGTATTCTTCTGTATTTCTAGGGCTCAGCACAGTGGCTGCCACATGGTAGATGCTCAGGTTCAGTTCAGTCGCTCAGTCGTGCCCGACTCTTTGCGACCCCATGAACCACAGCACGCCAGGCCTCCCTGTCCATCACCAACTCCCAGAGTCCACCCAAACCCATGTCCGTTGAGTTGATGATGGCATCTAACCATCTCATCCCCTGTCATCCCCTTCTCCTCCTGCCCTCAATCTTTCCCAGCATCAGGGTCTTTTCAAATGAGTCATCTCCTCGTTGGCCAAAGTATTGGAGTTTCAGCTTCAACATCCAATGAACACCCTTCCAATGAACACCCAGGACTGATCTCCTTTAGGATGGACTGGTTGGATCTCCTGGCAGTCCAAGGTACTCTCAAGAGTCTTCTCCAACACCACAGTTCAAAAGCATCAATTCTTCGGCGCTCAGCTTTCTTCACAGTCCAACTCTCAAATCCATACATGACCACTGGAAAAACTATAGCCTTGACTAGACAGACATTTATTGAAAAAGTGATGTCTCTACTTTTTAATATGCTGTCTAAGTTGGTCATAACTTTCCTTCCAAGGAGTAAGCATCTTTTAATTTCATGGCTGCAATCAGCATCTGCAGTGATTTTAGAGCCCAGAAAAATAAAGTCTGACACTGTTTCCACTGTTTCCCCATCTGTTTCCCATGAAGTGATGGGACCAGAAGCCATGATCTTAGTTTTCTGAATGTTGAACTTTAAGCCAACTTTTTCACTCTCCTCTTTCATTTTCAGCAAGAGGCTCTTTAGTCCTTCTTCAGTTTCTGCCATAAGGGTGGTGTCATCTGCATATCTGAGGTTATTGATATTTCTCCCGGCAATCTTGATTCCAGCTTGTGCATCCTCCAGCCCAGCGTTCCTCATGATGTACTCTGCATAGAAGTTAAATAAGCAGGGTGACAATGTACAACCTTGACGTACTCCTTTTCCTATTTGGAACCAGTCTGTTGTTCCATGTCCGGTTCTAACTGTTGCTTCCTGACCTGCATACAGGTTTCTCAAGAGGCAGGTCAGGTGGTCTGGTATTCCCATCTCTTTTAGAATTTTCCACAGATTTTTGTGATCCACACAGTCAATGGCTTTGGCATAGTCAATAAAGCAGAAATAGATGTTTTTCTGGAACTCTCTTTTTCGATGGTCCAGCAGATATTGGCAATTTGATCTCTGGTTCCTCTGCCTTTTCTAAATCCAGCTTGAACATCTGGAAGTTCATGGTTCACATATTGCTGAAGCCTGGCGTGGAGAATTTTGAGCATGACTTTACTAGCGTGTGAGATGAGTGTAATTGTGAGGTAGTTAAGCATTCTTTGGCATTGCCTTTCTTTGGGATTGGAACGGAAACTGACCTTTTCCAGTCCTGTGGTCACTGCTGAGTTTTCCAAATTTGCTGACATATTGAGCACAGCACTTTCACAGCATCAGCTTTCAGGATTTGAAATAGCTCAACTGGAATTCCATCACCTCCACTAGTTTTGTTCGTAGTGATGCTTTCTAAGGCCCACTTGACTTCACATTCCAGGATGTCTGGCTCTAGGTGAGTGATAACACCATTGTGATTATCTGGGTCATGAAGATCTTTTTTGTATAGTTCTTTTGTGTATTCTTGCCACCTCTTCTTAATATCTTCTGCTTCTGTTAGGTCCATACCATTTCTGTCCTTTATCGAGCCCATCTTTGCAAGAAATATTCCCTTGGTATCTCTAATTTTCTTGAAGAGATCTCTAGTCTTTTCCATTCTATTTTTTCCCTCTATTTCTTTTGCATTGAGGAAGGCTTTCTTATTCTCTCCTTGCTATTCTTTGGAACTCTGCATTCAAATGGGTATATCTTTCCTTTTCTCCTTTGCTTTTGGCTTCTCTTGTTTTTACAACTATTTGTAAGGCCTCCTCAGACAGCCATGTTGCTTTTTTGCATCTCTTTTTCTTGGGGATGGTCTTGTTTCCTGTCTCCTGTACAATGTCATGAACCTCCGTCCATAGTTCATCAGGCACTCTATCAGATCTAGTCCCTTAAATCTATTTCTCACTTCCACTGTATAGTCATAAGGGATTTGAGTTAGGTCATACCTGAATTGTCTAATGGTTTCCCCCACTTTCTTCAATTTAAGTCTGAATTTGGAAATAAGGAGTTCATGATCTGAGCCACAGTCAGCTCCCGGTCTTGTTTTTGCTGACTGTATAGAGCTTCTCCATGTTTGGCTGCAAAGAATATAATCAATCTGATTTCGGTGTTGACCATCTGGTGATGTCCATGTGTAGAGTCTTCTCTTGTGTTGTTGGAAAAGGGTGTTTGCTATGACCAGTGCGTTCTCTTGGCAAAACTCTATTAGCCTTTGCCCTGCTTCATTCTGTACTCCAAGGCCAAATGTGCCTGTTACTTCAGGTGTTTCTTGACTTCCTACTTTTGCATTCCAGTCTCCTATAATGAAAAGGACATCTTTTTGGGGTGTTAGTTCTAGAAGGTCTTGTAGGTCTTCATAGAACTGTTCAACTTCAGCTTCTTTAGCATTCTTGGTTGGGATATAGACATGGATCACCGTGATATTGAATGGTTTGCCTTGCAAACGAACAGAGATCATTCTTTCTTTTTTGAGATTGCATCCAAGTACTGCATTTCAGACTCTTTTGTTGACCATGATGGCTACTCCATTTCTTCTAAGGGATTCCTGCCCACAGTAGTAGATATAATGGTCATCTGAGTTAAATTCACCCATTCCAGTCCATTTTAGTTCACTGATTCCTAGAATGTCGACGTTCACTCTTGCCATCTCCTGTTTGACCACTTCCAATTTGCCTTGATTCATGGACCTAACATTCCAGGTTCCTATGCAATATTGCTCTTTACAGCATCGATCCTTGCTTCCATCACCAGTCCCATCCAAAACTGGGTGTTGTTTTTGCTTTGGCTCCATCCCTTCATTCTTTCTGGAGTTATTTCTCCACTGATCTCCAGTAGCATATTGGGCACCTACCGACCTGGGGAGTTCATCTTTCAGTGTTCTATCTTTTTGCCTTTTCATACTGTTCATGGGGTTCTCAAGGCAAGAATGCTGAAGTGGTTTGCCATTCCCTTCTCCAGACGCTCAAACAGCTGAATAAATGAATGAGTACCATAAGTGGCATTACCTGAGTAGGTGAAAGGAAAATCACAGCCTTGGGAGGGACCTTGGAAAGCTATTTTAACTCTTCCCCAGTTTATGAGCAGAACTCTTGTGTAACTACTTCTGAAACAGCAAAGTATGTGCTTTTCTGAAAACCACACTACCGTAGTTCCTTTTTCCTTTAAATAGTTCTCATTATTTGGAAGCAAAAGGTAGTCAGGAAGCTGTTGAGAATAGAGACAGATCCCTTTTTGAAAATATGTAAAAATAACATCTAAAATCATTTCCTATTTTAGAGGAGCCAAGGAAACTGCCAGCTTCAAAGAAACTCTGTAGTAAATTCTTTTGTTACAGGGAATAACGGACCAAATTGAGTGAAGATTCTCTCTTTATCCAAAAAACCCAAAACAAACAGGTTGAAATTTGGTGTGGTCACAGTGGTTGCTCATAGTGTCTCCCGAGAGCCAATTATTGAATTTTCAGAAATGTTGAGAGCTGGTTGTTAAATACAGTCATCATTAAAAATTAAATTGTAGAAACTTACCATTAAATAAATTAGATTAAAAACAAAGGTAATAAATACTCAAAACTCATCACTTCCTAATTATTTTCCTATGCTTCACTATTATTCATGCTCTTGAGGTTATCTGTGTCCTTTGTGTCTGTGTAGTAGAAATACTATATATTATTTCTTATCTGCTCATCTCTTTGTAACTCCATGTTCAGTCAAGTCAAACTGGTAGTTTGAAATCAGTCATAGTAGTATTTACATCATGGAAATTAGCAACTGCTACAAATCACTGCTTAATCTATTGTTCTGTTAATTGTCTTGACCAGGGGTCAGTGAACTTCCACCCACAGCTTGTTTCTGTACAGCTCACAAGCTAATAATGGTTTTTACATTTTCAAGGGTTGTAAGGAAATGAAAAAGAATATGCAACAGAGACCCTATGTAGCCACAAAACCTAAAATATTTATTATCTGGCTCTTTACTGAAATTTTTTGACAACCCTTGGTCTAGACTTAAGAAAGTGATGGAGAAATGTTGATAGTACAGATTAAAAGTGCATCATCTCTGTAACTGTTACATTTCATATAGCATGAAAAATTGAGGAAATATTTTTCTAGTATTCAAAAACTATTGTCTGATTTAGTGAAGAAGTCATATACGTCACTGATTTAAACTAGGAAATTTCTACATACATTCTGTTGTTTCAGTTTTGTCTTATTAATGTAAATCAACACATCAACCAATAATCCTGTTGGAACCACATTTAATTGTTAATTGCCACCTTAGGTTGGTTATGGACACAAGAGTTAGGAAAACATTGACTAAAGCATTCTATGGGAGTTTTTTGGCTATATGAAATCTATAAGGAATGTATATATTTTATCATTATTTATACATGGTGTGCTACACACTTACAATCAAGATATATAGGGTAATGTTTTTCCCCTGGAGAGAAGGTTATCAAACATTTAACAGCATACCACTGGTCAAACCTCTGTTTTTTTTTTTTTCAGGTCTCTATTCTATTTTATAGTTAACATATTTAGTTAATTTTTAAAATTGAAATAAGAGCATTTAACACAAGATCTATAAGTTTTAGGTGTATAATACAGTATTGTTAACCATAGGCATGATACTGTACAGTTGATCTCCAGAACTTATTCATCTTGCACAACTGAAACTTTATGCCTACCGATTAGCAACTCCTCATTTCCCCCTCCCACCAGCCCCCGGCAACCACCGTACTATTCTCTGCTGCTTTGAGTTTGACTATTTTAGATATCTCACATAAGTGGAATCATACAACATCTCACATAAGTGGAAGTATTTGTACTTCTGTGTCTGGATTATTTCACTTAGCATAATGTCCTCCAGGTTCATTCCTGTTAGAAATGGCAGGATTTCCTTCTTTTTGAAGGCTGAAAAATATTCTATTATATGTATATACCACATTTTTGATATCTATTCATCTGTCAATAGATATTTAGGGTATTTCCACATGTTGGTTATTGTGAATAATGCTGCAGTGAAAATGGGAGTGCAAATATCTCTTTGAAATCCTGATTTCAATTCTTTAGAATGCATACCCAGAAGTGTGTTTGCTGGATCATACTGTAGTTCTAGTTTTAATTTTTTTGAGGAACTTCCATACTGTTTTCCATAGTGATTAAACCAATTTACATTTGAACAATGTACAAAGGTTCTAATTTCTCCACATTCCTGCCAACACTTGTTATCTTTTGATTTTTTGATAGAGGACATTTTGACAGGTGTGAGGTGATATCTAGTTGTGGTTTTGATTTGCATTTCCCTGATGATTAGTACTGTTGAATGTCTTTTCATGTGCCTCTTGGCAATCTGTATGTTTTCTTTGGAAAAATGTCTACTCCGGTCCTTTGCCCATTTTTATCTGGGCATTTATCTGGCCCATTTTATCTGGGTTATCTGTGTTTTTATTTTTTTTTTGCTGTTGAGCTGTGGGAGTTCCTTAAACATTTTAGATATTATCCCTGATCAAATAAATGATTTGCAAGTATTTTCTTCCATTCTGTAGGTTGCTTTTTCCACTCTGTTGATTGTTTCCTTTGCTGTACAGAAGATTTTTAGTTTGATGTAGTCCCATTTGTCTATTTTTTCCTTTTGTTGCCTGTGTCTTTGGTATTCTTTTCCAAGAGACCATTGCACAGGTCCTATCTTAAGGAGGCAAAGGTCTGTGGGGATTCGTTGGCTTTGGATAGGTTCATGGTCTCCTTTCTTCAGTTATGTTTGAGCAAAGCTACCAACCTGAAAACAAACTTACATGTGAGCTCTCTTAAAGCATGTGAGTTATGGCTGTAAGCTTTAACCCTCTGCATCTGATCACTGGGAGGGAGGAGGCTGTCTAGTCCTTGAGATGCCTGGGAAAATCCTCAGGAAAAGATAACATTTCACTTTGGTGACAAATTTGTTGATTTTACAGATAACATCCACATTTTGCCTTCGAGAAGGAGCACTCAACAAGGACATTGGTTTGTATGTTTTTCTCTAAACACTCATTAGTACAAATTAATAAATCTTTTTGTTGGGGAACATTGGGCTATATTTCATCTTTGGTTAACTAACGAAAAAGGAATGCATTTCCGTGGGTTCAGGATATAAAGAGCAAGAAACTTTGAAGCTATATAGACCTGGCACATGCCCCTAAGTCATGCTAAGGACACAGTGCACAGGTTATGGGTGTGGACAGAGGACGTGTGAGTACATTTTTGCTTTCTCTGGCAGTGGAATTTAAAAACCTTTAGAACAGAGGTTCGTAAACTTGAGTGTGCATCAGGACCACCTGGAGGGCTTATTGAAACAGAGATGTCCTACCCTAACAGTTTCTGAATTACCAGGTCTATAGTGGGCCCCTCAAATTTGCATTTATAATGAGCTCCTAGGTGATGGTGATGCTGACACTGCTGGTCTGGGACCTCATTTTGAGAGCCGGTTGTCTAAGAAAAGGGCTTCCCAGGTGGTGCTAGTGGTAAAAAACCCACCCGCCAATGCAGGAGACATAAGAGATGCAGGTTCGATCCCTAGGTCGGGAAGATCCCCTGGAGAAGGAAATGGAAACCCACTCCAGTATTCTTGTCTGGAGAATTCCATGGACAGAGGAGCCTGGGCAGGCTACAGTCCATGGGGCCACAAAGAGTCAGACACAACTGGAACGACTTAGCACACATGCATGTCTAAGAAAAAAGACATTGTGTTCCAGCTGCCTAGTTTGGATTATAGTCTACCTTGAGATGTTCCCTACAGGGTCACTTTGACAGTTTGTGTTCATCTAAGCAAACTGGAAAATGCCTTTCTCCCACAATTCACACACACTCAAAAATAGGCAAAAAATTTGGCTGCTCTGAACTAGAACCATTTCAGCCTTGGACAAAATTGTGTCCATTCCCATCAAGCAAACCCCGTAGGGCCTGAGTTAGCGTTCCAACTCCTGTGAAGGCAAAAGATCCAGTGAATGTGGGCGCCTGATCTGTGCTGTTCCAGAAAGAGATCCAGAGAACCAGAGGCTCCCAATTTCAGTTGAGGGGTGATGTGCAGGTTAGGATACTGAAATTTTGGCATTATTTACCTTCAGGTTCTATCTGAGGGAAGAAGTGAAAGGGGGGCTAGAAAGTGAGCCTGAAAACAATCTTCCCAGCACTAGTCCCAGGAAAGTGGAAGTCATGGTTAAACTTCCTTTCTCTGAGAGCCAAAGTGGCAACATAGGCAGAGAGATGAGAGGGGTGGAGGGTGTAATGTGGTGTCTCAAGTGTCTCCAGTGGTTATCTTTAGGGGTGGGGCCAGAGGTGATTTTTTTTTCTTTCTACTTCTCTGCATTTTATAAATTAAAAACATGTACGTATGCTAATTAATTATTAAAAAACTCCTCAGTATTTTTCCCTTAAAAAAATCGAGGCATAACATATAGAGTTAAGCATATAAATTCCACTAAACTTAAAGTGGGAGTGTGAGTACCCATGCTATTAAGATCTAAATCAAGGTAGAAAACGTTTCTAACTTCCCAGAAAGCTCCTTCATGCCTTCAGTGTTGAACTTCAGTGAGATGGAGGCAGGATTGGGCAAGGGGCCTATTAGGCCACGGTGTCCACCTGTCAAAGTCTACGAGCTCCAAGGGGAGCTTCAGAGCAAAGACTGCCCTCTAGGGGGGTCTTCTATGTGGTGGAAATGGGCCTTGGATCACGTCCTTGATCAGTCATTGTCTGGGGGCTGTTAGCTGGAGGCTGTTAGCTCACCACACTCCTCACAGTTGGGCAGTGGGGTCTCTCCACAGGGGTTATGAGCAATGTGCCTCCATGTCTCGCATGGCAAATGCATTCAGAATCGGATTCACACCCAGGTTGTTGTTGTTTAGTTGCTAAGTCCTGTCTGACTCTTTGAGGCCCCATAGACTATAGCCCTCCAGGCTCCTCTGTCCATGGGTTTTTCCAGGCAAGAATACTGGAGTTGGTTTCCATTTTCTTCTCCAGGGGATCTTCCTGACCCAGAGATCGAACCCAGATCTCCTGCATTGGCAGACAATTCTTTACCACTGAGCCACCTGGGAAGCTCCACACCCAGGTTTTCTGGAGCTAAGGTCTGTCCGCCTTTCCACTCTTGCACGCTGCTTGCCCACAGCCAAGGAACTCTTCTGGTCAAGAGGTAAAAAAATCTCTTCAGAACATGAGCCAAGGCCATCAGGTGCTAGGCAGGGCCAAAGCTAGGTGGAGTTCAGTTTCCCTTTCTGTGCTCAGCGGTGGAAGTTCACTTCCAGAATAAACCCACTGCCACTTGCTGCAGTGCTGCCCAGAGTGTGAGGCTGCATATGAGGCAAACAAGGCATGGGGCAAGAGCATTTTCCTGTGAGGAAAAAAATGAAGCCAAGCCCCTCTGCTTTCTGAAAGTCTGGGCTCTAACCACAGCTTAAGCTCAGAGTGGGCAGTCTTTGAAAGGGTTAACATTGGATGAAGTGCCCAGCTAATGCAGAAAGGACCTCAGTCAGAAGGGAAGACTTCTCTTAAACTATGGGCAGCATGCACAGAAAGAGAAACGGGGTCTACATTGAAGTGTAACTTTTTGGAGAAAGGAAGGTTGGCTCTGGAAACGCGTATAACTTTCCAACATGATTTGCTTCCAGGTTGAGTCATTAGACCTAATTTCAGGGACTGTTTCCCTGGGTTGTGCCCTTTCTCTGCAGAGTGGAGGAGTAAGAGGCCTCTGGGTGTGCTAGGCTGAAACATTGGGACTATTGTGAGTCCTCCATATCTGACCATTCTTCTCTGTCAATTAAAAGTGCTGTGGACCAGAAACAAGCTCTCGCATTTATGGTCAATTTACTTTTCAAAAGGGTGCCAAGACCATTCAATGGGGGAAAGAATAGTCTTTTAAATAAATGCTGCTGTGACAAGTGGATATCCACATGCAAAAGAATGGAGTTGGACTCTTACCTTATACCATATACAAAAATTAAATCAAAATGGATCAAAGGTCTAAATAGAAGAGCTAAAACTATCAAACTCTTAGAAACAAACATAGGTGTACATCTTTCTGACCCTGTATTAAGCAATGGTTTCTTAGCTATGACACCAAAAGCACAAGCAACTAAAGGAAAAGAAAGAAATAAATGGCACTACATCAAAATTAAGAGCTTTTGTGCTTCAAAAGGCACAATCGAGTAACCCAAGAGACCACCCACAGAATGGGAGAAAATTTTTGTGAATTATTTATCTGATAAAAGGCTTGTCTGTAGAGTATATACAGAACACTTACAACTCCATCATAAAAACATAAATAACACAAAAACGATCAAAGGGTCTAAATAGACAGGCCTCCAAAGAAGATACACAAATGGCCAATAAGCACATGAAAAGATGCTCAACATCACTAGTTATTAGGGAAATGCAAATCAAAGCCACAATGAGATACCATTTCATACCCACCAGGATAGCTGTAATAAAAGATAAAATGAATGTGAGGATATGGAGAAATAGGAACCCTCAGCCAGACATTACTGGTGGGATTATAACATCCTGGTGTCACTTTGAAAAAATTAGTTTGGCAGTTCCTCAAAAAGTTAAACTTGGAGTTAGTTGCCCTATGACCCAGGGGTTCTACTCCCAGGTATATACCCAAGAGAATTGAAAACATATGTGCACACAAAAATTTGTACATGAATGTTCAAAGCAGTATTATTCCCAATAGCCCCAGAGAGGAAACTCAAATGTCCATCTCGGATGTGATAGAGTCATACAATGGAATTTAATTCTGCTTATAAAAAGAAATGAAATACTGACACAGTCTAAGACATGATGAACCTTAAAAACATTATCTTAAGTGAAAGAAGCCAGTTACAAAAGACCACATATTGTATGATTCCATTTATATGAGATGTCCAGAACTTACAAATCCATAGAGACACAAAGCAGATTAGGAGTTGCCAGGAGCTGAAAGGGAGGAAAGAACCAGAGTGACTGCTAAGGGCGACAGGGTTTCTTTTTGGAGAGATGACAATATTCTAGAATAGTGATGATGGTTGCATAGCTCTGTGAATATACTATGCCAGGTGAATTATAGCTCCATAAAGCTGCTAATAAAAAATGCTGTGGATCCCTAATCACCTGGCACTCATACCCTTGGATTCCTCTGAGATGTCCTGGATGGGTGGTCAGTTTTATCCAGTTCTAAATTCCTGGGCCTGCACAAACAGCCAAAGTTAGGAATTAAGGTTGGAGCTGCCTTTGTCTTTTGCTCCCAAGCAACATTTTTCTAAATGATGTTAGCACAGAGCAGCCTTTCTTCTGAAGCAGCCACTGTCAGAGGGCCAAAATGTCCCTTGCATATTTTTTTTACCCTGAATGGAGTGCCTACTTCAGAGGCTATGCTAGAGATGGTTTCCTTCTTGAAGGTCCACATCTGGCTAGTCAAAGCCAAACTGTAATGATACTCATGTGTTACCATCTATCAGCAATATAGATAAAGCTATAGTTAGGAAGACACACATCAAAATGGGTAAGATAAAATGACTGACAATACTTAGTGTTGGCTAGGATTTATAGCAAATGGAACTCTTGTACATTAGCGAGGGATCTGTATCGCTACAGTGAAACCACTTTTGTAAAGATTTGGCAAAACCTACTAAAGCTAAAGAGGTGTATGCCCTGTGACCCATCGATTCCTCTCCTGTATGTCATGCTCATGCTCAGTCATATCAGACTCTTTGCAACCCCATGGACCATAACCCACCAGGCTCCTCTGTCCATGGGATTCTCCAGGCAAGAATACTGGAGTGGGGTGCCATTTTCTTCTCCAGGGGATCTTCCCAACCCAAGGATTGAACCCGAATCTCCTGCATCTCCTGCGTTGTCGGTGGATTCTTCACCACTGAGCCACTGGGGAAGCCCCTTCTGTGTATACACCCAGTAGAAACACATAAGTATGTTCACCAAAAGACACATACAGGAATGGATACACTATCCCTATTCATAATAACCTCAAACTAGAACAACTCACAGAGAAGGCAATGGCAAGCCACTCCAGTACTCTTGCCTAGAAAATCCCATGGATGGAGGAGCCTGGTAGGCTGCAGTCCGTGGGGTCGCTAAGGGTCGGACATGACTGAGCGACTTTTCACTTTTCACTTTCACACATTGGAGAAGGAAATGGCAACCCACTCCAGTGTTCTTGCCTGGAGAATCCCAGGGACGGGGGAGCCTGGTGGGCTTCCGTCTATGGGGTCACACAGAGTCGGACACGACTGATGTGACTTAGCAGCAGCAGCAGCAGCAGCAGAACTCAAACATCCATCAACTGGATGAAAGATAAATTGTTATATATCCATACAATGGAATACTACTCAGCACTTAAAAAAAATCCCTACTGGTACACATAATAATACAGATGCATGTCAGAAATATGGAGTAAAAGAAATCAGACACAAAGCATGATTCTATGGTTCCATCACTTTGCCGACAAAGGTCCATCTAGTCGAATCTATGGTATTTCCAGTAGTCATGTATGGATGTGACAGTTGGGCCATAAAGAAGGCTGAGCACTGAAGAATTGATGTTTTTGAACTGTGGTGTTGGAGGATGCTCTTGAGAGTCTCTTGGACTGCAAGGAGATCAAACCAGTCAATCCTAAAGGAAATCCATCCTTAATATTCATTGGAAGGACTGATGCTGAAGCTCCAATACTTTGGCCACATGATGTGAGGAACTGACTCATTGGAAAAGACCCTGATACTGGGAAAGATTGAGGGCAGGAGGAGAAGGGGATGACTGAGGATGAGATGGTTGGATGGTATCACCGAATCAATAGACATAAGTTTGAGCAGGCTCCGGGATATGGTGAAGGACAGGGAAGCCTGGCGTGCTGCAATCCATGGGGTCACAAAGAGTTGGACACGACTGAGCAACTGAACAACAACAGAAACACTAAGAAAAGACAGAACTAATCTATGGTGATGAAGATCAGAATACTGGTTACCTTTGGAGGAGAGTGTTGGCTGGGAGAAACACGAGGAAGCCTGTGATTTGCTGGAATTCTTCCAGAATAATCTGAGTGGTGTTATCAGAAGCATGCACAGGTACATATGTATGTAACAATTCACAGAGCAGTACCACGAGGTTTGGACACCTAACTGAGTGTAAATTGTATCTCAAGAAAAAGAAGATATAAACTAAGGTAGAAAAACACGTTGTTATAGAACGTGAGACCTGGAAGGGGCCCTAGGTATTAGGTTCAAATCCTTCTTTTACAGACGAGGAAACTAAAAAAAACTAATGATTTCTCCAAGGCCGTGAGCTAACTGGAATAAGAACCAAAGACTGATAATAACAATTTACCATCTTTTGGCTAACAAACACATGAAAAGATGCTCAACATCACTCATTATCAGAGAAATACAAATCAAAACCACAATGAGGTACCATCTCACACCGGTCAGAATGGCTGCTATCAAAAAGTCTACAAACAATAAATACTGGAGAGGGTGTGGAAAAAAGGGAACCCTTTTACACTGTTGGTGGGAATGCAAGCTAGTACAGCCACTATGGAGAACAGTGTGGAGATTCCTTAAAAAACTGGAAATAGAACTCCCATACGACCCAGCAATCCCACTGCTGGGCATACACACCAAGGAAACCAGAATTGAAAGAGACATATGTACCCCAATGTTCATTGCAGCACTGTTTACAATAGCTAGGACATAGAAGCAACCTAGATGTCCATCAGCAGATGGATAGATAAGAAAGCTGTGGTACATTTACACGGTGGATTATTACTCAGCCATTAAAAAGAATGCATTTGAATCAGTTCTAACGAGGTGGAGGAAACTGAAGCCTATTATACAGAGTGAAGTAAGTTAGAAAGAAAAACACCAATACAGTATACTAACACATATATATGGAATTTAGAAATATGATAATGATGACCCTATATGCGAGACAGCAAAAGAGACACAGATGTAAAAAACAGACTTTTGGACTCTGTGGGAGAGGGCAAGAGTGGGATGATTTGAGAGAATAGCATTGAAATATGCATATTACCATACGTGAAATAGATCGCCAGTCCAGGTTCGATGCATGAGACAGGGCGCTCAGGGCCAGTGCATTGGGATGACCCAGAGGGATGGGATGGGGAGGGAGATGGGAGGGGGGTTCAGGATGGGGAACACATATACACCTGTGGCAGATTCATGTCAATGTATGGCAAAACCCCTACAATATTGTAAAGTAATTAGCCTCCAATTAAAATAAATTAATTAAAAAATATTTCAGAAAATCTATGAATTTTGCTTAGCTGAAAATTTATGAAATTTTGGTTCCACTTGTTTGACTAAGTATGAACAGAATGCTTACATGTTGTTGTTGTGCATCTCTGGGTAAGACTAACTAGTATGATATCTATAAATAATGACTATTAGTTTTTAAGTCTTTTTTGTCCATTAGATTGTTAGGTCTCTAAAGAGAAAGACGTGGTTCCTGTTTTTTCATATCCTCAAAACAAAGCAGGACATTGTTTCAAAAACACTCAATAAACTTTCATTTAATGAAAAAAAAAAAACAAAACGGTTTACCATCTTCGAATTCTTGTTACCTGCCAGGAGCTGTTTTCAGTTAAGTGATTTAATGCTGGCATTAACCCTGTGAGGTGGGTGGGTGTCGTTACTGTGCCCATTTTATAGATGAGGCCCATAGGGCCATATAGCTATCAGGTGGTAGAGCCAAGATGCCAGTCCAGGCTGTCTTACTCCAGCATCCACAGCCATAGCCACTCTGCCCAGATTCATAACCCAGTGCTCTGGATCCTGGGTGTCATGTGCTACTTTAAAAAGTTTTTCTTTTTTTTTTTTTACAGAGATATCTGTTTATTTTCTCAAAAGAGCCTCTGATAGTCCTGGAAAGGACTGGTGGTAGGTCTAAATCCAGTCATAATGGTCAGCTTGTACTTGTCTGTAGGAATTCCACATAGGTGAAACTTTTACACAAAGGCTTCAAGGCTGATGACAGAAAGTTCTAGAACTTGAAAAGATTTCCTCCTGGCTGCTCCAGATCTCCCTGGGATTGGAGCAGGATAGGATAGGTTAAGTGTGAATCCTCCAAGCAAAGCCCTCTCCACTCTACCCACTCTCCCAGTGAACAGGTACCTTGTTGTCTTTAACTGAAACCAAATGAGAAGTCATGATTATGCTGGTGGCAGTGAGGCAGGTGGGCCTAGTGGAAATGGATCTGGTGTTGGGAAATGGCTTCCAGAAACTACCTCCCAACGTGGAGCCTAGGGCCTGGTTCTGGCCTTCATGCTCTGGGCTGGGGGGAGAGATCTGCTAGGCTTGGAAATCTGTGCAGAGGCAGGTGAGAAACATGTCATGAGGGCCTGTCTCTTCTTCTGGCCCTTCCCACCTTTCCCAGATCTTCTCTGTAGGCTTAATGGTGAGATATGGTTCAATTAAGTTCATCCAAAATCCCTGGAGGATCTACTCTTGAGAATTCAGATATGATTTGACTTGTATGTCCTCATATGACTTAACTCATATGTCCCCAGTTTTCAGTGAGGGAGATTCCAGAGCCAGACAGCTTGGGTTCGAATTGTGGCCTCATCACTCCCTCCCTGTGTGATACTGGGCACCTTCCTTAACTTCTTGGTTTCCCAATTTCCTCATCAATCAAGTGAGGACACCAATAACACTATAGAGTTGTGAAGATTAGAGGTTAATACACGGGAAAGATGTAGAACAGTGACTTGCTCAATCTGAGACAACAGTGAGCTAGTGTCATTATCCAGTGTGAGAAGGCCTGGGATTAGAGAAAGCAGAGAAAAGTGTTCTGTGGAAGCACAGAGGGAATCAGGGAAGGCTTTCCAAAGAAGGTGGCCCTGGAAGTGAGTCTAGAAAGCTGAGTAGGAGTTAGGACGGCAAAGCAGTGGGGAGAGAACATGGTGGACAGAGGAAAGAGTGTGAGGGGTAACATAGAGGCTGGAAACTGCTTGGCATGAGCAGGGTGCTAGGATACAGTCTGGTGTGACTAGAGCAGTGTTAGTGGGGGCTGAAGAGGCTGATGGGGTGGGCGTCAATGGCAGAGAGCCTTAGAAGCCTGACTGCTCTCCCTGAAGTCTCCTTTTCCTCCCTCTGAGCCAGGCCAGCCTGCTCTTGGCCAGGGGACTTGCCCTGGATCTCGAAAGAACCTTGGCTGGGGTTCACAGGAGGCTGCAACCATCTCCAGGAAATGCCGAGGTGATGAGGATGGCCCTGCATACGGCTAATGTAACTGTCACTCCAGTCTCCGCCCGCCCCTCCCCCCCGAAACACATTCTTGTCTCTGTCTCTGGAAAACATGTGTGCAAGCAGAGCTTGGCTGGGTGGTAGATGAAACTTTTTTTGACAACAGAAAGGCATCAACAGTCCAGCTACATGAGAGCTCCCAGCCAGCCTCATCCATTCACCTGAAAAACAAGTCTGAAAAGCCCCGCACCCCTGGGTGGTCCCATCCCACCTTGGGGACTGTCCTCAATGCATCTGTTTCCCACTGACCTTATAGCAGAGATCCAGCAGGCAGAGGGACCCTACTGCCTCATGCTTGAGGAATGCCTCCCCAGCTCCCTCCCACCTCCAGCCTCCTGGCTTCCAGAACTCAACAGCTCGCCTCTTGTGGGCCAGTGTTTGCAGAAAATGTTTGTAGACCTCGTAGCATGCCACTTCCAGGAATAATTAGCAGTCAGGCTGCCAGTCTTTCACTCAGGTCTGGGGAATGAAAACCTCAAGAATGTGGAGCTGGGGGTGAGTGAGTGTGGTGGAGGTTAGGGGTGTTTGCCTAAATGGGGTTTGCAAGCTCCTGGGTCCCAATCTCTAAGCATGTACCTATCCAAGTGAGCGCACCACCCAAAGAACCTGCTCTACTGGCTGCCACAGAACTCAGGGTCCTTGGCTAGTCTTTCTGTTGACCTAAAGAACATCATGCAAGTGACACAAGGCAATGCCCTCGCTCATGCAACTCATACGAAGAGCTAGCGTTCATGGGAACTTTCTCTGAAAATGTCCCATTGCCTTAAAGATTTGGCATCTGAAACTCGCCCTTCCCCATTGTCACCAAACAAAGGCATTAATGGATTTTGAGCTTACAGAGCCAATCTGGTATCAACCACACAATAAGCAGTTGGGGATTTCTCTGAGAAGACTGATCCAGGCTGTCTTTTGGAGTTTAGTGCACTATTTTATGGAGTCAAAGCAGAATATGATTGCTTTGTGTCTGGGTTTACAAACATTTTTAACCCCATGGGGTGAAACTCCTGCAACACACTGGTATTGGTTTTTGTCAAACTTCCAACTTCTGGTTAAGAAACAGTTTCTCCGTGATACACTGATGTCATGTTCAGGTCCCTGAGTAAATTTTGCAAAGGACTTCCTATCCTGCTGAATCCCAAACTGGCTCAATAGACAGGCATGACAGGATATTTTAGGAAAAGAAAATTTAACAGAAATCAATGAAGAGTCCCATAATTGGGTCCTCCCAAAACAACTTCACAAATATAGGATAGGAGAAAACTGGCTTAATGATATGAGTTTTTTAAAAGGGAGAGGGAGCAGGCTTATGGGTTTCTAGTGACAGTCAGGCCACTGTAAGTCAATGTGTGATCTGGCCAGTAAAGCAAAAAGAAAAGGTGGCTTCAGGTTGTATTCCTAAGAGTCTAATCTTCAGAATAAAGGAGCTCTGCTGTGGCCCCATTGATTGAGCAAAATCTTCCAGTCCTTGGGTTACACTTTGGGCACCACAAACCTTGGGATTCAGGGGGCAGAGAGTGACAAGCTGAGTGGGAGGAGTTCTCCTCTTTTATTATCTGTCTTCCCAATAGACTGTAAAATCCATGAGGGCAGGGATCTTGTTTTAGCCACAGCTCTATCCCCAGTATGTCGAGCAGGGCCTGCGACAGATAAAGTTTTATGCTCAGTAAATAGAAGTGAGAGACTGAGTAAATGAAAGGAAAGTCTTTTTCAGACAGAACTGTTCAAGAGTACCACCTCCCTCCTTGATGCAGGTGAGATCCCCACCATTGGAGAAGTGCAGGTAGAGGCTGGAGAGCCATGTGGTTTGGGAACTGTAGAGGAGGTTCAAGAATCATTGGATGACCCAGAGGCACCCCTCCCCCAAGTTCCAAGGACTTTTGATAACATCCACAAGTGGGAAATGAAGAGACTGATGTGGTGTTTCTGGGTGGTCCCAATACCCTAAGCTGGCTTTGTGCTTAGAGGCACGTGAAACATGAGTTCCCTCATTTACTTCCTTTCTCCTTCTTGCTCTCTCTTCCCTTCTATTTTTTTTTTAATTGAGGCATACTTGACATTTAACATTGTATTAGTTTCACGTGTACAATATGCATGCGTGCCTAAGTCACTTCAGTTGTGTCCAACTCTTTGCGACCCCATGGGCTGCAGCCCACCAGGCTCCTCTGTCCATGCTATTCTCCAAGCAAGAATACTGGAGTGGGTTGCAGTGCTGCCAATGCAGGAGCTGTAAGGGACATGGGTTCCATCCCTGGGTTGGGAAGATCCCCTAGAGAAGGGCCGTGTACAACACAATGATTTGATATTTGTATATATTGTGAAATGATCACCACAAGAAGTCCTGTTAGCATCCACCACTACACAGTTATGATTTTTTTCTTGTGATGAGAACTTCTAAGATTTTCTTAGCAACTTTCAAACATGCAGTGCAGTATTGCTAACTATAGTCGTCATTACTACATATTATGCCCCCAGGACTTACTTATTTTATGACTGGAAGTTTGTACATTTTGACACCCTTTACACATTTAGTCCTACCCCCTGACTCCCACCCTGGCTTTGGCAAATATCAATCTCTTCTCTATATATGAGCCTTTTTTTTTTCCTTTAGGTTCCATATATAGGAAAGATCATCGTGGACTTCCCTGGTGGTCCAATGGTTAAGAATCTGCCTTGCAGTGTAAGGGTCACAGGTTCAGTCCTAGTCTGGGAAGATCCCACATGCTGTGATGCAACTAAACCCGTGTGCCACAACTACTGATCCCTCACTCTAGAGCCCGTGAGCTGAAGCTACTGAGTCCATGCACTGCAACTACTGAAGCCTGTGTGCCTAGAGACCGTGCTCCTCAACAATCACAATGTGAAGCCTGAGAACCAGAATGAAGAGTAGCCTCCACTTGCCACAACTAGAAAGAGCCCTCAGGCAGCAATGAAGACCCACCACAGTCAAAAAATAAAAAAGCCAGAAAAGATAAATAAAGTCTTTTTTAAAAGAAGAGCGAGATCATCCATATTTGTCTTTCTCTGATTAATTTCACTTAGCATAATACCTTCAAGTTCCACCCATATTGAAAAATGATTTCACTTTTTTATGACTGAGTGATATTTCATGGTGTGTATGAACGACATCTTCTTTATCCATTCATCCATGCATGAACACTTAAGATTGTTTACATGTCTTGGTTACTGTAAATAATGCCGTAATGAACATGCAGGTGCATATATCTTTTTTAATTAGTTTTTTTCAGATAAATACCCAGAAGTGGAACTGTTTGATCACATGGTATAATTTTTTTGAGGAGCCTTCATACTATTTTCCATAGTGGCTGCACCAATTTACACTGCCACCACCTCTTCCCTTCTGCTTTGATGTTAAATGGTGTCTAGGGAGTATCTTGCAGTGTAGCTGTACTAAAATCAGGCAGTCCTCGGTTATCTTCCTCAGTGACTGAGAATGTTGGTGCTGTTAATCTAACCAGCTTGCTTGGAGGCACATCCCCATGCTCTCTCTGAAGAAAATATCTTTCACTATTAACCTAAATAGAAACTCATGATTCTGATGAAACAGAGCAAGAAACTCTTTCAGAAGTCGTGAGTGCTACCCCAAAGCAGAGCTTCATTTGAAGAAACCCCAGTTCACAACATACAAGTAAACAATGATGGAGTGATTACTTACTGTGCAGAATCTGTTGCACTAACGATGCCTTTTAATAGGTGACTGGCTGGTGAGTGAAGAGAGAGGTCAGGCTCGGGATTTCAGAGACTGGATCTGGTGAGTTTTTCCTCTTTATTGAATGTGCTGCAAGGCATGCCTATAAATCTTGTCATTTTAGAGGCTCCTTTGACCATACTATTAAAGGCAAACTCGCGACTTGTTAGGGGCTGTGGGGAGGCTCAAACTCCCTGTGTAAGTCATGAGAAGATGGATTTTCCCCCTCTGTGTATGTTTAAGCTGAAATGAGAATCCAGTCAGTGCTGACAGGGGAAAGGTGAGAGGGAGAGAAACATCCCAGGCTTGTGAACTTGCTGAAATTACACTGGGTGAGCATCTGCAGGTTTTTTTTTTTTTTTAAAAAAGAAACGAAAGAGGAAAGAAAGAAGAAGGAAAGAAGGAAGGAAGGAAGGGGAAAGATTAAAAAAAAATGTTGAATGGATTTGTGACAGGATGTGAGAAAGGGAACCGCCCATCATTCCATGGCCATTTCCTTTCAGCCTAGAAACCCTATCATGCGAAAACCTTATCATAGTCCTAAAAATGAAATTCTATAAGCAGGGAGATTTACTGTACCAAATGATTCCGAATGAGGAATGGTATAGGATGCAGAGCCCATCCAGGTCCCCAAGCTGCCTGACTGAAAGAGGCTGTTCCAGATTACTACCTGGCTAGCAGAGAGATGGTGTTTATTGATAGTGAGTGTCAAACACTGGAGAGATTTGTGGATGGTCAGTCTGACGCTGCCTTTTGATCTCCATCTGTAGAGGGAAGAATGGGGCTTGCCTTGTTCCCTTACATAACTTAATTCCAGAATGAAGGCCCAAAGAACTTCGAACAATGTGACCTAGGTACTGTTGGCTGATCCCCAAATGTTCTTCATTTGTCTTTACTCTTCTGTTAATGAGAAAAAATGTGCCTATAATCTAGTGCAGGGCTGGGCAGCTCTGTTCACATAGTCTCTATCTATTCTGGAGATGAAAGGGAAAATGGTCAACAGATGGGTATTTCTAAAGGCTACCATCCTTTGCTTTTTTTGAAGATACACATCTGTTAGATATGATTACAACAATCCCCATGGGGGTGAAATGCAATACGCTTGCCTTGGACACCAAAATCTCAGCCCAACAGCCCACTTTGGAGCCATTTAGGATACAGCCTTTTTGTGATATTTCACAAGTTTAATGATATGGGGAGACACCAAGGTTGTTCAAAAGGACCTGATATCATGAATCTTTCCCATGATTCTAGCTTCAGGATGACATGTGAAAAAATATTCTAAGCTCTAAATCCTAAAACTCATGTTCTCGGCCTCATGCCTTGAAGTCTCTTGGGAAGTCATGCAGATAACTTCAGTCTTTGCAAAATCAAGAGAGCCTCTATCCCAAAGGCCAATCAGGAAAGAAATAGGAGGGTAGAAGGCAGTGAAGTTTCTGTGTCTTCAACAGATCCAAACAAGGGAAGCTCAAACATCCAGTAAAGGAAGGCCAAAGTGAGAAAGGACCCAAGACAAAATAAACTCGGTTCCTACAGCATTCTTCCCACAACCTCAATTGCACGTACCCTGAACCCTAAATTTCTCTGGTGTGCTGAAATGTATAATTTGGAGTTGTAAAAAACAAACATCAACACCCTCTCAAACAGAGGTTAACTGGCTTCTTCACTTTCCTACCAGCTATATTGGTTTCATATACATGTGGCCCAAGATAGACCCCACAAAATGTTGTGGAACTTCCAGGTCATGGAAGAAAGTATTTTGGCTCATTCAAGGAAAACTTGAAAGTGGTTCCCTCATTGGCTTCTCATTCTTTCCTTTTCTTCTCTCTATAGTTGGCAATACAGACTAGACCCAATCTTTCAGCAGATGGGGAAAAGAGAACTTGGGAAAAGCTCTGCTCCCAGAAAAAGATCCATGCCATAGGAGTTGGTGGGGGTGTTTGGTAAGGAAAAACAGGATCAAGGAATCACCTACTGTTTACTGTCTTCAATTCTTAGCAGAGAGTCTTTGGATAAATCATGCAACCTCTTAGATCTCAGTTGCCTGATTCATAATATATAGAAAACAATAACATCAATTCGTTCGAGGTAGGGGAGTTGAATTGGTCATTACTTGAGACCACATCCAACTCTGCAATCTAGGATCAGCAGGTCTTGCTCTGGGACCAAAGATAGCCACTGTCCCTGAACTCTGTTGATGCTGAACTGGTTTATTATCCAGAAGAAAAAGTGAGCTATCACATCTTAGCAGAGCCCACAGTTGCCGTCTGGCTCTTTCCTCTTTTACTATGATGGAATTTGAGAAAAGGCAAGTCCCACATAAAAGTTGGTGTGGTTTGCTAGCTTCTCCATAAGCCTCCCCAAACCTTTCCTCTACTGTGACCTGGTTAGAAATAAAAGTAGCTTTTTTCCCTCCTGCTGCCTCTGTCCCCAGAGGATGAGGCACAGTTGGAACTCAGTGTGGACATCCAGTACAGAAAATCTGAGCTCACAAGATTCCTTTCGGGGTGGAGTTGGAGAGCCTCAATTCCCAGATGGACAAGGTCACCACATCATTGCTCAACCCTCTGCTGCTCTGAGTGAGGCAGCCTAGCCTCTTTCCATCTCCCCCAAAGGTAGAATGCGCACTAGCCGAGCAGGAGCAAAGGGGGACTCAGGAACAAAAGAGGCTTTCTTCAGCAGAGTGACCTTCCATAAGTCACTTAACCCTTCCATGCCCCTTGCTGCTGTGTGACTCAAGTCATAATTTATTGGTTACAAACGTTTCAGTTGCTCATTGAAAAGTAATGGCAAAAGGGTGAACTTGTATACTTATTCTACTAAGGAAACTTTGTCCATTCAAAGTCAGGTTACAGAGTGGCCTTTATTTTAATTAAAAAGCACCTGGAAATTGAAAAGCCCATTCGGCCCAGGGCCTCCTTGGAGAGTAATTGATGCATGTCATATGGCTGGGCCATCTCATGTCTCCTTCTGTAGGGATTGCAGTGGGCGGGGGAGTGGAGGCTGCCTTGGCCTGGTGCACTTTCTGTGACTGGAGCAGATAAGCTCTAGTGCACATACTGCTCCCTGCACAGACTCGATGGGGGCTGTTCCTGCATACCATCCTCAACTAGCACTCACGTCACAGACCCGTGCTTCTATGCCGCTGGCTCTGTTAATGTCCTTCTGAGAGGAAAGGACCTATGCCTTTAAACTTGTATTTCCAGAGGAATGGATAGAGAACCCAATGCCAGGGAGTGTTTCTGCATTCCCTGATAGCCAGCACTGATAGCACAAACATTTCTAGATAACCTCTTGTGACTGGGTTTTTATGTGGGCAATGTGATCCCAGGCCCTGCTCCTCACAGAAGACAGAATGACTGAACAGAATGGAGCACTAACTAGATGGGAAGACAGAGACTGTGTCTCACATCTGACAGGCTTTCACGAGGTCCCTTCTCTTGTCTGGGCTTCACTGTCCTCCTCAGAGAAAATTCATCGATGGGTCACAAACAGAATAGATTCATCACAGAACCTACTGTGCAGCATAAGATAGTGGTTAAGAGTATGAACTGCTTGAAATGTACAACAACATCAATATAATTAACATGGCTGTATGTTCTATAAGAAAGTCATTAAGAGAGTCAATCCAGGGACTTCTCTGGTGGTCCAGCAGTTAAGACTCTGTGCTTCCACTGCAGGCACACAAGTTCAACCCCTGGTTGGGGAATTAACATCTGACATGCCAAACAGCATGACCAAAAACATGAATTAATAAGTCAAAACTCTTAAGAAAAGAGGGAGTAAATCCTAAGAGTTCTCATCACAAGGGAAAAACATTTTTTTCTATTTCCTTATTTTTGTATCTACTTGAGGTGATGGAAGTTGACTAAACTTTTTGGAGTCATCATTTCATGACATATATTAAGTCACATCATTATGCTATACACCTTAAACTTATGCAGTGCTATATGCCAGTTAGATCTCAATATAACTGGAAGAAAAAAACACAAGTATGGACTGCTTGGGTTTGAATTCTGACTCTACTACCTCCTACTTTGGTGACTTCAGGCAAATTACTAAACTTTCCTGTACCTCAGCATCCTCACTAGTAAAATGGGAATATTAAAATGATTATTATGAGGATTAAATGAGCCAGTGTTTACAAAGTACTGAGAACAGCAGAAGTAAGGGTGATACAGTGTCTGTCACATGAGTTCAGTTCAGTCGCTCAGTTGTGTCCGACTCTCCGCGACCCCATGAATCACAGCACACCAGGCCTCCCTGTCCATCACCAACTCCCGGAGTTCACTCAAACTCATGTCCATCGAGCTGGTGATGCCATCCAGCCATCTCATTCTCTGTCGTCCCCGTCTCCTCCCGCCCCCAATCCCTCCCAGCATCAGAGTCTTTTCCAGTGAGTCAACTCGTTGCATGAGGTGGCCAAAGTATTGGAGTTTCAGCTTTAGCATCAGTCCTTCCAATGAACACTCAGGATTGATCTCCTCTAAAATGGACTGGTTGGATCTCCTTGCAGTCCAAGGGACTCTCAAGAGTCTTCTCCAACACCACAGTTCAAAAGCATCAATTCTTCGGCAATCAGCTTTTTCACAGTCCAACTCTCACATCCATACATGACCACGGGAAAAACCATAGCCTTGAGCAGACGGACCTTGGTTGGCAAAGTAATGTCTCTGCTTTTTAATATGCTATCTAGGTTGGTCATGACTTTCCTTCCAAGGAATAAGCGTCTTTTAATTTCCTGGCTGCAATCAGCATCTGCAGTGATTTTGGAGCCCAAAAAAATAAAGTCTGACACTGCTTTCACTGTTTCCCCATCTATTTCCCATGAAGTGATGGGACCAGATGCCATGATCTTTGTTTTCTGAATGTTGAGCTTCAAGCCAACCTTTTCACTCTCCTCTTTCACTTTCATCAAGAGGTTTTTTAGTTCGTCTTCACTTTCTGCCATAAGGGTAGTGTCATCTGCATATCTGAGGTTATTGATATTTCTCCCAGCAATCTTGATTCCAGCTTGAGTAAACTTGTTCAAAATGGGGACTTCTGGACCCTGCCCTGGGAGATTTTGACTTACTGGGTCTGGAATGGGCCTTGGCAATGTGGATTAAAAAAAAAAGCCCTCTGGATGATTCTGAACCCCAGGCACTTGATGGTCCTTAAGTTCCCATCTAGCTGTGCACCATAAGAGAGGTATATTCACTCAACAAATGTTCACTGAGGGAGTATTGTGTGCCAGGCACTGTGCTTGGGGCTGGCGATACAGCAGTGAACAAGTCAGGCATGAACTCTGCCTCAAGAAGCTTACCTTCTAATGGAAAGAGACAAATATTAAACAAGTAACCAGCAAAAAGACAGAATAAACCAAACAAGTACCTGATATAACATAATTTTAGAGAGTAAGTGCTGTGAAGGAAACTAAAGAATGTTGGGTGACTGTCAGGGTTCTACTTTCATAAGGGTCATCAGGGAGGTTTCTTAGAGGAAGTGATAACAGCTGAGAACATCTAGATCACTATCAGGGGGAAGAGCTAGTGCAAAGGTCCTGAGGTAGGAACAAACTAAAAAGATTCAAGGAGCAAAAACAAGACCAAAGTGACTGGACTGTGGAAAGCCATGGTGAGAATGGCAGGAAGTGGTGTCGGTGAAATAGGTCAGAGCCACATGATGTACATATACATGGTACAGTTTGAGTTTTCAGTGTACTGGAAAGCCATTAAGGGTCTTAAGCCAGATGGGTGATAGGTTCTGATTTATGCTTTTCAGAGATTGAAAAGCTGCTGTGTGAGGCAACAGTTGTAGCAGGGGGACCATTTGGGAGGCTGTGATCATGGGCCAGGCAAGAGATGACAGCGGCTTGGACAAAGAGGGTTGTGGTGAAGGTGGGGAGATGTGCTCAAACTGCATATGTGTTTTAAATATGAAACTAACAGGTTTCAGTGGAGTAGATGTGGGTGATAGGAAAGAGAATAATCTGGAATGAGTCCCAAGTTTGGTGACTGAGCAGCTGAATGGATGGGGACACCAGCCCTCCCTTTTCCACTGGCTGGTCACCACCTGTGCCTTCTCTGCTGGCCCTGCTGCTGGCCCTTCATTCTCCACAGAACAGCTACACTGATCTTCTCAAAATGCACATCAGGCCATGTCACCCCCGAGCTCCAGCCTTGGTCTATGGTTTCCCATCTCACTTAGTATAAAAGGAAACGAGCTTGCATGCCATGCAACTAAAAGATCCTGCATGTCGCAACTAAGACCCATAACAGCCAAATAGATAAATAAATAAATATTAAAAAAAAAACCCTCAAAGTCCTTTCCATGGCCCACAATTCCCTACGTATTCCCACAATTCCCTGGTTCCTGCTAATGCTTCCAGATCATTTCCTGCCACTCTTCTGGTCACTCCCAATGCAAGAGCCGGCCTGACTCCTTGCTTTTTCTCAAACGTGCCAAGGAGGGGCCTTTCTAAAGGCCTTGACATTCGATGCTCCCTCTGCCTCTAGCACCTTCCCCAGCCCTCCCCATTCCTGGCTCCCGTGTTTCACTTCTCTACTTGAGTGTAACCTCTCCTGAGAGGCCTTCCCCAAGGAAGCTATTAAAACTAGCAGCCCTAGTCATTTCCCATCTTCTTTTCTTCTTGCTGCTGCTGCTGCTAAGTCGCTTTAGTCATGTCCGACTCTGTGCAACCCCATAGACAGCAGCCCACCAGGCTCCCCTGTCCCTGGGATTCTCCAGGCAAGAACACTGGAGTGTGTTGCCATTTCCTTCTCCAATGCATGAAAGTGAAAGTGAAGTCGCTCAGTCGTGTCCGACTCTTAGTGACCCCACGGACTGCAGCCCACCAGGCTCCTCCGTCCATGGGATTTTCCAGGCAAGAGTACTGGAGTGGGGTGCCATTGACTTCTTCGTCTTTTCTTCTTACCCTGCTATATTTTTCTTCCTAGTATTATTATAATTAATTATATCCTGACATTACATATTATATGCTGACATTATATGTTCTACAGTTATCCATTTATTTTCAGTCTCCCTACAGTCTAGTATCAGTTCAGTTCAGTTCAGTCCAGTCGCTCAGTCGTGTCCGACTCTTTGTGACCCTATGGACTGCAGTACGCCAGGCCTCCCTGTCCATCACCAACTCCCAGAGTTTACCCAAAGCCATGTTCATTGAGTCGATGATGCCATCCAACCATCTCATTCTCTGTCGTCCCATTCTCCTCCTGCCCTCAATCTTTCCCAGCATCAGGGTCTTTTCAAATGACTCAGCTCTTCGCATCAGGTGGCCAAAGTATTGGAGTTTCAGCTTCAACATCAGTCCTTCCAGTGAACACCCAGGACTGATCTCCTTTAGAATGGACTGGTTGGATCTCCTTGCAGTCCAAGGCAGTCTAGTATAATTTCCATGAAATCAAGGACTTTGTTCTCCACTATATCTCCAGTGCTTATAATCTCCCTGGTGCATAGTAGGTGTGCTGGGTTGAATGATGGCCCCTAAAAAGACATGTCCATGTCCTAACACCAAGAACCTGTGAGTGTGACTTTATTTGTAAAAAAGGGTCTTCGTAGATGTCATTTAAGAGTCTTGACATGAGATCACATGGATTATGTGGGTGGGCCTTAAATCCAATGACAAGTGTCCTTATAAGTGACACACAGAGGAGTGTGTGGCAATAAGGATCTGAGCCACAGTCAGCTCCCAGTCTTGTTTTTGCTAACTGTATAGAGTTTCTCCATGTTTGGCTGCAAAGAATATAATAAATCTGATTTCGATGTTGACCATCTGGTGATGTCCATGTGTGGAATCTTCTCTTGTGTTGTTGGAAGAGGATGTTTGCTATGACCAGTGCGTTCTCTTGGCAGAACTCTATTAGTGTTTGCCCTGCTTCATTCCGTGCTCCAAGGCCAAATTTGCCTGTTACTCCAGGTGTTTCTTGACTTCCTACTTTTGCATTCCAGTCCCCTATAATGAAAAGGACATGTGGCTGTGACAACCAAAAATTCAAATGTCCTATGCTGGGGGATAGGGCAGGGGGCAAAAATCACCTCAGGTCGAGAAGTGGTGCTGAATAGGAACAGCACTGTAAGCATGACTGCCTCCTCACCCCTCTTCTCAACTCTCAACTGCACCATCGCCAGTGGTGATGCCACTTTGCCCTGGGATTAATGGCTCTCAAGTGGGGGTTCTCTAGCTTCACCCTCTATCTGCCCACTCCTGTCTCATATATCCACTGCCATCTGTCTTCCGCAGGTAACAGGCATCTCAGACAATGTGTCCAACAACCAACTCCTGATTCTTGATCCTGCCCTTTTCCCATCTTGTTCTTGCTTATGTGTATTCATTCTTACTTTACACAACATTGCACAGCTACTGCATTCATCTCATATGGTGGCTGTAACAAATTATCACAAACTTGTGAGTCTTCAAACAGAAGCATGTTCTCTTACAGCTCTGGAGGCCAGAAGTCCCAAATCAAGGTGTAAGCAGAATCGTGCTCTCTTCAAAGGCTCTAGAAGAGAATCCTTCCTGGCCTCTTCCAGCTTCTGGTAGCCCCAGGGCTTCCTTGACTTGTGGCTACATGGCTCTAGCCTCTGCCTCCATCTTCACATGGCCTTCTCTTCCCTCTCTGTGTCTCCTCTGTGTGTCACTTATAAGGACACTTGTCATTGGATTTAAGGCCCACCCACATAATCCATGTGATCTCATGTCAAGACTCTTAAATGACATCTACGAAGACCCTTTTTTACAAATAAAGTCACACTCACAGGTTCTTGGTGTTAGGACATGGACATGTCTTTTTAGGGGCCATCATTCAACCCAGCACACCTACTATGCACCAGGGAGATTATAAGCACTGGAGATATAGTGCTCAGATCCTTATTGCCAAATTCAGACTTAAATTGAAGAAAGTAGGGAAAACCACTAGATCATTCAGGTATGACCTAAATCAAATCCCTAACGATTATACAGTGGTAGTGAGAAATAGATTTAAGGGACTAGATCTGATAGACAGAGTGCCTGATCAACTATGGACAGAGGTTCATGACATTGTACAGGAGACAGGAATCAAGACCATCCCCATGGAAAAGAAATACAAAAACGTAAAATGGCTGTCTGAGGAAGCCTTACAAATAGCTGTGAAAAGAAGAGAAGCAAAAAGCAAAGGAGAAAAGGAAAGATATACCCATCTGAATACAGAGTTCCAAAGAAAAGCAAGGAGAGATAAGAAAGCCTTCCTCAGTGATCAGTGCAAAGAAATAGAGGAAAACAATAGAATGGGAAAGACTAGAGATCTCTTCAAGAAAATTAGAAATACCATAAGAACATTTCATGCAAAGATGGGCACAATAAAGGACAGAAATGGTATGGACCTAACAGAAGCAGAAGATATTAAGAAGAGGTGGCAAGAATACGCAGAAGAACTGTACAAAAAAGATCTTCATGACCCAGATGATCATGATGGTGTGATCACTCACCTAGAGCCACACATTTTGGAATGTGAAGTCAAGTGGGCCTTAGGAAGCATCACTATGAACAAAGCTAGTGGAGGTGATGGAATTCCAGTTGAGTTATTTCAAATCTAAAAGATGATACTGTGAAAGCGTTGCACTCAATATGTCAGCAAATTTGGAAAACTCATCAGTGGCCACAGGACTGGAAAAGGTCAGTTTTCATTCCAATCCCAAAGAAAGGCAATGCCAAAGAATGCTCAAACTACTGCACAATTGCACTCAT
This sequence comes from Moschus berezovskii, assembly GCF_049115385.1. Taxonomy (NCBI): domain Eukaryota; kingdom Metazoa; phylum Chordata; class Mammalia; order Artiodactyla; family Moschidae; genus Moschus; species Moschus berezovskii. Next base: position 123,066,574 of record NC_142488.1, on the reverse strand, counting down.
CTCACACGCTAGCAAAGTAATGCTCAAAATTCCCCAAGCCAGGCTTCAACAGTGCGTGAACCATGAACTTCCAGAAGTTCAAGCTGGATTTAGAAAAGGCAGAGGAACCAGAGATCAAATTGCCAACATCTGCTGGATCACCAAAAAAGCAAGAAAGAAAAATATCTACTTCCGCTTTATTGACTTTGCCAAAGTCTTTGACTGTGTGGATCACAATAAACTGTGGAAAATTCTGAGAGAGATGGGAATAGAAGACCACCTGACCTGCCTCTTGAGAAACCTGTATGCTAATCAGGAAGCAACAGTTAAAACTGGGCATGGAACAACTGACTGGTTCCAAATAGGAAAAGGAGTACATCAAGGCTGTATATTGTCACTTTGCTTATTTAACTTATATGCAGAGTACATCATGAGGAATGCTGGCCTGGAAGAAGCACAAGCTGGAATCAAGGTTGCCAGGAGAAATATTACTAATCTCAGATATGCAGATGACACTACGCTTATGGCAGAAAGTGAAGAAGAACTAAAGAGCCTCTTGATGAAAGTGAAAGAGGAGAGTGAAGAAGTTGGCTTAAAGCTCAACATTCAGAAAACTAAGATCATGGCATCCGGTCCCATCACTTCATGGCAAATAGATGGAGAAACAGTGGAAACAGTGGCTGATTTTTATTTTTCTGGGCTCCAAAATCACTGCAGATGCTGATTGCAGCCATGAAATTAAAAGACGCTTACTCCTTGGAAGAAAAGTTATGACCAACCTAGATAGCATATTAAAAAGCAGAGACGTTACTTTGCCAACAAAGGTCCATCTAGTAAAAGCTATGGTTTTTCCAGTAGTCATGTATGGATGTGAGAGTTAGACTATAAAGAAAGCTGATCGCCGAAGAACTGATGCTTTTGAACTGTGGGGTTGGAGAAGACTCTTGAGAGTCCCCTGGACTGCAAGGAGATCCAACCAGTCCATTCTAAAGGAGATCAGTCCTGGGTGTTTATTTGAAGGACGATGTTGAAGTTTAAACTCCCATACTTTGGCCACCTGATGTGAAGAGCTGACTCATTTGAAAAGACCCTGATGCTGGGAAAGATTGAAGGCAGGAGGAGAAGGGGACGACAGAGGATGAGATGGTTGGATGCATCACCGACTCAATGGACATGAGATTGAGTAAACTTCGGGAGTTGTTGATGGACAGGGAGGCCTGGCGTGCTGCAGTCCATGGGATCACAAAGAGTCAGACACGACTGAGCGACTGAAATGAACTGAACAGCCTGGGGGAAGGGATACTATTTACATCAAGTAGGTGGAGGCTAAGGACACTGTTAAACCTCTTACAACACATATGACAGCCCCCACAAGGGAGGATTTCCTGGCCCCAAATTGTCAATAGTGCAGAAGTTGAGAAACCCAGTTATATAGGGAGGGATTTGCTTAAGTCTTCTGGATTTGTACCGTTTTAACCTGTTTTGTGCTGCACACATTTTTTGTTCTAAACTTCTTTTATTTATAAAAGATTCAGTGGTGGCAACCAACTCTCCATGACTGGTTTATTGTGTGAGCTTGAGCAAATCACTTCCCTTTCCCCCCAAGTTTCTGGGTCCTCTGGGTGGCTGTGGGGGAAGGTGGGGAGGAGGCTTGTTGCATTAGCTGCTCTCTGAGCTTCCTACCAGGTCCTAGAGTCTAAGGGTCTCTGTTTTCCCCCTAAGGAAGGTAAATTCCTACTTGGTCAAGCTACTGGGCAGAGTTTTCAAGACTAGCTGCTAAAGAGCAGAAGGCAAGCTACCTCCCAGGCACAGAGACTACATTTTCTAGGACAGCCCCGATTTCAAACATTCTATCACCCAGAATCCCAGAGGAAATGGATACTCTTGTGTCCCAATATTATTTGGAAAGTGTTCTCCTAACCCTGCCAAGTACCAGGCACTGTTCTAAGTGTTTTCCGCACATCACTTCATTTAACCCTCACAATGACCCTGCGAGGTAGCACCATTATTATCCCCCTTTACAGATGACGAAACTAGGGATCAGAGGTTAAGTAAACTTGATTAGGGTCTCACAGCCAGCAAATAACAGAGCTGAGATGAAGACCCAGGTCTGCCTCCAGCTAATTGCACCACCTTAGCGACTCCATCTCCTGACTTTTCACACCGTGTCCCAATGTGCCCTGAAATGATAAGGGGAGAGGATAGGAAAAACACGTCCTGCCTCAAATGTTCACCATTTCTTTGTCTTTGGAAGGGTTGTTGTGTGAGCAAGTATTATGAAAAAGGAAACCACTTCCCCATCCCTATGTCTCTTTTAGGTGGCCTCTCAAGAAAATTACCCAGTTCAGAGCTTGGAAAATCTGTTGTATATGTGGGACATTGACTGTAGTTCTACACTTTTCATTTGGCTGCCTTAATTAACGCCAATAGCCAAATGTCTGTGTGCTGCACCTTGAATTAGAACAGGGCAGACGTGGAGGTGCAGAGGGTCATCTGGGTAGATGTTGTACCTTTAGCCTTGGTTCTTTCCTCCCTTCCTGGAGTCAGGAAGAATCAAGCCCAGTAGAAAACTACAAAAGATTCTGGCGTCCAGAGGTCAACCCCTTCATTGTACAGGTGAGAATATGGAATCTGAAGTGCCTAAGACTTGCCCAGAATCATACAATTAGGTGGGGTGGGCTGCGGGTGGGGGGGGGGACGATTGTGATCAGACTTATGTGACCAGGTTAGGAAAATTCTGCATTTCAAGGGATTCCTTTCAGAGAAAGGACAGAGGATTGCTCCTTCTTTTCAGGACCTAATATTGTATTTGTTGCTCTTTCATTAGGCTGTTGTTTCCACAAAATACCTGGGAAACTAAGAATTATTCTACCTTGGAGGGACCTACCCAAATTCATCAGCAGCCATTAACAGAGTTAAATAATCAAACTACAGTGACAATACTATGTGCTATGAGAATCAAATGAGTGGTAAACTCTTTGCTTGTTAAGAGGAGGTGATCCTCTTGGGAAGATGTCATTGAGCTAATGAGGCTGCCTAAAGGATCACGAGCAAAATGGAGATGCTGTTCCCAGCAGTTAGGATGAAAAGGTGAAAGTGTTAGTTACTCAGTTGTGTCCGACTCTTTGCAACCCTATGGGCAGATTCTTTACTGTCTTAGCCACCAGGGAGGCCCCAGCAGCAGGAATAGATAGAGCCTAAGTGCAGACATGGAGCAGTAATATACACATAGTTTCAACACACACATACACACATGCATGCACATTCATTAATTCAACCACTGCTTATTAAGCACCTGCTCTGTGCCAGGTCCTGGAGATATTATCCATTTAGGAGTCTTTCTGCCAAGGGCCACAAACTTAAAAGAAGGTGAATACAGTCAAACAGACAATAGCTATTTGTCTATAGACATTTGGCTATTGGTATATTACTACAGGCAGAAATAATGATGGGCATAAAGCAGGGGTGATCTGCCAATTCTATGGTTTATTCTATATTTTTTGGGATTCTTGCTTCCCTGGTGGCTCATATGGTAAAGAATCTGCCTACAGGGCAGGAGACCCAGATTCGATCCTTGGGTCAGGCAGATCCCCTGGAGAAGAGAATGGCTACACACTTTAGTATTCTTGCCTGGAGAATTCCATGGACAGAGAAGCCTGGCAGGCTACAGTTCTTGGGGTTGCAAAGAGTTGGACATGACTGAACGACTAACACTTTTACTTTCACTTCTTGGTAAGGTGATTTTTAAGGCCCTTGCCAACTCAGATATTCTTTGCTTCTCTACTTAAACTTGATTTAGTTTATCTGGTAGCAGGCACTTCGGTGAGTAGTGCCATTGAATGAAGATCCTTACAGGGCAGCGTGATGGGCCATGGAGCCCAGGCTGCTGGGCCAGTCATGGGGCAAACAAGCTCAGATGGATTCTGAGAAGCTCAAGGGGAAAGGATAAACCCTTAGGCCAAATAGCTCCTGCTGTCTTGATCAGGGTTACTGATCAAGGTTACTGAAGCCTGGCCTTGCCCTAGGTGACTTCAATGCCTCCCTATCTGTTCTTGACTAAGATGTAAGAAGATCAAATCTAGGAGAAGAGTCATATAAATTCCTTTAAGTCGAAACTCAGATAGTAAGTGGAGATAAAGTAAAAGAATATGTGAACTCTTCAACTGTGAAACTAAGATGTCATCTTCATCCTAATCCAGTCCACAAGTCATAGAGATAAGCTCAGGAAATATGTGCAGTATTTTGTGTGTGATTTATTTGTTCAATTTTGATGTTTTTGTCTTCCATTCTTCCATCTCCAAAATTTTCCATGAAGTCCCACTATACTAAAAAAAGTCAAAGAGTACATAAATATAAAATTTTCCTTTTTCCTATGATTAAAACTACAAAATTAATTTTTTGGGTATAGGTTCAATAGTGAAATGGAGTATAACTTAGTCTAGTGGGCCCTGGGACTATTCCAGAACTTCCATGGCTATTTATCCCACTATCTGCAGGGATCTGAGAGATGTCACCTAGAGCATCCTTTCTCTGTCATTGTGGGCCTGCTTACCCCCCATTGTAAACAGAAAAATGGAGAGATAAATTTCACAAGCTGGTTCAAATGAGCCTACTCAGGAGTCTAGAATCTAGGTTCCTTTTCTAGAAGAGACTCTTCATCAGTTTTTACTACATGATGACACAGTGATCTGAGTGTCACAAATCTTTTCCACCATGGATTGCTAGAGGTTTGAAGACAGTGGCTTTGTATCATTTATCTTCCTCTGCTTCCCATCAGAGACTAATTCAGTCTAGATTGAAAACAGATGATAGGGCTGGCTTTGGGTAAAGTCAGGGATAAGATTCTCCCAGCATCCTGTCCATAACACTGAGCCCAAACACTTAGTGGCTATGTGACTTAAAAAATATTGAAAAACCATCCACACTAGCTATTGTGGCAAGAGGCTTAGAAGGAAACTTAATCTCCCATGAAAGGCCTTCTTCTGGAGCTGCCACAAAGTCAACACTGACTTTGTGCCCACCTCATGTTGGTGGCAACATCAGTCTGTGTGGGTAGTATGTGTAAGGACTGAATATTGAGTTGAGTATCTGCAATCATGTTGATCCTTGGAAGAAAAGTTATAATCAACCTAGACAGCATATGAAAAAGCAGAGGCATTACTTTGTTAACAAAGATCTGTCTAGTCAAAGCTATGGTTTTTCCAGTAGTCATGTATGGATGTGAGAGTTGGACTATAACGAAAGCTGAGCGCCGAAGAATTGATGCTTTTGAACTATGGTGTTAGAGAAGACTATTGAGAGTCCCTTGGACTGCAAGGAGATCCAACCAGTCAATCCTAAAGGAGACCAGTCCTGAATATTCATTGAAAGGACTGATGCTGAAACTGAAACTCCAATACTTTGACCACCTGATGTGAAGAACTGACTCATTTGAAAAGACCCTGATGCTGGGAAAGATTTAGGGAAGAGAAGGGGATGACAGAAGATGAGATGGTTGGATGGCATCACCGATTCAATGGACATGAGTTTGAGTAAACTCCTGGAGTTGGTGATGAACAGGGAAGCCTGGTGTGCTACAGTCCATGGGGTCTCAAAGGGTCAGACACGACTGAGCGACTGAATTGAGCTGAACTGAACTGAATCATACTGGCCCAGATCTGAAGGAAAGACCTAAGCGGGCATGCTCATTATAGGCGAGGTGGCAGAAGCCTCTTGTACACTGACTGACTAGACTGACCTGGGTTGGAATGCCCAGACGAAAAGAGAAAGGATGGTCTCCTTGTTGGAAAGCTGGCCACATTAAGTGATGATCAATCTTGGATTAGAATTAGGCAGAGAGGTGGAATGGGTGAAAAGGACTGAGGATGGAGTTTCTACACAATGTGTATGAGGTTGGTAGAATAATCAATAGTTTAAATTGAGTTCCAAAGGAATGCAGCAGACCTGGTGCTAAGAATTTTCCCCCACTACTCTCAACAGAAGGATTGCTTTTTGCATAGCTCATGCTGACCCCCAACTACATGAAGACAAATGAATGTCCCTCTAAACTTCTGATAGAAACTGAGGATTTAGCACCACTCAGGAAGTAAGAGAGTTTTAAGGACTGAATATCATTATCTCCTCAATAGCCAGAATCTTATCAAATGCTCTGTCATTTAAAAGAAACTGCAAAAACCATCACAATATTGTAATTATCCTACAATTAAAACAAAATATAAATTAAAAAATAAAAGCTATTTAAAAAACTGCAAAAAATTAAAACAAAACAAAAAAGAAACAAAACAACCCCCCCCCCGACTGCTGTTCATCTCTGCTTTGATATAGTGTCTTCTTATTTATGGTTCTGCTACCAACAAACTTAAAAAATCTCATAAGTTCCCCACTTACATTCTAGGGAGACAAGCTGTGCATCTTAGCTACCTCCCATTGTCCTCTTGAGTACAATTTTTCTTCGTAGACCATGTCATACAAAGGTCATCCAACAGCTAATACATTGACTATTCTGAGTCAGGTGCCCATCCATGACTTAAGAAGTCACTTCATTTTCAACGAGTAGTCTAGGTCTGTTTTCTTCAGCAAGGGACCATGGGCAACGTAATTTCCCTGAGAAGGAACTGTGGAGACATCTAACTGACATGTCTGATCTAAGATTTATGACAGCATAATGGCTGTGGAAGAGAGATAATTAGTAGCCTATCAGACAGCCCTTACATCAGAATGTGTAGCTGGTCATCTGTGTCGGCTTTGCCTGAAGCTGGCCCTAGGCATAGCCCTCAAATTCCATAGCACATACACAGGGTCATCTCTGGCTTAGGCTATGTAGGACCACCTCACCCAAGCTTCTCTACTGACAGCAGAAGGGGATGGTGGGGAATAAATGGCTTTTCCCATCTTGGAAGGCTGCCTGGACCCTCCAGAGGGCCTCAGCAGAGCAGCTGTCAGCCTCTACAAAGAAGTAGCTTTGGACCTGCTGAGTGGGTGGCCACATGTTGTATGTCCTTCCTGAGGAACATGCATCGACTTGTGTCCTCTGCTATATTTGAACTGTTGAAAGTAGACCCAGCAGGAACTAAGCATCTGTAGCATTAAGTGGCAACACCAGATCATTACTTTGACTGGCCTGAGGCTTAGAGTGAAACAGGAGCTGAGCCCAGCACCAGAGACATTCTCAAATTCCTGACTCCCTGGTCACCAGTTTTTTGCTTAGGTGAGCTCCAAAAATAGTGCCCATACCAGGCCGCCAACCAGTGGGTATGGGGAAGTGAAGTATGCGAGTATATGGAATTCAGCAACCTGGATGAAATGGCATCTTTTCTTTTTTTTTGGTCAAAACTGGGGATATATTGGTTATTTCATGTGAATGGAAAAAAACTGGAGCCTGGAGCCTGGTGGAAAAACAGGTAAGGTCTTCTGAGAGAAGCTCAAACTTGGGCTTAAAGGCCACTTTCCCCAAAACACAGGCTGACAAGCATATTTCAAGTCAGGAGACTCTACACATCTTTGACAGGGAAAATTCAACATTTTGTCCATTTGGTCCTATGGGGGAGATGGGAGCAGGCAACAGCAGCTCTCTTGCACTCTAAAAGCTTGTGTTCCCTTATCAGAGTGTATAACCCATTTCTCCCCTGCCCAGTATCTAAGGAGTCGTTTTGAGACAGACATCTGTTCAGCAATGTGAGAGCCCCAAACAGAAGACAGAGACATTTCCTTTACTTATAGTGCACAGGCCAGGGAGGACTGACTTCGTGGCAGTGTTCCATCCTGGCTTGGATTGCAGTTGATCTGGGAAGAACAATCCTGGATGACACTTAGGCACTATCCAAACAGCCTTGTATTACCAAATGAGTCCCCAAAGCCATCTAGGAGAATACTTTGGAACCCATAACGGATGTAAGCCAAGAGGCCCTTAATCGGAGGTCTGCTGTTGATGAGGTTACAATGTGGTGAAGTGGAAGAAGGCTCATCCGGGAATCAGGACCTCTGGGTTGCAGCCCACAACTAATTCACTGCATGACCTTGAGCAAATCCATCTCCTCTGAGCCTCTCTGTCCACAGTCTGTGCAACTAAGGGTGGAACTAGATGAGTTAGGAGTTCCTGTCCAGCTGTGTCGTTCTTCAGTTCGAAGATGGGAAAGTTGGTGGTCAAGAGTATCTCTTACAGGGGAAAGTGCCAAACCCAGGGCATAACAAGGCGGTTAGAATTGCTGGTTTGATTTTTGTGTGGGCTGGTTAGTTTTATTGAAAAGTAAATAAACAAAGAAAAATGCCTTTCTCTGGATAGACCTCTCTCTTCATCTCAGCCAGCTATCCTGTTTGGCATAGGATGGATGAGGTGAGAGAAGATGAAGCACTTGGTATGAGCCCTGAATACTGCTGGACAAACACTTTGAAACCCAGCCCTATTCAGGCTGGGTCAGCAGCAGTCAGCTTCCTCAAGGTAGGACAGCACTTGCATTATTATAATATCTTTGTTAATATCTTCTTTCTACTTCCTGTGAATCATAGGCAGAGCACAGTGGGTCTTAGTTTGAGCTCTGCATTGGTCAGCTATACAGACAGCAATATGCTTAGGGCTGATGCTGACCATTGATGAACTGGGGAAGGAGCTTAAGTTTCTCTTGATTGCCTCCTTCCAGAGCCCCAATTGCAGCTTAGCCCTTGTCCCTTTTCTTCTTTCAACATGACCAAGAATCATGGTTCTTAGCCCTCATCTTGGAAAACAATGTGATGAACTAATCTCAATAAGGAATTGGGTGATGATTCAAGAAAGAATGATAGTCTACCCTTTCAGAGGACTTGTAATTTAACAGGGACTTCCCTGGTGGCTCAGATGGTAAAGCATCTGCCTACAATGTGGGAGACCTGGGTTTGATCCTTGGGTCAGGAAGATCCTCTGAAGAAGGAAATGGCAACCCACTCCAGTACTCTTGCCTGGAAAATCCCATGGACGGAGGAGCCTGGTAAGCTATAGTCCATGGAGTCACAAAGAGTCAGAGATGACTGGGCGACTTCACTTCACTTCTTCACTTTACTTCAAGTGCAAATCATAAAGCTTTCCCAGTGCCCCTCAAATCATGTGCCACTTTTAAGACTGATGTATTAGTAGAACTAGATTAAGAAAAAAAGAGAAAGAGATTAATAAAGGGATGTCAGCATTAAGGCTCTGTCACAGATCAGTCATGGAAGGGGCTGCTGCTGCTGCTGCTAAGTTGCTTCAGTCGTGTCCGACTCTGTGCAACCCCATAGACGGCAGCCTACCAGGCTCCGCCATCCCTGGGATTCTCCAGGCAAGAACACTGGAGTGGGTTGCCATTTCCTTCTCCAATGTGTGAAAGTGAAAAGTGAAGTCGCTCAGTCATGTCTGACTCGTAGCGACCCCATGGACTGCAGCCCACCAGGCTCCTCTGTCCATGGGATTTTCTAGGCAAGAGTACTGGAGTGGCTTGCCATTGCCTTCTCCGATGGAAGGGGCTAGATAGTGCAAATTCAAAATACATTGAAAAGTCCAAAGAAAATATGTCTTATAGTTTTCTCATCTAAAAGCATCTAAAGAGTGACAGTAAACTTTTTGTCAGACCCAAATTCTCCTATTACCGATGTCAAGGGTATAAAACATCTTTCCAGTTTCCTGAGACCATCAGTGGAGTCTGCCTTAGGGTTTAGATTTAAAGGTTTCTGGAAAGTTCATTGCTTAAAAATATGATACGAGGGTCTCCTGATTGCTGGAGTTGAACTGGCTGCTTTGGCTGGCTAGTTCTATTCTCTTTCTTTCCTATCTCTCTGTGACAATGAGTGATGGAGTGGAAAGAGTGCTGACTTGGGTTTGTGCCTTAGTGGAATCTACTTGACCTCTTTAAACTTCACTTTCCTTAATCTGTGCGATGAAGGGGATAACTATTTACCTCATAAGTTTGTTTGAGGACGAAATGAGATAATGCATATATAAAGCACCTCGCACAATGTCTGGCATACTGTCAATTCTCAATACACAGTAGTTGTTATTAGTTTTAGTGAGGCCTCACAGTGGGGGCCTGGCGCTGTCTGATAGTGCTGGGCACTGGGAGGCAAGACTAGCTCCGTGGAGAGAAACAGAAAATAGGAAGAGAGGTGAAAGGGCTAGCTTCCCTGATGACCAGCCCTGAGCCCAGGAAACAGGTTTAAAAGCAAAGGTTGCCACAGTCTTCTCTGTAAGTGTGTCCAGAGCAAACCATCTTCCCTCTCGCTTGCTCTCAGAGCACACTGGAACATCTGCCAAACCTGCTGTTTTCCCCAACTCGGCCATTTTCCATTAGTTTGACTCATAGAAATCAGAGCTGACATTTTGAGGGGTTAGCAAGGCCAAGAGCTTTGTCAGCCATGCTTAAGGGGGTATAGCCTTTCATACACTGAGCAAGTATTTAACAGACAATACCACAAATATTGTCAATCCCTCCATTCTCATCTTGTCACGTTATGTGGTGTTATTTGATGCCCTGATATGAATCATTCAGGCAGCTGCCATACTGCATTAATTGCAGAGGAACTGGATCCCGTACAAGGTGTTCCCAAAGGTTCATTGCTAAAGACTCATCCAGCAGTTCTTTGAAAGGTTGCATTGGGTGACAAGGACACTAAATCCTTCTATGAGTTAGAGCTCCAAAAAAGGACAACTGGAAATTACACCATGGTTTTTCTCTCTTTCCTTTCCAGAAGAGAAAATTTATAATTATTCACATGGGCCATTCCCACCCTTTCCTTGATGTTTTCTGGCTTTGAAGGCATTTAAACGCTTGTTCCCTTGTGTTCAAAGTCTTACACCACAATTTCTTTATGAAAACAATATGCTTTTAAATTAATTCTAAATAAAAATGAATATATCACTGGAAGACCATCCTCATGTAAAATATCCCAGAATTAAAATGAGTTCAATAACCTCTAACCTCTAACCCAAGCTCCAATCTCATATTTCAAACTACTTGGAGACCATCTCTACTTGGACGTTCCATCATCACCTCAGACTCCCTACGTCCAAAAACAAATGTTTCACCTTTGCTCCAAATCATCTCCTCTTTCAGCTTTTAAAATTTCAGTTAAGGGCAATACCATGACCCCATCATCCAGGCCTAGAAAACCTGGAGTCATTCTAGATTCCTTTCTTTCCTTCATCTGCCCTTTCATAGATGTCTAAGTTCTGATCGTTCTGCTTTTGACTTGCTTTTGAATTAGCCTTTGATTTACTCTGCCTCTGTATTCCCAATGTAACCATCTCAGTTCTGGTTTTTGTCACATCATGGCTGGATTCCTAGAAGAGCCCACGCAGTGGTCTGATTTTATGCTATCCATCCCATTGGCTACTGCCAGATCCTTCAATAAGCCTGCCTTCAGCATGTCACACCTGTGCTCAAAATTCAACAAGAGTTGCTTTTGCTTATTGAATCAAGTCTAAATTAACCTATCATTCAAGAACCATCTATTATTTCAGAGTATAAACCTACTGCTCCAGCCACGGTTCCGGCTTCACTGTGTCAGAATAAACCACAAACCACCCACATTCTCGCTTCTGGGTCTTTGTGTGCACGCCCCATCCATCTCCTCTGATTTACAAATCCTTCCATTTTTAGGGTCTATGTCAAGTTCCACTTCCTCTATCAAGCTCTCTCTGACTTCTCTGGCAGACATGGTGTACCTTCCACGTCTGTTGCCTACCCCACAATATTTTAGCAACTAATTACATGTTAGGAATGAAAAAATACTAACAGAGTCAGGGGACCTGGGTGCTAGTCCAGGCCTTGCCTCTGGCTCAATATGTAGCATGGGGCAAGTCTGTCTCCTCTGAGCCTTGGTGTCCTCCGAAGTACGATGAGAAAGTGAAATGACAATGTTTCTCGAACACCAGTCATTTGTGTAGCATCTTCATGTTTGCTGTATCTGCAACCTGTCTCTACTTTTACTTACTTAAAATTTTTCTATCTTGTTTTTTAACCTAAATACATTTTTTTAAAACTATGACAAAGCATGCATAATGTAAAATTTGCCTTTTTAAACATTAAAGTGCACAGCTCAATGACATTAAGTACATTGACAATGTTGAGCAATCATAACCATCATTCACCTCCAGAACTCTTCCCATCTTGCAAAACTAGAAGCCCACTTCTATTAAACACTAATTCCCCAGTCCCCTTTCCCCCAACCCCTGGCAACTACCCTTCTATTTTCTGTATCTCTGAATTTAACTACTCTAGGTACCTTATTTATATGGAATCATATAGTATTTGTTCTTTTGTGTCTGGCTTATTTCACTTAGCATAATGTCTTCAAGGTTCATCCAAGCCAGAGCACATGCCAGAATTAATTTTTGAAAAATTTTTTTTATAATTTTTAATAAAAATTACCTATCATATTGTTAAAATTTTAGTTTTATGAAATAGCTCTATTTTTTTCTAATATACACTAAGATAAATATAAAATAGTTAAAAAAAAAGTTTGTTTGCCTCTGTGGTGTGCCCCCTACTTTTCAGGAAACACCTGACTTAATCATCTCCATAGGCCCATCCAGCATATGGATAGTTGGAGCAGTGGTTTTCAGACATGGCTGATTGTCAGAATTTCTCAAGTGGCTGTGAGGAAAGACCTGAGCCCTATCCCAGATCTACTGAATCAGAATGTCTGGAGATCACTAGGAGTCTGTGTGTTAAGTTCCTGAATCATTCATGATGATCAACCAGGTTTGGAGCCACTGCTCCATGACTAACTTGAGGGCGGGGCTCCAAGTCTGTTTCTTCTTTACTTTTCTGACAGCACAGTACTGATCATAGTGGTCAAAGTCAAAAGTCATGTATTGACTGAATAATTGAGAATGCCATAAAAAAAGGTGGGGAGGAGAGATTTTAAATGAACTTCTTCCATTTCAGCAATGTTCCCCCTACCAAGTTCTTTGTACAGCAGGAGGAGTGACACCCTACCTTACAGAGTTGCTGTGACTCAAATTAGATAACATGTGGGAAAACAATGATAGTCACTATGAACATTTTTTATACACTTCCTGTGAGTCCAGCATCATGCCAGTAGCTGTGGAAGATAGGCAAGAAATTTAAAACATTCCTTCTCTCACAGAGCTCAGGATCTGCTTGAAGAAACCAAACTAACCCAGATGGAACAAGTGAGGAGCAATGACTTCCGAGAAATTCAAGCCAGGTGCACTCTGGGCAGGCTTCATGGGTAAGACTCAAGTTGAGCCCCGAAGGAAAAATAGGACTTAGAGGGAGAGAGACAGGAGAGGCTAAAACATTCCAAGTGAAGGGAATGGCATCAGATGTGGCTGAAGTGGTTACCCATGTGGTGTATTTGAGTTGGCCCAATAAGACTAGTCTCATCACACAACACCCTGAAATAACTCTGGAAATTTGACTGTTTAGAATTCTATTTCTTAGGATGGCCCTTCTGGAAATGCAAACACACCTGGGCTCGTTTGTGTATGATCTCACTTACACCTTAGTGTACATTACTTAAATCAAAATGCTTTCTCCCCAACATCTGCACAAGATGGGTGGGCTGATGGATGGGATTCTGATTGGTGGAGGTGCAGGAAAGGGTCATTTGGGGGCCTTAGGAACAGTTTCAGCTGGGAATCCAGAAAGCAGTGTGGGGGCCTGGGGACGGTGACAGGTATCAGGGTATCAGGTATCATTGTCAGAGATGACATCATCTTAAATATGAGGAAGGGGACAAGTTCTAACCAGAATCTATTTCAAATGACTTCTTCTGTTGGTGTGCTTGGAGGCTTCTGCAAACCAGGATAACGTGCAGATTTATGTGAGAAAAGCATGGAACTTCCACATTGGACAAATGAAGATTTGTCACAGCTGGGTAATTCCATTTGATGAGCATTTGGGAAAACAGTGACAGTCATGGTGATGTGGTTCTTTGTAACTAAGGGTGTAACAGGCTCTCTTCTTTCATTTCATACCCAGGATCTCCCTTCCAGTCCCTTTACAGTTTGACTCCTGGGCTTGACCTCAGGTTAGACAAAAGTTTCCTTTGCAAAGACTATTTTTTCTTCCAGAGTCTGCTGCTCTCAGCAGTGCTTGTTTTTTGAAGAGTTGTGATTAAAGATAGAGGCTGTTTCTCTTCCTCCTCTGGACTCTGAGGAAGCTGGTCTCCCCCACAGGGCCACACTTGGGGCATCTCTTCCTGGCCAGCCCCCCATTCCCTGCAGCCATTACATCAGTTATCTGAATCAGGCAGCTAGTCTTTGGCTTGGCAGGTCCTTGACTAATTTAGGCAAAGATATTTAGGAAAATGTTAGAAAAAAAGACTTGACTCTAGACCTTCAGGAATGAGCTTATGACAGGTAAGCCTGTCCATCTTTCATTTTACTACTTTCTTCACAGAGCCAGCATCACCCTGTCTATGGGATTCTTTGTTTTTCCTGCTCTAATTAGGCATGTTCATAATCAGTCACTGAGTTAATTCACAGATTATTCCTTCAGAACCCACATTGTGCTAAGCTCTGTACGGCAGACAGGAAGTAGAATGTGGGACTGTATCTTCAGAGAAAATATCTCTCTCCGCTGCCCCCCCCAACCACCGCCTCCACAACACCACACACAGAGAGAAAACATTGAGTTCCCGAGATGAGGTGGCAGAAGGTTAAGGTCAAAATTATTGTTGAGGAGGAGCAATCAGTATCAACACAATTTGGGAAAGGAAGAATGAGATCCAGGAAGGGAAATGGTCCAGCAAGTCTTCCAGTAAGAAGTGGCTGTGAGCTGCATTTGGAAAGTGTATTTAGACAAGTTTTATCATCCTATCACCTTTGAGTGAAAAATCCCAAATAATTTCTCCAGAATCACAGCCTGGCATAGGTCCTGCCTTTCTTCTCCAACACCAACTCTTAATGTTCTGCTACATAAGCTTCCTCACCCATCCCCATTTACTTCTGGTCTCTTGAGCATCCCCACTCATTAATGCCTTGCTTTTCTTTATGCTCCTCCACTCTTTTTCACCCCTCCAATTCTCCAGTGTTATCCATTCCTCACCAAGTTCACAATCACTTCACCCAGGACCCCTCCCTGCCAACATACATCCAGTTATGTCTCCCTCCCTTGAACTTCTTCAACAGATAAGGCATGTCTCTCTCATTTGATACACCGTATGCAATCATGTTCTATAATAGTTAATGATGGGATGTTATATAATGCAACAAAAGAGGTTCTAAAAGGGAAGGCAATGGCAATAAATGCCTAAATTACAAAAAGAGAAGAAGCTCAAATAAACAATTAACTTTACACCTCAAGGAATTAAAGAAAAGAACAAACTCAGTGCAAAGTTAGTTGCTGTTCAGTTGCTCAATCGTGTCCCACTATTTGTGACCCCATGAACTGCAGCACACCAGGCTTCCCTGTCCTTCACTACCTTCCGGAGCTTGCTCAAACTCACGTCCGTAGATTCAGTGATGCCATCCAACCATCTCATCCTCTGTCATCCCCAAAGTTACTAAAAGGAAGGTAATAATAAAGATCAGAGCAGAAATAAATGAAATAGAGACTAAAAGGACTATAGGAAAGATCTACGAAACTAAGACCTGGCTTTTTGAAAAGATAAACAAAACAACAAAACTTTAGTTAGATTTACCAAGACTAAATTACAAAGAAATAGAAAATCTGAACAAATTACTAGTAAGGACATTGAATCGATAATCAAACACATCCCAATAAAGTTAGGGACCAGATGGTGTCATGGGTGAATTCTACCAAACATTTAAAGAAGAATTAATACCAATTCTTCTCAAACTCTTAAAAAAAAGAAGAGAATGCTTCTTAACTCATCTTATGAGGCCAGCATTACTTTGATATCAAAATCAGACAAAAACGTGACAAGAGAAGAAAAATATAGGCCAACATCCCTAATGAACACAGATGCAAAAATTCTCAACAAAATATTAGCAAACTGAATTCAGCAACACATTAAAAAGATCATACATTATGATCAAGTGAGGTTTACTCCAAGGATGCAAGGCTAGTTCAACATCTGTAAGTCAATCAATGTGATACACCATATTAACAAAATGAAAGATAACAATCATATGATCATCTCAATAGACACAGGAAAAGTATTTGACAAAATTCAACATCCTTTCATGATTAAAAAACTTTCAAATCACTGGGTATACGGGGTTTATCATAGTACAATAAATGTAGATCATATATGACAAGACCACATCATACACAATGGTGAAAAGCTGAAAGCTTTTCCTTTAAGATCAGGAACAAGATAGTGATAGCCACTCTCAACACTTTCATTCAACATAATACTGTAAGTCCTGCTGCTGCTAAGTCACTTCAGTCGTGTCCGACTCTGTGCGACCCCATAGATGGAAGCCCACCAGGTTCCCCCGTCCCTGGGATTCTCCAGGCAAGAACACTGGAGTGGGTTGCCATTTCCTTCTCCAATGTGTGAAAGTGAAAAGTGAAAGTGAAGTTGCTCAGTCATGTCTGACTCGTAGTGACCCCATGGACTACAGCCTACCAGGCTCCTCCGTCCATGGGATTTTCTAGGCAAGAGTACTGGAGTGGCTTGCCATTGCCAGAGCAATTAGGAAAGAAAAAGAAATAAAAGGCATTCAAATCAGGAAAGAGAAAGTAAAACTGTCTCTGTTTGCAAATGATATGATATTATACATAGAAAACCTCAAAAACTCCATCAAGAAATTGCTAGAATAATTAAATTCAGTAAATTTGTAGGATACAAAATCAATACACAAAAATCAACTGCATTCTATACACTAATAATGAACTATAAGAGAAATTGAGAAAACAATCTCATTTACAATTGCATAAAAAGAATAAAATACTTAGAAATAAATTTAATCAAAGAGGTGAAAAATCTGTACACTGAAAACTATTAGACATTAAAGATGAAAAGAAATTGAAGAAGACATGAATAAATGGAAAGATATCCCATTCTCATAAATTGGAAGAATTAATGTTGCTGGAATGTCCATACTACCCAAAGCAATCCACAGATTCAATGCAATCCTTATTAAAATTCTAATGATATATTTCACAGAAATAGAAAAAAATCCTAAAATTTGTATGTAACCACAAAAGATCCAAATAGCCAAATCAAGCTTGAGAAAGAAGAATAAAACTGGAAGCATCGTAGTTCCTAATTTTAAACTATATTACAAAATAATGGTAATTAAAACAGTATGGTGCTGTCATAAAAACAGACACAGATCGATGAAAGAAAATAGAGAGACCCAAAACAAACCCATGCCCATACGATCAATTAATTCATGAGAAAGGAGGCAAGAATACAAAATGGGGAAGGGATAATAAATGGTGTTGTTCAAACTGGACAGCCACATACAAAACAATGAAGCTGGACCCCATCTTACATCATGCACAAAAACAAATCAGAATGTATTAAAGACTTGAATTATAGATCTGAAACCCTAAAACTCTTAATAGAAAAAGATCCTTGAGATTGGTCTTGTTTGGATATGACACCAAAAACACAAATCAAACAAAATCTTCTGCACAGAAAAGGAAACCATTAGCAAAATGAAAGGTAACCTAAGGAAATGGGGAAATATTTGCAAATTATATATCTTATAATGTGTTAATAGCCCAAATATTTAATCTCCTACAACTCTATAGCAAAAAAAAAAAAAAAAACAACTGGATTAAACAATGAGCAGCAAAACTGAATAGACATCTTCTCAAAGAAGACATACAGATAAACCAACAGATACATGAAAAGGTGCTCAACATCACTAATCATCAGGGAAATGCAAATCAAAGCTATTATGAGGTATCACCTCACACTTTTTAGAAAAGCTATCATCACAAAGACAAGAGACAAGTATTGGTGAGAATGTGGACAAAAGGGAACACTTGTTTGCTGTTGCTGGGAATATAAATTGGTTGCAGGCACTATAAAAATGGTATGGTGGTTCCTCAAAAAATTATAAATGGAATTACTTTATGATTCAGCAATCCCACTTCTGGGTATATATCCAAGGAAATGAAAACAGGATATCAAAGAGATATATGCACACCCGTGTGCAGTTCAATCACTCAGTCATGTCCAACTCTTTGCAACCCCAAGGACTGAAGCATGCCAGGCTTCCCTGTCCTTCACCAACTCCCAGAGCTTGCTCAAACTCATGTCCATCGAGTCAGTGATACCATCCTCTGTCGTCCCCTTCTCCTCCTGCATTCAATCTTTCCCAGCATCAGGGTCTTTTACAATGAGTCAGTTCTTTGCATCAGGTAGCCAAAGTATTGGAGTTTCAGCTTCAGCATTAGTCCTTCCAATGAATATTCAGCACTGATATCCTTTAGGATGGACTGGTTTGATCTCCTTGCAGTCCAAGGGACACCCATGTTCAGTGCAGTATTATTCACAATAGCCAAGATATGGAAACAACCTAACTGTCCATTGATGGATAAAGATGGAAAAGAAAATGTGGCATATATAAATGATGGAATATTATTCAGCCACAAGAAAGAAGGAAATCCTGCCATTGTGACAATATGGATGAACCTTGAGGGCATTATGCCAAGTGAAGTAAACGAGTAGAGAAAGACAAATACTGCATGACATCACTTTCATGTGGAATCCAAAGAGAAAGGTCAGACTCTTAGAAACAGAGAGTAGAAAAGTGGCTGCCTGAGGCTGAGAGGTGCAGGAAGTAGAGAGAGGTTGGTAAAAGGGTACCAACTTTCAGCTATAAGATAAAGTCTGAGGATTTAATATTATATATGGTGAATTTGGTTGATAACACTGCATTGTATAATTGATATTTGCTAAGAAAATAGAGACTAAACATTCTACCCCCAGAAAAAGATATATATCTGAGGTGATGGATATGTTAATTAACCATTAATAGATGCTGGGAATCCTTTCACATTGTATATGTATGTCAAATCCCCATGATGTATACTTAATTATACCTCAATGAAGCTGAAAAAAAAAACAAAAAATAAAAAGCAATTTTCCCCCTGGGCAAAAAAGCCCAGCAATTTTGTACATATTTATATAAATAAAAGCTTCAATAATGGTTAATCATTCTACATATTTTAGAATAGTTCACCATTATTGGGACTTTTATATTACTAGGTGCCAGGCTAAGCATTTTTGTAAGCATCATTGCATTTGATCAGCAGAACAATCCTGTCAGGAAAATGCAATCATTATCCTCATTTTACAGCTGAGGGAATCGATGCTTGGTGTGGTTCACTTGGCCAAGGCTGTACAGTCAATAAATGATGAAGCTTGCCTTCTCATTGCCTCTCACATGGGTATGGAGAGGTACATAATAAGCAAACACTTATACAAATTTGTCAGTGTTTAAAAAGAGAACTAGAGGGGGGAATAATTTAAATCAAGTGGGCAATTCTATTCATCACTCCACTCAATAAGCTTTGGTCTGGAGTTAATGTGAACTGGAAGATGTGAATCCCTCAAATGGTGTTGGTTCTGGTTTGCCTCTCATTGTGTGATTATCATACTTAAATATATATGCTTTACAAATTCAATAGGGCCCCAGAATGCAAGTTAATAGGCTTAGTTCTTGACTAGAGAAAGACTGATCCTGTATAAATTTGGAGGGAAAAATGAAAACAAATCCATGTTGGACTTACTGAAAAATATGTCTGTCTCCAATGTAGCGCATTTCGAAGGAATTTCTGAGGGGTATTTTGTTTATAAATTATTATTATTTTTGCTCACCAGGATGCTAATCCCTCATAAGATAGGATTTCCCCATATTTGTGTCATTTTCTCAACTGGTATGAGAACTCTGTGTGAGTAGAGCCTGTATTATAAACCTCTTGGTATTCCCCCGAAGTGCCCAGCAAAGTGACTTGAAAATAATAAGAGCTGAACAAGTTGATGTTGAAGAGTATTCATTAGACACATTTTCACAGTTTAAAGTTTAAGTTTCTTGAGATCTCCCCAAACTCTTCAGAAAATTGAAGGGAAGATTTGTGCTATCACATATATCCCATGACTTGTTGGCATCCTCTGTGCTATTTCTAGAAATGGAATCTGTCTGTTCCCATCCTTAGCTGGATCAGCTGAGCACCTGGCAGTTTCCTACTGATGCCTGTTCAGCTGTCACCTTCAAACTCCTGGTTCTGTTTGCTCAATGTGTCTCCTAGAGCAAGCCTGACTATTTTGGATCTAAGCTACAGCTGTCGGCGTTTCAGGCGTACCTCACGTATTTCTAGAATTAGTTGGAAATATTTGAAGCCTGAAAAAGTAACTATAATGTTCTGAGTATGAAGAAAATATTTAGGCAAGTATCAACTGGCAGCACATAAGGCTAACTATGAAGAATCGAGTCCCTGGTGATAAAACGAGATGAGAACAACATAGTCAAGCCATCTTGGGTTACTTGCATTTTAGTAGCATGGGGTGAGTTACTAAAGTATTTATGTTATTTTTATTAGCATGTGATTAAGGAATTGACCAAGTGTGAGGCTGTTTGCTATAAACGTGAAAAGACAGATTGATTGAACACATTTGCTTTGCTCTAATAGACAGTAATCATAATTCTTCAATTTAAAAAGGCATTCTGGTTATACACACATCCTAGGGATGCTTTGAAACTCAAGTTGTATCTCTTGACCTCATCCTATTTAATTTTTTATAATAGTTTCTGCTCTCCAATCTGATAAGGTACAGTATTGACCTGGAGCAATTATACTGTGGCTTGGTACCAAATTATTAAGATATGATTAGTCCTCATGGAGGAAGAGTAGAGAAGAAAAGGAAAAGTAGAGAATAAATTTTATGGAATAACTAGGCACCAAGGCAAGACGAAGGTGATAGAGACTTTTTCAGTTTCCAAGATTGGATTAAATTTGTGACTTAATATAGGTCAGATAAATCATCTGTTCTCTTACATTTAACAGTTATTTTGGATGCCTGTATTTGGGTGTGTTAGGAAGAGGTGCCAAATCCCTCTTCAATTTTGCCTTTTAACAGTGTTATCTTTAAACAATTTTGCTTTTGTAATGTGTAATGAAAAAAAAAAACCTAAAAATAACCCACAAACCCTCTGTCATTGAGATCCTCTGAATAAAAGCTATTAATGGAACTAAAGGCTCTGGAGATAGAGGAAGTGACTGTGGTGCTGGTGAGAAAAAGACCATGGGCTCAGTCCTTGAAAGGATCTATTATCTTCACTGTCTGTGTTTACAGACTGCTTTCCAAATGATTTTGATGCAAGTTGTCCAAGGACCCCACACTGAGAAATACTATCTTAGAGACAAAACATAGTCCTGTTCATAGTCTAGAGAAAATTAAGACCTTATAAGTTGTTGTCTTTAGATTCTTTTTTAATTTGTGCCTTGTGATAATTCTAATTCTGCTTCCTTCTAGACAATAAATTATTGATAGAGACCACTGAATTAGATCATGTGTTGGAGAACTTGAAAACTTACATTTCCATCCCTAGCACTGATTTGCAGTCTGCTGCTGCTAAGTCGCTTCAGTCGTGTCCGACTCTGTGCGACCCCATAGACGGCAGCCCACCAGGCTCCGCCGTCCCTGGGATTCTCCAGGCAAGAACACTGGAGTGGGTTGCCATTTCCTTCTCCAATGTGTGAAAGTGAAAAGTGAAAGTGAAGTCGCTTAGTCGTGTTCGACTAGTAGCGACCCCATGGACTGTAGCCCACCTGGCTCCTCTGTCCATGGGATTTTCTAGCCAAGAGTACTGGAGTGGCTTGCCATTGCCTTCTCCAGATTTGCAGTCTAATCTTGACTTAATCAGTTAGTTATGTTCTCCTTTTGTAAATTGAAAGTCCATCAAAGAAACATCTGGTAAGTTTTGGATGAAAAGCACTGAGAAACTGCTTGTATCACATGATGAGTTTTTTCCCCCCTCTATCTAAAGTTGCCAGATTTAGAGGGGAAAAAAGATGCCTAGTTAAAATTGAATTTTGGATCAACAATGACTTTTTTTGGTATAAGTATGTCCCATGCAATACTTGGGATATACTTATACCAAAAAAATCTTTGGGTACCTTAAATTCAGATTTTAACTGGGCATTCTGTATTTTATCTGGCAACCTCATTTCTGCCACCACCCTTTTCCTGGAGCCCACGCTATCCAAAACTTGGGCAACAGAAGACAGCATTTTGTAACTCAAGGCTAGGAAGGAAATGAGCACTCATTTAACATAATATAGTACAGTAGAAACACTAGCAGGAGATTAACCTTCCAGGAGAGTATCTTCTGGTGAGGGGGAGTAAAAGGCTAATGTGGGGGGTGGGAGGGGAGGCCAGAGAGTGATTGGCAAATACATATATGAAATCCCAAAGAATGTCCAATCAATTATTCAACGAATATGACCCGATTTGCTTTTCATATAGCCATAGGAAAAAAAATAGAGAAACAAGGTCTTCTTCAAACAGAGGCTTCTGTCAGTTTCTACTGCTGCTGCCAAAGGGAATGAGGTATTTCTGTACCGAAGAGCACAATCTTTGGAATCACAACTTGACTCTTTTATTAACTCCTCTATCCATCCACAATCGTGAGTCAAGAATTTAGACTGAAAAACTCATTGTACCCTCTGGATTCCACAGACTTTTCTCCCCCGAGGTCAGATTTTGCAAGGGGCTCTCAGCTTATGCTATGTGGCCCTGTTTTAAAATCTTAGCTCAAGTCCTTTTTTTTTTCCCAAAGGAATGAGTCTTTCTTCCTTGCATCTCCTATCAGTTTTCATCTCCTAGTTCACTTTTCCTGCCTCAAACTCTCCAAGAGCCAATGTATCTCTTCGCCATCATTCTGATCTTCCTGCCCAAATACGGATTTATGATGGCAAAACTGCTTTGTTCTGAATTCAGCCAAACAGGGGTATTTGGAGATCATAGGTAACTGATGATGGTGATGGTAGTTTCAAAAATTAAAAACACTTTCTTCTTGATAAAAAGAAGTTATGCTCATTGTTTACAAAGTCAAAACATATATAAAAGAAAGGAAAATAAATATTCTTAATCACAAGACAGAAATAACCACTCTAAACATTTTGGTGAACATTTTTCAATATTCATTCATTTGTTCATTCATTTCTTTCAAAAAGTATTTATTAGCACCTATGAGGAGCTAAGGGGCTTCCCCAGTAGTACTAGTGGTAAAGAATCTGTCTGCCAATGCAGAAGACCTAAGAGACATGGGTTTGATCCCTGGGTTGAGAATATCCCTTGGAGGAGGGCATGGCAACCCACTCCAGTATTCTTGCCTAGAGAATCCCATGGATAGATGAGCTTGGTGGGTTATGTCCATAGGGTTGCAAAGAGTTGGACACATCTGAAGGGACTTAGCATGCATGCACACACTAGGAGCTAAACACTGTTTTAGATTCAAGGGATACATCAATAAAGTAGAAAAACAAAACTCCTACCCCCTTGACCACCTGCACACATAAACACATATAATTTTACATTAAATTTACATATAATTTTACATCATACTATATATGCAATTTTGTAACCTACTCTTTCATGTAATAATGTGTTGTGGACCTCTTTATATATCAATAAATATTGATTTATGCCATCCCTTTAATGTCTCCCTGGCATATTATGTAGCGTGTATGTAGCATGACTTATTTAGTCATGTCTCTAAAGACATTTATTTCCAATATATAGTGTTATAAAAATTCTATGATGAGCATTCTTGTATGTGTATATCTCTACGTGCTTGTCCAATCATCTCATCAGGGTAAATTCCTGGGTTTACTCTTACATACTTGCTGTTTCTTCTCAGTTGTTTTGCTCTCTTCCTCTGTTTGACCTCTAAATGTTAAAGTATCCCAAGGCTAAAGGCTTAGTCCTCTTTTCTAGCATCACTATGCCCTAGATTATATCACACATTCCCATGACTTTAAACAGTATCTGTATGCAGGTTACTTCCAAATTTATCTCTTCAATCTTGACATCACCTCTTGAACTTTAGACTCATATATCCAACTGCCTTCTTGGAATATCTGTTTGTATATCTGCCACAGACTCTTAACTGTAATGTGACCAAAAAAGAACTCTTAATTTCACCCCAAAATATACTCCTATCTTGGTCTTCCATACTTTAGAAAGTGGCATCATCATCCACATAGTTACTCCAGCCCCAAATAAGGCATCAGCCTGATTTCTCCTCTTCTCCTTAACCTCAGCCTCCATGTAATGAATCTTTCAAGTCTTTTCAAGTCTCTCTTCAAAACAGAGTTCAAATCTGCCCCTTTCTCTCTACATGTACTGCTATATTCACTTGTTACCATCTTAATCCAAGCCACTATAGCCTGTCACCCAGGCTATTGCATTGCCCACCTAACTGATCTTTTGAAGTCCCTTGTTGTCCCTCTACCATCTTTTCTTTACACAGTAGCCAAAGTTATCTTTTAAGGATATAAGTGAGATCTTGTTGCTTCCAAGCTTAAAACCTTCTAATGGTTACAAATCACACTCAAGACTGAACAAAAACTCATCTCCCAAAGGATAAACCCAAAGAAATCCAGGCAGACATACATAGTCAAACTTATGATAACTAAATACAAAGAAAAAAATCTTGAATGCAGCTAGAGATAAATGATACCTTAAGTATTAGGGAAAAACAATTCCAATGTTTATGGATTTCTCCAGAACCTACGGAGGTCACAAGGAAGTGGCACAATATTTTTCAAGTGCTGAAAGAAAAGAACTACCAGCACAGAATTCTACATCCAACGAAAGTATCCTGCAGGAATCCTCAGATGAAGGAAAGTTAAGAGAATTTGTCACTAGTAAGCCAACCCTTCAGTTCAGTTCAGTTCATTTGTTCAGTTGTGTCCTACTCTTTCTGACCCCAGGCCTCCTTGTCCTTCACAAACTCCTGGAGCTTGCTCAAACTCATGTCCATCAAGTTGGTGATGCCACTAAACCATCTCTTCCTCTATCATCCCCTTCTCCTCCTGCATTCAATCTTTCCCAGCATCAGGGTCTTTTCCAGTGAGTCAGTTCTTTGCATCAGGTGGCCAAATTATTGGAGCTTCAGCTTCAGCATCAGTCCTTCCAATGAACACCCAGGACTGCTTTCCTTTAGGATTGACTGGTTTGATCTCCTTGCAGTCCAAGGGACTCTCAAGAGTCTTCTTCAACACCACAGTTCAAAAGCATCAATTCTTTGGTGCTCAGCTTTCTTTATGGTCCAACACTCACATCTATACATGACTACTGGAAAAACCATAGCCTTGACTAGACGGACCTTTGTCAGCAAAGTAATGTCTCTGCTTTTTAATATGCTGTCTAGGTTGATCATAGCTTTTCTTCCAAGGAGCAAACATCTTTTAATTTCATGGCTGCAGTCACCATCTGCAGTGATTTTGGAGCCCAAGAAAATAAAGTCTCTCTATATTGCTTCCCCATCTATTTGCCATGAAGTGATGGGACTAGATGCCATGATCTTAGTTTTCTGAATGTTGAGCTTTCAGCCAACTTTTTCACTCTCCTTTTTCACTTTCATCAAGAGGCTCTTTAGTTCTTCTTCACTTTCTGCCATAAGGGTGGTGTCATCTGCATATCTGAGGTTATTGATATTTCTCCCGGCAATCTTGATTCCAGCTTGTTCTTCATCCATCCCAGCATTTCTCATGATGTACTCTGCATACGAGTTAAATAAGCAGGGTGACAATATACAGCCTTGACGTACTTTCCCAATTTGGAACCAGTCTGTTGTTCCATGTCCAGTTCTAACTGTTGCTTCTTGACCAGCATACAGATTTCTCAGGAAGCAGATCAGGTGGTCTGGTATTCCCATCTCTTTCAGAAATTTCCAGAGTTTGCTGTGATCCACACAGTCAAAGGCTTTGGCATAGTCAATAAAGCAGAAGTAGATGTTTTTCTGGAACTCTCTTGCTTTTTCTGTGATCCAATGGATGTTGGCAATTTGATCTCTGGTTCCTCTGTCTTTTCTAAATCCAGCTTGAACATCTGGAAATTTATGGTTCACGCACTGTTGAAGCCTGGCTTGGAGAATTTTGAGCATTACTTTGCTAACATGTGAGATGAGTGCAATTGTCCAGTAGTTTGAATATTCTTTGGCATTGCCTTTCTTTGGGATTGGAATGAAAACACCTTTTCCAGTCCTGTGGCCACTGCTGAATTTTCCAAATTTGTTGACATATTGAGTGGAGCACTTTCACAGCATCATCTTTTAGGATTTGAAATAGCTGAACTGGACTTCCATCACCTCTACTAGCTTTGTTTATAGTGATGCTTCCTAAGGCCCACTTGACTTTGCATTCTAGGATGTTTGGCTGTAGATGAGTGATGACACAATCGTGATTATCTGGGTCACGAAGACCTTTTTTGTACAGTTCTTCTGTGTATTCTTGCCACCTCTTCTTAATATCTTCTGCCTCTGTTAGGTCCATACCATTTCCGTTCTTTATTGTGCCCATCTTTGCATGAAATGCTCCCTTGGCATCTCTAATTTTCTTGAAGAGATCTCTAGTCTTTCCCATTCTATTGTTTTCCTCTACTTCTTTGCATTGATCACTGAGGAAGGCTTTCTTATCTCTCCTTTAAGCCAACCCTTAAAGAATGGTTAAAGGGGGAATTCCCTGGTGGTTCTGTGGTTAGGACTTAGGGCTTTCACTGTGGAGGGCCCAGTCTCAATCCCTGCTCAGGGAACTAAGATCCCACAAGCAGTATGGAACAGCCAACAAAAAGAATGGTAAAGGAAGTTCTTCAGACAGAAAGAAATAATAAAAGAAGGAATCATAGAATATCAGGAAGGGAGGAGCAACAAAGAACAAAATATCGTAGATACAATAAGTTTCTTTTTTCTCTTGAGTTTTCTAAATTATGTTTGATGATTGAAGCAAAAGATAAAACATCTGATGTTTCTCAATGTATGTAGAGGAAATATTTAAGACAATTATTTATATACTGTAAACTGAGGGGGAGGGGGTCATAAAGAGAAGCAAAAATTTTATAGTTTCCTCTAGTAGATAAATGGTGACATCAATAGACTGTGATAAGTTATGTATATTGCTATCCAAAGAGATACATTAAAAAAAATCTGTAAATAAATGGAAATGAAATTCTAAAAAATGTTCAGGTAATGCACAGGAAAACAAGAAAATGAAAACAGAGAAACAAAAGATAGAACAGTCAGAAAACACCCAAAACAAAGACAACTAAAATATGCATCAATAGGTGAATAGTTCAACAAAGTGTCATAATCTATAATATAGACTATTATTCAGCAATAAAAAAGAGAAAACCATTGCTACACACAATAATATGGATGAATATCTAAGGAATTATGCTGAATAAAAAAGACAATCTCAAGAGATCACATACTGTATGATTCCATTTATATAATATTATTTAAATAACAAAATTGTGGAGATAAACAGATTAGTGTTTTCAGGAGTCAGAGATGGGATGGATGTAACTACAAAAGCATAGCATCCAGGCTATCTTTGTGGTGATGGAATAGTTCTGTATCTTGATTACAGTGGTGATTATACAAGTCTACACAGGATAAAATGGCTTAGAAGTATACATAAACATGGAATCAAAGTCAAATTCCTCATTTTGATACTGTATTCTAGTTATGTGAAATGTAATCACTGACAAAGTTTCAGTTATGCAAGATGAATGAATTCTGGAGATCTGCTCTACAATACTGTGTTTATAGTCAACAATTCAGCACTGTTCACTTAAAAACATGTTAAGTTTCTAATGATAAAAGAATGACAACTGCCAAAAAAGGAGGCAAAAAGAAACTTTCAGAGGGGTCATATAGCTTGTAGTGATAGTTTCATGAGTATATGCATACCTCAAGCTCATCAAGTTATCCAGTTAAATTATACACATTAAATATGTCCAGTGTTTTTTATATCAGTTGTACCTCAATAAAGTTGTTTGAAAAACCAAGATGCAATCATTGTGAGAAGATGGGTGAATAGTACAGGAGATGTTTCTATACTACATTTTCTACCATCCTATGATTTCATAATTATATCAAAATCAAAAGCTTAGAAAAGGGTAACCTCAAAAAGGAGAGATATACTCTGATGATGTATGAGAAGACTCAACATCAAGATGGTAACTCTCTTCAAACTGATCTATAAATTTAATTCAAGTTCAGTCTAAATCACACCAGGGGTACTTCCATGGTGGTCCAGTGGTTAAGACTTTGTCTTCCAATGCAGGGAATGGGGGTTCAACCCCTGGTGGGGGAAATAACATCCCACATACTGTGGGGCAAATAAGCACATGTGCCACAACTACTAAACCCAGGTGCCTCAATTAGAGAGAAGTCCTTGTGCCACGAGAAAGATCCCACATGCCCCAACTAAGACCTGACACACCCAAAATAAATATTAAAAAAAATCACACCAGGATTTTTAACAGCTCCTGACAAGCTGATTCTAAAATTTATACAGAAGAGTCAGGCATCAAGAATAGGCAAAACAGTTTTGAAGATCAATGGGGAGGGGGGCAGATTCTTAACATTTATTATAATGTTATAACAATTAAAACAGTGTGGTGTGATATTGGCAGATGGATAAACAAATCAGTGGAATATTAAAGAGTTTAAAAACAACTCTTACGAATCTAAGACAATGGGATATACAACAGAGGTTGATTATAAATTATGGACAATATGCTAGAGACTTTTCAATAAGTGGCATTAAAATGATCCTTGCGAGGAAAGATAAAAATTAGATAACTTCTTCAAATTCTGCCTGCAAATCAGTCCAAAAAGAATTAAAGATCTAAATATTAAAAGCAAATTTTCATAACATTCTGATGCAAATATAGAATACCTTTATAGTCTCAGAGTATGGAAGAATTCATTAATCACACCCAAAAACCTCACAAAGTTTAATAGAAAAGATGGATAAATGTGGCTATATTAAATATTAAAATGTCTGCAGAAAAAAGCAACACAATAAAGTTAAAACAAGCCATATAGTAGGAGGGGATATTTGCCTTGCAAAAATTGGAAAAGAAGCAGCATCTAAAGGACATACAATAAATCAATTTTTAAAAGGCAATCAACCCAAAAGAAAAACGGGCAAAGATTACTAACATGCAATAGACCAAAAAACTAGAACCACCTATAAATATACAAAAAGATACTCAACCTCACTAATATTCAGGGACATTTTTAAGGGGGGATATTAGTTTTAATTGTCAGATTGGCAAAAATTAAAACTCGTAAATTGCCAATGGTATGGTGTCATGGGACCATAGAGATCACTGGTGGGATTGTTATTTGGTAGACATTTTGGAAAGCAATCTGCTGAGACCCAGAAAACTAAAAGTGTGCATACTTTTTAAGCTAGCAATCCCATTCTACTATCTAAAAGGTACATAATCTGGAGAATTTTTCATTACCCAGTGTGCAAAGACACATGGACACCAGTGTTCATTGCAAGTTGTTTTTAATAGCTAAAAAAAAAATGGAAACAACCTAAAAATTCATCAATTGGGGAATGAATAAATGAAATGTCATGGTTGTACTATAGGTTACAGTTCAGCAGTGAAAACAACTAGATCATTATGCACCCACATGATTTGCTCTCAAGAATATAATGCTGAATTTAAAGAGTGGATACAAATATAATGTATATTTATGGCCTGGAAGAAAATGTATCAAATTAAGGAAAATGGATGGATGAGAAGTGGGAGATTAAGGGAACTCCAACTTTTCCTGCAGTTTGTTTTAAAAAATAAACTACTTAAAAGTCTGTTCTATTAAAGTATTCTAAGTCTGTTCTATTAAAGTATTCTATTTTCTTAATGGAAGACAAAGTAAATAGTGTATTTCCACTCTGCATAGAAACACAAGTGTTTGCTATATTCTTTTCTATATTTTCCTGTATTTTTAAAGTTCTCAATATAAATGAAAGATGTGGTGTCAGATGGTTCTGATAAATACTCAGTTTGGGGAACCACCGTATTAAGGACTTTATATGTTATCCTTCCCAGGGACATTTTCACTTTTAAAGAAGGCTGCAGTATTTAATCCAAAGGTATAGGCATGGGGGTGTTTGCTGTCACTTCTGAATTGTGGGTTAACAAATTTTGAAGGCAAAACTTCAAAGGGTGTGATTTTCCTCCTAAATGTGCTAGTCCTGCAATTTGGGTGAGTTGCCACCACTCTGACAGAATGATAGGTTTCCCTTAAGTTGGACAGCTCAGAGAGAAGGAACAGAGCACATTTCCTGGCTCATTTCTGCTTTCACTCATAAATAAACCCACATTTAAGACAACTCCACAGAAAATAAAATTTAGAGTAAGATTTATTGAAACACAGACACCTAGGTGCAAATAAATCCTGTCAAATTTTATCAAGCATTTGTTCTATCTTGTTCAACAACCTTGAGTAGATTTAACACAATTTAAAGATTTCTTGGCTTGTCTGCAGCGTATCAAGACTTGTCTGTGGCTTTGAGACACCTACTCTCTTCACCCAGATCAACTCAACCAGTTGTTTAAACTGCTCAAATCTTTCTTCAGTCACAGTTTTTAAGTGAGAGTCTTTTTATTGCTTTGGGCATGTTCCTTCTCCTAGCCAGTGCTCAGAATTTTAACTATGTAACTATTCAATTTCTCTCTGTCTCCTTACATGGGGGAGAAACAAGATTTCTGTTCCACACAGTTTGGCAAAAGCTAGCAGGGAGTGAGAGATTACAGCCAGATGTACATCTGCATGTCAGCAGCAAGAAGGTCTGGGATGGTGCTTTTTCAATCAGAAGGGAGTCATTTTCCCCCCTCAAAAGAGAGGGCCTCCTCCCTCTCATCAAATATTTGGCGGCTAGCTTCGCACTGATTAATTACTGAGGTTGCATCTCCACACAATTGGTCTTCTGAACAACAGTTCTAGCAGGCTGTTGTTCATTCCTGAATGTGCTTCTTATTTTTTTACAAAAGTATCCTCCTTTCCCAAAGCATATGTTTGAAAAAAGAAAAACAGTTTAAAGAACAAAGCATAGTTTTTAAACAAATAAAGTAATTCTACCACAATTTCTAATGTTAGAAAATCAAGCACCAGTGGGAGAATAGTTTCAGGGGCAGGGAAACATTTCCAGTACCCTTCAAATCAGAACACCAAGCCAATGGCTTGTTCTATTTGCATGTGAGGTATTATTTCATTATTTTCTGGTTAATTCCAGAAATCCATTTTATATTGGAAAGGTAAAGCAACACAGGCATCCCTTCTCTGTACCCTCAAACCTCCCCCCCGACCCAGTAGAGATAGCATGAAAGTGAAAGTTAGTCACTCAGTTGTGTCCGACTTTTTGTGATCCTGTGGACTGTAGCCCACCAGCCTCCTCCGTACATGGAATTCTCCAGGCAAGGATACTGGAGTGGGTTGCCACTTCCTTCTCCAGGGGATCTTCCTGACCCAGGGATCGAATCCAGGTCTCCTGCATTGCAGGCAGACACATTACTGACTGAGCCACCAGGGAAGCCACAGAGATAGCATATCAAGGTCATTATTAGTAACTTCCTTTTCTAGTTTGAGTCTTTACTGAAAATTTCCACCTATTTTCCAAGACAGATATATGAGGTGCACAATACAATAACTCCATGAAACCTAGCTTGGAAACTGCCTCTTGGGTCACATTCTCATTTCTAAGGAGCTCAACATGCAATGCAGCCAGTACCAGAAGCTGTCGATTGTGAGATATATAATTATGGCTTCTCCAAGACAGGTTAAAGTCATAAGTATGCACTGAAAGTCACTACTGTAAGATCCCATCTCTGTAACAGGGGAAAGACTAGAACTTGGTCAATAAACAGTAGCTGTATGATATCAACCATAATTAGCTCTGCAAAATTTGGAGCAATCTGGTCGAAAATGTGTTTATTCAAGCTCTGAAAAGCTGCACCTACCCATCAGACCTCCCCAGGTTCCTCTCTCTCTACTCCTCTCCATAACACGCACCTTCTGTGCCCCTCCAACAATTCTAACCTGTGATACAACTGACAGATGACGTTCACAAGCTTGACAAACTCCCATGGGTATATTCAGGGAATACACGGTTCTTAGCATGCTCGCTGGTAATTAGATCCTTTTCTCTTAAGTCTCATTAAAACATACTGAAATACAAGCAAGTGAGAGTGACACTGTTAGCATAAAGATAATCTTGAATCCACTCCAATTTACAACTAAAGTAAACCATTCAGCAATTTTGGTGCATTCACTATTATCAGCAATAAATTATTGATGTCACCCTTTACAGCCAATCTTGACACATCAATTGTGGTTGACAGTGGTTATCCTCATCATATCAGTGACCTGACACACTCCCTCAAGCCGCTGTGGTGCCTTTCCCCTCTGCTCTAAAAGGTCTTACACCCCACACAAGTTTGTTGATTGACTGAAGGAATGAACGAATGAAGTGCTTGCAGCTTCAGATAAGCCTCCCACTGCGTTTATAATGTTCACACATTGGGCCGCAGCCATGCATCAGTGAAAAGTAATATTCTGTTACGAATAGGAAAGTCAACTATGATTACAGGCAATTTTCTTAACCAGAAAGCATTGAGCAGTAAGATGTTTTGCAGCTGTACATTTTTATTAAGGGCTGTTTAAATAAACATAAACCATGTTTGCCAGGAGAGGGTAAAAACACAGATGCAAATTTCAGTCAGAAAAAGGTACATTCATTATTTTTTGCCTTTGCCCTAAAATGTGCCCCTAAAACAGCAATTATACTTGGATGTCACTTTTGACCAATGACAGGGACCAGAAACAGGGACTTAATTTGGGCAGGAGTTTGCTGGGACATAATATGGCTACTGTGCCTGGAGTCTTTCTTGGTCATAAAAACAGTAAGGAAGTATGACATAACGGTGTGATGGTAAGTCACAGCCTAAGCCATTTTGGTTGGCAGAATTTAGAAGACAAATAAACATTACTTCAGGAGCAGAGAAGACGTGCCTAATTGCCTCCGTGCCTGGGCCGGGAGCCCTGCAGCTTGTGCTGGTCCTGGACTCAGGCGCGTCCACATGGACCGGCGCCATGTGTGCAGGGGCCAGAATGGCCCAGCCGGGAGGTCAGGCCGCTAGGATGTGAGGACTGGGAGACTCGCCTCCACATCCTCTTATTCAGGGCAACCAGGCAGCCCAGATGCAGGGAAAGGACATCCCTGAGGGGCCCTGTGGAGCCAGAGGGAGCAGCGTTGGAAGAAGTGGAGAGGCTGGTCCCAGACACTCTACTTTGGAAGCAATGGAAAGTTGAGGTGATTGCATTCATGAATTTCTGCCGTTTTTTTTTTTTTTTAATCTCAGGCCAGCCCAAGGCACCTCCTCTTCCACAGCTAAGGTCTGCCCGCCTGGCTGCAGCTGTGGTCCACATGGGCTTCAGTGCTCACCACAGGTGACCATAGTTTTGGGATGGAGCCTTTCCTAGCTTGCTGCATTTTCAGAGCTCAGAAACCTCCATTCTCTTGCATCTTTGGCATTGACAACCCCAGGCCACCGTCCTCTTCTGTTTCTGTTTTCTCTGTCTCTGCCCTTTTATGGAAATCAGCTGCCCTCTCACAGTAGGGTAGAACACAGTGGAGTCCCAGCAAGGCTTTCCCTGGAGCACTCATCTATTTACTGTGCTTTCCCTTCTCTCATTCCTCACACTTACATCCCTAACCCCACCCATTCTCAAACTTAAATTTCAAAAAATTTTGGTAACATACACATAAAGTTTTGGGGCTTCCCAGGTGGTGCTAGTGGTAAAGAACCTGCCTACCAATGCAGGATTTGTAAGAGATGTGGGTTCAATCCCTGGGTCAGGAAGATCCCCTAGAGGAGGGCATGGCAACCTACTCCAATATTCTTGCCTGGAGAATCTCATGGACAGAGGAGCCTGGTGAGCTACAGTCCATAGGGTCGCAAAGAGTCGTACATGACTGAAGCGATTTAGCATGCATTCACACACACATAGAGCTTGCTGTTTTAACCATTTTAAATGTATAGTTCAGTGGCATTATGTATTTACATCTTTCTGGAGATAGATGGTTGTGCAAGCATCTATCTCCAGAACTCTTTTCATATTCCCAAACTGAAACTCTGTACCCATTAAACAGCTTTCCTTTCCCCCCTACCTTGAACTCCTGGTGACTACCATCCTACTTTGTCTCCATGAATCAGACTACTACAGGTCCCTCATGTAACTGGAATCATACAGTATTTACCTTTTTGAGACTGACTCATTTCACTTAGCATAATGTTTTTAAGTAGCATGTGTCAGAATTTCCTTCTTATTTAAGGCAAATAGTATTCCGTTGTATGTGTATACTACTTTTTGTTTATCCATTCATCCATCGATGGACGCTTGGATTGTGTCCACCTTCCACATTTTCCTTTCAACTGTGGGAACACTAGGAAGGAACATCAAAAGTGCTGAAACTTTCAGGTTCCCCAGCTTCTGTTCCTCAGAATCCTCACCTTGATCATCACAGCCCTCATGTACTGATCATGCAGATGGGGGTGCTAAGTGTCTGACAGACTATCACGTTTAATATCCACACCAATGAAGACCAAGAGAAGCTAAACTAAGCTAGCAACTTGCCTCTGGTCAAAGAGTTAATAAGTAGCAGTACATACCTGTGTGCTCAGTCTTGTTTGACTCTTTGTGACCCCATGGACTGTAACCCACCAGGCTCCTCTGTCCATGAGATTTTTCCAGGCAAGAATACTGGAATGAGTTGCCATTTCCTTCTCCAAGAGATCTTCCTGACCTAGGGACTGAACCCAGGTCTCCTGCATTGCAAGCAGCTCCACTAGCGCTAGGGTTTAAAGCCCCCACTCAAGACCACTCCACTCTGGTGCTCACTCAAGGCCCAGGGCCCTCTGCCACCAGTTGCTACTTTCTTCTGTTTGGTTTCAGGTTAGGTTGGTATTTAAGGAAAATAGAGCTGATGCTGGGGCTTCACTGGTAGCTCAGCTGGTAAAGAAACCACTTGCAATGCTGGAGACCCTGGTTCGATTCCTGGGTCAGGAAGATCCCCTAGAGGTGGGATAGGCTACCCACTCTAGTGTTCTCAGGCTTCACTAGTGGCTCAGATGGTAAAGAATCCGCCTGCAATGCGGGAGACCTGGCTTGGATCCCTGGGTTGGGAAGGTCCCCTGAAGGAGGGTATGGCAACACACTCCAGCATTCTTGCCCGGAGAATCCCTGTGGACAGAGGAGCCTGGCGGGCTGCAGTCCACAGGGTTGCAAACAGTCAGACACCACTAGTGACTAAGCACAGCACACACAGAACTGATTCTATGCACTGACAGATCATTGACCACACGTACGTGGAGGGGCCTTTTGAATCTCAAATCCTGACCACCATCACCATCTCTCTGTCTGCCCCCCCCCATCTTGTGCACATGTACACACAGAGTTCTGAAATCATTCTACTTTGGGGCTGCCAAGACTTCTCTATTTAAAGCAGTCAGCGAGCTTTATCAAGATGCCAGGATTTAGAAGACTGGCCTAGAAGACCAGGGACTTGATTCATGTTCTTAAACCTGCATCTCTTCTCTAAGCTATTTGTTTCATTTCTTCTCCTGAGGCACTCTGTTCTTATGTCCCTTGAATAGATTAATTAAAGAGGTGCCCAGCATTTTTAAATGCTAGAAGAATTAGGCTTGAGGCTGTTGGCAGATGCTTACCTGTTAGCATAGGTATGTCTTAGATGCCTGAGTGATGCCAGGCTCCACTAAGGAGAAAAAGACCCAAAGGATTTTGTGGCTGGGACTGGGATATGTGTGTTGGGAGGAGGTGCCCCAGGAGGATGAGAAAAGGCCCAATGGGCAGGGATGTTGCAACCATCAAAGACAAACTCCACTGCCTCAGTTTTACCAGGAGCTGGTGCAGACCACACTCTCTCTGACACTCCCACAAAGACTGGCCAGAGTGGCTGTGCACATGTCGGGACCCTGGGCAGCAGCAGGCCCAGCTGGGTAAACAGAAGTGTAGGAGCAAAACAAGCCAATAAATCATGGCATGGCTCTAGCCTGCCCCAGTTCCCTCCTCCTCCTTCCTTTCCAGCTCACCCGGGTCTCTATATGAAGCACATGGGCCCAGGTGTCCTTTGATCTATATCTCCTTTGCCCTTTACAAGGGAGAAATGTATCTATAGTAGGGGTGACCTCAGCACCACCTGTGACCAACTAACAGTGTTCCTTGCAAGGAGCCATGAACAACACACATTCAGCTACTAAAATCAGAAAAGGCAAGCAGACATGGAAACCTAAGGTTCGCCTATGGTTAGGGGGCTCTGGGTGGGTTGACCTCCACAGAGTGATAGAGACAAATGGGGCATGCTCTCCACTTCAAGCATTGGCGCATGGGCCACAGCCTATACTAAGCACACACCCTGTTAGGACCAGGGTTAAGGTCAAACTCTCTACCTTCCTTTGCCTCACAGCTTGAGGTTTTTATACACTGCCTGTGCTCCTGTTTGGAGCTCTCACATTTTTGAGATCCCTCATCCTGCTAGCAAATGGATGTATCCTCCACTGTATGTCATTAATCCCCAGAAGACCTCTCTCTTCAGGAAGCCCACATAGTGTCATGATCCACCAGATGATCTTCTGACTGGCATATCCCCAGTGCCTAAAACAGTGCTAACACATAATTAGTGCTGATTAAATATTTATGGAGTGAATGAATGAATTGCTATAGTGTACTTGTTAAGAGGTAGTTTCTTGAGTCAGACAGACCAGAATTCCAGCCCAGGTTCTGCCTGGGGAAAGATAACTTACCCTCCCTTGGCCTTGGCTTTCTTATCTGTCAAATAATAATAATAATAGTATCATAACAAGACTGTTAGCTACTATTATTATTTTGTATACCAACTGCAGGCAACTGGTCCTGACTGCCAGGAGTGCTGAACTGAGGGTTCTGTGGTCTCATTTTGATTCAATGAAAGAGAGTACTCTAAGACCTGCTGTCTTAGATGGGGAAAGTGAGAGCTTACTTGTAGGGAAATTGCCTTCTCTGGTTTGACTGGCCAAGCCCAAGCTATCTGGAGTAGTCTTCAGGGAGAAGCAAATTGCACACATACAACAAGTAGCTTTTATCAAACAGGCAGGTGTCAGGAAAAAAAAATTATGCCTTCACTGGAACTCTCCCCCAGAGTGAGGGCAAGGGATGAGGGAAGATCTGCCTACTAAAATTCTGAAATCATTCAAATAGATCACAACTTTCCCAAGAGTTGAAAATAGCATTCAGACCCTTCATCAAAGAGCTCCCTAGTGTGAGTCCACCATCAACAGAGAAGCAGACCATCAATGGGAAGTCATTTCCCTATTCCTGAGGGAATCTTTGGCTCTATAAGCAGAATGGCTGCCTTACCATGTGCTTGAGTTTGTCAAATGTCACACACTATATTTCAAACATGTGAAGTTGACATCATGTGAGCAATATTGCACTCATTTCCGACCCTATTTGAACTTCAAAGGAGATGTCAGACATGTTGGCCTCACCTAAATGGGTGGTACTTTTGATCAAGTGGTACCTGATGGCCAAGAAGACTTAGAATCCCATGAATAATTAGACATGGAGCCAAAAAAGGGAATTTTTGACTAAAGGTAAATGAACCTAAGTCTTGGAAAGTTTGAGTTTGGCTGGAAACACAAAGCACATGAGGTCAGAGTAAGTCTCAAATTCTCTATCTAAAAACGCTCCAATGACATCATCTTGAGTCTGGGAGTGTCCTTGGGCTCTGAAGAAGTGTGAGCTAGAAAGCCTTTCTGGAGAAAAAAACCCTTTCCCACCACCAAATCCATCCAAGGACTTTTAGCTCTCAACAAAGCTGCAGGGTGGACTGGGCTATGAAGGGTGTTGTGAAGGTGGGAGTAACCTTTCACTTCCACTCCTTGAGTCTGCTTCACCAAACGACAAACTTGCCTATGTGCATTACTTGAAAATTTCATAACACTGCCCTCCAGAAGTACCTCCTTCTTGACCTTTTTTTTCTTAACAACTTCACCTTTTTTAAGTCACCTTTTTTTACAACTTCAGGGCCTGACATTCATCATGGTCAGGGAATTTGGACAAACCTTAGGGAGACCTTAGCAAACAAGAACATGAGGCTCAAGCAAATGGATGCCATCTGCCAGTTAGCAAGGATTGTAGGCAAGGGATATCCAAAAGGGAACAAATTTTGAGAGTAGTCTCAGGGTGAAGGCTCCAACTGAGGAACACAGACCGGAGAGATATTGTCCTAAGATCTGGCTACTTGAGGCCACTGGGGGCTGAACACAGTAACAGAAAGGGGAGATTAGAAGGCAAGGAAGATAAATGTTCACACTTTCCCTGAATCATTCCAAAGTCCTCTATCCATATCAGACAGAAGGAGGACAAAGCTGAAAGACTACTCTCCTTCTTTCCTCTGCCCACCTCCCTCTCTTGCCAAATGAAGTGGGTACAAAGGGGCCTGTGAATAATTGTGTTTTACAGAAAGGCTAGGCCTCCCTTTTCCTGATAAGGAATTTGAAATGGTCATTCTCTAAATAGAAAGGATTTCACGCAAGTTATTTTCGCTTCACCCCTGGGCAAAAACTACAGAGAATATCTCTTATGAATATAGATATAAAAACTCTCAACAAAATTCAGAACAGGTAAATTCATAGAGACAGAGATTATATTAATGGTTGCCAAGGGCAAAGGAGAGGGGAGAATGAGGACTGACTGCTTAATGTGTCTGGGGTTTCCTTTTGGGGTGATGGAAAAGTTCTGGAACTAAATAGTGATGATGACTGCATAATACTATGAATGTGCTAAATGTCACTGAGTTGGACACTTTGCAATGGTTGAAATAGTGAATTTTATGTTATGTGTGTTTAACCACAATAAAAAAAATCATCAACAAAATTTCAGTAAACTGAATTCAACAATACATAAAAAGGATTACATACAATGACCAAGTGAAATTTTTTCCCCAGGAATTCAAGATTGGTTTAAAATATGAAAATCAATCAATGTAATATGCCATATTAATTGAACAAAAGACAAAACCCACATGCTCATCTCAGTAGATGTAGGACAAGCATTTGACACAATCCATTATCCTTTCATGATAAAAACACTCAACAAACTAGAAATAGAAAGTAATTTCCCCAATCTGACAAAGGACATCTATGAAAAACCCACAGCTAACATCAGATTTACCCACAGATAAAATCACTGCAGATGGCAACTGCAGCCATGAAATTAAAAGACGCTTGTTCCTTGGAAGAAAAGCTATGACAAACCTAAACAGCATATTAAAAAGAAAAGACATTACTTTACCAACAAAGTTCCATCTAGTCAAAGCTATGGTTTTCCAGTAGTCATATATGGATGTGAAAGTTGGACCATAAAGAAGGTTGAATGCAGAAGGCTTGATGCTTTTGAACTGTGCTGTTGAAGAAGACTCTTGAGAGTCACTTGGACTGCAAGAAGATCCAACCAGAATATTCAGTGGAAGGACTGATGCTGTAGCTGAAGGTTCAGTACTTTGGCCACCTGATGGGAAGAGCCGACTCATTGGAAAAGACCCTGATGAGGGGAAAGCTTGAAGGCAGGAGGAGAAGGAGATGACAGAGGATGACATGGTTGGATGGCATCACTGACTCAATGGACATGGGTTTGAGCAAGCTCCAGGAGATGGTGAAGGACAGGGAAGCCTGCTGTGCTGCAGTCCATGAGGCAGCAGAGTCGGACACAACTGAGCAACTGAACAACAACAACATCACATTTAACAGTATAAAACTGAGAGCCTTCTCCCTAGAGATCAGGAATAAGCTAAGGATAGCTACTCTTACCATTTCTATTTGACATTGTACTAGAGATTCTAGTTAAGCCAATTAGGCAAGAGAAAGAAAAAAAAGACATCTGTATTGGAAAGGAAGAAGTAAAAATATTCCTATTCACAGATAATATAATCTTATATGCAGAAAATCCTAAAGAATCTACTCAAAAGCCATAGTAGAGCTAGTAATCATGTTCATCAAGGTTGCAAGATACAGGATCAATATAAAAAAATCAATTGTACTGCTATACACTAACAGACAAATTGAAAATCAAATTAACAATTCCATTTGCAGTAAAGAATGATTAGGAATAAATTTAACAAAAGAAGTGTAAGATGCACACTGAAAAATATAAAAGTCACTGAATGAAATAAAAGAAAATCTAAATAAATGGAAAAACATTCCTTGTTTATGGATCAGAAGACATATTGTTACGATGGTAATACTCCTCAAAACGATCTACAAATTTAGTACAATCCTTTAAAAAAATCCCAACTGGCTTTTCTTGCAGAAATGGACATACTGAACCTAAAATTCATATGGAAATGGCAAGAGACCCAGAGCTAAAACAAAAAAACTTTTAGAAGAAAACATTGTTGTAAATCTTCATGACCTTGGAGTAGATAATGGATCCCTAAACAGGACACCAAAATCACAAGTGACAAAAGAAAAAAAAAAAGGGATACACAAAATTTTCGTGGACTACAGAAAAATTTAAAACTTTTGTACTGCAAATTATACCATCCAGAAAGTTAAAAGACAACATGCAGAGGAGGAGAAAATATTTGCAAATCATATATTTGATAAGGGACTTGTATCTAGAATACATATATATATATATATATATATATATATAGCTCTTACAACTTAGTAACAAAAAGAGTGTGTGTGTGCTTAGTTGCTCAGTTGAGTCCAACTCTTTGCCACCCCATGGACTGTAGCCTGCCAGGCTCCTTTGTCCATGAAGATTCTCCAAGCAAGAATACTGGAGTGGGTTG
Organism: Moschus berezovskii; assembly: GCF_049115385.1. Classification (NCBI taxonomy): domain Eukaryota; kingdom Metazoa; phylum Chordata; class Mammalia; order Artiodactyla; family Moschidae; genus Moschus; species Moschus berezovskii. The sequence continues at coordinate 123,025,814 of NC_142488.1, read as the reverse complement.
TCATTTCCTTCTCCAGGGGATCTTCCCAATTCAGGGATCAAACCCGTCTCCTGCACTGCAGGAAGATTCTTTACCTACTGAGCCACCAGGGAAACCCAGTAACAAAAAGACATATAACCCAAATAAAATCAGGCAAAGATCTGAATAGACATATTTTTCTAAAAAGAATATTTATTTAATATTTTCAAAGGGCCCATGGGACACCAATGTGACTTTCTGGAAAAGGGCGTGGGTCGAGCTCAGGATTGCTGCTGTGATGCCCCTGCTTAGTCATGCCATCTCTTGCAACCCCATGAACTGTAGCCTGCCAGGTTCCTCTGTCCATGGGGTTTTCAGGCAAGGATACTGGAGTGAGTTGCCATTTCCTCTTCCAGGGGATCATCCTCACCCAAAGATCAAACCTGAGTCTGCCTGAATCTCCTGCGTTGCAGGCGGATTCTTTACCTGCTAAGCCACTGGAGAAACCCCTAAAAGAGAATATACAAATGGCAAATAAGTTCATGAAAACTGCTCATTATCATTAGCCATCAAAGAAATGCAAATCAAAACCACAAAGAGATACCACTTGGCACCCACTATGATGCACACAATCAAAGACAGATTTTGCCAACAAACTTTGGCAAGGATGTGGGGAAATTGGAATGCTCACAAGCTACTGGTAGGAATGGAAAATAGTGCAGCCACTTTGGAAAATAGCCTGGCACATCCTTAAAAGGTTAAACATAGAGTTATCATAAGACCCCAAAATCCTACTCTAGGTACATACGCCCAAGAAAAATGAAAACATATGTCCACCCAAAAACTTACATTCAAATGTTCATAACAGCGCTTTTCACAATGACCAAAAGGTGGCAACAAATCAAATGTTCATCAACTGATGAATGGATAAAGAAAATGAGATACAATGGAATATTATTAAGCCATGAAAACAATGAACCTTGAAAATGCTGAGAAAAGCAAAAAAAAAAAAAAAATCCAAAGGCCACACATTGTACTATTACATTTATATGAAATGCTCAGAATAGGAAAATCCATAGAAAAGAAAGATTAGTGGTTGCCAAGGGTTGGGACTGGGAGGGGGGAAGGGAAAATGAGAAGTGACTGCTAATGTGCAAGGAATTTCTTTTTGGTATGATGAAACTATTCTGGAATTGGATAGTGGTAATGATTATGCCACTTTTAAAATATACTAAAACCACTGAATTTTATACTTTAAAGGGGTGCATTTTATGGTATGTTAATTCTATCACAATAAAAAATGAAACAAAGTTATTTTTATTGGGAGATCACTCTGATTTTTGGTATGGAACTCAGAAGGAACTCATAGAATTATATGACAGTGCTATAATAAAACTTTTCAATTCTCATCTTCTTATTTATATGATCAGTTTGACAGAAAACAGCATAATTCTTTAAGGCAATTATCCTTCAATAAAAAATAAATAAATTTTAAAAATTAAGAATTAAAAAAATTTTCTCAGTCCTTATGTATATAAAGGAAATTAGTATTGATGCTAAATACTTAATCTTTCTAGCAATATAGTAATATTTATCCATGGATACCTGAAAAAAAGCCCCATTCATTTCATTGAAATGCATATAAATAAAAAATATTTTCTGTAACTATGAATTATTTTCAAAATGATGTATGGCAAAACCAATACAATATTGTAAAGTAATTAGCCTCCAATTAAAATAAATAACTTTAAAAAATTTAATATATTTATTTTGTTTTGATTATTTATGTGCAGTAATTATAATAATTTTTAATAATTGGTGTTTTATGGACACAGGAAATAAAAGTTAATTTCACTTTATAACTATATCCTTGTAACAGAGAAGCCTAAGGGGGAAGCATTATAGGACTTTCACAGATAAAAATGTATTACCTTAAGATAAAATTCTCTGAGGGAAATGAACTAGAAATACAAATTCAAGGAATAAAATGTTAAATGTTTATATGTTTTAAAATAAAACGACTATGGGTAAAAATCACTTTGGTATTTGGTATTTAGAATACATTTAAAAGAGTGAAGTAAAAGCATTATTTAAAATGCTGATATTTATAATAGACTGGAAATAACATCTTTGCAATTACACTTATGATTTAAAATTGTGTCATAAAATTGTGCAAGGGGACACTATTATTCAAGATCAGGAAATATAACCTCAATCCAATCATGAGAAAAAAAAATCAGATAACCCTAACTTGAAAGGTGTTCTACAAAGTACCTGGCCAGTATCTTCAAAAGCATCAAGGTCATGAAAGACAAAACTGTTAAAGTTTGGAGGAGACTAAGAAGGCATGACAACTGAATGCTGTGTGGGATTCTAAAACAGAAAATAAGAGAAAAAAAGAGAAAATACAGTAGACAGACTGGAGAAATCAGAACAAACTCTGATGTTTAGTGCAATGGACTGAATGTTCCCTGCTTCCCCAAATTCATATGTTGAAATTCTAATCTCCAATGTGGTGGTATGTGTGGGTGGGGCCTTTGGAAAATGATTAGGGCACGAGGGTGGAGCCCTCATGAATGGGATTAGTGCCCTTATAAAAAGAGGTCCTAGAGAACTCCCTTGCCCCTTCCACCCCTTGATGACACAGAAAAGATGGCAGCTTGCAATGCAAAAGAAGACTCTCACCAGAACCCAACCATGCTGGCACTCATTTATCAGGATTCCAGCCTCCAGAACTGTGAGAAATAAATTTCTGGTGTTTATAAGTCACCTAGTCTATGGTACTTCGTTAGAGCAACCTGAGTGGACTAAGACATTTAGTTAGTACCGAGAAGGCAATGGCAAACCACTCCAGTACTCTTGCCTAGAAAATCGCATGGACAGAGGAGCCTGGTAGGCTGCAGTCCATGGGGTCACTACTAGTCGGACACGACTGAGCGACTTCACTTTCACTTTTCACTTTCACACATTGGAGAAGGAAATGGCACCCCACTCCAGTGTTCTTGCCTGGAGAATCCCAGGGACAGCGGAGCCTGGTCGGCTGCCATCTATGAGGTCGCACAGAGTCGGACACGACTGAAGCGACTTAGCAGCAGCAGCAGCAGCAGCATAGTACGAATGTTAATTTCCTGGTTTTGATCATTGTATTATGGTTAAGTCAGTTAACACTTAGGAAAATTGGATGCAGGTATACGCATTGGATGCAGGGTACTGTTTTTTTCAACTTTCATGTAAATCTAAAATTACTTCAAAATAAAAAATTAAAATCTCAGAGGATTGTCAGGCAAAACCACTTGAAGATTGTAGAATTACATGCATCAGTGACCATAAGATAAAAGCAAACCAGTGCAGCTCTTCCTGATTCTGAGACTCAAGAGGAATTTCTCCCCAGTGCCCTCACCGTGCTGATGTGATAAGATCCTCAGCATCCTCTTGCAGGAAACTGTGACAAGACAGGCTCATTTTTCTTTCTGTATGTCTGCATTGTGTACTGAAAGGATGCATACATCCTTCTCAAGTGCATGTGCTCAATTTATTTTCTTTTAAAAAAGAGTGTTTTTCCTGATTACAAAAGCGACATGAACTTCTAACATAAATTTTAGAAAACAAAGATATCCAATAACTATAAAGAAAAAAATTAAAATGCCTACTATTGCACACCATGATGAGTATATTGGGCTATTTTCTCCTTGTCTTTTTCCATGAATATATACATGATTTGTGGGGTCTTTTTGAAAATATTGATCATCTTGTTGTTATTGCAAGCTACTTCACTTTATAATTACAATATATGTAAAAAAAAAATAAAAATTACAATATATGACCATCTCTCCATATCATGACATATTTTCCCCCAACATTATGTATGTATGTATTTTCAAAGGTTATACTCCATTTATAGTTATTATAAAATATTTGCTATATTCCCATGTATCCTTGTAGCTTATTTTATACATAACAATTTGTACTTATTAATACACTACCCCTATAATGCCCTCTCCCCCTTCCCTCTCCCCACTGATAACCACTAGCTTGTTTTCTATACATGTGAGTCAGTTCTTGTTTTGTTATATACATGCCTTTGTTTTATATTTTAGATTCCATATATAAGTGATATCATATAGTATTTGTTTTTCTCTGTTTTATTTCACTTAGCATAATGCCCTCCAAGATCATCCATGTTGCTCCAAATGGCATTATTTCATTCCTTTTTATGTTTTTTTTTTATTGGAGGCTAATTATTTTACAATATTATATTGGTTGGTTTTGCCATACATTACATATATATATATATATATCACATGTTCTTTATCCAGTCATCTGTTGTTGGACACTTAGGTTGCTTCCAATCTTGGCAACTGTAAATAACACTGCTATTAACAGTGGGAAATACGTATCTTCTCCAAGTGGTGTTTTTGTTTTTTTCAGACATATACTCAGGAGTTGAATTTCTGTGTCATATGGTAGTTCTATTTTAGTTTCTTGAGAAACCTCCATACTGTTTTCCACAGTAGCTACACCAATTTACATTCCCACCAATGTTGTATAAGTGTTCCCTTTTCTTCACATCCTTGCTAACATTTGTTATTGGTGTTCTCTTTTTAAAAGTTAATTTATTTATTTTAATTGGAGGCTAATTACTTTACAATATTGTGGAGGTTTTTGCCATACATTGACATGAATCAACCATGGGTATACTTTTGATGATAGCCATTCTGATAGGTATGAGGTGATATCTCACTGTGTTTTTACTTTACATTTCCCTGGTGATTAGTGATGCTGAGCATCTTTTTATGTGTTATTGGCCACATGCATTTCCTATTTAGAAAAAATGTTTATTCAGTTCTTTTCACCATTTTTGATTGGGGCTTTATTTTTTTGATGTTTAGTTGTATAATCTGTTTATATATCTTGTCTCCAACATCATTTAAAATCACAAGATAAAATTCTTGGGTAGACCAAAATTGATGTTACTGGCCCGCCATTACGGGACCATGTGCTTGTCAACCATACAAAGGCAGGGACTCTGTCCCTGACAGAGTCTCTGCACTTCGAGTAGACACTTAGACCAGGACAGAAGGACCAACATATGATTTATGTATAGTAAATGCCAAAGAAGATGGGATTTCTGCTCTATCAAAACATAAACAGGCCCCAGAATATTGTCATCTCTAGTGGATAATGGTGTGCTGTGTATAATCTCCCTGCACTTGTATTTAGGAAAAAGTTTTCAAGTGTATCTCCAAATATCATATACATATAATTTTAACATATTTATTTATATATTTATCAATGTATGTATACTTATGTAAATATAGTTTTAGTTTATAAATTATATTAATGTACTACACACTAATAACCAAGGACATTCTATAACATACAAAAATAAAAATTATTTATAAATTATGGGTATATTAATACTTTGTAAATTATAAGCTAAGCTTAGTGTACATGTTCTGCATCATAAAGCATACATAGAAAATAGAAATTTAGGGTCTTCCCTGGTGGTCTAGAGCTTAAGACTTGATGCTTAATCCCTCCAGGCATTTCAAATTGACTCCTGCAGAGGTCTGCTGACTTGGTGCCACATGGCTCTTGGTTACATGGCTGGTGTATTGTCTATTGACTTTAGATTGTTGGAGCTAGTGGGGAAGAGGCAGGCCATTAATCTGTCCAGCACTTAGCATTCTGTTAGCTTTCATTGTTAGAGGCCACGGTGATTTGTAGATCAAACACCGGCCCTGAAGTCAGAAAACCTGGGTTTTAGTCCTTCCTCTGTAGCTTACTTAGTTGTTTGACCTTGGCCAAGCCAATTTATCTCTCTGAAGGAAGTCACAGTGCAGCACAGGAAGCAGTGTCACTGGGCAGAAGAGACAGCCCTAGAATCAGCCCTAGAATCCTAGCTCAGATCTCAGCTGTGCCTTGTGGGTGCCATGTAATTTGGGGCCAGCTGATCTTCTCTTGGCTTCTATGTTCTCATTTTTTAATTGGTGGATAATAATAATATGTATCTCATAGACTTGTGAAATTCTGTGAAAGTTACTAAAATGGTACTCAATAATTTTGCTCAATCTGACTCATTTAAAGGTAACCATGATTATTGAATGTCTTCTCAAATCGTATGTTCCAATCCCCTCAGTCTACAAATAAACATAATGAGGACAAGACCTGGGGAAGAGAGCATGTCTAAGGCCACCCCTGAGTTCCATCTCTTCTATACAGCCAGCAGACCTGGATTCTCATTAGGGTGCTGACACTGGGAAAGACTGAGGGCATGAGGACAAGGGGACGACAGAGGACAAGATGGTTGGATGGTATCATTGACTCAATGGACAAGGTTGAGCAAGCTCTGGGAGATAGTGAAGGACAGAGAAGCCTGGCATGCTGCAGTCCATGGGGCTGCAAAGTGTCAGATATGACTGAGCAACTGAAAAATAACAACTTATCTCCAAGTAAATTCCCCTTAAGCACCACTTTGCTGTGATAGATGTTTAATAGATGTTTTTCTACAGTGGCTCAGAGGTTAAAGCCTCTGCCCGCAATGCGGGAGACCTGGGTTCGATCCCTGGGTCGGGAAGATCCCCTGGAGAAGGAAATGGCAACCCACTCCAGTATTCTTGCCTGGAGAATCCCATGGACGGAGGAACCTGATGGGCTACAGTCCACAGGGTCGCAAAGAGTCGGACATGAGTGAGCGACTTCACTTTCTTTTCACTTTTCATGAGGAAAGGGAAGGGCAGGACAGGGAAAGGAAGGGAAGGGAAAAGCCATGACACTAAACCAAGGCCCACATGTCAGATCAAAATGTTCAGCCATCCAGAAGGAATTTGGGTGACAATCACATTCATGATAGTGGTTCACATACTGTGTACACAGGGTATTACTTTAAGTGCTTTTTATATATTAACGTACTTCATTCTAACAACAAATTTATAACCTACATTTTACACCTGAGGAAACTGAAAGATTTCAAACTTGCCCAAGGTTCTAGAGTGGGAAAGCTGGAATTCCAACATAAGTAGTCTGGGCATGCATCAGAATCACCTGAGAGCTTGTGAAAACACAGATGACTGGGCTCCATCTCCAGAGTCTCTGATTCAATAGGTCTGGGATGGAGCCCAAGAATTAGCATGTGTAAAAAGTTCCCAGGTGATGCTGAAGCTGCTGGTAGAAGGGCCACACTTTGTACATGAATAGTATATAGCTTTTACACTCTGAACCATCTTATTACACCACCAAGATCATTCTCCTTTGAAAGCCTTTATTGACTCCCCCATAACCTTCAAGATAAAGCACAAATGCCTCCTTGGAACATGCAGGTCATGTCATGGTCTGACCTTATTTAACTTTCTAATCTCACCTCCTTCTGGTTCGCTCCATACACCCGATGCCTACCCTCCAAAGCTTTTTTTTTTTTCATTCCAAATGTACCACAAGCATTCTCTGGCTTCTCTCTGCATTTGCCATTCTTTCTCTCTAGGATGACTGCATCCCTACACACTCCTCTCACCAACACTTGACAAACTTCTTGTGCTTCAAGATTAGAGATTCAGTTCGAGCACGACCTCCTTGTGGAGGCCTTTCAGGTTCCTATGTCCTACCCTCACTCCAAGCTGGAATGAGGGGCCTCCTTGGAGCTCCCAGTTCTCTGGCCTTCTTTCAGTTATAGCCCTTCTGTCTTTATGCTGTGATTTTCTACACACTGATTTCTCCTAGAACCACAAGAGATCTGTTTTATTTGTATCATTATGTCCAGTGCCTGACACCTGGTAAATGTTTGTTGAATGAATACATAAGGTAGATTGTTGAAGAACATCTCAATAACCCAATGACTTTAAAAACTACTTGGTGAAAATATGGAATCAGAAAAAGCAAATTGCTTCTTGCTCTAAGCCTCCCCCAATGGAACAGAATGTATCGATCGTTCTTGGTGTCCCCTCTTTCCTGCCCTCCCCTCTCCCCATCCAGTGCTGGAGACACTCTGCTTGTGCTCCTCAGGCTTTCTTTCCAGTCTTTCTGCCCTAGTCTCTGGATGCCTCTCGGTCACCATTAAAGCTGCCCCTTCTGCTATAGAGAGAACTTCATGTAGGCACCTCTGTTTCTGGCAACACTGCAGGATTTAGTCAACTTCGGTCTGCAAGGTGTACTTCCCCCACCCCACCTCAAAAGTAGGGAATATCTGGGACAGAAGGAAAGAACTAGGGGTATCCATCTTGGGTGACATGGATTTCAACTCTCTTTCTGGAGTGTGGCTAAGTCTCTTCAGGGGAATCTTTTCAGGCTATTAGAAGAGTGGAATGGACTCTTCTCTCATGCCTTGTAAATCTCTCATTATATTTTTCTCTTTCTCAAATGAAGGCAGATAATGAATGCTGGTTGGCCTTGTGATTTATGAGCTCCTTGAAAAGAGGTTGCTCCGCAGAGATCTAAGAAGCATAAGACAAGTTTAATATTTATAACTAGCTTCGCTCAATGACTGGCCTCAAATTTAATAAAAAGAGTTGTGGGACAGCCAAAGCAAACAGTAGGCAGAGTTATACCTTGTAAACTGTAACTATGAAATGAGACCAACCAGCTCTGGTGGACGTTCAGATAGAGAAAGTCACTTAACAACTACAACAAGCATCAGGAACAACAAACCCTAGGGTCCAAGAAGAATCTGATTTCCAGATTGAACACATTATAGTATTCAAAATGCCCAGTTTTCAACAAAAAATTATGAGCCCTACAAAGAAATAGCCCATACCCATGAAAAAACAAAACAACCAATAAAAACTGCCTCTGAGGGAGCCCAGATACTGGAATTTTTAGACAAAGATGTAAATCATCTATTTTAAATATGTTCAAAGAGCTAAAGAAAATAATGTCTAAAGAATTAAAGGAAGGTATGAGAATGACATCTCAATGAATAGAGGGTATCAATAAAGAATTAGACATTATTTTTAAAAGAACCAAATAGAAATTCTGGAGTTGAAAAGAACAACAACTGATATGAAAAATTCACTAGTGAGGTTCAACAGCAGATTTGAACAGGCAGAAGAGAAAATCAGAAAACATGAAAATGTTGATATTCAATATGAGAAACAGAAAAATGAGTGAAGAAAAATGACCACAGCCTTAGAGACCTGTGAGACACCTTTAGGTACACTAACATGCACATAATGGGACTCTCAGAAGAACAGAAGACAGAGAAAGAAACAGAAAGAATGTCTGAAGAAATAATAGCTGAAAACTTCCCAAATTTGAAGAAAAACATTAATCTACACACCCTAAAAGCTCAACTAACCCCAAGCAGGATAAATTCAAAAAGGTCAACACCTAGACACATCATAAGCAAATTGTTGGAAGCTAAAGGCTAGAAAAAATCTTGAAAGCAGCAAGAGAGAAGTGACTCTTCACATACAAAGAGTCATCAATAAGTTTAACAGTTAATGTCTCATCAGAAACCAAGGAGCAAAAAGGCAGTGGGATGACATAATCAAAGTACTGAAAGGCAAAAGTCATCAAACTAGAATTCTATATCCAGCAAAATTATTATTAAAAATGGAGAATAGTATTCTGCCATAAATAATGAAAGAATGCAATCTTGCCATTTGTGACAACATGGACTGACTTTGAGGGCATCATGCCCTTGGACAGAGAAAGACAAATACCATATGATCTCACTTGCATGTGGAATCTTAAAAAATAAAAACAAGCTCATAGATACAAAGAACAAATTGGTGGTAGCTAGAGGTGGGGGCTGGGAGTTGGACAAAATAGATGAAGTGGGTCAAGAGGTATAAACTTCCAGTTATAAAATATATGTCATGCAGAGATAATATACAACATGGTGATTATAGTTAATAATACTGCATATATATTTAAAAGTTACTAACATAGTAGATATTAAAAGTTCTCATCACAAGAAAAAAAATTGTAGCTATGTCTTTTGATGGCTGTTAACTATTGTGGTGATCACTTCATAATGTATACAAACACTGAATCATTACGTTGTATACCTGATGTTATATGTCAATTATATATAAAAATAAAATTTCCCGTGGTCATGTGTGGATGTGAGAGTTGGACTGTGAAGAAAGCTGATCGCCGAAGAATTGATGCTTTTGAACTGTGGTGTTGGAGAAGACTCCTGAGAGTCCCTTGTACTGCAAGGAGATCCAACCAGCCCATTCTAAAGATCAGTCCTGGGTGTTCATTGGAAGGACTGATGCTAAAGCTGAAACTCCAATACTTTGGCCACCTCATGCGACGAGTTGACTCACTGGAAAAGACTCTGATGCTGGGAGGGATTGGGGGCGGGAGGAGAAGGGGACAACAAAGAATGAGATGGCTGGATGGCATCACCGACTCTGTGGATATGAGTTTGAGTGAACTCCGGGAGTTGATGATGGACAGGGAGGCCTGGCGTGCTGTGATTCATGGGGTCGCAAAGAGTCGGACTTTCATGGGGTCGCAAAGAGTCGGACACGACTGAGTGACTGAACTGAACTGAATACAATGTTATATGTCAATTATACTTCAATTTTTTAAAAGAGTGTTAAAAAAAGATATGGCAAAGGGAATCCGTCATGCTAAAACGGAAGGACACTATACAGTAATTCAAATCCACACAAAGAAATAAAGAACACTAGTAAATATAATATTTATCTATAAATATTAAAGATATTAATGCATCTGTAATTTTGTATCTTTGTAACATTTGTAATTAATGTATCTTTGTAACATTTTTCCATTTCATTGAAAAGACAACTGCATAAAGCAATAATTACAAATATATGTTGATAGGAACAGCATGGGGAAGGATGTAATGATGATACGCATTTTACAGATGAAGCTCTGAGGCACTGGGAGATAGTGTGCTTTGCCAAGGTCACACCACAGTCAAGAGGCAGAGGCAAGAAGTGAACACATGCCTGCCTGATTGCAAAGCCCATGGATATAAACCCCTTTCTATGCTATGTAAGGAAGAGCCTTGGGCCTCTTCACCTAGCTGTCAGATGGGGCTCTTTGGAAGAAGCTCAAAATATTCCACCAAAAAAGATTCCTGAGATTAGCTCCTCCTTTGTAGATTTCTACTGTAGTCCTCACAGTGTCCCCAGCATGGGGCTAGGCACACAGCAGATACTCAAAAATTCCAGTTGAATCGAGTTCCTCTAAAGTGAACTACATGGCTGAAGGACCCAAGGAAAAGCCAGGTTTAGTGAGTAAATGGCAAGACTAGATATTCATTAACTGCTTCTCATTAACTGCCAGGCACCATGCTAAGTGTTTATACGTATTCAAGTTGTCTAGTTTCACCCATATAAGAATCCTGTAAATTAGGTTCTATAACTATCCTGTTTTATAGAATAAGGAACGTGATGCACCAAGTGTTAATTAGCTTACCCAAGGTCCCACAGCTGGGAAGTAGCAGAGCTGAAATGCAACCTTACAGTCTGGGTGCAGGGCTCATGCCATGCTCTTTTTGTTCAAACACGTCAGGAGTGTCTGAGACTTTTCAAGCTATAGATATTAGTTCCCATATAAGAAGCTGACTTTCAGAGCCACTAGTATGATCTCAGAGGTAAGTACAAGAAAGGTGGCTTTTCGCCATATCCTTTTATCTCCCACTTGCTGGCTGATATTTGAAATTTCACATTTAGAGATTTATTCCTTTGGCTTAACTTTCCCCTGAAACAAAGATCTAGGAAAAAGTATTATGATACTGTTTCCAGAGAGATGCCTTTATTGCACACATGCAGATAAGTCAAGGTCAGATACAATCATACTTGGAGAAGGGAGAAAACACAAGATCATGAAGGAAAGCATGCTTTTTCTCCATGGAAGAGAAAGCAACAAGGTGAAGAGTGTCAAGAGACAAACGCCACCGTTTTGGAAAGGACCAGCCTTTGTTAAATGGCAGTCATTTTTCTGGAGACATCTTCACAGACAGCACTGAGTTCCCGAGAAGGACACTCCTTCTTGTGGCAGTCTTGGAGGATGGACCTTCATGGGAAATGGTTCTGAAAACCCTGGAGTCATCTGTTTATCCTGGAATTCCCTTCTTGTTATCTCTGAAATATTACTCAGCACAAATTCCTCTGATTGTCAGTACCATTACTGCCATCTGGGAAACAACTCCTGCCTGTTAAAGCAAGAGAAAAGGGGCTGAGGAACATGATGTGGGAAGGGTGGAGTAGCCTCCCGGTTTGGAGGTTGTAGTTGAAAGGTGATGGGGGAGATGCTCTTGCCAGGGCAGGGCTCTGCCCTTGATGACTGCATGATCTTAAGCAAATCATTCTAGCTGGTGCTCTCCCCTCCACTGGAGTTCAGTTGCCTTCTGTATGCTGAAGGCTCCCACGCTTATATCTTTATACTGAACCTCCCCGCTGAGCTGGAGCTGTTGTCCTTGGAGGGCTGAGGTGGTGTCCACTGAACACTCACAAGAAGAAACATCACTTAATTATACACATCTGTCTATAAGACAAAGAATTTCCCCCCCAGCCTGACTGCAGAACTTGTGCTCTATGCTACACCGTGTTTTAATTCCAGTGCCACCACTTCAGAACTGTGTGAACTCGATTAACATGTGTGAGCCTCAGTTTCCTGGTCTATAAAATGGCGATGTAATCCTACTTACCTGTTACATATTAAGCACTGTGCCTGGAACGTATTAAGTGTTCAATATGTGCTTTTTTAAAATAGCATTTTGTTGTTGTTGTTGTATAGAATTCGGGTTAATAGTCATTTCCTCAACATCCTGAGCAGGTATATTTTCCTTTGTAGGATAATTGAAATTACTCTTAGAGGCAAGATGCACCTGTTAATAATCTCACCCAATGAAAGCAAATATTTAAATATGTGCTTTGAAAAGTGAAGAAATGAGCCATGGTTGGATTTGATTTCCAAATTCATGTTTCAGGCGTCAATAGAAGATTGAATCCTTTCCCTGTTTTGAAACATTTAAATCAAATGAAAGCCAATTTGAGTTTGAGAAGCACTGGACAAAGACTTCAGCCTTCTTGTCTAGACTATAAGCCACCCTTAGGAGCCTGGCCCGAAACTTACAAAGGCACATGTGCCACCTGGTACTCCACAAACGCTGTCAACCACACTTCCAGGGTGGAGCAGAGACTTTGGCACCATCTGACAGAGACAGTGTGGTCTATTTGGTGGGATTTCTGGGGCAATGGGAAGTAACTCCTTCACCCCATTTTCCCAGTCATTCCATCCTGATGCTTGAAATGCACACAGTGTCTTCTAAGGAGACAGTCCAGAAATATCTACCCTATTAGTTTTTATACCAGCACTGTTGGTTCCATCCATGGAGACTTTTAGCCTCCTTGAGACTCCTGTTAATATGCAAGTATGCCTGTTATGCCCCAGGCTCTTACCAACTAACTCCTAACTTGCAGTTAATTCCTTAACAGGGCTTGACCAAGTGGGGCATCGGACAAGGACATGAACTAGAGGGCTGCCTCACAGCAGGAAACCAAGTGGTGCCAAAGGAGGTGGAGAACTGGGGGTCAGAGCCTCTGACCTAATCTCACTGCATAAGGCCCTCGGGTCCCTCCCTCCACTCTGCCTATAACTTCAGACAGAAATTAAATCCAGCGCCCGAGCAGCCCAAGACTGGGCCATCAAGTCATACCAATTTGGGCTAATGGGTGCAGAGGAGGCTGGTCTACATTATGGACCATTTTTCAAAGAGATACAGTTTTATGACTGCCCAGCCGGTACAGTAGCATGGAACTAATAGCTCACCGAGGGCTGCCAAGTCCCAGGCCTGCCAGATCTGTTTTAATGACAAGATAAGAACCATTTATAATTAGCACATTTGGTCTGTAAGTGGGCCCCACTATACTCCTAGCCAACAGTTTGTTCCCAGGGTCATGACGAGCATGTACCTACAATGCTCACTCCATTTTTACCAGGGTCTTAAAGAAAACCCAAGTTTTATTAAGCCCAGCTCCCAGCAGATGCTTTCAAATGCTGAGGTAGGGCCATCCAAGCAGTGACTCAAGTTAGGCTGTTGCCAGATCGTCAAAAAGCACTACTGTAGGGGTGGAGAAACCCTGCCATCTGCTAGCAGGCAATGCCAGCACTCTGAGGCAGGAATGGCCCCAGCCTCCCTTATCTGCTAAGAATATGTACAGTTTCCCTTAACATTCATTTAACATGTTTTTTCGACAGGCATCCAGTGCGGAGTGGGTTGTAGTCAGAAGTGAGAGATGTAACTTGTTGGTTTCATCCAACCACACTGTGAGTGACAGACATCTCTAGCAATCTGGAAGGGGAGATGGTGGGGGTCCCCACCGCTGCTCCCTAATACCGCTGGGAATAGACACCCACTTCTGTTTCCTCCCAAGAAAAGTGAATGGACAACAAGGATCCTGTGTGCATTCTCTTGCCATGGTACACACTCACACACACTCCATACACAAGTCCTTTGTTGAGCTCCAAGGCAGGAAATGGGAAATTCAAATACAAGCGCCTGAGAAGCCATTCCATTTTCAGGGGGCTTCTCACCATTCTGCAAAGGAGCGCCCCAAGTGACACAGACCAGAGCCCCTCTCAAGGAGTGTTATTTCTCATCCTCAATAGAAAGCGAAAACTCCCAGGGCTCAGGGCAGGAGAGGCTTCGCCTGATGGAAGAAATCTCCACAGGTGCTGAAATTTTGTAATCTGGGGTTGGCCTTATGGGTGTGGTGCATTTGTGTTTCAGTAGAGTGAACATGTAAAAGAGGTGAACGTACGCAAAAAAAAAAAAAAAAAAAACCACAGGAAAAACTCCAGAAACGAAACGAACTTGAATTGGATGTGAAAGAAAATGAAATCACTCAGTCATGTCCGACTCTCTGAGATCTCATGGACTGTAGCCTGCCAGGCTCCAGTCTTTCTTTCCAGGCAAGAATACTGGAGTGGGTTGCCATTTTCTTCTCCAGGGGATCTTCCTGACCCAGGGATCGAACCTGGATCTCCCGCACTGCAGGCAGGCTCTTTACTGTCTGAGCCACCAGGTAAGCTTACCTGGTGGCTGAGTCTGAAGGGGCAGCCAAACAGAGACAGGCTCACTTTTCTCCTTCAGACATCTTTGTCCTCTGGATTGGTGGACAAACAGGGAGTTCATGAGCTTGTACACGCAGGCAGCATGTGCCCCAAAGCCCTGGGCTAGGCAATAATGGGGGGAATAGGGGGGCCTGGGGCTGTTTTCTCAGAGAACTGGCGATGTGGAAGGATAAGGAGGTTTTGAATCATCAAAGGGCAAGAGGACTTCAGATGAAGCAAAAACTTAAAAGCAAAAATGAGCGTGGTAGGGTGGCAGGGGTGCTGGAGGCCAGGAATGAGGCCTGGCTTGCAGAGAGGGCCGCAGGCCGGGAGCATTGAGAGGTAAGGAAATGAAAAAAACAAAACAAAACAAAACACCAGATTGTACTTGTCAGATACTACAGGTTATTGGCGTAAGAGTGTTCACTGCCCTTCCTTCAGGGAAAAAAATGTTTGCAGACCGATGTGAGCTTACGTGCTGCGCACTCCAGCCCTATCGATGTCTGCATAGTGGCCTCACCTTTGGGGAATAAATCTGCTGCCTTCAAAGATCTGTATGGGTCCCAGGAAACCTGGTTGAGGGTCTTTCTCAGATGAAATACAGTAAGCCAGGACAGCTGGGCCTGACATTTCATGAGTAAAACAAGGAGGGCTGTGCCTGGCTCTGCCTTGTCTGGGAGGGAAAACATTCCCGCGGGAGCCCCCACCTCTAGCCTCGACTCCAGTTCCCACTCTGCCCCAGAATTGGGGGCCCTCTCAAATGTGCTGGGTTGAAGGTTAAGAATAAATCCTGGATATTGTTTCTTTTGGAACTCCATCCAGGGCAGCCTTCCCACACTTAGCCTATTGTCCCAGCCCATTGGCCACGACCTAGGCCTGACCCCAAACGCAACGCCTGGCTGGTTTCTGGAGAAGTATTAGCACCAGGCAAGCCTCCCCAGAGCCCAACAGGTCCAGTGCTCTGCCCCTCTGCTCGTGGGGCCCCGCAGGAGTTAAAATGCAGGCTTAGTCCCCTACCGCACACCTGCAGAGGGGCTGCAGGCAGCCTCTGCCCCAGTGATTGGCATACAGGGGCCTCATTCACAATTCACTGTGTTCCCAAGGACATTGCCTATCACAGGCTGTTCTTCCATGGGCCTCCTGCTAACGAGTTGCTGCTGCTCACAGTCAGGCTGCTCTAATCTCACAGATAGGCCCGAACCTCCCTCCCTCAGCACATTTTTAGGAAGGGTATTTTTTTTTCCTCTCTCCCCCCTCTTTTTTTTTTATCATCATCAAAATATATTCACAAAACACCCACATCTCTGTCCACACTATAAATCAGGGTGGGGAGCCTCTGGCCCACAGCCCAGATCTGGCCCTCGGCTTGATTCATCTGGCATGTGGGGGATACTGTATTGGCTGCCACAGCTGCAACCCAGAGAATAATGCCTGCTCCCTCTCCGCCTCCCACCCTCTGGACTTCAGGGGCCGGCCCATTCCAAAAGGAGCCTCGAAAATAGCCAGACTCAGATGGGGGAGGGGGTAGTAGCTCCTGTGACTCCTGCAGTTGCTATTAAACAGGAACCAGGACTCCACAGTGAAGGAGGTGATTTTCATAATGAGAAGAGTCACATGTAGTGGCCATTTTTCTAATTTCCAGGACTGACCTAACAAAACACATCACCTACATTTTCTCATTTCACCTTCCCAATCATTTCATGCTAAGAACTCTCCTTTTCACCTGGAGCGTAGGAAGCAGGGGCTCAGGAACTTCCACAACTAAGAAGGAGCCCAACTGGGAATCAGAGCAGGCCAACCTCCAAGAGGATTCTGCTCTAAGCTCCAAGGTGCATCACTGAGGCTGTGTCACTGCGCTACACTTGTGCTTATGATTCTTTTCTGTGTCCCTACAGCACATGCAGAAACCACGTGGTGGTTCTGGGGTGACTGTGCATTCGATTCCAGCTACTTGAATGGGCAACTTCGGCTCTAATGATTTATACAACCAACAAACAAAACTGAAGTACAGAGATAATGTTCAGCAGATTACTGAGAATTTTAAAAGGCAGTGAAACTCTTCTCAAGTCCAGAGCCCAAAGAAATAGGTGAATGCTAGGGGAGTTTCTGGGCTTTCCTGGTGGCTCAGTGGTAAAGAATTTACCTGCCAATGTAGGAGATGCAGGTTCGATCCCTGGGTTGAGAAGATCTCCTGGCAAAGAAAATGGCAACCCACTCTAGTATTCTTAACTGGGAATCCCATGGACAGAGGAGACTGGTGGGCTATAGTCCATGGGGTTGAAAAAGAATTGGACACAACTTAGAGACTGAACAACATTGGAAAAGACCCTGATGCTGGGAAAGATTGAAGGCAGGAGGAGAAGGGGATAACAGAGGATGAGATGGTTGGATGGCATCATCAACTCAATGGACGTGAGTTTGAGCAAGCTCTGGGAGATGGTGAAGGATAGGGAATCCTGGCCTGCTGCAGTCCATGGGGTCTCAAAGAGTCGGCACGACAGAGTGACTGAACAACAAAGGGGAGTTTCTGATAAAGATTACCCTTTCCTATTTGCTAAGATAGGCCATGACTAACAGGGCTACAGAAAAGAAGAAAGGGGGTGAAGAAGTTCTGAGCAAAATCTCAGTCACTGAGAGACCTCTTCAAACCCTCCCATGGCATTTCAATACCCCAGTGAATTATTGGCACGTGTCTTCATCTCCTAAAAGACTGCACTGTGATGGCATCTCTGGGCAGGTGAGCTAGAGCCCAGAATTTACGTACCAATAAAATACAGTATGTCTCTGAGCACCAAGAAAGATGCTGTGAATCTAGAAATATCCAACAGATGAAGGGTTAAAAACAAAAACAAAAAAAGAGCAGGGGTAAGTTCAGAGGCCCCAGTGTCAGACCATCTGTCTACCTTAAAAAAAAAAAAAAAGAAATATAAGCTTTTGCCTGATGTGAAATCTGTAAATACCAGTGGACCCGCAAATACCCTCTGCTGACACTGCAAGGCAATAGACAACTGCTTGGGTTTAGGAAAAATCGGGGCAACTCTAGACTGATCCAGGAAAGAGGAGGCAGCTGCTTGGTGACAGAGACCCAGCGTTCCCCTGACTCTTGTTTATTAAGGCCCAAATGAACAGAGATATAGAATAAAAGAATGAGTTGGCTGGGCCCCTAACCCCACCAACAGGGTGGTCCCAGACTCCAACAGCTGGTACTAAGTACAGCTCGTCCTCCCAAGGTCCTTGGAAATGGAAGCTATGCTCGTTACTGAGAGGGCTCTGGCAACCTCCAACCTGTTTGTATCTCTTCATCCTCTCTCTCTAAACATTTGTTGTCTGGCAGGCACAGCTGCAGGCTCCTCAAAGCTGTGGCCTCAGACCTCTGGGAGACCCCAGTGAAAGGGGTCAAGGTGAGGAGTGTCAACCTGAAGGATATCCTGCAGGCCTGACCACAGAAAACCCTGTCTCTTTTCAGAAGCAGTTCACTTCTTTCCCTGTGTGGCACTCCAGAAGCCAAATAACTTGGAGGAGTTTGATTCTACCCAGAGAGAATTGTATAAAAACTGCAAGAGTCTAAGGAAGTAAATCAAAATAACAGTGCATCTAGAAGCCTGGTGACCTATTTCCTGAATTGGCTGTTGGAATCGCCTTCCCAAAGAACAGCCAATTGTGATGTGTTAGTATTTTCATGCAGCGCAGCCCTCTGGCATGGAGGCGCTGCCCCATTCCTTCCCAAGGAAATTCCACTGCAGGCAATGTTATGATTAGTGGACTAATAACACTTGTCGTTGGAACACTCCAGACAAAGCTGCAGTGTGGACTGGCCTCCAAGTCCTTTAATCACCTATTTCATCATCTCGACACTGGAGCCCTGGCAGTAGGGATGGGCTTGTGGATCCCAATAATTAACCAAAGGGACAGCTGCTTGCTTGCATGGGGATCTCCCTTCCCTCCATTCATAATCCCAAGCCAATTTGGGGTGTTAACTGGTGTGGTTACCACGTCCAGTGCTGAATGGCAGCTAGAAAAAGAGGTGCTGCAGGCTAATTCCAAAGCAAGCCACCTGCCCATTCACTTCTGATGTTCATGCACAGACATTTTCCTGGCGATTAGCTTGCTGGGGTTCTGGGCTGGGGCCAGTGGAGAGTCTGGGAAGTGCGTGTGTGTTGACACCACCTGGCTGAGGGCACTGCCGAGCCCCAGCACTGTAATGGTGAGCTCCTCTAGCCTTCCCCCGGATAGTGCATGGGGCCCCGGGGAGAGGAGGCAGAATCTCTAATCGCACAAGGGCCTCTCTGAAGGAAGCAAGCAGGTCTATGGGAAATGAAGCGGAGGTGCTGAAGGACTGTCTACCCTACTCCTTCATTTTTATCCCTTTGGATTGGGCTTCATGCCAAATCAGAGTTCACTAGCTGAAGGCAGATGCTTTAGATGAACTGGTTTAGAAGTGAGCATTTAGAAGAAGAGAATATGATAATCTAGGCCAGTAGGGGAGAGGGAGGGTGTTATGATCACAGAGATAGGAAAAGAATCTCCTGGGACTGACTGATCACTCAGAGCCACTGGCTAGCCACACACCAGTGAATGTGTCCTCCTTTCTAATCCTGAGAGCCATCAGGGCTTCTTGGCCACATCTGTGAGGAAGGAAATCAACATATAAAGGCCAAACGAAGTTGGGGGTAGGGGTGAGTAGTGAGAGCAAAACAGAGAGGATGAGAAAAAATCTAAAAGGAGAAAGGTAATTTATTATTGAAAGGTAGAGTGCTAAGAGCAACGTCGGCAGGCCTGGAGCAGAAGCACTGGGGCTCTGGGGTGCCTGGAATAGGCTGCAGGGAGAAGCACTTTCCCAGTGCAGAGTATTTGATTATTTGAAACACAGTTCTGTAGATAACAAGACACAAGACAGACAGTCCTTGGCAGTTTTCTTCCCACAGATGCTGGGCTCGTTCTCCAAGGCTCCTGACATAACTACACTGTTCCTGGGGTTCCCAGGGTGAGATGGCTGCCTCCAAGCAAATTGTGCAAATGCCCCATGTCCAGGCCCCCTGGTCCCAGGTACCAGGACAGGATGGCTTCTGTCCTCTCCTCCACTCTTTCTGAGAAGGACAAACTGTCCGGGTGACTGGACAGCTCACAGAGCAAAGGCTCAGACATTCTCTGGGAAAGTCCCACCCCAATCCCTTTCCCACTGACCTTTCCAAAATTCATTTGGCTTTGTTTGGGGCTCCACAAGTCCTGAAAGTTAGCTTCCAGGAGAGCAAGAGATGAGGCATTCCCAGTGTGGGATTTAGAACTCTTCATTTCCACCAAAGTGCCAGAGTATAGTTTGGGGGCCGTTTCTCCTTCATATTTAGACAGTGACGTAAAACCTGTTGATTTGTTTAGACACAATTGTCCCTCAACAGGACAGATGGTATTCAACAGAATGGAATAATTAGGAGATTTAAAAGAAATAATTATGTGGGAAAATACAGTTGGAGTCAAACATGCCTGGTAATCTCTAAGAAGAATTCATGTTTAAAATGTGCATAAAAATTGCCACTGTAAATTTTGTTGTCTTGTTCTCCTGAGGTAGAACAACTTTATCGACAAGAGATGTTTCATGTCAGGCTGTTAAAGACAAACATGATTTTTTAAGACTCGTGGGAACAGTGACATGAAGCATTCAGTTTGTTTTCATCTCTTCCTGGGGAAACTGAAGTTCCTGGTGAAACAACTTTATGAGGCAATGGCTTAATTACACTAAATGCTTTTAAAAAATAACACAGCAGGGTGGGAGTAGGGGGTGGGAGTAGTAGCTATCTTGTTAGATTGTTTGTTTGACTTTGAGCTGCCTTTGGCTTTCCACAGCTCAGGGTCCAAATATGGGACTCTTTTCTGAAACATAAACTTCTTGCAATGAACGTTTCATGAGTAATGTTCTTTCTTAGCACACAGCGCTCCTCTACCTACACAAGTCAGGATGAACGAGCCTGCCTGAGACACTTCTTACTGAGCTGGCTGAGTCCTGGAGCAAATGGGAGGCCTAAATACATGGAAGAAGCAAATCAACTCCAGCTAACACACTTGGTCACATGGTTTGCTTCTCTTCTCCCTCATGGCCAGTACCACCAAGCTCCCTTTCATTTGTGTGATCTGACAAAAGCAAGGTAGTGTGATTTTGGCCTAGTACCTTTGGCCTAGTAGTGTGATTTTGGCCTAGTACTGAGCCAGAATGAAAATGCACAGTAAAATTTGCCCGATACCAAAGGTCATGGCAGGAGAAAGAGTAGACTTTTAATTAAGTGCATTTGGGGTTACTTGAGTTTTATTTTAAGTGAGGCAGCTGGTCTTGATCTCAAAAACTCTTTCTACCTCTCATACTCTTGTCATTCTTTGACATTATCTACCAAAGCTGAACATACAAGTAACATGCTGCTGCTGCTGCTAAGTCACTTCAGTCGTGTCCGACTCTGTGTGACCCCATAGACGGCAGCCCACCAGGCTCCCCCGTCCCTGGGATTCTCCAGGCAAGAACACTGGAATGGGTTGCCATTTCCTTCTCCAATGTGTGAAAGTGAAAAGTGAAGTCGCTCAGTCATGTCTGACTCGTAGCGACCCCATGGACTGCAGCCTACCAGGCTCCTCCGTCCATGGGATTTTCTAGGCAAGAGTACTGGAGTGGCTTGCCATTGCCTTCTCCGATACAAGTAACATAGGACTCAGTAATTCTATTCCTAAGGGTACTTGACAGAAATGCATGCCCACTCAATGGAATGCTATCCAGCAATGAGAAAGGCTGGTCTATGGCTAAAAGTTAACATGTACATAAATCTCACAAGTGTGATATTGAGCAAAAGAAGCCAGACACAAAGAAGTGCATCTTATATGACTCCATTTATATAATGTTCAAATGCAGGCAAAGCTAATCTATGCTGTGAGAGGTCTGGACAGTGGTTTGCTATCGCTGGAAGAGGAAATGAGGGGTGTGATATGTTGAATGGTGGCCCCACAAAAGATTTATATATGTTCCAAAACCTGTGAACATAACCCTACTTGGAAAAAGGGTCTTTGCAGATGTAATTCAATCCAGGATTTCAAAATGAGATCATCTGGATTACTTGGATGGGTCCTAAATTCAATGACAAGTGTCCTTATATAAGAGATGGAAGAGGAAGAGACAGAAGAGAATGAAGATGGAGAAGGGCTTTGTCGAGAAGGGGTAGATATTTTGAGTGATGTAGCCACAAGCCAAGAACACCTGGAGCCACCAGAGTTGGAAGAGGCCAAGAAAGATTCTCCCCTAGAGTTCCTGGAGGGAGCATGTCTCTCCTGGCACCTTGATTTCAGACTGTTGGCCTCCAGAACTGAGAAAGAATATGTTTCTATTGCTGTAAGCCACTGACTTCGTGGTAATTTGTTACAGCAACCTAGGAAACTAATGTAGGAAATGGGCTCTGTTTCTTGATCTAGGTATTGCTTATATGGGTATGATCATTTTATAAAAATTCATCAATTTGTAATCTAATAGTTTGTGTATTTTTACATGTATATTCACTTCAGTTCAGCCACTCAGTCGTGTCCCACTCTTTGTGATCCCATGGACTGCAGCACGCCAGGCCTCCCTGTCCATCACCAACTCCCAGAGTTTACTCAAACTCACGTCCATTGAGTCTGTGATGCCATCCAGCCATCTCATCCTCTGTTGTCCCCTTCTCCGCCTGCTTTCAATCTTTCCCAGCATCAAGGTCTTTTCCAATGAGTCAGTTCTTCACATCAGGTGGCCAAAGTATTGGAGCTTCAGCTTCAGCATCAGTCCTTCCAATGAATATTCAGGACTGATTTCCTTTAGGATGGACTGGTTGGTTCTCCTTGCAGTCCAAGGGACTCTCAAGAGTCTTCTCCAACACCACAGTTCAAAAGCATCAATTCTTCGGTGCTCAGCTTTCTTTATAGTCCAATTTTCACATCCATATATGACTATTGGAAAAAACATAGCTTTGACTAGATGGACCTTTGTTGGTAAAGTAATGTCTCTGCTTTTTAATATGCTGTCAACATTGGTCATAACTTTTCTTCCAAGGAGCAAGCATCTTTTAATTTCATGGCTGCAGTCACAACCTGCAGTGATTTTGAAGCCCAAGACTGTCACTGTTTCCACTGTTTCCCCATCTATTTCCCATGAAGTGATGGGACCAGATGCCATGATCTTAGTTTTCTGAATGTTGAGTTTTAAGCCAACTTTTTCACTCTCCTCTTTCACTTTCATCAAGAGGCTCTTTAGTTCTTCTTCACTTTTTGCCATAAGGGCAGTGTCATCTGCATATCTGAGGTTATTGATATTTCTCCCGGCATTCTTGATTCCAGCTTGTGCTTCACCCACCCCAGCATTTCTCATGATGTACTCTGCATATATGTTAAATAAGCAGGGTGACAATATACAGCCTTGATGTACTCCTTTTCCTATTTGGAACCAGTCTGTTGTTCCATGTCCAGTTCTGTTGCTTCCTGACCTGCATACAGATTTCTCAGGAACCAGGTCAGGTGGTCTGGGATTCCCATCTCTTTCAGAATTTTCCACAGTTTGTTGTGATCCTCACAGTCAAAGACTGTGGTGTAATCAATAAAGCAGAAGTAGATGTTTTTCTGGAACTCTCTTGCTTTTTCGGTGATCCAACGGATGTTGGCAATTTGATCTCTGGTTCCTCTGCCTTTTCTAAATCCAGTTTAAACATCTGGAAGTTCATGGTTCATGTATTGCTGAAGCCTGGCTTGGAGAATTTTGAGCATTACTTTACTAGCGTGTGAGATGAGTGCAGTTGTGTGGTAGTTTGAGCATTCTTTGGCATTCCCTTTCTTTGGGATTGGAATGAAAACTGACCTTTTCCAGTCCTGTGGCCACTGTTGAGTTTTCCAAATTTGTTGGCATATTGAGTGTAGCACTTCCACAACATCATCTTTTAGGATTTGAAATAGCTCACTGGAATTTCATCATCTCCACTAGCTTTGTTCATAGTGATGCTTCCTAAGGCCCACTTGACTTTGCACTCCAGGATGTCTGGCTCTAGGTTGATGATCACATGTATGTTAGACTTTGATAAAAACTTATTTTAAAAATCTATGATTCTCGGCTTTCCTGGTGGCTCCACAGTAAAAAGAATCCGCCTGCCGGTGCAGGAGACATGGGTTCAATCCCTGATCTGGGAAGATCCCACATGCTATGGAACAACCAAGCCCATGTTGTACAACTGCTGAGCCTGTGCTCTAGAGCCCATGCTCCACACTGAGAAAAGCCACTGCAATGAGAAGCCTGCTCACCACAGCTAGAGAAAAGCTTGTGTGGTAGCAAAGACCCAGTATAGCAAAAATAAAAAAATAAAACACTAGATTCTTTATCCTGAATGGTACTAGACAATAAAATACTAGATCTAAAAAAAAAAAGTCTATGATTCTATATTCTAGTTTCCAATTACCCACCATTTTGAGGAAATAGAGGATGGCTTTATGAGGTTTTTCATATATATATATATATATATATATATATATATAATTTGTTGAAGTAGGCAGCAGGGTGGGTGAGGGCTAACAAATCTCCAGGACAGAAACTGCCTAGAAGTTGGAGGTAACAAAACAGTGATCAAAACCTTGCTTTTGCTCAAAGTGGATCAGTTGGGAACTGTTTGTGATCAACAAGAAGAAGCCAAACCCTAACCCCATCTTATGTGGCAATTTTGCAGTGGGTGGGAGAAGCTTTACATATAATTTGTGTGTTACTAATAATGAGATTCAAAGATGGTTTCTTCTGCCTTGGGAAAAAAAAAGGACACGTTTGGCAGCCTACAAACAATAAGCCAGTAGAGGTTTCAGATTTTTTCCACAAGAATGAGATGACTCCAAAATGAACATGTTTTCCATTTTCCACTCGCTCCAACCCCAGGCAGATGATTTTGAATGTGCACTCTCCTCACACTGTCTTTGAAGAAGTCAGGACTTGCCAGAACTGTGGACTCAAGACGAAAGCCAAGTGCAGATGGAAGTGACTGTGGAGAGCAGGCCCAAATTCCCTCAGCAGGGATTACTGAGGAACAAAGCTGGCAGGGTGGGGATTGCAAACAGTCACAGGTGCAGAAAGGCACAGGGCAATGGATGGGGTGCCGGGGAAGGGCCTTTTTCCACCTTCATGTGCGTCAGTTCTCATGCATATTTACTTTAAAAGGGGTTACTGCTGCCTAAATCCAGTTACTGAACTTGTCAATTCAAGGAGACCCCATCACTGAAGGTGGCAGACAGGCCATGATGGAAAGACTGTCCCCCAATAGCTCTGCCCAGGCACCAAGAATACAAGACTGTGGTCGCATTGTCTGGAGCATGGAGGACAAAGTACAGGTGACTACAGTGGTCTTGCAACTCTGAGAGGGGGTTTGAACTCTTCAGTAAGCAAAGTTTTGGCAATGATTTGGGTGCTGACTTCCTTCAGGGGCCAAATTAGGTTAAAATTGATGACTCCTCTATGTTTCCTCCTGCATTGGAATTCTCAAACTGTGTGCTTTATTTTGTGTGGATGCTCTGTCAAGGACAGCAGGGGCTGGGCCTTCCATTTCTGTTGTCACCTTTGAGCTATTGTTGTCTACTTGTAGCTGTTAACGTAAAAAAAAGAAAAAACAGAAAGGAAAAGAAAAAAGAGAAGTGAAGACAGAAATAAAATGACACAGGTTCCAAATTAGGCCACTCTGGGATGGTCACAACAGTGACTTTTTCAGCAAGAAGAAAAACCTCACTCAAGGATTTGTCTGAGAGGGAAAAATGTGAAATTAGGGGGCAAAGAGAAGAAAAATCTTACCTAGGAGATGTGAAAAGATAGGCGATGTTTGTGAGACCAGATAATAACTAACTGATTTAAAAAGAAGTCAAAACATTAGGTAATGTGAAATTCTGAGCCTTGACTGTAACATATATTGCATGTTTTTTTTTCATAATTCAGTTTTGTCTGTGTGGCATTCCGGCCAAATGTTCTAACCAAAAGCCCTTGAGGAAAGACTGAACATGAGACAATAGTTCATTATTCAATTGCATCAGCATTCACTGAATGCTTACTACGTGCTCAACATTCTGTTTGGTGCTGTGGGGAATGTGGAGGAAGTAGAAAACACAGTCAGTGCCTACAAGAAGTTGGCCATTTTGCGGGAGAGAGAGGATTTCTAAACATAGAGCAATTAATACAATTAAATTAGAAAATAAAGACATAGTAAAGAGTCAAAAGAAACAGAGTTTAGTGCAAAGATGTATGGTTGAGGCAAGAACGGGCAATTCAACATCACAAAAAAGCTGAAGATAGTAAGGAGAGGGCTACTGGATATCAATAAGGTAGACTTCTGAGCTCTAGGAGGAAGACCAGCCCACATCACATTCTGAAACTGACATTAACAAGAAAAACTCTAACCATTGGTGCTATTAAGATGAGGGTAGTGTCCCCAAACCAACAAGGGACTGTGAGAACAGCTTCTAAAATCTCAACTATAAGGCATCAGTCTGTTAACTTTTGTCACAGAAGTTTTTGGAGTGTGAATCTAGGTATACCTCAGAGATATTGCTGGCTTGGTTCAAGACCACCACAACAAAGCAAATACTGCATGCAATAAGGCAAGTCGTGCAAACTTTTTCTTGATCTCCCAGTGCATATAAAAGCTGTGTTTACACTATACTGTATTCTATTAAGTGTACAACAGCACACTTATATCTTAAAAAAGCAATGTGCATCCCTTAATTAAAAATATTTTATTGCTAATAAATGCTAACCATCATCTGAAATTTCATAGATTGGTAATTTTTTCTTGCAGTGGTAAAGATCACTGATCCCATAACAAATAAAATTGAGCCTCTCAATTTTATCTTTATTTTTATTGCATTAATACCTGGTATGTATTAAGTCCTTTCTTTTCTTTATGATTATTCTGTTTATCTTGCTAACTTCTTAAACTGGCTGTATACTTGTATACTCACTGCTTTTTCTTTTTATGTAAAGTCTCCTACATTTAAGGCCTCAGTGGATAATGTTTTCCATATCCCATAGGTATTAAGACTTTGTATTTTTGCTATCTTTCTGTAATGATGTTGTTTTTAAATGCCATGTACTCAGTGAGTGATATAAACACATTGTAAATTTCAGTTTTCTAATAAAATTTAATAAAAAAAACCCAAACATGATAATAATGAAACAGTGTGAAATATTGTGAGGATTGCCAAAATGTCATACAGAGATACAAAGCAAGCAAATGCTAGTGGAAAATGGTGCCAATACGGAGGAGCTGCCCCGCGCCCAGGGTTAGGGCGGTGGCTGAGAGGAGCTGTACCACGTTCAGGAGGTGGTGGCTGCTTGGGCACTGGAGGGCCGAGAGGAGCTGATCCACATTCAAAGCAGGAGGGGCGGCCTTGAGGAGATACCCCTCGTCCAAGGTAAGGTACAGTGGCTGCGCCTTGCTGGAGCAGCTGGGAAGAGATACTCCACGACCAAGTGGAATATAAGAATCCAGTGTTCTGGGGAGGAAGGAACAAGATGGTGGAGGGAAAAGATGGCAAGACCACTTTCTCCCCCACAAATTCATCAAAAGAACATTTGAACGTGGAGTAAAGTCCACAAAACAACTTCTGAATACTGGCAGAGGACATCAGGCTCCCAGAAAAGCAGCCCATTGTCTTCTAAAGGAGAGAGAAGAAATCCAGCTCCACCCACCAGAACACCGACACATGCCTCCCTAACCAGGGAACCCGGACAAGTCACCCGTCCAACCCCACACACAGCGAAGAAACTACTTAATAAAGAGAACTCCACAAACTGCAAGAAGAGGGAAAGGCCACCCCAAGCAAAGCAATATAAGCAAGATGAAGAGGCAGAGAAATACCCGGCAAGTAAAGGAACAATATAATTGCCCACCAACACAAACAAAAGAAGAAGATATAGGGAATTTACCTGATAAAGAATTTCAAATTTTGATGGTGAAAATGATTCAAAATCTTGAAAGCAAAATGGAGTTACAGATAAATAACCTGGAGAAAAGGATTGAGAAGATGGAAGAAAGATTTAATAAGGACTTAGAAGAAATAAAAAAGAGTCAATATACAATGAATAATGCAATAGATGAGATCAGAAACACTCTGGAGGGAACAAACAGTAGAATAACAGAGGCAGAAGACAGGATAAGCAAACTAGAAGATAGAATTGTAGAAATAAATGAAACAGAGAGGAAAAAAGAAAAGCGAATTAAAAGAAATGAGGACAATATTAGAGACCTCTGGGACAATGTTAAACGCTCCCACATTCGAATCATAGGAGTCCCAGAAGAAGAAGACAAAAAGAAAGACCATGAGAGAATACTTGAGGAGATAATAGTTGAAAACTTCCCTAAAATAGGGAAAGAAATAATCACCCAAGTCCAAGAAACCCAGAGAGTCCCCAACAGGATAAACCCAAGGCGAAATACTCCAAGACACATATTAATCAAATTAACAAAGATCAAACACAAAGAACAAATATTAAAAGCAGCAAGGGAAAAGCAGCAAATAACGCATAAGGGGATTCCCATAAGGATAACAGCTGATCTTTCAACAGTAACTCTTCAGGCCAGAAGGGAGTGGCAAGACATACTTAAAGTGATGAAAGAAAATACCCTACAGCCCAGATTACTATACCCAGCAAGGATCTCATTCAAATATGAAGGAGAAATCAAAAGCTTTACAGACAAGCAAAAGCTGAGGGAATTCAGCATCACCAAACCAGCTCTCCAACAAATGCTAAAGGATCTTCTATAGACAGGATACACAGAAAGAGTGTATAAACTTGAACCCAAAGCAATAAAGAAAATGGCTACGGGATCGTACTTATCAATAATTACCTTAAACGTAAATGGGTTGAAATTTTCAAAAAGGCTAGGAAACAATTCTCATAGCCATCAATAGTTCAGTGTTGAGTTTATGAATAGTTTTTAAAGTTTGGGACAAACTGTAGTATTTGCTATTTGAAGTACTATTTGTAATTGGCATATTACGATGTAACATTGGTCTTCATTTCCAACTTAAAATGCCTAAAAATGCCTTACAGGTTTTTAGATTTGTGAATTTTAGTTGAAATGTATTTTATGATGTTACTAAACCTGCAGAAATATTGAAATATTTCAGAGAACTTATTCACTGTACATTTAATTTATTTTATTTATAAAAGTTATGAACTGTAGAAAGTTTTACTTGTTGGGTCAAATGCTTGTTGCTTCAAATGCTTGTTGCATTTGAAGTGCTAGTTACAAGAAAATCAAATATCTTCAATGTATAAATGCTATTAAGTTTTTAAAGGACTCTGGAGTATAAGTAAGTTTGTTTAAAGAAATTTAGTCTGTTCAACTTGAAAAAAAAATAAAATTGGATTATTTGATTTAAAATAAAATAAAATAAAAATATTTTATCTCTCCTGAAAAAAAAAATGGTGCCAATACATCTGTTCAGACCTTCAATTTGTAAAAAATGAAAAATCTTCAAAGCACAATAAAATGAGGTCTACCTGTATTGAATAAGGAGACTTGGATAATAAGAAGTTGTCTGTTAGTCTGCAGTACTATTTATGGAAGTGGACCTGAGTTCTTTGTGCCATCAGAGAGATATATTTTGGATCAGAACAGAGGAGACAACCCAAGTGCTCCCCTTCTTTCCCTCCCTTGGTTATGATTCCCTAAAAAATAGTGGTTCCTTTAAAGACATGCCAGGTGACCCCACTACTTATTACCCATCTCTCTAAGCCTCAGTTTCATGAAATGGGAATACTAATAATATTTACCCTCACTGGATTACTATGAGGAGTATTTGGTAATACATATGGTGTGCTTAGTACAGGACCTGCCATAAGATAGGAGCTCAGTAAAAGTTTCTATTGTTTTTGTTAGTCATAAAATTTGGAAAAGGCAGAGGAACCAGAGATTAAATTTCCAACAGCCGTTGGATCATCGAAAAAGCAAGAGAGTTCCAGAAAAACATCTACTTCTGCTTTATTGACTATGCCAAAGCCTTTGACTGTGTGGATCACAACAAACTCTGGAAAGTTCTTCAAGAGATGGGAATTCCAGACCACCTGACCTGGCTCCTGAGAAATCTGTATGCAGGTCAAGAAGCAACAGTTAGAAACAAACATGGAACAACAGACTGGTTCCAAATCAGGAAAGGAGTACATCAAGGCTCTATATTGTCACCCTGCTTATTTAACTTATATGCAGAGTACATCATGAGAAATGCTGGGATGGATGAAGCACAACCTGGAATCAAGATTGCCTGGAGAAATATCAGTAACCTCAGATATGCAGATGACACTATCCTTATGGCAGAAACTGAAGAAGAACTAAAGAGCCTCTTGATGAAAGTGAAAGAGGAGAGTGAAAAAGTTGGCTTAAAACTCAACATTCAGAAAACTAAGATCATGGCATTTGGTCCCATCACTTCATGGCAAGTAGATGGGGAAACAATGGAAACAGTGACAGACTTTATTTTCTTGGGCTCCAAAATCACTGCAGATGGTGATTGCAGCCATGAAATTAAAAGATGCTTGCTCCTTGGAAGAAAAGCTCTGACCAACCTTGACAGCATATTAAAAAACAGAGAGACATTACTTTTTCAACAAAGGTCCGTCTAGTCAAGGATATGGTTTTTCCAGTAGTCATGTATGGATATAAGAGTTGGACTATAAAGAAAGCTGAGCACCAAAGAATTGCTGCTTTTGAACTGTGGTGTTGGAGAAGACTCTTGAGAGTCCCTTGGACTTGCAAGAAGATCCAACCAGTCCATCCTAAAGGAAATCAGTCCTGAAGGACTGATGCTGAAGCTGAAGCTGCAATACTTTGGCCATCTGATGCGAAGAACTGACTCGTTGGAAAAGACCCTGATGCTGGGAAAGATTGAAGGCAGGAGGAGAAGAGGATGACAAAGATGAGGTGGTTGGATGGCATCACCGACTCAACGGACATGAGTTTGAGCAAGCTCCAGGAGATGGTGAAGGACAGGAAAGCCTGGTGTGCTGCAGCCCATGGGATCACAAAGAGTCGGACACGACTGAGTGACTGAACTGAGTCATAAAAACCTCCTGATTGCCACTCAAGGCTAGATAAATTAATAGTTAAGAGTACAGGTTCGATGTATGATACAGGATGCTCAGGGCTGGTGCACTGGGATGAACAGAGGGATGGGATGGGGAGGGAGGTGGGAGGGGGGTTCAAGATGGGTAACATATGTACATCCAGGGCAGATTCATGTCAATGTATGGCAAAACCAATACAATAATGTAAAGTAATTAGCCTCCAATTATAATAATTAAATTTAAAATAAAATAAAACAAACAAAAAAAAGAGTTTGGACTTTGTATATGGGGAAAGAATCTTAAAAAGAGTGGATATATGCCCATGTATAGCTGATCCACTTTGCTGTCCACTTGAAACTAATACAGCATTATAAATCAACTATACTCCAATAAAAACTTTATAAAAAGGCTTTGGACTCACATAGAACAGAGTCTAAATTCTGTGCTCTATTTATTAGATATGTAACTTCAGGCAAACTAGGCTGTTTGTTATTATTATTATTTGTTGTTGTGGCTACTGTTACTACCAACTTGGTCTCCCAGGTACCTCGATACTGGGAAAGGAAGTTAGAGGACATAAGGCTTCCAGGCATTGGAAAGGCACACATTCCATCGTTAATGAATAAACTGGCCTCTGAATTATAATCTCCTCTGAGTCTAGTTAAGTGGACTCCAGTCCCCCAGAGTCCCCACTACATGATCTGGGAGTTCCCAGTCTCAGTGACCAGCTAGCTTCTCTTTGTCATCATCTACACCCCCAACAAGAAAGGTTTTTGGTTTACAAAACTGGAAGTCCTGAGGCAGGTAGCTTCAGGGCTGATACAATAACTGTAACTCCAGTTTCTTTTTCCAGCTCTTCTCTGTGTCCTGATATTCTCTCCAAAATGACTTGATCCTCAAGCTTGAGTGAAATGTTTGTGGCAGTTTCAGACCTCACAGCCACACAGGACAACACATTAGAGGAAGCGAGACTGCTTTCTTAGCAATGAGGATCCCTTCCTCACAGCAAACGTTCCTTCATCTCTCATTAATGTGAACTGGGTCACTCACCCATTTCTACACAAATCCTTGCCGCCAGGTATATCTGAAATATCCAGCATTACCAAGATTGTTAAGACTGATTAGGCTCCACCCACTGAAACTGGAATCAGTTCTCAAAACTATACTTGTGCTAAACAACGTGATGGTA
Organism: Moschus berezovskii; assembly: GCF_049115385.1. Lineage (NCBI taxonomy): Eukaryota > Metazoa > Chordata > Mammalia > Artiodactyla > Moschidae > Moschus > Moschus berezovskii. The sequence goes on along the minus strand of NC_142488.1, from coordinate 122,993,559 downwards.
AGATATCAAATTGTAATGGCCACCACCTTAAGTGTAGGATATCCACGCTCCTTAAGCTGGAGATAATGAAAAATAACCCTACGCTGAGTAATTGGCCACTTCTGAAACACCAGTTGAAGTTAAGTTCTACCCCAGTGACCTCTTTGAAACTATAGTCATATCCGGAGTAACAGGAATGTCACTGCCTGGAAAAACAGGGTCCTTTTCTAAAATGGGCTTTCCCTTCTGGCCAGACTCCTCGGTCCATAACTGCAGTTGATAGGATCTTTGGGAGAGGTTTCCTTGGCCTTTTGTTTGAATGTTGTGCCCCCTTTATGATTCTATATGTGAAGAGGAAACCAGCCCTTTCCAGAGATGTCAGGACCCTGATTAATGCCTCAGTCGCAAGCATGACCCAAACTCCAGAGAGTCTGGTTCCTTCCTTTCCCAGAAGGAAGCTAATGTGGCTCTCTTTTGTTTGAAGGTGTTGGGTGAAAAAAACACACTAGCTGCAGCTTCAGAGGGAGGTAAGGAGGCCTGAAAATCTGTTCTCCTTACCCTTCTACAGTTTGTGTTGAATATAACATGAATCAACTGCAGAAACTAAGATTCATCCAAGCTGAGATTGAGGGCGCCATCCATTGACGGGCCAGGCTGAACTTGCCGAGTTCAGGGTGATATCCAGTTCCGGATGGTATACGACCATAGGCCTGTGCCTCAGAGTCCAGTTCCCATCAACGGCTTCCTCCTTGCCCTGTTCTTAATTTTTCAAAACTCCCATCCTTCTTGCAGAACGGTTTCGGTTCCTTGCCTAACCTCTGTCTGGTCTCCCCGGGCAGGTTGCCTTGTTCAGCCAGCCAGGCCGGCAGGCTGCCTGATTGTCCCAAGAGACAGGAAGGCACCCTTTACATCTCTCCAGTTTGGGTCCATTTTTACTGCTTCTCTGGAGTTAACATAAAGGACTTTAAAAACATCTCAGTAAATGCAGATGTAGGGGCTAGATAGGATTGTGGTCACCTTGGCCCTCATTTTTCTTGCTGCTCACAGAGTAGGAAAATTCAGTGCTGTTTTTGGACTTGACCCAATACCTTTTCTGTCCAGAAAGCCAATAACTCACTCTCAGAGTGACTTGTTTGGCTGTGCTGGCTATATCACGTATCATATATTATAGATGATATATCACAGTCATTGGCAAAGCTAACTAATGCCCAAACTCCACTTCCAGATCCCAGAACTGACTGCCAGAGGTAACCAGACATGCACATTAGTGAGACATGGGCTGTTAAACCAATCTGCATTATTTGAAGTGAAAGTGTGGAAGCGAACAGACTTCCAAGTTTCTTGGATTAGTATCAGTATGATTTCTTTTGGCCTGTAAATACTTTGAAAGATCATATTTTCTACATTACTTGGAATTTGTTTTTCAAATCTAGTGATTTGAAATTGTGTAAAGAACATTGTGCTCAATGTTCAAGGGACTACAAGGGTTCTAGTAAGGAATATGTGCTACATGCTTTGGAAAAATGATAAACAATCCAAGGTAAAATATGCTAGGTCACAAGGAAATAGTATAGAGCAAGGCTGTAAGCACAGAAGCATGGGGGACTTTGTCCTTAGTTGATGTATAACAGCTTAAACTCATTTCTAAGCATTACCCTTGGGCTTTTTCACTTAGGACAATAACATACTCTGGGAGAGGTGGGGTGGAACACTGCTGACCACCTAGAGTTAAACGAAACCTCTCATTAACCCATGGCTAACCTGCACCAAGAACTCCCTGTTTATTTTCTTGCTTCCTGTGACTAAATGTGGCCTATCTGGGAGGCCCAGAGTGTCTGTCCAGTGGGTAATATGACATTTTGCATTCTTTTTTTTTTTCGTGGTCAAAGGCAGACTTTATTATTTTTAATCAAACTTTTTAGTTTGTATTGGAGTATAGCTGATTAACAATGGTATGATAGTTTTAGGTGAACAGCAAAGGGACTCAGCCATACATATACATGTATCCATTCTCCACCAAACTCCCCTCCCACCCAGGCTGCCACATAACACTGCTTGCATTCTGATGGGGAAGGGAAGATAAATGCTTAAGGCCGTGGGGATGGTGGTGACCTGACCTTCCCGGGAAACGCCTTCCTATATTTCAAGTTGCCTGGTCACTCAGCTTAATGATTTTAAAAGAAGATATCATTTTGTTCAGTGGCCTGTAGTGAAGTTTACACTCTGTCAGGGAAGAGAAAATAAATGTCTGTGGGAGTGGGAAAATAGTAGGGACTTCCTTGGGAAATTCTCTGCTGGTCAGTCAGCTTATTCGTTTTTAAGAGACGTTAAAGGTCAGAAAGAGAACCCTGGCCTGGAAGTCAGGAAGTGCACCTTGGGGTGGGCCCATCTGCAGAGAGAGGGAGAACATTGGCCACCAGGAGTCCACAAGGAGCATTCATAGCGATGAGAATGACGCAAATGCCACATTGTAGACTTCTTAACATTTGTTAAAGCACTTTTACATCTGCTACCACAAAATCCTAGAATCTTATGAGTGGGAAAGGACTTTTGGAATTACCCAGCATGGCCCCCCACCCAGGCAAGACTCTCACCACCACGATCTCTCTCATTTGATGTTCTAAGAAGCCCTCTGCAGAAGCCAGCTTACCAAGTAGCACCATCTTCATTTTATAGGAAGTCCAGCTAAGGACTTGTGGTGTTGGAGAAGACTCTTGAGAGTCCCTTGGACTGCAAGGAGATCAAACCAGTCCATCCTAAAGGAAATCAGTTCTGAATATTCATTAGAAGGACTGATGCTAAAGCTCCAATACTTTGGTCACCTGATGTGAAGAGTCGACTCATTGGAAAAGACCTTGATGCTGAGAAAGATTGAAGGCAGGAGAAGGGGACAACAGAGGATGAGATGGTTGGATGGTATCACTGACTCAATGGACATGAGTTTGAGCAAGCTCCGGGATATGGTGAAGGACAGGGAAGCCTGGCATGCTGCAGTCCATGGGGTCACAAAGAGTTAGACACGACTGAGTGACTGCACAACAACAACTAAGGACTTAGTTTCAGACCAAGATGATTCATTCAATTCATGACAAAACTGGCTTTAGACACACTAGTCCAGGGTTCTTTCCATGCTATCACATATCTCTTTTATATTTAAGAGGACAGGTTCTAGTCACCATTCTGGCCTTTACTAAGTACCTAATTGTTATCAAATTGCTGTAGCAGCTTCAAGTTTGTTATCTCAACTGGAGTCCAAGATCTTTGAGAGCCAGATCTCATACTGTCTTTGAATCTCCATCCTCTTCCCACCTTACCCCAATGTTAGGGGTTCTTGGAAGATAACTAACAAATGAACAGATTAAAATTCTAGAATTTCTGAGTTATTCCTTATACCTTAGAGGCACACCAGGTTCTACTTTCCATGATTTTGTTCCCATCTTTGGAAATTTCATTTGGTTGGAGCTATTCGGGTTGTGTGTGTGTGTGTGTGTGTGTGTGTGTGTGTGTGTGTTTTAGTCACTCAGTCTTGTCCAACTCTTTGTGGCCCCATGGACTGTAGCCCACCAGGTTCCTCTGTCCATGGGATTTCCCAAGCAAGAATACTGGAATGGGTAGCCATTTCCTTCTCCAGGGGATCTTCCTGACACAGGTATCGAACCTGGGCCTCCTGCATTGTAGACAGATTCTTTACTGTCTGAGCTACCAGGGAAGGGGTCTCATCTTTGGAAATTTCATTTGGTTGGAGCTACTGAGGTTGCTTAGGCAGGTTGACATACTCTGGTATCAGGGTTTATATGAGGGAATGTTTGATATAGCAGATTCTCCATCTCGATGGATAAAATAACTGGCAAGTCAATGGCCTAGGTGTGATATTGGCAAGCTGAGGATTCAATATATGTTTTATTTCTCTTTAAAGCCTTGGCTGGAACTCTATAGAATTTAGAGGTCATGTTGTCCATTTCTAGCCATGGGAATGTATTAAACGAGACACATTGTGCTCATTTTTTTGGGTTAGAGGAGGAGTTCTGATGAGTGTTATTAGTCATGGGCTTTTGACATAAACTAGCCTTTCCCAAGAGTGTTAGGCTGCAACAAAAACAAGAATTAAAGACTTACTTGGAAACATCCACAGGGCTGACTAGTTAGCCAAAGTGCACACTTTTTTTCTGAAGTTAAAATTTTATGCTTGGTGATTTCCATTTTAAAACCAAGTTTTTAAACCACTGTCTACATCTGTCTGTACTTTGACTTTTATAAAAAACCTCTTTGGTTCATAATTCTTTTGATACTGTTGACATACAGAAAAACTCTAGCTGATCAGTTTCTATTCCTATCTGCTCATTCCTTTCATTTTTATCCTTTCCCACAAATAAAATCTATATTGCAATAAGCATCTCCTCCGCCCCTAGGACATCTGGAAAAGGTGTTAATCAACTAGCTATTGATTTGCACAGTGCTATAATTTTTATAGCTATGAGGAAGCCTCCCGCCACCTTTACCACCTATACTAGTGATGGGAGAACTACCCACAAACTCTTTCATGAGGAGAACAAGCAATGAAATCCAGCTGGTCACCTGATAACCAAACACCACCTAGATAGAAGGAGCCCAACATGTCTAGTGAAATTCTTTCAAATACATTTTATACTATCAAGGCTTAAACTCACAAGAAAAAAAAAAAAAAAACAATGAAATTTACCAGGAAACGTTTATGGTAGAGTAATAGAGCTGCTGAGATACACTTAAACATAACTTCCAAAGCTTAAACTGCATGATAATCTTTTCCAGATCCTTTTAGCTCATTTCTTATTCCAAAGAGAACCTTATATGGAATTGCACACACTTGGCCCAGTACAAATTTCACCATTTTGAGCCCCTTAGACTTGGCCCACCACTAATTCATACTGTCAACTACAGCTTAGTTCTCATCACTGCCCAGTTGTTCCTTATATACCTTATACTGTGAATATTTCAGTCTTTCTCTTCAGGTCTCAAAGTCCTCTTTATCCCAACACCCCCATTCTTAGTAGATGAGCTTGAGAAAGATTGCTGAAAAAATTGAAGCTATGGGTGTAACTCCCTTAGCTACTGGAGATGTGAGATGATTCTTTTTCTTTGTACTCTCTAAGTTATTCTCTCCCTCTCTGCTGTAGAATTCACCCTTTCCTACCTTTCTACTCCTACATTTATCCTCTCCCTCCAAACTTGCACAGTCTTGTATGGTAGCCACTAGCCACATGTTTGAATGTAAATGAATTAAAATCAAATGAAACGAAAAATTCAGTTCCATAATCACACTAGCCACATTTCAAGTGCTCGATAGCCATGTGAGATTACCTGATGGGACAATGCAGATGCAGAACACTTCCATCACTGCGGAAAGTTCTATTGGATAGCAGTATTCAATAGGATCCCCTGATTTCTCACTTATCCCACGGGCTCTTCAATCTCATCATCAACAACAGTAACAACTACCCTACAAGTGACCCTGCTCTCCATGTTGCTGCTGCTGCTGCTAAGTCGCTTCAGTCGTGTCCGACTCTGTGTGACCCCATAGACGGCAGCCCACCAGGCTCCCCTGTCCCTGGGATTCTCCAGGCAAGAACACTGGAGTGGGTTGCCATTTCCTTCTCCAATGTGTGAAAGTGAAAAGTGAAAGTGAAGTCGCTCAGTCGTGTCCGACCCTTAGCGACCCCACGGACTGCAGCCTACCAGGCTCCTCCATCCATGGGATTTTCTAGGCAAGAGTACTGGAGTGGCTTGCCATTGCCTTCTCCGCCATGTTGCTACCAGTATCTAAATGCTGGCAAACTTTTAGAATAAAAACTTCCTTACATGCCTGCATTGCTTTCTTGGTCCTCAGCAATCTGGCTTTTGTACCTTCTTTATAGCTAAGAAGCCACTAAAGATGTTTGGGGCATCCTCCACCATTTCCCCCCGTCATTACCATCTAAAATTTCTCCTCTCTAAAGAGGACTGTTTTTCCCACCTCTTGTCCCTAGTACATCCCACTGCCTAAGAAGTGTTGCTTAGGTGAGACAATGAGCTTCCCTCCTTGATCATTCACTCCCAGATTCTTATGTCTCCCTCATGTCCTGAAAGCCCAGTCCTCTGCTTTTCTTCTGCCAGCTCCTCTCTGGTGAATTCATCTTCCCTTATTTGCCTTTCATTATCTTCTCTATGGGCTTCCCTGGTAGCTCAGACAGTAAAGAATCCACCTGCCATGTGGGAGACCTGGGTTTGATCACTGGGTTGCAAAGATCCCCTGGAGGAGGGCATGGTAACCCACTCCAGTATTCTTGCCTGGAGAATCCCCACAGACAGAGGAGCCTGGCGGGCTACAGTCCATGGGGAAGCAAAGCATTGGAGACAAAGAGATGAGTGTCTAAGCACATCTTCTCTACGAAAATGGGTCTCAATCTCATAGTTTAAGATGGATAATTCCTCACCTACTTGACTGGCATTACTGGGAGAGAGGCAAGAATAAGTGTTTGTATTAACAATGGAGGCAGAAAAACTATCTCCTCATCCCAGTTAATTCCCATGTCCCTCGCAACACTGGGCAAGTGCAGAATCAGGGACTGAAGAGAGCAGAAACAAAGACTGTAAAAGGAAGACATGGAAACACTCTGGTCAAAAGAACTCTGTCTATATAACAATTTCTGCCATATTCTTTTTTTATAACCAGTGTCAAAACCTCAGGATGATATAGAAGTTCTTTTTCCTTTTGATTCCTTCCTCTTTTTTTTTCTTTTTTTCTTTTGGAGCGAAGAGTAGGTTAGTAACCTCCATCTTGCCTTTTCATAGCAAACTCCACAACAGTTGCAGATCAAAATGGAAAATCAGTCATTTGTAACAAGGCATAAGCCTGCAGTAAGCCCACAGCAAATTATAGCCTGTGTTCTCTGAAGGAAGTTGACAGGACAACACTTCTTTCCCTGCTCAAAATGAATGCATAAAAAACACTCTGGCCTTTAATAGCATCTGATGTCTATAACTAACATGAAAAGAATGTCAGAATACTTTTTCTCCCTCTGGCTTTTTTTCCTTTCTGCAGACACACTGCTCTGCTGATTAGAAAGCTAAGAAAGTGAATAGATAGGAATGTATAACTTATTCAATCAAAGGAAAATTAAAGTAATGAGAACATCGTAGTGCATAGTGCTTGATTTAGTTGCACTTAAAGACTGCCAGGTCCTGACCAATGCTCTTCCTGCCCTTTCCCAGCTTTACTGAGGTACAAGTGACAAGTAAAATTGCAGTCTATTCAGAGCGTACAGTATGATGATTTGGTACATGTAGGCACAGTGAGATGGTTACACAATCAAGTTAATGAACAATAAACATACCCATCACCTCACATAATTCCTTTTCTTCCTGGCGAGAATGCTTACAATCTCCTCTTTGGCAAATTTTAAGTACACAACACAGTATTATTAACTATATAGTCACCAGGCTGTATGTTAGATCCTCAGAACTTACTCATCTTTTAACTGGAAGTATGTACCCTTTGACCAACACCTCCCTATTTCCCCCAACCTCTCACAAACACCATTCTACTCTCTGTTTCTATCAGTTTGACTTTTTTTTTAGATCCACATATGAGTGATGCCATACAGTATTTCTCTTTCTCTGTCTCCTGACCAATGCTCTTGACATGTAAATTCAGTATGCAAACCCACAAGTGAAGCTAAAACACTCGAAAGCAGGAGAAATTTACACTGGGTAGTCCCAAAACTCAGTGGTCTTTGACAGCTACAAGGTCAAGGCAGTTTTTCAAAGTGATTGTACAAAATTTGCATATAACAGAAAAAAAGAATTTTTAAGAGGGCATTCAGTTATATTTGAGGTAATCAAAGTAGCAAAAATAATCTCCAAAGTCATCATTTACTAGGCAAGTTGGGTTAAAATGATATAAAAGGCAGATCGTTTGGCACAGTACATCTGCTTTTCTTGCACTTGAAGAAAATTTGAAGATGAAGAAACTGTCTTAAAAAAAAAGAAAAGCCTCCTTTCCCACAGCCTTCTGCCAAACAGATTCTGTTGCTAGGTAAACAGAAGCTACCAACAATTTATGTACCAATATATATAGCAAATTATAGCTGAGAGGAAGCTTGCTAGCTTATGAAACAGATGGTAATTTGTTGTGACTCAAGAAAGAACAGGGTTTTGCCATGATGAACCCCTGCTAGTCTCTGACAATTTCCCAGCCTACTAAATACTCTTGACTTTGTATGTTATGAAGTTGGATGAGAATGGGATAATGTATAAAAACAAAGGAACAATCAGAAGAAATGGCAGAGACAACGCTCTTTGAGAGCAGAAATTATGGGTTTTAAACTTTGTGTATAAATATGTGATAACAGTAGAAAGTAAACTAACACAGCTTGTAATATATCCTGTAGATTTGCCATCTGGGTTGAAGTAAAATTGAATAAGCCCAAGAACACCAATTCCACTTCTCTAGCACTATGACAAATTTCAGAAAGACTGGTCAAGCAGTCAGAAGCAGGAACAAGAGGGTGTAATCTTCTGTGAACCTCTGTAACTAGCGAATATATCCATGCTTATTAAAATTGTGTCAAAATAAATTTTGGCAAGTTAAGGCCCTTGCAACTCACATCTCTCATCCAAACTAAATTAGTGTTTGTTTAATAAGCAACTGGTTCACAACTGGACTTCAACTGTCTCCCCACATCCTGGAACAAACTGTTGAACCACACTCAGATCCACACTGACATCTGCAGGTAATCAAAACAGGACTTCTATGAATTGATTTCAAGATGCAGATTCTTAAACCATTCACCACAGCAGTGTGAGAACCCATAAAGCCTAAATACCCTGGAAGATTATTTCTTTAAAAAATACTCTCAATGTTTAAGTGCTTTCATAGAGTAAAATATATAGAGAGTATTAACCCAATTATCTAGAAAAAATCCACAAACATATAGTCATTTCCACCTGGTGATTTTCATTTTCACTTGAAATTTTGTCTTCTGTTTCCCATTAGTTTTCAGGTATTCTCCAGTGAGTGTATAATCCTTTTACAAAAAGCTATTGAAAGGCTGCTACCTCACTTTTAAACTCAAACCCCTAGTTGTCTCAGTTCAATTTGTATTCACATTCATCAAAGCCTGAAAAAAAAAAAAGCCCTGCAAAATGTTTTTCTGTTCTAAACTGCTGCTAATCAGCATCTTTATTTACAAAGGCTATCAAAACTTCTAAAGATGCATGAAGATAAGGAGAAAGCAGGTCTGTAGATTTTTCTATAGTGTCTTTCAACTGAGCAAAATTTCAAAGTAATATTTATTGCATCAATTTATAATTGCTGTATTAGAGAAAACAAGATCTATTTCTAAGACTGTCTGGTGGGGGGAGGTGCTGTTTTTCTGGGCTTGTAAAATCAAGTGACTCATTAAAGTTCTGAGATAAAAAATCAACATTTGAAGAACGTCTTATTCTACAAGTTGAAAATTAACTGTTAATAGAAAAATATACCCAGAATTTCTAGTGGTAGAAAAAAAAAGACAACTGCTTAAAGGCTTGTTAACAAATTCAATCAATAGGCTCAGAAACATGCAGACCTTCAACTTTCAAGTGTGTTATATTCCAAACATTTATTGATATATTCATTTTTTGGTGCCAGGAATGCATTTTCTTGAGGAATCAAAGTTATGATGGTTACAGTCCCAAATCAATTCACAAGAGTAAAGTTAAAATACTGTAGTTTTGCAACAAAATTGTTAGAAGTAGTCTTAGTAATAAGATCACAAAAATGTTGGAATGATTTCATTGATAAATTATTTTTCAATTTCTTTATTGTGGTACATGAGAGAATACTTATAGCAAGATAAGAAAGCCAGACTTTTTCTAGCACTTTAGATGTTAACATTTAAGTTTCCTTTAAAACTTGCAACATTTAAATTTTTTTATTTTATGCTATTGGCCATACTTAAAGTTTTACTTTAGTTAACAAATAGACACAAGAGGAAAATTAAGGAGAAAAATTTGGAAAGGAATTTTGATATGGAAACAAAAGAGGGGAGAGGGAACTAAAGAAAACATAGAGGTTGCCTCCACTTTATTCATTCATTCATTAGACTATTAAGTGGCAGGCCCCACTGGTAAATATAAGGACCCAGTAGTTCATTCATTCATTCACCCTCCTCCCCAAATGACCCAGATAGTCAAGTAGACTACATATTTCTTTAAAAAGCATATTTGCATCTCTCAGCTGGTAAAGAATCACCTGCAATGCGGGAGACCTGCGTTTGATCCCTGGGTTGGGAAGATCCCCTGGAGAAGGGAAAGGCTACTTACTCCTGTATCCTGGCCTGGAGAATTCCATGGACTGTATAGGCCATGGGGTCACAAAGAGTCCCGACTGAGTGACTTTCACTTTTCACTTTACTGTGTATGAAGTTGAGTATCTTTTCATATATTTAAGGGTCATTTGTTTATTTTCTTCTATGAACTGTGTCTTCATATTTTTGCACGTTTTCCTCTTGTGGTTTTTAGCCTTTCCATCCCTATGGAATTTATATATATTTTGGGGGTATTAGCCCTTTAGATAAGTATTTGTCCCAGTTTTGTTGTGCTTCTTTTGACCATGGTTTTTTCTCCTATGCAACAGGTTTCTGTTTTTTGTAGTTGAAATTATCCATCTTTTTCATTGTATGTGGATTTGGAGTCATACTTAGACTTTCTCTAAATCCAGGAGAAATTCATAAAGGAATTCATCCATGTTTTCTTACAGTACTTACATGGTTTCATTTCTTACATTTAGATCCATTTGGAGTTTATTCCAGTGTACAATGTAAGGCCTTACTATATGTTAAAATGTCATATATACTTGGGTCTATTTCTGGACTTTTTGCTTCGTTCTAATGATCTGTCTGTTCATGCAACAGTATAATAAAATAAAGGTAATGGGTTATAACACATTGATATGCAAAAAAGGGGGCAGGTTTCTTTACAGAAGAATGCTAGCTAATAAATATGGAAGGAATGACAGAATTAATAAAATATTTTGCAGCCACCATCTTAAAAACTGACCCAGGTAGGTATCACTAATGAACGCTGAAACTATTGGGTGAAAGTTGTTGGGGAACAGGACATGTACATGGTCACATCTACTTTTTAAATACTAATTTAGCATTAATTACAAAGGGGGAAATGTACTTTTACAGTGGACAAATCTGGACAACACTACCTTGACTGAGTGATCAAATTTGGCATCACCAATGGGACAACTGACATCATGTACCTCCTGATGTGATGCAATGAGAATCACCTATGTGGTATTCCTGCAAAACAGTTTAACTAATGTAATGTTTAACTGAATCTAATCATGAGGAGACAATCTGACAAATCCAAATTACAGGACCTTATACAAGACAACTGGCCCAGACTCTCTGAAATGAATATTTCATAAAAGATGAAAAAAAGTGGGCAAGCTGTTCTATTCTAAAGAAAACTAAAGAAACATGACAACTAAATGAATTTGCATGAACTTTGACCCTGAATTTTGAATCCTTGATTGAAAAAATTTGATAAAATAATATTATTTAATTCACAGTCCATATTCAAACTTCCCAAGTTGTCTCAATAATTTCTTTTTGATCAGCTGAGCCTGGTCCTGAACAACAGAACCACCCAGCTTACCCATAGACTCATGAGAATAAATGAACTATTTTAAGTCACTAAGGTTTCAGGGGCAAGGAGGGGGAGATTACACAGTAATAGCTCATACAAATATGCTATTATATATGTAAATTTTTGGAAAAAGGAATATATTGATGAATTTGTTTGCATATATGCAAACTTTCCCTATAATGATACACAAGAAAATAAAAACACAGTTACTATGGGGAAGAGGAACTATGGTAGCTGGGGGATGAAGACAGGAGAGAGACTTTTCATTGTCCACCCTTTCGTACCTGTAGAATTTTTAAACATATAAATGTATTATCTTTTCAAAAGGAACACAATAAACAAAATGCACATACCCTTTGACTCAATAATTTATCACTTCTAAGACTCTCTTCTGCAGAGATACTTACAGAAACAAAAATAATATTATTTGTGTATACTAATAAATTATAAAGAACTTAAATGACCATCAATTAAAGGTTAATTAAATAAATTATGGAATGTTCTTACATGGGAATACTACACAGTTGCTAAAAATGAACACATAAATCATCATCCTGGTCAACATAGAAAATTCAAGACATTCTGAAGCACTTTCTAATGTCTGTATCTAGCCATTCACCCCCTTATAAGTTACTACAAACTGAATAAATCCATATAGCCATCACCTAGATCACACAGAACATTCCAGAACACTTGAGGTGCCCTGAATGCCCACTTCTAACCACTTGCCCTCTATGAATGATCACAAATAAAACCATGTAACCATCACCCAGGTCACACAGAACATGCCAGAACATTCCACAGACCATCCAGTTGTAATAATTCATCAAGCTGAACACTTTTTTCTATGTATGTTATACTTCAATAAAAAGTTATAAAATATGCACATGTCTGTTATAAGCATGTTCACATATATATAGAAAGAGGTAATTAGGCATACAAATCAAACTATAAATGAAAAGGCTGGGGGGAAGCATTTATTTATTTCCATACTTCTATAAGGTTTAAATTGTTTATACTGAACTTTTCCCCTCATAATTTATAATTTTTAAGTGAATGAAGAAAAACACTTCTTAAAAAAAGAAAATAATTTAAAACACTGCTATGAAATGTTAATTTTGTCTTAGAGGAGGAAATATACAACATTAGAATTATAAATCGTAGAATTCTTGACCCACTTCTTACAACAGCCACAGTTCCCCCTCCTCCCAATCCAACCCCATAGGCTCCAGAGGGAGATAAATGCCCGAAGAATAGACTCAGACAAATAAACACTTTACCAGCTCCGTCTTTCACCTCAAACTTCAGTCACCAAAATGATTACACCAAAACTTCCTTTTGCCCAAAGCAAGTAGACCTCAGTGACCCAGTCTAGAAGCTTCTTTCTCTGAGGGCAACATTCTGATTTTACCTTTGGAGCACTCACCTCTACTTCAGTCAGAAGAGATCATTAAGGAAACAAACTGAATGAAAACCACATCTAGGCCAGGCAAGAAACCATTTAGGGCAACCAATTGGTCCCAGTTTGCCCAGGATTTTCCTTGCCTTAGCACTTGAAGTCCCCAGAAAAACCCTCAGTTCCAAGCAAACCAGGACCTAGGAAATCAGGCCTCAAGCACTCTTTAGGTTTCTTCTCCCAGAACCCCAACTAAGTTCCCCTTAGGGTGGAGAGAGAAGTGGGAGGGAAATAGACAGGCAAGAAGAGACCAAGGTGAGAAGGAGGTTATCTTCTCAGAAGCTACAGAATTGCGCAACTTCTCTTACCACACTTCATAGAAGAGTGAGCAGAATCAGAATCCCAGAAGAGGCTCCAAAGGGGCACACCAAAGAGCATCTCCCACAGATTCAATAGAGTTTAACCTCTTCATACCAACAATTCCACACATCACTAAGACCCAATCCATTCCTGGATCTAAGTTCTTATTTATGACTTTACTTTGATGTTTCTTTAAGTGAACTCACTTTTTCTTTGTTGTATTTATCTTTAAAATACATGTCTTTAAAAATATTATTTGTTAAATTTATGTTAACTGAAATCTTCACATTGCTTTCATAAATGGAAAGTTGGTATCACATGCCACAAACAGAAGGTTTATATTAGGTATATATGAATAATTATTACCTAAGCGGAGTACTCCTTGATGAAGATTCCTCATACAAGTTTTCCTCGGGAATGCCTGGAAGACAAGAAGCTTGATGCTCCTCCTAGAGGTGAGAGTGTGTTGTTAACACTGCCTTAGGAGTTTCTTCTGGCTCTTTCTATAGGTTAACCCTTCCCCTTACCCCCAGTCCTATGACTTTCATCTCCCTCTACAGGTTGAAGTGATTTTCTTACAGCTCCCTCTGTGGGTTAGAGGTGGGGGGGTGGTTATCATGCAACAAAATTTTATTGAGTGACTATTATGTTTTAGATACAGCACTGAGTATACAAGGGAGCAAATGGGAACAATTTTGTATTGCAATTGAGCACGAAAGGGGAAAGAAAAGAAAGAGGAAGTCAGAAGGTTTGGGCACAGACTATATTGTTTGAGTCCATTTTCTAAACCCCCATATATTCAAGCCACTGCAATCCGAGTTTTGTCCCATTCACCTCATGAAAAGTACACTGATGAAAGTCTCTAGGGGACCTCCTAATTATCAGATCCAATGGGAAGTTTTCCATCCTCATCTTCAGTGACCCTGGAGACGACCCCCTCCTTAGCTTTGCTGAGAGCATTAGCTAGTTTCTCCAGTGTTTCCTCCTACCCCTCTTGCCACCCCAGCCTTCCTTCAACCTGCCCCTTAAATGCTTGTTAGGGTTTTGTCCTTAACCAACCCTCTTCTCCATAAATCTCCCTTCTTATGTCTACACTAGGGCTTTCCTGATGGCTCAGATGGTAAAGAATCTGCCTGCAATGCCGGAGACCCAGATTTGATCCTTGGGTCAGGAAGAACCCTTGAAGAAACGAATGGCTACCCAGTCCAGTACTCTTGCCTGGAGAATTCCATGGACAGAGGAGCTTTGCGGGCTACAGTCCATGGGTTCGCAAAGACTCAGACACGACTGTGTGACTAACACTTTTGCTTTCATACCTTCCCCCTACATAAGCTAAAGACTCCCAAATCCTAAAAGACAAGAGGTGCCTCTGTTTTTCTCTCCACCCACATTTCTCATGTTAGCAAATGACCCATATGACTGTGAGTGTGCCTTGGTCTCTTCTTGCCTATCTCCCTCTCACTTCTCCCTCCACCTTAAGTTTGTTCTTCGATTCAGCTTCAGTGTTACCTCTCCTGGGAAGCAACCAAAAAGCCCAGACCAGGTTATGCTCCCAACACACTTTGTGCTTCCTTTGTATTCCCTAACACACTTGAATCAGTGTTTTCAGTGGTCAGTACTTTTTTTTATTGCTGTTAGGTTTTCTTCTTTTTTTTCTTTAAACTTTTTATTTTGTGTTGGGGTATAGCCAATTAACAATGTTGTCATAGTTTCAGGTGAACAGCGAAGGGATTCAGATTCAGCCACACATACACATATATTCATCCATCCTCCCCCAAACTCCCCTCCCATCCAGACTGTGTACATTAATGTACTTCTGTTTAATTCCACTAGCCTGGTCATCTTAAATACTGACTTCATCTGCATTTACAGTTCCCACCACAGGGTTCAATATATACTTATTAAATTGATGAATATAAAAAAAAATCCATGAGCTGTGAACAGGTAAACACAGAGGAAGGGGAGCTTGGGAACAATGCTTGGCGTGGATGTGAGAAAGGGATATTTAAAACTTGAGTATTTAGAATTCTCTTCCCTTTCTCCCATAGAGGCAGTCAGGGCTGGCAGGGCTGAGGGAGTATTAGGGTAGCAGGATCAGAAATTGGTTACATACAAAGAAATGACCAATTAAATTGAGGATAAGAGGAAACAGGCTTGTCACTATTTGAGAACAGTTACAAATATGGATAGGGCGGACACTGGAATGAACCTGGTAGTGCTGAACTGGAATCCGAGATGCCAGTTTGAACTCATGACCTTTAATAGATGATCGAATATACCTATGTGTGTATATATAAATACACATGTATTATTTTCTCTGTATTGCATGTGTGAGTGCTCAGTGCTCTCAGACCCCATGGACTTTAGCTTGCTGAGCTCCTCTGTCCATGGGATTCTCAAGGGAAAAATACTGGAGTGGGTTGCTATTTCCTCCTCCAGGGGATCTTCCTGACCCAGGGATTGAACCTGTGTCTCCTGCATCTCTTGCATTGGCAGAAATATTCTTTACCACTAGGACCACCTGGGATTCCGTCTGTATTAAGAGGACCTTTATTTACTTATATTATTTTTTTGGCCATGTTGCACAGCTTGCAGATTTCAGTTCCCCCATCAGGAACTGAACCCAGGGCATGGCAGTGAAAGCATGGAATCCTAACCACTAAGCCACAGGGAACTCCAGAGAGGGTCTTTAAACCATAACATCCAAGAAGTAGTGATTATACCTAGTGCCTATACTTTGGTAATTGTACCAAATACCATCCTCTATTAAAAGGAATCAAGGCTCCTTAGAGAAATGGCTAATCTCAAGGCAGGGACAAGGAAAGTATAAAGCTGGGACATCTTACGCTGGAAAGTGAAACACTGCCCCTCAAATGACAGGGATTTGCCAAAAGGACAAAGTAGCTAGCTTGGAGGGACTCTCACTGTCCAAATCTGATATGTGAATATCAAAATAATCATGGTTATGAATAAAAACCCACTGACTAAAATATAAGTCCACAAAGATCAAATACATGGTGGAGAAGGGAAAGTTCTCCTTTACACTAGAAATGCCAACTAAGTGTAGAAGGAATAATGGAATTAGAGTCACCATTGGGTAGTGATCATAACACTAGCATGCAAGAAAGATCAATGGATACTAAACTAGTGGGGCAAAGTCTGATGAAAAAATTGGATATGTATATAGTCTCAAAGTACCTCCACACAAAATATTTTACAAATTTCAAAGGGAAAATGCTAACTGTACATTGGAGAAATACAGCAGATATCTCCTTCACCAAAGGATTGACAGTCACCAGTAACAGGACAAAGTGGCACCATGGGCCTCCTGCATCATAATGATCTATTGAGAACACACCACCACTTCTGTGGTTATTTCTGCCCAAAATGCATAAACCTGAATTTAATAATGAGGGAATATCAAACCTAAATTGGAGGACATTTTTCAAAATAACTGGCCAGTATGTCTCAAAACTATGAGGATCACAAAAGACAAGGAAAGACTGGGGGACTTACAGATTGAGGGAGACTAAAGACACAAAACGACTAAGTGTAACACATAACCCTCGGTTGAATCCTAGATCAGAAGAAAACTTTTTTCCTCGCTAAAAGAGCCTTATTGGGCCCAAAGGCAAAATATGAACAGTGTCTATACACTAAGTGGAATAGTTTTGTATCAAGGTTAATGTTATGATTTTGAAAGTGCAATGTGATTACATAGAATGTCCTCGTCTTCAGGAAATTTACACTGAAGCACTTAAGTGTAATGGGGTATCATGTCTATAACATTCTCAAATGTTTCAGAAAAAATGTGTGACACACATACATACATAAAATAAAGTGTGAGAAATAAGAACTAATGTGGTTAAATATCAACAACCAAGGAATCTGGATGAAAAATATATGAGAGTTCTTTGGGATACTCTTGCAGCTTTTCTCTAAGTGTGAAATAAAATATTTTATATATTAATATTTTTTAAATACTGAAAAGAAAATTGAGTGTTTAAAACCAGAGTTGTGCATGAAAGGCTTTTATTTTTTTGCCTGTCTTCCCACTCCCCATCTTGTTCCAAAAACAATGCAGAGTCTTATGAATATGTAAAAAAAAATAAGATAAAATAAATCCAAAACAAGTAAGAAATATGTGTGGCCTTGGCAAGAACCTTCTAAATTGTCAAATTCTACAAAATGCTCTTGAAAATTTGACAGATTATGTGGAGAGGTTTCTCTTTGTTTTGGGAAACAGCTCAAATTTCAAAACAGCTATTAGTTCTTTTGTATTCTTGATATCCTTTTATTGAAAATTTCTCTGCAATCACACACAGAGAACGCAATATTGGGATATGGAAGCAGAGAATAGTAAGAATAAAAGAAATAGGCTAAAAATTTTACAGAATTTTATGCATGTGTACACACTTTATTAATTTTGCATTCTAAGATATACACAAGGTAAGCATTTCACAAAATTCATTATTATTCCAAAAGCAGTTATCATGAAACACAGTGACTATATAAGTCAATCAAGCCAAAAGAGCATCTATTAAATTGTATCATGTCATCTCTTATACTTGTTTTCAAACAGAAGCTTGAAACATGATATAGTATTAGAATAGGAAGAGAGAATTTTACTTTATAACAATGATCACTTTCCAAATATTAGACTTTATATAAAAATACTGTCACTAAAGCTCATCTGAAGGCTTTTATTTATTCCAAAACAACCCCTGCAGAAACTTAACTTTCTAGTCACTTTAAATGATAAAAATGTACCTTGGCTTAAATAGTAAAGTGAATCATCTTGCCTCCTAGTTCTCAAACCAGTGGGACAGTTTCATTTTCCTATCCCAATTCTACCCCACCACAGAATTTCAGAAACAAATTTAAATATCATTACATTCTAAAGGTTATGTCTTAAGAGTCCTAAATTAGAGCCAAAAAAATGATGGCTAAAAGTGTCCCTTAAGGCAAAGAAGACAGTAGAGAGAAGGTGGATAAATATCCTATAGGAGAAAACCATCTCTCAGTATTATATAGGCCGACACTCTTAACATGGTTCTTTCATAAACAGAATAAACATACTGCATACCATTGAAGTAATTTTTCTTTAAAATGGCATCCTAGAGAACAATCTTCATAATATATACATTCATGTTAAGTTTGAAGGATTATGGATTTTGCACAGGTGAAAGCCAATATGAGAGATAAAGCCATTAATGGCCATGACGGTGGTTATCACAATTTATAATAAACAACACAGCTGATGCAGAATTACTTACTGCAAGCTAAGTGATGCTTTCTTATAATTCAGAGAGAACAGGCTTCCCTTCAAGCCCTACAGTATTACTAGTCTGTGAGCACCCTCAAAGCACATCATCTTCCTTTAAAATTCAAGGATCTTTGCCTTCAAAAGACACAAATGCAGTAGTTTTCATTTCTTACATTCATTTAAAAATGGAATATTATGGTCCTAGCAGGCAAATTTGCGTGTCAAGTACAGACAACCCAACCACAATGTCTGAACACTAAGAAATCTATCACAACAGACATTTTGCACAGTTTTAAATAATAAATAACACAGCAATAGATTACACTCAGGTTTTTAAAACAGCTCTATCGCGATTTTCCTCTTTTAAATGTTAAATAACTTACGGTACTGCACATTTACTATCATGTACACTGTTGACAGTGCAAACAGCTTCTTAAAAGCAGAACACACAATGACACTGACTTTGGTAGCTCCTAAAAGCTTCCGTGACCTTTTATTAAACTGGATTCTGACTCTGGTGGCAACACACAATCAAAATAGTCAACAGGACCACTCACCACACGATAAAGACAAACGACTCTAATGACAAAAACGTAGTCAGAAAGAAGCAGCAATAGAAACAATATGTAGCAATCAGACACATAAAGCCCCTTTTCTACCCTACCTTATGATAAATAGCTTATAACAGCACAACATTGAGCCCCAAGGCCCTTCAGGCCTCATCACACCACCAGAGACAAGCTGTCAAGCTCCATGTATGCTTTTCTACACAGTGGCTTGTATGTAAATAACATTATTCATTCATTTGTAGGTGCTCCACACATCTGGTCAAGGCAGGAATTTCTTCTCCTTGAATACACCACCTAGAAACATTAACAATATTTTATATATTCCTTAGGGCAACAGGTTTGAGGAGAACAATATCAACTGGGGTAGGTAAGTCATAAGAAGCTGTGGTGACTAAATCCAGCATCCTGTAAGTCTGTTTACATTCTCAGCACTATAATCAATCCTCACATCCTATACTCCAATAGCAAAGAAGTGATATGGACAGTAATGAGAGCAATGACATGTTTTTTCCCCTCTGTGAGAAATGGCAAGGAAGCGGGTCAAACAGGAAAGGGAAACAAAATAATGTACTTTAAGCTGATGTAGAAAAATAAAAATATAATATGATCAAAAGCAATTAATATTGTGAGGTAAAGAGATTTGAGAATTATGTAGTCAAACAGAACAACAAAAAAAATCTCTCAAGCAAGAGAATTTCTGATCAACTCCAGCTGTCATGTCACTGCTGGGGAAAAGAACCATTATCAAAAATACATATTAGTGCTTTCCTTAAACTATAGACTCTAAAATAGGTGCTCTTTGAAGCACGGAGAAATTTAATATATATATATGTATATACTCTAAGCAATCAAAAATGAGTATTTGAGATTTTGTTACTAGCTCAAAATGAGATCAGAGTAAAGAAACATAAGTAAGGTTACTACACTTTTAAAATCAACTTTAGAGAAGAGTGGTGCCAAAAAATAATGGCATCAAAATGGTTTAGATCAGTAACACTTTAATCCTCATTATGGATCAAAGTTTTCTGCGTTCCTCCCTGAATGTTTTATGCAGGAAACAGCAGTTAGAACACTGAATCAGAAATAGGTAAGTCACTTGGGTGAGAGATCATCCATCAAGATGAACGGAGAGCATGAATTGGAGCATGCTACTGGAGCGTCTGCAGTTGTGCTGCCTTTAGCCAGCGATTCTGAGGACAAGCCACTGCCGCTATTACTGCCATCCAAAATATCTGAACTGAGGACAAAGCAAAAAGAATTATAAGCAGATGCATCTATCAGGGTAAAGGCAAACATAACATGCAACGACATGGTTTCAAGAACTCATGGATCAGTACAGCACTGGTAAATCATAAAAAGCATAAAAGCAACAGCAAAACTACAGAATGCCCTATGTTCAAATACCTGAGAGAGGACAATGTCACAGAAATCCCAAGTCAGACATTCAAGGCTCTTAGAGATTTCTACCCTTATATTTCTTTTTAAAATTATTTTAATCTTTATATTAATGTTCTTACCTTCCTGTCAGTCTTCGAGTAAGAGGAATGGTTACTCTTGGAGGTACCCTGGACTGTTGGAAGTATTCTAGCAAGTATACTGCTTCACTGTCCCTCCATTCCCGAACCATCTTTCAGCTGCTCTGGATTTTATCATTTCCCCACTCCCAAGAGGTCCTAGATTCAAAGGCACATTCTTTTCTACTCTCCTCCATCATTTGCCTTTTATGTTCTGCTGATTTTATGAATTTCTTAGACTATTTCCTTTCCTCTCGCTTTCAAAACGCAAACGTCTCCCTCCTATTCCTAAAAGGCTCCTTCCTTTAATTCCTTCAGTTACCATCCACTCAAGCATTTAAATGGAATGCTCTAGATCCATGGTCTCAATACCCTCACAGACTATTTGCCTCTTTAATCCTGATAACTGGCTTCTGCTCCTATCCTTCCACTAAAACTCCTGATCTGGGCATCAAGAGCCTCTAGAACCCAGTCTGGGGATACCTGACCCATCCAGTCCAGGCGACCATGTCTCCCAACAATCAAGCTCACCTGCATCACGAATCTGGCTTCAGACTTTAGCAGCCACAATTCACAGCCCTCACAATCTGACCTCAGGCTGCCCTCCTAGTGTGATTCCTGTCAATCCAACATGTAATCTCTGTGCTCTAGATTTGGCCTGAATTCACTCATTTCACTTCTTCTAATATTTACTGAGTACCTGTCAAGTGCAGAATGTATCAGAAATACAAAGGGATATAAGACACACATGATCCCTGCCTGCATCTAACTTACAGTATAGTACAGGAGACACACACTTAAATAACCATACTAATAAATATAAAATTAGAATTTGTCATCAAAGCAGGAAAAGATCCAAGGGGTTCTTAGAGTATATAACATGGGTGACCAGATCTAATTTGGAGGAATACGGAGAAATGAGGCTCCCTCAAAGTGGTATTTGAGCAGTTGTCTGAAAGATAAGTAGGCATTAACTGGGTAAAGTTGGGGAAGAAGCATGGGTATGCCTAGGAGCCAAAAGCAAGATACTGTCGCTACAGCACACTTAGCAAGAAAATGATGACAGAAAGCTGGTGAGGGAGCCAGGCAGGTTTAGGATCTACACAGACATACTTTTTATTTTGTTAATTTTTGCCCCTGCCACGAGGCTTGTGGGATCTTAGTTCCCTGGCCAGGTATTGAACCCAGGCCCTTGGCAGTGAGAGCACAGTCCTAACCGCTTGACCACCAGGGAATTCCCATACTTTTTTATTTTTGAAAAGGAAACAAAGCAAAGGATTAGAGAAGGAATTGTGAATCAGCAAGTATGGGTTCTAGTTTAAGTTTGATCACTAGATCCTTTGCAAAAGCCCATCCTGATCTAATTGCTCTGAGACTAAGCATTATGACTTTAATCGTAACGTTTTTATAAATTTCCAAGTTAATATATTTCCATTGTTAAATAACCTATGGTTCATTTGGAAGTTTCTGGGCTCTGTACCACCCTTAATAAAATGTAACTTTCCCTAACCCAGTTTCTCTACTTCTAGTTTCCTTCAAAATGTCACTTTTTTCTATTGCTTGTGGATTGTTTTCAGGTGGAAACAGAATACAAATATCCTTTGGAAAAGTAAAAATAAAAATGGAAACAGTATATTCCACAGTCCTCCTACTCTATGCTTACTGCTGTCAAATGCATCATTAATAATACCACTTTTAAGTAAGAAGTTTGGAAAATTTAGCTGGCTCTAGTATTTTTTTCAACAAAACGGCAAAATGGGTCTAAAATATGAAATTATTCAAAGTACTGAGAAAAGTTGCACAGATAATCTAAGACATTGGAAAATCAAAAGACCTTTATACTTGCCTTTGGAACATATGTGATTTTTCCTCCTGCAGCATTTTGCCTAGACTAATATTAAAATGAATTTACTTTCCTAAAGCACATATTGGCTGGGAAGCCGAAGGACACGCTCTCTGCTAGTTGGCAGGAAGAAACAGGCTTGGATTAACATTTGGCCACCAAGCAGATAATCTGAATATAAATGCTTTCTTATTCTAACCAGACTGATGGTGTGCCCTGGGTTAAAAGATTCCATTTGCAATAAAATCTGCTTGTTTAGGTGAATCTGTATTCATTCAAAAACACAGAACATGACTCATGCTGTGAAATCTGGTCTTCTGACACTGTTGATTACCTTAAAGAAATAAGGTAACGGGGACGTTTAAAAAAAAAAAAGAGTCTGTACATTTCACTTCATATATTTTTTTAGGAATTTCTTCTCTGGTATTAAGTATCAACATATATAATTTTGTTTCATTGACAAATAATAGCATACTTGCATTTTGTGTACAGTGCAACTCAGATTCAGAGCCTGGTAAACCTTTAACCAGATATTTTCACTAAACTAAAATCTAGTTTCTCTTCTAATTAACCTGGCAGTACTATACATGGTCCTAGAAGCAGTGACTACAGGTCACAGATTACACATTATTAATATATTCACAAGCAAAGTTTATGTGATTTTGCAATCTGTAGAGAGATCACTGTACAAAAGTGATTTTCATAGTAATCTGGGCTGTAGGTTATTTTCTTTCATCACTTTAAGCATGTCTTGCCATTCCCTCCTGGCCTGAAGAGTTTCTGTTGAAAGACCAGCGGTTATCCTTATGGGAATCCCCTTGTGTGTTATTTGCTGTTTTTCCCTTGCTGCTTTTAATATTTGTTCTTTGTGTTTGATCTTTGTTAATTTGATTAATATGAGTCTTGGAGTATTTCGCCCTGGGTTTATCCTGTTGGGGACTCTCTGGGTTTCTTGGACTTGAGGTGGGCGGGGGGTTCAGGAAGGGGAACTCATGTACACCTGGGGTGGATTCATGTCAATGTATGGCAAAACCAACCAATATAATATTGTAAAATAATTAGCCTCCAATAAAAATAAATAAATTAATTAATTTTTAAAAAAGCAAAAAAAATAAAATAAAATAAAAAAGTGATTTTCAGTGTCTGATGTTAAACCTTCTACTAGGGCTTCAAAAGCAAAATGTATGGTCCAATTTAAGTTTCTCTTTTTATTCCCCAGTGTAAGCTCTGTTGGAGGTGCTAATGAGCCTTAGACTAATGGCCCAAAGCCAAACAATGGCAGGAAAGCTGCTGCTGCTGCTGCTGCTAAGTCACTTCAGTCGTGTCCGACTCTGTGTGACCCCATAGACGGAAGCCCACCAGGCTCCCCCGTCCCTGGGATTCTCCAGGCAAGAACACTGGAGTGGGTTGCCATTTCCTTCTCCAATGTGTGGAAGTGGAAAGTGAAAAGTGAAAGTGAAGTCGCTCAGTCGTGTCCGACCCTTAGCGACCCCACGGACTGCAGCCTACCAGGCTCCTCCATCCATGGGATTTTCTAGGCAAAGGACCTAAATAATTCAAATTGGACACAAGAATACATGAAACAAAAGTAAACTAATTCATTCCAGCCACTGACTATACAAATTGAGGCACTATTTGAACCACACCACCAAAAATATTTATGACTGTTAAAGTAGTGCTCTCTGCCTAAAAAAGCTAAGGGAGAAAGGGAAAAAGCTAAGGGAATCATTAAAGCATTCAATGACAAAGTAACAACAAAACTGGGTTGTCCAGTGTGACTCATGCTACTATCCATCTGGCTGAACCACTCTGAACCTTGACCAGTCAGTAAACTGGGTTCTATGAGACCAATGGCAGGTAGGTAAATGTGTTAGAAATCAGCCATATCCCAGCAACCCCAGCACAGATTTTAGCATAAGGTAAGACTACAGGGCATCCCCTGACCCCTTGGTGGGGGTTAACCTGGTCCATAGTGTATGTGCTCTGGTCTCTACTAGCTTACCTTATGAAGACCCAGCATTATCTTGCTATATAACCTCTATATTTTTAAGATCATTTAAATATGATCATTTCCACGGTCACTTTGAAGACAGGAGTTTAAAAGTATCAGCACATAGGGATGTAATGTACAACGTGATAAAGATGATTAACACTGCTGTGCGTTACAAATAAAAGTTGTTGAGAGTCAAATCCTAAGAGCTCCCATAAAAAGGAAAAATTTCTTTTTCTATTTCTTTAATTTTGTATCTATAGGAGATGATGGATGTTCACTAAACCTACTGTGCTCATGATTTCATGATGTATGTAAGCCACATCATTATACTTAAACGGACACAGTGCTGTATATCAATAATACTCAATAAAATGGGAAGAAAAAATTTGTATTTAAAAATACTCTTTAAACACCCCAAACAAAAAGTATAGGCACAGAAGTCTAAGCTGCTCACATAAACAGTCTTCAAATAAATGTAAACATTTCTATCATCAAATCACAATTAAAACTTATTCTTTGCACATGTCATATTTTCACGATAAAATTTTCTTGCCAAGACACACAGAACATTAAAAATACTGTCAAAAATTACTAAGATAAATCTAATGGAAAATATTAAAAAAAAACCATAGAGGTAAGTCAGCAGTCATGTTAACACTAAAGCACTGGGCAAGAAATTTCATGAGAGACTTTTTCCTTTTTGGTAGGAGAAACAGAGTATCACATAATCTTCACTACATGGTTAGCAGCTCTGAAAATGCCTTTATTTTACACAGAATGTCACAGACAGTTTTATTCTCAAAAGAACAAGAGTCCCCAGCATGCAAAAAGAATCAAAGCACCATGCAAAGGTATACTTCCAAGGTACAGTCAAACTCTGATGTTCATAAGGTCTAAATGCAGAAGGACATAATCCTTGCCTTATGGTGGGCAAAGTTCCCCAGATTTGGTCAGCAAAGACTGCAGAATCTTCAGTAAAAAGTACATTTATAAAAAGGAGATCTATTATATATACCAGTTTATAACAAATGGTAAAATCTGTAACTCTGTTCAAAGATTACTTAAGAATAGTTTCTTGTATTTCTATGCCACCTTTATAGTTCTGGTTTCTCATTTATATATATATATATAATTTAACCAGAACCAAAAGAAAATTAGTATTGTGTGAATTCTGAAGCACTTTCAACATGTTGTAGGAATAATGTGGACTTTCTTGAGTTTTACACAATCATAAGTAAATGGTCTGTATCTCGTGCCTTTGTTGGCTTTCTGTGAGCTGTAGTTTCTGGGAAGTGAGAAGCTCTCATTCCTGTAACTCTTGCAATTCAGTCATTCGTGTGCCTCCTTCATGAGGATTCAGTACGGCTGTGGTGCTGTTGTCCCTCTGATAGGAACTCTATGTAAAGCCCCAAAGGTCTGTTACTTATTTTTATTTTATATTGTAGTATATTTCATTTACAGTGTTGTGTTTGTTTCAGGTGTATAGCAAAGTGATACAGTTATATATATATATATATATATATATATATATGAATTAACAAAAGCAGTTCCCATCTTTTGATGGGGTGCTCATGGTTTATAACATAAATGGCATTATTTTGAGAGAGGGATAACTTAGGTATGGAATTGGGTTTTTTTTTCTTTTTGCAGCCTGAGGCAATTGTAAAATAACTTAATGTAGCTTTTTACAACTGTGTATTCTATAGTATTTTTTCTTTTGGTGAAATTTTAACTGTTAATGTTTTTGGCATTGTGCTTTGTACCATTTATTAAATAAAAATTTTAGAAATAAAAAAAAGAAAAAAAAAGGAGATCTACCATTCCTTTGCACAGCAGTTGGAGCACTGGACACCAACTCCATATGGGTCCATACTCAAACTTCTCATTTAATTTATACTTCAAAAATGTAAAATTTTACAGATCATTACTAGTATATAAACTTTAAAGTTTTAAAACCTATCTTTTGTGGAATGGAGCAGGGAACAAACTATAATGACTGAAATGTTGAGATAATACCTGCTAACAATCTGATACCATTTCTTCCCTAAAATGTTTAAGAATGGTTTCCTTTAGTTATCGAGTAGATTGTTAT
Source organism: Moschus berezovskii (assembly GCF_049115385.1). NCBI lineage: Eukaryota > Metazoa > Chordata > Mammalia > Artiodactyla > Moschidae > Moschus > Moschus berezovskii. Next base: position 122,966,892 of record NC_142488.1, on the reverse strand, counting down.
CCTTGGCAGCAGAAGCAGGAACACAGTTAGTTCCTGTCTCTGTCCTCATTTCTAAGAATATGTCTGATCAATGAAACTGCTTTTAAGAGACAGGAAAAAAAATTTTCTGCAAAAGCAGAATCTGATTTTTATATATCATGAATAACTCATTTTTAAATTCTCTTAACTATAGACATAAATGTCAGCAATCTCAGCACACAAGGTGTTCCAGAAGTCTTAGTGCAATTGTCAGCTCTAATATCCTCAGAAGTTCAGGTGCTACAAACTTACTAAAAACACCATTTGAAAAGTTTAATCACCTAAATATCTTTGACGTTGAGTTTTGTGAATTTTGAGTATTAAATTTCTTTCTAAAAATTACGTGAGCTGTATGTTGGCTTATTAGCATCCATGAGTAGCCATGAATAAAATAAACCTCTCCAATGTGAGGTGACACTTTTTTTAATGGTTTTAGATAATTTGATTACTCCAAATTTATGACAGTCTATTAACCAGAAATTTTCTACTACTATTCCCTGTAGCAAAATTGTATTGGGTCTGTTTTCATCAATATTCTTGTTAGTCCCAAATATGTCCATTTACTTTGTAGTTAAATGTTTTTACTATCATTATCACTTCTTTATGTTTGTGCTATAAAGCTAGGCATTAATAAAATACAGCATTGTGCAGTGTTCTTTAAAAATCTTAGTTCTAGGCGGATTCATGTCAATGTATGGCAAAACCAACCAATATAATATTGTCAAATAATTAGCCTCCAATAAAAAAAATCTTAGTTCTATAGGAGATGGATATTCTAGCAAGAGTCAATTCTTGGCTGTTCCACTCCTTGCTCTTTAGTTGTGAATGATCTGCTATGTTATCTCTTTTTCATCTTCTCCCTTTTGCCTGTACATTATTCTTTGACATTCTAACAAAGTCAGTTAATAATGGAAAAGAGGCATCCAAAGGCAATACTTTTTGTGTTTACAGAGCAAGAGTGCTGATGTTCCGAAGACTCCCACAGCCAGTCACACGTCCACGGAGGAGAGAGGTGGTAGCAATAGAAACAGAAGCCTCACAGGATTTCCATGGTAGCCTAGTGGTTAGAATTCTGGCGTTCACTGCTGCAGCCTGGGTTTAACCCCGGGTCAGGGAACTAAGATCATACAAGGCATGTGGTACAGCCAAACAAACACAGAAGCCTCACAACAGTTACCATCATAGACAGCTTAGATTGTACTGCTCAGAGGAATAAACATATGAACAAAAGGAGAGGACCCTTGGTAAATAAAACACATTCTCTTTTCCTTCCTTACTTGTGTGAACCTGTTTCATGGCATTGAGCACAGTCACCCTATGACAATATTAAAAAAAAAATCACCTCACCCTGTATGTTTTTAACTTGATGAATGCTTTCTTATCTTTTAACATGAACTTGGTTACTTGGTTAGTAACTGGGTAAGCAAATCTATTTATAATGTCATGTGCCTATATTAAAACCTACTTTACCACAAAAGTGATATGCAGTTTCCACTCAATATAGAGTTTCACCTGCTAGTCCTCTCAACAAGCTTTAGAAGTTTTCTCTTTGCAATCATCTACATACCTGGAAAGGCACTCTATACCAAAATTAGCACACTAAGCTACCAAGGACAGACAGGGATGAGAGAGAAGAGAGAGTGTGGGGCTGAAAATAGCTAGAACAATCTAAAAGGCATGTGTTCCAAGGTTAGAACAGTACTGATCAACGAGTTGAATGAGCCAGAATAATCTGTGACTTCTTGGTGAACAAGAAGCAGGGGTTATCTTAGACAAAACAATGAATAAGTGACTGGAAAGCAATAATTGTCAGTCTGTATAACTTATAAGAGGCTTACATACATCTTCCATTTAGAGGACATCATTCTTTTTAAAGTGAATGCCCTCTGGGGCTCTTTTTAAAATATCCTTAGCCATAAAACTCAGATCAAAAAGTTCTGAAAGGCTCTACACAATTGCATCTACAACATAGGTATTCAGCAAGTTGATGGAAGGGAGCTTCTCTGGTGGCTCAGACAGTAAAGAATCTGCCTGCAATGCAGGAGACCTGAGTTCGATCCCTGGGTTGGGAAGATCCCTTGGAGGAGTGCATGACAATCCACTCCAGTATTCTTGCCTAGAGACTTCCATGGACAGAGGAGCCTGGCGGGCTACAGTAGTCCGTGGGGTCACAAAGAGTCAGACATGACTGAGCAACTAACACTCATACACATGCGTGTGCACACACACACACACATATACACAAGTTGATGGAAACGTACTAAAAGATTTCCAAATACCACCTGGCTACTGCTATAATCCCTTCCCCTTCCTCCCAATACATGTTGGAATCCAAGTACTCAACTTTGGGTATAGGAAAAGAAGTTAACTTTGCACAAAAACACTAAAGAGCCTTAAGTTAAACTTCTAAACTCAGATGAGTCAAACTAAAAAAGAAGTTATGTGAACAGACCCTAGGAATCTGGAAATGTTACTATTTAAGTGAAACCTTAGAATTGTGAAAGAATACCCCAAAATATTCAAAAAAGATTTTATATCAACAGATAGTACTATTTAGAAAATGACCTGATTAAGAAATGCTGGTGTTCTCTGCTAAGTTAAAAGGATAGAATATTGGCTTGGCCAAAAACTTTGTTTCAATTTGTGGAAAAACCCAAATGAACTTTTTGGCCAATCCAATACAAAATGCAGGCAGAGCAATTATAATCAAGGCACACTACCCAGGGCAGCCCAGAAACTCTTTCTCATGCCATCCAGCTACCAACACACTCCCATATCAACAGCAACTATTGAGGGGCTGACCTAACAGGAGCTAGGCAGGAAAGTGAAGCTGTCAAAAAGGTACACACACTTCCAAAGGTAGTACTGACTTTCAAACAATCTAGTTTCTTACACTGCCTACACCTCCATGGAGCATGCTCTAGGGAGCATGGATAAAAAGTTGAATATATTTTACATCACTCCAATATACTTTTGCTGTGATTCTTTTCAAATACATCATCCCTTAACATCTTTGGGGTTTTATTTCATTTTTTACCATGAACTGAGATCAGACAATTGTGCAGCCTCCGGTGACAGCATACTGGTGGTGCCTTGGAAGAGCCTCTTGGGCTGGCTTTCGGTCTCCATTTCACCTAAAACAGAAAGAGGTGATGCTACCATAATGTGATTTTAAAGATACAGGCTTGCTGCTAAAGTGGGGTGATCTTTGTGTGACCAAAGATCAGAATACCTCAGTCTGTTACTTGAAAGCTATTTTTCTATGTGCTTTAATGGAGAAGAAATACACTGCCACATAACCTCAACTAATAAGTCAGCAGCTCTAAAATTACCTTCTCATTTATTGTACATAGCATGCTGTCCACATAGTCAATTTCTTTAATAGAGGAGTAAAACACTGATTTCATTAGGCAAAATGAATCAAGACTAACCACAACAGAAAAAAAGTATCCCCTAATAGCTGAAGCTCCCAGTGAATAACAATTTATGCTAGATGATTAATAAAGACTCTTGATTTTATATATTTTAATATCAAAACATTTCCTGAGATGAAGTCAAATGGACTCTCATGTAAAGAACATACAAATCAAAGATAGCTTTAGGCTACTTAGTGAAAATGAAGATTAGAAAATATACAAGTTTAAAAGCACATCTTTAATAAAAAGCAATTATTAATTAGTTCACAAAATTAATGCTGTACTGGCTACTTCAATCCTGTAGATTTTCTCAGAACTGCATAAGGAAACACTTTACATTGGAAGAAATAACACTTAACATTTTGCTGCAGGAGACCAAAGACTAACGACTCTAAATTAGACAGAAAAAGCTCCTTTCCAAATAAGCTATGATTTAAAACACATACACACCTTGGTTTCAAAGCTCTTTATCTGAGCTTTAAAATCAAACATTAAAGACAATTTAATTCATGGGCTTATCTATACTCCATTAGGAAATTAGCAACCATGAACTTAAACCTCTACAAGAGACTTATGATGGAAAAAGATCAAGGAAGAAAAAACACAACATTCATTTTTCCCCCATATTATTAATTAATTCATATTATCTTTCCTCTGGAGCTATCCTGAAAATTACTGAAATTCAAGAAAGGTTATATTTTCATTTGCTTTTTTCCATGCTTTAATATGCAGCTTTTCAAAGCTGCTGCCAGGCTTTTAACACTTCATTAGCAAAACACTTTAGCTCTTTTGAGCAAAGAATCCCTCCATCTGCTGGTATATTTTGGAATAGCTTTGAAACGGAACTACCGTATTAAGGTCCACCAACTTCCTATAATATATTTAAAATTAATACTAATAACAATACTAGCTTTAATTTCTGAGCTTTACTTTCACATCATAGCTCCTGAGAAGATTCTTAGGATTGTAAATAATTCCTTGCAGCATTAAGGAAAAAGACTATTTATTTATAAAGCAAAATCTATTCACTAAATACAAATCCTGTCACTGTATCAGCATCTGTTCCCCAGAGCACACCATCTTTAATTTTAAGTTGTCTGAAATATAGCACTTTTGAATCTGTGTCAGTTCAGTTCAGTTCAGTCGCTCAGTCATGTCCGACTCTTTGCGACCCCATGAATCACAGCACGCCAGGCCTCCCTGTCCATCACCAACTCCCGGAGTTCACTCAAACTCATGTCCATCGAGTCGGTGATGCCATCCAGCCATCTCATTCTCTGTCGTCCCCTTCTCCTCCCACCCCCAATCCTTCCCGTATGATACGACTAATGGAAAGTTTTCACCAAAGCTGCAAGTATCAGTTTACCTAACATTAGAAGAGTTGATTTGTTTACTAGCCCTGGAGGTGATCTGCACACACACACACAAAATTACTAAATTGCTTTTTTAGAATTATCATTAAAACTCTCATTTAAAATGACATCCAACACTTGCAATCATGTGATTATATCCCCAGGAATAATGACTAAACTCGTGTTAAATTTCTTTGCCTTTCTTTAAATAGACTCCATTGGGTGCCCTCTATAAGCATCTAAAACTAGCACTGAGTGAGATCATTTTCATTTAGTGCTTTGTGGTTTAAAATAATGTAATTAAAAGAGCACCCCTTGGGAGTTTGGGGTTGGTAGATGCAAACTATTACATATAGAATGGATAAACAACAAGCTGTATAGCACAGAGAACTACATTCAATATTCTGGAATAAACCATAATGGAAAAGAATATAAAATAGAATATATATATGTGTATAACTGAATCACTTTGCTGTACAGCAGAAATTAACACATTGTAAATCAATTAAAGCAGAAATTAAAAGAAGAAAAAAAGAAAGTGTATTTCTTATAAACCACACACACACACAGAGCACTCTATTATATCAAAAACCCTAGAGACTTGAATGGGAGGCTGTTCTGCTTAGCAAGCCATCATTTGGTGGTGGCTTATATTTGAGCATACAGCATGTGTACGGACTTATTTGCTATGACATTAACACATACTTCTGAAACATATCAACTTATATCTCTTTTATATTCAGATTGCTGAGAGGCAAAATTTCTCAAATATATATTGATTATATGAATACAAGAGTAAGACTCAGTTATGAAGTGTAAAAAAAAATACAGACAGTATCAAACAACTAATTCCCAGAATTTAGAATCAGTAAAGCATACATTGGGAAAGAATATTGCACTATTTCTTTAGAAAAAAGGAGTTAAGCTTTGAACTAATTTCAGACAGAAATTGTTAATTTGTAATTCAAGCTGGACTATGTTTAACAGCAGAAGGGCGACACGTACCTTTTCTTTTAAGAGGAGTAAGAACACTGGGCCTAATGCACTTGATTGGACTCTGGCTTCTCCTGCTTTAAAGAATAAACAGGATAACAGTAAGTACTTTCGGCAAATCAATACAATTTATAGCCATATAGGGAGAAATGGACAATATCTGCATTGTAGGTTGAGTAACTGAAATGCCAATACATGATCTGACCTGGCATATGACAATCTGGAATAACAAGGCATTTTAAGCCATTTAAAAAAACTCATTTCCTAAGTCAAAGTATCCATAACAGTTGTTTTTTTTTTAAAGATAAATCTTATAAATAAGTTATTTGGGATTTTGACTGGTCTAACATTTTTTTCCTTACTTTTATAAAGAATACATTTCCATATGTGTGAAATGTAAACTGAACATAAACTGGCACTATGTCTCAAAAATTAAATATGGTAAAAAGGTAACAGTTGAATATATAGGTGGCAGGTATATAGATGTTCATTGTGAAATTCTTTCAGCTTTGCTGTTTGAAATTTCCATAATAAAATGCTGAAGGAAAAGTTCACCAGAGAGACAAATTTAATGAACATCCTTTCATCCACATTGCAAAAGCAGGTTTACTTACGTGGAAAAGCGTCTTGGGCTAGGAACGGGACTTGGTGGTAGCCCGCTGCTGCTCACAAACATCTGCAAGGATGGTGAAAAACATTGCTGGAAAAACATATATTACAATAGTTCTAGTATTCCAGTTTTCAAAAGATTCTTCTCAAAATGACAAAAACAATATTTTAGAACTACTTACCTGTCTCTCATATATGTTTATGAGAGAACAGATGGATGAATAGATAGAGTGACAGATTTTTTCTCAAATTACTACCATAGACTTCAATTAATTTTCCTTCTAGTCATTGAATTCACCAAAAATTAGGTGATTTGTGTTTGTGTATTGTGCATTTTAGAAAGTAATCAGCTCAGTGTGTGAAAGAGAGTTAATATCTTATCAATGAACCTACCTTTCCAAATCCTCTGGTGGGTGATGGTGCCGGAGAAACTGGAATGAAGTCAATCCTTTTAGGAGAATATAATTTCTCCTGCTTGTCAAAATCACTATCACTCTGTAAAAAGAAAGTGTTATTTCCTCATAATTCACAAGTCAACACATCACTGTTCTTTACTACACAAACACACCTATACTTTTACAGATATACACTGCTAAAAGTTGTAATTTCATATTCTGGTGGGAAAGCAGAGATCAAATGCTGAATTCAAATTTGGAAACAGGAGGGCCCAAAGTGAATGAAGCCAATAAATAATACAGTGGGCTCTAGAAAATAAAAAAAAAACAAGCAGATATGTGAAAACTTTACCAGGCTCAAGCTCTCATCCCATGACTGGCTTATCTGCATTGCAGTTTGCACTTCTCTAAAACAGACAAAAATGAACAGCCATCAGATCTTGTAAACAAGACATACCTTAGGCCACACCCTGTTCTTGTGAAGCACTAACCTTTCGTGTGCAGTTTCTCTGTTCATTATGTCCATGCCTTCCTCCTACAAAGACAAACATGTGCTGAAAACAGAATATTTATCCACACAGTTCTCTATTTCCAAGGAAACGAAAAGGACCTTTCTACTTCATTTGACATCATTAGAGTACAGCAGGACTGACATTCTAAGATTGTCACCCATGCCACATCTGTATTTTATCTGCCCACTCAGAAGAATTTTAACCTGTCTGTAACTAACCAGAGTGGCAGCCTGACTCACTTTTAATACCTACTTCTGCAAGATGAAAATAAAATCAAAATGCAAAATGCAGAAAATTACAGATCTGAGCCAGTAAGTAAAATTTACCCTTTTGATTTGATGCAGTCTGTTGCTAGGAATCCGATTAGGTGAGGTTGACAGCAACTGGAAAGAAAAAGTCAACATTTACTATTTTTTGAATCACAAAGCTGTGGTCTGCCGTCAGTGCCAATGTACAACCTCTTCCTAGATAATTTTTCATATTCTTCTGAGAAATTGAGCTCTTTAAATCACTGAACATTAATGCACTAGAGAGGCAGTACATTCAGTCTTTAGAAAGTACACCAGGTGTCCAACCTCAAAGCACCATCTGTCGCTAGACAGGCACTGACTTTAACATTTTTCCCAAATGAATGCAGAGCTGTGTACATTTATGTAAAAAAAGACTCCAGGTCTTAGAAATAGCCATTACCCCACTTAACTAAAATAAGGAACTCTGTATGAGGGGAAAACAAAAACCCTGATTCTATTCATTTTTATTACCAATGCACCAACGGAGGAAGATGAACAAATAAGCCCAATAAAATATATTGTCTAATTTGAACAAACTCTGAAAGACAGTGGAGGACAGAGGAGCCTGGTGTGCTACTGTCCATGGGGTTGCAAAGAGTTGGACACAGCAGCTGAACAACAACAATAATATTTTATTTACAGTTAATGTTTACTGAAACATTTTAAAAAACTGCAATAAGGAGATTTTACTTCCATGATCTAAGTCAATTTTAAAATTTGATCATTAATGCTATCACCACAAAGCTTACTAGTTCAGAAAAAAAAATCAATGTAGTGGCAAGGTGCATTTTAAAGATAACTGTTGCTTTCCTTTAGATCATGTTCTAATAACACAAAGATGAAATGATTTGGGTACCAAGATATGTTCCTTCACAAATCATCACAATCTGATCATGAAATGTAAGGTAAAATTCATACTAACATCTTACGGCAGGGGGATGATGAAAAGCAAATAAATCTGTAATACTATAAAGCCAAATACGACAATTATCCTGCTACAAGAGGCCCTAGCCCATACAAACTTTAAACAGTACTCCTGTGGCAAGTAGTATAAAGGAGTGATAAACTAAAAAACTAAGTGTTTTAGGCAGAAGCTAATTCAGGTAAAATTTTTTAGTTATCCACTGAAATAAGATTTTACCTCAAAAGAGATCCCTTCATTTCCCACCCCTTTCTTTTACTTCTTCCTCTCCTAGGCTTTGAAAAGAGAAAAACTTTACCAGTAAAATTCTTTTCAAAAGTATTTCTTTTCCATTATGAAAGTAATACATGTTTGTTGTTGAACTCTTGATAAGGTCATTTGAAAAAAATGCTAAGCTACTGGGCCAGTAAATAAGGCAGGCAAGACTCTATCAGGACAGCAGGGCAGAGAGCATGAACAGGTCCGTTGGGGAACAAAAGAAACCCCAAAGGCAGCAAAATAATCAGGAAAGCCAAAGGACTGCCAGAAGCTGACTGCAGAGAAAGTCACCAGTTTAGATGGCAGGTCTTCATCGTACACAACTCGTCAATTTGAGACAGGACTGGAAAGTCGACCCAGAAGAGGGACAGAGAACAGCAGAGCTGTGTCTGGTACCAGCAATGAGAGCAATGAATGAGCTGAGGAAAAAGCCAAGAACCTCAAGGAAGTGCCAGTTAATGGTGTGAAATAGAGCAAAGAGCTCAAGTGGGACCAGAAGAGAGGCCCCTAACACTGGTGGTCAAGTGGGTGCTGGGGAGTTTTACAGGATGGATTTTGAATGGAGTTATGGTAGGTGTCGTGAGATTATAAACTGGATGAATTGTTGGCAAGGAATTAGAGGTATTTGAGTGTGGATTAAGTTTTGAAAAAACTCGGAGAGAGGAAGGGAAAAAGACAAAGACAGACCTATGAAGAAAGAGGCTTGTTTTCCAGATATGGGATGTGTGAGTTGGGAGAAGGCAGGAGGGAAAGAGCCAGCAAGGAAGGGACAGAGGACACAAGACAAAGCAGAGACAACAGACTGAGCAAAGGTCCAGGGGAGTCCAACAACTTCCCAACCATTAGCAGAAAGTTGCCCGTGTGAAGGGAAAGACTTCCAGGAGAAGAAAGTCACTGGTTATCTAAGAGAAGTGTCTGCCATCTGTGTGAAGTGAGAAGGCTCAGGTCGTCTGCTGAAAGTGCAAGGGGGTGAGACAGTAGGACTGCCATTTTTGAGAAGATTTTGAGTACTGCTTTGGAGAGCAACATGGGGCCACTGGCTCCTTGAACCCAACACTCCAGGAAGGAATGTACTGCTTGCCCTTCAAATGTCTAATTTCTCTTAATTCCTATCTGGAATAAAGGCAACACTTTTCCCCTGGTCACCAAGAAATAAAATATCAGTCACTCTGAGTACACCTTCCCTCTGCCTTTCTATCTAATCAGCAAATCATGAAGATCCTACTTCTGCATGTCTCTTTCATCACCCCCAGCTGCACCTCTTTCCATTTCAGTCTGCAATACCTCACTTTGTGCAGGTTAAGATGGGACACAGGTAAGTATATTAAGATCTGTAGAGCTTGTGGTGACATAATACACATGGTGTGATCAATATTATGAACAAAGTAGCCAAAGGGTGCTGGGGAAGGTGTCCTAAACCAGAAAACCAGAGAGAAGGGGAAAGAGTGAAGAGAGCACGGGGATCAATAAAGAAGAGTGCATCCACACATCCCTTCAGCAAACTCATGCATTTCAGTGCAGCCAGAAGGAAGGCCATTAGTGAGATGAGCCCCGAATCATCTAAGAATCTTAGATGCTAAGAATCTTCACATCTTAGAAAACAGCCAAGTGCAGTGCAGAGGGGCAAAATCATTTTCCCTTCTCTGCTATGCTATTGATATCAGCAACACAGCTGTAGAACATGGAGAAAGATTTTTCACATATACAGCAAAAATGAGTAGTTCTATTTTCTAGTATCCTCAGGGAAGAAGGTGCAGGAAACCAAACCTCCAGAGAGTTATCATTTCCCCCTTGAAGTATCTGTAGCCACTTTGGCTGGAAATCTTAAAAGTGTTCTATCCCACCTCCCTTTCTTAAACAGATTTTTACCAAAAAGAATAGCACTGGAAGATATCTAGTCTAACCCCAGCTCTGCCACTGACTAAACTGTGTGATTCGGAGCACTTCACTTTGTTTGATCAGCTGAGTCTTAGCTGTCGCCTCTTTTAATTGGGAAAAACATCTTTTGCCCTGCCTACTTCATAGGGGTTCCTGCTGCTGCTGCTAAGTCGCTTCAGTCGTGTCCGACTCTGTGTGACCCCATAGACGGCAGCCCACCAGGCTCCCCCGTCCCTGGGATTCTCCAGGCAAGAACACTGGAGTGGGCTGCCATTTCCTTCTCCAATGTGTGAAAGTGAAAAGTGAAAGTGAAGTCGCTCAGTCGTGTCTGACTAGTAGCGACCCCACGGACTGCAGCCAACCAGGCTCCTCTGTCCATGGGATTTTCTAGGCAAGAGTACTGGAGTGGCTTGCCGTTGCCTTCTCCATAGGGGTTGCTATGAGAATTAAATGTGTGAAAGTACTCTGTAACATGTAAAATACCATATAAGTGTAAGTATTACTACAATTTAAGAAAAGGTTAATGACCCAGGTATTGTAGGAACATCAATTATTTTACAGTTTCATGCCAGTGACACCCTCAGGGTCTATTAACAGGCTCTCAGCTCTAATACTAAGCCACAGGCTAATTTTGTAAAAACCTCTATCTGCTTTTCAGTCTTCCCCTCTCCTCCCTTGCTAGCAGCTGCTAATACACCTTTAACCCAAATGTACTTCTTCTGATTTGCTGTTTTTCACAAACTACTGAGTTTGAAGCTTATTCTAATTGTGCATAAATTTTAGATGATTCAGAGGTCAGAGAGCCTCTCCTATAAATAAAATGATGAACCTTTGTGCAGACTATGGAAATCTGGTTCAGCCATTTAGAGGCCTATTTGCTTACACCTCATACCTTCCGGGGCACTGCAATTACTGGATAAGTGGACTCCATACGTGAAGGGCTACTATATAAAAACCTCTTCATAATTTCTCCCACCACGACCAACTAAAAAGGTGATCAGTGATGGCTCTGGCTATATAGACCAGTCACCATCAGCACCTCTACTGAGAATGCAAATACAAGCATTTTCAAGTAGACTTTACTTTAGATAGATAGCTCTGTCCAACAAAAATAAATACTCTGCTACCATATACATGATTTTTGCATCCTAGGACAAATAAAGACTTGTTCTCAGAAATAATTAGAAGTTAATCCTGACTTACCTCTGAGTTTCCCTGGTGGCTCAGATGGTAAAGAATCCGCCTGCAATGCAGGGGACCAGGGTTTGGTCCCTGGGTTGGGAAGACTGCCTAGAGAAAGAAATGGCAACCCCCTCCAGTATTCTTGCCTGGAAAATTCCATGGACAGAGGAGCCTGGTGGGCTACAGTCCATGGAGTCACAAAGAGTCGGACACGACTGAGCGACTAACACTTTCTTACCTCACAACCATGATGCAATTAGTGACAAAAAAACAATGAACAGTGTTTAAAAATACCAAGTCCCATAGTAAAGAAATATTTTTAACCAGATTTCCTTTTTTCACCAAAAATTGAAAATGGTCACAGCATAAGCAGTAAACAAGACAGGTAAAATCATTTGTTTCTTTCATAAGCAGTGGTGCCTAGCACATCATCTCAAGAAAGAACAACATTTGAAAGTGTCTCCTCCAATCCCAACTACTAAGGATACTTACTCCTATACTTACCAAGTTGTGACGGCTCATGACAGTTGTACTATTCCTCCGAGCTCTAAACGTGTAAGGTTGAAAAGCCTGTGAAAGGTCACTGAAAAGTAAAAAATAAAATGATTTCTGTCTTCTTATATAAGATATCCTTCGGCTGTATGAATGCCAGTTCTCTGGTTAACACTGAACCCTTCGATGGCCCCTCAAGCCCTCACTGTCCTCTGAAGAACGTCCCCAGGGGTGTGCTGTGGAGGAGGCTGGCTGAGACACTGGTCTCCTCTGGGTTGGGGGACAGCTAGAGGGGGTATGGGGCAGAGCTCCAGACTGGTTGCCTCCAGTTCCTTCCGGTCAGAATTCATGCCCCCAAACCAGTTACCACCAGACATCAGTAGCCTCATCTGTTTACCCCAGAGGACCTACCTGTCAACGTTACTGCCTCCATGTGCTGTCATGTGAGTAGGGCTGAGGCGCCCTCATGCCCAGTAGGAACCCTATCAGCACATCTCCCCTACTGCCCTACACACCTGTGCTACTCCGGAGCCCTGCTGTTCAACTACATCAACAGGCCTGGAGATTTGCTCACATTGCCCCTTCTGCCTCAAATGCCCTCTCTCCCACCACTCTCTGTCAAAACCCTTCCTATCCTTCAATAGCCATCTCAGATGCCAGACCCTCCAAAAGCCTCTCTTCATTCCACAAACCTAATGCTATCATTCCCTTCTTTGCACCCAAAGAGTACAATGGGAAACCAGATGCTTCTTGAGACACCAACTTCACCTTTTATGAAAGGCAAGTGTGCATGTGTTTTAAACCCCTTGGGAGAGGTGTTTTGGTCACCCTTGCAGTCCTGAGCAGAGTGCCATGCCCAGGACAAGAGGTGAAGAAGGATTTTCAAGGCCGAACTGGATTGGGCTTCCAGGGATGGTGGAGATCACCTAATACAGCTCTCTGAAATTTTAAATTAGAAAACAGGGACTCAGAAAGACTAAGTGACTCATTCCTGATCATAACCAGTTAGGGAGAAAACTGGGACTAGGCCTGGTCACCTCACTCTTTCTCTTGTCACATCATGATACCTTTCAAATAATTACTTAAATCATGAAGCAAAAAAGCAGCCTGTTACTTCTGCTGCTGCTGCTCGTGTCCGACTCTGCGTGACCCCATAGATGGAAGCCCACCAGGCTCCTCCGTCCCTGGGATTCTCCAGGCAAGAACACTGGAGTGGGTTGTCATTTCCTTCTCCAATGTGTGAAAGTGAAAAGTGAAAGTGAAGTCGCTCAGTCGTGTCTGACCCTTAGCGACCCCATGGACTGCAGCCTACCAGGCTCCTCCATCCATGGGATTTTCTAGGCAATAGTACTGGAGTGGCTTCTGTTACTTCTACAACAGTCTAAATGCAGGTCAACAGGATCACCCCAGTCCCCAGCAACTGCTGGCTTACAAGATTCAAAAAAATACCATTTCTATAGTATCAAAAATAAATGTAGAGCTGAGGACACAATTAGGAAAGCAAAGAGTCACTTTACCATTCCCTAAATGTTGAAACATAATAAAAGAAAAAAACGTAAGTCTGTTTTTTCCCCAAAATAAGGATATCATAATCAGTTTGATAGACAAGGATTACCTTTCTCTTTGCCTTCATTGTGCTTGATTAGTGTTTTGGCTAATTCTACTCCCATCCCCCGTTTTTTGAGTCATTCCATTTCTACAGGGTCTCACAAATTGGCCTTAAAATGAATTGTCTAATTACAAAAGTGAAATGTAATAGGCTCAAGAGGTCTGCCAACCTAACCTTCACTATCACAAGAGTCTGCCTTAAAATAAACCCTCTGGTGACTTACTGGCAGGAAAACACAAGACCCTACCACTAAAATTCAAGGGTCAATTATTTCTATTGTTTTTGAAAACCTGCACTTTCACTGACCTAAGCTACATGCCACCCTTCTTTTTTCTATTGACTGGAATGTGTTTCAGGCATTTTTAGGATCTGAAAACATTATGACAAATCTGAATCACTTAATAGGACATGAATGTGGCATTTAATTACAAGTTATTAGATAAACTGTGATTTATTGAAGTGAACCTCTGTTAAGGCCAGGGTTCCTAAACTAAGCTTAGAAATAGCAGCTCTTAGAGACAGGTGTCAAGTTGCAATCCTAGTTCCAGGGGCTTCAGTCTGACATTCAGTGGTGTAAATTAGGCAGGGCAAGCAACCTGTTAGAAGAGCCAGAAGCCTGTTGTAGTTCCTTTGAGAGGGGCCAACAGAGTCCCAGGTAGAGAGAGCCCCATTTTCCCCACACTGCCCAGAGTTTAGGGTCAAACTTTCACTCCACCTTGGGACCCAAGTCACTGTCAAGCAGACAAGTCCTCACCCCCTCAGCGTGGAGAACTCATATGAGCTCCAACTCTCACTGGAGTACAGGAAGACCGCTTGCAGCGGGTCGAGGAGCTCCTGAACCCTGCACTCCATCCTCCCCAACCCTCCTCACCTGAGCCCATGGATCAGGGGAGCGCTGTTGGATCTCCTGAGGGTGCCTCCATCAGATGTGTCAGGCTCAAAGTCCAGCTCCATTTTCTCTTGAGCCATGTCGGAGACTTGCATGCAGCACGCGGACAGTGCTCTGCTCCTGGTGCTTAGCTATGGACTCCCAAGACTCTCACTGCAGGACTGAGCTGCTGGGGACTGGCAGCTGGGGGCGGGGGCTAAGGGGCGGAGGCTTGGGGGCGGGGGCAGGGGCGGAGAAAAGCTGGAAAGAAGGAGGAGGGAAAGAGGATGAGGATGATGAAGGGAGGCTGGGGGGGATGGAGAGGCTGTGGCGGTGGGTGACAGAATAAAGGAAGAGAGAGGAGGAAAGAGGGATGGAAGGAAGAGGGAAAAGAGCAAGAGGAAGGGGGAAAGGATAGACGGAAAAGCAGGAAGACAAAGAGGCTAAAAAGGAGGGAGACAGAAAGGGGAGAGGAAGAAGATGGAGAGGAGGAGGGCAGGGTGAAGGGAAAAGAGGAGCACGGGAGCGAGGGAAAGAAGGACGGGGTCTGGGAAAGAGGAGACAGGACGGAGGGAGAAGACAAGGGAGGGGTGTGGAAACTAGGCAGCGGCGGAACTCATGCTGCTCTTTCGGCCAACGACCTCAAGCGGGGCCGTGCTACAGATACCCGAGCTGCCCGGGCAGCGCTAGCACCGAGGAGCTGACAGTCGGGCAGGGCCCGGCCGGGCGGCCTCGGCGGCTCCGGCGCCCCATGCTTGGGGAGCCGGTCCAGCCCTTCATGGTCCGTGACCCGGTTCCGGAGGCTCCCCAGCCCTGCTATCGGAGCTGCTCGCCCCCCCCCCTCCCTGCCTGGAAGACAGGTCGGGGGTTTGGCCAGCCGCCGCCGCTGTGCCTGCTTTTCCTTTCTTGGGTTCGAATGGCCCGGGGGAAACCCTCGAGGCCAAGACCAATATCTACAACCTGCAGCCTTTCACTCCTCCCACGCTTCCGAAGCGGGAACCTCAGCAAAGCCAGGTCTTCCGCGTCCGGGCACCCATTGGGTCCTGCGCACGCGCCCACAAGCGGCGCCAATGGGCCTGCGGGCACGGAGCATGCGTGAGAGCCCCGCCCCGCAAACTTCCTTCAAAGGGGAGGAGCGTTTCCAGGGAGCAGGGCGTTTTTCTCCTCTGCATTGGTCCTGGGAACCTGGCGCCGGATTTTGAAAAGAACCAATCCTTAGGAGACACTGGAGCATCATCTTTCTGCAGGAGTTTGGGCCAGTATTCAAGAGAAAAAGAAACGTGATTTCCACGTTTTTTCGTTCCCAATTTGTATGCCCAGACTTCTGTGATCCCCACTCATTTCTTAAATCCCTCGACCTTGTTGGTGTTTGTCTGGAGCAGATTTGTTAGATCATACATTTGGGTGCACTAGATCAAAGGAATGAGTGGACAAAAGCAATGGGGTAAAAATAAAGAGGATCCAATGAGAGTTCCTATAGTTAATGAGAAGCACTTGCCTCCGTTATGCAAGCACCGTTAGATTCAGTGATATCAGGGAAAGTCCTGAAGAACCGTAACAGAACCAGAATTTCTTTTTTTCTTTCCAGGCTTTATAGAGACTTAACAGTCATGATTCAGCTTATGTGAGACTTGGAATTAAACTTATTTTATTAAACACCTACATAGCAGTTACTGCGTACTAGGCAGGAGAAGGCAATGGCACCCCACTCCAGCACTCTTGCCTGGAAAATCCCATGGAAGGAGGAGCCTGGTGGGTTACAGTCCATGGGGTCGCTAAGAGTCGGACACGACTGAGCGACTTCACTTTCACTTTTCACTTTCATGCTTTGGAGAGGGAAATGGCAGCCCACTCCAGTGTTCTTGCCTGGAGAATCTCAGGGATGGGGGAGCCTGGTGGGCTGCCGTCTTTGGGGTCGCACAGAGTCGGACACGACTGAAGTGGCCTAGCAGCGGCAGCAGCAGGTAATATTCTAAGAGCTTTAGAAATATTAACTCGTTTAATCCTCACCACTTGAAGGACCCTGGGAGAGAGATGGCCACTGTACTGTGTTAATCATACATACCTAGAAAGTACAGGAAACTTAAAAAGGAAATTTAAAAAAAGAAAAATTATCTTTTGCAGAAATAATTTTACCAACTTCTTCAACTTAGTTGTACCATATTAAACATGCCAAGCCCAATTGTCATTTTATTGTTCAATGTTTATATGTTCTGTTTATAAAATGGGAGTTTTTAAACCACTTTTAGATAGTTTCCTTTATTTCTAAAATTTTGTTATTAGTACAATTGCTTTACAATGTGTTAGTTTCTGCTGTACAACAAAGTGAATCAGCTATAGTTATACATCTATTCCCTCCCTCTTAGGGCTTCCCTGGTGGCACAGTGGATAGGAATCTGCCTGCCAATGCAAGGGACACAGGTTTGATCCTTGGTCCGGGAAGATCCCACATGCCACAGGGCAAGTAAATCCATGCACCACAACTACTGAGCCCATGCTGCACCACAAGAGAAGCCACTGCAATGAGAATTCCCTGCACCACAGCTAGAGAGCAGCCCCTGCTCACCACAACCACAGAAAGCCATCGTGAAGCAACAAAGTCCCAGCACAACCAAAAATAAATAAGTAAACATAAGTAATAAGAAAAAGATTCCCTCACTCTTGTGTCCCCCTCTAGGTCATCCTAGAGCAACAACCTGAGCTCCCTGTGATACAGCAGCTTCCCACTAGCTATTTTACACATGGTAGTATCCAATATTCTACTGGGGAAGAGTAGAGGAGAACTACCAATAGCTCCAGAAAGTATGAAGCGGCTGAGCCAAAGAGGAAATGACACTCAGTTGTGGATGTGTCTGGTGATAAAAGTAAAATCCTATGCTGCAAAGAACAGTATTTCATAGGAACCTGGAATGTTAGGTCCATGAATTAAGGTAAATTGGATGTGGTCAAGCAGGAGATGGTAAGAATAAACATTGAGTTTTTAGTAGGAATTAGTGAGCTAAAATGGATGGGAATGGGAAAATTTAATTCAGATGGCCATTATATCTAGTACTGTGGGCAAGAATCCCATAGAAGAAATGGAGTAGCCCTCATAGTCAACAGAAGAGTTCAAAATGCAGTACTTGGGTGCAACCTCAAAAATGACAGAATGATTTCGATTTGTTTCCAAGGCAAGCCATTCAACATCACAGTAATTCAAGTCTATGCCCCTGCCACCAGAAACTGAAATTAATCAGTTCTATGAAGACCCAGAAGACTGCCTAGAACTAACACCAAAAAAAAAAAAAAAACGTTCTACTCATCATTGAGGATTGGAATGCAAGAGTAGGAAGTCAAGAGATACCTGTAGTAACAGGCAAGTTTGACCTTGAAGAACAAAATGAGTCAGGGCAAAGGCTAACTGAGTTCTGCCAAGAGAATGCACTGGTCATAGCAAATATCCTTTTTCAACGACACAAGAGGTGACTTTACACATAGACATCACCAAATGGTCAGTACCAAAATCAAATTAATTACATTCTTTGTAGCCGAAGATGGAAAAGCTGCATACAGTCAGCAAAAACTGACTCTGGCTCAGATAATCAGCTTCTCATAGCAAAATTCAGGCTTAAACTAAAGCAGGGAAAACCATGAGGCCAGTCAGGTACAACTTAAATCATATCCCCTATGAATATGCAGTGGAGGTAATGAATAGATTCAAGGGATTAAATCTAGTTAACAGTGTGCCTGAAAAACTATGAACGGAAATCCATAATATTGTACAGGAGACAGAGAAGAAAACCATCCCAAAGAAAAAGAAAAGCAAGAGGGCAAAGTGGTCATCTGAGGAGGCTTTACAAATACGTGAAGAAAGAAGAGAAGTGAAAAGCAAGGGAGAAAGGGAAAGGTACATCCAACTAAACGCAGAGTTCCAAAGAACAGCACAGAGAAGCCTTTCTTCCATGAACAGTGCATAAAACTAGAATAAAACAACAGAAGGGGAAAGACTAGAGATCTCTGCAGGAAAACTGGAAATATCAAGGGAACATTTCACCCAAAGATGGACACAATAAAGGACAGAAATGGTAGAGACGTAATAGATGCCGAAAAGATCAAGAAGAGATGGAAAGAATACACAGAAGAGCTGTACAAAAAGATTTTAATGTACTGGATTACTACGATGGTGTAGTCAGTCACCCAGAGCCAGACATTCTGGAGTCAAGTGGGCCTTAGGAAATCAAGCTAGTGCATGCGATGGAATTCCTGCAGAGCTATTCAAAACCCTAAAGGATGATGCCATCAAGGTGTTGCATTCAATATGTCAGCAAATCTGGAAGACCCAGCAGTGGCCACAGGACAGGAAAAGGTCAATCCTCATCCCAGTTCCCAAGAAGCGTCGTACTAAAGAATGTGCTAACCATTGAACAATTGCACTCATCTCTAATGCTAGTAAGGTCATGCTTAAATCTTGCATGCTGAACTTCAGCATTGTATGAACCAAGAACTTCCAGATGTCGAAGCTGGGTTTAGGAAAGGCAGAGGAACCAGAGATCAGATTGCCAACATTCTCTGGATCATAGAGAAAGCCAGGAATTGCAGAAAAACATATACCTTTGTTTCATTGACTACGCTAAAGCCTTTGACTGTGTGGATCATAACAAACTGTGGACTCTTAAAGAGATGGGAATACCAGGCTATCTTACCTGTCTCCTGAGAAACCTGTATGTGGGTCAAGAAGCAACAGTTAGAACCCCATATGGAACAACTGATTGGTTCAAGATTGAAAAAGGAGGATGACAGGACTGTCTACTGTCACCCTGTTGGTTTAACCTATACACTGAGCACATCATGAGAAATGCTGGGCTGGATGAGTTACAAGCTGGAATCAAGATGGGTGGGACAAACATCAACAACCTCAGATATGTGTGTGTGTGTGTGTGTGTGTGTGTGTGCGCGTGCGCGCATGTGTTAGTCTCTCAGTCATGTCCAATTATTTGCAACCCGAAAGACTGTAGCCTGCCAGGCTCCTCTGTCCATGGAATTCTCCAGGCAAGAATATTGGGTTGGGTTGTCATTCCCTCTCCAGGGGATCCTCTCGACCCAGGAATAGAATCCTGATTTCCTAAATTGCAGGCAGGTATTGGAAGGACTGATGCTAAAGCTGAAACTCCAATACTTTGGCCACCTCATGCAAAGAGTTAACTCACTGGAAAAGACTCTGATGCTGGGAGGGATTTGGGGCAGGAGGAGAAGGGGACAACAGAGGATGAGATGACTGGATGGCATCACCAACTCGATGGACATGAGTTTGAGTGAACTCCGGGAGTTGGTGAGGGACAGGGAGGCCTGGCGTGCTGTAATTCATGGGGTCGCAAAGAGTCGGATATGACTGAGCTACTGAACTGAACTGAACTGAACTGATGCAGATGATACCACTCTAATGGCAGAAAGCAGAGAGGAACTAAAGAGCCTCTTGATGAGGGTGAAGGAGGAGAGTGAAAGAACTGGCTTAAAACTAGATACTAAAAAAACTAAGATCATGGTATCCACCCCCATTCAGTTCAGTTCAGTCGCTCAGTCGTGTCCGACTCTCCGCGACCCCATGAATCACAGCACGCCAGGCCTCCCTGTCTATCACCAACTCCCGGAGTACACTCAAACTCATGTCCACAGAGTCGGTGATGCCATCCAGCCATCTCATTCTCGGTCGTCCCCTTCTCCTCCCGCCCCCAACCTTTCCCAGCATCAGAGTCTTTTCCAGTGAGTCAACTCGCCGCATGAGGTTCATGTCAAATAGAAGGGGGAAAGGTGGAAGTAGTGACAGATTTCCTCTTCTTGGACTCCAAAATCACTGCGGACGGTGACTACTGCAGCCATGAAATCAGAAGACAATTGCTTCATGGCAGGAAAGCTATGACAAACCTGGACAGTGTTTTTAAAAGCAGAGACATTACTCAGTTGACAAAGGTCAAGGCGAATATTCATTGGAAGGACTGATGCTCAAGTTGAAGCTCCAAAACTTTGGCCACCTGATGCGAAGAACTGACTCATTGGAAAACACTCTGATGCTGGGAAAGATTGAAGGCAGGAGGAGAAGGGGACGACAAAGGATGAGATGGTTGAATGGTATCACTGATGCAATGGACATGAGTTTGAGCAAACTCCAGGAGATGGTGAAGTACAGAGAAGCCTGGCATTCTGTAGTCCATGGGGTCGCAAATAGTTGGACACCACTGAGCAACTGAACATGACCCAGTGGTCATGTACAGTTGTGAGAGCTGGACAGTAAAGAAGACAGAATGCCAAAGAATTGATGCTTTCAAACTTTAGTGCTGGAGAAGACTTCTGAAAGTCCCTTGGACAGCAAGGAGATCAAACCAGTCAATCTTAAGGGAAATCAAACCTGAATACTCGTCTGAAGGACTGATACTGAAGCCGAAGCTCCAGTGTTTTGGTCATCTGATGCAAACAGCTAGCTCATTTCCCAGATGCTGGGAAAATTTGAGGGCAGAAGGAGAAAAGGGCATCAGAGGGTGCGATGGCTGGATGTATCACCAATGCAATGGACATGAACTTGGTCAAACTTTAGGAGATAGTGAGGGACTGGGAGACCTCATGTTTTGCAGTCCATGGGGTCACAAAGAGTCAGACAGGACTGGGCGACTGAACAACAACAGTGTACATATGTCAATGCTACTCTTCCAGTTCATTCTACCCTCCCCTTCCCCAGTCCACCATGTCCACATGTCCGGTACATCTGCATCTCTATTCAGTTCAGTTCAGTCGCTCAGTCGTGTCCGACTCTCTGTGACCCCATGAATCACAGCACACCAGGCCTCCCTGTCCATCACCAACTCCCAGAGTTCACTCTAACTCATGTCCATCAAGTCAGTGATGCCATCCAGCCATCTCATTCTCTGTCGTCCCCATCTCCTCCTGCTCCCAATCCCTCCTAGCATCTCTATTACTGCCCCGCAAATAGGTTAATCTGTATTATTTTTCTAGATTCCATGTGTGTGTTAAGTCACTTCAGTCATGTCCAACTCTTTGTGACCCTATGGATTGTAGCCTGCCAGGCTCCTCCATCCATGGGATTTTCCAGGCAAGAATACTAAAGTGGGTTGTTATGCCCTCCTCCAGGGGATCTTCCTATCCCAGGGATAGAACCGGGTCTCTTATGTCTCCTGCATTGGCAGGTACCTTCTTTACCACTAGCACCACCTGGGAAGCCCCCTAGATTCCATATATATGCATTCATATATGATATTTGTTTTTCTCTTTCTGACTTCACCTGTATGACAGACTCTAGGTCCATCCACATCACTACAAATGACCTAATTTCATTCCTTTTTATGGCTGAGTAATATTCCATTGTACATATGTACCACATCTTTATCCATTCATCTGTTGATGGACATTTAGGTTGCTTCAATGTCCTGGCTATTGTAAATAGTGCTGCAGTGAACATTGGGATGCATGCATCTTTTGAATTATGGTTTTCTCAGGGTATATGCCCAGTAGTGGGATTGTTGGAACATAGGGTAGTTCTATTTTTAGTTTTTTAAGGAAGCTCCACACTGTTCCCCATAGTGGCTGTATCAATTTACATTCCCACCAACAGAGTAGGAAGGTTCCCTTTTCTCCACACCCTCTTAAGCATTTATTGTTTGTAGATTGTTTTTTGATGATGGCCATTTGACTGTGTGGATCACAATAAACTGTGGAAAATTCTGAAAGAGATGGGAATACCAGACCACCTGACCTGACTCTTGAGAAACCTATATGCAGGTCAAGAAGCAACAGTTAGAACTGGACATGGAACAACAGACTGGTTCCAAATAGGAAAAAGAGTACGTCAAGGCTGTATATTGTCACCCTGCTTATTTAACTTATATGTACATCATGAGAAATGCTGGACTGGATGAAGCACAAGCTGGAATCAAAATTGCCAGGAGAAATATCAGTAACCTCAGATATGCAGATGACACCACCCTTATGGCAGAAAGTGAAGAGGAACTCAAAAGCCTCTTAATGAAAGTGAAAGAGGAGAGTGAAAAGGTTGGCTTGAAGCTCAACATTCAGAAAACAAAGATCATGGCATCTGGTCCCATCACTTCATGGGAAATAGATGGAAAAACAGTGGAAACAGTGTCAGACTTTATTTTTTTGGGCTCCAAAATCACTGTGGATGCTGCTTGCAGCCATGAAATTAAAAGACGCTTACTCCTTGGAAGGAAAGTTATGACCAACTTAGATAGCATATTAAAAAGCAGAGACATTACTTTGCCAACCAAGGTCCATTTAGTCAAGGCTATGGTTTTTCCCGTGGTCATGTATGGATGTGAGAGTTGGACTGTGAAGAAAGCTGATCGCCGAAGAACTGATGCTTTTGAACTGTGGTGTTGGAGAAGACTCTTGAGAGTCCCTTGGACTGCAAGGAGATCCAACCAGTCCATCCTATAGATCAGTCTTGGGTGTTCATTGGAAGGACTGATGCTGAAGCTGAAACTCCAATACTTTGGCCACCTCATGCGAAGAGTTGACTCCCTGATGCTGGGAGGGATTAGGGGCAGGAGGAGAAGGGGACGACAGAGGATGAGATGACTGGATGGCATCACCGACTCGATGGACATGAGTTTGAGTGAACTCCAGGAGTTGGTGATGGCCAGGGAGGCCTGGTGGACTGCGATTCATGGGGTCACAAAGAATCGGACACGACTGAGCAACTGAACTGAACTGAACTGATTCTGACCAGTGTGAGGTGAAAAAATATCAGACACTTCACAAAGTTTTGCATGTCATCCTTGCACAGAGGCCATGCTGATCTTCTCTTTATCATCCCAATTTGCAATATTTGTGCTGCTGAAGCAAGCACAAGATAGTTTTCTTTAAATTGCCTATATTTTCCTGCCAGCTGGATTAGAAATGCAAGCTCTGGGTTTTTTTGTTTTTCTTTTTAATCAAATTATGTTTCTCTTTTTGTCTCAAGGTTTCAGCCATACCCCCACCTCCCACCAATCTGCTCAAAAAAAATTACAGTACAGTTCTACTGTTGTTCACAATAGCTACAAAATAATTACTTGTTGACCAAGTGCACAGGCCCTAACTCTGAAGAGCCAAACAATTTAAAAGAATCCTTAAATTACTGGGGCTGAACAATTAGGAGAAATTCAAGGATATGTGAGAAGACAGATGCTATCTTGACCATCATTTTCAGGTTTTATTCATTATTCATATCATTCTTGCCTACCTAGTTTCTTTTACTCTTTATGTAAATCTTTTGAAAGGTTTGGGGTGTTTGTGGTTTGTGGGCTTGAGGGTTTGGGATCAACTTGTATTTGTATTGCTCTTGTGATAACTAAAGGCTAACATGTTGCTTTAAAGTTGCCGTGACAACGGGCAAAATAAAGAGCTGATTATGACATGTTTGTGGGACGAATTTTACAGGAAAGAGGCAAGGGGCAGATGGCAGCAGACTGGGACACAAAAAGAAGAATACCACCAGGGTCAAGGTACACATCTAAGCAAAACAACAACCCAAGATCATGGCACATGACTACCGAACAGCAAATGTTGATCAGGGAACACAGCCAGGTTGGTATAATAATGTGTGGGTAAAAATGGGAAGTAAAAACAATTTCTTTAAATATTGTATTTGCCACTCTAGTATATAGAAATCTTTGTTTTTGTAGTACTTGTTCCTTTTGACTTTCCAGCTTGAGTATGTCCTGTTTCTATTTTTACAGGTTTTAGGTTCCTGTCATATAGCTGAACTTAAGTTAAAGAGAATCCCTTCTTTTAGGTAGTAGCTGGAAGCTTATTGCTATCTCATGTATTTAATCATTTCATATTCTTAACCCCTTTTCTCAAACTCTCTCTTAGTTGCTCTTTCCTTGTTGTTTTATCATACCTATTTTCTTAGTATTATGTACTTTGTTGCTTGGTCACTAAGTTGTGTCCAACTCTTTTTCGACCATTTAAAAAAACTAGATATCAGTAATGTTTAGACATGATGAGACTTGATTTCTCTATTCATTCACAGTATATCCATTAAACCTTATTGCTGGCCAAGAACATTAACAAACTCTTTGAAAGTAAAATAAGCAGTAGATTGGAAGTAAGAGCTCTTTGTTCTCTGATGTACTCCATATTTTTATCTTATTCAGATGGTTTCGTTTTGACCCTCTCTTCTGTATTTAACCACTGCCTCTACAGTCACCCTGACTGAGTAAAGACTCAATTTTAGCTGCCATCTTTCGTAAACTCTCCAACTTACCCTGGGAAGTTCCACAGTGGCTTTCAGGAATTTTGGTACCACCCAGATTCTATTGCTACCTAGTTATGTGCCATTAATGTCTCTGGAATTTTATCAACTGTAAAATAGAAAATATTTACCTAATTTACAAGATAGCTATGAAGGGCTAGTTACTTAAACCTGTATTTATTTATAAAATAATTTAATAACTATTTATTGAGTGCTTACTTGTTCAGAAATAGTGTCCAGAGAAGTATCCAGAGGCGCCTGCTCTGTCTTTTCACTTAAATAAAATGGCAGAGGAATCTTGGCTTTGCCAATTGGTAGTTGTAATTTGAGTAATCCCTCTGAGCTTCAGTTTCCTCCTTTGAAAAATGGGCATTGTGATGCTGCCTACCTCACAGAGTTACTGTAAGCATTAAATGTGATCACATATTTCAAGTGCTTAGGACAGTACCTGGCACATAATGAATGGCCCCCAAACGGTAGCTATTGTTAACCTGCCTTATATCAGGAATGGAGACTCCAAATCGTCCTCATGTCAGGGATTTAAGTAACCTAATTCTGCCTCATATAATTACACTTTTCTTATTCTATTCTCAGAATGAAGAATGATTATGCTCTTTCATGTTTATGACATAAACTTGTCATGCACTGTTTCAAGATAACCCCATTTATTTTAAATTCACCACTGATTAGCTGAGCAGAGTTAACGATTGAACCATTTGAGATACATACGTGAAAACATTTTTTTAAACTGTAAAGTGTTATGACTCTTTTAGTTAATAACTCCCATTTCAATCGTTTCACTTGCCTTCTTTGCCATTTCTCTAATGGTTCCTAAGATGGGTGGTTTTTCAAAATTATCAGCATGGAGTTAAGATTTCAGTACTCAACGTGGCTCATTAACTGGTGGTAAAAAAAAAATTCTAAAAGAGCAGTTCTTAGAATGTTTCAATCCATGACAACATTGTTAAATGTCAACACTGATTTGAACGGATACTGAATTCTGAGATTCTAAATAAGCCTCCTTGCTTAACCCTAACTTTTTCTTAGCTATATTTTATTCAATGTAAAAAATATACACTGCATGATTATGGTAAAAACACACACACACAAACGGGATGATTTATTAGCGCAATTGGTTCAATTGTGTTAGGACTTTAACATGACCCTTTGAGAGCGGGTGGTCCTCTCCCCCACCGCCACCCCCAGGCTTTAGTGTTTTGACATTGCAAAGGTGTAGGATGTCTTTTGTAACAGGATGGAAAAATTCTTCATGGGAGGTAACAAGCTTGTCAGCCTCAGTCATGAGACAATGAGCTAATCAAAACTGAGTGTTAGATTTAGGGCAGAAAGGATGGCGCTCCCATACACCTTACTTCCATCCTTTATTTCCTAAATGATGCTTAAGGAAACCATGCTAGGGTTAACACGGGAGGAGAGGAGGAACAACCAAGTTGCATCCGCATTAGGGAGAGAGAAGAGAGTACCTGGCTTGAGAAAAAAGGCCCCTTCACTGCGCGTGCGCCCCCACCACGGCGGACACAAGCGCCTGTAGTAATGTTTATTGCTTACGTAGTAAACGTGCGTCAGCGGGCCGGACGCAGGACGCATGCGCAGAGACGCAGTGCCCAAATGATTCTGCAAGGCAGTGGGTTGTGGTTTTTGATTTGACCGGAAAGGTTTACCCGGGTTTCCTTGGCTGAGGGAAATAAAGGAGAATTCACGGATTACGATGAATTCTTCATGTTCATTACAGGCTTGGAGGTGGAAGATCTCAGTGTTAGGTGCCCCAAGCTTGGAGTTAGGAGAGTCGGAGCCAGTCCTGTTCCACTTTGTGCCCACTGGTGTTAGGGATGGTAGGGCCGCAAAAGTGAGCACGCACTTGTCTAACAACTTCCTCCTCTCTTTTCTTTTTCCTCTTTTTCCTCTCTCCCTACATCATCTCCTCACTTAGCTGACTTGTTCTTATGTGAACGGGAGCCAGAAAAACCAGAGAGCTCCAAACTAAGCTTCTGCACGGACAGAGCACGGGAGAAAATGGAACTACATTTGGAGGTGCTGCCGAGTTCAACCACTACAGAAGATAACACTTTGAGACGATCCAGCAGCGCCCCTTTGATCAGTGGCCTTGGGTGAGCAGGATTGAGATACTGGAGGAGGCCTGCGGGGGCGGGAAAGGGTGGCAAGAGTTGCAAGAAAGTGACATACAATAGCATTCCCACTTCTTGACTCATCGAGGTTCTGCAGGTATCTCCCTTGCTCCTGGTGACCGGAAGATCCCACTCTCAGCCTGGGGGCGGGGGGAAGGGGGACGGGCTGGCTGGAGGGCAAGGGCACAAATGAAACGGGACGTCCTCTTCTGACAGTTCATCAAGATCCAGGACCTGAAAGCAGCAACTATTTGGTGTGGAGCACGACTTTCTTCACCCCATCTCTTACCCACACCATTGAAGACATTGTGTACTCCCCACCCTCGCCTCCCGATCTGTAATGACTGTAATGTTAGTCATTCTCGCCTTCAGATCTGTAATGACTGTAATATTTGTCATTCTCTCGTTTGTCACCTCTGACCTTCACCTTAGCACACTCTGAGTGGGAATGGTTGTCAAGTAAATAAGCTTGGGCCTTTTTTACAGCTAGTTTTTATTTGAACAAAAAGTTTAGCTATCACAGAAAATTGATCTCCTAGTTTTGTATTCTCAATTACCTATATTGGCTCTACTTAGTTCTTGGTGGGTGAAAGTTTTTTTCTCATATACATAAAACACAGATATATGTATATATGGCACATAGATATGCAGTATATTTGTCCTATTAAAATTGTGTGGGAATTCTCGAAGAGGAGCTAACAAGGAGGGAGGAAATGTCTAAAAAGACTCTTTAGCGATCTGATGATGAAAAAAGGTTTAAAAGATTAACTGATGGTTAACTATTTCCTGCATATATCCAAAGATCTGGCCTGACTCAACTTTATTTCTTAAAATAGAATTTTAAAGTGAGATCTTGGATTTCACATCCCAGTATCATAAGTTTTTCTCAATATTGTAAAAATGTCTGAAAAATGCATTCACTGCATACATTTTATTAAGTTTGCACCTCACGTTTTGCTGGCATCATCCTACTTGATAGCTGTAATTCACAACTGTTAGATGAGAACTCAAGAGACTAGATCTACCCTCCTTGTTTAATGTATGGGCTAACAGGCCCATCGATCTCCAAGATGTCATAGTCAGTAATGGATCAGTACTAGGAAACAGTGGCTCCAGACTCCTAAGCTAGTGCTTTGTCCACTACTAATCAGTATCTAAGCTGATTAATTAAATAAATGCAGCTTTCTGGTCTTTTGAGTTAAGGGAGAATATGTTCTAACAAAATGAAAAACAAACTAAGAGTGACCCGAAAATAATACATTACCTTTTAAAATAGGCAGATAGAAGAATGGGTGGGGACAGTTCTGCATGTTGTACTGAGAACAAGAACATGCTATAAATTCAGGATTCTATTCTAAATCCTGTTGTGTGAATAAATGAATTGTTATGGGTACACTCTTCTAGTAGAAGAAAATACTTGAGAATGTTCCTTTTATTGAAAAGCTCTATGAAATGAAGAAACAAGTCACAAATATGTAGATGATGGAGGATATATATTTGCAGGAACATGTGGATCCTATTTAATATATTAAGTGCTGGGGTGGTGGGGGGCTGCTGACCAGGTCCCTTTTCCCAATCCTCAAAATCCTGGAAACAGAGAGTGATCACAGCTATACCTTCATACTTTGCTTTGTTCTGCAAAAGATTGGAAATTTTTATTATATTAGAACATGGTTACAGTGCAGAACTCCATAGCTTAAGATTCTGATACTGTACATGAATTTTTGTACAGAAAGGTGAAGGGCAGTTGCATATTTGTCTAGTAGGAATTAACCCAAAAGATAGACCAAGTCCAGGGACTCTTGTCTATCAAGAAGTAGCATAGGAATGATAGGTGACATGCCTGAGGTCAAGGAACTTGTCCAAGTGATCTGAGGGCATATTTTGTGCTGTTGTGACAAGCCTAGCTTGTAATCAACAAGAAAAATTTAGAGCAGAATTACACAGAACCTTAGTTGCATTCATTTTCTTGCAGATTCTTTTCAGTGGAGTATGTCCACTGCTCATTGCACTTTGTTTTAGTTGGCCTCTCATACTCATTGCCTTGCCTCTTTCACAGCTCGCTAAATATTGTTGCACTTCTTTCGAGCAATTTTCCAATTTTGCTTGATGTTTCCTATGTATAAAGACTCTCAGTCTCCCTTGAACCAGCATTTGCAGAATTTGTTGTGTAAATGTCAACTCTTTAATACAAACATCACTATTTCTTAAGTTCCTGTACTGTTTTGCATTCATCTTGTATTAATAAAAATATCAATGTCAAAAGTTTTGAACCTCTTGATTCTATCTTTAGCCCCTCGAGGTGGCTGACTTCACTACTGGTGTCAGGGATTTTATTTAAAGGTATTTTTTTCTTCTACTTCTCTGGTCCTTATTAGGCCCTTATTAGAATTAGAGATTAAATTCTTGGATTTCTACCAGTGCCTTCCCTCTTTAAATACCGCTAGTCTGACCCTGCATGTAAACTGTTAGTGCCTCAATTCTGTTTGAAAGACAAGCTGTTGCCTGGGGGCCAAACTGATTGGTTTTGCAAATAAAGTTTTATTGTAACATAGCCACACCCCCTTGTTTACTTTCTGTCTTTAGGCCACTTTCCTATTACAGTGGCAGAGTTGAGTAATTGCAGCAAAGATTGTATGGATCACAAAGCCCAAAATATTTACTGTCTGGCCCTTTACAGACTTTATAAACCATCTAGATCCTCTGGAGGAGGGCATGGCAATCCACTCCAGTACTCTTGCCTGGAGAATCCCATGGACAGAGGAGCATGTGGGTTACAGTCCATGGGGTCACAAAGAGATGGACATGGCTAAAGCAACTGAGCACAAGAACACTGGTTTAATAAGCTTGCATTAATACAAACCTGAAGAAGAATAATGGTTATGAAGAGTTATTGCTTTAGGGATGTAACTGGCATAGTGCAGTTTAGACAGAGCTGCTTACTGATAATTTAAACATTATCTCATTATATTGCAAGCCAGGCCTCCCTGACCCTCACTATCTCCTGGAGTTTGCTCAAGTTAGTGTCCATTGAATTGGTGATGCTATCCAACCATCTCATCCTCTGTTGCTGTCTTCTCCTTTCACCTTCAATCCTTCCCAACATCGGGGTCTTTTCAAATGAGTCGTCTCTTTGCATCAGGTGGCCAAAGTATTGGAGCTGCAGCTTCAGCATCAGTCCTTCCAATGAGTATTCAGGGTTGATTTCTCTTAGGATTGACTGGTTTGATCACCTTGCTGTCCAAGGAACTTTCAAGAGTCTTCTCCATCACCACAGTTAAGTAAGTGAAGTCACTCAGTCGTGTCTGACTCTTTGCGACCCCATGGACTGTAGCCCACCAGGCTCCTCCATCCATGGGATTCTCCAGGCAAGAGTACTGTAGTGGGTTGCCATTTCCTTCTCCAGGGGATCTTCCTGACCCAGGGATTGAACCTGCATTGCAGGCAGATGCTTTAATCTCTGAGCCACCATGGAAGCCCAACACCACAGTTAGAAAGCATCAATTCTTTGACACTCGGCCTTCTTTATGGTTCAGGTCTCATATCCATACGTGACTATTGGAAAGACCATAGCTTTGACTAGATGGACCTTTCTTGGGAAAGTGATGTCTTTGCTTTTAATTGTACTGTCTAGGTTTGTGATAGCCTTCCTCCCAAGAAGCAAGCATCTTCTAATTTCATGGCTGTGCTCACCATCCACAGTGATTTTGGAGCCCAAGAAGAGAAAATCTGTCAGTGCTTCCACTTTTCCCCCATCTCTTTGCCATGAAGTAATGGGACCAGATGCCATGATCTTATTTTTTTGAATTTTGAGTTTTAAGCCAGCTTTTTTACTTTTCAGTTATAGTGTTATTAAATAAAATTGGCAGACAAAAATTTAGGGGAGAGTGTAATTGTTAGTCTTAAGAATTATCCCAGCAGATGGAAGGGATAAGTTGGAAGTTTGGGGTTGACATATACACACTACTATATATAAAATAGATAACTAATAAGGACTTAATGTATAGCACAGAGAACTCTACTCAATAAATACTCGGTAATGCTTGTATGGGAAAATAATCGAAAATAGAGTGTATACATGTATATGCAGCTGTACACCTGAAACTAATACATTATAAATCAACTATATTCCAATAAAATTTTTTAAAAAAGAATAACCTCTCACATGCAAAAGACAGTGGAAATATGCAACCCATTAGTGACCCTCCAACTTCCTAGTAGTAACTGCTAAAATATATTCCTGTTCTCATAGGGGAAAATGACTGGGAAAGGAAGTAAAAATACACATATACACATATCCTCTCATAAATATTGTTACTGAATATTATATGCAAATTACTGCACTGCAAAGATGTATCTCAAGGCTCAATAAGCTTTTAATAGGGAAAATAAATACTGAGAAGACTTAAATGTATGGTCGAATAAGATCTGTGCTTAGAAGGGAAAGAAAGTCGTAGGATAATTAAAAGAAGGGAGTTCGAAATGACAGCAGGATTGGTGAGGAATACAGGAAAGTTTCTTGGATAGATGGCACTTGAGATGGGTCCTAACAAATAGATTGATAGGAAGCAGACTGAAAGAAGGGGTAGGTAACTGAACAGCGTTTCAAAATCGTGGAATAGGTGTGGAAGTAGGGAAGTATAGGTGTATTCCAGAATGCTGGTCAACTCTGCCCGGATCACTGGCTCCCAAATGTTTACCTACTGACCAGTGCTGATCCCAGGTGACATTCTACCTAATCCATGGTTTTAAAAAGTTAAATACAGCATACTTTCCTGGACATTACTCTATTTTACTCAGATTGTCAGTCCTGCTTTTTTTTAAAAAAAATAACAAAATGCCCTTTTATAAATGAAATGATGGTAGATGATGAGATTTTTTTTAATGATCTTACTTGGCAAGAGAAAATGCAACTGCATGTTTCTGCCAAGATTTTGTTTTGAAATTTTCCTAGTCTATGAAATCCAAAAGTCTGTGGAGCTAAACTGTGGAGGGCTTATAGTGTTTGTGCCTAGTTCCTCAGTCATGTCCGACTCTTTGCGACCTTGTAGGCTATAACCCACCAGCCTCCATCTATTAATGGGGATTCTCCAGGCAAGAATACTGGAGTGGGTTGCCATGTCCTCCTCCAGGGGATCTTCCCAACCCGGGGATTGAACCCAGGTCTCCCACATTGCAGGCGGATTCTTAACCGTCTGAGCCACCAGGGAAGCCCAAGAGTTATAGTAAAGAATGTAACTGAATTCAGCAGACAATGAAGACAATCACTGAAAGTTGTGAGCAGGAGAGCAAACTGATTGCAGTAGGAAAAGAACAGAGGTGAGATGACTGTTACAGAGTTGGTGGAAAAGTAAGAATGCTTTGAATTGGTTTTTCAGCAAGGAACCTGGAAAGCATGATGGGCATGAAAAATCATGGGTAAAATCTGAAAGAACTGACACTTAATTGGATATAGGGGGTGGAAAAGAACATGTTAGAGATAGTTTTTTTTTTTTAATCATTAGGGAAACCTGGATGAAAAGTACACAAGAACCCTCTATATTCTTTTTGCAACTTGTTGTGAGTCTTAGCTTCAAAATAAAAAGTAATAACAACATACTACTAGATTTAAACTAGGCAACCAACAAGGACTTACTGTATAGCACAGGGAACTCTCATCAATATTCTGTAATAACCTAAATGAGAAAAGAATTTGAAACAAAGATATATATGTATGTATGACTGAATCACTTTGCTGTGTATCTGAAGCTAACACATTGTAAATCAACTAGAGTCCAATATAAAATAAAAATGTTTCTAAAGTTATATCAAAACGAAAACATAAATAGGAAAAGATTTCTTCAGGGTCCCAAGCTCAAATCAGGTCAAGGCTGGCTAAGTAGGCACTTTCAAAGCTGAGGGAACTAGGAACATCTTCAGCAGGCAGTGGTTGCTCAGCTCAGTACATTGTTGTCATGGGGAAATGTGACCCAGTGTGGAAAAGCCTTCAGAATTTCAATAGAAGCCAGAAACCTGGAATCTGAATTCTTCATGTGAAATCTCCATAGTTGTTCCAAGTGTGCACAGCTAATTAAAAAACATTTTTAACACTGGATAGGCCAAATGAAACGTATCTGAAAAGCTCAGTTCTACTGACCCTGCTAGTGGCTATCCCTCTCATTCATGTGAAAGTTTGGGAGTCCAGAGGAAATTGCTGCTGCTGCTGCTGCTGCTAAGTCGCTTCAGTCGTGTCCGACTCGGTGCGACCCCATAGATGGCAGCCCACCGGGCTCCTCTGTCCCTGGGATTCTCCAGGCAAGAACACTGGAGTGGGTTGCCATGTCCTTCTCCAGAGGAAATTGCTGCTAGCACATAATAGCTTCAATCACAAATTTAAATTGGTTACAGGTTTACACAGAGAATGATGTATCTCTAAAGCCATAATAATTTACACTTATTCTTGGCATGATTAGAGGTAAAATGGCATGCTTGAGAATTCCTTACCTTACATGGACACTTGTTTAGGTTCAGTCAACTAAGGATTTGTGTGTGTGTGTGTGTGCATGTTTTATTTTCTACATCTGCACAGCTGTCTCCACGAAGAAGATATTTACATCAATGGCAATGTTGTTTAAGGATTTGAAATCTTATTTCTTTAAAAAAAATTTTGTAATGAATTTTAAATGACAAATGTTTTCCTTTTCTTCTTAGTGATAATTCACCAGTGTTAAAATCTGATTCAATAAGAACTCGAAGAAACAGTGCAACATGTATGATACAACACAGTCTGGTAAGAAAATGCTTATAGATGTGTGCTATTGTTGTTAACCAGTGGTTCTCAAACTTGAGTGTGAATCTGGAAGGCTTGTTAGAACAGATTCCTGGCCCTCAACCCCAGAGTTTACGATTCAGGAGTTTTGGGGTGGGGCCTGAGAATTTGTATTTCTAAACAAGTTTCCACTTTGAGAAACATTGTTCTAAACATTAGTGAAGGAAAAATAATCACATTGACTGCAGTTATGATTGGTGCAGCTGCTGCAGCTGCAGGAGAATGAACTTTTATATCCCACGTGGATTTAACATTGAAATTATTTTTATATATAAAACCATCTGGCTTCCAGTTTTTAAAAGAACAATCTGATTTTGAGGGGGAAATTTGCAAGTTCTCCTAAGGGTAATTTTCAGGCTTATAGTTTGACTTTATCTCATATTTATATTGAATTGAAAATATAGTTTGTTTTTCATGGTGTTATAATGCCATCTCTAAATGATAATTCATCTACTAATTATCCTGTAAATGTAAGAAATATGCTTGTACGTCAGTAAGTCAAAGTGAATAAATGTTTCACTCTAGGAATCATTTTGTTAAGGTGAAATTCATATAGCACATAGTTATTTTAAAGTTACAATTCAGGGGCATTTGGTGAATTCACAATGTTATTTAACCACCACCTCTCTCTTGTCTCAAAAAGCACACATCCTTGTCTTATTCCTGATCATAAGTAGAAAGTTTTCAGTCTTTCATCATTGAGTATGATATTAGTTGAAGGTTTGGGTAAATGCCCTTTTTCACGTTAGGGAAATTCCTTTCTACTCTTGCTTGCTGAGTCTTTTTTTTTTTTTTATCATCAAAGGATGTTGAATTGTTTGAGGCTTTTTCTGCATCTATTCAGATGATTGTTGTTTTTTCCTCTCCATTCTGTTAATGTGATTTACTACTTTGGTT
This sequence comes from Moschus berezovskii, assembly GCF_049115385.1. Taxonomy (NCBI): domain Eukaryota; kingdom Metazoa; phylum Chordata; class Mammalia; order Artiodactyla; family Moschidae; genus Moschus; species Moschus berezovskii. The sequence continues at coordinate 122,932,003 of NC_142488.1, read as the reverse complement.
TTCTTTTGTTGAACCACCTTTGAATTACTAGGATAGATCCCACTTAGTCTTGGTGTATAATCCTTTTAATGTACTGGGATTTGGTTTGCTATTATTTTGTTGAGAATTTTTCCACTTAAACAGTCATAAGGGATATTGGTCCCTAGTTTTCCTGTAGTATCTTTGCTGACTTTGGTATGGGATAATGTTGATATTATAGAATGTGTTAGGGAATGTTCCTTCTCTTTTATTTTTGGCAGAGTTTTATTAAGATTGGTGTTGATTCTTTAAATGTTTGATAGAATTCACCAGTGAAGCCATCTGGCTGTAGACTTTTTTTTGTTGGGAGGTTTTGGAAACAGTCTCTCTCTTTACTTGTTAACGGGTCTGTTGAGATTTTATATTTCCTCTTGAGTTAGTTCGGTAATTTGTGTGTTTTTAGAAATTTGTCCAATTCGTTTGGATTATCTGCTTTGTTGATATACAGTTATTCATATATTTCTCTTATATGATTCAATATGATGGAAGCTATAGAACATTTCAATGAAATGTCATAACTTGGATTCTATTTTAAAATATTGCTTTCTAATCTTAAAACTGAGCACTTTCCTCTTTATAAAATGACATTCAACATTATTACCACAAATGCAAATGTATATTGGGGGAAAATTAGAAATGTTCATTAAATAAATCTTTATTCCTCTATCCATTCTAGCTAGAGTGGAAGTAGAGATGAAACGGTAAGAAATGACGTTGGAGATGTAAACTTGTGAAAAATCTTGTAGGGCCTTAAAAGTCATTTTAAAGATTTTGCACTTTGGGAGTTGCCTAGCAGTCCAGTGGTTAGGATTTCACTGCCAGGGCCTGAAATCAAACCCTGGTTAGGGAAACTAAGGTCCCATAAGCGATGCAGTACAGCCAAAAACAGGAAAGATTTTCCACTTTATCCTATTTTCAATGGAAACTCATTGAAGAATTCTAAGTCTGTGACTGACCAAATCACAGACCAATCTAAGTCTGTGATCGAATTTTCACTCTTAAAAGATTACCCTGGCTTCAGAGAAGCAAGTAGATTGGAAGAGGACAAAAGTAGATGCGAGAAGATGAGATGGACAACTGTAATAACTCTGGCAAACAGCTGATAGTAACTTGGACAAATGTGGCAGTGGGAAGATCCATGAGATATTTGAAAAGTAGGATCAGTTGGTGATAGATTTGATGGAGAGTGGGACACAATGGAGGCAAAGATGATTACTAGCTCTCTGACTTGGGCAACTCATGGGATAGTGGTAACACAGAGAAAGGGAACACTGGCAGAAGAGTAGATTTAGAAGGGAAGATGAGTTTAGTTTTAGACTTGTTAAGTTTGAGGTTCTCTGATATCTTCAAGTGGAGACGTTATATATACAAGTTTGAAGCTTGGGATAGAGATCTGGGCTAGAGATACATTTAGGATCACTAATAGATCATTATTTGAAGCTATGGGAATGAATGAAATGACCTACGGAGGGAGTATAAGAGAAGAAGAGGAATAGGAAAAAGCTTTAAAAATCAATCTCAGAAAGTTCACTTCAGTTCAGTTCAGTCACTCAGTCTGACTCTTTGTGACCCCATGGACTGCAGCACGCCAGGCCTTCCTATCCATCACCAACTCCTGGAGTTTACTCAAACTCATGTCCATTGAGTCGGTGATGCCATCCAAACATCTCATCCTCTGTCGTCCCCTTCTCCTCCCACCTTCAATCTTTCCCAGCATCAGGGTCTTTTCAAATGAGTCAGTTCTTTGCATCAGAGGGCCAAAGTATTGGAGTTTCAGCTTCAGCATCAGTCCTCCCAGTGAATATTCAGGACTGATTTCCTTTAGGATGGACTGGTTGGATCTCTTTGCAGTCCAAGGGACTCTCAAGAGTCTTCTCCAACACCACAGTTCAAAAGTATCAACTCTTCGGTGCTCAGCTTTCTTTATAGTCCAACTCTCACATCCATACATGACTACTGGAAAAACCATAGCCTTGACTAGACGGACCTTTGTTGGCAAATGAATGTCTCCGCTTTTTAATATGCTGTCTAGGTTGGTCATAACTTTCCTTCCAAGGAGTAAGCGTCTTTAAATTTCATGGCTGCAATCACCATCTGCAGTGATTTTGGAGCCCCCCAAAAATAAAGTCTGTCCCTGTTTCCATTGTTTCCCCATCTATTTTCCATGAAGTGATGGGTCCGGATGCCATGATCTTTGTTTTCTGAATGCTGAGCTTTAAGCCAACTTTTTCACTCTCCTCTTTCACTTTCATCAAGAGGCTTTTTAGTTCCTCTTCACTTTCTGCCATAAGGATGGTGTCATCTGCATATCTGAGGTTATTGATATTTCTCCCGGCAATCTTGATTCCAGCTTGTGCTTCTTCCAGTCCAGCATTCCTCATGATGTACTCTGCATATAAGTTAAATAAGCAGGGTGACAATATACAGCCTTGACGTACTCTTTTTCCTATTTGGAACCAGTCTGTTGTTCCATGTCCAGTTCTGACTGTTGCTTCCTGACCTGCATACAGGTTTCTCAAGAGGCAGGTCAGGTGGTCTGGGATTCCCATCTCTTCAAGAATTTTCCACAGTTTGTTGTCATCCACAGTCAAAGGTTTTGGCACAGTCAATAAAGCAGAAATAGGTGTTTTTCTGGAACTCTCTTGCTTTTTTGACAATCTCAGAAAAGGCTCCACCAAATAAGACTATGATGGAATGGTCAGAGAGATGGGAGGAGACTCAGGAGAGAGTAGTACCATGAAAAACCACAGAAAACAAAAGTGGTTAAACATGATAAAGACTGAAATGTGTCCTTTGAGTCACCAAAATGGAGTTATCATCATCTTTCATTTGGAAGAAAGTTCAGTGGAGAAAAGGGTAGAAGAAGCCAGAATGGATTGGGTTAAAATATGACTGAGAGGCAAGGACTTATAAATGGCAATATACATATGAACTTGATTATCCAGGGACAGATTATTCTTTCTGCACCTTAATTTCCTCATCTGTAAAATGGGAATGTAATAGCATCTGCCTCATAAGTTTGTTGTGATTATATCAATCCATGTAAAACACTTGGCACAGCAATGATACCTACTAAAAGTGAAAGTTGTCCAACTCTTTGCCACCCCATGGACTGTAGCCCACGAGGCTCCTCTATCCATGGAATTCTAAAGGCAAGAATACTGCTAAATGCTCATTAACTATTTTTTTATTAGTAATAGTACCTATGTAGAGAAACTAGGTACCTGGCATTTTTTAAATGCATAATTTCCCTTAGGATTTCTAGGCTCTTAATTCCCATAAGGTTCAGCTTAATATCATGCATATTTAAAATAAACCATCTTGTACAATGGATTGAGTTTTGCAGAACTGAAGTCATTTTAACTTATTTGATGATGAGAATTTCAAGGCTTATTGGTTTAGCTTGCTGTAACAGCATTATGCATATACTTTAATTTTGTTCCAAGCATTACCTCATTATAAGATTTATGGAGATATATAATTGCACTCACTATAGATAGGCTGAATTATCTAGGAGAATGAAATGATAATTAGAATGTTTTGGGCAAAAGCAACAAAATTCAACTAAAAGTGACTTAAACAATAAGGGACCTTTATTATATCAAATAACAAGAAGTTTTGTGAAAGGAGGTTCCAAGGTTGGTTACTTCAGTGCTCAGTGATGTCATCAGAGGTCCAGGTTTCTTCTATCTTTCCACTCTACCATCCTGAGCAGCCTCACTCACTTTTGTACCGAGTAATTAAACCCAGGGTTCAGAATCCCATGTATAACATGATCTTCTATATATTTACAGATGTCAAGAAGGATATATATCAATCTATTATTAGTAGTTATCTCTGCAGCATGGAATTATGGGGAAATTTTTACTTCTGCCTTATGTATTTCTATATTATTTGAATGTTTTTTGCAGAGCATCAACAATAGAGATGTTTTCATTTCTAGCTAATATATCACATTGCAAAATAAAAAAATAATTCTTGATGCAAATATTGTTTTGAAAATATAATTGTCCCTTGGTACCTTGGTATATACCATGGGGAATTGATTCTATGATGCAGATGATACCAAAATCTGAGTATGTTCCAGTCCCATAGCCTGCCCTCCATATCCAAGGGTTTGAATCCTCAGATTCAACTAGCCACAGGTTGTGCATTGTTTGCAATCTGTGGTTGTTTGAACCCATGAGTGGGAACCCTCAGGGCCAGCTGTATATTTATTGAAAAATAAATCCATGTATAAATCGACGTGTGCAGTTCAAACCCATGTTGTTCAAGGGTCGACTGTACTTAAAAAGTATTACTGAATGCATGAACCTTAAGTTTAAGGATCATGTCTCATACTAGACTGTCCCTAAATTTGGTGCTACAGGAATCTAGAGTATTCAAATTCCCAGAGACAGAGATTGGAATAGTGTTTGCCAGGGGCTTGAGGGCGGTATTCTTTCATGGGTCTATAGAGTTTCATGTTTGCAAGATGAAAAGGATTCTAGAGATTGGTTACATAACAACACAAATGTACTTATTTAACAGTACTAATTGTACTGAACTGTACAATTAAAACTCATCTCACACGCTAGTAAAGTCATGCTCAAAATTCTCCAAGCCAGGCTTCAGCAATATGTCAACCGTGAACTCCCAGATCTTCAAGCAGGTTTTAGAAAAGGCAGAGGCACCAGAGATCAAATTGCCAACATCCGCTTGATCATGGAGAAAGCAAGAGAGTTCCAGAAGAGCATCTATTTCTGCTTCATTGACTGCCAAAGCCTTTGACTGTGTGGATCACAATAAACTGTGGAAAATTCTGAAAGAGATGGGAATCCCAGACCACCTGACCTGCCTCTTGACAAACCTGTATGCAGGTCAGGAAGCAACAGTCAGAACTGGACATGGAACAGCAGACTGGTTCCAAATAGGAAAAGGAGTGCATCAAGGCTGTATATTGTCACCTTGCTTATTTAACTTATATGCAGAGTACATCATGAGGAATGCTGGGCTGGAAGAAGCACAAGCTGGAATCAAGATTGCTGGGAGAAATATCAATAATCTCAGATATGCAGATGACACTACCCTTATGGCAGAAAGTGAAGAGGAACTCAAAAGCCTCTTGATGAAAGTGAAAGAGGAGAGTGAAAAGGTTGGCTTGAAGCTCAACATTCAGAAAACAAAGATCATGGCATCTGGTCCCATCACTTCATGGGAAATAGATGGGGAAACAGTGGAAACAGTGTCAGACTTAATTTTTTTGGGCTCCAAAATCACTGCAGATGCTGATTGCAGCCATGAAATTAAAAGACGCTTACTCCTTGGAAGGAAAGTTATGACCAACCTTGATAGTATATTAAAAAGCAGAGACATTACTTTGCCAACAAAGGTCCGTCTAGTCAAGGCAATGGTTTTTCCCGTGGTCATGTATAGATGTGAGAGTTGGACTGTGAAGAAAGCTGATCGCCGAAGAATTGATGCTTTTGAACTGTGGTGTTGGAGAAGACTCTTGAGAGTCCCTTGTACTGCAAGGAGATCCAACCAGTCCATTCTAAGTGAGATCGATCCTGGGTGTTCATTGGAAGGACTGATGCTAAAGCTGAAACTCCAATACTTTGGCCACCTCATGTGACGAGTTGACTCACTGGAAAAGACTCTGATGCTGCGAAAGGTTGGGGGCGGGAGGAGAAGGGGACGACCGAGAATGAGATGGCTGGATGGCATCACCGACTCTGTGGACATGAGTTTGAGTGAACTCCAGGAGTTGATGATGGACAGGGAGGCCTGGCGTGCTGTGATTCATGGGGTCGCGGAGAGTCGGACACGACTGAACGACTGAACTGAACTGAACTGAACTGTACAATTAAAAAATGGTAAATTTAAGATGGTAAATTTTATGTATATTTTACCACAATTAAAAAAAATTAACTGACACTGATTTTAATGTATTAAAATGTAGGCAGAACAGTGTTTTAGGAAAAAGTCTGGTTTCTGAGGGCATTTATAATCATCTCTCTCTCTCTCTCTCTCTAGTATATAAGTCACTTCAGTCGTGTCTGACTCTTGTGACCCTATGTACTGTAGCCTGCCAGGCTCCTCTGTCCATGGGATTCTCCAGGCAAGAATACTGGACTGGGTTGCCATTTCCTTCTCCAGGGAATAGTCCCAACCCAGAAATCAAACCCAGGTCTTCTGCATTACAGGCAGATTCTTTACTGACTGAGCTATAAGAGAAGCCCTGAGCTATAAAGAATTATGGATGCCATTTAACACACAAATAGAGTTGTATATGTACAAATCTTGTAAAAATCTGCTATCTCACAATTATTTTCTTAATTAAGCTCAAATTTTTCTTCACCACTGTCAGGAAATCACTCCACCCCATCCCACTTTTTCTTTTCTTGGCCACACTACACAGCATGCAGGATCTTAGTTCCCTGATCAGGGATCAACCTGTGCCCCCTGCACTGGGAGCATGGAGTCTTAAACACAGGACCACCAGGGAAGTCCCATTCCACTCCACTTCTGATGAGCAGTAATGGAGGTCCTCTTCTGCTCATGGAGACTATGTCTTCCCCCAAATCACCTCTTTGCTGTATCCCCTAAAACCTCTGAGGCTGGCATGCCTGTTTCCAACTCTTCCACTAGGAATTCTCTTCCTGGAAATTCTGTTAAACTTGGTGCAGCTCTGTCTTCTCCATCTCCACCTCCCCCTATTCCAGCAGAAGCAGGATAAGTTTTTCATCTTCCTGTCGGGAACAGTTGGACTTTACTTGAGCAATTTGTCCGTTTTAATTTTATGGCTTCCAACGTTTGTTTACCTGATTTGGTTTTTGTTTACCTGGTTTGTTTACCTGATTTGGTTACACATTGGCAACTATGAACTCTAAATCTAATTTATGGTCCACGTGGTAGTGAGTGTGTAATACATTCCTTATCCTGCTTTATGCTCTGTCCTTCTAGCCTACATTCAGTTCATGTTCAGTATCTTCATAACCCATTTTAAATTGTTTGGGAAACCAGGCAGAGGCATTCATAAACATAGCATATAACACTTGTTCAGAATTTTCTAAGTGCTTTATCTCTAGTAAATACAGTAAGAAATAGGTTAAAATTAGCAAACCTAGGAAACTTAAGCATTTTTAAAATCTAATGTCTTTACAATATTAGTTTTCTGTGGTTTCGCTTAAATGGAACTGAGCATGATGTTTCCTCCTATCTTTTTTTTTAATATTAATTGGAGGCTAATTACTGTACATTATTGTATTGGTTTTGCCGTACATTAACATGACTCCGCCCCGGGTGTACATGTGTTCCCCATCTTGAACCCCCCTCCCACCTCCCTCCCCATCCCATCCCTCTGGTTCATCCCAGTGCACCAGCCCCCAGCATCCTGTCTCATGCATCAAACCTGGACTGGTGATTCGTTTCACATATGATAATATACATGTTTCAATGCCATTCTCCCAAATCATCCCACCCTCGCCCTCTCCCACAGAGTCTAAAAGACTGTTCTATACATCTATGTCTCCTATCTTAAATCCTTCACTAGAGATAACACTTGGGAATCAGCTTCACCCAGCGCCCTCCCAGGCCCCCGATCCCACTCCTGCCCTCCCTGCCCTGGTGCCGGTACTCTTGCTTCCTCCCAAGGACTTTTTCCCCCTAAAGTGTGAGAGAATGACACAACTGGAAATTTATTAATACATGAAAGATACCAGGGACATTTATTGACATCTCAGGAAACTATTTCTATTTTAAAACTTAGTTTCATATAGCAAAATTACCTGAAGCAACTCCCTTGCATATATCACCTATAGTACTTAACCTTTGGGAGAATTCACTTCTAAATGCCTTTTCTACAATTAATTTTCCAAGTTATTACTAAAAGACCAACCAAGTCCAATATTTTATCCATATTTTGTTCAATTTAAAAGTTTTATTGTGGCTTATAATTATCTAGCTCAGCTCAGTTTCAAACCCTACCTTCCATAGACATTTCACACTGTATCCTCATTAATGTCATCAATTTCAGTCAGGCAGTCTTCTCAGGATTTCCTGGATAAACTTTTTCCCTTTAGGAAATTCTGAGCCTTTGTCTGAAGCTAAACCAATTCCTTCCTGTCTTTTCAGTTCATTTCAGTCACTCAGTCGTGTCCAACTCTTTGCACTCCCATGGACGGCAGCACGCCAGGCTTTCCTGTCCATCACCAACACCTGGAGCTTGCTCAAACTCATGGCCATCGAGTTGGTGATGCCACCCAACCATCTCATCCTCTGTCATCCCCTTCTCCTCCTGCCTTCAATCTTTCCCAGCATCACGGTCTTTTCAAATGAGTCGGTTCTTCACATCAGGTGACCAAAGTATTGGAACTTCAGCTTCAGCATCAGTCCTTCCAATGAATATTCAGGACTGATTTTCTTTAGGACTGCCTGGTTTGATCTCCTTGCAGTCCAAGGGACTCTCAAGAATATTCTCCAACACCACAGTTTCAATTCTTCAGCACTCAGCTTTCTTTATGGTCCAACTCTCACATCCATATATGACTACTGGAAAAACCATAGCTTTAACTAGATGGACCTTTGTTAGCAAACTAATGTCTCTGCTTTTTAATACGCTGTCTAGGTTTGTCATGGGCTTCCCTCATAGCTCAGTTGGTAAAGAATCTGCCTGCAATGCAGGAGACCCCAATTCGATTCCTGGGTCGGGAAGATCCCCTGGAGGAGGGATAGGTTACCCACTCCAGTATTCTGGGGCTTCCCTGGTGGCTCAGCTGGTAAAGAATTTGCCTGCAATGTGGGAAACCTGGGTTCAGTCCTTGGGTTGGGAAGATCCCCTGGAGAAGGGAAAGGCTACCCACTTCAGTATTTTGCCTAGAGAATTCCATGGACTATATAGCTCATGGGGTCACAAAGAGTCGGACACAACTGAGTGACTTTCACTTCACAGCTTTGTCATAACTTTTCTTCCAAGGAGCAAGTATCTTTTAGTTTCATGGCTGCAGTCACCATCTGCAGTGATTTTGGAGCCCAAGAAAGTAGTGTATCACTGTTTCCTTTGCTTCCTCATCTATTTGTCATGAAGTGATGGGACTGGATGCCATGATCTTAGTTTTTTGAATGTTGAGTTTTAAGCCAGCCTTTTCACTTTCCTCCTTCACTTTCATCAAAAGGCTCTTTAGTTCTTCTTTGCTTTCTGCCATAAAGGTGGTGTCATCTGCATATCTGAGGTTATTATTTCTCCCAGAAATTTTGATTCTAGCTTGTGCTTCATCCAGTCTGGCATTTCACGTGATGTACCCTGCATGTAAGTTAAAAAAGCAGGGTGACAATACGTAGCTTTGATGTGTTCTCCTTTAGATGTCAGTTAAAAATAATCACTTTCAGAAAGTCTTTCATAATTAGAAGAGTTTGCCACACCATGCAATTCTCTTCTTTTGTTTTGTTTTCAATAGCAATCATCTGTCATTTAGATAAAGCACCATCTTGTACATAGAACAGATTATCTATTTAAGTTTTCATAATCATGTCTTTTCAATTAGATTGTAAATCTTATAAATCTAGTGTTGCACCTTCTGTGTTGTGAACTTTCTGGACATTTGGTTGATGATGATATGAGCATCAGTAGCATGAATTAAGCTTGTTAAAATTCTGCTTGTTTAAAGATATGTTTGTGTGTGGAAATAAATATGAGAACTTTTTAAAGGTAAAACTAAATTTTTTTAAGATTTGGTGCATGTTACTGCACAACTTCTCAATGATTAATGCTAACAGTGGGGCACATTGGGAGAGAATATCCAAAACTCTTTATTGGATAAATCACAGTGTTTTCTACTTGCTTTGGAAAATAGATTATTTTTTATAATATCCCTTAAAGGTTGGCATACAGTTTAAAAAAATGTTTATTTGGTTGCATCAAGTTGTGACACATGGGATCTCTCATCACAGTCCGTGGAAAAATGCAGACTCTCTAATTGTGGCATGCAGGCTCCAAAGTGGCATGTGGGAATCTTAGTTCTCCAACCAGAGATTGAAACCATGTCCCCCTGCATTGCAAGGAAGATTCTCAACCACTGGACCACCAAGGAAATCCTGGGCATACAATTTTTTATAAATTAGTATTAATATCTAATGTTGGAGAAGTACAAGGAAATCAAGATTTTCATAACACTGCTGGAAAATGAATTTGTATGAGCTTCCTGGAGGGTAGTTTAACAGTGGGTATCAACAGCCTTGTGATCCGGAAATTCCAACCCTATGAATTTATCCTAAAGAATTCATTAAGGATACATGTAAAGATTAGCTTAAAGGTTGGGAAGATCCTTATAAATAAAATAGCATTATTTATATGTGGCAACAGTATGAATGTCCTGCAACAGCGAACAGATTAAGTAAATGACCTTCCTCATCTGTGTCTGAGTCCCAGTTCTAGCAATTATTAGCTGTATTACTAGGCAAGTTGCTTAATTTCTCTGGCCTTCAGTTTTCTAAATTTAAAATGGTGACAATAGGGAATTCCCTGACAGTCCAGTGAATAGATATCTGTGCTTCCTCTGCAGGGGGCCTAGGTTCAATCCCTGGTCAGGGAACTAAGATCCTACAAGCCACAGAGTGCAGCCAATAAAAAAATGGGGACAGTGGAACAATAATAATATCTATATCATGGAGTTGTGAGAATTGAGTGGTCTAAGATATGTCTGGCACATAAATAGGTGCTTCTTATTATGGTGAGTGAGTGTGAGTGAAGTTGCTCAGTCGTGTCCGACTCTTAATAATGGTGTTGCAGGTGAATTTTAACATGGAAAGCTTTTAAAAATGGTGTTGCAGATAAATTTTAACATGTCAAGGTACTTGGAATATATTTGGGTTTTGCTTCTGTTTACCATGCAGTACAAAAGAGGCAAACAAATTGTTTTATATCATAGATTTTACTTCTGACTCCTTTGAATGTTCATTTCTTTGACTAAAAGGAGAGACTTGCTTGGAAAACCAGGAGTGCTTAGGCAGGGTGGGGGAAAAGGCAGCGCTAACGTCATCCTCACAGGGATGGGCACAAGGGGATTGTTAATAGCAAACTGATTTTGTAGAACTGTCAGCTGGAAGCACAGATGGCCCACTTCTGGACACTTGTGCCATGTCAGGTGTCACCCCTACAACATAGGCAAAGTGACACTTCCTGGTAGTCACTCTTGCTGTCCTCCTGAACATTATAGTACAGGGTCCCACCGCACTTTCCCTTAAATTCAGACCCAATTTATAATGTGTCCCCTTCCTTCACTGCAGGATACCATGATTCTAATTAGGACCTTAACATGAGTTCCCTTGCCCTTCATGGAGTTGTACAGTCAGTCAGCAAAATACAGAGGCTTCTTGTTTTAAATACACTGGACCAGATTCAGGAAAGCATTTTCCTTTGACCTCCTTCTTGATCGTAAGGGCTGTAGCTCTTGTACCTTTCAAATACTTTCTGGAGGTGAAAGTATCCCATCAGCACTTATGCTGATCTACTTGGGGACATCAGTTCCTTTCCTCCTCATTCCAGCATTATAGACATCTCAGTTATCTTGGGCCAGTCAGTTCACAGTCAATGACAGAGCCATTCTCTGCTCTTCTACCCTTTTCAAGGGCAACAGTCAGCTTTAGAAGTTGCCAGATGTATCAGAAATAATGTCATTCTCCAGATCAGTTTTATACATTTCCTTGTAGGCTGTTTATTTGCTGCAGCTCCTGGTTGGTCCTTGAGGAGGTGATTTCAATGAGAGTTTTCTTCAGTCACAAGCCCCTTCACAGAGGAGCCATTGAGCTTGGAATCCTTGTACTGAGCAGGTGTTTTCAGAAGGCCCCAAATCACCTTCTCCAGGTGGCTGGACAAGTCTGACTTCACTGCTGATGCAAGTCCCTTTTCGGTCCTTCTCTGACAGGCAAAAGTAATATTATGCCTCTGTTCTTTGCTGTAGATGGTCAAATTGTTGATGATGACTTCAACCGCATCTTTAGTCCTGATGGCCATTTCAGTGTTCAAAACATCCCACTCAGCATCAAAGTTGGTATATGCTTTGACTAACATGTATGCATTTGAGGGTGTATAGTGGTCACCTTCTAAACTGCACTTGCACAGAATTTAATGAACAGTACTCTTGCCTGGAAAATCCCATGGACGGAAGAGCCTGGTGGGCTGTAGTCCATGGGGTCACTAAGAGTCGGACATGACTAAGCGACTTCACTTTCACTTTTCACTTTCATGCATTGGAGAAGGAAATGGCAACCCACTCCAGTGTTCTTGCCTGGAGAATCCCAGGGACGGGGGAGCCTGGTGGGCTGCCGTCTATGGGGTCGCACAGAGTCGGACACGACTGAAGCGACTTAGCAGCAGCAGCAGACATTTTGATAGAACTTGGACCAGGAGCTAAGAGCTCAGGTGCTCCAGATGCAGAGCTGGCATGTCTTATTAGAAAAAATAAAAAACTCAAATTGCAAAATAGTATCTGGAAAAATAAACACTGAAATATTTACTATGGTCATTTCTAGATGGTGGGTGATGCTTTTTTCCTCATTAATTTTGTTTCATACTGAGCATGTATTGATTGTTTCATAATGAGAAAAAAGTGAGTTAATTTCTGTTGAAAAAAATTAAAGATCAGGATTAATAGGTTGTGGATCTGCTTAGTATGATGTTGTAATGATGGATTTGTGTTACTATACATTTATCTGAACCCATGATGTATAACACCGAGTGTGAACTCTGATATAAGTTATGAACTTTGGTTGATGATGTGTCAATGTCATTGAACCTCGGCTGTTTCCTCCACCTTCTAGAAAATAATAAGAAAACAAAACTGATTTCAGAACTATCTTAAACAAAATATAATTGGTGAGGTAGGGCAGGAGGAGAAGGGGGTGACAGAAGATGAGATGGGTGGATGGCATCCTCGAGTCAATGGATATGAATTTGAGCAAGCTCTGGGAGTTGGCGATGGACAGGGAAGCCTGGCATGCTGCAGTCCATGGGGTCGCAAAGAGTCAGATACAACTGAGCAACTGAACATTATCTCCTTTAAAGTCATATGATAAATTTTAAAACCTAATAAAAATTCAGACTATCTGCTTCATAAGAACACTTGTTTATCCAAAACACATTTTCTGAGCACTCATTCTTTTCCCCACCCCACCAGCAACTTGCTCCTCTTACTGCCTTTCTTGGCCACTATCTATCTATAGTTTCATCTGGAACCCTCAGGTCAGTCTTTAGTTCCTTTTACTTTCTTATCATTTCTCCAATCTGCCTCCTTATCTTTATCCCTCCCTGTTTCAGTCAAACCCTTGTCATCTTTTACCTGGTCCATGACCCTGCTTCTAGTCCCACTTCCCTCCACCATCAATTTGTTCTGCATTCACTGCTAGGGTTGCCTTTCTAAAACAGATATAATCTTCTTGTCTAAAATACCCTTGAGGTTTAAGAACTCAGAGAAACCTATTCTTTAGGTTTCCTGTTGGGCTCAAAGGCTAAAGTCCAAAAACAACAACCTGGTTTCAACCAAATTTCTCCCTCAAGTTTGCGTCCTATCATGCCCTACCATATGCCAAGTTTCAGCCACCCTGAGCCTCTCTGTTTCCCAAACATGTCTCTCTGCCTGAGCATCTCTTTCCACTCCCAGAAATAGCCTCCTTTCTCTTCTCTATCTAATGAACTCCTGCGCTCTTCTGTGAAGCCAGCTCCAACACCCTAGGCAGAATTATTTTCTTTGTCCTTTGAACTCCTACGAATCCTAACTTGTCCTGGCACTTACCTGTGGCCTAGTTCTTCCAAGCTGGACTTTGAATTTCTCAAAGACAGGAAAATGTCTTATTTATCTTTGGATCCTCAGGGCCTAGCACAGGGCTTTCGCATATGGTAGGTGCTCATTAAACATGTTTAAATGCACAATTCAATGTGATCTTAAGATATAATGTGAATGTAAGATATGTTATATTCATTATCTAGCATCATCTAGCATTTCAAGAGCCAATCAGGCTATAGATGGAATGGATAAATGAATTCTAAACATAATTCTCAAGCCTTATTTTCACACAGCTTTACATCGCTCTATTCTTTCATCTCCCTCTTGTATGGTTCTTCATAAGCTTTGAGAAAAGACCTAAAAGGAGAAAATAGTCCTGCAAAAGACAAGGGGCCAAGGCCAGCAGTCTCCAAACTTTTTGGCACCAAGGACAGATTTCTCAGAGAACAATTTTTCCATGGACATGGGTGGGGCTGATGGAGTGGGGTGTGAATGGTTCAGGCTGTAATGCAAGAGATGGGGAATAGAAGATGAAGCTTCACTCACACACCTCCTGCTGTGCTGCCCACTTCCTAAAAGGCTACAGACCACTATCAGTTGGGGACCCCTGGCCTAGACAAGTATCAGACCAAGCAAGAGTAAAATGTGCTGAATTCCTTGAACGTGATTGCCCTTAGTCATTCTTTATTATGAAAGTTCAGGTTCCCCAGCTAGATTCCAAGATGTTTGGAGTTATTTTGTTTGTTTCTTTAGTATGCTTATTAAATTAATGTTGTTGTTGTTTAGTTGCCAAGTCATGTCTGACTCTTGGGCTTCCCTGGTGGCTCAGCAGGTAAAGAATCGCCTGCAAAGCAGGAGACGCAGCAGATGTGGGTTCATTCCCTGGGTTGGGAAGATCCCCTGGAGGAGGGCGTGGAAACCCATTCCAGTATTCTTGCCTGGAGAATCCCATGGACAGAGGAGCCTGGCAGGCTTTAAGAATACTGGAGTGGGTTGCCATTTCCTTCTCCAGGGGATCTTCCCGACTCAGGAATCAAACCCGTGTCTCCTGCATTGCAGGCGGATTCTTCACCACTGAGCCACCAAGGAAGCTCATGCTTATTAAATTAGCTACTGATTTAATGACCATTTCAATTTTTTCTGGGTAATGCCTATCACTAAGTTTTGATAATGAGCTAAAACTGGCAAGGAAAAATGAAGTGATTTTAAGATCTTCGAGCCTCGAGAAGGGAAAGCTAGAGATAAAATGTTCTATTGATGTTCCTCTGCCCTGAGTTTATGTTAATGGTTATTTTGTTCTGTTATGATATATAGAGATTTTCAATTAGTATAATTTTCAGACAAGATTCAATTGGACTTTTTATTTTTAAAAACTTTAAATTTAATTAGTGCTATTGATAGCATGCATCAGGCACTCAAGAAATACTTTAGGCCATTCAATATTGACTTAATGTTTAGAAATAATCAGAAACATTAAAGAAAACTTGACTTTTATCTTTTAAATTTCAGCTTGTGCCATCTTCTTCCAGTCATGCTTCTGTCAGTCACCTACATCAAATCAAACAGGTAGGAAGTTTTTTTTTTTTTTGTGAACTTTTTCTTTTGTTTTTTTGTAATTAATTTATTTTTTATTGGAGGCAAATTATTTTACAATATTATATTGGTTGGTTTTGCCATACATTGACATGAATTCGCCCCGGGTTTACATAAGTTCCCCCTCCTGAACCCCCCTCCCACCTCCCTCCTCCCTTTATCCTCCCTCTGGCAGCCATTCATTAAAAAAAGTAAATTTTGTTTTTCTTTTAAAAATACCTATGGTCAAATAATTCTAAGTGAGGTCACAAGTGATTAAATTTTTAATTCCAGGAATGGTTTCTTTAAAAAAAGCAAAAACACCAAAATCCAAAACAACTAAGGAGACCTCTATTTATTTGGGTTATTAACTATTGTAATAAATTGATAGTTTCCTGAAATACTGCATACCCTTTTACCTTGAATCTAGCTTCTTCAAGGGATCTCAAAGATGATGAATGCTATATATGGAAATTAATTTTCAAGTTCATAATATCATAGTTTATCATGGTTTTCTTAATCCCAGATGCAGAAATTTTTTGACACATTTAATGATCTTTATGCTATCATTTTGTGTTCACTTCTCAGTGATCTGAGTTCAGGGACACATTCTGTCTTATGTTGTATGTGTGTGTGTTTAATAGTAAAAGCCTAATATAGAACTAAATCTTTGATTTTTCCAAGGCTTAGCCACAGAATTCAAAAGATTAAATCACCATTCCTCCAGGAGCGGTTGGGTTTTTTTTTCACCCAACTACAAGCAAACTTTTGTTCAAGTAGGGGAGCTTAACTGTTATTAAGCACTTATTATTCACTTAGCACTATAATAGGTCCCATCTGTGGGCTCATTTCATCCTACAAGAAACTTACAAGGTCAGAAACCAAAGATGTTCAGCGTTAACAATTATCAAGCCAAGACTTAGCCCCAAATTACTGAATTCTTTTACAGCTACTCTCACCAAGTTCCAGTGGCACAAAACCCAGACTGTCCTGTAACTCTAGGTTTTATTCCTCCAGCTCCTGCTTCCTCTCCCTCTCTCTCCCGCACCATGGCTTCCCTGCTGCTGCTGCTAAGTCACTTCAGTAGTGTCCGACTCTGTGTGACCCCATAGATGGAAGCCCACCAGGCTCCCCCATCCCTGGGATTCTCCAGGCAAGAACACTGGAGTGGGTTGCCATTTCCTTCTCCAATGTGTGAAAGTGAAAAGGGAAAGTGAAGTCGCTCAGTCGTGTCCAACTCTTAGCGACCCCATGGACTGCAGCCTACCAGGCTCCTCCATCCATGGGATTTTCTAGGCAATAGTACTGGAGTGGCTTGCCATTGCCATCTCTGATGGCTTCCCTAGGCCCCACTTATCATCCACTAGCAAGAAAGTATGGTTTAAAGGATTCTTTTAGTTTTTAATGAATAAAATATTCTTTTGCTGTTTGTGAGTATGTAGCCATTTAAGACATTCCTAATGAAAGAACCTAAAGCTAGTAGTTAAAGTGACCTCTGGTTTATTTGTGCAATTTTTTTTTCTTCCCCTAAATTAGACCAAATGTTTAAAAATTGATTATATGTTTCTATCTGATTATGAAGCTTGAAAATCAGGACTAATTTAACTGGTTAGAAATATAAACTGTAAAGCAACTTACTTCTATAGTGGCAGAATATATATTATAAACATTTAAAATGAAACACAAGTGGTGATCATTTTTGTAATATACGGAAGTATTGAATTGCTGTGTTGTACACCTGGAACTAACGTAGCATTGTAGGTCAACTATACTTCAGTAAAAAATAAATTAAAACTTTTAAAATTTAAATAAAATTATAAAACAAAAATTAAAACTAAAATAAAATGAAGCACAAGTAGAAAATGAATGAAATGGGAAAATAGACACAACATTAACTTTCAGTCTGGGTGCTGACTGAGTTTGGAAAATTGAGGCTTATTTTCAGCAGTTTACTGGTCTGATAAATATCTTAAGTTGCATATTTCTTTACATGTATTCTTTAACCATGACTTCTTTTTAGCTATTAAACTTAACTTTTTAGGTACAAAACAGAAATGTGTGTTTCTTGCCTCATTACACTTTGAACTTTCACTCTGACATTAACAAAGGCAATTATTTAATTTCATTTAGTTTTTTAGTAAAATGGGGGAACTAATAGTAGCTACGTTATAGGATTATTGTGAGGATGAAAAGATTTAATATATGTGTGGTGCCTGGCACACTACATTAAAAGTTGTTTAATGGAAATTTTAAAACACACAAAAAAGAACCTCCATGTATTCAGTATCCAGCTTTAACTATTTTGTACATCATTTTTCAACTATCCCCTTTTATTTTTGGGGTAGGAGGGTGCTTTAAAGTATATCTCTGATATCTTTTTAACCTTAAATACTCTCTATGAATCTGAGGATGTTTTATTTCACATAAGCACAATGCCATCATCACATCTAACAGTTATTCTTTAATTTTATCGAATAACAAGCCCATGTTAAATTTTCCTGATTCTCAAAAAAATGCCTTTTTCACTGATTCAAACATGTTCCAGCCATGATCTTTTAGGTCACTTTTATTTAAAACAGCCTTCCTCTCCTGATTTTGTTCCATGCCACTTACTTACTGAAGAAACCAGGCCATTTGTCTTGTGAAAAACCCCACATTTTGATTCTGCTTCCATGTGACAGTGTTTCATATACTCTTTTATTCCTTGTATTTCCTACAAACTGATTTGATTATACTTGCATTTGTTTTAAAATAGGCACACAGCCCTAAGGTAATATTAGGTTCTGGGTCAACATTTAAGTAAGGGCATGGTTTACGTTACCCTTTTCCTACTAGACAGTTAATGGACAATTTCTCCTTGACTCTAGTTGTTAGTTGTTTTTTAGGCATTAGAGAACTTGAGAACATCAAGTGAGAAGTTAATTTTTTTTTCAGCTCTGAGATATAATTGACATATAATATTGTGTAAGCATAAGGTCTATAATGTAATAATATATAATAATTATATATATATATATATATATATTGCAAACCTATCAGTCTTAAAGGAAATCAACCCTGAATATTCATTGGAAGGACGATGCTGAAGCTGAAGCTCCGGTACTTTGGCCACCTGATGTGAAGAGCTGACTCATTGGAAAAGACCCTGACACTGGGAAAGATGGAAAGCAAAAGGAGAAGTGGGTGGCAGAGGGATGAGATGGTTAGATAGCACCACTGACTCAATGGACATGAATTTGAGCAAATTCCAGGAGATAGCGGAGGACAGACAAGCCTGGTATGCTGTATAGTCCATGGGGTTACAAAGAGTTGGACGTGACTTAGAGATTGAACAACAACAAAGCATCAACATTAGATTTCTGTGATTTGGTTTTGAGTTTTCCTTGGAACCTGCAAAGTACCTACTGTCTCTTACTTCTCTAAGGGAATAGCTTAACTTATTTTAAAGAAACTTAATTTGGTCTTAGTTTGCACATTGTTTTATTCTTTCAACAAGAATTCATTGAGCAATGTGCCTTTGGGCAACTAAAATCTCTCAGGCATACTCTCAGAGAGCAAAAGTGGGTGACTTACTATTTTCTTTTTAGACACTGCTGCTGCTGCTGCTAAGTCACTTCAGTCGTGTCCGACTCTGTGCGACCCCATAGAGGGCAGCCCACCAGGCTCCCCCGTCCCTGGGATTCTCCAGGCAAGAACACTGGAGTGGGTTGCCATTTTAGACACTAAGGGACTGAAAACCAACTTCAGTGCTCAAGTGCAGCAATTCTCCTTAACCTAGGTTTCTACTATACAGTACTCTTTGCCCTTGACAGTTACATAGCTTTTGACCTTTTATCCTTATTTTAACAATCTTATTTTATTATAAACTATCTCATATCCATTTCAGAAATAGGCAAGATATGAATAATAGAAGTGTCAACCCACTTTTACTAACGATCCTAAAATAGTTGATGTTGGGGAATGCTCCAACTTTCAATGGGAGAAACAATAAGCAAAATTCTGTCCTACTTCTGGGAAAACTTGCTCTTTACTTGTGAATTGAGTGAATTACAAAATACTTCGAGCTTCTCACTATACAAAAGCATCTAAATAAATGTTAAGTGGAAGAACTATACTAACAATTACATTTTTGTTGAAAATGTGATTCCATTGTTTTAAGATTAACTTCTTAAACTTCCTTTCCCAATTTTCCTCATTTTCCATAATGGCATCAAAATAGTCTCCCAGTTTTAAGACTCAGAGCTATAGGTTCATCTTCAGTTCAGTTCAGTTGCTCAGTCGTGTCCGACTCTTTTCGACCCCATGAATCGCAGCACGCCAGGCCTCCTTGTCCATCACCAACTCCTGGAGTTCACTCAAACTCATGTCCATCGAGTCAGTGATGCCTCCAGCCATCTCATCATCTGTCATGCCCTTCTCCTCCTGCCCCCAATCCCTCCCAGCATCAGAGTCTTTTCCAGTGAGTCAATTCTTTGCATGAGGTGGCCAAAGTATTGGAGTTTCAGCTTTAGCATCAGTCCTTCCAATGAACACCCAGGATTGATCTCCTTTAGAATGGACTGGTTGGATCTCCTTGCAGTACAAGGGACTCTCAAGAGTCTTCTCCAACACCACAGTTCAAAAGCATCAATTCTTTGGCGATCAGCTTTCTTCACAGTCCAACTCTCACATCCATACATGACCACTGGAAAAACCATAGCCTTGACTAGACGGACCTTTGTTGGCAAAGTAATGTCTCTGCTTTTTAATATGTTATCTGCTGCTGCTAAGTCACTTCAGTCGTGTCTGACTCTGTGCGACCCCATAGATGGCAGCCCACCAGGCTTCCCCGTCCCTGGGATTCTCTAGGCAAGAACACTGGAGTGGGTTGCCATTTCCTTCTCCAATGGATGAAAGTGAAAAGTGAAGGTGAAGTTGCTCAGTCATGTCCGACTCATAGCGACCCCATGGACTGCAGCCTACCAGGCTCCTCCGTCCATGGGATTTCCCAGGCAAGAATACTGGAGTGGGTTGCCATTGCCTTCTCCGAATATGCTATCTAGGTTGGTCATAACTCTCCTTTCAAGGAGTAAGTGTCTTTTAATTTCATGGCTGCAATCACCATCTGCAGTGATTTTGGAGCCCAAAAAGAATAAAGTCTGACATTGGTTCATCTTTAGTTCTTCCTTATTTTTCTACTGTAAAATCCTATTAAGCATCTAATCCTATTAATTCTTCCTTGACAATATCTTTTCTGTTCCCATTACTACTTTCTTCTGTCCCTTGGGCCTAGATTACAGTAATAATATTCTAATTATATTCTAATAGATTTCCTGCCTCTGCTAGTTTAATCTGACTTCCACAATCAACACCAAAGTAGCGTTTTTAGAAAAACAACATTACTTTCACCTTTTTCTCTCCTGTGTAAAAAGTTAGAATGGCTTCCCATTACCTTTTGAGTACTAATAAGAAGAGATAGGCTGTATTGAGCACTTACTATGTGCCAGACCTTTTAACAGGAACTGTACAACCACCTCATATCCTTATTATTATCATCTTCATAGGATCAAGAAACTGAGGCTCAGGTTAAGCTCTTTGCCTAAGGTCACACAGGTAGTAAGTTATAGAGCTGGGATTTGACTCAATTCTGTTTGGCTCCAGAATCTGTGGTCCTAACAACTATGCTATTCTGCCCAAACTCTTTAAATTCAAAATCTTCGATTATTTATGATTCTATAAATCTGATGCTCTCTTACCACTCCAGGTTTCTTTCTTGTTTATAGTGCAAATTCTTTTCCAGCCAAGCTAGTCTCAATATTCTCCAACCTGCATATTCCTTCTCTCCTCTAAACTTTTGTTCATATGATTCCTTCTGCTTTTTGGTATCATATCCAAAAAAACATTGCCAAATGGCACAGAGATTTTGCCCTATTTTTTCTCATTTGTTACCTATGCTTTTGATGTTGTATCCAAAAAATCATTGCCAAGTCCAATGACATGAAGCTTTTGCCCTATGTTTTCTTCAGAATTTTATAGTTTTACATTTAGGTCTTTGGTCCATTTTGAGTTAATTTTTGTATATAGTGTAAGAAAGAGTTCAACTTCATTCTTTTGTATGTGAATGTTCAGTTTTCCAAGCACTATTTGCTGAAAAGATCATTCTTTCCCCCTTTGAATGGTGTTGGCATCCTTGTTGGAAATCAATTGACCATATATCCAAGGGATTATTTTTAGGCTCTCTCTGTTCTATTCCATTGGTCTGTATGCCTCTCCTTATGCCAGAACCACACTGTTTTGATTACTGTAGCTTTGTGTAGTGGATTTTGAAATCAGGTAATGTGAGTCCTCCAAAGTTTATTCTTCTTTCTGAAGATCATTTTTATATTTCTGCAAAAAATGCTATTGAGGTTTTGATAGGCATTACCTTGCATCTGTAGATCACTTTGGGTAGTATTGCCTTTTTAACAATATTGTCTTTCAATCCACAAACATAGGATGTCGTTCCATATGTGGGTTATTTTTTAAGTAACTATTCATGTGAAAAACCCACACTATAAAAAGGTCAAACGGTAAAGTACAGAGAAAGAAATTAAAAGACACTTGCTCCTTGGAAGAAAAGCTATGACCAACCTAGACAGCATATTAAAAAGTAGAGATGTTACTTTACCAACAAAGGTCCATATAGTCAAAGCTATGGTTTTTCCAGTAGTCATGTATGGATGTGAGAGTTGGACTGTGAAGTAAGCTGATCGCCAAAGAAGTGATGCTTTTGAGCTGTGGTGTTGGAGAACTCTTGAGAGTCCTTTGGACTGCAAGGAGATCAAACCAGTCAATCCTAAAGGAAATTAGTCCTGAATATTCATTAGAAGGACTGATGCTGAAGCTGAAGCTCCAGTACTTTGGCCACCTGATGCAAAGAGCTGACTCACTAGAAAAGACCCTGATGTTGGTGAAGATTGAAGGCAGGAGAAGGGGACGACAGAGGATGAGATGGTTGGATGGCATCACTGACTCAATGGACATGGTTTTGAGCAAGCTCCGGGATATGGTGAAGGACAGGGAAGCCTGGCATGCTGCAGTCCATGGGGTCACAAAGAGTCGGACATGACTGAGTGACTGAACAACAACAACAACAGAGAAAGAGAAAACAAATTGCCACAAACCTCACTACACATAGATAAGGACTGCTAACTTCTGAGGGAACATCCTTCTGAGCACCTCTCATTTAAAATTTTACATAAAAATAATTTGTGGCCTTTTCCCACTTAATATGTAATACATGTCTTTCAGTGTCAATGACTAGATTTAAATCATGCTTGTACCATCATTTGCTTAAGCAAACCCATGCTGAAAGATATTTAGTTTGTTGGGCTCTGAGTAATATTAATTAATATCATAGTATTAATGGTTGGAAGAATAGTTTGATGGTTGATGTTTTCTCTTTTGAATGAAGAGAGATACTAGTTTTTCATCTAATCAACTCATGCATATCCAATGTACTATATAAAGCATAAGTAATAGATCTCTGGTGCAGTAGGTGCAACAATGAAAAGTAGAGAACCAGATGCTTGTTGAGAGATTTGTTTAACTCTACTATGCTCTAGCTCTACTATATAGCTCAATGAATAATAATAAATGTATAACCAAACGAAATAAAACTTTGTAAAACCATAGGAACTGGGTATTCAGTTTATTCTCCTTTCCCCTTTCAGGAAGAAAGCATGAGTTTAATGAATAGGGCAATGCATGAACGGTGACTAGTGTACATTGAATTACTGTTGTGCTCATATTCAGTTATATCTTTTTTTAGATAGGCAAGCTTCAGTTCTAATGTCTTTTTTTTGCAGGGAGGTACAAAGTGCAATACAGCTAGGTCAATCTTGGAAAGAAAATTTGAGCCTGGTATTACCCCTTCAATTTCGTAGAAAATTTGAAATTTTTACTGATTTTTAATGTTGGTGCTACCTGGTTTTGCTGTAATTTCTAGAAATTTAAACTCTCATTTGAAACTAAGATTATATGTGCTGCATAATTTTTATTCCTCTTAAGAAACAGTTTATGATTTGCCCATAAAGTAACTAATTGTTTGAGAGTGGGGTTCAAAATCAGTGGTTGTCTTATACAAAACCATTCTTCCTGTGGACCAATTTCCTCTCTGTCCTAGTGAGTCTAAAAAAAGTTCAGTTGTGCTGATTGAATGCTTAGATGAAAAAGTTATAAATGATTTTGCCCTTCTATGTAACTTATTAACAATATGTTTGAGTTTTAAACCACAGTCAATGGATTTACTGGGAAAATACTGCATTTTTATGCCTGTAACACAATATCAATAACCTCAGATATGCAGATGACACCACCCTTATGGCAGAAAGTGAAGAGGAACTCAAAAGCCTCTTGATGAAAGTGAAAGAGGAGAGTGAAAAGGTTGGCTTGAAGCTCAACATTCAGAAAACAAAGATCATGGTATCTGGTCCCATCACTTCATGGGAAATAGATGGAAAAACAGTGGAAACAGTGTCAGACTTTATTTTTTGGGGCTCCAAAATCACTGCGGATGCTGACTGCAGCCATGAAATTAAAAGACACTTACTCCTTGGAAGGAAAGTTATGACCAACCTAGATAGCATATTAAAAAGCAGAGCTATTACTTTGCCAACAAAGGTCCGTCTAGTCAAGGCTATGGTTTTTCCCGTGGTCATGTATGGATGTGAGAGTTGGACTGTGAAGAAAGCTGATCACCGAAGAATTGATGCTTTTGAACTGTGGTGTTGGAGAAGACTCTTGAGAGTCCCTTGTACTGCAAGGAGATCCAACCAGTCCATTCTAAAGGAGATCAATCCTGGGTGTTCATTGGAAGGACTGATGCTAAAGCTGAAACTCCAATACTTTGGCCACCTCATGTGACGAGTTGACTCACTGGAAAAGACTCTGATGCTGGGAAAGGTTGGGGGCAGGAGGAGAAGGGGATGACCGAGAATGAGATGGCTGGATGGCATCACCGACTCTGTGGACATGAGTTTGAGTGAACTCCGGGAGTTGGTGATGGACAGGGAGGCCTGGCGTGCTGTGATTCATGGGGTCGCAAAGAGTCGGACACAACTGAGCGACTGAACTGAACTGAACACATATACTCCTACTAACATTTTAATGTACAGCCTTTCATTTAAACATGTTGCATGTTTTAAATGTAGTTACAATCCTTGCTAACATTTTTAAATGTCCCTGTACATATTATAATTACTCAGTTGTGATAGTTGAGTGAGTTCTTTTCCATGAACATCTTTAGTGTTCTTTTCCATGGGTATCCCAGATAATGACAGAGTAAGAATTGAGCTGAAATTTGAGTAGAAGAGATTCTGCTTAGATGTCAGTTTCTAGATTTGGGGATTATTAGGTAGGGAAATGAATTATCAGCAGAAGCAGTGACATCTTATTTTCTTTTGAGCACAGACTGCCTTAGATGGGCATCTGTCTCGGATTTAGGAATAAGTCCTGAAGAAAGAGTGCTTCCCAGGTGGCGCTAGTGGTAAAGAACCCACCTGCCAATGCAGGAGATGTAAGAGATGCGGGTTTGGTCCCTGGGTCAGTAATATCCCCCTGCAGGAGGCCATGGCAACCCACTCCAGCATTCTTGCCTGGAGAATCCTATGGACAAAAGAGCCTGGTGGGCTCCATAGGGTCACAGAGACACTACTGAAGCAACTTATCATAGCATAGCACCTGAAGAATGAATAGATAACCCCTGGAGGCTGCCATTTTTCATGTTTTGGTACTAAAACAAATTTTAGAGGCTGTTAGAATCCTTTAACTAACTCAATTCTAATTACTTTAGGTATTGGTATGAGTGAGTGAGTAAATCTCCAAGTGTGTTAGAAGGAAGAAAGAAACATGTAATATAACTTTACTTGTGTCTTGGAGAATAAAAGGGCATGTTTTAAAGTCCTGAATTGTGCAGTCCTGATTTTGTCCATGTAAAAATAAATCTATAAACATTTTTATAGCTGTTTATTTTTGCTGTCCCATTTGTATCTTAGTTTTAACCAAATCTTTTTTGATCCTTTCCTGGATAAGTACTGTAGTTTTCAATAATAAAGCACAGGTCAAATCCAAAGAGAAAGATTGAAATTTAGGATTTGTGAATATATTAAGTATTGTTCAATGTTGAGTACCCACATTCTAGGTCTTTTTGGAGGTGTGAAGGAAACCCCTCATCAGGTTTCCCAAAAGGCAAAAGTTTCCTTTGCTTATTGAAGTGAATCTTGGGTTCCCTGCTTGCTTTAAGATGATGAGAGCTCCATGGTACAACCACTAATGCAGTAAGGATTCCCTTCCCCATGCCATATCTGTCACCCTCAGTATTTGGTAAATAAGCAATAGGTGCTACAGTTGTTCACTGCTTTCTGCTTATACAGAAAAACAATGAGGTAGAGAAACCATCTTCTGCAAACTGCACTGATTTAATTCCAGCATCTGCAGCAGCTTCTCTCACCGAGCTGACTGGTAAGGTAAGAAAGGAGTGTCTAAAAGTCTGTGTCTCTTAAAATATTTGTAAGACTTAAATGTTTCACTTTTGAGGGATATATTTTGCTATAGTATGTCTGATTCTAAATGACAGTTTTCCCTTCCTTTTCGTTTCTTAAACTATTATCTACATATTACAAAAGTCACCAAATTTTAGGTACATGATTTGATTAATTTTGGTAATTCTGTACAACCCTGTAACTGTAATCATAATCAAGATATAGAATAATTTTCACACTCTAAACAGTTTCCTCGTGATCTTTTGCACTTGATCTCCTTCCCCACCACCTCCACCCACTCTGGGAAACCACTGATCTGCTTTCTGAGAAAATTGGTGATTTTAAAACCTCTGTTCCAATTCGGTGTTAGCACTGTTTTTCTCTATTACTACAAACTTGTGTGAGATGCACCGGCATGCCTCCAAGTCCTATTCCTAGTCCTATGCAGTGATTTACAATGTAAGTTTCTATTGTATGAAAATACCAAATTGCTTATAAAACAAGAATTTGAGAAAACTTAAAAGAAATTACACTGAGTTCAATCCCTGGCTGGGAAACTAAGATCCTGCAAGCCACAAGGTACAGCCAAAAAATATATATATAGATCCAGGTTCCATGACAACTGAAAAAGAATGTCTTCTTAGCTAAATTAAAATGCCATTGTTTTGGTTTATCATTTTGTATTATTGAAAAGAATCAAGTGACTAAGAACGTGTGAGAACATGTGAACATATGAAGAATCAGTAATTAATTAACACTGTCTGACATAGTTTTCCTCTGACTCAGCTTGTTCATAAGGATCAGAGTTAACTCTTAGATGAACTTTTAACAACCATACCCTCCCATTCGTCCATGATTTTCACCTGGACTCAAGGCAGGTCAGAGTCAGGATTGTGGGTCCTTCTAGCTTTTCCCCCCACAACTTGGGAAAATCCTGAATCCTTATAAATTACAAGTCAGTTTGCTGTCCTGAGGCTTTCCCGTTTTTACCTACATTTAGAGACAAGCAATGAAATCATGTATTGTGGGATATTACATAGAGTTATCTTTTAGTGTATATCTTTAGATCTGTTATAATGAAATAGCCATAGCTGATCTTATTTAAATGTTTTCTCATAATGATTATGATAATTTTATTTTAGAAGAAGTCAAAGTGCCGCCAATACTATTAGATCAAGTGTCCTTGGCCCATTAAAAAGAAAAGGTACTTTTATCTACCAACAGAAATAAGTATAACTTATTATTTTTGTAAGATATCATATAAAATCAAGTATTATACATAAATTCATTTAAAAGCATTTATTTATTTGAAATATATTTGATAAATTAATAGAGGCCATTTGTCTTACTTAAATGAAACTATATGTAAAGACATTTTGAGAGCTATCAAGTGCCATATAAATGTGAATTGAAAAATTCAATTCCAGTTTAGCCAACTAGTTGCCTTAAATACCTTCTGAAACAAGGTGGGGAATGAATAAACAGAGTGAGTCAGTCATCAAGTACTCTGCTGAATCTCAACCCCTGCACTGCCCTGCCACCACACGTACACATTAATATCATATGAATCAGTTCAGTTCAGTTCAGTCACTCAGTCGTGTCCGACTCTTTGCAACCCCATGAACCACAGCACGCCAGGCCTCCCTGTCCATCACCAACTCCAGGAGTTCACTCAAACTCCTGTCCATCGAGTCGGTGATGCCATCCAGCCATCTCATTCTCTGTCGTCCCCTTCTCCTCCTGCCCCCAATCCCTCCCAGCATCAGAGTCTTTTCCGGTGAGTCAACTCATCGCATGAGGTGGCCAAAGTATTGGAGTTTCAGTTTTAGCATCAGTCCTTCCAATGAACACCCAGGACTGACCTCCTTTAGAATGGACTGGTTGGATCTCCTTGCAGTCCCAGGGACTCTCAAGAGTCTTCTCCAGCACCAGTTCAAAAGCATCAATTCTTTGGCGATGAGCTTTCTTCACAGTCCAACTCTCACATCCATCATATGAATAAGATGACACAAATTAGATCCACTTACAACACTAAAAATATATATACTATATATCCATATATGTCCTTTGATGGTTAACTTGTTTATGTGGGCTATTTTTGGTTAAATATATGGAAAATGACCCACCTGCTCAGTAATAAAAGGATAGGGAAAGAACAACAGTTTTTTTTTTTTAAACTCCTACAGTCCTGGATCCCATTTCTCATCCCTGCCCCACTAAGCTATTTATTTCCTTTTTTTCCCTTGATATAACTACTGAATTATAGGCTTAGTACAAAGTGTAACTATAATAGGGAGGGGAAAATGGATAAATGGGAAAGGACAGTAAACTTAAAAATGTGTATTTGTGAAAAATCCGTTAAGATGGGAAAGAAGAAGGAGAAAGAAGAAATGGAAGGGGAGAGGTAAAGGAAGGAGAAGGAAGAATGTAAAACTAGAGAGAAGGAAACTGAAATGGACTGCAGTGTTCCATGCATTTGGCATAAATTAGTGGCAGTCTTCCTAACAATATAACAAACTCAGTGTGTTCTCATTATGTTCTAAGACTTAGAAGAGAATGGCTTCCCTGGTGGCTCAGTGGTAAAGAATCCACTGGCCAATACAGGAGACATGTGTTCGATCTCTGGGTCAGGAATTTCCCCTGGAGAAGGAGGTGGCAACCCACTCCAATATTCTTGCCTGGGAAATCCCATGGACAGAGGAGCCTGGCAGGCTACAGTCCATGGGGTCACGAAAAGGTCAGACACATCTTAGCAACTAAACACACGCAATGTTATAAACTTGATCATCAGTTTTACTCACATTCAGATCTGGTTATCATGTTAACGTGTAACATTTCCTTCAAAGTCAAGGTTTTAACAATGCAGTTTTCTGTGATTAACTGTTTTCCATAGTATTGAAAAAATATATTTGTTTATTGTATTTTACAAAAAAATCCATCTACTTAGTTCATTGTGTATGTTTAGCAAAATAAGAATAGCAATAACTTGAAGTTTTAAAATAAGGAATGAGGTTAAATTACGTTATATCCTTAATACATAGCTTTATAAACACATGTAGAATTTAGTTAATAATATGAGAAAAATTATAATCATTAAAAAAGTAGATTACATATCACATTATTTATAATACAAATCCAATTTTGTTTAAAAAAAATCACGTATACACACATATTCAGGAACTACTGAAAACAGTGATCTCTGGATAATTGCAGTGTAAAAATTTTTCCTTTTGTTTTTCTTTTATAAATTAATTGCAATGAACAAGTTTTATTTTTGCAGTTGAAAGCATAATAAACACATTATATAAAATATATCTACCTTGATATGCATTCTTTGTCATAGGTGAAAGGACATCTGAACACCATCCAAAGAGAATTTTCCAAGACACAACCAACATGCTTTCTTCTGATACTAATCCCAGTATTTGATAGGAATGTGTGGTAAGTATTAACATGAGACTTTGAGTATTCATTGACCACTTTTGGTTTTTCAGTCTACTTTGGCTATTGTACATATTCAAAAGTATGGTATATTATGAAATATTTTTAGTAAGTTTTATAAAATGACTATCCCAAATGGATATTATTAACTTTAGTTCTTCTACCCAACACTTAGTATATGGTAGACACATTACTAGAAGTGGGCTTTTGGCATTAGATTAAGAAGTATTAGAGAAATATTAATACATAAAAATGCAAGCTTGGGAAAGAGTCATCTGCCCATCTTTTCTACCTTGGATTTTTAATGTACTTTGTTAGGCTGAGCATATGATTTAAAAGTGTGCCAAGAAAGCAACTTTTAATAATCAAAATGGAAAATACAGTGAATGGATTTTTATTATCATTACTGTTGGTTTTGTTTTACTCCTCTTATGAAACTGCTCCTGTAACCAGTGTCAGTCCCTTGTTCATTTTGCATTCATTTGTACACAAAGCGCAGAGATCTCTTGAATTCTATTATCAGTGAGTGGCATTTTCTTTTCCTAATCTATCCTCAGATGTTCTTGATAGAAACAGCAGCAGTGCAGGATCATCTCACAATTCACCAGCTAAAATCAGTACCATCACAAACTCTCCTGTGTTGCCTTTTGATTCTAGTTCTCCATTTATTGTAATTGATGAACTTTCAACTAAATGATTCACTCATCCCAAGACTTTCTCCCCAATGGAGAAAAACACCTGCACTCACTTGCTTGATCTCTCTCTCTCTCTCACACACATGTTGGATCAGTAACAGAATTGTCTGTGATATAATTGACTATTTCTTATTTATCTTTTTTCTCAATTTCCTAAAATTCTGTTTATCTACAGAACTTGCATGTCTAATTACTGTGTATGCTCTTAAAAGCAATGTAGTAATACTTTCAAAGATATTTTCCAAACAAGATGTATCTTGAAGATACAATCATACATCTTCAGGTTGCTAATATATAGAAACATGCTGTGCCTTGACTTTAAAAAAAAAATTGAGAGCTCTATTTATTTATGTGAATAAAAAATAAATAAAATTCACATTCTAATGAAATATAATTGTTCCATTAATCAACAGGTAAAATGATTTTGAAAATTATGTGCTGAATATTTATGCTAGATTTTTAATATTTTCAGTAATTGCTAGTTTCCATTCTGTAAAGAAAAATCATCTATCAAAAGCAGTTTTAAAAACTAAGCTAGTTATACTGTACTGATCCAAAGACTGTCAATTTTTCAAATGAATCCTTGGATGTTTAATTTGTTGGGAAGAAATATGTAGGGGAGGCAAGATGAATGGAAGCTAATTGAACAGCAAGAAAATAACATGTAATTAGGGCTTCACTCAATTTGTACTTAACCTGGTTACTCCTGATCAATTTTGTATTCTAATTAAGTGTGAAAAAAGACAATGTGGATAAATTGTGGTCTTTTAAATTCTGTGAATTACCTTGTATTCATCATCATGACTACTGATTTGACTAAATACAGGCTTATTATGTTAGGGCTTTTCTGCAAGAATCATGTGCTTCCACTTGTTCCCAAAGGGTTATAAAGATTTGTCTAAAACCCAATTTTCTCTTCAAAAGTCTTAAGGCTGTTTTAAATAAGAAAAATCATCTGTTAAAAATTTTAAATATAAGTAAGTGATCTAAGTAATTGAGGCTACTATTATCATTTTGAAAAATAGAAATGTGTTATATCTTCATGAAATGAAGTGGAGAATTGGTTTAAATTTCCTCAGTTAATGAAGGTAGAAATGGCTATCTGAAATATTTGTTAAATGTTTTTCTTTGTCGTTGGAAATAATCAGAATGATTGAAATCTGATGTACATGTATCCCACCTGGGAAAAAGATAGGAATCAAGAATCTTTTGTCAATGGCCCTGATAGAATTGATTCAGTTCAGTCGCTCAGTCGTGTCTGACTCCTTGCGACCCCATGAATCACAGCACGCCAGGCCTCCCTGTCCATCACCAACACCCGGAGTTCACTCAAACTCATGTCCATCGAGTCGGTGATGCCATCCAGCCATCTCATTCTCTGTCGTCCCCTTCTCCTTCTGCCCCCAATCCCTCCCAGCATCAGAGTCTTTTCCAGTGAGTCAACTCATCGCATGAGGTGGCCAAAGTATTGGAGTTTCAGCTTTAGCATCGGTCGTTCCAATGAACACTCAGGATTGATCTCCTTCAGAATGGACTGGTTGGATCTCCTTGCAGTCCAAGGGACTCTCAAGAGTCTTCTCCAGCACCACAGTTCAAAAGCATCGATTCTCTGGCAATGAGCTTTCGTCACAGTCCAACTCTCACATCCATACATGACCACGGGAAAAACCATAGCCTTGACTAGACGGACCTTTGTTGGCAAAGTAATGTCTCTGCTTTTTAATATACTATCAAGGTTGGTCATAACTTTCCTTCCAAGGAGTAAGCGTCTTTTAATTTCATGGCTGCAATCAGCAGTGATTTTGGAGCCCAAAACAATAAAGTCTGACACTGTTTCCACTGTTTCCCCATCTATTTCCCATGAAGTGATGGGACCAGATGCCATGATCTTTGTTTTCTGAATGTTGAGCTTCAAGCCAACCTTTTCACTCTCCTCTTTCACTTTCATCAAGAGGCTTTTGAGTTCCTCTTCACTTTCTGCCATAAGGGTGGTGTCATCTGCATATCTGAGGTTATTGATATTTCTCCCAGCAATCTTGATTCCAGCCTGTGCTTCTTCCAGCCCAGCGGTCCTCATGATGTACTCTGCATATAAGTTAAATAAGCAGGGTGACAATATACAACCTTAATGTACTCCTTTTCCTATTTGGAACCAGTCTGTTGTTCCATGTCCAGTTCTAACTGTTGCTTCCTGACCTGCATACAGATTTCTCAAGAGGCAGGTCAGGTGGTCTGGTAATGGATATATATATATATTGTGTGTCGGGGGAGGGAGGGCAGATTCTATTCACCTATGGATAAATGAAACTGAATATTTCTGAGATAACTGGGATCATCCTGAAACTGGGACAGGATTCTACAAATAGATTTAGGACACATGAACTATGAATATTGCCTTTCTTATTTAGCTTCTTGCCAGACTTTAGTTGATGAGTTGTGAATATATAAGGGGGCTCTCACAGAATGAGGTATGATTGCAGTGATGTTACTTGCCAAAATTATATATTATTGACAAAAAAAGGTCCCCATGCATTACTTGACACTTCAGCAAAAAAAAAAAAAAAGTTTTTCAGAATGATCAAGACTAGGGATGGAGAAAGTAAGCAATGAGGGTGAGACTGTAACTCAGTGTGTGAGGAACTTTCATCCAGAAATCTTAGTAATCTTGACTATCTCATCCTAATACACTTTTTTTTTTTAACTCAGACAATTTCTTTCACTCTATTTTCTTAGTTTTTATTGTTTTAGTTGAATCCTAGGGTGCCACAACTCACTATAATATGCTCAGAATTGAGGACCTTGTGGTTGGTTTTCCATTCTATTATCTTTTGAACTTGTATATTGGGAGGCTCCATTTCTTAAATGATTTTCCATTTATTAATTTTCAGATCAAAGCAATTCTAAGTTTTACATGAGATATTTTGTGGTTAAGTTTTAAAAATTATAATAAGTCTGTGTTTTGTAATTCTAAACATGCCAAGGAACTGCCATACCAATTTTCCACAGTGAAGGACATGTACTAGTTTCTTAGGGCTACAATAACACAGTACCACAAACTGGGTAGCCCAAAATAATAGAAATGGATTATATCTGTAGAGACCCTATTTTCAAATAAGGTCACATTAAGAGGTTCAGGGAGTTAGAACTTCACCATTATCTTTCTGTGGACATAATTCAACCCACAACAGTATGGTTTTGGAATGCTTGATTGTTCCAATTTTTTAAATTAGTTTTTAAAATCACCTATCTTATAACTCATCTTTAAAAATGTGAGAACAAGAGGTGATCATATTGTACATGTGTTTTTATGTCTTCCTATACATTTAAATATATATTTATATATAAATATATATAATTATTGGAGAAGGCAATGGCAACCCACTCCAGTAATCTTGCCTAGAAACTCCCATGGATGGAGGAGCCTGGTAGGCTGTAGTCCATGGTGTCGCTAAGGGTCGGACATGACTGAGCGATTTCCCTTTCACTTTTCACTTTCACACATTGGAGAAGGAAATGGCAACCCACTCCAGTGTTTTTGCCTGGAGAATCCCAGGGATGGGGGAGCCTGGTGGGCTTCCATCTATGGGGTCACACAGAGTCAGACATGACTGAAGTGACTTAGCAGCATATATAATTATAAATATATATGTAAATAAATAAATATTATTTACATATATATTTATAATTTATAGATATTTTAATATTTAATATAATTTATAAATAATGCTTTAATTTTAATTTTTAAATAATATATGAATTATAAATAATTTATATAATATATAAATTATAAATATATAAAAATGTTTATATATATTATACGTAATATATATTATTTAAAAATATATTACGTATAATATATATTATTTAAATATATATTATAAATGTAAATATGCTAGTTTTCACATTGTCAGTAAGAGAATAAATGAAAGTGGAAATATGTTTTTCAAATATTTTAAAAGCATCATTTTTAATCCTTAAATATGTTTTCATGTTCAATCACATATTGCTATTTTACTTATAACCTTCTAAAAGAGCAGCACTCAAATTTATCCTAACATGAAAAATCACTGCAGTAATAAGTTAGATTCTCAGATCAGGAAAAAGATATGGTTCTTCAAATTTATAATGACTAAATCAACTAATTAATTTTGCAATATCAAGTATATTCAATAAGTATTGAATATTTTCTGTGTACACAAACTATACTTAAAACTGTATATGAAAATGAGTGAGATACCTTTCCTATTGTAAAACAGGATAAGTGTGAAAATAATGATACAAGGTAGTCTAAGATAGTATGACCATAAATACACATATGAAAAGATCTCTGTACTATAAAAGTAGGAGAGAAAGACAATAGTGAAATGACAGAATCTTAGAACTTAAAGCAGTTTCAGTTCAGTCACTCAGTCATGTCCAACTCTTTGTGACCCCACGAACTGCAGCATGCAAAGTTTTCCTGTCCATCACCAACTCCCAGAGCTTGCTCAAACTCATGTCCATCGAGTCGGTAATGCCATCCAACCATCTCATCCTCTGTCATCCCCTTCTCCTGCCTTCCATCCTTCCCAGCATCAGGGTCTTTTCCAATGAGTCAGCACTTAGCATCAGGTGGCCAAAGAATTGGAGTCTCAGTTTCAGCATCAGTCCTTCCAATGCATATTCAGGACTGATTTCCTTTAGGATGGACTGGTTGGATCTCCTTGCAGTCCAAGGGACTCTCAAGAGTCTTCTCCAACACCACAATTCAAAATCATCAATTCTTTGTCACTCAGCTTTCTTTATAGTCCAACTCTCACATCCATATGTGACTACAGGAAAAACCATAGCTTTGACTAGATGGACCTTTGTCAGCAAAGTAATGTCTCTCCTTTTTAATATGCTACCTAGGTTGGTCATAGCTTTTCTTCCAAGGAGCAAGCATCTTTTAATTTCACGGTTGCAGTCATCATCTGCAGTGATTTTGGAGCCTAAGAAAATAACGTCTGTCACTGTTTCCATTGTTTCCCCATTTATTTGCCATGAAATGATGGGACCAGATGCCAGGATCTTCATTTTTTGAATGTTGAGTTAAGCCAACTTTTTCACTCTCCTCTTTCACTTTCATCAAGAGGCTCTTACTTTAGTTCTTCTTCACTTTCTACCATAAGGGTGGTGTCATCTGCATATCTGAGATTATTGATATTTCTCCCAGCAATCTTGATTCCAGCTTGTGCTTCATCCAGCCCGGCATTTCACATGATGTTCGCTGCATATAAGTTAAATAAGCAGGGTGACAATATACAGCCTTGCTGTACTCCTTTCCCAATTTGGAACCAGTCTGTTGTTCCATGTCTGGTTCTAACTATTGCTTCTTGACCTGCATACAGATTTCTCAGGAGGCAGGTAAGGTGGTCTGTTTTTCCTATCTCTTGAAGAATTTTCCATAGTTTGTTGTGATCCACACAGTCAAAGGCTTTGGCATAGTCAATAAAGCAGAAGTAGATGTTTTTCTGGAATTCTTTTGTTTTTCTCTATTATCCAACGAATGTTGGCAATTCGATCTCTGGTTCCTCTGCCTTTTCTAAATCCAGCTTGAACATCTGGAATTTCGCAGTTCACATACTGTTGAAGCCTAGCTTGAAGAATTTTGAGCATCACTTTGCTAGCATGTGAGATGAGTGCAACTGTGCAGTAGTTTGAATGTTCTTTGGCATTGTCTTTCTTTGGGATTGGAATGAAAACTGACCTTTTCCAGTCCTGTGGCCACTGCTGAGTTTTCCAGTTTTCCAAATTTGCTGGCATATTGAGTGCAGCACTTTCACAAAATCATCTTTTAGGGTTTGAAATAGCTTAACTGGAATTCTATCACCTCCACTAACTTTGCTCATAGTGATGCTTCCTAAGGCCCACTTGACCTTGCACTACAGGATGTCTGGCTCTAGGTGAGTGATCACACCCTCGTGGTTGTCTGGGTCACTAAGATCTTTTTTGTATAGTTCTTCTATGTATTCTTGCCACCTCTTCTTAATATCTTCTGCTTCTTTTAGGTCCATACTGTTTCTGTCCTTTATTGAACCCATCTTTGCATGAAATGTTCCCTTGCTATCTCTAATTTTCTTGAGATCTCTAGTCTTTCCCAAGCTATTCTTTTCCTCTATTTCTTTGCACTGATCACTGAGGAAGGCTTTCTTATCTCTCCTTGCTATTATTTGGAACTCTGCATTCAGATGGATATATCTTTCCTTTTCTTTTTTGCCTTTAATTTCTGTTCTCTTCTCAGCTATTTGTAAGGCCTCCTCAGACAAACATTTTGCCTTTTTGAATTTCTTTTTCTTGGGGATGGTTTTGATCACAGCCTCCTGTACAGTGTTATGAACTTTGTCCATAGTTCTTCAGGCACTCTGCCTATCAGAACTAATCCCTTGAATCTATTTGTCACTTCCACTGTAAAATTGTAAGGGATTTGATTTAGGTCATACCTGAATGGTCTAGTGGTTTCAAGGAGTTTAGAAGTCTTTTAATCTACCTCTTAATGCAGGAATCCTTTTAAGGATTCCAGACAGGTTGTCTTTTAGCTTTAGTTTAAAATCTTGTGATTTCAAAGTGATTGACTGAATCCCTCACAGGCCAGCCAGTTCATTCTATTGATGGACAGTTCTCAGTATTAGAAAGTTCTTACATTAAAAAGGGGTGTGGGGTTAGAATTTGTATCTCGGTGGCCTGTTTCACTGGCTCTTTAGAATTGAGGCAAATCAAATGAGCTATTAAAAGCACATGAGTTAAGATTCTAATTCTGCATTAATCTTTGTTCCTGCTCCCTGAATTATTAGTACTCCCACTACAGCATATTTAATCTCATCGTCTAAATGAATTTTTAAAATTCACCTGGAAGCAACTATATATAAATATCCATGATGAAAATGCATGTATGGTACTTTGGATATCTATGGAGAAAACTAATTACAATTTGCCCGAAGTGTTTTTAAATATTTTAAATCTTAGAAAGTTGAGCTTGAAAAATCTATCATATACATAGACTTCACTCTCAGATAGTTGAAATTCTGCATTTAAAAAAGGCAAGAGAATAGTAAGTTATTCTGGTGAAAAGGTAGCTTTCTTTCCCTTAAGTTCCATGGTATCTCACAGATTTCTTAAAATGTGCTTCTTAACCTGAGAGTAAATAAGATTAATTTTTACAAATGTCCATAAAGTATAGGTGAAAAGAGTCACACATCATATAGAATGTTGGAAACTTGCTCAACTTTCTTAATAGTGGGAGACATGGTCTCTCAGAAGAAATGTGTTAAATTGATACAGTTATTAACTGAATCCTATAAATTGACCAATAAGCTATAGTATGAAATTGGAGATCTCTGTGGCATTACTGACAAAAAAGTAAATTGATAACACTGGTTCACATCAACCTTTTAGTTGACTGACCAGTCTACCTTATTAGTGAGTACAGGAGTCAGAAAGTCTGACTTGTAGCTCCAGCTCTGTCACTGGCACTGTATGACTTTTGGCAGGTCACGTCACCTCTCTGTGTTTCATATTTCCAATCTGTAAAACAGAGTTGGACTAGATATTTCTAAGATCCCTTCTGCCTCTTAAAATTTTACTGATTCTGTAAAAACATTTGCCTTCATCTTTGCCAGCATGACAGCAAAAGTCATGATGACATTAAACTCCAAAAGGCTTTAAGAAAATAGTTAGGAAATTAGACAGCTTTTTACCTAATATTTTGATTCTTTCTGGCAATAAGAAATTCATTCTGTTTAGCCTCATCAATAGTTTCTTCCCTTCTATGAATTATGCATGCTTTATGATGAAATGTGGAAAGCTAATTCCCCTCTGGTTTCTTGTTTTGTGTGGAAAAATGATCCTCTCAGGAGTTCCATATTAATAACAAGTTCCACTGACAAAACACTCACCATAAAGTTTTCTTTCTACTATAACTACAGCTTGAGACAAAAAAGAGATATAGTTTGTATATTTGTTTCAGAGTAGCAAAGGAAACAGGGCCAAAAGCAACATCAACTATAAAAATTCTATCCCAGTACACATTTGGAAGTGCTCAACAAGTACTAAAAAGCAGATAACCAGCAAAATAGCCTTTTATTTTTCCTTGATAATTATTGTATGGCTATAAGAAAAATTTCTTCCTCTTGCAGTTTAGTTGATTTCTTAGCATGATTCATGTCTGGTAACTCTCCACTGAACACAAATGAAACAGGACATACTTGAAAGTCGCAAATAGCTGGTCCATGACTTTGTGCTGAGGAAAGAAATATTTTGAAATCACATTATCCAGCAGAGGAACCTCACTGTACTTTTCATTTCTAGTCCCGCTTTTCTGAGGAAAGGTTTAGTTTGCTTTCTTTATTTTTTTTAATTTAGTGGAGGAAAATTGATTTACCCTAGGTGTCCATCAATAGTTTGCTTTCTTAACTAGACATATTAAACTCTGCAGTGGTTTACATTGTCATATTCTTCTATAGTATTTTTATAAGTGTGAGGTCTTTGGAGAGAAAACTGCTAAGGCTAGCATGTTAGCGCTGTCAAGGGACGTTCAGCTAAAATTCCCTTAAACTTGATTTAGAATACATCCTCATGCCACATTGATTATCCAAGGTTTTAAAAACTTGTGTAATAAACAAAGCTGTTGAGAGCATGAGGAAAGTGGTATATGAATTCACTGTGGTGGATTCCTAATGTTCTTTCTGGAGGAAGTTTCAGTCACTTCAGTTCAGTTCAGTCGCTCAGTCGTGTCCAATTCTTTGCGACCCCATGAATCACAGCATGCCAGGCCTCCCTGTCCATCACCAACTCCTGGAGTTCACTCAAACTCATGTCCATCAAGTCGGTGATGCCATCCAGCCATCTCATTCTTTGACGTCCCCTTCTCCTCCTGCCCCCAATCCTTCCCAGCATCAGAGTCTTTTCCAGTGAGTCAACTTGTTGCATGAGGTGGCCAAAGTATTGGAGGAAGTTTAGTATGTATCAAAAACCTTCAAAATGTGTACATCTTAAAAAATTTTGTATTTATTTGCCTGTGCTGGGTCTTTGTTGCTGCACAGGCTTTTCTCTAGTTGTGGTGAGTGGTGACTGTTCTCCAGTTGCAGTGCACAGGCTTCTCGTTGTGGTGACTTCTCTTGTTGCTGAGCACAGGCTCTAGGGCATTCAGGTTTCAGTAGTTGTGGTATGTGGGCTCAGTAGTTGCAGCTCCTGGGCTCTATAGTACAGGCTCAGTATTTGTGGTGCACAGACTGAGTTGTCCTGTGGCATGTGGGATATTCCCGGACCAGAAATTGAACCTGTATCTCTTGCGTTGGCAAGCAGATTGTTTACCACTGAGCCACCAGGGAAGCCCCAAAATGTGTACATCTTTTGATATAGCAACTCTTCTAGGAATTCTTCTTAGGAGAAAATATAGGACAAGTTGAAATAGATGTTTACTGTAACATTATTTGTCACTTTGGAAAACCTAACATTTTTAACAAATTGGGCTGGGACAACTAAATATCCATGTGCAAAACAAGGAAATTCAACTCCTACCTTATACTGTATACAAAAATAATTAACTCAAAATGGATCAATGACCTAAATATTAAGACCTAAAGATCTTTTCAAGAAAATTGGAGATACCAAGGGAACATTTCATGCAAAGATGGGCACAATAAAGGACAGAAATGGTATGGGCCTAACAGAAGCAGAAGATGTTAAGAAGAGGTGGCAAGAATACACAGAAGAACTGTACAAAAAAGGTCTTCATGACCTGGATAACCACGAAGATGTGATCACTGACCTAGAGCAAGACATCCTGGAGTGTGAAATCAGGAGGGCCTTAGGAAACAATATTATGAACAAAGCTAGTGGAGGTGATGGAATTCCAGCTGAGAAATTGAAAATCCTAAAAGATGATACTGTTAAAGTGTTGCACTCAATATGTCAGCAAATTTGGAAAACTCAGCAGTGGCCACAGGATTGGAAATCAGTTTTCATTCCAATCCCAAATTAGGGCAATGTCAAAGAATGTTTAAACTACTGTACAATTTCATATGCTAGCAAGATATTGTTCAAAATCCTTCAAGTTAGGCTTCAACAGTACATAAACTGAGAACTTCCACATGGATTTAGAAAAGGCAGAGGAACCAGAGATCAAATTGCCAACATCTATTGTATCATGGAGAAAGCAAGGAAATTCCAGAAAAACATCTGCTTCTGCTTTATTGACTATGCTAAAGCCTTTGACTGTGGATGACAACAAACTGCAAAAGTATTAAAGAGATGGGAATACCAGACCACCTTACCTGCCTCCTGAGAAACCTGTATGCATGTCTAGAAGCAACAGTAAGAAAAGGACACAGAACAACAGACTGGTTCCAAAATTGGGAAAGGCGTACAGCAAGGCTGTATATTGTCACCCTGCTTATTTAACTTACATGTAGAGTACACCATTTGAAATGCCAGGCTGGATGAAACATAAGCTGGAATCAAGATTGCCGGGAGAAATATCAACAACTTCAGATACACAGATGATACCACTCTAATGACAGAAAGTGAAGAGAATCCAAGAGCCTCTTAATGAGGGTGAAAGAGTAGAGTGAAAAAGCTGGCTTAAAACTCAATATTCAAAAAATGAAGACCATAGCATCTGGTCCCATCACTCACTTCATGGCAAATAGAAGAGGAAAAAATTGAAACAGTGGCAAATTTTATTTTCTTGGGCTCCAAAATCACTGTGGATGGCAACTGCAAGCCATGAAATTAAAAGATGCTTGTTCCTTGGAAGAAAAGCTATGACAAAACTAGACAACATATTAGAAAGCAGAGACATCACTTTACCAACAAAGATCCATATAGTCAAAGCTATGGTTTTTCTTGTAGTCAGGTACATATGTGAGAGGTGGACCATAAAGAAGGCTGAGCACTGAAGAATTGCTGCTTTTGAACTGTGGTGTTGGAGAAGACTCTTGAAAGTCCCTTAGACAGCAAGGAGATCAAACCAGTAAATCCTAAAGGAAATCAACCCTGAGTATTCATTGGAAGGACTGATGCTGAAGCTGAAGCTCCAACACTTTGGCCACTTGATTCCAAGAGCTAACTCGTTGGAAAAGGCCTTGGTGCTGGGAAAGATTGAGGGCAGGAGGAGAAGCGGGCAACAGAGAATGAGATGGCTGGATGGCATCACTGACTCAATGGACATGAGTTTGAGCTAACTCCAGGAGATGATGAAGGACTGCAGTCCATGGGGTCATAAACAGTCAAACACAACTTAGTGACTGAACAAAAACAAAACCATTTAATTCTTAGAAAAAGAAGAGGGTAAATATTTATGACCCTGGATTTAGCAATGGATTCTTAGATATAGTACCAAAAGGATAAATAAATTGAACTTTATAAAAATTGAGAACTTTTGTGAATCAAAGAACATTATCAAGGCAGTGAAAAGGCAACCTGTAGTGTAAAAATATTATAAATCATATCTGATAAGGGTTTAATCCTGAATATGTAAGCAATTCTGATAGCTCAACAACAAAAAGCCAAATTAAAATATGGGCAAAGGACTTTATGAATAGACATTTCTCCAAAGAAGATATACAGATGGTCAATAAGCACATGAAAGATGTTCAACATTATTAGTCATTAGGGAAATGCAAATCAAAACCACAAAGAGATTCCATTTCATACATGAGGATTGTTCTAATAAAAAAAGAAAGTAGAAAGTATTGGTGGAGATGCAGAGAAATGGGACCCTTGTACCTTTCTCACTGGAATGTAAAATGACACAGCAACTGTGGAAAACAGTTTATCGGTTCCTCAAAATATTAAACACATAGTTAAATGATCCAATAATTCCACTCCTTGAAAACAAAGCCTTGAACAGGTACTTGTATGCCAGTGTTCCTTGCAGCATTATTCATTCATAATAGCCAAAAGGTTGAAACAACTTGCGTCCATCACCAGATGAATGGATAAAATGTGGCATATCCATACCATGAACTATTATTCAGCCACAAAAAGGAATGAAGTTCTGACACATGCTACAACATGGGTGAACCTTGGAAACATTATAAGTGAAATAAGCCAGACACAAAAGGATAAATATTGCATGTCACCACTTACTTACACAAATTCGTAGAAACAGAAAGTAGTTTACAGGTTACCAGGGGCTGGTGGGAGGGGGAATGGGGATTCTTAATGGGTACAGAATATCTGTTTGAGATGATGGAAAAATCTTTGGAAATATAGAGTGGGAATGTAATTGTGAATATAAGCTTCCCAAGTAGCACTGTTGGTAAAGAATCTGCTTGCCTGCCAGTGCAGGAAACACAAGAGATGTGGGTTCGATCCCTGGGCTGGGAACATCCCCTGGAGTAGGAAATGGTAACCCACTTCAGTATTCTTGCTGAAAAATTCCATGGACAGAGGAGCCTGGTAGGCTACAGTCCATGGGGTCACAAAGAATTGGACATGACTGAGCACCCATGCACGCATGTGCTGAATTGTGTACTTCAATATGCTTAAAATGGCAAGTCTTACGTAAAAAACTAGAAACCTAATGTCTAACACTAAAGTATCAGTTAAACCAGCACTTATCAGAGTGTTTTATAAAATATCAGTAAGTGTCCTAAAGAATTAAAGAAGGGGGAGGCCATGGACAATCTCTGGTCAAGTAAGTTTGGGGAACTCAGTTAATTCATTTCTTTAACATGTGAAAAATATTCCCAAGAAAGGGAATATGGTATGGGGCATTTTAAACTATTTAACCTAAGTCCTATTTTTTTGAGGGTTATCTTGCAGAACTGATGTTATATAGAATGTCGTCTGGGAAACTTTAGGTAAACAAATTACAGTATAGTTATTCCGTGGAAATCTCTGTACCTGTTAAGAATGATGTACCTGTTAAGAATGTTTATACTGTATTGTAAAGTAAAAAAGTAATGTTATTAATGGTATTTCATTTATGTTTTTTAAAAATATATGTATATATTTTATAGGGATCTATAACAAAAAAGTCTATAAGGCTATATGCCAAAATGTTTACATTTCTAGGAGGTGGAAGATGCATGATTTTGTTTTCATTTGTGTTTCTCTTTGCTTGTCTGTATTTTCATTTTTTTCGCATAGCAAATCTGTTACTTGTATAATCAAGAAATAATAGCTAAGGGGGAAGTTCATAGCAATACAGGTACACCTCAAGAAACAAGAAAAAAGTCAACTAAATAACCTAACTCTACATCTAAAGAAACTAGAAAAGGAAGAAATGAAGAACCCCAGGGTTAGTAGAAGGAAAGAAATCGTAAAAATTAGGGCAG
Source organism: Moschus berezovskii (assembly GCF_049115385.1). Classification (NCBI taxonomy): domain Eukaryota; kingdom Metazoa; phylum Chordata; class Mammalia; order Artiodactyla; family Moschidae; genus Moschus; species Moschus berezovskii. The sequence goes on along the minus strand of NC_142488.1, from coordinate 122,888,717 downwards.
AGATAAATGCAAAAGAAACAAAAGAGACCATAGCAAAAATCAACAAAGCCAAAAGCTGGTTCTTTGAGAAGGTAAATAAAATTGACAAACCACTAGCCAGACTCATCAAGAAACAAAGGGAGAAGAACCAAATCAATAAAATTAGAAACGAATATGGAGAGATCACAACTGACAACACAGAAATACAAAGGATTATTAGAGAATACTATCAGCAATTATATGGCAATAAAATGAATAACTTGGAAGAAATGGACAAATTCCTAGAAAAGTACACCTTGCCAAAACTGAACCAGGAAGAAATAGAAAATCTGAATAGACCCATCACAAGCACGGAACTAGAGGAAGTAATCGGAAATCTTCCAGCAAACAAAAGCCCAGGTCCAGACGGCTTCACAGCCGAATTCTACCAAAAATTTAGAGAAGAGCTAACATCTATTCTACTCAAACTCTTCCAGAAAATTGCTGAGGAAGGAAAACTTCCAAACTCATTCTATGAGGCCACTATCACCCTAATCCCAAAACCTGGTAAAGATCCCACAAAAAAAGAAAACTACAGGCCAATATCACTGATGAACATAGATGCAAAAATCCTTAACAAAATTCTAGCAATCAGAATCCAACAACACATTAAGAAGATCATACATCATGACCAAGTGGGCTTTATCCCAGGAATGCAAGGATTCTTCAATATCCGCAAATCAATTAACGTAATATACCACATTAACAAACTGAAAAATAAAAATCATATGATTATCTCAATAGATGCAGAGAAAGCCTTTGACAAAATACAACATCCATTTATGATAAAAACTCTCCAGAAAGTGGGAATAGAAGGGACATATCTCAACATAATAAAAGCTATATATGACAAACCCACAGCAAACATTATCCTCAATGGTGAAAAACTGAAAGCATTTCCCCTAAAGTCAGGAACAAGACAAGGGTGCCCACTCTCACCACTACTAGTCAACATAGTTCTGGAAGTTTTGGCTACAGCAATCAGAGCAGAAAAAGACATAAAAGGAATACAAATTGGAAAAGAAGAAGTAAAGCTTTCACTGTTCGCTGATGACATGATCCTCTACACAGAAAACCCTAAAGCTACTAGAGCTAATCAATGAATACAGTAAAGTTGCAGGATATAAAATCAACACACAGAAATCACTTGCATTCCTATACACTAATAATGAGAAAATAGAGAAATTAAGGAAACTATTCCAATCACTGTTGCAATGAAAAGAATTAAATACTTAGGAATATATCTACCTAAGGAAACAAAAGACTTGTACATAGAAAACTATAAAACACTAGTGAAAGTAATCAAAGAGGACACTAATAGATGGAGAAATATACCATGTTCGTGGATTGGAAGAATAAATATTGTGAAAATGAGTATACTACCCAAAGTAATTTATACATTCAATGCAATCCCTATCAAGCTACCAACGATATTTTTCACAGAACTGTTGCTGCTGAGACACTTCAGTCGTGTCCGATTCTGTGTGACCCCATAGACGGAAGCCCACCAGGTTCCCCTGTCCCTGGGATTCTCCAGGCAAGAACACTGGAGTGGGTTGCCATTTCCTTCTCCAATGTGTGAAAGTGAAAAGTGAATGTGAAGTTGCCCAGTTGTGTCCGCCCCTTAGCGACCCCATGGACTGCAGCCTACCAGGCTCCTCCATCCATGGGATTTTCTAGGCAATAGTACTGGAGTGGCTTGCCATTGCCTTCTCCGTTTTCACAGAACTAGAACAAATAATCTCACAATTTGTATGGAAATACAAAAAACCTCGAATAGCCAAAGCAATCTTGAAGAAGAAGAATGGAACTGGAGGAATTAACCTGCCAGACTTCAGGCTCTACTACAAAGCCACAGTCATCAAGACAGTATGGTACTGGCATAAAGACAGAAATATAGATCAATGGAACAAAATAGAAAGCCCAGAGATAAATCCATGCACCTATGGACCCCTTATCTTCGACAAAGGAGGCAAGAACATAAAATGGACAAAAGATAGTCTCTTTAACAAGTGGTACTGGGAAAACTGGTCAGCCACTTGTAAAAGAATGAAAGTAGAACACTTCCTAACACCATACACCAAAATAAACTCAAAATGGATTAGAGAGCTAAATGTAAGACCAGATTCTATAAAACTCCTAGAGGAGAACGTAGGCAAAACACTCTCCCACATAAATCACAGCAGGTTCCTCCAAGACCCACCTCCCAGAATATTGGAAATAAAAGCAAAAATAAACAAATGGGACCTAATTAAAATCAAAAGCTTCTGCACAGCAAAGGAAACTATAAGCAAGGTGAAAAGACAGCCTTCAGAATGGGAGAAAATAATAGCAAATGAAGCAACTGATAAAGGATTAATCTCCAAAATATACAAGCAGCTCCTGCAGCTCAATTCCAGAAAATTAAGTGACCCAATCAAAAAATGGGCCAAAGAACTAAACAGACATTTCTCCAAAGAAGACATAAAGATGGCTAACAAACACATGTAAAAATGCTCAACATCCCTCATAATCAGAGAAATGCAAATCAAAACCACAATGAGATACCATTTCACACCAGTCAGAATGGCTGCTATCCAAAAGTCCACATGCAATAAATGCTGGAGAGGGTGTGGAGAGAAGGGAATCCTCTTACACTGTTGGTGGGAATGCAAACTAGTACAGCCACTATGGAGAACAGTGTGGAGATTCCTCAAAAAACTGGAAATAGAACTGCCATATGATCCAGCAATCGCACTCCTGGGCATACACACCAAGGAAACCAGAATTGAAAGAGACACATGTACTCCAATGTTTTGCAGCACTGTTTATAATAGCCAGGACATGGAAGCAACCTAGATGTCCATCTGCAGATGAATGGATAAGAAAGCTTTGGTACATATACACAATGGAGTATTTTTCAGCCATCAAAAAGAATGCATTTGAATCAGTTTTAATGAGGTGGATGAAATTGGAGCCTATTATACAGAGTGAAGCCAGAAAGAAAAACATCAATACAGTATACTAACGCATATATATGGAATTTAGAAAGATGGTAACCTTAACCCTGTATACGAGACTGCAAAAGAGACATAGGTGTATAGAACAGTCTTTGGGACTCTGTGGGAGAGGGTGAAGGTGGGATGATTGGGGAGAACGGCATTGTAGCACATATATTATCATATGTGACCAGTCCAGGTTCGACGCATGATACAGGATGCTTGGGGCTGGTACACGGGGATGACCCGGAGGGAGGATATGGGGAAGAGGGAGGTGGGAGGGGGGTTCAAGAGGGGGAACACATGTACACCCGGGGCGGATTCGTGTCAATGTATGGCAAAACCAAGCAATATATTAATGTAAGGTAATTTGCCGCCAATAAAATAAATTAAAAAATAAAAAAAAGAAAAAATAATAGAAGATAAATATGTTTTAGAAATTCATATGCAGTTCTGACTAATGTGAGGGAAAGGATAAGAGCATCAGTGCTCCCTTACCACTATTGGATTCTTCACTTGCGTGTGTGCGTGTTAAGTCACTTCAGTCATGTCCAGTCAACTCTTTGCGACCCTATGGACTATAACCTGCCAGGCTCCTCTGTCCATGGGATTCTCCAGGCAAGAATACTGGAGTGGGTTGCTGTGCCCTCCTCCAGGGGATCTTCCCAACCCTGGGATCAAACACACATCTCTTACATCTCCTGCATTGGCAAGCAGGTTCTTTACCACTAGCACCACCTGGGAAGCCCCCATGCATTGGCAGGAGGGTTCTTTACCACTGGCACTACCTGGGACTCTTCACTTACTTCTATTTTAATTTTCATTGAAGGAGAGTCAAAGAGTCTTTCAACTGTTTCAATGTTCTGCTCATTAAAAAATTCCCCCAGATATTGAACTGAAATCTATCTTCAATTCTTCGGTCTTAATTTGTCATAGGGAATGCCACAAAAATAGGCAAAGTCTATCTATTACCTCTACCCTAGTGGCTCAGATGGTAAAGAATCAGCCTGCAATGCAGGAGACTTGGGTTTAACCCCTGGGTTGGGAAGATCCCCTGAAGAAGGGCATGGCAACCCACTCCAGTATTCTTGCCTGAAGAATCCCATGGACAGAGGAGCCTGGTGGGCTACAGTTCCATAGGATCGCACAGAGTCAGACATGACTGAGCGACTTAGCAGCAGCATCACCTCTCCCTTCAGTTCAGTTCAGTTCAGTTGCTCAGTGGTGTCCGACTCTTTGCGACCCCATGAATCACAGTACGTCAGGCCTCCGTGTCCATCACCAATTCCCAGAGTTCACTCAAACTCATGTCCATCGAGTCGGTGATGTCATCTAGCCATCTCATTCTCTGTCATCCCCTTCTCCCGTCCCCAATCACTCCCAGCATCAGAGTCTTTTCCAGTGAGTCAACTCATCGCGTGAGGTGGCCAAAGTATTGGAGTTTCAGCTTTAGCGTCAGTCCTTCCAATGAACACCCAGGACTGATCTCCTTTAGAATGGACTGGTTGGATCTCCTTGCAGTCCAAGGGACTCTCAAGAGTCTTCTCCAGCACCACAGTTCAAAAGCATCGGTGAAGACTTTCAGATATCTGGCAACAGCTACCATGTCCAGACAGATCTTTTCTACTCTAGGTTTCCATTCTAGTCTTTTTTCTCTGAGATGGTTTCCACGCCTTGTTACCATCCTGGCCATTAGCCTCCAATTTGTCAATATCCTTCAAGTGTGGCATCCAGAAATGACCACAACAGTCCACTCTTGTTTTTCACATTTCATTATCAGTTCCTAAAAACTTGTGATATTATTAGATCCCTCTGATTAAAAAAAAAAATGTCAGATTATTTACCGTGTGATATGACTGTACTCTGAATCCTAAGACTGTATATGAGAGAAACTCGATTATCTATTTTCCCCATATTTTAATTTCTAAAGCTATATAAATGAATAAAATATTCCAGGTCAGTTCCTCATCAGATCTCTTGCATTTATTATAACCTTAATAGAATGTTTGCCAAACACCAAAAGGATAATAAGAGAGCTTTCACACTGATGGTGAGGGCAAGAGGTGCCCTGTAGTCTGGCCCAGGAATCTGAAGAACCTCTTGTCCTATACCGTTTTCTACTCTTTGTCTCAGTCATTTGATATCAGCTTTTAGATTAGTCAAGCTTCATCCAGATTAATTGGCCTCTCTATTGATATGCATTTCATAAAATGACAGTAACAAGCCAGGGTTCACAGTGATGTAGAACATCATATCTTGTCCTTAATCTGATCCCAGATCTCCCAACCATGACAACCCACTCCAGTATTCTTGCCTGTAGAATCCAATGGACAGAGGAGCCTAGTGGCTATAGTCTATAGGGTCACAAAGAGTCTGACATGACTGAGGGACTGAGCACTGAGTGCATGAGCCCTCCCAACCAACCTAGTGTATATTGGTCTCCTTTCCAGCCTAGTGAATCCTTTGCCTTCTATTCCTTTTGCCATTCTCCCATATGGTAGGCACTATTTAAAAGAACCTGTTAAACTGTATATACCAGCTCTAAATAGCATTGGCTCAATGCCTTCTACCATGCATATGTTCCTGTGTGCTTAGTTTTTTCAAGAGAGTGGTTTCCTAATTGTAGAGACTGAATCTTGGTCCATAGTTTACACAGGATACTTATTACTTACACTTGCTAAGCAGATGTATCTTTAAGTTTTCAACTTTTGAAGAGTTTTTATTTAAACTAGTGTATGGTACAGTGAACTCTAGTCAATATTCTGTAATAACCTAAATGGGAAAAGAATTTGAAAAAGAAAAAAATCAACTCAGTTGAGATATAATTTACACACTTACTATAAATTTCACCTATTTTAAGCTTTCAGTCAAGATATAGACCACTTCCATGGAAATATCCACTGACCTTTCGTCATTAATCTTCCTCTATTCCTCCCACTGGCTCCAGGTTACCACTGATCTCCTTTTTTTCATTACTACAGATTAGAGTTCTCTTTTATAGAATTTCATATATATGTATAAAATCATACAGTATATACTCTTTTGTGTCTAGTTGCTTTTGCTTAGAATGTCCTTAAAATCCATTCATGTTGTTTCCTGGATCAGTACTTCATCTCTTTTATTGCTGAGTTGTGTTTCGTTGTATGTATATGGCACAATTTGCTTATCCATTCACATTTTGATGGATATCTGGGTTGTTTCCAGTTATGGGTTATTACAAATAAAGCTGCTATGAATATTTGTGTTTAAGCTTTTGTGTAGATGTGTATTTTAATTTCTCTTGAGTAAATACCTAGTAGGACTGCTATGTTATGTGAGTACCTGTTAAACTTTGTAAGAAATTGCTGATCTGTTTTCCAAAGTAATGTTACCATTTTATATTCCCACCAGCAATGCATGTTCATTTATGTGGCCCATGTATGTAGTTTGTTTAAATGATAGTTTGATTTTGAAATCCTAATTTTCAAAAGGATTTGTTGTGTTAAATGTTGCTTGAGATAGGAAAGCCATCAATGAGAGTGAGGAAATAGGTTTAACTATGTTTATTTTATCAAAAATGCTCATCAGATTATATTTGCTTTCAAAGAATTTACCTTGTTTATCTTGGGCTTGGGTATTTAGCCAAATACAATTATTCACTACTGTTTAAGATGATCACCTGAAGGGAATACTTCCTTCAAAAGATAATCCTATTTGACTTAGAAAATAAACTGACTTAACTTTCTCCAGAGGCTTCTAAGTTTCTTTAGGAATAGCTTCATATGACTTCTCCCTTTTAGTTAACTTAAATATAAATTCATAGATAAATCATAGTCAGTTAAAGAGAAGCTATGGCTTGCTAAAGTCCCAGTGACATATTAATGTGTATGTAGCCTCCCAAACTCACTCACTTACTGACAGGAGAAGAGTCTGACTTTCATAGGTATTTGCCAGTGTCCTGTTGGTCAGGGAGCTGTGGGTACCGGGAAAGCTATGAAGCATGGTATCAGCCTTTGGATCTTGGTGAAAGAAAGAAAGAAAAAAAAGCAAACCAAAGAGATGTACTTAGTCTATTTCATCATACCTAAGATCCAAGGGTTTAATAGAGCACATGTTACCAAGCAACATGCTTTGCTAATTTCGCTTTACCAAATAGGAACTCCAGCAGAAGTGCCAGGATTGTCTGAGTCTTGTCTGGGACTCCTCAAATGTTGAGCAGGAGAAGGAAACTATTTGTGTACTAGAAACGTAGTACCACATTTGGCCATAAACTAAAGGATTTTGTTCTCTCTTTTACTACATTGTGAAAGCAGAGGTAGTGCACTTACTTACCTTTAGGGATGTCTATCCCATTGTAGATGTAGTGTTCTGCAGCAAGCAGATGCAACATTGTTTTTCTTTGTGACTCAGGACTCACACAATACCACATTTGAGGGCTAATATCACATTTGGGGGTCATTAAGCAATGCTTGCTCGATGTCAGAGATAAAACCATTCTGCTCCTAGGTTGTTTTTTTTTTTTTTTCCTTTCCATGACAAGCTTTTCTTCAGTCTCTAATTTTCTCTAAACTATTTAAAAATATTGTTTATTCCATTCAAAGCCTTACTTTCTCTTTATAAATCAATACTGAAGGACTATGTTAGTACATTATCTTGAACTTTTCTTGCTTGTAAGCCTTTCAGAGAACCTGGGTTCATCTGTGTGATTTTATGAGAATCTCACTATTAAAAGATAACTGAAACTAGGGAAAGAGCTCTCAGGTTCAGATTCTTAGGCTGAGTGGTTCAAAGTCACATGTTATTTTTCATGAGTGAAAATGGCCTTTCTTTATTTTTTTTGGTTGCACTGGGTCTTACTTGTAGCATATGGGATCTATTTCCCTGATCAGGGATCAAACCCCGGGCCCCCTGCATTGGGAGTGTGGAGCCTTAGCCACTGGACTACCAGAGAAGTCCCGAAAATGGCCTTTTTTAAGAAACAAACTCATTTCTCAGGAAGTTGAATGGCAGTACTATGCTTTCAGCGACTAATCATGTTAACGGAGACTAGGCACTGTCTCTCTGCTGATGTATTATTTATCGTATTTATATTCTGTTTCTTCCCCCAAAGGACTTGAATTAAAGACAACTGAAGTTGAGAGTTTGTCTTTAGTTTTCTCCTATCTTGCTTTCTGTTGCCTCTTTCCCTCCAGCGGCCCAAGTGCCAGCCTTCCCTCCCGGTGCTCCCAGAGGTTCATTTTTTTTACCATCTTCTAATCAAAACTCCCATCCTAGCAAGTCTATAGTCAATTTGGAAATTGTGATTAAAGTTCTTCACAGGAAAATTAAAGCGACCAATAAATTTAACTCTGAGGGAAGGTGTTTGTATTTTAAAGCAGTAATTTAGCTCTAACCTCAGTCATTGGATTTTGGGGGTTAGTGGTCAGGGGATGATGTAGCTGGGAGCTTCTATTCCCTTCTATTCCTGTCCCCTCTCCCCATCTCTCCCAAGCATGACATGGAGTAAGCAAAAGCCATGGGCCCTTCTGTCCTATATTGCCTTTTTTATTTTTAAAAATTTCCTTTTAATGGTAAATACTCATAGAAAACTTGGGAAATCCAAAGAACTATAAGATTAAACATTTACTAATAGTCTTAACTCTCAAAGATGATCAATAATATTTTGATGTACTTCCAGCCTTTTCTATTTTTGAAATATTTTTGTGATCATGCAATATATATAATTTCATATTTTTTGTTTTACTTATTTAAAAATTTAACAGTTTTTTATATCAATATAAATTCTGACCAGTACATGTGTATGTTTGCTTACTGTCTTACCCTGACTATGATTCTTCAATTAGATCCTTATTTGGGGGCATTTAGGTTATTTTCCCTTTAAAAAAATGAAGTGTTATTGACCTAGAACACTATGTTAGTTCTCTGTGACTCAGTTATTTGTAACTGGCAGTCTGTGCCTCTTAGTCTCCTTTACCTATTTCACTCATCCTCCCAACCCACCTTCCCCTCTGGCAACCACATGTTTGTGCTCTGTATCTATGACTCTTTCCTGTTTTGTTATGATTGTTCATTTGTTTTTGAGATTCCACATCTAAGTGAAATCATACAGTAGTCCTTATCTGACTTATTTCACTTAGTACAATACTCTCTTGGTCCATGCATGTTTTCGTAAATGGCAAGATTTCATTCTTTTTTTTTATAGCTGAGTAATACTGCATTGTGTACATATATCACATCATCTTTATCAACTCATCTATCGATGAACACTTAGGTTGCCTCCGTATCTTGGCTGTGTGAATAACATTGCATTGAACATGGAGATGCACATATTTTTGAATTAGTGTTTTTGTTTTCTTTGGGGAAAATACCCAGAAGTGGAATTGCTGAATTATAGGGTAGTTCTATTTTTAATTTTTTGAGGAAACTCCATACTGTTTCCCACAGTGGCTGCACCAATTTAGATTCCCACAACAGTGCATGAAGGTTCCATTTTCTCCACATCCTCATCAATGCTTATTATTTGTTGTCTCTTTTGATAATAGCATTCTGACAGGTGTGAGGTGATATCCCATTGTGGTTTTGATTTGCATTTTCCCTGGTAGTTAGTGCTGCTGAGCAAATTTTCATGTACTTGTTGGCCTTCTGTATGTCTTCTTCTGAAAAATGTCTATTCAGATCCTCTGCTCATTTTAAAATTAGGTTGTTTGTTTTTTTGATGTTGAATTGTTTGAGTTCTGTGTATATAACCTCATTATTGTCTCCATTTATTTAGGATGAAGCTGAGGCTTGGGAGAGTTAATCACTTACCCAAATTTCCTCCTAAAGAAATAGGTACCATAATGGTACCTGTGGCATACAATTACTGTGAAGATAAAATTAATTATCTGCAGCATGTAAAAATACCAAGTTACCTGTCAAATAATAAGCACACAGTTTGAAAAGTGCTGGTTGTTATTCTTCTTATATACTAACTAGTCTCTGTAATGAAGGGAAGAGGCCAGCCGGAGATATCATCCAGTATCCCCTTCTAGACTTTTGTGGTGTGTAATACTGAGTTTCCATTTATGTTGGTGTTATAGAGCTTCATTTAAAATAAATTTAGGTAGGGAAAGGTAAGTCTATTTAAAGAAGCGACTAGGTATCAGGTAGTATGTGGATATGGCACAGATGATGACAAATATATGAATGCCTACCTCAGCGACTCCTCATTCCTAGAATAAATGTAAGCTCTATAGTGCTGCAGTCACTCTATTTAACATTGCACTGTGCAATATTAATTATTGATATTTAAGAACAACATATTATTATATTACTATAATATCATAATTTCACTCCCAGCACTCTTCATCCCCTTTAGCCTACTCTATCTTTCCTTTTTTCTTATTGCTTTCTAACATTCTCTGTAGTTTGTTTATTACTTTTATTGTTTGTATCTCTTCGCTAGAATGTAAACTCCCCCAGGGCAGGAATCTTGTTCTGTTTTTGTTCACTAACTGAATAAACTGCCTGTAACAGATAGTCACTAAATATTTTGTGACTGATTAGATGAGTAAATGTGAAATTCACAGTCTTCTCCAATCTGGTCGCAATCTATTCACAGGCTCACCTCTTGTCCTTCGGCCCTCTGAGTGTCACTGATGTTAGGAGTCTCCAGTCACACCGTTTGCTCCCACATCTCTATGCATTTACTTATACTCTCTCCTTTGGCCTGAATAAATAATCATGAATTCAAGCAGATATTTAGTTATGAGAATGTTCTTCACCATCTATCAATGAAAAATTTGAAAACAGCCTCCATGTTCATCAATAAGGGATAACTTATTGAAATTACGGTAACTCCCACTTGAGGAAGGCCAATTTGGCAATATCTATCAAAATTACAAATGTGCAGAGCCCCTGAACCAGCATGTGTGCTTTAGGCAGTTTATCCCACAGATACACTTGCTTGTATGTCAAATAAATATGTGTTGGTGAGTCACTGCAGTGCTTTAGTCACTCCTGTTAGACATAGCACTGACAGACTCATTACATTATTATGTAGAGCTATATTTATTGATGTGGGAAGATTATAATAGCTAACATTAATTCAACTTGCTATGTGTCAGGCACTGTGATAAGGGGTTTTATATATTTTTGTCTCATTGAATCCTCACAACAGCCCTGTGAGGTAGTTACTATAATAGTCCTCATATTACACAGGAGGAAATGGACTCAGAGATGTTAATTTACTTTACCAGGATCAGACGAACTAAGAAATAGCAAACCTAAGATGTCTGTGCCTGTGTTCTCAGTCGTGTGCGACTCTGAGACCCCACGGACTGTAGTCCGCCAGGCTCCTCTGTCCATGGGGTTTCTCAGGCAAGAATACTGGAGTGGGTTGCCATTCCCTTCTCTAGGGGATCTTCCCAACCCAGGGACTGAACCTGCGTCTCTTGTGTCTCCTGCATTGGCAGGCAGATTCTTTACCACTAGCACCATCTGGCGGAGAAGGCAATGGCAAGCCACTCCAGTACTCTTGCCTAGAAAATCCCATGGATGGAGGAGCCTGGTAGGCTGTAGTCCATGGGATCGCTAAGGGTCGGACACGACTGAGCGACTTCACTTTCGCTTTTCACTTTCACGCATTGGAGAAGGAAATGGCAACCCACTTCAGTGTTCTTGCCTGGAGAATCCCAGGGACGGGGGAGCCTGGTGGGCTTCCGTCTATGGGGTCACACAGAGTCGGACACGACTGAAGTGACTTAGCAGCAGCAGCGGCAGCACCATCTGGGAAGTCCATGATGTCTGAAATACAGTATGACAGTACTTTGTGTACGATGATCCACTTTGTGTACGATAAGTGACTTAGCAGCAGCAGCGGCAGCACCATCTGGGAAGTCCATGATGTCTGAAATACAGTATGACAGTACTTTGTGTACGATGATCCACTTTGTGTACGATGATCCACTTTTGTAAGAAGAAATACATATAGATATCTAAACTTATATATGTGCATATAAAATGATTGGAAAGAAACACACCAAAATATTAACAGTTACATGGTGAATTATGGGTGGCTTTAATTTTCTTCTTTTTGCTTATCATTATTTTCTGAGTTTTCTGTTAAATTTTGGGGCTGACTTGGAAGAAGTGAAGCCAGGAGGCATGAATTACTTGTGTAATTTTAAAGATGGTTAAATTTTTAAAGTTTGTTGGTAGTGTGGAATAGTGACACTAATATGAGGGAAGTGTTTTTAGGCTGAGAGAGAAAAACTAGCCAGGAGGGAGAGCTTGCCCAAAGTGAAAGAGGATGGCCAAGTGTAGGAGAAGGCAAGAGAACCTAGTGTCAAGGACACAGGTGGAAGAGGAAACTTGAGGAGGGAGTCCCTTGTTCTCTGGAGGCTGAGGAGTGGGGGATGAACAGACAGATATGAAAATGCAGTGACCCAAGGACACACAAGGTCAAGTACCAAGAGAATCGAGAGAATCAAGGGAGTTCCTGCTTGATGACCTATGTCCTGTCATTGAAACTCAAAGCTTGGCCTTCAACTGAGGGGTTGGGGTTGGGGTGAGGGTAGGGTAAGGAATCTGAGGAGAGGGAGAGGATTTTAAACAATCGCTGAGAGAAATTTGATACAGATATTTAAAAGGACTACCTTGTAGCCCTTGGGGCCCTGCTGAGGCTGGCTGGTCTGGCTTTGTAACAGAGCCAATCTCATGACCTTCTCCAGCAATAGTTAGCAGGCTGGGAGTGGGGGGTGGAGAGAATGGATGGTGGGGTTTTCATAGGGCTGAGGATTGGCAGAGCAGGTGCTACAGAAGGTCGTGGGGAGAATGAGTCCAGAGATCAACGCTAGCGTGGCTAAGATGGCTGATCACAGCACCAGCTTGGAAGGAGGAAAGGAAGCCAGCAAGCTACTGAGCAAGGAGTGGGAAGGAAGTGGGAAGGAGGCAAGGCGTGGGAAGGAAGGACAGGCTGGTGGTCCTGGCAGCAGAGTGGTAGAGGGGACCCATACGAGGTTGAGATCAGAGGAGGTGTTTCTGAGTTTGATACTGTATGTTGAAATGGTCCCCTATAGTGCCACTTGGAGTAAGTGGAAAGGAGCAGAAAGTAAACTGCACATGATACAACGGTGAAGACAGCATTAAAATAACTACAACCTGATGAAGGACAATTTGGCAATATCTATCAAAATTGTGTGTGCCTTCCTTTTCATCCAGCAATTCAGCTTTGAGGCATTTATCTTACAGATAGATACACTTACTTACATTGGCACAAGATGAATGCATAAGATTGAGTCATTCCAACACTATATGTAACCTCAATGGATTGGAAACAGCCTCAAAGTCCACCAAGAGTGATTTGATTCCTTAAATAAACTGTAGTTCTTCAATGGAAGGCTAGGTAGCTGGGAAAGGGAGGAAGCTCTTTGTGTGCTGATATAGAATGATCTCAAATATTTTGTTAGCTGAAAGAAGCAAGGTACAAATCAGTGGGAATAGTTCTCAATCTCTTTGCTGCCGCTAAGTTGCTTCAGTCGTGTCCGACTCTGTGCGACCCCATAGACGGCAGCCCACCAGGCTCCCCTGTCCCTGGGATTCTCCAGGCAAGAACACTGGAGTGGGGTGTCATTGCCTTCTCCGCAATCTCTTTGCTAACATGAGTAAAACATCCCAGGAAGGATACATAAAAAACTGTTAATGTTGGTTGCCTCTGAGGAGGGGGAGCTGTTGGCTAGGTGACAGGGTTTGGAAGGCGACTTTTCACTTATCCTTTTGTTTTGTACTCTTTTTTTTTTTTGCTTTATGGAAGTGTAATTACAAAATAAAAATTGTGTATATTAAAATTATATGACAGTATGTACCTTTTGAATTTTGAATCACAAGGATATATTACTGAGATCAACTAAAAACATTATTATATATATATATATATAATTTGAATCTCTTTTATAGATACTAAATCATTTTTTTTAAAGCACAAAAAATTCCCACTAGAGATTTGCTTCTAATAGTCACTTTGCCAAGGTCATGGATGGGAATTTGAATGAAATTAAATTGTGTGTTGATAATCGCTAAAGCTGGGTGTTGGGTATATGAGGGTTCATTTTCTTTTGAAACATGAACTTGTCATTTTTGTAGGTCAAAAATTGTCACATTTTGACAGTTTTGTGTGCTGTTAAAGCCATAAAATGTTCTCATTATTAAGCTAATGCTGTTCTCATTATTTTTATAAATTTTCCGTAATATAAAAGTTTTCAGCGAAAGGAAAAAAAAAAAGAACTCCCACCAGTCCTTTGGTAGGAACATTCAGGTACTTTCTCATCCTGACTCCTGTATCTAATTATTGAGTGGAAATACCCATTCCCCCATTGACATCTGAAACAGCAGTACTGCCTTGTTGATTTCCCTTAATTATGGAACCTGGTACTGTTCTCGGGATTTTTCCTATTAACAACAATCTCTCCCCATCCTGTTGTGTGTTAATTGGGTACTACCTTATCCTTATTGCTGGTAAAGTTCATCCTGTTCTTCAAAAATCACTTCTTTAGTTTCTTAAGATCACTTAACCTCCTCTTCCTGCCTCTCAGTCTATTATGAGCAATCTTAACTAATTTGGGGCCATGCCTGAATGTATCCAGGCTAATTGCATTAATCAACCTAGGTGCTGATGCTCTAGGACATTCAGTACACCACGCCATAAAGTTCATCCTAAGCCATCAGTAAGCCCACTTGTGTTCAAGCTTTCAGCTTCTAGTGTTTTTGCTTATGCCTGCACTTCTTATGTTACCTCAGAGGCTATGGTGATTTGGGCCTGGCCACTGACACCTGCTAATCCAGGCCTTTTTGTCTGTCCTCAGAAGGCAGGTGGCTTTCCCTTACTGTCTACAGGCACCTTTTCTTTATAACCCGCAGTCTGCTGGTCAACTCTGCTTATGTGTTCCATTGCCATCCCCAAACCTAATTAATTCCCCCAACATTAAGCTTCTCCTTTACCTCCTCTGTAAAGAGCCTCCTCTGACCACCTCATCCTAGGAAGTCTGGTTTTAGCATACCTCCTCTGTGCCACCCTTTACCACACTGAATTGTCCTGGCCTCTTTTTCTGTCCTGCCAGCCCCAGACTGTGGATTTCTGGGTTAAAGATGGAGACTATGTCTTGTTCTCCCTTGAATATCATACCTATCACAGCATCAGACACAATGGTTAAATGCTCGAAATAATATTTTTTTAATTTTAATGTGAAATATTTTCAACTTAAAGAAAATTGCCTGCAAAGAGAGTAAAAAGAAATTTCACATACTCTTGATGAAGATTTATCTATTGTTAGCATCTTGTTACATTTATCATTCTCTCTCTTTATACACACACACACTTTTTTCTGAAACACTTCAAAGTTGCAGACAATATGTCCCATCACCCCCTAATACTTCAATGTATTTCCTAAGAACAATCTCTTATATAAACACAGTTAAGTTAGCAAATTCAAGAAATATAACATTGATACAGTATGCTACTGCTACTGCTGCTAAGTCACTTCAGTCGTGTCCGACTCTGTGCGACCCCATAGACGGAAGCCCGCCAGGCTCCCCCATCCCTGGGATTCTCTAGGCAAGAACACTGGAGTGGGTTGCCATTTCCTTCTCCAATGTGTGAAAGTGAAAAGTGAAAGTGAAGTTGCTCAGTTGTGTCCGACCCTTAGCGACCCCACGGACTACAGCCAACCAGGCTCCTCCATCCATGGGATTTTCTAGGCAATAGTACTGGAGTGGCTTGCCATTGCCTTCTCCGTGATACAGTATACTATTACAGATAATTGTCCCAAGAATGCTCTTTTTGCTATATTTGATAACCTTTTGAATTCTGTGGTAATAAGCCTGTAAGTCTGAGATTGATATTTTTCATGTTTCACACCTGATAAACTGATCAAAAAGCCACTTTGTCAAGATACTTAGTCACTGACTTTAATTTTACTTGAGCTACATAATATTTATCTAAAATTGTATTTGCACTAAATGTCGGCCTGTTTTACTAGAACGATGTATCAGAGAAGTAAAGAATCCAGCATGTTACTTTCATATTGAAATGGAATGTTGCTACACCTGGAAATTATAAAAATGTAAATCAACTATACCTCAATTAAAAATAATTTTTAAGTGAAAAAAAAAAACAAAGCAGCAGTGGAATGTTAATGTTCCCTTGTGCCCATTTCTGGGTCTCCATCAGTAGTATCACTGAGGCAGTCAGGAAGGCACCATTCAGCAATAGGGACTCATTAACAGTGTGTTCAACCCTATGCCAGATACAGGGGAGAGAGAACATAAAGGAGCTCTCCCAAGGACCTTCCAGTCTAGGAAGTAATGTGGCAGTCATACAGGGAACAATGAACAGAGCAAAGAGAAGGCTAGCATTTGCTAGGCACCTATTAGCTGCCAGACACTTCAGAAACCCTGTAATGCAGGTATTATCCCCATTTGCCCAAGATCACAAAACTAGTAAACAGTAGAATTAGGATATGAACCCAGGCCCCTATGACTCAAAATAAGAGAATATGAGGCAGCTTATAGTCATGTGCTCTGGGCCAGGTGAGATGAATTAAATAAGTCTCAGTGAGATGCTTGGAACCTACAAAGGCCACTCTGGGGACTCTCTGGGAGATAGAGCATGTTGGGATGCTGACAGCCAGCAGCAGGTGCTCCCATCCCAAACCCCTCTAAAACCTGCCTGTTACGACTACCTGTTCTCACTGAAGGGCTCAGGCTCTGTCCACCTCTGCTTCTGGTGGCCTTCGGGAGATGGGGAGGGGAAGCTGGTTCACATTTCTACATTCAACTCCAATGGCCCCCTCTCCAAGGCTAGTTGAACTGTTTATCTTCCAAGTGCCTTGACCTCCTGGGGGCAATTTTCTATACTTCTCAACATCTGAAGCACAGCTCCCTCTGAGCTGAGAGGAGCCTCTTGCTTCACCGCAGGACCCCACACCCTCCTGACCTGTCCTCTTCCACCCACCTACCCTTATGCTTCTTTTTGCACGGAAGGCATGACAGGAATTTAACATGTTTGTGCTTTCTCTTCCATGACAGGGAGAAGATCTGGCTTAGACAGATGTAGAACCGCCCAGTCTGCTTAAGGCATTACCAACTGAATAGCTTAGTCCAAAACATCAGTTCTGTAGATTAAAAATTTGATAAAGGACACATGCATTCTGACATTTTTTCCCCAATGAAGAAACTAAGATGGAAAAGGAAAAGTTTGTTCCTAAGTCTGTAGTTTTAATCCTCAACAACCAAGGAATTATGGTGTGTGGGGGTGGGGTTCTCTTATAAGAAAAATTGGATAAATGAAGGGTTTTATAGGGTACTTAAAAGAAATGCAGGATTGTGCTTGATGTTTGTTAACTTTTTTATTTTGAAATAATTATAGGAAGTTGCCCTTCACCCAGTCTCCCCCAATGATTACATCGCACATAATTATAGTTTCATATAAAGGCCAGAAAATTGACATAGGTACAATGTCTGTGTAAAAGTCTATGCTCTTTTATTACATGTATAGATTCATGGAACCACCACCACAATCAATACACAAAACTATTCTGTCACGACAAAGATCTCCCTGGTGTACCCCTTTATAGTCACACCTACCCTGTTACCCTCCACCATCCCTCATGTCTGGTAACCATTAGTTTGTTCTCCATCTCTATAATTGTGTACTTCTAAAAGTACAGTTTCCTTTAGGAAATGGATTTGCACTCTAGTTTTCACAGAATCTCAGGTTTGAAGGAATAACTTCTCCAGGCCAGCCTCCCTTCCCATGCCCAAATTTTGTCTACTACCTCTCTTCTAAGTGTCCAGCCAGCCCCTATGACATGCAAACCAGAACCTTCTCCAGGATTTTAGAATGTTGAGGTATTTCATATAAATATTTAGAGCAAGGATATTGTTTCTTTCCATACATTTATTCAGTAGTTAGCAAAACTCTTACCTTTCGGTTAAATATTACAAAATGCCCTCACCTGCCAATTTTCCCATCACACACTGACAGGAATGAAACATTGGAAGCCTGAAAGGCTTACAGAAAATTCCAGAAATCCTTTAACTACAGGTTAGCCTGGCTTCCAGCAATTGGGGCCTTTCAAATGTATGTGGTTCATGTGTGGAATTTATTTCTTGGGCTGATTGTGTGTTATCTACATGGTATCTACAAGTGTCATTCTATGACATAATCTTGTAGCCCAACTCCCCAGGACTCCCTTGTGGGGAACAGAGTTTTACCGGGCACCATATAGCCTGTTTTAAGAACATTAGAAACTAATGAGTCAAAGTAATGGTAAAACCGGAAGGGGCTGGCAGAAGTGAAGCCACGGGGGTTCCACAGTTAGACTTAATTTGGATCCCCCACCTCCTCTCCCCTGGACAGTTTTGAAATCTTTTCACAAGTTTAACTTAGTTCTTATAAAGAACACTGTGCTCTCCTTAACTGGACGGTAGCACATATATAGATCTAGACTCAGCCCCATTAGGATGTGCCCTTGGGAATAAATGACTTCAAACTAATGGTTCCCTCCACAGCAGCCCCAGAGGCAGGGGTGGGAGGGCATCTGACTTGGGCCCAGGAGACACCACAGTCTAGTGAATGCCCTCTTCTTGAAGTTAGAACAACAGTGGCCCAGTTCCCTACTTTCTTAATAGGGGCCCCTGCCTCCCACAACATTCCTGACTTCCCCTTGGGTGGGGAGAGTACAAACAGTAAGAAAAGAAAGGAGAGAATGCAGCTAGCTATGTGCTCCACCTCAAGTGCCATTCCTCTGGGTCCACATCATAACTTACAACCCAAAGACCTTCAATACTCATGTCTTAGTGTTTTCCCGTCATCAAATAACCCATGGGGGTAACTTGTAATTTCCAAAGTGAAAAGATGTTTCCAACTAACTTAATAATCCTGGCATGTTCTCTGCTGCCTTAGTCTCTTTGGGGGGTAATTTTGTGGCTACTCTTCTGCTATCTTTTTCTTCAACCTGTGTTAAGAGAAGAGAAGACAAGGCTAGGTCATGGCCAGGATGCTGACTTTGGCAGTGCCCCTTCCTCCCTGGTGGCTCAGACGGTAAAGTGTCTGCCTACAATGCGGGAGACCTGGGTTCAATCCCTGGGTCAGGAAGATCTCCTGGAGAAGGAAATGGCAACCCACTCCATTATTCTTACCTGGATAATCCCATGGACAGAGGAACCTGGTAGGCTACAGTCCATGGGGTCACAAAGAGTCAGACATGATTGAGGGACTTCACTTCCTTCCTGGGAGGCCTTCTTGTGGAAGGCTGCTGCTGCTGCATCACTTCAGTTGTGTCCGACTCTGTGTGACCCCATAGACAGAAGCCCACCAGGGTCCCCCATCCCTGGGATTCTCCAGGCAAGAACACTGGAGTGGGTTGCCATTTCCTTCTCCAGTGTGTGAAAGTGACAAGTGAAAGTGAAGTTTGCTCAGTCGTGTTCGACCCTTAGCGACCCCACGGACTGCAGCCTACCAGGCTCCTCCATCCATGGGATTTTCTAAGCAAGAGTACTGGAGTGGCTTGCCATTGCCTTCTCCGCTTGTGGAAGGCAATTAACTTCAACTGCCAGAGCCTCAGTTTCCTCATCCACAAAAGTGGGATAAATAACTGCCCTCCTAACCTTACAAAGGTGGTCATTTAGATAAACAGATCTTAGAAACATCTTTGTGAAATTTTCAGAGGGGAAAATATAGTGATCAAAATCTTCAAATACAGGGCTTCCGTGGTGGTCCAGTTGTTAAGAATCTGCCTTGCAATGCAAGGGACACCAGTTCAACCGCTGATCTGGGAAGATCCCACATGCACAGGGCAATTAATCCCATGAGTCACAACTACTAAGCCCACTGTTACTATTGAAGCCCAGGCACCCCAGGCACACCTAGAGCTCCACAACAAGAGAAGCCACCACAATGAGAAGCCCACACACTGCGATGAAGAGTAGCCTCTGTTTGCCACCAGTAGAGAAAGCCCACGTGCAGCAACAACAACCTACCAGAGCCAAAAAAGAAAATAAATAAATAGATCTTTTAAAAACTCTTCAAATATAGTATAAAAAATACGATTTAAAATCTTCAATGTTTAAAAAAAATCTTAAAATAACTTTTATAAGTCATCTATTTTACCTTACATGGCTTTGGGGAGCCTATTTTGACTCAATTCTTAGTACTGTTCAATATATATTTTTTAGCATGAGGGCAAAGTTGGTCATAAAATGTGATGAAGTCTATTGGAATGTGGGATTTTTTAAAAAAAGAATGTGGGATAAAGTGATTCAAATAGGTGTTTATAAGACAGAGAAGACACATTAGGAATTTGATTTCATGCACGTAGACAATGAGCTTTGTTGAGCCAGTAGATTTACTATTTTTCAGTAGGAACACTGTTTCACAACAGCAGGATGCGTCCTGGTCAGTTGGGTGTAAAGGAGAATGTCAGTCAAAACCCCTGTGGCCCCCTCTCACCAGGCCAGCTTGCATGCCTCTTCATCTAGTCTTACTTTGTGAGGACAGATTGCCCTGAAGATCCCTGGGGCTTTGAACTGAGCACTTCATCAGGTTTCTGCTAGAGGCTAATTAATCATCAGATCAACTCATTGCAAAAGCAAGTGGTCATGCTGATCCTTTGAGTCATTAGGGCAACAGAAAGAGAAGAAAATGGCCTTAACCTCCTTCCAGGATTAGGAGAGAAGTTCCTGAGATCTAATGAATTTCTGCTAAATTTGGGGTGTGCTCCCCAATTGTGTTTTTTCTCTACTTTTTCCTGTAATATTCCTTTCAAAAAGCTACCCAGAAAACAAAGGGGCCTATTGCATTGCCCAGCGGTGCTCAGCCATTTAAGGTTCCCTCCTTGGTGTAAGCAGAACTATAGGCTAAAACTGCTCATCTGGTTGGAAAGTGAAACCTGCCTTTCCTGCCTGTGTGATGTCAAACTGGCCTGACAGATTATTTAAATACACATACCAGTTATATGAGTCTATAGCACATCTTCAATCTGTTCTGGGAGAGTTTGTGGTTTGGTTCATACTTCGGCCAACAGGTACTGTCAAGGGGGACTAATTTTGAAAAATGGTCCAACTTTTTTTTCTGACCTCTGACCACTCTGAAATATTTACCTGTCTATACGATACCATAATAAGTGGCCTAAAAGTGAAAAAGTCTTTAAAGGGAACAAGTGATTGTATGATAGCAAACAGTTTTGTTTTCTGTTGTTGTTGTCACTGTTATCTGCCAAGATGAATGGTTGTTCCTGTTGTGTAAACACATACTATCACCTCCTTTTCCTTTTTCACTGAGTTTACCACAAAGTAAGCCCCCTAGCCGGGAGACAGCATTGCTTTGAGCAGTAAAATTATAAACTCTGAAGCCAAGCAGATCTAAGTTTAGCTGTGGAGACCTTTAAAAGGCTGAATAATATCTCTAAGCTTTAGTTATCTCATCTGTAAATTGGGCATGATAGCATCTACCTTGTGGAGTTGTTGCAGGATTCTTAGGATGCTATTGTAAATGTCTACCCTGGACCAAGGAGTCAGTGTTTCTTAACTTTTTGGTTACCTACAGATCACCTGGGGGGGTCTTACTAAACTGCTGACCCTGATTCAGAAGGTCTGAGGTGGGGCCAAAGAATCTTCATTGCCAATAAGCTTCAGGAGATGCCCATGAGGCTGGTTCATGGACCACACTTGGAGTAGCAAGGGTCTAGATAATATTTGCAAAGTTCCTAGCACAGATAATGCTTAATACATGGTCACGCCAAAATAATTCAATCAATTGCTTAAAAATCACTGAGAAGAAACTGTTTTCCCACAAAGGTAATACCAGTCTGCCTATAGCTCCATTCTCATAGCCTTTGCAAAAGTGCGTCATTGGGATTGGCCATGGTTGGTAATTTCTGAAAGCAGATAATGGGTAAATGGGAGAGGTTCATTATACTATTCTCTCTGCTTCTGTACATGTTTAACATGTTCAATAATAAGACTTTTTAAATTAAAATATTTTCCAGTTCAGTTCAGTTGCTCAGTCGTGTCCGACTCTTTGTGACCCCATGAATCACAGCATGCCAGGCCTCCGTGTCCATCACCAACTCCCGGAGTTCACTCAAACTCATGTCCATCGAGTCGGTGATGCCATCCAGCCATCTCATTCTCTGTCGTCCTCTTCTCCTCCCGCCCCCAACCTTTCCCAGCATCAGAGTCTTTTCCAGTGAGTCAACTCGTCACATGAGGTGGCCAAAGTATTGCAGTTTCAGCTTCAGCATCAGTCCTTCCAGTGAGCACCCAGGATTGATCTCCTTCAGAATGGACTGGTTGGATCTCCTTGCAGTCCAAGGGACTCTCAAGAGTCTTCTCCAGCACCACAGTTCAAAAGCATCAATTCTTTGGCGATGAGCTTTCTTCACAGTCCAACTCTCACATCCATACATGACCACTGGAAAAACCATAGCCTTGACTAGACGGACCTTTGTTGGCAAAGTAATGTCTCTGGTTTTTAATATACTATCTGCTGCTGCTAAGTCACTTCAGTCGTGTCCGACTCTGTGCGACCCCATAGACAGCAGCCCACCAGGCTTCCCCGTCCCTGGGATTCTCCAGGCAAGAACACTGGCATGGGTTGCCATTTCCTTCTCCAATGCATGAAAGTGAAAGTGAAGTCGCTCAGTCGTGTCCGACTCCTAGCGACCCCATGGACTGCAGCCTACCAGGCTCCTCCGTCCATGGGATTTTCCAGGCAAGAGTACTGGAGTGGGTTGCCATTTCCTTCTCCCAATATACTATCTAGGTTGGTCATAACTTTCCTTCCAAGGAGTAGTGATATCATTCTATATGATACTAAATATATATGATATTATAATGGTGGGTACATGGCATGAATTTGTCCAAGTCCACAGAATTGACAACAAGAGTGAATCCTATTGTAAACTAGTGACTTTGGTTGATAATGATTTATCAGTGTAGATTGATCCATTATAACAAATGCACCTCTGTGGGATGTGGATGGTGGGGGAGGCTATGTATGTGCTGGGGGTTAGGACAAGGATATACGAGAAGTCTGTACTTTTTGTTCCATTTTGCTGTGAACCCAAAATTGCTCTAAATAATAAAGTCTATTAAGAAAACCCCACAAACAAGAACACCTGTTTTCTAACAACCTGTGAACAGTAGAAGATACAGGTGTAGAAGTACAGTCATTAGCTAAAAAACAAAACAAAACAAAACAAAACAAAAAAGCATTCACTAGGGGAGAAAGGGAGCTTTTGTTTCAATTCCCCCAAATAAACCCATTCCTAACCTGGCCTGCTATGACTTAGGATTTTGCAAAAGTAATTTACCCATCCACCTCAGGGTTTAACATGTGTTTTCCCCTTAATATTATCACAGTTCACACTTTATTTTGTCAAGATGGGTTTTGAATTGTTTTCCTCTAAGTTGGTGGACTAAAATCTGTCTATGCATGCATGGCAGCACTGACTCAATGAACATGAGTTTGAGTAAACTCTGGTAGTTGGTGATGGACAGGAAGCCTGGCAAGCTGCAGTCCATGGGGTTGCAAAAGTCGGACACGACTAAGAGACTGAACTGAACTGAACTGACTGATGCATGCATGGTCAGTAGCTAAGTTGTGTCCTACTCTTTGCAACCCTATGGACTGTAGCCCACCAGGCTCTCTGTCCATGGGATTTTCCAGGCAAGAGTACTGGAGTGGGTTGCCATTTCCTCCTCCAGGGGATCTTTCCAACCCCTGAGCCTCCTGCATTTCCTGCATTAACAGGCAGGTTCTTCACCATTAAGCCACCTAGGAAGCCCCCAAATCTGACTATATCCTCAGGAAATAATTTTATTTATTCTTTTTACTTTATTCAATCACTTTATTGAACCTGCCCAGCTTTTGTGTTCATTAAGTCGATGATTCACAAAGCAACCTCCCAGCTAATTGTAAGATGCATTTAGTGAGCTGGACATTCCCCATCATCATCTTCCTTGACCTGGGCCCAATTTTTATTAGGTACTGAGCTGACTTAGCTCAGGGCAGGTGCCACTTTAGATTTTTAGACATATTTTGATAACCAGGTGACAGGGGCAAATTAGAAACTAAATGAACAAAATAAAGGAACCAGCCAGCTTGAGTTTAGTCTATTTGCATTTCTTTGTCCTCTTGGTCACATGAAGCCTCTCCAAACCAATGACCTAGTTGAATCTTCTTTTTTCTGCCTATGGCTTACTTCAAGGGTCTTTGATGTGGTAACTGGACAAGGTGTCATCCCAATGGCCCGAAGCTGGGTCAGCTCTTTGTTATTTTGTTTGGTATTTAATCCCGGAGAGTAATGTTCTGCTCTGGTATGTTGTTTATCACTTCAAGATTATAGGTGTAGCAAATATTTTCCTAATGAAATAATCACTAATTTGACATTCTGGTGCTAGGACAATACGGTGAGTTTCCCTTCATTTGAATCTTCTGCGTGCATACAAGTATAGCTACTAGCTTCCCAGGTGGCGCTAGTAGTAAAGAACCCACCTGCCAATGCAGGAGACATAAGTGACGCTGGTTCTATCCCGGGGTCATGAAGATCCCCTGGAGAAGGAAATGGCAACCCACTCCCGTATTCTTGCCTGGAGAATCTATGTGCATGGTCTCAAGCCTGTCCTCACCTCCAATTTCCTTTAGGTCTATTTTAAACTGTTCCTTTTAGGCCTGTTCTCTCAAATGTCAGGGTTTTAGGTGCAACTTGAAATTTTGTATATCCTTCATAATAGCAAAACTTTGAAACCTCAGAGTTGTTTCCATGTTCTTGTCAAAACCCTGTAGGTGTCTCCTTGACAGCTGTTATGTAGTCTTTTTAACTTAACTCCTTCTGAAGTGAATTCAGGTGGCAGAATTGTGAAGGCCTAACCATTTCAAGGTGGCAAAACACCTACGGTGACAGATAATTACAACTATTGCCAACTATTGCTGTGCATTTCCTGTTTGCTAACTGCCTTCACGATGAATCATACTCATTTTCACTATGACAACTTCTTTACCTTGTTCCTGATTATAATTTGTAATACCAGTGGCCCCTTGGCAAGCTTGGGTCTTTCCTCTCTAGTCTGTGTTCGGCCTCTTTAATCACAGCAGAGAGGTTTTCTTCATAGTAGACAGGAAGCAATGACACACACATCACAGTCTCAAATATCTCCATGAAAATTATTTCAAAACAACTCGGCTCATCTCATGGCACACTCATCCTTACCTTTTCTCGTGAACCCAAGTCCTTTCTGTGTATGAATCAAGCCCATCATTTAAGGTCAGTTCAGGCCTCTCCAGCTCCGGCAGCATTTGTCAGATATGCCATGCATTTCAGCACCGAATTGGATCAAAGGCTATTTGAGGCGCATTTTCTTTTCTACCCTTCCTCCTATGCCACCACACACTCAAATATGGACTATAAATCCAGACAGTGCAGACACACAGTGTATGATCACTTGCCAGTCACCCAGTTTTTGTTAATTACAGCCTGTCAAAATGCAGCAGATTTGAATTAAAAGGGAGAACTTAAGTAAATTGAATCAAGTAATCTCTAAAAGGGAAAAATCCAAGTATTTTTATGATTCTGGGGATCTAACTTTGAAAACTAGTTTGGGGGGGGATGTTTGTACAAAACTGGGAAATTACACACTGAAGAAGGAAGGATAACTACTGTCAAGGGGTGACACTGATTACCAATTTAGTCTTTGATATGAAATATTGTTACTGAATCATCAAGAATTAACCCATTCTGAGTTTGGGGAGAATGGATACGTGTATATGTATCTCTGAGTCCCTCTGCTGTCCACCTGAAACTATCACATAATTCATCAGCTATACTCCAATATAAAATAAAAAGTTTAAAAAAATGATAATAAAGAATTAACCCCAAGATTATAAAGAAATTAATTCTCCATACTGTTGCCTAGCACCTTGATGGTTTCATCTTTTTACATTTAAAATTTCTATTCATTTGTTTATCCCATTGGAATGCATCAATCCAATTTCATTTTTTTTTTCCTAGCTGGCTATCCAGTTTTCATGCCATTTAGAAGAGAAGGCAATGGCAAGCCACTCCAGTACTCTTGCCTGGAGAGTCCCATGGATGGAGGAGCCTGGTAGGCTGCAGTCCGTGGGGTCGCTGGGGGTCAGACACGACTGAGCGACTTCACTTTCACTTTTCATTTTCACACATTGGAGAAGGAAATGGCAACCCACTCCAGTGTCCTTGCCTGGAGAATCCCAGGGACGGGGGAGCCTGGTGGGCTTCCGTCTACGGGGTCACACAGAGTCGGACACGACTGAAGTGACTTAGCAGCAGCAGCAGCAGCAGCATTGGCCAGTATATTTTTTTCTCCACTGTTTGGAGATGACACCTCTACCTAAATTCCTGGGTATATTTGGGTGTATTTCTGTACTTTCAGTTCTTTTCCTTTGGTCTGTTCTAGGACCAATGGCACATTATTACAATTATTGGAGTTATATAAAAGTTTTAATTTCTGAAAGAATTTCTCCCTTTACTCTTCAAGATTTCCTAGTTATGAGCATTTGTTCATATGAACTCTAGAATCAACCCATCTAGGTGGAAAAAAAAACACCAACACTTTGTGGTATTCTTTTTGGGGTCATGTTAAATTTATACAACTTAGAAAGATAGGAAATGTTTATGATGTTAATACTACAATTCCCATTTGTTCAGGTCTAGTTTTGTGTTTCCCTGGATTGTTTTATTTTCCCTTATAAAGGTTTTGGGACTTTAAGTTTAAACCTAGGGTTTTTTTTTTCCTGATATACTTTTTTTCTTAGTTGAAGCATAATTGCTTTACAATATTGTGTTGGTTTCTGCCATATATCAACATGAATCAGCCACAGGTATACATATGCCCCTTCCCTCTTAAACCTCCTTCCCACCCCTCTAAAACCTAGAGTTAAAAATTTTTTTGCTATTGTAAATGGACTCTTCATTATATATTCTAACTGGTGCTTGTATGCATATGTGTATCTATGATTTGTTACCTTGGAGTGTGGTAGTGTTTTCTGATTCAAAATCCAGAAGTCATAACAGATTCATAAATGCAACTACCCCAGAATAAGTTTTACATGGTAAAGACACCATAAGCAAAGAAAAATGATAAAGTGAAAGGAAATATTTGCAACTCATATCACAAAGAGCTCCTACAAGCCAATAAGGAAAAAAACCACCCACTCACCAGAAAGCAGGGGATGGGGAACCAAAAATGTAAATAAATAGCTCTATAAAAAGATGGTCAAACTCACTTTTAAGTTAATAAAAATTAATAAGAATGAGGATACTTTAACTACTGATAGAGAAAGTTCTTCCAGGATATAGTGTTAAGTGGAAAAATAGCTGGGTGCAGTATACTATTGGGTTGGCCAAAAAGTTTATTTGGGTTTTTCTGTAACAGTTTATGGAAAATCTGAACGACCTTTTTGGTCAATCCAATATATAGACCATGTTACCATTTATATATAAAGCACTAAAATAAGAATCTGTATTTGGAGAAACAAAGTATATTTAAACTAATACAAGTGGTCACTTGTACAGGGCTGAGTGGATAGGCAATGGGGTGTGCAGGGATGGTAAGCAGAGAGTTTTCATTGTATACCTTTTTAGTTTTTTATTTTTGAAGCATGTAACTCTTACATATTCAAAAATTTTAGTAACAAATTAACTCCCTTGGTAAATTAAAAAACTTAAGACATTTTAGCTCATGTATTTCACTTCTCATTTTTGCTTATTTAACTCACAGAAACAGGAGACAGTTTTAGGATACAGGGCTTCCCTGATAGCTCAAGCAGTAAAAAATCTGCCTGCCAATGCAGGAGACACAGGAGACCTGGGTTCGATCCCTGGGTTGGGAAAATCCCCTGGAGAAGGAAATGGCTACCCACTCCAGTATTCTTGCCTGGAAAAATCCCATGGACAGACAAGTCTGGCAGGCTACAGTCCATAGAGTTGCAAAGAACTGAACATGGAGACAAAAACTTTGAGTTCCTCAGAAACATACCCAAACAAAATGTGTAAATCAATGTGAAACTTCAGGTCTCCATTTTCTTTTATTTTTTAAAGTAATTTCTGTTCTTTACAATGTGTGATCACACACACACAGGTGCGCACGTGCGCCTGCACTCGCACACATACACATACACACGATTTGAGATGGACAGAGAAACAAGAAGGATAACCTTCAAACACAGACTTCCCTGGTGGCTCAGATGGTAAAGCGTCTGCCGACAATGCGGGAGACCCAGGTTCAGTCCCTGGGTCGGGAAGATCTCCTGCAGAAGGGAATGGCTACCCACTCCAGTATTCTTGCCTGGAGAATTCCATGGACAGAGGAGCCTGGCAGGCTACAGTCCATGGGGAAGCAAAGAGTTGGACACAACTGAACAACTTCACTTCAAACACAAGGGTAATTTTTTTTACAAAGTTCAAAATAGATTACATTTATGTGCTTTTTAGTCATTACACAATGTACAGACATGATCCATTTAATGATTTATGCTCCCAAATGGTTAAACAATGAAGATTTTCTATGAAAGAGTATACATAAAAGCTTTGACTTCAGAAGCAAAGTACTGTTTCCTGCAAAAACCAACATCAGGTATATATCTTGTGTTTATCCTTGAGAATGCTACAGTAGCAGTGCATAAATTCATTCTGTAAAAATATCTGGAACATGATTTTCAAGAGACTCAATGCATTGTGTTCTCAGATAAAAATCCTAAGTCAAGAGATCAATTACTACAATACTAACAGTTAAAACTGCATATATATGTTAGAGATCAGAAGAGGCTATAAAGAAATGTAAATAGTTGTGCTTCAGGGGACTTTTTTGGTAAAGTTGTTTTAATAATAAATACAAACTTATAAATACAACTTAAAAAATGTCTCAGTGACTGGTATAAAATAGACAGATATCAAGGATTTTTTATATTGATACTTGGCTTAGAGTTTAAAGGTGAAAAATCATCTCCACATAAACCACCTGGCATTGGTAGCCCCAGTCTGGGCTAGTACCTTACAGTCAGGCAGAGGGCTATGGAGAAAAGATAAGTGATTTTCCCTCCTATTAACATAAAGCATTATCCAGAGGTAAAGCTAGGGTGTACCAAGTAACTAAACAAATGTCTACCTTCCTTTAGAATTCTTAGACCAAATAGAATGGTCACCCTACTTCTTGGTGGCTGGACCACAACCTATTCTGCAGTTCATCAGATGAATTAAATATGTCTTCTGTGAGAGACTAAGATAAGCATGATCCCTCAGTACTTTATGCTTTTTATTACTCTCTACATATTAACTGTAAAACTCATATTTTAGAAACACCATGGCAACTGTTTATAATGATAGAGGACAAGGCATAGTTTACATAGGAACATTGATGTTCGTACCTAGGAAGTACATGTACTTTTACTTTTAGGCTGGTCAGTTTGCTCTTTTAGGCCTTTAACTTTGAAGGACACATGACTGCAACAATCAAAGTGAATTAGAAAAAGGATGAGTAAATAACAAATGTCTTAATTAAAGTCTTTTGCATGGGTGGCTTAGATATAAAAAGAATTTCTTAAAATAATTTCCTAAGTGGCACTCAGAAGCCTCCTTGCTATCTGTAACATAATGTGCTGGAGTCCTTGAAATAAAATTATAGAGTAATTTAAAATATATATTATACATTTGAAATGATTGTAAATCATTCAATAGTTTGTAGCATGTTAATGGGGTGAAACAGAGATAAAAGGCAGTCCACATTCATATTTTCAAGATAAATGTACTTCAGAAGTCAACTGAACTCCTTGTTCATGTTCTAAATATAGCCATTGTGATAAGACCTGAAAGAAAAAATTGAAGCACAGTTAAAGACATGCATTTTACAAAATCTTTACAGCACCAAGCCAGGCACACTATCAAGAACTCAAAATAAATTTGAATTGTGATACTATACAGATACTATAACAGAAGATATCCAGTATATAGTAATTGGCAGTCATTGGATAGATTTAATTAAATCACTAATGTCTGGTCATAGCTAATTTTTTAACCATTAAATATCTCTCACATTTTCCAGTCACATTAGCTATAATAATAGCAGACATGGCAGTTTAAAGTGTCAGTAAACGCATCCAACTTTATCAACAAAAACAATGTAAGCCTATTTGTATTCCAGTAGAGCCACAAAGAGACAAAAGCATAGTATTTCTGCTTAGCTTGTTTCTTTTGAAGAGACTCCATACATAAGAACTTTAATAAGAAGAATATACTCGATCCTAAACGGTTCTTAAAAAGTGAGTGATCAAGTACAGAGAAGGAAAATAATCACATACATAGGACTTGGGGCAAAGATGCTCCCAAAGGTTAAGCTGAAGTAAGCCTAAAAGATGAACAGGAAAGACAGAAAACAGTAAGATGGGCAGGCATTTCAGGTGAGTGAATGGCAAGAACAGGGCCATGGAGGTAGGACTGGGGCTCCAGATGAGCTTTGGGAGATCAATAAATAACCTAATGGGCTCTAACCAAGGATTTATATAGGGAAGCAGCTAGACAAGATTAACTCAGAGAGGACTCACAGCATGGAGAGTCTTCAGTGTCAAACTATGGAGTTATACTTAATTCTATGGATTATGGGGAATCATTGAAAGTTGTTGAGTAGAGAGTGGTGGTGGTGAAACCAACACAGAATTGAAATCAACCTGACAGTAATGTGATGGGTGATTTTGGTTGAGGGGGAAATAACGGGGATAAAAGGGGGAGGAATAGGAAGAGAAGAAACACAGATAGAAGTCAGGGAGACAACCCAGAAGACAATTTTGAAGTTTAAAAAAAGCGAGCACACCAAGGAACTGAAAAGAGTTGGCATGTCAAAAGAGGTGAGACAATGAGGAAAGAGTCATGCATCACCAGAACCCTAATCTTTAACACATGGTAGTTACTGAATAAACGTTTGTTCAGTTGAACTAATTAACTATAAGATTTCAAGCCAGGATGACTGAAAGAAATGATTCAATAGCAGACAAGGGAACTAGTTTAAAGAGAAAGGATCACAATATTAAACAAGGCTGCCTTGTTCATCTTTATCACTGTATGTACTTTGTGTGTTTCCCGAAGGTCAATTCCTAGAAGTGGAAATGCTGTATAATGGAATGTATGCAGTTTACATTTTATACATGTTTTGCATGCACGCTAAGTCACTTCAGTTGTATCTGATTTTTTGTGACCCCATGGACTGTAGCCCGCCAGGCTCCGCTGTCCATGGGATTTCCCAGGCAAGAATACTGGAGTGGGTGGCCATTTCCTTCTCCAGGGGATTTTCCAGACCCAGGGACAAACCTGTGTCTCTTGTGTCTCCTGCCTCAGCAGGTGGGTTCTTTACCACTAGTGCCACCTGGGAATCCCATACAGTTGTAAATCAGCAAAAGGACAATAATGGAATAAATATAGTATTTGGTACTAGATAAATAAGTTCAAAAGAACCAAATGTAAGCCAGCAATTAAATCTTAAAATACACTTTACCTCAACATGTTTCTGAAGCAATTTTTTTGTTTGTTTTTCTTTAAAAAAAAAAATCAAGCTACCACCATCACCCCATATACACACAAACCACCACTACCACCTCCAGGCCATAAAAATTGCCTACATAGGGAGGGGCAACACAGGGGCAGAGGACCAGGAAGTACAAACTGGTGCGTATGAGGCTCAAGGATGTATTGTATAACACAGGGGATGTAGTCAATATTTGTAATAACTGTAAGTGGAAAGTAATCTTTAAAATTGTATTAAAATTTTTAAAAATTAAAAAGACTCAATTATAATCAATAGACCTTAGGCAAGCCATTTAAAGATTCTGGGCCTTGATTCATGTTAGGAATGCTTGGTTTAGGTTTAATATTAGTGTTTCTATAGCTTTCATGTTTCTACAATGTATACTTTAAGTGTTTAGGATACAATTTAGTCCAAAATAGATTTTTTTACAGAAATAATGAGATAAATAAAGGAATAATGTATTATTCTTTTAAAGAAAAAAAAAACTGCCTATGCTCTGCCCCAATGCATCTTTAAAACACTTACCTAAGATATAAGCAGCCACTAATTTTTGATTCACACTTAAGTGGAGGTAGAGAGGCACCAGCGATTCCACATCCCCCAGCGTGGGAAGCATCAGAGCTGTAATACACACCACTGCCAGGAAGACAGTCAGTAAACTAGGTCCTGAGGAGACAGTTCTGTTTTCTGTAAAAAGACAAGAATCCCTGAGATTTCTTCTAAAAACAACTTAAGATAAAAGTTCATTCATATAGACTGGCCACCACTCACCAGGATTCTGGTTTTGTCTAACTTCTCTGATACTTTCTCCATCATTCCCATCCCATGGGACCTTATCTGTTGGACTTATCTGGAAGCCCATTACAGGATGGAATGTTCTAGTGGCCATCTTCCTTTCTCCACCACCCCACTGGAATTTGTAGAAAGTGTTTGAGCATGTATCATCTGTGTATGTTTACAAATTATAGGCATAAGTACTGTACTATTATACTTAATATAAAATATACAAACCGAATTTTAATAGAATGGGCTAAAAACAGGTAGAAATGGAAGTTCTAGCTTTGTCTTCCCGTACCCCTCATGCACTACTTGTGTGTCCTCCACCTTGGAGCCCACTGCAATAGAGCTACAGTACCTTCTGGGAGTATCTTTGGTAGACCTTGAGACAGGTTTGGTCCTAACAAGTGCAGCATCCTGCTACCATTTTGGAAAATGTTAAGGCAGCAGAAAAGGATCAACTTTAATGTTACTAAAACTGCCCATGAAAATTCTTGCCCTCCACTCTACCTGCATTTATAGTATAGAAGAAAACAGCAGAGACAATATCTGACAAATATCCTGCTAAATGAAATAACTCAGTTACAAAAGGACAAATACTACACGATTCCATTTGTATGAGAAATCTAAAATAGACAAACTCATAGAATCAGAGAGTAGAATGTTGGCTGCCAGGGGCCAGGTTGCTAATCAACGAGCATAAAAATCTCAGTTATGCAAGATGAGTAAGCTCTAGAGATCTGCTGTACAGCATTGTACCTACAGTCCACAATACTATATTGTACACGAAAAGTAGTTTAAAGAGTAAATATCATGTTGTGTTCTTACTATAATAATATAAAATTTAAAAACATTTATTATCAGGTCTGCCCTTCTACAGATCTGGCTGCACAGAACTATACAGTATTCATACCCTATTTTTAAGAAACCCACCAGCATTTTCTGTCTTACAGCTTTTCCCACCACCCTTCTTTTCATTAAAAGAAATAGCCAACAGCAACACAATCTTTGTGTTTTATTAATGAAAAACACTGTTCATTTTATTATTAAATGAAGCTTTTCTAAATTATTAATACCTTAGCTGTTGTGTGAAGCTTAACTGAGCCTCACCAAAGCCAGATAGCTGAAAACAAATTCAAAGTTTACAGTGATTATTGCTTGAGATAAAACAATAGCATAATTGCCTAAAAAACAAGTCTGTCTTTTGCTAATGAATATAGTACTTTTTGTACTTGTTGCAAAGGTAAGTTTTCAAGGCAAATATTTCTGACAACTACACTACTCAATGCAAACCCACAGGAAAGAGAATTTCAGGGAATTTTTACTGTTTAGAAAAATTTCAAAAACATTCACATAAATGCTTGACATTTTTCAAAGTGGAAAGTTTTTCTGATACTACAAGGTTGTAAAAATTTTACAGATACAGAAAAAAATAAGGGTTCTTCTGTAATCCCATCCTCTTAGAGATAACACTGTTAATAGCTTGGTATATAGATCCTTGCAAATTTTATAAATGCCCATATAAACATGTAAAATGATTTACTTAAATGAGACCATATTATACATATGTTCTTAACTTTTTCCTCTCACTTGGAAAAATATCTGAATCTCTTTTTATGTCAATATAGGACCATCTACCATTCTAATGTGTTGTTGTTTAGTCACTAAGTTGTGTCCAATTCTTTGCAACCCCAGGCTTCTCTGTCCATGGGATTTCCCAGGCAAGAATACTGGAGTGGGTTGCCATTTCCTTTTCCACAGGATCTTCCCCACACTGAGCCACCAGGGAAGCCCATTCTAATAAATCCTTGTAAATGTCTGCATGGCATTCCATCTTTTGAATATTTGTAATTTAATCAATCCCCAATTTATAGACTTTTAGGTCATTTTCAATTCTTTATTATTAAAATCAGTAATAAAGAAAGTAGTTTTCTTAAGCCAAAGAGCACTAGCTCAAACCTGGCATCAGATACAGCAGTTTTTTAGAAATATAATTAAGATAAACCCACTAAGATTCAGATGAACCCTTTTAAAACACCTTTTTAATGACCTGGGCTTTGGTATTTTGTAAAAGTATCCTTTGTGGGTTTCTCTTCAATTTCTGTTAAATGAAATATATATACATACACATGTATAATTATATTTATGCTCATAGACAAGGTCTAGAAAATTACACAGAACACATAAAGGCAGATTTTTTAAGTGTGTGGGATTATAGGTATTGTTTCCTTCCTTTAATTTGTTACTAAGATGTCTTTTATACAGTACATAAACTTGAGAAGAATTTCTCATTTTTACTGCCTTTCACTACATTTTAAGATCCAAATATCTTGAGATATAGCCCCTAACCATTTTTCCAGCAAAACTCAAAGAAAGAACCTCACAATATTGTTTTGCCTATAACATACCTAATAAACATTTTCTACAGCTAAAGACATGCAAAAATAATGACTCCCATAGAACAATCACAATTTGTTTCACCATTTTGATTCAGAGAAACATAATGAAAAACCTAGAATTCCATATACTGGAAACCACACATAATTTACTATTAATTTCATAAACAAGAGAAGCTAAAAATATCACTTTGTGAGCCTAGATTCAATAAGTTACTGTTACACTCTATTACTTTACTCAATTTCCTGCCATATTATTAGAAGCATTGGGGTAACTACCCACAAATGGGACTTGCTGGCCGAGACTGTGGGGAGTGAGGAGCTCTACTGTGGTATTGCCTTGCTCTACAAAGTAGCAGGAGCCTTGGAAACTTTGTAAGATAAAGAAAAACAATCTAACAGACTACCAGGTGAGAAGTCCAGCCTTTCTACTGAGGCCCATGCATGTATTTCCTGTATAACTACTCTGTGCCAGGCACTGTGCTAGATGCCAAGGACATAATGATGAACCAGACAAATTAGGTGCCTGCCTTCTTGAGCTTCCTGACAAGAATGGCTTAGAGAGGTGTTTTCCCCAAAAAAAACAGAGACTACCATATACTATGCCAATATCACCTATTCTATTCATCTACTTACTCCAATTTTACATTTAGAATAATTCTCTAATGTACCTGAGATACAAAGGTTCGTTATAAACACACATTTGTATTTTAGGATGATTTAAGAAAAAATATATGTAAAACACTAAACCCTCTTGGGCATCACACCAGTCTGTTAAATACAAAAGTGATCTCCAATGACCACTTTAAATTACAAAATTAACACCCAAAACCAAACACTCAGATGGCCTTTCTTCTTCTATAGAAGGCATTTTAAAAGAGGAATGTTGCATTTCGCATCTATTTATAAGTCAACTTCACAGTATTGATTGGACATCAAAGTGACATTTGACAGAGATTCTCTTTCAGCTTCAAAACGTGAAAAACTAGTCCTGTCAGTTAATAACAGTTGCTGAGAAGAAAACAATCTACTAACTACTACCTAATTCCTAGTCTTGGTATCACCAGCGAACCTGGACACTCCCTGCATGGAATGAGAAGACACTTGCCTCCAGCAAATGCCTGTCTTGTCAGAATAAACATTCTAAGATGAACAAACTGATAGGGATTTATGAATTAATGTAATGACAAGTAGATGGTTTTTATTCCCTCATATATAATGTTGCGATTTCAAGAACAGGTGCTATCACATTCATATATCACGATCAAAAAGTCACCACGCTTTTCTATGGAAAATTTTCTCTTCCTCCCTTTATAATAGGGTTGAAGGGAGATAATGAGAAGATCAAAAGATGGGGGAATGATGTCCAAAAAGTTGAATATGAGGATAGTGTCGATGGTGAAAGAATATATCATAACACTCCTGAATATCTAAGCTGGAAGGAAATGAGGAATGGAGAGGGATTCAATTAACAGCCCACAGGGGAAGGGGATATTATAATCTATTTAGTTTAATTAACTTCAACTTTAATGAGTTTTTTTTCCAAAATAATATGAAAAGTGCACCAAGCTTGGCCTACTGCCAAGCACAATTTCTCTCCTTCAAATTAATTCATTGAGAAAGGATATAGGAAAGTCACAGAAACAAAAGTAAAGAATTGCCAAATTGTGCTAGCATTGTAAAGTACAGTGCCTGCAGTCTCAGGTTTTATAGAATGAAAAGCTCTAGCAATGACTGCCCCTGCCTTACAGCCCCGTCTAGTGGAGTTATTTTCTCCCCTAAAAGGCCTGCGCGAGGCCTCTTGTTCAATTCTAGGTACCTGATCTCTACATTCACTTTTGAAGTAGTCAACTAGGTTTAGAGTGGCAGGTTATTGTTCTAGTAATTATTCTTTGCTCCTTGACTCATTTAAAGTGAGAAACATGTAAGACCTCAAAAGGACTTTAAAAACAACCCAAAGTTAAAAAAAAAAAAAAAAGCCAACACAACGCAAAGTACCTGGTTGAAACGACTGCTCAAAAAATAAACTTTCAGTTAAATGTTCTTTTATTCTTTTTTCCTCCTCTTCCTTTTGTTGTTCTTTTGCGGACGGGAGAAGAGTAGCCACAACCTCTTTCCTTCCTAAAGCCTTCCTCTGGCTTTGCTCAGAAACTTGGAGACGGAATTTGTCTATTACACCATAGTGGCAGGATCGGACATCTCTATGACGAATTACACTGAAACATTGAAAAAGAACAAATGCAATTTAGGTTTCAAACAGAATTCAGCAAGAGATTTCATACATATTAACTGAGTGTAACAAAATACTCAAATACAGAAACTTGTTAATGATGTTTTTTCTAAAATAAATCACAGTATAACCCCAAAATAAATGAGTAGTTCTTAAATATTTGATGAATAAGAGTCTAAAATAAAAGGATAGGTAAAGGAAATTCCTTTTCACAATGACATTTTTTCCTGAATATCTCTGTGTAGCAATATTCACTAAAGAGGATATTTATGAAATTGTTTCTTCCCCATAAAAGTCTCAAATATTCCTATTGCTACTTATTTATTGTTCAAATAACAAAATAACAAACCTCACCCTAGACTTCAATTAAAATTGAAGTCCATGAACAAAGGCAAAAATAAGCAATCAAATCAGTAGGCAATCCAGTAAGACCAATGCAACAGAGGCTAACAATACATTTATGTATTTCTCTGAAAAGAGTATAAAGCAGTGTAATTTTTTTATGAAAGTTATCTTCAGTGCAATTGATTTTTACTTTATTCTTAATAGATAACACAAAACAATTAGGTCAAAGGTAACACATTTATGGGGCAAGATATTATATTTCTTTGGAATAGTCCTTGCTTATCATGTACACAATGAAAATCAAAGAAATAGGCAAAAAACATATCATCAAAGATACATCATTTTATGGTTCTGAGATGACGAAAATATATGCCAGAAAAAGAACTTCTGCTGCTGCTTCTCATGGAAGATTTAAAGCAATACAGTTTACTTGGTAGCTTAAATTAAGGGCTGGTCATTAGATCCATCTGGTCACCAATAGTTTTAAAGTGAAAGTTAAATATGAACAGTTTGAACAAACAATCATTTATCTGACACTTTAAGACCAAATTATCTGGAAGAGCTCAGCTAACCTTTTCCAGATGAGTAGCTATACACTTGTTTCCTGTTTGTATAGACTAACTTTCAGTTTTATGACTGAATCATTTCAGATGAATTTCTATTACTGTTGTTCTCAGAGTGTAGCATTATTAGTCCCCCAAATGTCACTATAATAGCAAGATGTTCCCAAGAAGGCTAAATTACCTATTATAGCTAGAGAAAGGTACAGGATTAAGTTAGAACTTTAATTCCATAAAGCTCTCTGCTATGACTAAAAGCACAACCATGAGGAAATGTTCATGGAAATATTAACACACACCTTGGCTCCAACATAATGAATTATTATGTGGCCAACCTGTTCAGAATTTCTTAGAAACTTCTTAAAAAGAATGTTGATAGACAAACTCTCAGCAAAAATTCAAAATGTAATGAGTGCCAAGGTGGAGCGGCTTTGAGAAAAGATCTTTTGCAAGTTAAACACATAAATATCAACACACTGAAAACATGTTACCAGGAAGTGCTTTTGACTTACATATCCATACAACACTGAGGCTTTACTGCACCTGCAGCGTCAACGACAACATACTTATTTGGAGTAGTACACAAAACTGAAAGAAAAAGTCACAATGGCCATTAGTGATTTTTAAAAAATTAGTTTCTACAAGTCAAAAATTAGTAGGGAGTAGTTCAAATCCATACAATAGACCTAGGAGACTCACCTTTGAACTTCAAGGCAAACTCATAGGGATTATAGAGTGTCAACACTTGCTTATGTGTTGACTGGTCATCTGCATAAAATATTAGCTCTGTGGGAAACACAAAGACAGGAAGATTTCCTTCCACTAACTCTGGCTGTCTTTTTTGTTGATGCATTGGCACTAAATCCCCCTCGCTGAGGCGTCAGTTTTTACAGTCTCAAATCTATTTGGGGTTTTTCTTAAAAATCAGTTAGAAACTCCAAAGCATTTTGGCAATCTGGAAAGAGAAGAGAGAAAGCAAGCTGAGTGATAACTCTTTTTCACGAGCTAGCTGTGACTAGCATGGTTAGCAGACATTAAAACAGTCCCCAAATCATTTAAACATGCCTTTTGACTTTTCCTCTTGGCTTACTTATACAGATTCTACTAAACTCTGCAAAGAAACTTACACATGCTCCTTTCACATTCAGGATATCAACCTATGATAAGTTACTTACAAACTTGAATACAGGAATAAAGAAGGCTTCCTATTTAATCACCCTCAAAGAGATGTGACCAAAGGGTTGTCAGTATTTTAAAACCTCAGATTAAAAAAAAATACATTTTGTTACAACATATTTTATGTGAGCCAATCAGAATTCCTAAAGAAGAAAAAAAGATAAAATAAAGTAAGCTTCCATGATTTACAGGGGAAAAACACAAGAGTCACTTTTTTAACACTCATTATTCACTCGCTAAGTCATGTTCGACTCTTGGTGACCCCATGAACTACAGCACGCAAAGCTTCCCTGTCACTATCTCCTGGAGTCTGCTCAAATTCATGTCCATTGAGTCAGTGATGCCATCCAACCATCTCATCCTCTGTCACCTACTTCTCCTGCCCTCAATCTTTCCCAGAATCAGGGTCTTTTCCAGTGAGTCGACTCTTCGAATCAGGTGGCCAAAGCATTGGAGCTTCAGCATCAGTCCTTTCAATGAATATTCAGGGTTGATTTCCTTTAGGATTGACTGGTTTGATCTCCGTGCTGTCCAAGGGACTCTCAAAAGTCTTCTCCAGCACCACAATTTGAAAACATCAATTCTTCGACGCTCAGCCTTCTTTATGGGTCAACTCTCACATCCATACATGACTACTGGAAAAACCACAGCTTTGACTATATGAGCCTTTGTCAGCAAAGTGATTTCTCTGCCTTTTAATATATTGTCTAGGTTTTTCATAGTTTTTCTTCCAATGAGCAAGCTCTTTTAATTTCGTGACTGGAGTCACTGTCTGCAGTGATTTTGGAGCCCAAGAATATAAAACCTGCCACTGCTTCCACTTTTTCCCCACCTATTTGCCATGAAGTGATGGGACCGGATGCCATGATCTTAATTTTTTGAATGTTGAGTTTTAAGCCAGCTTTTTCACTCTCCTCTTTCACCTTCATCAAGAGGCTCTTTAGTTCCTCTTCCCTTTCTGCCATAAGGGTGGTGTCATCTGCATATCTGAGGCTGCTGATCTTTCTCTTCGCAATCTTGATTCTGGCTTGTGCTTCATCCAGTCCAGCATTTCACATAATGTAC
The DNA here is from genome assembly GCF_049115385.1 of Moschus berezovskii. Lineage (NCBI taxonomy): Eukaryota > Metazoa > Chordata > Mammalia > Artiodactyla > Moschidae > Moschus > Moschus berezovskii. The sequence continues at coordinate 122,848,609 of NC_142488.1, read as the reverse complement.
TCTGCATATATGTTAAATAAGCAGGGTGGCAATATACAGCCTTGCTGTACCCCTTTCCCAGTTTTGAACCAGTCCATTGTTCCATGTCTGGTTCTAACTGTTGCTTCTTATTGTACATACAGGTTTCTCAGGAGACAGGTAAGGTGGTCTGGTATTCCCATCTCTTTAAGAATTTTCCACAGTTTATTGTGATCCACACAAAGGCTTTAGCATAGTCAATAAAGCAGAAGTAGATGTATTTCTGGAATTCTCTTGTTTTTTCTATGATCCAACAGATGGCAATTTGATCTCTGGTTCCTCTGCTGCTGCTGCTGCAAAGTCACTTCAGTCGTGTCCGACTCTGTGTGACCCCATAGATGGAAGCCCACCAGGCTCCCCCGTCCCTGGGATTCTCCAGGCAAGAACACTGGAGTGGGTTGCCATTTCCTTCTCCAATGTGTGGAAGTGAAAAGTGAAAGTGAAGTTTTCTAAATCCAGTTTGTACATCTGGAAGTTCTCAGTTCACGTACTGGAGAACAGTAATACCAAAGAAGTTCTCGCATTATTGTGGATGTTCCAGGCCTCATATTAATTTCCCAACCTAGGAATCAGCAAAAGGACTGGAAATCCCCAGGGAATCTGAGTTTGGAGGTCAGCGGGATTTGATTACAGGGCTTCCACAGGACTTGGGGAAACAGAGACTCTTGGAGGGCACAAACAAACCTTGTGTGCACCAGGATGCAGGGGAAAGGAGCACTGACCCCACAAAAGACTGAGCCAGACATGTCTGTGAGTGTTTGAAGGTCTCCTGCAGAGGAGTGGGTTGGCAGTGGCAAGGGCACTGGCAGCAGCAGTCCTGGGAGGTGCGTGTTGGCATAAGTCCTTTTGGAGGTCGCCTTTAGCCTTACCACAGAGCCTGTAGACTCCAGGACTGGGCCTCCTTAGGTCAAACAAGTAATAGGGAGGGAGCACAGCCCCACCTATCAGCAGACAATTGGATTAAAGATTTATTGAGCATTGGCTCTGCCCACCAAAGGAAGACCCAGTTTTCCCCATAGCCAGTCCTTCCCATCAGGAAGCTTCCACAAGCCTTTCATCCTCATCCATCAGAGGGCAGACAAAGGAGTCAAGAACTACAATGCCACAGCCTCCAGAGCAAAAACCACAATAACAGAAAGGTAACCAAAATGATCACATGGATCACAGCCTTGTGTAACTCAATGAAGCTATGAGCCATGCTGTGCAGGGCCAACCAAGAAGGACAGGTCATGGTGTAGAGTTCTGACAAAATGTGGTCCACTGGAGAAGAGAATGGCAAGCCACTCCAGTATTCTTGCCTCAAGAATCCCAAGAACAGCATGAAAAGGCAAAAAAAACCAAAATTCATCATTACAACAATGCTTTAGTTAGTGCCTTCTGGCAGCATGGGTGAGACAGTTCTCTTAATCTTTTTTCTATTGAAACCCACAAACAAAATGTCTTGAAAAGAAGCCAAATATCCAAACTTGCTGAGTTTTCTATGAAAATTCAAGTCAGTAAGCAAGCCTTGGCATGCAAGTGGCACCATGCCTCCCCTACTACATCAGTACACAAGCTTTATGAGAGCTATTTTCTTCCAACTTCAGAGACCTTTTTGGATTCCTTCTGGGGCTCTTGAACATGTTCCAGAAAGTTGTAGCTGGCAGAAGTCTGCCTGTCTGATAAGTAATGTTTCTGCATTTATTTCCTAATCTAATTTTGATCAACAACATTCTTATTTAGTTAGCACGCCAAATATGGCTTTGTAAAATAAAATGTGAAAGCAAAGATATACAATCACAGAAAATGTCTGAGTTTCACCCTGTAGATCACAGTTTTAGAATAGGCCACAAACAATTTAATACTTTGCACTCAGGTTCTCATACACTCAAAGAGAAATATTAACAAATGATTACATTGTTTGGTTTCTATCAGCTATCAGGGCTGTGATTCTGACTGGGGCTTTGTCCACTTTTATCAAATAGGATACTGTATAATCATGTACGCACATTTTTATTCTTTTTTCCCAGCTGAACATTGTTGTTGTTCAGTCGCTAACTCATGTCTGACTCTTTGTGACCCCACAGGCTGTCCTTCAACATCTCCCGGAGCTTGCTCAAACTCATGTCCATTGAGTTGGCGATCCCATGAAACCATCTCATCCTCTGTCGCCCCTGTCTCTTTCTGCCCTCGATCTTTCAGGTGAAGAACTATGTCAAGAGCTGCACAGAGATACAAAAATGAATAATACACTGGCCTTGCTCTCCGGAGACTCTAGTCTAACTGAAGAGACAAGACAAATATTTATGCTACCTTTATTATAATGCATGCTGCTGTATATAACGTGCTAGGGAATTAGAAGACTGCCCAGATAATTCTACCTGGAAGAGAAGCCAGGAGATAATATTTGGGGTGGCCCTTAAAGAAAAGAAAGGCTTCTGTGTTGGGGGGAGTAAGCAGGGAGGGCATTCATTCCTGGGGATCAGCATAAGCAAAGACACAAGAATGTGAAAGCAAGGAAGAACCTTGGTAAGGTCAGCATCCACAGGTGCCCCAGACCCCACTTTGTATTTGTAGACTTACAGCATGCCTATAGCTCGTATGTGTTAGGTTCTTGTTACTGTTTTGAATAAGCTCAAAGCACTCTTCACTTTTATTAATAATATTTTACACCTGTTTAATTTACAACAGATTACAAACTTCTTATTAATTGTATATACTGAATGAATTGATATATGTAAAGCCTTTAGCACTTGCTACAGGCAAGGTGTACTCTAAGTATTCGTTGCTATTACTAACAAAGGTCCGTCTAGTCAAGGCTATGGTTTTTCCCGTGGTCATGTATGGATGTGAGACTTGGACTGTGAAGAAAGCTGATCGCCGAAGAATTGATGCTTTTGAACTGTGGTGCTGGAGAAGACTCTTGAGAGTCCCTTGGACTGCAAGGAGATCCAACCAGTCCATTCTAAAGGAGGTCAATCCCGGGTGTTCATTGGAAGGACTGATGCTAAAGCTGAAACTCCAATACTTTGGCCACCTCATGCGATGAGTTGACTCACTGGAAAAGACTCTGATGCTGGGAGGGGTTGGGGGCAGGAGGAGATGGGGACAACAGAGAATGAGATGGCTGGATGGCATCACTGACTCGATGGACATGAGTTTGGGTGAACTCTAGGAGTTGGTGATGGACAGGGAGGCCTGGCGTGCTGTGATTCATGGGGTCGCAAAGAGTCGGACACAACTGAGCGACTGAACTGAACTGAACTGAAAGCCGCAGGCAAGGTGTACTCTAAGTATTCGTTGCTATTACTAAATTAGGGAAAGACCAGACAGATAAAAAATGCCAGAAGGCCTCTCTTTGTCCAGTATTCTTTCCACTATACCAAAATAACTGTCCATGTCAATAAAAGAAAACTAAAGTTATTCTGAAAAGCATCTGATAAAATTATTTTACTTCTGAGTTTTTATTTGCCATGAATTTCATTCCTTTGTTAAGAGCTATACACATTTCTATTTGGATAATGTACTCCCGGAAGTTTGGGATATTTTTTGAATAGAAAATGATAAGCCCTACAATTACTTTCTTAATAAGCTTAACTATCAGGAATAGAACAACCAAATTTGGCATCACTAAATAATATTCAACATCTTACTGTAAAATTCAAGGTGAGAATTTAGCTTATGATAAAAGGTAGCATCTCTAATTTGTGGAACATAGTTCAGTCAAATGTTGACAAAATCAGGTATCCACCTAGAAAAAAAAGTTGATTTTATGCCTCACTCCTTATAAAATTCTTTATTGTGATAAATCCCAAATGGAACAAAGCTTTAAATGTATTTTTAAAAACATAAAAGCACTAGAAACCATGGGAAATCTGTTTTTTATATAATCTTAGGCTCTCTAACCGGAGAAGGCAATGGCACCCTACTCCAGTACTACCGCCAGGAAAATCCCATGGACGGAGGAGCCTGGTGGGCTGCAGTCCATGGGGTCACGAAGAGTTGGACACGACTGAGCGACTTCACTTTCACTTTTCACTTTCACACATTGGAGAAGGATATGTTAACCCACTCCAGTGTTCTTGCCTGGAGAATCCCAGGGACGGGGGAGCCTGGTGGGCTGTCGTCTATGGGGTCGCACAGAGTCGGACACGACTGAAGCCACTTAGCAGCAGCAGCAGGCTCTCTAACAACCAGAAACCAAAAAATAATAAATTCAACTGTGTAAAAAATTTTAAAGTTCTGCATGGCAAATAAATTCTACAAGGAAAGCCAAAAGAACATTTTCAATTCATATCACAGGCAATGTGTAATTCCCCTACTATATATAGAGGACCCACAAATCATTAAAAAAAGATAATGCAATATAAAAATGAGAAAACACTGTAATATTTTATAGAAAAGGACATGCAAATTGTTTTTAAAGTTACAAAAGTATGTGTAACTTCACTCACAAGAGAAATACAAACTAAATCTATACCGAAATACATGTTTTTAACCTGTCAAATTGGCAAAAATAAAAAGGTTTGACAGTACATGGTGGGAGCAATCAGGCATGTTCTTACATTGCTTGCAAGGATATAAATATAAATTGGCACATCCACTATACCTGCTAAAACTAAATGCACATAACCCTCAGATCTAGAGATTCTACTTCTAGGAATGTATTGGGCATAAATATTCCCAAATATTCCCCTTGTGTGAAATCCTGTTTGAGAAAGGTTTGAGGGATTTTTTTTTTTTTTTGGAGGGGATTGGTTTTTTTTTTCTTGCAGCACTGAGTATTAATAAAATAATTTATGTGAGCCACATAGAATTAAGCTTGGCATGCAAGAAGGCTAGTTGTTGCAACAGCAAAAGACTGGAAACAGCCCAACTGGTCATTAATAAGAGATCCATTAAATTAAGTATGATACAGTCATTTGTTGGGATACCAGCTATCTATCAAGAAGAAAGGGGAAGCTCTTTGGCAGGGTGCAATACAGACTGTAGGGTGTGCTACTATTTGTGTGGAAAAGGGAGATAAAAGACTATGTAAACCTATTTCCTTGGATATGGGCAAAATACCTTTGGAAGGACAGCCAGGGCTGCCCCTGGAAAGACAAACTGAATGGCTTCGGACAGGGGTGAGAGGGAGTTTTCTCTGAATACTGTTTTATATCTTTTGAATTCTGAACCACATGAAGACCTAATTTAAAAGTAAAAAAAAAAAAGTTGAATCAAACAACAACTCTACTAGAGGCTAATTTGAGAAAGGTGCCAGTTTTGAAACATAAGGAATTTAGAAACCATGTGTGAAAAATCTGTTAACTGCTTTCCAATTTATGATCTTTTAATAACATTGAAAACCTTAACCTGTGTGTTAAATAGAATGATTTTAATTATTTAAGATAAGTTTATATGCAACAGAAACTCAATACAATGAGAAAAAGTAAGATTTATTTAAAATGACTTGCAAACCTAGGAAAATGTAAAACTTTGTCACAAAGGAGTATGAGGCGGTTTATAAATCTGACTGAGAAGTCAAAATTAAACACACAGAACAAGTGCTAAACTCTTGTTTCTAACCTCAAGAAGTTAGTTGGCACAGGTCAGAGTAGATTATTAGCTTTAAATGATGGCTTAGTAGAAATTCTTATTTTTGAATTTTGAAGCTTTCTCTTTATGAGTTAAATATTTTCCCATGAATCGTGAATAGGCTGTCTGTCCCCTGGTCACCATTTTCAGCAGTTTACTATTTCTTTTCAGGTTTCTGTTGCCATTTTTCACTTATCTTGGCTAAGATATAAATCGCCTCCCAAACTCCAAACATATTAGGGAGGAATTAGCACCAGGTCACCAGTGCAATATTATAGACTCTGCCAACAAGCATGATGGAGTGTGACACCTGCCTTTAATTAATGGTTTTCCAGAGACTAACACTTTCTTTTTGCTCTAGTCAACATTGCAAAATGATAAAATGCAAAAATTCTGGGGACAGATTATACATTAAGCTGGTAAAACCTCATGGCAAATCAGTTAATAAGGTTGCTTTCCGAAAGTCAAGTACACACAGAGTCAAAGAATGTCAGCTCCTAACCCTTCTCCTTTTACCAATAAGAAAAGCAGGCCCAAAGTGGTTAAGGGTCTTACCCATGGTTGCACAGGATATTGGTGGCAGAACTCTGGTCTTCAGACTCACACTTCCCTATACAATAATCATCTCCTCTGTCTCAGTTCAAAAATCCTGCTTCCCTGATGCTGATGGCCATTCCTGCCCTCATCTCTAGAAAATTCCCCTGCTTTTCCATAAAAGAATTCTCAAAGGATGATCCAAAATTCAAGTCTTGATGCATGTGTTTCATTTTCAGTTTTATCAAGGAAAAAAAAAAACCAGAGAGACAATTTCACTTACTAAGTTGCACATACTTTCTTTTCCTGATTGTGAAAGCAGAGCTATGACTGTCAGTAACCAAAGTCTGAGCTTCCTTTGTGGCTCAGATGGTGAATAATCTGTTTGCAATGCGGGAGACCTGGGTTCAGTCCCTGGGTTGGGAAGATCCCCTGGAGGAGGGCATGCCAACCCACTCCAGTATTCTTGCCTGGAGAATCCCCATGGACAGAGAAGCCTGGTGAGCGACAGTCCATAGGGTCTGAGTTGGACACGACTGAGCACAGCACAGCCAAACTTTACTTTATTCTTCCTCTCTGGACACCAACATTTTATACATTCTTCAAAGCCTACTTCAAATGTCCCCTCTTTGTTGACTTCATCTACTGCTCTAATCTACAAGGATCTCAGTAATTTTATTACATTATTTTTTAATGTACTTATTGCATAGAGTGAATAATTTGACATTTGTTTTATGTGGAGTAATTATGACTCTCCAGGTTTCAGGCATAACGCTATACTGTTTTTCTCTGGGGTTGTGTTTGTTTTGTTTTTTGCATCTGAAGACTAGAGATCAGTGTTAAGCATTAGAAGATACTGAACTCAGCAGTTAACCTACAGGTGTCCACTAATAACTGGCTCTTCCATCAGCTCCCTTTCCCCATAGCTGAACACCCTTTATCCGCAAAAGACAGGCAACCGATCCCAATTAGAGGAACAGTAAATCTATGGTGGCTACTTGCCATAGGCTGGGGTTAGAGAAGGACAGAGATCATCAGCACTCCCAGTTGCCTCTCCCCTCCTCCCTCCCTCCCACTTCCTATTCCTCATCATCCCTTCCTCCTTCCTCAGTGCCCAACTAGGCCAGCAGGGTTTAGAAATCCAAGGCTCTGATATACCCCCGACCTTACAGAAAGACAATACCACTGGGAGGTCCTGGTACCTGAAACTGCCTCATCCTTGTCCTCTGTACCCAAAGCACAGAAATGCAAACATGAATGAAATTTGAAAGAAAACCTTATGTGTGCACACCACCTTGTGACCAGTTTGCAAACTACTCTCCCTCCAAAAAAAAAAAAAAAAAAGAAAGCCTCAACACACTGAAATCTGAAATCGGCACCTGTACTTTCTACCCTCAGTTCTGGGAGGAGACCAATACTGTAAAGTGTGACCATTTTCTGTCCTCCTCACTTAGGATGGACCAGAGGAAGGGGAACAAGGCTCTGAGATACACAGGGACATTTGCTCCCCCACCCCCTGCCCTTTTTGTGGGGGATAGGAGGCTGCAAGAAAAATGAAAAAAGTAATTCTTGGGGATTCTTGTATCAAAGTGGTTCAAAGTTTGAAACAGTCAAGGATGATTGGAAGCACAGCCTGCCCCAGAAACTAGTGACCCATCTGCGTGGCTACAGTGCACCAGCTGCTTACTACCTGTCACTGGCTCTTGTATTTACTGATTAGGGCACCCAGCTCCACCTTCAGGCCAGTTCCTTTTTATCTGGGCATAGGGGCTATCTCTTTCTTCCATACATGGTGCAGTCTCTGCCAATGGCCAACTGAATAGTATATAGTGAAGAGCAATATGTTCTTTCGGAGAAGGCAATGGCACCCCACTCCAGTACTCTTGCCTGGAGAATCCCATGGATGGAGGAGCCTGGTAGGCTACAGTCCATGGGGTCGCTAAGAGTCGGACACGACTGAGCAACTTCTCTTTCACTTTTCACTTTCACACATTGGAGAAGGAAATGGCAACCCACTCCAGTATTCTTGCCTGGAGAATCCCAGGGACAGAGGAGCCTGTTGGGCTGCTGTCTATGGGGTCGCACAGAGTCGGACACGATTGACGTGACTTAGCAGCAGCAGCAGCAATATGTTCTTTTGCTTTACTCTCACTGGTATTAAAACCTCTCTTTCCTTCCCATTCATAAAGTCAGCTTTCCTCATCTCTGAGCTTCTAGTATTATCTATTAGGCTTTTTAATGGCTGTTCTGTTCCTAAAATGGACTCTTTCACAAGCAATGTTCTAATGTTCATGCTATATTAGATGGTTCACTGCTCAATATTAGGCAATTTTGTTTTTATATACTTTCTAGTTTTTTTTTGTATAATTTGATATCTTACAAGATTGACTGCTATAAATGATATGTATTGCTAGGCTATTACATATTTAAGATGTAAAAGTTGAGTAGTGTATGTTTTAAGGTTTAAAAGAAATAAGGATGGGGAATTCCCTGGTGGTCCAGGGATTAGGCCTCTGTGCAGGGGGCATGGGTTTGATCCCTTGTCAGGGAACTAAGATCCTATATGCTATGTGGCATGGCCAATAAATAAACAAATAAAAGAAATAAGGATGCCCTCTAATAATGTCTTTTTAAAAACATTTCTTTCTAACTAGTTATTTGCAACCTTTGTTTTACAAAATCCCAATATGTCTTCAGTTATTTCAAGATGTATGTACAATTCTCAAAGTCCATATTAATTAACTATATGAAATACATATGTTGCTATGTAGAGCACTCTTAGACGTTTGAGGATCACAAATTATTTCAACAAGCATTTACTGAGCACTTATTATATACCAGGCACTGTGCTAAGGAATATGGAGAAAAGATGAAATCATGGTCTCAGCCCTCCAAAAACTCAGTCGAGTAGGAAAAATGGATATACATAGTAATTAGGATAAGATGTGAGAAGAGTTAAAATGCTGATAGATACAAAATGCTCTGGGATCATAAAGAAAGTGACAGTCTGCCTTAAATAGGCGTTTGCAGTAGGAGTGGAGGGAGATGGGGGTGAATTCCAAGGAAGAGTATTTGTGGAGGCATGAAAGGGACTCTTAAAATGAGCTTTAGCATTGCCTATGGTTAAAAAATAGCATGTGTGGGGGAGCAGCAAAAGAGAAGGCTGGAAAGGTAAGCTGGAGGCAGATGGTGAAAATCTTCAAAGCCAAGTTTGAGAGGTTTAGACTTGATTCTGGTTGCCAGCATTTCTCAAAATGTGGTACCAGACCAGCAGCAGCAGCTTCACCTGGGAACTTGCTAGAAATGAAAATACTTGGGTCCCACCTTAGACCTACTGAATCAGAAATTCTGGGGTTGGGGCCCAGCTACCTGGTTTTTAATAAGCCCTCCAAATGATTCTGATGCACACAATGCTTTGAGAACCACTGCTGCAGGCCAAGGGAACCTTGGAAGGATTTAGAGCAGGGAACTGACTGGATATGATCAGAAGTAGGAGACTGGTTGCCACTCACCACTCAAGCACAGGGCCTGACTCCAAAGTAGCTACCATAAAAAATAAATAAATATTAAATGAATGTGACATGGAGAGGTGAGGGGCTACACTAAGGCAGAAGCAATGGAGAAGAAACAGATTTTAGAGATGTTTTTCAGGTGGCTCATTGAATCAGGTGACTAGGATATATCCATACAAGTGTGACCAAAATGGTTTTGATATAAAAAGCAAGCTATAATCTTGTCGACTGTATCAATTACTGAGTGTTTTAAGTGAGTGTGTGGCTCACTTCGAGCCACACAGACTCTAGAAAAAAGGGAAGGTCAAGAGCAATTTCTATGTGTTCCCACAGGGTCAAGAGCGAAGGGTGCCCTGGCATGTACATGAATCTTCTGATCTGCTTGGTGTTTCTACATCTCCCTTGAAGTTAATAAACTGGCATTCATATTAACATAGAAATCTTTTGTGAGTTTGGTTAGTATGAATCAATCCCTGAGACTGACTGATAGTTTCTGAATGTGCTGGCAAAATGCAGTTTTGAAAACCTGATACTTGTTCTGATGATCTAATCAAGGTACTGCCAAGGTGAAAACCTGCTATAGCCTTTTTATTCTAATTTCATCACTGATCACATAGCCCATTTAATTCAGGTAGAAGCTGAAATGAGTGAAAGAATCAGACTTTGTACTATGCCCTGAAGGTCAAGAAAGTCAGGTGGAACTGTTATTTCTAATTTTGGAGGCAGGATTTAGCTGAAGCAATCTTCAATTTCCTGACAGAGAGGAGGGGAGGAAAGGTACAGGTCAACCTACATGGTTAACTTACCTAATTACCTAATGAGAATTTTGCAGAATGGATTCCTATTTCTATTAGGACTCTAGGTACTTCTTGTTACTTACGTTATGTTCCAATATCTTGGCTTATTTAACCAGCTTATTTTATCCAAGAACAGTGCCCAATCAAAAACTGCACTATATTGTGGAATTTGAGAGCTATAAGGGGCTCTGGAGATTAAAACAAAGCTTTCACATTACAGATGAAGAAATGGAGGGCCTCAAAGAGTAAATCACTTAATCTATTTATTGTAGGGCAAGGTTCTCCAGAATGCTACAAAGTGGCAAAACAAGATTCAGAACACTAATAATCTGTTTCAGACAAGATTTTAAATTTCTCTTTCATTTTAAACTTTTTAAAATCAGAAAAAAGAATTACTTTATTGAGCTATTAGAGACATGGGAATCTTTTCTTGCAGTTTCTTGTTTTCTGCTTTTCAGAAATTGGAGTTAAATGTAAAAGATCCATGAGAAAAAAAAAAATTGAAAGTAAAAAATTTAGGAAGAAAATGTGCAAGAACAATTTAAGGGGAGAAACATGCATTATGTTATAATGCTATTTGTTCTATTTTCTATCTTTGCCTATAACATGGTAATTTTGTACTGAATACTGTCCATTACATTTACATATATTTTATAAATAAAAGGAATTCAAAAATTTCAAAGATCCTGGTATGTGAGTAAACGTCTTATTCTGAGAGTTCTAGAAATGCTTCAGAAACTAGCTTAATCTTGAATCCTGTTTGGATAAGACGTGAACAACTTGAAAGGAACATTTGGCCCAGTTTCCTGCTTTCCAAACTTCCCACTGCTTTATAAGCAAATATATGTGTAATCTAAAAGCTGGTGTCCATCCCCTATTCAATATCCTGCATACGATATTTTCTCCGCAGAGATTACCCAGCTCTTAGAGGAAACAAGTGGACAAGAATTTAATCATCAAGAATATATTATTCCCGCGTGTGCCCTGCCTGAAGAAGTAGATTTTCCCCTTCTGTCTGGAATTCACATTAACACAATGCATTCTGAAAGTGCACTACTGTTTTTTAGGCAAGATCCAAAGGACCCGATTTTTCAGGTTTCTGTCCTCTTTAACGCCCTCAAAGATAAAAAAAAAAAAAAAAAGTCCGGACTCCCCCCACCACCACCATCAAGTTAGGTCTCCTCGATTCTACTGGGACAGAAATGCTACTTCAGTCCAGAGAGGAGAGATGTCAGCTACTTTATCCAGGGGGGACACCACAGAGCATTGACGAAGGGTTGGAAGGCTGAGCAGGGAGATCAAACGGTCCATCCTAGGACTTCAGCTCCACCAGGTTGGGGCCCTGCCTTTCCAGCCCTCGTCCCCACACCGGCCGGCTCCATGTGAAACCGGTCATGTGAGCCTGTTTACAGCCGAGCAGCTGGTGCAACCATCAGGATCCTTGCGGAGGTCCAGGAAAGGAAAAGATACAGGCTACGTACCCCTTACCACCCCCCCCCCATCATTGATATTTCAAGAAGGCGTTTCCTGTCCCTCCCAGCCTCTCCGCCCCACTTTCACCGCCCTCCAGCGATCCCGGGACGCCTCGCTCCAGCCCAGCCGATTTCCTTCCAATTGCTCGCCGCGGGGACGGGCTGGGCTGGAGGAAGGGGGAGGACGATGACAGCCCGAAAAAGGTGTCGACCTCCCTGCCCTAGCCCTCCTCAAAACATCCGCTAAAGAGTTGTCCCTGGAGTCGCATCCCCGGGGCAACCGAACTCTGCCTGGCAGGCACCGGGAGGATCCCGAGCCAGCTGCCTCCGCCCGGGCAAAAGAGAAACACACACGAGCCGGCCCGACCCTGGGGCGGAGATCCGCGATCGGCGAGGCAATTGACAGTCAGAGATGGGGCAGCAAGCACTCCATCTGCCTTCCCCCCACCTCCCACCCGCGTCCCGGCGCCGCGGAGCCCGGCTGTCAGTCACAGAGCCAAGCTTGGGGTTTGGGTACGGCTCATTCTTTCCGCGGGGTCTCTAGGCAACGTAACTTCCACGTCTTCCTGAAGTCGGAGAAAGTGGGTGACGGGACGGTAGGGGACTCTCACCTCGGCAACACCGGCTCCTCGGAAAGCAGCTGCGATTGCTCCCTCCGGTCCTTTGTCAGCATCTCTAGGCTGCACTGCCTGCTGGGATACCGGAGGACTCAAATACCACCTCTCTCCGCCCTCGAGGATGAGCTGCAGTTGCGGGGTGGGTGGGAAGAAGGAGAAGAGGTGGAGTCTGGGGCGGGGCCGGATCCAGGGGCGGGGCTTCCTTGCTTGCCACCTGGTCTCTGGGTTTCTCCCTGCTCTCTCTGACCTGCCCCTCCTCTCTTTCCTGCTGCCCCTTGAGGAGAATGTGAACTCTTACAGAAGACAGTCTCTCGTTGAACTTGTTAGGCAGTGATCCTTGACTTATTCCCCTACACGCATACACACAGACACACACACACTGAGGACAGAGGCTAGTTGATTCTACCTCTGAGGCATCTTATTAACCACCTCTTTCTCCAAGCCATCCTTCGTGCTACAGGCTCTGTTTCGGCCCCATGATTTTTTGCTTGAACCATTGCAGTCGCTTCCTGATTAGACTCTCTCCTTCCACTCTTGTCTTTGTCTAAACCACCTCCCAGACAGCAACCAGAGAGATTTAAGATGTATATGCAACAAATTACTCTTCTGCTTAAAACTTTTCAATGTCTCAACAGTATCTACAACCCCTTAGAGGGGGTTTATATGAGGTCCTCTGCAATCCTTTTCTGATAACTCAATACTTGAGCCCATCAACTACCATTCATGGAAGATAGTAAGGCCTGGGAAAACTCAACCAGCACTGGCTGCCCCAAATACTCCCCCTTGAGAGGCCACACTGTCAGTAATGCTCATAGGCCCCTTTTGTTATTGTTCAGTTGCTAAGTTGTGTCCAAGCCTTTGTGATCCCATGGACTGCTACACACCAGGCTTCCCTGTCCTTTACTATCTCCTGGAGTTTGCTCTACTTCATGTCCACTGAGTCAGTGATGTCATCAAACCATCTCCCCTTGGAATATCATTAAAGAGAGAATTTTCAAAATTAAATTTTAATGATGTCCATTAAGGAGAAAAAGGTACAGCTACTCTGGGTCCCCTCCCTACAAGTATAAGGCCCAAAGGATTTCTCCCAATTGTCCTAACCAAGCAATGGGCTGCCAGTAGATTTCCCTTGGGCTCAGGCTTCAGATCCCTTTGCTCCCAGATTCCCACAGTCATAATGCCTTTCTGTCTTTGCAGTACCTATCTATCTTTCAACACCTAGTGAAAATGTCACTTCCTCTAGTAATCCCTCCAGGATTGGCCATGATCACAATTAACTCCTGCCCCACCACCATATAATGTTACTTATTCTGCTTTGAAATTCTTCCTTACTTAGGTAATCACTGGTCATGTATATGTCTTCTTTACTCTCCTGCCTAGACTAAGAATTTCTCAAAACCCACCCATAGCTGGCAGCAGAATGCCTGATCCAGAAGAGACATGATACAGATGGATAAAATCCTTCAACTTCACTGCATCTGAAGCCCTAGGTAGGCCTAGAAAGGATCCCAGGCAAAACCTCATATAACCACCACCCTCCCTTTACTAGGACATCTCCATCTTGACCAGATCACGTGCCATTTTGCAAACACAAACTGGTTAGGCAGCAGAGCATTGCAAAAGGACCAAAGCGTATACTTCCCTTGCAGGTCAGACTGGTTTGTGGTACAATATGTAGTTGTGGAAAATGTAACTGGTATAGTTCACATGACAGTGCGGTGTAGAAAAACTTCATGGTGCCATAGAAAATAACCGAGTTTCCAAATACAGATATCTGTATCTCCTACTCTGGGGAAGCTTCAGACTTCTATCTGCTTCAGTCTACTGTTGGGTTCCATCCACATCCCTTCAGACCTTGTAAACCGTGTTACAAAGTATGCTTTTACAAAAGCAGGCATCTTTGTGTTGTCCTTGCATCATTTAATGCAAGTTTGTTTTCTCTCCAATTACATTACAAGCTGCACTCTGGTGTAGTTTCCTCATCCCTAAAATTGGGACAAGAATCCCAGTTTACCAGGCTGCTAGAAGGTTCTCATGTGCTAATATTTATAGTATATATGATAATGTAATTATGGGATGCTCTTCCAGAGTACTATTTTATTATTATGTTTTAAAACCTTTATACTCATCACTCAGGTATGTGTTTGATATTCCACATTAGGATTCAAAGCCTTTATTGTGAATTCCTGGAGACAATGCTTTAAATCATGGTTTCCCAAATTTGCCTAAAGAATTACCTGAAACATTTTTTTTTAACCTGAAGCGCTTGACTTAAAAAAAACATACAACATAAGAGTCATGAGTTTAAGTTTTATTTGTTGTCTTGCTGAGGACTATAGTCAGGGAGACAGCCATTCACTTGAGGAAAATGCTCCAAAGTGGTAGGGGTGAAACCAGTTTATCCACAACTTTCAGCTAGGAGACATGGGCAGTCAAGCATACATTCTTGGTAAAAGATTATCGTTATTCACAAAGAATGGATATCTCAAGTTAATGATTTTAAGTATGCTTTCTTATATATGAGAGATGCAAGAATCTGGGATCATTGACATTCTTCCTGAGACATGCATCTAAATATCCACGGTGTCTGCTTGTCCAAAGAAAAGAGTGCCTTGTTCTGTTCTAATCCTGATTTCATCTCAGGATACACTGTCCATCAGCAAATGCAGTGGGTTATGACTTAACGTTTATAAAACTGAGTGGTGAGCAATGCTCTTTGTTCTACTTTGTTCACAGAGCCCTTGATAAAAAATGGATTTGCAGAGTCATACAGAAATTTCCATTTGGCTATTTTACATATGGTAGTGTATATGTTTCCATATTACTCTCTTCATTTGTCCCACCCTCTCCTTCCCCCCCCACCTCCCATGTCCATAAGTCTGTCCTCTATGTCTGTGTCTCCATTCATGTCCTGCAAATAGGTCCTTCAATTAAAAATAAATTTTTAAAAATCTCTCAGAAAATACACACACACACACACACACACACACACACACACACACACACACAAAACAGACTTCCAGAACGTGCCCAGACTTACAGAATAAGAATTTCCAGATGAGATTCTGCTCCAAAAATTCTCAAGTGTGGGCTTTTCCACACCACTGACCAATTGCCTGACACCAGCTGGGTGTCCTATAATTCAATCCCACTCTGACACTGTCTACCCACAATTCAACTCAACTCTGACACTACTTACACAGAGATCGTGTCAGATCCCACAGGTTAAGAGATCAGTCCCATAAGACCACACTCCACTTCAGATATCAATCACAAGTCCAGGTTATCACCTGTACTTCTCACCAATTGGCTATAAATTAGAGGTTCCAACGACCCCCTCCTTTGGATTCAATTAATTTGCTAGAGCAGCTCACAGAACTCAGAAAATCAGTTTAGTCACTAGGTTACAGATTTATTACAAAGTATACTAGAGAATACGAATCAATGGCCAGATGAAGAGATACATAGGGCGAGGTCCTGAATAAAAAAGAGCTCCTGTCTTCATGCAGTTTGGGACCTAGAATGGTGGCACATGGAAATGGTCTGGTTCACCAACATGAGAGTCCTCTGAACCCTGTCCTTTTGGGTCTTTATAGAGGTTTCATTAAATAATCCTGATAGACTAAATTATTGGCCACTCGTGATTGACTCAACCTCCAGCCTCTCTCCCCTCTGGAGGTCCCCATCCTTAGGAGTTTTCCAAAAGTCACCATATTAACATAAACTCAGATGGGTTGAAAGGGGTTTGTTATGAATATCCAGACACTTTTATTGCTCTCATCACTTAGGATATTTCAAGAGTTTTAAGAACTCTGAGATCAAATTGCCAACACCTGTTGAGTTATACAAAAAGCAAGGGAATTCGAGAAAAGCATCTACTTGTGCTTTGTTGACTACTCTAAAGCCTTTGATTGTGTGGATCACAACAAACTGTGGAAAATTCTTGAAGAGATGGGAATACCAGACCACCTTACCTGTGTCCTGAGAAACCTGTATGCACAACAAGAAGCAACAGTTAGAACTGGACGTGGAACAACGGACTGGTTCCAAACTGGGAAAGGTGTACATTAAGGCTGTATACTGTCTCCCTGCTTATTTAACTTATATACAGAGTACATCATTTGAAATGCCAGGCTGGATGAAGCACAAGCTGGAATCAAGATTGCTAGGAGAAATATCAATAACCTCAGATATGCAGATGATATCACTCTAATGGCAGAAAGCGAAGAGGAACTAAAGACCCTCTTGATGAAGGTGAAAGAGAAGAGTGGAAAGACTGGCTCAAAACTCAACATTAAAAAAACTAGGATCATGGCATCTGGTCCCATCACTTCATGGCAAATAGAAGGAGGAAAACTGGAAACAGTGACAGACTTTATTTTCTTGCGTTCCAAAATCACTGCAGACGGTGACTGCAGCCACAAAATTAAAAGAACTTGCTCATTGGTAGAAAAGCTATGAAAAACCTAGACAATGTATTAAAAAATCAAAGAAATCACTTTGCTGACAAAGGCTCATGTAGTCAAAGCTATGGTTTTTCCAGTAGTCATGTATGGATGTGAGAGTTGGCCCATAAAGAAGGCTGAGCAGCAAAGAATTGATGCTTTCAAACTGTGGTGCTGGAGAAGCCTCTTGAGAGTCCCTTGGACAACAAGGAGATCAAACCAGTCAATCCTAAAGGAAATCAACCCTAAATATTCACTGGAAGGGCTGGTGCTGAAGCTGAAGTTCCAATGCTTTGGCCACCTGATGTGAAGAGCCGACTCAATGGAAAAGACCCTGATGCTGGGAAAGATTGAGGGCAGGAGAAGAAGGGGGTGACAGAGAATGAGATGGTTGGATGGCTTCACTGACTCAATGGACGTGAGTTTGAGCAAACTCTGGGAGATAGTGCAGGATAGGGAAGCTTGGCATGCTGCAGTCCATGGGGTCACCAAGAGTCTGACACGACTTAGTGACTGAACAACAGCAACCAGAAATGGGTAGGAAGACCAAATATATATTTCTTCTAAGTCACAATATCACACCACAAGAAAAACAAGATCAAAAATACAATTTGGAATGACACCAGGTGAGTCTTACTCTCAGACAATCTGGGAGGCACTGCTCTTACCAGTTGTTCACATAGAGTAGATTTATCTAAGCTTCTTTCTGGAAAAGGCCTTTCAGATAAGGAGAAATTGCAACTGGAAAAGATCCTGGGAGGAGGCTCAGGAAGGTCAGACAAACTTTAGTTTGCGTCACAATTGTGCCTGCAACTAGAAAAGCAAAGGCTTCTCCTGAGTTTCCTTGTCGTTGCTCCAAGTGCCCAGAAACTGGCCTGAGGCTCTGTGGCTGGCAGCTAATCTGATTTCTCAATGGAAGCACAGAACAGGGACCTTTACTGCCTCCATCCAATTGGTGATTTTCCAGGACTTTCTCAGTGCGTTGTGACTAACACTCCCTTTAGACCCCTCTCTCTTCAGAGTTTCCCTAGCTCCCCAAGCAGATCTCTTTCCCAGCAGTTAAACCCATTACTGTTACTGTTTTCCTGTGTGTCTGGGAGGTGGTGAGTGCTGGAGGGGGGTCTTATCCACCTTCTTACCCCCGTGCCTGATATATTGTTGGGGCCTCTGTTGCACTGACCTATGGCACTGTTTAGCGTCTGCTTCACCTACTTGACTGGGAGCTCACTGAGGGCAGCCAAGTTCAACCCCGCATCCTCATGTCCTAGCCTTGTGACCTGCACAGAGTCATGGGTCAGCAAATGTTTGTTGAAGAGCAAATGGTCTCCCTTTTGGTAGAGCCTATGTGAGCGACTTCCGGAAAGAGGCTGTCAGCAAGGTACTGGCACTGGTAGTCTTGGGATTAGGATTTGGGCACGTAACCTTGATGCACACTTGCTCCTTCTGACCTGAGCTGAGCTTGAGAAGGGCCTTTTTCAAAATAATTTTTAAAATATTTATTTGGCTGCCCTAGCTCTTAGTTGCAGCACGCGGGATTTTAATTTGTGGTGTGCAGTGAACTCTTACTTGTGGCATTTGGGTTCTAATTCCCTGACCAGGGATGGAACCTGTACCCCCTACACTGGGGAGCATGGAGTCTTAGCCACTGGACCACCAGAGAAGTCCCTGAGAAGGGCCTTTTGAAAGGAGTGGGGAATATGGCCTAGTTCTCCCAACACCTTGAGGCAAGCACTGAGACTGGAGGATGTGGCTAAAACAGGACTGAACACTAACGAGGTTTCAGCAGTATTTTCATTCACTGACACTCCAGACACCTGTCAAATTCAGGCATGCTGCTGCTGCTGCTAAGTCGCTTCAGTCGTGTCTGACTCTGTGTGACCCCATCGATGGCAGCCCACCAGGCTCCCCCATCCCTGGGATTCTCCAGGCAAGAACACTGGAGTGGGTTGCCATTTCATACAAAGGTATTAAAGGCCATACCGTTCATCCTAGATTGTTCAGCCATGATCAACTATGTTGTATTGCTATTCCATTTTGGAAGCCTTTGCCTAGAGCTCCCCTCCTGTTCTTGCCATAGCTCATTTTGGAAAAAAATTAAGCAATAGGAATCATAATTACAGGCATTTGGTCATGGAGCAGAGACAGAGTTTTAATTGCCTAGAGCACTGTTTTCAAAAAAAGGAACTGTCCCACTAACTAGCTCTATGACCTCAGGCCAATCCTTTCTTCAGCCTGGGCATCAAAACTCACCCATTTGCACAATGAGGTTGCTGGACTACGACAAGTCTGTGGCAGGCCTGACAGGCCTGGCCAGAAATCTTTGTTCAAAGCCCAGGAAATAGATCTTCTCCTGCCCCAATTCTCCACATAAACTTACAGAATCAACCACAGAAAAATTGTCCTATATTTCTCCTCCACTCCACCCCACAACCCACATTATAAAAATAAAAATTACTAAATTACCTATTAGTCAAGACCACCCACTCCAGTATTCTTGCCTGGAGAATCCCATGAACAGAGGAGTCTGTGGGCTGCCATCCTTGGAGTCACACAGAGTCGGAGACAACTGAGCAACTAAGCACACACACGCACACAAGACCACTTAGTAAACTATCTGCTAGATGTCAATACCATGTATAAATGATTTTGTTTTATTCTTTAAATAGTAGGAGCATTTTCCATGCTCCAGAAGCTTGAGATGGCCTCAGTGATACCAAGAGGAACCTATGACTTAGTGAGTCTGTGGGCAGAGGTAAGGATAGTTTGTAGGTTCTGTCATGGCAACCAGGGTACCTGTATTCTTTGCACCTGTTGGGTTACAACAGTTGACAGTTCAGTTCAGTTGCTCAGTCATGTCCGACTCTTTGCAACCCCATGAATCACAGCATGCCAGGCCTCCCTGCCCATCACCAACTCCTGGAGTTCACTCAAAATCACGTCCATCGAGTCAGTTGACAAGGGTCTCTATTAACGATGCTAGAAAAAAATTGACCAAGATAAGGAGATGATGTTAGGCAGAATGTTAAAGGGAAAGAAGCAAAAGTCAGTAATTCCTTTTGAAAATAGAAGACAGCTGTGGAATGAGACATGTGAGGCAGTGTACTTTAATAGAAGAAGCATGGAGTCATGAGCTATGGAAACTGGGGTAAGTTGCTTATTAATAACTTCTCTGAGTTCAGATCCTTCAGCTATAAAGCCTTTTTTCAGATGTTGGCCTGAATAGAGGAAATAATGCATAGCTGTAAAGAGCCTAGAACATAGAAGGAAGGCACTCAATACACGTTAGTTATCATTGTGGAGAATCTGAGATATGATAAAAAAAGAAAGGCCACTGCCTAGTCAACTTTGTTTCACAGATTCAAAGGGAGTCCATACTGCCTAATGATGGCATAGCCCAGACATGGGCTTGGTGTACCCGCAATTCCAGCCCACGCCTCTGCACTCTGCAGAGGATTTCTGTGCTTTTACATCTGCATACTTCAATGCCTCCATGCTCTTGGATACTTGTGCCTGCCATTTTGGTTGTCCTGTGTCCAACCCAAGAAGTTTTGCCATTTCCCACAAGAAATCCAGATACTCGGCATTTTCTAAATTTGGTAACTTAGACTGAAATTGTTCAAGGTTGTCAGGGAGGTCCTACCTCATGTCCTGGGTAGCTATCTGATTTCTTGTCTCTACCCTTTCACTCTGTTCCATTCCAAAGCCTATACTCCCCACAACCCTACCCTTCATGCTTAGCTCTTCGGCTTGTCTCATAAATGGTAAAGCGAGCTGAGATTTTGTATCTAGTAATCTTGTGAAATCGCTCAGTCATGTCCGACTCTTTGCAACCCCATGAACTGTAGGCCTACCAGGCTGCCCTGTCCATGGGATTTTCCAGGCAAGGGTACTGGAGTCGGTTGCCATTTCCTTCTCCAGGGAATCTTCCCAACCCAGATAGAACCCAGGTCTACCCACATTGTGGGCAGATGCTTTACCATCTGAGCCATTAGGGAAGTAATCTTGTAGGTGCTCAATAAAAATATACGACGAGTTGACTCACTGGAAAAGAGTCTGATGCTAGGAAGGATTGGGGGTGGGAGGAGACGGGGACGACAGAGAATGAGATGGCTGGATGGCATCACCGACTCTGTGGACATGAGTTTGAGTGAACTCCGGGAGTTGATGATGGACAGGGAGGCCTGGCGTGCTGTGATTCATGGGGTCGCAAAGAGTCGGACACGACTGAGCGACTGAACTGAACTGAAAGCTTAAAACTGCACCAAAACTTCCGGGACACCCTGTTGAGGGACTATGCCAATGTTGTTGTTCAGTCGCTAAGTCGTATCTGACTCTTGGCAACCCCATGGACTGCAGCACACCAGGCTCCTCTGTCTTCCACTATCTCCTGGAGTTTGCTCAAACTCATGTCCATTGAGTCAGTGATGCTATCTAACCATCTCATCCTCTCCCTCCCCCTTCTTCTTTTGCCTTCAATCTTTCCCATGGGCAGCACTAAAATTTCATCAAGCATCCAAGATGTATAACTTGTCACACTCACCTACTTATCTACTCATTTCATGGGCAAACTTGGAAACCTGACTGAACTCATACACCTGAAAACAATGTTGAGGTAAGTATGCATGCCACAACACATCTGAGAACATTTCATCATAGAAGCATAAATGATTTCAGTGACTGGTATGAGTAAGCCATGGCAGGGAGATCCTGAAATAACACATACTTAAGCTGTAGCTTGTATATAATCATACTTCACATCAGCCCATGTGATTTTGTACTTCAAAAATGACCAACCCTATAATCCAGTTTTAAGTATTTTCCAAATGTCCACACAGAAGACAGATATACTGTACTAAAGTGCAGTGGTTTAAGAGTGTGGATAAGAAGCATTTAAATCCGGGTTTAAACCTCATCTTTGACACTTACCAGCTGTGTGTGACCTTGGGCAAGTATGTCTCTTGTAGTTTCAGTTTTCTGATCTGTGAAATGAAGTGATTATATAAATGTTGAGGTTCTCAATATGACTATACAAAATGCATTTTTAATGTTGACATTTGGAGTAAAATCAGAGTCTAGATATATGTTCAGAATCAGTAACTTTACTAAAAAAGTGAAATTCAACTTTTAAAACACCCAAGCACCATGTTTAAGAAACCAATTCTAGTTTAATCTGGTTACACACACCCAAACAAGTTCCTAGTGTTTGGAGCAACCTCCTCCCAAATAAAACCATACTTAACCAATAAAATCTGTTACAAATGATTGTGTCATCAAAATACACTTTGATTGGCCGGTGGTACTTTTAAGCTGGGCTATCAGAGTTTGCATAACTGTATTCTTAACAGTAATGGAGAGCCCATGATGGCAAAGAACCAAGGAGTTTTGGGTTCAGTGATACTCCTCTTTGTCTCTAACACTAGGCAAGCCTCTGACAATAGCCAAGAAAAAACCGCTATGGCAATTTTTCCTATCAGCAACTTAAACCACTTCCTTGCCTTTAGTTAGCTGCCAGTGCTGCAGGCTTTTAGGTAAAACTGACCCCAATGGAAGTGACTAGCTGTAGTCATATTCCCTTAATACAAGACAAACCAAGAGACATTAAAACTGTAGAGATAGGAGAGATAGGTATACATAACAAACCTCTTTATTTTGTTTGGAGCAGCATCTCTAAATATTTAAACGAAGAACAATCCTGGCTCTTTTTGGTCCCATTAATAATAGTAATCCCATAGTCTCTCTTGGGGCTTCCCAGGTAGCTCAGTGGTAAAGAATCCACCTGCCAATGCAGGAGTTGCAGGAGACATGGATGTGATCCCTGGTCAGGAAGATCCTGGAGGAGGAAATGGCAACTCACTCTAGTATTCTTGCCTGGAAAATCCCATGGACAGAGGGGCCTGGTGGGCTACAGTCCGTAGCGTCTCAAAGAGTCAGACACACATGAGCTCGTACGCATGCACACAGTCTCTCTTTTTAAACTAAATTTGTGTTCTGTTTATAACACTTGATAATGATTCTTTGTAAGTAAATAGATGCTCTGGTAGAAGCCCCTACAATTTTAAATAATTTGAACGGGATGGTTAGAAACAAAAAGTTTATTTCAAAGCTGCAAGCATTTTCCATCTCTTAAGAGGTATGGATTTGCACATTTTGAGGCAAACATTCCTTTGTTCTGGGAAAAAAAAAAACTACCTGAGGTATCCTTCAGTCTAATAAAATACAAGACCATGAGGTCCTACCCACACCATCCCATCCCTAGTATCCTCAGGACTTGATAAGCTTGTGTAGTTGTTGTTGTTGTTTTCAAACCTTAGTTTAATTCTGGAAGTCTAAGTCTGGTGTTCCCAAAGGCCAGCAGAACAAAATCTAGGGTAGTTGACAGGCTTATGTTCAGAGGTGTTTTCCCAACTCTAAGCCCCTCTAGTCAAATATTCCCCCATCTCCCAAGTTTGTTGTTTTTCACTCACTAAATCATGTGTGACTCTTTGCAGCCCCATGGACTGCAGCACACCAGGCCTCCCTGCCTCTTTCATGCTACCAGAACCCCCTTTTTTCCACTATTCACCCCTCAGGGAATGTGACTCTATTCACCAGTTTGTGTTAAATCCTGATTAAACTAAAAGGAATATTTTCAAATTGTGGTCCCTGGAGGTCCCTTTCCAAGGTCTCACAAGGTCAAAACTGTTTGTATCATCATCATCATCATTTGCTTTTTTTTCCTGTGTGAACATTTTCACTGATGGTGCAAAAGCAATGGTGGGTAAAACTGCTAGTGCACTGGCACAAATCACAGCAGTGATATTAGACTGTACTAATAATCATTGTACTTTTCATCAGTACACACCTGAAGGAAGCAAAATCCTATTTTACCTGAGGAATCAGTAAGAGGTATTAATTTTATTCAATCTCAACCCTTGAGTACAGGACTTTTTAATAGCCTGTGTGACAAATAGGAAGTATGCATAAAGCACTTCTGTAGAGAAAAGTGTGATAGTCATCTCAAAAAAAATTAATTTGCCCAGTTGAGTTATGAACTTAACTGTCTACTTTTTTCATGGAAATCCATTTTTATGTGAAAGAATGATGGGCAGTTTATGGTTACTTAAACTTATTATTTGGCAGCTATTTTTTTCCATGACTGAGTGAAGTGAGCCTGGGACTTCAAGAGAACAACCTTTGTTTTCAGTTGCAGTCAACTGTAATAAATGTTCCTGAGATATCAGGGAAGATGAGAATCAAAAAATGCCCCTTAGGTTTAGGAACATGAATATCCTGCCACCCTTCTCAAAAGATTTCAATGGATGGTAAGGATGGAATACAGATTAAGATAAATTGAGAAGTGCCTGCTTAGTTGCCCAGCCATTTTTGTGATTCCCATGGACTATAGCCCACCAGTCTTCTCTGTCCATGGGACTCTCCAGTCAAGAATGCTGGAGTGGGTAGCCATTCCCTTCTCCAGGGGATCTTCTTGACCCAGGGACTGAACCCAGGTCTTCTGCATTGGCAAGTGGATTCTTTACCATATAAGCCACCAGGGCAGCCCAAATTGAGAAGTGAGTGGGAAGTAAAAAAAAAAAAAATGGAGGCAGTGAGAATAGACAACTCTTGGGAGAAGTTTAACAATGAGGAGGGAAAAGATAAAATAGCTGAAAGGGGAATGGAGGGGTCAAGGAAAGTTGTTCTAAAGATGGGAAAGGCTTGAGCATGTATAGGAGATGATGGAATGGAGGAAATAAAGGAGGAGTGAATGAAGAAAGAGGAGGGGGAATAGTGGGCAGGATTCAGGAGAAGAGATTGGGATCTAGGTCTCAGCTGATGATGGTGGTGGTAGTGGTGGTGTATGTTTGTGTATTGGCTGAATAGGAATGAAAGAAATTTTGAAGAGGGTGGAGACAGTGTGAAATTGTCATTTCAGAGAGTGGGAGAGCAGGCCAAAGAAACAACACAGTCTTGCAGGCATTGTTGGCGGCATCTACACCCCTTGTTTCTACCATTTCTATGTTGCTGGTTCCCAGATTTATATCTCCTGTCCATGCATGTCCTCTAACCTCCTTGTGTCCTTGTGTTAGTCGCTCAGTCTTGACCTACTCTTTGTGACCCCAGGGACTATAACCCTTGAGGTTCCTCGGTCCATAGGATTTTCCAGGCAAGAATACTTCAGTGGGTAGCCATTCCCTTCTCCAGGGGATCTTCCCCACCCAGGGATCAAACCCAGGTCTCTTGAACTGCAGGCAAATTCTTTACCATCTGAGCCACCAAGGAAGTCACTTCTAACCTCCAGATCCACATATCTAATTGACCACTGGATAACTTCCATATGTGTATCACACAGGCATGTTACTCACTGCATCCAAAATCACACTCATGATCTCTCCCAAACTGGGATCTCTTTTAGGGTTCCTTATCCATCATGCTTTTCATAATGTTCATGGGGTTCTCAAGGCAAGAATACTGAAGTTGTTTGCCATTCCCTTCTCCAGTGGACCATGTTTTGTCAGAACCACCTTACCTGCCTCCTGAGAAATCTGTATGCAGGTCAAGAAGCAACAGTTAGAACCGGATATGGAGCAATGGACTGGTTCAAAATTGGGAAAGGAGTATGTCAAGGCTGTATATTGTCACCCTGCTTATTTAACATATATGCAGAGTATATCATGCGAAATGCCAGGCTAGATGAAGCACAAGCTGGAATCAAGATTGCCAGGAGAAATATCAATAACCACAGATATGCAGATGATACCACCATTATGGCAGAAAGTGAAGAGGAACTGAAGAGCCTCTTGATGAAAGTGAAAGAGGAGAGTGAAAAAGCTGGCTTAAAGCTCAACATTCAAAAAACTAGGGTCATGACATCCGGTCCCATCACTTCATGGCAAACAGATGGGGAAACAGTGGAAACAATGACAAACTTTATTTTCTTGAGCTCCAAAATCACTGCAGATGGTGATTGCATCCATGAAATTAAAAGACGCTTGCTCCTTGGAAGAAAAGCTATGACCAACCTAGGCAGCATGTGAAAAAGCAGAGACATTATTTTGCTGACAAAGGTCTGTCTAGTCAAGGCTATGCTTTTTCTAGTAGT
Organism: Moschus berezovskii; assembly: GCF_049115385.1. Classification (NCBI taxonomy): domain Eukaryota; kingdom Metazoa; phylum Chordata; class Mammalia; order Artiodactyla; family Moschidae; genus Moschus; species Moschus berezovskii. The sequence continues at coordinate 122,822,579 of NC_142488.1, read as the reverse complement.
CATGTATGGATGTGAGAGTTGGACCATAAAGAAAGCTGAGCACCAAAGAATTGATGCTTTTGAACTGTGGTGTTGGAGAAGACTCTTGAGAGTCCCTTGGACTGCAAGGAGATCAAACCAGTCAATCCTCAAGGAAATCAGTCCTGAATATTCATTGGAAGGACTGCTGCTGAAGCTGAAGCTCCAATACTTTGGCCACCTGATGCGAAGTACTGACTCATTGGAAGAGAGCCTAATGCTGGGAAAGATTGAAGGCAGGAGGAGAAGGGGACAACAGAGGATAACATGGCTGGATGGCATCACCGACTCAATGGACATGAGTTTAAGCAAGCTCTGGGAGTTGGTGATGGACAGGGAGGCAGTCCATGGGGTCGCAAAGAGTTGGACACAACTGAGGGCCTGAACTGAACTGACTGATTCATCCTCCATCTTGTCATGCAAGACAGAATCCTAGGAGTCATCTGTGTTTTGCTCATTCAATCAATCATCAAATGCTATTGATCCAGTTTCCTTAGTGTTACTCAGTCGTGTGTTACTCTTTAGGACCCCATGAACTGTAGCCTGCCAGGTTCCTCTGTCCATGGATTCTCCAGGCAAGAATACTGGAATGGATTACCATTCCCTTCTCCAGGGGATCTTCCCAACCCGGGGACTGAACCCGGGTCTCCTTCATTGCAGGCAGACTCTTTACTGTCTGAGCTACAGGGAAGCCCCTATTGATCCAATTTCCTTAGCCTACCTTTCCTGATAGCTCAGTTGGTAAAGAATCTGCCTGCAATGCAGGAGACCCTAGCTCGATTCCTGGATTGTGAAGATTCCCTGCAGAAGGGAACAGCTATCCACTCCAGTATTCTGGCCTGGAGAATTCCATGAACCATACAGTCCATGGGGTCACAGAGAGTCAGACACGACTGAGTGACTTTCACTTCACCTTCAGTCTAGCCACATCATCCCAACCCCCTATTTACCACTCTAGTTCAGGCCAGTATGACCTTGTATCAGACTGTTGCCAAATCCTCCTTTATCTTCAGTAAACAGAGTGATCCTTTTCAAAAGCATGTATCCTGTCACACTTCTGTTTAAAACCCTTCAAGAGCATTCCACTGTCCCCAGGCTAAAGATCAAAACCTGTAACTCTCTCTTTCCTTCCATCCTGACCTCTGCCTTCTAACACACCGTTTGTATTCTCAGTCCCCTCATCCTTCTCCTTTTTAAAAATAGCACTTATCACCTTTTTCCTTATTATGACTGTTTATTCTGTCTCCTCCCTCATGGAGAACCCCTCCATGAGAACTTGCATCTCTTTTTTGGGGCACAGCTATTATCTGTTATGGGCTGAACTGTGTCCTCCCTAAACTCCAAACACTGAAACCTAACCCCCAGTAGCACAGATCATGGCTGTTTGGGGGCAGAACTTTTAAAGAGGTCATTAAGGAAAAACAGAGTCAGGTGGGTGGACCCTAATCCAGTATGACTAGTTCCCTCAAAGAAGAGGAAATTAGGACACAGACACATATAGAGGGAAAATGATGTGAAGATACAGGGAGAAGACCACCATTTAAAAGCCAAGGAGCGAGGTCTCAGAAGAAACCAACCCTGATGATGCCCTGACTTCTAGCTTCCAGCCCCTAGAACTGTGAGAAATCAGATTTCTATTGTTTAAGGCCCACCCCACCTCACCCCCAGGCTGTGGTACTTTGCTGTCACAGCCCTAGTGATTTTAAATAATCCCAACCACCTAGAACAACTCCTGACATGTAATAAATGAAAGTAAAGTGAAAGTGAAGTCCCTCAGTCATGTCCGACTCTTTGTGACCCCATGGACTGTAGCCTAACAGGCTCCTCCGTCTATGGGATTTTCTAGGCAAGAATACTGGAGTGGGTTGTCATTGCCTTCTCCAGGAGATCTTCCTGGCCCAGGGATCAAACCCGGGTCTCCCGTATTGTAGGCAGATGCTTTACCGTCTGACCCACCAGGGAAGTCCCTGACATGTGATAAGCAGTCAGCAAATATTTGCTGAAAGAATAGATGAATGTGAGGCCCCATGTGATCTGGCCTCTGCTGCCCTCTCTGACCTCATCTCCTGCCCCTTTCCTCTTGGATTTCTCCTTCCAAACAGGACTTTTCTGAACTCCTCAAACATGCCATACCCTTCCGCCTCTCTCTGCCTGGAGTTCTCACCTCCCCAGCCCACCACCACTCCCCCCAGGTGAGTACCGCAATTTCACACTATTCATTCTTCTGGTCTCAAATTCAATTTTGAAAACTATTTTTCAAATACATTAACTGAATTAGCATGGACATATAACAAATTCCACATATTTAAAATGTGCAATTTGATAAGTTTTAACATATGTATATACCCATCAAATCATCACAATCAGGATATATATAGATGTAGGATATATAGACACAGGCATGCATGCACACTCAGCTGCTCAGTTATGTCCAACCCTATGGACTGTAGCCCGCCAGGCTCCCTCATCCATGGAATTCTCCAGGCAAGAATACTGAAGTGGGCTGCTGTTTCCTTCTCCATGGGATCCTCCCAACCCAGGGATGAAACCCACGTCTCCTGTGACTCTTGGATTGGCAGGTGGATTCTTTACCACTAGCGCCCCCTGGGAAGCCCCATATAATTTTATAGATAGATATGTACAGATATATATCAGTCTTTACACCCCCCAAAGTTTTTTCCCATAGCCCTGTTTATTCCCTGACTCCCCACCTTACCCTTCTCTCAAGTCAGCCACTGATCTGCTTTTAGTCACTGGGAACTGCATTTTTGCACTTTATTGAGCTATGATTGAATTACAAAAAAACCGTACATGTTTAATGTCCAGAGTTTGCACGTTTAGTTTTATATAAATAGAATCATATACTATATCCTTTGTATTTGAGTCTGGCTTTTTTTTAAACTCAGCATAATTTTGATATTCATCTGCATTGTTATGTGTATCAGTAATCCATTCCCTTTTATTACTGAATAGCATTCCATTGTATGTATCACAGTTTGTTTCTCTGTTCAGCAGCTGATGGACATTTGTGCTGTTTATAGGTTGCAACTATTACAAATAAAGCTGCTCTGAGCATTTGTATACAGTCAGCTTTATTATTATTTTCTTAGGGAAGTACTTTCCATCTTCCAAAGTAAGTTAGGTCCTCCTGCTCTCTCATCTATTCATTTCTTTCTGTGTAATTGTGTATTTGCTTAGGAGGAATGTTCTGTTAGTTTGGAAGAATGATTTTAATAAATTGCTCAGGAGAGAGAGCGAGACCCACAGAGAGACAAGAAGAATTAACTTTTCTCTTGAGTGGAATGGGGATAAGGCAGGTGGAGAGAACAAAATCTTTGGATGCGTCTGTTCTAGTTTGATGCATACATACTTTTGTGACAACTTCAAGTGTATTAGGCTTTGTTTGAGATATTGGTAAGAAACAGTAAGATCAATTTTAAATTGATATACATTATTTTAGTTAAGAAAGGGTCTAGTGCTGTGATTTCTTCTTCTTATGGTGTCTTAGAATTAACACAATTTCCTGTATCCTTTGTTCAAATATCCACTAGCTAAGACTTCTACTCATCCCATTATACCTGCATTCTTTCCCCCAAAACAAAGAAACCCCATCCCCTTTTACTATTGCAGCCCGCTCCTCTCAGAACTCTCTCCTCTTCCATGACTGGCTGCTGGATCTGACCCAGCAATTCAGGACCTAGCAATCCAGTGGAGGTGAGAGACCCACCCAGCAGCCTAGCTCAAGTTCCAGGCATACGGAGCCCTGTTTCCAATCCTGCTGGTCCTAAAAATATCCCAACCATTGGCAGGTGGCTAGGCTATTTTCAACCTTGGGGGCCTCAGGAATCAAAGGATCTTTGCCAGGCCAGGAAGCAAAAGAGCAAGTTCTTATTGGTGGGCTTCAGATAAAAACAGCTGTCTATGGCACTAGTTCAACTCATTCTCAAATGTCTAACTGGCATTGCCAGTTGTTTCGCTTTTTAAACTCAATCATATTTTCCATTTCCACTCTATTTTTTTTTCCAATTTTATTTATTTATCTTTTTCAAGTTGAACAGACTAAAATTCTTTAAACAAACTTACTTATACTCCAGAGTCCTTTAAAAACTTAATAGCATTTATACATTGAAGATATTTGATTTTCTTGTAACTAGCACTTCAAATGCAACAAGCATTTGAAGCAACAAGCATTTGACCCAACAAGTAAAACTTTCTACAGTTCATAACTTTTATAAATAAAATAAATTAAATGTACAGTGAATAAGTTCTCTGAAATATTTCAATATTTCTGCAGGTTTAGTAACATCGTAAAATACATTTCAACTAAAATTCACAAATTTAAAAACCTGTTAGGCATTTTTAGGCGTTTTAAGATGGAAATGAAGACCAATGTTACATCGTAATATGCCAATTACAAATAGTACTTCAAATAGCAAATACTACAGTTTGTCCCAAACTTAAAAACTATTCATGAACTCAACACTGAACTATTGATGGCTATGAGAATTGTTTCCTAGCCTTTTTGAAAATTTCAACCCATTTACGTTTAAGGTAATTATTGATAAGTACGATCCCGTAGCCATTTTCTTTATTGCTTTGGGTTCAAGTTTATACACTCTTTCTGTGTATCCTGTCTATAGAAGATCCTTTAGCATTTGTTGGAGAGCTGGTTTGGTGATGCTGAATTCCCTCAGCTTTTGCTTGTCTGTAAAGCTTTTGATTTCTCCTTCATATCTGAATGAGATCCTTGCTGGGTATAGTAATCTGGGCTGTAGCGTATTTTCTTTCATCACTTTAAGTATGTCTTGCCACTCCCTTCTGGCCTGAAGAGTTTCTGTTGAAAGATCAGCTGTTATCCTTATGGGAATCCCCTTATGTGTTATTTGCTGCTCTTCCCTTGCTGCTTTTAATATTTGTTCTTTGTGTTTGATCTTTGTTAATTTGATTAATATGTGTCTTGGAGTATTTCGCCTTGGGTTTATCCTGTTGGGGACTCTCTGGGTTTCTTGGACTTGGGTGATTATTTCTTTCCCCATTTTAGGGAAGTTTTCAACTATTATCTCCTCAAGTATTCTCTCATGGTCTTTCTTTTTGTCTTCTTCTTCTGGGACTCCTATGATTCGAATGTTGGAGCGTTTAACATTGTCCCAGAGGTCTCTAATATTGTCCTCATTTCTTTTAATTCGTTTTTCTTTTTTCCTCTCTGTTTCATTTATTTCTACAATTCTATCTTCTAGTTCGCTTATCCTGTCTTCTGCCTCTGTTATTCTACTGTTTGTTCCCTCCAGAGTGTTTCTGATCTCATCTATTGCATTATTCATTGTATATTGACTCTTTTTTATTTCTTCTAAGTCCTTATTAAATCTTTCTTCCATCTTCTCAATCCTTTTCTCCAGGTTATTTATCTGTAACTCCATTTTGCTTTCAAGATTTTGAATCATTTTCACCATCAAAATTTGAAATTCTTTATCAGGTAAATTCCCTATATCTTCTTCTTTTGTTTGTGTTGGTGGGCAATTATCTTGTTCCTTTACTTGCTGGGTATTTCTCTGCCTCTTCATCTTGCTTATATTGCTTTGCTTGGGGTGGCCTTTCCCTCTTCTTGCAGTTTGTGGAGTTCTCTTTATTACGTAGTTTCTTTGCTGTATGTGGGGTTGGACGGGTGACTTGTCAAGGTTCCCTGGTTAGGGAAGCATGTGTCGGTGTACTGGTGGGTGGAGCTGGATTTCTTCTCTCTCCTTTAGAAGACAATGGGCTGCTTTTCTGGGAGCCTGATGTTCTCTGCCAGTATTCAGAAGTTGTTTTGTGGACTTTACTCCACGTTCAAATGTTCTTTTGATGAAATTGTGGGGGAGAAAGTGGTCTTGCCATCTCATCCCTCCGCCATCTTGTTCCTTCCTCCCCAGAACACTGGATTCTTATATTCCACTTGGTCGTGGAGTATCTCTTCCCAGCTGCTCCAGCAAGGCGCAGCCGCTGTACCTTACCTTGGACATTTCCACTCTAAAACATGAACCCAGGACAGCACATGCAAATATTGGGAGGATAGGGTGGGAGGCCAGAGAAATGTTTCTTTCTTCGACTTGCTCAACTCTATGTTATTTTCGAGTTACAGAGGAACTCTGAAATAAGTTACAGAAGAGCTCTAAAGTGTCTCTACAGTTTCAGCCTTAAACATCACACACATCTAGAAGGTGGGTCATGGTGTCTGCTTCTTCTGCTGGCAAAATTAAAGGACTATTATTATCATCCCCATTTTATAGAGGAGGAAACCCAAGGAATAGAGAGGTTAAATAACTTGCAAACTAGAAACTGGCAAAGCCAGAGCCAGGAAAGAAACTCAGATTTTTTGGACTCCAAAGCTTATGCTCTTAATCTCTAGTGTTTCAAAAAATGTGGTCCTGAGATGCCTCCCAGAATTGTATTAAGTGGATGACCACCTTATAACCAAGTCCTGTCATGCAATTTCAGCATCGGAATTTGCATTTCATTTACGATCATAATAGTACAAAGAGTCATCTTTTATATCTTTTGGATCCAAGAGAAAAGAACAGAGGTGGACCTAATGCATAAATGATGTATTTGTTCCAAACAAAGGTAGACAATATCATAGTTACTTCAGAGGAAGTGTTTTAATAATGCACATACCAGTATTCACATTGAGGAAAGTGATTTAGTTTCAGAAAAGCAACATCATCCATCATATTAAATTAATGTTTATGATTTGAATTGTTTTGATTTTGTAGTTTTGTTTGCATTTAATATGCAAAATCATTCCAGTTTTATCGTAGTTTAACTACTATAAGTTTATGTCTCATTTTATGCTACCATCTACTGGGTTGGCCAAAAAGATCATTTGGGTTTTTCCATAAGAGCTTCCAAAAACCCAAACTTTTTGGCCAACATTCAAGTAATATTATAATAAAAGATCAACATTGAGGTTCTGAAGGAATCTTTTTCCAACAGAAAGTCTTCACACATTGCTCATATCTGACAAACTGCTGAATAGGCAGTTGAAGACTGTAGAGAGCTGCATGCCTATCCTGGGATTCCTGTTATTGGAATTTTGTTTTTGTTGCTGTTCTTACCTTTGAGTCAGCTCAAAGGTTCAAGGTGACACTGGTCTCCCTTTAGCCACTTGTGCCTGTATGCAACAAAGCTGGCGTCTTTGCACTTCTTGACTATTCAGTCTGGCTACTATATCTTAGTCATTTGTGTTTTATGCCATTGTTAGTAGATTGTTTATACTCTTTTCTCAGTTGTTTCTCCAAACAAAAATGATGAAGTGACAGGACTACAGGCAAGAAAAGAGAAAAAGGAAGAGCTCCTGTTTTCCTTCACTTCCTCTATGTTGCCTGTTACTTCCTTTCTCTCTACTTCTATTTTCTTACAAACCTGGAAGTAGTTATGAAATTGAGCAACACGTGGTGCAGAATGATTCTCTACTACCTACCTTCATCATAAAGAAAAAGAAGCAAATCAAAGTTCTTTAAGGAAGAACTGGAAGGCCCCATTCCGTCCCCAAAGTAAAGGGAAATAAATGTTTGGGGTGATGCAGACTGGGACTCCAGTTCTGGCTTTGCAATTTATAAGTTATGTGATCTGGAGTCAGTAAAAACCTCACTGAGCCTCAGTTTTCTTATACCTAAGATGGGAAGAAGATAATATTTCCAACTCCATAGAGCTGTCATAAAGATTAAAGTAAATGATGTAATGTATGAATATCATCTAGAGAGTGCTTTTCAGTTCAGTTCAGTCACTCAGTCATATCCAACTCTCTGCGACCCCACGATTCACAGCATGCCAGGCCTCCCTGTCCATCAGCAACTCCCGGAGTTCAGTCAAACTCATGTCCATCGAGTCGGTGATGCCATCCAGCCATCTCATTCTCTGTCGTACCCTTCTCCTCCCGCCCCCAATCCTTTCCAGCATCAGAGTCTTTTCCAGTGAGTCAACTCGTCACATGAGGTGACCAAAGTGTTGGAGTTTCAGCTTTAGCATCAGTCCCTCCAATGAACACCCAGGATTGATCTCCTCTAGAATGGACTGGTTGGATCTCCTTGCAGTCCAAGGGACTCTCAAGAGTCTTCTCCAGCACCACAGTTCAAAAGCATCAATTCTTCAGCGATCAGCTTTCTTCACAGTCCAACTCTCACATCCATACATGACCAAGGGAAAAACCATAGCCTTGACTAGATGGACATTTGTTGGCAAAGCAATGTCTCTGCTTTTTAATATACTATCAAGGTTGGTCATAACTTTCCTTCCAAGGAGTAAGCGTCTTTTAATTTCACGGCTGCAATCAGCATCTGCAGTGATTTTGGAGCCCAAAAAAATAAAGTCACTATCTCCACTGTTTTTCCATCTGTTTCCCATGAAGTGATGGGACCAGATGCCATGATCTTTGTTTTCTGAATGTTGAGCTTCAAGCCAACCTTTTCACTCTCCTCTTTCACTTTCATCAAGAGGCTCTTTAGTTCTTCGCTTTCTGCCATAAGGGTGGTGTCATCTGCATATCTGAGATTATCGATATTTCTCCCATCAATCTTGATTCCAGCTTGTGCTTCTTCCAGCCCAGCGTTCCTCATGATATACTCTGCATATAAGTTAAATAAGCAGGGTGACAATATACAGCCTTGACATACTCCTTTTCCTATTTGGAACCAGTCTGTTGTTCCATGTCCAGTTCTGACTATTGCTTCCTGACCTGCATACAGATTTCTCAAGAGGCAGGTCAGGTGGTCTGGGATTCCCATCTCTTTCAGAATTTTCCAGTTTATTGTGATCCACACAGTCAAAGGCTTTGGCATAGTCAATGAAGCAGAAATAGATGTTTTTCTGGAACTCTCTTGCTTTCTCCATGATCCAGCGGATGTTGGCAATTTGATCTCTGGTGCCTCTGCCTTTTCTAAAACCTGCTTGAACATCTGGGAGTTCTTTTAGATCTCTTCAAATCTCTTCCCCAGCAGCACTGCACAAACCTTTTATGAACTTAAATTCCCGCTAACCTACAGAGCTGATTTTATTCTCTGTCCTCATTCTTTCAGAGCAGACACATGGAAAAATGTTTAAGATATAATGTTAAGCCAAAAAAAAAAAAAACTGAAGGGAAATAAAGGTGCAAAGTGTATGTACACAAGACTTGCAACCAGGACTGGGAATTGTTGCAAACTCAGTCCCTAGATCAGTGAGTGACTGCTACATGGTATGGCCTAATAAATACCTGTGGAATGAATGGATGAACTGTGGAAAAATCTGGAAGCAGGTGAACAAGGACTGAAGGAAGCATCTGGGCTGGGAATGAAAAATACTGGGTTGGGTTAAACCAGAGGTTTTTCTCCCTCCCTCCTTTCCTCCCTTCTCCCTCTCTTCCTTCTTTCCTTTTTTCTTTCCTTCTTCCTTCCTTCCTCTCCCTGAAAAACTCTTATATTTCCAAAGAAAACATGGGAAAATAAATGACAATTCTGTTGGCCTTACAGAAAAATGCACATTAGATATCTCAGTATGTGTGTTCAGTCGCTTAGTTGTGTCCGACTCTTTGTGACCCCATGGACTGTAGCCCGCCAGGCTCCTCTGTCCATGAGATTTCCCAGGCAAGAATACTGGAGTGGGTTTCCACTTCTTCCTCCAGGGGATATTTCAGTAAGGTACACCAAAGGAGCCACGAATGTATTATTAAATTATAATCCAGTGCTAAGCAGGCTTTACTGGGAATGTTCCTTCGTCCTTTAATTGTGCTCTAAGGAGGAAACATTCAGAACATTTCAAAGCACTCATGCTTGTCAAATAAACATAAAAGAAACGGACCATTTGGCAGTGGGTGAAATGTCATGCAGGCTTCAACATGTGAACTAAAAGGAGCTACTATAGAGAGGATTACAAGTGAATTTATTAAAATTTGTTCTTAAAATAAGTTACTTTACTTTGAGTGTGTGGACAATGGACCTTGTTTCACGCTTTTGTATTTAGACTTTTAAAGTTTTGGATATACCTTCAAAGAGTTCAACCTTCTTATTTTACGGATAAGAAAACTCAACCCCATTTGGGGATGTGATTTGCTAAGGTCACATTTTTGCTTCTATCCCTCAGCATCCTCATCCCAATCATCACCTATGCTTGCAGAACACTTCAGAGTTTTCAATGTGTTTTGATACATCTTCTGGTGTTTCAGGCTCTCCATGAGTCAGTGGGGGGTAATCTTGGGCACAACCTCATTCAAGGGTATTGTAGGAATTCAGTGAGCTAACTTGGCCTTCAGTAAATGTTAGTTGTTATTAATATCTTTATTGGGATAAATACTATCTCGTGGAGTCTTGTCCGCAACCCTGGAAGGCGGGCAGCAGAGGCCATCCTTTCACTTGTGAGCTTATGGAAAGGCAGAGGGGTTAAGTGGCTCATTTGGCTTGTAAGTGGCACAGTCACATCTGGTGGCACATTCTGCCACCCAAAACATCAGTCAACCCCTTGAAGATCCTTTCCAACTCTAAAAGTCTCTAGTTTCTATAGAAAGGAATCTTGTGGCCAATCTTTTAAAAACTTTTAATGTCTTTTGGCTCAGAGAACAAGAAAGTAGAAAAGGGTAGGGCTTACAGGAGATAACACTGAAGGGAGCCAGATTCCTAGGATTAATAAACCAGTGATGCCCCATCTACTGTGTGTGTGCTATCTCTCCCTCCCCACCCCGTACAGGAAAATAAAAGAAAGACAAAGAACTAGTCACTTGCCATTCCATTCAGTGAGCAGATGCCACAGGATGAGCGTGAGACAGAAGGAAATGAGATATACAGGATATACACAAAGGCATGGGTAGTGTACTTGAGGATTTCGTAGGGTTTTTCAAGAATAATTTTAAGGGGATTTTTACTTGACATGACTTTATAATGTCGATGTCACACTGCTACTGCTACTAATAGCTGCTACCATTTGCTGAGCAATTATTATATGCCAAAGTCCAAGTGCATTATTTCATTTAATTACCATAGCGATCCTATGAAGTAGGTACTTATCCCCATTTTAAATGGGAATTTATAGTAATAATAATAACAGTTATAACTTCTTGAATATCTAACAGTTCAAACTGGTCACTTGTCCAAAGTCTTAATAGATCTCAAGCATCAGATCCAGAAGTTGAGCCCACTTCAGTGAGGTTAAGACATCACTTGTCAAATGCAAAAGGCACTGAGAAGTGATTTCTTATTGGTCATGTTTATCAGTTACTAAGTCTAACTTTTGCCTATAATATGAAGAACAAAAATTTCAAAGAGATCTTCCAAGTTTGAGGGATGCCGTTTTTCATAGTGATCTCTGTGCACCAAATCTGGAAACAAGTTATAGACCTGAAGACTACCTGCAAGAGCCCATCAACACTGAATGCAAAAGCAAGGATTGTCTGAACAGTTGTGGAAACCACTGAAAATATTTTTCTCTTTTACAACAGACATTAAAGATGAAAGCTAGTGCATGCTTCCTCTGTCTTCCTGAGAATCTAATTTAGCTCTGGCGCTGTCTACTTCACATTCATTGTACTTTCTAATTTTACCTTTATTTACTCAAGAACTTTCTCATGTGTTCACCAACCTGGAAGTTGCCTGAACCTCCTACAATTGGAATGTTATGGAGGTTTTGTCACGTGAAGAAGTGTTAGTTGCTCAGTCCTGTCTGACTCTGTAATTCCATGAACTATAGCCCACAAGACTTCTTTGTCCATGGAATTCTCCAGGCAAGAATACTGGTGTGGGTAGCTATTCCCTTCTCCAGGGGATCTTCCTGACCCCTGTAGGTCTGATCAATTATTAGCTCTACTTCTAGCCCCTCTCCCTTCTCTGGAGAATAGAGGGCGGGGCTGAAAATTCTAAGCTTCTAATCATGGCTTGCTCTTTCTGGGGACCAGTCCCCTTCATTCAGGAGCCAGCGAGTAGCCCCTTCTCGCAGAATCTCCCATTAGAACAAAAGATGCTCATAGTGCTCCTATCACTTGGAAATTTATGAGGATTTTAGGAGCCCTGTGTCAGAGACTGGGATGAAGACCAAATCAATATTTTGTATTATAAATCACAATGAGGGAGAGACAGAGAGAGGTCTTTACTATCACACAGAACACTCAAAACACTCTGATCACTCTGATACCAGATGTGTGGAGGTTTTCCCCTACCAATCAATTCTGCAACCCCAGCTGGGTGTCTTACACTTACCTGAATTCTGACACTACCTGAAGAGAACGTCCCATCACACAGGTTAAGGGCTCAGTCCCACAAGACTCTTGCCACCTGACTTCAGATGCCAATCCCAAGTCCAGGTTGTCACTTGTGTTGCCAAAATCTTGGCTGTCTGTACACCAATGCCAAACAGAAATATGGAGACAGAGTTATGGAGAAGGAAAGGGTGGCTTTATTACTTCGCCAGGCAAAGGGAGAACACAGTAGGCTAGCTGCTCAAGAACAGTGCCTCTCTCTCTTGGTGACTTTTGTTGTTGCTCAGTCGCAAAGTCATGTTCGACTCTTTGTGACCCCATAGACTACAGCACGCCAGGCCTCTCCGTCCTCCACTATCTCCCGGAGTTTGCTTAAATTCATGTTGGTGATGCTATTTACTTCTCCTTGATGAATAGGGAGAGGTTATATAGTCAGGTGGGCTTCCCAGGTGGCTCCAGTGGTAAAGCACCCGCCTGCAAATGCAGGAGACATAAGAGACACGGGTTTGATCCCTGGGTTGGGAAGATTCTCTGGAGGAGGGCATGGCAACCCACTTGAGTATTCTTGCCTGGAGAATCCCCATGGACAGAAGAGCCTGGTGGGCTACAGCCCATGGGGTTGCAAAGAGTCAAACACAACTAAAGCGACTTAGCACGCACAGGGTCTTAGGTGGTTCAGTCTCCTAATCTAATGACCCCTTAAAAGTAAAAGTGAAAGTCGTTCAGTTGTGTCCAACTCTTTTCAACCCCATGAACTGTAACCCGCCAGGCTCCTCTGTCCATGGGAATCCTCCAGGCAAGGATACTGGAGTGGGTAGCCGTACCCTCCTCCAGGGGATATTCCCAACCCAGGGGTCGAACCCAGGTCTCCCACATTGCAGGCAGATTCTTTACCAGCTGAGCCACCAGGGAAGCCCAAGAATACTGGAGTGGATAGCCTATCTCTGCTCCAGTGGATATCCATGACCCAGTAAGTGAACTGGGGTCTCCTGCATTGCAGGCAGATTCTTTACCAACTGAGCTATGAGGTCTCCGGGCCCTTTAATCTTGCTTCAGGTGGTTTTCTGTTGCTCCTCTCTTGATAAGCAACTGTTCTGCCCTTCGGAACTCAGAGACAGTTATGGAAGCTGGAGTCTTGCTTACAAGAGATGGGGGACAAAAAGGCCTCCGTGCCTGTGGGCCCCATAAGGCCCTGTTCAGCATCACTTGTGATTCTGACCAGTTGGCTATAAATGTATAAATCTGAGTTTCCCATTTTTCTGATTGCATCTTCTGGGAAGGTGACACATCTCACCTCCACGGGCATAGAAACTCCTGCACTCAGGACCCTCTCAGACTTTACCCTGTGTCTCTGTTCATCAGGCTGTTCATCTGCATCCTTTATCATATCCTTTTATAAATTGGTAAACATAAGTCAGTGTTTCTCTGAGTTCCTTGAGCTACTTGAGTATATTAATCAAACCTGAGGAGAGAGCTCTGAGAAACTAAGATTTATAGCCAATCTGTCAGAAGTCCAATGGGAAGTCTTGTGGGACTGAGCCCTTAACCAATGGGATCCGATGCTCTCTCCAGGTAGATAGTACCAGAATTCAGTTAAAGTGTAGGACACTCAGCTGGTGTCACAGAGAATTGCTTGGCAGGGAAAAAACAGCCACACACCTGGTATCAGAGTGGTCAGAGTGTTTTGAGTGTTCTATGTCATAGTCAAGAAAGACACAAGAGGAGAACTGTAGATTTGTTTCAAATTCATTTTCTCCCTCTCCCTATCTGTTTCCATGGAGAATCCTGACTAATACAGCCACCAAAGTCCAATAACAATAACAGATACAAGTGAAAAGTCTTCAGCTCTAACAGGACTGAGTGGACCTAGAGCCCCATCCATTCAGAGCCTCTCTCTCCTTCTGGGTTCCAGAGTTTTGATGAAAACCATTTATCTAGGGTCACCTCTTAGCTCTTAAACTCAAGGAATATTTTTCTTTTTCTCCTAAAGAAAGGTGTCAATTGAAAAGTAAAAATATTTCAGCATATATTCTTTTTTTTATTTGACTCCTTTTTAAAATTTTAATTGGAGGCTAATTACTTTACAATATTGTATTGGTTTTGCCAAACATTGACATGAATCCGCCCCGGGTATACATGTGTTCCCCATCTTGAACCCCCCTCCCACCTCCCTCCCCATCCCATCCCTCTGGGTCATCCTGGTGCACCAGCCCCGAGCATGCTGTATCATGCATTGAACCTGGACTTGCGATTCATTTCACATATGATAATATACATGTTTCAATGCCATTCTCCCAAATCATCCCACCCTCGCCCTCTCCCACAGAGTCCCAAAGACTGTTCTATACATCTGTGTCTCTTTTGCTGTCTCGTATATTAGAAAGATGGTAACAATAACCCTGTATACGAGTCAGCATATACTCTTAACTTCAGAGCTAATTACATTATTTACAGAGCTATTTCCATTATCTGTTATTGCCACAAACTTAATGGCTTCAAACAACACAAAATTTAGGGACTTCCCTGGCAGTCCATCCAGTGGTTAGGACTCCACACTTTCACTGCAGGAGGCACAGATTCAATCCCTGGTCGAGTAACTGAGATCCCACATGCTATGTGGCACAACCAAAAAAGAAAAAAATCTCTACAGATTTATTATCTTATAGTTTTGTAGGTCAGAAGTCCAAAATGGATCGCACTGGGCTAAAATCAAGGAGAGCAGGGCTACAATTCCTTCTGGAAGCTCCAGGGGAGAATCTGTTCACTTGCCTTTGCTGCTGCTCCAAGCCTTCCTTGGTTCATGTATCTCCCTCCATCTCCAAAGCTAGAAGTGAAGGATCTTCAAATGTCCTTCTGACCCTGACACCTTACTCTCTTGCCTCCCTCTTTCACTTATAAGGACTCCTGTGATTACACTGGGCATGCCTGAATAATCCAGGATAATACCCCCTCATCTTACAGTCAGCTGACTAGCAACCATAATTCCATCTACAACCTTAATTACCCTTTGCCATGTGCCAAAGCATATCCACAGGTTCTGGAAATTAGGACATGGACACCCTTGAGGGTACATTATTTTCATTAGCACACTATTCCTTAATTGTAGCCACAGAGAACATTTTTTTTTCCAGAAACACTTATGTATATGCAAGTGTTCATTCCTGTGTAATCCTCTCAATTTGTGTATACGTGCAGATACTTTTAAACATGATATTGTTCTGTAACTTTTTCTTCAATTAAAAATATATTTTAATCTTTTTTAATATCATCCCCTATAGGGTCACCTAATTTTTGGTCCACTTAAACAAGAGGATAATTATTGCTGTTAACTATAAAGGGCATTGGTTACAGTAAAAATATCCATCAGAGATGGGTCCCAGCTTGTGTGATCCTCCACAGGCCATCAAAGTTTCATCCAATGATGCAAAGATCAGAGTCACTCTACAAAGTGCAGCAAAAGAAGACAAATCAAATACCAGTACTGATGATAATGTGGCATGACTGATTCCAGTGACTATAAAAATTTATTTGCTTCAAAAAATTTTCCTTTAAAATTAAAAAGAAAATACATACATTATTAAAACAACTTACAGTATAAAAGGATATACAGTGAAAACTAGATCTCCTTATTAACCAAGGACCCATAAAACCACTACTCTTAACTGTATCCTGTGTGGCCTTCTAGAGAGTTTTTATGCATATATAAACACAAATATATAGATAGATAGATATAGATATGTATCCTTCTGAGGGCAGGATTTCAGAGTATAATATACTCAGTGCTCTGTGAAACCTGCTTTTTAAAAAGACATGTCACTTTGAGTTAATTGTAGATTTACATGTTTTAAGAAATAAAACAGAGAATCCCATACACCCTTTACCAGTTCTCCCAATGGTCACATCTTATCTACAGAATACTGTCACAACTAGGAAATTAACATTGATACAATCCATTGACATTATTCAGTTTTCAACAGTTTTACATGCATTCCTGTTGTGTGTGTATGTTTAATTTTATGCAAAGTTGTCACATGTGTAGATGCATGTGATTACCACCACAGTCAAAACATAGAACAGTTAGATTACAAAGATCACTTGTGTTCCCCTTTTAGAGCCACAGCCATTTCCCTTCCTCCTCCAACATCCTTAAGCCTTGACAATCACACTTCTATTCTCCATCTCTATAGTTTTGTCATTTCAGAAATATTATATAAATAGAATCATACAGTATGCTACCTTTTGAGATTATCTTTTCTCACTCATCATCATTCTCTGGAGATTCATTCAGATTGTTGTGTATCAATTTTTTATCCCTTCTTACTGCTTAGTAGTATTCCACGATGGTGTGGATATACCATATTGTGTTTTTTTTTTTAACCATTTAAAAGTTGAAGGACATTTTGGTTTCTTCCAATTTAGGGCTATGATAAATAAATATTACTTCATTTTTTTTAACAAAAATCCCCCTGTGACTCAGCACTGCCTACATCAGGGATTTTTTATTCTGGGGTCCATGTACTCCTAGAGAGTCAATAAACTTCCTGCAATTATAGATAGGCCATTTTATGATGGCCTGATTTCCATTTTTTCCAATTCTGGTCAGAGGTTAATATGTTCAAGGTACTGAAAATAAATGACATGACCTCTTGCTCCATTTCTCTGTACAAGTGGCAAATATGCTCTGTGCTTCCTACTTCTGCAACCAGGTCAGGGCTTCTCCTGCTTATGACTAAACAGCGAATTTTGTCTGATTTTAGAGGAAGGAGTAAGAAGTCCATATTGGCCTTAAAATCATGCTACATTCTCCAACACAGCTTTATTATTAACAAAACTCCTACTTTGATTCTTATTCACATGTATATTTCTCTTTTGGCTCAGATCCCATTAAGGGAGGGATGTGATTCATTACCATCCTTGACCCCCTACCCCACTACATACAGAGTTTTTCATTTAGTGTTCAGAGGATTCCATTATACCACACACACTCCTTAAGAACCTACATGATCAAGTCCACAGCCCTTCACCTGGGATTCAAGTTTTTTGCAAATCTGCCTCTCCAAATTTATCCCCCAGTGCTTTCCATAACAAACCATCTGCTTCTCTCAAACCAGTCCATCCATCTTTATTCCAACCACTGAATCATTACTCAGCCATTTCCTCTCCAAGAGATGCTCCCCCCAATCCTACCCATATTTCAGAGCCACATACTTCTCAGTGAAAACTCTCCTGGCTATTCCAGCATGGAGCCTGAATTTACTTATCTTCTAACATAAAGTTAATGTCAACTTCCTCCTTCTTTTTCTACACATGTATTCTCCCCACAACTAGATCTGTGAGTCTCTGAAAAAGAGATCACACAATCACTTCGTCCCCTCGAAGCTTAACATGGGTTAGAATCACAATAAATATCTGTGGCTAGAATTTATCTTCTCTTATTCCTCTATTCAGAGCACAAGCTAGAAGTTTTAAGGGCGTTAAATTGCTCTTATCCACCATTAATAACAGCAATGTGTGTGTTGGTCGCTCAGTTGTGTCTGACTCTTTGCGACCTCACGGACGGTAGCCCGCCAGGCTCCTCTGTCCATGGGATTCTCCAGGCAAGAATACTGGAGTGGATTGCCATTTCCTTCTCCAGAATAATAGCAATAGATTGTCATTAAAAAATACATCAACAGCTTCTATTTATCAGGCATTTAGTCTCTGTGAGGCACCAGGCTTTATCGGGATTAACTCATGGACTCTTCATACCCCTTTTAGAGACGAAGAAATTGAGGTTGAGATTCAGAAAGCTTAGGTAATTTATTCAAGGTCCACGAGCCGGTAAGTGTCAGGGCCAGGACTAAACCTAGGTCTGACTGAAGTTGGAAAGCACTGTTTCTCAACTTTGGCTGCACAACACAGGTTTTAAAAATACTGACGCCTGGGTTCCACCCCCAGAGATTCTGATGTAATCGGCATGGGTTGCAGCCTTGGCACTGGGAGTTTTAAAAGCTCTCCAGGTGATGCAAATTGCAGCCAGGGCTGGGCTATTCATTTCGACACTCCCCACTCTCCAGTCTCCAGTGTGGGGAACATTGTCAGTGGGGGTGAGATGGTGAGAACCTCTATTTACTGAGCTGCTTCAGCCCAAGCAAGAACTCAGAGCCGGAGGTGTGTGATTTTAAAAAAAGCAGGTTCTCCTCCAGATATGCAGACTTGTACAGAGGCTCCTATGGATGGGTTTTAAGCTAATTCTATGGGAATCTCAAATGACAGGGTGACCCCAGTTGACATCTGATTTCACAGACACCCCCTGCCTGCCCCATATGGTCATTCATTTACCCTATGATTGCTATTTGAAAGCCTGGGCAAGGCCTCCTTTTTTAAACTGTCAAGCCTCAAGAGCTTGAAATATTTAAATAAAATATTTTAAAGTTGCTGATGGAAACAGGGAGGCATCTTCCATAAGGCCTTATCATTTGGTCTCCTGAATTAGCAAAATATCACAGTCTCCTCTGGGCCCAGAGCAGGCCTCCTGGGAAGGAGAGTCAGTGAGTCTGGTGCAGGTCGAGGTCCCTCTCTGCAGGGCCATCAGGAAAGGCCATGCTGAGATGAGAGCCCAAAGGACCAGCCCAGCCAGTCTCCTGGGAGGTCCTGGAAAGGTTTTCTTACTGCTCAGGAACTCGGTCCCCTCTGAGGGATTCTCTGCCACCACCCAGGCTCTACCCCTTCAGGGACCCTGAGCAGGAATGCTGAAGCAAGCTCTCCCTTCGCCCAAGGCCCACAGACATAGGAACCTCACCAGTGTGGGTATTACTGGTGCCATAGTAGCAGCCATAAGTGATAGGATAGACCAGGAGAGGTAGCAATAGGGTGATTGGACTCAGCCTGGAGACTGCAGCACTACTGGCGGGGCTCCCGAACAGTTCTGGCCCTTGCCAGGAACAGTGGCTACATGGTACTGAACTCTGTGTGCCAGGCACTAGGCCCCTTACTGTGTGATATGAAACTCTTAGTTGCCCAAAGGGATTTTTCTCCTGTTTCCTGTTAGTAAAATTCACCCTTTTGAGGTGCATAGTTCAATGGATTTTATCACACAATCACCACCAGAATAAGATGTGGAATCTCTCCATCACCCCCCAGAGTTTCTGCAAATCCCTTCACAGTCAATCCCCTAACTCCTACCCTGAGTCCCTGGCAACCACTAATCTGATTTCTGTCTCTGTAGCTTGCCTGTTCTCTTGGAATCATAGCTAGGGACCTAAAACTTAAAGCAAAAGACACTCAATACCCCACATTCTAAGTTCAGAGGACCAGCAACTACTAGCACCTGCTACCAGCCCACATCACTGTGGGAAAACCAACTTTATGCCCCAGGGCCCAGTTGATAGAAGAGGTCTAGTTGGGGGCTGTGAAATGTTTCCATTCCCTAAGCCAAGAGATGGGAAACTCTAAGAGATCCGCTCATAAAAACAAGGGTCATCAGAAGTCACCCACCATCTTACTAAAATGGAGACTGACATCTATCCTTTCTCTGAAAGCTGCAAAGCTCCCATGTTGGCACTGTGCCTGATGCTGCTGGGCCACACAGGAAGGGACATCAGGAGAGATGGAGATCTGGGACACTGTCAGGTGGAAAAGGGGCCAAAGCCTCAATTTCCTGATCTTGAGGAGTAGGATACATATGGCATTTGTCTGCAAGCCCAGGAATTGTCCCAAAATAATAGATAAGATTGGGACCCATGGTCTTACCAAAAACTACCTTGTTATGGGGGGAAAGAGTTTCACACCTCAGTGGAATGTGGTCTTATGCCTGTATCAGGAGCACACTGCAATTGAGGGGTATTTACTGGGAAAAATGAAAGAAATAAAATGAAACAATTTTAGGTATGAGTGAGTGAGTGAGTGAAGTCACTCAGTCGTGTCTGACTCTTTGCAACCCTGTGGACTGTAGCCTACCAGGCTTCTCCGTCCATGGGATTCTCCAGGCAAGAATACTGGAGTGGGTTATATACCCCTAATAAATGGAGACCCCTCATTTCTCCATTAATCCTAAAAACACCCTATATGGTAACTACCTTTATTATTCCTATTTTAGATGTAGCATTTGAAGATCAGAGAGGGCAAGTAATGTGTCCGAGGTCACACAGCAGGTAAATAAATGACAGAACCATGATTTGGACCCAGTTCTGCTTGACTCTAAAACCTATGTGCCTTTCTTTACATCTGGCTTCCTTCTAGGTGTGTCTTGGGAAAGGAGGAGAGACATCATCACATAGTAGTAGTGAGAATCCAGAGGAGACTCAAGTGTCCAATATAAGTGTTAGATCCCTATATTCTTCCCATTGGTGACCTTCCCTCCATTCTCCACACTTTAACTACCAGAACCTTGATTCTTCAGAATGACCCTTCCGAGGTTCTGGGTCACTTCTTGCTCTAAGGTTTTATAAATATTCTTCTTGTCACTTCACATTGGAACCTTTTGACATTCTCTGACCACACACCCAAACACCAAGCTGCCCCCTTGTCTAGGTCTCTGCAGCTATCTCCATCCTTCCATGCTTGGCTCTGCTTCTAATGAGAAGCCTCCAGCTCCACTACTAGGCCCCCAGTTCCCACCATGGAAAACTGGGCTTTACTCTGAGATCTGACACAAATGCTTCCCAGCAAGCTTTCACCTCAGTATGAGAGTATAACTCAGTAAGAGCTGGTCAGTTTTTTGAACAATCATGTGATACTCAGTTTATGTACTTAACAAAACCTCTTCTTCAATGATAGAAAATAATCATCTCAAACAGATGGTTACTGTAGCCCTAGCATAGGAAAGAAATATCCACCCTAAGCTTCTTGCTAAGTACTTGCCACATGAGTTGTGACGTACTATGGTATGTATAGGAATCCCCTTAACATCAGTACTACAATTCCTTTCTTAAGAGCATTTATGTTATGAATAGCAGCAAACATTGAGCATTCATTTATGAAGATTTTAAACCAGAAGCAACACTACATGCCAGTCCAGTTTCACAGGTGCTGCTAAAGCAATGCCAAAATTGCCTTATCAGTATTCACTAGGCCTAAGGATTTTCTACGGAGAAGGCAATGGCAAGCCACTCCAGTACTCTTGCCTAGAAAATCCCATGGATGGAGGAGCCTGGTAGGCTGCAGTCCGTGGGGTCGCTAAGGGTCGGACACGACTGAGCGACTTCACTTTCACTTTTCATTTTCACACATTGGAGAAGGAAATGGCAACCCACTCCAGTGTTCTTGCCTGGAGAATCCCAGGGACGGGGAGCTTGGTGGGCTTCCGTCTATGGGGTCACACAGAGTCGGACACGACTGAAGTGACTTAGCAGCAGCAGCAGCAGCAGCAAGGATTTTCTATGTTGAAAGGTAGGTGTTAGGCAATGCAATGAAACCCTGTTAAGTTTATATGAATTTGCAAAAATGCTGTAACCACTATTTATAATCTCTTTCTTTGATGAAAATATTGGCCAATCCAAATCCTCTTAGTGCTCAAGGTCTATTTTCTCCAGTCCCTTGCATTTTAAATTAACAAGATGATCTTGTTAAATGATGCTAATTGCTAGCTAGTTGGATCACCTTAGAACATGGCCTCATTCCAAAAAAATGTAAAAATAGAAAGAATGCAAATGGTGTCAACAATCAAGTATATACAGTCCAGGACCCTGCTATTGAATGGAACCAAAAGATGGGAGATTGATAGAAAAGGATGTGTCCCTTGTTGGTACATGTGTGCTTAGTCGCTCAGTCATGTCTGACTCTTTACAACCCCATGGACTGTAGCCCACCAGGCTGCTCTGTCCATGGGATTTCCTAGGCAGAATACTGGAGTGGGTTGCCATGTCCTCCTCCAGGGGATCTTCCTGACCCATGGATTGAACCTGCGTCTCCTGCATTGGCAGGCAGATTCTTTACCACTGAGCCACATGGGAAGCCCATCCCTCTTCGATATCAGCCTCCAAAAGATGAGAATTCCCCAGACCTCTTGAGATTCCTTTACTACTCTACTAAGAACCCAGGAATTCATGCCAATATATATTTTTTAAGTTAAGCTTCAATCAGATGCTTAACCATGCCTTTTAAGTCTTTTGTCATTCATAGAGAGTTACTTTTGTACTCTGATGATGTTATAAAAAACGCTTCATCAAAAAGGAGATTCATAGAAAGATTATGGAAGCAGTTACCACAATTCCACATCAAAATGATGGCTATGTGGGGATTCCAGCCTATACAGATTAAAACAGGGAGTTGTCCTCCCCTGGGGTCCTTAGATGAGTCATCCAGAGATTATTACTCCCTGACAAGGAGAGTCGACATCCCTTCTCAGCCTTGAAGCAGTTACATAAGACAAACCGCCACCCCTCTGCTTCCCACAAGAATATGAGAGTAAAATCTCTGATGGGAGAATGAAACAGGAGGGAAGAGTTAGGGTACAAAATTTAAAAGAATGACATAGCCATAGGAAATGACATAAACTGATTAGAACCAAATGGGTCCAAGATGGTGGATTGAGTAAACTTCCACTAGATCTTGAGTCTCAGTATATGCTCATTGTAACACATCAGCAAGCTAAGTGACACACTCACCAGTGCCATGACAATTCTGAGGCAGACCATCAAAGATCAAAAGTGGGCAGTGGTCCAATTCCTGAAAATCAGCACCCCTTCTCCAAAATAATTGAAATAATCCTCCCACTCATTAGCCTATGAAATTACCCAGCTCATAAAAACTAACCAAGCCATATTTCAAGGCTGCTCTCATCTTCTGAGACAGATGGAGTCTGTAGATGGAGTGTTTCTTTCTGAATAAATCCACTTCTTATTTATATAAAAAAAAAAAAAAAAAACAAAAAACTTAACCTTCAACCGGTGGTGAATAAGCCACTAAGTCGTATCTGACTCTTGCGACTCCATGGACTGTGACCCACCAGGCTCCTGTCCTCTGTCCATGGGATTTTCTAGGCAAGAATATGGGTTGCTGTTCAGTCACTAAGTCATTTCCGACTCTTTGCAATTCCATGGACTGCAGCACACCAAGTTTCCCTTTCTTTCACTATCTCCCGGAGTTTGCTCAGACTCATGTCCATTGAGTCAGTGATGCCATCCAACCATCTCATCCTCTGTTGCCCCCTTCTCCTCCTGCCCTCAATCTTTCCCAGAATCAGGGTCTTTTCAAATGAGTCAGCTCTTTGCATCAGGTGGCCAAAGTGTTCAGCTTCAGCATCAGTCCTTCCAATGAATATTCAGGATTGATTTCCTTTAGGATTGACTGGTTTCCATGGCAGCTTTCAGGCAATGGGTCCATAGCCCACTAGGGGAGGCGGTACACTTGCTGGCTGTGATAGAAGCAAAGAAGCTGATGAGTGGCTCTCTCTGAAGTATTGTCCAAAACCTCAGTTAGACTCTTCTTTCTTGGGCAGATAAGGCACAGGGGCCTTGAAACCATCACCACCTTCCCTCCCAATACCTTTCGTTACTCCTGCAGACTTGGCTGTGGAAGGTCGGGCAGCCATGTGAAGGAGGAGCTACAGGGGCTCAAAGTTCCATCTGGAATGGACTCTGGACCTATGTTAAGCATTCAACATCCATTTTCACACCCCACTTTTTGAACTGAGTTATGACTTGTATGCAGTACCCAAATATGATTATAGCTCAGTGAATTTTTATGTGTGCATACCCTGGTTCGATTCCTGGGTTGGGAAGATCCCCTGGAGAAGGGATAGGCTACCCACTCCAGTATTCTTGGGCTTCCCTGGCAGCTCAGATGGTAAAGAATTCACCTGTAATGTGGGAGACCTGGGTTCAATCCCTGGGTTGTAAAGATCCCCTGGAGGAGGGGATGGCAACCCACTCCAGTATTCTTGCCTGGAGAACCCCCATGGAAAGAGGAGCCTGGTGGGCTGCAGTCCACGGGGTCACAAAGAGTCAGACATGACTGAGCAAGTAAGCACAGCATAGCAGATCTGTGAAATTACCACCTGGATCAAGATTGGGAATTGCCAGCATCCCAGAGCTGCCCTCGCCAGTACCTGCTTTCCTGGCAAAGGGAACTATTATTCTATCTTCTCTCACCTACATTAGTTTCTGCCTGTTTTTGGTCTTAACTTCAAAGGACTCATATAATAAGTACTCTCGTGTCTACCTTATTTTGCTCAACAGCATGGGATATATCCATGGTTATATCAGTAGTTTATTTTTCATTGATATTTAGTATTCTATTGTATGAATATATGATACTATATTTTTTCATTTTATGATTGCTAGATTTGCTATTTCTAAGATTTTTACTCTTATGAATAGCTTTGTTTAACTCAGTGAAGCTATGAGCCATGCTGTGCAGGGCCACCCAAGATGGAAGGGTCATGTCAGAGAGTTCTGACAAAATGTGGTCCACTGGAGAAGGGAATGGCAAACCACACCAGTATTCTTGCCTCAAGAATCCCATGAACAATATGAAAAGAATACTGGCGTGGATAGCTATTTCCTTCTCCAGGGAATCTTCCCAACCCAGGGATGGAACCTGGCTCCTGCATTGCAGGAAGATTCAGGGAAACCCCAAACTTCAACTATTGGGTAAAAAAATTGCCCAGAATTATGTCAGCTTCTATTTTCCTATGGATCAACTGGCTTTGACACACTACCTCACCTGGACATGGATACTCACTGTTGATTACCTTTTTGTCATTGACATATGTCTTAGTTTGGGATGCTATAACAAACACCAAAGACTTAGCAACTTAAGCAACAAAATATGTATTTCTCTTGGTTCTAGAGGCTCAAGATCAGAGTGCTGGCACGACCAAGTTCTTGGTGAGGGCTCTCCCCTTGTTATGTCCTCACGTGGCCTTTTCTTGGAACACGTTGAAGGAACAGAGTCATCACCTGTCTCTTCCTCTTTTTTATAAGGTCATTAAGCCCATCGTGGAGGCTCCATCCTCATGACCTAATCTAACCCTAATTATAGATACCTCCCAAAGGCCCCACCTCCAAATACTATCACATTGAGGGTTAGAGCATCAACTTACGAATTTGGGAGGGGGAACACAACCCATTATGGTAATTACTTCTGTCTTGCCTCAGTTCAGTTCAGTTCAGTCACTCATTTGTGTCCGATTCTTTGCGACCCCATGAATCACAGCACGCCAGGCCTCCCTGTCCATCACTAACTCCCAGAGTTCACTCAAACTCATGTCCATCGAGTCGGTGATGCCATCCAGCTATCTCATTCTCTGTCGTCCCCTTCTCCTCCCGCCCCCAATCCCTCCCAGTATCAGAGTCTTTTCCAGTGAGTCAACTCATCACATGAGGTGGCCAAAGTATTGCAGTTTCAGCTTTAGCATCAGTCCTTCCAATGAACACCCAGGATTGATCTCCCTTAGAATGGACTGGTTGGATCTCCTTGCAGTCCAAGGGACTCTCAAGAGTCTTCTCCAACACAACAGTTCAAAAGCATCAATTCTTCAACGATCAGCTTTCTTCACAGTCCAACTCTCACATCCATACATGACCACGGGAAAAACCATAGCCTTGACTATACGGACCTTGGTTGGCAAAGTAATGTCTCTGCTTTTTAGTATGCTATCTAGGTTGGTCATAACTTTCCTTCCAAGGAGTAAGCGTCTTTTAATTTCATGGCTGCAAGCAGCATCCGCTGTGATTTTGGAGCCCAAAAAAATAAAGTCTGACACTGTTTCCCCATCTGTTTCCCATGAAGTGATGGGACCAGATGCCATGATCTTTGTTTTCTGAAAGCCAACCCTTTCACTCTCCTCTTTCACTTTCATCAAAAGACCTTTGAGTTCCTCTTCACTTTCTGCCATAAGGGTGGTGTCATCTGCATATCTGAGGTTATTGATATTTCTCCTGGCAATCTTGATTCCAGCTTGTGCTTCTTCCAGCCCAACGTTCCTCATGATGTACTCTGCATGTAAGTTAAATAAGCAGGGTGACAATATACAACCTTGACGTACTCCTTTCCCTATTTGGAACCAGTCTGTTGTTCCATGTACAGTTCTAACTGTTGCTTCCTGACCTGCATACAGGTTTCTCAAGAGGCAGGTCAGGTGGTCTGGGATTCCCATCTCTTTCAGAATTTTCCACAGTTTATTGTGATCCACACAGTCAAAGGCTTTGGCATAGTCAATGAAGCAGAAATAGATGTTTTTCTGGAACTCTCTTGCTTTCTCC
Organism: Moschus berezovskii; assembly: GCF_049115385.1. Taxonomy (NCBI): domain Eukaryota; kingdom Metazoa; phylum Chordata; class Mammalia; order Artiodactyla; family Moschidae; genus Moschus; species Moschus berezovskii. Next base: position 122,796,185 of record NC_142488.1, on the reverse strand, counting down.
ATGATCCAGCGGATGTTGGCAATTTGATCTCTGGTTCCTCTGCCTTTTCTAAAACCAGCTTGAACATCTGGAAGTTCACGGTTCACGTACTGCTGAAGCCTGGCTTGGAGAATTTTGAGCATGACTTTACTAGCGTGTGAGATGAGTGCAATTGTGCCGTAATTTGAGCATTCTTTTACATTGCCTTTCTTTGGGATTAGAATGAAGATTGACATTTTCCAGTCCCGTGGCCACTGCTGAGTTTTCCAAATTTGCTGGCATATTGAGTGCAGCACTTTCACAGCATCATCTTTCAGGATTTGAAATAGCTCCACTGGAATGCCATCACCTCCACTAGCTTTGTTCATAGTGATGCTTTCTAAGGCCCATTTGACTTCACATTCCAAGATGTCTGGCTCTAGGTGAGTGATCACACCATCGTGATTATCTTGGTCATGAAGATCTTTTATGTACAGTTCTTCTGTGTATTCTTGCCACCTCTTCTTAATATCTTCTGCTTCTGTTAGGTCCATACCATTTCTGTCCTTTATTGACCCCATCTTTGCATGAAATGTTCCCTTGGTGTCTCTAATTTTCTTGAAGAGGTCTCTTGTCTTTCCTATTCTGTTGTTTTCCTCTATTTCTTTGCATTGATCACTGAGGAAGGCTTTCTTATCTCTCCTTGCTATTCTTTGGAACTCTGCATTCAGATGCTTATATCTTTCCTTTTCTCCTTTGCTTTTCGCTTCTCTTCTTTTCACAGCTATTTGTAAGGCCTCCTCAGACAGCCATTTTGCTTTTTTCATGTCTTTTCCATGGGGATTGTCTTGGTCCCTGTCTCCTGTACAATGTCACGAACCTCCGTCTAGAGTTCGTCAGGCACTCTATCTATCAGATCTAGTCCCTTAAATCTATTTCTCACTTCCACTGTGTAATCATAAGGGATTTGATTTAGGTCATACCTGAATGGTCTAGTGGTTTTCCCTACTTTCTTCAATTTCAGTCTGAATTTGGCAATAAGGAGTTCATGATCTGAGCCACAGTCAGCTCCTGGTCTTGTTTTTGCTGACTGTATACAGCTTCTCCATCTTTGGCTGCAAAGAATATAATCCTGATTTCCGTGCTGACCATCTGGTGATGTCTATGTGTAGAGTCTTCTCTTGTGTTGTTGGAAGAGGGTGTTTGCTATGACCAGTGCGTTCTCTTGGCAAAACTCTATTAGCCTTTGCCCTGCTTCATTCCGTGCTCCAAGGCCAAATTTGCCTGTTACTCCAGGTGTTTCTTGACTTCCTACTTTTCCCAAAATAGATGTCTGTTTTGCCTAGGTCAGTTAAATATCCTCGTTGGCTTCTGCCATCCCAGAATCCTCTCATCGCCATTGATACTGGGGGAGGGGGGCAGTTCCACCACATAGATCTCCTACTGTCAATACTGATCTAGAGAAGACAGGTGCTATTGATCTTCTCAGAGAAGCTAGTACTTCCTGTTCACCAGTGCATTCCTGGTGAAGAAATGTCTTCCAAGCCGTCCCAGCAAACATGACAATGTTTATCTGGCAGTTTATCTGGTCTCACATTGTAACTCTATCCTAACATTGCCACATCCCTGACACTTTGAACTTTCTGACTCCTTCCCCAATATCTAATCAGCTCTGGCAACAACAAACATTGTTTGTTGTGACCATTGTTTGTCCTCCCTCTTCCCTTGTTCCTCAGCCTCAAGTTGCCATTCCAGCAGCAGGTTAGTACTGCTAACCATGGGTCCTTACCAGGGCATGAAACCCCAGTCATAGGAAAGTGCTTCTAGGTCAGTGAGTGATCTTCTTCCACCCTTATATTTATCCCCATCACCCCTGACTATCCAACTATCCTAACTAAGGTAGGGGCAGTCTTGGTCTAAACCCTGGGCCCAGTGCTGCCCATTCCCTCTTAAGGAATAAGTGAACAAGGAGAGGCCAGCTGGGAATCACTATTTACAAAAAAATTCTAGGGTCTCTCAGGGATCAACAAAGAGGAAACAATGGGTCCCTTAGAACTTGGAGGGGGTGAGTGGCCCTTGACCATATAATGAGGTAAGATGTGTCTAGGAGAAGGCCTTGGCTGCCTTGCTGGATTCACTGGCCACAGGCCTGAACCAGAGCTCCTATTGTTTTTGTTGTTATTGTTCAGTCTAAACTGAACAATAAATCATGTCTGACTCTCTGTGACCCCACGGAGTGCAACATGCCAAGCACCTCTGTCCTTCACTATCTCCCAGAGTTTGCTCGAATTCATGTCCACTGAGTTGGTGATGCTGCTGACCTTTCCTGTATTCTGCTCCTTTTAGTTCCCTTGCAGATGGGACCTTGCAGGTGGGACCATTCCTCACTCATCCTGAGTGCTCTTCATGCCAACCCTCTTACTGATCCCCCAAAGTCACCAAATCCATTCTGCCCTGGACTCTCACTTTAGTGGGTCCCCTCCCCTCCAACCCCAAGGCCGCCACCCCAACTCCAATGGCTTGCCCTCTTTAGCCTTCTGATGGCAAAGGCCCTGCCTCCAGTGCCCCGCTGATCCAAGAACCTATTTCCCTCTCTCTACTCCTGCTGTTTCTCTGTCTCATGGCAGCTGAGAGCATACTGTCATATGGTCAGAGGAGGGACATTTAGAATTTCAGAACTTAGTTGAACTCAGAGAGACGGTGAGCCATAGTTGGGCCCTGAGATTAAGCCTGCAGTAGGCCCCTTGCTGCTGCTGCTGCTGCTAAGTTGCTTCAGTCGTGTCCGACTCTGTGCGACCCCATAGACGGCAGCCCACCAGGCTCCCCCGTCCCTGGGATTCTCCAGGCAAGAACACTGGAGTGGGTTGCCATATCCTTCTCCAAGGCATGAAAGTGAAAAGTGAAAGTGAAGTCGCTCAGTCGTGTCCGACTCTTAGCGACCCCATGGACTGCAGCCCACCAGGCTCCTCCGTCTGTGGGATTTTCCAGGCAAGAGTACTGGAGTGGGGTGCCATTGCCTTCTCCAGTAGGCCCCTTGAGGGCTGCCTATTTACTTGCCCCCCAAACAGACAACAGCTGCTTGAATGAGCCACCAGAGGGCAACAGCTGTTCTGTTCTCGAAACATCTTTGTTTTTTTCCCCTATGACAGAGATTTCACACAGTTATGAATACTCAATTGTTTGTAGAAAAATTGAAAAAGCCATGTGACTTTGAGGCAGTGAGTGGGTCTTTGATCGTTCTTCAGAGACCCTTCCCCCTCCTCCCTCCCTCTGCATTGTGTGGCTACCGCTTCAAGGGTATGATGGGGACCCTCGTCCCTCTGCCCTGCCTGGGCCTTCTCAGCTTTGGTATCTACTGCCCCTGTGTTCCCTGCTGTATTTTGGTACAAAACTTGGCATCTATGTATTATAGGCTGAACTGTGTCCTCCCCTAAATTCATATGTTGAAATTCTAAGTCTTAGTACCTCATAAAGTAACTGTATTTGGAGATAGGGCCTTTAAAGAGGTGGTTAAGGGTAAATGTGGGGAGGACAGGGGGCGTCATGAAGGTGGGTCCTAAACCAATCTGACTGGTGTCCTTATAAGAAGAAGAAATTTGATACACAGAGAGACATCATGGATGCCCTCACTCAGAGGGAAGATCACATGAAGATACAGCCAGAAGGCATCCATGTGCAATCCAAGAAAAGAGGCCTCAGGAAAAACCACCCTGCTGACACGTATGTCTCTGACTTCTAACCTCCAGAGCCATGAAGAACTAAATTTCTGTTACTTAAGTCACTCAGTCTGTGGTATTTCATGATGACCGCTCGGCAGGCTAATAAGCTATGTCACTGTTAACATTTTTTGTTTTCTCACTCTTTCGGTCTGTCTCTCTCATTATATATGTATATATGTGTGTGTGTGTGTATAATACGTATATATATATACATATACATTACACATAGTTACAATTTGATGTAGTTGTGTGTCCTGCCCTTTTCATAATTCTGTAACATATTTATCCCATATTACTAAAAATCTGACATAATATGATTTTTAATGTTTATATACCTAAGTCTGTGGGTATACCATAATATATCGAAATTTCCAAATGTCTTGTTGTTCAGTCGCTAAGCTGTGTCCGACTCTGCAACCACATGGACTGCAGTATGCCAGGCTCCTCTGTCCTCCACTATCTCCTAGAGTTTGCTCAAACTCATCTCCATCAAGTTGATGATGCTATCTAACCATCTCATCCTCTGCTGCCCCCTTCTCCTTTTGCCTTCCATCTTTCCCAGCATCAGGGTATTTTTGAATGAGTTGACTCTTTGCATCAGGTGACCAAAGTATTGGAGCTTCAGCTTGAGCATCAGCCCTTCCAGTGAATATTCAGGGTTGATTTCCTTTAGTTCTCCTTGTTGTCCAAGGGACTCCTCCAACACCACAGTTCAAAAGCATCAATTCTTCAGCACTCAGCCTTTCTTATGGTCCAACTCTCACATCCCTATATGACTACTGGAAAAAACATAGCTTTGACGATACAGACCTTTGTTGGCAAAGTAATGTCTCTGCTTTTTAATACACTGTCTAGGTTTGTCATAGCTTTTCTTCCAAGAGCAAGCATCTTTTAATTTCATGGCTGCAGTCACTGTCCACAGTGATTTTGGAGCCCAAGAAAATAAAATCTGCCACTGCTTCCACTTTTTCCCCTTCCATGAAGTGATGGAACCAGATGCCATGATCTCAGTTTTTTTGAATGTTGAGTTTTAAGCCAGCTTTTTCTCTCTCCTGTTTCACTTTCATCAAGAGACTCTTTAGTCCCTCTTCCCTTTCTGCCAATAGTGTGGTATCATGTGCATATGTGAGATTATTGATATTTCTCCCAGAAATCTTGATTCTGGCTTGTGCTTCATCCAGCCTGGCATTTCTCATGATGTACTCTACATATAAGTTAAATAAGCAGGGTGACAATTTACAGCCTTGATGTTCTCCTGATAGCTTACAGTGAATGGTGTCGGATTTGTAGTCTCAGAAGATTTAGCTTCAGGACCAGGGACAAGGCTTGATCACTCAAGAGCTTTTGTATAGCAGAGTTCTATTAAAGTAAGAAAAAGGACAGAGAAATCTTCTGACATAGACATCAGAAGGGGGCCGGAGAGTGTCCCCCTTGCTAGTCTTATCAAGGCCTTATATGCTTTTACCAGACCCACTCCCACAACAAAAGTCTTAAGATAACAAGATTAGAACTAACAATAGAAAGATCTTACTAGACCCATGGGCTTCCCTGGTGGTTTAGATGGTAAAGCATCTGCCTGCAGTGTGGGAGACCAGGCTTTGATCCCTGGGTCAGGAAGATCCCCTGGAGAAAGAAATGGCAACCCACTCCAGGACTCTTGCCTGGAAAATTCCATGGATGGAGGAGACTGGTGGGCTAGAGTTCATGGGGTTGAAAAGAGTCAGACATGACTGAACAACTTCACTCACCAGACCCACTCCCATAATATTCATTTTAAGATAACAAGATGAGTCGGAAGATTCTTGTTAAGGAGAAACACGTCCTTGAGCAAGATACATTGTTTTATTGACTAAGACAAAGCAATGTAGAGAAAACGTTTGTCCTTTTCTCCTCCTTGAGAGCCTCGGACCCCTTTCTCCTTCTCAAGGGCCCTGGACCCCTTCCTCCTCAAGGGCCCAGGACTCTTTATCAACCTACTGAGGAATTGACTCTTTCACTCCTTTCCCAATTTTGAACCAGTCCATTTTTCCATGTCCAGTTGTAACTGTTGCTTCTTGATCAGCATACAAGTTTCTCAGGAGACAGGTAAGGTGGTCTGGTATACCCATATCTTTAAGAATTTTCCATTATTTGTTTGATCCACACAGTCAAAGGCCTTAGTGTAGTCAACAAAGCAGATGTTTTCCTAGAATTTCCTTGCTTTCTCCATGATCCAACATGTGCTGGCAATTTGATCTCTGGTTCCTCTGTGTTTTCTAAATCCAGCTTGAACATCTGGAAGTTCTTGGTTCACATACTGCTGAAGCCTAGCTTGAAGAATTTTGAGCATAACCTTGCTGGCATGTGAAATGTGTGCAATTGCACAGTAGTTTGAACATTCTTTGGCATAGCCCTTCTTTGGGATTGGAATGAAAACTGACCTTTTCCAGTCCTGTGTCCACTGCTGAGTTTTCTAAATTTGCTGACATAATGAATGCAGCATTTTAACAGCATCATCTTTTAGGATTTTAAAATTTCTCAAATGGAATTCCGTCACCTCCACTACCGTTATTTGTAGTAACGTTTCCCTGAGGCCCACTTGACTTCACACTCCAGGATGTCTGGCTCTAGGTGAGCGACCCCACCATTGTGGTTATCCCAGTCATTAAAACCTTTTTTTTTTTTGTATAGCATTCCCAAATTAGACAATATTAATTTGTTTCTAATTCTTTTGCTATTTTAAGGGATGCTACTATAAACATTTCCTTATATATGTTTATCTTCTTTTGTGCTCATGCTTTAGGTGAGAATTCTAGAATTGGAATTGTATCAAAGCCATAAACATTCTCCAGACTCTTGATAGATTTTCTCAGATTGATTTTTGGAACAGTTATATAAATTTCCACTTCTGTTAATAAAGTATAAGGCAGCCCATATCATTACACCCTCGCTAAAAGTAAACTATTACTTTATAACCATTGTATCCGACAAACAAGAAGGGTACCTAATAATTCATTTCATTTTCATTTCTTTGATTGCCAGTAAGGTGAAGCCTTTTTCATTTTTAGTATTTTTCTTTCATCTTTCCATGTAATCTGTTCATTACCTTTGCATAGTTTTTCCGTGACCATTATTATAAAGATGTTCTCCTGAAAGTTCTACTGTTTCACGTTTCACATTTAGATCAGTTCATCTTGGAATTAATTTTTGTGTAAGGTAAGACAGGAATCAACATTCACTTTTTTTCTATTTGGGTATCTAATTAAGGGTCCCCAACCTCCAGGCCCCAGACCAGTACCTCCTACCTCCTATGGGATCAATGGTGGCATTAGATTAGCAATAAAGTGCACAATAAATGTAATGCGCTTGAATCATCCCCAAACCATCTCCCCACCCACCCCCCTATCCATGGAAAAATTGTTTTCAACGAAACAAATCCCTGGTGCCAAAAGGGTTAGGGACTGCCAAATTTACCAAGTACCACTGACTGGAAAAAGACATCCTTTCTTTGCTGTTGCTGCTGCCAAGTCGCATCAGTCATGTCTGACTCTGTGCGACCCCATAGATGGCAGCCCACCAGGCTCCCCCGTCCCTGGGATTCTCCAGGCAAGAACACTGGAGTGGGTTGTCATTGCCTTCTCCAATGCATGAAAGTGAAAAGTGAAAGTGAAGTCACTCAGTCGTGTTCGACTTTTAGCAACCCCATGGACTGCAGCCTACCAGGCTCCTCCTTTCTTTAGTGTCCTGTAATATCACAAATCAGATTATCTATGTGGGTTTGTTTCTGGAATCTCTGTTCAGTTCTGTTGGTTAATTTGTCTATCCTCATACAAATACAATACTCAGTTAATTATTGTAGCTTTATAATAGGTCTTGGTATCTCCTTGTTATAAGCCATCCAGGACATGATTGTCTTGGTTATTCCTGGCCTTTGCATTTCCATATAAATTTCAAAAATAACATACTAATTTTCATGGACACATATGCATAAACTGCTGAGGTTTTCATTGGGATTGTGTTGCCTCTATATATTTATTTTGGGAGAATAGATAGCTTTACAATATCGAGCCTTCCAATTCATGATTCTGGCATATGTATTCATTTAATTTAGGTCTTCTTTTTTAACATAGGTTTATTATTATTCAGGTATGATAAGGCCAACAGATTAGGAGATGACTGCCATTGAAAAGATAGTTTGTTCCCAAGAGGAGGGAGCACCTCATGAGGAACCACATGAGGAAGGCCCTGGGTTGGTCAGGAGGCAAAGGGAGCAGGTAAATGGGGAGCAAGAACCTTTATTGTGGGTTCTACTGGTGAGGCAGGTAAGTAGATTGAACATGGCTAGTTTGAATAATTTTAGTGGGCTCTGGGTCATAGGGGCTGTCCCTAGTTGTCTAGTACCTGGCCCTGGTGTGATTAGGGCAGGTGGACAGTGGCCCTAAGTGTGAAATAGAGGAGATAATTAGTGATTGGGGGTATGAGCTTTGAATTGGTTGACTTGCTTTTGAAAGGTATACTAACAGGTGAGTTCTTGACTCTCTCTAGGAATTGACCAACCCTGGCAGGGGCAGTCCCTCCAGTGTCAGCAAGGCCCCAGATGTCAAAGCATCAAAACTATATAATGGGACTTCCCTGATAGTCCGGTGGTTCATGCTCCCAATGCAAGGGGCTCAGGTTCAATACCTGGTCAGGGAATTAGTTCCTACATGCCACAACTAAACATCCCACATGCTGCAAAAAAGATGGAAGATGCCACAAGCTGCAACTAAGGGCTGGCACAGTCAAATAAAATAAATAAAAAAATATATATATATATTAAAAATATAAATAAAAAAACACATGAATACATTTCCTCCATTTCAGTACTGTTTTATAGTTCTCAGTGTGAGGTTTCAACACATTTTAAAAAGATTTTAAGTGCTGCCTTTGCCACCCTCAGCTCACCCCACTTAGGCTCTGACAGTCCAGGCTGGTTTCACCCTTCCCTGTGGATGCCCATCTCACTTCACCCAAGCTCAGACACTCTGGCCAAAGCTGCTCGCACACAGACTGTCATAATCTCTTTTAGACTCTAACATTTTTTGCCATCATCCAACCTCCCACCCTTTGCTACTGAAAGCCTTCTTCACTATGCTTGGTTACTATTTTTTTCCAAACATATTCCAGAGTTAGTGACAGGTGTATCTGTAGAGCACTTAAAGGCCCATGTCTCTTTTTTACTCTAGGAAAATGAGGCAGAAACCAGGATATGTTTTGCTGATCCCAGTACAGATTTTTCAGGTACAGATATAGGCTCCCCTTTTGTATAGTTCTATAGCATATCACACTATCCTAATTCACATTATATTTAAGCAGTTTTTGAGATCTCATTGATATATAAGAATTGTATATTTTAAGTTGTGCAATGTGATGTTTTGAAATACATATACATTATGAAATGATTTCTATGTTGCTTGGTTTCTTATCAGCTCAACCTGGACTGGGCTGGGTCCTGCCTAGACATCCTTCTTACCCAGTTTAGGCTCTAACACCCACACCAGACCATCCTCACCACTACCCTGCTCATCCCTCACCCTCACCTGTGTTGACTCTCTTTTATGGAGCTCAGGCTCCAAACCCCTGAGCTGGGCTATTGCACTTGTTGACTAGGGGTACCTTAATCAAGTACCATAAACTGGGTGATTTCAATAACAAAAATTAGCTATCTCACAGTTCTGGAGACTCAAAGCCCCAAATCAAGGTATTGGCAAGGTTCCTTCTAAAATTTGTGAGGGAGAATGTGTTCCATGGCTCTCTCCTTGGCCATCTTCTCCTTCTGTATGTATCTCTATATGTCCAAATTTACCATTTTCATTAAGACACCAGTCATACTGGATTAGGGCCCACTCTTCATCATCTCATCCTAACTTGATTACTTCTGTGAAGACTTTATCTCCAACTATGTTTACATTCTAAGGTACTAGGAATTAGAATTTTATCAGTCCAGTCTAGCTGCTATAACAGGATTCCATAGACTGGGTATCTTATAAACAGCAGAAGTTGATTTCTCAGTTTTGGAAGCTGGGAAGTCCAGGATCAAGGCAGGGGCAGATTCAATGTCTTATGAGGACCTACTTTCTAGTTTATAGATGGCCATCTTTCTCACATGACAGTAAGGGGAAGGGAGCTCTCTGGGGTCTCTTTTAGAATTAAGGGCACTAATCTCATTCATGAAGGCTCCATTCTCATGACCTAATCACCTCCCAAAGACCCTACTTCCACATACCACCACATTGTGGGGTTAGGATTTTACATATTAACTTTGGGGATTCACAAACCCTAAGTTTATAGCAGACTTTGACATATGAATTTTTGTAGGACACAATTCAACAAGTTACGTCCCATCCCATGTAGCTGTCCTCCTTACTGTCATCAGATCCTGAAACATCTTGGCAGACCTCCCTGCATAAATATCCTCAACATCCTCTCAGGTTCTAAAAAGCTGGGCCAACTGCTACTAATCACCCCCTGCCCCTGGAATTGCTCTCCTGGCATTACCTGGACTCTGACACCCCACATCAGGCCCTTGACACCATCCCCCACGTGGATGCTCTTCTCACTGCCCTCAGCTGACACCACATAATATAGGATCATAAAAGCTCCTCCAACACAAACACCTACATTGCTTGGCCTCCACTAATAGCTTCTGGACTGAACTGGTCAGTGAGAAGAGAGAAAGAAGAAACCTGGTCATTTTGGGTAGCCCTTTATTCCTTGTTCATGTTTCCAGTTCTTCTAGTTTCTTTAAATAAACCAAAGAAGAACTTTGCTGGTGCTCCAGGAGCCAAGACTCTTAGCTCACAATGCAGGTGGCTCAGGTTCAGTTCCTGGTCAGGGAACTAGATCCCATATGCTATAACAAAGACCCACATGCCACAACAAAGATCAAAGATCCTGTGTGCTGTAACTAAGACCCAGTGCAGGCAAATAAATAAATCAGTATTTTTTAAAAACTAAGTCAAAAATATATATACCAAAGAGATCAATTTTACTTTCTAGGTCTAAAAAACGAGTGGAAGAATACATTTCTTCTTTGAACTAAAGCAGACATTTCCAATATCTGAGGCCTTTAGAGATTTGGTTTTGCCATTTGCTTCTGCTATCTTTTACTCAGAGTGTTTTTTCTTCTTAATTGTCACGTCATGTTTATTGATGATTTACATGTAGAAGAAGGCTGGAAATCCGGCAATCAGGGTGGCTTCCTGTAGGTGCCAAACCAGATGACCTCCCTACTTTAGTGACAAAAGCCTTCCATCAGGTGAGCTGCAGTGGCCACAAAAGTTCTCCAACAGGCAGATATGATCAGCCATGAGCCTAAAAACAAAAATAAACACACATCCATGGGCCCGGAGGTTGGAGAGAAAGGGGTGAGTCAGAATCACATTCAGCAAAACAAAATAAAAACTCCTCATGTTTCCAGTTATGGCAAAACAGCAAATGATAAAAGCAGTTTATGAAACAGTATATCAATGCTATGGGGTGCTCCAGGCCCTTCACATGAAACTGTGTAGTAGGAGTTGGGTTCAAAGGGATCCCTGAAATCATGACTCATAGACAGCTTGAAAACCATTGTTTTTGGAATTTTTCCTCTTCCTTTGGGGATCCTAATAAAAGCTGAACCCCTAAGAAATGCAGAGAGGGTGCACTGACATCATGACAAGAGAGGTCCTGGGCCAGAGGAGGCTGTCTGGCTAGATTCAGTGGTCACAGGCCCAGCCCAGATCTCTTAACCTTCCCTGTATTCTGCTCCCTTTGGTCCCCTTGCAGGCCATACTACCATCCCTCACTCATCCCGAGTGCTCTTCATGCCCACCTGCTTATTGATCATCCACAGACAGTCACCAAATCCATTCTGCCCTGTACTCCCACTTTAATGGGTCCCCACCCCTCCAACCCCAAGGCCGCCACCCCAACTCCAATGGCCTGCCCTCTTTAGCCTTCTGATGGCAAAGGCCCTGCCTCCAGTGCCCCGCTGATCCAAGAACCTATTTCTCTCTCCCTACTGCTGCTGTTTCTGTCTCACGGGAGCTGAGGGCATATAGTCCCTACATGGTCAATATGAGGACAATATGAAACTCTGAGTTTCACAACACTGCTCCTCTAGGACACAACCACTTGTCCTAGCAAAAGATTTAGGAATTTTGAAAGTTCTGCCTTGGGAATAAGGCCTGCAGTGGTATCTGCTCTTCTGTCTGAGTGGATACAATATTCCTTCCTCACACTAAGGACCATTACTGAATAAACCACCAGGGGGCAAAGATGCTCTATTTAATTCTAATTGCCTCATTGTAAAAGTGGGGAACATTTGGAAAATACAGATAAACCAATAGTAGAAAATAAAAACCATCTGATACCCTGTATGTCAGATAACCATTCAGAGCATCATGGCATTTTGCTTACATTATTTTTCCCATCTACTTAAACATAAATAAAATTTAAATGTAACATTCATCCACATATTATCTTGTTTCTACATTGAAATAAAATCTTGTAAAGATCTTTCCAAGGTGTTATTTATTCTTCTATGGCGTTACTTTCTAATATTTAATTATTGCAAAACACATGGACAGTATACTTCATTGTGGTTCAGTTTGTATGCATATATTAGAGAGGAAAAAGAAAGTTCCCTCTGCGCTTCTAGATTCTTGACTGAGACTCCCCCCTCCCCTCCATAATAAAAGACAAATACACAGGAGAAAAACAAACAAGTTTAAAAACAGAGATACCTCCTGCATACACAGGAGAGACCTAGGAAAACTGAGTAACTCGCTCAAATGGCCCAAACTACCACATTAAATACCATCTCCAGCTAAAGACAAAAGGAGATGTTGGGGGTGGGGGGTGGTTACGGGAGGGAACCAGGAAAGAAATAGTAAACAAGGTAAAGTTGTGATGCAGACTTAAGTCTTTCTCCATTGATAAGAGTTTCAGGAGATAAAGTCATCCATCCCCCACCCCCTATTTCTGGAAGCAGGGGACACCCTTACAAGTGGAGATTTCCCTTAAAAGTATACAGATATCTTATAAAAGAGCAACTTCTTGGTTTTCAGAGCTTCTCTGTCTGTAGCATCTCATAAATAACCAGCCCCAAATGATCAATATGCCAAAGGGATATATTTTGGTGTGGCAGGCTCTGCTCTCCCTTCAATACCATTGATAAGTCCTTTAGTTTAGGGGATCAACGACCAGAAGAGGAATTGCTTGCTGGCTCAAAGGTAAGCCAACAAATCCTTTTAGGTTTGGATACCTATTGCCAAGTTGCTTTCCAGAAAGACTACTCTCTCTCGAAGAGAGAATGCTGCTGTGATCTTGTCATTTGCAACACTGGTCCTATCTTTTGAAGTCTTTGTCAATTTGATGGGCAACATATTTCTTCACACGTGTTTTAAACTGTGCCTTGTCAATCAAATGTAAAAGAAATATTTACTGAGCGTTGATTCATTGTCATACCTGGTACACACTGGGAACCCAGAAGGGAGTAAGACAGATACCATGCCACTCTCCCCAGTCTCAGGTTCTAGGGAGATGTGCTGTGCTCACTTGCTCAGTCGTGTCTGACTCTTCACTACCCCATGCACTGTAGCCAGCCAGGCTTCTCTGTCCATGGCAGTTCCCAGGCAACAACACTGGAGTGGGTTGCCATTTCCTACTCCAGGGGATCTTCCCAACCCAGGGATCAAACCCACATCTCTTGTGTCTCCTGCATTGGCAGGCAGATTCTTTACCACAAGCACCACCTGGAAAGCCCAAAGTTAAATATTTCCCCCTCTAAATGATCATCAGCTACTCGTTTCCTCTTTTGTGAACTGGGGTGGGACGGGGGAATGCGGGGGTAAAGGGTAGGTGATGATAAAAAGAAAACCACAGGCCAGAATACTGGAGTAGGTAGTCTTTCTCTTCTCCAGGGCATCTTCCCAACCCAGGGATCAAACCCAGGTCTCCCAAATTGCAGGCGGATTCTTTACCAGCTGAGCCACAAGAGAAGCCCAAGAATACAGGAGTGGGTAGTCTATCCCTTCTCCAGGGGAACTTTCCGACCCAAGAATCAAACCGCGTTCTCCTGCATTGCAGGCGGATTCGTTACCAATTGAGCTATCAGGGAAGCCCAAAAGCTCATGAAACCAAAACTAGAGTTAATACATGATCCAATTGTTGTTTCAATTTCTCCTAGAAACGTAATCTTAATCAACATGTCTGGAATTACCAATAAGGTATTGCTTTTGAACTGTGGTGTTGGAGAAGACTCTTGAGAGTCCCTTGGACTGCAAGGAGATCCAACCAGTCCATTCTAAAGGAGAGCAATCCTGGGTGTTCGTTGGAAGGACTGATGCTAAAGCTGAAACTGCAACACTTTGGCCACCTCATGCGACGCGTTGACTCACTGGAAAAGACTCTGATGCTGGGAAAGGTTGGGGGCGGGAGGAGAAGGGGACGACCGAGAATGAGATGGCTGGATGGCATCACCGACTCTGTGGACATGAGTTTGAGTGAACTTCGGGAGTTGGTGATGGACAGGGAGGCCTGGCGTGCTGTGATTCATGGGGTTGCGGAGAGTCGGACACGACTGAGCGACTGAACTGAACTGAACTCAATCTGTCTCATAAGTCCTCTCTCTGTCCCCCAGAGGAAGAAAAGGCCATCTGCATGAAAAAAAAAAAAACCCTTCCCTTTCCTTGCTCCCCTAATCACCCGATATCCTACATCTTGAAAAGGAAAAATTCAAAGCCCCCGCCATTCTCTCTGAGCTGGCAACTGAAATGCTCACCTGGCCTTGCACTAAGAGGTGGCTTGTCTGTTCCCTATTTCACCAGGAAAGTAGATACTAATGCAGCAAACCCAGTTAAGGGACGGTCTCTCCACTCCACGGCGCGTGCGCTGTGGGGGCGCGTGCGCCATGGGGGCGTGGCGCGCGTGCATACACCAAGATAAACCACTGCTTGTGATAACAGTTACGCAGAAGCAATCAGCCCAAGTCCCTGAGCAGAAGCCCTGGACCCTTCCACCATCCTTAAGCGGAGTCACAGGGAGGAGGCTTCAAGCCTGAAAATCTGTATTGACAGTGTGCAATCTTATTTTAGAAAACGTGAAATGAGGAAGCATTTGGCTTCCAAAATTACTCCCGTACAACCTTTCTTGTCACTGCTATTTTCCTGAATTCCTGAGTAGCCAGGAGACAAGGTGAGTTCTGGAGGGTTAACTTAACCTTCTAGTGTCTTCAGCAATTCATCATATTTAGGATCAGCTCTGTCATCTTAGACTGGCATTTGGTCTGTAAGAGTATTGGTGGAGAACATGCTTTTTCACATCTATAATTTTTTTTTTTACTTGCTGCAAAACAACTTCAAAACGACATCAAAAGAAATAGTTGTATTGGGTGAGAAGCAAAACAAGGCTAAAATCTCATCCCACTCATGCAGCAAGTACAGTCATTTTTCCTCACTCTTTTTCCTTTGGGACTTGCCATCTGAATAACACAGTAGCATCTAGAAGATTTGGATACATGTTGCGGGTGGTGGTAGTATCAAAGATAAACAAAGCCAGACACTAAAGTGGTCAGGACAGATTTTAATCAGTAACATACTATTGCAACACAGAAAATATTCCAGTGTGAACTTTGATTTGTACAGAAGTGACTGGGTGTTTTTAAAGGGAAAATAAAGGAATAAGGAAGGGAGTAAATGAAGGTTCAGTAGAGGCAGGGAAGTGAAAAATTACAAAAAATGGAAAGTTGTTTGAGGGGAGTCAGTGTGAAACTCATCTGGGTTTATTAACTGGTGCCTGTCATTATTTATGACCTCACCTCCCACAGAACCTGGGAGAAAGGGACCCTATGTTCTGCTGTTGCCTGGAAAAAACAGTAAATTATTTTGGCAGCCTTGAGTTTTCTAACACAGGCACTTTGAAGGGGTCTAAGGTCAACCTTGGGAGGAGACCCTGAGCTGTTAGAAACTATTTTAGTGTTTGTTCACATCTTTATTGACCACGATTGAGGCTTAAGTGAGAAGAGGGCTCAGAAGAGACTAGCTAGAGTTTGGTCGAAGAGAGCACTTTGTCAGCAGACCACAAGGCTTCAGTGGTAAGTAACACCAATCACAAGCCCACAGGATAGAGCAGAGGGATCTCACAGGCCAAGATGGATGGAACTGCCTCATGTGGGATGGGAGAGCAGGGCCTGAGCCACCCACAGTGTGGACTCTTCCTTTCCTCTCAGTTCTGTCTACTCATGCATACAAAACAAAGTTCTATTCTGGTGAGAGTGAACCTGCAAGACGACTTTGACAGGGAGCAAGAATTTAGAAAACAGTGGACAGCCTGCAAAATGTGTTTTGGAGAGAGCCCAGATGCTCCTTCCTCTGTGCCCTGCTGTCCTGAGGACAGCTTGTGGATGGTTTACATTAATATATGCCCATATAGCACTCAGGGAATTTACCTTCCTGGAAAACTCCCAGTTACTGCCCCCACTGCCAGCAATGTGGGGCCTTGGAGAGGATAGGGTCAAGAGCTATTGGTCCTTTGTGTCACATGCAGATAACATGTCAGTATTTTCCAGGCTAGCTTTTGGGGTGGGGATGGAGTTGTGGGTGGGATAGACATGCCTTCCTGAACTCGTGCTCAGGAGCTCTGCTTGCAGAGTGGCTCAGGAGTCTATATATTTCAGAGTTCTCCAGGTGACTTAAGCTTCCAGGCTTCCAGATATGGAGGTTTCAAGGTTCTAAGAGCCTCCTTGACTAGGCTTAGAACTCCTACAGTATCCCCCACCACCACCACCACATTCTGTAGGTCAAGGCCAAGTCACAGACCAGCTCAGATTCAAGAGGGTAGAGAAAGACTCCACTTCTTGATGGAAAGACTGTCATAGTCCCAGTGCAAAGGGCTGCACATCTAGAAATGGAAGGAATTGTTGGAACCTTCTTTGCAATCAACTGACCAATCTACCTAGAATCAGTATTTCATCATTCCAGGTTCTAAGAAAGTGTTATGGAGTACTTGGCATGCAAGGAGTCACAGCTCCTCCTTTAGCCATTTTAAAAGGACATCCAAATGATCCTCTCTGAAAACGGTGGCTTGCCATGGTTAATAACTGATTATCATGGTTAAATGGTATGTTAAAGAAGCAGGCCATGGGCTGGAATTGCACAGTACCATCAGTCATACATAGATATGTTAATAAGCATTCTTGCTTTTACACAACAGAATCCACTCAACTAGTTTAAATTAGCAAATATGTATTTTAGATATATTAGGTTATAATCTGTGGGAAAGATAGTGGAACAGACTCTAGGTTGGACTTCTTGGACCAACTCTGGTGGAGAGGCAAGGGAGAACTTAGAAATCACTAGCATCAGATTGGCAGAACCTAAGTTATATGTCTAAAACTTAGCAGCAAGGGAAGCTAGGAAAAGTAGGGGTTTTAGCGAGGGAGGAGGGCATACAGTTCTATGGGTTTTAATAGTCTCTTTATACTGTAGTTCTATCACTCCGCAAAGAACTCCCTTCTACAATCCCTTTATATTGATACCCTCCCCCCAGCAATACACTCTGGCACCCACTGATCTCTCCATAACTCTAATTCTGTCTTTTCAAGAAAGTTATATAAACGGAATCATATAGTATGCAACTTTAGTGACTAGCTTCTTTCACTCAGCACACCTTTGCGGTTCATGCAAGTTGTTAAGTATATCAGTAATTCATTCCTTTTTATTGCTGTATTTCATTGTATGAAAGTACCAGTGTTTGCTTATCCATTCACTGGTTGAATGATATTTGAGTTGTTTCTAGTTTCTGGTAATTATGAATTGAGCTGGTATATGTGTATACAAGTTTTTGTGGGAACACATGTTTTCAGTTCACTTGGGTACATACCTAGAAGTGAGATTGATGAGTCATGTGGTACATGCATGTTAAGCTGCTTCAGTTCAGTTCAGTTCAGTCGCACAGTCGTGTCCGACTCTTTGCGACCCGATGAATCGCAGCACGCCAAGACTCCCTGTCCATCACCAACTCCCGGAGTTCACTCAAACTCATGTCCATCGAGTCAGTGATGCCATCCAGCCATCTCATTCTCTGTCGTCCCCTTCTCCTCCCACCCCCAATCCCTCCTAGCATCACACTCTTTTCCAGTGAGTCAACTCGTCGCATGAGGTGGCCAAAGTATTGGAGTTTCAGCTTTAGCATCAGTCCTTCCAATGAACACCCAGGATTGATCACCTTTAGAATGGACTGGTTGGATCTCCTTGCAGTCCAAGGGACTCTCAAGAGTCTTCTCCAGCAGCACAGTTCAAAAGCATCAATACTTCAGCGATCAGCTTTCTTCACAGTCCAACTCTCACATCCCTATATGACCACGGGAAAAACCATAGCCTTGAGCAGACGGACCTTGGTTGGCAAAGTAATGTCTCTGCTTTTTAATATGCTATCTAGGCTGGTCATAACTTTCCTTCCAAGGAGTAAGCGTCTTTTAATTTCATGGCTGCAATCAGCATCTACAGTGATTTTGGAGCCCCAAAAAATAAAGTCTGACACTGTTTCCCCATCTATTTCCCATGAAGTGATGGGACCAGATGCCATGATCTTCATTTTCTGAATATTGAGCTTCAAGCCAACCTTTTCACTCTCCTCTTTCACTTTCATCAAGAGGCCTTTGAGTTCCTCTTCACTTTCTGCCATAAGGGTGGTGTTATCTGCATATCTGGGGTTATTGATATTTCTCCCGGCAATCTTGATTTCAGCTTGTGCTTCTTCCAGCCCAGCGTTCTTCATGATGTATTAAAAAGTTAAATAAGCAGGGTGACAATATACAACCTTGACGTATTCCTTTTCCTATTTGGCACCAGTCTGTTGTTCCATGTCCAGTTCTAACTGTTGCTTCCTGACCTGCATACAGGTTTCTCAAGAGGCAGGTCAGGTGGTCTGGGGTTCCCATCTCTTGAAGAATGTTCCATGGTTTATTGTGATCCACACAGTCAAAGGCTTTGGCATAGTCAATGAAGCAGAAATAGATGTTTTTCTGGAACTCTCTTGCTTTTTCCATGATCCAACGGATGTTGGCAATTTGGTCTCTGGTGCCTCTGCCTTTTCTAAAACCTGCTTGAACATCTGGAAATTCACAGTTCACGTACTGCTGAAGCCTGGCTTGGAGAATTTTGAGCATGACTTTACTAGCGTGTGAGATGCGTGCAATTGTGCTGTAGTTTGAGCATTTTTTGGCATTGCCTTTCTTTGGGATTGGAATGAAGACTGACCTTTTCCAGTCCTGTGGCCACTGCTGAGTTTTCCAAATTTGCTGGCATATTGAGTGCAGCACTTTCACAGCATCATCTTTCACGATTTGAAATAGCTCAATTGGAATTCCATCACCTCCACTAGCTTTGTTTGTAGTGATGCTCTCTGAGGCCCACTTGACTTCACATTCCAAGCTGTCTGGTTCCAGGTGAGTGATCATGCCATTGTGATTATCTTGGTCGTGAAGATCTTTTTTGTACAGTTTTTCTGTGTATTCTTGCCACCTCTTCTTAATATCTTTTGCTTTTGTTAGGTCCATACCATTTCTGTCCTTTATTGAGCCCATCTTTGCATGAAATGTTCCCTTGGTGTCTCTAATTTTCCTGAAAAGATCTCTTGTTTCTCCTATTCTGTTGTTTTCCTCTATTTCTTTGCACTGATCGCTGAGGAAGGCTTTCTTATCGCTCCTTGCTAGTCTTTGGAACTCTGCATTCAGATGGTTATATCTTTCCTTTTCTCCTTTGCTTTTCACTTCTCTTCTTTTCACAGCTATGTAAGGCCTCCTCAGACAGCCATTGTGCTTTTTTGCATTTCTTTTCCATGGGGATGGTCTTGGTCCCTGTCTCCTGTACAATGTCACGAACCTCCGTCCAGAGTTCATCAGGCACTCTGCCTATCAGATCTAGTCCCTTAAATCTATTTCTCACTTCCACTGTATAATCATAAGGGATTTGATTTATGTCATATCTGAACGGTCTAGTGGTTTTCCCTACTTTCTTCAATTTCAGTCTGAATTTTGCAATAAGGAGTTCATGATCTGAGCCACAGTCAGCTCCAGGTCTTGTTTTTGCTGACTGTATAGAGCTTCTCCATCTTTGGCTGCAAAGAATATAATCAATCTGATTTCGGTGTTGACCATCTGGTGATATCCATGTGTAGAGTCTTCTCTTGTGTTGTTGGAAGAGGATGTTTGCTATGACCAGTGCGTTCTCTTGGCAAAACTCTATTAGCCTTTGCCCTGCTTCATTTCGTGTTCCAAGGCCAAATTTGCCTGTTACTCCAGGTGTTTCTTGATTTCCTACTTTTGCATTCCAGTCCCTTATAATGAAAAGGACATCTTTTTTGGGTGTTAGTTCTAAAAGGTCTTGTAGGTCTTCATAGAACCGTTCAACTTCGGCTTCTTTAGCATTACTGGTTGGGGCATAGACTTGGATTACTGTAATACTGAATGGTTTGCCTTGGAAACGAACAGAAATCATTCTGTCATTTTTAAGGTTGCATCCAAGTACTGCATTTCAGACTCTTTTGTTGACCATGATGGCTACTCCATTTCTTCTAAAGGATTCCTGCCCACAGTAGTAGATATAATGGTCATCTGAGTCAAATTCACCCATTCCAGTCCATTTTAGTTCACTGATTCCTAGAATGTCTATGTTCACTCTTGCCATCTCCTGTTTGACCACTTCCAATTTGCCTTGATTCATGGACCTAACATTCCAGGTTCCTATGCAATATTGCTCTTTACAGCATCGGACCTTGCTTCTATCACCAATCACATCCACAACTGGGTATTGGTTTTGCTTTGGTTCCATCCCTTCATTCTTTCTGGAGTTATTTCGCCACTGATCTGCAGCAGCATACGGGGCACCTACCAACCTGGGGAATTCCTCATTCAGTATCCTGTCATTTTGCCTTTTGATACTGTTCATGGGGTTCTCAAGGCAAGTATACTGAAGTGGTTTGCCATTCCCTTCTCCAGTGGACCACATTCTGTCAGACCTCTCCACCATGACCCATCCGTCTTGGGTGGCCCCACACGGCACAGCTTAGTTTCATTGAGTTAGACAGGGCTGTGGTCCATGTGATCAGATCAACTAGTTTTTTGTGATTATGATTTCAGTGTGTCTGCCCTCTAATGCCCCCTCCCAATACCTACTGTCTTATTTGGGTTTCTCTTACCTTGGTCGTGGAATATCTCTTCACAGCTGCTCCAGCAAAGCACAGCCACTGTACCTTACCTTGGAGGAGGGGTAACTCCTCAAGGCCGCCCCTCCTGACCTTGAATGTGGAATAGCTCCTCTCGGCCCTCCTGTGCCCGCATAGCCACCACCTCTTGGACGTGGGACAGCTCCTCTCGGCCACCGCCCTGACCTTGGGCGTGGGGTAGCTCCTCTCGGCCACTCTTCTGCGCGTGGTCGGTTGTGCCGAGCCGGCGTCTCTTGCATCTGCGCCGCCAGAGCCGGCGTCAGTCGTGTCCACCTATTTTCAACCCTATGGATAGTAGACTGCCAGGCTCCTCTGTCCGTGGGATTCTTCAGGCAATACTGGAGTGGGTTGCCATTTCCTTCTCCAGGGAATCTTCCAACCCAGGGGTTGAACCTGGGTCTCTTATATCTCCTGCATTGCCATGAGGGTTCTTTACCACTAGCGCCACCTGGGAAGCCTTGTGGTAAGTGTATGGTTAACTCTATAAGAAACCGCCAAACTGTTTTCCTGAGTGGCTGTACCATTTCGTATTCCCTCCAGCAATATATGAGAGTTCTGGTTGTTCTCACCAGCATTTGGTAGTGTCAGTATTTTTAATTTCGGCCATTATAACAGGTGCTGCTGTGGACTTTTCTCTGTGTGTGTTTCCCCACAATGTACATACTGAAACCCTAATCCTCAGTGTCTGGTATTAAGAGGTGGGGCCTTTGGAGGGTAATTAAGTCATGAGAGAGGAGCCCTTTTGATGGGATTAGTGCCCTTATAAGAAGAGATAGGAGAGAGCTGGCTTTCCCTCACTGCTCTCTGCTATGTGAGGCTACAATGAGATGACCATCTTCTCCATAGAGGTATCTAATAGTGGTCTCAATTTGCATGGAAATTGTTGAACATCTTTTCATGTGCTTATTTTCCATCTGTATATTCCTCTTTGTGAAGTATCTGTTGAGTCTTTTGCTCACGTTTAAATTTCATTGTTGTACTGTTGTATTGAGAGTTCTTTATAATATTTTGAGTGAGTCCTTTGCCAGATATGTGATTTGCAATATTTTCTCTTGGTCTGTATCTGTTGTGAGAGACAATTCACCATGGGCCATGTATGTCCTGGCACATTCTTTGCTGGGTGAGGCCCTAACCATGCTTTACCCTGGCCATCTCTCACCCTGAGGGATGTGCTGTCTCACCCTAATAAGGAACACGCTTGCTCCTGCTTATTATGAAAGAAACAAGGGACTTCCCTGGTGGTTCAGTGGTTAAGAATCAGCCTTCCACTGCAGGGGAAATGGTTTCAATCCCTGGTCAGAGAACTAAGATCCCACATGCCATGGAGCAACTAAGCCTGTGCACCATAACTACTGAGCCTGTGCACCACAACTAGAGAGTCCATGTGCCGCAACAAAAAACTCCACATGATGTAATGAAGATCCCGCATGCCACAACTAAGAACTGACTCAGCCAAATAAATAAATAAATAATTTAAAAAAGAAAGCAGTGAATCTGCCAAACTCAACATTTCTTCTTGTAACACAGTCCACTGTGTGTGCAGGCACCCATGATGGACCCTTTGCATCACCCCATGGGACTTGGGTGCATGAGGCTGGCACAAGGATCACATGAACGCTCTGCTTCTACTTTTGCAGTGAATAATAAAGTGCTTTGTCTGATTCTATAGCCTTGTGTCTTCTTTCAGCATCCATGAAACATGTATATATAACAGGTTAACTTGTTCATTTGTAAGTAGGATAAAATATCAGATCCTGCCGGTACTTGACAGCTTTGGAGATAAGGGTGGGAGGCTGACAGAGACAGGAATTTCTGGAAGATAAAAGATAAGGGCCCACACAAGCCAGGTTAGATAATATGAGAACATTTCTTGGGATCCAGTAGAGAATGCTTTTGCCCAAATGATGAGCAAGTGAGAATGAATTAAAGATCCCTCACTGTCCTGCCTGTAAATGAACTGTTGACTAAAAAATGTTGCACAACTTGAGAGTTGTGAGTTAAGTTCTATTTGGGGCAAAATGAGGACTGCAGCCTGGGAGGCAGCATCTCAGACAGCTCTGAGAGACTGCTCCAAAGTGGCAGTGGGGGAAAGTCAATATATAAGATTTTGGTAAAGGGGGAGTTCAATACCATGAAGCACTCATTTTACAAAAGGGTTTTTGTTAGTCATGAGGATCTGATATCACCATGAATGGATTTAGTGCTTCTCTAGATATGAGGAGATGCAAGGACTGAAATCATAAAATCTGTTCCTAAAAACATCCAAGTATGTAAAGACCTGTCCCACCAGATTCCCTGGAGCACAGAGTGCCTCACTCCACCCTGCACTCCCTCAGGGGTTGTTGAAGGTCAACAGCTACAGCAGCAGGGGCTCAATCTCCGTAGAGGTAGATGGCAAATGCCTTTGTTGTTCAGTCATTGGCAATGCTCTTGGTAAGTGCCAATTTGTAGTTGACACGGCCCCCTTGTGGTCATAAATCCGACCATACCTTAGCGGGCATTTCATGACCACTTTGTCCCGCATTGCTGGGAAGGCTCGTTCCAAGTTCTGAAGAAGGTTTTTGTTGATAAGACACTCAATGAGCTATTACAGGACTAGGTCTTAATAGTCAAAGATCTCTGGACACCTGTCTTCTAGTTATGGTCCAGGAAAGTATTCCCTCTCACTGCATTTTTTCATACCTAGAGTTAAACCATTACAATCATTCATCATATATCGAGCTATACATTTGATCAACTGCTTCAAGGCTAGTCATCATTTTCGTTGGAGGCTCAGTCACACACTTGGTAATACAATAATAATCTTGTGAAACAAGCAAAATACAGATGGTATAGTGGAATTAAAAGTAAATATTTTAGCCATGAGCCTCCCACAACAGTTTTTTTAAAAGATCGTCAACACTTAAAGCAGAAATCTGATTTTTCATGTGGTTCAAATGTGTTGCATTAAAGGGTTTACCAGGTATGAAAATATAGCATTCAGTTTGAATTATAGCACAGATATCTCCCTGAGATGCTGTAAGGTGTCAAGGACCTTGCAGTTGTGTAGCAATGCCTTTCTCATCATAGAGATCTCAGAATTCAATAGTCTAATAGCCCAATTACTATCATTTAAAGCTTATGAAAGTCATTAAGGCTTGCTGCTGCTGCTAAGTCACTTCAGTCGTGTCCGGCTCTGTGTGACCCCATAGACGGAAGTCTACCAGGCTCCCCCGTCCCTGGGATTCTCCAGGCAAGAACACTGGAGTGGGTTGCCATTTCCTCCAATGCATGAAAGTGAAAAGTGAAAGTGAAATCACTCAGTCGTGTCCGACCCTTAGCGACCCCAAGGACTGCAGCCTACCAGGCTCCTCCATCCATGGGATTTTCTAGGCAAGAGTACTGGAGTGGCTTGCCATTGCCTTCTCCATGTTAAGGCTTAGATATGGTCAATTACATCCTCCAACCCCAGTGAAGGCACGCGCGCACACACACACACACACACACTGCTAAATGGTCATACCAGTAGAATATAGATTTTTGACCCATTGGGATCATACCAACGGTAGATTGGTTAGGGTTACCTCTAATTCATTAACATGTATGACCTTAAATTCATGGGAATCCCAGGTTACACCTTCATACCCATCCCTGTAGATGTGAAGACCATAAATTAGTTCCACGAATCCACTGAGTTCCATACCAATCACTCTCTCTAAGGCTAATAATAGACATAGTTCATAAAGCACCCAGGCTTGTCTCATGATTACCAGGTTGATCATTTTTAGTATGATTTAACCCTTCCCAACATAGAGGAGCTTTTAAATGACTATAGCCTGATATTAACCATGTAGATCCACCCCATAATTGTGGGAATTTTCCTTTTCATAGATGACAGGTTATTTTTTTTAATTGAGACTTAGCTCATCACTCTGATTGAGTTTAAATAACCCTAAGAGAAAACTTAAATCTATGGCCAGCACCCCCAGAGCAGGTATCATTAATTGGCCAGGTGAGAGAATCCCATCTAGTAATATCATGAAGATAGAACAGGATTGAACACTCACCTAAAATAAATTCCCTAGTGGGTATCCCTAGAGAACAGAAATCCACGAAGGTAACCCAGAAGTACTAGACATAGATAATTGGCCACAACCAAACAATTGGACTGAGTTTTACTTTTTTTTTAGAGACCAATTGGATTAGAGGTCATTTACAAACTGATCTCAGCAATCAGAAATATTATCAAAAGAAACGAAGACACACTGAGACAGACATACATTCAAACAGACACAAGAGATCCTACAGCTTTTTTTTCAGAAATAGTTATACATAAAAAATGGTTGGAGTAAATTTTAAAAGGCTTTGTTACCCTTTTTATTCCTTTCGGTTTCAGGAATTAGATATGGTCTCGATCCAAAGAGATCTGGTCTAAAGGTATTCAGTTAAGTTCAGTCACTCAGTCGTGGCCGACTCTTTGTGACCACAAAAATCGCAGCACACCAGGCCCCTCTGTCCATCACCAACTCCCGGAGTTCACTCAAACTCATGTCCATCGAGTCGGTGATGCCATCCAGCCATTTCATCCTCTGTCGTCCCCTTTTCCTCCTGCCCCCAATCACTCCCAGCATCAGAGTCTTTCCCAATGAGTTAAGTCTTCGCATGAGGTGGCCAAAGTACTGGAGTTTCAGCTTTAGCATCAGTCCTTCCAATGAACACCCAGGACTGATCTCTTTTAGGATGGACTGGTTGGATCTCCTTGCAGTCCAAGGGACTCTCAAGAGTCTTCTCCAGCACCACAGTTCAACAGCAGCAATTCTTCGGCGCTCAGCTTTCTTCACAGTCCAACTCTCACATCCATACATGACCACAGGAAAAACCATAGCCTTGACTAGACGGACCGTTGTTGGCAAAGTAATATCTCTGCTTGTTAATATGCTATCAAGGTTGGTCATAACATTCCTTCCAAGGAGTAAGCGTCTTTTAATTTCATGGCTGCAATCAGCATCTGCAGTGATTTTGGAGCCCAAAAAAATAAAATTTGACACTGTTTCCACTGTTTTTCCATCTATTTCCCATGAAGTGATGGGACCAGATGCCATGATCTTTGTTTTCTGAATGTTGAGCTTCAAGCCAACCTTTTCACTCTCCTCTTTCACTTTCATCAAGAGGCCTTTGAGTTCCTCTTCACTTTCTGCCATAAGGGTAGTGTCATCTGCATATCTGAGGTTATTGATATTTCTCCCAGCAATCTTGATTCCAGCTTGTGCTTCTTCCAGTCCAGCGTTCCTCATGATGTACTCTGCATATAAGTTAAATATGCAAGGTGACAATATACAGCCTTGACGCACTCCTTTTCCTATTTTGAACCAGTCTGTTGTTCCATGTACAGTTCTAACTGTTGTTCCTGACCTGCATACAAGTTTCTCAAGAGGCAGGTCAGGTGGTCTGGGGTTCCCATCTCTTGAAGAATGTTCCACGGTTTATTGTGATCCACACAGTCAAAGGCTTTGGCATAGTAAATAAAGCAGAAATAGATGTTTTTCTGGAACTCTCTTGCTTTCTCCATGATCCAGCGGATGTTGGTAATTTGATCTCTGGTGCCTCTGCCTTTTCTAAAACCTGCTTGAACATCTGGGAGTTCACGGTTCACATATTGCTGAAGCCTGGCTTGGAGAATTTTGAACGTGACTTTACTAGCATGTGAGATGAGTGCAACTGTGCGGTAGTTTGAGCATTCTCCATGAACAGTATCAAAGGTCAAAATGATAGGATACTGAATGAGTAATTCCCCAGGTCGGTAGGTGCCCAGTATGCTACTGGAGATCAGTGGAGAAATAACTCTAGAAGGAATGAAGGGATGGAGCAAAAGCAAAACCAGTAACCAGTTGTGGATGTGACTGGTGATAGAAGCAAGGTCCGGTGCTGTAAAGAGCAATATTGCATAGGAACCTGGAATGTTAGGTCCATGAATCAAGGCAAATTGGAAGTGGTCAAACAGGAGATGGCAAGAGTGAACATAGACAATCTAGGAATCAGTGAACTAAAATGGACTGGAATGGGTGAATTTAACTCAGATGACCATTATATCTACTACTGTGGGCAGGAATCCCTTAGAAGAAATGGAGTAGCCATCATGGTCAACAAAAGAGTCTGAAATGCAGTACTTGGATGCAATCTTAAAAACGACAGAATGATTTCTGTTCATTTCCAAGGCAAACCATTCAGTATTACAGTAATCCAGGCCTATGCCCCAACCAGTAACGCTGAAGAAGCCGAAGTTGAAGGGTTCTATGAAGACCTACAAGACCTTTTAGAACTAACACCCAAAAAAGATGTCCTTTTCATTATAGGGGATTGGAATGCAAAAGTAGGAAGTCAAGAAACACCTGGAGTAACAGGCACATTTGGCCTTGGAGCCCGGAATGAAGCAGGGCAAAGGCTAATAGAGTTTTGCCAAGAGAACGCACTGGTCATAGCAAACACCCTCTTCCAACAACACAAGAGAAGACTCTACACATGGACATCACCAGATGGTCAACACCGAAATCAGATTGATTATATTCTTTGCAGCCAAAGATGGAGAAGCTGTATACAGTCAGCAAAAACAAGACCAGGAGCTGACTGTGGCTCAGATCATGAACTCCTTATTGCAAAATTCAGACTGAAATTGAAGAAAGTAGGGAAAACCACTAGACCATTCAGATATGACCTAAATCAAATCCCTTATGATTATACAGTGGAAGTGAGAAATAGATTTAAGGGACTAGACCTGATAGATAGAGTGCCTGATGAACTATGGACGGAGGTTCGTGACACTGTACAGGAGACAGGGACCAAGACCATCCCCATGGAAAAGAAATGCAAAAAAGCAAAATGGCTGTCTGAGGAGGCCTTACAAATAGCTGTGAAAAGAAGAGAAGCGAAAAGCAAAGGAGAAAAGGAAAGATATAAGCATCTGAATGCAGAGTTCCAAAGAATAGCAAGGAGAGATAAGAAAGCCTTCCTCAGCAATCAGTGCAAAGAAATAGAGGAAAACAACAGAATAGGAAAAACAAGAGATCTCTTCAAGAAAATTAGAGATTCCAAGGGAACATTTCACGCAAAGATAGGCTCAATTAAGGACAGAAATGGTATGGACCTAACAGAAACAGAAGATATTAAGAAGAGGTGGCAAGAATACACAGAAGAACTGTACAAAAAAGATCTTCACGACCAAGATAGTCACAATAACGTGA
This sequence comes from Moschus berezovskii, assembly GCF_049115385.1. NCBI lineage: Eukaryota > Metazoa > Chordata > Mammalia > Artiodactyla > Moschidae > Moschus > Moschus berezovskii. The sequence continues at coordinate 122,768,065 of NC_142488.1, read as the reverse complement.
TCACTGACCTAGAGCCAGACATCTTGGAATGTGAAGTCAAGTAGGCCTTAGAAAGCATCACTACGAACAAAGGTAGTGGAGGTGATGGAATTCCAGTTGAGCTATTTCAAGTCTTGAAAGATGATGCTGTGAAAATGCTGCACTCAATATGCCAGCAAATTTGGAAAACTCAGCAGTGGCCACAGGACTGGAAAAGGTCAGTCTTCATTCCAATCCCAAAGAAAGTGGTTTTCCCTACTTTCTTCAATTTAAGTCTGAATTTGGCAATAAGGAGTTCATGATCTGAGCCACAGTCAGCTCCTGGTCTTGTTTTTGCTGACTGTATAGAGCTTCTCCATCTTTGGCTGCAAAGAATATAATCAATCTGATTTTGGTGTTGACCATCTGGTGATGTCCATGTGTAGAGTCTCCTCTTGTGTTGTTGGAATAGGGTGTTTGCTATGACTAGTGGGTTCTCTTGGCAAAACTCTATTAGATCTGAAGGTATAGGAGGAGTTATTTCCTTAGGGCAGGAATTCTTAAAGTGATAATTTTTTCTTCAAGCTTCCTCTGGAGTCTAAAGAATATTGTGACTACACTGTCAAAAAGTGTATTTTTTTTTTTGTGACCATGGTTTTATAGCTGAAATTTAGACCAGATAGTGCTCAACTTGGCCCTGATAACAAGGGCAGATTGGTCCCAGCAGGGATTGTCCCTCTGGGGAAGTAGGGGTCTTGTTTTGATTAGCCCCAGGCTGTTGATTACAGGAGGAAGTCCTGGACATAAGGGAACTTCAGTTCATTTTCCTATCCTATGTCAATAAAGATTTAATAGTTTCAGGCCATTTTTCTTGTCATTGGATCATAGCCATAGATTGTTCAATCATTGAAAAATATTTTCCCAAGGGGTTCCCAGGTCGGGTGTGGAACCTTAACTCACATATTAGCTCAAACGGTTTGTACCAGATGTCTGTGCACTCAAACCAAACCAACAAACCAAATCAAACCAGAACTTCACCAGCCAGGAGTCACACTCCAAATGAAACAAAAGGCAAAGAGATGCCCAGAAATGAAAAGCCAAGTGGCAAGAGTGCCCCCAAAAGATGGTAAAGTGATCCCCCAAAATAAAAAGCCAAATGGCATAAATGCCAAATGTGACTTCCCAGTTCAATTAGACCTGCAACCTGGCAAAGTCAGTGCTAGCAGCCTTTTTAGTTTTGATAGTTTCAAGCAATTTCTTGTTGATTTTCTGCGAAGTTACTCTATCATTTCTTGTTTTAGAAGCTTCTAGATACCAGTCAAAGCACAGCTGGCCTTTTCTAACTGTGCATGTAAAAATATCAATTTTAGAATATCAAAAGAACCCAAATTTGGCCATTTTAGGTTGAGATCTCCTTCAGTATAATTTCTCCAATTAATGAGGTACTTGCAAGTATGAGCTTCGTATGTATTGTACATGAAACTGGCTAGAATGTTAGTCAGAGGCTGGCTTTCTGACACCCCTTTATTTCTGTTGAGAGATCACTGGTGAACTTGTGTAGTGGGTCCATGTGCTGCTTGTGAGTCTAACGCTTCCAGGAGTCACCCCAGAGTCGTTTCAGCTTGTCTTATGTATCTCAGATTCTGCCTCCGGCAATCTAAGACCACCATGGCTGCTCAGGTCACTGAATGGCCAGTTCTTAAGTGCGACCCCCAGACGAGCAAGTATTTTAATTAATGAGTGGGTTTCTCTATGGGTCCACTGGACGGTATGAGGACTAGGCCTCCACCACTCCCATAAATTTCTCAGTCACCTGAGAAAACCGAAACCACCCGGGAGGAGCCTTGTCCCTTTTCTTCAGAGCAAAACTCTCGTGTATTTTCCTCACTTTTATCCTGACAAATTCTATAAAGGCAGTCAAATTGAGGAAAAGTGTCAGATCAGCCTCTTAACCATTCAGCCAAGACCATTCAGTCCCCTACAACGGAGCAACCTCGGCATCTTTCAGCTGAGCCCCGGGTATTCCTCGATTTTTTCCCCAATCTAGCCCTCCTACCCAGTACCTTTCCACTGGTGGGCAATTCTCCTGGCATCTTTCAGCCAGCCCCCCACCCAGCATCTTTTGGCTGGGTTGGAATTCCTCAGTCTCTTTCAACCAAGCCCCACTCAGTGTCTAGACCATGAGTGGGTAGGCCCCGGATGTTTCACCTGGGCACCCCCTAGTATCTTTCCTACTAGGAGGGGGCAGGTAACCTGCTCTGTCACCAAATAAAACTCAGAATCTCAATCAATACGGGAGATTCAAGAATGAGAAGAGACTTACCCAAGTTCGTCTGCCCTCCCTGAGGAGGCAGATGGGCGCAAGGGGCAGCTGCTGGTACCAAAGCTCCATCCAGTATCTCGTGGAGTCCATTCGAAGGAAGGAAGTCCACTACGGGTCACTTCGTCAGTCTCCATAACTGTGCTGCTTGTGAGATTCTATTTCCCATTTTAAGCTAAATTAGAGGCTATGTGCTGAGAGGCAGGATTGAAACAAGCCACTGGATTGGTCCCTGAGTTCTTTTTTTTTCTCTCTCTCCCCTACCTGGGTGCCATAGGTACCATCTCAAGGGAAAGGGTATTAGCTTCTAGGCAATAGTTTCCTTCAACCATCTACTTTTCTTATGACTTAGTATTCATTTCAGTATTCTGGTCCCATCACTTCATGGGAAATAGATGGAGAAACAGTGGAAACAGTGTCAGACTTTATTTTGGGGGGCTCCAAAATCACTGCAGATGCTGATTGCAGCCATGAAATTAAAAGACACTTACTCCTTGGAAGGAAAGTTTTGACCAACCGAGATATCATACTAAAAAGCAGAGACATTACTTTGTCAACAAAGGTCCGTCTAGTCAGCATATGGTTTTTCCCGTGGTCATGTATGGATGTGAGAGTTGGACTGTGAAGAAAGCTGATCACTGAAGAATCGATGGTTTTGAACTGTGGTGCTGGAGAAGACTCTTGAGAGTCCCTTAGACTGCAAGGAGATCCAACCAGTTCATCCTAAAGGAGATCAGTCCTGGGTGTTCATTGGAAGGACTGATGCTAAAGCTGAAACTCCAATACTTTGGCCACCTCATGCGATGAGTTGACTCACTGGAAAACACTCTGATGCTGGGAGGGATTGGGGGTGGGAGGAGATGGGGACGACAGAGAATGAGATGGCTGGATGGCATCACCGACTCGATGGACATGAGTTTGGATAAACTCCGGGAGTTGGTGGTGGACAGGGAGGCCTGGTGTGCTGCTATTCATGGGTTGCAAAGAGTCGAACACGACTGAGTGACTGAACTGAACTGAACTGAATTCATTTCAGAAGTCATTATTCTCTAGGGAATTTTCAATTAAAACACAAAAATTCATCTGCCGGATACCTTGGTCCTTATTCCCCCCGGTTTTATTGCAACATAATTGACATCTAGTACTCCCAAAGAAAGGCAATGTCAAAGAACGTTCACATTACCATACAACTGCACTCATTTCACATGATAGCAAGATTACACTCAAAATCCTTCAAGCTAGGCTTCAGCAGTATGTGAACCGAGAACTTCCAGGTGTTCAAGCTGGATTTAGAAAAGGCAGAGAAACCAGAGATCAAATTGCCAACATCCACTGGATCATAGAAAAAGCAAGGGAATTAAAAAAAAACACACCCCATCTACTTCTGCTTCATTGATTATGCTAAAGCCTTTGACTGTGTGGATCACAACAAACTGCGGAATACTCTTAAACAGATGAGAATACCAAACCACTTTACCTGTTTTCTGAGAAACCTGTAGGCAGGTCAAGAAGCAACAGTTAGAACCAGGCATGGAACAAAAGACTGGTTCAAAATTGGGAAAGGAATACGGCAAGGCTGTATATTGTCACCCTGCTTATTTAACTTGTAAGCAGAGTACATTATGCAAAATGCCAGGCTGAATGACTCACAAGCTGAAATCAAGATTGCTTGGAGAAATATTAACAACCTCGAATATGCAGATGACACCACCCTTATGGCAGAAAGCAAAGAAGAACTAAAGAGCTTTTTGATGAAGGTGAAAGAGGAGAGTGAAAAAACTGGCTTTAAAACTCAACATTCAAAAAACTAAGATCATGGGATTTGGTTCCATCACTTCATAGCAAATAGATGGGGGAAAAGTGGAAACATTGATAGATTTTATTTTCTTGGGCTCCAACATCACTGCGGACAGTGACTGAAGCCATGAAATTAAAAGATGCTTGCTCTTTGGAAGAAAAGCTATGACAAAACTAGACAGTGTATTAAAAAGCAGAGACATCACTTTACTGACAAAGGCCCATGTAGTCAAAACTATGGTTTTTCCAGTAGTCATGTATGAATGTGAGTTGGACTGTAAAGAAGGCTGAATGTCAGAAAAATGACACTTTCAAATTGTGGTGTGGGAGAAGAGTCTTGAGAGCCTTGGACAGCAAGGAGATCAAAGAAGTCAATCCTAAAGGAAATCAACCCTGAATATTCATTGGAAGGACTGATGCTGAAGTCCAATACTTTGGTCACCTGATGCGAAGTGCTGACTCATTGGAAAAGACCCTGATGCTGGAAAAGATTGAGGACAAGAGGAGAAGGGGACGAAAGAGGATGAGATGGTTGGATGGCATCACTGACTCAATGGACATGAGTTTGAGCAAACTCGGGGAGATAGTGAAGGACAGGGAAGCCTGGTGTGCTGCAGTTCATGGGGTGGCAGAATTGGACACGACTGAGCAACTAAACAATAACAACAATAATAACAATACTCATGCAAACAGTATAATTTATTTAAGGTGTACAGCATGATTTGAATTACATACATCATGAAATGATGACCACAATAAGTTTAGTGAACAACCACCATCTCACATAGATACAAAATTAAATAGAAAAACAGTTTTCCTTGTGATGAGAATGCCTTAGGATTTACTAACAACCATCATAAAGTATATAAGTGAAGTAAAAGTGAAAGTCACTCAGTCGTGTCCGACTTTTTGCAACCTCATGGACTATATATAAAGAGTATACAGCAGTGTCAATTATACTATCATGTTGTACGTTATGTCCCTAACATTTATCTTATAATTGCAAGTTTTATCTTTTGACCACATTCCTCCAATGCTCTCTCTCCCCACCAGTCTAATCTCTTTTTCTACAAGTTTTCTATCTTAGTTCTTGATCCCTGTCCTCTGGGAGGGCAGAGGAAGGGTCGTTATCATGAACAAAACATTATCATGACAATGGGACATCCCTGGATCCCTAGTTAAAGGGAATATGGTTGCTGAGTCAAGAGGTCTCCTAAGCTGAAATAAACAGTATCAGAAATGAAGATGTACTGCTTTAGGTCATGAAAAACATTCAATAGCTGAGCCCAAGTGGGCAGCCACTCAAAATTGAAAGTAAATGGAAAGCCCTGCTGGCTGGTGCAGAGCTGCTCTCTCCCTTCAAACCCTGTGATGCCTCCCTCTCCTCTACCCAGATTCCAGGTGCTTTAAAGAACAAAAAAGAGTACACAAGGAACTTGCAGGGGGAGGGACTCAAACTATTATGACTGTTGACAATGAACATCCAAGCCACCATCATACATGATCCTTTGGCAGGAGAAGGCACTGGGCACACACATGGCCAATGGCCTTGCAGTCTCCAGGGTAGAGCTGTGGCCAGTGGAGAAACAGAAAGGAAGACTCTCGGAGCACAGCACTCTGGAAGGTACTAGGGGTGGACGGAAGCTCCTCCTGGTGCTAGGAGACAAAGAAAAAGGCTGGCCTCCTCCAGTCCACTTCCCTCCCCATCTTCCCTCCATCCATGCCAGAGGTTGCCCGGAGCTGCGGTTATAACTGCGGAAGTGCAGGTACTAAACAGCTTAGTCTGTGTTACCACAGGGGAACAAAAAGAGCCTGGACTCAACTGGTAGAGCTTGAGTAAAACTCTCGGTGAAGGAAAACAGCTCAAGTGATCTTGCGGTTAGAGCACTCTGTGTCAATTCAATCTACTGATGCGAAAATGTACAAAGAAACTGATGTATTAAATGGCTTGTACTGTACTATAAATGCTCACAAAGAGTCAGCAGAGGGACTCCCCTGGCAGTTCAGTGGTTAAGACTCCGAGCTTCCAATGCAGGGATTACAGGGTCCATCCTTGATAGAGCAAAACAAAGATCCCACATGCCCTGCTACTGCTAAGTCACTTCAGTCGTGTCCGACTCTGTGCAACCCCATAGACGGCAGCCCACCAGGCTCCCCCATCCCTGGGATTCTCCAGGCAAGAACACCGGAGCGGGCTGCCATTTCCTTCTCCAATGTGTGAAAGTGAAAAGTGAAAGTGAAGTCGCTCAGTCGTGTCCGACCCTTAGCGACCCCATGGACTGCAGCCTACCAGGCTCCTCCATCCATGGGATTTTCTAGGAGTGTCTTGCCATTGCCTTCTCCGCCACATGCCCTGCAGGGCAGCCAAAAAAAAAAAAAAAAAGTCAAAGGAGATACTTCCATTCAGGGCACTTACAAAGGTAGAGAGGTGCTACTGGGACAAACTCCCCTGCTAGTTGCCATCCATGGTGGGGGAAGAGGGGCATGTGTGTCAGCATTTACTGTAAGTGCCTTTATCCTCTGAGGTCCAAAGTTTCCATGATATAGATGACATCAGAATTCCTCCAAATCAACAGCCCTAACTGCAATGTTATCACACTTGTGCTCAGTTCAGTTCAGTTCAGTCACTCAGTCGTGTCCAACTCTTTGTGCGACCCCATGGACTACAGCATGCCAGGCTTCCCTGTCCATCATCAACTCCTGGAATTTGCTCAATTCGTGTCCATTGAGTCGGTGATGCCATCCAGCCATCTCATCCTCTGTCATACCCTTCTCCTGGCTTCAATTTTTCCGAGCATCAGGCTCTTTTCCAGTGAGTCAGTTCTTCACATCATGTGGCCAAACGACTGGAGTTTCAGCTTCAGCATCAGTCCTTCCAATGAATATTCAGGACTGATTTCCTTTAGGATTGCCTGGTTGGATCTCCTTGCAGTCTAAGGGACACTCAAGAGTCTTCTCCAACACCACAGTTCAAAAGCATTGATTCTTTGGTGTTCAGCATTCTTTATAGTCCAGCTCTCACATCCATACATGACTACTAGAAAAACCATAGCTTTGACTAGACAGATATTTGTTGGCAAAGTAATGTCTCTGCCTTTTAAGATGCTGTCTAGGTTGGACAGTTTTTTTCCAAGGAGTAAGCGTCTTTTAATTTCATGGATGCAGCCACGATCTGCAGTGATTTTGGAGCCCAAGAAAATAAAGTCACTGTTTCCATTGTTTCCTGATCTATTTGCCATGAAGTGATGGGACCAGATGCCATGATTTTCATTTTCTGAATGTTGAGTTTTAAGCCAGCTTTTTCACTCTCCTCTTTCACCTTCATCAAGAGGCTCTTTAGTTCCTCTTCACTTTCTGCCATAAGGGTGGTGTCATCTGCATATCTGAGTTTATTGGTATTTCTCCCGGAAATCTTTTTAAATAAATTTTATTTTTTTTTATTTTTAAAAATTTTAATTGGAGGCTAATTACTTTACAATATTGTATTGGTTTTGCCATACATTGACATGAATCTGCCACGGGTGTACATGTGTTCCCCATCTTGAACCCCCCTCCCACCGCCCTCCCCATATCATCCCTCTGGGTCATCCCAGTGCACCCTTGATTCCAGCTTGTGCTTCATCCAGCCCGGCATTTCTCATGATGTACTCTGCATATAAGTTAAATAAGCAGGGTGACAATATACAGCCTTGCTGTACTCCTTTCCCAATTGTGAACCAGTCCGTTGTTCCATGTCCGGTTCTAACTGTTGCTTCTTGATCTGCATATAGATTTCTCAACAGGGAGGGAACACTTGTGCTCAGTGGGCAGAATTCAAAGCTGTTCTCATCAATTTGGTCAACCCGCCCATTGATGAAATTTGTTATGCTTCTACTGGCTCTGGGGCTGTTGCTAATGGCTTGGCCATTCAATCTGTCAGCTGAAAGACTACAGACTGGCAGATGAAAGACACCTCTTGGGGTGGGGGGTTGTAAACTATGGAAACACAAACTGTGGGTGTTAATGAGAATGTCTGGCTCACTCATAGGGATGCCTACAGTTAAAGGCAATCTGTTCTTTTCTCTTTTTTGGCTGTGCTGGGTCTTCATTGCTGCTTGGGTTTTTCTCTAGTTGTGGCGAGCAGGGGCTACTCTCTAGTTGTGGTGTGCAGGCTTCTCATTGTGGTGGCTTCTCTTGTTGCAGAGCATGGGCTCTAGGGCACAAGGGCTTCAGTAGTTGTGGCACAATGGGCTCAATAGTTCAGGCTCTAGAGCCAAATCTTCCCAGACCAGGGATCAAACCCACATCCCCTGCATTTGCAGACAGATTCTTTTTTTTTTCCCTTACTTTTTTTTTAACTTGCTTTTAATTGGAGGATAATTGCTTTACAATATTGTGTTGGTTTCTGCCATACAGCAACACAAATGAGCCATAGGCATACATGTGTCCCCTCCCTCCTGAACCTCCCTCCCACCTCCTACCCCATCTCATCCCTCTAGGTTGTCACAGAGCTCCGGGTGTGAGCTCCAGGCAGGCGGATCCCTAACCAATGGACCACCTGGGAGACCAACTAAAATTAAGCTGCTGATCAAGGCTACACTGATACAATGCCATCAGACATGGCAACACATGTGGCACTGGGGACTAGGCCCAAATTAAAGGACTCTGTTTCTGATTCAGAAGCCACTACCATGTGCCAGATTTGTGACTTTTGTCAAAAGTTGGCCTGTTTGTTTGCAACAATGGGAGCCGCAACGCATGGGGAATTGAGTTTGCTTCCTCCTGACAAATTGACTACATGAGACCTTTTACTGTCCCCTTCAATGCCACCCATGGTCTCATCACTGTTGACACCTTTTAAGGGTATGTGTTGCTGTTTCAGCCTGATCACTTGACTTCAACTATATCATATGGCTTCTATGAGTCTTATCTGTGACATTTTCAGTTCTCCAGTCCCTCTACAGCATTACAAATACTACATCCTTTTTTTTCCCTTCAAATGCCACCCAGCAATGGACCAATAGTCAAAGTATTTGCTGACCATTCCACACACCCTACCATCCATTAGTATCTGATATTGTTAAGCACTGGAATGACTTATGACTCTACTTCTGCTTGGTCCGTACGCTTTAGTGGGGCAGTTTGGTCACTGAATGCAGCTGTCCCCAGAAAGAGATCGCTTGGCTGCCTCCTGTGCAAAGGCCAGGATAAAAGGTCTGCACACAAGCAAGGGGCGACTGGAGGAAAAGTGAAGTTATAGGTATTAGGAAGGGACACCCCAGTCACGTGACAAAGAAGGGAAATTACAAATCCCCAGCACCTTGACAGAAAACACCTTAGACCTCCAAAGATGGAGGGTGATAAATGCTGTCTTTGTCCCCTGGATCCAGCACTGTCACCTAAGTCAGGCAGCAGCTGCACTGGCAATCTGACTTGCTGCTTAATATTGTAATCCCCTTCTATGTTCTAGGAAATCAGAAAAACTCATGTGGTTATGACAGGTCTAGAACTATTTTGTTATACCTAATGCCATCAACAGCATCCCTTGAAAGTGAACATGTATAAACACATGATCCAGTATAACGTTGTTTCACTCTAATTTGGATTCTTATGCTTCTCTTGACACCCAAGTGGCTTTGAGTTATGTCATGTATGAAGGCCGAGGCTGCAAATACTTGGTGACACTGCTCATGTGGCTTGAGCAAACCAGTGTAATGGTGACAACAAATCCTGAACTGTGCCCTTTTGGGTTATATGTTTGTATGTGGGGGGAAATGAGCCATGGCCTCTCTCCATTGGGAATAGAGATTGCTTTTTGTCCCTTATAATTATTGGCAATGATATTAAAGATCATCAGGATAGTCTAAACTCCCTTTAATGGGTTGTTATGGATAGTAGTCTGGCCTGAGACTATATCCTTAGTGTGTAAAAGAAGACCAAGTGCTCCCTGCTGGGACTTATTCAGAGTTAGGTGAGACTAGGACTCTGGGAGAAGGCAATGGCAAGCCACTCCAGTACTCTTGCCTAGAAAATCCCATGGATGGAGGAGCCTGGTAGGCTGCAGTCTGTGGGGTCGCTAAGGGTCGGACACGACTGAGCGACTTCACTTTCACTTTTCACTTTCACACATTGGAGAAGGAAATGGCAACCCACTCCAGTGTTCTTGCCTGGAGAATCCCAGGGATGGGGGAGCCTGGTGGGCTTCCGTCTATGGGGTCACACAGAGTCGGACACGACTGAAGTGACTTAGCAGCAGGACTCTGGGAGGGGTGGATAAGGTGACTACTGCTAGGCAGTCTCATCCTGCAGCTTGGAGTTCTGGTGCAAACAGTTTATGAGACAAATTCAACAGATTTGATCCCAGACTCTCTTGGTCAGATTAAGGTGGCATATTCATGCAAAAAAAAAAGTCAAATTTGGCCAAGAATGTTGGGAGAGACAGTCACCATGGGCCACTAGTGCCCTTGCACATCTTTCTGATGGGCTGGCCAAGACTGGAAACACTGACCCTCTTTACGTGGCCATTTTTCAGGATTGTGTTTATATCAGAGCAAACAGCCTTAATGAATGAGGTGACGTCTTCCCCTATACAGAAAGGGCTTGCTTACGCTTGTTATAAAAGCAATGCATTCACCAAGCCCACTGTCCCTCTCCTGTAATATAGCCCCTGTGTGTCCTAACATACATAATAGAGGCTTTGCATCACCTTCATGGGACTTAGGGAGCATGAGGGACCAACAAGAGCATCATGCTGATCCTCTAGCTATGGCTTTTGCCAGGAGCAATAAGGTCATTTGTGTCAGACCCAAGAGTCTTTTGCCAGTACCCATGAAACAAGTTAGCTTTTTAATTTTCTAAGTATGATAAAATCTCATATCATCAAGTTCTTGACAGTACCTTGTCTTTTCACTTCCTTAACAGTGACTTCTAAAGTGCACAAGTTTTTAATTTTGATAATGTTCATCAATTTTTTTCATGGATTGTGCTTTTGTGTCATGCTTATTCATTCTTTGCCTAATCCCAGGTCATACATATTTTTTCCTGTGCTTTCTTCTAAAACTTTTTATACTTTATGTTTTACATTTAGATTTATCATCCAGTTCAGACTACTTTTTTAATAAAGTATTATTTTTAAGTCGAGACAGTTTTTCTTTCTTTTTTGCCTATTGATGTTCAATTATTTCAACACATTTGTTGAAAGGCTGTCTTTTCTCCATTTAATTGCTTTTTCATCTTTGTAAAAAATCAGTTAGTCATATGTGTGTAGGTCTATTTCTGGGCTCTCTTCTATTCCACTGATATATGTATTTATGTCTTCTTCAATACCACACTAATTGATTACTGTAACATTATAGTGTAATAATATTACAGAATGTGTTTCCTGCAATGTGGAAGAGTGTAATTCATATCCTATACTTTATAGTATCATCACATACTGCACCTAAAGATATAAACTAGTGAGTTCCTTAAATATTAAATGTCTAGATAGTTGGATTATAAATGCTTTATATTATACAGAAAACTTTGGCAGATTATATAGATTTTTTAAGAGTCTTTTAGTAAACATTTGGGAAATGGGTTTGGATAAGCTAAGAAACATTATTTTTCCCATTTAAATTAGTGAAAGATAGGCTTCTGCTATCCAACAATGTGCTATTCAATGTATTTTCTGTAACAGATTAGATTTAAATAATGATGAACGTCTATTCAATCTTTTTCCACACTTAAAATTCTAGATAACAATGGTGACAACAATAAAATGTTCCAGGGACTTCCCTGGTGGTCCAGTGGTTAAGAATCTGCCTTCCAACACAGGGAATGCAGGTTTAATCCCTAGTCAGGGAACCAGGAGCCCACATACTGCGAGGCAACTAATCCCGCATGCCACAACTAAGACCCAATGCAGCCAAATAAATAAATAGTTTTTTTTAGATGTTCAATTTAGCATATAACAACTATGCCTTGTACAAAACAAATCACACTCAACTTTTCCCCAAAAGAGAATGCTCAAACTCTCACAAGTTATCACACCCAGCTCTAAATTTAGGATTATTGACCCATGTTCATTCCTATATTCAACATAATCACATACTGATATTCTGTAATTTGTGGACTAAATTGTGAAGTTCAGTCACAATCAACATCCCCTAGATAAGGGGACAAGGTGAAGAGGGTACATTAGCACATCTAGAACACACACACACATATTGCAAAATGAGGAAAACAAAAAATATAAACAACTATTTTGTTTCTGAAACTAGCCACAAAGCTATAAGTGAAAGTGAAGCCGCTCAGTCGTGTCCGACTCTTAGCAACCCCATGGACTGCAGCCCACCAGGCTCCTCTGTCCATGGGATTTTCCAGGCAAGAGGACTGGAGTGGGGTGCCATTGCCTTCTCCATCTATAGTTGGTATTTATTAATATAACTTATTTCTTCCATCACTTATTCCATTTTCTCTTGCTCTCAGTCAGTTTCTCAGCTATTGAGTTCTCTTTGCCCAGTGGGCAGAGGTAAAGCTTCATTACTCAGAGGTTTGAGCTTTCAGTGGTCTTGCCTATGTGATGTGACTGTAATCTTTCATTAACTTTGACCACTGGATATTCCAGTTTCAAGAGGAGCCACAGAGTTTCAGACTTAATTTTCCCTGCATGCATTGTGTAAGAGAAGCCAAACATCCCTTTGATGATCAGGATCAATCACACCAATCAAACCCATATTTCGCCTGCTGGCCCAGTGATGCATGAAGCTCAAATGGCTAGGTTGCAGTCTCAACAATCTATTCAATAGAATCACTGTTATTTCTACTGGTAGACTAATAATCAGAGTTCTAAATCAGCAGAGGACAAAATCAAGAGAATGTGAAGAAAATACTTGCAAATGGAGGTTGAATAGGCAATTCACCATTTTAGATGATGGAGGGTAAGGTATGACCAGGGTGAATTCTGTTTAACTCTTTTTTGCCTTTTTCTGTAAAAGGAGTTCCTTAGTCAGAAGCAGTGTTGTGTGGGATATAATTGTATATCCGCAAGAGTGGTGCTGGCTGCAGTGTTGCAGTTAGGGAAGGCAAGTCCATATCCCTGCCCCTTCTATCATGGAAGGGGTCCAATGTAGTTAACGTGCCACCAGATGGCTGGTTGGAACCCTCCTCCCAGAAGGAAACGGCACGTATCAAGAGTTTGGTATTGGCCTCCGCTATTGTCAAGTTGGGGTTAGACACTCAACTGATCTGATAACTACATCAGCCTGAGTGAGGGGACACCCATGTAATTGAGCCTGTGAAGAGCCTCTGTCCCTGCAACCATGGCCACTTTGTATATGGGCCACTGAGCAAGATTCAGGGTGGGGCTGGCTGATATTCTTAGGTAAGTCGCCTTGTTCACATTCATCACAGCTAACATGCTCTGTTGGGCATTTATATGAAGCACAAATGTACTCACACTCTCTGGCCATTCCTAGAGGTCCAACTACATATTACTCCTCGCAAACCTTATTGTCACCAGTACTACAAATTATTTTCTTTCCTAGTTCCTGAACATAAGACAGTGTAGAGCCATACCTTAGGCCATTTCTCCTTCTAAGCAAAGTGAACAACCAGATATACCAACCTTCAGGGAAGATTGTACTTTTGCACTGTCTTTCTTGGCCTACTCCTATGTGGGGCTGGAATGTTGCCTCAATATGCTTCTGGCTGGTGCCCCAATGTCACACAAGCTGTACTTCAATAGATTCCTGACTGAGTAAGGACATCCATCCTCACCAGTTTGGTGGGAGGGCCTGAAAGGAACAAAAAGGCAAAGGGAGAATTCTCTCTTTTTGAGCCGGGACATCCATCTTTTCCTACCTTCAAACATTTGATTGTGGTGCTGGTTTCTGGGCCTTTGAACTCCAGGATTTATACCAGAACCCCTGGTTCTCAGGCTTCGGATTTGGACTGAATTATACTACTGGCTTTCCCAGTTCTCTAGCTAGCTGACAGCAGACTGTGGAAGTTCTCAGCCTCCATAACTGTGTGAGACAATTTCTATAATAAATCTGTTCATATATATATCAGTTCAGTTCAGTTCAGCTGCTCAGTCGTGTCCGACTCTGCAACCCCGTGAATCGCAGCACGCCAGGCCTCCCTGTCCATCACCAACTCCCGGAGTTTACTCAAACCCATGTCCATCGAGTCGGTGATGCCATCCAGCCATCTCATCCTCTGTCGTCTCCTTCTCCTCCTGCCCCCAATCGCTCCGAGCATCAGGGTCTTTTCCAATGAGTAAACTCTTCGCATGAGGTGGCCAAAGTATTGAAGTTTCAGCTTTAGCATCAGTCCTTCCAATGAACACCCAGAACTGATCTCCTCTAGGATGGACTGGTTGGATCTCCTTGCTGGGGTTTTATTGGTTTCCAGCGTAAACCAAGGAATCATCAGCCCCTGTCTCTCTCTCTCTCTTTTTCTCTCTCTCTGACGCCGACGCCGTTCATCCCGAGGATACCCTGGGCCATATCGAGGCTGGTCCCCGATATTTATTGATCTCTTTTACTTCTTCTTTTTTTTTTTTTTACTTTACAATATTGTATTGGTGTTTTGCCATACGCTGATATGAATCCACCCCGGGTGTACATGTGTTCCCCATCTTGAATCCCCCTCCCACCTCCCTCCGCATACCATCCTTCTGGTTCATCCCAGTGCACCAGCCCCGAGCATCCTGTATCATGCATCGAACCTGGACTGGTGATTCGTTTCACATATGATAATATACATGTTTCCATGCCATTCTCCCAAATCATCCCACCCTCGTCCTCTCCCACAGAGTCCAAAAGACTGTTCTATACATCTGTGTCTCTTTTGCTGTCTCGTATACAGGGTTATCATTACCATCTTTCTAAATTCCGTATATATGTGTTAGTATACGGTATTGGTATTTTTCTTTCTGGCTTACTTTACTCTGTATAATAGGCTCCAGTTTCATACACCTCATTAGAACTGAGTCAAGTGTATTCTTTTTAATTGCTGAGTAATATTCCATTGTTTATATGTACCACAGCTTTCTTATCCATTTGTCTGCTGATGGACATCTAGGTTGCTTCCATGTCCTGGCTATTATAAACAGTGCTGCGATGAACATTGGCATACATGTATCTCTTTCAATTCTGTTTTCCTCGGTGTGTATGCCCAGGAGTGCTATTGCTGGGTCGAATGGCAGTTCTATTTCCAGTTTTTTAAGGAATCTCCACACTGTTCTCCATAGTGGCTGTACTAGTTTACATTCCCACCAACAGTGTAAGAAGGTTCCCTTTTCTCCATACCCTCTCCAGCATTTATTGCTTGTAGACTTTTGGATAGCAGCCATTCTGACTGGCGTGAAATGGTACCTCTTTGTGGTTTTGATTTGCACTTCTCTGATTATGTGTGATGTTGAGCATCTTTTCATGTGTTTGATATGCTATCTAGGTTGGTCATAACTTTCCTTCCAAGGAGTAAGCGTCTTTTAATTTCATGGCTGCAATCACCATCTGCAGTGATTTTGGAGCCCAAAAAAATAAAGTGCGATACTGTTTCCACTGTTTCCCCATCTATTTCCCATGAAATGATGGGACCAGATGCCATGATCTTAGTTTTCTGAATGTTGAGCTTTAAGTCAACTTTTTCACTCTCCTCTTTCACTTTCATCAAGAGGCTTTTGAGTTCCTCTTCACTTTCTGCCATAAGGGTGGTGTCATCTGCATATCTGAGGTTATTGATATTTCTCCCAGCAGTCTTGATTCGAGCTTGTGCTTCTTCCAGCCCAGCGTTTCTCATGATGTAGTCTGCATATAAGTTAAATAAGCAGGGTGACAAGATACAGCCTTGACGTACTCCTTTGCCTGTTTGGAACCAGTCTGTTGTTCCGTGTCCAGTTCTAACTGTTGCTTCCTGACCTGCATACAGGTTTCTCAAGAGGCAGGTCAGGTGGTCTGGTATTCCCATCTCTTTGCTATTGTTTCTCTGGAGAACCCTGACTAATACAACTGGTCTATAAAGAAGTCCCTATATTAGTTTGCCAGGGTTGCCATGATAAAGAACTACAGAATGGGTGTCCCTAACAACAGAAATTTACTTCCTTAGAGCTCTGGAGGCTAGAAGTCAGAAATTAAGGTATCAGCAGTTAGTTTCTTCTCAAGCCCTCACCTCTGCCATCTTCTCCATGTGTCTTCACCTGGTCTTCTCTCTGGGCCTATTTGAGTCCTGATCTCTTCTTAATAAACTTCCCTGGTGGCTCAGTTGGTCAAGACACTGCCTGCAATGCAGGAGACCCAGGTTCGATCCCTGGGACAGGAAGAAGGAAATGGTAACCCACTCCAGTATTCTTGCTTGGAGAATCCCACGGACAGAGGAGCCTGATGGGCTACAGTCCATGGGATCACAAAGAGTCAGACATGACTGAGTGACTTTCAGTTAGTCACTCACTCTTCTTATAAGAACAGCAGTCATGCTGGATTAGTGATCACCTCAAGGACCTTATATAACCTCAGTTACATGTTTAACGATCTTGTCTTGGGACTTCCCTAGTGGTCCAGTAGTTGAGAATCTGATTTCCAGGGCAGGGGACATGGGTTCAGTCCCTAGTCTGGGAAGATCCCACATGCCTCCAATTAACTCTGTGTACCACAACTGAGCCTGAGTGCTACAACTACTGAGCCTGCACTCTAGAGTCCATGAGCTGCAACTACAAAAGCCTGTGCTTCACAACAAGAGAAGCCACTGCAATAAGAAGCCTGAGCACTGCAACTGGGAGTAGCCCCTACTCGCCACAACTAGAGAAAGCCTGCACACAGCAACAAAGGCCCAGCATGGACACATAAAAAGTATTCAGTTTAGCCCATAACAATTCCCATGAAACTGTAAGTGTGGGTTGACAAAAGGAAAGCAATGTGGCAGGTGGAGGCACACTGGCAGTGTGAGTCACTGCTCACAAATGTTACTTGTGCCTTCAGAACCTACTCAAAGTCAATCCATATATATCATTTCTATTTCAAGAGTCCTCTGTACTCTTCACTAGCCAAACAGGTATATCACATAAGAATATTACGTAATAGGGATCACCACACTGGAATTATGAAGTCTTGATGGTGACCCTAATTTCTGAGAGTCTCCCATGTCTGCAGTATTGGTTACAGTTTACTATTTAGACAGTACACTATAATGGTTAATAGCATGGACTCTTGGAGAAGGAAAAGGCACCCCACTCCAGCATTCTTGCCTGGAGAATCCCAGGGACAGGGTAGCCTGGTTGGCTGCTGTCTATGGGGTCACACAGAGTCGGACACGACTGAAGCAACTTAGCAGCAGCAGCAGCATGGACTCTGGAGCCAGCTTCTGGTTTAAGTTTCCACCTTACCAATTATTAACTGGTGACCTTGGGCAAGTTACTTAAGCTTAACTTTTCTGTAAAATGTGTACAATAACAGTACCTACTTTGAAACTAATACAATATTGTAAGTCAACTATACTTAAATTAAAAAATCATTTTAAAATACATAAAAGCAAGCAAAAATAGTACCTACTTTGTAGTGCTGTTTTGAGGAATAATTTTTTAATGTATGTAAAGTGCTTGGAAGAGTGTCTGGCATGTAACAAGAACTATATTTGTGTTTGCTATTCCTGCTATAATTGGAAAGGAGAATAAGTTCCAGGTTTCCACCTGTCCCTTCCTTAACAGAAATTTTTTTTTTCCACGGGGAGCCAGTTGGGGTATTTTGCCAGTTTCTGGTTTTACCTATTAAAACTGCAAACCTAGGAACTGGAGAAATACCAGAGAGTGGGTTTGTACACCCCTGGCCCCACTATGAGTTGGATTTATCCATTTATCATTTGACATTCATTAGCCCTCACTCTTGACTATGGGTAACAGTGATACTCTCATTCCCCAGGATGACTGTTAGCTCAGAGCCATTGTCTAATAAGCCCTGGAGAGTATGTGGATTTTTATTTCTCTGCTACACAATTACTTTGGGAAATTGCTGTGGGTCCTTTCAGGGGTAACTAGGAAGATTTACTGTACATAATTACAATGTTACCATAACATCCTTCCTCAAGGCTCTCAGTCTCCCCTTCATTCTAGGGACCCTGGATATACAACCTGAGGAGCTATGACCCTCTCTCATGGTGACCCAACTCTCTTTTTGCTAGACTTCTTTTGGTTAAATGAGTCATAGTTCTATTTCAGTCCTAGGGCCCCATGATTCAAGTAATTTCCACCAAAGATCAAACCACTCAAAACCTAGAGCCTTAAAACAACCACTGTTTATTTAATGTACAGTTGCTGGGAGCTGGCAATTTGCCTGGGCTCAACTGGACTATTCTTTTGCTTGTGTCCGCTGGATTCTCATGTATCTGTAGTCAGCTGCTGTTAGCAGTCCTGGTGACACTACGTCTAGGAGTTGGTTGGCTATTCTTTGGGGATACAGGGATAATTGGGGCATGAGTTTTATCATCCAGCCTGGTGGCAGCAGGTTTACAAGACTAGCAATAGTGTGGGCCCCAGTGCATAAGCACTTTTCTAGCTTTTGTCTGCACTATTTTTGCCAATGTCCCATTGACCAAAACAAATTAAAAGATATCTTCAAGAAAAAAAACAAAACAGGTCACCTCTTGACAGATCTGCAGTATCAGTGCAAAGTTATGGGTTCAAGGAGAGGAAGCATTTGTGATGATTTTTACTCTGCCCCAGGCACCAATCCTCTCCCCCACCCCCCATTCTGGAGCCCTAGCCTTTTGCAGGCATAAACTTCAATTTCTTTAGAAAAAACACTTTCATTTTCATCCAGGAGATAAACTCCTTCACTGGTGATGAGGGAAAGGAAGATGGTGGAAGCAAAACCCAAATTATTCAGCCATTTTTCAAATAATTTTTAAAATAATCATTTCCTTTCCCCTCATCCTCCCATGTCCACTTTCCATGCCTGGTCCTTCTTCCGTCAAAGTGGCTCTGCTTCTGCAGCATCCTTTGCCTGCCTGAGATTCGTTGGGCTGTGGTGCCCTCCTGTATGATTTCAGTTTGAGCCAATCTGTATTCATTCCAGGAATTTATCAAACATTTTGGGCTACTAGGGGCTTCCCTGATAGCTCAGTTGGTAAAGAATCCAATTGCAATGCAGGAGACCTGGGTTCAATCCCTGGGTTGAGAAGATCCCCTGGAGAAGGGAAAGGCTACCCACGCCAGTATTCTGGCCTGGAGAATTCCATGGACTGTATAGTCCATGGGGTCTCAAAGAGTCAGACACGACTGAGCAACTTTCACAAGATTATACAGCTTCCCAAAGACAATGCATTGCCTGAGGCTGTCTTGTCCACTCTGTTTCTCCTAAAGCTGGGGTTGAGATTTTATCATTTATAGAGTGCTTGTGCTCTTGATGAAAGTGAAAGAGGAGAGTGAAAAGGTTGGCTTGAAGCTCAACATTCAGAAAACAAAGATCATGGCATCTGGTCCCATCATTTCATGGGAAATAGATGGAAAAACAGTGGAAACAGTGTCAGACTTTATTTTTTTGGGCTCCAAAATCACTGCAGATGCTGATTGCAGCCATGAAATTAAAAGATGCTTACTCCTTGGAAGGAAAGTTATGACCAACCTGCTGCCTGCTGCTGCTGCCAAGTCACTTCAGTCGTGTCCGACTCTGTGTGACCCCATAGACGGAAGCCCACCAGGCTCTCCCATCCCTGGGATTCTCCAGGCAAGAACACTGGAGTGGGTTGCCATTTCCTTCTCCAATGTGTGAAAGTGAAAAGTGAAAGTGAAGTCGCTCAGTCATGTCCGACCCATAGCGACCCCACGGACTGCAGCCTACCAGGCTCCTCCATCCATGGGATTTTCTAGGCAAGAGTACTGGAGTGGCTTGCCATTGCCTTCTCCGATGACCAACCTAGATAGTATATTAAAAAGCAGAGACATTACTTTGCCAACAAAGGTCCGTCTAGTCAAGGCTATGGTTTTTCCCGTGGTCGTGTATGGGTGTGAGAGTTGGACTGTGAAGAAAGCTGATCGCCGAAGAATTGATGCTTTTGAACTGTGGTGTTGGAGAAGACTCTTGAGAGTCCCTTGGACTGCAAGGAGATCCAACCAGTCCATTCTAAAGGAGAACAATCCTGGTTGTTCATTGGAAGGACTGATGCTAAAGCTGAAACTGCAATACTTTGGCCACCTCATGCGACGAGTTGACTCACTGGAAAAGACTCTGATGCTGGGAAAGGTTGGGGGCGGGAGGAGAAGGGGACGACAGAGAATGAGATGGCTGGATGGCATCACCAACTCTGTGGACATGAGTTTGAGTGAACTCCGGGAGTTGGTGATGGACAGGGAGGCCTGGAGTGCTGTGGTTCATTGGGTCGCAGAGAGTCAGTCGGACACAACTGAGCGACTGAACTGAACTGAACGGAACTGTGCTGTTCTGCTTGCCTTAGACAAAAATTTTAATATAAAAATGAGCAAAGGAACCAGAGCCTGGGAAACTTGAGGGGCAAAGAGACAGGGGTGAGGAGAAAGGAAAGTTAACTTAAAAATAAGCCTAACTCTCCTCTCCCCCACTGTTGCCACTGCCCCTGGGGTTTCTAGGACCCTTTTAGTCTGCCTTCCAGTCATCTAGTCCATGGGGCCCTCCTTCCTTTTGAGGCCACTATGAATGACCAATAAACATAATATTCAGCTTCAACTGTAATCAAATATAAGCAAATTAATTAGAATAATGCTTTGCTTTTAGATTAACAATAATAAAATAATACATAATAATAATATGAGTGAGGATGTGGAGAAATGGACAGCCTCATACATTACTTGAGGGAGTGGAAATTGGTACAAACTTTCTTACATGGAAATCGAATATACTGATTAAAATGAAGACGGCAAATCTTTTTTTTTAGTTTATCCAAATGTTTATATATATACATATTTATTTAATATATATATTTAATTGAAGTATAATTTATTTACAATATTGTGTTAGTTTCAGGTATACAATAAAGTGATTCAGTTATATATGTGTGTGTGCACTCAGTCGTGTTCAACTCTTTGTGATCCTGTGACTGTAGCCCGCCAGGCTCCTCTGTCCATGGAATTTTCCAGGAAAGAATACTGGAGTGGGTTTTCATTTCCTACTCCAGGGGATCTTTCTGACCCAGGGATCAAACTCGTGTTTCCTGCACTGGCTTACCACTGCATCACCTAGGAAGCCCTCAGTTTTATGGAGGGCTTTACTGTCTGAGCCACCAGGGAAGCCTATATATCTACATCTATATATACTTTTTCAGATTCTTTCCCACTGTAGGTTATTACAAGATATTGAATATTGTTCCCTATGCTATACAGGTCTTTGTTGTTTATCTCTTTTATATATGAAAAAGTGAAAGTGTTAGTCATAGATATTCCCTTCTCCAAGGGATCTTCCCGACCCAGGAATCAAACCTGGGTCTCCTGCATAGCAGGCAGATTAGATTCTGCACTGTCTTTTATATATAGCAATGTGTTAATCCCAAACTCCTAATTTATCCCTCTCCCTCCAGTAACCATAAATTTGTTTTCTATAAGACTACAAATCTTTTGACAGAGTACTTCCTTTCATGCAAATGTGCAACAATATCTGTACATATAAAAGGTGTCTAACCTTGCCAGTTGGAGAAGGCAATGGCAAGCCACTCCAGTACTCTTGCCTAGAAAATCCCATGGAAGGAGGAGTCTGGTAGGCTGCAGTCCGTGGGGTTGCTAGGGGTCGGACACGACTGAGCGACTTCGCTTTCACTTTTCACTTTCACACATTGGAGAAGGAAATGGCAACCCACTCCAGTGTTCTTGCCTGGAGAATCCCAGGGACGGGGGAGCCTGGTGGGCTTCCGTCTATGGGGTCACGCAGAGTCGGACACGACTGAAGTGACTTAGCAGCAGCAGCAGCAGCAACCTTGCCAGTAAACAAAATATGCAAATTAAAACAATGAGATGTCATTTTCACCTAAATGCCCAAGATTTAAAAGAACATCAATGCCATTATTAAGAAAGTAGAGGATGGTCATGGATAACTTAGAGCTGTGTGGAAGACAGTTTGACAATATGTATCAAAATCATTAAACAAATGAAAAACTGTTGATCCAAGAACTTCATTTTTAGGAATGTACCGGAGTGAGACATTAGAGAAGTATACAAAGATATGTGTGAGGATGCTAATCTCAACACTGTTGATGACTGTGGAAACTTTGAAACCATCCAAATATCCTTCAGTTAATGATTGGCCAGCCATAAGGAGTCATACACAATACTATTGATCACAAAGAATCAATATGGAAGGATAAGCAAGATATATCATTACGTTTAAAAACAACTGTCAAGGCAGTATGTTAGTATGATTTCACTTTTGTTTTACTATTGGTGTGTGAAATATATATGTGTGTGTGTGTGTGTTTTGTTTATTAAAATTGACTAAAACATATACCAAGCTGTTAATAGTCTTTTTTTTTTTGTGGTTGTGATCCTAGAAACTTTACTTTTCTCATAATATATACTTAAGTTTCAATGATTTACAAACAATTGGTAAAAATTATATATATTAAAAATTAAGAAATTTTTTAAAGTTGCTAACCTTCTCTGATAATTAAATAAATGCAAATTAGAATAATAATATACAATTGTTGTCTATCATGTTGAGGAAAAAAATTCCAAGACTGACACAATGTTGTATAGAGCTTCCTTCTCTAAACTTTTTTGATCAACTACATGTATTAGGAAAACTTGCTGCTGCTGCTGCGTCACTTCAGTCGTGTCCGACTCTGTGTGACCCCATAGACAGAAGCCCACCAGGGTCCCCCCTCCCTGGGATTCTCCAGGCAAGAACACTGGAGTGGGTTGCCATTTCCTTCTTCAATGTGTGAAAGTGAAAAGTGAAAGTGAAGCTGCTCAGTCGTGTCCGACCCCTAGCGACCCCACGGACTGCAGCCTACCAGGCTCCTCCATCCATGGGATTTTCTAGGCAAGAGTATTGGAGTGGCTTGCCATTGCCTTCTCCAACCTCAAACACTAAATATCTATGCTATGTGATGGTTTTTTATAATAAAGATGGAATCATATTATTCATCCTCTTCTGCCACTTGCAAATTCATGCTTACAATGTTGCTATTGCAATAAATTTTGGCATAAGAAAAACTAGAAACATTCAGAACGCCCATCAACAAGGGATTTGTTAAATGAATTATTGAACATTATGAGCTAATATATGTATTGGTGTAATTATCCACCTTCAAGGAGAGTGAGGTAGTTGTGTGTTATTGACATGGTAAGAGCACCTTATCAACACATCACATCTGGAGGTATATACAGGAAACGTAATCTCAGTTCGTGACTGCTGGGGCGGGGTGGGGAAAGGGAAGCTAAGCAGGGAATTTGTTTTCCATTGTTCTCATTGTGCTGTTGACAAAGTCTAAAAACTTGCTTTTAGACTTTTCCCATTAGCAGAATACTACAGATACAGAGCAAAAACAAATAAGACGCTTGAATGAATGAAGAAGAATGCACACAACTTAAAGTTAAATTAGTTGTTTTGGTGTGTTTGTACTAGCTTACAACTGGGGACCGAAAAAATTCCTAGTGGGATTTGAAGCGACAGGAAATGCGTTCAAGCTTCGAAGCTGCTCAAGATCGTGCTTATGAAGGAAAATTTCTAACGTTTGGAGCAAGTTTCACTTTGCTTCCGTTAAAATTTAAAAATTAAAAGTTAAAAAAGGACCACTGGGGACAGGAAGCTAGGTCTCCCGGACAAACTGCCCGCCCCTCCCCGCTCCTCCCGACTGCCCCTTAACACTCCCCCTTCCCCGTCCCAGGGCTCTGGATCCCTGGCGCTCTGCCTGATCCCGGCCCACGTGGCCCTGAGGCAGCCTAGAAGGGCGGCCCGGCGGGGTACCAGTGACCACTGTAGCCGGAGCACAGCCAGAGGAGAAGGGAGCACAGCCAGAGGAGGAGGGATCCTGCAGTGCAGCGCAATTAGCATCTGCTGCCGCGCGATCCACCTACCGCGCCGATTCCCCCGCGAGCGTTCTTCTATCCTCTGAGCCAGCGGGAAGCACCTGGCTCTGGGCGCTGTATCCGGGGCCACAGCAAACCAATGGCAGCAGCAGCGGCCCCGTCGGACGTAGTAGTGCGGCTGTCGCGCTCAGCTACGACCCGCGGCTCGTATGGCGCCTTCTGCAAGGGGCTCACGCGCACGCTGATCACCTTCTTCGACCTGGCCTGGCGTCTGCGCATGAACTTCCCCTACTTCTACATCGTGGCTTCGGTGATTCTCAACGTCCGCCTGCAGGTACATATTTAGAGCAGTGGGGAGGTCCAGCAGGATGGCTGACCTCCACCCACTGGCTCACCCGCCCTAGAGCACAGTGACCAGCTCTTCTGGCGCACACACACTTGCCGACCTGTCCTGCTATCGCCCCGTCTTTCCATATAAACGGGCGGCTAGAAATCATTATTTGCGGAAAGCCTACAATATAACCAGGAAACTCTAAAATAAACGAGAAGTTGAATCTCCAGGAAGGAACAGAACTTAAAAATCTGAAAATCCTCAGAAATATTTAAGAACTTCTTCCGTACATAAAGGGCTTCCCTCGTGGCTCAGCTGTTAAAGAATCAAATGAGCACGCACTTTGGGAAATGACAATGAGCACAGGATGCCCTAAAGGAGAAAAAAAAGGAAAAGTTACCAACGACTTAAATAAACTGCACAAGAATGGTCCAAATAGGAAGCAAATCTTCCAAATTTGAAAAAGAAATGAAAGGACTTCCAACTTCAGTAGATGGATGGAGTTAGAAGTTGGAGGAAACTGATCACATGATCTGGAAGGCATACTTTTCTTCATCCCCCAAGGAAAAAAAAAAAACAGAACCTTCAGGGAAAAACAAACATTTCAAACTATACAAGGAGAACATGCTTCAAATATGAAGCAACCTCAGTTTTCAACCATTGCAAGGAGTGTGAGAAAGGGAATCAGAACACTGGCATACATGGATCAAGACTCTGCAATCACAGAAAATCCAATCATAGCTTCAACATCCATATTCTATGAACAGTGTTTAAATAGCCATTACAGTGGAAATATTAATTATGCTTTTTCGTTTTTAGAGTAAATCTCTAGACAAAGCAGGGAAGACTTAATTATGGTCGTAGAACAGAATGGAATGGTAATCAACATTACCATTACAGGTAACAAGTTGGCAACCAGAGGGAAGGAAAGGGAATAGTGGTGTTATTCTCCTAAACTAGGAAGTCTCTAGGTGAAAGAATAAGGCAACTTTAGGGGTTAAATTTATAAACTGAAGGAGTTAACCAACAGGAAACTTAAAAATAGTGATACAATGGTAGGGAAGTGGGGGAGGAAAACCCAGGAGACAGAAGGAAGGCAGCAGGAAATGTCTCACTTCATCAAAGTTAAAAAATAGTAAGAAAAGCATATGACTAGGAAAAATGGAGTTAACCTCTAAACAGACATGTAAAGTTTTTGCCTCTGGAATGGGAAAGCAGAAGTTAAGAAGGGTAGGCGGGGATTCACTGCTTTTCATTATATGTCCTTTTGTACTGGTTGATCTTTTTATAATCCTTTATATGCATGAATTATCTTGATTAAAAATTAAAACCTATTAAAAGTGAATTTACTGCAGTTGGAAGGAAATTTGGGGGAAGGGGGTTAAGGAGTGGCCCATCAGTCCAGGTAGGTTCTGCCTTCCTATCTTTCTGCAATAGTGGATGCATATCCTAAACTGTTCCCGAATGATCACATGAAATATGATTTCCTTGCTTTCCAAGTACACCATAAAACCATAAGGAAATGCCTGATGAAATGATCAGTAATCTTCAGATAGCCCAGAGCTTCCTTACTCTATGAAACGTCTCATGAGCTAATCTCTGCAATGTCATGGTTAAGGTAAAAAGAAAACAAAAAGTGTGATTTAATTTTTCAAAACTGAAAAGTTGGGCAAGTACCCCATGATGTTTAGACAAGGTTCTCACATTTTAGTATTGATCATAATAGCAAGAGGGGGGAAATAAGCTAAATGTGCAACAGAAGCTGGGCTAAATAGAAATAGTCCATCAATGGAATGGGGTAGTATGTGCATGCTCAGTTGCTTAGTCCTGTCCAACTCTTTGTGACCCCAGGAACTATAGCCTAACAGGATCCTCTGTCCATGGCATTTTCCAGGCAAGAATACTGGAGTGGGTTGCCATTACTGAGCCAGAGAGAAATATATAACATACACCCTTCTTAATTACAGAGAAATAACACTTGGAAACACTATTGCACATTTACTGTAACCATGCAATATCCCAAGCACTTTGTATGCATCATTTCATTTAATCCTCATGACAACTCAGAGATACATGACTATCATCACCCCTGGTTTGCAGGAGAGGAGACAAACATGGAGAAGGATAGTGGCAGAGTGATGAAATATTGCCAACAATATTATTCTTCCTACTAATGTGAGACATTTATAGCTATGATATGTTTTTTTCTTTGCATTACTCTGCACTCCCAATGCAGAGGACCCCGGGTTTGATCTCTGGTCAAGGAATTAGATCCCGTATGCCACAAATATGACCTGGCACAGCCAAAAAATAATAAAATAAATATTAAAAAACTTTAGTGTAAAATTCACTATCCAAGTGGATGGCATGGATGCTAGGATTTGGGGAACACAGGGTTAGACACCCCATTCCTACACCCTTGGGTTAGCACTCCCAAGTACGTATACCACTGCACATGAATGGAGGGTCAGGTGTAACTCAGAGTCACTCAGGATTTTAATTTTGACCAAAGAAATTAGTTTTGATGAGATATTAAATGCATTCTTGCAACAATACTCAAAAGCAAAATAGCTTTAATGTGAAAACTGTAACTGTAATTAAATGTAATTAAACTGTAATCAAATGTCACTTTCTCCTCAGAAAACAGTTTTGCCCATTAATAGAGAAACATCAAATATACACAGTTCTAAACAGTTGCAGTTTAAAATTTTTTAACTTGCATAGATTATGTACAGGTTTTTGGTTTTGGGGTTCACTTTTTAAATCATTTCCCCTAATTCACTGCAGGTATAATTTCTCTTCATGTGACAGACCAGAAAAAAAAAAAGACAGCCAGTGAAACCACAGCATCCTCAGATTCATTAACCTGCTCAATTCTATGAGCATCTGACTTTCATGAGCCAAATATTCCTGGCAACTTTTGGCATAGACTTAATTGTCGAGTGAGATGCAGTTCTCTTGAGCACTTCTAACACTATCCTAGAACAACAGAAAATGTTCTTTAATTCAGGCTTTCCTAAACATGCAATTCTCTGAAAGCACCAGATGGGAGGGAGCTCCTCTCTCACATATAAGATGAAAAGAATTCCTTTTCTTTCTTTTCTTTTAATTGAAGTGTAGTTGATTTGCAATGTTTCAGGTGTACGTCAAAGTGATTCAGTGATTCAGAGCATACAAATATATAAAGACTTCTCTGGTGGCCCAATGGTTAAGACCCAGTGCTTTCACTGCCATGGATCCAGATTCAATCCCTGGTAAGGGAACTAAGATCCCACAAGCTGCATGGTGTAGCCAAATATATATATATACACACACACATATATAGGTATACATATATACACACACACATATATAGGTGTATATAAATATATATATGACATATGTCTGGAGAAAACTCTTAATTCAAAAAGATACATGACCTCAATATTCACAGCAGCATTATTTACAACATATATATACATATATATAGGCTTCCCCAGTGGCTCAGTGGTAAAGAATCTGCCTGCAATGCAGGAGATGGGAGTTCAATCCTTGGGTTGGGAAGATCCATGGCCCCTGGAGGAGGGCATGGCAACCCACTCCAGTGTTCTTGACTGGAGAATCCCATGGACAGAGGAGCCTGGTGGGTTACAGTCCATAGGGTCACAAAGAGTCAGACACGACTGAAGTGACTCAGCAGGTAGGTAGGCAGGCATTATATACACACACACACACACACACACACATATATGTATATATATTTATTTATTTTCAAATGCTTTTCCATTATATGTTATTACAAGATACTGAGTACAGTTCCCTGTGCTATACAGTAGGACCTTGTTGTTTATCTGTTTCATATATAGTAGTTTGCATCTGTTAATTCCAAACTCCTAATTTCTCTTCCTCCCACCCCCTCTATCCCCTTTGGTAACCATAAGTTTGTTTTCTATGTCTGTGAGTCTATTTCTGCTTTGTAAATAAGTTGATTTTTAATATTTTTTAAGATTCTACATATAAGTGATATAATATGATATCTGTCTTTCCCTGTCTGACTTATTTCACTTAGTATGATATTCTCTAGGTCCATCCATGTTGCTGCAAATAGCATTATTTCACTCTTTTTTATGGCTGAGTAGTATCCCATTGTCTATATATACCACATCTTTTTATCCATTCATCTGTCAGCAGACACTTAGGTTGCTTCCATGTCTTGACTATTGTAAATACTGCTGCTGTGCACACTGGGGTGCATGTATCTTTTCAGATTAAGAGTTTTTGCATTCCTATACACTAACACGGAGAAGGCAATGGCAAGCCACTCCAGTACTCTTGCCTGGAAAATCCCATGGATGGAGGAGCCTGGTGGGCTGCAGTCCATGGGGTTGCTGGGGGTCGGACACGACTGAGCGACTTCACTCTCACTTTTCACTTTCACACATTGGAGAAGGAAATGGCAACCCACTCCAGTGTTCTTGCCTGGAGAATCCCAGGGACGGGGGGGCCTGGTGGGCTTCCGTCTAGGGGGTCACACAGAGTCGGACACGACTGAGGTGACTCAGCAGCAGCAGCAGCATACACTAACAACAGAGAAGGCAATGGCACCCCACTCCAGTTCTCTTGCCTGGAAAATCCCATGGACAGAGGAGCCTGGAAGGCTGCAGTCCATGGGGTCGCTGAGGGTCAGACACGACTGAGCGACTTCACTTTCACTTTTCACTTTCATGCATTGGAGAAGGAAATGGCAACCCACTCCAGTGTTCTTGCCTGGAGAATCCCAGGGACAGGGGAGCCTGGTGGGCTGCTGTCTATGGGGTTTCACAAAGTCGGACACGACTGAAGTGACTTAGCAGCAGCATACACTAACAATGAAAAAATAGAAAGAGAAATTCAGGAAACAATCCCATTCACCATTGCAATGAAAAGAATAAAATACTTGGGAATAAATTTACCTAAAGAAACAAAAAAACTATATACAGAAAACTATAAAGCACTGATGAAAGAAATCAAAGATGACACAAATAGATGGAGAAATATACCATGTTTGTGGATTGGAAAAATCAATATAGTGAAAATGAGTATACTACCCAAAGCAATCTATAGATTCAATGCAATACCTAGCAAGCTACCAATGATATTTTTCACAGAACTAGAACAAATAATCTCACAATTTGCATGGAAACACAAAATACCTTGAATCTTGAAAAAGAAGAATGGAACTGGAGGAATCAACCTTCCTGACTTCAGACTATACTACAAAGTTACAGTCATCAAGACAGTATGATACTGGCACAAAGACAGAAATACAGATCAATGGAGCAAAATAGAAAGCCCAGAGATAAATCCACACACCTATGGACACCTCATCTTTGACAAAGGAGGCAAGAATATACAATGGAGGAAAGACAGTCTCTTTAACAAATGGTGCTGGGAAAACTGGCCAACTACGTGTAAAAGAATGAAACTAGAACACTTTCTAAACACGAAAATAAACTCAAAACAGATTAAAGATCTAAATGTAAGACCAGAAACTATAAAACTCTTAGAGGAAAACATAGGCAGAACACTCTGACATAAATCATAATAAGATCCTCTATAACCCACCTCCCAGAGTAATGGAAATAAAAACAAAAAGAAACAAATGGGAACTAATTAAACTTAAAAGCTTTTACACAATGAAGGAAACTATAAGCAAGGTGAAAAGGCAGCCTTCAGAATGGGAGAAAATAACAACAAACAAAACAACTGACAAAGAATTAATCTCCAAAATATACAAGCAGCTCATACAGCTCAATACCAGAAAAACGAACAATCCAATCAAAAAGTGGGCAAAAGAACTAAACAGACATGTCTCCAAAGAAGACATACAGATGGCTACTAAACACATGAAAAGATGCTCAACATCACTTCTTATCAGAGAAATGCAAATCAAAGCCACAATGAGGTATCATCTCACGCCAGTCAGAATGGCCACCATCAAAAAGTCTACACACAATAAATGCTGGAGACGGTGTGGAGGAAAAGGAACCCTCTTACACTGTTGGTGGGAATGTAAACTGGTACAACCATTGTGGAAAATAGTGTGGAACTGCCATATGACCCAGCAATCCCAGTGCTGGGCATACACACAGAGGAAACCAGAATTGAAAGAGACACATGTACCCCAATATTCATTGCAGCACTGTTTGCAATAGCCAGGAAGGACATGGAAGCAACCTAGATGTCCATCAGCAGTCGAATGGATAAGGAAGTTGTGGTACATATACACAATGGAATATTACTCAGCTATAAAAAGGAATGCATTTGAGTCAGCTCTAATGAGGTGGATGAAACTGGAGCTTATTATACAGAATGAAGTAAGTCAGGAAGAGAAACACCAAAAGAGAATATTAACGCATATATATGGAATTTAGAAAGACAGTAAAGACGATCCGATATGCAAGGCAGCGAAAGAGACACGGGTATAAAGAACAAACTTTTGGACTGTGTGGGAGAAGGCGAGGATGGGATGATTTGAGAGAATAGCATTGGAACATATATTACCATATGTAAGATAGTTGACCAGTGCAAGTTCAATGCATGAAGCAGGGCACTCAAAGCCAGTGCTCTGGGCCAACTCAGAGGGATGGGGTGCAGAGGGAGGTGGGGCGGGGGTTCAGGATGGGGGACACATGTTCATCCATGGCTAATTCATGTCGATGTATGGCAAAAACCATCACAATATTGTAAAGTAATTATCCTCCAATTAAATAAATTCATTAAAAAAAAAGACTTTTCTCCAGATATACGCCCAAGAGTGGGATTCCTGGATCATATGGTAGCTCTATTTTTAGTTTTATAAAGAACCTCCATACTGTTTTCCAAAGTGCCTGTACCAATTTACATTCCCACCAACAGTACAGAAGGGTTCCCTTTTCTCCATACCCTCTCCAGCACTTGTTATTTGTAGACATTTTGATGATGACCATTCTGACTGGTGAAAAAAATTCCTTTTCTACCTTGACTCTATCAATTCCCCCTTCCTTTCCCCAAGGTCCTCTCCAGGTAGGACCAAACTTCTGACTTCACAGGCACAGATGAAGGTTCCAGGCCCTAGACTTTCCTCAAGCTGAACTACAGCCTGCACTTTCCATTGTCACCCTTGACCCCCTTTCTTGAATGCAGTCCCATGACTGCCTTCAGACTGGTTCTGGTCACCTGAGAGATTACTGGTGATAACTCCTTTCTCTAGCAACTCAGAGAGACTATCTTTAGAATCCTGGGCCCCAGAATAGGTGTGGGAGTGGTCAGAGAGTGGGAAACAGTCTGTCTTTTAAGACATGTTACCCTAAGTCCAGACCTTGGGTAGTGTTACTGCAAATCTAAGAACTTTGCTTCAAATCCTTCCTGAAGGATGCTTGGGAAGCTAGAAGTCAAGTTCATAAGCTAAATTTTGTTGAACCAAAGAATCTGAGTAATTCTGGGTAAGGTAACCAAAGTCTTAAAAGGTGGAGGCCTTTAAAAGGACAAGCAAGGGTCCTTTGGGGGTCCTTTGCTGGGTACTGCTGTCCTTCCATCATTTGTATTTCTATACCAAGCACTCCTGTGGTCTGAAGAAGTGAATCCCTGTGATTTTCAGCAGTTCCCTAAAGGAGTGAATATTAGGTAGACAGAAAAGTAATATAGGGGATTTCCCTGGTGGTCCAGTGGCTAAGATTCTGCATTCCCACTGCAGGGGACTCAGGTTCAATCCCTGGTCAGGGAACTAGATCTCACATGCCTCAACTAAGACCCATGCAGCCAAATAAATAAATATTTTTTAAAAGAAAAGTAATATAGATGGTAACTACCTTCTACTCCTAGCTTGTACAAACACCCTTCTTCCATTCATACCATTCCAAACATGGCTCCCTCCTGGCATACTTTAATTACTCCACATACCACCAAGAACTACCCAGAGAGAAACAACACATACAAACATTTCCAGCTATCACAGTCAAAAGTGAGGTTATGGGGCGTCTGTTTAAAGTTCAGGTTTTCTCCACGATCTCTTCTTTCTCTAGAGCCACGTTATCCCAACTTATTGTTGTTATTCTACATTTCCATGACCTAAATGGTGAATTCACTCCCACTCTATCCTATTTACAATACTAAAGAACAGGTGAGAGAGTTTTTAATAAACACAATCAGCCAGCAACACAGGTAGAAGGTAAGTCCTTGTGTCTGCACATAGCCACAAAGTCGTCCTGTTATTTATTTATAACTTCTCTGTCAATTTCACTGTCCTGTTGTCTTACCTACCAGAGGGGTGGCACAGTCTCATTCCTGAGGAGTCTTAGCTTTGGTGGGCTTCTTAGGGATGCAGTACTATGGCGTGTAACCCCTCAGCACAGTCATATAAGAAGAGACCTTAGGGGATCCAAGTCTCATTTGTATTCCTCTCTGTTCTCATTCTAAAGAATGAACACCATAACCACCTGTTTTGAGTGGCTCCAGGAACTAAGAGTGAACTTCACATTTTGTGGAATCATTGTTTTGTTGCATACTAGATGTGCTTCTTCTAGGGGATGAGAACTTCTAAACCAGCAGAGATCAGACTTGCAGGGACACAAAGTACAACTGTCGCAGATGGGTCAGGTTTATTTATGAGAGACACCACCTTTGTTTCTGCCCCTCTGTTCTGACAGTTGCAAATCTTGGCAATGGGAGAAACAGTACGATCGATGGGTTCCAGGTTCATAGTGGATATTACCTTCTAGCAGCCTGAGCTGTGATTCTCCTTGCCACATGCTCCACACAGCAAGCATACCGATTCACCCTGAACGTTTTGGGCACCACAGGATCTGCTATATGATAAGAGCCAAGAGGCTGACCTACTAGCATGGAGAGCATGTTTTAGCTGTGGATCCACATTAGCCTTGGTGTGGTAGGAATAACAAGTGCTTTCTGAAGTCTGGGATGGTGGCCAAAATCTCTGCAATTCCCATAAGGATAAGCTACCCCATTTTACTTCCTCTATTGATAAGGAGGATGATTTGCTCCTTCTGAACCTCATAGCTCTTTCTCCAGTGGCCAGGGAGCATGGGGCAGTAGACAGGAGATGAGAGTGTGTCTCTGCCTGGAAATTTCCAGCAGAGTGAGCAGAGACCATATATAATGGATTACTGAAGAAAAGGATGGGGGCAAACTTCCACAACCAGTCTTAACTCTGCATCCCTCAGAAGGTGCAGAAGATGATTTCAGTGTTTTCAGAGATAAAACCAGTTGGAGCACAGAGGTTAGAGGAAGCAACAGAACGTTAGGATAGCCCTGACACTTACCAGCTGCATAGAAATAGATGACCATTCATCACCACATATATCCTCACAGCAATGGTTGTGAGGGAGAGGCATACAGCCTGGCCCAAAAAACAGCCCTCAATAAATGGAAAAAAAAATATGCACAATCCTCTCAAGTCTTTCCCAGGTCCAAAATCCCTTGGTGTCCTATAAAACAAAAAAGGTGTCAATTGATTAACTATTTAATTAATACCTGCCAATCCTGTATTCGGAGTGCAGATGAGAAGTAGGACCCCCCACCCCCAAATCTCAGCCTGTTTCTCTCCCGGCTGCTGACTTGGGCTTGCATAGCCAAGTCAGGCAGCTCACATCTTAATGGATGAGTCATTCTTTAACAGGACTAGGTCATGATACTGAGATAAAGAAGTAAATTCCAGCTGTGATGACAGTACAGAGACCCTTCTTCAACCTCCGCATCCTGAGGAACCCCTCAGGCAGGAGGTGACACGTTGCAGCTTTGGGGGACCCCTAGACCGGGACGGCAAGATGTGAGTTGCGGACAGCCACAGCCTATAAGATATTTATGAATAATCGGGGAAAGACCTGAGCCCACCCACCCAGCAGGCACATCTTCAATCAGGACAGACTGTGACAGTCTTGCTTTCTTTTCCCCGGGAGGACGATTTCAATGAGCTCAAGGTTTTAATGACCGCCCTCTGCCCTCCCTGCCTCGGCCACCGCGTGCCCAACTTGCACCACCTCGCTCCAAGGCCGCGTGAGCCTTGTGCCTGCACAAGTCCGCCAGGTCTCACAGCCACATGGAACAGGGTGTGCCTGTGGATGTCAGCACGGAAGGCAAGGATGACGGCTTCACCCGAGAAGCAGTTCAGGCAGCCATCAGCCCCATGCTGGACCAGGTCAACACCTGCCTGGACCACCTGGAGGAGAGGAATGACTGCCTCCCTGGCCGCCTCCAGGAGTGCTTGAAACTAGCTGGCAGATACATCTTGAGTTCCAGCAGCCGCTCAGGAAGGCCCCAAGCGATTGGCAGCCCCTAGTGGAGCCCTCCAAGGGCCCCG
The DNA here is from genome assembly GCF_049115385.1 of Moschus berezovskii. Classification (NCBI taxonomy): domain Eukaryota; kingdom Metazoa; phylum Chordata; class Mammalia; order Artiodactyla; family Moschidae; genus Moschus; species Moschus berezovskii. The sequence continues at coordinate 122,733,399 of NC_142488.1, read as the reverse complement.
GGGCCAGGCCTCAACTCTGCCTTCCTGAGCCCTCACCACCTGGCGTAGGGTGGCCTGCAGATGTCCTGGGGGTTCTGCCTGCCTGGGCCATCCTTCTGGTACTTCCCTTCATGGGCCTGGCATACTCCCACCTCCTGGCATCCCCACCTAGGGTCAGGTGTGGGCCTGTGACCCACCCAACTTGCCTGCCTGCCCGACTCCTGGATGCTGCTCACTCTGCCCAGGCCTTCAGTGTTCACACTGGAGTAGCATCCAACAGTGAGTGCACACTCACACACACACGCACGCACGCACGCACACACATAAAAGGTCCTTAATATTCTCAAGTTTCAGGCTGGAGCCTGAAAGCCCAAGAATAATACTGCCAGCAGGATTGGTTTCTGGTGAGGCCTGTCTTCCTGGCTTGCAGATGGTCCCCTTCTCTTGGTGCCTTCACATGGTCTTGCTCTTATGTGTTTGTAGAGAGAGATCTAGTGTCTCTTCCTCTTACAAGGACACTCACTGTATCAGAATAGGGCCTCAGCCTGATGACTTCATTTAACCTTAATTATATCCTTAAAGGCCCCATCTCCAAATATAGTCACATTGGGAATTAGGGCTTCGACATATGAATTGGAGGGAGGGGGAATACAATTCAACCCATAACATGTCAGATGATCCCCAGATGTATGTAATGGTTATATCTTCTTTGCTACTGAGGTTAACTGTCACCACCTAGACTCATCTATGCCTGGCCCCCTCCAATATGCTACAGATCAGAGAGCCCATTTCAATGGCATCTACTTCTCAATGGCATACTCAGTCTCAGCAGAAGTGCTTTTGCAAGTTTTTGATGCTTCCCTCACCCACTAATTTCTCAAGGTAAGGGTTACAGGAAAGATGCTTTAATTTCCTTGGAGGGCAAAGTTAGCAGTGAGTGGGTAGACCCTCATAAGATTCAATACGGTACTCCCATGTTCAGAAGTTTGGAATTTCCTCTCCTGCATTATGCCAGTAGCCTTCTAACCACTCAATACCATATGTCACAGGCTAGCATCTGGTCCAGGTTTGTATTAGACAACCCAGAAAACAGAATCACAGCCTGCTGCCTGAGCTCACCCCTGTAAATAAAATTCATGAATGCCTACCACTCTTTCCATTTAACTCTATTCCTTCAGTGACACTGAGTCTCACTTGCCATCCCTGGATAATATGCCTTAAGTCGATCTAGAAGGAAGACAGCATCTTTAGATGGTAAATAATATTACCGTCTCCATGAAGTGGCCCCTTTCCCTCTGCACATAAATACATAGGGCCCATGGGATAGAATAAATGGACAGCAATTATTAAATCATATCATGAAAATGGTCATTTAATACTTTTCAGTAGGAATGACTTCATCTTTGCACCATAAGCATTTTATCTTTCCAACTTGGGGACAAAGGAGGGTTAATAAGCAGTTAATTTCAGTACTCCTTTTTCCGGAAAAAGATTAGTGCAAGCTATTCAGGATTCTATCATTCCCTTTGTCAGCGAATGAAAAAGAAATGGAAATATGATTCAGTCGGGACCAGCGAGCGGTGAAAAGTGTACTAGGGTGCTTCTAAGAAACGTTTCCACTCTCCTAAGAACTAAATGCACAGAGGGGTGGTCCTTTTGTTTTCCCTGTGGAAACTGTTAGGTCTGGATGTGACTCCTGGGAACTGCTGTAGCCATCTTGCCAAGTGCCCGACAATGAGGCCAAATCATGGAGGATGACAGATACAAGGCAATCACAAAGAAGTGGAACTGGAGCTCTGTGTCTAGAGTCTGCTATACCCCTGGACTTCTGCCCTGATGACACGCAAGAAAAGGGAAGCTCTTAATAAGTATATAACAGGTATTGGAAACCCACATATGTGGTTTCCTCTGTGTGTGTATCTGTGTGTGTGTGTGTGTGTGTGTGTGTGTGTATCTTGCTCAGTGTAAATTACTAGAGTCACTGGGCTTCCTTGGTGGTACAGTGGGTAAGAGTCTGCCTACCAATGCAGCTTTGATCCCTGGTCCAGGAAGATTCCACATGCTGCAGAACTAAGCCCGTGTGCCACAACTACCAAGCCCACATGCAGCAACTACTGAAGCCTGTGCACCTAGAACCCGTGTTCCACGACAAGAAGCCACTGCAGTGAGAAGCCCACGCACCACAACAAAGAGTCGCCCTCACTCTCCGCACCTAGAGAAAGCCCACATGCAGCACAACCAAAAAATGAAGAGCCAGCGTGACCAAAAAGCAAAGTCATTTAAAATACTTTGCCTCCAATAAAAAATAAATTAATTACCAAAAAAAAAAATAAATTATTAGAGTCACTAGAGTCAATATTAGCCATCATCCAAATAGGCACTGATTTACAGAAGGAGTTTAATGCAAATAAATTAGATGATTAAACGGAGGCTGAAGAAGGGAAGGAGATCTGCCTAAAGTCACTCTGGAAGTAAGTAGCAGATATAAGACTAGAACCCTAGTATTGGCCTGGGAGAGGCTGCAACTCTCCAAATATTCTAGGATGCTAATGAAGAGTAGCAGGGACAAGAAAAAAGGATCGCAAAATGATAGATTTTCAAGAGGCATCTCTCTAAATGACCCGTCATCAGATAGATTTTTAAAATATACATTCTTAAAGAATATGTCAACAGAAGGATGGCTTGGGAAAACTAGCTGTCTCAGCCTGATGTTTCTCTCTGCCCATCTCAAGATTTAGGAGATGGCACTGTGGACAGAGTAGGCTCTACAGGAAAGGTACCCTTCACCTCTCCTTTCCTAATCTAGACTTCTCTTTCCCTCAGTTCTCCTCTGCCCAGGCCGGAGACCTGGCCTGTGAGGAATACAAATAAACACCCTAGCAGATGCTTCCTCCGCGGCACTGATTCATGACACTCACTTGACAAAACTGTTGTGTTTCAAGACTCAAATGGATTCAGGAATCATTCAACTTCTCCACCTGTGCAGGCACAGACTAAAACGAAGACACAGACTGCCACCTAGGGCTTATTTTTCAGTTTAGCTCAGTTCAGTCGCTCAGTGTGTCTGACTCTCTACAACCCCATGGACTGCAGCACGCCAGGCCTCCCTGTCCATCACCAACTCCCGGAGTCCACCCAAACCCATGTCCATTGAGTCGGTGATGCCATCCAAGCATCTCAACCTCTGTTGTCCCCTTCTCCTCCTGCCCTCAACCTTTCCCAGCATCAGGGTCTTCTCAAATGAGTCAGCTCTTTGCATCAGGTGGCCAAAGTATAGGAGTTTCAGCTTCAGCATCAGTCCTTCCAATGAACACCCAGGACTGATCTCCTTTAGGATGGACTGAATGGATCTCCTTGCAGTCCAAGGGACGCTCAAGAGTCTTCTCCAACACCACAGCTCAAAAGCATCAATTCTTCGGCGCCAAGCTTTCTTTATAGTCCAACTCTCACATCCATACAGACTACTAGAAAAACAATAGCCTTGACTAGATGGACCTTTCGTGACAAACTAATGTCTCTGCTTTTTAATATGCTTTCTAGGTTTGTCATAACTTTGCTTCCAAGGAGTAAGCGTCTTTTAATTTCATGGCTGCAGTCACTATCTGCAGTGATTTTGGAGCCCAGAAAAATAAAGTCAGCCACTGTTTCCCCATCTATTTGCCATGAAGTGATGGGACCAGATGCCGTGATCTTAGTTTTCTGAATGTTGAGCTTTAAGCCAACTTTTTCACTCTCCTCTTTCACTTTCAAGAAGAGGCTCTTTATTTCTTCTTCACTTCCTGCCATAAGGGTGGTGTCATCTGCATATCTGAGGTGATTGATATTTCTCCCAGCAATCTTGTTTCCAGCTTGTGCTCCCTCCACCCTGGGGTTCCTCATGATGCACTCTGCGTATAAGTTAAATAAGCAGGGTGACAATATACAGCCTTGATTGGCTCCTTTTCCTGTTTGGAACCAGTCTGTTGTTCCATCTCCAGTTCTAACAGTTGCTTCCTGACCTGCATACAGGTTTCTCAAGAGGAAGGTCAGGTGGTCTGGTATTCCCATCTCCTTCAGAATGTTCCACAGTTTATTGGGATCCACACAGTCAAAGGCTTTGGCATAGTCAATAAAGCAAAAATAGATGTTCTTCTGGAACTCTCTTGCTTTTTCAATGATCCAGCAAATGTTGGCAATTTGATGTCTAGTTCCTCTGCCTTTTCTAAAACCAACTTGAACATCTGGAAGTTCACGGTTCACGTATTGCTGAAGCCTGGCTTAGAGAATTTTGAGCATGACTTTACTAGCGTGTGAGATGAGTGCAATTGTGCGGTAGTTTGAGCATTCTTTGGCATTGCTTTTCTTTGTGACTGGAATGAAAACTGACCTTTTCCAGTCCTGTGGCCACTGCTGAGTTTTCAAAATTTTGCTGGCATATTGAGTGCAGCACTTTCACAGCATCATCTATTAGGATTTGAAAGAGCTCAACTGGAATTCCATTACCTCCACTAGCTTTGTTTGTAGTGATGCTTCCTAAGGCCCACTTGACTTCACATTCCAGGATGTCTGGCTCTGGGTGAGTGTGACTGATCAGACCATCGTGATTATCTGGGTCGTGAAGATCTTTTCTGTACAGTCCTGTGTATTCCTGCCACCTCTTCTTAATATCTTCTGCTGATGTTAGGTCCATACCATTTCTGTCCTTTATTGAGCCCATCTTTGCATGAAATGGTCCCTTGGTATCTCTAATTTCCTTGAAGAGATCTCTAGTCTTTCCCATTCTGTTGTTTCCCTCTATTTCTTTGCATTGATCACTGAGGAAGGCTTTCTTATCTCTCCTTGCTATTCTTTGGAACTCTGCATTCAAATGGGTATATCTTTCCTTTTCTCCTTTGCTTTTCGCTTCTCTTCTTTTCACAGCTATTTGTAAGGCCTCCTCAGACAGCCACTTTGATTTTTTGCATGTCTTTTTCTTGGGGATGGTCTTGATTCCTGTCTCCTGTACCATGTCACAAACCTCTGTCCATAGTTCATCAGGCACTCTATCTGATTTAGTCCCTTAAATCTATTTCTCACTTCCACTGTATAGTCATAAGGGATTTGATTTAGGTCATACCTGAATGGTCTAGTGGTTTTCCCTACTTTCTTCCATTTCAGTCTGAGTTTGGCCATAAGGAGTTCATGACCTGAGCCACAGTCAGCTCCCGGTCTTGTTTTTGCTGACTGTATAGAGCTTCTCCACCTTTGGCTGCAAAGAATACAATCAATCTGATTTTGGTGTTGACCATCTGGAGAGGTCCATGTGTAGAGTCTTCTCTTGTGTTGTTGGAAGAGGGTGTTTGCTATGACCAGTGCGTTCTCTTGGCAGAACTCTATTAGCCTTTGCCCTGCTTCATTCTGTACTCCAAGGTCAAACTTGCCTGTCACTCCAGGTGTTTCTTGACTTCCTACTTTTGCATTCCAGTCCCCTCTAATGAAAAGGACATCTTTTGGGGGTGTTCTTTCTAGAAGGTCTTGTAGATAACCTCACAGAGGTGTATTTTGAAAGTGTTCTTAGTGCCTCCAATGAAAGATATTGCCAGAGAACAAAGTATTACTGTGAGGACCAATCCTTTGGGGAGGGGGAGGGGAGGTTGTCCTTTCTATTAATACTGGAACCAAACCAAGAACCAATATTCTGAACCTGCTCAGAATGCTAGTCCATATCACGTTACCACTTCTAACTCAGATGGTGCCCGAGCCATGCCTTAATTATCATCATGTCAGCACAAATAACCAATAAACGATCCGTAACAGGAATAGAAATAGGAAAGAGTTTTCTTTGAACCAAACTGAGGACTAGCCTAGGGAACAACTTACCAGTAACTCTCAGAAGCTGTGCTGGAGAAGCATGGTTTTCATCACAGTTTTGTATCTTTTCAGAACAAAGAACCATCAGACAGAAACATGCAGGGGTGCATTCCTTCAAGGCTTCTAAAGGGATAGATTAGCACGTACAGAGTGAATCAGCAGGACCTTGGTATCTGGGAAGGAAAACTTATCTTTAAAGGAATACTAGCATAAGCATCATAGGAGAGGGTAGCATTTATCCCTACCCTCAAAGTAGACATACTTTACTTCTGGATAATGAATTCTTTTCTTAAAGGCTAAAGCAGATGTACACTGCATGATAAACAGGTCATAAGATAGGCTGTTCTAGTTCGCATGCAGTTCAAGCTAAATCACATATAAGCCAGAATGATTTCCCCATACCTCAATTGTGAAGATTTCTTGCATCAATCACAAAGTTTAACTGATCCCAACGAGTGGTCTAAAATTCTAATCCTGCATCTGAACTTTGCACAACCTTCAAGTTGTGGGCTATATGCTTATTTTCTCCTCGACTCTCCTGGAGGTAGAAAGGAGATTCCTTTTATTTTCTGCTCCTCTTAGCATATGGAGGGAGCACACTGAGCTGAAATTCTAACCCCTTGCAAATCCGCAGATGTTTCCTTTATACCCATTTTTGATTCTGTGTCCACCCTAGTAGATTAGAAGGGATACATACCTTACATACTGACTTGGTTTCTATATATTACCTCATGTCTTTTTATGAGTCCATATTCTGCTTATGGGACTCTGCTTCTAGGTATTGGCTCATATTTCCACATACAGACTGTGGTAAACTGACTGAAAAAAAGTCCACAGCCATTCCTCCTGTCCCGGGATGAGCAGCCCTTTGCTTATATGTTGCAGGCAGAGCTGATTTGCTGATGGAGTTAGTGTGGGACATGAAAGAAACAGAGGAGTCAAGGAGGATGCCAAGGTGCTTGGCCTAAGCAATATGAAGAAAAGAACTTTCATTTATCAAGGGGAAGAAGACAGAGGAAGAACAGCTTTGGGAAGGGGAAAATGCAGTCAGTGAGTAAAACCTTCATGAATACCAAATCTTTTTCTTAGGTAAACTTATAAAATCCGTACAACTAAGATTCCCTTAAATGTTCCGATATATATGCAATATATTAAGTAAGAGTTCAACCAAAATCCCAACTCCAAACAGGTTAGTTAATTACATATTTTCATTTGGAACAAGAGTGACATCCTCTTCGGGTTGAACTGTTGCGGGTATCCAGAGAGTTTGACCTGTAGCACTGTCTCATAAAAACACATGATTTGTGAAAGAAATTGGAGTGTCATTGCCCTAAGTAAACAGTGAATTATGTGCATATATGTGACGATGATGTCAGACAAAGTAACTTAATGATCGGAGTGGTAATTTGATTTTCTGACATTGGTAATAGACCAAAAGCAAATGCCTCTGGTAACATCAGGTAACCCTTCATTTTTATCTTTTCAAAGCTGATGCCGATGACCAGATGATTATTTTCTTTTAGTCTTTTAATATAGAAAATGAAGAGATTTCTTAGCATTCAACCTTCCTTACATTCCCTGGTCACGGTGCACTCTTTGAACATGCTGCGCTGGGTTATGCTGGCTAGTATGTGGGACTTTCCCATTAATGTTGCAGGCAACATCTGCAGCGTAGGTGCCAAAAATCTGTCTCAGAGATGCATGAATAAGCAGGAAAATGTGTTCACAGAACCTCATGCAAGCCAAGGAACTCAGAAGGACAAGTGAGTGGCGGGATCGGCAGGGAGGGTGGGCACCTGGCTGACTCCTCTGCTCCAAGTGCAGCGGGCCTCGCCCCCATCCTGTAAGACCCAGTCCTGGGCTCCTCCCCTGGGCCCTGGCCACGCCCATTCTCCCAAGGCCCGCACCGGGAAACCTAGGCCCCGCCCCTCCTTTCTGATCCTGCCTCCTTATGGCCATTAGCTCCGCCCCTCCCCAGCCCTCTTCTCCCGCCCCTCCAGCCCTAGCTCCGCCTCCATATTGCGCCTGCGCACTAGCAACCATCTGCTCGAGGGCGGGGCCTGCGCAGGCGCCAGTACGGCTCACGGCCCCGCCCACCCCTGCCCTGGGCCCGCCTCCATGGAAAGCGCTTCCGGTGAGGCTTGGCGTGTCAATTAAGATCAGAATGGTAGTGGGATTTCACGGTGTTTGGCAGTCTAAATTCAAATGCCTCAGGTAAGATCATACCCACTGACCTGAAATAGGGCCAACGGGAGATGGCTTCCAGTCTTATGTGAGACTCATTCTGTAGCAGCAGAGGATAATAAAAGGGATATAAAGTGCCAGCTGCAATTAGAGAAAGAGAGACGCGATCTGAGCTCTGCATCCTCATGAACCTCTCGGGCAGGATATGAGACACTGAAGCCTGGAGCCCTCTAGACTGAACGGCAAGAACAGAATTGCTGTCACCTTCAGCCCAAGAACTTTATGAAATCCCAGGAAGAGAAAGGCACCCAGCCACCCTGAAGATCTACAGGCAGAACAGACTGCCAGTCTTACTCTCCTTTCCTCTCGGGGTGGGGAGGGGGTTACTGACCACAGTAAGGCTATTTGCTGGGAAAAAGTTTTTTTGGTTTTTTTTTTCAGTTCAGTTCAGTTCAGTTCCGTCGCTCAGTCGTGTCGGACTCTCCGCGACCCCTTGAATCACAGCACGCCAGTTAATTAATTTGGCTGCGCTGGGTCTTAATTGTGCCATGTGGAATCTAGTTTCCCAACCAGGGATCGAACTTGGGCTCCCTGCATTGGAAGCATGGAGTCTCAGCCACTGGACCACCGGGGGAGAGTCCCTGCTGAAATGTTTAAACCATGGTAAGACTTGATGCTTTTGAACTGTGGTGCTGGAGAAGACTCTTGAGAGTCCCTTGGACTGCAAGGAGATCCAGCCAGTCCATTCTCAAGGAGATCAATCCTGGGTGTTCATTTGAAGGACTGATGCTAAAGCTGAAACTCCAATACTTTGGCCACCTCATGCGACGAGTTGACTCACTGGAAAAGACTCTGATGCTGGGAAGGATTGGGGGCGGGAGGAGAAGGGGACGACAGAGAATGAGATGGCTGGATGGCATCACCGATTCGATGGACATGAGTTTGAGTGAACTCCGGGAGTTGGTGATGGACACGGAGGCCTGGCGTGCTGTGATTCATGGGGTCGCAAAGAGTCGGACACGACTGAGCGACTGAACTGAACTGAAGTTATACGTAAGACGTGCAATTTTAGTTAATTTAATGTCTAATTCCAGTTAGAACTGGAAAGTGTATTGATATGTTTAAAGAATAAACAATGCCAAAAAATTCTACCCACTTAGCTAATTTAATTCTGCTTTTACCAAGTCTTTATAAGACCTAGTGGTGTGGCGTAATAAAAGATGTCTCAGGCACAAGGGGCCAGGATTCTAATGCAGGCTTCAGCAGGAATTAATTGTGTGCTTGCTGCTTCTAGTTTGGTCCTACTCACTTCTGAACTAATCTATAAAACCATGCTGGTCACCCGACCTCTCCTTGCCCTTGGGAGTATCAGAAGATTTCTCCACGATTCCCAAATATGCATTCATGGCCTTCATGAAGTGGCTAAAAGTATCACTTCTCATAGGGAGGTATTAGATTACCTGCTACCTTTAGGGGATCGGGCTTTCCAGGTGGCTTGGATGGTAAAGAGTCTGCCTGTAATGCAAGAGACCAGGGTTCGATCCCTGGGTTGGGAAGATCCCCTGGAGAAGGGAATGGCAACCCACTCCAGTATTCTTGCCTGGAGAATCCCAGGGACAGAGGAGCCTGGTGGGCTACAGTCCATGGGGTCGCACAGAGTCGGACACGACCGAATGACTAACATTAAGGGGAATACTTCCCTAAACAAAGGGGCAAGCTTCACAAAGAGGGGAACTTTTAGCATGGCCTGGAGACCCCAACCCCTTGCCACCCGCTCCTGTTCTTAATGCATCAGCCTCCAGATCTTAGCGCTCCGCCCCAGTTCAGGTGACAACGCACATGACAGAGCCGCAGCTTCCTTGATCACGCTGGGCTTCGTTGTGAATAATGAAAACATACTAGTGAGATCTTCTGAAGCAAATGAATTTTATTGGAAGAACACAAGTATTTAACAAAATACAAGAAACTTAAGCAACAGATACATTTTACAGACACAGAAATGAGGCTAGCTCAGGGAAACTCAGCAGTATGTCTTTCTTTTCTTTTTGGCCATGCCATGCAGCATGTGGGATCTTTGTTCCCCCACCAGGGATTGAACCCCCTCCCCCCTATATTGGAAGTAGGGAGTCTTAACCACTGGACTGCTGGGGAAGTCCCAACAGGATGTCATTTTATATTCTCTGCAGTAAAAGGTTACTAGCGAACCTTTGCAGGCTCTCACTCATTCTTGCGGGTCTAGTCCCAAACTATAACAAAAGTATTACTGACTTAACTAGGATAAGATGAAAAGTATACCAAACCAAGTAGCTATGGCCAGGAAACTCAGTGACACAGAAAATAGAAGGCTGTGGGAAGGTCTCAGGGAAAAGGGGCCTGCTACAGAGCCCAACGAGCCTGAGACAGTGCCTTCCACCCTGCGGAATACAAATACAGCACACACGCACTTTGACGTGCCCCGACGGGTACAACATTTTCAAAGATTTCTTGAGTAAGCACAAAACCACATATTATACAACATGAAAACAACCCAAAGTCCAAGCCATTTCCAAAGGCACAATACCCCAAAGTCAATTTCTGGTCAAAGGACAACTCGCTGATGTCACAGGGTCACTCCTTGAGCCGAAGTCCTCCGCAGGAAGTTGACGACTTCTGTAGAACTGCTGTGATTCTGTGAAATTCAAACTCCTACGGACTAAAGCTTAACCTTATACACCACTAATGCAAACGCTATGTATGCTTAGAAAAACCAAGGCAAAACCATAATACAGAAGCTGTAAATTGGCATTACCCATTTCCCCAAGGAGAAACATTCTTCCCTCTCAGTTCTAAAATCTAAAGACACTTGGGGGGGGGGGCACTCATTTGTGATCATGGAAGGGCCTTTTTTATTATTTTTTTAAACCCCTTTACTGAGGCATGAGGAATGACTAACATACAAAGATATGTACACATTTATATATACAGTCTAATGAGTCTGGAGATAAGTACACATCCATAAAGCATCTCCATAATCTATACCGTAAACACACCCATCCACTCTTGACGTTTCATTTCACCTTCATAATTTATTATTATTTGGTAATAAAAACATGACAGAATAAGATCTACCCTCTTAGCCTTTGCAGTACACATCAGTTCTGGGGTCTGGAGGAGATGCACAGGTGCTCGGTTCCTGGCTTTAACTATATCCTATATCCTGTAGCTCAGTACTCTGACAACCTACTAGAGGGAAAGCTAAAACAGGCCTTTCAGCATTCTGGAAGGTGCTTTGTCTGACTGACGGGGAGAGGCTGAGTAAACCAGTGAATCTCCATAGGATTCCCTGCAGTGAGCCCACTGCTGTTGTTTTCCAAAGCTGATAAGAAGTAGTACAGGAGGCTTGCACGAGAATAAGGAGAGGCGAAGGACGCTCAGAAATCCAACCCAAACCTAAACCGAGAGGTGGACTGGCTGGCGACGCTCAGTAACCCATTTCATGTGCAGGCTAGCATCAGCATAGTTGACTGGGAGGGCAAATTCAAGTTCAGAGGGAAGAAGACACGATTCAACCTGGACAGGAATGCACATATTTTGCTCATTCTGTCCACTCTTTTGACAGAGCTGCACACTAAAATTCCATAACTAAAACTCTGCAGGATCTGAGTCCCTGCCTCCTACCAAGTATTCTAGCAGGTCCTGTGCACCGCAAGACACAGAAGTCGGGCCTCTGCCAATTGGAGATCAAATCTCTGCTCCTTCAGAGCGCTTGAGAAAGGGACGGTGAGGGATGAAGTTCAGCTCCACTTGCCAACAGACTGCTGACATCAGCAGAGCCACTGAAACCATCTCTAAACAAGGTTTGTAGTTTCACTCCTATTGATCACAGAGAATTCCCCCTGAGGACATAGGCGTGGGTAGAAAGCTCCTAGAGGATAAGCAGTCACTCACTCACTCACACTTTTCACTTGTCCTTCAGGTGCTGTTTCCACAAGTTCCTCGTGAGGAAGTTCTCTGCACAGGTCTGACCATGGCCAGGACTTTAGAATCAGCACTTGGAGGGAGGGCGAAGATACCCAGGCGACCTGGTATCTCACGGGGAGCACACTGCGAGGGAAACTAAAATGAGGAAAATTAAATTGCTCATGCTAAAAAGGGACAAGGCCTTCTTTCTCACCTTTCCTCAACAATTGTGGAATATGGGTCAGTTCTTTGACTCTGCTGCTGCTAAAGCACTTCAGTCACGTCTGACTCTGTGCGACCCCATAGATGGCAGCCCACCAGGCTGCTCTGTCCCTGGGATTCTCCAGGCGAGGGGGTGACATTTCTGACTCTCTGCAACGTATGCAAATCTTTTCTGTAAGTTCAATAAGCCTCTTGGTAATCTGACAAACCAAGAGTGTTCCTTCAGGGACCTGGCAGCAAAAGCAGTGACCAAGAGCCCACAAAGCTACAGGAAAAGGGCAGAAAACACCTCTGGAGAAAAACAACAAATAGCGTAAGCAACAGCAGTTCCTTCTCAGAACTCCCTTAGGTCATATACTGTGCAACAGTACAGCAGGACAAAGAGCTCCCCTTCTTCTGCAACAGCCGTTGTTCACCGGTCTAGGCAACACAGAACAAGGAAGAGACAGCAAAGCCTTCACTTGCAGACAAAATCACAATTCACTGGGAAAATGGAAACTAATCCTGCTCCCATCATAAATGTCCTAGTTTATAAGAAAGCCGTATTTTCTTAAGAGTATATCCATCAGGGCCCATTGTTATCTTCTGTCCCTCAGCTGTGCTAACCCAAAGAAAGGGCACAAGAATGGAGAAAGGAGACGGGAGAAAGGGCCCTGCACCCACAATGCCCACCAGAGCCGTCACACCAAAGACCCTTGTCCTCCCCACTGTCAGTCTGTCCTTATTATACTCTCAGCGCCTCCTCCTCATAGCCCTGCTGGGCCCAAATTGCCCTAATCAAGAGAAAGCAAAAGCCTGAAATGGGGAAACCATCGGACCTTTTCCCTCCCCAAACTGAGCTCCCCTTTCCTCTCCCCCACTGCAGTGGCACAACTCCACAAACAATGCACAACCGCCCCTCCACTGTTGTACCAACAACACTTTCTTCCTGGAGAGTGCAGAGAAGGTCCCCTTGAGCCAATGCCACCCCCACCAACAGGGAGACCCAAATGGAAGAGGAGCCACCACCAGCCAGCCTTTCGGCTAGAAAGGCTTTCTAGCAGATACACAGCGGGGAGAGACAGTTACAGCCTGGGGGTGTAGCCCTCTCCAGCAAGAGCAATACAAGGGCTTCATCCTCCCGCTGGGGCACCTGACTCGGGAGGTTCCTGGACATCCAGGCTCGTCGGCATATGCCCCGAAGTGAGCAAATGGCCCCGGATTCACGGATAGTTCATTGACAAGACCCATCGCACCTCTTTCTTCCAACCAATGTGCAGAGTGTGCTCAGTGGAAGAGTGCAGAAAGTGAACGTGGAGAGTTCCTACCACATTCCTACAAACAGAGTTGGGACTCCTCAGGATTCCCAATGTGCCCTCGCTCTGCACAATGGCAAAGAATTCTGACATCAGGCTACCACTAACTTCTGCCCCAGAATCAACATTCCCCATGCCCCACATGCTGCCATTGCCAATATGCACCTTCTTTCGGCATGTGAGTGTCAAAGGAAGAAGTGTCTGGCGGGTATATCAGTAGAACACAGCAGCAACAGCAGCTCACTAGCATGGGCCTCTTTATGGCCACAGGGAGTCTCAACAGAAGAGTTGAGCCCTCTACTCAACCAAGGGCAGTCAACATCAGTGGGCGCCTCCCAGGAGACTCCCTCAGCTGACTGCTCTAGGCCACAGTATAGGAGGGGGAAAGGTCACCTTTCCTGAGCCGCTTTTCACAGCCTAAGGCAGTGCACAGACTGAGCAGGCACACAAGATCATCCCTAACAGTGAAGTCCAAAATGCTGAGCAATGCTGCAACCTAGGCTAAAGCCTTCATCATGAAAGTCTCACCTTTGCCAGGAAGTAATCCACTCTCATGTCACACTCAGCGAGGTGCACTACTATCTTCAGTCCCCTTGCTACAATGATCCCAGGCAGCACCATGGATGGAGAAATGGGTAGCAGACACTGGCCACAGAAAGTCCAGCGCACCTTTCACACTGAGGGCCTATGCCCTGCGGTCCAGCTTTCTCCTTGTGCTCTGAGAGCAGCTCTATGGAGGGTCACTCTTCCCAGCCCCTTCCCCACCTCTAGGCTCTAGGCACCCCAGCGAAGGTCCGTATGTAGTCAGTCCTTCCATCTTTCCTGATCAGGGAAGTCCTTCCCGCTTTGAGCCTCTAAGCTCTACAGTACTTCTCCTGAAAAGAACCGACAATCAAAAGTGGCCTGAGAACCACTCCTGCAACTCATCTAGTTCAAGATTAAATTGGTACAGCTACTATGGAAAACAGTATGAAAGTCCCTCAAAGAATTAACAACAGAACTACCATCTAGTCCAGCAATCCCACTTGTGGTATGTATCCAAAGGAATACCTCACACCAAGAATTTATAGAACATTAACATTCCCACGAGTGAGTAGACATTCACTGAGGTGCTGTCTCATGAGCCTAAGTGACATGGCTGGCCTAGGAAGGGATTCCTGGGAAGGAACCAGCAAGCCAGATTCCATCTCAAATTCAGAAGTGGATTACCTTCTCTTTCCATGAGAGCCCTGTTTTGTGAGACTGTCCCCAATTGGAGAGTCACCTTTTTGGAATCCTCAACTTTGTGACTTATTTTTAAGTGCCAATACACAGCAGATTTACCTATTAAACCATCCATTTAGCTTTTCTTGACCCCTGCCTCCAAGGAGGTCAGCCAAGATGACTTTGATGGGCAGTGGGAACAAGTGTGTATGGAAGGGAAGAAGTGCTCACGGTTATTCTTAAGTTTCACAATTGTTTTGACTCAGAAATAAGCCAGTTTTGATCATCATCATGTCACTTGGTGAAGGAACATGGGCCTAGGACAGTGTTTTCTAAGTATCTTAGGCTTCAGGTTTTCACTGAGTAGGAAACTATCACGACCCCCATCGCTCACAGCTTTAAAGTAATTTCACCAATTACAGGGATAAACAAAAAGTCTTTAAACATGCCCTCTAAGACTACACACTTTAGTTTCCAATCACAAAGAAATGTGGATTTTCTTTTAACCTTCGGGTAATGAAATTCAGGTTCTGTGACGCAACCTTCTGGATAAAACCCAGGCTAATACAGCAACAGAGGAGCCCGAGCTTTCTATGAAACTAGAGGTCAGAAGTGTCTTTGAATGCACCTTAGAAGATTTCGTATTTCTATTTTGTGCTTTTTCCCCACCCCAACTGTGAAAGCTCTTCCACAGATTTTCAACAGATTAACCACTGCCCAGAAAAGAAGTAACTTTATACAGACAATGAAAGAGAGGAGACGCACTGCCAGTTAACAAGCACCCTCTTGCTGCCTGAACTTGGTGCTGAGCCACATCAGCTTCGGCATAAGGCGTCAGAGATGGCCAGAAAAGAAAGTGGCTCAGAGCAAGGCAAGGTGTGAGTTGCTGGGCTACCTCTTGGCATCATAGCAGGATTAAAGAGGCTGGTTTCCAAAGAGAAGCCCAGTAATATCTGAGGAAATTTGCTGGCCCTGTGAAAGGAAACAATCGTTTGGTTGAAATGGGGGTCTGGACAGGTAGGGGGACGAGCTAAATGAAGACACAATGTTCTGTTCCCATATTCTGGAAATGGTGTACTAATCCCATCGGTACCTCCTGTGTGCTGAGCACTTTACAAAAACCATACAAGAGATATCCCTGAGAGCAAGGTGTGATTCCCATTTAGCAAATGTGGAAATTGAGGCTCAAAGATGACAGTAAGAAAGAGTCAGACTCAGACACTAAAATTTATTTTTAATGAAACACGATGTATTGTCTCAGCAACATCTGCAAGGCAAAAAAAAAAAAAAAGACCCCACAAACTGCGGAAGGGTAAATATTTAATGAAGTATTGACCTGCATATTACTTGAATTGTTAGCCTACACCTCCAGAACCCCTGCAAAGTAAATGCCCACCCACTTATAGAGGGGATAGACTGGCAGACTATCATTCACTGCCACTCACTTGGTGTACAGGCCTCATCTTTCTCCCCTTTCCTAAATAGAGCTGGCTTTAAATTACATTCAAATCCATGTTCCCCTACCTGAGAAAAACAGCACTCCCACAGTCTCTGGATTCCTGAAGTTTGTTTTTCACAGTCCCATCCAGTCCAGCCTGCTTCTGCCTGGCATTACAAGTGTTTTCCAGAAGGATAAAAAGACAGATCAGAACTCTGATGTGAAAATGGCAAGATCAGGCTTTCTGGAAATGTGACATTCTAAGAAATTCAGTATGTCTGTAATAATGGCACTCACGGTGAACTGGAAAAAGATGCCACTGACTAGTTAAAGACATCGATTATAAACATAGTGTCTGAGCAGCGCTCAGGGAGTGATCCTGACATTGTTGCAAGCTCCTATCTTAGAGACTCAGGGAAGACATTTCCACGCCACGTGAAATAATGTGACAGCTGATGGGATGGATGCTACCCTCCTCCCAGCATTTGTGGCCCCGCATAACAGAAGGTTGCACTTACTCATCTGGCAGGTCTGGACAGCTAATTCCGGGTCCACTCTCTTCTCATTACGGGCCCATGGGCTGGCCAGTACTAGATTTGTCCATCACAGGTCCTGAAGGAAACAGTGATTATACACATCTACAAGGAGACTTGCTTACAGATGGACAGCCTAACACAGTTGCTGGGAAATTAGGTAACTTGGAAGCTCGTAACATGAGTGGCTGGGGCAAACTTCCCCTTTCCCTTATCCACAAAACACCAAGGCAGCCAAGGGCCGTCAGCTGTCCTACCACCGCACGCGATCCCTCAGAGCCTTACTGTCTCGTTTCCCGTGGAAAATAACAGAAATACCCTCAATGGTTAAGAAAGGTCACAAAAATGGCCAAGATCAACATTTGAACCAATCCCCGGCAACGATATATCCACTCCAAACGCCCGACAACTTAAAGCAGAATCAGCTCCACGGCGGCCGCCAGTCACCAGTCAGACTGTCCGGCACCCCCACCCACCCAGCCAAACGCACCCGCCCTTCCCTCACTTTAAGCCGCAAACACGACAAAGCATTAAGACCATAATTGGGAAGGAGGCTCCGAGACCCACATGTAAACAAAGAAAATCTTCTTCAAGTTTCATCATGCCCTTACAAGAATGCCCAACACCAAAGCCGGAAGTGCCTGCGAGATCTTCTCCGCCATCCACCCAGGAGCCCGCAGACACGTCTCTCAAAGTGTCCATCAGGACACACCATCTACCCGACTCTCCAAATCACACCGCAGACAGCCAAATACGAATAAAGTTAGTGAAACTTACACTTTTGCCATCTCCGGAAAGGGAGCCGCCATGTTAAATCCCAACCGAAGGAAACGGTCTACGGAAGCCGCACAGCACAATCCAGACAGTCAGGCGCTTAGGCACGCCCTAGGGCTCCTTC
This sequence comes from Moschus berezovskii, assembly GCF_049115385.1. Lineage (NCBI taxonomy): Eukaryota > Metazoa > Chordata > Mammalia > Artiodactyla > Moschidae > Moschus > Moschus berezovskii. The sequence goes on along the minus strand of NC_142488.1, from coordinate 122,715,879 downwards.
CACAACTTTTCCCGCCCCCGCCTCCCAACATCGTCATTGGTGGGCCTGCGATGATTGACGGGGAGATTGGCCATTCCTCTCAGGTAGGTCTGCTGGTGGGTACTGTCCGTTTCCCAAGGCCCAGCTGACGTCATGAAATCTCTGCTCGTTTTCCTATGTCTTTCCATATCCGCGTCCATCCCTCAAGGCTATAGCTCCACTTCTTAGGCCTTTGCACATAACTTGTGGTTTGTTTCTTGTCATCTTAGACTTTGGAACGCATGCACATTCAGTTTACCCAGGCCTAGATCAATTACATCCCTCTCTGGGAAGCCTTCCAAGTGTTACTCCCCAGTGCCCCAGTGGTATAGAGGGGCATTATCGCTGGATTTAGCTGGACCGATCTTCTAATGTTAATTACTAAGCTGTGTGAAGCCTTCTTAAGTAGCATTTTCTTGCTGAGAAAATCGGTGGTTACCCGAAACTCCATCTCCTCTTCATTTCAAGTCAGTATGGCTATCTGGGGTTGGCACAGTGTGTCTTTAACCATAGTGGAAATGATTGATATGGAAAATGTTCCCAAAATTTGGGAGAATACATATTGAACTAACTGGATTTCATGGCTGTTGGCCAGCCAGTTTGATTGTTTGTTCTTTCACAGAGAGGCTTATAGAGGTTACAGGGTCACCCCAGGGCAGGAGCCTCTCTGATCAGGAAAGATGGAATGGCATATAGACCATGGTCCTTCCTTCTGAGACCTGATGGTTGCAGATGGGCAGAGGTGGGGACGAGCAGCACTGGATGCAGCTGCTCATAATGATTAAGGACAAGGGACTGTGGTGTGAAAGATACGAGAAACTTCTTGCATTCAAAGAAGTGTTTTCTTCCCCTTCCACGTCCCTGTCCCTGCCTGGGATCGGCAGAGCATGGGGACTGACGATGGTAATGCACATGATTGAGTGAGAGACGTGAGAATAGATTGCCTTCTGGCACAGGTGAGACTTTTTAACGGGGGCTTTACCCTGCTGCTGCTGCTGAGTCACTTCAGTCATGTCCGACTCTATGTGACCCCTTAGACGGAAGCCCACCAGGCTCCCCCGTCCCTGGGATTCTCCAGGCAAGAACACTGCAGTGGGTTGCCATTTCCTTCTCCAATGTTTGAAAGTGAAAAGTGAAAGTGAAGTCGCTCAGTCGTGTCTGACCCTTAGCGACCCCACAGACTGCAGCCTACCAGGCTCCTCCATCCATGGGGTTTTCTAGGCAAGAGTACTGGAGTGGCTTGCCATTGCCTTCTCCGTTACCCTACTTTACGGCATTCCTCAGACTCTTCGATGTCACTGCTAGAGAAGTTCTTGTGTTCCTGCTTCAGTGTGTGCACTGCCTTAGGCTGTGAAAAGCAGTTCAGGAAAGGTGGCCATTGTCCCTCCTATACTGTGGCCTAGAAGGGTAATCTGAGTGAGTCTCCTGGGAGGTGCCCACTGATGTTGACTACACTTGGTTGAGCAGACGCTCAGCTCTCGTGTTGAGATTTCCCTGTGAGTTGTAAAGAGACAACTGAAAGCGAGCAACCAATTCTTGGTATGTTCTACTGATATACCAGTCAGACAGTACTTCCTTCAAAGCTCACACATGACAGGTGCCTTGCAAATGTCCTAGAAAAGGCCCATGGTGGCAATGGCAGCATGTGGGCATGGTGAATGTTGGCTCCACGCCATAAATTGTCTGTGGCCTCTTGTCAGAATTCTGTGTCCCATGGGGTGTGGGGAAAGTTGGGTCTGGGTAGTAGGTTGGCACTGACCTGAGTCAGACGTCTGTGTCCCAATGGGGCATGGGAAATATTGGGTCTGGGGTGTAATTTGGCTCTAACCTGAGACAGACCTTGGTGTTATAAAGGGGCCTGGGAAATGTTGGGTCCTGAGCATAAAATGACTCTGATCTGAGTCATACTTCTCTGCCCCAACGGACATGGGTCTGGGTGGTCCAGGTGGTAAGTTAGGTCTGGCCTGAATAAGACTTCGGTGCCTGAAAGGGCATAGGAAATGTGTGGTTGTGGGCATAAGGTGGCTCTGGCCCGAGCCAGACTTCTGTGGCAAAGGACATGGCTCTGGCCTAAGTCAGACTTCTCCACAGCAAGGATCATGGGAAATGTTGGGACTGGGTGGTAAGTTAGATGTGACCTGAGTCAGACTTCTGTTGTGCAAAGGGCATAGGAAGTCTGGGGTTTCAGGCCTAACGTGGCTCTGGTCTGAATCGGACTTCTGTGCCGCCAAGGGCATAGGTAATGTAGGGTCTGGGGCAGAAGTTGACAGTAGCCTGTTATAAGAATTCTGTGTCATTGTTCAGAGCAAGGGCATCTTGTGAATCCTGAGGTGTCTCAGCTCTGTGTGTGGGAACTTGCCATGTTCGCTTTCTGCACTCTTCTGCTGAGCATACTCTGCACATTGGTTGGAAGAAAGAGGTCCGATGGGTCTTGTCAATGAACCATGCTTGAATCGGGGGCCATTTGTTTCCTTTGGGGCATGCGCCAGTGAGCCTGGATGTCCAGGAACCTCCCAAGTCAGGCATCCCGTCTGGAGAATGAAGACCTTGTTTTCCTCTTGCTGGAGAGGGCTACACCCCCAGGCTGTAACTATCTCTCCCCCTGTGTATCTGCTAGAAAGCCTTTCTGCTTGGTGGTGGCTCCTTTTCCATTTGGGTCTTCCTGTTGGTGGGGGTGACATTGCTTCAAGGGGACCTTCTCTGCACTCTCAAGGAAGAAGGTGTTGTTGGTACAACAGTGGAGGAGCAGTTGTGCATTGTTTGTGGTGTTGTGCTACTGCAGTGGGGGAGAGGAAAGGGGAGCTCAGTTTGGGGAGGGAAAGGGTCCGATGGTTTTCCCATTTCAGGCTTTTGCTTTCTCTTGATTAGGGAAATTTGGGCCCAGCAGGGCTATAAGCAGGAGGCTCTGAGAGTATAAGGACAGACTGACAGTGGGGAGGACAAGGGTTTTGGTGTGAAAATTGTGGTGGACATTGTGGGTGCAGGGCTCTTTCTCCTGTCTCTTGGCCCTGTTCCCTCACACTACCATTCGGTGGCCATAGCTATGGTATAGAAGATAGTAAAGCACACGGATACGTGTGAAGTGAGTGAATGTGGGCCTCTATTCGAGATGAGGCATTAATATTGGGATCAGGTCTTCACATTTCATTTTCCCAGTGAATTGTGGGTCTCTCTGCCAGGAGATAATTTTGCTACCGCTGCTCTTTCTGTGCACCGTTTAATGTTGTTTATAATGTTTTATACTGTTGCACAATAACATAACCATAGGGAGTTCTAAGAAGGAACACCTTTTACTTCTGAGGATGCTGTAATCCTCCTGAGATACTGCCTGCCCTCACCTTTTCATGATCTTCTCCTGCAGCTTTATTGACTCTGGTGCACTGCTTTGATAGTCATTTCTTTCTCTGATTGTCCAGAAGGTCTAGCAGTTTTTGGTTTCAACTGCTTAAGTTGTTCCCTCTTTACCTATTTTTCCCCCTTTGCAAGGATTTTTGCTTCCAGGTCCTTAAAGGAGCATTCCTGTGTTGTCAAATTGGCAAGAGGTTTATTGAGCTTTTTAAAACGATTTCCACATATTGCAAAGAGACAGAGAAAGAACTGACAAGTTTTCCAAAGTAAACCTTCTAAAGCAAAGGGAGGGTTGAAAGCCTGCTCTCACTTTTCAATGGGGATAATTAAACCTTTGTTTCTTATGTCACTTTGTATTTGCCTTCCAATATCCTAACATGAGATACCACGTCCCCCCAGGTGTCTGTCCCCCACAAATTGTGATTGTCACACCCTGGCCAAACTCAGGCTGCAGGGAACTTCCTTCAGTGGAACTTGTGCCAAATGTACTGCAAGGAAAAGGAATAAGTAGGAGCCATTGTTCACCCTCCAGCTCGCTTATATTTTATCAATACCTGTGCCCTTATGGCGAGTTCTCTGTGGTCATTTGCAGTAGGGAATATAACCAGAGGCCTTGTTTACAGACGGTTTCAGTTGCTATGCTGATCTCACCAGTCTTGGCAAGTGGAAGATGTACTGTTCCACTCTGTCAGAGGGGAACAGAAGATTGTGTAAAATATTTTGAATTTGTAAAATTTTGTTTTTCAATAAAATGTATATGATGGAACAGCTCCCACTTGTAGATGTTATTATTTGTGATGACTCCAAGCACGAACAATGAAGATATGGCTCTATGTATGCATCACATCAGGTACCAAGTGGGACTCTGGGCTCAGTAATCTGGGGCATTGATGACAGGGGGTGGGGTGGCAGGGTGAGGGGTCTCCAGGCCGAAGTTGAAGTTCTCCCCTTGTTAAGTAAGAAGGATGGTAGGTAATCTGATATCTCCCTAAGTGAAGTGATCCTCTGGACACTTCATGAGGATGACAGATACATGCCTGGATATTGTGGGGGTGATGGGATATCTCCTGTTCCTGCTAAGGGTGAAGATATGAGGAGTGGCCCAGCATGGTTCTGGAGAACATCAGAAGTCATGGGAACAAAAATCTGGAGGCACACAATAAGCTCCTGGTCCACTTTGTGTTAGAATCCAGTCCCTTGAGTATTAGGGATTTTTCACTATGTAACACTCATTACACAATAAAACACTATGTAACACTCCAGAGTATGAATGGGCAGAATCAATAAGTTAACTGAATGGCAGATATGTTTTGTGCTTAAAAAAAAAACCCAGAATTCTACATACATTGTATAAAATTTCTAATAGTAAATTTAAAAACCCTTTGTAGAGCAGCTTGTGGACACCATTTTATGAAGATTGTGTAAAATACTTTGAATTTTTAAAATTTTGTTTTTCAATAAAATGTATATGATGGAACAGCTCCCACATGTAGATGTTATTATTTGTGATGACTCCAAGTACGAACAATGAAGATTGGTATAATCTTCATTCAATTGGTATAATGGTGCAGGAATACTAATTTGGAGAATGGTAAGATAACTGTTAGTCTGCCTAATGAACCTAGGAAGGGGGGAGCATCCAGGAGTCGGGCAGGCAGGCAAGTTGGGTGGGTCACAGGCCCACACCTGACCCTAGGTGGGGATGCCAGGAGGTGGGAGTATGCCAGGCCCACGAAGGGAAGTACCAGAAGGATGGCCCAGGCAGGCAGAACCCCTAGGACATCTGCAGGCCGCCCTACGCCAGGTGGTGAGGGCTCAGGCAGGCAGGGTTGAGGCCTGGCCCCGGGGCCCTTGGAGGGCTCCACTAGGGGCTGCCAATCGCTTGGGGCCTTCATGAGCGACTGCTGGAACTCAAGATGTATCTGCCAGCTAGTTTCAAGCACTCCTGGAGGCGGCCAGGGAGGCAGTCATTCCTCTCCTCCAGGTGGTCCAGGCAGGTGTTGACCTGGTCCAGCATGGGGCTGATGGCTGCCTGAACTGCTTCTCGGGTGAAGCCGTCATCCTTGCCTTCCGTGCTGACATCCACAGGCACACCCTGTTCCATGTGGCTGTGAGACCTGGCGGACTTGTGCAGGCACAAGGCTCACGCGGCCTTGGAGCGAGGTGGTGCAAGTTGGGCACGCGGTGGCCGAGGCAGGGAGGGCAGAGGGCGGTCATTAAAACCTTGTGCTCATTGAAATCGTCCTCCCGGGGAAAAGAAAGCAAGACTGTCACAGTCTGTCCTGATTGAAGATGTGCCCGCTGGGTGGGTGGGCTCGGGTCTCTCCCCGATTATTCATAAATATCTTATAGGCTGTGGCTGTCCGCAACTCACATCTTGCCGTCCCGGTCTAGGGGTCCCCCAAAGCTGCAACGTGTCACCTCCTGCCTGAGGGGTTCCTCAGGATGCGGAGGTTGAAGAAGGGCCTCTGTACTGTCATCACAGCTGGAATTTACTTCTTTATCTCAGTATCATGACCTAGTCCTGTTAAAGAATGACTCATCCATTAAGATGTGAGCTGCCTGACTTGGCTATGTAAGCCCAAGTCAGCAGCCGGGAGAGAAACAGGCTGAGATTTGGGGGTGGGGGGTCCTACTTCTCATCTGCACTCCGAACACAGGATTGGCAGGTATTAATTAAATAGTTAATCAATTGACACATTTTGTATTTTGTGGGAGACCAAGGGGTTTTGGACCTGGGGAAGACTTGAGAGGAGTGTGCGTAATTGTTTCCATGTAGTGAGGGCTTTTTACGGGCCAGGTTGTATGTGTCTCCCTCATAACTATTGCTGTGGGGATAAACGTGATGCTGAAAGGGTATCTTTTCGAAACACCGGCTATCCTGGCACTCAGCAGTAGGGTCTCACTGCACAGGCACATGCATGTAGCAGTCCACTAACTCCTGGACCATGTGTGCACTTTTAGAACTCTGTTATTTTGGTGGAGATCAAGGATCTCTTAAATGCTGTAAGACTCAGTGTTCCCCTCCCCCTCCACCACACACACACACACATACACACATACACACACTCAGAGTAGGGGATCCCTGCCTCCTTCTACCCTCCTTTTTCCTTAAATGTGGTGTCAAGTTGGAGATGAATGACTGGGTGACAGGAAGCCTATAGGGAAAAGGGATGAGTAGGGGCCTGCCCATTCTGGGTTCCTTTTCTGCTTTTTGTTCTGGTTCTTTTCCCCACCCCAGGTATGCCAAGACTAGAAAGGCATGGAGCTCCTTTCTGCCAAGATTTTGGGAGTGGCTGGTGGTCATCTCATGACATTCAGGATGGTTCTCCAGGCACTGAGGGATTGTGGTGAGGCCTGCAGCAAGGGTGGACTCAGACTGGAGAGGCTGTGTGTACCCTGGAAGGCGCTAGGGCACAAGTCTCCTCCAGACACAGCAAATGCAGGCTAGTCTGTGCCTTGCTTCCTGTGCTGGTGTCCTCTCAGCCTTCCTCCTCCCTCCCCATTCTTTTTTTTTTTTTTCTGTCTCTATATCCCTCCAGTGATCTATCTATCCATCTATCTGCATCCCAGGGACACAGGCTAGGGACACAGGCTACAATTGCGTCCTGGTCTCCAGCCACAGTGGCACAGACATGAAGGTCCGGTTCCTGCTACGTGTGGTCTGAGTTTCTCTGCTGACTCAGACAAGTGATCTGGGTCAACCTGGGGCAGCCATTACTCTTCCAGATGTAGGTCTACTCTTGGTGACTGACCCAAGTCCCAGAAGATGACCCACCACAATTCCTATACCCTGGCCCAGCCCTATGTTTGTGGCAGCATGGAGCCCATCAAATGAGGGGAAGGAGGAGGGTGGCAACTCTGACACTAACCATCCACGTTTAGGCTGAACTTCACAAGTTAAGGGCACAGTCTTCAGCCAGAATGCCATCACTTCAGAAACCAGGCACATGTCTGGGTTTATCAGGGACACTCTCACACTGACCAACTGATAGATGGGCCAAGGTCTTGAACAGGCAATCTACAGAGGTTAGTTACAGAAGTGCAGTGGACATTCGATATCATTTTCATTCAAATGTTATTCAGTCTGCCCTCAAATATTATTCAAACAGATTCAAACCGAAGAAATTAACACACGACTTTTCCTTATAAGATGTACAATGATGGTTGGAAAATCTAACATTCAGAATGCAGGAAAACAGGTACTTTCATTCCATTCGTGGGTGGATTAAATTTGGGAGACATCTTTTGTAGGAGGTTTGCATATATTTTATAAAGTTGAGAATGTGAATGACTCTGTGTGTGTGTGTGTGTGTGTGTGCATGTACGCATGCACATGCTGATGGAGACTAGTTCAATGGGGACACTGAAGGCCTGGGCAGAGTGAGAAGCATCCAGGATTTGGGCAGGTAGGCAAGTTGGGTGGGTCACAGGCACACACCTGATCCCAGGAGGGGATGCCAAGCGGTGGGGGCATGCCAAGCATGCAAAAGGGAAGTAGAAGAAGGATGGCCTAGGCAGGCAGATCCCCCAGGACATCTGGAGGCCAGTCCTAAGCCAGGTGGTGAGGGCTCAGGCTAGAGCCCGGCTCAGGCAGGCAGGGTAGAGACCTGGCCCGGGGGGCCCTTGGAGGGCTCCACTAGGGGCTGCCAGTCGCTTGGGGCCTCCCTGAGCAGCTGCTGGATCTCAAGGTGCATCTGCCAGTTGGATTCAAGCACTCTTGGATGCAGCCAGGGAGGTGGGCAGTCCTCTCCTCCAGGTGGTCCAGATAGGCGTTGACCTGGTCCAACATGCAGTTGATGGCGGCGTACACTGCCTGTCCAGCTATACTGTCGTCCTGGCCTTCGGCACTCACATCCACAGTCCTGTTCCACGTGGCAGCAGACAAGGCGGGCTCTTGCACCTGCGAGACTCACGTGATGTTGGAGTGAGGCCACGTTGGGTGCTCAGTCTCCTTTTTTCTGCTGACCCTCTGTTTTGATCTGTTCTGCACTGACAGCAAAATGGTAGATTTGAAAAGCAAATTGGATCTTAATGGAGTTTACCACATCAAACCCATGTGTCCTTGCTATGGGCCACTTATCTTTTTCCCTTTATCTTTTGCAGTTTATATCATTAACTCTCTTCTCCCATGAGGCCAGAACACGCGTTCTTCCCCGAGAAGGCCGTGTTCTTTCACATTCCTGCTCCTGGGCACTTGCTCCTCCTTAATCCTTTAAACTGCCTCCTCTCTCGCCCATGTTCCACGTCAACTCTCCTGCAACACACATTTCAGCCTGGTGCGTGTTTTCTTCACAGATGGGCCTGATACGGTCAACCAAACCTTCAGTACATTTTTGCCAATTCCTCTTAGCAGGGCACCACCCGCATCGTGCCTTCTGGTAAAACCAATGAGTGGACAAGGGAGTTTATGACATTCTCATGGGGAGTATCGAATATCACGGGGGCTCTCCTAATGAAAGGTACTATTTCGGTGTCCCCTTATGTGCTATAGAATCTTCATATGCATTGCGCTGTATGTTCAGCTATATTGTACCAGGAGAAAATGAGCGACTAAGTTGATGAATTGGAAACTGGTGGTAAAAGTTTTAAGAACAAGACATATAGATGAAGACGTGCAAAAGTTAATAAGTCAACAAAGACATTAGCATAGATGAAAGTAATAATTGTGGAACAAAACAACTGGCAAACTGGCCAATGCATTGTAAGATGTGGATTATGTTACATGAATGGTAAGTAGAAAAAGAATCAGAGAAAGTAGATTAGTGTTGGCAGAGCTAGCATGGGAAACTCTCCAGAAAGGAGGTTGTATTTGACCAGAGACATGCATGGTGACAAGGTAACAGTCCTAGCTATCATTTCACGAAAGCTTAGTGTGTGTTAGTCACTGGTCTAAATGCTTTTCATGAACTCACTAAGGGTCATGGCAGCCTGATGACATAGTTCTTGTTAGGATCCTCACACTACTGATTAGGAAACTGAGGTACCAAACAATGAAGGATATTCAGCTGGTAGGAGGAATAATTGTGGTATGAATCCCAAGAGCATACCTCAAGCCCATGTACTGTACACAGTAGATAAGAAGGTATTATTTTCTTCAGACAGACCATGAATGTGGAATGAAGTGTAATCGAGACAAGAATGAAAGGCAGGACTTTCCTGGTGGTCCAGTGGTTAAAACTCAGTGCTTTCACTGCTGTGGGCCCAGCATCGGTCCCTGGTCAGAAAACTAAGAACCCATAAACTGCGCAGTTAGACAAAATAAAAAGAATGAATGGTAACCACAGATCGAGGAGATACCGGTGATCTGAAAGATAGGACCTGTGTGGTAGTGGTCATTGTATGCCAGGGATTGAGAGGGTCCATCATGTATCCATCTGCTGATGCCAGTCAGAGGGACAAGCCTAGTAACACGTGGGAAAGACTGGGCAGATCCTAGGGCAGGATTCACATCAACGGCCCCAGGCTTATTTGTCTTCCCTCGCCATGTGGATTAATCATCCTTTACTGATTACTGGACAAGGCCTGCAACAGCTCTCCTGCCCTCTGGATCTTTGTCAGAGTCTCACCTAACAACCCCAGTTCTAGAAGAGCTCACCTGTAAGCTTTCTCTGGGCTTGCAAAGGAGCAGCTAATCTAGTGGAAAAGAAACCCCTCTGGGCCAGTACCTGGCTGTTTGTTTCTGGTATCTTCGTTTCCTCACTCATAGTTTGGAACTAATGTTCATATATTTGATTTTGCTGTTTCTTCTGAGTTCTATTTGAGGACTATGAAGCCAAGTCGAACAGCTGCAGCTGGCTGCGATGTTCCAGGTTTATTAGCCAGAGTTATTCAAGGAAACAGAACCAATAAGAGACATTTTATATCTATATCTATCTATCAATATATATATATGGGCTGTTGGTTTAGTCACTAAGTCGTGTCCAACTCTTGTGACCCCATGGACTGTACGCCAGGCTCCTCGGCCCATGGGATTCTCCAGGCAAGAATACTGGAGTGGGTTGCCATTTCCTTCTCCAGGGGATCTTCCTGACCCAGGAATCAGACCTGGGTCTCCTGCATTGCAGGCAGATTCTATGAGGGAAGCCCATATATATGTATATCTTGAGGTTCATCTTGAGTTTAGTTCCCTATTTCCGGAGGCCGAGACATTCCACCATCTCCTGCCTACAAGGTATAAAGCCAGGAAAGCCAGTGGTATAATTCAGTCCCAGTCTGAAGGCCTGTGAACCCGGGGGGGCGGGGGGCGGCTGGTGGTGTGAATCCTAGTTGAAGAGAAGGAGAAAACGAGGAGAAATGTTCTATCTCAAGCAGCAAGATAGGGGGAAAAGGGAAGAATTCTTCCTTTCTCTGCCTTTTGTTCCATTTGGGCCCTCAACGGATTGGATGATGCCTACCCACATTGGGGAGGGCCTTCTATTTTACTAAGTCACCGATTCAAAGGATCGTCCAGAAACACCCTCACAGATACAACCAGAAATAATGTTTAATTTGGACGCTCCATGACCGGTCAAGTTGGCACATAAAAGTAGCCGGCTCAGTGGGTAGGGCAACATCATGGACTGCTGCATAACACTGTGCACAGCACGAAGCCTCAAATACCCTCTGAAATGATCTTTCCCATGGGAAGGACAGTGCTAGCATTAGATCATCTTTCCTAGGAGCACTGTGCACTGTGACCATGCAGTCCAGCTAAAGGACCCAGAGGCTATGTGGTCCACACACCATGCAGAGTGTAGATGAGTTAAACACTCAAGGTAGTCAAGCCTAGGGGAACTGCGCCTTCTTGTTTGTACAATTCACAAATTGAGAGCAGGCGCAGAAATCTCTCAGCAAGAGGCCTCCTGGAAGGAAGTGGGCTTCCAGTCTCACTTTGGATAACTGTGAAGCTTAGTGACATTTGCAGCAGAGATATGAAATCCTCATATCTTTCTTCCTATAGCAATAGGAGAAATAACTCTTGTGGCTGGGGTGGGAACATGAATTCAGAAAAGAGTTAGGGAAGTGATTTATGCCTGGGCCTTGTAGGAAGGACAAGATTTTCACAGATAGAAGAGCAGGAAAGGATATGAAATTCCTGAAAAGTGTGGTACCAATAGTAGCAAGCTTCTAAGAGCCTGTTGTCAGTGTTCCCTGGTTTTCCCCAAACGTCTGCAACCTGAACTGACTTGCAAAATATCCAGGTGCACAGCATGCACAGCCCAGTACTATCTGACCCAAGGGCTCAGAAAGAAGTCCTCTGCATCTCTGCTCTGATACATCTCCATGTCCATATCTAATATGAAGAAGTCACATTATGCCTGGAAGGAGTAAAACTTGAAGGCTTCCCGGAGGGGGATGTAATTGACCCAAGCCTGGATAAATTGAATGTGCACGCTTTCCAAAGTCTAAGATGACAAGAAACAAAGCTCAAAGTATGTGCAAAGGCCTAAGAAGTAGAGCTATAGCCTTGAGGGATGGACGCGGATATGGAAAGACATAGGAAAACGAGCAGAGATTTCATGACGTCAGCTGGGCCTTGGGAAACGGACAGTACCCACCAGCAGACCTACCTGAGAGGAATGGCCAATCTCCCCGTCAATCATCGCAGGCCCACCAATGACGATGTTGGGAGGCGGGGGCGGGAAAAGTTGTGGAAGGAGCCCTAGGGCGTGCCTAAGCGCCTGACTGTCTGGATTGTGCTGTGCGGCTTCCGTAGACCGTTTCCTTCGGTTGGGATTTAACATGGCGGCTCCCTTTCCGGAGATGGCAAAAGTGTAAGTTTCACTAACTTTATTCGTATTTGGCTGTCTGCGGTGTGATTTGGAGAGTCGGGTAGATGGTGTGTCCTGATGGACACTTTGAGAGACGTGTCTGCGGGCTCCTGGGTGGATGGCGGAGAAGATCTCGCAGGCACTTCCGGCTTTGGTGTTGGGCATTCTTGTAAGGGCATGATGAAACTTGAAGAAGATTTTCTTTGTTTACATGTGGGTCTCGGAGCCTCCTTCCCAATTATGGTCTTAATGCTTTGTCGTGTTTGCGGCTTAAAGTGAGGGAAGGGCGGGTGCGTTTGGCTGGGTGGGTGGGGGTGCCGGACAGTCTGACTGGTGACTGGCGGCCGCCGTGGAGCTGATTCTGCTTTAAGTTGTCGGGCGTTTGGAGTGGATATATCGTTGCCGGGGATTGGTTCAAATGTTGATCTTGGCCATTTTTGTGACCTTTCTTAACCATTGAGGGTATTTCTGTTATTTTCCACGGGAAACGAGACAGTAAGGCTCTGAGGGATCGCGTGCGGTGGTAGGACAGCTGACGGCCCTTGGCTGCCTTGGTGTTTTGTGGATAAGGGAAAGGGGAAGTTTGCCCCAGCCACTCATGTTACGAGCTTCCAAGTTACCTAATTTCCCAGCAACTGTGTTAGGCTGTCCATCTGTAAGCAAGTCTCCTTGTAGATGTGTATAATCACTGTTTCCTTCAGGACCTGTGATGGACAAATCTAGTACTGGCCAGCCCATGGGCCCGTAATGAGAAGAGAGTGGACCCGGAATTAGCTGTCCAGACCTGCCAGATGAGTAAGTGCAACCTTCTGTTATGCGGGGCCACAAATGCTGGGAGGAGGGTAGCATCCATCCCATCAGCTGTCACATTATTTCACGTGGCGTGGAAATGTCTTCCCTGAGTCTCTAAGATAGGAGCTTGCAACAATGTCAGGATCACTCCCTGAGCGCTGCTCAGACACTATGTTTATAATCGATGTCTTTAACTAGTCAGTGGCATCTTTTTCCAGTTCACCGTGAGTGCCATTATTACAGACATACTGAATTTCTTAGAATGTCACATTTCCAGAAAGCCTGATCTTGCCATTTTCACATCAGAGTTCTGATCTGTCTTTTTATCCTTCTGGAAAACACTTGTAATGCCAGGCAGAAGCAGGCTGGACTGGATGGGACTGTGAAAAACAAACTTCAGGAATCCAGAGACTGTGGGAGTGCTGTTTTTCTCAGGTAGGGGAACATGGATTTGAATGTAATTTAAAGCCAGCTCTATTTAGGAAAGGGGAGAAAGATGAGGCCTGTACACCAAGTGAGTGGCAGTGAATGATAGTCTGCCAGTCTATCCCCTCTATAAGTGGGTGGGCATTTACTTTGCAGGGGTTCTGGAGGTGTAGGCTAACAATTCAAGTAATATGCAGGTCAATACTTCATTAAATATTTACCCTTCCGCAGTTTGTGGGGTCTTTTTTTTTTTTTTTTGCCTTGCAGATGTTGCTGAGACAATACATCGTGTTTCATTAAAAATAAATTTTAGTGTCTGAGTCTGACTCTTTCTTACTGTCATCTTTGAGCCTCAATTTCCACATTTGCTAAATGGGAATCACACCTTGCTCTCAGGGATATCTCTTGTATGGTTTTTGTAAAGTGCTCAGCACACAGGAGGTACCGATGGGATTAGTACACCATTTCCAGAATATGGGAACAGAACATTGTGTCTTCATTTAGCTCGTCCCCCTACCTGTCCAGACCCCCATTTCAACCAAACGATTGTTTCCTTTCACAGGGCCAGCAAATTTCCTCAGATATTACTGGGCTTCTCTTTGGAAACCAGCCTCTTTAATCCTGCTATGATGCCAAGAGGTAGCCCAGCAACTCACACCTTGCCTTGCTCTGAGCCACTTTCTTTTCTGGCCATCTCTGACGCCTTATGCCGAAGCTGATGTGGCTCAGCACCAAGTTCAGGCAGCAAGAGGGTGCTTGTTAACTGGCAGTGCGTCTCCTCTCTTTCATTGTCTGTATAAAGTTACTTCTTTTCTGGGCAGTGGTTAATCTGTTGAAAATCTGTGGAAGAGCTTTCACAGTTGGGGTGGGGAAAAAGCACAAAATAGAAATACGAAATCTTCTAAGGTGCATTCAAAGACACTTCTGACCTCTAGTTTCATAGAAAGCTCGGGCTCCTCTGTTGCTGTATTAGCCTGGGTTTTATCCAGAAGGTTGCGTCACAGAACCTGAATTTCATTACCCGAAGGTTAAAAGAAAATCCACATTTCTTTGTGATTGGAAACTAAAGTGTGTAGTCTTAGAGGGCATGTTTAAAGACTTTTTGTTTATCCCTGTAATTGGTGAAATTACTTTAAAGCTGTGAGCGATGGGGGTCGTGATAGTTTCCTACTCAGTGAAAACCTGAAGCCTAAGATACTTAGAAAACACTGTCCTAGGCCCATGTTCCTTCACCAAGTGACATGATGATGATCAAAACTGGCTTATTTCTGAGTCAAAACAATTGTGAAACTTAAGAATAACCGTGAGCACTTCTTCCCTTCCATACACACTTGTTCCCACTGCCCATCAAAGTCATCTTGGCTGACCTCCTTGGAGGCAGGGGTCAAGAAAAGCTAAATGGATGGTTTAATAGGTAAATCTGCTGTGTATTGGCACTTAAAAATAAGTCACAAAGTTGAGGATTCCAAAAAGGTGACTCTCCAATTGGGGACAGTCTCACAAAACAGGGCTCTCATGGAAAGAGAAGGTAATCCACTTCTGAATTTGAGATGGAATCTGGCTTGCTGGTTCCTTCCCAGGAATCCCTTCCTAGGCCAGCCATGTCACTTAGGCTCATGAGACAGCACCTCAGTGAATGTCTACTCACTCGTGGGAATGTTAATGTTCTATAAATTCTTGGTGTGAGGTATTCCTTTGGATACATACCACAAGTGGGATTGCTGGACTAGATGGTAGTTCTGTTGTTAATTCTTTGAGGGACTTTCATACTGTTTTCCATAGTAGCTGTACCAATTTAATCTTGAACTAGATGAGTTGCAGGAGTGGTTCTCAGGCCACTTTTGATTGTCGGTTCTTTTCAGGAGAAGTACTGTAGAGCTTAGAGGCTCAAAGCGGGAAGGACTTCCCTGATCAGGAAAGATGGAAGGACTGACTACATACGGACCTTCGCTGGGGTGCCTAGAGCCTAGAGGTGGGGAAGGGGCTGGGAAGAGTGACCCTCCATAGAGCTGCTCTCAGAGCACAAGGAGAAAGCTGGACCGCAGGGCATAGGCCCTCAGTGTGAAAGGTGCGCTGGACTTTCTGTGGCCAGTGTCTGCTACCCATTTCTCCATCCATGGTGCTGCCTGGGATCATTGTAGCAAGGGGACTGAAGATAGTAGTGCACCTCGCTGAGTGTGACATGAGAGTGGATTACTTCCTGGCAAAGGTGAGACTTTCATGATGAAGGCTTTAGCCTAGGTTGCAGCATTGCTCAGCATTTTGGACTTCACTGTTAGGGATGATCTTGTGTGCCTGCTCAGTCTGTGCACTGCCTTAGGCTGTGAAAAGCGGCTCAGGAAAGGTGACCTTTCCCCCTCCTATACTGTGGCCTAGAGCAGTCAGCTGAGGGAGTCTCCTGGGAGGCGCCCACTGATGTTGACTGCCCTTGGTTGAGTAGAGGGCTCAACTCTTCTGTTGAGACTCCCTGTGGCCATAAAGAGGCCCATGCTAGTGAGCTGCTGTTGCTGCTGTGTTCTACTGATATACCCGCCAGACACTTCTTCCTTTGACACTCACATGCCGAAAGAAGGTGCATATTGGCAATGGCAGCATGTGGGGCATGGGGAATGTTGATTCTGGGGCAGAAGTTAGTGGTAGCCTGATGTCAGAATTCTTTGCCATTGTGCAGAGCGAGGGCACATTGGGAATCCTGAGGAGTCCCAACTCTGTTTGTAGGAATGTGGTAGGAACTCTCCACGTTCACTTTCTGCACTCTTCCACTGAGCACACTCTGCACATTGGTTGGAAGAAAGAGGTGCGATGGGTCTTGTCAATGAACTATCCGTGAATCCGGGGCCATTTGCTCACTTCGGGGCATATGCCGACGAGCCTGGATGTCCAGGAACCTCCCGAGTCAGGTGCCCCAGCGGGAGGATGAAGCCCTTGTATTGCTCTTGCTGGAGAGGGCTACACCCCCAGGCTGTAACTGTCTCTCCCCGCTGTGTATCTGCTAGAAAGCCTTTCTAGCCGAAAGGCTGGCTGGTGGTGGCTCCTCTTCCATTTGGGTCTCCCTGTTGGTGGGGGTGGCATTGGCTCAAGGGGACCTTCTCTGCACTCTCCAGGAAGAAAGTGTTGTTGGTACAACAGTGGAGGGGCGGTTGTGCATTGTTTGTGGAGTTGTGCCACTGCAGTGGGGGAGAGGAAAGGGGAGCTCAGTTTGGGGAGGGAAAAGGTCCGATGGTTTCCCCATTTCAGGCTTTTGCTTTCTCTTGATTAGGGCAATTTGGGCCCAGCAGGGCTATGAGGAGGAGGCGCTGAGAGTATAATAAGGACAGACTGACAGTGGGGAGGACAAGGGTCTTTGGTGTGACGGCTCTGGTGGGCATTGTGGGTGCAGGGCCCTTTCTCCCGTCTCCTTTCTCCATTCTTGTGCCCTTTCTTTGGGTTAGCACAGCTGAGGGACAGAAGATAACAATGGGCCCTGATGGATATACTCTTAAGAAAATACGGCTTTCTTATAAACTAGGACATTTATGATGGGAGCAGGATTAGTTTCCATTTTCCCAGTGAATTGTGATTTTGTCTGCAAGTGAAGGCTTTGCTGTCTCTTCCTTGTTCTGTGTTGCCTAGACCGGTGAACAACGGCTGTTGCAGAAGAAGGGGAGCTCTTTGTCCTGCTGTACTGTTGCACAGTATATGACCTAAGGGAGTTCTGAGAAGGAACTGCTGTTGCTTACGCTATTTGTTGTTTTTCTCCAGAGGTGTTTTCTGCCCTTTTCCTGTAGCTTTGTGGGCTCTTGGTCACTGCTTTTGCTGCCAGGTCCCTGAAGGAACACTCTTGGTTTGTCAGATTACCAAGAGGCTTATTGAACTTACAGAAAAGATTTGCATACGTTGCAGAGAGTCAGAAATGTCACCCCCTCGCCTGGAGAATCCCAGGGACAGAGCAGCCTGGTGGGCTGCCATCTATGGGGTCGCACAGAGTCAGACGTGACTGAAGTGCTTTAGCAGCAGCAGAGTCAAAGAACTGACCCATATTCCACAATTGTTGAGGAAAGGTGAGAAAGAAGGCCTTGTCCCTTTTTAGCATGAGCAATTTAATTTTCCTCATTTTAGTTTCCCTCGCAGTGTGCTCCCCGTGAGATACCAGGTCGCCTGGGTATCTTCGCCCTCCCTCCAAGTGCTGATTCTAAAGTCCTGGCCATGGTCAGACCTGTGCAGAGAACTTCCTCACGAGGAACTTGTGGAAACAGCACCTGAAGGACAAGTGAAAAGTGTGAGTGAGTGAGTGACTGCTTATCCTCTAGGAGCTTTCTACCCACGCCTATGTCCTCAGGGGGAATTCTCTGTGATCAATAGGAGTGAAACTACAAACCTTGTTTAGAGATGGTTTCAGTGGCTCTGCTGATGTCAGCAGTCTGTTGGCAAGTGGAGCTGAACTTCATCCCTCACCGTCCCTTTCTCAAGCGCTCTGAAGGAGCAGAGATTTGATCTCCAATTGGCAGAGGCCCGACTTCTGTGTCTTGCGGTGCACAGGACCTGCTAGAATACTTGGTAGGAGGCAGGGACTCAGATCCTGCAGAGTTTTAGTTATGGAATTTTAGTGTGCAGCTCTGTCAAAAGAGTGGACAGAATGAGCAAAATATGTGCATTCCTGTCCAGGTTGAATCGTGTCTTCTTCCCTCTGAACTTGAATTTGCCCTCCCAGTCAACTATGCTGATGCTAGCCTGCACATGAAATGGGTTACTGAGCGTCGCCAGCCAGTCCACCTCTCGGTTTAGGTTTGGGTTGGATTTCTGAGCGTCCTTCGCCTCTCCTTATTCTCGTGCAAGCCTCCTGTACTACTTCTTATCAGCTTTGGAAAACAACAGCAGTGGGCTCACTGCAGGGAATCCTATGGAGATTCACTGGTTTACTCAGCCTCTCCCCGTCAGTCAGACAAAGCACCTTCCAGAATGCTGAAAGGCCTGTTTTAGCTTTCCCTCTAGTAGGTTGTCAGAGTACTGAGCTACAGGATATAGGATATAGTTAAAGCCAGGAACCGAGCACCTGTGCATCTCCTCCAGACCCCAGAACTGATGTGTACTGCAAAGGCTAAGAGGGTAGATCTTATTCTGTCATGTTTTTATTACCAAATAATAATAAATTATGAAGGTGAAATGAAACGTCAAGAGTGGATGGGTGTGTTTACGGTATAGATTATGGAGATGCTTTATGGATGTGTACTTATCTCCAGACTCATTAGACTGTATATATAAATGTGTACATATCTTTGTATGTTAGTCATTCCTCATGCCTCAGTAAAGGGGTTTAAAAAAATAATAAAAAAGGCCCTTCCATGATCACAAATGAGTGCCCCCCCCCCAAGTGTCTTTAGATTTTAGAACTGAGAGGGAAGAATGTTTCTCCTTGGGGAAATGGGTAATGCCAATTTACAGCTTCTGTATTATGGTTTTGCCTTGGTTTTTCTAAGCATACATAGCGTTTGCATTAGTGGTGTATAAGGTTAAGCTTTAGTCCGTAGGAGTTTGAATTTCACAGAATCACAGCAGTTCTACAGAAGTCGTCAACTTCCTGCGGAGGACTTCGGCTCAAGGAGTGACCCTGTGACATCAGCGAGTTGTCCTTTGACCAGAAATTGACTTTGGGGTATTGTGCCTTTGGAAATGGCTTGGACTTTGGGTTGTTTTCATGTTGTATAATATGTGGTTTTGTGCTTACTCAAGAAATCTTTGAAAATGTTGTACCCGTCGGGGCACGTCAAAGTGCGTGTGTGCTGTATTTGTATTCCGCAGGGTGGAAGGCACTGTCTCAGGCTCGTTGGGCTCTGTAGCAGGCCCCTTTTCCCTGAGACCTTCCCACAGCCTTCTATTTTCTGTGTCACTGAGTTTCCTGGCCATAGCTACTTGGTTTGGTATACTTTTCATCTTATCCTAGTTGAGTCAGTAATACTTTTGTTATAGTTTGGGACTAGACCCGCAAGAATGAGTGAGAGCCTGCAAAGGTTCGCTAGTAACCTTTTACTGCAGAGAATATAAAATGACATCCTGTTGGGACTTCCCCAGCAGTCCAGTGGTTAAGACTCCCTACTTCCAATATAGGGGGGAGGGGGTTCAATCCCTGGTGGGGGAACAAAGATCCCACATGCTGCATGGCATGGCCAAAAAGAAAAGAAAGACATACTGCTGAGTTTCCCTGAGCTAGCCTCATTTCTGTGTCTGTAAAATGTATCTGTTGCTTAAGTTTCTTGTATTTTGTTAAATACTTGTGTTCTTCCAATAAAATTCATTTGCTTCAGAAGATCTCACTAGTATGTTTTCATTATTCACAACGAAGCCCAGCGTGATCAAGGAAGCTGCGGCTCTGTCATGTGCGTTGTCACCTGAACTGGGGCGGAGCGCTAAGATCTGGAGGCTGATGCATTAAGAACAGGAGCGGGTGGCAAGGGGTTGGGGTCTCCAGGCCATGCTAAAAGTTCCCCTCTTTGTGAAGCTTGCCCCTTTGTTTAGGGAAGTATTCCCCTTAATGTTAGTCATTCGGTCGTGTCCGACTCTGTGCGACCCCATGGACTGTAGCCCACCAGGCTCCTCTGTCCCTGGGATTCTCCAGGCAAGAATACTGGAGTGGGTTGCCATTCCCTTCTCCAGGGGATCTTCCCAACCCAGGGATCGAACCCTGGTCTCTTGCATTACAGGCAGACTCTTTACCATCCAAGCCACCTGGAAAGCCCGATCCCCTAAAGGTAGCAGGTAATCTAATACCTCCCTATGAGAAGTGATACTTTTAGCCACTTCATGAAGGCCATGAATGCATATTTGGGAATCGTGGAGAAATCTTCTGATACTCCCAAGGGCAAGGAGAGGTCGGGTGACCAGCATGGTTTTATAGATTAGTTCAGAAGTGAGTAGGACCAAACTAGAAGCAGCAAGCACACAATTAATTCCTGCTGAAGCCTGCATTAGAATCCTGGCCCCTTGTGCCTGAGACATCTTTTATTACGCCACACCACTAGGTCTTATAAAGACTTTGTAAAAGCAGAATTAAATTAGCTAAGTGGGTAGAATTTTTTGGCATTGTTTATTCTTTAAACATATCAATACACTTTCCAGTTCTAACTGGAATTAGACATTAAATTAACTAAAATTGCACGTCTTACGTATAACTTCAGTTCAGTTCAGTCGCTCAGTCGTGTCCGACTCTTTGCGACCCCATGAATCACAGCACGCCAGGCCTCCGTGTCCATCACCAACTCCCGGAGTTCACTCAAACTCATGTCCATCGAATCGGTGATGCCATCCAGCCATCTCATTCTCTGTCGTCCCCTTCTCCTCCCGCCCCCAATCCTTCCCAGCATCAGAGTCTTTTCCAGTGAGTCAACTCGTCGCATGAGGTGGCCAAAGTATTGGAGTTTCAGCTTTAGCATCAGTCCTTCAAATGAACACCCAGGATTGATCTCCTTGAGAATGGACTGGCTGGATCTCCTTGCAGTCCAAGGGACTCTCAAGAGTCTTCTCCAGCACCACAGTTCAAAAGCATCAAGTCTTACCATGGTTTAAACATTTCAGCAGGGACTCTCCCCCGGTGGTCCAGTGGCTGAGACTCCATGCTTCCAATGCAGGGAGCCCAAGTTCGATCCCTGGTTGGGAAACTAGATTCCACATGGCACAATTAAGACCCAGCGCAGCCAAATTAATTAACTGGCGTGCTGTGATTCAAGGGGTCGCGGAGAGTCCGACACGACTGAGCGACGGAACTGAACTGAACTGAACTGAAAAAAAAAACCAAAAAAACTTTTTCCCAGCAAATAGCCTTACTGTGGTCAGTAACCCCCTCCCCACCCCGAGAGGAAAGGAGAGTAAGACTGGCAGTCTGTTCTGCCTGTAGATCTTCAGGGTGGCTGGGTGCCTTTCTCTTCCTGGGATTTCATAAAGTTCTTGGGCTGAAGGTGACAGCAATTCTGTTCTTGCCGTTCAGTCTAGAGGGCTCCAGGCTTCAGTGTCTCATATCCTGCCCGAGAGGTTCATGAGGATGCAGAGCTCAGATCGCGTCTCTCTTTCTCTAATTGCAGCTGGCACTTTATATCCCTTTTATTATCCTCTGCTGCTACAGAATGAGTCTCACATAAGACTGGAAGCCATCTCCCGTTGGCCCTATTTCAGGTCAGTGGGTATGATCTTACCTGAGGCATTTGAATTTAGACTGCCAAACACCGTGAAATCCCACTACCATTCTGATCTTAATTGACACGCCAAGCCTCACCGGAAGCGCTTTCCATGGAGGCGGGCCCAGGGCAGGGGTGGGCGGGGCCGTGAGCCGTACTGGCGCCTGCGCAGGCCCCGCCCTCGAGCAGATGGTTGCTAGTGCGCAGGCGCAATATGGAGGCGGAGCTAGGGCTGGAGGGGCGGGAGAAGAGGGCTGGGGAGGGGCGGAGCTAATGGCCATAAGGAGGCAGGATCAGAAAGGAGGGGCGGGGCCTAGGTTTCCCGGTGCGGGCCTTGGGAGAATGGGCGTGGCCAGGGCCCAGGGGAGGAGCCCAGGACTGGGTCTTACAGGATGGGGGCGAGGCCCGCTGCACTTGGAGCAGAGGAGTCAGCCAGGTGCCCACCCTCCCTGCCGATCCCGCCACTCACTTGTCCTTCTGAGTTCCTTGGCTTGCATGAGGTTCTGTGAACACATTTTCCTGCTTATTCATGCATCTCTGAGACAGATTTTTGGCACCTACGCTGCAGATGTTGCCTGCAACATTAATGGGAAAGTCCCACATACTAGCCAGCATAACCCAGCGCAGCATGTTCAAAGAGTGCACCGTGACCAGGGAATGTAAGGAAGGTTGAATGCTAAGAAATCTCTTCATTTTCTATATTAAAAGACTAAAAGAAAATAATCATCTGGTCATCGGCATCAGCTTTGAAAAGATAAAAATGAAGGGTTACCTGATGTTACCAGAGGCATTTGCTTTTGGTCTATTACCAATGTCAGAAAATCAAATTACCACTCCGATCATTAAGTTACTTTGTCTGACATCATCGTCACATATATGCACATAATTCACTGTTTACTTAGGGCAATGACACTCCAATTTCTTTCACAAATCATGTGTTTTTATGAGACAGTGCTACAGGTCAAACTCTCTGGATACCCGCAACAGTTCAACCCGAAGAGGATGTCACTCTTGTTCCAAATGAAAATATGTAATTAACTAACCTGTTTGGAGTTGGGATTTTGGTTGAACTCTTACTTAATATATTGCATATATATCGGAACATTTAAGGGAATCTTAGTTGTACGGATTTTATAAGTTTACCTAAGAAAAAGATTTGGTATTCATGAAGGTTTTACTCACTGACTGCATTTTCCCCTTCCCAAAGCTGTTCTTCCTCTGTCTTCTTCCCCTTGATAAATGAAAGTTCTTTTCTTCATATTGCTTAGGCCAAGCACCTTGGCATCCTCCTTGACTCCTCTGTTTCTTTCATGTCCCACACTAACTCCATCAGCAAATCAGCTCTGCCTGCAACATATAAGCAAAGGGCTGCTCATCCCGGGACAGGAGGAATGGCTGTGGACTTTTTTTCAGTCAGTTTACCACAGTCTGTATGTGGAAATATGAGCCAATACCTAGAAGCAGAGTCCCATAAGCAGAATATGGACTCATAAAAAGACATGAGGTAATATATAGAAACCAAGTCAGTATGTAAGGTATGTATCCCTTCTAATCTACTAGGGTGGACACAGAATCAAAAATGGGTATAAAGGAAACATCTGCGGATTTGCAAGGGGTTAGAATTTCAGCTCAGTGTGCTCCCTCCATATGCTAAGAGGAGCAGAAAATAAAAGGAATCTCCTTTCTACCTCCAGGAGAGTCGAGGAGAAAATAAGCATATAGCCCACAACTTGAAGGTTGTGCAAAGTTCAGATGCAGGATTAGAATTTTAGACCACTCGTTGGGATCAGTTAAACTTTGTGATTGATGCAAGAAATCTTCACAATTGAGGTATGGGGAAATCATTCTGGCTTATATGTGATTTAGCTTGAACTGCATGCGAACTAGAACAGCCTATCTTATGACCTGTTTATCATGCAGTGTACATCTGCTTTAGCCTTTAAGAAAAGAATTCATTATCCAGAAGTAAAGTATGTCTACTTTGAGGGTAGGGATAAATGCTACCCTCTCCTATGATGCTTATGCTAGTATTCCTTTAAAGATAAGTTTTCCTTCCCAGATACCAAGGTCCTGCTGATTCACTCTGTACGTGCTAATCTATCCCTTTAGAAGCCTTGAAGGAATGCACCCCTGCATGTTTCTGTCTGATGGTTCTTTGTTCTGAAAAGATACAAAACTGTGATGAAAACCATGCTTCTCCAGCACAGCTTCTGAGAGTTACTGGTAAGTTGTTCCCTAGGCTAGTCCTCAGTTTGGTTCAAAGAAAACTCTTTCCTATTTCTATTCCTGTTACGGATCGTTTATTGGTTATTTGTGCTGACATGATGATAATTAAGGCATGGCTCGGGCACCATCTGAGTTAGAAGTGGTAACGTGATATGGACTAGCATTCTGAGCAGGTTCAGAATATTGGTTCTTGGTTTGGTTCCAGTATTAATAGAAAGGACAACCTCCCCTCCCCCTCCCCAAAGGATTGGTCCTCACAGTAATACTTTGTTCTCTGGCAATATCTTTCATTGGAGGCACTAAGAACACTTTCAAAATACACCTCTGTGAGGTTATCTACAAGACCTTCTAGAAAGAACACCCCCAAAAGATGTCCTTTTCATTAGAGGGGACTGGAATGCAAAAGTAGGAAGTCAAGAAACACCTGGAGTGACAGGCAAGTTTGACCTTGGAGTACAGAATGAAGCAGGGCAAAGGCTAATAGAGTTCTGCCAAGAGAACGCACTGGTCATAGCAAACACCCTCTTCCAACAACACAAGAGAAGACTCTACACATGGACCTCTCCAGATGGTCAACACCAAAATCAGATTGATTGTATTCTTTGCAGCCAAAGGTGGAGAAGCTCTATACAGTCAGCAAAAACAAGACCGGGAGCTGACTGTGGCTCAGGTCATGAACTCCTTATGGCCAAACTCAGACTGAAATGGAAGAAAGTAGGGAAAACCACTAGACCATTCAGGTATGACCTAAATCAAATCCCTTATGACTATACAGTGGAAGTGAGAAATAGATTTAAGGGACTAAATCAGATAGAGTGCCTGATGAACTATGGACAGAGGTTTGTGACATGGTACAGGAGACAGGAATCAAGACCATCCCCAAGAAAAAGACATGCAAAAAATCAAAGTGGCTGTCTGAGGAGGCCTTACAAATAGCTGTGAAAAGAAGAGAAGCGAAAAGCAAAGGAGAAAAGGAAAGATATACCCATTTGAATGCAGAGTTCCAAAGAATAGCAAGGAGAGATAAGAAAGCCTTCCTCAGTGATCAATGCAAAGAAATAGAGGGAAACAACAGAATGGGAAAGACTAGAGATCTCTTCAAGGAAATTAGAGATACCAAGGGACCATTTCATGCAAAGATGGGCTCAATAAAGGACAGAAATGGTATGGACCTAACATCAGCAGAAGATATTAAGAAGAGGTGGCAGGAATACACAGGACTGTACAGAAAAGATCTTCACGACCCAGATAATCACGATGGTCTGATCAGTCACACTCACCCAGAGCCAGACATCCTGGAATGTGAAGTCAAGTGGGCCTTAGGAAGCATCACTACAAACAAAGCTAGTGGAGGTAATGGAATTCCAGTTGAGCTCTTTCAAATCCTAATAGATGATGCTGTGAAAGTGCTGCACTCAATATGCCAGCAAAATTTTGAAAACTCAGCAGTGGCCACAGGACTGGAAAAGGTCAGTTTTCATTCCAGTCACAAAGAAAAGCAATGCCAAAGAATGCTCAAACTACCGCACAATTGCACTCATCTCACACGCTAGTAAAGTCATGCTCAAAATTCTCTAAGCCAGGCTTCAGCAATACGTGAACCGTGAACTTCCAGATGTTCAAGTTGGTTTTAGAAAAGGCAGAGGAACTAGACATCAAATTGCCAACATTTGCTGGATCATTGAAAAAGCAAGAGAGTTCCAGAAGAACATCTATTTTTGCTTTATTGACTATGCCAAAGCCTTTGACTGTGTGGATCCCAATAAACTGTGGAACATTCTGAAGGAGATGGGAATACCAGACCACCTGACCTTCCTCTTGAGAAACCTGTATGCAGGTCAGGAAGCAACTGTTAGAACTGGAGATGGAACAACAGACTGGTTCCAAACAGGAAAAGGAGCCAATCAAGGCTGTATATTGTCACCCTGCTTATTTAACTTATACGCAGAGTGCATCATGAGGAACCCCAGGGTGGAGGGAGCACAAGCTGGAAACAAGATTGCTGGGAGAAATATCAATCACCTCAGATATGCAGATGACACCACCCTTATGGCAGGAAGTGAAGAAGAAATAAAGAGCCTCTTCTTGAAAGTGAAAGAGGAGAGTGAAAAAGTTGGCTTAAAGCTCAACATTCAGAAAACTAAGATCACGGCATCTGGTCCCATCACTTCATGGCAAATAGATGGGGAAACAGTGGCTGACTTTATTTTTCTGGGCTCCAAAATCACTGCAGATAGTGACTGCAGCCATGAAATTAAAAGACGCTTACTCCTTGGAAGCAAAGTTATGACAAACCTAGAAAGCATATTAAAAAGCAGAGACATTAGTTTGTCACGAAAGGTCCATCTAGTCAAGGCTATTGTTTTTCTAGTAGTCTGTATGGATGTGAGAGTTGGACTATAAAGAAAGCTTGGCGCCGAAGAATTGATGCTTTTGAGCTGTGGTGTTGGAGAAGACTCTTGAGCGTCCCTTGGACTGCAAGGAGATCCATTCAGTCCATCCTAAAGGAGATCAGTCCTGGGTGTTCATTGGAAGGACTGATGCTGAAGCTGAAACTCCTATACTTTGGCCACCTGATGCAAAGAGCTGACTCATTTGAGAAGACCCTGATGCTGGGAAAGGTTGAGGGCAGGAGGAGAAGGGGACAACAGAGGTTGAGATGCTTGGATGGCATCACCGACTCAATGGACATGGGTTTGGGTGGACTCCGGGAGTTGGTGATGGACAGGGAGGCCTGGCGTGCTGCAGTCCATGGGGTTGTAGAGAGTCAGACACACTGAGCGACTGAACTGAGCTAAACTGAAAAATAAGCCCTAGGTGGCAGTCTGTGTCTTCGTTTTAGTCTGTGCCTGCACAGGTGGAGAAGTTGAATGATTCCTGAATCCATTTGAGTCTTGAAACACAACAGTTTTGTCAAGTGAGTGTCATGAATCAGTGCCGCGGAGGAAGCATCTGCTAGGGTGTTTATTTGTATTCCTCACAGGCCAGGTCTCCGGCCTGGGCAGAGGAGAACTGAGGGAAAGAGAAGTCTAGATTAGGAAAGGAGAGGTGAAGGGTACCTTTCCTGTAGAGCCTACTCTGTCCACAGTGCCATCTCCTAAATCTTGAGATGGGCAGAGAGAAACATCAGGCTGAGACAGCTAGTTTTCCCAAGCCATCCTTCTGTTGACATATTCTTTAAGAATGTATATTTTAAAAATCTATCTGATGACGGGTCATTTAGAGAGATGCCTCTTGAAAATCTATCATTTTGCGATCCTTTTTTCTTGTCCCTGCTACTCTTCATTAGCATCCTAGAATATTTGGAGAGTTGCAGCCTCTCCCAGGCCAATACTAGGGTTCTAGTCTTATATCTGCTACTTACTTCCAGAGTGACTTTAGGCAGATCTCCTTCCCTTCTTCAGCCTCCGTTTAATCATCTAATTTATTTGCATTAAACTCCTTCTGTAAATCAGTGCCTATTTGGATGATGGCTAATATTGACTCTAGTGACTCTAATAATTTATTTTTTTTTTTGGTAATTAATTTATTTTTTATTGGAGGCAAAGTATTTTAAATGACTTTGCTTTTTGGTCACGCTGGCTCTTCATTTTTTGGTTGTGCTGCATGTGGGCTTTCTCTAGGTGCGGAGAGTGAGGGCGACTCTTTGTTGTGGTGCGTGGGCTTCTCACTGCAGTGGCTTCTTGTCGTGGAACACGGGTTCTAGGTGCACAGGCTTCAGTAGTTGCTGCATGTGGGCTTGGTAGTTGTGGCACACGGGCTTAGTTCTGCAGCATGTGGAATCTTCCTGGACCAGGGATCAAAGCTGCATTGGTAGGCAGACTCTTACCCACTGTACCACCAAGGAAGCCCAGTGACTCTAGTAATTTACACTGAGCAAGATACACACACACACACACACACACACACACACAGATACACACACAGAGGAAACCACATATGTGGGTTTCCAATACCTGTTATATACTTATTAAGAGCTTCCCTTTTCTTGCGTGTCATCAGGGCAGAAGTCCAGGGGTATAGCAGACTCTAGACACAGAGCTCCAGTTCCACTTCTTTGTGATTGCCTTGTATCTGTCATCCTCCATGATTTGGCCTCATTGTCGGGCACTTGGCAAGATGGCTACAGCAGTTCCCAGGAGTCACATCCAGACCTAACAGTTTCCACAGGGAAAACAAAAGGACCACCCCTCTGTGCATTTAGTTCTTAGGAGAGTGGAAACGTTTCTTAGAAGCACCCTAGTACACTTTTCACCGCTCGCTGGTCCCGACTGAATCATATTTCCATTTCTTTTTCATTCGCTGACAAAGGGAATGATAGAATCCTGAATAGCTTGCACTAATCTTTTTCCGGAAAAAGGAGTACTGAAATTAACTGCTTATTAACCCTCCTTTGTCCCCAAGTTGGAAAGATAAAATGCTTATGGTGCAAAGATGAAGTCATTCCTACTGAAAAGTATTAAATGACCATTTTCATGATATGATTTAATAATTGCTGTCCATTTATTCTATCCCATGGGCCCTATGTATTTATGTGCAGAGGGAAAGGGGCCACTTCATGGAGACGGTAATATTATTTACCATCTAAAGATGCTGTCTTCCTTCTAGATCGACTTAAGGCATATTATCCAGGGATGGCAAGTGAGACTCAGTGTCACTGAAGGAATAGAGTTAAATGGAAAGAGTGGTAGGCATTCATGAATTTTATTTACAGGGG
Source organism: Moschus berezovskii (assembly GCF_049115385.1). Lineage (NCBI taxonomy): Eukaryota > Metazoa > Chordata > Mammalia > Artiodactyla > Moschidae > Moschus > Moschus berezovskii. The sequence goes on along the minus strand of NC_142488.1, from coordinate 122,687,455 downwards.
TGAGCTCAGGCAGCAGGCTGTGATTCTGTTTTCTGGGTTGTCTAATACAAACCTGGACCAGATGCTAGCCTGTGACATATGGTATTGAGTGGTTAGAAGGCTACTGGCATAATGCAGGAGAGGAAATTCCAAACTTCTGAACATGGGAGTACCGTATTGAATCTTATGAGGGTCTACCCACTCACTGCTAACTTTGCCCTCCAAGGAAATTAAAGCATCTTTCCTGTAACCCTTACCTTGAGAAATTAGTGGGTGAGGGAAGCATCAAAAACTTGCAAAAGCACTTCTGCTGAGACTGAGTATGCCATTGAGAAGTAGATGCCATTGAAATGGGCTCTCTGATCTGTAGCATATTGGAGGGGGCCAGGCATAGATGAGTCTAGGTGGTGACAGTTAACCTCAGTAGCAAAGAAGATATAACCATTACATACATCTGGGGATCATCTGACATGTTATGGGTTGAATTGTATTCCCCCTCCCTCCAATTCATATGTCGAAGCCCTAATTCCCAATGTGACTATATTTGGAGATGGGGCCTTTAAGGATATAATTAAGGTTAAATGAAGTCATCAGGCTGAGGCCCTATTCTGATACAGTGAGTGTCCTTGTAAGAGGAAGAGACACTAGATCTCTCTCTACAAACACATAAGAGCAAGACCATGTGAAGGCACCAAGAGAAGGGGACCATCTGCAAGCCAGGAAGACAGGCCTCACCAGAAACCAATCCTGCTGGCAGTATTATTCTTGGGCTTTCAGGCTCCAGCCTGAAACTTGAGAATATTAAGGACCTTTTATGTGTGTGCGTGCGTGCGTGCGTGTGTGTGTGAGTGTGCACTCACTGTTGGATGCTACTCCAGTGTGAACACTGAAGGCCTGGGCAGAGTGAGCAGCATCCAGGAGTCGGGCAGGCAGGCAAGTTGGGTGGGTCACAGGCCCACACCTGACCCTAGGTGGGGATGCCAGGAGGTGGGAGTATGCCAGGCCCATGAAGGGAAGTACCAGAAGGATGGCCCAGGCAGGCAGAACCCCCAGGACATCTGCAGGCCACCCTACGCCAGGTGGTGAGGGCTCAGGAAGGCAGAGTTGAGGCCTGGCCCCGGGGCCCTTGGAGGGCTCCACTAGGGGCTGCCAATCGCTTGGGGCCTTCCTGAGCGGCTGCTGGAACTCAAGATGTATCTGCCAGCTAGTTTCAAGCACTCCTGGAGGCGGCCAGGGAGGCAGTCATTCCTCTCCTCCAGGTGGTCCAGGCAGGTGTTGACCTGGTCCAGCATGGGGCTGATGGCTGCCTGAACTGCTTCTCGGGTGAAGCCGTCATCCTTGCCTTCCGTGCTGACATCCACAGGCACACCCTGTTCCATGTGGCTGTGAGACCTGGCGGACTTGTGCAGGCACAAGGCTCACGCGGCCTTGGAGCGAGGTGGTGCAAGTTGGGCACGCGGTGGCCGAGGCAGGGAGGGCAGAGGGCGGTCATTAAAACCTTGAGCTCATTGAAATCGTCCTCCCGGGGAAAAGAAAGCAAGACTGTCACAGTCTGTCCTGATTGAAGATGTGCCTGCTGGGTGGGTGGGCTCAGGTCTTTCCCCGATTATTCATAAATATCTTATAGGCTGTGGCTGTCCGCAACTCACATCTTGCCGTCCCGGTCTAGGGGTCCCCCAAAGCTGCAACGTGTCACCTCCTGCCTGAGGGGTTCCTCAGGATGCGGAGGTTGAAGAAGGGTCTCTGTACTGTCATCACAGCTGGAATTTACTTCTTTATCTCAGTATCATGACCTAGTCCTGTTAAAGAATGACTCATCCATTAAGATGTGAGCTGCCTGACTTGGCTATGCAAGCCCAAGTCAGCAGCCGGGAGAGAAACAGGCTGAGATTTGGGGGTGGGGGGTCCTACTTCTCATCTGCACTCCGAATACAGGATTGGCAGGTATTAATTAAATAGTTAATCAATTGACACCTTTTTTGTTTTATAGGACACCAAGGGATTTTGGACCTGGGAAAGACTTGAGAGGATTGTGCATATTTTTTTTTCCATTTATTGAGGGCTGTTTTTTGGGCCAGGCTGTATGCCTCTCCCTCACAACCATTGCTGTGAGGATATATGTGGTGATGAATGGTCATCTATTTCTATGCAGCTGGTAAGTGTCAGGGCTATCCTAACGTTCTGTTGCTTCCTCTAACCTCTGTGCTCCAACTGGTTTTATCTCTGAAAACACTGAAATCATCTTCTGCACCTTCTGAGGGATGCAGAGTTAAGACTGGTTGTGGAAGTTTGCCCCCATCCTTTTCTTCAGTAATCCATTATATATGGTCTCTGCTCACTCTGCTGGAAATTTCCAGGCAGAGACACACTCTCATCTCCTGTCTACTGCCCCATGCTCCCTGGCCACTGGAGAAAGAGCTATGAGGTTCAGAAGGAGCAAATCATCCTCCTTATCAATAGAGGAAGTAAAATGGGGTAGCTTATCCTTATGGGAATTGCAGAGATTTTGGCCACCATCCCAGACTTCAGAAAGCACTTGTTATTCCTACCACACCAAGGCTAATGTGGATCCACAGCTAAAACATGCTCTCCATGCTAGTAGGTCAGCCTCTTGGCTCTTATCATATAGCAGATCCTGTGGTGCCCAAAACGTTCAGGGTGAATCGGTATGCTTGCTGTGTGGAGCATGTGGCAAGGAGAATCACAGCTCAGGCTGCTAGAAGGTAATATCCACTATGAACCTGGAACCCATCGATCGTACTGTTTCTCCCATTGCCAAGATTTGCAACTGTCAGAACAGAGGGGCAGAAACAAAGGTGGTGTCTCTCATAAATAAACCTGACCCATCTGCGACAGTTGTACTTTGTGTCCCTGCAAGTCTGATCTCTGCTGGTTTAGAAGTTCTCATCCCCTAGAAGAAGCACATCTAGTATGCAACAAAACAATGATTCCACAAAATGTGAAGTTCACTCTTAGTTCCTGGAGCCACTCAAAACAGGTGGTTATGGTGTTCATTCTTTAGAATGAGAACAGAGAGGAATACAAATGAGACTTGGATCCCCTAAGGTCTCTTCTTATATGACTGTGCTGAGGGGTTACACGCCATAGTACTGCATCCCTAAGAAGCCCACCAAAGCTAAGACTCCTCAGGAATGAGACTGTGCCACCCCTCTGGTAGGTAAGACAACAGGACAGTGAAATTGACAGAGAAGTTATAAATAAATAACAGGACGACTTTGTGGCTATGTGCAGACACAAGGACTTACCTTCTACCTGTGTTGCTGGCTGATTGTGTTTATTAAAAACTCTCTCACCTGTTCTTTAGTATTGTAAATAGGATAGAGTGGGAGTGAATTCACCATTTAGGTCATGGAAATGTAGAATAACAACAATAAGTTGGGATAACGTGGCTCTAGAGAAAGAAGAGATCGTGGAGAAAACCTGAACTTTAAACAGACGCCCCATAACCTCACTTTTGACTGTGATAGCTGGAAATGTTTGTATGTGTTGTTTCTCTCTGGGTAGTTCTTGGTGGTATGTGGAGTAATTAAAGTATGCCAGGAGGGAGCCATGTTTGGAATGGTATGAATGGAAGAAGGGTGTTTGTACAAGCTAGGAGTAGAAGGTAGTTACCATCTATATTACTTTTCTTTTAAAAAATATTTATTTATTTGGCTGCATGGGTCTTAGTTGAGGCATGTGAGATCTAGTTCCCTGACCAGGGATTGAACCTGAGTCCCCTGCAGTGGGAATGCAGAATCTTAGCCACTGGACCACCAGGGAAATCCCCTATATTACTTTTCTGTCTACCTAATATTCACTCCTTTAGGGAACTGCTGAAAATCACAGGGATTCACTTCTTCAGACCACAGGAGTGCTTGGTATAGAAATACAAATGATGGAAGGACAGCAGTACCCAGCAAAGGACCCCCAAAGGACCCTTGCTTGTCCTTTTAAAGGCCTCCACCTTTTAAGACTTTGGTTACCTTACCCAGAATTACTCAGATTCTTTGGTTCAACAAAATTTAGCTTATGAACTTGACTTCTAGCTTCCCAAGCATCCTTCAGGAAGGATTTGAAGCAAAGTTCTTAGATTTGCAGTAACACTACCCAAGGTCTGGACTTAGGGTAACATGTCTTAAAAGACAGACTGTTTCCCACTCTCTGACCACTCCCACACCTATTCTGGGGCCCAGGATTCTAAAGATAGTCTCTCTGAGTTGCTAGAGAAAGGAGTTATCACCAGTAATCTCTCAGGTGACCAGAACCAGTCTGAAGGCAGTCATGGGACTGCATTCAAGAAAGGGGGTCAAGGGTGACAATGGAAAGTGCAGGCTGTAGTTCAGCTTGAGGAAAGTCTAGGGCCTGGAACCTTCATCTGTGCCTGTGAAGTCAGAAGTTTGGTCCTACCTGGAGAGGACCTTGGGGAAAGGAAGGGGGAATTGATAGAGTCAAGGTAGAAAAGGAATTTTTTTCACCAGTCAGAATGGTCATCATCAAAATGTCTACAAATAACAAGTGCTGGAGAGGGTATGGAGAAAAGGGAACCCTTCTGTACTGTTGGTGGGAATGTAAATTGGTACAGGCACTTTGGAAAACAGTATGGAGGTTCTTTATAAAACTAAAAATAGAGCTACCATATGATCCAGGAATCCCACTCTTGGGCGTATATCTGGAGAAAAGTCTTTTTTTTTAATGAATTTATTTAATTGGAGGATAATTACTTTACAATATTGTGATGGTTTTTGCCATACATCGACATGAATTAGCCATGGATGAACATGTGTCCCCCATCCTGAACCCCCGCCCCACCTCCCTCTGCACCCCATCCCTCTGAGTTGGCCCAGAGCACTGGCTTTGAGTGCCCTGCTTCATGCATTGAACTTGCACTGGTCAACTATCTTACATATGGTAATATATGTTCCAATGCTATTCTCTCAAATCATCCCATCCTCGCCTTCTCCCACACAGTCCAAAAGTTTGTTCTTTATACCCGTGTCTCTTTCGCTGCCTTGCATATCGGATCGTCTTTACTGTCTTTCTAAATTCCATATATATGCGTTAATATTCTCTTTTGGTGTTTCTCTTCCTGACTTACTTCATTCTGTATAATAAGCTCCAGTTTCATCCACCTCATTAGAGCTGACTCAAATGCATTCCTTTTTATAGCTGAGTAATATTCCATTGTGTATATGTACCACAACTTCCTTATCCATTCGACTGCTGATGGACATCTAGGTTGCTTCCATGTCCTTCCTGGCTATTGCAAACAGTGCTGCAATGAATATTGGGGTACATGTGTCTCTTTCAATTCTGGTTTCCTCTGTGTGTATGCCCAGCACTGGGATTGCTGGGTCATATGGCAGTTCCACACTATTTTCCACAATGGTTGTACCAGTTTACATTCCCACCAACAGTGTAAGAGGGTTCCTTTTCCTCCACACCGTCTCCAGCATTTATTGTGTGTAGACTTTTTGATGGTGGCCATTCTGACTGGCGTGAGATGATACCTCATTGTGGCTTTGATTTGCATTTCTCTGATAAGAAGTGATGTTGAGCATCTTTTCATGTGTTTAGTAGCCATCTGTATGTCTTCTTTGGAGACATGTCTGTTTAGTTCTTTTGCCCACTTTTTGATTGGATTGTTCGTTTTTCTGGTATTGAGCTGTATGAGCTGCTTGTATATTTTGGAGATTAATTCTTTGTCAGTTGTTTTGTTTGTTGTTATTTTCTCCCATTCTGAAGGCTGCCTTTTCACCTTGCTTATAGTTTCCTTCATTGTGTAAAAGCTTTTAAGTTTAATTAGTTCCCATTTGTTTCTTTTTGTTTTTATTTCCATTACTCTGGGAGGTGGGTTATAGAGGATCTTATTATGATTTATGTCAGAGTGTTCTGCCTATGTTTTCCTCTAAGAGTTTTATAGTTTCTGGTCTTACATTTAGATCTTTAATCTGTTTTGAGTTTATTTTCGTGTTTAGAAAGTGTTCTAGTTTCATTCTTTTACACGTAGTTGGCCAGTTTTCCCAGCACCATTTGTTAAAGAGACTGTCTTTCCTCCATTGTATATTCTTGCCTCCTTTGTCAAAGATGAGGTGTCCATAGGTGTGTGGATTTATCTCTGGGCTTTCTATTTTGCTCCATTGATCTGTATTTCTGTCTTTGTGCCAGTATCATACTGTCTTGATGACTGTAACTTTGTAGTATAGTCTGAAGTCAGGAAGGTTGATTCCTCCAGTTCCATTCTTCTTTTTCAAGATTCAAGGTATTTTGTGTTTCCATGCAAATTGTGAGATTATTTGTTCTAGTTCTGTGAAAAATATCATTGGTAGCTTGCTAGGTATTGCATTGAATCTATAGATTGCTTTGGGTAGTATACTCATTTTCACTATATTGATTTTTCCAATCCACAAACATGGTATATTTCTCCATCTATTTGTGTCATCTTTGATTTCTTTCATCAGTGCTTTATAGTTTTCTGTATATAGTTTTTTTGTTTCTTTAGGTAAATTTATTCCCAAGTATTTTATTCTTTTCATTGCAATGGTGAATGGGATTGTTTCCTGAATTTCTCTTTCTATTTTTTCATTGTTAGTGTATGCTGCTGCTAAGTCACTTCAGTCGTGTCCGACTTTGTGAAACCCCATAGACAGCAGCCCACCAGGCTCCCCTGTCCCTGGGATTCTCCAGGCAAGAACACTGGAGTGGGTTGCCATTTCCTTCTCCAATGCATGAAAGTGAAAAGTGAAAGTGAAGTCGCTCAGTCGTGTCTGACCCTCAGCGACCCCATGGACTGCAGCCTTCCAGGCTCCTCTGTCCATGGGATTTTCCAGGCAAGAGAACTGGAGTGGGGTGCCATTGCCTTCTCTGTTGTTAGTGTATGCTGCTGCTGCTGCTGAGTCACCTCAGTCGTGTCCGACTCTGTGTGACCCCCTAGACGGAAGCCCACCAGGCCCCCCCGTCCCTGGGATTCTCCAGGCAAGAACACTGGAGTGGGTTGCCATTTCCTTCTCCAATGTGTGAAAGTGAAAAGTGAGAGTGAAGTCGCTCAGTCGTGTCCGACCCCCAGCAACCCCATGGACTGCAGCCCACCAGGCTCCTCCATCCATGGGATTTTCCAGGCAAGAGTACTGGAGTGGCTTGCCATTGCCTTCTCCGTGTTAGTGTATAGGAATGCAAAAACTCTTAATCTGAAAAGATACATGCACCCCAGTGTGCACAGCAGCAGTATTTACAATAGTCAAGACATGGAAGCAACCTAAGTGTCTGCTGACAGATGAATGGATAAAAAGATGTGGTATATATAGACAATGGGATACTACTCAGCCATAAAAAAGAGTGAAATAATGCTATTTGCAGCAACATGGATGGACCTAGAGAATATCATACTAAGTGAAATAAGTCAGACAGGGAAAGACAGATATCATATTATATCACTTATATGTAGAATCTTAAAAAATATTAAAAATCAACTTATTTACAAAGCAGAAATAGACTCACAGACATAGAAAACAAACTTATGGTTACCAAAGGGGATAGAGGGGGTGGGAGGAAGAGAAATTAGGAGTTTGGAATTAACAGATGCAAACTACTATATATGAAACAGATAAACAACAAGGTCCTACTGTATAGCACAGGGAACTGTACTCAGTATCTTGTAATAACATATAATGGAAAAGCATTTGAAAATAAATAAATATATATACATATATGTGTGTGTGTGTGTGTGTGTGTGTATATAATGCCTGCCTACCTACCTGCTGAGTCACTTCAGTCGTGTCTGACTCTTTGTGACCCTATGGACTGTAACCCACCAGGCTCCTCTGTCCATGGGATTCTCCAGTCAAGAACACTGGAGTGGGTTGCCATGCCCTCCTCCAGGGGCCATGGATCTTCCCAACCCAAGGATTGAACTCCCATCTCCTGCATTGCAGGCAGATTCTTTACCACTGAGCCACTGGGGAAGCCTATATATATGTATATATATGTTGTAAATAATGCTGCTGTGAATATTGAGGTCATGTATCTTTTTGAATTAAGAGTTTTCTCCAGACATATGTCATATATATATTTATATACACCTATATATGTGTGTGTGTATATATGTATACCTATATATGTGTGTGTGTATATATATATATTTGGCTACACCATGCAGCTTGTGGGATCTTAGTTCCCTTACCAGGGATTGAATCTGGATCCATGGCAGTGAAAGCACTGGGTCTTAACCATTGGGCCACCAGAGAAGTCTTTATATATTTGTATGCTCTGAATCACTGAATCACTTTGACGTACACCTGAAACATTGCAAATCAACTACACTTCAATTAAAAGAAAAGAAAGAAAAGGAATTCTTTTCATCTTATATGTGAGAGAGGAGCTCCCTCCCATCTGGTGCTTTCAGAGAATTGCATGTTTAGGAAAGCCTGAATTAAAGAACATTTTCTGTTGTTCTAGGATAGTGTTAGAAGTGCTCAAGAGAACTGCATCTCACTCGACAATTAAGTCTATGCCAAAAGTTGCCAGGAATATTTGGCTCATGAAAGTCAGATGCTCATAGAATTGAGCAGGTTAATGAATCTGAGGATGCTGTGGTTTCACTGGCTGTCTTTTTTTTTTTCTGGTCTGTCACATGAAGAGAAATTATACCTGCAGTGAATTAGGGGAAATGATTTAAAAAGTGAACCCCAAAACCAAAAACCTGTACATAATCTATGCAAGTTAAAAAATTTTAAACTGCAACTGTTTAGAACTGTGTATATTTGATGTTTCTCTATTAATGGGCAAAACTGTTTTCTGAGGAGAAAGTGACATTTGATTACAGTTTAATTACATTTAATTACAGTTACAGTTTTCACATTAAAGCTATTTTGCTTTTGAGTATTGTTGCAAGAATGCATTTAATATCTCATCAAAACTAATTTCTTTGGTCAAAATTAAAATCCTGAGTGACTCTGAGTTACACCTGACCCTCCATTCATGTGCAGTGGTATACGTACTTGGGAGTGCTAACCCAAGGGTGTAGGAATGGGGTGTCTAACCCTGTGTTCCCCAAATCCTAGCATCCATGCCATCCACTTGGATAGTGAATTTTACACTAAAGTTTTTTAATATTTATTTTATTATTTTTTGGCTGTGCCAGGTCATATTTGTGGCATACGGGATCTAATTCCTTGACCAGAGATCAAACCCGGGGTCCTCTGCATTGGGAGTGCAGAGTAATGCAAAGAAAAAAACATATCATAGCTATAAATGTCTCACATTAGTAGGAAGAATAATATTGTTGGCAATATTTCATCACTCTGCCACTATCCTTCTCCATGTTTGTCTCCTCTCCTGCAAACCAGGGGTGATGATAGTCATGTATCTCTGAGTTGTCATGAGGATTAAATGAAATGATGCATACAAAGTGCTTGGGATATTGCATGGTTACAGTAAATGTGCAATAGTGTTTCCAAGTGTTATTTCTCTGTAATTAAGAAGGGTGTATGTTATATATTTCTCTCTGGCTCAGTAATGGCAACCCACTCCAGTATTCTTGCCTGGAAAATGCCATGGACAGAGGATCCTGTTAGGCTATAGTTCCTGGGGTCACAAAGAGTTGGACAGGACTAAGCAACTGAGCATGCACATACTACCCCATTCCATTGATGGACTATTTCTATTTAGCCCAGCTTCTGTTGCACATTTAGCTTATTTCCCCCCTCTTGCTATTATGATCAATACTAAAATGTGAGAACCTTGTCTAAACATCATGGGGTACTTGCCCAACTTTTCAGTTTTGAAAAATTAAATCACACTTTTTGTTTTCTTTTTACCTTAACCATGACATTGCAGAGATTAGCTCATGAGACGTTTCATAGAGTAAGGAAGCTCTGGGCTATCTGAAGATTACTGATCATTTCATCAGGCATTTCCTTATGGTTTTATGGTGTACTTGGAAAGCAAGGAAATCATATTTCATGTGATCATTCGGGAACAGTTTAGGATATGCATCCACTATTGCAGAAAGATAGGAAGGCAGAACCTACCTGGACTGATGGGCCACTCCTTAACCCCCTTCCCCCAAATTTCCTTCCAACTGCAGTAAATTCACTTTTAATAGGTTTTAATTTTTAATCAAGATAATTCATGCATATAAAGGATTATAAAAAGATCAACCAGTACAAAAGGACATATAATGAAAAGCAGTGAATCCCCGCCTACCCTTCTTAACTTCTGCTTTCCCATTCCAGAGGCAAAAACTTTACATGTCTGTTTAGAGGTTAACTCCATTTTTCCTAGTCATATGCTTTTCTTACTATTTTTTAACTTTGATGAAGTGAGACATTTCCTGCTGCCTTCCTTCTGTCTCCTGGGTTTTCCTCCCCCACTTCCCTACCATTGTATCACTATTTTTAAGTTTCCTGTTGGTTAACTCCTTCAGTTTATAAATTTAACCCCTAAAGTTGCCTTATTCTTTCACCTAGAGACTTCCTAGTTTAGGAGAATAACACCACTATTCCCTTTCCTTCCCTCTGGTTGCCAACTTGTTACCTGTAATGGTAATGTTGATTACCATTCCATTCTGTTCTACGACCATAATTAAGTCTTCCCTGCTTTGTCTAGAGATTTACTCTAAAAACGAAAAAGCATAATTAATATTTCCACTGTAATGGCTATTTAAACACTGTTCATAGAATATGGATGTTGAAGCTATGATTGGATTTTCTGTGATTGCAGAGTCTTGATCCATGTATGCCAGTGTTCTGATTCCCTTTCTCACACTCCTTGCAATGGTTGAAAACTGAGGTTGCTTCATATTTGAAGCATGTTCTCCTTGTATAGTTTGAAATGTTTGTTTTTCCCTGAAGGTTCTGTTTTTTTTTTTTCCTTGGGGGATGAAGAAAAGTATGCCTTCCAGATCATGTGATCAGTTTCCTCCAACTTCTAACTCCATCCATCTACTGAAGTTGGAAGTCCTTTCATTTCTTTTTCAAATTTGGAAGATTTGCTTCCTATTTGGACCATTCTTGTGCAGTTTATTTAAGTCGTTGGTAACTTTTCCTTTTTTTTCTCCTTTAGGGCATCCTGTGCTCATTGTCATTTCCCAAAGTGCGTGCTCATTTGATTCTTTAACAGCTGAGCCACGAGGGAAGCCCTTTATGTACGGAAGAAGTTCTTAAATATTTCTGAGGATTTTCAGATTTTTAAGTTCTGTTCCTTCCTGGAGATTCAACTTCTCGTTTATTTTAGAGTTTCCTGGTTATATTGTAGGCTTTCCGCAAATAATGATTTCTAGCCGCCCGTTTATATGGAAAGACGGGGCGATAGCAGGACAGGTCGGCAAGTGTGTGTGCGCCAGAAGAGCTGGTCACTGTGCTCTAGGGCGGGTGAGCCAGTGGGTGGAGGTCAGCCATCCTGCTGGACCTCCCCACTGCTCTAAATATGTACCTGCAGGCGGACGTTGAGAATCACCGAAGCCACGATGTAGAAGTAGGGGAAGTTCATGCGCAGACGCCAGGCCAGGTCGAAGAAGGTGATCAGCGTGCGCGTGAGCCCCTTGCAGAAGGCGCCATACGAGCCGCGGGTCGTAGCTGAGCGCGACAGCCGCACTACTACGTCCGACGGGGCCGCTGCTGCTGCCATTGGTTTGCTGTGGCCCCGGATACAGCGCCCAGAGCCAGGTGCTTCCCGCTGGCTCAGAGGATAGAAGAACGCTCGCGGGGGAATCGGCGCGGTAGGTGGATCGCGCGGCAGCAGATGCTAATTGCGCTGCACTGCAGGATCCCTCCTCCTCTGGCTGTGCTCCCTTCTCCTCTGGCTGTGCTCCGGCTACAGTGGTCACTGGTACCCCGCCGGGCCGCCCTTCTAGGCTGCCTCAGGGCCACGTGGGCCGGGATCAGGCAGAGCGCCAGGGATCCAGAGCCCTGGGACGGGGAAGGGGGAGTGTTAAGGGGCAGTCGGGAGGAGCGGGGAGGGGCGGGCAGTTTGTCCGGGAGACCTAGCTTCCTGTCCCCAGTGGTCCTTTTTTAACTTTTAATTTTTAAATTTTAACGGAAGCAAAGTGAAACTTGCTCCAAACGTTAGAAATTTTCCTTCATAAGCACGATCTTGAGCAGCTTCGAAGCTTGAACGCATTTCCTGTCGCTTCAAATCCCACTAGGAATTTTTTCGGTCCCCAGTTGTAAGCTAGTACAAACACACCAAAACAACTAATTTAACTTTAAGTTGTGTGCATTCTTCTTCATTCATTCAAGCGTCTTATTTGTTTTTGCTCTGTATCTGTAGTATTCTGCTAATGGGAAAAGTCTAAAAGCAAGTTTTTAGACTTTGTCAACAGCACAATGAGAACAATGGAAAACAAATTCCCTGCTTAGCTTCCCTTTCCCCACCCCGCCCCAGCAGTCACGAACTGAGATTACGTTTCCTGTATATACCTCCAGATGTGATGTGTTGATAAGGTGCTCTTACCATGTCAATAACACACAACTACCTCACTCTCCTTGAAGGTGGATAATTACACCAATACATATATTAGCTCATAATGTTCAATAATTCATTTAACAAATCCCTTGTTGATGGGCGTTCTGAATGTTTCTAGTTTTTCTTATGCCAAAATTTATTGCAATAGCAACATTGTAAGCATGAATTTGCAAGTGGCAGAAGAGGATGAATAATATGATTCCATCTTTATTATAAAAAACCATCACATAGCATAGATATTTAGTGTTTGAGGTTGGAGAAGGCAATGGCAAGCCACTCCAATACTCTTGCCTAGAAAATCCCATGGATGGAGGAGCCTGGTAGGCTGCAGTCCGTGGGGTCGCTAGGGGTCGGACACGACTGAGCAGCTTCACTTTCACTTTTCACTTTCACACATTGAAGAAGGAAATGGCAACCCACTCCAGTGTTCTTGCCTGGAGAATCCCAGGGAGGGGGGACCCTGGTGGGCTTCTGTCTATGGGGTCACACAGAGTCGGACACGACTGAAGTGACGCAGCAGCAGCAGCAAGTTTTCCTAATACATGTAGTTGATCAAAAAAGTTTAGAGAAGGAAGCTCTATACAACATTGTGTCAGTCTTGGAATTTTTTTCCTCAACATGATAGACAACAATTGTATATTATTATTCTAATTTGCATTTATTTAATTATCAGAGAAGGTTAGCAACTTTAAAAAATTTCTTAATTTTTAATATATATAATTTTTACCAATTGTTTGTAAATCATTGAAACTTAAGTATATATTATGAGAAAAGTAAAGTTTCTAGGATCACAACCACAAAAAAAAAAAGACTATTAACAGCTTGGTATATGTTTTAGTCAATTTTAATAAACAAAACACACACACACACACATATATATTTCACACACCAATAGTAAAACAAAAGTGAAATCATACTAACATACTGCCTTGACAGTTGTTTTTAAACGTAATGATATATCTTGCTTATCCTTCCATATTGATTCTTTGTGATCAATAGTATTGTGTATGACTCCTTATGGCTGGCCAATCATTAACTGAAGGATATTTGGATGGTTTCAAAGTTTCCACAGTCATCAACAGTGTTGAGATTAGCATCCTCACACATATCTTTGTATACTTCTCTAATGTCTCACTCCGGTACATTCCTAAAAATGAAGTTCTTGGATCAACAGTTTTTCATTTGTTTAATGATTTTGATACATATTGTCAAACTGTCTTCCACACAGCTCTAAGTTATCCATGACCATCCTCTACTTTCTTAATAATGGCATTGATGTTCTTTTAAATCTTGGGCATTTAGGTGAAAATGACATCTCATTGTTTTAATTTGCATATTTTGTTTACTGGCAAGGTTGCTGCTGCTGCTGCTGCTAAGTCACTTCAGTCGTGTCCGACTCTGCGTGACCCCATAGACGGAAGCCCACCAGGCTCCCCCGTCCCTGGGATTCTCCAGGCAAGAACACTGGAGTGGGTTGCCATTTCCTTCTCCAATGTGTGAAAGTGAAAAGTGAAAGCGAAGTCGCTCAGTCGTGTCCGACCCCTAGCAACCCCACGGACTGCAGCCTACCAGACTCCTCCTTCCATGGGATTTTCTAGGCAAGAGTACTGGAGTGGCTTGCCATTGCCTTCTCCAACTGGCAAGGTTAGACACCTTTTATATGTACAGATATTGTTGCACATTTGCATGAAAGGAAGTACTCTGTCAAAAGATTTGTAGTCTTATAGAAAACAAATTTATGGTTACTGGAGGGAGAGGGATAAATTAGGAGTTTGGGATTAACTCATTGCTATATATAAAAGACAGTGCAGAATCTAATCTGCCTGCTATGCAGGAGACCCAGGTTTGATTCCTGGGTCGGGAAGATCCCTTGGAGAAGGGAATATCTATGACTAACACTTTCACTTTTTCATATATAAAAGAGATAAACAACAAAGACCTGTATAGCATAGGGAACAATATTCAATATCTTGTAATAACCTACAGTGGGAAAGAATCTGAAAAAGTATATATAGATGTAGATATATAGGCTTCCCTGGTGGCTCAGACAGTAAAGCCCTCCATAAAACTGAGGGCTTCCTAGGTGATGCAGTGGTAAGCCAGTGCAGGAAACACGAGTTTGATCCCTGGGTCAGAAAGATCCCCTGGAGTAGGAAATGAAAACCCACTCCAGTATTCTTTCCTGGAAAATTCCATGGACAGAGGAGCCTGGCGGGCTACAGTCACAGGATCACAAAGAGTTGAACACGACTGAGTGCACACACACATATATAACTGAATCACTTTATTGTATACCTGAAACTAACACAATATTGTAAATAAATTATACTTCAATTAAATATATATATTAAATAAATATGTATATATATAAACATTTGGATAAACTAAAAAAAAAGATTTGCCGTCTTCATTTTAATCAGTATATTCGATTTCCATGTAAGAAAGTTTGTACCAATTTCCACTCCCTCAAGTAATGTATGAGGCTGTCCATTTCTCCACATCCTCACTCATATTATTATTATGTATTATTTTATTATTGTTAATCTAAAAGCAAAGCATTATTCTAATTAATTTGCTTATATTTGATTACAGTTGAAGCTGAATATTATGTTTATTGGTCATTCATAGTGGCCTCAAAAGGAAGGAGGGCCCCATGGACTAGATGACTGGAAGGCAGACTAAAAGGGTCCTAGAAACCCCAGGGGCAGTGGCAACAGTGGGGGAGAGGAGAGTTAGGCTTATTTTTAAGTTAACTTTCCTTTCTCCTCACCCCTGTCTCTTTGCCCCTCAAGTTTCCCAGGCTCTGGTTCCTTTGCTCATTTTTATATTAAAATTTTTGTCTAAGGCAAGCAGAACAGCACAGTTCCGTTCAGTTCAGTTCAGTCGCTCAGTTGTGTCCGACTGACTCTCTGCGACCCAATGAACCACAGCACTCCAGGCCTCCCTGTCCATCACCAACTCCCGGAGTTCACTCAAACTCATGTCCACAGAGTTGGTGATGCCATCCAGCCATCTCATTCTCTGTCGTCCCCTTCTCCTCCCGCCCCCAACCTTTCCCAGCATCAGAGTCTTTTCCAGTGAGTCAACTCGTCGCATGAGGTGGCCAAAGTATTGCAGTTTCAGCTTTAGCATCAGTCCTTCCAATGAACAACCAGGATTGTTCTCCTTTAGAATGGACTGGTTGGATCTCCTTGCAGTCCAAGGGACTCTCAAGAGTCTTCTCCAACACCACAGTTCAAAAGCATCAATTCTTCGGCGATCAGCTTTCTTCACAGTCCAACTCTCACACCCATACACGACCACGGGAAAAACCATAGCCTTGACTAGACGGACCTTTGTTGGCAAAGTAATGTCTCTGCTTTTTAATATACTATCTAGGTTGGTCATCGGAGAAGGCAATGGCAAGCCACTCCAGTACTCTTGCCTAGAAAATCCCATGGATGGAGGAGCCTGGTAGGCTGCAGTCCGTGGGGTCGCTATGGGTCGGACATGACTGAGCGACTTCACTTTCACTTTTCACTTTCACACATTGGAGAAGGAAATGGCAACCCACTCCAGTGTTCTTGCCTGGAGAATCCCAGGGATGGGAGAGCCTGGTGGGCTTCCGTCTATGGGGTCACACAGAGTCGGACACGACTGAAGTGACTTGGCAGCAGCAGCAGGCAGCAGGTTGGTCATAACTTTCCTTCCAAGGAGTAAGCATCTTTTAATTTCATGGCTGCAATCAGCATCTGCAGTGATTTTGGAGCCCAAAAAAATAAAGTCTGACACTGTTTCCACTGTTTTTCCATCTATTTCCCATGAAATGATGGGACCAGATGCCATGATCTTTGTTTTCTGAATGTTGAGCTTCAAGCCAACCTTTTCACTCTCCTCTTTCACTTTCATCAAGAGCACAAGCACTCTATAAATGATAAAATCTCAACCCCAGCTTTAGGAGAAACAGAGTGGACAAGACAGCCTCAGGCAATGCATTGTCTTTGGGAAGCTGTATAATCTTGTGAAAGTTGCTCAGTCGTGTCTGACTCTTTGAGACCCCATGGACTATACAGTCCATGGAATTCTCCAGGCCAGAATACTGGCGTGGGTAGCCTTTCCCTTCTCCAGGGGATCTTCTCAACCCAGGGATTGAACCCAGGTCTCCTGCATTGCAATTGGATTCTTTACCAACTGAGCTATCAGGGAAGCCCCTAGTAGCCCAAAATGTTTGATAAATTCCTGGAATGAATACAGATTGGCTCAAACTGAAATCATACAGGAGGGCACCACAGCCCAACGAATCTCAGGCAGGCAAAGGATGCTGCAGAAGCAGAGCCACTTTGACGGAAGAAGGACCAGGCATGGAAAGTGGACATGGGAGGATGAGGGGAAAGGAAATGATTATTTTAAAAATTATTTGAAAAATGGCTGAATAATTTGGGTTTTGCTTCCACCATCTTCCTTTCCCTCATCACCAGTGAAGGAGTTTATCTCCTGGATGAAAATGAAAGTGTTTTTTCTAAAGAAATTGAAGTTTATGCCTGCAAAAGGCTAGGGCTCCAGAATGGGGGGTGGGGGAGAGGATTGGTGCCTGGGGCAGAGTAAAAATCATCACAAATGCTTCCTCTCCTTGAACCCATAACTTTGCACTGATACTGCAGATCTGTCAAGAGGTGACCTGTTTTGTTTTTTTTCTTGAAGATATCTTTTAATTTGTTTTGGTCAATGGGACATTGGCAAAAATAGTGCAGACAAAAGCTAGAAAAGTGCTTATGCACTGGGGCCCACACTATTGCTAGTCTTGTAAACCTGCTGCCACCAGGCTGGATGATAAAACTCATGCCCCAATTATCCCTGTATCCCCAAAGAATAGCCAACCAACTCCTAGACGTAGTGTCACCAGGACTGCTAACAGCAGCTGACTACAGATACATGAGAATCCAGCGGACACAAGCAAAAGAATAGTCCAGTTGAGCCCAGGCAAATTGCCAGCTCCCAGCAACTGTACATTAAATAAACAGTGGTTGTTTTAAGGCTCTAGGTTTTGAGTGGTTTGATCTTTGGTGGAAATTACTTGAATCATGGGGCCCTAGGACTGAAATAGAACTATGACTCATTTAACCAAAAGAAGTCTAGCAAAAAGAGAGTTGGGTCACCATGAGAGAGGGTCATAGCTCCTCAGGTTGTATATCCAGGGTCCCTAGAATGAAGGGGAGACTGAGAGCCTTGAGGAAGGATGTTATGGTAACATTGTAATTATGTACAGTAAATCTTCCTAGTTACCCCTGAAAGGACCCACAGCAATTTCCCAAAGTAATTGTGTAGCAGAGAAATAAAAATCCACATACTCTCCAGGGCTTATTAGACAATGGCTCTGAGCTAACAGTCATCCTGGGGAATGAGAGTATCACTGTTACCCATAGTCAAGAGTGAGGGCTAATGAATGTCAAATGATAAATGGATAAATCCAACTCATAGTGGGGCCAGGGGTGTACAAACCCACTCTCTGGTATTTCTCCAGTTCCTAGGTTTGCAGTTTTAATAGGTAAAACCAGAAACTGGCAAAATACCCCAACTGGCTCCCCGTGGAAAAAAAAAATTTCTGTTAAGGAAGGGACAGGTGGAAACCTGGAACTTATTCTCCTTTCCAATTATAGCAGGAATAGCAAACACAAATATAGTTCTTGTTACATGCCAGACACTCTTCCAAGCACTTTACATACATTAAAAAATTATTCCTCAAAACAGCACTACAAAGTAGGTACTATTTTTGCTTGCTTTTATGTATTTTAAAATGATTTTTTAATTTAAGTATAGTTGACTTACAATATTGTATTAGTTTCAAAGTAGGTACTGTTATTGTACACATTTTACAGAAAAGTTAAGCTTAAGTAACTTGCCCAAGGTCACCAGTTAATAATTGGTAAGGTGGAAACTTAAACCAGAAGCTGGCTCCAGAGTCCATGCTGCTGCTGCTGCTAAGTTGCTTCAGTCGTGTCCGACTCTGTGTGACCCCATAGACAGCAGCCAACCAGGCTACCCTGTCCCTGGGATTCTCCAGGCAAGAATGCTGGAGTGGGGTGCCTTTTCCTTCTCCAAGAGTCCATGCTATTAACCATTATAGTGTACTGTCTAAATAGTAAACTGTAACCAATACTGCAGACATGGGAGACTCTCAGAAATTAGGGTCACCATCAAGACTTCATAATTCCAGTGTGGTGATCCCTATTACGTAATATTCTTATGTGATATACCTGTTTGGCTAGTGAAGAGTACAGAGGACTCTTGAAATAGAAATGATATATATGGATTGACTTTGAGTAGGTTCTGAAGGCACAAGTAACATTTGTGAGCAGTGACTCACACTGCCAGTGTGCCTCCACCTGCCACATTGCTTTCCTTTTGTCAACCCACACTTACAGTTTCATGGGAATTGTTATGGGCTAAACTGAATACTTTTTATGTGTCCATGCTGGGCCTTTGTTGCTGTGTGCAGGCTTTCTCTAGTTGTGGCGAGTAGGGGCTACTCCCAGTTGCAGTGCTCAGGCTTCTTATTGCAGTGGCTTCTCTTGTTGTGAAGCACAGGCTTTTGTAGTTGCAGCTCATGGACTCTAGAGTGCAGGCTCAGTAGTTGTAGCACTCAGGCTCAGTTGTGGTACACAGAGTTAATTGGAGGCATGTGGGATCTTCCCAGACTAGGGACTGAACCCATGTCCCCTGCCCTGGAAATCAGATTCTCAACTACTGGACCACTAGGGAAGTCCCAAGACAAGATCGTTAAACATGTAACTGAGGTTATATAAGGTCCTTGAGGTGATCACTAATCCAGCATGACTGCTGTTCTTATAAGAAGAGTGAGTGACTAACTGAAAGTCACTCAGTCATGTCTGACTCTTTGTGATCCCATGGACTGTAGCCCATCAGGCTCCTCTGTCCGTGGGATTCTCCAAGCAAGAATACTGGAGTGGGTTACCATTTCCTTCTTCCTGTCCCAGGGATCGAACCTGGGTCTCCTGCATTGCAGGCAGTGTCTTGACCAACTGAGCCACCAGGGAAGTTTATTAAGAAGAGATCAGGACTCAAATAGGCCCAGAGAGAAGACCAGGTGAAGACACATGGAGAAGATGGCAGAGGTGAGGGCTTGAGAAGAAACTAACTGCTGATACCTTAATTTCTGACTTCTAGCCTCCAGAGCTCTAAGGAAGTAAATTTCTGTTGTTAGGGACACCCATTCTGTAGTTCTTTATCATGGCAACCCTGGCAAACTAATATAGGGACTTCTTTATAGACCAGTTGTATTAGTCAGGGTTCTCCAGAGAAACAATAGCAAAGAGATGGGAATACCAGACCACCTGACCTGCCTCTTGAGAAACCTGTATGCAGGTCAGGAAGCAACAGTTAGAACTGGACACGGAACAACAGACTGGTTCCAAACAGGCAAAGGAGTACGTCAAGGCTGTATCTTGTCACCCTGCTTATTTAACTTATATGCAGACTACATCATGAGAAACGCTGGGCTGGAAGAAGCACAAGCTCGAATCAAGACTGCTGGGAGAAATATCAATAACCTCAGATATGCAGATGACACCACCCTTATGGCAGAAAGTGAAGAGGAACTCAAAAGCCTCTTGATGAAAGTGAAAGAGGAGAGTGAAAAAGTTGACTTAAAGCTCAACATTCAGAAAACTAAGATCATGGCATCTGGTCCCATCATTTCATGGGAAATAGATGGGGAAACAGTGGAAACAGTATCGCACTTTATTTTTTTGGGCTCCAAAATCACTGCAGATGGTGATTGCAGCCATGAAATTAAAAGACGCTTACTCCTTGGAAGGAAAGTTATGACCAACCTAGATAGCATATCAAACACATGAAAAGATGCTCAACATCACACATAATCAGAGAAGTGCAAATCAAAACCACAAAGAGGTACCATTTCACGCCAGTCAGAATGGCTGCTATCCAAAAGTCTACAAGCAATAAATGCTGGAGAGGGTATGGAGAAAAGGGAACCTTCTTACACTGTTGGTGGGAATGTAAACTAGTACAGCCACTATGGAGAACAGTGTGGAGATTCCTTAAAAAACTGGAAATAGAACTGCCATTCGACCCAGCAATAGCACTCCTGGGCATACACACCGAGGAAAACAGAATTGAAAGAGATACATGTATGCCAATGTTCATCGCAGCACTGTTTATAATAGCCAGGACATGGAAGCAACCTAGATGTCCATCAGCAGACAAATGGATAAGAAAGCTGTGGTACATATAAACAATGGAATATTACTCAGCAATTAAAAAGAATACACTTGACTCAGTTCTAATGAGGTGTATGAAACTGGAGCCTATTATACAGAGTAAAGTAAGCCAGAAAGAAAAATACCAATACCGTATACTAACACATATATACGGAATTTAGAAAGATGGTAATGATAACCCTGTATACGAGACAGCAAAAGAGACACAGATGTATAGAACAGTCTTTTGGACTCTGTGGGAGAGGACGAGGGTGGGATGATTTGGGAGAATGGCATGGAAACATGTATATTATCATATGTGAAACGAATCACCAGTCCAGGTTCGATGCATGATACAGGATGCTCGGGGCTGGTGCACTGGGATGAACCAGAAGGATGGTATGCGGAGGGAGGTGGGAGGGGGATTCAAGATGGGGAACACATGTACACCCGGGGTGGATTCATATCAGCGTATGGCAAAACACCAATACAATATTGTAAAGTAAAAAAAAAAAAAAGAAGAAGTAAAAGAGATCAATAAATATCGGGGACCAGCCTCGATATGGCCCAGGGTATCCTCGGGATGAACGGCGTCGGCGTCAGAGAGAGAGAAAAAGAGAGAGAGAGAGACAGGGGCTGATGATTCCTTGGTTTACGCTGGAAACCAATAAAACCCCAGCAAGGAGATCCAACCAGTCCATCCTAGAGGAGATCAGTTCTGGGTGTTCATTGGAAGGACTGATGCTAAAGCTGAAACTTCAATACTTTGGCCACCTCATGCGAAGAGTTTACTCATTGGAAAAGACCCTGATGCTCGGAGCGATTGGGGGCAGGAGGAGAAGGAGACGACAGAGGATGAGATGGCTGGATGGCATCACCGACTCGATGGACATGGGTTTGAGTAAACTCCGGGAGTTGGTGATGGACAGGGAGGCCTGGCGTGCTGCGATTCACGGGGTTGCAGAGTCGGACACGACTGAGCAGCTGAACTGAACTGAACTGATATATATATGAACAGATTTATTATAGAAATTGTCTCACACAGTTATGGAGGCTGAGAACTTCCACAGTCTGCTGTCAGCTAGCTAGAGAACTGGGAAAGCCAGTAGTATAATTCAGTCCAAATCCGAAGCCTGAGAACCAGGGGTTCTGGTATAAATCCTGGAGTTCAAAGGCCCAGAAACCAGCACCACAATCAAATGTTTGAAGGTAGGAAAAGATGGATGTCCCGGCTCAAAAAGAGAGAATTCTCCCTTTGCCTTTTTGTTCCTTTCAGGCCCTCCCACCAAACTGGTGAGGATGGATGTCCTTACTCAGTCAGGAATCTATTGAAGTACAGCTTGTGTGACATTGGGGCACCAGCCAGAAGCATATTGAGGCAACATTCCAGCCCCACATAGGAGTAGGCCAAGAAAGACAGTGCAAAAGTACAATCTTCCCTGAAGGTTGGTATATCTGGTTGTTCACTTTGCTTAGAAGGAGAAATGGCCTAAGGTATGGCTCTACACTGTCTTATGTTCAGGAACTAGGAAAGAAAATAATTTGTAGTACTGGTGACAATAAGGTTTGCGAGGAGTAATATGTAGTTGGACCTCTAGGAATGGCCAGAGAGTGTGAGTACATTTGTGCTTCATATAAATGCCCAACAGAGCATGTTAGCTGTGATGAATGTGAACAAGGCGACTTACCTAAGAATATCAGCCAGCCCCACCCTGAATCTTGCTCAGTGGCCCATATACAAAGTGGCCATGGTTGCAGGGACAGAGGCTCTTCACAGGCTCAATTACATGGGTGTCCCCTCACTCAGGCTGATGTAGTTATCAGATCAGTTGAGTGTCTAACCCCAACTTGACAATAGCGGAGGCCAATACCAAACTCTTGATACGTGCCGTTTCCTTCTGGGAGGAGGGTTCCAACCAGCCATCTGGTGGCACGTTAACTACATTGGACCCCTTCCATGATAGAAGGGGCAGGGATATGGACTTGCCTTCCCTAACTGCAACACTGCAGCCAGCACCACTCTTGCGGATATACAATTATATCCCACACAACACTGCTTCTGACTAAGGAACTCCTTTTACAGAAAAAGGCAAAAAAGAGTTAAACAGAATTCACCCTGGTCATACCTTACCCTCCATCATCTAAAATGGTGAATTGCCTATTCAACCTCCATTTGCAAGTATTTTCTTCACATTCTCTTGATTTTGTCCTCTGCTGATTTAGAACTCTGATTATTAGTCTACCAGTAGAAATAACAGTGATTCTATTGAATAGATTGTTGAGACTGCAACCTAGCCATTTGAGCTTCATGCATCACTGGGCCAGCAGGCGAAATATGGGTTTGATTGGTGTGATTGATCCTGATCATCAAAGGGATGTTTGGCTTCTCTTACACAATGCATGCAGGGAAAATTAAGTCTGAAACTCTGTGGCTCCTCTTGAAACTGGAATATCCAGTGGTCAAAGTTAATGAAAGATTACAGTCACATCACATAGGCAAGACCACTGAAAGCTCAAACCTCTGAGTAATGAAGCTTTACCTCTGCCCACTGGGCAAAGAGAACTCAATAGCTGAGAAACTGACTGAGAGCAAGAGAAAATGGAATAAGTGATGGAAGAAATAAGTTATATTAATAAATACCAACTATAGATGGAGAAGGCAATGGCACCCCACTCCAGTCCTCTTGCCTGGAAAATCCCATGGACAGAGGAGCCTGGTGGGCTGCAGTCCATGGGGTTGCTAAGAGTCGGACACGACTGAGCGGCTTCACTTTCACTTATAGCTTTGTGGCTAGTTTCAGAAACAAAATAGTTGTTTATATTTTTTGTTTTCCTCATTTTGCAATATGTGTGTGTGTGTTCTAGATGTGCTAATGTACCCTCTTCACCTTGTCCCCTTATCTAGGGGATGTTGATTGTGACTGAACTTCACAATTTAGTCCACAAATTACAGAATATCAGTATGTGATTATGTTGAATATAGGAATGAACATGGGTCAATAATCCTAAATTTAGAGCTGGGTGTGATAACTTGTGAGAGTTTGAGCATTCTCTTTTGGGGAAAAGTTGAGTGTGATTTGTTTTGTACAAGGCATAGTTGTTATATGCTAAATTGAACATCTAAAAAAAACTATTTATTTATTTGGCTGCATTGGGTCTTAGTTGTGGCATGCGGGATTAGTTGCCTCGCAGTATGTGGGCTCCTGGTTCCCTGACTAGGGATTAAACCTGCATTCCCTGTGTTGGAAGGCAGATTCTTAACCACTGGACCACCAGGGAAGTCCCTGGAACATTTTATTGTTGTCACCATTGTTATCTAGAATTTTAAGTGTGGAAAAAGATTGAATAGACGTTCATCATTATTTAAATCTAATCTGTTACAGAAAATACATTGAATAGCACATTGTTGGATAGCAGAAGCCTATCTTTCACTAATTTAAATGGGAAAAATAATGTTTCTTAGCTTATCCAAACCCATTTCCCAAATGTTTACTAAAAGACTCTTAAAAAATCTATATAATCTGCCAAAGTTTTCTGTATAATATAAAGCATTTATAATCCAACTATCTAGACATTTAATATTTAAGGAACTCACTAGTTTATATCTTTAGGTGCAGTATGTGATGATACTATAAAGTATAGGATATGAATTACACTCTTCCACATTGCAGGAAACACATTCTGTAATATTATTACACTATAATGTTACAGTAATCAATTAGTGTGGTATTGAAGAAGACATAAATACATATATCAGTGGAATAGAAGAGAGCCCAGAAATAGACCTACACACATATGACTAACTGATTTTTTACAAAGATGAAAAAGCAATTAAATGGAGAAAAGACAGCCTTTCAACAAATGTGTTGAAATAATTGAACATCAATAGGCAAAAAAGAAAGAAAAACTGTCTCGACTTAAAAATAATACTTTATTAAAAAAGTAGTCTGAACTGGATGATAAATCTAAATGTAAAACATAAAGTATAAAAAGTTTTAGAAGAAAGCACAGGAAAAAATATGTATGACCTGGGATTAGGCAAAGAATGAATAAGCATGACACAAAAGCACAATCCATGAAAAAAATTGATGAACATTATCAAAATTAAAAACTTGTGCACTTTAGAAGTCACTGTTAAGGAAGTGAAAAGACAAGGTACTGTCAAGAACTTGATGATATGAGATTTTATCATACTTAGAAAATTAAAAAGCTAACTTGTTTCATGGGTACTGGCAAAAGACTCTTGGGTCTGACACAAATGACCTTATTGCTCCTGGCAAAAGCCATAGCTAGAGGATCAGCATGATGCTCTTGTTGGTCCCTCATGCTCCCTAAGTCCCATGAAGGTGATGCAAAGCCTCTATTATGTATGTTAGGACACACAGGGGCTATATTACAGGAGAGGGACAGTGGGCTTGGTGAATGCATTGCTTTTATAACAAGCGTAAGCAAGCCCTTTCTGTATAGGGGAAGACGTCACCTCATTCATTAAGGCTGTTTGCTCTGATATAAACACAATCCTGAAAAATGGCCACGTAAAGAGGGTCAGTGTTTCCAGTCTTGGCCAGCCCATCAGAAAGATGTGCAAGGGCACTAGTGGCCCATGGTGACTGTCTCTCCCAACATTCTTGGCCAAATTTGACTTTTTTTTTTGCATGAATATGCCACCTTAATCTGACCAAGAGAGTCTGGGATCAAATCTGTTGAATTTGTCTCATAAACTGTTTGCACCAGAACTCCAAGCTGCAGGATGAGACTGCCTAGCAGTAGTCACCTTATCCACCCCTCCCAGAGTCCTGCTGCTAAGTCACTTCAGTCGTGTCCGACTCTGTGTGACCCCATAGACGGAAGCCCACCAGGCTCCCCCATCCCTGGGATTCTCCAGGCAAGAACACTGGAGTGGGTTGCCATTTCCTTCTCCAATGTGTGAAAGTGAAAAGTGAAAGTGAAGTCGCTCAGTCGTGTCCGACCCTTAGCGACCCCACAGACTGCAGCCTACCAGGCTCCTCCATCCATGGGATTTTCTAGGCAAGAGTACTGGAGTGGCTTGCCATTGCCTTCTCCCAGAGTCCTAGTCTCACCTAACTCTGAATAAGTCCCAGCAGGGAGCACTTGGTCTTCTTTTACACACTAAGGATATAGTCTCAGGCCAGACTACTATCCATAACAACCCATTAAAGGGAGTTTAGACTATCCTGATGATCTTTAATATCATTGCCAATAATTATAAGGGACAAAAAGCAATCTCTATTCCCAATGGAGAGAGGCCATGGCTCATTTCCCCCCACATACAAACATATAACCCAAAAGGGCACAGTTCAGGATTTGTTGTCACCATTACACTGGTTTGCTCAAGCCACATGAGCAGTGTCACCAAGTATTTGCAGCCTCGGCCTTCATACATGACATAACTCAAAGCCACTTGGGTGTCAAGAGAAGCATAAGAATCCAAATTAGAGTGAAACAACGTTATACTGGATCATGTGTTTATACATGTTCACTTTCAAGGGATGCTGTTGATGGCATTAGGTATAACAAAATAGTTCTAGACCTGTCATAACCACATGAGTTTTTCTGATTTCCTAGAACATAGAAGGGGATTACAATATTAAGCAGCAAGTCAGATTGCCAGTGCAGCTGCTGCCTGACTTAGGTGACAGTGCTGGATCCAGGGGACAAAGACAGCATTTATCACCCTCCATCTTTGGAGGTCTAAGGTGTTTTCTGTCAAGGTGCTGGGGATTTGTAATTTCCCTTCTTTGTCACGTGACTGGGGTGTCCCTTCCTAATACCTATAACTTCACTTTTCCTCCAGTCGCCCCTTGCTTGTGTGCAGACCTTTTATCCTGGCCTTTGCACAGGAGGCAGCCAAGCGATCTCTTTCTGGGGACAGCTGCATTCAGTGACCAAACTGCCCCACTAAAGCGTACGGACCAAGCAGAAGTAGAGTCATAAGTCATTCCAGTGCTTAACAATATCAGATACTAATGGATGGTAGGGTGTGTGGAATGGTCAGCAAATACTTTGACTATTGGTCCATTGCTGGGTGGCATTTGAAGGGAAAAAAAAGGATGTAGTATTTGTAATGCTGTAGAGGGACTGGAGAACTGAAAATGTCACAGATAAGACTCATAGAAGCCATATGATATAGTTGAAGTCAAGTGATCAGGCTGAAACAGCAACACATACCCTTAAAAGGTGTCAACAGTGATGAGACCATGGGTGGCATTGAAGGGGACAGTAAAAGGTCTCATGTAGTCAATTTGTCAGGAGGAAGCAAACTCAATTCCCCATGCGTTGCGGCTCCCATTGTTGCAAACAAACAGGCCAACTTTTGACAAAAGTCACAAATCTGGCACATGGTAGTGGCTTCTGAATCAGAAACAGAGTCCTTTAATTTGGGCCTAGTCCCCAGTGCCACATGTGTTGCCATGTCTGATGGCATTGTATCAGTGTAGCCTTGATCAGCAGCTTAATTTTAGTTGGTCTCCCAGGTGGTCCATTGGTTAGGGATCCGCCTGCCTGGAGCTCACACCCGGAGCTCTGTGACAACCTAGAGGGATGAGATGGGGTAGGAGGTGGGAGGGAGGTTCAGGAGGGAGGGGACACATGTATGCCTATGGCTCATTTGTGTTGCTGTATGGCAGAAACCAACACAATATTGTAAAGCAATTATCCTCCAATTAAAAGCAAGTTAAAAAAAAAGTAAGGGAAAAAAAAAAGAATCTGTCTGCAAATGCAGGGGATGTGGGTTTGATCCCTGGTCTGGGAAGATTTGGCTCTAGAGCCTGAACTATTGAGCCCATTGTGCCACAACTACTGAAGCCCTTGTGCCCTAGAGCCCATGCTCTGCAACAAGAGAAGCCACCACAATGAGAAGCCTGCACACCACAACTAGAGAGTAGCCCCTGCTCGCCACAACTAGAGAAAAACCCAAGCAGCAATGAAGACCCAGCACAGCCAAAAAAGAGAAAAGAACAGATTGCCTTTAACTGTAGGCATCCCTATGAGTGAGCCAGACATTCTCATTAACACCCACAGTTTGTGTTTCCATAGTTTACAACCCCCCACCCCAAGAGGTGTCTTTCATCTGCCAGTCTGTAGTCTTTCAGCTGACAGATTGAATGGCCAAGCCATTAGCAACAGCCCCAGAGCCAGTAGAAGCATAACAAATTTCATCAATGGGCGGGTTGACCAAATTGATGAGAACAGCTTTGAATTCTGCCCACTGAGCACAAGTGTTCCCTCCCTGTTGAGAAATCTATATGCAGATCAAGAAGCAACAGTTAGAACCGGACATGGAACAACGGACTGGTTCACAATTGGGAAAGGAGTACAGCAAGGCTGTATATTGTCACCCTGCTTATTTAACTTATATGCAGAGTACATCATGAGAAATGCCGGGCTGGATGAAGCACAAGCTGGAATCAAGGGTGCACTGGGATGACCCAGAGGGATGATATGGGGAGGGCGGTGGGAGGGGGGTTCAAGATGGGGAACACATGTACACCCGTGGCAGATTCATGTCAATGTATGGCAAAACCAATACAATATTGTAAAGTAATTAGCCTCCAATTAAAATTTTTAAAAATAAAAAAAAATAAAATTTATTTAAAAAGATTTCCGGGAGAAATACCAATAAACTCAGATATGCAGATGACACCACCCTTATGGCAGAAAGTGAAGAGGAACTAAAGAGCCTCTTGATGAAGGTGAAAGAGGAGAGTGAAAAAGCTGGCTTAAAACTCAACATTCAGAAAATGAAAATCATGGCATCTGGTCCCATCACTTCATGGCAAATAGATCAGGAAACAATGGAAACAGTGACTTTATTTTCTTGGGCTCCAAAATCACTGCAGATCGTGGCTGCATCCATGAAATTAAAAGACGCTTACTCCTTGGAAAAAAACTGTCCAACCTAGACAGCATCTTAAAAGGCAGAGACATTACTTTGCCAACAAATATCTGTCTAGTCAAAGCTATGGTTTTTCTAGTAGTCATGTATGGATGTGAGAGCTGGACTATAAAGAATGCTGAACACCAAAGAATCAATGCTTTTGAACTGTGGTGTTGGAGAAGACTCTTGAGTGTCCCTTAGACTGCAAGGAGATCCAACCAGGCAATCCTAAAGGAAATCAGTCCTGAATATTCATTGGAAGGACTGATGCTGAAGCTGAAACTCCAGTCGTTTGGCCACATGATGTGAAGAACTGACTCACTGGAAAAGAGCCTGATGCTCGGAAAAATTGAAGCCAGGAGAAGGGTATGACAGAGGATGAGATGGCTGGATGGCATCACCGACTCAATGGACACGAATTGAGCAAATTCCAGGAGTTGATGATGGACAGGGAAGCCTGGCATGCTGTAGTCCATGGGGTCGCACAAAGAGTTGGACACGACTGAGTGACTGAACTGAACTGAACTGAGCACAAGTGTGATAACATTGCAGTTAGGGCTGTTGATTTGGAGGAATTCTGATGTCATCTATATCATGGAAACTTTGGACCTCAGAGGATAAAGGCACTTACAGTAAATGCTGACACACATGCCCCTCTTCCCCCACCATGGATGGCAACTAGCAGGGGAGTTTGTCCCAGTAGCACCTCTCTACCTTTGTAAGTGCCCTGAATGGAAGTATCTCCTTTGACTTTTTTTTTTTTTTTTTGGCTGCCCTGCAGGGCATGTGGCGGAGAAGGCAATGGCAAGACACTCCTAGAAAATCCCATGGATGGAGGAGCCTGGTAGGCTGCAGTCCATGGGGTCGCTAAGGGTCGGACACGACTGAGCGACTTCACTTTCACTTTTCACTTTCACACATTGGAGAAGGAAATGGCAGCCCGCTCCGGTGTTCTTGCCTGGAGAATCCCAGGGATGGGGGAGCCTGGTGGGCTGCCGTCTATGGGGTTGCACAGAGTCGGACACGACTGAAGTGACTTAGCAGTAGCAGGGCATGTGGGATCTTTGTTTTGCTCTATCAAGGATGGACCCTGTAATCCCTGCATTGGAAGCTCGGAGTCTTAACCACTGAACTGCCAGGGGAGTCCCTCTGCTGACTCTTTGTGAGCATTTATAGTACAGTACAAGCCATTTAATACATCAGTTTCTTTGTACATTTTCGCATCAGTAGATTGAATTGACACAGAGTGCTCTAACCGCAAGATCACTTGAGCTGTTTTCCTTCACCGAGAGTTTTACTCAAGCTCTACCAGTTGAGTCCAGGCTCTTTTTGTTCCCCTGTGGTAACACAGACTAAGCTGTTTAGTACCTGCACTTCCGCAGTTATAACCGCAGCTCCGGGCAACCTCTGGCATGGATGGAGGGAAGATGGGGAGGGAAGTGGACTGGAGGAGGCCAGCCTTTTTCTTTGTCTCCTAGCACCAGGAGGAGCTTCCGTCCACCCCTAGTACCTTCCAGAGTGCTGTGCTCCGAGAGTCTTCCTTTCTGTTTCTCCACTGGCCACAGCTCTACCCTGGAGACTGCAAGGCCATTGGCCATGTGTGTGCCCAGTGCCTTCTCCTGCCAAAGGATCATGTATGATGGTGGCTTGGATGTTCATTGTCAACAGTCATAATAGTTTGAGTCCCTCCCCCTGCAAGTTCCTTGTGTACTCTTTTTTGTTCTTTAAAGCACCTGGAATCTGGGTAGAGGAGAGGGAGGCATCACAGGGTTTGAAGGGAGAGAGCAGCTCTGCACCAGCCAGCAGGGCTTTCCATTTACTTTCAATTTTGAGTGGCTGCCCACTTGGGCTCAGCTATTGAATGTTTTTCATGACCTAAAGCAGTACATCTTCATTTCTGATACTGTTTATTTCAGCTTAGGAGACCTCTTGACTCAGCAACCATATTCCCTTTAACTAGGGATCCAGGGATGTCCCATTGTCATGATAATGTTTTGTTCATGATAACGACCCTTCCTCTGCCCTCCCAGAGGACAGGGATCAAGAACTAAGATAGAAAACTTGTAGAAAAAGAGATTAGACTGGTGGGGAGAGAGAGCATTGGAGGAATGTGGTCAAAAGATAAAACTTGCAATTATAAGATAAATGTTAGGGACATAACGTACAACATGATAGTATAATTGACACTGCTGTATACTCTTTATATATAGTCCATGAGGTTGCAAAAAGTCGGACACGACTGAGTGACTTTCACTTTTACTTCACTTATATACTTTATGATGGTTGTTAGTAAATCCTAAGGCATTCTCATCACAAGGAAAACTGTTTTTCTATTTAATTTTGTATCTATGTGAGATGGTGGTTGTTCACTAAACTTATTGTGGTCATCATTTCATGATGTATGTAATTCAAATCATGCTGTACACCTTAAATAAATTATACTGTTTGCATGAGTATTGTTATTATTGTTGTTATTGTTTAGTTGCTCAGTCGTGTCCAATTCTGCCACCCCATGAACTGCAGCACACCAGGCTTCCCTGTCCTTCACTATCTCCCCGAGTTTGCTCAAACTCATGTCCATTGAGTCAGTGATGCCATCCAACCATCTCATCCTCTTTCGTCCCCTTCTCCTCTTGTCCTCAATCTTTTCCAGCATCAGGGTCTTTTCCAATGAGTCAGCACTTCGCATCAGGTGACCAAAGTATTGGACTTCAGCATCAGTCCTTCCAATGAATATTCAGGGTTGATTTCCTTTAGGATTGACTTCTTTGATCTCCTTGCTGTCCAAGGCTCTCAAGACTCTTCTCCCACACCACAATTTGAAAGTGTCATTTTTCTGACATTCAGCCTTCTTTACAGTCCAACTCACATTCATACATGACTACTGGAAAAACCATAGTTTTGACTACATGGGCCTTTGTCAGTAAAGTGATGTCTCTGCTTTTTAATACACTGTCTAGTTTTGTCATAGCTTTTCTTCCAAAGAGCAAGCATCTTTTAATTTCATGGCTTCAGTCACTGTCCGCAGTGATGTTGGAGCCCAAGAAAATAAAATCTATCAATGTTTCCACTTTTCCCCCATCTATTTGCTATGAAGTGATGGAACCAAATCCCATGATCTTAGTTTTTTGAATGTTGAGTTTTAAAGCCAGTTTTTTCACTCTCCTCTTTCACCTTCATCAAAAAGCTCTTTAGTTCTTCTTTGCTTTCTGCCATAAGGGTGGTGTCATCTGCATATTCGAGGTTGTTAATATTTCTCCAAGCAATCTTGATTTCAGCTTGTGAGTCATTCAGCCTGGCATTTTGCATAATGTACTCTGCTTACAAGTTAAATAAGCAGGGTGACAATATACAGCCTTGCCGTATTCCTTTCCCAATTTTGAACCAGTCTTTTGTTCCATGCCTGGTTCTAACTGTTGCTTCTTGACCTGCCTACAGGTTTCTCAGAAAACAGGTAAAGTGGTTTGGTATTCTCATCTGTTTAAGAGTATTCCGCAGTTTGTTGTGATCCACACAGTCAAAGGCTTTAGCATAATCAATGAAGCAGAAGTAGATGGGGTGTGTTTTTTTTTAATTCCCTTGCTTTTTCTATGATCCAGTGGATGTTGGCAATTTGATCTCTGGTTTCTCTGCCTTTTCTAAATCCAGCTTGAACACCTGGAAGTTCTCGGTTCACATACTGCTGAAGCCTAGCTTGAAGGATTTTGAGTGTAATCTTGCTATCATGTGAAATGAGTGCAGTTGTATGGTAATGTGAACGTTCTTTGACATTGCCTTTCTTTGGGAGTACTAGATGTCAATTATGTTGCAATAAAACCGGGGGGAATAAGGACCAAGGTATCCGGCAGATGAATTTTTGTGTTTTAATTGAAAATTCCCTAGAGAATAATGACTTCTGAAATGAATTCAGTTCAGTTCAGTTCAGTCACTCAGTCGTGTTCGACTCTTTGCAACCCATGAATAGCAGCACACCAGGCCTCCCTGTCCACCACCAACTCCCGGAGTTTATCCAAACTCATGTCCATCGAGTCGGTGATGCCATCCAGCCATCTCATTCTCTGTCGTCCCCATCTCCTCCCACCCCCAATCCCTCCCAGCATCAGAGTGTTTTCCAGTGAGTCAACTCATCGCATGAGGTGGCCAAAGTATTGGAGTTTCAGCTTTAGCATCAGTCCTTCCAATGAACACCCAGGACTGATCTCCTTTAGGATGAACTGGTTGGATCTCCTTGCAGTCTAAGGGACTCTCAAGAGTCTTCTCCAGCACCACAGTTCAAAACCATCGATTCTTCAGTGATCAGCTTTCTTCACAGTCCAACTCTCACATCCATACATGACCACGGGAAAAACCATATGCTGACTAGACGGACCTTTGTTGACAAAGTAATGTCTCTGCTTTTTAGTATGATATCTCGGTTGGTCAAAACTTTCCTTCCAAGGAGTAAGTGTCTTTTAATTTCATGGCTGCAATCAGCATCTGCAGTGATTTTGGAGCCCCCCAAAATAAAGTCTGACACTGTTTCCACTGTTTCTCCATCTATTTCCCATGAAGTGATGGGACCAGAATACTGAAATGAATACTAAGTCATAAGAAAAGTAGATGGTTGAAGGAAACTATTGCCTAGAAGCTAATACCCTTTCCCTTGAGATGGTACCTATGGCACCCAGGTAGGGGAGAGAGAGAAAAAAAAAGAACTCAGGGACCAATCCAGTGGCTTGTTTCAATCCTGCCTCTCAGCACATAGCCTCTAATTTAGCTTAAAATGGGAAATAGAATCTCACAAGCAGCACAGTTATGGAGACTGACGAAGTGACCCGTAGTGGACTTCCTTCCTTCGAATGGACTCCACGAGATACTGGATGGAGCTTTGGTACCAGCAGCTGCCCCTTGCGCCCATCTGCCTCCTCAGGGAGGGCAGACGAACTTGGGTAAGTCTCTTCTCATTCTTGAATCTCCCGTATTGATTGAGATTCTGAGTTTTATTTGGTGACAGAGCAGGTTACCTGCCCCCTCCTAGTAGGAAAGATACTAGGGGGTGCCCAGGTGAAACATCCGGGGCCTACCCACTCATGGTCTAGACACTGAGTGGGGCTTGGTTGAAAGAGACTGAGGAATTCCAACCCAGCCAAAAGATGCTGGGTGGGGGGCTGGCTGAAAGATGCCAGGAGAATTGCCCACCAGTGGAAAGGTACTGGGTAGGAGGGCTAGATTGGGGAAAAAATCGAGGAATACCCGGGGCTCAGCTGAAAGATGCCGAGGTTGCTCCGTTGTAGGGGACTGAATGGTCTTGGCTGAATGGTTAAGAGGCTGATCTGACACTTTTCCTCAATTTGACTGCCTTTATAGAATTTGTCAGGATAAAAGTGAGGAAAATACACGAGAGTTTTGCTCTGAAGAAAAGGGACAAGGCTCCTCCCGGGTGGTTTCGGTTTTCTCAGGTGACTGAGAAATTTATGGGAGTGGTGGAGGCCTAGTCCTCATACCGTCCAGTGGACCCATAGAGAAACCCACTCATTAATTAAAATACTTGCTCGTCTGGGGGTCGCACTTAAGAACTGGCCATTCAGTGACCTGAGCAGCCATGGTGGTCTTAGATTGCCGGAGGCAGAATCTGAGATACATAAGACAAGCTGAAACGACTCTGGGGTGACTCCTGGAAGCGTTAGACTCACAAGCAGCACATGGACCCACTACACAAGTTCACCAGTGATCTCTCAACAGAAATAAAGGGGTGTCAGAAAGCCAGCCTCTGACTAACATTCTAGCCAGTTTCATGTACAATACATACGAAGCTCATACTTGCAAGTACCTCATTAATTGGAGAAATTATACTGAAGGAGATCTCAACCTAAAATGGCCAAATTTGGGTTCTTTTGATATTCTAAAATTGATATTTTTACATGCACAGTTAGAAAAGGCCAGCTGTGCTTTGACTGGTATCTAGAAGCTTCTAAAACAAGAAATGATAGAGTAACTTCGCAGAAAATCAACAAGAAATTGCTTGAAACTATCAAAACTAAAAAGGCTGCTAGCACTGACTTTGCCAGGTTGCAGGTCTAATTGAACTGGGAAGTCACATTTGGCATTTATGCCATTTGGCTTTTTATTTTGGGGGATCACTTTACCATCTTTTGGGGGCACTCTTGCCACTTGGCTTTTCATTTCTGGGCATCTCTTTGCCTTTTGTTTCATTTGGAGTGTGACTCCTGGCTGGTGAAGTTCTGGTTTGATTTGGTTTGTTGGTTTGGTTTGAGTGCACAGACATCTGGTACAAACCGTTTGAGCTAATATGTGAGTTAAGGTTCCACACCCGACCTGGGAACCCCTTGGGAAAATATTTTTCAATGATTGAACAATCTATGGCTATGATCCAATGACAAGAAAAATGGCCTGAAACTATTAAATCTTTATTGACATAGGATAGGAAAATGAACTGAAGTTCCCTTATGTCCAGGACTTCCTCCTGTAATCAACAGCCTGGGGCTAATCAAAACAAGACCCCTACTTCCCCAGAGGGACAATCCCTGCTGGGACCAATCTGCCCTTGTTATCAGGGCCAAGTTGAGCACTATCTGGTCTAAATTTCAGCTATAAAACCATGGTCACAAAAAAAAAATACACTTTTTGACAGTGTAGTCACAATATTCTTTAGACTCCAGAGGAAGCTTGAAGAAAAAATTATCACTTTAAGAATTCCTGCCCTAAGGAAATAACTCCTCCTATACCTTCAGATCTAATAGAGTTTTGCCAAGAGAACCCACTAGTCATAGCAAACACCCTATTCCAACAACACAAGAGGAGACTCTACACATGGACATCACCAGATGGTCAACACCAAAATCAGATTGATTATATTCTTTGCAGCCAAAGATGGAGAAGCTCTATACAGTCAGCAAAAACAAGACCAGGAGCTGACTGTGGCTCAGATCATGAACTCCTTATTGCCAAATTCAGACTTAAATTGAAGAAAGTAGGGAAAACCACTTTCTTTGGGATTGGAATGAAGACTGACCTTTTCCAGTCCTGTGGCCACTGCTGAGTTTTCCAAATTTGCTGGCATATTGAGTGCAGCATTTTCACAGCATCATCTTTCAAGACTTGAAATAGCTCAACTGGAATTCCATCACCTCCACTACCTTTGTTCGTAGTGATGCTTTCTAAGGCCTACTTGACTTCACATTCCAAGATGTCTGGCTCTAGGTCAGTGATCACGTTATTGTGACTATCTTGGTCGTGAAGATCTTTTTTGTACAGTTCTTCTGTGTATTCTTGCCACCTCTTCTTAATATCTTCTGTTTCTGTTAGGTCCATACCATTTCTGTCCTTAATTGAGCCTATCTTTGCGTGAAATGTTCCCTTGGAATCTCTAATTTTCTTGAAGAGATCTCTTGTTTTTCCTATTCTGTTGTTTTCCTCTATTTCTTTGCACTGATTGCTGAGGAAGGCTTTCTTATCTCTCCTTGCTATTCTTTGGAACTCTGCATTCAGATGCTTATATCTTTCCTTTTCTCCTTTGCTTTTCGCTTCTCTTCTTTTCACAGCTATTTGTAAGGCCTCCTCAGACAGCCATTTTGCTTTTTTGCATTTCTTTTCCATGGGGATGGTCTTGGTCCCTGTCTCCTGTACAGTGTCACGAACCTCCGTCCATAGTTCATCAGGCACTCTATCTATCAGGTCTAGTCCCTTAAATCTATTTCTCACTTCCACTGTATAATCATAAGGGATTTGATTTAGGTCATATCTGAATGGTCTAGTGGTTTTCCCTACTTTCTTCAATTTCAGTCTGAATTTTGCAATAAGGAGTTCATGATCTGAGCCACAGTCAGCTCCTGGTCTTGTTTTTGCTGACTGTATACAGCTTCTCCATCTTTGGCTGCAAAGAATATAATCAATCTGATTTCGGTGTTGACCATCTGGTGATGTCCATGTGTAGAGTCTTCTCTTGTGTTGTTGGAAGAGGGTGTTTGCTATGACCAGTGCGTTCTCTTGGCAAAACTCTATTAGCCTTTGCCCTGCTTCATTCCGGGCTCCAAGGCCAAATGTGCCTGTTACTCCAGGTGTTTCTTGACTTCCTACTTTTGCATTCCAATCCCCTATAATGAAAAGGACATCTTTTTTGGGTGTTAGTTCTAAAAGGTCTTGTAGGTCTTCATAGAACCCTTCAACTTCGGCTTCTTCAGCGTTACTGGTTGGGGCATAGGCCTGGATTACTGTAATACTGAATGGTTTGCCTTGGAAATGAACAGAAATCATTCTGTCGTTTTTAAGATTGCATCCAAGTACTGCATTTCAGACTCTTTTGTTGACCATGATGGCTACTCCATTTCTTCTAAGGGATTCCTGCCCACAGTAGTAGATATAATGGTCATCTGAGTTAAATTCACCCATTCCAGTCCATTTTAGTTCACTGATTCCTAGATTGTCTATGTTCACTCTTGCCATCTCCTGTTTGACCACTTCCAATTTGCCTTGATTCATGGACCTAACATTCCAGGTTCCTATGCAATATTGCTCTTTACAGCACCGGACCTTGCTTCTATCACCAGTCACATCCACAACTGGTTACTGGTTTTGCTTTTGCTCCATCCCTTCATTCCTTCTAGAGTTATTTCTCCACTGATCTCCAGTAGCATACTGGGCACCTACCGACCTGGGGAATTCCTCATTCAGTATCCTATCATTTTGACCTTTGATACTGTTCATGGAGAATGCTCAAACTACCGCACAGTTGCACTCATCTCACATGCTAGTAAAGTCACGTTCAAAATTCTCCAAGCCAGGCTTCAGCAATATGTGAACCGTGAACTCCCAGATGTTCAAGCAGGTTTTAGAAAAGGCAGAGGCACCAGAGATCAAATTACCAACATCCGCTGGATCATGGAGAAAGCAAGAGAGTTCCAGAAAAACATCTATTTCTGCTTTATTTACTATGCCAAAGCCTTTGACTGTGTGGATCACAATAAACCGTGGAACATTCTTCAAGAGATGGGAACCCCAGACCACCTGACCTGCCTCTTGAGAAACTTGTATGCAGGTCAGGAACAACAGTTAGAACTGTACATGGAACAACAGACTGGTTCAAAATAGGAAAAGGAGTGCGTCAAGGCTGTATATTGTCACCTTGCATATTTAACTTATATGCAGAGTACATCATGAGGAACGCTGGACTGGAAGAAGCACAAGCTGGAATCAAGATTGCTGGGAGAAATATCAATAACCTCAGATATGCAGATGACACTACCCTTATGGCAGAAAGTGAAGAGGAACTCAAAGGCCTCTTGATGAAAGTGAAAGAGGAGAGTGAAAAGGTTGGCTTGAAGCTCAACATTCAGAAAACAAAGATCATGGCATCTGGTCCCATCACTTCATGGGAAATAGATGGAAAAACAGTGGAAACAGTGTCAAATTTTATTTTTTTGGGCTCCAAAATCACTGCAGATGCTGATTGCAGCCATGAAATTAAAAGACGCTTACTCCTTGGAAGGAATGTTATGACCAACCTTGATAGCATATTAACAAGCAGAGATATTACTTTGCCAACAACGGTCCGTCTAGTCAAGGCTATGGTTTTTCCTGTGGTCATGTATGGATGTGAGAGTTGGACTGTGAAGAAAGCTGAGCGCCGAAGAATTGCTGCTGTTGAACTGTGGTGCTGGAGAAGACTCTTGAGAGTCCCTTGGACTGCAAGGAGATCCAACCAGTCCATCCTAAAAGAGATCAGTCCTGGGTGTTCATTGGAAGGACTGATGCTAAAGCTGAAACTCCAGTACTTTGGCCACCTCATGCGAAGACTTAACTCATTGGGAAAGACTCTGATGCTGGGAGTGATTGGGGGCAGGAGGAAAAGGGGACGACAGAGGATGAAATGGCTGGATGGCATCACCGACTCGATGGACATGAGTTTGAGTGAACTCCGGGAGTTGGTGATGGACAGAGGGGCCTGGTGTGCTGCGATTTTTGTGGTCACAAAGAGTCGGCCACGACTGAGTGACTGAACTTAACTGAATACCTTTAGACCAGATCTCTTTGGATCGAGACCATATCTAATTCCTGAAACCGAAAGGAATAAAAAGGGTAACAAAGCCTTTTAAAATTTACTCCAACCATTTTTTATGTATAACTATTTCTGAAAAAAAAGCTGTAGGATCTCTTGTGTCTGTTTGAATGTATGTCTGTCTCAGTGTGTCTTCGTTTCTTTTGATAATATTTCTGATTGCTGAGATCAGTTTGTAAATGACCTCTAATCCAATTGGTCTCTAAAAAAAAAGTAAAACTCAGTCCAATTGTTTGGTTGTGGCCAATTATCTATGTCTAGTACTTCTGGGTTACCTTCGTGGATTTCTGTTCTCTAGGGATACCCACTAGGGAATTTATTTTAGGTGAGTGTTCAATCCTGTTCTATCTTCATGATATTACTAGATGGGATTCTCTCACCTGGCCAATTAATGATACCTGCTCTGGGGGTGCTGGCCATAGATTTAAGTTTTCTCTTAGGGTTATTTAAACTCAATCAGAGTGATGAGCTAAGTCTCAATTAAAAAAAATAACCTGTCATCTATGAAAAGGAAAATTCCCACAATTATGGGGTGGATCTACATGGTTAATATCAGGCTATAGTCATTTAAAAGCTCCTCTATGTTGGGAAGGGTTAAATCATACTAAAAATGATCAACCTGGTAATCATGAGACAAGCCTGGGTGCTTTATGAACTATGTCTATTATTAGCCTTAGAGAGAGTGATTGGTATGGAACTCAGTGGATTCGTGGAACTAATTTATGGTCTTCACATCTACAGGGATGGGTATGAAGGTGTAACCTGGGATTCCCATGAATTTAAGGTCATACATGTTAATGAATTAGAGGTAACCCTAACCAATCTACCGTTGGTATGATCCCAATGGGTCAAAAATCTATATTCTACTGGTATGACCATTTAGCAGTGTGTGTGTGTGTGTGTGTGCGCGCGTGCCTTCACTGGGGTTGGAGGATGTAATTGACCATATCTAAGCCTTAACATGGAGAAGGCAATGGCAAGCCACTCCAGTACTCTTGCCTAGAAAATCCCATGGATGGAGGAGCCTGGTAGGCTGCAGTCCTTGGGGTCGCTAAGGGTCGGACACGACTGAGTGATTTCACTTTCACTTTTCACTTTCATGCATTGGAGGAAATGGCAACCCACTCCAGTGTTCTTGCCTGGAGAATCCCAGGGACGGGGGAGCCTGGTAGACTTCCGTCTATGGGGTCACACAGAGCCGGACACGACTGAAGTGACTTAGCAGCAGCAGCAAGCCTTAATGACTTTCATAAGCTTTAAATGATAGTAATTGGGCTATTAGACTATTGAATTCTGAGATCTCTATGATGAGAAAGGCATTGCTACACAACTGCAAGGTCCTTGACACCTTACAGCATCTCAGGGAGATATCTGTGCTATAATTCAAACTGAATGCTATATTTTCATACCTGGTAAACCCTTTAATGCAACACATTTGAACCACATGAAAAATCAGATTTCTGCTTTAAGTGTTGACGATCTTTTAAAAAAACTGTTGTGGGAGGCTCATGGCTAAAATATTTACTTTTAATTCCACTATACCATCTGTATTTTGCTTGTTTCACAAGATTATTATTGTATTACCAAGTGTGTGACTGAGCCTCCAACGAAAATGATGACTAGCCTTGAAGCAGTTGATCAAATGTATAGCTCGATATATGATGAATGATTGTAATGGTTTAACTCTAGGTATGAAAAAATGCAGTGAGAGGGAATACTTTCCTGGACCATAACTAGAAGACAGGTGTCCAGAGATCTTTGACTATTAAGACCTAGTCCTGTAATAGCTCATTGAGTGTCTTATCAACAAAAACCTTCTTCAGAACTTGGAACGAGCCTTCCCAGCAATGCGGGACAAAGTGGTCATGAAATGCCCGCTAAGGTATGGTCGGATTTATGACCACAAGGGGGCCGTGTCAACTACAAATTGGCACTTACCAAGAGCATTGCCAATGACTGAACAACAAAGGCATTTGCCATCTACCTCTACGGAGATTGAGCCCCTGCTGCTGTAGCTGTTGACCTTCAACAACCCCTGAGGGAGTGCAGGGTGGAGTGAGGCACTCTGTGCTCCAGGGAATCTGGTGGGACAGGTCTTTACATACTTGGATGTTTTTAGGAACAGATTTTATGATTTCAGTCCTTGCATCTCCTCATATCTAGAGAAGCACTAAATCCATTCATGGTGATATCAGATCCTCATGACTAACAAAAACCCTTTTGTAAAATGAGTGCTTCATGGTATTGAACTCCCCCTTTACCAAAATCTTATATATTGACTTTCCCCCACTGCCACTTTGGAGCAGTCTCTCAGAGCTGTCTGAGATGCTGCCTCCCAGGCTGCAGTCCTCATTTTGCCCCAAATAGAACTTAACTCACAACTCTCAAGTTGTGCAACATTTTTTAGTCAACAGTTCATTTACAGGCAGGACAGTGAGGGATCTTTAATTCATTCTCACTTGCTCATCATTTGGGCAAAAGCATTCTCTACTGGATCCCAAGAAATGTTCTCATATTATCTAACCTGGCTTGTGTGGGCCCTTATCTTTTATCTTCCAGAAATTCCTGTCTCTGTCAGCCTCCCACCCTTATCTCCAAAGCTGTCAAGTACCGGCAGGATCTGATATTTTATCCTACTTACAAATGAACAAGTTAACCTGTTATATATACATGTTTCATGGATGCTGAAAGAAGACACAAGGCTATAGAATCAGACAAAGCACTTTATTATTCACTGCAAAAGTAGAAGCAGAGCGTTCATGTGATCCTTGTGCCAGCCTCATGCACCCAAGTCCCATGGGGTGATGCAAAGGGTCCATCATGGGTGCCTGCACACACAGTGGACTGTGTTACAAGAAGAAATGTTGAGTTTGGCAGATTCACTGCTTTCTTTTTTAAATTATTTATTTATTTATTTGGCTGAGTCAGTTCTTAGTTGTGGCATGCGGGATCTTCATTACATCATGTGGAGTTTTTTGTTGCGGCACATGGACTCTCTAGTTGTGGTGCACAGGCTCAGTAGTTATGGTGCACAGGCTTAGTTGCTCCATGGCATGTGGGATCTTAGTTCTCTGACCAGGGATTGAAACCATTTCCCCTGCAGTGGAAGGCTGATTCTTAACCACTGAACCACCAGGGAAGTCCCTTGTTTCTTTCATAATAAGCAGGAGCAAGCGTGTTCCTTATTAGGGTGAGACAGCACATCCCTCAGGGTGAGAGATGGCCAGGGTAAAGCATGGTTAGGGCCTCACCCAGCAAAGAATGTGCCAGGACATACATGGCCCATGGTGAATTGTCTCTCACAACAGATACAGACCAAGAGAAAATATTGCAAATCACATATCTGGCAAAGGACTCACTCAAAATATTATAAAGAACTCTCAATACAACAGTACAACAATGAAATTTAAACGTGAGCAAAAGACTCAACAGATACTTCACAAAGAGGAATATACAGATGGAAAATAAGCACATGAAAAGATGTTCAACAATTTCCATGCAAATTGAGACCACTATTAGATACCTCTATGGAGAAGATGGTCATCTCATTGTAGCCTCACATAGCAGAGAGCAGTGAGGGAAAGCCAGCTCTCTCCTATCTCTTCTTATAAGGGCACTAATCCCATCAAAAGGGCTCCTCTCTCATGACTTAATTACCCTCCAAAGGCCCCACCTCTTAATACCAGACACTGAGGATTAGGGTTTCAGTATGTACATTGTGGGGAAACACACACAGAGAAAAGTCCACAGCAGCACCTGTTATAATGGCCGAAATTAAAAATACTGACACTACCAAAGGCTGGTGAGAACAACCAGAACTCTCATATATTGCTGGAGGGAATACGAAATGGTACAGCCACTCAGGAAAACAGTTTGGCGGTTTCTTATAGAGTTAACCATACACTTACCACAAGGCTTCCCAGGTGGCGCTAGTGGTAAAGAACCCTCATGGCAATGCAGGAGACATAAGAGACCCAGGTTCAACCCCTGGGTTGGAAGATTCCCTGGAGAAGGAAATGGCAACCCACTCCAGTATTGCCTGAAGAATCCCACGGACAGAGGAGCCTGGCAGTCTACTATCCATAGGGTTGAAAATAGGTGGACACGACTGACGCCGGCTCTGGCGGCGCAGATGCAAGAGACGCCGGCTCGGCACAACCGACCACGCGCAGAAGAGTGGCCGAGAGGAGCTACCCCACGCCCAAGGTCAGGGCGGTGGCCGAGAGGAGCTGTCCCACGTCCAAGAGGTGGTGGCTATGCGGGCACAGGAGGGCCGAGAGGAGCTATTCCACATTCAAGGTCAGGAGGGGCGGCCTTGAGGAGTTACCCCTCCTCCAAGGTAAGGTACAGTGGCTGTGCTTTGCTGGAGCAGCTGTGAAGAGATATTCCACGACCAAGGTAAGAGAAACCCAAATAAGACAGTAGGTATTGGGAGGGGGCATTAGAGGGCAGACACACTGAAATCATAATCACAAAAAACTAGTTGATCTGATCACATGGACCACAGCCCTGTCTAACTCAATGAAACTAAGCTGTGCCGTGTGGGGCCACCCAAGACGGATGGGTCATGGTGGAGAGGTCTGACAGAATGTGGTCCACTGGAGAAGGGAATGGCAAACCACTTCAGTATACTTGCCTTGAGAACCCCATGAACAGTATCAAAAGGCAAAATGACAGGATACTGAATGAGGAATTCCCCAGGTTGGTAGGTGCCCCGTATGCTGCTGCAGATCAGTGGCGAAATAACTCCAGAAAGAATGAAGGGATGGAACCAAAGCAAAACCAATACCCAGTTGTGGATGTGATTGGTGATAGAAGCAAGGTCCGATGCTGTAAAGAGCAATATTGCATAGGAACCTGGAATGTTAGGTCCATGAATCAAGGCAAATTGGAAGTGGTCAAACAGGAGATGGCAAGAGTGAACATAGACATTCTAGGAATCAGTGAACTAAAATGGACTGGAATGGGTGAATTTGACTCAGATGACCATTATATCTACTACTGTGGGCAGGAATCCTTTAGAAGAAATGGAGTAGCCATCATGGTCAACAAAAGAGTCTGAAATGCAGTACTTGGATGCAACCTTAAAAATGACAGAATGATTTCTGTTCGTTTCCAAGGCAAACCATTCAGTATTACAGTAATCCAAGTCTATGCCCCAACCAGTAATGCTAAAGAAGCCGAAGTTGAACGGTTCTATGAAGACCTACAAGACCTTTTAGAACTAACACCCAAAAAAGAT
Organism: Moschus berezovskii; assembly: GCF_049115385.1. NCBI lineage: Eukaryota > Metazoa > Chordata > Mammalia > Artiodactyla > Moschidae > Moschus > Moschus berezovskii. Next base: position 122,643,605 of record NC_142488.1, on the reverse strand, counting down.
GTCCTTTTCATTATAAGGGACTGGAATGCAAAAGTAGGAAATCAAGAAACACCTGGAGTAACAGGCAAATTTGGCCTTGGAACACGAAATGAAGCAGGGCAAAGGCTAATAGAGTTTTGCCAAGAGAACGCACTGGTCATAGCAAACATCCTCTTCCAACAACACAAGAGAAGACTCTACACATGGATATCACCAGATGGTCAACACCGAAATCAGATTGATTATATTCTTTGCAGCCAAAGATGGAGAAGCTCTATACAGTCAGCAAAAACAAGACCTGGAGCTGACTGTGGCTCAGATCATGAACTCCTTATTGCAAAATTCAGACTGAAATTGAAGAAAGTAGGGAAAACCACTAGACCGTTCAGATATGACATAAATCAAATCCCTTATGATTATACAGTGGAAGTGAGAAATAGATTTAAGGGACTAGATCTGATAGGCAGAGTGCCTGATGAACTCTGGACGGAGGTTCGTGACATTGTACAGGAGACAGGGACCAAGACCATCCCCATGGAAAAGAAATGCAAAAAAGCACAATGGCTGTCTGAGGAGGCCTTACATAGCTGTGAAAAGAAGAGAAGTGAAAAGCAAAGGAGAAAAGGAAAGATATAACCATCTGAATGCAGAGTTCCAAAGACTAGCAAGGAGCGATAAGAAAGCCTTCCTCAGCGATCAGTGCAAAGAAATAGAGGAAAACAACAGAATAGGAGAAACAAGAGATCTTTTCAGGAAAATTAGAGACACCAAGGGAACATTTCATGCAAAGATGGGCTCAATAAAGGACAGAAATGGTATGGACCTAACAAAAGCAAAAGATATTAAGAAGAGGTGGCAAGAATACACAGAAAAACTGTACAAAAAAGATCTTCACGACCAAGATAATCACAATGGCATGATCACTCACCTGGAACCAGACAGCTTGGAATGTGAAGTCAAGTGGGCCTCAGAGAGCATCACTACAAACAAAGCTAGTGGAGGTGATGGAATTCCAATTGAGCTATTTCAAATCGTGAAAGATGATGCTGTGAAAGTGCTGCACTCAATATGCCAGCAAATTTGGAAAACTCAGCAGTGGCCACAGGACTGGAAAAGGTCAGTTTTCATTCCAATCCCAAAGAAATGCAATGCCAAAGAATGCTCAAACTAGCACACAATTGCACTCATCTCACATACTAGTAAAGTAATGCTCAATATTCTCCAAGACAGGCTTCAGCAATACATGAACTGTGAACTTCCAGATGTTTAAGCTGGTTTTAGAAAAGGCAGAGGAACTAGACATCAAATTGCCAACATTTGCTGGATCATCGAAAAAGCAAGAGAGTTCCAGAAGAACATCTATTTTTGCTTTATTGACTATGCCAAAGCCTTTGACTGTGTGGATCCCAATATACTGTGGAACATTCTGAAGGAGATGGGAATACCAGACCACCCGACCTGCCTCTTGAGAAACCTGTATGCAGGTCAGGAAGCAACAGTTAGAACTGGACATGGAACTTCAGACTGGTTCCAAATAGGAAAAGGAGTACATCAGGGCTGTATATTGTCACCCTGCTTATTTAACTTATATGCAGAGTACATCATGAGGAACTCTGGGCTGGAGGAAGCAGAAGTTGCAAACAAGATTGCCAGGAGAAATATCAATAACCTCAGATATGCAGATGACACCACCCTTATGGCAGAAAGTGAAGAAGAACTAAAGAGCCTCTTCCTGAAAGTGAAAGAGGAGAGTAGAAAAGTTGGCTTAAAGCTCAATATTCTGGAAACTAAGATCATGGCATCTGGCCCCATCACTTCATGATAAATAGATGAGGAAACAGTGGAAACAGTGGCTGACTTTATTTTTCGGGGCTCTAAAATCACTGCAGGTGGTGACTGCAGCCATGAAATTTAAAGACGCTTTCTCCTTGGAAGGAAAGTTATGACTAACCTAGATAGTATATTAAAAAGCCGAGACATTACTTTGCCAACCAAGGTCCGTCTAGTCAAGGCTCTGGTTTTTCCAGTGGTCATGTATGGATGTGAGAGTTGGACTGTGAAGAAAGCTGAGCGCCGAAGAATTGATGCTTTTGAACTGTGGTGTTGGAGAATACTCTTGCGAGTCTCTTAGACAGCAAGGACATCCAACCAGTCCATCCTAAAGAAATCAGTCTGAATATTCATTGGAAGGACTAATGCTGAAACTGAAGTTCCAATCCTTTGGCCACCTGATGCGAATAACTGACTCAGTAGAAAAGACCTGTGACATACTGAAGGCAGGAGGAGAAGGGAATTACAGAGGATGAGATGGTTGGATGGTATCACTGATTCGATGGACATGAGTTTGAGCAAGCTCCAGGAGATGGTGAAGGACAGGGAAGTGTGGCCATCTGCAGTCCATGGGATCACAAAGAGTCGGACATGACTGAGCAACTGAACGACAACAACAATTATTACAGATGCATAATATGTACACTAATACTTAACACAAACAGGTAAGCAAAACTTAAACCAAAAAATGTGCATCATATAAACAGATTCACCTGAGAAGATAAAAGACAACTGAAATATAAAGATACAGAAATATTTCCACTTTAGTGGTAATGAAATATTGTCAATTAATGCACTTATAGACCCAGCGTGTAATCTATTATGTTCAATTGCTATTAAAAGAAAATCACTGCTGGTGGAATTGTTACATGATGGGAAGGACATACACTGTTTAAAGGAGCTTGAAATCTGCACAATCCTTCTGAAAATGAATTTGACCAAACTTTAAAAACGGGATTTCTTTATCTGAATCTTCCCTTTACTTTGATACTCTTGATTCTCTTGCTGTTGGCAAAACCTTCCCCCAAGCAGCTTAAGTCCTCTTCATACTTAGCCTTTCTTTCAATCCAGAGAACTCCTGAACAAACCTCCTCGCCTCAACTGCCACATGGGCCTCTGTCTTTTTATTTTCCAGTCTGAGAAAAGAATGCGTCTCAGTAAATGAGTTTGTGTATTTAAGAAATAGGAGGGTGGAATGGCTGGAGAAGTAAGGAGAGGTGTCTGAGCTTGGGAGGACGTGGGTTGGGAGAAAGTAGGCAGGATAAGAATCTCAAAGAGCCTTGTTACCTCCAGCACAGTTGAGACTTTCTTCAAAGTGTGATATTGTAGCTCCCTGAAAAATTTCCATTCTCAGGACAGTGGTTATTTCACCTAAGTGGGAGCTAGGTATGGGAAAGCCCTGTCCTCAGGGCATTTACTTAAAAAAAATCAGAGGCAATTTTTTCACATCATGGCTCCCTGAGGTTGCCAACATCTTATATTTTAGTCAGGAAAAAAAGACAAAGAAAATATACCAATAAGTAATCATTTATTTGTGATTATCTGTTGAAGCAAGCCATCCTTCACTAACCTTATGTTTCAAAATTTTTCATACCACTTTTCATTGTTTACTCTTCCATATGAATCTTAAAATCAGTTCATCTAATCAAAACAAAATCTTCTTGGTGTTTTGGTAGGATGATCCTGGAGGGAAAAATAGTGCCTGTACTTAATTAAACACAATATTGCCTCAGGACAAGATCCCATTACTAGTCATGTGTTGGAAGTATAATTTAACTCAGGGAAATTTAACAACTTTAAGACTCTGAGTCAACCTGTCTCTGGGGATATCATTCCATTTTTTTTGAGTATTCTTTTCACCCCTCTTTAGCATTTAAAACATTTTCCATCTGGTTTTTACACTTTAAAAATACATTCCTAGGAGAAGGAAATGGCAACCCACTCCAGTGTTCTTGCCTGGAGGATCCCAGGGATGGGGGAGCCTGGTGGGCTGCCGTCTATGGGGTCGCACAGTGTCGGACACGATTGAAGTGACTTAGCAGCGGCAGCAGCAGACACTATTTGCTTTGAATTGCTTTACTGAACAGGGTCTTTTACCATTATGTATTTTAACTGGCTATTTTATTTATACATGGAAGCTGGTGATAAATTTATATTAATTTTATATTCAGTCACAACATGGAATTCAGATATAACAGGTAATGGATAAATTCCTCTCCTGCTTTTCTATTTGGTAAAATTCTTAATTTTTAATTTCCTTTATTCTTACACTGAACATGTATAAAATCGATTTTCGAAAGCATCGCTCTCACATTTGCCTTTCTCTACTGATTAGTCTCTTTTGGTCTTTTAATATAGCAAATTAGGAGATTTCTTAACGTTAAAACTTCCTTACATGCCCTGGTCATGGTACATCATTCTATGAATATGCTGCTTTAATTTGTGTTAACTAATATTTGGGGCTTTCACATTAATATGGCAGGCAACCACATCCGCAGCATGGGTGCCAATAATCTCTGGCTGAGAGATGTATGAATAAGCAAGAAAATGTGTTCACAACAGAATCTCAGGCAAGGGGCGTCCAGAGGCCGATGGTCTTACAAGAAACTCAGAAAGACAAGTGAGGAGCCCACAGAGAGTGGGCACAAGGCCTACTTCTCTACTCCAGAGAGGCCATCCCTGGCATCTCCAAGTACTACTGTGAGCTCCGCCTGGACTACTCCTGCGGCTCCCGCCCCTCACTTGAGTACCGCTTTAGGAAAATTTAGCCCAGCCCGTTATAATCTGACCCCGCCTCCTCGAGCTAGTATTAGCCTCGCTTTCTTCCGCTACTCCCGACCCGCCCAACTGGGCCCCAGTATCGCGCCTGCGCCATTGCAAGAGCCAGACCTTGTGGGAGGAGCCCCGCGGCGCCAGGTACTGCGCATGCCCCAACCCACCCCGGGCCCGCCTCCACACATACGCACTTCCCGCCACGCCTTCTCGCCGACTCTAGCTCAACCTCGCCAAGCGCAGCAAAGCGAGCCAGGCGCGATGGACGGCCGAGTGCAGCTGATCAAGGCCCTCCTGGCCCTGCCCATTCGGCCTCAGACACGTCGGTGGAGGAACCCGATCCCCTTCCCCGAGACGTTTGATGGCGACACCGACCGGCTCCCGGAGTTTATCGTGCAGACGGGCGCCTACATGCTAGTGGACGAGAACCTGTTCACCAACGATGCCCTGAAGGTGACGTTCCTCATCACCCGCATGACCGGGCCAGCCCTGCAGTGGGTGATCCCCTACATCAGGAAGCAGAGCCCCCTCCTCAACGATTACCGGGGCTTCCTGGCCGAGATGAAGCGGGTGTTTGGATGGGTGGAGGACGAGGACTTCTAGGCCGGGAGCGCCTCGGGTCTGGGGGCGGGTGCTCGGGGGAGGGTCCGCCGCGCCAGTCGCCGCCTCCCAGATCGCCACAGGCGTCCTCCCGCCGTGTCCCCCCTCACCTTCGGGTGGCCGCGATCTCCCCCGTGCTCGTGTCCCCTCCCGCGTAGTGCTTGCCTTTGTTCCAGGAATAGCGCTCCAGGTACCCGCTGCTGCAGCCACCAGACCCAGCCCTGAAGTAGCCGCCTCCCTCGCGCCAGCCAGGCCTCTCCCCTGCACACTTGGACGTGGTCCTGCGCTTCAGCTGCAAGCAGGGCTCCTGTTACCCACTGGGCAGACCACCCACACCCGGCCGCTGCCAACCGCCTGCCCCCTGCCAGACTCCCAGGCCCGCCTCCGGGTGGCCAGAGACCTGCGCAGTGGCGGCCATCACCGTGCACCGCATTCCACCCACGGCCTGCAGCCTTCGGCGATCTGGACTCACCCGGGAGGTGTCTGAGCTGGCCACAGCTTCTGGACAAACAAGGATTCCAACAGCTTGCCACCGTCCTGGAGGGGCCGGCCAGACTTTCACCTGTGGTGGGACCCAGGCCTTCCCTACTCCCAGAGACATCTTCTGTTCCTGCTGGGTGTGACTGCCAGGTCCCATGGCTGCCTGGCAGTCAAACCAAATCACTCATTGTCTCCTGTGGACACGTAGTTTCACCCAGAATCCAGTTCTCTTCTGAATGTGCAGTATTTTCTTAGTTATGTGTTTGTTGGTCAACAGTATAACTCATATCTCCCCAACTCAGCACTACTTGGAGAAAAGTCTTTCTTATTTTCAATAAATGTCAGACACTATTTAAAAAGAAATTGAGTCTCAATGAATGTAACATTTCTCCTTCCCTATTCATGTAAAAGTGGTTCAGAAGATGTATCTCTTGCTCTTCCATGGGTGATGTTAGAGACACTCTCCTTTCTGTTGAGTCTTGCATATAAAATATCAAAGTCAGTATCCTGAAGTGTTCCTGAGGATGGAGACCCCACTGGCAACTGTTCAATCACGGATGATGAATCCTTTAAATCAGTTAGGATTGTTCCATGCCTTTTTAATGGATCTTTACTTTGGTCATGGTGATGTGAGAAGTCAGTCTGGAGGCTTTTCAGAAAAGCTTTCCTCATTTCTAAAAAGCCACTGGAAAGCACCCAAATTGTTACAAACCATTAATCCCACAAAAATGGTGAACAATGCCATAGTTTTACTTATCCCAATATTCAGGGAGCCAGCAGAACGATACAGGTGCTTTTGAAAAACATTTATAGAACCTTCATTATGTAGGTAGTGGGATGGGAAAAGGTGTGCAAAAATGATATTGTTTACACATAAACCTGGTTGATGCCCTGTGGGACAGTAAAAATATAAACTTCCCTAATGAGCAGAAAAAAAGTCCTCCTTCCTTAGTTCAGTTCAGTTCAGTCGCTCAGTCGTGTCAGACTCTGCGACCCCATGAATCACAGCACGCCAGGCCTCCCTGTCCATCACCAACTCCCGGAGTTCACTCAAACTCATGTCCATCGAGTCGGTGTTGCCATCCAGCCATCTCATTCTCTGTCGTCCCCTTCTCCCACCCCAAATCCTTCCCAGCATCAGTCTTTTCCAGTGAGTCAACTCGTTGCATGAGATGGCCAAAGTATTGGAGTTTCAGCTTTAGCATCAGTCCTTCCAATGAACACCCAGGATTGATCTCCTTTAGAATGGACTGGTTTGATCTCCTTGCAGTCCAAGGGACTCTCAAGAGTCTTCTCCAGCACCACAGTTCAAAAGCATCAATTCTTCGGTGATCAGCTTTCTTCACAGTCCAACTCTCACATCCATACATGACCACGGGAAAAACCATAGCCTTGACTAGACGGACCTTTGGCAAAGTAATGTCTCTGCTTTTTAATATACTATCAAGGTTGGTCATAACTTTCCTTCCAAGGAGTAAGCGTCTTTTAATTTCATGGCTGCAATCAGCATCTGCAGTGATTTTGGAGCCCAAAAAAATAAAGTCTGACACTGTTTCCACTGTTTATCCATCTATTTCCCATGAAGTAATGGGACCAGATGCCATGATCTTCCTTACTTATCTACAGTGTAACCTTTTATAGTACTGTAGAAAGTCTGTGCTCCCTTACAAATTGTTGGTCAACAAAGTTAAATATCCTGTGTCAGATGATACAGGGGTGAGCTAAAATAGACAAATCTCTGGTGTGTTGTTCAAAGGTTGTACAAATGCTTTCAAGATCATGATTAATTCTTGCAAAATATTGCCTCCCCCAAAACATTTGTATCACAAAATAGGACCTGGGATGATACAAGTGGTATAGACAAAGGAATAATGCCTAACAGAGCCATTCTAGCAGGAGGAAGAAAACTGCAGGGGCATTTTTGCTGAGGGAGGCAAGGGGTTACCAACACTGTTCAAAGGATAGCCAGTTGTCCCAGGTCATTCTCCCTACCTTGAGAGCCAGATGGACACAGACTAACAAAATCTAACACTTTGTCTCATTTCTAAATTTTGGTGATTTTTCCAGAACATAGCATAGAGAAATCACACCAGTGTTTTATTTTTCACATTTTGCCCTCTATCCATCTCTTTCTTCATTTGGACAAGTAAGCTTTTGCCATTCATGTGTTGTAGTTCACAAGACAACATTGAGATGGAGGTATGCTACTTGCATTATGTGTCTTGAATTTTTTTTCCTCCAAATACTGAAACCACCATTAATTTGCAATTTGGCATTTATTAGGTCAAAGTCTTAAAGTCAGAAGCAAAATTTGAATCACTTAATGAAATAAAGTTTTATGATTCATGGGTTCTTAAAATAATTGACAGCTGGCTAATTTTGAGGTTCCAATTCAAGTTGCTGGCAGTCAGCTGACCTGGATGGGTATGAAAGATGATTGTGTTAAGCATATTCACTGTTTGGTTTTAAACATAGATTCTGCTAAAGTAGTTTGAGAAGTACTTGGAGCCAGTTTACGGTGTAGATCCAGCATATTCCCTACAGTCTGTGTCCATCTGGCTCTCAAGGTAGGGAGAATGACCTGGGACAACTTGGTATCCTTTGAACAGTGTTGGTAACCCCTTGCCTCCCTCAACAAAAATGCCCCTGCAGTTTTCTTCTTCCTGCCAGAATGGCTCTGTTAGGCATTATTCCTTTGTCTATACCACTTGTATCATCCCAGGTCCTTTTTTGTGATACAAATGTTTTGAGGGAGGCAATATTTTGCAAGAATTAATCATGATCTTGAAAGCATTTGAAAGATTCCACAAAGGGACAGAAGAAGAAACGGCATTTGTAAGTAGAGAAGGGAGGTTATTTTTCATTAGTGTCTCAGTTCAGTCTGCTATAATAAAATCACATAGACTTGGTGGCTTAAACAACAAAAAGTTTCTTTTTCAGAGTTCTAGAGGCTGGGAAATCCAAACTCAAGGTGCAGGTACATCAGGTGTCTTTTGAGGGCTCATTTCATGGTTTGGAAGTGGCTGCCTTTTCTCTGTATTCTTACATACATGGTGGAGAGAGAGGGAGAGAGTGAGAAGTCCTATCTCTTCCTCTTATTATAAGTACACTAATCTCATCTGGGCACTGCAATCTCATGCAACCTTAGAGTTCACCTAAGCCTAATTTCCAGATTGCAGCCAGGAAATTAAAAGACGCTTACTCCTTGGAAGGAAAGTTATGACCAACCTAGATAGCATATTAAAAAGCAGAGACATTACTTTGCCAACAAAGGTCCGTCTAGTCAAGGCTATGGTTTTTCCCGTGGTCATATATGGATGTGAGAGTTGGACTGTGAAGAAAGCTGATCGCCGAAGAATTGATGCTTTTGAACTGTGGTGCTGGAGAAGACTCTTGAGGGTCCCTTGGACTGCAAGGAGATCCAGCCAGTCCATTCTAAAGGAGATCAATCCTGGGTGTTCATTGGAAGGACTGATGCTAAAGCTGAAACTCCAATACATACTTTGGCCACCTCATGCGTCGAGTTGACTCACTGGAAAACACTCTGATGCTGGGAGGGATTGGGGGCAGGAGGAGAAGGGGACGACAGAGAATGAGATGGCTGGATGGCATCACCGACTCTGTGGACATGAGTTTGAGTGAACTCTGGGAGTTGGTGACGGACAGGGAGGCCTGGTGTGCTGTGATTCATGGGGTCGCAAAGAGTCGGACACGACTGAGCGACTGAACTGAAAGCCTAATAACCTCCCCAAATGCCCTACCTTCAAACACCATCACTTTGGGGATTAGAGCTACAACATATGGATTTGAGAGGAGGAATACAAACTTTTCCATAGCAATTACTTTGCCATCTCACCTATTACAGTTGTCATTCATGGTTTGTTTCCCTAACTTCCTTCTCAGCAATTTACTCTGTCCTCCACCATTAAACCCCACCTCAGAAGTGAATATCAAAGGAGAGAAAAACAAAGACTGATGAAAAGAAGGGGAAATAAAACATTAGATGCATGAGGGAAAATGCAATTAAGCTTTTTTTGTGATAGGGTTTGGGGCCAATATTGACTTGAATTCTAAAAGTTAAGATATTACACAAATTTTGTGACACATATACAAAAAGTTTCATATAGGAAATATAGACACAGAGGGGACAAAGTGGCCTTTGAGTGATGTGTGTCTTGAGATCTTAGATTCCAGAGCAATCCTGGTGAAGAAAACTTGTATAATAAGTATAATAACCATAATTCTCACACAACTTGTTGATGAGTACCTGTCAAAATTATTTAATGCATTATTCAGGAAACCAGTAGAATGACAAAGCTCATAGGAAAAAAAATTCATTTATAGATTTGGGGGAAAAGAATGCACTAACATTGTTAATTTATGTACAAACCTGGTCAATGTCTAGAAAACTATCACTTCTTACTATATTTCTACAAACTAATTCCTTAAATCTACAGAAGTGTTTTTTTTTTCAATTTTCACAAGACTAGCTTTCTTCCATTTAAAAAATGTCCTTGAATTAGAGATGAACGCCTATATCATAACAAAATGGATAGCTATATTGAGATATAATTGGCATACCATAAAATTCAGCCACTTGAAGTGGCTTTTAGTTTATTTACAGAGTTATGCAAAGTGCTCAACATAACTAATTTGCATAATCAGGGAAATGAAAATCAAAGCCACAATGAAATGTCACGTTACACCTATTATGGTGGTTATTATCATAAAGACAAATAAATGCTGGCAAAGATATAGAGAAAAGATGAACCTTGGCATGCTGTTGGTGCGGATATAAAATGGTGCAGCCACTATGGAAAATAGTATGGAGGTACCCCCCCCCAAAAGTAAAAACAGAACTACCATATGATCCAGCAATTTCACTTCTGGGTATTTACCCAAAGGAATTGAAATCAAGATCTTGAAGAGAGCCCTACACCCCCATGTTGATTGCAGTATTATTCACAATAGCCAAGATATGGAAACAACGTAAATGTCCATCGATAAGTGAATGGATAAAGAAAATGTATTACATACATACAATGGAATATTCTTCAGCCTTAATAAGGAAACAAACTGAAGTTGGCTTGAACCCAGGTAATTTGCTTCGCACTTCCTGGTATTCCCTTGCTCAATTTCAACTGTGAATTGCTGCACATTTGTAGCAACTCCAACCTATAAGATATGGCTGCCAAGGACTCAAGCCCTCATGACCAGGTAAGCCATCAAGACCTACAAGATGAAATCTGAAAATGATGGAATTTTAGGCTGGATAGTGGAGGAGGAAGAGAGCGAGTCACAACTGTGGCCTGGGGATCAATTACAGCAACAGGGGCTGCAGCTCATTACACTAACCTACATCTTCTAACAGAGAAGGGCATGGCAACCCACTCCAGTGTTCTTGCCTGGAGAATCCTATGGACAGAGAAGCCTAGTGGGCTACAGTCCATGGGGTGGCAAAGAGTTGGACATGACTGGGCAACTAAGCACACATCTTCTAAGTTTCCTGTCGGGAAGAGAGGCCATAGGAACCGTGAAGAAGATGCTCCCCTAACCTGCACAGAGAAGTAGATCCGTGCTGCACAAGACGCACACTGAAGTACCCATAGAAGATTACCACTCAGATCTCCTTTCTAGACAACCTTCTATGACAGTAAGAATGAGTAGCTGCCTTCCAGCTGCTGTACTTTTGGACCCAAAGTAGTCTTCACATTGAGGTCATGCTCTCTTCAGGCTGCTACCAGCTAATGACTGAGGAGAGGACGGGTACTAGAGTTGGACTGTTCCTGTCTGACACAGGACTCCAATAACAGACAATATTTGCCTGAATGGTGTTTTTGTTCAGAATAAGGCTCTTTCTTTCTTCTCTCTCTCCTTGTACAGCCTAGCATCATGGACTGAAGGCTCTTCCCACCTTCCCTTCTTCTCTTCTTTATTTCCACGGGTGTTTCCCCCAATAAACTACTTGAATGTCTAATTCTTATCTCAGCATCTGCTTTTTGGAGGGCTTCAAATCACAAAAGACAAAAATTATAAACTGGACTTTATATAAACTATGAAAAACATCATACTTGAAAATTTAACTTTCAGAAAATTGAAAAGCAAGATACAGATCTAGAAAAAAACATTTGGAATACATATATCTGACAAAGGACTGTTACCTAGAATATGTAAAGAATCATTATAACTCAGTAATAAAAATGACAATCAAAAAATGGCTAAGGGATGTGAACAGACCCTTCATCAAAGAAGATATATAAATGGGTAATAAAGGCATGAGTAATAGGCATAATATTACTATTCATCAGGGAAATGAAGATTAAAAATACAATGACATAAGATTCACATGCACTAGAATGTCTAAAATTTAAAATACATTAAAATAACGACAATATCAAGTATTGGTGAGGATGTGGAGGAACTGAAACTTTCATATAGTGCCAGTGGGAGTGTGGAAAAACCATTTTGGAAAACAATTTGGCAGTTTCTTAAAGTTAAATATACATCAATCATGTACCTTAGAAGTTTGCCCTAGAAATAAAACATATGCCCAAATAAAGACTTGCATGCACATTTTCATCAAAAAGATTAATAAAACAAATATGGTATATACATACATTGCACTACTATCTAGCAATAATATGCAATGAACTACTGATGCATGCTATAACATGGATGAATATTAAAGCATTGTGCTAAGGTGAAACAAACCAGGCATATTCCATTTATGTGAAGTCCTGGAATAGGAAAAATTAATCTATACTGCTAGATTGCTTGGACTATGGGTGTGACTGGCTGTAAAGTAACACAAACATTTTGGAGTGATAGAAGTTCTATATCTGGTTTACAGTGGTATTCACACACATATGCATATGTACATACATCTTTACATATGGTGGTATAAAGCCTAAAGTTAAGGCCCAATATTGTGTGCTCCCTCAACATCTGGGGAAACCAGGAGGACCTCAAATGTCCTAACCACAAGTTCCCCTCTCCAATTTGCTTCCATGTAGAGGATCCTCCAAACAAGCAACTCCTCTGATCACGGAGACCAGGCACAATTCTTGCTTATCCCTGAGGAGAGGGTTTCAATTTCCCACCAGCTTGAGGAATTATTCAAACAAGCCAATCATATCCTCCCCTGGGAAACAGGGGCACTGCATCCTCTTGACAAGGCCCCTGCTTGCTCCCTCAGGTCCCAAATGCAACCCCTCATGTGGTGTGCAGTGTTTTCCTCCCCTGAGTTGTGAGTATATGTGACGAATAAACTATTGTTGATTTTGTTTGCCCAGTGTCAAGTGTCATGTGCTCAGCCATCCCCATAACCCTAGAGAAGGAATCCATTCCTCGCCAGCAGGATGCATAGGAGGCAATTAAAACACACATACACTTATACACATATACACACATCCCCGGTGGATATGTTCCAATACCCCCAGTGAAAGCTTGAAGCCACAGATGGTACTGAACCCTCTATATACTATGTTTTTTCCCTATACATACATGCCTATGATACAGTTTAATTTATGTTAGGCACAGTAAGAGATTAACAATAGCTATTACTAAAATAGAACAAGTATAACAATATACAGGAATAAAAGTTATGTGAATGTGGTTTCCCTCTTTCTTAAAATCGTATTGTACTGTACTCACCCTTCTTTTGTGATGATGTGAGATGATAAAATGCTTACAGATGAGATGAAATGAGGTGAATGACATAGGCACTGTGACACAATGTTAGGCTACCACTGACCTGATATGTCAGGGGGATCATCTGCTTCAAGTGATCCTGGATCATCAAGCCATGATGATGTGGAAGTGCTGGATGGCAGGAGCAGATGATGTCATGCTTGGGGATCCCAGGCAGTCTGAAGAGGGTGGGGTGGGCCATGATGATGAGAGATCTGATCACATTATTCAGAATGGCACTCAATTTAAAGCTTATGAATTATTTCTGGAATTTTCCATTTACTATTTTCGAACCACAGTTGGCTGCAAGTAACTGAAATCATAGAAAGAGAAACTGAGGACAAAGGGGGAATCTTGTATGTATTATATATTATTTCAAAATGCATTTCAAATTGTATTGAAGTGTACACTTAACATGGGTGATTTTATTGCATGTAAACTGTAACTCAATCTACAGTTGATTTTTAAATCTGTAAAAAAATTGAGTTGAATATCCGCAATTTAATGTCATTCTATTTCAACATAGTGCCATACAAAAGGTGGAGGAACTATGAGATGCTTACTAGAGATGCTACCAAAATAGACTTGACGGCTCAGGAAGAACTTCTGAGAGACATGAACAGATCCTGTGAATAGGAACTGGTCTGGTGAAAGATATGGAACAGCTAAGAGGAAATGAAAAATGTTCCAGGCAAAGGAGTTGAAAAGCTAGAGAGAGGCTAGCCTATGTCACATCCAAGAATGGTTCAATTCCTAAGCCAGAAACTTGGTCCCATCCCAGATCCTTATGTCTCCCCAACTTCCACATTCCAACCAATCATCAAGTTCTAATTATCTGAATTTCACTTTTATTTCCCTATCCTCTTTGTCTCTAAGTCCTGAAAAATTATCACCTGCAAAATACTCATTACTGGACTTGGCCTACATTCCATCTTCCCAGAATCCATCTTCAATATCAGCCCCAGGTGAAGGTAAGGTAAAAGGAGTGAAAGGCTCAGTCGTGTCTGACTCTTTGCGACCCCATGGACTGTATTCCACCAGGTTTCTCTGTCCACAGGAATTTTCCAGGAAAGAATATTGGAGTAGGTTGCCTTTTCCTTCTCCAGGGGATCTTCCGACCCAGGGATCAAACCAGGGTCTCTTGTATTGCAGGCAGATTCTTTACCTTTTGAGCCACCAGGGAAGCCCTAGAGTGAACATTAAAAGACAAATCTAATCGTATCAGTCCCCTATTCAGTATATTTCCATTGTTCCCCAGTGAATACAGAATAATTGATATAAGCCTTAAAATTACATGAGATTTTTCACAATGTAGCTTTGTACTTTTGCTATCTCAACTCGTGCCATGACCTCTTCCTGACTTTTATATACTAACCACATTCTCTCATTCTTCTGAACTTCAGATTGAGGTGACCCTCTTTAATTGGCATCACATCTCAACACATTTACTACTTCCTCTATTAAGATGGTCCCTGACTCATCTGGGGCATATATAAATATTTATCTTATGTTCCCACTGTATTATATAAAGCCCCAAGTCATTATCATAACCTAAAAATAATTTAAATTCCAACTGTTATTATAGTTACAGCAAGTCCTACATACTGAGTTATCAGAGTTTATATTTGTTATTTAACTGAATTCTCAAAAGGAACCCAGTACATATGTATTCTTTTACCTACTTACATAAGTGGCTTAGGAAGGTTAAGAAATTAGCTTAATGTCATACAGGTGGAGTGACCAAGCATGGATTCAAGAACTTCTTAATTAAATCAAAAGCTGAGATTTCATACAGACATTTTTTCTGCTACATCTATATGCACTCTAAATTCCTTGAAGACTTAGGCCATAATTTTGTAATGGTGTATCCATAGTTCATAGTACAATGCCTGGGGCATAGGAAGTACCTGATAAATAATAAGTGCCTGACTGTCAATTAGTGAACCAATCAATTAATCAAAATTTGCAAAGGGATAGCAAATGAATTGTGAAAGTATTATACTAATCTTAGACATTATAATTATATCATAGGTTAACCAACTAAGACATAATGCGCCAATGTAATATAATATTTCAAATTTCAATATGTTGCTGTAAAAATATTAATCCACGTTGTTAGCACTCTCTTGTATCTCTATGTTACATAGAGATTTTGGAATGTACAAGATGAAGCAGCAGCACTGGTGATTTAACAGGTTAGCGTGAAGAGAAATAGTAAGGAGCATCATTTTTGCTTTTCTGCCCATTGCAGAAAGTTATAATTTTATTTTCCTGCAGACACTCAACCGGGTTTCTATCTAGATTAACAAGAGCAGTTCTGCACTCCCTTCTCTTCCACTTATCAAGGCTCCATAAACTTAAATGCTTTTTCTGAACCATCTGTCATTCTAATTTCCTGAGTAATAGACTGAATAAAACTTTCACAGGTGATCACCAACAAATGTATGGGATTCATCATTTGTAAAAATTAGCTAATATGCTTTCAAAAGCAGCTTTTTGGAAAAGAGAAACTCTTTCCCCAAAGTCTCCTAGCTGATTTCTTCCTGATGTCTCCTTGGCCAAAATCTGATCCAGATCCATTTCCCAAGGAAGGGGCATGGAACTGATGGGTTTGGAAGAGTCAGCATCCAGGACTGAATGATCACCAGCAGGGTCTCCAACACCAGGACCACCACAGGGCTATCTTTTTTGCTGGATAATACAAGACACCACATCAGCCACAGAATGGCAGGGGACATACCTTCTGAGCAAGTCATGGACCCCACTTATCGGGCCATGGAGGGAGAGGTGTCATATTCATGGAGACTCAATTTCTTTCTGAACATCGTCTGACATTTATTGAAAATAAGGAAAAAAAGAAAGTTTGTCCTGGTAGTGTAGAAGAGTTGGGCAGAATGCAGGGGTTACTGTGTTGAACAAAAGGCACACATCAGAGAGACAGCTGCACATTCAGAAGAGAACTGGATTCTGGGTGAAACCAACAGGTCCACAGGAGACAACGAGTGACTCGATTTGGCTGCCAGGCAGCCCTGGGACCTGGCGGTCACTCCCAGCAGGAACAGAAGATGTCTCTGGGAGTAGGGAGGGCTTCGGTTCCACAGGGGAAAGGCTGGCCGGCCCCTCCAGGACGGTGGCGAGCTGTTGGAATCCTTGTTTGTCCAGAAGCTGTGGCCAGCTCAGACACCTCCTGGGTGAGTCCAGATCGCCGAAGGCTGCAGGCTGTGGGTGGAATGCGGTGCGCGGTGATGGCCGCCACAGCGCAGGCCTCTGGCCACCCCGAGGCGGGCCTGGGAATCTGGCAGGGGGCGGGCGGTTGGCAGCGGCTGGGTGTGGGTGGTCTGCCCAGTGGGTAACAGGAGCCCTGCTTGCAGTTGGAGCGCAGGACCGAGTCCAAGTGTGCAGGGGAGAGGCCTGGCTGGCGCGAGGGCGGCGGCAGCAGCGGGAACTTGGAGCGCTATTCCTGGAACAAAGGCAAGCACTACGCGGGAGGGGACACGAGCACGGGGGAGATCGCGGCCACCCAAAGGTGAGGGGGGACACGGCGGGAGGACGCCTGTGGCGATCTGGGAGGCGGCGACTGGCGCGGCGGACCCTCCCCCGAGCACCCGCCCCCAGACCCGAGGCGCTCCCGGCCTAGAAGTCCTCGTCCTCCACCCATCCAAACACCCGCTTCATCTCGGCCAGGAAGCCCCGGTAATCGTTGAGGAGGGGGCTCTGCTTCCTGATGTAGGGGATCACCCACTGCAGGGCTGGCCCGGTCATGCGGGTGATGAGGAACGTCACCTTCAGGGCATCGTTGGTGAACAGGTTCTCGTCCACTAGCATGTAGGCGCCCGTCTGCACGATAAACTCCGGGAGCCGGTCGGTGTCGCCATCAAACGTCTCGGGGAAGGGGATCGGGTTCCTCCACCGACGTGTCTGAGGCCGAATGGGCAGGGCCAGGAGGGCCTTGATCAGCTGCACTCGGCCGTCCATCGAGCCTCGCTCTCTTTCCTGGGCTAGGTGAGGTTCAGCGGGGATTGGCGAGGAGGTGTGGCGGAAAGTGCGTGTTTATGCGGGCTGACCCGTCCCCGCGTGGGCAGAGTCATGGGCGGTTCCGGCCGCAGTTTAGCTCCGCCCAGGTGGCCCGACTGTCACTAGTGCGCAAGTGCGACACGGAGACTAACAAGGGCCAAAGAGGACCCGGAATGGGTGCTCTGCAGGCGAAGGGGGCGGGCCTAACGCCCTCTAGAAGTGAGGTAGTTGGAACCAAGGAGGCGGGCCGTTCGGGCAGTGCGCAAGGGGCGGGGACCAGGGGAGGAGCCTTGGACACCTGGCTCTGTATTTTGAGGGAGGAGAGAGTCACTGTCTAGGGCGTTGAGTTGTCCTCCACTTTACTGCCTTCACCCCTCTGTCTCCGCCCTAGTGTATCGTCTGCCTCGACCTTCTGTAGCCACTTGAATGCAATTCTGTGTGCTTATTACATGGATCTCTCAGAGAAGTATTGCACCACTGGTTGTAGATTTCTTTGCCTTCCACCATAGTGGAATCTCCCAAATATTAGTCAACAAAATCAAGAGCAGCATATTCAAGGAATAGTGTACCATGACCAGGGAATGTAAAGGAGGCTTAAATGTTAAGAAATCTCTTGATTTGTTACAAAGCTTGCTGGAAATTCTCTGTCAGTTGCCCACTCTAGAAACCATTTACAACACTGCAATTTGCTTTTTATGGCCAGCAGGAGATGGAAAAGGAGTCAGCTTGGAAGATGCAGTTGTGCATAATGTAATCTATTCCTTTATGGGTTAGAAGCAAGTCACAATTCCCACCCACACTCAAAAGCATCATCAGGAGGGAGGGACAGACTCTAAAGTCTGTCGCAGTGTGGGTGTATGTTCCATAGTTTGGTGATTCATTCATCAGTTGAAGGGCATTTGGCATGTTTAAAGCTTTTAGCAATTATAAATAAATCAGTTATAAACATTCAGATTTTTTGTGAGCATATATTTTCATTTCTCTAGGGAAAATGCCTACAAGGAAGTTTCCTATGTCATATGATTCTAAAAGGAAAAAAAAAAACCTCTTATCAAACTAGGAATAGAAGGAAAATCCTCTATTTAATAAAGGGCATCTACAAAAACGACAGCTAATATACTGTAAAATGTGAAGGCCAGAATTCTTTCCAACCTTATTCAAGAATGGAAGCATGCCTGCTCTCACCATTTCAATTCAATATTGTACTGGTATTCCAATCAGTGAAATAATGGAAGGAAAGGAAGGAAGGAAAAAAGAAATGAAGGAAGAGAGAAGACAAAGAATCAGAAGGCATCTAGATTGGCAGAAAGAGAGAAAGTAAACTCCTTGTTCAAAGAGGACACGATCATGTATATAGAAAAGATTGCCTAGGATCTAGGATCAACAACAGAAAACTAGAACTAATGAGTGAACTGGCATGTTTGCAGCACACAAGGTGAATACACAAAAATCAATTGTGTTTCTAGTAACAAACAAGAGAACTTTGAAACTAAAAATGTTTTTGTTGTTTTTCAGCCATGCCACTTGGCATGCGGGATCTTTGTTCCCCAACAAGGGACTGAACCCATGCCCCTTGCAGTGGGAGCATAGAGTCTTAACCATTGGACCGCCAGGGAGGTTCCAGAAACTAAAGAAGTTTTAAACACCATAAAAATGTGAAACAGAGTTAAATATGACCTTCATTGGTTGGAAAACAATATTTTTAAGATATCAATTATCTCAAAATTGATTTATAGATTCAAAGTATCAGGAAATTTTTCAATATTAATATGTAAAAGTAAGTGATTCTAAAGTGAAGTGTGAAAGTGTTAGTCTCTAAGTAGTCTCTGACTCTTTTGCTACCCCATGGACTGTAGCCTGCCAGGTTCCTGTGTCCATGAAATTCTCCAAGCAAGAATACTGGAGTAGGTAGCCATCCCCTTCTCCAGGGGATCTTCCCAACCCAGGGATCGAACCCGGGTCTACCACAGTGCAGGTAGATTCTTTACTGTCTAAGCCAACTGAGGCTAAAACTCATATGGAAATGCAAAGGACACACAATGACTAAAACTAGTTTAAAACAGAACTAACTTGGAAGACTAAGAATGTTAGGGGTACCACAGACTGAAACCACCCACCCTAGCCAGTACCATAGTAATGACTTTTGAGAGTTATCTTACAACAACAGGAAGTCCTGTTAAGAAATGCAGAATTAGTAAGCTACCACCAATCGGAAAAATTTGGAAAATGTCAAAAGAATCCTCTCTGGGATTCGTTTTCGGTGAGCATTGTACAGTCACCAGGAAGGACTCAAATCAGAGCGACCAGCCAGAGAAAACCCAGAAACAAACCCCATTACAATGAAACGTGAGACTTCAAGCCACATGGCAGAGCAGTTCTACCGTTCCCTTACCCTGCTGCCCTCCTCCTGGTTGCCCCTTCCCAATAAAGTCTCTTGCCTTGTCAGCATGTGTGTCTCCTCAGACAATTCATTTCCAAGTGTTAGACAAGAGCCCACTCTTGGGCTCTGGAGTGGGTCTCCCTTCCTGCAACAATACTATTTGACATCAAGATGTATGATAAAGCTACAGTAATTAAGACAGTGTATATTGTCATCAAGATAGACAAACCAGTGAATGGAACAGAATATAGAATCCACAAATAGACCCACACATATATGGAGGTGTCACTGCAGATCTGTGGAGAAAGGCCAGTACTTTCAGCAATGATACAGGACCAGTTAGATGCCCATATACAAAATATTAATTTCTGTCAATACCTCATTGTACTTGTGCTCAGTCACTCAGTTGTGTCTGACTCTTTGCAACCATTTGAATTGTAGCCGGTCAGGCTTCTCTGTCCATGGGGTTTTTCAGGCAAGAATACTGGAGTGGGTTGCCCTTCTCTCTAGCAGGGGATCTTCAACAACCCAGGAATTGAACCCATGCCTCCTGTGCCTCCTGAATTGCTGAAGGATTCTTTACCCCTGAATTATCAGGGAGGCCCTATCAATACCTCATACCATACACAAAAATTAACTCAAAATGGTTCATAGATCTAACAGCACAACCTAAAATTATAAAACTCCTTGAAGAAGAAAGGAAAACACCTGAACAACTTTAGATTAGGCAAAGACGTCTTACCTGTGGCATGAAAAAGATAATCCATAAAAGGAAAATTAGGAATATAGGACTTCTTAAGATTAAATTTTGTGTTCTTCAAAAAACACTGTTAAGAGAATGAAAAGAAAAAGGACAGGCCGGGGGCAGGCGTAGGGGTGGTGTGTGTAAATCACATACCTTTATAAGACTTGAATACAACTTGTGGAGTCCTACCCCAAAACCACAGATCCGAGGCCTTGCACCAAGGTCACAGAAGTGGAACCCAGAACCAAGGTCACCTCCAGAACTGACTGAGCCCTTTATAACTGTTGCCTTAAGACCCCCTGATCTTCACCAGAAAGATTTGTGACCCCGAATTAGGCAAAAATGCCCACTATGGTACTCATCCTATAGTGCCCTAGCCAATCACCTAATGCCACCTTTCCAGCAGGAACTTTCTTTGTCTTGAGGCTATACAAATTGGTTCAGTTCAGTTCAGTTCAGTTCAGTCGCTCAACCCACAAAAAGCACTGGCTGTCCCTTGAGCCAGTCCGCTGCTCTCACAGCATCCAGTTGGCTCTCCCCGGCCTGCTCCATTTGCAGTGCCTTCATTATCTCTGCTCCCTGATCTTGATAAAGTCACTCCCTTCTGAAATACTGAGTCTGGAAAGTCTTTTCCAGTCCATACTTGGACTACCGCAACACAACTCACCAGTAAAAAAGTAAACAATCCAACTAAAAATGAGCAAAATATTTGAACAGACACTTCACAAAAGAAGATACACATAAACACACACACATATATGTATATATATGGTAAGTTCAGTTCGGTTCAGTGCCTCAGTCGTGTCCAACTCTTTGCAACCCCATGAACCGCAACATGCCAGGTCTCCCTGTCCATCACCAACTCCCGGAGTCCACCCAAACCCATGTCCATCGAGTCAGTGATGCCATCCAGCCATCTCATTCTCTGTCGTCCCCTTCTCCTCCTGCCCTCAATCTTTCCCAGCATCAGGGTCTTTTCCAATGAGTCAGCTCTTCGCATCAGATGGCCAAAGGATTGGAGTTTCAGCTTCAACATCAGTCCTTCCAATGAACACCCAGGACTGACCTCCTTTAGGATGGATTGGTTGGATCTCCTTGCAGTCCAAGGGACTCTCAAGAGTCTTCTCCAACACCACAGTTCAAAAGCATCAATTCTTTGGTGCTCAGCTTTCTTCATAGTCCAACTCTCACATCCATACATGACCACTGGCAAAACCATAGCCTTGACTAGATGGACTTTTGTTGACAAAGTAATGTCTCTGCTTTTTAATATGCTGTCTAGGGTGGTCATAACTTTCCCTCCAAGGAGTAAGCATCTTTTAATTTCATGGCTGCAGTCAGCATCTGCAGTGATTTTGGAGCCCAGAAAAAGAGTCAGTCATTGTTTCCACTGTTTCCCCAACTATTTGCCATGAAGTGATGGGACCAGATGCCATGATCTTAGTTTTCTGAATGTTGAGTTTTAAGCCAACTTTTTCACTTCCTCTTTCACCTTCATCAAGAGGCTCTTTAGTTCCTCTTCATTTTCTGCCATAAGGGTGGTGTCATCTGTATATCTGAGGTTATTGATATTTCTCCTGGCAATCTTGATTCCAGCTTGTACTTCATCCAGCCCAGTATTGTGCATGATGTACTCTGAATGTAAGTTAAACAAGTAGGATGACAATATAGAACCTTGTCATACTCCTTTCCCAATTTGGAACCAGTCTGTTGTTCCATGTCTGGTTCTACCTGTTGCTTCTTGACCTGCATACAGGTTTCTCATGAGGCAGGTCAGGTGGTCTGGTATTCCCATCTCTTTCAGAATTTTCCACAGTTTGCTGTGATCTGCACAATCAAAAGCTTTAGCGTTGTCAAAGAAGCAGAAACAGATGTTTTTCTGGAACTCTCTTGCTTTTTTCTATGATCCAACAGATGTTGGCAATTTGATCTCTGGTTCTTCTACCTTTTCTATCCAGCTTGAACTTCTGGAAGTTCATGGTTCACGTACTGTTGAAACCTGGCTTGGAGAATTTTGAGGATTACTTTGCTAGCGTGTGAAGTGAATGCAACTGCGCAATAGTTTGAACATTCTTTGGCATTGGCCTTCTTTAGGATTGGAATGAAAATTGACCTTTTCCAGTCCTGTGGCCACTGCTGAGTTTTCAAAATTTGCTGGCATACTGAGTGCAGCACTTTCACACCATCATCTTTCAGGATTCGAAATAGCTCAACTGGAATTCCGTCACCTCCACTAGCTTTGTTCATAATGATGTTTCATAAGGCCCACTTGACTGCGCACTACAGGATGTCTGGCAGTAGGTGAGTGATCACACCATCGTGGTTATCTGGGTCATTAAGCTCTCTTTTTATAGTTCTTCTGTGTATTCTTGCCATCTCTTCTTAATATCTTCTGCTTCTGTTAGGTCCATACCATTTCTGTCTTTTATTGTTCCCATCTTTGCATGAAATGGTCCCTTGGTGTCTCTAATTCTCTTGAAGAGATCTCTAGTCTTTCACATTCTATCGTTTTCCTCTATTTCTTTGCTTTGATCACTTAGGAAGGCTTTCTTATCTGTCCTTGCTGTTCTTTGGAACTCTGCATTCAGATGGGTATATCTTTCTGTTTCTGCTTTGCCTTTCAATTATCTTCTTTTCTTAGCTATTTGTAAGCCCCTCAGACAACCATTTTGCCTTTTTGCATTTCTTTTTCTTGGGAATGGTTTTGATCACCGCTTTCTGTACAATGTCATGAACTTCAGTCCATAGTTCTTCAGGCACTCTGTCTATCACATCTAATCCCTTGAATCCACTTGTCACTTCCACTGTATAATTGTAAGGGATTTGATTTAGGTCATACCTGAATGGTTTAGTGGTTTTCCCTACTTTCTTCAATTTACGTTTGAATTTTGCAATAAGGAGTTCATGATCTGAGCCACAGTCAGCTCCAGATCTTGCTTTTGCTGACTGTACAGAGCTTCTCCATCTTTGGCTGCAAAGAACGTAATCAATTTGATTTCAGTATTGACCATCTGGTGATGTCCATGTGTGGAGTCGTCTCTTGTGTTGTTGGAAGAGGGTGTTTGCTGTGACAAGTGCATTCTCATGGCAAAACTCCATTAGCCTTTGATCTGCTTCACTTTGTACTTCAAGGCCAGACTTGCCTGTTACTCCAGATGTTTCTTGGCTTCTACGTTTGCATCCCAATCCCCTATGATGAAAAGGACATCTTTTTTTGGTTTAGTTCTAGAAGGTCTTGTAGGTCTTCATAGAACCGTTCAACTTTAGATTTTTTGGCATTAGTGGTTGGGGCATTCACTTGGATTACTGTGATATTGAATGGTTTGCCTTGGAAACAAACAGAGATCATTCTGTCATTTTTGAGATTGCACCCAAGTAAGTACTGCATTTTGGACTCTTTTTTTGACTGTGATGGCTACTCCATTTCTTCTAAGGGTTTTTTTTTCCACAGTAGAGATATAATGGTCATCTGAATTAAATTCACCCATTCTGGTCCATTTTAGTTCACTGATTCCTAAAATGTCTATCTTTACTCTTGCCATCTCTTGTTTGACTACTTCCAATTTACCTTGATTTATGGACCTAACATTCCAGGTTCCTATGCAATATTGTTCTTTACAGCATTGGAACGTTACTTTCACCACCAGACACATCCACAACTGGGTGTTGTTTCCACTTTCGCTCAGCCTCTTCATTCCTTCTGGAACTATTTCTCTGCTCTTCTCCAGTAGCATATTAGGCACCTACTGACCTGGGGAGTTAATCTTTCAGTGTCCTATCTTTTTGCCTTTTCATACTGTTCATGGGGTTCTCACAGCAAGAATGCTGAAGTGGATGATTGTCTTGAGATAACCAATATTCTGTATTCTTTAAACATTTAGTTTTGACTATTCTTGACATTGATATAAAAAAGGAATCATATAAGTCGATACATTTTTGTCACTAATCATCAGGAAAATGGAAATCAAAACCACAATTAGCCATCATCTCACACTTGTCAGAATGAATATCATCAAAAGAACACAATACATGTTAGTGAGGATGTGGAGAAAAGGGAACCCTCTGCTGTTGATGGAAACATAAATTGGTGCAGCCACTGTGGAAAACAGTATAGAAGTTTCTCAAAAAGCTAAAACTAGAACTGCCATATAACTCAGCAATTTCACTCCTGGGTACATACCCCCAAAAAACAAAACCACTAATTCAAAAAGATTTATGTATCCCAATGTTCATAGCAATGTTTTTTACAATTGCCAAGATATGAAAACAACCTAAGTGTTCATCAATAGATCAATGGGTTTAGAAGATGTGGTATACATATACTATGGAATACTGAGCCATAAAAAATGAATTTTTGCCATTTGCAGCAACATGGATGGACTTGAAGGATATTACACTAAGTGAACTAAGTCAGACACAGAAAGACAGATACTACATGCTTATGTCGCTGTTGTTGTTGTTTAGTCACTAAGTCTTCTCTGACCCCATACACTGTAGCCCGCCAGGCTCCTCTGTCCATGGGATTTGTTGCTGCTGCTGCTGCTAAGTCACTTCAGTCATGTCCGACTCTGTGCGACCCCATAGATGGCAGCCTACCAGGCTCCTCTGTCCCTGGGATTCTCCAGGCAAGCATACTAGAGTGGGTTGCCATTTCCTTCTCCAATGCATGCATGCATGCTAAGTCGCTTCAGTCGTGTCCGAGTCTGTGCGACCCTATGGACAGCAGCCCACCAGGCTCCTCCATCCACAGGATTCTCTAGGCAAGAACACTGGAGTGGGTTGCCATTCCCTTCTCCAGGCAATCTTCCAGACCCAGGGATCAAATTTGTGTCTCCTGCATTGGCAAGCAGATTCTTTACTGCTGTGGAAATCTAGATACTACAACAAACTGGTGAATCTAACAGAAAGGAAGTGGGCTCACAGATATGGTAGCACAGATATAGTAGCTACCAATAGGAAGGAAATTGAGGAGAGTCAGTATGGGATCGGAGAAGGCAATGGCAAGCCACTCCAGTACTCTTGCCTAGAAAATCCCATGGATGGAGGAGCCTGGTAGGCTGCAGTCCATGGGGTCGCTAAGAGTCGGACACGACTGAGCAACTTCACTTTCACTTTTCGCTTTCACACATTGGAGAAGGAAATGGCAACCCACTCCAGTGTTCTTGCCTGGAGAGTCCCAGAGATGGGGGAGCCTGGTGGGCTGCCATCTATGGGGTCACACAGAGTCGGACACGACTGAAGCAACTTAGCAGCAGCAGCAGCAGCAGTATGGGATAGGTAATTAAGAGGCACAAGTTATCAGGTATAAAATAAACTTCAAGGGCGACTTCTCTAGCAGTCCAGTGGTTAAGACTGCCCTTCCAACACAGGGGGCCTGGGTTTGATGACCGGTTATGGAACTAAGATCCTGAATGCCATAGGACATGACAGAAATAATAATAAGCTACAAGAATATATTGTACAACACAGGAAATATAGCCAATATTTTATACTAATGATAAATGGAGTACAATGATTAAAAATTGGGAATCACTCTATTATAAACCGGTAACATATATTATACTTAAATGGAAAATGAAATATGATAATAGAAATAATTTGGTATTAAACAGAAGAAACATTCAGTGTCTTTGGCTCTGACCCATGCCCCTGCCCCTCTCTGGAGCCCACCTAGAGAATCCTTGGTCCTGCCCCACCCACTCGGCCCTGCCCCTCCCACCCCGCCCTTCCACTGCCACGAGAGTCCATTAGCTCCGCCCCCTTCTCCTGCGCGGAGCCCCACCCTGCGGAGATAGGCTTCCTGTTGCGCCTGTGCATTATCGACAGCCAGTCCACGTGGGCGGAGCTTCACGAGCGCTGGAGACCGCCCATGGCCCAGCCCACCCCAGGCCTGGGAAGCCTCAGAATACACGCACTTCCTGCCACGCCTCCTCGAGGACCTTCGTGCACCCGGCAGAGCCCAGTAAAGCGAGCGAGGGTCAATGGACGGCCGAGTGCAGCTGATCAAGGCCCTCCTGGCCCTGCATATTCGATCTCAGATGAGTCGGTGGAGGAACCCGATCCCTTCCCCGAGACGTTTGATGGCGACGCCGACCGGCTCCCGGAGTTTATCGTGCAGACGGGCGCCTACATGCTAGTGGACGAGAACCTGTTCACCAACGATGCCCTGAAGGTGACGTTCCTCATCACCCGCATGACCGGGCCAGCCCTGCAGTGAGTGATCCCCTACATCAGGAAGCAGAGCCCCCTCCTCAACGATTACCGGGGCTTCCTGGCCGAGATGAAGCGGGTGTTTGGATGGGTGGAGGACGAGGACTTCTAGGCCGGGAGCGCCTCGGGTCTGGGGGCGGGTACTCGGGGGAGGGTCCGCCACGCCAGTCGTCGCCTCCCAGATCGCCACAGGCGTCCTCCCGCAGCGCCTCCCCGCTCCTTCACCTTCGGGTGGCCGCGATCTCCCCCGTGCTCGTGTCCCCTCCCGCGTAGTGCTTGCTTTTGTTCCAGGAATAGCGCTCCAGGTTCCAGCTGCTACCGCCGCCCTCTCAGGTCAGCCCGGCCTCTTCCCTGCTTGGACGCGGTCCTGTGCTCCAACTGCAAGCAGGGCTCCTGTTACCCACTGGGCAGACCACCCACACCCAGCCGCTGCCAACCGCCCGCCCCCTGCCAGATTCCCAGGCCCGCCTCGGGGTGGCCAGAGGCCTGCGCTGTGGCGGCCATCACCGTGCACCATATTCCACCCACAGCCTGCAGCCTTTGGCGATCTGGACTCACCTGGGAAGTGTCTGAGTTGGCCACAGCCTCTGGACAAACAAGGATTCCAACAGCTCGCCACCGTCCTGGAAGGGCCGGCCAGCCTTTCCCCTGTGGAACCGAAGCCCTCCCTACTCCCAGAGACATCTTCTGTTCCTGCTGGGAGTGACCGCCAGGTCCCAGGGCTGCCTGGCAGCCAAATCGAGTCATTCATTGTCTCCTGTGGACCTGTTGGTTTCACCCAGAATCCAGTTCTCTTCTGAATGTGCAGCTGTCTCTCTGATGTGTGCCTTTTGTTCAGCACAGTAGCCACTGAACTCTGCCCAGCTCTTCTACACTATCTGGACAAACTTTTTTCCCTTATTTTAAATAAATATCAGATGATGTTCAGAAAGAAATTGAGTCTCCATGAATATGACACCTCTCCCTCCATGGCCCGATAAGTGGGGTCCATGACTTGCTCAGAAGGTATGTCCCCTGCCATTCTGTGGCTGATGTGGTGTCTTGTATTATGCAGCAAAAAAGATAACCTTGTGGTGGTCCTGGTGTTGGAGACCCCACTGGTGATCATTCAGTCCTGGATGCTGACTCTTCCAAACCAGTCTGTTCCATGCCCTTTCCTTGGGAAATGGATCTGGATCAAATTTTTGGTCAAGGCGATGTCAGGAGGAGCAGCTAGGAGACTTTGGGGAAAGAGTTTCTCTTTTCCAAAAAGCTGCTTTTGAAAGCATAATAGCTAATTTTTACAAATGAGGAATCCCATACATTTGGTGGTGAAAACCTGTCAAAGTTTTATTTAATCTATTACTCAGGAAACTAGCAGAATGACAGGTGGTTCAGAAAAAGCATTTACATTTATGGAGCGTTGATTGTTAAATGGAAGAGGAGGAAGTTCATAACTGCTCTTATTAATCTAGGTAGAAACCTGGTTGAAAGCCTGCAGGAAATTAAAATTATAACTTTCTGCAATGGGCAGAAAAGCAAAAATGGTACTCCTTGCTACTACTCTTCATGCTAACCTGTTAAATCACCAGTGCTGCTACTTCATCTATGTCTGCTGCTGCTGCTGCTGCTAAGTCGCTTCAGTCGTGTCCTACTCTGTGCGACCCCACAGATGGCAGCCCACCAGGCTCCGCCGTCCCTGGGATTCTCCAGGCAAGAACACTGGAGCGGGTTGCCATTTCCTTCTCCAATGTGTGAAAGTGAAAAGTGAAAGTGAAGTCTCTCAGTCGTGTCCGACTAGAAGCGACCCCATGGACTGTAGCACACCAGGCTCCTCTGTCCATGGGATTTTCTAGGCAAGAGTACTGGAGTGGCTTGCCATTGCCTTCTCCATCATCTATGTCTAGGGAAGGTTAAAGTTTCTCAGTGAAGTGAAGTTGCTCAGTCGTGTCCGACTCTTTGCGACCCCGTGGACTGTAGTCTACTAGGCTTCTCCATCCATGGGATTCTCCAGGCAAGAATACTGGAGTGGGTTACCGTTTCCTTCTCCAGGGGATCTTCCCGACCCAGGGATCGAACCCAGGTCTCCCGCATTGGAGGCAGACGCTTTAACCTCTGAGCCTAGAGTCTAATAAAAAGATGGAGTCACAGAAGGATACTGAATCAACTCTGCCTCATTTCTAGTTTGGGTGATTTTTCCCGAACAGGGCAGAGAAAATCAATCATTACAGTGGTTTTTCACTATTGACTCTCTTTTAATTTGAACAGGTAAACTTGAGCATTTGAACAGGTAAACCTGAGCATTGGTTCATATGACTTACGTGGAGCTGGAGGTACTAATACTAATGTGTTAGTATCATTTTGTATTAGAATTTTTTTCAGTATCACCAGAAATAGTGGAAACAATATTAACTTGCCTTTGGCATATAATAGGACAAAGTTTTAAAGTGAGAGGCAAAATTTGCATCACTTACTGAATTGGCCTTTTATGATGCACAAGTTCTTAAAATAATTGACAGCTGGCTAATTTTGAGATTCCAATTTAAGTTGCTGGAGGTCAGCCATTCTGGATGGGTCTGAAAGATGATTGTGTTAAGCATATTCACTGTTTGGTTTTAAACATAGATTCTGTTAAAGTGGTTTGAGAAGTGCTTAGAAGCAGTTTATGATGTAGATCCAGCATATTCCCTACAGTCTGTGTCCATCTGGCTCTCAAGGTAGGTAGAATGACCTGGGACAACTTGGTATCCTTTGAACAGTGTTGGTAACCCCTTGCCTCCCTCAACAAAAATGCCCCTGCAGTTTTCTTCTTCCTGCCAGAATGGCTCTGTTAGGCATTATTCCTTTGTTTATACTACTTGTATCATCCCGGGTCCTTTTTTGTGATACAAATGTTTTGGGGGAGGCAATATTTTGCAAGAATTAATCTTGAATGTCTTAGCAAGTTTCTGTACTGATACAAAGGAATGGCATTTTTAAGGCAGAAGAGAGGGGTTTTTTTCCTCACAACTTTATAAGTGCCCCCTTTGCAATTGTCATTCTTAGGTTGTTTCCCTCACCTCATTCTATTAATGTCCTCAATATACAATCAAGAATCATTACCTCAGAAGGAGAGAGAAATATAAAGATTGTCAAAAGAGAAGATGAACGCATGAGGGATTATAGAAAAACATAATTAATCATTTTTGTTTGTGCTTGAGGCCAATAATGACTTGAAACCTATATTTGAGATAATACACAGAGATTTTGTCATGCTGAAATCCACAAAATTTTAATATGAGAATAAATTGGCCTTTGGGTACTTCAGTGTCGCAGGGGACTCTTGGGTCTCAGGGAAATCTTTATAGACTGTATTGGTGAAATACCTCATTCTTTCCCAGTGGCCTAAGTTAACCCCTATACACAAAGACAGCCCTAGGGAAGAGATGAAGTAGAGAAGGGGATTCCTTATGGACCCTTTGTGAGTGTCCCTGATTTGTCTACCAGAAACTTGGAGGGAGCCGAAAGAGTACGGTGAAAGAGTGAGTATCAGGAATCCTGGGTGCTACAAAGTTTCCTCCAGTAACCTTTGCAGGCATCTGATGCTTGCTTATACAGGTGTTGACACACTTTGGGTTCCATCTTGGTGGTAGTGTAACTACTTCAGTTTATGTCAAACAGTTCTGAACAGTAATGAGTCTACAATGAAAAGCAGCGCATCTAATGACACCGGGTATGGAAAGGACAAAGATCAGTCAAAACACACACGCTCAATGAAATGAAATGAAAATAAAGTAAAATGAAAGCCCATCATAAAGTCAGACTAGTAGCATGGTAAAGTGGCATGCCTGAACAGGAAGAAATAAAAGCAGTATACCAGTTAATACATAGTGGTATCCATCAAGATCTCTCTCTACCTTCCCACCACAACAGCTAATCACAGACCCCAGATGGAAAGTATCTGGACTTTGTGTTTATGATTGTATGTGGAGGAAATCCCTGACATGACAAGGGAGGTTATGGGCCAGAGGAGGCTGCCTGGCTGGATTCAGCAGTCACAAGCCCAGACCAGAACTCCTAATCTTCCCTGTATTCTGCTCCTTTTAGTCCCTTTGCAGGTCACACTACCATCCCTCACTCAACCCAAGTGCTCTTCGTGCTCTCCCTCTTATTGATCATCCACAGACAGTCACCAAATCCATTCTGCCCTCCTTGGTAGTTCAGCTGGTAAAGAATCCACCTGCAATGCAGGAGGCCCCAATTCGATTCCTGGGTTGGGAAAATCCACTGGAGAAGGGATAGGCTACCCACTCCAATATTCTTGGGCTTCCCTGGTGGCTCAGCCGGTAAAGAATCCACCTGCAATGTGGGAGACCTGGGTTCGATCCCTGGGTTTGGAAGATCCTCTGGAGAAGGGAACAGCTACCCACTCCAGTATTCTGGCCTGGAGAATTCCATGGACCTTGTAGTCCGTGGGGTCACAAAGAGTTGGACATGACTGAGCAACTTTCTCTTTCACTTTCTCCCCATCAACCCCAAGGCTGCCACCCCAACTCCAATGGCCTGCCCTCTTTAGACTTCTGATAGCAAAGGCCCTGCCTCCAGTGCCCTACTGATCCCAGAGCCTATTTCTCTCTCCCTGCTGCTGCTGTTTCTCTGTCTCATGGCAGCTGAAAGCATACTGTCACATGATCAAAGGAGGGACATTTAGAATTTCAGAACCTTGTTGGACCTATGGATATAGTAAGCCTGAATTTGGGTCTTGAGCTAAAGACAGCAGCCATACCTGTTGTGCAAGCTGAGTGGAGGATTGCATACTTACACTCACTAGAAGCAAGCACATTCTTTATAAGGTCATTAGGCTAGAATCCTAAAATGAACGTATAGATCAAAGTCCATATAACACTATTTTGACCCATCAAAATCTCACCTCAGCGAGATTTTCAAGTTACATTCTCACTAGCAGTGTGAGGAAATGTCTGTTTGCCCAATCATTATTAAATTTTAAATTTTCAATCAAGATATAATATCCCAATGATAAGTACTCTTTTTTTAAGTTTTTTAAAATTAAGTAATTTATTTTAATGTCAGACTTTATTTTTTGGGCTCCAAAATCACTGCAGATGGTGATTGCAGCCATGGAATTAAAAGACGCTTACTCCTTGGAAGGAAAGTGATGACCAACCTAGATAGCATATTAAAAACCAGAGACATTACTTTGCCAAAAAAGGTCCATCTAGTCAAGGCTATGGTTTTTCCAGTGGTCATGTAAGGATGTGAGAGTTGGACTGTGAAGAAAGCTGATCGCCGAAGAATTGATGCTTTTGAACTGTGGTGCTGGAGAAGACTCTTGAGAGTCCCTTGGACTGCAAGGAGATCCAACCAGTACATCCTAAAGGAGATCAGTCTTGGGTGTTCATTGGAAGGACTGATGCTAAAGCTGAAACTCCAATGCTTTGGCCACCTGATGCGAAGACTTGACTCGTTGGAAAAGACCCTGATGCTGGGAGGGACTGGGGGCAGGAGGAGAAGGGGATGACAGAGGATGAGATGGCTGGATGGCATCACCGACTCAATGGACATGAGTTTGAGTAAACTCCAGGAGTTGGTTATGGACAGGGAGGTCGCAGAGTCGGACACGACTGAGTGACTGAACTGAACTGGATATTACAATATTGTGGTGGTTTTTGCCATACATCGACATGAATCAGCCATGGGTGCACATGTGTCCCCCCATCCTGAACCCCGCTCCCACCTCCCTCCCCACTCCATCCCTCTAGGTTGTCCCAGAGCACCAGCTTTGAGTGCCCTACTTCATGCATCGAACTTGCACTGGTCATCTATTTTACACATGGTAATATACATGTTTCAATGCTATTCTCTCAAATCATCCCACCCTCGCCTTCTCCCATAGAGTCCAAAAGTCTGTTCTTTACATCTCTGTCTCTTTTGCTGTCATGCATATAGAGTTGACATTACCATCTTTCTAAATTGCATATATATGCATTAATATACTGTATTGGTGTTTATCTTTCTGACTTACTTCACTCTGTATAATAGGCTCCAGTTTCATCCACCTCATTAGAACTGACTCAAATACGTTCTTTTTTATAGCTGAGTAATATTTCATTGTGTACATGTACCACAACTGCCTTATCCATTTGTCTGCTGATGGACAGTTGGGTTGCTTCCATGTCCTAGCTATCGTAAACAGTGCTTCAATGAACACTGGGGTACACATGTCTCTGAATTCTGGTTTCTTTGGTGTATATGCCCAGCAGTGGGTTTGCTGGGTCATATAGCAGTTCTATTTCCAGATTTTTAGGGAATCTCCATTCTATTTTCCATAGTGGCTGTACTAGTTTGCTTTCCCACCAACAGTGTAAGAGGGTTCCCTTTTCTCTTCACCCTTTCCAGCATTTATTGTTTGTAGATTTTTTAATGGCAGCCATTCTGACCAGTGTGAGATGATACTTCATTATGGTTTTGATTTCCATTTCTCTAATAATGAAAGATGTTGAGCATCTTTTCATGTGTTTATTAGCCATCTGTATGTTTTCCTTGGAGAAATGTCTGTTTAGTTCTTTTGCCCACTTTTTGATTGGGTCGTTCATTTTCCTGGTATGAGCTACACGAGCTGCTTGTATATTTTGGAGATTAATTCTTTGTCAGTTGTTTCATTTGCTATTATTTTCTCCCATTCTGAAAGCTGCCTTTTCACCTTACTTATAGTTTCCTTTGTTGTGAAAAAGCTTTTAAGTTTAATTAGGTCCCATTTGTCTATTTTTATTTCCATTACTCTGGGATGTGGGTCATAGAGGATCTTGCTGTAATTTATGTCAGAGAATGTTCTGCTTGTGTTTTTCTCTTAGAATTTTATAGTTTATGGTCTTACATTTAGATCTTAATCCATTTTGAGTTTATTTTTGTATATGGTGTTAGAGATAAGTATACTTTGCCACAATAAAATGTTCTTTTTTGTCCTACTTCATCTCTATCAACAAAAAAATGAGATTTTTAGAATATATTTGCTTTGTGCCTCTGTTCTCTTCAACTTTACCATAATCAAGACATTTGGAACACTTTTGCTTCCACTTTCACATCCCACTCTCGTCCCCAAACAATGAGGTTGGTGGAGATTGTTGACATCTGAAAGTACGAAAATAATACAGCTGGAATTTTAAAAATCATTTTTAGGTCTCTATAAGGAGCAATATTTAACTCATAATATGAAAGCTTATCAATCAACTTTCAGGTATTGGACGACATTCTAGAGATAAAGTCAATGGTGAAGTTGAATTGAGACCTTTTCAAAGTCCATGGAGGTCTACAACAATGAAGGGTTCCCATCCTCCCAAAAGAAGAAACACAGGTATACTCAATTAATTTGCTAACTCTAGCAAATTTGCCAAGTAGAATATTGAATAAAATAGAAAGAATACCTGCCATGAGATGTTGAGAGAAAACAAAAGGACTGAACATCAAATAAAACTTCATATGTAACTACCCACAAAAGTGGAGCCCACAATCACACCCACCAAGAAATCTTAAGCAGAGGATTTAGTCTAAAGTGACTCTGGACCAGCTGTTTAGAGAATATATTATTAAAGGATATGAACATTCAAATTGACTTTCAACATGGAGGACTGCCTATAATCCTCCCAATGGCTCCAGTACTCTACTTGGTTCTACCTTCATAAAATCACACAGAGACAGCCTATCTTGAAAGTCAAAGATGCATAACATCTTGACTATAACCAACATTCTCAGTTCTTTTCTGTACTTTCATTACTTGAATGGCACTCTTACTCTGGATGCATTCAAAGTCTTTCTCACCTCAACCATCTGGTTGTCTCCTAAATGAGATGAATGGATATTCTGCCTGAATGTTTAGTTTTATCAGATCACCAGAGCGCTTTGAGTAGGACACTCCTGGGCAATCCCAGAACCTCAGGCCACCAGGGGTCATTTGAACCCATTATTTGATGAATTGATATCCACACAATTTACATAATCAAGGCCGTAAAGATGAGGAGCAAAGAACTTGCTGTGTAAGGTAGCCATAACATCAGGGCAGTGTTCTTCACCCTGCCTAAAATAAAGCATGTTAATATCTAATATTAAAATTGATGAAGACTTATGTGTGTTGAGCTCCTAATGTGTATCAAAATTATTAGATGTGCATCATTCACATGATTCTATTTCATCATCGTCTTGAGACAAGGTCCATGTTTCTGCCTACTTCTTCAGAACAGCACAGATAAACAGATATCTGCAAACAAGAGAACATACTCCTGATAATTTAAGCAGGTATATTTGAGTACTTACTGCAAACAACTGTAAAGGGACTGGAGGGGCAGTCTCTAGGTGTCGTGTTATTGAATATTGAAACTAATGCCTATCGAAGCAAATGCTGTTAATGCTGTTTTAGAACTCTCTCCTTTTCATGCACCTCAGCTCCTCTGTGCTTTTGTTCCCGATAGCCAGAATCTGTGGCTCTTTCTCATAGGACTGCCCACAGGCTATCAGAACCCCTTTAGTTTGTAAGCATGAAGAGTCAGTATCTTGTAATTTAAACTAATGATTGATGGATGTGCCAAAGGGATTCTCTGGGAGACTTTGGTTGGTAGAAAATATTGCTTGACTCTCTTCCCTGCACCTCCTCCATAGTCCACTTCCCCACTTTCCTGTCCATATATTTTTTGGACCACTTCTTGATATATTATTTTTACATGAGTCCTTGGCCAGAGTCAGCTTATAGGAAAACTAATCCAAAGGCACTGCCAAGTTGTTTTCCAAAATAATTCTTAATTTATGCTCCTCAATATACATGTTCCCATTTCCTCACTAGTACTTGGCGTTGTCAGAGTCTAAGTTTTTGTCAATTATATTGTTCTAATTTCTTTGTATCGGTTAATTTTCTATATTGTTAAACATGGATGTTAACTTTTCAGAGCAACCACTAAAGAATAAAAATAGAGCATTTAACTTCTTAACTAATAGAAGAAATTAATGAAAGAATGCAAAGAGCTTGTAACCTTTTAATTACAAATAATCACCTCTTCTTGTGAACAGGGTAAGTACTCTTCTTGTCATTACTTAAGCTTCATTCATTTTTTAATCTCAAAATTAAATATTTGTACTATAGTTTGTTTAGATTTAGCCACATATCATCTCTTCTTTAATCCAAGACATTTTTACTGGTATCATTTTCCTCTTGTAAAGTATCCTTTAGATGTACTCTTTTAACAATGATATATTAGGGGAAAATTCTATGCCTTTCATTTCTGAAAATATGTTTTTCCTCATTCTTTTAAAAAATTATTTTTGTTAAGTCCCTTTCATTTACAGAATCACCCATGTGTTTGTTTATCCTCACAGTATTGCACTATGTGCCCAAAACATTAGTGATGTAATAGTTATGACTATTCCACTTTCGTTTCCTTTATCTATGGGCATTAGTTCTGAAAGATTTGCTGCAAGTACTTTTTCTTTTTGCACAGGAGCAGGCAATGATACTATGTCACAATGGCCACTTGGTCAACAATTTAGAAGACTAAAATTAGTTGTATGAAACACCCTTATATTAGAAATATTAAAATGTGATCAATTTGAATCATAGTGTTGAAAACAATATTATTCCATGGTCTTTTAGCTTCTATTTTTACTGTTAATAAATTAGCTGTCAGCTTAATTTTGTGTTTTCTTCTTTGGTTGTTTTAAGAGCTTTTCTTTGTATTTGATGTTCTGCAACTTCTCTACTATTTATCTAAACATGCAATCCTTTCTTTTTCTTTTCTTATATTTAAAAACATGAGATATAGATTATATCCAGTAGAGAACAAAAATCTTAAGAATAGAGTAGATGAATTTTTACATATGTATATATCAATGTAACTACCGCCCAGATCAATGTATAGAATATTTCCAACATCCAGAAAGGTTGTTTTAGCTTTCAAATTTAAGTCTATAATCTATACTGAATTAAATTTTATGTGTGCTGGGAGGTAAGGGATAATGTTATTTTTTTTCAATATGGATATCTAATTGACCCAAAAATATTTATTGAAAAGACCATTCTTTCCCTTACTGAACTGAGACAGTGGGTTTGTCATAAATCAGGTGACTGTATAAGTGTGAATTTTTTTTCTGGATTTTTTATTGTATTCCATTTGTCTACTTGTCTATCAGTGCACAAATACCATGTGCTTTTTTTTTTTTTTACAATAAGCCTTGATGTCCTGTAGTGTAAGTCATCCAGCTTTGTACTTCTTCAACAGTGACTTGGCTATTCTAGATTCTTTGCCTTTTCATATACATTGTAGAGTCACTCATCAATTTTTTATGGTTAACTTCTGTATCCTGTTTAAGAATAACCGAATATCATGAAGATATCCTGTATTTTCTTCTAAAGCCTGCTTAATTTTGACTGGAATCACACTGAATCTAAAAATAAATTTCGGAAGAATATATAATGTAATAATTTTGAGTCTTTCAATTCATTAACATGTTATAGCCTTCCATTTATTTTGCTACTCAATTTAGTTCAGTAATATTTTGGATTTTCCAGTGTTGAAATATTGCAAATATTTTATTCCTGGGTATTTGGTAATTTATAAACTAAAATAAATGGTATTATTTTTGTTAAATACCATTCCCACTAGTTTATTTTTAGAAAATAGGAATATAATTAGCTTTTTACAATAGCTTTGTTAAGATATAGTCCACA
Organism: Moschus berezovskii; assembly: GCF_049115385.1. NCBI lineage: Eukaryota > Metazoa > Chordata > Mammalia > Artiodactyla > Moschidae > Moschus > Moschus berezovskii. Next base: position 122,606,219 of record NC_142488.1, on the reverse strand, counting down.
CACTACAATATCACTCTTTAAAAGAACTATAGACGTTAGTAGTTTTTAATATATTCACAGAGTTGTACAACCATTGTGTGCATGCATGCCAAGTCACTTCTGTTGTGTCTGACTCTTTGTGACCCCATGGACTGTAGTCCCCCAGGCTCCTCTGTGCATGGGGATTCTCCAGTCAAGAACACTGAAGTGGGTTGCCATGCCCTCCTCTGTACAACCATTACCACTACCTGTGCTGCACTCAATATGCCAGAATATTTGGAAAACTCAGCAGTGGTCACAGGACTGAAAAAGCCAGTTTTCATTCCAATCCCAAAGAAAGGCAATGTCAAAGAATTTTCAAACTACCGCATAATTGCACTCTTCTTACACACTAGCAAAGTAATGCTCAAAATTCTCCAAGTCAGGCTTCAACAGTATGTGAACTGAGAACTTCCAGAAGTTCAAGCTGGTTTAGAAAAAGAAGAAGAACCAGAGATCAAATTGCCAACATCCATTGGATCATAGAAAAAGCAAGAGAGTTCCAGAAAAACATCTACTTCTGCTTTATTGACTACACCAAAGACTTTGACTGTGTGGATCACAACAAACTGTGGAAAATTCTTTTTTAAAAAAATATAAATTTATTTATTTTAATTTGAGGTCAATTACTTTACAATATTGTATTGGTTTTGCTATCCATTGACATGAATCCGCCACAGGTGTACATGTGTTCCCTATCTTGAGCCCCTCTCCCACCTTCCTCCCCATACTATCCCTCTGGGTCATCCCAGGGCACCAGCCCCGAGCATCCTGTATCATGCATCGAACTTGGACTGGCAATTCGTTTCACATATGATAATATACATGTTTCAATGCCATTCTCCCAAATCATCCCACCCTCGCCCTCTCCCACAGAGTTCAAAAGACAGTTCTATACATCTGTGTCTCTTTTGCTGTCTCGCATACAGGGTTATCGTTACCATCTTTATAAATTCCATATATATGTGTCATTATACTGTATTGGTATTTTTCTTTCTGGCTTACTTCACTCTGTATAATAGGCTCCAGTTTCATCCACCTCCTTAGAGCTGATTCAAATGTATTCTTTTTAATGGCTGAGCACTGGATGGCATCACCGACCCAACGGACATGAGTTTGAGTAAACTCTGGAAGTTGGTGATGGACAGGGAGGCCTGGTGTGCTGTGATTCATGGGGTGGCAAAGAGTCGGTCACGACTGAGCAACTGAACTGAACTGAACTGAATACTCCATTGTGTATATGTACCACAGCTTTCTTATCCATTCATCTGCAGATGGACATCTAGGTTGCTTCCATGTCCTGGCTATTATAAACAGTTGTGGAAAATTCTTAGAGAGGTGGGAATACCACACCACCTTACTTGGCTCCTGAGAAATCTGTATGCAGCTCAAGAAGCAACAGTTAGGACTGGACAAAGAACAACGGACTGGTTCAAAATTGGGAAAGGAGTATGTCAAGGCTGTATATTGTCACCCTGCTTATTTAACTTATATGCAGAGTACATCATAAGAAATGCTGGGCTGGAGGAAGCACAAGCTGGAATCAAGATTGCTTGGAGAAATACCAGTAAACTCAGATATGCAGATGACACCACCCTTATGGCAGAAAGCGAAGAGGAACTAAAGAGCCTCTTGATGAAAGTGAAAGAGGAGAGTGAAAAATCTGCTGAAAACTCAACATTAAAAAAACTAAGATCATGGCATCTGGTCCCATCACTTCATGGCAAATAGATGGGGAAATGATGGAAACTGTGACAGACTTTATATTTGGGGGCTCCAGAATCACTGCAGATAGTGACTGCAGCCATGAAATTAAAAGACGCTTGCTTCTTGAAAGAAAAGCTATGACCAACCCAGACAGCATATTAAAAGGCAGAGACATTACTTTGCTGACAAAGGTCCATTTAGTCAAATCTATGGTTTTTCCAGCAGTCAGGTATGGATGTGAGAGTTGGGCTATAAAGAAAGCTGAGCACTGAAGAATTTATGCTTTTGAACTGTGGTGTTGGAGAAGACTGTTGAGAGTTCCTTGGACTGTAAGGAAGTTAAACCAGTCCATCCTAAAGGAAATCAGTCCTGAATATTCTTTGGAAAGACTGATGCTGAAGCTGAAGCTCCAATCCTTTGGTCACCTGATGTGAAGAACTGACTCATTGGAAAAGACCCTGATGCTGGGAAAGATTGAAGGCAGGAGGAGAAGGGGATAACAGAGGATGAGATGGTTGAATGGCATCACCGACTTGATAGACATGAGTTTGAGCAAGCTCAGGGAGTTGGTGATGGACAGGGAAGCCTGGTGTGCTGCAGTCCATGGGGTTGCAAAGAGTTGGACATGACTGAGCAACTGAACTGAACTGAATTTTAAAACATTTCCATTATCCCCAAAAGAAACCCTGTGCCTCCCCATTATCCCTTCCCCCAAGTTGCAACAACCACTAATCAACTCCCTGCATCTATATATTTGCCTGTTCTGGATATTTCATATAAATAGAATCACACAATAATCACACTTTTGTGCTGGTTTCTCTCACTTAAGTGCTATGTTTTCTAGGTTCATCAAATGTATCAGTCCTTCATTCCTCTTTATGGTTGAATGATATTCCAATACATGGATATACCATATTTGGTTATTCATTCATCACTTCCTGGACTTTTGAGTTGTCTGCACTTTGGGGTAATTATGAATAGTGCTACTGTAAGCACTCATGTACAAGCTTTTGTGGGGATGTATATTTTCAGTTCTCTTGAGTACATACCTAGGAGTGAAATTGCTGGTTGTGTTGTATGGTATTATTAACTCTATGCTTCATTTTTTGAGGAAATGCCAGACTGTTTTTCACAGTAGCTGCACCATTTTACCAGCAATATATAAGGATTCTAATTTATCCACATTGTCACCAATATTTGTCATCGTCTGCTTTAAATATTTATGCATTATTCATGTATTCAGCAAAATCATTAATTTATTATTTCTAATTATTTTTAGATTTATTGGAATTTTCTGTATACTGTCAGACCTTCAAATAGTGGGTTTATTTCACTTATCTTAATACCCTTTATTTCCTTTTTTTGACTAGTTCTGCTAAGACCTCCAAGACATTGTGAACAAAAATGGTGCTGCTAGATAATTCTGTCCAGTTTGTGACCTCAGAAGAAAGCATTTGGTATTTAACCTTTAAATATTATCTTAATTGTAGTTTTTTTCTAGATATACTTTATTGTTTTTAATGAACTTACTGTCAAATAATTACAAAATTCATATACATAGTGATATATGTGTATATGTACATATATGATTATATATAAATGATGCATATGATTATATGATGTATTATTAATTATGATGCATATGATTCAGAAAATACATATATATATCTACAGGTAGATAGGGAAAAAGAAAAAGCTAATGCAATAAAGAACATAGGAGTTTCCTGAACTATTCTTGAAACTTTTCTGAAATTTAAAGTAGCAATATATAAAGAGGACAAAAAGCAATATCTATATATACTAGTATGTATGCATTTTCCATAATGATACTTAATGTTTCCAGTTTTCAGGGACTACAAACAGGAATGCTGCTTATGGTCCAGAAGCTTGTTCACTTCTAGAGTGCCCCTTACCAAGCTAGTAACTGAGGCTGCACTCCAGCCCCAAGCCATTTCGCCAAGTCAAACAATGGAACTTACTATGAGTTGCTTTTTTTTAAGCAGAAAAATACCATCTGGTTGCCTCACTGTGCACACATAAGATTGCTTTCACCACAAGGGGGCACCTTTTATTAATGTAGACAATGGTGCTACACAGCTTAAGAGAGTTCCTAGTCATGACACACTTTTTTTTTTAATGCTACTGGGAACATCTTTATCGGAATTGCTTGTTTGAAAATTAGAGATACCAAGGGAACATTTCATGCAAAGATGGACTCGATAAAGGACAGAAATGGTATGAACCTAACAGAAGCAGAAGATATTAAGAAGAGGTGGCAAGAATACACAGAAGAACTGTACGAAAAAGATCTTCACAACCAAGATAATCATGATGGTGTCATCACTCACCTAGAGCCAGACATCTTGGAATGTGAAGTCAAGTGGGCCTTAGAAAGCATCACTACGAACAAAGCTAGTGGTGGTGATGGAATTCCAGTTGAGCTATTTCAAATCCTGAAAGATGATGCTGTGAAAGTGCTGCACTCAATATGCCAGCAAATTTGGAAAACTCAGCAGTGGCCACAGGACTGGAAAAGGTCAGTTTTCATTCCAATCCCAAAGAAAGGCAATGCCAAAGAATGCTCAAACTACCGCACAATTGCACTCATCTCACACGCTAGTAAAGTCATGCTCAAAATTCTCCAAGCCAGGCTTCAGCAATACATGAACCATGAACTTCCAGATGTTCAAGTTGGATTTGGAAAAAGCAGAGGAACCAGAGATCAAATTGCCAACATCCGCTGGATCATGCAAAAAGCAAGAGAGTTCCAGAAAAACATCTATTTCTGCTTCATTGACTATGCCAAAGCCTTTGACTGTGTTGATCACAACAAACTGTGGAAAATTCTGAAAGAGATGGGAATACCAGGCCACCTGACATGCCTCTTGAGAAACCTGTATGCAGGTCGGGAAGCAAATGTTAGAACTGAACATGGAACAACAGACTGCTTCCAAATAGGAAAAGGAGTACATCAAGGTTGTATATTGTCACCCTGTTTGTTTAACTTATATGCAGAGTATATCATGAGGAATGCTGGGCTGGAAGAAGCACAAGCTGGAATCAAGATTGCCGGGAGAAATATCAATAACCTCAGATATGCAGATGACACCACCCTTATGGCAGAAAGTGAAGACGAACTAAAGAGCTTCTTGATGAAATTGAAAGAAGAGAGTGAAAAAGCTGGCTTGAAGCTCAATATTCAGAAAACTAAGATCATGGCATCTGGTCCCATCACTTCATGGGAAATAGATGGGGAGACAATGGAAACAGTGTCAGACTTTATTTTTTTGGGCTCCAAAATCACTGCAGATGCTGATTGCAGCCATGAAATTAAAAGACGCTTACTCCTTGGAAGGAAAGTTATGACCAACCTAGATAGCATATTAAAAAGCAGAGACATTACTTTGCCAGCCAAGGTCCGTCTAGTCAAGGCTATGGTTTTTCCAGTGGTCATGTATGGATGTGAGAGTTGGACTGTGAAGAAAGCTGATCACCGAAGAATTGATGCTTTTGAACTGTGGTGCTGGAGAAGACTCTTGAAAGTCCCTTGAACTGTAAGGAGATCCAACCAGTCCATTCTCAAGGAGATCAATCCTGGGTGTTCATTGGAAGGACTGATGCTAAAGTTGAAACTCCAATACTTTGGCCACCTCATGCGAAGAGTTGACTCACTGGAAAAGACCCTGATCCTGGGAGGGATTAGGGGCAGGAGGAGAAGGGGACAACAGAGAATGAAATGGCTGGATGGCATCACCGACTCCATGGACATGAGTTTGAGTGAACTCCGGGAGTTGGTGATGGACAGGGAGGCCTGGCGTGCTGTGATTCATGGGGTTGCAAAGAGTCGGACACGACTGAGCGACTGAACTGACTGAGAGTATGTATGTCCAATTTTATAAGGCATTTCCACATTCATCTCCAATTTTGTTGTACTGTCAAATGCAGTATATGAGGACTTTCCTGGTGGTCTAGTTGTTAAGAATCTGCCTGCCAATACAGGGGACATGGGTTCTACCCCTAGCCTGGAAAGATCCCACATACTGCAGGTCAACTGTGCGTATGTGCCACAACTACCAAGCCAGCACACTCTAGGGCCCATGTTCTGCAACAAGAGAAGCCACCACGAGAAGCCCACACTCAGCAACCCAGCATAGCCAAATAAAATTTTATAAAAAGAAATGTGTGAGAATTCTCATTTCCCCATGTCACTTCAACACTTGATATTGTCATTATTTTTACTATTACCAACATAATAGTTTTGAAATGGGGTCCCATGTTGTTCTATTTAAAATCTCTCTGGTTACTAATATGATTTTGTATCTCTTTGCATATTCCTCACTTGGAATGGATTGTTCATATATCTTCTCAATATTTTCCATTTGTCCTTTTATAACCACTCTCCTCCACCCTATTCTGTGCCCAGGAAGCTGACCATTATGGGCTGCATAAATGTCTCCCTTGCCTTCTGGATTCTTGTTGAGTTTGGCCACTGGGAAGGCTCCATCTCTACCAGACTAAAAGATGGTTGTGACTGAGTTCTTCTACCAAAGGCCACAAATTCTGTCCAGGTTACTGTGCTCCAGTAACCATTCCCTGCTCTTACTACCCTTTCTTCCCTGGTGGCTTAGATAGTAAAGATTCTGCCTGCAATGCAGGAGACCCTGGTTCCATCCCTGGGTCAGAAAGATCCCCTGGAGAAGGAAATGGCAACCCACTCCACTATTCTTGCCTAAAGAATTCCACAGACAGAGAAGCCTGGTGAGCTTGCTACAGTCCATGAGATCACAAAGAGTCGAACACGACTGAGTGACTAACACTACCCCTTCATGCTTTGGGGGGAGGTAACAGCTCCCCACTATTGCTAGCCTCAGGGTATTTCAAAATCCTTTGTTGGTGTCAGTAATAGTTAGCTATTGCTACAATAATGCTGTATAAGATATCTCCCCAAAACTTAGGACAGTCACCTGTCCTCCTTGCTCATGTGCTATGGGCTATTTGGGGCTATTCTGCTTCAGGATGCAGTTAGGATGGGCTTGGCTCTAGGATGCAAACTGTGTTTAGATCTGCTCCATGTGAATCACTATGCAGCTCAAACACTGGGATCAGCAGTTACCTGGGGCAAGCTCTTCTCAAGACAATCATAGGAGTGCTAGAAGACTAGCAAAACCACCCAAGCATATTGAAATCCTCTAGGCACTTCATGTATGCTCATATCTCACTGATGAAAGCAAGTGCATGGCCAAGCCTAAATTCAGAGGAACAGGTGTGTATACTCCATCCCAAAAGTGGGGGTGAAGGTAGTGAGGAGTATCTGTACAAAATTTATCCAATGTATTATAATTTCTTTTAACCACACGGAAACCCTTTCACACAGTCTCTTCATTTTCCCTCACTGCTACATTTGTGTGTAGCATCTATTTTTTGTCAGGACCCCAATTAAGATTATATCACTGTCACAAGTTTCTATTGATTTTCCAGTTTTCAGGGATACATATTAACGCCTCCCAGAGCCTCCTAGATGATTCCTTCCTGACATTCCCTTGGTCAAAATCTGATCCAGATCCATTTCCCATTTTAGTGCAGCTTTTTCCCTTTCCTTTTGTGTAGGAGTCCTCCACAGAAGTCCCTACTCCATCTATGGCATCAACCCTTTCCCACTTCTTGTGATCCATACTAACCACCTAGTTCTTCATGTCTACATAACATGTGTGTATGTGTGTATTCATATGTAAGCCTTTGGGGGGCTAATGTATATTTAACAAAAAAGGGGGTTACATTAGGCAATTTTCTACACATTTTACCTAGAAACCTTGCAACAATCTCTCCAAAGCAGCTGGCATAAAATGTATCTTATTCCTTTTATGTGCTGAATTATGTTCCATCATAATGACCCCATTCCTTTCTTGATGAGTGAAGTGGATGATGTAATGCACTGCCCAGATCCCAGTTTTATGATTGAGGCACTCATGCCCCCAGATGCTAGGAATATAGGCTGCTGAGAATCATAGCTGAATCACCCTCTAGGAATTGCTATGGGTTGAAGGGAGCTGCCTTGCCCAGGGGTACACTACTTCCTCTAGGTAAGACCACATCCAATGACTGGTCAGTGTGGAGGCACAAAGACCTGGCCTCATCTTCTCCATTCATAAATTTTCTGAATGGCCATCCTAGCTTTAGATATCCCTGTAGGATAAGCTGAGGCCTCTATTGCAACTGTGCACGTTCAGTTGTGTCCCATTCTTTGCAGCCCCATGGACTGTAGCCCTCCAGGCTCCTCTGTGCATAAGATTTTCCAGGCAAGAATACTAGAGTGGATTGCCATGCCCTCCTCCTGGGGATCTTCCTGACCCAGGGATCAAATTTGCGTCTCCTGCATTGCTGTCGATTCTTTACCTATGTGTCACTGGGGAAGCCCTTGGAACTGTATAGCTCTTCAAATTTTCCCTTCATGCAAACCTTCATTCTCTTACAAGTGCTTTTGAGATGTTTCTGGAGGAACTTACAAGTATAATATTTAGTTGGCGAAAAAGTTAATTTGGGTTTTTCTATAACATCTTAGGGAAACTCAAACTTTTTGGCCTAGCCAATATTTGGTTCTAGAAGCGGTCCTAAGAAGCAGATTATGAAATAGGACTTTGGAGCACAAGTACCTGTGAGCTGGCTAGAAATGGGGACTATATCACTGGTGGTAAATGATGTGCTGATAACCCTTGTGATGTGGTCATGGTGCAATGGTCAAAAATTTCGCTAGTGGTAAACTGATATTGGACACTAATGGAAATAGATTTCATGGAAGATTCAATATCTCCTGAGTTTAAGTGGTCCAGAATAAGTGGTAATTATTAATATAAATACTGTGGAAATAGATGATTGTTACACAAGGCTATTGATGAACTGAAGAAAGACAACAAAAGGTGAAGGGTGATTAAACAGCAATTTAAGACAAAGTCGAAAGTCAGATGACTTAGACGCAGAAGGAAGAGAAGTCAAAGGATTGGCCTGTGATCTTTAGTGTTTTTGTCCTGAAATCATGGCCCATTTTTGCTTTCTACCACATATTAAGCCAAGCCATGCATGAACTAAGCTCAGTCTTTTCCTTACCTATTTCAGGTATTCTGGAAAAATAACTCAAAATAAAAATCAGGGAGAGATGATTCTATTGCCTTTTAACATCACACAAGTGTTGCCCTATAAGCCCATCTGCGATCATTGACTATTAGGAAATTTAAGTTGCCCAGCCATTCATGAAGTAGCAGAGGCTTTTTTCAGCACTCATGACTTAATACGTTAGCATAAAGAGAAATAGTAAAGAGTAACGTTTTTTGCTTTTCTTTCCATTGGAGAAAGATATAATTTTATTTTCTTGCATGATCTCAACCAGGTTTCCACCTAGATTTAACAAGAGCAGTTCTGCACTCTCTTTTCCTCCACTTGACAATCAAAGCTCCATGAATGTAAATGCTTTTGCTGAACCAGCTCTCAATTTGCTAGCATCCTCAGTAATAGATTAAATAAAACTTTGACGGATGTTCACCAACAAATGTGTGGGATTCATCATTTGCAAAAATTAGCTATTATGCTTTCAAAAGCAGCTTTTTGGAAAAGAGAAAGTCTTTCCTCAAAGTCTCCTAGCTGATTTCTTCCTGATATCTCCTTGGCCAAATCGAATCCAGATCCATTTTCCAAGGAAGGGGCATGGAACAGACTGGTTTGGAAGAGTCAGCAGCCAGGACTGAATGATCACCAGTGGGGTCTCCATCACCAGGACCACCACAGGGCTATCTTTTTCACTAGATAATACAAGACACCACATCAGTCACAGAAAGGGGTCCATGACTTCTGAGCAAGTCATGGACCCCACTTACTGGACTGGGGAGGTCGCAGTGCCATATTCATTGAGACTCGATTTATTTTTTAACAGCATCTGACATTTATTGAAAATAAGGAAAAAACGTTTGTCCAGGTAGTATAGAAGAGCTGGGCAGAGTGCAGGGGTTACTGTGTTGAACAAAAGGCACACATCAGAGAGACAGCTGCACATTCAGAAGAGAACTGGATTCGGGGTGAAACCAACAGGTCCACAGGAGATAATGAGCGACTCAGTTTGGTTGCCAGGCGCCCCTGGGACCTGGCAGTCACACCCAGCAGGAACAGATGTCTCTGGGAGTAGGGAGGGCTTCGGTTCCGCAGGTGAAAGGCTGGCCGGCCCCTCCAGGACAGTGGCGTGCTGTTGGAATCCTTGTTTGTCCAGAGGCTGTGGCCAGCTCAGACACTTCCCAGGTGAGTCCAGATCGCCGAAGGCTGCAGGCTGTGGGTGGAATGTGGTGCATGGTGATGGCCGCCACAGCGCAGGCCTCTGGCCACCCCGAGGCGGGCCTGGGAATCTGGCAGGAGGTGGGTGGTTGGCAGCGGCTGGGTGTGGGTGGTCTGCCCAGTGGGTAACAAGAGCCCCGCTTGCAGGTGGAGCGCAGGACAGAGTCCAAGTATGCAGGGGAGAGGCCTGGCTGGCGCGAGGGCGGCGGCAGCAGCGGGAACTTGGAGCGCTATTCCTGGAACAAAGGCAAGCACTACGCGGGAGGGGACACGAGCACGGGGGAGATCGCGGCCACCCGAAGGTGAGGGGGGACACGGCGGGAGGACGCCTGTGGCGATCTGGGAGGCGGTGACTGGCGCGGCGGACCCTCCCCCGAGTACCCGCCCCCAGACCCGAGGCGCTCCCGGCCTAGAAGTCCTCGTCCTCCACCCATCCAAACACCCGCTTCATCTCGGCCAGGAAGCCCCGGTAATCATTGAGGAGGGGGCTCTGCTTCCTGATGTAGGGGATCACCCACTGCAGGGCTGGCCCGGTCATGCGGGTGATGAGGAACGTCACCTTCAGGGCATCGTTGGTGAACAGGTTCTCGTCCACTAGCATGTAGGCGCCCGTCTGCACGATAAACTCCGGAAGCCGGTCGGTGTCGCCGTCAAACGTCTCGGGGAAAGGGATCGGGTTCCTCCACCGACGCGTCTGGGGTCGAATGGGCAGGGCCAGGAGGGCCTTGATCAGCTGCACTCGGCCGTCCATCGCGTCTTGCTTGTTCTCCGAGCTCCGCCGGACTCGGCAATGGGCGGTGAAGAGGCGTGGCCGGAAGTACGTGTGTGCGGAGGTGGGCCTGGTCCCAGGGGGGCGGGGCCATGGGCGGTAACTGGCGGGGTTGGGCTCTGCCCGCAGGACCTGGTGGTTGCTAGTGCGCAGGAGTGACCCTCGGGCTGAGTTGGGCGGGGCGGGAATAGGGGAAGGAGTCTGGGCTAACGCCCGCCCGAGGAGGCGGGGTCCAAATCTGAGGGGCGGGGCCGAGGTTTCCTGACGCAGAATGCAGGAGTCTTAAGTAGTGTGGGCTCAGCCCACGAGACAGGTGATCTGAAGTCCGAAAGCGTAACAGTGGTGGTGAGGGGCAGCCGCCCTAGGTTTGGAGATGATCAGGGCTCCGCCCCGCGAAGGGGAAATGGGAGTGGCTAACGCGCCCTTTCCACAGTTTATTGTGATCCACACAAAGGCTTTGGCATAGTCAATAAAGCAGAAGTAGATGTTTTTCTGGAGCTTTCTTGCTTTATCGATGATCCAACAGATGTTGGCAATTTGATCTCTGGTGCCTCTGCCTTTTCCAAATCCAGCTTGAACATCTGGAAGTTCACAGTTCACATATTGCTGAAGCCTGGCTTGGAGAATTTTGAGCATCACTTTACAAGCATGTGAGATGAGTGCAATTATGCGGTAGTTTGAGCATTCTTTGGCATTGCCTTTCTTTGGGATTGGAATGAAAACTGACCTTTTCCAGTCCTGTGGCCACTGCTGAGTTTTCCAAATTTGCTGGCATATTGAGTGCAGCACTTTCACAGCATCATCTTTCAGGATTTAAAATAGCTCAACTGGAATTCCATCACCCCCACTAGCTTTGTTCGCAGAGATGCTTCCTAAGGCCCACTTGACTTCACATTCCAGGATGTCTGGCTCTAGCTGAGTGTGAGTGATCACACCATCGTGATTGTCTGTGGAATAAACTGTGGAAAATTCTGAAAGAGATGGGAATACCAGACCACCTGACCTGCCTTTTGAGAAACCATATGCAGGTCAGGAAGCAATAGTTAGAACTGGACATGGAACAACAGACTGGTTCCAAATCAGGAAAGAAGTATGTCAAGGGTGTATATTGTCACCCTGCTTATTTAACTTATATGCAGAGTACATCATGAGAAACGCTGGGCTGGATGAAGCACAAGCTGGAAACAAGATTGCTGGGAGAAATATCAATAACCTCAGATATGCAGATGACACCACCCATATGGCAGAAAGTGAAGAAGAACTAAAGAGTCTCTTGATGAAAGTGAAAGAGGAGAGTGATAAAGTTGGCTTAAAGCTCAACATTCAGAAAACTAAGATTATGGCATGTGGTCCCATCACTTTATGGCAAATAGATGGGGAGACAGTGGAAACAGTGGCAGACTTCATTTTTCTGGGCTCCAAAATCACTGCAGTTGGTGATTGCTGCCATGAAATTAAAAGACACTTACTCCTTGGACGGAAATTTATGACCAACCTAGTTCAGTTCAGTTCAGTCGCTCAGTCGTGTCAGACTCTTTGCGACCCCATGAATCACAGCACGCCAGGCCTCCCTGTCCATCACCAACTCCCGGAGTTCACTCAAACTCATGTCCATCAAGTTGGTGATGCCATCCAGCCATCTAATTCTTTGTCATCCCCTTCTCCTCCCATCCCCAATCCCTCCCAGCATCAGAGTCTTTTCCAGTGAGTCAACTCGTTGTATGAGGTGGCCAAAGTATTGGAGTTTCAGCCTAGATAGCATATTAAAAAACAGAGACATTACTTTGCCAACCAAGGTCCGTCTAGTCAAGGCTATGATTTTTCCACTGGTCATGTATGGATGTGAGAGTTGGACTGTGAAGAAAGCTGAGCGCTGAAGATTTGATGCTTTTGAACTGTTGTGTTGAAGACTCTTGAGCGTCCCTTGGACTGAAAGGAGATCCAACCAGTCCATCCTAAAGGAGATCAGTCCTGGGTGTTCATTGGAAGAACTGATTTTGAAGTTGAAACTCCAATCCTTTGGCCACCTGATGTGAAGAACTGACTCAGTTGAGAAGACCCTGATGCTGGGAAAGATTGAGAGCAAGAGGAGAAGGGGACAACAGAGAATGAAATCGTTGGATGGCATCACCGACTCAATGGACATGGGTTTGGGTGGACTCCAGGAATTGGTGATGGACAGGGAGGCCTGGCGTGCTGCAGTTCATGGGTTCACAAAGAGTCGAACACGACTGAGCGACTGGACTGAACTGAACCGAACATGCCCTTGAAGAGGCGGGGCTGTAATCGAAGGGGCAGGGCCGAAGTTTCCAAGGCGGGCCCCCGGCTAGGGACGGGAATCAGGGGATGTGCTCTAGAGTTTGTTTTTTGTAAAGTTCATGGGTTTCTCCTGGCAAGTATACTGGGGTGGTTTGTCATTCCCTCATCCAGTGGACCATGTTTGGTGGCTCAGGTGGTAAAAAATCTGCCTGCAACCCTGGAGACACAGGTTCGATCCCTGGGTTGGGAAGATCCCCTGGAGAAGGAAATGGCAACCCACTCCAGTATTCTTGCCTGGAGAATTCCATGGACAGAAGAGCATGGCAAGCTATAGTCCATGGGGTCACAAAGAGTTTTACACGACTGGGCGGCTGAACAACAACAGCAGCCTAAACTTTGTGCTGTAGGGCCCACAGCACATGGAGAAGAAAACAGTTCCTCTTCTTGGAGTTGAACAGTTTTTCCTTTTCAACCCATCTTGTCCACTCACTCCAGTATTCTTGCCTGGAGAATCCTATGGACTGAGGAGCCTGGCATTTTACAGTCCATAGGGTTGCAAAGAGTCAGACACAACTGAAGCAACTTAGCTAGCTAGCTAGCGAGCCCCTCTGCCCTAGCATATCCTTTGCCCACCTTCGGACTGGGACACCACTTGGGTGCAGTTCTTTGAACACATTTTCTTACTTATCCATGCATCTCTCAGCTGGAGAAGTATCTCACCACTGATTGTAGGTGTGGTTGCTTTTCGCCACACCAAATATTAGTCAACATAGTTCAGAGTAGCATATTCAAGGGCAATGTACCATGACCAATGTGAAGAGGGTCAAATGATACAAAAATCTCTTAATCTGGTATATTAAAAGACCAAAAGAAGTTTATCAGTATAGAAACCGAAAGACAAAAGAGGTGTTGGATGCTTTCCAAATATGATGGCATACATTTCCATACATGAGAATAAGGGGAAAAAGTAACTAAGACATTAACCAATTGAAAGAGGGAAAACTAACCATTACAGGTTATATCTGAATTCATTTGTATGGCTGAGTACAAAATTAATATATATTCCATACACACTTTCATATAATTCAGTAAATAATCAATTAAAATAGATAGTTCTGTTAATGACTCAATTCAGAAAAGCAATTCAAAAGAAATAGTGCCTAGGAATATACTTGAAATATCCTAAAAGCCACTTAAAGAACATTTTGAAATGTGAAAGGAGGGATCCCACTGCTGGGCATACACACTGAGGAAACCAGAATCGAAAGAGACACGTGTACCCCAGTGTTCATCGCAACACTGTTTATAATAGCTAGGACATGGAAGCAACCTAGATGTCCATCTGCAGACGAATGGATAAGAAAGCTGTGGTACATATACACAATGGAACATTACTCAGCCATTAAAAAGAATGCATTTAAATCAGTTGTAATGAGGTGGATGAAACTGGACCCTATTATGCAGAGTGAAGTAAGCCAAAAAGAAAAACACCAATACAGTATACTAACGCATATATATGGAATGTAGAAAGAAGGTAACAATAACCCTGTATGCGAGATAGCAAAAGAGACACAGATGTATAGAACAGTCTTTTGGACTCCGTGGGAGAAGGCGAGGGTGGGATGATATGGGAGAATGGCATTGAAACATGTAAAATATCGTATATGAAATGAATCACCAGTCTGGGTTTGATGCATGATACAGGGTGCTCAGGGATGGTGCACAGGGATGACCCAGAGGGATGGGATGGGGAGGGAGGTGGGAGCGGGGTTCAGTTTGTGGAACACATGTACACCCGTGGAAGATTCACGTCAATGTATGGCAAAACCAATACAATATTGTAAAGTAAAATAAATTAATTAAGTTTAAAAAAAGAATACTTAAGCAAACACAAATGCAAACTCGGGTCTGAAATAGGATGGCACAACATCTTAAAGATGCTAATTTTTCCTGTGTGAGGAGATAGAGGAGGTGTGAACTTGTGTGCTGCCTCATACCAACAAGGTGATAGCAAATTTGTCTCCACTTGTTTGAGTTGCAACAGTGCTTGGTGATCTCATGATCTTCAAGTGTAAAATCTCCTGTGGACCAGGCTATTCCAGAATTATCCACAAGTAAAAAAAATTCAAATTATATGAAACACTAGTTTTGTGACATTGGACATCAGGCAGCCACAGTAATATTCCTAAGTGTGAAAAAAATACTTAAAGTGAACCCTAGTATTGCCTCAGTTTACAGTCAGGAGCAAACATCCAACTTGCCTGTTTGTTTATGAGTGTGCATTGGCTTGTTTGTTTACTCTTACTGATCCCAAATGGAAAGCAGATGTGAAAGGTCCTCCAAGGCTCCCAAAGTTTTCTCTTGATTTTTGTCTTGTAGATCCTAACTTTCTTTTGAGGATGTTTAACATCCCCTTCCCATTATGTGTCTTTCCCCAAACCTGGGCTCTCTTCATCCAGAGTGGGCACTTCTTTTTGCCACGAGTCCCGCTGGGGGAGTTAGAGAAGGAGAGTGAACCAGCCCCAAGCTCTCCCTGGTCTGTGGACGGTGACAGCTCAGAGAATCTCCAATAACTGGGGGAAGACAACACACACTTGGCTGAGCAGGAGTGGATCCAGTCATCCAAGCCACATCTGAATGATGACAAAGATTCATTCCTGGATTCCCATCACATGCTCGGGAAGGCCATCTGTTGCCACCTGTGGCTGTTCTAGGCTGAAATGGAGTATAGTTGGTAAGAATACCCCAAATGTTACTGACCATCTGCTCATCAAACTCATTTCCTTAAAAGCTGCTCACCACCCAAAACAGCATTTCTGAAAATCTCTAGAGAGGTATACACACTGAAACGGAGCAGGACCCTATAGTCCTTTCCCCCGACTCCATGTCTTCCACCTAACTTTTGTCTTTAGAAAAACTTTAGTCAAAGAATAAATTTAATCAGAGAAGTGAGAAAATGTAAAAGCAAAGGAAAACAATCTAAAAGGACAAAATAATATTAATTTAGTCAAAAGTCAAGGACCTTTATTTCCTCCTCAAGGATTGTAGAGAATATTCTGAGCCATATCCTTTGAGCTGTCTTATAGATATACTGAAACCCCAACCAGGTGGAAGAAGTTAAGTACACGATGACAAAACTGCTGCTATGACATAAGCTGCCACAATTCTGAGAACTGGTCTCAAAGATATGGTAATAAACTAACCTTGGAACTGACAGTAAAGTTGAACCTAATCAGACCACTGCATGACAAATTTAAAGATTACTGTTAGAGCTGATTGTGCTGTTTCTGCATGTAGCCCCATCTGTCTGCCTATACATCCCTGAAACTCTGGTCCACTGATTATCAGTGGTGGGGAGTCAGCCTTCGGACAAAAGTGCCCCGCCCCTCTCTGTTGCCAGCCTTTGAAATAAAACAAACTCCTTTCCACCAACCTTGCCTCTTTACTGCCTTCAGAGCAGTGAGCAGTCAGACCCCACTTTTGATAACAACACCATGGAGACAGTATACAGTTGGGGGTGCAGTGACCATAAGCGAGTGGGAGTATCTCACACACTCATTCTTTAACACAGAGTTTAATAATAGGGCTAGAAATAAAGTTCCAAGTGCTATGGGAGACCAGGGGAGCTTCTCTGACTTCTGCATGCTGAGGAACCACTCGGGCAGGACATGACATGTTATACCTATCTTGGGGCCCTCTAGACTGGATGACAAAAACTGAGTTGTGGATACCTGCAGCCTAAGATCTTCATAAAATCCCAGGGAGAGACCCGTGCCTACTCACCGAGGACATTTTCAATCAGGACAGACCACAGAGGTCTTGCTCTTTTTCCCTAGAAGAAGATTTTATGGTCTATAATATAAACAATACTTTGTTGTTGTTGTCATTTAGTCTTTAAGTGGTATCCAACTCTTTTGCAACCCCATGGACTGTGTAGCCTGCCAGTCTTCTCTGTCCATGGGATTCTCCAGGCAAGAATACTGGAGCGGGTTGCCATTTCCTTCTCCAGGGGATCTTCCCGACCCAGGGATCCAAACCCACATCTCCAGTGTCTCCTGCATTGGCAGGAGGATTCTTTACCATGGAGCTACCTGGAAAGCCTATAGGCAGCTGAAAACTCATCTGACAATTCTCTGGGACTGGGGTTCCTGAAACTTGAATACATGCTCAGCTTGAGAGAGGAAGTGTAATTCCAGTTTATTGAAAATTTTACACAGACAGTAGGTAGAGTATTGCAAACAATGTCAAAAAGATTCTGACCTTGACTTATGTATTTTGATTCTGGTTCTTCAAAGCCAGGTCTCACCTCAACTCCCACTAGGCTGCTTTCTACAATCACTCAGGACTCTCCACTTCAGGGTTTTTCTCCTCGCCATTGGCACATGCTGGATGTGACCCAAAGTCAGTTGGAAGTGTGAGAGCTTTATTATCCCTGGAAGCAGCTTTGTTAAATAATGGTTGGGGTTTTGGTGGCTGCATACTCCAGCTTCCTTGTCCCATACTTGAGATGGATTTGAGGTGCATTCTACAGTCTCCCATCATACTCCCCCCATGAATAAGCTCTAGTTTCCCCTAGTGCCAACCTGCTAGATCATCCCTCTTAATTGGCCGCCTTCCTTATAAGTTTCACTTCCCCACACACTGCTCTCTAAGGTTCCCTCTCAAGTAAACTATTTATATTCACAGGTTTGTCTCAGGGTCTACTTACTGGAAATGCACACATAGACACTGTATACATGAAAAATGCATTTAACTTACTCTCATACTCAAATGTTTGGCTGGAAGTAGAATTCTAGGTTTCAAATTATTTCCCACCAATATTTGAAAGATAGAGCCTATACCATTATTTTTCTCTTGGGTGTGACTGCTTGCATTTTTGATATATAAGGTCTCTGTGTGTACATTTCTGGAAAGTAGACCCTGAGACAAACCTGTGAATATAAATAGCACTTCCAGCTGGCCTTGGGTCATGTCCTTCTCTATTGATGAAGTACATCAGGAATATGGAAATGTATGGAATGTATGGGAAACAGTATAAGAAATGTCTGTATACTCATCTCCCAGCTAAGGAAATAAAACTTCAAACACAGTGGCTCCATCTGTCCCTCATGTAAACACTATCCTGGATTTGGGCTTTGCCATTCTCATGTCTGTGGAATGATTATGTAGAGCAAGTAGGGGTCAAAACCCCAAAATTATGGAGCTTCCAGATTGGTGAACCCATGGAGATGCAGGGAGAGTGGCCTTCCTGGCGAGGGCACAGAAGCTCTGTGTCCTTTCCTCATACCTGGGCCTATGTATCTTCCATCTGGCTGTTCCCGCATTATATTCTTTTATTTATTTTTTTTTCACTTTCTTTTTTTTTTTGGATTTTATTTTATTTTTTTTATTATTATTATTTTACAATATTATATTGGTTGGTTTTGCCATACATTGATATGAATTTGCCCCGGGTTTACATAAGTTCCCCCTCCTGAACCCCCCTCCCACCTCCCTCCTCCCTTTATCCTCCCTCTGGGTCATCCCCGCATGCCAGCCCCAAGCATCCTATAACATGCATTGACCCTGAACTAGTGATTCGTTTCACATATGACAACATACGTGTTTCAATGCCATTCTCCCAAATCATCCCACCCTCACCCTCTCCCATTGAGTCCCAAAGACTGTTCTATACATCTGTGTCTCTTTTGCTGTCTCGTATACAGGGTTATCATTTGCATCTTTCTAAATTCCATATATATGTGTTAGTATACTGTATTGGTGTTTTTCTTTCTGGCTTACTTCACTCTGTATAATAGGCTCTAGTTTCATCCACCTCATTAGAACTGATTCAAATGTATTCTTTTTAATGGCTGAATAATACTCCATTGTGTATATGTACCAAAGCTTTCTTATCCATTCGTCTGCAGATGGACATCTAGGTTGCTTCCATGTCCTGGCTATTATAAACAGTGCTGCAATGAACATTGGAGTACACGTGTCTCTTTCAATTCTGGTTTCCTCGGTGTGTATGCCCAGGAGTGCGATTGCTGGATCATATGGCAGTTCTATTTCCAATTTTTTGAGGAATCTCCATACTGTTCTCCATAGTGGCTGTACTAGTTTGCATTCCCACCAACAGTGTAAGAGGGTTCCTTTCTCTCCACATCCTCTCCAGCAACTACAGGCCAATATCACTGATGAACATAGATGCAAAAATCCTTAACAAAATTCTAGCAATCAGAATCCAGCAGCATATTAAGAAGATCATACATCATGACCAAGTGGGCTTTATCCCAGGAATGCAAGGATTCTTCAATATCCGCAAATCAGTCAACGTAATACACCACATTAACAAACTGAAAAATAAAAATCATATGATTATCTCAATAGATGCAGAGAAAGCCTTCGACAAAATTCAACATCCATTTATGATAAAAACCCTCCAGAAAGTGGGAATAGAAGGGACATATCTCAACATAATAAAAGCTATATATGACAAACCCACAGCAAACATTATCCTCAATGGTGAAAAACTGAAAGCATTTCCCCTAAAGTCAGGAACAAGACAAGGGTGCCCACTCTCACCACTACTATTCAACATAGTTCTGAAAGTTTTGGCTACAGCAATCAGAGCAGAAAAAGACATAAAAGGAATACAAATTGGAAAAGAAGAAGTAAAACTTTCACTGTTCGCTGATGACATGATCCTCTACACAGAAAACCCTAGAGACTCTACCAGAAAACCGCATTATATTCTTTTAAAATAAACTTCATCTAGCACTGAAAACCTCCTGTGTTTGGTGGTTATGAAGCAGAGAGACACTGGGGAGAAATTACTTATAATTTACCAATCAAACAATGGTATTTTAACAGCAGTGATAAAATGTACAGTATTGGAGACTTGATTATTCACCTCTTAAACCTTACCATAGGCTTCCTGGTTAGCTCAGCTGAATCTGCCTGCAATGCGGGAGACCTGGATTTGATCCCTGGGTTGGGAAGATCCCCTGAAGGAGGGCGTGGCAACCCACTCCAGTATTCTTGCCTGGAGAATTCCATGGACAGAGAAGCCTGGTTGGCTATAGTCCATGGAGTTGCAAAGAGTTGGACATGACTGAGCGACTCAGCACATATCCCCAAACAAATATACAAATGTTAACAGTACTAAAAGGTTTGCTGAATTTTTGCTATGAATGAATGAAATCATTTTCAGAATCATGGAATTACTGGAAAGGAAATGGTGAAAAGTCACTGTTGTCCACACAAAATAAATATATATGGAAACCAAAGTCCAATGTAGTCTTTTATTTTCTAACTATTGAGTGATCAAGACATATTTTAGCTTTACAAAGCAGAGAAATTAAACTGTGTTCTATTTCTAAGAATGCTGATATACATGAATGCAATTAAATGATAAATTTTCTTAAATTTAAATCTAAGTGATTTAAGTGAAGCCTTTTTAATTACTCATGATCTTTAATTCTAAACTTCCAGAATCATTGTTTAAGTTAAACGGCCTTATATAGGATTTCATCCTCCTGTTCTTTTATTTAATGACATGGTTCAAAGTTACCACTGCCATAAGCATTGATTCATGCATGCTTCATGTTAACTTGGCTATGTTAATTCTGTATCACTCTAATTAGCCAAAATCCATCTTTACTATTCAGTTAAAAACAATAAATTCATGTTGTTCCTATGTAAAAAATGTGTTTTCTTTAGTCCCTGTGAGAAAGAGAAAACAATCATTTTTCCATTAAAAAAAAAACAATAATTTTGTTCTCTAACCCCTCCCAATGCCCTCAGGTTCTTCTTTCTCTGCTCCCCATCATCAGTCCCAGGGTCAGCCTCATGATTTTTTGGAGCACTCTCAGATAATAGAATGTCTTTGGTGACCTTAGTATTCCACACAATCAGTGTTCAGTAGTTTATATGTCCTGTTCAAGGTAATAATCATAACTCTAGTCAGACTTTATTTTTTTGGGCTCCAAAATCACTGCGGATGCTGATTGCAGCCATGAAATTAAAAGACACTTACTCCAAAGTTATGACCAACCTTGATAGTATATTAAAAAGCAGAGACATTACTTTGCCAACCAAGGTCTGTCTAGTCAAGGCTATGGTTTTTCCAGTGGCCATGTATGGATGTGAGAGTTGGACTGTGAAGAAAGCTGATCGCCAAAGAATTGATGCTTTTGACCTGTGGTGTTGGAGAAGACTCTTGAGAGTCCCTTGGACTGCAAGGAGATCCAACCAGTCCACTCTGGGGGAGATCGATCCTGGGTGTTCATTGGAAGGACTGATGCTAAAGCTGAAACTCCAATACTTTGGACACCTCATGCGACGAGTTGACTCACTGGAAAAGACTCTGATGCTGGGAAGGATTGGGGGCAGGAGGGGAAGGGGACGACAGAGAATGAGATGGTTGGATGGCATCACCGACTCGATGGACATGAGTTTGAGTGAACTCCAGGAGTTGGTGATGGACAGGGAGGCCTGGCGTTCTGTGATTCATGGGGTCGCAAGGAGTTGGACACGACTGAGTGACTGAACTGAACTGAACTGAATCTTCTTTAAGTGTCAAAGCCTCTCCCTTCTCAGGCCTGGCCCAGGCTGCAGCCTGCAGGAAGGGAAAGGGAAGCAGGGTGTAGCATGATGCTTCCACTGGGGCTCAGCCAGTATCTGCTTCCTTCCCCCTTTTCACCTACTTGTCCCCGAGGGTCTGTTGCACACAAGAACAAGGTCAAGATTGCAACCAGTCCCCCTATCTGGATCAAGTTTGTGGTGGTGCGGTGTTTAGTCGCTAAATTGTGTCCTACTCTTTGCAACACCATGTTGCAAACCCCATGTTGTAACACTGTTAGGCTCCTCTGTCCATGGGTGTGAAGTTTAGCTGCTGTTCAAATCTGACTGTTTAAATTTTTTCCCTTGGCAGGGTCTTTCATAGCTACTTTAAAGACCACGTCTCTGGGCCTTGATGTATGTAGTTCCATATGTATGATAATGTACATATGTAGTTCCCTGACATACAGCTTTCACACAGAGGAGAGCTCCCCCTATCTTCCAAGTCTCTCCCATTTTAAATTAATTTGTGGTTCTGACGTCTTCCCAGTCTCCCTCACACCTCAGGGGAGACAATTCAAGACCCCCCAAGTGGCCTTCTTGAAGCCCTACTGCTACTGCTACTGCTAAGTCACTTCAGTTGTGTCCGACTCTGTGCGACCCCATAGATGGCAGCCTACCAGGCTCCCCTGTCCCTGGGATTCTCCAGGCAAGAACACTGGAGTGGGTTGCCATTTCCTTCTCCAATGTGTGAAAGTGAAAAGTGAAAGTGAAGTCGCTCAGTCACGTCCGACTCATTGAGATCCCATGGACTGCAGCCTACCAGGCTCCTCCATCCATGGGATTTTCTAGGCAAGAGTACTGGAGTGGCTTGCCATTGCCTTCTCCGTCTTGAAGCCCTAATCCCCCCTAATAAATTAGGCCATTTTTCACATGTAAATGCAACAGATTTTCCAACTTCTCTCAAGAGGGCCCCTCTAAACTGAAATCCCCTCTAAGTGAGTCAACATTCTCCAAAGGTGAGTAACCAGACTTCACATGTTTGTGGCCTTTGGGTAGCAGGGAGAAGGGTCAGAGGTACAGGCGGCCCATGAACAAAAAACACATCAAACCAGAAGAGGTGAAAACACAGCTTCAATTTTAATGGTCCCATCAGGGGAAAGATTTGTTGATCCACACCGTTTTCGAGTGTTTTTCATAATCCTCAGGGACCATAGGTGGGTAAGTCACATGATGTTTAGGTAAAGGCCAACTCCACCCTGGTGTTTTTTGTGTCAGCCCCCACAGCCACTTTGTCAGTGCTTCATCATTTCTGTGCCTCCCTAGTTGCCTACCAATTAAAAACATCAGCATGTTTCTGGAGGCCACAGTGGATTTTAGGTATTCATCTGCTATCCTTCTGATGATGGGTGTGGGCCTTCTAGGACTGACTTCAGAAGCTCCTTTATCCATGACTGGTTGATGCCACAGATGGGCTTCAGCAAGAGAACACAACTGAGAAAATCTGTGAAAGATAATGGAATCCAGAATTACCAGTAGGAAAAATACCAAGTGGTTCCAGAAGCCCCTCTGCATTTCCATCTTCCCCAACAGACACACGTGCCCATGCACACACACACACACACACACACACACACACACACAGTCATAAAAAACTGCCTTGAGGCAACATCTGATTGCTTTATCATTTAATTCTCACATATATATGAAAATATTTTTAGAATCTCTATTTTGTTCCATTAACATATTTATTAATTCCTGTTTCAACTGCTAATTCTATAGAGTAAATTTTAATATACTGTATGGCACATGCCCCCACCCCCCACCCTGGACTAATCCCTCACATTTTCTCTTCAAGGTATTTTTATCATCTAGTCCTCCAGTTCCACATACACAATCAAAATCTTGTGATTTATGACTGAGATTGCACTGAATTCATAGATTAATTTAGGGAAGAATTGATATCATTCCAAAAATTAGTTTTCCTTTCCAAAAGAAAGTTACTTAAAAATATTATGAAGTGTCCACATAGGAAATTCATAAAAAGTTTCATGTATGTTTTCCCTATGTTTTTTAAAAAGTTAATTATATTTGTAGATGTTTTACACTGCTTGATACCATTTGAATAGGATACTTTATTTCTATTATATTTCCTAATTATTAGAAGCATTTGCAGAATCTATTTTTTATGTGTTTAGCTTATATCAACCATCTTTCCTGTTCTATTTGCCTTGAATATTCCAGGAAGGCAATACCTTAAGAAAAAGACAGTTTGCTACCTTTTTGTTAATAAAATACTGTACACCAATAATAGCTCTCATCCCTCTGCAATTTCTTTTAGTCTCTTTCCATGACTCTATATGAGATGGGAGGAAATCTGGAAGACAGAGCCTCTCAAAGAAGGGTGTGTGTGACCTGGGTCCATCTCACAGACCTCCCTGCCTCAGTTTCTTCAGTTGTCACGTGAAATTGACCACAGTAGGGTCACCAGTGTAGGAATATATCAAATTTCTTCATAATACTCATGCTAGACTCTTAGGAAAGCACTATAAAAACAAAAACAAAAAACACTACCACCACCACCAACAGAGGCCTGTCCTCACAATTACCCCTCTTACAGCCTGTGAGAACTAAACAATACCCACTTGGATCACTCATCAATGTCAACTATATGGTTGTTCTGTATCAAAGACTTGCAAGGTAATATGGTATGAGAAATATGGCTACTCATTGTCAAAATTTCTACAATTAGACACCCCACTTATGATGTAAATTGTGCATTTCAGAGTTGTGGCCAAGGCTGTATCTAGAGATTGAGAAAGAAGCATAAAATTCTACCAGAGGCCAAGTTCCTGTTTGGCACTTGAGGCCAAAACTGCTGAATACTGCCCAGAAGACCTATGGATATGCAATGGGTGTTTTAACTCCTAACACAGGAAACGTTTCATGGGAGAGATTTTGAATGAGCCAGGAAAGATCTCTGAGGCCAAGAGAACTGAGTATCCTGTCAGGGAACAGATATGAAGATGGTACCCAAATATGGGTAGTATTTTCCCCTTTTTCTAGCACCTCTTAGTCACTCACTGTTCAGCCTTGCACCAGAGATAACCTAGCTGGTGGTATCCATGGCACCGAAGTCAGAAAGTTCTGAGAGGCATTGTGAGTCATCATGACTCCTCCTGGGGCTGACCAATCAGGCTCTTACACAAGGTATAAGACAGGGAGAAGAGAACATACTTCGGTTAACTTCTGGCAGTCTCTTCAGGACTCTCCTTCCAGAGAAACTCGAGTGGTCTGAGTGATCAGCTATCCAGACATACCGAAGTAAAGTAACATTGTTTTTTACCATCACCTTACTAGTCCACCTGATAAACTCCAACCCTACAAGTAGGGGAGGGTATGGGACTGTCATTTGCTCTATAGAGAAGTGATGTGGAGCACAGGCTCTAGAAACAGGCTTGGTTAGTCCCAATCCCAGCTCTGTGTAACCTTGGACAAGTCAGACGAGACCCCAAAGGAATCTTTTATGAGCACTGCTGGGAACGTGTGTGTGTGTGTGTGTGTGTGAGATTGTGAAGGGAAGAAGACCCTGGGTCCACTGGATTAAGTGCATTTTATCATCTTTTTCAGGCCTTCTCGGTTGTGCTCTCTTGCTGAAGACTGTCTGTGGCATCAACCATTCATGGATAAAGAAAGCTCTGAAGGCAATTCTAACACACCTACATTGGACACCAAGAAGGAAGAAAAACACCCAAAATCCCGCAGGGTCCCCCAAAATGTGCTGATCTTTTTACTTGATAGGCAACTGGGGAGGCACAGAAGTGATGTGGATTTGTCCAGATGGGTGTGGATGCTGACATAAGCCACATCCAGGGTAGAGTTGGGTATTGCCGAAAAGTCATAATATCTGTGTGGTTATGCATGCCCATAATTTTAGGAAAAAAAACACAAAATAATGTGGAATAACAAACTCCTCCTTTGTTTCAGCTGTTAAAATAAAAGCTAAATTTTCACCCCTTTTGACTCAATATGTGTTTATGCCGATACAGTTTTCCTGGGTTACACTGGAGGGGGGATTCTGTTCATCCTAACAGTCTATGCAGAGGCTCTCAGACATAGCAGAGATGGTGAGATCACACTGCATGTCCGATTTCTTTCACTTTTAATTAAAAAAAAATCAAGGGACATTATATAGTTCTAAGACACTCAAGGACCCAAGACTCCCATCCCCTAGGCCTTTTGGAAAGACACCCACTGTGTTGTGCTCTAAAACGTTTGCTTACTTCACTCTGTATAAGCCAGAAAGAAAAACATCAATACAGTATACTAACATATATATGGAATTTAGAAAGATGGTAACCTTAACCCTGTATACGAGACTGCAAACGAGACACAGGTATATAGAACAGTCTTTGGGACTCTGTGGGAGAGGGTGAAGGTGGGATGATTGGGGAGAACGGCATTGTAGCATGTATATTATCATAAGTGACCAGCCCAGTTTCGATGCATGATACAGGATGCTTGGGGCTGGTGCACGGGATGAGCTGGAGGGAGGATATGGGGAAGAGGGAGGTGGGAGGGGGGTTCAAGAAAGGGAACACATGTACACCCGGGGCGGATTCGTGTCAATGTATGGCAAAACCAACCAATATATTAATGTAAGGTAATTTGCCTCCAATAAAATAAATTAAAAAAAATAATAATAAAATAAAATACACACACACAAAAAAACCTGTTTGCTTATCCTGGTGAGAAGACACTGTTCAAGAACACGCCATGAGGTGGGGAGTGGTGGCATCTAAGACAGTATTTTAAAAATGTTGCTGCTTATATCATTTAAATATTCTGCAGCATCAAATCGTCTTTGTTGGCTCTATTTACTATAAAAAAATCACAACACAAGGCATTTAAAATGGGAACATACATTAAGAGCTTTCTAACGGTACTACTTGTCATTGTCCCCAAAGAAGTGGAATCCTCAGGTCCCTTATCTGCACCATGTGAAGTATACCTGTTCAGGCCACAGCTGGGTGAACAGAATCCACTGTACTGAAGTGATGCCAGCGAAGATAGCTCCCCAAGAGATGTGCTGGGAAAGCCATGATGCCCACTGGGGTACATTGGAAATGGGAAGTTTGGAAATTGGGCACTCAGAGTGGGAGCTAAGCTGAGAGGAGGACAGGTTGAACTGAGAGGCAGGAGCTGTGGGGGTGTGGGAAAGCCTGCTGACCAGTTCGGCTGGGACTCTTGCCCTTGTTGGACTTGGCAGACTCCCCAGAATGATCAGTATCCATACTGCACATCTTCCAAGGGTTGTCTGACCATCCACGGAAGACTGACGGCTGACAGGGGCATCACATGCACTTATGTGACCTCTGACTTCTCACCCATGGAGGGGCGGGCTATGGACTCACATAAGAGTCTAGGGGGCTTCAAGCCCAGAGAGGCCCTCCTCACAGAGGTTCAGAGATGTGCTGAGTTTAAAAGAGGCAAATATCCCTTATGTACTGGGAGCATGAGCTCTCAAGATGTCCGCTTGGAGGGCTTGATTTGTTTCTCCAGAAGTCAGAATCACAAATACGAAGTTCAAAAAAAGGTAGAAAAGGGTAGAAAATACTAAATTCAAAAAGGCTGGCAGAAAGAGAGACAGAGAGAGACATACACAGAGATATGGCTGGGATCCTCCTAAAGGAGTTTTTACCATGAGATGTTTGTGGAGGCTATATGCAGCTTTAACAGAGGATCAGGATGCAGGTGAGGCTCAGAGACTAGGCTAATTGGAGAGCGCCTCACACAGTGCCACAGAGAGACATACTGTTTCCTTAATTTCTTCATGCTGCCTCTCATTGGCCAACGTATCTGCTAGCCAGAGAGAAAGAAAACCATGGTAACAGCAGTCTATGGATGTCAGCCTTCTAGGGCACAGAGCAGTGGAGAGAAGGGAATAGGATTTATCTGGGTGGACAAACAGAATAAACAATCTTCCACTTTTTCCACAGGCAGCATCTACCATTGGTTTGCTCAGGTGAAGGAACACTTTGCCCAACATAGCCACCTTATCACTGAAAGGTGAGATTAATTTGGCCTTAGTCCTGCCTGGAAGCTAACATATAACCTTAGTGGCCAGCTGTTAGTTTTGTAGCCCAAAGACCTAAAAGTGGACAGTTAATGATCCACCGACCAGGGAGTACTTAGAGCTCGTTCACCCTGCTACCCTGACTCCCCCATGGAGACCTTAAATGACAATGAGAGGCTCTCAGCCCGGATGGAGAAGGGCAGGAACTGGAGAAAGAGAGCACAGGGGGACAAAAGGTGTGAAACTCCCTCAATACATTATATTCCCTGTATACATATTTTCCAGATATAGTTAAGTTGGTACCTTAATTATTGAAATAATTACTGATAATAACAAACTCATCATTTCATTCAACACATATTTCTTGACAATTTGGTGTGCCAGCCACACAACAATGATCAAAAGATATAATATTCCTGCCCTCATTGAAAGAACTTCCCTGATAGCTCAGTTGGTAAAGAATCCGCCTGCAATGCAGGAGACCTGGTTCAATTCCTGGGTTGGAAGCTTACATTATAATTAAGATTTATTGATTTCTCAGGTCCTGTGCCAAACACTTCATGGGTACTGTATATTCCTTTCAGTAATGCTGTGGAGTAGGTATTCTTAGCTAGTCTTTCAGCTAAAGAAGTTATAATTCAAATAACTTCAACAATTTGCCTAAGATGAAACACACTACTGCAGTGGGTAGCCTATCCCTTCTCCAGGGGATCTTCCTGACCCAGGAATTGAACTGTAGTCTCCTGCATTGCAGGCAGATTTTTTTTTACCAACTGAGCTATGAGAGAAGCCCGTATTTTGCAAAAATAGATTTCAAACCCAAGCAGAGCTTCACCTAAAATCAGTGCTCTTAAATACTATGTTACTATTTATATTCAAATTAGCTTGATAGTATATTAAAAAGCAGAGACATTACTTTGCCAACAAAGGTCCTTCTAGTCAAGGCTATGATTTTTCCTGTGGTCATGTATGGATGTGAGAGTTGGACTGTGAAGAAAGCTGATCGCCGAAGAATTTTGATGCTTTTGAACTGTGGTGTTGGAGAAGACTCTTGAGAGTCCCTTGGACTGCTAGGAGATTCAACCAGTCTATCCTAAAATAGATCAGTCTTGGATGTTCATTGGAAGGACTGATGTTGAAGCTGAAACTCCAATACTTTGGACACCTGATGCGAAGAGCTGACTCATTTGAAAAGACCCTGATGCTGGGAAAGATTGAGGGCAGGAGGAGAAGGGGACGACAGAGGATGAGATGCTTGGATGTCATCACTGACTCAATGGACATGGGTTTGGGTTAACTCCGGGAGTTGGTGATGGACAGGGAGGCCTGGTGTGCTGCAATTCACGGGGTCGCAGAGAGTCAGACACAACTGAGCGAATGAACTGAACTGAACTGATAGCTTAATATCAGAGAAGGCAATGGGAAGCCACTCCAGTACTCTTGCCTAGAAAATCCCATGGACGGAGGAGCCTGGTAGGCTGCAGTCCATGGGGTCGCTACGAGTCAGACATGAATGAGCGATTTCACTTTCACTTT
Source organism: Moschus berezovskii (assembly GCF_049115385.1). NCBI lineage: Eukaryota > Metazoa > Chordata > Mammalia > Artiodactyla > Moschidae > Moschus > Moschus berezovskii. The sequence goes on along the minus strand of NC_142488.1, from coordinate 122,576,997 downwards.
TCACTTTCACACATTGGAGAAGGAAATGGCAACCCACTCCAGTGTTCTTGCCTGGAGAATCCCAGGGACAGGGGAGCCTGGTGGGCTGCCATCTATGGGGTCGCACAGTCAGACACGACTGAAGTGAGGCAGCAGCAGCAGCATAGCTGAATATATGGTCATAGAATATCCACATGACTACTGAGTATTTAAGTTTTATTCAATAAATGAATAAAAGTATTTAATGAAACTATTTATTTAATAAATTGTCATTCCTCAGAGTCAGTCATTCACATGAATATTAAATTGTAGAACTCATTTTGTATTGCCTTTGATAGATTCTTTCTGTACTTTGTAAATTTACAGGTGGCAATGTATGACAATGTATGACAACATAGATAAGTTTTCAATTAAACTTGGAAGAGACACAGAGATATTTGCTAAAGTTTTGTGAAGATAAGAAGAAATTATATCACATATCACTCAGTTAAACTTGCTAAAAATAAACCTCTAGTTTCCCAAATTTCATCTAACTACTGCTAGATTTATCGCCCCAGTATCAGTGTCTTCTCTCTCACAGGTTCCCCCAACCCTCTCCCAGGCCACTTTACACCCTCAGAATTTCCCTAGTCCTTTATAGCCTCTCACCAAAATTTGCTTTGCCAGTCTACCTATTAATAATAGGACTCATGCAAGCAATGAGATTTCAGCAAAGCAGATATGCTTGGCAGGCACTCTCTTTGTGTCTCAGGCTAGTTTCATCTTAACACATTACATTTTACAAATATTTTTACAGTTTGAATTTAATAGCTTGACAATTATATCTTATGTTTTAAAATAATTTTATTTCAATGGAAATTTTAAACAGTGAAAAATGTAAAAAAGGAAACTTCTATAATTGCATCCATGCTCAAGAATTAACCAGAATTAAAATTCAGAAATATATTGTGGCCATGTTTCCATATGATTAAATACTTTCCAGATCACACAGTCTTTTACTGACTGAGTCAACATATATTCATTGATTCATTAAAATATATTTTAAAAATATACTTTTAGACCTCTACTTACGTGCTCTTAACATGTGTATGGTGTTTTTGACAAATTATATAGAGTAAATAATAATTTTTAAACAAAATTTCAGCCGTATACCTTTATATTGATCATTTGTGATTTAGTACATTAGCTTTGGATTTTATGCTGCCGCTGCGCCTACTGCTAAGTCACTTCAGTCGTGTCTGACTCTTTGCAAACCTATGGACTGTAGCCCTTCCCCCCAGGCTCCTCTGTCCATTGTATTCTCCAGGCAAGAATACCGGAGTGGGTTGCCACTTTCTCCTCCAGGGGATCTTGCCCACCCAGGGATGGAACCTGTGTCTCCTGTGGCGCCTGCATGCAGACAGATTATTTACCACTGAGCCACGGGGAGACCCTTAGAGTTTATAGAACTAATCAAATGAAAATATTAAGATAGAGTATGGAAAAACCATTGAATACATTTTTAAAAACATGGTTACGTAATTAAGAACCAAAATATTTATTTTTGTTGCAGATTTTGATTTTTCATTAAGACAGTAAAACTAGTCTCTGAAATATGTACCTTTGAAATGAAAGTCATCTTTGAAAAACATTGTCATTTTTGTTGAGAACATGTATGCTTGGGGAAAACATAATTGTTTTGTTTTGTTTCTAGGCAGCATATTATGCTCAGAGACTAAGATTGTCTTTGACAATTTATGTAACACAGGTTCACTGCAGGAGATAGAGTAATTTCACAATCCAGTAGCATACAGGATAATGTCTCTTAAAAAGCCAATAAAGAAATAAGTAATTAGCCTACAATTAAAATAAATAAATTAAAAAAATAAATAAAATTCAACATTCAGAAGACAAAAAAATAAATAAACAAAAATAAAAAAGAAAGCAAAAAAAGAAATAAGAGTTCAAATCAATACTAGAGTAATGACACTATGGTTCTGGACAAGAGGGAGATGAATAAAGTCCAAATTTAGTTGAGCTGCACCTTTCTACAGCAGGCCCTCCAGAGAGTGGGCTTAGTCAACCACAAGCAGATGCCCAGCTGCCAGGGCAAAATGTTGCTAGACCACGTTGCTAGGGAAGGTAGAAGCCATGCTGGAGGACAGGGCACGTTGCTAGGAAAGGAAGACACTATATTGGCAGCCAAAGCGATCTCCTTAGGCTGCTGAATGCAGGCAGAGAGCCATTTCGTCCAGGCAGGAGCTTTCATTCACCCATACCCAACTCCTACCCACCCCTCAACACAAAGTCTTCAGAGAATTATTTAGATCCGCAAAGAGCTCCCTTGCCCAGACCGAACACTCTGGAGATACTGTTCACACCTCTTGGTGTTTAAAGCTTAAATAGTTCAGTCCAAATCTGAAGGTCAGAAAAGATCAATGTCTCAGCTCAATCAGGCAGAAGGGGTTCTATCTCTCTCTTTTTGTTTTAGGAGGAATTCCCTCTTACTCATATGAGGGTCAATGGTTTTGTTCTATTCAAGCCAACCACTGATTAGATTATGGCCACCCACATTATGAAAGGCAACCTGCATTACTAAGTCTACCAAATTTAAATGTTAATCTCATCCAAAATACACCCTCACAGACACACCCAGAATAACGTTTGACCAAATATCTGGGTAGCCCATAGTTCAGTAAAGTTTGATACATAAAATTAACCTTCGTATTTAGCTTCTGTTGCATCACTCTGATCTCTGCCTTCATCTCCACATGGTACTCTCCATGTGTACAGATATGTATCCAAAGTTCCCCCTTTTATAAGGACACCAAGTCATATCAGATTAGGGGGCCACCTTAGTCCAGAATGACCTCATTTTAATTAATTACACCTGAAACAACCCTATTTCCAAATAAAGTCACAGTCTAAGGTACTGGGGGTTTGGATTTCAACACATGAATTGGGGGGGGATCAAAATTAAACCCATCACAGAAGGCATATCAGTGACTTTTCTCAGAATTAGGAGAGAGGAAATATGTGACACAGAAATTGTAAAGCTTTCTAAGCAGGGTCTTGAGTTGTACAACTCCAGAGGACACAGTCTCAGAGACTGCAAGGTGAGTTGTGTTTCTGGAGGCACCATGCACACCTCATCCTAGGTGACAAATGCCCCCTGGAGTTACATACAATGGGCATTCGCCTGTTTTGCAGGCAACAGGAAATCTCAAACATGCACTGACACAGAAAACACAGGCACCTGTGAACCTGGCTTGCAAACCAAAATCAACCACTACCTAAAGGAAAATGATTTATGACTGGATGAACAATTATATTAAAAGGACAATGGTATAGTGGTTGGAATTTTGTAGAATAAAAACTACCCTTTACTTTATAAAAGTATATACTGTTCAAATATTTTTATATTAAGCTCATTTTATACTCAAAAGCCAACTTTAAAAAGTCATTTTGTTTTATTTTATACTAAAAACCCAATTTTTAAGTCACTTTGTTCAGTTCTTATTTGAGTTAATGATAGTAAATACAAGTCTCTATAATTCAACACTATTACTGTTTCCTTTTGTTGTTGTTAGTCACTCAGTCTTGTCCAACTCTTTGTGACCCCATGGACTGTAGCCTGGCAGGTTCCTCTGTCCATGGGATTCTCCAGGCAAAAATACTGGAGTGGGTTGCCATTTCCTTCTCCATTGTTTCCTTTGAACAACATCAAATATCACCCTAACAATTTATATTTGTATACTGCTACAGAATTTAAAAAATAATTTTATAGCATCATTCTATTAATTCTCACAGCAACCTAATTTCATTGGAGCATGTATGTTATTTCTGTTTAAAATATCTTGCCTCGGGCTTCCCTGGTGGCTCAGTGGTAAAGAATCTGCCTGCCAATGCAGGGGATACAGGTTCAATCTCTGGTCTAGGGAGACCCCACATGCCATGGAACAGCTAAGCCTGTGTGCCACAGCTACTGAGCCTGTGCTCTAGAGCCCAGGAGCCACAACCACTGAGCCCATACGCCGCAACTACTGAAGCCTGCACATTCTAGAGCCTGTGCTCCCCAACGAGAGAAGCCACCACAATAAGAGGCCCATGCACTGCAACTAGAGAAAAGCCTGTTTAGCAGCAAAGACTCAGCACAGCCAAAAATAAATAAAATTATTTTAAAAATAATAGTGTTAGGAAAAAAAAGAAGAAGCTGGCCTTATATAAGGTAAGACCTCAGATCATCTGGTTATAAGACATGAACCCAGAATCCACTTGGTACATAATTCATTAAAATATGTTTAAAATATTTTGCTGAATTTATGACTGTGAAAGTCTTGGATAAAATAGAAAATTTTGGCTAAAAAGAATATCCAGAAATGTATCTCAAGATGCTAGATGTGGGTGTGGGTGGACATCAGTATATAAAAGTTAACTTTAAATCAGCATCCAAACATTCTCTCTTCCGTAAGTCTTTTCTTGGTTTGGTTTTACCACGTTTTTTACTTCTGTTGAATTGCAACCTTATTTCAAAAAATGGAACAATTTGAATAAACTCATGTTTGTTAAAGAAATGTCCATCTTTGAAATAAAACTAAATTGTCTTTAAATATGAACTTTACACAATCCCGAATCTATCTCTCCCCTGTGAATACCAAGGAAACAGTGCCCTAAATTCAGTTTTTAAATTATTTTGTCATTTTCCAGGATGTTTAGATAGTAAGATATAGGTAACTGAGGATTAATATACAAATTCAGGGCAAAGAAATGAAGATGATAAAGGTGGGATTTGCTAGACAGGCTAGTGGGATGGATCTTTTGTGTTGCACTAACGGTGTTGGTGGGGATCTAATTCACTGTTGTCATGGAGACCTTTGCACCTGATTGACATCTATTATTTTCTTTATTGAGATGGCAATCACTTAGCTTGTGGGATCTCTGATGCATCTTGCTTTGCTTTCTCTTAAACTGTTTGTGAATGAAAGCAGACATTAAAATATGCTAATGCAGTGTCCTGCCTTTGGGAGCTGTTTTTCCACTACATTCGTAGTGGAAAAGCTCACCTATGGTTCATTTTAGCCATGGTATTGGGAGGAAGAAGCAGACAAGTAGGATGCCTGAAACTGCCTGCACTGTTGCCTGGGGGACAGGAAAGTGACCTTTCATCTTTGTTTGCCTAGACTATAGTTTTCAACTGTTTAAAGACCATTTCTTTCCAGACAATACAGCGAGAGTCAAAAATAAAAGTGAAAATTACATTATTTCATTTTTAATGTTGTTATGATGATTTTAGCTTTATTTTAATAATTCAAGCTGAGGGTTATGTGTAGGAAACAGTAATAATTTATTTCTGGCCCCATAGCTGTCAGTTCACCTTAGTCAGTGACTCACATATTGATAAAGTAAAAGCCAAATAGTCAAATTAAACAAAAAGCAGTTTTAAGGAGGATGTGCCATTTCCCATGAGCCAGTTTTATCAAAGAAACATTGTAAATATTTATAAATGTTTTTAATAAAAATTGACAGGTTATAAATACTTTAGATTTTATGAAAGTTATGATTATCCATGGTTAAATAGCAATTTATAACTCAGTAAGAAGTCATCCAACTAGTGTCAGTGTTTAATTTGATAATGCTTTATTATACAGCATTTGGTGCTACATTAAAGAAAACCAATTTTCTCTTCTGCATTACTATATCAGAAGCAGAAAAAGCATCTTTCCTATCTGTCTCTACATCTATTGTTTCAATATCAAGAATATGGTATTGTTGCAAGAAGGGGAACCCCTTCCAGGGCCTGAAAGTGGGCTCTTGTCTAACACTCAGAAATGAATTGTCCGAGGAGATACATGTGCTGACAAAGCAAGAGATTTTATTGGGAAGGGGCACCCGGGCAGAGAGCAGTAGGGTAAGGGAACCCAGGAGAACTGCTCTGCCAAGTGTCTCTCAGACTCAGGTTTATGATGATGGGATTAGTTTCTGGGTTGTCTTTAGCCAATCATTCTGACTCAAGAGTCCTTCCTGGTGGTGCATGCCTTGTTCAGCCAAGATGGATGCCAGTAAGAAGGATTCTGGGAGGTGGTTAGACACATGGTGTCACTTTTGACCTTTCCTGAACTCTCCCTGTTGGTGGGGGCTTATTAGTTCTGTGTTCCTTACCAGGACCTCCTGTCATAAAACAACTCATGCAAATGGTGACTATGGTGCCTGGCCAGGGTGGGAGGTTTCCTCAGTGTGCTTCCCCTAACAGTATGCAGTTGTTTTGCTTAGCAGACCTTCAACATAAATGCAAGTAAGTCAGGTCCCACAGCAGCATAATGACTTGTAGTCAAATACAGGTGTGACAAAGAGAACTTTTAACACATCAAAGCAGATTCTTGCTTTTGTCCATAAAAAGGGAAACTTTTACAAGCAAATACCTAACTGTTGGTCACAGCAGAAAGCCAGACTATTTTTTTTTTTTTTTGGTAGCTAAATTAGTCCCTGACAATAACTCTCTATAGAAAATAGTATTTTATATATTACTTTGGTAAATCTAAGCCCCATAAGTCATAGGGTAAAATTGAGGACCTTAAGACAAAGTTATATACTCAATAATATAACTGTGTCACCTTCCTCAATAGCTAATGCCTACAAAATATTAATAAAATTACCCTTCTTTGCTCACCCATAAAACCAAGGCATAATTACTTACCCATCCTTATTTTCTGGGGTTCAGCCCACTCAAAGAGTTATCAGTGGAACTTCCAAAGTGGTCCAGCGGTTAAGAATCTGCCGGCTGGCCGCGGCCTCCCGGTCCCCAGCCCGTGGCCCGACTGTTCTGCTCAGCCCGGGCATCGGGGGCCCGCGACTCTTCTGCCACGTGAAGCTGCGTCTCAGCAGCCCAGGGCGCTGGAGAGCAAGCGGCCCGGCCTCGGGTCCCTTTTCATTGTCGCGAAATGCCGTGTGCCCCGTAACCGGGGCGATGGGTGCCAACGAAGACCAGGAGATGGAACTGGAGGCATACGCTCTATTTATGAAGGAGATGAAAGTTTCCGGGAATTAAATCCAGTTTCATTTCAATACAGGGTGAAAAAAGGGATCCCAAAGCCTTCCTCATAGAGATTTCCTGGACAGAAACCTATCCTCAGACACCTCCCATCATATCCATGAGTGCCTTTTTTAACAATACCATATCATCAGATGTAAAACAGAGCATATTAGCCAAATTACAGAAAGCAGTGGAAGTCCACCTCGGGACGGCCATGACCTACACGTTGTTTGAATACGCCAGGGACAAAAAGGAGCAGTTCATGGAGAACGATCATCCCGTTCATTCTGCTACATCCATAAGCAATATCATCTCAGTTGAAACTCCTAACACAGTTCCATCAAGTAAGAAAAAAGATAAAAAGGAACAACTTTCAAAAGCCCAGAAACGTAAACCGGCAGATAAAACTGATCACGAAGGAGAACTTCCTCAAGGATGGAACTGGGTTGATGTGGTGAAGCATTTGAGCAAAACTGGCTCTAAAGACGATGAATAACCCTTGGAATCTGAGACGAGGGAAGAGCATCCTTTAGTAAGTAAAGGGGGTTCAAAATCTTTCATTACTCTTTTCTGGTACTGACGTGGATTTTTTATAAAACAATTGTTTTGTATGTTTCTCAGCTTGGGTCTGAGTTTCTAACGAATAGTCAACTTTTAAAGACGTTTCCTTAGTAAAAGAGCAGATTGTTGTAGCCATGGTTTTTGCTAGGTTCACATAGGCGTCAGTTAAATCACTTGAATTCTAACGTAAGTATAACTACAGTGAAGAAGCTCAGTCTCATTCTTAAATGCTGAATCACATTTTTATTGCTTGGATTAATCCAATAGAGACATCAAAATTCAGGATCACTGGAATACACTAACTTTTGTTTTCATGTTGTGTGCGTTTTTGTTGCGCCAATTTGCTTTGTTTTTTTTTTTTTTTTAGAAACTGAAACTGCTACATCTGCTAGTAGGAAAAAATGCTTTGTTCTATGCAGAAGATTCTGAAATTATTCAGGTGTGTCGTGGTTCATAGATTACAAAGAATAATGCTAGTTAAATGCCAATGAACTATTTTTACTCTTTTTATATGAAATGTACAAATTCTGGGGGCCGGGGGGGAGGGGGGCGATGATGGCAGTGGTGCCTCTTACTACCTTTTTAAAATACTTGAACATCCTCATCAAGGTTGCCATCATCCCAGTATATTTTCTCAAAGTCTGTTTACGTAAAATTGTATGGAATGATGTAATAAGCAATAAAACCTGAATTTCACCCAGAAAAAAAAAAAAGAATCTGCCTTCTAATTCAGGGGACACGGGTTCAATCCCTGGTCTGGGAACATCCCACATGCTACAGATCCCAACTATTGAGCCCACACTCTAGAGCCTGTGGGCGTCAACAAGAGAGGCCTGTTGCCAGGCAGCTAGGGAAGCCAGAGCATGGCAAGAAAGACCCAGCACAGCCAAAATAAAAACTAAATACAGAAGTATATTTTTTAAGTGTTTCCATTAAGTATTCCTGAGCATTGAGAGTGGGACCTGCTCACCTGTGCTCTGGAACATGCTGCTTCGTGGCTTGCCTGGACTTCTATTGTCCCCAAGCCTCTGGTGCTGTTGATAAGGCAGAGACGTGCCTGATCTTCCAAGAGCAGCTGTCGTTCCTCCACAGTGGATGGTCACTCATCCTCCAATTCCAAGTTGTGGGACAAGTCGCTGCTCTGTTGAGTTTCTCACAGCACATATTTCAGGGAGCTGAGTGTTTTAAAGACCTTGCTAGTGGCTTAGGGAAGACCCCCATGAAGAAAACGGCTTATATTCACTCCCAGACATGGCTGCTCACTGACCACCAGCCCGGTTCAAGCAGCCCAGTTCAGCCTTGAGGTGGGGAGCACTGGCATGCCACATCACCACGACCCCAGAACCCAGAACATTTCGCCACAGAAAAAGAAGGAATTCTTTCCCCCTGAAAACAACTCCTTTTCTGCCTCTGGATGATGGAGTTAATACTTTCATTTTTCTTAGAGGGAGCCCCATGCCCATCTCCACGGAATGGACTCTGGATGCTATGGCCTAAACAAGACCACTCACAATACACAGCATTTGGCCAATGTTTGGCCTATTCTCAATCTAAATTACACCACAAAGGGCTCCTATAGTCCAGTTCTATAGTCCAGTGCTGTCTATTGTGATGGTCTTGTTCAGGCCAGGTTACCTGGGATCAATGCAGTCTAATTTCTAGCCACAGGTTTTCCTTTAGTGACAAGTCAAGGTAAGATCAGACCTCTTATGCTCCCCAATTTGCTGAAAACTGTTCAGAATATTTATGGACATCTTTCAAACTCAACAATGATCTCAGGCATAGGACGCATTTTGTCTATGTGTGACTCTGCCGAGGTATAATCTATTTTTATTTTTTTTTATATTTACAAATTTTATTATTTTTTATTCCAAAAATACATATAAATGAAAACCTGCTCCTCAAATGCAGGGAGGCCTTTACCTATAATATTGTGTTACATTTACGTCACAAAACATTCTCATAGGAAAATCAGTATGCGGCTCTTTCACACACAATTTTTAAAATATGTACATATATACATACACACAACAGATGTAAGCAGTTGTGACTTTTCTACTTACACATAGTCCTCTGGTGGAAAATTAGAAAACTGGGCAATTCCCATACTTTTCAGCCTTGGGAAGGTAAATACAACCTCTCTGAATGTTGTTTTAAAAAGATGAAACATGTAAACTACATAACCGTCTTTTGACATGTATATGTTGTTAGGATAAAGCAAAGACCCTGCTACATAAATGACTGTTTCTCTCAAAGAAGAAAGAATGGAGATAATCTCTAAATAAAAATGTGAAGTTCAAGAACAGATATGATGATCAAAATTGTTCTGTACATGTTCAGTGGAGAAATCAGAGTTCTCTCCCAGGAAACAGATCCATGACCCATTTCGGCCTCCTGTGACATGCAGTCAGCACCTGCTGGCAGTGGCCATGGTCCTCCTGTACAGTCATGAGCTGAAGCAGGCTCCATAAAATATCTGTTTGAGTCCAACAGTCAATAATGAGGTCATGTGGTAAATCCCACCCACCCACCCAAACCAACCAAGTGCAAAATCAATTTCTGTGACTCAAGAGCTCAACCAGGTCAAAGCTTTGGTATACTCTGGAGGCTATTTTGGTGATAACCAAAGCTTAGTAAGATTCTCTGTTCAGGGGTTTGCCCCTGAGATAAAAACAAACCCGGGCCACAAAGCTTAACAACTATATAAATAAAGTAACTGAACAAAGAAAACAAGCCACAATTCCCCCTTAACCAAGGGTTTATAGTTTCCTCGGCAGCAGTTCTGAAAGCACCAACTCAGGCCATGATGCTTCTACTAAAACACGATGTGTCGGTGAGACTGTTCGGAAAATAAATGCCCACAGGCATGTGGCCAACGTGTCACAGAAAGAAGTTCAACCAAACGTGAGTCATTTTTTTTTACACTGAAACATAAGCTGGTCAGCAACAGAAGAAAGACTTAAGGCAGTAAGAGGCATTACAGAGAGCACAGTGGTGCCCCGTGAGTCAGTCCCAAAGCCTCTGCCGAAAGAAAAGGTCTCTCTAGAGTCTGGGTTGCTTTCAGTTTGCTAGCTGTCAGACACCTCCTCCTCTTCCTTGTCATCCTCGTCTTCTTTCCTGTCTACTTCAGAGGTGTCAGAGGACTCGTGGAGCAGAACATACTCTCTACTGCTGAACCCAAACTTAAGGACATCCTTTTCCTTCAGTTCATAGTATCTCTGTGGCTCAATTCGCTTGTTGTTCAGGAATGTTCCGTTGCCTGAGCCAAGGTCAATGATGTAGGGCTTCACCCTGCGGCCAACTGTCCCATCAGCACGGGTATACTCCACAAGTCGGTACTGAAAGACAGCATGCTGCTTTGAACAGGAGGGGTGATCGATGGGAATGTCTGCGATGCGGCCCTGCTGGCCCAGGAGATAAGCGCTCTGCCGGTGGATGTACATCACTGGAAGCACTTAATCATTTTTAAAGGGGTAGAGACGCCACCGTTTTTTGGGGATACGTGCTTCTGGGGGCTCGCTGTATTTAATAACTACACCCCGAAAGGTGTTAGTGTCCTCAAGAAGTGCCCCAGAAAGTTCGAAGCTTGGCTTCTCTTTAACAGGCACCTCTTTGTCTTTGTTGTTGCCTCCAGGTCCAGGCCGAGGCAGTGCGTCCTGAGACGCATTACCGCCAGCGCTAACTTCATTCTTCTGGCGGTGCTCGCGGCGCCGGGTATTGTGGAACTCCCGCTCTGCTTCCTGAGCCTGCAGGTTCTGAGCATCTCGATCACGTCCCTGAGGCTGCCCGCTGTCAGGCCTCTCGCCTGAGCTTCTCCTCTGGTGGGAATGGCCACGGTGCCTGTCTCGGTCACTGTTCCGAGCTCGCTTGTGTTCCTGTCCTGAGGGTTCTCGGTGTGGCCGATCCTCCCGGCCTCTCCGAGGATGGTCCTCACGTTCCTGCTTTACTTTGATTGCTCAGTAGTGAGGACTTCGTCTTCTCTTACTCTGGGGAGACTTGCTTCTTCTCCCTGAGGATTTGTTTTTCTTTTTGGCTGGGGACTGGCTACCTCCTCGGGCTCGGTTCCCGCGGTGACTTGGGCGGCCCGACTCGCCGGCCGGTGGGGACGGGCTACCGCTGGAGGAATCTGGATGGTGGTGGACCAGAGGCGCGGACTCCGGGCTGAGTCGCTCCTGCTTCACCACTACCGCCGGCGCCATCCCCACCATGTCCCTCCCGGTGCCTTCGCCGGCTCCCCCGCTCCCGTTCGCTCTTCACCTCCTTCATGCCGAGAGATCTTTTAAAACGTGGGAACTTCAGATGCCTTCCACTGAGAATCTTCCCCAACCCTTCGCTAAGGAGTCAGACGACTCCCCATTTTGCAGATGACAAAATCGAGGGTCAACGAAGGTGGTAAGCATCTAATTCAAATTGCGAGCTAGACGCAGCACAGGGATTCAGAACTGATGTCTTTCTCCCTGCTTCCAAGAGTACCAAGGCGACCTGTTGAGCAGGTGGTCTGATAAAGTGAAAGTGAAATCTCTCAGTCGTGTCCGACTCTTTGCGACCCCATGGACTGTAGCCTACCAGGCTCCTCAGTCCATGGAATCTTCCAGGCGAGAGTACTGGAGTGGGTTGTCGTTTCCTTTCTCCAGGGGACCTTCCCAACCCAGGGATCAAACCCAAGTCTCCCGCACTGCAGGCAGACGCTTTAGCACCTATAATCTGTTTTTAAATACACCAATTTATATTACTAAACAACACAAAATCTTGTCTGCAGTACCTTCTGAATTCATACTTGCCTACTGTCTAAATGACTTATAAGACTCACCAAATTGATCCCACCCTAAAAAAAAGGAAGGCTTCTGTAAAATCAAATTCCGTTTGTCAATGTAAAATGCTGGAACTGTAATCTTTATAAATGCGGCATTCCAGCTTAAAAAATTCCAAGATACCAGCCCCAACAGGCCCCTCATTCGTGACAGAACCATAAAGTTATAATTATCTCAGAATATAAGTCAGTCATACCAAAAGAATGACTGTATGCTCCAAAGGGAACTTTAACAAGAGTGAGCAACCTAAAAATGTGTCTATAAACTTACTTTTGTTGCAGTAGTTGATTTTTGGATGTCTAAGTCAATTTTTATATGTATAAGTTTATACTATCAGATCAAATATTTGATCAAGTTTTATGGAAAAAAATGGCCTTTTAAAGTTTTGTTATATATTTCTTAAGTACTGTAAATTAAATATTTTCTATTTTATTTGTTTCGAAAAAGCAACCAAATGGAAACTTCCATTTATAATAAGGAAACTAACTTCACTCTCTTTCAGGTCATTTGTTTCATTTAATGCAATTTTAATCAAGGTTCTTTTTTTACTCATATCTATTTTTCATAAAAATCTCTTTTTTGCATAAGAATCTTTTAAAAATCTTTTTACTTATCTCTGAGACAGTGAACTGAAAGTTACTTAGTACTTACTCATTGGTATGCAGGTAAATAGTTGCCAACTGGCTCTCTTTCTCTATATATATATATATGAAGGCCCTGATTTGTAATGTTTGCCAATATAAATACTTTTACTTTGGTCAATTTCAACCCACCAACATCACGTCACTAAATATACAATCAGTTCCTGGCCATTGTGAAGTGGTATACTCTCAAAAACTAGTGTCAACTAGTTCCAGCACATTGCAAGATCCACTCTCTAACTTTCCTGAATAAAACTGAAAACACTCACAAATATATCAGTTTCTGCAAGTAGAGGGTACAGAGTGTGTATATTGTTATTAAGAGATAATCTGGTTTTTTTATGACAGCAGTTCTGATCTATTGCTGATTTATGGACAAGAAACACAGTTTTCTTCCTTTGTTCTCTTAAGATTGTTCAGTCCGCACAGAATACCTGCAGATGAGATGGGAAAATGTATTTTTTCAAAATACTAGTCATTTTTAAGTACACTCTTCCCTTTAAATTGAGGCTATATGCAGTGAACATGAGTTTGAGTAGGCTCCAGGAGTTGGTGATGGACAGGGAAGCCTGGCATGCTATGGTCCATGGGGTCGCAAGGAGCTGGACACGACTGAGCGACTGAACTGAACTGATTTTTTACTTGTAATAATGGAGTCAGAAAGCAAAACTAAATGGTTTTTAAGTTCTTGAAAAGCATTATCTTTCTTTCTAAAAACGTGACTGAATCTTCAAAAAATGAAAATCAGAGCTACCAAATGATTCAGCAATCCCACTTCTGGGTATAATCCAAACAACTGAAAGCAGGGTCTCAACAAGATATTTGCACACCTATGTTCACAGCAGCATTATTCACAATAGCCAAGGAGAGGAAGCCACCCAAATGTCCATTAGTGGATGAATGGATAAAACAAAATGTGATATATTACATAATGGACTATTACTCAGCCTTTAAAAAGGAAGGAAATCCTGTCGCATGCTGCAACATGGATAAAACTTGAGGACAATATGCTAAATGAAATAAACCAGTCCAAAAAAAGCAAATACTGTATGATGATTCCACTTATATGGAGTTTTTAAAGTAGCCATATTCATAGGAACAGAAAGTAGAATGGTGGTTACTATGGGCTGGGAGAAGGGACAAATGGGGCATTGTTCAATGAATATAGAGTTTCAATTTTGCAAGGTAAAAATTCTGGAGATATATTGCACAGCAGTGTGAATATACTTAACACTGGTGAATTGTACATTTAAAAATGGTTAAAGGACAAAATTTATATTTTGAGTTTTTTACCACAATTTTTAAAAAGGTGATTGAAATGTTATGATTTGTAGTGCTCTGGTTCTTTTTCTAATCCATCAGTCTTCAGGAAGACAAGGTACCAAGTTCATGGAGAGAGTTTGGTCTCTGAAAATTTGGTTTAGACACAATTTGGTTGTCATTATGGCTGCACTGTGTGGAGGCAAGGGGATAGATCTAAAGGAAAAAGACAAGTCAAAGTGTCAAGTGGGCCATCACTTGAGCTGTGGACTTTAGGGCTTATACAGAGAGGAAGAAACTGCCAGAAATGGAACAGGACTGAAATAGGAGCAGTCAGAAGACAGCGAATGCTCAAAGTCAAGAGATATGAGAACTTGAAATAATTCTCTTGTAGGCAACAGGACATTTTACATGATTCCTACCACTGTAATAGGAATATGTGAATTATCCCACACAAAATGAGCACACTTTTATCCCACACACTTAATTCAAACTCATTTGAACTCTGGTCTTTATATTTTTGACTCAATAAATTTATTTAGATTAAAAAATTTATTTAGATTATAAATGGGTCAATGCTAACTAACAACTTTTGGGTTTCATTTTGCATGATTTTGAAAAATGTATTTTCTGTCACATATTTTACAGAGCATTTCAAACTTCCATTATTCATAATTTAATTTATATACTAGAATACATTCATACATTTATTCATTCATCTTTTAACCTATCAGCCCTATGATTTATATCAAGGTAAGTAAAGTCTTCAATTAACTTAATCTATTAGAAGAGACAGACATACACAAATAATTATTAAACATAGACAAATAGGTGTTTTAAGCTAGTTTTAAAGAATATCACAGAAACTTGCATATTTGAGTGTAAATTATAGTCAGGGACTGAATTATCTTTGCCAATAATTTATCTAACACAGGTTCACTGTGGGGATTATAATAATTTCACAAGCCAATAGAATATAGACCAAAAAAAGTCTCTTAATAAGCCTGTGAAGAAATTATATACTCCAAACCAATATTAGATTAATCACACTATGGTTCCAGGCAACAGGGAGATGAAAGGAATAAAGTCCATATTTAGTTGAGCTGCATCTTTCTTCTATAAGTTGGATTTTCTACAAGTAGGCTAAGGCAACCAAGGACTGACATTCAGCTGCACACACACACACCCCGCCCCCGCCCCCCACAGCTGGGAGGGAATTTGCCATGGTAGCTGGCAAGATGATCTCTTTCTAGGGTGTTGCTGCAGGGTTTTCACCACTCCAAGCAAAGAGTCCTTCCCTTCCCCCATCTCCTCAAGGTTTTCATAGAACTATTTAGATCAGCAAAGAGTCGCCTTGCCCAGAATGAACACCCTCAAGTTACTGTTCACACCTCTTTGTGAAAGTGAAATGACTTTTGTGGCCCCATAGACTATATGGTCCAGGGAATTCTCCAGGCCAGAATACTGGAGTGGGTAGTTTTTCCCTTCTCCAGGGGATCTTCCCAACCCAGGGATCGAACCCAAGTCTCCCACATTGCAGGCAGATTCTTTACCAGCTGAGCCACAAGGGAAGCCCAAGAATACTTGAGTGGGTGGCCTATCCCTTCACCGGCGGGGGGTGGGGGGGAACTTCCCTACCCAGGAATCAAACCGGGGTCTCCTGCATTGCAGGCAGATTCTTTACCAACTGAACTATCAGGGAAGGCCTTGGTATTTAAAGCTTAAATGTCCCCAGCCATAGTCCCTCCTCCATGTGTTCTTATCGATAAACTCCCAGCAGTGCTAAAGCTGAGCAATTCAGTGCTTATAGTCAACCACAGATATCAGTGATGACACGCTTCCTTAATGTAAACAGCTTCTCTCTTAGATCAAAACAAGTGGGTTGGAAATCATATTAACAAACACACAGCACTGGAGAGGGAGCTCTTAATTCAAAAGAAGTTTATTAAGAAAACCAGGTTGAAGAATTGGTACAAAATTCAGAAACTGAAACAGTGTATTCTACAACTAAAGAATACCAGAATACTAGACTACCAGAACTGTGAGAAAATGTGCCAGGTACAGGGAAACAGTTGTCTTCCTGCACCTGAGAAGCCCGCCCAGTGAGAGAGGAAAATGAAAGTGCGGGTTGAGTCAAAATCTGAGTGTTCAGAAACCCGCACTTGATTCTTTAGGCAAGAAGGAATCAGTGAAAGTTTGAGTCATTTAAAACTGTTCATATTAAGTAGGAACATTATTGGCAACAGTCTGATGAATGTATTACAGGTAAAGGGAAACTATTACGGGCTAGCAAGCTACAAGGCAATCCAAATACAATATCCCAGTTAGAGGCCTATCAGTGTGGTCCAGGTGAAGGATGATGAGAACCCCAACTAGGTTGATGACTATATGAAAAGAAGCAGGACACAGTTCAGTTTTAAGATTTAATGAAAACAATTTTTTGGACAAAGGTTAGCAATTCATTAGACTCAAGGATTTAGAAGAAAGTGGAAAATGACTCAGAAATCAATTACTAGCCTCAGTGGCTGACACCGTGGGTATTTATTTAACTGAAGTAGGGCACAGAGAAGAAGAAACAGTTTTTGAGTTTAAGGTAATAGAGGAAGTTTTGGACAGATTTAAGGTGTTTGGGAGACATCAGTGAGGCAATACCTACCAAGCAGTTGAACAAAGGTGTTATTCATAGAGGGATTACTATGTGTTGAGCACTTTGCTAAGCCCTTGACATGCATTATATTACTTAAAACTTACAATAGCTTTACAAAGCTTCTTTTGCCATCATCTTCCCTGGTAGTTCAGAGGGTCAAGAAACCACCTGCAATTCAGGAAAACCCGGTTCGATTCCGAAGTCGGGAAGATACCTTGGAGAAGGGATAGGCTACCTATTCCAGTATTCTTTGGCTTCCTTGGTGGCTCAGAGTCTGGTAAAGAATCTGCCTGCAATGCAGGAGAGCTGGGTTTGATCCCTGGGTTGGGAAGATCCCCTGGAAGACCATGGTAACCCACTCCAGTATTCGTGCTGGGACAGTCCCATGGACAAAGAAGCCTGGTGGGCTACTGTCTATAGGGTTGTAAAGAGTTGGACACAACCTTAGCACACACAGCACAGTCTTATTTTATAGCTCACCGCATTGGCCACCGCCCTATATCAGCTCCCTAAAATGTAGATTTGGAGCTTGGGAGAGAATCAGGGCTAACAAAGTAGATTTGGAAGTTTATTCCACAAGCCTATATTGAACTCTTGCCAAGGTCCAAGCACAGTGCTCTGCGTTGTAAGCACATGAATGCCATCAGTATGACTTTAGAGTGGAAATTAAACAGTGGACTGAATCAATGAGTGTGAGCAATAGGAAGAGAAGAGGCTGAAAGTTGGGCATATGAATAGGTAACAGTCAAGAAGAGGGAAAATAAGCAACAGTCCCTCTGTATCCCTCCGTATCTGTAGGTTCTGCATTCACAATTACAGAGGGCTAACTGTACTAGCTGCAGTCCATGGGGTCACTCAGTCGGATATGACTGAGTGACCTCACTTTCACTTTTCACTTTCACGCATTGGAGAAAGAAATGGCAACCCACTCCAGTGTTCTTGCCTGGAGAATCCCAGGGATGGGGGAGCCTGGTGGGCTGCCATCTATGGGGTCGCACAGAGTCGGACATGACTGAAGCGACTTAGCAGCAGCAGCAGCAGCAACTGTACTAGACCATTTTATATAAAGGTGGATTTCGGTCTCCACAGGGCTCCTGAAATCAACCTTCCTCAGATAGAGGGTTGACTGTATAGTTACTGAGGTTTTGATAAGTTTACAAACTTATGATAATTACACAGAGTAGTCATTTTTTCTACAAGCATTATATGTGAACTAAGAATTGACTTCACCCTCCTAAATTGTGTGCTGGGCCTTCAGCCTTTTGAGTAGCTTTGTTGTTTGTTTTTATCAATTTTGGGATACCAGACAATCAGAAAATTCTCTAGAAGTTGAAATTGTTTGTGCCAAAGATAGGAAGGGATATTCTTATTCCGTCCCAAATACAGAATGTGCTGTGCTGTGCTCAGTCCCTCCAGTCATGTCCCAACTCTTTCGCGACCCTATGGACTGTAACCCACCAGGCTCCTCTGTTCATGGGATTTCTCTAGGCAAGAATACTGGAGCATCAATCCTTTGGCACTCAGTTTTCTTTATGGTCCAACTCTCACATTCATATATGACTACTGGAAAAACCACAACTTTGACTAGAGGGACCTTTGTCAGCAAAGTAATGTCTCTGCTTTTAATATGCTGTCTAGGTTGGTCATGGCTTTTTTTTTTTTTTGGATAAGAAGATATATTTCTCACTCTCAATGAGGCAATAGAATTCTCACAGACTCTTGCTCCTCCTTTATGTTTTGCACTATTTTACATACACATTATCTCTAATTCCCAGCTTCTATGATAACATGAAATAGAGGAACAAATAACATGATGGCCTCAAGAAGTAACTGGTCAAACTCAGAATGTGGGAGATTCTTTAAGAATAAAAATCTCATTCTTTTTTAAAAATTTTTATTCATTTTTAATTGGAAGGAAAAAAAAAAACTCATTCTAAAACCAAATCAATAAAAAGGGGTATCAGGAGCAAATGACTGAATGAATGAAAGAGAGGCAAAAAGCAAAGTAACTATGTGGGTGTTATTTGGATCTTCATTTGGACAAAACAAATAAGAGAAATTTGAATATAAACTTGGGACTTAAATGATATTAGGTGATTTCTTTTAATTGGCCAGGGAATCACTATTCATTGGAATGTGGCATATCCTTATCATTAAGTGATACATAATGCAGTGGTCATGAATAAAATAACATAATGTCCTGGATTTGTTTTGAAATACTTTGTCAAAAGAAACCAAATGTTCATCAGCAAATGAATAGATAAAAAATATGTGGTATGTATATACAATGGAACATTATTCAACCACGGTAGAGGAAGTTATTTTCCATTTGTGACAGCATGGATGGCTTTGAGCACATTATGCTAAGTGAGATTAAGCCAGAGAGAGAAAGACAGCTATGGTATGGTATCACTTATAGTAGAATCTAAAAAAGTAAAACTTGTGGAAAACAGTGAAACTGTGGATATGAGAGAATGGAAGGGGGTTAAGAGTGATGGTATTTAAGGGTATAAACTTATAACAGGTATAAATAAGCCATATAGATCTAAAGCACAGTATAATGAATACAGACAACAATATTGTACTATAGTTGTATAATGTGATAAAATATAGTCACACATATTCAGTTCGGTTCAGTTCAGTTCAGTCGCTCAGACTCTTTGCGACCCCATGAATCACAGCACGCCAGGTCTCCCTGTCCATCACCAACTCCCAGAGTTCACTCAAACTCATGTCCATTGAGTCGGTGATGCCATCCATCCATCTCATTCTCTGTCGTCCCCTTCTCCTCCCGCCCCCAAACCCTCCCAGCATCAGAGTCTTTTCCAGTGAGTCAACTCGTCGCATGAGGTGGCCAAAGTATTGGAGTTTCAGCTTTAGCATCACTCCTTCCAATAAATACTCAGGACTGATCTCCTTTAGGATGGACTGGTTGGATCTCCTTGCAGTCCAAGGGACTCTCAAGAGTCTTCTCCAACACCACAGTTCAAAAGCATCAATTCTTCAGTGATCAGCTTTCTTCACAGTCCAACTCTCACATCCATACATGACCACTGGAAAAACCATAGCCTTGACTAGATGGACCTTTGTTGGCAAAGTAATGTCTCTGCTTTTTAATATGCTATCTAGGTTGGTCACAACTTTCCTTCCAAGGAGTAAGCGAAATTATAAATGTATGTAATCTTAAACTTGAATGATGATACATGTCAAATTTATTCAATTAAAAATTTTAATTGATTTTCAAAAAAGAAAGGAAAAAAAATAAAGGGAGGGATAAGTGAAACAAAGTGGTCAAATGTTGACAGTTATTGAATCTGGGGAACAGATCCAGGAAGCTCGTTAAACTTAACTTTTAAAAATTATGAATGTTTGAATTTTTATATTAAAAAATTAAAAATTAATTGAAAGCAAGTTAATGAATTAAGCAGTAATCATGCAATCACCCAGGCTCTCATTTTATTTTTGGCTGCCACTAAGTCCATAGGACCGGAGAAGGCAATGGCAAGCCACTCCAGTACTCTTGCCTAGAAAATCCCATGGATGGAGGAGCCTGGTAGGCTGCAGTCCGTGGGGTCGCTAAGGGTTGGACATGACAGAGCGACTTCACTTTCACACATTGGAGAATGAAATGGCAACCCACTCCAGTGTTCTTGCCTGGAGAATCCCAGGGACGGGGGAGCTTGGTGGGCTTCCGTCTATGGGGTCGCACAGAGTCGGACACGACTGGAGTGACTTAGCAGCAGCAGCAAGCCCATAGGACACGGGAGCATTAACTAGACAAGGACAGGGAAAACTGATTCTCATTTTCTAAGAATCATTTTGAGACTCATAAGGTGTCCATAGATGTTTCAGGATAGTCTGAACTCTATGTAATTATACACTAAATTTTTATTTGAAATTGTTTCTAGGGAAGTTGTTTATAGGTTTCACTGCATTCTCAAAGTCATTAATGATTCAAAGAAGTTTAAGATATACTATATTAGAAAGTTTGCAAAGCCTCTTCCAGGTTTAAAATTCTACAAACCTGAAGGGGATGAGAACATGCCACTCCAAATATGCCACTTTGGCATAAGAATTACTGTGTGTGTGTGCGCTCAGGTGTGCCCGACTCTTTGCAACTCCACGAACTGTAGCTCGCCAAGCTCCTCTATCCATGGGATTTCCCAGGCAAGAATACTGAAGTGGGTTGCCATTTCCTCCTCCAGGGGATCTTCCCAAAACGTGCATCTCCTGCATTGGCAGGTGGATTCTTTACCACTGAGCCACTTGGGAACCCCAAGAATTATTCTGAGTTTCACACAATTGAGAAAAAGCAAATACAGGAAGAGCTCTTTGCCTTTCTCCTATGTGCCTAAAGCAGGACATAATTTTTCCTTTCGAAGGTGTCCCTTCTCCTCTAGTACTAGGAGGAGGAAAACAACCCTTATCACTGGACATGAAACATGGCATTGAGATGAGTCTGCACACACAGAAAAGAATTCCTTACTGAAATACCTTTATCTTTATAATTTCCCATATATTTCAGTTCAGTTCAGTTCAGTTCAGTCGCTCAGTCGTGTCAGACTCTTTGCGACCCCATGAATCACATCACGCCAGGCCTCCCTGTCCATCACCAACTCCCGGAGTTCACTCAACCTCATGTCCATCGGGTCGGTGATGCCATCCAGCCATCTCATTCTCTGTTGTCCCCATCTCCTCCCACCCCCAATCCCTCCTAGCATCAGACTCTTTTCCACCGAGTCAGCTCCCATATATTTCAGTTCAGTTCAGTTCAGTTCAGTCGCTCAGTCGTGTCCGACTCTCTGCGACCCCATGAATCACAGCACGCCATATATTTACCTTCCTCTAATTTACTGCCCCTAGAGCCCAACACCCCTCCCCAACTTTCCTTTGTCCAGTCACTTCATAATTTATCACTTTTTGTTTCCATGATATATAAACTGCCAAGTCTAACAGCTTCCTGGATTTTTCACTTCCTTTCTGTCAAACCTCTGTGCACATATAATTAAAATAAGTTTGCATGCATTTTCTCCTGTTAATCTTGCTTTTATCAGTTTAATTTCTATGTCCCAGTTACAGAACATAAGAGAGTAGAGGAAAAGTTTTTTTCCTCTACCAACCCATGTAAGAACAATGTAATTGTCCTATAAGAAAAACTCCCTGCACAGTGGAAAGGACTCTAGATTTCATGAACAACTCATTTAAAATGCATTTATGTTCTTATCTTACAATGATGCTTAAGTGCCATCAGATATATTTTAATGAAATCACAGATACTAGACCAGTTCAATCATTAACAAATGGCAGTATATCAATGTAATTTTCTCTTTTGTAGATGCTTATCAATGTCACCCAAAAGTCTGTATGGTAAAATCTCACCTTTAAAAGTTTTGTTTCCCAAAAGCTCTTAAGAAGTGGGAAGCATTACAGCAACAAAAATCCCCTGGCTAAATAGTAGAGGAAATATAATGTTTGAGTGCCATTATCTTATTGACTGTGAAGAAAAAACATATTCTAGATAAGACCTGAGGTTTCTCTAAGCCATAAATTGAGAGCATGAAGGTTGTAGCTTGTCAGTGCAGTTCTATTTGCTATTGTATTGTGCTATTATCCTACCTTTTTTAAAAGTAAAATAATTTTGCAGGATAACTGAAATATGTTGTATAATGACTTTATTAAAAAGTCTGGAGCAGTGCAGCCAATAATAGCAGCCTGGTTTAAATTCAGAGACAAAATTACTATCCAACTGCCTATCATCTAGTGTTATAGTTAATAATCATGCTTTACATCCTGCATAGACTCCTAGTCATCATTTTCCTGTTCTTGTTTTAGTCAAGCCTGATGATGAACCAGTGCAGAGCAGATAGTGTGTGCATGTGTCTGGGTGTATTAGTGAGGGTCACTTATTTCTGTTAAAAGTCTGTATTAGCTATTGCAACAGTAATGTCCCAAACTCAGTGGTCTATGATAACTAGCATTTATTTGTACATTTACAATTCTGCACATTGCTCATGAGCTAGGGTTTCTCAGTTCTTGCCTAGGGAGCCATGTTGCAGATATGAGTTGTCTGGGTTTGGCTCCAGCTGCAGCCTGGATTCAGATCAGCTGTGTGCTATCACTCTGGGCCTAGGATGAACTAGGCATGCGTTTTGCATGGTGGATCACCAGAACATCAGAGGCACTTACATCATGTCCTCTCATATCCCATTGACTGTATCAAGTCATTTGGCCAATCCCAAGGCTTTTCAAGTCTTTAAAATGCACCAAAGGACTTCCCTGGTGGTACAGTAGCTAAAACTCTGCGCTTCTTATGCAGGGGGCCCATGTTTGATCCCTGGTCAGGGAACTAGATCCCACGTGCCACAGCTAAGACATGGTGTAGCCAAATATTTTTTAAAATGCACCAAGCTTTTTTCTGCTTCAAAATCTTTGCATATATCACCCCCTCTACTCAATATGGTCTTCCCTGACACCTAAACTTACATGGTCCCCATCACCACTATTATATCACTTTCAGAGCAGCCTATTTCTTCCTTCCCAGGCCATCATAATTTTTACTTTCATGGTTACTTAAGTGATCATATTTACCTTTCACATTAGATCAACAGTGTCATTGACCAAAAGGCTAAGCCACAACCTCTTTTTCTCAGTTTTGCATTGGGTGTATTGTATCCAGCCTGTTATTTTAAAAAGGCCAGTTAAATGAATTAAGTGAAAACCATTAGACCCCTGCAGGGAGAATTTCCACTTTTCAAATGTACTGAGTTTTCAAGGTTGGAGACAGACAAGCATGATTGATTCCCAATTCTATATATTTGTTAAAAGGCCTCTGTCCTTTATAAAATCACTTGACTTTTCTGTGCCTGTGTTTACTAACCCTGTACTCCCTATCTCTGACTGTGCTTTTGAGGATTAAATGAGATTGTGGATTTAAGTTCCTAGCCCAATGCTGTGAGGATGTTGTCTGTCAAAATTCATGACCATTTTGCTCTCTTCACCCCACTCCCTGACAGCAGAGCCCCAGTCCCATTCTCATACCAAATGGCCAGCATTTTAGAGTGTTTGTCATACATTCTGGTTAATGTAGTACAAATAGTGCTCTTAGATACTATAAGAAAGCAATATGATGTGTGGAACTTGGAACTAATGAACAGTATCCTAACTGATACTCTGTTTACATGTCTATTTCACATATGTTTCCCTTGAGCCTAAAATAGATGTAATTTTTACAGGCAAAAAAAGGAACTGTAAAGATTGTAGGGATGAAACTCTTAAGAGTGAACAGCATCAGCAAGAATAATGCAAAAGGAAACCATGAAGCATGTTTTAAGAGTAGTGCATGTCACCTGTGAATGAAGAATTTGCTGGTCCTAGTCACTAGGACATGGAATATAGTGAATCCAAGGTGTTGCTCCAGAGATGGCAGGTGAAAAGTTGTTTATGACAGTTGAGTTTGAGCTCCAGATAGACTGCAGCAGGTGATTGGTTACACATTTAAGGAATGTAGGCAGCATACCTGGGTGGGAGCGGACATTTGAAATTCAGATTTTAAGTGGCATCTGATACCATCTATAAGTGTGACCACTTGAACGTTTGCAGTTGGGCCTCAATGCTTATAGGGTTTCAGAACCTCTTGAAGAGCTACCTTTATTTTTTAAATTTACTTATTTTTGGCTGTGCTGGGTTCATTGGCTTCATTGCTGCATGCAGGCTCTCTCTAGTTGTGCCAGATGAGGGATACCCTGTAGTTGTGGAACGTGGGCTTCTCATTGCAATGGTTTCTCTTGTTGTAAAGCACAGGCTCAAGGGCACACAGGCCTCAGTAGTTGTGGCACATGGGTTCTAGAGCACAGGCTCGATAGTTGGGGTACATGGGCTTAGCTGTCTTGTGGCACATGATGGGATATTTCTGGACCAGGGATCAAACCTATGTCCCCTGCATTGGCAGGTGGATTCTTAACCACTGGACCACCAGGGAAGTCCAGAGCTAACTTTAAGATGTCGTGAATGGAGTGAATGTGTCTATGACTGTATCAAAAAGGTGAAATATACAATCTGATTTTTATTTCTGATATGGGGTGTTTTTAAGTAGGGGTGAAAATGTCCTAAAATTGAGATTGTGGCAATGGTTGAATACCACTGCACATATACTACAAACCACTGAATTGTACACTTGAATTGGGTGAATTGTATATTATGTGAATTCCATCTCAGTGAAAGTGAAAGTTGCTCAGTTGTGTCCGACTCTTTGCGACCCCATGAACTATACAGTCCATGGAATTTTCCAGGCCAGAATACTGGAATGGGTAGCCTTTCCCTTCTCCAGGGCATCTTCCCAACCCAGGAATCGAACCGGGGTCTCCTGCATTGAAGGCAGATTCTTTACCAGCTGAGCTACCAGGGAAGCCCTCCATCTCAATAGAACTGATTAAAATAAAAAAGGTTTTAGTTCAGATTTGGCCCAAGGACTGTAGTTGGCAGCTCAAGATGATTGCCTTATTTCTTTTCCTGTTGCTTGTATCCCCTGAATGAGCTGAAGGGAATCCGCATATCAGCACTTCTGGTTGGGAAGCTCTACCACACAACACTGGAGTCCCAGAAGTGTGTGGTGACAGGTCCCTGTGTTTACATGTAACTTATTAAAAGCCCATTTCTAATATAAGCCAGACTCATACTTTCTGCTCCCCAGTCCCAGCACCACGATGTCATTCAGTTAGGGAGACCAGGTGTTGCACTGACGAGAACCAGATGATCAAGGACCCTGTATCCTTGGTGGCAAAGACCTCAGAGATGACACAACCCTGAAGCACAATGTCCAAAGTAAAGGGCTGCTGGGCCAGCTCTGTGAAAGCGGACACATTCTGGAGTTTGCTAAAAGGATGAAGGAAAAGTATTCTGCTCTTTCCCCTACTCCCACCACTGCACGCCAGGCGCTGACATGATTCACTCACTCCATTGAGGAAGTCTGTGAACTAGCAACTAGGATCGAATCACCAACAACCAGATTTACAACAATCCACTGTCACTCTCCAAGAACAGTCTTCTATGTCAACCAAACAGGAGAATTCAGTGGGGAGCTGGCAGAATCCATGGCCCATGCGTCTTTCAAGTCCAGTGGTGGGCTTTTCTGGAATTCCCACAATGTGTGGTGTTGCTTTGGAATAACCACTTTCTTAGGGACCTGGAGCCACAGCAGCACCCACTGGCCCCTTTCTGTCTCCAGACTCCATAGGTCAGGAAGCCAGGTGGGCATTCACAGAACACAAGTTCCATCAGGGCACAAAATTTTGGCCATTGTATTCAAGGTTATAACCCTAGCACCTAGGAGTCAATCACTATTTCTGAAGTGGACCAATGGGTGACTATCTAAAATCTAGAAAATATTGACTCTAACTACCCAGTCATAAAATGGGGAACTAACCACTAGATGGTAGTCCCACTGGACCTATAATACAAGCACATGAGTTCTAAAGAAACACTTCTTGGATTAGAAACTCTGAAAGGTGAAAAAAATCACAGAATGTAGATTAATTTTTAAAAATAAACACATCCACTAAAAACAGAAAATCATGAACATAAATTATTACAAGGGATGAAGATGAAAAGTCTTTAATCAATAATGAAAAATGCTAAACACCCTCCAGAAGATGCATTCCATTTAGCTAGACCACAGAGGATTTTAAAGGTTGTCTTTGAAGTAATTGTTGAGGTTTACTAAACTATTTTTTTTCCAGAACACATTTAAACCAAGCCTTTTACTGCCAAGAGAAGAAAAGATGCACAGGGAATAAAAACGTTGCTTTCTAATTATCCCCTTTTCACTAGAGTCATAGAAATTGCTCTCCAAACATAGCAGGACTGAACACTCTCCACCACGACTGCATCGACCATGTCAGACACTCGAGGTACGTAGCCATCAGGAAGTTTCAGAGATTCCAGGGTGAAAAAGATAGTATCATCTAGCACCCCATTTCTTCCCTGCAGGCTAGTAATGCAGACCTGTAATTAAAAATAATGCAAATGTTTATGTAAAAGGCTCGTGCACTTTCACAAGGTCTGCACCTCCTCACTTAGGATTTAATCTGTTGTTTAGTCACAAAGTCCTGTCTGACTCTTTGCGACTCCATGGACTGCAGCACTCCAGGCTCCTCTGTCCATAGGATTCTCCAGGCAAGAATACTGGAGTGGGTTGCCATTTCCTTCTCCAGGGGAATCTTCCTGACCCAGGGATCGAACCAGTGTCTCCTACATTGGCAGGCGGATTCTTTACCACTGAGTCACCTGGGAAGCCTGGATTTAATCTGTAGGTCACTCCAAATCAGTGATTCCCAACATGGCTGGCACATTTGAGACAACAGAATGGAGCGCTTTGTAAAACTACTCATGCCGAGACCCCATCTCACATCAATTCAGTCAGAATCTCTGTGGATTCAAGCCTAGTATTAGAAACCCTGCTCTAAATATAACATACTCTGTCCATTAACCTCCACAGTTACAGTGGTGAGAGTGAAAAGGATTGAGTAAGAAAGGAATGTGGTGGCAAATAGAACAGGATTTCCCCCACTTCCTCTGTCACATTTCAAGCTTCATCTATGAAAAGTGAAAGTGAATGCCGCTCAGTCGTGTCCAGCTCTTTGCGACCCCATGGACTATACAGTCCATGGAATTCTCCAGGCCAGAATACTGGAGTGGCTAGCCTTTCCCTTTTCCAGGGGATCTTCCCAACCCAGGGATCGAACCCAGGTCTTCCACCTTGCCAGCGGATTCTTTACCAGCTGAGCCACCAGGGAAACCCTGAAAGCTGAATTCCTGTTAGTCTCCACGACCCAAACCACACCCAGCGTTTACTGCAAGATCTAGTCCCTTCACCCATGCCATTCATTCTTCCCTAGCAATTCCCTGAACATGATTTGTTTTCTGTTCTGTTGCTCTCAACATTTTAATACCTCTCATATAAACTGTATAATTTAGATCTTAATTACATATGTCTTCTATATTATTAATTATTTCCTTTCAGAAGCACCACCTTTTCAATAAAAAAATAAACTCTTTGGCAAAGAATGTTTTTTCTTTTAGATTTCCCAAGCCAACCAATAGAATCCCAAGCAGCAAATTATCACCACAAGCAGGCTAAGCCAAAACAAACAAGGGCAATATCAGATGAATTACCTTGTCCACGTGCTTGTGTCTCAGAGGCTTCACTGAGAGGGCCTTTCTGCTTTGTGTGTCTGGCTGGATGGAAAATACAACTTCTACTCGATCACCCTGATAAGGCTCAAAATCTAAAACCACCAGGGAGAGAAATCAAGTTGGAATTATCTCACAATGTTGTCATGTGAAATTTCACAAGTTACTTTGATGCTGGAATACCCTAAAGTAGATTCTATGACATTGAAGGTCCATTTTAAACATTTAAAAATGGATAACCTGTAAGTCTTCCTTTCATAAAGGAAGTTTATAATCTTTTAGGCATTGATTCTCTTTCCTGATTTCAAGTCAACTGGGGAAAAGCATTGACTGTGCATCTCAAAGCAATCTTTGTTGAGAGCAGCACAGAACCTGATCAAACTGTTGGTCACATTCACACTCCTTCTGGAGAGGAAGGAAAGTATGTAAGAATATGTCTACTGCTGCTGCTAAGCCACTTCAGTTGTGTCCGACTCTGTGTGACCCCATAGACGGAAGCCCACCAGGCTCCCCCGTCCCTGGGATTCTCCAGGCAAGAACACTAGACTGGGTTGCCATTTCCTTCTCCAATGTGTGAAAGTGAAAAGTGAAAGTGAAGTCGCTCTGTCATGTCCGACCCTTAGCAACCCCATGGACTGCAGCCTACCAGGCTCCTCCATCCATGGGATTTTCTAGGCAAGAGTACTGGAGTGGCTTGCCATTGCCTTCTCCGAAGAATATGCCTGCCTGAGTTCAAACCTTAATACTGCCCCTTCCTCAAATGACTTAATTCTCTGGGCCTTGATTTCTTCATCTGTAAAATGAGAAGCATAATAGTAGTACTTACTACATAGAATTGAAGGGACAATTAAAGCTCATATAATAGTATTTGGCACAGAAGCAACACCAAATACATGTTGATTGCTATTAGTGGGGCCACAGCAGAAGATGGTTGGATGGCATTACCAACTCGATGCACATGAATTTGAGAAAGCTCTGGGAGTTGGTGATGGACAGGGAAGCCTGGTGTGCTGCAGTCCATGGGGTCACAAAGAGTCAGACACAACTGAGTGACTGAACTGAACTGATAGCAGAAAGAACTTGCTACAGGAAGAAACAATTTTCTCAAGTGTTTTGGACC
Source organism: Moschus berezovskii (assembly GCF_049115385.1). Classification (NCBI taxonomy): domain Eukaryota; kingdom Metazoa; phylum Chordata; class Mammalia; order Artiodactyla; family Moschidae; genus Moschus; species Moschus berezovskii. The sequence goes on along the minus strand of NC_142488.1, from coordinate 122,547,782 downwards.
AATGATGAACTCTATATAATAATTTACATTTTCAACTGTCAACAAATCTTTACAGATTTTACACAGGTTAAAAGCGAGTCACAGGACCCAAATGTACCATGGAGCATTTAAAGACAATAGAATTCTCAAATACTGCTACTGAAAGTGAAACTTGATATAACCACTTAAACATTTATGTACCCTATGATCCAGCATTTTCTAGTTCCATCATAACCCTTTCTTTGTTCTCCTTGGTTCCATCACAACTAAATTTTAGAAGGACCGGAGACTACACGAGGGACCTCTTGTCTCCTTTCTCTCCACATTTCCTTTGTGAGGCTTTCTATAATATCCATAGGCTGATAATTCCAGTAACTGGAGCAATTTCTAAGCAATTTCAGATTCATATATCCAAATGTTTACTCAAATTATTATGTCTAAAGCTGAACTCTTGCTAGTCTTCTCATGCACCCAGTTTTGCTCCTTGGTCTTTCCATATCTCAAAAATGGAAACTCTACTCTTACCATTGTTCCAGTGAAACACTTAGGAGTAACTCCTGACTCCACTTTCCTTCACACCAAATGTCCAGTCCATCAGCCAACACTTTCGTTTCTAACTTCAAAGTATTTCTAAAATCAAAGCAATCCTTACAGACTTCCTTTCTACCAATCTTAGCCAAGTTTCCATCATCTCTCACCAGGACTATTGTAATAGATTCCTGACTTGTATTCCCAATTCCATCCTTGTCCCATGTAACCTGTTCACAGCATGACAGCCAGAGAAAACACCTTAAAACATAACTCACTTCATATCACATCATTGTTCAAAGTTCATCCCCCCTGCAAAAGGCCAAATCCTTAATATGATCTATAAATCTCTGTGTAGCTCACTTCCTCACTCTTCTCTTTAAGGTCTTTATTGAAACTTTACCTTTTCAGTAAAACCATCCCTAATTTTTCAACCCATAGCTCCCTAGATTTATCATTATCCTGAAACTATGATTCAGCAGTTTCAAGCCTAGTCCTAAGAATCTAGCCCTGACAAAGAAAATCATAGGTTCACAAAAGACTTGTATAAGAATGTTTTTTAGCAGCTTTATTCATAATAGCCAAAAGCTGACAGCAGCCAACATGACCTTCAATAGGAAAATGGAGAAACTGTGATATACAGAATGAGCTACAGACACATGCAACAACATAGATGAATCTAAAAATATCCGAGTAAAAACGTAGTAAACAAAGAAGTATATGTGTCTGATTTCATTATGTCTGTAAAATTCTAGACTGGTATATTAAATATATGGTGGGAAAAAAACCTCAAAACTGTATTTTGCCTTGGAGATGGGGGCAGGGGTTGACTGGGGAGAGGCATGAGGGTAATGTTTAGGCACTGGATTTGTAAAAACCCAAAGACACTCCGAAAAAAACTAAAACAATGGACTTGAGCTGCTGACACACATGTTGCTGACACAGATATGATGTCTACTCACGATGCTCCAGCCATCCTGCCCCTCCTTCTTTTCCGAGGAAATGCCAGAATTTTTTCTGGAAATGTCAGGACTTTTCTCACATTTCTTCCCTGTGAAATATTTTTCCCAGGTGGTTCCTTCTTCTCCCTCAGGTCTCAGCTCATGTGTCACCTCCTCAGAGAGGCCTCCAGTAATCTGCTGTCTATAGTAAAGCTCACCTCACTCTACTCCCAGTTTTACTCTCACAATGCCTTCCTCAAGTCCTGGAGAGCAGAAAACAATCTGTATCTCTTTTGGGAGGGGGGCTGGGGGAGGTTCACTTGCATATTGTCTGAGTTCTACCTCCTTCTACCTCATTAGAATATAAGTATTATGAAAACTGTACCTGGAACAGAGTGAGGTACTCAAGAATCTGTTGAATGAACATAAACAAGGAAAAAACATACACAGACTCAGCATGATGTGGAACAAACAAAAAGAATCAACACAATTTTTCCTTCTTTTAGATTCCTATTATGTTTTAAATTGTAACAATTTTTTACCATTTTCATTGGGTTTTATAATTAGATTAAAAACAGCTATTCTGACATTTCTAAATATGACTGGTTAGGTGCTCAAGTCTTCTTTTTCATCTACTCTCTTTCACCTTAGACAGTCTATTACTTCAATTCACTCGATTTTATTTTGCAGCAGTAAATCCCTCCACCTGTGCTTTGAGTCCCAGCCTCTCTTTACAACCAGGGACTGTGTTTTATCAGTCCTTCCTGCTCTCTTCTTCACTCTCAATTAATCCCTTTGGCATTACCAACATGTTCAAGTGTTTCCCATCTTGAGAAGAATTCTCCTAGCAAGGGCTATCATTGGTGGTGACTTCCTATTGACATGATTTATAGAGACCAAGAGATTGCCTTTGGAGCTTAGCAATCCAAGGGGCCTCTTCTCTTCAGTTCAGTTCAGTTCAGTCACTCAGTCGTGTCCGACTCTTTGTGACCCCATGAATCACAGCACGCCAGGCCTCCCTGTCCATCACCAACTCCCGGAGTTCACTCAAACTCATGTCCATCGAGTCGGTGATGCCATCCAACCATCTCATCCTCTGTCGTCCCCTTCTCCTCCCGCCCCCAATCCCTCCCAGCATCAGAGTCTTTTCCAGTGAGTCAACTCTTCGCATGAGGTGGCCAAAGTATTGGAGTTTCAGCTTTAGCATCAGTCCTTCCAATAGGTATTTCTGACTAAATGCGTCTTAAGATCCTAGCTGCCACCAGACAATTATTTTCGGGGACTTATCTTTGGACTTAGGTACAATAGTTTTACTTATATTCATCTTTCAAAATCCAGCCTGGCAAGGGGTTGCAGGGGTACGGACACCAGCTGGGAAAGCACCTCACCCAGGCAGCCTTTCCCAGTTCTCTCCATACCAGTCAATCATTCTCTTTCCTCTACTCAGTAATGTGTTTTTTTTAAAAAAAAAACAACATTCTTTTAATGTTGGTTTCTCACAATTGAACTATCAGCTCTTTGCAGGCAGGGTTTAGTAAAGTCTTAGTTATCTTGGTCTTGCCAATATCTAGCACTCTATCTTGAGAAGAATTAATAAATTGAAATAGCATCAACAAACTAACAAATCATTGCTTTAGGCATAAAATAACAAAATGTTACACCTGATAGTTAATGGACACACACATACACACACGTTTGGAATGTGTTGGAGGAGGTTACTGAGAAGATGTAACCACAGTTGACCCACAAACTGGACCTGGGCACTTGGAGGCTCATCTCTTCCATGGTCCTTGGAATACACGTTCCACCTACTGTTCCCATGTTTCAAGGATACAGCCTTGACAGAGTAAGGTATCACTGAGACCATTTGGGTGGTATTCGTGACTGAACTCTGTTAAGGCCTCTGTATAAAGTGTTGAAATTATGGCAGGGGAGGGTATAGATCTACTTGGGCACTCAAAACAAGGCTCATATGTTAAACTCCCTTGCTTATTAAACTTGCTCCCTACCCATCTAGAGTGGCGTGCCTCTTTCTAGGTCTCTCCTTGTTTTCCATGTACAGGGCCAGTTTGTGAACCAACAGAAAGGTACAAAGCTACTTCCAAACCTTATTTTAAAGCTTTTGAAGAATAAAAAAAACATTATCCCTGTATACTTGTATTAATAATATTTTTCAGTTAGATTAGAAATTCAATGCCTATAGGAATAGAAAAATTACACAAATAGTAGTGATTACATCTAATAAATGACAATGCAACAAATGACAGGATGAACTTATAAAAATATAACACATCTGTCCCTTGCGTTATATAACTCCAAAAGTCCACCTCAAGTATTAAAGAGCTTCCAGTTGGAGTGAAGGACAATGGAGAGGTAATTAAATCCTCTTACTAAGTAGTGTTAAGCATGTCACAAATTTGACCCTGGAAATGATGCCTATAACCATCTTCAAATGCAATCTATAAAATTAAAAAATAGGTAAAACCTAATTTTAAATTTTTAACTTTTTTGGCTGAGTCCCTTTGCTGTCCACTTGAAACTATCACAGCATTGTGAATCAGTTATACCCCAACATAAAATAAAAAGTTTAATTAATAAAAAAGACAAAGTTGGAGCATTTCAGAAGAGATGATTTACAATGTTTGAAAAGTCTTTGTGAAAAGTATCTTGTGTATACATTTGGCATTTCCAAAAATCTCTTTTGCATTGCTTATTAAAGGAACATTTCAGCAATCTAGTAAAAAATATATATAAATTGTACCTTTACAAACAACATCTAGAGAGAAGTAAGCTGTATGATGAATGAACTCAACACCTCCCATCAGAGAGTTCATACAGCCAAGTGAGATTCTAGTACAGGAGTCTGGCAGTTCATCACCGTGGCTATTATCACAGAAAGCATCCACCTATGAGAAGAAGAAACACTTCACACATAACAAAAGTTTAAAAATCAGAAACATATGCTTAAATCATTGTTGTTTAATAGTTTAAATAACTATAACAAACAGTGGTGAATATATTTTACGTAGCAAACACATCATAGGCATGAGATGATAATCTCATGAGATTGATAATAAATAATGCCTGAGCTTCATATATTTTTAATTTTATATTTTAGAGCAGTTTAGGAACATTAAGCATCAGTTCAGTTCAGTTCAGTCACTCAGTCGTGAGCTTCCCATATATTCCTTTTCTGTACTCGCAGTTTCCCCTGTTACTAGTATCTTGCATTTGTTCAATCAGTACATTTGTTTGATTGATGAACCAATATTAATTATATTTAATTAAAGTCCATAGTTTAAATGAGGGTTCACACTTTGTGTTATACTGTCGTATATTTCTAAAAATGTGTCTGAAAACATTATTGTGCACCAACAAATTAAATGCACTGACCATATTAGATGCAAAAATAAAAGATACTATTCCTGTCTGTACGAATTCGTAACCAAAGGGGAGTAAAATGCAAAAATAATGAATTCAAAACAAGTTATGACAAATAGTAAAAATATATGCAAAAACTGACTTTTGGGAATTCCCAGTAAGGAAAGAATTTATGATTCAGAGAATACAGGACAATTTATTGGAGAAAGTGGGATTTGATCTAGGCTGTGAAAGAAGAGAAAGATTTTACTAGCAAATGAGAATAGGGCTGAGGACAAGGGAGATAGCAAAGGAGGAGAGAAAACATATGGCAAAGCAGTGAACAAGGAGGAAAATCGTAAGATTTCAGATCATGGCACTTGGTGGGAGAGTGTTATAAAACATGACACAAAGTTGGGAAAATAAAGGTGGGGGCATAGCTCCAAAAGACAAGTCAAATTAGGACTTAATTTATCTATAACAGAGAGTCATTCAAAAGTTTTATTATTGAAAATGAAAAGGTCTTTATATTTTTCTTTGCTAATTATACTAATAATACCTGTTCATTGTACAAAAAATATAAGGTAGAGAAAAGAAAAAAGCAAAAACCAATTATACATAATCTGTAAACCCAATACCTTTCTAAAGATAAGCATTGACCATTTTATATTCTGGTACTTACACTGCTCCAGATGTTTTTACTATGCATAAATATCTATGCACTATTTGAAGGAAAATTAATAATATATATATTACTAATGCACCCTCAAATGATCACAAGTATGTCAACAATTCATAAAAGCACCATGACTAAGGAATAAAAGTTGCCCAGGAGGGCATGAAAGGGGATTTTTGCTTTTTCATCCTAGAGTTAGAATTATTTCTGTATTATTTTATGTGTATATAAAACTTTCCAAATTTAGAGAAAGTTTATATTAAGCATTCAGTTGAGAGCTGCTATCTAAATAATAAAGATACTACTACTACAAATAACAACATATATCTTAACCATTTAAGAAAGAAAGGCACAAAGGAAATTTCAATGTTTTCCATCAACCAAGTTACATAACAAAAATCCATACTTTATAGTGAAACTAAGCGGGACCCTGTGGGCCTTTCCTGGGAACAGACCCTCTGTCCCCCACTCCCTGCACCCTGCCTCTTGTTTGTAGAAAAGCTTTAGCTTCCTAAGCCTTCTCCAACTTCCAAAGAGCAAATTTAATCAGAGAAGTAAGAAAACGCAGAGAGGAAAACAATCAAGTAAGACAAAATAATTGTTTAGCCATAAAACAAGGCCCTTCAGTTCCTCCACAAGGACTATAGATAGTATTCTGAGCCATATCCTTTGAGCTGTTCAGCAGATACTGAAACCCCCACCAGCTGGCAGAAGTTAATTGCATGCTGATCACCAGCATATAGACCTCAGACCAGTTGGAACCATAAGGTTAACAATGTTGACTTCTGAAATACCACCCAGTTCTTCATCACCAACCAATCAGAAGGATGTCCATGAGCTGATTAGGCACACTGCTCCCCCTCTTCCCTAGTGTGAAAGAAACTTGAATTCTACTCTGAATTACGATCGTTCCTTAGGGCATTAGTCTGCCATCTTCTCGGTTTGCTGGCCTTCCAAATAAAGCCGATTTTCCTTGCCCCAACACCTTTTTTCTAGACTTACTGGCCTGTCATGGGATGAGTAGAATGAGCTTGGATTCAGTTACAGTAGGAGACAAAATTGGTTGGAACACATAATATATATAAATACGTTGACAATGGTTTAAATTATCCTAAAAGCAAAAAGCTTATTTTTTAGAGTTTATTTGTCCACGCTGAGTGGCTTTTGGGATCTTAGTTCCCCAACCAGGGATTGAACCTGGGCTCCTTGCTGTGGAAGTGCTAAATCCTAACCACTGCTCAGACAGTTTGAATAAATAGAAACAAGGTTGGAATCCCCCCAGGAAAAAAGACAGTCCCCAAACTTATCTTACTTTGATTGCTTTCAATCCATGAGATGTTTTATTTTCCTCCACAACTGCAGTAACCTTTTGCCCAACTTTCAGAAGCACATTGCCCGTCACAACATCACTGCTGAAGTAGATCAACTCATCGATCAAGCCATAGTTACTACAGAATTTTGTCACGACTCCTTGCACAGTTTTTGACTTGGTGTGATCTAAGAAATGAGTAAAGGTTTCATTATTCTCAAAAGCAAACACACATTATAAATAAGCCCTCCCAGAGGAAGATGGGCTTCCCAGGTGGCTCAGTAGTAATGAAACTGCCTGCCAATGCAAGAGACTCAGGAGGTGCCTGTTCAATAGCTGGGTCGACATCATCTGGAGAAGGAAAAGGCAACCTACTCCAGTAGGTTGAAAAACCCCATGGACAGAGGAGCCTGGCAAGCTACAGTTCATGGGGTCGCAAAGAGTCAGACACGACTGCGTACGCATGCGTTGCTGCTAAGTCACTTCAGTCGTGTCCGACTCTGTGCGACCCCATAGACGGAAGCCCACCAGGCTCCCCTGTCCCTGGGATTCTCCAGGCAAGAACACTGGAGTGGGTTGCCATTTCCTTCTCCAATGTGTGAAAGTGGAAAGTGAAAAGTGAAAGTGAAGTCGCTCAGTCGTGTCCGACCCTTAGCGACCCCACGGACTGCAGCCTACCAGGCTCCTCCATCCATGGGATTTTCTAGGCAAGAGTACTGGAGTGGCTTGCCATTGCCTTCTCCGCAACCTTTACCCTAGTGAGGGAATAAAAAGTGAGCCAACCCGCTTTAAGCAGAAAGGATTAACCCTACAACCTCTCAGTTTTTCAGCTGCAGATGCTCGAACTCTGAAATACTCTCAGGGGGACGCATGCGTAGATGACACCAAAAGAAGATATAGCAGAAAATGAACTAAATCTAGAAATAAATTGGGTTAGATTTAAGATACAGATGACAGTGAGAGTAGAACATAGTGGTAAAGTGTGCAGGATTTGGGAGATAGATTGCTTAAATTGAAATGCTGTTTCCACCATTTATTTCTGTTTGGCACACTGGCTCCATGCCCAAGGCAGTGGGGCTCTGAGGTGAAGGAAGCTGAGTCTGGAGCCTGACCTGATTTCGAATCACACAGCTCTTCCCGCTTACCTAAATCTGTGTAACCTGGGGTTCATTTCTTACCCGCTCTGAATTTGTTTTCATCTGTAAAACCAGGGCAATGACAATGCGAATTCACAAGGGTGAATCTTAAATGGTCTCACCTTACTGGCCAGGGATCTTGGCCTCCCCAATCAATAGAAATAGACTAGACACCAGACAAGAAATTCAGGCAAGGCTTATTGGGGCCCTTAATGCAGCAGCGGTGGGGATGGGAGGGTGAGCAGCTAAGGAAACAAACAGGCGTCTTTACTTCCTCCCTCCTAGAGCCCGGTGGCAAGCAGGCTCCTTCTGTGGGGTGAGGGTAGGGAGTGTGTCCAGGGGTCAGGCCTAAGGGGTGGCTTAGGTAGTTTGCCCACCCTTCTGGTGATGCATGCAGGGGGCAAGCACAGTATCCTGCTTTTGCTCCCAACCCCCTGCTTGTGCTCCAGGCTCTTCAAAACTGGCAGTTGGGATTTTTTGGTCTCTTTGTATCTTTTGGGTCTGTAATTTGCCCCAACTGCACATGCATGCAGTTATTTTTAGCCCCATACAGTTTCTTTTCATTTTGTTGCTCAAGGAGAGGTGTGCACAGCTGCAAACACTGCACACTGCAGCAGCGTGGGTCCCAGGTTCCAGCCTATCTCATCACCACAAAAATAAGACAATTTGATCAGGTAATAGAGGCATTAACTAGCCTTATTGTGGAAACATTTCACAATATATACATATATCAAATCATCCCATTTTACACCTTAAACTTACAATTTTATATGCCAATTATATCCCAATAAAGCTGGTGGGAAAAGGTTGCTATAAATATTAACTGACATACACATATCAACTGCTTAGAACTGTGAGTGCCTCCCACCGGTTAGAGCTTATATGTTAGTTGCTATCGTGGTATCTACATCTAGACGGTCTAATGTATCAATTATTGTTATATAATTTTACTGTAATCAACAACAGCATGAACAGCAGCTGATCTGGAAATTCTTGAGCAACTCATCAAACAAAGCAGATAAAGAGATCTGGGGATTTAAATGTGGCCCAAATGTGCACCTGAATCACTCGGGTTTATTTTATTTTATTTTTGTGAACAAACACAGCTAGTAAGACATAATTTGGGATCTGAACCTAGAGGTCAGCCTGCAGAACCCATGCTATGAACCACAATGCAGGTGCTTGACCAAAGACTTGGGTGAACTGACGGGAAGGCTAGGGAATACCTTGATTATAATAGATTATAGAATCACAACCCAAGAAAATCCTGAAAATTTGAAAAAAAAAAGAAAAGGAGGGAGTCACATTTATTACTTTAAATCATAGCACTGAAAAAAGAGGAATACAAAAGAGACAGCTTCCACTCAGGCACATGATTACTTGTCAAAGACTCCTGTGTTGTTCCTTGGGTAAAAGGGAGGGGAATTAATGGATGATGCAGTGTCAGCTAAAAGCTACACAGCAACCTCCCATCGCAAACTTCGCTAAGACTCAGCCACCTCTCTGGGTCTCAAACTCCTGCAGAAGCTGCAGGGAGATTCGGGCACCTGGAAGCTGAGGCCCTGATGAGGGAATAATGATGCTCAAGAGCCGTCTCTGGCAAACTGCCACCCTACGCGAGCGCACAGTGGATTCACTCCCATGACATGAAGCGCCTGCGGCAGGAAGCGTTTGCAGGGCCTGGAGTCCGGGTGACACTGGCTGGTGTCCTCTCTTCCCTGCCTGTGTCTCTCTGACCCCGCTGTCCAACGGATCGACAACCCTGCGACTTCTCTTGGGGAGATTTTTGAAGATTAAAGCACTTGGATGCCCCTCAGCCCCTGAGCCCAGTGCTTGGCCACAGACAAGCACTCAGTACACAAGAGAATTAATGCAACCAGAGGAGGGACGCCACTCTCCCAGCAAACCTTTTCATTTTAACGGATTCCCACCAACAAAATGACGCCTTCTCAATGCTCCCCGAGTCATCCCCTCAGTGCCAGACCCTGGGGCAAGTTTTTAGGTCACAAAGGTGAGCAAGTTAAACACGGTCCCTGCCCTCCCACCGGGGACAGATGTATGATTCGTCCACTTGCCTCCAAACAAGCGCTTTTGTGAAACCATAGCAGATTTACCCTCAATTCAGGGTGATGCCCTGTATGGAAAGGCAGTCGCAACACACTCGCATAACACAGGCACAAATTCCAAAGGCATTTGGGGAAATGCAAGGGTGGGGCACAGCTACCCCGGGAGTTTCTCAATCAACATATTAACTATAGACTAGGGGCTCGGAGAAGGCAATGGCAAGCCACTCCAGTACTCTTGCCTAGAAAATCCCATGGATGGAGGAGCCTGGTAGGCTGCAGTCCGTGGGGTCGCTAAGGGTGGGACATGACTGAGCGACTTCACTTTCACTTTCCACTTTCACACATTGGAGAAGGAAATGGCAACCCACTCCAGTGTTCTTGCCTGGAGAATCCCAGGGAAGGGGGAGCCTGGTGGGCTTCCGTCTATGGGGTCACACAGAGTCGGACACGACTGAAGTGACTTAGCAGCAGCAGCAGCAGCAGGGGCTTCCCCGGTGGATCAGCTGGTTAAGAATTTGCCTGCAATGCGGGTGACCTGGGTTCGGTCCCTGGGTTGGGAAGATCCCCCGGAGAAGGGAAGGGCTCCCCACTCCAGTATTCTGGCCTGGAGAATTCCATGGACTGTATAGTCCATGGGGTCACAAAGAGTCGGACACAACTGAGTGACTTTCACTTCACAGGGGCTTCCCCAGTGGCTCAGAGGTTAAAGCGTCTGCCTACAATGCGGGAGACCCGGTTCGATCCCTGGGTCGGGAAGATCCCCTGGAGAAGGAAATGGTAACCCACTCCAGTATTCTTGCCTGGAGAATCCCATGGACGGAGAAGCCTGGTAGGCTACAGTCCACGGGGTCGCAAAGAGTCGGACACTACTTAGCGACTTCACTTCACTTCAGGGACTCTGGGTTGTGTTGAGGGATTCGGACTCCCCTCCCCACATTGAGGCGCCGCCTGGGACACACAGCGCCCTTCTGGGTTCAAGCGGCCTAGAACTAGGAGTGGGACGCACCGCTAAGTACTCAAGGGGAAAGAAGGGATGAGGTGAGTACCTTCCAGGAAAGAAGGGATGAGGTGAGTACCTTCCAGGAGCCTCTGATGCTGCGCCCTCTCTGATTCCGACGAGTCCACCTTCCTCCAAAAGGCAAGAGCCCTGGAAATAAACCGGAGCATAGTCCTGTAGTCAGGGCGGCCTGGGCTCCGCGTGACACTGGGCACGAGGCTTGCTTCTGTCTAATCCTCTGCCTCCAAGCTGCACTCTGATCACAGCAGCTGCCCAGAGGCCGTGCCTGCCTCTCTGCACCGCCCAACTTCTAGTAAGTCCCTCACACAGGACTTGACTGAGGCTGCTCTTCGAAGAATGTTACGGTTCCCACCCTCCAGCCAATCCGGGCGTAGACCCCTAGGAGGAGGGCCCTGAGATGTAGCGGGCTAGTGGGCGGGACTTCGTGGCTCCTCCCATTACAGATGTAGGTGGAAACCTGGAGGCTATGCCGGAGGTCACTTCCAGTCTAATCCTTTTTTGCATCTCTTAGGGTAGACGAATTCGCCCATGGGCTTCTGCAGAGAGGGCCTGGTGCCTGTTTTGGAAGATGGCGCTGCAACTTGCCCTGAGGATGGAGGCGGGCTCCCAAGTGTGGAGCCCCATTCCTCAGGGATTGAGTTCTTTTCCTTTGCTTCTAGAACCCCTCCACCCACCCACACCCCAACAGCACCACCTCCTCACCCCTACACACGCTCCACAGAGGGTTCCGTGATCCGCTCTAAGCAACAGTTTTCTGTTTAACGGTAAACCAATACCATCGATATTGCAGAAAAGTCAAACTTTTGCATCAGCTTGGGCCTCAAAACACAGAGTAGGGCATGGCAACCCATTCCAGTGTTCTTGCCTGGGAAATCCCATGGACAGAAGAGCCTGGCGAACTACAGTTGACAGGGTCTCAAAGAGTCGGACACTATTGAGCAAAGCTACAAAGCTGCTTGGAAGCTGGAGCCAACTGCTGCTTTATAGCGAAGCACTCATGGTCCTGAGAGACACTTTTAAAGTGTGAGCTGGAGATAAGGGGGGCTACATGAGGAGGATCAAATGATGTAGCACCATGCAGGGAGTCTGGATTGCATCCCTACTAGTATTTGGCTGTGCAGGGGTGGGGGTGGGGGGGAACATTAAGAATATTAAATAAGGATTTGGGTTGTCTTCAGTAAACCACCGGAGAAGGCAATGGCAACCCACTCCAGTACTCTTGCCTGGAAAATCCCGTGGGTGGAGGAGCCTGGTAGGCTGAAGTCCGTGGGGTCGCGAAGAGTTGGACACGACTGAGCGACTTCACTTTCACTTTTCACTTTCATGCACTGGAGAAAGAAATGACAACCCATTCCAATGTTCTTCTCTGGAGAATCCCAGGGACGGGGGAGCCTGGTGGGTCGCACAGAGTCGGACACAACTGAAGTGACTTAGCCGCAGCAGCAGCAGTAAAGTGAAGTGAAGTAGTGAAGTAAAGTCGCTCAGTCGTGTCCGACTCTGTGCGACCCCATGGACTGTAGCCCACCAGGCTCCTCCGTCCCTGGGATTCTCCAGGCAAGAACACTGAAGTGGGTTGCCATTTCCTTCTCCAATACATGAAAATGAAAAGTGAAAGTGAAGTCGCTCAGTCTGTCCGACTCTTAGCGACCCCGTGGACTGCAGCCCACCAGGCTCCTCCGTCCATGGGATTTTCCAGACGAGAGTACTGGACCCTCACCCTATATAAGGAACAAGCTTGCCCCAGCTCGAGGAGTGAGCAAGCATATGAACTTGTTTGTTCTTGCTCCCCGCTACTGCAGCAGGGAGCCCCAGTAAAGTCTTGCCTAAATTTCTTGTCTGGCCTCTAGCTAGTTTCTATTGATTTGGGAAGGTCAAGAACCTGTAAAATCTGTTACTTTTCTCAATATCTTTAAAACTGTTACAGGCTGCACCTGACAAGCTTCAGAAATAGCCCCAAACTCTGGAGTCTGGAACAGTGCACACTATCTCCATGTGCAACCTTCCCTGGACAGTGGGCAGCTTAATATGCATGGCATCTAGTCCAGCAGTTCCCTTCCCATTTATCCAGCTGAGGTATTTCCACTCTATTCTCAGTTTTTCGAGTGACTTTATCATGAAAGTTTGTGGGATTATGTAAAATGCTTTTTTAATTGAGATGATCATGTGATTTTGGCCTTTATCCTATTAGCATGGTGTACAACATTGATTTTCAAGTTTAATCAACCTTGTGTTCCTGGAATAAATCCCACTTGGTCATTGCTATGGACTGAATTCTGTCCCCTAAAATATATACGCTAAAGTCCTCAGACCTCAAAATGTGACTGAATTTGGAGATAGGGTTTGTAAAGGTGTAACTGGTTAAAAGGAGGTCATTAGGATGACACTGATTCAATATCAGTTCAATATCAAATTCCTCTTATCAGCCCTCATAAGAGGAAAATTTGACACAGATTCAGATAGAGGGATGGTGACGAAATAAAATAACCATCTATAAGGGCTTCCCTGGTGGCTCAGAGGTTAAAGCGTCTGCCCCCAATGCGGGAGACCCGGGTTCGATCCCTGGGTCGGGAAGATCCCCTGGAGAAGGAAATGGTAACCCACTCCAGTATTCTTGCCTGGAGAATCCCATGGACGGAGAAGCCTGGTAGGCTACAGTCCACAGGGTGGCAAAGAGTTACTAGAGAAGGCCCTTATTGAGATATAATTCACATACTATTGAAAATTGGTCAGTCATGTGTAACTCTTTGCGACCCTATGGAATTCTCCAAGCCAGAGTACTAGAGTGGGTAGCCTTTCCCTTCTCCAGGGGATCTTTCCAACCCAGGAATCGAACCCAGGTCTCCTGCATTGCGGGCAGATTCTTTGCCAGTTGAGCCACAAGGGAAGTCCTCATATCCTCTAGTATTGACCTATTTATACAATTGAATGTCTATTTCTTCTTTGGTTAGTTTTGAACATTTTTGTCTTTCTAGTTCATCTAATTTTTTAGCATACAGTTGGTCATATCATCCTCTTATAGTCCTTTTTATATATAAGGATGTCCTCTCTTTCTTTCCTGATTTTAGCAATGTGAGTCTTCTTTTTCTTTGGTGAGTCTACCTAAAGTTATATTGATTTCCTGATCATTTCAAAGAACAAACTTTTGATTTCATTTATATTCTCCCTTTCTTCTCTATTGTCAACTTCATTTATTCCTGCTCTGATCTTTGATTTCTTTCCTTCTGCTTGCTTTGGGTTTAGATCGCTCTTCTTTTTCTAGTGTCTTATGGTAGAAGGTTAGATTATTGATATGATATCTTTGTCCCTACTCTGCAATTTCTAAATTGATTCTCACTTAATACTCTTTAGTTGCTCTCAGAATAAGGCCCAACACCCCAGTGGGCCCTTGGCTTGGCAACTTTGTCTTGGATCGCTTACACTGGGTCAGCTGTCAGGGTGCCCAGACATACCACAGGTGCTCAGAGACATCAGCATTCAGAAAATCTTCTGTGAACATATACTGCCTTGAATTGTTTATTCATTCTTCGTTGTTTGTTTGCTGTCTCCCTTTCCTCCAGACACTGAGTCTCATTTCTCCATTTTTCTTAGCATAGTGCTTGGCTCTGGTGTAAGCCCTCATCAATTTTTACAGACTGACTGATAAACTGACCAGTGGACCCATCATGCTATGTGGTAACTGCCTATTCCCTTGGCCATATCCCTCTTATTAGAAGTTCAATGAAGGCAGGACCTTGTCTGCCTTGCTCCCTGAATCAGTCAAGACCAGTCAGTTTAAAAGAAAGCATTACAGGCATTTCAAGAAGGAAAGAAACCTAATGCTGGAATTAGAACTGTGTGGATCACAACAAACTGTGGAAAATTCTGAGAGAGATGGGAATACCAGACCACCTGACCTGCCTCTTGAGAAACCTGTATGCAGGTCAGGAAGCAACAGGTAGAACTGGACATGGAACAACAGACTCGTTCCAAATAGGAAAAGGAGTAGGTCAAAGTTGTATATTGTCACCCTGCTTATTTAACTTACATGCAGAGTACATCATGAGGAATGCTGGGCTGGAAGAAGCACAAGCTGGAATCAAGATTGCTGGGAGAAATATCAATAACCTCAGATATGCAGATGACACCACCCTTATGGCAGAAAGTGAAAAGGAACTGAAAAGCCTCTTGATGAAAGTGAAAGAGGAGAGTGAAAAAGTTGGCTTAAAACTCAACATTCAGAAAACTAAGATCATGGCATTTGGTCCCATCACTTCATGGGAAATAGATGGGGAAACAGTGTCAGACTTTATTTTTTTGGGCTCCAAAATCACTGCGGACGCTGATTGCAGCCATGAAATTAAAAGACACTTATCCCTTGGGAGGAAAGTTATGACCAACCTAGATATTATATTAAAAAGCAGAGACACACCGAGGAAACCAGAATTGAAAGAGACACATGTACTCCAATGTTCATTGCAGCACTGTTTATAATAGCCAGGACATGGAAGCAACCTAGATGTCCATCTGCAGATGAATGGATAAGAAAGCTTTGGTACATATACACAATGGAGTATTTCTCAGCCATCAAAAAGAATGCATTTGAATCAGTTTTAATGAGGTGGATGAAATTGGAGCCAATTATACAGAGTGAAGTAAGCCAGAAAGAAGAACATCAATACCGTATATTAACGCATATATATGGAATTTAGAAAAATGGTAACCTGAACCCTGTATAAGAGACTGCAAAAGAGACATAGGCATTTAGAACAGTCTTTGGGACTCTGTGGGAGAGGGTGAAGGTGGAATGATTGGAGAGAATGGAATTGTAGCATGTATATTATCATAAGTGACCAGTCCAGGTTCGACGCATAAATTTTCCTCTGTTCAAAAAAAAAAAATAAATAAAAAATAAAAAGCAGAGACATTACTTTGCCAACAAAGGTCCGTCTAGTCAAGACTATGGTTTTTCTCGTGGTCATGTATGGATGTGAGAGTTGGACTGTGAAGAAAGCTGATCGCCAAAGAATTGATGCTTTTGAACTGTGGTGCTGGAGAAGACTCTTTAGAGCCCCTTGGACTGCAAGGAGATCCAACCAGTCCATTCTAAAGGAGATCAATCCTGGGTGTTCATTGGAAGGACTGATGCTAAAGCTGAAACTCCAATACTTTGGCCACCTCATGTGAAGAGTTGACTCACTGGAAAAGACTCTGATGCTGGGAGGGATTGGGGGCAGGAGGAGAAGGGGACGACAGAGAATGAGATGGCTGGATGGCATCACCGACTCAATAGACATGAGTTTGAGTGAACTCCGGGAGTTGGTGAGGGACAGGGAGGCCTGGCATGCTGTGATTCATGGGGTCTCAAAGAGTCGGACATGACTGAGTGACTGAACTGAACTGAATATGTTTAAGGTCTGGAGGAGCAAAGGTCAAGGACTATGGATACCACAAAGAAATTAGCACAGTGCAAGAAACTGTGCCGAACCCATAGAGCTTTCCTGAAACCCCAGTGCTGGAGACTGACAGGTAAGGGTGCAATTCAGGAAAGTTGCAGGAACCTCCACCCCTTAAGCCTGCAACTAGTCTGCCACCACCAATATTAGAGAAAGAATGCATTCCTTCTGGCCTCCACATCTTGCAGCAATGCCTCTCAGAGAGACTGTGATTAGAACCTTACCTGCAAGTGGTTATGGGCATGAGAATGGGACCAAATGCAAACAAAACCCAGAATTAATGACTTGCTTGAGTAAAGTGTGTGTGGTCCTATGAGCATGCAACATTTTAGGAATGGCTGATACCTGCCTTTTATATTCTGACTCCCTTTATGGATCCCAATCATGGACTTATTTCTTAATCACTACTACTATTTATTAAGTACTTACATCACTATGCCATCCAGTCACTCTGCCAAATACTTTCCATTTATATATTCATTTAATTAATATTTGTTGAATGCTATGAGCCAGATAACTGTTCTGAGCACTTAGAATAAATCAATGAACAAAGAGACATAAACCTTGGTACTTAGAACTAAACTTCTCGTGGTGGGGGAAGGGTAAATGATAAAAGCAAAAAAAAAAAAAGTAAAACGTGGTATGTTGGAAAGTAACAAGTGCCATGGAAAAAAATATATCAAGACAATGAAGTTCTGGAGTGCTGGGGAGGATTGGTGAATCATATTTTAGAATAGGGTAGTCAGGGTAAGCTTCATTAGGAAATAATAATTGAGCAAGGGCTTGAAGGAAGCTAGGGAGGTAGATATTTGGAGTAAGAACTATCCAGGGTCAAACTTTAAAAGCATATTCTTTAAGATCAAGATAAGGACAAGGGAAACTCCTGAGACTAAAGGTTTTAACAAGGTTTATAATGCAACAAAAATCAGTTTTAGGGTTGGAAGGAAGTTACAAAACAATCATTCTTTACAGATGATAGCATTTTCTACTTAGAAAACACAAAGAATCAGATATTAATTTTTGGAATTAATAGGAAAAGTTAGCAAGGGTGCTAGATGTAAAGTCAATGTAAAAATAAATTTTATTTCTACCAAACAATCCAATAGAAAACTGGATAGAACAAATGAAAGAAACAGTTGTTAGAGGAGGAAACCCAATTGCCAATAGACATTGACAACACACTCAGCTTCATCAGTGACTGGAGAAATGGAGATTAAACTGACAATGACAAGCCAATTCACATGTCTCAGATTGGCACAGATTTTAATTTGGTTATATCATGAATAGGAAAGAATATGTTGGTACAACTCTCATCCACTGATGAAAGGCATATCAATGCTGTAGACACTTTGGAAAACAAATTGGAATTAGCTGTAAAGTGTTGAGATGCATACGCATTTTGACTGTGGATATCAGTCTTCAGTGTGTGCCATAGAGAAGCTCATGTATGCATCAGCAGACAAGTAGCAGCATGTTCACATCAGCACCGTTTGTACTAGCAAACACTAGAAATAACCCGTATGTCCATCAATAATACCCTAGAACAGTGCCTGGCACATAGCAGCACCCACTAACTCTAGCAAGAGGAGCTGCATAGATACATAAACTACGAACGATTCATAAACTGACATGTTACTTAGCCTTCTACTCCAAGTGTGGTCCAGGACCTCAGGGTTTATTCTTGCCTTCCTTCTTGCTTACTTGCAACTTCTTTTTCCGACAGTGAAGAACCTGACTTCCAACATCCTGTGTAGGTAGTTTTATTTTTACCAGAATTGTGTTTTATTATAGGTCTCATCCTGTTTATTACTTGTTTTCATTTGCACTGGTCAAGATCTTCCTATGTTACTGTGTGTACATCTAGTCTTTTACTTCCAACTACAGCATACTATTTCATCATATGTATCCCTCTGTCTTACTGACTTGCATCATTCTTTGCAGAAAAAAATATGTTACCACCATAAAGACCTTAAGCAAAGAACTTATCAACAGTCCCTAGGGAGAATCAACCTCAATGCCTTTGCAATCGCTGTTTCCTCAGCCTGGAATGCTCTTCCTCTAGCTTTTCCATGGCTATTTCTTTCCCACAATCCCTTGGATTTCAGCTCAAATATAATCTTAGAGTTCTTTTCCCTGACAGGATTCTATATAAGTGTTCTCTCCTCCTTCTACCATGAAACATCCTATCATATACACAAATACTGCTCTATTCTCTTTATATCCCTGGTCACTAGCTGCAAAATCTTATTTACTGATTTACTTACAAATGTACTGCCAGTCTCCCTCAACTCAAATAACGGCTTCTTTAAAAATTTCATTCTTACACTTTTTAATGTTTCAGTTCAGTTCAGTTCAGTCACTCAGTTGTGTCCGGCCCTTTGCGACCCCATGAATCACAGCACGCCAGGCCTCCCTGTCCATCACCAACTCCCGGAGTTCACTCAAACTCATGTCCATCGAGTCGGTGATGCCATCCAGCCATCTCATCATCTGTCGTCCCCATCTCCTCCTGCCCCCAATCCCTCCCAGCATCAGAGTCTTTTCCAGTAAGTCAACTCTTCACATGAGGTGGCCAAAGTATTGGAGTTTCAGCTTTAGCATCAGTCCTTCCAATGAACACCCAGGATTGATCTCCTTTAGAATGGATTGGTTGCAGTCCAAGGGACTCTCAGGATTCCATAAAATGCTGAGTTTCCAGAAAATAGGGTTAGTCTCAAGGCTGTCACGTGAAGCTCCTTGGGTTGTGTGCTGCATATTTACATCGTATTCTGTTGTGACTGCATAGACTTCCAGGGAAAATTGCTAGGAGGCCTGGAGATGTGACTCTTGACTGGTCCTTGAGGAGCAACTCTCAGAGTCACATCTCCAAACCTGCCCATCTTGGAAGCTACCTGCTCTTGCCAGTCAGGAAGGTGTGTGTGTGTGGAGGGGGGAATCCACTGGATTTGTTCATTGGAACTTTCATCTCAGGACCTGGAAGCTGTGGCTTGCCACCACCACCGTACAAGCCTCTCAGCTCCCAGGGAGCTAATGGTTGGTCACTGAGAAACTGCTACAGAAAAATCAACATCTCCATGACTACACTTGCCAGCATAAAAAAGAATGTCAATTTCTTGAGGGCAAGGATTCTGTTGGCATTTTTCTCTGCTATGTTTCTAGCACCTAGAACAATTCCTGGCATTAAAGAAAAATTGAATGAAAGAAAGGTAATGTTCTGGGCAATTCCAGATGACCTATGGGGAGGATATGTTTCATAACCAAGGTGAGTCAGACCAAATCAGAATATTTTACTTTCCCACTTGTCCCTTTCTCAACAGAATTCGTCCCTACTCCTGATAGTGTTAATGTTATACAGCTGGCTGTAAACAGAGGGATATTTCTCAGAAGATAACGTGGTTCAGTCCTTAACCATTCCTCGTCCTGATTTTGTGACCTGCCCTTAGGGCTCAGGCTATGGCAATAACTTGCAAGTAAAATCACCCGATAACTTACAGTTTCTGTGATATTGGTGACATTAACTCCTCAGTGTAAGTGAAATGCATTCTGAAGTAAAATGGTGTTTTAAAGCTACAAAAGGTCTTTTGCCAATAAATATTTTACTAATGTTTACAGAAATAACTCTCTAAACTTACAGTAGCATTGCTTTTAACTTTATTTATTTATTTGGCTGCGTTGGGTCTTAGTTGTGGCATGCAGGATCTTTGTTGCATCATGTGGGATCTTTTGCAGGACACAGTCTCTCTAATTATGGCACATGGGCTCATTGTTCTGCAGCATGTGGTATCTTAGTTCCCTGACCAAGGATCGAAACTACGTTCCCTGCATTTAAAGGCAGATTCTTAACCACTGGACCACCAGGGAAGTCTCTCTCCTTCACTTCTGAAGGATGTATTCACAAATATAGAATTTGGGTATACGTTTATGGGTGGTAAACTGAACCACAGATTAATCCTGGTCCATACCACTTCTTTCGGTGTCCTTGATGCTTCAGGTTTGCCTTTTTTCCCTTGACCATGTAGGTAGGACAATTGTCTAATCAGTGTATATAAATCTGTCGGGTTTCTTAAGAAGTCATATGGATGCCATCAGTCAGTTCAGTCACTTAGTC
Organism: Moschus berezovskii; assembly: GCF_049115385.1. Lineage (NCBI taxonomy): Eukaryota > Metazoa > Chordata > Mammalia > Artiodactyla > Moschidae > Moschus > Moschus berezovskii. The sequence goes on along the minus strand of NC_142488.1, from coordinate 122,527,229 downwards.
GTGTCCGACTCTTTGCGACCCCATGAATCACAGCACGCCAGGCCTCCCTGTCCATCACCAACTCCCGGAGTTCACTCAAACTCATGTCCATCGAGTCGGTGATGCCATCCAGCCATCTCATTCTCTGTCGTCCCCTTCTCCTCCCGCCCCCAATCCCTCCCAGCATCAGAGTCTTTTCCAGTGAGTCAACTTGTCGCATGAGGTGGCCAAAGTATTGGAGTTTCAGCTTTAGCATCAGTCCTTCCAATGAACACCCAGGATTGATCTCCTTTACATCAATGGATGCCATAGAGATGTTCAAATGTGCTGACCAGGCATTTTGAGAAAGCCTTAATACTCAGATCAGCCCTCCTTGTGAAACTGGGATGGAGTCGTGGTGACCCTACCTCTTGCAGACAGGTTTTTAAAAGTTATGACTAAAAGGAGACATGAGGATTTTTCCACTTCTTTAAATAGTCTTGAAAACATGGTCAAGTTTTGGTTGGACCTGGTTTAGAATAAAGATGAAATGAAGCTACAAATGGGCTTTTAAACACACCAGTAAGAAATGCCATGTATGAGGGCAAATGAAAACCTGAGTGATTTCTGTGCAGTATCCAGGGCAAAAAAAGGATTAAGACAAGTGTTTAGAAATCACTATGAGGTATGAAGAAGTTTAGTACGTGCCACCTCAAAACATGCCACTTCAGTTATACTGATTATTTTTAGCTGAAGTCATCTGAAAAAGGAGAAGGCAATGGCACCCCACTCCAGTACTCCTGCCTGGAAAATCCCATGGATGGAGGAGCCTGGTAGGCTGCAGTCCATGGGGTCGCAAAGAGTTGGACATGACTGAGCGACTTCACTTTCACTTTTCACTTTCATGCATTGGAGAAGGAAATGGTAATCCACTCCAGTATTCTTGCCTGGAGAATCCCAGGGACGGGGGAGACTGGTAGGCTGCCGTCTGTGGGGTCGCACAGAGTCAGACATGACTGACGCAACTTAGCAGCAGCAGTATTTGAAAAAACAGCGTTTTCTTAAATCCCCTTATTTGCCTAAAGACAGATCTTCTAAAAGGAGATCAATTGTCATAAATCCCCTCCTTGGAAATTTCAACAACCAGAAAATATTGACTCTTACCACAGGAGAACTAGAAGTCCCTCAGTTGTGTCTGACTCTCTGTGACCCCATGGACTGTAGCCTACCAGGCTCCTCCGTCCATGGGATTCTCCAGGCAAGAATACCGGAGTGGGTTGCCATTTCCTTCTCCAGGAGATCTTCCTGACCCAGGGATTGAACCCAGGTCTCCCGCATTGTAGGCAGATGCTTTACTGTCTGAGCCACCAGGGAAGTCAGGGAAAACTGGAAGTCAACATCAAACCCAGACAACTCTGTCAAACTATCAAATCTCCCATCTATGCTTCTAAGGAGTCATTCATTTTTCTATAAATTATTTACTGTCTCCTAGACTGCCTATATCCTCCCTCCCCTATCCCTGGCAAAGTGGCATTATAAGATTTTAAATCTCACTGTCTTTCTGGGTATTTTTTTCTTATGATGCCCATTCTGAAATAATATTAAAAATCAAGAAATGGATATACATTTTCTGTTAATCTGCATGTTGTCAGTTTTTTTTCATTGACCTATGAATTGTATATAGCTAAGAGAGTAGAGGGAAAGTCTTTTCTCCCCAACAGGTAAAAGGTAAGGACAACGGGGCAATTCAAGAATAGAGAAATACACAGCATCAAGCAAATATACCAGAAAGGGAAAAAATGTGCGTGTGGATTTGGTGAAACTCCATAGTGCAGAGTTACCAGGGAGAAAAATATGAATTAAAGGAAAGTTGGGGCTTCCCTGGTAGGTCAGAATGTAAAGAGTCCACCTGCAAAGCAGGAGACCTGGATTCCATCCCAGGGTTGGGAAAATACCCTGGAGAAGGAAATGGCTACCCACTCCAGTATTCTTGCCTGGAGAATTCCTTGGACAGAGGAACCTGGCGGGCTATATACTCCATGAGGTCGCAAAGAGTCGGACACGACTGAGCGACTAACACACACACGCACATAAACACACAGTGGGTTGACTGCCCTGGTTTTCTGCGGAGACAGAGAGGGAAGGGGATGGTGTAAAGGGGCGGAGCACTCCGGGTGGGCTTTTCTTGCAGAATAGCGCATTGTGCAAAAGGATGCCAGGGGGGCAGCACCTTGCAAAGAAAGCATTTAGGCCCTCCGCCGCTCTTGGAGCCCGGGAGGAGGCGGGGCTTGTCGGAGGGGCGGATCCTGGGGTGGGGCAGAGTCGCCCGCAGCAGCTCTGTGGTACCCGGCAAGGGGCGGGGCCACGTTACCGGGGGAACTGTGCCGGCCGTCGCCAATGTGCGTGCAGGCGAGGGGGCGGAGCTGTCCCTGGGCAGCTCAGGTGGGGCCTTGGCTGTGGCGGAGGAGTCATCGGGAGCCCAGCCCCTGCGGGGAGACCGAAGGCGGGGCGCGGCGGGACGGGGCGGGGTGGGACGCGACTGCGGTCTGCCCGCGGCTCCAGGCCTGGCGTCCACCTGTCCGACAGCTCGTGCTGAGGTCGGTCGGCGGGGCCCGCGCCGGCCCGGGCCCATGGCGGCGTCGGGGGCTCTGTCTGCGGCGGCGGCAGCAGCGGCCCTGTCGGGCGTGGCAGTGCGGCTGGCGCGCTCAGCCGCGATCCGCAGCTCGTACGGCGCCTTCTGCAAGGGACTCACGCGCACGTTGATCACCTTCTTCGACCTGGCCTGGCGTCTGCGCATGAACTTCCCCTACTTCTACATCGTGGCCTCGGTGATGCTCAACGTGCGCCTGCAGGTGAGGATCGAGTGAACGCCCGCTACCACCTGCGCCCGGCCGCGACGGCTGGGGCATCAGCATGAAGGATCACCGGGCCGGGGGCCGCCGGGACGCTCCGGGGGACGAGGAAGGGGCGGATCAGGCCTCCGGGCCCTAGACCTCCGCGGAGGACGCAGCCACCGAGCCCCGGCTCCGGCCAGCCCCGTCGCGGCCGGTGACGAACTGCACTGAAACTCTCAAGACGGGCCCTTTCCATCAAACTCGAGAAAATTATCCGCATGCAGCTGACCTGTTGCCTCACTGTGGCCGAAGCGGGGAGCAGAAGGAAGAGATTCTTCAGTAGGAAATGAATGACTGACCCCGACCGAAAAGGTAGGAGGCCAGAGGTTGGACTTGCGGGCTGGAGGGAGGCGGTGGCCGTGACATCTAGATGTCCAGGCTGCCGGGCGGCTTGGGGGAGACGAGGAAGGGACCTGAGGAAGCCAGCCTGGAAAGCTGCCGGGACGAGAGCAGGCAAGGCAGGATGCACGCAGGCCCTCGGGACTCCCCTGTCATGTATCCAACTTGGGGATGAGGGGCGGCTGCCTGGGCATCTCCGAGGGTCAGCCCATCACCTCGGCCCCCGGCCCCGGTAATGTCACCTGGACACGGGGGAGTGGAGGGAAATGGCCCCGGAGAGGCCCGGAGAAAGCCCTAGAAGAGAGCGGATGCTGGCCCCCTTGTCCTCCACCCCTCGCTCGAGAGGCAACCTGGAAGGATGGTTGTGTTCTTGGCCCAAGTCCAGGTCTGTCTCTTTCTCAGCCCTTCACAAGACTTCCTCCTGCTGGGTCTCTGGGACTGCTCTCTGCCTGCTCCTGCTGTCTCTGTTGCTGCCCTCCCCCCTCCAAAGCTTTGCATCAGGGGACAGGGAAGAGTGGGAAAGACGTGTTCCTCCCAGCCCTGCCCCGTCTCAGCCACGCTCCCTCCACCTCCTTCCAGGGCCCTCCTGGTGCCCCCCGAATGCGCTGCTCCAGTCCCGGATGGCCTCCAGCAGCCCCTGTGTCCCAAAGGATTTGGGAAAGTGGGGGTCTCCTTGAGTGGAGGGCAGCTGTCAGGCTGGGGTGGGAGAGCAGATGGAGAAGAGGCTTGTAGGGTAGGCGACAGACAGTTGGGGAGACGGGGACGTCTCTGGGTGAGGAGGCAACTCTCAAGTCCCCCATGTTTTTCTTTCAGGAACTGGTGTTATAGAAGGTGAACCGCCCCTTCTGTGGTCTTGTCGCCAGAGTCAAACCTCTGCCTGGGGCACCCAGGGGAGCAGCCAAGAGAAGGGCCTGACCCCCCGAGGAGAGGAAGGGCTTTCCAGGCAGAGAGCCCGAGGGAGGGCTGACCCGGTGGTCCGGTTCTGGCACGGGGAAGGAAGTACGGAGCTAGAGACACTCTGGCGGAGCTCTGTTCTCCCCATCAGCCGGGCTCTGGGAATGGAGACATGCGCCCTTGTCACATAGATCAGAGGTGGGGGAGCTGGACCTGCCTCCGGGTCTGCACTGCCTACCTGTCCCCAGTCTCTGGGAGACCTGGCACAGTGGGATGGGAGAGGGGATCACAGACTCCCAAGGGACCTAGAGAGAAAGGCCCATAGCAGGGAAGGTGGGGTGTATCGCAAGTAGTCACAGGGAAGAACTGGGGGACAGTCTGAGCTAAGATGGTCATGGGAGAGATGAGTCCCAGAACCCCTTGGGGAGCAAGGTCCTCACACACAGTCAGGCCTCCCCACCCCAACCCAAGCCCCACCCAAGGCTTAACCAGGGGTTCCTTGGTGTTGAGTGGCACAGCCCTCTCAGTTTGGGTGGGGGATGTTGGCTGGCTCCTGGGGCCGAGTGTAATAGGAGGGAAGGGATACACGTGGGTGGGGTGGAGCTGAGACCCATGCATGACCCCGTGTCTCTGTCCCCAGGCTGCCCCTCCTGCTAGGATCACACAGGAGCATCTGCTCTGGATGGGCCTGCAGCGGTCCTGGCTGTGCTGCTGACTGGGGCACCGGGCACGGCACTGAGGGGAGCCGGGAGAGGTCCTGGCCCTCACCCCCATCCCAGATCCACAGCTGCTCCCTCACTGATTGCTCGGAGTCCTGGTCCCCAGGTCCTGGGACTAAGAACCACAGCAGCCTGGTTGCCCCTGAGACAGAGGGGCTGAGCTTCACACCATGTGCCCTCCTCAGCCACCCAGGTCCCAGCTGAAGATCTCTGCCTGCCTCACCCCGAGGCCTGAGGCTGCACCCGGGCCACCACGTGCCCCCTACAGATTCCCACAGACAGAAGGGCCCTTGTGCCAAGTTACCTGGAAACCCCTGGTCCTGGTGGCCCCTCCTCCACCCCAACTGTGTTCCTCCAGGACCACTTCCGGGAGACTGTCAGCCTTCGGATTGTATCCCTGGAGCTCTGGGGACAGCCTCTGAGAGACTGTGCACGGGGCTGCAGGGGAGGAGAGGAGCGGAGGACCAGGGGCCTCCTTGGGGCTGATGCTTAAATGTGCCCTTTTCAAGTTCATGTCTCACCCTCTGGGTGACTGGATCCTCAGCCGCAGCCTCTTCCTGGGCCATTTTGAGAGGGCCTAAGGAGGGCACTAGGGAGGGTCTTTACTTAATATGTGTGTGCCAGTGTGTCAATGTGTGTTTGAGTGCACATGTGAGTGTGGGATGTGTGGGGGAATGTGTGTGCGTGTGTATGCACATGCATGAGGGCTTGAGTGTGTGGGTGTGAGTGTGGATGAGTGTGTGAGTATGACTGCAGATGCTTGAATGCGCAGATGTTTCTGTGTGAATGTGCGGATGTGAGTGTGTGTGTGAATACACATGTGTCAGTGTGCATTTGTGAATGGGTGTGTCTGTGCACAAGTGTGTGATTGCTTGTGCACACATGAGTGACTATGCGCTGCAGAGGGTGCAGAGCTGTTTAGCGGGTATGCAGTGCAGGTCGGGCTCCCTGTCCTTCCCAGGCTTGTGGCTCTGTTGGAGCTGCCTGGCCCCTGGAAGGCTGCTTCCCGAATTGGAGAAAATATGTTGGAGATTCAGGGGCCTCGGGCTCAGAGACCCCTCTTCACCTGCAGAGAATCCCCCCTCCTTGTGGGGCATTGGCTTGGGCTGCCTGCCCCCAAAGATATTGGCCGTGGGAAGGGTGGGGACACATCCTCAGCACGTATTCCTGCCACTGCTTTTCTTACCATTTTGATCTTGAGTAGTTTGCTGCTTCTGCTCTCCCACCTCTTCCTCATCTCCCGACTGGGCCCCTGCTGTTTTCTATGCACTTTATTTGCAGTCTGTTTTTCAGGCAGTGGAGCTTCTACACAATCACTGACTTGAATAAGACAACTTTTCTTTTCTGTGTGTGATGAACTCAGCGCAGTCTGGTCAGAGAAATGTTCTTGTTTCCAGTGTTGTCAAATCTTGCGTCTGTCTAAGTTAATTAAAAAATTATTTGAATTGAATAAAATAAAAACTGGAGGCCTCCTGTTTCTGGTGTGGTGCCCCCTTGGATGAGAGCGGCTGGTGGTGAGCTCACCCTACTCTGGTGGCCAGAAGCTGGGGGAGGGGAGCATCCTGAGGGCTATAAGTGGGTGGGGTCATGGCAGGGGTGGTGGCCTGTTCAGAAGATGCTCTGAGACAGGACTTGACTTGGAGCGCTGCCCACATGATGAGAAGTCAGCAGCATAGGCCTGGCCTAAGATGTGGCAATTGTCCCAGTTTGTCCCATTCACAAACTATTTGAATAACCAGACAGCTAAACGTTTTCTTTATTTTAAAGCCTGGTGTTAGAAAGCACTTGGGAGTGGGGATGGGGCAAAAAAAAAGAAAAGAAAGCACTTAATTCAGTTGAACCCCAAGGATGGGCTGGGGTAGATGAGGTGAAATGGACTGTCTGCTGATCATTTTGTGTCACCTGGAGGCCCCTCTGCAGCAGCAGGTGGCAGGGACCCATCACTTCCCTGGCAGCCAGGTTGGTGCCCAGTTTTGGAGATCAACCTTGGGGACCAGAGACCAGCTTCCCTTCCCTCCACCTTAGACTGAAGCTGTTCCGTTACAGGGCCCGGGGTGGGGTCTCTGAGACTGCTGCAGAGGGAGGGTGGTAGTGGTCAGAGGCTAGGGGAGGGAGGCCTGCAGAGGAGCACAACACCCACCTCAGAGGAAGGAAGGTAGGGCCCTCTTCTGCTCACAGAAACAGAAACGTCAGGTCGTAGGGTGGCTGAGACCTGTGCTTAAGCAGAGTCCCATGACAGGACCAAGGTTCTGAGCTACTGGCAGATCTTAAGGCCTGGCCCCGACATTCCCTGAGGGTCCTGTCACCCAACTGGAGGGACTCATTCTCTGCTCCCCATCCTCCCTGTCTGTTTCCTGACTCTGCCCTTAGAACAGGATCCAGCTCAGACCCCACCTCCACACCTGCACCCACCTACCCAGGCAGGGAGGAAGAGCACACAGCCTCCCCAGCCCTCATCTAGGCCCTCAGCCCCCCAAGAGATGATTCCGTCTGCTCTCCCTCCTTAGCCTCAGCCTCTGGTCTCAGCTAGACCTCTCCTGCTGTGTCTTTCCTGCTACCTCCTGATCTGCTCCTTCACTTCCACCACCCTGAGCTAAGGGCTCACTCAGTATCTGGGCCCAGGCACAGCCTGTGACTTCCGGTCCAATGTTCTCACTGCCTCTGGGTCTCCTTCTTGGCACCCGTGATTGTCCTGGGCTTGAGACTGCTTCTGAGCCTGCACCCTGCACCCCATCCAGTTCTCAGCTCCCTGTACCCACTTGCCCAGCCCCTCTAATGAGGCTCATTTCAGCCCTTCTGCTGCCCCTCACACCCAATCAGGCAGGAGAAAGATGCCCAGACAGTGCCTACCCATGAAAGCCAGTACGGTGGGGCTTCCCCTCTGGCCAGAGAGCCTCCTGGTGCCTGTGACTGACCTTCCTAACCTCCACAAACAGTAGGCCTCCATGGGCCACAGCTCCCCACCAAGGCACTGGGTATCCCCCCCAACCCTGCACACTCAGAGACAATTTCACTCCCCACAGCCCCGCTGACAGTGGCAGAAGCTCCTGATTATCCTGAGGCTGTGTTCCACCTCAGCACTGGAAACCAGGCTGAACCTGGGAGCCTCTGCCTCTTCTGCAGAGCAGTCCCCAAGGCTACCTCAGTCCAGCTTCTCCCTTGCCTGGTCACCAAGCCTCTCTCGAGGCTTCCCTCATTGGCTGCCATGACAGCCCTCCCTCTCTGTGGCCACCACAGGGTCCATCTGCAGCAACCGCCACTGCTCATCCACCCACAACACCCCTTACCCAGAAATCAAAGGTCTCCTCAGGAACCCCTCCTTCCCCTGCCTCCCAATTTATGCCACACATCCCCTGTAGCTCATTAACATTCACCCTGATAATGGGGTCACAGTGGCACCCAGAGGGCCTCAGGGAAGGCGACTCTTCAGAGACTCTCAGCCGCTCATTTGGCAAGACATATTTCCTGGGCTTCTCTCCATGCCCGACCCCAAAGTAGGCCCTGAGCACTGAACCCATGGACCAGTCAGAGGAGCCCACACAGACCATGTGAGAGCAGAATAGGTGCAAGGCTCATGGGAGGGTTCAATCAGGAGGAATGCGACCCCTCATGTACCCAGGAAGTAATCCGGGGTGTCGTTGCTATGGCCAGTTCCAGGTCCAAGGTTAACTCAGAGCAGCCTGGCCACCCAGACCAGCAGAGCCATAGGTGACTTTCCCGGTTCCTAGAGACTGGTAGCCTGAGATTGAATTTTTACATGGTGTAGATTGAAAAGAAATGTCAGGACACATGTGGCAGGAATTCCAATGAATGCACCAGACACAACTGGAAGGTAATTCCATCAATGTTCTCGAGGCAATTTTTCTGAAAAGTCTTATCTAAAGTTGTTTCCAGGTGAATACCATGGCAGATCTGAGCACTTTTTAAAGCATTTTTTTATCCAGATATTGTGCACATCCTTAACTCAGACCCTGTGGAGTGTTCTCCATCCTGCTTTTCCTACCTCTCTCTACAACAGGGTTTTGCACCCAGGAGTACAGAGGGCAGAGCCCCAGCCCAGGAATCAAAGGCCAGGTGAGGTTCCAGCTCTCCAGATCGCCAGCTCTGGGGACGTGGGCATGGCACTGTGCCTCACTGAACCTGTTTCCTGGCCTACAGGCACAGGAGTGCAGGCCCCAAGGAAGCAACATCTCAATTCTTTTTGATATTTTGAGACCAGTAGACTATTTTCTCTATGTTCTGTTTTCTCATTTTCTATGACTTCATGACGATGGCAACTCTCCATGTACATGCCCCCTGCGAAAGACTTCAGTTTGACCTTGCCCTGCTGGGCGCCCTTTCTGCAAGGTCAAATTTAACAGAGAGCCAGTCTCTGTCACCCTGGGAATCCCAGTGATACGGCTAAAGCAGAGGCTCTATAACCTCATTTTGACACCCTTTCCTCCCACTCCCTTTCTGTGCCCCAAGACCTCTCTTCCCATCCCCTTAGCATGTGCCTGTTGGCCATCTATATGTCTTTTCTGAGAAACGTCTGTTTAGCTCTTCTTCCCTTGATAAATTAGGAGTATGGCATTAACGTATACACACTACTATATATATAATAAACATGGATTTACTGTAAAGCATAGGAAATGATATTCACTATTTTCTAATAACTTAGAAAAAATTTTAAAAGAATACACATATATAAAACCGAATCACTTTGCTGTGCTCCTAAAACTAACACAATATTGTATATCAGCTGTACTTAAATTTGAAAAACAAAACTGACTGTATATGGATGACTGCTTCTGTCGATGAAGTTCTTGGTCACACAATACCCACAGGGTTTTCTGATGTAGTTCAAGGGATCCACCAGCACTGGCCAGCCTCGGACTGGAGCATGGAGCCTTCACCAAGTTTTGGCAGAATTTGCTTTCTGCAACGAATAAACCATGAGGATGAGATATACAGGTTTTCAAGTTATAGGAGTTGCAAGATCTTGAGTAAATAAGAATCTATGAACTGACTATGTGCTTCAGATTTCTATGCACACCACAAGATTTTCAAATACATCTGGGATGTAGGGTACCCCCTTAAGTCACCAGGGACTTTTCAGAACACCAGCAGTACTGGAAATTGTCATTACCTTTTGTACACCAGGCACATGGTGCTTGGAGCAGACTTGGGAGGGGAAACTAGCTGGGTTCGAACCCAGACTCTTGAGCAGAGTCACTTTGGCCAGGTCCTTCAGACTCTCTGGGCTTCCCTGGTGGTTGAGTGGTAAAGATTCTGCTTGAAACCCGCTTGAGAGGTGGGTTCGATCCCTGGGTCAGGAAAATCCCCTGGAGAAGGAAATGGCTACCCACTCCAGTAGTCTTGCCTGGAGAATTTCATGGACAGAGGAGCCTGGCGGGCTATGGTCCATGGGGTCATAAAGGGTCAAACAGGACTGAGCAACTGAGCACATTCAGATTCTCTGTAGTTCACTTCATCTGCGAGATGGTGAGTAATTCCGTGGTTCTCTGAGGAACATGCGAACCAATACATGTCAATCACTGAACACTGAGCTTGGTGACTGACTCATGGAAGTGGTCTGTACACAAGACCCCGTCTTTGTTAGTGATCAGCTTGATTCAGAGCTGGTTAGAAGAGCTGCTCAGTCTCAGGACGTCAAAAGACAAGCTGCTCTTGCTGAAGTTGGGGAGGGGCTGGTGACTAGAGTCCTGCCTCTGGCCTTCCATCCACACCAGCAGTGAGAGCCCTTGAGCCACTTCTGCAGTGTACGCTTGCCTGCAACTCAAAGTGTGGTCCAGGGACCAGCAGCATCAGTATCACCTGGGAACTTGTCACTCTGAGGCCTCCACCACAGACCTATTGAATCAGGACTTACACTTTCATAATAACTGGTGATTCTAGTGCACATTAGAGTTTGAAAAGCACTACTCCCTGGTATCTTGAAAGTCGAGAGTTTGACATAAGTAAACTGTATTTTAAGTGAACTAAAAAAGACTTACAGTGATGTACTCAAATCCACAAAACTAATGGGTGGGAGAGTCAAGATTAGCATCCAGGTTTCCTGACTTTCAGCTCAGACTTTTCTGCACTATTCTGGTCAGTTGCACCCTGTGGCAGATTCCCCTATCATCCCAGAGGGCACGTTCATGCCTTGTTTCTGCAACCAAGCCCCTGTCGTATGTCCTTGCGTCTAAATCCATGACTTGTGAGACTTCCTTGGTGATCCAGCAGTTAAGATTTCACCTTCCAGTGCTCCCTTGATGGTTCAGTGGTTGAGAATCAGCCTGCCAATTCACTGCACAAGGTTTCCATCTCTGGTCCAGGAAGATCTCACTTGCCACAGAGCAACAAAGCCAGTGAGCCACAACTATTGAAGCCTTCTGGCCCTAGAGCCTGTACTCCAAAACAAGAAAAGCCACGGCAATGAAAAGCCCACGTACTGCAACCAAGAGTAGCCCTGACTCGCTGTAGCCAGAGAAAAGAAGACCCAGCACAGCCAAAATAAATAACCTAGGAACCGATTAAATTCTTCCGATTTCTGAGTGGAACAGCGCCATCTGCTGGTTCATTCCTTGAACTACCTGAGAAAGCCCTAAAGGTGTGTTGCCAAGGCCTTCAGCGACAGGGACAGTCATCCGTTCACAGCCAGTTTTGATAAGGGCAAGATAAGGAAGAGAAGAGAGGCCTTGGGAGATACGAAGGAAGTGGGAGGAACATATGTCAACGTGAGGGTGCAGAGCCTCGTATAACTCGAAAATCCAGTGGAGCTGCGCCATCTACTGGTGGATTCTTTGAATTACATCAGAAAACCCCGGGGCTGTTGGGTTGGCAATCCACATCACATGAATCAGTGGACCCTGAGCACAGTGGCTGAAGCGTAGAAGCGGTCTATCCATGAGGACCCGTCTTCGTTAGTGATCAGAATCCAACAACACATTAAAAAGATCATACATCATGACCAAGTGGTCTTTATCCCAGGGATGCAAGGATTCTTCAAAATCCGCAAATCAATCAATGTAATACACCACATTAACAAAATGAAAAATAAAAACCATGTGATTATCTCAATAGATGCAGAGAAAGCCTTTGACAAAATTCAACATCCATTTATGATAAAAAAAGAACTCTCCAAGTTGAATTTGTCTTTTCTAAAAACCCAAAATACTCTTCTTTTCTTTTTTGGTTCCCTAACTTGTGTGGTGTCACCAGTATCCACTCCAAAATCAGGAGTCGTCTCTGAATTGGCTATGTCCTTCTCCCCCATGCATCCAGTTAGTAAGACTCCACTTCCTGTTGTTTCTTGAATCCATCCCCCTATCAGCCTTGCTTTGGTTTAGATACAACTTATTTTGCTGTTGACTCTCTACAAGTTTTCTGTCACTGTCTACCCATTCCCAGGTTTTCAGCCCCACCCCAACCAATGCCAAGTTCACCCTCCTTCTCCTAGATAATGTGGTTCAAGGAAACCATAAATATAACTATTCCATTCTTCTCTCAGTATGTTTCAACAAATCTCAAAGTTTAGGATTAAACTGCATCTCCAGAGCACCTCTGACCCCTTCTCGCTGATGTACATTGTGCACTGTGAGGTTTGTTTTCTTGCTCTCCAGAGAATAATGAGCTTAAAAGAGCCCTTCATGTGCAGAAGGGCCTGAACTTGTAGTTTCTTGCCAAACAGATTGCATTTCACAAACTTCATGACAATGATCAAAACACATGGAAGTTGAAAAATAATACAGAGAAACTGCATGTTATCATCTATGAGCAATAAGTATCAACCCATAGTCAATCAGAATTGATCTCTGCCCCCTTCTCTTTCCTACCACCGTGCAATTAATTCAAAATCAATCCTATATATCCTATATAAGTACGTACAGGAAATTGCTTTCAAAAGGTGAACTGGAAAGCCTTATGAATCACACTAAATAAGCAATTTTTGGATCTGTTGTATTCATCAATTTTATTGGCTTGTGAGATAATTCAGACATCCCCCATGCAGGAATAATGTTTTGAGTTTCTAGGTCCATGAACGATACACAGCCTTATAGAAACCTTTGCAGGTGACTCCAGCTGATGCAAGCGAGTGTACTAGGCCATGTGGTGTGGTGCATGATGGTGCTGTAATGCATATCAGGTGGCTGTAAGAAGCCTATGTCAAGCCAATAGATGAGAGTATTCCTGGCATATACTAGAGGAACTGCATGCTCTCTTCATCTTTTCATTGCCTCCCTGATAATAGAAGATTAAATGCCCCTCTGTGAGATACCAGGTCTCTCAAGCTGCCCTGCATAACTGGTGATTTCTGAGGCTTAACAATTCATTAAGGAAAGAAAGAGAGTACATAAATAAATAGAAGGTAAATAAATAGATCCCTATGAGAAATTATCCTTTGGGCCACAACACAAAGGCCACACATACATATTTGAGGACTATAAGAATGTTTAAAGAAATTTCCTGACCCTGCTAAGGTAAGGCAGAATTAGAGTGATTGGTATGGTCCTGTGCATGGTCACAGAAGAAGTCAGGAGGTTCTGACACAAAAAGAAAAGGAATAAAAGCAAAATATTAGCAAGTGGGGCTATATTAAACTAAAAGGCCTCTGTCCAGCAAAGGAAACCATCATTGAAATGTAAAGGCAACTACTAAATCGGTGAAAATACTTGCACGTCATATATCTGATAAGGGGCTAATATCCAAAAAAATATATGGGAACTTCCCTGGTGGCTCAGATGGTAAAGAATCTGCCTGCAACTCAGGAGACCCAGGTTTGACCCCTGGGTAGGGAAGATCACCTAAAGGAAGAAATAGACTATATAAAAACCTCATACAACTCAAGAGCAGAAAAGTGAATAGTGCTATTAAAACTGGACAGAGGATCTGAATAGAAATTTTCCCAAAGACATACAGATGACCAGTGTTACTCGCTCAGTTGTGTCCGACTCTTTGCAGACTCCATGGACTGTAGCTGGTCAGGCTTCTCTGTCCATGGACTTCTCCAGGCAAGAATACTGGAGTGGGTTGCCATTCCCTTCTCCAGCGGATCTTCCCAACCTAAGGATCAAACCAAGGTCTCTCACACTGCAGGCAGATTTTTTGTTTCTGAGCCACCAGGGAAGCCCAGATGGCCAACAGGTACATTGAAAGATGCCCTCACCACTATTATTCAACATCGTTTTGGAAGTCCTAGCTACAGAAATCAGAAAAGAAAAAGAAATAAAAGGAATCCAGATTGGAAAACAAGAAGTAAAGCTCTCACTGTTTGCAGATGACATGAAAACCTAAAGATATTATCAGAAAATTACTAGAGCTAATCAGTGAATTTAGCAATGTTGCAGGATATAAAATCAATAAACAGAAATCACTTGCATCCCTATACACTAATAATGAAAAATCAGGAAAAGAAATTAAGGAATCAATCCTATTCACCATTGCAACAAAAATAATAAAATATATAGGAATAAACCTACCTAAGGAGACAAAAGAACTGTATCCTGTATACAGAAAATTATAAGACACTGATGAAAGAAATCAAAGATAAAAAAACAGATGGAGAGATATTCCATGTTCCTGGGTAGGAAGAATCAATATTGTGAAAATGACTATACTACCAAATGCAATATACAGATTCAATATGATCCCTAACAAATTACCAATGACATTTTTCACAGAACTAGAACAAAAATTTCACAATTCATATGGAAACACAAAAGACCCCGAATACCCAAAGCAGTCTTGAGAAAGAAGAATGGAGCTGGAGGAATCAACCTTCTGGACTTCAGATGGTACTACAAAGCTACAGTCATCAAGACAGTGTGGTACTGGCACAAAAACAGAAATATAGACCAATGGAAAAAGAAAGTCCAGAAATAAACTCATGCATCCATCTAGACCTTATTTTTGACAAAGCAGGTAAGAATATACAATGGGGCAAAGATAGCCTCTTCAATAAGTGGTGCTGGGAAAACTGGACAGCTGCATGTAAAAGAATGAAATTAGAACACTTCCTAACACCATACACAAAGATAAACTCAAAAAGGATTAAAGACCTACATGTAAGACCAGAAACTATAAAACTCTTAGAGGAAAACATAGGCAGAACACTTGATGACATAAATCAAAGCAAGATTCTCTATGATCCACCTCCTAGAGTAATAGAAATAAAAGCAAAAGTAAAGAAGTGGGACCTAGTTAAACTTAAAAGCTTTTGCACAGCAAAGGAAACTATAAACAGGGTGAAAAGACAACCCCCAGAATGGGAGAAAATAATAGCAAATGAAACAACTGACAGAGGATTGATTTCCAAAATATACAAGCAGCTCATACAACTCAATACCAGAAAAACAAACTACCCAATCAAAAAGTGGGGAAAAGACCTAAACAGACATTTCTGGAAAGACATACAGATGGCTAACAAACACAAGAGGAGATGCTCAATATCACTTATTATTAGAGAAATGCAAGTCAAAACTACAATGAGATATCACCTCACACCAGTCAGAATGGCCATCATCAAAAAGTCTACAAACAATAAATGTGGATAAAAAGGAACCCTCTTGCACTGTTGGTGGGAATGTAAATTGATACAGCCACTATGGAAGATGTATGGAGATTACTTAAAAAACTAGGAATAAAACCACCATATGACCAAGCAATCCCACTCATAGGCATATACCCTGAGGAAACCAAAATTGAAAAAGACACATGTCCCCACTGTTCATTGCAGCACTATTTATAATAGCTAGAACATGTAAGCAACCTAGATGTCTATTGACAGATGAATAGATAAAGAAGTTGTGGTACATATACACAATGGAATATTACTCAGCCATAAAAGGAATGCATTTGAGTCAGTTCTAATGAGGTGGATGAAACTAGAGCTTATCAGAGTGAAGTAAGCAGAAAGAGAAAGATAAATGTCATACACTCACGCATATATCAAGAAGGTCAAGGTCACGAAGCAACAGTTAGAACTGTACATGGAACAATAGACTGGTTCCAAATCAGGAAAGGAGTATGTCAAGGCTGTATATTGTCACCTTGCTTATTTAACTTATATGCAGAGTACATCATGAGAAATGCCAGACTGGATGAAGCACAAGCTAGAATCAAGATTGCCAAGAGAAATATCAATAACTTCAGATATGCAGATGACACCACCCTTATGGCAGAAAGCGAGGAAGAACTAAAGAGCCTCTTGATAAAAGTGAAAGAGGAGAGTAAAAAAGCTGGCTTAAAACTCAACATTCAGGAAACTAAGCTCATGGCATCTGGTCCCATCACTTCATGGCAAATAGATGGAGAAACAATAGACACAGTGACAGACTTTATTTTCTTGGGCTACAAAATCACTGCAGATTGAGATTGCAGCCATGAAATTAAAAGACACTTGCTCCTTGGAAGCTATGACCAATGTAAACAGCATATTAAAAATCAGAGACATTACTTTGCCCACAAAGGTCCATCTAGTCAAAGCTATGGTTTTTCCAGTAGTAATGTACAGATGTGAGAGTTGGACAATAAAGAAAGCTGAGCGCTGAAGAATTGATGCTTTTGAACTGTGGTGTGGGAGGAGACTCTTCAGAATCTCTTGGGCTGGAAGGAGATCCAACGAGTCAATCCTAAAGGAAGTCAGTCCTGAATATTCATTGAATGATGCTGATGCTGAAACTCCAATACTTTGGACACCTGATGCAAAGAACTGACCCATTGGAAAACACCCTGATGCTGGGAAAGATTGAAGGTGGGAGGAGAAGGGGACGACAGAGGATGAGATGGTTGGATGGCATCACCGACTCGATGGACATGAATTTGAGTAAGCTCCAGGAGTTGATGATGGACAGGAAAGCCTAGCATGCTGCAGTCCATGGGTTCACAAAGAGTCGAACACGAATGAGTGATTGAACTGGATACATATACATGAAATCTAGAACGATGGTAACAAAGAATTTATTTGCAGGACAGCAGTGGAGAAACAGACACAGAGAACAGACTAATGGACACAGGGAGAGGGGAGGAGAGGGTGAAATGTAAAGAGAGAGTAACATGGAAACTTAAATTACCATATGTAAAATAGATAGCCAATGGGAATTTGCTGTATGTTTCAGGGAAATCAAACAGGGTCTCTGTTTGAGACCCACAACCTAGAGGGATGGGATGGGGAGGGAGATAGGAGGGAGGTTCAAGAAGTAGGGGACATATACATACCTATGGCTGATTCATTTTGAGGTTTGACAGAAAACAACGAAATTCTGTAAAGCAATTATCTTTTAATTAAAAAATAAATAAAAAGAAAAAAAAAAGATACACTATGCTGTTAACCATCGGGGAAATGCAAATCAAAATGATAATGTGATATCACCTTACACTTGTTAGAATGGCCATTATGAAAAAGATGAGCTATAACAAGTATTGACAAAAATGTGAAGAAATACTAATCTTCCTACATCACTGCTGGAAATGGAATTGGTGCAGCCACTATGGAAAACAATATGGACGTTCCTCAGAAACAAACAAAAAAATAGAGCTACCATATGATCCAGCAATTCCACTCCTGGGTACATATCAAAAAAGAAAAAGAAAAATGCTAGCTTTGAAAGATACATGCAAGCCCTTTCCCAAGTATCTTAGAGGAGACAAACCCAGTTGCAGAAGAATTTGTAAAATACTTATGTTTTTCAGTAAGATATGTATGTTGAAAAAGCTCCCACTTATAGATGTTATTATTTGTGATGACTACAAGCATGATCAATGAAGATGTGACTCTGTGTGTGCATCACACCAGGTACCGAGTGGGACTCTGGGCTCAGTAATCTGGGCATTGATGAGAGGTGGTGGGTGGCAGGGGGAGGGGTCTCCAGGCCAGAATTGAAGTTCTCCCCTTGTTAAGATAAGAAAGGTGGTAGGTAATCTGACACGGTCCTATGTGAAGTGATCCTTTTGCCTACTACATGAGGGCCACAATACATGTTCAGTTATTGTGGGGGTGTTGGGCAGTTCCTGCTAGAGTGAGGCAAAGTTAGGGTGACCAGCACGGTTCTGCAGAACATCAGTGCAGAAGTCACAGGGAACAAAACTGAACTAGTGAGAATGCAGTTCTCTCTGGGTAAGATGGTAATTGATGTGAATGGTAAGTCTCATAAGGATGAGACCCTCTCCCCACTTCAGCCACTGTAATAGCCCCATACAGACCTTATGATGTCACCAAACTGATGTTGCTCCTACTTGGAATGTTTCCCTTGAAGCTGGAGCAAAGAGGAGGCCCATATAATTGCTCTAAGGCACTAAAAAGGCATTCCAACAGGGATCTTCACCTAGTCCCCAGTTCAGCCCGGCTTCTGGTAAGCTTTCACTAGTGGTAAAGAACCTGTCTGCCAATGCAGGAGATGTAGGAGACACGGGTTCCATCCCTGGGTCAGGAAGATCCCCTGGAAGAGGACATGGTAACCTACTCCAGTATTCTTGCTTCCACCTATAAAGTTGTTTGCTGCTCAGGATCGCATCTTGATTCCTTGGGTGACTCACAGTTGAAGTGTTTAGACGAAAGAAAATCCTTTTTACACAGATTTTACAGTTTCTCTTTTTTACTTAGTGTTTCAAACATATTACCCAAAACATAACTATGGATGGGATCTGTGTGTTATGGATTTAAATTATAAGTAAATTATAAACCTTTAATTATGTAGAGTTTTATAACAGAAAACATGGGTCAATGTATGCTTAAGCCACTAATCATATTAATAATATGTAACGAAATTTAAGTGAATTACAACCTGTCTTCCTGGAGTCTATAGTCATTTAAAATTTTTTTTCTTTTCTTTGAAGCATATAATCATATAAGCCATAGTAGGTTATAAGGAAAACTGAAGAGATTATTATACTTATTTCCATATTCATTCTAAATGGCTAACTGTATAATCTAATTTCTATTGAAGACAATTATAAGGAATAACTTTGAGCAGATTAATATTAAAATTTCACATGGTTTAAAAATCTTACTACTTAAAAGAGGAAAAAGAAAAGAAATAGAAAGTGCTTTTATTTGACCATCCTCATTGGTTAGTGACTCAGCTGAAAGGTAAGCCTGGGAATTATCCAGAAGCGACAATGCTCGGACTTCTCTTCCATTGACATAAAACCTTCGGTTGAAAATGCCTGACCTCAGGAACACAGCTTTGAAAGAATCATTCTGAAAACGACTCCCTGGTGAAGCAAACATCTTTACTAGTTTACAATCACAGATAATGCACTGTGTCCTCTCACATTTTTGGGCAGCTTTGCTCTGCAAATAAGGATTAACCTTATCGTCTGAGTGTAATCTTAGTTTGCATGTTAAAAGGCAGACAGGCGCTCATTGTTTATTTTCCTCCTTGGGATGCAGATCTCTAATATCCTTGCCAGAGTAGTTTCTCACACTGATTTTCACACTGACGTCAGTTTCATCTCCACTGTACAACTGAGCTACACAGTTTCTCCTCTTCAATTCTTATAGATAACTTTTGTCCAAATGGCTCAATACTAGGTAAACAATGAAAGTTTGGAGACACTGACAACCCGAGATATCCGGGTTCTTAGAAAGATACCTTCTCCAAAGAACTATGCTAAGCACTACAGGACGTGTACGATGAAACAAGATTCCTGTCCTTCAGGGAAGCATAATATAGTAGCAAAAGCATGGAGTATGACAAAAGGAGACCAAAATTGGTCTAAAATCTGCCACCTGTAATCCACGTGACTCTGCGGACGCCGCGTCCTATATCTGAATTTCTTTATATGTCAAAGAGAAATATAAATGGAAGGGACACCATGAGATTACAACCTACCTAACCTGAAGACTCTTGAGAGCCCCTTGTACTGCAAGGAGATCCAACCAGTCCATTCTAAAGGAGATCAATCCTGGGTGTTCATTGGAAGGACTGATGCTAAGGCTGAAACTACAATACTTTGGCCACCTCATGCGACGAGTTGACTCACTGGAAAAGACTCTGATGCTGGGAAATGTTGGGGGCGGGAGGAGAAGGGGACGACCGAGAATGAGATGGCTGGATGGCATGACCGACTGTGGACATGAGTTTGAGTGAACTCCGGGAGTTGGTGATGGACAGGGAGGCCTGGCGTGCTGTGATTCATGGGGTCGCGGAGAGTCGGACACGACTGAGCGACTGAACTGAACAAGAATAAACAATAATAGTTGGAAAGCACGTGCCCACAAACCAGAAAAGGATTTTAAAACTATCAGGGACTGCTGCTCCTGATCCAGCGAGGGGTCTGGCCAGGAGGACCAAAAGCCTCTTAACTCGAGTCCCAGGACAAGCCTAGTGATGACTTTCAGAGATAGGGGTCCTAACCAGGCGAACTTCCCAGTAGAAAAGGCCACCGGCTGTTGGAATGCGATGCAGTAGTAATCTGGACGCAAGACACGCGACAAGTCGGGGGGTCCGAGATCGCGGCGCCAGGCGTCAGCCTGCTACAACGCTCGCAGGAGACAGCCTCCTTCGCGGCGCCGCTAGGACTCCCGTGAGCCTGAGACTCGGTGATCTGAACTGTCTTTTTTTTTTCTGCATCCGGGGCTGAACCCAGGATGCTGCGGACCTGCGGGACACTTCCGGACTCCCGCGCGTGCGACTCCGCAGGTGGAGGGAGGGCGGTGATGGGCGTGGCTGTCACGCAGCCACCGGAAGCGCATTTTCCTTTTCCGGTCGGCGCCCGGCCCACAGCACGCGACCCCAAAATGGCGAGCCGGGGTACGGTCTCAAGGCGCTAGAGGGATTGCGCCAGGGACTGAACTTCCAAGGCCCCTGAGCTCCCGGGGCCTCGCGCCTTCCCGACACCGTTCCCGGAGGCGCGGGAACCCGGACCTGCCTTCCTCCCCGCGACGACGTGAGGTGTGGTGACTTCATAGCCGAGCCCAGAAAGAGGGAAGTGGCGTCCACAGAAGCCAGAGCTGGGTGGAGGTAATCGAGAAGCTGATTTTCCCTCTGGGTTTGGTCAGGAGACCCCCGAGAGATACCGAGGGATACCCTTAGAGATACCTCACGTGTCAGCTGCGTTGCGGTGAGCGGGGGTGGGGGGAAGGGCAGAAGTTAGCCGGGGCGCAACCTTTTCGTTTTCGCTGTGGCTTCTCTGCCGGGCGGCGGGTCGGTCTGAGAACCGGCGGGACCTGTTCTTGAGAATGCCGGTACTCAGGCAGGCACCTCCAGCCACATCTAACCACCAGAAGCAAACTTTTGTACACTGTGTGCAAATAAAACCGAGGGATGCTGTTGAAGTTGACTCGGAGGCTGCTGGTGTGTTGAGAGCTTCTGGTACTTTCGACTCAGAAGGTGTAGGTGGGGCATAGGGCAGTAAGGCCTACCAGTGCACCCAGCGAAACTTGCCCGTTTCTGCTGGCTTATGAGCATATTACTGGTGAAAGTGAAAGTCGCTCAGTTGTGTCCAATTCTTTTCGAATACAGTCCATGGAATTCTCCAGGCCAGAATACTGGAGTGGGTAGCGTTTCCCTTCTCCAGGGGATCTTCCCAACTCAGGGATTGAACCTAGGTCTCCCACATTGTGGGCGGGTTCTTTACCAGCTGAGCCACAAGGGAAACCCAAGAATATTGGAGTGGGTAGCCTATCCCTTCTCCCGGAGAAGGCAATGGCAAGCCACTCCAGTACTCTTGCCTAGAAAATCTCATGGATGGAGGAGCCTGGTAGGCTGCAGTCCGTGGGGTCGCTATGGGTCGGACACGACTGAGCGACTTCACTTTCACTTTTCACTTTCACACATTGGAGAAGGAAATGGCAACCCACTCCAGTGTTCTTGCCTGGAGAATCCCAGGGACAGGGGAGCTTGGTGGGCTTCCGTCTATGGGGTCACACAGAGTCGGACACGACTGAAGTGACTTAGCAGCAGCAGCAGCAGCAGCCTATCCCTTCTACATCAGATCTTCCCGGCCTAGGAATCAAACTGGGGTCTCCTGCATTGCAGGCGGATTCTTTACTAACTGAGCTATCAGGGAAGCTCCGAGAAAGGGGTCATTTCAGCCTCCAAGACATTCGTTTCTGCTGACAGAGAAATGCAGGAAGTGTCCCTGTGCCTTTCGAGCCTAGATAGGCAGCAGGAACCCACCATTTCTTTGAATACCTGTAGCTTCCTTGAAAGAGCTTTGTTGTTGTTTCTCTTGGATCACCTCTGAGAAAATCAGACTCTCAAGGCAATCCTCAGCCTTGCTTAAAAATCTCTATGACCCTGAGGAAATGTAAAGTCAAGACAAGGGTTACCTTTTCTAGGATCTTTCTTGTTTCCGAAGAACCTTAATCGTCACTGTTTCTCCTTTTTTTTTTTTTAACAGTGTGACGTTTGGATATCTTGTAAACAAAACCAGCTGTCAGTTTTTCTAGTAAAGTGAGCAGAAATTTTCATACATAGGTAGAAAGGGGCACACTGACCTTTATAGGTGTTCCCAGGAGGTGCCAAAGAAGCAGTGTTGATGCCCTCTGATGGCTTAGTGGGGGGAAACTTGCTGAAAGGAATAAGGTTACTTTTTCTCTAATTCTTTTCTGATCTGGGAGTCTCAGTTTCCCTTCCAGTATTAATATGATGGAAAAGAGAGTATAGGTATTCCATGAAGCAAAGGAATCAGTCTGCATAAGAAGATGAAGGGACAGAGAAGTTGTCCCTCATCTCACTGAAGATAAGAAACTGGAATGATCTATTAAAATGTAGAGAAAGTCAAATACCCCCGTTTATAAAGGTGGGACAGGAAGTGCACAGATTAAGTATTGGATAATATCAAAGTTCCTTTTAGCAAATGCATGCAAGTTTTTCCATCCATCAACCATAAAGAAAAAGTGATGAACTAACATTTGTCTTTCCAGAGCTGTAAATGCGTTTCAAAGCTGGGTGACAAAGGAAAGGGTGAAAACATGTCCTGAGTCTTGAGTCTTCAGGAGTGGCAGTTAATTTTAAAGAGGAGGCAGAGCAGTTACTTTCTGTTCCTTCTTTTCTGATAACTTTCTGTTCCTTCTTCTCGGATAACTACAAATAGGAAATGTGTGTCATGTGGCTTTCTTCTTGATGTGTACTTTTTTTTTCCTCCCCTCTCTCAGTGCCCTTGGGGAGAAGATCCACTCATTGGTTTTGTACCAAACCTGACAAGGCCTCAGTTATCAGGTGGCCCCAGGAGGATGTCACAAGTAGGAGAAAAACTGTGCCTAGAGCAAATAATGATGAGCCATGTGAAGGCGAATGCATGCTTGTACCCACATGTGGAGGTTTTGCAGGGGACTAAGAGGTCTGTGAAAGAGAGTTCCGATAAGAGTAAGAAATCCAGCCCACAGATGGGCAGTCTTAGTCCTGAGAGTGCTCGCCAGCACTTCCGGAGCTTCTATTATCATGGCACACCTGGACCGTGTGAGGCTGTCAGCCAACTGCAGGAATTATGCTGTCAGTGGCTGAGGCCAGAGATCCACTCAAAAGAGCAAATCTTGGAATTGCTGGTGCTGGAGCAGTTCCTGGACGTTCTGCCCAGTCATATCCAGAACTGGGTGCAGAAGTATCATCCACAGAGCATCAAAGAGGCTGTGGCCCTGGTAGACCGCTTTCAGAGAGAATCTGGTGGAATAAGCAATGAGGTGAGCAGAAAGATTCCTTACATGTACACTGTGAAAGAGGGTGAAAGTGGGGGGCAATAATTGGAGAATGAGATGGATTAAGTCACTCTTCTGTTGTTCCTTTAGAATAACTAAGTGCAATCTGAAATCACAGACTTGCAGTGACAGCTTCCAGGTTTGGGAGTTCCTGAGAATCTTTTCCTGGCCTTAGAAAAAAGAAATGCATTTTGCCCTCTTTAGGGCCAGGGTGAATTGAAGGTGGTGGGCCTGGCCTAGCATAGCCAAGGAGACAGGACTTAGCAGCCAAAAAATAAAAGGCAAGAAAATGCTAGGAAGGGAGAAAAAAAAATCTCTGAATGCAGGGTTTTAAAGGTCAAAGGCAGGAGAGAGTAGCAGCCAAAGTATAAATCAAACCTTTCTGGGGAGACTGCAAAGAAAGAGAAAAGGGAAACAAGGATCAGAAAGAAGAAAAAAGCTAACAGAAAAATGGAGAAAATCTGAATGCTGAGGGGTGGTGCTCTCTGGACTGGGAACACACATCTCAGGGCCAGGAGAAAAGAGCCTCCATGGCCTTCCTTCATGCTTTGCCTTGGCCTTGCTGGTGAGTGGGTAACCACGTCTGCTCTGGGGAGATGGCAGCATACTTCCTCTCCTTGAGAGCCCACCTTGAGGAGCACAAGTGTCTTATACACCTGAAGTGTATGGAGGAAAGTTGAATCCAGCTCTTCCCCCATTTTTTCCTCTGCTGCATCCCCTTTCTCCATGAAATTGTTCCCTGGACGTGGGAGGATTGGAAAATCTAACTGACAGAAAACCCTTTTTTATTCATTTTCTTATTCTTTAGAGAAAACTAGAAAAGTCCACTAAATCAAGGATCCAAATCTAGAAGGCAAGAGAGTGGAGGCAGTGAGAGAACAGGCATCCTGCCCCTACCCTGCTCTTGGCCTGAGCCGTGGCTGTCTGAGGAGGTGTGGAGGCCAGAGGCAGTCATAGCTTCTCTCATTTTAATCTGATTTTCCCAGATCATGTGTACAGTTCCTTATGAGAAAATCATGGTGCAATATCTCTTCATTTTTAAAAATTACTTCCTTACACACTCCCCAAACCTGGACTCTACTCTTGTTTGTTCTTCCATCACCACCCCAAAACCAAAAGCTCTTTGATAATGAGGATGGGGATTATTTCTAGGTCACAGCCCATGAACTGGGAAAGGACACAGTGCCCTTGGGAGGAACAGCAGTGGCCCCAGGCTTTAAGTGGAAGCCAGCAGAGCCCCAACCAATGGGTGTGTTCGAGAAAGAATGTTGGAATATATACCAAATACTGCAAGAGCCGGGCTGGAATACTCACAAAGAAACCCAGCCTGTGTCTGAAAGAGGTGAGGAGTTTCATCATAATTATCTTCTCCTGGGAGCTGTGATAGAATTGGTTTAGGTAGCATGTCATGGGAATTTTCCAGGTGCCCAGTCATGCTTTCAGTTAGGATGTCTTTCTAGTGGGAGTACAGTAGGTCAGTGGTAGGTGAAGGTGAAGGTCATTCTGGGGTACAGAAGCATCCAAACCACAGAAGCCTGGTATTCACAATGTGGACCTTTCTCTATAGAAATTTGAGAGGAGAGAAGAAGGTAGAGCAGGGACAAGGGGGGATCATCTCACCGTTAGAAGTTAGAGGAGAAATTGGGATCAGAAATGGGCTGTCAGTGGCAGAATGGGAAGAGAATTGTATACCAGGAAAATAATGAAATCTCCCATGTTTCCCACCATACACTGGAGAACCTGAGGTTTTAATTTTCAAACACCTCTAATGCTTGCCCAGCTCAGTGAACAGTTTCTTTAATGAGAGGAAAAACAATGGATTTCCTTTTATTTAATGAAAACTGGGAACCAATTCTATGGCGTGGTGGCTTTTTGGTTCTATTTTACAAGGAGAAGGCCACTTCTGGTGCACATGTGCGAGTATGTGCAAGCACGTGCACACACTCATGTGAAGGTGAGCTGTCTTTACTGAAGGAGTCCTAAACTGTAGAAATTGGCTTGGGGTATTCATAAACAGAAAAAACATTTTTTTTTCTGGCTGCTTCCCCACAGCTGTGCCAGATGAAGAGACTCTAACCTTTTGTGAGCAGAAAAGCACCCCAAGCTGGAAGATGGCATCTGAGCTCACCTTGCCTGAGTCCCAGGTGAGCTGTACTTTACAAGCTTTCTCAGGCAGCCCTAATGTGGCCTTGTCTGCTTTTCTGTGCTGCCCATGATCCTACCTTACACAGCAGGTGCTCTGAGGCACATTAGCCCCAGGAGTTCCCTAGGCAACTAGGATTGGCGCTGTGGGATTGGGCACCTCCAAAGCTGTGTACTGATCTCTTTGGCATCTGTTATGTTATCTCACTTCTTTTCCCTTGAATCTTCTCTTAACTTTTTTGGTAACTGGCCTCCCATGTAATTCAGAGATGAGTGATAGGACGGCTTCTGTTGTAGCGAGTACTGAACTACAACTTACTCTCTTCTTTAGAAGCCGTTGACATTTGAAGATGTGGCCTTGTATTTTTCCGAGGAAGAATGGCAAATAATGGACCCTAATCAGAAGACCCTCTACATTGATGTAATGCAGGAAGTCTATGAGACTGTCACCTCTCTAGGTAAAGAGTCTTCCTTTCCTTTGTACAGCAGTTGAGCAATCTGTTACATCCTCAGTTCATGGAAAATGCACCTCTGTGAGAGTGTCCCAGTGTCCCAGCAGTGGGTTGGTTCTCAGCTTGATGGTGTGAGGGAAAGGGAAGGCAGATCCAGATTGCCTGGAGGACTTTTTACAAATACACATCTTTCTCCTAAGTAGACTGCTTGATCTATCATACTCTTGCCCTACCCTGCAAGCCCACTCTTTCCAGATCGTTTCCATGTCAGTAGAAAGCACAGTTTACCCAGTTCAGGCCCCAAACCTCTCAGTTATCCTTTTTTCCAGTCCTTTTGTTAAACCCTACCCACCAGCCAATCAGTGAGCAAGTACTCTTAGCTCTGTTTTCAAAATAGGTCCTGAATACAACCATGTCTCAATCTCTTCTGCTCTTACCATCCTGGTCTCAGCCACCTCATCTCTAACCAGGTCTGCTGGAATACCACAGGACTTCCAGTCCCACGACGTTTCCATGTGTCCTTAGGTTTAGTTCCTAGCTTCCTCATTGCACATCCACCCACAGCCACAGTAGAATATAAAGAAGATACTGAGTTTAAGGTTCCACCCATTTAAATGTTTGGGGTAAATAAAAGTTACTTGCTTTTTCTGAAAATAGTCTGGAATTTAGATGGCAGTCCATGACCTCCAAGTTTTATTCTCAGAGCATTATCATTGCACCCTAAACTTAAAGTGATCTGTTTAGCACAAGGGCAAGAACCATAGACCCAACGTCCCTAAGAGTTCAAGGACATTCTTGGAGAGTCTCTTTGAGGTAAATGTACATACAGGAAGAGGAGAAAATTCCTTAACAGGAGCCTTTATAAGGGCTTAACATTTTTAAGATTTTGTTCCTATATATTTTTAAAAATTAATCTCTTTACTGACTTATTTGTAGACTCATATGCATATTTAAAATGTAATACAAAGAACCCATATACACTTTACCTATTTTCCCTCAATGATAACTTTTGCAAAAGTATATAATATCACAACCAGGATAATAAAATGGGTACAGTCCACTGACCTTGTTCATATTTCCATTTTTTCTTGTATTCATTTGTGGGTGTGTATGTATTTAGTTCTATAAGGTTTTATCACATGTGGAGGTTTGTGTATTCACCACCCCAATCAAGATACATTACCACAAGGATCCTTCCTGTTGCCCTTTTATCAGTATAACAATGCACACTTCCCTCCCACACCCTACCTTATCACCAACCTATGCCAACTACTGATCTGCTTACAGTTTTTAAATTTTGCCATTTCAAAAATATATGATTAGAGTCATAAAATACGTAGCTTTGGGAGATTAACTTTTCTCCTTCACAATAATTCCCTGGAAATTCGTCTAAGCTATTGTGTGTATCAGTAGTTCATTCATTTTTACTGCTGAGAAGCGTTCCATAATATTGATAAACCACAATTTGTTTAACCATTCATCCATTGAAAGATATTTTTGCTGTCTTCAGTCTTGGGCTATTGCAAATAAAGCTGCCATGAACATTCCTGTACAGAATTTTGTGTAGAGACGGTAAGTTTTCGTTTCTTTGGGACAGAGAATGAAATAGTGAAATTGCTGTTTCATATGGTAATTAGATGTTTAACGCTAAACTATTTTTCAGAGTGGCTGCATCATTTTACCTTCCTAGCCAGCAATGGATGTGATCCAATTTCTCCACATTCTTGCCATTGTTTAATAGTATTACCATTAAAAAAAAATTTGGCCTTCTGTTAAGTATGTAATGTTATCTCATTGTGGCTTGGACTTGCATTTTGCTAATAGCTAATGATGTAGTTTTTCATGTGCTTATTTGCCATCTTTATATTATCTTCAGTGAAACGGCCTTTGCCGTGGTTTTCATTAGGTTGTTTTTTAACTGTTGAATTTTGAGAGTTCTTTTACAGATTGTTGTGTGCTTTCTTGGGTGTATGGTTTGCAAGTAGTTTTCCCAAGTCTGTATATTTTTCTTTTTATCCTCTTCCCATGGGTTTCCACAGAGTAAGTTTTTTATTTTGATGCCCAATTTTTCATTTTTCTTTTTACTGATTGTATTTATACTATCAGGGCTAGCCATAGATCCCTAAAATTTTCTATGTTTTTCCTAAAAGTTTTTTAAGTTTGCATTTAAGTCTGTGATTCATATTGAGTTGATTCTATATAAGATATGAAATTTAGGTTGACGTTCATTTGTTTTTTTGCCTATGTAAGTCCAGTTGCTTCAGCCTTGTTTATTGAAAACGCTGGCCTTCCTCCATTGAATTGCTTTTGCACTTTTGTCAAAATCAGTTGGGCATATTGTGTATCTGTTTTGTTCCATCGAGTTATGTGTCTATCCCTCTACCAATATTGCATTGTCTTGATTACTGTAGCTATACAATATAGAAAGCCTAAATCAGATAGAGTCTTTCTTCCTACTTTATTCTTTTGTCAAGATAAATTTTATTTTAAGCTATGCTAGGGCCTGTTCCTTTCCATGTAAGTTTTAGAATAAGCTTATCTATAGGAAACTTTTTTGGAATTTTGCTAGAAATTACATTAAACTATGTTAATTTGAGGAGGATTGATACCTTTACTGTGTTGATTTTTTCCAAACAATGAACACAGTATGTTTGTTCAAGTTTTCTTTGATTTCTTTCATCATTTAAAAATTTTTATTTATTTATTTATTTGGCTGCACTGGGTCTTTATTGTGGTGTGCAGGCTTCTCTAGTTACAGCTCGAGGGCTCTCTAGTTGCAGCGTGCTAGCTTCATTGCCCCGGGGGCATGTGGGATTTTAGTCCCCCAACCAGGGATCAAACCTGGGTCCCCTGCATTGGAAGGTGGATTCTTAACCACTGGACCACCAGGAAAGTCCCATCACCAACTTTTTGATAGAGAAAAAAATTTATTTTATTTATGTTTTTGTTGGAGTATAGTTGTTCATCTACTTTTTATAATTTTCAGTGTGCAGATCCTCTATATGTTTGCCAAGTATATGCAGAAGCATTTAATTTTCATTGGCACAACTGTAAATGGTGTTATTTTAAATTTTTGTTAAAACAAATGTTCACTGTTTTTGTATAGGTATGCCTCTAATTTTATGTTTTCCTCTTTTATCCTGTGACCCTACTGAACTTGCTTATTAGTTCTAAGAATGTTTTTTTTTTTTTTGGAAAATTTCTTGGGATTTTTATACATAGTCACATGATCTACAGTGCTTTTATTTATTTTTTTTACCTTGTTGCAATAGGTCCAACTTCTGGTACAATGTTGAATAAGAATGGTGAGAGCAAGCATCCTTTCCTTCTTTCCAATTTTATCATGGAAACGTTATGTCTTTCACTATTACATGTGATGTTAGTGCAGGGCTTTTACTGATACTTTATCAAGTTGATATTATTCCTAACTTTCCTAGTGTTTTTATTCATTTATTTTTGGCTGTGCTGGGTCTTCGTTGCAGCACTCGGGATCTTTAGTTGAAGCATGTGAACTCTTAGTTGTGGCATACAAATTTTTAGTTGCGTCATTTCAGGATCTAGTTCCCTGACCAGGAATTGAACCTGGGCCCCTTGTATTGGGAATGTGGAGTCTTAGCCACTGGTCCACCAGGGAAGTCCCTCTTGAGTTTTTTTTTTTTTTATCGTTAATGGATGTAGGGTTTGTCAAATACTTTTCTGTGTTAGTTAATGGGATTATGATCTTTTAAAGCTTGTTGATACATAGTGGGTTATGTTGATTGATTTCAAATATCTAAATTCTACTTGATCATGGTATATAATGCTTACATATTGTTACATTCAGATTGCCAATATTTTGTTGAGGATTTTTGTGTTGAAGTTCATGGGAGCTGTTAGTCTGTAGTTTTCCTTTTTGGTACTGTCTTTGTGTGATATTGTTATCAGGGTAAATACTGGCCTTATGAATGATTTGGGTAATATTTCTTCTTTTCTGGAAGAGATGATATAAAAGTGATGTTAATTGTATACATATTTTGTAGAATCATCCAGTAACACTATATGAACCTGGAGATGTCTGTTTTGGCAGCTTTTTAAATATGAATTCAATTTTTAATTTTCAGAGTGCTATTCAGATTATCTATTTCACACTGGTTGAATTCCGGTAGTTTGTAGATTTTGAGAAATTCACCCATTTCCCCCTAACTTTTAAAATTTGTGAACATAAATCGGATATAGTATTCCCTTATTATCTCTTTAATTGCTGCAGAATGTATAGTGATAGACCCAATTTCCTTCCTGATATGGATGGTTTGCATCTTCTTTCATTTTTGCCCAAGTTAATACAGGTTTATCAATTTTATTAATTTTTTGAGGAGCAAGTTTTTTGTTTAATTTCTGCTGTGATCTTGATTATTCCTTTCTTCAACTTTTATTTTTCTTTTTTTCTAGTTTCTTGATGTAGAAACTTAGATTATTTATTTGAGAGCTTTCCTCTTTTCTGTTTTGTGCCTTTAGGGCTATACATTTTTCCTCTGAGCATTCCTATAGTTGCATTCCACATATTTTGATATATTATAATTTCATTTTCATTTAATTATGTATTTTTAAATTTCCCTTGAGACTTTCTCTTTAATGGGTTATTTAGAAGTATATTTCCATTTGTTTCCATATATTTTAGATTTTTCTATTGTCTTTCTGGTTTTGATTACCAATCTGATTCCATTTTTGTCAGATTGCGTTTTCTCAATCAAGTTGTGATTTTTTTTTTTTTTTTTGGTTCTGGGTGTGCTGTGTGATTTATTTTTTGTATCCTGATCACTTTGTCTATTACATTAGAAGAGTGTGGGTCCTATTTAAATATTTTAATGGGCAGTCACTCTGTTTTAGTTTAGAATGTAAGTTCTTTCCTACTTTGTGGAATATGTGTCTAGTGACAGCTTAATTTCAGAGCCTTTATGGTATTATTTTGGTCTCCTTGATTTATGTGGTACTGCTGGGATTCCCCTATGCTCCTGCTCATGCTGCCAAAGAGTGAGGAATGAGGACGATCTTTACTTAGGCTAGAGTATCTCTCAGTGGGAATCTCTGACCCACAGGGATGAAGAGGCTTCCTGGGGCAGGCTGCTAGTGGCTGGTTAGCTAGGTCCGTCTTGCTAGTTCTGCATGACAAATCTGATGTCTCCGACTGGAGTTCTGGTGTTGTCAGAAGGTTTCCCATTTCAGATTGGGGGTGGAGTAAGCCTAATCAGGTAGCCTTCTGTTGCTCAGTTGAGATTTGGAAAACACTAGATCTGGGTTGCCTACATTTTTGGATGTGGGGATGTAAGATACCTACTGTGTTACTCTTCTAGTCCTGGGATCCCAAACCATTTTGCCTTCCTCTTTCCACTTTTTAGAATTCTCTGTTCATTGTATCTTGCATTCTTGAATGGATTTGTTGCTGTGCCCAGCAAGGAGGACCAGGGAGAAATGGGTCTGTGCCATTTTGTCCAGAGTGGACCAAAAATCCCTTGTTCCTATATTTTTAAAAAGCTGTCAGCATTGATTTTTCTTTCCATGCCTACAGTTTTCTTGTTCTGGGAAACAGATGGCTGATTCTTCTGTTTATTCCAACAGGGTTAAAGCTCAAAAATGACACTGGAAATGACCCACCTGTATCTCTTTCTGCATTAGAAATACAACCATCAGGATGCAAAGTATTAAGAAAGGCCAGAATGAAAGTTGCTCAGACAACAATGGGCAATGAAAATCCCAGTGGTACATGCAGTGTACGGAAACGACATCGTGCTTTTCCAGGGAGGAAAAGAAGGAAACTTAAAACCTGTAAACAAGAGCTTCCAAAACTTGTGGATCTTCACGGGAAAGGCTATGCGGGAGAGAAACCTTTTAAATGTCAGGAGTGTGGAAAAAGCTTCAGAGTTAGCTCCGACCTTATTAAACACCAGAGAATTCATACTGAAGAGAAACCCTATAAATGTCAACAATGTGATAAGCGGTTTAGATGGAGTTCAGATCTTAATAAGCACTTATTGGCACACCAAGGAATTAAACCATATAGATGCTCATGGTGTGGAAAAAGCTTTAGTCATAACACAAATCTACACACACACCTAAGAATTCACACTGGAGAGAAGCCCTTTAAATGTTATGAATGTGGGAAAAGATTCATTCAGAATTCCCACCTTATTAAACACCAGAGAACCCACACGGGTGAGCAGCCTTATACTTGTAGCATATGCAGGAGAAATTTTAGCAGGCGTTCAAGCCTTCTTAGACACCAGAAACTCCACAGGAGAAGGGAATCATGTCCAGTGTCTCCAGTCTGAGGAAGGTCACCATTTAGAGCTAGATCCTGGATGGGAAAGAGTGCATAATGTTGAGGTAGCCAATGATAGGAATCTATCATCAACAATGTTTTTAGGAGGGGCACATGGGATGTTTCACAAAAAGGAATCTAAACTCTCTCTTTTATGTAGCATTGTATCTTCAGTGCCTACCACCAATACCTGGAAAATTCTTTATAAATAAAAGAATGGAATCATTCTTGTATATCTGAAGTTACCTGTTTGTATCAGTCTGGTTACTCAGCCTCCCCATCCTCCATGATCTAAATTCTTCCAGTATCAGGTACTCAGCAAATATATGATGGCGAGGAATCCTACTCCCATTCTTTCTCAGGAGAGATGGATCATAAGAGTATTCAGTTTCTCTGAAGGGAGCTCAGAAGTTTGAGACAGTATCTGTGGCTATCATCCTATCTACATGAACAGCCTAAGCCCAGGGTTCAGGGAACTGTATCCTGAAACAGGAAGAGGAGTTTCAGTGTGTGCCCTGGGAGAAGTACCCCCATTCTAGTTGCCTCTCCCCTGAACACCCACTACTGCAGTGTTTTCTGTCAAGGAATTCCAGCATTAAGCAAAGGCCTAGGGGCCTTGGAAGCACTTGATACCTTCCTGCTGAGCCTTTGACACTGAGGTATTTAGACTGAAATGATGAAGGAGGCAGCCTGGGCTCTCATCCGAGTACCTGTCTGTAGAAGGCATAGGGCATGTGAGTGGCCTTTTTTTTAACTTTCATTATATGGACTGGAAGACTTTCAAGTTGATGCCGCCCTGCTCCAGGATCTAACAGGAGGCCAATTTGTATGGCTGTTCAGGCATTGCTTCATACGTATGGATGCTTTGCAGGAAGATCTGGAGATTTTGCAAACTGATTTATTCAGAATGGTAAGGAGAGCCCTGTGGCCTCATGGTTTTGTAGCCTCGGTGAACACTGGATGCTAGGAGGGGAGGTCCAGTCAGAGCAGGAAAGTGATGGCTCACTGAAAGCCAGATCAGACAGAAACTGGTTTGTTCATGTTGGGATTTTAGTTCGTGGACCAGGGATCAAAGCTGTGCCCCCTGCAGTGGAAGCGTGGTGTCCTAACCACTGAACAGCCAAGAGAGTCCATGTGTAGCATTTAGAAGAGATGGACTCAAAAATTGAAGGAAGTACTGTGTAGATGGAGCCAGCAATTATTGCCCATTCACCAAAGTTCCTGAGAACAGGTTGGCAAAAGGGCACTCCATCTTCCCAAAACTGCTGTCCCCACTCACAACACTTGTAGCTTCAGAGTTCCTATTGCAGGTTCTCGTCTATACTAACATTCCCAGGAGAGGTGAAAAACAGGAAATGTGGGTCTTCTTTTAGAGATTAGTTTTTTTTTTTAATTGGAGGAAAATTGTTTTACAATGTTATATTGGTTTCTGCTGTACAACAATGCAGATCAGCCGTAAGTATACATATTTCACCTCCCTCTTGAGCCTCCCTCCCCTCCCCCATCCCTGCCCTCTAGGTCATCACAGAGCACCTGGCTGGGCTCCATGTTATACAGCAACTTCTCACCTGCTATAGAGATCAGTTTTTTTTTAAAGGCATAAATGGCAGGAAGACCTTTTAGATGTAAATGGAAACAGGAAGAGGATTGGGAATTCCTGGTTCCAAGTTCAGATATTCCACTGCTCCAGGAAGAAAGGACATTCTTGTCCTAGTGGAATAGAATGTAGAAGTTGGGTCTCCTGGCTGACTCATTAGTACCTATTCTTCCCTTTCAACCCTCTGCCATGGCTTCGCAGGGCCCCCTTCCCCATGCGTCTTGACCACTCATATCAGCCCTCACAATCTCAGAAAAAGAAGTGGGCACTAAGGGAAGAAATGGCAGGATGGAGTGAAGGAGAGATGTCATCCTGCTTCATACTCACAAGCCATCTCCCGGCATGTGGCTAAAGAGGCGAGAACTCCGATGCTTTTCTGAGGACAACGGAGACATCATACAAAATCCAGGGGACTGGAGATGCAGACTGGATATTCATTCAGGGGACAAAATGGAGAGGCCACTTAAGATCCCACAGGCAGAGATGGCACTGAAGAGACGAAAGATGACCAGAGCCAGGTGTGAGGGCTGTGGACTTCTTCCACCACTGTGCTCCGACTCACAGCAAGTGAGGGATATCAGGGAAAAGATGGGCTGAGAATGGAGCCAGGAGAGCAGCAGGCAGTGGTCTTTTGCCCTCCAATCTCTGTGATGCCTGAGGTTGGGAGTCAAGGCCTCAGGGAGCAGAGTGCCACTGCCCACTGTGACCAAGGTACCAGGACCTGTCCTCCTGTGCAGGTCAGTTCATGCAAGACATGTCTCTTCAACTTCCGCCCAGAAAACAGTGATGTGGCTGCTACCAAAGAGCCTGTGGGGGGTCCTTTCCAGCCCTTCTCCCATCCCTTCTTCCTCAATCACCGCCTTGCTCCCTTGGCCATGGCCATGCCTGCTTCAGCCACCACCAATTGTGAGTGTAAATTGTTCCTCTGTCCCCAGGGGAATGGGCACAGTGACTGAGAATGGGCAGGGAGAGAAGAAAACAAATTATGGTCTTGGCGATGTCAGATTCAAATGCTCTCTTTGCTACCTCTTCTCTCTAGTGTTTGAAAAACATGAGATGTTAGGTTGTTGGTCACCATGATGACCCTGTTGGGGTGGGATGGAGAAGCTATTCCTAATGTGAAGGAGGGGACTCCCTACAAAATCCTGTCCCAGGCTGAGTGGCCAGACATAGTGGCTGTGAAGGCCATCCATTCCTGTCACTGTCTTTGCCTTCTTCCCTCCCTCTGCCACCTGATCCTTCCTACTGTCATGGGCCAGGCAAGGGATGCAGCTGTGGACAAAGTGAAGGGGAAGGAGGGCCGTCCTCCCGAGGATCAACCGTCATGAGCATGTGAGGAGGAAAGGAGTGGTGGTGAGCGCCTGTCACCTCTTGATCTTCCAGACCACCTGGGGGAAGGAGGGAGGGAGGAGGCCAAGCCAGCTCTGGGAAGCAGTTCTGCTCCAGGGTTGGCATCTCAGGTGAACTAGAGAGAAAGAGCCAGGAAACGCCAAGAGAGGTTTCCCTCATCCATCCTTAGGCTCTGATGTGTGGCCGGGGTGACAGGAAAGAACTGACTCCAACCCCTGGGCTGCAGACACCTCAGAGGAACTTGAGTTTGGTGACAGATCTCACGACTGAGAGTGTTCTCTCTTCAGGTAGTACCCATATATCTGCCATCCCCAGGCCTCCCTTGGGGAGGCCCTTAGCTTCCCTAACAGGTGTTATTCTGGGTTTTCTTCTTAACCTTATGCCCCATTCACTGAAGTGTCAGCACCATAATTTTGGGCATTCCCCATGCTGGAGCCAGTGCAGGTTCTCACATAAAGTTGAGGAAGTACAGGCACAAGCTATCTGTGCATTGTGTGTGTGTGTGTGCGTGTGAAAAGTAAACTTAAAGGGAAACATCTAATCCCTTACCAAGACTGAAAACTAGTCATCTTAACTTTGTCTATTGTTTGCTTTTAAGGAATAGTTAGGGAGTTTGGGATGGACATGTATGCACTGCTGTATTTAAAATGGATAACCAACAAGGACCTACTGCAGAGCACAGGGAACTCTGTTCAATGTTGTGTGGCAGCCTGGATGGCAGGGGAGTCTGGGGGAGAATGGATACATGTGTATGCATATGTCTGAGTCCCTGGGCTATGCACCTGAAACTATTACACATTATTAATCGGCTATACCCCAAAAGAAAAGTTAAAAAAAGCCCTTCTTAAAACAGGTAAGCAGGAATGTGAGCTGAGAGAAATGTAACAGCAGGGGGCACTCTATGTTGATCATATTCTGCTTTGTCCAGCCCTTACTCCCACAGATCCTGACACAGTGGGTGAAACCTTTCTGTAAATTCACAACAATGGAGGAAATTCTCAGGTCTTCAGGCTCAGTGGACACAGGCCTACCCAGGCCCAGGCTCCTAATGGTCCTTGTACAAAGACTCGCCCCTCCCTTGCCAACGCCTTTCTGCCCGTTGTGCTGGCCAGGGCCCCTCTGGGAGCAGGCATCCCCACGGGATAGATCAGCATGAAAACAATATATCTTCCCTTCAGTGGTCTTTGACAAGTCTGGGAAGCAAGGCTTCCTTATCTGTGGTCCATGGATGAGTTCAAAGGACTTTCAAAATTCTGAGTATGTGGGCATTTCTCTGAGAAGCTAAGTGGTAACTTTTTGGAGTTATTGAAAGTCTTCGTGACCCCTGAGCCTTTAGGCACAATTACTACTGCAGTTACTTAAAGCTGTGTCCCTGACTCCTCAAGTCTTGTAGTGCATTAAGGCTGAAGGGCCCTTGGAAAAGCCAGGGAGACCATTCCCCTGGTTTTACAGAATAGGCAACTGGAGCTTAGGTGGTTTCCTTTCCAGGGTTTTGAGGCAGAGAGGGAATAGAGTCTCCCAAGCCTCAAGCCTTGAGACTAAGTTCCCTCTCTCCACACATCACAGTACCTTCACCCTGGCAGTGGCATCTCAGGAAGTGTCATCACTTTCAAAAGGTGATCTCTTGGCTATCTCCCATGGGACTAGGAATTCATTTTTAGTAGTGGTCTGTTTTGTTATTGCTTCCCAGGTGGCTCAGTGGTAAAGAATCTGCCTGCCAATGCAGGAGATATAAGGGAGACAGGTTCGATCGCTGGGTCAGGAAGATCCCCTGGAGGAGGGCATGGCAACCCACTCCAGTATTATCGCCTGGGAAATCCCATGGACAAAGGAGCCTGGTGGGCTACAACCCATGGGGTTGCAAAGACTTGGACACAGCTCAGTGACTAAACAGCAACAATATCCTTGCACAGGCAGGTCCAAAATCCTCTGATAAAGGAGAACACTCTCCAGAAGTTGGGGGTGCTACAGTTCCCTAGCCCCACCAGTCAGCAGAAACCTGGGTGCTCGAGGCCCAGAGAGGCCTCTTGGAGATGCTGTCTGAGGAGCTACCTCTGATGAGTCCTTTAGTCCAACAGGCTGCAAACCAAGGTTCACTTATGCCTGGGGGGGCACCCGAAGACTGCCCAAGGGAGACTGGGGCACAGATAGTTTTAAAGGAATCTATTTCTGGGGCCTCCTTGGTGGTCCAGTGGTCAAGACTCTGCACTTCTAATACAGGGGGTGAGGATTCGATCCCTGAATAGGGAACTAAGATTTCACCTAGTGTGGCAAAAAATAAAAGAATCTATTTCCGAATCCTTAGTTTCATATCTTTTTCTTTCTAAACCTGATCTGGGGAGACCCAAATGACAGTATTCTGTTCCCACCTTCCCTTCTCCTCAAGCCTCCCACAACCCTCCCCTGCCCTGACCTCACCATGGTACCCCACCCCAGAGTGAAAAGTGTTTGAGGAGCCAAAGAAGCCTCATTATTAGTGCTGTTGGAATCTTGGTGAAGAAATCATCACCTGCCCCAAGGTCATGAAGATATTTTCCCATGTTTTCATTTACAAGTTGTATTATTTTACTTTATATATTTAGATCTATAATTCATCTGGAATTGATTTCTTAAACAAAATGTGGCATATCCATTCAATGGATAATTATCTAGCCAAAAAAAGAATGAAATATTGACACATGTATAATGTGCTGCTGCTGCTGCTGCTAAGTCGCTTCAGTTGTGTCTGACTCTGTGCGACCTCATAGACGGCAGCCCACCAGGCTCCTCTGCCCATGGGATTTTCCAGGCAAGAGTACTGGAGTGGGGTGCCATTGCCTTCTCCGATGTATAATATGAATGAACCTCAAAAAACAATATGCTAAATAAATCAGGCACCAAAGGTCACATATGATTCCACTTACTTGAAATAGCCAGTAGAGGTAAACCCATAGAGACAGAAAGCAGATAAATTTTCCAGAGCCTGAGGAGGCTGGAGTTTGGGTTGATGAGATTGTTTTCAAAGTTGATGAATGTCATGGATGCACAGCATAGTGAACGTACCAAGTGCTACTAAACTGTAGCATTTTTTGAGGTACACTTTTTGAGGTCCATCAGTGTTGTAGCATGTGTTAGTTCCTCATTTCTTTTTATAGCTGGATTAGATTCCATTGAATAGATAGGCGTATTTTGTATCCATTCTTTCACTGAAGGACATTAGGGGTATTTTGATCTTTTGGCTATTGTGAATAGTACCATATGAATATTCATGTACATGTATTTGTTTGGATGCCTCTTTTCAAAATAGGGATTCCCTAGTGGCTCAAATGGTAAAGAATCAGCTTGCAATGAAGGAGACTGGGTTCGATCCCTGGGTCAGGAAAATCCCCTCGAGAAGGGAATGGCTACCCACTCCAATATTCTTGCCTGGAGAATCCCATGGACAGAGGAGGCTGACAGTCTCCTCAAAATAACTGAAAGTACCAATTCTTTTAGGTATATACCTAAGAATAGAATTCCTTGGCCACATGGTAGTTGTATGTTTAACTTTCTGAGCAAACTCCAAATGGTTTTCCACAGCATATGCACCATTTTACATTCTCACCATCCAAGTACAAAGGTTCCAATTTCTCCACGTCTTCACCAAGTCTTGTTAATGTCCATTTATTTTTCATTATAGCCATTCTAGTGGATGTGAGGTTGTACATATCATTGTGGTTTTGATTAGATTTCCCCAATGACTAATAATTGAGCATCTTTTCATGTGCTTGTTGGCCATATGTGTATATTCTTTGAAGAAATGTCTGTTTGAGCCCTTTGCCAATTTTTAATTGGGTTGTTTGTCTTTTTGCAGTTTGTTATTTATATATTCTGTTTATTTTTATTTATTATTTATATATTCTGTTATCTATTATTATATGTAATAGTTATTTTTACATATTCTATATATAATAAATAATAGTTATTTATATATTCTGGATGCTTGAACCTTATCCTGTATGTGATTTGCAAATATTTTCTCCCATTCTGGAGAAATGCATCACTTTCTTGCACAAAAGTTTTTACTTTCATGAAGTCCTATTTTTTTAAATTGCTTATAATTTTGGTGCTATATCTAAAAACCATTGTCAAACACAAGGTAATTATTTGACCTATGTTTTCCTCAGAATTTTTATGTTTTAGCTCTAACATTTAGGTCTTTGATCCATTTTGAGTTAATTTTTGGTTGTAAGGTAGGGGTCCAACTTCAGACTTCTTCATGTGGATATACAATTTTCCCAACACTATTTTTTGAAGAGCCTATTTTTCCTCATCGAATGATTCTGACACCCTTGTCAAGAATCATTTGACAGTAGATGTATGGGCTTGTTTCTGAACTCTCAATTTTATTTCATTTGTCTATATGTCTGTCTTTATGCCAGTACCATACTGATTTGATTACTATAGCTTTATGACAAATTTTGAAAAAATCAGAAAGTGGGGGTCCTCCAATATTGTTCCTCCTTTTCCATGTTCTTTTGATTATTGGCATGTCTTGCAATTCCATAGGAATTTTAGGGTTGGCTCTTCTGTTTCTGCAAAAAGGGCTGTTGAAATTTTTATAGAGATCATATTGAGTTTATAGATTGCTTTGTGTAGTATTGTCATTCTATCAATCTTTCAATCCATGAACACAAATACTTTGCATAATCAAAGAAGGAATTACTTTGATGATTAACGTCTGTTTAAAAATGCAGATTTTAAGTAGATAAACATCAGGTAGATCTGGGTGGGCCATATTCCAGGCCTTGTGAAATCCACTATAAGACCAATTGTAAAGAAGGCAGAGAAGAAAAAGGTAATAGGCAAGAAACTTCTAATTGCATATTAATTACTTGATCATATGTAATATTTACTATGCCTGGAAAGCATCTCCAAAAGGTATATACTGTAATGACTGAATGGTATTGATTTGGTTAGTGTTTTCATTTGCAACAGCATCTCTCCAATACTAAATAAGCTTATTCTAAAATTTTAAGTTCTAACTAATATTTTAAGAAATATTAGACTCGATTATACTTACCAAAGGAACATTAATATTTTCCTTTGTGTTAAATATGGATTTAGACTTTTACTTAAAAAAGAATTAATGTGATCAAACTGATTAATTCCAGTCATCATTGTTGTGTCATACCTAGTACCAATCAGTCTCTGAAACTTTTGCTTCTGTCTTCCCTGTCATGGCATGGTTGCTAGTCAATGTACTCAGTTGAATTTGGGGGCAGACCACTAGGAGGCTTCACAAAAGCCATAAAAGTTCCTTTCCTCAGGTGGCCCTGGCATTCTAGGAGCTCTGGGTCTGCATAATGGCTCATTCTGGTAACTGTGTGTAAGGATGATCCCA
The DNA here is from genome assembly GCF_049115385.1 of Moschus berezovskii. NCBI lineage: Eukaryota > Metazoa > Chordata > Mammalia > Artiodactyla > Moschidae > Moschus > Moschus berezovskii. Next base: position 122,486,602 of record NC_142488.1, on the reverse strand, counting down.
GGGCAGGGTACACTTATGTCCTTGTACATTTAACTTATAATTTGCACATGGCTGTACACAACTGGCAGGAAATTACAGACACAGAGGGTCAGCATTTCCACATATTTTGGTGGAGGGGGTGGAATTCAACCCATAACACCTGTTTTAATTTATATTGGACTGTATTAACTATTTTATGTGAGATTGAAGTTTCAAGGTCTTCCATTTTATAGAGCCAATTGTGTTAAAGACTTTATTTTTCATTAAATCAGAGCATATTTTAGGGTAATGGGCTATGGGGGAATTTATGCAAGGCAACAGTTCTGATGGTTACAGCGAGGCATAGTTTTGGCCTCTATTTTTGTGTTTGGTAACTCTCTCCTAAGAGTATAATAGGTTCCTTTTTAAAATTTAGTGAATTCATTGGAAAGAATGATGCTGAAGCTGAAACTCTGGTACTTTGGCCACCTGATGCAAAGAGCTGACTCATTTGAAAAGATCCTGATGCTGGGAAAGATTGAAGGCGGGAGGAGAAGGGGACAATAGAGGATGAGATGGTTGGATGGCATCACTGACTCAATGAACAAGAGTTTGAGGAAGCTCTAGGAGTTGGTGATGGACAGGGAGGCCTGGCGTGCTGCAGTTCATGAGGTCGCAAAGAGTCAGACACGACTGAGCGACTAAACTGAACTGAACTGAGTAAGAGTAGATGCACTCTTTCAGCGAGGTTAATCTTGAATTTTTATAGTCTTCCAGAACCTGAGCTTAAAATTATTAGCATCTTCTAAGAGCTGTTTAGTCATCTAGACAAGAGCTTTCCAAATGATACTGCCAAAGCATATTGAATGTATATGTACATATGTACATTGACTCCCCGCCAATCCTAGAATCACTGAATCCTAAAGCCTAGTGTGCTTGTGTACTAAGCATCTTGTCATTTTCTGTGCATGCCATTTTATGAAAACGTGTGAGAGGCATTGAATCTGATCTTGTCTTTGATTATCCCATTGGAATAACTGATAGTGAATCTTAGGATACAGATTCTTAGCCTTGGGATGTGAGGAGTTTCTAAACAAAATTTTTGTATTTGAGGTGAGAGCAAAGGCATCTTTTATTACGGAGCGAGGAAGGTGTGCTTTGGGCTCCAGTTCGCATTTACATTTCTGATATACACACAGAGTGGGTCTGGTCTGCAGTGTTAGTGTTGCTAATGCCACCAAAAATCATTGGTGTATATTTGAAATGGGAGTATATCATTCTGCTTATCCTGTATATATGCCTTCAGTTTGTTAAAATTTTATTGTACTCTTTATTCATCTAGTATAAGATCTTGTGAGATGATTTCCTAATTGACCTCCCTCTCACAGTTGCTTATAAGGATTTAATAAATGAACATTTTGCTGACTTGAAAAAAATAAAAATAAAAAAAAAATAAAATTTAGTGAAGACCCCCAGGTATAACTGTGTTTGTTTCCTCAGCCTGGTGCTGATTAAGGCTATGAAGCTTTGCCAATTGGTGCATGTGAACAGATCCTAAAGTTAATTTAGAACCTATATTGTAGAGGTACAAAAGCCAATTAGTATAATTTAATCTTTTGTTGAATAAAAATTCTTTTAGTAAATTTTAGATTTTAAATTGGGTAAAACATTGGAAGGACTGATGCTAAAGCTGAAACTGCAATACTTTGGCCACCTCATGAGATATGTTGACTCACTGGAAAAGACTCTGATGCTGGGAGGGATTGGGGGTGGGAGGAGATGGGGACGACAGAGAATGAAATGGCTGGATGGCATCACTGACTCGATGGACATGAGTTTGAGTGAACTCCGGGAGTTGGTGATGGACAGGGAGGCCTGGCGTGCTGTGATTCATGGGGTCGCAGAGAGTCGGACACGACTGAGCAACTAAACTGAACTGAACTGAATGGACCTCTATTTTAATTTTTTGTCCTCTTCACTATCCAATGTTTTGTTTTTTTGAACAGTTACTGGATACTTCCAGGGTCCAATCTATCCTGATCAACCCCAAATTTGGTTTAGATATCAAGACTGATGATGCCACACATGCATTAAAGCACAGCCATGAAATTAAAAGACGCTTACTCCTTGGAAGGAAAGTTATGATCAACCTTGATAATATATTAAAAAGCAGAGACATTACTTTGCCAACAAAGGTCTGTCTAGTCAAGGCTATGGTTTTTCCCGTGGTCATGTATGGATGTGAGAGTTGGACTGTGAAGAAAGCTGATCGCCGAAGAATTGATGCTTTTGAACTGTGGTGTTGGAGAAGACTCTTGAGAGTCCCTTGGACTGCAAGGAGATCCAACCAGTCCATTCTAAGGGAGATTGATCCTGGGTGTTCATTGGAAGGACTGATGCTAAAGCTGAAACTGCAATACTTTGGCCACCTCATGCGACGAGTTGACTCACTGGAAAAGACTCTGATGCTGGGAAGGGTTGGGGGCGGGAGGAGAAGGGGACGACCGAGAATGAGATGGCTGGATGGCATGACCGACTCTGTGGACATGAGTTTGAGTGAACTCCGGGAGTTGGTGATGGACAGGGAGGCCTGGCGTGCTGTGATTCGTGGGGTCACGGAGAGTCGGACACGACTGAGCGACTGAACTGAACTGAATTGAACTGAACAGGGTTACTACTGACATATTGAGGCTTTCTCGAGAGAACAGGGCAGCCTCCGTAGGCAGATGTGAAAATGGCTTGAGTGAATACGGAAAGAAAATTGACTTTGGGGCTTTATTGGGCCTAGGAGATAGAGCTGGGGTGAGGGATTTTGCTACCACTGGATGAGGCTGGCATGGTTTGAGCTTCTGGCTTGCATCAAAGGAGGGAATATGTGTCCCAAATCTTCTTTAAGATGATATGGTCCATATATACAATGGAATATTACTCAGCAATAAAAAATAATGAAATAATGCCATTTACAGCAATATGGATGGACCTAGAGATTGTCATACTGAGTGAAGTAAGTCAGAAAGAGAAAGACAAATATTGTATATTGCTCACATGCAGAATCTTTAAAATATGATACAAATGAACTTATTTACAAAACAGAAACAGACTCACAGACTTAAAGAATGAATTTATGCTTACCAAGGGGGAAGGATAAGGGAGAGATAGACTGGGAGTTTTGGGTGGACATGTACACACTGCTATATTTAAAATAGATAACCAACAAGGACCTACCGTATAGCACAGGAAACTGTTCAATTTTATGTTACAACCTAAAGGGGGAAAGAATTTGAAAAAGAATTGATACGTATTTTAAAAAGTTGTAATAAGAGGGAGGAATTGGGAAATATATTCCACAATGAATGCATAATCCATGTACACAAAATGCTAAATAATAACTAGTTAAAAATAGACACATAAAAAAGGAGGGAATACTCAGGTGCTCTTATCAGCTTGCCCACACATGTCGGAAGAAGGGGAAGGGGTAGTAGCAGGGCTTGAAATCTGTCAGCAAACATTAACACTGAAGTGATATCCTTTGCTATCAACATTTTCTTGACAAACTCTGGGATGGGAGCAATTATGATCTTCACTTTACAGATGAAGAAATGTGACTTAAATTGAATCCTCAATGTGAAGGGATTTGAACATACATTTATTTTATGTCAATCAGTGTTTGTGTCTTTGATATAAGGTAAAGTGGGGGAGCATTTGCACTAACAAGTTGATTTCCAAAGCAAGTGAACAGAGTGTTATTATGTCTGGATTCTTGTAAATTAATGAAAAATGTTGTACTAATTGTTTACAGTATACAATTACCCTTTAAATTTCAGGATGTTACTGCTGGTATATGAATCCTTATTCCATTTGGACACAAAGCTCACCTTTACATCAGTGCCTTGTACTACATTCATGAAAATGTCCTGGCCTGAGGGCACATGTCCCTCTCTGCCACCAGCAACACTATAGACATAGACCATAGTTGGTGTGTCTGTAGGCTGTGTGACTTCATGGTCTTGTGCCTGACTTGGGGCAGTGACTCCTTAATCAGGGACTAATGAGCACTGTTAGTAACACCAGCAGCAGTGCTTCTGGCCTAGATGCCCAGACTGGCTCACATCTTGGTCACAGACAGACCTCGGGATCCCCAGCCCCAGTGAGAACTGGAATTGAGCTCATGCATGGCTGCAAGAGTAGATGTCCTAGCTCTCTGGGACTATGGCCCATGCTGAGTTATTCCAGAAATGCTTCTCAAAGATTGTAGTGGAACTTTCAGGGATACAAATGGAATGTTCTCTCTTGAGAGAATACAACTAATTGCATAACCAAGGACTTGACCATCAGCATGACGTTGAGACCAGCTTGAAACTCAGGAGCCCCGCCCCTTCAGATACTGTGAGGAGCGTGAACTTTGCCTTGCGCCAAGACCTCTTCTTTGGAAATGGGACAAAGAGGAGGGGAACAGTGTCACTGGGGAGGTGAACTTTGAAGGGATTCAATATACAGTGTATCCAACTAAGGCTGCATCAAATCGTTGTGGCTGAGATGACCACAATGATGAATGCTAAGGTCATCCGAGCACTCCCTGTGTGCTAGGCACTGTTCTGAGCACTTCAGTAGTATCATCTCATTCAATCCTCACAACTCGAAAGGAAGGAAGTGTTGTTGTCCTCTTACCTTTACAGAGGGGGAACCAATGGATCAGAGAGTTTAAAGGACTTGTCCAAGTTCCTACAGAACTGGCACTGGAAATTAAACAGCCTGCCTTCTGAGCTTGTACTCTTAAACACTACTATGTGCAGCAACATTTTCCTAATGTGGGCAAATGGTAGTCACATAACTTTTACCCAGCAGGGCTGGGGTTCATCAAGCCAATTCATTTTGTGATGGCAGCTAAAGATGCTACATTAGCTAAATGTATCTCAATGTTTTACCACGGAGGTTATTCTGAGAGACCACGTTTTTCACAGGAGTAACCATTGGTCTGGAAGGGAGAGCAAAAAAGGGGAAGAAAATGATTTTTTCCCTTCTCCCACTACCTTTCTCTAAGTCCTAGTACCTGATTGGTTAGGCACCAAGAGGAGTCATGGTGACTCACAATGGCTCAGAACACTCTGGTCACGTGCAATGGTAAGATCTGACCAGGCTGCCACCACCTGAGTTACTCCATGTTCAGGCCTGAATACAGTGAATTAGAGGTGCTGGAAGACAGGGCAGACCATCACCTATGTTTGAGTACCATCTTTGTATCTGTTCCCTAGACAATCAGTTCTCTTGTCTTAAGCTCTTTCTTTTTATTTATTTTTGGTAGCTTTTTTTTTAAAATTATTTATGTGGTTGTGTTAGTTAAAGCAGCCTGGCTCTTTATGGCAGTGCACAGGCTTCTATAGTTGTGGTGGGTGGGCTTCTCTCTAGTTGGGGCCTGTGGGTTCCAGAGTGCATTTGCTCAGTAGTTGTGGCATGTGGGTTTAGTTACCCCGCAGTATGTGGGATCTTCGTTCCATGACCAGGGATCAAATCCCTGTCCCCTACATTGGAAGTCCTGACTCTTCCTTGACTTGAGCAAAATCTCTCTGTAAAAACTTCTCCCATGGGAGGAATTACAAAAAGTGTCCTAACTATGTTCATTGCATTTCAACAGGTCTTCTGGGTAATGTCAGCGATTGTGGTCTCAAGATCCAATCATCCAGTGAAAGCTTTAAGGCATTTCAATTCAAGGTAGGATTCTCTACAATTCCTTGATCTCATTGCCAGCCTTGGCAATGAGTCTCAAATTACTGCTTTTTGTTAAATACCAATTCACATAAATGGGGTGTTAAATTGTAGAAAATATAGTTGTGAGTGGTCAGACTTCTCATGCTGTATTACTTTGTGAGTCTCTGATATAGAACAACTAGATAGTGAATGTTAAAAGTGTGTGACCCATGTGGATATTGTCTCAAAGTAGGACATAGATTTCTACAGGATGTTTTTATTAACAGTGAAGACCAGGCTTTGTGTTTTTTTACAGTGCTACTGTTTAAAGAACTAAAATGACTGTTATGAGGAAATGTGACTTGGCCCCACACTGGCTGCCCTGCTCAGTCTCACATGACAACTGAGGAAATCGAGATATGGATGCCTGGACAAGGGACCCAGGCCATGTGCCCCCTTTCTTGAGTGGCAGGGAAGGCTTGGCCATCCCGGTTTCCTCTCACCCATGTAGAACCATGTAAAGGCACGAAGATACTGTTTTCAATGTTCAGAACAAATAGAGGGATGGGAATTGTTTCCTGGTCTTCTACAAGGATCAAGAGGAGGCAAACTGAAGGGGTAGAAGACTGGGGCCCTTATGCCAAACAAATTGGGTTCACTTCCTGGTTCTGCCACGTACCACCTGTATGACCTTGGGCCAATAACATTCTTTTCCTGTACCTCAGTGTCCTCTTCTGGGTAAGTGGGCATGACAATGGACCCACCAAAGCTGTTATGACATTACACGAGCCAGAGTATGTTAAGCCTTTTGGAGAAGTGCCTGGCAGACAGACACCCTGAGCAGAGGTCTGCTGCTGCTGCTGCTGTTCTTATCAGGAATGTATTCCTTGTAAAATGGAAGCCTGAAACTGGAGAATGCATATCATCACCCTCTCTTTCTCTCCTGAATGAGAACCTCTTAAAGCCACTGACTGGTAGAGTCTTCCCTGGCAAAGTCTGTGCCCTTGCCTTGAGCTCTAGTTACAGGCTGGTTCACTGTTTGTTTGTTTGGGGGTTTTGATATCTTTCTTCTGAGCCCCAATGCTCTTTTCTTGGAGAAAACAGGCTGAATCTGGGCCAACCTGCCTTGATATTTGCACCTCTCTGTGTCTCAAATTTATGCTTCTAGGAATCTTTCTTTATTTAAATAGTTTTATAGAATTGACTCACGTTTTTAGATTCTTGTTGTAGAAAATACAAGAATTACATCTACAGAGATCAACTAATAATCCATCTCTCCACCCCTTTTCTGTATTCCCCCATCTTACATTTCTACCCCAGAAGAACTGCCATTTGCTTGCTGTAAACATTTCAGATTTTATTCTTTGCATTTACTTTTATCAGTATAGATGACTCTGAAGAAATACAAATGTGATACTTAGACATATCTTGTTTTTCAAGTTTCTTTCTTTAGCTATCATTTCTTGGATATTCTTTCCAGGTCAGTACATAGAGGACCCCCTCACCATATTATTGATATACTATAATTTATTTACATAAGGAAATTAGAAAAACTGCCTTTGTCTTAAGTGGGTGTCCCTTTGTAATAACAAGTCATTCACCCATATATTTTATAAAAACTATTGGATATAAGTTAAATACATAAAAGAAGATATTATGTGCTCTAAAAATAAAATATGAAATAGCAGAAATGATGTGTCCATTTCACACTGACTACAAAACACACATGAATATCATTTTTAAAATTAGAGAGAAATGTGCTTGAAGCTTTTTGTTTTCTGTTTTAAGACTAAAAATACCATTTCTTGCATGACAGGAAAATTAATTACTGCCACCCTAACAGTTCTTCCCAAAATGCATCTTTGAATTCAGTGCAAGCACAGTCATGAACCTCAACAGGATTTTGCCATGAAATGAACAGATTATTCAATCAAATAAAAGAGAATCGATGTGAAAGCTTCCCAGGTGGCTCAGTGGTAAAGAATCCTCTTGCGCGTTTGATCCCTGAGTCAGGAAGATCCCCTGGAGGAGGAAATGGCAACCCACCCCAGTATTCTTGCGTGGAGAATCCCAATGGAAAGAGGAGCTTGGTGGGTTACAGTCCATGGGGTCACAAAGAGTTGACATAACCGAGCAACTAAACAACATGTGGAAACAGCCATGATTGTGAGCTGTTTCAAGATGTGAAAATCTACACTATAGATTTAGTGACTAAAACAAGAATCAAAAATATGTCAATGGAACAGAACAGAGATTCTCAACACAGACCCATGTATATGACGGAATGAAGGAAATGATAAGGTTGACATTTCAGATTATACTATGGCCCAAAGCAATATCTCATGACCACTTGCTGAAAGCAAGTGTGTGTGGCAGGGAGGTGGCAGGGGTATGGGGCAGAAGCCCCTCGGTCCACTGGGTTAAGTGGGTCTCCTCATCTTTTTCAGGCCCTCTCAGCTGTGCTCTCTTCTGAAAGCTGTCTGTGGAATCAACCAGTCATGGATAAAGGAACCTCTAAAGTCAGTCCTAACATGCCCATACCAATTATCAGAAGGCTGGCAGATAAATACCTGAAACCCACCCTGGCTTCCAAAAACGTAGTGAGTTTTTTACTTGGGAGGCAACTGGGGAGGCACAGAAATGATCTGGACTTGTCCAAATGGCTGTGGGTTCTGACACGAGCTGCACCAGGGTGGAGTTGGCCATTGCCAAAAAGTCATATAACCTACCTGCTTATGCCTGTCCATAATCTTGGAAAATGCAAAAAAAGGTAAAATAACAAAATCCTCCCTTGTTTCACTGGTTAAAATAAAAGGTGCCTGTCAGTCCTTCTAGTTTGATATATTTTTATGTTGATATAATTTTCCTGGGTTACACTGGAGAGGAAATTCTATTCATTCTAACAGTCTTTGCAGGGGCTCTCAGACACGGTGGAGATGATGAGCTCACACTTCATATCAGATTTCTTTCAGCTTTAATCTGAAAAAAAAATCAAGGGTAGTGATTTTTTTCAAGGACCCAAGACTCCTGTCCCCTAGGAAAGACATTTACTGCCATTCACTGCTAAGGAAGCGCATTGCTTCTCTGCTGGGCCTGAAACTGCCCTCCCCACTTCCCCAAGAGACACTCTGCTGCTGGGAGGCACCAGCAAAGGGAATCAGGCCACAAAGAGCCCAGGCCCAGGAAATATTCCCCATCCCCACTGGTCCCCGCCTCTTACCTCCAGAAGCTCCCCACATAGCAAGCATTCCTGTCTCTGGAGGCAGCAGGGGGAATCCTTTCCCTCACCTAGAATCCCAAGGTGGCCTGGCCTGGGAAAACTCCTTCAATTTCCCTAGGCAGCATCCCCAGGAACTCAAGGAAGCCCCAGTAGCCTGCAATAAACGAAGCAAGGCAAAGGCCCCACGAAGGCTCTGAAAATCATGCTGTCCTCACAACCACAGCCCAGAGTAGGAGGCCAGGGCCTGCTCTCCAAACCCAAACAGGGAGACTGCCTGCTACACTACCAAGCTTCCACAGAACCCAGTGTCTCCTAACATGACACCAAAAGTCGAGGACACGATGGAAAATTACCCTTCATACAAAGAAGCAGGAGATTCACAACTTGAATGACAGAAGACAACCAAGTGACACTAACTCCAAAATGAATTAGGTATCAGAATTATCTGACTGTGAATTTAAAGCAACAACCATAAAAATAATTTAACAATTAAATGTTCATACCAGCTTGTTTGGGGCTTCCCAGGTGGTGCTAGTGGTAAAGAACCCGTCTGCCAAATCAGGAGACATAAAAGACAAGGGTTTGATCCCTGGGTTGGGAAGATCCCCTGGAGGAGGGCATGGCAACCCACTCCAGTATTCTTGCCTGGAGAATCCCCATGGACAGAGGAGCCTGGTGGGCTACAGTCCATGGGGTCACAGAGTTGGATACGAATGAAGTGACTTAGCACACCCACATGTACCAACTTGTTTGTAATAGCCAAAAGCTGGAAATCACCCCCAGGTCCTTCAGTGGGTGAGTGGTTCAACAAACTGTGATATATACATACCATAGCATGCTACTCAGCAATAAAAGGGAACAGATATTGTTACACAGAAGGATTTAGATAAATCTCTGGAGAATTATGGTGAATGGGGAAAAAGCCATCTCAAAAGGTTACAAACTACGATTCAATTTATAAAACATTCTTAAAACTTCTAGAAAAGGAGAACAGGTTGGTGGTTGCCAGGGGTGAGGGGTTTGGGAGTGGGTAGGAGAGGGGTGGATGGGAAGGACAAGATGAGAGTGAGTCTATGAAAGAAAAGCAGGAGGGCCCTTGCAGTGATGAACTAATTGTTCTGTATCCTGACTGTACTCATGTCAACATTCTGGGTGTACCTTGTGCTGCAGTTTTGCAAGGGATTACCATTAGTGTTTCCTAGGTGGCTCAGATGGTAAAGAATCTGCCTGCAATGTGGGAGACCTGGGTTCAATTCCTGGGTTGGGAAGATCCCCTGGAGGAGGAAATGGCAACCCACTCCAGTAGTCTTGCCTGGAGAATCCCATGAACAGAGGAGGCTGGCAAGTTACAGTCCACGAGGTCTCAAACAGTTGGACACAACTGAGCGATTCTCACTTCACCACTAGGGAAATGAGGGAAAGGGGAAAGAGACATCTCTATTTCTTTCAACTGCCTGTCAATCTACAGTAACATCAAAATGAAAAGTTTAATTTAAAAGAGGGACTCGAAGACATGCTCCTCCCTTCCAGAAAGACCCCAAACCACCATTTCTGAGGTCTTTCACTCCACACTCACTCCACCTTGACTTCAGAAACTCTCTCTTGTTAGCAGCCATGTTCCATCCTGCCCCTGTCAGTGAGGCCATTCCACAGCCCTGACTGCTGACCTTAATAAAACAACTAACAACTTCGTTTGTTTGTTTGTTGGGGGGGGGGGCGCGGGGTCTCGCGATGTTGCCCAGGCTGGAGGGCAGTGGCTACTCACAGGCATAGTGTGGTACTGATCAGCAGGGCAATTTTGACCTGCTCCATTTCAGACCCAGGCGGCTTCACCCCTCCATAGGCCATGTAGTGGTCCCCTGCTGCTGGGATGTTCCCTTGTGGATGATCACAGAGTGCCCTGGATCCCAGAAGTCCTGAGCTCAAGAGGATCTCCTGTGTCAGCCTCAGGAGCAGTAGCGTGTGCCATAAGCAGAAATCGCACCAGGCCTGCTCAGTTTTAAGCATCGACTATGTGATCCAAATGTATATGCTGCTGCTGCTGCTGCTGCTAAGTTGCTTCAGTTGTGTCTGACTCTGTGCGACCCCATAGATGGCAGCCCACCAGGCTCTGCTGTCCCTGGGATTTTCCAGGCAAAAACACTGAAGTGGGTTGCCATTTCCTTCTCCAATGTACACGTTGCTGCTGCTGCTGCTGAGTCACTTCAGTCGTGTCTGACTCTGTGTGACCCCATAGACAGAAGCCCACCAGGGTCCCCCGTCCCCGGGATTCTCCAGGCAAGAACACTGGAGTGGGTTGCCATTTCCTTCTCCAATGTGTGAAAGTGAAAAGTGAAAGTGAAGTCGCTCAGTCGTGTCTGACCCCTAGCGACCCCACGGACTGCAGCCTACCAGGCTCCTCCATCCATGGGATTTTTTAGGCAAGAGTACTGGAGTGGCTCGCCATTGCCTTCTCCGAATGTACACGTTGGTCTCCCTTAATTCCTCAAAATCCAAGATGCCATTTTACCAAAAGGGAATTGAGGCCCAAAGAGGAAAGTGATTTGCCCCAAGTCACGTTGCCACTGAGGTGCAGGCAGAGACAGGATCCAAACTCCTCTGATCCAAGATGACACTGACTATTTGCAGCAGTGACCTGCCTCCCTGTGAATACAGGCACTCTACACTGTTCCTCTGTGTGCTTGGGTTGGGGGTGGAATCTGGAGGATGAAAGTTCCAGACTAAACTACAAAATCACTTGCCCATGTCGTTCTACTCAGCAGACTCTTGAGGGGAAGTAAGACATTGTGATGTCCCAGTTGGGGCACCGAAGCCCACATAAAACATCTCTCTCTCAGTCACCTCTTCCCTCATTCTCGAAAGCTCTGTCTGCATGCATTTTAAAAAGTCACAGCTTCTTGGCAAGTTTATAGGATGGTGCAGAAGCTGCATGTGCACCCTGCTGTGGGTCTCCTGGGACAGGATGGTCAGGAACTGCTCCATCACCAGCAGCTTCAGAACTTGTTCCATGCGCTTCTCCAGCCAAAGGCACACATCCATGGCAAAGCTCAAGGAGCCGCCTGAGTGATTCCGGGGACCAGCAGCAGAATCCACAGAAGCTCAGATGAGAGGCCGTGGAGCTGGGCCTCCTTTGGCTCTAGCCGCAGAAACTACTCTGGTTTCACAATGAGGACCACTTTTTGCTCTTGGGAGTTGTGGTCAAACGCAGACCATCTTGGCTGGGAAACCATCCAAAACAGCTGGTGAAGGCACCTGGCGCCCCATGCAACAATACACAAAATCTGCAGGAGTCAGCATGTCGCTGGTGCCAAGTCCCAGTCCATAAGCCCAACTCCAGCTCAGACAGAGCTGTTTGAAGTGCTTTGGCCTCTGTGGGTTTGGGATGATGGGGTGCCTGCCTCCAGTCTAGCTTCCACCAACGCCTCTGGGAGGCACAGTTGTCGGCAGCTCTTTCCTCTCTGTCTTGGACCAACACCAAAGTTTGGCGTCCAAAGACACACACACACACACACACACACACACACACACACACACACACCCCTAGCTCAGGTCAAATGTGAGGACACACACACAAACTAGCTCGGGTCAAATGTGAGGACTACATCTTCCGGATGACATCATCGCCTCTGGCCTGGCCAAAACTCACCCTGACCACCCAGAAGTGAAAGAAGTGAAAGTGACTCCGGGGGCGGGAACAGCGAAAGACCAATTGGAAGACAAGAGGCGGGGCATGTTGGCGACCTAAAGATCCAAGAGCTCTCTGGTGGCGACAGAAATCAGAGAGGGGTATCAGTCCTGAATATTCAGTAAAGACTGATGCTGAAGCTGAAACTCCAATACTTTGCCCACCTTATGCGAAGAACTGACTCATTTGAAAAGATCCTGATGCCGGGAAAGATTGAAGGCGGGAGGACAGAGGATGAGATGGTTGGATGGCACCACCGACTCAATGCACATGAGTTTGAGTAAACTCTGGCATTTGGTGATGGACAGGGAGGCCTGGTGCGCTACAGTCCATGGGGTCGCAAAGAGTCAGACACGACTGAGCGACTGAACTGAACTGAACTGAACTGAGCGTTGTCAAATCCTAGTTCTTTAAAGAGGAAAATACAAAGATAGCTCAAGGGCAGTATGATGCGGAAGGGAAAGACCAGGGTCATTATCCCCAGGAAAGCTTATTAAAATGCGAATCCTCCAGCTCACGAGAGATTCAATGCGTACAGGTGTCGGGGGAGAGCCCAGAAAGCTGAATTTTTAACAGGTCCTCACAAGAAATTCTTCCTAAAAAAGAGGTTTGAGAAGCATTGATCCAGTCATAACAAGTTTCAGGAAGTCGCCAGCCGCTCCAGTTACTCTAGGGCTGATGGGAGAGAAGCCATCGCTAGGATCTAGAACAGCGGCATGCCCCACCCAATCCCCGGGAATTTACAGGCGTTTAAGACCGGAAATGGGGTCGCTTCCAAAGCGGCCTCATCACCGAGGGAGGCCAAGGAAAATCCGAGCCTCTTCCGCCTCAGCATCCTTGGAGACTGAGATCGCTGGGAGAGTGGCTTGGAGCCTGCCGGAAGTTGTAGTCCGCAGCGCGGCCGCGCGCCTGCGCCATGGGCAGCTGCACCGGGTGAGCCTGGGAGAGCCGCGGGCGCTGAGGCGGTGAGTCCCGGAGCGGCCAGAGGGCGTGGCCGTCCCTGGGGCGCGGGCGCGGGGAGCCGGGCTCCCATCTCGCTCGGGCTGAGCTAACCCGCCGCCTCCAGTCCCGATCGGGCGGCGGGCGCGGGAAGGAGCGACAGGCGGAGGGCCCATGTCCGGCCCGGGTCCCCGCCGCCGTCCCCTGCTACCCGCCGGGCCTTCCCGGGCTTCTCTCGGGCGGGGAGCGCAACATCCTCCCTGGGGAGCGCGCTGGGGCCGCGCCGCACCGCGGGTACCCGATTTTCAACCCTCTTTTTGGCTTGTCCCTCGATCCTTTTCCTGAGTGCTCTCTCTTTACACTCTTATTCATCCACGGGCCCTGTGGGCCCGGGTTCACTCAAGAGGGTTTGGGGAGGAGCCATCCGCCCTAGGATGGAGTGAAGTTTTTCTCCGGAGGGGCCGACGTGGGGGAAACCCGGAGGGTCAGTTCCCTGGTCGACGTGGTGTAAGGTTTGGGACCATCGGAGGAGGGCTGCCCAGCTACGAGGCTGGAGCACGTTCAAGGCACGTCCCTGGATGTCCCCAGAGACATTTAGGTGCCTTGGCAGGGGAGGTTAAATAGAAGCTTCCTAGGAAATGACCTTTCCTGAGCGCTTCCTTTGTGCCAAGCATGCTGCTGTTCCCTGCAGTGGGCTCTGCCGAGGGAACTTCTAGGAAAGAGATGCTGTGATTATCTCCTGTTAACAACAGAAGCCCTGGGTGTCAGCATCACACGGCTAGCAGGTTATCACTAGAGGGGTCTGACGCCAAAACCCAGACTACCATCAAGATAAAGGTGAGATGGTGACTGTGTCCATTTGGGATGACTGGCTGGAATCATGAGTATTTTTTCCTTGTCCCACTCCAAGAAGGGGGACAGGTACATGAGGTGTCCCCGAAAATACAGGCAGAGAAGAGCCACAGTGCCCTGGTGCGTACTAGGGTTGACATCTGTGGAGACATGGATGTGAGGGCCTCTGAGACCTCAGAGATAGCACTGAGAACATTTGGATGTTTTTAGACTTTAGCATTGCAGTAGTATGTCGATTCCAAACTCCTTGCCACTCCCCTCTGGCATTTACCGTGTGACTTGGAGCAAGTTATTCAGTCCTCCTCATCCTTACCTCAGTCTCTCACCTGTGTTCAGGACACGGTACTAGAGCCCACTTCCTGATGTTGGGTAAGGGCTAAATGAACCAATATATGTGGGAGGCGTAGAACAGTACCTGGCACAAGGCATGACAAATGTGAGAAATGTCCTAGGTTATTAATGCAGACCTGATTCCTGCTGGCCTGCCCTGTTGCCATGTATTTTTCTCATGAGAAAGTCACTTAGAATGCTGTTTCAGGGTGAGGGTCATGGTGATGTTGGCTGAACTGCAGGTGACCCCTAGCAGGAAGGAATAAGGGATTGGTGGTTTACTGTCTTTGCAAGGCATGAGTCTAGCTAAGATCCCCATGGTTGAAGATGACTAAGGGCTCCTCAAAGGTAGATGAACTTTTAGGGTTCTTCACCATTGTAAATATTGCTTGCCATGTCTTCTGTGGCCTAGCGTATTCAAAACCACAAGACAGTGGGAATTAGGTTGAAAGTGGGTTCAGAAGCCACTAAATCTGTAGGGGTTCATTTAAGGGAAGGGTTTCTTTACTTTAGGTTCATGGAATTCTAGAGCAGAGCTATCCAATAAAACTTTCTGCAGAGATGTCTCTCCTTTTTAAAACAAATTTTATTGGGGTATAGTTGATTTCCAGTGTTGTGTTAGTTTCAGGTGTACAGCAAAATGGATCAGTTATACATATATTCACTCTTTTTTTAGATTCTTTCCCCATGTAGGCCATTACAGAGTATTGAGTAGAGTTCCCTGTACAGTAGGTCCTTATTAGTTATCTGTTCTGTATATAATAGTGTGTATATGTCAGTCCCAATCTTTCAATTTATCCCTCCCCCCCTTACCCCCTCATAACCATAAGTTTACTTTCTACATCTGTAACTTTTTGTTTTTTTGATAAGTCATTTGTATCATTTTTTAAGATTCCGCACATTTGATATCATATGATATTTGTCTTTCTGTGTCTGACTTACTTCACTCAGTATGACAGTTTGCAGATCCATCCATATTGCTGCAAATGGCAATATTTTGTCCTTTTTATGGCTAATAATATTCCACTGTATATATGTACCACACAGAGATTTCACTTGAGCACTTGAAATGTGACTAGAATGAATGAGAAATTTAATTTTTAGTTGAATTAATTTAGACATCCATGTAGGCCTGCTTTTTTCTATTGAAAGTGAAAGTGTGAAAGTCACTCAGTCATGTCCAGCTGTTTGCAACCCCATGGATTATATAGTCCATGGAATTCTCCAAGCAAGAATACTGGATGGGTAACCTTTCCCTTTGCCAGGGGATCTTCTCAACCCAGGGATCGAACCCAGATCGCCCACATTGCAGGCAGATTCCTTACCAGCTGAGTCACAAGGGAAGCCCAAGAATACTGGAGTGGGTAGCCTATCCCTTCTCCAGCGGATCTTCCCGACACAGGAATTGAAGCGGGGTCTCCTGTATTGCAATGGCAAGCCACTCCAGTACTATTGCCTAGAAAATCCCATGGATGGAGGAGCCTGGTAGGCTGCAGTCCGTGGGGTCGCTAAGGGTCGGACACGACTGAGCGACTTCACTTTCACTTTTCACTTTCCACTTTCACACATTGGAGAAGGAAATGGCAACCCACTCCAGTGTTCTTGCCTGGAGAATCCCAGGGAAGGGGGAGCCTGGTGGGCTTCCGTCTATGGGGTCACACAGAGTCGGACACGACTGAAGTGACTTAGCAGTAGCAGCTCCTGTATTGCAAGTGGATGCTTTACCAACTGAGCTATCAGGGAAGCCCATTTTTTCTGTTGAGGTGTGGTTAATTTACAATGTTGTGTTATAGGATATTACAAGATATTGAATATAATTCCCTGTGCTATACAGTAAGTCCTTGTTGTTTACCTATTTTATATATAGTAATGTGTATGTGTTAATCCCAAACTCCTAATTTATCTCTCCTCCCAACTCACATGGGACTATTGAATACCAGATTGGAGAGTACATTTCTAGAGAATTCATTGATGGTCTTGAAGATTTTGTAGCCTTATTGAACTTAAATGCAGAATTTCATGTGATGTGTATTTTTCTAGAAGAGAGTTCAAGGCTTTCATCAGATTCTCAATTACCCCCTCCCCCCCAAAGATTGATTTGCTTCCTTAGGGCTTTGGAAAAAAGTAAGCAAGTTAAGGGAGGTATATCTGCCCTCTGGTAACCACTACTGTTTCTCTTTTCTCATTTTGTCCCAACCTCAGCGTCTACATAGGTGGCTCCACCCCGAGGATAACAGAAGTAAAGAAATTTGAATCTGCCACTTCAAGTTCCATATAAATTGCACATTGCTGGAAGAGGACGATGGCTGTGGCCCTGGGTTGTGCAATCCAGGCCTCCTTGAATCAGGGCTCGGTGTTTCAAGAGTATGATACTGACTGTGAGGTCTTCCGCCAGCGCTTCCGGCAGTTCCAGTACAAAGAAGCAGCTGGGCCTCATGAAGCTTTCAACAAACTCTGGGAGCTCTGCTGTCAATGGCTGAAGCCAAAGATGCGTTCTAAGGAGCAAATCTTGGAGCTGCTGGTGTTGGAGCAATTCCTAACGATTCTCCCCACAGAGATAGAGACTTGGGTGAGGGAACATTGCCCAGAGAACAGAGAAAGAGTTGTGTCACTGATAGAAGACTTACAGCGAGAACTTGAGATACCAGAGCAGCAGGTGAGAAAAGAGGTTGGGATCTTGGTAATTAGACCCAAAGAAGTAGCAAGGCAGCTGGGACTGGATCAGACCTTCTGACTGGTACCATAGCATTTCCCTGCTGGAGCTTTCCAATTTTTCCTTCTGCTGGAATCAGCATAGGTTCCAGACAGTCTCAACTATTAAACCCAACTCCACTTCTATAACAAATATTTGATAATGTCCCCTTTACTATCCTAAAATGAAATTTATAATATAAATTACATATACAAAATTAGGAAAAAAAATCAATACAATAAGTGCCCTGTGGGCCAAATATTACACAAAGCCTATTTTTATACAACCCACGAAATAGTCATGGTTGTTACCTTTTTTGAAGGATGGTTAAAAAAAGAAGAGACGATAGACCAGTACTCCAGTACTACCCACAAAGCCTAAAATATTTACTGTTTGTCTCTTTACAAGAAAATATTGCCAACCCTGAGTTGAGTCTAGAAGGAATATAAAGGAAAAGGAATGTGATTTCTTATGAACTAATAAGCATTTCATTGTGCATGTATTTGGGCTTGATTGCACCAAAACTTTAGGGAATTGTCATTTGCTTGAATCTACGCATAGCTACACTGGGAATGTGATAGCCAGAACTTCTGAGTGATATGGTACACTCAAACATTATGAGTGGTATTGCTGCTGGTCATATGATTTTTCAAAGTGACAAACAACTCTTGGTCAGTTGGAACAATAAGTAGTATAGTCTTTCTTTGATTGCCAAAGTAATGCTTTTCTAGAAAATCCAAGTCATGCTGCTGCTGCTAAGTCACTTCATTTGTGTCCGACTCTGTGTGACCCCATAGACGGAAGCCCACCAGGCTCCCCCATCCCTGGGATTCTCCAGGCAAGAACACCAGAGTGGGTTGCCACCTCCTTCTCCAATGTATGAAAGTGAAAAGTGAAAGTAAAGTTGCTCAGTCGTATCCTACCCTTAGCGACCCCATGGACTGCAGCCCACCAGGCTCCTCCATCCATGGGATTTTCTAGGCAAGAGTACTGAATATGCAAAAATATTTTGTGTTTATATAACCAATAGGGTGAGATCCTTGACAGGTTCTTTTTACCTACGTGAGTGTTTGAGGGAACATTCCTAAATGGTTTGGGAAGTGGAACAATTCTTCCCTGTGAATTATATAGACTCCCATCTCTGGCTTAGTACATACATTCTGATAGCCACCACCTACCATCCTAGGCAAAATGCCCCATAGGGGTGGTGGCATTGGTCTCTGTTCAGAACCGTCGAGTGAAACCCATAGCTGAGCAGAGACAGAATCTTTGGGAGAAGGCAGGAAGTACTTGTGGGTGGGCATTAGGGGCACTCCAGCAGGGGGTGTCAATGGGGCTCTGTAGTTAGCCTGCCTGAGCAAGAGTCATCCAAGGTTCCCTGCCCCCTAGGATAGGATGAATTTATAGGTTTCCCTTTCTCTGTCTTTCTGGTTTACCTTACCATATAAGATTTTATCTTTGTATGGTCTAATCATGTACCACCCAGCACAGTAGCTAATAGCCAAGTGTGGCTCTTAAGCACTTGCAATGTGGCTATTCCAAATTGAAATACGCTGTAAGCATAACATACACAGCACATTCTGAATGCTTAATATGAAACGAGTAGGTGAAATATCTCACTAACAATTGTTTATATTGATTACATTCTGAAATTATGATATTTTAGATATATTGGGTTAAATACTGTATGTTGTTAAGATTAATTTTATTTCCTTTTTTGTTTCATATGGCCTCTGGTAAATTTAAAAGGACATGGGTAGCTTGCATTTTATTGCTACTGGGCAGGGCTGGTCTGGACTTTTAGTGATGGTTCTGGCATTTCCTCCAGCTCGACAGGCAGGAAATGCTCTTGGAAGAACTGACACCAGTGGGAATGGCACACATACCACCAAACATCCACCTGGAGTCACCCCCACTCCAAGTAATGGGACCTGCCCCAGAAGTCCCAGTGGCAGAGGCATGGATCCCACAAGCTGGGCCGCAGGAGCTGAGCTTCAGTGCTGCTGGGGAAGGCCAGCCCTTTCTCGACCCTGGTAAGGCAAGGGTTTGATTTCCTTTTTTTTTTGGTTTCTGTTTTGAGAGCTCAAGAGCTCTGTAGAGTTGGGGAAAGTCTGATGGAAATGGGCCAGTCTGATCAAGAGTAGAAGGAGGAAATAACTCTCTGGGAATAGCTGGTCGTAAAGCACATTAGATCGAGAGGGATTGAAAATCCCTTAAGCTAATGGCCCTGCTCAGGAATCCTATTTTTCTCTTTTCATTTTTTTTTATCATTATAAAATACCCACAACCTAAGATTTGCAACCTCAGCCATTTTTATGTATACAGGTCAGAGGTATTAAATACATTTGTAATTTTGTGGAGCCGTTCCCAACATCCATCTCCATAACTGTTTTCATCTTGTAAAATTGAAACTCTATACCCATTTACACAACTTCTCATTTCTTCATTCCACACTCTGCCCCCCACCCCATCACCAGCTCCTGGTTACCACCATTCAACTTTCTGTTTTAATGAATTTGACTACTCTGTGTACCTCATGTAAAATAATGCAGTGTTTGTCTTTTCGTGACTGGCTTATTTCACTTAGCACAATGTCCTCAGGGTTCATTCATGTTGTAGCATATGTCAGAATTTCCATCCCTTTAAAGGCTGAATAATAATCCTTTGTATGTATATATCACATTTAGCTTATCCATTTTCCATAAATGTGTACTTGGGTTGCTTCTATATTTTCAGTTCAGTTCAGTCGCTCAGTCGTGTCTGACTCTTTGCGACCTCATGGACTGCAGCATGCCAGGCTTCCTGTCCTTCACCATCTTTCAGAACTTGCTCAAACTCATGTCCATTGAGTCAGTGATGCCATCCAACCGTCTCATTCTCTGTTGCTTCCTTCTCCTCCTGCTTTCAATCCTTTCTAGTATCAGGGTTTTCTAATGAGTCGGCTCTTCGCATCAGGTGGCCAAAGTATCGGAGCTTCAGCTTCAGCATCAGTCCTTCCAATGAATATTCAGGATTGATTTCCTTTAGGATTGACTGGTTTGATCTCTTTGCAGTCCAAGGGACTCTCAAGAGTCTTCTCTGCCACCACAGTTCAAAAGCATCAATTCTTTGGTGCTCAGCTTTCTTTATGGTCCAACTCTCACATCCATACATGACTCCTGAAAAAACCATAGCTCTGACTATATGGGCCTTTGTTGGCAAAGCAGTGTCTGCTTTTTAAGATGCTGTCTAGGTTTGTCATAGCTTTTCTTCCAAGGAGCATGTGTCTTAATTTCACGGCTGCAGTCACTAGAGGATGGGAACTCAGGTCAGAAGGGTGGGAGACAGGTCAAGGGGAATGGTTAGTGGACTCCACTGACATGGGCTTTGAGCATAGGTTGGGGAATACAAACTGGTGATAGTGTCAGAAGCAGGGCTCTGAGAGTCCAGGAAGAGGAGACTGAGTGCACCAGAGGCATAAGGATCTGTGTGTTATGCAGGATAATGGAGTGGGTAGGGGTGGAGTCGGTATATAATTAAAAATTGCATGACGTTAACATTCAGGAAGAAGCTCAAGTTTGAGCACACATTTCCTGTCTGCATCCAGGGTATGGTGTAAGGTGTAAAGTTAGGTTATTGAGATTTTTCTTCCTTTTTAATATAGGCATTCATATATTTCCCTCTAACTAAACACTGGTTTCACCTCCCAAAGTTTTCATTTTCATTTAC
This sequence comes from Moschus berezovskii, assembly GCF_049115385.1. Classification (NCBI taxonomy): domain Eukaryota; kingdom Metazoa; phylum Chordata; class Mammalia; order Artiodactyla; family Moschidae; genus Moschus; species Moschus berezovskii. The sequence goes on along the minus strand of NC_142488.1, from coordinate 122,465,533 downwards.
CTCAGAATATTTCTAATTTCCCTTTTGATTTCTTCTTTGACTGATGGGTTACTTAAGAATGTGTTGTTCAATTTCTTTATATTTGTGATGTTCCCAATTTTCTTTCTGTTATTTATAATGTCATTTTCGTGGGGGAAATGTACTTTGTAATTGTGATCCTTTAACATTTTTGAACTTTTGTTTTATGGTATAGCATCTCGACTGTCCTGTAGAATTTTCTCTGCACCTAAGAAGCATGTATATTCTCCTGTTGTTCACTGTAGAGTGTTGTCTATAAATGTCTGTGATGTTTAGTTGGTTTATGGTATTTTTAAGTCTTCTATTGTTGATATCCTGCCTAAATTTTCTATCTAGTAGTGCAAAGTGGTATTGAAGTCCACAACTATTGTTATCAATTGTCTATTTCTTTTTACATTTTTTCTTCATATATTTTGCTACTGTGTTATTAAGTGCACATATGGTTATAATTGTTAAATCTTCCTGGTGGATTGATCCTTTTATCATTATGAAGTGGTTCTCTTGTTCTACTGTCTATTTTGTCTGATATTAATATAGTCATTCTGGCTGTCTTATGGTTGCTTGCTGCTTGCATGACATATCTTCTTCTGTTTCTTTACATTCAATCTGTTTGTATTTTTGAATCTGAAGTGTGTTTCCTTGGACAGCATCTAGTTGGATTTTTAAAAATCCAGTCTGACGATCTCTGCCTTTTGATTGAGTTGTTTAATTCATACCATTTAATCTTATCTTTGATATGGTTGGATTTATATCTGCTATTTTAGTTTTCATTTTTGGATATGTCTCATATCATTTTTGTCCCTCTATCTGTCATTTACTGCTTTCTTTGACACCAAGTAAATATTTTAAATGTAACATTTTACTGACTTTAATGAATTTTCACAAATTTTAAAGTTATTTCCTTAGTGGTTACTCTAGAGTTAACATGTACATCTTGACTTATAATCAGCTTCAGATTTATACTGACTTAATGTCAGTGAGATGTAGAAATATTTCTCGTATGTAACTCTATTCCATTTTCCCCCTTCTGGGGGTATTAAAAATAGATGTTTCTTAATTTTCTAGACTTTAAATGTTTCTTGTATCATTTTAAATAATTTTTACCAGTTAAACTGGGAAATAGGTCTACAGAGCTCCTCATGGTATCATACTGGAAGTCTGTCTCCCTTCCTGAATGTAGGTTATACATCAGTATTTCACATGTAGGCCTTTGCTACTCTCTCTGCTTATTTCAAGTTTCAATTTGCTTCCATTTTTAATACATAATGGCAGCTTTCCTTTGACCTGTGACATCCAGTTTATTTGACCTTGGTCTCATTGCTCTCTCATCCTATTCTTAGCTTTGAAACCCAAACAAAAACAATATAGTGAATTTAAACAGAATTTTATATGATGTACATTTTTGTTTCTTAATCTTAAAAGATCTTTTTTTCCATGAAAATATAAAATAAGATATTTTAGTCCACTTCCTATGTTTTGATATAATGGTTAAAATTCATCAAATTAACCTGCTAATATTATTTAATGGTGCTAATATTTAAACATCATGCTGCATTTCTATACCAAATGAGCTACTTCCAACCCACACTTGATGATGGGCCAGTTAACTTGGGCAGAGCAGAGAAGGCAAGGAAGGGGTGTGCAGAGAGACTGTGAGCCAGAGAGGCTCTCAGTAAAGAGAGGGTAATAGGACACGGCAGGGGGCACTGAATGGAGAAATTTCTTTGGTTGTCCTTAGCCTGACAGTGAGAAACACTCTTTAATGGTTACTTGGGGGTAAATTCAGGAGAATCAGTTCACTTCCAGATTTCAGCTGAAGCAAACATAAACTGCTTTTCTGGTTGTCAACCCAGTCAGTTTCCATTATAATTTGGAAATCTCAATTGAAATTTTTCCAATAAGCAGTTGCATAACTTCTGGCTTTACCTCTATCTCTTCACATAGTACTCAATATCAGCATTTCTCAGTTTCAATGCCAACTTTATGAGGATTTATTTCATATTTTGGCTCTAACCTAGGGTCTACCCTGGTGGCTCAGTTGGTAAAGAGTCTGCCCACAGTGCGGGAGACCTAGGTTCAATCCCTGGGTCGAGAAGATCCCCTGGAGAAGGAAATGGCAACCCACTTCAGTATTCTTGCCTGGAGAAGTCCATGGACAGAAGAGCCTGGTGGGCTACAGTCCATGGGGTCACAAAAAGTCAGACACAACTGAGTGACTAATGCTTTCACTTTACTTTCTTGGCTCTAACCTAAATCAGTCTATTATCAAAATAGATAAAGTAGCAATTTAGTGTATTGATTTCAGCACAGAATTGATTCACTCCCCTTCCATAGGTTAGAGGAAGAGTGCCTTAAGTTGAACACAAAAGGTTCTTCTCTCATTTTTTGTTCTTATCTTTAAAAAAAAAAGACTCTTGCAAGAGATTCCAGGTGATGTAATAGTAATTGAGGAGGAAGTGAATATTAAGCAGCCACATGTCAAAGATATCAGGCTGAACTCTGTAAAAACCTTTGATGACCCAAACTATTATGCTTCTCATCTTTCTTCTGGCAAGGATACCCAATACCAAAACTTGACGTGAACTTTCCATTGGAGCATAGAGAAGAGGCATGGGTGAAGGAACTGCAAGATTCCAAAGAAATTAAGCAATTACTTGATTCCAAGTTAGGTAAGTAATTGTTCATTGATACCACACAAGAAAGAAAAGAAAAAAATCAACCTTGATCAGGGTAAAGAGTTTTGGATTCTACTAAGGAACGTCTCTATTTCTATGAATGGTTTAATATAAACTCTTCATTTTCCCTCATGTTCTTTTCCATGTGGGACATGGTGAGATCTGTATTCTGTTTCTTCTCTCAGGTTTTGAGATTGGAATAGAAAATGAAGAAGATACTTCAGAAAAACAGAAAAAACTGGAGAATATGTATCCATTTATTGTTACTTTAGAGGGGAATGCTCTTCATGGCCCCATTTTGCAAAAAGACTATGTACAGCTAGAAAATCAATGGGAAACCCCTCCAGAGGATTTACAGAGAGATTTAACAAAACTTGTAGAGCATCAGAACCCCTCAGCAGGAGAGAAACCTGAGAGCTCTAACTTGGAAGAACCACTCAACCCAAGACCCCATAAGAAGAAGAGTCCGGGTGACAAACCTCACCGATGTTCTCAGTGTGGGAAATGTTTTGCTCGAAAGTCACAACTTACAGGGCACCAGAGAATTCATTCAGGAGAGGAACCTCATAAGTGCCCTGAATGTGGAAAGAGATTCCTCCGTAGTTCAGACCTTTATAGACACCAACGACTTCACACAGGGGAGAGACCCTATGAATGCACTGTGTGTAAAAAGCGATTCACTCGGCGGTCACACCTTATAGGGCACCAGAGAACCCATTCCGAAGAAGAAACATATAAATGTCTTGAGTGTGGGAAAAGCTTTTGTCATGGATCAAGTCTTAAAAGACATCTGAAAACTCATTCGGGTGAGAAACCTCATAGATGTCATAATTGTGGGAAGAGTTTTAGTAGGCTGACAGCTCTTACTTTGCACCAGAGAACACACACTGAAGAGAGACCTTTTAAATGTAATTATTGTGGGAAAAGCTTTAGACAGAGACCAAGCCTTGTTATTCATTTAAGAATTCATACAGGGGAGAAGCCATACAAGTGTAGTCATTGTTCTAAAAGCTTCAGACAGAGAGCAGGCCTTATTATGCACCAAGTCACTCACTTTAGAGGACTTCTTTAAGGATTGTTAAAGGAAACAAATCCTACAGAGATTGATAACTAACCCCAAAACAAAATCTTAAACATGCAGCAGGCTGTTTGTCTTGGAAGAATTCTTTTGTTTGAGCTTGTAAGAAAAGAAAAGCTTTTTTTCATATTCCAAGTTATATGAATTCTAGAGTATCTACCTACTCTTGCAGTTTTCATAGATTTGATTTATTCTGTCTCTGCAACTCATTTTTTAATACATTGACAATTTTTGTGAACCAAGCCAACCATATCATAAATGTCAGCATAAAAATAATGGCAGTCCTTTTCAGGGTAGGGTCAACATAATGGATTATCATATTTATCTGGCATATCTATTACAGTATTACCATAATTATTCTGCTGTCATTATTAAAGGTGATCATATTAGTTTAAAACTTTATATGTGTCCCAGGTGGCAACAAAAGAGACAGTGTATTTTATGAAATAATAAAAATGTGTTAGGAACACATGGATGAAGAGGATTTCGTTTGCCTGCTATGAACTGGGTTCTTTCCATTGAAAATTTTGTTTTTGAAGAAATTAGAATTTTAATCTTTACTTTTGAATTTTGCAAAGTTGACTAATCTGCTTAGTTGGCAGTCTGGGGTGATGCTGCTCAGAGCTGAGTGTTGGTTTAATGATCTATTTTGTTCCCAGGATAAGTCAACTCTTTGTGGAAGAACCCATTTGCCAGTTGAAGTCATTCAAGTAGATTCTAATTTAAGTTACACTGACTGAGGAACCAGTATCCATTGCTTTTCACTCTCCTTTGCTGTTCAACTGTGTGTCTCTCAGTGCTTTAAAATTTTACCCATTCTTTAATTCAGTGTCTCCCTAAGTGTGTGTCATAGAACACCTATTTCTATAATATAGTTTGCAAATAAGTCTGGGAATCCCTTCCTGCTGTTTCTGCTTTGTAGATTCACAGTGCACATCAGCCTATGAGGATTCTGAGAGGTCCTCTCATGAAGGTGGAAAAAGTACCTCTTTTGGCTCAGTGTTTTGCAATCCTGTTTGACCCCAGAACCCGTTTTCATGTACACCCAATAATAACCCACAGAGCTCGTATTCTGCAAATATTCTTGGAACACACTGCCTTTAACACATATTTCTATAGCTATCTGTATAGCCTGATTGTTCCCAAGCCTAGCTATTTCCAGTTGCTTCAAGGGTGTTGTGAAAGAGTCTTTACACTTATTTTTTTTATGTAACATACACACATCATTTAAGGAGAATCAGTAATTCAGATATTTACGTGTTGCTCAGTGATTTGTAACCTCTTTGAATTTTACTTATAATCTCACACACACATTGCTACTTATATAAATGTTCTCATATACTAGTGGTAATGACTCAAGTTCCTATAGCAAAGGAAGAGCTCTCTTTGTCAGTTAAAGCTGTTAATACATGAAAATATTCATTCAGCCTAGTTCCTTGTTAGAAATGCAAGCAATAGGACATTCAAGTATTTTCCTTTATGAAATACCAGTCATCCTTTCCTTAAACTAGAATTAAGGAAAGTATATTTTTTTCTATTCCATTAAAGTTCTTGCAACTGATATTTAGTATAAGCATTGTGGGGGTATGTACTGTGTGCCTAACTAGTCCTGTTCTAGGCTTAATGGAAACTATTAAAATTTAATTCATAAAGAGTTTATAATATCTTTAGTTAAACAAGAGTTGGGAAACAAATGGAGAGCAGCGCAAGAGAGTTTGTAGTTAAGTGTCAATTCATACCAAGTACTAGAGCCAGGATGTGTCCTTCATTTTTGTCATCCAGGTCCGAGTATGATGCTGCTATAAGTTTGGGGATAAAATTGAGATCCCAGTAGCAATAAACATGGAACAGGGGAGGAGTCTGAATGTAGAGGTAAATAATACTGAATGTAATGGCTTCTCTTTTCTCTCTTGTGGAATTGCATTCAAACCAGGACAGTGCCTTAGAATGGATGAGCCCAACTGCTCTGTATCTATGCATATTTTAATAAAGTGGAAACGTATGTGCTTTTCCTGCTTTGATCACATTAACTAATTGTTTGAACTTAGAGATGCTTCCCTGAGCAGTGGCAACAAGCACCACAATGGACTCCTGTCCCGACTTCAGTTGGAATCTTTTCTTTCTGCAACCTTGGGTTTATGTATCAGATTTAGCATTTAATGCAATCAATTTTAGCTAGTAGAGTTAGTTGCAGTCATAAAATGAGCTGTATCATCTACATCATGAACATACATGACTGGATTTTATAGGGTAGAGAACATCTATTCTTTATCTCTTTGTCATAGTATCCTGTGTATAATAAGCACTAATAAATATTTGTGGCATCAGATCAAGGATTATGTGAAATAGTTCTTAGAAACATGTCATAGTTAGAACATGGTATGGATGTGCCTAATTATACTTTTGAGTGTTTCAAATAGGGCAAAATATAGTACCTACCTCCTAAGTATAAGGGCAAAACATAGTACCTATCTCCTAAGTACTATGAAGATGAAATATATTTTGTTCAGGCCCTGCACAGTGTACACTTGCAATAAATATCCAGCATATTGTATCTTAAGGATTTGTTGTTTAACGATAAAAGCATTTTAAGGCTATGAATTTTCCTTTAAATATGGCTTTGGTCACATTCCATACATTTTATATATAATGCTTGTATTAGCCAGGATTCTCCAGAGAAATAGGGAGGATGGATAGATGGAAATGTATACATAAAATTTGTATATACATATATATTTTATGTATAATTAGATTTATTATAGAAATTCACCCATATAGTTACAAAGCTTCTGTCCCATAATCTGCCATCTGCAAGCAGATGGAAAAAGAAAGCTGGTGGTGTAATTCAGTCCAGATATGAAGATGTAAGAACCAAGGGAGCCAATGGTTTAACTCTCAGTCAAAGGTCAAAAGCCTGAGAATGGAGATGGGGTGGGGTGAGGCGAGACAAGGGGAGCTGCAGGTGTAGGTCCCTGAGTCTGAAAGCCAGAAAAGCAGGAGCTCCAATGTTCAAGGACAGGAAAAGATGGACATTCAGCTGAAGAGGGAATTCGCCCTTCCTCTGCCTTTTTGTTCTGTTCAGGCCCTCAACAGATTGGATGATACCTACACGTACCAATGAAGGTGAAACTCTACTCAGTTCACTGAATGAGTACAAATCTTTTCTGAAAATACTCACAGACATCTCAAGGAATCATGTTGTACCAGCAATCTGGGCATCCTTTAGTTCAGCCAAATTGCACATAAAATTAACCATCACCATGTTATTATTGATGATTTCAAAGTTATTATCACAGTTTTCATTATAATTTCTCTTTGACCCAAGAACTGTACAGCATTGCCATTTTCCTCTTAGTTTTTGGTTTTCCTACACTGTGATTAGAAAATGAGGTTCACTTTATTTCTACTTTTAAAGTTCATTTAGGTTTTTTTAAAGACACATATTTAATAAAATTTGCAAAGGGTCCTAAGACCGTAGAGAATCCAGATTCTCCTGGTTCTTTTCTAGGCCTCTGTAACAGATATGGAACAGATGAGAAGACAACTCATCTCCTAGTCTTTTCTCAGGATTAATAATCAGTTTACTCAATCCCCTAATTCTGGAATTTTAACTAGTGGTATTGAGGTGGGGGTGGTAGATTTTTTTCTTACTAGAGTGATGTATAAGTTAATCTCTATCTAGCCTTTTCCAGGTTGCATTGTCAGACAGGACTTATCAGAGGTCTAGCATGACCTAAGTTCACATTTTTTAAGGATTCACAGGTATTAAAATATTACATATCCTTCCTCTGAGTGAGTGAAATCCATTACAATCCCCAACATGATACAAAAACAATATTTTATCTCCAAGGAGTACCTGGAAACCTGATTCATATATTAGAGAACCACTTTACATTCAAAAGATATATAACTCCTGAGTCACTGAAGAATTCCCTTAGAAGTTTATTTCAAATAAACAATGTTAGTAGTCTGTGTGGATTGTATGCAATGACTTACTGCTGCACTGAGAGTTTTCTTTCAACATGATGATGATGAGGCTGTCCATGGTCTTCTGTCTCTTGCATACTCCTACTGATATCTTCACCTTTCAATGTGGCCTTCATTTTGAAGTACTTAGTACTAAAGGGAATGTTATCAAACTCAGGTTTGGCTGCTCACTGCTCAAAAAGTCAATATTCGAGAGACAAGTGTTGGTTGGAAAGGAAAAGTTGCTTTCATCAGGAAACCAGCTACCCAGAGTGAGGGTGGATTCATATTCCAAAATCAACTCCAGATTCAGCTTGGACATGAAAATTTTTAAAGGGATAAAGGGGAAACAATCTCAGTTAATCATCAGGGTAGGGGGATCGGATTCTGTCATTTTTCTGTTGTGTGCAGATCTGCTGATTCATGCTCTTCCTTTGAATGCTGTCTTGCCCACATGGTCCGCCTGCAAATTTGTGAAGGGGGATACTAGGGGTAGAAAGTCAGTCATTCCTCTACTATTTAATTCTTCATTCTTACTCCTTATAATCCGGGAAGGGACTCATGAAGTTAGGGAAGGCATTGTGTACATTCAGTAGAGCATAAGTCAGGAGTTAGGTTAAATGTTACCCAGTGATCTCATTTTTCTAATTAAGTTCTAAGGGGAGACAGAAAAGGGGCAAAAGAGCTGCTTACAAGAAGACTATGCAGGATGGATAATGTTCTGTAGTTCATACCGCACTTTATAGCCCTTAAACTTCTTGCTTCTTCATACTCCCTTTGAAAATAGCATTGTAAATTATCTATGCTTCAATTAAAAAAAAAAGAAGCATGAAGATGACCACTGGAGTAAGCTTACATTTTAGCATATATATGGCCACAAGATGGTGATGAATTCTGATAGAAGGCAATTATTCATTTCTCTGACTCCTAAGTAAACTGACCCAGAATGGATGCTTCTAGAGAATGCAAAAGCATGAAATAGAGAAACTATACCACCCTTCTTCATGCAACTTCAAGCTTATCCTTCAATTCAAGCTGCAGAAGAACTAAAGAAGTTAAACTCTTTGTGTCGTGTCTGCAGCATGAATATGACAACTTCAAAGGAGTATACTGCAGTATGAGACGAGATTCCCACTGCAATAAGGTCAAGTTTCAGTGTAAGACAACCAGCATGATGATGCCAGCTGGAAAATGTGTTAAGTTCAGTATCCTAAACAACAAGCTAACAAGAAGAGTGATGGCTTTTGGAATACAGTTACTGGTCAATGTAGACAGTAAACATGATGTTGACCACTTGTGTAAGGATAATGTTCAGTGTGAGACAAAAAGCATGCTTATGCCTACTGAAATAAGGTTAAGATTCAATGTGAAATAACCAACATGACAATGAAAACTAGGATAAGGTGAAGGTTCAGTGTAATGTAATAAGCATGAAGATGGCTACTGGAATGATTTCTAGGTTCATTGTGGGGCTGGAGAAGTGTAAGGTTCAGTATGTGACAAGCAGGAAAATGTCAGCAATAAGCTGTGACTTCAAATATGTCATGAATGCTGGAATAATCAATCCATCTGTAGAGATGGAGACAGAAGTATTGATAGTACTTATAGGATGTTTGAGAAGATTAAGTGAGATAGATGAAAAAAGGTGAGCACAGATCTTGGTCCTAGTAAGCTTTAAGTCATCATTTTCTTAGGATCATCACCTCCACCCCCACCAATAGCACCATCACAGTGGTTAGTGCCAGCAAACTGGTGCCTCTTTCAAAATGACTGTTGCTGCCTGTGTTCCTCTATTGGCTGGATTTAACAAGAACCCTTTTAGGAAAGTAGACACACAGTTACATTGATTTCAGTGGCTAATGACTCCCATCTGTGGTCAGAACTTAGGCTCCAGAGAAACCACACAGTGCCTGGGAGGACTGAAGATGGCGTTCAAGTTGGAAAGGAGAGACATGAAGTTTCCAACAGGGGTTGAGGGTAGGGTAGGGTACATTTTCTCTATCTGTAATTTTTTTTTTCCAATTAAGGCTTCTCCCTCCACCTGCAATGCAGGAGACCCCAGTTCGATTCCTGGGTTTGGAAGATCCCTTGGAGAAGGGAAAGGCTACCCACTCCAGTATTCTTGGGCTTCCCTGGTGACTCAGTTGGTAAAGAATCTACTTGTAATGTGGGAGACCCGGGTTCGATCCCTGGGTAGGGAAGATCCCTGGAGACGGGAACGGCTACCCACTCTAGTATTCTGGCCTGGAGAATTCCATGGACTATTCCATGGGGTCGCAAAGAGTCGGCTACGACTCAGTGACTTTCACTTTCACTTTCTGTTGCTCACACATACACAAATCCTGACTTTACAAGGATCCTGAGAGAGGCAGAGACTGAGCAGCCAACAGTTAAAACGATAAATTGGGTCTGTTGTGTACACAGTACATTTAGACAAGGAACAAAGCTATGGTCTGAGTGGGAGGCTTCACAGAGTCCTCTGTGCAATATGAATAGTCCTGCTTCTCTCACTACTTTTCCCACTGTGCTTCCAGCTGACATGTCTTACCTGTCTCCTTTAGTGAAGTTGTTGCCCAAACATCAATCACTGTGATCAGATGGAGAAGAACTGGAAGGAAAGCTCTAGCAGAAGCTCACAGCTCTGCTCTTTGGAAATCTAGCGGTTCCTAGGCTAGTCTGTGCCACTTTATACAACAGTACAGCAGAGACAACTAGACCTTCTTCTTTGTCTAGTCAGGGAGTTAGGAAAACCTAACAAGAAATACACTAAAATGCTAACAGTGGGTGTAATTCTAGGTGGATGGATTTTTTGGTGATTTGAAATGTCATTATACACTTCCAAAATCTCTAGACCTTTCACATCAGCACATATTTCATCTATAGTTAGACAAGTGGTTTCAAAAAGAATAAAAATTGAACACATCCAGCCTTTTTTGTATGTTCTGCTTTTTCAAGTACTAGCAAAATTGCATTCTACATAGATAATCCATAGAGTTGAAGTCAATGGCTTTGCCCCAAATTGGCAAAAATCTTTATCCAATCTTCAACTAATTAATCACTGCCTGGAAAAGAAGTAACTTTATATAGAAAGAGAGACTGTAGAGACCTTTCTGGCACTGGCAGGTAACAGGCACCCTCTGGCCTGCACAGAGTTCACACCCTGGAGAGTCCTCACAGGTGCGGATGCGAAGCCATGTCAGCCTCCACATGAGGTGTCTGAGTTGACCAGAGCAGAATGTCACTCCCAGCAAGGAAAAGCCTGGAGTCCTGGGCTGCCTCTTGCTTCACAGCAGGACTAAAGACATGTGATTTCCAAAGAGAAGCCCATGTAATCTCTGAGGAAATTTGCTGCTCTGGGAAAGAAAACAAACAATGAAAGGAAATGACGAATAAGTCTAGAAAGCTTGGAAGGAAGTGGGGAGAGGGATGAGGGATGGGAAGACAATCAGGGAGGAAAAAATGCTAAAACAAGTCCCATAATGTTCTCCAAAATAAGGATATGGCGTGCTAATCCCTTGAGCATCTCCTGTGTGCTGAGCACTTTACAAAGATAATCACACTTGATCCTTAGGACATCACTGATGGCAAAGTATGGTTCCCATCTTGTGGCTGAGGAAACTCAGGCTTGAAGATTAGATTTAGTGAGAGTGAGCCAAAGGTCCTTCTATTACCAAAACTGGGGGGTCTGTCTGCTCGCTGCTCAAAAACCAATAAAAAGGACAGGTGGGTAGAAAGGGAAGTTTGCTTTATTTTGGATGCTGTCAATGGGAGGTGAGGAGGTAGGAGTGGGAGGAGGGTGGATATCTGTCTGTCCAAAGGCTGACTTCCCCCCACTGACAATCACTGGGCAAGAGCTTTTATAGATGGAGGGAGGAAGCTACATACAGAAACAGAAATTGGCCATGCAGTGGTCTGACCAGCATCATCTTGATTGTTTTAAGTATAATTAATCTTTAGTTCCAGGCTTCCCAGGTGACTCTAGTGGTAAAGAACCCACCTGACAATGCAGGAGACGTAAAAGACGCTGGTTTGATCTCTGGGTGGGGAAGATCCCCTGGAGAAGGGAATGGGTACTCACTCCAGTATTCTTGCCTGGAGAATCCCCATGGACAGAGGAGCCTGGCGGGCTACAGTCCATAGTGTCACAAAGAGTTGGACATGACTAAAGTGACTTAGCACGCAATCTTCAGTTCCTGGGTCGATTTATTCCCATTTCCTCGAGGCCATTTCTCTGACCTGTGGCAGCTTATGTTATGAACCCATGGAGGAGGGTGTGGCAAACCACTCCAGTATTCTTGCCTGGAGAATCCAATGGACAGAGGAGCCTGGCAGACTACAGTCCATAGTGTCGCAAAGAGTTAGACACGAGTGAAGGGACTTAGCACACACATGCTATGGCTACAGTATGGTCATCATGTAGTTAACTTCTTCCACCTCCTGTGGGTTTCAGTAGCTACAGGACAGTTCACAGGATATGGCTCAGAATATTATCTATAGCACTTGAGAAGGAACTAAAGGTCCTTGACTTTGCTTACTGACAAACTGCTATTGTTTTGTCCTGTTTGACTGTTTTTCTTTGCTTCTGTATTTTCTCACCTCTCTGATTAAACTTATTCTTTGGCTAAAGTTGTTCCACAGACAAAAGGCAGGTGGAGTACATGGGGAGAAGGACCATAGGGTACTGCTCTGTTTCATTTCTGACTCAGATAATGGAGACTCATGGATGGACATGGTTTGTGATCTCAGCAATGTCTGCAAAGCAAGAATGGACAACAGTGTATCCAAGGTAAAGATGTGGAGTAATACTGGTGTATATATTACTTTGATTGTTGGTCTGTGCCTTCAGGACTCCAACCATATGCCTACCACACCATTGCAGGGGGAGACTTGCAGAGCACGGTCCCCACTCCCCACTAGGTGCATGGGTCCCATCTTTCCCCTTCTCCCTGAATAGCACTGGTTTTAAATAACATTTAGGCAGGTCTCTGGTGGTCCAGTGGTTAAGACTTTGCTTCCCAATGTGGGAGATGTGGATTCAATCCCCGGTCAGAGAGCTAAGATTTCACATGCCTTGCAGCCAAAAAACCAAAACGTAAATCAGAAGCAATATTGTAACAAATTCAAAAAAGTCTTTAAAAATGAAAAAAAGACTAAATATGGTCCACATAAAAAATTCTTTTTTTGTTAATTAATTAATTTAATTGGATTTTAAATTTAATTAATTTTAATTTTAATTGCTTTGCAACATTGTGGTGGTTTTTGCATACATCGACATGAATCAGTCACATGTACAGATGCATACCCCCATCCTGAACCCAATTCCCTCCTTCCTTCCCACCCCATCCCTCTGGGTTGTCCCACAGCACTGGCTTGGAGTGCCCTGCTTCATGTACTGAACTTGCACTGCTCATCCATTTTACATATGGTAATATACATTTTTCAATGCTATGCTCTCAAATCATCCCACCCTTGCCTTCTCCCATATTCCAAAAATCTGTTCTTTACATCTGTGTCCCTCTTGAAGCTGCCCTGCATATGGGATCATTGTTACCGTCTTTCTAAATTCCAATTGTGCATCAATATACTGTATTGGTGTTTCTCTTTCTGACTTACTTCAATCTTTATAATAGGCTCCAGTTTCATCTGCCTCATTAGAACTGACTCAAAGGCACTCTTTTTTATAGCTGAGTAATATTCCATTGTGTATATGGACCAAAACTTTCTTATCCATTTGTCTGCCAATGGACATATAAATTGCTTCCATGTCCGAGCTATTGTAAACAGTGCTGCAATGAACATTGGGGAACATGTGTCTCTTTCAATTATGATTTCTTCAGTGTGTATGCCCAGGAGTGGGACTGCTGGGTCATATGGCAGTCCTATTTCCAGTTTTTAAAGGAATCTCCACATTGTTCTCTATAGTGGCTGTACCAGTTTGCATTCCCACCAGCAGTGTAAGAGGGTTCCCTTTTCTCCACACCCTCTCCAGCATTTACTGTTTGTAAATTTTTTGATGGCAGTCATTCTGACTGGCATGAAATGGTACCTCTTTGTGGTTTTGATTTGCATTTCTCTGATAATGAGTAATGTTGAGCATCTTTTCATGTGTTTATTAGCCATCTGTATGTCTTCCTGTCTTCCTTGGAGAAATGTCTGTTTAGTTCTTTGGCCCACTTTTTGATTGGGATGTTCGTTTTTCTGGTATTGAGCTGCATGAGCTGCTTGTATATTTTGGAGATTAATACTTTGTCAGTTGTTTCATTTTGTATTATTTTCTCCTATTCTGAAGGCTGCCTTTACATCTTTGTTATAGTTTCCTTCATTGTGCAAAAACTTTTAAGTTTAATTAGATCCCATTGGTTTATTTTTGTTTTTATTTCCATTACTCTGGGAGGTGGATCATAGAGGATTGTGCTGTGATTTATGTCAGAAAGTGTTCTGCCTATGTTTTTCTCTAAGAGTTTTATAGTTTCTGGTCTTACATTTAGATATTTAATCCATTTTGAATTTATTTATTTATTTAATTATTTTTTTAAGTTAGTGCTTTTTTATTGTGGTAAAAAAACACGCAATATATGAAACCATCCTCTTAACAAAACCTTTTCTTTGTTTTTTATTTATTTTTAAAATTTCTTTATTTTTTTAATTGAAGGATAATTGCTTTACAGAATTTTGCTGTTTTCTATCAAACCTCAACATTAATCTGCCATAGGTATACATATACCCCCTCCATTTTGAACCTCCCTCCCATCTCCCTCCCCATCCGACCCCTCTAGATTGATACAGAGTCCTTGTTTCAGTTTCCTGAGCCATACAGCAAATTCCCATTGGCTATCTATTTTACATATGGTAATGTAAGTTTCCATGTTACTTTCTCCATACATGTCACCTTATCCTCTCCTCTCCCCATGTCCATAAGTCTATTACACATGTATCCCATTGTTCACTGCAGCACTATTTGCAATAGCCAGAACATGGAAGCAACCTAGATGTCCATTGACAGATGAATGGATAAAGAAGTTGTGGTACATATACACAATGGAATATTACTCAGCCATAAAAAGGAACACATTTGAGTCAGTTCTGATAAGGTGGATGAACCTAGAACCTATTATACAGGGTGAAGTGATTCAGATAGAGAAAGATAAATATTGTATTCTAACACACATATCGGAGAAGGCAATGGCAAGCCACTCCAGTACTCTTGCCTGGAAAACCCCATGGATGGAGGAGCCTGGTGGGCTGCAGTCCTTGGGGTCGCTAGGGGTCAGACATGACTGAGTGACTTCACTTTCACACATTGGAGAAGGAAATGGCAACCCACTCCAGTGTTCTTGCCTGGAGAATCCCAGGGACAGGGGAGCCTGGTGGGCTTCCATCTATGGGGTCACACAGAGTCGGACACGACTGAAGTGACTTAGCAGCAGCAGCAGCAGCAGCAGCAACACACATATATGGCATTTAGAAAAATGGTTCTGAAGAATTTATTTACAGGGCCGCAATGGAAAAACAAACATAAAGAATAGACTTATGGGCATAAGGGGAGGGGAGGAGAGGGTGAGATGTATGGAAAGAGTAACATGGAAACTTACATTACCATATGTAAAATAGATAGCCAATGGGAATTTGCTCTATGGCTCAGGAAACTCAAACAGGGGCTTTGTATCAACCTAGAGGGGTGGAATGGGGAGGGAGATGGGAGGGAGGTTCAAAAGGGATGAGATATAGGTACACCTATGGCTGATTCATGTTGAGGTTTGACAGAAAACAACAAAATTGAAAAAAAGAGAATGCATTTGAGTCAGTTCTAATGAGGTGGATGAACCTAGAGCCTATTATAGAGAGTGAAGTAAATCAGTAAGAGAAAGATAAATATCATATACTAATGCATATATGCAGAATATAGAAAAATGATACTTAAGAATTTATTTGTAGGGAAGCAATGGAGAAACAGACATTTTGAGTTTATTTTTGTGTATGGTGTTAGAAAATGTTTTAGTTTCATTCCTTTACACTTGGTTGACCACTTCTCCCAGCACCATTTATTAAAGAGATTGTCTTTTCTCCATTGTATATTTTTGCCTCCTTTGTCAAAGATGAGGTGTCCATAGATACGTGGATTTATTTCTGTGCTTTCTATTTTGTTCCATTGATCTATATTTCTGTCTTTGTGCTGGTACCTTACTGTCTTGATGACTATAGCTTTGTAGTATAGTCTGAAGTGAGGAAGGTTGATTCCTCCAGTTCCATTCTTCTTTCTCAAGATTGCTTTGGGTATTCAAGATTTTATCTGTTATCATACAAATTGTGAAATTATTTGTTCCCGTTCTGTGAAAAATACCATTGGTAGCTTGATAGGGATTGTGTTGAATCTATAGATTACTTTGGGTAGTATACTCATTTTCACTATATTGATTATTCCAATCCAAAACATGGTATGTTTGTCCATCTATTTGTGTCATCTTTGATTTTTTCATCAGTGTTTTATAATATTGTATATATAGGTCTTTTGTTTCTTTAGGTAAATTTATTCCTAAGTATTTTATTCTTTTTGTTGCAGTGGTGAATGGGGTTATTTCCTTAATTTCTCTTTCTGTTTTTTCCTATGCTGGTGTATAGGAATGCAAGGAATTTCTGTGTATTAATTTTATATCCTGCAACTTTACTATATTCATTGATTAACTCTAGTAGTTTTCTGATGGTGTCTTTAGAGTTTTCAATGTAGAGGATCATGTCATCTGCAAGTGGTGAGAGTTTTACTTCTTCTTTACCAATCTGGATTCCTTTTATTTCTTTTTCTTCTCTGATTGCTGTGGCTAAGACTTCTAAAACTATGCTGAATAGTAGTGGTGAGAGTGGGCACTGTTGTATTATTCCTGATTTTAGAGGAAATGCTTTCAATCTTTCACCATTGTGGATAATGTTTGCTGTGGGTTTTTCATATATGCCTTTTATTATGTTGAGTTATGTTCCTTCTAAGCCTGCTTTCCAGAGAGTTTTTATCATAAATGGGTGTTAAATTTTGTCAAAGGCTTTCTTGGCATCTTGAGATAATCATATGGTTTTTAATCTTTCAATTTGTTAATATGGTATATCACATTGATTGATTTGTGAATATTGAAGAACACTTGCATTCCTGGGATAAAACCTACTTGGTCATGATGTATGATCTTTTTAATATGTTGTTGGATTCTGTTTCCTAGAATTTTGTTGAGAATTTTTGCATCTATGTTCATCAGTAATATTGGCCTGAGGTTTTCTTTTCTGTGGCATCTTTGGTTTTGGTATTAGGGTGATGGTGACCTCATAGAATGAGTTTTACCTTCCTCTGCAATTTTCTGAAATATTTTGAGCAGGACAGGTGTTAGCTCTTCTCTAAATTTTTGGTAGAATTCACCTGTGAAGCCATCTGTTCCTGGGCTTTTGTTTGTTGGAAGATTTTTTATTACAGTTCTGATTTCTGTGCTTGTGATGGGTCTCTTAAGATTTTCTATTTCTTCCTGGTTCAGTTTTGAAAGGTTATACTTTCCTAAGAATTCCATTTTTTCCAAGTTTTCCATTTTATTGGCATATAATTGTTAATAGTAGTCTCTTATGATCTTTTGTATTTCTGTGTTGTCTGCTGTGATTTCTTCATTTTCATTTCTAATTTTATTGATTTGATTCTTCTCCCTTTTTTTCTTCATGAGTCTGACTGTTTGTCTATTTTATTTATCTTCTTAAAGAACCACCTTTTAGTTTTGTTGATTTTTGCTATAGTCTCCTTCATTTCTTTTTCATTTATTTCTGCTCTTATTTATGATTTCTTTCCTTCTACTAGCTTTGGGTTTTTTTTTCTTCTTTTATAGTTGCTTTATATGTAAAGTTAGGTTGTTTAATTGATGTTTCTCTTCCTTCTTGAGGGAGGCTTGTATTGCTATGAACCTCCCTGTTAGCACTGCTTTTACTGAATCCCATAGGTTTTGGGTTGTTGTGTTTTCATTTTCATTTGTTTCTGTGTATATTTTGATTTCCTTTTTGAGTTCTTCTGTGATCTGTTGGTTATTCAGAAGTGTGTTGTTTAGCCTCCATATATTTGAATTTTTAATAGTTTTTTTTTCCTGTAGTTGACATCTAATCTTAGTGCACTGTGATCAGAAAAGATGCTTGAAATGATTTCAATTTTTAAAAAATTTACCAAAGCTAGATTTGTGGCCCAATATGTAATCTATCCTGGAGAATGTTCCGTGTACACTTGAGAAAAAGGTGAAATCCATTGTTTTGGGGTTAAATGCCCTGTAGATATCAATTAGGTCTAACTGGTCCATTGTATCATTTAAAGCTAGTGTTTCCTGGCTAATTTTCTGTTTGGTTGATCTATCCATAGGTGTGAGTAGGGTATTAAAGTCTCCCACTGTTATTGTGTTAGTGGTAATTTCCCCTTTCATACATGTTAGCATTTGTCTTACATATTGAGGTACTCCTATGTTGGCTGCATATGTATTTATAATTGGTATATCTACTTCTTGGATTGATCCCTTGATCATTATGTTATGTCCTTCTTTGTCTCTTATCACGGTCTTTATTTCAAAGTCTGTGTTGTCTGATATGAGTATTGCTACTCCTGCTTTCTTTTGGTCTCCATTTGCATGAAATATCTTTTTCCAGCTCCTTGTTTTTGGCCTGTATGTGTCCCTAGGTTTGAAATGGGTCTCTTGTAGACAGCATATATCGTGTTCTTGTTTTTGTATCCTTTTGGCCAGTCTTTGTCTTTTGATTGGTGCATTTAACCATTTACATTTATTGAATTATTGAAAATTATTACCATTTACTTTGTTGTTTTGGGTTCGATTTTATAAACCTTTTCTGTGTTTCCTGTCTAGAGAAGATCCTTTAGCATTTGTTGAAAAGCTGGTTTGTTGGTACTAAATTCTCTCAGCTTTTGCTTGTCTGTGAAGCTTTTGATGAAAAAGCAAGAATACACAGAAGAACTGTACAAAAAAGATCTTCATGACCCAGATAATCATGATGGTATGAACACTCACCTAGAGCCAGACATCCTGGAATGTGAAGTCAAGTGGACCTTAGGAAGCATCACTACGAACAAAGCTAGTGGAGGTGATGGAATTCCAGTTGAGCTATTTCAAATCCTGAAAGATGATGCTGTGAAAGTGCTGCATTCAGTATGCCAGCAAATTTGGAAAACTCAGCAGTGGCCACAGAACTGTAAAAGGTCAGTTTCCATTCCAATCCCAAAGAAAGTCACTGCCAAAGAATGCTCAAACTACCACACAATTGCACTTCTCTCACATGCTAGCAAAGTAATGCTCAAAATTCTCCAAGCCAGGCTTCAAAAATATGTGAACCATGAACTTCCAGATGTTCAGGTTGGTTTTAGAAAAGACAGAGGAAGCAGAGATCAAATTGCCAACCTCTTCTGGATCATCAAAAGAGCAAGAGAGTTCCAGAAAAACATCTATTTCTGCTTTACTGACTATGCCAAAGCCTTTGACTGTGTGGATCACTATAAACTGTGGAAAATTCTGAAAGAGATGGGAATACTAGACCACCTGACCTGCCTCTTAAGAAATCTGTATGCATATCAGGAAGCAACAGTTAGAACTAGACATGGAACAACAGACTGGTTCCAAATAGGAAAAGGAGTACGTCAGGGCTATAAATTGTCACTGTGCTTATTTAACTTCTATGCAGAGTACATCATGAGAAATGCTGGGTTGGATGAATCAAGATTGCTGGGAGAAATATCAATAACCTCAGATATGTGGATGACACCACCTTTATGGCAGAAAGTGAAGAAGAACTAAAGAGCCTCTTGATGAAAGTGAAAGAGGAGAGTGAAAAAGTTGGCTTGAAGCTCAACATTCAGAAAACAAATATCATGGCATCTGGTCCCATCTCTTCATGGCAAATAGATGGAGAAACAGTGGAAACAGTGGCAGACTTTATTTTGGGGGGCTCCAAATTCACTTCAGATGATGACTGAAGCCATGAAATTAAAAGACACTTACTCCTTGGAAGAAAAGTTATGACCAACCTAGACAGTATGTTACAAAGCAGAGACATTACTTTGTCAACAAAGGTCCATCTAGTCAAGGCTATGGTTTTTCCAGTAGTCATGTATGGATGTGAGATTTGGACTATAAAGAAAGCTGAGGGCTGAAGAATTGATGCTTTTGAACCATGCTGTTGGAGAAGACTCTTGAGAATCCCTTGAATTGCAAGGAGATCCAACCAGTCCATCCTGAAGGAAATCAGTCCTGAATTTTCATTGGAGGGACAGATGTTGAAGCTGAGACTCCAATCCTTTGGCCACCTGATGTGAAGAGCTGACTCATTTGAAAAGACCCTGAAGCTGGGAAAGATTGAAGGTGAGAGAAGAAGGGGATGACAGAAGATGAGATGGTTGGATGACATCACCGACTTGATGGACTTGAGTTTGAGTAAACTCTGGGAGTTGATGATGGACAGGGAGGCCTGACGTGCTGCAGTCCATGGAGTCACAAAGAGTCAGACATGATTGAGTGACTGAACTGAACTGAACTGAAAGCTTTTGATTTCTCCTTCATATCTGAATGAGATCCTTGCTGGGTAGAGTAATCTTGGTTGTAGGTTTTTATCCTTCATCACTTTATGTCCTGCCATTCCCTTCTGGTCTGAAGAGTTTCTATTGAAAGATCAGCTGTTATACTTATGGGGATTCCCTCATGTGTTATTTTTTGCTTTTGCCTTGCTGCTTTTAATATTTGCTGTTTGTGTTTGATCTTTGTTAGTTTGATTACTATTTGATGTTTCTTGTGGTGTTTTGCCTTGGGTTTCTCCTGTTTGGGACTCTCTGGGTTTCTTGGACTTGGGTGGCTATTTCCTTCCCCATTTTAGGAAAGTTTTCAACTATTATCTCCTCAAGCATTTTCTCATGCCCCCCTTTTTATTCTTCTTCTTCTTCTGGGACACGTATGATTCGAAAATTGGGGTATTTAACATTGTTCCAGAGGCCTTTGAGGTTGTCTTCATTTCTTTTCATTCATTTTTCGATTTTTCCTCTCTTTTTCATTTATTTCCACCATTCTATTTCCACCTCACTTATCCACTCTTCTGCCTAGTTATTCTCCTGTTTGTTCCCTACAGAGTGTTATTAATCTCAGTTATTGCATTGTTCATTATTGAATGGCTCTTCTTTATTTATTCTAGGTCCTTGTTAAACATTTGTTGCATTGTTTCAATCCTTGTCTCTAGTCTGTTTATCTGTAACTCCATTTTGTTTTCAAGATTTTGGACCATCTTTACTATCATTATTCTGAATTCTTTTTCAGGTAGTTTCCATATTTCTTCCTCGTTATTTTGGTTTGGTGGGTCTTTATCATGTTCCTTCACTTGAAAATATTTCTCTGTCTTTTCATTTTGTTTAGATTGCTGTGTTTGGGGTGCCCTTTTTGCAGGCTGGATGTTCGTGGTTCCTCTTAATTGTGGAGTCTGCTCCCTGTGGGTGGGGTTGGACCAGTGGCTTTTCAAGGTTTCCTGGTTGGGGGAACTTCTGTTTGTGTTCTGGTGGGTGAAGTTGGATCTCTTCTCTCTGGAATGCAGTGAAGTGTCCAGTCGTGAGTTTGGGGGTGTCCATGGGTTTGGTATGTTTTGGGCAGGCCATTGATTAATGTTCAGGGTCGTGTTCCTATTTTGCTGGAGAATTAACCTGGTGTGTCTTGCGCTGGAACTTGTTGGCTCTTGAGTGGGGCTTGGTTTCAGTGTAGGTATGGAGACTTTTGGGCTTCCCTGGTGGCTCAGAGGTTAAAGCGTCTGCCTCCAATGCGGGAGACCCGGGTTCGATCCCTGGGTCGGGAAGATCCCCTGGAGAAGGAAACGGTAACCCACTCCAGTATTCTTGCCTGGAGAATCCCGTGGATGGAGAAGCCTGGTAGGCTACAGTCCACGGGGTCGCATAGAGTTGGACACGACTGAGTGACAGAAGGGAACGGAAAGGAACGGATGGAGACTTTTGTGTGAGCTCTTGTTTGTTAACGTTCCCTGGAGTCAGGAGTTCTCTGATGTTCTAAAGTTCTGGAGTTGGGCCTCCTGCCTCTGCCTCCTCTTACAGTAGCCCCAAAACGTCTCCATCCATACAGCACAGAAGATAAAACCCCTAGGTTAATGGTGAAACAACTCTCCACAGCCAGGAATACCCAGAGAGATTCACAGAGTTATATAGAGAAGAGAAGAGGGAGGAGGGAGATAGAAGTGATCATGAGGAGAAAAGGGAGAGTCAAAAGTGGAGAGAGCAAACAAGCCAGTAATCATATCCCTAAGTGAAAATGGATACTGAAGATTAGATTCTTAAAGGTACAAAATTGGTAACAAATATCAAAAAGCAAAGGTTAAAAACATAGAATAGAAGTTAGACTCTCAAAAATACAATATAAAAAATACAAAAGAAAATCAATCACAAAAATGAAAAATGTATGGAATTGATTTTCAAAAATAGGTTTTTTAAAAAAAAACAAAAAGTAACAGTAGGCTATAAAAATGAAAGTTAAAGGAGTAATAAAGAACCAAAATTTTTAAAAAATAAAAAAATGATTATAGTAAAAATATATCTAGACATTTTTCTGGAGCTTTTGTGGGCAGTGTGGGGTCAGTTCAGTGTCAGATAACCCCTTATTCTGGCTTGTATATCTGGCATATATATCTTATCTATATTCTGGCTTATCTCTGGCTTGAGACCTTGTTTTCAAGGTCTATAGGTGTCTCTCAAATGCACAGTCTCAACATTAACTGCAGGGTTTTAATCTGTTGCACTTGTCATTCCAGAATGGTTCCCCCTTCTTTATTTCGACTCCTCTGTTTTCAGTTCTCTTCCGTGTCTAATTTCTTCCCGATACAAGGAGGCAAAGGTGGCCACTTATTTAGATTCACTTTTTAGTTGTGTTGTGGGGAGGGAGGGACACTGCAAACAAATACCACTGGCTTGTATGGGGAGTGCTTGCAGTGGATGGACCACATTGGGCTTGCCACAGCCCAAGGAGGCGTGTACTTCCTGGGTCCACCCTGCTCAGGCTCCAGGGTGCTCTGCAAGGGCATTGTCCCAAGTGGGCCCTGCATTTTGTGCACTTCCCAGGTCTAAGCCGCTCAGGTTCTCGGGTGCTCTGCAGGGGCACAGACCCAGATGGGCTGTGAGTTTTGTGCACTTCCCACGTCCGAGCAGCTCAGGTAACTGGGCGCTTGGTGAGTGCACTGTCCCAGGTGGGTCATGCATCTTATGCACCTCCCTGGTCCTGGCCACTTGGTTTCCTAGGTGCACTGTGAGATTACAGCCCCAGGTATGCTATGTATCTCCTCTGGGGAGCTGATCTCAGGTTGTGACACTCCTGGCAGATGTGAACTGTCCAGGATCCCAGGAAGACATGATTAGCAACTGGGAGCCTGATCACAGTTTGATGGAAGATGCAGTCTCTGGGGCCAAGACTGCAGCAGTCCCTTGCCTTCTGGCTCTGTCTGTCACACCTGCCTCTCTGGCACTGGGGAGGGAGGGCCCTTAATGGCAGCTGGCTTGCTCTCATTTGGTATTTGCTCAATCCTTTGTTCTGTGAGCACACCAGGGGTCATCGTGTGGCATTAGAACCTTTCACAGGAAAGGGTTTTTTTTCTTTTTTTCATCTCTCTAGCAATCCAGTGTTCTTGCCTGGAGAATCCTAGGGATGGGGAGCCTGGTGGGCTTCCGTCTATGGGGTCACACAGAGTCGGACACGACTGAAGTGACTTAGCAGCAGCAACAGCAGCAGCAGCAATCCCACAGTTTAGGTTGCTAGTTCACATTGGCTTCCTCAGATTGCCCTCAGGGCATTCAGGCCTGGTCTTTACCCTAAGGACCGATGATGCAGCCCGTACCTCCCAGCCCAGCCCCCACTTGCTGGTGGCAGAAGCGAGTGTCTGTGCCACTTCTCCATCTCTGCTTGTAGTTGTGGTTAGGCACATATTCTGAAGGGTATCCCCCCTGTCCCGTTATGTTGCCCTCTGAGATCCCAAAACTCCCCACAGACACACCTATGAAAGGGTTTTCTACTATGTGGAAACTTCTCCTTCACAACTCCCTTTCCAGGATGGGTCTCTGTCCCTAAATCTTTTGTCTGTTTTCATCCTTTATATTTTGTCCTACCTCCTTTTGCATAGATTGGGCTGCTTTTCTGGGTGCCTGGTGTCCTCTGCCAGTGTTCAGAAATTATTTTGTGGAAGTTGCTCAACATTCAAATGATCTTTTGATGAATTTGTGGGTTAGAAAGTGGTCTCCCTATCCTTTTCCTCCACTGTCTTGGGACCACCCCCCTTCTCTTTCTTATCTTGCCCATATCAAAACTGTCTGTGCTGGATGACTGTTTCTGTACCTGAAGGTCATGGACATACAACGCCCACAAGGCTTTATGATGTCCTTCAAGAATTCCACATGCAGATGGCACTGCCCCACTAGGTTTTCCAGTTATATAAGTATCTACAGTCTCACATTGACATATACTCCCCCTACCTTCTTCCTGTACCCCAAGACCTCTCTTCTCTTCCTTATCTTGCTCTTCTGAAAACTGGGTGTGCAGGAGGAACTGTCCCTGTGACTGAAGGCCTTGGCAACACAATACCTGCAGCCTTTTCTGATTTAGTTCAACAAATCCACTAGCAGATGGTGCTGCTCCACTACATTTTCCGAATTCTATGTGGCTCTACAGCCTCACATTAACATTTACTCTCCCACTCCCTTCCTGTGCCCCGAGACCTGTCTTTTCTTTCTTCTCTTGCCCTTATCAAAAGTGACTGTTTAGGAGTGACTCTCCCTGTCTCTGAAAGTCTTGTTGACATAACACCTCCATGGCTTTCAGATGTAGTTCAAGGAATACACCATCAGAAGGCACTGATTCACTAGCTCTATGAGTTCTACTTGGCTCCACAGTCTCACAATGATATCAACTCCCACTCCCTTCCTGTGCCTCAAGACCTCTCTTCTCTTTCTACTTTTGTCCATATCAAAATTGTGCAAGGGTGACTGTTTCAGTGTCTGAAGACCTTAGCAACACAACACTCCAAGGGATTTCTGATGTAATTCAAGTAATCCACCAGCAGATGGCTCTTCTCCACTAGCATAGAAATAGGAAGCACATAATCAGTTAATAGGTTCCTTTTAATTTTTTATTTATGTATTTATTTGACTGTGATGGGTCATCCTTGCTTTAGCAGGCTTTTATCTAGTTGTAGTGATCCAGGGCTTCTCTTGGTTCAATTTCATGAGCTTCTCATTGCTGTGACTTGTTTCCTAGCATAGGCCCTAGGGTGTGATGGCTTCAATAGTTGTGGTGCCCTGGCTTAGTTCCCCCTTGGCATGTGGGGTCTTCCTGGACCAGAAATTGAACTTCTGTCCCCTGCACTGGCAGGTGGAATCTTAACCACTGGACCCCAAGGGAAGACTTGGAAGGTGAAGTCTTAACTACTGGACCACCATGGAAGTTCCCCTAGCTCATAGATTTAGATGCAAAGACATATGATGGGAGCTTGGTCCAAGAAACAAAGCATGAACAGGTTGCAACTGACCAGAATCATGAAGAAATCCCTGAGCTGAAAATCAGACAATCTGGCTGCTAACCTTGAATCTCCCACCCCCTAGTTCTGTGGCTTTTGTACATCATTGTGAGTCTTTTAAAACTCATTTAAAATACAGTTCACTTATGTTAACCTCTTGGCAACCAAGCTACCAGGGAGTAGTTCTTCTCAAACTTTAATGTGCACTGGAATCACCAGGCGTATTATGAAAGTGCAAGTCCTGGTTCAATAGGCCTGTGATGGAGGCCTCAGAGTTAGAAATTCCCAGGTGATGCTAATGCTGCTGGTCCCTGGACCACACATTGAGTAGCACGCAAGCATACACGACAGAAGTGGCTCAAGGGCTCTCACTGCTGATGTGGATGGAAGATCAGAGGCAGAACTTTAGTCATCACGCCCTTGCAAACTTCAGCCAGTGCCTTGCCTTTTGAGGTCCTGAGACTGTGGAGCTCTTCTGATCAGCTGTGAATCAAGCTGATCACTAACGAAGATTGATCCTGGCGGATAGATTGCTTCCACGTGGTCAGTGTTCCCCTTGGTCAGTGTTCATTGATATAAAATGAGTTGCAAACACATCCCCAGGGCTTTCTGATGTAGTTCATGAGATCCACCAGCAGATGGCGTTGCTACACTAGGTTATCGAATTATACTAGACTCTACGGCCTCACACTGACATCCGCTCCTCCCACTCCTATGCTGTGCCCCAAAACCTCACTTCTCTTTCTCCTCTTGCCCTTATCAAAACTGGCTCTTCTCAGGTGACTATCCCTGTTGTTGAGGCCTTGGGAACACATCTGCCCCAGACCTTTCTGATGCAGTTCAAGGAATCCACCGGTAGAATACGCTGCTCAAATCTATTTTCGAGTTATACAAGATTCTATAGCCTCACATTGATATCCACCACCACCCCCACTCCCTTCCGGTGCCCCAAGAGCTATCTTCTCTTTCTTCTCTTGACCTTATCAAAACTGACTGTGCAGCAGTGACTGGGTCTGTGGTGAAGCCTTTAACAACACAACACCCCAAGGGTTTTCTGATGTAGTTCAAGGATTCAACCAGCAGATGGCGATGCTCCACTAACATAGATATCGGAAGCACATAATCAGTTCATAGGTTTTTTATAATTTTTTATTTATACATTTACTTTGGCTGTGCTGGGTCTTTGTTGCTGTGGTGGGCCTTTCTCTAGTTGCGGTGAGCCAGGGATACTCTTTTTTGCAGTGTTCAGACTTCTCATTGCCATGACTTCTCTTGTTTCAGAGTACAGGACCTAGGGCACCAGGGCTTCCATAGTTGTGGAGCCCAGCTTCATTGCTCCGTGGAAAGTGGAATCTTCCTGGACCAGGGATCGAGGCCACGTGTCATGTACTGGCAGGCTGATTCTCAACCAATGAACCACCTGGGGAGCCCCCGAGGGTGAAATCTTAACTACTGGACCTCCAGGGAAGTCCCACAAGTCATGGATTTAGATGTAAAGACATGTGACAGGGGCTTTGTCCCAGAAACAAGGCATTAACTTGTCCTCTGGAATGAGAGGGGAATCTGTCACAGGGTGCAACTGA
Source organism: Moschus berezovskii (assembly GCF_049115385.1). Classification (NCBI taxonomy): domain Eukaryota; kingdom Metazoa; phylum Chordata; class Mammalia; order Artiodactyla; family Moschidae; genus Moschus; species Moschus berezovskii. The sequence goes on along the minus strand of NC_142488.1, from coordinate 122,438,666 downwards.
CCAGAATAGTGCAGAAAAACCTAAGCCGAAAGTCAGGAAACCTGGCTGCTACCTTGGATCTCCCACCCACTAGTTGTGTAGCTTTGGGTACATCATTATGAATCTTCCTTAGTTTGTTTGTAAAACACAGTTCACTCACGTCAACCTCTCGGCCCTCCAGCTTCCAGGGAGTAGTGCTTCTCAAACTCTAACGTGCACTGGAATCACTAGGCGTATTATGAAAGAGAAAGTCCTGATTCAATAGGTCTTTGGTGGAGGTTTCAGAGTCACAAGTTCCTAGGTGATGCTGATGGTGCTGGTCCCTGGACCACATTTTGAGTAGCAAGCAAGCATAGACTACAGAACTGGCTGATCCACTAGGTTATCGAGTTTTATGAGGTGCAATATTGAACAAAAAGAACCTATGAACTGATTGTGTGCTTCGGATTTCTATGCTAGTGGAGCAGCGCCTTCTGCTGGTTGATTCCTTGAACTACATCAGAAAGCCCTAGGGTGGTTGTGTTGCCAAGGCCTTCAGTGACAGGGACAGTCACCATGCACAGCTAGTTTTGTTAAGGGAAAGAGAAGAAAGAGAAGAGAGGTCTTGGGGAACAGGAAGGTATCAGGGGGAGTAGATGTCAATGTGAGGTTGTAGAGCCTCTGCTTTAGCCATTTCACTGTGATTCCCAGGGTGATAGAATCTTTTTATTATAAGAACAGGCACCCAAAAATGGGACACTGAACTGCAGTACTTTGCAGGTGGCATGTATTTTGGTCTTGTCTCATATGTATGTCATGATATCTAGTTAAGTTTTGCATGTTATGTGAGTTTTTTTGTTTTTAAAAATGTGCTTTTCCAATGTTTCCAGTATTTTGCTGAAAATGTTATTTTTCTCTGTTGTACTGCATTTACATCTCAGTCAAAAGGCAATGGTCTTTCTGACTTACTTCACTCTGTATAATAGGGTCCAGTTTCATCCAGCTTGTAAAGTAATTAGCCTCCAATTAAAATAATTTTTAAAAAGGCAATCGTCCATATAGTTTTGAGTATATTGTGAACTCTCTGTTCTGTTCCATTGATCTGTAAATCTATCTTTATACCAAGATCACACTGGATTACTGTTGATCTATACCAAGTTTTGAAATGAAGTAGTATAAATCCTGCATCTTTGTTCTTTTCCAAAAATTTTGGCTCTCCTTAGCCTTTTGTATTTCTATGGAAAGGTGGAATCACTTTGTCAATTTATTGTAAAAGTCCTATTGTTGCTTCATTGGGAGTGCATTGAATCTATAGGTCAGTTTTCTAGAGCTCACATCCAGCAATATTGAGTGCTCAAATCTGTAAGCATGATATATCAGTCAATTTATTTATGTTTGTATTATTTAATTCCTTCTGTAATTTTCAGTGTACAGGTCTTCCAGAAATTTTGTCAAATTTATCCCAAAGTACTAATATTTCTGCAAAGAAAACATATAAATGGCTACTAAACAAATGAGCAGATGCTCCACATCATTGAAAGTTGAAAGTGTCAGTTGCTCAGTCATGTTCAACTCTTTGCAATTCCAGGGACTGTAGCCCACCAGGCTCCTCTGTCCATGAAATTCTCCAGGCAAGAATACTGGAGTGGGTAGCCATTACTTTCTCCAGGGGATTTTCCCAACCCAGGGATCAAACCCTGGTCTCCTGCATTGCAGGCAGATTCTTTACTGCCTGAGCCACCAGGAAGTTCAATTTCACATCATTAGCCTTAGGGAAATGCAAATGAAAATTACTGCTTCACACTTACTAGGATAACCATAAATTAGAAAAGAAAAATAACAACTGTTGGAGAGTGTGGAATCATCATACGTTACTAAGTGGGACTGTAAATGGTGCAGCCTCTATGTAAAACAGTTTGGTGGGTTCTTCAATTAGTTAAACATAGAATTAACATGTGATCCAGCAATTCTATTCCTAGTTGTGGACCCCCAAAATTGAAATCAGGTGTTCAAACAAAACTTGTACTTGAATGTCCATAGTAACCCTATTCACAATGGCAAAAAGGTAGAAACAACACAAATGTCCATGAATATATGAATGGATAAATAAAATTTCGTATATCCATAAAATGGAATATTATTTGGCCATTAAAAGGAACATACAATAATGTGAATGAACTACAAAATATTATGCTAAGTTAAAGAAGCCAGGCATAAAATGTTATATATCATATGATTCCATTTGTATGAAATACCCATAAAAAGCATATACATAGAGACAGAAAGCATATTTGTATTTGCCAAGGAATAGGGTAGGGAGGTAATGAAGACTGACACTTAATGCACATGTGTTCTCATCTGTGGTGATGGAAATGTTTTAGAATTAGATAATGGTAATGGTTACACATTGGGGATATACGTCATGCTACTGAATTCTATACTTTAAAATGGTTAAAATGGCAACATTTGTTATGTGTATTTTGCCAAAATAAAAGACCCATTTCATCATAAATTTAAGGATTTGTTCATACTTTCTCAATCTGTTCCACTGATCTACATGACTATCTTTGTACAAGATTCATACTGTTTTGATTATTGTGGCTTTATGACTTCTGAAACAGGTATGATAAATCTTTCAACTCTTCCTTTTTCAAAATGTTTTGGCTGTTTAAGGTGATATAAATGTATATTCCGCATACATCTTAAGGTCAGCTTGTCAATTTCTACAGGAAATTAAGCTGAGATTTTGATAGATATCGGGCTCAATCTACAGATAAACTTGGGGAAGGTTGCCATATTGAGTCTTCCAATCCATGAACTATCTTTATTAAGTTTAAATTTTCTCAGCTATGTCTTATAATTTTTTAGTAATTTTTAGTTTGCAGGTCTTATTCATATTTTATGGGATTTATCCCTAATGATTTATTCTTTTGAAGGCTATTGTGTATCCAGTTGCTTTCTTAATTTCATTTTTGGAATTTTTGGTGCTAGTATGTACAAGTATAATTGATATTTTGATGTTGATATTGTGTCCTGTTGGCCTTGCTAAATTTGTTTATGGGTCTAGTAGCTTTTTTGTGTCTGTGCTTTACTTGATATTTTCTCCATACAGGATTATCTGTGAATAAATAAGGCTTTATTTCTTCCTTTCCAATTAGGATGGATTTATCTTGTCAGGGTAGGGGGCTTATTCCATTTGCTCAAGCTTCCAGTACAAAGATGAATAGAAATGGCAATAGTAGACACCATGCATTGTTCCCAATATTAGGTACATTCTTTCACCATTAAATATTATGCACACTGAGGTTTTTTAATAGACTATTTGCCAGGAGAATGAGTTCCTAACAATTCCAATGTTGTTAAAAGATTTTAAAATCATGAATGGGTATTGAATTTCACAGAATCCATTTTTTAAATCTTTTGGAATGATTATGTATTACATCTTTGTTCTATTAATATGAAGTATAACATTCATGGGTTTCCTGCCATGACCCCAACCAATTATAGCCCTCAGGATGCTCCCCTTCCCCAGCTTCTGGCCACCAGAGTGGGGTGAGCTGACCAACAGCCCCTCTCCTCCAAGGGGGCACCACACCAGAAACAAGAGGTCTGTTTTTTTTTTTTTTTTATTGAACTCAAATAATTTTTTTAATTAACTTAGATAGACACAAGATTTGACAACACTGGAAACAAGAACATTTCTCTGACCAGACTGTGCTGACTGGTGCAGAGTTCATCACAAACATAAAAGGGAAAGCTGTGATTCGAGTCGGTGATGGCGTAGAACCTCCACTGCCTGCAAATAAATAAAGTGCATAGAGAGCAGCAGAGGCCCAGTGAGGAGATGAGGAAGAAGTGGGAAAGCAGAAGCAGCAAACTACTCAAGATCAAAACGGCAAGAAAAATAGTGGCAGGAACACGTGCTGAGGACGTGTCCCTACCCCTCCCACGGCCAATACCTTTGGGGGCAGGCAGCCCCAGTCAGAGCCCCATGGGGAGAGGGGATTCTCTGCAGGTGATGATGGGTCTCTGAGCCCAGGGCCCCTGAGTCTCCAACATACTTTCTCCACTTTGGGAAGTGGCTTCCCAGGGCCCAGGCAGCTCCAACAGAGCTGGGAGCCCAGGGAGGACAGGATGCCCGTCCCCCAGAGCACACCCACTAAACAGCTCAGCGCCTTCTGCAACGCACAGCCACTCATGTGTGCATAAGCACTCACACACTAGTGCACTCACACACACGCATTCACACATGCACACTGACACATGTATTCACACCTGCACACACACTCTCACACCCACACATTCACACACAGACATCCATGCACTCATGCATCTGCACTCATACCCACACACTCATCCACACTCACACACCCACACACACATCCCCACATTCACACACTCAAGCCCTCATGCATGTGCATTCAAACTCGCACACATATCCCCACACTCACACATGCACTCCACATGCACACTCACACACACATTCAGACACAGGCACATACATATTAAGTAAAGACCCTCCCTAGTGCCCTCCTTGCTGCTGCTGCTGCTAAGTCGCTTAAGTCGTGTCCGACTCTGTGTGACCCCAGAGATGGCAGCCCACCAGGCTACGCTGTCCCTGGGATTCTCCAGGCAAGAACACTGAAGTGGGTTGACACTTCCTTCTCCAATGCATGAAAGTGAAAAGTGAAAGTGAAGTCGCTCAGTTGTGTCTGACTCTTCACAACCCAATGGACTGCAGCCTACCAGGCTCCTCCGTCCATGGGATTTTCCAGGCAAGTCCCTATCAAAATGGCCCAGGAAGAGGCTGCGGCTGAGGATCCAGTCACCCAGAGGGTGAGACATGAACTTGAAAAGGGCACATTTAAGCATCAGCCCCAAGGAGGCCCCTGGTCCTCCGCTCCTCTCCTCCCCTTCAGCCCCGTGCACAGTCTCTCAGAGGCTGTCCCCAGAGCTCCAGGGATACAGTCCGAAGGCTGACAGTCTCCCGGAAGTGGTCCTGGAAGAACACAGTTGGGGTGGAGGAGGGGCCACCAGGACCAGGGATTTCCAGGTAACTTGGCACAAGGGAGGAAGCCATCAGGGCCCTTCTGTCTGTGGGAATCTGTGGGGGACACATGGTGGCCCGGGTGCAGCCTCAGGCCTCGGGGTGAGGCAGGCAGAGATCTTCAGCTGGGACCTGGGTGGCTGAGGAGGGTACATGGTGTGAAGTTCAGTCCCTCTGTCCCAGGGGCAACCAGGCTGCTGTGGTTCTGAGTCCCAGGACCTGGGGACCAGGACTCCGAGCAATCAGTGAGGGAGCAGCTGTGGATCTGGGATGGGGGTGAGGGCCAGGGCCTCTCCCGGCTCCCCTCAGTGCCGTGCCCAGTGCCCCAGTCAGCAGCACAGCCAGGACCGCTGCAGGCCCATCCAGAGCAGATGCTCCTGTGTGATCCTAGCAGGAGGGGCAGCCTGGGGACAGAGACACGGGGTCATGCGTGGGTCTCAGCTCCACCCCACCCACGTGTATCCCTTCCCTCCTATTACACTCGGCCCCAGGAGCCAGCCAACACCCCCCACCCAAACTGAGGGCTGTGCCACTCAACACCAAGGAACCCCTGGTTAAGCCTTGGGTGGGGAGGCCTGACTGTGTGTGAGGACCTTGCTCCCCAAGGGGTTCTGGGACTCATCTCTCCCATGACCATCTTAGCTCAGACTGTCCCCCGGTTCTTCCCTGTGACTACTTGCGACACACCCCACCTTCCCTGCTATGGGCCTTTCTCTCTAGATCCCTTGGGAGTCTGTGATCCCCTCTCCCATCCCACTGTGCCAGGTCTCCCAGAGACTGGGGACAGGTAGGCAGTGCAGACCCGGAGGCAGGTCCAGCTCCCCCACCTCTGATCTATGTGACAAGGGCGCATGTCTCCATTCCCAGAGCCCGGCTGATGGGGAGAACAGAGCTCCGCCAGAGTGTCTCTAGCTCCGTACTTCCTTCCCCGTGCCAGAACCGGACCACCGGGTCAGCCCTCCCTCGGGCTCTCTGCCTGGAAAGCCCTTCCTCTCCTCGGGGGGTCAGGCCCTTCTCTTGGCTGCTCCCCTGGGTGCCCCAGGCAGAGGTTTGACTCTGGCGACAAGACCACAGAAGGGGCGGTTCACCTTCTATAACACCAGTTCCTGAAAGAAAAACATGGGGACTTGAGAGTTGCCTCCTCACCCAGAGACGTCCCCGTCTCCCCAACTGTCTGTCGCCTACCCTACAAGCCTCTTCTCCATCTGCTCTCCCACCCCAGCCTGACAGCTGCCCTCCACTCAAGGAGACCCCCACTTTCCCAAATCCTTTGGGACACAGGGGCTGCTGGAGGCCATCCGGGACTGGAGCAGCGCATTCGGGGGGCACCAGGAGGGCCCTGGAAGGAGGTGGAGGGAGCGTGGCTGAGACGGGGCAGGGCTGGGAGGAACACGTCTTTCTCACTCTTCCCTGTCCCCTGATGCAAAGCTTTGGAGGGAGGGGGGAGGGCAGCAACAGAGACAGCAGGAGCAGGCAGAGAGCAGTCCCAGAGACCCAGCAGGAGGAAGTCTTGTGAAGGGCTGAGAAAGAGACAGACCTGGACTTGGGCCAAGAACACAACCATCCTTCCAGGTTGCCTCTCGAGCGAGGGGTGGAGGACAAGGGGGCCAGCATCCGCTCTCTTCTAGGGCTTTCTCCGGGCCTCTCCGGGGCCATTTCCCTCCACTCCCCCGTGTCCAGGTGACATTACCGGGGCCGGGGGCCGAGGTGATGGGCTGACCCTCGGAGATGCCCAGGCAGCCGCCCCTCATCCCCAAGTTGGATACATGACAGGGGAGTCCCGAGGGCCTGCGTGCATCCTGCCTTGCCTGCTCTCGTCCCGGCAGCTTTCCAGGCTGGCTTCCTCAGGTCCCTTCCTCGTCTCCCCCAAGCCGCCCGGCAGCCTGGACATCTAGATGTCACGGCCACCGCCTCCCTCCAGCCCGCAAGTCCAACCTCTGGCCTCCTACCTTTTCGGTCGGGGTCAGTCATTCATTTCCTACTGAAGAATCTCTTCCTTCTGCTCCCCGCTTCGGCCACAGTGAGGCAACAGGTCAGCTGCATGCGGATAATTTTCTCGAGTTTGATGGAAAGGGCCCGTCTTGAGAGTTTCAGTGCAGTTCCTCACCGGCCGCGACGGGGCTGGCCGGAGCCGGGGCTCGGTGGCTGCGTCCTCCGCGGAGGTCTAGGGCCCGGAGGCCTGATCCGCCCCTTCCTCGTCCCCCGGAGCGTCCCGGCGGCCCCCGGCCCGGTGATCCTTCATGCTGATGCCCCAGCCGTCGCGGCCGGGCGCAGGTGGTAGCGGGCGTTCACTCGATCCTCACCTGCAGGCGCACGTTGAGCATCACCGAGGCCACGATGTAGAAGTAGGGGAAGTTCATGCGCAGACGCCAGGCCAGGTCGAAGAAGGTGATCAACGTGCGCGTGAGTCCCTTGCAGAAGGCGCCGTACGAGCTGCGGATCGCGGCTGAGCGCGCCAGCCGCACTGCCACGCCCGACAGGGCCGCTGCTGCCGCCGCCGCAGACAGAGCCCCCGACGCCGCCATGGGCCCGGGCCGGCGCGGGCCCCGCCGACCGACCTCAGCACGAGCTGACGGACAGGTGGACGCCAGGCCTGGAGCCGCGGGCAGACCGCAGTCGCGTCCCACCCCGCCCCGTCCCGCCGCGCCCCGCCTTCGGTCTCCCCGCAGGGGCTGGGCTCCCGATGAGTCCTCCGCCACAGCCAAGGCCCCACCTGAGCTGCCCAGGGACAGCTCCGCCCCCTCGCCTGCACGCACATTGGCGACGGCCGGCACAGTTCCCCCGGTAACGTGGCCCCGCCCCTTGCCGGGTACCACAGAGCTGCTGCGGGCGACTCTGCCCCACCCCAGGATCCGCCCCTCCGACAAGCCCCGCCTCCTCCCGGGCTCCAAGAGCGGCGGAGGGCCTAAATGCTTTCTTTGCAAGGTGCTGCCCCCCTGGCATCTTTTTGCACAATGCGCTATTCTGCAAGAAAAGCCCACCCGGAGTGCTCCGCCCCTTTACACCATCCCCTTCCCTCTCTGTCTCCGCAGAAAATCTGGTCAGCTAGTCACTGTACTTTTAATTCATGCTTTTTCTGGTAACTCTGCACTGTGGAGTTTCACCCAACCTACATGTTCATTCCCCCCCACCCCCACCCCGTTCATGTGTATTTCGTGAATGCTCCTTTACCCCATTGTCCTTACCTTTCATCCCATAGTGATTTCTATGCACTCCTCTTAGTCTGTCTTTGCCCTGGATGCTGCGCAACGTCTTCTCAGGTATACATTTGCCCTCATTCATTGCTTTTTACCTGCTGTTGGGTTTTAAAGCCCTTTCGTGGTTTCATCTAATCTTTTTCTAAACCAAATCCAATTCAAACTCCATGACTTTTTCAGAATTATTTAAATGTGCTTGCTTCATTGTAGTCAGGACTTTTTAAAAGCGGTCTGCAAAAGTTGATTCATGAAGATTTCATCCCAGTTTTCACAAGGAGGGCTGGCCTAACTTAATACCTTACTAATTCCTCTCAGATTGCCTGTTCACAGTCATACTGAATATCTCTGTGACATCTGTATAAATCTTTAAGGAACCCAGCAGATCCATATACACTGATTGAGCAGTTGTCCCACCTACGTGATCAGGGAAGAAGAGAGAGTTTGAGAGGCCCTAGGTTATTGGATCACAATATAACCATGAATGAATATGAATGCATAAAAAACATCAGGGTAGATAAATGTCACAGTACTGAAGATCATTTACTCTGGTTAAGGAAGTAGGTAGAAAGACACACTTTTTGTTTTTCATGTATATGTATGTATATCCATTTGTGTATCTGTAACTATTACTTGTATAATACAACAAAAATATTTGAAAAAGAAGGGGCCATATGAATATAGACTTAAGCTACATAGAAACTTTTTCTTTTTCCTGGACTGGATCCTGCCTTATTCATGTGCAGAGCCTATTCCCTCAAAATCATTTCTGAAACCTCTCCTTGGCCACATCTCATTTATTTTTAGCATTTTATTTTGAAATAATTATAGACTCAGGGAAGTTGCACAAATAGCACAAAAAAGACCTTGTGCCTTTTATCCAGGTTCCCCAATGGTGACATTTTCTATAGATACAGTATAATATTAAAACTAGGAAATGACACTGGTATATTACTCTCGACTAGTCTATAGGCCCAATTCAGATTTCTCCATTTTTCTAACCTGCATTAATTTGTGTGTATGTGTGCCTGTATTGCCCTAGCAATTTTATCCCATGTTATGATTCATGCAACCACCACTATGATCAAGATACAAAAATTTTCCAACACCACAGAAGAACTGATTTGGGCCACCTCTTTGTACTTACCCCCTATACATATTTTTGTTAGAGTTTCATCTATTTCATTTCCTTTAGAGTGGCTGTAAATGGTACTATGTGTTTAATTTTGGTTTTCGCATGTTCACTTTTCACATACAGAATGCAACTGATTTTTAAAATTTATTTATTTGGCTGTACCGAGGTCTTGTTGTGACACAAAGGATCTTCCATCTTCGTTGTGGCATGTGGGATCTAATTCCCTGCCCAGGGATAGAACCTGAGCCCCCTGCACTGGGAGATCAGAGTCTTAGCTACTGGACCACCAGGGAAGTCCCTGCAATTGAGTTTTTAACGAAACTTTTTAGAGATAGCTGTAGATTTACATACAGCTGCAAGAAAAAATTAGATCCCATGTACATTTTACCCAGTTTTCCATAGTTTTCCACATCTTTCAAAACTGCAGTATGGTGCAATATCAAAATCAGGATATTGACACAATCTACCTATCTTGTTCAGATTTCCCCAATTTACTTTTTCGTTTGTGTGTGTGTGTGTGAATTGTTCTATGCAATTTTATCACATATGTGAATTCATGCATCCACCATCACAGTCAAGATACAGAACAGTTTCATAACTATAAGGATCCCTCATGTTGCCCTTTTTTTTGACCACGCCCACTTCTCTCCTGTTCTCCTTCCTTAATGCTTCACAGCCACTAATCTGCTGTCTATTTCTATAATTTAGTCTTTTTGAGAATGTTGTAAAAATGGAATCTTATAGGATGTAACTTTTTGGGATAGGGTTTTGGAGATTGACTTTTTCACTCAATCTGGGATTTTTTTTTTCATTCTTCTTCGGAGAGTCATCCAAGTTTCTGGAAATGTCAAGTGTCAGTAGTTCACTGCTTTCATTGCTAAGTTAGTATTCCTTGGCATGGTTGCATCAGAATTTGTATACCTCCTACCCAAGAAGGACACCAGGGTTTCCAGTTTGGAACTCTTAGGGATAAAGCTGCTGTGAATATTTGTTCACTGATTATTGTGTGAACAAAATTTTCTCTTTATTTGGGATAAATGCCCAAGAGTGAAATTTCTAAGCTGTATGGTAAGTGTGTGTTTAGTTTCATAAGACTTAGTTAAAAGTTCCAGTGTGGCTGTAACATTTTACACTCCCAGTTAGCAATTTCTGAATATATTGTTTCTCTACATCCTTGTCAGCCTTTCATGTTATCACTGTTTTTAAAAATTTTAACCACTATGATAGGTGTATTGTGATATCTTATTGTGGTTTTAATTTATATTGGGAGTAGCCAGAAAGTTAATTGAAACCTTTTGGCCAACCCAATATTTCCCTTACTGCTAATAATGGTGAAAATCTTTTTATGTGCTTATTTTCTATCTGTATATTGTCTTTGTGGTGCATGCGTGCTAAGTCGCTTCAGTTGTGCCTGACTCTTTACAACCCTATGGACTGTAGCCTGCCAGGCTCCTCTGTCCATGGGATTCTCCTGGCAAGAATACTGGAGTGGGTTGCCATGCCCTCCTCCAGGGGATCGTCCCTACTCATGGATCAGACCTGCATCTCTTATGTCTCCTGCATTGGCAAGTGGGTTCTTTACCACTAGCACCACCTGGGAAACACCATATATCCTCTTTAGCTAAATGTCTTGTCATGTCCTAATTGAACTGCTTGTTTTTGTTATTAAGTTTTGTGAGTTCTATATAATATATTCTAGATATGGCTCTTTTGTTGGATAGACAGCTTGCAAATATTTTTCCACCCAATCTGTAGCTTGTATTTTCATTCTGTTAACAAAGGCTTTCTCACAGCAAAATTTTTAATTTGATGAGGTCCAATTTATTTATGGATCATGGCTCTGGTATTATACGTCAGAACTTTTTACCAGGCCTTAGATCTCAAAGATATTCTCCTATATTTTCTTTTAAATTTTTTAAAGTTTTATTTCACATTTAAGTCTGTGGTCCATTTTGAGTTAATATTTATGTAGGGTTTGGAGGTTTAAATCCAGGTTCAATTTTTGACTAAAAATGCCCAATTGCTAGAGTGCAGTTTGTTTAAAAAGGTTATCCTTCCTCCCTTGAAATTTTTTTTCTTTCATCTTTGTCAGAAACCAGTGGAGCATATTTCTGTGGGTCTATTTTGATGTTCTCTCTTCTGTTGCTTTGGTCTATGTGTCTATACATCCTCTCTCCAATATCACACTGTAGCTATAGAGTATTTGTTACTATTGGTTAGAGTGATTCCTCACACTTTATTTTTCTTCTTCAACATTTGTTTAGCTAATCTCCAAGCCAGGCTTCAGCAATACGTGAACCGTGAACCTCCAGATGTTCAAGCTGGTTTTAGAAAAGGCAGAGGAACCAGAGATCAAATTGCCAACATCCGCTGGATCATGTAAAAAGCAAGAGAGTGCCAGAAAAATATCTATTTCTGCTTTATTGACTATGCCAAAGCCTTTGACTGTGTGGATCACAATAAACTGTGGAAAATTCTGAAAGAGATGGGAATACCAGACCACCTGACCTGTCTCTTGAGAAACCTGTATGCAGGTCAGGAAGCAACAGTTAAAACTGGACGTGGAACAACAGACTGGTTCCAAATAGGAAAAGGAGTGCATCAAGGCTGTATATTGTCACCCTGATTATTTAACTTAGATGCAGAGTACATCATGAGGAACGCTGGGCTGGAAGAAGCAAAAGCTGGAATCAAGATTGCCAGGAGAAATATCAATAACCTCAGATATGCAGATGACACCACCCTTATGGCAGAAAGTGAAGAGGAACTCTAAAGCCTCTTGATGAAAGTGAAAGAGGAGAGTGAAAAAGTTGACTTGAAGCTCAACATTCAGAAAATTAAGATCATGGCATCGGGTCCCATCACTTCATGGCAAATACATGGGGAAACAGTGTCAGATTTTATTTTTTGGGCTCAAAAATCACTGTAGATGCTGATTGCAGCCATGAAATTAAAAGACGCTTACTCCTTGGAAGGAAAGTTATGACCAACCTAGATAGCATATTAAAAAGCAGAGACATTACTTTGCCAACAAAGGTCCGTCTAGTCAAGGCTATGGTTTTTCCAGTGGTCACGTATGGATGCGAGAGTTGGACTGTGAAGAAGGCTGATCGCCGAAGAATTGATGCTTTTGAACTGTGGTGCTGGAGAAGACTCTTGAGAGTCCCTTGGACCGCAAGGAGATCTAACCAGTCCATTCTAAAGGAGATCAATCCTGGGTGTTCATTGGAAGGACTGATGCTAAAGCTGAAACTGCAATACTTTGGCCACCTCATGCGACGAGTTGACTCACTGGAAAAGACTCTGATGCTGGGAGGGATTGAGGGTGGGAGGAGAAGGGGACGACAGAGAATGAGATGGCTGGATGGCATCACCAACTCGATGGACATGAGTTTGAGTGAACTCCGTGAGCTGGTGATGGACAAGGAGGCCTGGCGTGCTGTGATTCATGGGGTCGCAAAGAGTTGGACACAACTGAGCGACTGAACTGAATTGAGGGCTGGTGCTCATCTGTACAAATTTTAGGATAAACTTGTCTATGGGTACAAAACGCTTACTAGAAAGTGTTAAACTTACAGATCAGTTTGAATGAGAATTGACATCATTAATATGTTTAATTTTCCAGTCCATGAACACAGTTGTTATTGTTGCTGTTCAGTCAGTAAGTCATGTCCAACTCTTTGCAACTCCATGAACTGCAGCTGGCCGGGTTCCCTGTCCTTCACCATCTCCCAGAGTTTTCTCAAACTCATGTCCATTGCGTCAGTGATGCCATCTAACCATCTCATCCTCTGTCATCTGTCGGGGTCCAGCTTCGTCAGGGTCCGGGGATACCCTCAGGATGAGCGGCATTGGTGAGAAAAGAAAGAAAAAAAGCGAGTCGTATCTTGGTTGAGTGCAGAATCAAGACTGCTTTATTTTTTTTACATCAGTACTTCAGTTCAGTTCAGTTCAGTTCACTCGCTCAGTCGTGTCCGACTCTTTGCGACCCCATGAATCACAGCACGCCAGGCCTCCCTGTCCATCACCAACTCCCGGAGTTCCCTCAAACTCATGTCCATCGAGTCGATGATGTCATCCAGCCATCTCATTCTCTGTCGTCCCCTTCTCCTCCCACCCCCAATCCTTCCCAGCATCAGAGTCTTTTCCAGTGAGTCAACTCGTCGCATGAGGTGGCCAAAGTATTGGAGTTTCAGCTTTAGCATCAGTCCTTCCAATGAACACCCAAGATTGATCTCCTCTAGAATGGACTGGTTGGATCTCCTTGCAGTCCAAGGAACTCTCAAGAGTCTTCTCCAGCACCACAGTTCAAAAGCATCAATTCTTCGGCGATCAGCTTTCTTCACAGTCCAACTCTCACATCCATACATGACCACTGGAAAAACCATAGCCTTGACTAGACGGACCTTGGTTGGCAAAGTAATGTCTCTGCTTTTTAATATACTATCTAGGTTGGTCATAACTTTCCTTCCAAGGAGTAAGTGTCTTTTAATTTCATGACTGCGATCAGCATCTGCAGTGAACTCCTTGTGGTCTTGATGTCTTAAGAGTCCATTGTTTAAGAGTTATGCATGAAGGTACTGACTGTTCTGGAAGATGGTTTATGACTGCATTCCTGGCACAATTTTATCAAGACAATCCCTCCTCCCTTTTTAGAATTGTTGGTTAAAACAAAATATTTTTTTCATTCCTGGCCTGTTTATAGGGCCCATACACCCTCAGGGACTGTATTGCGATGCAAAGGCTTCAAGGGGGATATTTGAGCAGGAGTCAGAAGAATTCTTAGAAAGCACAGAGGACTACCAAACATCAGAAGAAGAAAAGACGGAGGCCCGGGAGTAGATGATGGGGTGGCCCCGAGAAATCCCCAGAGGTCTGGACGGCCTTGCGTGCCAGCTCCTCAAGCCAAGACCTTGTCATGGGCAGGGTCTCTCATGCCGGCTCCTGACAGTCATCCCCTTTACCTCCTGCCTTAAATTTTTACAAGTATTAGGGTCTTTTCCATATAAATCAGTTCTTCGCATCAGGTAGCCAAAGTATTGGAGCTTCAGCTTCAGCATCAGTCCTTCCAATGAATATTCAGGATTGATTTCCTTTAGGATTGACTTGTTTGATATCTTGCAGTCCAAGGGACTTTCAAGAGTCTTCTCCAGAAGCACAGTTCGAAAGCATCAGTTCTTCGGCTCTCAGCCTTTTTTTATGGTCCAACTCTCACATCCATACATGACTACTGAAAAACCACAGCTTTGAGAATATAGACCTCTATCGGCAAAGCAATGTCTCTGATTTTAGTATGTTGTTTAGGTTTGTCAGTAGCTTTTCTTCCAAGGAGCAAGCATCTTTTAATTTTGTGTGTGTAGTCACTGTTCGCAGTGATTTTGGAACCCAAGAAAATAAAATCTGTCATTGTTGCAATTTTTCCTCCATCTATTTGCCATGAAGTGATGGGACCGATGCCATGATCTTGGTTTTTTGAATGCTGAGTTTTAAACCAGCTTTTTCACTCTCCTCTTTGACCTTCATCAAGAGGCTCTTTAGTTCCTCATTGCTTTCTGCCATTAGGGTGGTGTCATCTGTATATCTGAGGTTGTTGATATTTCTTCTGGCAATCTTGATTCCAGCTTATGACTCATCTAGCATTTCCCATGAGTATATCTCTTTATTTATTTAGGTCTTTGATTTCTTTCACCAAAATTTGTATAATTTTCTGCATTCAGATCCTGTACATGTTTAATAAATATGTTCCTAGGTATTCATTTTCTTTAAAGCAATTATATATATATATATGTTTCCATTTTCACATGCTCTTTGTTACCATGTAGAAATTATGGAGAATTAATTAGAAGTGTTTTTTTTTCAACACATTTGGAGACTTTCTTGCTATCTGTTATTAATTTCTAGTTTGATCCCATTGTGGTCAGAAATTAAACTCTGTATACTTTCAATTCTTTTAAATACGTAAAGATTTGTTTTATGACTTTAAGAAAAGCATTCTTCTGGAGTGTTTCCAGGGGAAGGCAATGTGGGTGATAAAAGAGCTGGATCCATATCTTGTGATGAATTGATGAAAGAAACATTTGTAGTTTAGAGCAGCAGTCCCCAAAGTTTTTGGCACCAGGGACTGATTCTGTGGAAGACAATTTTTCCATGGAACAATGTTGGGGGGCAGTTTCAGGATGATTCAAATGCATTACATTTATTGTGCACTTTATTCCTATTATTATCACATCAGCTCCACCTCAGATCATTAAGCATTAGATCCTGGAGGTGGGGGACACCTGGTTTAGAGAGCAAAGACTTGAAAAGGAGATACGACAGCATGTTCAAATACTTGAAAGTTTACCAGGCCTAAGAGGAATGAAATTACCACTGTACTATTGCAAGGTTTAGAATTAAGACCAAAGAGTTGCAACTGTCCTTGTCCAACCTAGGAAATGGATAGACTTGAGGAGTAATGAGACTACTGCCATCTTAAATATACTAGCATCACCTAGAAATTAATTGTTGGTATAGGATATTGTTAAACTAAGTTTTCCATGATGAAGCCATTAAACTATATGGTGCAAAAGATCCTTCACAGTTCCAGGCTTGGTTGCTTTCAAGTTCACTATTGTTTATGTTCATTATAAAATAAAGTAATTTTATTTTGTTGTGGGTAAGAAGCATAAAACTATGCTTTGAATGAATAAATCTTTAAAACAACATGAAAATTTGAAGTGAGGTTCTTGTGTACAGCATAGAATTTCATGGTGTTTTTTTAAAATCTACTCTGCTAATTTCTGTCTTTTAATTGTTATTCCTACACCATTTACCTTTAAAGTAGTTATGTCATATTAAAGCTTAAGTCTGCTGCTTTATTATTTGTTTTCTGTTTGTTCATCTTGTTTCTCATTCCTCTGTTTTCCTTTTCTCACTTTCTTGTAGGACACCTGAGCATTTTTTAGAAATTCCATTTTTATTTATTTATAGTGCTTTTGAATATAGCTCTTCATATAGTTTATTTTATTGTTTTATTTTATAGTTTTCAACACAATATACATGTGTACATATCGCAGTTTACTGGTATCATCATTTCAATCACTTCATCAAGTAGAAAAATTTTGCTTCCATTTTGGTTCCTCTATCCTCCCGCTTTCAAATAGAAATAGTTTAAGTATTTCCTCTGTGCACATTGAACTCACATCACATGATGGTACAGTTTTTGCTTTAACCATGAAACATGATATTAAAAAATTCATGAGGAGATGGTATTCTATTTACCTTAACTTTTACTCACTTTATCGCTCTTCTTTCCTAAAGACCCATCCTTGTTGTGTTATAATTTCCTTTCTGGTTAATGAATTTCCTTTATCCATTCTTTAAAGGTAGGTCTGTGGGCAACCGATTCTCTTAGATTTCCTTTATCTGAGAACATATTTATTTCACTTTCATTCCTGAAGGGCGTATTTGCTAGATACAGAATTGGCTGTTGACATAAAAAGGAATGAAATGTGCTATTTGAAGAAACATGGATGGATCTAGACACTGTCATACAGAGTGAAGCAAGTCAGAAAGAGAAAAACAAATATTGTATATCACTTATATGTGGAATCTAGAAAACTGATGAAGATGAACTTATTTGCAAAGCAGAAATAGAGACACAGATATAGAGAACAAACATATGGATACAAAGAGGGGAAGGGTGTGGAATAAAATGGGAGATTGAAATTAACATATATACTCTACTATGTTAGCAAAAACAAGACCAGGAGCTGACTGTGGCTCAGATCATGAACTCCTTATTGCCAAATTCAGACTTAAATTGAAGAAAGTAGGGAAAACCACTAGGCCATTCAGATATGACCTCAATCAAATCCCTTATGATTATACAGTGGAAGTGAGAAATAGATTTAAGGGACTAGATCTGATAGATAGAGTGCCTGATGAACTCTGGACGGAGGTTCGTGACATTGTACAGGAGACAGGGACCAAGACCATCCCCATGGAAAAGAAATGCAAAAGAGCGAAATGGCTGTCTGAGGAGGCCTTACAAATAGTTGTGAAAAGAAGAGAGGCGAAAAGCAAAGGAGAAAAGGAAAGATATAAGCATCTGAATGCAGAGTTCCAAAGAATAGCAAGGAGAGATAAGAAAGCCTTCCTCAGTGATCAATGCAAAGAAATAGAGGAAAACAACAGAATAGGAAAAACAAGAGATCTCTTCAAGAAAATTAGAGATTCCAAGGGAACATTTCATGCAAAGATGGGCTTGATAAAGGACAGAAATGGTATGGACCTAACAGAAGCAGAAGATATTAAGAAGAGGTGGCAAGAATACACAGAAGAACTGTACAAAAAAGATCTTCACGACCAGGATAGTCACAATAACGTGATCACTGACCTAGAGCCATACATCTTGGAATTTGAAGTCAAGTGGGCCTTAGAAAGCATCACTACGAACAAAGCTAGTGGAGGTGATGGAATTCCGGTTGAGCTATTTCAAGTCTTGAAAGATGATGCTGTGAAAGGGTTGCACTCAATATGCCATCAGATTTGGAAAACTCAGCAGTGGCCACAGGAATGGAAGAGGTCAGTCTTCATTCCAATCCCAAAGAAAGGCAATGCCAAAGAATGCTCAAACTACCGCACAATTGCACTCATCTCACATGCTAGTAAAGTCATGCTCAAAATTCTCCAAGCCAGGCTTCAGTAATATATAAACCGTGAACTCCCAGATGTTCAAGAAGGTTTTAGAAAAGGCAGAGGCACCAGAGATCAAATTGCAAACATCCGCTGGATCATGGAGAAAGCAAGAGAGTTCCAGAAAAACATCTATTTCTGCTTCATTGACTATGCCAAAGCCTTTGACTGTGTCGATCACAATAAACTGTGGAACATTCTGAAAGAGATGGGAATACCAGACCACCTGACCTGCCTCTTGAGAAACCTGTATGCAGGTCAGGAAGCAACAGTTAGAACTGGACATGGAACAACAGACTGGTTCCAAATAGGAAAAGGTGTACGTCAAGGTTGTATATTGTCACCTTGCTTATTTAATTTATATGCAGAGTACATCATGAGGAACGCTGGGCTGGAAGAAGCACAAGCTGGAATCAAGATTGCCAGGAGAAATATCAATAATCTCAGATATGCAGATGACACTACCCTTATGGCAGAAAGTGAAGAGGAACTCAAAAGCCTCTTGATGAAAGTGAAAGAGGAGAGTGAAAAGGTTGGCTTGAAGCTCAACATTCAGAAAACAAAGATCATGGCATCTGGTCCCATCACTTCATGGGAAATAGATGGGGAAACAGTGGAAACAGTGTCAGACTTTATTTTTTTGAGCTCCAAAATCACTGCAGATGCTGATTGCAGCCATGAAATTAAAAGACGCTTGCTCCTTGGAAGGAAAGTTATGACCAACCTTGATAGTATATTAAAAAGCAGAGACATTACTTTGCCAACCAAGGTCCGTCTAGTCAAGGCAATGGTTTTTCCCGTGGTCATGTATGGATGTGAGAGTTGGACTGTGAAGAAGGCTGATCGCCGAAGAATCGATGCTTTTGAACTGTGGTGTTGGAGAAGACTCTTGAGAGTCCCTTGCACTGCAAGGAGTTCCAACCAGTCCATTCTAAAGGAGATCAATCCTGGATGTTCATTGGAGGGACTGATGCTCAATCTGAAACTCCAATACTTTGGCCACCTCATGCGACGAGTTGACTCACTGGGAAAGACTCTGATGCTGGGAAAGGATGGGGGCAGGAGGAGAAGGGGACGACGGAGAATGAGATGGCTGGATGGCATCACCGACTCTGTGGACATGAGTTTGAGTGTACTCCGGGAGTTGATGATGGACAGGGAGGCCTGGCGTGCTGTGATTCATGCGGTCGCGGAGAGTTGGACACGACTGAGCGACTGAACTGAACTGAACTGAACATCATGAGGAACGCTGGGCTGGAAGAGGCACAAGCTGGAATCAAGATTGCCGGGAGAAATATCAATAACCTCAGACATGCAGATGACACCACCCTTATGGCAGAAAGTGAAGAGGAACTCAAAAGCCACTTGATGAAAGTGAAAGAGGAGAGTGAAAAGTTTGGCTTGAAGCTCAACATTCAGAAAACGAAGATCATGGCATCTGGTCCCATCACTTCATGGGAAATAGATGGGGAAACTGTGTCAGACTTTATTTTTTTGGGCTCCAAAATCACTGCAGATTCTGATTGCAGCCGTGAAATTGAAAGACGCTTACTCCTTGGAAGGAAAGTTATGACCAGCCTAGATAGCATATTAAAAAGCAGAGACATTACTTTGCCAACCAAGGTCCGTCTAGTCAAGGCTATGGTTTTTCCAGTGGTCATGTATGGATGTGAGAGTTGGACTATGAAGAAGGCTGATCGCTGAAGAATTGATGCTTTTGAACTGTGGTGCTGGAGAAGACTCTTGAGAGTCCCTTGGACTGCAAGGAGATCCAAACAGTCCATTCTAAAGGAGATCAGTCTTGGGTGTTCATTGGAAGGACTGATGCTGAAGCTGAAACTCCAATACTTTGGCCACCTCATGCGACGAGTTGACTCACTGGAAAAAGAGTCTGATGCTGGGAGGGATTGGGGGTGGGAGGAGACGGGGATGACAGAGAATGAGATGGCTGGATGTCATCACCGACTCGATGGACATGAGTTTGAGTGAACTCCGGGAGTTGGTGATGGACAGGGAGGCCTGGCGTGCTGTGATTCATGGGGTCGCAAAGAGTCGGACACGACTGAGCGACTGAACTGAACTGAACTGAAGGGTTTCACATAACTCTAAAACCAAGTGGAGCAGCGCCGCCTCATGGTGTTTTCCTTGAACTACCACAGAAAGCCATTGGAAGGATGTGTTGCCAAGACCTTCATTGCCACGTGGGCTTCCCTTGGTGATTCCCTTGTGGCTCAGCGGGTAAAGAATCTGCCCGCAATGCGGAAGACCTGGGTTCGATCCCTGGGTTGGGAAAGATACACTGGAGAAGGGAAATGCTACCCACTCAAGTATTCTGGCCTGGAGAATTGCATGGACTGTAAAGTCTTGGGGTTGCAGAGTCAGACATGACTGAGTGACTTTCACTTACTCATTGACATGGACAATCACTCAAGCACAGCCCATAGTGTTAAGGGCGAGGAAAGAAGGAGAAGAGAGGTTGTGACACAGGAAAGGAGTGGTGGAAATAGATGTCAGTGGGAACATGTAGAGACTTGTATAACTTGATACCTGCTAGAGTAGCACAGTCTGTTGGTGGACACCTTGAACTACAACAGAAAGCCATGAGAAAGAAGTGTTGTCAAGGCCTTCATGACATGGGAAGTCATGACACTCACAAACTGCCATTTTGTTAAGGGAAAGAAAAGAAAGAAAAGAGATCCTAGGACACAGGAATGGAGTGGGTAGTAGATGTCAATGGGAGCGTATAGAATCTTGTATAACTGGAGAACTTAGTGGAGCAATGGCATCTATTGGTGAATTTCTTGAAAGACAGCAGAAATTCCATGGAAAGATGTATTTCCAAGCACTCAGAGGAAGGGACAATTACCTGTCCACAACTAATTGTGATATGGACAAGAGAGGGTAGATAAGAGAGGACTTGGTGTGTAGGAATGGAGTGGGCATAGTAGCTGTCAATGGGAGGGAGTACACTGTCATTTAACTCGAAAATGTAGTGGAGTAGGGCTGAGGGATAGTCATCCAGCACCGACAGTTTTGATAAGGGGAAGGAAAGAAAGAGAAGATAGGTCTTGGGTACAAGAAGGGAATGGAAGCAGAAGATGTCAATGTGAGATTGCAGTGCCTCATATGACTCAAAAACTTAGTAGAGCAGCATCTTCTGCTTGTGGATTACTTTCACTACATCCAAAAAACATACAAGTGTTGTGTTGCCATATTATTCAGTGACATGGAGACTCACCCGTGCACAGTCAGTTTTAATATGGACAAGAGAAAAAAAAACGGAAAAGTGGTTTTGTGGCACAGGGAGGAAGTGGGTAGGTCAGATGTCATGTGAAGCGATAGAG
Organism: Moschus berezovskii; assembly: GCF_049115385.1. Lineage (NCBI taxonomy): Eukaryota > Metazoa > Chordata > Mammalia > Artiodactyla > Moschidae > Moschus > Moschus berezovskii. Next base: position 122,417,312 of record NC_142488.1, on the reverse strand, counting down.
ACTGTTATCACCAGAAAACCTAGCAAGGCAGTGCTATCTATTGGTAGACTCCTTGAACTGCAGCAGAAAGCAGTTGGGAAAAGGAGTTGCCAAGATCTTCATTGATGTGGACAGCCACTGAAGAATAGGCAGTTGTGTTAAGAGCAAGGAAAGAAAAGGAAGATAGGTATTGGGGCACAGGGTGGGAGTGGGGGAAGTAGATATCAAAGGGAATGTGTACAGTCTTACATAACTCAGAAACCTAGTGTAGCAGGATCATCTGATGGTGAATCTCTTGAATTACAGCAGAAAACCCTAGAAAGATGTGTTGCCAAGGCCTTCAGTGACATGGACAGTAACTCAAGCACAGTCAAACAAGTTAATGGAAGTAAAAAGGAGAGAAGAGAGATTGTGAGCTACAGGAAGGGTTGAACTGGTAGATGTCAGTAGGAACATGTAGACCCTTATAATACTCAAGAACTTAGTGGAACAGTGCCATCTACTGGTGAATTCCTTGAAAAACAGCAGAAATCCCTGGGGAGTATGTGTCTCCAAGGCACTCATTGGCAGGTACAATCACCTATTCACAGCCAGTTTTGATATGCAGAAGTAAAGATAGATAAGAGAGGATTGCTGCACGGGAAGGAAGTGTGGATAATAGATGTCAATGGGAGAGTGTAATGCATCGTATAACTCTAAAACATAGGGGAGCATGCCATCCACTCCTGGATTCCTGGAACTACATCAGAAATCCATGCAAGTGTTTTATTGCCAAGACTTTCAGCCACAAGGATAGTCATCTAGCACCGACGGTTTTGATAAGAGGAGGAGAAGAAAGAGAATGTAGGTCCTGAGCACAAGAAGGCAATGGGAGGAGAAGATGTCAATGTGAGGCTGTAGTGCTTCACAGAACTGGCAAACTAATGAAGCAGTGTCACCTGCTGGTGGATTACTTCCACTACTTCAGAAAGTAATGGAGGTATTGTGTTGCCATGTCATTCAGTGATGGGAGACTAACCTGTGTACAGTCAACTTTGAAATGAGCAAGAAAAAAACAGGAGAAGAGGTCTTGTGGCACAAGCAGGGACTGGGTATACCAGATGTTAATGTGAGATGGTAGACACTGTTATCACTGGATAAACCCAGTGGAGCAGTGCCATTTAGGCTGGATTTCTTGAACTATAGCGGAAAGAATTTGGGAAGACATGTTGCCAATACCTTCACTGATGTGGATATTCACCCAAGCACAGCCAGGAGTGTTAAGGGCAAAGGAAGAAAAAGAATAGAGGTATTGGGGCACAGGAAAAGAGTGGGGGAAGTAGATGTCAATGGGTACATGTGAAACCTTGTATTACTCAAGAACTTAGTGGATTGGTGACATCTACTAGTGTATTTCTTGAAAGACAGCAGAAATCCCTTTGGAAGTTGTGTTTCCAAGGCATTGAACAGCAGGGACAATTACCCATCTACAGCCAACTTTGCTGTGGACGAGAAAAGAGATATAAGAGGGCTTGCAGCACAGAAAGGGAATGAAGGTAGTATATGTCAATGGGAGGGTGTTCAGTTCAGTTCAGTTCAGTCGCTCAGTCGTGTCCGACTCTCTGCGACCCCATGAATCACAGCACGCCAGGCCTCCCTGTCCATCACCAACTCCCGGAGTTCACTCAAACTCACCTCCATCGAGTTGGTGATGCCATCCTGCCGTCTTATTCTCTGTCGTCCCCTTCTCCTCCTGCCCCCAACCTTTCCCAGAATCAGAGTCTTTCCCAGTGAGTCAACTCATTGCATGAGGTGGCCAAAGTATTGGAGTTTCAGCTTCAGCATCAGTCCTTCCAATGAACACCCAGGATTGATCTCCTTTAGAATGGACTGGTTGGATCTCCTTGCAGTCCAAGGGACTCTCAAGAGTCTTCTCCAACACCACAGTTCAAAAGCATCAATTCTTCGGTGATCAGCTTTCTTCACAGTCCAACTATCACGTCCATACATGACCACGGGAAAAACCATTGCCTTGACTAGACGGACCTTGGTTGGCAAAGTAATGTCTCTGCTTTTTAATATACTATCAAGGTTGGTCATAACTTTCCTTCCAAGGAATAAGCGTCTTTTAATTTCCTGGCTGCAATCGGCATCTGCAGTGATTTTGGAGCCCAAAAAAATAAAGTCTGACACTGTTTCCACTGTTTCCCCATCTATTTCCCATGAAGTGATGGGACCAGATGCCATGATCTTCTTTTTCTGAATGTTGAGCTTCAAGCCAACCTTTTCACTCTCCGCTTTCACTTTCATCAAGAGGCTTTTGAGTTCCTCTTCACTTTCTGCCATAAGGGTAGTGTCATCTGCATATCTGAGGTTATTGATATTTCTCCTGGCAATCTTGATTCCAACTTGTGCTTCTTCCAGCCCAGCGTTCCTCATGATGTACTCTGCATATAAGTTATAAGCAAGGTGACAATATACAGCCTTGACGTACACCTTTTCCTATTTGGAACCAGTCTGTTGTTCCATGTACAGTTCTGACTGTTGCTTCCAATAGATGTTTTTCTGGAACTCTCTTGCTTTCTCCATGATCCAGCGGATGTTTGCAATTTGATCTCTGGTGCCTCTGCCTTTTCTAAAACCTGCTTGAACATCTGGGAGTTAACAGTTCACATATTGCTGAAGCCTGGCTTGGAGAATTTTGAGCATGGCTTTACTAGCATGTGAGATGAGTGCAATTGTGTGGTAGTTTGAGCATTCTTTGGCATTCCCTTTCTTTGGGATTGGAATGAAGACTGACATTTTCCAGTCCTGTGGCCACTGCTGAGTTCTCCAAATTTGCTGGCATATTGAGTGCAACCCTTTCACAGCATCATCTTTCAGGATTTGAAATAGCTCAACTGGAATTCCATCACCTTCACTAGCTTTGTTCGTAGTGATGCTTTCTAAGGCCCACTTGACTTCACATTCCAAGATGTATGGCTCTAGGTCAGTGATCACGTTATCGTGACTATCTTGGTCGTGAAGATCTTTTTTGTACAGTTCTTCTGTGTATTCTTGCCACCTCTTCTTAATATCTTCTGCTTCTGTTAGGTCCATACCATTTCTGTCCTTTATCGAGCCCATCTTTGCATAAAATGTTCCCTTGATATCTCTAATTTTCTTGAAGAGATCTCTTGTCTTTCCTATTCTGTTGTTTTCCTCTATTTCTTTGCATTGATCACTGAGGAAGGCTTTCTTATCTCTCCTAGCTATTCTTTGGAACTCTGCATTCAGATGCTTATATCTTTACTTTTCTCCTTTCCTTTTTGCTTCTCTTCTTTTCACAGCTATTTGTAAGGCCTCCTCAGACAGCCATTTTGCTTTTTTACATTTCTTTCCCATAGGGATGGTCTTGGTCCCTGTCTCCTGTACAATGTCACGAACCTCCGTCCAGAGTTCATCAGGCACTCTATCAGATCTAGTCCCTTAAATCTATTTCTCACTTCCACTGTATAATCATAAGGGATTTGATTGAGGTCATATCTGAATGGCCTAGTGGTTTTCCCTACATTCTTCAATTTAAGTCTGAATTTGGCAATAAGGAGTTCATGATCTGAGCCACAGTCAGCTCCTGGTCTTGTTTTCGCTAACTGTATACAGCTTCTCCATCTTTGGCTGCAAAGAATATAATCAATCTGATTTCTGTGTTGACCATCTGGTGATGTCCATGTGTAGAGTCTTCTCTTGTGTTGTTGGAAGAGGGTGTTTGCTATGACCAGTTAGCAAGGCCTTATATACTTTTACCAGACCCACTCCCACAACATACATATTAAATTAACAAGGTTAGTGCTAACAATAGAAAGGTCTTACCAGACCCACTCTCACAAAATAGGAAGATAATAAGGTTAGTAAGAAGGTTCCTGTTAAGAAGGAGAAACATGTCCTCAAGCAAGATACATTGTTATACTGACTAAGACAAAGCAATGTAGAAAAAAGTTTGTCCTTTTCTCCTCAAGGGCTCCAGACCCCTTTCTCCTTGAGGGCCCCAGACTCTTTATCAAGATCTAAGATACTAGCCTGTGCAAAGACAGTTTTAGTATGAGCAAGAGAAAAACAGAAGAGGCCTTGTGGCACAGACAGGGAGTGGGTAGACCAGATGTCAATGTAAGAAGGTAGAGACTGTTATCACTGGGAAACCTAGAGTAGCAGCACCATCTAATGGTGGATTCCTGGAACTGCAGTAGAAAGCATTTGGGAAGAGGTGTTGCCAATACTTCATCAATGGGGACGTTCACCCAAGCACAGAGTGTTGTGTTAAGGGCAAAGAAAGAAAAACAAGAGAGGTTTTAGGATACAAGAAGGGTGTGGGGACATGTCAATGGGAACGAGTATAGTCTTCAGGTCAGGTCAGGTCAGTTGCTCAATCGTGTCCGACTCTGCGACCCCATTAATCACAGCACGCCAGGCCTTCCTGTCAATCACCAACTCCCGGAGTTCACTCAAACTCATGTCCATCGAGTCGGTGATGCCATCCAGCCATCTCATTCTCGGTCGTCCCCTTCTCCTCCCACCCTCAACCTTTCCCAGCAGCAGGGTCTTTTCCAGTGAGTCAACTTGTCGCATGAGGTGGCCACATTATTGGAGTTTCAGCTTTAGCATCAGTCCTTCCAATGAACACCCAGGACTGATTTCCTCTAGGATGGACTGGTTGGATCTCCTTGCAGTCTAAGGGACTCTCAAGAGTCTTCTCCAACACCACAGCTCAAAAGCATCAATTCTTCGGTGATCAGCTTTCTTCACAGTCCAACTCTCACATCCATACATGACCACTGGAAAAACCATAGCCTTTGCCTAGGCAGACCTTTTTTGGCAAAGTAATGTCTCTGCTTTTTAGTATACTATCTAGGTTGGTCATAACTTTCCTTCCAAGGAGTAAGCGTCTTTTAATTTCATGCTGCAATCAGCATCCGAGGTGATTTTGGAGCCTCAAAAAATAAAGTCAGCCACTGTTTCCCCATCTATTTGCCATGAAATGATGGGACCAGATTCCATGATCTTAGTTTTCTGAATGTTGAACTTTAAGCCAACTTTTTCACTCTCCTCTTTCACTTTCATCAAGAGACTTTTTAGTTCTTCTTCTCTTTTTGCCATAAGAGTGGTGTCATCTGGATACCTGAGGTTATTGATATTTCTCCCAGCAATCTTGATTCCAGCCAGCGCTTCCTCCAGCCCAGTGTTTCTCATGATGTACTCTGCATATAAGTGACAATATACAGCCTTGACGTACTCCTTTTCCTATTTGGAACCAGTCTGTTGTTCCATGTCCAGTTCTAACTGTTGCTTCCTGACCTGCATTCAGGTTTCTCAAGAGGCAGGTCAGGTGGTCTGGTATTCCCATCTTTTTCAGAATTTTGCACAGTTTATTGTGATCCACACAGTCAAAGTCTTTGACATAGTCAATAAAGCAGAAATAGATGTTTTTTTCTGGCACTCTCTTGCTTTCTCCATGATCCCGTGGATATTGGCAATTTGATCTCTGGTTCCTCTGCCTTTTCTAAAACCAGCTTGAACATCCTCTGCCTTTTCTAAAACCAGCTTGTGTTCATGGGTCACATATTGCTGAAGCCTGGATTGGAGAATTTTGAGCATGACTTTACTAGTGTGAGAGATGAGTGCAATTTTGTGGTAGTTTGAGCATTCTTTGGCATTGCCTTTCTTTGGGATTGGAATGAAAACTGACCTTTTCCAGTCCTGTGACCACTGCTGAGTTTTCCAAATTTGCTGGCATAATCCATTTTGAGTTTATTTTTTTGTATGGTGTTAAAAAGTGTTCTAGTTTCATTCTTTTACAAGTGGTTGACCAGTTTTTCCAGCACCACTTGTTAAAGAGATTTTCTTTTCTCCATTGTATATTCTTGCCTTCTTTGACAAAAATAAGATGTCCATAGATGCGTGGATTTATCTCTGGGCTTTCTATTTTGTTCCATAGATCTATATTTCTGTCTTTATGCCAGTACCATACTGTCTTGATGACTGTGGCTTTGTAGCAGAGCCTGAAGTCAGGTAGGTTGATTCCTCCAGTTCCATTCTTCTTTCTCAAGATTGCTTTGGCTATTTGAAGTTTTTTTGTATTTCATACAAATTGTGAAATTATTTGTTCTAATTCTCTGAAAAATACCATTGGTTGCTTGATAGGGATTGCATTGAATCTATAGATTGCTTTGACTAGTATACTCATTTTCACTATATTGATTCTTCCAATCCATGAACATGGCACATTTCTCCATCTATTTGTGTCCTCTTTGATTTCTTTCACCAGTGTTTTATAGTTTTCTATATATAGGTCTTTTGTTTCTTTAGGTAGATATATTCCTAAGTATTTTATTCTTTTCGTTGTAATGGTAATTTGAATTGTTTCCTTAATTTCTCTTTCTGTTTTCTCATTGTTAGTGTATAAGAATCCAAGTGATTTCTGTGTGCTAATACGAGTTGACTCACTGGAAAAGACTCTGATGCTGGGAAGGGTTGGGGGCAGGAGGAGAAGTGGACGACTGAGAATGAGATGGCTGGATGGCATCACCGACTCTGTGGACATGAGTTTGAGTGAACTCCGGGAGTTGGTGATGGACAGGGAGGCCTGGCGTGCTGTGATTCATGGGGTCACGGAGAGTCGGACACGACTGAGCGACTGAACTGAAGTGAACTGAATATTATATCCTGCAACTTTACTATATTCATTGATTAGCTCTAGTAAGTTTCTGATGGAGTCTTTAGGGTTTTCTGTGTAGAGGATCATGTCATCTGCAAACAGTGAGAGTTTTACTTCTCTTCCAATCTGAATTTCTTTTATTTCTTTTTCTTCCCTGATTGCTGTGGCCAGAACTTCCAAAACTATGCTGAATAGTCGTGGAGAGAGTGGCCACCCTTGTCTTGTTTCTGACTTTAGGGGAAATGCTTTCAATATTTCACTATTGAAGATAATGTTTGCTGTGGGTTTGTCATATGTAGCTTTTATTATGCTGAGGAATGTTCCTTCTATTCCCGCCTTCTGCAGGGTTTTGTTCATAAATGGATGTTGAATTTTGTCAAAGGCTTTCTCTGCATCTGTTGAGATAATCATGTGGTTTTTACCTTTCAATTTGTTAATGTGATGCATTACATTGGTTGATATGCAGATATTAAAGAATCCTGGCATCCTTGGGATAAATCACAGTTGCTTATGATGTATAATCTTTTTAATATGTTGTTGGATTCTGTTTGCTAGGATTTTGTAAAGGCTTTTTGCATCTATGTTTATCAGTGATATTGGCCTGTAGTTTTCTTTTTTTGTGACATCCTTGTCTGGTTTTGATATTAGGGAGATGGTGGCCTCATAGGATGAGTTTGGCAGTTTACCTTCCTCTGCAATTTTCTGGAAGAGTTTGAGTATGATAGGTGTTAGCTGTTCTCTAAATTTTTGGTAGAATTCAGCTGTGAAGCCGTCTGGACCTGGGCTTTTGTTTGCTGGAAGATTTCTGATTACAGTTTCAATTTCTGTGCTTGTGATGGGCCTATTAAGATTTTCTATTTCTTCCTGGTTCAATTTTGGAAAGTTATACTTTTCTAAGAATTTATCCATTTCTTCCAAGTTGTCCATTTTATTTGCATATAGTTGCTGATAGTAGTCTCCTATGATCCTTTGTATTTCTGCATTTTCTCTTGTGATCTCTCCATTTTCATTTCTAATTTTGATGATTTGTTTCTTCTCCCTTTGTTTCTTGATGAGTCTGGCTAAAGGATTGTCAGTTTTATTTATCTTCTCAATGAACCAGCTTTTAACTTTGTTGATTTTTGCTATGGTCTTTTTGTTTCTTTTGCATTTATTTCTGCCCTAGTTTTTGTGATTTCTTTCCTTCTACTAACCCTGGGGTTCTTCATTTCTTTCTTTTCTAGTTGCTTTAGGTGTAGAGTTAGGTTATTTATTTGACTTTTTTCTTGTTTCTTGAGGTAAGCCTATATTGCTATGAACCTTCCCCTTAGCACTGCTTTACAGTGTCCCATCAGTCATCTTCTTTTGCAACAACTGAATTTCTATCTGACCTAGTTCTGTTCTTCTTCATTCAGCTTTACATCCCATGTTTTTTTTTTCCAAGTTATTATGCAGTCTGCTTCCCGGGGTAAATCTCAAGGAGGCAGGCCTAGGAGAAAAAAGATCATTCCAGAACATCAAGGACAACATTAGGGCATTTCTAGGCAACAACTGTTTCTGATAATTCTTGAGTATTTACAGCATATCAGTAAGTATTCCACAGATTTTTGGTAAGAATTCATAGATTGATTCTTCACAGCATCCTTCGGGGTGAGTAGAGTGATTCTTGACATTTAATAAATAAGGAAGTGTAGCACAGAAATTTTACAAACCTTTTCCAAGGTCACATGGCTAATAATATAGACAATTTAAAAGTAGAAAAATCAGACTTCAGTGCTCACACTCTTAAGCACTAGAGAAACAAACTATAGGCTCAGTTCTGGAGCACTTTGTGGAAGCTTCCAACTTTTTCAGGTTTTCTTGCATTCTCTAAGACTCAGGTGCAGAGAGGATTCAGGAAGTAAGTTCAGTTCCATCCTGGATTCTTGGCATACAGGAACACAGGTAAAAATAAGTCAGATTCTGTTGACCTTGTAATTATTAGTCCACTTGTTTTTCAGGCATAGGAAATTGTTCAGTTTCATCTAGGCCTGGGTCTCTTGTGGCTGAAGCGTCTGCAAGATTATTACGTTTGTTCTCAGGGCAGTTTAGCAGTATCTGGTATGCTTGTATGTCATAGACTGTGCCAGTTCTGGAGTCCCACGTAGCGTTGGCTAGCTGAATGGACTTACACATCCTAGTGAGGTTACCAAATGGAAAAGAAGAACAAGAAGTATTCGCTAGGTCTGGAAGGAGAAGGCAGCTACAGTAGATTTGTAGCTGATTATTAGGCCTAGATGAAATGCTTAATGGAGTCTTGATATTATCTCAGGTGTCAAAAGAGGACAGGCCTATGAAATTCCTTCATCTCCATCCAGCTATAGCTATGAAGCAAAAACAGAGAATGTTGATTAATATAATGTGATTAATGGTCTCAGGTCTTAAGAGTATTATGTCCTGCCTTCTTGTGACACTTGAGAAGAGATCAAGATACCCTCTTGGGTATATCTTTTTTCTTTGGCTAACCTAAGTTAGACTGGGCATATTAGCCTCTACTTCTAATTTGCCCCCTTTGTTTCTAGGCAGTTGGGCTCTATAATTTTTTCTGACTTGAGACTCAGAACGGTCAAACCAAATGCTGCTAAATTTCCCTTGGAATAGGTTTATCCATCATGCTTTAATACTTTAGCTGAAGGAACTGAAGCCCCGTAGCATAGGGATACCATATGAAAGTGTGTTAACTCTGCTTGCAAGGAGCAAGAACAGGGAACAAACGTATACAGAAGCTTACATTAGTCTTTGTGTGAGTTCTACTAGTCCAGCCCATTTTGGAAGGAAACCTAACACCCACCCTACAACTTTCTGTACCTTGACCTCCTGGTGAAAGTGAAAGTGTTAGTTGTTCAGTCCAGACTCTTTGAGACCCTGTGGACTATAGTCCACCAGGCTCCTCTGTCCATAGACTTCTCCAGGCAAGAAAACTGGAGTGTGTAGCCAGTCTCTTCTTCCTGTCCCAGGGACTGAACGCAGGTCTCCTGCACTACAGGCAGATTCTTTATCAAATGAGGAATGAGGTGTGACACCTGGCTTACTCCAGGCCCCCCTCACCCTGCAGATTCTAGGCCAAGATGCTCCCAACATCCAGGTCTCCTGTAAGGCTTTAGAAAAGAAAGCAAGGAAGTCCAGCTGGGGGCCCAAGCCTGTTCTACCTTCTCATAGGTCTGACATTCCTTGACTAGTAGAACTCACAAGAAAGACAGTGTAACAACTTAGGATGCTTTGAAACTATTTCCTCACGATGGCAGTAGTGCTCCAGTTACGTCAATAGACCCTGTTCTTAGCTCTCTTCTCCCGCCCTTCCAGTTTGAAAAAACATCACAAAGAGACAAAAGAACCAAGACAATTAGCTCTCTAGCATTTTGTCCAATTTGAGGAAACTTGCTCAAGCAGGTACACTTTTGTGTTTTGGTTTTCCTTGAAATCAAACTGAGGCCTAAAACCACTCACCCTCATCAGACATCTTGTTCTTTCAGAAATTATATCTACCTAGCCTAAGCATTTCTTGTTTTCTTCATTCAGCATTTTATATTCAGTATTTTCCATTGGCACCAAGTTTTATGTCTCAAGGGATAGTTCTGACATATCCAAATTTAAAAGAAAAAGAAATGCTGGAAGTTCAAAGTGTAGAAGAGGATACCCCTAGCCGTACAGCTTATCTCTGAGACTCTCAGAGATTCTGACTCAATTTTTTGTCTTAGCAGTCATACCCATATATATTTTTTAAAACAAAATAACCCTTTTCTAAGCCCAATAGTAAAGCCTATTTAGTGCTCTTCACTCTATTCAAAACAATGCCTCCTCACATGCAGTGACACACTTCTATACACCTCTTTCATAAAAGACTTTTTAAAAATGTAGTGTATGCTTATTGTTGGTCTCATTTAAGATTGCAGTAGAAGTAGTTTCCAATGCCATTAAATAACCTTTTCCTTCTATATATCTTAAGATTTTTACTTTATTACTTATTGATATGTTTTTTACTATTTTTCAGTAGAAAATGCCCTTTATTTGTAAAAGGACTGAGGAAATAAAGAAATGTTCTTAAAAAAAGAAAATCACTAATAAATGGACCATGTCAAAATAAGCACTGATTAAATTTGTAGATATTCACTTCTGATTCTTTTGCTTTACACATACACCACTCTTAGGTTCTTGTAGAACGCAAGAGAACTGAATTAATTAATAAACATAAATTACTTACTAACTATATAATCTTACATTTCCCCGCTTAGGGAATGAGGTTTATTTTAAAAAAATTTGAAGTATTTATATAAATTAGTTATCTGCTTGGCCCAAAAATCATGTAATATATTAAAACTGTTAGTATCTTGTAGTCCACATTGTCTATTGTCCAGTAATTTTACAAATAATGCTGCTGCTGCTGCTAACTCGCTTCAGTCATGTCTGACTCTGTGCGACCCCATAGACGGCAGCCCACCAGGCTCCCCCATCCCTGGGATTCTCCAGGCAAGAGTACTGGAGTGCGGTGCCATTGCCTTCTCCGTTACAAATAATGAAAAGTTACCAAATCTTATCTGATTTGAAATCAGGAAGCACATTTTCCCTTTGACTCAAATAGGAAAGAAAAAGGTAATTTATATAACATCTATGAAGGAATTAAAGAAGGAAGACATGAAATCACATTCTATTCTTTCTGTAGATGTTTTATGCAGAAGGAAGTTTTCATCTATAAATGCTTTTGTAATGTTTTTAATTAAAGAAAGAATACAAAAAAGAATGAGTTCATTTTACTAAATATTATGAAACAACAAATTCTCTCTAAAACGAAAGATTGAGTCAATCATTATAAATTTAAATTCAGGGAAATAGAAAGCCAAAAATGTGCTAGAAATAATAAATAAATTCTAAACTGACTCTTTGAAAGCATCAATAATAAATATCAACCTATTCTGTTTGATTGAGAAAGAAAATGATTATCAACACAAGAGGACCACATCAAGACGCATGGAAATTAAAATGGCAAAAATTAAAGATAAAGAGAGACTATTAAAAGTAACAAGGAAAGGTGAAGCAAAAAATAACAAAGTAGAGAATATTCATAAGGTCATCAACTGATTTTTCAGCAGAAATTCTGCAGAACAGAATACAGTGATTAAAGGGAAAAGCTTACAACCAAAAATACTCTACCAAGCAAGGCTCTTATTGAGATTTGATGGGGAGATCAACAGTTTCACAGACAAGTGAAAGCTAAGAGTTCAGCACCACCAAACAAGCTTTACAAGAAATGTGAAAGGAAATTCACTAAATGAAAAAGAAAAGGAAAAACTAGAAACATGACAATCATGAAATGAAAAACTTCACCAGTAAAGGCAAACATACAGTACACATAGTAAATCATCTATGCAGAAAGCTAGTAGGAAGGGTAAAAGACAAAAGTAGAAAAATCATCTATATCCACAACAACCAAGTTAGAGACACACAAGACAATTAAATGTAAAATATATCAAAAACTGTAATCATGAGGGGAGAAGAATACAAATACATGTTTGTTACAGTGCATTTCAAATTAGGGAAATGGAACTTAAAACATATCAGTCCAGTTCAGTTCATTCGCTCAGTCCTGTTCAACTCTGAATTGCAGCACGCCAGGCTTCCCTGTCCATCACCAACTCCTGGAGTTTACTCAAACTCATGTCCATCGAGTCGGTGATGCCATCCAGCCATCTCATCCTCTGTCGTCCCCTTCTCCTCCTGCCCCCAATCCCTCCCAGCATCAGGGTCTTTTCAAATGAGTCAACTCTTTGCATGAGGTGGCCAAAGTATTGGAGTTTCAGCTTTAGCATCAGTCCTTCCAATGAACACCCAGGATTGATCTTCTTTAGAATGGACTGGTTGGATCTCCTTGCAGTCCAAGGGACTCTCAAGAGTCTTCTCCAGCACCACAGTAAAAAAGCATCAATTCTTTGGCGCTCAGCTTTCTTCACAGTCCAACTCTCACATCCATACATGACCACTGGAAAAACCATAGCCTTGACTAGATGGACCTTTGTTGGCAAAATAATGTCTCTGCTTTTTAATATGCTATCTAGGTTGGTCATAACTTTCCTTCCAAAGAGTAAGTGTCTTTTAATTTCATGGCTACAATTACCATCTGCAGTGATTTTGGAGCCCCCCAAAATAAAGTCTGACACTGTTTCAACTGTTTCCCCATTTATTTCCCATGAAGTGATGGGACCAGATGCCATGAACTTAGTTTTCTGAATGTTGAGCTTTAAGCCAACTTTTTCACTTTCCTCTTTCACTTTCATCAAGAGGCTTTTGAGTTCCTCTTCACTTTCTGCCATGAGGGTGGTGTCATCTGCATATCTGAGATTATTGATATTTCTCCTGGCAATCTTGATTCCAGCTTGTGCTTCATTCAGCCCAGCGTTTCTCATGATGTACTCTGCATATAAGTTAAATAAGCAGGATGACAATATACAACCTTGACGTACTCCTTTTCCTATTTGGAACCAGTCTGTTGTTCCATGTCCAGTTCTAACTGTTGCTTCCTGACCTGCATATAGGTTTCTCAAGAGGCAGGTCAGGTGGTCTGGTATTCCCATCTTTTTCAGAATTTTCCACAGTTTATTGTGATCCACACAGTGAAAGGCTTTGGCATAGTCAATGAAGCAGAAATAGATGTTTTTCTGGCACTCTCTTGCTTTTTCAATGATCCAGCGGATGTTGGCAATTTGATCTCTGGTGCCTCTGCCTTTTCTAAAACCTGCTTGAACATCTGGGAGTTCACAGTTCACGAACTGCTGAAGCCTGGCTTGGAGATTTTTGAGCATTACTTTACTAGCGTGTGAGATGAGTGCAATTGTGTGGTAGTTTGAGAATAAAAACATATATATATATATATATATTCACATCTAGCTATATAAAAACCTTATGGTAACCACAAATCAAAAGCCTATGATAGATAGATATATTAAAAGAAAGAATCCACAGGTAGTCATCAAATCACAAGAGAAAAAAACAAAAGAAGAAGAAAGGTGAAAGGCCTACATAAATAACTCCCAGTTAACAAAATGGTAATAAGTACATATCAAATAATTGCCTTAAATGTAAATGGACTAAATGCTTCAGTTAAAAGACACAGAGTGGTTGAATGGATACAGAAATAAGACCTATATATATGCTGCCAAGAGTAGACTCACTTCATATCTAAAGACACTGAAAAGACTGAAAATGAGGGGATTGAAAAACATTCCATGTAAATGGAAAGCAAAAGTAGGCCAAGGTGTCAATACTTGCATCAGTCAAAATAGTAGAATAATAAAGATGATTACAAGAGCAAATGGACAGTATATAATGGAGAGATCAATCCAAGAAGATATAACAATTACAAATATATATATATATATGTATATATATATACTCAACATAGGAGCACCTAATTACATAAAGCAAATGTTAATGGACATAAAGGGAGAAATCCCCAGTAACACAATAATAGTGGGGAGACTTTAACATTTCAGTTACATTAATGGACAGACCACCCAGACGGAAAATCAATAAGGAAACACTGGACTCGAATGACACATTAGGCCAAATGGACTTAAGAGGTATAGAACATTCCATCCAAAAGCAGAAGAATACACATTCTTTTCAGGTGTACCTAGAACGTTTCTAGGATCACATGTTAGGCCAGACAAAATAAGTTTAAGAATTTATTTAAACCTCAATAAATTAAAAAAAGTTGAAATCATATTAAGCATAATTTCTGACTACAAAGCTATAAGACTAGAAATAAACTATAAGAAAAAATTGCAAAAACATAAATGCATGGGGACTAAACAATATCTTACTAAATGGATTATGAAGCAATGAAAAAAAGACATCAAACAACATGTGAAGAACTATGAAAACACACTGATAGAAAGCCTATGGGATGTAGCAAAAGCAGTTCCAAGAGGGAAGTTTATGATGATACAAGCCTACCTCAGGAAACAAGAGAAATCTCAAAACCTTCCACCTAAAGGAAAAAGAAACAAAACCCAAAGTTAGAAAGAAAGAAATCATAAAGATCAGAGCAGAAATAAGTGAATTAGAGATTTAAAAAAATAGAAATAGTGAAACTGAGAGCTGGTTCTTTGAGAAGATAAGCAAAATGATTAACATTCAGCAAAACTCTTCAAGAAAAAAGAGAAAGGGACCCAATCAATATGATTAGAAATGAAAAAGGAGAAGTTAAAAATAACACCACAGATGTACAAAGGATTATGAGACTGCTACCAACAACTATATGCCAATAAAATGGACAAACTAGAAGAAGTGGACAAATTCCTCCGTTCCATTCTGTCGCTCAGTCGTGTCCGACTCTTTGCGACCCCGTGGACTGTAGACTACCAGGCTTCTCCGTCCATGGGATTCTCCAGGCAAGAATACTGGAGTGGGTTACCGTTTCCTTCTCCAGGGGATCTTCCCGACCCAGGGATCGAACCCGGGTCTCCCGCATTGGAGGCAAATGCTTTAACCTCTGAGCCACCAGGGAAGCCCTAGAAATGTCCAATCTCCCAAGCTGAACCAGGAAGAAATAGATAGCATGAACAGACCAATTTCCATTCCTGAAATTGAATCAATACTCAATAAGCAAAATACCAGGACCAGATGGCTTCACAGGTGAGTTCTAGTCAACATTTAGAGAAGCATTAACACCTATCCTTCTGAAATTATTCCAAAAAATTGCAAAGGAAGGAACACTTTTGAACTCATTCTATGAAGACAGCATCATCTTCATATCAAACTCAGAAAGAAAGAAATTATACACCAAATATTAATGATGAACATAATGTAAAGTTGTTAACAAAATAGTAGCAAACCAAATCCAACAATACATTAAAAGGATCATTTACCCTGATCAAAGGGGATTTAATCCAGCAATGCAAGGATGGGTCAGTATATGCAAATCAATCAATGTGACACACTACCTTAACAAATTGAAGAATAAAAATGTGTGATAACAGATGCAGAAAAGTTTTTTTTTTTTTACAGAATTCAATATTCATGTACAATAAAATCTCCACAAATTTTGTGTAGAGGGAACATACCTTAATTATAATAAAGGCAACATATGATAAACCCATGGGTAACATCATACTTGATGGTGAAGTGCTGAAAGTATTTTCTCTAAGATGAGGATCAGGATAAGGATGCTTACTCATGCTACTTTTATTCAAGATAGTTTTGGAAACCCTAGCTGTGGCAGTCAGAGAAGAAAAAGAAATAAAAGGAATCCAAATTGAAAAGGAAGAAGTTAAAATGTCACTGAATATAATGATACTATACATGAAAAATTCTAAACATGCCACGAAAACCTACCAAATAATAAATTCAGTGAAGCTTCAAGATACAAATGTAATATGCTTTAAATCTGTTACATTTCTATATACTAACAAACTTCAAGAAAGAAAAGTTAAGGAAACAATCCTGTTTTCAATTGCATCAATAGAATAAAATACCTAGGAAATAAAATACCTGTACTCCAAAAACTGTAAGATGCTAATGAAAGAAATTGAAGATGATAGAAAAGGATGGAAAGATATATACTGTGTTCATGGTTTAGAAGAATTAATATTGTTAAAATGATCATACTACCCAATGCAGTCTACAGACTCAGTATAATCCCTATAGAAATGCCAGTGGAATTATTTGCAGGACTAGAACAAATAATTTAAAATATCTATGGATATAAAGTAGCCAAGCAGTCTTGAGAAAGAAGAACAGAGCTGGAAGAATCATGTTCCCTGATTTCAGATGACACTACAAATATACAGTAAGCAAAATAGGTTAGTACTGGCACAAAAACAGAACAATGGAACAGAATAGAGACCCAGAAATAAACCCACACACTTGTGGTCAATTAATCTGTCAAAAGAGACAATAATATAAAATAGAGAAAAGACAGACTCTTCAGTAAGTGGTGGTAGGAAAACTGGAAAAGTTTGTTACATGTAAAAGAATGTAATTAGAACATTTTCCACACCATATACAGAAATAAACCCCAAATGGATTAAAGACCTAAATGTAAGACCAGAAAACTTAAGATCCTTAGATGTAAGCATAGGCAGAACATTCTTTGACATAAATCATAGGGATTTTTTTTGATGTGTCTACTAAAGTAAAGGAAGTAAAAGCAAAAATACACAAATGGAACCTAGTCAGATATAAAACTTCTGCACAGCAAAGAAAACCCTCAACCAAATGAAAAGATAGCCTACTGAATGAGAGAAAATATTTGCTATTGATATGACCATTAACTTCATGGCGAATAGATGGGGAAACAATGGAAACAGTGAGAGATTTTATTTTGGGGGGGCTCCAAAATCACTGCAGATGGTGACTGCAGCCATGAAATTAAAAGATGCTTGCTCCTTGGAAGAAAAGCTATGACCAACATAGATAGTATATTATTATTTTTTTTTTTTAGGAATCAAAATTTACCTTTTTATTTTATTTTTTTTAAAAAAAGAATTTTATTAAAAAAGCACAAATGCAAAGAAATGAACAGAGGAAAATTTATGCGTCGAACCTGGACTGATCACTTATGATAATATACATGCTACAATTCCATTCTCTCCAATCATTCCACCTTCACCCTCTCCCACAGAGTCCCAAAGACTGTTCTATATACCTATGTCTCTTTTGCAGTCTCTTATACAGGGTTCAGGTTACCATTTTTCTAAATTCCATATATATGCGTTAATATACGGTATTGATGTTCTTCTTTCTGGCTTACTTCACTCTGTATAATTGGCTCCAATTCCATCCACCTCATTAAAACTGATTCAAATGCATTCTTTTTGATGGCTGAGAAATACTTCATTGTGTATATGTACCAAAGCTTTCTTATCCATTCATCTGCAGATGGACATCTAGGTTGCTTCCATGTCCTGGCTATTATAAACAGTGCTGCAATGAACATTGGAGTACATGTGTCTCTTTCAATTCTGGTTTCCTCGGTGTGTATGCCCAGGAGTGCGATCGCTGGATCATATGGCAGTTCTATTTCCAGTTTTCTGAGGAATCTCCACACTGTTCTCCATTGTGGCTGTACTAGTTTGCATTCCCACCAACAGTGTAAGAGGGTTCCCTTCTCTCCACACCCTCTCCAGCACTTATTGCATGTAGACTTTTGGATAGCAGCCATTCTGACTGGTGTGAAATGGTATCTCAATGTGGTTTTGATTTGCATTTCTCTGATGATGAGGGATGTTGAACATTTTTTCATGTGTTTATTAGCCATCTTTATGTCTTCTTTGGAGAAATGTCTGTTTAGTTCTTTGGCCCATTTTTTGATTGGGTCACTTAGTTTTCTGGAATTAAGCTGCAGGAGCTGCTTGTATAATTTGGAGATTAATCCTTTATCAGTTGCTTCATTTGCTATTATTGTCTCCCATTCTGAAGGTTGTCTTCTCACCTTGCTTAGAGTTTCCTTTGCTGTGCAGAAGCTTTTGATTTTAATTAGGTCCCATTTGTTTATTTTTGCTTTTATTTCCAATATTCTGGGAGGTGGGTCTTGGAGGATCCTGCTGTGATTTATGTCAGAGAGTGTTTTGCCTACGTTCTCCTCTAGGAGTTTTATAGTTTCTGGTCTTACATTTAGATCTTTAATCCATTTTGAGTTTATTTTGGTGTATGGTGTTAGGAAGTGTTCTAGTTTCATTCTTTTACAAGTGGCTGACCAGTTTTCCCAGCACCACTTGTTAAAGAGACTGTCTTTTCTCCATTTTATATTCTTGCCTCCTTTGTCGAAGATAAGGTGTCCATAGGAGCATGGGTTTATCTCTGGGCTTTCTATTTTGTTCCATTGATCTATATTTCTGTCTTTATGCCAGTACCATACTGTCTTGATGACTGTGGCTTTGTAATAGAGCCTGAAGTCCGGCAGGTTAATTCCCCCAGTTCCATTCTTCTTCCTCAAGATTGCTTTGGCTATTCGAGGTTTTTTGTATTTCCATACAAATTGTGAGATTATTTGTTCTAGTTCTGTGAAAAATATTGTTGGTAGCTTGATAGGGATTGCATTGAATGTATAAATTACTTTGGGTAGTATACTCATTTTTACAATATTTATTCTTCCAATCCACGAACACGGTATATTTCTCCATCTATTCATGTCCTCTTTGATTACTTTCATTAGTGTTTTATAGTTTTCTATGTACAAGTCTTTTGTTTCCTTAGGTAGATATATTCCTAAGTATTGTTTTCATTGCAACAGTGAATGGAATAGTTTCCTTAATTTCTCTTTCTATTTTCTCATTATTAGTGTATAGGAATGCAAGGGATTTCTGTGTGTTGATTTTATATCCTGCAACTTTGCTGTAATCATTGATTAGCTCTAGTAGTTTTCTGGTAGAGTCTTTAGGGTTTTCTGTGTAGAGGATCATGTCATCAGCGAACAGTGAAAGCTTTACTTCTTCTTTTCCAATTTGTAAGCTATGACCAACATAGATAGTATATTAAAAAGCAGAGACATTACTTTGCCAACATGTTTGTCTCGTCAAAGCTATGGTTTTTCCAGAGTCATGTATGGATGTGAGAGTTGGACTATAAAGAAAGCTGAGCACTGACGAATTGATGCTTTTGAGCTGTGGTGTTGGAGAAGACTCTTGAGAGTCCCTTGGACTGCAAGGAGATCAAATCAGTCAATCATTAAGGAAATCAGTCCTGAATATTCATTGGAAGGACTGACGCTGAAACTCCAATACTTTGGCCACCTGATGCAAAGAACTGAGTCATTGTAAAAGACCCTGATGCTGGAAAAGATTGAAGGTGGGAGGAGAAGGGAATGCCAGAGGATGAGATGGTTGGATGGCCAACTCTATGGACATGAGTTTGAGCAAGTTCTGGGAGTTGGTGATGGACAGGGAAGCCTGGTGTGCTGCAATCTGTGGGGTCGCAAAGAGTCAGACATGACTGAGCGACTGAACTGATGACCAATAAGGGTTAATGTGTAACACATATAAACACCTCATACAACTCAACCTCAAATAAATAAATAATCGGATTAAAAAATGGACAGAAGACCTGAATAGGCATTTTCCCAAAGAACACATACAGATGGCCAACAGGCCCATGAAAAGACGCTCATTATTAATCATCAGAGAAATGCAAATTCTCTTATGAGATACCACAATGAGATATCACCACACATCTGTTAGAATGGCTGTTATCAAAAAGAACACAAATAACGAATGTTGCCAAGGATGTAGAGAAAAAAGAACACTCATACACTGTTTCTGGGAATGTAAACTGATGCAGACTCTGGAAAACAGTATAGAAGTTTATGAAAAAACTAAAAATAAAACCATATGACTCAGTAATTTTATTCCTAGGCATTTATCCAAAAAAAGTGTAAATACTAATTCAAAGATATACATGCACTCCAATGTTCATAGCACCATTATTTATAATTGCCAAGATATAGACGCAACCCAAATGTTCATCGACACATGAATGGACAAAGAAGATGTGCCCGACACACACACAATGGATTACCACTCACTCATAAAAAATAATGAAATTTTGCCATTTTCAGTAACATGGATGGACTTGCAGGGTATTGTGCTAATTGAAATAAGTCAGGCAATGACAAAATAATGTATATCACTTATACATGGACTCTAAAAATGAAAACTAGTGAATATAACAAAAAGGAAACAGACTCAGAGATGTAGAGGAGAAATTAGTACCAGTGCAGAGAGGGAAAGGGTAAGGGACAAGACAGGAGTAGAGGATTAAGAGGTACAAACTACTATGTATAAAATAAATAAGCTACAATGATATATTATACAACACAGGGAATATAGTCAATATTTTGTAAGAATTATAATGGAGTATGCTGCTGCTGCTGCTGCTAAGTCGCTTCAGTCATGTCCGACTCCGTGCGACCCCATAGACGGAAGCCCACCAGGCTCCCCCCGTCCCTGGGATTCTCCAGGCAAGAACACTGGAGTGGGTTGCCATTTCCTTCTCCAATGTGTGAAAGTGAAAAGTGAAAGTGGAGTCACTCAGTTGTGTCCAACTCTTAGCGACCCCATGGACTGCAGCCTACCAGGCTCCTCCGTCCATGGGATTTTCCAGGCAAGAGTACTGGAGTGGGTTACCATTGCCTTCATCCTCAACATAATAAAGATAAATTGAATGAAAAACCCACAGCTAACATCATACTTAACAGTGAAAAGCTGAAAGCATTGTTAAGTATTATTCACAATAGCCAAATGGTGGAAGCAACCCAAATGTCCACTGACAGATATACACGCAATGGAATATTATTCAGCCCAGACTTAAAAAGGAAGAAAATTTTGAGATGTGCTATCATATGGATGATACCTGTAGACATTGCGCTGCTGCTGCTGCTAAGTCGCTTCAGTCCTGTCTGACTCTGTGCGACCCCATAGACGGCAACCCACCAGGCTCTGCCATCCCTGGGATTCGCCAGGCAAGAACACTGGAGTGGGTTGCCATTTCCTTCTCCAGTAGACATTGCGCTAAGTCACATAAATGTCACAGGACTTCCCTGGTGGTCCAGTGGTTAAAAATCCAAGTGCTAATGCAGGAGACACGGGTTTGATCCCTGGTCCGGGAAGATTCCATATGCTGCAGGGCAACTAAGCCTGTATGCCACAATTACTGAAGCTTGTGCACCCTAGAGCCCATGCTCTGCAACAAGACAAGCCACCGCAATGAAAAGCCCATGTATATAGGATCATGTCCCACAACTAGAGAATAGCCCCTGCTTGCCACAACTGGAGAAAGTCTGTGTGCAACAATGAAGACCCAGTGCAGCCAAAGATAAACAATTAAATTAAAATTAAAAAATAAGATTCACAAAAAAGACAAATATGAGTCATTTAGAGAAGTTAAACTCATAAAAATAGAAAGTAGAATGGTGGATGCCAGAGACTGGGGAAAGGAGAGATCAGGAGTTTGTGATTTATGGATATGAAATAATTCTGGCAGTTGGTTGCATATCAATGTGAATACACTTGACAATACTTAACTGTACACTTAATGATGGTTAGGATAGTAAGTTTTATGTATTTTACCATGATTAAAAAGTTGCAGCATTATTTACAATAGTCAAGATATGAAAGCAATCTAAGTGTCCATCCACAGATGAATCTATATGAATATATGGTATATATACTACAATGGCATAATGGCCAGAAAAAAAGAATGAAATCTACCCTTTTTGACAACATGGATGGACCTTGAGGGCATTATGTAAGTGAACTAAGTCACGTAAAGATGAATATTGTATGTTATCACTTATATGTGGAATCTAAAAATAAACAAGTGAACAAACTAATAAAAATATCCAGAAACAGATTCATAGATACAGAGAATAAACTAGTGGTTGTCAGAGGGGAGGTTTGTGGGCAATGGATGAAATAGGTAAAGTAGATTAAACAGTACATAATTCAACTATAAGTAGATAACAGGGATGTGATGTATGGTGACAGATGGTAACTAGTCGTAGATCATTTCATAATGGATAAAAATACTGAATCACTATGTTGTACACCTGAAGCTAATATAATATTGTACGTTCATTATAACAATAAAAAGTTATGCTTATCTATCAAGACCAATGAATTGAAATCATGTTTAGGCGATTTGAAAGCATAACAAGGTGAGAAAATTGCTTTAGCACTCATTTTGTATTGTTTACTCTAAGTACAGATACTGTATTTTCTTTATTATGTATTATTTTGTAGACTTAAATTTGAATATAATTTTCATTAGCACCTAAGATATAAACACTAATTAGAAATATCAATTCATCTGGTCTGAATTAAAAGGGAACACAGTAAGTCATACATATCCTTCGAGAGAATTCGTCATTTTACTCCAGCTCTTGCTGACCCATAGTTCGGAATAAAAAATGCCAAGTAGATTGAAAGTGAAAGTGAAGTCGCTCAGTCGTTTCCAACTCTTTGTGACCCCGTGGACTGTAGCTTACCAGGCTCCTCTGTCTGTGGGATTCTCCAAGCAAGAGTACTGGAGTGGGTTGCCATTTCCTTCTCCAGGGATCTTCCCAACCCAGGGATTGAACCCGGGTCTCCTGCATTGGAGGCAGAAGCTTTAACCTCTGAGCCACCAGGAAGCCCTACTGGAAAAATTGGAAATTCATGGAGCAAAATTAAACATACAGCCAAGTAGATTAGTGGGGACAAATAGAGATTTCAGATATGGATCCAAGTATTGATATATATGGATTAATGATTAATACATGACAAAAGTCAACATTAAAAGAAAACTAAGATAATGGCATCTGGTCCCATGACCTCATGGCAAATAGAAGGAGCAAAAGTGGAAGCTGTGACATATTTTATTTTCTAGAGGCTCCGAAAACACTGCAGATAGGGACTGTAGCCATGAAATTAAAAGAAGATGCTCCTTGGAAGGAAACCTATGACAATACTAGACAACGTATAAAAAAACAGAGACATCACTTTGCCAATAAAGATCTGTATAGTCAAAGCTATGGTTTTTTCAATAGTCATGTATGGATGTGAGAGCTGGACCATAAAGCAAACTCCAGGAGATAGTGAAGAATAGAGGAGCCTGGTGTGCTACAGTTCATAGGGTTGCAGAGTCGGACACAACTTTGCAAGTGAACAACCACATAACAAAAGAAGTGTTCAGTGTCTGTCAGCAAAGAGTGTTTTTTATAAATAAATACTGGAAAAATTGGAAATTCATGGAGCAAAACTAAATCAGCCCCTTTCATGTTTTGTGTAGAAGTAACATACAGCTGGATTAATACCTTAAGTAAAACAATGCAATATGAAAGAAAAATGTGGTAGTCTTTAAAAGAAAAGTGGGGTAGTCTTTAAATAGGCAAGACCTTTATAAGATAAGTAACCCAGAAGTCACATATACACACTACTCTGTGTGAAATAGATAACTAGTAAGCACCCAGTGTATAGAACAGGGAACTCTACTCAATACTCTGTACTGACCTATAAGGGAAAAGAATGTAAAAAAGAATAGATATATGTATGTATAACATATATGTTTATGTATAACATATATGTTTATGTATAACATATAGCACTTTGCTATACAGCATAAACTAGCATTGTAAATCAACTATACTCCAATAAAAATTAACCCCTCCAAATAAACAAAACTAAGTGCTCTGTAAAAACAAACAGCAAAAAGAAATCACTAAAGACAAAACCAAATGAGAAACAATAAACTGAAATATATGGCACATGTGTTAGACAAAGATTAAATATACCTTGATCAGAGTAAAACAAACAAATGAATAGAAAAATGCATGATGGACAGGCAATTCCCGGAAGAGAAAATAAAACTGTCCAATAAACATGCAAAAATTCTTAATTTTATTATTTGTGAGGGAGCTGCAAAATGAAGCACCAACCACTAAAGGAGCAAATCCTCTGCTGGTGAAGATGGAGAGGGAAAGAGCTGGCCACACACTGCTGGTGGGTGTGTGGGGGTATAAACTGCTAAAAGCTTTTAATGAAAGAGTTATGATAATATTTGGTAATAGTATAAAACATCTTCTTTTACTCAGCACACTCACTTTGGGGAACCAGTCCTTTGGGATCAAAAGCATCAACACACAAAGATATATGTACAAAATATTTATTTCAACTTTACTTGTACTGTCAACAAAATAAACTGAAACCAAACTGAAGTTTCACCCAGAAAAGAAAGGAATAGTTGAATAAAGTGTGATACTTTGCACTATCAATTACTATGCAACTGTTAAAAGCAATTATATATATAGTTGACTCAGATAGATGTCTATCATATAGTAAGTGAGAAAAACAAGTCACGGAGTAAATGATTGCACTTTTGTGAAAACAACCAAGTAACCACCCATTTCTGTCTATATAACATTTTGTTCATCACTTCAAAGAAATGGACAAATGACTTTTCTTCATACATCACATTAATATATTGGTTGGTTTTGCCATACATTGACACGAATCTGCCCCAGGTGTACATGTGTTCTCTTTCTTGAACCCCCCTCCCACCTCCCTCCTCCCCTTATCCTCCCTCTGGATCATCCCCGTGTACCAGCCCCAAGCATCCTGTATCATGCGTCGAACATGGACTGGTCACTTATGATAATATACGTGCTACAATGCCGTTCTCCCCAATCATCCCACCTTCACCCTCTCCCACAGAGTCCCAAAGACTGTTCTATATGCCTATGTCTCTTTTGCAGTCTCGTATACAGGGTTCAGGTTACCATCTTTCTAAATTCCATATATATGCATTAGTATACTGTATTGATGTTTTTCTTTCTGGCTTACTTCACTCTGTATAATTGGCTCCAATTTCATCCACCTCATTAAAACTGATTCAAATGCATTCTTTTTGATGGCTGAAAAATACTCCATTGTGTATATGTACCAAAGCTTTCTTATCCATTCATCTGCAGATGGACATCTAGGTTGCTTCCATGTCCTGCTACTGCTAAGTCACTTCAGTCGTGTCCGACTCTGTGTGACCCCATAGACGGAAGCCCACCAGGCTCTCCCGACCCTGGGATTCTCCAGGCAAGGACACTGGAGTGGGTTGCCATTTCCTTCTCCAATTCCATGTCCTGGCTATCATAAACAGTGCTGCAATGAACATTGGAGTACATGTGTCTCTTTAAATTCTGGTTTCCTCGGTGTGTATGCCCAGGAGTGCGATTGCTGGATCATATGGCAGTTCTATTTCCAGTTTTTTGAGGAATCTCCCCACTGTTCTCCATTGTGGCTGTACTAGTTTGCATTTCCACCAACAGTGTAAGAGGGTTCCCTTCTCTCCACACCCTCTCCAGCATTTATTGCATGTAGACTTTTGGATAGCAGCCATTCTGACTGGTGTGAAATGGTATCTCATTGTGGTTTTGATTTGCATTTCTCTGATTATGAAGGATGTTGAGCATTTTTTCATGTGTTTGTTAGCCATCTTTATGTCTTCTTTGGAGAAATGTCTGTTTAGTTCTTTGGCCCATTTTTTGATTGGGTCACTTAGTTTTCTGGAATTGAGCTGCAGGAGCTGCTTGTATATTTTGGAGATTAATCCTTTATCAGTTGCTTCATTTGCTATTATTTTCTCCCATTCTGCAGGCTGTCTTTTCACCTTGCTTATAGTTTCCTTTGCTGTGCAGAAGCTTTTGATTTTAATTAGGTCCCATTTGTTTATTTTTGCTTTTATTTCCAATATTCTGGGAGGTGGGTCTTGGAGGATCCTGCTGTGATTTATGTCAGAGAGTGTTTTGCCCACGTTCTCCTCTAGGAGTTTTATAGTATCTGGTCTTACATTTAGCTCTCTAATCCATTTTGAGTTTATTTTGGTGTATGGTGTTAGGAAGTGTTCTAGTTTCATTCTTTTACAAGTGGCTGACCAGTTTTCCCAGCACCACTTGTTAAAGAGACTGTCTTTTTTCCATTTTATATTCTTGCCTCCTTTGTGGAAGATAAGGTGTCCATAGGTGCGTGGGTTTATCTCTGGGCTTTCTATTTTGTTCCATTGATCTATATTTCTGTCTTTATGCCAGTACCATACTGTCTTGATGACTGTGGCTTTGTAGTAGAGCCTGAAGTCTGGCAGGTTAATTCCTCCAGTTCCATTTTTCTTCTTCAAGATTGCTTTGGCTATTCGAGGTTTTTTGTATTTCCATACAAATTGTGAGATTATTTGTTCTAGTTCTGTGAAAAATATCGTTGGTAGCTTGATAGGGATTGCATTGAATGTATAAATTACTTTGGGTAGTATACTCATTTTCACAATATTTATTCTTCCAATCCACGGACACGGTATATTTCTCCATCTATTAGTGTCCTCTCTGATTACTTTCATTAGTGTTTTATAGTTTTCTATGTACAAGTCTTTTGTTTCCTTAGGTAGATATATTCCTAAGGATTTAATTCTTTTCGTTGCAACAGTGAATGGAATAGTTTCCTTAATTTCTCTTTCTATTTTCTCATTATTAGTGTATAGGAATGCAAGGGATTTCTGTGTGTTGATTTTATATCCTGCAACTTTACTGTATTCATTGATTAGCTCTAGTAGTTTTCTGGCAGAGTCTTTAGGGTTTTCTGTGTAGAGGATCATGTCATCAGCGAACAGTGAAAGTTTTACTTCTTCTTTTCCAATTTGTATTTCTTTTATGTCTTTTTCTGTTCTGATTGCTGTAGCCAAAACTTCCAGAACTATGTTGAATAGTAGTGGTGAGAGTGGGCACCCTTGTCTTGTTCCTGACTTTAGGGGAAATGCTTTCGGTTTTTCACCATTGAGGATAATGTTTGCTGTGGGTTTGTCGTATATAGCTTTTATTATGTTGAGATATGTCCCTTCTATTCCCACTTTTTGGAGAGTTTTTATCATAAATAGATGTTGTATTTTGTCAAAGGCTTTCTCTGCATCTATTGAGATAATCATATGATTTTTATTTTTCAGTTTGTTAATGTGGTGTATTACGTTGATTGATTTGCGGATATTGAAGAATCCTTGCATTCCTGGGATAAAGCCCACTTGGTCATGATGTATGATCTTCTTAATGTGTTGTTGGATTCTGACTGCTAGAATTTTGTTAGGGATTTTTGCATCTATGTTCATCAGTGATATTGGCCTGTAGTTTTCTTTTTTTGTGGGATCTTTACCAGGTTTTGGGATTAGGGTGATGGTGGCCTCATAGAATGAGTTTGGAAGTTTTCCTTCCTCAGCAATTTTCTGGAAGAGTTTGAGTAGAATAGGTGTTAGCTCTTCACTAAATTTTTGGTAGAATTCAGCTGTGAAGCTGTCTGGACCTGGGCTTTTGTTTGCTGGAAGCTTTCCGATTACTTCCTCTATTTCCATGCTTGTGATGGGTCTGTTCAGATTTTCTCTTTCTTCTTGGTTCAGTTTTGGCAAGGTGTACTTTTCTAGGAATTTGTCCATTTCTTCCAAGTTATTCATTTTATTGCCATATAATTGCTGATAGTATTCTCTAATAATCCTTTGTATTTCTGTGTTGTCAGTTGTGATCTCTCCATTTTCATTTCTAATTTTATTGATTTGGTTCTTCTCCCTTTCTTTCTTGATGAGTCTGGCTAGTGGTTTGTCAATTTTATTTACCTTCTCAAAGAACCAGCTTTTGGCTTTGTTGATTTTTGCTATGGTCTCTTTTGTTTCTTTTGCATTTATCTCTGCCCTAATTTTTATGATTTCTTTCCTTCTGCTAACCCTGGGGTTCTTCATTTCTTCCTTTTCTAGTTGCTTTAGATGTAGAGTTAGGTTATTTAGTTGACTTTTTTCTTGTTTCTTGAGGTGTGCCTGTATTGCTATGAACTTGCCCCTTAGCACTGCTTTTATAGTGTCCCAGAGGTTTTGGGTTGTTGTGTTTTCATTTTCATTCATTTCTATGCATATTTTAATTTCTCTTTTGATTTCTTCTATGATTTGTTCATTATTCAGCAGTGTGTTGTTCAGCCTCCATATGTTGGCATTTTTAATAGGTTTTCTCCTGTAATTGAGATCTAATCTTACTGCATTGTGGTCAGAAAAGATGCTTGGAATGATTTCAATTTTTTTGAATTTACCAAGGCTAGATTTATGGCCCAGGATGTGATCTATCCTGGAAAAGGTTCCGTGTGCGCTTGAGAAAAAGGTGAAATTCATTGTTTTGGGGTGAAATGTCCTATAGATATCTATTAGGTCTAACTGGTCTATTGAATCATTTAAAGTTTTTGTTTCCTTGTTAATTTTCTGTTTAGTTCATCTATCCATAGATGTAAGTGGGGTATTAAAGTCTCCCACTATTATTGTGTTATTGTTAATTTCCCCTTTCATACTTGTTAGTAATTGTCTTACATATTGCGGTGCTCCTATTTTGGGTGCATAAATATTTATAATTGTTATATCTTCTTCTTGGATTGATCCTTTGATCATTATGTAGTTTCCTTCTTTGTCTCTTTTCACAGCCTTTGTTTTAAAATCTATTTTATCTGATATGAGTATTGCTACTCCTGCTTTCTTTTGGTCTCTATTTGCATGGAATATCTTTTTCTAGCCCTTCACTTTCAGTCTGTATGTGTCCCTCGATTTGAGGTGGGTCTCTTGTAGACAACATATATGGGGGTCTTGTTTTTGTATCCATTCAGCTAGCCTTTGTCTTTTGGTTGGGGCATTCAACCCATTTACGTTTAAGGTAATTATTGATAAGGATGATCCCGTTGCCATTTTCTTTATTGCTTTGGGTTTGAGTTTATACACCCTTTCTGTGTTTCCTTTCTAGAGAAGATCCTTTAGCATTTGTTGGAATGCTGGTTTGGTGATGCTGAATTCTCTCAGCTTTTGCTTGTCTGTAAAGCTTTTGATTTCTCCTTCATATTTGAATGAGATCCTTGCTGGGTACAGTAATCTGGGCTGTAGGCTATTTTCTTTCATCACTTTAAGTATGTCTTGCCATTCCCTCCTGGCCTGTAGAGTTTCTGTTGAAAGATCAGCTGTTATCCTTATGGGGATCCCCTTGTGTGTTATTTGTTGTTTTTCCCTTGCTGCTTTTAATATTTTTTCTTTGTGTTTGATCTTTGTTAATTTGATTAATATGTGCCTTGGGGTATTTAGCCTTGGCTTTATCCTGTTAGGGACTCTCTGTGTTTTTTGGACTTGGATGATTATTTCCTTCCCATTTTAGGGAAATTTTCAACTATTATCTCCTCAAGTATTCTTTCATGGTCTTTCTTTTTGCCTTCTTCTGGGACTCCTATGATTCGAATGTTGGGGCGTTTAATATTGTCCCATATGTCTCTAATATTGTCCTCATTTTTTAAAATTCTTTTTTCTTTTTCTGTCTCTGTTTCATTTATTTCTACAATTCTATCTTTTAGCTCGCTTATCCTGTCTTCTGCCTCCGTTATTCTACTGTTTGTGCCCTCGAGAGTGTTTCTGA
Organism: Moschus berezovskii; assembly: GCF_049115385.1. NCBI lineage: Eukaryota > Metazoa > Chordata > Mammalia > Artiodactyla > Moschidae > Moschus > Moschus berezovskii. The sequence continues at coordinate 122,387,727 of NC_142488.1, read as the reverse complement.
TCTCATCTATTGTATTATTCATTGTATTTTGACTCTTTTTTATTTCCTCTAATTCCTTATTGAACATTTCTTCCATCTTCTCAATCCTTTTCTCCAGTTTATTTATCTGTAACTCCATTTTGCTTTCCAGATTTTGAATCATTTTCACAATTAAAATTCGAAATACTTTATTGGGTAGGTTCCCTATATCTTCCTCTTTTGTTTGTGTTGGTGGGCATTTATCTTGTTCCTTTACTTGTTGGGTATTTCTCTGCCTCTTCATCTTGCTTATATTGCTGTGTTCGGGGTGGCCTTTCCGTCTTCTGACAGTTTGTGGAGTTCTCTTTATTATGTAGTTACCTCATTGTGTGTGGGGTTGGATGGGTGACTTGTCAAGGTTCTGTGGTTAGGGAAGCTTGAGTCGATGTTCTGGTGGGTGGAGCTGGATTTCTTCTCTCTGGAGTGCAATGAATTGTCCAGTAATGAGTTTGAGATGTCAGTGGGTTTGGGGTGGCTTTGGGCAGCCTGTATATATAGATCAGTGCTATTCTCCTGTGTTGCTGGATAGCTTGCGTAGTATGTCTTTCACTGAAACTTGTTGACCCTTGGGTGGTGCCTGGTTTCAGTGTATGTATGGAGGCATTTGATGAGTACCTATCAATTAATGTTCTCTGGAACAGGAGATCTCTGGTGTTCTCAGGATTTGGCCTTAAGCCTCTGCCTCTGGTTTTCAGTCTTATTCTTGCAGGAGGCTCAAGGCTTCTCCCTCTGTTACTTCCAAGGCAGTTCCTTCTGTTGAAAAAGCTCTTCTGTTTTCTGGTCTCCTCAGTGTCTAATTCCTGTCCTGATACCAGGATGCGATGGTGGACACTTTTTTTTTTTTTTACCCCCGGCTCTCCTATTCAGTCCTGCTATGGGGAGGGAGGAACAGCTAACAAATATCCCTGGCATCTGTGGGGAGTGCTCGCGGTGTCTCAGCTACACTGGGAATGCTCCCGCTCGAGGCGTGTGTGCTTTCCCTGTTTATGCTGCTTAGGCTTTAGTTTGCTCTGCTGCGAGCTGTCCGCGGCTGGCACTGGGTTGCATGCACTTCCCAGGTCTGAGCGGCTCAGGTTCAGGTCCTTGGGTACTCGACAAAGGCGCAGACTTGGCTGGGCCTGCGTTTTGTGCCTTCCCCGGTCCTAGCAGCTCAGGTGACCAGGCGTTTGGCGAGCGCGGTCGCTGCGACTTATCGCCTTCCCAGTCCCTGCTGCTCGGTTTTTTGGGAGTACAACCAGCGCACTTTCTCAGGCGGATATCAACCGGCCCGAACCCAAGAAGTCCTGGCCAGCAAGGAAGCCTGCCTGTAGCTTGGCACGGGAAGCCTCTCTGGGGCCGCGGCTGCCCCCACCCCGGCGCTGGCTGCCCTCCCCGCCCGCGTCGGTGGGGGCTGGGGGCTGGGCCGCCCACTGCCGGCTCGCTCTGCTCAGTGCCCGGTTCTGTGGGCGGGGCTGGCTTGGGGCTTTTCGCAGGCTTTTTCCAGCCCTCTCGCCCTTCCGCTGCAACCTCTGCTCTGGTATCTTAAGTTCGAGCCCTCAGTTTGCCCTGGGGCGTTCAAGCCCGGTTCTCCCTCTAAGTGCCGCCACCGGTTCTCCCTCTGAGCGCCACTGCCGGCGCCTCCCTGCCCAGCCCCCGCCTGCTAGTGAGGGGCGCGGGTGTCTGCGCCGCTTCTCCGCTGAGAGTTTCCTCTGTGCACTTAGTCTGTGAGTTTTAATTATTTATGTCTTTTGTCTCCCAGTTATGCGGCCCTCTGAGGTTCCACTCGCCAGTGTTTCCAGGTGTTTGGAAACTTCTCTCTTTTTTTTTAAAGCCTCCCTTCCCGGGACGGAGCTCCGGCCCTCCCTCTTTTGTCTCTGTTTTTATCTTTTTATCCATTTCCTACCTCCTTTCGTCGACTGTGGGCTGCTTTTCTGAGTGCCTGATGTCCTCTGCCAGTATTCAGAAGTTTTTTTGTGGGATTTACTCAGCGTTCAAATGTTCTTTTGTTGATTTTGTGGGGGAGAAAGTGGCCGCCCCGTCCTATTCCTCCGCCATCTTCCCGTGCTCCCCTGTTTCTTTTTTTTTTTTAAGTTCGCGTTATCATTGAGTATCAAAGATGGAGAAGCTCTATACAGTCAGCAAAAACAAGACCAGAGCTGACTGTGGCTCAGATCATGAACTCCTTATTGCCAAATTCAGACTTAAACTGAAAACGTAGGGAAAACCACTAGACTATTCAGGTATGACCTAAATCAAATCCCTAACGATTATAAAGTGGAAGTAAGAAATAGATTTAAGGGACAAGATCTGATAGAGTGTCTAATGGACTATGGACAGAAGTTCATGACATTGTACAGGTGACAGGGATCAAGACCATACCCAATAAAAAGAAATACAAAAAGGCAAAATAGCTGTCTGAGAAGGCCTTACAAATAGCTATGAAAAGAAGAGAAGCCAAAAGCAAAGGAGAAAAGGAAAGATATACCCATTTGAATGCAGAGTTCCAAAGCATTAGCAAGGAGAGATAAGAAAGCCTTCCTCAGTGATCACTGCAAAGAAATAGAGGAAAACAATAGACTGGGAAAGACTAGAGATCTCTTCAAGAAAATTAGAGATTCCAAGGGAACATTTCATGCAAAGATGGGCTCGATAAAGGACAGAAATGGTATGGACCTAACAGAAGCAGAAGATATTAAGAAGAGGTGGCAAGAATACACAGAAGAACTATACAAAAAAGATCTTCATGACCCAGATAACCATGATGGTGTGATCACTCACCTAAAGCCAGACATCCTGAAATGTGAAGTCAAGTGGGCCTTAGGAAGCATCACTATGAGCAAAGCTAGTGGAGATGATGGAATTCCAGTTGAGCTATTTCAAATCCTGAAAGATGATGCTGTGAAAGTGCTGCACTCAATATGCCAGCAAATTTGGAAAACTCAGCAGTGGCCACAGGACTGGAAAAGGTCAGATTTCATTCCAATTCATAAGAAAGGCAATGCCAAAGAATGCTCAAACTACTGCACAATTGCACTCGTCTCAGGCACTAGCAAAGTCATGCTCAAAATTCTCCAAGCCAGGCTTCAGCAATATGTGAATCGTGAACTTCCAGATGTTCAAGCAGGTTTTAGAAAAGGCAGAGGAACCAGAGATCGAATTGCCCACATCTGCTGGATCATGGAGAAAGCAAGAGAGTTCCAGAAAAACATCTATTTCTGCTTCATTGACTATGCCAAAGCCTTTGACTGTGTGGATCACAATAAACTGTGGAACATTCTGAAAGAGATGGGAATACCAGACCACCTGACCTGCCTCTTGAGAAACCTGTATGCAGGTCAGGAAGCAACAGTCAGAACTGGACATGGAACAACAGATTGGTTGCAAATAGGAAAAGGAGTGCATCAGGGCTGTATATTGTCACCTTGCTTATTTAACTTATATGCAGAGTACATCATGAGGAACGCTGGGCTGGAAGAAGCACAAGCTGGAATCAAGATTGCTGGGAGAAATAGCAATAACCTCAGATATGCAGATGACACCACCCTTATGGCAGAAAGTGAAGAGGAACTCAAAGGCCTCTTGATGAAAGTGAAAGAGGAGAGTGAAAAGTTTGGCTTGAAGCTCAACATTCAGAAAACGAAGATCATGGCATCTGGTCCCATCACTTCATGGGAAATAGATGGAGAAACAGTGGAAACAGTGTCAGACTTTATTTTTTTGGGCTCCAAAATCACTGCAGATGCTGATTGCAGCCATGAAATTAAAAGACGCTTGCTCCCTGGAAGGAAAGTTATGACCAGCCTAGATAGCATATTAAAAAGCAGAGACATTACTTTGCCAACCAAGGTCCGTCTAGTCAAGGCTATGGTTTTTTCCATGGTCATGTATGGATGTGAGAGTTGGACTGTGAAGAAAGCTGATCGCCGAAGAATTGATGCTTTTGAACTGTGGTGTTGGAGGAGACTCTTGAGAGTCCCTTGCACTGCAAGGAGATCCAACCAGTCCATTCTAAAGGAGATCAGTCCTGGGTGTTCACTGGAAGGACTGATGCTAAAGCTGAAACTCCAATACTTTGGCCACCTCATGCGACGAGTTGACTCACTGGAAAAGACTCTGATGCTGGGAGGGATTGGGGGTGGGAGGAGACGGGGACGACTATCGGGGACCAGCCTCGATATGGCCCAGGGTATCCTCGGGATGAACGGCGTCGGCGTCAGAGAGAGAGAGAGAGAGAAAGAGAGAGACAGGGGCTGATGATTCCTTGGTTTACGCTGGAAACCAATAAAACCCCAGCAAGGGGTTTGCTCTGTTTATGTAGGCCGCAGGCGCCCTCTCGAATCGCTGGAGGCACCCCACCAGGGCACCCCCTCGAGTGGGTCTTAGAAGCCCAGGCAGATAAGTAAACTCAGAGGGCCCAGCGCTCCAAGGATCTCAACCAGAAAAAGGAGAATAGAGAAAAGGATGGAAAAAGAGAAAGAACGACACGGGGAGACCAAGCTTCAGTGAGCAAGGCCCAAACTTTCCTTTCCAGTGCTGCTTTTATACCCTAAGTTATGCGCATAAGAAACAGAGAAAGGGAGGTATAGAGTCACGCCAAAATCACGTGGGGTCAGCAGTCTTGATTCTTATCAGGATCAGGGCTTATTTTTGTGTGTCTCGTGATAAAAGTTTTAGGTGGTTTACATCATCTTCTGGCCAGGGGGCCTGCTAACAGTTTTATGGCCCTCTCTCCTAACAATAGGTTAGTTAGCAAGTAAAAGGCTTATATTCTTTTAAGGTGACTTTCCTAAAGTTAGGTGCTAGACACATGACAAAGTTACATTCCTATAAGGCACCGGTGTAGTGAGCTGCAAGAAAGGAATTTATTAACTTAAGACCTGATGTGGTTAAATCAAAGGCTACTACTTATATTCTCTATATGTGATTAATATATTTCCAAGGATACAATAGATAGAGGAAACTGCAGCAAGCATTGATTCAACAATGAAATCTTTTTTAGTACTATTCTAATGATTTTAACTTCTTCAACAGATTCCTGTATTTTAGAATATTAGGCTTTCTGTCCTTGCATGGCTGGGAGGCTATAAACAGTCACACTCATAGTTGTAAGAGCCCGGACAAACTTGTCATGCAAGTTAGAAAGCTATCAGAGGGGCTTGGATTGGAACACTCCTATTAAGCCGAGGAGAACTTTTTAACTACAGCTCTGAATTAATGTTTTCAGAGAAAGGTGGTTGGGGGGAAGCCCCCGTAAGTATTAGAGGACTTGGTAAGAGGCGTAAGATAGTAAAGCAGTCAGACTCCGGTTTTCTTTGGGGTAGATGCTCAGGTAAGTCCAGGGGGTTCCTTGAGTCCTGATTAGCCTTTGCCCGTCAGGCCTCTTCCCCAGTTGACCTTTGCCACGGGTAGGATTTCCCTCGCTGGCTCCCGGCAGACGACAGAGAATGAGATGGCTGGATGGCATCACTGACTCGATGGACATGAGTTTGAGTGAACTCCGGGCATTGGGGATGGACAGGGAGGCCTGGTGTGCTGTGGTTCATGGGGTCGCAAAGAGTTGGATACGACTGAGCGACTGAACTGAACTGAATGTTTCATATAGCTTTTCAAGCTCTGGTCTTTGCCTTTCTCATTCATTGTGGTTCATACTTCACTTCAGTTCAGTCCCTCAGTCGTGTCCGACTCTTTGCAACCCCATGGACTACAGCATGCCGGGCCTCCCTGTCCATCACCAACTCCTGGAGTTTACTCAAACTCATGTCCATCGAGTCGGTGATGACATCCAACCATCTCATCCTCTGTCATCCCCTTTTCCTTCTGCCTTCAATGTTGCCCAACATCAGGGTCTTTGCCAATGAGTCATTTCTTCACATCTGGTGGCCAAAGTACTGGCGTTTCAGCTTCAGCATCAGTCCTTCAGACTTACCTACTTGATTACATTGGTTCTTGCCTGTTCTAATAAGCTCCCAAGGTCTTTCACCTCAGTCTTGATACTCTAACTCACCCACCTCTACCTGAATTTATCCCAGACTCACAAACAGTATCCAGATCAACATGACTTTGGGGTGGCTTAGATTTGGTCTTGCCCATGCTAGTATTTCTAAGATGAACCAGTATCCTCTTACCACTAGATCTTTGACTATCAATTCCTGTGCAGATAAGGGGCAATTAAGTTCATCTGAGAATAATTTTCTCAAGAAATTGAGAAAAAAGTCTCAGCTCTCCTGCACAACCCTATGTGAGGTTGGTTTACACTGCAAATAGAAGCATATATTGGGCTTTCCTGGTGGCTAGTGGATAAAGAATCCACCTGCAATGCAGGAGACACGGGTTCGATCCCTGGGTGGGGAAAATCCCCTGGAGGAGGAAATGGCAACCCACTCTAGTATTCTTGCCTGAAAAATCTCCGTGGTCAGAGGAGCCTGGCGTACTACAGTCCACAGGATCCCACAGAGTTGGACATGACTGAGCGGATAAGCATGCATGCCGTCTTTAAATATGAATAAGTGAAGTTTTCTTAATGCAAGAAAAAAAGTTTAAGGGGATCTGGAGTTAGAGAAACTCCTCCGCAGATCAGAAGAATCCTTACTTCCTCGGGATAGGAATGGAATTCAGGTCAGAGAGTATGCTTCAAGGCAGCACACTAAAACAGGGGAATGTACGTAGAGTCAACCATCAGAGACGGGAAGGACAGGAGCCCAAGTGGGCCTCCAGGTGTCAGCACTGAGTCAAAGGCAGAAGAAACCCACAGACCCGCAATGGGGCCTCCGAGACCTCTGGAAGGCGCTCTGCTGCCTGCTGCTCTCGGTAGTATTGTTAGTAGCTAGTTAGTAGTTTATTAGTTAGTGGTGCTAGTAGTTACTAGTGTTAGTAGTTGGTGGTGCTAGTAGTTAGTAGTGTTAGTGGTTAGTAGTGTTAGTCGTTGGTGGTGCTGGTAGTTAGTTGGTGGTGCTAGTAGTTAGTAGTGTTAGTACTTAGTTGGTAGTGTTAGTGGTTGGTTAGTAGTGTTAGTGGTTGGTTAGTAGTGTTAGTGGTTGGTTAGTAGTGTTAGTAGCCCTGCTGTCTGTGCCCTGAACGTCTCATGCCTGATGGAGCACAGCCCCTGAAGCAGGATGCTCTACGTACGTGCCCAGCATCCGAGGCCCAGGAAGGGAGGTGCTGGTGGGCTCCGGCCCCCTCTGCAGCCAGGCCTCCAGGGTAAAGGGCAACCAAAGGGAGGAGTGGAGGTGGCAGCTACAGAGACGGGAGGAGGCAGAGTCCCGGGTCTTACAGCAAAGGGAGGGATGGAGAGCCTGGGCGACAGGCTGGGCCTGTGCCAGCCTGTGGGCTGCTGAGGGAAGCAAGGCCCCGAGAGCTGACGGGCCAGCCTCTGACCGATAAGGAGCGGTGAGCCGTCCCAGGGGTCCCTCTCAGGAGGCCCGCCCGGCCCTCTGAATACCAAGAGGGCCCGAACGCCACCACCCAGGTCTCATGGGTGCAGTTCCCCCTCCAACGTCCTGCCTCTGTGAGCAGAGGGCGCAGGGCTGGGCCCCGCTTGCGGCCTCTCTGCTCACCAGACTCCGACACAGGGGGAGGGTCCCCCAGCCTGGAGCCACCTGCCCTGGGCCCCACTTTCCGACACTCCAGCTGTGGTTCTGAACTTGTGTGCCTAACAAAAGCCTCTGCAGACCTGGTGACCGCTGCGGGGAAATGCCCCGGAGCTGCTTTTACATATGATTCAAGGGAATTTATGTTCACACAACCTCCCACCCTTCCCCTGAACCCTTGGAGCTCAGAACCCCTCTATTCTCCTCCCAACTTGAGTTCGGCTCTCAGCTGTAGGGTCACCTCTGGGTGTCGTTCCCCATAGTGGCCGCTAGATGGAGACAGAGACCTGCCTGGACGCCTCGCCTCTCTTCCAGGGCTGCTGCTGCTGCTGCTGCTAAGTCACTTCAGTCGTGTCCGACTCTGTGTGACCCCATAGATGGAAGCCCACCAGGGTCCCCCGTCCCTGGGATTCTCCAAGCAAGAACACTGGAGTGGGTTGCCATTTCCTTCTCCAATGTGTGAAAGTGGAAAGTGAAAGTGAAGTCGCTCAGTCGTGTCCGACCCTTAGCGACCCCACGGACTGCAGCCTACCAGGCTGCTCCATCCATGGGATTTTCTAGGCAAGAGTACTGGAGTGGCTTGCCATTGCCTTCTCCGCTTCCAGGGCTAAGGGCAGCTTTTCACAGGTCAAGTTCGTCCTCATCTGGTGAGTGAAACTAGGACTCAGGACAAAGGGCATCCCTGTATCTTCCCCTTATCTCTCACACACATCTCTGAGTGAGTGAAGGCTGAACAAAACCACTCCCTGCTCTACCCAGGACACTCCACCCTGTAGCATCCTGTCCCTTCCCTGATCACACAGTGTGAATGACTCCTTCCAGCAATAAAATCAGCAAGGATAGATGCTGCGAATTCAGCTGTCTTTGACTGTCCCTGTGTTCCCCTGGACCTATTGCCCTCCTCCCTCACGTTGTAGAAGCCGGGCGTCCATGTTCTTTCTTGACTTCAGCATAACCCAGCTAACAATTACTGTGGGCTGGGCTAAGGACACAGACCACATCTTGGTAACTGTGTGACTTTTAGTTAGTTACTTAAACTCTCTGTTCCTACGTGTCCTCATAAATACAACGAGAATTGCAATAGTACCTACCTCGTAGAGTTACTATGGGAACAAAATGAATATGTATTTCTAAACACTTATGTGATCCACACAGTCAAAAGCTTTGGCATAGTTAATGAAGCAGAAACAGATGTTTTTCTGGAACTCTCTTGCTTTCTCCATGATCCAGCAGATGTTGGCAATTTGATCTCTGGTTCCTCTGCCTTTTCTAAAACCAGCTTGAACATCTGGAAGTTCACGGTTCATGTATTGCTGAAGCCTTGCTTGGAGAATTTTGAGCATTACTTTACTAGCGTGTGAGATGAGTGCAATTGTGCGGTAGTTTGAGCATTCTTTGGCATTGTCTTTCTTTGGGATTGGAATGAAGACTGACCTTTTCCAGTCCTGTGGCCACTGCTTAGTTTTCCAAATTTGCTGGCATATTGAGTGCAGCACTTTCACAGCATCATCTTTCAGGATTTGAAATAGCTCAACTGGAATTCCATCACCTCCACTAGCTTTGTTCATAGTGATGCTTTCTAAGGCCCACTTGACTTCACATTCCAAGATGTCTGGCTCTAGGTGAGTGATCACACCATCGTGATCATTTGGTCATGAAGATCTTTTTTGTACAGTTCTCCTGTGTATTCTTGCCACCGCTTCTTAATATCTGCTTCTGTTAGGTCCATACCATTTCTGTCTTTTATTGAGCCCATCTTTGCATGAAATGTTCTCTTGGTATCTCTAATTTTCTTAAAGAGATCTCTTGTCTTTCCTATTCTGTTGTTTTCCTCTATTTCTTTGCACTGATCGCTGAGGAAGGCTTTAGAACTGGACATGGAACAACAGACTGGTTCCAAATAGGAAAAAGAGTACGTCAAGGTTGTATATTGTCACCCTGCTTATTTAACTTCTATGCAGAGTACAGCATGAGGAAAGCTGGGCTGGAAGAAGCACAAGCTGGAATCAAGATTGCTGGGAGAAATATCAATAACCTCAGATATGCAGATGACACCACCCTTATGGCAGAAATTGAAGAGGAACTAAAAAGACTCTTGATGAAAGTGAAAGAGGAGAGTGAAAAAGTTGGCTTGAAGCTAAACATTCAGAAAACAAAGATCATGGCATCTGGTCCCATCACTTCATGGGAAATAGATGGGGAAACAGTGGAAACAGTGGCTGACTTTATTTTTGGGGGCTCCAAAATCACTGCAGATGCTGATTGCAGCCAGGAAATTAAAAGATGCTTACTCCTTGGAAGGAAAGTTATGACCAACCTTGATAGCATATTAAAAAGCAGAGACATTACTTTGCCAACCAAGGTCCGTCTAGTCAAGGCTATGGTTTTTCCCGTGGTCATGTATGGATGTGAGAGTTGGACTGTAAAGAAAGCTGATCGCTGAAGAATCGATGCTTTTAAACTGTGGTGTTGGAGAAGACTCTTGCAAGTCCCTTGGACTGCAAGGAGATCCAACCAGTCCATTCTAAAGGAGATCAGTCCTGGGTGTTCATTGGAAGGACTGATGCTAAAGTTGAAACTCCAATACTTTGGCCACCTCATACAAAGAGTTGACTCACTGGAAAAGACTCTGATGCTGGGAGGGATTGGGGACAGGAGGAGAAAGGGAAGACAGAGAATGAGATGGCTGGATGGCATCACCGACTCGATGGAGGTGAGTTTGAATGAACTCCAGGAGTTGGTGATGGACAGGGAGGCCTGGTGTGCTGTGATTCATGGGGTCACAAAGAGTCGGACATGACTGAGCGACTGAACTGAACTGAACTGAACTGAAACACTTATCACAATACCTAGCATATATGTTAGCTCTTCTAATTTGTCATCTTGGACTCTCATAGTAAGGCCACAGAAATTACCTCTCTCTCTTTTTTTAATGGCATCTCCCATTTACAGCTCCTGGTTTTTGTCTTTGGGCTTTGTCCTTGGTTTCATAAACTGGTGGTTGCTAAGTGCTCTTTGGTCCTAGTTTTCTTCAAAGCCCTGGGGTTTGTGTAGTTGCTGCTATGTCTGGGTTGAGACAGGCCTGGCAGCATATTATTTGAGTACCAATGTTCTCTGGGAACATATGAAAGTAGAAACTCCCTCCACCCACAGATAGAAAGCCATTCCGACTGGTGTAAATATTTGACCCTGGATCACAGCTTCAGGGCCCATGCATAAAATGCTGCTCCTGGGACACTAGCCAAGCTCCCACCTGGCAGGTGCTATGCACACCCAAGGGTACAATGCTGCTTGATAATGACCATTCAAAGTCCCCAGGGTTTCCCAAAGGCTGAACTGCTGCACAGAATTGTGCACAAAGTTCAGGGTGGCCTGAAATTTTCTTCTTGTGTCTGATTTGTATATTCCTACTGCTTTTTTTTTTTTTTTACAAAATTGAGATATTATTCACATACCATATGTTTACCCTTTTAGAATGCACAATACAGTGTTTTTTTTTTTAGCATATTCACAAAGCTTTGCAACAACTGTCACTGTCTAATTCTAGGACTTTCCATCACCCATGAAAGAAACCCCATATCCATTACATTCTCATTCCCAGTTTCCCACCCCTATCCCCAACTCCTGACAACCACTGATCTGCTTTCTGTCTCTATGGATTTGCATGTACTTTTCTTTTTCTTACAGGGACTCAAAGCCAGCCAAAACCCACTGCCTATATTTTTATTTTTTTTTATTTCTTAATTTTTATTGGAATTTAGCTGATTTACAATGTTGTGTTAGTTTCAGGTGTACAGCAAAGGGAATCTGTTACATATATATCTATATATCCCTTTTATTTATTTATTTTTAATATAAATATATTTATTTTAATTGGAGGCTAATTACTTTACACTATTGTATTGGTTTTGCTATACATTGACATGAATCCACCCCGGGAGTACATGTGTTCCCCATCTTGAACCCCCAACCCACCTCCCTCCCCATCCCATCCCTCTGGTTCATCCCAATACACCAGCCTCGAGCATCCTGTATCATGCATTGAACTTGGACTGGCGATTCATTTCACATATGATAATATACATGTTTCAATACCATTCTCCCAAATCATCCCACCCTCACCCTCTCCCACAGAGTCCAAAAGACTGTTCTATACATCAGTGTATCTTTTGCTGTCTCGTATACAGGGTTATCGTTACCATCTTTCTAAATTCCATATATATGCGTTAGTATACTGTATTGGGGAGAAGGCAATGGCAAGCCACTCCAGTACTCTTGCCTAGAAAATCCCGTGGATGGAGGAGCCTGGTAGGCTGCAGTCCGTGGGGTCGCTAAGGGTCGGACACGACTGAGCGACTTCACTTTCACTTTTCACTTTCTACTTTCACACATTGGAGAAGGAAATGGCAACCCACTCCAGTGTTCTTGCCTGGAGAATCCCAGGGACAGGGGAACCTGGTGGGCTTTCGTCTATAGGGTCACACAGAGTTGGACACGACTGAAGTAACTTAGCAGCAGCAGCAGCATACTGTATTCGTGTTTTTTCTTCTGGCTTACTTCACTCTGTATAATAGGCTCCAGTTTCATCCACCTCATTAGAACTGATTCAAATGTATTCTTTTTAATTGCTGAGTAATACTCCATTGTGTATATGTACCAAAGCTTTCTTATCCATTCATCTGCAGATGGACATCTAGGTTGCTTCCATGTCCTGGCTATTATAAACAGTGCTGCGATGAACATTGGGGTGCATGTGTCTCCTTCAATTCTGGTTTCCTCGGTGTGTATGCCCAGCAGTGGGATTGCTGGGTCATATGGTAATTCTATTTCCAGTTTTTAAACGAATTTCCACACTGTTCTCCATAGTGGCTTTACTAGTTTGCATTCCCACCAACAGTGTAATAAGGTTCCCTTTTCTTCACACTCTCTCCAGTATTTACTGCTTGTAGACTTTTGGATAGCAGTCATTGTGACTGGCGTGAGATGGTACCTCATTGTGGTTTTGATTTGCATTTCTCTGATTATGAGGGATGTTGAGCATCTTTTCATGTGTTTGTTAGCCACCTGTATGTCTTCTTTGGAGAAATGTCTGTTTAGTTCTTTGGCCCATTTTTTGATTGGGTCGTTTATTTTTCTGGAGTTGAGTTTCAGGAGTTGCTTGTATAGTTTTGAGATTAATTCTTTGTCAGTTGCTTCATTTGCTATTATTTTCTCCCATTCTGAAGGCTGTATTTTCACTTCGCTTATATTTCCTTTGCTGTGCAGAAGCTTTTAATTTTAATTAGGTCCCATTTGTTTATTTTTGCTTTTATTTCCAATATTCTGGTAGGTGGGTCATAGAGGATCCTGCTGTGATTTATGTCAGAGAGTGTTTTGCCTATGTTCTCCTCTAGGAGTTTTATAGTTTCTGGTCTTACCGTTAGATCTTTAATCTATTTTGAGTTTATTTTTGTGTATGGTGTTAGGGTGTGTTCTAGTTTCATTCTTTTTCAAGTGGTTTGACCAGTTTTCCCAGCGCCACTTGTTAAAGATATTGTCTTTTCTCCATTGTATATTCTTGCCTCCTTTGTCAAAGATAAGGTGTATGGGTTTATCTCTGGGTTTTCTATTTTGTTCCATTGATCTATATATTTCTGTCTTTGTGCTAGTACCATGCTGTCTTGATGACTGTAGCTTTGTAGTAGAGCCTGAAGTCAGGCAGGTTGATTCCTCCAGTTCCATTCTTCTTTCTCAAGATTGCTTTGGCTATTCAAGGTTCTTTGTATTTCCATACAAATTGTGAAATTATTTGTTCTAGCTCTGTGAAAAATGCTGTTGGTAGCTTGATAGGAATTGCATTGAATCTATAGATTACTTTGGGTAGTATACTCATTTTCACTACATTGATTCTTCCAGTCCATGAACATGATATATTTCTCCATCTATTAGTGTCCTCTCTGATTTCTTTCACCAGTGTTTTATAGTTTTCTATATATAGGTCTTTTGTTTCTTTAGGTAGATATATTCCTAAGTATTTTATTCTTTTCATTGCAGTGGTGAATGGAATTGTTTCCTTAATTTCTCATTCTATTTTCTCATTATTAGTGTATAGGAATGCAAGGGATTTCTGTGTGTTGTTTTTATATCCTGTGATTTTACTATATTCATTAGTTCTAGTAAGTTTCTGGTAGAGTCTTTAGGGTTTTCTATTTAGAAGATCATGTCATCTGCAAACAGTGAGAGTTTTACTTCTTCTTTTCCAATCTGGATTCCTTTTATGTCTTTTTTTTGCTCTGATTGGTGTGGCCAAAACTTCCAAAACTATGTTGAATAGTCGTGATGAGAGTGGCCACCCTTGTCTTGTTCCTGACTTTAGGGGAAATGCTTTCAATATTTCACCATTGAGGATAATGTTTGCTGTGGGTTTGTCATATATAGCTTTTATTTTGCTGAGGTATGTTCCTTCTATTCCTGCTTTCTGGAGGGTTTTGATCATAAATGGATGTTGAATTTTGTAAAATGCTTTCTCTGCATCTATTGAGATAATCATATGGTTTTATTTTTCATGTTGTTAATGTGGTGTATTACATTGATTGATTTGTGGATATTGAAAAATTCTTGCGTCCCTGGGATAAAGCCCACTTGGTCAAATGTATGATCTTTTTAATGTGTTATTGGATTCTGTTTGCTAGAATTTTGTTAAGGATTTTTGCATCTATGTTCATCCGTGATATTGGCCTGTGGTTCTTTTTTGTGTCATCTTTGTCTGGTTTTGGTATTACGGTGATGGTGGCCTAATAGAATGAATTTGGCAGTTTACCTTCCTATGCAATTTTCTGGAAGAGTTTGAGTAGGATAAGTGTTAGCTCTTCTCTAAATTTTTGGTAGAATTCAGCTGTGAAGCCGTCTGGTTCTGGGCTTTTGTTTGCTGGAAGATTTCTGATTACAGTTTCAATTTCTGTGCTTGTGATGGGACTGTTAAGATTTTCTATTTCTTCCTGGTTCAGTTTTGGAAAGTTGTACTTTTCTAAGAATTTGTCCATTTTATTGGCATATAGTTGCTGATATTAGTCTCCTATGATCCTTTGTATTTCTGTGTTGTCTGTTGTGATCTCTCCTTCTTCATTTCTAAGTTTATTGATTTGGCTTTTCTCCCTTTGTTTTCTTGATGAGTCTGGCTAATGGTTTGTCAATTTTATTTATCTTCTGAAAGAACCAGCTTTTGGCTTTGTTGATTTTTGCTATGGGCTCGTTTGTTTTTTTTTTGCATTTATTTCTGCTTTAATTTTTAAGATTTCTTTCTTTCTACTAACCTTGGGGTTCTTCATTTCTTTCTTTCCTTTTGCTTTAGGTGTTCAGTTCAGTTCAGTCGCTCAGTCGTGTCCGACTCTCCACGACCCCAAGAATTACAGCACGCCAGGCCTCCCTGTCCATCACCAACTCCCGGAGTACACTCAAACTCATGTCCACAGAGTCGGTGATGCCATCCAGCCATCTCATTCTCCGTCGTCCCCTTCTCCTCCCGCCCCCAACCTTTCCCAGCATCAGAGTCTTTTCCAGTGAGTCAACTCGTCGCATGAGGTGGCCAAAGTATTGGAGTTTCAGCTTCAGCATCAGTCCTTCCAATGAACACCCAGGACTGATCTCCTTTAGAATGGACTGGTTGGATCTTCTTGCAGTATAAGGTAGAGTTAGGTTATTTAGTTGACTTTTTTCTTGTTTCTTGAGGTATGCCTGTATTGCTATGAACCTTTCCCTTAGCACTGCTTTTACAGTGTCCCATAGGTTTTGGGTTGTTGTGTTTTCATTTTCATTCGCTTCTATGCATATTTTGATTTCTTTTTTGATTTCTTCTGTGATTTGTTGGTTATTCAGCAGTGTGTTGTTCAGCCTTCATATGTTGGAATTTTTAATAGTTTTTCTCATGTAATTGAGATCTAATCTTACTGCATTGTGGTCAGAAAAGATGCTTGAAATGATTTCAATTTTTTTGAATTTACCAAGGCTAGATTTATGGCCCAGGATGTGATCTATCCTGGAGAAGGTTCCATGTGTCCTTGAGAAGAAGGTGAAATTCATTGTTTTGGGGTGAAATGTCCTAAAGATATCAATTAGTTTTAACTGGTCTGCTGTATCAGTTCAAGTTTGTGTTTCCTTGTTAATTTTCTGTTTAGTTGATCTATCCATAGGTGCGAGTGGGGTATTAAAGTCTCTCACTATTATTGTGTTTTTGTTAATTTCCCCTCTCATACTTGGTAGCATTTGTCTTACATATTGCAGTGCTCCTATGTTGGGTGTATATATATTTATAATTGTTATAGCTGCTCCTTGGATTGATCCTTTGATCATTATGTAGTTTCCTTCTTTGTCTCTTTTCACAGCCTTTGTTTTAAAGTCTATTTTATCTGATATGAGTATTTCTCCTCCTGCTTTCTTTTGGTCTCTATTTTCGTGGAATACCTTTTTCCAGCCCTTCACTTTCAATCTGTATGTGTCCCTTGTTTCGAGGTGGGTCTCTTGTTGACAGCATATATAGAGGTCTTGTTTTTATATCCATTCAGCCAGTCTTTGTCTTTTGGTTGGGGCATTCAACCCATTTACATTTAAGGTAATTATTGATAAGTATGATCCCATTGCCATTTACTTTACTGTTTTGGGTTCTTTTAGCATTTGTTGGAGAGCTGGTTTAGTGGTGCTGGATTCTCTCTGCTTTTGCTTTTCTGTAAAGCTTTTGATTTCTCCTTCATATTTGAGTGAGATCCTTGCTGGGTACAGTAATCTGGGCTGTACGTTATTTTATTTCATCACTTTAAGTGTGTCCTGCCATTCCCTCCGGAGAAGGCAATGGCAAGCCACTCCAGTACTCTTGCCTAGAAAATCCCGTGGATGGAGGAGCCTGGTAGGCTGCAGTCCGTGGGGTCGCTAAGGGTCAGACATGACTGAGTGACTTCACTTTCACTTTTCATTTTCACACATTGGAGAAGGAAATGGCAACCCACTCCAGTGTTCTTGCCTGGAGAATCCCAGGGACGGGGAGCCTGGTGGGCTTCCGTCTATGGGTTCACACAGAGTCGGACACGACTGAAGTGACTTAGCAGCAGCAGCAGCAGCCATTCCCTCCTGGCCTGAAGAGTTGCTATTGAAAGATCAGTTGTTATCCTTATGGGGATCCCCTTGTGTGTTGTTTGTTGTTTTTCCCTTGCTGCCTTTAATATGTGTTCTCTGTGTTTGATCTTTGTTAATTTGATTAATATGTGTCTTGGGGTGTTTCGCCTTTGGTTTATCCTATTAGGGACTCTCTGGGTTTCTTGCACTTGGGTGATTATTTCCTTCCCCATTTTAGGGAATTTGTCAACTATTATCTCCTCAAGTATTTTCTCATGGTCTTTCTTTTTGTCTTCTTCTTCTGGGACTCTTATGATTTGAATGTTGGGCATTTAACATTGTCCCAGAGGTCTCTGAGGTTGTCCTCATTTCTGTTAATTCGTTTATCTTTTTTCCTCTCTGTTTCATTTATTTCTACCATTTTGTCTTCTGACTCGCTTATCCTGTCTTCTGCCTCCGTTATTCTACTGTTGGTTCCCTCCAGAGAGTTTTTGATCTCCTTTATTGCATTATTCATTATATATTGACTCTTTTTTATTTCTTCTAAGTCCTTGTTAAATCTTTCTTGCATCTTCTCTATCCTTGTCTCCTGGCTATTTATATGTAGCTCCAATTTGTTTTCAAGATTTTGGATCATTTTCACTATCGTTATTTGGAATTCTTTATCAGGTAGATTCCCTATCTCTTCCTCTTTTGTTTGGTTTGCTGGGCATTTATCCTGTTCCTTTACCTGCTGGATATTTCTCTGCCCATTCATCTTGCTTATATTGCTGTGTTTGGGGTGGCCTTTCCGTCTTCTGGCAGTTTGTGGCATTCTCTTTATTGTGGAGTTTCCTCGCTGTGGGTGGGGTTGGACGGGTGGCTTGTCAGGTTTCCTGGTTAGGGAATCTTGTGTCGGTGTTCTGTTGGGTGGAGCTGGATTTCTTCTCTCTGGAGTGCAATGAAGTGTCCAGTAATGAGTTATGAGATGTCAATGGGTTTGGTGTGACTGAGCAGCCTGTATATTGAAGCTCAGGGCTGTGTTCCTGTGTTGCTGGAGAATTTGCATGGTATGTTTTGCTCTGGAACTTGTTGGCCTTTGGGTGGTGCTTGGTTTCAGTGTAGGTATGAAGGCGTTTGATGAGCTCCTATCAATTAATGTTCCCTGGAATCAGGAGTTCTCTGGTGTTCTCAGGATTTGGACTTGAGCCTCCTGCCTCTGGTTTTCAGTCTTATTCTTACAGTAGCCTCAAGACTTCTCCATCTATACAGCACTGATGCCAAAACATATAGGTTAAACCGAAAAGTTTCTCCACAGTGAGGAACACCCAGAGAGGTTCACAGAGTTACAAGGAGAAGAGAAGAGGGAGGAAGGATACAGAGGTGGCCAGGAGGAGAAAAGGGGGAATCAAAAGGAGAGAGACAGATCCAGCCAGTGATCAGTTCCCTAAGTGTTCTCCACAGTCTGGAACACACAAAGAGATTCACAGAGTTGGGTAGGGAAGAGAAGGGGGAGGGAGGAGATAGAGGCAACCTGGTGGAGAAAAAGAAGAGTCCAAAGGGGGAGAGAGCAGTCAAGCCAGTAATCTCGCTCCCAAGTAAAAATGGGTACTGAAGATCGGGCTCTTAAAGGTACAAAATTGATAACAAATACCAAAAAGCAAAGATTAAAAATCTAGAGGTTGGATTCTCAGAAATACAATATTAAAGAAAAAAACAAAGTCACAAAAATTATAAAATATCTATATATGAAGTTTGCTTTTAAAAATAGGGTCTTTTTTTGCAAAGTAATAGTAGGTTATAAAAATTAAAATTAAAGGAGTAATGGAGGACTTAAAAATAAAAAAATTAAATTTAAAAAATGATAATAGTGAAAATATATCTAGGACTTTCTCTGGTGTTGTTGTGGGACAGTGTGGGGTCAGTTCATTTTCAGATAGTTCCTTGATCCGGTTTATACTTCTCAGGACCTATAGGCCCCTTCCTATGTAGTCAGTGCTAACTACAGGGTTTTAATCTATTGCACCTGTCACTTCCAAGGCGGTTGCCTCTGTTTGTTTTAGCTTCTTCTGTTTGCTGGTCTCTTTAGTGTGTAATTCCCTCCCTGACACAAGGGGGCAGTGCTAGACACTTTTTTAGGCTCACTTGTTCAGTCGTGTTGTGGGGAGGAACACTACAAACAAATAACACTGGTGTGTGCTTGCAGTGTCTCGGCCATACTGGATTTGCCCCTGCTCAGGGCATGTGTGCTTTCCCTGTCTACACTGCTTAGGCTCTAGGTTGCTCTGCTGGGGACTGAGGCCGGCCCTGGGTTGTATGCACTTCCCAGGTCTAAGCCGCTCAGGTTCAGGTACTCGGGTACTCCACAAAGGTGCAGACTCAGTTGGGCTTGCATTTTGTGCCCTTCCCAGGTCTGAGCAGCTCAGGTGACCAAGTGCTTGGCTAGCGTGGTCACTGCGACTTATCGCCTTCCCTGTCTCTGCCGCTCGGTTTTCTGGGTGTATAACTAGCGCACCTTCTCAGGTGTGCCGTGTGTTTTTCTTCTGGGGAGCTGATCTCTGGCTGTGACCCTCCTGGCAGATGTTGACCGTTCAGAATCCCAAGAAGTCTTGGTTAGCAACAAAGCCTGCTTGCAGTTTGGTAGATGATGCCTCTCTGGGGCCTGGATTGCCCACTTCTGGCTCTGGCTGCCCTCCCCTGCTTGTCTCCAGTGGGGTACGGGCCAGTCTGCAGCTGGCTAGTTCTGCTCAGTCCTTTGTTCTGTTAGCAGGCCTGGCGGTGTCTTAGGTTACGGCTTTGTGTGGGATAGCTATCCCACAGTCTGGTTTGCTATCTCAAGTTAGTTCCCCAGAGTGCCCTGGGCATTCAGGCCTCGTCCTTACTCTAAGCAATGCAGCCCATGCCTCCCTGCCCAGCCCCGACTTGTTAGTGGTGGATGAGGGCATCTGCGTTGCTTCTCTGCTGGGAGTTACCGTTGGGCATGTAATCTGTGGGTTTTATTTATTTATTTTTCCTCCCGGTTATGTTGCTCTCTGAGTTTCCAAGACTCGCCACAGACTCGCCAGTGAGAGTGTTTCCCGGTGTTTGGAAACCTCTCTTTTTTAAGACTCCCTTCCCGGGATGGATCTCCATCCCTACCTCTTTTGTCTCGCTTTTTTATCTTTTATATTTTTTCCTACCTCCTTTCGAAGACAATGGGCTGCTTTTCTGGGTGCCTGATGTCCTCTGCCAGCATTCAGAAGTTGTTTTATGGAATTTACTCAGCATTCAAATGTTCTTTTGATGAATTTGTGGGGGAGAAAGTGTTATCCCGTCCTATTCCTCCGCCATCTTAGGACCCCCCACCCTTGCCTGTTCTTGACATTGCATATGAATGGAATCATAAAATATGTGGCATTTTGTGTCTGACTTCTTACACTTAACACGACATTTTGGAAGTTTACCCATGTAGTAGCCTGATCAGTACTTCATTTCTTTTTATGGCTGGTAAGTGGATAAAAAAAAATGTGGAATGTCTCCTTGTCTTTTGAGGCCTATGAGTAGGGAGGGCAGATCCAACATTCAAGGACTGATGGAACAAACCCCTCTACAACACATCCCTTCTGTTTTCAGGCCAGGATTATATGTCTTCTTAATCTTCCCATTTTCAGATCAGTTTTTGTTTTCATACATTTGTGATATGGCAACTCAATTCCTCACCTCCACCCCAACTGCTTAACATTGGCATTGGAAAGATAAGGCAGGGACTTACCCAAATCCTGTTCTCTGAATTCTTGGATGGCCTAAATTTCTCAAGATAAATCACTTTGCCAGCCCAGTTCTAGCCCAGACTTGCCTTTCTAAACAGAGAATAGGCTGTTGAAGCCCCTGCTTGTAGCTCATTTTACACACCATGTCCTTGGCCACCAAGGTGGGGGGCAGCCCTTCCCTAAGAAAACATTTGCTGCCCGTCCCCCCTCCCCTATTGACTTTCCACCCACCATTAATCTTCTTTGCCCTCACCCCCTTGTGGAAGTGAATTGATATTCCTCAGTCCTGGTTCTGGGCCTGGGTGTTACTTGCAGTGATGACCACAAGATGCTGATATAGAGCTTAGCTGGAGTCTCCTGGGGCTGAGCAGCCATTTGATTCGGCTCAGTTTCATTCATGCCCCAGTATGAATGAAGCACCTACTATGTCATGGCTCTCTGCAAAGATTTTCCTCAGGGTCTCAGAGTTCATGGAATGACTCAAGCTACAATATATGAGATTTGAACTCTACAAATGAACAGGTGCAACTTTCTCCAACCTTATTCTTTTCTCCAAAGGGATAAATTAGAGAAATGGAGCCTCCTACAGTGAGCATTGTAACAGCCCTGAGCACACCTATGTCATTTTTCTTTTCCACAATCTTGGCCTCTCCCTTCTAACACCACATGTCATTGTGCTTTTCATATTATCGTTATTGTTCAGTTGCTCAGTTGTGTCTGACTCTTTGCGACTCCATGGACTGCAGCATGCCAGGCTTTCCTATCCTTCACTATCTCCTGGACTTTGATCAAACTCATGTACATTGAGTCGGTGATGCCATTCAACCATCTCATCCTCTGTCACCCTCTTCTCCTGCCTTCAATCTTTGTCAGCATTAGGGGCTTTTCTAATGAGTCGGCTCTTCACATCATGTGGCCAAAGTATTGGAGCTTCAGCATCAGTCCTTCCAATGAATATTCAGGGTTGATTTCCTTTAGGATTGACTGGTTTGATCTCCTTGCAGTACAAGGGACTCTCAAGAGTCTTCTCCAGCACCACAGTTCAAAAGCATCAATTCATCAGCTCTCAGCCTTTTTTATGGTCCAACTCTCACATCCATACATGACTACTAAAAACCATACCATAGCTTTGACTATATGGACCTTTGTCAGCAAAGTGATGTCTCTGCTTTTTAATATGCTGTCTAGGTTTGTCATAGCTTTCCTTGCAAGGAGCAAGTGTCTTTTAATTTTTTGGCTAGAGTCACTGTCTGCAGTGATTTTGGAGCCCAAGAAAATAAAATTTGTCACTCTTACCATTTTCTTTTTCTTATCTATTTGCCATGAAGTGATGGGACCAGATGCCATGATCTTACTTTTTTGAATGTTGAGTTTTTTCATTCCCCTCTTTCATCCTCATCAAGAGGCTCTTAAAAAAGAGGTTCTTTGTTTCCTCTTCGCTTTCTGCCATTAGAGTGATATGATCTGCATATCTGAGGTTGTTGATATTTCTCCCGGCAATCTTAATTCCAGCTTGTGCTTCATCCAGCCTGGCATTTCACATGATATACTCTGCATATAAGTTAAATAAGCAGGATGACAATATACACCTTTGACGTACTCCTTTCCCAATTTGGAACCAGTCCATTGTTCCACGTCAGGTTCTAACTATCGCTTCTTGACCTGTATACAGATTTCTCAGGAAGCAGTAAGGTGGTCTGGTATTCCCATCTCTTTAAGAATTTTTGACAGTTTGTTGTAATCCACACAGTCAAAGCCTTTAGCATAGCCAATGAAGCAGAAGTAGATGTTTTTTCTGGAATTCTCTTGCTTTTTCTATGATCCAGCGGATGTTGACAATTTGATCTCTGGTTCCTCTGCCTTTTCTGAATCTATCTTGCACATCTGGAAATACTGTTGAAACTTAACTTGAAGAATTTTGAGCATTACCTTGCTAGCATGTGAAATGAGTGCAACTGTATGGTAGTTTGAACATTTTTTGGCATTGCCTTTCTTTGGGATTAGAATGAAAACTGACATTTTCTAACACTGTGCCCATTGCTGAGTTTTCCAAATTTGCTGACATTGAGTGTAGCACTTTCACAGCATCATCTTTTAGGATTTGAAATAGCTCAGCTGGAATTCCATCACCTCCACTAGCTTTTATTCATAGTGATGCTTTTTCAGGCACATTAGACTGTCTGGCTCTGGGTGAGTAACCACACCATTGTAATTATCCAGGTCATTCAGTCCTTTTTTGTATAGTTCTGTGTATTCTTGCCCCCTCTTCTTAATTCCTTCCACTTCTGTCAAGTCCTTGCTGTTTCTGTCCTTTGTTGTGCCCATCTTTGCATGAAATGCAAATATTATATCATATCATACCTAAAATTGGCTCTCCTGGGTTGGTCTAGTGACCCCACAAATGTTCATGTGCAATCGTGGACCATGAGCTTATCCATGGGCTCAAGATAGATTCTTGAGGTTCAAATATTGTATATTGCAATATTTTCAAGGATAGCAGCCATGCACTTCTGATATTTTATTTATATATTATGCCAATATTTTTGAGTACCTTCTTCTTGCCAAGTACTGTGCTTAATTATTTATAGGCAATAGTGAGTTAAAACAGTGTCCACATGCTCTTGGAACTTCTTTCATTTCCAGTTGTGCTAGGTACAGTGTTTAGTATATATTAGAATTTCAGTCATTGTTTGCATGATCATTTGTTTATATGAAAGATTGTAATTATTTTCAAGATGTGACAATGATTTTCATTTTGAATCATTCTGTTAAATTGTCTGAGTAGCTAAATACATTAATAACACTTTCAGTGAGCTTCAAAGGTTTGACTAAAGAACACATGTTAATAGATTTAAATGTTAGTAAATCCTATTAGGAGGATTACCAAGGGGAATTTCAAAAGTTGGTTACTAAGGGAGGTGAAGGGTCCTTTAACATCAAAGGCAAGAATTTTTGCAATGCTTGGTACTACTGTCTTTAAAGTACTGGTGATACAATTTATTGGCCAGAACAGATTGTAACTTTTATGTAAATTAGATGGCTTGTTTAATCTTATTTTCTGTTAGAGTGAATCTACTCTGATAAAGTACAACTTTGGGTCTATAAAATTCTGCACGAACCTAGCCATCTCTCTAAAGAATTCCTTAGATTTAGGTGTCTTACCTATTCCTGGGGGGAGAAGAGTGAGAAAATTCACAACTGTTCCTAATATTTCACCTTATGTCACACAGAAACCACAGATGAGTCAGTGTACACACTCAGGAAAAGCACTGGGTTTGTGTGAAAATATTTGAGTTCAAGCCTTGCCTGTTGCACATATTAAAAGTTTAACCACACTAAGAATAAGTATTTTACAGACATATTCAGTTCAGTTCAGTTGCTCAGTCATGTCCGACTCTTTGCGACCCCATGAACTGCAGAATGCCAGGCCTCCCTGTCCATCACCATCTCCCGGAGTCCACCCAAACCCATGTCCATTGAGTCGGTGATGCCATCCAACCATCTCATCCTCTGTCGTCCCCTTCTCCTCCTGCCCTCAATCTTTCCCAGCATCAGGGTCTTTACAAATCAGTCAGCTCTTCACATCAGGTGGCCAAAGTATTGGAATTTCAGCTTCAACATCAGTCCTTCCAGTGAACACCCAGGACTGATCTCCTTTAGGATGGACTGGTTGGATCTCCTTGCAGTCCAAGGGACTCTCAAGAGTCTTCTCCAGCACCACAGTTCAAAAGCATCGATTCTTCGGTGCTCAGCTTTCTTTATAGTCCAACTCTCACATCCATACATGACCACTGGAAAAACCATAGCCTTGACTAGACGGACCTTTGTTGGCAAAGCAATGTCTCTGATTTTTAATATGCTGTCTATGTTGGTCATAACTTTCTTTCTAAGGAGTAAATGTCTTTTAATTTCATGGCTGCAATCACCATCTGCAGTGATTTTGGAGCCCAGAAAAATAAAGTCAGCCACTGTTTCCACTGTTTCCCCATCTATTTCCCATGAAGTGATGGGACCAGATGCCATGATCTTCGTTTTCTGAATGTTGAGCTTTAAGCCAAGTTTTTTCACTCTCTTCTTTCATTTTCATCAAGAGGCTTTTTAGTTCTTCCTCACTTTCTGCCATAAGGGTGGTGTCATCTGCATATCTGAGGTTATTGATATTTCTCCCAGCAATCTTGATTCCAGCTTGTGCTTCCTCCAGCTCAGCATTTCTCATGATGTACTCTGCATGTAAGTTAAATAAGCAGGGTGACAATATACAGCCTTGACGTACTCCTTTTCCTATTTGGAACCAGTCTGTTGTTCCACATCTAGTTCTAACTGTTGCTTCCTGACCTGCATACAGGTTTCTCAAGAGACAGGTCAGGTGGTCTGGTATTCCCATCTCTTTCAGAATGTTCCACAGTTTATTGTGATCCACACAGTCAAAGGCTTTGGCATCGTCATATTGGAAGGACCAAATAAGATGATTTATGGAAAAGTGTTTTGTAAAATAGCAAACTCAAGTCTAAGATCTACCATTGTTAAAAATTGTGCCAGATTAATTAATTAAGCAAATGTTTACCAGGTACCTACTCTGTGCTCTCTGCTAGACACACAGCAGTGATTTCAACATCTTAAACTCTAGCAACAAACAGTCTATTTGGGAGGCTAATGTATGAACAAAGAAGGTCATCAAACATTATGCTGTGGTAGAACAGAGAATACAGCATGCCTTGCCAGGCAGACTTGTGATGGCACGACAGGAGAGTGCAATTTTTAAGAACATAGATACCCACGTAAATACTGGCCTACTTATGTGACCTAAGTTCTCTGTGTGTAAGTTTCCTTATCTGGGAAGAGGGGATAATCTTGGTATGTAATTTATGGAATTATTGCAGAGACTAAGTGAATATATTACATGCCAAGCACCTAGGACAGCGCAAAGTAACGACTATTAATACATAAGTTTTAGTTGTGTGTGTTTCGTATTTTTTAAATTCTCTCTAGCAGCATCATCAGGTACAGTTGCATAGAAGATATGACCTATGGACTTCATCATGAGTGATGAGTAGTTTTTTGTCAGGTGGACCTACAGAACAAAGGAACAGAAAAATGGTGAATTTCAGAGGCTCATGAGGAGATGTACAGAAGGAAACATAGATCTGCAAATAGATCATGGTAGCTGAGAGGAACGTCAAAACGAGGAAAAGAACAAGGAAAGTGGTTATAGAGATGGCAGGAGCTGCAGCATGGAGGTCATTGTTCACCAGGTTTCAGTGTTTAGACTTTCTGGTGATCAAGAGTGGATATGGGGATTGAACAGGAGGGAGGTGTGTAGGAACACCCTTAAGGCTTGTGACCCGTGAAACGAGTTATGGTGCTGATGACCAAGAAGTGTAGGAGCATGTCTTAGTCTGAGTTCACTGGAAAACAGAGACTGAAGCAAAGCTTTTGTGCCGAGGGCTTATCGAAGGTTGAAATTCCAGAGCAGTTAAGAGCGGGCAGAGAGAGGAAATGAAGCAAGGAGGGAGAGAAAGCAAATACAAAGTAGCACTTCCAGGGATTCCTGCAGTTTCATGAGAAAACACAGCTGGTTGCTGGTTCACAGTGGATGTGTCTGGATAAGCACTGTGGGACCACTGCACCCTGGTTCAGCTGATTAACTCCCTCGAGCTTGCAGTTGTGTTCCTCCTCACCATCTTTCAAGTAATCATTGGAGAGTCAGAACCCACAGCCCATGGAATACCATTTCATTTAAGGCTGGAAGAAGTGGAAAAAGCCAGAGTTTCCGTGAGTCTGATAGGGTTGGACTTTGTACTGAAGCTGCTGTCATTTCCATCAAATCAGGCATGAAGGGGCCCTAGTGGAACCTAGATCTCAGCCCAAGGAAGGCTATGAGAGTCAGTGATATTACAAGACAAGGTGATAATGGTAATAGCTAGAGATCACCTTTGAGCAAGTGGCCCAGGACCTGGCAGGTCAAGCACTCCTCTTGTGTAAACTGAAGACAGGCATAAATTCAGGATGATATCATCTGCCCCTTGATACTATCATTTGGAACCTCCGTTTCCCTCCTACATGAGGGAGCATTTCTTCAAAATGGTGGCCATTTATACTTTTTGGAAAAGGTCTAAGAGGGTTATTATACCAAGACACAGTTCCTGCTATTCTATCTCACCCCAGAACATTAATTTATATTAATCATCTCCCTATATGACCACCATTTTAGTATTTTCCTCATAATAAACTAGCATCTTGGCTAATTTAGGTTTCGTGCTTGGTGAGAGGATCCTGACCTTCATTCTGGAGGGGTTTGAGCAGTTGCCTTTCCCTTTTTCTGCCATGGTTGCTACAATTAGGTATTCAGTTATCATTGATAATAGATACATTAAGAAATGTTTCAGTTGATATCCTGAGTTCTAAATGTAATTCTCCCTATCTCTGTGTAAAGTAGTGACTCTAGTGAAATAAATTAGGGTGATGACCTTAGTAAGTATAACAATTTGTTTCTTATTGTTCCATTGATGTTAGGAACCTTCTATCTTGCCCAAGGTTGCAAGATAGGAATTGCAATTTCTGGTTCATTGAAACATTTACTGTGGGTATCATCAAGTGAAAGTAGCCTCTAACTACCCTTTGGTTCCTGGATCTAAGGTTTCCAGCTTTTCAAGAAAATCATATATTGATGATGGCTTCAGTGATTATACTACAACTAAAAAGGCTGTGACTGAGCTAGTGCCCTAGCTCATCCTTGGACACGTCTATGTACCATTGTTTTAAGCTTGCTGATTCTAGCTGATGAGATACATGGTAACTCCAAGGATTATCATGTTCATAAGCCCATTGTTGTATCTCCTTTGCTGTAATATAAGCTGTCAGATATTGGACACTTTTGTGCACAATTCAATGCCAGTGGATCAGAAATTTTCTCAGTTCTTGCTTGGTGGGGAAGATGGAGGTTCTACAGACAAAGATGGCAAACACCTATCTTATATGTATCTATTCACATAGAGGTTAACTGATGCTCTGTCTAAACTGGAAGGAGTCTGTTGTAATTGCCCTTCTACCAGTTGTCTGGCTGACCTACCCAAGGAATGATGCCATATTGGGTTCTACTAGTAGAAGTTTGGAATAATCAGCAGTTGCATAAGAATTACCTTTTTCAAAGGGAGCTCATGTGGTTGGGCTCATGAACGCATAGCTGGCATTGTTTTTTCAGGAGCACAGTGGGTAAGCAGTGGAGTAGCTGAGGAGAGACTTGGGCTGAGATCCACTTCATGAGTGAGTTTCTTGTCTACGTGATTGTTATGAAATTTCTCTGCAATGTATATTATCTGGTGGATATTAACTTGAGACATAAAGATATATGTGTTTTATGTCTATTCCCATAGATTCATCCATATATCCCTTCCTTATACTCAATCCTCCAATTTTGGTCATGGAGTAGTGTTGTAACATGGCAGCAGAAGACTATTTCTGGTGCCAAACTACTGTGCTGCCCTGTCTATAAGTTAGGACCTTGTGATTCCCTCCTCTTGCAGTTGGTTACAGAGATCTCATGAGGCCACTGATGTGAGTTGAAGAATAGGCGTTAATGCAACAAAGTTAGGTGACACGGACATCTGGGTCATCTACTCATGTAGTTGATTCATACGTTCTGGACCCACCTGAATCTAGTTCCAAATGCATTAATTCATTGTACAGGGGGTTAAACGGATAGCTGTTATAATTTCCCCAACTTATGTTGTGGTGTCTCTGACATCATGGTGTTCTCATGATGGGCATCTCTCTTTGCAAGTTCTTTTGGTATCCTCTTGTCAGGTGTCCATTCTTGACCAGGGCACAGTAATTCAGAAGAATACATTTTGTAAACAGTATTTCTCTGCTGTGGAAGGTATGTTCTTTCTCTAGAGTCCTAGGTGTCTGCTTTTTTATTTTTTAAAAATTTTATTGAAGTATATTTGAGTTCCAATGTTGTGTTAATTTCTGCTGTATAGCAAAGTGACTCAGATATCAGACACACACACACACACATATGTGTTCTTTTTCATATTATTTTCCATTATGGCTTATCACAGGATATTTAATATTGTTCCCTGTTCTAAACAGTAGTACCTTGTTGTTTATCCCTTGACTATTTTATGACTCTCCTATTGTGGCCAAATAGCCACTGTTCCTCTCTCTTGGTTATGAGTTACAAAGTACAGCAATGTGCCCTTCACTTTAGAAAAATATTGTAGTATCTTTCAAGACAACCCCCCCACTAAAACTTCACCAATATGACAGGCCCCAAAACTTTTTGAGGTTTATCACATTTTGGTATACAAGCAAACCCCTAAAAATTTTAACACTATGGTAGGTCCAAAAATCTTTATAGAACTTATTTCCCACTTTTTGGTATACATGTCTTATTCAGGGTATTTGTCTTTTCCAGATTATCAAGTCCAATTAACATAAGGTAGTCCATAATGATATTCTGAGGAATTTCAAGATATTCAGGGTCAAGATATTCATGATATTATATCAAAGAGCAAGAGAGTTACCATATCACTCAGACAAGAAAATGTATGTACTCTGCTACTTTTGACACAAAAAAGTGAATTGCTTTCAGTCTTCCCTGCTCATGTGGGTCACAAAGAAAGCGTTCTGTCTAATCAATAGCTTTATACTAAGTGCCTGAGATTAAGTTGAACTGCCTTCATAAAATAGCACATTCAGCATAACAGGGCTCCAGTTTTGTTAAGCTTATAATAGTTCACTATCACCAGGCTTGAACCACCTGATTTTGTAGGGGTAAATTTGGAGAATTGAGAGAATTATAATAAGATACTTCTAGCCTATTTTTTGAAATCTTTGATTCTGACACTAGTTTCTGCAGTCCCTTTGGCAATGTGGTGTTTCTTCTGGCTTGGATTTCTGGAAGGGGAGGGTTAGGGGGTTCTCATTTGGCCCTTCCTATTATGATAGTCCTTAATCCAGAGGTCAGAGAAGTGATGGGAAAGATCTTGTAGAATCTAAGTATGTGCATTCCAGTTATACATCCAGAGACAGAGAAATAGCCAGTATGGATGTGTGGACCTGTTGACTCACTGTCAGATGGGCATTGCTTTCTGGACCAGGTTTTGCATTAGGTTGAATCACATGAAAACATCCTGGCTTGAAGGGTTCACTTTTAGGCCCTACAGATTCATACCTAAATATCCATGACCTCAAACTCTCAAACCAGAAGAAGTATATGAATTAAATATAGCACTTGAAGAATATATATATTTCTATGCACATGCCTACACACAGTCTTCTCATTGAAAGCCATTGTGAGTTTCACACTTGCATTTTCTATACCAACCAGTACCACTTTGACATCAGGACCTGGTGTATATCAGGAAGGACTACATGATCTATAGGATAGCCTTGAGTTGGACTGAGATCATTCTGTGGTTTCTGTCCTCAGGTAGAGCTAACCAATGTAAACCATCGAGTAAGAGATTCATGCTGGTTATTCTGTCACATCCACTGAACCTGGCCCTGTTGGAAACTCAAGAGCTGATCCTAGGTCTATTGTTAAGTTCGATAGGTTGCAAAATCCTATCACATTCCACTTCTAGCTCCTCATTTCTTTACACACAGCTCCCAAATTCTTATAACCACTTTTTCCAGCGCTCAGTCATTTCTCACACATTTATATTCCATCTGAATAATCAGAGATAGTAAACTGGAATATTTATTGCAGAGTGTCTGTTTCTTGCCACCTTCAAGACCCACTGGAGAAAGAACTGAAACTGATATGAATAGTGATGACACTTCTCATGAGCATACTTCTAAGGTAGGATTTGTGTCATACTGCAAGTTTCCACCTCATCATGACTCTCAAGCCTACCAGAAATAGAGCTATTTTAAAAGTAAATAGTTAAACTTATTTCTACTTTGAACCTCAATTTTGACAGAGAGGCAGAAATGTAACTGCAGTCATGTTGAGGTTTCCAAGCCCTATCTCCAGGTTGCATTTCCCCCTCCCCTCAGGCCCTGGGAATCATTCTTCTACTTTCTGTTTCTGTAAATTTGGCTACTCTAGACACTCATATAAGTGGAACAGAACACTATTTGTTTTTCTGTGACTGGATTATTTAACAGCATAATGGCTTCAAGGTTCATTCATGCTGAAGCACGTGAAAGATTTTTTTTCTTTTAAAGGACAAATAATAGTCCATTATTTGTATATATTTATCCATTTATCTGTTGGTGAACATTTGGGTTGTTTGTACTTTTGGCTATTGTGAATAATGCATCTATGTATACAGTGTGCCATTATTTCTTCAAGACCTTTCTTTCAGTGCTTTTGGATATATACCCAGAAGGGGGATTGCTGGATCATATGATAGTTCTTTTTTTAACTTTTAAAAGCCACCATGCTGTTTTCTATAGCTGCTTTACCATTTTACATTCCCACCAGTTAACAAGGCTTCCAGTTTCTCCACATTCTTGCCAGCACTTTTTTTAATTTTATTTTAAAATTATAATTATAATTTATCCTATGGTATGTGAGGTGTTCATGCTACTCTTTTTTCTCCTCTTCAGTATATAAGAAAAGGTTTCATTTCAGAATTCATCATGGGAAACTCAGAGTTGTGGTGCTACATACTCACATTATCTGCTTCCTAATAGAATGAGCAGAGTGGACCATCTTATTCACATGCCTCAACATTTCCCCAGTCTCAAAAATACACCAGGGGGATAGCAATACAGGCATCAGTTTCACCATCTTAATCTGGATTCAAAGTTATGCTTATGGCAAGGGTGAGCAAGATTTGATTGGGGTACAAAATGGGGGTTTCACATTCAATTTTAGATGCTTTTTACAATGTCCTCTAAAGCAATATATATGTTTACAGTCTTTGTTTCATTCACTGCGCAAAACGTAATGTCTGAAATATATAAAATGCTCAGCAAATGCTTATTTATCAGTTAGGTGGGAGAGAGAGAGAGGGAAAAATAATAGAAAGAGAGTTAAATAGAATGAAAAAGAGGCAGGGAGAAATGGTGGAAGGAATAAAATGAGGAAAAGGGAAGGAAGGAAGGAAAGAGAGGAGGGAAGGAGGGAGAAAGGAAGGAAAGATGGTAAATAAGTCTATTGGCCACACTTTCTAGGTATGGAATCTGGTTAAACTTTTAAAAAAGTGTTACACAGATGATTTTGGAGCATTGTCAGTTGAAAAAAACTGGTAAGGCCTGAGATGATAGTAAGTCCTGGAAAGATCAAGTCTCTGAAAAATAGCAACATTTAAGTAATGGGGAGAGAAAGATTCCAGTAAAAGAGGAGGAAAAGCAGCAGCTATGGAGAGAAGAGTAAAATCATGACATAGTGATGCCATTGAGCTCAGGGAAGAGAAAATGTGTAGCAAGTCATATTTTACAACCATCTAAGGTTATGAAAAGTCAAATAAGGTTGGATTGAGGTATGCTCACTCACAGTAGCAATATGAGAGATACTTTTGAACTCTTCCAGAGCTATTGTCTTTGAAGTATGAGCATTAAAGTAGTAGATTTGGAGTTGAGTAATTTGAGCCAATGTAGACTTTTTCTTTAAGAAGCTAGTAGAGGGTGAAAGGTTGAAATTGCAGAAAATTCTCTGGGCTTTTTATCTTGTTTCATTAATCTATATTTCTTTTTTTGTGCCAATACCACACTGTCTTGTTACTGTAGGTTTCCTGAAGTCAGGAAAGTTGATTCCTATAGCTCTGTTTTTCTTTCTCAAGATTGTTTTGACTGCTTGGGATCTTTTGTGTTTCCATACAAATTGTGAGATTTTCTGTTCTAGTTCTGTGAAAAAATGTCATTGGTGATTTGATAGGGATTGCATTGAATCTGTAGATTGCTTTGAGTTAGTATAGTCATTTTCACTGATTCTTCCAATCCAGGAATATCTCTCCCTCTGTTAGTGTCATCTTTGATTTTTTTCATCAGCATCTTACAGTTTTCTGCATACAGGTCTTTTGTCTCATTAGGTATGTTTATTCCTAGGTATTTTATTCTTTTTGTTGCAATGGTAAATGAGATTGTTTCCTTAATTTTTATTTCTGATTTTTCATTGTTAGTGTATAGGAATGCAAGGGATTTCTGTGTATTGCTTTTTAAAACTTTTTCTTTATTTATTTTTAATTGAAGGATAATTGCAATATTGTGTTGGTTTCTGCCATATACCAACACTGTGTACTGATTTTGTATCCTATGACTTTACTAAATTTATTGATTAACTCATAATTTTCTGATGATATCTTTAGCATTTTCTATGTATAGTATTATATCATCTGCAAACAGTGAGAGTTTTACTTCTTCTTTTCAAATCTGGATTCCTTTTGTTTCTTTTTATTCTCTGATTGCTATGGCTAGGACTTCCAAAACAATGTTGAATAGTAGTGGCAAGAGTGGGCACCCTTGTCTTGTTCCTGATCTTAGAGAATATACTTTCAGTTTTTCACCCTTGAGAATAATATTTGTTGTGGATTTATTGTATATGTCCTTTATTATGTTGAGGTAGGTTCCTTCTATGTTGATTTTCTGGAGCGTTTTTATCATAAATGGGTGTTAAAATTTTGTTGAAAGCTTTTTCTGTAACCACTGAGATTATCCTGTGGTTTTTATCTTTCAATTTGTTAATATGGTATATCACATTGATTGATTTGCATATGTTGAAGAATCCTTACATCCCTGGGATAAACTCCCCTTGATAATGGTGTATGATCCTTTCCAATGTGTTGTTGGATTCTGTTTGCTAGTATTTTATTGGAGATTTTTATATCTATGTTCATCAGCGATATTAGTCTGTAATTTTCTTTGTTGTGTAATATCTTTGTCTAGTCTTGATATCAGGGTGATGTTGGCCTCATAGAATAAGCTTGGGAGTGTTCCTCCATCTGCAATTTTTTGGAAGAGTTTGAGAAGGATAGGTGTTAGCTCTTCTCTAAACATCTGATAGAATTTGCCTATGAAGCCATCTGGCCCTGGGCTTTTGTTTGTTGGAAGATTTTTGATCACAGTTTTGATTTCAGTGCTTGTGATTGGTCTGTTCATATTTTCTGTTTCTCTTTGGCTCAGTCTTGGAAAGTTGTACTTTTCTAAGAATTTGTCCATTTTTTCTAGGACAAGGACATATAGTTGCTTGTAATAGTCTTTTATGATCCTTTGATATTTCTTTTTTGTCTATTATAACTTTGCTTTTTTCATGTCTGATTTTATTGGTTTGAGTCCTCTCCCTTTTTTTTCTTGATGAGTCTGGCTAAAGGTTTATCAATTTTGTTTATCTTCTTAAAGAACCAGCTTTTAGTATCATGGATCTTTGTTATTGTTTTCTTTGTCTTTATTTCATTTATTTCTGCTCTGACCTTTATGATTTCTTTCCTTCTGCTACCTTTGGATTTTGTTTGTTCTTGTTCTTCTAGTTGCTTTAGGTGTAAGCTCAGCTGTTTATTTGGGATTTCTCTTGTTTCCTGAGGTAAGATTGTATTGCTATAAACTTCCTTCTTAGAAATGCTTTTGCTGCATCCCATGGGTATTGGGTCATTGTGTTTTCATTGTCATTTTTCTAGTTTTTTTCTCTTTGATTTCTTCAATGATCTCTTGGTTATTAAGTAGTATATTGTTTAGCCTCCATGTGTCTGTGTTTTTTGCAGTTTTTTCTCTGTAATTGTTTTCTAATCTCATAGTGCTGTGGTCAGAAAACATGCTTGATATGATTTTAATTTTATTAAATATACTGAGACTTGTTTTGTTACCCAAGATGTGATGTACCCTGGAGAATTCATAGTCCTCTTGCTTCTGTTGTCTGTCTTCTGGTGGGTGAGGTTGGTCCAGGGGCTTGTGTAGACTTTCTGGTGAGAGGGACTGGTGCCTGCATTCTGGTGGGTGGAGCTGAGTTTTTTCTCTCTGATAGGTAGGGACTGCATAAGGTGATGTGTTTTGGGGTGTCTGTGAGCTTAGAATGACTTTAGGCAGCATGTCTGCTGATGGGTGGTGCTGTATTCTTGTCTTGCTGGTTGTTTGGCATGAGGTGTCTAGCACCAGAGCCTGCAGGTACTTGGGTGGAGCCAGGTCTTGGTATTGAGATAGATACTTCTAGGTAGGTCTCCGGACCTGCTGTGTGCACTGTGGGACCAGCTCAGACTCTGACTTGGCCCAATGTGCATGTGTGCTTCCCCCCAGATTCCACTGCTGCTAAAGCTAGACTGGTCTCAGTTGTGGGAACACTTGATGTCTATTGAGATATTCTATAGATGCAGGATTTAGCAAGCCAATCACAGGGATTTAATCTGTGTCTTGTGCAGATGCATGGAGAGATTTCCAGTCCTCCTCCTTAGCCACAGTGCCCCTGGGATTCAGCTTTGGTTTTGGCTCCACGTCTGTGTGTGTGCCACCCTCAGTCATCTGTTCCCTGCCCAAGTGAGAGAAATCAAAAGCAGTGGCTGACTGGGGCTTACTCACTCAGGACTGGGAGGAGTATGGTGGCCACAACTGGTTGTGGAACTCCTCACCTGTGTCCCTTAAGGCTGTCTTTTCACAACCCACAGCTGTCTACACCCTGGGTCTGCTCTCCAAACCTCACTTTCCAGTACTGAACCCCCTCTGCAACAGGAGACACACAACTCAGGCTGGGGTGCGCAGAGCTGTGGCACAGACCATGCGCATAGTTCTTCCTTTGTGCTACCTTCTGCGGACCATGCCCTGCATTATTCCCCTTAGATCCCCAGAAGGCCCCTCTCCGTTGGAGCTAATTTCCTCACCGTGAGGGGCTTTTTCTGAGTGAAGGAATGTCTCCTCACCTTCGGCTTCCCTCCAGGGTTGCTGGTCCCTTTTCTGATTTCTCTTTTCTTTCTTTCATCCTACCTGGTTGCAAAAGGATTTTTCTTGCCCTTTTACGTCTCTGAAGTCTTTTGCTAATGTTCAGCAAATACCCTATGAGAATTGTTCCATTTGTAGATGTATTCTTGATGTACCCATGAAGAGACGCAAATGCCACATCATCGTATTCTGCCATCTTGACTCCTCCTCTTGTCCATTTTTTAACTGGAGTATTTGTTTTCCTGCTGTTGAGTTATAAGAGCTGAGTGCTGGTTGCTATAAATCTTGTCCCCTTTCTCAGTCTCTATCTGATCTCTAGTGGTTGAGCCCCATAGATTTTTCCAGTGATCCCCATTAGGTGAAACTTAAATGGGCCTTCCTGGAAGTGTCCTGTAATACCTTGGACTCTATTTTCCCACTGGAGGAACCAAAAGCTCAGGGAGGCCCTCTCAGTGCAGCACTGTGCTGGCATGGGGGAAGGGTCTTGCAGTCAAAGTGAAACTACTCTTTCTATCCTTCCCATGTAGTCCTTCTCAGTCTCTGTTGTCCAGGGAGGTGTTTCAGCCTTATCCCTGGGTTCTGGAATTTTCACAATGGAATCCTTTCTATGGATAGTGACTAGTTCGTCTTCTCCTAAGGGGGACTAAAATCATGAACAATCTATGTCATCATCTTAATGATGTCACCTTGACAGTGACTCTTTCTACAGCACTGGATAGCTCAGTCCTAAGGCTGTTTACATAGGAGGAGGCAAGAACAACATAGTAGTGCACCATTCTGCAAATTCTTTTCACACAAAATTGTTTCATGAATGAATGAATGGATGGCTCCATGGGTCAGGGCATTTCATGCTTGGGTGATGGAGAAAAAAAGGTCATATATTATCAAAGCTTGTTCCTCTTTGAAAATTTAGCTAGTTGGATAGCAAGGCTAAGAAAGTTTATGATAACATTCTGTCAGTTGGTGGTATTATGGCAAATTGAGAAACCTCAGTGTGACCTTTGATTGTTGGCTAGGGAGAAGCAGGTCCATCTAGGACTTAGCCTGTATCACTGTTACTTGAGTCATTTTCACCTGCATCATTCAGTGTGGAAAATATATGTGCCACAGGGACTTGACCTCTGGCTGCTCAAAATGCATACTTTTTCTAGTTTCCATGGAGATGGTTGAAGTGAGGCCAGCTTGGGTCGTGTACATGGCTGTGTCTGGGGAGCATATTAGAATTATCTCTGTGATCAATTCTACTGCTCTTCCAGGAGGGAGCATACATTACTATTCTTTGGTGCTAGAATAGTTTTGGGCATGGAAAAGGACAAAGATTGTGCCTTGGTTTTTGAAATGGCCGAGTGTCCTCTGAATTGAAGCACACTAGTCAGA
The DNA here is from genome assembly GCF_049115385.1 of Moschus berezovskii. Classification (NCBI taxonomy): domain Eukaryota; kingdom Metazoa; phylum Chordata; class Mammalia; order Artiodactyla; family Moschidae; genus Moschus; species Moschus berezovskii. The sequence continues at coordinate 122,351,141 of NC_142488.1, read as the reverse complement.
ATACCAGAGAAGGCAATGGCAAGCCACTCCAGTACTCTTGCCTAGAAAATCCCCATGGATGGAGGAGCCTGGTAGGCTGCAGTCCGTGGGGTCGCTAAGGGTCGGACACGACTGAGCAACTTCACTTTCACTTTTCACTTTCCACTTTCACACATTGGAGAAGGAAATGGCAACCCACTCCAGTGTTCTTGCCTGGAGAATCCCAGGGACAGAGGAGCCTGGTGGGCTTCCGTCTATGGGGTCACACAGAGTCACACACGACTGAAGTGACTTAGCAGCAGCAGCAGCAGCAGCAGCAGTCAGAATACAGACATAAAACATGACTAATGAGAGCTGGAAAGTAGGATAAATTGTATTATAAAGTGGAAAAGCTAAGCAGGAGAGGAGCTGCAGACTGTGAGGAGCAATGTGAGCAATAAAATTCCAGAGGTTTAGTGAGCAAGGGGTAAGTCTGTCTGGATTACCTCAGAGATGCCTACTGGCCTTTAGAGAAAGGGATATTTAGGGTATTGCATGCATTCAAGATGAGAAGAGGAGCTTTCAAAGGATGTAGAGTACACCCTTAGGTGGCAATCAAGAAATTGAAGGTGGGAGGAAAGGGGAAGCTCCACTTACTGGGGACAAAGACCCAACTCAAAAGAGAGTTTGGAATGATAGAGAATGGAGATGGTGAAAAGTCTATGTTCTGTAACCTACTGATACACCTTCAGTTCAGTTCAGTCGCTTAGTCGTGTCCGACTCTTTGCGACCCCATGAATCACAGCATGCCAGGCCTCCCTGTCCATCACCAACTCCCAGAGTTCACTCAGACTCATGTCCATCGAGTCGGTGATGCCATCCAGCCATCTCATTCTGTCATCCCCATCTCCTCCTGCCCCCAATCCCTCCCAGCATCAGAGTCTTTTCCAGGGATCTGTTATATTTGATACCTTCTATTTTCTGGTATGATCTTCAGTAGAATCCATAGAGGGAAGATCTTGTTTTTGAGAAAGAAGCAAATTCCAGTATATCTGGTTGTGCTTGGAGGAAAGGCAGCTGAATTCTAAACATGTGAGAGGAGAGAGAGAGAGAGAAAGAAAGAAAGGAAAGACAGCAGACTAAGAACCTTAAGTTCATTAGCAAAAATAGGAAATGCAGCCAGAGGCTACAGATCAGTGAAAAGACCTCACAAGACCACCTTGACAGCTGGTTACAGGAGAACCAAGAGAGTGAGCTACTATAGAAGATATAAAAGAGTCAATCAAGAACTAATTTTTATGAGCACAAACTGAATTTAATGGATGACCTGTAGTGCTGTCACGTGCTGAGAAGTAGCTTCTTACAGATCTACATGAAAGTAGCCACTAATGTGAAGCCAGTTTTATATTTGCTAATTCATTGAATCCCAGCAACAATTCTGGGAAATGGGTACTGTATTCATATTTTCATCTTAGATATGAGAAAAATGTGAGTCTCAGGTTAAGTGATTTATTGTATGTGATATGAGTAAGTGACAGAGTTGAGTTTCTTTAGACGTTTTTTCTCTAGATTCCTGGTTAAGTGCTCTGCTCTTTGGATCACCAATTTCTCATGCTATTCTGTGTACAAATTCCAAATGAAAAATACACATTTAATGTAGAGAATTTCCAAATGGTATAGGTGGCTGCCTGGCCACCTAGACAGGTTAACATAAGAAAATATTGCCTTTTGTTGTTGTTGGTTCCAAGTAGGAAAAGGAGTACGTCAAAGCTGTATATTGTCACCCTGCTTATTTAACTTATATGCAGAGTACATCATGAGGAACGCTGGACTGGAAGAAGCACAAGCTGGAATCAAGATTGCTGGGAGAAATATCAATAACCTCAGATATGCAGATGACACTACCCTTATGGCAGAAAGTGAAGAGGAACTCAAAAGCTTCTTGATGAAAGTGAAAGCGGAGAGTGAAAAGGTTGGCTTGAAGCTCAACATTCAGAAAACGAAGATCATGGCATCTGGTCCCATCACTTCATGGGAAATAGATGGAAAAACAGTGGAAACAGTGTCAGACTTTATTTTTGGGGCTCCAAAATCACTGCAGATGCTGATTGCAGCCATGAAATTAAAAGACGCTTACTCCTTGGAAGGAAAGTTATGACCAACCTAGATAGTATATTGAAAAGCAGAGACGTTACTTTGCCAACCAAGGTCCGTCTAGTCAAGGCTATGGTGTTTCCCGTGGTCATGTATGGATGTGATAGTTGGACTGTGAAGAAAGCTGATTGCCAAAGAATTGATGCTTTTGAACTGTGGTGCTGGAGAAGACTCTTGAGAGTCCCTTGTACTGCAAGGAGATCCAACCAGTCCATTCTAAAGGAGATCAATCCTGGGTGTTCATTGGAAGGACTGATGCTGAAGCTGAAACTCCAATACTTTGGCCACCTCATGCGACGAGTTGACTCAATGGAAAAGAGTCTGATGCTGGGAGGGATTGGGGGTGGGAGGAGACAGGAACGACAGAGAATGAGATGGCTGGATGGCATCACCGACTCGATGGATATGAGTTTGAGTGAACTCCAGGAGTTGGTGATGGACAGGGAGGCCTAGCATACTGTGATTCATGGGGTCACAGAGTCGGACACGACTGAGCGACTGAACTGAACTGCACTGAACTGATGCTTTTCCAAGATAATCTGACAGATACTGAATCATCAAAAATATCTACAAACAGTAAATGCTGGAGAGAATGTGGAGAGAAGGGAACCCTTCTACATTAGCCAAGACATGGAAGCAACCTAAATGTCCACTGACAGAAGAATGGATAAAGAGGATATGGTACATATATACAATGTAATATTACTCAGTCATCAAAAAGAATGAAATAATGCCATTTACAGCAACATGGATGGACCAAGAGAGTGTCATACTGGGTGAAGTAAGTCAGACAGAAAAGAAGAAATATTATATGACATCCCTTATATGTGGAATATAAAAGGAAACAATACAAATGAACTTACTTACAGAACAAACAAACTCACAGACTTCAAGAACGAGCTTATGCATGCCGGGGAGAAGGGACAGTTAGGGAGTTTTGGGTGTACATGTACATAGTGCTATATCAAAAAGGATAACCAATTACTACTATATGTGGGCTTCCGTCTATGGGGTCACACAGAGTCAGACACAACTGAAGTGACTTAGCAGCAGCAGCAGCAACACATGGAACTCTGCTCAGTGTTATATGGCAGCCTGGATGGGAGGGGAGTTTGGAGGAGAATGGATATATGTATATGTATGGCTTAGTCCCTTCATTGTTCACCTGAAACTATCACAACATTGTTTGTTAATCAGCTATACCCCAATACAAAATAAAAAGTTTTTCAGTTCAGTTCAGTTGCTCAGTTGTGTCCGACTCTTTGTGACCCCATGAATCACAGCACGCCAGGCCTCCCTGTCCATCACCAACTCCCGGAGTTCACTCAAACTCATGTCCATCGAGTCAGTGACGCCATCCAGCCATCTCATTCTCTGTCGTCCCCTTCTCCTCCTGCCCCCAATCCCTCCCAACATCAGAGTCTTTTCCAGTGAGTCAACCCTTCGCATGAGGTGGCCAAAGTATTGGAGTTTCAGCTTTAGCATCAGTCCTTCCAATGAACACCCAGGATTGATCTCCTTTAGAATGGACTGGTTGGATCTCCTTGCAGTCCAAGGGACTCTCAAGAGTCCAACTCTCACATCCATACATGACCACTGGAAAAACCATAGCCTTGACTAGACGGACCTTTCTTGGCAAAGTAATGTCTCTGCTTTTTAATATGCTATCTAGGTTGGTCATAACTTTCCTTCCAAGGGGTAAGTGTCTTTTAATTTCATGGCTGCAATCACCACCATCTGCAATGATTTGGGAGCCCCCAAAAATAAAGTCTGACACTGTTTCCACTGTTTCCCCATCTATTTGCCATGAAGTGATGGGACCAGATGCCATGAACTTAGTTTTCTGAATGTTGAGCTTTAAGCCAACTTTTTCACTCTCCTCTTTCACTTTCATCAAGAGGCTTTTGAGTTCCTCTTCACTTTCTGCCATAAGGGTGGTGTCATCTGCAAATCTGAGGTTATTGATATTTCTCCCGGCAATCTTGATTCCAGCTTGTGCTTCTTCCAGTCCAGCGTTCCTCATGATGTACTCTGCATAGAAGTTAAATAAGCAAGGTGACAATATACAGACTTGATGTACTCCTTTTCCTATTTGTAACCAGTCTGTTGTTCCATGTCCAGTTCTAATTGTTGCTTCCTGACCTGCATATAAAAGAAGCTTATTGCCATCAGGCAAAGGTAATGCCTAGAAAAGGCAGAACTCTCCATTTTGTTTAAGACTAGCACAGGGGTCTGATACACTTCTCCCCAAAGTTGTGTGTATAGTATTGGAAGGACTTGGCCTTGGGCTTGGAGAAACTATTCAAGTGCTTGACATAACTGTGGGCTCCAGATCCCAGATAAACCATATTCACATGTAGCTTTGCCTTAGATTCTAAAAGTGCCTTCTGATAAGTGGCAGACTTGTCTGGATTCCCAGTTAAGGAAGTGACAAATGGTGTAGGACCATAGTGGGCAGAGCTAGAACTTAGGGAGAAGTCCAAAACAACATGAAGAGTATAGGTTTCCTTAGGATCCAAGGCACTTGGATCTCCATCTGTATAAGCAGTAGACTGAGGAATGGATTATGAGCAGCAATGCACTGAAAATACTGGTTTGTTTTTTTTCTGCTTGTTATCTTATGAGCATGTTAATTCAATTATCTCTATTGCTTCCAACATGGGCTATCTAGAAGGAGTTTTCATTTAAACTAGGATAACTTTGGTATCTCATCATCAGTGTAAAAAGCATACCACCCAGAATTCTATGCTATGAAATGCCATTCCTATTGCCCTTTGCAGGTAAAAGATGAACCTTCTGTTCTCACCCTGGAACCCTGGTTAGTATACCAAGGAGTTTCCAGTGGAGGAGGTGGTACATATGGGCAAAGTGGTTAGCTCTACTTTGGTACATATTCAGAGGTTAGTGTACAGGAGGCCTTGGCATGGATTCTTCTATTTCGCTAGTTTTGTGGACACAATCTATATTCATGCCCTGAGACTTACTATTTTAAAAAATTTTTAATTGAAGTATAGTTGATTTACTATATTATATTGTATACCTATACAAAATAGTGATTCAAAATTTTTACAGATTATACTCCATTCAAAGTTACTATAAAATAATAGCTATATTCCCTGTGCTGCACAGTATATCCCTGTAGCTTGTTTTATACATAGTAGTTTGTACTTCTTAATCCTCTATCCCTATCTTGCCCCTCCCTTCCCATCCTGAGGCTTATTATATCTGAAAAAAATAATACTGCTCCGATCGATCCATTTGTAGTATCTCCTGAGACTTGCTAAGAGCTCAGACTACAGGGCCTATTCTTTCTAGTCAACAAATGGCACTGTAGGCTATCTCTTAACTGGTGGGGCTGCTGAAAAAAAATTATTGCCTAAGAGAGTCAAGCTTACTAGACTCTCCTTGTGTTTTGTCAGAATATGAAATCTCTAGAGTTTGTCCTCACCTGGGGTTGCAGGTTGCTAGTGAATTTCCCCTGAAGTGAGAGCAGCAGGGCAGTGATGCTGGTTGAAAGCAACGATTCCCATTTCTGCTTTAACTCTTTGCCTTTGAATGCATCATGCTGAACGCTGGAGGGCACTCTTGGGCTATTAGAAGTTGAGAGCTGTGGGTGTCCTTAGATGCTGAAACAACCGCGTGGGGTGTAGTGAATTTTCCCTTCTCCTGAGGGATTTATCAGATGGTGCCACCAGGGCCTGAATTGGGTTCGGGGACATGAGGAAAAGGATTAAGTACTGATTAAGAATTCAGGCAATGGTGGCCTAACTTTTTAGGCAGAGCTCACTGAGTCACGGGCATGAAAGGAAGCCAATTCAAAGGAATATCTACTTTCAGTTACCATATGCATGCAGACTTGCAAATCTGTATTTCCAAATTTTCCTTCTGAGTCTCAAATATATATTTGTTGTTGTTGTTTAATGGCTAAGTCATGTCTGACTCTTGCGACCCCATCCATGCTCCATCCAAGGCTCTTCCATCCATGGGATTTTCCAGGCAAGAATACTGGGTTGGATTGTCATTTCCTTCTCCAGGGTATCTTCCTGACCCAGGGATAGAACCCAAATCTCCTGCATTGGCAAGTGGATTCTTTACCGCTGAGCCACCATACACACACACACACACACACACAACATATGAATATACACATAACATATATGTATACACGCATGAGATATGTACACACAACCATCTACTTGATATACAGCTGCTTGCATATCCATCAGCCACCTTAAAGTTTCCAAAAGTGAACTAATATTTTCCTTACTCTCTTTTCCACCCACTCTCCTCATATTTCCATCCCATGGCAAACCTTAATTACCATACCCCTTCTCTGCCTCCCAGACTTGCCCATTTCCCAGTTGTCCCCATCTCATTAAACAGCACCACCTTGTTCAAGTCATCAAACTGGTGGTATAATCTTTGACCATTTTTCCTTCTAACTTCTTTTTCATTAATTAACCTCTTCCTGTTCACTCTATTTCTTAAATATCTCTTGAATGTACACAATTTTCCACATGCCTCATTCTTGGCCATCATCTCTTCTCACTTGGATTGCTACAGTGACTTTGTAGACACTTTCCCCACATCCCATATTGATTTCTCCCATTTATTCTCCATCCAGCAACCAGAATCCATCTGAAATCTAAATCTAACCGTGTTATTTCTCTGCTTGAAACCATTTAACAGCTAATCTTATCCTTCAGGATAACATGTAAATTCTTTAGCATGGGGCTCCATGCTTCTTTGAGAGAGTATATTCTGTGCTTTGTACTATGTTAGAGATATTGAGGATGAATTCATAAATGAAATATATACAGTCTCTGGTTTCATGAAGCTTCCTTATTAAAGCCATAACATATGTGGAGGTTACAGTATAGTGCCACAGAAGGCCATGCATGATCTGGTTCCTGCTCCAGCCTCTCATTTTGGCATTCCCTCTTCTGACCTATCTTACCATCTCTCCACTACCCCTTCAAACTTTATAGTGCAGCCAGGCAGAGCTACTTCTGGTTTGCACATACTTCTCTTTAAAGCTTTGACTCCTCTGAACAGGGTATTTTCTTTCTGCGTGGAATACCTGCCACAGCTTCTTCATCCAGTAAAATCCTGTTCATCCTTCAAAGCTCATTTCAGATGTCGTATCTTACAGGAAACTCTCCCTGGTACCTTTATCCTCTAAGCCTGTGTTAGGTGTCACTATAATCCCATAGAAATCTTGTGTTTATCTCCACAGCTTTTTACATACTGTATTATAATTGTTTCCTTCTTTGTCTCTCCCTCTTTGGTGAGAATCCATTTCACAAAAACCCAGAGTAAAGTATATGGCCACATTAAGTTGCTCATGCTTGCCGTCTCTCATTATCTATGTTGCCAGCTAGTGTTGACAGACTACTTTTCTCTCTTCTTCTCACAACCCCAATTTGCTACATTTTGAGGGCAAGTGGTTCCACACTACAATAAGGAAAACATAAGCATGGAGAATGTCATTGAGCCTAGTTCTAGCTTGGGCAGCAAAATATTCTAGAATACCTGATTGAGAACACTGTCAAAAGCACCCAATAAAGTATCATCAGAGATCTTATTAATTTAGAGCCTTAGGGCTGATGCTGAAGGGGAATTTTGGAAATCTCTGATAGTTTGGATCTCTTTTCATGCACAAGCTATTTTGTATCCCTAACTCAGGTTATCACTTGAACTTGAACCATAGTTTGGAAAAGTGATCCCTTTGAGCAACAACCTAGTAGATTTCTGAGGAAAGAACCCTAAACATGTTCTTTTGCTAAAGGAATCATATTGGATTTATTTAGAATAAAATAGTAAGCTATTTTGATTATGTCTATACATGTATGGGCTTCCCAGGTGGCACTAGTGGTAAAGAACCTGCCTGCCAGCACAGGAGATGTGGGTTTGATCCCTGGCTTGGGAAAATCCCCTGGAGAAGGGCATGGTCACCCACTCCAGTATTCTTGCCTGGAGAATCCCATGGACAGAGTAGCCTGATGGGCTCCGTCCATAGGGTCGCAAAGAGTTGGACATGACGAAAATGACTTAGCATGCACACATATATGTATAACCCAAGGGAAGCCTCTATGTGGCAGGATTTCTGTCATTCACAGGGTGTAACTAGAGGCACAACCCCATACCAAAGGTTATTTGTAGGGCAGTCTCTGTGGGCAGCCATCCAGTTTGGCAGATACCATTTCATGGACAGCTGCCTGTGATACAATTAGAGGGGCCTGAACTGCTGTGATTTTGTTTTTGGAGAAGCTCCTTAAGTCATGGGATTTGAGGGGCTTCCTCCAATTCATACTTTTTCAGGTAGTTGTATATGAGGCATGACTGGAACAATATGAGTATAACATATTCACATATGACATATAGAATGATACAATGTTTATTTGTACATATAATATGGCAGACTCTACCATATGAGCCACCAGGGAAGCCCTATTATAATATGACAATAACCATTAAACACATGATTTGAGAAGCCATTTTTGTGTGGTATGGTTTTACCTGCCAGTCAAATACAATCTGATTTCAGGGACAGTCTCTGCTATTGGTGCAAACCAGGTCTGACTGTCTCATTGGTGGACTAGAGGAGGGGAGGGTTCTTCATACCGTGTGACCTGAAGCACGAAAACTACGATGGCTTATTTAGCTATATTTGAGGGATAACTTATCTATAATGTATGAATGTATGTGTAATGTGTCTATGACTTCACTGTAAAGAAGGCAGAAGTAGCTTGTGACACTATGACACTAGTCCTGGAGGGGATAGAAGAACCTGGCAGAAGGACTATATGAATATTGAGATAATAACAAAGATCCTAATAATATAAAATACAATGGAAAGAGAACTAGCTATCATTTATTGAACATTTATTACATACCAGGAAATATTCAAACCACCTACCTTGTACACATTTTCTTTCAATATTTCATGTTAAAAATCACAATAACTCTGGAAAATAGATATGTTTCTCATTTTATAGAGTAAGAAACTAGGACTCAGAGAATCTAACTATGCCAAATCATACAGGTATTAAGTGTCAGACTTGGGTTTAGAATCCAGGACTGGCTGACTCCAAAGCCCATGCTTTTTCCATTACACTGCTCGAGAGATTCAAGAATGTACGATAAGCTTCAGATGCATTTAGTCCTAAGCTTTTTTCTCTTGGCTTCAGAGGAAGGACCACTCATCAACTGCAGAAGGATCTTTAGGAAGAAATGCAACAATTCAAATAAACTAAATGCTCATTCAGTCACCAAGTTTTCTCAAATCTATCCTCAATCAAACGTCTCTGTTGTTGTTTAGTGACTCAGTCATGTCTGACTCTTTGCCAGGCTCCTCTGTCCATGAGATTCTCCAGGCAAGAATATTACAGTGGGTTGCCATTTCTTCCTCCAGGGGATCTTCCTGATCCGGGGATTGAACCCGGGTCTCCTGAATTGGTAGGTGGATTCTTTACCGCCGAGCCATCTGGGAAGCCCCAAATGTCTCTGTAGTTCTCTCTAATCCATATGCTCCTCTCTGTGTCCACTTCCGTGTAGGTCCTCTCACTGTATTATTGAAATGACTTCTTTTTTTCTTAATTTTTTATTGGAGGCTAATTACTTTACAATATTATATTATATCTCCTGATTTGTACCAAACTCTGTTCCTTATATTTACAATCATACAGAGGATTCTCTAAGAACATTTATCCCTTAATCCTGATAAATTCATGAGATTTCTCATTTCTTACCTTCTGTTTATCACCAAGCTTTACTAAAGAATAGTCTGCAATTGCTACCTCTACTTTCTCACCTCCTTCCCACCATTTAGCTTCTGCAACTTCCTGTCTACTGAAATACCTAATACTTCTTAAAACACCTGCTCCTCTGTATCTCTGAACCATTTCAGCATTGTTAATCATCCCTTCCTTTAAATTTTTTCTTCCTTTGACTTCAATAATGTTTCAGTCTCTGGATTCTTCTAACTAGCATACAAAGCTATGGCTCCTTAACCTCCAGTTTTCTCTTCCTATCCCTGTGGGTATTTTCCATGGAAACACCTTCTGAGCTTTTTTCTGACTTTATATTATTATATAATACAATATTATATTATATTACATTGACATGAATCCGCCCCGGGTGTACATGTGTTCCCTTTCTTGAACCCCCCTCCCACCTCCCTCCTCCCCATAACCTCCCTCTGGGTCATCCCCGTACACCAGCACCAAGCATCCTGTATCATGCGTCGAACCTGGACTGGTGATTTGTTTCACATATGATATTATACTTCTTAAATGCCTTCTTTGCCTCCAAAATCTCTTCTCAATCCACCCTCTGCAGCTGTTTCCTAGTGATATTTTTAAAATACAAATCTAATCAGGTCATTCTCATGCTCAAAACCCTTCAATGGATCTCCATTGACAAAGGAATGTGAGAACATCAGCTCTTATGTCCTTGATTAACCTTTCAATCTCAGATACTATTCTTTCAGCCATAACAAACTCCTGCAGTTTTTCAAGCACAGCATTCTCTCTTGAGACATTGGGATTTATCCCTATCTCAATTACACCAGAATTAATTAATTAAATTCTTTTCTTACATGTGGGCCTTATTCAGGCCATCTTTTACTATGTGTAGACTGCTAAATATTGCTAAGACAAGATCTCATAACTATGTGGATTTATCCTTCGATAGATTTATGGCTTTTAATTTCCCTTTGAATCTCCATGTCATAATAACGCAATGCTTTTTTGGACCGCTCTCTGCTCTATTTCCCACAACAGCTTACTGGAACCTCCATGAGTTTCTCCCTGTCTTCTCCTTCATCATTTCTATCTTCACACTCATTACTTGACCTCCCTAATATTCCAAAATATTGAAATAATCAAGTTAGAATTCTTACACTTCTTGTCCCTTCCTTCTACCAACAGGTATATGTTTCACTCATCACTGACTCCTTCCCTCCTGCTTTGGTGAAAAAAAATCCCCATTATGCCTAAGATAAATTCCTCTACCTGTGGTCTGGATTCCATTTCCTTTTATTTGATCTAGAAAATAACTTTGTTTTGTATTAACATCTCACTCCCCTTTTCGACTGACTCTTTCCCCTTATCTGTAAGCATGTTCAAGTCCCCCCGCCCCCCACAACCCAACCTGCCACAATGCTACTATTCCTTCTCTGGCTATCACTTTCTATTACAGTTTAACCTCTTAAAAATGTAATAATCACTAGCTATAGTCTTCACTAGTCAGGAAAGGTCAGGAAAGATTCAGTAACTAATATATGTGGATGATGAGTTTATGTTGAAGGGAGAAATAAAAATCCATGTTAGGAGGGATAGAGAAAGGAGTAAAGGAATACCATAAAGTGGAAGAGCAGCAAAAAAAATGTTGGGATAAACTGAAGGAAAAAGGACAATGTGGAGTTGTTACATAAAGCATCTACAGAGTGGGGAAAGAAGGACGATAGAGACATACAAAAATAAATGCTACACATTCCCTGAAGATGGAGTTCAAGACCCAGATGTATAAAGGATAGAGAAATGGGTAATAAAAAATTTAGATTAATCAAAGAGGAATAAGATCTGTTTACCCCTTTCTCTCCTTTCAATTTTAACTCTTTTCTGTATCTGAAACTATACTTTTTTCTGCCTGTAGGAAATAAGCTCCCACCTGCTTTCCTGTCAGAGCTAACTACTGCATGTACATGGTTAGCTGATTTCACTTCCTCTTAATTTTTCAGGATCTCGCTTTAGTAATTATCCTCATGTTCCATGCTACCAGTTTTATTATATATATATATATATATATATATATATATGCACACATACACATATCTCCTGATTTGTACCAAACTCTGTTCCTTATATTTACAATCATACAGAGGATTCTCTAAGAACATTTATCCCTTAATCTTGATAAATTCATGAGATTTCTCATTTTTTACCTTCTGTTTATCACCAAGCTTTACTAAAGAATAGTCTGCAATTGCTACCTCTACTTTCTCACCTCCTTCCCACCATTTAGCTTCTGCAACTTCCTGTCTACTGAAATACCTAATGCTTCTTAAAACACCTGCTCCTCTGTATCTCTGAACCATTTCAGCATTGTTAATCATCCCTTCCTTTAGATTTTTTCTTCCTTTGACTTCAATAATCTTTCAGTCTCTGGATTCTTCTAACTAGCATACAAAGCTATGGCTCCTTAACCTCCAGTTTTCTCTTCCTATCCCTGTGGGTATTTTCCATGGAACACCTTCTGAGCTTTTTTCTGACTTTAGGCATGGTGATTTCACTCACCTCTATAATTTTAACTATCCTTTCTTTGTGGTAGAATTTCAACCTTTACCTGTATGTTTAACCTCTTAAACTTTCATATGCATGTTTTTGATGAACAGCTTGATTTGGATGGCTTTCAAGCACTTTATGTTCACTTATATCCCATTTCCCATTGACCAAAGCCAGCAGATCCCCTTTCTTTCCTTTGTTAATAGTGTTGTTCTCTTCCGACTCACTCAAATAAAACATTTTGGATTTATCTTTGATTCATTCTTTCACTGTTTCAGTGAAGATTTGAGAGTCTACTATGTTACTCCTTTTTAAACTTCCAGTGGCTTACTTTTCCCTATAGAATAAAAGATAAACTTAAGTGAATAATATGCTCTACAACATGCCCCCACATTATCTCTTCTGATTTACAACATTTACAGCCTATCCTTCAGCCAACAGGAACTAGCCATTCTGAAAATACACCCCATGACATGCATTTACACATGTGTGCGTTTTTCCCTGCCATTTGGAATATGATCATATCTATCCCATACCATTAAATGCTACCCATACTTCTTAACCCAGCTTGAATTCTTCTGTGTTAAAGAAATAACCTACATTTCTTCTCACCCACAAGTAATTTATTTATTTTCTTTATATGTATAACATGCCATTGTTTCCTTATAGTTCAGTTCAGTTCCTTATAGTACATGTCCATTATCCATATGCCATGACTTTTTTTTTTTGACGTTCTTGTTATTGAAAATGAGAAAGAGACTACAACAGAGAGGAGGATTTTTGGTAAAATATTATCATAAAAATGAAAGATAGGAGATCTGAATTGGAGAGCATGATCAAGGATGTCAATTAGGGAGAACAGCTTGGATTTCTAAATTAAGGATGTGAAGCCCTTTCTTCATTCTTCATAAAGTAGTGTGGTTTTGGAGTAGAGGGACATTTAAATTACTTCTCAGAAAAGGGAAAAGGGCCAGAGATAATTGGAAATTGACCAGTAAAGCTGAATACTCAGAAAATTGTGTGCAAAAATGTAGACTTGAAAGATTATTTGGAAGCGTAGGCTAACACTTTGCAATATGCTTACATAAAAGGGAAGTGATCCAGTAGGTTGACAGGATTTATATGCAAGAGAGAGTAGAGGTCCGACGTATAAAATGAAAGATAGCACTTTTTCTTATCATGCAATGGTTATAGCTGAAATTAATTTCTTAAAAGCTTGGAAATTTGGCAGAGGTAAATGGAGGATGAACAAATTCATATAAGTAAGAGAAGGCATTGAAAACAATGAGGAATGGTCAAGGAGAGAGAAGCCTAGCTTTCATTTCAAGCTGTCAGAGAGGATTGGTACAGATGAAAAAATAATTTGAAGAAAGCTCTCAAGGAAAGAAATGAAGCCAAATGCTTTGAAGAGAAAAATAGATATTTTTGATTTCAGAACAAACTAATGGAGAGCACAGAAAAAAAAATAGAGAAATTAGAACATAGGGAAAATCAAAGAGCAAATGACAAATGTCTGCAATAGAAAGCCTGGGTAATATAGGGAAGAAGCAAAAGCAAGCAAAGCTACTGACATTTTTTTCATGTGTATGAAGAGAAGATTGCCATGTGCTTGAGAGATTATAGACAGTTAGGTTAAGGTGACTTTAAGCCAGTTATGAGAGTCTTTTATGGATCTATAATGGAGGAAAGAATATAGGCTAATATGAAAAAATAAGCAGCAAGTGAAAGAGTGACTTAGCAACAGACTTCACAGCTCAAGTGTGAGTGAGCATCATGAACAAGTTGTTGATGAAAAATCGAATTCTGCTGCCTTATGGATGCAGCACAATGGAAAATCTACAAGCTTTAGAGATGTATTTGAGTCCTACTTTTATTTTTGGCAAATCTTTGTAGCTTCCAAATCCTTGAGTTTCTCATCTGTAAAGTGACTTCACATTATTGTGAAACTCAAATTGAACGATTTTTGTGACCATATCTTGAACAAAATTTAGATATTATTATTCTAGGACATTTTTTACATGGGCTGAGCAAATATTTATTTGTGGGTGTCTTCCTTTCCTCCCCTATCTTCATTGAGATATGACTGACATATAACCTTGTATAAGTTTAAGGTGTACAACAAAGTGATTTTATACATGTACATATTGCAAAGTGATGATATCTGTAGGTTTCTGTGGTTTTATGGGATAAGCAGGAAATAACTGATATGATAAAACAAGGTTGGTTAATGGTATTTGAGCAAAGAAAAAGAAACTGGGAATCACTGACATTACTAAACACTATTTTTAGAAATCTTTTTATTAAGACTCACGATGGCACTATTCCTGATGCATGAGATGCAGTAGTATGTCTAAACAAGTGACAGGTGACCAGTGAACTTCAGAGATCATGTAAGAAGCCAAAGGATCTTTATTATCTTTAAGTAAATGCATTTTATTTGAACAAAATGCAATTTTATATGCCATACACAGCTATTCTGGGTTACAGAAAGGTCTGTAATATATGAATAAAACACCCAACTAAGTAACTTTGGACCTGGCTCTCTTCATACTTCTCTGTGCTCACTGAATGGTAGGAAAGAAATGAACGATGCTCAGGATGAGATCACCCAGCCCTGAGGCCCCTTACTATATTTGTGCTAAAGATCCTGCTTTGGAGAAAATGCATGTTGAATGTGAATGAAATTGCATGTAAAAATGAAAGAGGAAGGTTTATTTTAAAGACCAGAGTTTCTTCCAAATCTGTATTGCTACAGTCTTAGTTTGAGTTTGTTGTTGAAGCCTCCTAATGGGCCCTATATCCAGTCTTCTATGTCTTCAATCAATTTTACACATTTATTGTAAAAGTTGGGGCGTTCCTCATAGCTCAGTTGGTAAAGAATCTGCCTGCAATGCAGGAGGCCCCGGTTCGATCCCTGGGGAAGATCCGCTGGAGAAGGGAAAGGCTACCCATTCCAGTATTCTGGCCTGGAGAATTCCAAGAGGGGTGGCAAAGAGTGGGACAAGACTGAGTGACTTTCACTTTCACTTTCATTGTAAAAGTGAGCTTTTAAAAACACGATTCTGAGCATGTTTCCGATCAGCTCAAAAAGTTTCAGTAGTTACCCATCACCTATAGCAGGGCTCAGCAATTTTTTTTTTCTGCAAAGGGTCAGATTATTGTTGTTTTGTTGTTATTTAGTCGCTAAGTTGTGTCCGACTCTTTATGACCCCATGGACTATAACCTCCCAGGCTTCTCTGTCTATGGGATTCTATAGGCAAGAATACTGGATTGGGTTGTCATTTCTTTCTCCAGGAGATCTTCTTGACCCAAGGATTAAACCCAGGTCTACTGCACTGGCAGGTGAACTCTTTACCACTGAGCCACGGGAAGCCCTAGAAGGGTCAGATAGTAAATGTTTTAGGCTTCACAGACAACACACAGACTTTGTCAAATTGTCTTCTTAGGGTTTTTTTTTTTTTCAGTTCAGTCGCTCAGTCGTGTCTGACTCTTTGTGACCCCATGAATTGCAGCATGCCAGGCCTCGCTGTCCATCACCAACTCCCGCAGTTCACCCAAACCCATGGCCATTGAGTTGGTGATGCATCCAATTAGCATCCATTAAAAATTTGAAAACCATACTTAGCTGTGGGCTACACAAACCAAGCGGAGAAGGCACTGGCGACCCACTCCAGTACTCTTGCCTGGAAAATCCCATGGACGCAGGAGTCTAGTAGGCTGCAGTCTATGGTGTCACTAAGAGTCGGACACGACTGAGCGACTTCACTTTCCCTTTTCCCTTTCATGCATTGGAGAAGGCAATGGCAACCCACTCCAGTGTTCTTGCCTGGAGAATCCCAGGGACGGCGGAGCCTGGTGGGCTGCTGTCTATGGGGTCGCACAGAGTCGGACACGACTGAAGCAACTTAGCAGCAGCAGCAGCAGCAGCAGCAGCACACAAACCAAGAGCTGGATTTGACCCTTCAGACTTTAGTTTGTTGACCTATAGAATAAATAAAGTGCAAGCTTTATATATAGCATAGCAATCTTCCCATAATCTGGCCTTCTGCTTTCTTCTCAGGTTTTATATTTTGCCAAAACACGTTCCACACCCTCTGCTGTGGGAATTGAATTGGCAGTATCTCAAAGTTCAGCAAACTGGGTTTTATACTTCTGTTCTTGTTCACACTGCATCCACTAAAATTGTCATTCCTTATCCAACTGGCAAGCTCTTCCTTTCTCAAGGCTCTACTAAAGGTGTCATGTCTTCTAGTAAATGTTTCCGGACTGCCCAGTTAGAACTGATCTCTGTAACTTTTACAAATATGGATCGCAGTATCTGTAGCACTTCACTGTGTTTATGTACTCCCCAACTCCAATGTGAGCCTCTCAAAGGCAAGAGAATGACTTACTTGGATTTGTATCCTTAACATACATTAGCCACTTTAAAAATCTTTATGGAATGAATAACCCCAAGCATTCTGTTAGGAAGTCATCCAACACCAGCAATAACTTAAAAAGAAATGAAGAGAGGCTTAGCAGTCCTCTGAGTTGTGCATGACCCATATATAGAAGCAAGTTACTACATTTTTTAGTCTCTAGAGAAGCTCCCTGAGTCCCATTCTAACTTTTTCTGAAGATTTCCTCATATATCCATCAGGGTATGACAGTGGTTACACAGATCCTCATGGCAGATTTTTTTTTTTTTTTGGATCACTAATGCCATCTAATAGTGCCTGTCCAAAGTGGGACTCAGAACCTATCTTTCAATAAACATACTTAAAATAATTCTTCTAAGGCCTTTAGTATTATTAGTGATAGAATGATGACCTAAATAGGTGTTGGTGAGCTGCCCTTGGAATGTTGCTGTCCTGTCTCAGTGGGGAAAACGTGCTCTGAGTTCCAAGCTGATGACTTATGAGTTAACTTTTGGACATAACTCATTCCTAAGTTTGAGGCTGTCTCAACTTAAAATATAACAAGCATAGGTCAGAGGAACTGGAATAGGAGTCAACCAGATTAAGAGTAAAGCCATAAAAGTGAGAGCCAAAGGGAAATATGATATTACTGTGTTTCTAAAACTGGAAAATGGGAATGATGATGCTCCTCATTGTACACCCTGGAGAAAATGATGCATAAATGAAATTGATTCTAAAAAGCAAAGAATAGGAATATTTGGAAGATTTTAGAAAATAGCAGTAGTATCTAACATTTATTGAATGCTTACCATGTGCCAGGAACTGCTCTAAGAACTTTAAATAGATGATCATATCAATTTAATTTTTCCAACAGCACAATAAGAAGGGTACTATTATTATTTTTATTTTGTGGGTGGAGAACTTGATGCACAGAGCAGTTACTTGCCAAAGATGCCATAGATAATAAATAGTGGAGCTTAAATATGAACCCAAGCTTTCTGACTCCATTGCCAACAATCCAAATGGCTTCAATTATATATGGAACCATCAACAAAGTACAGTGTTGAATATAATTACATATATTATACCTTTATAATTTATTGTATATATGTTTTATATATATTATAAAATACATATAAATTATAAAATTTAGAATATATTATAAAAGTATAATATATGTAATTATAATATAGAGGATAAGATGGTTGGATGGCATCACCAATTCAGTGGACATGAGTTTGAGTAAGCTCTGGGAATTGGTGATGAATAGGGAAGCCTGGCATGCTGCAGTCCATGGGGTCACAAAGAGTCAGACACAACTGAGTGACTGAACTGAACTGAATATATAACACATAATATATAAGTATATTATATGTGCATATATACAGGTATATATATATATAATTTCTCAGATAATATACTTTAAAAATAAACAACCTTCAGAAAATGAAGAAAAAGGCTAATGATAGAAAGCACTGTGATCATATACCCATCTACCCAAGAGAAGCCTCTAGGAATAAGGGAAATTTTAGAAGACATATCTACCTTCTGAATGTGCTGTGGCAAATGGTTTCTGGGGTCAATCAACTTAAGATGAGAAAAAGAATCAACAAGTTACCATAATACAAAGTATAAAGTAAATGTTGCTTGGCAACAATAGGAACTGCATATGGCATTTTATTAAATTGGGGAAAAAGAGAAAAATATTCACAATCTTGGCCATGAAGGCTCTTGGGTAGAGCAGAAATGCTCATGAATGTGTATGAGAACTGGGAGTAGAAATGACCAGAGGGTCACTAAAGCACACCATGGAATAGAAGGCAGAGAAATAGGAGAAGGCAAAAGAATAACAATTTCAGTTTAGACATTTTTATAAGAAATTGATATTATGGAAATTTAATATTTGCAGAAATAAATGTTGGTTGAGAAAATATTTATTAATATGCATAATGCAAACTATTTTAAAATAAGAAATTATAAGCATAAATTAGAATAATTTTTAAGAAAACACTTTCAAATGATAACATGTTTTAAATACAAAAGTTGCTTATTGCCATGAGATAGTATCACATACATGTGGGGTGTGAGGGGTCATTTTTCCATCAGGTTCAAATTGGGTCAGACATCTCTAAAATGCAATATGAGGAGCAAATGCTATATTCTGGTTGCATGACCACTGTCATATATATGAATTCTGTCTACCTTGTGTGGCAAATACAAAGATGTTTGTTTGCAAAAATCTTGTGCTTTCTACCCCAGAAAAAAAACTCCCTGATGGGCTACTATGGCTGTAGCTATCACCTTTGCATCCCTACTACCATTATTCTCTTTGTGAACTATTTTAGGCACATTCATGGCCTTAATGCTTCACATGGCTTGACAAAATGTTAACTTTCATGGTATACTTGTTAATGAGTTCCTAGTGATGACCACAGAAAGAATGCTTACTGAGATTTTTGTTGTTGTTGCTGTTTTTAAGCATGTAAACTGAAATTTTATGGTCTGAGTTTTCACTGTTTTTCTTGCATGTTGGAGAGGCTTATAAAGAGAGCCATTAGGATTTTTCATTTCCTTTGGCTAACTTCCCAAGATCTCCATTTACATCCTTATTTCTCAAAGTGTAAATGAGGGGATTTAATATGGAGGTGACTGCTCCATAAAATATTGAGATGACTTTGTCCTCTTCTTGATATTCTTTTGACTGAGGTTTCAGTAACATGTAGATGGCTGTCCCATAAAACATGGTGGCCACAGTTAGATGGGATCCACAAGTGGAGAAAGCTTTGAGTCTGGCCTCCACAGAATGGGTCTTCAGCATGGCATCCACAATGCGAGTAATAGATGAGGATACAAGTGAATGTCAGGGGCAGTGATAACCAGACCCAGAATTAGACTGACACGGGTGTCTGAGCAGATAAGCTTCAGCAGGGCTGGGATCTCACAGGTAAAGTGGTTGATGAAATAATGCCCGCAACAATGAGCAGGGCTTGCAATGATTGGTGTGACTGCTACTAAGAAGGCACTAGTCCAGGTTCCCAAGGCCAACTCTATGCAAACCCACTTGTTCATAATGACGGCATAATGCAGGAGATTGGAGATTGCAACAAATCTGTCATAAGCCATGATATCAAGGAGGAGACACTCTGTCATCCCCAGAAAGAGGAATGTGGTCATCTGGGCCTAACAGCTGGTATAGGAAATGGTAGGGAAGTCCCTGAAACATTGGACCAACACATATGGCTCCCAGCTGGTGGAATAACAGACATCAAGGAAGGATAACTTACTGAGAAAAAAAAATACATGGATGTATGATGTTGAGAATCCCATCTCATTACAACAATAAGGTTGTTCCCAAACACTGTGACCAGGTAGAAAAGCAGCAGTCCTTAGAATAAGGCAACCTGGATTTGAGGCTGTTGGGAAAATCCAACAAGGATAAATTCATTCACCTCAGAGGCATTGTCTTTCTTTAGACTGCCCATTTATTTAGTTGTCTTAAGTACTGGGAAAGAAGACAAAACATCATATTACCTAAATGAAGAAACAGAAAGAGTAGCATCTCAATAGCTTATTAGAAGCCATGTTCTGGATTAGTGTGTGTCATTCATTTTACTGGGTTAGACTCATCTGGAAATAGAGGTTCTCTCTTTGTTTTTCTGTCTTACAGAACTGTATATGATCAGGAAAGGCTTATTAAGTTGTTTGGACTGTTAGGTACCCCTTAGATCATGTAAGACACATTTGATCAAGCAAGTGGGTGAAACATCAATAGTGGGTTAAGCAGAACTATTACTCTCATAAAGGGGCATAGCTAGATGATTGACTATATTCTTAACCAAAAAAAGAGGCAAATATGCTACATCTCCCCACCCAAAATGCTTGTTTATAGTCAGTTTTATTTAAGCTGGTTCATTAATTAGCAAGTAATAATTTTTAAGTTTAAGCTCAAAGATCCAGTTGTGAATTCTTGGACTACTTCTTTGCTTTTCAACTTTTTTTTTTTGGTTTTTGTTTATGCATAATAGTAAAACCACCTATGCATGGTAAATTAGAAAGTGTGTATGTAGCTAAATCTATCACTTACTTCAATGGAAAAACATCACCAGCCAAAATGACATGAAATAAACCAAGCAACGTGTGGGTTTACTGAAATCTCACTCTGTTTAGTTGTCTTAACAACTATTTTCAAATGACAGAAACATACTATGTGTAGATCCTGCCATCTCCATACAGTTCAGAACAAAAGCTTAAAGGGTGATGGGAAAATCTTATTAGATAAAAACATTTCATGAAGACGACAGTTACCAGAAATTGTGAAGGGAGACAAGGGAAATCTTGGAATACATGTTTCCGGAAGTGTTCAGAAAAAAAAAAAAAAGAAAAAAAAGGCAGAGCTTTCTCAGTTTTATATGATTTCAGTAGGGAGTGAAAGAGATGACCCATTGAAGTCTCTTTTGGCTTTATGATTTTCTTATTTAGACACAGAATCAAACCTCTCCTTAACTGTATAGTTATGTTAGTGCTATACATAATTAGGTAATTCTTCATACTAAATAGGCAGAATGTTGAAATACAGAGAGAAGGCAAGGGAGTCACATGGATCCACTAACAAGCTGAACCATCTTGAGAAACTCAGTTTCCTCACATATAAAATGGGAATATCACCTAGCCCCTGGTAGAACTGTTCTAAGAATTCAGTTCAATTTAGTCGCTCAGTTGCATCCAACTTTTTGTGACCCCATGGACTGCAGCATGCCAAGCTTCCCTGTCCATCACCAGCTCTCAGAGCTTGCTCAAAGAATTAGACAAGATTATTTCTAGAAAGAACCTAACACAGTGCTTAGTACAAGTATACCACCCAAGATACATTAGCTCTCTTCCCACTTTCATGGCCCGTGTAGATCTTTCCGTCAGCTTGGATTTCATCCTTGTAAACATGTGCCAAAATGTCATGTCATTGTACCTTTCTTTGTAAGGTTATCATGTTACCAGAAAGAATACCATCTGAAGTTTTTGGCTTGAGTAACAACTAAAGAAAGTTTGACTATGTAAGTCATTAAAATTTGTTCCTAATGGTAGGCGGGAAAAGAGATATATAAAGAGATGAAAATTATTCACTGACTTAGGGCTGGAGGACAACAACAGAGAAGTGCACCTCATTCATAACAGAAACATTTTGCAGTTGGCGACACCCCCACAAATGACTAATCTCCAAGAAGAAATTTGATTCTTTCAACTGCAAGGAAAAGAAGTTTAATACAAGCAGCTGTGGTAATAAATCTTCCTATCATTTGTGGTTATAAGGTTGGAAAATCTTGAGTTAACTGTGCTGGTGAATCATGCCCATTTATTTCTACTTGTTAAATATCTTTTTCTTTTATTTACACAGAGTTGGCTTGTAATAAGGCTACCATGAAAGGTTGGTGTCTAAAAGACAATAGAAACATTCATTTTCTAGCATAATAGTAATATAGATGTCAATTCATGACATGCAGTTTTTCTTTGCCTGTACAAATATTAGAATGCTATTTCTTCTAGAAGTGTCCAAAATTCTGTTATTTTGTTCCCAGAAATACAAAAATAAATTGAGAAAATGTACTTTCTGAATATATTGAGATATTTTTAAAGCATTTGTGTTTGCCAAAGATGTATAGTCTACTTACAGACCAAAAATTTTTAGGTAGTATTAAAAGAAGCCACAATTCAAATGCAAGAAGGAACTTTGGAAATTTGGATAATCTTGTGGTGGGTTTAAGAATTTATAACCTCAGACTTGAACAATTCTGCTTTGGGGATTTAGGAGATATCCCTGCTTTGTAATTAAGTTGCCTAATGCAAATAGAGAAGAGAAAACAAATAAGGAGGAGGAGACATCTGCTGTATTTAGCTCGTTAAAATAATGTTCACTTTCCTCCTAACTTGATTAATGAGCATTTCAGTGAATGTTCCCTATAGCAATGATTCTAGTCAGTAAATATGGTGGCAGTTGGGAACCAGCACTGCTTTTCCTCAAAGGAGAAACTTTGTTCTGTCTGGGTAGTTCTTCATTTACTTACTTTTCTGATAACAAGTTAAATATTCAGGTAAGTGCTATGAAGAATTTATATTGAGGAATTTTGGGGATCAAGATGTACATCAAGTTGTGATTATGTAACTTTTGTGTTTACTGGATCCTCCAGAGATATACTATGGTTGTCAATCCAGTTCTCTCTCAAGTATAATTGTGAGTTCAATTTAGTGTTTTTTTTAACTTGAGGGATCTTTGTCTCTGTATAATGGAAGTAAGACTGAGTGTACATTTTGGAAGCTATAAGCCCTTGGATTTAGCGACCATATCTGAGTCATTTCCATTTTCTTTGGAACTCTACCTTGCACAGAGAAAACCCTTCAAAGATGTTTGTTGAAATAAAAGCTCTTGATGTCACTTTAACTAAATGGATTCTTCCATTCAGGTATTTTTTACATTGCATTTAATCATGCAATTTTTATTATGTTTTCCTTTCTGGCTGCCCCATGCAGCACATGGGAATCTTAGTTCCCTGACCAGTGATCAAACCAGCAAAAAGTCTTAACCATCAGATCATCAGGGAAGTCTCTTCCTGAAATTTTTACTTGTCAATTTCTTTGTACCCAAAAAGTGTATCAACTGACATAGCAGTGCTCTGTAGAAATACAACATGAGAACTTTCACCCAGTTAGTCACTTCATAGCAGGTTCTGTGGGTCACTCTCTCCACAGAGTGTTGATGATAAGGTTCTGCTTATGTGAGATATTAATTCCTCAAGAATTTTCTTTGTGATTCTATCCTGGGGACTTTCTCACACCCATATATTAAAAATATATTAAACCTTTGTGGAAATCCACAAAACGTAAAGGAGAATAGGATGATGAACATTTGTAGTAGCGCAGAAATTGAAAGAAATTGCAATGCCACCAAATAAATATTTCATGGAGAACATGATTGATGCTTCTCTGATGAATATTACAGAACTGACATAGAAGCATACTACAATAGGAATGGAAAGTTTAAGCTGTCCAGGCATCTGATGGAAATCTCAGGCTGGTAAAGAGCAGGGTATCTGATAAATTTGGGATTTGCCTTGCTGACAATTTCATTTCTCAGAAGGTTAAAGAACCATTGAGGGGAAATGATGCTATGGATTTAATTATGATGGAATGAGCCAGAATCTTGGACAAAATAACCATATCATCTGGGAGTTCATAATAGAAAGAAAGTCTATGGCCAATACTTTTAAAAGGGAAATTGGCTTTTCTCTGAATCTTTTAATTTCAAATTTCTTAAACACTCTGATGATACTTGACCAGTTACAGATAATCACAAGAGATTTAAGATGAAAATAGACCTTTTCCACTTCAAGAGGACAGCACAGAGCGTGCAAACAGTCCAGACTCAGATCTCCTGCATGTAGACTGTACTTACATAGCAATCTCGAAAGGCCTAATTGACAGCAACTTTCCTGTCTTGTAGTCAGATTCTACCAGTGAAAGTGAAAGTCGCTCAGTCATGTCCAACTCTTTGCGACCCCATGGACTGTACGGTCTATGGAATTCTCCAGGCCAGAATACTGGAGTGGGTAGCCTTTCCCTTCTCCAGGGGATCTTTCCAACCAAGGGATCGAACCCAGGTCTCCCTCTTTGCAGGCAGATTCTTTACCAGCTGAGCCACCAGGGAAGCCTAAGAATACTGGAGTGGGTAGCCTATCCCTTCTCTAGTGGATCTTCCTTACCCAGGAATCAACCTGGGGTCTCCTGCATTGCAGGCAGATTCTTTACCAACTGAGCTATGAGAGAAGCTCAAGATTCTACTAGGCCACATAGATCTGTGTGGCCTAATTTGAAAGTTTACCAGGTAGCTGGATTTTACTTGTCTTGTGGATATTTTTCTCAGAGTTTTTTGTTGTATCTAAGAGAGAATTCAATATATGCTTTAGAGTCAGGCAGAATCATTCATTCATTTGTCCATTCAGTAAATATTTTTTGAGTTCATACCATATATCCAATTCTGTTAAAGTTGCTGAGGATACAGCAATGAACAAATAGAGACTAGGCATCCATTCTCATTTAACTTATACTCTATATGGATGATAGAACAATAAGTAGCAAATTAAGCAATTCATATCATAATAACGGTTATGAAGAAAGCAGAGTTGATATGAAAGAGAGTGCTGGAACAAGATTACTATTTGAGTTGAGACCAAAAGTATACAAAGGGACTATGTGAAAATCTAGGGGAAGAGAGTTCCAGGGAGGGGGAAGAGTAAGTGCTAAGACTCTGAAGCAAGAACAAGTTTCACTGCTTGCTGAATAGATAGCAGATAGCTGCAGCTGAAGTGTAGTAGTGTAGGATAACCAATCATCCTGGCTTGTCCCAGACTTTCTTGGTTTTACCACTAAAAGTCTCATGTAATAGGAAACCTTTTAATCCCTGTGTGGGACTTATTTAGTATAGAAACTCACTACTCATTACTATAGAATACTCTCACAGAGTATTTTTCCCCCAAGTTAAGTAGTCTGTAGTCCTTCCATCTCAACTCAGATGATATAGTTAGTTCTAAGACCTCTCAATCACAAACCCAAAACAGCTTCTGATAATATACTTGATTTTCTCCCCAGTGTCCTCTTGAAGAGTGACTCTTTGAACCAGAAACCCTTAGGTATCTGCAGGTCTTATGCCCTATTTGTGGTTCTCTGTGCCCTCTGAATTCCTCATAGAACTAAGGCCTAGAAACATGCTATTGATCTCACGGTTCCCAATCTCAGGGTCCCCTGAGAAGACAGCTTTTAAGCCTACCAGTTTTCATCCCTGCCCCTAGAGTGAAATGTCCACCAATCTAATTATTAGGTGATAGCAATTAGCAGGCATTAGCACCTGTCCTGTAAAAGTTCAGGTTTCCTTCAGTGAAACTAACTCATACCCAGACCTTTGACAGCCATTTACCATAAGAGTCTAATCTCCTCTTGCACCAGAGGTTGTGAGCATTCCTGGATGACTGAAGCTACTGTTGGCAACAGGCTCTTGGGTAGAGCAGATGACTAAAAAGAGAAACTAGAACAGGGAAAGGGGATCTCTGGAAGATGATGAGTGCAGATGACTGTGCCATCTAAAAAAGAGTTGAAGTATAGGAAGCATATCCATTGCCTATGTATAACCATGTTTTCCACTTGACTCTAGAATGAGTGCCAGGTTTTCAAATGCATAGGATTCTTATTTCACTCAAATTTTAGGTTAATTGAAAATGTGTCTTCTTTAACTCTCAACTTGAAGAACAACTTAGTTTAGAAGTCCTGAGGTCAGATTTCTTGCCCTGGTTGTGCTAGAACACCTGGGACTTTCATTTCTCCTCTGTTAAGCAAATGACTATCACTGGATAATCACTCTTTTTAATCAACATTTTTTTCCAATCAAAAGAGAAGACCTGAAAGCCACAGAAAACTGTCGGTAATGGAGCTAAAACCACAGAGAATGGTACTGTTGGTCAAGGCCATCAACAATATTTGAGCTCTTTCCCTATTCCTATGTCTATTTTCACAGTCATCACATCAAACTATAGAAAATGCTGGGCCCTGTTTCCCACTCTAGCATTTTCCCCATGGCAAAGACAATGATTTAGGAGTCTTCTTGCTCTATGATTTTGAGTATATTTGGTTTCTTATGGTCAATGTAAAATAGATGATAAAAAATCATGGTGACATGTTGGAACTAATTGATATTTACAGAGCATTCCACCCCAAAGCAGCAAACTACACAGTCTTCTCAAGTGCGCACAGAACATTCTCCAGGATTGACCACATGCTAGGCCACAAGATGAGCCTTGGTAAATTTTAAAAAATAGAAATTATATCAAGTATCTTTTCTGATCATGCTATGCAATTAGAAATAAACTACAAGAAAAAATCTAAAAAGCACAAACATATAGTGGCTAAACAAGATACTACTCAACAGCCATCGGATCACTGAGATAATCAAAGAAGAAATAAAAAAAATTACCTAGACACAAATGAAAATGAAAGCATAATAGTCTAAAACATGGTATGAAGCAAAAGCAATTCTAAGAGGGAAGTTTATAGCAATACAATCTTGCTTCAAGAAAAATCTCAAATATTAACCTTACACCTAAAACAGCAAGAGAAAGAAGAACAAGCAAAACCTAAAGTTATTAGAAAAGAGGAAATCATAAAGATCAAAGCAGACATAAATGAAATAGAGAAAAAGAAAATAATCACAAAGATCGATGAAACTAAAAGCTGGTTCTTTGAGAAGATAAACAAAATTGATAAACCTTTAACCAAACTCACCAAGAAAAAAAATGAGAGGACTCAAGTCAATAAAATTAAAAATGAAAATGGAAAATTTACAACTGGCACCACAGAAATACAAAGAATCATAAGAGACTACTATGAACAACTGTAAAATGGACAACCTGGAAGAAATGGACACATTCTTAGACAGATATAGTCTCCCTAAACTGAACCAGGAAGAAATAGAAAATATGAACAGGTCAATCAAAAGCACTAAAATTGAAACTGTGATTCAGTTCAGTTCGGTCGCTCAGTCGTGTCCGACTATTTGCGACCCCATGAACCGCAGCACGCCAGGCCTCCCTATCCATCACCAACTCCTGGAGTCCACCCAAACCCATGTCCATTGAGTTGGTGATGCCATCCAACCATCTCATCCTCTGTCGTCCCCTTCTTCTCCTGCCCTCAGTCTTTCCCAGCATCAGGGTCTTTTCCAGTGAGTCAGCTCTTCACATCAGGTGGCCAAAGTATTGGAGTTTCAGCCTCAGCATCAGTCCTTCCATTGAACACCCAGGACTAATCTCCTTTAGGATGGACTGGTTGGGTCTCCTTGCAGTCCAAGGGATTCCCAAGAGTCTTCTCCAACACCACAGTTCAAAAGCATCGATTCTTTGGTGCTCAGCTTTCTTTATAGTCCAACTCTCACATCCGTACATGATCACTGGAAAAGCCATAGCCTTGACTGGATGGACCTTTGTTGACAAAGTAATGTCTCTGTTTTTCAATATGCTGTCTAGGTTGGTCATAACTTTCCTTCCAAGGAGTAAGCATCTTTTAATGTCATGGCTGCAATCACCATCTGCAGTGATTTTGGAGCCCAGAAAAATAAAGTCAGCCACTGTTTCCACTGTTTTCCTATCTATTTGTCATGAAGTGATGGGACCGGAGGCCATGATCTTAGTTTTCTGAATGTTGAGCTTTAAACCAACTTTTTCACTCTCCTCTTTCACTTTCACCAAGATGCTCTTTAGTTCTTCTTCAATTTCTGCCATAAGGGTGGTGTCATCTGCATATCTGAGGTTATTGATATTTCTCCCGGCAATCTCAATTCCAGCTTGTGCTTCATCCAGCCCAAAGTTCCTCATGATGTACTCTGAATATAAGTTAAATAAGCAGGGTAAACTGTGATTAAAAACCTCCCAATAAGGGGACATGGGTAAACCTATGGCTGATTCATGTTGATGTTTGGTAGAAACCAACACAATACTGTAAAGCAATTATCCTTCAATTAAAAATAAATAAAAAAAAACCTCCCAACAAACAAAAATCCAAGACCAGACAGATTAACAGCTAAATTTTATCAAACATTTAGAGAAGAATTAACACATATCCTCCTGAAACTGTTGCAAAAAATTGCAGAGGAAGGAAAACTTCCAAACTCATTTATGAGGCCACTATCACCCTGATGCCAAAACTAGACAAAAATGACACAAAAAATTAAATTACAGGCCAATATCACTGATGAACATAGATTCAAAAATCCTCAACAAAATATTAGCAGTCCATATTCAAAAATACATTTAAAAGATGATACACCAGATCAAGTGGGATTCATCCCAAGGATGCAAGGATTTTTCAACATCTGCAAATCAATTAATGTGATACACCACATCAACAAACTGAAGAATAAAAGCCATATGATCATCTAAACAGGTGAAGAAAAAGCTTTTGACAAAATTCAGCACCCATTGATAGAAACTTCCTAGAAAGTGGGCATGGAGGGTGCAAACCTCAACATAATAAAGGCCATAGATGACAAACCTACAGCTAGCATCATACTCAATGGTGAAAAGCTGAAAGCATTCTCTCTAAGGTCAGGAAAAGACAAGGATGTCCACTCTTTCCGTTTTTATTCAACATAAATTTGGAAGTCCTAGCTATAGCAATCAGAGAAGATTAGAAGTAGAGGGAACCCAATCTGGAAAAAAAGAAATTAAGCTATCACTGTTTGCAGATGACATGATACTATACATAGAAGATTCTAAAGATGCTACTAGAAAACTACTAGAACTCATCAATGAATTCGGTAAAGTTTCAGGTTACAAAGTAATTGCATAGAAATCTGTTTTGTTTCTATACACTAACAACAGAATATTAGAAAGTGAAATTCAAGAAGAAATTCCATTTATCATTGCATCAAAAAGAATAAAATACCTAAGAATAAACCTACCTGAGGAGACAGAAGACCTGTACTCCAAAAACTATAAGATGTTCATGAAAGAAATCAAAGAAGACATAAACAAAGATGGAAAGATATACCATCTTCATGGATTGGAAGAATCAGTATTGTCAAAATGACTACACTACCCAAGGCAATCTACAGATTCAATGCAATCCCTCTTAAATTACCAATGGCATTTTTTACAGAACTAGAAGAACAACAACAACAAAAAACCCTCAAAATTTGTATGATTTGTATGGAGGCACAAAAGACCTTGAATAGACAAAGTAATCTTGGAAAAGAAAAAAGAGCTGGAGGAATCAGGTTCCCTAACTTCAGACTATACTACAAAGATATAGTCATCAAAACAGTGAGGTACTGACACATAAATAGAAATACAGATCGATGGAACAGGATAGAAAACCCAGAAAAAAACCCATGCACCTATCTATGGTCAACTAATCTATGACAAAGGAGGCAAGACTACACAATGTTGGAAAGGTAGTCTCTTTAACAAATGGTGCTGGGAAAACTGGACAGCCACATGTAAAAAAAATGAAATTAGATAATTCTTTAACTCCATACACACAAAAAAGCTCAAAATGGATTAAAGACCTATGTGAGATCAGACACTATAAAATTACTAGAGGAAAACATAAGCAGAACACTCTTTGATATAAATCACAGCAATATCTTTTTTGATCCATCTCCCAGAATAATAGAAATAAAAGCAAAAATAAGCAAATGGAGCCTACTTAAATTTAAAAGCCTTTTCACAGTAAAGGAAGCAATAAACAAAATGAAAAGACAAGCCACAGTTTGGGAAAAAATATTTGCAAATGATGTGACTAATAAGGGATTTTAACTTTTTAAATTTATAAACAGCTTATGACACTTAACAGCATCAAAACAAACAATCCACCCCAAAAGTGGGCAGAAGACCTGAATAGACATTTCTACAAAGAGGACATACAGATGGCCAAAAAGCACATGGAAAGATGTTCAACATTGCTAGTTATTAGAGAAATGTTAAACAAAACTATAATGAGATATCACCTCATACCAGCCAGAATGGCTATCATCAAAAAATACACAAACAGCAAATGCTTGAGAGGGTGTGGAGAAAAGGGAACACTCTTACACTGTTGGTGGGAATGTAAATTTATACAGCCAGTATGAAGAACTGTATGGAGGTTTCTTAAAAAACTGAAAATAAAGCTACTACTATCAGCTCAGTTCAGTTCAGTTCAGTTGCTCAGTCATGTCCGACTCTATGCGATCCCATGAATCACAGCACCCCAGGCCTCCCTGTCCATCACCAGCTCCCGGAGTTCACTCAAACTCATGTCCATCGAGTTGGTGATGCCATCCAGCCATCTCATTCTCTGTCGTCCCCTTCTCTTCCCGCCCCCAATCCCTCCCAGCATCAGACTCTTTTCCAGTGAGTCAACTCGTCACATGAGGTGGCCAAAGTATTGGAGTTTCAGCTTTAGCATCAGTCCTTCCAATGAACACCCAGGATCGATCTCCTTTAGAGTGGACTGGTTGGATCTCCTTGCAGTCCAAGGGACTCTCAAGAGTCTTCTCCAGCACCACAGTTCAACAGCAGCAATTCTTCGGCGATCAGCTTTCTTCACAGTCCAAATCTCACATCCATACATGACCACCAGAAAAACCATTGCCTTGACTAGATGGACCTTTGTTGGCAAAGTAATGTCTCTGCTTTTTAATATGCTATCTAGGTTGGTCATAGCTTTCCTTCCAAGGAGTAAGCGTCTTTTAATTTCATGGCTGCAATCAGCATCCGCAGTGATTTTGGAGCCCCCCAAAGTAAAGTCTGACACTGTTTCCACTGTTTCCCCATCTATTTCCCATGAAGTGATGGGACCAGATGCCATGATCTTTGTTTTCTGAATGTTGAGCTTCAAGCCAACATTTTCACTCTCCTCTTTCACTTTCATCAAGAGGCTTTTGAGTTCCTCTTCACTTTCTGCCATAAGGGTGGTGTCGTCTGCATATCTGAGGTTATTGATATTTCTCCCAGCAATCTTGATTCCAGCTTGTGCTTCTTCCAGCCAAGCATTCCTCATGATGTACTCTGCATATAAGTTAAATAAGCAGGGTGACAATATACAACCTTGACGTACTCCTTTTCCTATTTGGAACCAATCTGTTGTTCCATGTCCAGTTCTGACTGTTGCTTCCTGACCTGCATACAGGTTTCTCAAGAGGCAGGTCAGGTGGTCTGGTATTCCCATCTCTTTCAGAATTTTCCACAGTTTATTGTGATCCACACAGTCAAAGGCTTTGGCATAGTCAATAAAGCAAAAATAGATGTTTTTCTGGAACTCTCTTGCTTTTTCCATGATCCAGCGGATGTTGGCAATTTGATCTCTGGTTCTTCTGCCTTTTTGAAAACCAGCTTGAACATCTGGAAGTTCACAGTTCACATATCGCTGAAGCCTGGCTTGGAAAATTTTGAGTATTACTTTACTAGAGTGTGAGATGAGTGCAATTATGCAGTAGTTTGAGCATTCTTTTGCATTGCCTTTCTTTGGGATTGGAATGAAGACTGACATTTTCCATTCCTGTGGCCACTGCTGAGTTTTCCAAATTTGCTGGCATATTGAGTGCAGCACTTTCACAGCATCATCTTTCCAGATTTGAAATAGCTCAATTGGAATTCCATCAGCTCCACTAGCTTTGTTCGTAGTGATGCTCTCTAAGGCCCACTTGACTTCACATTCCAAGATGTCTGGCTCCAGGTGAGTGATCATGCCATCATGGCTATCTTCATTGTTAAGATTTTTTTTGTACAGTTACCTGATTAAAAATATGAAGCAATATTGATATCATATGGAAAAGAATGAAGATGGCTACCTTTGAGAATGAATAATGGAAAGTTTTACAAGACAATAAAACAGCATTGAGAGACCAATAAAACAACATTGAAAATTTGGATGTTGGTCAAATATTGGACAAGCACCTCCTACATATAATGCATTGGCCCTTGGCACATAGCATCCCAGGAAAACCAAAACACTGTTGTTGCCTGACTTGGGCAGGGAGAGGTGACTCTTAGACACAAATAACTCTAAGGTGAGGGACAGGGTGGTAAGTATCCTCACAGAGAGGCATCTGAGATGTTGTAGGAATTGCTTTCTTCTGATAACCTGCAGCAGTGTTCCAATGGATCATTCCATCCCAGGAGAGAATCCTTGGGCTGAGCAGTATCATGCCTCAACACAGAGCAGGCAGTAGGAGTAGTAGGAGTAGGCTTTTTCCTACCTAGTAGAGGGCTGAAGTGAGCTTCAAATGTAACTCAAAAACAGTAGCATCTTTAGTAAATGGGGAGAGGAAGACTCCAAAGTCTGTTTATTATAATGTCCAGGGAGGGAAGTGGAATCACACCTGGCAAGGGACACAGCATCAAAGGTTTCAAAGTCACAAGGGCAAATCATTTCAAACCCTCCAGGATTTGGTCCCAGAGATGCAATTAGAAGAAAAGAGTTTGTGTGAAAGAGTTCAGAAGTATTTACAAGAATAGGCCCAAGAGAAAGAATTTATTTCTGGATCTGTAATGCTAAAGTTTCTCTCCTCCTTAATTAATTCTCTAAGTCTTTGGAAACGTAAAAGTGGCCTGGGAATCCAACCTGTGAGACTAAGTGGTATCAAATGCTGGGATGAAAGGCACACAAATTTGGTAGTCACCTGGGTGATTCTAAATATCTGGATGGTTGATTAGACATGTATTTAGTTTGGTTCCAAGGTTACTACTGCAGAACAACCATCAACAAGAGAATGTTGGATTCCACCAAAAAAAGATACCTCACGTCCAAGAGCAAAGGAGAGTCCCAACAAGAGGGTAGAAGGGGAGAAATGGAGTTTAGAATCAAACCCCATTCCTGCCAGAGACGCTTGGAGTGCTCAAACAAAACCTTGTGCCCACCAGGACCCAGAGACCCCACAGAGTCTGAACCAGACCTGTCTTTGAGTGTTTGAGTGTCTCCTGCAGAGGCACGGGTCAGCAGTAGCCTGCTGCAGGGATGGGGTCTCTGGTTGCAGCAGACCTGGGACGCACAGTGTGTGGCATAAGCTCTCTTGGAAGAGGTTGCCATTAGCCCCATCATAGAGACACCAAGTAGACGACCCACAAATTGGAGAACAATTGTATCAAAGAAGTTCTCACACTGTTATGAAAGTTCTAGGACCCACAACAGATTTCATAACCTGGGGATCAGCTAAGGGACTGAGAATCCCAAGGGAATTTGACTTTGATGGCCAGTAGGATTTAATTACAGAACTTCCATAGGACTGGGGAAACAGACTCTTGGAGGGCACAAACAAAACCTTGTGTGCACCAGGACCCAGGAGAAAGAAGCAGTGACCCCATAAAAGACTGAGCCAGACTTGCCAGTGAGTGTCTGGGAGTCTCCAGCAGAGGTATGGGTCGACAGTTGCCTGCCACAGGATCAGGGGCACTGAATACATCAGTGCTGGCATAAGTCCTTTTGAAGGAGCAATGTTACCCCTACCATAGTTTGACCTCAGGCCAAACAATAGGGAGGGAACACAGCCCTGCCCATCAACAGAAAATTGGATTAAAGATTTACTGAGCATAGCTCTGCCCATCAGAACAAGACCCAGATTCCCCCCCAGCCAGTCCCATCCATCAGGAAGCTTCCAAAAGTCTCTTATCCTTATCCATCAGAGGGCAGACAGAATGAAAACCACAATCACAGAAAATGAACCGAACTGATCACATGACTCACAGCCTTGTCTAACTCAATGACTCTGTGATCCATGCCCTGTAGGGCCACCCAAGATAGAAGGGTCAAGGTGGACAGTTCTGACAAAACGTGGTCCCCTAGAGAAGGGAATGGCAAATCACTTCAGTATTCTTGCCCTAAGAACCCCATGAACAGTATGAAAAGGCAAAAAGATATGACACTGAAAGATGAACTCTCCAGGTCAGTAGGTGCCCAATATGCTACTGGAGAAGAGTGGAGAAATAACTCCAGAAAGAATGAAGAGAGAGCCAAAGCAAAAACAATGCCCAGTTGTGGATGTGACTGGTGATGGAAGTAAGTCCGATGTTGTAAAGAAGAATATTGCATAGGAACCTGGAATGTTAGGTCCATGAATCAAGGTAAATCGGAAGTGATCAAACAGGAGATGGCAACAGTGAACATCAGCATTTTAGGTATCAGTGAACTAAAATGAACTGGGATGGGTGAATTTAACTCAGATGACCATTATATCTACTACTGTGGGCAAGAATCCCTTAGAAGAACTGGAGTAGCTCTCATAGTAAACAAAAGAGTCCAAAATGCACTACTTGGGTGCAGTCTCAAATATTTCAGAATGATCTCTGTTAGTTTCCAAGACAAACCATTCAACAGCACTGTAATCCAAGTCTATGCCCTAACCACTAATATCAAGGAAGCTGAAGTTGAATGGTTTTATGACGACCTATAAGACCTTCTAGAACTAACACCCCAAAAAGATGTTGTTTTCATCATAGGGGACTGGATTACAAAAGTAGGAAGTAAAGACATACCTGGAATAACAGGCAAGTTTGGCCTTGGAGTACAAATGAAGCAGGGCAAAAGCTAACAGAGTTTTGCCAAGAGAACACACTGGTCATAACAAACACCCTCTTCCAACAACACACATGATGACGCTACACATGGACATCACCAGATGGTCAATACCAAAATCAGATTGATTATATTCTTTACAGCCAAAGATAGAGAAGCTCTATACAGTCAGGGAAAACAAGACCAGGAACTGACTGTGGCTCAGATCATGAACTCCTTATTGCCAAATTAGCACATAAATTGAAGAAAGTAGGGAAAGCCACTAGACCATTCAGGTATGACCTAAATCAAATCCCTTATGATTATACAGTGGAAGTGAGAAATAGATTTAAGGGACTAGAACTGATAGATAGAGTGCCTGATGAACTATGGACGGAGGATCGTGACATGGTACAGGAGAGAGTGATCAAAACCATCCCCAGGAAAAGACATGCAAAAAGGCAAAATGCTTGCCTGAGGAGGCCTTACAAATAGCTGAGAAAAGAAGAGAAGCTAAAGACAATGGAGAAAAGGAAAGATATACCTTTCTGAATGCAGAGTTCCAAAGAATAGCAAGGAGAGATAAGGAAGGCTTTCTAAGTGATCAATGAAAAGAAACAGATGAAAAAAATAGACTGGGAAAGACTAGGGATCTCTTCCAGAAAATCAGAGATACCAAGGGAATATTTCATGCAAAGATGGGCACAATAAAGGACAGAAAATGTATGCAACTAACGGAAGCAGAAGATATTAAGAGGTGGCAAGAATACATAGAAGAACTATACAAAAAGTTCTCAATGACCCAGATAATCATGATAGTGTGATCACTCACCTAGAGCCAGACATCCTGGAGTGCAAAATCAAGTGGGCCTTAGGAGGCATCA
Source organism: Moschus berezovskii (assembly GCF_049115385.1). Lineage (NCBI taxonomy): Eukaryota > Metazoa > Chordata > Mammalia > Artiodactyla > Moschidae > Moschus > Moschus berezovskii. The sequence goes on along the minus strand of NC_142488.1, from coordinate 122,315,401 downwards.
CTACAAACAATGCTAGTGGAAGTGATGGAAATTCAGCTGAGCTATTTCAAATCCTAAAAGATGATGCTGTTAAAGTGCTTCACTCAATAAGCCTGAAAATTTGGAAAATTCAGCAGTAGCCACAGGACTGGAAAAGGTCAGGTTTTCATTTCAATCCCTAAGAAAGGCAATGCCAACGAATGTTCAAACTACCACACAATTGCATTCATCTCATGTGCTAGCAATGTAATGCTCAAAATTCTCCAAGTGAGGCTTCAACAGTACGTGAACTGAGAACTTCCAGATGTTCAACTGGATATACAAAAGGCAGAGGAACAAGAGATCAAATTGCCAACATCTGCTGGATCATCAAAAAAGCAAAAGAGTTCCAGAAAAACATCTACTTCTGCTTCTTTGACTACACTAAAGCCTTTGACTGTGTGGATCACAACAAACTGTGGAAAATTCTTCAAGAGATGGGAATACCAGACCACCCTACTTGCCTCCTGAGAAATCTGTATGCAGGTCAAGAAGCAACAATTAGAACCGGACATGGAACAACGGACTGGTTTCAAATTGGGAATCATCATCAAGGCTGTATATTGTTACCCTGCTTGTTTCTGTTTATTTAACTTATATGCAGAGTACATCATGCGAAATACCAGGCTGGATGAAACACATGCTGGAATCAGGATTTCTGGGAGAAATATCAATAACCTCAGATATGCAGATGACACCACTCTATTGGCAGAAAATGAAGAAGAACTAAATAGCCACTTGATGAAAGTGAAAGAGGAGAGTGAAAAACCTGGCTTAAAACTCAACATTCAGAAAACTAAGTTCATGGCATCTGGTCCCATCACTTCATAGGAAATAGATTTGAAAACAATGGAAACAGTGCCAGACTTTATTTTCTTGGGCTCCAAAATCACTGCAGATGGTGACTGCAGCCATGAAATTAGAAGACGCTTGCTCCTGGGAAGAAAAGCTATGATCAACCTAGACAACATATTAAAACCCAGAGAAATTACTTTGCCGACTAAGGTCCATCTAGTCAAAGCTACGTTTTTGTCAGTAGTCTTGTATGGATGTGAGATTTTAACCATAAAGAAATCTGAGTGCCAAAGAATTGCTGCTTTTGAACTGTGGTGTTGTAGAAGACTCTTGAGAGTCCCTTGGACTGCAAGGAGATAAAACCAGTCAATCCTAAATGAAATTAGTCCTGAATATTCATTGGAAGGACTGATGCTGAAACTGAAGCTCCAATACTTTGACTACCTTGTGTGAAGAGCCAGCTCATTGGAAAAGACCCTGATGCTGGGAAAGATGGAAGCAGGAGGAGAAGGGGATGAATGAGGATGAGATGGTTGTATGGCATCACTGATTCAGTGGACATTAGTTTGAGCAAGCTCTGGTAGTTAGTGATGGACTGGGAAGCCTGTCGTGCTGTAGTCATGGGGTCGCAAAAAGTCAGACATGACTGAGCAAGTGAACTGAACTGAACTGAAGGTTACTACCTTGGGCAGCATCCCTTGCCTCCTTAGGAAGAAACTGGGCTGCTTTTCTTATCCTCACACACACCCCTCTATATTTTTATTTGTTCACTCATGTGCCTCCAGTACTGGGTCTAATTTTGGGAGGAGAGGCACTGTGTCCTTCCTGCTTACTGTTGTTTCCTTTCCACAGTGTGCAGCACAAGGCCTGGAGGGTCACTACACACCCGTAGATGTTAGATAAAGAGAGAGCACTTGGGCGAGCTGAGGTGGGTGCATGCAACACTTTCTGGTGAAGGCAGTAGGGAATGAGCTCTGCCAAGGGTCAGCCATTACCTGGGGTGTTGTCTAGGTGGGTCACGGCACAATGGCTAGAGCTGTGCCAGTGTGCAAGGGTTTCTCCTCACGTCAGGTGAGGAAGATCAGGAATGGACCTGGGGAAGCCGATGTGATGTATGATACCATTTTCATGCCCAACTGAGGACCTTGGAGCCCTTGATACAGGGCCCTCATTCTAAAGATGAGGAAATTAAGCCCATAAAGGAACAAAGTCTGTCTCTGAGGCATTAGGTAGCAGAGAAGACTCTCATACCTGCATCGCCAGACATTCTGCGATGTGTTCTTCCCTCTGCAATCAGCTGCCTCTACAAAGAGCTCTGAAACTCAAGTTTCGATGGCAGATCCACAAAGGAGGTGACTATGTGGGCTTAGGAGATGTTCTCCCCTTTCTCAATCTCAGCTTTTCCAGTAGGAGATTGGCCTTGGAATACGTGATTCCCGAGGCCATTGTGAACTGGCCTTAGAGGAAACAGTATATGTGACGTCCTGGCAGAGTGCCTCTTACATAATTGGTTCTCAGCTCTTACCTCTCTTCTCTCCACCTCCTGCACAGGAGGCATTTCAGGACAAGCAGAGGTGTAGAGTGTCCTTAGTGGTTCCCAGGACCAGCCCTGATAGGGGGGTTGACTTCTTGGCCCATCTCATCCTCCAGGAAGCCAATTCAAAACTCAACCTGGGGTGGATGTGGTTTTGCTCTAAAGAGACTCCCCCTGCTCACTCCTAACATCCCCCAAGGAAATACAGCTTTCGAATCACAGACTTTCCAATTTTCCTAGTAAAATGAAATGAAAGACACTTTTGGGGAATAAAGTGATTTCTTTTTAGCTCCACTTGTTTACTTTTCCGTAAGCTCCCAAGATGGCTTACATGTTAGCTGTTAATCACACCATCTGTTCAAACAGTACTTCAGTAAATGATTCAATTCATACTTTTTTCCTAAAAGAATCTTTTAAAAGGCAGTGTTTATGTCTCTGTTATCCTTCATTTGGCAATATAGCATGAGCTATTTTAATGTTGCCATCACTGTAAATACATACTGAATTCCCCATTTCTTAACCGTGCAGAAAATAGGACAACTTCTCTGCGTTTGTTCCACTTGAGTCTAGGCTTGGAGGCTAGAGAGTGTAATAGATAGAGATTTTATATTTCTAAAAAGAAAAAGATGAAGACACAAAATTCCAGTCAGTATTTATTCTGAAAGCTTAAATTTAGTGACAATGAGTAGTTTCCAGTCACTTGAGGCCTTTTTAGGCCAAGCAACTGTGAACAGAATGTGCTTAGTGGTTGGGAAGGGTCAGCTATACTGTGATCCTGGCCTGTCAGACTCATCTCATATCACAAGAGGCAAAATTGCCTGTGAGGAAGTTCCTGGGTCCCACCAGCAATTACAAGCCCAAAGCTTGGGTGATATAAGGCCTAAAGAGGAGGTATATGTGCTTTTAATGCTTTTGAGAAAGAGAGAGTCCCTTGAGTTAGTAGAGTGAAAAGGATATGCAGGTAGAGGTAGAGTTCTTATTGTTTCAAGATGCTATATGGATCTCTGAAAGTCCCATATTCATGTGAGCCTCTAGGAAAGTTCATACAGCAGCAAGGATATGTCCTAGTGCTGGTCCATATGGATACGATTCTCTTTTGCTTTCTAAGAACTGTAGCCAAATGGAAAGAGTGCTATGTTGCACAGTCATGTACAAATTATAAGAAATGTACAAAGCAAGAAAACATAGATTTGTGTTTGGGGACACTGACAAAGAAGGGACTTACTTTCCAAGCCTAGAAATAAAGAGTAAATGAAGATCGTTCATATTAAAGGAGGCATTTTTCCTGGGTTTCCAGGGTCGGATAGCTTACTAGTTCAGTATGCATATTGTGGAGACCACATTAACCCTATGCACAGAATTGGAAAAGAATGAAGTGTTTATGGGAATGGTAATTAGTCTGTTTGATTCCATCAACAAGTCAGGATACCCATGTGGGCCAGGTCCAGATCTTGGAAAGTCTTAAATGCCACACTGATGAGCCCAGCTTTTTTGCATCCACATGACTAAATACCATTGAGGATTTTTAAACAAGAAACTGATGTGTTTTGACATGCCTCAGGAAGATCGGTGACACCATAATGTAGAGCCTAATTGCAGTGGACTGTTGAGGAGACTATGTCTCAAGTCACTGGAACATTCAAAGCAAGAAATAATGAGTGCTAGAATTGAGAGAGGCAGTGGGATGAAAGACCAGGAATGAACTTGAGATTTATCACAAAAGTAGAAGAGGCAAAGCTTCAGAGATGACTGGATTGTGTAGTGAGGGAGGAGGAGGATTACAGGATGTCTCTCAGGTGGATGGAGGCACCATTAAATGAAATCCAGAAAACAAGAGGAAGGGGAGATTTTAGGGTGAATATGAAGTTTTCTGGTTTGGAATGGTTGCATTTGGGTTGTCTGTGAAGCTTTGAGGTAGATACATGTCCATTTTTTGAGAACACATGTGGCCGGAGCTCAGAAAAGATATCCACAGTGTAGATAGAGCTTTGGTAGTTAATAGATGGGGAAACAGTGGAAACAGTGTCAGACTTTATTTTTTTGGGCTCCAAAATCACTGCAGATGCTGATTGCAGCCAGGAAATTAAAAGACGCTTACTCCTTGGAAGGAAAGTTATGACCAACCTAGATAGCATATTAAAAAGCAGAGACAATACTTTGCCAACCAAGGTCCGTCTAGTCAAGGCTATGGTTTTCCAGTGGTCATGTATGGATGCGAGAGTTGGACTGTGAAGAAGGCTGATCGCCTAAGAATTGATGCTTTTGAACTGTGGTGTTGGAGAGGACTCTTGAGAGTCCCTTGGACTGCAAGGAGATCCAACCAGTCCATTCTAAAGGAGATCAATCCTGAGTGTTCATTGGAAGGACTGATGCTAAAGCTGAAACTCCAATACTTTGGCCACCTCATGCGATGAGCTGACTCACTGGAAAACACTCTGATGCTGGGAGGGATTGGGGGCAGGAGGAGAAGGGGACGACAGAGAATGAGATGGCTGGATGGCATCACTGACTCGATGGACATGAGTTTGAGTGAACTCCGGGAGTTGGTGATGGACAGGGAGGCCTGGCATGCTGTGATTCATGGGGTCGCAAAGAGTCAGACATGACTGAGCGACTGAACTGAACTGAACTGAACTCTAAATAATGATTTGTGACAGTGTTGATGAGTTTGAACTTTCTTTTACCAATATCTTTTGCTCTAGTTGTCTTATAGCGGAGAAGGCAATGGCACCCCACTCCAGTACTCTTGCCTGGAAAATCCCATGGATGGAGGAGCCTGGTAGGCTGCAGTCCATGGGGTCGCGAAGAGTCGGGCACGACTTCACTTTCACTTTTCATTTTCATGCATTGGAGAAGGAAGTAGCAACCCACTCCAGTGTTCTTGCCTGGAGAATCCCAGGGACGGGGGAGCCTAGTTGGCTGCCGTCTATGGCGTTGCACAGAGTCGGACACAACTGAAGCGACTTAGCAGCAGCAGCAGCAGTTGTCTTATAGAAATTATGTTTCACCCATGCCATGGGATATCCTCCCCCGATATGGTTTGGGGTAGAGAATGAAATCAATATAAAACAATAATCACCAGGTATACAATGAATAATAAGTTAGTATATTGTACATATCCATGTACCATGTATATATAAAGAGGTATAATTAGTCAGACAAGTTGAATTTTGAAACATTGTGGGGTAAGGTTTAGTTATCTTAAATGGACATGATGGGGTAAGGCTTAGTTATCTTCAAATGGACATGACAAACTGGCAAGGACCATGTATCAGTCAGAATCAGTTTCAGCTTCAAGGGATAGAAAACTTAATATATAGAAGTTGTAAAAGATGGGTGATCCCGAGGAAACTAGAACTGAAAGAGACACAAGTACCCCATTGTTCATTGCAGCACTGTTTACAATAGTTAGGACATGGAATCAACATAGATGTCCATCAGCAGACAAATGGATAAGGATTTATCCATGTACAAATGTGGTACATATACATAATGGAATATTACTCAGTCATAAAAAGGAATGCATTTGAATCAGTTCTAAGGAAGTGGGTTAAACTGGAACCTATTATACAGAGTGAGGTAAATCGAAAGAGAAACAAAAACTGTATATTAATGCATATATATGGAATTTAGAAAGATGGTAGCAGCAGAGATCTTCATGACCCAGATAATCATGATGGTGTGATCACTCACACTCACCTAGAGCCAGACATCCTGGAATGTGAAGTCAAGTGGGCCTTAGAAAGCATCACTACTAACAAAGCTAGTGGAGGTGATAGAATTCCAGTGGAGCCATTTCAAATCCTAAACGATGATGCTGTGAAAGTGCTGCACTCAATACACCAGCAAATTTGGAAAACTCAGCAGTGGCCACAGGACTGGAAAAGGTCAGTCTTCATTCTAATCCCAAAGAAAGACAATGCCAAAGAATGCTCAAACTACCTCACAATTGCACTCATCTCACACTCTAGTAAAGTAATGCTCAAAATTCTCCAAGCCAGGCTTCAGCAATACATAAACCGTGAACTTCCAGATGTTCAAGCTAAACTGCCAACATCCACTGGATCATTGAAAAAGCAAAAGAGTTCCAGAAAAACGTCTATTTCTGCTTCATTGACTATGTCAAAGCCTTTGACTGTGTGGATCACCATAAACTGTGGAAAATTCTGAAGGTGATGGGAATACCAGACCACCTGACCTGCCTCTTGAGAAACTTGTATGCAGGTCAGGAAGCAACAGTTAGAACTGGACATGGAACAACAGACTGGTTCCAAACCTAGAAAGGCTGTATATTGTCACCCTGCTTATTTAACTTATATGCAGAGTACATCATGAGAAATGCTGGGCTGGAAGAAGCACAAGCTGGAATCAAGATTGCTGGGAGAAATATCAATAACCTCAGATATGTGGATGACACTACCCTTATGGCAGAAAGTGGAGAAGAATTAAAGAGCCTCTTGATGAAAGTGAAAGAGGAGAATGAAAAAGTTGTCTTAAAGCTGAACATTCAGAAAACTAAGATTATGGCATCTGGTCCCATCACTTCATGGCAAATAGGTGGTCAAACAGTGGCTGACTTTATTTTTTTTGGCTCCAAAATCACTGTGGATGCTGATTGCATCTGTGAAATTAAAAGACGCTTACTCCTTGGAAGGAAAGTTATGACCAAGCTAGATAGCATATTAAAAAGCAGAGACATTACTTTGTCAACAAAGGTCCATCTAGTCAAGGCTATGGTTTTTCTAGTAGTCATGTATGGATGTGAGAGTTGGACTATAAAGAAAGCTGAGCACCGAAGAACTGCTGCTTTTGAACTGTAGTGTTGGAGCAGACTGTTGAGATTCCCTTCAACTGCAAGGCGATCCAACCAATCCATCCTAAAGGAGATCAGTCCTGGGTGTTCATTGGTAGGACTGAAGTTGAAGCTGAAACTCCAATACTTTGGCCACCTGATGCGAAGAGGTGATTCATTGGAAAAGACCCTAATGCTGGGAAAGATTGAGGGCAGGAGGAGAAGGGATGACAGTGGATGAGATGGTTGAATGGCATCACTGACTCAATGGACATGAGTTTGGGTGAACTCCGGGAGCTGGTGATGGACAGGGAGGCCTGGCGTGCTGTGGTTCATGGGGTCGCAAAGAGTTGGACACGACTGAGTGACTGAGCTGAACTGAACAGCTATCCTATATTCAAGACAGCAAAAGAGACACAGATGTAAAGAACAGACTTTTGGACTATGTGGGAGATGGTATAGATGGAATGAATTGAAAGAATAGTACTGAAACATGTATATTACTATACGTAAAATAGATGATCAGTGTAAGTTCGATGCATGAAGCAGGGCACCCAAAACCAGTGCTCTGGGACAACCGAGAGGGATGGGGTGGGGAGGGAGGTGGGAAGGTTGATCAGGATGGGGGACACATGTGTACCCGTGTCTGACATGTCTATGTATGGCGAAAACCATCACAATATTGTAAAGTAATTATTTTCCAATTAAAGTAAATTAAAATGTAAAATAAATAAAAATAAGAAAAAATGGGTGATTTTTTTTTGTATCTTACATAATAGATAACTGAAGATGTGTAGTCTTGTAAAGCTATAGTAGTTCTACAATATTTATGGACTTGCATTCCTTCCAGCTAAATATTATGCCCTCATTCCCATAGAGCAGAAGCTTCATAGAGCTCCAAATATCACATTTACATTCTCAACAAGAGGACTGAAGAAAAGGAAGATAAGGGGAGGGGGAGGTCACTTTCTCCTTTTTAAAGCTTTCTAAACATTTCCCACAACATTTTTAATTGTATTTCATTGATAAGAATTTTGCTACCTGGACACACCTAGCTTCAAGGGGAGTTGCAGTTTTTGTTGTTGTGTTTTTTAAGCTAAATATGTTGCTACCTAAATAAAATTTAGTGATCTAGTACCAAAGAAGATTGGGAAGAAGAATGGGAGAAAGGATAATGGGATAGATAAATATCAATCTTTGCCACATCACGTAATCTCAATTTGGGCCCATTTGGTGTAAAGACAAGCTAAAAGAGAGTATCATATAGAAGATCCATGGGAAGGTTTCCAGTCTGATAAGTGGAACATGATATTTTGAGGGATTGTCCAGGAAAACACTTGACCTAAGAGTCATCCAACTTGAGTTACCAGGTATAGCCTCACAGGCACCTAGAGAACAGTAAAAAAATGCAGTAACAAGTAACATTTGGAAGGTAAACTAATCAAATGTATACCCCAAGGGATCCATCAGTAGGTAGAAGGATCCCAGTCACAATATCCCATTTCAGGAATAGGATACTAATCCTTGGGTGATGGTGGTGGTGAAGGACATCACCAAAAGCACAGCAAAGTCTAAGTCTTAGAAGGAATGGGCTACTCAGCAGAGGTCCAAGGCAGGAATATAGATCCAGTACTGAGACATAAAGTAAGAGAGAAATAGCAAAAAGATAGACTAGTTGTTAGGTCCCCAAGAAGGACCTTAGAACAATGGTGCTACAAATTTTAGATTTCACATATTAGTACATATTTTTAAAGTAAGTTTGCCATAACATTGCCAATTTGTATTTGCCAAGTAAAGATATACTAAAAACAAAGAAACTAGTCACAAACTTTGTTATTTCATTTAAAAGACTATTTTAAGCTAAAAAAATAGGAGATAAATTCAAAGAAAAGAACAGTCCTTGTTCAAAATTAAAAATGTACAGAAGAAGAGACAAAATTAAGGCTTCCACTTACCCCTGTCCCTCTACCACCCACTGTCCATCTCTGGAGGCAGTCATTGTTATCTGTTCCTTGGACATCTTTCCAGAGATGTTCTATGTAGAAATAAGCAGATACACATGTGTGTAGAGCATTCTGTACACATGTTTTAAACTAAAAAGAGTATCTTTGAACGCATTCATGTGAATACATAAAGAGCTTCCCGAATCCCTTAGAAGAAATGGAATGGCCATCAGAGTAAACAAAACAGTCTGAAATGCAGAACTTGGATGCAATCTAAAACACAAATGAATGATCTCTGTTTGTCTCCAAGGGAAACCATTCAATATCACTGTAATCCAAGCCTATGCCCTGACCAGTAATGCTGAAGAAGCTGAAGTTGAACGGTTCTATGAAGACCTACAAGACCTTCTAGAAGTAACACCCCAAAAAGATGTCCTTTTCATTATAGGGGACTGGAATGAAAAACTAGGAAGTCAAGAAACACCTGGAGTAACAGGCAAATTTGGCCTTGGAGAACACAATGAAGCAGGCCAAAGGCTAACAGAGTTTTGCTAAGACAACAGACTGGTCATAGCAAACACCCTCTTCCAACAACACAAGAGAAGACTCTACACATGGACATCACCAGACGGTCAACACTGAAATCAGATTGATTATATTCTTTGCAGCCAAAGATGGAGAAGCTCTATAGAGTCAGCAAAAAGAAGACTGGGAGCTGACTGTAGCTCAGATCATGAACTTCTTATTGCCAAATTCAGACTTAAATTTAAGAAAGCAGGGAAAACCACTAGACTATTCAGGCATGATCTAGATCAAATCCCTTATGATTATACAGTGGAAGTGAGAAATAGATTTAAGGGACTAAATCTGATAGACAGATTGTCTGATGAACTATGGACAGAGGTTCATGACATTGTACAGGAGACAGGGATCGAGACCATCTCCATGGAAAAGAAATGCAAAAAGGCAAAATGGTTATCTGAGCAGGCCTTACAAATAGCTGTGAAAAGAAGAGAAGTGAAAAGCAAAGGAGAAAAAGAAAGATATACCCATTTGAATGCAGAGTTCCAAAGAATAGCAAGGAGAGATAAGAAAGCCTTCCTCAGCAATCAATGCAAAAAAATAGAGGAAAACAACAGAATGGGAAAGACTAGAGATCTCTTCAAGAAAGCTGGAGATATAAAGGGAATATTTCATGCAAAGATGGGCTCAATAAAGGACAGAAATGGTATGGACTTAACAGAAGCAGAAGATATTAAGAAGAGGTGGCAAGAATGCACAGAAGAACTGTATGAAAAAGACCTTCATGAACAAGAAAATCATGATGGTGTGATCACTTACCTAGAGCCAGACATCCTGGAATGTGAAGTCAAGTGGGCCTTAGGAAGCATCACTACGAACAAAGCTAGTGGAGGTGATAGAATTCCAGTTGAGCTATTTCAAATCCTAAAAGATGATGCTGTGAAAGTGCTGCACTCAGTATGCCAACAAATATAGAAAACTCAGCAGTGGCCACAGGACTGGAAAAGGTCAGTTTTCATTCCAATCCCAAAGAAAGGCAGTGCAAAAGAATGCTCAAACTACCTCACAATTGCACTCATCTCACACTCTAGTAAAGTAATACTCAAAATTTTCCAAGCCAGGCTTCAGCGATATGTGAACTGTGAACTTCCAGAAGTTCAAGCTGGTTTTCGAAAAGGCAGAGGCACCAGAGATCAAATTGCCAACATCCACTGGATCATGGAAAAAGCAAGAGAGTTCCAGAAAAACATCTAGTTTTGCTTTATTGACTATGCCAAAGCCTTTGACTGTGTGGATCACAATAAAAATTTTCCAGACCACCTGACCTGCCTTTTGAGAAACTTGTATGCAGATCAGGAAGCAACAGTTAGAACTGGACATGGAACAAAAGACTGGTTCTAAATCAGGAAAGGAGTACGTCAAGACTGTATATTGTCACCCTGCTTATTTAACTTATATGCAGAGTACATCATGAGGAATGCTTGGCTGGAAGAAGCACAAGCTGGAATCAAGATTGCTGGGAGAAATATCAATAACCTCAGATATGCAGATGACACCACCCTTATGGCAGAAAGTGAAGAAGAACTAAAAAACCTCTTGATGAAAGTGAAAGAGGAGAGTGAAAAAGTTGGCTTAAAGGTGAACATTCAGAAACTAAGATCATGGCATCTGGTCCCATCACTTCATGGCAAATAGATGGGGAAACAGTGGCTGACTTTATTTATTTATTTATTTATTGGCTCCAAAATCACTGCAGATGGTGATTGCAGCCATGAAATTAAAAGATGCTTGCTCCTTGGAATAAATTGCATAACCAGCCTAGACAGCATATTAAGAGGCAGAGACATTACTTTGCCAACAATGGTCCATCTAGTCAAGGCTATGGTTTTTCCAGTAGTCATGTACAGATGTAAGAGTTGGACTATAAAGAAAGCTGAGTGCCGAAGAATTGCTGCTTTTGAACTGTGGTGTTTGAGAAGACTCTTGAGAGTCCCTTGGACTGCAAGGAGATCCAACCAGTCCATCCTAAGTGAAATCAGTCCTGAATATTCATTGGAAGGACTGATGCTGAAGCTGAAACTCCAATACTTTGGCCCCCTGATGTGAAGGACTGACTCATTTGAAATGATGCTGATTCCTGATGCTAGGAAAATTGAAGGCAGGAGGAGAAGGGGATGACAGAGGATGAGATGGTTGGATGACATCACTGACTCGATGGACATGAGTTTGAGTAAACTCCGGGTTTGGTGATGGACAAGGAGGCCTGGCATGCTGTAGTCCTTGGGGTCACAAAGTGTTGGACACGACTGAGTCACTGAACTGAACTGAATTATTTTCATGTCTCATACTAGCCCATTGTATAGATTTACGAAATTTGTTTATAGCCATTTATTAATGGAAATTTTGATTATTTTTAACCTTTTGCTATTATGAAGAGTGCTTCAGTAACCTGGCTCATAACTCTCTTTGAAGTGAATCTAATTGTGAACATCTCGTTATTTTCACTTTTTATTTTTTTCATTTCAACATCTACTGGTACAAGGTTTACCATCACCAACACCATTTTATGTAATGGTATTTGACCAACTCTTTCCCTCTACATCCTTGAAGTCATTTATGCTTTTTAAATTGGTCATTTGCTTTTAGCTGTCAGGTATCTCATTAATGGGCTTCCCTCATAACTAAGTTGGTAAAGAATCTGACTGCAATGCAGGAGACCCGGGTTTGATTCCTGGGTCAGTAAGATCCCCTGGAGAAGGAAATGGCAACCCACTCCAGTATTCTTGCCTGGAGAATCCCATGAGCAGAGGAGCCTGGCAGGCTACAGTCCATGGGGTCACAAGAGTCTGACACGACTTGGTGACAAAACCAACAACACCAACACCTCCTTTATAAAATAGAATCCACCAGAAAAGGTGGTTTATCTCATGAAGTGGGAGCTGAGTTTCTATTTCCAACTGCTTGTTTTTTCATACTGTTTTTCCCCTGGTTAAATATTTTTCCCATTTGGTTTTGCATGTTTATTTGTAACCAAACACAGAAATTTGATATGGCTGGACATAGGCTAATTAAAGATGCCAGATATACCAACAAAAGAATAAGATTTTGAATGCTACTCAGGCATTGGGTGGATCTGGCATAGGGAAACAGGAATATCCTCAGGTGTTGGGATACATTAGAATATCTTTTGTACATCTTGGCTTCACCTGTATATTATTTACTTGTCATTATGACAATTTTCTGTGTGTATTCCAACATACTTCATGCAGTTGCACCCTGACAGTACCTTATCTCATGCTTTCTTTGTACGCCTCTCAACTTCTGAGCTGGGATTTACCAGTGATCACTACCATGAGACCATCACTGATACCTGTATATCTACAATATGAAAGCATGAATGATTGAAGAATGAACTTTTTATTCATTGGGAGATAAGAGATGGTGGCTAAATTCATCCATCTTGTTTTCACCCATGAATATGATTGAGTTTATAAAACTTCTTGAAAAATCCAATGAAATTAAGCAAACAGTCTCATTGAGCTGAGTTTAGCTCAGTAACTCATCCTAGAATTGGCTTTACCTGTTTCCTTCATTCACTATCCATGTCCTCCATTCTTATTCTCTGGAATTTTACTCCATATAACTGCAAATAAATACTCTGTCTCAAGTCGGGGTAGTGATGTGAGATAAGAACTTGTATGTAAGATACTTAAGCAAGCATGGCCATAACAAACAATAGCCAATACAGATCAGCAGTCATAAACAGGGATTTAGTGATAATGGAAGCTTTTCCAGACATGAAGATGGGACATGGTGATCAGAAATTCATTGTATATATGGTAACTATATTCAGTAATCTATGAAGGTAATCATCATTCAGGAATTTTGATATCAAAAAGTTGTACTCTAGGTCAGGTAGGATTTGGATTTCTGAAAGGATGGAGGGAACACTCCTTGCAAGTGTAAGACTGCTCATGAGTCCTAGAGGGCCTAGAGTTCTAGGCATTTGATGACCCAAAGAACTACTTTGAATAAAGGTAATGGAGGTCCACAGGGACACTAGGTCAAGGATGGAATAGAAACTGTATGTCCTGATATTGAATCACAGAAGTATTTAGAATTTCCTACATAACCCTTGCCCAAGTTCAAGCTTGCAATTGGAGTGAGGCTTGTAAGTAGGCAGGAGGGCAAAAGACCCCTTTCTATGCTGAAAGAAGTGTTTCAAAGACCAAAGACTGGGAATGACACAGAAATTGACAAGAGTGGCAGTGTTTCTACACTTGATGACTCTAACAGGTGGAGTGAAACAAATACTACCCTCCTAATGCAGACCATGCTTCTTGGTTTAGCATTTCACTCTATGACACACATGAATTTCTCTACCTATTTGATGAGAAAACTTGAACATGCCACCAAAATAAATGACAATCAGGAGTTTATCTTCAACAGTTTACTTCAAGACACATTCTTAGATGTACAATAGGAACTACACTGAATGTTTAATCAAGATCCCTGTTTGTAAGTGGTGAATCATCTCACCTTTAGTGAGTCATCTGATTTCTCTGACTCTTTTCAATTTTGAAAAAGAGGTTACTTTTCTTTGCTTATCTAACTCATAGGTTTGCTATGAGTATGAAGTATGATAATATATGTGAAAAAATGTATAAATTGCTAAATGTTATGCAAATGTTAGTTATTATTATAAGAAAGTATCTTTAGTGCTTAGGAAAATAGAGTTCTTTATATGATTTGCCTTAAATTTTGCATATGATGCAAATGCAAGAACATTAGCTTCAGGGTGGACCAATTTCCCATATTTATGTTGTTAGGTTCCTGGGCCACTGCTTTGTCCTTTCCGGTCTAATGCCAAAAATATAGCTTTCAAGTCCCTGTCCATGCAGCAAATGTCTCATTATCCTCTGTGGAAGTCTCAGTTTAGATGTCATTTTGTAAACAGCATCATTAAAGTTTAAGAAAAGCATCACTGAGTCATTGTCATGTAAGTTATAGAGTCTTGAATGATATCTAAGGCAGAAATGTGTTCTTTGTGGAGAACTTTATTTTTTATTTTCAGTGTTATAGGAAAGCATAAGAACTGTAAAGCAAAATGTCAAAATGTTTAAGGATTTCTGTGTGATACTATGTATGTAAATTTTCTCTCTATTATCCCCTTTATAGTGTTATTTGATATCCACATTACCATGTCAGTTTTTTCTAGATGGAATTATTCACACTCTTGATACTCAAATGTGTGGTCTATAGGCTAACAGCATTATAATCACCAACCTGAAATTCATCAGGATTTCTCAGGTGATTCATAAAGTTTAAAAACCAGAGGTCTACACTAACCTGTTCTTATGAGTCAATTCACTTCAGTCTTTCTAAAATTTTAGGCTCTGTTCCTGTGCCCCACTGTGCTTTGCTTTGGGATCCTTACATCAATTCCGGATTCTAGCCCTATGAATTTGTCTTTCTTTATAGTATATGTGTTCTCTCAAGTGTCTGAAATTCCTCTTTTCCTTATGCACGTTGTTTTGTCTCACTAACTTGTCCTAGTTGCTTTTAATACATAAACATATTGCTGTTGTTTAGTTGCTAAGTCATGTCTGGCTCTTTTGCAACCCCCTGGACTATAGCCCACCAGGTTCCTCTGTCTATGGGATTTCCCAGGCAAGAATACTGGAGTGGGTTGCCGTTTCCTCCTCCAGCGAATCTTCCTGACCCAGGGATCAAACTCTCATGTCCTGCAAGTCTCCTGCATTGCAGGCAGATTCTTTACCATTGTGCCACCTGAGAAGCCCGATAGAAATATATGCTATATATTTATGTTGATGATCTAGTTCTTTAGAACCTAACCCCACACCCTTATCCATTCAACTCAGCCAGTATTGAATAGGCCAGGCCAACTCCTTAGGAAGGAAGGGAGTTGGAGAAAATAAATTTGGCAGTACCGTAGAAGTTGCCTACATTAGATAGGGTATGAATACTGAGTCTTGTTAAATTTCTTATTCCTCTAGACTGAGTTTTTTGGTAGTCATCTGGTCCTTTTCATAGTATAAGCTTCTGGAAGATAAAGAGATCTCTACCTTTACTTCCTAGACTCTCATTTCTGTATATAGGCAGTGGTATACTAGAGTAGGCAACACAGAGCAATAGTTGATCCAAAAGTCATTTGATCTGGCTCTGGAAATTGCAGACTTATAGCAAATGCATCAAGATACCTAGCATACCAGGGAGAACGTGGAGAGTGTACCTTCTTGCCACATCTTTTTATTCTATCTAGTGAACACCATGGCTACCTAACTGCTTCAGAGCTAGTGTGTGAAATTTGTTAGCAACATAATTGTTTGTGGCAATCTCTTATTTGGGAAAGAGCAGTTTATAAGCCAGAGTATACTGTACAGTTTGTATATAAGAGACCAGTTCTCTTCCTTATGTGGTACCACAGAGACTGGACTGTCCACTTTCCCCTAAAATCTAACACTTGCTTTTTCTAACAATTATCATCAGTGAGAAATAAATTCAAAAACTGGAGAACTATCATTAATACCCATTTTCTTAAAGATGAAACTGTCATAGAAAAGAATCTTTTGACAACTGATTCCCATTTGATTGGGTCTGAGAAAGGTTCATCTTTTATTCAGTTCTTTGTAGACAATTGTAAAGAGCAAAGGACTGATGACTCATTGACAACGATGCAGGACATCTGAGGACATGAGACCATTATCCTTCCTTTGACCATCTTCATTAGGGAATCTTTCATAGCCTTGTTTCTCAGAGTGTAATGAGTGGATTCAGCCTATCATTAAACATTTTAGTGATATTATCCTCATCCTGGGAAGATGAGAGTGTGGGCTCATATACATTAAGATTGTTGGCCCTTAGTAAATTGTGACCACAGTCAAGTGGGAACCAGTGGTAAAACAGGCCTTGAGTCTGGTCCCTACAGAGTGGATCTTCAGGAAAACCACAGGAATATGGAAATAAGAGAGCACAATGAGCCCAAAAGGCAGGAACAGTATTAATATAATGCTAGCAAGCATTCAGTTCAGTTCAGTTCAGTCGCTCAGTCGTGTCCGACTCTTTGCGACCCCATGAATCACAGCATGCCAGGTCTTCCTGTCCATCACCAGCTCCTGGAGTTCACTCAAACCCATGTCCATTGAGTCAGTGATGCCATCCAGTCATCTCATTCTCTGTCGTCCCCTTCTCCTCCCGCCCCCAATCCCTCCCAGCATCAGAGTGTTTTCCAGTGAGTCAGCTCGTCGCATGAGGTGGCCAAAGTATTGGAGTTTCAGCTTTAGCATCAGTCCTTCCAAGGAACACCCAGGACTGATCTCCTTCAGAATGGACTGGTTGGATCTCCTTGCAGTCCAAGGGACTCTCAAGAGTCTTCTCCAACACCACAGTTCAAAAGCATCAATTCTTCGGCGATCAGCTTTCTTCACAGTCCAACTCTAACATCCATACATGACCACTGGAAAACCATAGCCTTGACTAGACGGACCTTGGTTGGCAAAGTAATGTCTCTGCTTTTTAATATGCTATCTAGGTTGGTCATAACTTTCCTTCCAAGGAGTAAGCGTCTTTTAATTTCATGGCTGCAATCAGCATCCACAGTGATTTTGGAGCCCTCCAAAATAAAGTCTGACACTGTTTCCACTGTTTCCCCATCTATTTCCCATGAAGTGATGGGACCAGATGCCATGATGTTCGTTTTCTGAATGTTGAGCTTCAAGCCAACTTTTTCACTCTCCTCTTTCACTTTCATCAAGAGGCTTTTGAGTTCCTCTTCACTTTCTGCCATAAGGGTGGTGTCATCTACATATCTGAGGTTATTGATATTTCTCCTGGCAATCTTGATTCCAGCTTGTGCTTCTTCCAGCCCAGCATTCCTCATGATATACTCTGCATATAAGTTAAATAAGCAGGGTGACAATATACAACCTTGACGTACTCCTTTTCCTATTTGGAACCAGTCTGTTGTTCCATGTCCAGTTCTAACTGTTGCTTCCTGTAGGATCTCCTTTACTAGCAAGTGAGTTTGAAGATTATTTGGAGCTCACGTGTGAAATGGTTAACTACATCATGGCCGCAAAATTGGATTGATGTGACTAGGAAAGGGATCATAGACTTTAAGATAGCAGTGGCCCAAACTCCTGCCACCATCCAGATACAAACTGTTGCACAGGGGTTTTGCAATGGCAATAAACTTGCCATAGGCGATTAACAGCTGAGTGCTGAAGGATTGATGCTTTTGAACTGTGGTGTTGGAGGAGACTCTTGAGAGTCCCTTGACTGCAAGGAGATCAAACTAGTCAATCCTAAAGGAAATCAGTCCTGAATATTCATTGGAAGGACTGGTGCTGAAACTGAAGTTCCAGTACTTACGCCACCTGATGTGAAGAACTGACTCATAGAAAAGACCCTGAGGCTGGGAAAGATCGAAGGCAGAAGGAGAAGGGGTCGACAGAGGATGAGATGATTGGATGGCATCACCAACTCAATGAACATGGGTTTGAGCAAGCTCCGGGAGTTGGTGATGGATAGGAAAGTCTGGTGTGCTGCAGTCCATGGGGTCACAAAGAGTCAGACATGACTGAGCGACTGAACTGAACAGAGGCAATAACAGTAAGAAGGAAACACTCCATCACCCCCAAGAAAAGAAAAGTCATCATTTGGAGCAAGCAGCCACTATAGGGTGTAGTGGGAAAGTTCTTAAAGCAATTCACCAGAACCATGGGTATGGAGCTTGTAGACTAGCAGATATCTGAGAAGGATAAGTGGCTGAGAAACAAGCACACAGGAGTGTGAAGACAAGAATCAATCTGGATAATGACAATGATGAGAATATTGTCCACAAAGGTAACCCATTAGATGAACAAAAAAAGGAGTTGAGATGCAGGCAGTCTGGAGGGTCCCACCAGAATGAATTTCATCACATTTGCATTATTTTCTTCAGTTGAAGAAATCACCATCCTTTCTATGAAGAGAAAAAGGAGGAAAGTATGACAAATGTGATAGAGTCCTAAGAAGGCACTGGAAAAAGTGCAAGGTTGAATGGTGAGGAAGAACTTCACTTCACCAGTGGGAGGGAAAATATAGTTTATGCCACTCTAACTGTAATCCTTTCATCTTCTACCTGTGGTTAGGTCAATGAGGCCTTGTTTTTAGCTCTTCATCCTGTCACACAACAGTCAAACCTGAAGAGGCAGAACCACACCTTCCTTACCGACTATTGTGTTAAAATGGAGTCATTTGTATAGAAATTTGTTTTGAGTGGCTAAACTTGATTTCATGTCTGTAATGAGTGTTCTCATGGTAAGTGCAGCCTTTCAAAGGAAGGCTTTGAAAGGCCTTCCTATAATTACTAACACATTTACTTGGCCCAGAATAATAAGAGAAGCCATCCAATACAAGGGCAAGCACCTCAAACCTAAACAGAACATTTCCCTTGTCTTTGTTTAAGTAACAAAATAAAAATTATTTTGCTTCTAGTCAGACTTCAAGTCTTGAACATCTATTGTGTTTAGAGAACAATTTCTTAGGTACAAGAGGCTAAAAGATACAGTAGAAATTAAAGATCTGATCAGAGAATTCAAGGAGCTGAAAAAGGGACTTGATTATCAAGAGAAGTCAAGAATGTGTCAAGCGTAGCTCTGTGCCAATTTTGAGCTTTGCTTTTTGTGAAACTGCATGCAACTCTCACCCAGGATAATTGTAGTTGAGTTGAGTTATAACAAAAAACCAGTGAAATTTATAGGAAAGAGTACTGAAGTAAGAGCATTTTAGTTTTGGATGGACTCTTTACATGCTATGTGACTCAAGTGAGTGGCAGTTTCATTACCTATAGAATGAGGGGAAATATATGCCTTCCCTACATCACAGAAATAGATAGAAATAGACAAAATGATTCAAGGGATTAGATCTGATAGACAGAGTACCTGAAGAATCACGGACGGAGGTTCGTGACATTGCACATGAGGCAGTGATCGAGCCCATCTCCAAGAAAAAGAAATGCAAAAAAGGCAAAATGGTTGTCAAAGGAGGCCTTACAAACAGCTATGAAAAAAAGAGAAGTGAAAGGCAAAGGGGAAAAGGAAAGATATGCCCTTCTGAATGCAGAGTTCCAAAGAATAGCAAGGAGAGATAAGGAAACCTTCCTCAGTGATCAATGCAAAAAAAAAATAGAGGAAAACAACAGAACGGGAAAGATAGAGATCTCGTCAAGAAAATTAGAGATTCCAAGGGAACTTTTCATGCAAAGATAGGCTCAATAAAGGCCAGAAATGGTATGGACCTAACAGAAGCAGAAGATATTAAGAAGAGGTGGCAAGGATACACAGAAGAACTGTACAAAAAAGATCTTCATGACCCAGATAATCATGATGGTGTAATCACTCACCCAGAGCCAGACATCCTGGAATGTGAAGTCAAGTGGGCCTTAGGAAGCATCACTACGAACAAAGCTAGTGGAGGTGATGGAATTCCAGTTGAGCTATTTCAAATCCTAAAAGATGATGCTGTGAAAGTGCTGCACTCAGTATGCAAACAAATATAGAAAACTCAGCAGTGGCCACAGGACTGGAAAAGGTCAGTTTTCATTCCAATCCCAAAGAAAGGCAATTCCAAAAATGCTCAAACTACTGCACAATTGCATTCATCTCAGACACTAGCAAAGTCATGCTCAAAATTCCCCAAGCCAGGCTTCAGATGTTCAAGCTGGATTTAGAAAAGGCAGAGGAACCAGAAATCAAATTGCCAACATCCATTGGATCATGGAAAAAGCAAGAGAGTTCCAGAAAAACATCTACTTCTGCTTTATTGACTATGCCAAAGCCTTTGACTGTGTGGATCACAACAAACTATGGAAAATTCTGAAAGAGATGGGAATACCAGACCACCTGACCTGCCTCTTAAGAAATCTGTATGCAGGTCAAGAAGCAACAGTTGGAACTGTTGGAACAACAGACTGGTTCTAAATCAGGAAAGGAGTACATCAAGGCTGTATATTGTCACCCTGCTTATTTAACTTATATGCAGAGTTCATCATGAGAAATGCTGGGCTGGAGTAAGCACAAGCTGGAATCATGATTGCCAGGAGAAATATCAATAACCTCAGATATGCAGATGACACCACCTTTATGGCAGAAAGCAAAGAAGTACTAAAGAGTCTCTTGATGAAAGTGAAAGAGGAGAGTGAAAAATTTGGCTTAAAGCTCAACATTCAGGAAACGAAGATCATGGCATCTGGTCCCTCACTTCGTGGCAAATAGATGGGGAAACAATGGGAACAGTGACAGACTTTATTTTGGAGGGCTCCAAAATCACTGCAGATGGTGATTGCAGCCATGAAATTAAAAGATGCTTGCTCCTTGGCAGAAAAGTTATGATCAACCTAGACAGCATATTAAAAAGCAGAGACATTACTTTGCCAACAAAGGTCCATCTAGTCAAAGCTATGGTTTTTCCAGTAGTCATGTATGGATGTGAGAGTTGGACTATAAAGAAAGCTGAGCGCAGAAGGATTGATGCTTTTGACCTGTGGTGTTGGAGAAGGCTCTTGAGAGTCCCTTGGACTGCAAAGAGATCCAATCGGTCAATCCTAAATGAAATCAGTCCTGACTACCCATTGGAAGGATTGATGCTGAAGCTGAAACTCCAATACTTTGGCCACTTGATGGGCAGAACTGACTCATTTGCAAAGACCCTAATGCTGGGAAAGATTGAAGGTGGGAGGAGAAGGGGACGAGAGAGGATGAGATGTTTGGTTGGCATCACTGACTCAATGGACATGAGTTAGAGTAAACTCCGGGAGTTGGTGATGGACAGAGAGGCCTGGTGTGATACAGTCCATGGGGTCGCAAAGAGTCAGACACTACTGAGTGACTGAATTGAACTGAACTGAATGTCAGAGAGATGTTAAGTCCCAACAAGAAATGGATGGGAAAATGATGTGAAAATTATAAATGTATGAAAACATAAGTGATTATTGTTTCTGGAAGAAAGAATGGTGTCCCCTCATCCAGCCTTCTTGTCTCTTTTCAAGGTGTAAGGGAGTCTAGGAATTCAGTAGTTACATTGATTAGCAGCTTCTCTTATCTTCTCATGTTAGAAGCAATATTCAGACAGAGAAGAGCTTTATAAATAGTTTATTTAAGGGTTGGAACTGATATCCCACCATGTCTATCAAGAATCCCTGATAATCAAGACACCAGAACAGACCATTCAGGTAAGGATTCAGCATTTGAAGGGAATATGAAGGAAAGTTGAAGGAAGTGTAGCATTGAGTGGTGTTCTCCAGGATCTTTTACTCCCTTAATAAAATCACATGGATCTATCCTCTTGGAAGTTCTCTAAATTAGGTTTGGGAAGTTTTTTCCTACTGAGGATATTGACTCAACTCCCACATATCATTCAGGGACCATACACAGGAAAAAATTACTTTAAAGTTTTTAATGGTTTCGTTTGTGAATAAAAGATTTAAAAATAGTCTAACTTTTTCTATGTGAATTTGAATACACTTATTTTGAAATTTTATTTATTGAGAAACAGTTGATTTTTAACATTACATTAGTTTCAATTGTACAGCATAGTGATTCAATATTTTTATAGCTTATACTCCTTTTAAAGTTATTAGAACACAAAGGCTATATTTCCCTGTGTGTACAATATACCTTTGTTGCTTGTCTATTTTATACATAGTAGTTTGTATCTCCTAATCCTATATCCTTATCTTGCTCCTCTCTCCTTCCCTCTCTCCACTGGTAACCATCTTTGTTGTTCTCTGTACCTGTGAGTCTGTTTCTGTTTTGTTTATATATATTCATTTGTTTAAGATTCAACATATCAGTGATAACATATAGTATTTGTCTTTCTCTGCCTGACTTATTTCACTAAGGCTAATACCCTCTAGATCTATCCACATTGTTGTAAATCACAGAATTTCATTTTTTGGTTGGGTGAGTAATTTTCCATTGTATATATGTACCACATCTTCTCTATCCATTCATCTGTTGATGGACACTTAGGTTACTTCCATGTCTTGGATATTGTAAATAATGTTGCTATGAACACTGGGGTGCACATATATTTTCAGATTAGTGCTTTCATAAATACACTATTTTCTCTTTTTTATCCTTTTTTCTTTTTTTTAAAAAAATATTTTATCTATTTTAATTGGAGGCTAATTACTTTAAAATTTTGTGGTGGTTTTTGCCATTCATTGACATGAATCAGCCATGGGTTTACCTGTGTCCCCCCATCCCAAACCTCCTCCCCCTCCTTCCTCATCCCATCCCTCTGGGTTGTCCCAGTGCACCGGCTTTGAGTGCCTTGTTTCATGCATTGAACTTGGACTGGTCATCTATTTCACATATGGTAATATACATGTTTCAATGCTATTCTCTCAAATCATCCCACCCTCGCCTTCTCCCACAGAGTCCAAAAGTCTGTCCTTTATATCTGTGTCTCTTTTGCTGTCTTGCATATAAGGTCAGCATTACTGTCTTTCTAAATTCCATATATATGTGTTAATATACCATATTGGTGTTTTTTTTTTCTGACTTACTTCACTCTGTATAATTGGCTCCAGTTTCATTCACTCATTAGAACTGACTCAAATGTATTCTTTTTAATAACTAAGTAATATTCCATTGTGTATATGTACCAAAGCTTTCTTATCCATTTGTCTGCTGATGGAGGTCTAGGTTGCTTCCATGTCCTGGCTATTGTAAACCGTGATGCAGTGAACATTGGGGCACATGTGTCTCTTTCAGTTCTGGTTTCCTCAGTGTGTATGCCCAGCAGTGGGATTGCTGGATCATATGGCAATTCTATTTACAGTTTTTTAAGGAATCCCCACACTGTTCTCCATAGTGGCTGCACCAGTTTGCATTCTCACCAACAGTGTAAGAGGATTCACTTTTGTCCACACCCTCTCCAGCATTTATTGTTTGTAGATTTTTGATACAGCCATTCTGACTGGCGTGAGATAGCACCTCATTATGGTTTTGATTTGCATTTCTCTGATTATGAGTGATGTTGAGCATCTTTTCATGTGTTTGTTAGCCATCTGTACGTCTTCTTTGGAGAAATGTCTATTCAGTTCTTTGACCCATTTTTTGATTGGGTCATTTATTTTTCTGGTATTGAGCTGCATGAAAGGAAGACTAATCCCTTTTTTCAAATTTTTAATTGGAGAATAATTGCTTTATCATGTTGTGTTTGTTTCTGCCATACATCAACATGAATCAGTCAAAAGTATACATATGTCACCTCTCTTAAACCTCCCTCCCACCTCTACCCCATCCCACCCCTCTACTTATCACAGAGTAGGTTAGCTCCCTGTATCATACAGCAAATTCCCATGGGCTATCTATTTTACATGTGGTAACATATATGTTCTGGAGAAGGCAATGGCAAGCCACTCCAGTACTCTTGCCTAGAAAATCCCATGGATGGAGGACCTGGTAGGCTGCAGTCCGTGGGGTCGCTAAGGGTCGGACACAACTGAGCGACTTCACTTTCACTTTTCACTTTCACACATTGGAGAAGGAAATGGCAACCCACTCCAGTGATCTTGCCTGGAGAATCCCAGGGACGGGGGACCCTGGTGGGCTTCTGTCTATGGGGTCACACAGAGTCGGACACGACTGAAGTGACGCAGCAGCAGCAACATATATGTTCAGAGAAGGCAATGGCACCTGACTCCAGTACTCTTGCCTGGAAAATCCCATGGATGGAGGAGCCTGGTAGGCTGCAGTCCATGGGGTCATGAAGAGTCAGACACGACTGAGCGACTTCACTTTCACTTTTCACTTTCATGCATTGGAGAAGGAAATGGCAACCCACTCCAGTGTTCTTGCCTGGAGAATCCCAGGGATGGGGGGTCCTGGTGGGCTGCCATCTATGGGGTCGCACAGAGTTGGACACGACTGATGCGACTTAGCAGCAGCAGCAACATATATGTTTCAGTGCTCTCAATTCTTCCCACTCTCTCTTCCCCTACTGTGTTCACAAGTCTGTCGTCTATATCTGCATTTCTATTGCTGCCATGCAAATACCATTTTTCTAGATTCACCATCAGTACCATTTTTCTAGATTCACCATCAGTACCATTTTTCTAGATTCCATATATATGTGTTAATATGCAATATTTGTTTTTCCCTTTCTGACTTACTTCACTCTGTATAGCAGGCTCTAGGTTCATCCACCTCATGAGAATTGAGTCAGATTCATTCGTTTTTGTGGCTGAGTAATATTCCATTGTATATATATATATATATACTATATCTTCTTTATCCTTTCATCTGTTGATGGACATTTAGATTGCTTCCATGTCTTTGATATCATAAATAGTGCTGCTATGAACACTGGGATGCATGTCTTTTCAGAAGAGTGTTTTCTTAAAAACACTTTTTTAAGGAGGAGGCCTGATCCTTCCTTATGTAAGACTTAATACAAAAAAAGTAGTTTAAACTATACATTAAGTTGTTTGCATAGCTAGAAATGTGGTATTCTGGATAACTAAATCTACTATATACTGATATCTATGTATATGTATATTTACCTTTATGAATATTATTAAGAGTTTGGCTTGAAGCTCAACATTCAGAAAACAAAGATCATGGCATCTGGTCCCATCACTTCATGGGAAATAGATGGGGAAACATTGGAAACAGTGTCAGATTTTATTTTTTTGGGCTCCAAAATCACTGCGGATGCTGATTGCAGCCAGGAAATTAAAAGACCGCTTACTCCTTGGAAGGAAAGTTATGACCAACCTAGATAGCACATTGAAAAGCAGAGACATTACTTGGCCAAGCAAGGTCCATCTAGTCAAGGCTATGGTTTTTCCCGTGGTCATGTATGGATGTGAGAGTTGGACTGTGAAGAAAGTTGATTGCTGAAGAATTGATGCTTTTGAACTGTGGTGCTGGAGAAGACTCTTGAGAGTCCCTTGGACTGCAAGGAGATCCAACCAGTCCATTCTAAAGGAGATCAATCCTGGGTGTTCATTGGAAGGACTGATGCTAAAGCTGAAACTCCAATACTTTGGCCACTTCATACAATGAGTTGACTCACTGGAAAAGAGTCTGATGCTAGGAGAGATTGGGGGTGGGAGGAGACGGGGACGACAGAGAATGAGATGGCTGGATGGCATCACCGACTCAATGGACATGAGTTTGAGTGAACTCCGGGTGTTGGTGATGGACAGGGAGGCCTGGCGTGCTGTGATTCATGGGGTCACAAAGAGTTGGACATGACTGAGCAAATGAACTGAACTGAACTGAAGGACAATTTATTCAATAACTTGATGAAAGTAACAATTATTAAACATAAAATTAATGTTAAGTTTGTAGTTCTGGGTAATCAGTAAGAGATAGGAAGTGAGAGGCAAAAATGAGGAATGGAAGAAAGAAATCAGAGAGAAGAGAGAACATCAATATGAAGAATGAAATATGGAAGAGAATAATTTCATTGTAATATAGGAGGGTAGAATTGGAAGACAGTTAAAGAGAGAGGCAGATTTTGGCTGAATAGGAGGACAGATTTTCTGTCTAGATATCTAGAGTTGTCTAATATGATGGAATAAGCAGTTTCATGAATTAGTGGGCTCCCTCCTTCACTGATGCATGTTCAATTTCAGTTTGGTTGTCTGGGAAATCCCATGGACTGAGGAGCCTGGCAGGCTACAGTTCGTGGGGTTGCCAAAGGTCAGACACAACTGATCTACTAATATTTTCACTTTTCTCCAGCCAACAGTATGCAACTGGCTATTCCCAATTTCCACAGGTTCTTACTTCCATATCACTTTTTTAGCTTGTTACTATTAATCCGCCCATGGTAAGCATCCTTCATCCCACCCTCCCTAACCCTAAAACTTTATCCAGTACTGATACAAGAAAGTTTGGATTACATCACTTCTGCTACTACCATCGGTTCCAATACACTCATAACATATTTCTTGATTATATGATAATAAGATATTCTTAAGATTATATTTTCATAGTGAAATGTTGGGGATAAAACAGTAAGGACAGAGAATTTGTTCTTACATTTTAATAACCTTAGCCTCATGTGCTTAATTTGGGAAAGTAAGTGGGAGGCAAGGAGGAGTGTGCACTGAGAAATCCTTGATTTAGATAATTTTTGTGGCCTTCATTCACCTCAAAGGTCATGGTCCCCTTCTGCTGAACTAAACTCTTCTTCTCTTTAAGTAAATTAAATCTGACAGATAAATTTTGAGCATCTGTAATGTACATGATACTGTGCTACCTGCTATGTTCTTGTAGGACTCTGCATATACTTCTATTAGAGCACTCTGTGTATTAAGTTGCTGCTGATTGTTCAGAGTCGGGTTTCCTCACTACACTGAAAGGGAGAGAGAGAGAAATAATTTTTTTAAAGTGTATCCAGTGCTCAGTACAGTGTCAAGGACAAAAATTGTGCTCAATAAAAGTTGGAAGGATAAATTTGTAGATACTTTAAAAGAAACGGAGATAAGTGAAAGACACGGTCCCTATCCTGGAAGAGGTTACCACCTAGCAGGCAGAAGAGGAGAGGACTTCAGGATACAAATAACTTGAAAGAAGTCACACAAATAAGTCTTGCCACTCTATTTTAGAACCCAGTGAACAATTGAGAGATTTATTTTGACCAGGGCATCTTCAGTTTATCTAAATTTGAACTCAATGAAACTTTGGGGGTTTACTTAATAAAGCCTTATGGCAGATTTATACTTGGCCCCAAATTTTCTGTATTATCTTCAATATAGGCTTTTATTTTGTCTTAGAATTGCATGATTTGATGACCAGCTTCATTTTCTGCTAGCCAATATTTTTTCTTGCCGTGAAAAGGTAATAATATTAAAAATCAAAGTAGAGTTGTTGTTTTGTTGGGAGAAAAATGGAAGGGTAGAGGAATGTTAACTGAAGTTTCTGAATCTAAAACTGATATGGTTATTCTGACAATTATGAGGCAACTTTCAGGAATATCATGATGGAGTATTAGAAGCTGAGTTTATCCTAGATAATTGAGTTATGAGGAACTATATGGTGTTTAAGGGTGTGAGCTCTGCAGACAAACATAGGTTTGAATCTTGCCCTTGCTACTTCATGTGACCTTGGCCAAATCATCTAACTTTTCTGAGTTAAAGTTTTGTCATTTGTAAAATAATTTCTACTCTACAGTAAGGTTATGAATTTTAAATGAGATGATAGATAAAATATTATCCTCAGTATACAAGAAGTACTGGATAAATTTATTTCTATTCTATTATTATTACAGGAGCCTGAATATGATGCTCAAGTGATATAGGAATTGACTAGAAGTTGGACAAGATGGTTTTTTAAGTTATTCCTGGCCAGAGACACTGAGTTTATAATTCTTTGGCCAGGGTGAAAATAAATTTTACTTACCATTGCTGTGCTGAACAGATAACCTCAAAGCCCAGACACACTGCATAATTCTCCAACAGCAATAACTCAGCTGGCAGTTTCCAGGCAGAGATGTAGAAGAAAGTCCAATATCCAGGAAGGGCTAGGATCTACAACTTCCTGTGGCCTGCCTAGTGAAATTTGACCAGATAAGAACAGTTAATAAAAAGCTCTTGATATGTAAAAGCTCCTTTTATCTCTGAATGAGAGTATATTGATGTTAAATATCTGAACGGATGAGATTAATCTGAATAGTCTTCTATTGTTGCAAGAAATATGGAAAAGTATTCAGGAAAACTTGAAAAACTCATTTTTGTGGCATTAAATTGAAAGAAGTATTTTCTTATTCTGAAAAAAAAAACAATGGTTCCACTGCCTGTGTGAGGGTAGAAGCATTTAAGGTAGAATCTTTCAAGCACTGGATCCAGAGTCACCCCATTGTTGTGTCTAAGAAGAGATCAACTCTCATATTCTGGACTTGCCTTCTGTAACACTTGGCAAGTCATGCCAGATTCCTATCAAGGCCAAACAATTTACCTTGAGGTTCACAAGATTTTCCAACTGCAGTTAGTGACTTGAATTAAGAAAGCACTGCATTTTGATGAAAACATTTAATGGCTATAAATTCAATTTCCAAGAAGCTCTTCTCTTTTGGGTACTCAAGTGGCAGGGTCCCTGGGCAATGGCCTTTTATTTCTCTTGCCTCCTCTGCAATGATTACAGAGATAATCCAGGTAAATATTTTGATAACTTGATTTTCCTAGTGATCCCTCTCCATTTTCATTTCTGGAAACGATTTTTTAAGCATGATCACACACCTTTTCTCCTTCCATCATGAACAGGAGAATTTACTATAACATCAAAGACTGCATTCATGCCTCAAACTCCCTATGAGTGCAAACCCAAGCTAAAGGCCTGAAAACGATATAGCAAGAAAGCAGCATGGCATAGTATTTGAGAGTTCTCTTGTCAGGCAATCCTGATTTGGATTTCCAGATTGCCACTTACTAATTGTGTGAACTCTGCATCTCAGTTTCTTCATCTGAAAAATAAATATGATCATATTAATACTTATCTAATAGAGTTATTTTCATAATAAAATATAGCAATGCACAGCAGTACCTGATTAGTGTTCAGTAAATGGTAGCTACTATTATTGAGAAGCAAATTTCTTCATCAAGTTCACAAGATGAGAGGATGTAGCTGGAAGTGGTAACTGTGTATACAAGTACATTATGAAATATTAGATGATTCTGAAAGTATGTTGTTGTTCATCTCCTGGAGTTTGCTGCATTGGCAGGTGGGTTCTTTACCACTAGGGCCACCTGGAAAGGCCTGGGTTTTGTCATATACGACCTTTATTATGTTGAGGTATGTCCCTCTCTCTGATACTTTGACCACTTTATGCAAAGAGCTGACTCACTGAAAAATATCCTGATGCTGGGAAAGATGGAAGGCAAAAGGAAAAGCGGGTGTCAGAGGATGAGATGGTTAGATAGTACCACTGACCCAGAGGACATGAATTTGAGCAAACTCTGGGAGATAGTTGAGGACAGAGGAGCCTGGTATGCTGCAGTCCATGGGGTCATAAAGAGTTGGACATGGCTTAATGACTGAACAACAACAACCACAAGGTTCCCTCTACTTTCTAGAAAGGTTTTTTTTTTTTTTTATCATAAATGGCTGTTGAACTTTGTCAAAATAATTTTCTTCATCTATTGAGATGATCATATGGTTTTTATTTTCATTTTGTTAATATGGTGTATCATATTGATTGATTTGCATATATTGAAGAATACTTGCATCCCTGGTATAAATCCTACTTGATCATGGTGTTTGATCTTTTTAATGTGTTGTTAGATTCTGTTTGCTAGCATTCTGTTGAGGGTTTTTGCATTTAGGTTCATCACTGACATTGACCTGAAATTTTCTTTTTTTGTGTGTGGTATCTTTGGTTTTGGTATCTGTGTGATGGTGGTCTTATAGGATGAGATTGGGAGTGTAATTTTTTGGAAGAGTTTCTGAAGGGTAGGTGTTAACTCTCCTCTAAGTGTTTAATAGAATTCCCCTGTGAAGCCATCTGGTCCTGACCTTTTTTGTTTGTTGAAAGAATTTTAATCACAGTGTCAATTTCAGTACTTACAATTGGTATTTTCACAATTTGTATGGAAATACAAAAAACCTCAAATAGCCAAAGCAATCTTGAGAAAGAAGAATGGACCTGGAGGAACCAACGTGCCTGACTTCAGGCTATACTACAAAGCTTCAGTTATCAAGACAGTATGGTACTGGCACAAAGACAGAAATATAGATCAATGGAACAAAATAGAAAGCCCAGAGATAAATTCGCATACCTATGGACACCTTATCTTTGACAAAGGAGGCAAGAATATACAATGGAGAAAAGACAATCTCTTTAACAAGTGGTGCTGTGAAAACTGGTCAACCACATGTAAAAGAATGAAACTAGAACACTTTTTAACACCATACACAAAAATAAACTCAAATGGATTAAAGATCTAAATGTAAGACCAGAAACTATAAAACTCCTAGAGGAAAACATAAGCAAAACACTCTCCGACATAAATCACAGCAGGATCCTCTATGACCCACCTCCCAGAGTAATGGAAATAAAAGCAAAAATAAACAAATGGGACCTAATTAAACTTAAAAGATTTTGCTCAATGAAGGAAAGTGAAAAGACAGCCTTCAGAATGGGAGAAAATAATAGCAAAAGAAGTAACTGACAAAGAATTAATCTAAAAAATATACAAGCAACTCCTGCAGCTCAATTCCAGAAAAATAAATGACCCAATCAAAAAATGGGCCAAAGAGCTAAATGGACATTTCTCCAAAGAAGACATACAGATGGCTAACAAACATATGAAAAGATGCTCAACATCACTCAGTATCAGAGAAATGCAAATCAAAACCACAATGAGGTACCATCTCATGCCAGTCAGAACGGCTGCTATCCAAAAGTCTACAAGCAATAAATGCTGGAGAGGGTGTGGAGAAAAGGGAACACTTTTACACTGTTGGTGGGAATACAACCTAGTACAGCCACTATGGAGAACAGTGTGGAGATTCCTTAAAAACCTGGAAATAGAATTGCCATATGACCCAGCATATATCCCACTGCTGGGCATGCACACCGAGGAAACCAGAATTGAAAGAGACACGTGTACCCCAATGTTCATTGCAGAGCTATTTATAATAGCCAGGACATGGAAGCAACCTAGATGTCCATTTGGAGACGAATGGATAAGAAAGCCGTGGTACATATACACAATGGAATATTACTCAGCCATTAAAAAGAATACATTTGAATAAGTTCTAATGAAGTGGATGAAACTGGAGCCTATTATACAGAGTGAAGTAAGTCAGAATGAAAAACACCAGTACAGTATACTAACACATATATATGGAATTTAGAAAGATGGTAACGATGACCCTGATGCTGGGAATGATTGGGGGCAGGAAAAGAAGGGGATGACAGAGGATGAAATGGTTGGATGGCATCACTGACTCAATGGACATGGGTTTGGGTAGACTCCAGGAGTTGGTGACGGACAGGGAGGCCTGGTGTGCTGTGGTTCATGGGGTCACAAAGAGTCGGACACAACTGAGCGACTGAACTGGAACTGGAATGATGACCCTATATGCGAGACAGCAAAAGAGGCATAGATGTATAGAACAGTCTTTTAGACTCTGTGGGAGAAGGCGAGAGTGGGATGATTTGAGAGAATAGCATTGAAACATGTACATTATCATACGTGCAACAGATTGCCAGCCCAGTTTCGAGGCACGAGACAAGGTGCTCAGGGCTGGTCCACTGGGATTACCCTGAGGGATGGGATGGGGAGGGAGGTGGGAGGGGGGTTCAGGATGGGGAACACATGTACGCCCAGGGCTGATTCATGCCAATGTATGGTGTGGTCTTTTCATAATTTCTGTTTCTTTCTGGTTCAGTCTTTAAGAATTGTCAAAATTTGTCCATTTCTTCTAGGTTGTCCATTTTTATTGGTGTATAATCTCTTCTGGTAATCTCTTATGATCCTTTGTATTTCTGTGGTGTCCATCTTAGCTTCTTTTTTTTTTTTTTTTTGGCTCTTGCTTTTATTTATTTATTTTTTTTAAATTTTATTTATTTATTTTTTTGCATTACAATAGTTTAATATGAACAATCAGAACTAATTAACAGTATAACAATATTTTACAACTGAAATAATTAAAATAAACTATAAAATTACTACATAAAACAGGTCTGATCTAGCTTATTTACTTTCTATAATCTCTTCAGTGCTGCAAAACCATTTCTTTTTTTTTTCATGTTTTAATAAACACTTCGTCTTTTTGTATTGCTTTTTTTTTCATCACAATAATAGAAATATAACATATATCACTGTAAAACACATTTCCACATAAATGCTGATAAGCACAAAATATTTTTCATCATTTACATTTTAACTGTAATAATATATGGCAGAATTAAAGCTGCATCCATCATGTGTCTAACTCACCTTGCTGTAATGAATTTTTAAATGTAATGGTTTCTGTCGCAAAGTAAAATCGTACATAATGTCTAGTGACACAGTATGCTGGTGGATGGGTGGATTTGGAAAATGGAAATGCAACTTCATTTTTAATTAGATTTATAAACTTCACCACCTCCACCTCCAGCCAGCTTCCCAACCCTCCCTCCCACCACCATTATTTATTTATTTATTTATTTATTTAAAATGAGGCTTTTAATTAATGTTTGACAGAGCTGATTCAGGTTGAATAGACTAAATTTCTTTAAACAAACTTACTTATACTCCAGAGTCCTTTAAAAACTTAATAGCATTTATACATTGAAGGTATTTGATTTTCTTGTAACTAGCACTTCAAATGCAACAAGCATTTGAAGCAACAAGCATTTGACCCAACAAGTAAAACTTTCTACAGTTCATAACTTTTATAAATAAAATAAATTAAATGTACAGTGAATAAGTTCTCTGAAATATTTCAATATTTCTGCAGGTTTAGTAACATCGTAAAATACATTTCAACTAAAATTCACAAATCTAAAAACCTGTTAGGCATTTTTAGGCGTTTTAAGTTGGAAATGAAGACCAATGTTACATCGTAATATGCCAATTACAAATAGTACTTTAAATAGCAAATACTACAGTTTGTCCCAAACTTTAAAAACTATTCATGAACTCAACACTGAACTATTGATGGCTATGAGAATTGTTTCCTAGCCTTTTTGAAAATTTCAACCCATTTACGTTTAAGGTAATTATTGATAAGTACGATCCCGTAGCCATTTTCTTTATTACTTTGGGTTCAAGTTTATACACTCTTTCTGTGTTTCCTGTCTAGAGAAGATCCTTTAGCATTTGTTGGAGAGCTGGTTTGGTGATGCTGAATTCCCTCAGCTTTTGCTTGTCTGTAAAGCTTTTGATTTCTCCTTCATATTTGAATGAGATCCTTGCTGGGTATAATAATCTGGGCTGTAGGGTATTTTCTTTCATCACTTTAAGTATGTCTTGCCACTCCCTTCTGGCCTGAAGAGTTTCTGTTGAAAGATCAGCTGTTATCCTTATGGGAATCCCCTTATGTGTTATTTGCTGCTTTTCCCTTGCTGCTTTTAATATTTGTTCTTTGTGTTTGATCTTTGTTAATTTGATTAATATGTGTCTTGGAGTATTTCGCCTTGGGTTTATCCTGTTGGGGACTCTCTGGGTTTCTTGGACTTGGGTGATTATTTCTTTCCCTATTTTAGGGAAGTTTTCAACTATTATCTCCTCAAGTATTCTCTCATGGTCTTTCTTTTTGTCTTCTTCTTCTGGGACTCCTATGATTCGAATGTTGGAGCGTTTAACATTGTCCCAGAGGTCTCTAATATTGTCCTCATTTCTTTTAATTCGTTTTTCTTTTTTCCTCTCTGTTTCATTTATTTCTACAATTTTATCTTCTAGTTCACTAATCCTGTCTTCTGCCTCTGTTATTCTATTGTTTGTTCCCTCCAGAGTGTTTCTGATCTCATCTATTGCATTATTCATTGTATATTGACTCTTTTTTATTTCTTCTAAGTCCTTATTAAATCTTTCTTCCATCTTCTCAATCCTTTTCTCCAGGTTATTTATCTGTAACTCCATTTTGCTTTCAAGATTTTGAATCATTTTCACCATCAAAATTTGAAATTCTTTATCAGGTAGATTCCCTATATCTTCTTCTTTTGTTTGTGTTGGTGGGCAATTATCTTGTTCCTTTACTTGCTGGGTATTTCTCTGCCTCTTCATCTTGCTTATATTGCTTTGCTTGGGGTGGCCTTTCCCTCTTCTTGCAGTTTGTGGAGTTCTCTTTATTATGTAGTTTCTTTGCTGTGTGTGGGGTTGGACGGGTGACTTGTCCGGGTTCCCTGGTTAGGGAGGCATGTGTCAGTGTTTTGGTGGGTGGAGCTTGATTTCTTCTCTTTCCTTTAGAAGACAATGGCTGCTTTTCTGGGAGCCTGATGTCCTCTGCCAGTATTCAGATGTTGTTTTGTGGACTTTACTCCGCATTCAAATGTTCTTTTGATGAATTTGTGGGGAAGAAAGTGGTCTCGCCATCTTATCCCTCCGCCATCTTGTTCCTTCCTCCCCAGAACACTGGATTCTTATATTCCACTTGATCGTGGAGTACCTCTTCCCAGCTGCTCCAGCAAGGCGCAGCCGCTGTACCTTACCTTGGACGAGGGGTATCTCCTCAAGGCCGCCCCTCCTGCTTTGAATGTGGATCAGCTCCTCTCGGCCCTCCGGTGCCCAAGCAGCCACCGCCTCCTGGACGTGGTACAGCTCCTCTCGGCCACCGCCCTAACCCTGGGTGCAGGGCAGCTCCTCTCAGCCACGATTCTGCACGTGGTCGGTTGCGCCGGGAGCCGGGCGTCTCTCGCGTCTGCGCCGCCGGGAGCCAGGCGTCTCTCGCGTCTGCGCCGCCGGGAGCCGGGCGTCTCTCGCGTCTGCGCCGCCGGGAGCCGGGCGTCTCTCGCGTCTGCGCCGCCGGGAGCCTAGCTTCTTTTTCATTTCTAATTTTATTGATTTGAGTCCTCTCCCTCTTTTTCTTGATGAGTCTGGCTAAAAGTTTATCAATTTTGTTTACCTCTCAAAGAACTAGCTTTTAGTTTCATTGATCTTTATTTTCCTCATCTCTATTTCATTTATTTCTGTTCTCATCTTTATGCTTTCTTTCCTTCTACTAGCTTTGGGTTTTGTTTGTTCTTCTTTCACTAGTTGCTTTAGGTGTAAGGTTAGGATAGTTACTTGCGAGTTTTCTTGTTTCCTGAGGTAAGATTATATTGCTATAAATATCCGTCTTAGAGCTGCTTTTGCTGCATCTTCTGGGTTTTGGATCATCATGTTTTCACTGTCGTTCATCTCTAGGCATTTTTTTTTTTTAGAATAGTTATTTAGTTTACAAAATTTTAGATTCCCACAGCAGTTATCTAGAACCTGTCCAATATGTACACAGTGAAATAAGTCAGAAAAAGAAAAATGTCTCTAGGTATTTTTTATTTCTTCTTTGATTTCTTCAATGATCTCTTGGCTATTTAGGAACATATATTTTAGCCTCTATGTGTTTGTGTTTTTAAAGATTTTCCCCCTGTAATTGACTTCTAATCTCATAGCATTGTTTGTGGAAAAGTTGCTTGATATGATCTTCAGTTCAGTCATTCAGTCGTGTTCAACTCTTTGTGACCCCATGGACTGCAGCATGCCAGGCTTCCCCTATCCATCATTAACTCCTGGAGCTTGCTCAAAGTCATGTCCATTGAGTCAGTGATGCCATCCAACCATCTCATCCTCTGTCGTCCCCTTCTCCTCCCACCTTCAATCTTTCCCAGCATCAGGGTCTTCAAATGAGTCAGCTCTTCGCATCAGGTGGCCAAAGTATTGGAGTTTCAGCTTCAGTATCAGTCCTTCCAATGAATATTCAGGACTGATTTCCTTTAGGATTGACTGGTTGGATCTCCTTGCAGTCCAGGGGACTCTCAAGAGTCTTCTCCAACACAACAGTTCAAAAGCATCAATTCTTTGGCACTCAGCTTTCTTTATAGGCCAACTCTCACATCCATACATGACTACTGGAAAAACTATAGCTTTTATATGGACCTTTGTTGGCAGAGTAATAGCTCTGCTTTTTAATATGCTGTCTAGGTTGGACATAGCTTTTCTTCCAAGGAGCAAGCGTCTTTTAACTTCATGGCTGCTGTCACCATCTGCAGTGATTTTGGAACCCCCAAAGATAAAGTCTGTCACTATTTCTATTGTTTCCCCATCAATTTGCCATGAAGTGATGGGACCAGACACCATGATCTTAGTTTTTTGAATGTTGAGTTTTAAGCATATGATATGATTTTTAATCCTTGAAGATATGATTTTAATTTTCTTGAATTTACCTAGGCTTGATTTGTCACCCAACATGTGATCTATTCTAGAGAATGTTATGTGTGCACTTGAGAAGAAAAGGTATTGTGCTACTTTCAGGTGGAATATTCTTTAGGTGTCAATTAAGTCTATCTGGCTAACTTCTCACAGTTAAAATATAGATAATTGATTTTAAATCATTCTTTTTAAAATATAAACATTTGAAGTTATAAATGTCTCTCAAAGCACAACTTTTGCTGTATCCCATGAATTTTATGGTGTTTCTTAATTTTCACTAAGTTTGAAGTATTCTATAATTATTCCCTGGTGGCTCACATGGTAAAGAATCCACCTGCAATGTGGTAGACCTGGGTTTGATCCCAGGGTTGGGAAGTTCCCCTGGAGGAGGGCATGGTGATCCACTCCAGTATTCTTGCCTGGAGAAACCCCATTGACAGAGGAGCCAGGAATGCTGCAGTCCATGGGGTCGAAAAGAGTTGGACACAACTGAGTGACTAGGCACAAGCACATAATTTTTCTG
Source organism: Moschus berezovskii (assembly GCF_049115385.1). Classification (NCBI taxonomy): domain Eukaryota; kingdom Metazoa; phylum Chordata; class Mammalia; order Artiodactyla; family Moschidae; genus Moschus; species Moschus berezovskii. The sequence goes on along the minus strand of NC_142488.1, from coordinate 122,278,420 downwards.
TGATTTCTACCTTAATTCATGTGTTAGTCATGTCCTACTTGGCTCAGGTATTATATTAAATTCTACTGTTGACTTTGAAACTAATTTTCATTATGGCCTGAAAAGATATCCTGTTAGATTTAAATATGTGAAGTTTTTGTTGTTCTGCCACTCAGTCGTGTCCGACTCTTTGCCACCCCATGGACTGCAGCATGACAAACTTCCCTGTCCTTCACTATCTCCCAGAGTTTGCTCAAATTCATGTCCATTGAGTCAATGATGCCACCCAACCATTTCATCTTCTATCACTCATTTATCTTCCTGCCCTCAATCTTTCCCAGCATCAGGGTCTTTTCCAATGGGTTGACTCTTCACACCAGGTGGTCAAATTATTGGAGCTTCAGTTTCAGCATCAGTCCTTCCAATGAATATTCAGGGTTGATTTTCTTTAGGTCTGATCTCCTTGCAGTCCAAAGAACTCTCAAGAGTTTTCTCTAGCACCACAGTTTGAAAGCATCAATTATTTGGTGCTCAGCCTTCTTTTATGGTCAAACTCGCATATCCATACATGACTACTGGAAAAACCTTAGCTTTGACTATATGGACTTTTATTTTCAAAATGATGTCTGTTTTTAATACATGGTTTAGGTTTGTCATAGCTTTTCTTCCAAGGAGCAAGTGTCTTTAATTTCATGACTGCAGTCATCATCCTCAGTGATCTTGGAGCCCAAGAAAATAAAATCTGTTACTGTTTCCATTTTTTCCCCATCTATATCACATGAAATGATGGGATCAGATACCATAATCTTCCTTTTCTAAAGATCTTCTTTTTCTGTTGAGTTTTAAAGCCAGCTTTCCCACTCTCTTTCACCTTCATCAAGAGGCTTTTTACTTCCTCTTTTCTTTCTGCCATTCAGTTCAGTTCAGTTCAGTTCAGTCGCTCAGTCGTGTCTGACTCTTTGCGACCACCTCATGCGACGAGTTGACTCACTGGAAAAGACTGATGCTGGGAGGGATTGGGGGCAGGAGGAGAAGGGGACAACAGAGAATGAGATGGCTGAATGGCATCACCGACTCGATGGACATGAGTTTGAGTGAACTCCGGGAGTTGGTGATGAACAGAGAGGCCTGGCGTGCTGTGATTCATTCAGTTCAGTTCAGTTCAGTCGCTCAGTCTTTGCGATCCCATGAATCACAGCACGCCAGGCCTCCCTGTCCATCACCAACTCCCGGAGTTCACTCAAACTCATGTCCACAGAGTCGGTGATGCCATCCAGCCATCTCACTCTCTGTCGTCCCCTTCTCCTCCTGCCCCCAACATTTCCCAGCATCAGAGTATTTTCCAGTGAGTCAACTCATCAATTCATTAGGGTGATGTAATTGGCATATCTGATGTTATTGATATTTCTCCCAGCAATCTTGATTCCAGCTTGTGATTCATCCAGCCCAGTCTTTTACATGATGTACTCTGTGTATAAGTTAAACAAGTAGGGTGACAATATACAACCTTGACATACTTCTTTCCCAATGTTGAACCAGTCTATTGGTCCATGTTTGGTTCTAACTGTTGCTTCTTGACCTGCATACAGGTTTTGCAGGAGGCAGGTAAGGTGGTGTCTTATTCACATCTCTTTAAGAATTTTCCACATTGTTGTGATCCAACAGTTAAAGAATTTAGCGTAGTCAATGAAGCAGAAGTAGATATTTTCCTGGTATTCCCTTGCTTTTGCTATGATCCAATGGATGTTGGCAATTTGATCTCTGGTTCCTTTGCCTTTTCTAAATCCAGCTGGAGTATCTGAAAGTTCTTGGTTCATGTACTGTTGAACCTAGCTTGAAGGATTTTGAGCATTACCTTGCTACATGGGAAATTAGTACAATTATGTGGTAGTTTGAGCATTCTTTGGCATTGCCCTTCTTTGGAATTGGAATGAAAACTGACCTTTTCCAGTTCTGTGGCCACTGCTAAGTTTTCCAAATTTGCTGACATACTGAGTGTAGCAATTTAGCAACATCATCTTTTAGGATTTGAAATAGCTCACCTGGAATTCTATCACTTCCACTGGCTTTGTTGGTAGTGATGCTTCCTAAGGGCCACTCGACTTCACACTACAGGATGTCTGGCTCTAGGTGAGTGATCACACCATCATGGTTATCTGGGTCACTAAAACTTTGTACAGTTCTGTGCATTCTTGCCACCTCTTCTTAATATCTTCTGCCTCTGTTAGGTCCAGACATACCACTTCTGTCTTTTACTGTGCCCATCTTTGCATAAAATGTTTCCTTGGCATCTCTAATTTTCTTGAAGAGATCTCTAGTCTTTCCAATTCTATTGTTTTCCTCTGTTTCTTTGCATCGATCACTGAGGAAGGCTTTCTTTCTGGATCTCTGCATTCAGAAGGGTATATCTTTCCTTTACTCCTTTGCCTTTCACTTCTCTTATTTTCTCAGCTGTAAGGCCTTCTCAGAGAACCATTTTGCCTTTTTGCATTTCTTTTTCTTGGGGATGGTTGATCACTGACTCTTGTACAGTGTTGTGAACCTCTGTCCATAGTTCTTCAGGCACTCTGTCTTTCAGTTCCAATCCCTATATTAAATTCATCAAAGACAAACAGATACAGTAAAGAATGTGAAGATAAATTGAGAGAACAACGTTGACATATATACACTACCATGTGTAAAACAGATAGCTAGTGGTAAGCCACTGTATAACACAGGGAACTCAGCTCATGCTCTGTGGTTATGTCTAGATGGGTGGGCTAGGGGATGGGGTGGTGTTGGGAGGGAAACTCAAGAGGGAGGGGTTATATGTATACTTAAGACTGATTCATATTGTTTTATGGCAGAAACCAACACAACATTGTGAAGCAATTATCCTCCAATTAAAAATAAAGCAAAAAAGAAATTCCCAAACTTCTTACAAAAACAGAGACTTTTATGCAAAATGTGGTTAGATTTCTAGTTCTACCAGTTATTAGCTGTGTAGCCAGCCCTCTCTGATTCTGTGTAAAGTAGGTAGCTAGTGGGAAATGCAAGGTTAACTTAGCTTATCAATGTAATACACTGTGTTAAATTCGTTAAAGGAAAAAAAAAACCCACATCATCATCTAAACAGATAGTTAAATAATTTTAGAAAATCTAATACCCTTTCATAATAAAAAAACATTAGGCAACTAGGAACAGAAGGAATGTTACTCAACCTGTTGAAGGCCATAAATGAAAGCTACACAACTGGCGTTCTACTTAGTGGTGAAAGACTGCAAGCTTTCCCCCTAAGATCCTGGAAGAAGACCAGGATTTTTACTTTTACCACTTCTATTCCACATTGTGAGATGTGAGAATTGAGCAATAAAGAAGGCTGAGGCAAAAGGAGAAGGAGACAGCAAAAGAAGAGGTGAAGAAATAGCATCACCAGAGTCAATGGACATGAGTTTGAGCAAACTCTGGGAGACAGTGGACAGAGGAGTCTGATGTGCTGCAGTCCATGGGGTTGCAAATAGTTGGAAACGAGTTAGTGATTGAACAACAACAGCAATTCCAGATTGTACTGCAATGTTTTGCCAGGGCTATTAGGCAAACAAAAATAACAACCAAGAACCCCCAAATTATCCAATTGGAAAAGAAGTACAGCTATCTCTATCCACAAATCTCATAATCTAATTTATAGGAAGTCCTAAGGAGCACAGAGAAAAAATGAGTAGAACTAATAACCTCTTTCAACGAGGTTGCAAGATACAAATAATATAGTGTATCAATGGTATTTCTATACACTAGCAATGAGCAATCAAAAATTAAATTAAGAAAATCATTCCAATTAAAAACTTAGAATAAAACACTTAGGAATAAATTTAACAAAAGAGTTGCAGGACTTGTTGAGTGAAAATTACAAAAAAAAAAAACAACTGTTGCAAGAAAGTAAAGAAAACCTAACTAAATGGGAAAATTTCCTATTTTCATGACTGCTGCTGCTGCTGCTAAGTCACTTCAGTCGTGTCCGACTCTGTGTGACCCCATAGAGGGAAGCCCACCAGGTTCCCCCGTCCCTGGGATTCTCCAGGCAAGAACACTGGAGTGGGTTGCCATTTCCTTCTCCAATGTGTGAAAGTGAAAAGTGAAAGTGAAGTCGCTCAGTCGTGTCTGACCCTTAGCGACCCCACGGACTGCAGCCTACCAGGTTCCTCCATCCATGGGATTTTCTAGGCAATAGTACTGGATTGGCTTGTCATTGCCTTCTCCGATTTTCATGACTAGGTAGACTTAATAATGGAAAATAGGAAGAAAGCAGTACTTTCCACATAAATCTATAGGTTCAACCCAATCTCTACCTGAATATCAGCTGGAATTTTGTAGAAATTGCCCCATCAGCCCTAAAATTCATGTGGAATTGCATGTGACCCTGAGTAGCCAAATCAATCTTGAAAACTAACAAAATTGGAAGATTCGAAAAGAAACACATGAAATGATACACATCACTAGTTATTCAGTTCAGTTCAGTTCAGTCACTCAGTTGTATCTGACTCTCTGCAACCCCATGAACTGCAGCAAGCCAGGGCTCCCTGTCCATCTCCAACTCCCGAGGTCCACCCAAACCCATGTCCATTGAGTCAGTGATGCCATCCAGCCATCTCATCCTCTGTCGTCCCCTTCTCCTCCTGCCCTCAATCTTTCCCAGCATCAGGGTCTTTTCAAATGAGTCAGCTCTTCGCATCAGGTGGCCAAAGTATTGGAGTTTCAGCTTCAGTATCAGTCCTTCCAATGAAGACCCAGGACTGATCTCCTTTACGATGGACTGATTGGATCTCCTTGCAGTCCAAGGGACTCTCAAGAGTCTTCTCTAGCACCACAGTTCAAAAGCAGCAATTCTTCTGTGCTCAGCTTTCTTTGTAGTCCAACTCTCACATCCATACTTAACCACTAACTCTCCTTCCAAGAAGTAAGCGTCTTTTAATTTCATGGCTACAATCACCATCTGCAGTGATTTTGGAGCCCAGAAAAATAAAGTCAAAATCACAATTAGATACCAACTTAGCCTACTAAGATGGCTATAAAAATCTAATTGTACACTAACAAGCATTAGCTAGGATGTGGAAAAATTGGAAACTGTATATTGCTGTGGCATGGATTTCCCTATTTCTCTAGTTTTGCTACACATGTATTCACATCCTGAAGATTATTATTTCTGAAAACACAGGAACAAGCACCTGATGAATAGATAAATAAAAGAAAATCTGGTATATCCATACAATGGAATATTATTCATCCATAAAGCATTATTCATCATAGATGAACCTTGAAACCATAATGCTAGATCTCTCCAGATATTCTACAAATTGAAAGTTAAAATTGTGCTAAAGTAAGTTAATCGATGAAAGGTTTGTGGATAATGGACCCCAAAAAGGGTTTGTACATGATCAGTCAGGATTGACTAAGCATACAACAAGTTTAGCTGAGTAAATAAAATTTTAAAGTAAGCTTGTGGAAAACGTAAATGTGGCTTTTCTCTCCGTTAAAAAAAGACAAGTTTTCTGAAGATGTTAAACTGCCTTTGACAATGAATTTTAAGTTTCTTTACCTTTTAAGTGATCCTTTCTGTACTTGTCTTTGAAATTTTTATTGTCTCATTGGCTAAGTAATAGTCATTGTTTCACAGTGACCTACGGTCCTGTTGTGTTTTAAATGTTTCTTGAAGGTTCTTTTGACAATACTTCTCATATCAAATTACCTCTAGCTAACTTTGGGATGCTTCAAAAGGCCCCTGAAACAGCCCAACGGAAAATATTAAACTAATAAAGATCACTTGGTATGTTAAACTGCATGGGAGATGATGTCAAATGAATACTAAATTTTAAGTTATATGGTAAATGATACAGATGTTCTAGAGATTCTATTGAGTTCCTAAAAATCGAATAAGTCCTTGTACAGTATTATTAGTCATCATTCTAGTTATTATCTGAAAGTGTTGTATGTCACAGTAATAACTGGGTTGCCTTGTCAATTTCATTGCAATCAGATCTAAACTTGCCTTCTTAAGTCTTTTGTCATTATGGACAGTTATGGTTTCACTCTGATGCCTTTGCAAAAATGCCTCCTCTTCAAGAAGATTTATAAAAAGGTCTTTTGGGCAAATACAAGTTCCTGACTTTCAGACTGTAATGCTGAACTGAGTAAGAAACTGAAGAATTCTAATGGAAAATCTGATGGTTTCATAAAGCTGTTAACAAAAAGGATTAGTTATATAGGACTGACTGAACTGGTAAATATGGTTGTAAATTTTATGAAAGTGTGAAAGTGTTTGTCACTCAGTCATGTCCAACTCTATGATCCCATGGACTCTTGCCTGCCAGGCTCCTTGACTGATGGAATTCTCCAGGCAAGAATACTGGGATGGGTAGCCATTCCCTTCTCCAGGGGATCTTCTCAACCCAGGGATTGAACCCAGTTCTCCTGCACTGCAAGTAGATTTTTTACCATCTGAGCCAAGATGACTGGTTTGAATATGTCTTTTACAGATGTAAGAAAAATCTTGTTATGACTTACAGTAACTTGGCAAATTATACCTTTTGTGAGCAGAGTTGAAACATTTACCTTTTTTTTCCTCTCTATTTTGTTGATTTTGTCAGTAACATATGCTTGCCTCAAAGATTAAGCTGTGCATAAGTGTGCATGGCTGGTACAATGAAACTGAAGATATAACATTAAATCAGTCACAGCTCCTTTGATCTCTCAATTATTACAACTAGATTACAACTAGTTATACTCATCTTGTTTAATTTTGTTCTTTGTTTTCAAATTGTGTTTGCTTCTCACTGCTGCATTTTGTCATTGTGAATGTTACTATCTGCATTACTTATATCCTGTCTAATTTATAATATTACTGTCTCTTGCAGTAACCAAAGTGTAATCAGACCTGTATGGCTAAACATTTTGAGAAAATAACATTTATAACATAAAATAATTCTAATAGTGTAACTCTAGGTATGGGAAGAGAAAATGTCTCTTAGATTATAGTTAGACATAATCCAGAGAATTTTTAATTGTTGCTGGGGCCTGGTCCAAAATTTAACACCTGGACTGGCATATCAAGAATTTTTACCTGAACTGGGATGAGCCTCCCAGTGCCATGGGACAAAAGTTGATCATGAAATGTCTTCCAAATATTGGTCAAATTCCTGACCAAGAGGGAAAAACTTGAGAAATGGAACCAGCAATTGTAGCCCTCCAATGTGAGCTGGTGAACCTCAAGGAAGGAGAATACCTGCCATCTAGTAGCCATCACACTGAAGCCACTCCCTATGGTGAGCCCCAAGGAAATTCTGAGAATACAAAATTATAGGTCCCCAGATAGCTAACGTATATACCAAGAAAATAATTTCAATGAGCCCTGATTCTTGCATCTTCCCATATATAGAAAAAACTAAATTCCTTAACTTGAAATGCTGCCTCCTGGGTTTGAAGTTCAGTATTTCTAAGTTTGCAGGTGTAGACAGTTTCCAAAAGAGGAACAAAAAGAAGACAAATCTCAACATTTGGAAACATTGACACTGATGGCAGACACTCCCAGAAAGATCCATCTGATGAAACAGAATGGTCATCACCCCCTTTCTCTCACAAGATTATGGAATGGACTTCAACAGTGGGGAATTGTTGCAGAGAAGAACCAGTTCTGACTCCATGCTGGAACTCTTAATTTGACTTGCTTTTCATTGCTGTTGTCATCATAATCATACATAATGATCTGCCTCATAGGACCCTGCCCCTCGGCCTGACTATTAAAGTGTCTTTGCTCAGCTCATAGTGAGATATTCAGACCCTGCCCATCTGTCAACTGCTACAAAAAAGAAGATATTAACCCACCCCTTCTAAAGACTAGCCCTTCTGGAGATGTTTGCAAGACTGAAGATCCTTTTTACTTTCCCTGCTCACTGCCTCTCCCTCTTTATTCTGTCTTTTGACTTTAGTTCCTCATTTGCTTCTCTCTTCGGTTCTATAAAAGAACCTGGAATCCAGACCCTTAAAAGATAGTTACTTTGAGACATAAGTCTGCCATCTTCCCAGTCAACTGGCTTTCAGAATAGAGTCACATTCCTTGCCTTAAAAAAAAAAAGAAAGAAAGAAAACATTATGCTAAAAATGGTACATATTGTATGCTTTTATTTATATCATATTCTATTATTTGAACATAGTCAACAAAACTATTGCAGGAATAAATGAACACTTTTCTGTATTGCCTTTCCATATAATGAAAATGGTAGATTTCACAGTTATGCTCTCCTGAATTGTAGAAAAACAAGGATCATTCAGCAGTAATTAATTTTATTTTCTTATTGCTTAGTACTGGTGTTGTTGACAAACTCACTCAAAACCCAATGATATATTCTTCAGTTCAGTTCAGTTCAGTCAGTCATGTCTGACTCTTTGCAAACCCATGGACTGCAGCAAGACAGGTTTTCCTGTCCATCACCAACTCTTAGAGCTTGCTCAAACTCATGTCCAACAGATCAGTGATGCCATCCAACCATCTCATCCTCTGTTGTCCCCTTCTCCTCCTGCCTTCAATCTTGCCTAGTATCAGGGTCTTTTCTAAAGAGTCAGTTGTTTGATCAGGTGGCCAAAGTACTGGAGCTTCAGCTTCAGCATCAGTCCTTCCAAAGAATATTCAGGACTGATTTCCTTTAGAATTGACCAGTTTGATCTCCTTGCATTCCAAGGGCCTCTCAACAGTCTTCTCAAACCCCACAGTTCAAAGGCATCAATTCTTTGGTGCACAGCTTTCTTTATGGTCCAACTCTCACATCCATACCTGACTACTGGAAAAACCATAACTTTGACTAGACAGACCTTTGTTGGCAAAGCAATGTCTCTGCTTTTTAATATGCTGTCCAGGATGGCTATAGCTTTTCTCCCAAGGAGCAAGTGTCTTTTATTTTTTTTCCCTCAAACCAATAAGGAGCTTTTTATTCAGAACAATTTCATTAAGACATTGGAAAGGCAAATATGCCATCATAAATTTTATTCTGAGTAACAATAAAGTACTGAATGATAATTACCTGAACGTTTTTAGTACTTTTCACTTATTTTTTAAGTTAAAAGAGCCCTTTCTGTGGCATTAACAAAGCTGTTAAAAAAAACATGACTGCAGTCTCCATTTGCAGTGATTTTGGAGCCCAAGAAAATAAAGTCTGTTACTGTTTCCACTGTTTCCCCATCTATTTGCCATGAAGTGATGGGACCAGATGCCATGATCTTCATTTTTTGAATGTTGAATTTTAAGCCAATTTTTTCATTCTCCTCTTTCACTTTGATCATTAGGCTCTTTAGTTCCTCTTTGCTTTCTGCCATAAGGGTGGTGTCATCTGCCTATCTGAGGTTATTGATATTTCTCCTGGTAATCTTAACTCCAGCTTGTGCTTCATCCAACCCGGCATGCACTCCTTTCTCAATTTGGAACCAGTCCATTTTTCGTGTCTGGTTCTAACTGTTTCGTTTTGACCTGCATACAGGATTCGCAGGAAACAGATAAGGTGGTCTGGTATTCCCATTTCTCTAAGAATTTTCCATAGTTCCTTGCAATCTACACAGGAAAAGGTTTTTAGTGTAGTCAATAAAGCAGAAGTAGATATTTTTTTCTGAAATTCCCTTGTTTTTCTATGATCCAACGGATGTTGATAATTTCATCTCTGTTTCCTCTGCCTTTTCGAAAACCAGCTTGAACATCTGGAATTTCTCAGCTCACATACTGTTGAAGACTGGCTTGGAGAATTTTGAGCACTACTTTGCCAGTTTGTGAGATGAATGCAATTGAGCAGTAGTTTTAGCATTCTTTGGCATTGCCTTTCTTTGGGATTGGAATGAAAATCACCTTTTCCAGTCCTGTGGCCACTGCTGAGTTTTCCAAATTTGCTGGCATATTGAATGCAGCACTTTAATGGCATCATCTTTTAGGATTTGAAATAGCTCAACTGGAATTCCATCACCTCCACTGGCTTTGTTCATAGTGATGTTTCCTAAGCCCCATTTGACTTTGCACTCCAGAATGTCTGGCACTAGATGAGTGATCAAACCATCATGGTTGTCTGAGTCATTAAGATCTTTTTTGTATAGTCCTTCTGTGTAGTCTTTCAATTCTTCTTAATATCTTATGCTTCTGTTAGGTCCATACCATTTCTGTCCTTTATTGTGCCCATCTTTGCATGAAAGTTCTGTTGGTATCTCTAATTTTCTTGAAGAGATCTCGTCTTTCCCATTTTATTGTTTTCCTCTATTTCTTTGCATTGATCACTAAGGATCAATTAATTAGTGCTTCCCTGGTGGCTCAGATGGTAAAGCGTCTGCCTGCAATGTGGGAGACCCAGGTTTGATCCCTGGGTTGGGAAGATCCCCTGGAGAAGGAAATGGCAATCCAGTCCAGTATTCTTGCCTGGAAAATCCCATGGACAGAGGAGCTGGTAGGCTACAGTCCATGGGGTCGCAAAATGTCGGACACGACTGAGCGACTTCACTTTCTTTCCTTTCTTATCTCTGCTTGCTATTCTTTGGAACTTTGCATTCAGATGGATTTATCTTTTCTCTTTAACTTCTTTTCATTTCTCAGTTATTTGTAAGACCCCCTCAGACAGTCATTTTGTCTTTTTGCATTTCTTTTTCTTGGGGATAGTTTTGGTCACTGCCTCCTGTACAATGTCATGAACCTCCATCCATAGTTTTTAGGAACTCTGTCTATCAGATCTAATCCCTTGAATCTATTTGTCACTTCCAGTGTATAATCATAAGGGATTTGGTTTAGGTTATACCTGAATGGTCTAGTGGTTTTCCCTACTTTCTTCAATTTAAGTCTGAATTTTTAATAAAGAGTTCATGATCTGAGCCACAGTCATCTCCCAGTCTTGTTTTTGCTGTCTGTATAGAGCTTCTCCATCTTTGGCTGCAAAGAATATAATCAATTTAATTTTGGTTTTGACTGTCTGGTGATGTCCAATTTGCAAAATTGTGTCTTATGTTGTTGAAAGAGAGTGTTTGCTATGACCAATGCATTCTCTTGGCAAAACTCTAATAGCCTTTGCCCTGCTTCATGTTTTACTCCAAGGCCAAAGTTGCCTGTTACTCCAGGTATTTCTTGACTTCCTACTTTTGCATTCCAGTCCTGTATGATGAAAAGGACATCTTTTTTGGTGTTAATTCTAGAAGGTCTTGTAGATCATCATAGAACCGTTCAAATTCAGCTTCTTCAGCATTAGTGAACAGAGATCATTCTGTCATTTCTGAGATTGCACCCAAGTACTGCATTTTGGACTCTTTCATTGACTATGAGGGCTACTCCATCTCTTCTAAAGGATTTTTGCCCATAGTAGTAGATATAATGGTCATCTGAATTAAATTTGACCATTCCTGTCCATTTTAGCTCACTGATTCCTAAAATGATGTTGTTCAGTCTTGCCATCTCCTGTTTGACCACTTCTAATTTACCTTGATCCATGGACCTAACATTCCAGGTTCCTATGCAATACTCTTCTTTACAGTATTGGACTTACTTTCATCACCAGTCACATAAAGAGCTGGGTGTTGTTTTTGCTTTGGCTTCATCTCTTCCTTCTTTCTGGAGTTATTTCTCCACTCTTCTCCAGTAGCATATTGGGCACCTACTCACCTGGGGAGTTCATCTTTCAGTGTTCTATCTTTTTGCCTTTTAATACTATTCATGGGGTTCTTAAGGTAAGAATACAGAAGTGGTTTGCCATTCCCTTCTCCAGTGGACCATGTTTTGTCAGAGCTGTCCACCATGACCCATCCATCTTGGGTGGCCCTACAGGGCATGGCTCATAGTTTCATTGAGTTAGACAACGTTGTGAGTCATGTGATCAGTTTGGTTAGTTTTCTGTGACTGTGATTTTCATTCTGTCTGCCCTCTGATAGATAAGGATAAGATGCATGTGGAAGCTTCCTGGTGGGAGGAACTGACTATGGGGAAATCTGGGTCTTGTTCTGATGGGTGGGGCGGTGCTCAGTAAATCTTTAATCCAACTTTCTGTTGATGGGTGGGGCTGTGTTCTCTCCCTGTTCTTTGGCCTAAGGCCAAACTATGCTGCTAAGTCGCTTCAGTCATGTCCGACTCTGTGGGACCCCATAGATGGCAGTCCACCAGGCTCCCCCGTCCCTGGGATTCTCTAGGCAAGAACACTGGAGTGGGTTGTCATTTCCTTCTCCAATACATGAAAGTGAAAAGTGAAAGTAAAGTTGCTCAGTCGTGTCCTACCCTCAGAGACCCCATGAACTGCAGTCTACCAGGCTCCTCCATCCACGGGATTTTCCAGGCAAGAGTACTGGAATGGGGTGCCATTGCCTTTTCAAAGGCCAAACTATGGTAGGGGTAATTCTTTTAAACACTTACAGGAAAAGTTGATATTATGGCTCTCAAGTGCATTTTCTTCACTCTTCTGCTGCCAGTACACAGCACAAAGCTTTTTTCTCAGTGATGCTGATTTTTAAGGGTCAGTTCAACCTTTTAAGATGTCACCTTGTGATTTTTTGCACACCTTATGAGGAGAGGTGTACAGGGAAGCAGAGTTGCCCATTATCAGCTGCAAGTCATAAGTGTCGTAAGTGCCATTTGGCAGAGATAAGAAATTTAAACAAGTTTCCCAAGGCATAGATAGTTCCAAATTATTGCCTGTATTATAATTCTAACTTGTTTACTTAGCAATACAAGGAGCGTTTTAAAAAAACAACTCTCACAATAAACATTTAACATAAAACACCTTATGCACATATCTCTAACTGATTAGTGGTTCATATAATCTCTTACACTTTCCATTCATCCAGTCTTGACTTCATGTCAGAAGTCTTCTGCAGCTTGTTCTCTACTTCTGCTGCTGCTGCTGCTGCTAAGTTGCTTCAGTTGTGTCCGACTCTGGGCGACCCCAGAGACGGCAGCCCACCAGGCTCCCCCATCCCTGGGATTCTCCAGGCATGAACACTGGAGTGGGTTGCCATTTCCTTTTCCAATGCATGAAAGTGAGATGTAACATATTTCTCTCTCTAGAGAAAACCCTGTCTAACTTCTTCCTGAGGTAATCAAAAGGGGAGACATTACTTTAGCTAATATTCTCTTGTTGCAAAAAAAGTCCCTGCCTCTCCCCAATAAATTCCTTTCTGTCAGCAAAAGGCACATCTCACTGCTTATTCTATTCTACCTCTTCTCAGTCCCTAATGAAATGATCAAACTCCAGTAAGAATTTGGTTTGCAGTTTTGCAGTTTTATTCCGCTTTTCCTTTCTTTTGAAGAATCACATTTGTTCCCTCCCTCTAGTGTGTGAATTTATCTGCTCACTGTGTCTTATTAGTTATTAGATGTTCATTGGAGGGACTGATGCTAAAGCTGAAACTGCAATACTTTGGCCACCTCATGCGACGAGTTGACTCACTGGAAAAGACTCTGATGCTGGGAAAGGTTGGGGGCGAGAGGAGAAGGGGACGACGGAGAATGAGATGGCTGGATGGCATCACCGACTCTGTGGACATGAGTTTGAGTGAACTCCGGGAGTTGGTGATGGACAGGGAGGCCTGGCGTGCTGTGGATTCATGGGGTCGCGGAGAGTTGGACACGACTGAGCGACTGAACTGAACTGAACCTTCCCTTTAGTTTCAGGGGTGCTTTAGGTTAAATGAGAAGTTTTAGAAACACCAGAAATAAAACTTACCGAAGAATTTGTTCAAGGTTAAAATGGTAATGTTACAACAAAATTTGCATAACACCATAGGTTCTCTTTCTAAAGAGTTTTCTTTTGGAATTCTCATCAGTTCAGTTCAGTCGCTCAGTCGTGTCCAACTCTTTGCAACCCCATAGACTGCAGCACGCCAGAACTCCTTGTCCATCACCAACTCCCGGAGTTTATTCAAACTCATGTCCATTGAGTCGGTGATGTCATCCAACCATCTCACCCTCTGTCATCCCCTTCTCCTCCAGCCTTCCCATAGTTTTATTATTTTCATTTTCATTTACAAAAGTCTCCCATCAGCTTCTGTTGTTGACCAGTTATGCATTAATTGCAGGGGTGCTTATCAGGGTGAAATAAAATGGCTCAAACTGGGGATCTGCCTGTCAGGATGTATCTGGAAACAATGGTGGAGTCAATCAATGTTGAATTTGTTTTATTTTTTATTAGTCATATGTTACTGAGTGCAGCATTTTTCCCCCAAATTGTACTTTTTCATTGTTATTTTTAACCAACAGTAAAGACCCTGACTATTGAAATACAAATGACCAATGAAAATGAGAAACATATTTCTAATAAGATAAATTCAAATTAAGAACACAGTGGGAACATATTTTTTTCAATCTATTCCTATTTTCGTGAATTATTTTAAAAACAATATAGTCATTATTTGTATAGACATAAGCAAGCAAAAACTCAAAAATGGCTTTGTGTTAGTGAATTGACAGATTTCCCTCTCCCCCCATTTTTGACTAATGTGTATTCTGTGTCCACCATGTGCCAGATACTGTGGTAGAAGCTTGACATGCATTATCTTATTTCTCAAAACACGTTTGTGAGGTAGGCACTCTTATTATCCCCATTTTATAGATGAGAAAATTAAAGCTTAGAGATGGAAAGTAACTAACCTAATCCCATAAAACTGTGAGTGGCAGACTTAAATACATGTCTTTTGGATTCTAACATCTATGCCAGCCTCATTGAGTATTGGAATTATAGGAGATATTTTATTTCTTCCCTACTCCCCTCAATATATTTTTTAAAAAAGGAACATTATACTTTTTATAATCAAAAGATACAGTTCATTTTTTTAAGGAGTTCCTCCTGTATTTCTCAATTTGCTCTATGTGAGATCAACAACTTTGGAAGTGGCATGAAATTATCCAGAAGTAAGGTATATTTGCAGAGAGAATGAGGCCCTATCTACGGATCAAGACAGGCAATTGTAGGTTTCATAGAGTCATCAGTTGTGGCCCTCAGTATGTGTATAGTCTTGAAGGGCTCTCTGCTTCAGCAGAGGACTTTCCATGTGGAAATCTTATATAGAAATTGAGTATATTTTCTCTCTCTACCCACTCACACGCATCACTCCTAAGCCTGGGTCATAATATACCTCATTCAAAATGTATTGAGATAAGAATTGTCTATTTTATAGCTTTGCTTTTTATCATCTATAAAAGAGAATCTAGAATATTGGACAGTTTCTCATTTAGTAAAACAAAATCAAGCTACTCAGGATTCAAATGTGCTAATTATTATTTTGTTTTATAAATGCTCCCACAAGATTGTCCTGTATAATTTATTACTTAAATGGATAGCATTGTAAATGTTTAACATGTTTTTCTCAGTGGGAGTAAGTTCTTTATCACATAAAGAACATACATAACATTTTCTGTTGGAAATAGAAAAAAAACACATTTGAAACTAATTACCTTACCAAAGCATTGTTTAGTATTTAGGCCTCGTTAATTTTATAAGTCAATGTCAAGCTGTTGGTTAGATGAGCCTCTGTGGGCTATTCATGCTGTTTAGGATTCTTGCCTCTTAATTATTTTTCTTAAGGCATCTTTCACATCCTTGTTCCTCAAAATATAAATGAGAGGGTTCAGCATAGGGATTACAGTACCACAAATTGCAGAGATGAATTTATCCTGGTCCTGGTACTGCCTTGACTGAGGTTTCAGGTACGTGTAGATGACTGTCCCATAAAATATGTTGACCACAGGTGGATGGGATCCACAGGTGGAGAAAGCTTTGAGCCTGGCCTCTGCAGAACAGATCTTCAGCATGGCAACCACAATGCAAGTATATGAGATGAGAATGAAGGTGAAGGGCAGGGGCAGTGTGAGTATACCAATGACCAGACCCAGAATAAATCTAACTGGAGTTTCTGAGATGAGCTTCAAAAGGGCCTTTGTCTCACAGGTAAAATGTTTGATGAGATTGTGTCCAAAAAAATGGGCCAGAATTGCAGTGATTGGTATTACTGCTAAAAGGAAAGCACTAGCTCAGTTCACCACAGTCAACTGTATGCAGATCTGGTTATTCATAATGATAGTGTAATGCAGGAGATTTGAGATTGCAATAAATCTATCATAAGCCATGACAGCAAGGAGGAGGCACTCTGTCATCCCTAGAAAAAGAGAAATGACCTTCTGAGCATAACAGCTAGTATAGGAAATGGTGGGGTAGTTTCTTAAAGCACTGAACAATATAAAAGGCACTGAATTGCTAGAGTAGCAGATATCAAGGAAGGACAAGTTGCTTAAGGAAAAATACATAGGGGTGTGAAGCTGTCTATCTACTTCTAACCAAGACAATGATAAGACTGTTACCCACCAATGTGATCAGGTAGACTGCTACCATGGTGCAGAAAAAGGCAATCCGGTCTTTTGGATGATTCAACAAACACATCAGGATGAACTCTGTCACTTCGCTGGCATTATCAGAAACTAGAATATCCATTTTGTTCTATTTGCTGAGGTAGAAGAAATTGAAATCATTTTAATTTGGGAGACATTGATTATTTGCTGTATCCTCAGTAGCATGCATGCTCAGTCATTTTAGTCCTGTCTTACTCTTTGTGACCCTATGGACTGTAGCTCACCGGCTCCTCTATCCATGGGATTCTCCAGGCAAGAATACTGGAGTGGGTTGCCATGCCCTCCTCTGTGGGATCTTCCCAACCCAGGGATCGAACCCTCATCTCTTGTGTCTCCTGCATTGCAGGCAGATTCTTTACCACTGAGCCACCAGGGAAGCCCCCTCAGTAGCATATCAGGTGCTATTAGGAGAAAGAGAATATCTACCAAGTAAGTGATGCTGTTTGTTAAGTTCATGTTCTGTTTTGGAAGATAAAGCATTCATAAACAGCACAAGATTAATTTACAAAGTAGCACAATCCACTGTAAGTTTTAATTCCTTCTTATATAAAATGAGGGAGGTTGGACTCCACCTGAACATGCTTTGAACACTCCCCCTTAAAGAAAATGTGCTAATTTACTGCTTAAACATAATCAGATCCCTGAATCACAGAATTACTAACTGTTCTTTCCTGCTCTGAATATTAGCCACAGATTTGTCATTAACTGGTTCATATTCATGATATAAAATATATGCCCAGTTCACTCTCATTTCTTCCTTAACCTGAACATCAAATCAATCACTAAGTACTATTGGTTCATCTTCCTAAATATATTTCAAATCTGCCTACAAATCTCCATATCCACAGCTACATCATCATCTCACATCTGGACTGCTTAATGATACATGAGCTGCTTAATGCATCTCCCTTCTTCCATTCTTACCTCCCTATAGTCTAGTTTCTACATAGCAGCCAGAGACTTTTTACAAACATACATAATTATGACCCATGCTAAAAAGCCACTCTAAGGGCTGTTAATTACAATTGGAATGTAATCTAACCTACTTACCATGACCCACAAGATTCTAAATGATCTGACCCTAACCTTACGTTGTGCTGTCTCTTCTCATGCTGACTTTCAGTCATATTATCTTTATGAAGAATCGAAGCTTGTTCCCACCTTAGGACTTTTGCACATTGTGTTCTTTCTGCTAGAAATATTCTTCCTACCTTCTTTGTTTGGTGAATTCCTAGTCATTCTTACTATTAATGTGTGTATGCATGCTAAGTCACTTCAGTTGTGTGTGACTCTTTGCAACTCTATGGACTGTAGTCCACCAGGCTCCTCTGTCCATGGCATTCTATAGGCAAGAATACTGGAATGGGTTGCTGAGCCTTCTTCCAGGTGATCTTCCCAACTCAGGGTTCAAGACCCCATCTCTTATGTCTCCTGAGTTGGCAGGCATGTTCTTTACCACTAGTGCCACCTGAGAAGCCCTCTTACTATTAATATCTCAGTCCAAAAGAAAGTTCATTTGAAAAGCCATCCCAAACCCCAGTAATTAAAATCAGATCTTTTTGTTAAAATTGTTCATAGTACTCAGAATTTTCCTCTATGGCTCTTATCATAGTTTGTATTTATATAGTTGTGTGATTATTTAATTTTTGCTCTCTTACTATAGCACTAGGAAGAACAAGCCCCTGACTCTTCTATGTACTGCTTTATTTTCACTGTCTTACACAATGCCTTGTGTGAACCCACAAAATATGGGTTCAATGTATGTTTGTTGAATGAACCAAAGACAGTTATTTGGTCTTCTGTCTTACCAAATGTCATGAAATTGATTTGACTGAAACTACTTTGAACTGGCTGAAGAAAATAAATGTTTGATTTGATGGTAAAAAGTTATGATGATAAACAGTTAATATATCATAGTATTCAGTCTTTCTTTTTTTTTAACTTTTGGCCACACCCTGCAACATGTGGGATGTTAGTTCACCAGCCAGGGATCAAATGCATGCCCCCTGCAAGGGAAACATAGAGTCTTAACCACTGGACCACTGGGAAGTCCCTCATAGTATTCAGTTTTATTAATAGCTCAGAAATTATACTTTTTTAGCTCTACAATTTGCCCTTTGCATGGAGTGCATGGTCAGTCACATCAGTCATATCTGACTCTTTGCGACCTGATGGACTGTAGCCTGCCAGGCTCCTCTGTCCGTGGGGTGTGCCAGGCAAGAATACTAGAGTGGGTAGCCATTTCCTTCTCCAGGGGATCTTCCTGACTCAGGGATCTAACCGGCATCTCTTGCATTGTTGGCAGATTCTTTACTGCTGAGCCACCGGGAAAGCCCTTTGCATGGAGGGAAGGTGTGATAGTGAAGAGAGCAAATGGGTTTATTCTAGAATCTGAAAAAAAAAAAAAAGTTTCACCCTTTTCCATCCATTCCAAATTTTGTTTTATTTTTTTGTTTGGTATGATTATATCAGATATGCATGCTATCACAGACTAGTTCATTATTAAGGTCAAGCTCTTTCCCTGGATTGTCTGTAAAAATTCTCATGAATTACGTGCGTGCTCAGTTGTGTCTGACTTTTTGCGACCCCGTGGACTGTAGCCTATCAGGCTCCTTTGTCCATGGGGATTCTCCAGGCAAGAATACTGGATGGGTTGCCATTTCCTACTCCAGGGGATCGTCCCAACCCAGGGATCAAACCCACACCTCTTGTCTTCTGCACTGGCAGGTGGAGTCTTTACCAACAGTGCCACCTGGAAAGACCCTTTCTCACGAAGTTCTAATCACAAATCAGGATCTGGGGAATCTACGATGTAGTTTCAGTCTCATGAGGCAGTTGTCAGGCCTTGGTGAGAACAGGCTATGGATGGGAAGGTTTGTCTTGGGTGCTAAACGGCAGGGAAAAGTATCCAGGCTAATGATGTAAGCAATCTCTTTGGATTCTCTACTTAGGACAGACTCCAAATCTCAGAAAGCACATGATGTTTATGGAAAAGTAATTCAGGAAGTAGTGTAAGAATTTATAACAAGATCCTCAATAAAACCTAATACAGGATAAAGCCTTCTGAAAAGAAATCTGAACCAAGGGCCAACAAACTGAAAAAAATACTAAGCTGCTGCCAAACTTCGAATTACAGTTGTTTTTACTTATGAGTGATCCTACAAGGAGGCCTTTTAATTAGAAGGGGATGACAGAGGATGAGATGGTTGGATGGCGTCACTGACTCAATAGGCACGAGTTTGAGCAAGCTCCTGGAGATGGTGATGGACTGGGAAGCCTGGTGTGCTGTGGTTCACCGGGTCGCAAAGAGTCGGACATGGCTGAGTGACTGAACTGAACTGAATGAGGATTTAAAGGCTCCTTTTTATTCTGTATACTCCCAGAATTAAAATCAGAAAACAGAATCAGTCAGAAGTGAAAAAGTCTTCTTGGAGTAGAGTTATGGGATTGTGACTAAAGCAAAAGTCAGGTGATCTGATCTTTATTCAATGGTGACACCGCAAGCATAGTTTCTTAATAGCATTACAAGAATGGGATTTTCGGGGCACAAATTTTTTCAAGGAGTACTAAAGTTTCACCTAGAATGGCAGCATTTTAAATCATAAAGCCTTATTTTGACTGGCAACATCTGCCATCATATAGCCCTAAAAATCTCAAAACAAATGCCAGTGTAGATAGCTGGAAAACAAAGAAGACATTTTTGTGTTTATATGATATTAGAGAATCTCACTAGACTAAGCATATATGTGTGTGTGTGTATATATATATTGAATAATTCAGTGTTTTAGCGCTGTGTGGGCTAGACTCTTTCTAAATTAACTAGACATATGTGGAGATTTTCACATTTAGTCACAGGCTTTTGATGTTTCAGAAATATGTTGGGGAAAAAAAAAAAGAAATATGTTGGGTACACTTTTCTTCACACAGGTTTCCCAAAAAGGGCTTTCCTGGTCCCACTTACAATGTAAAACACGCTTCCCAGGAGTACTCATTTCATTTTTGATACTAAAATTAATGGATGCTTGGAGTATCTTCCCTGTTCTCTGCTCTCTTCAGAAAGCTCCTAGGTCCTCAAAATATACTGGAATAGATAGTGTGTACAGACAGGAATTTCTGTTATTCATATCAGGCAGTGTAGACTGTTGGTTAAGAGCATGGATTGGAGAAGGAAATGGAACCCACTCCAGTGTTCTTGCCTGGAGAATCCCAGGGATGGTGGAGCCTGGTCGGCTGCTGTCTGTGGGGTCGCACAGAGTCGGACACGACTGAAGTGACTTAGCAGCATAACTCCAGTACTTGTCTCAATTCCTGACACATGGCAGGAAATTAATGAATAAATGAAGATTGGGGGAATCAAATTGATTTTTCTCACCTGAATAGCAAAAAAATGCCCCCCAAACAAAAACAGCAAGGTCTCTAAGAGCTGTGTTGACATATAGCCCCTTATGTGTTGTAGGATCATTACCTTACTGACATATTGGTGTCTTTCAAGGGGAGTGAGTTACAGGTGCATCCTAGGAGATCCATGTCAAGACTGACCATTCCATTCATATATGTTGATTTGTTCAAAAAAACAACTATGGCTTCTTTCTTCCTTGCTGGGTGTATGTTCTTCACCTACTCTTACAATGGGTTTTATTTATTTATTCAGCATTAGAAACCAGGGCTTCAAGTGGTCCAAAAGATGAACAAGAGAAGAAGAAAACAATCTTAAACATTATCTGCTGTTACTTTCTGCGTTTATTCACTCTGGTTCCAAAGAAGTGATTTCACTAAGAGACTTCAGAGATTAGGTCCCTAAAATAGGCAGTTAAATCCTCTTACTGAACTAAAGCTGTATATTCTTCTGGAATGTTATTTCTAAGTCATTAAAATACAAGTAGATTTTGTCTATTAATACCAATGTTTTATTAGTGACAGTATGTAAAAGTTTTGACTAACACTTCAGCTCAACTTCTGCTTTTAAGTTGCCAGATAATGGAACCAACTCTAGGGTGATTACTCAGAATCCTATGTTCCTTGGAAGGGTTTCCAATGCAGTGACTCAAGAAGGTAATGAATGAACAGGAAAGGAGGAATGACTTCAATCTATTGTGATGCCATGAAAGCTTCAATTAAGCATTCAGGTAAATAAAATTATGTTAAGAGTGTTTACTGGAGGTTTCCTCTTCCTCTTCACTTTACCCTGAGTTTCCCCAGCCCATCCCACCCTCTTTGACTTGAATGGTTTCTGGAAATCCCACTTTTTCCTAAAACTTTGCTGGATTAATTTTGAGGTGCCATACCCAGGTGGCACTGTTGGTAAAGAATCTGTCTGCCAGTGCAGGAGACACAAGAGGTGTGGGTTCAATCCCTGTGTTTTGAAGATCCTCTGGAGTAGGAACTGGCAACCCACTCCAATATTCTTGCCTGGAAAATCCCCATGGACAGAGGAGCCTGGTGGGCTACAGACCATGGGGTCTCAAAGAATTGGACATGACTGAGCATGCATGCACTTCATAAGCTGTCACTGTCTAAACATAATCCTGCACCTTCTCATTCACTGTCCCATTGATCTATTTCATTTGTGCATATAGCTAATTACGATAGTATTATTTTATTGATTTCTTGTCCAGTTGTATCCTGAATATATGATATGATTGTTTATTATTTTACATGTATTTTTCTTAAAATTTCCAACTCAGAGTTCAAGATTTTAGGGGCTAAGAATGAGGCATCTTAGTAAATAGTCTAGCTGAAAAAGTGAAAGTTAAAGTGTTAGTAGCTCAGTCGTGTCTGACTCTTTGTGATCCCATAGACTGTAGCCTTCCAGGCTCCTCTGTTCATGAAATTCTCCAGGCAAGAATAATGGAGTGGGTTGCCACTCCCTTCTCCAGGGTATCTTCCTGACCCAGGAATTGAACGCAGGTCTCTTGCATTGCAGGCAGATTCTTTTTTTTAATTTATTTATTTTAATTGGAGGCTAATTACAGACAGATTCTTTATCACTGAGCCACCAGGGAGTGCTTCTCAAAATGTTTTCAATGAGATAAAAACAGAATTGAGAGTAAACAGTAACTTTTAAAGTGATTTGAATCCATTTATGATAAAAACCCTCCAGAAGGCGGGAATAGAAGGAACATTCCTCAACATAATAAAAGCTATATATGACAAACCCACAGCAAATATTAGCTTCAATAGTGAAAAATTGAAAGTGTTTCCCCTAAAGTCAGGAACAAAACAAGGGTGCCCACTCTCACCACTGCTATTCAACATAGTTTTGGAAGTTTTGGCCACAGCAATCATAGCAGAAAAAGACATAAAAGGAATCCAAATTGGAAAAGAAGAAGCAAAACTCTCACTGTTTGCAGATGACATGATCCTCTACACAGAAAACCCTAAAGAGTCTACTAGAAAATTGCTAGAGTTAATCAATGAATACAGTAAAGTCGCAGGATATAAAATCAACACACAGAAATCCCTTGCATTCCTATACACTAATAATGAGAAAATAGAAAGAGAAATTAAGGAAACTATTCCATTCACTGTTGCAACGAAAAGAATAAAATACTTAGGAATATATCTACTTAAAGAAACAAAAGATTTATATATAGAAAACTATAAAACACTGGTGAAAGAAATCAGAGAGGACACTAACAGATGGAGAAATATACCGTGTTCATGGATTGGAAGAATAAATATTGCGAAAATGAGTATATTACCCAAAGTAATTTATAGGTTCAATGCAATCCTTATCAAGCTACCAACGGTATTTTTCACAGAGCTAGAACAAATAATTTCACAATTTGTATGGAAATACAAAAAACCTGGAATAGCCAAAGTAATCTTGAGAAAGAAGAATGGAACTGGGGGAATCAACCTGCCGGACTTCAGGCTCTACTACAAAGCCACAGTCATCAAGACAGTATGGTACTGGCATAAAGACAGAAGTATAGATCAATGGAACAAAATAGAAAGCCCAGAGATAAATCCATGCACCTATGGACACCTTATCTTTGACAAAGGAGGAAAGAATATTCAATGGAGAAAAGACAATCTCTTTAACAAGTGGTGCTGGGAAACCTGGTCAAACACTTGTAAAAGAATGAAACTAGAACACTACCTAACACTATACACAAAAATAAACTCAAAATGGATTAAAGATCTAAAGGTAAGACCAGAAACTATAAAACTCCTAGAGAGAACCTAGGCAAAACACTCTCTGACATAAATCACAGCAGGATCCTCCATGACCCACCTCCCAGAATATTGGAAATAAAAGCAAAAATAAACAAATGGGACCTAATTAAAATTAAAAGCTCCTGCACAGCAAAGGAAACTATAAGCAAGGTGAAGAGACAGCCTTCAGAATGGGAGAAAATAATAGCAAATGAAGCAACTGACAAATAATTAATCTCAAAAATATACAAGCAACTCCTGCAGCTCAATTCCAGAAAAATAAATGACCTAACCAAAAAATGGGCCAAAGAAATAAACAGACATTTCTCCAAAGAAGACATACAGATGGCTAACAAACACATGAAAAGATTCTCAACATTACTCATAATCAGAGAAATGCAAATCAAAACCACAATGAGGTACCATTTCACACCAGTCAGAATGGCTGCTATCCAAAAGTCTACAAGCAATAAATGCTGGAGAGGGTGTGGAGAAAAGGGAACCCTCTTACACTGTTGGTGGGAATGCAAACTAGTACAACCACTATGGAAAACAGTGTGTAGATTCCTTAAAAACCTGGAAATAGAACTGCCATACAACCCAGCAATCGCACTCCTGGGCATACACACCGAGGAAACCAGAATTGAAGGAGACACATGTACTCCAATGTTCATCGCAGCACTGTTTATAATAGCCAGGACATGGAAGCAACCTAGATGTCCATCTGCAGATGAATGGATAAGAAAGCTTTGGTACATATACACAATGGAGTATTACTCAGCCATTAAAAAGAATACATTTGAATCAGTTCTAATGAGGTGGATGAAACTGGAGCCTATTATACAGAGTGAAGTAAGCCAGAAAGAAAAACACCAATACAGTATACTAACGTATATATATGGAATTTAGAAAGATGCAAATGATAACCCTGTATATGAGACAGCAAAAGAGACACAGATGTATAGAACAGTCTTTGGGACTCTGTGGGAGAGGGTGAGGGTGGGATGATTTGGGAGAATGGCATTGAAATATGTATGTTGTCATATGTGAAACGAATCACCAGTTCAGGGTCGATGCATGTTACAGGATGATCGGGGCTGGTGTGCGGGGATGACCCAGAGGTGGGACGGGGGTTCAGGAGGGGGAACTCATGTACACCCGGGGCAGATTCATGTCAGTGTATGGCAAAACCAACCAATATAATATTGTAAAATAATTAGCCTCCAATGAAAAAAAAAGGCTAAAAAAAATCACACACACACACACAAAACATGTATATTATCATATGTGAAATGAATCGCCAGTCCAGGTTTGATGCATGATACAGGATGCTCGGGGCTGGTGTACTGGGACGAACCAGAAGAATGGGATGGGGAGGGAGGTGGGAGGCAGGTTCAAGATGGGGAACACATGTGCACCCAGGGCAGATTTATGTCAATGTATGGCAAAACCAACACAATAATGTAAAGTAATTAGCCTCCAATTAAAATAAATAAATAAATTTTTAAAAAAGAAAAAAAAATAAAATGATTTGACATTTCCATAATATTTTTGTTGTATTTTGTAAAATATCATTCTGTAACAGCTTGGAATTTTAAAAATCATTGTATTTTACCCCAGATAGTTAAGTATTAGTTGGCCACATATTCATTTAATAAATTCTTATTATATACTCTGTGCCAGGAACTATACTAGGGAAACAGATGAAAACCTTCTTGTTCTCAATAAACTTATGATCTAATTTGGGATAAATACTCCAAAACAACTGATTATAAAATAATATGGAACATATTGAATTTATGATTGAACTGAATGTTATTAAGCAAAATAAAATGGAATTAAGTCACATGTCCAGGTTTAAACAGAATGGAGTATGCTCTGGGGAAGGCTTCACTGAGGACACAACATTTGATCTGAACTTGAAGGATGACTGAGGTTTTGCCAGGCATAGAAGATAAGAAGGTCACTGCAGGCAGAGAGAACAGTGTACACAGTGGCATATATACATAAAGGGGTCAGAAAAAAGTATTGCTTTCCTGGGGCCTGGGGTCTGCGGAGTTAAGGTAGAAATTTAAGATAAACAGGTTTGCAAGTGTCTCAAGTAATGTTGTATATCCTATAGGTAGGACTTCCCCGGTGGCTCAGCAGTAAAGAATCTGCCTGCCAATACAGGAGATGCAAGAGACCCAGGTTCCATCCCTGGATCAGGAAGATCCCCTGGAGAAGGAAATGGCAACCCACTCCAGTATTCTTGCCTGGCACATCTCATGGATAGAGGAGCCTGGTGGGTTACAGTCCATGGGGTCGCAAAGAGTCGCACACAACTGAGTTGGCTAAGAAAACAAGCATGTATCCTATGGGCAATAGGGACCCACTGCAAGTTTCTAAACTTGGAGTGGGATTGTAGAGGAAGGTTTAATATGGTGAGATTTTTCCCTTTAGATAGTCATTCTGGAGAAGTTGATTGGATGGCTAGTTTAGAGACAGACTGGATTAGAGAAAAATAGGAGCTGATTACAGTCATCCTGGTAAGGGTTGAGGAAGCTGTGAACTAGGGCAGGTGCACTGAGGACAGAGAAGAGATGGATTTCAAAAATATTTTAGAGCAAGAATCAATAAGATTCGGTCAGTGAATTGGCGTTAAGGGTAAATGAGGAGAAGATGTAGAGGTTAAGTCTGAAGATAATGAAAATACCATCGTGTAGTATTTGTAGAGTACTTTTAGCTTTTTAGTGCCTAACATCTATGGATCTTTCAACCCTTCTGAGACAGGTTAAAGAATACATTTTCCCCTGTTGGACAAATGCAGTCCAGAGAAGTTAAGTGATTCATCCAGAGTTTCATAGCTCATTAGCAGCAGAACCCAGACTAGAATCCAGACTCCCTGACACCTAATCATGTGCTTTTCTCACTCCATCATGATGCTGTACTGAAAAAGTGCTTGACCTGCTGCTTACACTTAATCATAAACAGTTGGTATGCATATTACTAGCAGGGAAAAAAGAGAGAAGGAACACAGTGAGATGAACACCAACTACTTTTGAGTCAATTGAGACTTCAGTGTTAGTAATAATAACTATATAATAACAACAATAGGTAAAGCTTATTGAGAACTTACTATATCCCAGCCATAATTCTCAGCATTTTATATAAAATCAACTGATCTAATTCTTGTAACAACCTTATAAATTCAGTCCTATGATTGTCATCCTGTTATAGATGAGGAAATCAAGACAGGAAATTGCCCAAGGTTGTATAGCCAATAAGAGTCAGGGTCAGATTTTTTTAGCTAGACAATCTGAAAACCTAATGTTTTTTCCTTTCCCAATTCAGCAACAGCTTTACCTTCTTCCTGCTTTTCTTTTTCAAAGACTCCTGAACCCATTAGGCTCCCCTCAAAAAGAGCATCTGGCATTTTTTAAAT